>NC_092877.1:111544646-116503193 GCF_028372415.1 Notamacropus eugenii
TCATTTGAAAAACTACACAGATATGGCCTATATTGAATTGCTTGCCTTCCAAAGGGAATGGGTGGGGAGGAAGGGATGAAGAGAAATTGGAACTCAAAGTTTTAAGAACATCTGTTGAGTACTGTTCTTGCCACTAGGAAATAAGAAATACAGGTAAAGGGGTATAGAAATTTATCTGGCCCTACAGGACAAAAGAGAAGATGGGGACAAGGGAAGGGAGGGATGATAGAAGAGAGGGCAGATTGGTGATAGGGGCAATTAGAATGCTTGGTGTTTTGGGGTGTGGGGAGGGGACAAATGGGGAGAAAATTTGGAACCCAAAATTTTGTGAAAATAAATGTTAAAAGTTAAATAAATAAATTTTAAAAAAAAGCTCCTTTGGTTAGAAATATATTGATCTTTTTAGGTTAGATGACAATACTGTTTCTTAAAAATAGCCAAGTTTGATTCTATAGTCACTTAGTCATACAACTGGTCATATTTTTGTGTTATACTGGATTTGAAATAATATAATGCCATAAACACTATCATGTCGAAAACAAACCCAATGGGATATGGCTTCCTTCACCCGGAGCTGTGGTCTATCTATGCTTCCCAAACCGCCACAGGCACAAGTTTAACATTAACAGTGAGTACTGCACCTGAGCCTTTTTGTACCCAAAACACAAAACTGGTGCTTGTTAGAGCACACAAGAGCCAACATGCCCACAAAAGTGGGCAGATGTGCCTTGAAGTGCCACTTGTACATAAGCCTTTACTTTTATGTAATTCATCTCAGTGTGTGCCAAATGCAATCTGATTTCCTTGAATAATAATGGGACAAATATTTCTGCATTTCAACCTCCAGATAAAGGCATTAATAAGTGAAAAATTTGTAATTATGATTAATTTTCATTGATATTGTTATGAGGCAACTCATAGCCAAATGAAAGTTGCCCTACATGCTAATTGTTTTCATTCTTTGAGGTTATGTTGTGAACTCCCCTTTATCTGACAGAAAGATCAATTATTATTTTCCTGTATAAAGTAAGGGCCTTGTCTATTGTTATCTCCCTCTTAGAGATCCTCTTGGGAAATACACCAGCTGTGAAACAGATGAACAAATTAGAAAATGCTTGTAATTAGGAGATAAGTCTGGTTGAAATATTTTTTTTTCTTTAAGCACAAAGCTAGTTTTGTAATAACAGGATACCAACAGGCTAGATTGTATGCTGAAATGAATATTTGATAAACAGATTATTAAATAAGATTTAAACAATCTTCCACAATACTACTTTTGCCATATTTAAAGAATATTTTAGTTTCATGTATGTCATATGAATGAAGATGAGGCAATCACTCCATAGAAATTCCTTGTACACCTGTAGATGTTTCCCTCTGGGAAGAACATTTCTGAGGTTTGGAATACATCCAAAGGATCAAGCACAGATGTTAGAGTACACATTGATAACAGCTGATGCTAACACATGTCTGATTTAGAAAACTATAGAGTGGAACTGCAGTCTTGCAAGTAGAGTTGGCAGGCATGCCTAAGTAGAGGGGGAGAAATAATGGCTACCCTTAGCATTCAACTATTCCATACAGGCATTGCAACTATCTTCATCTCAGTTACAATTTCTTTCTGAACTCAAATACTTTTTAATTTCATGGGGAACATAGCAAGATAGAGTGGACAGAAAGCCAGCCTGAGAGTCAGGAAGAACTGAATTTGAACTATGCCACTGACACATATTAGGTGAGCCTGGTGTAAATCATTTAATGTCTTCATACCCCCAAAATCCCTCTAAGACTATAAACTGTAGACAAATTTCTGGCATCTATAGAGCTAGAAAACTTTTACTCTGGGGGTTCCTTATTCCTATGGAATTCCAATTCTCATGCAAAATTGTCACCTACATATGGATGGATGGATGGATAGATGAATATAGTATTTCATGTTTATGAATACATAGGTAATTTTTTGTTATTATAGACCATGAGCATCATTATCTCTTGCCTGGACTATTTTAGTAGCCATCTAGATAATCTCCCTGCCACCAATTTTCACCCCTCTACAATTCATATTCTGCACAGATGGTAAAAATATATTCTTAATATGTCACTGTCACTTAATAATTTCCTGATCACTTTATAACTTCATAACTTTGGCACCTGTTTCACCTTCCCTTTCTTGTTATCGTCAGAGGCCTCAGTGGTGAAATTTTTGGTCCTCCTAACACGTAATACTCTCAATTACTTGAATTTTTCCTCCTCTACAGGATACATCTCTTCCCATGGCTTTCCATCAGGGTTGTCATATTTTGGATTTCATCATTTCTCAAAATTTTTCAACTATTCAAATTCTGAACTCTAAAATGCCTCTCTTTGGCCATAGTCACCAGTATATTCATGTCTCCCAATTCCTGATTTCGTCTCTGCCTCATATTGGCCCAATTGTGGCTGACTGATCATACTACAATCTGATTGTCTACAATCTGACTTCAACTGATCTTTCGCTGTTATTCATGAAATTTGTATCAATTCTTTGTTATTCTAAAGCTTTGCTTTGGCCCTCAAGTTCATATTGTACCTTTTTTTACTTTTTTTTCTCATCTTTGTTCTTCGTTAATTGCTTGACCCTTTGCGATCTGCCTATAATCCCCAACTCTTTCCTGAAATTGTTCTCTCCAAGATTGCTGCTTGTTATTAAACTCAATGTCTAAATCAAGAAGAAAGAAAGCCCCAGGAATGAATGTGTATATATGTGTGTGTGTGTGTCTGTGTATGCATATATATATGTACACATAGACATATATATATTTTTCAACTTAGCAAATATATTTAATATATTTAATAAAAGACAGTAAGGGGAAATTGGTATCTTGAAAGATGGCATTAATATTCATAAAAGAAAACAAAGGATCATCTATAATATTCAGTTGTTTTGTTGTTGAGTCTTCTTTGATCCCATTTGGAGTTCTCTTAGCAAAGATACTGGAGTGAATTGCAATTTCCTTCTTCAGCTCAATTTACAAATGAGGAACTGAGGGAAATAGGATTAAGGAAAGTGTCTAAGGCCAGATTTGAACTCAGGTCCTCCTGACTAGGGCTAGTACTCATTCACTGTACCACCTAGTTACCTGGAATATTTAGTAGAATTTCTTAAATCTTTATTCTATCAAGAATGCAATAATTCTTGTAGGAAAGAAAATGGTAGAATTCATAGAAAAAAGATTTTAAAAGGTTAAAGAAATACTATGTGTGTGTTCATCCTTTGTTGCCAAAGAAGACCATGCCATTCAAGAAACAATGACATGACTTGCACTTGACTTTGTTTTTGAATGAGGGAGGGCTGTGCAGGTCACCAGCCTCACTTCTCCTCCCGAGCCATCTGAATCCAGTGACCAGATATTCATCAAGATGACTAGAGATGGCCCAGGATGAGGCAATTGGGGTTAAGTGACTTGCCCAAGGTCACCCAGCTAGCAAGTGTCAAGTGTCTGAGGTGAGATTTGAACTCAAGACCTCCTGACTCCTGCACTGGTGCTCTATCCACTGCACCACCTAGCTGCCCCAAAGAAATACTATAACTTACAAGTGAAAGTGCTGCAAATGACAACATCAGAACTACAAGTAGAACTTTTAAAGTAAACTTATAATTTATGTGAAGAAGCAAAGAACATGAATTGCTTGTTTTAGAAATTTCTATAAGATAATTGACCATTAATATTAAAAACAGAGGAGAGAATGAATGTAGCTAGGCTACACAGGATGTTAGCAGAAGAACCATAGATTCATTTCACCCAGAAATTTGGTCATTAAACTACATTCTCTTCAGCATTGAGAGACTCTTAAAAACAAACAGGAAGAAATAAATCACATTTAAAAAAAAAATACAACACTTTTCACCTAGAAAAAATATTAAAATAAAACTGTGTAAGATCTATATTTCAAAAAAAGATTCATTCATCAGCTACCACATGTTTAATGCCTTTCCAATAAAACTGAATTTTGTTAAAATATATTTTTAATATTGCTCCCTTTTTTTTATTCTTTCTTATGATTTACCCCACCCTTCTCAACTCCAGGGACATTTTCCCAATCATAAAGTATTGTAGTTAAGCAAATAAATCAATACATTGGCCATAGATAACAATATACACCATGCCCAATTTATTTCATAATTCTTTTGCTGATTGGTGGGAGGCATGTAAGGTACACTGTCAGTTCTCTGAAGTCATCACTTTATGCTACATTGATTCACAGTTTTAAAGTGTTTCAAAGTTTTTTTCCCCTTTTGCATTAATGAAGCAATTATGTAAAATGTGATTATTTTTTAAAAATTAAAGAATACACTTATGTGTACACATATACATGTATGCATACACATACAGATTCAAGTTCATGTTTATGAGTGTGTATGTGTGTGTGTGTGTGTGTGTGTGTGTGTGTGTGTGTGTGTGTGTGTGTGTGCAGCTAGGCAGTACAGTGGATAGAGTGTTGAGCCTGGAGTCAGGAAAATCTGAATTAAAATCTGACCTCAGCTGTGCTACCCTAGGCAAGTAATTTAACTGCTTGCTCAGTTTCCTCATTTATAAAATGAGCTAGAGAAGGAAATGGCAAAGTATTCTATTTTCTTACCCTAGGCAATCCCAAATGGGGTAATGAAGAGTTGAACATGACTGATATGACTCAACAACTATTCATTGAGCATATACACACACACCTGCACACATGAAGTGTGTGGTATGTGGAATGGACATATATGTGTATATGTATCTATGAATGTATGTATGTATGTATATATGTGCATATGTGTATGCATGTTTGAATATATAGAACCATATGTATTTATTTATCTGTTTGCTTATTTTCCCTAAGTTGTGCAACACAATCTTGAGTAGAACAAGATAATTCTAGCCCTTTGGTAAATTAAACTGGTCACACAATCCATGGGGTTCCCTTGGCAAAAATACAGTAGTAGTTTACCATTTCCTTCTCCAGTGCATCCCCATTTCTTCCCTACAGATTAGAAATTGAAGCACATAGGGATTAAGTGACTTTCCGAGGGTCATATAACTTGCAAATGTCTGAGGTCATATTTGAACTCAGATCTTCATGACACCAGGCTTGGTGCTCTATCTAATGTACCACTAGCTGCCCCTTTTTCCATTTTTTACGTGTTTCTAGTTCTTTTGGTTCCATCTTTAATAACTCTTAATTAAACCTCTTATTAATTTTTTGTAAATATGTTTTTCCTTTCTTTGTTGCTATTGTATTTATGTGATAATACTTATAATCTAATACCATGTTGGATTTTATATACATATGTGTGTGTATTTTTGGCAAATTAATGTTTATTTAAACTAGCACTAATTCAGGCTACTTTGCTGGCTAAGCCATTTACTGGGCTCTTTTGGGTTCTTTTAAGTCACAACAGATTTACAAATGGATAAAATTCCTTAGGAGTTGATGATAAACTGCATTGATATTTGGTGTTTTATTAGTTTCCCATGTTTCATTGTCAATACTTTATTTAAATGCTTTAAATATGATTTCTAAAATGTAATTTATTTTTATTAGTTCATCTAATTTGATGTTTATTTTTCTTTTCACTCTGGTCAGATTATCAGAATATATACAGATAACTCTTTCAGAAAGAACTCCCATATAGATGGCAGAGTAAAAGCAGGGACTTGCTTGAGCTCTCCTCTGAACCATTAAAAATGGCTCTACACAAATTCTAGAACTGCAGAACCCACCAAATGACTGAGTGAAAAAAATCCCCATCCCAAGACAGCCTGGAAGTTTGACAGGAAGGGTCTATTGTACCAGAGTGGGAGCAGAGCACAGCACCCTACATAGAGAGGCTAGAGCAGGCCTTAGGGCGCTGAGTCACTGGCAGCCATGGAGGTTTCTAGACTTTTCTGCCCACAAACACCAAATGCAGCATAGAAAGTCAGTGGGAAAACTCTGTCAGACCTGGGTGAGAGAGAAGCATGATCTGACCCCAACCCTGGACTAGTGGAGGTGGTGGCAGCAGTGCCAACAGCAGCAGCATCTGCTTCTGGAGCTCCTGGCCCACAGACAGCATGGAGGTCCAGAGGCTGATTAGACAGGTATTGCAGGGCTCTCTTTGCTGGAGATGAGGTGGGATTCTCTTGCTTTGCCCTGTCCAGATCTGGGTCACAGTCCTGGGTGATAGTCCTTGGGTCAGAAGGAGAGCTGATATAGCAGGCTTTGAGGTTACAGTGGAGAGGGAATCCTCCTCACAATTACAAGGCAGAAAATAATGCTTGTGGTCAATCACAGACCAGAGCACAGGCCAAGAAAGGAATAAATGTCTCTCTTTGATCATACCACCTTGGAAGAACTGAAAATATGCAGGCCCCTCTAAAACCAATTGCACAAAATGCCTGAAGTTTGGGACAGGACACTCTACACACCAGAGGCAGAACCCTAACTTAACAAAGAGAAAGTCAAATATTTGGCTAGGAAAATGAACAAGCAACATAAAAAAAACAAAAACAAACTTAAACTCTAGAGTCTTACTTTGATAGAAAAAGACAACAGAGTCAAAGATTCTACATCCAAAGCCTCCAAGAAAAATCTGAATTGGTCACAAGCCATGGAAGAGCTCAAAAGGGATTTTGAAAATCAAGTAAGAGAAGTAGAGGGACAATCAGGAAGAGAAATGAGAGTGATGCAAGAAAGTCATGGAAGACTAGTCAACAGCTTGCTAAAGGAGACCCCACAAAATACTGAAGGAAATAACTCTTTAAAAAATAGACTAACCCAAATGACAAAAGAGGTCCAAAAAGCCAATGAGGAGAAAAATGGCTTAAAAAACCAGAATTGGCCAAATGGAAAAAGAGGTCCAAAATGTCACTGGAGAAAATAATTCCTTAAAAATTAGAATGGGCTGAGAGAGGATTCTGGGAAGATGGCGGGGTAGGTCAGAAAATCCCAAGCTCTCAAGATTTTCCCCCCAAAAAAGAATTAATATAACACCTTAGGGGAAACAAAGTGTGGGTGGAGATAAATAAGATTAGGGGAGCAGGGGTATTCCTTGGGAAAGATTGGCAGAAAAACCTCAGGACAAGTTTTGGTCCATTTGAGGAGCAAACACTTCCAGTCTAGATTCCCTTTTAACAACAAACTACAAGCCACTTAAACAGCAAGTGTATATGAATAATGAATAATGAAATATATGAATAATGAATGGTGAAAAATATGAATGAATAATGAAAAAATAGAAAAGAAAGTGAAACATCTCATATGAAAAACAACAATTTTGGAGAATAGATCAAGGAGAAAAAATATAAAAATAATTAGAATAACTGAAAGTTATGATAAAAAAGAATCTTGATATAATAATGCAAGAAATAATTAAAGAAAAGTGTCCTTAAGCAATAGAATGGAGTGGGGGGGGGGAGGAGTAGAAATAGAAAAAAGTCCATTGATCACCATTTAAAAGAGATCCTGTGAGGAAAACTCACAGGAATATCATAGTCAAATTCTGAAACATCCAGTTCAAGGACACGATTTTTAAAATATCAAGATCAAAACAATTTAAACATGATGGTGCCACAATTAGAATTACACAAGACCTAGAAGCAGAGACCTTAAAGGACCACAGGTCTCGGAACACAATATATCGAGTGAAATAACTGAGGCTCTGGCCAAAAATATCATACCTTGAAAATCTAAGTATTATTCAAATTGAAAAACATGACATTTGATAAATTCTCTGTCAGGAATCTGTTAACAAAAATCCTGAACTTTATAGAAAATTCAACATGCAAGAAACAAGAGAAATATAAGGTACATACCAAAGTCTGATTATAAAGGGTTCATAAAGACAGATTGCTTACCTTTTATATATGTAAAATGTATGTCTAAGACTTATTAATAACTGGGTAACTCAAGACAAAAGATTGGAGTAAGTATGACTGTGATACTAATTTAAAAAGCAAAACCCATTTAGGGATATGTAAAAAGAGTAATTATTTTATACAAATGAAGTACAAGAGGAAGAATTGATATAGAGGAATTAGATGGGGGAGGAGGGCTCATAGTTCTGGTAACCTACTTTCATTGGGAATGAGTTTAAAAGGGAACGATCCATATATATTTAGAAGAATATTAAAATATTTTATATTAAAAGGAAATGAAATGGTAGGGGCACAGGGAGGGCTGAGAGGACATGGGAGGGATCTTAGAAGGGGATAATGAAGGAATATGTAAAAGGGGGGTATAGAAGGGTGTTTATTTTTACAGGAATGGAAGGATAGAGAAGAGATCATTGGAGTGGCGACAGATAAATAATAGTAGGGCAAGGTAGTGGGTAGAAATTAAGTAAAGGAGGCAAGAGGGAATAGGAAACAAGAGACATGCACAAACATAAAAACCAAAGATCAGGTGTAGAATAGGTTTGGGAAAGTATATATCCATATATATGTGTGTATATATGTATATATGTATGTATATGTCTATAGCTATAGAGAAACATATCTAAAACTTATTGTAGTCTTCTGGGGGTTGGGAACGGGGGGGGGGGGGGGGGGGGGGGGGGAAGGAAAAAAATAAAAAAGTGCACCCAGACCAGCAGAGGCAACAGCTGGAGCAGCCACAGTCCGTTCACTCTCCTGCCCTCCTGCCACACACCCCAGGGTCCCTCTCCACCCCCCTTTCCTCCTCCACCCACCTGTAGGTACCCCCTGGCCTTCCGGACCGCCCCTATAGTTCTGTCCCCGGCCTCCTGCCCTTCCCTTTCCTTCTCCCTTCCCCTTTTTCCCTTCACTCGCCTAGTACCCGAAATTTGGGGCTTCCACTCCCACCAGCAACCAAAGACTTGACCACTTTACAAAGTCCAAATCCCCAGAACACCGCTCGACATGGACACCAGGGTAATTTAAGGTGGATTAAATATTACTCTCTCCATTCGGCTACTTAGGCGTGGAAAGGAATTTGGAAGCATTATTGGAAAGAAAGGAGAATCAATTAAGAAAATGCGGCAAAAGAGTGGTGCGCATAATTACATCACAGAAGGGAATTGTCCTGAGAGAATAGTTACTCTGGCTGGATCCTCCAATGCCATCTTTAAAGCCTTTGCAAAGATTATTGACAAACTGGAGGACGACATCAGCCGTCTATGACCAATAGTACAGCTGCCAGTAGACCCCCAGTCACCCTGAGGCTTGTGGTCCCTGCTAGCCAGTGTGGCTCTCGCATTGGAAATGGAGGTTGCAAGATCAAGTTAATAAGACAGTCCAGGTGGCAGGGCATATGTACCAAACTCAACTGACCGGTCCATCGCTATTGCTGGCATCTCACAGTCTATCATTGAGTGTGTCAAACAGATCCGTGTGGTCATATTGGAGACTCTTCCAGTCTTCCCTGAAGGGTGTGACCACCCCATACAGTCCCAGTTCGTCCAGCTCTCCTGTCATCCTTGCAGGTGGTCAAGACAGGTACAGCACAGGCAGTGACAGGGCGAGCTTTCCCCATACCACCCCATCCATGTACTTCAAAACTGACCTGGAGGGACCACCTCTAGATTTGACCAACCTGCACCAGTTGGCAAGGCAACAGTCTCACTTTCCCATGACTCATGGCAACACCAGATTGAGTGGCATTGAATCCAGCTCTCCAGTCTGCTATTGGGCAGATCTGAATGAATCTGCTCAGACTACTTCTCATGAACTCACCATTCCAGATGAGTTACTTGGCTGCACAATCAGACATCAAGGAGCCCAAATCAATGAGATTTGTAAGATGTCTGGGGTTCAGATCAAAATTACCAATCCAGTGGAAGGATCTACTGGTAGGCAGGTTATCATTACTGGATTTGCTGCCAGCATTAGCCTGGTCCAGTGTCTAATCAATGCCAGGCTTTCCTCAGAGATGGGGGGCATGGGGAGCAGCTAGAACAATGCAGAGTCACCCATAGCCCCCTTCTGTTGTTCACCACTCATGATCTGTCTGTGTAGTTTCTGAACAGTCTGTGATTCCAGGTTTTAAATAGTTTATAAATTTTCAGTTTCTACATAGACACACACACACATCCACAGAGTAAAAAAGTGCACACCAGAGAACAAAAGACCTTGCAAGAAAGCAAAGATGGACAATTTTCAACATAATAAGTATAATTTATCATACAGGCTTCCTTGAAATGAAACTATATTGTTACATAATTTGAATCCTCTCTTATGTTCTGCTATGCACATGACATTTTTTTTCTTTTTAATTTTGTATTTACATTCCAATATTTAAGTTTATAATCAAAAAGGAGAATGAATGGAACAAGTTTCTGGATTGGGAGCAAGACTAAGAAGTCCAGAGGTATGTACCTGGGTGGGAGATGACTGACCCCAGCTAGCTCATTAAATGGATTTATGGGGAGAAAAGATCTCTGCCCTACAGTTGGAGAGACTGAGGGGACCAGGGACAGAAAGGATTCATGAGGTGTGAGTTTCAGGGCTGATGTGATCATGCAAGTTGAAGAGCATGATCCTGGACCTTAACTACATAGATAAAGAATATATTAAGAATATCTGTTAAGACACAACCAATTTCTGCTTTTTGTTAATTTACTTGGTGTTTACCACACCTGTCACCTCTTGGCTGTCTTCTGGAGAAGAGTCTTTATGATACGCTGTACTCACATGTTTACAGTGGAGTTTATAATTTCTTGGAATACACACACACACATGCACACACACATACACACACATATATACATATATGTATATACTGAGTCATGCTTTCTATGTGTCATTTTAAAATTTTTGCTATCTTTTCCTAAATACTGGTCACCAAATATTCAAATATAGAGATATAGATGTACAGATACAGATATACTATATATTTATATATGTATATATATACATACATATATTCTCTCTCTCTGTACATATATATTTAATATATATAATTACTGCCTGATTTTGAGTCTTATCAAGTTTTCAGTGAATTGCTGTTTCATACAATCATTGATTTAGAGCTGGAAGAAACATTAGAAGAAACTAGAAGAATAATAAACTAGAAGAACTGGAAGAAACATCAGTTTAATCCCATTTTTCTTATGATGAAACTGAGGCACAAAAGGGTTCATTGACAACTTGTCGAGGCTCAAAATTTCCTAAGCATCTGAAGTGGGACTTGATTCAGGTCCTTGCTTCCAAGGCCTAAGCCTCTCCCACTGTCACCTCTTCACACTCTGCAAAGGATATCGGCATCTAAGCCACAGTTATCTTTTTGGTGATCCTTTTTCTAAGGATCTCTGCTCATGTCACTAAGTTCTAAGGTCACTGCTCATGTGACCATTAAGGATGAGCAGATGTCCCGTGGAATGTTTAGTGTTGTTTTGAGATACATGACCAAATCGATGCTGTACACTCCTTTATTTTCAGCTCTAAAGAGGACCTGTAATTCATTCTTCTATTTAGATGTAACATATTTATTTTCTGATTTTATTTATATTAGGAATATCAAGATGAAGAGAATTCATTTTCCAGTATTTGTTCATTCAATTTTACTATTTAGAGATTGTTTTAAAATAATGTGACTCTTTTTACCCTTTGACCAATTTTCTATCACTCTGCCATACTCACTGCGTAGTCAGAAAGTGACTGATAAAGAACCAAGGGACTTGTTTTTATGTATTTGTTTCTGTTTTACATTTTTTCAAGGCAAAAGAATTCATTACCTAGTTAGAAGCAGATACTATTGATTAACATCTCCATACCAAGTTAGGATAGTTCCCAGAGAGCTGACGTCATTTGTCGTTGAGAGTGAATACTTAAAAGTTTTTAGATCATTGGTTGATAGCATCTACCCAGAACGTAAACTTCACTGGCACATTTCATTTTCACATCACAATGAAGCATCAGAAATAGATGATAGATGGATAGATAGACAGACAGACAGACAGACAGACAAGCAGGCAGGCAGACAGACAGACAGATAGATACATAGATAGATAGACAGATAGATACATAGATAGATGGATACATAGATAGATAAATAGATAGATAGATAGATAGATAGATAGATAGATAGATAGATAGATAGATAGATAGATAGATAGATAGACAGATAGATAGATAGATAGACAGACAGATAGATGGATAGACAGATGGATGGATGAGTGAGATACATAAGAGATAGATGAAAAAAAAATAACTCCTCACAGGCAAGTAATGGAGAGACCAAGGAAAAAATAAACTAACAAGACACTTAGTACTCTATAAATGTGGGATATACCAAAGCGAAAATAAATATCCAGAAAAAAGAACAATACTGCCCCAATAACTACACTACTAGAAAAGACACTAAACACACCTTAAGAACCCCCAAAGTACTTTACATCACACAAAAAAAGGAAAATATGATATCTGTAATTTAGAAAATGTGATGACCAAAAGGAGATTTAGATGTTAACATGAAAAATGACATTAAAAGTACTGGATTTTCTGGAGAGTCAAATGACTCATTAAAGATACTTCTATGTAAGAAATACAATCACTCAACAAATGTTAATTACCCACCTACTACGTACCAGACGTTGTCCTAAGCTCCAGGAATACAAAAAGATATAAAAGACATCCCCTGCCTTCAAAGGTCTTATAGTTTAATGGAGAAAAACATGTAAACAAAAGTTTACAAAGCAAGCTGTACAGAGGAAATAGTTAACACATAGAAGTCCTTGCAATTAAGAGGGTTAGAGAAGTCTTCTTGTAGAATGTGGGATTTTAGTTGGTACTTACAAAAAAACCCATCAAGGTCAATAGTAGGAGTAAAGGAGAAAGAATGTTCCAGGTATTGGCCATAACCACAGAAAAATCTCAGAGGAGAGAGATGCAGTATGTTATTGGGCGAACAGGCAAGCGATCTCTGTCCCTGGATCAAAGAATATGTGTCAGGGAGTAAAGTGTCCAGAAAGGTCAGAGTAGGGTAGGTTATGGAGGGCTTTTAAAGCCAAACAGAACATTTTGTATCTGATTCTGGAGGTAATACGGAGTCACTGGAGTATATTGAGTAGGAGAAGTGATGTGATTGAACATGCACTTAAAAAAAAAACACACACACATATTTTAGCATCTGAATAGAAGAGGGATTGGAGTGGGGAAAGACTTGAGGCAAGTAGACTCATCGGGAATGTATTGCAGTAATCAAAGGGTGAGGTTATGAGAGTCTGCACTAGACTGATGGCCGTGTCTGAGGAGAGAAAGGGGCATATTCCAGAGATGTTGCAAAGGTGAAATCAATAGGCCTTGGCAACAGATTGGATATGGGAGTGAGAAATAGTGAGGAGTCCAAGGTGACTTCTAGGTTGCAAGCCTGAGGAAATGGGGGAATGGTGTTGTCCTCTACAGCAATATAAAAGGCAGGGCAAGGTGGTTGGGAGGTGGCAGAGTTGGGGGAGAGATAATGAGTTTAAGACGTCTACTGCACATCCAGTTTGAGATGTATGAAAGGCAGCCAGGGACGTGAAATTAGAAGTCTGCAGAGAGTTTGGAGCAGGATAAATTTTAAAATATCAGCATAGAGATGGTAATTAAATAAGGAAAAATGTATGAAAAAATGCTTAAATGGCAAAACTAGAAGAGAGTAGGATCTCCGTAAACCAAATCAATACATGTGTGCACCTCATTATATATATATATATATATGTATATATCTTTGTGTGTATCTCCATACATAGTCCCATATTTATATGTATTATTTATTAGATCTATATATGCATACATACATATGAATGTATGTATACACATGCTCACACACACACATATATATATGAGTCTATATTAAGCTATATATATAGTGAAGCAACTAAAATGGATGCATTTTTAACCTGGGGGTCAGAAAGACTTGATAGATAATCTTCGTTTTCCCACCTCCCATTTTTATGTTTTATTACCTATCGCTTAGCACCAGATTGTTGAGGGTGTGTGTAAGCATTTTCTGTTCCCTGCACAGCATAGATAAATGTATTAAAGGCACTTCAGCAGAATCTATATTACTATTGAGTTATTTTTCCCTATTGGGTCATTTTAAATTCACCTAAAGTAGTAGTATTGTCCCTGGGGCCTATTAGCCCCAAGTACTGCAATAGTTTTAACAGTAAGAAAATGGAGCTCCATTTCAGCTGGCTCTCTTTACCAGAGGCAGATTATTTAGGAAAAGAAAGAGTGAAAAAAACATCAATACCTCTTAGTACTCCATTATTTTTTGCAAACTGCTCTAGTGTACTTAAATTTTTTAGTATGGCTAATGCCAAAACAATACGTATAAGCCTGTGTTTTACAACAGCAAAATCTCTTAAGTAAGAATGGCCTACATTAGAGGGTTTTCACTGTTGTTTACCAACACTAAAGAGACATTTGCAAATATAAAAATTTCATGCTACATACTTAAATAAAAAATTAATATATTTTAAAAGACATGTTTAATGTAGTAACTATCATATATTTCAGGGGTCATCTAGCCTACATCATTTTTCTTTTTTCTTTTTTTTTTTTTTTAACTTTTAACATTTATTTTCACAAAATTTTGGGTTACAAATTTTCTCCCCTTTTCTCCCCTCCCCCCCCCAAACCCAAGCATTCTAATTGCCCCTGTGACCAATCTGCTCTCTCTTCTATCCTCCCTCTCTGCCCTTGTCTCCGTCTTCTCTTTTGTCCTGTAGGGCCAGATAGCTTTCTTTACTCCTTAACCTGTATTTCTTCTTTCCTAGTGGTAAGAACATTACAGTTGATCCTAACACTTTGAGTTCCAACTTCTTTAGCTCCCTCCCTCTCTACCCCTTCCCTTTGGAAGACAAGCAATTCAATATAGGCCAAATCTGTGTAGTTTTGCAAATGATTTCCATACTAGTTGTGTTGTATAGGACTAACTATATTTCCCTCTATCCTATCCTGTCCCCCATTACTTTAATTCTCTTATGATCCTTTCCCTCCCCATGAGTGTCGACCTCGGATTGCATTCTCCTCCCCATGCCCTCCCCTCCATCCTCCCCCCCACCCTGCTTGTGCCCTTGTCCCCCACTCTCCTGTATTGTGAGATAGGTTTTCCTATCAAAATGAGTGTGCATTTTATTCTTTCCTTTAGTGGAATATGATGAGAGTAGACCTCATGTTTTTCTCTCGCCTCCCCTCTTTATCCCTCCACTAATAAGTCTTTTGCTTGCCTCTTTTATGAGAGATAATTTGCCCCATTTAACTTCTCCCTTTCTCCTCCCAATATTTCTCTCTCACTGCTTGATTTCATTTTTTTTTAAAGATATGATCCCATCCTCTTCAATTCACTCTGTGCACTCTGTCTTTATGTATGTGTGCGTGTGTGCATGTGTGTGTGTGTACTCCCACCCAGTACCCAGATACTGAAATGTTTCAAGAGTTACAAATATTGTCTTTCCATGTAGGAATGTAAACAGTTCAACTTTAGAAAGTCCCTTATGACTTCTCTTTGCTGTTCACCTTTTCATGGTTCTCTTCATTCTTGTGTTTGAAAGTCAAATTTTCTTTTCAGCTCTGGTCTTTTCATCAAGAATGCTTGAAAGTCCTCTATATCATTGAAAGACTAATTTTTCCCCTGAAGTATTATACTCAGTTTTGCTGGGTAGGTGATTCTTGGTTTTAGTCCTAGTTCCTTTGACTTCTGGAATATCCTATTCCATTCCCTTTGGTCCCTTAATGTAGAGGGTGCTAGATCTTGTGTTATCCTGATTGTATTTCCACAATACTTGAATTGTTTCTTTCTAGCTGCTTGCAATATTTTCTCTTTCACCTGGGAATTCTGGAATTTGGCCACAATGTTCCTAAGAGTTTCTCTTTTTGGATCTCTTTCATGCGGTGTTCTGTGGATTCCTTGAATATTTATTTTGCCCTCTGGTTCTAGAATCTCAGGGCAGTTTTCCTTGATAATTTCATGGAAGATGATGTCTAGGCTCTTCTTTTGATCATGGTTTTGAGGTAGTCCAAGAATTTTTACATTGTCTCTCCTGAATCTATTTTCCAGGTCAGTTGTTTTTCCAATAAGATATTTCACATTATCTTCCATTTTTCCAATCTTCTCACTATGTTCCATGATATCTGTCTCTCTCACAAAGTCCTTAGGGTCCATCTGTGCCATTCTAGTTTTGAAAGAACTATTTTCTTCAGTGAGCTTTTGAATCTCCTTTTCCATTTGGCTAATTCTGCTTTTGAAAGCATTTTTCTCCTCATTGGCTTTTTGAACCTCTTTTGCCAATTGAGTTAGGCTAGTTTTCAAGGTGTTAATTTCTTCAACATTTTTTTGGTTCTCCTTTAGCAGGGAGCTGATCGGCTTTTCATGCTTCTCTTTCATCCCTCTCATTTCTCTTCCCAGTTTTTCCTCCACCTCTCTATCTTGATTTTCAAAATTCTTTTTGAGCTCTTCCATGGCCTGAGCCCATTGGGTGGGCTGGGACACAGAACCTTTGATTTCTGTGTCTTTGCCTGATGGTAAGCATTGTTCTTCCTCATCAGAAAGGAAGGGAGGAAATGTCTGTTCTCCAAGAAAGTAGCCTTCAATAGTTTTATTTCTTTTCCCTTTTCTGGGTATTCTCCCCAGCCAGTGACTTGACCTCTGAATATTCTCCTCACACCCACCTCACCTCCTGGTTCTCCCAGCCAGCGTTTGGGGACTGAGATTCAAATGCTGCTTCCAGCCTTAGGGCTTTTGGCGGGGGCAGGGCTGCTATTCAGTGTGAGAATTATGTTCAGGTGTTCAGGTTGGGGCAGGGCTGCCTCTCAGGCTCAGTTCCCTCAGGGGGTTTATGTACATACCTTCCACAATGGATCCAGGCTCCCGCCCGCTTGGGGAGCCCCTGTCTGCAGCCGCCTCTCAGCTTCTATCTCCTGGGGGGCCCGAGCCATGGGGGCACCCCACTCCCCTCTCGACCCGCCAAAGAGACTCTCTCACCAACCCCTGTCACCTGTGGGTTGAGGGGCTTGTGCCGCCGCTGGAGATCCTGTCCCTGAAGCCTGCTCGGATCTGTACCTCTCCGAGCCGCGGCCGCCGCAGGTCTGGGCTGGGCTCCGCGTCTGCAGTGTGACAGACCTTTTGCGAGAGGTTTGCAGGTCCCTCTGTGGGTGGAGGGACCCGCGTGGCCGCACGATATCCCGTCCCTGAAGCCCTCTCGGATCTTTTCCTCACGGTGTCGCGGCCGCTGCAGGGCTGCCCTCTGCTTCCAGTCCCGGCGCCCAGGCCGCAGCATGAAGGACCCCCCGCGAGAGGTTTGCAGGTCTCTCCAGAACAGAAATCTCCCTTGCTCCAATATTCCGTGGCCTCTGAGTACAGAATTCGCCATGAGTTGGTCCCCTCTAGCCGTTCTGTGGGTTGTGGGTTCGGAGCTATGTTTATGTGTGTCTTTCTACTCCGCCATCTTGGCTCCGCCCCCCCTACATCATTTTTCATATGAAGCAACAGAGGACCATTAGGGTTAAGTGACTGGCCTAAGGCCATACAGCTAGTAAAAAGCAGTCAGGAATTTGATTTTTAGGTTCCTCTTTTCGCTACATGTATCATTGCTCTTGAGGGAGTTGTCACAATTATTTTTACTTGTGTGATAAAGTAAATGTGCCTCTAACACAGGTGCAACATTACCTACAACTTACAGTGTATAATTGAAAGAAAAATTCAGGATAAATCATTTTATTGGACAAGACCTGTGATTTCATTGGTCCATGGAACTCCCAACAAGGAAGCTGCCACTTCCAGTGAAGAATGCCACCTGCTCTGAAGCTTAACTGTTTAGATAGTGACATGGGAAGCTAAGAGACCAAGATGCTTGCCTAGTCACAAAGTCAGGCTATATCAGAGGCAACACTTGAACCCATATCTCCCTGATCCCAAGTCTTGCTTTCTCTATATTGAACTGACAGTCAAACCTTCATATCAATTACATAAATGGGTTTTTGTGTATAAACATGCATATAGCAAACTTTTAAAGTATATATACATATATATTTATATAGAATATATAAGCGTATATTCTTTATAAAAAGAATATACGCTTATATATTATATATATTACATACATAATATATACATTACATACTTTTATATATATATATATATATATATATATATATATATATATATTTGTGAATATCTGTAATTGCTCTCTTATGTTTCATTAGCTTATTCACCCCAAAGAAAATCAAACACATAGAACATAAAATATTTTGGACACCAAAATACCAGATACATTGCAATATACATTTTGCTTTTTAAAAATTCTATGATTTAGTTGCTGAACAGAGGGACTTTAGAGGGACATTGGTGAATTGGCCCTAAGAATCTAAAGTCTTTTTCCCATTGACCCACTATGAATCAGAAGACAAGGAAATAAAAAAGAGACTTGTGTGTATCAAGGGTGTTTATCACCAGCATAGGATCATAGCTCCAGGGCTATATAGACTTTTAGGAATCATTTGTTCAAATACCTTGCCTGAGCTGAACTGCTATGTATTCAAACTATGCTTCATAGAGCGCAGCTCTGATGGGCTGGCCACGTTGTTCGAATGCAAAATGTACACTTGCCAAAAAAGACTATTTTATGGAGAACTCACATGGGACAGGTGATCATATGATGGCTAGACGAAGTGATACAAGGACACTCTCAACGTCTCTCTCAAGAACTTTGGATTTGACTGTGCAACATAGGAGACACTGGCACAGGACCACTCTTCATGGTGTTCCCACATGAAAGAGGGTGCTGTGCTCTATGAGGAAAGCAGAATCGAGATAGCACAAAGTAAACACAGGATACACAAATTTGAGATATCCACCCCAAATATTCACGTGGACTTTCTGTGCCCAACCTATGGTAGAGCATTCCGAGCTCATATTGGTCTGATCAGCCACAGTCAGACAAAATGAAATTTCACTTTACAATGGTGATGTCACTTTGGTCCTCTTCAAAGAGGAAGGACAACAACCAACCCACCATTCAAATCCATTCATGTAACAGATAAGGTTTGAATAGAGTCACTCAATAAGTTAGTAGTAATACCCAAATTAACTAAAAAGGTCATAGGAAGAAACACACTGTGTATATCCAGAGAAAGAACTAATATTCTGAATAGAATGGCTTTACACACACTTATTTGTGTGGAGGGGGTAGGCAGTAGAAATGGGAAAAATAAAAATGGAAAAAAAGAAAAAAATATAAGAATTTTGTTGTATATCTAAGAGGAATAGCAAAAATTAGCAGTTTCATGTGCTATTATCTTTTCTGTGCTATGGAAATGTTTCTTTTATTTCATAAATATAATATTTTTAAAGTTAGTAGTAGAGTTGGAACACATCAGTCACAGAATCTGACTCCAATTCAGCATTACTTTGACTGCATTGTGCTGCATCCCATGAAAAATATACTGTGGGATCAAGTAGAAGAGGATTCACTTTCCCTCTCTTGGAAACTAATTGGTACAGTAATGGAACACTGAGCATGAAAGTCATAAAGATCTCAACTGAAATCCAAGCTCAGACATTTAAGTCCAGTGTAATCCTGGACAAGTCACACAACCTCTTTTTGTCTCAGTTTCCTCAACTGAACAGTGGAATTAATAATCATGCCTAGCCCACAAGGGTATAAGGATTAAATTAAAATACTTAGTATCATGCCTAGAACATAATAAGTACTTAATAAATGTTTGTTTCTTCCCTTATTCCCCTCCATATTGATGAGAACCTCAAGATGAGACGTTATGCTGATTTCATCAAGTATTACAAATATGAGATTCATAGTTGCTTGAGAATATCCATCCTAAGTCACCATGGAGGTTGGGGGAGAAAGGAAACAAGGGTACAAAGTATACCTATTTTCCAGTCTTTCATATGCATTTAGATGGACAAGTCATAGAACTAAGTCTATCAATATTTTCTTTTTCTGTTTTGATTTTTATATCATTTAAATGAATTCTACCATATCGTATTTGGTTTGGAATAGCATAAGCCTTTGTATTATATAGGCATAATAAAAGAAAACCAATTCTCATAATTTTTTTCCAATTATACCTTTTAGTCGATTATTACTCTGTTATGAGATCAGCAGTATTCTTCTTCATTAATAAATCATCTATAATCATGGTTGATTATTTAATTTTCAGAATTTTTGAACTTTTCAGAAAAGCTGTTTTCAAAAAAGCTTAGAAGGGACTTCAAAAGTTACAAAGAACAATTCACTAATTTTACAAATGAGGAAACTGAGACCTAAAGAGGTTAGATAACTTGTCCAAAGTCACAAAAAGAGTAGTCAGTAGCAGAACTGAAAGTTAAACCCAGGTCCTCTGAATTTAGATTCAGCACACTCTCCACCATATTATGTTGTGCATAAAAAGATAAACAAAAAGAAACAAATATGCAATGTTATTATTTTATATGTGACAAAAATCAAAAATTGCATTCACAAAAGGAAGATTAACAGTAACGACGATAAAATTGACAAAAGTATGATAATAATAAGTATGTCACTGTTCCATATCAGAAGTGGCAAATAATTGTTTAACAATAAAGATTTAACAATAAAAAAAATAGGTCTTAACTGTTTACTTGATGAAACTGAATTAATAGATATATAGAAAAAATTAAGAGAGAGTGAATAAAAATGTTTTCAAGTAACTGTGGAACACTTTCAAAAATAGATAATATGCTAAGATCAAATATGACCTAAACAAATTTAAAAGACAGAAATTATGCATATTTTATTTCCAAATGAAAATAAAATAAACAGAAAATAAAATATTATGAAAAATATGTAACAACATGGGCATTGAAAATAATCCATTAAATATTCAAAGAAAAATAATACAAATGACAAAATGTTAAAGAGAATAACACTACACTTCAAAACAATGAAAGCTGACCAAATGATCTATGAGGGAAAATTTATATCATTATGTTCAACTTCTATAAGAAAGAAAAGGGAATCACAAATGAATTAATATTGCCTTTAAAAATACTAGAAAAAGAACAAATCAATAGCCCAAAAGAGAGACAAAGATATGGAGAGAAAGACAGAGAGAAACCGAGAAAGAGTAAGTGTCAATATAATAGAAAATTGTATGCAAAATTAATTGATAAATAATGTCATAGGCTGAGTTAAAGAACAACAAAATCAATAAACTGTTGAAAAATTTAATTTTGAAAGAGAGAAAATGAAAACCTGGAAATATATCATTGAAAAATGAGAGATTACACCAAAAATAATGAAGATATTAATAGGAAAATGTGCAAATAACTATTGATTTTTTGGAATAGAAAATTTAAAGGAAATGCATGATTAGATCCACAAATATCACATTTTCCAAGCTGATAAAATAGTAAATTAAAGATGTGATGGAACAATGAAATGAGATATTTATAAAGCACTTCATATGGTGCTTAGTACACAGTAGACATTTAATAAATTCTTATGTCTTCTCCTATACTTCTCTCTAATCTTAGAAAAAGAACTGGTAAGGAATCAATAATAGCCCCCATGCACACACGTACACAAAATATTCTTCTTAGATTTCATACCAGAATTCTTTCATAATGCTGAGAAAAACATCACCATGCAACATAGATTATTCATAAGTATGGATAAAGATACCATCCAAGAAGAAAGCATGATATAGATTTTATAACACAGATTAATCCAGTAAAAAATATAAAGTTCAAATTCCCAAATATTCATATGTGTAATATGTTATCCAATAAAATACAGGAATATATATGCGTTATTAATTATTTTCAGATAGTATTTATAATAGGCATGTTTAGCTTGTTTAAATTATTTAACATTAGTAATAAACTAATATTTAAAACTATAGAATGTATGGGCAAAGGACCTTTACAAATGAATGCAGAAATCTACAATGTAATTCAAAATCTAGTCACAATGAAAGCACTAGCAGAATAGGCAGAAAGGGGGTTTTCTCAATAAAATAAAGTGAAAATTTGAAGTTAAAAAAGTGAGAAGCACAGGAAAAATATTGGCAACATTACCATCAATAACTGCTAGAAAACAAGGATGCGTATCTTCACCACTTTTGTTTCACATTTTCTTGAAAATTCTAGCTAATTTAATGAGATAAAAACGATTAGCAGCATGATTAATAAGGGACATGAAGAGGTCAGGTGATAAGGTAATGTATCTAAAAAGTCTAATGACCTCAAATAAAAAATAAATGAAAACAACAAATGGGTTAACCCAAGTTACAGCATTCCAGTTTCATCCACACAAAAATTCATAACTTTATTACAGAGAAATAAAAATCAAGAAATATGATCCAGAAGGAACTCTTCTTATAATTAGGGTACTATGAAATATTTGGCTATTAGATTGTGCAGGAACACACAGAACTTGAATAAGGGCAAGTGTGAGGTTTTATTGACCAAAATTAAGGAGGACCTAAATATTAGTTGGATATTCAGTGCAGCCAATAGGTTATACTAACACAGCAAAAATAACTGTACTCATTAAATTAGTGTGTACCTTCTTTTAATACTTACAGAACACCAAGAGGCTATGTTCTTGAACTAGTCCACATTACAATAAAATTTAGAGGGAAAAAAGAGGAAGTGAATAAGAATTTTAAGAGACACAATGAAATGTTTGTACACATGGCTCATGCCTTAAAATGTCACAAAAATACTCTTAAAATGAGGGAAAACAGAAAATGATGAATTAGTGAATTAGAATAGGTATATTTCCTATTATCAAAAAATTTCACACAAGATTAGTGTTTAAAAAATGTTTGAATATAAAAACAAGAAAATATTACTTTTTTTTCAAAATTTATATTTTGAATAATAATGATGGGAAAAGAATTAAGATCTTATGTCATATACCCCAAATGGATGATACATAATACTTCGCTCTGTCTTTTATCTTTCCCTCTGGTGCAGAGCAGGGGAATAGTAGGTATTGAGTCGAGGGGTGAAAACTGAAATGAGAGTGAGATGAGATCCATAGTAGCATCAGAGAGGCCTTTACTCACAGAGTGAAAGGGACAAAGGCACATGATTTCCCTTTGCCAAACATGGGATCCAGTTCCACTATGATGAGTTAGTAAAAATTTAATGAGATCACAAATGAGGAGCTCCTCCACCCAAGAGCCAGTCAAAATACTAACAATACTCAATTCCAGTTCAGACAGGATCTTACATAGCCAGATCCAGTTACATGGGTGATCCAAGAAATCAACTTTAGAGCTTCTTCATCTGACAGAGCTATGACTAACCTAGAGTCAAGCACTCTTTGAGATGTGAATTGTTTTATTCCTTCAGGTGTTAAAGAAAGGACTGATACTGTTCATTGGCTATAACTGAGTCATTAGTAATTCTATTTCTGGGAAGACCTCTAGATAAGGTCCAAGTGTTATAGGAAGTTTTTTTTTTATTATTATTAATTAAAAAATGATTAACCTCATTAATGAACAGAGATTCAAAGTAAAACATCTTGAGATACCAAGTCATACCTATCAAATTGATAAAGTGTTCTCAAAAATCAACAGTTAAAAAGGAGAAGCCTATTCAAAGATTTTGATTTATTATCTTGTTCTCATTTTCTGTGGAGTTGAGATAGAAATAATTCTAGGACAAATCATTACCCTTCCATTTTTCTTTTATATTTATTGTCCTATGGACAATTGTGCAAATCAACAAATATGCACACATACACAGACACACATACACACACACATAATACATGTGTGTAGATGCACACACATACACGTACATACATATATATGTATATATATATATACATATTTAAAGTGTATTTGAATTAAAGCATTGAGATTTAAGCTCATCTTCTGGAGGTCTACTGAAGACATTCTCAGGAACAGCTCCAGTAGCGGATATAATTATAAGCATGCTGTATACTTTTGCTATGTGGTTGTTCAGTCATTCAGTTCTATCTGACTCTGTGAGCCCACGGACCATACTGTTCATGGGGATTTCTTGGCAAAGATGCTGGAGTGACTTGCCATTTCCTTCTCTAGGAGATTAGGGCAAAGAGAGGGTAAAAGACTTGCCCAGGGTCACACTACTAGCACGTGTCTGAGGTCAGATTTGAACCCAAGCCTTCCTGTCCAGACCCAATGCTCTGTCCACTGAGCCATCTAGCTTACCCCGAACATGGTATGCTGCGTATGTGTCTGTACCTATATTTTAGCATCAGCTCTGTGTATTTTTATTTTGTGGGGGAGGGGAAGGCAAGGCAATTGGGGTTAAATGACTTGCCCAAGGTCATACACTGGGTGTCAATTGACTGAGGTCAGATTTGAACTCAAGTCCTCCTGACTCCAGGGTGGATGCTTTCTTCACTGTACTACCAAACTGCCCTGTTTCTATGTTATTGGTCACGCTTAGCATCTTTTTTTGATAGAGTTCAGATAGAAATGGTCTTAAAAGTTTCTGTCTTTGCTAACTATATATAAATATCATATGTGCATGCATACATAAATATGTATAGATTAAATTTAACATTGTGTTCTATTGAATAGGTATAAGATAAGATGATTTTTTTGTATTGTATTATTTAATTTCTTTATATTGGTTTGCCTTTTTACTGTCATAACATTTGACTTTCAGGTATTTATTTGAGGAATATCAGAAATGTCCAATATTCTTTTGTTTTCTTTTGCTTTTATATATTTCTTTTCATCTCTCATGCTCCAAAAGAATGAAATGCCATTAAGTGGCAAAAACTGACTGCTATCTTCATCATGTTGCTGTCTTGCTGCCATGAGGTGACCACCATGTCTCCCTTCTATCTTTCACCTATAAAGTTGCCAAACTTAGACAATAATTTATTAAAAACCTTACTACACATCACCCTGCAAGAGCTAAACTTATATTAGTTTCCTGTTTCCTCAAACTAGGAAGAAACACAAATCCCAGGAGATTTTGTAGCTTGACAACCCTTTACTACATTCTGATACTCAGTGTTCAGCTTCACTAATATTCAATTATTTTTTTTAATATTGGTTTGTTCCTGTTTTTACTTATTTGAGACTAGATTTCTCTTTCTTGCCCATGCTGGAAATGCCAAAGTCATTCACTGAGTCATCCCATGGTTAACCATTATAAGAGTCTTAATCTTCTCCAATTATCCAGTTTACCAGTCTGATGATTAGCCTGAGGTCATTGGCCACCCATATTAGAGCTGTCCTTAGTGCCAACACATCCTATCAGCATTAGCCCTTTTGTATGTTAGAACACCCAAGATCAAATAATCCAGCTGCCTCAACCTTCTCTAGTAGTAAGTATGTGAGGCATGTACCATCATGCTTGGTTACCTGTAAAAAGCTATTCTCTTATTTTTTTTTTTCTCATTTAATTTCAGAAGCAAGCAATGGTGTACCATGAATCCAATTCTAAACTTAAACTTAGGAGACTTAGGCTTAAATCATAACTGTAAGGCTCTCTTATGGTATTGCAGAGATAGTATACATCACATTACACACCTCATAGGACTGTGATAACCTCAAAGAGCTACAAAAATTTAAGAGATTGTTAACCTTTTGGATTTTCTTAGTAATCTATCACGTTAGCCACAAATACATTTTGTCTCATTTTTACCAGTGTTTGTTCTTTTAATTTTTCATGTTTTAATTTCAGGAAAAAAAGGCACAGCACAGTAGGTAGACATCCTGGGATTCAAAAAAATTAGGCTTCTGACACATAAGTTTGTTATCCTGGGAAAATTGCAGACTCTCAAAACTGCAGCTGCCTTGTGGCTTGATGGAAATTCCTCCATTGACACTCCCTGTATCAATGAAATCATAAGTTTGATTATAGATTAAATAAAACATTCCCACATATGCAAGTGTGTATGCATGTATATGTGTGTGTATGTGTGTGTTACTCAAGTCACAGAATTTTTATTATCATGTCAAAAAAAGTGAAGACTGCAATAATCCAGTTTTATTTCATCACTTGTTATTGAGGAATATTCCATTGTTTCTCCTTTACAAGTAATTCTAGCTCTTAGTTGTACATGAAAGCTTTGGATAATGTTCATTTCCACTCTTTTTCACTATTTTTACCATAAATGAATTCTGTAATTTATTGAAGGCTTTTCTGCATCAATTGGCATAATTACGTTACTTTATTATGTTTGTTATTACGATGAAAAATTATTCTAATTATTTCCTAATGATGAACCTTATCTTCCTGGTATAAATCCAGAGTTGTCATAAGAAATATTTTGGGAGAAATATTGCTATAGTGTCTTTTCCAGTATTTTATTTAGTGTTTTCACATCAATACTCATTAGGAATATTGGTCTGTAGTTCTTTCTCTGCTTTACTATTACCTCATTTAGATATCAGGACCACATATGTCTAAGAGAAACAATTTGGTAGATTGCTTGTTTTTTCTATTCTAAAAAAGAGTTTAATGTAGCACAGGAATTATTTATTCGTTAAATATTTGCTAGAGCTAATTTTTATATAAATCTTCTTGACCCTGGAGCTATTTTTTCTTAATATTGGAGTTCATTTATGGAGTGATCAATGATTCTTGATGAGTTGGTTTGCTCTGAGTATCTTTTATATTTGTAAATATTAGCATTTAATATTTTTAGATATTAATTGTGCAATATTCATTCAATTAATCACACTTTTGTTAAGAAGCTAGTGTATGCCATCAACTGAGTTAGGCATTACAGTTATAAAAATAGTGTTTTTCTTCTAGAGCGCACATCCTATAAAAGGAGATACTATGCACATGTGTCAGGTATAAATGAAATATATGCAGGTTTTTATGGGATGGGGAAAGGATGATTCCTGGGAGAATAAGAAAAGGTTTCATGTAGAAAGCAATGTTTAGGAACAGATTTGAAGGTAGGGAATCCAAGTAATGTTGTATGACTACCTAACTAGAAAGGTAATGGCTCCAGCAACAGAAGTAAGGAAATAAAGACAAGGAGTTGGTTCAGGAGAGGTTCGGGAAAAAGTAAGAATATCTGTTTTATACATATTGAAGGAGAGATGTCTATGAGACAGCAAGTTTTCCATATCCAGTAGGCAATTAATAATTTTATCTGAGTCTCAAAAGAAAGATAAATAGATATGGGGCCCATCTTCATTGAGATTATAATTAAACTTGTTTCAATTTTTTTCACTTTAATAACAGGCATACTTCAGAGATATTGTAGGTTTGGTTCTAGACCACCACAATAAAATGAATATCACAATAAAGTGAGTCACATGATTTTTTTTTGTTTCCCAGTGCATATGAAAGTTATGCTTACACTATACTGCAGTCTATTAAGCATGCAACAGTATTATGCCCAAAAAACCCAATGTGTGTATATATATATATATATATATATATATATTAATAAAAAGTATTTGATTGTTAAAAACTGTTAACCCTCATTTGTGCAATTAGCAAGTCGTAATCTTTTTATGAGCTATAGGAGTGTGGGAGGTGTTCAGGGAGAGCTGCCACTTCAAGACTGCTCATTCATCTTTGGGGTCTGCTTTTCACCCAACTCTCACCTGTGCTTCCAAAAGCCACAGCATGCATAGTGGCCACATCCTCCTAAAACCATCTTGGCAGATGGACTAAATAATGAAAAAGTTTGAAATATTTTGAGATTATCAAAATATGATTCAGAAACTTGATGTGGGTACATTCTGTTAGGGAAACAGAGTCAACAGACTTACTTGACACAGTATGGTCACAAACTTTGCAATTGTTAAAACAGCTGAAGTGCAATGAGGCAAAATGCAAAAAAAATGAGGTATGTCTGTATCTCTGCTCTATATTCAATTTGCACATGAGAAAATGCGCCCACTTCACAAATTCTAAAGGAGAAAAATATTTTTGTTCCTATTCACTATGTAGGGCCACTTTGAGATCAAGGACTGTATCCATTACTTCCCTTACTTATCATCTTCCTGAATCTTATTTCATTTTTTTATTCTTGGTGAATACTTCATTGTAATTCAAATAAATATTTTTATTCACATGCTATTTGACTATCTTTTCCTGTTTTAAGATTCTCTATGAAACCGAAATTCTGGATCTTTACAGCTCCATTTCTGAGTGAGTTGAAGTATAGTTTCCTCTTTGATGGTATCTTATTTATTTGATTTACATTTTGTCCTCTTCAATAATTTCAGGTAATTTTCTTCAAAGAAATGAATTGCTATTCAGAATTTTTGTCTTCATATTTTCCTGAAGCTGATCAGTTCTAAAATTGTCATGCTAAATTGTGTCCTTTTTTATTTTACATTTCTAATGATCTAAAAATTTTCAGTTATGGATTTTTCCCTAATTTCGATTCATTGTTTTTCACTACTTTATTAGAATTTCCCACTGAATCTTACAAACTCTCATGTCTTTCATGTTGAATCAATGATCTATATTCATCTTCATAAAAGCCACATCTATCTTTTAACACTTCTAGATACTCAATTTCCTTGTAGTAAATTTTTCTTCTAAGTTTTAGGAATTTTTACAGTGTTTAAATTTCCTTCTTCACTTTCTACTATGGCTATACTATGACATTTTTGCTGTATATATTAAAGGTACTCTATCTTTTACACACTCTTTCTCTGTGCATGTGTTTCTCTGTGTCTGCCTCTGTCATGCTCTCACTCTCACTTTCTCCTCCATTCACTTTTATTCACTATTGTTTTCCACATTTTTTTTCCTCTGAAGGTATTTTCCACATTTTTTCTATGAAGATCCATTCCTCTTTCTCTCATAATTATGTAGTCTTTTCAATTTTTTTGGTACATTTGTTTCTATTTTTAGGCAATGAAGGGGAGCTAAATTTAACATCAGCCACTGATTCAGTCATCTCATCAGATCTGCTGTCAAATGAAAATTATATATTTGTATTATAAAATTAGATAATTTAATTAATGGAAATAATTAGGTAAAATGTAGCATAAGTAATAACATAAAATATTATTATTGTCAGTATAAAATGATAGAATCTCTTGAATTTAGTTTCTTTTCATACAGCCACTTAGAAAAACTCAAATTTTATGTTTTGATATGAAATTACTAAAATGTAGATACATTGCAATAGCTATGTCAAAATACATGTTCCCCCCACTTTTCAGCAATTAAGTTGTAGTTGTTGAAATTTATCTTTTGCCTCTAAAGAACTGCTTAATGCAGAACCTTTGCTGAAAAATGTCGAGGACCATACATTAAGATTTGCTAATTTCATTTTAACACATTGAAATGATATGGCAACTATTATATTTGAAAGAAATATAAATTAACCACTCTCCACATAATTTAAGAGCCTCCAAAATCAAACCAAACACATTTTTAAAAATAATTTAAAACCTATTTCCTTGTAGCTTTCTAGAGGGAACATCATTATCTTCTGTTTTTAATATTGAACAATTAAAACAATCAATTTATTTTCGCTTTATTTTTAATAGAAACAGTTCCCTATGTTTTCATAACCTTCAGCATAATTATCATGTTAAAGCTTGAGTTTTGGAATATTAAATGCAACTAATTATAAACCAAAAGGTTTGGAAAGTTACCTTTCCATGTTTTTCAGATGATTAAATGCTGATGCTTTGTCCATACTATGGTGAAGCAGTTTTGTGATAACAGGGAGTTTTTGTGTTTGTGGGAGGCCCATATTTAATGTTGTGTAAAAAAAGAGGAGTGTCAGATTATTTTAAAGGATCATATGGAAGACCATTCTGGGATACTGAAATTCAGCTAAAGATGCTAAGAGATAATGACAAACTTAGAGGGACACAGAGAAAAGGATAAAGCCAGACTAAATAATGGCACTAGAATTCTGAAGCTGAAAGATACCTTAATGTTGATCTGGTCTAAACAACATCTTTTATAGTAAGATGAAAAGTAACCCAGTTATTTTTCCAAGGTAACTTATGTAGTTAGTAGCAAAGCAAAACTACCAACTCTTTTCATTCTTAATCTAGTATTTTTGTTATTCAGCTGTCTTCAGTCATGTCCAACTTTTTGTGACCCCTTTTTGGGTTTCCTTGACAAAGATATTAGAGATGTTTGTCATTTTCTTCTCCATTTCATTTTATGAGAAGATTGGAACATAAAGAGTTAAGTGACTGGCCAAGGATCACATAGTTAAGTTTAAAAGCCAGATTTGAACTGAGGGACATGAGTCTTTCTTACTCTAGGTCTGACACTATATTCATAGCTGCTCAGTCCAGTATTATTTATACTCTAAAAATGTTTGACTGATATAGTTCATGCTGAAAATGAATTTATTATAATATCATTTTGTACACAATCAAAATGAAGAAATATTATAAACTACCCATGGAATTTGAACATTGTTTATAGATGTTTTAAAGCAGCAAACACTGATTTACCAGTCTTGGGTTTTTTGTTGTTGTTGTTGTTGTTGTTTTTTGGTAACATTACTAACTTACCCTCTTTGCACTGAGAGTTCTGAAAATCCCTGCACTTCCTATTTAATTGCCCCTAAGGCCTACTTCTGAATTGCTGGCTTAGCCTGAGCTGGCATATGCTCCATTCTCAACCTCGTGAGACAATTCTTTCCTGCCAATTTCCTAAATGATCTTGGGCTGGAAAATTGTATCACCCTGTCCTTTTGTTGGTTCTCTCACTTCAGAATTTATTTTGAAGGGTCATTTTAACAATGTTTGAAGGGAAATTTTGGAGAGCTCAGGCAAGTCCCTGTCTTTACTTTGCCATCTTGGCTCTGTCTCACCTCAACACATAAGTATTTATTTGCCCTTAAAATTTAAAGGAAAGTAAAACTATTTTTTGTAATTGAGTTGAGGGAGGGTTTTCATAAAATCTCTTGAGATTACTGAGGATGTTTTAAGGTAATCCTAAATAAGGTTTGAGAATTACTACACTAAGACAACAGAATTTTGTATCACACTTAATACTTGGCTTTATATTGCCCATACTGTTGTACATTTTTTCCTTTAAGAAAATCTAGCTGAAGGGGTGGGGTGGGGTGGAGCCAAGATGATGGAGCAGAATGACAAACCTGCTGAAGCTCTCTCCACAAAGCCCATAAAATACCTGTAAAAAATGACTAAACAAAATCTACAGCAGCAGAAGCCACAAAAACAACAGAGTGAAAGAGATTTCCAGCCCAAGGCAGTCTGGAAGGATGACAGGAAAGGTCTATCACACTGGGCTCAGAGTGGAATACAGCCTAGGCTTGGCCATGGGGCAAGGCATGAACAGGACAAGAGCAGGCTTCAGGGCACAGAATACTGGGTAGCAGCTGTGGTTCCCAGATTCCTCAACCTGCAAATGCCAAAGACAACTTCAAGGGTCAGTGAGAAAGCTCTTTCACCCGGGTGAGAAGGCAGCAGGGTCCTGCTGTGGCCCTGGGCCCAGGTGGCTGCAGCGTCCATTTTTGGAGCCCTCAGATTAAAGACGCTAGGGGAATCAAGCTCCTGATCTGAATCTCAGCACTGAGTGGCAGCCCTAGAGTGAAGAGGAGCACTGGCTGGTGGAGCTGGAGGCAGTTGTGAAGAGGGAACCCTACTTGCAGATTCTGGGCAGAAAACCTTGTGATTGCTACCAGACCAGAGCACAGGCCAGGAGAGAAGTAAACTCCTCTCCCTTGATTGTGCCACCTTGGAGGAACAGAGAACTCAGAGGTGCCTAGGGTATACCCTCCACTTCACAAAGGACTCAAAAATCAAGTAATTGGCTGGGAAAATGCTCAAAAAAGGGAAGGTTATTTTCTCGATATTTTCCTCCATCCTTTTAGGTCAGGAGGAACAAACCATGCCATTAGAGGAAAACATCAAAGTAAAGGCTTCTTTATCCAAAACCTCCAGGATAAATTTGCAATGGTCTCAGGTCATGGAAAAGCTCAAAAAAGATTTTCAAACTCAAGTAAGAGAGGAGGAAGAAAAATTGGTAAGAGAAGTGAGAGTGATGCAAGAAAATCATGAAAAGTGAGTCAATAGCTTGATAAAGGAGACCCCAAAAATGCTAAAGAAAATAACACCTTTAAAAATAGACTAAACCAAGTGGTAAAAGAGGTCCAAAAAGACAATGAAGAGAAAAATACTATAAAAAACAGAATTAGCCATATGGAAAAGGAGGCTTAAAAACTCACTGAAGAAAAGAGTTCTTTAAAAATTAGAATGGAGCAGATGGAAGCTAATGACTTTATGAGAAACCAAGAAATTGAAAAAGAAAATCAAAAGAATGAAAAAATTGAAGACAATGTGAAATATCTTGTTGGAAAAATAACTGACCTGGAAAATAGATCCAGGAAAGAAAATTTAAAAATTATGGGGCTACCTGAAAGTCATGATTCAAAAAAGGAGGCTAGATATAATTTTTCATAAAATTATTAAGGAAAACTCCCCTGATATTCTAAAACCAGAGGGTAAAATAAATATTGAAATAATCCAGTGATCACCTCCTGAAAGAGATCTGAAAAGAAAAACTCCTAGGAATATTGTAGTCAAACTCCAGAGCTTCAAGGTCAAGGAGAAAATATTGCAAACAGCCAGAAAAAAAACAATTTGAGGATTGTGGAAATACAAGCAGGATAAATCAAGATCTAGCAGATTCTATATTAAGGGATCAAAGGGTTTAGAATATGATATTCAGAAGTCAAAGAAACTAGGATTAAAACTAAGAATCACCTACTCAACAAAACTGAGTATAATACATCAGGAGAAAAATGGTCATTCCATGAAATAGAGGACTATCAAGCATTCTTGATGAAAAGACCAGAGCTCAATAGAAAATCTGACTTTCAAACACAAGAATCAAGAGAAGCATGAAAAGGTAAACAGGAAAGAGAAATTATAAGGGACTTACTAAAGTTGCACTGTTTACATCCCTCCATGGAAAGATAATATTTGTAACACTTGAGACTTTTCTCAGTGTTTAGGTAGTTAGAGGGATTATATACATATAGACAGAGGGTACAGGGTTAGTTGAATAGGAAGGGATGATATCTAAAATAATGAAGTTAAGGGGTAAAAGAGGAACATATTGGGAATTTAAAGGGAGAAATGAAATGGGGCCAATTATCTCTCATAAAAGAGGCAAGAAAAGCTTTTTCAATGGAGGGGAAAAGGGGACGTGAGAAGGAAAAAGTGAAACTTACTCTTATCACATTTGGCTTAAGGAGGGAATAACATGCACATTTAATTTGGTATGAAAATCTAACTCACATTACAGCAAAGTAGAGGAGAAGGAGATAAGTGGGTGTGAGGGAATGATATAAGGGAGGGCAAGTGGGAGGAGGGAGTAATTAGAAGTAAACACTTTTGGGGAGGAATAAGGACAAAAGAGAGAATAGAATAAATTGGGGACAGGACAGAATGGAGGGAATATAGTTAGTCTTTCACAACATGACTATTATGGAGATCCTTTGCACAACTACATATATATAGCATATATTGAATTGCTTTCCTTCACAGTGGACATATGTGGGGAGGGAACTCAAAGATTTAGCAACAAATGTTATGAACTGTATTTGCATGCAACTGAGAAATAAGAAATACAGGTAGTGGGGTATAGAAATCTATTGTGCCCTACAAGAAAAGAAAGAACATAGGGATAAAGGAAGGGAGAAGTGTGATAGAAAGAAGGGCAGACTGGGGAAGGAGTAATCAGAATGCATAGTGTTTTGGCTTGGGGGTAGTGGAGAGATGGGGAGAAAAATTGGAACTCAAAATCTTGTGGAAATGTGTGTTGAAAACTAAAAACAAATAAATTAATTTTAAAAAGAATATAAAATAGATCTAGGTACTATGACTCAACCTTGAGTGATCTTGAGCTCTTAAAGGTTATCAATTAATTAGCAATTATTAATAATGTATTACATACAAACTTTAGGAGATCTTACCAAGCTGACAATACTTTAAGGCTGTCCCATTAACAAAGACCAACATAGCTAGGTTTGTATAAAAACATCATCACATAGTTGGTGACCTGGTTATTGTTGTTGTCATCACAACAATTTTATATACATATACAGAGAGAAAGAGAGGCAGGTTGCTAATTACACTGTTGGGGAAGCTATTCTCTAAGAAGTGAATATAAATTTCCCACTATTCATTTTCCATGAATGAAACAACAGATCTTTGAAACTATTGAGGAAATAGTTTTGGGGCATGGGAGCATACACCATGGTCAGTTCTATGTTCTTGGAAGATTACTTTGGCAAAAATGTGAATGACAGAGTAGGGAAAGACAGTTGAGGCAAAGAGTTAGGCATCTCTTACAGATGTTCAGGCAAAATCAAAAGAGGGAAGAAGCAGTGTGGGTATAAAAAAAAGGGGAGTTGGATAATGTTGAGAAAGAAGGATGACGGATATCATACCATCTCGGAATCAGAAGCAATTTAGAAGCCTTTAGTTCTCCTTGTACCTGAGAAGGAATATCTTCTACAGCATCCCCAATAACTGGTCATAGTATCTTTTCTTGACTATCTCCAGTAACAGGAAATCTACTATTTCCTAAAGTAGATCATTCCATTTTTTGTTAAATTAGTAATTTTTTTTTATTTTATCAAGCTTATAATTCCCTCTTTGCTACTAGCAACTATTGCTACTAATTCTTTACTTTGCAGCAAAATAAGAATACACATATACATATGTACATGCATACACACACACACACACACACACACACACACACACACGGAGTCCATACCATAGACAAACCTAATTTTATAGGTATTTTCTGTTTCTCTCTGCCATGAATGAGGTGTTTTTACCTGTCCTTAAAAAGTTTTCTTTTGATTCAAATATCCCAAAAACACCCTAAAAATTCTCTTATGTTTCACAGTTTCACATAGAAATATCACATAGAAAAAGCATAGGAAAAAAAAAAAAAGTTTTCTACTTGATAAGTACATTTTCTTACCTCCCACTCTTTTCTCATTCAACTTAAAATTAGTTTCCAGACTAAACATTCAGCTGAAACTGTTCTAAATAAAACTAACAATGGTATACTTATTGACAAATCTGATAACTTTTTCTCATGTTTTATACTGCTTGCCTTCTCTAAAACATTTAACATTCTTTATTATCCCTGACTCATAGACATTTTCTCCTCCCTCTGTTTTAATTACTCTGCTCTCTCCTGGTTCTCCCTTCTGGCTACATATTCTCAGTCCCCTCTTTTGGGTAAACATCCACATGAATATATGCTATAGATCTGACTTAGGCCCACACTTCTTCTTTCATGTCTCACTCATCTCTATAATACAATTTTATGTGTTTAGTTGCCTCTTTTATACTGACTATTTACATATGTACACACATCTATATGTCTATATGTACACATGCATGCATGTGTGTTTATGTATATAGAGACAGATGTATGTGTGTCTCTGAATGTATTTATAAATATGGGTTTATATATATATATACATGTATATTACATATACATACATGTATACTGAAAAGATAGGCCATCTGTAATTGATGACTCATAGACTACATAAACTTAATATGCCTTAAAACAAATTCATCATTTTACCTTATGAACTTAATGCTCTTTGTAATTATTCTATTTCTGCCAAGATCACCACCATCTTTCTAATTTTGTTGTCCTGTATGAAAGTGGAAAATAATTCAGTATCAACTTTGGTTCTTTCTTTGCACTCATTCTTCATATCCAAGCATTTTCCAACATTCTATTCTGCCTTTTTATGTGTCTATCATATCTTTAAGAATTTTCCCTTTATCTATCATTATGAAAAATGTTTGATCTTTTTTCTATTCTTATTTTCTATGGAATGACCTTTTTTATATACAATCCATCTGCCCATTTGCACTCACTGAGGCATGGGACATGCGATGTTTACCTAAATCTCATTTGTGCCAAACTGCTTTCAATTTTCACATTTCTTTTATTAAGCAGAAAGTCTTTCACTCCAATAAGTTATGTTCCTGAGTTTAAACAAACACTAAGAAACTACATTTTATTGTTTCTTTTCTTGGTTATCTACTCTGTTCCACTGTTCTTCCTTCCTATTTGTAGTTAATGTCAAATAATTTTGACGATTACTCACTCAATCAATCTAACAAGTATGATTTTTTTTAAGCACCTGACTGAGGAACTGAGAGAAGGACAGTTTGGCTAACCTATAGTGGCAGGGGGATTAAAATATATGGTCTTAAAGTCAGATTGTGATGGATTTGAAAGAAAAAACAGAAGAGTTTATACTTTATTCAAGATTTAATAGTCACTGGATTTTATTAAGTGAGGGAGTGATCTGACCATTTTGACAACTTTTTTTGAAAAATAAGTTGAATCTGGAAAGATATTTAAGGCAAGAAAATAAAGTAGTGAACTTTTTCAATAATATAGACTGGGATTGGGGATTAATCTAAAATAGGTAGCTGTATGATAGAGAGAATGGATCATGTGAGAGAGATGTTGCAGAGTTACAAACAGCATAATTGGCAACTGGAAGGATAATGCAGAACTTTGGAAGAGTAAGTCAGTTAAGAAACATTTGTTATTCTCCTATTACTTACTGTGCACTATCTTAAGCACTAGACCTAATAAGGAGGCAAAAAAGTTCCTACCTCCAAGGAGCTCATGATCTAATGGGTAAGATAACAAGCAAATAAACACGTACAATTTATATATAGAATAAATATGAAATAATTATAAGAGGTAAGGCTCCACAATTAAGAGGAATGAAGAAAGGCTTCCTGTAAAGGATGGAAAGAAGAGGGCAGGTTTGGGGAAAATATGAGTAGTTCTATTTTGGACATGTTGAGATTGGATTTGCTAACACAATCCAGGTAGAAAAGTCAACTAGGTAGATGAAGGTTCCAGTTTGGGGTTATATATTAAGCACAACTGAATAACAGATCTTGCTGAATGAATAAATCATCAAATGTTTCTATAGAAATTGAAAAGTCTACCCAAGGGTCAAAGATCAATCACAAAATTCAGAAAAATGACAAACACTTTGAATTTAAGCATGCAGCCAGTAGGATAGAATATCTTTAAAATTAAAACTGGATTCAATCAAAATTGAGTTGATTATATCTTAATATAATAAATATGGCAGTTTGAGTGACTATATTGTTTTCTCTTTTCTCAAATGATTTTGGATTTTGAAGACCAAGCTTTGAATATAGTTCAATCCCAAAGAACTACATTTTTGAGAATTACATTTAATAAAAGATATTTTCACAGTATGAAAATGGTAGAAGACATTTTAAAATTAGTGAGTCATAAATAGAATGTGCACGTGAAGAAAAAACGAAATGGAAATATCACAGCAATAAATATAAATAAATAATAAATATAAGTAAATATCACAGTATAAAGAAATATGTTCTAGTCTTTCTTCTTTCACCAACTAGATCCAAGATCTTGTACAAAACACATAACCATTCTGTATGTCAATTTTCAGCATTTGTGATAGAATAGGTTTAGATTAAATGACATATAGTATAGTATTATCAGTTGTAATATTCTCTTTTTCCATTATATCATGTTCCACTGATAAACTAAAAAAATGGCGTTATACTATGTTTCATTTGCTAACCTTGATTATTTCCACTCAGCCAGCTTTACCAGACTTGTCTCAGCTGAAATCTAACAGAAATCCCTCACAGATTCAGTGGAAGATGAGACTGTCCTGAACCTAGCTATTATTCTATTTAAACAACCCACCCTGCAGAATTTAAGTGGTCACAATTACAGCTGCTTGCAGCATAACAAGTGGGAAATAGAATCATGCCCAGTAATTTGGCACATATCTCATTTAGAATCCAAGTTGGCTACTTGAGAGGAAGCACCCAGTAGAGGCAAGCAGAAGCTTTCCCTGATCTGTTCTCCTCAGACTATGATTCTGGATAGTTTTGATCACAGTGGGACAATTAGAGAACACGAGGTAACACAGAACCATGATTTTTTTCCAACTGCTTGCAGATTTGTTAAATAATTGTCTTGTACAAAAAAGTGACACAGCTTATCCTGTGACAGTCAGTGTGCTGGGTTCTGAGGACAAAAAGAAAAAGAAAAAAACAATCCTCCCACCATGAGCTTATGTTCTAATGAAGAGGATAAAAGAGTTCAGATGAAATATATACATAAGTTAATAAATGCACATAATTAAACATATGGTAGGTTGAAAGGAAGGGCAATAGAATTTGGAGGACAAGCAAAGTTTCATGCAGAACTGCATGCCTGAGCTTTATATAAGGGGAAAAGTTATTACAAGGTACAGGTAAGGAGGAAGTGTATTATCGGGATGCAGGATAACCCACAGACAGGCACCGAGATAGAAAATGAATTACGACTTAGAAACAAGAGAGCAGAATAGTTTAGTTTGATTATAGAATTCAGTAGGGAGATCATATTTAATAAATCTAGAGGAATAAGTTGTGGTCAATTTGCATAGGGCTTTAAAAGATAAGTAGTGTAACATGTAGAAGATTATAGAAGAAACCATAGGAAGCCACTGAAGTTGAATGAATAGGGGAATCATATGGTCATATCTGTGTTTACGGAAAATTGCTTTTGCAAGATAAGACGAACAGGAATTGGAAGAGAGACTATTCCCCACCCACCCACGCATCATTTTACAAAAATATCAATTATATTGAAGACCCGCACTTGTCAAAGCTTTTTTGCCATGGAGACCCCATTCTTAACTAAGTGTAAGACCCCAAGGGACTGTGTATTACAGGAACCTGTACTTTTCTCCTTTACTTTTTCCTCTTCTCCTCCTTCTCTTCCTCTTCTCCTTTTTTCTGTAATCAATCAGTAGTGAATTGATGGAGAATAAAACAAATTAAAGAGAAGAGTTGTAATCCAAAGAACAGACCCCTAAATTTAGAAAGAAATGTATTAGGTTGTTTGGAAAAGGAAAGCAAGCCAGTAAGTTATGACTCCTCTTCCAGGTTCTGAAAAGGTTGCATCATTTAAGATTTAGACTTGCACACGAATCACATGTAAGCAGCTCAGCAATTTTACAAAGAGGGCAACTTGAAAATAAAATAGATTGAGGTGAATGTCAGTAAATACAAATATTCCCTAATTTTTACTTTCCTTTTATTATTAATTTATTTGTTTTCAGTTTTCTACAATAACTTCCATAAGTCTTAGATTTTCTCCCTCCTCCCTCCCTAAGGAGGAATGCAATTTTATATGAGTTCTACACATACATTCTTACTAAACACATTTTCATGTTAGTCATGTTGCATAGAAGAATTAAAATGAATGGGAGAAACCATAAGAAAAACTGAAATAAAACAAAACGAAACATAATTCAAGAGAAAATATTCTGCTCCATTTTGTTTTTGAATTTCATAGTTCTTTCTCTGGATGTGGATGGCATTTTGCCTCGAGTCCTGTGGGAGTGTTTTAGGTCCTTGCATTGCTGTGAAGGGCTAAGTATACCAGAAAAATTACTTATACACTGTGGTTGTTACTATGTATAGCATTCTCCTGGTTCTGATCCTTTCACTCAGCATCAGCTCATATAAGTTCTTCCAGGTCTCTCTGAAGTCTTCGTGTTCATCAGTTCTTATGGCACAATAGTATTCCATTACATTCATATACCACAACTTGTTCAGCCATTCCCCAATTGATTTATTCCATAATTTTTTGACAAAGTTAAACACAAGGGAACCTAAAACACACTAGCTTAGATGGACTCAAAATGAGACCTGGGTAAGTTGACCCAAAATATTTATGTTTTGAATGGATCCAGGACCTGGGAGAACCTAAAATTCTTTGTAGCCAACTCTGGCATTCGTGTAGAAATGTTGAGATCAGAGTGACATTCTGGGTTTAAACAATCTCTAGACACATAAAGTTAGATTAAATAATATAATAATAATTTTTCCAAACAACATAATTAAGGACTTCATAGGACTTCTATCACAATCTAATTTGATCAGTATTTATTGACTGGGCTCTGTGCTAGGCACTGAGAGAGAAAAGAAAAGAAATGATTCTTGTTCTTTATCCTTTTGGGGGAGAGGACATAACTGCAAATAACTAAATACATAAAATGTGCAAAGTATTACAGAAAAGTTATTCCTAAGTAACTAACTGTTCGCTAAATCATCTACCTAGTAATTATTCAAGACTTAAATATTTATCTGCTTTAGATAGTATTTTTAGGTGATGATAAAATTCCCCTGAATCAACAGAAAGTGGACATGTATGCCACATAGTTAAATGTCAGAAGAGCTTCTTTAAGCTCAATTACATTTTAAATAATTTGGTTAAAGTACTTTATTTTTCCCAAGTCACTCGAAATTTACACTTAACTGGTCTAAAATCACACACAGATAGGCTTCTTCAAGAGGCTGCTAATGGAGAAAGTGGAATGATGATCCCATTTAATTAGCATTTTGAATGCTAATTCAAACCACAAATGATGGTTTTATCATTCTTCTCCTTTGTTCCAATATTCCTCTTGTTCCCTTTTTTATGCCATGATATCCCTATTAGGTTGAATTTTTTCCTTATGGAGGATAGTTTCTGTGTGTGTGTGCGTGTGTGTCTGTGTGTGTGTGTGTGTCTGTGTGTGTATGTTTGATTTGTTTCCATGCAGCAAAATGGAGAAAACCTATTGTACTTAATGCAGTGAACGCCATGAAAGACATGCACAGACTTGTAAGAAGTGTGTTTTACAAAAAGATAGAGAATTTGACTCAACATTGTTCTATGAGATACTTATGTAGTACCCTACAGATCGACTTGTGGGCACAAACAGAATCATTTACATGTTTAAATCACTTTCAGAGGGGAAAGAAATGTTTCACATTCCTTTGAGAAACACTGTTCTAAGTGAAAAAACATATGCCCCAAAATACTCTTGAATTTAAATGACATATTTAAGAAAAAAATTCCAATTCAATTCTCTTTGATCCTTAAAAATAGTAGTTACTCATTGACTTTATCCATACATCACTGGAAATTAAGGAGGGAAATAGCTCCAGAGCCATGGAAAACTGATTAAAAAGCCTATTTCCATTGAAACAAGTCTCAATCAATCAACAAGCATTTATCATGCCAGGGATTGGGTTAGGTAAGCTAGATTCATTTACAAAGGTGAGATAATTCAGGCTTTGTGGGAGTTTATATGATGCAAGGAGTATGCAAGATGTTTATAAACAATTAAATAGCAGAGGTATGAAATGCAGTGATTTGGGGAAGGGTGTTAAGAACTGAGAAACAGGAGAGACCTCTTGAAGACATTGGCTGAAATAAAACTTGAAGGGAAATAGGGTTTCCATGAAACAGATGGAATGGGCAGAACATTCTAGGTTCAGACAAGAGAATATTTAATTTCATACATGTCAAAGCCACGACGATAGAAAATGGAATAGCCATACTAGCAAGAGGAAATTGGCTAGTTTGATTAAAGCTCGAGTGGGTGAGGAGTAGTAATACGTTATCAGCCTTGAAAAGCAGACTGGATACAGATAATCAAGTCCCAAGACTAAAAGGAAGGTTTTGTATTTTGACCTACAGAGAATAGCAAACAATTGAAGCTTCTAGAACAGAGATTCTAGACCAGAACTACTTTTTCAAGCTTTCATTCGGGAAGTTTTGTGGAGGATGGAATGGAGTTAGGAAAGACTGATAAGGAAAATCTTTGAAAGGCCTCAGAACTCTGATCAAAGCAATGAACTTTGATAACCTCAAAGGATTGATGATGAACCATGTCTCACACTTGGGAGAAAGATGATAAAGGAGAAGTTCAAAATGAAAATGCTAAGTGTGCATATATGGATATATTTCTGACAAAAAAGGATTTATTTTTACAGGGAGGGCAGGTTAGTGAGTATTGATAGGTCTACCTAAAAAAGGAAAGAGAAAACTTTTTTTTAATTCATGGAAGAAAGGGATGTTGTTAAAATTACATACATATACACACATATATACGTACATACCCACATAATACTATAATTGTTTTTCAGTCATTTTCGGTCTTGTCCAATTATTTGTGACCTACTTTGGGGTTTTCTTGGAAAGGATACTGAGATGGTTTGCCATTTCTTTCTCCAGGTCATTTTACAGATGAGTAAATTGAGGCAAACAGAATTAAGTAACTTGCCTGGGAATAAACAGCTAGTAAGTGTCTGAGACCAGGTTTGAACCTAGGAAAAATGAATCTTGCTGCCTCCAGGCCAGGCACTTTATGTGGTTATCTTTATATTGAAAAGTTTGTGGGTTTTACTGATTTTGAAACGGACAAAAAATACAACAAAAAACAAGAGAAAAGAGTTGAGAATTACTCCGAAATTGTGAGCTTGGTGACTAAAAGAATGGCTCTATTTTTGATAGAGATAGAGGATATAGGTTGAAAGTTTTTTTAGTCATGAAAGATTTATTACCATGTTGATTTTTTTACAATTTCTTTCATCAATGATGTTTGGGAGAAATCTGTTGTCAAAAACTCTAGTCAACAATTTTATCTAAGTTAGATCAAATATTCTAACTGGGTAACAAATTACTTTATATGCTTTCCATGATGCAAGTAGTTAACAAGGGAACAAGTACGAAAACGTGGATGACCTAATTCCCATTTGGTCCATGGTTTTCTCATTATGCCATATTTCTTATGTGCACACAACACTTATATGTGTGTAAGCTTCAGTAAGGTCACAATTTCCCTGCTCCTCCGTGCCCTCATTTTTAAATTGTGGAGTTATCATTGATCATACCTAAAGTATTTTCATTTATTAAATTATCGTACTGCAAAAAATCTGTCATACTATTTGTATTTGACTTAAAATCACAAAATACACACACTTGTATACGTGCAAGAAGAGAAGAAAAGATGCTTTTAGACTAATTAATTGTTGCTGTTCAGTAGTTTCACTTGTGTCTAACTCTTTATGATCTCTTTTGGGGTTTTCTTGGCAAAGATAGTGGAGTGATTTGCCATTTCCTTCCCCAGTAAATTAAGGCAAGCAGAGGTTAAATAACTTGCACAGTGTTTGAGATCAGATTTGAACTCAGTAAGATGATCCTTTCTGACTCCTGGCCAGGCACTCTATTCACCAAGCCACCTAGCTACTCTAGACTAATTTGAACACTATCAAAATTGCAGTCACATAAAAACTTAACTACATTGATATTTAATATAATACATATTATTTCATTATGGTTTTAAAATGTTTGATCACTTTTTAATACTTCAATTAGTAGTTTTTCAATCTATAAGAGAATGATTAAGATTGTCATTGAAAAAAGATGCCCAAGGTGAATGTTGTCTGATGTGTCAGTGTCTGGGTACCCTAAAAACCTGAGTTAACTCTAAAAAGGCACTTGGGTGGTAGGCAAGAGAACAGAGACTATATAGAGCAAGGCTCACAAAGGAAATAATGTTGAAGTGAAGATGTGATTCCCCGCCTAACTTTCAATAAAGGGTTGACCAATTATATATCATGTCTACAAGGAAGGATGGTACTAAAATTTGCCCAAACAAATGGGTTGTCATAGCAATCTGAAAGCAAATATTTCTGGTGAAAAAAATCACTGTGAATGGGCAAAATGATATCATATTCATCAGCATGTGAAATCAAATCATTAGTTTATCAGGATTATATAGTCTCTATTTGAACTATAGGGCTCATTGTCTGCAGTCCTAGCCATTTGATTTGTGCCATGTTGACTCACATTTCTTTGTTGTCCTCCATCAAAAAAAGATCCACTCCACTTAATATCACTATGACTTAGCTGGTTTCTCAGAAACCCTTGTTTCCCAGCAGTTCTACAAGGAGCTGCTTTGTTTGGGGTTTTGTTTCACTGTAGCCCTCAAGTATGTTATGGTTAGTTGAAATAGAGTACCCCATTTGTAGTTGCATGATGTCAACTAACCATGCAACAGTTCCTTGGGTTCCCTCTGGTTAGACATTCTTCACACATACCCAGCCCTGTCATTGCTTTAACAATGATCAACTGGCTTTGTTCCCAGAATCTTTAGAAATTTTTCCCTGCCTTTTGTTAGGGCACTGTTGATATCAGACCACTGTAGAATATCTTGACCTTTCAGGTCTGTGTTTCTAAAACAATCTTATTACACATAGTGTGCACATGATGGAGGAACAGCTAAGGAAAATTAAAATGATAGAAACTCTAGCACTAGATTTATGGATTATAACATTTTATATATGCATATATGTTTAGACAACAGATAACTTAAAAATAGCCTCTATCATCCCTTTAATTCCTGTGAACATCACCTATCTCAATTCTTTGTTCAATCTTTGCCTTTGCCTTAACACAGTAGGCTCCTACAGTGTTTTGTATAATGTAGGAAAAGTTCTGTACACTATTTTTATCCTTAACATAGTTAAGAATTGTCATTTTCCAGAGGTACTTGGAATATCCCCAATCCATCCAGTCCATCACCATAGTCTTCAGCAGTGAAACTCCATTCACAATGTGTAATATTCTGCTGGTCTGCTGACTTTCTAAGTCTTGGACTGGCAGAGATGCTGCCTCTGTGGATCTTGAGTCAACAAGCTGGAGCTGTACTCCACAGAGTTCGATAGGCTTCTCTTTTGTTCTTTTCAGATGAACTGCAGCACATCCCTGCATATTCATAGGCTTTAATGTGCTTTGCATTCCCTTTTCTACTCCTGGAAGATGAAGAAATTCTTTATAAAGTGGATGACAACAACCCCATCTTAAAAACTGAAATATTCACTGATCTGTGGTTCTTCTTGCAATATCACCAGCGTTGGTGAATAATTCAAATTAGAGTACTTTTCTATATATTCCATTTTTAAAGGGACTTCATTTACTTTCTTTCAATGGTTTTCTCTTGTGCCATTTTCACCCTGCATTATTCATGTGCAACCTTGCAAATTGCTTCGAGTTCGAACGGTGCTGATGTAAATCACAGGGCCATTTTCTTTTGAAGACTTCAGCCTTAAGCTCCACAGCTTGCTTTAAAATGAAAACTGTGTTCAATTAAAGTGATTTGTTTGCTACAAAAATTGTTAAATATCTCATATTGCCATTTTCAGGAACAGAAGAGGGAAGCTGTATTCCAGAATGTGGATATTTCTTAGTCATCTTATTTGCCACCTCACTCACTCTTTGTAGCCTTGTGTCTTACTTTGCAGTGAGTGACTTTACAGGTAGGACATAATCCCATGTTTGAAACTTTTTGATATTTAACCTTGCATTCCCTGAACTGCTTTTGCAATCTGACTTTCAGATAGGACTGTTGTAAACTGGAATAACTCTGAGAACTCATCCTTTTTTCAGTCTTATAGGAAAGAGAGAAAATGTAATAGTTTTTTTTTTTTCTCTCATAAATTAATGTAAATGCTAGAAACCTAGCCAGAAAACCACTATGTTGGTTTTACAGCTATGTTCAGTAAAGTAGCAGCTGAAGTCAAGGTATGGACAAGAACTGACAATGTAGACCCCGTGTCATAATTCCAGTCCCTAACAAACTGGATGTATCCATGCACATTCAGAGCCTCCAGCTGTTGTCCAGTATTTAAAGACTGTTCAAATTCAAATAGTTATCAGAAGCTGAGTGCAGACACCTAGGCATGATAGAGTATTACTTTTAAACCTGGATAGTACTAGAGAACTAAAAAAGCCTCATTTATGTTTATGGTGCTTTCTCTAGGGCTACCCTGAGCAACATATCATTTTGTTTGTCTCCACAATCACTAATTGACTAGTTTGCCTGGAAACCTAACCTTGATATGACAGAACACAATGGTTCCCACTACAGTGATTTATAAAGTGTTTTATATGATAAATATAGTCTCATCATTAAGAGAATGACAGTCAATTCCTTTCCCACACATTTATTCCTTCAGTGAAATCTCCCTCCCCAACATGTAGATGTGGCCATAAGGTAATGGGAACTGGTACAAAAAAAATTAACAAATGGAGTAAGTTTATATAAAATGCATCTACTTCATCTCCATTTGTTAAAAAAAAAGGAATCAAAAAATCTTAATTAATCTCAAAGTAACATAGTGAGGGGAAAATGTTCTTTCTGCAATAGAACAGTTGTTCTGTAGAAAAAAATACTCTTCAGAGAAGATTCTTTTGTAATTGATTCATATAATTTCATTTGAAATTTTCATATTGTTTAAAATATTTCAGATATGAATTCTGTTTTCCTATACAATTCTAAAGTTCTGATGCATTCCTATCAGTTGCCAACTTGGAAAAATAAATACTTTTGAAAAACGAAATTATATCTGGAATAAACAGGTTTTCAATAACATTTGCATGCAAAGACACAAAGATAAAAATTTGAAGAAAATATTTCATTTCTTCATAATCCAGGAAATGGAATTACATATTTTATAGGCAAAAACTCATGGCCAGTGCCTCCAAATTCTAGACTCTAATGAATTGAGTCTGAGTTGAGGGAGTTGGTCTAAAAGATTATGCTCTTTTTGGCTCATATGGTCTTTATCCAAAGTTTTTTTTCTTCTGGGAAAAGCATATAATATACCCCATTTCTATGTCTCCAGATCTGAGTAATGTTCCTAGTTCTATTATATATGCTGTGATAACAGATTGATTCATTTTGGGATACAGAGCAATTTTTATTTAATGCCAAAGAAAATGAAGAAAACTGGATCACAGGAAGGCTTAAAGTTAGGGTATCTTTTTGGGAGGTCCATGAACTTAAAATATAATATATTATTATACATATGTAATTATGAATGCTATACATGATATATGTATATGTATAATACATATCATTCAGTTTCCTTTATAATCATGTGCATTTCATTTTATACATATAAAAATAATATTCTGAGAAAGAATCTGTAGGCTTCATCAGACTGCCAAAGGAGTCCACAGCACAAAAATCACTAAGAATCCCTAGCTTCAGAAAAACAAAAAATACAAAATGTTTTAAAATAACATAAAAAACAAAACAAAACAATTCTCCTCCCTCTCCAGAATGTGAAACTTTCAACCAGGGTCTTAATTTTATCCAAGAAACTGTGTTAACCAACTTATTTTAGGACTTATCTTAGTCATTAGTGAAACCCATTCTCCAGAAAGTGACAAGGAGTTTTTACAAGCCAAACAATTCAAAGGAGAGGGGAGGGGAGGAAGGGAGAATGAATTACAGGAAATGAGACTTAAGCAGATGACTTTAGTATCTCAGTAGGGTAACAGTAGGAATTTCCATGCCTTGGTGAGTAAGATGCTTTTGAAAAGTCTGCTTGTCCTCTAAGCTTATTGATTGTATGGGGAAATCCTTTTATAAACTCTCTACATAAGTTAATGTTATTCAGAACAAATTTTAATTGTTAACATTCATTTATGGTCTGGTGTCTTCTAAGCTCCATTATTTGAGACATTCCAAACCACGTTCTTCATTCATTGATATGAACTTCTTTTCTAAATCATTGAAAATAAGCATTAAAGTGTATCTCTGCTTATAGAAACAGTAAAAATAAGATGCCAGAATATTCTGTTGATTTGATTGCTAATCGAGATATGTTTCTTACTTACATTTAAGGTTCAATTTTTCTTTTGAACATATGCTTATAAAACCCACATACATCCCATCTACTCAACTTCTGTAATATCTAGACTTACCATTTTCCAGTGTTTTAAATATCAATTGTAATTCCATTTTCTTTTTAGCAATATATTCTCTGATAATGAGCTGGTGACAGTCTCCAAATGATATCTAATGCTTCCCTTCTAACTGGTTTGGTTATTTTTGCACTGCTTTATCCAATCTGATGTGAAGATTCTCTTGAAACTTTCAGCTTGAAAATACCCTTGAGAGTGCCTATTTTTAACGAAGGACATTTTGCTTTTAGCAAACGTAAGAAGAATAGCAGCATTTGGGTAACCACTGCCACTTAACATTAAACCAGTCCATTACCAAACTACCCACTGCATATATTCATGGCTTTCAAGACCTTACAGCTGATCTTGACTTTAACTTACTAGGCACTTAGGCAGGGCCAGCCCCAGGCAAAAGGGATGAAATAGCACAGGTGGTCTTTAGCTTTCTTCTTACTTTCTTATTGTGGATCCACCACTTTTATTCCTGGCATCTAGTTTTGACATACTTACCTCACAGCACTTCATGCTTTCTCCTAGGTATTTCATTCTTGTTGTTCAAAACTTATCTCCCTGGAAACCCATCCTCATAGAAACCTCTGGTCTCTCCCCTATGACTTATTGATCAGATAAAAGGATATGGGATAAGGTGATAATGAAGTTATCACTGATTAGGTTTATACATGAATATAGGTGATTTCCAGAAGAAGTTCTTTAGCCCTAAAATGTGGCACTATCTGAGAAAACCTTAAGAGCCTTGGCTGACTATTTGAGGAAATATTTTAACTACAAATTCAGCATTTTTTTCATGGTCCTTTAGATTGAACTAGTTTTATCTGGCTTCAACACACACTAAAGACCAGTAAGTGGAAGTTGCTGGAAAGAAGACCAATTAAATGTAAGGCAAAATGAAACAGAAACATATAAACGGTGAAATGAACTGGCTCATGTGATAAAGACTTCCCCATCATGAAAAATATCCAAGTAGATACTCTGTGATGAGTTATCTTAACTGTTATACAAGGAATTTCAGGTTCCCCCCCATCTCTGAAATTCTATAATTCTATGAACACTATTCCAAAATTCTATGAACGTTATGCTTGAATTTGCTTCACCATTAGATATTAAATATTTCTCTCTTGTGAGTTAGCTCAAAAGTTTGTATGTGGCACATTGAGGCAAGTCCTAATATCTCTGTGTTGTTTACCACATATTGTTTGCTATAGGCACAAAGACTATCTCTAACATACCCTGGTTGTGTGGCTTTAAGCAAGTAACTTACTCTCTCATTTTCCAGGAAAATCTATGACAATGAGTTACAGGGACAACGTTGATCTGTTCTGTTAGAGTGAGTTTCTTCTCTTGGGAGCTGCCTATGCTGATAAAATCCCAGATCCAGTGTCTATTCCTGTTTCTTACTCTTCTGAAAGTACATCAATTAATTGTAGAATTCTGAGACTATGACTTCTGTGACACATTTACACTTCTGAGTAGGTTTTGCTCAGGTTGAATTTGGTTAACGATCATAATCTTCAGCAACACACTACTTTGCCTTTGTAAATTGGACCATGATCTTGTGTGGGAATTTCTTAAACATTGTCATTTATAACTACAACATCAAGATATGTGAGATTTTGTAATAAATGCCTTAGAATCAGAGAGATTGCCATGGGATATTGAAGAAGCATGATACAAAAGTTGGACTCCTTGGCTTGGAGACAGAAACACCTGAATATTAACTGTTGAGAAGTACATGAAGAACAATTGTCTCTTAGGTAGCCTGATAACTTAGTGAAAAAATCCACTTCAACTAATAACCCAGATTTTCTATTTTAAAAAGCTACCTTATTAGTAAAGTGAATGCTTCTAGCTTAAAAGAAACATGGCTTTTAAAATTAAGATGAATGAGGGGATAGGAAAGAGGTGAGATAGCAGAGTATGGGCAGCAAACCAGCAGAAATCTCTCAACATTCCCTTTCAAACAACCTTAAAAATAATGTCTCAAATCATATTTTGGCATTGAAGGTCCAACAAAATGTCAGGGAGAAATATTTTTGCCAGTCCAAGACAACTTAGGAGGTCAGCAGAAGTCAGTGATATCAGGTTGGCAGCCAGTCCAGAATACAACAGCACTAGTGGCAGTTTCTAGATTGCTTCAGCATAGAGAAGATAAGGAGTTCAGCAATTGGGCAGCAAAACACAAAAAGATTACAGGAAACTCTTTACTGTCATAGGGTGCAGTTGACAGTAATTAAAACTCCGTTGCCCATAAGCAATTCTAGATCACAGTTTCAGGGCAGAGAGGAATGCTTATAACCAGAAACAAAAGAAGAGGATCCTGGTCTCAGTTTCAAAGCCAGGAGACACTATTACTCATGGGTCCAGGATTATAGAGCCCCTACCTGAGAAAAGACCAGAGTACAGACCAGGAGAGCAGTAATCACACTTCTCCCAATATAACACCACCTTGGAAAGTAGTAGACTCCCAGAATTATCATTGAAACAACAGCCTAAAAAATCCTGAAGCTTAGGACAGGGCCCAGTCACCCCTCCCACCCTGATGAGTACAGTCTAAATTTAACATAAAATTCAAAAGTAGGAAATAGTATGGAAAAATCGGTAAATAACCATAACAGAAACTTGACTATAAAAATGTACTACACTGGCAAGGAAGACCAAGATATAAACTCAGAAGAAGACAAAAATAGGAAAAAAGCTAGCAGCAAAGCTTCAAAAAATACTAATTGAATCCAAATCCAACAAGAATTCCTTGAAGAATTAAGTGAGAAAAGTGGGAGAAAAAAATTGCGAAAATAAATGAGAGTGATGCAAGAAAATGACAAACAGAGAATTAACAACTTGGAAAAGAAGCACTGAAGTAAGAAAAAAACACCTTAAAAACAGATTTGGCCTCATGGTAAAATAAAAGCACTAAAATTCATTTAAGAAAGGAACTCCTCAAAAAGCAAAACTGTTGAATGGCTATGAGAGAAGCACTGTTCAGTGTAGGGTTTGCCAATACAGCCTTCATTGCAGCCAACTAAGAGCAAGCTTTGGTAGTGAATGAATCAGTAGTAGTAGTGGCAATGGCAACAGCAATGGCAGTGACTATTCCTGGATCCATCAGTCCATCAATGGAATGTGTGAAAGTCACTTATTTCAACTTCTGGGAGCCAAGATGGCAGAGTAAGCAATAAGTTGCTCTCATCCTCTATTACTGACTTTGCAAAACCCAGAGGATATTGCCTCAGGAACAATCCTGGGAAAGTGGAGCTAGCAGAAAGACAAGATGCAGCAGTCTTTTAGCTGGGGAGGGTAGGGGAATTAAGGGAAAATTCCCTTTTGATGTGGCTGAAGGACACCAGTGCAGGATGGGAGGTATCCCAGCAAGCCAGGAAGCACCTGCACAAACCAGTGGGAGATTCTGAGCCACAGAGTCATGGAGCAGGTAAGGACCAATGCCAGGCACACACCAGCCACCACCACAAACTCTATTTCAGCACCAGGTAAGCTACCAGCCCTCAGTTTCTAGCCCCTGAGGCCCTAGCACACATAACCGGTAACCAGGTCCCTAATCCCAGTAGAAGTGTTCTGGGCCAGTGCCCCCTGTGCCCTAGAAGCATAGATCAACTTTAAAAGCCAGAAAAAAGGAAAACAATATGAGCAAAAAGCAACAAAGAAAAAAAAATAACGTAGAGAAGTACCTTGGTGACAGGGAAGATTAAAACACGAATTCAGGAGAGGACATCATTGTCAATATATCCACATTTGAAACCTCAAAGGAGAATACGAACTGGTCCCAAGCCCAAAAAGCCTTGTTGGCAGAGCTCAAGAAGGACTTCAAATGGCTAATAAGAAAGGTAGAAGAAAAATTGAACACTTCCTTTAAAAATATAACTGACGAAATGGGGTGGGGGAGAAGTAAATAGAATTGGCCAAATGGAAAAAGAGGTACAAAAGCTAACTGAAGAAAACAATTGATAAAAATCAGAATTGGCAGGTACAGGGCCAAGATGGTGAAGTGAAAGCAGGGACTCCACAAATTCCTTCAGCTACCTGTAAGAAGTGACACAACAAATTTTAGAGTGGCAGAATCCACTGGGAGAGAGAGCATGACAGATATCCAACCCATGACACACTGACAAACTGATGGAAAGAATCTGGCAAGGGGAGTATAGAGCACATGGGAGGCAACAGCGAAGATGTGGCCATAGCAGATCAGGAATGGTCCCAGGGAGGCTGAGTTGCCAGTGGCAGTTTGGATTCACAAACTGCTCTGCATAGAACCACAGTCTAGCAGAACTGAATGAGGAAGAAGCACAGGGTCCATGGCAGCTGCAGCAGCTACTCCTGGGGCTCTGAACCCAAAGACTAAATGTTTGAAAGTCATCTACTTAAACTTCCAGGAGCCAAGATGGTGGAGTAACTGTAAGTTTTCTCATACTCCCTGATTAACCTTGAAAAACCCAGAGAATATTTCCCCAGGAAAAAATCCTGGAATAGTGAAGCCAGAAAAAGGGATAAACAGTCTTTTAGTTTTGGAGGGGGATAGGAAGATCACAGGGAAGGGTTACTCTTGCTTTGTTTGAAGGGGACCTGTGCAGGACTGGATGCATCCCAGCAAGCCCCACCTGAGTGAGCCAGCAGGAGATCCTGAAACAAAGTTGGGTGGAGGCAGTAAATTTGAACACCAGGACCCCAGGTGGGCCTTCAAAGAGTAAGAAATTGGGCAGACACCAGCACAGATGGGGCTAGTGTAGCCCTAGGGGAAGAGGAGACCTCCAGTAGCCATACCACCCCTAATACTATGACCTTAAGTGTAACCCCAGGGAAATTTAGACTTCACCTGACCTCAGCCTTGGCACACACCAGTCAGCTCAGCACTAGATAAGCTGTGGCATCATACAGCTTCTAGTTGAAAGAAGCAGGGATCACAGAAGACAAAGTCAGTATGCAGGACCATAGCTCCCAGCACCAGAAATGTGAGACTGTATCCCATCTCTCTGTATCCCAGAAGCAGAGAGCCATTTTAAAAACCAGGAAAAAGTCATCACCCTGACCAAGAAGCAAATTAGAGAATCAAAGACAATAGAATCTTATTATAGTGACAGGGAAGAACAAAATACAAATTCAGAAGAAGACAGCATTGACACTGGACTCACATCTGAAAGCTTAAGAGGGAACATGACCTGGTCTCAAACCCAGAGAGCATTCTTAGAATAGCTTAAGAAGGATTTTAAAAGCCAAATTAAAAAAGGTAGGAGAAAAATTGACCAATGATTTTAAAATACAATCAGCATAATCCAACAATATATTGTTTACAAGAAACACATCTGAAATGGGGGGATACACATAGGGTAAAGGTAAAAGGTTGGAGCAGAATATATTATGCTTCAGTTTATGTAAAAAAAAGCAGGGGTAGCAATCCTAATATCAGACAAAGCAAAAGCAGAAAGAGAACTAAACAGAAGTGATAAAGAAGGAAGCTATATCCTGCTACAAGGCACCATAGACAATGAAGCAATATCATAACTATACATATGTGCACCAAGTTGTATAGCATCCAAATTCTTAAAGGAGAATTAAGGGATTTACAGGAAGAAATAGAAAGCAAAACTATACTCAAGCTCCCTCTCTCTGAACTTGATAAATCTAGCCTCAAAATAAACAGGAAAGAAGATAAGGAGGTGACTAGAACTCCAAATAAGGTGGATATCATAGATCTCTGGAGAAAACTGAATGGGAATAGAAAGAAATATATCTTTTTTCAGTGGTACTTGGCACATATATAAAATTTGACCATGTACTAGGACATAAAAACCTCACAATACAGTGCAGAAAGGGTGAGATAGGCAATACATCCTTCTTAGATCATAATATAAAAAAAATTAAATATAATAATAGGCCATGGAATGATAGGCCAAAAATCAGCTGGAAACTAAATAATTTAATCCTAAAGAATGAGTGGGTTAAACAACAAATCATAGAAACAATAACGACATTCAAGATAATGGCAATAATGAGACAACTTACCAAAACTTATGGGATGCTGGAAAAGCAGTTCTCAGGGGAAGTTTTATAGCATTGAATGCCTACATGAATAAAACAGAGAGAGAGAAGATCAATCAATTGGGCATGCAGTTGAAAAAGCTAGAAAAAGAACAAATTTTAAATCCCCAAGTATATACCAAATTAGACATACTGGAAACAAAAGGAGAGATTAATACAACTGAAATTAAGAAAACTATTGAAGTAATAAATAAAACTAATATTTGGTTTTATAAAAAAATAATAAAATTGATAAACCTTTGGTCAATTTGATTTAAAAAAAAGAAAAAAGAAAACCAAATCACCAATATCAAAAATGAAAAGGGTGAACTCACCTCCATTGAGAAGGAAATTAAAATAATAATTAGAAATTACTTTGCCCAACTGTATGCCCATAAATTTGACAATCTAATTGAGATGGATGAATATTTTTTAAAAAATATAAATTGCCCAGATTAACAGAATAGGAAGTTGAATACTTAAATATCCCGTTTCTCATAAAAAGAAGTTGAATAAGCCACCAATGAACTCCCTAGGAAAAAATCTCCAGGGCCAGATGGATTTACAAGTGAATTCTATCAAACATTCAAACAACAGTTAATTTCAATACTATACAGAGTATTTTGAAAAATTGAGGAAGAAGGAGTCCTACCAAATTCTTTTTATAATTCAAATATGGTTCTGATACCTAAGCCAGGAAGAGCCAAAACAGAGAAAGAAAATTATAGACCAATTTCTTTGATGAAGATGGATGCATATATTTTAAATATTAGCAAAAGGAATACAGCAACTCATCACAGGAATAATACATTATGATCAGGTAGGATTTATACCAGGGACGCAGGACTGGTTCAGTATTTGGAAAACTATCAACATTATTGATCATATCAACAACAAAATTAACAGAGACCACATAATTATTTCAATTGATGCAGAAAAAGGTTTTGACAAAATACAACAACCATTCCTATTGGAGAGCATAGGAACAAATGGAGTCTTCCTTAAAATAACAAGCACTATCTACCTAAAACCACTAGCAAGCATTATATGCAATGGGGACAAGCTAGATGCATTTCCAATAAGATCAGGGGTGAAACAAATATGTCCATTATCACCACTGTTATTCAATATGGTACTAGAAATTTCAACTTTAGCAATAAGAGAAGAAAAAGAAAATGAAGGAATTAGAATAGGCAAAGAAGAAACTAAGTTATCACTCTTTGCAGATGCTATGATGATATACTTAGAGGATCCTGGAGAATCAAGTAAAAAAAAAAGCCTACTTAAAATAATAAACAACTTTGGCATAGTTGCAGATTACAGAATAAACCCAGAAAAAGCATCTGCATTTCTATATATTACTAATATTACTATTCTATTTTACTAATAAAGCCCAATAGCAAGAGGTAGAAAGAGAAATTCCATTTCAACCTGTGGTAGACACTATAAAATATCTGGCCATCTACCTGTCCAGGGACCATATGAACACAATTACAAAACATTTTTCACAGAAATAAAGTCAGATCTACGTAAGCAGAAAAACATCAGGTGCTGGTGGGTTGGCTGTCCTAATATACTAAAAATTCTACCTAAATTAATTTGTTATTCAGTGCCATACCAATCAAACTACCAGAAGAATATTTTCTAGATCTAGAAAAAATGATATCAAAATTCATCTGGAAGAACAAATTGTTCAGAATATCAAGGCAATCCCCACCACAGTCTATGATGTCAAAGATCTGATTGGTTACAAATTTGATAATGCAGTTGTACAATTAGATGTGAAACATTGGCCTTTTATGGTGGTGAATGACACAGGTAGGCCTAAAACCCAAGTGCAGTACCAAGGGTAATTCAAAAGCATATATCCAGAAGAAGCTTCTTTTGTGATGTTGACCAAGGTGGAATTAATTGACAGCACTTGCCTTGGGAAGACTTTCACAAATGCCGTCCTCACAGTACAAGTCCACTTTAACAATTTCTAGCGTCAGGCCCCCAAAGATGCTGGAGCCATTGCTAGTTTCAACGTGCTTCAAGTCATCAATGAGTTGGTTGCTGCTACTATTCTTTATGTCTAAGACAAGAAAGTTGGTGCCAAGAAGAAGGTATTATTCTTTGATTTTGGATGTGGCACTTTTGATTATTCCATTCTCACCACTGAAGATGGCATCTATGAAATCAAGTCCAGAGCCAAGGACACACACTTGGGTCAGGAGGACCTTGACACCTGCATAGTCAACCATTTCATTGCTAAGTTTAGTTGAAAGCACAAGGAGATCAGTGGTAACGAGAGCTATCTGCCATCTGTGCATTGCTTGTGAATGTAAAAAGTACATCCTCTTATCAGCACTCAGTACAGTATTGATATTAGTTCCCTCTATGAAGTTATTGACTTCTGTCCTTCGATCACCCATCCCCAACTGGAAGATCTGAATAATGAACTCTTCCATGGCATACTGCATCCCATGAAAATAGCCCTAAGAGATGCCAAGCTAGATAAATCACTTTTTCATGGCATTGTCTTCGTGGGTAGTTCCGCTGAGATTCCAAAAATCCAGATGTTTCTGCTGGACTTAGTCAATGGCAAGAAGTTCAACAAGAGTATCAATCCTAATGAGACTGTTCCATATGATGAAGCTGTCCAACCTACCACCTTATCTGAAGATAAATCCAAGAATGTATAGTAGGGAGTGTTGCTGTTGGATGTGTCACTCCTCTTTCCCTTGTAATTGAAAATTGCTAGTGGAGTTATGACAGTTTTGATCAAATGCAACCTCACTATCTCCACAAAGTGGATGCAGCTTGGTATTCTTATCAAGTCTATGAAGATGAGAGAGCAATGACGAAGTATAATAGCAAGCTTAGTGAGTTTGAATTCAGAGGAAGCCTCCCATGTATCCTAGTGGATTTCCTCAGATTGAGTTAACATTTGATATTGATAAGAATGACATCCTAAATGTTTCTGCTGGCAACAGGATCACAGGCAAGGAGAATAAAATCACCATTATCAGTGAGAAAGGTCACCTGAGTAAGGTGGCTGAGATTTCTCAGGAGGCTGAGAAATATAAGGCTGAAGATTAGAAGCAGATGGTATGGTGATTTCAAAGCACTCTTGTGACTCTCTTTTCAACACAAAGGCTACCAGAGAAGATGAGAAACTCCAAGGCAAAAGTGGTGATGAAGACAACAGAAGAGTTTTGATAAATGTAATGAAATAATTAATTTTATAAACAAGAACCATACCCTTGAGAATAAAGAATTAGAATGAAGAAAGCAGAAAAAAAATGGAGGTCTATAGCCCCATCATTACTAAGCTGCATAAGACTGCACAGGGTATGCTGGAAGACATGCCCAGTGAGGTCCCATGGGATAGACCAGCATTTATTGGTGTCACATAACTGAATGCAGGGGTTGTGAAAACTTGGGTAACAGTAAAAGATTTCTGAACATGCAATCCAAAAATTAATTCAAAATCCAATGCATAATGAATCCTAGGTATTTCTGGCAATGTTGCTAGCCCATTTTACATGACTTCCCTGCAGCATTGGTTCTGAGCAGACAACAGGCACCCTTTGCACTGTGTATGTCATCACACCATGAAGCACCAATGAACACTGCTAGAAATACACATCAGATCTGAGACTATTGTATATTATGAATTGCAGTGCTTTGTTTTGTTTTACTGTATATACAAAGTTTTCTGCTCTTACAGAAACAATACAGTTTAATTATGGAAAATAAAGTGTTTTAATATTTTTCTACCACCATTCCTCAGCATGTAAATATCAAATTAGTATATCTTTGGATTGCCATATGTTATAATGTTTGGTTTTAAAAATAACTGCTATCTCCTTCTTTTACAGAAATATGTGTTTATTTGAAGCAAGTAAAAGCAAAAGCCCTTTAATAATATTTCTCCAGCATCAACACTGTATGTGTATGTAAGTGTGAAACAAATGTAATTTCACCAGCTAAAGCTAGTATTTATTTGAGAAAGTATTAGCAATATGTATTTATATTTTAGGAAAAATTATTTTCAGTTATGAATAAATAGCTAAATTTAGAGAGAAGAGGTAAAAATACTGATGACAATGCAGCAGAGTCTTGGCTACCAGGTTGTACTATATCTTAATTGACAGGAAAAAGAAAATATATCAAATCTTTTACAATGTGCAATTACTAATAATGATGATGGTGTGGACAAATCTCTTTGCTTTATTTGTAATGAAGTTTTGGCTGAAGAGACCATGAGACTCACAAAACTAAAATAGCATCTTAATACCAAACATGCAGTGTACTACAATAAACTAAAAGGATATTTTAAATGAGTTCAAAAATATTCAAGTAAAGAAAAAAACATTTTGAGAAATTCATTACTGTCAATGAAAAATATTTACTTGCAACTTAATGAAACTTCTTGTTTAATTGCAAAAATAGAAAAGCATTGTTACAGGAGAAGATTGTGTTACCTGCTGCTATTAAAATGTCAGAAATAGTTCATGGGAAAAAGTCTTGGGTTGAAATTTGTAAAATTCCTTTATTGAATGATACTGTTTCTAGAAGAATTTCTGAAATTAGTAATGATTAATTGCAACAGCTTATTACCAGACTTAAGTACAACCCAAAGTTTGCAATTCAGTTAGATGAAACAACTGATATTTCCAACAGTCCATAGTTGTTTCTTTATATAAGATATGTTTATGAAAGAAGAATATATGAGCAATTACTGTTTTGTTGCCCTTTGGAAGGGCACACAAGAGGGAAAGATATGTATCTTAATGTCAATGAATTTTTCACAAATGAAGGTTTACAGTGGGGAAAATTGCATTGGGATCTATACAGATGGTACTGGAGCAATGATGGGTGAGAATTTTGGCTTTGTAGCAAAAATTAGAGCTTGTTGCAATGAATGGATCACTTTTACTCAGTGCATGATCCATCAAAAGGCACTTGCAGTCAAAAAAATCAGCAGATTTAGATGTTGTGCTTCATAACACTATTGAAATCATTAACTTTATTAAAAGTCACACCCTTAAGAGTCATTGGTTTTCAAACCTTTGGAAAGACATGGACTCCAATTACAAAAGCTTACTACTACATGCAGAGGTAAAGTGGCTCTCAGTGTTAAGTTTAAATAAATTACTGAAGTGGAAAGATGAAGTTTTGACTGAGAAGAAATCCATGTTTTAATTTTTTTTTTTCATAATGGCATGGCTTTCAAAACTGTGTTATCTGTCAGATATAATAAAAAATATCAATTATTTAAACATGTCACTTCAAGGTAAAAATTCCAACATATTTACATCAAAACATAAAATTGAAAACTTTCTTAAAGTTAACATATGGAAGGATCGGGTGGAAAAGAGTTCTTTAGAAATTCATACAGCTACAGATGATTTTATACTTGACAATAACCTTTCTAAAGATTTAGTTGTAAGACTTATAATCAACCTTCTGAAGTGCCTGGAGATATGGTTTCAGAAATACTTCCCTTCACATTTTGGGAAAAATTAAATTGTGTTCATAAAACATACTTAATTGATATAAATAATAGCAGTTATTTGTCATAGAAAGTTAAAGAAGAATTTGCTGAATTATCAAGTGACAGAGGATTAAAACTTGAGTTTCGTAACAAAAATAATTCAATTTTGGATTAGGATTAGGACAGAATTTCCAACAATTTCTGAAATGACCCTAAACATAATCCTGCCATTTTTTAACTATGTATTTCTGTTAATCAGCATTCTCAGCATTGACAATCATAAAATCAAAATACCATTCATCACTGAAAAATGTTGAAGCTGCTATATGTCTTGCAATATCAAATATTCCACAAAGATTTAATTCTTCATGTAAAATAAACAAGAACATTCATCTTATTAGTATGCAAATTCATTTTCTTTTTTAACAAATGACAAAATTATATGTCTGCAAAAGAATTGTGTATTCCAAACGTTTTCTCAAAACAGTATTAAAAAGGCAAGTACACAAGCACAATGCATAACATTACATGATCATTCAGCATTTTTTTCAAAAAGAATGATATATGAGCTCCGAGAAAGAATTGGTGGGGTCAGAGAAGGCTTGATGGATGAGATATCATTTTACCATAGCCCTAAAAGATGGGTTATGACTGAATAAGTGAAGATAGGGCATTTCCAACACATGAAAATTGTAAGGAAAAAATCATGTAGCTGTGAGAAAATACTGTATATTGTGAGAGTATGTGCATGGTGAGGGCTGGGAGGAAATGAAAACTATTTGAGTTTTGCTGGAACCCAGAACATAATATTTGAGTTTTACTGGCTCATAGAAAGAAAGAATTAAGTGATACAAATTTCACAAAGTACTTTACATACACAGTCACATTTGATCTTTATAAAAACCCTGAGAGGTAAGTTCTTTATGTATTATTCATGTCATTTTGCAGATGCAGATTATCTCTGGCTTGAAGAGTTTAAGAGGCTTCCTTTAGGAGAGTCACATGTCTACTAAGTATAAAATGTGGAATTTGAAATCAGGTTCCACCTGTTTGGTGAGACAGCTCCCTTAAAAATGGAGATACCAACCTATCATTTATTTAGATTATTTGAAACCTGCCTTCACAGAATCTGAGGTGTACACATAAAACCATCACTGTTTATCTCTTCTGTTGTGAATCCTGAAGAGAAGTCATTTCTTCCCATGGTTTACATCATTTCTACTTCAGGACTTATTCTGACATTATTGGTCAAAATAATATTTGTTAAGATATTGTTCCCCTCAATGTTTTATCCCACTTTTAAAGAATGAAATTATCATGAAATCAAGATATACTTGACTCCATTGTCCCACGATCTCATTACCAGTGGGCTTCCTGGACTGGATAGTGAAGGACTTACCTATTTCAGCTCTAGAAATTTCTGCCCTACAGCTTCCTCAAATTTAGTTCAGTATATGAGGATCACTGTATTAGCCATACTTTTCTTAGTTTTTGACCCTCGAATCCCAACTCTTCTTTCTAGCTTTAGAACTATAATCATATCAGCAGCACTGCCATTGCTATAGGGAAGAGTATGTCCCCCCACTCTCCTATTTCTCCATTCACTATCCTTATAACTCTTCTTTTTTTAAAAAAACATTATCGTTAAAGCATTTCCTTAAGTAGTAGGAAAAAAGACAATTGCAACTGAAACTGTTAATGTATTATGTACAACTTGCTATTTCTTTTAAATGTATAATAAAGTTGTCATGTATTTTCTCTTGCAGAAAGCATATTTATAGATCTTTTGTAATTAATTTGGGTATATATGAATCAAAATTACTTAGTTGCACAAAATTGTTCATAAAACGATATTGTTGTTACTATATGAGTCATCCTCTTGCTTCTGCTTATTTCATTTTCCATTATTTTGTGCAAATCTATTCATGTTTTTCTAACATCGATGAGGTCATCATTTCTTATAACATAGTAGTATTTCATTATGATCACATACCACAACTTGTTCAACAGTTCCTCAATTGAACATTCCCACAATTTCCAGTTCTTTGCTACCATAAAGAGAGCTATTATAAATACGTATAAATTATTTTATTTTTCTCCTATACCTTTTTCAAGACAAATTACCTTCCTTATCCACCAATATCCTGTGTATGATGTCTCCTCCCATTAGAACAAAAGTGTCTCGAAGCCAAAAACTATCTTACCTTGTTTTTGTAGTCACAGTTTTATAAGATATTAAGTACTTTAATGATTTTTAATACTTTATTCATTCAAGAGCTACAAAGCCACTCTAGTTCTGGCAGAAAGAAGGGTCTAGCAGAGGCTGATATTTGCAAGTCCTTGCCCCCTCACTCAATGTTATGTTCTCATAAGCCAGAATTATGACAGGATTCCTACATTCCTCATCTATTTCCTCCATCTGTTTCAGTGATCTGTATCATATCCTCAAGGCATTTCTGTTACTATCTCTCCCTTGACTGATCTTTTCTCCAAGTGCTCTTCATTGTGATTCTTCACTGTAGTTCTTAGATTTTCTTGTAAGCATATATCTTGTTAATATATGATACTATTATTCTGATAATAGTAAAGACTTTTATTTCTGTCTCTCAAAGAATTAGTGTTGAAAGTGATCTGAGAGACTATCACATCCATTTTAAAGATGAAGAAACAGGGCACAGAGAGGTTACTTGACTTGCTCAGGGTCACACAGTTAGGAAATAACTGAAGTAGGATCTAAAGTGAGGTATTCCAAACTCAAAACCTACTACTCTTTCCACTGGGTCATCTAGCTGTCTCTTCTTGGATACCATCTCCTTTGAATTCCTTGTAAATTCTGCTATTTTTCTTCCTACAATGTATATTCTACTCTCTGTGGCATGTGATTAGCTATCATATGTAGAACATTTTCTTCCTCTCTGTCCATTTTCAGTTTGAAATGGAAGTATTAGTAAATTATTAGTAAAAATCACTTATATTAGATATAAAATAGGGAAGACATATAAGTGGGATAGGTACCTGCTTAGAGAAAATAAAATATAATGATCTTCAAAAAATATTTTTGTTAAAAGAATTGGCTTTGAAGTATTATTTTATTATACTTAAAATAGAAAATCTTTACATTTGTCTCTAACATAATCTGACATTTCGTGTAGTTATTTTTCTTCCCTTTAAACAAATGTTCTTGAAAAGCAATAAATAGCTGCAACTCTTTCTTCTCTCTGCTTAAAAAGGTAGGAGATCACAGCAGTTTATCATATTAATATTTAATTTCACTCCCAAGTCGTTCATTTTCCTAAGTCCTCATTCAACAATAGAAACTATTATTAATTATCCCTTTAATGTAAAGATGAAGGTCTGTCTCTACTTCTACCTTCCAGTCTGTGAAACAGCATTTGATTCTTTCATTACCTTCTAATGTTTGTCATAAATAAAACACATTTTCCTAGAAGAGAATTTCTGGGAATTTGAGTTTTCTTGCCAGGACTCATTGAAAAACATAGAAATACAGTGACCAAGTCATTAAAGCAGGCTATTTAGAAATTGATTTAAGTTGTATTCCCTTTAGGTTTCAGAAAGTAATTATATTAAAAAATGTAAGATATTCAGGCTCCAGTAAATCATTCTGAATATTCATTTTAAATTGCAATATGGGCATGCACTTTATTATTCAAATTAATTAATCTCTCCATATTCCTTACAAATTAATCACATTGACTTTAAAAATTGCTATACAATTGCCATGCTCTGGTTAATACTGTTCAGGATTCATTTGGGAGTGGGAACACACAGTATAGTAAAATTATTTGCATATAATTTGTGAGTGTCTGTGTTGAACACAAGAATGGGAAACTTGGACTTTGGGGATTCCATATTAAACATCACTCTGAAATGTAAGAAAGTATAAGCTATGACATTTTCATGATGACTTTGAGCTTGTCATTTGTTGATTATTTTTATTGTTCTTTAAATATTCATTGTAGCTAACACCTGGGAAATATATGAGTTCACATACTTACTTCAATTATAACTGTGCTCTTTCATTGCTTTCTCTGTTTTTCCATCACCAGATCAAATATGGTAGAAAAACAAAACACACAATGAATATTATTTTGGATATTCAGGTAGATGTACATTTCTATTCCGGGGGGGGCGGTGATCAGAGATCATGAGGCCACAGGACTGTAAATTATGAGGTCTTATATTTAGAATTGAAAGAGATGTTAGAAGTCACCTAATTTAACTCCCTTTTATAGAGATAAGGATCTGGAGGCCCAAAGACGAGCACTATGGAAATCACTAGCAATATGGGAAAATATACTAAATCATGAAGAATTCGATAAATGCAAAATAAAGCAACTTTGAGGTTCTGCCTTGTACCAATCAAATTGAAACAGTTGACAAAAAAGGGAAATGATGAATGAGAATGCTTTGGGAAACAAGAACATCAATCTATTGTCGGAGTTCTGAATTGGCACAGTATTCTGGAAAATAACCTAGAACCTCACCCCAAGTATTCCTAAAATGTGTATACCCTACTAGGTCTATAGTCCAAAAAGAACAAATAAAGAGGTGAAGGCATTTTTTGTGCAAAATTATTTATAGCAGTTCCTTTTTGTGGAGTCCAAGAAGAGGAAATTAAGGAGTGCCCAGCAGTTGAGGAAAGTCTGAAAAAATTATGGCATATTGATATAATGAAATGTCATTTTATTATAAGAAATGATCAAAGGTAGAGTTTGAGAGAAACCTGGAAACACTTGTTTGAACTGATATTGAATAAAGCATGTAGAACTTGGAAAACAGTTTGACTATAACAAATCTGAAAGACATCATGATTGAATAATGATTCCAGAGGACAAAGATGCAGAGTATTGTTCATACCACCCACCTTCTCCTCAGAGATGTGTGGAATAAATATACAGAATAAGGCACGCATCGATGGATATGGTTATAATAACTTATTTTCCTTGAATAGGCAAAGGAACATGCATTATGAGAATTACAGGTATTCCCATACAGAATCAGTGCAAAAATATATGGAAATGAGACTCATATATGTATAGCTAGAATTTAGCTAGAATACGTGTAGATGAGCCCCTCATGGTATAGATAAGAAAACCAAGGCTCACAAGGGTTATCACTGGCCTATTGCCACACAGATATCTAATTGTCTTCTAATCACTCTCCATTTCCAGTCACACTGCAATGCTTATGTGCTTTGCATCATTTTTGCCTTTACAAATAAGTATCACGTATGCTTCCAGTACTGAGAATCTTTCAAATAAGCAAGATTTTGTGCATCACTACACACTCTGTGAAATCACTTTTTATTGCAGGAGTGTGTCCTGGTGACCTTAGCCTAAATATCTTGTCTTTAACTGAAAAGAAGAATACAGAATATCAGTCTACCCATGAAACTTGTCTTGTTAATATTGCCCTGCAATACTCTTATGACCCCTTATTTTTCAGTAAGGATTGTTATTTGACAAATATTCATTTTAACTGGCATTTGTGTTACCCTCCTGCACAGTGCTTAATAGATTTTATTCAGAGGAAAATTTATGACAACCTGGCATTGCAGTGGGATTGTGTTTTCATTCCATAAGGTATTTAACAACTTGGTTCCATATGTTAATGTTATATAAACCATAGGTGCAAAATCAATAATGTATTTGGTTGCAAGAAATATAGGAAAAGGGAAATGAGAAAATAGAAAAATAAAAGCTACATTAAGAATTGTAAGGCAGCAAAAGTCTTTATTAACAACCAAAAGAAAGTAATGTCCTAAAACTCCTTTATAAATCATAGGAGCTAACTTATCATCATGGTGATCTACTCTTTATTGAGGATGCTCCTACATGACTTGCTATAGAAACTACCAAGAAAATTTAAAACAAAAGATAATGATCACTCTTCCCCTAGGAGTTTCTATTTTTGAAAATTGATGTCCTATTTGTACCTGAATACAATGCAGTATAATGAACCCAGTGGGTGGATCTGTATTTGTGAAGACATGGGTTTAATTCTTACCTTTGATATTTACTAGTGAAATAATTGATCAAACAATATTTGGTAATTACCTATTAAGAGACAGTCACCATGATAGGTCTTGGGGACAAAAAGTCAGAAAGGAAAGACGTCTGTCCAGCTCTCTGTCTTCAAGGAACAGGAAAAATCATATGTAGGTACATTAGAATGTACAATTACATATAAATAAATTCCAGGTATTTGTGTCAAAGGAGTAGTAAGTAGTCCCTTGTGGCATGACCACCGAAAGCCTCATGTCAGAGGTAGCACTTGAGCTGAGCTTTAAAGAAACTATAAATTTTAAGAGGAAGGGGTGAAAATGACAGCATTGCTGGCAAGGGGGAGAGGCCTGCAAAAGTGCAGAGATGGGGAAAGTCTTTTACCAGGAATGTCACCATGGGCAAATAATTTAATCTCTCTTAGTCTGAGTTTCTTCACTAGTGAAGTAGGAAGAATTACATATATTATTCCTTTCTCATCAGGTTATTGGAAGATGCTACTGACATAATTTAAGCAAAGTGCTTGGCAAACTTTAAAGTGGCTATAATTATCAAATATTCTCTTTGGAACTTCTTATATTTTCAAGCACAAAATTTTGGGGATGATCCCCAAACTGGGGAAAAATAATGAAATACTCAATAATTGTATCTATAGTAGCAAATGTTTTGATTCAAGTCAATCAGCTTGCCCATAGACTGGGATATTGAAATTCTGAATTATACCCAAGTGGCAACTGATGCTGTGCAGATAAAATAGAGTAATTAGAGCAAAATCCTAGCTTCCAGTTCCAACTTAATCCAGCTGCTCTATAGATGCAGTGGTTGGTATCGCACTTGAAAGCTCTAGGACTTTCAATTCTAGTCATCTAGCATTTGTTAAACACCTACTATATTCCAAGTCCTCTGCTCCCTGCTGGGGATATAAAAACAAAAACTTGCCAGTCCCTGCTATCAAGAAACTTTCATTCCCCTGATACAAAAATCCAAAATTAAAACCTTTAAAAATTCACTCAGAAATCTGAATGTCTAATTGTACAGCACTATGTTGCACATATAAGAAGTGATTGGACCCTTTTTCTTTCCTCTAAATAGTTGACTTTGTATAGACATGACCTACTTTACTTGTATCCCCAGCCTTCATTTTCAATAAAGTGTCTTGAGAAAGTAATTCATTTCTCCTTGAGTCATTTCTTACTCAACAGTATGCACTGCTCATTTGTTCCAGGATGTCACACAGCCTGTGGCTCTGTCTGTTGCCAGCCCTGCTCCCTCCATCTGACTAGAACTTGCTTCATCTATTGATGGTAACACCTTCTTTGAATCTCATCATGTCAAGCTGCCTTCCCCTCTCCTTCTGCCTCAGTGACTCACCAGCTATTTCAAATCACATCTGAGAAAGCCATTCTCATCCCTTTCCCTCTCCAAGTAGTATTTTCTCATTGCTGCTAGGGATTTTAAATCTGAATTTCTATAAAATAAAATAAAACACCACTTGGGTTCCAAAAGGCTCTGATGTAAGCAGTGTGGCATTCAGCTTTGTGTAATTGTTTACTGCTTCTCTGAGATGCATGTGACTAAATTTTTCTAAGTTCAGGGAGATTTTTCAAATCAAGGGCTTAGTTAGTTTGGGAGTATTTTCTAATGATCTGAAAAAGCCTTTATAGATATAGGCATGTCAGCAACACACTTGCCTAGAACTCATTTATTGAGAAGAGCTAGAGAAAAGAAAACATTTTCTTTTCTTCTTGCTCACAGAAATGGGAAATAGCTTCTTTTTTTTTTTTCAATTACTACTGCTGTAGGTGTCACTGTTGCTGTTGCCACTACTGAAATCAGCTCCTAGAAGTTCATTTGTTTGTGAGCCCTGTTAATTGAAGAGATGTACTCTCTGGCTTGCTCCATCTTTTGCCAATTCAGGAAAGTCGGGCATTCAAACTGAGGGAGGATAGGTGACAGGTCCTTTCTACCTTTGAATTTCTGCTTATATCATACTGGAAAGGGGAGATGATGTGCATAAGAATTTGTCCATGATGTGAAAAATCCAAATGCTGACTATTTATAAAAACACACTTTGCTGAAAAGCTGAAAGAGAACAGAGGACTTGCACTGGTTACATTTCTTTGCTTTGCTCTGACAGAGAAATATATCATTACCTCACTTTCTGTTTATCTCCATTTACACATGCTTTGAAACACAGCCTTCTGCTCACAGAAGTTACTGTTCTGTGGTTTTTGATTTTTTTTTCCCTTGAGCTCTATTGTTTTGAAGCTTTTCTGAGAAACTGGAAGAGCAAAGGCCCTTTTCAAAAACTGACAAATGTTCAATTTGGTTGCATTTCTTGTGTAATAGAAAGCTAGATGGCTTGGTGGCTGTGTGGGTGAATGGTTAGCATAAGAAACTGGTAATCAAGACTCATGGGTTCTATTTTAGGTTCTGAGATTGCTCTGTGACTTGCTGAGTAATTGTGGGCATCTTTTACCCCGTTTACAAAATGGAAGGGACAATAGTTATTATTGCCTGGGGGCAAGAGGTAGGAGGTTGGGTGACTTTGAAAGCCATATGATAGAATGGTTCGAAATTGTAGGCACAATTTTATCACAGTATTGCAGAGAAAGAGCAATTCAAGAGACTTTTGTGGAAATGCTTTTTGCCATTAACTATTTCAACTCAATCATGGATGATTTTTCTTCCTCATATCATTCATTTGAAGAGACACTAAGTTATTCAGGCAAAAGGTTACACATGTGGAATATGAAGGATACTCTACACCAGTCCATGATTCTTAGACTGGTGTAATTCAGGAAAAAAAAAAGGTGTGTGGGGGTGCGATTTCTTCCTGGGTGCTGAATTATGAAAGCACTCTCTGTCCTTAGGAAATATGGAAACAACAAAGCCAAGCATCTAATTAGCAATAAAAATCCAAATTATCAATTTAATAATACTCATGATGACCTAGTGAGAATAATCAAGCAAACTAGGAAGTTACCAGATGACTCACTGAGGTGCCCTCTTTGTCCGCCTCCTAGGATTTTGAAAAGATTTGCATCTGTACCACAAAGTTTCATCTTTCCTCTCCCCCAATATTCACTGGGGTGATAGGTGCTCCTTGGCTCAAGTACAAAAAATCATAGTAAAAGTTTGGTGGATATAATCAAATAGAAGAAATCAACTACTTCATTTTTTAAAATTTCTAATCAAGATAATGTCATTCTTGAAATTTATTAGAGATCCAGAAACCATCTATTTGCAAAAATAATGTGTTATTTTAAAGTAGGAGTTCTTATTAGAATAGTCATAGAAGAAACTAAGTTATCACTCTTTGCAGACAATGTGTTATTATACTTAGAGAACCCTAGAGAATCAAATAAAAAATTAGTTGAAATAATAAACAACTTTGTCAGAGTTGAAGGATATAAACTAAAACCACATAAATCGTCTTCATTTCTATATATTAATAACAAAGCACAACAGCAAGAGATAGAACGAGAAATCCCGGTTAAAGTTATTGTAGACACTATAAAATACTTGGGAGTCCACTTGCCAAAACAAACCCAGAGACTATATGAACACAATTACGAAACACTTTTCACACAAATAAAGACAGATCTAAATAACTGGGGGGAAAATCAGTTGCTCGTGGGTAGGCCAAGCTAATATAATAAAATGACAAATCTACCTAAATTAATTTACTTATTCAGTGCCATATCAATCAAACTGTCAAAATACTATTTTCTAGAACTAGGAAAATAATGTGAAAATTCATCTAGAAGAACAAAAGGTCCAGAATATTGTGGGAATCAATGAAAAGAAATGCTAGGGAAGGTGATCTAGCCCTACCAGATCTCAAATTGTATTATAAAGCAGCAATCATCAAAACCACTTGGTACTAAGAAATACAGGGGTAGATCAGTGGAATAGTTTAGGTACACAAGACACTGCAGTCAAAGATTATAACACTCTATTATTTGATATGATCCCAATGATTCCAGCTTCTGGGATAAGAACTCACTATTTCATAAAAACTGCTAGGAAAACTGGAAAATAGTGTGGTGGAAATTGGGCATAGACTAATGCCTGACACTATATATCAGAATAAAATCCAAATGGGTACAAGATCTAGTCATCAAACCTGATACTATAAACAAATTAGGGGAACAAGGAGTAGTTTGTCAGATTTATGAAGAATGGAGGAATTTATGACCAAACAAAAGATAGAGAACATTATGAAATGCAAAATACATAATTTGGTTACATTAAATTGAAAAGTTTTTGCACAACCAAAACTAATGCAATCAACATTAGGAGGGAAGCAGAAAACTAGCAAAGGGTCTTTACAACTACTATCTGTGAAGAAGTCTTAATTTCTAAAATATGTAGAGAACTGAGTCACATTTACAAGAATGCAAGTCATTCCTCAATTGATAAATGGTCAAAGGATATGAACAGGCAATTTTGAGAGGAAGAAATTAAAGCTATCTATAGTCATATGATTAGAGAGAGACAAATTAAAACAACTCTGAGATACCGCATCACACCTATCAGATTGACTAACATGACAAAATAAGAAAATGATACATGTTGGAGAAGATGTGGGAGAGTTGGAAGACTAAGTCATTGTTGACAGAGCTGTGAACTGACCCAACCATTCTGGAGAGCAATTTGGAACTATGCCCAAAGGGCTCTAAAATGTGCATACCCTTTGATCCAGCAATATCGCTTCTAGGACTGTATCTTAAATAGATCATAAAAGTGGGAAAAGTACCCACACGTACAAAAGTATTTATAGCAGCTCTTTATGTCTTGGCCAAAAAATGGAAATTGAGGGGATGCTCATCATTTGGGGAATGGCTGAACAGGATGTGGTATATTAATGTAATGGAGAACTATTGTGCTATAAGAAATGATAAACAGAAGTACTTCAGAAACACCTGGAAAGATTTGTATGAACAAATGCTGAGCGAAGTAATCAGAACCAGGAGAACATTACACACAATAACACAGTGTGCAAGGATTATATTTGCTAGGCTTAGTCGTTCACAGCAATGCAAGAACCTTAAACATTCCAAAAGGCTCATGATGCAAAATTCCATCCACATCCAGAGAAAGAACTATATAACCAAAAGGCAGAATGAAGCAGACTATTTTCTCTTTTATTATATTTTCTTATTTGGGGTTTTCTCATGGTTTCTCCCACTGGTTTTAATTCTTCTGTGCAACATGACTAATGTGAAAATGTGCTTAATAAGAATGTATGTATAGAAGCACATGTAATAAGATTGCATGCCATCTTGGGAAGGGAAGGGGAAGGGAAAGGGAGAAAATTTAAAACTTATGGAAGTGATTGTTGAAAGTGGAGAACAAATAATTTATAAAAAATAAAATAAAGTAGGAATTCTTAATCTGGGGTTGTTACCTTTAAAAGATACATATTTTGATTACTGTACTTCAATATAATTGGCTTCCTTTGTTTTCCAATCTATTTTATTTAATGGATCTAAAAATAATCTGATAAGGATTTATGGGGCTTCACCAGACTTCTAAGTCATCCATGAAAGTAAAAAAAAAAAAAAAAAGGTTAAAAAATTCCACACTGAAAGATCTCAGTCACACAAATAATTGGGGCAAGATGATATGTTTTCTGTTTTGGATATTAAGACTAGCACGTATATAGCAAGTACAAGCAATTTTTTTTCCTGTTCCCATTTATACTGGAAGCCAAAGGTAAGTTTTCCACCAAGTTCAAAATCAAATCACTTACATCATTCCTGAGGTTGTGCCTACAAAGGACTATTTTGATTAATTTTTCAGTTGATAATAACTGTCCAATGGTGAATAGTTGGTATATATTAGGCTTATTCTGGATCATGCAGGCAGGAACTCATTACTTTGAAAGGAATCATATATAATAAAGGGTCTACCCACTCATCCATCTTTTGCGATTTCACTGGTATAGGGAAATTCTAATATAGAAATTCCCTCCACCAATGCAGATAATTGTCTATAGTTGTATCAATATCTGTCTATAACTTAGCATTTTAAAGAGTCTCCTAAGAAACGGAAAAAAATTAATTGCTCTATGGTTACATAGCTATCCAGAATGCACCAGTTTCAATTTATACATTCAAACTAGGAATCTATCAGATGAAAATCTCTGAGTCTAAGGTTAGCTTTCTGTTCACTATATCATACTCCCCCTTTACATTATCGTTAAGCATTAAGAAATAAAATATATAAGTGGAGATCAAAGAAATGCTAATTTTATCCAGAAGCCCAGGTAAAGCTGTTACAATTATGTACCTCAAAAGACAATAATGGAAAATGAGAGAACTTAATCTTCTTTCCAAAAATGAATGTTATTCCAAATTTGCCATTGGAAAATCTATATGGTACAGGATTGGAAGGGAGTACAGGTATTATGGAGAGAGGGAAACAGAGTAGAAAATATTTCAATTGAAACATGTTCTAAAAATAATTTTAATAAAATTCATGTCCAGCTGAATAGCAGTGGCAATGGAGTGAACTGAACCTTCCCCTAACCTATTCAGCTCAATGAGGTGTTAACACCATGTCCAGTGAGAGCACTCATATTACCCATGGGCAACTTCTTTCTTTCCATTTTTCTTCCTCTTTTTTTGACTGCTAAGTCATTTACATTTTTAAAGTCATGCAATATTAATTTAAAACAGTTAAGTCAGAAATTTTCTTAATTTTCAACACACACTATGATCACTTGGCAAGTGGGGGAACAATTATTTTCAAAACCGAAAGAAATCATGGCATGCTTCAAAGAGTAGCATTTTTAATTGTTGGCAACATTAACATTCTTGATTTTCTTTCTTTATATTTTCTAAAATTTGACCTTCAATCTGAAACACATCTAGGTTTCAGATTGCAAAAATTCAGATGTCTAGGTTCAGCTGCAAAGGATTCCCAAACTTGGACAAGAGAATAGTCTTCACTAAAATTTGACTTTTCATAAAGGATCAAGATAAAATAATAGACTTACAAATGAACATCCTTAGTAATATCTTACTGCAGTGTCTCATGGTATATTGAAATAAGCCTGACTTATTGCAAAGCTCTACCAACAGAGAATGAGAACTGACAGATCCGGGTTCTTGGTAAAGCATGAAACATGAATGATGCAATTACATTCACATTCTATAAAGATTAAAGGCAAAAAGACTTATCACCTGAAACTGGTTTTCTAAATGGTATGTTTCTGTTCTGGTGGGGAGGTGGTGGAAGAGAGTGATGATAGATGTGTCTATGGAACACCCATACCAATGAGATACTAAACCTTTCAGAGTATTAAAAAAAGCAAGCAAAATATTATTACATAACTACAATGATAAATATGCAACTAGAAGAGGAATTAAATAGCAGTCTTTTCTATACTTTTTTCTTTCCCTAAAGAGGAAAAAAAATAATCCATTAAAACAAGCAAAGGAAGAAGAGAAAAAAATGTCAACTATGTGAATGTTTGGTCTATCATACATGAACTTCAAGCTATATGTGTTTATTTTTTAAAGCAAGAATCGTCCATTCAATTGTAAAAGGTATTGCAGCAGGTGTTAAGGACATAGTGTCAGAAAGGGGAAATGATCTCTGCCTTCATGGACTTTTTATTCTACTTATAGAAACAAACAAGTAAAAAGAAAAGTAAACAAAATTTGAGAGGCACAGCACTTAGGAAAGGCTTCTAGTAGGAAGGAGCATACGAATTAGAACCTGAAGTGAGATAAGGAATGATTCTAAAGGTGGAGGAGAAGAGGAAAGGTATTCCATGAATGGGTAGCACATGTGAAGGCATAATCATACAGAAAGGATATCAAGTTTAAGGAACCAGTGAGCCACTTTGATTGGAATGTAGGCTGTGTAAAGTAGGGTAACATTAAATGTCTTGAAAGGAGGTTGGAACCAGATTATTTAAGGTTTCAAACAAGAAGCTGAAGAGTTTGTAATATCCTCCATCAAGGCAATGCGAAGCCATGAAGATTTTTGAGAAAAAAAGCTTGATGTGATCAAACCTGTGCTTTTGGAAGATTATTTGGGTAGCTTCATGGAGGTTTGATTTTTAAAGAGGGGCAAAACTGACAAGGAGGAGTCGAATTATTAAGCTGTTTCTATTTTCCTGGAAATCAGTGATTTTTAAAGGTTATGAACTAGGATGGTGGTCATGTAAGCAAAGAAAATTAGTAGATATGAGAAATATTATTGAAGTAGAATATGTAGGGCTGATGGTTGATTGGATAGGGAGAGAGAAAAGAAAATTGAAGACAATGACTGAGGAAACCAACCTAAGAAACTAGAAGGATGATGGTGACTTCAGAAGAAATAAAGTTCATTTATTAAATACCTTAATTTATCGATTTATTGATTATTTACTAAATAGCTTCTTTATAGTTAGTAGGGTATACACAAGGAGGTAGAAGACCTCTCTTCATTAAGTTTACCATCTACTCCAACAGTTTCAAACTTAAATTCTCTTTAAGAGTATCCTCCAAAGTATTTGTACTCCTACTGAAATATTTCTTTTCACAAAGAATTGCTTTTAATATTAAATATTCATCTGAAAAAAGAGACAAAGACCTAAATAATAGAATTCTCAGAACTTCAAGCAGTTGTAGGGGCCATGAGTTTGATATATCTATCTAGCTGACAGGGCTCTAATCAGAACTGTCCCTTCAAACAACTGAGGATATCTGAGAGGTAAAAACTAAATGTTTAGAGAGAAAATAATGCCTACTGACTAGAATATAGGAGCCTAAAATAACTATAGTTTAAATTTCACATTGCACTTGTTGTCTTGAAGAAGTTAATTAACCTCTCAGCCTTAGTTTCTCCATCTCCAAGAAAGATAGTGATATTTGCCTTCTTGCCTTGCTGGGATCTTGAACTAATTAATTAGTTAATTTGAAAAGTGCTTTAAAGTAAAGAGTACTATGTAAGTATTACTTAAGCAAAAGTCTTGTTTGGCTAAGTGTGGAGCTTCCTCCTCCTTCTGTTTAATTTCTGTTTATCTTCTCTCCATGGATTGTACAGGGTTGAAGAATCATCATAACTCACAGTGGCTGAAAGAAGTCAGCTAGAGAGAAATGAGACATCTATTTAAAAAAAAAAGAAAAGTCTTGAACATGTAAAAATAGCCTTTGAAGGATGGAGGGAATAACACGATGTGCTTCTGTGACATTTTGTTGTTTAAAAGATGTACAGTATCTCATACACACTTCCAGGATTGTCAAATAGTGTTTCAATGAAAAATTGTTAAATGTACCTATTTTTTAAAAAATACACTACAAATGTCACTTAATTACTGATACTTTAATGGATAATGTAAGCAACATGAAGAAATTATTAGAACATCGATGAGTTTTTCATCATAACATTTTATACCCAGAATTGGCCTCAAAGATTATCTAGTTCAAACCTGTTTTATTAATACCAGCACCACTACTACCACTGCTATTTCTACTATTACTACTACTAGCACCACCATTAATAATGTTGAATTTCCACAAGGGTTGGTTCCCTAGATAATAACTGGGGGCAGGGTGTTCCACTATTCTTGGGGCTCTAGGACTTTCCTGACTATAAGTGGAAGCTGGCAGAAGGTCTGTGTTAGAGAGAGTGAACAAAGCAAGGTCTTCTTCCTCAAGAATTGCTTAAATTTATGATGGCTAGAGAAAGCAAAAAAGTAAGTATTCTGTGGATTGGGGTGGGAGGAAGACTACTATTCTCATGACTCTTGGGTCTAAGGGAACGTGATGGGCAAGGTAATGGCTGGGGTTTGATTTATCTGGTACATACTGCTTCTATCCCTCCTCAGGATATTTTGCTACTTCCATTAGGGAGGTTTGCCCAATTGTGGCGACAATTTATCAATAGCTGTTGGTGATAATGTTCATATTTTAAGTACTTTTATTCACATTGCCTTCTTTTGTATCTCTGGTGTCTGGAACATAGCAAAAGCTTAATTGATTCTTATGGAATGTGTGAAAGCTGGGCCTTATCTTAGTATATGTAGAAAAAATAGTTGCCAGAGAAAGGTCAAAAGAAAGGAGAGAAGCAGAGATGCAGCAAGAGACATGATTCCTTGAAAACAGAGATTCCTTTTAAAAAAAAAATAATCTACAAAAGGATAGATCCCTTAAAGCAGGATCTTTCCAAAACCTCCTCCATAAATACTTATTTAATAGTCCCCCCTCCACTGGAAAACGTACAATTTACCTTCTAAATGACATAGTACATAGAGTGTTGGATGGAGAGCCAAGAAGATTAAAGTTCAGATGCTACATCAGATACTCGGAAATCATTTATCCTCTCTCAGTCTCAGTGTGTTCATCTGTAAAATGGGGAAAATAATAGTACCCATAGCACAGGATTATACTGAAGATTAAGTGAGATAATATATAATGTACTTCACAGACTTTGAAGCGTGATATAAATACTCTCAATCATGATTCACTGATATTACTTAAAATAATGATTTTAATCTTTCCATTAAAATTAACATAAATTATTTTTTTCTTGTTTGTAGTTTTCTTTACAAACAATTAGATGCTATGATAAAGGAACTGAAGATCTATAACTACTTGAAATCTTTGCCAAACTAATCCTGTAATTTAGATGAAAAAAAAGGATTGTTTTTTTTAGCTGTGATTTATTGCATTGTACTAATTGCATTGAGCCCTAGAACACTAAAAAGCTTTCCCATTGAGCCCTTCAGCAATTGGAAATTAATCTTCCATGCTATAAAAATAATACTTAAATAATAATACCTCCAGTGAATCTAGGATCTCATTGATGTGGGCACTCCTTTCAATAGATCACAGCACACGTCTTTTTTCTTATTCTCTGGGACACTTATCCATGTCCTCACATAATTTATCAATTGGAAGTTATCTTTAAATTAGACCTTGTTTATTTTTTTCATTTTTTTTTTGTGCCACAGACTTCCTTCAACAGCCTGATTAAGTCTAATGATCCCTTTGAGAATAATTGGTTCTTTTAGAATTGTAATTAAAGGAAATGCTAAATTTCAGTGAAAATTTAGTGACAATAAAGACATATGTTTTCCCCCTCATACAAGTTCACAGACTTCAGAACAAGCACCCCCTCTTTAGATATCTTGATATTTCATAGGTGACAATGCAAGGTACATGATATTCAACCATACATGTTATCTTGAAATTTTTTTTTCAATTATCAAGCATTTATTTTTCTCCTTTGCATTGAAAAAACAATTAAAAGAGTGATGGCCTTATACAGCATCACAGATATGGTTTAAAGAGATCTTATGGGTCTTTGAGTGTACTGATCATAAATAGATCAAACTAGAAATACTTTGGTTTCATCGTTTACATTATGGATTCATTAATCAGTATGGTAGCTTCTCTCCAATATGACCCCAAAGAAATTGTCTAATCTTACCAAACTGCATCTATAACATCACTGAGAATATTTATTGAGGATATTTGCAATAATAGTGACATTTTTGTTGGCTGAAAAAGGAGGTAGGTCAGTCACATATCCTTCATTTAAAGAGATCTCAAAGGTTTCAAAGCCCAATCATGTCATACCAAGCTACACTCTTTGGATTCAACCTCATTGTTATCGTATTCCCAGGGAAAAAACAGCAACAACAACAGGAAACTCATCATCTCAGATACTGCATCAGCTTTGGTACTTACTCCTGATTAGTACCCTCAGCAGCCTGTGTTCTTCTAATTGGAGAACAATCACAGCCCAATCATTCCCCAGAAGTGTACTCCTTGGATTCATTATCATCATGATCCCTGTCCCAACCCCAGCACCTTTTCCTCCAAGGGAGGAAACTTCTCAACTTCTTTTTGTGCTATATTCCCCTATTAGGTGGTAAGTTCCTTGAAGGAAGGTGTTGTCTTTCTTTGTCTTTATTTGTAGCCCCTGCACTAACTGGAACATAATAGGTGCTTGATAAATATGAATTTAATTGAATTGATACAACTATGTTACACAGTGGATAAAGAATCAGAAAAACCCAGTCTTCCTGAGTTCAAATCCAGCCTCATACATTTACTAGTTGCATGACCCTGGGTAAGTCTCTTGATCCTGTTTGATTTAGTTTCCTCATTTAGAAAATAAACTAGAGAGAGAAATGACAAGCTACTCCCGTTTCTTTGCCAAAGAAAAAATAGTGTCACAAAAAGTTAGACATGACTGAAACAATGTAGTAACAACAATAGTGAGCTAAAAGGTGAAAAGCCTAAGCAACAGCTTGGTAATGCCTAGATATTATAATCGGAATGAAGGTTTCTACAGTAGTGAGTATCTCAATACCGGGTTTATGGCACAAAAAATGTGGAAATGTTTGTAGTTTCTCTGTGAGTACTCCCTCCATGCCATCACAAAAATTGTACACCAAAAACTAATGAATGAAGATGTGTTAGAGAAACCTTATGAATCACAATTATTACATTTGGACTGAAAAGGCGTAGAAAGACAATAAATTTCTGACAAAAGAAAACTAAGGGAATTTCTTCAATGATTCCTTATTCAGTTTACCTATCTGGATACAAATGCAGGGTTTTCTTTTTATGTTGACTGACCTCAGTTCATGGTGAAATCACCATGTTCTAACATTGCTTTCCATCTTAAATACTTTTTCCTATTAAGTGGGAAATGGGGGGGAAATGTTTAAACCACTAGTATATTGTCTTCATGCCCTAACATCAATGCAGAAAAATTCTACTTCATTTTTATCCCCAAACTTGAAAACAACCAGCTAGGTAAATTTATAAAATCTATCCTCCTCATATATATTCCAGGATTGGATGATATCCATTTATTTAATAGAACTCTTTTTTTATACTAAGTCTGCCTTGTCTTTCCTGCCCATATGTACAAGAAGCTAAGTGCTACATTTACTAGACTATTGGAATTGCTGTCAGGAAAGTCTAAGTTCAAGTACTATCTCAGATACTTCCTAGTTAGGTGACCCTGAACAAGTAAGTCACCTTATATCTTTCAACCTCAATTTTCTCATCTATAAAATAGGGATAATAATATCACCCACATCTGCAAGATTGAGGTGGTACTCAAATGAGATAACAATTACAGTGCTTTGCAAAACTTAAAACAGTATATAAATGAGAGCTCTTATCATTAAATAGACAATTAATAGCTTCCTATGTCCCTTTAATACTAAAAATCACCATCATTGAGGTTCAATTAGAATTACCTTATGGTTAAACACAAAACACTATGTTGAATTTTGAATATTGTATCAGCAAGCACCATGGTACTTGGTAGACCTGCTGCGCAGATTCTTAGATCTGCTCTTCTAAAAGGAAATCAACTTTAAGAGGTGTAAACAATCTTACTTTAATTATATATGCTAACAGAGAAAATACAAGCAGGATCAACAGACAAAGCTACCAAGGGTCTGGCAATACATATGTCATTACTGGAGAGAGATGCGCCAACATCCATCTGGGTTTTCAAAAGGGGAGTGGGGGGCGGCTTCTTAAAACAGCTGCCCAGAGTCTCATCTGGCACATGAACTTTCTTCCAAAACCTAAGCCCCAAAGCAAAACCTCACCTCAGAATATATCTACTCCTTTCAGAGCCAGAGGGAACAGCCCTCATGACTCAATGCCTCAATAGCAGTCAGCAAAAGGAAACATAGGAAACAAACCTCCCTCAATAGCCCCACCAGAAGCCTGACAATGGAGAGCGAAGATTTTTAACTCCCATTACAAATACCTTAAGGAATATCCTACTGATGGGGGCCATTATGATGATCACAATTTGGAAGTTAAGAATAATAAGAACTGATATTTATGTTCTTTCAAAATAGAAAATCTTGTGTTTTTTTTTTTTTTCCCTCCAGTCTGCATTCAAGATTTAGATTGGATTTTGTACTGGGTGCTAAAAGTTGGCACTGCCGTTGCACCTGTTTACTTCTCAAATTTCATATTAATATCGGTGATGTCCTTAATCCCACTTTTATTAGGTGATAAAACATGCTGTATTAAACATACAGGATTTCTTTTAGAATGTGTACTTTATCATGTTTCACTGGTAAGTCAGGATTTACTACTTTTATTACACCATTCTGACACATTAAAATTTAATAATATTTGTTGATGAAGCAAATAAAGCTAACAACATTTTTAAAATAAATTAATACCAACTCACTACCTGCAAATTGTGAAGTTGTTAAGTTGTTGTCTAGAATATTTGGAAAGGAACTCCCCAAAGTATTTTACATTTTGGGTCAGTAACCTTTGATTCATTTGGAGCCCCCTTTGAAGTTTTAAGCAACATCAGAAAAGGAGAAAAATGGCACTCTAAGCTTTCTCCCTATTCATTTGCAATCTCACAGGACATTTCTGGTATTGCAATGGGAAGTTCTATAGACAACTCTTTCCATTAGTCTTCAAGGCCTAAAGTGGAAACTATATTAAAACTTGTACTTCTTGAAATCAATTTCATATCTCTTATTTGTTAGTATAAATTATTGCAACTTATTTAGGATGAACAAGCCAACAGCAATAATAAAATGTCATTGGATGGGAGTCACTGTTTTTAGGATCTTTTTCATCTTAGAAAAAGAAGAGACATTCCAGAAACAAATTATCAGATTCCTGTACCATTGTGAACATTGGCAATAGAAAAAAATACTATTCAAAATGCTTATATTCCAAATATTAAAATGGGCATCAAGGCAATTATTATGCTACTCAAGGCTTTATCTTTGATACTCTACCCCTTTTCTTTTTTCCTATTCCTTGCACACTATTGTCCCTTATTTTACATCAACCACACCTTCAGTTTTGGATGTCTGGATTATGGATGCTCCTGAACTGCCTGTTGGGACTGCCTCTTGCTTTTGGCCATTCCTATCTACTTTTTATCTAGTAATATAATATTTAACCCTTAGTCATTTGTACCATCTCAGACTACTTTCATATTTCTGTCTCCCTGTCAATGAACATTCATTGTGCTACTGATACTCCTGTAGATCTGGGGGAAGATGTTAATGGGTAAGCACTAGGAACAACAAACTGGCCATCAGATAAAGCATCATCTTCCTCACTTGGACTCATGGCTAATGATATTCTCAAACATAAAGTTGACCTTGATTTCAGTTTTCCAATTACAAAGCTTGTCCTAACTATGAAATTTGATTCAGTAGATTCAGTCAAACGTTTTTTTAATTATCTACTATTGTGATATGCTAGACACATTGAAGGGAACAAGTGGACAGGATTATGTGACCAATGAAAACCATAACTGGGATACTGTGACTGATGAAAGCCATAACGTGGACACAGTGACTAGAATTCATGTCCAGTGCACAACTAGGGCACAAAGTTGTGTTTGGGCATTTACTCATCAACATTGGCTTAATGTCCAAGTTAGGAAATGGGTTTACTACCAAGCAGAAACCCAAAATATGTACCAATAGTAGTGATGTACTCTATGGCTCCTTTTCCCTTTGTTTTTTAATATTTACCAGAGGTTTTTGGGAGAGATGGGTTGGGAGGCACTGAATCATCTGACTGCCTCCTTACATTGCACCTGTTTTGTAAGTACTCATAATCATAGATTAAACTCCTATAATCAATCTGGAATTCCGTGGCCTCTTCCTTTGGCATCAAACTTAGCCCATGGTTATGGGGGACCTGAAGAGTTCCCCAGTCAGGGGAATTCCATACCTTACACACCTTAATCTATTACTTAGATATCTTGTGCTGAGATCATGTTGACATCGATTCTACTGTTTATAGGTTCGAACTTCAACTTGTTCACACCTTCCCATAATATTCAATTTTTATTCACACTCTTTTGCTAATTCTTCATTTGGAAAAAAAAGAAACACTCCCAATGACTGGGAGGTCTCTATTTTGTTTTGTGCTGTTTTATCCCATATGTCAGTGCACCAAAAATACCATTATGAATGATGGCCATTCTTTCCTTTCCCACTCATACATGTCTTTAATAACAAACACTTGTACCACTTCTTCCAGACAGGTAATCATTAGAACAATGATGAAGCACAATTATACCCACATTTTGGGTTGCTTATATATTTAATTCTTCCAGAGTTATGGAGCTCCATGTTTGCAATCATGGAGACTCGTGGAGAGAATATTTATGTTATAGTAATGGGCTTTTGACTTCAAAGAAAGTTTTGCATAGTTTTCCACAGGATATTCAGTCTTACCTACTCCTCATTCTAAAATGTGGACCTCACTCATGTTCTATCTGCATTGTTTGTCCAAGATACGTGTGTGTTTATGTGCATGTGTGTGTGTATGTCCTTTCAAACACTGAATATTCTGTGATCTCACATCACATGATATCTACAAAGGACCTGGAAAACTGTCTTTTCTTCTATTCACCTAGCTATTTAGTATCATGTTTATATAACACACACACACATATATTTATATGTGTGTATACATGTCTATATATATGTGTGTATATGTATGTATGTGTATATATGTGTGTGTCTATATATGTGTTTGTATGTGTGTATATGTGTGTGTGTGTGTGTGTGTGTGTGTGTGTGTGTGTGTGTAGTCTTTATTTAAGAATTGTTAGCAATTCATTTAGCTATGTAACCAGGGGAAAGTCAGGTAACTTCTGTCAGTCTCAAGTTTTTCTTTTAAACCTTTCAAATTAGGAAAAAAATAAGATAATTAAAGTTGAAGTTACATCATATCATAGAAGAGATAACCAGTTAGTTTTGTTGGATCCCTTTCTTCTGTTTTTCTTTATTATTATTTATAAAGGATGGCTGATTGAGTAGGGAAGTGAGAGGATATAAAGCAAAAGATACCAATAATTTTTTTTAAAAAGAGAGCAAACAAAAAAGGCAGTACACTGTGTTGAAAATATAAATTGGCTTGGATACCTCTCACTGCCAGTGTAGATATCCCTTTCTGTTACAAATTGGAATCCTTAAAAAGATAGGTTAATTTCAGCGAAGTAGGTCAGTGAACTCACTAAAATTTTACCAATGAATTATGCTTCTACAAGTAAATAACTAATGAACACAGGTTTTCATAAAGCCCTTGTCATTTCTCCAGGCTGTTTTAGCTGACACCAACATTGTTACACACTTCCTACTAATGATTTATTTTTGAGCCAATTTGAAATCTTCAACCCAAAGATGAAAACAGTTTTGCAAAGACAAATTCATTTTTACTTTAATCCATTTAAAATCTCAAATGTTATCATTCAGAATATTTATGTTAACCAAGTTGTCACTTAAGATAAAATATTTATAGATAGCAAAATATAACAAATGCAGAAAGAAGAAAACTGAAGAATTTAAATGACTGCAAATCATTCTTAATGTACAATACATAATGAGCATTTTATCTTTTAGTAAGCAAAGAACAGAGCAAAACTGACAAAAGGATATCTTAATGGACAACATGTTCCATGTCCTGAGGTCTGTATCGTAAATTGGCAGGCTAACAATACAAGACCATGATGACAAATGGCTAGTCACATTTCCTCCTTTAGTAGCAAAAGAACCTTTCATGCAAGGATTTTACAACCTTTACAAGGGAACTTTTCTTATTAGAATGCTACCTCATATGGAATATTTTGCATCTTTCCTAATTAGGGCTCAAATTAGTTTCAAGCTCACTAACTTATACCTTGTGGGCATGCATCGCTCAAGACAGAACTACAAATTGAGCTGCAGACTCAGACTGACCAAAAAAGCCCAAATTCAAAACATTGTCACACTGGGAGTAAGTGACAGCAGTTCATAACTCTGACACTGACGTGACAGTAAACCTACAGAATAAAAATGGTACTTACCAAATTTAGCAGTGTATTTCTGCCATTTTGTATAACACCATCGTAATCAATCAACTAACCAGAATGATCATTTTAAATTGATTAATAAAAGATATAACTGACACAATTCCTCTGACATGTTTTGAGAGACTAGTAGTAACAAGGAAGGAGAAACAGAGCTTCAAATTCAATAACAATGAATATCTATAAATTCCTATTATTTAACCTTCATTATGAATCAACTAGAATTATTAAATATTTGAAATGTCCAAGACTGTGAGCTTCATGAAGAGAGAGCCTGCCTTCCCTTGATTTATATGCTCTGCTCTTGACACTGCCTGACACATACAGATATTTAATAAATGCTAGTTGACTGAGTGAATGAGGTGAAAGAATGCACCATCAGCCTAGAATGTTAGGCAGAAATGAAACAGTGAAGGACTTTATATAGCAAACAACAGTATCTTTATCTTTTCTATAAGCAGTGGGAGCTGTTGAAATAGCTTGAGCAGAGGAATGACCTGGTACCTACGCTTTAAGAATACCACTATCATAGATATGTAGGTGATGAAGTAGAGACAATAATTATTGGATAAAAGAAAACAATGAATGTCTATATATTTATGATAGTCTCAAAATTAAGAAAAAAAAACATATCAGATGAAATTTTTTAAAAAAAATTTGGGGGAATGGGGCAGCAATTATAGTTAAACAACTTGTCCAGGGTCATATAGATAGTAAGTGTCTGAGGCCAGATTTGAACTCAAGAGCTCCTGACTCTAAGGACAGTACTCTTATTGATTGCACTTAGCTTTTTAAAAATGGCCAAACTGGAAAATCTCAGAGAGGTGAATGTTCTCCATAACTCTAGATAATTTATGGTAGATGCCCTATCATATGATAAGGTATACAATGTCCTGCTTTGAACAGTGCACACTACTGAAGCCAGGTGAACTATGTGATTTGTTATAAATACTGATCTCACAGGCTGTTATGGAATAATTGAAGGATTTGTCTTCATGTTTTACTCAACAACATACTGAATAGATCAGAAATTGAGGATTCTATTCTGAAGGCAAAACTTCTTGTCTAGGGAAATGTTTTATTGAGGATCTTAAATCTATTTTTGGCAAAGGAATCTGTTATCATTCTTGTATGGCACAAGGATTTTGCATATTCTTTTTTCCGCTGTCAATATTTGTTCTAGCTTTCCATAGAAGGTGTTGACTACTTATTTAGTTGGGCAGCTACTTGGTGCAGTGGATAAAGGATGAATGCAGGAGTCAGGAGGACCTGAGTTCAAATCTCACCTCAGACACTTGACACTCACTAGCTGTGTGACCTTGGGCAAGTCACTTAACCCCAATTGCCTTATCCTGGCTCATCTCCAGTCATCCTGATGAATATCCAGTCACTGGATTCAGATGGCTCTGGAGGAGAAGTGAGGTTGGTGACCTGAATAGCTCTCCCTCACTCAAAACAAAGTCAAGTGCAAGTCATGTCATTGTTTCTCTGATGGCATGGTCTTCAGCAACGAAGGATGAACACACACACACACACACACACACACACACACTCAGTTTTCATGGGATATAGAACTTCTGAAAATTCAGTCTATTTTTCAAAAATCACCATCCAATCATAAATAGCATACTATCATTCTTTTAGCTGTCTGGTATTTTATAGGTAGTCCAGTCTATAAAAATCAGTATTGAAAAGACCGAGGTCCTTCCTATTCCCCTTCTAGGTAATGATACCAGTGTGCAAATTTAGATTCTACTGACAACACTTATTTTTCTAATAATTGATTAATCAATACATTTAATCAATGCAATCAAAATATTTATTAAACATTCACTATTTTGGGTATTCGGAGATTTGAAAAATACCAATTCAGTCCTCAGGAAAACAATTACAGATCTGGCACTAGTGAGTTGACTTTGGAAACAGGCGATATGCCTGGTGATAGGAATCCAAAGGAAAAAAGTAAAATAATCTATGCCCTGAAGGAGTTTCCATTGTTGTGTGAGAAGACAATATATACACACATAAAAGTATATGAAATAGATATGAAAACAGAGACAAGAGAAGCTAGGGAAGAAGAGAGTTGGTGGGTCAGGAAAAGGCTTCATGTAGAAGATAACACTTGAACTGCATTTCTGAGGCAACTCATGATTTAAAGAGGAAGAAGTGAAGAGAGAGGATACTTCAGGCATAGGGGACACAGAGTACAAAAAATCCTCCTAGAAATGGGAAATGCTAGATTGTACAAGAGGAAAAGTAAAAGTATCAATATGGTTGGACCGCCGAAAGAAGTCAAAAGTCTGAAAAGTTAGATTCACAGCCTGGTGGTTGTGAAGAGTTTTAATTCTCCAGTGAGAGTAGGGAGCCAAGGATGATCACAGTGTTGTGATGGTAGATGACAGGTAGTGCTACCCTTGAAAAAGATAGCAAGGTTACATAGATTATGCTTTCCCAGGAGTTAAATAAAGATGATAAGCTGATGGACTCTCAATCTAATATAATAGAAACCTGATGGATGCTTCTGAAACATCAGAAAAGAAGGAACTTGGGTTAAAGGCAAGTTTCAACTTTTCCTGCTTAAGAGGGCCATAAGTGCTTGTTTAAAGCATTGCACATTTTAATAGTGAAGTGAAATATCAATTTTAAGTGTAATTAGAATTATGATTAGAATTATGAAGTACAAAACTTTTACAACATGAATATTTCAGACCTCCAAATCTTCAGGGAATGTAATCCTAAGGATCAATTGTGAAATGATTTAGAATATACATTATTTTCTAACAGATATATTATTTTCCTGAATTCATAAATCCATGTTTCATATGATACAGACATAGAGCTAATATACGTACCTAGAATCTATATTCGCCTTATTGGAGACTGCAAATTAAATAGATTTAATATCTATAATGCATATTAATTAATGTGTATTTTATGTGTATCTACATAAATATGCATTGTGCAAATGTAAATATATCTTTGTAAAGGTGCTTCTAGGTTTATGTATATATATATATGTAAATACATGTATGTGTTATATGTATGTGTGTTAAATGTATATGTTTCTTGGGTACATTTTTGCATTTATGTAAATACAAATGTGTGTATACACAAGATGTTTCAAAAGTTTTAGTGTAGTTTTAAACACTAATAGCTGAAAATGATACCAAAACTTTTTTGGACACTCTATGTCTGCTTATTTACTTGTTAAAATAAATTATAACTCACAATTGTCAGATCTGCAATTATTCTCCAGGGAGCTGAATTGGCACTTTTCAACTCTCTGAATACCAAGAATCTCTACATAATAAAACATCTATAGGTGACAGCTACTTACAAACGTCCTCCACAATAAGTCTCCAATGAAGCATAAAGCATTAACACAGTTGTGATACAGAAATGGGTTTGATAATGTAAAAATCTAAGTATTAAAAGTCAGAAACTGTACAGCCCTCACCCCAGGATTTTCATTGCTGTCATGAAGGAATCCCTAGAATAAAACTAGTTTGAAACGAACCTCTTCTCTATCAAGAATAGATCATCTGGAACTAATGACTACTAACCAACTGGAAATCATTACTACATAGCCTTTCAAAGTGAAGCCAAAGTCTCTTTAAAATGTGCCTCTATACTGATCTTCAATACATCCACCAGCTTTTTACTGTTGAAATTCAAATATACTAATGAAGAAAACATATTACCAAACTTTTAAATGAAGAATTATTTTTGTTGGCTTTTTGGGGAATAGTTTTGCATCTCTTAATAAGTGGAAAAATATGTTTGAGTGCATCTGTGAGCATTTTCCCAAAATTATTTTATGGGCCATGTTGTCTCTTTTTTTTTCCTTTCCAACCCCCCTTGTGATTTAATGAAATATCCCCCATATTTTGCTGAGTCATTTGCAGAAATATTAACAGTGCTTCATTCCAATAGTTGGAGCAGAAAACTAGGAATAAGGAGACTTCCCTCCTCTCCTCATCCAAATTTCACTATTGAATTGTAGGGTCAATTGAATCTTTCAACACTCAATCTTTAACAGCTTCCCCATATGCTAGGACCAACCTCTAGGGTCATTTCAGTATAATGACTCTTTCCTCACTTCTTAGGTCTGAATAATTTTCCTGTGCTGAGGAAACTGCTCCTGAAAAATCTGCAGCTGCAGCTGTCTCCATTCAGCACTGCCCCCGAGATTCTAGACATGCCTGAATGGAAACTGGTACAACCTTACTATAATTATGTCCCTAGAGGTGGGGGGGAGAGGATGAGGAAAACAGGACATCTCATTGCAGTTGTTAAGCGGTGGGAAGTTCATTTTTCCAAGAAGCTGAATCCAAAAATTATTTCACTTTGATATTTCAAGATCAGAAACTGACCCAGGCTAAAGTATTAAGGCATTTGCCAACAATCCAATAAATACAGATCAAATTTTAAAAAAGCACCATCTTTGATAGCTGGGGTTCAAACAGAGGGAGAAAGTCTTTCCCAGAGCACATATCACATTCATGACAGATCTAGGACTAGAACCCACATCCCCTTCCAATTCAGTTTGCAGTCTACCACTCCATATATATGTATTGTTAACATTCTCATTTTCACATATTATTTGGAACATGTGAGCACATTTATAAACAAGTTCAATATGTAATAAATATATGTGTATAGACTAGCATGAAATTAAATATAAGATTATATTGCTTTAGAAAGGGAAGTGGACATTCTTAAATCTCATCTGCTCATGAGAAAATTCTTGACCAAGGTAAGTCAGAGTATTAATTACATAAGATTTTGTGTATGAAGGAGGATAAAAAAGGAAAAGAAACACTGGTGTTAGGTAGAATAAAACAATGGTAACAGGGAAAAATTAAACAGCCCTTATTTTACTTCTACCTTCTACTTCAAGAAAAAAAAATGTTACTGGATTACTTCTTTCTGTCTTTGAAAAAATAATCACAGTGAATAAAAGAGATTTCACAAGACTGGAGAATGATGTATGTTGTTCCAGTTTTTTAGAGGAACATGATGGAGCAGGGGACTCCAAACAAATTCTAGAACAGATAAAGACACAAAATGACAGACTGAAAGAGATTTCCAGCTCAAGACAGCCTGGAAGGCCAATAGGAAAGGTCTATAGCACTAGACTTAGAGCCACACAGCATGGACAGGACTGGAACAGGTTTCAGGGTGTGGAATTGTGGGTAGCAGCTGTGGCTTCTAGATTTCTCAACCCACAAATGCCAAAGACAGTTACAAAGGTCAGTAAGAAAACTCTTTTACCTAGTTGAGGGGAGGGGGCATGGGTCTAGCCCTGGCCCAAAGACAATGGCAGTCACTGCAATAACATCCTCTTTTGGAGCCCTTGGGCTAAAGGCCCTGGGGGAATTGAGCAGTCAAAATGCATTTCAGTTCTGAGGGGTGGTCCTGGGATGAGGAAGAGTACTGGTGTGGTGGAGCTGGTGGTGACAGTGGAGAGGGAACCATACTCGCAGATACTGGGCAGAAAAGAGTGCTTGTGGTTGCTCATAGACCAGAGTGCAGGCCAGGAGAGGAGTAAATGCCTCTCCTTTGATTGTGCCACCTTGGAGGAACTGAGAACTTACAGATCCCTAGAGTATACCTTCCACTTGACAAAGCACTCAAAAGTCAAGTAAATGGCTGGGAAAATGCCCCCCAAAGAGAGAAAAAATCCCAAGTCTATAGAAGGTTACTTTTTTCATGAAAAGGCATTTTCTTCCATCCTTTTGGATGAGGAAGAACAGAGCATAACATCAGAGGAAGAATCAAAGTCAAGACTTCTATATACAAAATCTACAAAATAAATATGCAATGGACTCAGGCCATGGAAGAGCTCAAAAAGGATTTTGAATATCAAGTATGAGAGGTGGAGGAAAAATTGTGAAGGGAAATGAGAGTGGCACAAAAATATCATGAAAAGCTAGTCAAAAGCTTGCAAAGGGAGACTGAAGAAATGCTGAAGAAAATGACACCTTTAAAAACAGACTAACCCCAATAGCAAAAGAGGTCCAAAAAACAAATTAGGAGAAGAATGTTTTAAAAAGCAGAATGGGCCAAATGGGAAAGGAGGTTCAAAATCTCAGTGAAGAAAACAGTTCTTTAAAAATTAGAATGGAGCAGATGGAAGCTAATGACATTATGAGAAACCAAAGAATTATAAAACAAAACCAAAAGAATGAAAAAAAATGGAAGACAATGTGAAATATCTCAATGGAAAAACAACTGAACTAGAAAACAGATCCAGGAGAGACAAGTTAAAAATTATTGGTCTATCTGAAAACCATGATCAAAAAAAGAGCCTAGATATCTTCTTTCAAGAAATTATCAAGGAAAACTGCCCTGATATTCTAGACCCAGAGAGTATAATAAACATTGAAAGAATTCACCAATCAGCTCTTGAAAGAGATCCCAAAAGAAATATTTCTAGGAATATTGTAGCCAAATTCCAGAGTTCCTAGTTCAAGGAGATAATATTGCAAGCAGGCAGAAAGAAACAATTCAGGAATTAAGGAAAGATTTGGAAGAGAAATAAGAATGATGCAAGAAAATCATGAAAAGAGACCCAACCATATGCCAGTGGAGATAAAATAAATGCTGAAGAAAATGACACCTTGAAAAACAGACTAACCCAAAATGGCAAAAGAAGCCCAAAAAGTCAATGAGGAGAAGAATGCTTTAAAAATCAGAATTGGTCAAATGGAACAGGACTTTCAAAAGCTCAGTGAAGAAAATAGTTATTTAAAAATTAGAATGGAGCAGATAGAAGTTAATGACTTTAAGAAAAACCAAGAAATTATAAAACAAAACTAAAAGAATGAAAATATAGAGGACAATATGAAATATCTCATTGGAGAAACAACTGATCTGGAAAAAAAGATCCTGGAGAGATAATTTTAAAATTATTGGTCTACCTGAAAACTATGATCAAAAAAAGAGCCTAGACATCATCTTCCAAGACATTATCAAGGAAAACTACCCTGATATTCTAGAAGCAGAGGGCAAAATAGGAATGGAAAGAATTCAACCATCACCACCAGAAAGAGATTTCAAAAGGAAAACTCTTAGGAATATTGTAGCTAAATTACAGAGTTCCTAGTTCAAGGAGAAAATACTACAAGCAGCCAGAAAGAAACAATTCAAGTATTGTGGAAATACAATCAGGATAACACAGGATTTAGCAGCTTCTACACTAAGGGATTGAAGGGCTTGGAATATGATATTCCAGAGGTCAAAGGAGATAGGATTAAAACCAAGAATCACCTACCCAGCAAAACTGAGTATATTTCTCTTCAGGAGAAAAAATAGAATTTCAGTGAAAGAGAAGACCTTCCAGGCATTCTTGCTGAAAAAAATCAGAGTTGAATAGAAAATCTGACTTTCAAATACAGGAATCAAGAGAAACCCGAACAGGTAAAAAGAAAGAGAAACTTAAGGAACTCATTAAAGTTGAACTGTTTACATTCCTACATGGAATGATGTTATTTGACACTCATGAGCCATTTTTTAGTATTAGCATACTTGGAGGGAATACATGGATATGTAGGCATGTATATATGTTTATATTATATATGTATAGACATACATATCTACATGGGTGCATATGTGTATTATGCATATGCTCATATATGTGTGTGAATATATACATACACACATATATGTGTCTATATGCTCATATTGACTAAGGGCACAGGTTTAGCTGAATATGAAGGAAGAATACCTAAAAATATAAAATTTACTGTGCAATGGAATGTACTAGGAGGAAGAGAAAGGGAAAGTTAGAAGATAGCAAATCATCTCATATTAAAAGGGGACCAAAGAGCTTTTACAATGGAGCAGAAGAGGGGGGAGATAAAAGGAAACAATTGAGCCTTACTCTCATCGGATTTGGCTTAAGCAGGGATTAACACACACAAAATGGAAATATATTTTACACTGCAAGAAGGCAAGGTGGAAAGGGATAGGAGAGTGGGACAGCAAATTGGGAAAGGGACAATCAGAAGCAAACACTATTGTCGAAGACAGACGAAGGGACAGAATGGGATAAATGAAGGGCAGGACAGGACAGAGGGAAATGTGGTTAGTCTTTTTCAACATGACCATTATGGAAGTGCTTTGCATTGTTACACAGGTATGATTTATATTGAATTGCTTGTTTTCTCAGTAAGGGTGAGTGGGGAGGGAAGGAGAAAACATGAAACTCAAAACTTTAAGAATCAATATTAAAAACTGTTTTAGCAAGCAGATGGATATTAAGCTATATAGGCAATGGAGTACAAAAATGTATTTTGCCCTACAGGAAAATGGAGGGGAAGGTGTACAGAAGAAGAGTTGGTAATAGAAGGGAGGACAGACTGGAGGAATGGTGGATGGGGTGCATGCTGTCCTGGGATGAGGGGTGGGGAGAGATGGGGAGAAAACTTTGAATTCAAATTCTTGTGGAAGTGAAGGTTAAGAACTGAAAATAAATGTACTATATATTAAAAAAAAAGTCTCATTCTAACAGATGACCCTCCAAAAAAGGAAAGGGTGGTGTAGGGTCTTCTATCTATATCATAGTGACCTGGATTTTAAATTACCAAATCTTATGCTAGCAAAATTCTAAAATGTATTGATTTTAAAACAAAAAAAGGACTATGTGATTATAAGAGCTGAGGAAGGGGACCTACACAGATGATGCTCACTGAACCTCAATTACTCTTTTGAAAGAATAATTAGAGTTTAGATACAATCTATATGAGGAAACATCAAAAAGGAACTTAAAAACAGGAGAGTTTGCTGTGGGTGGGGAGCAGTGTAAGAAGTACCTGACAGAGGCATTGTAGATGGTCTTCCTGGATCTGGAAATAAATCAATAGTACAAGCCCAGAGAAAGGTGAAGACATGTTTAGCCTGAGTTTCCTCCTCAAATTGGGAGTTCTGAGAAGAACCAGGCAATCAGAAGAAGGTAAGACCTCAGAATCAGAGGCTATTTTCAATGGCACACATAGTTCAGGGATGAAATGAGTATCTAGGCTGAAAAGGTTTCTGTGGCACAGAAAAGTCCTCTTCAGGTAAGTGGGAAGTGTAGCCTATAAAATTATGAAAATGAGGGATACACACTGAAGCTTTTTTTTCAATCTTTTCCACAGTCCAGAAAGCGAATTTCCTTTCTGAAAATTCATTTTCATGTGCTAAACTAAAGAACTTCTTTTAGAGGTGGAACCACTATGGTAAAGACAGGGACTCACCTGAGCTCTCCTCCAAATACCTTTAATTAATGACTTTAAGCAATTTCTAGAGTTTAAGAACCCACAAAAAGAGTAAATGAAATAATTTTCCTGCCCAAGGTAACTTAAAGATCAGTAGAAAAAGTCTGTTATACCTAGGTGAGAGACGAGCATAGTCTACTAAGGGACAGCACAGACTGAACCCCAGCAGACTAGAAGCTGTGCTCAAGGCTCTCAGCTCACAGATAGTAATGAGATCAGACAATGGGTCAAAGGAGATTTCCTGACACCAGGGGCGGAACTCTATTGTATTGCCTACACTTGAATCTGGGGTGCAGACCTGGCTCTTAGTCCCAGTGTGAAGAGGAGAACTAGTACAGAAGAATTTGTGGCCACAGGGAATCTAGTCACAGTTCCAAGAATAAAAAGAGTGCTTGGGGTCACTCACAAACCAGAGCACAGTGCAGAAGACACAAACATTTTTCTAGATCATAGTTGGACGAGCTAAAAACTTATATGTACCCTGAATTGCCCCTAAAAACAGCTTCACAAAAATCTACAGCTTGAAACAGTGATTCCTCCTTGGGAAGCAGAGCCCCACTTTAGCATAGAGTTAAAAGTCAAGAAATATTCTAGGAAAATGAGCAAAGAACAGAAAAATATCTGACCATACAGGATGAGCTCAGGAAAAATAAAAACACAGAAAGACAAGTAAATTGATGCAAAGTGAAATGAGTAGACAGGAGAACATTGTACACTGCAACAATAATATTGTATGATGATCTACTATGAATAACTTAGCTATTCTCAGTAATATAATGATCCAAGAACTTATGATGAAAGGTGCTATCCATTTTCAGAGAAAGAATTGGTAGAGTCTGAATGCAGATCAAAGATATTTTATTTTTCTTGATGCTTTTGTCTGTTTACTTTTAAAGAATGACTTACATGGAAATGTATTTTGCATGATTACATATATATAACCTATGTCAAATTGATTGCTTTCTCAATGAGAGATGGGGTGAATTTGGAACTCAAAATATGAGAAAAAAGAATGTTGAAATTGTTTTACAAGTAACTGAGAAAAATAAAATACTAAATAAGATTTAAAAAAGAAAAAATTCTTTTTAAAATTTGACCATTAAGAATTAAAAACTTTAAGTATACTTATCATAATATAGTAATTTCTACATTCCCTTTGTATTTCAAAGACATACAACGCTCAGTGGAGTTAGACACCAGTTTGGACCTTTGGCCTAGATTTGTTCATCATTAAGTAATCACAACAAGCTTTTACTAATTAAACTGATAAGGCTATATTTGATTCAATAAACTTCAAAAACTACTAGTTGTAAAAATGAATTTATGCTCCATTAACTATCAGACCACAATAAATCTAACTTGCACTTTGAACTCAAAAGTACCCCAAAAAGAATAGGCATAGAGAGACAGGAAGAGGGTACATAGATGACAGACTCTCTAGCATCACTATTAGCCAGTCTGCCTCAAACTCTCTTATTCTGCCCCAGGACACAAATGGACCAAGAGTTGTAATTACATTGGGACATGTGACACTGAGCTATGTACAGTGAAAGCAAAAGAATCATTGTGTGACCTAACCATCATCTAAAATTTTTCTACTTCTATGATCCTGAAATCTGAAATTAACTCTGTTAATTTTCCTGTCTTTCCATCCTTCATGTCATCTTTTAAAAAAATAAAAACAGGTCTTTGTCCTCACTACACCCTGATTATTCAATCTCTCTCTGTTCTTCCACTCCATCACCCATGTTAAAGCCTCCATCTTGTCCTTTCATTGTCTTAACCCTGTACTTTACCACCTAAAGAAGGCACTATCCTCTACTTTTGCCTCACTCAACCTCTGGTCCTTATATTGTTCATATCTTAATAAATCTTCAGCGTGGATGACCCTTGCCATTAATTTCTTTTCCTATTCCTAAACCAATGGATCTTGAAAAAAATTAAAGTCGTCCTGATTGAGTGTACTACACATTTATGTGGTCCAACCTTAATCGATCCTATACCTTTGCAGGGCAATCCTTGTGTTCATCTCTGATAAACTCACTACGCCATTCTTCACTTCCATTTCCCAAACTTTCTCCTTTGTTTCTAGTTCCTGACTCTATCCTCACACATCCCAAATTTCAGCAGGTGACCTGAAATACAAAATAACTGAGAACATTGAATTCATCTAGTATATGCTCCCTTGTATCTGCTCCTTTAAAAGCTGCCCAATATCTTTTCCCATTCCCCTCTCATTCCTTACAGGTTGAGAAGATCAGATGACTCTTCTTTCCAAGGTTAACTCTTTTAGTAATATTTTGATCCAATACGTTCTTATCATTTATAAACCTATCCCTATTAATGTCTGTCATAACTCCTCACTGTCACTGCTTCATCGCCTCTCTATTATCTTCTCTCTCTTCTTCCTTTTACTGCAAACTCCAAAAGGAGTAGTCTATACTTATCTTGACTTACCCCTTAAAATCTATCTTCTAACCCTACTACTTTACTGAAATTGTTAAGTCAAAAGTTACCAGTTAATCAAGTCAATAACCACTTGTCTTACCTTCTACATGTCAAGTACTCTACTAAGCACTGAAAATACAAATAAAGGTTAAAAAAATCCTGCCCTGAAAGAACTCACAATCTATTGGAGGAGACAAATGGTTAAAAAAAAATACACCTATGTACATATAAGATATATATGTATATATATATGTATATACATATATATACATATATATATATATAGGAAGTATAAGAAATAATCACAGAGGGAAGGCACTAGTATTAATGAAAAGCTTAGTAACATAAATGGCTAAATCTAAAGGTCTTTTGTTAGTTCAGGGAAAAAATTCAGCACCCTGAACTTTAAAGAAAATACAGAGAAATAAAAATCAACAGACACGACTTCCAGCTGCCTGACCATAAGCAACACATACATCACAGATCAACAGACAGATCCAACTATCTAACCATACATAGATGCCAGAGAGAGAAGCACCAACACCTGAGTTTTCAAAGCTGATGGACTTCTTAGTGGCTTTCCAGAGTTTCATCTGGAATGCAAACCTTCTCCCAAAAACTAAGCCCCAAATTAAAACCTCACCTCAGAGTATTTATACACTTTTTAGATCCAGAGGGCATCACAACCCTTGAGAACTAGTGCCTCATTAAAAACTTAACAAAAGGTGTGGGCCTTCCTACATATCTCCCCCAATGAAGCTTCCCTTAATCTGCAAGCACATTAATGGGTGGGGAAGATCTTTAATCTCATTGGCATTATATCAGAATCCAAGATCTTTCACATCCATTACATGAGCATCTTGTATCTGAATAGGCATTAACATTTCTTAAGTAAATACAATATAACTCCCATAAACACATCATGAATTTCCCATTTGTAGAATACATAACATAGCATAACATAGCATAGCATAACAGAACGGAACAGAACAGAACAGAACAGAATATCATTCTTTGGAGGGCCAGTATATGGGGAGTGAGCAACCAACTCCTTCTTCTTCAATCCAAAACAAAAATGTCCAAATAATGCCCTCTTAGGGGCGTGTCCTGGAGCTCCACAGAACCATAGCCACCACAACTGGGAAACAGCAGACAAATAGCCCTGTCCCACAAAAACCCATACTTATGTTTAAATTTGCAGATTCTGTCGACTATGCCATAATGTAAAATCAAGCACCCTGATATACACAGGAGGGCCTGTTGTACAGGTTCATAGATCAGCATTTCTAAAAGGATAGCAACTTTTGAGGGGTCAACAATCATTTTAATCAAGCACATATATCCTTTGCTTAGTTCAGGGGAAAAATCAGCACCCTGAACTTCAGAGAGTTCAGGTCTTTAAAAAAAAAAAAAATTTCCACTGATTCCAACAGACAGTGCTTCCAACTATCTGACTGTAAGCAATATATACATCACAGATCAACAGACAGAGCCAACTGTCTGACCATTACCTACATACATAGTTAGAAGGCAATACAAAGCTACTGAAGATTTCTACGGAGATCTCTACTTGATCAAATTCTTAAGTAAACACTATTATCCTGGTTGTGTTGTGAAGGATAGATGAAGAAAACAGAGGCAACAAGCTCTATAAGAAATCTATTGCAATAGTCCAGGTGAATGTAGCACTTTGTATCAGAGAAGTGGGAACTGGAATGGAGAAGAGGGAATGGATTCCAGAAATGTCAAAGAGGATGATTGACTGGATCTTATTACATAACAGAGGTACCTGAGGAAAGGGTAACATTCAAATATAACTCCTAAATTAACATGGGACTTCAGACAGAAATGGTGAAGTCTGAAGTTGAAGTAGGTACATCAGACTTGGATATACTAAGTTTGAATTGTACATGGGACTTCAGGTTGGATGAGACAGTATACATTTCATGCTCATAAGAAGAGCAAGAATTGCAGATGTTGATTTGAGAATCATCATGTAGAGGCAATAGGTGAAGTCATATGAACAAATGTTCAAGGAAGAGATGGTGGAGACAGAAGAGAAGGGAGCCAAGGACAGGACCTTGGGGAGCACTCATATCAAAGGATTTGGAAAAGTAAATGTATGCAGTAAAAGGAGGAAAAGTTGTACTTAGAGAGACTGGAGAAGAACCAAAAGATGATAATTGTTTGAAGCAGCAAGAGAAAAATCAAGGAGGAAGAAATTTAGTTGGGAAGTTATCAGTTATCAAAAGATGCATAAATGTCAAAGAGGCTGAGCATTTAAGATGGTCTATGATATTTGGTGATGAAAAAGGTCAATGGAAACATGATGGAGAACAATTTTAGTTGAAGGAGTGAATGGTTGAATTTGAAGTATTTAGGGGAAATGGATAATGAAAAAGAAACACTGAATCTAATTTTTTTCAGAATTTTTAAAATGATGCAGGGGAATGAGTGATGATATCTATGATAGCAGAACTGATCCAGAAGGGCAAAGGAAGGGATTTTTGTTTAGGTTTTGGGGGGGGGGATTTACGTATGTTTATAGGAAGATAGGAAGGAGCCAGTTTTAAGGGAGAAGGGATAACTGCTAGAAAATGGTTCCATAAAATATCAGTAGGGTAGATGTGCACCCTAGTTTTCATGGATTGTTTTAAATACTGAATATGTAGTATTACTAGAAGGGTAATGAGCTATTAAAAAAGTTTCTAAGATTTTCAATAAATGCATGTGATAAACTTATTGATCCATGTTTGGCCTCATAGACAAACTTCATCAAGTCAATTAACAAATAGGTCATTTGTTGGACCATAAACTGAAAAAATTTGTGCTCTTTTTCTAGGGCGAGACATAAGTGTTTGAAGAACAATGCACACAGACTTCTGACTAGTTGTGTATAGAAGGAAATCCTTAGGGGAGTTGCTATAGGAATTACCCTTAGAATTGCTTTGTTCAATATTTTTATAATTGGTTTGAATCTAGATAAAGAAGACATACCTATCAGATTTAAAAATGGGAAAAATTTGAGATGAATGCCTTATTCACTGGAATAAACAAAATACAAAATTCTCTCAACTGGCTAGACTTAGCAATCTACTCCTAAACAAATTGAAATTCCATAGAAATAAAATCATGTGTTTGGGTCCATTTTTTTTTATTTTTTTTTTTGCAAATATATGGATAGGTAGATAGACAGATAGACAGACAAACAGAGACAGATGGATGGATGGACAGACAGACAGACAGACAGACAGACAGACAGACAGACAGACAGACAGATAGATAGATAGATAGATAGATAGATAGATAGATAGATAGATAGACAGATAGATAGATAGACAGATAGAAAGACAGACAGATAGATAGATAAAGGAATAAATAAATAAATGTCAAAAACCTAACTCCTATAAGCAAGACAAACTTATACTTGAGTCAATACATCCAACATTAGCCACAAGAGTAACTTAGCTGTTAAGTTATCTAATGTATTATTAGATCATAACGTGATATAATAGAAATAATCTTGATCTGGGAAGCAAGAAACCTCAATTCTGGCTCTGCCACTAATTAGTTGTATGAGCTTAGGTGTGCTGACACGCATTTGTGTTTCTTCAGACAGAAGACTAACAGATGAAGGTTAGTCCTATAGAAGTTATGATCTTTGTAATACTGGGTGTTCCCCAACAATGTAATGATCTATCATGAAAAATACTAAGTTCCCTACTGCTGGAAACATTTAAACAGAGTCTAAATAAAATTTTTAAATGTATATCATAAAAGGAATCCTTCATGAATAGGATAGTCAGCAGAATAGTTTGCAACTAGATTCCATTCAAACTACAATAAAATTCTAACATTAATTCTTACCTATCAAATCAGTGAAGTCCAGGAATATAAATCTTCCTTACAATGGACTTATAAGATTTAGTATACAGAATGTGACATATAACATGGGGTACACATATATACACGTAAATACACACATGCATAAATGCATGTATATTCATGTATACACTCATATATAAATATAAATATATTATATATAAGATAAGCAATAAATTTAATATAAAAACACTAAAATAAATTGTAAACATAATGAATAGATATATAATTGAAATAATTTATTTCAAATTATCTAGAATATATTATCTAGATTCTGAATGCAGCATCATCTCTAGTTCATTGACTACCTATAATATGTGTCTATCTCTAGTGAATATATAGTTTCAATATCTCCTCTCAAATTTCTGGACAGAAAGATGGAACACATGATAAATGAGAAATATAAAAGGATGGATTATTGAGTGGTTTATAACAATGTGCAAATCATGATCTACACATCAATTTGAAGACCACCGATCTTTATTTCAATAGAAGAATATTGTATATAACCTCCAGAAATGAAGTTGTAGGTCACATGGGGAAATGATGAGGTACATGATTTCAAGGGGAAATTTGTCTCACCTTTTCAACCAAGAATTTAAGTGACATATTTTACTGGACAGGAAATGCATCATGTGGTATGAAGGGAACTTAAGGAAGAACTCCAATACATTGGATGGATTTCCTGATGAAAAAATGACAGAAAGATATGCACAAGAGATATTCAGAATGCACCGAGATTTCTGCTATTGAAAGGAGCACCACTTGGTGAGATAAAGATGAATCAAAGCACTAAGGGTTTGGTTTTTAGGCCAATTCTGCAGGGTAAACAAAACCAACAATTCCACATATTTCTTGTGTGTGTCCCTCTCTTTCAATTCACACATTCATCACCTTATTTCAAGGCCTCATCATCTCCCTTTATATATTTTTTTTAATTTCTGAGGCTATGAAATAAAATAAGCCCTTCCATAACAAAATAAAATAGGGCATGAAACCACAGATCTGTGATGCACAAATTGCTTTTCCTTTTATATACACAATAAAATTACCATGTAACTTTCTTTTACCCCTTTACATCCCCATTACTACGTAGATTTCTCATTTTGACCTTCCCCCTTCTCATCTTTCCTGCTCCTTCTCCAGATGACTCTTCTCTATATTCTTCCCTTTCTCCTCTCCTTCAGGAAATGGGTTCTACTTCCACCGATTCCAAACCTGTATTCTCTGGAACTCAGAGACCTACCATCTTAAAAAAATAACCTGTTCAGCTTCAGTATGCCACTGCAATTGCTTATTGTGATTCATTGGATAAAAGAATTAATACATCATAAAAACTGATCAGGATATAGACACATAAAACTTGATAATATTCAGAATTTCTGGTCTAGGGAGTTGGTCAAAGATCGATTCCTTATATTTATTTTTTCCTATTTTTTAAAAAAAATTTACCACTTTTCACTGTGTTTGAGAAATCAGTTTCCCCTGGTATTACATTACTAAGAAAAAGTAAATAGTTTGAAAAAAGACTAAGTTGAAAAAAGACTAGGCATTTTAGGTATCTTATCAGCATGTTTAATTGCCTTGGAGAACACATCTGCAGTGCGAGCAGAGTACACATGAGACATATTTCTTTAGGATGGAGTTTCTTTCCAGGGGAAGACAAAAGCAAAAACCTAGCAGTGATCCAGAAAAGCATTCCACATGTTAACTATTAAACAAAATTGACTCTATTATGGGGGGGGGGGTGGCATAAAAATATCTAAAAAAATTACCTCATTTCTTCTATGAAGATTGCCTTGCATGTTAGCCACATCGCACTATACTTAGGGTCCCATGGAAACAGAACTAATTAAAGCAACACTCACAAAGGCTAGTGGAAATGTCACATTTCAATGCAAGCGCATACAGTACTTGGATACAAAAACACATTCAGAATTCAGACTGACAGTGGGAAGTGAAGTTATTTTAACTTCACTTGGGGAAATCATTGCACTGCAAAGATATTGCCCATGGGCATGAATCAGTAATACAGTATAGGTCATTTAGAATCAGCCTAACTTAGAGTAAGTATTCTTTCAGATCAAATGCAACATATCAAATAATTTATATTTAAAAATAAATTATTGTTAAAAGGAACAGAAAAAATTGTCAAAGTTTGGAATGGTAAATATTCACAAGAATATATAATAAAATCAAGAAGTATTCACTAAATTCCAGTGGGATATAAATGGGAGAAATTTCAATGCCTGATACAACTGAGGGAGTTAAATAAATTCAATAATCACTTATTAAGTGCTTATAAAATATGTAAGGTTCTGTGCTAAGTTTACAAGACAATCTTTCCCCTTGGAGAGTTAATAATCTAAATGGAAGAGGAGGCTGTGATGAACACAGACAAGTAAATTACAAGTTAAAATATAATGGTATAATGACTAGAATCTATCTATCTATGTATATGTATATATATGTATGTATACATATATATAAGCACATATATATATGTGTGTGTGTATCTATCTATCCATCTATCTGTCTGTCTGTCTATCATCTATCCATCTATCCATATCATTAGATGTAGGCTTAAATCTCCTCCTGTGTTGAACAATACCTGTTTGACCTTGGTTAAATCACTTAACTCTCTATGGTCTTCACTTTTCCAACTATGAAATCATAAGCCTGGACTAAATGGCCTCTTAGGCTCCTTCTGGTCTTAAATGTATGATTCTATTATCCTACAATTGATTTGTTGTTGCTGTTAATTTTTTTTTTATCTTATCAATGTTAGTAGAGTTTATAGCATTTCTTTTCTATGGAAATTAATTCTGCCTATGAATACTTCAAAAAACCTTTCTTCCAGTCTTCTGTGTTTAGCAAAATAATGTTCACTAGATTGTGAACAAGTCTGAATTTGAGAAAAATAAGGGTCATGAAAAAAATAATCTTTTGTTGTTTCATACAGTAATCTGAATTAATGGGGGGGGGGGGGAAATGAAGGTCCATTAGGGAAAGTGGCAGATGGTTACTTCATATTGGCTAATTTTTAATAACTGTGGACAGTCCCTCATTTTAAAAAAAAATTCTACATTACAGTTCTATGTATTATGAATATAGAAATGCATTTGGGTAAATTCACTCTCATGATGTGAAGTGCTGAAATTACACAGGTTGATTTTTGTGGAACCATAAATTTGTTTTTCTTTTCCAAATTGCTTCAACAGTTTTGCCAGCTTTCTTAAAATGGAAATTCGATACTTTAAAATGATGCATTATTTGTACATAATCAGATCCTGTTTTATTTTTTCTACATATTGTGTTAATCATTTGAAAAAAATATTTCATTTCCCACAACAAAGCCCACTTGTTTCACTAATAACATTTGAGGACAGTTTAGATTTGAGAGACTCAGTTTAAGGTAATTGATAATCTGAAATTTTCAAGACTATTTACTTTTGACATCAGCATAATAATGTTGATAAATAAAAAGAAACCAAAGAGGCATAACCAATCTAAGAGCAGCAAGATCAATAAAGACCAATAGGCTTGCTTCATTTAGTAAAATGGGATTTCATGCACAATAGACCCATTAATTCATTCCTCATAGTTAAACCTTATGGTCTATTTCCCTTTGATGTCTAGACACATTTTTTTCATATGAATATGCACAGAGTCCACCTCTGCACAGACACACTCATTTTCTAAACTTTGTTGTCCTGTGATAGGTTGCTTTGTCACTATTAGACACCACCTCTCTTCAGTACTGTCAGCCATAAACACCATGATGATATCTTCTGCATTGCCTAATCACTATGAGGACATCCAATACCATGCTATTAAACAAAGTTAACTCCTATCATGCTAAATAATTATGTTTTATGGTATTAAATGACTAAAGATAAATAGATGTACCAACACAGGACCATGAAATCCATTTACAATGCTCAATTGATCAGCATGCTAATGAGTCTCAATTGCCTAGGATACTCATTAAAAATTATGTGTTAGATAACAAATTTTAAAATGTCTCTTCTAGGGACAGAATAGATACAGTGCTGGGATTGAGAGAGGAAAACTTGGATTCAAATCCTCTCTGACATTTACTAGATGTGTAACTAAGCAAATATCTGATTCTCAATGCACACAAATCAAATTCTTAGGATTTATACATGTCCAGAAATTACTTTGGTGAGGAGTCCCACACCCAGTATTTTCTACTCTGATGAGTCCTGAATCATAGATTTAAACTTGAAAGTGACTCTGGAAGTAATCTAATAGAATTTCATTTGACAGCTTAGAAAACTTAAGCATAGCTCATTTAACTGACTTGCCCAAAGTCACACTGATGAGTAATAAAGCTGAACTTTGAACCCAGTTCTTATCATTTGAAATACAGTGTTCTTTTCATCAGACACTAGCTGTGGGATCCTATGAAAAATCACATCAACTCTCAACTCTCCCACCTCTGTCTAGGTACATAAACTCCAAAATCACAACAAAAATTGCAGTATCTCAGACGTCTATTATGAAGATCTGTTGATATAATACAAGTTGTCCCAAATGTCTTAGTAAAACTTTTAGTTGTAATACCTTAAAACTATTCTACTAACACTAATGCAATTTCAAGTCTTAATAGCTTAAAACTATATTAAGACTTTTGGAAATCTTTATATAAGTAAATCTCTTTTGGAAATTTGAAGTGCTATATAATTTATAGTAGCAGCAGCTGCAGCAGCAGCAGCAGCAGCAGCAGCAGTAGTAGTAGTAGTAGTAGTAGTAGTAGTAGCAGTAACAGTAGCAGGAGAAGGGAGAGGAGGAGGAGGAGAATGTCATATAGATGATGCGTTGAAAACAATAATTAATTGGTACGAGTGTCCACTATTGTTAATTAATAGCCAGTGAAATTATAGGACCTCAGATAACTATAACTATCATTCATCATGAGAATAATCTACTTTATACTTATTGAGAGTATCATTGATAAGGATGTAATGGGTAATAAGCATGACTCTGCAAGTAATTCTATACATCAGACTAACTATTAATCATTAGAAAATTGGCATGTAGGGAAAATAAAAGATATCCCTGTACATAATATCTGTTGGCTATAAAAATTTTTGATTCAGTAGAAAAAAACCCATTTTAAAATATCATTCCCCCATGCATTCAAAAAGAATATGCAAAATAACATAGTGTTATAATAATAGAGAAGATCTTGTTCAATGACCCTCCAATCATTAATAACAATGTGTGCTCACCAGAGGTGTTGCCCATAGAAATGGAAGAGATCCATCACAGAGTTGAAATTGAAGAGGGATTCCCTTCAAATATTTAGGTCACTCAAGTTTATTCTCTATAGATAAAATTGGGGTAGTTCTATCAAGCCCTGAAACATTCCAGAATCCAATGAATAAGATACATAGCCATCTAAAAGAGATTGACTTAATTAAATACACTGGACCAAGATAAGGAATGTCTATTATTCAGATTACAATATTAGGTTCACAGTTCAGACTATAGAGTTCATCCATCAAGGTTTCTCAGATAGACAATAGATAATAAATTAGGCACAGAATTAAATGGAAGGGGGCAGAGACCTGCTAGAGCTCTCCCCCCAAACCCCTCAAAAAACCTCTAAAAATGACTGAACAAATTCTGGAGTAGCAGAAGCCACAGAATGACAGACAGAAATAGATTTCCAGCCCAATACAATCTGGAAGTTCTACAGAAAGGGTCTGTCACACTGAGTGAGTAGCTGAAGCAGGTCTTAGGAGACTGAACTGCTGGTGGCAGCTGCGATTTCCAGACTTCTCAACCTACAGAAGCCAGAGACAGCTTCAAAAGTCAGTGGGAAATGTCTCTCTCCTGGCCAACAAGAGAGCTTAGTACAACCCCAGCCTCAGCCCAGGATCCAGGATCCAGGACGCAGCCCCAGGGCAACATCAGCCACATCTGAAACTGAGGCTGCTTCTGGAGCCTTACACTTTAAAAAGAGCTAAAAAATCAAATAGTTGGCTGGAAAAAGTAGTAAAAGGGGGGAAAAGAAACCAACTATAGATTTTTTACTTTCTCAGTGAAGAGACATTTTCTTACATTACTGACAAGGAAGATCAAAACATACAATGAAAAGACAACAAAGTCAAAGCTCCTGCATCCAAAACATCCAAGAAAAATAGGAATTTGTCCCAGGCAATGGAAGACTTCAAAAAGAATTTGGAAAATCAAGTAAGAGAAGTAGTGGAAAAATTGGGGAAAAAAAATGAGAGTGATGAAAAAAAAAATCACGTAAAACAAGTCAACAGCCTGCTAAAGGAAAACAAAAACAACATACTGAAGAAAATAACAGCTTTAAGATTAGACTAATTCAAAGGGTAAAAGAGGTCCAAAAAGACAACGAGGGGAAGAATGTCCTAAAAAGCAGAATGTGTCAAGTAGAAAAAGATGTCCAAAACCTCATGGAAGAAAATAATTCCTTCAAAATTGGAAATGGAGCAAATGGAAGCTAATGACTTTATGAGAAATCAAGAAATTATAAAACAAAAACAAAAGAATGAAAAAATAGCAGACAATGTGAAGTATCTCATTGGAAAAACAAGTGATCTAGAAAATAGACCAAGAGAGATAATTTAGAAATTATTGAAAAGCCATGATCAGAAAAAGAGCCTAGATATCTTTCAAGATATTATCAAGGAAACCTTCCCTGATTCTACAACCAGAGGGTAAAATAGAAATGGAAAGAGTCTACTTATCTCCTGAAAGAGATCCCCAAGGGAAAACTCCTAGGAATACCGTAGCTAAATTTCAGAGTTCTCAGGTCAAGGAGAAAATATTACAAACAGTCAGAAAGAAACAATTCAAGTACTGTGGAAACGCAATCAAGATAACATAAGATTTAGCAGCTTCTATGCTAAAGGATCAGAGGGCTAATATGATGTTCTGGAGGTCAAAGGAGATAGGATTAAAACCAAGAATCACCTACCCAGCAAAGCTGAATACAGTACTTTGGGGTGGAAAAAGGAAATTCATTTAAACAGAGGACTTCCAAGCATTCTTGCTGAAAAGACCAGAGCTGAATAGAAAATTAGACTTTCAAATATAAGAATCAAAAGCATGAAAATGAAAACAGGAAAGAAAAACCATTCAGGACTTATTAAATTTGAACTGGTTACAATTCCTACATGGAAAAATGACATTTATGACTCATGAGACCTTTCTCAGTATTAGGATAGTTGGAAAGAATATATATACATACATATATATATATGTATGTATGTATATGTGTGTAAATATACATATATATGTATACAGAGAGAAAGAGCACAAGGTGAGCTGAATATGAAATGATATTAAAAAAAGGAAATTAAGTGTTGAGAGGAATGTATTAAGAGAAAGAGAAAGGGAGAGGTAAAATGTAGTAAATCAACTCATATAAAAGAGGTGAGAAAGATCTTTTATAACAGAGGAGAGTAATGGAAAGATGAGAGGGAATAAATGAGCCTTCCTTTCCTCATATTTGACCTCAGGAGGGAATAACACATACTCCATTGAGTATGGAAGTTTATCTTACCCTATAGGAAATCAGGGGGAAGAGGAAAAGGGTGGGGGTAGATAATAGAAAGGATGGCAGATTGGGAGAAGGGGTAATTGGAAACAAACACTTTGGTTAGAGGGACAGGTCATAGGAGAGAATAGAATAAATGGAGGGCTGAACAGGATAGAGGGAAATATAGTCTTTCACAACATGACTGTTATGAGAGTGTTTAGCATGACCATTCATATATAAACTGTATTGAATTGCTAGCCTTCTCAATGAGAGTGGGTGAGGTGGGGAGAAGGAAGAGAATATAGAACTCAATGTTTTAAGAAATTAATGCTAAAAAATTGTTTTCACATGCAACTAGGAAATGAGATATATAGGTAATGGGGTACAGAAATCTATCTTGCCCCACAGGAAAATTAAAGGCCAGGAGATAGGATGGGGTGACAGAAAGGACAGCAGATTGGACTAAAGGGTAATTATAACATACATTGCCCTGGTGTGGGAGGAGGGAGAGATGGATAGAAAATTTGAAATTCACAATTTCAGGGAAGTGAATGCTGAAAACTGAAAATAAATAAATTTTAAAAATAGTTTAAGAAGAATTAAATGGGAAAAAATGCCTCAGTTTCTCCCTATGGAAAATGAGGATCATAGTAGCACCTACCTCCCAAATTTGTTGTGTTAAATGAGATAACATTTCTAAAACACTCAGCTTTAGTACATAGTAACTGCTACATAAACATTAGATGTTATTAACTCTCATTATATAAGGCACTGTCCTAGGTGCTGTGAGGGATACAACTCTGACTTCATTAATCTTCTAAACTAATAGTCAAGATGAAGAACACATTCATGTAACTGTAATATAAAATGAATAATGCAAAAGTAGATGCATAAACATAATGGTCTAATTCTGTGTGAAGAATAAAAATTCTTTGTTATAGCTGCATCTCCAGTGGATGAGTACCCTGAATCATGTAGGGTACTATAGAGCATGAAAAGAAACCACAAACTGGTATTGTAAAATTTTCTTTATAATGTGAGGGCCCTATAAGGAGTTAGCACTATAGACAGGACAATTTTCTTTAAAAGCTGTCAAGGAGTCTATAAGCATTGCACCAAACATCATCATGGATATTCCTTGTAGTTTAAAGGTGGCATCATCAAGATTGAGCATTTTCCCAAGTTCTGTGTCAGGTTCCCATAGATTTCCATCCTGGAACTCAAAACCCACAGGGAAACAAACTAGTCTGGAACATACTTTCTCAATCTGTCACTTGACAGAGCAAAGAATTGGTACTGGTATTCTTTACCCTACTTGGGTATGTAAAGACATGACTACTAAGGCCAAGAGGACTGAGGCCAGAAAAAATAAAGGTCTTTGCTGATTTTAGAAGGCAAAATGTGAGTAGTCTTTTTTTTACCAAGAGGATACAGACATTATATAGGGTGGAAATGATTTTCTAGCTAAGTGGGCAACTTTATTATTTATAAATTTGTTTAATTTCTATTCACCCAGATGATTTGGCAATATGTACCAAAGTCATTTTTAGACACACAAATAGATGGCACTTAATGCAACAAGCTGCATATATTAGGAATAATGAGATTTAAACCAGGACAAGTGCCACGCCAGATAAATCAATGAAAGTACAGCATTTAATTCTTTAAACAAATGGTTGTGGTCAATGATGTCAAATACTGTAGGAAGCTACCATAGTAACCACAGAGAAACAATCCTCTTGTCTGTACATACACACAGGTCACTGTAGCACACTAGCCCTCAGGGAGTCCTCAGGCTTTGAGTAAAATGGCCTTGACAATGAAACTGGTCAGATGAGCCATTAGACTGAAGGCATCCCAGAAGTTTGGCAGCCACCCACATTGCACTATTATTTAAATGAAATTAAAGGTTGTTTAGAGACCAAAGAATTCCTGAGACAGGACTTATTTGGGATGGTAAGCTGGGACTACACTGATTTGGGATGGTAAGCTGTCTTATTTCATCTTCATCATCCTCCAGCAAAATAAAGTCTAACCCTGAGCAGGGAAAAAAGAAGAATGCAATTAAAATAATGAAGCTTTTGTTTCATGAAAACAGAGCACTGTTTGAATGTAGAAGCACAGGAACACAAAGCTTTTATTCACATGTATAGATGCCTGAGTGTTCCTCTGTGCTGTTTGATACACATATAGAAAATACACATTTTTCAGAATTGTCATTAATCATCTGTGGTATATCAATCAATTAATCATCAATGTTATGTCTCCCACCTTATCCGTTTTCTCTGTCATCATATACACAAAAATGAAAATATAATTTTAAAAGCTTAAATACCCAGTATTCATTACAGTAATGGCAAGAGTTATGACTTTGAGATTGCAGTGGTATGATTTTTTTGAGCTTGGTAGACTTAAGATATTTCTCATGTCATGAATTCAAGATTCTTTGTATCTAAGGGAATTTTTTTAAATGGCAAATAGCAAACAGGAGAACATTCTATTGCAATATTTAACATCATCAGGATCTGTGTACCAACATTAATAACTTCAAAAAGGTGTCAGACTCTGAAACCATAGTTCTGAGGCCTGTTAAGTATGGCCAATCCATTGATTGGGATTTGGAATACTCAATTACACATCTGCACCAGTTTATCTCAAGTCAGTAACTAATATGTCTCTGAATTCTTATTGTTTCACAAGCACTATGGTTGTAGACATCAGGTTTTTAATTATATTTTAAAATACCTCCAGAATGTCCTACCAACACACATCACAGATCCTTCAGGCCTGAGAAATTAGTCTGTTTGAGTAACCATGGCAGAAAAAAATAACAACAGCAAAAAAAAAAAAAAAATTAAGGAGTGGAGCCAATATGGCAGAACAAAAGAAGGGACTTCTTTGAGCTCTCCCCCAAAACCTTCCAAATGCCTGTAAAATGACTCTAAACAAATTCTAGAGCTACAGAACCCACAAAATGTGAGAATGAAACAAATCCCCAGCCCAAGACAACCTGGAAAGTCAACAGGAAGGATCTATCACATCGGACAGGGAGTGGAGTGTTATCAGGCATGGGCTGTACTGGCCCAGACTGGCCAGAGCAGGCCTCAGGAGAATGAAACATTGGCAGCTCTGACAGTTTCTAGACTTTTCAACCCACAAATGCCAAAAAAGGTCAGTGGGAAAACTCTGGGTGAAAGAGGAGTGCATAGTCTGACCAGGTCCAGACCCAGCTCCAGGGCAATGAGGGTAGGAACGGGAGTGGCCAGTGGCAGCAGCAGCAGCAGCAGATGCTGCTTCCTGAGCTCTGGACCAATGGACACTGAGGAATTGAGCAACTGATATAAAATCCTTAAAGTCCAGTACACACAGCCCTGCTCTGACCCACACTGGAAGCAGAGTTCCACCTTGACAAAGAGTTAGAGGGTCAAGTGTTTGGCTGGCAAAATGAGTAACCATCATAAAAGAACTCAGACTACAGAATCTTACCTTGGTGACAAAGAAGATCAAAACATACAACCAGAAGAAAACACCAAAGTACCAACGTCAAAAGCCTCCAAGAAAAACATGAATTAGTCACAGATCATTGAAGAGTTCAAAAAAGGATTTTGAAAATCAAGAGAACTAGAGGAAAAAATGGAAAGAGAAATGAGAGTCATATAAGAAAATCATGAAAATCGAGTCAATAGCTTACTTAAAGGAGACCCAAACAAATACTGAAGAAAATAACACCTTAAAAATTGACTAATCTAAATGGCAAAAGAAGTCCAAGAAGTCAATGTGGAGAAGAATGCTTTTAAAAAGCAGAATTAGCCAAATGGAAAAGGAGGTCCAAAAGTTCACTAAAGAAAATAATTCCTTCAAAATTAGAATAGAGCAAATGGAAGCTAATTATAAAACAGAACCAAAGGAATGAAAAAAAAAAAGAAGACAATTTGAAATATCTTATTGAAATAATCACTGACCTGAAAAGTAGTTATAGGAGATATAATTTAAAAATTATTGGACTACCTGAAAACCATGATAAAAAAAAGTCTAGAAATAAAGAATGAAAGAGGATGGAGGTGAGAAGAAATGAGTGACTCTTACTCTCATCAGATTTGGATTAAAGAGGGAATCACATACACACTCATTTGGATATTTTACCCTACAGAAAGTAGGTGGGAAGGGGATAGGAGGGGAATTATACAAGGGGGGAAGATTTAGGGAGGGGGTACTCAGAAGCAAACAATTTTTGGAAGGGACAGGGTGGAAGGAGAAAATAGAATAATTGGAAGGTGAGATAGGATGGAGGGAGATATAGTCTTTCCCAACATGAAAATTATGGAAGTGTTTTTCATGACTACAACATGTATAACCTATATTGAATTGCTTGTCTTCTTAATGAAGAGTAGGGATGGAGGGAGAGAATTTGGAACTCAAAGTTTTAAAAGCAAATGTTAAAAAAAAATTGTTTTTACATGGAACTAGAAAATAAGATATGCAGCCTATGGAGTATATTAATCAATTTTGCCCTTCAGGAAACTAAAGGAGAAGGGGATAAGAAGGGGAGGGCAGACTGAGGGAAGGGGCAATAAAAATACATGCCACCTTGGGGTGGTGGGAGGGGAGAGATGGGGAGAAAATTTGAAATTCAAAATCTTATGGAAATGAATGTTGAAAAGCAAAAATAAATAAATAAATTTATAAAAAATAGCTGGTAGTCATTGTTGATAAGCCTCTCATACTTCACTCAGATGAAAGGTACATAGTCCATCCTTCTATCCATACCTGAATCCTAGTCAGCATTCTAGGATGTGCCAGACTTACTCTTTGTTGGTAAAGGTTTCAAGAACCATAATCCATACCATAAAGAAACAGCAATAAATAATTTTAAGGAATGAAAATTATTAACGAAGAAAACAATAACACTAAATCATATGTTAAGATAATTTTCCACATCTTAATGAATTCTTTTTAAATTCAACTAAGTTGGTTTTAAAGTTACAATGAAAACAAATTAATGTGTATGTTTGTGTGTATTTCAGAGAGCTTTCAGTTTCTTGAATGAAATGGACCATACTTCTGTAAATAAGTCTAAGGAACTACATGTACTTCTGTAAATAAGTCTAAGGAACTACATGTTGAATTTTGGCAAAATATCTTACTTTTTTGTAGGACCAAGGAAATCTCTAAGAGTTGAGTCTGCAAGTAATAGCTGAAGAGTGAAGTAAGTAATGAAATACTTGCTCTTTTTCTATTCTTAATTTATTCATAGAAGAGTTTATACTTAAAAAAAAGTTATCAGGAAATCCATAGACCTATCATTTTATTAAAGAATTAGCTTCTTATTTTTTCAAAGAACTAATTAATTTTACTCTTAGTAAAAAAATCTTTCTTATATTCATGTCTTCAAGGATGAAATAATTTTTAAGACAGTTTTCTCAGATAAAACTACAGGAGCAAGAACTAGTAAAAGTATATTCATGAACTCAAAGGTAGGAAATTTCAAAAATTTCAGATTTAAAACATCCAAAGGTCATCATTAAGTTGAGATTCAGGCTAGAGATGGACAGGAATGAGAAATTATTCATAAATCATTTTAAAACAAATATATTTAAAATATATTTTGAACAATATGCATAAATCTCCAGTTTTTCTATATATCCATTTACTTAAGTATCCTGTAATGTAAATGAAAAATATTTTAATTATCTTTATGAGAGACTACATATCACATAGAAGTACAAAAACATACAAGAATGAGAAGTTGGAGCTCTTTATATGTTTATTGTTAATCCTTTATCTAAGACTTCGCAAGCAAAAATATCTCTTCCTCAAGTACAAGAGGAAACCTAGCAACTGAACAGAGACAATATGACATTCAATTTTTTCAAATGTATGTCTATGTTTTGGAGAGTGGGTGAAATTGACTTTACAGAAAGAGAAGTTGCTTAAAACAAGCCTTTAGTATATACTCTTTAAAACAGTCATTTAAAAGAGTCATCAAAATCAAATCAAAGCAACTATATTCTTTGGACAAAAGAGTTGCTTGAAGGTTAGCAACCTCTCTTCCTTCCAGGGAACCATTGATATGATACTTAGTAGTAAGTGGCATTCCAATCTTGTTGCCACAGACATTTTAGAGCTTCTGGTGGTTTGCCACTAGACAGCAAGTTCTGTCACTAGGTAACATGTTGTCACTGCATGAGGAAAATCCTTTCAGAAGCAGACAGGTATTTAACATAGTGTTAGGATTGTGCAACACTCTAGATTTGCACTATGGCTTATAGTGAGCTGCATTGATATCAACACTGAAAACCTAGTCTCATGAGAAGGGGTTATATTTCTTTAAGCAAGAATCAATTTCAATGAATTATCCAATAGCTTGGGTTTTAAGAAGATAAAACATTAACTGATAAAATCTACAATTGAAATAAAATGGTTATTTCCAAAGTTGTTAGTTGAGCACAAAGTTAATAATTCACCGGTTAAAATGACTTTCGAGAAGAGAGTGGTTTCCCATCTCCTTTTTCAGATGAGGAAATTGAGGTAGATAGAGTTAATTGACTTGCCCAGGATCACACAGCTTAGTAAGGGTCTGAGAATGAATTTGGACTCAGGTCCTCCTGACTCTGACCTGGCATTCTATCTACTGCACCACCTAGCTGCACTTCCCTTACTTTTTAGTCCTTTACTATTACAAAAGGAATATTTAATTATATATATATGATATAATCTTATATCTACATGTACATATATACATATGCATATCATATAAATAGATCATTTGTCTGTATTGGGGTATCCTCTTTAAAATTTTTTGTAGGTATAAGATTAATAATGATAATGCTGATTTCATTTTTGTAAAAATTGATAGTTCCAAATTGCCAATCAGTGGATATGTCTTACAACCTTATAGTTATTTTCACTTGCATTTCTTTATGTATGTATGTATGTATATATACATATATATGTATATATATATATATGTACCAGTAAATTGGAGCTTTTTTAATATGCTTATAAATAGCTTAGAACTCTTCCTTTGAAAACTTTTTATTCATATAATTTCACCAATTATCAACTGGGGAATGGTTCTTATTCTAATAAATTTAAATTAGTTCTTTATATGAACATAAAACATTTATCAAAAAAAAATTGCAAAGATTCATTTCCTGGATAGCTGTGTTCCTTCTAATCTTAGTTACATTGGATGTGTGTGAATAATAATAATTTATGCAATCAAAATTGTCAAAGACAATCCAATGTCAATAGATGACAGAGAAGTGAGAACTAATCTATTTCCATTCCAATATAATTCAATTGATTTTACTAGTATAAAGTCTTTTCAATTTTACATATTTTTTTAAATTTTATCTTTTGTGATCATCTCTATCCCTGATTTAACTATGAGTTATTCTCCATTCCATAGTTGCAACCATTATTTTCCCTTCCTCTATCTTCTAATTTGTCCATAAAATGATCTTTTCTATGTAGGTCAACATATCATTTTGTAGCTTATATCAATATATGGTATGAGATGTTTTTTCCTAAAGCCAATTTGTGTCAGATCACTTCCCAGTTTATATAGTAGTTCTTATCAAATCGTCTTTTGTTTTTCCTGAAGTTGAGTTATGGAGGTTTATCAAACACAATACTGCTAGGTGCATTTCCTTCTCTATGCCTGACTCTTTATTTCTTCCACTGATCAATCTTTTTTATTCATATTATATTTTGAGAATAAGTATGAGTAGTCTCCTTCCCTTTCTACTTTCCACCCATTACTCCTTTTAAGATGCTTGATCTTTTTTTCTACAGAAGAATTTTATCGAAGTCTATAATGAGATTCCTTGATAGTTTGAGTGATATGGCACTTAATAATTGTTAATGTTCTATTGTTAATCCTCTTATTTTTGCCCTTCCTAATCAATGAGAAATGTCTATATCTCCAAGTACTTAAGTCTATCTGTTATTTCTGTCAAGATTATCTGTGTTAGTATTTATTCAGTTTTCTTATGTGTCTTAGTGGTAATGAGACTCTTAAAAACTTTACACATTCTCTAGTTATTTTGGATGGCATTTCTCCTTCTATCTCTTCCTGTTGCTTTCTTTGTGAAGACTGATGCTGTATGGGGGTTTATTTTATATTCTGCTACTTTGCTGAACTTAGTATTTCAATTTTTTTTAAGTTCACTCTATGGCTTTCTTTAAATAGACCATCATATCATTTACAAAAATAAAATGGCAGTAAAAATGTTCATTTTGTTTCTTCTTTGCCCATGAATATTCCCTCTTTTCTTATTATTAAAAGTAGCTTTTCTAGAGTAATATTGGGTAACAGAAGGAGAAATAAGCATATTTGTTTTACTTTAGATCTTAGTCATTTCCTTTCAGTCATAAGAAAGGTACTAAATTATGTCTTCATATTTTATAGATCAGATGCCACATTGGTGATGCAGAGGTGGAAGCTGAATAAATGAATAGGAATGGATAAAAAATCAGTCCAAGTTGAAAAATTTTGGAAAATCTCTAGACTCCTTTGGGATTAGCAGGGAGGGAAAAATGAACCTTGATTCATTCACAATTTCCTATTTCCTTTACATTAATTCTTAGAGAATTTTACATTTTAAAAAAATCAAGTAACAAGCATTTTTAATCAATCTGTCCATTCCTCCAAATACCCAAATTTTAAAGACATAAACTCTAAAACCAAATCTCTTGAAACATATTTATATGATCTGGCAGAACAAATTTGCACATCAGCCAGGTGATGGGTTTCATTTCCTTCTTTTGCTCTCATGATTTATTATTACATCAACCAGAGTTCTAAAGTATTTCAAAGTGATGTTTCTTCATAATGTTATAATAGCATAAATTGTTCTAGTTCCGCTTGCTTCATTTTGCATCAGTTCATAATGTTTTCCTAGTTTCCTGTGAAATTATCTATTTCATCACTTTATGACACAATAATATTATATCATATTCATATGACAAAATTTGTTTAACCATTTTTCACTGAGAAAACAAGTCCTTAGTTTCCTAGTTGGGGCTGCCACAAAAATAATTGCTATAAATATTTTTGGACATTGAGATTTGCTTCCTCTTCTCTGGTATATAGGCAAAGTTACTGACATGTGAGCCAAACTTTCCACAGCTTGGTAATTTTCTGGGCATGATGCCAAATTACTCTCCAAAATAATTGTAGCAATTTGCGTATTCCCAAATTCTATTAGAGTTCTCCTTTTTATTATTAGTTTATCATTTTCATTCTGGGGTTTCTTTCTAGAGGTATCTGGAAAATTCTTTCTATTTTTCCTTTTCCTTTTAGTTCTAAGAATTCTGAGAGTTCTCATGGTGGAACCTTTGCTTAGTTCAAACTATGCAATGGTCTGGGCCTTTCTTTGTCTTTAGTAGACCAGAGTAGGCCTTTCTATCAAAGGACTCAGAGGGCTTTAACTAGAAGTTCTCCTTGTACACTTAACCTGGGGTATTTCTTCCATGGTACTTAACGGACTCCTGTGCTAGGTTTCTACCACAGGCTTCAGGGATTGCTCAGGCTAGATCTTGCCTGGGTCCTTCACTTAAGACATAGTTATAGCCGGTGGTACCCCGCATTGGACTCTTGTGATTTCTCTTTCTAATGGACAAAAGATGGGTCCAGGCATTCTTGGGAATAGGCTTACCTTAGGACCTTTTCCAGAGAATGCTGTAGCAAAACTCACTCATAATACCCAAGACTGCTCCTTTCCAACCTGGATTTAGGCAAACAGCCAAAAAGTCAAAGAAGTCACAGGCCCTGCCTAGCTTGGGCATGAATTACCAAGCTGGATCAAACAGACAGCTGACCTCAAGAAAAGCTTTTCCCTGGCGTGGCTTGGACTCTGGCAATTTAGCTGGGGAGTACTGGTACTATTTCCATGGTCATGAGAACAACTATCCGGAGTTTCTGTCCTCTGTTGCTTGTCTATCATCCTTTCCATCACTTAGTAGAGTGGTACTAGTAGAGTGGTACATTTATAAACACCATTATATGTTTGTGGAGGATCTGGGATCCTCTGGGTCCAAACACACTTCCATCTTCCCACAATTCAGTGTACTTAAATAGTAGGAAAATATTTTTTGTTTGCTTCTTGGTTGTTTGGTTGATTGGTTCATCAAGCCCAGGGTTTTTGGAAATGGAGAAGGCACTTCAGGTCAAAGAGCAAACAAGGATACTTCTGAAAAGGAATCAAAGGTAGTGTACTGTATTGGATGGTAATGAATCCTTTTCTGGGACAAGACTATTGAGATTCTATACTCTCAGGATAGAATTACCTCCTTGAGCTCATCCCAATCATAATCCAAAAAGAAAGAAAAAAATTAAAAGTGTCATTTAGCTAGTCATTTTATCTATATTTAAGGTAATGTCCCAAAGTTAAAATTTGCAATGAAAAGAATGAGGAAAGTATTATAAGAAATTCTTTTATTTGTTAGGAGATATATTTTAGATATTTTAGGAATAACAAAATAAATTTTCTCCGTGCCTAATTTGATATTCTTGCATTTTTTAAAAATGGTATCAGTCAGTAGCAAAATGGATTAGGTCAGAAAACTGAAAGAACCTCTTGACTATAAGGTGGTAAGACTGTCAGATGATCATGAAACATCAGACTACTAGGGAATATTTTTTTTCTGGGAAAAAAAAGAATGGGTATTTTATGGACTGAAAACATACTAAGAGCTCATGATGTGACAGATTTAAGAATATAGGCAAGAAATCTAAAGCATAATTGAGCTACACTGATAGAAGCCAAATGCCTGGAACTATGGAGATGACAATCCTTCAGTATTCTGCTATCATCAGACCATATCTAGGAGACTCTGTTCCTTTATGAAGTGGAAAGTTTCTAGATCCTTACAACCAATATGGTCAAAAGCCTCTATATCATGGCAGTTGATGATTCATTAAAGAAACTGAGTGAGGCTTATTTTTTTAAGGGCAAAGAACCTGATGTCTCTTTTCAAATATTTGAAGAACTGTCATTCAAAAAAGAGGATAGATTTGTTTTGCTTAGACTCATGGGGTAGAAGTAGAAGCAAAGGGCAAACAGCTTGCAAAAAGATAAATTTAATATAAGCAGCATAGATAATAGGAAAAAAAACCTTCTGAAAAATTAAATTAATACAAAAATAAGACACACTGCTATCTGAGAAAGCAGTAGGTTCTCCCTCATTGAAAATGTTTAAACAAAAGTTCAATGGCCATTTGCAGGGAGATGTTGTTCAAGAGATTTCTGTTCAAGTATAGGTTGGACTAGAAAGTTGCAGAGCAACCTATAAACTTTGAAATTCTACATTTTGGTGATTATTTATTCAAATATAAGGGAAAAGCAGTTATCTTTTTCTGATTGCTTCTGTGCCTTTGGATTGAAGCAGGGATATTGAAATGACATCTTACACTCCATTCCCTACTTGTGAATCCATGATTTTCATGGGCTCACTGGGGTCATGTTGTAGCAGATTTAGCAATGCAGCAAAAGTACCAGGCAACCCAGTTTCTTGGGGTTGTAGCAATGTCACAGATAATTAAATAGAAACTGGGGTTTTGTCCTGCTTTCAATAAATTGGCCAGCTGGACCACTAGGAGCAACATCTCCCAGTGCAGTTAGGAATCCAGCAGTGCGTTAATAAAAACCTCAGGGAGGTACAGTACAATATCTACCACTTTCTACTAGAGATTTTGCCCTGGGCAACTTTTGAGTTTGTATGTACTATGTCTTTTCGAAAAGAAGGTATAGATTTTAAGAGAGGGGCACAGGGGTTTCATCTAGTAGGTAGAATTATGGCAAATGACAAAATAGACATTTTTCATAACAGTTCAATTCCATAAAACCCACATTCACAGACTCTAGGCAACTTAATAATCTACCATATTAAAAAACAATAATTGAATAACCCAAAGGGAAGACATTTGGTACTTAATTAAAGTCCAAGCTGGTCCTTTCTATTTAGGAATTTTAGGGTAAGTGAAGATCTTGGAAATATAGGACACAGGTTCATTTTTTTTTTTAATTTTTCATGTGCAAATGATCTCATCACGATTATGACACTTCTGAAATTGAGTTTGATCTCTCAGTTGAGGTGGAATTAGGGCAAAGATTTGCTAGATAAGGCAATAAAACACTTCCTTAAATTTAGGCTAGGGAAAATATGAAATAGATAATTTAGAAGAAAACAAAGTTATACAAGTCAATTATTTTGATTAATTAAACTACTTTAAAAATAAATACAATGAAGGCTTTTAAAAATGCTTCAACTTGCTCTGTGGCTTTGATTTGTATTAACATTTTGATCTCCCTACAAACAGAAATGTAATTATAACTTCACAGAAATGCCTGTGAAAGATATTCTAAAATCCTTTGCTACTACAAGGAACTGCATAAAAGTACAGTGTCAGTTCAGAATAACACTATTCAATCCTGAATTTGCTAAAGATGAGTGCACTAATTACAAGGACCAACCTCATCTTTAAATATGCTTCTCAGTGACAATATTTTTACTTGTCAGAACAATTTGAAAATTCAAGACCTCCATTTTTAGGGTCTCTTAGTTTTCAGAACAAAGTATCATGACCTTAAAGGTGTTTTAATGAAAATCTAAACAGACCATGGCTCTTTGAAATGGAATACGTTAAAAAAAAAATGGGAAAGAACCAAAAAAATTGAAAAGTTTTCATTTTTTCCTTAAAGTTCTCCATCACTGGCTGGATAAATGATCACTTAATGAAAGAAAAAAATATTTCTAGTAACCAATAAGGATGAAATTTCAAATGTACTTCCTTAACCAAGCAAAAGTTCTTATTTAAGTAGTAAAAAAAGACTCAGGTAAGACACTAAGACTATTTTCATGATGAGAGAAAATTTCTCAGATACTAAGGACCAAAAATGTCTTGGTCTTAAAGGATAAATAAAATGAAAACTTTATGCCAAATCCATCTCTGTTCACTATTAAATTGAGTAGAATGGTGGAGAAAATGAAATTTCATTTCATATTTCTGTTGCCTCTTCCCACCTGAAGTCCTTCAGTATTCAGATATTTAGTGTTTTTAAATGCAATGACTTTACAAACAGCAAATGTCAATTTCTGAGATTCAATTGCTTTTCAGTCATTCCTAATAAAGAAAAAAAAGGTCTCTTGAAAGCAGAAAATTTTGTTTTTATGGATGTAATTAAAAAAGCAAATGATTTCAAATTGAAAAGAAATCTACTTCAAAAAACTTTGAAATATTATTGCAGGTTTAGTTTCTTCATACAATACATTTTGTTTACTACCCTTAATGCATACTGGCCCTTACCATGAGACCCCAGGGATTAAATTATCAACTTTATGCAGATGATTCTCTTATCTATGTATCTGGTTCTCCTGCTTCTCCTGCATTCCAATTATCTTTTACATCTACATCTGAATATCACATTAGAATATACAGTTCTGTATGCCCCTAAAACTCTGCTTTTTATTTGTTCCCTTAAACATAATCTCTCTCCCTAACTTCCATCTTAATTTCTGCAGAACTCATCACCATTCTTAATACCCAGTATTAAGGAGTAATCTTCAATTTTCACTTTCACATCACAATTGCAATCAGCTACCATATCTTGTCAATTCTGCCTTCTCAATACCATTCATATTCATTCTCCTCTCTCTATTGGTCATAGTTAAAGCCCTTCAAAATTTGACTCCAAATTTCCTTTCTAGGCTGGGTATAGATTACTCCCCTCTTCCACTCCAGTCTTTCAACTACTGAGGTGACTAGGTGGTATAGGGCATAGAGTGCTGGGTATGCATGCAGGAATGCCTGAGTTCAAATCCAGCCTCAAACATTTACTGTGGCTTGGGAGGGGGTGGTAATGCATTTATGTTACACTAATTACATGCCAGGTACTGTACTAAGCACTTTAAAAAAAATCTTATTTACAAATATTATCTCATTAGCTGTGTGACTCTGAGCCAGTCGTTTAACCTCTGTTTGCCTCAGTTTCTACTACTGCAAAAAAAGTAGGGACAATAACAGCAACTACTTCACAGTATTTTGGTGAGGAAAAAATGACATAATATTTATAAAGTGATGAGCAAAGTTCTTGGCACATAGTACATTGTATAAACATGAATATTCATTCATAACCTCCTCAACCTCTCCAGTCAAATTTCCTGGCTTGTTCTTTTAAACATATCTTATCAACCTGGCTCTGAAAATTTGTCCTCCATGTCTACAATACTGTCCCTCTTCATGTCTGCCTCTTAGAAATCGTAGGTTTCCTTCTAAGCTAAGCTGAAGTGGCAAACCTTCAAGAGTTCCTCCCCAGCTGTTAGTCCAATCACAGTAGAGTCCCTCTCTTAGTCATTGCCAGGAAAATTCATGCCAGAGTCCTCCTTAATCAGCTGATTCTTCACCTGGAAGATCGCCATCTACCTGAGAGTCAGTGCAACTTCAGAAAGGGCCAAGGAATGGTGGAAGTAATGTTGACTGTCTAACATCTCTAGAAGAAATGCCAAGATCAGAACAGAGGTCTGTACACAATGTCCATTGACCTGACCAATGTTTTTGATACTGTCAGTCATGAGGACTTACTGAAGATCATGGTGAAACTTGGTTTCAGGAGAACTTTATCAGTATTGCATACCAGTTACATGATGACATGCTTGCATGGGTTCTGGATAAAAAATGATGCTTTTATGCTTTCCAAGTCACCAGTGAAGTCATGTAGGAGTGTGTCCTAGCTCCCATGCTTTTTAGCCTGATATTATTAGCCATCTTATCAGGCACCTTCAGCAAGGACAAAAACAGCATTAAAGTCTGCCACTGCTTGTTGTGAAGTCATTTCAGTCATGTCTGACTGACTGCTTTTGGGGTTTCCTTGGCAAAGATACTGGGCTGGTTTGCTATTTCCCTCCCCAACTCATTTTATAGATGAGGGAACTGAGATAAACAGGGTTAAGTAGTTTCCCCAGGATCACACAGCTAGTAAGTGTATGAGGTTGGATTTAAATTGATGAAGATGGGTCTTCCTGATTCTAAGCACAGTGTAGTTGCCCATCAGCTACAGCACTAATAGTAAATTATTTAACTTGAAAAGTCTATAAGCCAAGACTAAAGTGGAGGGATAGTTGGTGTACAACTTTTTGTACTCAGATGATTGTGTCCTTAATCAGGTCCATGAGACTAAGTTGCAACAGAGTATGGACTGAATCTCTGCTATTTGTGCTATTTTTGGCATGACAGTCAATAGTAGGAAAACACATATTCTTCATCAGCTAGCATCACTTCACATGGGATCATTAGTCATAGTAAATGGACAATTTTTAAATGCTGTGGATAAGATCACTTCAATTGGCAGTATATTTTCCAGGGATACACACATAGGTAATGAGGTGGATGCACACATCACCAGAGCTAGCTCAGCTTTTGGGAGGCTCTGAAGGAAAATGTAGGAGAGAAGAATATTAGGTTGCCTACCACATTGAAGGTTTACATTGTGCTAACTTCATTGTTGCATGCCTGTGAAACATAGACAGAAAATGCCAGAAAATTGCACCACTCCCATTCAAATTATCTTAGGAAGATTCTGAAGATCACCTGGCAAGAGAAGATACCAGTCAATGAGTCCCTTCTTGAGCTGAAATGCCAAGCCTTTGAACTCTATTGCAGAGCACAAACCCTATGGACCGGCCACATTGTTCAAATTTTACTGAGAACTCACATAAAGCAAACCTTCACACAAAGGTCAAAAGAAGAGATGCAAAGAGATTTTCAAGGTTTCTCTGAGGAGCATTAAAAATTGATTGTGAGACACTGGTACAGGACTTGCCCACATCAAAGACAGGTCTATGTGCTATGAGCAAAGTAGAATTGCAGTAGATCAAAAGAAACATGATATGGGAAAATTTAGAGACATCTCCATTCCAAATGTTGTGTTCAACCTGTGGTAGAGTGCTCCAAGCTCATATTGATCAGCTGCAATCAGAACCTATACATTGATCCCAACAACCTGATAGAGTTTCGGTCCTCTTTGAGTACAAATGACAAGAACAAATGAATAAGTTTTTGTCCTCCCACCAGTGCATACTATTTTGTTTATATCCTAAATATATTTATAAACCAATTCTTTTGAATTCCCTAGCAAAATATAAACTACTAGAGAGTGAGTATTGCCTCACTTGTATTTTCATCTCTAGAAGCTAGCACAGTGACTATCACCTAGTAGGTGCTTCGTAAATGCTTGTTTACTGATTGATTAGTTTTCATCTTTCTTTTACAAGGTCTGACATTATGCGTTTTCCATTTCTTTCATAGAATAAGTGCACAGCTTTTTGAACAAAGCATCCCTAGTGGTCTTTCCAAATCCAAGATATTTTTTCATCCAACATACTGTCTCTTTAATCACTGAATAAATAACTAGTTTCTATTAATAAATTCTTCAGAGAAATGATCAACATGGACTGAAACTCACATATGGGGAGAAGCGTAAATAGCTACAGATCTTCAAATTTCATTCAACATGGGGAAACTCATGCATTTAAAAACTTTTCTTCCAGAAGACATAACATATCACTAATGTTTTCCCTCATCCAATCTCAATTTGCAAGGAAAAGGTGGATGAAAATCCAATTGTGCTTAAGTTGTATAGCTTAAAAACAATGCTTGCGTATGTTAGCTGAATGCTTTTGATGACTAATTTCAAAAAGAAAATGTGAAAGGTAAAGGAGCTAAACATACTCATTTAGAGAAGCTTAGTTGTGTTTTTCATCAAATATTTGAATTTTCTAAAAGCATTTTTTTCAAATTTGAATCATTTGATTCCATTCTTTCAATAATTCTACCCATAAGAAAATGAGCTAATTTTTTTCTGCTTTTATGCAAGCCTATTTTTATGGATGACTGAAAAATAGCCGAATCATAGAAATTCAAATTCACTATGTGGGTAGTGTTCTACAGAAAGCCACATCTGTGTGAGTGTTTAAGAAAATTAATTTTAAAAAATACATTCTTAAAGCATTTCAGCAAGAAAATTGCCTTTGTAAATTTAGTGATCCATATTCCCAAAATATAACACAATAATGGAAATTCAACCTAAGTTATCAGGATTTTAAAAAGAGTATCTTTAGGGACAGCCCAAAGAGAATTACACAGAGATGCTAATGAAAATCTGGCAGTGAATATATTATTGAAGCTGGCTTTGTGCATATACATGGCAATATATTTCTACCAAGATAGATAGATAGATAGACAGACAGACAGACAGATATACTATATAATCACTGAGTGGTCAGGCAGGTGATATGATTTGATCATAAATCCAATTGAAAACATTCATTGAAGCATAAATAAGAAGAACCCTGATGTTTCGCTTGAGGTTTGCAAAACTCTTAAATCTGAGCTAGTTTTAGAAAGAAATGTATTAGCTCATTTGGTAAAAGAGAGTGAATGGGAAAGGAGGTGTCTCTCCCTCTTACCCAGTCTCTGGAAGGTTTATATTATATAGGATTTTGACAAGGGTATCTGCACACAATCACAAGCACACAGTTGAACAATCTTTTGGAAGGAAGAAAGGAGAAAAGGAGAGGGACAGAGAAAGAGAGAGACATACAGAAATAGAGTGGATCAAGTGCTACCCTTGGAGTCAAGACTATACCTGGGGTTCAAATCCTACCACAGATACACTAACCATATGATCCTGAGAAAGTCATTTTGCCCTCTGTGTGTCTTGGTTGCTTCCCTGGCATCTCTTTTCCAGTTTGTTTTCCTTTCACCAAATGATCTAATACATTTCTTTCTAAAACTGCTTCAGATTTGGGGGTTTGTTCTTGCAAACAACACATTTCATACCCATCAAGTTGGCAGAGATGACAAATGATGAGAATGTAGTCAATGTTGGAAGGGTGGTAGAAAGATAGAGGAACACTGATAGTGAAGCTACAGATGGCTTCAATCAATCAGGAAGGCAATTTGAAATTGTGTGAAGGAAGAAACTAATATAAACCATTCCCTTTGACCCAGATTTTTCACTGCTAGACATATATACCAAGTATGTCAGTGAAATTAGTACATATACCAAAATATTTACAGCAATATTTTTTGTAGTAGTAAAGATGTGGGCAAAAGAAGATGCACAGAGTTTTGGAATTGGCTAAACAAGTGTCTGTAGGTGAATGCAATGGATTATTACTGTACTGTAAGAAATGATCTATACAGAAAAACATGGAAAGACATATAACTAACACCAAGTAAAATAAATGTACCAAGAAAGTCATATAAGCAATAACTAAAAATATAAATGGACAGAATAACAACAAAACAATTGAAACTGCATGTTGCAAAATATAAAAACCAAGCTTGAGCTCAGATAAGATATATGAGAATGTACACTCCTTTCTTCTTTCCTCTCACGTCATTACAGAGATGGGCAAATATAATTCTGGAATACCACATTAAGCATCTACTGTAAATTGTGCTCAGAAACAGAGGCCATATGGTTGACCTATACATGACAACAAACTTTTTGACTGTATTTCCCAGGGATACACTTAGAAAGAATAGTATTACTTGAGGCTGGGCCACCTGTGTCTAAGACATAAAACTGACATAGGTGAATAGGAAAAAAGATTTTGTGGCCAGAGTCAATAGAGTATTTATTACCTGCAGCTTGCCTAAGAAATCTCATGAGTGCCAAATGTTTAACAAGCCTGAGGTGAGGAGACATGGCCTATCTAGTCTCTCTTCTAAATAATCCCATTTCTCTAAGTGAAATATCCTTTTAGTCTTCACCTCACCTCCCATCCCTGTACCCTGAAGTATCCTCTGCATTTCTCAGATCTTGTCAACCTGATTTTTCAGTGGATTCCACAGCCTGGAATTGAAGTTCTCCAGAACCAAGATATTATCTAACTTCAAAACTTTAGACTGAGTAGATTGAAGAGTGAGATAGAGAAAATAGAGTCATGAAGTACAGATGGCCTTCTCAAGAAGTTTTGCAGAAAAGAGACTGAGAGATATAGGATGGTAGCAAGAAGGAAAAAAATAAATTAAAAACTTTGAACTAGTCATTTAACTCATTATGGAAGTTAAGGATAAAGGGAATGACCACCTCAATAAGGGACCCCTTTTCCTTATAAATACCTCATGATGCACTCTTGAAGACAAGGAAGAGCTTGGGTTTTTTGTTTGATTTGTTTTGCTTTTCAGTGGAAGGAAAGGTAGAGGTGGCATGGTGGGCAATGCCCAAATCTGACTCTCATCAGAATTTTCTCAAAGATGGAGTAACATGCAGATTCAGTTGGGTATAGAAATCTACCTTACCCTACAGGGAAATAGGATGGGAGATGGGGGAAATAAAAGGGGGAGAGACCAAAGAATGGAGGGAAAAATAGAGGAGGTGGTGATCAGAAGTAAAACTCTTTTGAGAAAGAACAGAATGAAAAACGGGGGAGGGAAAGAGAAAGGGAGGAAGAGAGGGAATCTCTAAATGCTTACATCAATACAATACTGAAAAACCATGTCAATGACATGGTCATACAGTTAAAATAAAGAAAACTAGTAAAAGAACAAATTTAAAATCCCTAATTAAACACCAATTAGAAATCCTGAAAATCAAAGGAGAGATTAATAAATTAATGTTTAGAAAACTAATGGGGGGGGCAGAGCAAAGATGGCAAAGTAGAAGCATAGACCTGCTTGAGATCTCCCCCAAAGCCCTTAAGATACCTGTAAAAATGATTCTAAACAAATTCTAGAGCAGCAGAAGCCACAAAATGACAGCCTAAGACAACCTGGAGGGCTGACAGGAAGGGTCTATTGCACTGGGCTCAGAGCAAAGTGTCTAACACTGGCACAGACATGACTGGAGCATACTTCAGGGTTCTGAATCACAGGCACCTGCTGCAGTTTCCAGATTCTTCAACCCACAAAAGCTAAAGACAGCTTCAAAGGTCAGTGAGAAAGTTTTTTCACTGGGTGAGAGGGGGGTGTGCTCTGGCCCCCAACTCCAGTCCCAGGAGGCAGTAGGAATTGCTAGGAATACTAGAAAGTTTTTTCCCAAAAACTAGAAGTAGAGAAGCACCTATACCAAGATAAGATCAAAATGGATAAATGATTTAGACAGAAAAGGTGACACCAAAAGCAAATTGAATAGTTTATATGTCAGATCTCTGGATAAAAATAAGAATTTATTACCAAAAAAGAGATAGAGAACATTACAAGATATAAAATGGATAACTTTGATTACATTAAATGAAAAAGGTTTACACAAACCATTCTAATACACATCAGATTAGCAAGAAACTGGCAAAAGAAAATGTAATAATCTGGTAAAGGTCTCTTCTTTCAAATACATAGACAACTGAGTCAAATTTATAAGAACTAAAATTCATTCACCAATTGATAAATGGTCATAAGATACAAACAGGCAGTTTTCAGATGAAGAAAACAAAGCTATCTATAGACACATGAAAAAAATGCTCAAAATCACTATTGACTAGAGAAATGCAAATTAAAATAACTCTGAGGTACCACCTCATCCTCATCAGATTGGCTAATATGGTAGAAAGGGAAAATCTAGATGTTGGAAGGGATTTGGGAAAATTGGGACACTAAAGCACTGCTGGTGGAACTGTGCACTGATCTATTGATTCTGGAGGTCAACTTGGAACTATGCCCAAAGGGCAATCAGACTCTGATTATACCCTTTGATTAAGTAATACCACTCCTAAATCTATAATGAATGAGAGTAAAAAAAGAAAAGAACGACTTAAATGTACAAAAATACTTAGAGCAGATATTTTTATGATTACAAAGAATTGGAAATTGAGGGTATGCCCATCAATTGAGGAATGGTTGAACAAGTTGTGGTGTATGATTGTAATGGAATACTGTTATGCTATAAGAAATGAGGAGCAGGATGCTCTCAGAAAAACTTACACTGACTTACATGAGCTGATGCAAAGTAGTGAGCAGAACCAGAAAAACGTTGTACACAGTAAGGTGGAATGATCAATTACAAATGATTTAGGTATTCTCAGTAATACAAAGACGAAAGACAAATCTGAAGGACCTAAAATGAAAAACGCTAGCCATCACAAGAGAGAGAACTAATGGAATCTGAATGCAAATCAAAACATCCTTTTTAAAAAATTCCATTTCTCTTCCTTTTTTTGTGGGAAAGGGGGTTCTGTGTTTTCTTTCACAATATCACTAATATGGAAATATGTTTTGCCTGACTGTACAGATATAACTTTTATTAACATGTTTGCCTTCTCAAAATCGTAAAAAAAAAAAAAAAGTTAAAAAACATTTTTTGCATCTAATTAGAAAAAAACAAAATATTAAAACTTTAAAAATTTATGCTTGATTCATCTCTTTATTTACTCTACAATTTTTGAGCTCTCACTAGCTACTGGGAATAGATACCTACTGTTAACAATTTGACCACTTCAGTTAGTTGTTCAATAAAGTGTATTTAACAGCTACTATTTACTAGGTATTGTGTTAAACTCTGAGAATACAAAGAAAGGTAAAAGATCTTCCCTCCTCTCAAGGTCTTCATAGTCTAATGGGGGAGAAATCATGAAAACAACCATATGCAAATTAACTAACACAGGATCAACTGTAAATAACAGTAGGGAGGCTCATGAACTAAGGGAATTTTACAAGGGCTTCCTGAAGAATGTGGGAATTTAACTAGGACTTGATGATTCACTCATCCTAAACAAAACCTTACTTGATCTGACCATTCCTGAGTTATACTTCTCCTCCTCTTCTCTTATACTTCTCTGCTAAACTCCCTGAGATTTTGATTCCACTTCTTCTCCTCTCAATTGCTACTAAACCCTCTGAAATCGAGCTTCTCACCTAGAAGAAACTGCTCATTCCGAAGTTACCAGTATTCTCTTAGATTCCAAATCTAGTGTGTTTTCTCAATACTCAATTTTTAACTTCTCTGTGAGCTTTGACAAGGCTGATAACCTTGTTCTCCTTGATATTCTCTTTTAGAGTTGTGATGGTTTAAAAAAAAGCATGCATGACACAGTTTCAAGTTTAGTATGAACGATTAGAATGTTCTCCATTACTTTCTTAAGTTTACAGTGATAAGCAACATAACTAATTAACACTGATTTATAGAGTTTGCTTATGTCTGAGGTGTCTATGCTCACCTGGAAAATTCAATAATTGGCTCTCAGAAGCTGACTCCAACATAACACTGCCCAGAGGTTTTCATAACACCACTTTTTCCTGATTTCATTCCTATCATCTCACTCTTCCCTTGTTGAATCTGTAACCAATCTCTTGTTAGAAAAGGGCCACCTCTCATTATAATGTTCATTCTCCAGTTCCCCAACTGTTAACCAATAGAGTTTATTTCCACCTGTTGAGAACACCCACTCTTCCAAGGACATATAAGCATTGAGCAACCTCCATGGTTAGTCTTAGGTTTACTGGAGAGAGTCAAATGTCCATTATTTTTATTAATTATCTGCTAGCCATAACTAATAACGTTGTTAGTTACCCAGAAATTACATCTCTTGAACTTTTCAAACATCACAATCCTAATCTTCCCATTAACAATCTAAACAGACTCCATCTTTTGCCTCATGAATACTGAGCCTAAAATTACACAGCAGCTCCTATACTACATACTGTACTCTCTGTTAGACCTTTGACTCCCTGAACTATTTTCTTCCACCCGTTTCATAGAAAGATATACTAAATCATGAACAGTTAACAGTGATGACAGATCAACAGGCAAAGATAAACACAGAAATAATCCAAGACAGAGTGTTCCTGGTTCTATTTCCTTCAAGTAGTTTTCAGATTTAGATTACTTCCAGGCACCCAAGCCTTGGAATTATCTCCCCAAATATCTAAATTGCTTTCTCCCAGGTTCTACAAAGCACTTCCTTCACTTTAGCTACTTATTTTAGATGGCACCTCATTGAGTTTTTCCTAGTCAATTTACTTTTTGCAAAGCTCAACTATCTCTACAATAGAGAAATTTCTTCTCAAGGAATCATTTGACTTTTACCTAATAGTATTGGGGCTTTCTTTAAGTTTCACTGTCAGCAGAACAGCCTACATTTAACATCTGTGTGAGCCATTTGTTACTAAATTTCAATAAAAGGGGAAAACGCTATGCTGGGAAGTATTTTTCTTTTTTCCATGGTTTATACGGTACTTTGAATCCACTCCCAATGGGGACTTATGTATTGATCAAGCATAATTACTTGCAGTTTAAATAAAAACTACAGTGCAAAGTCTTTGGTTATAGTGGATGATGAGAAGAAATATACAAGAAGAGCAAACCCAAGCTTATTCAGTCGGTCAAGGTACCAAAGCTTAAAGGGCTCAAGACTGACAAAGAGAGGAGATCGCACTTCATAGACATATTATTTTTACTAGACTTGCAAGTTCATTGATATAGGGAATCCCCACTGAAGACATCCCCTTTGACTGTGAATATAAGCATCTATTCTGTAATTTGGAGTCTTAGAGTGTTGCCTGGAACTGTAGAGGGCCAGTGCTGATGTGGTCTGGAATGTGAGGTACTGTCCTGGTTTTACTTGAGACTTTTACTAACATGAGTGGCTAACTTTACCAGGACAATTGGCTCACCATCCCCACTCTTGATATGCAAGGATGAGAACATCCTTACCTTGCAGGTGCACCCCAAGGCCGTGCCTCCCTGAGGCTGTCCCACCAGGAGGAACTAGATTAGGGAGTATAAGAAATAATCTAAAAATGTTCTCATGGGAATGACCTTGGTTGCTTGAATGTTCGCACAATGAACAACTCTGCTTGATTGTCTATAATAATCTATATAAATCTTGGCTATCCGGTTAATAAATGAGAACTATTCTTTACAACTCTTTGCCTGGCCCCGTGTCTACTTTTCTTTGAGGATTTCTCAGCAGTCACAATCAGCAGCCCCCATGGGTGGCCCGCAGCATGGAACCACTGAAAGTCAAATGACTTCTCCAGGGTCACACACAGCCAATATATGTCAAGCAAGGGCCTTGCAGCCAATTTTACTGTTTCAAAGGTCAAAATTTCTCTTTCATAGTTATACAAATAATCTGAGGGGAAAAAAGATGTTTAGAAAAATTCAGCTTCCTAATAAATGAAGAGTCAAAAAGTTTATTTGTAATTCTAATTAATTTCTTTAATTCTAAAGTAACTGAGTTACTAAACTGTTTTTAAATTTGTCATTAACAAAAACAAATGAAGGGAAAGGAAGAAAGGAAAATGTTTCAAAAAGACCTATTGGTTTTATGACAGAAAATGAATTTGAACATGCATAAATCAGCCCATAACAATGTTATGCTTCCTAAAGTTTTAAGACAATTGACTTGGATACTAACGAAATCTCTCAAAATAATTATAAAGAACTTCCATGATACAGAAGAAGCAGAGATCAGGACAAATTTAGGAATAATGCACTAAATATTTTTCACATCTTCCATCGAGTCCAAAGCTTTCCTAATATAGATGCTTCAAGTACAAATTCACATTATCACATTTCACAATTCTCTTATTGGATAAGGGTTAAAAATAAACCACTGGCATTTACACAGAATGCTGCATTGTTATTCTTACAAATTTATGTCCATCTTTTTTTTTTTTTTTTTTTTTTACGATCTATTTTCCTAGAATAGGTTCTGTCAAGAGATAAATGTGTTCATCTAGCTAGTTTGCATTTCTATAAGTTTCAGAATCATAGACAACTACTACTGGCAAAGTCGAAGAGGTCAGGTTCTCTTTCACAACATTCTCAGATACTGGGAATGTGGCAGTTTCAGGACATGAAAAATAGGTAATTGTTGAGGATTGCATAGGATTGTGGGATTGTGAGCTAGAAGGGTTCTTAGAGATAAATCAGTCCAGTTTTCTCATATTGTAGGTGAAGCAACTGAAACCCATAGAGTTTAAATGACTTGACTAAGGTCTCACAGACATTAAGTGGCAAATCTGTGATTGAAACCCAGGTCTTTAGAGCCAAAATCCAGAGATAATTCTCTTCCAGAAGTATCAGTCTTGGATTCATGCAGCAAACTGGAGCAAAAGTTTCTCTTACTCCCTCAGATTAAAGTAGAATTGGGAAATTTTGAACAAAATAAATAGACAATAAAATATAGATAATATTAATTTGTCATTTTCTAATTCAGCGTCCACAGGGATTAAATACTATGAAGTACATCTCACTATTTCCCTATTTCAGTGGACTTCATTCCCTTAAGATTGGCTAAAATCAGGTTTTTAACCCTGATAAAGTAACATGAATTCCTTAGTAAATAATTAGAAGGAAAATAAGCCTAATTAAAAATTTAGTAGGAAAAAATTAAAATTTAATAACATCTAAACTGAGATATTTTGCAGCCCAACTCTCTAAATCTGTAGATGAAGAAAATTAAACCCAGATAGGTTCAATGACTTATCTGAAGTCCTATCTAACAGAGTTCAGATTTAAAATCAAAGTCTTCTGATTCCTTTAAATTATCTGAATAAGGACAAAAAATCCATCACTCACACTGATTAAAGATGATGACTGTTCTTGCTACCTTCTCCTGGGGACCTCAAACCCTCACAATTGAAGGAACTTAAATCTAAACTTCAGTTTAGTTCCCCCACTAAGGTTCTTGGGCTATCCGATGTTATAGAGGAAAACGTAAGAATCTATGGTTCCATAGCTTGAGAATCTAAGAATCATGTCAGCATTGTGGCTAATTCAACCCTGGCATTGTATTTTTCCCTATGAAAGGACCAACATTTCCTCCAGTTTTAGTAATTGTCTTATGTAGCATATATGTGTATGGGCTAAATGTATGAATATGTATGTTTTATGTATGTATAACTCAAAAACTGAGTACATCTACCCGTATAGAGGCACACTACACACACTCATACACACATTTATAATATAATGTGTGTATACATGTATATATGTGTGTGTGTGTATATGTGCACATGTACGTGTGTGTGTGTGTTTGTGTGTGTGTACAATATATATATATATATTGAGTAGCAAGGATTGATATGAGCTAAGATCTGATCTGGGTTTCCCTATCTACTTTGTTTCTTTTTAAAGGCTTTTATGAGGGACTGTGATGCCAGCAGTACAGATGAGGAAAGAAGGGAGGCAAGAACTATTATCACTGAACATAAATATTTTAATGTTTGAATCTTTTAAGAGTGGTCTTGACCTAGAATTGTATGTATCTACAATCCCTCAATTTTTTTAGTTTTCAGTGATCACCCTTAAAGGAGGGGGGGAGATAACATTTACATTATATGCACCAAATAATTTCATTTCTATCCAATATGCAAAGGAAAAGGGTGACAAGGAAGGGATATATTGGTCTAGAAATCTGTTGAGATTATGAATAGGGAGGTATACTGGTAAACCCTACCCATAAACAATGGCAGAGTTGATGTATTTACAACTTAAGTTTTGAAAGCAGTGGGTGGAGAGGGAGGTAACAGAAGAGAAGGGAAGGACTCCAAAGAATGGGCAAGATGGCTAGAGAATTGTAAGTTAATTATGACTTCATTGAAATATTCATCTGGGAAAGGTAATCATCAATCAGAGATAAGGACAGAGAGGCCCAAAGGTCAGTTTCTTAGGGGTGAGAAGGTGATTAATAATGAAGATATAAGTACTAATGAGCCACTTAAAATATTTACAAGTTAGGGGAAGTGTCGAGGGTCACTCAACTCCAGAAAGACAGAAGCAAGATTTGAACTTAGCTCCAAGATCTGCAAGGACTCTAGTCAGTGCATGACAATGAAATCATTTCACATTGACTCTTTGAAGCACATTCCAACATATTTTTTTCCAAAACTTTGAAAATATTTTCAGATATATGATTATGTATTTTTTAATTTTTTTTTATAATTATTGTTGTATAACCTTTAAAAGGTAGCTAGTGGTACAGTGGATAGAGTACTGGGCCTGGGGTCAGGAAAACCTGACTTCAAATCCAACCTCAGGCACTTAATAGCTATGTGATCCTGGGCAAGTCACTTAATCCTGTTTGCCTCCATTTCCTCATTCAGAAAATGAGCTGGAGAAGGAAATGACAAACTACTCCAGTATCTTCGCCAGGAAAACCTCAGGGAGAGTCAAGAAGAGTCATACAAAACTGAAACAACAACAATGGCAAACTTTAAAAAACCTTCAATTTCCAAAATTTTATATCATGAGTTAAAAGAAATGACCATGAAGTATGAGCAACCAGCTATCTTAGACTGCTCCTGGCGGTGGTAAGGTAAATAATTGCTGCTGACAGTTTGCCATTAAGTGAGGTCTTCTCTACTACAGGGTGCTGATATGCTTTAACTTTCACTAGCTTTGCTGTCAAATAAAAATCTCAGAGCAGTTCATGAAGTTATTGTAAATATTTCCTTGTTGCCTCATAAACGTGAAATAAATAAGTCCATCTCAATACTGTGGATGATACTTTGCAATGTTATATTGTCCTTTGGAAAACAGATCTTACTCCTTTTTCTATAATACTGTACCACTGGGGCTGAAGTGGAGTTTTACCATAACTGTAATAACTTCAATTATTACATTATTTTCAATTCTTAGCACCTAATATATTTGGAACAACAAAATGTAAAGCCATTGTATCTTCTTCAGCCCTTGGTGGTCTCCTTGGGGTCTTCTTTCAGTTTTAATGCAGCTTCTTAAAACTTCTATTGCACAAAAAAGGGAACAGAAATAAATGAGGGAGCCATGTGGGAGAATTCTTATAGCATCTTTTTACTGTATTCCTCTATTTTATTCATAATGAACACTGACAAGGCCTCAGGGCTGACTGACCCAAATGTTTAAACACACAGGCTTGACTTGAGTGTAGTTTTTACTAAGCTCTGTGGGTATTTAGTCTTCCACTGTTTTGGTTTTTTTCTTTCTTTTTTTCCCTGTCCAATGAGTTTAATTGAATGGGAATAAGGATGGGGGCTTGGGGAAGTGTAAGTCAAATTTTACTCTGGCTATATTATCATGGATTTCATCCACACTCTTGTCATAGGGATTCCACTAAAGCACAAGCTTGAGAGTTTCACTTTCCGGCTCAATAAATTCCAGTAGCTTCCTCCTATGGAAAGCCTGATCTCCACATATACAGGTACATGCTGTCTAACTCAATAAAGTGTAAGTTCTTTGAGTATTGGGACTTTTTCATTTTGGTCTTTGTATCTCCAATGCCTAGCATAGCGCTTGGCACATAGAAAGCACTTCTTAAATTCGTGTTGATTGAGTAATTAGTGGTTTGGGGCTCATCATTAGAAATAAGTTGCACTTAATAATACTTAAGATAAAAAAGAATCGGCATATTTTAGGAACAGAAGACATTAAAATGAGGTTTTTTTTTCCTCTAGAGCTTTGTTTTTATTTGTATTAAATTCCCAGTACAGATTAGCAACTGTTATCTTAGAGAGATGCCTGTACCACTGAAGAGTTAAGTATTATACCTACAACCACACTGTATGTGTGTAGTGACTCTCCAAGTGTTATGCCACACTGCTTCTCAAAACAAATGGTTAGGAAAGCATAGTATACCATGCTGCAACACGAGACAGACAGTAGATACATCTACATCTTATCACAAGTGATAGAACTATAATTTTGGAAGCAATCAGAGATTCAAAATGCTTTATTTTTAATAGAGAAACTGAGTCCTTTGCGTTGAAAATTTTGCTCAAAAACAGCCAGGTAGTTAGGAGAAGTATAAGGACTCGAATTCAGGGAACTTTACCTTTTAAGTTCTGAACTTCTCCCAGAATATCAAAGGCTCAATATTCATTTCCATAGTAAATATACATGAGTATAATTTGTATTCCCTTTAAGTATTTTAACATTCTTTGGGTTAACTTTGGGTTACATAGGAAATTCAGCCATATTTTATACTTCTTTCTTCAAAGATAAATTCTCTACAAAAATGTCTTGTAAGTATAGAAAATTAATACTGAAAGTTTAAAACACTTCCTATTTGATCAGAATTCTTCTTGAGGTCAGGAGTTGCTTTGTTTTTGTCTGTTTCTCTAGCACTTCTCATGGTGCCTTGAACTTACTGTACTGACACTTTAAAATTTGTTGAATTTGAATTAGGATAATAGTTTGAAAAATTCTAGGATGAAGCAAATTACTATTTTATAAAATGTAAGAAGGTCAAGAATTAGATCTTATCATTCAAGGAAGAAAATAATAAGTGGATAAAGAATACATATTATCCAGAATATAATATGCAGTTGAATGGAAAGTGTTTACGTCTTGGCAGACAATGAACTGGAACCAGAATTGAATAGGAAGAGAAGAGTCTGCATTGCCTTTGGGACACTGTAAACTTCTTTTAAGGACCCTCTACTTTTTTTTTCCTATAAAAAAGGTATAGGTTATTAATATTAACTTCTTTTATTCTGCATGTCATAAAATTCTGTAGTCTTCAAAGATTTGAAATTAAGGGTCAAATAAATGAACATTGAGGGAGCTGACTGAAATATATCACAAACAAGGAACTTTTTAAGAAAAGAAGTATAAAGAATGACATCAAAGTGTTACATAAACCATAAAAAGGATGAATCGAGAGTGAAACATAACCAATCAACAATCCACATATGTCATTTGTATCCTTAGTTTGTCATGAAAAAGGGAGGAAGAGTCTCAAAACATCGAGTTGGTTTGCTGAAATTATGGATGACACAGACAAAGGTTGTTCAGAATAAACAGAAGGGGGATAGCATTTTGATCAATGGAAAAAAAGTTCACTGATTTGATCACAGATCTATCTGAGCAGAAGAGAGCTGAGCTTGAGGCAGGTCAAGAAGGGAGATAAATCTGGCAAATCAGAAATATTTATGAAGCTCCTATTATGTGATAGGCAACGTGACTGACAATCAGATACTTGTATTTTTAGCTTTGACTGATAGTAACATAGAATAGTTGTGTAATTCTGAACAAGTCACAACTTCTCTGGCCTCCATATCCCTCATTAACAAAATAATTTGTTGAAGGAAATGAATTCTAAAGTCCTTTTCTGCTAGAAAATTATATGATTTTAAACTCTATTACATAATAAAGGGCAGGTATGGAATGTAAGATGCAAGTCTTGTCCAAAAGGACTTCATGAATATATCTGCAAAGTATGATTTTGAGTTTCTATGAAAGTTTGTATCAACAATTTGCCATATGGTAAATCTAAAACCATTTCTCTTTCTTTTACATGATGTTAAAGTCTTGATATGCAAATATGAACAGTGGGTAGCCAACTTTTCTCTGAATAAATGTAAGTGAAAATTTGCAAACATTATCTCAGGGGGTTTCATAAGGTACTCAAAAGTACTCTGAACTCTCTTAGTCTTTCAAATAGCATTATTAAAAAATGAGAATACTTAATGTAATTTAGAAGGTTCCTATATTTTTGTTTGTTTTAAATCTTTCTCTTCCCTTACTACGAATCACTTAGTATTTTCATATAATGATATGGTGGCCATCATGCTCTGGAGACTTTCTGGAATTCCAATTCAACTGAAGTCAAGAAACATTTTTAAGTGCCTTCTATGGACAAGGAATTGAGACAGTTATGTGTCTCCAATAAAAAATGGCTAAAGTTTGTTCCAAATTCATATTGTAATTTATTACACACAATATAAATCTTCTCTGGTTTCCCAAAAGCAAACTTCATTGGACAATGTCTTGATGGGATAAATCAACTAGCAAACTAAATGGAAACATCTAACATTAAAAATAAATAGATTTAGATTGTTCTTTTTAAATGTCTTTTGCTAAAATACAAAGCATAATATCAATAAAAGTAATATTTTAATTGAAACAACTTGCTCTTCCACTCTTAAGAGTAATTCTTGTTCATTTACTTTCATCTAACCTGTAATCCAATCAGTTGCCAAAGTTTGTCAACTTGATATTTGATTGGATTTGGGAGATGAGAGAGAGGAGGTAAGAATGGGACTTAGATCAAAAGCCTGAAAACAATATAAAATAATAGGGAAGTTAGGAAGAGGAGAAATGATGGAGGAAATGATGAGTTCAGTTTTGGATTTAAGTTTATGATGTCTATATGTCATTCAATTTGAGACATCCTATAGGTACTACAAAATGTGAAACTAGAGATCCCCAAGAGAGAATAGGGCTGAATACATACATTTAAAAATCTTCAGCACAAACATGATGATTGAATCCATGAGAGCTGTTAAGATCAGATCTAGCAAAAGAGACCGAAAAGGAATATTTAGACAGATAGGAGAATCAGGAGACAGGAGCACTGCAGAAACTTAGAGAAGAAAAAAAATAGTGATTCACAGTATCAAAGGGTACAAAGGGATCAAGAAGGATGAAGACTGAGAAAAGGAAATCATATCTGACAATTAAGAGATAATTGGAAGCTTCAGAGAGAAAATTGCCAGTTAAATGATGAATTTGGAAACCAATCTAAAGAGAGCAAAGAAGAGAATGGAAGTAATGGAAGTGGAGGCATCAATCTTAGATGGTTTTCTCAAGGAGTTTAGTGACAAAAGGAAGGAGAAATATTGGATAATAGTTACTGGGAATAGATGAGGGATGGGAAACCTGTGACTTTGAGGCCACATATGGCCTTCTAGGTCCTTGGGTGCAACCTGTTGATTGAGTCCAAGTTCTACAGAACAAATCCTTTTATCAAGGAGATTTGTTCTATGAAGTTTGGATGCAGTTAAAGGGCCACATTTGAGAACCTAACGGGCCACATGTGACTTTGAGGATACAGATTCCCCACCTTTGGAATAAACAGATGAAGAGAGGAGTTTTTAATGAGAGGAGAAACATGGCATGTTTATAGTCAACTGAATACCATCCAGTAGATAGAGAGAGAAGGAAGATTAGAAATATTTCTCAGTAATAAGATTTTATATTCACAGTTCCATCAACAGTCAATTAGCAGTCTAATTTTTCCACATTCCCTCCAACTTTGTCATTTCCCCCTAAAATCATTTTAGACAATTTGATCATTTCAACAAATATTTTTTTTTTTTGGTAATAAGAATTTTTATTGACTTGGACATATTCCTATGTTACTAAGTCACTGCTATTTGACCTACTACTTCCCAATGTAAAAGTTTATTTATGTTCTCCCACAAGCCCTCTACAAAAATTTCTGTGGGATAATGAAATTTTAGATAAAAAACTGAAATGTTTGAGAAGTTTTGTTTTGTTTTGTTTTGTTTTTGTTAAATCTGCAGCTTTTTATGCTCTATAAATTTTAAATGGTACAACCAATAGAGAGCCACACTTGGATTCTGGAAGATCTGGGTTCAAACTTTAGCTTTTATACATACTAGCATAAGAATGTCATTTAGCTCTCTAAAACTATAATGTACACACCAGATGCGAGTCAGTGAAAGGAGTTTCTATGCCCATGGCTGTCTGAGTCAATGAAAGTTCTGGGATTTTTGCATTCCATTCAAATATGAGCTCCTTGAGGGCAGAGATTGTTTTGATTTTGTCTCTATATATGTCATATATAGATATGTAGATATATATGCAGATATATCTACATATCCTACATATATACATATATATGTGTATATACGTATGACTATGCATATATACACAACACACACACACATATATGTCTCTATATGCCCAGCATCTAAGACTATGCCTAAAGGCAGCTAGATAATGCAGTGGATAAGGTACTGGACCTGATTCAATTAAGACTACAAATACTTATTTTCTTTATAACCTTGCACAAGTCATTTAACCTCTTTCTGCCTCAGTTTCCTTAATGTAAAAAAATGGGGATGATAATGCTTCTATTTCCAAGGTTTGTTAGGCAAATCAAATAAGATAACATTTGTAAAACAATTAGCACAGTGCCTGGCACATGATAAGTACTTGAATGTTTAATAGGTGTTGGTCTCCTTCCTTCCTGTTCCATAAATTGTAGGCAGTGCTTGATAAATGCTTGTTGATTGATGATTACTAGTGTGAAGTAGAATATCTGTCATATAAATTCTGTAATATGAGTAAAATGATATATTTTTTAAAAATACAGGCAATCTGGGTTCTAATCTTGGGTCCTCCAGTGAATAGCTTTGTGACCTTGACCTTGGACAAGAGATATATCTGGCCTTCAATTTCAAATCTTTAAAAAGAGATTAAATTGGATCCAAAGTTTTCCTGGAGCTGTGATTCTGCAATAAATCTTTAAATTCACATATCAAATTCATGAGGACAATAGATAAGTGATCCTTCAAGATAGAAAAAAATATTCAAACTTTACTAAACAGTGTCATTTTGTCCATATCAATTTGAAGTTTTAGTGACATAACCCTTTTTAAATAAAACTGAGAACTATTATTCAGAAAATATTTGGGGCTTAAGGAGCTCAGTGATTTGATTAATATAATTCAGAAATTGAACTCATAAATTATCAGAAGAATGTGTCCCATAGCAATTCCCTTTGTTCTAAAAATATCCAAAGAATTTTTCCTTTCTATAGTTCCACTGCTCACAATGATGCTCCTTATAATTTAATTTCATTAATCTTTACAAGCATTTATTAAGTATATAACCTGTTACGTGAAAGGCATAGTATTAGTTTCTGGAGATATACAGAGAAAAATGAAACAGTCCCTTTCATCGAGAAACTTACATTCTACATGGTAGATATTTGTGCAAACCAAATGCACCATAAGGTAATTTGAGAAGGCAGAGAGAACCAATAACTGAGAGGCATTTGGAGAGCCTTTACAGAGGACAAGCATGTGACCTGAGCCTTGAAGGAAGAAATGATTCTGTTAGGTTGAGATGAAGAGGAATTGAACTCCAGGCATAGTGAATGAGATTGGCAAGTTTAAAGAGGCTAAAATGAAATGTTGATCTCAGGAAAAACTAGTATACCAGTTTGGATGGAACACTGAGTATACAAAACAGAGTAATAGAGTACCTCAACTAACTATGGTACCATGAAAATGAAATCAGAAGAATGTCTCAAGGCTATGAAAAGATGTCACTGATTTTTTTTGTCCTTTGGCCATCATGAATAAATTCTGAAAGATACCAGATCATAAAATTGTAAAATTTTGACTGAATGGATTTATTCTGGCTTGAACAAAGTAGATCTTTGTCATACAGCAAATTTTATAATTGAATCTAACATTTTTTTCATTAATAAAGTGTAAGTAAAATTCAAAATCCAAAGGATTTTGAAAGGTTAATGATGCCAAGTATTTTGTCTAATGATTGATTTTTAAAATTATCCTAAGCTTTTGATTTTTAGAAATTTAAGGGAAAGAAAATTAAATTTAAATACTGATATTAAAGTATATTTAAATTAAAGGAAATACATACATACATACATATGTGTGTGTATATATATATAAATATATATATATATATATATATATATATAAACCAGACATATCATAGATCTTATAATGTTATGTGTTTACCAACAGATTCCTATAAAACAATAGAAAAAAAATTGGATGACATTAATTTATAAGTAATTAAACACATTGATAATATAGCTATATGCTTCCTTCACCTGTGTTCTTACTCTCCTTCAGAATATTTAGAATTTTCATGTACACAGTTATTTGCTGAAACTACTTGAAACTTTGTTTGGAACCTTTCATATGTGTAACAGACATGATACTTATTGATCATATTTTCCAAAAGTCTATAGTTGAAAGTACTTGACAGACAACATAGAGAAAGAGTTAGTTGGGGAAAAAATAAGAAAAAAGAGATAGAAGATCTACAAGGACAGAAGAAAGAAAAGATGAAGTCTTTGTCTCTGACATTGGGGTTGAGACCTTGGTGAGGCTAGAACAACAGCACTGCATAATCCAAGGTAATGACAGGGGCAGCAATAGCAGTAGACAATAGCTGCAGAAGAGGAAACATGGAACGATATACAGCAACAAGATGAGTGATGGATAATGGCTGCAAAAGTGGCAGAAAGTGGATGAGGATAAAGATGATGGTGATGATGTCCCAGAAATATTTCTGAAACAAATAAACACCTCTTCACCAAACAATAGTAAGTACTTGGTATTAGCCAATAGACTTATCAAATGTAAATGAAAGTGGTTAAACCCTTAGGTGGAGATTAAGAGTGGGACCAAAAGGCACTGATAAAACAGGGCAAAAGGTAATAGATTCATGAACTCAACAGCACTATATGTGTGTGTATATACATATATATGTATGTGCATGCATGTATGTATGTATGTATATGTGTATATACACACACATATATGAGCACATACATATACATATATGTGCACACACATATATATATACATGTATACACACATACATATACCCACATATAAATATGTATGTATATGTATATATACACACATGTGTATAAGTGTATTTATATGCGTATATACATACATATATATATAACATATACACATGTACACATACCTACCTACCTACATATACATATACACATATATACATAGTCAATAATAACAAAAAACAAATTTTCTGCTCCTTTCAATGAATCTGACAAATACTAAAAATAAAAGAGCATTAGGTTAGCAACTTCAACCTGGAATATTTTTATTTCTGTCTTCTTTTTCATCAAATATAATATGCATTGGATGAAATTAGACATGTTGAGCATAAAGTTATGAAGGAAGGAAGTTGAGTTTGTGCATATTAAGAGGTATCTTGAAGGCATCTTAGAATCAAAGCTTAAAGGGAACAACACATTTAGAACAATTAACACCCAAGGGAATCATTTGTTAACAGTATAAACCCTTGATATGTTAAAAATGGGTGGCAAAGGATCTAGAAGGTGTCCAAGCAGAATGTGAAATATCACAACATAATCTCAGTTGATACAGGAAATCTCCCTGTTTCCCTCAATGCTAGTAACTTCCTTCTGGTGATTATCTCCAATTTATCCAGTACATAACAAGTAGGGCCTTAAGTGAGGAAGTCAAATCTGGCATCAGTTACTACCACCTTTGTGACTTTCAGTAAGGTTCTGCAACACAAAATATGTATAATAATAATACATGCTTCCCAAGGATGGTTGTGAAGATTAAATTAAATGATATTGACGAAGTGTTTAGTACAGTGCTTGACACATAGGAGATACTACATAAAGGGGAATAAAATTAAAGCAATTATTAGGAGTGATTTCACCCAATTTTATGCCAATAAAAGAACAATGAAATGGATGAATACTTGTAAAAATATGAAGAAGAAATAGAAAATTTTTAATAAACTTACTTTAGAAAAAAAAGTAAATTGAAGTCATATATAAGCTCTCTAAGAAAAGAAAGAAAAAATGTTCCCTGGAACAGATGAATATTGAAGTGAATACTACCAAACATTTAAAGAAAAAAATATTCTAATATTATATGTGTTTGAAAAAATAGATAAAGGAGTCCAAGGAAATTTCATGTGACGCAAATATAATTTTAATGCCTAAATCAAGTAGAGGGGAAAAAAAGATAAAGAAAACTATAAAACAATTTTCCTAATCAATATTGCTGCAAATAAAAGACTAACAAAATGACTACAGCAAAACATCAAAATATCTGGGGGGGACAGAGCCAAGATGGTGGCATAAAAGCAGGGACCTTCTAGAGCTTTCCCCCAAACCCATCAAAAAAACTTGTAAAAATGATTCTAACAAATTCTAGAACAGCAGTACACACAAAAAGAGAGGCTGATACAAATTTCCAGTCCAAGACAATCTGGAAGATCAAAAGAAAGGGTCTATCACATAGGGCTGGGAATGAGTGTAGTTCAGTGTGGACCACCCCTGGCACAGACAGATCTGGAACAGGCCTTAAGGGACTGAATTGCTGGGGGCTCCTGTGGTTTCCAAACTTTTCAATCCACAAATGCCAAAGACAGGTTTGAAAGTCAGTGGGAAGGGTCTCTCACCTAGCTGAAAGGGGAACTGCAGGGTTTAAGTAGCCACTGCTTAATCAGAGGCTGCTTCTGGAGCCTTCTACTTAAAGAAGAGCTCCAAAGTCAAGTAATTGGCTGAAAAAATTAGTAAACAGGAAAAAGAAACAGACTATAGATTCTTACTTTCTCAGTGAAGAGGCATTTTTTTACATCATTGGCGATGAGGAATATCAAAACACACAACCAGAAAACAACAAAGCCAAAGCCACTGCATCCAAAACTTCCAAGAAAAATGCGAAATGGTCTCAGACCATGGAAGAACTCAAAAGGATTTTGAAAATATAGTAAGAGAGGTAGAGGAAAATTGGGGTAGAGAAACTGCAAAGATGCAAGAAAATCATGAAAAATGAATCAACAGCTCACTAAAAGAAACCTCAGAAAATGCTGAAAAAAACAACATCTTTAAAATTAGACTAACCCAAATGGCAAAAGATGTCTATAAAATCAATGAGGAAAAGAATGCTTTAAAAAGCAGAATGAGCCAAATGGAAAAAGAGGTCCAAAAGCTCACTGAAGAAAATAATTCCTTTAAAATTAGAATAGAGCAAATGGAAGTTAGCAACTTTATGAGAAATCCAGAAATTATAAAAGAAAACCAAAAGAATGAAAAATTAGAAGACAATATGATGTATTTCACTGGAAAAATAACTGACCTGGAAAATAGATTCAGAAGAGGTAATTTAAAAATTATGTTACTACCTGAAAGCCATTATCAGAAAAAGATGCTATACATCACCTTTCAAGAAATTACCAAGGAAAACTTCCCAGATATTCTAGAACCAGTGGGTAAAATAGAAATGGAAATAATCCACTGATCACCTCCTGAAAGAGATCATAAAAGAAAAACTCCTAGGAATATTGGAGTCAAGTTCCTGAGTTCCCAGGTCAAGGAGAATATATTGCAAGCAGCCAGAAAGAAACAATGCATGCACTGGGGAAACACTGTTTACATTCCTAGATGTAAAGATAATATTTCTAACTCATGAGACCTTTGTCAGTATTAGGATAGTTGGAGGGAATATATATATGTGTATATCTATATCTATCTATCCATATGTACACACACACACACACACATATATATATATATATACATATATATTTATGTGTATGGAGACATATAGAGAGAGAGAGAAAGAGAGAGAGAGAGCATGCACAGGGTGAGCTAAATATGAAAGGATGATATCTCATAAAGAAAATTAAGTGCTGAGAGGAATGTACTATAAGAAAGAGAAAGGAAGAGGTAGAATGTAGTAAATCTTGCATAAAATAGGTAAGAAAGAGCTTTTATAATAGAGGGGAAGAAGGCAAAGGTGAGATGGAATAAGTGAGCCTTCTTTTCATTGGATTTGGCTTCAGAGTGAAAAACACACACACTCAATGGTGTATTGATGTTCATCTTACCCTAAAGGAAAGCAGGGGAAGGGGATAAGAGAGGGTGGATAACATAAGAGAAGACAGATTGGGGGAAGGGATAATCAGAAGCAAACACTTTTGTTGAGGGAGAGGTCAAAGGAGAGAATAGAATAAATTGAGGGAAGGGCAAGATAGAGGAAAATATAATTAGTCTTTCACAACATGACTGTTATGGAAGTGTTTTACATGACTACACATGTATAACCTATATTGAATTTCTTGCCTTTTCAAAAAGGGTGAATGGGGAGGAAGAAAAGGAGAGGATACAGAATTCAAAGCTTTAATAATGAATGTTAAAAATTACTTTGATATGCAAATAGAAATAAGATATATAGTAAATGGGGTATGGAAATCTATCTTGCCCTATAGGAAAATAGAAGGGAAGGGGATAAGAGGATATGTGGGGGGGGAGGGGGAGGAGGGGGAACAGAAGGGAGGGCAGATTGGAGGAAAGGCTAATCAGAATACATGCAGTCCTAGGGTGGAGCGAGGGGGGAGATGCGGAGAAAATTTGAAATTCAAAATTTTGTAGAAGTGAATGCTGGAAACTGAAAATAAATTTATAGGGAAAAAAAGAACAATTCAGGTTAGAGTAGCTCTAAATTTTATCTTTTTTTAATTAAAAAATAATCCTACACCATCACCAGCTGGGATTTATACCAGAAACAGAGTACTAGCTCATATATCAAGATAATCTTAAAATGTTGTAGACATAAAGGATGTCACCATAAGCATATTAGGGGAGTATAAAAAAAAATACCTATCGTGCATGAATAGAGGAAGAGTTCTTTATCATAAGAAAAAAAAGAGAGAAAATCACAAGAGGTCAAATGGATGATTTTCATCACATGAAATCATTTTTTTTTTTGCACAAACAAAACCAATCCAGTCAAAATTAGAAAGAAAATGCGGAAACTGGGTGTGTATGGGGAGGTTGGTGATTATAGCAGGTTTCTGTGAAAAACACCTCATTTCTCAAAGATATAGGGAACTGAGTCAAATTTATTTTTTAAAAGTCATTCACAATTGCATAAATGATTAAAGAATATGAACAAGTGGTTTTCAGACAAATAAATTAGTGCTATCAGTAGTCTTATGAACAATGCTCTAAATCATTAATTTTTAGATTAGATAAATGCCAATTAAAACAACACTTTAGCACCATTTTACATCCAACAGATTGGATAACATGATTGAAAAGGAAAATGACAAATGCTGGAGGGGATGTGGACAAGTTGTCCAGTCATTCTGGAGAACAATTTGGAATCATTCCCAAAGAGTTATAAAACTGTGCATACCCTTTGACTCAGCATTACTGCTACCAGTTCTGTATCCCAAAGAGATCAAAAGAAAGAAGACTTATATGTACAAAAATATTTCTAGCTTTGCAATCATTTCATATACCTTCCCAGGTCTTTCCCCTTAAAACATTCCTTTCATCATTTCTTACACACAATGGTATTCCATCATAATCATATACTATAGCTTGCTCAGCCATTCTGCAACTAATGGGTATCCCTTCAGTTTCTAATTCTAATTCTTTGCTCCCCCCAAAAATTCTGTTTTAACATTTTTGTGCATGATAAATGGACTTGGAATGCAATGAAACACTTTTGGAATAAATAGACTTCATAAAGCAAAAACAAAGACTGAAAATAGGCATGTGCCAATAGATTCATCAAATACAATCCAAAGTAGTTCATCTCTGAACAGAGTTTGCAAAGCACCTAAGACCTAAGAATAAAATCCAAAGGTATTCCATGAGCAATCCTTATTACCTCAACATTATCTAAGAAATGATCTATGCATATGATTGTCACGAGAATTTATAGAAACATAAAATATACAATCATTTGACTAGACATAAATCAGAACATCATTATCAATTATAAGCTAGCAAATGACAAGTAGTTATCTTTTAAAAAAAATTACAAATCAAGAGCAGGAGGGCATAGTTCAAGGTATATAGAAATATATATTTCCAGTATCCTGAGTGATGTCTTAGACCTGAATGAAAACTTAAATTCAGCAACAAAGAAATATTTATTTGGATCCATTCTCTAAATCAGGATTTCTTAACCTTTTTTTTGCAACATGGACCCCTCTGGCTATCTGGTGAAACCTATGGGCTACTTGGCAGAATAATGGTTTTAAATGAATAAAATAAACTATATGGCATTACAAAGGGGACCATTTATATTGAAAGAGTTATCATAGTATTTTTTTAAGTTCATGGACTCTAGATGAATAACTGCTGCAAAATGAAATGCTAGTTATTAAACATCTTCTCTATTGGCTTTAGTTCTAACAAAGTTCAAGAATTATCCTTTCTTACCAAGTGTTTTTCACACCTCTATTCGATACAAGAGTTATGGTTAGTATGGTTAGTCTGAAGTTCAAACGTATTGCTTATAATGTTGTGGGAACATAACAGCAATAAATGGCCACATGTCTTTGGATAGCAATTCAATGGCATGAATCTTAGTGGGCACAGAGCCTGAGATAACATTGCAGAAATGCTACACTCAAGTAGACTATAAGAAATTTTTTCACTAATGTGGACTCCTGGGAAATAATAGCACTTAATATGAAAAAAAGGAAGAAATCAAAGCAAAGATAAATAATTTCAATTCAGAAATCAAAAAAAGACAAAGCCATGAACAAATTACTTTCTAAACAGCAATAAGAAAAAAAGAATGTATGTGAAGTTGCATTAGGAGAACCCTTATGGTTCAACTATCAAGTTAAACACTTGCCCGGACTCAGATTTGGAGGAGAGCTTTACTATGTCAGAAAGCAAGCACCGGTTGGTTTCCTGTGTGTGAGGACAGAGGGCTTATATTGCCAAGGAAAGTGGGTAGGTAGGTCTACACCTCTAGAAGGGGATAGGGGTGATGTCTGAGCTCACACATGCCCAGAGAGATAGTTCCAAGGGGATATCAAAGGATTGACTTGTGCTCTAGGGAGTCCCTTCATTATAACATTCAAAAGAGATTAATGAAGGTCCTGTCCTCACATAGGTAAGTATGGGGCAGGTGATTTGCTCTAAACTGGGGAAGAGACCCTTATAAACAAGCCTGGTGGGGGTTAGTTGAGGGGCTGAAAGATGTTTCTGGTCCTTGATCTCAACCTCCCAAGGCACTGGTCAGGGTGAATGCTGTGGTTGGGGGTTTCAACTGTGCTAATTACTGTTTTGATGCAAGCTCTTCTAAGAAAAGGTTGAGTGGTTAGGCTAGGAAAAGATGCTCCTGCTTCCAATGATTTTGGGCCCATTCCAGAGTCAAGGTAGCATAATTGTTAGAAAGGGGACTGGGATTTTAGTTGGACAACCTGGATTCAAACTGTCACCTCTTGTGTGAGCTTGAGCAAGTCACATATCCTCATATATAAAATAAAGGGATTGAATTTGACAGCTTCTAAGATGCCATCTAGCTCTAAATCTATGATTCTTCAATCACATTTAAAAGTGGGTATGGTTTGATTACTAGTAGGTTATTTTTCCAATGCAATCATCTGTATTTATTAAATATGCTCATGAACCTTGCCATCTAGCTCCACTAAAACTAGCAGTTTCTTAGACCTATCTTTATCAGCCCTTTACGGAACAGCCTGTTAGAAAGTTCAGCATACTTTCTACCTGATAACATAGTACTGTGAATAAATAAGGACAATATCTATAAGATTTCATTTTTAAAAATTTTTTCTGAACATTTAACTCACTTTTAAAATAACTTGGCAAAATGTTTCCTTTAAAGAAGCCATAGAAAATAAAAACATAGGAGTCATAGCATATGGATATATGAAAGCTGATATGTTCAAGTCCGCTAGGAGAAATGCTGACAAACTCCTGAGTTACATAAGCACAGGGATTAGAAACCAATCAGAGGAGATAATATTTCCATTACACAAAGTCCTCATAAAACCTGGTTTGAAACATCATGTCCAGCAATATACACTGCCTTTAATAGAGAATAGAGTTCAGGGTACTTTAAAAGGTGCAGAAGAAGGCTAGTGGGTTTATCGGGGATTAGAAGACCTGTTTATGAGGAGAAGTTTCAAAAACTGAACATGGTTCAAAGGATAATGTTAAACGCAACCAGCATTGAAAGCAGAATGAGAGAAAGCATGTGTATATATGTAAAAGTATTTTGGTTATTTAGGATGGAAGGAAAGAAGGAAGGAAGGAAGGAAGGAAGGAAGGAAGGAAGGAAGGAAGGAAGGAAGGAAGGAAGGAAGGAAGGAAGGAAGAAAGGAAGAAAGGAAGGCTAAATGGTTGGAAAAGAAGGTAGAAAAAGGAAGTAAGCAAGGTAGGAAAGAAGAAGATAAAGGTGATGCTATTAAGATGTGAAAGGCCATTTTCAAAGCATTGCTAGAAGCCATTACTTCTCTGAAAGATCTTTTGAATATAAACTGCAATATTGGAAGATGTGTCAAGGTATTTCACTATTTACTAATCGTGAGTAGAATAAAGAATAATTAATCATTATACAATTGGATATACTGCTACCTTTGCTTTAAGGAGGGAAAGTTATCAATGGACCCAATGATGTTTATTCAACAATTATTTCATAATAGTTATTTTATATTATGGCTACAATACACTTATACTACAGATGCTTTTTAAAATTACAGAAGTTTTGGGAACTTTTAAAAAGATACTCTCAAAAAACCAGCATGAGTGTCAAAGACCGTAAGAGGCTAATTTCATTTCCTTTTGCGGCAAAGACAGAGGGACACTTGACAGTAGAGAGGGGTGTGTGTGTATGTGTGTGTGTGTGTGTGTGTGTGTGTGTGTGTGTGTGTGCGCGTGTCTTTGTGCCTGTTTGTGTGTGCCTCTGTATGTGTCTCTATGTCTGTGTCTGCATGGCAGAATCAGGAGCAGATTTTCACAAGTTAGAAGGGATACATTATGTTATCTAGATAATATACTTAAATGACAATTCACTATAAAATATCTCAACTAGTGTTCCTGCTGCCTCTGGTTAAGAACCAGAAATGACTAACAGCAGACTAACAGTCTATTCTACTTTGGATGGTTCTATCCTATCCTCTAGAAAGGTTTTTGCTTTTGCTTGCTTTTTTTTTTCATTTGTTTGTTTGTTTTCCTTAAATCAGGTCTAAATCTGCCTGTCTGTAATTTCTATCCACTGATTCTAGTTCTGCCATCTGGGGAGAAGGAGTATAAATCTAATTACCGTTCCACAGGACAGCCATTAAAATGCTTGAAAACAGCCATTTTGTCTTTGCTTACTTTTCTCTTTTCTAGAATATATAGACTCGGTTCCATCAACATATTCTCAAATAGTATGATAGTGAGCCCCCTCTCCACCCTTGTTACCCACCTCTCAGCACTCTCCAGCTTTTCAGGGTCATTTCTAAAATATGGCAGCCCTTACTAATATATTTTTGGTTCCCCTCTGAAGGATAGATATAGAGAAATCAATTTAGGAAATGATAAGTTATAATATTTTCAAGTCCTTATATTTAATGTTAGACTATAATATTAATTATTATATTCATATATTATACATATTAAATATACTATATATACATACTATATCTACTATGTATCATATATAGTATAAATTGTATACATACATGTTTATTTTGTATTATCTTATATTATATGTTATCCTTAATATTCTTTTCAGCTTTAAAAATTTATGGGTTCAAATTTTCTTCAATCTATAGGTGGATACTAAATCCAAGATGGCCTCAATGTACCATTTATCCTCCAGTCTCCTCCCTTTCCCAAAATAAAGTTAGAAGAAATAGTTCAGCAGGTAGAAAAAAACCCTACCTAAGCATATTCTTAAAAATTTAGATATAGAGATGTATGGAGGTTGGGATGAAATAAGAATGTGGAGCAGCAGAACCTGGAAGCATATTGCCACGAACAGCCCCAGCCAATCCCAGGATGAGACACATGACTTCAAATGATTTTTCCCCCCACTAATGATGAAAAGGTTTCTGTTTGAAGGGACAATGAGAATGGATATTTATAGTTCTGTTGTCTGAAGTTCCATAAAATTATATGAAAGAAAGTGTTATAATCTTCAAATGGTCCACTTTTACATAATAAGTCTGAGATACCTTTAAGATACAACTTTTAAAAGAATTCATTTCCATCTTAACCAAGCTTCCATGCCATTCTGACCTGCTCTGAACTACAAGGAACTTAGATAGCTGATATTTATCTGTGGTTTCCTTTGAAACCACTTTTAAAGGCTATTCACAAAGTCACATTTCATGTCCTTGCATGAAATCACATGAATATTGATAGACAAGTATCCTCTGCCTTGTGCATACTCCCTCTTTGGAATTTAAAACCATGGTATGCACAAATTAAGGTATTAAAATTCTTCAAAAGAATATTATTTTGTAAGCTCTTATCTCTACTATCACTGCAAGTTGGAGGTATAATAAATAGCATTTCTACCTAGACCCTGATTTCTATATTTTACCCTCTGATGTCCACATAGCACCCACATAACAGGTACTCAGCAAATGTTTATTGTATTATGCTGTTGAATCATATAGATGTCTTCATTTTGAAGGGAGATGTCTTAGAAGGATTTCTCCAATGCTACCTTATAAAGTGCCAAAGGTTTTCCTCTGCAGTCCTCTTATTATCTTATGGCTTCTTTCATTACTTAAAAAATATACTTCCCATTTTTGCATGTAGATACTTCATAGGCATGTATTTTGATTCATGTCGTAACTGCACCAACACAGATCACAACATTTATGACATGATGAATGGTGCTTGCAAATTACTCTAACCTCCTAAATAGTAACTGCATGATGGCCAACCTTACTGTGTGTTAGGAGGTGGCATATTTACATGCTAAGCATGATAACACTATCATCGTTTGTTGACATATCATAGTATTTCCCATCTCTTCTCCATAAAAATAAATCTGCGGTGGGAAAAGGGGGTTGAACCAATGAATCATGTGATTGGCTTGAGGTGGTATAGTTCTCTTGCTAAAAGTGTAGGGCCTCTCTGATTCTTGTTTGAGTCAGAGAGGTGGTAAAGTAGATAGAGCATTCCTGGACCCAACCACGTGAGAGAGCTGAGGAATAAACATAGCAGAGTCCAGGAAACAAAAGAGATAAGTAGTTAAGTAGGGTATCATGAAATTAACTCACCACACCTTAGTTTCCTCATCTGTAATGAGAAAGGGGTGGGCTAGATAGCAATAAGGTCTCTTATTGCTAGTGGTGTGCTAGAGCCAACTCACGATAGAGCAATTGTTAAAATTTGAGAATAAAGTTTTGTACATCTGAAATCAGTCACTGTTAAAAATCAGAGACTGATTTATTATTTGATTTCCTAGACTTACAATGATATAGAAAATATTAAGAATGCAGGTCAAATTTAAAAATATATATAATGAGAGAGAGAGAGAGACATTGTTAAACACCTACAAAGACACTGCCACAATTATAGTTCTATACCTATGAGCATATATGTGACTTGATGTCAAGAGTAGTTGCAGTTTTCTGACCGTTTCTTGTCTGGCAGAGAGCAAATAAACCCACACATAAGTTCACGAAGCTCTTCCCTTCACTTTCTTCCTTTGTGTCAGAGACCAAAGCTCTATTTTTAAGAGCTTAGCCTTTCTGTTCTGGTAGTGCATAAGTCAGTCATAAACGAGATCATCTATTTCCATCCTATTTTCATGAATGTCTTTTGTCTATGAATATCTTATGTTCCTTTGTCTTTAGGGCCATGATTAAACATGACTGTATTGCTTTTGTCCCATAAGTCCTAGTGCTTGCCATTTCTGAACAAATGCTGCTTGTTATCTTTCTCCCTCTCACAATGAATGTTCTATTTAATTAAACAACAGAGTAGTACAATACTCAGCTACTTAGTGGCTAAAAAAATTCAAACACTTTCTGATTGGGATGGACGTGTTTGATCTCCCCAATGCTTTTCCAGAATTATGTTAGACATAGTTGCATAAAGAATAAGGGCAGGAAATTTTAAAGTCAGTTAATTGTTTACTGTGTCAGCCATTGTGTTAATAAAGCCAAACCTGGATAGCCACTAGATGGGAATGTGGTAGAAATGATTCTTCTCTGATGTGGGCTGAAGTAGTCTCTAAAGTCCCTTCAACTCTGAAGTTCTAGGATTCTGTAAATTACACACACACACACACACACACACACACACACACACACACACACACACACACACTCAAAACTAATAAACCTTTTTCTCCTCTTAGGAATACATTTCCTTAGAGGATCATAGGATTAGATACTTAGAGATGCAAAGTTCATCTACTTCAATCCCATCATTTTACCAATAAAGAAATATAGATCTAGAGAGGTTTAGTGACTTCCCCTACAAAGGGAACAGTCTTTACCATTCACATGCTCCATTGTCCATACCACTATTTCTCTTTCCTTTGGAGCATATCCTAATAATAAGGTAGGGGAAAATATCGATGTAAAATTGATATTAGGCATTTCTGTCTTTGATTTTATCCCTTACATCCAATGACATCACAAAAAAGCAGCTACTGTGGTGTTCGGAAACCTGGAAAGAATCCAGAAAAATGCTTTTATGTTATGTATCAAATACAATTATTATTTTATTTAAAATTAATGTGTAGTAGAAAACTTTGGGGAAATTGGATTAGTTTTACAGAAATTCACTTTACAGCTAGCTCTCCTGCAATGCATCTATTTCATAAAAGAATATGGATTATTAGGTCTAGAATCTCATAAGTAAGGGAATGTTTTAAATTTATACAAAGGGCTAAAAGAGTTTCATATGTCAAATATAAAAGCCTACAAATTGAAATGTAAGATATGGGAATGATTAATATTGAATATAAAGGCTTTGGGACAAGATTTTGCAACATGAAAAAAAATTAAAGATAGGATAATATTTAATATTAGCACTATATTATCTTTGTTTCAATTTATTGAATATGCATGCTTATATATTCAATATAGGCAGTTTGCCTTTATAGTATGCACATGAATAACACATATGTGTGATATATTTCTGATTTGAAGCATTCACATGCATACAAGTAAAATAATATGTGTCTCTGTTTCTTAAGTAGTCTATGTATATGAGTCTATGATAACCCATTTCTTATTCCATGGATACAGCATATATCATAGGGCTCTTCTGTTTTCTTATCATTCTAACACCAATTCAAACATAATGACTTCAAGGATATTGATTTTCTGGGTGTGGATACATAAACATCTGTGCCAGGCACTGTGCCAGGCTTTAGGAATATAAAGACAAAAATGAAACTGATCATGTCCTGAAGATACATTCTCAGGATGGAGATATATAAACATTTACATATATACAAAATACATACAAAGATATGTTTTATATCCCTCAGCTGGGAAGTTCTGGAAAGACTTAAAGTAAGAGCTAAGATTTGACCTGAGCTTTGAAGGGAGCTGCAGGTCCTAAGAGGAAGAGATGAGTATAGATTGAATTCTAGGTATTGACAATAACCTAAGAAAAGGAACAGAGAAAGGAGATGGAATATCATATATGAGGAACCACAATAAGAAAGTCTGGCTGGACCAAAGTGTTTGAGAAGGAGGGTCAGAATGGAAGCAAGTTGTGAAGCATTTTAAATGTCAAACAGAGGAATTTCTATTTGATCCTAAAGGTTAGTCATTCGTGCCTGAAATGGTTCCATCTCCTGTTTTTCCTTCTCTCAGCTTCCATATCCAATTAGTTGATAAGTCCTTGTGCTACTATTTCTATAAGAACGTTTCCATCTATTCCTTACTTTTTATTCCCACCACCCATAGAGCGGAACTCGATGGCACTGTGCCACTGTCCTCTGCCCTAGTCAGACCACAAGTAAAGTGCTCTGTTCTGGCCTGGATATCACATCTAATGGAAAAGACTGATAACCTGAGAACATCTATGAGAGGGCAATTAGGAAGGTTAAAAAGCCTCAAGTTCATACATTTGAAAAAAAGATAATTTATAAAGCACTTAGTCTATTCCAAGCACTGGGTTAAGCACCAGGCATGGAAGTACACACAAACAATAGAATTCACCCTCATCAAACCTTGATTGTTATGGGGAAAGACAACATATAACTAGAAAACAGGGAGGTGGAGGGAAAGAATTAGAGTCAGTGGAGCCAGGAATGAAGCCATCAGTGGTGGTCAAAGCTAAAGTCTTGTCAGTCTAGAGATCATCCTTCAGGACAGAGGCACTTCCAGAGTGGTAAGGCTGCTTATGAGGGTTCTTGTGTCTATCCTTTGTTGCCAAGGAAGATGATGCCATCAGAGAAATGATGACATGACTTGCACTTGACTGTTTTGAGTGAGGGAGGGTTGCACAGGTCACCAGCCTCACTTCTCCTCCAGAGCCATCTGAATGCAATGACCAGATATTCATCAGGATGACTGGAGATGGCCCAGGATGCACTAGGAGACCTTGGCCCCTTTAGAGCAAGGTCTGTGCAGGTACTCACTTAGGGTAAGGTAACAGCCATTCATTGAATAGTCCTGTTTAAGAAGTAGCTAGGGCATGGCCCCTTTTAAGAAGGCAAAGAAAAAGAGAAACATCAGCCTGGGTGGGAAACAGCAACAGTTACTACTGATAATTACCCTTAAGCCAGGAAGGTCCAGAAGAGAGCCTTAGGCAGGAGCCCAGTGTTGTTCAAGCTTCAGAGTGCAGTAAGTTTAAGATTTGGGGAAGGGAAAGAAGGAAAGGAAATTAGAGGAGAGGGGAGGAGAGGAAGGGGAGGAGAGGAGAGGCAATAGGGATATTTAGCCTAAGAAAAAGTAGTAGAGTGGAGCATACTAGTTTTCAAGTCTTTGAAAAACTTCCAAGACAATAAGGGATTACACATTCTGATTGGTCTGACAGGGAAGAAATAAGATTGCACCCAAGTTCTCTGACTCCAAATCAAACATGCTTTCCATTGTACCATGCTGCTGAGCGAATGAAAGTGAATGAAAGAGAAAAGTGATGCTGAATACCCTTTTAAAAAATTCGTAAGAAGAAAATGACGTTGATTCATAAGACACTAGAATATATTATGTGGTGAGAAGTAATTATTTAAATGGTCTCCACTTAAACAGATGAGGTCAGAACCTCCAAGCTTCCATAGGTAAGTCTCATTAAACAGGCTTTCAGCAAGATAGTAAGAGTAGAAAACACATTCTTTTCAACTCAAAAAACCCTCCTTGTGTTGCCAATCTCAGCAATGAGACATAAAGCCCAATTTCTTCCTTTTTTAAGTAGGCAGAAGTAAGCTTTTGTAAATTCCTAGAGAGACGTCCTTAGTGTCTTTTTGCAGTTTTATCCACAGGGGAGTATTTTCTATCCTTATATTCATACCTTAACTTAACTCATTTCAAGCAGAGATCCTGATAGTACTGTGTCTGTGACATCACAGAGACAGGGTTACCTATGAAAAGGAATACTAACATGACCTTGTTCACTGTTTGTTGGGATGCATCCTTATTGCCTACCACCATATTATGTACATAATACACATCCAGGTTATTTGATAATGTTTATTTCGTAACATCACCAGAAATAGGACTGGCCACAGTTCGTGTGTGTTTCCTGTACAAGCAGGGAGTGTCCAATAAGCAAGAGCTATTTCCATTCTAAGCCATCCTTGTTGTTTATACCTTCTGCTAACCTCTGATCTGTTTGCTTTCATCTTCCTTGAATCTGCCTTGATTGCTATCTCCTGCGTTCACCCCAGAAAGGGTGGTTCCTTCTCCTTGGATGCTGTTTTCATTCTCACCCGAATTATCATTTTTACAAGCCATGTTGTAGTAGCTACTGTGGTACCCTGGTAAATGGTAACAACCAGATCTCTTCCAGGGAAAGGGGTAGGGGAACGTAAGCATGACACACTTTTGTTTAATCTGCATCGTTAGCATTTTCCTATTACTTTTCTGAGTCTTAACAATCAACAAAACAAGAAATCAAGCCCTGATTTGTAACATTTGCCATTTTTGAGACATGAATGCTCATGATGCAAATTTAACAGTCAGTTCAAAAGCTGGATTGATCTGGCTCTGGCACACCCCTGCCTGGCTATGTGTATCTGTGATGCCTGTGACTGTGAATCCCAACGGGAGTACAACAAAGTTACATATTGCTACTTATTAATTTAACTTATATGCAGAGTGTCTCATGAGAAATACAGAGTGGATGAATCAAAAGGTGTAAATATGGCTGCCAGGAGAAATATGAACAATCTCACATTTGTAGCTAATACCATTCTGATGGTAAAAAGTGAAGCATTAAGAAACCTCTTGATAAAGGTGAAAGAGAAAGGTGCAAAAGCTAGTTTGGAGTTTAACACTAACAAAACTAAGATCATGGCAGTGGATCCTATCACTTGCTAGCAAATAGAGAGAGGAAACAGAAACCGCGTCTGATTTTATACTCTTGGGCTCAAAGATCACTACAGATGATGATGGCAGCCATGAAATTAAAAGATGCTTCCTCTTTGGAAGGAAAGCTATGATAAATCTGGACAGCATACTAAAAAGCAGAGATATCACTTTGCTGACAATGGTCCATATAGGCAAAACTATGTTTTTTCCACTGGTAATGTGTGTCTGTGAAGGTTGGGCTATAAAGAAAGCTGCGTACTACAGAATCAATGTTTTCAAATTGTGGAGAAGACTTTTGAAAATCCCTTGGACAGCAAGGAGATTAAATCAGTCAATACTTAAATCAATTCAAACCATTCATTGGAAGGACAAATCATGAAGCTGAAGCTTAAATACTTTGGTCATATAAATGAGAGGAGGAGAAAGACTGTGATGTTGAGAGAGATTGAAGGCAAAAGCACAAGGGTATGACCAAGGGTGAGATGGACAGATAGTGACAAGAGTATGGCAAAAGGTGAGATGGACAGATATGGAAGCAATGAATATAAGTTTGAACAGACTTTTGCAGATAAGGAATGGCCCTGTCCATTGGGTCATGAAGATTGGGACACAACTGAATGACCAAGCAACAATATTCCTGTAGAGTTCAAGCGAGCTTTCTTTCACATAATTTTATTTAAAAAATTACAGATGCTAAAGTGAAAAAAAAAACTTAGGTTTTTGAGAATGATACCTTCTCTTCTAAGGATTTTTATGACTGTGAATAAGTCACTTTTTCACATACAAAGTGATTTCTTCTTATCTCAATCATTTAACTTCCTTTCAGCACTATCTTTAAAGCTAAAGCTGAGAAAGCAATTTGAACTAGTTTTGTTTATGATCTATTTATTACGATTGCTGTAACAACAAAGGTAAAGATATAAGTCAGAGACTCCTAGGGAAATATTCAAAAAAAATGTTATTTGGTAGATTTTCACTGAGAACTGTTGGAACAGAAATATTTTGCTGTTTGCATAGTCATGTTAGACTGTAAAAGATACTATGGCCTTTGTGTTGACATTGGCTAAGTCTGTTAAAAATGCATGAAAAAAATGATCAGGAGTGTGAAAGAGTCTGTCTGGTTTGTCATGTGTCATCTTAAAAGCAGAACCATAGAGCTAGGACCCAGAAGGCTAATTTGCTGTACTAATGGCCCAAGGGAAATTGGTCAGGCAGCACTTTATGATCACCATGAGGAAACTACTATTACTACTTAAAATATTTCTGTCTTCTGTTAAATAAAAAAAATAGTGTGTTTTGGAAAGAAAAATAGTAGGTGCGAGGGGCAAAGCCTGTTTGAAACAAAATTTAACTTAGATAGAAAGTCAACCTGCAAAATGTGGAATTAAATGAGGAAATGAAATTCCAGGAAAATGGTCTGATTCATCAGAAAGGTAAGAAAACAATAAAATGACTCTGACAGAGTATGAGGAACCCATTTTTTAATGTAAAAATCCCCACAAAATCATCATAATGTTCTTTCTATTATTAGAATTTTTTTTAAAAATGCTGACAGAAAGCTATTAGTAATAACTGTCAACGAATTTCTATTTTATTAAATAGAACAGCATGTCTGCACATTTGAAAATTAGAAATGTACCAATGCACACACATATATGTGTAAATACACATATAAACATGCATATATGTCTGTATATATGTGCATGCACATATACATACACATACATATATGGCATATTCAAGCTGAAAAATGTATATAAGTTCTTTTGTCATAGTAAAGTCATTTAAAGGGATGTATGTTTCTTTAATAAGTATAGGACCTTTTAAGGGTAAGTGAACTATGGTTTGAGAATCCATGGAAGAGTTATTTATAGTTAGAGATAGAGTAGAAAATATGTTGTTCTAGCAGGTTGGTTAACAGTATCCACATTGGAAGAAAATAATAACATTATTACAAGAATTTTAAATAGAAGAAAGAAAAAAGAGATTGAGAGAAAGCTAGTCATATTGTGTTCTTTTCTCCTTTTTCTTGTGTTCTGACCTAGAGAAAAGTGAATTTAACTCAAGGAACATTTAGTTTTGTCTATTCAAAACAAAGCAAACCAAAAACCCAAACAAACAAAGCCAAGGAAATGGTGTTGAACAAGAAACTCCAGCTGGTAACCGGCTTTCCTGAAAATGGAGTTAGAACTAGAGCTAGAAGGCAAAAGGGACACCTGACTTTACAAGCAACCAGAAAAAAGCAGCTGCAGGTTATTAAGATGGTGAGATGACAGGTAGGCCAACCATGGTGGCTTCTGACCCTAAGACGGAGGCTAGTTTGAACTAAAAGCATCCACTATTTAATTTAGTGAGGAAATTTCCAATTCCATTTTCTATTTCAAAATCCTCTGTGGAAAGAATGTGAATTATGTTGTCAGATTTTACAGGATGACTCTACCTTGCAATAATACCTCCTTTACTTTGCTGTGACATGAAACAAAGTGATATTGAGGCTAAGGGGAATAATGTTATCCATGACTGTCTAATCAAGGTCAAGCTCAGATCTCTCTAATCATTTTTAGGTATTGAATACTATAAAAAGGTTGAGAAAAATGTAATTATCTCCATATATTCTCATAACACTCCAGAAAACATAATCTTAAAACATTTTTATTCCATCTGTATATCTAATACATAGAAAAAGGCAGATAGATGACAGATAGAAAAATCTATAATTCATCTTGAACAAGAAGCAGCTGATCTTCTTAGGAAATCATTTATATTATTCTTGTAAAAATTTACCATCAACAGTAAAGGAAACTGAGTCTATCCCTGACCGCACCCCCGCCCCCCTCATTGATTGAGTGTACTCTAGTTCTGGAGGAGCAGTGATATTTGGAAGTAAACATCCTAGGGCAGAAATTCTTAACAGCAGGAGATTCATGTATCTAGATGAGGAAAAAATACATCTTTATTTTTTTACTAACCTCTAAATAAAACTGAGCATACATTTCAACTATTTAAAAGACTTATTCTGAACAGGGATTCCTAACCTAGAGAATATTAACTATTTTAATGCTATAATCATATTTCAATAAAATTTTGTTTCCTTTGAAATTCTATGTATTTCATTTTATTAATTTTAAAACACATTTTGAAAAGGGGTTCATGGGTTTCAGTAGACTACAAAAAAAGGTTTATATTGCAGAAAAAAAAAAAGGTAAAGCATCCCTACTCTAGAAAAACCAAGTGCAGATATAGGAGCAGGTTTCTGTGATTTGAGGGAAGCTATTTTATTTGCTAACTCTGTGAGATGACAAAGAATTGCCTATTAATTATTAGCCTAACCAGAAGGAATATTGCCATCTAACTGGAGGGGTATTTCTAGAACTACTGAGTTGAAGTGACAACTACATCCTCGTGAGATTTTTGTGATCTTTTGAGTTAGTAAAATTCGCTCAGGTCTTTACGAGTCATATATTACAATGTCTAGCCCATGGAGTGTGGGTAGGCAGTGGAAGAAATATGATTTGGAGAGCTATAGTTTGGATATTGAAGGTAGTTGGATGCAAATCATATGCCTTTAATCAATTTAATGAGGAAAATGAAAAGGATTTCTTTGAAAGTAAGATACTCAGATTGTTGTTTTCTCATACATGCATCCTGAATCTTAAGACATTAGCAAATAAAAGTTTCACAACTTGTAGTTAATTCTTTTAGCATAACTTTTCTCCAATTATCTATATCTAGAATTATTCACTGGATCAGCAGAAGCAATGCTAGATTTAGAGTCAAGAGATCCAGGTTCTAAGACTGGTTCTTCCACTAAACAGTTCAAGTACCTAAGGAAGTAACTCCACAGTAACACAGAATTTCAGTCTGAAGAGATCTCAATTGCATCTTTTCTACCTCACACCTGAAAAATTATGCCCACTACAACACATATGACATAGTGGATGTTTTAAAAAGTTTCTTGACTAATTGGATATCTATTCTGTTAGTCAACAACTCTAAATTAATCACTTACATTATTCCAGGCACTGAGGATACAAAGGAGAGACAGAGACAGACAGAGAGATTGGAAGAGAAAGAAGAAGAAGAGAGACAATCCGTGCTCTCAAGGAGCTCACAGTGTAATGGGGAAGAGAATACACAAACAAGAGGGTACAAATGAGATAAATAAGTGATAAATTGTAGATCATTGATAGAAGGAGGGCACTACCATTTATGTAAGACTGGGAAAGGTTTCTGGTAAAAGGTGGGATTTTAACTAGTACTTGAAGGAAGTCCAGGAATGGAGGACAATCAGTGAACAATGCCCATACTAGATAGATTTATTACCTTATTGAGGAAAAGCAAGGGGATTTTTGAGACTATGTCACAGAGTAGGTGGAGCTGAGGAAAGTGTAAGATGAGTGGAATGGTAGGAGAGGTCTTGAGTATAGAGTATTGAATGAAAACTGGGGAATTTTATATTTGATCCTGGAGGTATTATGAAGTCACTGGAGTTCACTAAATGAGTGCGGTGAGGCGACATGATTAGATCTGCACTTTAAGAAGATCCATTTCACAATGAATGGAGAATGAGATAGAGTGTCTCCTGTAATAACCACTAGGCTCACAAAATATAGATTACAGAAATACATTTAAGTACCTTAGTCTACCTAGATCTAGCAAAAAGTTATGGAGAAGGAAAAAGATGAATGTGAAGTTTTATCAAAGTTTATATCAAATGGTTGCCTCTTGTTATTTCTAAATATATAAAATGTTCCAAGTAAACACACAAGAGCAATAGTTTTTTTAATTTAAAAGAAACCTAAAAGAAAACAAAGGAAGTATATCCTTACAGAAAGACTAGCAGACTCACTGAAGAAATGAGTGAACAAAGAAAAATTCTCAATAAAGGAAAGAAATACTATAAGGTAAACAATGCCAAGGGAATCCTACTGAGGGAGATTTTTTTTTGCAGTAACTACAACTAAAAGTGCAGACAATTCATTACAAATCAACAAGGATTTATCTATTAAAATCAAACTGACAATCAGAATGGTATAAACAGAATTTTTAAAATGCAACGGCATAGCAAGACTTACATGAATGAAATGAAAAGGTAGCAAACTTTAAGAATTAATAAGAATTAATAAAACAGTATAATAATCTTCCAATATAAAAAAGTATTTCAGAAAAAATGAAACAAAAACATCAATTTTGTGAGTCAAAATTGCAATTTTTAATGTTTAGAAGTATTGAAACCAGAGAATAAAGTGGTCAATGGAATTCTCAGAATGCTACCAAAAATTAATCCAGCTTAAATTTATTCAAAAATATATTTGCCAAGATCCAGAACTCTCAACCATAAAAGTTAGTAGAGAAAAGTCGAATTATAGTTGCAAAAAGAATTTGTAGAGATAAGAAAGGAGTCATGTGCCAGTACCAGTATCTACTAATGTTTCCTTGGTTGTCTCTTTGGAGATATCAATATTCTACATTTTTTCTTAAACTTCTGTTATTCTTCCTTTTTCAGATATTTTGAGAAGCAATACCTCAATATCTTCAAAAGTACTCTTGCCTCTTCTGGCATAGACCGTGCTTTGTTTGTTTGTTTGTTTGTTTTTAATTTACTTGCTAGATTATGGTTACCCTTTAGATCACTGTTTTCTTCTGTGTTATTTCTGTTTTCTCATGTAGCACCTTAGGGCCTGGGATGTCTCCATCCAAACATGGTAGATCTATTGTCATTGGTGATGAAAAGAGTTGGTTACAGATATCTTGGCAGATGTTTTCCATTTTTTTTTATTCTTCAAGTTTCATCCTTAAACATCCTTAAGGTGGTTTCCCTTTTTTGGTCTTGGGTACCAATAAACCAAGTTTCAGTAAATTTGGGGGATTCCCCATTCATTGCTACTTTCTGTTTTATTAAGCAACATTTCTCACAATCTTCCATGATTCTTTTCCATAATATTTTATAAACATTTATGTACTAAACTGTTGTAGCCCTTACCTAATTATTTCTTTCAAGCCTGTACTTGGAAAGATATAGTCTCCTTCCCATTATTCTTTTAAATCTGAAAAAATGTCTTTAATATATTTAGTAAACACAGTTTTTCTTAAACCTACACAGACCTGTTCAATTTTAGAGGCTAACAAGGATGGGGATCGTTTTGTGAAGAAGACCTCCATAACAGTTATCTCTGGCAAAGCTAATTTCTTTGAATTTTTGAACTGGGGAATAGCCAATGGCTTAATATGTATACAGTTCCTCCTATTGTTTTCACCATCTTGTTTTTATATGTGAGAGGCAGGATAGAGAACCCTCATAATTAATAAAACCTAGATTTATGTCCTATTTCTGACACATGCTGGTAGTAGGGTTCTGTGCGAGTGATTTAACCTCTCAGTGTCTCCAAGTAACTAAGATTAGAGGTTACAGAAGCATTGTCAATCTGTATTGGTAGTTGCCACACCAGAAGTTTCCCATACCAGTAAATTCACAGATCTTAACCAAAAGCATTTTTTAATAAGTAGGCTATCTGTAATGCTTTTTTAAAGAAGTATAATAGTACAAATAATAGTCATATGACTATGTCTGACTGATGGCCAGCCAGAAGTTCCAAAAATCCACCGTTATGTGAGTCACACATATGACCTACCTAAATTAGAACTGTTTAAACATATCTCTTGATATGATGAAAGGACTACATAAATATATTATATATGCACAATATGGCTATTATATATGTTCAGATACTATTTTATAAATTTGTATATGTAAATATTAGCATACTTATATATGTATTGTATGTACATACATATAATACATGTATGTATCAACTTCTGGTTAGGACATATAGAATAGTTTTATGCTATGGTTCTAAGTTATAGTTTACAACCAAGCAAATGAGTTCATGTAGTAAATTATCAAAACAACTTATGAATTAGTTATAAAGTGCTTAAGATATGAAGCTTTATTAAGATAACATTTTAGAAGTTTTGATTTATTCATTTATGTAGCCTGATGTGTCATAGTGGGCAGGAAGAATTTACATTTGGCTCAGTAGTTCACCTCTCTCTGCTCCTTTAATTTCTTCCTTTGGGATACACTTTTCCGTGGGAAATGTAAGCTGATGCTCAGGTCAGCTTGCACATGACAAAATGAACTCTGGGTTGCTATACAGTGAGTTTCTTTGTCTTTTTGTGTGTATCACTTTTGAATTGCCACATTTATCTCAATTTTTGTTGGTGGTGAAAGCTGTTATGCTCTTAACTTGGCTGCATTTAAGTGAATTTGAGAATGGAGAGGACGGGTGACATTTATTTGTATTTGCATAACTCACAATCAGTTAACTCTGTGCCAAGGTCCCCCTGGACTATAAGGGCTGTTGAAATTGAGAAGGATGGCTGGTGTGAGAAAGCATAAATAACTCTGAACAAGCAACTACATTCTGTGCCTTTTTCAATATTAAAATGGAAATAAAGGAACACCTGTTATACATCTCTGGAAACAATGGGATACAACTTCATTTACAAGGGGTGGCATTCTCTTTCAAGGAAAAGAACCTGAGAGCAGTTGTTAGGGACTCACTCCTGGTGTCTATGGAAACTGAGTCTATGCAAGACTTGTCATTGCCTCATGATTCTAAGAAGAAACAGCTTTAGGCCAGCAAAAGGAGCAGAAAACATATATGGATGAAGGTTCTATTTAAGAGACGCAAAAAAATAGACATATGAAAACTTTAAGGGACCTTCGTATGGATTTGAGCTAATAGACAAAAGTCTAGAATTATGAAAAATAAAAAAAAACTCATACTTGTGTATCAAAGAAGTCAATCCAATTAAAAATTATAACTCTATTCTCAAAAAAAAAAAAAAAAGATCACATACATTTTTTCCCTAATTCTCACCAGTTTTCCAATAATTGCCGTAGTAGTTCTTCTGCTTCTGGGGCTCTCCCTTTCCAATACATCCTTCGTATTGTATTAATAACCTTTGCCTAGTCAAAAATGTCTCAGCCTCTTGATACAATATTGAGTCTTTCACTCTCTGAAGCCAAGATTTTTTTTTCTCCTTGTGCTATATTTTCCCCAATCCCATATTCTATGCTCTTGTCAAATTGGGGTGTTTACCATTCTATCACTTTTCATGCCATTGACAATGCTTAGAATGAGCTTTTTGGCCACACTCCAGGCTTTTATCTGGGTCTTTACATATCTATTTTTTTGTCTCTTAAACAGGACCTTCATCCATATATCTTTTCTGCTCCTTTTGCTGACCTAAAGCTGTTTCTTCATAGAATCATGAGTCAATGACAAGTCTTGCATAGGCTCAGTTTCCATAAACACCTGGAATGAACCAACTCAAATATCACAAATCCAGATTCTCTATCTCCATCTATCAGGACCTCTTTTCCTTTGAGGTTTATGCAAATCAGATCTATCACACTATCCAGATTCTGGTAGCTATTATCAACTAGACCCTTCCCTGCCCCATACACAAGAGATTTTCCTTCCTTTCTCTTAATTCAGTGACTAGCTTGTAATCTTTTCAACCCCATCTCATGCTCTCATATTGGAGAACTTACATATACATGTTGATGTTCCTGTAAATATCTTAACTTCCCTCATACTCAAACTACTCTGCTTCCATCACCTACTCTTCTACTGCAGTTATAGATAAGGATGGTCATAGCCTTGATCTTGCCATCACGCACAAATATTCAGCTTCTATGTTAAAAAACCTTCCTTTTGTGGGTCTTAGTGTTTTATCTTTTTCTTTCTATTCCTTAATCCTCCTAAACCTATGCTTCATTCTCCACATGAACTCCTATTCCTCTAACCGGAATGAGTACACTCAGGTCATTTCCTCCCTCATCTGGCTATGTAGTATTTTCTTCCAAATATTGATCCTTTGATGAACTTTACACTACTCTCTAATCTCAAGATCCTTATTCTCTTGTCTTGTCATTTTATCATGTCTTGTCCAGCCCTAAAGATGTATTTCTCCAACAATTTATCTATTTCTTTCCTACTAACATGCTGTTGAAGGGAAATGGAGTAAGTTATAAAATAATGCTAACTCTATCTACATATATGTAGACATATATGTGCTATTATATTATATGCATATGCATATATATGCACACACATGTACATATATGTGTATATATATATATATATATATATATATATATATATATATACACAGACATAATAGAAGGATGTTTCAGACTTTGCTTTTCAAATCCCAGTATTTTTTTTGTCTTTATCATTCTCGTTTACTCCATGGCAAATGTGTACTTTTTTTTTTTTTACAAGAACTCAGCATAGGTTCTTACTTAAAAGATTATGTAAAAGCAAAGAGGGCCTTAAAATATTCATTCAATTAAACAATTCAATAGGTTCACACTTCTAGGAACTGTTTATGATAGGCAAAAAAATAAATAAATAAATGACCCAAAGAGTGACCAGAGTTTGTCCTCAAATAGTAACCAAGATCCCTAGGGGCCACTTTGGGGTCAGTTGAAGTCCATTAGTTCAGGAAGAACTATCAGAGTTCACCACGATCAATCATTTCTCACTCAATCACACAGGGTCAAACTCTGCCCTCAATTACATGCACCCAACTTTCATTCAAGTCAAAAGGAGTTATACACACATTCATGAGGGCAGACTGGAGCTCTGCGAGTTGAGTGGAGAGTAATTGATGACTCTTTCCTTTCTCTTCTTGGTTCAGTAAACACAGCCAGCAGCAGTAGCCTGCCTGTCTAAGCAGAGTGGGAGGGCTGGATAACAAATCCCTAGCTGGAAAAGGTGCCCCATTGGGACAGCCAGCTGTATGTCATTTGAACATATCAGTACCTTCAAGTTCATAACCATTCAAATAGGGAGACAAATCCACACACATCTTCCATTTCATTTTGATCTTTTTTTCTTTCTCCATTTCTGCTTCTAATTTTCTTCTCTCAAATTTCATTTCTCTTCTTAGATTGCCTTTTTCTATTGTGTCATTATCTCTTACTTATTTGTAATTTTGACTGAAGACAGATTTTTGAGGGTGTTTTTATACCCCTAATTTTTTTTTAAAAAATTCTCTGTGACTCTTGGCATTTTAGTTAAGAAGTACTCATATGGAACTCTAACTTAATCAATGTATGTCTTCCCTGAAATGGTGTGCATTGCAAGCCATACTTGCCTATCTATCCTAGCTGGCCAATCCAGCACAAGTCTCCTCTATGTCTCACCATATTTTTACTACATGAAACTCACTCAAAATTCTCCAAGGCTTTCTCAAGTTCCCTTGAATTTCTGAAAATGTTCTATAAGGACTATCAGTTATCTCTCCCTCTCACCACATAATATGCCCATCAAAAACTGTGTTCATACATTTTTGATGAAATCCTCTTCATTTACATCCTTGCACACATTGACATCCTTTGTACTTTCTTTTTGGCAATGTGTTCTTATATTGTTTATGCTGACCATGTGCCACTCTATTGCCCTTTAGGATAGCCTCAATTTCAATTCTTTGATGCTAGAAATTTTCACAATCCAGTCATGTGTAATTACTGGAGCAATATTGTTGTTAAAAAGATGTCCTTTGTTTCAGGGAGAAGCTTAGAGTCAAAAATTGACTTTGTGATCCTAAAGGCGATCTAGCCACCTCTCTTCCATTAAATGTTGAAATGAAGTCACTGTCCACTTCCAATGCATTTATTCAAGGCATATAGCTATGTGTGTCCATCTGTGATACGAGATAGGAAGGGAAGTACATTCTCTTTTATGTATCCATCCAATTGTAAATCATAGTCTGGATATTCTTCCTTCATCCACAAAGGGACTTTCCAATATGCTGTTGGCCTGATTTGTATTTCTGTGATTTTTGGAGGATATCAGTGGAGTTCTCCATTGCTATTATTCTTTCTTGCTATGTTACCATATGACTAACCCATCCCGCATATTTTTATGTTATATACAGCAAGATCATTTTTTTATAATTACATACTTCAATTAGAAGTCTTTGTAGCATAGGTAATTAAAATTTTAAAATTCCAGATAAATTTTTTGTCATATATTAAAAGGTATAATGTGGCAGAGTGGATTGTGAATGGAAGAATCTTGAAATGAATACAAGCAAAGAGGAAGACCAGACATGAAAAAATGCGGGGTAGAATATGTCTGAATTTTAAGGAATATTGTAGTTATTTACGGTTGCAGAGCAGCCTGCAGAAAAACCTGTAGTGACTATACGGGGATATGTTAGAGAGATAGCAGCTTTGATCTGATACCTCCACAATATGCAAATATTGCCAATAAAGAGAATCACCCATTTATTTTCGTTTCCCTATGCATATAAAAGCTTTGTTTGCACTTAATGGGGTCAATTAACTGCCATAGCAGCATGTCTTAAAGAAACATTGCAGACACCTTAATTAAAAATACTTTATTTCTAAAAATTTCTAACCATCATCTGAGGCGTCAATGAATTGTGATCTTTTTGATGGTGGAGGGTCTTGCCTCAGTGTTGATGAATATTGACTGCACAGGGGGCTGAAGGCTGGGGTAACTGTGGTAATTTCTTGAAACAAGACAGTGAATTTTCCACATCAATTGACTCTCCCTATCCTGAAAGATGTCTCTGTGGCATGTGATGCTGTTTGACAGCATTTTATCCAGGTTCGAAGAGTTTTTTTTCAAGATTGGAGTCAGTCCTCTCAAACATACTTGTTGTTTTAAAAACTAAATTTATGCAATAGTCTTCAACATTACTGGGTCTTAGGGAATCAGAAAATCCAAAAAAAGGGAAAAGAAATGGGAGAATCACCAGTCGGTGGAACAGTCAGAATATACGCATTTATCAATTAAGTTCGTGGTCTTTTATGGAGGTTCATGGTTCCCCAGAGCAATTACAGTGGTAACATGAAAGATCACTGATCAAAGATCACCATGACATATACTATAATAATAATTTAAAAGTTTGAAATATTGCAAGAATTACGAAAATGTGACATAGAGACATGATATGAGCACATGGAGTCAAGGGACTTGTCACAGGGTTGCCACAAATTTTCAGTATAACATTAAAAAGAAAAAAAAACATATAATACTCATGAAGTGCAATTAAGCAAAGTTCAATGAAATAAGGTATGCCTATGTATGCTATCCACCATGCTCTTTAGTGACTTTTGTGTTCAAAGGCATCTGTGGCTTCATCAATGTGGCTATTTCTACAATAAAGATAACAATCCATTGATGTCTACACCATGACAACTTTAGCCTGTGTTGTTTCCTAAATTCACTACAATAGGTATTCTGTGAGACCTCTCCATCAGCTATTACTTACTCTTGCTATGTGACTGTACGATTAATGCATTTTCTTTTTGATCATGCGATAGTGTTCACACCATTTCTTTTGTGAAATTACCTGGTTTTTGTGTTGCACCTTTCTACTGCCCTTTGGATGATTCTTAGCTTCAGTTCTCTGGATACTAGAATATACTGACTTTTATCACCAGAAGAACTATTTTTTTCTAATTTTCTTTTTTTTTTTTCCAGACCTCTGATTCAGTTGGAATAGGGGACTTAGAGTCCCTCTAAAGAGGGAGATCAACAACTGTTCTTCAAATAGTCTTAAGAGAGTTGCTTAATTCTCTAAAATATTGAAAGGCTTTTGGCATTAAATATTTGGATCTTTGTTTGAGAAAGAAGTTTGAAGTCATTAAAAAAAAACATACAATCTCAAAAGGCTATTCAGGAAGGCCCCATTCCTCTGCTTTATTTGGGGTTCAAGTTATTGGTCCATTTATGCATACTGTCCAATAAAATCATAGGATTATAGATTTAGAGTGGGAAGTGACCTCAGAGGCCTTCCTCATTTTACAGATGAGGAAACTGAGGCTAAAGGGGTTTATATGACTTGCCTTAAATTTTTAAAGAATGATCAATTTTGCAGGGAAACAGGGAAGTGCCAGAGGTGGGGTATGAACAAAAGTCTTCTGAGTTTGGAAGCAATGCAACTTCTTCTACATGCACTGCTTCCTACATGTGTATATATATATATGTTTGTATGTGTTTATAACATGCTATTTTCAACAATATAAGCATATGTCTATAGATATGCTCTACTGAATCAATTATTTGTAGTCACTAATACTAATTACAATGAGAGTTTGTGTTCTCTATATCTTTTACTCAATTACATGATGGTAAAGATACAGAGTATCCCAAAAGCTTAAAGCTTAAAACTATATGAAGACCTGTAACACACCATATATCATCTACTGTGAAATATTTCCTGGGAAAATCTGACCCTTCTCTCTGAATACTATTATTGAGCATTCCCTCAACTCCTGAAGACTATATTTTCATTAAAAAATGTTAGCTATAGAGGTCTGTAACTTATGATATTCTCTCAGTTGCCTTTTCTCTGATAATAATAAGATCCATGATAATCTTGAAATTTTAATTATTTAGATAATGGCACATGAATTAATTACTATTTTTATTGAAATCCATACCATAACCCAATTAGAAAACAAGGATTTAAAAATACACCTTCTATTTAAATATGCTAGTCTCATCTTAACTATTTCAACCTTTACCCTTCAAATTATTTCCTTTTTTTGTTGTCTACCAGAATATTTTCATAACTTCTGGCCTCATTTCTTCCAACTTATCCTCCCCAGTTACATAGAATACAGGTGTTCCCTCTTTGGTATCACAGTTACCAACTGTGAGCACTAAATATACCCAAGTGGCTTTGGCTTCTGCTGGCCTGTGTCAATTCTCTTACCATCTGCTGTTCCAAAATCTGCATCTAAATTTGCCTCTATTTTTTTTAATTTTTTTTGAGCTCTGAACCATTTTTAAAGGCATCTTAGGTAAGCAAATTGCATCTTAATGTTCCTCATTCACTTTTCTGGGCCATTTGTTCTGATGAGAGATCGTTTCTGCTTTTTTTTTCTTAGTTTTACCAAAAGGACCTGATATTTACGACCTCCTCAACCCCCATTGATATAATCTTCACAGTTAGACATGTAGTCCCCACCTGGCATGAATTTGTTGTTTTGATTTAAGAAAATAACTTAAACATATATTGTTTAAAGTGAACACATCTACTCTAGCCAGGCCCAGCCTTCATTAACCTGTTGAAGCGAGATGAATCACCTCCTACGGACTCCGCCAACACCTTGTAAAATTACTTTGGTGGATAAAATAACTCAATCATAATTCATTTCTCTAGTGTGGTTGCATGTATTATCTGAGAAAACATCAAAGTAAATCACTGCTTTAAAATGCATTGTGCACCATCGACAAATTGAATTGCTATTGGATGTATATTCAGGATATATCAGAGACTGTACTTTATAAGAAAGATATTAAATCAAGTCTTTGTGACTAGTGTTATTTTTAATGAAATAAACTTTGAATATAATGAATTATTTTAGTCTCAAAAGTCAGAGGCCAAGAAAGCAGAGAAAAAAGAACACAGAAACCATGAGCTTCTAGAAGGGTGCTGAATTTAGTTCCCCCAAATATATTCTTTCCTTCTGCCTTCCCAGCATTTAAAAACAAACATCTACATTAGTTTTTCAATTTTCAACATTGGGACTTTTAGATAAAGGCACAGATGCTCACTTTTTTAACTGATTGTATTCCAATGATTTTTATTGCCTAAACATCACCTCACTGCTAGATATTATCTACAATTCTTATAATAAAATATAGGATATTTAAATGATGAGGTACTTATCTCCAACAAGAATCCTGCCTGAGGAGAATAACAGGCAATGTCTGGCTTCATTACCCTTTAGGGCTTTAATGTACAATATTTACTAGTGTATCTGCTTTTTCTTGGTCCATAACAATTCTTCTATCCAATTTAGTAGCTCTTTGTGGTAAATGTCCCCAGATTCCAGTTGCTTCATAGTATTTATATTATTGGTCACTTATGTAGAAAATGAAAATTTTTGCACAGACATCTGATATTTTGCTCTGTTATGTACAGTGGGTACTGCATACACATACGCATAGAGTCAGTCAATAAACCTTGAAGGACTAAATTCTAAGTGTTTTCCATCTAAATTCTTACATCACAATCTAGACAGAAATTTTATTTCTCATTTTCCTATCTTTATATGGGTTTTTCCCCAAAACTAGAATGCCTTCCCACCCCACTTGTGCCTCTTATATTTTTTAGTTTCTTTCAAAGATAAACTAAAATGCCACCTCCTACATGAGGAATTTCTTGACCACACTTTCTTCCAACAAATTAGCTTATATTTATTTACCTTGCACAACACCTCATGCATGGTACGATGTTTGGTTTGCAAATAAATAAATAAATGAAATAGTTATAGTGCTGCCAAACATTTTACCTCTTCATGCATCATTTTTTTAAAAAACTTAGTTTGAAAGACCTAGCAAAATATTTATCTCAAAGACAAAGTAAATGCTGCCATTTTATATATGAGGAAATTATAATTGGGGGGGGTGGAAATTAAATGGTATATAAGGATTATGGTAGAATTACAGATGGAAACAGAACTCCTAACTCAAAATTTATTGTACTTACAAATTGGTTAACATTATCCAAATGATAATTCCATATATTGATTTACTTTGAAGCGTCCTATTGAAATCTTTGTCAAAACCCTTTATCTCTCTAGCCCCAAAAGATGGTATTAGATAACTGGCTATTATCTCTCCATGGTGGTGAATTTTTGCAAGTGCTAATCATGAATATTGAAAGAAGAGATGCCTATTACTTCTGGAAATTATGTCAAGAAGCACACAAATAGTGCTCACACATATGTACAAATACGCATGCATGAAAGAATGTGATATAGTACACATAGAATCAGCTTTAAAGTCAGGAAAATCTGGGTTCAGGTCCCAATTCTGACAAAGATTAGTCAAGTAATCATGGATAAGTCACCTGATCTTTCAGCACCAGTCTCTCTAAAACTATGAATTTCAGGATGGGTGCTCCTCTTCACTGCCAGAGAGAGTTTCCTTACCGGGAGCTCCCTATGCCAATGAAACCAAAGGTACAGTCACACATATACAAGTTTTACACATACATACTTCAAATCAACTCAATTAGCTTTTTATCAATATAGAGTATAAAACCTCTTATGGTGGACATAGATTAATTGAACAGAGTAATAGTGTAGGCAATCACAATTATTTTATGATGCTGGGTCATAGTGTATAGCAGAAAGTTGTTAATTATAATCTGTGCATATATTTAAGTGTACAGGGATGATTATATAATATATGATTATTATTTTTTTTATTGGGGAAGGTAGAGGAAAATCTGTGATTTCATTTATGTGCAAAATTCCCAAAGATGAAACTCATCACACTGATGCAGATCAATAAATCATATTCAACTGATAGTCTTAGAAAGAGGCTATCCTCCCTTCCCCATATTTTGAAACTTTAGAAACCTGTTTCCTCAACTCCATTATTTACTTTAAATCTTATTCCTTTAGGATATTTCAGTATCTTATCTAGCTAATCAAATTAATTAATCCATGTTAATTCAGTAATTGTGAATGGTTATGAAAGCCTATCATATGTAATGCACTATTCTAAGCTCTGAGGATACAAATAAGAAAAAAGAAAGATAGTACCTGCCCCTCAAGGAGGTTACAATCTCACAGGGAGAGACAACAAACAAAAGGAAGCTGAAAGGGTTGAAAAAGGTTGTTCCATAGAGCCTAAAATCAAGCAGAGCTGCTGATAGAAAGTAGAACGTTATTTCATCTTAAATAACACATGTATGAATATATAGATCTATAGATACATAGATCTATGTTGATATAGAGATATAGATCTATCTGTCTCTATACATATATATGTATAGGGCTATACGTGTGTGTGTGTGTGTGTGTGTGTGTGTGTGCATAAATAATATGTTTCAGTTATAGCTGACTCTTTTCTTGGGGCATGGTTTTTCATTTCCTTTCCCAGTAACTTAAGGCAAATAAAGGTCAAGTTATTTGCCCAGAGTCGCACCCTTAAGTATCTGAGGTCAAATTTAAACTCAGATCTTCCTGAACCTAGGCTCTGCATTTTATACACTAAGCTATCTAGTTGCCTCACACATACATGTATACAAAACTAATGAATAATCTAGTTTTGAGGAAGCAAATTCCAATTTCACATACAGCAAAAAATAAAAAACAAAACATACAAACAAAAAAGCCAACGACACAATCTCTAGCATCTATTTACGCAACAAAACTTAAGTGATCAGAAGAGGGGTGCCAAAGAAACACCCTTGGATCCATTTCTCAAAAAGACACCAAGAGGCCCAAGTCAAGTCTCTCTTCCAGGAAGGGCATCCCTTGCATGGGCAGCCCTTGAACTTGCAGTGGGTTACATTCCTGGAAATGGCACAGTGAATTGCAATGATGTAAGCCAAATCAGATTTTTCCCATAAAAGCACTATTATCATAGTGGGTAACATTTCTGACCAAGGGCCTAATGCCCAGCTTTTTATAGAAATTACCACAAACACCACAATTAATCAATTGCAAATGATATACATGTCCAAGGTAGAGTATAAAGCTTCTTATGGTGGAGATAGATTAGTTGAACAGGGCAACAGAGTAAGCAATCACATAAAATTTTATTTTATGATATAGTATCATATACACAAAGTTGTTATATATAACATGTGCATATATTTAAGTAAACAAAAATGGTGATGTATATAGGACGTTTTCCCCCCAGGGGAGCATAGGGGAAAACCTATAAGTGCATTGGTGTGAAGAACTGTCGAGGGAGCTCACTATATGAATGCAGAGAAATAAATCTGGAACTTTTAGTTTTAGAAAGAAGATCCTCTTGTCCTCACTTTAGAGATCTGTGCAAGCCCCATCAGTATTTATCTGCTTCATATCCCATTTTTCAGTATTTCAATGTCTTACCTATTTAATCAAATTAATTAAACTATGTTTTTTCAATAGTTTTAAAGCATGGTATAGTGGAAAGCTCACTGGAGCAGAAACCAGAAGATATTGGTTCTGGATAGGAAATTTTGAGGCACTATCAAGTGAGCCTCAGTTTTCTCATCTGTTAAATGGGGGGGAGAAGTCAAACTACTAACTTATATGATTATTGTAAAGCTAAACTAGACAGGAAAAATTATGTTTATATAATTCCAAAGTATGTTTTTCTCCCTTCAAGATAAAACATATATATTCATCTTCATTTTACATATAAGTAAATAGCCTATGTATTTACTTACATATAAGTAAATAGCCACTGAGTTAGCCAATAAGCATTTATTAAGAACCTACTATGTGTCAGGCACTGTGCCAAGAGCCAAGGATACAAAGAGATGTAAGACAGTTCCTGCTCATAATAATTTTATAATTTATTAAGGTAGCAATATGCAAATAGCTATTTTGAAACTAGTTATATACAGGATAAGTTAGAATTATCAACAGAGGGAAGACACTAGAATTAGAGGCAGCAGGAAAAGCTATAGAAGGTGGGCTTTTAGCTGAAACTTAAAGAAAGGCAGGAATAGAGAGGAAGAGGGAGAACATTTCAGAGACATGTGACAGACATAGAAATACAAGCTTCAGGAGATGGTGTATTGAAGGAACAGCTTGGAGACAAAGGTGACTAGACTGAACAGTACTCCAGGGAGTGTAAGGCATAAGAAAACTGGAAAGGTGGGGTATGGGCAGTTTATGAAGGGCTTTGATGTTAAAGAGAGGATTTTATATTTGATTTTGGAAGTGATAGGAAGTTATTGGAGCATATCAAGTAGGTAGATAATAGTGTCAGATCTGTACTTTATGAATATCACTTTGACAGCTGAATGGAAGATAGCAGGAAAGAGGAGATAGTTATGCCAGGCAGATTGATGATGAAGTTGTTGCTACAGTCTAGGTGTGATGTTATGGAAGCCTGCACCCACATAGTGAAATGTCAGAGGAGAGATGGGGAGTATATTTAAGAGATCTTACAATGGCAAAAATCAATAAAACTTAGATTGAACGGGACTGGGGAGAGTAAGGAGTTGAGGATAACTCTTAGGTGGTAAATATAGATGACTGGGAGGAAGGTAGTACATTGGACAGCAATAAGGAAGTTTGAAAGAAAGGAGGATTTGGAAGGAGATAATGAGTACAGTTTTGGACATGTTGAGTTTAAGTTGCTATGGGACATCCGGTTATTTGAGATATCCAATAAGAAAGTGTATATATAAGGGAGATCACCATGGAATTTAAAGTATGATCAGTAATTTGAGAATCATTGCTATGGAAATAATAACTGAATCCAGGGGAACTGATATTACCAGAGGGAAGTATATTTATTAGAGGGAGAAGAAAGAGGTTCAAGACAGAGTGCTGGGACATCCTTCACAAAAGATAGCAAGAAAGATATGAATGGTATGATATGATATGAATGAGGCTTCAGAAAAGGAGACAGAAGGAAAGGTCAAATAGGTAGAAGCAAAACCAGGAGACAGTGGCATCCTCAAAATCTAGAAAAGAGAATACCAAGGAGACAATAGGTAGCAGATTCTGGGAGTAATCTAGTGCTGAGGTCTGGCAGTATAAGGTCAGAGATACAAGGGGGCAAAGGACTCAAGAAGAGGTTAGGGTTGAGTTAAATTGTTTCACCAAGGGGTCAAGATGGGGAAAGAAGGAGAATGTTTCTAGTGCCTGGGACAGAACTAAGAGGTTGAGATATTGGAGGTGATGTGGATAAAGAACAGGGTTTGAAGACCACCTCCAAGTATAAAGAAACCTTTTGTTCCTGAATGAACTAAAATACTTTTAGTTTTTCAATTGGTGCTCTCCCTAGAGGGAGAAATGGAATGATAATAGATTATGATCAGATGAGGGAATTTCAGAGCTGATGAGTATGAAAGTGGTACATTTGTGGGTTATAGGCTCTAGGACATGACCATCTTTGTGTATGGTTGAGGTAGGTGAAGGAATAGTTCATGTGAAATGAGTAAGGGTACTTGAGGGTGTATCAATTTGTATTTCGAAGTCCCTTTGTATGAGGGCAGAAGTTGAAAAGGAGCAAAAGACTGTGAGCCACTCTCTAAATTCATTAAATGTCCTGGGGGTTGGTAGACAACAGCTTCCAGAATTTTGATTAGTTTGGGTTTTTTGTTTTGTTTTGTTTTAATTTCAAGGGAATTTTGATTGACTTGAAGGCCAGCTTTCAATCTACTAAACCCAACTACCTTTCACTGTTATAATTATACTCTACAACATTTCAATGGATGTTTGATTGCACATATGTTCATTTTTGTTTCAACAGCCTAAATCATAACCCATCTATGCCTGCCTATCCTGTGAGATTCCCACATATATCCTTGGATAAATTGCATTAGGTTTGAAGACATCCCATATGCCCATGTGAGTTCTTTTTCACCTTGACTGAAATGAAATACACAAGCTCATTCCTAAGTTGTCTCTAACTTATGTTTCATAATCTACCAGGCCTTACTATGCATATGATCAGAAACAATAATAATACTTGCTAATAAATGCCTTGCCCAGGTATATTTGCCTTTCAAAGGGGATTTCTGGAAATAGTGCCTTAAGTCAAATGAATACTAACACGAAGTCTTTAAGGGTGATAGCAGGACTTTTTGTTGTCTGTCAAATTATATCTTCTAGCATTCTCAACTTACACACAGGGCTGGCTCTGACACTCTCAAAATAGGGTTATTTCATGCTGAAATAGAGGGCAATAGAGTTTCACATTTCAAAAGCAAAAGATCAAGATTTAGGAAAGGACAAAAAAACAAACAACAAAAAAAAAAACAACCCAGCAGTATGACTGTGTGGGCAAGACTAATATTCATCAAAATCTTTCATGGAAGTAAGTGGAAAAAAAGCCAGATCCACAGTCATTATTAACCTTGTCATGCTACCTCACAGCCCTTTTGCCTCTATGTTAAGTTTCCCTCTCTTGATCTTTTAAAGAAAAAAAAAAAGTGCTCATCTCATTAAGAAAGATATGTTAAAGTTCAGTACTAAATGAGAGTCTGGATACAGCTTAATCAGAATGGTGCATGGCTTGCTCAGTGAACCTTAAATGGTGACTTTCACTCACCATTTATTTATGTAGCTTTGTGCAGATACACCTCCAAATATAGAGACATTTTACTCCTTAATAATTTCAAAGACCTTTAGCTTTTCAATTGGTACTTTTCTACATGTTTTAAATATATATGTGCTTTCATTTCACCTTAGCAAAAATGTACATATAATATGACAGTTTAAAACTTTTTATTAGCCTTCTAATAATAGACATTTATTGGACTCTTTAAGATTTTTTAAATTGCATGTATTATAGTATGGTTAGAAAGTATGGGTGTCTTTGCTCATCCTTATTATGGCTTTAGTCCCTTGAAGTTCTTCCACTTTTGGGGGCCATATTTACCATTCAAAAGAACTACTATCAGACCAGAGCCAAGGGGCTGGGTACCTATTTGTAAAAACAAGGACCCCGACATACACAGGAGGGCCTGCTATCCCAGGTTCTTTGATCTTCTTTTCTAAAAGTAAAGGCATTTTTGGGGGAGGGGGGGTCAACAATCACTTTAGTCAAGTACAAGTATCATTCACTTACTTCAGGGGAAAAAGTCAGCACCCTAAACATCGGAGAAAATAGAAATACAGATCAACAGACAGCGCTTCCAGCTGCCTAAATGTAATAATAAGCACCCTGACATATATGGGGCAGGGGGGGGGGGTGCTGCTATCACAGGATCTTTCATCTGATTTTCTAAATGGAAATGCAACTTTTGGTGATTAACAGTCTCCTTTAATAAAGCACATATATCATTCACCAATAGAGAAAAATACAAGAAAAAGAAATAAAGACCAACAGATAGGCTTCCAGTTGTCTGACCATCATACACACACACACACACACACACACACACACACACACACACGCACACACTTACCAGAGAGGGAAGCACCAATATCTGGGTTTTCAAAACCGAGGGACTGCTTAGTGGCTTCTCAGAGTCTTATCCGGCACATAAACATTACTCCAAAACTATTTCTTTCTACAACTCACTTTACAGATGTGAAAACTGAAACCAACAGCCTTATGTGATATGCCTAAGTCCACACAGCTAGTAAGTGTCTGAGGCTGAATTTGAACTCAAGAATATGAGTCTTCTTGCCTACAGGCCTGGAACTCTATTCACAAAGCCACCTAGCTGCCCTTAGATACATGAGTACTCAACATCTATAAGTGTGAAATTCAAAATCCAACTCCCCTCAGAAAGGATACTGTAACACTCTGAGTTCTAAAAATGTTATCACTAGAATATCAAAATTCACCTGCCTATAGCCTCCTTCCTTCTAAGCAAACATTTTCAGAAGGAGCTCCAGGGGAAACAACATTTGGGAGTCAATTTAGAATGGGAGGACAAGAGTGCCATATCAGTCAGCAAACAGGCAGATAAGGAAGCAGATGGACAGCTTCACCATTTACTATTCTGTAGAAGTTGGTAACAGTTTCTTGTGAAATTAAAAGCCTGGATAGTAAGATTTAGCTCACAAGAGGAGAGTTTTTTGTTTGTTTGTTTTGGTTTCTTAATGAATTCATTATTAGCAGGGGCCAGGGTACAAAGAATGGATCCACTCTGGTATGTCTGAATTTAACAGGGTAGTTTATACTCAAAGTACAATAAAAAAAAAATCAAGGAATTTAGAAGACTCTGACTTAACTTTCCTGTTTTTTGATGGTTGTCTCTTCTCACTATTCAGCTATCTAATCATGTTATATTATTATTTTTTAATGAGGATAAAAATTATCCAAACCTCTGATCTCATTGACATAAAGAATCCCCAGACTGGAAACACCCCTCTTCCACAGAGATCAACAACTCATTCATAACACAGAGGCTTTGAAAGTCACTTGGATGTAGGGGGCAGAGCCAAGATGACAGAGCAGAAGCATGGACCTGCTCAAGATCTCCTGCCAAACCTCTTAAAATACCTGTACAAAATTACTCTAAAGAAATTCTAGAGCAGCAGAAGTGACAAAATAGCAGAATGAAGAAGATTTTCAGTCCAAGACAACTTGGAAGACTGATAGGAAGGGTCTACTGCACCAGGATTGGAGTGGAGCATAGATCAACAAGGGCCAGGATGGTACAGACCAGATTGGAGCAGGGCTCAGGGCACTGGCAGCTGCTGTGGTTTCCAGATTTCTTAACTCACAAATGCCAAAGACAGCTTCAAAGGTCAGTGAGAAAGCGCTCTCACATGGGTGACAGGCAGCTTTGTCCAGCTGCAGTCTTAGCCTTTGAGTGACAGCAGCAACTGCCACAGCATTTGCTACTTCTGGATCTCTCAGCCTACAGACAGTGGGGGAATTGAGTGGCTGATCACTGTCTCAATCCTGAGTGATGTCCTGAGGTGAGGAGGAGCACTGGTATGGCAGAGGTGGTAGCAGCTGTGGAGAAGGAATCCTACTCACAGTTCCAGGACAGAAAAGAATGTTTCTGGTTGATCACAAATCACAGTGCAGGCCAGGAAAGAAATAAGCACCTCTTCCTTGATTATACCACTTTGAAGAACTAAGAACTTACAGGTCCCTAGACATATCTCAGAAAGCAGCTGCACAAAACCTCTGAAACCTGGAATACTATACCCTCCACTTAACAAAGCATTTAGAAGTCAAGTAATTGGATGGGAAAATGATCCAAAAGGTGAAAAAATAAGACTATAAAAGGCTACTTTGCTGGTGAAAAAGTATTTTCTTCTGTCCTTTCAGAAGAGGAAGATCAAAGCACAAAACAAGAGGAAGACCAAAGTATACACCTGTAAGAAACCAACAAGGTCAAGGCTCCTGCATCCAGAGTCTCCAAAAAAATACAAAATAGCCTCAGGTCATGGAAGAGCTTAAAAAGGATGTGAAAATCAAATAAGAGAAGCAGAGGAAAAACTGGGAAGAGAAATGAGAGTGATGCAAGAAAATCATGAAAAACAAGTAAACAGCTTGCTACAGGAGATCCCCCAAAATGTTGAAAAAAATAACAGCTTTAAAAATAGACTAAGCCAAATGGCAAAAGAGGTCCAAAAAGTGCATGAGGAGAAGAATGCCTTAAAAAGCAGAATTGGTCAAATGGAAAAGGAGGCTCAAAAGTTCACAGAAGAAAATAGTTCTTTAAAAAGCAGATGGAAGCTAATGACTTTATGAAAAATCAAGAAGTTATAAAACAAAACAAAAAGAATGAAAAAAATAGAAGACAATGTGAAATATGTCATTGGAAAAACAACTAAAACCTGAAAAACAGATCCATGCGAGGTAATTGAAAAATTATTGGCCTACCTGAAAATATATATGTGTGTGTAGGTGTGTATGCATGTGTATACATATTATATTTGTGTATATTTGTAGGTATGTATATATATACATATATATATATATATTTGTGTATGTGATATATACAGAGTGCATAGTGTGAGCTGAATATGAAGGGAGAATACCTACAAAATAAAATTTAGAGAGGAATGTACTAAGATAAAGGGAAAGATAGAATGTAACAAATCAATTCAGATGAAAGACTCAAGAAAGAGCTTTTACAATGGATGGGAAGAGTGGGTGATGAAAGGGAATAAGTGACCCTTATTCTAATGGGATTTGGCTTAAGGAGGAAATAACCCACACTCAACTGGGTATGGAAATCTATTTTACCCTGAGGGAGGGTAGGGGTGGGGGGAAAGACATAGGGTGCCAGGCCTAGAGGCCTGAGGGCTACCCGAGTCTTACCTTACCTCTATCGGAGGTCTTCGGCTGGCCAAACCAGATGCTCATATGAGAGAAAGGACGTTCCAGAGTCGAACAAGGGTTGAGCTTTATTTCAGGGTCTAGTTACAAGTGCAGGGGAATTCTTCCTTAGGAGGGAGAGAGAAAGATCTCCCAAGTAGGCAAAGATCTTACAATAAGAGACTGGAAGTAGAAGTATAAGTGGGGAGAGAGGGGGAGGGGAGAGAAGAAAGAGGAAATGCGGAGCCTTCTGTCCACACACGTGGCCCCTCCTCCCAAGAGCGCTTTCAGGCTTTCCTGATCCTACTTAAGCTCTCCAGCCGCATAGTTTGCATCTGAATACCGTGCTGTTAGATAACAATAGTGTGCCCAGATCCGGGACAATCTCGAGGGCAGGGAGAGCTCTCTCCCATCACGTTTCTCACGGGAAGAGGCGGAAATACACTAGATAGCTCGGTTCACCTCGATTCCCAGTCGTTTCCTGGGGGGCCTCGTGAGAACTCTAAGATTTAGAAGTTCCCACCTTTACCCGCCCAAGACTGTCCACATGGAATTGAGCTTCCATCCCCAGCAATAGGGGAGGGAAGATAATAGAAGGGACAACAAATTGGAGAAAGGAATAGTCAGAAGTAAACACTATTGTGGGGGAACAGGTCAAGGGAGAGAATGAAATAAATGGAAGGCAGGACAGGACAGAGGGAAATGTGGTTAATCTTTTGCAACATGACTATTATGGAAGTGTTTTGCATGGCTACACATGTATGACATCCATTGAATGGCTTGCTTTCTCAATAAGGGTGGTGGAGAGGGAGGAAGGGAGAGAATATGGAACTCAAATCTTTAAAAATGAATGTTAAAAATTGTTTTTGCTTGCAACTGGGAAATAAGATGTACTGGCAAAAGGTATAGAAATCTATTTTACCCTACAGGAAAATAGAGGGGATGGGGATAGGAGAAGGAAGTGATAGAAGGGAGGACAGACTGGGGGAGTGTGTGGATGGGGTACATGCAGTCCTGGGGTGGCCAGTGGGGAGAGATGAAGAGAAAGGCTGGAATTCAAATTCTTGTGGAAGTAAATGTTGAAAACTGAAAAATAAATACATTATGTACATTTTTTAAAAAGTCACCTAGACAGATAAAGTGACTTGTCCATAGTTACAGGGTCACGATGTGCCTGACATGTCAACCTAAGTCTTTCTCACTTTAAGTCTTATACTCTAACCACTCAACTACACTGCCTATCAATTATATGTTAACTTAAATACTTCATATCTCCCACTCTCTTTGTCCGTTTCTCCAAGCAGTTTTTTTTTTTTTTAAACCTCAATATCTTTGGAAGCTCAATTGGAGAACTAATCCTCCTGGTGTCACTTCTAAACTTCAAATATTTTTCAAATACCATACTTCCTTAATTACATAAATAATAATTACCTATAAAATAGCAATTAATTCTGAGAAGTGTCTGAAAAAAATTAAAGATTGAATTAACATTTACTGAACCTGAAACCTTGTGCTCAGTTGGGACTTCATTCAGTAATATTAGTGTAGATAGTAAGCCTGGAGTGAGATTGGCCTTGAGATCTAAGGCTATGAACTTTGAAAGAATGAGAATTATTCTATCCATTCTACTTGGCCATCTCAGCCACAGCCCTGAAGGACACTGACTAATTAAAGGTTTTGTTTTTTATGGTAATGGCAGTTTATAATCTCTCTCTCTAGTGTAGTCTTTCCACAAAATTTAAGTTAAATGACTTTGATTGTAAGAACAAAGAGTAGAAGTCATTAATGGTCATTTCCCTTTGGGTCCTGCCTTCAGATTATTTGGTATGCATAGCTACCAAATGTTACTCAACCATGCTGGGTTATAAGCTCTGTGACAAATTGAGGAAAAGATTCTATAACACCTGAGTGAAATTCAATAAATATAAATGCATGATGGTTCATTTAGGGATAAAAAGCAACAATATAAATATAGTTGGGGATGGGGTATTCACCAATCACTCATACAGGACAGAAAGACTCAAAAGTTGACTTATCCATACAGTATGGATTGGAAAAAATCATCAAACCTTATTCTGAGATATATTAAAATGAATATTCAATTAACATTTATTACATACAAGAGGCTAGGTAACAATTCCCTTTTCCTACAGTACAAGTCAGAAAAAATAAATGTTCAGAATATTATGTCCAACAGCATTTCCCGTTCAGTAGACTGATATCTCTAGATGGATTCTAGGGATGTCTCTGGTAGATCTACAGACCAAGTGTTGCTGCTGTCATGCCCACATACATATCTATAGTTTCTTGGTTTATCATTGGGCAAATAATACAGCTAGCACTGCAACACTATGCCTGTCCCCATTTTCCCTCAATCTGGTCAAGAAATTCATTGAATACTAAACAAATACCTCCTCAAAAGAGCTCTCAAACTCCTATTGTACAAGATAGTTTCAGTTTTTTTGAAAATTAAAATATTCCATACAGGTTGGGAATCCTAAACTGGACATTTGGTTAGCCCTATTAGAAAAGAAAACAACAACAAAAGAAAACAAACAAAACCAGGGGTTTCATGAGAATAACAAAAATGGTTGATGATATTTTAAAAAATCCTATTATAAAGTTAAAGGAATTCAGGCAATAAGTAGCTTTATCACCAACTCAAATACTTGAACATTTTTTAAGACAGTTCTGCCTGGTTCTCGTTATATAGAAAAGACTAAATAAGAATCATTAGCTCAGAAAATCTAAAAGGTTATATTCTCAAATCAAACTTGTTGTGTGCCTAAAGATTTTGCAAGTTCTCCACTAAGTGTTCAGATTGTTGTTATTGTAGGTGCTGTGTTCACTCTTCATTTGCGAAGAAGACTATGACATCAGAGAAAGGATGACATGACTGGCATTTGACTTTGTTTTAAGATAGGGATAGCTGTGCAAGGTCACCAGCCTCACTTTTAGCATCTATTGGAACACATTTTGTCCTTTTTTAGATATTTAGATGGTTAAGATGAAGATGTATTTGTACTGGGCCCCATAAAGAAGAATGAATGCTACAGCTGAATGAATTCCCACTGGGGATAATGCTCTAATAAATTTAGCTGACTGTAAAAGTAAATATTCAAAGAGCTCCCCCAACCCATGAAGGGCATCTACAGAGTCTTTCAGCATAGTTCAGTTAGACCAAGCACACAGGAGCCTTTGCTCCCATGACTCATCAGGTTCCTGTTTGAATCTTTCCTTCAACTACTTTACATCCTTGGTGGAGAAGGTTGAAAGATCCACTTAGCCTCTGCTCCCTCAAGGTTAAGAACCACTCCTCTCCTGGGAGCAATACTATGAACTTGGAGCTATAGGTCAAATCTCTTCCTCACGTCCATTCTCATTATTCAATGTCAACACTCTGATCTAGTGAGAAGTAGAAACTTTGAGTCAAAAACCAACACAGGGTGAGTTCCAGACCAGTGGCATGCCAGTATACCCTTCAGAAAAAAATCCCTTCACTTTTGAGTGTACCAGCTCCATTGGCTTCTGTTAGGTTGTCATTACATGGTCCCTGAAAGCTCAGAGACATTTCTAGTTCCTGAATGTGCTGGACAAGTTCACTTGCATTCTTATTACGCTGGCAGTTCAATTTCTGCCAGCTAATCAACAACAAACATAGAGTGATGGATTTGGCACTTTTCTTCATTGTCTTTTACCATTCTTTTAGAAGAGGAGTTAATATAATATAAAGTGGTAATCATCAAAACTACTTGGTACTGGCTAAAAAATAGAGTGGTGGATCACTGGAATAGGTTGGATACACAAGACAGAATGGTCAATGTCTATAGTAATCCACTGTTTGATAAACCCAATGACTCTAGCTACTGGGATGAGAATTCACTATTAGACCAAAACTACTGGGAAAACTGGAAAGTGATATAGCAGACACTAGTCACTGACCAATATCTCACACCCTCTACTAAGATAAGGTTGAAATGGGCACATGATTTAGACATAAAGGATGATTAAGCAAATTAGGAGAAAAAGAACACTTTACCTGTCAGATCTATGGAGAAGGGAAGAATTTATGACCAAACAAGAGATAGAAAATGTAATCAAATGCAAAATGAATAATATTGATTACATTAAATTTAAAAAAAAAGCTTTTTGCACAAACAAAATCAATACAACCAATATTATAAGGAAAGCAGAAAGCTGGGAAACAATTTTTATAGCCAGTGTTTCTTATAAAGACCTCATTTCTAAAATATATAGAGAATTGAGTCAAATTTAGAAGAACACAAGTCATTCACCAATCAATAAATAGTCAAAGGATATGACCTCGAAGCTTTAAAATGACAAAATTAAAACTATCTAAAGTCATATGAAAATAAAATACTCTACATCATTATTGATTAGAGAAAGGCAAATCAAAAGAACTCAGATACCATGTCACATCTATCAGATTGACTAACAAGACAAAACAGGGAAATGATTAATGCTGGAGAAGATATAGGAAAATTGAAACATTAATGCATTGTCTGTGGAATTGTGAACTGCTCCAACCATTCCAAAGAGCAATTTGAAACTATGCCTTAGGTTTGCCCTTAACATTTTTTAATTGTGACAAAATTCGATGACTTTATGGAACATATTCTGGTTGAGTAGGTAACAAGTCACTGAAAATATTGAGGCCTGAATGATAGGGTGTCAAAACAGTGGTGCACATGAGCCCTTCTGACGGAGATTTTTCTCTCTGATCCCAACAATGTATTCTTGTTCACAGAAAAATGAGAGGTACCCAAAATAAACTAAATCACCTCCTCACTAAAATTTAGCATTTAAGATTTTTAAAATGGCCACTTTATAATCACAAACCTCTTTATTCAGGATTGACACTGGGAAGAAGTGAAGCACTTGCCAGTCATTAAACAGCAAACAAAAATGAGGTTTCCTTTGTCTTAAAGAACCAAAAATATTCAACGAGGATTTCTTGGCACTGTGATTCTCTGGACATAGACTTCCTTATGTCTACACAGAATTGAGTTTGGTCTATAAGGCAGGGTATAGTGACTCAGGTGGTCTTTAAAAATCTCCATGTTGTAGATAATCTGACTCCATGTAGGTGGATCACTTTAAGCCTTTGAGTGACCAGAAAGCAACTGTTTAGACTTACCTAAACAGCCTACACTACCTAGATCATTTTGTATACAGACATATTTTTGTTTCTTTGTTTTCAGGGAAAAAATGGATAATTACCTGGTGCAGGTGTTGTAACTACTTATTTGCTGGGTTGGGCTAGAAGATTTCCTATGTTGTCTTCCAACTCAATAAATGTTTGAAACAATACATTTGGATGAAAATGGGAAGGAAAAAAACCAACTTAGTCAATTAACATAGTATCAGTGATTTAAGCAATTACCATACATTTAACTTGCCCAGATGGTTTTATGACTTTGTTCTGACATCATATTTGTGTTTGCATGACAACAGGCATTCAAATTACAACTGAGAAACTCAACCAACTCTCCAGAACTATGCCATGATTACGACTATTAAATTAAGATTAATTAATTTAGTATTTATGCAGTGCTACAAATTTTTCAAAATGCCTTACATTTGATCCTCACAAGAACACTGGGAAGTAGGTGCTCTTATAACCATTTGACAAATAAGGAAACTGATGTACAGAAGATTAAGAAACTTTATTAGGTGTCTCTCAGCTAGAAAATGTCTGAAGCAAGCTTTGAACTCAGGTCCCATCCAGTGTTCTCTGAACTATACTGTGTAACCATTTCTCATTCACAGTATAAAATATTTTCTAATTATTAATTTGTCTTAAAATTCAATTCAACAAATATTTACTAAATCTCTTACATAAGCAAGGCATAGTACTTGTTACTAGGATTAATAAATCATAAAATGCCATTCCTTGCACTCAAGTAGCATATATCCACAAAAAGGATAGATGACACATGATCTGTTATTTTGGCACCACTGCTTTAGACTCCCATTTGGAGCCAAGTACCAGAATGTAAGATGAGATCATTGAAGTGTGTGTTTCTTCTTCTTCCCAAAGTGGTCTTTAGCTTCTCAAGTACAATGGCAATTCTTTTTTTTCATTTCAATTCAACTAAATTTTACTGAGTGCCTAGGAAGTCAAAGGCAGCTGTTTGAGAGCAGTATGATCTACCTGAACTGAGCATTCCTTTGCAAATGAAATTGTGTTTTCATTTTGAATTACAGCCTTGAAAACTGTCTCTTTGCTCTTTCATGGACTCTTCAGACTTTATGGCTTAGTAGACCAAGAAAAGGCCTTAGAATCAATTTTAATCAGCATTCTATAGCTAATTTACATATAGTATTTCTGTTGTCCTCTATTTACTTATCTATTCAAGTGGAAAAACTATATATACCTCATAGATCTTTTTGTGGCTTAATTAGTTTGTGATTATAAAGTGGCCATTTTAAAAATCTTAAATGTTAAATTTTAGTGAGGAGGTGATTTAGTTTATTTTGGGTACATCTCATTTTTCTGTGAATTAGCTATGTCTTCAGTGACTCATCTCTGAGTTAATCTTAGAGTGAATATCATTGGTTTTAGCCTTAATAGTTCATTTATTGATTATTGTGCTATATATGTTGTCTTTTTTCACATTGGAACAGGAAAAAAATTTTGTCTACTAGATACCATAACCTTCTCTGAACCCTGAAAATAATCAATATACATCCCAAATGAAATTCTGGAATTATCCATCGTTTTGTTTTCAGAAATAAAGGATCTTTTCAACTCTATGAACTTGGACCTCAAAGTGAATCATTCCTTCTTTGCTTCAATGAATGTTTCCTCTGCAAAGTAATTTTGCTAATACTCTGACTGTTTTAAAAACATTTCTTCACATAATATATTGTAGAGCCAGGAATACTGAACAATGCTGTTTCTTTAACTAATCTCAGAAAAAGTAAAATAGTATCCCAGTTTTCTTATAGTGAAGGAAACATCTTTTAACCAGGATTTTAAAAGTGTGTGAAAAAATGTATAGATTTCAGATTATAACATGTAGTAGAAAAGGTAACCCATTGAGTCTATCAATTGGTGTTCGTATTTGAAATATACACACATATACATATACATGTGTGTTGTATAAATGATTACATATAATTGAGTGAGGGCAGGCTGTGTAGGTCACCAGCCTCACTTCTCCTCCAGAGTCTTCTGAATTCAGTGACCAGATATTCATTAGGATGACTGGAGATGACCCAGGATGCACTGGAGACCTTGGGCCCTGGCTGAATGGGGACCCATATAGCTAAGTAACTCAACTCTTCCTCTCCTATCTGCCTCCCTCTCCCCTTCCTTCTCCTCTCCAAAGGAAGGTAAATATGGAAGGTCAAAAGATGTGCAGTTGACTTGGGTTTTACTGGCTCCTCTCCCCTCCTTTCCTCTCCTCTCATTTCCCATCCTGTCCTTTCCCAAAACCTTAGACCTGCTGCACTATGAAGCTGGGATACCAATCGGCCCCTGCCTAAGGGCTCCTCTGGAATCTCCTAGATTTACAGTGATTATCAATAATAACTGTCACTGTTTCCCTCCCAGCCTGATGTCTTTCTTTTTCTTGGCCTCATTAAAGGGGTCATGCCCTGGCTACTGCTTAAACAGTCCTATTCAATGAATGGGAGTTGCCTCACTCTAAGTGAGTACCTGCAAAGACCTTGGCCTAAAGGGCCCAAGCTCTCCCAGTGCATCCTGGGTCATCTCCAGTCATCCTGATGAATATCTGGTCACTGAATTCAGAAGACTTTGGAGGAGAAGTGAGGCTGGTGACCTACACAGCCCTCCCTCACTCAAAACAAAGTCAAGTGCAAGTCATATCATCATTTCTCTGATGGCATGGTCTTCTTGGGCAATAAAGGATGAACACATATAATTACAACATAGATATGTATATTTTGTCCCTTTAAGACATTTCCAATTAGTAAAAACATGAGCAGAAAAGGTATTTTCTCTATAAAGATTTTATTATTTTCTAAAACAGCACTAACTACAGTGTCTCATTGCATAGATAGTCTACTAGGTATCCTTTATATGATGGTTTGGCTAGCTTTCTCAAAGTCAGGAAAGCTATATCTCTCCATCAGGGTTCTCAAATACCTGAAGGGTTTGAAGTTCTCTATTTAAAAAAGATACATTGTTTTATTTTGCCCAATATTTCCCAATTAAATGTCATTGTTTTAAAATATTCATTCCCAGGGTGGAGGGAAGATGGAGGAGAAAAGCAAGGACATGCTTGAGCTTTTCCCCAAATCCCTCCAAATACTTGTAAAAATGACTATAAACATATTCTAGAGCTACAGAAGTCACAAAATGCAAGAGTGCAACAAATCTTCAGCCCAACACAACCTTGAAAGTTGACAGGAAAGATACATTGCACCAGGTTTGGAGCAGAGTCCAGTTTGATGTGGGGCACATAAGCACAGACAGGGCCAGAGCAGGCCTCAGGGGACTAAATTACTGGCAACTGTGGTAGTTTCCAGACTTCTCAACCAACAAACACCAAAGAAAGCATAAAAGGTCAATGGGAAAACTCTGTGGGACGTAGATGAAAGAGCAGTGTGGTCCAACTGGTGGCAGCAGCAGAAGCTGCAGCAGCAGCTGCCAAACCCCAGAAGTCTGGGACAGTACACCCATATCCACACCCACACCTACTGGAATCACTGTCCTACCTTGAAAAAGAGTTATAAAGTCAAATATTTGGATGGGAAGATGAACAAACAGTTTTTAAAAAATCTCAGACTGCAGAATCTTAATTTGATGACAAAGAAAATCAAAACATACAACCAGAAGAAGACAAAAAATCTCCTACATCAAAAGCTACCAAGAAAACTATGACTTGGTCACAGACCATGGAAGAACTCAAAAAGCATTTTAAAAATCAAATAAGAAAAGTAGAGGAAAAACTGGGAAGAGAAATGAAAGTGATACAAGAAAATCATGAAAAATAAGTCAACAGTGTGCAAAAGGAGAAACAAAAAAGAAATACTGAAGAAAATAATACCTTAAAAATATACTAACCTAAATGCAAAAGAGGTCCAAAAAGGCAATGAGGAAAAGAATGACTTAAAAAAGAAGAATGAATCAAATAGAAATAGAAGTCCAAAAGTTCAATGAAGAAAACAATTCCTTAAAAATTAAAATGGAGCAAATGGAAGCTAAGGATTTTATGAGAAATCAAGAAATTATAAAACAAAACCAAACGACTGGGAAAAAAAAAACATAACTTGAAATACCTCATTGGAAAAATCACTGACTTAGAAAAAAGATGCAGGAGAGATAATATAAAACTTAATGGACTACCAGAAACCCATGATCAGAAAAAAAGAACCTCTACATCATCTTACAAGAAATTGTCAAGGAAAACAGTCCTGATATTTAAGAATCAAAGGATAAAATAAATATTGAAAAAAATCTACCAATCTCTTGAAAGAGATGCCAAAGGGAAAACTCCTAGGATTATTGTAGCCAAATTCCTGAGTCCCCAAGTCAAGGAGAAAATATTGCAAGCAGCCAGAAAGAAACAATTTGAGTATTGTGGAAATACAATCAGGATAACATAAGATCTAGCAACTTCTACATTAAGGGATCTTATACATTAAGACAGATTCTACCTTAAAGCAGTTATTACATTAATGATGGAAATATTATATTCCAGAGGTCAGAAAAACTAGGATTAAAAAAAAGAATCTCCTACCAGCAACACTGCATATCATCCTTTGGGGGAAAATGGATATTAAATGAAATAAAGAATTTTCAAGCATTCTTGCTGAAAAGACCAGAGCTGAATAGAAAATTTGACTTTGAAGTACAAGAATCAACAGAAAGAGTAATTATAAGGGATTTATTAAAGTTGAACTGTTTACATTCCTACATGGAAAGATGATATTTGTAACTCATGAGACCTTTCTCATTATTAGAGTACTTGGAGGAAATTAGATAGGTAGATAGATGACTGATAGATAGATAGACAGACAGACAGACAGACAGACAGACAGACAGATAGATAGATAGATAGATAGATAGATAGATAGATAGATAGATAGATAGATAGATAGATAGAGGGCACAGGGTGAGCTGAATATGAAGGAATGATATCTAAAAATACAATTAAGGGGTAAAAGAGGAATATATTGGGAGAAGGAGAAAGGGATAGAATGGGATAAATTATCTCACACAAAAGAGGCAAGAAAAAAGTTTCACAATGGAGGGGGATATGGGAAAGGTGAGAGGGGATGATGGATGAAATGAAGGAATCTCATCTGATTTGGCTTAAGGAAGGAATGACATACACACTCAGCTGGATATCTTACCCTACAGTAAAGTAAGGGAAAAGGGAATAAGCAGGGTGGGGGATGATAGAATGGAGGCAGATTGGGGGAGGGGGTAGTTAGAAGCAAACACTTTTGAGAAGAAACAGGGTCAAAGGAGAAAATAGAATAAGTGGGAAGTAGAATAGGATGGAGGGAAGTATACTTACTTTCACAACATGACTGTTATAGATGTGTTTTTCATAACTACACATGTACAGTCTATGCTGAATTGCTTGCCTTCTCAATGAGGGTAGGTGGGCAGGGAAGAAGGGAGAGAATTTGGAACTCAAAGTTTTAAAAACAAATGTTATTTTCTTTTTACATGCAACTGGGAAATAAGATATACAGGCCATGGGGTCTAGTAATCTATCGTAGCCTACAATAAAGTAAGGGTGAAGGGGATAAGAGGATACAGGTGACAGAAGGGAGGGAAGACTGTGGAAAGTGGTAATCAGAATGCATGCAATCTTGGGGTGTGGGGGGAGGGGAGAGATGGGGAGAAAATTTGAGTTCCAAATTTTCTTGTAGAAATGAACGCTGAAAACTAAAAAAAATTATTAATTAATAAAAGAAAAAAGTTGAGGAAAGAAATTAACAATCAAAATAATAAAATATTCATTTCCAAATTCTCTACCTGTAATATGATACTGATTATGTATGTGAAGTTACACAAAACATATTTTTACATTAGAAATGTTGCAAAAGGAAACACATACAAAAATAAGAAAAATAAAGAAAGCGAATAAGTATGCTTCTATCTGCACTCTTAGAACATTTGGAATTGTCTTGGATTATCATCCATCAGAAGAGGTAAATCTTTCATTGCTGTTACCACATGCAGTAATAAAAAAGTACTTTTATAAAAAGATATGTCTTAAGTCATTTGGTAATGAACTGGTGAAGGGAATGGCAAAACACTGAAGTATCTTTGCCATAAAAAAGACCAAAAGGCATCACAAAGGGTTGGACACAATTGAAAAACTACTGAATAGCAACCAAAAAGTACATAAAACATTGTCTTTATTTCAGAGATGAACATGTTAATACTGAAAAAGAATAAAAAAAAAAAAACTTGGGCTTCATAAAATGTACTGAAATGTGTGTGAAGAAGGTTTGAATATCATATTTGAGCAGTTTGGGAAAGAAAATGAACTGTGTGACATAAACCTAAAGATCTGAATCACATTCTGAATCATATAAGAAAATACCTTGTTTAGGAGGCAGAGCCAAGATGATAGAATAAAGGTGGGGATTCACCTGAGCTCTCCCTCAAACATCTCCAAATACCTTCAAATAACGACACTGACCAAATTCCAGTAAGGCAGAAGCCACAAAAGGATGGAGTAAAACAATTTTGCATCCCAAAACAACTTAGAAGGTCAGCAGGAAAGATACTTTGCATCAGGATGAGAGAGGAGCACAGTCCAGCACCGAACCCCGAAAACCAGCAGCAAACCTCAGGGCTACTGAATCAATGGCAGCCGTGGCTACAAAGTGCAGCGAGCAGAGCATGAAGACTATACACAGCAAGAGCAACATTGTAAAGGTGCCCAACTGTGAAAAACTTAGCTAAGCACATCAAGACAATGCCAAAGGATACCTGATGCAAAATGTAATCCACCTCCAAAGAGAGAACTGATGAGCTATGAGTGCAGATGGAAACATATTTTTTCATTTTCTTTATTGATTTTCAGTCATGTTATTGTTTTGTTTGTTTATTTTTGCCACATGGACAATATAGAACTGTTTTGTGTGACTTCATGTGTCTAATTGATATCATATTGCCTGCCTTCCCAAAGGGGTGGAGAAGGGACAGAAAAAAGGGAGGGAATTTAAATTCAAATTAAAAATTATGTTAACATACATTTTAAAAACTATAGGATGTAAATATGAAAGAATATTGATGTGATAAAAGAGAAAAAAAAATGAACATTATAGAGAAGACTAGAAAAACTTATTTGGAACTCAAAGTTTTAAATGAAATAAGGAGAGTTAGCAAAACAATCATGTAAACAAGAATAACAACCACCACAAAACAAACTGTAGGATGAATAATAATGAAACCCAAAGCTGCTCCAGAAATAAAAAAGGATACGTCAAGTCAACTCCCCACTCCTCTTTAACACAGTTGGAGTTCTATGAATAGGAAATATCATTTATTAGCTTTTTCTTGGTGTGTTGATTGATTTTGCTCATTTTTTTTTCTTTCTGCTTCAAAAAGAAGCAGGATAGGGATACATCGGGAAAATCTATAAGATGTAAAAAGAAACATGTGTTTGTATACATGTATGTATATGTGCATACATACATATATTCATATGCATGTGCACATACATACACATGTATATACAGACATATATACATGTGTGTATACAGAGAGAGAGAAAGAAAGAGAGAGAGAGCTAAGGAAGTGAGTCAGGAAATATGTTTTCCTCTGACAAGGTTTGTTATTCAGTCACGTCCAACTCTTTATGGCCCCATTTTGGGGTTTTCTTGGCAAAAATACTCAAGTGCATTGCCATTTCCTTCTCCATCTCATTTTACAGATGAGGAACTGAGGCAAAGAGGGTTATATAACTTTCTCAGGGTCATACAGTAAGTGTGTGAGGCCATATTTGAATTCATGGAGATAAGACCTCCTTATTCCAAGCACAGTGCTCTCTCTACTGCGCCCCCTAGCTTCTCCAGAGAATTATCCCTGGAGAATTTGAGTTTAACTATATGGGAATGACCTTTCTCTGGGAGACAGTAAAAAGAGGGAATAAGCATTGATTGAGTGCCAATTAGGTACCAGTCTAAGTGCGAAGCTTTTTGCCGATATTGCCTCATTTCATCTAGGAACTGAAAACTGCTCATGTGAGAGGAGATTGGAGCAAGGGAGCCAAACCAGAATTAGTGTTCATACACTCAAGCAAGAAATATGAAGTAGGATAGATTAGGTGACTGGACCTATCTTTAGTTTAACGCCATAGGACTATTGCTCCTTTAAGAAATACATCAGGTTTTGTACCTGATGCATAGATATAAAACTGTAAAGTAACATATATCGGCATTTATCTAGTGGGTAGAAACTGCAGTCCTTCAAGTATAGCACTTCTATCCTCAACATATAATATACTAAAATAAAAGCATCTAATAATAAACCTCATTATGAATAGGAAAATTTTCTTCAGAATCTGGGCAGGAAACTTATCCTGCCACCCTTCGCTATTACACTGTTGAACCCCTTAAGTTAAGGCAGATGAGTATTAGTTTGAATTACTAGATGTCATTCTTTTGATAGTTTATACCTCATAACAGTAAATAACATTTTTATTGGTATGATGAATTTTTCAGAGCAAAGGGACTTTTGAAATGCAATAAGGGTTTATTTTGAGCCTATTTTGCCATAAAACTGATAGTTTATTTATAATATATTCACTGCAGTATTTTTTTTCAAAGAAGGAAGTTTTTATGAGATACTCATATAAAATAAACATATATGTTTGAGTGTGTGTGTGTGTGTGTGCGTGTGTGTGTGCACGTGTATTCTCAATGTGGGCAATGAACATCATAGCACTTTCAGAATTTGCAAAAGAAATAAGATGCAGATGGTAAAGTTTTTATGTAAATGCCATCATCCTATGCAATGCATCTCTGATGACTTTTATATTTTAGAGCATATGAAAGCATCAAAGCATTGCAAATAAGTTGTGTTTATGTCACCAAAGATGAAGAAATTTCCAGGTCTCCAGGAGATCTCAATAATTTTATTCTTACTTAACCACTTAAGGTAGTCAATTTCCTTTCCATGCTCCAAAGTTTTTATTTCTCCACACTAAAAGAACCAACCAATAAACATTAATTTAGTGCCTACCATGTCCTGGGTACTGTTCTAAACAATGGGTATATAAACCAAGACAAAGACAGTCCCTGTCCTTAATAAGCTTACAATGTAATAATATGAGCTTAATAAGCACATAATTGAATAGGAGAGACAAGAGACAGAGTCAAGAGAGACACTTAAAATTTCACGGCAAACAAAGGGTATGGGAAGTGATCAACTTTTAGTACAAGATAAGTAACAGCTATGTACTCAACAACACTATGTGAATTCTTTATTTGCTTGGATATGAGGTCATGGAACTATGATAAGTATATATCTTCAGTTTTGGTAACTTGAATCTAGACAGTCAAATGTCTTTGTTAGCTTGCTTGGACGTGCCCCCACTCTCTAACAGACAATTATTCTTAAAGATTCTAGAAAAAAATCATTCTAGAGTATTGCATTTAGATTTTCCCCTGAACAAAAGTATTTATTAATGCATCATAGTTTTCTTCTTTCTCTCTCTCTCTCTCTCTCTCTCTCTCTCTCTCTCTCTTTCTCTCTCTCTCTCACACACACACACACACATACAAATACATACACAGAGGAATATGTATGTATATATACATACACATATATACATATGGAACTATACATATGTATATACATATATGTATATATACATACACATATATACATATGGAACTATACATATGTATATACATACTCAGTAGAAAGGATATAGACAATGAGACATAAATTTTATGAAAGAGCAAGTGTAAAAACTTTGTAAAAAAAGGGTCTTTTAATATTATTTCCATTTACTCAGTTTCTTTAAGACAAAAAAATTCATTGCTTTTAAATGCTTATACTCGTCTTACAATGTTTCCTTTTCATGAGCTGTAGACATCCATGATATTGTAATTAAATCAAAAGTTTCATTCAGCAAACACATTAACCAATCATTTTGTGTTGTGGCTCTGTGCTAGGTTCTGGAATTACATAAATGGACTTTCTGGACTGTCAAGAATCATTCACTCAAATGGGGGTATGGCACATGTATGCAAATACAAGTTTAAAAAAATTCCATAAGAGGTCAAAGGTCCTAAAAGATTCAAAGAAGGTAGGATGACTTCTAGATGGGGCAATCAAGAATTCATATATATCCTGCAGCTTGGACATTATGGGGTTTCAAGCTGTTGAAGTATTTTAGAACTTGGGAGTATGTTAATTCTTCCATTGAGTCACATGGCTTAAGAATTCTGGGATTGATCTCAGTCTTCAATCCCCAAGTCTCAAATTTTCAGTTAGGAACTTTTGATAAAACCTTAGTTAGAGCCCTTATCTGGGACTACTTTAAACTAGTCCCAGTAAAAAATAAGTGCAACTACTACCAATACTGTTATCTTGGACAGACATAGCAGAGGAGGAATGAACTGGGCCCTTAATAAGAGGAAGAAAGTACCTTGGATTGCATTTGGAAAATTAAACAGCCCTTGCAATGAACTCAATTTTTCTCCTCAAAAAGAAAAGTTTTAATACCAGTTTGACACATAGTGGCTGTCTGACCCTAGACAAGTCACTTAATCTTTCAATATCCTAGACAACTTTCCAAGACTAAAGATTGTAGAACAGTTCCTTCATGTGCAGAAATAGCTTCCCCAATGAATATTCTCTATGCCAATGAAATCAGAGCTCTAGACAGAAATAAGTAACTACATAAAGGAATGAATGGATATATAGATAGATAGATAAACATATGATTAAATAATAGATTGGTCAATTTTCCAGTGATGCTATATGACTACAGATCATAGCATAAAATGATCTCTTAGAAGTAAAAAATTGTGAATCACTTAAAAGGCAGTGAAAAGATAGTCATGTTTCCACACATTGTATATAAGAAATTTCATATATGAAGCAACCTTAAAAAAAAGATATGACTAGAAAAAGAGTGTAATCAGTCACATTTGAGAATGAGAAAAGGGCAGCTTGCAAGCTGAAGTGGTATTATCAGGTAATATCAGGTAGGTAAAGAAAAGCTACCAACAAGTTAGGTGGATCCCATGTGGGAAGATTATCAGGAGATCATACGCAATAGGCTTTCAGGACAATAAGGGGTGGCTAGGTTATGGTCTGCATCATTAAAGAGAGGAAAGACTTAATGAGATTATGTATCCATTGAAAAAAATGAAGTATATTCCATTTGCCCATTAACATATCCACATTGCAATATTTTCTTTGATATTAATTTTATTTCTGTGGCATATTTTAAAACGGACTTTGTGCTCATGAAAATATATCAGGTGTAACAAATTTCAGCTCATTAATAGCTTGCAGTTATATAGTGCTTTAAGATTTCCAAAGTGGTTTATAAATATCTTTTTTGATGCAGAAAACTAGTGAGGTTGCTGTGATTATTATGTCCATTTGGAAGGGAAATAGAGCTTAAGTGACTTGCTCAGGGTCTCACATCTAGTCAATGTCTGAAGCAGGAATTGAACACAGGTTTTCCATCTCTTGTGACACAATCTGCCTCAATATCTCATTATATCTGAGGCAGGCTATTGAATCTATTCCAAAGTTGAGTTTCACTTTCACCTATATTTTTTGTGCTTACTTTGAACACATCAACATGTGTTAAGACAAATGTACTTAGCGAACATTTCTTGGAACACTTAAGCAGATATACTGATGTTTATATTCGTGTGCTAATGCAATACTCTAGGTTGATCAGAGTCGTTTTTTCTACAGTGAATAATAGCATCAAATCAGATTACTCTGTAAAACTTACTACTTTGCAATGCTTCTCAAGATATTTTATGTTAATTCCATTATAATGGACTCCAATCAAGTGATTGTAATGGTAGTAATTTTCACTGCTTTTATAGAAATTGAAGATAGATTGGACTGAATCCAAATCCTACTCCAAATAAAACAGCCATCAACTGTTATATTCTGGATAACAATAAATGCTCAAGTACCTTCCATAAAAATCTAACAGAATACAATTATATGTACTCTCCTTAGAAACTATGGATTTTTTTTAAAGCTTCCAATGTTTCTTAGCAGGATATTTTGTTCAGGAATTTAATTGGAAGATTGAAGGAATGAAGGCTCAACTGCTATAGTGAGCTTTTTAAAAGATGAAATCTTTATAAAGCTTCACCCAATCTCAAGTTTAATATGACCTGCACTATTGCTTTATCACTGATAAAGAATGGATTGATTAAATGCATTAAAATAAGACCTAGATAATTTTTTCTAACTGCTACTGCAAAGTTTAAGTACAAACAAGTACAAATCCTAGGGGAGTCTAAAATTAAATTACATAAATAGCTATAGATAAATGATCTAATTCAAAATATAATTAGAAGTCACACATAAAAGTCCAATTTTATTTTATAGGATTTTGGAATCACCACGTTTGGAGCAATATAGAAGTCAGCTAGAGGAATCCATACCTATTACAGGTATCTACTCTTTAACATCCCTAATTAGCATTTCATTCTGTCTCAAGACCTCCAAGAGACATGTGGGGGAAGTAGAGACTCATTATTTTCTATATTAGCCCAATCCATTGTTCCATAGCCCTAAATATTAGGAACTTTTTACTGACATCAAATTTAAATATGGTTCTCTCAAATTACTACCCATTGCTTCTGAATGTAACCTCTGAGAATTCCAGGATAAATGTCCCCAGTTCCTTGAATTGATTTTTGTAAGGCATAGTCTAGTCCCCTTGTTACACTGATTACCCTTGATCTCTACTTCAATTTGTCAATGACTTTTCAAAAGTGGAGTGCCAGAACTGAACATAATGCTTCAAATGTGGTCTGACCATGTGATTACTAGGTAAATACAATTGGAATCAAAATTCTGGAAGTGTAGAATTTGCCCATCTGCTTTAGAATTTGTTTGATGAATGCTTAGCAATTCCTAAGAAAACAGATTTCTTCATTTCCATTACTAATCAAGGCAACATGCTAAAAAGTGTTTAAAATGCTATACATGAGTATTTTAATGAAACTGTGATCTCAACAATGTGTGCATTCCTTCTGTTTTTACAGATCAAAAATGATTCAGACTTAATCATTTTGTGGGATACTTGTTCATATTCATTTGTTCATGTAATACCCTACATAATTAACCAAAATGAAATATTCTCATGTTTGTATCATAACTTCATGTCATATAATTCTTACATATTCTCATTTTTATGGTATACCGTAACGTTACACAATGATAAGTATGAATTTTCCTTTGTTACTGGTCAAATCTAATCTGATATCTTCTCCTTAGCTCCTTTGTCATACCCTTGAAAGAGCACTTTGTCTTAGTCATCTTAAGTCTCTCTAAACAGGCAGATAGTTTATTTTCACTCCCAGATCATGTCAGATATTGGTTGGTGAACATCTCAATTTATGTTCAAATGATTCTGTATGGCATGTCAGGGGGAAGATGAGTACAACTGGAATCAAAAGAACACTTTTGTTATAATTTTCTCTAGTTGTCCATGTGCAGATATGTTCTGCCTGCTTAGCAAAGTTAAATAATTTCTTCCCTTTATAGTTCCAGATACCCTTTGATTGGATCCTTTGCTTTTATCCTTATGGAATGTAAGGTGCTGCACTTTATATGTATACCACATTCCATTTCACATGTTGACTCATAATTCTCTTTAAAAAAATCTAAAAGTAAAAGTTTGAATTGGTCTTTGACCTTTCTACCCTTAAGACAATATATTCAAAATTCTTTGCAGCATGAAATTTGGAAGTAAATGCTGGATGCAGTAAAGAGGAAAGCGTTCCTTTGAAACTGTAATTTTGCAGTAACTACTACAAAATCAGAACCAAAATATTAGAGCCTTTTATTTTTTCCAAAGATCTGTCTCCCAGGTAAAAGCTGGCAAATTCATACAACTTTAAAGTGTGAGCTGTTGAATTAGATTCATGTGGCAAGCAAACAACTCTTTGAATATCTTGAATATATTGAAATTTGGGGGATGAGGTTAACAACAGTCAAATGATGTTTTAGTGCAACTTAAGCTTATCTCTATGTCTCTGTTTTTTTCTTTCTGTATAACTCTGTCTTGTGTTCGTCTTTGTCTCTTTCAGTCTCTATCTCTGTCTCACTATCTCAATCTCTCTGTCTCTTTCTCTCTATAAATAAATAAAAACAAACAAAAACAAACAGGGAAACAATAACAGACACACTCTCATCACCTATAGCAGTCTGGTAATAGGCATCAAGCCTACACACATGAATCATTAATAGTAGGACATATTGGTAAGGAAATTTACTATGCTAATACAGGTCAGCAGTTTTTCTAGATTTCAATTCATTTAAAGAGTTACCTAGAATAGTGAGAGTTTAAGTGACTTGTTGGATTCACTTAGTCAATACTTGTCGGTGGTGGGAGGAATAGATTCCCATTTTGCAATGCATATACCTATAGATGTCAGATTTTAAATATGATAAAATAATCCCTTTCAAAATGATGTTTCCAACTGTATATATTGGATACCAATGGATTATTTCCAAGTAGGTTACATGTACATGCCTGATTTAACAGACTTATCAGATCTTTAGCAGAGAAATGTTAATAAATAGAGGATTAACAAAGCATTGAGGTAAAACAATATAATATCACTTTTCTCCAGCTTAAGACCTAAATGGTGCCATTTTGATAAAAAATAACATGCCCTACCTTTTCTTTTCATAGACTTATTAAGTTCTAAGGGAAAATAGAGATCATATAGTGCAGATTCAAATTCCTCTCATTTTATTGATTTTTTACATCACTGTCACTTTCCAATAACTGTAACTCCCTAACTAGAATCTTCCCTGGTAACAAAGAAGTATTATTAAATCAATCAATACATTGACCATGCGTAACCACATGTACCTCATGGTACAAATAAAATCTAACTCCTCTGGAGTTGAGATTAGTCATCACATCGATCAGAAAAAATATGTCATTTCTAAGTATTCTTAAATTACTCTAAAAATTATTTATACCCGAAAAGGTCTTGGTACAGTAAACTCTACCCTATAGTTACTAGCATTGCTATAGGAGAGGTACATCATAATGACCTTCCAAGGAAACTTGAAATCAACTCTGAGGTGAATTTTCATTAAATGCACAAATATGTCACAGGACAGCAGTTAGGGATAATTTCTGGAAAGTTAGCTCAGAATTGAGAGACTTCTAACCATTTTCCCAGAGTCAATGTACTACTTCTTTTATATCATTCAACTTCCTATATTCGAAATGCACCCCACCTCCCAACATATACATTATCAGACACTGAAGAGGGAATGAAGACTTCTGTTTTATAACTATGTGAATTAGTCACATAAAGGATGGAAAAAATCCCTGAAAGTATTGTTACTGACAAAAGGGAAGAGATACTTCCAAAAAAAAAGGAATTACTTTCATTTTCATTTTTGTGAGAATGGTTCAGGTATATACAAAGTACACTTGTCCAAAACATGAGATTTCCACCTTCAGAATAAAAAAAAATACTTAGAGACATAAAGAATAATTTCATGCTTTGCAAATTGTTTATTGATAAAATAAACAATACAGTTTAACTTGTTAGAACAAAATGTAACCAGTCTTCACCAATAAGAGATCTATTGTGTATATGCTTAAGACAATATGAAATTATTCTACAAACATGACCAAGAAGAATAATCCACTGCATATCAATAGGCAGACATATTCCCTAAAGATATTCACCACTGTCAAAAGTATTTGCCTTGTGCAAGTAGGCAAGAGATTCCATACCAATGACCAGGTTTTCCTGAAGATCCCATCTTTGAATATTATTGATCTGATTGCATTAGGCCGCAGACCACTACCCAGGACCTTCCGGATTTAATCTACAGTTACTAATGAGAAAATGGGACAATATAATACATATTCTATGGCAATATTGTGGTGAGAGATGTGCTTTTAGGGGAGACAGAAAAGGTCTAAAAGAAAATAAAGACAGAAAAAGCAACTAAATTAGGCCAAGAATTACACAGTACTCTATATATTATCTCTGTATTGCCATGCTGAGATGACACATGTGAGAATAATAAGGAATCTATTCAGAAAGTATCTGAAGGAAAATATTCAAAGCGGGGGAAAATACATGAAAAAAGACAATGGAGAGAACACTAATAATTAATGCCTATTTTCCTATTTATTTATAACTCTTATGAGATTATATATCCACATTGATATAATCCTTGATAAGGGTACAACAAAAGAACCAAGGTTTGACAAGTGACATTCAACAGCAGACTATATCTTTGCCCTCATACAATTGACAAAGATGCAAAGAATGTAAGATTTCTAGTCTTACTTTTGTTGACTTAAAAAAAGAAAAGTGTATGAATATATCTGTGATATATGGTATAAGATGTTGGACTAAGATGATTTTTCAACAGAATACTTTTTAATTTTCATAGCAATGCCTAGTGGATAAAGGATCTCTTTCTCTATTTTTGAGGCCTTTGTTTTATCGAACATTAGTTGGTCATGACCACAGTCTTTTTTGTCTACCTTCCTGAGTTAATCGCCTTCTGTTTTTCATCTAGAGCCTGATAACTTTAAATATTTATAGCATTTGAAACATAAACTTATAAACATGTAATGTTATGCTCCTCTCTTCCATTTTTTATTTCATTTTACTCATGATGTTTCTGAACTTTTACTCCATCAAATTAATTTTATTAACATTTTGTTTAAAACTATGAAGTATCTCTTTCACAATTTGATTAATATGAAACTAACATACATAGACACTTTTAATATATTAATAAGACCTACCATGACTACAAATATATTTTAATTATTTTGATTTTCCTTCATATCTTTAAGCAATGTTTAATAATTATATCTAATTAGTCCAATGTTAATGTCCAGATAGTGAATGTATTTTATCTTACACTGAACTTCCCCTCCTGTTTTTTTAAGAATAAAAGGAAAAGCTAAAGAATTTTAAAGAATTTTTTCTACATTTCTGAATTGATCCATTTCCTAAGTTGGTGTTGTTGTTTTTCCCAGATTCTGTAAATAAATCATTATGTGATCTCTAAATAGGTATAACTTGAACTCTGTTTTACCTATAATTGGTCCTTTAATTCTTTTGTCCTGTTGATGTAACTAGCATTTCTAGCATTTTGTCAACCAATGGTAAAAAAAAAAAAAAAAAAAGTATTTATCCTTGTTTCACTACTGATTTTGCTGGTAAAATTCCAAGCAATCATCTATTACATTAATATTGGTTCTTGTATTTGGATGGTTTCATATGATTTTATTAAAGAAAGGTCTTACCATTGTGGCAGAGTGGATCTTAAAATCAAAGGCAAAAGGACTGGTGGTCAACTAATGCCTAAGTAAGTCACTGTTACTCTTAGAGCTCCAGGAAACTCTAATATGTCAAAATACTAACATCCATTGGGAAGGAAAATTTTTCATCCAGGAATTCTCACTGCCAATGGAGTAATGAGTCCACTCTCTATCTCTGTAACTCATGTGTTTTGTTTTCTTTTTTAGTATTTTTAACATAACAAAATTATGATTTTTAAAAAAAATTTCTATTGACAATTATTTTTGTTTTTAATTTTATATTTATAGTTTTCCTAATGTCTAACCATCATTGAAGTCCTAGTATTAATCTGACCTACTCAGATTGATCCAGAAGTGTGTATTTTACTTTAGAAGCATAGCGAATATTTTAATTATTTTGCTTCAATATTCATTAGGAATATTACCATGAATTTAATTTCTCTGCTTTATTATTTCCAGTTCATGGCATCAGAACCATATCTCTCTCTTAGGAGGAGTTTGGGAAAAAAATCTTTATTTCTGAAGTTATTTAGTATAATTTGAATATGTTGTTGGCCCATATGCTCTTTATTATTATAATTTTATTCTGTTAAGATTGAGAAATGGTATGTTTAGCATTTGTGTGGGTGTGTGTATATATGTATATATTTGCTCACAATAAATGAAGAGTTATTGTATCATGATCAAGAGATGCTGAGAAATAAGCATACACACATACTGTTCACTTCCTTTATATATTCAGATATATTTGACTATTTTGCAAATTACATTCAATCATCTTTTAAATATTTTGTTAATTCAGTGTTTACACATATTTGATATCCTTTTAGTATCTATTATATCAAAGTAGTTTTTGTTTGTTGTATTCTATGGCAGTTTTTTTTAACCACTACCTTAAACACCCTAATTACTGGTCTCACTTTTTTATATCAATTTAAGTGTGATAAATTCTACTATAAGCACTTATTTCAACTCTAAATGAATGTACGTTTTATTTTTTCTTTTACAAATCAAATTGTTTGGTTTTCTTTTCTAATTCATTGTTCAAAACTTCTGCTTTATATGGAAGCTTATCTCATTAACATTCAGAGTTACAGTTAAAATTTTCCCTCTTTCTAATCCATTTTATGTTCTCATTCTCTTTTTCAGGAAGAGAAATTATAGTGTTTTGCTTAGAATATATTCTCTCTTGTTCTGCCTACTCCAGATTCAAATAGTGGGGCCTTGCTTTCATCTCCTGTTGAAATCTGTCTTGCTAAGCTATTGTATTCATTTTTCTATTGTTTTAGGAAATTTGCTTCTCATTCCAATTATTTGACTCAAATGTCTCCCTCTCTATCCTCACTACCCTTAAGTTATTTAATCATTTCATTCTACTTTTTATGTTTTAGTATTTTTAAAACATATCTTTTCCATCTTAGATAAGAATATGAATTTTCCTCTCATCTCCACTTTCCTGATTCTGAGCTTTCATGGCACAAGTGAAATTAGTGCCCCAGTTTAAAAAAAGGGGGGCTTATTAAGTGCCTTCCTTCCCCTATCTCTCCTCTATGATATTCTTTTTTGAACATCTAAGCCCAAAAGTTGTTGATAACTTTATCTCTCAATTAGTTAGACATGGAGTTTGAAAGGGAAGAATAGTCTTAACTCCTCCTTTTAATTAATTAATTTTCAGTTTTCAAGAGTCCAAATCTTCTCTCTATCTCTCTGCTTTCTCTACCACAGTACAGTGTGATTCTAATTAGCCTCTTCCCCACATTTGACCTCCGTTCTATCACACATACCCCTTATCCCATTCCCTTCTATTTTCCTGTATATCTTATTTCCCAGTTGCATGTAAAAACAATTTTTAACATTCACCTTTTAAAACCTGGGTTCAACATTCTCTCCCCTTCCTTCCTCTCCACCCACCCTCACTGACGAGGCAAGCAATTCGATATAGGTTACACACATGAAGTCATGCAAAACACATCCATAGTGAAAGTTTCACTATAATTCCCTCCATCCTATCCCACCCCCATTTATTCTTTCTCTCCTTTAACCATATCCCTCCTCAAAATATTTGCTTCTGATAAATCCCTTCTCTAATTTGCCCTCCCTTCTTTCATCCCCCTTCACTTATCCCCTTCCCCCCTACGTTTTCATACCCAGTTGAGTATGAATGTTGTTCTTCCTTAGGCAAAATTCAGTGAGAGTAAGGTTCACATACTCCCTCTCACTTCCTCCACATTCCCCTCCATTGTAAAATCTTTTTTCTTGCCTGTTTTATGTGAGATAATTTAATCCATTCTACCTCACCCTTTCTCCTTTTCCCGGTGCATTCCTCTCGCGCCTCTTTATTTATTTTTTAGATATCTTCCCTTCAGATTAAACTCAACCTGTTCCCTCAGTCTATGAATTATAAGTATCATCTTTTCATATAGGAATGTAAATAGTTCAACTTTAATATGTCCCTTATGGTTTCTTTTTCCTGTTTACCTTTTTATGCTTCTCTTGAGTCTTGTATTTGAAAGTCAAATTTTCTATTCAGTTCTGGCCTTTTCATTAAGAATGTCTGAAAGTCTTCTATTTCTTTCAATATCTGTTTTGCCTTCTGGCTCTAGTGTATCAGGGAAGTTTACTTTGACAATTTCTTGAAAGATGATTGTAAGGGGCCCAGAGGGTCTCAGGGGGTGCAACTCATAGGCAAAGCCTGTTCCCGTGGGAATGGTGCTGATGCACACCCTGGCAGAAGCTCTGTGTGACACTGGAACCTGATGTTCTGTACAGTAAAGTTACAAGTGAGCCTGGGAACCCAGGAACTAGCTGCAGGAACAAGATAAGCTTCCTTCCTTACTGCGGGTGTAAGGATGTGGAATAGTCATGAGATGGTGAAGTAATTGGATGAGCTCAGCATGTATGTGACTGGTGGATACAGCCTTTATAAACCCTAACCCTCAGCTGAATAAAGTTGTTGTTGCCTGGATCATCTTGTCTCTGGTCTCCTTCCTTCGGGGCCCACAGATTAGAGGCCCGTGGGTCAGGGGGATCCAGGAGGCTCAGGCCCTGACCCCGAGCAGATGATGTCAAGACTTTTTTTTTATCATGGCTTTCAGATAGTTCAATAAATTTAAAATTATCTCTCCTGGATGTATTTTCCAGATCAGTCGTTTTTCCAATGAAGTATTTCACATTGTCTAGTTTTTTTCCTTCTTTTTCTTTTATTTTATAATTTCTGGATTTCTCATAGAGTCATTAGCAGTCATTTGCTCAGTTCTTATTTTGAAGGAATTATTTTCTTCAGTGAGCTTTTGGAACTACTTTTCTGTTTGGCTAATTCTGCCTTTTTAAGGCATTCTTCTCAACAATTTTTTTGATCTCTTTTGCCATTTGAGTTACTATATTTTTAAGGTGTTATTTTCTTCAGCAGTTTTTAGGTCTTCTTTAGCAAGATATTGACTTGTTTTTCATGATTTTTTTTCATCACTCTCATTTCTCTTTCCAATTTTTCCTCCATTTCTCTCACTTGATTTTGAAAATCCTTTTTGAGCTCTTCCATGTCCTATGACCCATTCATATTTTTCTTGGAGGCTTTGGATGTAGGAACTTTGACTTTGTTGTTTTCTTCTGTTTTGATGTTCCTTGTCACCAGAGGAAGATTCTATAATCTATTTTTCTCCTGCTACATATTCATTTTCCCAGCCAATTACTTGATTTTTTAGCTCTCTTTCCAGGTAAGACTCTGCTTCCAGAGTGGAAAGTGTACTGTTTCAAGTTTCAGGGGTTTTGTGCAGTTGTTTTCAGAGATATTTCTAGGGACCTGTAAATTTTCAATTCTTCCAAGGTTGTATGATCAAAGGAGAGTTGTTTACTCCTTTCCTGGTCTGTACTATTGTCTGTGACTGACCACAAGCACTCCTTTCTGCTTTGGAACTACGAGAAGGTTTCCCTCTCCACTTCTATCACAAGCTCTACCACATCAGTGCTGCCCCTTGCTGCAGGACTGCCTCCCAGGACTGTGTCCCAGATCAAAGCACAGGCAAAACAAAAGAATCCTGCCTCTGTGTCAGTAAAGAGATCCCTGAACTCTCTTTCTGATCAGCCACTTGATCCTCCCACTACCTATGAGCAGAGAGATCCACAAGTAGCCACCGTTGCTGCTACTTTCGTTACCCTGGGATTGAGTCAGACAGTGCTCCTCTCTCACCCAGGTCCAATAGACTTTTCTTATTGACTTTCCAAGTTGTCTTTGATGTTTGTGGGTTGAGAAGTCTAGAAACTGCCGCTGCTCCAGGGATTCGGTCACCTAACGCTGGACTACACTCTTCTCTCAGACTGGTATAACAGTTCTTGTCAACCAGTAAGGCTGTCTTGAACTGGAAATTTGTTTCACTCTGTCATTTTCTGGGTTCTGCTCCTCTAGAATTGTTTAGAGTCATTTTTTACAGATATTTGGAGGGGTTTCAGGGAGAGCTAAAGCAAGCCTCAGCTTTACTCCACAATCTTGGCTCCATACCACCCCACAACTCGTCTTTTTGGTATCTAAGCATTGAGCTAACATTTTTTGAACTGTTTGGATTTAATACCATTTTAGAATTTCTTTTCTATGTTAACTTTCCTTCTCAAAGACTGTTTAATATTCTCTAAAAAGTCCTAAGATGTCTATCAATTGTCCACATCAGACTTTGCTCAAATATTTCTTTTTGACTGACTATATTTTAAACTTTTGTCTCTTCCATTCACTTTTGCATGGTCCATAGCCTTAACAAATTTTCCTCAATTCTATTCAAAACTGCTGTTTTCTTTTTAGAGCTATAATCTCACAACTTATGTCTTCTTTGATTATTTCATTAAATTTTTAATCCCTTCATCTTGGGCTTTCTTATGATCATTTCATTTACTTTGGGGACATTTGAATTACACTTATTGCAGAATTATTATCTTCTATAGTTATCTCCCCATATTCAATTATCCTTGAATATATCTGTACTGTATTAGAAAAATATTGTCTTTTTAAAAATTTAGTTCTTCTTCTTCTCTTCTCTATGGAAATTATCCTGTGAATATTTGTTCCTTTTACCCTACTTTAGTTGCTTTCCTTCTACTCTATTTAGTATCTTTATTACTATTTCAAAATGATGGAGACAACTTCTTTCCTAGCCACTTGACTAGAAGCCTATCTTTTTAATACAAGAATTCTTCTTGTAGTGCCAGTTGTATGTAAATCATGACACATCTCGGAAAAAATATCAACACTTTAGGTGACTCAGATGCAGAATTAATACCAGTCCAGTGATATAAGAATCTAGCCTATTACCATTGATTTAAAATGGGGATACCAATAACACTGACCTTCCAGGTTTGCTGTAAGGATCAAAAAAGATAATAATGACAAAGTGTTAAGTAAGCATAGTATCTGGAACATAGTAAGCACTACATAAATCATAAAAATAATAATAATTATTATTATTTTGTTATTATCATCTGAGTGCAAGAAGATATTCTCAATGACATATGTGATTGGAACAAGAACTGAGCAAGTCATGAAGCAACAGTGAAGGATAGCATTATACAGCTCAAGTTCTGTGATGGAATCCTTGAAATAGGAAAACAATTAGATGAAGACCTCCAATAAGTTAAATAGATCCTTGAAAAGAGGTTTATGGGATCATAGGAAGAGAAGTTTGAAGGAGTGGCCATCTGTGTATATCAAATAATCACATCAATGAATTCAATTAATTAATTCAGTAGAACAGTCTATTAACTACGATTGAAGTGGGGTAGAGAATAAGCACTATGTGGCATGCTAAGAATTTTACATTTTGTCCAAGTTGATCTTCACAAATCCTGGAATATTGGTATTATTATCATTCTCACTTTATACTTCAGGTAACTGAGGCAGAGAGAGACTTATCTAGAGTCTCATAGTATCTGAGGCTGGATTTTAACTCAAGTTTTCCTGATTCCAGGTGAAGTGCTCTTTCTATTACACATTTTAATCAAAGAATAAATTTCACATATATGTATGCTTCCTGCAGTAAAATAGAATTGAATCAAGGAATGTGCTAGAGCTTATGAGAAATGATTGTTAAATTTTCAGTGTGAGTATTTATACCTCAAAAATTCATAAATGCTACAAATCAGGGTTTGGTTTGTTATTTTGGTGTTGGTCCCAACTTATGAAAATGGTGAAGAAAATATTAATAATGGGATTACAGTTTAAATTTAAAAGTATATTTTGGGCGTAGGGGTGTTGAAAGCCTGTTATTTTGAAAATTTAGCTGCATCTCACTACTGCCAGAAGCATATGTGCTTCAACTACTCCAACATAAAGGAGGAGAAAAAAAACACTTGGATTAAAAAAAAGGATTTTCCTAACTGGCATGCCAAATTTTAAAGTAGACATTTTGAAACTTTGTTATATTATTTCCTGTTTAACAACTGTTTAAATATACAAAAAAATTAAGTTTCACACAATAAGATAAAAGCATTGCAATAAAAATTACTTTGGGATGTTTACTTAAAGGAATCTTTAATTTTCAGTTGTATGAAATATTCTTTGTGTCAGAAACACAGTTTTTTATATATTATTGCTGTCCCCTCAAAAAGCTGAGAATGTAGAAACTACAAAACTCCATGCAAAAGTAGGTTACTACCATGGCTTGGCACAAGGGAGGCATTTCTACAAAACTGATTGCTAACCTGTAAGGCTGCTTACATTTCTCATCCCACACACCATTTAATTTCAGTCTGTAAAATTGCCCCAAAAGATCAATAATAATGCGATTTATGACTGATTCATCAAAGCTTAAAAGCAAAATTTTGTCTGGTCTTTCCCCTCCACAAAATTCTGGTATGTTTTTTATTTCTCCTTTTTTCTCCTTAGTTTAAGAAATTGATTTTAAGAGTTGGAAATCTCTTTGTATGTGATGAACTCCTATTCTTTTTTCTTACACTTAGGAAACTGAAACCAGGGTGGATAAATTACTTTTACAAAAATCACCAAGTTGTGGACAAATCCAGGATAAGAGCCCCAATCACTTGTTATTTGGGACTTTTTCCACTTTATGATGCCTTTCATATGTGGAGTTTTCTAGATTAATGTGACCTGTTTATTCAATAATAGTTCCTGCCAAGTATCATCACTTCTTAGAGAAATGAGTTCATTCTCTTTCCTAGACTCTAATTCTCCTAGCACACAGTGGTTGTACATCTTTATCTCTTGACCTGCTAAGAGCCACTGTACTGAGTATTCAGGGAGCAGAAGAATCTACAATGAAGTTTCTTTGTCCATTTTTGTCCATTGTCTATAGCATGGCTCCATTTCAGGGAACCTCACTATAAAATACACGAATGGGGTCAGCCTCAGGAACAATAAGAGAATAAGCAAATACGTCTATTTATCTCTCAACTTGCTATCTATCCCCTATTTTCTCTACTTCTTTCCTTATCTCCTCAATGTTCTTTGTTGTTCATTATAACATCCCGCTCAGATCTTTTTTTCTCTGGGCAATGCCCAAGTTCCAAAGATATCCTAACTTTTTCCTCAAAATTTCCATTCCCTCAATGACTTATTTTCAGCTAGCTGTCATACTGAGGAACTCCATTGGATAAAGTAATCCAAACCAATACCTAGAGTTCTCTTGGGAAAGGTTAGCACAATTAACGTGTCAGTCACTCATATTTTGGTTTGAAGTAAATTGCTAGATTGATTTCCTTAGTTTGCTTAGGATTTAGCTGAGCTCTGCAAATGGCAGTCCTTAGAATTCAGGCACTGTTTGATGACGCTAGATGGAAAACTTGACAATGGACCTTTTAACCCTGTTGCAATCTTATCCTGATATTATATTTTTTTTCTTATCCGACCTACCTGCCTATTTTCTATTTCACTCCTTTGACTCCTTTCCTTATATCTTTAAATACAGAAGAATCAAGTATAATTATTTCTAGAAAATAAAATGACTAGATTCTATTGGGTGGCCAGCAAAAGAAATATATTGGACTTCCTTCACTGCATGTGATAGAATCTTAAGATGTCTGAATATGTTTTTAATGCAATTTGATAGGGAACAAAAAATTTTAAGGTACCCAAAGTCAATAATTAGTTTCTAAGACCTTGCTCACTAATATTTTTGAAGCCAATTGGCATTATCTTCAGTGAAGGATAATTGTAATTCATGAGAAAAATAAAGTGATCTAAGAGGGATAGGAAGTTGAAATCATTTTTTAAAGTTCTTCTCTTAGTATAATATATATTGACTATAGCAATGCTAATATTCAATAATGCAATTTAGACCATTTTTGCATAGGTAATATTGATTTAGCCTAGTTTCTTTTTCTCCAGGCATTGCCATCATACCAAAATGCATATACAGAATATTGCATTTTTTTCTTACAGCATTAAGTCAATAAAATTGTGATTAAAATCATACATCACTTTGTAGACTAGTTAATAAATTAAGTATTTGATTTAGGACCTCAACCTGACTTGTCTATATCCTTGGGCAAGCCATAAAACTGTTCCCAGCCTGAGACTCTTTAATCTGGCCAAATACAGATAATATTAAGGCCAAATTTTTCTTACCTCTCAAATGTATCTTATTATTAAATGAAATGCCATAACAGCCTTTTAATGTGTTGAAATGTTGGTGCAGAAATTAAAGATATTATTAACATCTTTTTGCGACTAATGACACATAATCACTCTCTATATGATATAAATATATTCATAAGTATAGGATACGTATGAATTTTCAGGTTGATTTAAACTATTAAATACCCTCATGACCAGTGTCATGAGAGTGTTGTCAATTTTAAGTTTTTTAAAGAATCAATATGTCAAAAATTAGATACGGTTCATTAATGCTCATAAAATTCAGCATCTTATAAACACAAAGACTCAGCTTATAACCCACATCATGTTTTGGGCAAGAAGTATTTTGCTAAGAATTGAAAATAATCAGGTACAGTAGATAAATGCTTCTTTACTTATTCAAGTTCATTGCCTTTAGATAGAGCATTTCTTTGCCACAGGTAAAGACTGAAGATAACTTGATAGATTGCCAAAGTGCGTTCAAACAGAATGCTTTGAATCTATCAGTAATGTTGTTTTTTAGTAGACTTAGAAATATATATATGTATGCATATGTAGTTATGTATATATACACACATGTATACATGTGTATATATATTGCCACCAAGGCATACATATATATGTGTAGATGAGTAGGTGAGGGTGTACATATATATGAATATGTGATCATGTGTATACATACATATGTGCATACATCTTCAATTTATATAATTTTATAGAAGTAAATCAAAGCAATTGATGAGTATGAGATCATTAATCCTTACATTTGTGCTTTAAACATTGTGCACTATCTCTCTAAAAGATATTTTGAATAGATGAAATGACAGTTTAAAAACAAGAAATTTAATGTTACAATTTGTATAAATCCAGAAGCATACAATGCACAGAGAGAAGAAGAGAGAGAGTTAAAGAAGGGAAGAGAAGAAGGAGACAGGGGAAAAGAGAAGGAGGAAAATAGGAAGAAAAAGGGAGGAGGAGAAAAAAAAAGGAGAAAAAAAGGACAAGAGTGGAGAGGAGAAAAAAGACAGGCCAGAGTTTGCTAATGAATTTCAGAGATCACAGTTAAAACATAACTGTTGCATCAGAACTTTACATATGATTAGAATAAAAAAGAAAATCCTTGGGAACAAAATATCACACAAAATAGACACGTTCATGCTTTTGCAGAGAAAGGTAAAAGGCCCTGAACTAAACAGCCTTTTCTTTTAAGTGACTTTTCAGCTGTTAGATATCAAAGAAAACCAGATTTCTTATACGAATGGCAGGACTGTGGATTTTTTCTCTGTAAACTAAACAATATGGAAACGATTCCTCATTCTTTATAGTTTTATGAAAGCTTTCATCTAAGAATCTAAAAAAGGAAATGAAGGCAGTACAGTGATAGACTCTTTTTGAATATTAATGGATCTAGAGAAAAATGGAATCAATTAAAAAGAAATAAGGTATAGCTACAAGAAAAAAAATAAATAAATCCCAGAAGGTTTAGCAGTATGGCTTTAGAAACTGTTAAGTCAGGACCTATTCCTGAGGCCAACACAGTAACATAGGTAAAAAGGAACAACACAGTTGAAATACCTCCATGCCTTAATCCTGTCACATGTACATAGCACTCTCTGCTAAGGACAAAGAATTATCCTTGCAAAAATCCCATGAAGTAGGTAGGAAAATGCAGTGTTTCACAGGAAGCTTCACTAGCACTGGGTCCGTAGAAGTATCGAAAGGGCAAACACAACACAGAGATCTTTATCCTCAGGGCTTTCTGGATGAGGGCTTCAATCTACAGAAAGGCAAAAACACAACAAAATAAAACAAAACAAACATGATAACCCCTAAAATGGTATTTCCAGATTGAGCAGTTATTTATCTGATAATATTGAAGGCCAAAAATGGAGTAAACAGAGATATATCTGATAGCATTTAAGGGCCTTAGAAAGTAATATCTACCCTAAAATAACACCTCAGAGTCTATCTTTGGGCTTCAACTTTCCATCTACAAAGGATCTAATTTGGATTAATAATGCTGTCAAGAAAACCATTATTTAAAAGCAAATATATTACCTAAAGGAGGTCATACCTGCTTTTTGGTCCTTTTCAGTTAGTCTGACTCCTTGTGACCTCATTTGGGGTTTTCTTGGTCAAGATACTACAGTGCTTTACTATTTGCCTTCTCCAGCTCATTTTACAGATGAGGAAACTGAGGCAAACAGGATTACATAGCTTGTAAGTGTCTGATAACAGATTTGTATTCTGGAAGACGAGTCTTACTGACTCCAGGTCTGGCATTCTTTCTACTGTACCACCACCAAGCTGCCCAGCTACACTTTGGTAAATACTTCAGTGGATCTGAAGTAGATTTGTTTTGTAGATCATTACCTATCTGCACATGCACATCCCATGTGATCTTGGTCATCCTTTGAATACTTTACTGAGGAGATACTATTTGCAATGAAGGGTTTCCAGCAGGTCTTTAAACCATCCAGGAGTATATTTTTATTTGGCCCCCACATGTTTGCTGTTGGAACAGTCCATCTTCTTTTCTGATTATTCATGAAGATGAATGTTATGCTACTTCTTGTAAACAAGTCATAATTGCTGTAATAACAACAACTAGTCGTTACAGAGCACTTGACAGATGGTGAAGAACCAGAGGAGATATGGGAGAACTGGCCCCCATGCTCCTGGGATTCCAGGAAGCCATACATGTATTAGGTTTACAGTTTGCAATTCATGAGACTCCTAGAACCCTTGATACCCCAAGGACAGTATTTGAGGTGACTGGGCATGTAGCAAGCTGACAGCCAATAGGCAAAATCTCAATATACAACACGAGGACTTACATGAGGTTTCAGTTAATGTGGAGAAAATATTGACTCCACCAGGAGTTCGCCAGTCCAGTATCAAGAGGAACAAGGAATAGGTATGTGCAGCAAGGCACAGAGATGTGCTTTTGGAAAGAGCATATTTGAGAAAGAATATTACATACCTTGGATAAGTTGCCTCCAGAGTCAAAAATGATTCACTCAATAACATGAAGTCAGTCTTGCTCAGTCAGCACAGAGCTTTTAGGTTTGTAAAATGCTTAACATAAATGCTCCTTTAAATCAATATTAAATCCTTTATTTGGTGCCCTTTCCCAACACTTTTACCTTTCCAGTCTTCTTATATCTCCCCCTTATCCCTACTCCCCTGTCCCAGTTGCTCATACTCTATTATCCAGCAATATTGGCTTCTTTACTGCTCCATTCAAACATTTCCATGGGCAACAGCCCATCTCTCAATGATAGTTATTTTCTGTCGCTGTCCCCCATCCATGGAATGTTCTCTCTCCTCATGTCTACCTCCTGGCTTCCTTGGCTTTCTTCAAATCCCAGATAAAAGCCCACCCTCTAAAGAATGTCAATCTTTAATTCTAGTGCCTTCTCTCTGTGGATTATTTTCATTTCACCCTGTATACAGCTTATTTGCACTTGGTTGCTTTCATGTTGTTTCTTCCATTATTCTGTGAGCCCTTGAAAGCAGATACAGTTTTGTGCCTTTCATTGTATTCCTAGCACTTAGTACAACTCCTGGCAGGTAGAAATTATTTAGTAAATATTTATTAACTGAGTGAAGATCTCACTTGATCTTTTCAAACTCTGTGAGGTAGGTGCTATTATTATCCTCATTGAACAAAGAAGGAAATGGAAGCTTACTGAAGTCAAATAAATTATTCAGGGTCACCCAGACCTATCAGGCAGAATTTTTGCTACAGTTTTCCAAATCCAGCACTTATTGAGTGTGCCATCTAGGTGCTGCTTACTTAAGCTACAATAGGTCTTTTCATTGCCCTTTGGGTCCTTTGCAATTTTAGTTCTTTGAAGATTATGGTGTATCATGATTTGTAGACACGTCAATCATTCAAAGGATATTACAGTTTAAAATATGTAACAAATCCACACAGGAAAAATTGAATGGGTGAGGAATACATATTGTATAGAATCCAACACAGTTGTTTGAAAAGTTCATTCATCAGCACATATATCATGAACAGACATTGAAGACAGATAATGAATCTGGTCCAGAATTTAATAGGAAGAACAGAAAAGACTATTTAATTTGGAATGTTTTTCAGTGTTTCCAAATATCCCAAACTTTGCCTTGTCTTAAAAAAGTGATATTTTTTTTTCTGTTTTGGTTACATAGCTACCACATGGCTATGAAATGTCACAAGTATATGTTTATGGATGTGAGTACATGCATATGTGTTTATTTTTACATAAAGACATAAAGTTTACCTTGTACTTGAGACTTGAAGGACCTGTGTTACATTCTAGGACAATGTTTACCATCTCAAAGTGCACTTCTGACTAGTAGGAAGTCTTCCCACTGTTGTCAGGAGCATGATTTAATTGGCAAAGGGAACACTTATATGAGGAAGCTCACTCTACCAATATAGGTCTGGACCTCCTCTACAATTGTCTTTCCTACATTATACAGTTAGAATATTAGAAAGGAGTTAAATACCTTACCTTCAACCAAACAGTTACAGAGATTTGTGGGACTTAAACCTATATCTTCCTCACCTTCAAGCCAATTCTATCTTTTGAGACACACTGCCTCTCTCTCTCCTCTTTTGACTGGTAACATATCTCAATTCTCTTCCAAGGTCCAATGTGAAAGCTTCAGATCCTTAAGGAGTAAGAGACACAAAGTCAGGAAAAAAAGGAAAAAGCCAAGGATGATGGCCTGAACAAAATGCAGGGAGTACTACAAAAGAAAATCTTTTTTTTAAGTTTATAGGTTTTGAAATATGTGACAGTCTTAATGACCACTTAATAAACACTGCTTCTTTAGGGGTAGGGAGAATAGGCATTTAACACAGTTCTATAATTCAAACAAGCCCATTAGACTAGATCTGAAGCTCAGCTTAATCATCTTTTTTTTTCCAGCTCTAGTGTAAGATATGAAATAGAAGAAGCTACAGTCATATTCACCAAAATGTCTTTTAAAAAGGAGAAATGGAAAAAGCATTGAAAATTGAGAGGATGTCCCTCAATTGGAGAATGGTTGAACCTAAAGAAAAATGTAGCTAGAATAAGGATTTCAATATTACTGCTCATGGGCTTATATACAGTAACGTCACTTTCCCCTTGCTGTCTTTTAAAAGGTCCCTGAAGGCCTTTTGTATTATCTAATCGGTTTCTCCACGAGAAACTGGACCTGCCTCGTCTCAGGTACTGCCATAGCTTTTCTATCAACTTGCTTTGGAGATGGTAGATTCCTTTACTAGTGCTTACTCTTGTTACTTATTGTTCTTCCAAATGTCTTCAAATTCTTCTAGTTCCATAATAAGTAAACCTACCTAGTATCCCACTCCCATTAGTGCAGAACAACTACCTATGTTTACATGGTGAAAATTTTAATATTCATCATTGTCTCTCCTCCAGTTACATGATCTCCATTTCATTAACCTCTATTTCTAGATAAGATTAGATCCTATCCCAGTATTTTAATAATTTATCCTTTTTTTCTCTGAATATTCAATGTACACATCAACCTGTTCTCTTGTGTTGGTGTCCAGAACTGGATGTGGTGTTCTAAAAGTATCCAACCAATTCTGAATATTATGGAAAGATTTTTTTTGCATGAGGCAGTATTATGTAGTAGTTCAAAAGATCTGGGTTTATTATATGTTCTATCATTTACAAGCTATATGTACTCGAGCAAGTCATTTTTCGTCTGTGGTTCTCAGTTTCCTCATTTGTAAAATTAGGGTTTGCATTAAATGATTTTCAGTCTCTTTTCTTGCCAAATTTATAATGATGAGATCCTTAAACTCGTATGCCATTTTGTTTTGTTTTGTGGAAACACCTTATAGTTTGTGGTGACTTTGTTAAATCTCTCTTTAACTGACATGTATAGAAGTTTGTAACAGTAACTAGGAACCCTTCATGTAAGGTCTACATATAATTTATGGCAGTGGAGGAGAAACTTGGAAATTAAAAACTAAAATTTCAGAGATAAAAAGATAGAGAACTTTAATATCCACCTAATTTATGCTATCTAGTAGAAAATTAGTATCTAGAGACATGTCAGTAAAGAGTTCAAAATGTAAAACAGATTTATTAATGAGGAGAAGTTGTTAAGCAAAATTGTACAATATAATTGGAATGGAATGTCCAGTGAAATCAGATTCTCCAGATGTTAATCAGTTTGTTCAAGAAGAAAAAGTAAGCTGATGATTTGGAGACAAAATCTATAACATTGAAAGGTATGTGCTTACTTACTGGCATCCTTGTCCTGGCCACCCCCCCCCCCCAAAAAAAAAAAACCCAATGTTCGCTGAAAAACATAGTGTTAAAATCACAACTCAGTGCCTTAGAAGTCCTCCTCTTTGGCAGGAAATAGTTAGATAATAATGCCATTAAACTCTGGAGAAAAGTCATTATTAAAACTGTTCAACAAAACTTGAGTGAAGAAGATGAAAGGAACTGGAGTGATTCATTTAAGCTGAAAAAAAAAGTATTAAGTTCATCCTATGTGCAGAGCCCTGTCTAGGATCTGGATGAATTGAAAATTTTAGATAAGGTATGATGCTTACCTTCACAGGCACTGTAACATGCTAGGGAGTCATGATACAGATACATGTAATCCTAGTCAGTATACAAAAAAGGATCTGTACTCTCAACAATTGGGATCTTTTCTCCAACATCACAGTTTGCAATGGATCCATGACTATTCATCTTATGTGACTCTTGCTCATGATCTACCATGATTTCAACATAGAGGGTTAACTTAAATGCCATGATATTCATTGATCTACACATATAATTATAGGACAAAAAAAACCAAGATAATTTCTTTATACAGATACAAAACAAAGGTTTATGTGAGATCTAAAGAGACAACAATAATTACCAAATAGGGAGAAATCAAGAAAGATGCTTTATATGAGATATTATTTCAGTTGAGATTCAAAAAAATGGCTAGGAATTCAAAATACGAAGAAGGGAAGGGCAGATATTCTAAGCACATGGGAAAAGTGAAACAAAAAACATGGGGGTGGAAATATGGAGAGCATATTAATGGGACAGTTGTTATTGTTTGTTCATTTCAGTCATGTCCAATATTTTGTGACCCCGCTGGAGTTTTCTTGTTCAAGATGTCAGAGTAGTTTTCCATTTCCTTCTCCACTTCATTTCAAAGATAACTAAAATGAGGCAAACGGGGTTGATGGTCACACTACTAGCCTAATTGTCTGAGGCTAGATTTGAACTCCATCCACTTCTCCACCTAGCTATCCAGTATTAATGGATAGTAGTCCAATTTGATTGGAACTTAGAATAAAATTTGCTGTGATTTACTAAGGAAAAGTAACTATTTTGATATGCTTTCCATTGGTGACAGAACTTATCTAATATATAACATATACAGCATATAACACCATGGAGCTCTATTTTAGAAGAACTGACTTTGATCACATAAAATTGGTTTGAGTTAGTTTCCCCACAGTTTTCTATTAGGTGAATGCCAAACTTCATACCATACCAATGATTCATTGCTTTCTTTTACTGTGTTTTCAATTCTGTGATTTTTTAAGGATGACTATTACTCCAAGGAAGTGTGCAAAAACTGTAGCTCTTTAAGCACTTTTTAATTGTGCTTATGGCAGCCACTATTAGTATAGGAAAGTCAAGCATTTCAAAACGCAACATTGAAGTCCACAATGGAATGGGATAAATCATGCTAAAGTGCTAAGGAAAATGAGGTAGAAAACAAAACTAAAATTAAAAAAAATCTTAAACTGATAAACTATTGCAACAAGATAGTATAATTATTGTTGTTCAGGGGGAGTGGGGAATGCAAACAACTTCTAAAGCAACTTGATAGCTTGGGAGTGGAGTTCTTTTGAATCTTCTATAGAGTTATATGGGCTGAAACAACAATCAGAAGTAAGAAAGGTTAAAAAAAATAAAAATAGCTGCTGTGTCCATGAAGAAGAAATGTGTATCATGAACAAAATAAAACAAAGGCAATTACTGAATTATTTAAGATTGGAAAAATATAACTTTTACTGATGAAACTCATTTTTCATTTAACATTCTACCAATCTGTCAGAAGAAGGTCATGTCAGATTGAAAGATCTTAGAACTTTATCAAACATCCACCTTCCAAAAAAGTTTGAAGATTTTTTTTTAATTCTTATGAGACTGGATGGTTTATTCTATTGTTGAGATAATGAACCTTAATAATCTTATAGATATACTGAGAGCACTGTCTTTCCAGAATTGCAGAAATTCTCAAATGGAAAAGGGATAATGTAACACAAATTTCCACCATCATATATCATGAAACATTAAGAAATACTTGCAAAATATGCAGAAAAAATTGCTGTTGAAAACCTTTAGGATAAATTGAGCTTTCACATATCAGCACATCAAAAATGGCAGGAAGAATATGGTGGAACTGGAATGTGCTGAGGGCCTTGAATGACAGGAAAAAGTAGTTAAGTCTGATAATTGTATGAAGAAGAATGAAGACATTAATGATGGGAAATATGTTGTGAAACTCTTCTGATAACATTGAAGGTGAATGTTGATAAGAAGCTTATTAAGATAATAGCAGGGGGAATTAGAAAAAGATGATGGATGTAAGACATTGCTAAGGTAGAATCAATGAAACACTATAACTAATTGAATATTAAGAATTCCTTCACAGGAAGGTAGTTATCTTTCCATTTCTAAAGGATGAAAAATGAAAACCAAACAACAACAAAACAAAACGTTTTCCCAGAGGCCTAGTTATGGTTGTCTTGGAGATCCTTAGAAATAAATAGCATCAGTACTAATACATGCACCTGATTGTGAATAATTAATACAAAAATCCTTGATTCTATACAGTGCTTAAAATGGCACTGACAAATTTGAATATGGTACTACCCATGATTAAGCAATGAGATCAAATCAGCCAATTCTTATATATATATATATAAATTTATTTATTTTCAGTTTTCAACATTCACTTCCACAAAATTTTGAATTTCAAATCTTCTCCCCATTTCCCCCCTACCTCTACCCAGGAAAAAATATATTCTGATTGTCCTTTCCTCTAATCTGACCACTCATATCACGCCCCCCTTTATCCATTTCCCTTCTATTTTCCTGTAGGGTAAGATAGATTTCTATACCCCATTGCATATATATCTTATTTCCTAGTCGCATGTAAAAATAACCTCTAACGTTCATTTTTAAAGTTTTGAGTTTCACATTCTCTCCCTTCCCCACCCACCCTCATTGAGAAGGCAAGCAATTTGATAAAGATTAAATATTGGTGGTAATGCACAACACCTCCATAACAGTGATGTTGTGAAATACTAATTGTATTTCCCTTTATCTTGTCCCACCCTCCATTTATACAATTCTCTCCTTTAACCTGTCCCTCTATCAAAGCATCAGCTTCTGATTCCCCCTTCCTACAATCTGCCATTCCTTCTATTATTTTCTATTATCTATTATCTCTCTTATGACCTTCATTCCCTGCTTTCCTGGTGAGTTAGATAAACTTGCATACCCAATTGAGTGTTTATGTTATAACCTCTTGAAGCCAAGTCTGATTGAAAGGATAGCTCACTTATTCCCTCTCACCTTCTCCTTCTTCCCCTCTATTGTAAAAACTTTTTCTTGCCTCTTGTATGTGACATGATTTATTATATTCTCCCTGTCCCTTTCTTTCTCCTAGTACATTCCTCTCAACCCTTAATTTTCATTTTTAGATATCATTCTTTCATATTCAGTTCTGTGCCATCTCTCCTCTATCTCTCTGTCTCTCTCTCTGTCTCTGTGTCTCTCCCCTCCTCTCTCTGTATACACACACACATATAAACATACACATATGCATATATATGTATATATATATATACACATGCACACATACATATAGATATGTGTGTATACACATATTGTATATGCCTCTATGTGTGTGTATGTGTGTGTGTGTGTGTGTGTGTGTGTGTGTGTGTGTATTCCCTTCAATTATTCTAATACTGAGAAAGGTCTCATGAGTTACAAATATCTTCTTTCCATGTAGGAATGTAAACAGTTCAACTTTAACAAGTCCCTTATGGTTTGTCTTTCCTGTTGATCTTTTCATGCTTCCCTTGATTCTTGTGTTTGAAAGCCAGATTTTCTATTCAGCTCTGGTCTTTTCAGCAAGAATACTTGGAAGTCCTCTATTTCATTGATGTGCCATTTTTTCTCTAAAGCATTATACTCAGTTTTGCTGGGTAGATGATCCTTGATTGTAATCCTACCTCCTTTGACCTCTGGAATATTATATTCCAAACCTGTCTATCCCTTAGGGTAGAAGTTGATAAGTCCTATGTTATCCTGATTGTGTTTCCACAGTACTTGAATTGTTTCATTCTGGTTGCTTGTAATATTTTCTCCTTGACCTGGGAACACTGGAATTTGGCTACAATATTCCTAGGAGTTTTCCATTGAGGATCCCTTTCAGGAGTTGATTAGCGGATTCTTTCCATTTCTGTTTTACTCTCTGGTTCTAGAATATTGGGGGAGTTTTCATTAATAATTTCTTGAAAGATGTGTCTAGCCTCTTTTATTTTGTCATGGCTTTCAGGTAGTCCAATAATTTTAAAATCATCTCTCCTGCATCCATTTTCAAGCGCAGTTGTTCTTCCAGTGTGATACTTCATATTGTCATCTATTTTTTTATTCTTTTACTTTGTTTTATAATTTCTTGATTTCTTATAAAGTCATTAGACTCCCCTCTAATTTTTAAAGAATTATTTCCTTGAGTGAGCTTTTGAACCTCTTTTTCTATTTGGCTCATTCTGCCTTTTAAGGCATTCTTCTCCTGTATGGCTTTTTTGGATCAATTTTGCCATTTGGGTTAGTCTAATATTAAGGGTGTTATTTTATTCAGCAATTTTTTAAGTTTCCCTTAGCAAGCTGTTGACTCATTTTTCATAATTTTTCTGCATCACTCTCATTTCTCTTCCCAATTTTCCTCTACTTCTCTTACTTGATTTTGAAAATCCTTTATGAGCTCTTTCATGGCCTGGGACTAATTCATATTTTCCTTGTATGCTTTCAATGCAGGAGAAGTTTTGGCTTTGTTATCTTCTGACTATATGTTATGATCATCCTTGTCACCTAAGATGTCACATAAGAAAATACCTCTAATTGAGAAAGTAAGATTTTATAGTTTGTTTTCTTCCCCCATTTGCTCATTTCCCCAGACAATTACTTGACTTTTGAGCTTTGTGAAATGGAGGGCTCCAGAAGCAGCCTCTGCTTTAGCAGTGGTTGCAGGTGCCCTGGGGCTTGGCCAGGGCAGGGGCTGGGCCTGGGCCTGGACCATTCTCCCCTCTCAGTCAGGTGAGAGACCCTTCCCTGCCCTTTGAAGCTGTGTTTAGCATTTGTGGGTTGAGAAGTCTGTAATCCATAGCAGCTTCCAGCAATTCAGGCCCCTAAGGTCTTCTTCAGATCAGTCCATGCTAGTGTGGCCCACACTGAACTGTATCCTGCTCCCAACCTGCTGCAATAGTCCCTTCTCATCGACTTTCCAGATTGTTTTGGGCTAGAAATTTGTTTCAGTCTATCATTTTGTGGCTTCTGTTTCTCTAGAATTAGTTTAGAGTTATTTTACAGGTTTTTTGAGGGATTTGGGGGGAGAGCTGTAGCAGGTATCTGCTTCTACTCCACCAGCTTGGCTCCACCCAAATTAGACAGTACTTAAATAAATTAACTTAGACTACTTGTTGGTAGAACAAATATGGAAGCTGCACCTCAAATGGTTTGGCCACATAATGAGAAGAGAGGTCTCATTGGAAAAGACCCTGACGCTGGGAAAATTAAAGCTAAATGGAAGATGGGATAGCAGAGAATAAGATGGATAGAAAGAGGCATGGAAGTAATGAACACAAGCTCAAACAGATTTCAAGAAATGGTGGAAACTAGAAAAAGTCCAGTACATTATTGTCTAGGGGGTCAAGAAGAGTCAAACATACCTGAAAGAATAGACAAGTGTGCAGCTTTCTAATTCATCCTACTCTTTGTTGTTGTTTTTAACTTTTTCTTTTTTTAAGTAATTCAGAACTAAAACACCCCCCAAAAAAATCAAGCATTTCTATATCTAAAGTAGAACACAAGCTAATTTTATATGAAACAACATTTCAATTTGATACCATTTGCTTTAAAATTGTATGTACTACATTCTACATGCTATTTTTAAAACTACTCTCCTTGCCTGTACTTCCTTCTATACTTTTTTCCACATATTAAAATATTACAATGGGTCTCTTTTTTTATGGAAGAATTATTATTTCTAATTGCTAATTAAAACTCCCCCTGACAACACAATTCCTCGAGAAAGAAAGGAAGAACAGTTCCTTGTAATAAATAAGCATAATCAAACAAAATGAATATGCAAAACATATATTTCTTTACCTAGTGTCTATCACCTTTATCAGCTTGTGGACAACACTGTCTCATCATGGGTCCTACAGAAATATGCTTGTTCATTGCTTATGTCAGAGTTTTTAAACCTTTCAAAGTTTTTTTTTTTCGATGTTGCTTCCATGTTATTAATTTGTCTATTTCTGTTCACTTCACTCTTGATCATTTCATATTATACAAGATTCTCTAGAATTGTCTCTTTCATCATTTCTTACAATGCAATTATATTTCCTTATGTTAATATGCCATTATTTATTCTGCCACTTCTCAATGAGTTTTTAATTAAAATAAAAGACATATTGAATAGTAAATTTTGATAATCAACTATTTCTGTACTGTATAGACTAAGATAAGTTGATAGGCAGTGCAACATGAGTTATATATTAAATAAGCAATTACACTCCTTTCAATATAAGTTAAAAATAATGAATCATATATGTCATCTACATGGTAGATCTCTGCTCTTCACAGAAAAAATATATGAGGATGAAACCTATAAAGAAAGGAAAACCTATACAACAAATGTTACCAGTGGTATTTAATGGCACTTACCAAAATGATACGTTAGCCATGTCTCAATGACAAAGAGTAAACAGCACTTTATATTCCACATCCATTACCACTATCAGCAAGCATTAAACAGATAATAATATTTGGGTATGTCCACAATGGAAACTTAATCTTCCTACAAATACTTTCCTATTTGTTAGATTATAATTTTGAACTTTATAACTTTCTTGATTAAATGGTGCAATAAATAAAATGATTCCTCAACAAAGGAATACATATTTTCCTCAGAATCATCTTTTCACCATATATTAGAAATGTCTTGGATATTATACATTCCAGTATATTATTTTAAAATGGATCTATATGAGGGAACCATTTCACCTTTTTTGAAACATTATGAAGCATAAAAGTAGTATAAAGTGCACTTTAATTTAAACTACAACTGGATGAAAAAGTTAAATATTTGTGAACGGAGCTCTAAATCTTCAGGCTCAGTTAAATTATTTATCTGATAACTCCATCCTCCTACCCTGGGTTATATCCAGCACAGTCACTAAGGAAATTGCAACTAGAAGATGATATACTATAAAAACATAGTAACATATCAAAAGGTGTGACTGTAACTAGGAAAAAATGAAGTTTGAAATATTTTCATTTTATTCCAAGGTTTTCAAATGAAAGCTTACAAATCCATTTTCCCTGAGGCGTCAAATATCATATCCAAGTTCATTTTAGTTCTTATTAAATCCATATCTTCAATTGTTTTAACATAAGCGAGTGGTGCTTTCCAATAGATCTGAAATACATTTGGATCAGCATCACAGGACCCAAGATGGGAGGGGTGGTGGAATTGTGGACCATGGATTCTGGGGAGTCAGCACTTACACATTTATAAGGAATTACCAAGTTTGTGTCCAGAATGCATGAAGTAAAATGACTTCCAGAGCCATCATTAGGAATGTTGATGCCTAGAACAAATTCATTGGGGGTGGGAGAATATGGAGCACACCACCAAGTAGTTGCTGTACATATCTTCCAAAAGTAAATATTAACATACTGTAGAAGAGTATGTTCCCCATCCTGGAAATTCCAGATATGAAGAGGTGCTTCTACCCTGATATCAAGTGTTTAGAAGCCCTTAAAGAGCCACTTTTCCCCAATTGCACATATGTCTAGGAAAACATGCCTATCTCCCTGAAGGACTTAGGACCCTCGGGTGTCCTGCTCTGGAGGGTTATGATTGAGATAGTTCCAATTGTATATCCTCCAGCTTCCCAGGAGTTGTGTTATCCCTTTCCCTGGACAACATCTGGTTTGGAGGAACAGCATCTATGTGGAAGATTTAATTCCAATTTTTCCTTAACCTAGGACCAACTAAGTGGAGTCTTGGTACTGTATTGGAAGATAATGGTCTCTTTAAGTGATTTTGGTTGACTACATATTAGTTATGATGTAGAGGACATCTAGGTGGCACAGTGGATACAGTTCTGGATGTGGAGTCAGGAAGACTTTTCCTGAGTTCAAATCTGTCTTTTAGGCACTTTCTAGTTGGGTGATCCTGGGCAGGTCATTTAACCCTGTTTGCCTCAGTACCTCATTTGTAAAGTGAGCTGGAGAAGAAAATGACAAACTACTCTATTATCTTTCCCAAGAAAACCTTAATGTGGTGAGAAGTTGGATATGACAGAAATAACTCAACAATATCAACATCGACAACAGGAGAGAGTTACTATGCACATGTTGGTTTCAACAAATAGCAACTTCACGTTTCTCTGATTCATCCTCCTATAATTATTTTCCAGATTTTCTTGCATCATTCTCATTTCTCATCCCAGTTTTTGCTCTACTTCTCTTACTTCATTTTCAAAATCTTTTTTGAGCTCTTCCATGACCTGAGACCAATTCATATTTTTCTTGGAGGTTTTGGATATGGACGCTTTGACTGTGATGTGTTCTGTTGGTATACTTTGGTATTCCTTTTTTTACCAAACTAGGATTCTATAGTCTGACTCTTTTTCTGGCTTTTCCTCCTTTTGCCAGGTAGTTATGTTACTTTTGAGTGCTTTGTCAAGGTAATTTTCTGCTTCCAGTTGGGGTGGATGGTGTACTGTCAGCCCCTTGATACCCCCACAATCTGTGCGCCTACAGCTCCAGAAACAGTCTCTGCCACTGCTGCTGCCCCTGCCCCTGCTGCTAGCTCCTCCTCAGGAAGCTACTCCACCCACTCTGTCGCCCTGGGACTGAGGCCTAACCACTCTATTCTCTCACACCAGGTATTTCCACTGACCTTCCAATTTGTCCTCTGTGTTTTGGGGTCATGAAGTCTGGCAGCTGCCACAGCTGGGAGAGATTCTGTTCCTCCAAGGCCTGTTCAGTTCCCATCTGTGCCCATGTGGCCCACGATGGACTGCACTCTGTTCCTTGTCTGAAGCAATATACACTTCCCAGTAACCTTCCAGGCTGTCTTGGGGTGGAGACTTGCTTCACTCTGTCCGTCTGTGGGTTCTGCAGTTTTGTTTAGAGTCATTTTTTCCAGATATTTGACTAGATTTGGGTAGAGCTGTAGAAAATCCATGCAGTTACTTCAGCATCTTGGCTGCACTCTGGAAATGCTTGTTTCATTCCATAAATCAAAAATAAATAGTATCTATGTCCATCTCTTACCACCTCTCATTATTCTGAGTCCAAGTGATTTTTTTCACTTCCTAGAGAAACAACTTTTCTGAAATTTAACCATATATGTGAGCTTTTTTTCTCTACTTCTGATTTTATTTACTTCTCTCAAAGCTAGCATTTACATGGTACTTAAAAGTTTGTTATCTTATTTCTATATATTATCTCATTTGTTTCTCATCAGAACACTGTGAGGTAAATATTATCATGAACGTTATTTTACAAATGAGGAAACTGGGACTGAGAGAGGTTAAGTGATTTGCTCACACAACTGGTAAGTGTCTGAGGCAGAATTTAAATTTAGGTCTTGCTGATTCCAAGTTCAACACTCCATCTGCTATGTGACCTACTGCCACCAAGGTTTATAGCTTTGGGGGGAGGTGCAGCAAATAAAGAGAGACATCTTTCCTAATAGATTCAGAGGTAAATGTGTTCAGTCTTGGAGCTGGACTAGTACAGAGGTATTACTTTCTTGGTTCAACATCTTCAAAGTTTCTCAGAACTCACAACATATCCCTGAAATTTTGTGACCTACTGAAAAAGAAAAGCTGCATTGGAAGTGAGAAAGAAGTCCTTTAGCCCTGAGTGTTGGCCACTCAAACTATTTCTTGCTGCTTTCAAATCAAGCTTTACCCCAAGAGAAGATGGGAGAGAGAGGACTGAGCTTCAGGGCTTAGAATAAATATCTGCAGTTGTTTCCTCCACAGCGCCTCCAGAGATACTTCTATTGCCTAAACTTCCTCACCATGTTCCCCAGGATCTTTCAAAACCCTCACTTAAATTTGCCATAAATTTTGGGGCCTCCTATAACTCTTCATTCCTTTTCAGCTCACTCCAAAAGCAAAAAACAAAACTATTCACATTCATTGCCTTTACTCCGGTTCCTTTCACTCAGTTCTCAACCCTTTGCAATATTATAGTGTCATCCCTTCTCAACTAAAAATTACCATTGTTCTCTTGATCGCATGGACTTTCCTCAATCCTCATCCATTTTGCCTGTTCTACTAAATTTTACCTATTGACCACCCTCCCCTCATAGATATTCTTCTTTCCATGAGTGTTTCTCAGTCTCATTTTCTTTAATTCATGCTATGTGCTCTGATTGTCTGTAATTCTGAAGACTCTGTCCTACACTCTCTTCTTTTTTGACAGTCTCTCCTGATGTCTTCATCAGATCCCTGAAGTTTTATTATTGTATATAAGCAGATGCCAACTAATGCTATATATCCAACCCTAGTTTCTCTCTCAAACTCCAGGCCTATACCACCAAGTTCATCAAGAACATTTTGAATATAACAGTGCATAGATTTCTCAAACTCAAAATATTCCAATGTGAACTCCATATATTCCCTTTCCCAGAACTCTAATCATCCCTCTTCTAAAACTTCTGGATTTCTCTAATTCTCTTAAGGGTATCACCACCCTTCCAGCTTCCCACATTTGCGATCTCAGAATCATCATTCACGAAGACTGTCACCCCATATAAGCAATGTTACCAGTTCTTGTTCATTTTACGACTTCAAAGCATCTCTTGAATATGTCCTCTTCTTTCTACTCACATGGTCACAACTTTTACATATCATAACTTTTTTTATTCTGGAATGGCACAGGAGATTTATATTTGGTCTCCCTGACCTAAGTATCTCCCTAAATTTCTCATTTATCCTCCACACAACTTCCAAAGTGATTTTTTTAAGGTGTAAATCACTCCTCTATTCTAAACTCCAGTGATTCCTATTGTCTCTATGAACTAATATAAATGTCTTAGCTTGATATTTAAAGCCCTCAGATTTGCCCCAAATGAGTTTTCCAGTATTTTTAACTAAATTTAAATTATTTTTTAAAAATTTATTATTCCCCTTCCTTCTAAATTCAATCTTAACTCACCTTCTTGCTATTTCTTACATATGATACTCTATCTCTCAGCTCTGTGCTGGTATTCCTAATACCTAGAATCTCTTCCCTCTTATCCTCTGTCTTTTTGAACCCATAGTTTTTCTAATAACTTAAGTTTGACTTTCTATAATGAATCTTTTCTTAATTGATTTAGAATCAAAAATTCCTTTAGTGCCTTCCCTTCTCCACTCCTCCCCTAATGATAATTTGGTTATTATTTTGTACATATTTTGTTGTTATTGTTCAATACTTCAGTCATTTCCAATTCGTTGAGACCATGTGTCTTTCCTAGTAAAATACAAGGTGCTTGCTATTGGCCAAACAGTAAGAGTTAGAGTGATTTGGGTTTATGGAATGAACTGTTTGGTCGTTAATATGTCCCAGCCCATGACTTACCTGGTCACTGTTTGGGTATTGATGACTCAGAGTGAGAATAAATAGCAATTGTTTCTGTTCTGGCCAGAAACCCTGAGGGTATTCCCCTCCCAGTTTGATTTTTTTTTTTTTATTTTGAGTGTGCAAGCTACCCATCTTTTGCCTCATTTCTTACCTAGCCTTAAATGAATGAATGGGTGTTGCCTCAGACAAACTGAGACCTGGGAAAAACCTTAGCTTAAAAAGGTCAAGGTCTTCTACCGCATCCAGGGTCATCTGCAATTGTTCTGATCTACATCTTGCCACCGCACTCAGATGACTCTGGAGGAGACAGTGAGGATGATGACTTTGCACAGCTCTGCCTCACTTAAATCCAATTCACTTCCAAGTCAAGACATCACCCTCCTGAAGCCCTTGATCCTTTTTGAGAACAAAGGACAAACAACAAGAAGAACAAGGTGCTTGAGGACAGTAACCATTTCATTTTTGTCTTTGTAGCCTCAGCATATAGTCCTGATACATAGTTGGCACTCACCAATGCTTATTGCTTTCATTTATTCTGCTTCCTCAATGTTTCTCACATATGTTATTTCTCTTCTCAGACATAGCCACTAGCCTAGTTAGGACTTCTTTTTAAAATAAACTTTTCAACTGAAACACTAAAATACTGAAATAGTCTGTTAATATAAATACTTATTTTTTATCTCTTTTTCTGTTTCATTCTTTGCAAAGCTGGCAAATCATCTTCCTAAGGAATAGCCATGTCACTCCTCAATAAACCTCTGTAGCTCCCATTATCCATATTACATCCTTAGCCTCATATTTAAGGCTCTCCAAAATGTGACTTCTGTCTATCTGTAGCCTCATTTCATAGTGCTCCTCATGCAACAAGAAGCAGATTTATCTAGAGAAATGAATGTGTTGAAGTTAGGGGAATACTAAACAGGTTTGGGTGGAAGAACGGGAAGGTCAAGAAACCTCTATTCTACTCTTACTTTCTTAACTGAACCAGAAGGGCATTTATTTACTTCATCTGACTATCATTTTGCATGCAAAATTTTCATGTTTCAAGTTACAACATCAATACTATATTTTACAATATCAAAACTCTTAAGAATATCCAATTCAAACATTTATTGTCTACTGTATATAGGAGACTAAGCTAAGGGTTAGGAGTACCAATATGAACACAAAACACGATCTGTTCTCAAGGAGTTTACAATTTATTAATAGAAGTTGTATTAAAGCTTCTTGATCATATGACTGGACATCTATCTGTTTATGCTTCCCTTATAAAATTAATAATATAAACAATAAGAGTAAGAAAATGTTTTCCTCTCTGATAGAGTGAATGAAGACATATATTTTCTTCTTGTATGTCTTGATATGTCTCTAACTAAAATCTGGAACATATTGTAAAAGTTCATCATTTTAATCTGGGCAAAAAAAAATTTTTGCACAACCTATATCTTTAACTAACATTGCTGACTGATTTGCATAGGCCATCATGAAACTAATTCAAATGCTCAAATTGTTTTTTTCTTCATGTTCAAAAGAGGTGACGTGCACCATGTGCTTCTGTGCATATATCTAAATCTACTACGATTTTCATATCCATGATTATGATGGTAGGATGAAATAATTTGACAAGACTAACCAAATTCTGTATTTTTTTTCTGATATATATGGACAGGTTCTTAAAGGCTGGTTAAACAACTTATTGTACAATTGGACCACCTTTATAGATCAAATTTTTCACATCTAAAACCAGCAACATCACTACTCCTCACTATATTGAGCATGTTAATAAAATAGGTTTTAGGATATATACTTATTACTACATATTATTTCATTCTATTATGTATCAGTACTTGCTTTGGTAGCAAGTGCTTCCAATAAGAAAGACTTTGGGCAGATTCTCCTGAAGGTAAATTAATACAGGATATCAGAATGCAAAGATTTATAGGGTGCCAGAGACCATTCATTCCATACTTTTCTATGCCCACCAATAATTCATTATACAAAATGCTAGAGACTGAGAGGTGCATGTGATTAAGACTGTGTGATAAGTGAGTGTGTGTGTGTGTGTGTGCGCGCGTGTGTGTGTGTAATTTCCCAGATTTATTGACCCATGTAGGCTTTTCACTCAGGATATAAAGAATGCCTTTGATAATGAAGTTTGAAATTTTTCATGGTTTCTGTAGATACTGGAATGTAATGCCTATTATCATAATTAAGCAAGCTATTCAGAGTTAGGAAATGAGGCAACAATAAGAATTTAGCTGCAAAATGCAGAATAATTTAACCTAATTATAAAGAACAAAGAAGCAGCTTTGCCTGTGTAACATAACTACCCCTAGAATTGAACATCTAACACATAAATATTATCACTGACAATGATTTTTTGCCCTTCCCTATCAGCATCATGTGGGACTGGAGGAAAGGACCTTTATAAAGCTTTGTCAGTGAAAAACATTAAAAACTGGGACAAGAATACATAAAATACAACCCCACTCACCCAACAAACCCTGCTTTCCCTTTTATGTCCCCTTGTCTATCCCCTCATTTATTTTCACTTTGTTTCAAACACCTGTCCTTGTTGTTCTTTGTACTTTCTTCTTGGGTAGCAAAGCTGCAGACCTAGATGGATGCAACTTTCAGCCACCTTGGGGCCCTTTTCTCATTTTCCCTTGCACCCTGCCTATCTGTCCCAGCCTGGAGCTCCCTTTGAAGTCAATGGAAACACCACATGCAGAGGTGATTTTAGGATTCAGAGAAAAACACGAATAGATCCCTAACAAAGAGACTCTGAGTTTCCACAAATATCTGCAGCCTAGACTGCTGTAACTCTTTTAAAAATATGAGTCACCTGGTTCTTCAATAGAGTTCATGTTTAGTCCCTAAGCCTCAGATCTGAGTGCAGATGCCCGTGTGGTAGTACCTGGGACAAAGCTACCTTGGGGGTTAGAGGCAAGGAGTGTCACATATTTAGGGGAGAGCTTAGCCTTTCCTGGCTCCAGTGATTCTATATAACTGCCTCTCTCTCTGACTTTCTACACAGAATAACCTGCAGAGCTAGAAAATATAGGACAGGTGGGAAAAAGCACTGCTGATTGAAACAGAAATGAGCTCGTTACCTGTGGAAGATGGCAACTAAGAACCAATAAGAGGTGATTAAAAGTTGGAAAAACACAACTACATTGGCCTATGCCAAGACTGGCAGAAAAGCAGAGTAAGATGGTAGAGGCACTGAAAAATAATGAGCATCAATGGTGTTTGGGAAAGAGCACTGATCAAGGATCAAAACGTCAAAATTTGAGCCTTAGGTCCCTCACTATTGACTGTGCATTCACCAACTAGAGGCAACTTTTCTGGGCTTCATTTTGCTCCAGTAGAACAGGAGGATTTGGGAATAGGGAAGCTATGATAACACCATAGAGAAGTTCAGGAACCAGAGATCCCAAAAAAGACTACATGATGCCTAATACAGAGCATCACAGAAGAACACAAGGCATCATGATCATATTAATAGAAGGTATTGATAGTTCTGAAGCATGAGATGTGTAAAATGCCCTGGTCAGTTGTGTTCTTCCAATGAGTCTTCATGCATGTTCTCTGGACATGTCTATTCTTTACCTCTGTGCCATCATCTCATTTCAATGACGGTGTGCAAACCTACAGGAGCTACTCTTCAACCAAGCCACCTTCCCTATGCCTATGATGGCACAGGTAATAGCACAGCCCAAGCTTTGATAGGTCTTGCCCAATTGGGAGATGATATAATGGGCCACTGTGAATTTTGTTAAGTAACAGGAATGTGGAAAACAATTTCTTCTGAATCAACAATATGCAAAAGAATGTAAAACAAGATTTTAGTTCAATGTTTGGTGCAAGGAATGCTAAAATGCATTCCTACATAATCTCCACTTCACAAAAACGATAATAATAAGCATGAAATAATTAACCCAAGACAAAATCTATCTACACCTTCCCCAATAAAATATTCTTTGTTGACATCTAGAATAATGATGCATGCTGAATGACCTTAATAAATTATTTTTATCTTTCCTCTTGTGATATTTAGCCATTTTAAAAATTTATTTTAAAAAATGCCAGTGTATACATTAAGTAATTTGTCATCATATCTGTATATGATGCTTCTTTGTATTCAGATGTCATTGTTGCCTCTCCATCAGGCTATATAAATAATGCTTCTTACAAATCTCCATTTCTGACCATTTTCATTAGTTTTTGTCATTATTTTTTATTCCAATGTCCCTTTATGAACCACCTGTATGACTACCAAGAAATTTTTACACATTATTTGTCTTTAGATATCCAAGTGTATCAAAGAAATCAATAGTATAAAGCTGTTACTAAACTCTATCAACTTAATTTAATATCAAACATGTAATTGTATGTGTAATTGTATTTCTTTAGGTTTTTGTGTTAAAGGAAACCTCACAAACCATATATTTCTTGCAGAAGCAAGCCTGAAATAAGGTAGTAGAAATGAGATATTCTACTACCAAAAGCCAAGTGGCAGCAAGTGAATGAAGTTTATTATATTATGGTAAGAAATAAACAGCCTCCCTCAATGGAGGACATATCAGTGTTATATTGCTACACAATCTCCATTTCACAAAAAGTAATAAAGCCAAGACAAAATCTATTAGTGTCCACCCCCAACCAACAGTAGCTTGTCATTTCTGGAAAATAAAATTATCAGAGAAATAAGGGGAAAGCTATCTGATTAACAAAGGCAGAAGTCAGAAAGAAACATAGTCTGTGCAAAGGACACAGTGTAACTGTAATAACAAATTAATAGGATGACTTTAAGAAATAGAAAGGATTTGATAATGGGCTCAGCATGAGGACCAGCTCTTATCAGTGGGAGCATTACATTCTGATTGGCCAATGTCTTATATTGTAAATAATTGACTTTTGAGTTGGATCTTTCCCTGAGGGAAGTAAAAGAAAGATATTGAAAATAGAGTTAGGGATAAACAATGAACTAACTGGTTAAGCTGTGAAGAGAACAGAGATAGAGAGAGTGAAAAAAAAGAAAAAGGGAATGAGGCAGTGGGTTCATGAGAGAGAGATAGAGAGAGAGAGACAGACAGACAGAGACAGAGAGAAAGACAAAGAGAGAGACTGAGAGAGAGAGAGAGAGAGAATATCTGCAGTATCTCATTCTCATATCAGTTGAAAATTATTTTCAGAAAGAATGGAGAAATGTTTGTGGTGTTTTTAAGGGATGGGGGTGTGGAATTATAACATATGTCTTTGAAAGCATGACATCACTGTGCTGGTGTATCTGAATAGGAAATGGAGCCAGGATGTAACCACATTTCATTGCTACATTATTAATGGAATGAGTTACATGATGAGAGAGATAAATTCAATATCAAAGCCGGGTTTAAGGTTTTGTTGTTTGCTTATTTGCTTGGTAACTGTTAATTGCAAAGGTATCTCAGAATTTACCTCTAAAATAAGTTTCTAAATGTTTAATCTATACTTTTCCTCCTAGAATTTGATAATATACATTTTAGAAATAATCATGAAAATCTGCTTCATCAAATCATCCAATTGTAATATATTTGTAAGGGTCTAACATAGAAATCTCAATAACAGTAGATTTTAATGCATTTTTAGAGGAAAAAAGTACATCTAATATTTTTGAATTATAAAATGTTCCAAAAGAAAGATGTAACAAAGTGCATCCTAGAAATATATTGATTTATTAAATCCCTGCCTTTTGTGAATTGAAGATAAACAGGAAGAAACTTCCCATGAATAATGGATAACTAATTTTAAATTATTGAGCACTTGGTTCACTAGTCAATCAACACTCTCCAATCTTAAGAAGTTTTCCCTTCACTGAGTAAACACATAGAAAAATATTAAGGAGCTATAATTTTGTTCAAACATGCATTTATATAATGTCAGTCTAAGGCTACTTTCTACTGATTCTGTAATTATATGGCACCCATTTCCTTGATTTTTGTTCCTAGGAGCTGTAATATTATTAATAAAGGTATTCCCCTTCCACAAGTAGACAGCTTACGTGAGTTTTAACCTAATTATTTTGTCTAGACATGTAATTTCATGACTACTGGAAACATTTTTTTGTTCATTAGAATCCTCAATTCACTTTCAAAAACATAGTGCTAGAGAAATCTTGGCCTTTGAAAGGTTAAGTGACTTAGTGTTAGTCCTATAAGTAGTATGGGTCAAAGTCAGAACCTGAATCCAGTTCTTCTTGGGCTACTCTTCCAATCAGTATGTCAAATTCTCTCTCTCTGTCTCTGTCTGTCTGTCTGTCTGTCTGTCTGTCTGTCTCTCTCTCTCTCTCTCTCTCTCAATGTTGGAGATACTACAATATGGATAGATTAAATTAACAGCAAAGCAAATTTATAAGGCTTGTTTCTCATTCCAATAAACATGTGTCTATTAAAATTCCTTGTATCAGAAAGTCAACTTGACTTCCAGGGAAGAAATCTACATTAAAAATGGAGTTTGTAGGGCAATGAAACGTTAACTTGTTTTCCCCAGATACTTCTAGATAAATAGAAAACAATTTCATATATGAAGCAGAAAGCTTAAAAACTGCCTTAAAATTCACATTTCACTGGATAAACTTTTCTCTCTAAACTAATGTTATTAAAACATAAAAATTTCATGTAAAATGGTGAGGAAGTACAAGCTGCACATATCACTACTAAAATATTATATGTATAAACTCTTTATATGTAAAATATTATATGTATAAACTCTGTATAATATCAAATATAAAATGAAGAATATTTATTCTCTGAAAAAATACTGTAGTAAAAATAATTCTCACATACTATAGAAGTTTCTATGCTTTCAGAATTTGAAAATAAATTCACAAGTAAAAATTCAGGCAACCCATATTACACAATATTAAATACATCATTTGCTATAACTTGTGAACTATATTGTCCAGTTTTATTCTCTATAATAGATAAGTAGATGATTGATAGATAATATCAGCTACTACTATTTAATGTTTGATAGTGTTTTATTTTTCCCCTGTTACATGGCAGGAAAATGTGTAGCGTTCATTTTTATAAGATTTAGAGTTCCAAATTTTTCCATTACAGATGTACACCACAGCTTGTTCAGCCATTCCCCAATGGATAGGCATCCCCTCAATTTCCAATATTTTTGTCACCACAAAAAGGGCTGCTATGAATATCTTTTGCACATGTAGCTCCTTTTCATTTTTTTTGGATCTTTGGAATACAAACTTAGTAGTCTTGTTGCTGTATCAAAAGATATGTACAATTTGGTTGCCCTTGGGTATATTTCCAAATTGTTGTCTGGAATGGTTGGATCAGTTCACAACTCTACCATCAGTGGCCAGATTTTTGCACATCCTCCCCAGTACTTAAGATTTTCCCTTTTTTTGTCATATTAGCCAGTCTGATAGGTGTGAGATGGTACCTCAGAGTTCTTTTAATTTGCATTTCCCTAATCAAAAGTATTTTAGGGCTTTTGTTTTCATAGGACTAGAGGTAGTTTTTATTTCTTCACCTAAAAACTGCCTGTTCATATCCTTGGACCATTTATCAATTGGGTAATGTGTTGTATTCTTATAAATTTGACTCAGTTCTCTGTATTTTTGAGAAATTTTAACAGTCACTACTTTTTATTGTGTTTCCCACGTTTCTGCTGTCTGTCTAATCTTGGTTGCTTTGGTTTTGTTTGTACAAAACCTTTTTAATTTAATATAGCCAAAATTATGTATTTTACATTTTGTACTGCTCTCTTTCTCTTGTTTGGTCATGAATTTTTCCCCTCCCTAAAGATCTGACAGGTAGATTATTCCTTGCTTTTCTAATTTACTTGTGATGTCACCCTTTATGCCTAAATCATGTATGCATTTTTATCTTACCTTGACAAACGGTATAAGATGTTGGTCTATACCTAGTTTGTGTCCTATGGTTTTCCAGTTTTCCCAGCAATTTTTGTCAAATAGTGAGTTCTTATCCCAAAAGCTGGGGTCTTTGGGTTTATCAAGCATTATTTTATTGTGGTGGTTGCCTACTGTGTCTTGTGTACCTAATCTATTCCATCGATCTACTAATCTATTTGTCAGCCAGTACCAGGTTGTTCTTACGGTTGCCGCTTTATAATATAGTTTGAGACACAGTATTACTAGACCACATTCTTTTGTATTCTCTTTTCATTAATTCTCTTGATATTTTTGACCTTTTTTTCTTCCAGATGAATTTTGTTGTTATCAGCTACTATTACTCTATATTAGTCTAGTGCATGTTTTCCTGTTCAGGTGAAATATGGGAGGATTTTTTTTTCATTTTGATGTATAATGAGCTAATTGTCCTATACCTTTCTCATGATTTAGGAGGAAAAAATATAAATGTGTTGACAATGTATATGTTATTTTAAACTTCGAAACCAAGTCCTGTATGTACATTGATACTAGAAAATGCAGGCGTTTTAGATTGAAGGCAAATTCCTGACATACATCAATACTGTCTACTTAATCTAATTTTAAGTTTAAGTTTCGTGCTAGAAGTGCCATAAAAGATACCATCATGGACATGAAAGGGATGTATGTGAGTCATGTAGCAAAAGTAAAGGATAAATCAGTTGACAACTCAAGTGCTGTACTGGTTGATATCCACAAGACATTACAAAAGACAAAAAGAAGTCCTCAGCACATTGGGTAGATAATCTATCAAGGATTAATGGAAAGATGGGCAAAAATCATATAGAATGAGAATGTAGGAAAGAATCTCAACAATGAGATCATACACCTATTAACAAATAAGAAGAAATCCTTAAGATTATGACAACTTTGACTCTAGAATAAAATTCCAAGTTCTTTGAGCTATGTTGAGAATATAATTAATATATTAGTTCAGTAATAGAGAATTAAATTAATTAACTATTTAATTAATTTAATTTGATAAATTTATAAATTATAATAAACCTAAAATAATCCTGCAATATGTATTCATTTTTTAAGCTCTGAAAGTCAGGTATTGTATTAAATTGTATCATGAAAAGGTATTACATATTAGTCAATCAAAAGCATTTATGAGTACTTATTATGTACCAGGCATCATGCTAAGCTACCACCTAACTCTCCCAAAATATTTTTGCATATTCCCTTATTAGAATGTAAAGTATTTGGGTGTACGGACAGAGTCACAGTTACCTACCTATAAAAATTGACTCATACTGAATTGAATGCATAAAATAGCTTGTAATTTCTATTAACTTTATTATGCTAAATGTTGATATCCTTTAAAATCTATGATTGCAATTTCTACACACACACACACACACACACACACACACACAAGTATACATTTACAACTTTGTTTTTCTGTTTATTTATATGGGGTGGAGTAAAAAAAAAGGAAAGGTAAAAGTTTAAAAACTCTTCTTCTCAATGGAATTTCTCTAGAATTGATTAAATATAAAAGTAAGTATCAATTGATCATTAGCCATTTATTAGGCACCCGTTAAATGAAGATGAATAAAGTATTTTGAATATACATCCTTTCTTTAGTTCTAAAAGGCATGGCCTCTACCCTAAATAAGCTTGCAACCTGCTACACAGTTATGAGCACAAAGGCAATCGACTTTTTAGTCATGTAGGTTTCAACGTCATGATCTTTGAATATCTAAAAACAAAGACAAAATCCTGTAGGCTTTCAGTGCAACATATCTCTTTGTTTATTATTTCTGGCATTTTATTGAATTCGCAAGTTGAATTAAAATACATTCATTATAGAAATGAGGGGGGTAACGTTATTAACACTAAAACTAATTGCAGTAACGATCACCATTATGTTCAAGAACTAATCATACAACAATCTTATGTGAAGCCCTGAACATTATATAGAAATATAAATAACTCATTCACAGTGTGTTTACAAATATGTATAAAGAGATAAATAGCATAATCTATTTTCATTAGTGACTTAGAAGACAGAGTAGTGAACACACTAATCACATTTGTGGAAAAGATGAATCTAGGAGGCACTGAAATGATAGTACTTAGGAGGATAGATATATTGAATAAATTACTTAAAGTCAATTAAATATTATGCAATGAAGATAAAAGTAAAGTGGGTTACTTAGCAAGAAAGAATCTGGCATAATGTAGTATGATATAATAAAGATAAGTGTACATTTCTCCAACCAAAAAAAAAAAAGAAGCTTATGTAAGTTTCAATGATCTTCAATAAAGAAAATCAGTTATACAGATGCTATGAAATAAAATTCATTTTTCACTTTTGACTTGCATCATATGTAGAGAATATGGCATTATATTAGAACCTGAAAACCATATTTTGAGACATAGGTTAAATTCATATCTTTTCAATTCCACTCATTCTCAAACTCTCCAAATGTGTCTTAATCTACTCTCCTTTTAGATGACTTTTTAAAATTCTATTCATTAACATATGCACATGCTTATTGATTATAGGTTAAAATATTAATTTGTAAAATAGATATATTTAGTCTCATATGACAGATTCAAACAGAACAAAGACAGAGGAGAGAGAAAGAGAGAGAGAGAGAGAGAGAGAGAGAGAGAGAGAGAGAGAGAGAAAGTTGATTGCAGACAAAACCCTGAAAGGTAGCTTCAATATTGAGAAAGTGGGAGTTTAGAGAAATTCCCAAATGGAGACAGAATACTATAATATTTCCTTGTACTGTGCCACGTCATGAAGGGTTAGGTCTTTTATTCAATAGAGAGATAGATAAACATGCTTCAGTAGCATAGGAACTCCCCGGATTTGAACCTCATTGAAAACCTGAAGGTCATAATCAAGGATAGACTTAGAAAAATAGACTATTAGTTAAAAGCACACTTACTATTCCATGTGATATGTGGCTTCACAAAGAATAATTAAATGGTATGTGTCAAAACATGTGAATTCAATGCCAAAACATTTAAAACAAGGATTATAGCAACAGGATATACAAAATTTAAAAAAAAATTATAAAGATGTAAAAATGTTATAAAATTTAATCTTTAAGCAAATAAATTAAATTATTTTACTTTGCCCTAGTTAATTCACATATCCCTATACTGTGATCTTCCACCATATATTCCTTAATACCACTGTCCAGTAAATAATTATAAACTGAATGGATTTTTTACATTAGATTAGATTAGATTAGATAAAGCACAGTACCAAACACTGAAAATACAAGTATACACCCAAACAAAGACAACTAATTGAGGTTACATTCTGATGAAGGAAGATAACATATAAAAGGAAGCTGGGAATGGGAGAGGGAGGTATAGAACAAGGTTAAAAAAAAGTCCAGAGAATTAGAGTGAAGTTGAGTTGGAACACACACACACACACACACACACACACACACCCTCACAAATATCTATATGTATACATGTTATACTTTAAAGGCCATTCAGTTGTAAAATCTTTGACAACAGGGATTATGCATGCCCACATATCTAGGACAGCATTATTTATCTATGGTAAACCCAAGTACCACCTGATTTCAGAAATGTGTCCATAATATAAGTGTTTGAACTCTAATGTCAGTCAAAAACTAAATAAAACATACTTGCATAATAAAGTTTTAGAGCTTTTAGGTACTTTAGAAATCATCTGATAATTCTGCTTTATAGATGAGGCAACTGAAGCCACAAGGGTAATTATTCACTTTAGACAGTAGAAGTAGACCAACTAGGAAGAGAATCCAAGCCTTCTGACTCTCATTTCAGTGCCTTTTTTACTTCTCTATTACCTATTGTCTTCCTACGATGTTCTCTCTACAGTTTGTTTTTCTTGACAGGCAGCATGGTATAACTGATTGAACAGCTGGACATGGACTATCACTAAGCGCTTAAAGACTGAAATGGGTTCAAGTCCCTCTTCAGAAACTGGACTTTTTGTGACTTTGGGTAAATCAGTTAAAATCCCAGAGCCTCAGTCTCCTCATCTATGAAATATAGGTCATAATCGCACCTACCTCACAAAGTAATAAGGATCAAATGAAAGAAGATATTTAAAGTGCTGTACAAATGTCAGTTATAATTAATTACAGTTATATAAAAGAAATGAAAATTATTTGTTGGCATTTTTCTTGTTTCACCCCCCCCCCCAATATAAACCTTGCTCATTACTTATTTTCCACATGCTTGCCTTTTATTCAGACACTGTTCTCTTGTACGTTTTCCTTTTATTTGTATTTATCACAATTTTATTCTTCTGAGCCTGTCCCTTTGTGTTTGCCTTTACTTCATTTAGGGGGAAACATCCCAAAGCTATATTAGACAATAGAATCTTCCTCCAACACTGTCCATGCCCAATAAAAATGCAAAATAAAAATAACATTCTGAGCATCCCAAGATTGCCCAGCTTCTTCTTTCAACATCCTTGCCTGTGGTGATAGGCAAGAGGAGTGATTGCTTCCGATGATATCGCTCCTCATTTTGCCCAAGTGTTATAGATGCTGCAGGCAATAAATCCCTCAAAAGGAGGTATTATATCCTGACTCCAGACATAACAAATATCAAGCTGTGAGCACAAGTTGTCAAATGCTTAAAAGTAGCTCCAGGACCAAGTAAAGTAAAGTGAGGAGTTTATCATCTTCCATCTCTAGGAAGCCAAACACAAGGTTAAATCACATTTCATGAAAAATCAAGACAGAAATATCACCAGGGTAGGGAGGGGTGGAGGTAGCTATACACCATATTGGTTCTCAAAATAAAGGAACTTCACTTGTGATTGGCTAACTGCTTTACTGCTGTTTGTCTGGAAGATTTAAAAATGGGAAGCTGTCTGTTCTCTCAAAAGCTCCCCAAAATTGGCAGCTCTGTAGGTTTCTCTAGCTGTAGAGCTGGATTGAAGTTAGAATTCCTATAGGTTGTTCACTTGATTGCATACATTATAGTTCCCTGTGCTGACCGTGTTATGAAATAAGTAGGAAATCTAAGATAAATGGCATAATATCTAAATTCTGAGATGGCTCTGGATAGTGCTGAATACATATGAAATAATTATTGTACATGGTGCCAAAACCTTATTAGAAAGCTGTTCTCAGAATTCACAAAGAAACACACACCAAGACCTGTTCAAAAACTGGTTAATTATTTTTTTAAATTTATTTCTTGTCATGAGGAAAAGGTCTGAAAAATAATGATGGAAAGCTTTAGCAGAAACCATTGGCCACTGATGGAATTTATCCTTTGAATTTATATGCCCTACATAGAATTAGGGTATGCGTAAATACATAATGGATCAAGCAGCTCTTTTTACGAAAGGATAAAAAAACGTCATGAAGAGGGGAAAGAAAATGATTTTGATCATTATTCTGACTCACTTTGAAAATGAATAATAAAAAAGTAAAAGGATCTAGCTAAGCCTCCAGTTCACAAGGCTAGGTGAAATTGTGAACAGAGGGGAGAGAGGAGAGGAAATAAGCATTTACAAAGAGCCTACTATGTGCCAAGTGCTTTTATGAGATAAGTGCTGTTATCTGCATTTATAGCTGAGGAAACTCAAGGAAATAGGTCAAATGACTTGCCCAGGGTCACAAAGCTGGTAAGAATCTGAGGTCACATTTGAATTCAGGTCTTCCATTCCCTAGACACAGTACTCCATCAACTATACCACCTACCAGTATAAGCAAGTGAGATCAGAGATGCTCAGTTCAAAGAATCTTCAAAGACCACACAGTCCAACCCTGTACCTGGGCAAGAATCTCAATAACATCTCCATTTCTGATTAGTGGCCATCTAATCTCTGAAGAATTCAGTGCTGAAGCACAAAAAATTAGATGAAAAATCCTAGGGAACAGTAAGCACATGAGTTATGTAGTTTCAAGTTAAATATGAAATTTAAGCTTAAATTGGCTATTCAGCAGTACCTGACTCTTTATCTCCTCTTTTTGGAGTTTTCTTAGCAAGGTTACTGGAGTACTTTGCTATTTCCTTCTCTATTTCCTCTATCCTATTTCTTCATTTTACAGAAGAGGAAACTGAGACAAATAGGGTGAAGGAACTTGTCTATAGTCACACAGCTTGTTAGTATCAGAATCAGGATTTGAACTCGTCTTCCTGACTCCAGATCCAGCACTGCATCACCTACTACCCAAATTTAATCTGGAGGAACACTAGTATCTCCTAGAGTTATAGAAAGAATATGGAAACTAAAAATCTCAACTAGCTCAAACATTTTTATTTCTTTTACATTTGTGCTCTTAAGGGGGCATTTTCCTCCAAATTTTGTGATCACAGAATTTAAAAATGGGAAAGACTTGAGTTTAAAGGTCTCTTTCATTTTACGGATGATGAAACAGAAATCTAGACGAGTTAAATGATTTCCTGAAGATCATATAGGTAGTAGGAAACATAGGCAATACTCAAATCCAGGTTCCCTTTATCTTAAAGACTTCATTTTCCCGTCCCTCATTGTTTAATATTCTTGAATCTTCTCTCACTCTTACTTCTCCATAGAAGATTTCAGGTGTATCTCAGTTGCTTTTTGCTCTATGAATAATAATGTCTGTTAGTGAAATTCGTTTATGGACCCCCAAATTGGTGCTGTATACATATCCTGAGGGCTATGTGATCAATTGATCTGATGGCCAGGAAAGTAAATCAAATTCTACCCTCCTTTTGAAAACCAACCATGATTTGTTTCTAATTTAACCTTGCTCCTTTTTTTTTTTTTTTTTACCTATTACCATTGATCAACATTCCATTCCCTCCCCATTTGTACTCTGTCCTTCACCCCCATGACTGCACTAGGCATTGGGTTCTCAGGGTAGTTATCATTTAACCAGAGCATAGACATACCCACCGCAACTATTAAGTCAAGGTTTGCTGTCCTTGTCAACCAGATACCTAGCCTATCGACCAGCTCCTGAATAAACCAGAGTGACCTCTGTCCCTATGTCACTCTACTGCTCAATAAACTCCAATGGCTCCTTATAGATTCTGGAATTCAATATTATTTCATCTTTATCTCAGTTTTATAATGTATATGATTACTAGTATAGCAATACCTGCGTGTGATTTGCTAATAAGTAAATATTAAATAAAAAGCTATGAGCTATGTGTTCATTTTTATTTTATTTTAGTAAGATTATATAATCAAAAATTTGGAGACTTCTGTGCTAGTTCATTCTACAGTTCCATTTTCCTAAGACCACGGAATTCTCAGATGTGCTTCTATCCCAGTCACTCAGTATCAAAGAAAAATATACTCCGTTTTTGGGCTGGAAGGGGTCAGGATAGAAACTTTATTTACCATTAGGTGTCTACCACCAAATGAAAACTTTCTAATAGTTTTCTGCAATTGACAGGGAGAAACAGTTGCCCTCACCACAATTTTAGCTATATGGTACAGGACCAAAAACCTTAATTTGCCTTCAACCACTGTTACTATCCAACTATGGCTACCCAAAAACTTGTCCAGAAACAGGCTCCTTTCTCTAATGTCAGGAGGATCACTTTTCTAAAAATCTAAATACAGATACTACAAATTCTTTTGTCCTTTGTTATTATAAATTCTATTTCTTTAACTCTCTTTCACACCTGACCAGTGAACAATGAATGGAACTTTCTTTTGTGGAATCCCCAAATGACTGGAATATAGAAGGTGTTCAGTAAAAAAAGAAATTATTGATTGACTGACTGACTGATTTAAAGGCTTTTATTGGAGTCTGCCTATGATATTCACTGGCTCTGACAATGGACAAGTCACTTAACCTCACTGTGCCTCGGTTTCCTCATCTGCAAATGGGAATAGGGAGCCATATTGACAGTGGATAAAGAACCTACCTTAGAGAAAGGGAGAACTAGTTTGAAGTCTTATATATGACATATGGTTTCTATGTAACTATGGGAAAGTTACTTAAATTCTCAATGACTTAGACACTTTAACTTACACAGGAGTCACCAGTCTGCATTGGTGAAAAGAGTCTCTGTGGGGGAAGTTCTAGACATTCATGAAATCACGAAGTCCATACCCCAAAATAAAATAAAATAATAAAAATGGAGATAATAAGAACTGTGGAAGCTGAGGGAATTTAGTGGATTAGGACAGCAAATGAATAATTGTGGAAACTGAATTTATCACACTGACTCCACCTATCAACTCAATTCTGGAACTAGTTCAGTTCCCTTTCTATTATGGGTCTAGTCCAACTTCAGTCTCGTGAGAAAACTATTTAATTGTGAGAACTGGGTGAAAACCCTACTTTATTATTTGAATCTAGCTCCATGTAGATGGGAAGCTGGACCACCTCTATCTGCTGTTTAGAGACCCTTAACTAAAGACCTATATTATGCTGACCAGAAACTCAGTCAGATCCAAAGGTTGATACACGGAGTTTTCCCACAATTATACAACTTATGAACCCATATGTTGTATCTTGAAACTGGCCTCAGTCGTTGTATTTGTTCACAGACACTTGGGGAACTGGGACACCTCTTTTATTCTGGATTCCGGGAATTGTATCTGTTTGTTCTCTCCCTCCCAATTTGGAGAGTCCTTAATCTTTCATCTAATTAGAAATCAGATTGCCTAATGTTATATTGTTTCCTTTTAATTAATTGGTCTTATTTGATTGTTTTTGATGTACAAAAGTCCATCTCCCTCCATATTCAGGCTTTAGCAGTAAGCTAAGGAAAGTGCCTGGTCACATTTTGTTAAGCAGTTGCCATGCATTGCTTAATAAATCAAAACCCTTGGAAGTGCCAACCTTTATACCTTTGGTCATTTCAGCTTTCATTCACCACATAGTTCATAAGTTTATTATAATTGGGCAAGTGAGCCCATGCATATTATATACTTTGTAAATTTCAAAATGCTATTTAAGTATCAATCATTTGTGTGTGTGTGCATGTGTGTGTGTGTCTGTTTAATTTTATCCAAGGGAACACTCCGCACTATTCTGGAACTTATCAAACATCCCTATTGTGTTTTAGCTCCTGGGTGAAATTATTCCAAACACTTATTGGGGTGTGATTTTCCCAGTTCTTACAAATGATTTCTCTCAGCCACATCCTGTTCAATTTCCAAGGTCCTTCAATGGAAGAATGAGGAGATATGGTATAGGAAGCAGATTGTAGTGAAAAGGATACTAAATTTGGAGTCAGACAGGCTTGGTTTCAAGGTCTGGTTCTGATGTGACCTTGGACAAGTCATTTAGAGGTCTGTTTAGGTAATAGAAAGTGTGCTGACTTCAGAAGCAGGAGACAGGGATGAATCTGCTCTCCATCATTTGCTAGCTATAGGACTAGTTAAATAACTGGCAGTCATTTAACTGAGTTTCAGTTTCCTTCTCTACAAAATGAAAATAATAATGATCCATGCATTAACTACCACACAGAGATGTTGTGAGGAAAGCAAATGTGTAAATGGGGCAAAATGTGAGATCATCTTCCCTTTGTAATAGGTAGATCTATAGAACTCTATCAATAGCTACCTATATCTAAAGAAAGAGAGATCTCTAGATGGATAAATAGATCAACTTACTATCTATCTAACATATATAGAGTCATTTGCATGTCTTCTCCCGTATTACAAAGTTAGATCCCTAAAAGTAGGGATTTTTTTCCTTTGTATTCTCAATGGTTAGCACAAGTGCTTGGTACACAAAAAACCCTTAATAAAAATGCTTCTTTTTGGCTAAATGGATCTAAAGTTGACATTGTTGTTGGTGTTGCTGTGGCTACTGTTGTCAAGTAACAAGCACAAGTGTGTATATTCCTGTGTACTAGTATGCATTAGTGGGTATCTCTGTGTGTGCAGCAGAATGGTATGTCTAGATGTTTTAAATGTCTTTATAATTATTGAATACAAATCAATTTCATTTCATTACATGCCTATAACCACAATTATCAATAAATCAATTACCAGGGAGTATAGTCTCATGTATTGTGAAATGTGAGGAATATCTGGTCCAATGTTGCCAAAATAAACAAGGATACTAGGAAGGAGTGACTTTCTAGCATCTTAGACAAGTGGTCCCCAGGGCTTAGCAAAAGACAGTACATGTCCAACAAGCTCAGCCTATAGAAAATGACCACAAGCATCACAGTTTTTATGCCTGAGGAGCTGGCTAAGAGAAACTTCCACATTATGAGGCGCTTTTAGTTTTTGCTGTTTATTTTCTATCAATTAATCCTCTTCAATGGAGCCCAATATATTATTTCCTTTTAAGAAAGAAAATAATTAAAAGAATCAACATGGTATAGGAGAGCCAACCCGGAGTCATCGTTCAAAGACTTCAGCTGTGTAAACTTTGTCAAGTCACTTCACTACATTGGTGCTCAGGTTGGTTGGTTTGTTTGTTTCAATGGGCATGAAAATATCTGCTATGACCACCTCCCAGGATTCTTGTTTAAATTACACAAGATTTAAATTGCAAAGTACATGAAGTACTTTGAAAACCAGTGCCTGAATTTTGAAAGGAGGGAAATCATCTGACTTGGTGGTTTTTTAAGTTTCTCTGATTTTAGGATATAAAGAGGCTATCCCAAATGGGTCAAAGGAAGAAAGGTCTTATTTTCATTCTTCGGTTGCACTCCTTGTGATGAGTTCCTTTTAGAAGGTTGCTCTTACTTTTCAGAGAATCATAGGATAGAAGTTCTCTTATTGATCATCCAGTTCAACATCCTGCTTTTACAGATGAGAAAACTGAGGCTGAGAGGGATTAGATGACTTATCCATGTTCCTGCACATAATAAATGGAAAAGGTGGATCCAAATCCAAGGTTCTTTCTGCTGTCCTGGGATCAAAGCTTTAATTGATTTTATGCTTATAACAACGATTAGTTCTGGCAACAGAATATATGGTACTTTTAAAAAATATGTAATTTTCTTGTTAGATAAATTATTACTAAAGCTTTAAGTGTTACCAAGGCAATTTAAATATGAGTTTGAATATAACAATAAACCTTACCAAGGCATTCATTAATGGTAGGTCAGAAGAAACCTTTTAAGGTGGCTTATGAGGCTATTAGTATTAAGCATTCTGATGACCCTGGGCAAGAAACAATAGCTGGTTCCCTCTTTTTTCTTCTTTTTTTTTTTCTTTTTCTGGGGACGGGAGGGAGAAGAGGGTTGTTCCTGACGTGATTTATAGGTTCACATTTCAATAATGTTAATGTCATTATTTCAGCCAAAACAATAATCTAGGAGAGGTCTAAAAGGAAGTTGCGTTACCTTCCCAATACCATGTTCAATTTTCTCTATAAAAGGTCTTGAATTCATAAAGTAAAGGATTGTAGCTCCATGCTCTAAGAACTGACTTGGGAAGTAGATCATAAAGCTCAGACTCTGCTGTCTTCCCTCTCACAAGTAGACATGGTTAGGTTTCCCCACTGACCTAATTATCCCCTTTCCTTTGATTCACAACAGGGCTTATGTACCATAGCAAGCAAATAGCTAAAGGTGCCTGACCTCTCACAAAAATAATAAGTAAATTCCCCCAATGAACTGGATCTGTCCAATAGCCTTCTTAAATCTTTCATGAAACTTCAGAAGTTCAGGATATGCTTAGAAATCTGTTTTGACATTGCTTTTCCTAAGCTCATTAAAGCTCTAATAACTGGAATTCCATCTATGTGTACATAGTTGTATTTCTGAAGGAAAAACTCGAACAGGAGCACAACTCTGTTTGAAGTGTAGCATACTCTCAGTTGACCTGGGAGTAGAGGTATGGGGTTACTGTTTTTTCATTTATGTAAAGCCTGGTTTCTTCCCACCCCTCCTCACTTCTGGTAATTAATATATTTATTTGAGGTTATTAGAATCATAAGAGTTTAACTATCAAGAAATACCTATCAAATGCTATTTACTGTGTGTCAGGCCCTTTGCCAGTCACTGGGGACACAGTGACAAACATAAAACAGTGCCTGCCTCAAGGATGTTACATTTTCGGAATTTATTTAGCTGAACTATGCAGACATATGTTAAGAGATTTGATTTTTCAGGTTTTTTGTTGTTTGTTTTTTAATGTGGAGGGGGGCAGTATGAAGGACAAATTAACAAAAAAGATACACACACATGTATATATACATATATGCATGTATGTATATACATATATATCTTTTTATGTTTAATAAAAAAGGATTAATATGACATTTAATGGGGCAGTTAGGTGGTAAAATGCATAGAGTGTTGGGCCTGGAGTCAGAAAGACTCATCTTCCTGAGTTCAAATCTGGTCTCAGACACTTACTAGCTCTGTGACCCTGGGAAAGTCACTTAACCCCGTTTACCTCAGTTTTTTCATTTGCAAAATATGCTAGAAAAGGAAATGGAAGAGCACTCTAGTATCTTTGCTAAGAAAACCCCAAATTGAGTCACAAAGAATTTTTCCTTGCAACAACACAGGGCACCTATCACTGCATTTTGCATTGATATATATCAGAATCCCAGCATTTTTTTAAAGCTTATATCCTATTGGCTTAATTAAGAGCCTACCATTTTCAGATCATACTCAGTCACAGGATCACAGATTTTTGAACACATTCATGGAATGTGCTTAAAAATAAGAAAGTTTTCTGTGCCATGCAAATCAGTCTATCCCTATGTCATTACACTATTACAGTATGCCTTAAAATGGATCGGATATTCAATATGGGATGGAAGGAGCTACAATTTTCCTTTCCCAGCCCCTCTAGTTGCTATGACCTCCCCTTCTAATGCCCCCCTCCATCTATTCTGTATCTATCTCATATGGATCTCTTTAGGCACATGGTGCCTCCCCTTGAGGGCAAGAGCTAGTTTTTGATTTTTGTTTGCATCCTTAGCACTTAGCACAGTGTCTGGCACCTAGTACGGGCATAATAGATGTTTGCAGATTAATTGAGCCCTCTGGGATCACTCCCATCTGCTCCTTTACAGGTGCAAGTATAAGCTTCCTTGAGGTGCTTCCTAACCAGGATGAGGAGTCCTCCATCTCTCGACTGATTGTTGAACCAAGCCCACTACTTCTCCTCCCTGCTCTGCTCCTCTGTCCCTTTCCCTCCTCCTCTTTCCTCTTCTCCTCCTCCTCTTTCCTCTTCTCCTCCTCCTCCTCCTCCTTCTTCTTCTTCTTCTTCTTCTTCTTCTTCTTCTTCTTCTTCTTCTTCTTCTTCTCCTCCTCCTCCTCCTCCTCTTCCTTCTTCTTCTTCTTCTTCTTCTTCTTCTTCTTCTTCTTCTTCTTCTTCTTCTTCTTCTTCTTTTCTCTCTCTCTCTCTCTCTCTCTCTCTCTCTCCCTCTCTCTTTCACTCAGATAAATTATTTAATATCCAATTAATTGATTGCTTGGAGTACAGATGGAACTTCACACTTACATACTATTTCAAGATATATTTGTTAATGAGTTACCATGTGCAAGGTACAAAAGGACAGTGATACAAAGACAGTTATGAAATAGTCCCTGATATAAAAGAAGTTGAAGTCTTGGGGTGGAGGCAGGGAGGGGGTGGACACTGACCTCAGATAAGTAAATACAAAACATTTTAGGGAGATTGTCTTGTGCAGGGAACAAGGAGCTGGTTGGTCTGTGCAGAATGTAGCATGTGCGGAGACAAGTGACATGCAGTAAGCTGAGAAAGGTGGAATTCCAGTTCTGAATTGTATGCTCTCTTGAAAAAAGATTTCACTTGAACACTATACAGTCTTTTACAATGTATAAATTAGAAAACATTATATAAATTATATAAATAAATATGATCATTATTATTATCTCAATATTAAGATCTCTGCCTAAATCAGGAAGTTTGCAAAGACAATCATGTGACAATCTCATGGTTATCAGAGATCACTTCATTATTCAGTCATTTTTAATAAAGGAGTTCTAGCTGCTCTGCCAAATAGATATCCACTTAACTTTCAAGTTTACCTGCATATTAATGAAGTTCAGCATAAGCTTTCTCTTATGCAAAGTACAGTACAAAAAGTATGTGACTCAAAAGGCTCAACTTCCTAGTGTCCCTTGACTTTCACTCCCTTGAAGTATCCTAAAGGGAAATGAATTCCATCAGGATCAGCTTCTTAGTTTGCTCCACAGCTTGCACAGTAGAGCCAGGAGCAAAGCTCATTCTGAATTCAGATCAGCTGTGTGACTCTGCAGAGCACAATGAAAAATAGTCCCAAGGTGAATTTGCCAAACACCTCCAAATTCTCTTCCCAAAAGAAATGGGGGGAAATGCAGCATTTACCTTTTTTTCCACCATCCTTCTATCTATTCAAAACAAACAAAACCTGCTTCTTAGGGTTTTCTTATAAACCAGCTTACTGCTGCCTCTACACTCATTCAAGCCCTTATAATATCTCATGTAATCTATATGTATCATTATAACCTCCTGACTCTTCTTCCCTCTTGTGCCTCTTTCCTTTGCAATCTATCTTATACAAGGCTGCCAGACTACAAATTAATCTTAAAGCATGGTGTTTATTTTGGCATCCCCATTGCTACCTTGTTAAAAAAAGAAAGAAAGAAAGAAAGAAAGAAAGAAAGAAAGAAAGAAAGAAAGAAAGAAAGAAAGAAAGAAAGAAAGGAAGGAAGGAAGGAAGGAAGGAAGGAAGGAAGGAAGGAAGGAAGGAAGGAAGGAAGGAAGGAAGGAAGGAAGGAAGGAAGGAAGAAAGAAAGAAAGAAAGAAAGAAAGAAAGAAAGAAAGAAAGAAAGAAAGAAAGAAAGAAAGAAAGAAAGAAAGAAAGAAAGAAAGAAAGAAAACTGCTCTTCGGTTACTGATACTTGCAAAATGAGGTGGAAAGTCATCAGCCTGGAATTCAAATGCCTCCATAATGCAACACGTAACTAAACTTTTCAGCCTTTCTCTGACTCTTCTTCCACTAATATCTTTTTTCCCTTTTCAAGCTGCATTTCTCACTGGTACCTAAGACTCATTGTACTCTCCAACCTCCATCTCTTTGCTAATTGTTTTTATGTGTACTTGCTAAAACCTTATCCATATTTGAAGTACCTCTCCCATAAAACCGTTTTTGTTTGTTTTTTTCACCATTGCATCTTCTGTGAGAATCCCCTCTTTTGAACCCTTTTATCACATTATCTTTCTCTTGAAGTACTTGAATATTCTGACTTGGACTATGGCTATGCATGAGCTTGTCTCATCTCCTCTACTAGATTAGAAGATTCTTGACAGTAAGGAAAAGTTTTATTTATCTTCGTATTCTCTCAATTCCTCACTCTCCTTTTGATCTGTAAACAATCTCTTGCACAGAGAATCTCACTAAATATGTGTTGTATTAAAAAATGAATTGCTCTATTGTTGTATTAAATAATTAATTAAAAAATTGATTGTATTAAATAAACAATTGCTCTAGTTTAGGGAAATATTTGCCACATTAAAGAAAGCAGAAAAACAAAAGAAAGCAGAAAACACCTGAACTTTCCATGGTACCTTTTCTACTTCCTTGCTGTGCCCCTTAACAAAGGCTAACTTGACATTTTTTTTTGTAATTTTCTAACTGAGAAATAATTTATATACAGGATTTTTCTTATTACTGCACATGACCTGCTTGATAGAACCTCATGCTTTCATTATAAGAACAGAAGTTCAAAGGTTCCAAATGCAAGGAAAATGTGTATTTGATTGAGATTATATGTCAAAATCAATGAATAACAAGCTTTAAATATCAATTTTGCAAACCACATTTATGATAATTAATTTTTATTGGCCTTTTTTTAGAAACACTGGAAACTGCATGTAAGGGTTTTTCAAGCATTATTTATCAATACTTCTCATTTGGATTTTAAAAGGGGTTTTTTGTTGTTTGTTTGTTTTTGTAATAACATTGAATTAAACTAGTTGATTTCCTCTAAATGTACTCTCTCCCAGACGACCAAGTCTTTTCATTCTTTCATCCATTTTTCATATGTTCCTTTTCTATTCCTACTGCTAGAAACCTAACTCAGCTCCTTTGTTAAACTTCTCACATGAACTATTATAAAACACTTCTACATTAGTTTCCTGACTCCATTCTCTTTCCTCTCAAATCCATATACTCCTGAAAGTAAAGATCTGATAATGTCATTAGGATGGAAAAAATAAAGGTAGAAAGGACAGCACTAGTCAACCAAGCCATTCCAAACAATTAATTCTGTCTACAATATGTCTGACAAGTAGTCTTCTAATCTCTTCTTAAACACTTTCATTGACAGGGAAGTCATGAATATCCCTGTTTAAGAGAGTGTACACACACACAAACTATAAGTAGGTATGAAGTACTTTTGATTTCTGTATTGGTTTAATGAAAGACAACATGATATAGAAGACAGGACATTGGACTTGGAGTTGGGAGAGAATTGCATTCCAATCTTGTCTCTGAAATTATTGGTTCATGGTAGAATCATGGTAGCATCACTCTGAGCCTCCATTTCCTTTTCTGTAGAATGTAAATAATAGTACGTTTAGTAATTATATCAAAGGATGATATGAGAATCAAATGAGTAAATCTATGTGCAGTCAGAGAGGAAAGAGTCGACCCCTCCCTCAGCTCAGTTGAAGTAACCACAGAAAGCAAGGAATAGACAACAGAGATAATTAGATGTTAATATTTGCTCTATACCTACTTATTCTTTTATGAAGTATGAAGAAGTATTCCTGATTTGGTCATACGTTCTTGACCACTAAAGTGTTAAACTTATCAATACCGGGCTGACATAGCTTTTGTGGAGTGTTCTCCATCTTTTTGCCCTTCATCAGAGAGCAGAAAAGAGAGGAATGGATTTCTCTACTCCAGTCCCATTAGTCATGACATCGTCAGTAGAATTATTCATCCAACAGAAGAAATCATCTCTATAAGGGATGGTGATAGTTGTAACAATGACTTCAAGGAGTGTAATCCCCAGCAACAGAGGATTAAGTCATAGAAAAAAAGCTCTAGAAGTCCAAGTCGAGCTATGGTGAAAAGCTGAACCATTGAATCTAAATGAGCGAATCACTCAGCCAAAGCACTGAGTGCAGGAGGAAACAATGTAAGGATATGATGAAGAAAGAAAAAGCATCAGGAACCTGCAGTAATAGAAACATGAATTGCCTTAGGCAGATATGTTCTCTTTCTACGAGTCTCACTACCAGTGTCCTTGACATTTGGACCCACTCTTCCCACTGATGCTATCTATATTTTTCGAGTGTAGATGGTGTTCAAGGGAGGACTAGAGCCTCTGGTATGAGAGACTGCCAAGCCTTTTACATGGCTGTTCATCCATTTGTGATGTCCATCTGGCATTCAACTCCCATCTGTGGTTCCAAGAAGCTGTAACACCCTGGTAAAACCATCTTGGCACATAGGCTAAGCCAGACTGAGGGAAACCACTAGAGCTCAAACATGCTGGTGAATTGGAGTTGCTGGGATGTCTACCCCAACCATGTGAAGACTTTTCCTGGCAGGGTGGATCAATAAGAACAATTTGTTCCAATAGCCATGAAGGTGACTAAAGCAGGTGCTGTGGAGCACTTAAAGTTTGTTAATAACTTAGAGTTTGGTCTGACATGAGAGATGTCAAGGTCTTTCACTGCTCCCAGGCCATGGCCAATCATATTGACTTTTGTCTTACCACTGGACTTTGATGACCATGAAAGAAATAGTGAGAATGATGACTTTGTACATCTCTGCCTCATTTGAATCCAATTCTCTAGCAAGTCAAGAAGTCACCCCATGATGTCACTGGTCCTATTTGAAATGAAAGATGAATAATAATCTATATTTACGGGAAAGTGTACTTTAGGATTGTGGGTCAAATGTTTCATAGCTACCATTTTTATTAGGACATCTTAGTTTATAAATATCTTTGATTTGGACTAACTGTGCATCATGGCTGATTATAAAGGTAACCTTAATATTGGAGAGATATAAACTGATTCTAAGAGTCTGGACCCACAAAGTACCCAAGTACCTGAGGATAGTCACCACTCTGAGGAAACTACACCCCAAATGTGAGTTTGAACTGGGGAAGAGTACTCCTTTGGGTAGGGGTACTTTTACATCTTTTGCAAACCTTAAAGTTCTAAGGGAATGTCTATTATTCATTCTTGTTAATATTTTTCCTTAAATTGGGCTGAAATCTGTCTCCTTATAACTTGCACTCAATGATTCTGGTTATATCCATTCAGCCAAACATACCAAGAAATTTCTAGCTAAAAGACTTGCAGATGTTGGGAGATCACTATCTTTTTTACCTCACTAAAGTGCAAATTCACTGTAATTTGTTGGCAACCCTGGTGTCTCAGAAGCTATTCTAACAGGGCATAAGTTCTGACAAGCTTTGCTAAGTTAGAAAGCTTTCAAGTGTGGTCTCAATTGCTGACTACGTATCTTTTGTTTTGTTTTGTTTTCCAAATGCTAGCATAGCTAATTTCTCACCTGCTTTTCCCCAGGTTTGCAGCTGGTTGATTAATTTTTCAGCCACAGGAACTCTTTAAGACCATCTTCTCAATCATGGTGAGGTTGTAATCAGCATCAGCGGGAATAATATTGACACCAAAGAGTGGGATCCTAATTTGACCAAATTAAGAGATTTAACTTACACGTTGTTAAATCATACCATTTTGTATTTATATCTTCACAATTAAAAGACAATTTTTAATGTTCAAATGCTTGAAAGGGGTTCATTGGAAACCGTGAAAGACATATAAAGGAGAGCAGAAAAAATGTAGTCAGCCAGGAGATAGACTGATCTGATATAGAAGCATTTAAACTAATAGAAGATGGAGACAAGGACATTGAGAAGCTAGAGTATGTCCAGAGGAAGAGGATCTAGCTGTGTCACATAAGAATAAATCAAAGGAGGTGGGAAACTCAGCCTAGAGTCAACAACAAATCAACAAGGATATATTAAGTGCCCTCGACATGACAGTCATTGAGGAAACAATGGAAAGAAAACAAGCAAAAAAAATCAGACTATGCTCTCAAGAAGCTCAAAATCTCTTGGGAAAGATGATGTACAAAAAACCATATACAAATAAGATACAGAGTGAATAAACTGGAGATAATCTGAGAGGGAAGGAAGGTACTAAAATAAAAGAAGTTTAGAAAAGGTCTCATGCAGAAGGTGTAAATTTAGTTGAGACTTGAGAGAATGCCCAGAGGTTACCTTAAGTAAGAAAAATATTCTAGGTAGGGGGAATAGTCAGTGAAAATATCTGGAGTCAAAATATATAGTGTCAGGTACAAGGAACTGCAAGGAGGTCTCAGTCACTGGATCCCAGAGTACATGGAGGGTAGTAAAGTAGAAGATCAGAAAGTGGGAAGGGGCCAGATTACAAAGGACATTAAATGACAAACAGGAAATTTTATATTTGATCCTAGAGGTAATAGGAAGCCACTGAGGTTTATTGAATGACAGTGACATGATCAGATCTTTAGGCAGATCAAATTGACAGATGAGTGGATGAAGAACGCAAATGGGAGAAGGCTATTGTCCAAGCACATCTTCTCTGCTTACACCAGGGGTGGGAAACCTGTGGTCTTGAGGACATATGTGGCCTTCTAAGTCCTCAAGTGCAGCCCTTTGACTGAATCCAAACTTCACAGAACAAATCCTCTTAATAAAAGGATTTGTTCTGTAAAACTTGGATTTAGTCATAAAGCTGCACTCAAGGATCTAGAAGGCCACACATGGCCTCAAGGCCTCAGATTCCCCACCCCTGGCTCATATCATAGTGTGGTGTATACAATAAGGGGGCATTATCAAGTTAGAATTGATAAAGTTTAATGCCTAATTTGATGTGGTCTTTGGGAGACAATGAACAGAGCAAGGAGATTCTTAGATTGTGAAACTTGGGTGACTGGGAGGATACTGGTATACTCCACAATAATATGAAAGTTAGGAAGAGGGGAAGGTTTGAGAGGAAAGATAAGCAGTGTAGTTTGGGACATGCTGAATTTAAGATGCCTATGAGACAGCTTGTATAAGATATCCAAAAGGCAGATGAAGGTGCAAACCAGGAGAGAGATTAGGGCTACACAAACAGATCTAATAATCAATTGTAAAGAGATGATAATTGAATGCATGGGCAGGAGATCACTAAGGAAATAGCAAAGAGGGAGCAGAGAGAAGGACCCTGAGAAGAGCCTTGAGGGAACCCCAAAGTTCATGGGAACGTTCTGGATGACTATTCAGTGAAGTAGGTTGAATAATCCTCAAGAACAGAAAGTATTAAGGAAAAATGGAAAAGGCACACAGGGTAAAGAGGTATAAGAATTGAGAAAAGGATGCCAAATTTGGCACTTAAGAGATCATTGGAAACTTTAGAGGGAACAGTTGAATGATAAGGTCAAAAACCAGTCTGATGAGAGTTAAGAAGAAAGTGAGAGTAAAAGAGAAGAGAAGATTTCCCAGAATCTTGAGAAAGTGGTATTTCAAATATGTAAAGCGATTTACAATAGAAGAAGTATTATACGTCCCCTGCCCCCATCTTGGTCCCAGAGTAGAAGTAAAAGCAAAAGGTGGAAATTACAGGAAGACGAATTTCAGCTCTATAGAATATCTTCCTTACAATTAGAACCATTTAGGACTAGAATGGAGAAATTAAGAGAAATATAGGAAGATACATGAACTCACGCAAAGAAAAATAAGCAGAATAAAGAAAATAATACACATGACTGCAATAATGTAATGACAAAAACAATAAAACAAAGCAGAATGCTTTATTTTTGTAATGACTGTGTTCATCCTTCATTTTCAAAGAAGGTCATGTCATCAAAAAGATGATGACATGACTTATACTTGACTTTGTTTTGAGTGAGGGAGGGCTGTGCAGGTCACCAGCCTCACTTCTCCTCCAGAGTCATCTGAATCCAATGACCAGATATTCATCAGGATGGCTGGAGAAGGTCCAGGATGCACTAGGGTGACTTGGCCTCCATTTCTCTGAAGCCATGGTCTTCTTCGAAAACGAAGGATGAGCACAGAAGTGAGAACCTGAATATTGTAATGGCTAGTCTTGGCTTAGAAGAAGAGATTCAGAAATGGGCCACCCTCCCTTGACTGGAGAAATAAAGAACTATGGATGTGCAATACTACAAACAGATGCTATTAGATATCTTCCTCATATCTGCTGAATTTTGCTTAATTGCTTTCTCTCTGGCCCACTGGGTATTTGTTAGGAGCAGGTCAATGCATATTTATACATCCCTATCAAGACAGGGATGTATCTGTAAATGACAAATTTTGGAAAAGGCACCTGTAAAACATTTGGTTTTAATGGACTGCTACTCAGGAAATAAACTCTCTGTTACAGAAAGTCTTCTGCCTGAAGCTCCTTGTCGGGAATGTTGTAGAGGGGATTCATGCTACATGAATAAGCTGATCAATTGACCTCTAAGATTTCTTGTGATTATCATATTCTGTGACTGCTTTTATCTGCAACGGCTAACAGTCAAATGATCTCTGATGTCATCAATGTGAATGTTATCTTTAGTGAGACACAGAACAACTCATCTATGCGTTCAATGCAACTTTTGTCCACATTATCCCCAAAGCCTGAGGCAATAATTTCACTAAATAAGAGTTTTAGCCTGACTTTTAATCTGTCTAGCTGTCAGAGGACAGGAATAACCTTTCTCCTCCTGGAGGACTAGAATGTTCATCCTCACACACTGAAAGCTTCTCTTTCTACCACTTACCAAAACTCCCAGATTTTCATCAAACTAAACACTCCCTCAATCTTCTGAGATGTATTTGTAACAATGGTGGAAAATAGTTGAGAACTTGTTCTCCTGTTTGATTTATTTTCCCTGAACTCATTTCCCCTAAACTTTTAAATATACTCTTTCCTGCTACAAACCCACTAGAGGTAAGGATAAGGTAAGGAAGAGGGACTGCAGCCTTTAAAAAAAGTTACAGTTAACAAGATTTTATTTTCCCTGTACGGGCATAAGCCTTCAAGACTAGTCATTCATATTGCTCTTCAAAGTTGATTCATTCCTTTAAAATCAAGGAGATTTCTATGCCTGAATAATACAGGAGAACTGAAAAAAAATGAGGAGATGACAGAATACTTTTTTTTCTATTTCATGCGAATTTCACTGTTTTAGATTAACTCAGCATTATGAGGATAACCAAGCTGTGGGTCTAATGACCTCCCACCATCACCACCATCACTTCCCACTTTGGCTCAGATATTTTTTCTACAGTCTCTTCCTAGGAATTTTTCCAGGGGGAGAAAGACCAAGGAGCATCTGCAAGGAAGACAGTCCAGCTCCAATAAAGAGGTAAGAGAGACTGCACAGAGGGAAGTAAAATACTTAGGCAAGCAAATGATTTGATCAATGACTGGAACTGTGAGGGCCCTGCTGGAGATTAATATGAATGAGATGCTCTGCTTCATTGACTAAGTTTACCTAATTCTTTAACACATCAATATGGTTGGGGTTTTTTTATGTTGTAGTTACCTAACTTTGTTGCAAGTTGCTATTTAATCCATAAAGCTATTATTACTTGAATATTGATTGGGAAAGCAGCAGGAGGATGGTCTGATTATGCTTTAATTATTACATCGCACCTGATTTACAGTATAGAGAGAATGGATGGACTCTGCCTCCCCCATTGCTCTCAGCACCTTGCATCAAAGCAGTAGTTAAAGATACCATGTCTGCTTAAAAGCAAAATCAAATGTTGGGCTCCCAGAATGAACTGCTAACTCATGTAGATTTGTTTACCCTTTCTCCTTTAGCATCAAGTGAAGATCTTTGGTTAACCACGAAGAGATGACACACTTCCAAAGAAAAGGCAGGAACTTCATAAATGAAAATATTCTAGTATGTTTATTTTAGGATGTAGCTAAAAGCCTGATTTTGTATTCCATCCGTTTTCTATTGTTAACAGCTGCATTAATGTGGCTGGGAAAAAAAAAAAAAAAACAACTTTCAAGTAAGTAGAGATAAAACAAGCCAGCAGGTACTTAAACTGAGGGATATGAGGTAGAAAAATCACCTCTCTCCCTTCAGGTAGAGACCTGAAGATATATCTTTCTTAATGAGGTTCCATGCTGGTGTACTAGATCCCTAGTCATTTAAAATGCAAATCCTAAAGAATGAACCAAGAGCTACACTATATGAAAGGTTTGTTGATTTTTAATAAATGCATATGCCATCTGTTTCACTTATCTTCCATCAAACTGAACAATTCTATCTATGAAATTAGCATGAATTTGCAAAAAGCATAAACAAAATGTATGCAGAGGTGGGCATTAGGGCATCATCTTTCTTCACCTTCCTATTCAATTTGTCAAGAGAGGGGGTGCTTACCATTATCAAGTCAAGCCTCAGAAAAATGCCATGAACCTTTCCCCACAGCATAGTAGATAAAACCTGTATTTCATCACTCATAATTGTACATATTATTTTAATTGTCACATTTTTAAAATGATATTTATAAAGTATGGTGCTAAATCACATTTGGTGGCTTTTGACTAGCCATTACCTTGATATATTTGTTCACTTTGGCCACTGCAGAACAGCAAATATTTATTTTTGAATCATCTACTGAGATAGGTATTGAAGATGCAAAAATAAAAGTGCAAACAGTCCATCCCCTCAAAAGACTCACATTTAGATAGAATTCTACTACTTCTAGCCTCACCAACAGTAAAAAGAACGCAAAAAAAAATCATCAATAGGATTTAGAGCCAATGTGATTTATCAAGAAGTCTTATTTTGGGGAGTGGGCAAGAAGGAAAAAGAACATTTCCTCTCTTATAAAGAAAAAGAAGTTTCTAATTTTTATTTTCTCCGACAATTTTCCTGATTCTCTCCAACTTTCTGGGAAGAGAGGTATCTTCTCCCTTAGATTTTCTCTATTTTCCCAATTTTGTTTTGTTTGTTTTTTGGTGATATCTTCCATTCCTTTTATTTTCTCCCAATCAAACTATATATTGATTATTTTATTTCTCTAAACTCCTGAATATCTCAAATAAGATAAAGCGTGATTTCACTGGAGTCTTTTGTTTTGGCATTTTCCCCTAATCTGTTATGTAGTCTATCATGGCAGGCTGAGCTAGTCTAAAGGATACAGCAAATCAGATGATTTTAGTGGATTTAATGACAGCTATCCCCTTTGCCCCAGCTTACCCAGTAATTTAGGAAGGTAGCTTAAAAAAAAGGAGGTGAAGAGAGGAGGCAGGTCATACTAAAAGCAAACAGAAAATAAAGCTGAATGCAAATAGATAGACATACGTAGATATCTATTTGCATGTATTCAGATTTATGTGTATATACATATAAGTATATGTGTATAAATACATATTTATATGTATGTATATATGTGTTTTGTTTTTCTTGTTATTTGACTGGAACAGGGTCGTGGAGGTTAAGTGGGAAGGGGTACATTTCCTGTTCAGGAAAAGTCCCAATGTAGATCACACAAATCATCATGGCATGGCATATACACTTACTTATGAGCAGGTAGATAGAAAGATTTTAATTCATATTTACTGATAAATGATCCTATCTTTGTTCAATTCAACAAATGTTTTTAAAATGTGCTAATCACTGTGGATGAAAAAGATTTAAGTAAGGGAATATATTCTCTGTCCTTAAGAGCAAACTATTAGAGCAGTCCTGCACAACTTGTAGCCCTTGGGCTACTCACATCAAGCCAAAGGATTTCATCCACATACAAAGTCTGTTGCAGGAAATTCTTTGGCATGCTGCAACTAGCCCACAGGCATACAAGTTGGGACAGCCTGCATTAGAGGATCAAGACATTTATGCAAATAAATGTAAGGTGAAATAAGACAAACCAATAAAAATTGTTCAATAGTGAATGATAAGACAGTAGATCAGGTAGAATATATTTGTTAAAGGTAAATAACACCTGAAATGCAATTTAATATAGATGAGAATTCGATCAACCCAACATCCACCCTGGGCTTTAGTGAAAGAATATATAGAGAATAGAAAAGATAGGAAAAGATCTGGGAAAACTCAATAGTCCAATTTTGCAGCCATGTAAAGTGTTGCAGAAGTAGCAATATAAAATAAAACTGAACAGAGTGATTTCAGTTATGTTGTGAATCAATACATTGTGAACTGTGAAACAATAATATTCTATTACATTCATTTTATCCTGTAGCCAATGAGGATCCACTAAAGAGTTTCCAACAGGAAAACAATTTTCTCTGCTCTAAGAAATTACTTTGGTGGGGGGAGGAGCCAAGATGGTGGAGTAGAAAGACACACATATGCTAGCTCCGAAACCCACAGCCCATAAAATATCTGTAAAGAAGAACTCCCAACAAATTTAGGAGCAGCAGAAGCCACAGAACAACAAAGCAGACGAGATTTCTGTTCCAGAGAGCCCTGAAAACCTGACGCGAAAGGTCTGTCTCGCACTGGACCCAGAGCAGAGCCCAGCTCTGCCTTGGCCATGCTGCATCGAGAGGAGCAGATCCCAGCAGGCTTCAGGGACAGAATCTCCAGCAGCCACGCAGGTCCCTCCACCCACAGGTGACAAGGCTCAGTGAGAGAGTCTTTTTGGGTGGCCAACAGAGGAGTGGGGTGTCCCTGTGGCTCGGGCCCCCTCGGGACGCAGCAGCAGGGGAGGCGGTAGACAGGGGCTCCCAAAGCAGGCCAGAGCCCAGATCCATTGTTGAAGGTCTCTGCATAAACACCCTGAGGGAACTGAGTCCTGTGTGGCAGTCATGCCCCCACCTGAGCATCTGAATTTAATCTCACACTGAATGGCAGTCCCGCCCCCGCCCAAAGCCCTGAGGCTGGGAAGCAGCATTTGAATGTCAGGCCTCAAACACTGAAGGCGAGGTGGGGGTGGAAAGAAAACTCAGAAGTCAAGTCACTGGCTGGGAAAATGCCCAGTAAAGGGGAAAAAAAATAAGACCATAGAAGGTTACTTTCTTGGTAAACAGATAATTCCTCCCTTCCTTTTAGATGAGGAAGAACAATGCTTACCATCAAGGAAAGACACAGAAGTCAAGGCTTCTGTATCCCACACATCCAAAATAAATATACCATGGGCTCAGGCCATGGAAGAGCTCAAAAAGGATTTTGAAAATCAAGTTAGAGAGGTCGAGGAAAAACTGGGAAGAGAAATGAGAGACATGGAAGCAAAGCATGAAAAACAAGTAAACACCCTGCTAAAGGAGACCCAAAAAATGATGAAGAAAATAACACCTTTAAAAATAGGCTAATTCAATTGGCAAAAGAGGTTCAAAAAGCCAATGAGGAGAAGAATGCTTTCAAAAGCAGAACCAGCCAAATGGAAAAGGAGGTTTAAAAGCTCACTGAAGAAAATAGTTCTTTCAAAATTAGAATGGAACAGATGGAGGCTAATGACTTTATGAGAAACCAAGAAATCACAAAACAAAACCAAAAGAATGAAACAATGGAAGATAATGTAAAATATCTCATTGGAAAAACAACTGACCTGGAAAATAGATCCAGGAGAGACAATTTAAAAATTATGGGACTACCTGAAAGCCATGTTAAAAAAAAGAGCCTAGACATCATCTTTCATGAAATTATCAAGGAAAACTGCCCTGAGATTCTAGAACCAGAGGGCAAAATAAATATTCAAGGAATCCAAAGATCACCACCTGAAAGAGATTCAAAAAGAGAAACTCCTAGGAACATTGTGGCCAAATTCCAGAGTTCCCTGGTCAAGGAGAAAATATTGCAAGCAGCTAGAAAGAAACAATTCAAGTATTGTGGAAATACAATCAGGATAACACAAGATCTAGCAGCTTCTACATTAAGGGATCGAAGGGCGTGGAATATATTCCAGAAGTCAAAGGAACTAGGACTAAAACCAAGAATTACCTACCCAGCAAAACTGAGTATAATACTTCAGGGGAAAAAATGGCCTTTCAATGAAATTGGGGACTTTCAAGCATTCTTGATGAAAAGACCAGAGCTGAAAAGAAAACTTGACTTTCAAACACAAGAATGAAGAGAAGCATGAAAAGGTAAACAACAAAGAGAAATCATAAGGGACTTACTAAAGTTGAACTGTTTACATTCCTACATGGAAAGAAAATATTTTTAACTCTTGAAACTTTTCAGTATCTGGGTAGTGGGTGGGATTACACACAGAGAGAGAGACAGAGAGCACAGAGTGAATTGAATAGGATGGGATCATATCTTAAAAAATGGAAATTAAGTGGTGAGAGAGAAATATATCAGGAGGAGAAGGGGAGAAATGGAATGGGGCAAATTATCTCTCATAAAAGAGGCAAGCAAAAGACTTTTTAGTGGAGGGAAAAAGAAGGGAGGTGAGAGAAAAATATGAAATTTACTCTCATCACATTCCACTAAAGGAAGGAATAAAATGCACACTCATTTTGGTATGAAAACCTATCTTACAATACAGAAAAGTGGGGGATAAAGAGATAAGCAGGGTGGGGGGGATGATGGAAGGGAGGGCAATAGGAGGAGGGAGCAACTTGAAGTCAACACTCTTGGGGAAGGACAGGATCAAAAGAGAGAATAGAAGAAATGGGGGGCAGGATAGGATGGAGGGAAATATATTTAGTCTTACACAACACAACTATTATGGAAGTCATTTGCAAAACTACACAGATTTGGCCTATATTGAATTGCTTGCCTTCCAAAGGGAATGGGTGGGGAGGGAGGGATGAAGAGAAGTTGGAACTCAAAGTATTAGGAACAACTGTTGAGTACTGTTCTTGCTACTAGGAAATAAGAAATACAGGTAATGGGGTATAGAAAGTTATCTGGCCCTACAGGACAAAAGAGAAGATGGGGACAAGGGAAGAGAGGGATGATAGAAGAGAGGGCAGATTGGTGATAGGGGCAATTAGAATGCTTGGTGTTTTGGGGTGGGGGAGGGGAGAAATGGGGAGAAATTTTGGAACCCAAAGTTTTGTGAAAATGAATGTTAAAAGTTAAATAAATTTTAAAAAAAAATTTAAAAAATTTTAAAAAAAGAAATTACTTTGGCAACATGATGGAGCATAGACTTGGGAGAAGGAGAGACTGGAGACAAAAATTAGGGGTTTATTTCAGGTGTCTGGGTAAGACATGATAAGCATTTGAACCAGTATAATTATATTGAGTAAGAAGAGAGGGGATGGATATAAAGATGGAGATGATAGAGTTAATTTAATTTAAAATAGATAGGATGTGGGAAGTAAGATGGAGGGAAGAGTCAAAGACAATTTAGGTTGTAGGCCAGGTTAACTAAGAACATGGCATTTAATCCACTAGCGACAACAGATAAGATGCTTCATATCAGATTGAATCTTGAAGTATTTCTCAAATTAATCTGTATGTCTGATGTTAAACTTTACTTTCGTATAGGTCTGACTTGATCATTGAGGGTAAAAGGTCACAGGGTATGAGAAGGCATTGCTGAAGTAGAGAACAAAAATTATGGTTGAATTTATGGCCACTATCCTGGCTGAAAATTGGATCATCTTTCCACAGAAACAATATAATCCCAATTTTTCAAGCCAAATACCGTCCTCCTAAAGTGTTGTGTTATGTTCGTTTCTCTCTCTCTCTCTCTTTCTCTCTCTCTCTCTCTCTCTCTCTCTCTCTCTCTCTCTCTCTCTCTCTCTCTCTCTCTTTCCTTCACAAATATTATCTCATTTTATTTTTCCCCTATTTATCCATTTATCCTGGACAATTAGGCTAAGGCATCACAACTTTATTCAATAACATGAGTTGTCAAATTCATTTTTTTCCACTGACATGAACTCAAGATCCCATCATATTCGCTTAGAAATATAAGAATTGGTATTTCTCTCTTTTTTTAAAGTGAAAATAATATATTTTGATCTGAATTCAGACTCCATCAGTTATTTCTCAGGACATGGATAGCATTTTTCATCATGAGTTCTTTGAAATTGTCTTGGATCATGGTATCACTGAGAATAGCTAAATCATTCATAATTTATCATCATACAATGTTGCTGTTACTGTGTACAATGTTCTCCTAATTCTCCTCCCTCTATTTTGCATCAGTTCATGTAAATCTTTTGCAATTTTTCTGAAATTTATTGGCTCATCATTTCTCATAGCACAATAATATTCCATTACATTCATGTATCATAACATGTTCAGACATTTCCCAATTGATGGGCATCCCCTCAATTTTTAATTCTTTGATGTCATGGAAAGCTGCTATAAATATTTTTGTATAAATAGGTCCTTCCCCCTTTTTGTTATCTGTTTGAGATAAAGATATAGCAATGATATTGCTGGATCAAAGGGTATGCACCGTCTGATTGCCATTTGGGCACACTTCCAATTTGCTTCCCAGAAGACTGAATTGCACCAACAGATCCTTAGTGTTCCAATTTTCCCATATCCCCTCCGATATTTGTCATTTTTCTTTTCTGTAAAATTTACCAATCTGATAGGTATGAGGTGGTACCTCAGAATCATTTTAATTTGCATTTCTCTAATCAATAGTGATTCAGAGCACTTTTTTCATTTGACTATAGATAGCTTTAATTTCTCCATCTGAAAACTACCTGTTCATATCCTTTGACCACTTCTCAATTGGGGAATGGGTTATATTCTTATAAATTTGACTCAGTTATCTATATATTTGAGAAATGAGGCCTTTATCAGAGACACTGTAAAAATTGTTTCTCAGCTTTCTGCTTTCCTTCCAATCTTGGGTACATTGGCTTTGTTTGTGCAAAAACTTTTTTCTAAAGTTCTCATTAAAAATACTTATTTCTAAAGAATCAGCTTAATGATTAAATAAGTGTTCTTTGTTCCTTATAATATTTTCTGCCCTTAGTTACTTAAATAGCATCATATTCAAGTTAAATGTTACTTAATATAAGCCAGGACAATTTCAACTTTTTGTGCTAATGCTTTATTTTATATCCTTGTATGAATGAAGTGAAAATTTGATCATTTCCAAGGGATCTACTCCATTCTCCCTTTATCTAATTAATTCCTTCTCCATAAAGTATACATCATTCTATTGCTCTATTCCAGCAGTTTACATGACATTGTCTTGGTGATGTAATTTACCTTCTTGTATTAAGATATAATAGCTCACATTCTTATTGTACTGATAAGTTTATAAAATGTCTTCCTTGTAATAATTCCTTGAGGGAAGTAGTGTGCTATTATATCCATTTTACAGACGAGGAAACTAAAATCAGAGAGAGTAAGTGATTTATACAGAGTCACTTAGCTAGAACTTGTTAGAAGTAAACTCAGTTGTTTCTCTCTGACTCATTTACTTTTTTTCTTTCATTTCATGTTTATTACAAATATTCTGCATATTGGTGTATAAACTCCTGAAGCTCTGTGAACAATTATTGTCTCTTTTTTCCAGATATCACCTGTGCATTCCTGGACACCTATGTCTCTTCTTTGTCTTATTTGTTATTTCTTAAATAATAATTTATGTTTTCAGTTTTCTTCTCTCCCCTTTCGTTTTTATGATTAAGAATCATGGGTAGGCCGTGCTAATATAATAAAAATGACAATTCTACCCAAATTAATATACTTATTTAGTGCCATACCAATTAAACTATCAGACAATTACTTTCTAGAGCTGGATAAAATAATATCAAAATTCATTTGGAAAAACAAAAGGTCCAGAATATCAAAGGGACTAATGAAAAGAAATGCTTGGGAAGGTGGCCTAGCGCTACCAGACCTTAAACTGTACTATAAAGCAGCAATTATCAAAACCACTTGGTATTGGCTAAGAAACAGAGAGGTAGACAAGTGGAATAGACTTGGCACTCAAGATGCAGTAGGCAAGGAATATAGCAACCTTCTGTTTGATAAACCCAAGGACCCCAGCTTCTGGGATAAGAACTCATTGTTTGACAAAAATTGCTGGGAAAACTGGATAACAGTGTGGCGGAAATTAGGCATAGACCCATACCTGACACCGTACACAAGAATAAAGTCCAAATGGGTACATGATTTAGGTATAAAGATTGATACCATGAATAAACTGGAGAAGCAAGGAATAGTGTATTTATCAGATCTATGGAGAAGGGAAGAATTCTTTACTAAAGAAGAGATAGAATGCATTATGAAATGCAAAATGGATAACTTTGAATACATTAAACTGAGAAGTTTTTGCACAACCAAACCCAATGCAACCAAAATCCGGAGGGATGTAGTAAATTGGGAAAAAATTTTTACAGCTAAGCTCGGGGATAAAGGCCTCATTTCTAGAATATATAGAGAACTGACCCAAATGTATAATCATACAAGTCATTCCCCAATTGATAAATGGTCAAAGGATATGAACAGGCAATTTTCAGAGGAAGAAATTAAAGCTATCTATAATCATATGAAAAAATGCTCTAAATCACTATTGGTTAGAGAGATGCAAATCAAAACAACTCTGAGGTACCACATCACACCTATAAGACTGGCAAACATGACAGAACAAGAAAATGATAAATGCTGGAGAGGATGTGGGAGAGTTGGAACACTAATTCATTGTTGGTGGAGCTGTGAGCGCATCCAACCATTCTGGAGAGCAATTTGGAACTATGCCCAAAGGGCTACAAAAATGTGCATACCCTTTGACCCAGCAATATCGCTACTAGGACTATATCCCCAAGAGATCATAAAAATGGGAAAGGGTCCCACATGTACAAAAATATTTATAGCAGCACTCTATGTAGTTGCCAAAAACTGGAAGTCAAGGGGATGTCCATCAATTGGGGAATGGCTGAATAAATTATGGTATATGAATGTAATGGAGTACTATTGTGCCATAAGAAATGATGAACAAGAAGACTTCAGAGAGGCCTGGAAGGACTTATATGACCTGATGCTGAGTGAAAGGAGCAGAACCAGGAGAACTTTATGCACAGCAACAACCACAGTGTGTGAGAGTTTTTTCTGGTAGACTTAGATTTTTGTAATAACACAAGAACTTCTGAAAAAAAAAAAAAATCCCAATGGTGGACCTCAAGGCAAAATGCCTTCCACACTCAGAGAGAGAAATATGGAAGTCACTCACATAATGTAGCAGATCATGTTTGTGTATGTGTATCTGTTTGTGTATCATGTTCTGATTTGTTATACAGACTCTTTCATTTATCTTAGTCTGACTACATAGCATGACGATAGTGAAAATATACTCAATAGGAAAGTATATGTAGAATCTATACAGAATTGTATGCAGTCGTGGGGAGGGAGGGAGGTAGTGGGGGGTGGGTGGGGAGGGATAAAATCGCAATTGTATGGCAGTGATTGTTAAACATTAAAAAAAATAAAAAAATTAATTAAAAAAAAAAAAAGAATCTTAAATCACACACATTCTTCATTGATCAGGAAACTAAAACTACGAGTTTATAGTAAGTACAAAGAATTATAGAAAAATAAGAAAAGAAAGATGCAAGAAACGTAAATTTATCCATTGAGACTCAACAAAACTAGGAACCAATCACACAGAGACTAGAAGAGAGGCAATTTCATTGAATGAGTCATCTTAGTGGGATTAAAAATTGTCCTAAGTAAAAAAAAAAATCATTCCATTAGATCACAGTTGAAACTGACTAATTCAGTGTAGTCATTACAGATATCCCACCGTTTTTCTGAATCAACTAAAAATTTTCATTTTTCATCCAAATATGCTGTAGAGTAAGCACAGCATGAATGTACAAAAGTAATCAAAGACTGGAGGAAGAAATTAACTAGGGTATTCATGTGGAGGTGTTTAAGTTTGTTAAAGTGGAAACTGGGCCCATTCTAAGAAACTTTGACTAAAACCATTTAACTTCCAAAAAAAAAGTTTCTCTGTGAATTCAGATAAATTTTTCATACAAAATCTCTATGATTATCTGCCAACGGTCTATAATAAGATTTGTCTCTAAGACAAATCTTATTCTCTAGCATCTTCTGAATAAATAATAGATAGGCAAAAAAGTACTTTGAGACTAGGTAACACACTTGCCTTCTGTAAGAGACATAAGAATTTAACTCTTACAACTTTTCATCAGAGTGAATAGTCATACCATGAACAGAGATACTGAAGAAGAATTTCAGCCAGAGGCAAGGTTTGACATTGCACTCCCTGGGTTACCTTTCACTGGAGGCTTTGAACATTCACTATGGTCCATGTGACTACACTTATTCAAATATTCAAGGATTTAATCCGGGTGGGTACACATTTTAGCCTATGAACATTATGATCCCTCCAGACTTTATCACACAGTTTCATGAATCATTGAAGCTAAATAAAAAATCATCACATGGCAAGTGATCAGTCTCTCCAAGCTTAACTTTGTTGATATTTGAGTGACAGAAATGCAGTCTGGACTCATACTCAAAACTTTTCCAGTTTGGTAATCTCTACTTGAGCTTGTACTCTGCCAATATTGCCTTTGAGAACCCACAGTCATTTACCATGACCAACATCTGAGCAGGTCTTTATTAGAGGAAACTTGATTTATGTTCAGAATTTTCTAGCCATTGGTCTATAAACAAACAAATCTGCTACTCAATCTACCCATCTTAATTGAGTAATTCAATTTATTTGAATATTTTTCTCAATTGTGGGCTTTATCTTTCAAGATTTTTTTTTCTGTACAAAAACCAAGCAGGATAATCTGGCCTTTGTCAAAGGTTCTTAAATTCAAAAGTTACTGATAATATTTTAATACATCCACAAGTAGAAACAAATGAATTTAGTATTTAGATGACAAGAATAATTATTTAAAATAGAAAACTAACAGCTTATATATTTCCTCTCACTGTTCCTGCACTTTAACTATGATCCATCCTGTCCCAGTCCTCCCTACTCCCTCATAGCACCAAGATCTCTAACTCCTTTCCAAGGGATGGTACTTTGAATTACTCTCTCTATGGAATTTATTCCTGGAGTTCTCTCTCAAGCATTACTCCCCCATAATAAAATTTGCCTTTAAAAAAAAGTTGATTTGTCATGACTAATGTGAAAATGTGTTTAATAAGAATGTATGTGTAGAACCCATATAAGCTTGCATGACATCTCAGGGAGGGAGGGGGGATGGAGGGGAAGAAAATTTAAGACTTATGGAAGTGATTTTCGAAACCTGAAAACAAATAATTATGAAAAAAAGCTGATTTGTGGGTTGATTCTAAGATGTATGCCTGAGAGCCTATTTTATGTTATCTCACATGTATCAGAACTGCTAGCTACAGTTCTTCATGTCACTTCTGAGATAAACATGCTTACCTATTTAAAAAAAAATACAAGGGACCTTGACTATACATATTAACAAGGGCACCAAATATAATGCTACTTACAATGTAAAGTTCTAATCAGGGAAATACAGATACAAGGTTTGAGTAACTTAGGCCATTTCCATATACATAAATTAATAGAGTAAATTAAAGCAATTATTCAGACAATCCTGCTCCCATAAAACATCTTTCCTTAAAGCATTCCAAAGCAAAACTTAGGTAAAAATATTTTACCTTAATCATTGCAGAAAACTGTGTTGAGCTCTGCATTTCAATATATGTAGTGACATGACTTTCTTTTCTTGGAACCTACATAGAGAGAGAAGAATTTGAAGGAGAGAAAACATGCAAAAAAAGTGCACTGAGGCAAATTCAAAGGGGGGGAAGATATATTAATTACCAGAAAATGCAAAGTGAGGAAGGAAATCAATTGTGAGGAAACAGCACAGAAAGAAATGCCTTGACCTTGTCAGGGGCTTTGTGGGAGAGACCTTTCAGTCAGAAATGTGCTGACACTAAATTATCACTGGATTTGATCTATCCTCTGATAATTGAAAACTCCCCCTCCTGGAATAGGACCAGATTTCTGAACAACCACTAATTTTTCAGAGTGGATATTGAGTACCCTAACTATTGTACATTTATCCATTAAGATTCACATTTATATTTTATGACTCTCACATCCCACACAAGGCTATGATTTTAAACTGTCACAATGTGCTAGGCTATTATCTGGTGTGTTCCTACAACATTTGACAAAATTCCTTAAATCACCTCACATGGTCTATGTTGCTGTTCAGTCATTTCAGTTGCATCTGACTCTTGACCCAATGAACATCTCTCCCTGGGGATTTTTGGCAAAGACACTGGAGTGGTTTGCCATTTCTTTCTCCCTTGGCTGATCAAGATTAAGTGACTTGCCCAAGGTCACATACCTAGGAAGTATTTGAGGCTCCATTTGAGCTCATGTCTTCCTGACTCCAAGCGCAGCTGTTCTACCACTGTGCCATTTGAATGACAACATGTCCTATAGACTCCATTAAATTCTGATTCTGATATCATATCACTATATGGTAGTGACCCTGGGTTATCCAGTGGTGTCCAAGCTCTTTAACGTCCTATCAAGTGAGAAAAAAAAATTCAAGTATGGGCCTGTGCAAGGATTGACTCTACAGCTGTTGCCCACGTACCTTTCTGGAGACATTGAGGGAAAATATAGCACAAATGTTTCTGCCTTTTTCAAGTATGCAATTTATATAAACTGAATAAACTACAGAGAGGTTTCAAACTGCATGAATGGTGGGAATGCCTACAATGTTATCATCAGAGATCCCTGATGTATGAAGTAAACACCATTTACTCCTGAATGCATAGAGTACTAATACATAAAGTTCTGAAGGGAGGTGACTGGTTAAATAAATGTAATAGCCATTATGGAAGTTGCATCATTGTATGTAAATCCAACAGAAAGCAGGGAAAGTGGATTAGATAAGATTACTGTCTTCAAATGTAATAGCTAGCTTTAAGATTTGCAAAGCACTTTGCCTAGAGATTATCTCATTTGATCTTCACAACAATCCTGTCAAATAGGTGGCATTATCCTTCCCAGGTTAGAAATGAGGAAAATCAGGCTGAGAGAACTGACTCTCTGAGGATCAGTTAGCCAGCAAATGTCAGAGGTAGGTTTGGAACTGGTTTCATTGATAGGCAGGCAGGCTCTCAGTAGTTACTTACATTCCTAGTGTGTGCTAGGCAGTGTGCTGAGCACTAGGGGTAGAAGGACAAAATGGAAAGTTATCTGTCCTAAAAGAATCTAAATCTTAATAGGAGAAAAAAGGTTCTTTTTCCCCACATGAGGCTGTCCTCAGTTGGTCAAAAAATAATTATTAAGTGCCTCCTATGTGTCAGGCACTATGCTAGAAACAATCCCTGCCTTCTAGGACACCATCTAATGATGGAAGACAACACATAGAAAGAAGCTGAAGAGAAGGGGGAAGCATTGGGAGAGGGGGAATGATGAAGTCCAACTGAGCATAGCCAGGTAGGAAATGAAAAGATATCTACCCTGAGAATCCTCCTCAGATGGAGGTACCTCTGTATTAGGAATCTTTTCATTTAGAAAAAAGATAAAATTTATTCTGCTTTGTATCACAGGGCAAAATAAGGACCAAATGAACTAAAAAATCAGCAAGACAGATTTCAATTCAATATAAGGAAGAACTTCCTACCAATTCAATTACTCCAGAATTGAATGTACCTCCCCAAGGAGCAGTGATTGTAGGTTGGGTTAGACTATTTGTCTGTGGGTAGGAGATATTCATATTTTGAATATGGACAAGATCATGACTAAGGAACCTGCAACCTCGAGGCTACATGTGGCCTTCTGGTCCTCGAGTGGCCCTTTGACTGAATCCAAATTTTACAGAACAAATCCCTGAACTAGAAACATAAGTTCCATTTCAAATTTGAGATTCCATGAAACATTTGTCCACTTTACATGACAAATAAAATAGGGGCAGGGGGAAAGGAACTCAAATCTTTAATAAATCAAAACTTTACTTTTCACATATAAGTAGCTTTGATTCATCATGTGATATAAAAAGATGAATGTGCACTGAAGTCATTCTTACATGATGGAAGGTATACAGGTGTTTGATGATTTCTTTTGGCCCATAATTTATGTGTGGGGTTTACTCTAAGGCAATGAAAAGAAGCATGGCAGTCAAACTTTTCAGATAGGTACCAGCTATCCAGGCTATGAATCCATTCCATTGTCCAGGACTTTGCCATACCTTGCCATAGATTAGAATTTTTGTCTCTTCTTTGCCAAGTCCCTAAGTTGTCCCAGTCATGCTAGTATCCTCCCCACCCCCTATCCAATCCCCTTTCTGTGTTCAACCTTCTTGTGTCCTGTTCAGAATCACTGGAAAGAACTTGATCATTTTTTCAATCCCCTTTTTTTTTATTAATGAAGAAATGGAAGAAGCCAAAAGGCAAAGTCATATGCTCATTGACACAAAATTAGAAATAGCACAACTAAAATTGCAACCAAGGTATCAGCAGCTCTTCTGGGCTTCTCCTCTGTGGTATATCATGCTCCATTTCCTGATAAGCTGATCACCTGAATCTCATTAACTTACTCTCAGTTGCCCCTTCCCCTCCGATTGAAGGGCTGGAGGACTAAGCACTAAGCTCCTCCCTAAGCCTCATAACCTTCCAGGTAACTCCATTTTCCATCAGCAACTCTGCTTGGTTTGCCTCCATGGAACTCCATACCCTTACTCTGGGTACTCATTGTCATTTCCTCTTGGAAGCTCCTTGAGGGCAGGGTTCATCTCTCCTGTTCTTATCTGTATTCCCAGTGCTTATCACAGTGTCTGACACATAGTAGCCACTTAATAAATGTTTATTGAATTGAATTATTGAATTGAATTCTGAGCATTTTAACTTCTAATACAATATACTTTCTATCACTCTGTGTAGAGTCCACAAATTCAAAAAACATTTGAAAACGAATCAGGAGTACACATGTTCTAGTACCAGACCATCTCCCTCTTATTTATATGACCTTGAACAAGTGGCTCTATTTCTCTTCTCATCTATAGAATGAGGTCACTGAGCTATACTATTTTTGAGGTTTCTTGGAGCTGTAAGATTTCATTATTGTTTGAAATCCCTGATCTTTGGAAGTCCAATAGATGAGTTTGGAAAAGAAAAAATAATACTCTGTATGAACACTTTTAATTTGAATGTTCCAAAAGGGCTTTAGGACTATTAGTGATGTTACTAATCCTTGCAGCACACATTAAATAAATAATTAATGCTGACTTAAATATTAAAGCTTTAACATTGGCGTGAGTTTGCTAGATTAATTGGGAGCAGCATCCTCATATTCTAAACGATTATGCCAAAGAAAATAGTTCAAATTAAAACAGCTAGGAAATCTGCATCTTAAAAGAAATGAAAGGAGAAACACTGAGATTATATTTTTTTAAAATTATGTTACATAATTGAATAAATAAATTTGCAGATTTATTGGAGAAATGTTTTAACCAGTAATAACCAAATCAGAGTGTTTTCAGACTCTAAAAAATCTTTCTCAGGTGACAACATGAGGACAAATGAAAAAACAATCCTCTAGGAGTCATGTAAATTTCTTAACAAACTATTTCATTTGGGACAAGTTGTTTGATCCTTGGCAGGGGGAGAGAGGAAGGAGATTAATATCTCCATTGACCAGTAAGAAACATTATATCAGGGAACCTGTGGCCCAGATGGCACATGTGGCCCTCTAATTACTCAAGTGTGGCCCTTTGATTGAAATCCAAACTTCACACAACAAATCTTGATAAAAGAATTTGCTATGTGAAAGTTGGAGTCAGTCAAAAGACTGCACCCAAGGTCCTAGAAGGCCACATGTGTCCTTGAGACCACAGGTTCCCCTCCCTACATTAGATCTTCTCCATGGTGCTTCCCTGGTCTCAATTCTGTGAAATTATTGGCAGAAGTCCAAACTTTGTAAAAGAAAAGAATTAATAATGTTATTAATTTAAGGAAGATGTTTTTCTTTTTACATTCTATTCTGCTTTTACATTCTGTCCTTCATCATTAAGTAGCATAGCTAAAGTGTCAGGTCTAGAGTAAGGATGGTCTGAATTCAAAGCTAACATTAGATACTAGCTATATGACCCTGGGCAACTCACAACCCTATTTGCCTTAGTTTCCTCACCTGTAAAATTAATTGGAGAAGGAAGTGACAAACCACTCCACTGTCTCTATCAAGAAAACCTTAAATGGGGCCATGAACAGTCAAACATGACTGAAATTACTGATCAACCAATGCTGAAAATAGTGGTAATATCTATACAAAAGCACCTCTAAATGAATTCACAACTCCACTCTCAATTTAGATAGGGATTCCTGCAAAGACGTACATTATGAGGTGTGCTTTTAGTTTTCATTTTAAAATAAATAGAAATAAGATTAGCATTGGATTGACAATCAGTCAACTAACAAATTACAAATTTTCTGCTGCGTTTCAGGCACCATGCTAAGTCCTCAGAATACAAATAAAGACAAAATATAGTACCTGCTCTCAGGGAACTCCTAGTCTGATAGCAGAGACAATGACAAATAGCTCTGAACAACTAAATTTAACTCTCTGATCAGGACTCCCTAGGGTCACTAAACAAAACATCCTGTTCCTCTTCTGGCAGGTGTCTTCCCATATAAAGCAAGCTGTTTAAGCTGGGGATGAGGTAATCTATAGAAAAAGACAAGAGTGTTTCCTTAAAATTATTAAAGATTTATTTCATCATCAAGGTTTTTCTTTTGGTTTCTCTTTGTAATGGCCATGGGGATCATAAAGATTCAGATAATATAAGCAGGCATGGCCTTCATATCTTCCTTATAATTAGAGGTAGTGGATATATACACATCCAATGGATGAAATACCGAGTTGAAAAATTGCCCTTGCTGGCTAATAAAATATGCATACCCTTTGACCCACCAATAGCACTGCTAGGGTTGTATCCCAAAGAGATCATACAAATGGGAAAAGGATCCACATATACAAAAATATTTATAGCAGCTCTTTTTGTGGTGGCAAAGAATTGGAAATTGAGGGGATGCCCATTAATTGGGGAATGACTGAACAAGTTGTGGTATATGAATATAATGAAATATTATTGTGCTATAAGAAATGATGAATAGGTGGACATCAGAAAAAACTTGAAAAGACTTATATGAAATGATGCTGAGTGTGGGGAGCAGAACCAGAAGAACATTGTCCACAGTTGTAGTCACATTATGCAATGATTAACTTTGAAAGACTTAGCTGTTCTCAGCAATGCAAGATTCTAAGACAACTCCAAAAGACTCATGATGGAAAATACTATCCATATTCAGAGAAAGAATTATGGAATGTGAATGTAGATTGAAAAAAACTGTTTTCTCTCTCTTTTTTGTTTAGTTTCTTCTTTCTCATAGTCAGTTCCATTGATTCTAATTCTTCTTTGCAACACAATTAATGTGAAAATCTGTTAAATGTGAATCTATATATAGAAAGTCTATATCAGATTCAAGGCTGTCTTGGGGAGGTGGCAGGCAGGAGGGAAAGGAGGGGAGAAAATTTGGAACTTAAAGTTGGTGGAACTGAATATTGTAAACTAAATATATATATATATTTTTAAATTTCCCTTGCTTCCACGCTTTCAGAGAAAAGCAATCAAGATCATAGTCAAACATCTACTTATGTATGCAGCAATTTCAACAAAACCCCAAGACCTCTCAAATCCTTTCCTATCTCTTCATTAAGAAAGATTATATTTTTATGGAACTTCAAAGGTACAGAATAAGTTCTTTTTTCTGGAATTTTACTGATGGGCAGTGTTGTGTCATGGATAAAATATGGGGCTTGGAATCAGGAAAACCTGAATCCAAAATTCTATGTGCAATACTTTTTGGTTTTGTGATCCTGGGCAAGTCCATTCCATGATGCCTCTCTAGGGCTAAGTTACATACTTGTGATCCTTCATTTTCTCCAAGCCAATGAAATTACATAGCATTTACTAATTAAATCAGAGATCCTTCTCATATTTATTTATTATTTTAATACTAAATGATACTTATCTAAACCAGTAGTTGTTCTCATAAAAACCTTGAGAAATGTTATATGTATATATGTATGTATGTATATGTACATATGTGTATAGATAATGATTTTTGAGACACACTAATTGCAATATAGATAACAAAGCATTCTCTTCTATGCCATTTTATAGGAGCCTTTCAATTCTGTGAAAAAGATAAAGCTAGTATTCTTCTTCACATTTCATAGATGAACTCAGAGAAGTTAAGGGATTGGACAATGTCATTGCTGAAGCCCTCTCACCAATCTCTAAAATCTCATGAAAGACAGCAGAAGCACCACAAAGCTAGAAAAGGACAAAATGACATCATCCCCACACACACTTTTTTTAAAAAAAAAAAAAACAGTCTGGTTACTACAAATCTATAAGCTTTAGTTTGGTTCCTTGATAAATTTTAGAATATATTACCCAAGGGGTAAGGTTAGGGAATATTTAGAAAATGAAGTATTTGTAATACAGATTTGCATGGCTACATGAAGAACAGTCATGCAAAAGATAGTACAAAAATATTCATAACAGCACTTTTTATGGTACCAAAGAATTGGGAAAAAAAATAATAGGTGTCTGGCGTGATGGGAAGAGGACTGATTCTGGAATCCAAGTCTTTACCATTGCTGCTATATGTGTCATACTGAGTAAGTCACTGGGGCTCATGATGTTTCTCAACTACAAAATGAAAGGGTTAAACTAAATGGCCTCCAGGGTTTTTTCTGCTCTGGATCTGTGATTTTCTTATGAACTTATGATCCTACTATTTACACTTCATTATTCGTAATTCTCCCACACTCTGCAGTGCAATGGAAACTGTACAGAAAGGAAATTAGAAAAAGAAGAGACTTGAGAATGAAAATCTATTTTTAAAAAGCTATGTAAATTATCCAGGTAAAAGGTGACTAGGAACTGAACTAAAGTGATGGATGTATGAGTGTAAAGAAGAGGATACAGAAGATGATGTGAAGGTAGAATCAACAGGACTTGGCAACTGGCTTTTTGTCGGGGCTGAAGGAAACTGAGAATTTAAGATAAAAATCTGAGGGTGACCTTGACAGAGGCCTGGATATGATTCTAAGGACTTGGAACTACGTACTCAATTTCCTGTTTTTGGCTTTTTGTCCTCACATAGATTAATGCAAAAATGTCTCCAAAATATAATTTAATATAGCTTGTTTCTAAGGTGTCCCAAATGTAAGTTCCCCAAACTGTACAGGACCATAACACAGATGAGGATATGGCAAAGTATAGTAATAATGAATGGTTAAAGAAGTAGAAAGAGAACAAAAGAAAACCTAGAAAAGAGGAAATATCTAGAAAGAAAGGTGAACAATGTCAAATTCTGCAGAAACTTAAAAAAAGGATAAGAATTGAGAAAAGGACATCATATTTGGCAATTAAAAGGCCATGGGTGATTTTGAAAAGAGGGGGTAGAGCCAAGATGGCAGAGTAGAAGCAGAGAGTTGCTAGAGCTCTCCCCTCAAGCCCAGCCAAATACCTGTAAAAATTACTCTAAACAAAATCTGGAGCTGCAGAACCCACAGAATGACAGAATGAAGCAAATCTCCAATCCAAGACATTCTGGAAGTCAACAGGAAGCTTCTATCGCACTATGCTGCTGATATAAGAAATAATGATGTAAGAAACAAGAGAATAAGAAAAAAATGTGGTAAACCATCTCTCACATAAAAGAGGCAAGAAAAAGTTTTTTCAATAGAGGGGAAGAGGAAAGAGGTGAGAGGGAAAGAATGAATCTAACTCTCATAGGATTTGACTTAAGGAGGAAATAACATGTACACTCAATTGGTTACAAAAATCTCTTACACTACAGAAAACTAGGGGGGCAGGGGATAAGAAGGTGTCTGGGATGATAGAAGGGAGGTCAAATGGCATGAGGGGGTAATTAGAAGTAAACATATTTGAGGAGGGAGAGGATCAAAAGTGAGAACAGAAAAAATGGAGAGCAGGATAGGATAGAGGGAAATATAATTAGTCTTTCACATCCTGTCTGTTATGGAAGTGTTTTGCATGAGTACACATATATAACCTACATAAAATTGCATGCCTTCTTAGTGGGGATGGGCAGGGAAGGAGGAAGGGAGAGAATTTGGAACTCAAAGTTTTAAAAATGAATGTTAAAAATTGTTTTTACATGCAACTGGGAAATAAGACATAAAGGCAATGGGGTACAGAGATCTATCCCCTCCAAAAATGGAGGGGAAGGGAATGAGAGAAGGGAGTGGTGTGAAAGAAGGGAAGGCAGATTTTGGGAAGGTGTAATTTGAATTGTAAGAACTTGGGCTGGGCAGAGGGGAGAGATAGGGAAAAAATTTGAAACTCAAAATCTTATGGAAGTAAATGTTGAAAACTAAAAAAAATAATAATAATTCTTTTTTTTTTAAAGTTATCATTCATTGGAATGATGAAGTTGGAAGCCATATTGTAGAGAGTTTGGAAGAGGGTGAAAGGGGTAGATGTAGAGACAATGAGTCCAGCCTGGATATAATCAGATCATTGACCCTACAACCAAAAACTACACATAAAAGACTTCCTATGGGAAAAAAAATCAGTGATAATAGAGAAAAGTAAATGATTGACTAGAAGTGCATAAAAGTTTTGAACTTTAGAAATGGAAGAGAAATATGTGTGTGTGAGTATTATATGGAATAAATATGGTGAGAAAAGAAAATAATCATTTTCACATATAAATTAATCATAAGGAACAAATGAAGAACATTCTGTAATCAAGGTGAACATTCATGCACCATCAATTAACCTTGAACATTCATTGATCCATTAATAGATTTTGAGAGTTAATAAATTATAATTATTAAACCTGAATTGATCCTAGTCATCTTTCAGGATTACATTGGAAACTTTGCCAATTACAGTTCCATGAATCTTTCTCTGATCTCCCCCACCTGGAAGTGACCTCCCTGCCCTCCAGCTCTCATAGTACTTTGATTTTGCATGCATTTATTATTCTCAGTGTTTAATTATAATTACTTAATGACTTATTTCCTTTATAAGAGTTTAAGCTTCTTTGGGGCAAACATTTTTTTATTACTCTTTCTATCCTCCACAGTTTCTGTATAGGTATTACACATAGTAGGTGTTTAATAAATATTTGGTGAATGAATGAATTGGTATAATCCTCAACTACAGTAGTATTCAGTACAAGTGATTTCAGTGGAAGTTGAAGAATCACAAAAGCAAATTGCCACAGCTGACATCCAATTTTATTCTGGCAAGCACCATGTTCCTGAGAGGTGGCAATTATGTCAAATAAATAACAGAGAGAGCAGCTGGATGCCAAGGAAAACCTTTTAGGTGATATCAAAGGTCCTCAGAAATCAGCATTACTGAACACTGTAACTATTAAAGCCTTTCACTATAATAATAATACAATACGGATTAGAGGGTTTGACATTAGTCAGTTAAGGTTGGAAAATAATCTGTTTTTGAAACTTAACTATAATGTATACAAAGCTATTCTCACATATGAACTAGATTTGAGCCCACACTTATATGTCAATATCCGTATTCTGCCCCACCAATAGCTTTAATCATTAAAATTTAAATAATGTATCTTTTCAGTTTATTTAATTTTTTTCAGTTTTAGTTTGAAAGCTCAAATGGTTTATGGATATAGACACAGTTAATCTATACATGAGACTTCCCCTCCCCCATTTTTTTCCTTCCTTTATTCACATTCATATTGCCATTAGCTCAGTTTCTTAATTTAATGGTCTCCAAAGTTGGAACACATGTATCCAAGAGGATTACTCAATGAAATTTTGCGTCATAAGAAGTAACTACTATATTTTCTATATGGAGTAGCAGGTGTGTATCTTATGTCAAGCTCTGCTTCATAATATACTACTTGTATGACTCTTGGCAAATCACCTAACATCTCAGTACTTTAGGCAACTCTAAGAGTGATTTCCAAAGAAACTGCTGACCTCTTTTGATGGAGGCAGTTTCTTCAACCAGGGTTTTCCTTGTAAATAAAGTCACAGGTCCAGTTCTCTATTCCTTACAAAATTAATCTACTCAAAATGCATGTCTACGAAAAAGAATCCCACAATTCTACTGCAAAACTGAAGATAATAGCAATAATGTGAACATGAGTGAACCAGAAAATAACAGAGCACTGTCCAGCACTTCTCTGACTCCTGGTATGAGATCATTACCAGGTAAAATCCATGGCAATCTAATCAGACCTGGCAAGATACAATCAAAAAAATTCAAAATTATCAGGAATATTATTTGAAATATTGAATTAAATCAATTATTGTTAATGCTGAGCCTCGCATTAAGTATATGCTGAGCCTTGAGATATGAAGTTACGATAGTATTAAGCCATCATAAATAATCTCATTTTAACAATAAGCATGTAGAGAATGAAGACAGATATCTTCAAAGAAAATCATGGCCCAGTCTGACACTTGACAAATTTTCCCTAAATTTAACAACAAATATTTCAAAGCCTCTTTTAGGTTTTCTTTTTTAATAGCACAAAGCTGTCACATAGTGTTGACTAAACACCATTCTTCCTACCATGAAATAAAAATGGCTAAAAAAATACATAGGAAGAAATATGGTGACAAACTAAAAATGCATTCCTTTGTGAGAAAACACTATTGTTAGGTGTACAGAAAACATTGCTGAAGATTTGAAGAAACAGGAGTTAGAACAAATTACAGTGTGCGAGGTTTGCTCCACAGTTGAATGAAACTACAAATTATTCCTTACATGCCTCAGCTTATAGTGTTTGCTAGATTCTGTTTCAATGATGAAATGCACGAAGAACTGCTTTTTTTATGAGCTACCAGATGAAAGGAAGAAAGAAGATATATAGTCAACAGTGAACAATTTCTTTAATAAAAGCAGTGGTTCATGGAAAAAAGTGTATGTGTGCCCATTGTTGGAGTCATTGTTTTCCAGAGTAAGTTACAGAGATAACACCACACATGAAATTCATTTATTGCATCATTCAAACACAAGACACTGCAGCAAAGGTGCTGGAGCCAAAATTCCAGAAAGTGCTACAGTATATGATTAATGTAGTCTATTTTATAAAAAGAAGAGAGAAAGTTTAAATAATGGGATCTTTACAATACTTTTCATTGAGATAGGAAGTTGGCTGTATATATTGTGGCAAAATTATTTAACAAGTTGTCATCCAAGGATGAATAATGCATTTCTATGTTAGAAAAAGATAAATATCCCAAATTTTGTGGATTTACTGTGATGACTACTGGTTGTTATTAGTATTCTACCTAACAGATATTTCCCTCCAAATAAATAAACGCATTTAATATGTGATTTCAAGGTAAATGTGACATTTTAATAATCATTGGACAAACAAGCTTTGCCAAAAGAAACCCATGCATTTTGCAAATGCATGTTCAAAACTGTTCCCATTATTATTTACCATTTCTAACCAAAACTTTTGCATTTGCCCATCATGAAAAGAAATCTCCATATTTACTAACTTTAATAACTTAGAAATATTCTCTAATCTGCTTAACATTTTCCATTTGAAGGGACTCATTGGTTTTTAAATGCATTCTGTAAAAATGTGAAACATGCAGCACCCCTTGGTGAGTTAACAATTGTTGAAAATCAAAGAGTAAAACTGATTAATCAAATTTCAACAGAAAATCTTTGTATAGTTGGTGAATAAGTGAGGGATAAGGACTGGATCTGGAATTTAATTGGAATACAGATCTCAAGTAAAGAAACTCTCTCTACTAACGTATCTAAGCACTTTCTCTGAAATTTATAATTTTGGACAGTTACCTAAAACATTGAGTGATAAAGTAACCTGCCCAGGGTCATACAACTATTATGCTCTAGAATCAGGACTTGAACCCAGGATATTGTGACTTTAAGGTTACTTTCTGCTCAGTGTTATTGGACTGAAAAATAACATAACATGACCTTGTAAGCCAAGCTAATGATGTATATATCCCATTTCAGTCTTCATATTTTAGCAACTAACTTTTTCAACTGACAGTCATTAAAACTAGACAAAATACAATGAACTAATAACCAGATCTTTAAATTGTTTTGTCATAAAGATTTAAACCATCATGTAAAAACAGAAACTCTATTCAGTCACATTGCTCTAGCAAAAGTATCAGTAAGCTTTTTTAAGTTTGGGATCCCTTTTGGGAGGGGAACGGTGGATTCTTTCGATGACTATTTTGCCCTCTGAGTCTAGTACTTCTGGGTAGTTTTCCTTGATGATTTCCTGGAAGATATTGTCCAGACTCTTTTCTTCATCATGGGTTTCTGGCAGGCCAATAATTCTTAAATTTTCTCTCCTGGATCTATTTTCCAGGTCAGTTGTTTTTCCAATTAAATATTTTACATTTTCTTCTATCTTTTCATTCTTTAGATTTTGTTTGACTGATTCTTATTGCCTCATTGAGTCATTAGTTTCTACTTGCCCAATTCTAATCTTCATCGTATTGTTTTCTTCAGTTATCTTTTGCATCTCCTTTTCCATCGGACCAATTTTTCCCTTTAAGGAGCTATTTTCTCCATTTAATTTTTGTACTTCTTTTTCCATTCGACCAATTTTCCCAGATAGGTTTTGGGTTTCCTTTTCCATCTGATCAATTTTCCCAATTAGGTTTTGGGTTTCCTTTTCCATTTGATTAACTCTTCCTTTTAGGGAATTATTCTCTCCAGTTAATTTTTGAACTTCCTTTTCCATTTGTTCAATTTTCTTTTTCAGAGTGATGTTCTCATCAGTGAATTCTTTTTTTATAATTTTAAAATCATTGACCAGTTTTTCTTTTATATCCTTCTTCAGATGTTCCAGGTAATCTAGTTGTGCTTGCGAGAAATTCATAGTCCCATCTGAGGTTTCAGATGGAAGCACAGTCTCAGCTCTGACCTCTTTGGTGTTTGTGTTTTGGTGCTTATCCCCATAGAAAGATTCTATGGTTTTTTCACTTTTCGTCTGCTTTTTCCAATTCATCATGTTGGCTGAGTGTTGTAGCTTCTGGTTCTTTCAGTCAGAAGGTACAGATCTTTAAGGTGAGCTGATGTGTGTCTAGGCTAAAAGCAGGCTTTTTTTTTTTTTTGTTTCCCAGATCAACCCTGGGGTTAGCTTGTTAGGTGTGTGGGAGGGGTGGTCTGGTCTCAGGAGATCTCCTCAGCTGACCTGAGGCAAAGGCAAGGTCAGGGGATGGTGATCCCAGCTTCCCTATTGTCTTCCCTTTTCCTCTGGAGGGCTGGGGCCCACCTAGAAGCTAATGCGTGTTCCCGCCCCTCCTGGGGCTTGTCTCCCGGCTCTGAGGCTTGCCTGGGTCTCAGTGCGAATTTTCTCTGCCCTGGGTCGTCTGTCCTTCCAGATCGCCTCCGCCACAGTAAGAAGAATCCCCCTTTGCTATTTTTCTAGCCTCTGGTGTTATGAGACTATTTGCCCCCTTCTGCTGTTCCCGCTGATCCAGGATTTATCTGGGGGAGAATTTTATGGTTCTTTCATGGTCATCAGGGGGGAGGAGAGAGCATTTACTGATCACTCCGCCATCCTACCTCCCGGAAGTTCCAGTAGGTGACTTACCGAAGTTTAGTCTTCAGGCTGAAGGTTTCAAGGGCTGCTGCGCTGATATCTGGCGCTCACCGGCTCGGTTTGGCTTGTCTCCTGCTCTGCTGGTTTCGCCCGCCACTCTCAGGCTTCTCAGGTCGCTTCCGCCCTGCTGTGCTGACTACGCTGCGCTGTGTGCTGAGGCTCACCCCCGCGGAACAGATCCTTCCCGTGGACCTTCCAGTCCAACCTGGGCTCCGAATCTGTCAAAGTCTGTCACCCACTGGATTCTACACCTCCAAAGTCTGGTCAGATTCTCCTTTCAGAGATATCCAGAGGAGTTTGTCCAGGAGCTTAGGTGAGTCATTGCTTTCACTCCGCCATCTTGGCTCCACCCCTCCAGTAAGCTTTTTTAAAAATGATTTTATCTCATCTTTTGAATGTTTTAATTTATAATATTCATAATACATACACTTACTTTTGCTCTTATTGCCCTGAGACTGCTTTCTTAAAGGTCACAAATGATATCCTCATATCCAAAATTCAATATATTTTATTTTTAGGCTTAACTATCTTTGAACATTCTGGAGTACTATTGATTATCCCTCCTTCTGGATATTGTCACCTAGCTTCTTCAGGTATGTCACACTCTCTAGCTCCTACTTTCCAAATTGTCTCCTCTTTCTATTTTTCTGGTTTTCTGTTCTTTTTCCAGTAGATCAGATACTTTTCAAGTTCTATGACTGTCCATTTCTATTATGTCCTTACACTCTTTTCATTTTCATTCACATTTGTCTCTCAAAACTCCATTTGCCATTTCTATGCTTATACCATTAAGCCTTTAGCTAGAGAAACCTATATTTAATTACTGTTGTTTTCTAAATGCCCTACCACAACCTGTACTCAATATAATCCCAAATACTTATTTTCTTCTCCCCACCCCCCAAAAAATACTCGTCTTCCTTCTGCATTCACTCTTCAGTCAATGAAAACCTCATTCACAATTTCTGAAGTCAACGTTGGAAAGAATTAAAAAAAAAAAAAAAGAGACCGTGACACCAGTTACCAACATCCATTGATTCTATCATTACAATGCTTCTCATATGTGTTGCTCCCTTTCTGTCCAGTTTTCCACTGCCCCAGTATAAGTTTTATTCAGATCTATCTGACTATCCCAAATGGCTTTTTAAAAAAATTAAATTACTATTTTTTCTTATATCTTAAGTTCCAAGCTGTTTTTCTCTCCCCCTCCCTCCCTCGCTCTCTCCCTCCCAATCCAACACTAGAGAAGGCCACCATTTGACACAGAAATATAAATATGTAAAACCATACTATGCATACTCCTATTTATCAGTTATTTCTTTCAAGATGGATAGCATCTTCCTTCATAAGCCCTTTATAATTGATTTGAACTTTGTAATTCTCAGACAGTTTAGTCATTTAGAGGTAGTTTTTTAGCATTATTGCTATTACTATATCCAACATTTTCTGGGTTTTCCTTATGTCATTTCTGTTTCTACTTTCTTTCTACTCTAATCCCTCATCTCCAGCAGTACCCTGCAGTGTCTTGCATAAATCTGATCATGGTACTTCCCTGCTCAAAACCTTTCAATGTCTCCCTGTCACCTGTTCAGTAAATTTTACATTCCTTCATCTGTCAAGCCACATATAACCTGGTACCTCCTTATTTTTCCAGCTTATCTCATTCCACTCCCCTAGCTGTGCTCCATGCTGTAGCACAAATGAATTATCACTTATAAGCTCTTGTTGTGTCAGCCCCGCACAAATTTTTCTCCATATAATATCTTTCCTATGAAGTGTGTTACTTGAAAGCAGATATTGTCCTAAACAACTTAATAAGACATCTATTGCCTAAAACAGTGGTTTTCATTGTGCTGGTGCTCAAAAAATATTCCTCCATAAATTCCTTCAGTACGTACGTGGTATGATATCTTTGAAAGGTCCAATAATTAGAAAGCTCTACTTTGGAAATATCTCTTTAAGAGCTGAGTTAAATTAATTTGTAAATGATCATTTTGGCATTTGAACTATTTGACTTTTCAGACAAAGACACATCAAGCTATCCTTTAGATTAGTGTCAGCTTCTGATATGGCTATTTCCTCATTCCTTGTGTCAGCATCTATTATTAATACCCATCCTTTCTCCTAGAGTGGTGTGTTTTTATGCTATTTCTCAAAAATACCATAACATCCCATATAATTGCACTTGGCAGGACATAAAGCGCAAGTCACTTTAGAAACATTGATTTTCCACACATCCCGATGAACTAGCATAATGTTGTGCAGGTTTTACAGATTGTATTTAAGATCCATTTTTCAACACTCAACATGTGTATCTGGAGCACTGCCCCCAATAATGCATTGAAAAATTTTGAACCTGAATATACATCCACTCCCCTTTTTTTAAAATATATAAATCATATGACATCTGCTTCCCTTCTAATTCCTTCTTCTAAGAACATCCTACTCCTCTGTGTTATATACTGTCAGTATTTGTTCTAAAATAAGATATAACCTTCTGATGCAAACATCAAGAGCTCAACAGACTGGGAGATGTAGTTCCACACCTGTATCTTTTTGGCAGGAGGATGCTTAATTTTGCATAGTAGTGCATAAAATAGGAGCCAGGAACAGGCATGTAATGTTCCTTGGCAAAACTTCTATGCCACCATATCTTTTTTTTAATCTCTAGAGATAATTCACAGAGAGTCTCTTAATGTGTTGTTAAAATATGCTTTATAGCAATAGTCAACATTAAAATTCATGAAATTTTCTTAAATCCTTCCAAAAATATACCAACTTCCAAATGTTACTGGATATTTAAAGTGTTAAGAAGGGTACACACATTTTAAGATAAAATTGAAATGAAAAAATACAAATAATTCAATTATAGGTTATTAGTTTCCCAATAAACATCTGATGAGGAGGAATACTTTGAGAAAATAAGTGAATCCATTACTGGAGAAATCTGGAATAAACCTTAATTAATATATTCCTAAAAGTTTCATATTCAGAGGACATATACTAACAATAAGAAAAGATCTCTTGAAGAAGGAGACACAAGTTGAGTCTTGAAGAGAACTGGGGGTTCCAAACAGTTAAGCAGTAAAGTCAAAGGGACCAGGGGAGGAGGGAGTGAGGGAGAAGGAGAGGGTGAAAAAGAGGGAGAGAGAGGGTAAGGGAAAGAGAGAGAATGTTCTTTATAAAGGCACAGAGACAGAATATCATGAGCAGGAAAAATCAATGAGACACTTTGCCAGGAATATAGCAAATATGAGGGGCAGTAATGCATTATTAGCTGAGAAATATAGTATGGAGTCAGATCACAAAGGACTTTAAATGCTAAACATATATATTTTTTTTGTTTTTTTTGTTTTCTCTTTTTTTTATTATTTTTAACGTTTATCAATCACTGCCATAGAATTGAGATTTTATTCCCCCCACACCTACCCCCCACTACCCCCCTCCCTCCCCACAACTGCATACAATTCTGTATAAGTTCTACATATACTTTCCTATTGAGTACATTTTCACTATAGTCATTCTATGTAGTCGGACTAAAATAAATGGAAGAAATCATATAACAAATCAAAACATGATACACAAACACATACACATACACAAACATGATCTGCTACATTCTGCGAATGACTTCCATATTTCTTTCTCTGAGTGTGGAAGGCATTTTGCCTTAGAGAACCACCATTGGGATTTTTTTTTTTAAGAAGTTCTTGTGTTATTACGAAATTCCAAGTCTACCAGAAAAAAACTCTCGCACACTGCGGTCGTTGCTGTGCACAAAGTTCTCCTGGTTCTGCTCCTTTCACTCAGCATCAGGTCATATAAGTCCTTCCAGGCCTCTCTGAAGTCTTCTTCTTCATCATTTCTTATGGCACAATAGTACTCCATTACATTCATATACCATAATTTATTCAGCCATTCCCCAATTGATGGACATCCCCTTGACTTCCAGTTTTTGGCAACTACAAAGAGTGCTGCTATAAATATTTTTGTACATGTGGGACCTTTTCCCATTTTTATGATCTCTTGGGAATATAAACATATATGTTTTATTTGATCCTAGAGGCCATAGGAAGCCACTGGAATTTCTTAAGATGAGGAGTGACTGCCTGGCCTGGTCTTTAGGGCTATCAATTTGTCACTTTTGTTGGGTTAGAAAAGAGGAGTGACAAACAGGGAAACCAAAAGGGAGATTAATATAGTAGTCTGCATAAGAGATAATAAGGATGTGCACCAGGGTGGGTATAGTACGACTAAATGTGTGAGAAGTATTTTATTATTGTGTGGACTTCACAATACAATGGGATCATATTGAACATCATAATTTTTCAACCTTTTAGATATCAATAAAAGATGGGAAGGGAAGGTAAAGAAAGGGAAGGGAATGGAGAGGAAGGGAACAGAGGGGACAAGGTAGCAAAAACAAAAAATCCCAATTCTCAAGTACTTTATATTGGAGAGTTAGATAGAAAATGACAATATCTACATCAATAAGTTTATACACAATGAATTAAAAATAAATACTTAGCCAATTGAAAATGGAAGGAAATCAGTAGCTGGGAGGATCAGTTCTGACTTGGAAAAAAGGTTTCTTTGTAATTGTGAAGGCAAAAAGGATTCTAAGAGGAAGAAAACAATGAATTATAGGCATGGAACAGAGTGTAGTGTGATATGTAGGTATGACACACAAATACTGCAAATGAGGAAAGGCAAGAAAGACAATTTAGCTAGACTATAGAGTGTAGGAAGAGCATAACATAGTAAGACTGGAAAGGGAGGTTGGGGAGAGGTAGTAAAGGAAACAGGCAATTATGTTTGATACCAGAGATAGCAGGAAACCACAGGAGATTAGGAAGTATAACACCAATGAAATATCCATATCAGTGGCTATGAATATGCACACGTATTCAGGGTTTGTTCATAAAATACAATAAGCTCTCGTCCTCCAAGACAAAACCAAAATATTTGGAATATCTCTATTAGCATACAAGAAGGCAAGATTTAGTAAGGTACTCATCACCAATCCAGAGAACATAGACATTGCAAGCAGGTTACCCTAGGCAAGTTCTTACCTCAACCCTTTTCTCTCTCTACCTGCTTCTCTTTCCTCCCACCCCTATTCCTCCAAGCAACACAATATGTACAGTTTCCATTCAAAGACTTACACTTGATTGGCTTAGTATCAGCACTTAACCAGAAAGGTGTGGGAATTCCTGTGGTCCAGAGCCTAATTGACTCTGGGACAGGGTTCTATGTAAGGCCTATTAACGGGGTGGGGGTGGGGGTGGAGAGGAAGATCTTATATCCCATTAACCTTACAGGAAATCATTGAGTGACATGGTCAGACACTCTTTAGGAAAATTACTCTGACTTATATAGCTATGCAATCTTTCTCTAGACCAGTGATGTCAAACTCAATAGAAATTGAGACCATGAAACTTTATGTAAAGAGTTCTATGGGCACGAACTGACAGAAAACTACACACTATTATTACATATGTTCTCTTTTATTTGTATTTATTTTGTTAAATATTTCCCAATTACATTTTAGTTTGGTTCCACTATCCCTGGGACTGCTGTGAACTGCCATCTATTGGACATCTTTTCTCTATATCCTTCCTTACATCTAAGTAGAGTCTTAAACCACTTTATCACCATATATCACCATATATATCACCATATATCACCAAATTTCTGGGCATATTCCCCATATGACATCACCCTTAGTAGAGAATCATTTAAACTATTATAGGACCTAATGAAAGAGTTCCTGAGGACTTAATGAAAATAGTACTACAGTGTGTCTACTTAGAAATTGGGTTGCAGGTATCTAGGTTCAAATGTCACGTATAAAAAGCACACCAAGTTATCTAAGATGAAAATTTAGAGCCTAGTCACAAAATCAGAAACTTTAATAATAGTAAAATTGATTAGATGAACAAAACAGACTTTTACAAATACATGTGGGGGAAAAGGGTAGCAGGGAAAAGAGGCTTACTAAGATTAAATGAAGAGACACAAAATTGATGATTACATAAACAGCTAAGTTACTAGAGTCATTTTTAAAACCTGTCTTTAATAAGAAAAATGAAAATATAAAATAGGGAGATTGCAATGTAATGAAGCTTGACAAAAATGTATATTGATAAAAAGCAGGTAATAGAATACTTAGGAAATTTGAAAGTACTCTACACTCTACTTGATATGAAACGTTTCATAATAACTTATCAGAAAAAAACGTGTATGAGTATCTCAGGAAAAAGTTGTTTTTTTTTAATCTTAAGTAAATATGTTTAATAAGAAATAATCAGGTACTTTGGATATCTTCTCTAGTCCATCAGTGTAGTAGTCTATAAAACAATTTCTCTTTGACTTTGCAGATAGAATGTAATAGTTAAATTGGTATCATTCAGTTGCTTCATTCTTGCACACTTTTCCATAACTCTATTTGGAGTTTTCTTGGCAATGGCACTGGAACGGTTTTCCGTTTCTTCTCCATCTCATTTTACAGATAAGGAAACTGAGGCAAACACGGTTAAGTGACTTAAGGATCCCACAGCTGGCAAGTGTCTGAAGTCACCTAGCATCCCAAATACTTAAATACTCAAGGATAAATGAAAGAAGAACTAACTCTGATCAAAAGTTGGTTTAGCAGTTGCCCCCTCAAGTTGCTTATTTTATTCTATCTCAGTTTCATCTGAATTCTCAAGCCACATCTTAACCAATGCATAATCATCTTTCTTTCTACATAAACTCAAATTACATCATAATTAAAATATACATTGTCATAGAACTTGATTTTTATATGAAATGAAAATCAACCACTCTTGAATACTCTTGGAGATATGAGGAAACCATACCTTGTAAGACGAGAGCTATGCTTGAGATTTATAGCAATACTTTAAACCAAAGACGTACCATTGAGTGACATCTTAGTAATCCACAGGTTTAATACTCTACATATCCATCATGTTCTATTTTATTTTCCTCTCCTCTCCTAATCTGCATCATAAACCAGCAAAAACAACTATTAGCATTATTTAGTCTTCCTTAAGGACACTTGGGACAAAGTGAGTAATCCCTGGTTATACTACCACCTACTCTTTTATCATTATTATTAATTTATTCATTTTTCAGTATTTGATATTCACTTCCACAAGATTTTGAGCTCAAAGTTTTCTTCCCATCTCTTCCTCTCCCTATCCCAAGATGGCATACATTCCAATTAAATTTCTCCCCATCTGCCTTCCCTTCTCTTGACCCCCATGTCTTTTTTATCCCTATTCTTTTTATTTTCTTGTGTGTGTGTATATATATATATATACATACATATATATGTATACAGATGTATATATGTATGTATGTGTATGTGTGTATGTGTGTGTATATATCCCAGTTGCACGGAAAAACAATTTTTAACATTTTTTTTAAAACTTTGAGTTCCACATTCTCTCACTTCCATCCCTCCCCAACCACCTCATTGAGAAGGCAAGTAACAATTCAATACAGGTTGTACATGAGTAGTCATGCAAAATACTTCCATAAGAGGCATGTGAAAGACTAACTTTATTTCCCCCCATCCTATCCCACCCCCCATTTATTCTATTCTCTCCTTTGATGCTATCCCTCTGCAAATATGTTTGCTTCTTATTACTCCCTCCTCCCATTTGCTCTCCCTTCTATCATCTCCCACTCTTTTATTCCCTTGCCCTCCTACTTTCCTTTAGGTAAGATAGATTTTCATGAGCAATTGTGTATTATTCCCAGCTTAAGCCAAATCCAATGAGAGCAAAGTTCACCCATTTCCTCTCAATTCCCCCCTCTTCCCCTCCAGGGTTAAAGTATTTTCTTGCCTCTTTGTTGTGAGATAATTTACCCCATTCTACCACTCCCTTTCTCCTTATCCCAGGACATTTCTCTCTCACCCCTTAATTTTATTTTTTGGATATCATTCCTTCATATTCAACTCACTCTGTGCCCTCTGTCTCTCAATCTCTGTCTGTCTCATTGTCTGCCTCTGTTTCTCTATACACACACACACTCACACACACATATATACATGCATATATATGTACATATGTATACACATATGTGTATGTGTGTGCACGTACACATACACACATGCACATATGGGTGTATATATGTGTGTGTATGTATGTATGTATTACCTCCAAGGAGCCTAATACTAGAAAAGGTCTCATGAGTTACAAATATCAGTTATAAATATCATCTTTCCATGTAGGAATATAAACAGTTCAACTTTACTAAATGTCTTATGTTTTCTCTTCCCTGTGAATTTTTCATGCTTCTCTTGATTCTTGTGTTTGAAAAATCAAATTTTCTATTCATCTCTGGTCTTTTCACCAAGAATGTTTGAAAGCCTTCTATTTCATTGAATGTATATTTTTTATTATTATCATACTCAGTTTTGCTGGGTATAGAATTCTTGGTATTAATCCTAGCTCTTTTGACCTCTGGAATATCATATCCCAAGTCCTATGATCCCTTAAGGTAGAACCTGCTAAATTTTGTGTTATCCTGATTGTGTTTCCACCATACTTGAATTGTTTACTTCTGATTGCTTGCAATATTTTTTCCTTGACATGAGAACTCTGGAATTTGGCTATAATATTTCCAGGAATTTTCCTTTGGGGATCTCTCTCAGGAGGTGATTAGTGGATTCTTTCAAAACCTATTTTACCCTCTGGTTCTAGAATGTCATGGCAGTTTTCCTCGATAATTCCTTTAATGGTGATACCTAGGGTCTTTTTTTATATCATGACTTTCAGGTAGTCCAATAATTTTTTAAATTTTCTCACCTGCAACTATTTTCCAGGTTAGTTGTGTGTTTGTTTGTTCATTTGTTATTAGCAATAATATGTTTCACATTGTCTTCTATTTTTTCATTCTTTTGGTTTTGTTTTATAATTTCTTGATTTCTCATGAAGTCATTAGCTTCCATTTGTTCCATTGTAATTTTTAAGGAATTATTGGATTCAATGAGCTTTTGAACTTCTTTTTCCATTGAGTCATTTCTGCTTTTTTAAGGCATTCTTCTCCTTCTTGCTTTTTTGGATCTCTTTTGCCATTGCCTTAGTCTCTTTTTTAAAGTGTTATTTTCTTCAGTATTTTTGGGTCTCTTTTAGCAAGTGGTTGACTTGGTTTTGAAGATTTCCTTGCATCACTCTTTCCTCTTTCCAATTTTTCCTCTACTTCTTTTACCAGATTTTCAAAATCTTTTTTGAATTCTTCCATGTCCTGAGACCACTTCATATTTTTCGTGGAGGCTTTGGATGTAGGAGCTGTAACTTTGTTGTCTTCTTATGAGTGTATATTTTGATCTTTCTAATAACCAAAGAAAAATTTTATAGTCTGATATTGTTTTCCACTGTTTGCTCATTTTTCTAACTAATTACTTGACAATTTAGCTCTTTGTTAAAGCAGGTCTTAGGTTCCAGTGTACGGGGTGGACTGTCCAAAACTTCAGGGATTTTGTGCTGCTTTTTTCAGAGATAGTTCTAGGGACCCGTAAATTTTCAACTCTTCCAAGGTTGAATGATCATAGGAGAGGTATTTATTCCTCTCCTGGCCTGGGCTCAGGTCTATGAGTGATCACAAGAACTTTTTTCTGACTTGAAACTATGAGGAAGATTCCCTTTCCACCACTGCCACAAACTACACCACACCAGCACTCTTCCTTGCCCCAAGACCACCACCCAGGAATACAGCCCAGACTAAGGTACTGGCAAAGCAAGAGAATCCTGTCTCAACATCAGTAAAGAGATCCCTGTATTCCTTCCCTGATCAGCAGCTTGATCCCCCCAATGTCTGTGGGTTGAGAGCTCTGGGAGCTGGCACTGCCACTGCTGCCACTCTGGGGTTGAGACCTGACCACACTCCACTCCCAATCAGGACTGACCTCCTACTGACCTTTTAATTTGTCTTTGGCACTTGTGGGAATTGTGAGAAGTCTGGAAATCATCACAGCTGCCAGTGATTCAGTCCCCTGAGGCCTGCTCTGGCCCTGCCTATGCTGGTGCAGCCCATGCTGGACTGTGCTCTTCTCTCAAACTAGTGGAACAGACCTTTCCTGTCAACCTTACAGGTTTTCTTGGGCTGGAAATTTGTCTCACTCTGTCATTGTGTGGGTTGTGCTGCTCTAGAATTTGTTTAGAGTCATTTCTTACTGGTATTTGGAGGAGTTTGGAGGAGAGTTCAAGTAACCCCACTATTACTCAGCCACCTTGGCTCCACCCCCAACATTCTTTTTTTTTTTTAAATCATTGGATTTCTTCTTAAGTAATTCTTGGGGTGAGCTGGCATACATAGTTTTACAACTAATAATTTTTTTAAAAATTATTTTATAAAACAGTTATGAAGTAGTGTGACATAGTAGAGAAAAATTGCATTTGGGGTCAGAGAGAGATTTGGTTCAAAAGCCTGTCTTTGGAACATTAACTATATGAACCTTAACCAGTTGCTTAATAGCTATGTGACTTAAGAAAATCCCAAGGTGGGGTGGAGCCAAGATGGCAAAGTAGAAGGATGGACGTGCAGAAGCTCCCTCCCCATAGCCGATAAAATATCTGTAAAAAAATGACACTAAGCAAATTCTAGAGCAGCAGCAGCCACAAAACAGCAGAGTGAAACAGGTTTCCAGTCCAAGGCAGTCTGGAAGGCCAAGAGGAAAGGTCTATCTCACCAGTCTCGGAGTGGAGTGCAGTCCAACCTCAGCCACGTGGCGTGGTATGGTCAGGACTGGAGCAGCCTTCAGGGCACCAACAGCAGCAGCAGTTCCCAGACTGTTGAACCCACAAACACCAAAGACAGATTCAAAAATCAGTGAGAAAGTTCTTTCACCTGGGTAAAAGGGGAACGCAGTCTGACCGTGGCAGCAGCAGCCACTGTAGCAGCAGTATTCATTTATGGAGCCCTCAACTTAAAGATCCTGATGGAATTTAGTGGCTGATCAGGTTTCAGCCCTGAGTAGCTGCCCTGGGGTGAGGAGGAGCACTGACTGGTAGAGCTGGTGAAGGCTCTGAAGAGGGAATTCTTCCTCTCCCTTGATTGTACCATCTTGGAGGAACTGAGAACTTACAGGTCCCCAGAGTATACTCTCCTCTTGACAGAGGACTCAAAAGTCAAGTAACTGGCTGGGAAAATAGCCAAAGATGGAGGAAAAATAAGACTATAGAAGGCTGCTTTCTTGGTGAACAAGTATTTTCTTCCAGGTGTTATGTCCCTCTCATCAAAAGTTTACCATCTGATTTAGTTCTTTGGCTATTTGACCTCAAATTGGTATTTGGAAGCCATATTTAATACTGATATGATGCTATTTTTTCTGAACTGGAGAGAGTTGATCACATCCCTCTCTATTGACACATGTATGTTTAAAAGTGGAAAAACAATGGTGTATATCCTGTCACTACAATTTCAGGAGAGGTCTCTGCTAACCACTCTCATGTTTATTTTGTCAAAATATTTTTCTTAGAAATGTTTTGGGCAACTAAGAAAGATTCAAAAAGCCAATGAGGGAAAGGCAAATTAGTGAGATCACAGATTTAACACTAAATATAGTCTTGGAGGCCATCTAGGTTAACTCTCAAAGGGAAATATTTAAACTCCATCAGAATATAAGGCACTTTGTGGGATTTCTCATTAGGCAAATTGCATTTTGACTCCTTCCTGCACTGTCTTACCAATTCTTTCTATATATGTGAAATTTAACAGCAAGGCATAGGTCACTCTTCTCATCAGTGGGCGTTCTCTCCATGAGTGCAAGAATAGTTGCCAAATACTTCTTCCTATACCACTCATTCACTCTGATCTATAGGGACCCAGAATATCTGGAATATCTTGAACTAACGGGACCATCTCCAAGCCTACACATATCCATTGTGGGATAGGTACTAGTTCAACTAAGATCAGTAATGAACAGAAATAGGGCAGCCCAAATTTAAGAGTCCAGATTGCTTAGGACGTGTGCTTTAGATACCAAGTACTCATGGCCATGTGGAGGTTGAAGTGAGGAAATAACAAACCATCCATTCACCTGCAGACCTCAACAGCTTGAAGACCTTGACATGATTGGAAATGAAAACAGACCTGAAGATGAGCTCACTCCTTTTTGAAGTCAATAGTCACTAGCTCTTATGGTTCTATAGCCAATAAGGGGACTCAGCATAATTTCAAAGTTCAAGTCCATTAGCCCTGACTTCTCATGCCCCACATAACATAAATAAATAAATACACACATGCATACATACACACATATACGAATGAATGAATGAGTCTCCAAGCTCCCATGTAATTGGGTAAAACCAGGAACAGATCTTCTCTGGTAGGCCCTCATTACACCTGCAAAATTAGCTCAAATTAGTTTAGATAGAAGTGCCATACCATCAATGAAAAATTGTCTTCTACATACTAAATAAGAAATGTTGTATGAGCGGGATTCCATGCATTTAAAGGAGAATTTCAATCATGTTCCATAAAAGCTGGTTTCAGATCTGGGTACTCAAACATCTTTATTAATGATTAGGAAGAAGAAGAAAATGGCACAAGAAGGAAACCTATAAATGAATCCAAATGGAGAGATGTGATAAACCCTATTTTGGATAGAGACATGTTTCAGAGAACTGAAATGGTCAGGAATGTCATTGTGTAACTTATTTAGATTAGGAATTGTTTCTCAAAGCACAGGATGCTCAAGAGAGAAAACAACTTAGAAAACATTAATGCTAAATTAGAGAGTAATGCTGATGGACTGTATTGAGGTATTTCTATTGCTTTTTCTTTAGTTAAGAAATGTTCCCATCGCTTATTGTACACATTGTTGCTAAACATCTCTAAATACCTTAGGTACAGCATAATCTCAGGTGTAACTTTAGGTAGAGTCCCAATCCAGCAATGAATATGGCACTGCAGTAATTTAAAGGTAATGACACAAGTGCTGGTTTAATGAAGAAAAAATATTCCAGGTACATTTAAAATAAAATAATTCTACCATCAATGAAAATTTTGATATTCTAGGAATACATTAATATGGCATGGTAGGATGGATGTGCTCTGAGTAAAAAACGTGAATACAAGTCCTCCCCCTGAAATAAATGTGCAATTTTGGACAGCTCACTTAAACTCAGTGCCTTAAGTAGCTCTCTAAAACTATGTATTACAGATAAGATGAAGTTCTGCCTTAGCAAGATTCTTCTAATTCCACACTGCTAAGTCTGTATGCTAATAAAAGCACAGGTCCAGACCTTGAAAACACACAAACACACACACACACACACACACACACACACACTCTCCTCTCAGACCATGTGGAACCAAGAAGCCAATCAATTATATAAACCCCCTAGCTTGTTCCTGGGGCTAAGAAGCTGTTTGCAGAGCAGAGTATAATAAACTATTCTCTTATGGCTAATAAAGCTTCTTCTCCTTCTCTCCGAACCCTTGCAATCTGACAATTGAAAGTTGGTCATTAAAATATATATATTTTCTCCTCTTACTTTTACATTTCATACAGCACTACCCTTCTATGTACATATCTATGTTTCCTTCTCCTTTCCATTGTACTTTCTTGAATACGTGTTCTATTATCAACAAACTGTCTTTTGTATTAGACCTTTTCACTCATTCCACTCTTTCCTCCTTCTTGTAACTGTGGAAATCTCGCTTCCTGCATAAAACAATGCATCTCTGGCTACCCTAGCAATATTGTAAGCTACTCTTCTCATGCCCCACATAACATGCTGAGAGAAGAAGAGGTTTTACTCCTTATTCCTCATTTACTACTTCCAAATTCCATCCATATACCTTATTCTTTCAAGATACACTCCATCCTGTTCATCATTCTATTCTGATCTTGGTTGTACTTATCTCTTGCTGAAAGACTAAAAAAGAGAGAGAAAAAGAGTTCTATTTCTGGTTCACAATATTCCTCCCCATACATAGCAGGTCAAATATATGTTTTGGGCTTGGATGGTTCCCCTTTAAGGAAATACAGAGGCTATTCTCAGAATCTGATTGGTCCAGAAGGCTAGAAGGATAAAAAGTCATCCTATGGGGAGTTGTTGTCCATGCAATCTGGCAGAATCTATTACCACATATGTCTTTCTAACTCAGTATTATTGCCTGTGGCAGAGAGGGTCAGAATCTATTTTTAATGTAATTTTATCTTTTTAAATCCTATTATAAATCTATACCTATATCTATCTGTACTTGTATATATAAATTTCATACATATTCTATGTGTATTTCATTGTTTGCCAGTCCTGAGACTGAATCACTCGACTGAAATTAACTGTATCTGTCCCAGAATGATACCCTAACTTCCTGTACTTATCCTTGAAGATGTCAAGATATATTTTGATGTCCTCTCAAATACATTGGCTTCCCAGTTCATTATACTCCTGAATTCACATTTACCTACACCTCCACTCTATCCAAGCTATTCACATGTCCTCAGTCTCATCACCCACAAGTGTTCTGTTTACATTATCCCAAACTCTGAAATTCCTCTGAGCGTGTTCTTCTGACTTTCTATAATTTCTCACTATGCTTCACTCCTTCCTAATCTTATTTTCTTCTCTACACTGCAATTCCAGCTGCTTTATTCCTTTCTTGTCTCCTGAAGTTACCTATACTATTGTCTTTTCTGTACCTTCCAATAGAAAGCCTCAACTTACATTGCTACCCAAAAAAAGGCGTCCATTAGGAGCTCCCTCTCTTTACCACTCTTATGTCTCAAATTATTCAACATCCTCCTCCTTCCTCTCCTCTTTTGTACAAGTCTCAAAGAGAAATTTAGCCTTTCTCAAAAATGTCCAAACTAAAACACTCTATATTCTCTAAGAACCTGACCCATTCCTCCTTCTTTATTTCTCTTGATGTCAGTGAAAACTTTCCATTCACCCACATTTGCAAAGTTCATAATCATCCTCAAGTCTTTACTCTCCTGCACCATATATATTGAATCCGATGGTAAGTTTAATTAATTCAATGAATGAGAAAACGTTATTAAGTACGTATTAATGTGGTGGTTTCTGTGCTAAGCGCTGGGAGACAGAAATACAAAAATGAGGCATCTCTACATTCAAGAAACTTATAATTTAAAAAGATAAAACATATATATGGGAATTGAGGTCAATAAAGGGAGTGCCTAAGGAATAACTGAGATGATGAATATAAGCATAGGATAAACAATTAATACACAAATTTCAGGAAGAGTTGCTGCATGGTAATAATGATTTGATTACTGAATGTAGAAAAAAAGACAGGATGAATATGTAGGTGTCAGGATGGAGATAGCAAGATGGTTGGAGTGGACAGGATATGAAACGTGATCTGTTCTGCTACTCTGGGGTGACTTGGCTAGATATAGTAGACTAGTTGAGTTTGCATTAATCATTTATCAATTAACACAGCTTAGCTTGAAGTTCTAAAGTTGAGTAAATTAACTTCACCTCAGTCTGGGGACCCTTTTATTTCTCTCCTTTGTTCTAGATGTGCTGAAAAAAATGAAGAGACTAGTAGAGGCAAAGGGTATGGCAAGATGGCTAGGGTAGATTCCTGGATGTGAAGCAAGGCACAGTCTTGAGTTTTTGTTGTTGTTCAGCTTTCTCAGTCATATCTAAGTCTTTGTAACCCTATTTGGGGTTTTCTTGGCAGGGGTACAAGAATGACTTGCCATCTCCTTCTCCAGTGGTTTGGCGTAACTGCCACCAACTCACCAATGAAATCTCTTATGTTTATTTCCCCTAAACTCAACCCAATAGGTTAGACCTTTAATACCCATTACTTTGACTATCACAATAGCCTTCTAATTGGTCTCCTTGCCTCAAGTTTCTGCCTCCTCCTATCCATCCTCCATATACTTGTCACTTCCCTAATGTCACTACTATATTCAAGATGCTTCGGTGGTTCCTTGTCACCTCTAGTATGAAACACAAACTGGTGAATATTTAAGACTTTTCCTATCTACTTTTAATTTATGTTTCCAGCATACAATGCCCCAGCAAAAAGATGCTATTTGATATTCTCCATACATATTGCATGTCTCACCTTTGTACCTTTTCCCTTAGTTACAAATCCTATTCCTTTTCACTTTCACCTTGTAGAATGCCTAATTTCCTTAAAGCACAGCTCCAATGTCAGCTCTTCTCTGTGGTCCATCAGATGCTAACACATTTCTTCTCTCCAAAAGTACTCTGTATCAATCTTTCTATATTGTGCAAATACTTATATGTCCATGTTTTTCTCCCCTTTAGTAGAATGTGAGCTCCTTGAGGACAAGCCCTATTTTATTTTTGTTTTTATGTAGGAAATATGTTCTAGCTCACAACTGCAGATCTAGGCTACTATGTCTAACCCAGGATTAGTTAGGATTATGGGTATGCTTGGGGAGATATGGTGTCTCTTCTGCACTGGTGTCAAGATCAAGCAGTCATTCAAAGTGTGTTCCCCTTATGGCCAACTATCTATTTCACCACTTGACATTAATTAGCTTTTACAAATGAATATTTATTTAGAAGACATAGCCGTAACAAAAATATAAATTTTTCCTCTAACACTTCAGAGTGTTTCTGGAGGAAATGAGTTTACTCTTAGAACAATTTTTACATAGCACTAGTCCCAACAAGTTCACATCTAGAAATAGCATTGCTGCTAGATAAACCTAGTCTCAGTGACACTGGACTAGGTGGACCTTAAGGTCACCCATCAATCCCCAGGGCACTGATGCTTTAAAACTCTCCAGAAACTTCTCAGGAATATACTTCCAAAGGATCACTCTCCTGGCCTTGGGAAACCGAAGCCAGTATTCACAGGAATATGCATTGACCTCTCAGGGGAAGGTCCCAAGATCATTCTTATCATAACACTATCTCTCAGTAAGGAGAAAAATCCAGAAAATGAGATTTTGATTCCAAGGCCAGCTAAGACATTTGAAAAGAACCCTAGTTCTGGTAAGCATCTGAAGCTAATCAAAGAAGCTGTTGTCCATCATGTACATAACAGATCAGAATCAGTTACAGAATCTCTCCCCATGCTTCAAAGTCTCTCCAAAGCACTGGCATTACAAATCATCATGACTCTTCCAGGAGCAAGATCCCCATCAGCTTCCTGGATGTGGAAAATTACATCAGCTAAGTACAATAATTTAATCTGTGCAAGCTTATAGGGATTGGGTTTATTGACCATTCCTTAGCTACATTTACATCTCAATACCTAGCACAATCCCTGGCATACAGTAGGAGCTCAATAAATACTTGTTGAATTGAAATCATATAGTCAAACCATAATAGCTATGCAACATGAATGTAATGAAAATAATAGACGACATCACAAAAAGAGCTTAAGTCCAATTGGGATGACAAAATAAAAGTTCTTCAGAAAACAGCACCTTAAGAACAATTTAAAAACCATCTATATTAAAGAATCTTATCAAATTAATACATAAAATTGAATGTGTAAAAACCAAGGGGATTCATTTTTTTTTTAAATCAGTTCTAATTTCTGGTACATGTGATATTGAACCTATATAATCAATGATTACTAATAATTGATTGATAGATAAATCACTGATTTTTTAAATCCCAGTATCACTGTTATAATTGGTTAAATTGTCTATGTATTTAGCCTCTACATTTATAGTAAGTGTTCACTAAGAAAATATAAGTGAGATAAATCAGGAATAAAATAATTGTTAGATCAGGACTACCATATAAAATGGCCATCATTAAGCCAAGATATCTCAGTGAATCTTTGTTTAAGTAAAGTATAGAGACCTAAGTTCAGAATATAGTTGAATTCAATTTTTAAAATGAGCAAATCATATATACAGCACACAAAAATGAGACACAAGGTTATGAACATAGAAAAGCTGATTACAAATATTAACGTATTTGGAAAGGGGGAAATGAAACTTCAAACAAATGGTTCTTTCAGACATCTGAACTGGAATAAGAATGCCTAACCTGAATAGGCAACAAATAAATTATAAAATAAGCAACAACAGAAAAAAGGAGAATGGGGGGACACAATATACAATGGTATGAATAATCTAATGAAGTTGGGGATCAAAGATCATGGGATTGTTGAAAGATGCTAAGTTAATTGATAAGTTTATTCAATTCACTTGGAAAAAAAGAGGTATTTAAACCAATTGTCAGGTGAGTGAAACAACTGGCTAAATCTTTACTTTTCAACTGTGTGTGATGTGCTGCTCATCTCCTATACTGTGAAAGCACAGCCTTAGGCTGAACATCAGCTAAGATTTGTGACAGTGAAAGCCAATAAATCATTACATTGCTGAAACTAATACCCCTCCTCCCCATTTCTCCACACGTTTTTAATTATAATAGGTCAACTTTTAGATTGATTATTATATAATTCAGGCCTTGTTCTAACACGGATCCCTAATGATTGGTTGATTCCACCAATATTTTAAATATTGATTTTTAAATCATTGTAATTAATCAATAAAAGTACATACTGTATTTTTATATGAATTTCTTCCCCACTTACTTCAAAGGCCTACCTAACACATTCATCACCACTTAATTTGCTACTACAAGCAGCTGACATCTATGCATTTGGGCAAAATATCACTCAAAATAAAGTCTTTTTTTTTAACTGAATGAGAGGAGTTACATCAACAAACATTGAAAAATAACTACTGAAAGGGGTTAAATAAACAATGCTAAAAGTCAAGAGAGTTTTAGACACAAAGACATGCCAAGTAAGGTCATAAGAGTCAGAAAAGCAGCTAAGATTGACGAACAGATGGGAAACCTTCAAGAATACCGCTGTGGAGAATGATAAATACTTTGCCATTTTTGGAATAATAGTTGAGAAGACAATGAAATATATTTACATATAAAATATTAACAGAGTCTACAACATAGCCCATAAGTAGTATGAGGACATTTTAAAGGGGTAGGATCTTTAATTTAGTTGTATTTAAATATTTAATTTCAATTTTCTGAATTCACAGATCTCAATATCAAAACAGTCATGTTATTTAGAAAGGTTTGCCCCAGTTTAGAGATTTGTTCATAGAAGTACTGCATATATTGTTTAGGCTCAAAGGGGAAGGGCTAACTGATAACTTTGGCTTGAAATATAAACATGTATGGATCATTGCTAGGATTAACATTATCAGTGCCCACCTAGGAGAATGAAACTGTCAGAATCTGCCTATTAGAACTCCTTGCCCAAATTGCCTGAAGAAGAAAAATAAAATTGTCACTATTAAGCTCCTGTCTTTGAGGCAGATTTTTATTGATAATGGCCCACGACGAGGGCAGTTTTGCCCATGGAAGTGTAGTTATGAAATAGCTTGTGATGATATATGAGAAAGAAAAGGCTGTAACATTAGGCTGGAAGTAGATCCTTATTCCTGATCTAAAAAAGGTCCCTTCCTGTATGTCTCTCTAAACTGTCTGATGCCCTCAAGCCACAAGCAAAGAGACGTGAGGCAAGGGAAGGACAGGGTCAACCACTGATGTTTTTGAGAAATAAGTCTAGATACATCAAATACAGTCTTTAGGATAGTTTTTTGAAAGATAATTAGAAACTGAACTAGGCAAGGAGCACAGCAAGGACTGCTAAATTCTCTTGTCTTTCAGCTTTCCAGATCCAACTTAAAATTAAACAAAAAAAGTCATAAATATGTTCATTTAAAGTTTCTCTCTCATGGTCTTCTGAAGAAGTGTGAGTTCATAAAAGACTGCAGGTTTTATTATCCTTAGTTGCCCAGTTTGCTGCTTAATAGTGTAGAATGATGTGTGTATGTGTGTGTGCGTGTGCGTGTGCGTGTGCGAGTGTGTGTGTGTGTGTGTGTGTGTGTGTGTGGTGTGGGGTAGGTATGAGGGGCAGAAATGTCACCTTCTTTTCTCCCTGTTCTTTCCCCTCCATTTCTTCCAAAAGATCCTTAACACTCTCTCTACTGAGAGAAAACTTGTTTTCCAGTCCTGACCTTATTAGCTTCTTTATTGTGAGGTAAGTAAGAAATGCACCTACCAAGGTCCTTCCTAGTTCTGTTACACCTAGGATATACTAAGGGTATATACTGACTGTTGTGATTAGTTAGGGGCCAAATAGGAGCCATATAAACATTCCTTGGCCAAGAAGTAAAAATCTATTTCAGATATAAAAATCTTTGTTATTTGATCCTATTTTTTCAACTTCAAATTCTCCAGTTTCTGTTGTCTTGTGCTTTCCTCTACTTTTCTTGTCATGTCCTTTTCGCCGCTATATAACTGAATTTATGACCATCCTCTTTATTCCACTGGCCAGATTTGTGCTCCCTTGCTCTGATCCACTATTTGCTATGACTTTTACTATTCATTTATGTCTTGACTCTACTTCGTCTATCCGGTTCAGACATGTGATTGGTTTCCAACTCTGTATTTGTACCTAGATGCAATTTCATTTATGTCACGTTGGTTCTTGATCTACCAGTTCTTAATATGAGCATAATCTTCCAGGTCTAATCCCTAATCTGGATTAGTTTTCTCTTGTGCCTATTCTCTATTATCTCAGATTTACAGAAGATCCTCTCAGTCGTAGCTTTCACAAACAATTCATCCATGACTCAATGCCACCTAGAGTCCCAGCATTTTGAAAACTAGGTATTCAAGAGCTCATTTTTATTTTACCCTTTAAAAAAATAAATTTTAGTGCCCCCTCTTCCAGAGAGCAGTTACATATAACAAATGGTGCTGTGTTTTGTGGGTTTTTTTGAGGGGAAAAATCAGCATTCCTGGTTGATACTTCAAAAGTTTGAAAAAAAAAGCTCAATACACAATGCTTGTGGATCTTCCACATCTGCAAAGGAGTAATGTGTGTGCGTGTGTGTGTGCATGTGTGCGTGTGTGTGTGTGTGTGAGAGAGAGAGTTTAGATATATTTTCTTTTAAATTATGCTTGTACTTTGAAATTTTGCAACAATTCACTTCTTATAGTTGTTCTTTCCATTAACATTGTTGTAGATATTGCATATATATATGTTCCTTTATTGACTGGTTACTTAACTTACATAAATTCACATAGAGCTTTCCATGCTTCTCTGTTATCAAAATATGTCATTTCTCTTAGCATAGTAATACACCTATACATTCATGTATCACAATTTGTTCAGCTATTTCTGCAATTGTTTCCAATTATTTACTATCACAAAAATCATTTATACACACACATATATACATATGTATACATATATACATATACATGCACACATATACATATACATACACCCATATATGTATGAATGCCTTTTTTCTGGATGAAAGAGTATGAATATGTTATTTACATAATTCCAAGTTGCTTTCCTGAATGGTTATACTGATTCACAATTCCATCAACAATTCACTAGATGGTCTATTTTCCACAGCTCTTCCAACATTGATTATCCCTATCTTTCATCATCTTGCCAATTTCCCAGGTGTGAGATGAAAGTGAAAGTTGTTTTACTTTGTATTTCTCTTATGAATAATTTGGAGCATTCTTTCATGTGATTGTCAATAGTTTGCTATTCTTTTCAGAAGTGTTTTTTTATGTCCTTTGACCACTTATCTTTTAGAGATTGGATTTTTATCACACATATACATATGTGCATACATATAAATGCATATGTATATACATGTGAATTGTTTTTATATGTATATGAATATGATACCAAATACAAGGTAAATGTATTACATTTAATAATTTTCCCATTTGTCATCTCCTTTCTCAATATGGGAACATTAATTTTATTGTATAAAACTCTTCAATTTCATGGAATCAAAATTATAGAATCTTTTGTAATTCCCTCTATTTGACTTATGCTTTCATACTTCTTCATGTATGCTTTTAGAAAGAAAACCTTTTAATAGTCTCACCATTCTGTTCCTTGTTTGCTCTTTTTTCTTGTATTTCTGCTGTCCACTGTGTTTGAAAAGCAAATGACTTGTTCACATCTTGTTTCTACCTAGGAATATTTTGATGTCTCTATTGAATGTCCACCTTTTTTTCCCCCATTAATGATCTGTGTCAGATTTGCAGAATATGTCACCTTGATTTGTATCCTGAGTTTTTTACTTTTTGAAACATTATCTTCTCTCTTGTGATTTCTGGTGGATTCAAAATAATCTTATGCTATTTGAATTTCCTTTCTTTTATCATTTAATATGGATTCACCAGACTTACATGAAGGAAAAGATCCAAAATCTATTATCAGTTCTTTGGCTAAACACTATTGTAGTACAGAGCACTGCCATGCTTCTGTCTTCATCATAGCAAATATCATTTGGTTTCTGGGAGAGACAGTGAAGTAAGGGAAGGAAGGGAAAAGGTTCTTTTGCAAATTGTTGCAACAACTTGGGCTGCTCTTATGGAATGCAAAGAGGTGGAGTACTAAGGGAATTTCTTAGGGGTTAGGATAGGCCTTCTTCAGTGTTATCTCATTGTGTTTTTACTCAGTGTTCTTGGTGTCAGAGTAGTAGTGGAGTTAGCTGAAATTGCTTTATATCTTATGCTTAATTCCATTTTGGAGAGGATTGATAGGTCATGAGAATGGGGAAGAGTGTCTAGTCCTCTGCCACATTTCTGGCATGCTCCAGAAGCCTGCCATTGTGTCTGTCCATTATTGACAGCAGATTAACCTCAGATAAAACCTTCCTCTAATGCTTATCTTTCAGTGGAAATGACTTGGTTTTTTAAAGGCTTTCTTCAGTCAAGGCAAGCTTTTCTAAGTGCTACCAGTTGATAAAGCTTCACCCATAGTCCAATTGATGGAGTGTATGCCCATTGCCAAATGACCAGCTTTGCTAAATTGGACAATGTTCATTATCAGACTAGCAGTAGAATAATGTCAATTTCAGTTAAAGTAATTTATTAAAAAATGACCTAATGAGTTATAGAGAGTTTGTATGCTGTGTTAGTATTTAGGGCACCCTTATCAAATACGCTCACACACACACACGCACACACACACATACACAAAAAACAAACAAACTCTTGAATTATTGTTGAATTTCCAATAAAGCCAAAAGTCAGAAATACATTGTTTTAAGATAGAATCAGAGGGTATACTCATTAGAATTAAAAAGGTAAACTGATGTCCTTGACATTGCCTTTTAATGTATCTTTCTGGAATTTCATGAATGTTCAGAGTGATCCAACTCATTCATTCAGCAGATCAGAATTTTAGCAAAATCGTGAAACCATAGTTTCAACTGTGAAAATAATTGACTATATATTTTGTGCTCTCATCTTCTGTAGACATTGTGGATATTTCACTAGTGATATTAATAAAGGATTTGAATACAAGTGAAACAGTACCTGAACTCAATCTCTCCAAATATATCTTTTGGTGGCACAAGAAACAAAAGTAAAAATGTGTTCCTTTACAGAATCATAACTTTACAGAACCAAAACTAACAATTCCAGTGCCCAGGGCAACCTCTGTTCATGACTAACATCATGAAAGCCCTCAAGTCAACTCTATAACTCATGATGTGAAAATAATAAAAGAAGTAAAGTCAGAACAATTCAAGTAAGTGGGATCCAGAATGAATAACTGTGTTAGAGTCTAGCTACTCAGAGTAGGAAGGAACCTCAGATGTCACATGGTGCAAATCACAAATTTTAAGTTTTTGTGTTTCTCTTCTCCACACTAGGGGCTTTTCTGAGGCTCCTTACCATAGACAGTATGCATGAGAGAAGGAGACACTAGGATTATCAGTTCTTCATGCTTGGGTAAAGTTCTAGATGGCAAATAAAACAGGATGATTTGTGCAGAAAAGAGCAAAGGAAAACGGTGCTCTGCCAAGAAGGACTAAGAAGTGCAAACTGGGAATTTCTTCATGGAACAGAAGGAGAAGAGAAGAGAAAGAACAGGTTCTTCATTTTTTTTTTTTCACAACTACCCAGAATCTCAGGCTCCGTAATTCTCCACCCTTCCCCTAGGATATGGGCTCACTCCCTTCACCTCTTTTTATTTTGGTGGAGTACTAATTTGAATTTTGTTCTCCGTTTATATTTTCCCTTTCATGGGCAAAATACTGGTAGCCCCTTCCTCAACCAGTTATGGCTGTTTTCATTAAGATTTAAAAGATCAACACATGGACAAAAGATACTGAATCGAAAAAGTGCCTAATGTTGATTAAAATTTTAATAAAAGATCTGAATCACAATCATTGTTGGTCTAACATGGACCCGTAGTGCATCTACATTGGAGACCCTGAGGAAGTGAACCTAAAGTTGATACTTTGGAAACTGGTGTAGTAATACCTTTATAGGTGAAGTGACATCAAAAACTATTTAATTCCTTTATTTATAAGAATTAAGCAACATTGATTAACTCCAACTTTTTGCAATAACTAAACAGCACATTTTGTGGCTTATCAAAATGCAATCATCAAGTTGTTCAGATTTATTGTTTACTAACATTAAATATCTACTGGGAACATATCAATTTTGTAGGAACAACTAGCTCTGGTTTTCATTTATCAGTAGCATGCAAAACTTCATTTTGTGGAGTTCTTTCCACTATCAAGGAAAAAGAAGATGAAGAAAGGAGAAATGCAACACATCCTGTGAAATTATTTACAATGGCTGCATTTACAAGTTAGGATCATTAGAGGCAAATAAAACTCTTTATTTAAATGTAGAATTATCATTAACAGTCTGGAGAACTAAGGACTAAAATAAGGCTCTTAAAGATGTCAACAAATCCTCAGTTGATAATCATCAGTCAGTGCCCCCAGAGAAATGTTTTGTTTAGTTACTATTAGTATTCAGCAGAAGAACGTATTGCAGTGGAAATCTTTTTTGGATAGGTTAAGATATCCTGAAGCTATTTGCTACTGTTAAAAAACAAATTCATCTTTTACCTTTAAAAATGCCTGTAGTCAAATGAGCCTTTGGTGACTAAAAGAAAAAAGGAAAAAATCACACAAATTAGAATATTGCTGAAATGAATGTAAATAGCATTTTAGAAAGTTGGAATAAGATTACCTATCGAGTCAAGCATTAATAAAATTGTACAATTAAACATATTCTACCAAATTCTGCAGTATGGCATACTATTAGTTAAACTGAGTTTTTATTGTAGATCTGTAGGAGAGGTCTTTCATGGAATTCCTTATGCATGAGATAATATTTTGCACTGATATTTCAGAAAAGGTAGAGGAAGAGAATAGTAATAGAGGACTTTTCACAAATAAAAGCTAATAAAATTTAGCTATTTTACTAAAATATATGAATCTATAGATAGATGGAAAGAGAGATAGATGACATATGGATGGACAGATACATATATTCATACACACATGCATACATATATACAAATGTACATACAGCACAGTGCTAAATAAAACATGGTTCCTGCCCTTAGGAAGTTTACTATTTAGTGACTCTCCTCAGCTTAGCAGGGTATGAGTTTGCAACCAGAAATTTAAAAATCAAATCTAGTATTAAGTAACGTCAAATTTCATCATTTTTTTCTGTGTTGTAAAGCTGCTTACAGGAAATATATATTTTCTCATGCAACCTATACTTATAGCTATAAAACCATAATCACCCACAATACCTGAAGAACCATAACAACTGATCTGCTCTAGACTTCCACCAATTTTCAAAGGACAGACTAGGAGTGCAAAAAGTCAACTCAGAACTTCTGGTTAAGGAAGACAATTTTATTGCAGCTTTGGTCCCTGATAAAAATTCAATTCAACAAACATTTGCTGAATATCACTACATGTGATGCTTTTTTTCTAGAAAGAATGGAGAATATAAAAAAAATGAACAAAACAAGGTTCATTCCCTTAAGGAGTTTACAATCTCACTTTTTAAAATTTTACTTTAGACTCAAAAACCAGAACACAATTACAGAATGGAGAAAAGAAACCAAAACATATCATAAACTTAAATGCAAGAATTTAAATACAAAGTAAGAAATGAGGAAAAACATATCATGTGCATAGTAGAACATGAGAGAATTCAAAATATGTAAAAAGAAATTTTCATTTCAAGAATCCCTGTACGATAACTGCTACATGCTGAGAACGATCCATCTTTTCTTTGCTTCTTTGTAAGTTTTCTTTTATTCTGTGCTGTGCATTTTTTTACTTTATTCATTTTTCCCCAACCCCACTCCTCAAAGGCTACAATTAGGTGTAGATATATTTCTCTATAGCTATAGATATATACATATACATATATACATATGCATATATAGATGTGCTTTCCCAAACACATTCTACTTCTGAATTTTATTTTTATGTTTGTACATATCTCTTGTTTCCTATCCCTCCTGCCTCCTCTACTTTACTTCTACCTGCTTGCCCTTCTATTACTTGCCTACACCCCTCTAAGGATACCTCCCCCACCCTCTCATTCCCATAAATCTAAACACCCTTCTATATCCCCTCATACCTATTCCTTTACCCTGCCCTCCAGATATCCATCCCTTACTCTCCCATTTCCATTGATTTAAGCAATCCTGTATACCCACCTTTTCCTTTACCTGTTCCTTCACTCTCCCCTCTAAAGATTCCTCTCTTATCCTCTCCCCATTCCCTATCACCTTACCATTTTATTTCTTCTGAATTTAGAAGGCTTTTATACTCTTCTAAATATACATGTATTTTCTGCTCTTAAACCCATTCCCAATGAAAAGTTACCAGAACTACAAGTCTTCCCCCCATCTAATTACTCTGCATGAATTCTTCTTCTTACATTTCACTTGTATAAAATAATTACTCTTTTTAGCTGTTCCAAAATGGCTTTACTTTTAAAATTCATATCATACTCAGGTTTTCCCCAGTTTTTCTTATGAGCTACCCAGTTATTAATAAAAATCTTGGACGTAAGTTTTGCCTTTTACGTATATAAAAAAGTCAACAGTCTGTCCTTCTTGAATCCCTTGTAATCAGTCTTTGGTATGTACCTTATATTTCTTCTGGGCTCTTGTATGCCAAATCTTCTATTAAGTTCAGTTTTTTTAAACAAAGTTTTGAAAGTCTGATAACTGATAAAATATCCTTTTTTTCTATTCAGTTTTGTGCTTAACATTGTTTGGCGTATTTTCGGCTAGAGTCCTGGTTGTTTTCCTCTCCAATATATAAGGTTCCAAAGCCTGTGGTCCTTTAATGTCTCTTGTGTGATTCTAATAGTGGCACACTCGTATTTACATTATTTTGTTCTTGTTGCTTTTAATATTTTGTTCTTGAGCTGGGGGTTTCAGAATTTGACTATAATATACCCATGAGTTTTCCTCATACGATCTCTTTTTTTTTTTTTATTATTCAATATTGTTTTTAATCATTTAAAATGCCTAGACAATATAAAATACCCAGACAATATACCTGCAAAAACAGACTCAGGAACCATATGAACATAAACATAAAACACTTTATAGAAATAAACTCAGATGTGAGTAATTGAAGTAATATTTATTGATCCTGGATAGGTAAAGCCAATATAATTTTTTTTTTTTTTGGTCTGAAGTGAAATATTCTTTTTTTTTTAATTTTTTTTTTATTTTGTAATGTTTAACAATCACTGCCATACAATTGTGATTTTATCCCCCCCACCTACCCCCCACTCCCCCCTCCCTCCCCACGACTGCATACAATTCTGTATAGATTCTACATATACTTTCCTATTGAGTATATTTTCACTATAGTCATGCTATGTAGTCAGACTAAGATAAATGAAAGAAATCATATAACAAATCAGAACATGATACACAAACACATAAACATACACAAACATGATCTGCTACAATATGTGAGTGACTTCCATATTTCTCTCTCTGAGTGTGGCAGGCATTTTGCCTTGAGATCCTCCATTGGGATTTTTTTTTTTTGGTAAGAAGTTCTTGTGTTATTACAAAAATCTAAGTCTACCAGAAAAAACTCTCACACACTGTGGTTGTTGCTGTGCATAAAGTTCTCCTGGTTCTGCTCCTTTCACTCAGCATCAGGTCATATAAGTCCTTCCAGGCCTCTCTGAAGTCTTCTTGTTCATCATTTCTTATGGCACAATAGTACTCCATTACATTCATATACCATAATTTATTCAGCCATTCCCCAATTGATGGACATCCCCTTGACTTCCAGTTTTTGGCAACTACACAGAGTGCTGCTATAAATATTTTTGTACATGTGGGACCCTTTCCCATTTTTATGATCTCTTGGGGATATAGTCCTAGTAGCGATATTGCTGGGTCAAAGGGTATGCACATTTTTGTAGCCCTTTGGGCATAGTTCCAAATTGCTCTCCAGAATGGTTGGATGCGCTCGCAGCTCCACCAACAATGAATTAGTGTTCCAACTTTCCCACATCCTCTCCAGCATTTATCATTTTCTTGTTCTGTCATGTTTGCCAATCTTATAGGTGTGATGTGGTACCTCAGAGTTGTTTTGATTTGCATCTCTCTAACCAATAGTGATTTAGAGCATTTTTTCATATGATTATAGATAGCCTTAACCTCTTCCTCTGAAAATTGCCTGTTCATATCCTTTGACCATTTATCAATTGGGGAATGACTTGTATGATTATACATTTGGATCAGTTCTCTATATATTCTAGAAATGAGGCCTTTATCCCCGAGCTTAGCTGTAAAAATTCTTTCCCAATTTACTACATCCCTCCGGATTTTGGTTGCATTGGGTTTGGTTGTGCAAAAACTTCTCAGTTTAATGTAATCAAAGTTATCCATTTTGCATTTCATAATGCATTCTATCTCTCCTTTAGTAAAGAATTCTTCCCTTCTCCATAGATCTGATAAATACACTATTCCTTGCTTCTCCAGTTTATTCATGGTATCAATCTTTATACCTAAATCATGTACCCATTTGGACTTTATTCTTGTGTACGGTGTCAGGTATGGGTCTATGCCTAATTTCCGCCACACTGTTATCCAGTTTTCCCAGCAATTTTTGTCAAACAATGAGTTCTTATCCCAGAAGCTGGGGTCCTTGGGTTTATCAAACAGAAGGTTGCTATATTCCTTGCCTACTGCATCTTGAGTGCCAAGTCTATTCCACTTGTCTACCTCTCTGTTTCTTAGCCAATACCAAGTGGTTTTGATAATTGCTGCTTTATAGTACAGTTTGAGGTCTGGTAGCGCTAGGCCACCTTCCCAAGCATTTCTTTTCATTAGTCCCTTTGATATTCTGGACCTTTTGTTTTTCCAAATGAATTTTGATATTATTTTGTCCAGCTCTAGAAAGTAATTGTCTGATAGTTTAATTGGTATGGCACTAAATAGGTATATTAATTTGGGTAGAATTGTCATTTTTATTATATTAGCACGGCCTACCCATGAGCAACTAATGTTTTTCCACTTACTTAAATCTGACTTTATTTGTGCAAAAAGTGTCTTGTAATTGTGTTCATATAATCCCTGGGTTTGCTTTGGCAGGTAGACTCCTAAGTATTTTATACTGTCTACCCTAACTTTAAATGGGATTTCTCTTTCTATCTCTTGCTGTTGGACTTTGTTGCTAATATATAGGAATGCAGAAGATTTGTGTGGGTTTATTTTGTACCCTGCAACTTTGCCAAAGTTGTTTATTAATTCTAGTAATTTTTTACTTGAATCTCTGGGATTCTCTAGGTAACATACGATCTCTTTTAAGGATGATCAATGGATTTTTTCTTATTTCTATTCCTCCCACACACACCTTATTCTAATGCATCAGGACAATTTTCTTTATTTCTTGTATTATTGTCTCAAGATTCTTTTTTGTCATAGCTTTCAGTTCATAGGATTATTTTTATATTTTCTTTTCTTGATCTGTTCTCCAGATCTACTGTTTTTCTTATAAGATATTTTACTTTCTCTTCTATTTTTTATTATTCATATTTTGTTTAATTATTCATTGATATCTTATGATTTCACTGGCTTTGCCTTGCCTAATACTGATTTTCAAGGTGTTATTTTCTTCCTTTAGATTCTGGAACTCCTTTTCTAACTGGTTAACTTCCCTTTCATAATCTTTTCTTGTTTTTTTTTTCTATTATTCTTATTTTCTTCTTGTGTCTTATTTATTTCTCCATCTCTGTCATTTGATTTTTAAATATTTTTTAAGATCATTTATGAATTCTTTTGGGGCAGATGACCATTTGACATTACTCTTTGGGGTAGAAGGGACTATCTTAGCTTCAATATCCTCCTCTAAAGATGAACCCCATTCTTCCCTATTCCCATAATAGTTTTCTATGTTTGGATTCTTGCCCCTTGCCCCAGATCTTCAATTCTCTCCTCCAGCCTGGAGCTAAAGCCCAATTCCCAACCTCCTGTTGGTGCCTTCAGTGAGAGACTTTCTGCCCCACTGCTTCTGTTCTCACCTGGCTTGTGCTAATCCCTTCTCACCCCCACTGCTCTTCACAGCACAGTTAGAGCTGGTGTTCTTTGTCACCAGGGGTTTCCTCAATCTTCCCCAGCTCAGACACCCAATTCCCCTCATTATCCCAGGGGTAAAATTTCCTGTGGCTCAGCCAGGTAGCCTCTCACACCAACTAACTCCAGTATTTCTGCTTGTTATTAAAGGGGACCCTAGCCTGGAGGTGTTTACTCTTCACAGGAACCTAACTTCTTCCTGGGATTTTTCTTCTGATGTCACGTCCCAGGAAGACCCCTGCTGTGCTCCTGTTCTTATTTATTTTTACCTGAACTTTGTTCACCCTAAGGTGATATTTTATCTCTTTTGGCAGGGGGTGGGGTGGGGGGACTTGCTTGGAATTTTCTGACCTATTCTGCCATCTTCACAGAATCCTCTCCCCCTCACAATCTCATATTAGACTATTTTTAATAGGAAATAGTAGCAGAAATTGACCTAATGTAACAATAACACATAGGATGGAGAAGTTACTCCCGACTAGTGGGGGAAGGCACAGGAAAAGTTCCATGAAAGGGATGTCATTTGAAATATTCCTTGAGGAATGGACAGTGTTTGATGGGAGACTCAGTGGGGGAGGACTTGGCATTTATGGTGGCAGGATCATATTAAATGTAGGGATATAAGAAAAATAGAAACTGGGGAAAATCAAGTAGTCGATTGTGTTTATTTTTTTCAATAAATAATCATTTATTTTCTCTCCACGACATCTTCTTAAGACTGGAAAAAGAAAAAAAATGTAATAAATATGCATAGTTATGCAAAATCAGTTCCCATATTTGCCATGTCTAGGATCTCTTACTCTGCATTTAAATTACTTCATGTTTCTGGTCAAGTCACTTAGAGGCTCTGTGCCTCACTCTTCTCATTTGTGAAAGTAGACAGAACTATAGCATGTATCTGCCAAGAACTGTTCTGGGGATCAAATGAGATAACATATAAAGGGCTTAGCTAATCTTAAAACACTATATAAATACCATTATTATTATTGTTACTATTATTGCTGTTATTGGCGTGATTCCATGAATTGCTTCTAATGCCTTAACCTTTGGAGACAGTTTGATTGTAACAAATTTGTAAGAAATGTGAAAAGCTGAAGTCCACATTGGACAGTAACCCTCTGATCCACATGGCAAGTGACAGTGCGTAATGTCCATCAACATATTTTTGTAAGAAAATTTCCTCCCTTCCTTGTCCCAGTCCAGTCTCTTTGAGGCTATATATTGATTTATCTCATAAATCATTCTCTTATACTAATTTGGGAAAACTAACATATTAGGGTAAGAAGGGAGAAAGGTGGGTAGGAGGTCATGTAAATCAATTAAAATTTTATTGTAGAACTTTAAAAAACAACTATGCTTTAGCTTTTAAAATTGATGCAGCCATAAATTTGTATACTTAGACAATTTTTATGCTTTCCTTGCTGCGGCGCCACCACAGATCAATGCATATCCACAACTCTTCATTCTAAGCAGGATTTCCCTAGGATACTCAGTGTTTGTAGAATATAATATAGCACAATAACTATCCAGCTGTTGTCTCATTTCCACTATACCTCTGGTTCAATTACATTTCTATTACTAAAAATCCTTGACATACAAAAATGTAGCAAAGCACCCTGGAAAGTAGCCTTGTGCCTGCGCATTGTGATGACCAATAAAAACTTAAGTAACTATAGTTATGGAAAACAGGGTAAAAGATTTTAAGGCGCACTGATGGTTAAATATCTTACTGGGGAACACTGGCCAACAACAGCTAATAAATCAATTAATAAGCATTTGAGGGGCACTTACAGATCAATGAGCTAAGTGCTGTTCCAAGCCTCATGGAAGATGCTTGACATTTATAAGGGAAGGCTCTCACACTCAAGAAGTTTGTAGTTTTATTGGAAAGATAAAATTAAGATTCAAAGCAATATACAATATAGGAAAAGCTTGATAAAGGAGGTTGAACTGGGTCAGTTTGAGTGGAAGATTTGTTCAGTCTTTTTTCACCTCTTTGTGACCCCATTTGGGATTTTCTTGGCAAAGATATTAAGGGGCAAGTAGGTAGCACAATGGATAGAGTGTCAAACCTGGAATCAGGAAGACCTGAGTCCAAATCCGATCTCAGATACTCACTATCTGTGTGACCTTCTGTAATGGCAAGCAAAGTAGGATCTTTAGTTGTCATTTTAGACAATCAAATGCCTCTGACTGCATCTTCCCTTGGATTAATTATATATATATATATATATATATATATATATATATATATCTGGAGAGAGAAAGAGAGAGACAGAGAGAGAGAGAGAGAGAGAGAGAGAGAGAGAGAGAGAGAGAGAGAGAAAATTTTAACCAATCAGGCATGTGCAAGTGGGTTCTCACCAATCAGATACATGTGGGCTATAGCCAATCAGATGATGACTAGAACTGTATATAAAGACAGCCAAGGTTGAGAGAAGCAGATGTGAACAGAGCCAATATGGAGAAGAAGACAGCTGAGAGGAAGCCTCTGGTAGCAGAGAAGAAGATGCCCTGATAGCTCTTATAGCTGAGAGGAAGATCTCTGATAGAGGAGAGGAAGACCTCTGATAGCTGGGAAAAAGTCCTGTCTGTTCGCCTGTGTTAATTTCTCAGACACAAGTCCTGTTTGTTGGTTTTTTATGAATGAATTGACATGATGATGCTGGTGGTGTGTGAGTATTGTTGTTGCCCTGCTTAGCTTTGTTTTCTTGGAGATAGAATCTGCAGAGTGGAGCAGGTCCCATGAGATGAGACATGGAGCAGGCCATAGAGAGCTGCCTATGTGTGAATCCAGCTGAGAGTTGGGAGTGGTCAGCCCACAGAGGAAGAGTCATGGGACTTGGAAAACAACCTCAAGTTAAGATGAAAGAGGAGTTTATTTGGACACTCGATGTCAATTAAGATTATTCTTACAGTGACCTATGGGTGAATAGTGGGGTACTTGAAAAAGGACTTTACTTGGACACTTGATACGGATTGAATGATGTGTTTTACTTAAGGATGTTGCTATGAATATCATGACTTTATTGAACAGTGCCTAGTTTGTTGCTAAATAGAGAGTTCATTAAACTGTGCAATTGGACCCTTGAAATCATTCAGAGCAGCAGTTCTCAGGTGTGCTGCCTGTGATTGGCTTTATACCCTGGGCAAGTCACTTAACACTATTTGTCTCTTTTTACTCATTTGTAAAAAGATGTGGACAAGGAAATAGCAAGCTTCTCCAATTTTTTTAGCAGGAAAATCCCCCCAAAATGTCACAAAGAGATGGAAATGAGTGAAAAAACACTTAAGCAACAGCTGGGAAAAATATTGGAGTGGTTTGCCATTTCATTCACTCATGTAACAGATGAAAAAATTGAGGCAAATGGGCTTAAGTGATTGTCCAGGGTCAGTTAGTAAGTATCTGAGGTCAGATTTGAACTAACAAAATTGATTCTTCCTGACTTTCAGCCCAGTATTCTATCCACTGTGCAACTTAGCTGTCCTGAATGGAAGATGTTCAGTTGTCTTTCAGACATGTTCATCTCTTCATGACCCTATCTGAGATTTTCTTGGCAAAGATACTGGAAGAGTTTGCCATTTCCTTCTCCAGTTCATTTTACATGTGAAGAACTTAGGCTAGCAAGGTTAAGTGACTTGCCCAGAACCACACAATTAATGTCTTGTACTCACCAATGAATCTTCCTGACACCAGGTCCATTGCTCTATCTGCTATACCATCTAGCAGCACTGAGTGGAATATATCAATACGTAAAACTTCTCTAAGGAAGGATTGATAGGACTTCATGACCAATGAGGAATGAGAAAGGTATCAAGGAGATGTCCCTTAGATTTGGAGACTACATGACTGGTAGAATGATAATTTCACTTGGAGAATTAAAAGAGAAGGAAGGTTATGGTTGTATCTAAGAAACTAAAGTAACAAAGATGTATTAAGTACCAACTATGTGCCTTATAATTGATTTCCTCTCATTTCTCTCCTCTTTGTAATCTATGTGATATGTAATATGGAAAAAGCTATTTTAAGCACTTGAACATATGAAAAAAATCAATAGTATTAATTGTATACCAAATTTCTGAAAGAAAAAATTGGTGTTCTCTAGATGAATACATGAATGGATGAATGGGGAAAAGTATGTAAGTGTTCCCTACGTACCAGGTATTTGTGCCTCTTACAGCCCCTTCAGAAAATGTTCTAAAAGTAAATTCTCCAGGCCCAGTGAGATACCACAAGCTTCAGATGTTGCAATCATGAAAATTTAAGCATTGTAGCAAACACTAAATGATAGTCATTTTTCCCAGTTTCCAAAAAAAAATGCTATTTTATCGCTTTGTGCTTCCTCTTATCTTCATCTATTATTACATTAGACATTTCATACCAATAACTTCACTGTCAAACTCTTTTAAGCTTCAGTTCCAAATCTCTGGAGTTGTGCAATTGTCATGTCTCTGTGTGCGTATTTGTACGTGGGAGGGGGGGGGTGTATGTATGTGTATATATTAGAAGGTCTTTCATTTGTAATGGATTTTTATTTTCATGTGCTTAGGAGGCTCATTGCATTTACTAACAGATGGGCTTGAAAGTTAAAATATTTAGCTACAGGTAGGCTATTTGGAGGTAAGGGACATATAGAAGCACCATCAATTTTAGAAAAATCGGAGAATAAGGGAAATTACAGATAGAAAAGCAGGTAGGATGATTACTTGAAGAATTGGAGTATTGTGCTTTCAAAGGAAGGCACATACTGAACAACAAAGACAACTGCAGCTACCTAATTAAAGCCTTTCATGAAAGAGAATTTCCCCCTCTCACCAATAGTTTGAAGCTGTCTTTAGCATAAGAGATAGGGTTGCAATTAGAATGATATACAGTACAAGTAGCAAATTACATTTATTAGGAAAGAATCACAAGCAAGTATTTTTTGTGTTGTTAAAGAATGAAAATTACATGAACTGTCTCTGATAGAACATAATATAACATTCTTGTTATGATGATCTATTTTCTTTTTAAATAGCCCTAGCAGAAAAGCTGTGTAAGAAGTGACTTATCTGTAGCAATTCCATTAGGCACTGCCAGTTAGCATCTTAAGGAATTTAGGGGAACTTAAAAACAACTGACATGACTTTTGTAAAGATTACAGTTGAATATGTCTAAAGAAGAAGAAAATAAATGATTTAAACATAGGGACAAGTTATCAACAAAACATCTCAATTTTATTTCTATAACAATCTTAAATCTTGTGGCTTTGCTACTCACTAGTTAAACTCTACCTACATAGAAAAGAAAGTCTTAGTTACCATCCTATTAAAAACATGGAAGAGAAAATATAATATTGGCAGCTAAGAAGAAAATCACTCATTTCCTCAGCTGCATTAACTCTTTGTGCCCATGCTAGTGCCATTTAGGGTAATACAAGAAGACATTTTTTGCATCTAAAATTCAATATACACAAAATAAGTATAAGTTTACAGGTCATATAAGGTAAATCCTCCTCTCATATCTCTATATAACATGGACATGGCATTGAGTGCTCAAATGTTCTTCTAGAAGAGCAAAAAAAAAAAAGCTGACAGGATTGACCAAGCCAAAATATTTCAACCATGAGTTCAATGGACATCTGCTGCCTTCAGAAGGGCCTATCCCAGTTTGAAGAAGTTAATCATTAACTAGGCTACGTAGCGATGATTTTTTTTACTATCTCAACAATTCTAGAATATTGTATGCTACATCCTACAGGGCTAGCAATCTGCCCTGGTAGAGAGTGTGCTCATACTGACATAGCCACAGCCATAATATCAAAGTACACATGATCTCTCACTAACTGTGTGCGGATTATTCCTTTTATGAACTTTCTCCCAAGATTTTTTAATCCCAAGCTTGTTTTTTCCCATTGCCCATAGTCACTGCTCACTACATTTGAATAATTGAAAGGGGTGAGCATTTATCAAATATTTACTATATGCAAAGCACTGAACTAAACACTGGGGATTCAAATAAAAAAGTCAGATAATCCCTGCTTTCAAATTATCATCTGGTATGTTCTCAAGAAATGCAAATTAATTTTATTATTAAACATAGCAAAACATATTTAGGTTGATATAACAAAATTTCAGATCAAAACAAGATGTCTAAGGATGGCGTGAACTTCCAAGGGGAAGGGAGTTTTAGTGGCATCATAATATCTAGCGAGTCAAGATCAGAGCCTAGAGAACACGAGAAGGGATATTTTAACCCAAGTCCCCCTAATTCAGTGTCTGTGCTCTTTCCATTGTACCACACCCCCTTCTGTTCAAGTTGAGGTGGGGATAGATGTCCTCTGACATCACTGCCACATCTGGGTTACTGTGATAAAACAATGCAGAATTCTCCTTCTCCTTCATATTGTAATAATTTATACTTTTTTATTTTCCATAACTCAAGCTCTATATAATGTTCAGCTGATCTCTAAATGTTTATTAGAGTTCAAAGCAGAAGGTAAAAGAACAGTTGGAAATAAAACTACAGGTGGAAATAAAAATAAGGAAGAAAATTCTCAGACATTGTTTAAACATAGCAGTCACTTGGGCTCCAATTCTCCAGGAAGTGGCAAGTCTAGAATGACTCAAATCACACTAGTAGCTAAGGTCAGGGAAAGAAATTAAATGAGACATATGTAGTCTGACCAATGGTTAGCAGAGGGAAATTTACTAAGTCACTGCAAGGAAACATTCATTCAACAAGGGTGCAACATGGACTCAGCTGAGTATAGTTCTCCTGCCTTATGTTACCCATGGTAATTCATCAGAAGACTGAAGAAGGATTTTTCCCCTTGTTATGAGTTTTTGTTTGTTGATTTTTGTTTTGTTTTCTTTTCATACAAACCCCCTAGCAAACTAGATAATGGCCCCAGGCTTAGTCCCCTGAGCTAATTAAAACATAAGGACAATTTGAATACTGTTTACATTAAAACTAGCCTAGCCTTCATGGCATAGGACTTGGGAATACTATGACTATGACACAAGGATTTCTCATGTCACAGAAATGACAGCGAATATTGAGATTGCCACTATCAGATAAAAAAGCAAAGACAGAAAAGAAGGCGTGGGGACACTAAAACTTATTGTATATATCCATCTAACCTGAGACTAAGGGGTGGGGACAGTTTCATAATTCCTGATTATTCTGGGATAATACAGAAAAGTAAAGTAACTACAACACTAAATATTGATCCTATTTTTCTTCTCAAAGGTTGTATTCTGCTCTCAAGTTTTTTCTTAGCTTTCTGTCAGTCCCCATGACTTTCTTGCTTTTATTGTCTCAGCATCAGATCAACCATTCATCAATATTTTAACCAACTGAATGAACTAACCAGAAATGATGAACATTAATAAGACTTATAGATACACGTGGATATTATGGACTCATATAGCATTGAAAATAACTTAGATGTCAGCCAGGTCAACCTTTAACCATGAATTTTGCATATAACACACCCAGTAATTGACTGGACTCTCCATCTCCACCCCTGCTGCAAAATTTTTATATTAATACATTTTCCAAGATTACTTTTTAAATACCTGGACAAAAAATATTTCAGATAAATAGTATTATTTAATTCTTCCAAAGAGACATTGAATTGTCTTAATTTATTCAAGATTACAATAATATCATTAATATTATACTTAACCTAACAAAAAAAGCCAAGTTCTTACTAATTATTTCTTACAATACATCTAGGATGACACCTGCCCTTGCAATCTGTAATTATAATTCTCATTGTTTTACATTAAGAACGAAATCTCAATATGGATTTTTGATTTTCATTTCTGTGATATGCCTTTGGTTAGAACAGACATATCAGCCTTATACTGATGGAAACAAAATGTTCTACCATGCAGAATTTTCTGAATGAATGTTCCTTATTATCTTGCATTTTGTGGGTGATATTTATATCCCTTCCATCACAACATGGGATCCTTACTGAGACACAAACAATTAAATATTCAAAACCATTCTAGTTGCCAATATTTAGGGATTTATCACTATTGAAGCTTCAAGAACTAATCCGGCAGCTTTTAAAAGGTAGGTATTTGATAACACAAAGCAAATATTTTATCTCAGAGTTAGAGGATAATTTCTAGAATGAGAATTGGTGACCTTTCTTCTGCAATCAAAGCATATCCATTTAAAATAAAATCAAGCACTTTGAAAAAAATGTTACATACGTATAAATATGTTGATACTATATTCATATACATATCCATATATATGTATACATATATATAATTCCATATCTTAAATTTTTCACATCTTTGTAATAGAGAGTATACCTCATCAACCAATCAATCAATAAATATTTATTAAATACCTACTATGTGCCAGGCATTGTGCTACTTTTCGGAGATGCAGAAAGAGGCAGAAGACAGTCCTTTCCCTCAAGGAAATTACAATCTAATGGATTAATCATTGGTCTCAGAATATGTATGGTAATGATTTTGATTATATTTCCTACATCTTTCAAATTGTTTATGTATATAGCATTGTTGTTATGGTAGAAATTGTTTTCCCGTTCTGTTCATTTTATTCTTCATCAGTTTATCAGTACTCATTAATGTTATTTTTTTATAAATTTATGTGATAGCATAGATTATTCTTCTAGCTCTACTTATTTCATTGCAAAAAAATCCAAGTAAGTCTTTCCATGTCTTTTTTTCACATCATCTATTTCTTTATTTCTTATAGAACAATAACAGGTCATCACATTCTTACAGCACAATTTATTTATCCCTTCCCTATTTTTAGTTTCCAGTTTTGTCTTTTGTGCCATCATAAAAAGATCTGCTATGAATATCTTTATACATATAGGACTGATCCTTTTTCTTGATGTCTTTTGAGTATAGGTCTAGTAGTGATATAAGTGGGTCAAAAGCATGCACCTTTCAATATCTCCTGTGTATAATTTCTAATTGTTTTCCAAAGTGGTTGAGCTCTTTAATGGATCAACCAACAATGCATTACTGTCCTTGTTTTCTACAATACAAGCAACATTTCTCATTCTCCTTTTTTGTCATCATTGCTATTCTGATACAATTCTTATTGACAAGTTAGAAAAGCACATGACAAGTGGTACTACCTTTGAGTAAATTCAGAAACGATCAAATGATTTCATCCAAAGTGGAGCAAATGGTTAAATGTCAATTTAAAAGGAGTCTCAGTAGTCAAATGACCCAGACATTTGATCTTATCTTTGTTCTGTTTAGTGGGTTGATGAATGACTGCAATGAAGGCAGAGATTTCACAGTTATCAAAAAGCAAATGACAAAAATTTAGGAAGAAATGATAATATATTAACCAATTAAGTAAGGATATCTACAGTTCTTGATGGGTGAGGTCAGATTTAGTTGGAATTTAAGAAAAAAATGTAAATAAGTCAGCATTTGAGTTAAAGATTCAACTTCACAAGTGTTACATGGGCAAGGCATGACAATAGCAGTTCATTTGAAAAAGACCTATAGGTTTTGGTAGAGTACAAGTGTAACCAGAGTCAGCAGTGTGATGTGGCAGGGAGGGAGTTGTACCACAAGACCTCTTAGGTATCTTCCAGGTCTAGATCTACGATCCTGTTATGATCCAATGATGCGGTAGTTAACTGTGACTTTAGGCTGTATCAAAATGGACACAGTAGCCTGTATCAGGGGATTGATGGATACATTTGTATTCTGCCCAAGTCATGCCATAGCTGGAGTACTGTGATCAGTTCTAGGTACCAAATTTTAAAGAATCCATTGCTAAACTAGAGAACATCCAGAAGAGATAGAAGAAATGCTTAAAGAACTTGAGTTCTTGCAATAAAAACATCAGTGGAAAAAAGCTTAGTCTAAAGAAAACAACCAGTCAATCAACCAGTATTTATTAAGCATCTGCTCTGTGCCAAACACTGTGCTAGACAGTAAATAAACAAGGACAAAGAATGAAACAATCCCTTCTTGCAGGGAGCGTACTTCATAAGAGCAAAAACAATTATATCTATCTGTCTATCCATCCATCCTTATATATAATACATTAAAATATATAGAAAGAAGAATATTGGGGGTTGCAGAAATGTTTACTAGGGGGGGCATTAGATTTACATGCATGTGTGTCTATCCTCAACCATCCCAGAATAATATTATTAATAATAGTAAGAAACATTTATATGGCACTTTAAGGCCTATACAACACTTTACAAATATTTCTCCTTTTATCCTTATAACAACCCTAGGAGGTAGGTGCTATTGTTACTTCTATTTTACAGATGAGGAAACTAAGGCAGATAGCAATGAAGTGACTTCCTGAAGGTCACATAGCTAATAGGTTTATAAGGCCAAATTTGAATTTAGGTCTTCCTGATTTCAGGATCAGTGCTCTATCCACTTCAGCACCTAGCTGCCATTCTACTGCAAAGTAGAAGGCATGCTTTTCTGTCTCTTTAACAGCTGATGAGATTTGAAAAGAATTATACCTGTGTTTTTCTTATAGGTCACCAGTGTGAACCACAAGGCAGGGGGGGAAGAAGAGAAATCGATAGAAACTTTGTGAGTGTATTTAATAAGTTTCTTTAAATATTATCACAAAACACTGCTTATCTCTAATAATTAATATTTTTTAACCACTCTTTCAAGCTTTTTTTTTTTCCCCTTCCTGTCACAATCTTTAGATCTGCAATGCAAACATGAACGTGTTTAGGTTATATGTATGCCTCCCTTCCTCTTTTTTCACTCTCGCTCATAGCTGGGTCACTATTGCAACTTCAAGGTCACATTGCCCCTCTCCCTGTATCACAAGCAGAAAATGAGATCATGACATGGACATTTCATTCTAAACTTGACCTTTCTTCTAACCAGATCTAAACTTTACTAAGATTGCAGTAATTAATTTGGACGTTCTTTTTGCTGTGACATTTCTAGGTTTTTAATAAAGATAGAGCCTACCAGTTGAATGACATTGAGCTTGTAAGGTGAGGGGATTTGTCCTTCCTGTTTAAAGACACAAATTCTGAATTACATTCAACTCATTATTGGACTAATCATTGTTCGCCAAATAGAGACTTCGAAGGTAGCTTTTAAGGAAAATTGTTTTCTATTTTTTCTCTCTGTATACCTTTTAAAAGTTATTACAGTGAAATTGTTATTTGATTTATTGCAAGAGGGTTCAAACATTTATTTTATATTACTAGATAACAATGATGAGTTGAATTTATATACATTAAATAAGAAGAAATATACTAATAAATTAATAGACCTATCCATTCTACATTCTAATCAAATTAGAGAATTTGGCATATTCCTTTGATTCATTTGATACATTCCAATCCCATACATTCTTTCTCCTACTTCCATGCCTTTACCTAGTCTACTCATACATCCTATACTCTGTGATCCAACTATTTCTGTACACTTGCACTGGCTTTTCTACATGCCTGAAATGTACTCTTTTTCCATCAGTGCTTCATAAATTGTCTCTTCCTTCTATTTTCAATTGCCACATTCTACAAGACTTTTCTCTTTTCACCAGTTATTAATATCTTCCCTCCATTTAAAATATGCGTGTATATGCATATATGTATATATACACACATGGGCATATTGTGTACATATACATGTATACACAGTACATGTATATACAAAGATACAGATATATAAACATATATACACATGCATGTATATGTGCATATACGTGTATGTATGTATGTACATAAGTATGGACATGTTGTTTCCCCCAGGAGAATATAAGCTCCTTGAGAGAAAGGATTCCTTTCTGTTCCCAATTTCAAGCACAGTTCCTGGTATATAGCAGTCAATTAATAAATGATTATTCAAATGAATTGAATTAAATAGGCAAACAAAAGGGATTTCAGATAGCCGAAATAACATAGGAGAAGGAAAATTACTGCAAAATTAGCATTTATTTTGTCCCAGCATCACTTCACTGTTTCTATTTAGGAATTTCCTTTGAAACCAAATTTTCTATTTACTGTTAATCAGAGCAAATAGATGAGTCTCTCAAAACTGTCTGTGCTCTCCTTTTTGAATTAGTTTTCAATCTCATAATGAGTTTCTTCCTTGTGAACAGCTATGAATGCTTCTTTTACTCCAAGGACAAATCAAAGTCCACTGTCATTTGAAATCCAAGGGAGTAACTGTTTGAATGATCTGATTGAGTGGAGAGTTTTCTGACATTACAGTAAGTATGTGGGGCTCACAGATTGTGACCCTCCTCAAATATTTGCTGGTGTTTATATGAGTGCTTCTTATTCTCAAAATCATATTCTGCCACAGTGTCAAATAAAAGTATGTCCATTCAAAATCTGAAAGCTCCATTTCAGACAGGAAAGTATTGTGTCTATATAATGAAATTAAATCCTCTTAAAGTGAAGAAATAATGCAGCTGAGATTCTGTAAGTAATCATGGGCTGGTGCGAGGCATGGGATTTTACAATTAGGACTCCGATTAGTGTAGATTTGGGAAGTAACCAATTCACCCCCCAAAATCCAATCTACCTCCCTTCTCTCTCTTTCTCTGCACTTTGATATTTGCAGGGTAATATCAGATTAACAGGGTAGAAGTGATATTCATGCTAAAATCAAGATCACCTCACTTTCTTTGCTCAGTGGTTAGGTTTTATAGTTTAGCAACTTTTAGGTTTAATCTTTGCCTATAAAAAGAAATAAAGATTGAAAATCGTCCTTAATGTCAATGAAAACAGGCTTGGACTAAAATTTATATTCAGCAATTGGGGAAAAAAAGAATAACATAAGTACCAATATTTACTAGAAATATCTTACATGTTCTTTAATTTAGTCATACTATTTGCTTATTTTAATTACATATTGAGACTGTGGAAAATTAATATGCCTTCTCTCATGTTCAGTGGAAAACGAAGAAATTGTACTGTTCTCTTAGTCAAGGGCAGGACTGGTATGCTTCTTCAACTTCTGATTATCAGGTCATCTAGGACAGAGATGTTAAATACATGGCCCACAGGCTGCAATGGGGATCACAACATGCCTAACTTTGGTCAGAACCAGATTAAAATGTAATTGGGAAATATTTAACAAAATAAATAAGAATACATTAGGAAATAATGTTAATTTATGATTTTCTAAGTGAATATACATCCCAGAGGGATTCTTATGTATAGTTAAATGGTCCTGTTTCTCCTTGAGTTTGACACTTCTGATCTAGGAGATCCAAACAGAATTAGTGTCACCAACAGTTTCTAACATTCTCACTCACTATGTTACCATAGGACAACAAAAGGAATTACAAAGCATTTGAAAGTCAATTCTGGCCAAACAGCTATGCAATACTCCTGTGGATAAGGTTGAGTCATGGAATTCTATGCCTGTTGATGAGGCCAGTCCCCCTTCAAATCCATGGTCTATTCACAGTAAGGACAACAAAAATGGATAGCTTAGTTAAAAAGCAAATCACTGCTCACTATAATTTTAATTAATTTGAACTCATTACACCAAGCCAAAAATATGTAGATTGAAAAGAAAACCCTCAATCAGAAGTCTAGGTATGGTATTCACGCAATGGGAACACTCCAAGTGCTCGTGTGTTTTAAATATCTGATGGATGGATTCTATGTTATATTTTTCTTCATGTTAAATAGAGGGTTAACATTGCCATAAGCAGTGGTCTAAGACTCTTCTATGTCAGAATCTCATGATTTTTGATGAAGTGCATACAGTGGACATGTTAAGGACACAGAAAGTATGACTCAAATGCCAGAACACAAATACAAAATAGAAAAATAAAGAACCAAAAACGTATCAAAAAGTTAAATATTGGAACTTAAATACAAAGTTAAAGAGAAATAAAAGCATGTCATGTGCATAGCAGAATATGAGAGAGGATTCAAATTGGGTAACAATAAATTTTCATTTCAAGAAAGCCTATATGATAAATAATACTTGTCTTGAAAATTGTCCATCTTTTCTTTGCTTCCTTGGGAATTTTTTTGTTCTCTGTGTATTTCTTTTTACTTCATTCTTTTTCCTCTCCCCCAACCTCCCAGAAGTCTGCAATAAAGTTTAGATATGTTTCTCTATAGCTATAGATATATACATACACATATACATATATGCATACATATATAGACATATACTTACTCAAACATATTCTACTCCTGATCTTTGTTTATGTTTAAGCATATCTCTTGTTTCCCATCCCTCCTGCCCCCTCTACTTAACTTCCACCCACTACCTTGCTCTTCTATTACTTACCCACCCCCCTCCAAGGACCTCTCCCATATCCTCCCATTCTCATAAATCTCAACACCCTTCTATACCCCCCCTTTACCTATTCCCTCTCCCTCCTCTCTAAAGATACTTCCCTTTTCCTCTCCCCCCTCCCTATGCCTCTACTGTTTTACTTCTTCTAAATTTAGAAGACTTTTATATTCTCCTAAATATGTATGTATTGTTCTTTCTTAAACTCATTTCCAACGAAAGCTGGTTACCAGAACTACCAACCCTCCACCCCCATCTAATTCCTCTGCATCAATTCTTCCACTTGCATCTCATTTGTATAAAACAATTACTCTTTTTAACTGTTCCTAAATGGTTTTACTTTTTAAATTCATATTCTACTCAGGTTTTCCCTGGTCTTACTTATGAGCTACTCAATTATTAATAAGAACCTTAGACATATATATGTATACACACACACACACACACACACACACACACACACACACACATATATATATACACATATAAGTAAACAGTCAGACCTTATGAATCCCTTATAGTCAGTCCTTTATAAATACCTTATATTTCTTTTGGTTCTTGCATGTCAAATCTTCTATTAAGTCCAGGATTTTTTTTTTAACAAAATGCTGAAAGTCTGAGAGTTTATCAAATGTTCATTCTTTTTTTCATTGAGGATAATGCTTAACCTTGCAAGATATGGTATTTTCTACAGAGCCCTAGTTCCTTTGCTCTTAGATATATTATGTTCCAACATCTGTGGTCCTTTAATATCTCTGCTGCTAGGTCTTGCATGAGACTAATTGTACCAGTGCTATATTTAAATTATTTTAATCTTGATGCTTTTAATATTTTATCCTTGAGCTGGAGGTTTCAGAATTTGATTGTTTGAGTTTTCCTCATAGGGTCTCTTTTAAGTAGCGATTAATGGGTTTTTTTCCTATTTCCACTTTCCTCCCTTGTTCTATTTTTTTAGGACAATTTTCTTTCATTATTTCTTATATTATTGTATAAAGATTCTTTTTTTATCATAACTTTCAGTTAGTCTGATTATTTTCATATTTGCTCTTCTTGATCTATTCTCTAAATCTGTTATTTTGCCTATAAGATGTTTCACTTTATCTTTCATTTTTTCATTATTCATATTTTTGTTAATTATTTCTTGATCTCTTATAATTTCACTAGCTTCACTTTGCCCAATTCTAATTTCAAGGTGTCATTTTCTTCCTTAAGATTCTAGATTTTCTTTTCTAATTGGCTGACTTTCCTTTCATAACCTTCTTGTTTTTCTTGAGTTATTTTTTTCTTTAGTTTTTCCTCCATTTCTGTCATTTGGTGTTTAAACTCTTTTTAAAGATCTTCTAAGTATTCTTTTTGGGCTGCTGACCATTCAGCATTACTCTTTGGAAATTTCTTTACTTCAATATCCTCCTCTGGACATGAATCCTGGTCATCTCCATTACTATAACTGCTTTCTATGGTTGGATTCTTTCTCCTTTGCCTGTGCATATTGTTTTGTGTAATAGCTTAATTTTTACAATCACCTCTAATCCTAAGGCAGGGGAAGTGGTGCCTCTTGCCCCAGATCTTCAGTTCTCCCCTCTAGCCTGGAACCACAGGGAAATCTCCAACTGGTATAAGTGCCTGCAGCCAGAGGTTTTCTGCTTCACTGCTTCTGTACTCAATGAGTACTGGATCCTTGTCATCCCCACTGCTCTTCACAACACAGTGGGGTCTGGTGTTCCTTATCAGCAGAAGTTCTCTCAATCTTCCTGAGCTCAAAGACCCAACTCCTTATGAGGGTGAAAGTCCCTGTGCCTGGGGACAAACCAAGTAACCCCAGGACTTGCCCCTAATTGATAAAAGGGACCCTAACCTGGAGGTGTTTATTCTTCACAGGGACCAAACCTCATCCTGAGACTTTTCTTCTGATCTCAAATTGTCTCAGGAAGACGCTAGTTGTGTCCCTATCTTATTTATCTCCACCCACACTTTGTTCTCCCTAAGGTGTTTTTTTACTCTTTTGTGGGGGAAAATCTTGAGAGTTTGGAATTTTCTGACCTACTCTACCATCTCCCCAGAATCCTCTGCAGAAAGGATGTGGAAGACATTGGTATATCTGATCTTCTAAGAAAGCATCATCCTCATACAAATTGTTTGATATTTTCTTCTTTTGAGACCTTAAACAGTTTGTGGCCCAGACTAAGGCTTAAGATGTTTCCAGAAATGTACTTATCATAGACAAACACAGGAATGTCTACCCAGCTAACTAGTCTCTCTAGAGGCTAGACCACAATGCTCTGCCAGAATCGAAATGTCACAGGGTGCTATTTATTCTAACATTAAAAATCACAATAAGCCACATAAGAGACCAGAGACCAGGCCATGCCCTGCTTTTACATACTACCTGCATGCAGCCTCAAAGCGGGAGGAAGGTTGATATCCTGTCTAGATCTATCTACAATAACTGCTACTTTTGTTTCAGAAATAGCTGCTCTGTCTTCTTGACTGTGCTCATACCTATTCCTTCTGAAAAGTATTCAGAACTCTGGTTTTCCTAGAGGTTCATTTTCTAGAAACTCTGATTTGAGATAGGGAGGGCAAAAGAATGTTTCTGTTTCACTTAAGATTGTCTCATTCATTCTAAAAGGCACGACACTATATCCTGTTATAATGAGTATTTCAACACCTGACTATTTGGATATAAACAAACAGATTTCATTTATTAGTTATTTCCTTGCAAAAAGCACTTGGTCAAGAGTTAATTTGTTCATAGAAGACAGGAATGGCCCCAGGACAAGAATGAGACAAATGCTGTCCACATTTCCAAAATTGATAAGTAGGATTTATATTGCACTTTTAAGTTTGTAAAGAAAAAAAAGGCATATACCCTCTCATTACAGAGAAACCTCAGAAAGAAACAAATTTGAGAGGAAGGTAATGTGGAATAGTGAAGAGACTGAACATTAGAAAGGTTCTGATTCAAATACCAGCTCAGATGCTTGCTTGTTCTGTGAACCTGGACAAGTTATTTAACTTCTCTGTGGCTGTGTCCACACATACAAAATCATCAGGTTGGATTTTAAAGCCTCTAATGTTTCTTCCTATTCTAAACCTATTATCCTTTGAGTCTACAAACAATAGGGCAGCAAGCTTAATTTTGGTTCCTGGCAAAATTCTAATATGTTGTTGATGGAATGATTTATTAGCATTTCAGAAGGATAGTAATGAAGTCAACATGGATTCATTTAAAACTAGAGGGAATATATTTAGAACTGGAAATGCCCTTAAATACCATTAAATCTAATTTCCTTATTTACAGAAGAGGAAACTGAGGCCTAGGAAGCTTACAGCATTTTCTAGTGACTGAGATAGAATTCAGACCCAACCCTTCTTGACTTCCAACCTAAAATTCAATCTACTTTTCACCAAGCCAGAATGAAGTATTACCACAATCAGAAACCCAGACAGTTGATCTTAGCTTAACCTAATTTTGATTTTTGGCAGCATTACTAGATGAGCAGATCAATAGAGCACTGTAGACATAGCATATCTATTTTGTAGATATATTATCCCTAGATCTTAGCAAGGGCTTTGACAAGGGCCCTCACAGTATTCTTATGGACAAGATGGAAAGAGAAGGGCAAGATTATAATATAGTTGGGGCACTTTAAAATTGATTATGTGACTGGACCGAGAGAGTAGTCATTAATCGGCTCTTGTCTAATTGGAGGGAGATTTCTTATTCAATGCCATGGGCATCTAGCCTTGGCCTGTTGGTGTCAACATTGCAGATGTTGACTTAGATAAAGTCTTAAAAGACATGATGTCAAATTTTAGATCATATGAAACTGGAAAGGATAATTGTCATGTTGGATAAAACAATTAGAATCCCTAAATATCTAGAGACACTAGAGAACTAAGGTGATATTTTAAAAAGATAAATGCAAAGGGCTATACCTGAGTTTAAAAAAAAAAATCAGTTTCACTAGCATGAGGTAGCGCGTCCATAGTTGGGTGTCTTTTTTTCTTCCTATGAATAAGATATTTAGGTTTCAACGGAATAAAAATTCAGTCTGAATGATATGATTCACTAGAAGATATATCATTTAAAAAAAAAAAACTAAGGTCTTCTTTAACTCCATTAAGAAAGGAAGAATATATAGAATGCATTAGGTCATATATAGTATGATAGACTGTACATACACTGTACACTACAGTTACAATATACACTACAGATATACTGTATTCTAGTTATACCACATCTGGGGTATTGTGTTCAGTTCTGCATATGACATTTTAAAAGGCAGATTGATAATTTAACTGAATCCAGAGGAGAATGCCCAGAATGGTAACAGAACTTTATACTTTGCCATGCAAATGCTAGTTGAAGGAAGTAGTGATGGATGCAAAAGAGAAAACAATATGAAATGTTAGTAACCATCAAGTATTTGAAGCATTGTTATGTGAAAGAGGGATTATACTTTTCTAGCTGGCCCCAGATAGGCAAACTCAGAATAATGTTTGGAAATTCTAGAGAAACAATTATAGGATTTATATAGAGAAAATTCCCTAACAATTAGAACTGACTAAATGTGTAATGGGTTACTTCAAGAGGATGCATTCTGGAGAGGCTGGATGACCATTTCTCATGGATATAGTTATAAAGGGTACTCTTCTTTGGGTATAAGTTCAACAAGAGGACCTATGAAGGTTCCCCTCCAAGTTTGAGAGTCTGCAATTTCAAAAATATGACATAATTTGTTTTTATTTTTTGTATGAAAAGTATGCTTCAATATCCACTCAGGCTTGATCAATTCTTTCTCTCTGGAGGTGTAGAGCATTTCTCATCATGGATTATTTGGAGTTATCTTGGATTATTATATTGATCAGAGTCAGTCTTTCATACTTCATCATCATTACAATACTGCTTTTTCCATGCACAATGTTCTCCTGGTTCTACTCACTTCATTTTGCGTCAGTTCATCTAAGTCCTTCCAGGCTTTTCTGAAACTATCCTGCTGACAATTTCTTAGAGTGGCATGTGTTCATTCTTTACTTGTGCTATACACAGTTATGATTTTATAAAGAAACATCTGTTTTCTGAGCATATTATCATTTATAACTATACCAACTTTCTTGAAAGTTTGAAGATAGAGGTAGTTTGGAGATAAGACAAATTCCAACCTTCTTTTCCTGTCAGATAATTTTATATTTACAAATCTTAATCCTTTTTCCTACCAGTTACAAGAAGATATTGAAACAAAGTAATTCCAAGGCTGACCTCAACTGTAGAAGTTAGTGTGGAGATGATAGGAGTCACATTTCCAAACTCCCCATCCACTATGTAAGCTACTTATCATGTGGACTTCCATTTGCATTTCTAGTGATAAAAATATGTGTTTTAAAAGGAAGAAAATAATGAGTCCCGTTGGGTGAGCTTCCTTAGAAGTCTTTGGAGGAGAAGCATTGCTTATCCTGGCAAAACTATTTCTCTGAGGAAAAAAGACTACTTTTACCACGGTAGTACAACCTCTATTAGCCAAACAGGTTTGTCTTTCAACTCACTAGTATCTTAACAAAAATATCAAAGACAGTCATTGGGATGCAATAGAATCTGTCTCAACATATAGATTTTTTACACACATATATATGCAAAACACATATATAAATACAGATTAAAGCCTATGTGTTTAATTATACATGTATGGATATGTCTGTCATCTACCTATCTATATTGCATAAATTTTGAGTAATTCACCAAGAAAATACTTAATGGACTAAATTTTCTATTTAGATATCATTATATAATTAAGTTAATCTTCATATGATTGACTAATGTATAACGGGTTAATGGATAGAGCTCAGGATTTAGCATCAGGAAGGGCTGAGTTAAAAATCTATTTCAGAAATGTACTAGGTGTGTAACACCAAATAAGAAATTTAACTTTTCTCAGCCTCATTTTCCTCACCTGTAAAGTGGAGATAATAGGAATACCTACTCAATTGGATCATTGTAAAGACACAATGGGATAATATAGGTAAAGCACTGAATAAACCTTAAAGTGTTATAGAAATGTTAGCCATCAGCATTATAACGAGCAGCAGCAGCAGTATCATTATTTTTACTCCAGTTCCACTCTACAGGTTTTTTTGCTCTAGCAGGGCCATTCTATTTTGCAAGATGTTGATGCTTTCTCAAGAGCAAAGAAAAGAAAGACATTTATGTTTCATGAAGTTGCCATATCCCATTTACCAGAGTGGAAGCTTCATGATAAAAGAGATGATGAGCTAGAAAGCGCTAGAAAGGAAGTCAGCCTAATATATATTCCAATCCCACATGAAATCATTGTTAATTATATCCTACTGAATGCACCACTAAACAGTTTTCATATATTAAAAATGGCAATAATATTACCACTTACCTCACGAGATTGCTATGTTTCAAATATGTGCATTTGTTCTGTGGTTTCAGTCACATCTGACTTTTTGTGACCTCAGTTGAGATTTTCTTGGCAAAGACACTGGAGTGGCTTGCCGTTTTCTTTCCAGTTCATTTTACAGAAACTGAGGCAAACAAGGTTAAGTGACTTGGTCAGGTCACACAACTAGTAGGTATCTGAGACTAGATTTAAACTCAGATCTTACTGACTCCAGGTCCAGAACTCCATCCATTGTGTCACCCAACTGCCCCAATGTGTGTATTTATGTATACTTAAGCACTTTGCAAGCCCTCGACAACTATATAAATGCGAGCCTTTATTATTATTCCCTTCTTTAGAATCAAGCATAATGCTCTATACTTATTAGATAATTTAATGAATGTTTGTCAAATTGAATCAAAATAGAATCAATCATTAGCTCTCCTACTCCAAGTAAACACAAATCACTAAATTATTGTAAACATCCAATTGATCCAAATACTTCAGCATAGATATTCCTCTATTTTACATGAAAGCTTTCATAGGCACTGCATAATTTCAAGTTTCAGATATGGAAAGGTCATACAGTTGTCCTTGTAACTATATTCCCATCTACTCATTTATTTGTTGCGTTCAGTTCATCTAGTAATACTATAATCTATCTAGAGGCAGGAGGTAGTACCGAAGCCTATCTACTTTTTACACATAATTTTAAACATATTAAGAATGTACAACAACAAAGGGATATTTTAAGAAGTATTTCTTTCCGGAAAAAAAAAAAAAACACCCAGTAAGAAGGCTAGATGAGACGTACAACAACAGTTGAGAGGCACTTCCAGAGCGCAATACAATTATTAGGTATTCACTCTCTGTACTTTCCCCATGCCATTCTTGGCAGTGATACAGAATGCTAATGAGGGGGAAAAAATGTGACAACTCAAATTGTTTTGCAGGGATGCATTGAAGTACACAGCAACTAACCTGAAGCTTTGTGATTTTCCAGATGGGACAAGTGATCAGATTACATGTGGGTTTTTCAATAGTACCCAGAGGGTATACCATAAAATCACTCACCATATGTTTAATATCCATACAGCTCTATTTCTTTGAACTCTTACTTTAATCTTCTTTTTTATTTACTTTTTATTGCTACACACTTAAATTGATGTCTTTTCTTATCTACAGATAAACTTATGGTCTATGTGAGTACTATCTTGTGTTTTCACTTTTTTCTTTACAATATAGTCTTTATTATTTCCTTTGTAGGTTGTCTACAATGCTTATACAATAGTTTCATCTTTTCTTTTTTAAAATATTATATATTTTAACATTTTCTATTTTACAAATTTTGAGTTCCAAATGATCTTCCTCCCTCCAACCCCCTCCCTCATCCACTAAGAAAGAAGTAGTATGAAATCAGTTATGAATGTAAAACGAAGGAATTATCTTATTACCTATGTTACAGGAAAGCAAAAAAAAATAAGAAAAAGAGAAGAATTATGCTTCAATCTGTACTCAGTGTTTATCTCTTATTTCTCTGGAGGTGGACAGAATTTATTTTATCATGAGTCCTTTGGAGTTGTCTTAGATCATTGAATTGATCAGAGTAGCTAAGTCTTCACAGTTGATCATCCTTACAACATTGCTGTTACTGTTTCCAATGTTCTCTTTGTTTTACTTACTTCATTGCATCATTTTGTATAGGTCTTCCCATGTCTGTTTCTGAAACCATTCTCCTTCCAATTTCATGTAGTACAATAGTACTATATCATAATTATATGGCACAACTTGTTTAGCCACTCACCAAATGATGGACATCCCCCTCAATCTGAAATTTTTTGCCACCAAAAAAAAGAGGTGACATAAACATTTTTGTACATATTTATCTTTTTGCTTTAACTTTGATATTTTTAAGGTACAGGCCTATTATTGTTGGGTCAAATTGTAAATGTTTTGTCTAACTAAATAACAATTTTAGATTTTCAGTACAGTCTTATTTTTATTCTTTGCCTCTTGATCAGATGAGTGCAGGAATTAGTTCATCTAACCTGGTTTCCTGGTCTGATCTCATCACTGAGTTCTGGTGATTAGTTGGTATTTTACTGACAGAAGCTAGCAAGTTAATTTTTTTCTTGTATGTGCTCATTATGATTCTTGGTTAAAAGTTAGGCTCTGCCAGGGGAGAGAAGCAAGTGGTCCAACACTTAAATCTCCCTATCATGTGAAGTGATCAAAGAGGGCATAGTACACATGTATACACATTTGGATACAGAAATACATCTTACAGAAAAATAGGAGTGAAAGGAGTTAACAGAAAAAAAGGGAAAATTATAGGGAGGATAAGCTAAGGGAAAAATATTTAGAAGCAAAATAGATTCTGAAAGAGGGGGCAGGGAAAAAGAGAAGAAAAACTAAGACAAAAATACACAATTAGCAATCCTAATTGTGAATATGACAGTGCAGATTGATTCATATTTTCTTCATATTTGGACATGGCTAATGAAGGCTAATGCTATATGTGACTTACATATTTATAATTTTTTTTCTTACCTTTTCAACAATCAGTAGTGGAAGGGAGAGAATTTGGAAAAGAAAGTTTAAAACAGTTGAGTTTAGAATAGCGTTCTTATCATCCATTAATTGCCAAAAAAAAAAAAGCTTAGTTTCTACATGTCCTTCTGAGTTAATTTAAGTGAAATTTATTTTGTACTTGTAGGTTGTCAGCACTTGCTTAAATCTAATATTTTGTCAGTCAGAAATTGAAATTGCAAGGGAATTAGGCCTTTAGGCCTAACGTTTTGACTTCTTGTATTTGGGTATATTTCTCAAAAGTATTAACCTTTGTCTAGTATTTGAAATCTAAATCCTTAAAATTAGTTCAAAAGCCTTAAATGTACCATACATTCATCATGAGTCATTAAGTAGTAAAAACAAATCTTTTCTTCACACATATATACATGCAGTCACTACCATTCTGACACATATGAGTATATTCTGTTGTTTTCTATCACACATATGTATCAATTTTTCCTTTGAAATTTAAAGAGTAGTAGTGGCTGAGAAGATCAAAGAAGTAAGGACGTTTCTGACATCCTATCAGTGAAAAGGCATAAATAATCCATAAAGAAATGTCAAGTGGCTGCTTATTGGACCCTGTTTGAGACATCCATGCCAACAATAGCTGTTGGAAGTTTCTGTTTACATTGCAACTTTTTCAGGAAGCTGCTAATTGCTGATGAAGGATTGTCGAAGATTTCAAGATCATGGACTATTCAACAATATTGAACAATCTCTCAAAATATTCATTAAGTCTTGAATCAAATACATAAAGCATTAGGAAAAAACTATAACTGCCATGCACTGAAAGAATGGAGTGAATAAATGATTTGATAGGAGGAGTTAGGAAAATAGAATGATGAGGGTCTCACTTGCAATATAGATGGAGAAAATAGGGATTTTTACATCTGCATTTTTAAAGTCTGCTATGTTTCAAGAAGCAGGAGGAGGAGAGGGAGAAAGAGCAGGAAGAGAGAGGAGAAGGAGGAGGATGAGGAGGAGAAGCAGAAGAAGACAAAGAAGATGAAGAAGATGGAGAAGGAGAAGAAGAAGAAGAAAGAGAAGAATGAGAACAGAAAAGGCTACAGCATCACATCTCTACTCTCTGTGTTAAAAGGAGGAATGCAGTTTTCCTTGAAAGCATGTAAAAACTACTTCAAGTGAATAACATAGAGGGGGAAAATGGTACATAAAAAAAGAAAGGGATCCTCAATTCTGTCAGGGAGCTAGAGGGTTAGAATGCGACATTAAGAAAGAAGGAAAGAACATTTGAAACAAAGAAATAGGCATGCGTCTCTTTCGATAATTGAGGAAGCAGCTTTAAGAGATCATTCAATAAAGGACAGAGAAAGATGCAATCAATAGTGTTTCTTGGTGACTGCTGAGAGATAACAAGGTGTCTATTACCTTGATTCAAATTCATCCACCTGGTAAAGAACAATAGAAAACTCTGCTGATGTCCTGAGACATATAACCAGGAACTAATGCAGAGATTCCGCAAGTCCTATCAAAACTAAAGCATCCACCCTCAATGACTCACGAACTCAATTCCTGATACATAGAAACAAATGACAATTCCAAATGGAATCAAGAAGACATTTCTAAGGATGTTAAAGTCCTGAGAAAATATGTAAAGAATACTATGATCAAAAACTTGTCATGGTATGGTAAGAGACTTCAGAGATAATCAAGTCCATCCTCATTCTTTTACAAATGAAGAAACTGAGGTCCAGAGATGTTAGGTGATTTGCCTGTGGCTGCACAAATAGAGCTAAGTCTCAAATCCTGTAAAGTGATCACATTGTTGAAAATATCACTACATATTTTTATTGAGCTGGGACCAATGACCATATTTACATAATTAGATCTTTGAATAGTGTAAAATTTGAATGAATGCACACAACCACATGATTCATTATTCATACTAATTGAGGTCTAGCTGTAGTAAGTGTCTGAAGTGGGATTTGAATCCAAATCTTTCTGACTCCAATGTTTCCAAGTCCAGTGTTTTATATATACTATCCTGATACTTATTTCCCTATGGATAATAAGAAAAAAAGTACTGGAAAGTGAACCATTGTGGACAATGGTGTGCAATCCTTTCTGACAGCTTAAAATATAGGAATTATGGACTTTTGGCAAGCAATGGAACGACATGGTTTGATGAACATATATTTGCCTAAAGTCTTGTGATTCTCATCAAGAGAGCTCTAAACTAACAACGTTAAGGAAAGAAAAACAGACTGCCTTCATATATCCACCAAACCCTATGCCATAATGAATAGCAGGCATTCTTCTTTGGAAGAAGAATAGTCAGAAAGGAGCCATAATTCACAGAAGATAATATCCAAGAGGAGGGTTAGCAATAAACTCATGGTATCAACTGTCTATGCACAAAAGAATAAACTATGGGTAATAAACACCACTGGTAACAGAGCTGATGGGATGTTACAATGCATAAAGACAGAAATAAGGTCCAGACGGAGTTATAGTTCCAATGCACTAAGTCCTGGGAAATTGGTTGTATCACTGGAACCAGAGTCAGGAAGACTTGAGATCTAATCTGGTCTCAGATTCTTATTAACTATGTGAGCCTCAGTAAATAATTTAAGATTTGTTTGCCTCAGTGTTCTCATTTGAAAAATAGAGGAAATAAAAGCACCTCCCTCTCAGGGTTGTTGTGAGAATAAAAGACCTAATTACTGTAGTGCTTTGCAAACCTTAAAGTACTCTATAAGTGTGTATAAAGTTCTTTATGCATCCTAAGATCCCATTAGCTTCACTGTTAGTCATGCAACACTATTAAATCATACGGAGGTTTTCTTTTTTTCTTTTTCATATGAAATATTGTTTGACCATTCTTCTCCTCTTTCCCTATTCTATATTTATGACGTTGATTTATAAAATTCAATTCAACTATGTAACAATATTTATCCACAATAATTTTCACAATATTCATTATTAGTAGTATCACTCTGATAAATTTTGAAAGTCATTTTTAAAGGAGGATATTAGCAAACTGGGCAATACATTGAGGCAAAATTTGATGTTATATTTGGAGATCTACAGACAATTACATAAAAGAATTGAATGAATAAGTTTTAGCCTAAAGAAGAAAAGGCTTATAGGACCTATAATTGATTTCTCAGATATTTGGTTAATGTCCTCGCAGAATACTCATACACCTAAGATTAAGAGACAATAAACACAAAAGAAATGAAAGTGACATGTACTCATAGACACATGGCAAAGGAATGAGAGAGAATGCAGTAGCTCTTCCCCTCACCTGGCAGCTCACAGTAGTCCTGCCATACTTATGTCAAGGAAAAGAAACAAAAGGGCTGATGGAGGGACAGATCGCTCTTTATGTACATACTCATTTCCAACTGAATAACATACAAATTTGTCAACAATCAACTAGAAAATTCTTTGTCACATCATAGGATCAACCCTTCAGTCATTCATGACTAGAAACAGGCCCACTAAACCATCACATATAATTTCATTAGAATCAGGAAGAAATTATCTAGAACACTGAACACTATCTAAACACTGAAACCAGCAAAAGCATGTGTAAGCCTACTTTAAGGACTGTTCCCAATTGTCCAATCTCCTATTACAAGGTAAAATGAGTTAATATTAATAAAGTGCTTTTCAAACCTTAAAGCATTATGTAAATGCTAGCCATTATTATTGTTAGAAAAGATATAAACATAAAACTACAGAATATATATATATATACCTACATATCAGCCAACATTTATATCCTAAGGATCTCACCAATTTCTGACTTCTCATAATTTATACCAGACACTCAAGAAATTGTAAAGGAAACAGCTATTTCTGTTCAATAAGGAAACAACTATTTCTGTTCAATTTCTGTAATTTGTGATGTACATTGGTTATAGACACATATATGAACACGAGCGATTGGTGGAAATTATGTAAATTTTCCCTTTGACCCAGCACTACCACTTCTAGGGTTGTATCCCAAAAAGCTCATAAAAATGGCAAAATGATCCACATGTATAAAAGTATTTATAGTAGCTCTTTTTGGTGGCCAAGAATTGGAAATTGAGGTGATGCCCATCAATTGCGAATAACTAAACAAGTTGTGGTGTATGAATATAATGGAATATTATTGTGCTATAAGAAATTTATAAGAAATAAATTTATATATAAATAAAGCAGGCAGACTTCAGAAAAATCTTAAAAGACTTAAATGAACTGATGCTGAGTGAAATGAGCTGAAACAAGAGAACACTGTACACAGTAACAACCACACTGTAAGATGACCAACTTTGATAGACTTAGCTCTTCTTAGCAATGCAAGCATATAAGACAACTCCAAGATGCATGATAGAAAATGCTAACCACATTTAGGAAAAAAAAAAAAAAAAAGAATGCAACCATTTGTTCTCTCTTTTTTGTTGTATTTTTTTCTCCCATGGTTTCTCCCATTCATTCTAATTCTTCTTCACAACATGATTAATGTGAAAATATGTTTAACAAGATTTTACATGTAGAGCCTTTGTCAGATTGCTTGGTGTCTTGGAGAGGGGCAAGGAGAGAGTGGTGGAGAAAATTTAAAATCAAAAGCTTAAGGAAGTGAATGTTGAAAATCAAAATTAAATATATTAATTTAAAGAAAAAAAGAAATACAATATTCTTTCCCTTCCTCCTTTTGTTAGATGATGCAGATAAGTCTTACTTTGTTTTAATATCTTTTCCTTTGAATTTAAATGTCTTCTTCCTAATGTGTTGTAGAACTTGTTAGGTTTTAATTAAATTGTTAAATTTAGCCACTAAAAATATTGTGTAAATATTTTGAGAATAGAAAGTATATTTTACCTTTCTTCATATGCTCAGCATTTAACATAGTGTCTGACACAATGTCGGTGCTTAATAAATGCTTGTTAACTGATAAGGAATCAAGATAATTTGTGGATGAACCTCATGGAATAGTAGAAATGGAAGAGTCCATAGATATGAGCTAGCAAAATTTGTCATTTTATAGAAGAGAAAACAAAAATAGAGAATGTTAGCAAAATTCACCAGAAAGGGATAAGGATTCGTTCCTTTGAGACTAAAGTTCAGGAATTAGGCTCTTATGCCTGAATGGACTAGTAGAACAATGACGTTTTCAGGTACTCCCTATTCCTCATTCCTCATTGTCTTTAGGTGAGGCAGAGGCCTCAGAATCACAGTCTCAGACATGATCTAACTGAACATAAGTGAAGTTAGTTATCAGTGACCATTGCTGTCAATGACCTAAGTACTTTTAATCAGATCTTAATTCCTTTCTACCACTCATAGACACACAAAAAATTATCAGGTCTCTGGTAGATGATATTGGTATGGGGGATACAATGTAAATAATTAGAGATGTATGAAATATATACAGAGTAGGTAGGAGATTATATAAAAGGAGAAATCACTTGCAGCTAAAGGAATAGATGAAATATTTTTGAGAAAGGGGAGCTTCAGCTGCAGGGATTAAAAGTGCCCAAGCTACAGTAAAAGAGACAGAGACAGAGAAAAGGTCCGTGTCCTTTCTCATGAAATGGACCTCAGATATTTCTCACAGTCTGAGATGCCATCTTCTGCCAGTTCTTTGGTTTAATAGGGTTTGATACCCCCAAATACAAAAGATACATAGTAAAATACAGAATCTCAATTGTTGACAGACCTTCCTCTTGAGGGCACAAAATGACATATCATCAGGAGGGGATATATGTTATAGGTTGCGTGAAACATGGGGCATCTCCACTGACCAAGGAGTCATAAAATGGTCACCTGCTTGTGCTGGAGATGCAAAAATAAATTGGAAGACTTTGCATGTAATTGAGTCACATTCATCATGCTAGACTTGGTCACTATGACAGGGAAAAACAAGGGTGGAGGGTTTCTGGTTAGCTTTCTATGATTAAACAAGCAATCTTACAATCTGCACCTCACAGTTCTGACATGAATTCTGTAACATTTAGAGACAGAACTTATAATCACTACCCCTGTGGAATCATACCAAATTGATTGATGTTGATTGGAATAGAGTAAGGAGTCCAAATGAATTTTTTCTCACAAGCTGAGTCTTCAAGGATGCGGTGGGATGGGGAGGGAGGTGGGGGGCGGGGCAAGGATTGAAAACATTCCAGAAGGGGAGCATAATCTGTGAAATGACAAGGAGTTTTAAGATTGGGGGCTGTGATAAAGGAGTGGTAAGAAAGCCAGTGTGGCTGCCTCAGGATGCAGAAGGATAATAAAGGTCCAAGAAGACTGGGATAGTAGGAAAGGATCATGTCATGATGAACTTTATATTCAGGGGACTCAGTGTGGGGGGACTCTAGTTCTGATACTGGAGTTAATAAGGAACCCTGTGAGTTTATTGAATGGGGGTTGACATGGGCATATAAGCTGTAGAAAAATCACTCTGGCAGTTACATAGAGAATGGATTAGAGTGGGGAGAGTTTTAAAGATTTCAGAAGGCTATTGAAATTTAATAAAGGCTGGATTAAAATGCTGATTGCATGAGTGGAGAGAAAATGTGAGACATGATTTGTGGGTAAGAAATGTCTATTTGGTACCTGTTTGGCTAGATGACTTAAGTGAGGGTGAGGATTTGAGAATGACATGAAGGTTTTGAGCCTGCTGATCCTTGAATAGTTATGGGTACATTTAGAAGACAGCAGGTTTGCAGGGTGAAAGGTGGGGTAGTATGAGTTCTGTTTTGGATATGCTGAGTTTGAAATGCTTATATAACATCCAATTAGAGATGATCAAAAGGCAGATGATTGTGCCATACTTCCCTGAATGTGCTTGATCTCTCCTTATTTTCAGTACAACTTGAATATTCGTACTTGTAGTGTCTATCATTTTTTCCCCAACATCAACTGCATTTACACCCAAGTTTAATATTCATGTAGCTGCTACTCTTTACTTAAACACAGATTATAGCTTTTTAATTGCACTATTTTTTTAGTATGCATTCAATTTTAATAAATTTTACTTGACTTTTTGTTACTATTACTAGCACGGAAAATGTTTACATCTCCCTCCATTAGATTTTAGTATAGTTATTTCTCTTTTTTAATTCTTTTTAATTAATTTATTAATTTTTAATTTTCAACATTTACTGTGTGGATGGCATTTTCCATCCTGAGTCCTTTGGAATTATTTTAGGTCCTTACATTGCTGAGAAGGGTTAAGCATATCAAAATCAGTCAACTCACACTGTGGCTGTATCTGTGAACAATGTTCTCCTAGTTCTGCTCACTTCACCCAGGATCAGTTCATGTCTTTTCAGGATTTTCTGAAGTACACCCATTCATCATTTCTTGTAGTACAATAGTATTCCTTTGTATTCATATACTACAACTTGTTCAGTTATTCTCCAATTGATGAGTATCTCCTCAATTCCCATTTCTTGGCCCCCACAAAAAGAGCTGATATAAACATTTTTGTACATATGAGTCTTCCATTTTTATAATCTCTTTGGGATACAGTCCTAGAAGCAGAAGTACAGCTATTTCTCAAAGACTAGTTGATTGGCAACATATGTGTAAAGAATGTGATACCTTTCTAGACAGTTACTCAAACCTAGCCAATAGATTCCCTGATTTTTTTTTTCTTTTCGGGCTTACTAAAATCAACGTTTTATTTCCATAGATCATTTTTTCTACTGTTATAAAAATAAACCCTGATTTTGATCTACTAATATAATGATAGAAATAATACATTAAAAGTTTAGCAGTCCAATTTTAAAAGTCTACCCCAAAAATAACCTAAACTTTTTTAAAAAACATACTCACCACTTAGGAAGAAAGTGTTTCAAAATCTATCCTGCTAAGTAAGACATTTATGGTATAGTGATAATAATTTGCTATTGAAAATATACTTCTTGTCTCTGATATTCAGCCTCACAACACGATAGATATTGATTTGTGATTGATACATATTTTGTTAGTACTTAGTGCTTAGTAAATATGATTATAATAAATGTCCTAAAAATAAGTTAATGACTATTTAAAATTACTTGAGTACTACATGCATAGATGAATGGATAAACAAATATTTTCACTACTTCCTTTAATATGGTTATTTCCAAGATAAACAATTTTCCACATTTTCTTAGAATTTTTTGCATCATGGTGCTAACTCTATGAATTTACATACTTCCGGTTATCACAGGTTCATATTCTCTTCCCAATTCTTGTCTTCATTTTTTTTCATTTTTTTCTAGTCTTCTCTTTTTCTCACCCCCAAGCCTTCTTCCACTTCACTACAAGTTCTCATATTTATCATATGTAGCCTAGATTCAGATCCACCACTAATTCCTGGTCATTTTTGTTGCATGCCAAAGAGGGAATACTTCCCCTTCCTCATCTCCAAATACACGTTTCCTTCTGTTTTCCTATTGTAGCTCTAAGAACAATAATCAAATTGCAAAGGAGACTTTATCAATTAAGTCTCATCTTCATAAAACATGAAGCATTCTCCTCCTACTGCCATTCCACATGTAAGAGACTAGGGATTCTTCTTCCTGAAAAACATAACTGCTTATTAGTGGAGCCCTCCTCCCTAGTTCATCGCATGGACAATTATTTTGACTGTTTTGATACCATAACTGGGCAAAGAAGAGATGTTTTTCAACTGGCTACTGAGCAGAAAATGAGAGTACACTTTTAAAAAAATTATTTTATTTTTAATTATTGGGATGAGACAAGAATTTCCATAACAAATTGAAAATCTATTATCTAGAACTTGCTATTCCACTTAAATATATTTATTTATTTATTCATTTTTCTCCTCTTTTTCTTTCCCTTCCACCCTAGAGATGTCTACCACTAGACACTAATACACACATATGCACATACAAACACAAATACACACACATATGTGTGTGTGTATAAAATTACTCTATACTTCTATTTATCAGTTCTTCCTCTGGATGAAGATAGTACCTTTACATGTCCCTTGTAGTTAATCTGGCTATCTATAATAGTCAAAATGTTTTGTTCACTCAAAGTCATTCTTAAAATATTGCTGTTACTATATACAGTGTTACTTTGATTCCATACATTTCACCTTCATTATTTTGTGCAAGTCTTTCCATGTGTTTCTAAGACCAATGAGCTCATCATTTCTTATAACACAGCAGTATTCCATCACTATCATATATCATAACTTGTTCAGCCATTCCCCAATGGATGGGCATCCCTGCAATTTCCAGTTCTTGCCACCACAAAGAGAGCTGCTATAAACATTTTAGAACATGTAGACTATTTTTCTTTTTCCCTTATCATCATGAAAAATGGACCTCATAATTGTATTGTTGGGTCAAAGGGTAGTGGCAGCTTAATAACTCTTTAGGCATAATTCCAGATTGTTCTCCAAAGTGGTTGGATCAGTTTACAACTTCACCAACAATGAATTACAGTTCCAATTTTTCCACATCCCCTCCAGCATTGGTTGCTTTCCTCTTCAATCATTTTAGCCAATCTGATAGGTATGAAATGATATCTTAAGATTGTTCTAATTTGCATCTCTCTAATCAGTAATGATTTAGAGGATTTTTTCATATGACCATGAATTCTTTTAATTTCTTCATTAGAAAACTGCTTCTTCATATCCACTCATAATTTCTCAGTTGGGGAAAGATTCCTATTCTTATAAATTTGACAAAGATCTTTGACTTGAAGTCACGTAGTAACAACATTCCCTGTGCCTTTTACTGTACTCTGCTGAGCTAATGTAATATTTATAGAAATATACAGGCGTATACTGGTAAATGTTTAACAATCAGACTCTGAAGGGAGGAAAAATATATACATATGTGTGTATATATACATGCATATTATTAAACATATTCTGCTTATATATATGTTAAGCATATGTATTATATGTATATCATTATATATATATATATATACTTATAATAATCTGTTCCTGCAAACTGGTTAGAATTGCCTCAATCACACCCCTATCCCTATTCCCCAGGGCTGCATTTAGGATCCTGAGGAGGAGACAGAGCCTCTGTCAAGGAACAAATTTGTCAGTGTTAGATGGGCTGGGGATCCTCAAATCTTACAAAGGTTACTAGGTCAATGCTACCAAAACATTCTTCTGGACCACCAATCTCATATATATATTATATCATATATATATATATATATATATATATATATATATATATATATATATATATATAAAGCAAGCTCCTTTGGGCAGAAACTATCTTGCTTGTATCTATATGCAATATACCAATACATACCACATTGCCAGGCATACAGCCCCCCATTTTCTTCCTTTTCATTTATCTTTTCCATTACCTCTGCTCTCTAAATATTGCTAGAACATGAATTTCGATTATTCCCAACATGTATAGAGAAAGGAAAAATACAAGATTAACTAAGAAACCTTCCACTGAGTCTAAAAATCTCTCATTTCCTACCTAGGATTTTGGACAAATCACTTAAAATTTTCTTAAATAATAATAAATACTAAACTTAAAAGTTTATTCATCATTGAAAAGGAAATAATGCCCATGCCATTTATTTCACAAATTTGTGGTGGGAGAGGACAAATAAAAATAATATCTCTAAAACTCTCCAAAAAGGCAAATTTCTGGCACCAAACCACTTATCCTCTTCTAGTCTTAATTTTGTTTTTTTATCTGTAAATAAGCATAATTACATTTATATTACCTACTTCACAGGTTAATTGATAGGAAGAACTTTATAAAACTTTAAGTCCTATATAAAAGTGAATTATAATTTCAATATTAAATTATTATTAAAAATCCACTGGTTCAGAAGTTCCTGGAGAGAAAAGATTAATATATTATTCCTCTTTCTGCCATTCACAGGGTCTGAAATACAATGGACACTAAAACAATAGTTGTCAGTGAATGAGCATTAATCATTAAAGAATGTCAATGAGTTAAATAATAAAAAATACAGGAGAAGCCTAAAGCAAAAAAATAGCAATTATGATCCTAGCTTTCTAGCAGGGGGCACCTTAGATACCAAGGAGTTCAACCTTCTCATTTTGCAAATGAGGAAACCAGATTGGGATTGGTTTAGTGACTTGCCCAGGGTCACATAGGTATTAGGTAACCCACATAGGATTTGAAGTCAGTTTCTCTGACTTCTCTTTTACGCTGTAGTACTTACTGACCATTTTGATTGCATGGGAGAGAAATGCTTGCAGAGTCTGAAGCACTCTATACAGACTTTATGAGGGAGGTTTTGAAGGCTATGTAGGTAAGAGAGGAAATAAATGAAGATATAACCATGGAGACCTGAGAGCATAAAAAGCTTTTCAGTAGACTTGATTGGCAAGACTGGATACATCATTTGTGTAAGAGAAAAGTGAACAATAAAGCAGCTCAAAAGGTTGCATTACACTAGATTCTATTTGTTACAAGATAGAGACTGACTCAATTCTACAGGCAATGAGGAGGGTGTACTTCTATTTTTGATACTGTAGTATAAAAATGGTACTTTAGGAAACACAATTGCAGCAATCAATAAGATGGTTTACAAAAAAGAGATGTTGGAGGCAGGGAGACCAATTGGGAGGCTCTAGCCCTAGCCAAGGGGTAAGATGATGTCGACAGTAGCTGAGGGTCGGTGGTATTCAGAATTATAAAGAAGAAATGGCTTGTGCAGTACTGCCAACTAAGTGACATATGTGGAAATTAACTCTTGTAGCTAAGCAAAAGCAAAATAAAACAAAACTAAATAAAAATATTATTGGTGACATTGATCTGATAATACTAATATTAGTCAAGTTCTGGATAATTATATGTCATCTAAGGTCTGAAAATTTAACTTCTCAAACACATAAAACATATGCTAGCATATGCTAGCAAAAAGAATTATTTAGATTAGGGAGATGGGAATGAGGTTTGCCATTTAGCCATGATATTTACTGAGGAGAACGCTGAGTGTAGTTTCAGAGATCTGGATTGAAATATCTTCCCTCATACTTGTTTGTTATGTGATCTTTGACAAAACCCTTCATCTCTCTTTGTCTCAATTTCATCATCAATCCAATGATAGGGTTTCAGCAGGTGATCTCCAGGGTCTCTGCCAGCTCTAAAACTTATGATCCAATGGAATGGAAAATAGAAAATAAACAGGAACTCATTCATGACTTTCCTCTTTATCTAAGTTTACATCTGTTCACCTGTCTCTCTTTCCTTTACTCCTCACATCCAATGAGCTATCATTTTTTAAAATTCTTTTCCAATGATATCTTTGGTTTTGTCCTTTTGCAATTTCTAGTCTGAAGTTATCTTATGCCATCTGAACACAACTGCCTTCCATTCAGGAGGCAGTGAAATAGAGACTTTTCATACCTAGGCCACATCTGGAATATTGGCATTAGATTGGGCTTATGCCAACATATCGCAATTTATAATATCAAGGGAATGCTGAATTGACAAATTATTAGAATCCTTTGCCTGAGAATGGGACTTTCCTGTAAGCTTCTCATTATTTTGTTTTATTAACCTGGGTCTTGGCCCCAAATTTATTCTTCCTACTCCCTTATTTCTTACTTATTCACTCTTGTTGACTATACCACCATAATATATTGACCCTAGACTGAGCAACTTGCCTTTGATGTCATTGCTGTGTATACAGCCTAAACTTCTGTCAGTCAGCCTGCATTAACTCAGACTGCTGCTGACCCCTCTCTACCCCTTTCCTTCTACTCTTTTAACCTCTTTCTGGTCAGGAGATAGGGAGAATTTAGACAATGCAATTATCACCCCTTGCACACATTTTTATAGGAATTTCTTAGATGACATCACCTCTCTAAAGTGATACTCTACTCCAATCTCAGTTAATATTCTTCAGTGTTTTTAAAATAATGTCACTCCCTTGATCATGATTCCATCACAATTTCTTTTTGTAAATACTGTAATTCAAAATCTAAACCCTTTGATCCTAATCTTGGGACTCAATTTATATCTTACCAGTTGTATTGTAAATTATTATGTAAGTTCAACATAGATTCTTTGAAAATAGGCTTTATGACTTCTTTACCTTTTTATGTACTCCCATAATAGCAATGACTATAATCTCGCTTCACACGATGGGTTCTAGATAAAAGCTTACTAGAAGAGTAATGACCTGACTTGGGTGTTTCCTTTTGAGATTTTTTCCTTTTTTTTTTTTTTATGACTCACCACTTCCTTTATTTGTACAAAATAGTAAATAATCATACTGTGACTGGGGAAAAAATGGTGGTTTAGGATTTAAACACATCCTTCTGTCCTGAAGCATCTATTTTGAAGGTTTGGGACTAGCAGCTTTAGCTTCACATCTTTGGGGTTGGACTTGGTAAGCTTGGTGTCAGTAGGCTTAGCAGGCTTAGAATCACTAGGCATTATGGCATTGGCTGCCTTGGGACAAGATTTTGTAGCCTTGGGATAAGACTTACTGACCTTAGTGGCAGACTTGGTATCCTTGGGGTTAGTTGGCTTGGCAGCCTTGGGGTCAGTCACCTTGGTAGCCTTGAAGTCAATGGGTTTGGCAGCCTTAGGGTCAGTGGGCTGAGTAAACTTGGGGTGAGTGGTTCTGGCAACTTTAGAGTCAGACTTTATGATCCTGAGGCATTTGATGTCAATGCTAGAATCTCGATGCTTTGTGGCCAATCTTATGGCCAGCACGCAGGGCACTGGCCTTGGGGATCTTGGACCTCAGGAGCTTGGTCTTGGAGGCCTTGGTGCTCAGGGCCTTGATGACCTCTGCTCTGGCTTTGATGGCTTTGATGTTATTGGCCTGAATCTTCTTCGGCCCCTTGTTGTTATGCTTCTTGGCAAAGTGTGTGTTTCTCAGAAACTTGAGGTCAGCCCCTTTCAGGGAGTTCAGGGATTCAGATCTCTGTGATACTATTTCTGTGCCATTTTCATGATTGGTTGTGGGTGGTATAGTTCTTAGACTTAGCTATCTTTACATCACAGCCTGCACTAAAAGGTACTCTACTGACTGGAAGAGGCCAAGCAAGAGAGAAAAAGCTGAAATTTGCATTGTATTTTTTACATAAAGAGCCAAATTCAATGTGAATCCTTTCCTCAGTCCCACATAAGATCATTCTAAATCCTTCCATTTCTAAGTGAGTTAATTAAAAAATTTCCACAGAATAATTGGTTAACAATAAATCACCACCCTCCAATACTAAATTATTTGGATTGTATTATTGAACAAAAGTTAAAATGCCACTATTGAAATAGAGTTCCATTAAAATGGGAAATTGTAAATAGTTGGAATGTAATATGTTTAGCATTTAAGTACATTACAGATTGCATTATTGGTAAAAAAAAAAAAAAACAAACATGTATGTGCTTCTATCAGTTATGTGGTACCTACTTATTGCAAGAGTGTTAAAGAGATGTTAATAGGATGTTGTTTGTCCTTCATTCTCAAAGAGGACAATGTTGTCAGGAAGGTGATGAGTAATATGATAGGACAATGTTGAATGAATAGGGTTTTTATCAAATATTCTTGTTGGATTATAAAATGACAACTATAGGTATTTGAAAGCATTTAAATAATTTACAAGGTTTCCCTCCCACACCTTATTTTGATGATCTATCTTGTATGTAGAATTTGTTACTCACAAAACATTTTCTTTTCACAACTCTATGGAACAAGACATATAATTGTGATTATTTTTCCAGATGAAAAATCTCATACTTAAGGGTTAAATGATTTGACTGAGGTCACAGCCCTAGCAAGCTGTCACAACTGGGACACTAGCACTCATTTTTCTGTCTCAAGTTTAGTGGATTTTGTTCTTATTGTCATCTTGTTTTGTTTTTATCCAACTGTACACCCCCCAAAAAAATTTTGGCCCTTTCTGGAAAAACATAATAGTTTAAAAAATTCAAGTTATATATAATGATTCCTTTACAACTACAACTAATAAATAATTTCCTGAAAAGTGGCTTTATAGAGTAAAAAAAAAAAAAAAAAACAAAAAATAAACAGAGAATAAAATAAAAAATTAATTCACAAGAACAGGATTTTTTTAAACCATTCTGTAGTAGGCCTCTAGGATCATAGATTGAAAGCTAAAGAGACATTAGAGCATTCCAAATCTCACATTTCAAGGATAAGGAAGGAGTTCCAGACAGATTCAATGATTTCCCTAAGGTCCTGGAGCTTGACAAAGGTGAAATGTGAACCCTAATGCTCTGAGTCATCCACAGTTTCCCCACTACTTCATGCTACCTCTCTTATCAATTGACATAAGTGCAAATGTGGCAAGAGTTTAAAAACAGAAGCAAAGAAAAAAGGAAAAAGAAAAACTCCAAAGTAGGTGGATCAAGTTGATTTTTTTATTTCGTTAATAAACTATACATCCAAGCAGAACAGAAATTTTCTGCTGTCATTGGGAAAGAAGAGTGGCATAGAATATTGAATATATACAGCCAAGAACATACAGGTTCAATTTTGCCTCTAACACTAACTGTGTGACTGTGGTCAAGTGATTTAATGTCTCTGAGCCTCAATTTCTTCATCTGTTAAAAGAAAAGAAAAATGCAAATAATGCCTATTTCCTCACAAGGGTGCTGTGAAGCTCAAATGAGAAAATAAATATTAAATACTTTGTAAATTTTAGAATATTATATGATGAATACCACCACCACCACGATTGCTGCTTCTACAACTACTACTACAGCTACTACAGATGTAAATGACAAAAAGACAGAAGAAATCTGTCTAAAGAAAAATAGTTTTTGTCATCATTTTCTCATAATTGAACTACATTTGTTCTTGTATGCAATTGCAATATCCCTCTTCCCCAGTATGCACAAAAAAAGTTTTACTTTTGCAAATTTTTTGTAAAAGATTCTTCACTCTTTCAATTTGGCATTTGGATTTTAGTATATTGATAATATGGTTATCAAATGGGAACAAATTATTAAAGTAAAATAAAACTATTACTCTTCACTGGTTAGAGATTTTACAGCATCTGTGCATAGAATTGAAACTTGCTCCAAGCTCCAAACTTTCTACTTCTGTAATTTTTTTTTAATTTTCCATAATACATTAACAAAATGGTTTATTAGAATCTAGTATTGTATCAAATTGCCTATAGAGTAGAGCTAGGGAATTCATACCACATAGATTAATTTTCCTGTTAAATGAAACTTAACTGAACAAATACAATTATGTTCAAACTCTAAAAATGAACATCTTTCTGAAATGTATTTTATACTTCACTATTTTGTTAATAGTGCACATTCAAAATAATTTCACCTCTTTTTGATGGTTGAGAGGTATGGGCACCGATTGTGGTGCTGTAGTATAGATTGAGTGAAACTGATCCAGATCTCACAGATACACTAAGGTCAAAATAGGTATATTGTTTTGACAAAATGGGTGAAATTATATTCAAATTAGGGAAGCATGGAACATTGTGCTTATAAGATCTATAGATAAGGGAATAATGTGTGACTAAACAAGAGATAGAGAACATTACAAGATATGAAATGGATGATTTTGATTATATTAAATTTTTTTAACAAAGGGTTTTGCACAAGCAAAACCAATACAGCCAAGATTAGAAGGGAAGCAGAAAATTTGGGTGGGGAATTGATGCAATTTTCTCTGATAAACGTCTCATTTCCAAAATATATTGAGAATCTAGTCAAATTTATAAGAATATGAGTCATTCCCCAATTGATAAATGGTCAAAGGATATGAAGTCAATTTTTGGAAGAAGAAATTAAAGCTATCTACTATTATATAAAATACTCTAAATGGCAATTTAAAAAAATAACTTATTATATATTTGCAAAATCCTTTTTTTTTATTTTAATTTACAAACTCACTTCCTCCCTCGCACTCCCTCTCATAGCAATGAAGGAGGCAAGTGATATGATATCAATTATCTCTGTGAAATCCATATTAGCCATACACACATTTTTTAAAAACAAAGAAAAATAAAGTGAGAAAAATGTACTTCAATTTGCATTCAGAGTTCTTCAATTCTTCCTTTGGAAGTGGATAGCATTTTTGGAGGTGGATAGCATGAGTCCTTTGGAATTGTTTGGGATCATTCTATTGATTAGAGTAGTCAAATCTTTTATAATTCATTATTACTACAACATGGCTATTACTGTGCACAATGAACTCCTGGTTCTTCTCACCTAACTTTGAATCAGTTCATAAAGTTTTTACCATGTTTGTTTGTTTGTTTTTTAAATCATCCCTTTATCATTTCTTATAATATAATAATACTCTATCAAAATCATATGCCACATCTTATTCAGTTATTCCCCAACTGATGAGAATTCCCTCAATTTTCAATTCTTTACCAAGACCAAAAAGCCACTACTTACATTTTTGCACACATAAGTTCATTCCCCTTTTTTCTTCATCTCTTTGGGATATAGACAAAGTAGTGTGGCATTGCTGGGTAAATGTGCATACACAGTTTTATAGCCCATTGGGAATGGTTCCAAATTTTTCTTTAGAATGATTGGACCTGTTCACTATTTTACCAGCAGTTCATCAAGGTATCTATTCTCCCCCCCACCCTCATCCTTTCTAGCAATTGTATTCAGCTTGTTTGTTGTTTGTTTCTGATAAGTGTGAGGTGGTACATTCCTCTAATTAATAAGGATTTAAAACATTTTTTCTTATGACTATCAATAGCTTTGATTTATTCTTTTTGAAAACTTCCTGTTCATATTCATTTATCAATTAGGTAATGACTTATTTTTATAACTTTTATATTTTAATTAAAATTTAAAAATTATTAGAAATTATTTTTATAAATTATAATTCACATATAAAATTATTTTTATAAATTTTATAAATTTGACTCAATTTTTATGCATTTGAGAAATAAGGTCTTTAGAGGCTGGATTCAAGATAGCAGAGTAATGACAGGGACTTAGTCACTTGAGCCCTCCCAAATCCCCCTCCAAACAATTATAAAATGATGCATCAAAATGAATTCTGGAGTAGCAGAAATAATTAAAGGATGATGGTGAAACAATTTTGCAGCCCAAGACAACCTACTTTTGCAGAAAAATTTTGGCTCACTCTGGTGAGAGTGGAGCAGGATCCATCACAGGCCACACTCATAAGTCAGCAGCAAGTCTTGGGGGAAACTGAACTAGCAGCTGGGGCTTTCAGAGCTCCCAGCCCCAGATGGTAAAGGGGGTCAGACAACTGATCAGAAGGAGATTACAGGGAACATTTTGTTAGCATTGAGTGCAGGATGCTGTTGAATTGTTTGGGTCACATTCCCAGGGTAAGGACAAGTAATAGAATATCAAATCATGTGGCATTAGGGGAGTAGAGACCGTAGTCACAGTTCTAGGGCAGCAAAGAGTACATGTGGCTGCTCACAGACCAGAAAACAAGCCAAAAGAATACTGACCACCACAGATCTCCTTAGAACATATCACCTATAGACTCCTAGAACATTTATAAACACATAAAATCTGATTTTGGGGACCATGCTCCTTCCACCCCAAGAACAGACTCCAACATTTTTCATACAGCTAAAAGTCAAGAACTATACTGAAAAATTCAGCCAAAAACTATAAATAAATCCTTGTTGTAGCAGTTACCATAGTGCAAGAAAAGATCAAAACACAAACTCAGAAGAAGACAAAGTAAAAACAGTTACATCCAAAGCCACAAAGAAAAAATGTGAATTTGTCTCAGACCCAAAAAAATTCCTGAAAGCACTCAAAATGGATTTTTAAAATGAAATAAGAGAGGTAGAGGTAGAATTGGGAAAAAGCAATAACAGTTATGCTATACAATAATAAAATGAGTCAACAACTTGGCAAAAAAGGCACAAAAATTATGAAAGAAAATAACATCTTAAAAAACAGAACAGGTCAAAGGGTAAGAACAAAAACTGGGAAAGAACTTCTTGAGAAGCAGAATTGGCCAAATAGAAAAAGGGTCACAAAAGCTCACTGAAGAAAGTAATTCCTTAAAGATTACAACTGAACAAGTAAAATTTAATGATTCAATGAAACACCAAGAAACAATGAAACAAAATCAAAAGAATGAAAAAACAGAGGAAAATGTGAAGAATGTCATGGAAAAAAAAACAACTGACATGGAAAATAGATCAAGTAAAGGTCAATTAAGAGGTAAATTCCACGAAAGCTGGGAGGGAGAGAGAGACAGAGATAGAGAGAGAGGGAGAGAGGGAGAGACAGAGGCAGAGGCAGAGACAGAGAAACAGAGAGAGAGAGATAGAAAGAGACAGAGAGAGAGAGAGAGAGAGAGAGGTGGGAGGGGAGAAACTGCATTGATATCCTAAGCCCAGAGAAGAAAATGAAAACTGAAAGAATCCATCACTCACCTCCTAATAGAAATTCAGATTAACCATCTCAATTTCATCCTCAACTGCTTATTCTTACTCATCCCACATAACCAATCAATTCCCAAACTTCTCATGGCTATTATTCCATTTCTCTCCACCCACAGAGTCATTAACTGACTTCAAGCTCTTATCAAATCTTGAATGAACTATCTCAATAGTTTCCTGATCAGTCTCGCTACCCTCAAGTCTCTTCCCTATTCAATTATCCTATACAAAAGTATCAAAGTGATTTTTCTAAAATATAATCATGTCATCTCTCTACTCAAGAAACACATGTATAGAGGGGCAGAGCCAAGATGGCAGAGTAGAAAGACACACATACTACTAGCTCTTCCCCCACAGCCCATAAAATACCTGAAAAGAAAGACTCTCCACAAATTCTAGAGCAGCAGAAGGCACAGAACAACAGAGCGGAAGAGATTTCCAGGCCAGGCTGACCTGAAAGGCCAACAAGAAACGTCTGTTGCACAGGACTCAGTGCGAAACACAGCCCAACCTTTACCATGTGGTGTGGCTTGGCTCTGAGAGGAGGATACAAACAGGGCTCAGGGGCAAAATCTCCAGTCACAGCAGCAGCGTTCCTCAGAGGCCACATTGGGCAGGATGCAGCAGCTTCCACAGCAGCCCCTACAGCAGCCTGCATCCATTGTTGTATTGCAAAATCTCTGGGGACACTGAGCAGCTGATTCTTACTTTAGCCCTGTGTAGAGGCCCTGCAGTAACTGATCTTTATCTCACACTGAATGACAGCCCTGCCCCCCCAGCTTATCTGAATCTCAGCCCCCAATGCTGACTTGGCAGAACTGGAGGCCAGGTGGTTGTGAAGAGGAAACTCTCCTAAGATTCGAGGCACAAAAATCTCTCTCTGTTCCCAGACAAGTGTACACATTTGATTGTGCCACTTGGGAGGAAATGGGATTTTACAGATCCCCAGAGTATACCCTACTCTTGAAAAAGGACCCAAAAGTCAAATAACTGGTTGGGAAAATGCCCAAAAAATGGAAAAAAATAAGACTATAGAAGGTTACTTTCTTGAAGAACAGGTATATTCTCCCATCCTTTCAGATGAGGAAGAACAATGCTTACCATCAGGGAAAGACACAGAAGTCAAGGCTTCTGTATCCCAAACATCCAAAATAAATATTCAATGGACTCAGGCCATGGAAGAGCTCAAAAAGGATTTTGAAAAGCAAGTTAAAAAGGTGGAGGAAAAACTGGGAACAGAAATGAGAGAGAGGAAAGAAAAGCATGAAAAGTGGGTCGACACCTTGCTAAAGGAGACCCAAAAAAAAATGCTGAAGAAAATAACACCTTTAAAAATAGGGTAACTCAATTGGCAAAAGAGGTCCAAAAAGCCAATGAGGAGAAGAATGCTTTCAAAAGCAGAATTAGCCAAATGGAAAAGGAGGTTCAAAAGCTCACTGAAGAAAATAGTTCTTTAAAAATTAGAATGGAACAGATGGAGGCTAATGACTTTATGAGAAACCAAGAAATCACAAAACAAAACCAGAAGAATGAAAAAAAAATGGAAGATAATGTGAAATATCTCACTGGAAAAACAACTGACCTGGAAAATAGATCCAGGAGAGACAATTTAAAAATTATGGGACTACATGAAAGCCATGATAAAAAAAAAGAGCCTAGATATCATCTTTCATGAAATTATCAAAGAAAACTGCCCTGACATTCTAGAACCAGCGGGCAGAATAAATATTGAAAGAATCCACCGATCACCTCCTGAAAGAGATCCAAAAAGAGAAACTCCTAGGAACAATGTGGCCAAATTCCAGAGTTCCCAGGTCAAGGAAAAAATATTGCAAGCAACTAGAAATTCAAGTACTGTGGAAATACAATCAGGATAACACAAGATCTAGCAGCTTCTACATTAAGGGATAAAAGGGCATGGAATATGATATTCCAGAAGTCAAAGGAACTAGGACTAAAACCAAGAATCACCTACCCAGCAAAATTAAATATAATACTTCAGGGGGGAAAATGGTCTTTCAATGAAATAGAGGACTTTCAAGCATTCTTGATGAAAAGACCAGAGCTGAAAAGAAAATTAGACTTTCAAACACAAAAATGAAGAGAAGCATGAAAAGGTAAACAGCAAAGAGAAGTCATAAGGGACTTACTAAAGTTGAACTGTTTACATTCCTACATGGAAAGACAATATTTGTAACTCTTGAAACTATTCAGTATCTGGGTAGTTGGTGGGATCACACACATACACATACACACACACACACACACACAGAGGCAGAGAGAGACAGAAAGACAGAGAGCACAGGGTGAATTGAATAAGGTCTTTTAAAAAATGAAATTGAGCGGTGAGAGAGATATATTGGGAGGAGAAAGGGAGAAATGGAATGGGCCAAATTATCTCTCATAAAAGAGGCAAGTAAAAGACTTTTCAGTAGAGGGGAAAAGGGGGGAAGGTGATAGAAGAAACATGAAGCTTACTCTCATCACATTTGACTAAAGGAAGAAATAAAATGCACACTCATTTTGGTATGAAAACCTATCTTACAATACAGGAAAGTGGGGGAGAAGGGGATAAGCAGGGTTGAGGGGATGATGGAAGGGAGGGTAATGGGAGGAGGGAGCAATTAGAAGTCAACATTCTTGGTGAGGGATAGGGTCATAAGAGAGAGTAGAAGAAACAGGGGGCAGAATAGGATGGAGGGAAATATAGTTAGTCTTACACAACATGACTGTTATGGAAGTCATTTGCAAAACTACACAGATATGGCCTATATTGAATTGCTTGCCTTCCCTGTGGGGATGGGTGGGGAGGGAGGGAGGAAGAGAAGTTGGAACTCAAAGTTTTAGGAACAACTGTTGAGTATTGTTCTTACATACAACTAGGAAATGAGAAATACAGATAATGGGGTATAGAAATTTATCTTGCCCTACAGGACAAAAGAGAAGATGGGGATAAGGGAAGGGAGAGATGTTAGAAGGGAAGGGAGACTGGTGATAGGGGTAATTAGAATGATTGGCATTTTGGGGTGGGGGGAGGGGAGAGATAAGAAGAAAATTTGGAACTCAAAATTTTGTGAAAATGAATGTTGAAAACTTAAATTAAATAAATAAATAAATAAATAAAAGGAAACACATGTATATATGTTAGTACACATATATGCACAAATATGTGTGTTTGTATATATACATATACATGCACAGTATTATATGGATCCCTTTGCATACACATAAACATATACATATAGTGATATATATGTATTTGCGTGTGTATATATACTAGTGCTGGTGTATATGATGCCCTATCACACATGCCATAGTCCCAACAAACTTGTCTCCATACTGCTCTTCATACATCACAATCCTTTGCCCTTCTCAGTGCCTTTTCATGAGTGAAATGCACTGTCTCCTCATGTTTACCTGCTAGAATTCCTATTTTCTTTCATTTTTTTTCACTAAAATGCCAAGTTCTACATACTTTTCTATACACCTCAAGTACTAATTCTCTCTACCCAATAGTCACCTCAAATACATTTTGTATTTAATAAAAAAGTATTTAGCATATATGCATATAGCATGTACATATACATATGCACATATAGTATCTCTTCCAAAATAATGTATACTCCTTGAGGACTGAGAATGTTTTACTTTCATGTTTGCCAGCACTTAGTGTAGTGCCTGGGAAAGAATAGGTGCTTAATAAGTGTGTGTGAAGCTACACTCAGGAGCCCATACATACCTTTTCCTACTCTGACATACAGTCCTGGGAAGTAAAACAAAGTAAACCGCTGTGTCATGCATTCCTGTCAAATCAGAAACATATGAGACTCTTGTCTCTCACTACAGACATAAGTGAGAAAATAGTACTCACTCCTACCCTCCTGCCTACCATGGGAATGTTAGTTTTGATACCCCCTATTATTTCCCTTTTTGCGATTGAATTAGTTGCCTCTCTTTCAATCCTGTATAATCCTTCCCCTTTACTGCTCTTGCTATACTTTCCCACTTTCCCTCTTAAAAGCTTGTTTAAAGACTAAAGAAATCACTCTTACTTCTCTGCTCATTTTGAAATTGAGGATAAAAGTATCTCCAGTTCCCTTCTGTCTCCTGCTTTCATTTTTCAACTTTATTAGCTTTCCATTGGATTTTTCTGCTACCTCCCACTAAATATATTTCCCTCCTACTTCCCATTTACAGAATAGCTAGCCTCTTACAACTATTTTGTGCCTTGTCAATACATTTGTTCTTTCTTATTTGTTCTTTATTTTATTTCATTTTCCCCACTTAATAGTATTTTTTCTAATTACATGTAAAAATAGTTTTTAACATTCACTTTTAAAAGATTTTGAGTTCCAAATGTTTTTCTCCCTCCCTCCTTGTAGCGACAAACACTCTGGCATAAACAGAAGGGCTTACTGCATAGGTTCTTTGATATTTTTTTTTTCTAAAAGGAAAATAACTTGAGGGATAAACAATCTTCTTTAATCACATATACCAATAGAGGAAATAAAGGCAGAGAAATAAAGACCAACAGACAGGGCTTCCAACTGTCTAATCAGAAGCAATACATACATCATAGATTACAAATTAACAGACAGATCTAAATGGCTAACCATTATATATACATATATATGTATGTGGGTATGTGTGTATATGTATGCACACACACATATATGTGTATGTATATGTATGTGTGTGTATATGTATGTATATATACACATACATATATACTTATATACATATACACACACATATATATGCATGTATATATATGTATGTATATATATGTGTGTGCATATATATATATTTGCCAGAGAGAGAAACACCAACATAACAACTTCTGGGTTTTCAAAGGAGGCGGGGAAGGCACAGATCCCCACAGTCTCAGTCTCGTCAGGCACATGAACCTTCTTCCAAAGCAAAAACTTCACTTTTCAGAGCCAGAGAGCATGACACACTGGACACAGTGTCTCATTAGAAATTAACAAAAGGTATATGAGGCCTACTAATGGTCATGGAAGATCTCTAACTCTCATTAACATGAATTAACATTATACTCCCTTCCTTCTCCCCTCTCATCTCCCCTCCCAAAGACAGCAAGTATTCTGAGATAAGCTATATAATCATAATAAATATATCCCCACATTAGTCATGTTGTGAAAAAAGAATAGGAATAAAAGGTAAAAAAAAAAAAAGGAAACAGGAGAAAGGGAAAAATAAGAGAAAATTGTATGCTTTGATCTGCAGACTCCATAGTTCTTTCTCTAGATGTGGATAGAATTTTCCATAATGAGTCTTTTGGAATTATCTTAGCTTATTGTAATGCTGAGACGATCTAAGTCTATAAAATATATTATCATACAATGTTGATGTTACTGTGTTCTGCTCACTTTATTCAGCATCAGTTCATATAAGTCTTTCCAGGCTTTTCTGAAATGTTTGCTCATCATGTCTTATAGCACAATAGGATTTCATTACATTCATTTACTACAACTTATTCAGCCATTCCCCAACTCAAGAGCATCCTTTTATTTTCAATTCTTGGCCACCATAAAAATAGCTGCTATAAATATTTTTACATATGTGGGTCCTTTTACCTTTGGGATGATCTCTTTGGAATACAGACCTAGTAACGCTGTTGCTGGATCAAGGGTATGCACAATTTGATAGCTCTTTGGGCATAGCTCCAAATTGTTCTCCAGAATGATTGGATCAATGCACAACTCCACCAACAATGTATTAGTGTTCCAGTATTCCCACATCTTTTCCAACATTTACATATTTCTTTTTTGTCATATTATTCAATTGAATAGACGTAAAGTGGTGCTTCAGAGTTATTTTAACTAGCATTTCTCTAATCAATAGTAATTTAGATTTTCACCTGATTGTAGATAGCTTTAGTTTCTTCTTCTGAAAACTGTCTGTTCGTATTATTTGACCTTTCTTTTTCAATTGGTGATGTATGTTCTTTAAACTTTTAATAAGGGTTACAATAAGGCATAGAAGAGAATTGAATTACTTGGTATTTTCTTGATAATATCTTTTTTAACCTTTTTTAATCTTATTTTTTCTTCTATCTTTATGAAACTCAACCTAGATTTATTTTCTTCAAATTTAAGTTTATATTTACCCGTTTTTTGTTATTATTATCTTTTGGTATTTTTCTTATATTCTAGTAAAAATCTCATCACCATCCTCTCTCCTGAGAGCTATGATGATCAGCTTCACCCGTAAGGGTGAATGTTCTCAGCTACCTTCATTTGTGTGATCTGGAGGCCAGAGTTGGTCCTTGCTCTAAGTAAACTCCATATAGAGGAAGATTGAATAGAAATATTTATCTATTTCTTTTTCTTGTGGGCATGGAAGTTTCTTCCTCCTTTCCAGAACTGGGTCTACTATGTCTTGTGTTCACACTCCTTTCCCACCCATACATGCAGATTCATGATGCTTCCTCTTTGTATACATTTGTATTGCTAGGTAGAACTAATTTTTTGTCATCCTTGTGAAATGAAATTTTCAGAATGAGTCACTGCTATTGGAGGCAAAAACAGACGGCCCCAAATATTCAAGTCATTCAGATTACCTATGCTGGCTAAGCCTGTCATGCAAGGTGGAATGCAAGTGAGAAGGGTAAATGTGATGGTTAAATATTTCACTTCTCTGGTGTAACTTGTACAGCTTTTACTTTATATAATACTTCAGTCTTCTATCCATATTGATTCACTTTTAATTACTGTACATTTGGCACCTATTTCCATCTGTTCATATTATTACATTGAAAATATATGCTGAAAACAACCTTACCATTTTGCTGATCATATGACCTTGGTATTGATTTTTATTTTTGCTCTAATTAACTGAACATAAACAACTGATTCATGAGTGGCTGGAACATCAGCAAATGGTCATTTCCCATCTATTAAGATGAAATCAATTTGATTTTTTGGAGAGTCTTACTTGGTGCTTTACACATCATATGCCTCCTAACCCTCTTCTCAGAGTATTTGTGATGTGTGGAGGTGTGAGATATCTCTTTAAAGCTTTAGAAGCCTTTCACCTCTCTTGTCACTGAGTCATGAACCATATTTTCTGATATAGTCTTTGCCATCTTCCCCATGGCTATTTTTTCAACTGCAGTCAATTCGAAACTTCAAATGAAAGTTGATGTAATTCGGAGTCTCTTATCAGATTCTTCATAAAAAATGTCTTTATTTCTCATCCTCTGTAACAGATATTGAAAGATAAGTTCCAGTCATTTGCATGGTAGTTTTGTTTTGCTTTGTTTTTCTCCAGTGGTTATCATGACCACTGGTACGTGAAGTGACCAAGTGTTCCCTGAAATAATGTTTCTTATTGCCTTTGTATCTAAATTTCATAGGATTGTGGATTTGTAGTTGGAAATGATCTTAGAATTAATCAGTACCCAGCTCCTCATTGCCCACATAAGGAAACTGAGGCTTGAGGTTAAATGACTTAAATAAGATCATAGAACTAGTGCTGTAGGAAGGTTTTTAACTCAGATACCCCTGATTCCAAATCCACAAAGCCACCTCACTGCCTGTGAAGTTGAGACAAAGTGATCTCCAAGGTCTTTAGTCCTGTTATAAATCTGTATACCATGGACAGCTAAGTGATGCAATAACGAGCAGAGCCTAGAGTCAGGGAGACTGGAGGTAAAGTCTGACCCAAGACATTTCCTAGCTATGTGACATTAGACAAGCCACTTAATCCTGTTTACCTCAGTTTCTCATCTACAAAAAGAATTGGAGAAGGAAATGGCAAACCACTCCAGAATCTTTTCCAAGAAAATCCCAGAAAGGCGTCACAAAGAATTAGACATGACTAAACAACAAAATCTCTCTATATGTAATTATTATATATTATTAATATAATAAACCTAACTACTTGAAATTTATTTTTGTCTTCAAGGAAAACCAGTGAGTCATTCTTTCAGTTAACTAACTTTCTTTTTTTGTCTTCTAGTTTCATTTATAAAGAGAAGATAAAAATTTATATGATTCAGCCCTTCAAGCTCCTTGTTTGCTGGACATGGATCTCACATTCAGAATACAACTAGTTCAATTAGAATTTATTGATAGCTTAAAAACTGTGTAATTTAAAAACTGTAGTCATCTGCAGAAACAGAAGTAGACCACATAAGATCAAGGGCTATTTTGTAATTTTCTTTGTTTCAGCTGCTTTCATAGCTAAATAATTCATCACCTCTAGTCTTCTTGTGATAAGTCTTTTCACATTTAGTTATCTAGATAAGACCTTGTGCAATAGGAAGAAAAAAAAAACACTGTTTCTTATCTCCACTCTAAATCTTTTCATCATGGTAAACCCTGTCATAGCTTGGGCTGCAATAAAAGTCATAAAATATAAGCAGAGGCTGAAAAAATATTTTTTCTCAAAATAAAGCACTTACATACATGCATTTAAAATGTATAGGAAAAGAAAGACTTTTTATTTAAAGACCTTTGTTCTAACTATTAATATGATTATTTAATACCAGTGTATCCAACTAGTAAGGAAATATTTGACTCCCACAAGGAATGTAGACTAATCAAAGATGTCAACTCCAGTTACTGTTTGGCATAGCAACAGAAGTGGAAGAGATCAAAAATAAAATTCCACTGAAATAACAACAACAAAATCCATTAAATATTTATGAATTTTCTGACCAAATCCAGGATAGAATTTATACACATACAAATATAAAACCATTTTCACAACAATAATTAGAAACAAATAATTGTAGAGATAATCAACATTTTTAGTTCCATTCTGCCAAAATATAAGAAGATGATGATATTGTCTAAATTATACTGGTATAAAATTAGACAAAATAATAAAATTCATTTGGAGAAATAAGATGTTAATGATATCAAGGGAAGTAATAACAATCAAATCTCAAATCTATTAAAAGAAAAAACACAAAAAAATGAATTAATAAGCAATACCCAAAATTAAACATCCTAGTGTTCTATGGTTTTCCAATCCAAAACACCTTGTGTTCATCATATCTTCCATAAATTTTTTCCTCTAGTTCCATTTAGGTAATCTTAGGGCAAAAACCTATCTCACTTTTTTGTTCATATCCCTAACATTTTTTTTAAAAAAAATTATTGTCATATAAGTGCTTCTTAATTCATTTATTTAAATTTTAAAAGGGAAAGGGAAAAGGAAAATAATCATAATTGGTCTGCCAGTAATAAATTTTAGAATTTTCCAAAGAAATATTCAATGGTAATTGAATATTGATAAAGATGGAGTGAGTTACTGAATGGGACTAATTATAGAAGTAGAGTTGTCTCAGCAGCTATTGATTGATTGCTCTGAGGTTCTACATAGCATCTTAGATATTTATAGTAATGGAGTGCATTTTTCCACTTTATTTGAGCTAAATGGAAAGGGAAAAAGTACATTAAAAGCATAAAAAGATACCAGGTCTTTAGATCTTTGGACATTACAAGGTACAGTCCCAGGTAAATATTTTGTTTTGTTTTCCAGAAAGGTAATTAGGGTTACCATCAAAATATTCAAAAAAAATGTTGCTCTGAAAATGTTGCTTAAAAAAAAAAAAACAGAAATTATAGGAATTCTGATTCCCCAAATAAAGGTAAAGTAAATATAGAGGGATAATAAAAAGCTTCTGATCAATGCAAAAATTTGGAAATTAAAGCTAAATTTAGAGACTGAAAATTATCTGATGTGATTGAAGTTTTGTTTTTCCCTAAAGCTTGCTCTATATAACATCTTGAATTAAGTTTATAAACAGAAGGAGTGATGAGTTAGCTAAAATGTTCAATTCAATTCAGTTTCAGTGATCATTTAAGCGGATACTATATGGGTCATTGTGATAGACATGTTGGAGGATGCAAGCAGTTCCTTATCTCAAGTAGAAAAAATAAGATAAGTACACAAATAAGCCTAATGTGGGGGGGGGGGGGGAGCAGTAGGAAATGTGCTAAGAACCAAAAGACTGCATAATATATTATCAGGGAGGAAATGGTTGCATCCAGTTGAAAGAATCTAAATGGAATGTGATCTGAAAAAAGCAAGCATGGTAATCTCTTGACAGGGACGAATTGGTATTCTAGTTAGAAGGGAAGGCATGGACATGATTCACAGGCATGATAGCTCAGGGTTGGTTGGAGAAGCTACAGCAAAACCCACTGTACTGCACTTTGAATTAATTTTGAAATACAGAACTGACAATTCTTTGAGAACTGTACCATACATACACATGCATACATATATGTACATATGTATATAAAAGATACATATGTATGCATACGTGTGTATGTATACATATATAAATACATGCATACAAATATACGTGTATGCATGTGTATATACACATATACACACATATCTGTGTGTGTACATATATATATATATATATATATATATATATATATATATATATAAAATCCCTGCTGTTACAAACCCTTCTCTTCAACTTTTAAAAACTAAGTCTTTTAAAAATCAAAGTAATTTGGTGAGTTGTATGCATATCCCCACATTGGCCTGTTTGAGCAACAGCTCCCTTTTTTCGTTCTTAGCAGAATTGCTTCTGCTTGCACCATCAAAAATTCATTTTTGGAAATTTCCCATTCCTCTTTCATGGACTTACCTTGTAATATTTTAGAGTAGGAAACCCTGCATTTTATATTTTGATACTTTAGGCATCAAACAGTTCTGTCCTTTGTGGTGAGGCTCAAGTCAAAAGTAACAATTCTCTTTGTTTTCTCTTTCATCTTTTGAAGACTCAAATTATCATTATAGCATGTCAATAATTGATCAGCTATACAGAGACACACACACAGAAACACAGGGGGAGAGGGAGGAGGGAGAGGCAAAAGAGAAAGGATGGGGAGAAATGTGTAATGCTGGTTGCCTGCATGAAACCAGACAGCTCTGCAGACAGAAAACAACTTCTAATAAGTGATCACAAAAGGTCAGCTTTTAGGAACGCTTCTAACAAAGTTCATCAAAGAGAGAGGATTTATTTCTCCTTCACCTGTTTTCTCATATTAGCTTCCTATAAGTCTGATTCATTTCTGGGCATCAGAAGGTAGAGAAGGAGAGGGGGTGAAGAGGGGAGAGTTTTCTAGTACCCTCATGACAGGTTTACATGTTTTAAAAGAACTATTTTTTTTCTTTCTGTTCAGATGTTCATTAAATTATTTCTATGACAGTATCTTTTCTTTCTTCCTGTGTTCTTCTGCCCTCCTCACACAGATTAATATTCTTTTCTGCTACTTCAAATTCTTTTTCTTTTTTGTTTTCTTTTTGAGGTAATTTTTCTCATTTTTTTTTCCAAAAGAGGCTTTATTCTTTCAAATAATCTGGAGAGTAGGACAGCACACCCCCATGCCTTTCTCATCCTCTAAAAAAAGAGACTATTTCTGATGTAATTACTTACATAGTTTGTAGTTATCATGGCCAGAAATACAAATAAAATACACTGGCAAGAGACTACTTCAAAATTCCTCTGTTCCTAAATGCTTCCTGGAAATGAAAGTCTCAGCGTTGCGTCTACTGAACAATTTAATTCAAAGGACTTCAGTCACTATCATCTAATTTCCATGCTCTATTCTAGGCACTAAAAAGCCAAAATTAAAACAACTTCATCCTTCAAGGAACTTATATTCAAATGGAGGGAAGTGATCTGCGCACAGAAAATTTAGTATAAAATATAAATCACGTAATTTCCTGGGATGAAGGTACTCGTAGTTGAGTGCCTCACAATAGACTTCTAGTGAAAGGCTGCCCTGAACCAAATCGAGGGTTCTCTGAAACTTATGTAAGGAAGGAGCACATTCCATATGCAGAAGACAGGCTGTGCAGATGCATAGAAACAGGAGGTGGACTAACCAAGGTGCCAGTTCCTTCACATAACATAGAGGGTGGGAAAGAGAGCAACACAGTAGAAAGCAGGTTGGAGCCTGATTGTGAAAGGTTTGGAAGTCCAGTCAGAGGAGTTTCTTTTTTACCTTAAGGATAAAGAGCCAGTAGAGCTTTGTCAGCAAGGGCATACCATGGCATTGTCCCATTTGGCATATCTATGGCCAGTTGTTACTGGGATTTACTGGATTACGTTGTGTTTTTGCCACATCTGTCCGTTACAATGGTGGTGCAAATTCTCCAATCTGCTGAGCTTCTACCTATTTATAGTGTGCTTCCCACCTTTCTTTTTAATAAGGATGATACTGACCTGCTGCCTTGGGTTGTCAATTAACATATTCCATCAATCAACCAATGCAAACAGGAGCTACCTAACAGCTGCCCATTTTGTATCCCATGACAGTGAGTCAAGCAAAATCCAATTACCAGTCATTTCTCTCCTCTTCCTATATTTTTTTCTCTTCTTCTCATTGCAGATCATTTATAACTAGTTCCATTTTATTGCTTCTCTGGATGTCAATCCTTTGACCCTGACTTAATAGGTAGCAGCCATAAAAATTCTAAGTGCCTCGGGAAAATGAGCAGTATCTACAGTGTCCATGGTGCATTTCCATATCTATTAAGTAACAGTGAACTAATATCCACACACAAGGCCTACACAAAGTCACACAAATGTTATCTTTTGTTCTGTGCCTAAATAAGTAAATAAGTCATGGAACGCATTAAGGAAAAAAAAAGAAAAGATTAGACTAGAGAAAGAAATATGAAGGGTAAAGATTGGTTTTTAGCAGCCAGATACATTCTGATTTGTAAACCAATTTTTTTTCTGTCTAAGTTAACTATGGCCTAGAATAATCATCCAATTAAGTTCTAAACAATAGACAAATATAAATTATATAATGTATAGTTTTGTTCTGAAAATGAGCTGTACTGTACACTCCCTTAATATGACTGTCATTGTTCTCAAAATAGATTTTGTTTGCCCCACTTTTAGCCTTTTATGGTAAGAGATTAATATTGAGTATAGAGACTGCTATCCATCGCTTTCATTCCCTTCACCTGACTTTACTAAATTTGCTAGTTGCCATTGGATATACACTCTCACTTTCTCTCTCACTCTCACTCTCACTCACACACACAAATACGTATATATAAGTATAACATACCTCTCTCATCCATCTCCCCAGAGAATGACTATAACCTCCATAGTTCCACACTCCTAAAATTCACTCCACTTTGCATCTGCTGCTTGCTCTCCCTGGTTTCAACTCCTCCTAACAAGATGGGAGTGGGGGCGGGAGGGAGCACAGGATAAACTCATTATTCCTTAACTTACCATTTGTTTGATTAGAGGGTTGGAGAGCAGACTATCAAATTCCTCCCAATGCCTTCCTTTATAGAGAGAAGACACTGGTTTCTCTGCTCCTTCCACTTTGTATCTGCCCCTCTGCCTGTTTTCAACTCCATGAAACAAGATGTTCCCATGCTGGGTAGCCCCTGGTGTTCCCTGCTCCCCACTATCCTTACTTTTTCTGCCTCATTTTGTGTGTCATATCCTCCCCTGAGACTGTAAGACCCATCAGGACAAGGACCATCTTTCTCTTAATTTCTCTGTGCTTGGCTCAGAGCTCGGTGCTGAATATTGAAAATTGGCTAACTCTTCAGCCAGAGAAATGTGATTGGTTTCTGTAGTTCTGCAAATAGAAACTTCACCCCTCCCTTTCCATAAACTTGGGATGCCTCTTCAATGTGCACATAGCATCACTAGGAAGAATGAATATACACATAGAATACACTAATGTAGAGGTACATATTTAGGGAGCAGATGTGTCAAAGAATTGTCAGTCAACAAGAATTTATTAAGTTCTTGCTAATGTACCAGTCACTCTGCTAAGCACTGAGGTTGCACTGAAAGACAGAAATAGCTCCTGCCCTCAATGAACTCTCATTTGAATGAAACTTATCCCTCTAATTCTTCATCATCCTAATATCCTTCTTCTTCCCATGGTATAGTTATACTGCCCTTCCTTGGATGCCAAACTCCTACTAGGTAGGTCACTTGGCTGGGCTCCCTGGACCTACTTCCTTTCTGTAGGTCAGCTCTCGACTGAGAGCTAACACTCTCTTAATTCCCAGAAATGATTCTGCCTTACTGAATACTGACATAAAGGAAGAAATGAATGGAGAGAAACAAATCCCTTTGTCTGATGAACCTTATAAGAAGCATTTCTAAGAACTGACCTGTGCTGACTTCTTAGGAGGTATTTTCTGTCTGCAAAACAGTCTGGCTTCATATAGGCAACTAGGGGTACAAATTATCTTGCAGTCACATAATGACTAGTCACTCTAGAATTCCATCAATTTGATGGGAATAAAAATTTCTCTATACCTCCATAAGAAGCAGTGAAATATAAATATTTCTTTATACTTCCTTTAGGAACTGTGAATGGATCATTCTTCCTAACTCTTTACAAGCTATAAAGAGAATATTCAGAGCATAATTCACTCAGTGACTTAAAGAGAGATGGTGGATGAATTGACAGAGAAAGATAGATATAGATAGATAGATAGATAGATAGATAGATAGATAGATAGATAGATAGATAGACAGATGGATGGATGGATGGATACATAATTCTGTATAATTATTTTCAGTGTATGTGTGTATGAATGACTGTGTAAAAATTACCAAATGCTTCTGGATGGGAAAAAGAAGGCTATCTCACACACACACACACACACACACACACACACACACACACACACACACACACACACACAAAATAGTTTTAGTCTTTCCGGAGTCTAAACAAAGAAGAAAAATCTCCTTTTCTTCTTCTTAATGCTCAATTCTCCATCTACTCACCTTGGGAACTCAAGGGGAATTACTTAAAGCTAAAGTTTGTCTCATATGGAGCAGCCCAGAAGAGTGCAGCTGAAAGATTTTTAATGTACAGTGTTGAACAGGTATAAGTAAACTATTCATTTCCTCTAAAATAAATTCTTAATATGTATATGCATGCAACACATACAAGTGTGCACTGACTGAAAAACAAACAGCAGCAACTTTAAACCAGTATCATATATTCTCCTTACAGATACCTATTTGAAACAGCAAGGAATGATGTAATTTGCACTACTGTTTAATAGGTATTTAACATAACATCTTGTTTATGCCCTAAGGAGTTCCCTCCTTGCCTTTGTGTTCTGGCCAGCCTGGCTAGGGTTTGCCCTCATCTTCCTGTCAATGGTCAACTTTTTGTTCCAGAAGAACTATCATTGATGGAGAAAAGGCATCTTTTTCAATGCAGTGAGCACCAGATGACAATCCAGGATTTCCCAATCTCTTATATTTACAAGAATGCCTTCAAGATTGGACATCACCATCTTGGATTTCCTATAGTTTAATCCTGGCTTTAGACACCATGTGGGAACAGTCACCATAATTCTGAGGTAGAGAAGCAACTCTTCTTTTGCCTCTCATGGAACATCCAAAAGTTGATGCCAAAGGAAGTCAGAATTAAAGGAAGAGAAAGACAGAAGACCATCCCTTTTTTTTTTTTTTAAGACTCACCGAATGGACAATCTTATCTATTGTATCTGTGTTGCAGTCTTCCCACCCCATTATCATGGGTTGGAAAAAATCAAATGACTAGTAAATAATTGCTTTATCATCTCAAAGCAATAAGCCCCTCCAAAGTGAACACATTTCTGCAGAAGTGTTTAGGGCAACCCAGTACATTTTCCATGGGATAGCCCCTATAGCCCTTTCTCTCTATATATTCAATGACATTTAACTCCTGCTCCAAATACATTATTCAATTGCCTAAAAGAATTTAAATCAAGAATTCTTAACCTAAGGGTCTGTGGTTAGATTTCAAGGGGATCATGAATTTGTATTGTTTTTTAAATCTTCATGATCACTTTTCCTCTAACTGAAATTGGGCATTTATTTCCTTCAATGATGAGGAGTCCTTGGTTTATCTCATTTGCTCCCTGTAACAATTCTGTAAGACAAGTGCTCTTATTGTTCCCATTTATAGATAAGAAACCTGAAAATGAGAGATAAAAGTGACTACCCAGGGTCATGAAGCAAGTATATGTCTGAGGAAGGATTTGAATTCAAGTCTTCTTGACTCCAGGTTTACTATGACACCCTCTCTTCCCACAATGAATTAGTGATACAGTGCATAAGGGACCTAGTCAGGAAGATAGCAAATGTGTATCCACACAAAGGGATACAATATGCCCCTAGCATGTGGAAAGGAAAATTGGAGGTTTTAGGATGATATGAAGGAGTTTGAAAGGCATGACAGACAAGATTGAGCTATGGTCTGTACTAGTGAAAGGATTACCCAAATCAATGAGATGATAGATTCATTCAAATATTTTCATATGATTGTCAAATAGATTTCATTTTGAATGATAGTTACGGGTAGCCCACATAGGACCAGATTTGGTGTCAAGTTGAAATAGAAAACCTCCAAGGTCCTCTATAACTTAGATATTATGACCATATGAATAATATACTATTAAAAATTTAGATATAAATATAACGTAAAATAGAGAATGATTACATAAGAATTCCTGAATTTATAGTCACCAGAAAGAAGTTGTGTAAAAATTAGGAATCAGTTTAAACACTGTGAGAGATATGAATTGTTTTTCAAAAGCACATATAATACATTACAAAATGTGAGGCATATGTATTCTGCATATCCTTCTGATCAAGGAGAGATACCCATGATAAGCTCAGAAGCTAAAGAAGGATTTGCAAAGAGTGAAAGCTGATTGATAGCTGGACACCTGTAACTTGTAAACTAATGACTATACAAGATGCATTATTCAGGTGTTTATATAAGCTTTCATTTGCCAATATTGTTAATGGTGGAGCTGAAGGAAGTAACTTTAAAGTCAACGTCTAGTGGACTCAGAGGTTGCTGAGCTAAGTGTCTTGAGAAGAAGGTAAGTTTAGAAAAAAGCAACTCATTTTTCTGAAGGGCTTAGGTTAAAGAAGACTTAGAGACAGAAATATTACTTAATAGATTTTATGGGCATTATAAAGTTGCAGTGCTCAGTTATGGCTTCGAATAAGTTTGCAGCAAAATATTTTATTAGAATAACATAGGAACATGGAAAAAGATGCTTATTTAAGTAAATGTTTTCCCCCTTCTTTGTTGCAAGTGATAAACTGACATACTCCCTTGTAGACTACAGCCCTAAAACCTCTACCCTCTTACTTTAAATTTCTTTTCTTAATTTCATTTGCACCGTAGATTATCTCAAACACAATTTTAAAGTCTAAATAGAGACTCTCATGGTATGGTAAGGGTATGTTCTGTTTGGACTCCTAGCCATTCTCTACCTAGGAAATGACCTATAAATATAGTATGAAGAGTCCTTCAAATCATACTATGTATGGGAACCTTGGATCAGATGACTATCACGCTGAAAACTGATGAAAGTCTTCTGGAGTCATTCACCCACATCAACATTTCTTAGGTCTGGGCAGGTATCATTTTAACAACCCTACTGAAAACCCAAACATCCAGGCCATTTGACACAAACTATTGATTAACTCAAACTTCTTAGCCTTCAGTTACCATCAGCTTGAATTGTTGCAATATGAATAGTATCTAGGACTTGCATCTGAAGACTAGAGATTTCTATTCCTGAGATGTCACTTAATTTATAACAACCTGTCCAAAAGCTAGTAACTAGATATACTAATATTAATATTTTCTTTTTCTTATTATTTAGAATAATATGTAATTTAATTTTATTTATTATTAGGATAGTGATGATGATTATGCCTCAGAGAAAAAAGAAATGCTGAGCTTTTACATTATCTTGCTGGGACTGAAGTTAATCCAAACCACTTCTCAGTCAGTACTATCCCATGACATTTGTCCTCTAGCTATCATCCTCAGCTTCCTTCTACCTCAGTCTTGGACATAGTCCCTGGAAACCAAGACTCTAGTAAATGAGCTTTTGCCTTAGCGTACTAAGGCCCAGACCCTCCATATCACCTAAGCCATCTCCCTACCATGACACCAAAGAAGTTTTCGAGCCCTCACACCAACTTTCTACAATTGTTAATGTGTTCCCTTTCTCTATTAGCATGGAAGTCTCTTAAAGGTGAAGATGATTTTTTCTTTATCGTATATGTATTCTTAGTACTTAGCAAAATGTCTAGAACATTATAATGTTTAATAAATGCACGTAGCGTTTAACAGATTTAGTATTCAATAAATTCTCTCTCCTCTCTGTCTCTCTCCTCTCTGTCTCTCTCCTCTCTGTCTCTCTCCTCTCTGTCTCTCTCCTCTCTGTCTCTCTCCTCTCTGTCTCTCTCCTCTCTGTCTCTCTCCTCTCTGTCTCTCTCCTCTCTGTCTCTCTCTTCTCTCTCTCTCTCTGTCTCTCTTTCTCTCCCTCCTCCCTCCCTCCCTCCCTCTCTCTCTCTCTGTTTCCTGATTAACCATCTTTCTAATTATCTATCTCTTCTACCCTAAGGCCTAATGTAAGAAAAGAATGGCCCACAATCAGAATGGAAGCAAGAGGGCATATCCTGTTCTTTGTTTCATGTTAATAATGTGAAATTTTAAAAATATCATCTCTAGACTACAGGAGGAGATGGGACAGGAAAAAAACAAAATTGATTATCTTAGAAACTAACAGACATCTACATGGCGGAAAGTATGGAAGGATAGCTACAAGAGGGACAAGAGTGGAGTACCAGTGGAATACAGGTAAAACAGCCAGAACTTGAACCCAAGATAAAAGAACCTAGGTAATGATAGGTAGATGAAATCAGATTTTAATTGCCAAAACACTGAAGGTTGAATGGGCATGTGTAAGACTATGCAAATTTCAATAAAAAACAACTGAATTGAGGGTGTGGCTGATGTCTGAAGGACAGATACAAGGATAATGCCTCACATTTACCAACATCATAGGGTCAGAGGAGAATGGGAAGTGACTTGATGTACATAAGGGCAGGAATCCAAGCAAGGATTTGGACTTGGGTTGTATAAATTCAGGAAACTAATTAGCTTTAGTTGGAACTACGTATGTTCAGTACTCAGATAAATCCAGGCTCCTCTACATAATTCTCTGCAACTGTAGAGACCATGAGAGGTTGGGGAGTCAGGGAGCAACAATTAGAAAGAAGTTTACATTGTTTATGTTGTTTGCTGGTAACTCGGGAAAAGAACAATAATATTAATGAATTTTGGTGTCTCCCTATTGGAATAGGAATACTAAGTAACTTTCTTATTTCTTCATATTTTAGTAGTAAATACTATAAATCTGAACTCGCTTTAACTGTTGTGGATTTAACAGACTGTTTCTGAGAATTTTCTGTGTCATTGAACATTCAGATGAGAAGGGACATATAATTAGGCGCTCAATTTTACTAAATTGTGGAAAAATTGCTTCATGTGCATTTTTCTCATTTTCTCTGAAGCCTAGCTGTTTTAGGTAAGGGACTTTGTGGTATAAAAGATAGAACAATGTGTCTGAAATCAGTCGGATCTGGATTCAAATCCTTCTTAGATGCTGATTAGTTGGGAAATCCAGAGCAAGTTACTTAACCAATCTATGGCTCAATTTGCTATCTGGCTTTGGGCTTTGGGGGTGGGGGTAGATTCAGCCCTTCTAAGGTCACTTTCAAGTCTAAACGTATGATCCTGTAACCCTTTCCAATATTTCTTTTTAGTTTCTATATGCACTGCATATATTATGTACATATAGCATTGTTTGCAAGTTGTTTGCGTTTTTGCTTTTCTTTGTATCCCTAGTTTTTAGCAAAGTGGCTTACTCATAGTAAGCACTTAATAAGTGCTCATTATCTGACTGACTTGCAGTGCCTGTAACAGTGCTGACATCCCATTTCCTGTAGCTGCTGCCTCATGGCCAGCCTCTTCAGGTGAGAAGACCTTGGACTGTGAGTGTGTTTGCACCCTGAGCCTTCCATCCTTGCTAGGTCAAATGAGGAAAAACTACAACGAACTGGGCCAGGCATCTTCTAACTGCCCCAAATCAACCACTTCCCTCTGTACCATTAAAAGGCATCTTCCACCTGCAAGTGACAACACATTCTCTTAAATGGGATGAGAAGAGCCTCCAATGCAAAAAAATAAACTAAAAAAAAAAAAAAAACAGCAACCCTCCCTTATAATTTAAACCTCCCATCTCCTGTTGTACCTGCCTTCTGAGAGGAGAGGAATAGGGCACTTGATTCAGTAATGAATATTCTGACACCTGGTCATACTCTTCATATGCCACTTACTAGGAACTCCTGTGGATCATCATCTAAAAACCATTTCCCATCCCCCTCAACCCTCCCACTCAAAAGTTTCTTGACTCCACCCAGTCCTTCCAATACACTCTCTGGAGCACCTGTTCTATAGTGTACAAGTTTCTCTTCATCTAAACTCTTTTCTTCTCCCACCCCTTCCATCTACTAGCTCTTGAAGGAAACTAGCTTCCCCCTGATGACACAGCCCCCAGGGCAACCCTTTTTTAGTACTACCTGTACCTTCATTAATTCTCTTGAACTTATTCATTCTCCTAGAGGCAAGGGAAGTGGAATGCTTCTTGCTCCCAATTGCCACTTCAAGGTTCTTCCCCTTCCTCCATCAACAAGTAGCCTTTCTTCCTTTGAGGTTCATGTTAATCATCTCTACCACCCAAATACTGGTAGCTGTTGTCTGTAGACCCTAGACCACTCCCCTTTCTTCCTCAGTGAGTTCTATATTTGGTTCACAATTCTTTACTTTTTCCTAACTCTTGTCCTCATGCTAGGGAACTTCAACACATAGATTCTCCTTCAATCTACTCCCGCAAAACCTTAGTCTACTCAGCTTTCATAAGCTATTAGGTCAACCAATTTCAGCCAAATGAACACACAAAATTCAAGTTATAACCAATCAGTGATCAAGTCCCTCAACAGAACTTAACAAGTAAGTGTTAGCAGGTGAATGTGTAGCAAGTTGTCAGGAAGTTCATGCAATGGCAGGAATGAGTGTGTGTGTGTGTGTGTGTGTGTGTGTGTGTGTGTGTGTGTGTGTGTGTGTGTGTAATGACTTGTTTACAACAGGATACTATACAGTTACATAATGCAATATTGCATCATGAAAATTTCAATGCAGGAAAAAACTCACAAATTTACAATAAATTACCAAATTTAAGATTCGTCATTTCAAAAAATGCCACAGAAAAAAGTTAAAGGGTTAGAGAATGAAGCTTTCACTGTGAATTCCCTTTTCTTCCTTCTTCATGTCCTATAACTCAGGTTCTTTCTGCTACTTTCTCCTTCTTCACATCTGTCTCACATAATGAAGTGGCCTTCTGCCTTTCCAAGGCTAACCTCTCTACTTATTAAAGTTATCCTGTTCCATCCCATTTCCTCCAACAGGATGCTCCTCTTTCATCCCCATATTTCACTTATTTTCAATTTTTCTCTCTCTCTGACTCATTCCCTACTGACAAAAAACAAACCTATGTCTCCCTATCCTAAAAACAAACAAAAAAACCCTCACTTGTTCCTTCCACCCACACTATTACCCTATATATCATCTACCTTTTGTTGTTAACTTCTCAGAGATCATCTACAATAGCTGCCTCCACTTTTGCTCTTCTCACTCTTTTCTTAAGCTTTTACAATCTAGGTCCTAGTCTTATCTTTCCCCAAAAACTGTTCTTTCTAGAGTCATTAGTGATATCTTCGTTGCCAAGTTCCACGACCTTGTCTCACTCTTCATTCTCTTTTATCTTTCTGCAGCCTGTAGTACTGTTGATCACTCTCTCCTTCTTGACAATCTCTTCTATGGGAGTTTTCTGGATTACTCTCTCCTGGTTTTCTTCTTGCCTGTCTGACCAGTTCTTTTCTGTCTCCTTTGCTGGATACTCTTTCAGATCATGTTATCTAATAGTAGCTATCTCTTAGAGTTCTGTCATGGTCCCTCTCTTCTATGTTACTTCATTTCCTGATCTCATCAACTCCCAAGGATATTTACCTTCTCTATCCTGATGATTCTCATATCTACCTATCCTTCCTCGATCTCTATGCCAACCTCCAATCTCATATCTCCAGCTGCCTTTCAGGCATTTCAAATTTGATGTCCAATATATCCAAAACAGAACTCATTATCGTTCCCCCAAAATACTCAACCCCACCTGCCCTAGAGGGCAAAATCATACTTCCAGTCCCTCAAACTGGATCCTGGACACCTCACTATGTCTTACTGCCCATAGCCAAGCTGTTACCAAGAGCTATCAATTTCACCTTGGAAACATCTTTTGAACATGCCTCTGACAGTACCACCAGGCTAGTGTAGATGTTTATTACCTAACATTTGGATTATTGCAATAGCATATGATGAGTTTGCCTACCTCCAGTTTCTCCCCACTTCAGTTCATCCTCTGTTGAGTCATTAAAGTGTTTCCTTGTTTGTTTGTTTGTTTTCTAAAATGCAGGTCTGATCACGTCATCTCCTTAAAGTCCAGTGGTTTCCTAATGCCATCAGTAGCAAATACAAAATGCCCTTCACAACCACACCTACCTCTCCAGTCTTTTTATACCTTACTTCCAGATAGGTCTTCTTCTATCTAGTGACATTTGCCTCCTTGCTGTTCCATAAATAAGATTCTTCATCCCTGGGCTCCAAGTATTCTCTCTGGCTATCCCCACTGCCTAAAATGTTCTCCCTCCTCTACTCCAACAACTGACCTCCCTGGCTTCATCTGAATCTCCACTAAAATCCTGCCTTCCACAGGAAATCTTCTCCAACAGCTCAATTCCAGTGCCTTCGGTTAACTGTTTCCTATTGATCCTGTATATGCATGCTTTTTACATATTTGTGCATATGTTTTCTGCCCCATTAAACTGTAAGTTCCTTGAGAGCAGGATTTCTATTTTGCCTCTTTTTGTATCCCCTTCACATAGCACAGTATATAGCGAGTACTTCACAAATGTTTATTGATAAATTCACTGTGCAGTAGGTAACAAAATCTAAATGATTTACTGATTTTAATATGGTCTAAATGAAGCAATCAACGTGCCTCGTTTTTCATTGATCAGGACTGTCACACACACACACACACACACACACACACACTCACACACTTTAGACTTTTAATAAGAAAGTGATTGACCCAGGCTACCACGTCTTTTTTTTTTTTTTTTTTTGAGATGACACATCCACAGAAAAAGTGACCTGGCTATTAATGTATTAATGTTGGGAGCAATTGCCCTTTATGATGGGTGTATTTTACCTCACACCAGGAAACCATCTAATTATAGACATTTATCAAGATGAGGGAGAGGGGGGGGGACAGCAAAGACACATTAGCATTATAGTTACTGCTTGGACTAGAAAACAACCAGATCTCAAGACTTGTGAAGGATACCTCTGAAACAAGGTCTTGGGTGAGGTGATTTTGAGGACACAGAGAAAGCAGCACAGAAAGGTCAGTTGTTTTATAGAGCGAGATTGGACTTTACTCGGATGCTTCTGATCATTTTTCCATTTCTTATATCACTATAAAATGGGCACTAATTAAGAAGCTGAAAATTTTCAGACAGGGATACAGGGTGTCCCTGAAGTGTTGTGCAGTTTTAAACTTTAACAGCATTAAGTTTAAGCTTTAAAAGCTTTAAACTACATTAAGACATTGAGAATGTCCTGTTTTGGGAAGGGAGAGGAATATCCAAAAGGGGTCAGGACAAGATGGAGGGGATACCTCTATATTTATGTATAGTATGTGTGTATGTATGCATGCATGCATTCATATATATATATATATATATATACATACACACAGATATATGTATGCATGTATATGTGTACATATGTGTGTGTACTTACACACATATACAGGTTTACTGCTTGCCACTCGAATTAATAGAAGAGAACTGTGTAAGTAATATGAAAACTAATTTTGAAATTAGATTCCACTCTGGTCTTATTCTAGCAAAAGATGGTGAATAAAGTAGAGCCAAGATGTTTAAAAAAAAAAAAATGTGTTTGGAACATTTGTGCATTAACATAGTTAAGGACACCTGCCTGTATCTAGGTTTTGAGGTATTCACATTATGCTAGATGTCTACTTAAGTTAAAACATTTAATTTGAAAAAATAAAATAACCTGAAGGACAGACTCAAAGGCAGCAATGACTCATATTATTTGTATCCTATCCTCATTCCATTGAATAAGACTGCATTCTTCAATTAGTGGAGAATGTGATTTGTAATAAGGCCATAAAATTCATGCTCAGTACAACATCATAAATTCCAAATTCAGCAATTCAAAATATTGCATTAATCATTATGGGTCATGTTGAATTTTTCTCTACCTATGATAAAAGATTTTCCTAGGTGAATTAGCAATATAAACAAAATTCAAAAGTTTAAATTCATTTAAAGAACTTTTAGTATATAGTTTCTGAATAGTGTAGTTACTTTTTAAATGAATTTTATCTGTTTATAAATGCATATGCCTGTCCCTAAACCTGAGCTTTGAAACATTGTGCTAGTAATTAAATATTCATTGTTCAATAATCTTTAAAAACTCTGTTTTGAGGCCTTATCATAATGTAGCAATATATAATTGTTGGCAGGTCTTACCAAAGCGGAAAGAAATCTGAGCATGTATCCAGCATGAGAAAAATGTTCTATCATCTGAGTATTCTACTTAAGTTGTTATCAGAAGTGCATCTTCCAAGTGGTGATTTTTATTTATTTGTTTTTAAAATTTGGATTCCATGGAAACAGAAGAAATTATTGGTCATAAAGGAGTTACAATCTGCCTCAAGGAATTAATGAATGAATAAAGTAGTTATTAAACATTTACTATGTGCAAAACACTGGGTCAAGCAGCAGGGATACAAACAGAACATTAAGACAGTCTCTGCTCTGAAGGAACTCACATTCTAATGGGAGAGATAACGCACCTGAAAGGTTTCAACTTTAACTCAGATGGAAATGTCCCACAATTCTTAAGGTATAGCAGCACAACAGAAGTAAATGTGATTTTTCACTGATAAAATCATATCAGTTTCTGATGCTGAACCATTGACAGTGCCAAGGATGATGGTGACAAGCACTTTCTTTGCTGGTTTCTCAGGAATTATGGTATAGTAATTCCAGAAATAATTTGCCAGGGTGTATCTCCAAAGCATTACTTCCCAGGATGAGGGCTGCAGGCACTGGGTTAATCACTTTACAATTCCCAAGAACCTTGGGTTATAGATTCTAGGCAGTTTCCAATACAGTCTTACAGGGAATGGTACCAGGAGATGGTTTTGACTTGCCTGGCACATGTTGACTTCACTCTCTCCTTAAAGTTGCTTTGCTACTTCAACTAGACTGGTTTACATGACCTATGAGTTGGAGTTGTTTGACACTGATGAAGATGGCTGGCCCCTTCTCTATGGAAGTAACAGAGGAGTAACCTCCATGTAAATATAATAGGAGATCCTTTGAATTATGATCTTTAGAGCATAACCCATTTCATTCATTCCACAGAGACCACTCCTAATTTGTATAATTTAGGAATATTTCCCTAGTAAATCTTTACATTTGAATATACTTTCTCCTTGGGTTGACCAGCATCATTTTTTTAATAATACCATTTACTTTTGTATTTTTACAAAATTATTTTTCTACTTCTACAAGTGTCATCACACGAACAATTTGGTTGATGAGAAAGAGCAAACTTGATCAGTAAAGAAATGTTATCCGAACTAGAGAACAAATTGCCAACATTCACTGGATTATGGAGGAAGCAAGGGAGTTTGGGGATGGGAAGATCTATTACTGCTTCATTGACTACAATAAAGCCTTTGAGTATGAGGATCACAAAAAAAAAATGTGGCAAAAAAAGCTCTCAAAGAGATGGGAGTACCAGGTTATTTTACTTATCTCCTGAGGAGTATGTATGTTGGCAAGAAGCAACAGTTAGAGCTGAATATGGAACAATTGATTGGTTTAATGTTGGGAAAGGAATGTGACAAAGGTACATATTGTCACCTTTTTTTATTTACTTCTGTGCAAAGCATATTATGTAAAATGCCAGACTGGATGAATCAAAAACTGAAATTAAGGCTGCCAGGAAAAAATATCTCTAGTCTCATATAGGGAGACAATACCACTCTGATGGCAGAAAATGAAGAAGAAATAAGAAGCTTCTTGATGAGGGTAAAAGGGCAGAGAATAAAAGCTGGCTTGAAGGTTAAGATCAAAAAACTAAGATCTTGGCAACTGATCCCATCACTTCCTGGAAAATATAGGGAGAAGAAATGAAAGTAGTGTCAGATTTTATATTCTTGGACTCAAAGATCACTGCAGATGGTGACTGTGGCCACGAAATTAAAAGACACTTGCTCCTTGAAAGGAAAGCCATAACAAATCTGGGCATGCTAAATTGCAAAGATATCTTGCTGACAAAGGTCTGTATTGTCGAAGTTGGGTTTTTTTAGTAGCAATGTATGACTATGAGAGTTGGACTATAAGGAAAGCTGAGTGCAGCAGAATTAATACTTTCAAATTTTGATGCTGGAGAAGAATTTGGAGAGACTCTTGGACAGTAAGAAAGTCAAATCATTCAATACTTAAAGGAAAAAAAATTCAGACTATTCACTGGCAAGTCAAGGACTGAAGCTGAAGCTTAAATACTTTGATCACATAATGAAAAGACAGGACTCATTGGAAAAGGTCCTGATGTTGGAAAAGGTTAAAGACAAAAGGAAAAAGTAATGGCAGAAGATGAGATGGATAGATAGTTTCATGGGAACAATCAACATGAACTTGGACAGACTTTGAGAGACAGTGGAGGACAGAGGAACCTGGAGTACTATGGTACATGGGGTCAGGAAAATTTGGACATGACTGAACAACAAAACAACATCTGTAAAATAAGGATAATAATACTTGCATAGCCAGTTTATTCTCAGAGGACTGATGAGTCAAAGTTCTTTGTAAGTCTTAATGGTATTATGGAAATATAAAGGTTTGCTGTTATTAAAATAATACCTAATTTCTATAATGTCCCATTTCCTTTGTGCTATCCCAGTAAATAATTGGGCATATACTTAATCTATGGGGCCACTTGTATGTTTAATGGTACTTAAATGAGAGAAGAGGAACCAGTCTCCTAGCTACCAAAGAAACTAGGCTTGATGGCTTTGTATCACTGAAATTTGCTCAGCCCAACTTATAGAAGGAGGATTCTAGCCCTGCCTTGCCTAACCCATAAATCCTTGTTAATAGTGTATATTTTGTTACAGCCTAATTTATTTTTTTCTTCTTCCCTAGCTATTTCCAAATTTATGTCAAACAACGTACATATTGATGTTAAAAAAATGAGTATACTACCATATGAATTCAAGAAATTAGGCTATCAGGCTAGGGAGTAAAATAATGAGACTGAGTGTTATGTTAATGACTCAAAATAGTAAAAAGCATTTAGAATCTCAAATTGTACCATGATGTATGTGTAATATATTCACACACACATATGTATATATAAGTTAATTAGATTCAAGAGACTCCCTTGTCACTTGAAATGATACAAGTTCTGTTTGGATCACGATGGTTTTTCTTTTTTATTTATGTAGATCCAGTCTTTAAAAATTATGTTTCATATATACACACATATATACATATATAACACAAATATACATATACACATGCATGTGTATACATAGGTATGTGTTTGTATGTATATGTGTGTATAGGTATGTGGCTATATATATAGATCTCTCTCTCTCTCTATGTATATATATATATATATATATATATATGTATATATATATACATGTATATATATATATATGTATATATATATATATGTATATATATATATGTATATATATATATATATGTATATATATATTTACATATAGAATGTCTATGAATAACCCAGCAGCATGGCTGCTTCTAACAGTTTTTCTTATGTAACTTCTTGATAAGCATGTAATTAAATTGTGTCACTATTTCCACAGTTAGAAAGAAAACAAGATGATGAAACATTTTTGAAGATGCAGAGAAGAAAAAACATGAGAGCAAAGAAGACTTACATCATGATGGTGACCTGTCAGCAAGATATTTAGTAGGAATCATCCCATAGAGTTAAGACCTAGAGGGCACAGGGCATTAAATAGCTTTTCCACTCAACACATTGAAAACAAAATTATTGCTACTCATCAGCTAGATTATGTTTTGAGACTACTATTCATGAGAAATGCCAGAGCTGTACTTAGCCATCTTGAACTTGGTCATATTAGTTAATGGATGTTTTCCATTAGGTCATCCAGACTAGTAAAGGTCCATTTAGCAAACTGTAACTGTAGAACATTGCTTCCCAACTAGTTGTCCATGGACTTTGACAATTCCTCTTCAAAATTTGTAGATCTACATACCTTTGTTATTAAAGATCCTTAATTTATAAAACCTGTTCACTTTGAAAAGTGACTCCTCTCTCTTCTCTCTGTGTCTAGATTATTTTCTATTCTCTTCCTTCTCATCCTTATCTTTCTCCTTTGTTCCCAATTTGATCCATCTGAGAAACCATAAACTACCCCCACTAAACCTGAAAAAGGGATGTGCTACTGTTTGAATTTAATTCTAACGAAGAACCAATTTGTGATGAAGTGATCAGAATGTTGAGAGAAAGTGATTTTTATTAACTTTGAGTCAGAAATATAAAACAAAAGGAAATCTGGGCAGCAACAAAGATGTAAATTAAACTTTATGAAAGTAGCTTATTTCTGGGAAGGTTTTGAACCAAGAGCACACAATTATACCAAGTAACTACTGCCCCGATTCATCTCCATTTATGTGCTCTCAGCTTCCAGGTGAAAATGTGGGGCTCTGCCTTATGCATTATGATTTAAGCCAGTATGAGGTTTTTCTGCCCATGGCTCTGCTCAAATCTTGCTCCCTCCCTTCCACTCATCCCCAATCTACCCAGGGTATTTATTTTACAATCCAAGTCCCTGTGACTTGTCCATTACACAACACAAGTTAACTTTTCTTTTTCTCTTCAAATATCTTAGGATGTCTTCTTTAGTGCTTTGTCTCTTTTACTTAGACAAATATTTGGCTTGAGCAATTGTCATCTTAATATCACTTTGACATTTTGTATTTTTCCTTTCAGCTGTTTTATCTTTTTTTTTTTCTATTTACATAGGTAGTCCAGGTATCTAGTCAAGCCAGGGGCATTTTGCAGGCTGTTGCATATTCAGAAGATGACTCCAACAGAAAATTATATTCCTGTGCTACAGATTTGTATGAGATGAGTTGGTTCCAGGTACACTCAGGCAGAGCTTCAGGGGAAATAAAGAAGTATCTGCTTCCAGGTTCTTTTGGGGGAAGAGCCTCTTAGACAAAGAGCTGAGAAGTTGCAGACGGTTGACAAAGCTGTCCTGATTTCCAGATTGCCTTCCTTGAGATTCAGAGAGTATGGTATTGCATTTGTTTCTCCCTGAAGCTCTGCCAGAAATAATGTCTGCAATCAACTCCAAGTGTCATGCAGTATCCTCTCAACCATTCAAGAGTCTCCTTCCTCCTACACAGCAGCATGCAAAATGACTCAGGCTTGGCTAGAAATCCAGGTCATATACGTATTATTTACATCTTATTTTGTTTTAAAGTAGGGACAATAAGCACTAAAGTGATGAGTGGCAATCACTAAGGATACCCTAATCATGGTTTTATCCCTCTTTCACCTGCCCTTCCTTCCCTACCTTCTTAAAGACCTCCTTAGACAAATTCAAACATTTACCACTTCATACACAGTAGTTCCCTTTATGCAAGGGACAGAAGCTGCTTATAGGTTCTTGAAGTAGTTGATACCTGTAGGCACTGGAACAATCCAGAGGGGCAGTAGTAGCCTCAGGTACCATTGGGGAGTTGTTGACTCAAAATGAGGGAGTCATGGAAGAATAAGAAAAGAAGGTAAGAGAAAAACATTTTGCAAAATAGTACATGTTTCATCTGTTGATTAACAGAGCTAAAGTTGTATTGATTGCATTATTTTCCAGATAAACACACAAAATGTAAGTTATAACCCAACAATGGTCAAATCTGCAGATAGGTCTTAACAACAAGTGTTGTCAGGTGAGCCTGTAGTGCATTGTTGGGAAGTCCAGCACACATTTGGAATATGTGTATGTAATGGCGTGTTTATGATACTGTACCTTATATGACAGAATATTGAGCCATCAAAATGTCACTGCAGGAAAATAAATACATTTACAATAAATTATTAAGTTGAAGATCCATCATATATATATATATATATATATATATATATATATATATATATATATATATGTGTGTATATATATATATATATATATATATATGACATTTTTGAAATGATGGAAATTAAGATAAAAAGCCTTAAAGGATCAAAGAAAGTAGATTTCCAGAAGAGCTTTGAGTATTTTTTAAAGTATAGGCCAAATAGGTTTGGCAACCTTTGTGCTAGGGGAACCAATGAATAGAAGGCTGAATTTGGAGTCAATAATGACTGGACTTCAAATCCTTCCTGTCCCTGGTGACTCTAATAAATTCTTCTTGTGATGCTATGACCTTGTGTTGCTCATCTAACTTCTCTGAACTTCTTTTGAAGGGTTAGACCCAATAGTTTCTAAGGTTCCATCTTGCTTTTAATCTATGATCCTATTATCAGCCATAGAAGACACAGGGAATTCAGTTAATTTACAGACTAAAAATTCTCCACATGCAAGTATTAAACCCATTCTAAAGATAACTCAGGAAGTTATTGGAATATTATGTTCTTTCTTATCTATTGGGAAAAAGGAAGACGTTTTTTAATGTGGATTTTTTTTTGAGGGAAGGAAGAGTGATCCCTAGAATTACTCCTTCATGAGTTGGACACCTCTTTGTATAAAAACTCTCTACAATGCAGATTGACTATTCATATGAAGTCCTAATTACTTTTAAGAATAATTTCTGTCTTCATTTTTAATATCAGATTATCCAATTATATCATTTGAAAATGAGAAACCTAGTTCAATCCATTCATATTTACAAATAAACAATTTGAGGTCTTAATGGACTAATGATCAGCTTAAGAATACAGTATATAGTGTAGGAGAACCATGTTTTGAACTCATCTCCAGGTGCCAAATTCAGTACTCCTTACTATTTACCATCATGCTCCTGAATGCTTTATTGTATGGAATCATTTTATTGTCCTTAACTTTACATGACATCTACTGATGTCTCTGTCCATTCTGAGGATGGAGAAGATAGGAAGTCAACCCTGAAGAGGGTCCTACATAGTCTTAAATTATAGAAAAAATCAATCTCATGGTGCTTCAAGCAATATTCTAAGTCAATAAATTGCATAAAATGTTCAGATCTGCATTTATAGAGCAAGTTCCTTCAAAGGCAATGCTGTACCAAAGAAATCACAGATCAAAACATCAGCAGCAGCAGCAGCAACAACAACAAGAACAAAATAGCATCCCTGAACCATATTCCTGTCATGGGTCTTATCCTACTAAATCTCCATGTTATCATCAAATCAAATTCTCCTCCTCAGATTGAGATCTTATTTTCTTCTTAGAGGAAAGAACTAAAGTTCACTTTATTATCTGTTTCTCAAATACTAATATATGACATCCTAGAATCTCTTAATTTCTATAAAGCCTGTCTAGATCCTTCCCTTCATCTAGCTGCTAACATCATCCTCCATCCCATAACTATCTTGTAATTGCTCTTATATGTGTATACATTTTCTCTCCAGCTAGAATGTAATCATCTTAAAGGTAAGACTTGTTTCATTTTTTTCTTTGTATCTTTAGCATCTGTCATGGGTCCTGCACCAAAGTAGGTACTAAATAGATATGTATTGATTTGGTAGATTAATTAGTGAATAGCCATCTGAAGTCGTAACTTCATTGGTGGCTCCTCTTTAGAATTTTTTCTGGTGTAAAAGTCTTCGTTGTTTTTCCTACTGATAATATCGCCCCCTACACACACACACACTGTAGCTAGGGACTGTGGTGTCTTAATAACTATACGTAGAGAATCTTCCATAGAATTTCTTCCAATATCTCAAAAACATCAATATTCATATATAGGCTATTATCATACAGTCAATATATGGAAGAAAACCACAAGGTTTTCTTTTGCAAAAGTAAAAAACAATCTTCCAAGACAGAAAGCACTGAACAGACATAGTAAATAATCCAGTTTATGAGAATACTAGAGCACATGGGGAAAACAAGGAGATATAATTAGAAAGATAGGCTTTATTTCTCAGTGAAATGACGCAGAATATAGAGGTGATTGTTAAGTAATATCTCTGTCTATCACCTGATGGCTTTTCTTACACAATAATATCAAAAGCTCCTTGTTTGTAGGGACTGTCTCATTCTTTGTATTTGGGTCTCCCCGTGTTGAACGTAGAGCTTTGAGCACATAATAGTTACCGAATTTGGTTTCCCTTTTGACGATACAGAAGATCACTTTTGGCATTGATCACCAATGATTTTTTTTTTTTTTGCTTCTAAGCTTTTTCTTGAGAAAGCAACATCCTAGCTATAAACATCTCCAAATCATTATTCATTATTATATTTAATAACTACTCCTAAATATATTGTAATATGTTATAATCAACTTTGTTTGGAAACGATACTTTGTTTTGGTTTTTATAAATGTAGAGAAATAGTTTTTTTTTTTTTCATTTCAGTCCAGTTATATCTGAGGTATAGATTTAATGACATTTCCCGAGGATTTTGTTATTCTCATTTATTTTTACTTGTCTTTTCTTGCTGTTTGCCGATCCTTAATGAACTAAGAAATAAGGAGACCGGTTCCCTGGCCTGGACCAGGACAGTTCTCGCTGGTTTCAGTATGTCAAAGAACAACTATATCCTATAATGCAATGTGCGGCTAAAAAAATGTATTGGTTCCAGTTGGTCATGGAATTAAGATCCTAATTGCCTCTTACTGGTCTAATTGTTTCTGTCTATTTATAGGGACAGAGGGTTAGAATAAATGCAAAGGGACAATTATCTTTATCTTGGCCTACATTGTTACCAAAGGCACAAAGAGATGATGAAATAATGACTTTTTAGTGAATAATAATAATGCTATTCCCTTTCTAAAAGGTATAATAAAATTTCCTGTGACTTATTCCAGGGGTTGCTGTTTAACAATCTAAGATTTTGATGATAAATTAAATTAAATAGGCCTTTTTCTTTCTGAAAAAGGAGATTACCTATAGGTAACAATTTTTCCAGTGCCAATCTAGATTTTCTGTGGATGATCTCTGACAGAATTATTGCAAACTGTGGGTTCAATTATACTAAATTTATGTCAATTAATAAGTACTTAGAAAATATGAAGTTCAGAAGTCAAATTGGTTCTAGATATTCAGGAATTGGATATAATTTATGTTCTTTTATCTTATGATATTGATTCTGTTTCATGTTATTTCCAGAATACTGGAAATGAAGTGGGAGGGGTTTTGTTTGTTTTTCTTGCTTCATGTTCCAGGTAAGTCAGAAATTGAGTATCTGATTTGAGCTCGGGATACTCTTGCCTAGCAAAATTACTTTGATGAATGAGGAAAGATCTGAAATCTTGGACAGGGGAAATTCATTTTCTAAAAGCTGGTTCTTTTTAAATAGATAATCTTAAAGACAGAAAAAAATGGTTAGAAGATCAAGGTCTTTGTCAGAAAGTTAATTTTTGAGTCCTCTGGGTAAAAGATACCACCTCCTTTGTTCCCCAGAATATAGCCAGACCTTCTTTTTGTTGTGGGAGCCTCTGACTTTAAGGTACTAAGAAACACATATGTTTCTCACATGCCCAGATGACTTCTAAGATTCAAATAATAAAATGTATAAACTATTTTTAGCAGTCTTTTAATCAATTTGAAACTTTGAGCATTGGATAAAATCATGCCACACGTGAAAATATTTGGATTAGTTGAAAAAATCAGACATACACTATGCAAATTTGGAATCAAGCATTCCAGTAGAACTTCAGATACTATTCCATGGATGGTAGTAGTAGGATTCCCAATCCCTTAAGGTTACACCTAAACCTTTCATGAAAAAGGTAGTAAATCTAACAAGGCATGGAAGATATTTTCACCTGTCAGTCCCTGAATTTCTCTTCAATACCTTCCAAAAAGTATGTCATCTCAAGTTCTACCCTTCCTTACCTCACCCTACAGCATTTGCTTTTTTATTTTTAGTTGGGAAAGATAATGCAAACATCCTCATTGGGATTTTTTTTTTCCTACTATACACATCAGAATTTCATTAATGAACAGGCATTAGTTAAATCTTTTTAGATGTAACATAAAAGAACATTAACAGACACCTATGTTCTAAGGCAAGTACTATTACTTTGTTTTAATTATTGAAAGAAACGGAAGTCCTCTCCTTAGGTTATTAAAAGTGGAGGTGGCTGAATGATGGAAAATTATTTTTACTCTGTAAGTCCTGGGTTTAAATTTGAAGTCACTATTATACTTCCTTTATGATGTGGTTATTGTCCTTTGCTCTCGAGGAGAACCAAAATGGGGTCACTATGATAAAGTGAAGTTTCAATGTGTACAACTGTGACTGATCAGACCAATATGAGTTCAGAACGCTCTACCACATATTGGGCACGGATAGTTTGTGCGAACATTCGGGATGATTGCTCCAAATTTGTGCATACTGTGTTTCCTTTGTGCTGTTTCAATTCTGCTTTGCTCATAGAACACAGCACCTTTTCTGATATGGGCACGGCATGCTGAGTAGTCCTATGCCAGTATCTCCTGTCTCCCACAAAAAACAAAACAAAACAAAGATCTTGAGAAAGATCTTGAGAATGTCCTTGTATCTCTTCTTCTGACCACCATGTGATCACCTGCCCCATGCGAGTTCTCCGTAAAACAATCTTTTTAGTAAGCATGCATTTTGCATTCAAACAACATGCCCAGCTGTGCTCTCTGAAGCATAGTTTGAATACTTGGCAATTTAGGTTGAGCAAGGACCTCAGTGTCTGGTACCCTGTCTTACCAGGTGATCCTTAGAATCTTCCTAAGGTAGTTCAAATGGAAGCAATTCAGTTTCCTGGCATGGCACTGGTAGACTGTCCAGATTTCACAGGCATACAACAGTGATGTCAGCACAATGGCTCCGTAGACCTTGAGTTTGGTAGTCAGCCTAAAAACTCTTCTCTCCTAAACTTTTCTTCAGAGCCTCCCAAACATTGAGCTAGCTCTGGCAATGTATGTGTCAACCTCATTGTCAATGTGTACATCCCTGCAAAGTATACTACCAAGGAAAGTGAACTTATCCAGAGCATTCAAAATTTCTTCATTTGTTGTAACCAATGGCTCCACATATGGATGGGGTGGTGGTGGCTGATGGAGCACCTGTGTTTCCTTGGTGTTGATTATTAAGCCAAAATTAGCACAGGCAGCAGAGAACTGATCCATACTTAGTTGCATCTCAGCTTCAGAGGCTGCATTGAATGCACAATCATCTGCAAACAGAAAATCATGCACCAATACTCCCTCCACTTTGGTCTTGGCCTGTAGCCATTTCAAACTGAAGAATCTACCATCAATACAGTAGCTAATCTTGATGCCGTCTTCATCCTCATTGAAAGCATTTGACAACATAAATGAAAACATCATGCTAAAAAGCGTAGGAGCAATCACACAGCCCTGTTTCACTCCATTGGTGACTGGGAAGGCACAAGAGCATTGTCCACTATCCAGAACCCAGGCAAACATTCCATCCTTAAATTCAATTTGCACACAAATCCAAAGATATCACCCATACCATTTTATTATTATGCCTCAAAGTCCTGTAGTAACAGGCAAGTGATGAAGCAGTAGGTGCGAATACACTAGGAACTATAGTCACAACCCTGAACATAGGTGGCCCAGACCATAGGATCTTTTCTCGCTGGAAGCAGCAGTGGGACTGGGCAGTTGATCGCACTGCTCACCTACTGTTGTGAAGAAGAGGGCTAAAAAAGGTGCCCTAAAAGTTGCTGCTTGCCCAACTCTAGCCTGATTACCACGGTAGACAGGAAATCCCATTCTACAGTTGAAACACACACACAAAAAAATGTACAAAATATACAAAAACATCTGCATAAATGATTCCACTCACCATTGGCATATGGAAAATGCACACACTTATACACAACACAAAATCCAGTAGACCTGAAAGATGAACTGCTCTTGTTGCAAGAGAACTCAACAGGTATCACATCCAAATAGCAGCCCTGAGTGAAACCAGGCTGGCAAATGAAGGTCAGTTTACAGAAGTTGGGGCTGGATACACATTTTTCAGGAGTAGGCACAGTGAAGGGGAGTGCTGTGAAGCTGGCATAGGTTTTGCAATCAAAACTAATCTAGTCAGCAAACTGGTATGCCTGCCAAAATTGAATGACAGGCTCATGACAATGCAATTGCCACTTGCAGGGAAACACCATGCCACCATCATCAAAACCTGTACTCCCACCATGACACACCCTGATGAAGTCAAAGAAAAATTTTATGGAGACCTAGAAACCTTTATCATCAATGTGACAAAAGAGGACAAGGTTATACTTCTGGGTGACTTTAATATTAAAGTAGTCTAAGACTACCAGACATGGCAGGGAGTCCTAGGGAAGAATGGAGTTGGAAACAGCAATAGCAAGGGCCATTTACTGCTGAAGACATGTGCATCACATGACCTTCTCATCACCAATATTGTCTTCCATTTACCTAAATGCAACAAAACTTCGTGGATTCACCCTCGCAGCAAACATTGGCATGTAATAGCCTATGTGATTGTAAGGAAAAGAGACAAACAAGATGTGAAAGTGACAAAAGCAATGTGTAGTGAAAAGTGCTGGACTAATCATAGACTTATCCTTTCCATTAGTTGAAAGTGCCACCCCCAAGGCAAAATGACTGCCAGAAGAATTAATTAAATTCTTAATTAATTTTTCTAATTAATCAACAAATTAGAGCTCTTCTCTGAGCATGAACAGTTTGTTGCTAACTTAGAAGGAAAGTTGAGCCAACACACAGTTGACAACAGTGGGAAAAGGAGTGGGAAGATTTCGGAGACTTGGTGTACTGCACTGCCTTTGCTCGTTTGGGTCAGAACACTTGCAAACACCAAGAGTGTTTTGATGAAAATGATGGGGAAATTCAGAAGCTGCTAAATGAAAAATTTAGAATTTTTCTAAATTATAGAATTCCACAAGCTTTACCAGAAGGATACTTCATCCACCTCTAAGAAGGCAGCATTTAATTCCATCAAAAGCAAAGTACAAGCAAATCTTAGAGAGATGTAGGATTCCTGGTTCAGTAAGAAGGCAGATGAAATTCTGTTTTATGTTGATAGTAACAATCCAAAGCATTTTTATGATTCCCTGAAAGCTATTTATGGACAAAAACCTATGGTGCATCACAACTACTCAGTGCTGATGGAGCCACATTGATTAGTGATAAGAACATGATCCTAGAGAGATGGGCTGAACACTTCTATAATGTTCCCAACAGACCATCATCAATCAATGATGAGGTCATTGATTGTTTACCTCAGGTTGAAGTCAATTCCTCCTTAACTGAACTTCTGACTGAAGAAGAGGTTTTGAGAGCCATGAGGCTCCTTTCATGTCGCAAAGCACCTGGTGCTGATTCTATTCCAGCTGAGATTTACAAGGTAGGGGGACCATTGCTCATACAAAAGCTGACTGAAATTTTCCAGGTTATATGGCAAGAGGAGGTTATCCCCCAAGAGTTCAAGGATGCCTCCATTGTGCAACTCTATAAAGGCAAAGGGAAAAGATTGCCCTGCAACAATCACAGGGAAGTCTCTCTCAGTCATTGCTGGCAAGATTCTTGCTAGAGTCCTCCTTGACAGGCTGATCCTTCACTTGGAAGATGGTCAAATACCTGAGAAACAGTGTGGCTTCAGAAAGGGCTGAGGAACAGTCGATATGGTGTTTGCTGCCCTCAACTTCAGGAGAAATGCCAGCAACAGAACAGCATCTGTACCAAGTGTTTTCAGATCTGATCAAGGTCTTTGACACTTAGTCATGAGGGTTTTTGGGGAAAAAAATTACTTCCTATGCAAAATTAAGAAGGCAATTTAGCTCCCTGACTCTCAACTTCCTCTCAATAAAATGAAAGGATAGGACTAGATAACTTCCAAAGTTCTTTCCACTGCTAAAACTATTCTTTCTTATCTGTATTCAATAAGTAATGAGAGGAACCCCTAGAATCTGTCTCAGACTACTCCAAAGACTTAAAATAGAAAAATAACCTTTTTTTATATATCAATATTCAATTTAGAATTATGCTTTTCTGGAACTGAAATTTTTCCCTGCCTTAACCTATTATACTTGCCTTCTCCTCCTTAATTTAGTTTATTTCTCAAGATTTGATCATGTAGTTATATAGACATGTGTGGAAAACTCCTTCTTCCTGTCTGGACTTTGTCTCATAAAGAATCATAGAATCTTAGAGCTAGGAAGGGCCTTAGACAGAACATAATCCAACACCTTCAAGTTACAGATGAATAAATGGATGCTGAGATTTTAAATCATTTACTTGCCCAAGGTCACAGAACAAAGTAATGGTAGAGCTAGGGATAAAACCTTGATAGTCTGAATCCCGTCCCAATGGTCTTGCCTTCTTACTTATATTCTTCTGACCAACTGAAACCATGCACTAATACATTTGCTTTCTATCACTTAGTCTCCCTCTGTCCCTGCTATCACCTTTCTCCCTTTCTTTCACTCCCTCTCTCTTTTCCCCTCCTTCTTCCTCCTTTCTTCCTTTCTCTTTTATGATATTATATGTACACACACACACATATATATACTCATATCTATATATACAAATATGCCTATACATTGGTATTATCAATGAGTATTATATCATATGTGTATAAAGGTCCTATTTCATTATTTCTATTCATATTATCAGTACCTAGAATAATGCTTGGCATGTAATAGGTGTTTGATACTTGACTTATTAACACGCATATATATTATGTTATATCATATTATATCATATATATGCTCAGAACTTATCCAGGGAACAACTGTGTAGCAGTAAGTGTCATTAAAGACAGGGTGTTTTAATGGAAAATACACCGGATTTGGAGGCAGAATGCATGAATTTGAATTCTAGTTTGGGCCAATTAAATGGCTACATGACCATGCAGTCTCATTTAATATCTTTCAGCAGAGTTTTATTCTCTGTACTACTTGAAAATCAACACCAGATCTGTAAGGTTCCTTGTACCTCTTACTCCTGTGACGATAGATGAATAGTTGCCTTAGCTAATAAGAGCAAACCTCTATAAAATAATGGCATAACTCACTTTGGAGTAATGTAAGCACTTAACACACTAGACATAAGGGTGATTAGTTTTCTCATTTGACATGATTTCAGGCATATTTTCTCTAGCAGCATTTTTTTTCTTAATCATGGCAGTTTTAATTTTTGAATATAATTTGTAGTTTTTGGTAACATCAATTTGCATAACTTATGTTTTTTTTTTTATTTTACATAGTCTGAGTCACCAAATGCAAAGTTCTCCAAATTTATCTAGTGAATTCTGCCCAGAATATTTATAAATAATACATGTGATAAGATAAATTACTTCTTTCCTTAGATAAAATTTTTCTATTTTCTTATCTAATATATTAAATAGCAGTTTGGCTCCAATTTCTTTCATACGCAAAAATTCATTACATTTTTTTGTCTAATGAAAGAATCACCCTAGCTTTTAATAATTTTCTTATTTCTCATCTTTTTTCGAGGGGAAAATAAGTAGGTTCTATTTCCATGTGTAAATGTGATTGAAAATTATTTTGTTTCTGCCTGTTAAGGAATATGTCTTGTGTGACAGATAAGGACAATGCAGTTTTTTTTTTTTTCCAAAGAAACGTGACCCCAATCAACAGATATTTTGGTATAAATTCTCAGCTTCAAAACTGTCTCAGAAATTAATAGAAGTTGGGGGGTGGAGCCAAGATGGCAGAGTAGAAATACTCACATACACATAGCTCCGAACCCACAACCCATAGAACGGCTATCCAGAGGCCACAGAACATTGGAGCGAGGGAGATTTCTGTTCCGGAGAGACCTGCAAACCTCTCGCAGGGGGTTCTTCGTGCTGCGGACTGGGTGCCAGGACTGGGAGCTGAGTGCAGCCCTGCCGCGGCCGTGGCACCGAGAGGAAAAGATCCAAGCGGGCTTCAGGGATGGGACCTCCAGTGGTCGCACAAGTCCCTCCACCCACAGGTGACGGGGGTCGGTGAGAGAGTCTCTTTGGCGGGTCGAGAGGGGAGTGGGGTGCCCCCATAACTCAGCCCCCCCCCCAGGAGGTAGAAGCTGAGAGGCGGCTGCGGACCGGGGCTCCCCAAGGGGGCAGGAGCCTGGATCCATTGTGGAAGGTCTGTGCATAAACCCCCTGAGGGAACTGAGCCTGAGAGGCAGCTCTGCCCCCACCTGAGCACCTGAACTTAATCTCACACTGAATAGCAGCCCTGCCCCCACCAAAAGCCCTAAGGCAGGAAGCAGCATTTGAATCTCAGACCCCAAACGCTGGCTGGGAGGATCAGGAGGCGAGGTGGGTGTGAGGAGAATATTCAGAGGTCAAGTCACTGGCTGGGAAAATGCCCAGAAAAGGGAAAAGAAATAAGACTATAGAAGGTTACTTTCTTGGTGAACAGGCATTTCCTCCCTTCCTTTCTGATGAGGAAGAACAATGCTTACCATCAGGCAAAGACACAGAAATCAAGGCTTCTGTGTCCCAGCCCACCCAATGGGCTCAGGCCATGGAAGAGCTCAAAAAGAATTTTGAAAATCAAGTTAGAGAGGTAGAGGAAAAGCTGGGAAGAGAAATGAGAGACATGAAGTCAAAACATGAACAGCAGATCAGCTCCCTGCTAAAGGAAACCCAAAAAAATGTTGAAGAAATTAACACCTTGAAAACTAGCCTAACTCAATTGGCAAAAGAGGTTCAAAAAGCCAATGAGGAGAAGAATGCTTTCAAAAGCAGAATTAGCCAAATGGAAAAGGAGGTTCAAAAGCTCACTCAAGAAAATAGTTCTTTCAAAATCAGAATGGAACAGATGGAGGCGAATGACTTTAGGAGAAACCAAAAAATCACAAAACAAAGAGAGAAGAATGGAAAAATGGAAGATAATGTGAAATATCTCATTGGAAAAACAACTGACCTGGAAAATAGATCCAGGAGAGACAATTTAAAAATTATGGGACTACCTGAAAGCTATGATCAAAAAAAGAGCCTAGACATCATCTTTCATGAAATTATCAAGGAAAACTGCCCTGATATTCTAGAACCAGAGGGCAAAATAAGTATTCAAGGAATCCACCGATCACTGCCTGAAAGAGATCCAAAAAGAGAAACTCCTAGCAACATTGTGGTCAAATTCCAGAGTTCCCTGGTCAAGGAGAAAATATTGCAAGCAGCTAGAAAGAAACAATTCAAGTATTGTGGAAATACAATCAGGATAACACAAGATCTAGCAGCTTCTACATTAAGGGATCGAAGGACGTGGAATATGATATTCCAGAAATCAGAAGAACTAGGACTAAAACCAAGAATCACCTACCCAGCAAAACTGAATATAATACTTCAGGGGAAAAAATGGTCTTTCAATGAAATTGAGGACTTTCAAGCATTCTTGATGAAAAGACCAGAGCTGAAAAGAAAATTTGACTTTCAAACACAATAATGAAGAGAAGCATGAAAAGGATGACTTTACTAAAGTTGAACTGTTTACATTCCTACATGGAAAGACAATATTTGTAACTCTTGAAACATTTCAGTATCTGGGTACTGGGTGGGATTACACACACACACATGCACACACGCACACATACATAGAGACAGAGTACACAGAGTGGATTGAAGAGGATGGGATCATATCTTAAAAAAAAAGAAAAGAAATCAAGCAGTGAGAGAGAAATATATTGGGAGGAGAAAGGGAGAAATTGAATGGGGCAAATTATTTCTCACAAAAGAGGCAAGCAAAAGACTCATTAGTGGAGGGATAAAGAGGGGAGGTGAGAGAAAAACATGAAGTCTACTCTCATCACATTCCACTAAAGGAAAGAATAAAATGCACACTCATTTTGGTAGGAAAACCTATCTTACAATACAGGAAAGTGGGGGATAAGGGGACAAGCAGGGTGGGGGGGGATGATAGAAGGGAGGGCATGGGGTGGAGAGTGCAATTCGAGGTCGACACTCATGGGGAGGGATAGGATCAAAAGAGAGTAGAAGTAATGGGGGACAGGATAGGATGGAGGGAAATATAGTTAGTCCTATACAACACAACTATTACGAAAGTCATTTGCAAAACTACACAGATTTGGCCTATATTGAATTGCTTGCCTTCCAAAGGGAAGGGGTGGAGAGGGAGGGAGGTAAAGAAGTTGGAACTCAAAGTGTTAGGATCATCTGTCGAGTAATGTTCTTGCCACTAGGGAATAAGAAATACAGGTAAAGGGGTATAGAAAGCTATCTGGCCCTACAGGACAAAAGAGAAGACGGAGACAAGGGCAGAGAGGGATGATAGAAGAGAGAGCAGATTGATCATAGGGGCAATTAGAATGCTTGGTGTTTGGGGTGGGGGGAGGATAAAAGGGGAGAAAATTTGTAACCCAAAATTTTGTGAAAATGAATGTTAAAAGTTATATAAATAAATTTAATTTAAAAAAAGAAATTAATAGAAGTTGAGGAATAGTACTTTAGATGGGATTCTAGAGATATATTAACTTCTGAAGCACTTTTGAACCTTTTATCCAGAGAAAACATGTAGGCTCTATTTCCATGTGGAAAAGCATTTTATGTCTAGGCTGGGGGTGGGGGTGTTTCCTGGGCTTTAGGGTTACTCTGTTTGTCCTTGTAAAACAATAGCTCATGAGGTCCCAATACTGAACTTTCCCTTAATAATCAGCCAGAAGACACAATTCATGTCAACCCATTTAGTAAGATTGCATGGAAATGTGGTATGCACAAAAGTCTCTCCCACTGCCCAAGCAAAAGCTGGGGTGTGCTATTTCACAAATGCACAAAATGTTAGTGTGCAGAGTAAAAATGATATAAAGTGTCATGGGATGGAGACGTGTGTAAATACTACATGTGCAAAAAGATACACACACAACTTAGAAATCTGGAACTACAGGTTCTGAAAGTTCTTTTTTCTTCTTGAAGTCTTATTTTGTCCAAGGGTATTTCTCTCGAGTCAATATCTAACTCTTTCCTCTGCTACCAGTGGTTACATTCCTTAAAGCTGCTTTCTCATTCAGATGATTTTGTCCACCTGTATGCCTCGGTATGGAGAATTTTGTGTCTGCTTCCTCAGCCTCTCTTGAACTAAATCTACAACTGTTACCATTTCTCCTTCTGGGAAAGAGAATCCATTGGCAGGTATCATTGCTTAGAGAGGGAAGGAGGAAGAGAGAGAAAGAGTGAGATAGAGAGAGACAGAGACAGATAGACAGACAGACAGAGACTCAGAGAGAAAGGGAGATTGAAATTCCCTCTTCATTTCATGCGACCCCCTTCTCCCTTCAGCAATCTCATTCCACAACTGCTCTGAGCTTTGATCTTTTCCCATTCTCTTCAAGGTTTACCTATTTAAAGACCGAAAAGGCATGACTAATTTGTTTGCTGAACCAATCAAGCTGTTATTGATAATCAGAGAATTGTAGAATCTTATAAAGTTATCAGTGGACATTAACACCTTGTAACACCTTATTGTATCATCATCACTGAAGATCTTTGAATACTAATCAGCAGGATTTGTCAGGAGGAGGGAAACCATGATAGCTGTGGACTCCTGGGTGTATCCTTATTTCATTCTTCAATGCAGTTCAGCAAGTTCCTCCACCATGGACAATGATTCAGTTTGGGAGTCATGGCAAATATCATGGCAAATATCAAGCTTCTCAGATGTTTGATAGAGGAGCTAAGGGTCTGCCTTGGGGGGGAACGGATTTGTTACTTCTGAGATTGTAGGCAGAGATATCAAGTAGGCTATCAGCTGGGAGAAAGAGGTAAGATGGCTAGGTTTGGAATCAGAGAATGTGGGTTCAAATCTCAACTCTGTCACTTAGTACCTGTACGACCCTTGGACAAATCACTTAATATTTCTGTGCATCAGATTCCGCAAGTTTAAAATGAAGAAGTGTGATTAGCTGATCTCTAAGGTCCTTTTCACCTCTGAACCTATGATCTTATGATCCTATGAATGTACTTACAAGAAGGAAAAGAAAAAAAAATCCAAATGAGAAAAAAGGGCTTATAAAAATCCCTTGTAACACCAAACCATGCAAATCAAATAGATTATAAGAATGAACTTAACAGAATATTCAGTGAAGTGAACAGACTACATAAAATTTTAAACTCATGAAACATTTGAAGCAGAATAGGGACCCTCCATTAACCATCTCATTTAATTCTAGGAATAGGGATGGAGATTGGGATCCAAAGAAGGGACATAAGAAAGGAGCAAGTATGCAGCAGGAATAGCAGACATGACTGGGGAATAGACTATCTGTTAAACAAAGAGAGATTAGGTCACCAAAAGGGAAAGGTTTTGTTTTGTTTTGTTTGCTTTTGTTTGTTTGTATGTTTTCCAAACAACCACAATGTTCCATCATTCACAGCCTGAAACATTTGGAGAATATTGATGTTAAAAATAAATAAATAAACTTTTGTGAAACTATAGTCTTCAGGATGATTGAAAGGAAAGTCTTATACAACCCCATGAAACTGATCAAAATATTGTCTCAGAACTAATTCCCCATGCCTACTCTTTGCCCCAAATAGGTTTTTGCTCTTAAATCAGTAAAATCATGAGTTACTTTCCATCCTACAAATTTGCCTCTGTTAATAGTTTAGCAGATTTATTCACCAAAATGAATTGGAAGGGAACAGAAAGGATAGCCCTTTGAAGCTTGAAAAAGGAACTATAAGGGAATATTAAAGAAATATGGTTTCAATAGAGTAAGAAAATTTATGAAACTTACCAAAGTGCTAAATAAAATGGGTTTAAAAAAGATTGGTTCATGGATGAGGCCATCATGAACCCAGGAGAGTTTTATGTATCTCCTTAACCTTTTCAGATTGATGCTAAGGGGAACAAAGGTGAAGTCCCACAATGAATTCTGTGGAATCGCTGTGAGACACAGTAATGGTCAGAGGCAATTGTTGTTATCACTGTTCTGATCATGAATTGGGATTTCCATGCTCATATTCTAGGCCCCACTTGGAAAAAACTTCTTACCTTCTCTGGTTTCCTTTTAGATTAAGATATTTAAAAATATGAAGAGGAATTTGATAACCTCTGCACTTCCTATATGTCACTGTTTTTAAGAAAGGATTGTAAAGATCAATTTTTAAAGGTTAAAATGTTTTGATGTTAAAGTCCGTTCCACATACCCAAATTAAACAAAAGCACTACCGTACTGGCATGCTTCAAGTCAAGTTTGCAGTTTTTGATATCATATGCTGTGAATAGAAATTCTTTATATTTTCTGACATCATCAATGTATGATTATATATATTTTTAGACTATAGTTATTTATTATGAGGGAGAACTTTTCTTTTTCTCAAGAGGAAAGGCTTGTCCTAGGGTGAAAGGAAATGACAATGATACAAAAAGAAAAAAAAAGAATAGAAAAAAGAAAAGCACATTGACGAACATTTAAAAATACACAGAAGAGAGCAGAATGAAGTTCAAAAGAAGACACAGGCAAGGAGGTTGTGACCACATTACTGTGTTAAACGTAATAGTTGCTTTTGAAAAATATAAGCTGTATACAATGAAAGCTCAAAACTTCATATTTCAAACACACTCCCCCCCTTACTTTTTTGCTTCTTTTTATATTTTGGAAAGTTCATGTTTTCTGAATTTTGTCATTTGTAATTTAAAAGAAGAAATAAAATGTGGGTTTTTTCCAACAATCACTTTTAAATAAACTGTAGAAGTGACTGCAAATTGTCGTTATTTATCATGAAAGCGTTTAAACCAGTATATTAAACAGAATTAACTAGTTTATAGATATTTTGATAGTTCAATGGATATCATTATTGTGGGCTGAGCATCCCCTCCAATGATCCAGGGATGCACTTCACATTGAAAAGGCTGGGAAAAACTTCTTTGATCAAAGTTTAACAAATGAAGGTCAAATTTCTAAATTACATAAAGTCTGTCTTTATTTTCATAAATTATTTGGGGTTCAAGGTCGAAAATAAGATGTACATTTTTGGACACAGCTGATGTAGAGATTTCTTTTTTTGCATATTTCACATAAGAATTTTGTTTTTCATTTCTCATTTTTCCTAATGGGAATATTTGGAAGGGAAAATAAAACAAATGCTTGCTAATTTATTTTTTTAAGAACAAAAAAGGGACAATAGAATAACAATCCAAATATAAAAGGAATGGCATTTATAAGAAAAGAGCAATTGCTCAACTGATAAAAAACATGAAGAAAAAGTAAAACCCAAGTCATTAACAAGCATATGGAGGGACAAAATCAACCTGTGACTCTCTTATCCAATGCCTTCTCTGAATTCTCCAAACAGCACCCTCCAACATGCTAAGGACCTTCCTCTAGATTGACATGCCTATTGTTTTATTAACATTTTACCATTACCTGGTTACCAATTCCTTGTCCAGTAGCAATCTCTTTGATAATATATCTTATGCTGTGTGACATTTAAAAAGATTTGAGAGACATAATTTCTGGATAATTTAATCATTTTATTAATAATGCCAGCATTTTAATAAAAGGATGATTGTCTCTATCTTAGACAAAAGATCATCATGGTGGCATTCCCTTTGAAGAGTAGCTGTTCCCCAGGGTGGCAATCAACACTGGTTGGTTAACAATTAATGAGAGAATGAATATTATATTTTCTGATATCATCAATGTATGATTATATTTTTTTAGACTATAGTTATTTGTTATAAGGGAGAACTTTTCTTTTTCTCAAGAGGAAAAGCTTGTCCTAGGGTGAAAGGAAATGATAATGATGCAAAGAGGAAAAAAAAGAATAGAAAAAAGAAATGCACATTGACGAACATTTAAAAATACATAGAAGAGAGTTGAATGAAGTTCAGATGTTGATTATGACACCCACTTCTAAGTTCCTTATACCACCACCAGCCCTAGCCTTGGACAATCTATTCAATGAATTTATGCCCCACCCTATCCTGAGCAGAACACAATGGTTGCCCCACTTTGTTGGGGTCTAGATAGAGGAAAAGGTTGGCTCAACTGTCAGAGACTGAAGTCTTGAAATAAGAGAATTAAGAAAAGGGGCAAACCTGAATCTCTCCAAATCACTAGTTATTAATAATCATTTCTCTCAAGTGCTCTTCCAGAGTGATTTTTTTTTTATAATACACTATAGCCTCCTCATACTCACTATATGTCTTGCCATTGTCCTTTATATTTCTTGCCATTTACATTTCTCAGACGCCATGGCATTCCATGCTTAATAACTCTATAGCATCACCAAAATGACATGCTTCTGCATATAAAAGATACAGGAAATATTTGTCTGTGGAAATAATAAGCATTGAATTAGAGGATAGCATGATGTAATGAAAAGCGCTGAACTAAGAATTAGGAGACATACAATGCTGCCTCTGTCATTAAGTAGCTGAGTACACATGAGCAAATCCCTTACCCTCTATGGTGGAGTTCAGTTTCTTCATGTGTAATGGAAAAGTAGAGTATAGGGATTCTAAATCTTAATTTATGTTAACTTATGTTCCATGAATTTGAATTTTTTAATACTTTAATAACTATGTTTGAATGGAATTGATACGCTTTACAAGGCTATATACTTTATTGTTTTAAAACATTCTTAAAAGGTGGAGGAAAGGACTTCAATGTGGGTCCATTGAATAAATGCAGAAGAAGCTCTGATTAAAATAGTCTGTACTGGTTTGAAAATCCTCAGTCACTATGATCATGTGAGTAAAAGTATTTTGGAAAAATATAAGTTATAAAGTATAACAGAAATGTTGTTAATAATAAGTCAATATGATTCTTTTATAGCAAATAGTAAGAACTATTCCTATTTTTAAATTGTTCTGGAATTTTTTTGTAGTAATTCTGCTTGAAATAAATAGCTAGACATTGATTAGATGGTTTTTTATACAGGCACTTATGTTGTAATATTGTTCGTTATAAGAAAGTTTCTTTTATGTAGATATTCCAATGGTTATTATATGATTTAAGTCATTAATGTCACTGATATTAAGTAACCATCTAACCAGAGCTTAGTGCTATGTATAATATATTTCTGCTTTCAAATAGACATATTTACTGGTTTGTAATCATATAGAATCTCAAGCACACTACTAAATCAATCAATAATATTTCTCTGATGAAGCTTTTCCTCACCAAGTGGAAAAGAATAAATTTCCCCTATCACATCTGAACTTTGAGATCTCAAGATTCCCCTTCCCTTACAATTCCATAATGTAAATTTCCCTCTTTACTGTTAATATTCAACACATTTTTTAAAGTAACTGTCCAATGACTTTTCAGTTTTTTCACCTAGGAACAGATGAAAACTTTACGTTTACCTGCATAAAGATTAGAGGGCCACTCTTGGAGTTACAGTTCCAGGTTCAACTCTTGTCTCTGACATACAACTTTATGAGTTGCCTATGGCAACCATAGAAATTCTCAGTACTCCCATTTTAGTCCAAGACTATAATCAATCATTCAATAAGCACTTATTAAGAACTTACTCTGTTCTAGGAACTTTACTAAACACTGAGGATATAAAGAAAAAGGGGGAAAAAATGGTCTCTGTTCTTAAGGAACTTTCTTCCTAATGGGGGAAACAGAACACATAAATTAAAGTGTGTTCATCCTTCATTGCTGAAGAAAACCATGCCATCAGAGAAATGATGACATAACTTGCACTTGACTTTATTTTGTGTGAGGGAGGGCTGTGCAGGTCACCAGCCTCACTTCTCCAGAGCCATCTGAATCCAGTGACCAGATATTCATCAGGATGACTGGAAATGATCCAGATGCAATTGGGATTAAGTGACTTGCCCAAGGTCACAGAGCTAGTGAGTGTCAAGTGTCTGAGGTAAGATTTGAACTCAAGTCTTCCTGGTCCACTGCACCACCTAGCTGCCCCAGATATATAAATTAGAACTAAGAAGACAAATGTCACGTCAATAGAAGGAAACCTATGAAGACATGGGACTTGCAGCTACAAGTCCCAGAAACAATTGCCTATCTGCTTTGATGGAGAGTTTCCTCTGCCTCAATGAAATCACAAATATGGACTAATTGTCTGCTTCAGGTTTATGTTTGTCTTCTACAGTACTCTGGCATAATGGGAAAATAACACTTGCTTTCCACATTCCGAAAGAGGGAAGAGTAATGCACTTAAGATGGGGAATGAGAGAGCAATGTTTGGACGTGGCTAAAGTTGGAATTTGTTTTGCTTGATAGTGCATATTTACTATGAGGTTTTCTTTTTTTTTTTTTTTTAGTGAAATGGACATTAACAGGAGGGAGAAAAATCCTTTTAAATTGCAAACATAAAATAGGGGCTACTAGATGACACCATGGGTAAAACACTAGTCCTAGAGTCAGGGATCTCAGTTCAAACCTGGCCTCAGACACTTACTGGCTATTTGACACTGGGCAAGTCACTTAACCCTGATTGTTTCCAAAAACAACAACCAAAAACCAACAAAACAAAACATAAAAGAAATGCAAAAAGAAATAAAATCACACGTTGTGTAGACATCCTTCAAACCAAGATCCAAAGCTTGGCTCTGTTACCTATCAGCTTTCTTAATATTTAAAATGAGGAACTTTTATTAGCTGAGTTGTGAGGTCTTTTCCAGATCTAAATCCGAAGATTCCCTTTTCCCTAACACTTTTTTTCGGTGAGTTGCTCATTGAAGGTTTTTATGGTTTTTGATAGTGATGATGATGACGATGATGGTGATGATATTAATGTTGATGATAATGTAATAAAGAGTAGTAAAGAAAAATAGCTAGCCAGATTAGAGGAAGAAAAGAGGAAGAAAAAGACACCTGGAAGCCTCACCTAACCCAGTGTGTTCTGGTCCAAAGCTTGAGAGAAGATTAAGACTTTTGTCCTTATACAGAAAATGAAAGGGGACCAATGCAGCCTTCTGAGGTAGAGTACAGCACAGTCATACAGTGCTATATAAAATAATAATAATTTTGCTGACAATGAGTAGAATTTTTAGAGGAAGAACTCTAATTAAAGGAAATAAGGAATCTAGTTACAACGCTTTTCAATCATCAATTTAAATGAGTGATATGTTCAACATCTACCTTAAGCCTGGGCACAAACAATGTCAGATAAAAGGCACATTGCCCAGTACTCACTGAAAAATGCTGAGCAAGGTAGATTTACTGAATAATGCAGAGTACAGTAGTGCAAACATGGAGTCAATCAAAGATCCAATAACCTCAAACATAGCAATCCCATTCTCTGATTAGCCAGCATCTACCTTCCTGTTGCCTTCAGCAGCTTGAAAGAATCAGTTGGCTTTTAGCCACATTTGACAGCATTCTCTCATCCAGAACCAAAAGTAAGAAAAAAAAATGTGCTCTCCAGATGTGTTAGTAGCAACATCTGGTACTGCCAAGCCAGAAAAATAACAAGAAAAATGTAAAGCAAAAACAAAATATGTACCATCTCCACCCCCATGACTGGTGCATATTTTGGATTTTACTATGACACAGATTTCAGCTCTCATGATTTAGCATTATGCTCCAGCTAAAGCTTGCCAGCTGCAAGATGCATAGCTAAAGAAACAGACCCAAGAAAACCTAGGTGTCACTATAGTATGAATATTGGCCTTGCAAATATCATCACATAGGCTGATTCAAAAAGGAAGGAAAATGTCATTATCCTGAAAGAACTTCAATCATATGTTCCAATACATCTGCTTTTCATAGTTTTTAATCATGGGTATTGTCAAAGAAGGAAGTTCCAACTGATTTTGGCTGATATGTCTCAAGCTCCACAAATTTTCAATTTGCAGACCAAAAGGGGAAAAAATGTGACATGCTAGACACCTGAGAACCACTGGCATCTCTTTTATTATTATAATTACTATACAATGCTGATAAGGGAAGAAAATCAGGGACTTTTTTTTTAAGCTTGTGTGCACATAAGATTTACATCAAAAAGAGGGGTTGATCTGGAATCAGATAACATTAGGAAAGTCACTCAGCCTCTCTACGCCTCAGTTTCTTAATCTGTAAAATGAGATAGCCTCTAAGGTCCCCTTTTAGTTCTATACCTATGAGTCTCTGATGAAGACTTTTCAATGTTTCACTGGACTGTTTCTACCAGAACAGATCATAAATGCTTTGAAGTTTGAGTAGACATATAGCTAAAAAATTCAGTTCACCATTAAGTGGCAAACATGGGGATAACCTTTAAACCATTTGCAAGTAGTACTTAAATGACAGGAACATAGTCCATCACAGGGTTTGTACTGTAACCTTTCTGGTTTTGCAAAGCTTTTCAATGTTTATGCTTCATTGTTAAAAGCCATTCTGAGCCTAGAGTAACCTCACTTCCATAATTAAGCATTAGGAAAAAAAAGTTAATGCAGTGTGTCTGTGTTCATGTACACACACACATGCACACACACACCATGCATACACATCCATAATATGCATAAAGTCATAAAATACATAGTTGGAATTTTATGATATACATATGGCAAAAAAGTTGATTTGTTTTGTTTTTTAGTGGGAATTTTTGTTGCTTTTAATTCACTGGTTGAATGATATCATGTGGTTTAATTGAAATAGTGAGAAAAGGTGTTGATATATTGAGAGGCCTCTCTAAAGCACAGATCTGACCATGTGTTCCCCAGCCCAAATTAATTCAGTGAATTTTCCATTTTCAGTGAATAAAATATAAACCCCAGAAGTTTGCATTTAAAGTCTTATGTACTCTCTCTAGTCCACCTATTTGTGTTTATTTCATATCTCCCACCTACTGGTAAGTAGAATTTGCAAAGAGGTAAATTTAGTTTTCATATAATGACTTTTTGAAAAGAATTAAGCTCCACAACATCACAAACATACACACAGAGATACAGCAAATATGGATGTCATAAACATAGCAACCACAGACAAAGAGACAAGTCTGAAAGAAATTCAGTCATTAGAAGCAATAGAAGACAAAGCTAACACAAGCTCACCCCTTTGGGCTCCATATAACTGCCTCCACCCTGTACTTTCTCTCACTCCCCTGGCCACCATTTCAGTCTCATCCCTATAAGCCTGGACTAATACTCTCTGAATACCACCCACTCTCACCCTATTCTTGGAGCTCCATGTAGCAAGATTCAGTCTGTGTCATTATTCAGCAGAATTTTGGCTGAAAACCTCTCCCCAATAGTGGGAAATTGGTGAGAGAGCAAAGCTTTTCGCTCTCTAGCTAGCACCAAAAGGAAGATGGAACCAGCCAGAAAATGAGAAGGAGTCTGAGCAACAGCACTAGGGTGGGTTCAATCTTAGCTGTCCAAAAGAAGAGAGTTGGGGAAGAAGAGGTTTGATCGGCAATGCTAAGTCCTATTTCCGACATTTTGTAAGAAGTTTGATTACAGAAAGACATCAGAAAAGTTCACAGTCAGAGAAAGGAATAAAACTGAGCAAGCAATCACATAGATAGATAGATAGATAGATAGATAGATAGATAGATAGATAGATAGATAGATAGATGGATGGATGGATGGATGGATGGATGGATGGATGGATGGATGGATGGATGGATGGATGCATATATATGTGTATATCTACTTGCATATATAATTTTTTAAAAGGAACCAGTATATGGAATAGGTACTATCAGGATAAAAATAGTTTCTCAAGTTCCCCAAAAAAGACAAGTTTTCAATTCCATTATTTTAGACACAAGAAATGATAGTGAAACAGCTGAAAGTCCAAAATGGTTCAAGAAAGAAATAAAATAATTAAAAGAAAGAAAGAAAAAAAAAAAACTAAAGCTACCCCAAAGCAGAATGAGCTACAAAGGAGGGAACTTATTCTCCTTTACTAGGCATCTTCAGGCAAAAGCTGGATGGCCACGTTAAATATGTGTTTTAGAGATTTTTTTTCCCCAGTTATATTTTGTTCTGGATGGCCTCTGAGGTTCCTTCCAAATCTAAGATACTGTGACTACAGAATCTCATGAGTTCAAGAACAGACTCAAAAAAAATCTTATGTAAAATCTCTTAAAGACCTACTTAAATTTAACACATATTTTAAAGACCTTACTGTGTTTGGGAGTTGTGGAAAACATAGCTGAAAAAAGTCCCTGAACTCAAGAACTTTACTGTCTAGCACAGTAATAAGATGTTCACAAACAGCTATATATTCAACTGGAATGTATACAATAAGTGTAGTGGAGAAATCAAGCACAACAGGAAACTTTGATGAGGAAGGGAGTGGTCAGGGAATAATTGATTGAAAAAGAGTAAAGCTGGAGGGTCCAGGAGCTCTTGAAGGAGTGGTTTCAATAAGCAGGGATAACAAACATTCATAAAGAGTTTAATGTTTTGTGATACACTACACAAATATGCTCTCTTTCTCTCTCTCTCTCTCTCTCTCTCTCTCTCTCTCTCTCTCTCTCTCTCTCTCTCTCTCTCTCTCTCTCTCTCTTTCCCTCTCCCTCTTTCTCCCTCACTCCCTCCCTCCCTTTCTCTCTCTCCAACTATAAGCATGGCAGGTATTAATACCCATTTTCTATTGAGGAGCTGGGCAGACTGAAATACAAGTTTGATTGCAGAGAATTTTTTTTCATCATTTACATAAAGGTACCATTTAAAGCTATGGGAGATCTCCAAAGGGATGAATGTAAGAAAAAAGGAGCCAGCACAGCACTCTGGGAGCCACTCCTACTTAAGGGGCAAGGAGGGAAAGAGGAATTAACAAACAAGACTGAAAAGTGACCAGAGGGATAGGGATAGAATCAGACTAGAACAATGTAAAGGATGCCAAGTCCCTGGTTCCTCGTTTATCTCCAGTGCCCATTGAAAGATAACAAGAAGAAAATCCATACTGGTAATACTCTTCCCCACCCCCTTAATTAACTGGCCACATGGTTAATCTATGCATATTTGCCTGAGGGGAAACCGTTAGCTCTATAGTTTATGAGGTAGTATTATCAGAGTTGGGAACAGATGGGATTTTCTTAGATCAAGATAGAAGTATCATATTCAGACTCATGAATCAGAATTGGTGCATACAAACAGAAGAAAATCCATGTGTTTTATTTTTCTGTAGCAAACATTATCTGCAAGCTTTTCTCTGTTTCTTGGTTGCAGTTGGCTGTGGTTACATATAATCGCTTAAAGAAGTACATTACATGATTAGTAATCAAATCCAGAATTAGACCTATCTTAACAGAATCTAAATTCCCTTTGGAAAAGATTTGGACATTCATAGGCAAGGTAAGATGTGGACAGAGTACTCTCTTCAGCCACTCAAATTCCATTGTCTGTGACATTTCTCCTATTACTAGATGCATTCTCTCTCATGGCATATGAAGGCAGCACAATATCAATTTCACATAATTTAAATGAGAAACATGTTCTGTTACTTTTATGCTTATGCTGTAAAAATCAAGATGCATGAGTGCTCAAGAAGAATCAAGCTATGAATGTGTTACAAGTGAAATTCTAAATGGTCACAAAACAAAGAAAGTTGTGTTTAAGGAGTCTTTAAATTCTATCAGAATTACAAATCTGAAAAAGATATTTTTTATATTCCTAGAGAACATAAGGTATCTAATATCAAAGCATCCTTAGGATAATATTAAGTTTTTTCTCAAGTATATAAAATAAAATTTTGCTTCAAAAATCTTCCATCTGCAGCGATCAACACTGTTCTCTGTGCATTATTGTGATTAGAATTAATTACAATATTAATCATTTTGATGGCTCAAATATGACTTCTCTTAAACTTACTGTAATGGTATAGGCAATGCCAGACAAGAGCATGACAAATGGTCTATTGTTGAGATAAATATGCTGTAGATTTTTGATAGGCTTCTTAAAATATAGCCTTCTAAATTGGCACATAAGCAAATTTATATTCCTAAAGCTGTGTTATTTCCCAGCTCAGGAAACTTCAGTGGTTACTTGTCTCTAGGATAAAATATAAACTCCTCTGTTTGGCAGTTAGTACCCTTCACCACCTAGTTACAACCTATCTTTCTGCACTGATCTCCCATTAGAAATCTGAATATATTCTGCATTCCAAGCTGATCCAAAGGGCAGGAATTATCGGGGTTTTTTTTTCTTTTTAGACCCAATAAAGCTCAGTTGATAGCATGTAAAAATAATTGTTGAATCAAACCAATGCATATTTTTTAAAAAATGATGTTTGATTTCTTGCAATTTTTTTAGATATCAGTGAGATAAATAAAATTGGAGGGGCAATATAGGTCTAAATCATGTGGCCTTTGTTTGGCTGTTGTTCCTGTTATTTTTTGTATAAATCATGCTCAAATTAATGGTATCCATTGGCTTCTGTTACATTGTAGCCAATACTAGCCTTCAGTACTTCAATGGAACCAAGATTTCACTGACATGGTACTATTGCCAGTGGCCCCAGTTGCAATATATTCACATCTTAGGCTATTGTACCCTGTGCCCTGCCAGAAACCTCCCCCCCAAAAGTAACTACTCCGAAGACTGATACAAGCTTCTCCCCCTACTGCTCATCCTATTCCTCCTCCTCCTCTCTACATTCGGAATTCTGCAAGACTGTGCTATAAGTGAAAAAACATTAAAATATTATTCTTCCAAAATGTGTAGCAAAGCATAAGGTTAAATTGTTTCATATTTACATCTTGAATATTAATAAATAAATTCCAAGATACTTCATATACATAATAAGAAAAGCTAACTAATTTTAGTATTTCATACCAACACCGGGGAGAGGTAGTTTTCAGACAGGGAAAGCCCTAAGCAATCTCAAACGCAAGGGCTTCTATTTCATTCTGAAAAATATTCAGAGATGTATCATAACTTTAATTGGTAGTTCAGTGAAATTTTTCAACCTTTCCAGGAAAATAAATCTAACACAGATCCATGAGACTTTCTCTTTGAGTCATTATTTTTGTTTCATTGTTTCAAAATAATTTTAGTTTTTGAAAGAATAGGTACTATTAACACCTGCTGAGATTGATAGTCCATTGTCTCACTTAGTCATGCATCAATTAATCCAATTAAGCAATGCATTAGAAGTATACTTCTCTAAATTTCAGATAAAATTAGTTCACATTAAATTTATGTTCTATAGTCCGGACAATATAGACACAGGAACAAGCAATAAAAATGATTTTGAATAGCTGTTTTCTCTTTCTCTCTCTCTCTTTCTACATATATATATATATATATACATGAATATATCTATATGTATATATCCACATACATATATGTGTATATATGTATGCATATATATGTACACACATATACATGCATACACACACATACACATGATTAAAAAAAGAAAAAAGCCACACTAAAATTTGAATGAATTGTTATAAGAAGATCGTTGTATTTAGAATTAGGGAGTTCTTACTATTAGTGACTCAGAGAATTTATTTCATGTGAATTTTGTTGTTTGGAATTTTCTTTCTGAAAACTTCTCCATTTCCTTTTCTTTTCCCTGCCTCTCTTCATGTCTCCTAACCAGTGCCTCAGAATCCCTGTTTCCTCAAGATGCAACTTAAAAACTACCTCCTCACAAAAAGATTCTATGAATCCCAAATGTTAATCCTGTCCTTCTCTAAGTTGTATTTATTTTCTAATTATTTGTACGTAATTATATAGGTAGATTTAATCTTCCCTAACAAAATGTAACCTCCTTGGGAGCAAGTACTCTTTAATTTTTTTTTTGTCTTTTTATCCTTAGCAATTAATACAGTGTTTAAAACATAATAGGTGGTTAATTAATTTTCATTTATTCTTTTGACCACTTATTTATTGGGGAATGGTTCCTAATTATCTATTTTTGTTAATCTCTACATAGTATTAGCTCAGACTTTGCCTTTCTGTTTCTGTTTACCTAATTTCTGTTTTTCAACTTGAAACAATATGATTTCTATAAAAAGCTTTTCCATTTTTTAATTCAATTTTAATTCAAATTATCTTGTTTTTGTGATTTCCATGATTCTGAATAATTTTTTGTATTAGGGACAGTGTGTATCTGTTTTTTTTTTTCATTTGAAACTGCCAAAATCAATTGACCTGGGATATATTTTCTAATGTTTGAAGGGATGTAGTGGTTGATGTGGTTTTATGCACTTGACACTTTCCACCTTGCTGCTTCAACTAGGTTGGATGGCCTTCAATCCAAGAGCAGATGAACAAGAATCTGTTGATAGTGGCAACAATAATTGGGCTATCCTACAAAATATCTATTTCCCTAAATAATGGTACTAGGACCAGGTTGGTGTATTAAGGTAAACTGCAATTCATATAGGTCAAGCATTTACCTGCCCATCAATGGCAACTAGTCATTGACTATTGGTGATAATGCTGGAGATGACAGGCCTTTTCTTCATGAGGAATATTGCCCTTGACAATGGGTGTATAGTCTCCACTAGAGGTATAGCCAGTAGTCTGATAAATAATGTTGTTGCAGAGAGAGAGACAGAGAGAGAGAGAGAGAGAGAGAGGAGTCCAAGGAAGACCCTTGAGGATCACTGAAATTTATGGGTTATCATATGGATGAAGAGCCAAGGAGACTGAGAAGGTTATCAGATAAGTAGAAGGAAAATGAAATAAGAGCAATATTGTGAAAACCTAGAGAATGTATCTAAGAGAAACGGCATCAGCTGCTTCAAATGCAGGATTTAAATAAAAAAGGGTGAGGGTTTAGGGAAAAAAATCATTAAATGTGGCAATTAATAGAGGTTTGATTACTTTGAAGAGAACAGTTTCAGTTGAGAGATGAGACTGGAAGCTTTCCTCTAATCACCAAAATCATTTTATATGAAACAATGAAATATTGTCCATTTTAAAGCATAAAACCAAAACATAAGAGCAAAAATTTTACATTTAAGTTCAATCTATCCTTGAGAAGAACAAAAAGCATAGATATTTTGTTAATTTGGGACAAAATTAGAGAAAATGGTCAAGTAAAAGAGCCATTTACTTTGTGTTTCTCAGTAGTAAGTAGATCATATAGCTGATAACATATTTCCTAGGTACAAAAGGCTAACAAAGATTCCAAAATGTATCCGATGTCACTATTTTATAATACGGCTCTGAGCTGAACAGAATGCATTACTTGGTGACTCTTCCAGAATATTTGGTGAATTACCTTTCCAAGGCATGTTTCATTTTATGCCGATGGTAAATACTGCAGTTATAAATGTGGTCTGAAAGTGAATCTCCCTGACATCCCTTGAATCTTCATTTCTCTTTTAAATTCATCTTTTATTAGAGCGTGGTGAAATTATTGCACTCACACCATTGTATATACTGTTCAGCTGAAACCAACTAGATGTATTAAACATATTGATAGATGATTATATATATTTGATGCCATAAAAGGGTTGTTTACATTTTAAAGTCACTTCACACTCTTAACTATCCCAGATCTACCACTTATAGGTAAACTCAATCTCATTTTGACAGCTTCTAAAATAAATGAGACATTGTGCTAGGACTTTGAATTTGGAGTTAGAAAAACCCAAGTTCAAATCGAGACTTAGCTGGGTAAACCTGGGCAGATCGCTTACTGCGTCTGCCTCATTTTTCTATCTATAAAATAAATAGCACTTACCTCCCAGGGTTGCTCTGAGAACAAAGTGAGATGTTATCTGTAGATATCTTTACAACCCTTAAAGTGCTATGTAAATGCTGGCTACCCTCCATTCCTTTTGAGGTCAACTTCAAATTACATTCCTTCAAGAATATAATATTTCTTAACCTACTCTATGAAGACCAAAAATTTTTTTAATTTTTTTTTTTAAAGATAGAGATTGTTTTCAGAGAGTAATTTAAGTCAATAAAAATAGCTTTGTCATTTCCTCAAAATACATCACTTTTTCCTTCTGTTCAGTTCTCAACCAAATTCAAGGTCATTGTGCAGTATCTGTCCAAGATATATATGTGCTGATAGATAAATACTATATGGTGCTGATTATCCTCATCATCATCATTCAATTGAGATAGGGACTGGATCTGAAATGTAATTGACATAGGGAAATGTCAAATGAGGAATACCTCACTACCAATTCACTTTGGTACTTTTACCACAATTTGGAGTCTTAAGAGCCTCCTAAAGAACTTATAAAGTAGATGACTTGCTCAAGGTCACACGGATAGTACATGTCAGAAGTGGGACATGAACGCACATCACCCTGGCTTCAAGAAAGGTTTTCTATCCCCATGCTTTATTAGAAGATGTATTAATTACTGTATTTAAAAATTAAAGAGGGTGAAATGGCATGTACTTGAATATAAACTGGGTGTTAGTTACCATGGAATATATGTCAAAATATTAATTGCTTTATGGTGGTTCTTTAGCTAAGCATTTATTATGGTATATTGGAATACTCTAACATGGTTGTATTTTACTGATATTACCGAACAGAATTTCTTCTACATGCAACTGTCTTTGTTTCTCACCAATTTGGTTAATGTTGTTTAAATGCTATGTTGTAAATCCTTGAAAATATTTCTGTTCTTAGAATTTTACAGACTTATTAAGAACTTTTTCTCTGGAAAGGTTTAGTGATAATTCAACTATCAAGCAGCAATGTAACAAGTTACTTGCTTTAAAAAATGTAATTGGTTTAAAGGGAGTATCTAGGATTCAAAGAGCTTAAATGAGTTAGATGTTACATGTAAAATTGTTCTAGCTTGTACATTAAATGGAATCTAAATTGTTTTACAAACCTGAAAGTGCTATATAAATGGTAGTTATTATTATCGTTAATAGTAGTGGCATCAGAGGTGATAATAACAATGACTTAGAGAGAATTGGGGTTATCAACAAGAATTTTGATAGACTCTTCAGGAAAGAAAGGGATTTATGTGGTTTTAAAGAGACAGTAATACATACAGCCATACTAAAGGGGATAAAAGCCAGAAAACATAATAGATTTGTCCAAAGTGTGAGAATTTACTTACATGAACTTAAACAAATGAAAATGGATCATTTTATTTATATATCTATATGCAAATAACACTCCCACTTAGAGCTATATATTTGCCCTTGAAGCAATCCCTGGATTAGTTATCAGTGGTCCTGAATTAAACACCTAACTTTCACTAGTGGATCTATTTTTTTCATTGAGAGCCCAGAAGTTTAAACTTAATATCTTATTTCTGCTGTGAACTTTGAGTTTTGGCATGATGTCATTTACCAAATATTTATTTTAATTATATTGCAGTTGGTCAGTATCAGGGGAACACAAAACATCTGCCAGAATGTGTTACCGATGGTAATGTTCGAATGAAACAAATGATAGTAGAGGATAAGTATAATGGAGAAATTGAGGTGGGGTAGGAATTACCTTGAGGTTTATTTTACACTCATGAAAAGTCAGCATTTTCATTTTATCCCAAGATACTGTCATTCATTTGAGCTTCTTTCGAGAAGTGTTCACACAACTCAGAATCTACCACACACAAGGTATATTCTTGTGAAACAAAAGTATTACCTGTACACACCCACATACACACCTAAATTGTTTTTCAAAAACACATTTTATTTTGACTACTTATAATCTTGACCACACAATCTTTATCCTCTATCTCCAATGAAAGGCTCAACTGCACTTTAGCAATTTCTATCACATACATATGCTAACGGTAGAAATTTACATGGCTTTTTTTTCAGATCAGGAAAGAGGATTAGTAAATGAGAAGCATAAAATCTGTGATATTTCACAAACAATTTCATCTCTCTATGGGGAGACAAGTTTGGGCTAGGTTAATAGTTCAAATCATCAAGTCACAGAAAAGAAATCGTTAAGATGTTGAGATAGTATTATTATGTACAGGTATTCATAGACTCCAGGTGAAAGTGCAGTTGGGAAACTCTTACCAATATAAAATGGGCAAATTTCTTTAAATATTATTCTCTAATGCTTCCTATAATTTCTCCAAATTACTTTTTAAGTGCATGGCAGTTTTTACTCTGATTATCTGTCTTTTAATTTCTATCAAAAAAAATCGCAAATAACCCTAATCAAGATGTCTTATTACCTTCTTAGCACTTGTAGCCAAAACATGACAGAAATCCCATCCACTAAGCTTTGTCAGAATGAGTGTCCACTAATTGATTCTGATGAATCAGAAAAGTTACTGACAGAAAAAAACTCAAAAGTTTTGCTAATTTTTCCAAAATATTGAGCAATAAACCAAAGGTCTGAGGTGGAAAGACGATGTTTTCATCACTGTGGCTAATTGAAGGCATGAGCTCCTAAAGAGACAGACATATTTGGGAAGTGAGCTACTATTCAGAAGTTTAAGGAGGTAAGAAAATGGGGTCTAAGAATTACATCTGGATTTCTGTATTTTGGCTTAAAATTAAAGAATGACATATTCCTGACAATAGAAAAGAATGCACACAAAAAGGACTTGTAACATAGACTTGCTTGCTTTGTTTTGATTTTCTTTTGTTTAATTAAAAAAAAACAAATCAAAAATACTTTAAGTTGAAAAGGATAAAAGAGGGAAAAGAAAAAAAATCTATCTATATCCATTCATAAAGTCGAACAGTAAAAAAAATCAATTACAATGTAAGGAGAAAAAATATGGTAGAGAAGTTGCCAAGAGACAAAATTCACGAAAGGGAACTAGTAATAAAACACATAACCAGAGATATTGATATATAAATAAATAATGAATGCTACCAATCAAGATGTAGATGAGAACCTAACATAAAGCAGCAAATTGGACCTCCTATGTCTCAAGTAAACTCTTAAAAATCATATTGTTCTGGAAGTATGCACTCAAAAGAGACATGGTATGCAAAAGCCTGGAGGTGGGAGTGGAGAATGTGCTACATATTAAGAACATATAATCATATGAGGAAATCCAGGAACCAGAGCAGAGAAGCATGTGGAGAGAATTTTGGTAAAGTTCAACTGAATGAGGAACAGACAAGAAGTTGTCATTGAAGTATACTACAGAGAACCTGGAAAGAAAAAACAGATAAGGAAGGAATCCAGGAAACAGATCACAAGCCTGGCATAGAGGCAGAGAATAGTTGTGATAGGGGACATCTGCTGGAATTCTCCCTGCCAAAAAAAAAAAAAAAGCACCACTAGGAATTTCAACACATGACTTAATAGCAATTTCACTTCTTAAAATGTAGAGGCAAGAAAAAATGAAATCCTATACTAGACCTGATTTTCAGCAATAAGAAAGAACTTGTTGCAATAGTGGAAATCTTTAGGGAAAGTCACTCTGCCATTAAACACTCTGTCAATCAATAAACATTTATTAAGCACCCACTATATACCAGGAACTGTACTAAGTTCTGGGGATATAAAAAGAAATGAGACAATCTCTGCCCTCAAAGGGACATGCGATTTAATGGGGAAGATAGCATGCAAAGAAATACATAGAAAGTAAGAAATAAACAAGGTAAATAGGAAATAATTAACACAGGGAAGGAAATAAAAGGAAGAGGGGTTGGGAAAAGCTTCCTGCATAAGGTAGAATTTTAGCTGGAACTTAAAGGAAGACAGGATGGTCAGAAGTCAGAGCAGAAGAGGGAAAGCATTCCAGGAATGAAGGACAGCCAGCATTCCCACTGGCAGGCCATTTACACTACCCTTTCAATGGGGTACAAATAAAGTAGAGGTGGGATCCAGCTTAGTAGCAGCTTAGATCTTTAAAACGCTGATGAAGATGATGGATATGAAGGCAGGTCATGAAGAATGAACACAAAAGGATGGCATAGAGGACAAAAATAAATTTCACAAGTAGATGGAGAAGGCATGGCTAGGTAGATTTTCTTTGAAAATAATTTGGGGGCTTTAGTAAATGGAATGTCCAATGTAAGACAATAGTTTCATATGGAAACCCCAAAGCAAAATGTTCATGTCCTCTTCAGTTGCATTAAGAGAAGAAGAATTATCTAAGGATGATGGAAGAGAGAGTTCTGGTATATTTTGCCTTAGTTAGACTGCACTTAGTATACTATATTCATCTCTGACCAGTATACTTTAAACTGGATATTGATAAGCTTAAGAGTATTCAGAGGAGGACCCTGAGTTTATCTAATAAGGGTTTGGATGGAAAGAATTGGTGATTCATAGATGGAAGGGAAGACCTAAGGGGACAAGATAACTGTCTTCAAGTATTCAAAAGGCTATTATATGGGAGAGAGAAAGAATTACTCTGTTTGGAAAAAGAGAACAGAACAAGAAATAATAGATAGAAGTTGCAAAGATGTACATCTGGGCTAAATGTTAAAAGCCTTTAATGATTAGCAATTCAGGAATAGAATAGTCTGCCTCAGGAAATGTTGGGCTCCCCATTATTAATAAAGGGCTTTAAATACTGAATGAAAATTGCCAGCTAGGAGATTCTTATTCAATTACATGTTTAGATCAGGGGCCCTTAACATTTTTGTGTGTCATAGACCCCCTTGACAATCTGATGAAGTCTTTTGACATCTCAGGGAAAAAAAGCTTGTTACCCAGATTTATGACTGAAAAAAGGCTAAATTTCAATTCAAGGTCAGTGAAAAATTACCTTAAAATTATATGAGAAAAAACATTTTTGTTAACTGTATTTGAGAAGGGGTCCTTACCAGGCTGGCAAAGGGGGTCTATGACACACACAACAATCATAACAAACCCTGAATTACATAGTCTTGGAGACTTCTACTGACTCAAAAATCAGTTCTTAACTGGGAAACCAAGAGGGTCCCAAGTAACCTTTTAAGGGGGCTATAAGTTTTAAATTATTTTCATAATAATACTAAGATTTTAAATTTCTAATATAGACAGATAAAACTCATGTAAACAAAAGCTCTTGTGGGATGGCATGGTCCTCAGTAATTTTTAAGAGTGCAAAAACTAATGAGAATTTTAGCAACTGACTTGCTAAATAAAGGTCTTTAAATGCTGAACAAAAACTTGCCAGCTTATTTTAAAGGAGATTCTTGTTCAATTACATGTTGGGATCAGGAGCCCTTCACATGTTTTTGTGTGAGGAATCAAGGACAACATCAAGATTGCAAATGTGAGCACCTGGAATTATGATAATGTACCCAAAAATGAGTAGTTAGGAAGAGGGGTAGATTTTGGGGGTGAAAATATGAGTTCTGTTGGCAGATGCTGTTGGGAGTATTTGTGTGATATCAAGGTAATGATTTCCAGTAGGCAGTTGATGAACTCTAACTAGGACACAGAATGGTCACACAGTGAAGAACCAGGAGAAAATCATTTCATGAAAATCCAGGAAGGAAAAGCTATCTAGGAAAAGAGGATTTTCAATAATAACAAATTGAAAATAGTCAAATTTATACTAACCATGGAACAATAAGCTCAACAATGTAAGGTTATTGCTCACATTATAGTAGAACTTTAACACTAAAGAGGATCTTGGAGATCATTTATTTCAACCTCTTGCCACCCATAAGCAAACTGAGGCAAAGAAGGGATATGACTTGATCTAAACTACACAAAGAGTTAAGATTGTTTCCTAACATTAGTATACTTCTAACTGCACAATGTTGGCTTTGTATTAAAATACTGAAATTAAGTAGATGAAATATCTGGATAATTCATATTACTCATATTCTCATCATCACAATAATCTCTGTCACTACTACCTTTACCACCACCAGCAGTATTTACTTGGTGCAAGGCACTGTATTTGAATGCACTTTTGAAATTTTCACTTGATAATTGACACCATGTAAACATGGTGGTGTCATATCTTAGGTGGGTACCCAAGGAGGCATAAAAATGAAAACATTTGAAAATCTAATTTAAAGCATTTGAATATAACAAATGCTTCCCCACCTCCATTTACTAATCTTCAAATGCATTGTCACAATCTGTATTTTTCTCCCCTACAGAGGATGCATCCTGATTCTGAAATCCCACCTCTGTAGTTTGGTTTTAAAACGCAATACAATGCAAATTCAGCTAACAAAAACAGATCTGTAGAAGTAAACTATTTTTCTGACCTCTTCCCTCTTAAAAAAAGCACTGGAAAAAAATCCCAATGGTTATTTTTAAAGTATAAGGTCATTAAGAAAATGTGCAAAGTATCAATGATGATACGAACCAAGATAAATGATACAAAATCTCTTAAACATTCACTTTACAAAAGATTTTTAATTGCTGTCATATTGAAGTTGTTGAATGATGCCTGGAATTCCATAAGCTCAGTTGGTGGAAACTCAGATTCTCGTGCCACTTTTATATTTGTATTTCTATCCCTTAAGACATTATCTGGAACACAATAGACATTTAATAAATGTTTATTGCTTGATTGACTGAAGGAATCAAAAAACCCTAGAAATATTTTATGAAGATTATATGGAAAACAGGAATTATCTGTAAGTTCCTAAAGAAACAAAATATTTTTGAAAAGCATTTTCTTCTTTTAAAACTGAATACTAACAAGTGTGCAAGGTCGTAACTATTCCCTTCTTTTCCACCCCTATACCTATTCAATACAGAAGGGGTCATGACATGATAATATGAGAAAGATGATATGATATTGAACCTATAAAAATAATAAGTATGCAAATATGAAAAGTATCCAACATTTGTCAGTTTCTTAGGAAAGAGTTCTTCCTCTTTTTGCAAGGCATTTTCTGATAAGTACATAGTGTTTTTAGTATAATACTGCCAACTTCCACTGTGCTAGACCTAATACTTTCCAGCAAGAGAAGCATTGGAGATAAAGAAATCAGATAATCAATGGATATTTATTCCAAACAGCCACTGGTTTGGATGGGACTTTTCCAGTTCTCTGCATTTTTCCTCTCTTAGTATTTAATGATAAGTGAAGCTGCTTCCCAGGAAATCAATTTTCTTCCATAAGTTCTTTTCTCACAATATTGATATTTTTCAGCCACACAGTTTTGTCTCATTTATGTAATATCCTTATGTCCTTTTCTCAGAAAATCTTGAATAATGGACAAGATATTTTTTTGTTTGCATGTACCAACCTCATCTACCTGCTAACAAGTAACTTAATATGTTATTTTTAAAAATCAAGAAACAAGATTTTTTTTTCTGCTTTATACATTTTAATAGTGGAACTGTATGGAAAGTTCCTTTGTATCCTTCCTTGAGGTACTGTTGGATGCTAATTTACCATTATGAATCATTTAAGATTATAGAAAGATCCAATGTATTTCTTCAGAGGAGCATGGAGAACTCTTCACATATTATTTCATTACTCCTCACTTCAGTATCATGAGTTAATATGAAAAAAAGAAAAGAAACTTAAAAACAGATGTTAATAAGCAAAAATTTAATTAGGTAGGAAGCTGGGTCCTTAATTCCTCTGATAGGATATATGTCATCTCTCAAACACTAATATATCCATATAAATATCTCCTCACCAGCTGCCGTTCCACCCAGGCTGTGACTAAGTCCTAGAGGAATTATCCCATTCAGTTCCAGAATGCATGTCCTAGGCCCTGCTTTCCTGATTGATGGATACCTCACTTGAACCACCACACATAGGCAGACTCTAGTCATGTTTCACATTATACCTTCCTTCCTGGCTGTTTTGATGCCTTCTGTGAATGTCTGGGCAACTTTCCAATACTGGACCAATACTTTAATCAATATTCCCATTGCTACTGGCAAGGGTTATAGATCTAGAGCTGGAAGGGACAACAAAGGCCATCTAATTTCAATTTCTTTATTTTATAAATGGGAAAACTTAGGCCCAAGGTTAAGTGATTTGTCTAAGGTCATATAGGTAGTAAGCACTGGAGTTTTCAATTGGTCCTCTGACAGAACCAAATGTGAAATAAGTGATTGATTTAAGACTGGAGAAAGGGTACATTGAGGCTGTACACTGTCACTTATTTAACTTATATGCAGAGTACATCATGTAAAATGCCAGGCTGGGTGGATCAAAAGCTGGAATTAAAGTTTCTGGGAGAAATACCAACCATCTCAGATGTGTAGACAAAAGCACTCTGATAGCAGAAAATGAAGAATAGGAAGCCTCTTGATGAGGGTAAAAGAGGAGAAAGAAAAAGCTGGCTTAAGCTTAATATTAAAAAACAACAACTAAGATCTTGACAACTGGTCCCATCACTTCCTGGCAAGAGAGGGAGAAGAAATGGAAGCAATGTCAGATTTCTATAATCTTAGGCTTAAGGATCACTGCAGATAATGGCTACGGCCATGAAACTAAGGTTTGCTCCTTGGAAGCAAAGCTTAGGCAAATCTGGGCAGTGTACTAAAAAGCAGAGATATCACCTTGCTGACAAAAGTCCATGGAGTCAAAGCTATGGTTTTTCAGTAGCAATGTATGGCTGTGAGAGTTGGACTATGAAGAAAGCTGCACGCTATAGAATTGATGCTCTCAAACTGTGGTTCTGGACAAGACTTTTCAGAGTCCCTCGGACAGCAAACAGATCAAATAAGTCAATACTGAAGGAAACCAATTTAAAATATTTACTGGAAGGTCAAATACTGAAACTGAAGCTTGAATATGTTGGTCATATAATGAGAAGATGGTAGAAAAAAGAGCTAATTTTGGGAAAGATTGAAGGAAAAAGAAAAAAAAATGGTATGGCAGAGGATAAAATAGATAGATAGTATCATGGAAGCAACAGACATGAGCTTGGACAGACTTCAGGAGATAGTGTGGAGGATAGAAGGGCCTGGTGTGCTATAGTCTATGGAGTCATGAAGAGTTGGATGTAACTGAATGATTCCCCAGCAACAACAACTTCTGAATACTTTCCACTTTGCCATGTGTATTAAGTTGCTCTCCCACCATGGTTTGAGGTGTTCAGGGAAGACTAGCACCTCTGATGTGAGGTCTTGCTGAGCCCTGTTCAGGGCTGCTCATCTGCCTTTGTTATCCACATTTCACCCAACTCTTACCTATGGTTCCAAGAGACTTTAGTACGTGCAGTGGCCACACCCTAGTACAATCATATTGGCAGACAGGCCAAACAAGGCTGAAGTTTACCTACAGGCCTCAAATCCATTGGTGAGGTACAGGGATGGCTACCGCAGAAATGTGAAGACGTCCTCCAGTGGAATGAGGGAATGAATACCATCTGTTCCAATCACTATGAAGACTGAAGAGAAGGATCTGTGGAGTGCTTAGAACTTGGTCAGACATTGAAGATGCCAAGATCATCCACTGCATCTAGAGCTAGGGCTCTCACATCTAGAGTTAGGGCTCCTAACATTTGTCTTACCACTGGACTTTGATGATTCTAGAAGAGAAGCGAGGCTGATGACTTTGTGCAACTTTTTCTCTCTTAAATCCAATTCACCCATGAGTCGGCATCATCATGTTATGTCTTTGGACCTCTTTGAAAATGAAGGATGAACACAACTAGAAGGGATAGGAGGAAATGTATTTTTTTTTTCAAAAAATTATAAGTAGTGTTTATCTAAAACCAAGAGTAAGCACGATCTGTAATAGTGATGAAGTACAAACTTTTCCAATAAAATCATAGGTGGAGCAAGAATGTCCATTATCACCATTATTATTCAGTATAGTACTAGAAATGCTAACTATAGCACTGAGATAAGAAAAATGTATTGAAGGAATAAGGGAAAAGACAACAAGAAAACAAAACTCAGCAACTGGGTTAAACCAGGCTGAGGGTAACTGACTGGTCCCAAAACCAGGGGTGAGTGAGGGAGATGTCTACCAAAAGCATGTAAAGAGTTCCCCTGGAAGAATGAGTGGATAAGAACAATTAGTTCTAACAGCCATCAAGGGAACTGAAGTAATTACTCTGGAGTTCTTAGAACTTAGTCAGACATTGAAGAAGCCAAGATCATCCACTGCATCTTGGGCCATCTCCAGTCATCCTGGCTTTTATCTTACCATTCAACTTCAAGGACTCTGGAAGAGAGAGTGGGGCAGATGATTTTGTGTGACTGTCTCACTCAAATCCCATTCACATACCAGTCATTACCCCACAATGTTATAATTTCCCTTCAACAATGAAGGATCACTACCACCAACAACTACCAACTTATCATCTCTATAATTTTCCAAACCTAAATACCTCTCCCGAGTCATCATTTCCCTGTGTGTTATCTCCCACTATCAGAATGCCAGCTTTATAAGGTCAGACAATCCTTACTTTTGCATTTGTAATACTTAACAAAGTACTTGGCACATAGTAAGTGTTTTATAAATGTATTTTTAATTCGCTCATTCATTCAAATACATTTTAATATATGATCCTCTGGTCTCTGGATTTATCCTTTCTACTCATCCCTTAAAAATCTTCTTGACAACATTTGTCTTTTTATCACCTACATTCTCCATTGCATTCTACTTTCCTTCTACCCCAGAGAGATATCCTTTATATCAAATAATAAAAAAAAAAGGGGGGGGGGGAGAAATCAGGAAAACCAATTGACACATAGAAAATTCTAGCATTATGTATCATAATTTATATTATTCAAGAAAATCTTGAATAAGTGCATTCTTTATTTAGTCAATCTACCTGTTTTATAGCTGATGTACAAAAATACAATACTACTATGGTCATAATCAAAAATTTATCTCTTTGTGCAGACATATATTAATAAGGATTTTTATCCAACATATGTAGTTCATAAGAACTTTGACTTATAACTCTATTAATACATGAAAGGAAAGCTATCTTTTAAGAAAAGTAGACTCCAAATTGGGCTACTTAGGGACCATTTAAAGTAGCAATTTGTAAACATTTAGGCCAGGAAACCTTGAGTACTATAATAAGTTGATCCCAACACTATTAGATCTTGGTTTGCTGTGTCCACCTCACTGTGCCTTTCCCGTTAAACTGTATTTCATGCTGATACATTGCAGTAGAACTGTACAGTACTTTCATAGATAAAAGCTTACATCATTTTCCAATGATTTATAATAAACAAAAGACTACATGGCATGAACAGAAAATTAACAAAATCCCCCAAAACTATAGATCTATATGTACAAGTGTTTTTGACTGATGACAATGAATAAAGATTTTTTTTAGTTTTATAATTAGTTATATGATGACACAGGAAAAATAATTCTAAAATTATTGTTTCAACCAGCAGTTTAGTGACCATATCAATTTGTTCATAGGTTCTATGAATATAAATAACATGTCTGATGTGAAAGACAAGACAAAGATGCATTAAAATGATCTAAAAACACCTTTGATAAAGGATTAAAAATAAGTCAAATTAAAAAAAGGAAATATGTATAATAATTTACATTTTCCTTTCAATTCCAGATTCATAAGAATTCATAAGAACATACTATTAATAACTATATTTTATCTCATCTAACTTGAGCTCCCACCAAGTTTCCTAGAATTTTCTAAAAGTCATTTAATGGACTAGCATGGAAGGAAGAATGCATTAAAAAAGCAAACTGCTCAGGACAGAATGGTAAAGCAATGCCATAGCAGAACATATCAATTTCCATTACCCAATGATGATCAACCTAGAACTGATTTGACTTAAGTATCCTTTCTAAATAGCTTTTTTTTTTTTTTTTTGGTGATGCTTGCCTTTAAAATGGAGAAAGCAGGGCATAATTTCCATGTAGCCAGAAAGAAGTTTGGCCAGCTATTTTTCTTGCAGCATTCCAATCTTTGCTCAAAAACTGCACTGATCTAAATCGTTCTGCCATAGTTATTACATATTTTCACTGTGCTCCATGAAGTTTTAGGAACATTCTAGGGTTTCTGGAATCTTGAATGCATTATCACAATTGCAAAGATCTGATATATAGTAAAAGAATTCCCCCAAAAGAAAACTTATTTTAACTTGTATCTTCATAAGAATTTTCATTGCCCTCATGATGCAATCACCTTAAATCCAGGAAAACAGACCCATAAAAATGAAATTCTGGAAATTTTAATCAAGTCATCTTTGAGGCCTATTGTTTCTTTAGAAATGAAATCTTTTCCCTTCTATTGATCTATGAATATACATAATTTGAGTGTACAAAATATGTTGAGTTAATGATCCAATCATTTGGTCAATTGACCAAGAAAGTCAAGAGATGTATGTGATCGATCAAGAAAGACTTCATCAATAGCATGAATTTTAAATGCACATTGGTAGAAAGGAGGGCATTGAGACTTTTACAAATACGCCAAGGTTCAGGGGCAGAAACAGATAAGTGAGTAGTGTTAGTAAAAGAACAACCCAATTAGCTTAGCTGAAATGGAATAGAGAGAGGAATGAGAGATAAAACCAATTAGATGGTGGAAGGCAATTTGAAATAGATTATACAGGTTCTTCAAGCAGACATCGCAAAATTTAAATTTGCTACAATGATAAGCAATGCAGTTTCTACTGGAAAAAATATAAATCAAATTACTTTCCCTCTCTTTGAGGAGTTTCAGGGTTGATAACCTCTTCAAAAAATGATATACAAGTAGCATAATCTCAAAGAGCAAATAGAAGATCTAAGTGCCTGAGGCAATTTTTTTTAATGAAAGGTTGGGACTTCAAGCATGCCTATTATTATTAATCTTTCTTAGTAAGGAAGTTTAGAATTAAACTTGGAAACAAAGTTTCCATGGACAAGTATGAGAATGAAGTATATGTTATAATTTAATAACACAATGAGATTTTATAAGATTTAGTATTCATTCACCAAATTCATTGGATTAATCTAATACCTCTTTACAATGTTTAAAATGTTCCCCATGGGCATCTGAATCATCTATTAATATTTAATGACATTTTGCTAAGTATTATGTAGGACAAGTTAGACATGGTCCTTGCCTTTTAAAGATTCTAGTGACAGATAAAAATAATTGAGAAATAGTTCTGAAAGGATACATATATACACATATATATACACACATACATATATACACACACTCACCCATGTGCACATATGTGAATATATGTATAAATATACATATATTCATTCCCAATAAGGAACATGAATTAAATAACGCAGCTAGGAGGAGCAACTGGGAGCATGTAATCCTGCTTGCCTCAGTTTCCTGATCTGTAAAATGAGCTGAAGAAGGAAAAGACAAACCACTTCAGTATCTTTGCAAAGAAAACCTCCGGTCACTCATAGTCAGACATAACTGAAACAACTGAACAACTATGGAGAGCATCTTATATAAAGCAATAGGTTAGAGATTTAAAATTGAAAAAGACTTTAAATTCTGTCTATTCTAACCCCCCCATTACACAGATGAGGAAGCTGAGCTCCAGAGAGGTTAAGTGACTTTCCCAAAGTCAAACATTTAGTAGTAAAGTTATGTTTTGCACTCCCAACCTTGGGCTACTATATCACATTGCCTCCACAGAAACATAATTTCTATTTTTTTCCTCTCAGTGAGGTATCTTGAAAATTAGTATTATAACAGGATGGTGGCAAGCAGAAAGGTGAAAGTCAAGATAATAAGATTTTAGTCCTGGCCCTGGCACTACCTATCTGTGAGATTGGGAAAATCATTTCAATTTTATAAGTCTTAGGTTCCTCATATGGGAAATGATGAGGATGAACTAAATTATATCTAAACTCCCTTGATGTTGAAATAGAGTCCATGATCAATATCTTCAAAGTTCTTTGAATTAAATGCAAATATAAAATTTTATCACCACTAACTCATATCCATATCAATGAGCTTTCAACATACTAATATTTTCATTTTTTAGGTAGCACTTTCAAAAATATCTTTGAGTGTTATTATTTGACTGTTCTGATGCCCATCTAGGAACTTAAAAAATGTTATATATACAAGAGTGTACTAGAAAGATCTTCACATTTATAATCAGAAGATTTGGGTTCAGGTCCGAGTTCTAACATTTATTTGCTAACATGATGATAGGAAATTAATTTAGTCTCTCCAAGTTTCAAAGGCCTTATAAGTAATGTGGGCACAATAAAGCCTGAATTGCCTAGTTAATGGGCTGTTGAGAGGAAAGCACTTTGTGAACCATTAAATTCTGTATCATGCCAGTCTTGATCACTTGAGTATTCAACTCAATTTGGTGAAAAAATAAAGAACAAAAACTAATATATAGTATAAGAGTGTAAAGGCTTCTTTCATTTTCTTTATCAGCTATATTTATCAGTGTTTAAGAGGCATAATAGTCAGCCTAAAAAGCTCTGAGTTTGGAAGTAAAGAAATGGAGTTTCAGTAGAACCTACAATATGGAATTCCTATGAACCTTTAGCAAATCACATGACTTCTCCAAGTCTTCATTTCATCATCTATAAAATAAAAAAGAAATTAAGATCAGTGACCTTTGAGGGGTTTCTCAAGTCTCTCTCTCTCTCTCTCTCTCTCTCTCTCTCTCTCTCTCTCTCTCTCTCTCTCTCTATATATATATATATATATATATATATATATATATTTAAATGGATTATTAACTATTAGCATTATTATTTATGGTCATGACTTCTTGTACAACCTTCAGAAATTTCTTTTTCTTAATTACAAAGTGTGATGTGTGTCCTGATGTACAGATGTTCTTTGTTGATAGAATATATGCAACGCTATAGGGCTCAAAAGGTGCAACTGGGGCTATATTCTATATAATCTGTGATAAGATTCATCCCCTTTCTCTCTCTTCCATGTTAAAAGGCAATCTAACCCTCTTCTACGATATGACTAAGAATTTTTTTTTCAAAATCACTCTCCTATAATCTCCTTTTAATTTTGGCCACCTAAAATCTTGTGATTTTATAACTTCCTGTTAATATGTTATTAACGAGTAGTATCAAATAGCACAGAAAATGCCAATAGACCTTGACCTAACTTAAATCTTGGAAACTAGCCATTTAGAAGCCTCTGGTCACACGTGACTTTTAAAGCTAGAGCAGCATGTGTATCCCTAGAAGTGGCATCAGAAAGGTTCATGGGAGAGATTCAGCTCCAAACTCAGTTCAACAGATATAAGTGAAGGTTCCACTAATTATCTTTATTATAAATACTATCCAACTAATGCAAAATGTATTCTCAACATTACATCATTAATCCTTAAATATTTTTCTTTCCATTCCTCAATTAGAAATCACGAATTGAAGATACATCAATCATTCAGTCATCATACATTTCTCTTCCTCATGGTTATGTCAGAAGAATAAAGAGAATTCAGGTACCTATCTGAAACTAACCTTCAAGTCTCCTAGTTTGATCTGGTATTACAAGGCAGGGAGAGGAAGTTCCATAATCAATTGATCTAATCGTTAGATTTATTGAGAGTATGCAAACTAATCTATGTGTATTCTCTGACGTCACATTGTATCATCACCAGGGAGTAAATTTTGGGTTTTGCTTTCAAGAGATGAAGAGCATAAATCAGGCTGCCTAGAATTTTTCACATTGATTCTATGACACCTTCCAAACAGCTAAAATCTGTGCAGTTTTTTGCTGAGTTAGACAAAGGAATTTGGATGCATAAGACTAGGTTAAGTAGATTCTGATCACCTTTGAATGTATCATTCATGAGTATGTCAGGCTAAGATATCAACAAGAGTTGATAGAATTCCTTTGGCTGAGGTAACCACAGTTAATGGGCCAAACAGTTATTTTAGCAGTTCTTGTCTTTGTGTCTCCATACAAGGTAAGTGGGACATTTTAGAGATTATACTGGCAGTCATACACTGTCCCTTATATATCTTTTTTATTTTTCATATCTGAAATACTCATCAGGCAATTATTCTGAGGACTTAACTCTGTTAACTAGAATAGTACTAGATATGATCAAATGATATATTGTGTTACATGGATTACCAAATTCCTCAAATTTACTGAGTGAACAATATGAATTGGTCCTTTCTGGGCTTTCTGTTGTGTCTGGAACCAAGATGTTTGACTGTGCTTATCTTTATTTCCATCAGTCCAACTCTATCATACAATATGTAGATCCATCTTTTAGCTTAACATAATATTACTAATATAAGTATGATCCCTTCTTTTCCAAGATAAGTAAAATTTTGAGTTTGCTGGTAGTTCAAATTACCTGCTATGAAAAATGAAATTGGCAACATACTTTCAGATAGTGCAGTAATTCACATATAATTTTGAAAAGGTTCCAATTTATATTCAATGAATGAGATTATACTTAGATCTTTAGTCATCTGAGGCACTTAGTACCCATTTCTACACCATGCCACTCAACTGAGGCTTTCCTCCCCGCCAGAAACTTAAATTCTGTCCTCGGAACCATGCTTGGCTTTGATTGATGACCTTCAACTCCTATCCTCATCTCTTCTTCAGGAAATGTAGACTCTGCTCCTGGAAACACTTTGTGTCTTTTGCTTTATCTTGGCAGGATAAAGGCTTCAACTCACTTCTTAGCCATCTTTAGATTGTGTCCCCTAACCTTATAGCCCATTACAATGTAAATTGCTTGAGAGCAGAGACTGACTTGTTTGCTTGTATTTATATCACCAATGTATAACACAGTCCCTGTCACATATTACTTGCATAATAAATGTTCTATCTATCTATCTATCTATCTATCTATCTATCTATCTCTCTATCTATCTATCTATCTATCTCCCTTAGTTTATATCTCTAGGCTGCAGAAGACATTGGAAACCATCTAGTCTAATACATGTAATTTACATGAGAGGATACTAAGGTCTAGAGAGGAGACATGATATATACAGCTAACTAATAAACAGAGCAAGGATTTGAACCCAGATACCATGTTTCCTTAATCCAGTGATCTTATTACTACGACATTGCGCCACTGACCTATAGTAGGTCAGAGGAAAAGATAATTAAACTAAAGAATGGAGGGCAGCAGAAGAGAGAAAGAGCAACAAAGGGAGCAAGACTTTCTGTTATTGATTTGATATGTAGTTCCAGTAGGAAAGAAGAAACAATGATTTTGATATGAGACGTAAATGAAGATGTCCAATTGATATCATTAAGCAAGAAACATTGCTTGATAAGGTCAAAATCATTTTCAAATGTCTAACTTTGGAAGATTTTGACATGTAAAAGTTTAATATGCTCAGGCTATTAAAAAGAAAAAGAATTTCTTTTCTTAGAGAGAAGAATGTTAAATTTATGCGTAAGTAAAGATTTTCTAACACAATTTCCTTTGTATACACAATTAATGTACTTTGCAAAGAGAATCAAAAAACCAATGGTATTAGTTAATATTCCTACTGCTGCTGCGTTCTGAAATCCAGAATCCAGTATAGGAAGAGAGAAAGTGTCCAATAAGGATTAAGATGGTGAAATGTATAAATATAACCTCCTTTTGAGAAAGCATTTTTTTCCATCAATCATGGATGGCACTGATATTAACTCTAAAGTTAATTTCATCTCTGACACAGGCTTTCATTGTGGATTTATATGAGAACACAGTTTATATATTTTAAGTTACATGTAAAAACTCAAACTGAAAATACTTTCCTGTCTTGTAGGAAATGTGCTATAATTATCATATGGCAGTAAGGACAGTGCATATGCAAAAGTAAGTTGATAGGAGAAGTTAACAGTGCGAAGGCAAAATTTCTAACATGTTGGCATCTTCCTCTTGGTGCTATGAGGCTTTTTTGTTTTTCTTGTAATGTGAGACAGTTGAGACTTTCATTTGTTTCTTTTATTTTTTAGTCATGGAATGAACATTTAATTTGAGAAACCAGATTTTCTAATGTTGTAACACTCCTACTTTATAATTTCATTAATTTGCTCCAAGTTTAACTGTGCATAAAACTTTTAAAACTCAGTGTTTTGTTTTGTGGGGGTTTCCTGAGGGATATTTTTGCTCTGAAGAAAAAATTTTATTGTATTTAGGGGATGTGGTAGAGGCCCAGAACTATGATTCCATCAGTGTTTGGAACTCCCAGTATGAAAACTTCATGTATTAATGCAGATTATATCTCATCTGTAACTTATTGTCTTAGAGATTTGTCTGTAGCACTAAAAGTTTAAGTTTGCCAAATGTCACTTAACTAGCATACATCAAAAGCAATATTTGAGTCTAGACTTTTCCATCCCCAAAGCTGGTCCTCTGTCCACTAGAATACATACCATGTTTTCTCTCATCTGAATATATTTCTACCTATACGATCTATTTCTCCATGTATCTGTGGGTATAGATGTAGGATGTATGCTTACGATATCTATCTATAGATATGAATGTTGTTATCAGTTGTTAAGTCCTGTCCAGCTCTTTGTGAGCTCATGGACCAACTATCCATGGGGTTTTCTTAGCAAGGATACTACAGTGGTTTTCCTTTTCCTTCTCCAGTTTTATTCAGGCAGGGGTTAAGTAACTTGACCAAAGTATTAACTGGTAAATATCTGAGGCCAGATTTGAACTCTGGTCTTTCTAGACTTTCTGACTCCAGGTCCAGTGTGCTCATCCACTGCTCCAGATAGAGATGCAGATATAGATGTAAGATAAAGATATGATGCAGATATAGATGATATAGACACATAGTTTCCTCGCCTGTAAATAATAACACTTACCACACAGGCTTATAAGATATTAGTTAACATTTGTAGAGAGGTTAACAAAGTGCATCGCATGTAATAAACACTCCTTCTCTACCCTCCCCTCGCCTGCCTTGTCCTGCCCTGCCCTTCCCTGAGCTGGCCCTGCCCAGCTCTGCCCTGGCCTACCTGGCCTGGACTGCCCAGCTCTGCCCTTCATGGAAAGATAGGTTACACTAAGATTGTGAAGAGTTTTGAAAGCTTAAACTTAGTCAGTTAGGTGGTGCTATAGATAAAGTCTGGGACATTTATTAGGCTTGTGACCCTCTTTCCTCTTTTATAAAATAGTAGCACCCACCTCCCAGGGGTGTGAGAGTCAAACGAGCTATTAACATACCACAGTACCTAGGAAGTACCAAACACTATACAAAGGTTAGCTATTTAAATTAGAGAGAAACAGAGATAGATATTTGTCTACTGCTTGTGATTTCAGTCATCTGGTGATGCCCTTGCTCCATTCATTCAAATCAAAACAATTCTCTTCCAATTCATGACCTTAGGGAGTCACCTAAGACCCTGAAAGGTTTATTCCCTTGCATGGTATAACATAGTGTCAAAGGTAGGATCTGAACTCAAATCTTCCTTATTCAAATACCAGCCATTTATCCACTACATATATTCCTTTAAAAATACAATCTGCTAAAATTTGGCTGAATCAATTTGGTTAAAAACATTGCTCATTTTTCTAATTATTAGTAACATTAGTTGACATTTGAAAGTCTCCAATTTTCTTCCTAGTCTTTTCTTTCTCTATGACCAGATGGAAAAGTCCTGCTTGTCACTGGGTCAATCTGCAGTCATGTCTGTTCTCCCCATATCTTACATATTCATTTCTGTCTAAACTTTAATCACAAAGAAGACCCAGGGTGATAGGAATGATTGGAATTAGCGAAGAAAACATCAACAATATGAGAGAGAAAAGACAACAAAATTGCTGGAACTTTCCCTCTTTCTTTTTGGGATGTTACCAAGTGTAGTTAAAACTGCCTTGTGAATTATAATGATAAGATTTTGGTGAACAACACTACATGTGGGAATGCGGCGCACCCTTTTATTCTACTTTGGGGGAAGAAATTTTTCCAAAATAATATGAGTATTCAAAATTAGTCCTCTGCCTGCAAAACAAAAACAATAATCACAGAAAACAACAACATAGTTGATTTATTCTTATATATTTCCATTATAAATGGCATAAAGCTTAACTTCAAAAGAAATATTTTGCAAAGAAGGGATAGGCTGAATCTGAACTTCTGGAGACTCATACCTCTATACATTTGCAAAAAGTGTATCCTTAATTTGGAGAGAACACCATCATCTATTTTATTTTATTTTTTTAAGGTTCACCTTGTGGCACATTCTTATATTTATGAGTTACCTTGATTGTACTTGTTCAACATTCATTAAGTACACACGTGTATATATATATATACATATAAATGTATATATATGTGTGTGTTATGTATACGTATATGATATATACAAAATAAATGCTTCCTAACTTTTTGACAGGAAATAGAAACTAAAAGCTAAGGTGTATCAGGAGAGGTGTCATATAGAATCTGACATGTGAGCTGAGTTTTGAAAGAAATTCAAGATTCTAAAAGGTCGAGATGAGGAAAGAATGCCTTCTAATCATACAAACTGGAGATGGAATGTCATGTATGAGGAACAGCAAGAAAGCCGGTTTGTCTGAACTACTGAGTACATGAAGGAGAATAATATATAATATAGTTGGAAAGGTAGGTTGAAATCAGTTTGTGAATGGTTTTAAAAGTCAGAGAGTTTGTATTTTAACCTAGCAGGGGTTTTAGAGCCTGTTGACAGCCTGGTGAAGCCCTTCTCAGAAAAATGCCTTTAAGTGAATAAAATAAAATGCATAGAATTACAAAGGAAACCAGTCTACATTGAAATACTCATCAAAAGATATATATATTTTTTAAGTTCACAGAACCCAGGTTAAAACCTTCTACAACTAGATAATAGGAATCCATTAGTTTTTAGTGACTAGGGGGATGGTGTGGTAAGAACTGTACTTTAGGAAAATGACCTTGGACTATGACGAAAAATGCTCTCCACCTTAAGAGAGAGAACTTTATGTGCAGATTTAAACATGTCTTTTTTTTTCCACTTTTTCTATTTTCCTCACTTTTCTTTTTCAATACGGCTAATATGGAAATATATTTTGCCTGACTTCACTTGTGTAATGGGTGTTATATTGCTTCTCAATGGGCTGGACAGGGGCTGGAGGGAGAGAGAGAATTTGGAATTGAGAATAAAAATTTAGACAATTTTTTTAAAAAGGAAAATAACCTTGACATTTTCATGTAGGGTAGACTGGAAATCATTCACTGTGGAGCTTGGGTGACGTTTTCATCAAAATAATTTTGTTGGCACATTCATTTATTAATCTCAGGTCTCTGAAAATAAGTTTCATTTATCAATCAATGACATTCTTGGGAATCTACTTGTAGTAAATATTCAATTCTGCTAAAAGGATTCAATAATCCAAGCCTATTAAGAACAAACAAACAACAACACTCCACAACTTCACCATGATATCACCTCCATGAAAGCAGTGAAAATACAAAATCTTAGACTTTTGGGGTCCCATATTGCAACTAAAATAATGTTCTGTGCATTTTCTTGCTGTTTAGTTATTTTCAATTGTATCTAACTCTCTCTGATCCCATCTGGAGTTTTCCTGGAAATGCTACTGGAATGATTTGCCATTTCCTTCTCCATCTCATTTTATAGATGAGGAAACTGAGACAAACAGTGTTAAGTGATTTGTCCAGGGTCACACAGCTTAGAAAGTGTCTAAGGACAGATTTGAACTCAGGAAAATGAATCTCCTGACTCCAGGTCTGGCACTCTAACTACTGTGTCATCTAGTCACCCATTCTGTACAAGGTACATGTTTAAGAAGAGAGAGAGAGAAAAGGGGGGGGGGGGGGAGAGAGAGAGCTCGATAAACAAAATCTGCCTTTGTAGATTGTCACTGTTTGCTACTGTCAATTATCAGTCAACCAAGTATATGCATCTCCCTCTAAATCCTACCATCATCAATCTTTTATCATGAGTGCAAGGTCAGTGGGGAATCTTGAAGGTTCCATAAATTAACCCCATAGTCTGACAGGTCCTTCCCAGTTGGAAAGACTTCAGCCACAGACTCAGGGACAGATTCTTTTTCCAAAGACCATCCTAGCTAGATTCAGAAGGTGTCCTCATCAGACAGTTAAATACCAGGTTTATTTCTTAAAGGTATAGAGAGCAAAGAAAATAGAATTATAAGAATGGAGAAATTGTGATCTACATTAGTAGGTGAGCTCTCCAATTAGTGCCATTATAGATCAATTGACATACAGTGAATAAAAATCTATACAACTAATATTCTGAATGCAGAGTGAAGGACTGAATTGCCTCACAAAAGATATACAATTGTTCAAAGTGCATACCTATGCTCAGAGCACTTCTCAGATTTCTAAATATCCTCTCTATCCCATGGGGATCCATAAAACATATTTTAATAAAGAATGAAAATGGGAGAGCAATTAAATATATTGCAATTAATTTATCAGTGATAATAATACAATTAAATATTTAACAAATACTTATTAGCACATAAGTAAAGCTTATAAGGAAATCCATAACATTAATTAAAACATTCATAAAATTTTCAGTCACCTCGGAAAAGTGTTATCTATATACCTTAAAATGTGGAATGTTTTTTTAACCACCTAGTATTTCCATTTCTTTAGTCATAGTTTATATTTTTGAATAAATGAATGCCAATTTTCAGATTCTGAATTCTTATTTGAAAGTGGATCCATCCACTATTGGGATAAACTGCAAGATTAGAAGGAATAGACAAAATAATTCGGTGTTTGTGGTAGGCATAAATTAGAATTAAAGAGGGGTCTATGGAATGGGGAATGGTTGAATAAATTATCGTACATAAATATTTTTTACCTGTAAGCTGCGAGTAATGTATGTGAGTCGGAGAAATATAGAAAGACGTGATCTAGAGTGATCTAGATCCAAGGAAATAATACACGATCCCTTTAACAATATAAATAAAAAAGAATTCCAAAATCAAGGGCAATGCTGAGTAACTATAATCTTGACCCTAGAGCAGAGATAATTTAGCATCTCGCTCCTTTTATAAGGGAAAGTGTAGAACTCTGAGTCAGAAATGTTACATATATTATACTGTCACCATATGTAAGTATTTTTTTCTCCTGTGTTACAAGATAGGTACGTATCTGTGTCTCTTGGCAGGGTCATGGTTGAGGGCAGTTATATGGAAATAACTGATAAATAATATTATGAACAAGACATTGTTTTAAGGAAGCAATTAAAATATATAGGGGAAAAAAAGTTAATGACTTTGATTCACCATTACAAATCTATAATGGTGGATGTCAACTAGTGGTAGAAATACTGAATTTCCAAAATTATGCACAATTATGCAATCAGCTCCACACATGTATTGGACCCAATGAATCTTTACATTGAACTAGTTCTGCCCCACTTGGTGTGGATGTACTCCTACTCTCATTATTCATCAACCATCTGCATCTTACAGTGAATCTTTACATAAATCTTCAATTCCTTTTTCCATAAGCCATATAGTGACCTTTGCATACTCTCCATGAAAGAAATTTCCAGGTTTTATAGTGTTTCAAGTAAAATACTTTTGATTCAATTCAAAAAATTTAATTTTTTTGTGATATGAAACAAAATATACTCTAAAATATGCATGTTGAATCCATGTAGCACAGTAAAACAGAATTCTACCACAAACTCTGAGAGGACATAGTGTACAGAGTTATTACTGGGAGGATCTTTACAGATAATATAGCCCACCTCACACTGTTTCACAAAAACACTTTTTAAGTGTTAGATTTGTTAATGTGCTCTTCTGCACATTTCTAATTTTAAGATTTAAATTTATTTATTTTTTAGTTTTCACTTTTCATTTCCACAAGGTTTTGAGTTTCAAATTCTCTCCCCATCTTTCCCCTCCCCACCATACTGAGATGGCATGCATTCTGATTATTCCTTCCCCCAGTCTGCCTTTCCTGTTATCACCCCCCTCAACTTATCCCCTTCCCCTTTACTTTTTTGAAGGGCAAGATAGATTTCTATACACCATTACCAATATATTTTATTTCCCCGTTGCATGTAAAAACAAATTTTGTTTGTTTTTAAAACTTTGAATTCCAAATTCTCTTCCTTCTTTCCTTCCCACCTGCATTCAATATAGCTTATACATGCATAGTTATGCAAAACACCTCCTTAATAGTCATGCTATGAAAAACTAACTATATTTCCCTCCATCCTATCCCACCCCCCAATCATTCTGCTTTCTTCTTTGACCCTGTCTCTTTTCTAAAGTGTTTGCTTCTGACTACCCCTCAGTCTGCCATCTAGGATACCTTCTATCTTCCCCCTATCTTACCTGCTTTCGCCCTACTTTCCTGTAGGGTAAGATACCCAATTGAGTATATATGCTATTCCCTCCTTAAGCCAAATCCAATGACAGTAAGGTTCACTCATTTCTTACAATCTCCCCACTTTTCCCCTCCATTATGAAACCTTTTCGTTGCATTTTTATGTGAGATAACTTACCCCATTCTATCTCTCCCTTTCTCCTTCTCCCAATATATTCCTCTCTCACCCCTTAATTTTATTTTTTTAGATATCATCCCTTCATATTCAACTGATTCTGCTCTCTCTCTTTCTCCCCCCTCTTTCTCTTTCCACACCCCCCCCCTCTCTCTCTTGCTATTGCTCTATCTTTCCTCCAAATTTCCTAATACTGAAAAAGATCTCAAGAGTTAACAAATATCATCTCTCCATGTAGGAATGTAAACGGTTCTACTTTAAGAAGTCTCTTATGATTTCTTTTTCCTATTTACCTTTGCATGTTTCTCTTGATTCTTCTATTTGAAAGTCAAATTTTTTATTCAGCTCGGGCCTTTTCAACAAGAATGTTGAAAGTCCTCTATTTCATTGAATATCCATTTTTTTCCCTTGGAGAATTATACACAATTTTGCTGGGTAAGTGATTGTTCCTTTTAATCCTACCTCCTCTAAACTGTGGAAAATCATATTCAAAGCCCTTTCATCCCTTAATGTAGGAGTTGCTAGATGTGTTATCCTGATTGTATTTCCACAATACTCAAATTGTTTCTTTCTGACTATTTGCAATATTTTCTCCTTGACCTGGGAACTCTGGAATTTGGCTACAATATTCCTAGAAGTTTTCCTTTTTAAGATCTCTTTCCAGAGGAAATTGGTGGATTCTTTCAATTTCCATTTTACCCTCTAGTTCTAGAATATCAGGGAAGTTGTCCTTGATAATTTCTTGAAAGATATCTAGGCTCTTTTTTTGATCATGGCTTTCAGATAGTCCAATAACTTTTAAATTATCTCTCCTGGATCTATTTTTCTAGGTCAGTGGTTTTTCCAAAGAGATATTTCACATTGTCTTCCATTTTTTCATTCTTTTGGTTCTGTTTTATAACTTCTTGGTTTCTCATAAGATCATTAGCTTCCATTTCCTCCATTCTAATTTTGAAGGAATTATTTTCTGCAGTGAGCTTTTGTACCTCCTTTTCCATTTGACCTGTCCTGCTTTTTAAGTCATTCTTCTTCTCATTGGCTTTTTGGACTTCTTTTTCCATTTCAGTTGGTCTATTTTTTTAAGGTATTATTTTCTTCAGTATTTTTGCTGTCTCCTTTAGCACGTTTTTGTCTCTATTTTCATGATTTTCTTGCACAACACTCATCTCTCTTCTATTTTTTTTTCCTCTACTTCTATGACTTGATTTTCAAAATCTTTTTTGAGCTCCTCAATGGCCTGTGACCAATTTATATTCCTTTTGGAGGCTTTTCAAGTAGGACCTTTGACTCTCCTGTCCTTCTGTGATTTTATGCCCTGATCTTCCTTGGCAACAAAGTAAGATTCTCTAGTCTGAGGTTTGCTTTTTTTATGTTTACCCATCTTCCCAGTCAAATATTTGACTTTCTAACTCTTTGCCAAAGTAGGACTCTGCTTCCAGTGAGGGTAGGGGTAGGAGAAGGTATACTGTCCCAGGCTTCAGGGAATTTGTATCAGCAACTCTATTCTCCACTGTTTGTGGGTCCAGAGTTCTGCAAGTAGCCTCTGCCCCTGCTGCTGCTGGTGCTGCCAGCCACCTCCACAGCCACCCCCACCACCCTGGGGCTGGGGCCAGACTAGGTCAGACCATGTGCTCCTCTTTCACCCAGGTCCCACAGAGTTTTCCCATTGACCTTTTTAGCATTTGTGGGTTGAGAAATCTGGAAATTGCCACAGCTGGCAATGATTAAGTCTCCTGGGGCCTGCTCCTGGCCCATCTGTGCTGGTGTAACTCGTGCTGAATTGTGCTCCACTCCCTGCCCAGTCCAAAAGGCTCTTACTGTTAACTTTCCAGGTTGTCTTCACTGGGAGATTTGTTTTTCTCTGTCATTTTGTGGGTTCTATCATTTTTACAGGCATTTAAAGGGAGTTGGGGGACAGTTCTGGGAAGTCATTGCTTTTACTCCCCCATCTTGGCTCCACCCTCATGCCTATCTTTAATATTTTCTGTTTCAATGTTCTTTAAAACAGAGTTCTTTCCTTCATCCCCTCAATGTTATTTCCTTCCTCCTATCAAAGTGTTCACTCAGTATCTAATACTAGCACTTAATACCAAGTTTGCAAAGGGAAGGATTTGGGAAATCTAACCTGACCAGCTCTAAGATCTGGTGTATCTATGATTTTATGGGCCATAATTGAGCTTAAATGTGTGAAAACACCTACAATTGATTTTGAGTGTAGGTTTCTCTTTGATAAATTTTTTAAAATGATTTTGTAAAGTAAAAAACAAATGATATGGTATGGTAGGCAAATCATGGAAAGGATTTGAGGACAAAATCTACAAAAATTTTAGTCATTACTTTAGGATGAGAGGAGATGACAGATTAATTATGACACTATGACCAAGAAGAGGTTATTCCCTGGAACCATTAATTTGTTCACTTATCTGCATTGTATCATTAGCTAGGTATATAGATACTCATAGAAACACTTGACACAATATTCTCTAAGTGTCTGAGTGCCTTCTAGATGCATAATAATAACTAAAATTAATTATTTTTGGACTTGTGATTTCTTCACTGTAGGGAACTCCCTGGGGTGGAAGCTTCCCTGCTGATGCAGATTGGCAACTCATCAGTGCCATGCTGCCTCTCAACTGACATTTATATCATATTTAAAGTTTGCAAAATCCTTTAAAATCATTATCTCACTTCAATCTGACAATAACACTGTGACCTAAGTACTACTGGTTTTATAATACTCATTTTTTAGGATGAGGAAAATGACACTAAAAAGTTAAGGGATTTACTCATGGTCACAGATGCAAGTACCTGAGGTAGGATTTGAGCCCTGGTTTTTCTGATTCCAGGTTCAGTACCCTAACCCTATTTCACTAATGATTCTCACTGTACCAGGTGAGAATCATTAGATTCTCAGAGAAAATACAAAACTTAATCCATTTTCTGCCATCTGCTCTAACCATGTTTTGAACCCTAATTCTCTATCAATAAATTTACAATTTTCTATGAAGACAAGGGAAAATATATAAAACACTAAGTAAAAGTACATGAGTTAAGTAAGGAGCTATCAAAAATATGAATAAGTACAAAGTAAATGAAATCTACAAAAGAACTGCTATGAGTGAAGTCAAGATAGATATTGTCCTGGGTCAAAGTGATAAGGGAAGGTTTTATAGAGTATTTATGTGATCTAAGCCCTGAAATGTGAATGGCTTTGGATGAGCGGAGGTAGAGGGATCTTCTAGATAGAAAATGATTTGAGCAAAAATATCAAAAAAGCCCCAAACATGAAGATATAACTGTTCATGATATGTTTCATGCAATTAGATGAATCTGTTTGAATTAAGCCTTTTTTATGGGGAAGTAGGAAGAAATAAGTTTGCAAAGGCAGGCTATAGACAGGTTGACCATGACCTTGAATGTCGAGCTAAGAAATCAGACATTTCCCATAGATAATACTTCTGTTACATCGATGCCTCCTAGGGAGTTATCTTTAAAGTAACTTGTGACAGGAATAATTGAATGTGAAAATTTTAGAGAACACTTTAACTTAATAAATGTATCACTTAACATAATGGATTGAATGAAATGATTGATTTTAATGCTAGTAGTTACAAATGAAGCTGGTGCTTTAATGAAAATGATTTGATTTAATGAATTAAATTGTAAACTTACTGGGCAAGATACCTAATGTTAGGGAGAGGGGTGTTACAGTGTTTAGCATAGTGTCTTCATTTGAAATGCTAGCATCAAGCTTGCCAAAAATCTGGGGTAATAAATTCCATTAAACCCCCTAGAGCGAGAAAGATGACTTTGTTCTTAGCTCCTGGGGGCTCTCTCCCTGAGGACTAGCTAAGAGCTAGTTAGCATATTCACAAATAATAGAACGAACACATAATTTAACACTTTACTTGCCCAACCCCCTAGCCCATGTGCGACTTAACAGAGTGATACCTTTAAGATGTGTGGAAAACACCCCTCTCATAATCACGGAAGGAAATGGAATATGCTGGCATCTGTTTAATCAGTACAGTGTAATCCAATCAGTCTTAGAATCAAAGTCTTGATTATATATTATTCTTTCTTTTGCACACAAATTGCTAAATTGTTGCTGACACCTCCCCAAGAATGAAGGAGGACCAGGGAGGGGACTGGTCTATTTGGTAGTAAGGAGAAAGATGATTAGATCTGATGTGACACCTAACACAACTTCCTTATCTTTTCTTCCTTCCCCTAATGTAGCTCAGATTGCTCAGTCTTCTTACTGTAGTTTACTAAGCTTGTCCTAAAGGGTTGCAGCCAGTACTCAATTTAGATTTGATTATTTCCTAAAATTCACTTTTGAAAGCTCCTTAAAGAAACACTGGTGTGATTTTGCTCCCCCACAAATAAAAGCAGAATTTTTGCCTTCATCCTCCAGTATGAAAGTGAATCTTATCTACCCATAAAAAATTCAACTAAGATAAGGAAAATTAATAGTCAGCCCAATATGTCAAAAGACATTTTTTCAAGGTTTTAATTTTGCATATATTCATCACATCAGGTTTTGTATCACATCAGGAAAACGTATTATTATTCATTTGAATTATTTTGATAATTTTTAAGTCAATTAATAATCAAATATTCTTAAGTGCCTGCTAAGTATAATGCATTTGGCTAAGAAATGGGGAAACATAAGCAGTGAAATACTCCTGATTGTGATGAATCTTACACTACAAAGGAAAAGACAACCTACACATATCTATGAACTATATGTAAAATATCTTCACAATATATACCAGGTAGCTTTCAGATGGAAGACATTTGTGGGTGAGGGGGATCATAAAAGGCTTTTGGTTTGAGCTGAGTCTCAAAAGACACCAGGGATTGTAAGGAGAGGTTAAGAAAAAGAGTGTATCAGAGGAAAATGTGAAATCTGCTAATATAATTTGTTTACAATATTATAGGATATTTCAGCTAAAGGAAAGGCAAATTTTGGTTATTATGAAACAGTATAACATCTACTTTATGGATTATGATAATCTTGAGCTTCCTTCTTACAGTCAGGTACTAGGTTTTCTATAGTAAAATCCAATCAATTGAATACATATGGCATTGTTTGTATTAGCTTCTGAGATGGTAAGTGTGAATTGACTGAGCCCTAAATCTTTAATTAGGAATTCTGGCAATTGAGACCAACTCAGTTGAGCTAGGTATGTGAGCATTAGAAGAGAAATTGGGAAGGTTCAAAGGCATCTAATACATTAACACAATTGGACACAGAAGTCACAGCAAGTGAGAAGGTGGAAAAATTGAGATGCCAGGGTACTCAAAGTGGCCAAAGGTTACTGCAGAGAAGACTATGAGAAAAAGAGGGTCTGAAAATTACATTCGACAACATAGAGTTTAAGAACTCTTCCTTCTGATCCTTTGTTTCAGTGTGAGAGAAGTAGCAACTAACTTTGGAGAAAGTGCCAGGAGATGTGGTGTTTTCAAGAGATGACCAAGTTTTAGTGGAGTGAAAAGAAGAGATCTAAGATAATAAATTTGGAAGTGGAAGGGATCTTGGAAACCATCAAGTGCAGTCCTTTAATTTTTAAATATGTGGCAAGTGGAGACCAGAGAAAATAAAAAAGGAAGGAAACAAAAAAGGAAAGAAGAATGGAGGGAGAGAGGGAAGGAAGGAATGGTAAAATGCATGAAAAATATAGCTGATGTGTAAGGATAAACATGTACTATGTGGTTTACACATGATCCCACCTTCTATGAAAAGTCTTTCCTAATTCTACTTAATGTTAGTGGCTTACCTCTGCTCAATATCTCCAGCTTTTCCTGTATAAGTTTTGCTGTTTACATCGTCTCCTCCACTGGACTGTGAGCTCCTTGAGAACAGCCACTCTCTTTTGCCTTTCTTTGTAACTATAGTGCTTAGCACTGTGACTGGCACATAGCAGGTGTTTAATAAATGATTTTAAAATTTTGATTTGCCTGTGTCTAATAGACCATCTAGAAGTTGAAGGGGGCCAGAATTTTTTTTGGGGAGTGTGGAAGCCATGAAATACAGCCCAAATAGAATTTTCCCTGGAGTAGCTGGGTAAGGCATAATGAATCAATGGATGTGAGAACTCAGGGCTTATTTCTCCTTCTGAATAGTCATATTCCATCCAAACTAAACTTAGGCAAGTTCACGTCATAGGACAGGTCAATAGTCCCAAATTCTCATTTGAATGGTGTCTCCAACCTCTATACTAGGAAAGTCATCTCTGAAAGCCTGATTTCCTAACCAGAAAAGAGAGAAGGAGTATGAACTGGAATAGATGCTTCCTAAGTTTTTTTCTATACTGACATCTCATCATCTCATGAATAATTGTTAACTTATTTTCAATTGTGTCTGACTTTTTCATGACTCCATTTAGGGTTTTCTTGGCAAAAATACTGGAAGTGGTTTGTCATTTCCTTTTCTAGATCATTTTACAGATGAAGAAACTGAGTCAAACAGGATTAAGTGAGTTGCCCAGAGTCACATAACTAATAAGGGTCTGAGGTCAGATTCGAACTCAGGAGGATGAGTCTTCCTGACTCCAGGCCTGGTACTCCATCTACTGTGTCACCCAGCTGACCACTTATAAACAATGCTGTGAAAAAAAACATTTCCCCATTATCATTTTTCCTAATTTGTAGATTGAGGAAAGTGACTATTAAAGAAATTAAGAGATTTATCTTAATTCACATAGTGTCTAAGACCCAAAAAAAACCTGATTCTGTTTTGTTTTTTTATTTTTTCCTCCTTTTCCAGGATGATTTCCCCCTCTATCTCTCTGGATAGCTCTGCCTTCATTTAAAGGTCAACTATATACTGCTCAGTATATAGGCTACTGTCCATTGATCTTGTATTATCCATGCTTCTTTCTAGACCCCATTAGTGTGAATGATGGGTATCATCCTTTTATTCTGCTGTTTTACTACTAAGCCCTTGGTCGGTAAGCAGGACATTGAGAAAACTGCTGGCTTCTGAAAAATGATACTGCAAAGAGGTCCTTGATGCAGAGTCCACAGCTACTACTGGAAGGAATACCCAGGTCCAAAAGCACATAAAAGCTAAGCATCACAAATGTCCTTGGCAACAATGACATTCAGTGTGAGGTTTTTGCTGTTGTTAATTTTGTTTTTTTGTAATTTATAAGACAGTGTCAAAAGCAAAATATTTCATAATTATTTTTTAAGTGAAAGGAGAAAAATATTTAAAAGTTTGGCTCTGGAAAATGTATAGTCATGTCCTTGAACAAAACTTGACTTTAGAAATAATCTGAATGAATTTCAGGTTACTCTATTAAACTGTGATAACTGTTCACAGGTTACAAAAAGAAACTTGAATCTTGGGGACATGATTTTTAAGGTTCTTTTAAAAAATTATGATCTGAGGGCAACATTGTGATAAGTATTACTAAACTTTAAATTGTAAATATATTTCTAAGATCTTGATATTTTATAAAGTATATAGATTATTGTGCCATTTAAATATATATGAGAAAATGGGGAGATTACAATGAGATTGAGTTTTAGTCAAGAGCATTTAAAGCACTTCAAATGGGCTTTTGAGGATGCTGGCCAAAATATACTACTTACACATATGAAATTGTACATGTCACTCAAGGTATCCTCTCTCTCTCTCTCTCTCTCTCTCTCTCTCTCTCTGTCTCTCTCTCTCTGTCTCTCTCTCTCTGTCTCTCTGTCTCTGTCTCTCTCTCTCTCTCTCTCTCGGATGATGATGCATTGTTTGTCCACTATAAGAAATGACACAGACCATTTTTTAGGTTCCTTTTCACCCAAGTCTGGGAAAGTAGGGCAGAAAGTTTTTTCTTTTTTCTCCCATAACAGAGCACTTTAGAAAAGTTTAATTTTATTTATGTTCTCATTCTTTTCTTTCTTTGACAGCAAAACCAATTTGTAGAAGAACAATATCATTAGCATTGAGAAGGAATCATAGAGAAATCTGAGGTTTCTTTTAAAGGATACAGTTTACAGTGGGAAAGTATGTTCATGAGAAACCCAAAACAAAATAAAACAAAACAAAACAAAAAACCCACATTCCTAGCCCAAATCACCTTCTATATCAAAACCCCAAAAAGAAAACATGCACAATTCTTCCATTTTGCCAAAGAAGTTAGAAAAAAATAATAAAACAATGGTCATTTCTAAAAACATACTGTACAAACTATAGTTTCCAGTTCATATAAAGTTACTGTAATCATATATATAGATGTCAGTTCCCCTGCTTGTTCCACAATGTATTTAGGCCAGGGTCTGCAGGTATGCAAATTCATTCTGGATTCCCTTTAAGATCCTCAGCATGGGGGTGTGGGGGGAGGCAGGGCAGAGCCAAGATAGCAGAGTAGAAAGATGCATATACTCTAGTGTTTCCCCCACAGCCCACAAAATACCTGTAAAAATGACTCTCAACAAATACTAGAACAGCAGAAGCCACAGAACAACAGAGCTAAAGAGGTTTCCAGACAAAGGTAACCCGGAAGGCCAATAGGAAAGGTCTATCTCACAGAACACTGAGCAGAGCGGAGTACAGCCCTGGCCATGTGGCACTGGGAGGAACAGGACCTGAACACACCTCCAGGCTGAGTTCCTAGCAGGGAAGGTCCAGATACCTCAACCCACAAGAGACAAAGACAGCTCCAAAGGTAAGTGGGGGAGGGCTTTCCCAGCTGGGCGAGAGGGAACAGGGTGTCTCCAGCAATAGCCCCAGGCAACAGCAGAGACCACAGCAGTAGACTGTAGGCAGCCATGGAGGCTGGGAAGCAACTTGAATGCATTGCTCAGGCAGCTCAACTTAAAGCCGCTGGCAGTAGGGAACAGCTGATCTAAACCCCAGCCCTGAGTGACAGCGCCAACCCTACCCAAAGCCCAGGGGAACAGAGCAGCTGAATCTAATCTCTTAGCACAGGATTCAGAAGTCAAGGAACTGACTGGGAAAATGCTCAGAAAAGAGAAAGAAATAAGACCATAGAAGGTTACTATCTTGGTGAACAGGTATCTCTTCCCATCCTTTTGGATGAGGAAAAACAAGGCTTACTGTCACAGGACATCAAGACCCCTGCCTCCTGGGCCTCCAGAGTGAACTTAAATTGGGCTCAGGCAATAGAATAGTTTGAAAAGTGAGTTAGCAGCTTGCTAAAGGAGAACTAAAAACATGCTGAGGAAAATAACACCTTTAAAAAGAGGCTAACTCAATTGGAAAAAGAGGTACAAAAAGTCAATGAGGAGAAGGTGGTTTTAAAAAAGCAGAATTAGCCAAATGGAGGAAAAAGTTCAAAAGCTCACTGAACAAAATAGTTCTCTGGAAGAGACAATTGAGTTCAGGGAAATGAATGACTATGAGATAAACCAAGCAGTTAGAAAACAAAACCAAAAGTTTGAATAAATAGAAGATAACGTGAAACATCTCATTGGAAAAATAACTGCCCTGGAAAATAGATCCAGGAGAAACAATTAAAAATTATGGAACTACCTGAAAGCCATGATCAAAAAAAGAGCCTAGACATCATCTTCCATGAAATTATCAAAGAAAACTGTCCTGATATTCTACAACCAGAGGGCAAAATAAATATTGAAATAATCCACCAATCACCTCCTGAAAGAGACTCAAAAAGAGAAACTCCTAGGAATATTGTAGTCAAATTTCAGAGCTCCAAGGTCAAGGAGAAAATACTGCAAGCAGCTAGAAAGAAATAATTCAAGTATTGTGGAAATACAATCAGGATAACACAGAATCTGGCAGCTCCAACATTAAGGGATCAAATGGCTTGGAACAGAATATTCCAGAAGTCAAAGGAACTGAGATTAAAACCAAGAATCACCTACCCAGCAAAACTGAGTATAACACTTCAAGGGAATAAATAGTCATTCAATGATATAGAGGACTTTCAAGCCTTCATGTTGAAAAGACCAGAACCGTATAGAAAATTTGACTTTCAAACACAAGAATCAAAAGAAACTTGAAAAGGTAAACAGGAAAGAAAAATCATAAAAGATTTTCTAAAATTGAACTGTTTACATTCCTACATGGAAAGGAAATATTTATAACTCTTGAGACTTCTCTCAGTATTTGGGTAGGTGGAGGGATTGTACATACATACATACACACACACACACACACACACACACACAGAGTACAGGCTGTGTTGAATCAGAAGAGATGATATCCACACAAAAAAGGCATAAAATAAAAATTAAGGGGTGAAGGAGGAAAACACCGGGAAGAGAAAGGAAGAAATGCAATGGGGCAGACTATAACTCATAAAAGAGATAAAGAAAAATCTTGTTCAATGGAGGAGCAAAGGGAGAAGGGGAGAGGGGAAAAGTGAAGCTACTTTCTCCACATATGGGTTAAGGAAGGAATAGCAAGCTCACTAAATTTGCTATGAAAATATATCTTATACTACGGGAAAGTAGGGGAGGAGGAGACAAGTGGGGTGAGGGGAACGGTAGAAGGGAAGGCAAATGGGAGAAGGGAGTAACTAGAAGTAAACACTTTGTGAGAATGGACAAGGTCAAATGAGGGAATAAAAAATAAGGGGGGATAGAGTAGGATAGAGGGCAATATAGTTAGCATTACACAACATGATTATTATGAAAGTCTTTTGCAAAATGATACATATATAGCCTGTATTGAATTGCTTGCCTTCTCAGTAGGGATGGGTAGGGAGGGAGGGAGGGAAAGAAGGTGGAATTCAAAGTATTAGAAATGAATGTTGAGAATTATTATTGCATATAACCTGGAAATAAGAGACACAGGTAATGGGGTATAGACATTTATCTTGCCCTACAAGAAAAGAGAGAAGATGGGGATAAAGGAAGGGTGGGGTGTGATAGAAGGGAGGGCTCACTGAGGGAAGGGATAATCAGAATGCAAGGTATTAGGGGGTGGGAGGAAGGGAGAGATGGGGAGAAAAATTGGACATGTTACAAAGTGATGTAAAAGCAATTAGTATTAAAACAATTGACTGAATTAATTACTGAGACTAAATCAGAGACATCTTTAGTTTGGGGAAATGAATTTTAATCTAAGTCTCCTAGAGGCAGGTAACTTCAGGTAAAATTTGGCATTGATGGAAAAGTTAAGATTTTAATGGTAAATTTGATTTTATAATTGTTATTTAAGCAGGAACTAGAACAGGTATAGAAAGGCATGTAAGTCACTTAAGACTCGCCTCAAAAGATGTTCCTTAGCCAATGTGAAATTATAGTTATATCTGAAACCTGGTTATTGGAACTTGCTATTTTTAGATGCCATGGGACTATTAAGTGACTGTTGTTCTGAGTCTAACTCCATGCATGGATAGCAACAAAGGCAGTCTGAGCCTCCAATCCATGATGCCAATAAGCCTGTGAGATGCTGGTATGAACTGAAAAAGGTGATCTCATGGGAAGGGTGGGAGAGTGGCTGTTTCTCCACTGACACCTGGCAGACTCTAAGCCTCACTGAACAGAAGTTGACAATCTACTCCTGTCTGGGACTGACATGAAGTTGGGGAGATATTGTTTCCCTGCAATCTGAAGCCAAGTCTAAAATTAAGCTATTAGGCTTAGGACTTTAGACCAACAACAGTAAGTTAAGCTCCTTTAATTCTTAGTAATAGTGTGGAGACTATTAGGTCTAGGGCTTATGAAGTTAGCATACATAGTTATTATTTGTGTCTCAGTTGGTTAAGGTTAAAAAAAAATTCCTTTTGTGATCCATATTGTAAATGTTTTAAAAGAAATATCACCTGAGCAAAAGTTGGAATTGTGTTATGTGATAGGAACTGTTAAAAATGAAAAATAAAAAAAAAGATCCTCAGCATATCCTCCTTTTAAATAGTCACAATTGTATGCTACAGGGATAGAGAGAATTAGGCTTTGTGTAGAGTACCTCTGAATCAATATAGTTCAGTAATGTTGAAGTCAAATGAATAAATCAACAAGCATTTAATAAGAACTTACTGTGTACCAAGAACTCTGCTAAACAAGAATGAGAATATCACTACAAGAACAAAGAAATACAGTGCCTGCTGTCAAGGAGCTTACATTCTAATAAGACAGATAACATAAAAAGAAGTTGGAAAAGGGAGGAGATATAGGAACCCAGCAGGGGAACTGAAGAGAAAGTCCAAGAGGATAATCAGAAGTACAGCCTGGACAGCAATTAAGACATGGATGACCCAGTCATCCTCGTTAAAATGGAGGAACCAGTCAATCTGAGGCAGGAATCAGAAGGGCAAAGAATATGTCAAAATTCATGGACCAATTACTTAATGTCCTCCCTATCCTTCCCTCATTATTGGAATCTTATCCCAGTTCTTTTTCTTGGTCCAGTAATTTCTGACCTGGAAAGGAAACTTGACATAGTTTAAGAACTCTATCTTTCTACATTCCTACTGGACTTAGCTTGAGAACTCTAACCATTTGCCCAGAGACAAATACCATGTGCTTCTCCCAGATGTTATCCTAATTCAGTAAGCTTCAGTACTGGCCTGATAAGCAATACATAACTTCTATATAACTTCTGCTATATCTAATTTCTAGGGAAGTCTATATAATTTCTACTGGCACCACTTGCCATTTTATTTCCAATTCCTTTCTTGGCCTGAGGAAAAACAAGTTTCCTTTCTTCTCTCAGCAGACTCTTTCTCCTCGCTTCCACACCAGAGTTCTTTGAGTTCCCTCATGTACCTTCATCCCACAGAAATGGTAAATGTAGTCTTTGCTATTTCCCCAATAAGCACAAAAACCTTCCTAGCTAAAGTTGTCAAGGGAAAGGGAAATGATTGAAATTTTCCACATACACCAGCTGGATACTGTATAGTATGAACACTACAATATCATGGAATGGACTCTTTCTTAACATGATTTTACTTTCTTAAAAGGACCTATAGCAATCATTTCTAAAATCTTGAATAGAACAGAGGTGCCATTTGTCACAAAAAGAACCATTTCTGTGATACAGGCTCTTATTCTACCTCTACCCCACATTGTTTGTGACCCATCAGACTTGCTTATGTCAGTGCTCAGGGACTGATTCCTTGGTTCACAAAGAGGACCAATAACCAGGACAATTAGCATTAGACAGTAATTACAAAGGCACAAAGAAAAAAGTGAGTAAATCAAATGTTATAACACAAGGAGCTATGTGATAATAATCACTTTACAAATGGAAACCTGAAATGATGGATATCATTTATATCCATATTATATCAAAATAGTTTCATACAAATCCTAGTGTTCAATTTCCGTGAAAACTCTAAAATGGAAGAGATAGGCTAGAAAATTAGGTATATCTGTTTAGTCATTAAATATAAAACTATAAAGAAATAAATATCATATGATAAATACTTTAACATGAAATGGTGTTATACAATTTATCCTTGAAGAATTTTTATAGCCTAATGCAGAGGTTTCCAAAGTAGGTGATACCAGCCCATAGAGGTTTGGGGTGCTAGAATGTTCTAGAAGAGTGATACTAGCTTTGGGTGCAATTGGGATGTATTGAATAAAAATAAGGAGGTGGTGGAAGCATAAGGAAGGAAGAAAGTATGTGAAAATCTTGAAAACCATTCATACATGTTTCATCTATTGTATAACAGATTTAAAGTAATAGTGATTGCATTATTTTCCAAACAAACACAAAATGCAAGTTATAACCAATCAGTGGTCAAGTCCACCAATAGGTCTTCACAAGCAAGTATTGGCAGGTGAATGTGAGCACATTGTTGGAAAGTCCAGCATGCACTGGCAGGAATATGTGTGTGTAATGATTTCTTTACAATATGATACTATATGGTTACATGATGTAATATTGTATCAGCAAGATTTTAGTGCATGAACCCCCCCCCCAAATTTTACAATAATTTATTAAATTTAAGATGTGTATATATAAAATGTATATATATATGTGTGTGTGTATGTTAAATATAAATACATATATGTTTGAGTGTGTATACATTTTATTTTTTTAATGAGGTAAATTTAAAAAATATTAAAGGATTAAATAAAGTAGATTTTCAAGAAGGTGCTGAGTAATTTTTTAAGGGGGTGGCAGGCCAAATAAGCTTGGAACCCCTGGCCTAATGCAGTAGATGGACAAAATTTTAAGATCATACTTTTGGGGGGGGTGAGAAGGGAAAAAATAAGAACATAGAATTAAAAGTTGTAAAAAAGAATCTTAGACACTGACTAGTGCAATTATGACCAAAGTTTCACAGTTAATGAATAAATAGAGGATCTACAATTCAAATCCAGGTCCTCTGATTCCCAAACCAGTGGTCTTTCCACCATGACACAACCTACAGACCCATTACAATATTGAATGCTATCAGCAAAAATAACAAAGGTCTGGGGATCTCACTTGTAACAAATAGAACAGGCAAAGATAATTTTGTATTGACTTAAAAAGAACGTTATGTCTTTTTTTTCCCATTGTGGTTATATAACTTTTTCATGCTTAAAGTGAAGTTCATTCTCCCAATGAGAAAAAAAGGTGTAGATTTGAGGAATATATCCCCATTCTTCAGTTAATCAGGAGGAAGGAATATTCTTTCAAAAGCTTGTAACAGATGTCCTTTAGTCAGCAGTCAGGTCTATCAGGACATGGTCCTGAAATGAGACCTTGAAACAAGTAAAAGTGTTTCTGGTAGATCAGCAATCACTCAGCATTAAACTCCTCCTTAATTCGTTGGCTCTGACTAAAAGTTACTTTCCTTATATTCATTGGTTCATAGTCTCCATTTTTCTTGTTGTTGAATTATTTCAGTCCTGTCCAAGTCTTTGTGACCCTATCTGGGGTTTCTTGGCAAAAATATTAAAGTGGTTTGCCATTTCCTTCTCCAAGTTCTTTTACATATGAGTAACTGAAGTAAACTGGGTTAAGTGACTTACTCAGGGTCACACAGTAAGTATCTGAGGTTGACTTTGAACTCCTGTCTTCCTGACTCTGGGTCTGGTTCTATCCATTGCGGCACCTATCCACCCCTAATTACCACTCATTGGTAATTTGCTGTAATAGATCCAAACTGTCAAAATTCTTTTAGACTTCAAGATCAAAGCTAGATATGCAACTGGCAGGGGAAAAGTGAGAAATTTCTCTGAGAAACAGAAAGGAGAGAATAGGATCTGAGAAAGGAAGACTCTGGTAATGATTTCTTTAATACTTGAGAAGAGAAGCTCTCAGATGTCCCCCTTAACGTTTGAAGTGGTAGAGAGGAATAGGACATTGTTGAGTAGGATACAGGAAAACAAGTAGAATCTAGGTACAGCCAGCCACAGGGGAATGATCTAATAACAAAGGAAAACAATTTTACAAAGGTAAGAGGTTTGTAAGATAATCACTAGTAGGAGTGATCTGAGTGGGAGTGGAGAAAGAATTATACATGGCATATCAGCCTCCACAAGAGAGTATCAAATATCTTAGCAAAGAGGAGGAAGTAGGTGTGAACCTAAGGAGGCAGAGCTGGACCAGGGGACCAAGGGGCTAAGGTCTGGTGGAAGGATGCCATGATGCCAGAAGAAATGATTAGAAAAAAAAAAAAAAGATAAGAATAATATACTATGCCCTAGATTAGTATTATAAATCCTTCCACATTCTGTGAGCACCCTGTTATTTACATTGAGATATTCCTGAGTATAAGTTCTAGAGCAATAGTTCCCGTATTTTTCAGTCTCAGGATACTTTTAAATTCTTGAAAATTATTGACAACTCAAAAGAGTTTTTGTTTATAAGAGATAGACCTATTGATATTTGCCATATTAGAAAGTAAAAGAAGTAATTTTAATTATAAATCAACTTTAAAATAACAATAATAAATTTATTACATGTTAACATAAATAAGAGATTCATGACAATATGATACTTCCCCCTCAAATAGTGAAAATGCCATTATTTTACGTATAAAGCTCTTCACTGAAGTATATGAAGAAAATTTAGCCTTGCATAGATATATAGTTGGAAAAGGTTATGCAGTGGAAATTGTGCCAAGCTTCATCTTTCAGAGTTCAAAAATGGCCTCAGGTACTTACTAGCTGTGTGACCCTGAGCAAGTCACTTAACCCTGTTTACCTTAGTTTCCTCTTTTATAAAATGATCTGGAAAAGGAAATGACAAATAACTCCAGTATTTTTGCCAAGAAAACCTCAGATGGGGTAAAAAGAGTGGGGTATGACTGAACAGTGACTGAACAGCCACATATGGAAAAGGGAAAGTATTGGCAGATAATGTATTATTTTGGTGAAAATAGTTTTGATCTTACAGATTTCCTACAAGGGTCTCAGGAACTCCCAGGAGACTACAGACCACTCTGATAACTTTTCTTTCAGTGTATTTCAGAAAGATAAAAGAGTAAGAAAGGGAAGAATGATAGTGATAACTTTAAGAGAGGCATTTAAATTAACTTCACTGAAATTTGAAAAATGTTATAGGTAGAGGTAAGCAAGAAGAAAGGATTAATGAACACAGCAATATTAAGGTCCTGATAATGTTACAATCTGGAGCTCCCAATGAAAATGAAATCACAAGTTATTATTTTTTAATATAATATGTACACACACCCAAATATATACATATATATGTGTGTGTGTGTGTGTGTGTGTGTATGTATGTTTAGTGGAAGAATACACATACAAAAATGTTAACCCTTTTAAATTATACAGCAAATTGAAAGAGAATTGATGAAAACTCCCAATACCAATAATTTGTTGTATACAAGAAACTTGAACCAGGAGAAGAAAGGAGAAAGGAAGAGAGGGAGATAGAGGCAAAAAAAGACAGTGACAGACAGACAGAGAGATGGAGGAGAAAGAGTGTTGAGGGAGAAGATTGGTTTTGGACTGTGACTATAGACAATTCCTGTGTTTATCTTTATCTGCCCTACCCATGTTATGTTTGATTTCATCTTCATTAGTTGTGCATTTGCCCTTTTCATTTTTGTGACTAGTAATTTGGTTTCTTTCATTCTTTATTTTTAAATCAAATTAGGAAATTTTTTATCTTTTGCTGTTGTTTTCATAAAAGCAGAGTCTAGTTTAATTTATTAGTTCAATTGCATTTTTACTTTCAATTTTTTTATCCTGTCCTTTGAATTTTAGTAATTCTATTTTGGTGTTTAATTGAGGATTTTTAATTTGTTTTTTTTTTCTATTTTTAATTGCACAACCAAATTTTTTCATCTGCTCTTTCTATTTTTTTGTTGGTGTCAGCATTTAAAAATATAATTTCCCTTCCAAGGAAAATTTTGGCTTTGGCCACATTCACAAATTGTGGTATGTTGTCTCATTGTGGCCATTCTTCTTAATGAAATTATTGGTTGCTTCTATGATTTGTTCTTTGACTTAATAAATTTTTGGTTTAGGGGTGGGGAACCTGAGACCTCAAAGCCTCATATGGCCTTCCAGGTCCTCAAGCATGGTCCGTTGACTGAATCCAAACTTCACAGAACAAATCCCTTTAATAAAAGGATTTGTTCTGTAAAACTTGAACCTAATCAAATGGTCACACCCAAGGATCTAGACAATCACATGTGTCCTCAAGGCTACAGGTTCCCCACTCCTGGTAGATTAATTCATTTCCAGAATACTTTTCATCTAGGCTTCAAAGGCCCTTTATCATAAATTATTTATTGTATTATTGTCTCAAAGGGTATATTTAATATTTCTGCTTTCATGTATTTGTTTAGGAATGCTTTTATGTCCTAATATATGATTATTTTTTGTGAATGTGTTATGCAAAACAAAGAAAGAAGTATACTCCGTTCTATTGCCATTTAGAAATCTCCAGAAATCTATTATGTCTAATTTTTCTTAAATTCTATTCATTTCCTCCAATTTTTTCTTTATTTTACTTTTTAGGTTTATCAAGGTCTGAGAGGGGCAAATTGAGGTTTCTCTACCAGTTTCATTTTAAAATCTCTTTCCTCTTGTAACTCTTTTAAATTTTTTTTCAAGAATGTGGATGCTATATCTTTTGGTACATGTTAATTCATTGTCTGTGGTATATTTTAGTAAAATGTATTAATTCATTATCTCTGGTATATGATAGTAAAATATAATTTTCCTGAATATCTCTTTTAATTAGGTCTGTTTTTCCTTTTCCTTTGTCTGAGAACATAATTGCTACCCCTGGCTGTTTTTACATCAGTTGAAGCATAATAGGGTTACTCCAGTCTCTTATTTTTAACTCTGCATGTGTCTTAATGTTTCAAGTGTATCCCTTGTAAACTATCTACTTTTCAACTCTTTTTATTTTCAGTTGTTTCTACTATCCTCTTCCATTTTATAGGTGAATTTATGCCATTGGCATTCAGAGTCATGACTGATAACTGTGTATGTTTCTCCTTCCTCTACTTATCCTTTTAAATTATTTCCATAAACCTGTTTTGTTTCTGACTACTATCTTCTTTAATCTACCTTCTTTATCAGCTCTATTTTCTCTTAGCACTATCCCTTCCTACTTTCCTATTGAGTAAGATAAATTTATATGTCCAACTCTGTTTGTATATGGACTCTTCCATCCTTCAACAAGTTCAGATGATAATGAGATTCAATTATTGTTTGCTCACCCTTCCATTTATGCTCAAGAGTAAAAGCTTTCTTATGAGCCCTTTATATTGAGATAGTTTTCCCCATCCCTCCCTTTGCTTCCCCCCTTCTCCTAGTGTATCTGTCTTTCTCACCCTTCTATTCCTCTTTTGAGATCATTCTAACATTATAGATTTATGCTCATGTCCCCCTGGCACCTTAAAACTGCCTTGATGATGAGAATATTTTTAAGGGTTATATTGTATTGCCTTCCCATATGAGAATGCAAACAGTTTCATATTGTAAAATCCCTTATGATTTCTCACTCATGTTTAACTTTAGAGTCTTTTGTTTGAATATCAAAGTTTCTGTCCACACCTGATTTTTTTCATTAGAATGCTTGAAAATCCTCTATTTCATTAAATATCATTTTTCCCCAATAGGATTATACTCAGTTTTGCTGGGTAGGTTATCCTTGGTTGTAATCCTAGCTACTTTGCCTTCCAGGAAATAAGATTACAAGACCTCTTCTCCTTTATAGCAGTGGTTACTAAATCTCATGTGATCCTGACTGGCTCAGTGGTATTTGAAATTCTTCTTCCTGGCTTTTTGCAACATTTTGTCTTTAATGTGAGTGCTGTGAAGTTTCGTTACAATATATTTCAAGTGGTGACTGACATAATCTCTCAACTTTTACTTTGGCTCCTAGTTTTATGATATGTAAGTAGTTTTCTTTTATAATTTCTTGAAAAGTGCTGCCTAGGCACTGGTTTTTTTTTTTTAATCATGGTTTTCAAGTAGTAAAATAATTCTTAATAATTTCTTTTCTATATATTTTGGTCAGTTTTTTCCTTATGAAACAATTCATATTTTCCTCTACTGCTCTTAGTTGATTTTTGAAATCATTTTTGATCATTTTTATCTTTTTCTTTAGCTCTTCTAGGAATTCTTATTGAGCTTGTAACCAAGCTGCATGTTTCCTGAAGATGTTTTCAAATTGTTGTCTTCTTCTGAATTTGTATCTTGAGTTTCCCTGTCACCATAGAAACTTTTTCAATGACCAGGCTCTTTTTATTTGTTTGTTCATTTTTGCAATCAATTTCTTGAATTTGGACTTCATTAGAGTTGGACTCTATTCACCTCTGGTTGGGGGAGTGGAGTAGGAAGGTCAGGGAAGTGAAGAACAGATATCTGGGGGTCTGTAACTTTTTGGTACTTCCAAGGTAATTTGATAAAGGAGAGGTCTTATAACTTCCTTCCTTGTCTGAGCTCTGGTAGGGCCTCTTCTGCCTCACAACTGCAACTACTTCTCTTTGTTCTAGAACTGCTACCTGGTACTGGGAAATAGGCTGTGGAACTTCCAAATGGCATCAGATTCTGTGCCCAAGGCTAGTACAGGGGCCACCTTGAACTTCTTTCTGATCATATATTCACTCCTCTTACCATCCCTGTGCTTTCACTGAATCTGCTGCCTCCACTAGTGCTGCTATAGCTACCACCTCAAGGCCCAAAGCCCATGCTACTTTTAACAAAGTCTTGTGAGTCACTATTGCCACCAGTCCCCATTCCAATGTCCACAGACCTCTCTTTCTGTCTTCCTAAGCTTCACTGGGCTGGAAAAATGATCCATTGTGACTTTTGGTTAGATTTTCTTCTCATAATTTGATTTAGTATTTTGTGGTGCTTTTTCAAAGGAGGTTTTAGGGAAAATTTAGCTATTGTGACCCTTCATTCTGCCATCTTCACTCCACCACCTGGTCTCAGCTAATTAACTTTTGAAAGCCAGGTCAGGTCTGAGATACAAGGATAACAGTAATGCAGGATACATTGTGTGTCCTTGTATCTTTTTGTATAAGTGAGTATTTCATTTCTCATGTACATACTATTAATAAGCATTTTAATTTGATAACTCAATGTGAACATTTCCCTGAAATCCAAGACCTCACTAATACAGGTAGGTAAGTTAATGATTTTGATCAGATTAGGCAATTGATCTGAAGGAAAATAGGGAGAAGAGAAAGACGTCCAAAAAATACATAAAAGAGGAAGCTGGGGAAACCAGCTTTGGATATGATAACATCAATACTTGTTGTTTATTTGCTATATAAATTCCTTGTAAACAAATTTAAAAGAAAACATAAAAACTCATTGACAAATCAAACACATTTTCTTGAAACAAAGAGCCAGAATATTCTGCCACAAGTAGCAACTCATCATCCAAACCAACTGCTCCTAACATTCTTTATTCTCTCCTTTGGCAGATGGTGCTCGTTATGAAAGCTCACAAATGAGAAGCAGCGGTTTGAAGCGTCTTGTATTTACAATTAAGACTCTTACATTTGGAGGTTTACTAGGTTCCTGACACTAATTAGCTCTGTCCATCGTTCAATATTTTCAGTTATTGTAGCCCACAATTGTTTGACAGTAGGGGACAAAGGACAGTTTATGGAGAAAGGAAAAAATGTATATGTAATATATACATATATGTTAATATGTAATACATGTATGTATAGTATATACAGTATGAGTACATGTAATATATATGTATAACACTATATCTCTATCTATATATAGATAGAGATATAGTGTTAAGAAACCTAGAAGAAAGAGATAGCTTAAGAAAATGTCCTTTAGAAGACTTGGGTATTATTATTATTAATTTCAGAAAAAACTATGTCCTGGAAAGAATATATCATATAGGTCTAAATTTTTTCTGCACTTCAGTTACTTTTTCCTGAGGGTTAAAAAGAATGAGTCCTACTGACTAGTGACTTAGGGAGGACATCACCATAATAGCAGCATTCTAGAGGGAGGTACTTTGGATCCAGATTCTGATGCTCAGTTCTTCAAGTTCAAGTGTTCAATTATATTGATTAACTTCAAAGTATCAGGATATCAGGGGACTGATTCACTATACTCAAATCATAAAAGTCTGGTAAATGTAAATATCAAGTTCTCAATTATTACTGAATTTGGATTTATTAGACTTGGGTTCCAGTCCTAACTTTGGGCTTAATCTCTTTGTGATCTAGTTTGGTTTTGTTTCCTTTTCTTTTTGTTATTAGCATTCATTCACTAGAAATGAAAATAAAACATGAACCAACAGCCTCATGGGGTATTGTGATTAAAGTATTTTGTGAACCATCAAGTATCATATAAATAAGAAGTCATTATTATTAAAATAAGGGATCCATCTTTCTACCAATCAAAATATTTCTATTCAAACACCCTTTTTTTCCTAGCATTAAGGTAGTGGAAAAGCTCGTTGAATACACAGATGTTTCCCTGGTGATAGTCAAAGTAAAGAGATTAGTTTATTTTCATGGAGTATTTCATCCAGGTTGTGATGGAGTATAGGGAATTATGACTTCCATTACAGAATATACCTTCCTAATAACTGGCAAAATTTTGCCTACCGTATACAGGACTTTTCTTCAGTAGTAGTAGAGGAAAAAAACATACAAATACTCTTTTTCTAGACTTTATGTGGATTATTACCTCTCCATTGTGTCAACATTGCCTTATACATGTTGCAATTTATGAGAAAGGTAGGATGGTGTATTAAGAACCAAAGCCATCACTAGTATAAATGGTGAGAGCTTTTCCCAAGGCATTAACATTATAGTTGGCACCCCACCCCTTAAAGACACCCAGGACCTCTGCTCCCATATTTCATGATTTCTTGTCAGTTTTTATTCTGTAGTCTTCTTCCCCCACCCCAAAACTACTTTTTCCCTAGGTGAAATTTTTTTCTAGTTTTAATTCTGATAGAAAGACTGTTGGGCTTGGAGTCAGGAGATCTGAGTTTGGGCTGAAGGCAAGTTACTTCCATACTTTAAAATTCACTTCCTCCCAATGAGGAGAAGAATGTTTTCAAAAGCAGAATTAACCAAATGGAAAAGGAGATTCAAAAGCTTACTGAAGAAAATAGATCTCTCAAATCTGGAATGGTACAGATGGAAGCTTTGGACTTTTCGAGAAAGACAGATATCTCAGAACATACCGCGCAGATTCGAAAAATGGAAGATAATGTGAAATAACTTATTGGAAAAACAACTGACCTGGAAAATAGAATCAGGAGAGACAACATAAAAATTCTGGGACTACCTGAAAACCATGATCAAAAGAAGAGCCTAGACATCATCCTCCACGAAATTATCAAGGAAAACTGCCCTGAGATTCTAGAACCAGAAGGCAAAATAAATATTCAAGGAATCCGCAGAACACCACATGAAAGAGATCCAAAAAGAGAAACTCCTAGGAGCATTGTGGCCAAATTCCAGAATTCCCAGGTGAAGGAGAAAATATTGCAAGCAGCTAGAAAGAAACAATTCAAGTATTGTGGAAATACAATCAGGATAGCACAAGATCTGGCACCCTCTACTTTGAGGGATAGAAGGGAATGGAATAGGATATTCCAGAAGTCAAAGGAACTAGGACTGAAGCCAAGAATCACCTACCCAGCAAAACTGAGTATAATACTTCAGGAGAAAAAATGGTCTTTCAATGAAATAGAAGACTTTCAAATTTTCCTGATGAAAAGACCAGAGCTGGAAAGAAAATTTGACTTTCTAACACAAGAATGAAGAGAACCATAAAAAGGCGAACAGCAAAGAGAAATCATAAGGGACTTACTAAAGTTGAACTGTTTACATTCCTACATGGAAAGACAATATTTATAACTCTTGAAACATTTCAGTATCTGAGCACTGGTGGGAGTACACACACACACACACATGCACACACGCACACATACATAGAGACAGAGTGCACAGAGTGAATTGAAGAGGATGGGATCATATACTAAAAAAAAAAAAAATGAAATCAAGCAGTGAGAGAGAAATATTGGGAGGAGAAAGGGAGAAGTTATATGGGGCAAATTATCTCTCATAAAAGAGGCAAGCAAAAGACTTATTAGTGGTGGGATAAAGAGGGGATGCAAGAGAAAAACAGGAGATCTACTCTCATCACATTCCACTAAAGGAAAGAATATAATGCACACTCATTCTGATAGGAAAACCTATCTCATAATACAGGAGAGTGGGGGACAGGGGCACAAGCAGGAAGGGGGGGAAGATAGAGGGGAGGGCATGGGGAGGAGAATGCAATACGAGGTCGACACTCATGGGGAGGGAAAGGACCATAAGAAAATAGAAGTAATGGGGGACAGGACAGGATGGAGGGAAATATAGTTAGTCTTATACAACACAACTAGTATGGAAATCATTTGCAAAACTAAACAGATATGGCCTATATTGAACTGCCTGTCTTCCAAGGGGAAGGGGTAGAGAGGGAGGGAGCTAAAGAAGTTGGAACTCAAAGTGTTAGGACCAAATGTAATGTTCTTACCACTGGGTAACAAGAAACACAGGTTAAGGGGTCAAGAAAGCTATCCGGCCCTACAGGACAAAAGAGAAGACGGAGACAAGGGCGGAGAGGGAGGATAGAGGAGAGAGCAGATAGGTCATAGGGGCAATTAGAAAACTTGGGTCTGGGGGGGGAGGGGGAAAAAAGGGGAGAAAATTTGTAACCCAAAATTGTGTGAAAATAAATGTTAAAAGTTTAATAAAAAAAAATAAAAAAAAATAAAATTCACTTCCTCTCCTTAAAAAAGAGAATATTCATACTTGCACTTTTTAGCTCAAAGGGTGGTGAGGAATGTATTTGGTAAAGCCCAAAGCCACAAAATTGGGAGCTATTATTATTAAAAGAGATTTTATCCCATTAGTTGCGCTATAACCTTTTTGTTGAAATTTCTGAAAAATCTACAAATCCCCTCTTTCTAATCAGAGCATATGAATTTCCTTCTGAACTATTTCTTTGTGTTATTGTTGTCTGTCAGTCAAACAATACCTATTTATTAGGTCTTACCATGTCTCAGGTGAGGGACATCTCCAGTTCTCCTAATCTATATCTCACCACTGGACCCAGATGGCTCCAGAAGAGAAAGTGAGCCTGGTGACTTTGGACAGCCCTCTCTCACTTAAATCCAGTTCACTTCCATGTCATTGCATCCCCTCCCTAATGTCATGGTCCTTTTCTAAAATCCTCTTTACAGGGATAAACAAAAACAACCTATGTGTCAGATACTTAATCACAGTGCTTAATGTTTTTGTGTCATTAACCTCTTTGACACTCTGGTGCATCTGATGATCCTGTTCTAAAGAATAATATTTTAAATTCATATAATAAAATATAAAACATTATCAACCAATTACATTTACATACAGTAATCAATCCACGCCTCCCCTCCCCCAATTTACAGATGCTAGGTTAAGAATCCTTATTCTGGAGCTAGACAGAACCTCAGAATCAATGTAATCTACTCCCTCCCCATCATTTTAAAGATGAAGAAATCTGTGACTTGCTCAAGAAGTGACTTGCTCAAGGTCACATGGTGATTAGAACTCAGGTCATTTGACTCTGAATTTAGGGTTCTTTAGGGTTCTTTCATTGCATCATATCAAAGACTCTCTAGTTTTATCAGGATCACATTTACAAATCAGCTCTGAATCGTCTGCTTCTGTGTATAGCTTATGTTGTGGTTGTATATGGATTATTATCAGCTTGGAATTCAGCCTCATTCACATACCCTTTAGCCAGATTCTGGGCCAAACTTATATCAAGTGAAGTCCAGCATTTATTAAGCAACTACTCTGTGCCAGACATTATTCTAAGCAGTGAGAATGCAAAGAAAGGCAAAAACAGTCCCTGAGTTCAAGGACCTCAGAATTCAATGGTGATAATATTTCATATAATATTTTTATTATTCTCAAATTCTGGTTTTGTCCTATAATAGCAAAAATTCTAGAAATCTACATCTGTTAACAGCAACAGTAGTAGCAGCAAAGTAGAGTCCTGGCTGCTAGCATCACTGATTAAAGTATCTCTTTTTTAACCTTAAAAGGTCAATTTATACTCTATGACATACAGTTCTCTCAAGGCATGGAAAGCTTGAGGACAGAGAGGATAAGTGAAGACCAGATTAGGGGTTATAAATGGAAATAGTATTCCTGAAAAAAAAGGTATACCAGTTGGATAATCACCATCTATCTCCATGCTGGGCAAAATTCAATCAAAAAGCAAAAGTATATTAAAAAGCAAGTTGCTACATGTCATTGATTTTTAATAGTGGCCATATAAATAAAATCTCCCTAATCAAGATGCAGTAGACATGCACTCTGGCAAGCCCACAAAAGTAACACAGTCTCAAACAAGCCATTTATATCAATAAAGTGGTGGATCTTGGTCTTCTAAAACTACAGCTAAATATCTGCCTTTCTCCCTGATACAGTACAAGGCTACATTTAGTAAACCTCTGTTTCTGAGAACCAAAAGCTAGTTACACTGTTAAAAGGATTCTTTCATATGACTTCAAAGTCTTTGATTCCTATCCACAAGCTCAGGGGGTGAATAAAATGAATATTTCTCACACTTTGTTTTTTTTTTTATTAGCTTCATGGTTCTGTGGCATTTTTTCCTCCTTTATTTAAGGAACTCCTCACTGTATCCAATTAATATTTATTATACTCACGATTCTATCATTTTCATCTTTTCCCTTGACTTTTGATACCATTGTCAAGTGGCATTTATTTTTGAAGGATGTATTCTGACCGTGTATCTAAATAATTTTGTACTTAGATTAAAATGGCAGGTGATCTTTGGGTGACCTGTCCCTCTGCCACTGGGAACATACTCAACCACTATTTCTGGTAATCACAAGGAGCTTGAGGAGACAGACTTTAGGCATGTATGATATCACGGGATTGAATCCTCATGACTGACTGCACAGTCAAAATGTCATGGTCAGTTCTCATCTTTCTAGCTATGAACAATTTCTTTAAGATGTCTTCTCTCCTTCCCACCAGCCAAAAGATGTGGTCATCTGTCCTTTCTAGGCAAGCTTATACCTGGGTTGGCACCATCTCCCTTTTGAGTCTTCTTTCTTTTAGTGGAGTATCTTATACCCACCATTGCCATGGTGGACTTTCCTACTGTAGTGTCTTCCAAGACAGCAACTTATAGCAAGGAGTAGCACCTGTATCTATCAGGTAGTTTCACCACCACCAGAAGAATGTGCCTAAGCAAGAGAAAGAGTGGGTTGGCACCAAGAGAAGAGTCAGTTTGGGACAGAAAGAAGCTATTAAAAAGAAGAGTCTGAATTTTAGTCAGTCAGTCTCCAGTAAAGGTGAAATATGAAATAGCCAATGAGCATATGTCAAAGACTATTCTGTATCTCAATGAGGCTTGAATATAGTGGTTCCCAACCAATTGTCCTAATAGTGATAAATTACTGAATTCTCTTTTAATCATTGTGTAATTCAAGGTTTCATTTTTTGTGCATAGAATTACCTTTCCTTTGTGGGAACAGAGGGTCTGTTCCATGCTTGATTTGTGTTAGTATTTCAGGCATATTTTTTACTCTCATACTTTTTTGTTGACCTTAGATAAAAGCCCACGAGTAGAATTGTCCAGATCAAGCAACGTGAAAACTGGGGAGCAAACTTCCCCTGCCGAGAAATCAGCCAACCCTAAAGCAATAAATCAGGTACAGAGAGAAGATAGGTTTAAGGACCTTGAGCCCCTAAATCCCAGTGCAGATTGCTTCTAGTCTCTATGATAGACTAATAATAGTAAAATCATACTTGTATTGCCTTGTATAGTTTTCAAAGCATTTTTCTATGCATTTCATCTATATTCAAGCTTCTAAAAAAATTTCCATGCAGTATCCACAGCAGTTATTATTCTAATTTTAAAAATAAGAAAAGGGAGGAACGTAGACATTAAATGATTGACTGGAAACTACTAATTAGCATAATAATTAATTAATTAGATGGCCTTCTAGTCCATCATGTTTGGCATTGCACTATACTTGACAAACTTGAATGGATGAAGGTGTACTCTCATTAGGCAGCCAGCAAAAGGAGAAACAAAGATTTCACTATTTGTGCTACAATCGAATATGTATACTTACATTTTTATTTTTGAAATTAGTCTAACATTTATATTAAGAAAACTACAGTAAACTATTTTACTACTTCCTTCAACACACAAACACACACATACACATACTGCATCCCATGTTTTTATCTTCGTATTGATATGAGGTCTTCATTACTCCAAAATGACCTTGAAAGACCAAAACAATAGGTTGAAGGTAACATTTAATATAGTGCTGTACAGTCCAAAGTGGTGTATAAAAAAATCAATTGCACAAAGAGACAAAGGGAATCAATTGCACAAAGGGAAGAATATGTCTATACGAGAATCTAGGGGGTGAGAAGGCAAAACCAGGGGCTTTAGTGAACTCCAAGTTCAATATGAGACACAATTGTAAAATAGCATTCAAAAGAATTATTTTCAATAGTTCAAAAGATCTTGAATAGAAGTATCCAAAAAGAGAGAAGTGATAGTCCCATTTTTCTTGGAAGTGGTCATGCTAAAACAAGTGTCACGTTTTAGAAAGGATGTGAGAAACTGAGTATGTTCAGAAAAAGGCAGCCTAGTCTTTGAGTGAGGAAAGTTAAAATTATGTAAAATGTATAGTGGTGAAAGACACAGGCACAGCCTAGCTTGGAAAAGAGAGGACTTAGGAAAAACATAAGAATAATCTTCATATATTTGAAGGGTTATTTTTTTCCACTGGCACCAAAAGTTATAACAAGAAATAACAGATAATAGTCATAAGAAGTAGATTTTGGCATATTACAAGGAAAACTTTTAATACAAACAGATAATAATATAAGGAATGAATGTCCTTATATAGTAATGATTTCCTTATCTCTATAAATGTTTAAGTAGAAGACAAATGATCACTTGATGGAGATTTTGAACATATAATTCATGCTTTGGGTAGAGGCAGCTAGGCTACATAATGGATAGGGTACTGGGGCCTGGAGTCAGGAATACCTGTATTCAAATCCAGTCTCAGACCACTAAAAAATAGTGACCCTGGGCAAGTCATTTAACCTGTCTACCTCAGTTTCCTCAACTTTAAAATGGGGGAAAAATAGCATCTACCTCTTAAGGTTGTTGCAAGGATCAAATGAGATAATATTATTAAATTACTATAGTGACTGGCACATAGTAGGAGCTTAATACATGTTTGTTTCCTTCTTGCCTAAAGAAGGAGCTCTCAGATCTTACAAATTTAAAGTAGAAAAAGTTAGTATTTCATCTTCTTCAGCTGAACCAGATTTCTCCTAAAATATATGATGCCAAGGATGTACTCAACACCATAGCTTCCATTACTGTTGGTATTGTGGCAACAATTATAATGGTAAACAAGATTCAGCACACTGAGTAAGTAGTTTAAAAAAAGTACAAACATTCCCATGAGGTCTGTTGTCAGCAAAGACAAGCTAGTTATACAAACTACTGTTTTGGATGAGGCCAGAACAAAACCACATTGGCCCGAGCTCAAGTGACACAGACTTAAAATATTGCCAGTAGAACTATTATGAAAATTCACAGAGTTGTGAATTAAATGTCGGCATGAGCAGAGAAACTCCCTAAGAAATAGGGGGCATATAGTCCATTCTGTTGTTTCGCTTACCAGACTGGGACACTGTAAAATGAAGTTTGCTCTGCACTAACGAGATAAGATGTTTATAACGTCAATAATTCCAATATGGTGCTGCCAAAACCTTCCTTTATATAGATGTTTCACAACCTTCCAGGTCATTCCATTTCCCAATAGCAGCATCGGTTTGGCTTCAATTCTATGGAATACCATGACCCCACAGTGTCAGATAACTATGATAGCACCACACTCACACTTTCCTCTACTTTTCAGCTTTCTTTTGTGTATTGTCTTCCCCACTGCAATCTCTTTGAAGGTGTGGAATATTCCCTTTTCTTACGTGTATCCCCAGCACTTAGTACAGTGCCTGACACAGTACTTAACAAACACTTATTGGATTAAATTGAAAACTGTTTAGTGTAAATATTTTTTTTTTAATTTTCAACTATCCCAACGTAATACAAAGAGCATTGCACTTGGAATTAGGAGATATCTGACACTGTGTATCAGGCAAGTCATTCAAACCTCTACAGTGAAGCCTTACTATTCTCATCTATATAAATGGGAAATAGTACTAGCAACTCACACAATTGTTGCCGGCACAGTATAATGTCAACTGAAAGCAGTTATACAGGGCAGAGATGAGATGGGGGAGTAAAAGCAGGGACTTCTCTGAGCTCTCCCCAAAAGCCCTCCAAATCCCTGTAAAAATGATTAAACAAATTCTAGAGCTACAGAACCACAAAATGACAGAGTGATACAAATCCCCAGCCCAAGATGACCTGGAAAGTTGACGGGAAGGGTCTATTGCACTGGGCAGGGAGCAGAGTACAGTCCAACAGGTCCCACCAGCACAGGGAGGCCTGAGCAGGTGTCAGGGGACTGACTCATTGACAGCTATGGCAATGGAAGACTTCTCAAGCCACAAACACTAAAAAGGTCAATGGGAAAACTCTGTGTGATATGGGTGAAAGAAGAGGGTGAGGTCTGGTCGGGTCCAGCCCCAGGACCAGGGCAGGGGGGTGGTTGAGGCTGTGGCCAGAAGCAGTGGCAGCAGCAGCATGCAGCAGTAGCAGGAGAGGCTGCTTCCAGGGTTCTGGGCCCACAGAGGATGCGGGATTAAGCAGCTGATCCCCGAAAAATCCCTGAAGCCTGAGACATAACACCCACCTCCACCCCAACTGGAAGCAGAGCCCTACCTTGACAAAGACTTAGAAAGTCAAGTATTTGGCTAAGAAGATGGATAAACATTGTAAAAGAACTCAGACTACAGAATCGTACTTTGGTGACAAAGAAGATCAAAACATACAACCAGAAGACAACAAAGTCAAAGCTCCTACATCCAAAGCCTCCAAGAAAATATGAATTGGTCACAGTCCATGGAAGAGCTCAAAAATGATTTTGGAAATTATGTAAGAGAAGTAGAGGAAATATTGGGAAGAGAAATGAGAGTGATGAAAAAAATCATGAAAACTGAGTCAACAGCTTGATAAAGAGGCCCCCAAAATACTGAAGAAAATAATGCCTTAACAATGAACTAGAGGAGACCTAGTGACACATGACATGTGGCAGATGTGCACATCCTTATGCTTGAGGAGTGTTAAGTTCTTGCCTTTGGAGTAGGCTGGGAATGGGGGAGGGAGGGGAAGGTGAGTTTGGTTTTTTAAGCGTGGAACATGAAGGAGGATAAAGAAGAGGGGCAGGACAAGAAGAAATATCCTACAGTGGCTGCAGAGAGACCATTGGTACTACAGCGGGGGCCCCCAGCGGACTCCCCCAGGCCCTGACCTTCTTGGTGACCTTCCTCCCTCTGAGGGCCTGGCCTCATGGCCTCCACCCTCCTTCCTCAGCTCTGGCCTGGAGTGACAGTAGGGGTTCCACCAGCACTGGCCCCCAGCCCTGGCCTCTGCCCTGATGGCCCTGGCCCCAGACCCTGGGAATACCACCCTGCCATGGAGGCCGAGCACAGAGTGTGCCTCCCTGGAACTTCAGCAGAGAGTTCACAGGCCTAGGCTCCTCACTTCTGTACCTTGCCCTGGGATGCTGCTCATTATGCACACAGTCCCGTCCTCCTCTAGAACTCAGTGAGCCGTGGGGTACCCTGTGCCTGTAATTTCCATACCGCAGGGTGTCTGATCTTTCCACGGCCCCCATACCACATGCCTGCATTCCACCTGTGGGCCTGTAAGAACCACTCATTTAGTGCCTACCAAGTACAACCGATGGATGTATGGATTTATCTCCTTCCTGCTCTACTTAAACTGCAGCCTATTTTCCTCCATTCTCTGGGTGGCACTTTCCATCTTGTTTTGCCTTCAATACCTTGGCATCTGCATCTTTCTGTGGGTCCAGTACAAGCTGTCCACCATTCTCCTACTGCTGGGACGAAGGCAACTTGATTTCAGCTTGATGAAAGAGCTGCTCATTTATGAGATTCATGTGACTATGCTGCTGGTGGGAGGTCTGGGCTGGTGTTTCATGGTCTTTGTGGACATGTAAATAGGAGGTGTACATGTAGTCTTGGGCAGCTGTGACTACATATGATATATCCACTTCCTCCTTTGGCTTAATTTATTTATTTATAGATATTTTCTTTGGTAAAGACAATGACCTGTCTCTGAAATGAAATGACACAGAGGGAATGTTAGGTCATTTTTCCTTCTGTTTGTCTCCCATCCCAAAGACAGGTTTTTCACCATATCAAACAAAGCAAGTAGTGCCCTGATCAGTGGCAATATTTTTATTTGCTCTCTGACCATCTTACTGTGTTTATGGCATGGGAAAGAAACGGCTGTGACATTTGTAAAGACTGAAATCAAGGCTGTCTCTCCTTCAGTTTACTTTTTTGACTCCTAGTTTCCCCTCCCCCTACTACTACATTGTATTCTTTCCCTTTCCTCTATTTTAATGTAGCTTATGTTCACTTTTAATAAATATAGTGCACTAGGGTCCTCTTTATCAAGTCTGCACTTTCAGGAAAGAAAAAAATTGACTAACCCAAATGGCAAAAGAAGTCCAAAAAGCCAACGAGGAGACGAATGTCAAAAAACAGGACTAGGGAAATGGAAAAGGAGATCTAAAAGCTCACTGAAGAAAACCATTCCTTCAAAACTAGAATGGAGCAAATGGAAGCTAATGACTTTATGAGAAATCGAGAAATTAGAAAAGAGAACCAAAAGGATGAAAAACCCATAGAAGACAATGTGAAAAATTGTGATGGCAAGCAAAGTGAGATCTTTTGCAATTTTTGTTTTGGTATAATCAAATGCCTCTGATTGAATCTTACTTTTATCAACCAAGAGTCTTTACTAGGAGTAAAGTACAAAAACAGTTTCTTTAACTAGAAACAGTATATGTATTTGTATTGTTAATGTGATTAAAGATCTTCCCCAGTCATTAATGGGCCTGCCCATTAAGGGGAGCTTGATTAGGGAAGATTTGTAGGAAGGGCCACACCTTCTGCTAATGAACCACTGGTTCTCAAAGTTTGAGATGCCCTCTGGTTCTAAAAAAAGTATAAGTACTCTGAGGCTGAGGTTTTACCTTGGGGCTCACTGGAAGTGTTCAGTTGGCCAGAGGAGGACTCTGGGAAGCCACCAAAGACCTTTCCTGCCCCCCCTCAACCCCCACCCTCCACCCCCTGCTTGGAAAACCCAGATGTCAGTACTTCCCTCTCTGGTAATTATGGTCTGTCTCCTCTCCTCTTCTCTCCTCTCCCTTCCCCTCCCCTCTCTCCCATCCCCTCCTCTCCTCTCCCATCCCCTCCTCTCCTCTCCTCTGGTGTTCTACCCAGGAGAAGGTATACTCTATGCGCAAAAGCTGCCTTTTTTTTTTCTTTTGGGTTTACTAGCTACATTTCTTGCTCAAAGATCAATCCTTAAACCCAATTCACTCTAGAACTCATAGACTGGATAACAAGTCCCCAACCACCCAGTTCAGATTGAATATAATTACTAAATAGTAATTGTTTCTCTTTTACCCAGGAACCTTAAGAGTCTTCCACTCTCAGTTTGATTTTTTTTTTTAATTAAAGGGGATATTCCTTGAGTAACTACTTAAAGAAGCCTATTCACTGAATGGCTCACTCAGTGAGAATGTGATAAGACCTTAGTCTGAAAGGGCCAGGGTCTCCCATTGCATCCTGGGTGATCTCCAATCCTCCTGATGAATATCAGGCCTCTGGACTCAGATGACTCAGGAGAAGAAAGTGAGGCTGGAGACCTTGCACAGCCCTCCCTCACTCAAATCAAAGTCAACTGCAAGTCAGGTCATCCTCTTGATGTCATGGTACTCTTTGAGAATGAAAGATAAACACAACAACAAAGTCTATTTGCAACAGGTGTACCTGTCTGTTGATGGTCAGGTAGAGGAAGCCATGTCTGTTGATTTCTCTGTATTTTCATTGAAGTTCATGGTGCTGACTTCCCTGAACTAGATGAATGATATATGTGCTTGGTTCAAGGAATGATATATATATATGTTGATTAATGTGATTGTTAATCCCTCAAAAGTTGCCTTTCCTTTTATGAGTGTAGATCTAAAAACCTGTGGTAGCAGCCCCCTGTGTATGTTAGGGCACTTACTGTTGCAAATATCTCATTGGAAAAAAATACTGACCTGGAAAATAAATCCAGGAGAGATAATTTAAAAATTATTGAACTACTTGAAAGCCATGGCCAAAAAAAAAAAGAAAAGAAAAAGAAAAAGGAAAAGGAAAAGGACCTAGACATCATCTTTCAAGAAATTATCAAGAAAAACTGCCCTTATATTCTAGAACCAGAGGGTAAAATAGAAACTGAAAGAATCACTGATTACCTCTGGAAAGAGATCCTAAAAGGAAAACTCTCAGGAATATTGTAGCCAAATTCCATAGTTCCCAGGTCAAGGAGAAAATATTGAAAGTAGTCAGAAAAAACAGTTTGAGTATTGTAGAAATACAATTAGTTTAACACAAGCTAGCAGCTTCTACATTAAGGGATTAAAGGGTTTGGAATATGATGTTCTGGAGGTCAGAGGAGCTAGGATTAAAATGAAGAATCACCTACCCAGCAAAATTGAGTATAATCCTTCAGGGGGAAAAATAGACGTTCAAAGAAATAAAGGATTTTCAAGCATTCCTGATGAAAAGACCAGAGCTGAATAGAAAATTTGACTTTCAAATGCAAGAATCAAGAGAAGCATGGAAAGGTAAATAGTGAAGAGAAGTCATAAGAGCCTTATTAAAGTTGAACTGTTTACATCCTACATGGAAAGATGATATTTGTAACTCATGAGACCTTTCTCAGTATTAGGGTGGTTGGAGGAAATAGATAGATAGATAGATAGATGGATAGATAGATAGATAGATAGATAGATAGATAGATAGATAGATAGATAGATAGATAGATAGATAGAGGCCACATGAAATTAAGGGGTGAGAAGAATATATTGGGAGTAGAAATGGAGAGATAGAATGGGGTAAATTATCTCGCATAAAAAAGGCTAAAATAAAGGTTTCACAATGGAGGGATGGGGGGAGCTGAGAATGAATAAGTGAATTTTACTCTCTTCAGATTTGGCTTAAGGAGAGAATAACATATATGCTCAATTGAGTATCTTACCCTACAGGAAAATGAATATTGAAAAGCAAAAATAAATAAAATTAAAAAAAATAACTATACAAGTGTGCATTATTTTTGTTATCATCATCTTTCTAGGTTGTTATTTCACTGGTCTAAGTATCTCATTGTGCTGAAAACTGTCCGCTCATGCAGACTGGCAATCCATGCGTGATTGACAGTCTTAGAATGTCACCTTGGGCACTGAGATTAAGTAGCTTATACATGATCACATGCCTAATATGTATCAGAGACAAGACTTGAACTCAGATTTTCATGACTTCCAGATTTATCTTCTATCCCTATGTCACCTGGCCTATCATTGTTATTATCAGGCAACTTTATGAGCAGAAAATTCCTACCATGGGTTATACTATGTGGATTAAAGAAATTGGCCTAGAAATCCCAACTTATATTTCAAGGCTTCAAATTCTGATTTGAATTAAAATTTATTAACGTAGACTGAATACTTTTTGAAATTCTATTTCTAGAATTCTTTTTAAAAAAATCTTCATATAGCTTAAAAGCTCTGAAACTAGCCAACTAAATACATAAAATAACTTAAAAAGAAAATAAGTATAATAAATGAGATTTATTGAAACAATAGATAAAGCGTCGGACATGATGTAAGGAAGACTTGAGTTCAAATCCTCAGAAATGCATTCCTTGTGCGACCTCAGGCAAGTCCTTAACCTCTCTCAGCTTCAGTTTCCTTCTCTGTAAAATGAGGATAATAAGAGTAACTCTCTCACAGTGTTGTTGGATTGAAGGAAAGGACTTGTTTGAAGAACTTAGTTCTGGTTATCATGGAAGGCCTAATGCTGCAGGGAAGGAAAAGTTAAATTTGGATTGACAACTTGACTTCCTGCTATTTCCCAGTTTGCCAGGTTGGCAGGCTATCATAGCAAAACTGTTGCTCTGTGGTAACAGTTAGCACCTGCTTTTAATTCATTAAACGTATTGTGGTCTTTGAAGATGCGGAATGTGATACAATTATAGTTAACTCCAGATTATTCCATTTTAATATAGAATGACAATCTTACTGGCATTTTCTAACTGAATCAATGTCTCATGTAAACAAAGAAGGTAAATAAATGCAAAGAAAGGTAAATCTAAGGAGGTTTTTAGTCAGTTGTGTCTCTTCCAGTAGACACAGTCTTTGCAAGAGGTTCTCCATCAATAGGATAACATAACTTGCAGAAAACAAGTTTTTGAGTCCACTTTTCCACCTGGAGAATAAAACCATCTTAGCATTTATGAAAGAAGGGAATTCAGAGGATATAGTTATTTTTAATTCACAGAGAAAACAATAACTGATTTCAGCTTGAAGAGATGAACCGAAGCCTGTGCCTTTCTAATAATTAGATACTTTCTATGCAAGAAAAGAATATGGTACCTTTGATTTCTAATGAAAGCCAAAAAGAAGGTCAGAGAAATTGAGATAGATGGCTCAGTGCAAAGCAGGCATTACATAAGCGTTACTAAAGGACGGGAGATAAATCAGCTCAGCTGTATTAAGTTAGCATAGTCTTGGCCCATAACTCAGGTACACCTTCAGCTTTGCCAAAAATAAATAAACAAACAGAAAGTGTTAAGAATGTTGAAAATAAGGGGGAGAGAAACAAATAAAACATATGCCAGGCACTACGCTAGATGGTGGGGATATAAAGATGATACAAAGACACTGCCACTATTTTTAGGGAGCTTTCAGCCTATTAGTGAGGATACAACACGACAAAAAGAATTTGAATACAATGTAGAGGGTGGTTGAAATGAAATTTTATAGGAAAAATGATGGAGGAGAGAAGGCTTTCAGCTTCAGGGATCAGGGAGGTAACACCTCCTGAATGATTGATCAGATGATTTGGCAACTCAGCTGGCTTCAGGAAACAGGAGAAGAGTCAGCCACAACTCTAAGGAAGCACTAAAGATGCACAACTGGTGGTAAGGAAAGTGAGAAAGCTTTCCTCTGGAGAATCGCTAGACAAAAGCTAACACAGTACCAAGGCTCAGGGATTTGTGCATGTCTCAGAAGAAACAAAGCTGTACATATCATTCAAAGCCACAGAAAAGTCCCCTTGCTTAGGTTATATTGCAGAGTGAGAAGGAGATGTTGCTGCACATTTCAGCATCTCTTAGCGAACTTCATCATAATAAAGTTACATTAGGAAAATGACTGATTGGATACACTCAAGGTTTTTGAGCAGGAGAGAAACATAATAAGGTAGATAATTTTGGCACTGTATGTAGGGCAGCTGCATGATCCAGTAGACAAAGTGCCAGGCTTGAAGTCAGGAAGACCCATCTTCCTAGAGTTCAAATCTGGCCTCAGACTATGCAAGTCACTTAATCCTGTTTGTCTCAGTTTCCTCATCTGTAAAATGAGCTGGAGAAGGAAATGGCAAAACATTCCATTATCATTAGGAAGAAAACCCCAAATGGTGTCACAAAGAGTCAGATGTGACTGCAAGGCAACTAAACAAACAACAACATGTAAAGGAAAGAGACATAATCTGAGAATACAACTAAGAGATTGTCGTGATAGTACAAGAAAACTGTGATAAGGACCCGAATTAGGATAATGGTCATAGAAGTCAAAAGATAGGAATAGCTATGGGAGATGCAGAGGTAGAATTAATAAGAATGATTGAATGATGAGAGCAGAGTAGGAAATGATCTGAGAATGACTTCAAAGTTACAAACTAGGTGGGTAGTTCTTGCGACTGGAATAGAGAACTTTGAAGAAGAGGCAAATTTAGGGAAAAAAAGATAGGTAAATGTCATTAAATTGAAGTTAAAGATCAATGGGGAATGTCTCACTTTTTGTCTTTGCAGTGAGAGGGAAGATTTCAGTCCTAGTATCAGAGACACAGCTAGAATCTATCTAAAGATCATCTAAGCCATAGGTGTCTGACTTGGAACAAGCCTCAAGTATCCAGTAAAACCTTGGAGAGAGGTCCAAAACAGATTAGAATGTAATTGCGAAACATTGGGCAAAATAAATAAAAACATAATACCACACAAATAATATTAATTTGTGACTTTTAAGACAATATGTGGCTGGATGGGATCCCTTTTAATTTGAGTTTGACACCACTAGTAACCTAATTTGTGACCATGGTCAAGTCGAGGGCAGTTTCAGGATCCGAACATGTGACAAACACAGAATGTAAATTGAAATTGATAATACCTATTGATAATTGATACCTAATTGATAATACCTAATTGAAAAATACCTCAGCTACTATATGTAGTTCAACTCATCTCCAAAGGGATCCTAAATATAACACATCTGACAAGTGATCATCCCACCTCTGCTTAAAGACCTATAATGGAAAACTCATAACCTCTCAAAATGACCCATTTCACTTTTGAACAACTCTAACTTTTGGAATCATTTTTTCCAGATATCAAGCCTAAATTTATCTCTTATAAATGCAAACAATTGGGGTAAATCCCTCTTTCTCCTATGTTATAAATAGAATACTGGATTTGTAGGCAAAGGACCTGGGATCTGAGGATAGTTTGGCCAGTTACTATCTGTGTGATGTTTGGCAAATAGTTTACTCTCCCTAGGTATCAATTTTCTCAGTTATAGAATGAGAGGCAGGGGATTAATAGGGAAGTGATACTTACGTTGTCAGACATATCACTGTGTCATTTACTTTTGATTTGCTTTGTTGTCAGGTAGGGTTCAATATGGTTGGGGGGTTGGGGTTGGTATCCAGAAGTGACATTAGTATATAAATGCAAGGCATCAATAACACTGTCAGGTAGGGTTCAATATGGTTGGGGAGTTGGGGTTGGTATCCAGAAGTGACATTAGTATATAAATGCAAGGCATCAATAACACTGTCAGGTAGGGTTCAATATGGTTGGGGAGTTGGGGTTGGTATCCAGAAGTGACACTAGTATATAAATGCAAGGCATCAATAACACTTAGCTTAAGGGGAAAAACAAAGGAAGGCATTCACACACTTCACATGTTCCTGCTTATGTAAAAGTCACTACACTTAATCTCTCAGCGCCTCAGTTGCCTCTCTATAAAATGGAAAAGATATCTTACCTGCCTAAAGGGGGAGAATGTGAATAACTGGGTTCCCAAAGTCACTTTCAACTTTAAGGTTCATTATTTTAAGTTGTGCTTATTTCTGGCAGCATAGCATCCTATGAAAATATGGTATAACACAAGCGGAATGTGTGTAGAAGGGATCCCCAAACATCTAACAATACTTCTCAACAAAATAAATATTTAAAAAAATATTTCCAGTTGTTCCACTTTGATCACAGCTGAGAAGTTCACATTCAGGAAACAAGAAAGGTAGTTGGCATTATATACATTGAACAAAAAATGCTTGTGGATTTCTCAGTGAGCACATAAAAGATACATCCTTGGTTCTTTTGTAGATCATGTAAATATGTTGATGAGCCTTGTTCTATGGTTCTTATGCATATAATATTCTCTTTGGCTGTGAATTTACTTTGGTCATCATAGATTTCTGTTGGAGTTTTGCCTACAAAAAGAAAAGAGAAAAGAAAAGAAGAAATAGAATGACCTTCTTATATCCTCCTTTAGGTCAGGATCCAGAATTTTTTTTTCTAAAATATCCATTGGACAAAAACTGCTATCAATATTCAAGACTGATCCAATACCATAAGAACATGTTACCAAATCCTAGCATGACCCCCCACTACTCAGAAGTACTAGGATGGCAGAGAGATTAAATCCATCCCACTTGTTTCTGTGCAATGAATACTAAAAGGATCAGATGAACTGAATAGCAGAAGAAAGCTGGTGTCAGGACATTGCCCAAGCCACTTCATGGAGCAGAGCTGTAGACAATGATGAACAACTTTGCTGTGTCATGGTGGTGCTTGGTCCTTACATCTGAGTAGGCTGCTATAGGAGGATGATGATTTGAGCAGGATAGGGGAAGGGAAAGGGCAGGTTACACTATCTAATTAAATAAAAATACCTTTGGAAGCTTGTCTCTTAGAGATAATCATCTAGGGCAGGAAGTCAGAAATCCAAAGACATAAATGCCCCACCAATTATTCATATCCCTATAATATTACCTGTTATTATTTTGTGCTTTGTATACACCTATATATGAGAATGGGCAGCCAGGTTGCATAATGGGAGAAACACTGACCAGAGTCAGGAAGACTCCTGTTCATCAGTTCAAATGTGGTTTCAGACACTTACTAGCTGTGTGACCCTGGGCATGTCACTTAACCCTGTTTGCCTCAGTTCCTCATCTATAAAGTAAACTGAAGAAGGAAATGGCAAATAACTTCAGGATGGTTACCAAGACAACCCCAAATGGGTCACACAGAGTTGGACCCTCCTGAGAAATGGCATCATATATAAGAATGTTGTCTTCCCCACCTGAATGAAATCACTTTGAGGACAAGGAATATTTCTATTAGCTTACATAAACTCAGTAGGCATATCATTAAGTTTTCTTGACTGATCAGTTGATTTTCAGAATGATTTTGATATAACACTAATAGTAGCATCTTAAATGTATTGTACTGAAGAAAAGAGTGCGGGTGACCTGAAATTATAATCATCTTCTCTAATTAGCCTACAGGTTACCATCCCCACAACCACCCATCACCACCATTCTGACACCTGCCTCTTTCAGCATCTGCAGCTCATCAGGCAACAAGTCTTCCCTCATAATTTGCTATTTAAGTTGCTGTTGATGGGAGTTGATTACAGAGAGCAGACTTTCCCCCAGCTTTTATTTATTCCCTTGAGCTAGGGAATCACCTCCCATTAGTACCTGCTTAAGCAAGAGAAGTTTATAGAACAAAGATCTGTCAGGTAAGGAATGTGGAGTGCTCAGCTCATAATACACTAGAGAAAGATTTTTTTTTTATTTTAGAAGGTCGACATATATGCTGTATTATACAATCTAGAGTAGTGACATTTCAAAGAACAAGAAAATGGAAATACAGGTGGATTGTGGAAGTCGGGATTTTGATAGTTCAGTCCATTTTTAAAGAAAGGCATATTTGTATTGTCTTTGATAAGAGCCACCATCAATGTTCACTAAGGAAAATACCCCTTGACTTTTTCTCATTATCTGTCCATTTTCCTTCAGTTTCTCAACATTTCCATGATAAAATTCAAGTTCAATTAACTGTTAAAATATTCAGGAGTGCTATCTAGGGAAAGTTTGCAATTTGCATCATTTTTAGTATTTTAAATAAATCATTTCATAGTGACCTTTCCTCATACACTGTTCTCTCCTAAAATACCACATTAGGAATATACCTGCCCCCAACAAGGGAAAGTGATATTATTCTGAGACCCTCAAATATACCAGCAGACTTCGTCAGTAGTTGATCTAGCCATTCTTTGTCAGATGAATACTGCCTTTGGTGATATTAGTTATCACAGCATTATAGATTTTGAGAGGAAAAGTGTCAGCAATGCTCCAGGAACTTTGCTAGGTTCTCTGGATACAAAATTAAAATTTAAGCAGTCCCTGACCTCAAACAGCTTACATTCCATGGGGGAGACAATATGTCAACAAATCCAATCCTCTCATTTTATAAATGAGGAGCTAGATGTACCTTCTTTTTAGATGCCCCCAAAATCAAAAGGCAGCATCAGTACTAAATATGAATACTAATATCTACATAATAGTGATGTGTAATTCAGATGCGCCTACACTGCAAAGATGCTAAAGGCAGGATTTAATATGTGTTGATTTCATCTGAATTCTAATGGAGTCCAGTGGATAGATATATATTTTTTTGTCTTCTGAATCAGATATAGGATATCAAAGAAAAGAGTGAAATATGCAATATATCTCTATCCTATTCTATCTATTAGATAGGATATATTTATGTATATAGAATACCCTATGATCTACTTATCCTGTTCTACCTTCCTACCTGGTTCTTGTCCCTTTCTAGCTCACTCCTAAAACCCCCAAGCTCTTTGTTTTTGGTAATTGTATCACTTAAAAAATTACATCCCACACTGGAGCAATCCTTTAAGATAGTTGTCATAGTGTTGGGGGGGGAGGGGAAAGGAATGTAACATTTAAAAACAAATGTAAAAAATAGCAAAGTATAATTTATAGCTCTTTGGAAATAATTTTGGTCCAGATTCTGCATACCCATACCAGCAGTTTCTACTATGCACTTGAATTTTTGTATCTATTAAGCAGGCACTTACATGTGCCTATATTGTACATATTGTCTCCCCCATGGAACGTAAACTGCTTGAGGTCAGAGACTGCTTAATCTTTGACTTTGTATCTAGAGAACCCAGAAAAATTCCTGGAGCATTTTCAGCCTTCAGGAAATATCTATTGTCTGCTTTGGAAGACCTGCTCAAATTACCTGACACTCTTCCAGCTTTACTATTCAAAACTTATTCCCCCTAGGCTCAGTTGAATCCTACCTTGATTCTACTTCTCTAGGAGGTCATTTCATTTCCGGAATATCCAAACTCTCAGGACAAAGGGCATGGAGGGATCAATACATTTTTCATTCTCTATTTGTTTTCAATTTCAAATTGATTTTTTTTTCCAAATCAGTGTTCAATTACTATCATTCAACATCTATAAAAAAAATAATGAAGATTTTGATTAGCAGAGAGGGTAGTGGAAAGGGCATTCTAGGCAATGGCAATAGTGTGGACAATGGTGTGGAGGCAGGAATGTGTCTGATAATTTTTAAAAAATTGTTTTGGAGGTAGATTGTGTAGACACTTGGAATGCTAAGCTGAGAAACTGATATTTTAGTATGAACTAATGGAAATACCATTGACTTTCTAACTCTTTTCCCTTTCTATTCAGTTATGTTTATTATTGAACTAAAGGTTATTTTCAAATCTTCATCAGTGATGTCAACCCATGCCCTCATGGCTTGGAGAGGAAGTCCTTCCCCCTTTTCTTCCCCCTCCCCCAGGTTTCTAGTCACTGTAATTAGTAACTTTAACATCTATTTTACATTATCATCAGTACGTGTACTTCCCTCAATAAAAGAGGTCACAGTGTTCTTTTACCTCAGTAGTCTTAATGAACTTCAACGTTCAAGAAAATTCTGTGACCAACTGTATTGATAATGTAATTTTGCTTCTTAATGGGAATATCTTTCCCATCCATTAATGTGACCTGCTTAAGTCACATGGTAGCCTGAGTCACATGAATAAAGTCACATGGTACAGGAAGGGTAAAATGGGAAGAGGTGGAGCTAGGGCAGAACTGAGAGGAAGTGAGCTGTGAGAGCAGTCAGAGCTAGGCAGGATGCAGCTGCAGGTTAGTGTGAATAAAGGAGCCTGCTTGTGGTTTGTTTAATGGAGCTGGTTTGTGGGAAGCCTAGCCGGGGAAAGCCTTCTGGTTTATGTCCTCTACATTGCTACTGTGTATAGATTTTTGTTACTATGTTGCATTTGGCTTTCCGGCATCTGAATAAATGTTTTGGTTCTGTCTTCAACATGGAGAGTCTGTGGTATTTTACAATTCAGAATTGTGCTGGGATATTCATGACTGTTGTAGGCACTGTGAATATTGCATTGGCACTACAACAAACTTTCTGAATGCAGATGGGGTGACCCTCACTTGGTATATAGTATATCTTCTTGCTCTATTTTTAAAGTTTGTTGGGTTTTTTTCCAGATTAGTGGGACCTGAGAGAACATTTACATATCCTTATTGATTCCATTTTAATTTCTGTCTGAGGCAGCTAGGTGGCACAGTAGATAGAGTGTCAGGCCTGACATCAGAAGACTCATCATCTTGAGTTCAAATCCGGCCTCAGATACTTACTAGCTACGTGACCTTGGGTAAGTAACTGCATTTACTTCAGTTTTCTCATCTATAAGATGAGCTGGAAAAGGAAATGGCAAACCATTCCAGTATCTTTGCCAAGAAAACCCCAAAAGGAGTCATGAAGGATCAGACAAGACTGAAATGACTCAACAGCAACAATTTCTATGCTATGATAAAGTACAGAGTTTATGACTTTAGAACAACATGATATCAAACATGTAAGAGACTCTTCTCTAGGTGCTAAGTATCTATATGTTATTCTCCATATCACTTCACCTTCCTGAGTCTCAGTTTCCTCAACTGTAAAATGAGGGGAAGGAGTTACTTTATGTGGCTTCTGATATCATTGTTTTCCAATGCTAGATCTATGGTCTGTCTTTATATAATTGATCACCTGTAGTTCATATATATATATATATATATATATATATATATATATATATATATATATATATATATATAGCATAACCCACTTATATATATGGCATAACTCACTTATTGTGGAGATAAAGAAACTGAAGCAAGAGAATTGAATTACCTCAGGTCCCACAAATTGGTAATAGAGAGAGAATGTAGGTATACTTAATTCCTAGTCTAGTACTCTTTCTTCTGGACCATGCTATTTTACACAGAAGAAAAGCAGACTAAACCTCACCTCTCTCTGACTCAACTTATTCTCACATCAAATTCTAGTACAGCACTTAAAGGTGCCACCCTCACACTTCACCAGTATTAATTCATACAAACTCTAGAACTTCAAGGTCTTGAATGTTCCTTCACTCTCTTTGTCCATATATTACTCAGAGTCAATAGGATAGAGCAATGGGCAGAGTATGAATACTAGGAAAGGTCATTTCAAATTCATCCTCAGATACTGAGTGTGTGACTTTGGGCAAGTCATTTAACCTCTCTCTTCCTCAGGGTCCTCATATGAAAAGTGGGGACAATAATAACGCCTACTCCTAAAGCTTTTACAAGGATAAAATAAGATAACGTATGTAAAGTGCTTTGCTATATAAATATCAGCTATTATTTCTTTTAATTATTATTTCTCTATTGCTATTTGTGCTCTCACACCACACACCATCTTCACAGACACAGAGACTAACCAGCTTCTACAATCCTGGCCCTTGGACCCATTGATTACACTATGTCTTAATCCATTTTTAAATAAATTCAGGGCAGGAAAATTAGATCCCTCCCACACACAAACGTCCCACCTTTCTCATCACTCTTAGATTCTATCAACTTTGATATTTTAATGTATGGGGTTTTGTGTGTTTAAATACACACACACACACACACACACACACACATATTTAGACCAGTTTAGGTCTAACAATTTAGACCAGTCAGGGGAGCATAAGGAAAAGGAAAATAATTTGATTTTCCCCCAAGGGTGTTCGGAAGGAGAGAGCCTCCCCTGGCAATGTCTGCAACTCATCTTGTGTTATCGTGTAAAGTTTTTTCTGCTGAAGTTATTCAAAAGGGAAATGAAAATTAAACATGGACTAGACTTCTTGATCTTGCCTCCTTATTTCTGGAAGAGTAGTGTTGAAATCAGGATCCTTTCAAATAGTCTTCTATATAAGCTGAGTATTGGATTTGTCTCTTAGAACCAAATCAAACATTGTTAGTTTTTTCCAGGACTGAGTGTTTTAAAAGCAATGCTTTTAGCTTAAAATTGAATCTTTAAGGGGCCAAGGATAAGCAGAGTCAGTACCTAATTGGTTCAGGATGAGGCATGAGTACAAGGAGGAAGGCTGATTCCCACCAGGAGATAATGTCACCACCAAAGGAGTTCTCAAGATTATCTGTGAGAAGCACTCCAGAAGAGTGGATCATTATTTGGTCCAAAATACTAGCCTCTTGATTTATAATTTATTATTTGGGTAATAGGAAGATTGAAAAGTAGTGCTTTGATGCCAAAATACAAAATATCTGGAAAAAAAGTATATTTTTGGGAAGCAGTCTCCTATAGCAAAAGTTTTATCCTTGCATAGTCCTTGGGACAAAGTGATTGTTTAGTTATTGTTTTCCATTCATTCATGCATTCATTTATTTATTTTCCCAAAAGCAAAGTACTAAATACAATGCATTTTTGTAAATTCCTCTTTAAATAAAAGATTTATTACCTTTTTTCTTCTTTTCTCCTCTCTTCTTATATGGACCCAAATATTGAAATTAATACGGGAAGCATTATAATGAAAAATTTTAAAGGTCTAACCAAAGAGGCAAAGCTTTCAAAGAAAAAAAAAAAAACATTGTAAAGAAATAAATTTCTGATCTCTAGAGCAGTGGGAGGGGGAATTATTTAACACCTCAAAATGGCAATAAAATTAGGTGATTACTAATCATGCCAGAACTGTGAGTCCAAGTCCCACCAAGGCTATTTATCTATGATAATATGATCTTCATGCAGAGAAAATCTATTCTGTAGTTTGAATCTGGTGCCCTGGGAAAAACCCTAGTAATCCTAGCTAAGACTCTTAACTCAAGACAATAGTTGGAAGATTGTTGCAGTAATCCCGGGTTGGGCTCTTGAGGATCTGGATTAGGGTGAATATAGGAATAGGAAATGATAGACAGATCTGGCTTTTTGAAAGAACATGCACTAAGACTTTGTGACTAACTGAAGATGGAGGTTGGGGGATGGGTAGTAAAAGAGTGAAATCATAAGACCTTTGTGTGGATCCTACTTTTTTAACTTGTACTTTTATGATCTCAGGCAAATTCATTTACTTCTTTGGTCCCCAGTTTCCTAATTTGTGAAATAAGGAAATGAATCAAGTAGTCTAGCTCCAATCATTGAAAAACAGCCAGGACTTTTGAATCCAAGATCAGAAAAAGGAACATCCCCAAGAATACCAGCCCTGCTTCCTTTCTGTTCCTGCCACCATCTTCAAGAGGAAGAACCCTTCTCCTCTAGGGAAGAGATCAGATCGCATTTGGAATACACCAAAAAGCTACTCACTTTTGGTGGAATTACAAACATGAAACATCTTGAAGCAGGTTGTTACAGTTCTCCCTGCTCTCACAAATGGTTGAGATTTCCAGGTTTATTTCTTGAAAGTATATATTGGTATTTATACCTTAACCCAAAGTACCGGGCTAAAATCTTTTTAAATTAATGATTTGTTTTAAAAGTCAAAGTTTTTATAGTTATTTCAGAATTATTATCTTTCTCTGAATATTTTTCCTGACACTTTTATCCCTCAATATTTCTTTATTATGTTAAGAACTTTGCTTGCTCACTCCATTAGTTTCCTCTGCCTTTTCTGAGGAGATTTCTACATGAACATTCTCTTCCTTTCCCCTATTTTAGCTTTTGGGTTTTTTTTTTTTTACTTTATTTGTCACATTTCCAGGCTATTTTGAAGTGTTAAGGGTAAATTAAAGCTATACATAACCTCTCACTCCATCATCTTGGCACAATTTCTTGTAAAGGTTGTAGAGAAATGCTTAAGGCAGTCTTTAAAAATCTTGAGGATCCAGAGAGTAAAGGTAGATAATAAGAGATTAGCCCTAAGGATCACAATAGGAGGACTATTCAAAGACATTGTATATTTAAATTCTGCTAATTCACCAAAAGATAGTTTTTAAGTTTGTGAGAAATTTATGTTAACTAAAACTTCTAACCTTTCATGTAAGAAGGGAAGCAATTTGGATGAAGTTGCAGGGATGCAACACAAAGGCCACTGTTCAAGTGTCTCTACAGCATTGCTAGGTGAACTTCCAAGGAAATTTTCATGACCTTGATGGCCACTGAAAGTCATTTATTCACTTAACTATGAAATAGTCCTAAGACTACTTCCATTGAGTAGAAGTGGGTTGATTTTTTTAAAAGCACTTTGACACCTGATAAGTTATCCACATGAGACTATGAACACTTTTAAAAGAACTAAAATAGAGGTAGACATGGCTATTCTTTCAAAAAGGAAATTACCTTCTTCAAGCAAGGAGAAGTTCCAAGAACTGAAGAAGATACTCTCCATCAGATGGTAGTAACAACTCAGTGGAGAAAAAGCCTAAAGGTAGATGACAACAGCTGCCCTGCAATCAAACATGGGACAAAGGAGAATTTGGCCACTCAGAAGAACAAAGGCGCCCATTTTGCATCAATGAGGCATAGTCGTTTGCGCTGAGATAGAGTTAATGGAAGCATGAGAGATGTTCTAAGTGATACATACCCCTACAACTATAGGTTGTCTGAGAAATAACCCCTCTCTTCCTAGTAGCATGAGGATCAGCAGTTCCTGGGGCTCTTTTTATTGAGGGATGGGGATGGGCAGAGATGTTTATTAGTTACTTATAGTATCTTCCTATTTCAAGGAATTAAATGTCTTGTGTGTTGAATTTCTGTGTTACCTGACTTGAACCAGTGAAATTCATTGGAAATAGAGGCCCAGAGTTCTTAGTTTGAACAGATGATAGACCTTTAAGGCAGAGATGTCAAAGATGCAGACTACTGCCAGCCCACAACACACTTGAGTGTGACCTGAGCCCATTTAAATGAAATTGGAAAATGTTTAATAAAATAAGTTAAAATACAATAAAACAGGTAAAAATTCATTTTAATATTAAGTCAATATGTAGCCCTCAGGGTTGTACAATTATGTCCTTGTATACATGTTAGTGGCCTCTGTTTCTATTTGTTACCTTTGCCTTACAGAACTATGAGCCTTAGAATTGCTTTTTAGGGAGCTGACTTGGATGGGTCCTAAGCTATATATATATATATATATATATAGGTGGTTTCCACTGCTGAAAATAACTCATACAGATTCCTAATATTTATCTAGTTACATGCTTTACTCTGGGCTCTATTGAAAGGACATGTAAAGATATTATAGAATAAACTAAACTCAAATCTAGGAAGGCTATTAGCTATCTTCTCCTCTTCCTTCTACTCCCACTTGAATTCCTTTTTGTCCTCCCCCTCTTCCTTCTTCCTCTGTTTGTGTAGTATATAAATAACCTTCATAGGGCAGGGAGGTTTAAAGACCTATTAATTTCAAAGCTCAGTAGGGACTGGAGGCTTGGAAGACAGTGATAAAGGGCAGAGAATGACAACGTATAATCACATTGCATGATGCTCTTTATAAAGCAGCTTTATGGTACCAGTGGTACTTTATAGTTGGCAAAGTGATTTCCTTACAATAACTCTGTGAGATAAGGAGTACAAATGTTATGATTTCCATTTTACCAATGAGGAAGACTCAGGAGAAGTTAAAAGACTTGCCTATCTAGAGTCATAGTGGTGTCTAATATGTCATTGATCTGAACTCTCATATTTGGACTCCAAGTCTTGTACTCAAGATTATTTCTATAAAACATTCAAAATTGACAAATGACCACTTGACTTCCACATTTATGTATCAATTCAAACTTAGTTAGTATAGTATATAGATTTTTCCCCTATAGAACAGATATACTCAGAGAATGATATATAGAACAAGAAAAAAAGAAAATATAATATTTAGAGGTATTATAATTGAGTCCATCATCATAATACAAAATAACTGATTTGGATGTATCTGTTATTAAAGTGTCATTTTTAATTCACGACTTGCTATTTTGAAGTATCTGAAATATTTTAGATATATGGCACAAGATAATACTAATACTGTCAACAATAATTGCCAAGAAATACACTTCAAAACTATTGAACAACTACAAAACAACACTTTCCATAAGAGACCTATAGAAATGCTTATTCATTCTTAGAAGTTTACAGAATTTTTTTGTGTGCTTTCTTATATTGACTGGTCTGCATCATAATCTACAGTTGCCTGAGTCACAGTCAAGAACTATTTGAATGTCCGTGAAAAGATTGGACATTGGAATCTTATAATTTAGCCAAAATATTTTGAAATACTGCCTTTCATGACTTGTGATTAGTATAGATCCTAAGAAAGAAAGAGTGTGGGCAAAAGCTTTCAAAATTGGTTAGCTACAGAAAAGAGTATAGTTATCCATAGAAATTCTCAGCAAGATCTTGATATGTGTCACAGGGGGAAGGTTATTTGTTTCTAATAAATACTTTTTGAAACACAAGCCTCTAAAGTCAACAACTAAAAAAGAAAAGAGAAAAAGTCAACAGCCCCAAAATTTGCATTTCTACCGACTGCTACCTTAAAGGAAGTGATTATTCCAAAACAAGTTCTAAATCGGCAAAGATGCCTGGGCTTAGCATTTGATGGAATTTCTCTTGTGTGTCATGAGTTTTGTGTAAATTAAGTTTTTTGCATACCTTCCCTTAATTAGTAAGAGGTATGTATTGGGCACCCAATATTAGTAATTGCACAGGCACTGAGGAAGCAGGCAAAAAGATATATACAAGGAACTTAAGTTTTAAATAGTAAGAAATGGTGGTGATTTGCTTAAACTAATGGCTTACATACATGCAAAATGGAACAATGAAAAGATTTTCAAAAAGATTTTTAAAACTTGGGGAAAATATGTTTTCCTAACCAATCTGTGCAAGCATGTTTATAGCAGCACTTTTTGTTGTAATGAAGAATTGGAAACAGAATGAATTAGGAACAGCTGAAAAATTGTTATACATAAATATAGTGTAATATTGTCAATCCATAAGAAATGGTTAATATAAATGATTCAAAGAAATATGGGAAGAATTGTGTGAACTGCTGCAGAATGAAATGAGCAGACCCTTAAGAACAATTTACAATGACCACAATAATAATGTGAGGAAACACAATTTAAAAAGACCTCTGAACTCTAACCAAAGCAGCAAAGATTTACCACTTGAAATGACATTTCTTGACAGAGAGGTGATAAGACTAAAGATAAGTAATGAGACAAACATTCTCAGAAATGGACAAGATGTTGATTTGTTTAGCTTCACTATACATAATAAAAATTTAGCTTATCCCACTGAAATGGATTAATGCTAGTGAAAGACATAAAAAAAGAACTTGATAAGACTTTTTTAAAAATACACACAAAAGAAGTGCAGAAGGAAAAACGAATATGACAATTGTCAGTACCTTTTAGAATTTAGCATATGTATTTAGACATATGTGTGTATATGTATATATGTGTATACATTTATAACAGAAGTTTATAGTTTCTTATGTAATTTCTCCCTGTTCCTTTTATTTTGAAATATTTGTGTTTGCTGAATTTTAAATTCATAGCAATAAAAAAGAACAAAGAATACTGTTGCAAAATATCTGTTTTTACTTCTGTATGGTAAACCAGTTTATAGCCCAGGGAAAATATAGAGTATAGTGTATTACAGACAGAAAATTATTCTCAGACTATCTAATTTAACTCCCCCATTTTATAGAAGAAGAAAATAAGACCCCTAAATAAGTTGTGGCATATATATATATACATATATGTATACATATATATATATGTATATATATATATATGTACAAGATCCCATTTATGTAACACTCTTTTATGGTTGTAAAACCCTGTACCTACATTATCTTATTTGATCCTCACAATAACCCAGTGAGCGAGGAGTTATTATCATCATACACATTTTGCATATGAGGAAACAGTTACAGAGAGTTTAGGTGACTTGCTCAAGGTTACTTATGTTTGAGGCAGATAGTAAATATCTAAGGCATTATTCCATGCCATATCTTCCTAACTCTACATGTAGTACTCTCCCCACATTGCCATGATGTCTTACTCTACCCTCTAATTTCCATTTCTTATCATACAATCTTATGTGATATCCCTATTTCAGGTACTAACCATTAGGCACTTGAATAGACTGACTAATGCCTCCTATCTTCTACCCTATAGCCTTCATATAGCTGTCAAAATAATCTTTCTAAGGTATAAGTATGTCCATGTGATTCCTTTAGTTGTTTCCTATTATGTATTGGGTAAAATATAGTTTCCTTAGCATGGCATATTTTATCATTTCTTAAGTGTTTAATAATCTTTTCAGTCTCCCTGCTACTTTTCATTTTCTACATTCTGGCAAAAATGGATTACTAATCATCTCCAAAATTCAATGTGCAATCTTTAGCAGGCACACAATAACACAAACCATCTGATGTACCAGGAACATCCCCCTTTCAGATAGTGGCCTTTCAAAATTCACTTCTTTGAGGCTCAGGACCCTCTACCATAGAACTTTCCTTGATTATCCTGTTTAGTGTCTATCTCTGTAAATTTTCCTTGGGTATCATGTCTAGTTTTCACCTTTGTTCCCATGATTCCCTAAAGGGTCAAGAGTCACAGAAGTGGCAGCACTCCCAAAGAACACCAGTATTCCTTCCAGTCCATCACTAGATGCCTTGCAACTGCTTCTGTAGGTGCTGCAGCCACAGTCACCAGCAACACAGAAAATTATCAAAGTCCTTAGCACTGTTAAATAGTCAATATAGGTTTATCAGTGAAAGTAACATTAAAGGAGATGTTTTCACATCTGCTTTGCTGCTTTACCCTAAGGACCATTGGGACTTTTCACCTGACTTGCAGTTGAAACCTACATATTTCCCTCCTCCTTCTATGTCCTCTACCCTCCATTCCCAATTACTATGCGAGTTCCTTGAGATCAGGAACTGTCTTAATTTTCTGTTTATATGCAAGGTAGCTAAATGGTGCAGTGGATAAAGCATGTCTTGAATAAACAAAGTTGAGTTCGAATCCTGCCTCATATATTTATTAGTTCTGTGACCATGGATAAATAATTTTACATATGTTGCTTCAGTTTTCACACCTGTAAAAATAGGAATAATGATCTCATCCGCCTCCAAGGGTAGTTGTGAAGTTAAAATGAGATCCTACTTGTAATTAGAAAATCTTAAAAGAAGCTTTAGTTTGGAATTATGGTTTATATCTTTTCTGTCTATAGAACTAACTTGGGCAAGTCACCTAAACTATCTGTGACTCTGTTGCCTCATACGTAAAATGTGCATGATAATCTAACACCTCACTCACTGGGTTATTGTGAGGATCAAATAAGATAATGAAGGTACAATGCTTTGTGAACGTAAATGCCAGCTATTATTATTATGATTCACAGTGTTTAGCATAGTACTTTGTACATAATGAGCATTAATAAATGCTTTCTTATTCATTCATTGACCCTGTGCTGTTTAATATTTTTTATCAGTGCCTCAGATAAAGGCATAAATGATATGATCATCAAATCTGCAGATGACAAACACAAATCTTCCAAAGATGGTTAAGACACTGGATAACAGAATCACACTTTAAAAGTATATTAATAAATCAGAATGTAGAGTTGATTCTAACAAGATGCACTTAAGAAAGAAAAATGTAAAGGTTTGCATTTGAGTACGGACATCAAACTTCACAAATGTGAGATGCTGGAGGCATGGATAGATAGCACTTGTTATGAAAATGACTTAAGCGTTTTAGCATACTATATCCTCAGTGAGTCAGCAGCATGATACAGAGGCCACAAAAGCTCGTTTGAGGTTTGGTTGCATTAAGAATACTTGCTTTTTCATTGATTTTTTTTTTTTACTTGTCATACACCACATAGTATAATGTGAAGTCTTTAATAGTAAATAATGCTTGTTTCTCTTTTTGTCCCCAGCACTTGCCACAGTGCCATGTGCACAGTAGGTGTTTTAGAAATGTTTCTTGAGTTGAATCGATTTGAATATTCATAATAGAAAGATTACTAAACTTGAAGTGGAAATGAAAGCCTAAGTTCCAGTGTTAGCTATGTTGCTCATAAACTGTATGACACTGTGAAATAAATTAACTTCTCTGAGCCTCAATTTTCCCATTTGTAAAATTAGGGTAATATCTGCTTTATCTCAGGAGATTATAATGAAGCAATGAATATCAAGGTATCTTGTATGCTCTAAAACTTAATCCACATGCCTGGTATTATTTTGAAATGAAATCTCTTTATTAGATTTTAACATGCCAGAAGCCTTGGGGCCACAGGGGTTAGGCTGGAAGTAAAGGTCATTCTATAATGTTCAGTCCAGATGTTTTCTTTGTTCATACAAATCCAAAAGAGGGAGAAAAATCATGGTGATCACATATACTTGCCTATAATTCGGGTGGTCTTGCCTGTGAGCATAATTATAGCAGTGAAAAGGATGGGATACCTCGGCAGTAATCTCAGAGTTTCATGACTCTGTTGTCAAATGCTTTTTACTAATCACCTCAATGTTAAGGGGATGATGGTTAGACATTTATACCCACACAGTGAGTCAGAGAATGATCCTTATTCTGTGGTAAGAGATGGAAAATGTCTCCTACTATTTTATACTCCCCTCCCAGTCATTAGCTTAGTAATTCTTCATACTTAGGCTAAGCTTTCTCTGGCTCTTAGGAGTATGACAGGCTATGTCACAAAATAGCAACTGAAAATTGTTTGGAAAGTGAGAAAAATTATGGTGTTGACAATTTTGTGGTGGAGCTGCCCAAAATGTCATTTCAGCCTTGACAAAATGTCGCATTCTTCAACGGTCTGGCCATCCAAATCAATGTCATTGCTTTCATATCCTCCAGACTTTGAAGATTAGCAAACACTACCTGATTAGGTAGTAGCTGCTTTGGTTAGTAGGCTTATCACTGGAGTGCATCTCCTATTCCTCTTGAATAGTTCTTTTAAAAGAAAAAAGGGTAGGTATGTGAACATATTGCTCTTTAGGGTCCCTTCCTAATTTTCTCTTTTGGTTCTGTAAGTTATTCAGAGCTCAGCAAGAGCAGAGCCCTAACTAACATAAACTAAATAGGGATTTACTCCATGCTATGATCATTGGGGAAGAGATATACTTCTTCCCCACAAAAAGATCCAAGTACACAGTGTAAAAATCTCATTTTCCAAAGAGTATGATGATAGAATTAAAGAAAATATAACCTTTGAAGCCAGAGTTTTAGAATAAGATTATAAGAAAATAGGATTAAATAGTATTTATTTGGATTAATGCTAATAGTTTAGAAAATAAATACATAGACTTGACATAGAATGGACAACAATTCGTGTTCTGAATATAGGGCCATGATTTTTAATTCAAAAGATACCATCTTTCTTTTGTTTCTTGATCATTCTGTGGTAACAATCAAGGAAAATTTGAAAGGTCTAAAAAAAGTGTAAATCCCTGTTAGAAGAGAAATAAACTAAGTTAAAAGATGATCAAGAAGAGGGAAATGTTGTTCTATAGTCAAAACCTAAAAGAGTGATGTGATATACATTGGAACAGTAGAAGAGATACTCAGATTCTAGCTCTGATGGATTATTATATCACCTTGGGAAACCACATGACCTCCATAGCCTCATTGACTTTATCTGACAAAGATCGGGTTTCAATAAATTAAAGTGTAAAATGTCTCTAATGTTTAAGGCAATAGGTTAAGTGATATATAAAGAAATCTCTCAAAGGAAAAGAAACAAGGCCCAATCTTTAGAAAACAAAATATGTATTCTCATCTATAGAAGAAATTAATAGAAAGGGCAATTAGGGGGAAAAGTATAGAATTTGGAGCAAACCAGACACATCAAATATAGAATAACAAAAAAAAATCTAAATATTGTCAAAGTGATATAGGAGGAAAGAGAACATGTGAGAATGACAAATTTAGGGGAAAAAGCACACTGGCATGAGAAAGAAATGCATAGATTAAACTAGCACTGAAAACTAGCACTTAGCTACCAATAAAAGAAAATTGGCAAATAACAGAAGGTTTCATTATGAAATTCCTTCAGAAACAAACAAATCAGATAAATAGGACTTATGATATGACCAAATCATAAGGACCAAAGGAAAACACAACAGTCATTTGAAGCAGGCTTCAACATACACCCCAAATCAACAGCAGTATGATTAATTAGGGAACATCTTCCTGAGCTCTACAAAAATATTTTTTTTAATTTCTTTAGTTGCTCTTGTCAATGCATATGGAACGATATTAATGGGACCAAAGTGATGAAAAAACCAATGCTAATAATGCTATTTTAGATGAGAGTATAGATATTAGAAACTCCAGGCCAATGACATATATCAGTGCTTACATGGTTTCTTCAGTGCCTATTACAACCCTTTTGGCTCCTCTCATCTTGTCTGATGTTTACCCAATGAGATCTCTAAAGAATAAGAGATTTTTGCAGGTTTGCTATAATTAGGCGGCACTAATAGTTCAGACCACAGATGATACACAAGGGGAAAGCAGTCTTCCATAACAAAGTGGAAAACATCTGAATGTGGAGCTTAAAAAAAACCAGGATTCTTGAAGAAGGAAGGAAAACTCATTTGTTAAGGGTAGAGTAATAAAAAGCACTTGTTCAAACCATAATGTTCTTTCCAAGATCATGCAAAGATTTGGTGTGCCAGGCATCTGCAGACATATGCAAGCACATTTTACGTACACAAAATTATGCTCAGTGAGGAAAAGAAGGAAAATAATGTGACAATTGAGGCAATGTTGCCTAGGAGGACCCTTACTATATATGTAGTCTGTCAACTTGCTAATGGAAAAATCCATGTCCAATTCAAGGGAAGGGTATGGGGGAGATGAAAAGAGGACAAGGCTCTGTAGGTTGAACATAGGCATAGCAGATGCAATTGATATCATTTTGGAAAGGGCATGATTATTAAAAATGTATTAAAACACTCCAGAGAATTTGGAACAAGAGTCAAGGAAAACCAAAATTTCAAAGATGTAAGAATGCCGGATCTGATTGATACTTTCTAAATTTCCTACCAGTTCACTTTACTTTTCATATCTTTTATTTTCATTTCTCAACTCCTTTTTTTTAATCTTTTGTACCAATAGCTCTTACTATATAATTTCAGCAAATGCCACTTACTAAAAACTAACTAAGTCTGGTTAACTGATAATCTATAGAGAAGACACTTGTGAGCCATGTCAGGAAACTCAGTCCTTTAGCATTGCCCATAAACCCTGAGGGTAGAAGTGTGTAGCTTTCCTGTGAGGAACCAATCCACCAGAGTATGTGAGGAGTGAGGGAGCAATGGGAGGACTGGGAATGTAGGCCCAGATTGGGTACTACATGTACATATGTTAAATAATGGAATTTCTTTTGATTTAATGTTGGAAAAAAAGATTGCACATTATGTATAATACAGGAAAACCTTTTTTACTTAAACAAAGTCACCTAAAATATGAAATAAAAGAGTTTATTTTTCTATTTTTGAGTATAAAGTGTTATAAAAATTTAGGGACTTATTTGATGTGTTGAACATCTAATTGGAGATGGGTGTGTGGATGTGGGAGTAGGGGTATGGATGTGGGTGTATGTAGGTGAATACACACACACACAAAGAATACTTTTTAATTTATATGTCAATTCTTCAAAAATTAGAACACATTTAGATTCTGGACTTAATTTTTCAGGTTTTGTCTGGTTGTACTTTATGTATAAACATGACCTTAGCCTTAGAGTATTTCTGAAAAAAAAAAAAAAAAAAAAGAATTCATCAGCCTAGTTGGATCACTGATCTTTCAGAACTGCTTTCTCAGTCAATTCTCTTGTAGATTATATCAAAAACCATTTCACCTAGTTAATCTCAATACTAAATCCCATTTCAGTGAATATATAATAGACTTAACTAAATTATAGATAATTATCAAGCTTGGTTCAATTCAGTCTGAGTTAAGAAATCTGTAAATTTCAAGAGGCAGGAAGGATATTTTACCTCTATGCTTGGTTATTTCAGTCTTTCAGCATTTTCACTCTTTCCCTCTTCACCAGCTAATTCCCTTTTACTTCAAACACATTCATCTCCTTTGTTTGGTAAAGGACATTGACACCTCTGCTCATACAAATATTCCTTTTGCAAAACCTCTGGATGTGTGAGTTGGAACAGACCTCAGAAGCCACGTACTCCAACTAAGATGGAAGCTGCAATCCCTACCCACATTCTTTGAACAAACTTTGTTTGAAAATGTACAGTAAGGGAAAGCCCATCATCAGGGACAGCCTACTCCCCACATTGAGGCAGCTCTAATTTTTAGAATTAGTTATTACTGTTGTTGTTATTTTCCATACATTATGTCTAAATCTCTTTTTTCTAAATCTTCTACTCATTGGCCATTACATACACCAGGAGGAAAGAGAGAGATGAAAACCCTTCTTTCACTTCTACTCACTGTAAACAAGTTGATCATATTTATAGCTTCAACTACTACACCTCTGCAGAGTGCAGTCCAAGGACAGGAGTCTACAGGTCCAAGATATCCCTTGAATATTAACAAGGTCAGTTAACATCACCCTATGGAACTAAGATTACAAGCAGCAACAACAAAGAGAGGCAAGGCCAGGCAGCTGCATAAGTGATGCCATCTAAAAGAAGTCTGTGTATCTGAGTTGTTAATGAGACCTATATTCTTATGCAAATAATGACCAGGAGATTAAGGTATCTCTCAAAAGACCAAAAGGAAGAGGAATCTAAAATGTAACTGATATAAAATAAATTAGAGTCAAATCAACTGCAACATGTACAAGGTAAAGTTATAATAGAAAGGTAGTAAGTCACCTGTCTAAAGAATCAAAGCATAAGAATTTGTTCATCTTTACAGAGTCTAACTTTATGTATACAAACTTCTCACACTACTGAAACACAAGTCCTTTGCTTAAGTTATGTATACATATGTGTATATGTGTGTGTGTGTATGTTCCTGTGTATGTATTTGTGTGTGTATGGATGAATGAATGGGATGTGTGTGTGTGTGTGTGTGTGTGTGTGTATGTATGCTTGTTTCTGACCCAGCATCTTTGCTCAAGTAATGTCAACTTCGGATATATTTCCCACTCTACTCTCTCACTCCTTAGCTAAATCCTATGATTCTTTCAAGGTCAAGTCAATAGGAATAAAGATGATAATCCCTGAAAATAAATCTTTTTATTACTGTTTTATTCATTAACTTATATACAATTATATGTATATATTATATACATATGTGTTTAATCCACATAATATTAAATTCAAAAAATATCTTCGGTATTAACATTTTGAAAATTTACTAAAAAAGAAGAAATTCAATAAAGATTTATAAACAACTCTGGATATCAAATATGCATAATTTTTATTTCTAATCATTTTTTCGGGGATCCTTTCCATTTCTACTTTCCATTTTCAAATGCAAGCTATAAGTACCTCAATAAGGCTAGATGTCTCCAAAGGCAACCTGGTATAGTAGATTGATACTTTTGGCCAATGCTAAAGATAAACATAATCCAAACTATTCTTTTCTCTTCAAAAATGTACATATCAAAATTTGATCACAAGTACTTGATATGGTTACACATATTTATAATGATTTTTATTTTTCTTGCCTTCTCAGCGAGTGGTGTTGGAGATGAAGGAGAGAGAGAATGCAGAACGGAAAAAAAAAAATAAAATGGAATTTTTAAAGTGTCTGATAGACTAAAGTAAAATGCATTTCTCCATGTCCATGAAAGGTAAAATAACTAGACTACGTGCTTTACCTATCTATATGTGCATGCAATTGTTGTTCTCTGTCCATTACTCTCAAGGAAGCCCATGACATCATGGAGGTGAAGCTATAACATGCAAATTAATTGAATTTAAGTGAGGGAGGGCTGTGCAAAGTCACCAGCCTCACTTTCTCCTCCAAAGTCATCTGGATCCAGTGGTCAGATATGGATCAGAACAGCTGTTGATGGCCCAGGATGCAGTGGGAGACTTTGACCTTTTCAAGCTAAGTCTTTAAGAGGTCCCAGTCTGACTGAGGCAATGCCCATTCAATGTTTTAAGGCTTAATAAGAAATGAGGCAGAAAATGGCCTCTTTACCTAATCAAAACAAAAAAAAAATCTATTTGGGAGGGGAAGATCCTCAGGGTTTCTGGTCAAAACAGAAACAATTGCTATTTACATTCATTCTAAGCCAATCAGTACCCAACAATATTTTGGGGGGAAGGGGCAAAAGGAAAACTTTCATTTTGTAGATTAAAGACACATACAAGCGCATATGAATATGTTATATATATATATATACATATATATATATTCTTATAACATATGCATGTGTGTGTGAGTGTGTAGTCTCTGTTTTCAAGTTCTTAGATTGGCAAGGCATTGGGGGAGGAGGGGGGAGGGTCCTATTTGATTGATTGGTTTATGTAAAGATTTCATGAAACCTGATAGGTATCAATTGATAGGCTGCTAGACCTGGAGTCAGGCAGACCTAAGTTCAAATTCGGTCTTCAATACTCACTACTTACAGCAACCTGGGCACATCACTTAACCTCCCTTTGCTTCATTTTCCTTATTTGTGAAATGAGGGGTTTGGCTATCATATCCTCTAAGGTCCCCTCTACGTCTAAATCCTATGACCCCTTGACTGAAATAAGCATTTGCCATTTCCTAGCTAACAGAAAATACCCAATAGCATCCCTCTTTCCCCTTTCACAGACCTAATATGTATCCATGCATTTACTTAAGCTCCGTGTGAATCAACAACGATTTTTACCCTGTACAACAGAATCGTCATAGCAAAACAGCTGGCCTTGCTGTATACTGATTATATAGTTATGTGATTAGAGTTCTCTTCTGTTTTCAAATGAAAATATGGTGCAGAAAAATAACTATAACAAATAATAACAAAAAAATAATCACAAACTTTGTAACTTGGGTATAGAAACATATTACTATAGTTTAAGGCCATGTATGTCACCAGTTCCACATTTGCTAATTCCCTTTTACTTCCCTTTTATGTAATTTAAGTGGTGTTTCTTCACTCTAAGTGAAGCCATGAAAAAATTATAAGGCAAACAATACATTTGAAATGGTTTCTTCAGTATAGGAGACAAGGATGAAAATGATGGTGGGGTTCAAAACCAAATAAATATTTGTTAAGAATATTCTATGTGCAGGAAAATAAGGAGAACTCACTCTATTACCTCATAGCTCATAGGGATCCATTCATTCTGTGCTCTCTGTGTGCAAATCACTCTGCTCAGCACTGGATAAGGCAAAAGTACATGGTTCTTGCCCTTGTGGAACATAGCAAGATGATTTGGAGGAGATTTAAATACCAAACATATACAATCTAAATTTTAAAAAATCTATAAAATATATGTAACTGACAATATGAGGAAAAGTTATTAAGTCCAGTCTCCTTATTTTAACGTTGAGAAAACTGAGGATACGAGTGATTGTGACTTTGAATCAGCTGAGAATTCAAACTCAAATCTTGCTAACTCCAAGGCTAACACTCCATTCATTAAACTGCCTTGCTTTCCATAATGCAATATTATAAGAAATATAATAACAGAAGTCATAAAGTCCTAAGTGATATCAGTAAAATTAATGATCATTGTCAACTGGATAAACTAGAAATCCAAAGAAGACACCTTGAAAAATGTCAAATTGTAACCACGTATTGAAGGACAAATAGATTTTCAAAGATAGAAAGATACTCTTCAGGGTAGAGGAAATATGGCAAAGACAAAGAAGCAGGAAAATACTATGCCTGTACAAAGATAGCAAGTATCATTGGAGAAAAATTTTACCATATTAGACCAAAAAGATAGCGAGGAGTCAGATCATTGCTGTCTTTTCTCTCTCCTCCAAGAGTGTAGGTAACAGCAGACGATAGAGTAAAGACCATCGATTCATGAGTCAGAATTGGTTCATTTCCCACCTCTGTGATCTTGGGCAAGTCATTTAATTTTCCTGGGGCTCAGCTTCCTTATTTGTAAAATGAGAAGTGAACTAGATGGTCTATGAGGTCATTTTTAGCACTAGATCCATGATTCTACAACTGAGGTTGTATAATAGAGGTATTCATTACTGGTAGTAAATTTGAAAGGTACTGATTTGAAGTATTTATCTGAGGCTCACCTGTAGGCAAAATAATTGTAATGGTGGATCACAGAGGCCAATTTTCAATATTTCCTTTTAGGATCCCTTCCTAAAGCTGTAGAGAAAGGTGGGGGTGGGGAGAGGGTACAAGGGAGGGAGGGAGAGAGGGAGGGAGAGAGAGAGAGAGAGAGAGAGAGAGAGAGAGAGAGAGAGAGAGAGAGAGAGAGAGAGAGAGAGAGAGAGAGAGAGAGAGAGAGCCCTTTGGGCTAAAAAGTTTAGGTCAAGAAATCTTAATAATGAAATAACTCCCTTTCCTTTAGGCCAAAGGAAATACATTGCCCTAATTAATGTAGTCTCAGAACTTTGGAGAAAACGCTAGCTCAAATAGCCTGTTGTAAGTTCATCACCTGAGTGAACAGGAGGAAAATAGCTCTTTGTTCAGCCATGGTATTTAAAGGGTACCAATAGAACTCTCTCAAGAAATGCTGTGAACAAGCATCTATTGTGAATTTGCTTGTGCCCTTCTGCTAAAGAACCCCAGAGGTCATCTATGCGTGGATTTGGCTCTGTAACAGTCTATGCTCAATTGTATTCAGACACAACAGCTGGATGTAAAGTACTCACAGAAAAATCTATTATTTCAACATGTGCACAGGTCATCCTAATTCCTTTGTTTTGCATTCCATCTTTAGCATAGGCGACAACTTGATGTTTGGTGGATAAAATGCTTTAGAATGGTAGAGGGGGCACGGGGCAGGTACAGTTCAGTGACTGTAATGCCTGGTTCTTATTTCTGAATCTGGCTTTGTTATGTCAGTTGACTCTTTCCCCACCAATTCAATTGAAGCCTATTGACCTGTAAATACAATTACATATTCTATCATTAAATTAACAAAACACATTAATTCCTGAATATAGTAACAAATTATATTAATGAAAAGCAAAATCTTTATGAAAAAGCATGTACTATGTCCACAATGACTTCTTGCTGAATGAGCATTTAAACCTAATTTATCCTCTTATTGTCAATTAATGCTAATTAACCATGTATTCCTAGTCATTGTATAAAATAAAATTAGGAGGAATAGAAGGGGGAAAATGGTCACCTTAGTGAATTCATATTTGCTTGCTATTCAAATGGAAAAAATAATTTATATCAAAAACTATGCAGCACATATCATCGACTCATTTGGCACAGGCTACATTGTCATACTTTGGTCATTTAATGATTTAATTTTTCTCAATTTAAATAAATAATTTAAGGAATAACTCCCAACCCTTTTACCTTTTCCTCTTGTCAGTATGGGGCAGCTAAGCAGCAGAGTGGGTAGAGCCATACTCCTGGAATAAGTTCAAACCCGGCCTCAAACATGTATTAGCTGTGTGACCGTGGGCAAATCACTTATCCCTGTTTACTTCGGTTTTTTCATCTGTAACACGAGCTGGAGAAAGAGACAACAAAACATTCCAGTATCTTTGCCAAAAAAACCCTAAATGTGGTCATGAAAAATCAGATGTGACTAAATAACAACTAGAAAACATATACATTTTTTGATGGAAAAAAATACAACCATAGTATGTTTTCTTTGCAGTCCTATAGAACTAATCATTTATCTTCCATAGAATCTAATATTGGCATCCTCTGCTATTTTGGGGTATTTTCTATTCTCTCTCCCCTGATGATTTTACCTATATATTGCTAAATGCCAGGATTGTTACATTTGTGTCCTGGCTCTGGGGTCTCTGGGATCTCTGTTTTTAAAGGCTTCCAAAGTCATCTCCAGTAATAATTTCTGCACTGTAAGATTACCATGATTTATCAGGGTTCCATTCTCCTTTTCTCCAATAGGATGAGTTTTGTTCCCAGAACTTGATTGTCCATCCAGAGGTGTGTTCAAGTCAGTACTGACTATCTTGAAGGACAGATTTTCAAATTTTTAATGTATTTATGCCTCAGAAATTGACAAGCTACTAATTAGGGCTTGGTTTATTGTGCTGTCAATTGTCTAGACTAAATAAAAAGTTTATAACGAAGACAAAACTTAAAAGTGTAGGTGTGTATGCATGAGTGTATGTACATATGTATGCACATATCCATGCATTTTACACACATGTGTATGTATATACATTTACATACACTCGTATATCTAAATGCATTGTTTTCCCAGAGAGCCCTACTTGTTAAACATTTACCAAAACAGCCTGGTATTGTTCTATGAGCAGTGCTTGAGCTCAATAGGGCTGCAAGGAAAGGCTAAGGACATGAAGTCAGGCCTCACACTGGAGGCCTAATGACTGGCAGATGAAATGAGGATAATGATGATGACGAAGACTGTCATTCATATAGTGATTTAAAATTTATGAAGTGCTTTACATTGATTATTTCATTTGTGCCTAATAACATACTTGAACGTACCCTTTTAGTTGTTAGGGCTAAGTAAACCTCTTTTTGTTAACTGTTCATGATTTATCAGTGCCTAATTTCATCCTAAAATCAACCTGAACTAATAAGGTGCCATAATCAGACCCACGCTTAATACTTTATTCACTCATAAATGAGTAGCAAGGAATGAGCAGATTCCTGGTAATATCTTCATTTGATGCCAATGCAAACATTAGCTTAAACCTGAATAAATCTTTGTGAATTCTTGCCAGAAAGCTTCTAAACCTACTCAGTTATTCCCATTGATCGCTTTCTTACTTTCCAGTCCTTTCTTTTCAGGTGTCTGCAACAAACAGTGGTTTCTCAGAAGAGGTAACTGTGGCTAACTTAGGGTGGGATCCCTTGAGATCTGAGATCCACTCCCTTGAGATGATTGGGGGGGAAATGACAAATGGTACAAGAGCAAGTCTGTACAGAGCAAGTCTGCCTGGAAATAATGAAATTAGTTCAGGACGGTTTTTAGTGAAGAGTGAAGGTTCCAGTTCTACAAGATTTTTTCTGTTCATAACTAACACTACTTAAAAATGTAAATTGTAAACATAATTCATCAAATGTTTTGAGCCCAGAGGCAATCTATGCATTGCCAAACTCCAGGATAGTTGAATTTAATCCAACCAAGTATCCACAAATTTTACTTTCCTTTTTTGCATTTTCTGTAGAAAAATGCAAACTCAGGATGCCCCTAAAATTATCTTCTTTATCAAACAATTTTTTTTTTAAAAAGTAGGCAATTAGTAGCCACAACTGTGGAAATGTCAAAATAACCCTTTCTGATTAACCTTATCCTTCATTTCTTTCAAGAATAATACAAGATTGACAAACAACGAGAGGTGGAGGAGATTTACCATTACTAGAACAGTTTCTTCCAAAAGTCACAATTCAGTGGTTCTGTGCTGGTTTCTTTTGAATTATCTGAGAGCCAGGGAAAGAAAAAGGCTCCAAGGTACTATGTGTGAATTGAGGAGCTAGAAATTGGTGTGGGTTAGACCGGTTCTATAAAGTTTACTGATGGGGACTTCAGTCAGGATTGAAAATGTGTATCAGCTGTATTACTCCAGTTCCAGTTTCTGTCTTAAATTTTAGTAATTTATCATTTTATAAATGAGCACCTAGGTCCACTGACATTAAAAATAAATTTAAAGCCATTGTGTACATGATATGATGTTTCTTTATAAAAATTTCTTTATAAAAATTCACACATAGTAAACTCCAAGGTTTCAAAGCCTCATGGGAAGGGTCTTCCATCTGCCCCCAACTGTTGTTCCACCACCACTGACACCATTCTCTCTCTCTTCTCAGCCATCCTCAGAGAACTTTTTTCTTTCCTCTCTCATTGTATGGAAGCTCCATCCTCCACGTATGTATATACTTTACATACATGGTATTATTATATCCTCCTAAAAGTCATATGAAGAAGACTTTATTATTTTTGTCTTTGAGTTTTGGAAACTGAGGCTCAGAGACTTTAAAGTCCATAGTCACATATCTAAAATGAATCAGAGATAAGATTATATAACCCAGGTCTGTCCCTCTTGAGCTCTAAGTCAGTATGCTTTCCACTATACCACATTAACTAATATGTATACTAATATGGGTGAGGAATGTACTGTCTGGGGTATAATTCTTCACCGTAGCCTGTGTTATCCAGATATATTTTAAAGCATTTTATCTACATTTGCTTCACCTATTTCAATTTTTTTTTCAAGGCAGAAGTCTACCCTTCCTTCCATTTTTATTTTGTTTTTTAATGTCAGTGGACCTAGGTGCTCATTTATAAAATGATAAACTACTAATATTTAAGACAGAAACTGAAACTGGAATAATACAGCTGATACACATTTTCAACCCTGACTGAAGTCCCCATCAGTAAACTTTATAGAACCGGTCTAACCCACATCAATTTCTAGCTCCTCAATTCACACATAGTATTTTTGCCTATACCATTCATGTTAGCAACTTAAAATTATAAAGCAATGGATTTCATATTTAATTATGTCACTTGCTGAGTTTGTATAAATGAATGCATTCAGTGTTGGTTGAATATGTTGAATATGAATTCTCTGTGTGACTTGTTATCCCAGTGATATTATAACATATCTGCTCTGTCATATAGATACTTCCAGATACTCTCTGTTAGTATCCATAAAGATCAGAGGACAATGAAAAAAAGTCCCAAAAAAGTGAGGTGAAACCACTGTGATAAATGTATGACAGGACATGGACCAGAGTCACACAGGATGGACAAGAATGAGTTGCAATCTTCATCACTGGAGGGAATTGCCACACTGATGAGATTATGAATCTAGTGGATTATTAGGATTATAAAACTAACAATGAGCTGGTTACTCTGGCAGATAGAAAGGAACCAAACATGATCAAGAACTTTTGCCTTATTTGTTCACTTTAGAGTATTAAGGTCCAGATAGTAATTTAAAAATTAAGATACTATACTTTGCAAATAAATGATTTGCTTGGTTAGTCTCCTTACAGGACTATCATTACTAATAAGTTCAATTATTTAATACGAGTAAAAATTAGTAGAGTATTTATGGGGTGATTTTGACCCTTTACTTGAACTATCATTGAACAACGTAAGGAAGTTTTGGTGTGCGTGCATGCGTGTATGTGTGTGTGCGTATGTGTGTGTCCCACATAACTCCTCAAAGATAAAGCATCTTAAAGACTTCTGAAGCTAAACGGGAACTGATTTTTCTTGGAAAAGGAAAGGCCAAAGAAGGGTCTATCATCTCTTCCACAATAGAGATCTAGAAAGTTTTAAGCAAAGTAAATGAACTGAAAACATTCTGGACAATGTTTTGTTTTGTTTTTTTCCCAATTTTGCAGAAGTGGGAATAAAATGTATTTCTTCAAAAGCTTTTTATATTTTGAAGGACAATACAATAATACTAATGAATCAAAATATAGTAATTAGTACCAAGGTTTACATCTCTGGTGTACAACCTTTTCAATAAAAGACTTACTTTTTCACATAAAAAGGGCCTGATGGTAATTCTATTAAAACTAATTGAAAAGATGCATTAAGACAAAAAGGTGCTACAAATCAGGTTGCTGTTCAGTTGTTTCAGTCATATCTGACTTTTTGTGAGCTCATTTGGGGTTTTCTTGTCAAAGATACTGGAGTGGTTTTACTATTTCACTCTCCAGTTCATTTTGCAGATGAAGAAACTGAGGTAAATGGCATTAAGTGATTTGCCCAAGGTCACAAGTAAGTGTCTGAGGGCATGTCTTCCTGACTCTGGGACCACCAGTCTATCTACTGCATCACCAAGCTACCCTATAAATCCAGTAATTCATTAAATAAATTTATATTTACCCATCACAACAGTATCTACATACGTTTTAGGGGCAGCTAGGTGGTGCACCAGTGCAGGAGTCAGGAGGACCTAAATTCAAATCTCACCTTAGACACTTGACACTCACTAGCTGTATGACCTTGGGCAAGTCACTTAACCCCAATTGCTTCATCCTGGGTCATCTCCAGTCATCCTGATGAATATGTGGTCACTGAATTCAGATGACTGCAGGAGAAGTGAGGCTGGTGACCTGCATAGCTCTCCCTCCTTCAAAACAGAGTACAAGTCATGTCACCATTTCTCTGATGGCATGGTCTTCTTTGTCAATGAAGGACGAACACACACATACATTTTAAAATAGTAACAAACAATGCAGTACATTTATTTAGCCTATAATACATATCTACTTATCAGGCTGAATCATCTCATATATTTGGTTGAATAAGGTATACCCTTCTAGAAAAACATTTCAGTCATGGGTACTAGTACACAATGTTTCAGTTATGCTTGTGATGCCAGAATATCTAGCTCATCTGTCAGAATATCTAGCTCATCTGTCTTGTTACTCATATTCTGTGTATTTTTATATTCATCTCCAATATTTAATCACTAATTGTTCTCTTAGAATGATTTTTTAAAATACATAATTTTAAAAGACAAGTTAGTCAAAGGTTAAAAAAAAAGGAAAGGATGAATTTGCATTTTATTTCCATTCAAAAAAAACATTGACCAACCAGCTTCTTCTCAGGAGGCTTATCTTAAAACAAATTGTCTTGTTGGGTATCAGGGTTTGTCAACAAAAAAATAAGGTTCTTAGTGAAAGGGTTAGGTGAAGAAAGTAGTAAGTAAGGGGTAAAGAAATCCATAAATGATAGAGAATGAAAAGGTGAATTTGAACCTTCCTGGACTGTCTTATTGAGGAACCTTACCAACAGAGAACTACAGGAGAGAAGCCTGCAGTCACAACCTAATGACTCAGCTGAGTTACTTTAGCTTCCACACCAAAGAAGTGAACCCAAGGAAAAGTGCAAAATAATAGGGAACCATGTGAAAAATGTGAAGTTATTAGAAAACAGAGGCCAAAATGCTGCAGGCTTCTGGAGCATTGCTGACAGAAAGCAAAACTCAGCTGTGTGAAATCTAGAGCAGAGGTAGATGAGAAAAAAGGTAGGGAAAAATGAGAGAAGAAGCTAATGGATTCATTCATGAATACACATGTAATAACAATGAATTCATTCATAACATGCACGCCATTGCTGAAGGCTATATCTGTAACCAAGGACACCTCTCCTAAAAAAATCATCTTTGGGTAGGTCAGAAACATCAAATTGGCAAGATAATTTTAAAAGCAAGGACTTCTCTCAAAAATTTTTTATAGTGCACTTTATCACCTTCTTTCAAATGATCAATTAAAAATTAGAAATATCCAATGAAAATGCTATTTTTGCATTTGGAAATCTCTCTCACAATTCTCCAGCAAAACGCTGTTTGATAAAAAACTGCCTTGATAGGCAGGCAAACTGAAGTGAAGATATGTCACAAAGACCATAGTAAACAGAAAAAAACCACATAAATTATCCCATTAAAATGAAATTGGATATTAGTCTTAACATACTTTTAAAATACTTTGTTGACTTAAAATGTGCCTCTTATTAAAATCAGTAATATTTTGTTCCATTTTATCTAAGGATTCAAAAATTTGAAGTATCACCTATATTCTACCATAAGAGTTGAAAGGGACCCTCACCCTGCCTAAGATTTAAAAAAAAATTTTGGTATAATTTGTTTTTATATCATCTACATTTCCCAAATTTACCCCGCCTCTCCCCTTATAATGGAATTCTCTCTCTCTTAAAAGAAGTATTTTTTAAGGTAGAAAAAAAGTCAGCAAAATTAACCAACACATCAAAAAAAGTTCAGTAGTCCCTCTATACTTCAAAAAAAGGCAAAATAGGTACTTTCTCACGGTTAGTCTTTGGGGCCAAGTGTTTTTGTGATTTCCACATAGCATTCTGCTTCTTTCGTTTTTGTTCTCATTATTCTTTTCATTTTTTCTTTCCATTTTCATCGTTGCAGTCATTAGTTATGTTGTTTTCCTGGTTCCACTCACTTCATTTAGCATCAGATCATAAAATGCTCCCCAGGTTTCTCCACATTCATCATTCTTATAGCAATGGTATTCAATCACATTCATATGCCACAATATGTGTAGACATTTTCCAATCAATAAGCATCTACTTCATTTCCAGGTCTTTGCTACTCTAGAAAGCGCTTCTATTAATATTTTGATATAAATAGGACCACCTAAAAATTTAATGGGGTAAAATGAGACCAGAATCTAGTAAAATACAGTTATATAGGGACAAAATTTATATACTTTTTTTTAAATTCTGCTTTACCACCACAGAATGGGAAATTTACAGCTAGTCAATAATTCATATTAAATATATGTTTATATATATGTGTGTGTGTGTCTGTATGTGTTTTAGAATATTACAAACAATATCTTTTAAGAGTGTGACATGGCAAATAAAAAAGCTAATATTTTTAGAGGCTATATTAATAGAGACATAGTCAATAATGAGGAAGATTAGATTACTTCTGTACATTGACTTGGTCAGAGCACACAAGTAATACTGTTTTTAGGTTTTCCATCCTTGGAAGAACTTTGACAAGGTGGGAAATTGCCAGGGTGTTGAATGAGAATTAGAGAATGTTTAGGTTAGACAAAAGATTTAGGGGTGACATATCTATCTTCTAGCATTTAAAGGACTGTCATGAGAAAAAGGAGTTAAACTTGCTTTTGTTGGACCCAGGGCACAGAAACAGAAACAAGGTATAAAAATCATAAAGAGGCAGATTCGGACTTCATGTAAGTCTTGCTAACCATTTGTCTAGGTAAAACATTTAAGGATACTAAGGGGTGCTAGGTACTCTCTTACCATTTCCAAAAGTTTTATAATAACTTCCTTCCATCTTTCATGAAAATGGAGACCTGCTTCCTTTTTGATTACTATGGATATTACTAGTCTTACCCATAGATGAAAGGACAGTTTAACAAATAGAATTTACAACAAATAAGTCTTATAGAGATGCGCACACAAGAAGGCTTTTGCCCTGTTCTAGCAAAAATTCAAAATCAAGGTGATGTGTCCTAAGGAGTTAGGTATGTTGAGCCCTTCAGAAGAGCCCTTGGGGTCCTCAAAGAAAAACTCTCACTTGTATTCTAATTATCATATCAGTACACAAAGATTCTCTGATTTCATTCATATAGGGAACTCTGGTGTGGGAGCCACACACCCTCCACAATAGATTACAAGTCATCTGAGATGCAATAGAAATGTCCTGGCGAGCTGCTCGAGGCAAATAGAAGTACAATATATCTGATTGTCACAAAGTTGGTTGATCTTAAAGGCAGGTTTTGGATTCAGGTCTTCTTGCTTAAAGTCCAGTCTTCACTATGCTGCATGCCCCCCCCCCTCCCATATGTATTTAGTAAGTTTAAAAATAGGAATGAAATATGGCTGGAAACAATAAGGATAAAATACATCATAGAATTTGACCTGATGTAAAGCTAAAAGGTTGTGGGTGGTTCTTTAGTTGCTCACCCACCATTAATCTCAAGGCATTATCATCTGATTTTCAAACTATTCAAAGTAGATTTTCATTTTTATTAATATCAGTACTGTGTAGCAACAGCTGTTAACATAATCTAGCACTGCAACTGCAGCAGATGCCCATATGGTTCCTATGTAGTGTTAGTGAGAGCATCATCTCTTTAAAAAAGCATTTGTATGTATAGGAATAGCCATAGTTAAATGAATGATACTAAATTGAGAATAACAACACAAGTTACAATAATTCAGCATTGCTATTTATATGAAGTACAGCAATTTACACCAAAATGTAGGAAAATTGAAAGTAATTAAACAAAATGTTCAGAATGTGTTTTTAACAAAGAAGAATCAGAATTATTTTACATATTTCTTTACATTCTCCTTTTTTAAATACAACTATATCAGATGCCTTGCTGGCTTTCCCCTTTGGGGAAATTAAGAAAAAATGATTGAATTGGCATTTAGCTGATTCTCCTTGCCAATCATTTTTTTGCATGTCATGAATAAGGAACATTAGATATATAAATCATCTTGCCCCACATCATTCAATGCTAGAAGGTTGAAAAATATATTGTATATCTTTCTATAAAAACATAATCTTTCATCTCAAAAGATGTCTGTGTGTCTGTTCTAAGCAGCTGATATTGTGCCTTGAGAAATCATGTTAATGGTAAGAGACTTTGTCAATTCACTAAGCAGAATCCTACTATGCTGAAGAAAGACACTTTACATCACACTAAAGAGATAAAAGTATCAATTATGTAAAAGCATCCAATAAAATTGGAATATCCGTTTGTCTGCCATATTTTGAAAATAACCTTTTCTCATATATGTTCAATGGAAATTAGTATTTCAAAAAATGTGCCCTTGTAATGGAATAATTTAAAAATAGAAGTCAAAGAAGTTGTATCAATTGGAAGAAAAGAGGAAAGTTTTCAAAGAGACTGATGTCATCACTGGAATTTTGAAAAAAGATATATGGAATGTGAAAATGAGAGCAAGTAGTAGGATATGAATTCAAAACTTTGTCAGACTCATGTATGGGCAAAAGTGTTAATGGTCTGATTGAGTTGAGGTCAACAAAGAATGTGGACAACAAAACTCATTTAGCTCTAATGTGTAAAAAATAGATGGGCAGCTGGGTAGTACAGTGGATAGAATACTGGACATGGAGTCAGTAAGACTCATCTTCATGAGTTCAAATCTAGCCTCAGACACTTATTCATTATGTGACCCTGGGAAGATCACCCTGTTTGTCCCAGTTCTTCATCATTTTGAGCTGGAGATGGAAATGGCAAACCCCTCTAGTATCTTTGCCAAGAAAACTTTTAAGTGCAGGCTCCAAGAGTTGGACATGACTGAAACGACTGACCACCAACAATATAAAAATAGAAGATTGAAAAATGATGTGAATTTTACATAAAGTAGAGGTAATGATGGAATATTAGACAATGAAGTATTCAAATAAAGTGATGAAAAATGGGAAAATGGAAGAACTACTCTTATTTCGTTCCTTTTTTCTCTGTCAAAGAGAATCATCTTTTGACTGTAAATGACACATATCCAGTTCCTTCAAACCGTTGTCATATATCACTATGTCAATGCTATTCATTAACCTTGTTGCCCTACTTTGAAATTTGAAGGAACTAAGGTTTTATTAGCCTATACTTAGTGTGAACATGATAATCATCTTCAAGTATCTGATGAAATGTCATGTGGAAGGAGGATTTGTTTTATTCTGCTTTCCTCCAAGACCAAAGATAACATTATTTCTGCTCTCCTTGGGAAGTTATGGGAGCCAGATTTATACTTATAAGAGAAAAACTCTAAAAATCCCAAACAATTAGAGTTTTGCCAAAGTGGAATGAACTGCCTCAAGAGGCAATAAATTCCTCATCACAAGTATTCTTCTATCAAAGTTCAGGTGACTCATTTTTAGGTGGAGTCTTAAGCAGATTCCTATTCAGTTATAGTTTGAACTAAGGTTTCTGAGATTCTGAAATTATTCTTAAATTTCAGGCTTGCAGTCACTTATTTTAAAGGATAGCTGGTCTGAAAGAAGAGGAACAAAATAATTCATGCACCAATATCTCTTTTAGCTCTGAAATCTCAATCAGTTATTACTAGCAGTGAATCTCTCCTTGAGAACTTCTGTTTTCCTGTGCTTTACATAGTTTCTGACACATAGTCATCACTTGATAAAATAATTGATTAGCTTGCCCAGCTGGCCTTCTTTGAGGTAAATGGTGGTATTCCATTATCAATAATAGGCAATATTTATGTAGGGTTTTTAGGTTGGCAAAGGACTTTAGAATGTTTCTTTTCATCTTCACATTAATTCTGGCAGGCATATGCTACTATTATCTCCACTTTACATATGAGAAAACTGAGGCAGGCTGAGATTAAGAGAATTGCCCAGGCTTGTAAGTGCCTTGAGGAAGAATTTAGACACAGGTCTTCCTGATTTTCAGCCCAGCACTCGATGAACTGTGTCAGCATCATCCATGTCTCCTTTATCTGCAAAGCCTTCAAATTCCATTTCTGATATCTGGATTTTATGCCCATTGTGTTCTAGGAAAATCTGATCCAGCCTTTAGAGGAATCTGGGACTGGAAGAGGGAGTAAAATAATTTGAAACCTTTCCTCTTGAGTTGGTTCTCTTGAAATGAATCAAGAAATAACAATTTTTAGCAAGAATTTCAGTTATCATCAGTGCCTTTAGAAGCATGGCACCTTTTGCCCACTTTCCTACCCTTAGTTCGCTAAGGGAAAAAGTGGAGAGAAATACTTTCCATCTTTTTTTGTTGGACTCTTGTGGTTCAGAAGCTACCTGGGTGGCATTTATATCTGTACCCATGAGTCAAGCACCATGGTTCATGTCATCAGGTTTTATTGTATGTCTATTGTGTCAAAAAATTTCCTTCCTGTTCAGGCAACTGTTTGGCATGAGGAGATCAGCAGATTTCATCTATCACAAATCAGCTTCCAAAAGCAACTGAGTAGCACATTCACTAAAGAAGGACTTCCTGTAGGGGAAAGAATTGACATACTATGTGGCAGGCAGGCTGCCAATATTCTTTCTTTTATTTGTATGCTTATTTTATGCTATGCTATTAGATTTTGTGACTGGAGACCACACTTTTCCTTCTCAGCAAATCCAATACCAAGTCATATCCAAACCTTCAAATTAGGAGGTGTATTAAGCTTACAAAGAGAAGCAAATAGCATTCCACACTTTTTTCTTTTAATTAACAGATATCAAAGCAAGAAAAACAATGCAAGGTCTTACCTGCATTACCTACCACATAATCAGGTCTGGCAATTAAAAAATAAAAGTCTAGGTGTACCCAAAAAAGAAGGGAAAGAAAGGGAAGATAAAGAGAAGGAAGGAAAGTGAATGGAGTAGAAAGGAGAGAGAGAAAAGGGGAAAGGAAGGAAGGAAGGAAGGAAGGAAGGAAGGAAGGAAGGAAGGAAGGAAGGAAGGAAGGAAGGAAGGAAGGGAGGGAGGGAGGGAGGGAGGAAAAAAACTGCATAAGCGTGCAAACCAGTTTGGTTTAATTTTGTCTTTCTCTAAAAGTTGGATTTGGTTAAAAAAAAAAAAAAAGATCGGTCATGTTTTTTTGAAATGGTGCCAAGAGTCTGAATGATTTTTTCCATCTTTCAGTCAGGTGTTGAAGTATTCTGTGTTGCAGTATTCTATAGGCATGGTTCTACACGCTCATAGACACACACACACACACACACACACACACACACACACACACGCGCGCGCGCGCACGTTTCTCTTTACTGCCTACATCATTTCTCCGCTAATGCATGATCATTTCCTTTGAAAATTTCAAGAAAAAAAAGTCATAATGAAACATACCAGAAGTGTCATTCAGCAGGTGCCTGTTTCTCTACACGCATACACACACACACACGTATGCCTCCTTGCATTTCCATATCTTCAAGAACCAAAAATAGATGGTAGTACCCAACTAAAAGGTGGGAGGCATTGCCAAAGGTGTATAAATATCAGCTGCCAAAGATCACGGTAACCATTTCTTCACAGAATCTTTAAAATGGAGACAAGAAGTGTTCTGTATCTCTTGGAGCTTCCTTTTTTCTCCTTTCCTTGGGTTAATCCTTTGAGTGCTTGTACTTTTCAGTACTGTTGGTACTCCCAGTAAGCTCAAATTAGGTAACATATGTAAATTGTTTTATTAATGTTCAATGCTTCAGAAGTGTTAGCCATCATCATCATTACTATTTTCAATGATTATGACATCAAAAGAGGGTATAGACATCCAACTGAATGAGGATGGGGGAGCCTGCCCATTGTCAATGATGGTCCCACATCCACTGCAGTCAGAGAAAATAGCTGACCATTTCTGTAGGGTAGAGCATCCTAGGGGCATGCAGTCTATTGAAGGATTGATCAGCAGATTCCTCTGTCTACCATCTAGTAGTTGATTATAGTTTCTACATGAGAAGCAAACCAGATTTATTTGAAATATGGTGAGATGATTTCCCCAGTGACTCTGCCCAGTGACTTTGCTGTCTGCAATACCCAAAAGTATTTCTGTATGAAGACCTTCAGGTACACCTGCTTCCCCTGTACTCTGTAAGAATGGAGAAGAATGATGTAGAAGAAGGAGTTGAAATTGCCATTTTGTTAAGCCTGGATGTTTTCTATCACTTTAAATTTGGTGGATAGTTTTAAGTTTTCTTTCAATTCAGTGAATGAAATTTAGCCTATATATAAAAAAAGCATTTTATAATGGAAAGATCCCTGGCTTTGGAATCAGAGGATCTTTATTCAAATCCTATCTCAGTCATTTTTTTATCTATGGGATCTTGGGTAAATCATGTTTACCTCCCTGTACCTCAATTTCCTCATTTGCAAGAGGATGTCATTGAGTTATATGACCTATAATACTCCCTCTAGTCTGGATCCTGAAATATTATAATCCTGCTCTCTATAATCCCATTAGAATTGAAAGAGTTCTTTGGTAATATACCCAATAGGAGAGCAAGGAGATTGGAATCAGTGGATGGAGTCAAAGCATTAAAAATAATTATAAAAAGGAAGAATTATGAATTATTGTTGGAATGCCTCTTACTCTAGATGACAGGTTCTTAACTGTTTTGTTTCATGGACTCTTTGGCAATTGAGTGAAGCCTATGGACACCTTCTCTAAATAGTATTATTAAGTGTACAAAATAAAATTTGTAAAAGTACAATGGAACCCAATTATATTGAAATAGTTATCAAAGTTTCATTTTGGTTTTTTTAAGTACATGAATGCTAGGTTAAAATTCCCTCCCACATACTTTAAATAAAGAGCCCATGAAAGCACTGTGGTTTATATAGAATTTGGACCAACCAAAGTTTTCCTTGCACATGGAGTAGAAATAACCTAATGAGCAACCTTCAAAAAGAATCTAGAAACTTATTGCCATCAAGATTTCTGCTGCAAATCACACTATGTGTGTGTGTGTGTATGTGTGTGTGTGTGTGTGTGTGTATAAATGTGTGGGTCTGTGTATCTACATAAGTGTACATATATATTTGTGTGCATATATGTGTATATATGTGCATATGTGCATATACATATATTGTGTATATACACATGCACATTTGCATATGTATACATACACATATGTGTATATATGTGTGTGTGTGTATATATATATGTGTTTAAAAAATTATAAGTTAGCTTGGTTATTAACCAAATTGAAACCATGGCAAAGGAATGAATAGTAATTTAACAAATGAAGGGGCTTAAGGAGGGAAGAATTTCTTGACAAAGGCAGCAGAATCATGAGCAAAGAGAGTAGATGTAAAATTGAGAGCCCACTTGGTGGAAGGGCAGTGAAGGTGGGGAGGGTGGAAAATAGTTCAATTGGACTGGAATGCAGAGCTGACACATAGGGTAGCAATGTCAATAATTCTGGAAAGATACCCTATAGTAATGGTGTCTGTTGGTAATAGCTTATCAACTATAGTTAGACTCACTTCTGACTACAGTAATTGTAATGTCAGGGGATAGGTTTAAATTTCTCTTGATTGGCTATGGGAAGCAAAAGTTTTTACCAGAAAAGTAACATACGTAAATCTGTGCATAAAGAAGATGACTTTCAGAAGCGATCTGAAGCTCAGTGGATAGCCATGAAGGTCCGTACTAGAGTGAGTGCAATGAGAAAAGAGAGGAAGAAATAGGTGACACATTTTGGGGGTGTATGTGGCAGAACTGTTATCTGAATGAATACGAAAGATGAGAAAGAGGGAGGAGTCAAAGATTAACCAAAGAGTAAAAGGTTGAAGAAAATGAATAGCAGCACCACTGAAAGAAATAAAAAATAAATAGAGGGCACGTTCACCCACCGTTATGTTCATATTTTCGCTGCTTTTTTATCGTCTTGCGAGCACTGTGTTTCACGTGTTGTATTATTTTTGCTATGCTTCTAAAAATCAAAATAGATTGAACAGGTTAATGGATAGACAATTGACTAGCATCCTTGCAATCATCACAACACAACAAAGAAAATCCAAAAGAATAAATACGTGATCTCAATTTATTATCAAAATAAGGCAGTACTATTGGTCTGAATTTCCCTTTAAGAAAATTCTCTATGGATATTGTGATTTGTTCTTCTTTCTCAGGGAGATGATAATATGACAATCTACTTTTGTGAACTACATTTAAATAAGCAAAACCCAGCCCATTCCTCGGAAGAAAACTTGAGAAGCCTTAAATTGGAAATGTAGCTTCCAAAGGCAGATCATCCAGAAACTTTCATTTGTTTTTTCATTTCATTTCTTCCCAATTATTTCACTATTTCAGGGATATAGGATTCTATTAATACAGGTACTATCCCCTCACTGATGCAGACTACAGATCCTCATTACTGAATGGTCATTGAGGGCTTCTGTGACCAGAAATACCCATCACCTTAAAGCTAAAAAACAATGAAGGGACTGCTCCTCGCAAGTTTCTATCCTCAGACCTGTCTTCCAAGTCTTCTAATTTGTTGGCACAAAGAATCAAATGTTGGACTTGGAACCAAAATGACCTTAGTTCAAATCATGTCTCAGACACTCAATAAGTGTGTAAGTCTGAGTAAATTTTTCTCTCTCTGTTTCCTCATCTGTAAAATGGGAATATCCTACTTCACAAGCTTGTAGTAAGGATGAAATGAAATAAAGTGTTTTGCAAACCTTAAAGTGCTGTACAAATGCTAGTCATCATCATACCTTTCAGTATTGCTATAACTTTCTGGGCTCCAAGACCACCTGCACAAGGTGATGAGTTGTGATACTAAAGCAGCTTTTTAGCTGATGTTTTCTATCACTATAAAGCTTATAAATATACTTTTACGTTTGCCAAGATCTTGGCCTATCACCTCCACCATGAGACTGGTTTCACATGCATCCCTTAAGATAAAGTCATTAGGTCTAACATATTTGACTCAATTATCCAATTTGGTGACAGCACAAGTCGATGTTTTTTTGATTTCTCAAAGACTTCTGAGGTAAACTAAGAGATGAACTTAGGATAGAAGGAGAAAAAAGGAATTAACAAACAAATAAAGATGTAATCCTTAATTCAGAAAAATGAATAAGTTCATTTCAATGTACGGAGGGTAATGGTCTAAATAAGGAGCTCTAGATAGCACATGGTTATTCTGTTTCACTATTTTAAATACATTTTATTAAAGAAAAGGTATATTCAGGCTTGTGATTTTTAACAAGGAAATCAAGAGTATATATCTTTTATTAACCTTTTTTGGCTTGGTTACTTGTGATTATCTTATGGTTTTTACCACATGTTTTCTAGTCTTTACTTTTAACATTCTGCATGTTTTCTCCTGTGAGCATGAGTTCATTATCATTCATTGGTGTCCAAAACTATGTAAGTGATGGTGCAATTTGCCATTTTACCTCCCAATAGGTTCACAAAATATAATAATGTGTAGCATGACTGTTTGAAAACAAGGCTGGCTTTTCCACTGAGAATTATTTCCTTTTGTATTTATATTTTCAAGGCATCTGGTCAGGTGTTTAGAAAACTGCAGAGTCAAGATTTCAGTGCCCTTGTTTATTGACAAAAGTATTCTGTGCTCAAGTGGATAGATTTGATTCCTCAAAGCATGAATTTATGGACTGATGACCCCTAATGATTCTTGCAGAGATAGAAAAGTAGAATGCTTCAGTTTGAAATCCAACAGGCTAGATTCTTGTTTTTATATTTGGAATCTCATGTTAAAAAACCTTTCCTGAGTGACATCAAATGAACTAAACAGGTATTTGAAAATCTAAATTAGGAATCTATTAGCATTACATGGAAATACAATATCATTCCTTCTCCTCTCTTTTAACTTACTAAATCGTGTTTCAGTGTTCTGAGTTCTTTTTTGTATTCATTTTTCAATATATTTTCTATATGTTCTAATTAGATTTGTTCAATTGATTAGTATGGAGTTCTGTTTAACACATAATTTGTCATGCTGAGTGCCTTATTATAACGTCTGGAGGATAATCAACTCTTAACTTTAATGATTCTCACTTTTCTTCAAGTTTCTTTTATTTTGACATAAAAATCACTAGATTAATTTGCAAATAAGTGTCCTTCAAACTATGCAAATAAAATTAAATAAATTGCTATTTCTAAATCCCCCAACCCCAAGACACACACACACACACACACACACACACACACACACACACACACACTACTAGAAGATATCCCTAAACTCATTGCCATGAGTTTCAGCTAAGTACAGTGACTGTCCCAGTTAGAGGCTAGGCTAGCACAAGAGGAATATGTATGCACACTTCCAATTCCATTTTCTGGTGAGTCAGATTAAAACATACAGTTCAAAACTTTTTTAGCGTCTAGAACTGATTAAATTAGATGTGAAATTGTATCATTTGTCTTGTTAAAGATCTTGTCACCTCTTTAATTCATACCTCCTCCGTTTGAAGCAATGATTTAGATTCTGACATGTTATATGTCACTGCCATATGATGGTTTAATCCTAATCACCCCAAAACAGAGGAGTTTTATAACAAATCACAAATGTGCTATGACTGATCAAAATATGTACGAGCAATTCATAAAAGCCATCCACATATGGCCCATGGATAGAAATTAAGCCCAAAACCCAGAGTTTGGGAAATAGAGAAATGATACATTAAGCTCCCTATTGTGCGAAATCCATTTTACTTCTTTCCGCAGGATACAGCTGCCAACCTGCTGCTGGTGGAATAGACGCAAAGGTGGGTAAACAACTTTGACAAGTAAGTGACTAAATCACAGAATGAAAAGAGTAAGGAGAACAGTGTAGTAAAACTTAGCCAATAGAAAAATAGTCCTTCTTTGAAGCCAAGAAACAGACAAAACAAAGGTTTTTTAAAGTATCAGAACCTTCAAAAAGGTACAAGAATCATAAATCTAGATTTTGGAAGGACATCAGAAACCATTTGGTCCAACCCACTCATTTTACAAATGAAAAAACAAAAACAACAAGAACACACAAAAATAAGGCAAAGCCCAAGGAGATTAAGTGCTTTGCCCAAAATTCCACAGATAGTAAATAAAATAATTAGGATTTGAACACAGTTCTCCTGACTCTAGGGTGAACACCCTTTTAAATAGCTACCAAGCAACTATGTGGTGTAATAGATTGCCAGACCTAGAGTTATGAAAATGTCCCTTTCTTAGTTCAAATCTGGTGTCGGTCACTTACTAACTGTGTGACCCTGCTCAAGTCACTTAACCCTGCTTGCCTCAGTTTTCTCATCTGCAAAATGAGCAGGAAAAGGAAATGGCAAACCGCTCTAGTATCTTTGTTGAGAAAACCCCAAATGGGGTCACAATGAGTCAGACAGGACTGAATACAACTGAACAACAACAAACCAAACCCAAATTATCACTGAATAATTAGGGTGTGGGCAGGTATGCACTCATGCATTTGATATGTACTTATTTGTTTTGGAGACAGGTTTGGAGTTGTGATTTCAACAATACAATAACTCTCAATGTCTGAATTCTATCCATTGCCAAAGATTTGAAACTCACCTGTAACTTGTAATCTTTAAAAAAAAAAATGTCTGTGTGGGCTGTGACAGTCAGAGTGAAGTGACCCTGGTGAAGCTGCTGGTATAGGTTAGAGGTAAACTTTGAACCAAGATCTTGATTACAAGGCCAGCCCTCTACTTGCTCTTCTAAACTATGTATCATTTTAAAACAATATTTTTCTATAATATTCAGCTAACAATCAGTCTGTGCCTTTGTAATTCCTCCTTTGAGTCATTCCCTCCCTTTCATATTTTCAGGTGGAGATCCCCAGGGGACAGCTACCACAACTTCAAAGTCCTCTGGAGGTCCCCTCTGTTAAAACAAGGCCACATCCAAGGTGTTTACCTTTAGTAGAGCAAACCACAGAATGCAATGAGTTCAAGGAAAACACATTTGCTAAAATGATATAAAGGCAGACATATAGGAACAAAACATGACCAAGGAAAGTTATATTTTAAACATCACCCTCGCCATGTGTGAGGGGCGCTCTGGACCTGGGCCCCCTGGGTGGATGGGAGACGCCCAAGAGTCTGGACCTGCTGACGTGGCTTTGCCACGGTGGCACTGCTGACGCGGCATTGTCACGCTGGCACTGGGGTGGCTCTACTGGACTGGGCTGGGCTCCGCCCTCAGGGAGGAACTGGGGAGGGGCTTACCCAGAATAGGAGGGCGAGTTCTGGGTGATTTAAGGCACAACACGGAAGGGGACGGCGGGACTTCTGGCTGACCATCATGTAATAAAGGTGCTCTTATCCACCTCCGGAGTTCTGCCTGATAATTTCTCCCCCCGATCCCCAAGGGGGGAGCCAGAGAAATCTGAAGACCCTTGGGCAGGGTGAGTGATGCGGTAAATAGGGCCCCGCCCCTAACAGCCATGCCTTTTATTTTTAATGTATTTTCTTTTAGTTTTCAACATTCATTTCCATAAGATTCTGAGTTCCAAATTTTCTCCCCATTTTTCCTTATTTCCTCACCTCATTTCCCCTCCCCCTCCACCCTAAATCAAATTCATTCTGATTACCTCTTCTCCCAGTCTGTCCTCATTTTATCATCCCCATGCCTCTTATCCCCCCTTTTTACTTTCTTGAAGGGTACTACAGATTTCTATATCCCATGCCTGTATATCTTATTTCCCAGTTGCATGCAAAAACAATTTTTTAACATTTGTTTTTAAAATTTTGAGTTTCAAATTCTCTCCCTTCTTCTCTCCCCACCCACTCCCATTGAGAAGGCAAGCAACTCAATATAAGTTATACAAATGTAGATATGCAAAAACCTCTATATTTGTCATGTCATGAAAGACTATATTTCCCTCCATTCTATTCCCCCCATTCTTCTTTTTTCTCCTTTGACTTCGACCTTTTTCTAAAGTATTTGCTTCTGACTACTCCCTCCCCTTCTATCACCCCTTCCCACTTAAAATACCTGCTTCTCCCCTGCTTTCCTGTAGGCTAAGACACCCAACTGAGTGTGTATGATATCCCCTCCTTACGCCAAATGCAATGAGAGTAAGTTTCTTCCCCTCCATTGTGAAACCTTTTTCTTGCTTCTTTTATGTGAGAAAATTTACCCAATTCTATCTCTCCCTTTCCCCTTATCCCAATATATTCCTATCTCACTTCTTAATTTTACTTTTTAGATTTCATACCTTCATATTCGACTCACCCTGTGCCCTCTATCTATCCATCTATCCATCCATCCATCCATTCATCCATCTATCTATCTATCTATCTATCTATCTATCTATCTATCTATCTATCTATCTCCTCCAACTACCCTAATATGAAAAGGTCTCATGAGTTAAAAATATTATCTTTCCATGTAGGAATGTAAATAGTTCAATTTTAATAAGTCTCATGATTTATCTCTATCTTTTCATGCTTCTCTTGATTCTTATATTTGAAAGACAAATTTTCTATTCAGCTCTGGTCTTTTCACCAAGAATGCTTGAAAATCCTCTATTTCATTACATGTTAATTTTTTCCACTGAAGGATTATACTCAGTTTTTTTTGGGTAGGTGATTTCTTGGTTTAATCCTAGCTCCTCTCACCTCCAGAATATCATCTCCAAATCTTTTGAACCCTCAATGTAGAAGCTGCTGGATCTTGTGTTATCCTTGTTGTATTTCCACAATATTCCATTTTTTTCTTTCTGACTGCTTGCAATATTTTCCCCTTGGCCTGCAAACTCTGGAATTTGGCTACAATATCCCTAGGAATTTTCCTTTTAGGATCTCTTTCCAGAGGCAATCAGTGGATTCTTTACATTTCTATTTTACCTTCCAGTTCTAGAATATCAGAGGAGTTTTCCATGATAATTTCTTGAAAGATGATGTCCAGGCTCTTTTTTTTTTAATCATGGCTTTCAGGTAGTCCAATAACTTTCAATTTTTCTCTCTTGGATCTGTTTTCTAGGTCTGTGGTTTTTCCAGTGAGATATTTCAAATTGTCTTCTTTCTTTCTTTTGGTTCTGTTTCATAATTTCTTGATTTCTCATAAAATCCTTAGCTCCCATTTACTGCCTTTTATATTGAAGGAATTATTTTCTTTAATGAGTTTTTCAACCTCCTTTTGCATATGGCCAATTCTGCTTTTTGAGGCATTATTCTCCTCGTAGGCTTTTTGGACTTCTTTTGCAATTTGGGTTAGTCTACTTTTTAAGGTAATATTTTCTTCAACACTTTTGGGTCTCCATTAGAAAATGGTTGACTTGATTTTCATGATTTTCTTGCATCATTCTCATTTCTCTTCCCAATTTTTCCTCTATTTATCTTCCATGATTTTCAAAATCCTTTTTGAGCTCTTCCACAGCCTGAGACTAATTCATATTCCTCCTGGAGGCTTTTGATATATGCCCTTATCTTTCTTGTCACCAAAGTAAGATTCTATAGTCTGAGTTCTTTTATGATTTTTACTCATCTTCCTAGCCAAACACTTGACTTTCTAACTCTTTCTAAAGGAAGGACTCTGCTTCCAGTGGGGGTGGGAGTGGGTGTACTGTCCCAGGCTTCAGGTGTTGACCACCCACTGTCAATGGGCCTAGAGCTCCTGAAGCAGCTTCTGCTGCTGCTGCTGGGGCTAGGGCCAGACCTGGCCAGGCCAAGTGCTCCTCTTTTACCTAGAGTCCACAGAGTTTTCCCACTGATCTTTTTAGTGTTTGTGAGTTGAGGAGTCTGAAAACTGCTACAGCTGCCACTGATCCATTCCCTTTCGGCCTATGCTGGACACTTTGTGTTGGTGTGGCCCATGCTGGACTGTGATCCACTCCCTGTCTGGTGCAAAAGACCCTTCCTATCGACTTTCCAGCTTGTCTTAGGCTGGGTATTTGTTCCTCACTTTCGTTTTGTGGATTATGTAGCTCTAGAATTTGTTTAGAGTCATTTTTTTACATTTATTTGGAGGACTTTGGGGGAGAGCTCAGGGAAGTCCCCACTTATACTCTGCCATTTTGGCTCCCCTTCCCTGTCGTTTATTTTATAAAGTGTCATTAGAATGCTGCCTTCTTTGGGCACAACACCTGTGCTGTGACCCCTGAGCTTATTTCTTTATGTAACTCAATAAACATATGGAGTCTCTGGGACTGCTCTCTACTGACAATGGAGACCCCTAGGAAGCAAATTACTCCACTGTAAGATACCATTACTGGGGATGGGGGGAGGCAGGGCAGAGAAAGAACTTCCTTTCCTTCTCACCGGGTAAAGGTGAGGGACAATTCCGTCTAAAGAACTGAATATTTCCACAGCTTACTCTTCTCAACTGTTCAACTTTCTTAAAGTCAAATCACTGCGCCTTCAGTAAGCACCTATTATGGCCAGGTACAATAATAAGTGATCAGGATGTAAAGAAAGGGATTGGAGAGGAGAAACTTGGTATCAAGGGGCTCATAAACTAATAGGGGAGATAATACGCAAATAATTATGACCATAGAAGATATATACACTAATAATTGGAGATAATAGAGGGAAGGCAATAGTGTTAAGGGGAACTGTAAAAGCTTTCTTGTAGATGGTAGGCCTTTAGATGAGACTTGAAGGAACACAAGGAAGCAAAGAGGTAGAGATAAAGAGGGAGAGTATTTCTGGAATGAGGGACAGTTGGTGAAAATGTACACTCAGGAGATAGGGGTTTTTTTTGAGGAACAGCAAGGGGGACAGTCACTGTACGTGGATGGGGGTAAGTGTAAAAAGACTTGAAAGCTAGGAAAGAATGAGGTTATAAAGACATTCTAAAATCAAAAAGATTATTTTATATTTGATTCTGAAAGGCAGAAGATAGTGATGTTTAAATCAAATAGATACCGTGTCACTGTGGGTACATATTGACTTACAAAAGCACAAATTAACATTATGTATGTTGCATTTTTATATAGTTTGTTAAGCATTTCCCAATTACATTTTAATCTGGTTCAGGTGACAGGAATTTTGCTGGAGTTTGCAGCCAGTAGGCAGAGAGATTGACACCTCTGCCATAAAGAACCATCAGGTTCTGAAAGGGTATACTCCTTGCACGATAGAATTGGGCCACTCACAGATTTGAAGCCTTTACAGTCTCCCAGTAGGTTACTCCAGGTGTGAGCCTCTGGAGTAAGCTTTCTACTTGGTAAATGTAATCATTCAAAGTCTAATAATTTACAGCCAGAGAACTTACTCCCAGTAATGCTAGTCTTAAAGGATGGTTAATAATGCATGGTATTTGTCAGAATATATTGCTGCAACTTAAAGGGCATCACAGGAAAAAATTCATGTATCTTATAAACTGGAGACAGACAAGGGGATAAAAAACAGAAAGATGGAAAGGACACCTGAGCAGGCCAATGAGACCTTAGCATTGGAGTTAAGACCAACATCTCCAAAGTAGGGTAGCCGATCAAACCCTTCTCACTAAGGGAGAAAATCATGTCCCTAAGTAGAACTGGTGAGGAGTACAGTAGGGATAAAACCAGGAACATCACCAGATACCTTCAGTTCATAGTAGGAAGAGGATCCACAATGGTGAAGGACTCCTAGGTTCAAGATTTAGGATAGCTCAGGCAGTTCAGAGACCACAAGTATCTGGGCAATCCATGAACCAGCTGAGATATAGCAATTACCTCAGAATCAGTGCAAAATCAGTGTTTTCTAAGTAGAAAAGAGGTCCTGTATAAGAGAGTCTAACTTGCCTCTTTATAACGGAAGGTGAGAAAGCAATCAGCTAAGGATCTTTAAGTTGCTAACCTGGGATATTTGGAGTATATGATTTTTTAGACTTCTGATGAGGTAAGGGAGGGGTGAACTAAAGAAAACAACCAAAGCGGAAGGGAAGGAATATAGGAAGGGCATCAAAATATGACTAAGGAACAGACAGAGTAAAAAAAGACAAGGCCAGAATTTATTTTTCTCCAACTACAAAAGGACTGTGGAAAGCCAGTCAATAATGAAAAAAAAAGTTGATGACAGCAAGAAAAGAAGCTTCTCTTCTTCCTTTGACCAAACTCAGGTTTCAATGAAATCACTGTATCATTTAAAAATAGGAACATCAATAAACTTCAGTGAAGAAGCTTAAATAGATCAGATATGCACATCAGCAAGTAAAGATTAAAGAAAATTGTTATATTCAATCATAAGCCCACTGATTAGGTTTTGACCATTAGAGAAAATCACCAGATATAAACTACATAGGTGAATGCTATGCCCAGTAATTATAAATGACACATGGTCTAAGTAAAGAGACTACAGATTATAATTTTTAACTTAGAACTTTGAGGTTAATGCCTATTTCTAAGTCTAAAGCAAAATACTATGTTAGGCATAATTGGGACACTGATTGAAAGAGGCAAAGCAAACCCTTCATGCAGTCATTCTTTCCTTAAGAATGGATTAACTTGATCATAATAAGAGCCAAAAATTGAATATAATATTGACAGCAAGATGAAAAGGGACAATTGAAAACAAATTCAAAAATAAATATGAACTCTTAAGAGGAGTTACATTTTAGTACCTGATGATAGTAAGGATTTTTAAAGTTTTCAATTATTTTACAGTTTACAGGGTAGTTAAATGTCATGTCATAATTAGAATAAAGAGGGATAGTAACTGTGTCATATAATGACAGTCATATTATGCTTAGGTTCTTGTGGAGAATGCAATGCAGAATCAAATTGAATGGATTTGTAAGAAATGTGAGGCAGGAGGGAAATTCTGATTAGCAATCCCAATTAGTAATTCTTTCCCATTCTGTCCATATATGCAGTCCAAGAATTATGTGACTTTAGGGTATAGATAGCTATTAAATACGCATCATTGAATGTCTAATCTCATTAAAATAACAATAACAAATGCAGAGCCATCATAAACAAGAAGATTCTGTAGTTATATAATGTTACATGTCTAAATTGGGAAATTCAGAATATTTAGAAATGTCAAGAAAAGACATTTCAAATAGGGAAATGAGAAAGCCAGTGAAAAAAAGGCCATCATTTATCAGGGGTGTTGTTTAAAGAAATTAATATTCATTGTTTTGATACAATAACATTAAATTTGTCATTTTTGTAGAGGGACCTCACAGAACATTCTCTAAGAAATGACAACTGACTTGTATGAAGATTTTTCTGTGAAAAGCACTTTCCTAATCATGAAATATAAAGCCTCAAAAAGTCAAACAGGAAGTATTTCGATGCAATTTAACTTAAAAGGTATCATAGTGTCAACATTTCCATAATTTTTATTCTTGGTCAAGCTCCCATTTTTTAAACATCATAGATATAAGTGAAAATTATTTTTTGATTAATTAATTTATTTTTAGTTTTCAACATCCACTTTCACAAGATTTTGAGTTCCAAATTTTTCCCCATCTCTCTTCCCACCCCAAGATATTCTGCATTCTGATTAGCCCTTCCCCCAATCTGCCCTCCCTTCTTTCATACCTCTCCCTTCTCTCTTCTGCTTCACCTCTATTTTCTTGTGGAAGATAAATTTCTATACACCATAGGCTGTATGTCTTATTTCCCAGTTGCATGTAAAAACAATTTTTAACATTCATTTTTAAAACTTTGAGTTTCAACTTCTCTCCCTTCCTCCCTCCCCACCCATCCCCATTGAGAAGGCATACAATTCCACATAGGCTATACACTTGCAGTCATGCAAAACACTTCCGCAACAATCATGATATGAAAGACTAACTATATTTCCCTCCATCCTATCCTGCACCCCATTTATCTTATTCTCTCTTTTGACCCTTTCCCTTTTCAAAATATTTACTTCAAATTACCCCCTCTTCCCATTTGCCCTCCCTTCTATCACTGCCACCCCCTGTTTATCTCATTTCCCCCCCCTTTCCTGTAGTGTAAGATGGATTTTTATACCAAATTGAGTGTGTATATTATTCTCTCCTTCAGCAAAATTTGACAAGAGTAAGGTTCATTCTTTCTCTCTCACCTCTCCTCCCCTCCATTGAAAAAACATTTTCTTGACTTTTTTATGTGAGATAATTTACCCTATTCTATTTCTCCCTTTCTCCTTCTCCCAATATATTCTTCTCTCAACCATTAATTTTATTTTTTTGATACCACACCTTCATTTTCAACTAACCCTGTGCCCTGTTTCTCTCTCTCTCTCTCTCTCTCTCTCTCTCTCTCTCTCTCTCTCTCTCTCTCTCTCTCTCTCTCTCTTTATATATATATATATATATATATATAAAATCTGAGCTCCTGTGATCTTTGGAATATTATATTCCTAGCCCTTTCATCCCTTAATGTAGAAACTGCTAGATCTTGTAATACTGAATACTGATTGTGTTTCCACAATACTGAAACTGTTTCTTTCTGGCTGCTTGCAATATTTTCTTCTTAACCTAGGAACTCTGGAATTTGGCTACAGTATTCCTAGGAGTTTTCCTTTAGGGATTTCTTTCAGGAGGTGATTGGTGGATTCTTTCAATATTTGTTTTGCTCTCTGGTTCTACAATATCAGGGCAGTTTTGTCTGATAATTTCTTGAAAGATGATGTCTAGGCTCTTTTTTAGATCATGGTTTTCAGGTAGTCCAATAATTTTTAAATTATTTCTCCTGGATCTATTTTCCAGGTCATTTGCTTTTCCAATGAGATATTTCACAATATCTGCTATTTTTTTTCATTCCTTTGGTTTTCTTTTATAAATTTTTGATTTTCCAAAAAGTCATTAGCTTCCATCTGCTCCATGCTAATCTTTAAAGAATTATTTTCTTCAGCGAGCTTTTGGACTTCCTTTTGCATCTGGCTAATTCTGCTTTTTTAAGGCATTCTTCTCCTCATTGCCTTTTTGGGTCTCTTTTGCCACTTGACTTAATCTTTTTTTTTTAAGTTATTATTTTCTTCAGCATTTTTTCAGTCCCCTTTAGCAAGCGGGTGACTCATTTTTCATGATTTTCTTGCATCACTCTCATTTCTCTTCCCAATTTTTGCTCTGCTTCTCATACTTGAATTTCAAAGTCTTTTTTCAGCTCTTCCATGGCCTGAGACCAATTCCTATTTTTCTTCGAGGCTTTGGAGGTAGAAGCTTTGATTTTGTTGCCTTCCTCTGTTCAGATATTTTAGTCTACCTTGTCACCAAAATAAGATTCTATAGTCTGATTCTTTTTCCAATTTCTGCTCATTTCTCCAGCCATTTACTTGACTTTTAAGCTCTTTGTCAAGGTATTTCTGTGCTTTGTGTGGTGGCTGTACTGTCAGTTACTTGATCCCCCCACAATCTGTGAACCTAGAACTCCAGAAATAGCTGCTGCTGCCCCGGCCTTCTCCACCCCGTGCATCACCATGTGACTGGGGCCAGACCACTCTACTCTCTCACACAAGTCTGAGAGATATTTTCCACTGTCCATCCAGTTTGTCCTTGGTGTTTAGGGGTTGTCAAATCTATATACCACCACAGACGTCAGAAATTCAGTACCCCTAGGCCTGCTCAGGTCCTGTCTGTGCCGGTACCACTCGTGCTGAACTTAGCTCTGCTCCCAGTGTGGCACAATAGATGGTTCCTATCAACCTTCCACGTTGTCTTGGGATGGAGATTTGCTCTACTCTGTCATTCTATAGGTTCTGCAGCTCTGGAATTTTTTTAGTCATTTTTACATGTATTTGGCTAGGCATGCATGAAGAGCTTAACAAATCTCTGCTGCTACTCTGCCATATTTGCTTTGACCCCCCCCCCCAAGTGGAAATAATTACAACTCACTGTTAGATGGGAAAGAGGGAGGAAGAGGAAGAGAGAGAGAGAGAGAGAGACAGAGAGAGACAGAGACAGAGACAGAGACAGAGAGACAGATAGAGAGAGAGAGAGAGAACTATTATTATTTATGACATAATGGCTATAAAATTGCCTTTGGTTCTAAAAGAACTGAGTTCAAGTGCCACCTGTGATATATATTAGCTTCACGCTAAGGGTGAGTCACTTTACTTCTGGGTATGCTACAATGACCTGTATTGCTAAAGCAACTTTCTTTCTCTAGGTGTTCCCCCTACCAACGAAATCACGGGTCCAATATATATCCCTCTCAATGACAAGAGTTTTATCAATTTTCCCCTTAAATTAAATGATTGGTCTAAATATTTAAACCAGAGAAGGATAGGAAAGAGATATCTTTTCGAGAAAAGTTACTTTCTGTCTTTCATTGCTCAAATGACTATATTTGGTAAAAATTATGCATATCTCCAACCTATGGAGGAGTTAGGCATCAATATTCCCATTTCAGAGGTGATCAAACTTATCTGCATGGCACAGTGGTTAGAGAGCTAGCCTGGCAGTCAGGAACACCAAGGACTCAAGTTCTATTTCTGGCAAATCCTGGCTAAACAATCATAGGAAGATCATGTAGCCTTACAGTGCCCTACCTTCAGTCCCAGCAATTTGAAAAAGTGCCAGTCTCAAGGCTAGCAAGAAATCATACATACATGCATACATATAGTAAAACATATACATAGCAAAATATTGTTGTTGTTCAATTGTTTTCAGTTATGTCTTGCTCTTCATGACTCCATTTGGGATTTTCTTGGCAAAGATACTGGAGTCATTTGCCATTTCCTTCTCCAACTTATTTTATAGATGAAGGACTGAGGTAAACAAGGTTTAAGTGATTTGCTGAGGATCACGCAGGTAGCAAGTGTCTGAGGCCAGATTTGAACTCACAAAAATGAGTTTTCTTATATCCTGTCGTGGCACTCTATCACCTGTGTCACCTAGACTTCCCAAAAGTATACATACAAATATTGTTTGTTTTACTCAATAGACAAAATATGTATATATATATATATATATATGTATATATATATGTAGTAAAACAAAAAACATGTGTGTATGTATATATACATATACATATATATTAAAAATAAATAAACCAACTTAATGGATGGATTTACTATGGACTTCTGGTATAAATGGAAAAAGCTTTTAATTCAAACTTAGACCTCAAATATAGAAATATATTTGACACATACCAAATTACCAGGGAAAATCACAGCTCAGATATTTTTATGGGATGGTACAATTATAGATTTTAAGGCTGGATGGGACCTTAGGGGGTGGTCTAGTCCAAATTCTTCCTTTTAGAGACACAGAAACTAAAGCCCAGAGAGACTGACTAGCCAAAATGACACAAATGTAAGTCAACAGAGGCTTTCTACAAAGGATTGCTCCTAGGCAAAATTGATTCTCCTTGACACAAAAACTCATTTAAAAAAATTCCGTATCCTTCCTGTGTTTTTCTGCATTTCTGTAAGTTTGAGACACTGCCATCTTCAAAGCATTAAATTGAGAATCAGTCAAAGGACAGTAGAGAATGGCATGAAGAGCCTGCAACACATTATAAATAAGGAAAAACAAAGGAGAATCACTATAAAGAATATCATAGAAGACAAATGAAACAAAAAAAGGACTGGTCATGTGACAAGAGCAAAAGTTAGTAGATGAGTGGCTCAGGTATTACACTGTTACCTTCACAGTGCAAGGAGAAAGGAAAAGAAGTTTCCCGAATAGTGGGTCCAACCTTTTTGGGAAACTTAAGGGGGGACAGGGGAAAAGGGAATAGGAATAGGAAGACATAAATGAGTTGCAACATTATCAAGGAAAGGAATACTTATAGAGATCTCAGATCTTTGGAGTATTTTTAAAACATTTAAAATCTCAAAAGGACGATAGAGATCAGCTGCTCCAATGTCTTCATTTTACAGATGACAAAAGTGAGGGCCAAAGAATTTGAGATTAACTGAAGTTTATGCGTCAGTATAGTGACAGAGTTGTGACTGCATCCTCTATTTCCTGACTCCCTATCCACTATTCCTTTCCTACTGCACTCAGTAGAAAAAATGACTTTAGTCCTAAATTGAAAACACAAACGCATTGAGTTTATACTCTAAAGAAAATTATAAGTGTGTATAGTGAACACAAATGCCAATAAACTTTAAGGTATGGAAGAATGGCAATTTAATTTTTGCCTAAGGAGAATTAGAAGATAGCTCAGAATTAATCAAGGACATCTTAGCATTCAATACAATGTGTGCCTTATTGCTTCAATTTAGCGTTTTAACAAGATAACTAATAAGGAAATAATGATCAAAATTAAATTATTCTAAGATTGGTTAAGTGGTAATGCTTAAGAGTAGGATTTGTTCTTTACAGAAGGATAACATTCCTTTTTCATTGCAATTGTGTGGAATAGAATGGTGATTGAAACCATTAAGTTGCCTATGTCTTCCATTTAAATGAATAAATATTGGGGAAATTGTTCTTGTTCATTTCTGTAACCCCTAAACGTACTTTGTATACACTGAATCTAGGTGGTGCCAATAACTAGTTATAAAAGAAACATTCAAATTAATCAAAATAATGTATAAAACAGCTTTTCAAACCTTAAAGTGTTAAAGAAACGTCAGATCAAAGTGTTCTCAGTTCAAATTAAAAAATCAGAATTTAGTGAAAATGCTTTCAAACAATGGCTACATAATTCTTTTGTCTCCTTTCCTCTTTGCTCCATCTTCCCTTAACTTCCTTGAGGTCTTCTACTCAACATCTTCCATTTGACAGCTTCTACTTAAATAATAATAATTAACTTTCCATTACAAATGGTTGTTTAAACATCTAGATATAGCATTAGTCAAACCCAAGTGTTAGTCCTTTCTCCACAAATCAGGCCTTGGTTAACTGCCATGATACCAAGCAACTTAGCAGTATAATCATATGGGGTAGGTAAGTCATTGATATTCCCATCCCTAGGCCTTAATTTAAAATGCAAGCTAAGTCGAAGTGAAGCAGTCTCAGTCCTTCTCCCCAGAGGATAGGAGTAGGCAGAAACAATGAAAGGTCATTGAAGAATTCTTTAGTTCATCTACTGAAGACACTGTGCCATCCAACCCTATGGGCATTCTTAACTAGCTCAGTCAACACTAGTATATTCAGAGTTGCTTAAATTATGCTTACCTTATTTTGCTACATTTTTAAATGTATTCTGTTTCCGTGATGGAATACAGTGTTTCTAAAGAGTGCAGAACAATACAAGCCATAATATTCTAAGGTATCCTTGGACTTTAGAAAGCTCCTGGACAAATCTCTGTATGCCAGAATCAAGAAAAAGGGGGCTTACATACTATGTTATATATTTGCCCTCCTTATAAACTTTATTTTAATAACAGTAAATTATAATTATAAATTTCCCTTTGAATACAAGCAGTCTCTCATTTATTCAATAAGTATTTTTGAAGTACCTACTGACATATAAGTCTAATTGTATTCATTTTATACTTCATCAATTCAGTGAATAGTTCCTATTGGTGAGACAACCCTTCTATTCATGCAGGTTGCAACCTTTCTATGGCTTTCATTCATATTCTTCAATAAATGAAGTTGTGTTCATACATCTTTCTGCATATCACTTTCATTTCCCATTCCAAAAAGTTATTTCTTGTATCAGAAAAATGTGATGTTATAGGTAATCTTCCAAACCCAGGGACCTCCACTTGTGCAAAGAAGCTGGAAGATGATGTCTTATCTTATCTCTTTTTGGAGCTCAATCCCTAGAATTATAATTTATCAACATTTAATTTCAATGATTTTTGTTTATGTTTCCACTGAAACTGTCATAGCCATTATGTATATAGAAGCACAAGAAGTACTTCTATAAATACTTTAGTAGATATAGTGCCTCTCCGTTTTGACAAATAAAAAAGTCAATGACTTGACTTCCTTGGTGTGTGTGTGTGTGTGTGTGTGTGTGTGTGTGTTTATATATATTAGATCTATGCATATAATCATATAAACAAGTATGTATTTTACATACATACATACACACGTGTGTGTGTATGTGTGCATACTACAGAGACCTACAAAATGTATATCATGCACTTTTTTCCAATGTTTAATGGCATGATTATTAACATTCACACCATACTGTTGTATATTTTGTGAGATCTAGTTGCAACTATCAGTGGATTATTTTCTATTAAAATGGCATTGTTCCTTCTGGTGAAAATAAGTTACCTACTCAATTCTAACTTGTTCTATGTGCAGGCTATCCAAGAATAATTGGGATTTTTAAAAGATACTCAGAGTTCTTTGCAGGATTAGGAGGGCTCTGTGAAACAATGAATAAAGCACTGGACTTATAGTGGGGAGAGATATGAGTTTGAATGTCATCTCTTGAAATAATTAGCTGTGTGTGACCCTGGGGCAGTAAAGTAACTGATCTGAGCTTTAGTGTCTCAATATTTTAAATAGAGATAATAATGCCTAGAGTGATGATCTCACCAGGATTTCATAAAGACTGAATGAGATCTAAAGTATTTTGTAAATCTAGATAAATATGCACTGTTGTTATAGACATAAGTAGTCAAATAATCACCTTAAAACTAGCAAATGCTCTTAACTAGCATAATGCTGGTGACATAATAGGGATTCAATGAAAACTTATTGAAACAATTTTGGATCCTGGAAAGCAGCACACTATGTAAACATACAAAGATTAATTTCTTTAGAAATATGTAGAGGTATACAAATTATTGCATATCTGTATACATAAAATTTAAATACACAGAGAAGAATAAAAATATGAAATTAGTAAAGTGATTTTTAAGTCATTTTACTAAAGAACCATAGACTCTCAGATTTGAAATGTGCTTCCAAGTTTATCTAATATAGATCTGAATAGAAATCCTCTTTACCACATGCCAGTTGAGGCTGAATCGGTTTCCATTTGAAGACTTCATTTTGAGGCAACCCAAATCATTTGGGAGAACATTTTATTATGGAAATTTTCCTTATATTGAAATCAAATTTTTATTTGCAACTTCCAGCCTTTGTGCCTACTTCTGACCACTGAAGTCCAGCACAACTAATGTATCTTTCAAATGAAAGACCACGAGGTACTTGTTATCAAGCTATCATGATAGAAAGCTATCATCCAGAGCCCTCAGCCATGTCTTCTTTACTCAAGATTAAACATCACTCCACCCTCTAAAACCAGTTCAACAAATTTGCATGTAGAATGATTTCTAGTTCCTTCACCATTTTATTTTCTCTTCTCTAGACTTGTTCTAACGTGTTGACGCCTTTCTTAAACTCTGTTGCCCAGGTCAGAACACAGTTCTAGTGTTCTCTCACTTCCGTGATTCTGTGCTTGAAACCATGCTTCTTTTAATTTAGCCTATTTTTCTATTAATTTTTTTTTGTCTAAATTGACTATTAAAACCTCAAGATCTTATTCATGTGAACATTTTTCTTCATTTTGTTTTTAATTCTGTATTCATAGGATCAAAGACTTACAATTGGAAGGGACCATCTAGTACAAATTTCTTATTTTATAGATCAAACTGAGACTGAGAGTAGTCAAGTGACTTGCCAAAGATTACATATCTAGTAAGTATCAGAGCTGGGATCTGAACTTACATCTTCCTGAGTCCAGGTCTAGCCCTTAATCTACTATGCTATGGTGCCTCTCTATAAATATGTCATTTAAAAATAAATGTGAAATATTACATTCATCTCTATTATATTTTATCTTATTACATTCAGTCCATTGTTATAACCTGTCAAAATATTTTTGAATCTTATTCCATAAAATACATTAGTTATGTGTCCTTTCCAGTTTTGTGATATATACAAGTTTTATGAGCAAGTCACCTTATGCCTTTTTCAAAGTCATTTATAAAAAACCTTAAACATAATAGGACCAAGGGCATTGACATTCAGTAGCCTTTATACAGGTAAAAGCATGGAATACCTTTTCACTTGCCTCTTAACAAAATGGTTTCTCCTTATTGTAAAAACTAATGAATATTTATCATTTTTCTTAACTCTTCAAGACCTGAAAGTGAGAGTTTTGGTTTATTTTGCTTTTTTAAATTCTCTTAATAGGGCTACAAAATAAGTATGACTTGTACTGAGATTTCATGGGGGTTATAGGTTTAGAACTGGAGGTCGTCAGTAAGTTAACAAGCTTTTTTTAAAATATTTAATATATGCCAGGCACTGTGCTAAGTTGTGGGGAGAGGTCATTGAACCCAACTACCTCATTTTACAGATGAAGAAGCAGAAAGCCAGGGACTTAGTGAGCTAAGGTTATATAAGTAGTAAGTGATAAAGATGAGATTCCATTCCAGTCAAGAACTAGTTTAAAATGTAAATGGCTTTGGGAAAAGTTTTTGACAAGATTCATTTGTTTTGCTCTGTTTTGAACCCAGATGCACTTTAGTGCTCTTCACATACTTCAGTGCAAAGTAGTCCTATACACACAAATTGGAGATTTTTACAGAAATATTCTCTTCTCTTGAGCTATGTTGGAATTAAAGGTTATTTTTGTTATATAATGAAGTGCATCAACAAATTTAATTTAAAATATACATTAAAGAAAAATGGTATGATAGTAGGTTTTCTCGATCATTTATAGTTTTCCCCAAAGGTACATCAATATAAAATTGTCAGTTTCAGAATTGAGAAGTGATTGTCAGTACAACAAAAGAAGCATACTGTCAGGATGGCATCATTTTTTTCTAGAAACAAAAGTACCTTCTTCAGTAATCATTTATTTTCTTTGCCTCTAAATTTACTTTTTCACCAAACTTCCCTATGGATATTAATGACATCACCATCTTCCCAGTCACCCAGGCTTAAAATTTAGAAGACATCTTTGACTCTCATTTCCCTTTATCCACCCACCATTGCCATTAAGTCAACAAGTCTTGATTGCAAAATATTTTTCATGTCCTTTTCCTTTCCACTCACACTATCAACACATTAGTTCAGATATTTATCACCAATTCAACTATTATAATAGCTGCCAACTGGTTTCTGTCCCTCCATTCTTCCCCCTTTTGAATTCATCCCACAAACAACTGTCAAAATAATCTCCCTGTGCCACAGTTCTTGGGTAGCTATGTCATACAGTGGATAGGGCACCAGACCTGGAGTCAGCAGTACCTGAGTTCAAACCCAGCTTTAGATGCTTACTTAGATGTGTAACCCTGGGCAACTCAATTAAGCCTGTTTATTTCAGTGCCTCATCTGTAAAATGGGCTGGAGAAAGAAATCACCAACTATTTCAATATCTTTTGCAAGAAAACACCAAATGGGGTGATAAAGAGTCACATGACTGAAACACCTCCACACCACCACCAAAAAGGCATGCATAGTTCTGAACCCTGTGCTTGAAATCTTTTAATGGCTCCTTATTGTCGACAGAATTTGTTTTAAAGTCTGTTTTTAAGACCCTCTATAATCTGATTCCAGCCTACCTTTCTATCTATACTTCAAATTACTTCTTCTTATGTTCAAGTTGAACTTGCCAGTTTCCTTTGCTCCAATTCAACAAGTTATCTCCTGCTCCTATGCCCTCTTAGAAGCCCATAATGCACTCCTTCCTCATATCTACTTTTCACTACCTTTACTTTCCTTCAAAGTTCAGCTACCTTAACACCTTGTCCAACAAGCCTATTCTAATGCTCACTGCTAAAATTGTTTCCCCCATTCAAAAAGTTTTATATTATCTGGTTCACTCTGCAAAATGTAAACAATTATCTACCCATACATATTTGTATATGAAATATATATATATATATATATACATATATATATGTATATATATATATATATATATCTGTGTGTTTGAGTGTGTATGTGTATCCCATGTTGATGTTAAACTGGAGTTCAGAAACCATGCTATACATGAACAGAAGTTAGATCTACCAAGTTAGATCTATCTACCGATCTATAGATCGATCGATCAATAGATAGATGTCCATGTATCTGTCTATATCTCCTCATTAACACATGGTCCTTTATAAGTGATCAGCAAAAATGGATTAAATGATTTAATGTTTTCTTTACCCATTGCCAAAAAAAGTTTTAATTATTTTTAATTCAAATTTGCCAGTTATTTTGGCATTAGACAGACCCAACTTTAGAGTAGTTTGAAGAAAACAAATTACCATTTGCAACTAGCCTTGGAACACATCAAATATTGCTAACATCTCAAACAATCACATCCAGCTATGTGGCAACATGATCCTAAGGAATCAAAGGTCAAATTGTACCTGGCAATGTTCCACTGTTCCAGTTCAGCTGTCCAGACTCCCAGACCTTGAGTCAAGAATATCTGAGTTCAAATATATCCTTAGACACTAGTTTTATGACCCTGAACAAGTCATTCAATGCTTGTTTGCCTCAGTTTCCTCATCTGTAAACTAATAATAATTTATACAGTTATTTAAAGTTTCAAATGTACTTTAAGACAGTAACTGATTTTATCCTCACAACCTCTCTGGGAATTAAGTGTTATTTATTACCCCCATTTTATAGATGAGTTAACTAAGTGACTTAAGTAACTTGTCCGGAATCACAAAACCGGGAAGTATCTGAGGTTGGATTTACAGTCAGAAAGTCTATCTTTCTATCCACTGTACTGTCTACTAATTTTTGTAAAATGATTATAATAATAGCTCCTAATTCAGAAGGTTGTTTTGAAGGTAAACAGATTACAATTGTGCAGTGATTTGTAAACCTTAAAGCATTATATACAGACTAGCTATCATCTTCATCATCATCATCATCTTCATCATCATCATCATCATCATCACCATCATTATCATGATCATTTCTATCCTGTTCTTTTCTTGACCCCATTACTCTTACTGGTATGGTTCCTAAACAAATATGTGGATATATATTTGTGTATGTGTGCTGTGTGTTTGTGAGTGTGAGCGTGTAAGAGGCAGAAAAAGGAAGGGAAAAGAAGAGTGATCTCTACTAGAATCTGCTAAAAAAAATATCAGTGTCACTTTTTTTAAAAAAGCTTGTTTCTTTATGACATATTTATAGAATACTATCAAGCCTTGTGATGGGGGCAAAAATCATAAAAATAGGAGGAATATTAATAACTTGGTGGCAGTTTTTTCATGCTTATAAATAACAAAAATTGTTAGTAAGCGAATGATGAAGGGCATTAGGCCATACTGTCATTAGATAATTTAATGACGTTCTTCGTGTTACTTTGGACACAAAGCACTAATGAAATTTTCTACATTCTCAGGAACATATATAGTCTTCCCAGTAAGAGGCTAGATTGCACACTTTTCCAAAACAGTCTTAAATGATGTGAATTTGAAAACATTCAGTTGTGGTTGATGGTGAAAAAAAGCTTTCATGTACTGGTTCTTCATTAAAATATTATAGAAAAAGAGAGACTATCCTATTCCAATCTGACTTTTTGCCAAATGAAAAAGGCATGAGAAAATAGATATTAAGGTAAAAATCAGGAATAGGATCGATAAGTGGGAATGGGTATACAGAAACAGTCTTAGGGAGGGGGGATGCAGGGGAGAGAAGTGTCAGTTGGATCTCTTTATCCCCCCAAATCCCAGTAGCCATTGTTTCAACCATAAAGAGAAAAGGTTAAGTTTATTCAAAAAGTTAATTTGCCCAAGGTAAGCAAGTGCAGCTTTAATATCAGCATTTATTCATGTAGTAACCAAAATTTACAATGACCATTATTGTTTAAGATATGAGTTTACATAATATAATAAATAGGAGTTTGGAAGGCATAGTAAACATCTCAGAAACTTACTTGAGCATTCTAGTAAGTGGTGAAGCATTTTAAACATAAACCATTCCAATACAATCCAATAAACATTTATTAAACTCCTACTTTTTGCCAAGCATTGGGCAAAGCAGTGTATATACAATTAATAAAAATAAAATGATCTCTGCCCTTCAAGGAGCTTATAATCTAAACAGAGAGATACACACACAAAAGGAGGCAGGAAGGGTGAATATGCATGGGAAGGGAACACCAGGGGGCATCTCATTCCATGGAGCTGAAACCAGGCAGGGCAATAAATACAAAGGGGAATGATCCGAGAAGCCAGTCTCTGCCCACTATAAAGGAGGGCACTGGGAGGCTTTTGGTACTGTACCCTCCAGGTGTAGAGGGGAGAGGAGGTTTGAAGGAGGCTAACTCATTCAAGGCTTGAGTTAGCAGTTTGATGATAAGCTTAGAAGTGATGAGCTTGTCCAGGGAGAGTCATCTTGTTCAGTGGAGTTGAAACCAGGAAGGTCAGCAGATGCAAAGTGCATTGTTTGACTGAGTGTAACTTTTGATCTACATTCTCTGAGATCTACTGAAATTATATATGTTACATATTTTTAATACAAGTATATGATACACATACAAGTGTGCATTATATATATGTTATATATATGATGTACATATGTAAACATACATGTATATAATTTAATACTCAAAATCTTTTCAATCTGGCAATACCTGCCTAAGCTTGCATTCTGTAAGCCTTTTACAACAATGGGAGCAATAATAACACCAATAATAACAATATCCAAAATTGATACAGTACTTTAACATTTACTTGAGTCTCACAACAACCCCCTGAGCTAGGAACTATTATTTTTACTGTTTTACAGATAAGAAAAGGGAGACTGACAGGAGTTAAAGTGACTTGTTTATAGTCACACCATTAAGAAGTCATCTGAGGCATGATTTTATCCCAGGTACTAGGCTCCAAGTCTCATGATCTCTAGCTTTCTCAGCCCAGGATCAGTCACTTCCACTCTGCTATGAGGTGATAGATTAGGAGAAAGAGATGGAGAGACAGAGAGAGGATGTGCTTTTAGATATGAATAAGTTCACTAAATTTATAAATTAATTCCACTGATAGGAAAGGGTTTGGAAAGATTTTCTAGGCCTCATACACTTCCACCTGTAAACAATTCCTGTTGTCCTATATAATAACAGGCTTCATGTAAAAATTTTATATCTAGTTTCTTATGAATACCATATGTAAATCAAATCTAGAGAAAATATATTAACTGAGAATGACCTCTCTCACCCTCCCACATATACCAGCTGGTTGTATCCAATATTCCTGTGTCCTCTCTCATGCCTCTAGTTAAGAATTATAAAATTTTGGCATTGCTATATACTTTCCAGTGGGAGTTTTTACCATACACTAATGTTTAATAATATATACCACTATTTTGGCTTAATTATAAAAGAATAATAGACAGATTGTAACATGAATCATTTGATCCTCCTTGATCCTCTGAAACATTCTTAGAGAAGTCTTAGGGAAAACAGAACACAACCATGAAAAACCCATAGGGTTTTACTTCTAGAAGACAACATTTGCAGTTAATATTATTACTCTATTCTTTTTACCAGTACTGATGAAGAGGCTGCCTGACATAGTAGGCAGAGCTCTGGGCTTGAAGTTGGAGGACTTTGGGTTCAAATCCCAACTCACATACTTAGTAGCTCTGTGTCACTGCTCAAGTCACATAACATTTCTGAGTCTTCATTTTCTCATTGGTAAAGTAAGAAAAATAATAGCACCCACCTCATAGTGCTGAGTATCAAATGACATCCTGTATGTAAAGAATCATATAAATAGATTATTATTATGGTTTATAATTCCACAATCATAATTTCTAAAATTTTCTAAGGAAAAAAAAAGATTCTCATGTCTATTTTCTCCCTTTAGGTCTTGAACTCCCTCAACCTGTAGCCGGTTCAATTCATTACTCGCTCATAAACGGGTTTGTAGGTTTTGTTTTCCTCTAATTGACCTTTACAGGTAAACTATGTCTCACAGAGCAGAGATAAAGTCTTAGATCTGCTTTACATCTTCCACATTGTCTAACACAGTGTTAGACAAGCCGTAGATATACACAAAAGACTTTTTTATAGGACATGAGATTTTACGCTTTATGGAGAAAATACAAGAAAATTTTAATCTTAGGAAACATAAGTCCCTACAAGTTTCTTTAGAACAGTAACTGTCATTTTTTAATATATGACTACAGTCCCCAGACTCATAATGAATTGTTTGTAAGTATATATACATATGCGTGTATGTATGTATGTATGTGAATTTAAAGTTTCTTGAGGGTAGGAGTGATCTTCATTTTATTGATCACATATTCCTTGTACTTATTGCAGTGCCTAGCATATAATGAGTCCTTCCTTAATCAATGCTTTTTCTATCTAACATTTTATATCTTTTTTTTCTCTTTAGTAGAAGGTATAATGGGAGAATAATTGATATACTAAAATATAATCAGGTGGATATACTTTACATTACAAATAGAAACCATGCCATCTCACTTGATTTTATTCTTTTTCCAGCCTTTCTTTCCTCAAATCTTTTGTTTTATTTTCCTTTCCTCTTTCACACACACACACACACACACACACACACACACACACACACACACACACACAGAGGCAATTTTAAATTAAGAAAGAAACATTCAGAATTGAAGCAATTAACCAAAAATAAAACTAGAGATTCCAATTCCTGCTGTAATGGCTTAAATTTGTTAGTGCTTCAAACCAGCCAAACTGAATAATCAATCAAAGACAGGGGCAGTTTTCTAATATTTCCACCTCAACAGCAGCATTTACAATACCTCCCTATTTAGTATCATTTACAACAATAATTTACATATTGTTCATAAGAATTCCAAACAAGATTGAGTCTTACACAATACCTCTGGCATTACAAGTTTCCTCCCAGTAACAGGATTCATTTTTCTGTGTTTATGTATTTTCACACAATGCTGCATGATGTAGTTCACATATGAACCGATCCAAACAAATTTCTTGATGACAAAGAAAGTGAAGACTATAAGACAATTTCTTTAACACCATGGGAAAAAAAGGCGGGGTCATCTGGACTTGCTGATTTTCATATGGAAAATTTTCCAATTACTGTATTTCCTTATCTGTTTTCTGTCAATAGACATTTTTTCAAGGTCTTCATTATTTCTTCACAATTGTTTAATGGAAAACTTCACTTAAATAATGAGCTCAATAACTGTTCCAATTTAACATCATCATTCATTTTTGTTCTTTTTCTCATTCTTTACCAGAGTCTTTTCTCTTTAGGATCTTTCCCTTGGGTATACTATCTTTGTAAATGCTTTTTTTTCTTTTTTCTCCAATGCTTTTATGAACATTAACTCATTCTGCATTAGCTTCTTACTTGAATATGTTCCTTTCAAGTGACAATTAAGCCCTCTCATATTCATGTTCTATCCTCCTATTTTCTTTATTTTCAGAATAGTTATTGCTTGTTACCACTGCTCCATTCTTTTATTAAACCACTCTCTTTTTAATGGAATTAAATGCTTCATTTTATTTGTGATATTTTCAATATAAGTGTCTTTCTTACCTTAAAGATCTCACTACTCTGCCCTACTAAAAATTATTTCATTCTCACAATTTTCTCTACTTAAAACCAAAAAGTCTTGAAAATTTAGTCAATTTGATAGGATTTTATTTTAAAATTTTGAATCAATATTGATTAGTGATGTTAGTTTATATCCTGATGCCTTCAAGGTAATTTATTGATATGCTAAATTTATTTTCTATAACAGTTTATTTTCAAATTTATAATCTTTTCCTTCATAAGTATAAAAATGCATCCAAACTCTTTCTAGATCATAAATTTATAGTCAGTATCATTTAGTAACTTGCATTGTTACAGCATCATCATCATGACTGTTAAGATATCATTGTTACAAAGAACTCCTAGCAAGCAAACTTCCTCTACTGAGGACATTTAACAGGTCCTCTGCTCCACATAGCTTCATAAGATTGACTGAGGAAGTAAGGCATAAAGTCAGTATATATCAGAGTCAGTACTAGAACCTAGGTTTTCCTAACTTGTAGGCTGGCTCTCTAACCATGTTCTACTACTTCAAATAAAATATAACATAACTTTATATTTAAAAAGTATACTCTGAAGTTACTGTTTTCTTTTCTGTCTTTTCTTTCTTTTCTTTTCTTCTATCTAGAGAGATAACAGCCATACTTTACTCTTTATCATTCCTCCTCAAAATCATTTTGGTTTCCCCTATTTCCTATCAAAAATATTTCTCACTAGTATTTCAGAAATAATTTCTATAAAGTGCTCCCAATACATACCACTTTTCTTTCATAAAAACCTCAAGTATTTTTTTTATTTTAAATTGGTTTTCTTTTGGTGAAAACTATATAGTAGATCCCTTAAATTAAAAGTATTACTCTGGTGTTTGTATGTGCGTGCGTGTGTGTGTGTGTGTGTGTGTATGTGTAGGAAATGTAAATGAATATTATGTTTTTTTTTTTACTAAAGACTTCTTCTGATATTATATCATTACCAAACTTGACCTAAGCAGGGGGAATACCCCAGAGTCAGGAGAATTGAATTCACATCCAAGTTCCACAATTAATTAATTTAGAGCAGGTCATTCGAATTTTCATAAGATGTTTTTCAACTGGAAGATGATCAGTTACTATAAGCACTTCTTCTCCAGTACTATATTATTAAAGAAAAAAAAGTTGCATTTTCACTAAAAGTTTCTGATTTGTTGGTTATTCATGACTTTTCATCTTCCTCAATTTTATGCCTTTTGTCATTTCACCACTCAACAATTCCAAGTGACATGGAGGAGACAAAACAACAAGGAATTCTGTCAGCTGCAGAAAATAGCTAGGGGACAAAGCTATTGTTTTAAGTAAAGTTGGAGAAATAGTTATCTGTAACTTTCCTTCACCCCCAGATCATTTTCATCACTATCTGTGAGTTGGATGTAGCATAAATGTAAACATTATGGGCTTTATTAAGGTTATTACACTTGAGTTGAATATTCACACTCCTTTAATACAATGTACCTAATATAAAAGACAGCAAAATGTCTCCCTAGTTTGTAATCAAGACAGATGACATAAAGAGAAACTCATCAAAACTGGAGTTCAAAACTTTGAGTGATAAAAACCATCCCTATATCAGTAAATATAAAACTCTCCTGTGTATTCGATCATCAGATGCCTGGAATAAATCAGTTTTATTTTTCCTATTAAAATTATGACTGATGAGAGCAACAGATAAAAACTAGGATCATTTCATCCCAGCATTGCATGGAATGTTCTGAGATTTGTTAGAGTTTGAAAATGTGGAACAATTTTTTGAATTGCTTAAATTCACCTTGGAAGGCAAAAGGTAGGGTTTATTTAAAGTACTGTCAGAAATATTCAAGAATCTGCAAGGATAAAGTACTCTTTCCTTATCATCTGCTCCTCCTGCTGTAATTCTTCCATTAACTCAATCCTGGTCAGCCACTTGAAGACTAAGTAATGTTCATTTCTGAGCTCCATAGGTTAAGAAGGATCTGAAAAAATCAGGGACAGTTTAAGAATAAGTGTGTGGGGGTGAGGGTGGGGGAAGGGAAGTAAAGTTTAGTAAAAATAAAATGGGGGGATTGTGATAATTCGTTCAAGAGAAGTAAAAAATAAGGGAAGAATTTAATAATCTCCAGACTTTTTTTTGTTTTGTTTTCTTTTTGGAGTGTGTGTGTGTATTTCCTAGTACACATTTTCTTATTTATAATCTTGAGCAAGCTAGGAAATATCTAAATCCAAAACATTCCTGAAACAATAGACTGGTACTCATGGTACTGATGAGGGCTGGAAGAGGGGTGTGAGACAAAGACCAGCATACCAGGGCAAGTCATCTGGAGAAGAATTCACGGACTCAAGCATTGTTGAGATCAAGGTAAAGATTTATTAGACTTTTCAGCCAGCAAGAGTTCTTAGGGAAACTGCAACCTTAAAGGGAAAGTTTATATGGGATATTCCATAGTATCACTTGTGCTAAATATACTAACTAGGTGTTTTGGGGTGGGATTAGGGAGTGGTTAGGGAGTGGTCAGTTCTTAAAGAAACATGCACTTTTGGTATCTACTGAGAAGGTATTTTACCCAAAATTCATTGGGAAATAGCCCAAGGCGGAGCTACATGGAGGTGTTGGTTTTAGGCCTGAAAAGTCACTAAGTCAACCAACGGTCAGGGCTGACCAGGAAAAATCAGGCTTTTCTTGTCAATGTCTTGTTAGAAAATATTAATATAAGGGAATATAGGTATGACTAAGTCTAGAATACATATGATTGGTCAGTGAGAAGTAAATGTCCTTACGACCCAGCACACAGTCTGTTAAGCCAGTACACAGTTGGTTCAAACTAATGAGTTCTAAAGGTGTGACTGGCCACTATAGCAGAAAGGGACATAACAGTTGTTTCTAGGGTAGGCTGTGTCCTTGGGCTGGGGAGAAACTGCCTGAGATAGCATTTTGAGGTTAGGGAAAAATGTGATTTTTAAAGAGAAATGTGATTTTAGAATTGGGGCCTAAGTACATGCACCCAAGCACCCCATCAATATATTTGAGGGGGAAACCATTTTTTTCTCCAATTATATGAAACATTAAAAATAAGATGAAAGCTAAATGCTTCCCTTCTCCAGTGAGTGTCCAACAAACATAGAGATGTAATCTTAAGCAGTAGCAAGACAGATTTACTTTAAATATGTGAAATTTCTGACAATGAAAGTTAAATGATCATTCTACCATATTATCATGGATACTTAAAAAAATTTTCTGGAAACTTTTCAAAGTAAGATGTAATTTCAATTGTCTGGAATGTTTGTTGTATGGATTAGGATTAATGCTTCATAAACTCGGGGCCCTGACCCCACATGGGGATGTGAAAAGTTTTGACAACAGTAAGAGTTTTTTTAACACACTATGAGCAATATATTAAGTTGAAGTCAAACGGGTAATGAATCTAATGAATTTCTGTCTGCACTTGCAGTGACAAAAACTTCAAAAACTTGGAAGGGGTCACAAGTGGAAAAAGTTTAAGAGACCTGGAGTATATGACTTATCCATATTCTTTTCAGCCTGTAAGTCTATAATATTTGTTGTGGAATCAGAGTACTCAGGCATCCTAAATTAGATGTAAATTCGAAGTAATTGTAAGTAAGTTTCATTGATTGGTTGTTCATTCTTTGGCTTCTTAAGGAGATACGTTGAAATCTAATAAAAACCATCCTAGTTTCACAACAGATGCAAAGGGTTTTTTTTTGTTTGTTCGATTTTGGGGAAGTGTTCTTTTTTTCCTTGCCAAATACTATGACAGCTGTCACTATGAATAGAAAGTAGGCTAAAGTGATGCAGATGACACATGTACCAAACAGTAAACAAGTTCCTGCCAATTTTAGATGTTCACCCTCATTTGCTGTGAGATCCGCAACAGTAGTTTCATATTCAGGTCTTAAATGTATTTAACAATGCATCCATAGCTACAGGGTTCAATTACTGGATTTTTTCCCTTAGGAAATGAGGTGGGTAGTCATCCTGAAAAGACAGACAAATTTGTATTTAATGTGCATCTTCACTTTCCGATAGATATTCAAACTCAACGATATTCAAAGACGAGCCCATCAAATAATTATATACATCACATCCTTGGTTATGTCAGCTTTAGTTGAATTTGGCAACTCACTTTGGGCCTTATTATATAGTTAGGTGTTTTTATGTTCTCATTTGCATAATATCACTGACAAAGCTTTAAAATGAAATTTATTAAGCTGCTTCATTTTTTTCCTATATGTTCCCTGGATTCTCCTCTTGGGAATTTTACACGCATGAGGTCCTCCCCCAAACTTGTTTCTGATATTAGGTTTCCACATTTAAATAGGAGTAAAAGAGTTGTTATAATGATATGATGCTGAAGTTCCCATTTATGATGTACTTCACAGTTTGCAAACTATTTTTTACTCAGCATCTCATATGATCTTTATTGTTCTTCCTTGATGGCCCTAGAAAAAAATGAGTGTGTATGTGTGTGTGTTTGTGTGTGTGTGGAGTACACTTATGATTAATGGATGGATGGTATTATCTTCATTTTGTAAATGAAATAATAGAAACTCAGAGATGTTTAGTGATTTCTCCTAGTACATAAAGGGCCAATAGCAGGTCTAGAAAATAAATCCAGGACTTTTGACTCGCAATACAGAGGAATATCCACTACTCAAGCTGCCTATCCCATCATTTAATTTATGTATTTGTGTTTTATATTATTTCCAGATGATGTCCTCTATTATCCTTTCTCTGTGCATTCATTCAATACATCCCCATGGCTGGGATGTAGTCCTAAGCTTTGTTTTAAGCTTTATTTTTCCTGGAACTCTATTTATGTAGGGGCAATCAACTGAAGTTCAAAAAAATCTTGATTCATCCCTTTGATTCAGATCTCCCTCCATGGATGAACCTGAGGTAAGTGAGTCCAGAACCAGAGTCCCTTTTGGGAGTGAAGGGTGCCCCTGGACCTTAAGTTACAACACAGATTCTACTTTTCAGCGTTGAAATCAAATTCCTTCTTCAAGTCCCAGCTCAGGGTCACCTTCTCCATGAATCTGTCCTTAATTTCTCTTCAAATTAAAACTGATTTCTACCTTTTCAACTTCTTTTCTTTATCTGAATCTTTCCTTTGCTCTGGTCACATTCAGATTGGCATCCTAAATTACTGTCCTTGTCAAGTGCTCCTCTGTTAGACTTTAAGTTCCTTGAGGTCAGGAAATAGTCACACTTCATCCTTACCATCCTAGCATCTAACAGAGAATCTTTTATGCTAATAGATGCTTAGTAACTGTTTAATAGAATTAGCTTGTAGAATAAATGCCAAATGAGTGTGTGTTTATATATGTATGTAAAAACCAATATGAAACTAAACCACCTTAGAAAATGAAAATTCCAAACTTGTATTCAAATTTTCACAGTTCTTACTCTGCAAAATTGTTTCCCCCTCTTCTATACCTTGCCTCAATCTGTATATATATCCTACAATATAGTAATTTTAAAATGTTGAATTATGAATGTATTTCTCCCTTTTAATAATCCAAAATAGAAAATACTGAGATCCTCATGATGTTCTAAAAATATCTCCTTGAGTATCTAAAATGAAGCCTAAGAAATTTTGGCAAAAAGCAAAAAGTTGTCCAAAAGCTGTGAACCACACATCTAAAACAAGGAGAATAGGAAATCCTCTCACATTCTACCATCACCCAAGGCACTAGAGAACATTCTATATGCGATATGAACTTGATAAATGTTGGTGAAAAATAAATGCTTGTTCAGTGAGTGTCATTTTATCAGGAGCCAGGGATTCTCTGGGCCGGAGGGCCTCACATATCCTAACAGCTCATGCATGTCTAGTCATTAGATGTTCTTGCCTGGATGAGACAACACAAGCAAAACCAAATACTCTTCTCAGCTATTGAGGGACTGACAGTGATCATTTGTAAAATCTTTCTCTCCTTCCCCCCATACACACTATGTCAATGTGCATGTGTGTATGTATTTGCTTTTGTATATTTCATCTCTGTGTTCTTATATTTGTATATTCAAATATTATTTGTATTTGTATAGTCCTTTAAGATACTCAAAGTTCATTCCTCATGACAACCTCAGTAATATATTTTATTCCCATTTTACAGATGAGGAAACTGAAATCAGAGATATTATATGATTTGTTCTTGATCACATAGCTATTAGTAAAATGGGAAGGAAGGAAAGAAGAAAAATAGATAGATAGATAGATAGATAGATAGATAGATAGATAGATAGATAGATAGATAGATAGATAGATAGATAATAGGCAGACATGGAGAAATGATAGATGGAAAGACGAGACAGAGAGACTCAATAAACGACTATTATCCATTCCTAAAAATATCTAGAAGACTGCTAAAGATCTTATCAAGGTTTGGCAGACAATTAGAAGACAAATATGGTAAAGGAAGACATAATTGTACATATTCTAGATTCAAAATATAAGTCACATTGTCTAACTCTGCGTTTACCCTTCCTTGATGAGGAGGATGCTACTTCTACTGTACATTTTCTCCTTTTGGTTAAAGCTACTAGACTTTTTGAGAGGCACTGGAGTCTGTAAGCTTTATCTTTTTCCCTAACTATATGTCACATTCATTCTCATGTTCTCCCTGATGGCTAGATATGTTTTATAGGGACAAGAGTCTTGTCATAGAAGCAGAAATGCCTGAGAAAATTCTCAGTAAGTGGAAATAGGACTAGAGTCACTTACTACATCCCCTACTCCAGAAACCATCTACAATGAGGCATAAAAAAGGGATTACCTTCACCTCTTACAGAGAATGAATGGAGAGGCTAGCAATCCATGACTCAGTCAGTAAGTATGAAGATAAAAGTGCAGCTATTAGAGAATAACAAAGAGGGCTCATAATAGTGATGCCAATCCCATCCCATCCTAGTATCCTTGTATGAATATAGCAAAAGTTTGCTGTTGGGGATCTAATCTGATGTAAAATTCCATTTCAGCTGGTGAAATTATTCTACAAGAGTGTAATTCCTCCATAGAAATCCCAGAAGAAAAAGTGACTCAGAAGATGCTGCCCATATTATTTGGAGACCTGTTCCCCTAAAAAATTGTTGCTGTTGGGTCACTGTGGTATTTACCAAGCTTAATTATAGGTTGCAGAGCCCAAGCTTTGTCTCTGTGAAATTCAGCTAAGACCTTTCATGGGCTGATAATGAGGTAGCCTCAAATTTTCATATTAGAAGGGAAAGTTAGCCAGGATAAAACTGAACACAAACTAGGTTGTGAACTTTGGCTTCTGAATTCATTCCTAAAGTATATCTAGTGGGCCCAAAAAAGTGGCAGTTCTGGCCAAAGCTATTAGAGGTCTCAGGCAGACAGACTTGAACCTATGTACTAGTTGTGATATCTAACCCTGATGTCTGGTATTAGGAATCTGGTGTTATATATTTCAAACTAATACTTCTCTGTATAAGAAAAATAAGTTGGATCTATATGGTTAGTATTCAAATATCCATAATATTTTGAATAAAATACATGTTATCCTGCCAGTTTTCTTCACTGAGTGCATTTTCTGGTTCTATGTGATTTACAAATAAATTTGTCTCTCTATGGATTGGAGGCAAGTATAGTCATCAGTTTTTACAAAAGTATATCACCAACAGACAACTGGTTTTCTTAGAAAACTTTAATAATTGGGATTTGAAGAATCCCCCCCAAAAAACTGTCTTCTTTTAATAGCAATTAATTCCAATGAAAAGTCCTTCTCTTGTAGTGAGGACTCTCTCTTGCCTATTGCCCAGCAGAGGTCTCATTCTAATCCTCCATCAGAGTTGTTGTTGGCTCGCAGGTCACCAAAATTCTCTTCTCCTGCAAATGAAAATCCCAACTCTATACTACTAATAGTCACAAAGTTGTATAAAGTGCTTCCCAAATGTGTCTCATCTTTTCTTTTTTCTGCATGACTTCTCTAATGTTGTTCCCTTTGGCATGGGCACGCTGAAGCCAGTGGGAGCTGATTGTTAAAATTTTCATTGCTAGCATTTGCACCAAGGAAATTGGCAAACTAAAAAGCAAGTATTGATTTTTTGTCTTATTGATTGTCTAGACTTAAGACAGTGATAGAGAAACGTTAATAATGAAAATTAGGCTAAAAATTATGCCCTTCATACATATGATTTCTGGATGGCTAGTTAGACATTTACCATCACACCCCTGTCCATAAGAATCTCCTCACCAAATCCCTGTCTGTTTAAATTCTACCTAACTCAAATTTTACCTTCTCCATTAAGTTTCCTCTGGTTTTCCCTAAGGTAGAGGCACTGGACCTGTCATTTCAATATATGGGAACTCCAAGGGGAAGAAATTCTACTGATGAAGTCTGGATACCACCATCTCTGTAATTTATAAACTTGCAGAGTTGCCTAGAATAATGAAAAGTGTAGAATTTACCAGGATCGTACATCTTGTATGTGTCAGACATGGGACTTGAGACCAGATTCTCCTCTCCTGTAATCTCTCCCTCTTTAGAATTCAGAGAACACATTGCCTCTTTCTTGTGTCACCTACGTTGGTTGACCTACCTTGCATTTGAATTGTGTAAGTCTCTGCCTCTAGACTATGATCTCTCTGAAGGTTGTAACTATGTTATTCATTTTAATACCCCCATGGCACCTAGCACACTACCTTGCACATAGTAGGTACCCAGAATATTTTTTATTGAATTTAATTGAATATCCTTGCTCTTTCCCTGAGTTTATTGGATCACTGTGTGAAAAGAAATTAAAGGAGAGCACAGTTAATTGAGTCAGAAGGCCTGGTTCTGTCAATAACTGCAAATCATGTAATCTTTTCTAAGCTTGGTATTCATCATCTATAAATGAGACATTCAACTAGATGCTTCTTAAGGTTTCTTCAAGTTTGCTAATCCTGTATCTTTATAGCCTTCTTTAAAATATACTTCTTTTATAATTATAATGGGCATTGGGGGATTGTAATTATTTGTTGGTGGATCCTCTACTCTAGGATAAGGTTCTAAAACTGTTTCTTATTCATTTTTTTATCCCCTTTACTACCAAATACAAGACCTCAGACATAGTAGAATTTTAAAATCTTTGTGAAAGGTCAATGCCACTGACATGTGTATATATATGTTATGCATCATTATAAAAATTTATTTTCTATACTATTTTAAATAGTTATTGAAAATGGTTTTTGACTACTCTTCCTATTGGATTTCAGTCTGGGATTTCAATCAGGATTACTGAAACCAAGTATGGGCAGCATGACATGTCAGATATATTTCTACAATGAAGTCCTGAATTCAACTCATATTTTATGTGAGGCTCTGGACAAATCATTTAGATTCTCTCTGCTCTTGCTAACTCTCTTAGACTACAAGTTGCAGAGAAGGTAACAACCTTCATTGACAGAAGTTTCCTTATTGAAGCATCAATGGAGTTTCCTCTGAGGAATTAGTTCTTTTACTGATGAAATCACAGATCTACTTCCCACCTGCCCTTCAAATTAATAGGCTTTCCCTCCTCTTCCATTCATTCCTAAATTTTAAAAATATAACTGCAAAATGGTTCACCTGATAATGAAGATTATTTTAAAATAGTTTTTAATTTTTCAAATATTTATGCCCTCATATTTGACACCAAATAATTTTTATCTAACTGAAATAGCCTTTTAAATAAAAGATGATTTTTACATTCAGTTTTTCCCACTTGTTAGTATAAAGATGGGATCAATACTCCAAATAGTACTTTCCTCAAAATAACTACCTTAATCTGGTGAGAATAACTTTCCTGAATTAATTAATTAAAGAAATTAAAATAAGTTAATCAAGTTAGCATGGAAGGGACTACTTGGAGCCCTTGGTAATGATACTAACCAGGAAGCATATTGGGATTAATTTAAGTTTGCATAAAAGTCTGGTTACTTTCTATCATTCCAGTGTTCATACCAACCTAGAACAGAAAACAGTCCAGTCTAGCTCTCTGAGAGGAAATTGCTTGACAAGAGAGTGAGAAGAGGTTCTGACTCCTTAAATGCCTTCACTAGAGAATGATTTTGTGAATGTTAAAAAATCAGAAGAAGGAGGGCTTCTCATGGGCATCTCAGATATGTCCCTGGAACAGCTGATGGCCATTTCTACAACAGGTGTAGAAGACAAACCAGATGTCCTGAGGAAAGAAAGCTTCAGGAATCTAGAAAGAACCCAAAAGAAGACTATATCACACCTAAGGAGAACTTTCTAAGAGCCCTAAACAGGAAAAAAATGATGTACTCCTAGTCAAAGGACTTCCAGGACCTATAGTTGCCTGCTTTGCTTCCTATCCTTTCTAAATTTGAGCCTACTGGACTCCATGTTTCCTTGTGATACAATATGCCCCCAGTATGCATGTGTAAGATAGAGGAATCCTGGAGTCAGGAAGATCTGAGTTCAAATATCATCTCAAATAACTTCTAGTGGTGACCCAGGGCAAGTCACCGAGTCTCTGTCTGCATCAGTTTCTTCATCTATAAAATACAGATAATAATAGCACCTACCTTCCAGGGCTGTTGTGAGGATCAAATGAGATAGTATTCACAGTGACATACACAGAGTAATAAATACTTGTTTCCCTCCCCTTTCCTTCCTTCCAAATATTCTACACTCTAAAGTAACGCCCACTTTTTCTTTAAACGGGGCCCGCTAGGTGGAGAAATGGTTCAATACCAGACCAAGATTGAGGAAGGTGTTGTTTAGTCATGTCTCACTTTTTGTGAGCCCATTTAGGGTTCTTTTGGCAGAGAAACTTTAATTAGTTAATATTTTAGTACTTCTTTCTTCAGCTTGTTTTAAAGATGAGGTTGCCCAGGATCAAGAGTTAGTAAATGTTTGATATTGGATTTAACTCAGGAAGATGCCTTCCTGAATTCAAGTCCAGTACTCTCTACACTGTCCCACCTAGCTGCCCCAAAGACCTGGTTTCAAATTCTACCTCAGACACTTACTACCAGTCTGACCCATGATGTCATGAACTCTCTAACTGCCTTAGCTTCCTCTTCTGTAAGATGAGAATAGTAAGAGCATCATTCTCCCAGGGGTGCTGTGAGGAAAAATTCAGATGATGTTTGTTTTTCCTAGTCATCTCGTTTTATTTCTGTTGGCCAATACTCTTGTCCTTGACTGTACCCATGACCTGCTCATGCAGATTTGCATAGCTGTACAGCATATATGAAATACTATATGAGGCAATATTGAAATCATGAATTTTTAAGAAGAAATTATTTCATGGTGTTTATGAGAAATTTGGGGGAAAAATCTGCATCCAGTTATAGGAATAAGAAGATAGGATTGAAATCTTTCTTTTTTACCCACAAAGCAAAGCAAATGATGAGTAAAAAAAAATTCCCATCACTCCACAAATAGACATTTTCTTTCCTATTAGGGGAATTCATAGATTTTCTAATTTATGACTCAAGAAAACCCAGATTCTTATCAAATATAAAAAATGGCTAAGCATTCAAAAGGTCAAGTATTTGATCTTAAAATCTCCTCCAAGATGGAAAGAATTTTCCTCTTAAAGATGATAAGGAATGTCAAAATGATTTATTCAAAATTAGAATGATCTGATCCAACTTCCACTGGTTTTGTTCTGAAAATAGATCTGATGCCCTCAAATAACCTTTTTAAAAAAACTTTATAAAAATATTTTTGCCTCAACAAAAAATCTCAAAAAGTTTCTGTATGACTAGATCAGACTTTCTGCATTGTTTTGGGTAAATTCTGATATCAAACTTTTTAATTTTGCTATCAGCAGTTTTATGTAAAACTCTGCCATTAAAGTTTGTAGATTACAAGTTGAGACTAGAAAGAAGAAAATAAGTTGTATATGCACAACTTAAAAATAGAGAAAAATGTGCTTCAGCCTTCTGAGGTTATGCCTTTTCATTGATTAGTTTAATTAGTGAAAGGGCATTTCTCAAGTGTTTGCTTTATGTCAACCACCTGTGATAATCACTGGAGATACAATTAATCAATAGCCTTTAATAAGTGCCTGTTATATGCCAGTGCTAAATTATGGGGATACAAAAAGAAACAAAAGATGGTTTCCATCCTCAAGGATCTTACATTCTAATGAAGAAGACAAGACAGAAACAAACATATACAAACCAAGCTATGTACAGGATAAATAAGAAATAATTAACAGAGAGAAGGTGCTGGAATTGTAAAGGATTTTACTGGGATTTAAAGGAAACAAGGAAGGAATTTATGAGGGAGGAAAAGGGAGATCATCCCATGCATGGAGACAGATACATTGAGCAAGTCCCCACCATTGAGGAACTAATATTCTATTGAAGGTTGGTGAGAACAAGAAAGACGTTATACATAAAATAAAGTTCAACTCCAGGGCAGATGGAAAAGTCAAGAAGTTCTAAAGATTTAGTGATGACACAAATGGCAAAACACAGTGGTCTTTGATAAGTCATATGACAATGTCAAGGGAACAACAGGGCAGAAGGTGAGGTCTGTAGTGTTCCATCTTATCAGAAGTAATGGGGACATTGACTCCCATCCCATCCAAGCCCAGTGAGCAGTCAAGCAGTCCTGATGAAGGTTGAAAACAAGGGAGGGGGGGGAGGAGCCAAGATGGCGGAGTAGAAAGATTCACATACGCTAGCTCCAAACCCATAGCCCATAAAATATCTGTAAAAAAGAACTCCTAACAAATTCTAGAGCAGCAGAAGCCACAGAACAACAGAGTGGAGGAGATTTCTGTTCCAGAGAGCCCTGAAAAACCAACGAAAGGTCTGTTGCACCCCAGACCCAGAGTCCAGCCCAGCCCTGCCTTGGCTGCGCTGCACCAAGAGGAGCACATCCAAGCAGGCTTCAGGGACAGAATCTCCAGTAGCCACACGGGTCCCTCCACCCACGGGCACCAGGGGTGAGTGAGAGAGTCTTTTTGGCTTGCCTGGAGGGGAGTGGGGTGTCTCCATAACTCAGGCCCCTTTGGGAGGCAGCAGCGGAGGCGGCAGCAGACCTGGGCTCCCCAAGCAGGCAGGAGCTAGGATCCATTGTTGAAAGTCTCCCCATAAACCCGCTGAGGAAACTGAGTCCCGTGAGGTAGCCCTGCCCCCATCTGAGCACCTGAACTTAATCTCACGCTGAATAGCAGCCCTGCATCTGCCCAAAGCCCTGAGGCTAGGAAGCAGGATTTGAATCTCAGACCCCAAGGGCTGGCTGGGTGGACCTGGAGGCCAAGTGGGTGTGAAGAGGATGCTAAGAAGTCAAGTCACTGGCTGGGAAAATACCCAGAAAAGGGAAAAAAAATAAGACTATAGAAGGTTACTTTCTTGGTGAACAGGTATTTCCTCCCTTCCTTTCTGATGAGGAAGAACAATGCTTACAATCAGGGAAAGACATAGAAATCAAGGCTTCTATACCCCAGCCCACCCAATGGGCTCAGGTCATGGAAGATCTCCAAAAGGATTTTGAAAACCAAGTTAGAGAGGTGCAGGAAAAACTGGGAAGAGAAATGAGAGAGATGCAAGCAAAGTATGAAAAGCAGGTCAACACCTTGCTAAAGGAGACCCAAAAAAAATGCTGAAGAAAATAACACCTTGAAAAATAGGTTAACTCAATTGGCAAAAGAGGTTCAAAAAGCCAATGAGGAGAAGAATGCTTTCAAAAGCAGAATTAGCCAAATGGAAAAGGAGATTCAAAAGCTCACTCAAGAAAATAGTTCTTTCAAAATTAGAATGGAACAGATGGAGGCGAATGACTTTAGGAGAAACCAAAAAATCACAAAACAAAACCAAAAGAATGAGAAAATGGAAGATAATATGAAATATCTCATTGGGAAAACAACTGACCTGGAAAATAGATCCAGGAGAGACAATTTAAAAATTATAGGTTTACCTGAAAGCCATGATCAAAAAAAGAGCCTAGACATCATCTTTCATGAAATTATCAAGGAAAACTGCCCTGAGATTCTAGAACCAGAGGGCAAAATAAATATTGAAAGAATCCACAGATCCCCTCCTGAAAGAGATCCAAAAAGAGAAACTCCTAGGAACATTGTGGCCAAATTCCAGAGTTCCCTGGTCAAGGAGAAAATATTGCAAGCAGCTAAAAAGAAACAATTCAAGTATTGTGGAAATACAATCAAGATAACACAAGATCTAGCAGCTTCTACATTAAGGGATCAAAGGGCATGGAATAGGATATTCCAGAAGTCAAAGGAACTAGGACTGAAACCAAGAATCACCTACCCAACAAAACTGAGTATAATACTTCAGGGGAAAAAATGGTCTTTCAATGAAATAGAGGACTTTCAAGCATTCTTGATGAAAAGACCAGAGCTGAAAAGAAAATTTGACTTTCAAACACAAGAATAAAGAGAAGCATGAATAGGTAAACAGTAAAGAGAAGTCATAAGGGACTTACTAAAGTTGAACTATTTACATTCCTACATCGAAAGACAATATTTGTAACTCTTGAAACTTTTCAGTATCTGGGTAGTGGGTAGGATTACACACACACACACACACACACACACACACACACACACACACGCACACACGCACATGCACATACACACAGAGACAGAATGCACAGAGTGAATTGAATAGGATGGGATCATATCTTAAAAAAATGAAATTAAGCAGTGAGAGAGAAATGTATTGGGAGGAGAAAGGGAGAAATGGAAATGGGGTAAATTATGTCTCACAAAAGACGCAGACAAAAGACTTTTTAGTGGAGGGTTAAAGAGGGGAGGTGAGAGAAAAACATGAAGTCTACTCTTATCACATTCCACTAAAGGAAGGAATAAAATGAACACTCATTTTGGTATGAAAAGCTATCTTACAATACAGGAAATTGGGGGATAAAGGGATAAGCAGGGTGAGGGGGATGATGGACGGGAGGGCATTGGGAGGAGGGAGCAATTTGAGGTCAACACTCAGGGGGAGGGACAGGATCAAAAGAGAGAATAGAAGCAATGGGGGGCAGGATAGGATAGAGGGAAATATAGTTAGTCTTACACGACACAACTATTGTGGAAGTCATTTTCAAAACTACACAGATATGGCCTATATTGAACTGCTTGCCTTCCAAAGGGAGGGGGTGGGGAGGGAGGGATGGGGAGAAGTTGGAACTCAAAGTTTTAGGAACAACTGTCGAGTGCTGTTATTGCTACTAGGAAATAAGAAATACAGGTAAAAGGGTATAGAAATTTATTTGGCCCTACAGGACAAAAGAGAAGAAGGGGACAAGGGCAGAGAGGGATGATAGAAGACAGGGCAGATTGGTGATAGGGGCAATTAGAATGTTCGGTGTTTTGGAGTGGGGAGAGGGGACAAATGGGGAGAAAATTTGGAACCCAAAATTTTGTCAAAATGAATGTTAAAAGTTAAATAAATAAATTAAAAAAAAAAAAAAAGAAAACAAGGGAGGAAGGCACATCCAGTGATGGCAGGTATTCCTACTGACTAGCACCTGCCATCTTGACTTCCTAAAGGATTCTGGGATAGCTAGGACTAAAGGAAAGAAGGAAGGGGAAAGAGCCACTCCAGGGATAGTAGGTCTTAACAGCAGTCAGCTGACAGTAATTTAAAAGTTTTCCAATATATAACAAACCTAGCTTTGTTCTCCCTACCTTACTAAGTTGTTTTGAGAAAAAATACTTTGTAAACCTTAAAATGATATAGCCATGTGAAATTTTATTATTTGTAAGATCAGTTTCATATTTCTTCTCATACTCACTGTGTTTAAAGTGCCTTCCTTAGTTTTGTATACAGATATTAAATAAATACACAAAAATATTTGTTGTGATGACAATTCCAGGCAGTGAAGCAGAGATGTGAAATTCTGGGAAATAGCAAGGTCAGGTCAACTTCACTCTTCTCAAGCAGAGAAACAGTGGCTGTTTTTAAGGAAAACCTTATGTGGCAGAGGCAGAACTGCAAACGATGGCAGAAACCATGAAGAGTGGTCACCTTACTATGGCATGGGTCATTTTCTGCTTCTTGTGCTGTGTGGAATAGACTGCTATTTTCTCCATTCAGCTTTCCTTGAATCCCCAGTTACAAGTCTTTTTTTTTTTTTCTTTCCTCAGCATTACACTGCATTGAAAGTAAAGTACAGTGGCCTTGAAATGATCAACAACTGCATTCAAATCCTGCCTCCAACATTTACTAGCCTTGTGACTCTAGACAAATCCATTCATTTTCCTGAGTCTTAGTTCCCTCAGCTTGAAAATGGAGACAATACCTGAAGCAACTACCTCATGGGATTATTGTGAAGATCAAATGGTATAATAACTAGTGATGCTTGAAAACCTTGAAGGGCTATAACAGCGTCTGCATTATTTTGCTTCCCTGACATACTTATATTCTATTTCAATGCTCGATTAGTCTAGTTATTATATTTCTATCATATATAAAATTGCATTATTTTATATATCTATTATTTTTATGCATATTGTATTTCTAGCACTATGTTTACATTTTCTGATGGCAGGAATGATATTTTACACAACTTTGTATGTCCTAAGGCCTAGTAAAAGTACTTTCAGAGTAGATATTTAACAAATATTCATTAATTAATCCATTCAGGCCTTGGTCTTCTTAACACTAGTGACTTTATGATACAATGGAAAATAACCTATGGCCCTTTTATCTTAAATTTGTCAAAAATTTGATCATTATTTCTAGAAAAGTAAAAGTTTGGCTGCACTATTGAACTCTCCTCAAAATTGGAGGGGGAGAGATGAAAGCTAGAGAAATCTTTAGTATCACCTCCTTATGATTTGTGAGAAGATAGCATATGGGTGTCTAAAGAAGCCCTAAACTTTGATAGCTTCTCTTTGAGACAACCCAAAGTTATTACTATGGAAATTATTTACATGCAGGGTAGAGAACAAACAATCGTTTAGTGTCTATTATGTTCCAGGCTTTGGACTAAGCTCTTTGCAAATATTATCTCAGCGATTTGGGACTATGCCTAAAGGGCTATAAAGTGCTGCATGTTCTCTGACCTGGCAATAGCAGTACTAGGTTTATATCTGTCAAGTGCTTATGTGGTACCAAGAGAAAACTACAAGACTTAGAGGAAGTCATCTAGCATATTAGATGGAACTTCTTTGAAGGATTAATGGGAGGGCATGGGCCTGAAGCACAAAGGATGGAATCACTGTATCTGTGAACCAGAGGGAATCTCAGAGGCTCTATAGGATAAGCACTACCTGAAATGGAATCTCATCTACATGGCAAGTGATCATCCAGGGACCTGCTTCAAGACTTCCAAAGAGACTTCCTACCTCTCCTCTTAAGGTAGTTTAGTTGTTTGTTTTGTTTGGGAACTCTTTGTTGCTACAAGTGCTCTTTTACATGAAATTTAACTTTGTCTTTTTACAACTCCAAACCATTGCCCCTAGTTCTTCTTCTCTCTGGTCTCAGGCAAAAGAAACATGATCCCTCTGCCACATGATAGTTCTTTTAACCTGTTTCTAGGTCTTTTCTCCAGGCTAAACATTTTGCTTATTTAACCATTTTTTATTTAAGGTGTGAAAGGGTTGTTGCCACACAACCCACCTTATACTTAGATATTTTGATATATCTATAATTTCACTGAAGTGAACAGTCTTTCTAATGGTGTAAATTGCCATCTCTCCATGCCTTCTTCCCTACGTTACCCTTTTCAATGTATCTGCCTATGAATCATTCACGAAGAGTTCACTCAACATGTGGAGGTCTTTCTCTAGAGGTCTTATTATTACAAGAATATTAGTGAAATACACACAGACTACCTGCCACTTATTCCTCCCTCTTGCCACATGATCGGTCCACATTTTTTATTCATACATCTCATGAAAATATTTTCATTCTGCTTATTTTGCAAGTATTCCTTGGTATTAAGTTGTAGCTTCTTCACATTTACCACATTCATCTCTAATGTCATTTAAGCTACTTTCAGCTACAATTTTTTTTGAAGACTCACAAATATATCTCAAGAAGAATGCTATTTTTTAAAATTGATTTATTTATTTTCAGTTTGCAACATCCACATTCACAATATTTTGAGTTCCAAATTTTCTCCCCATCTCTCTCCTCCCCTCACCCCAAGACAGTGTGCATTCCAATTACCCCTTCCCTCAATCTGCACTCCCTTCTATCACACCCCTTCCTTCTCTTATCCCCATCCCCTCTATTTTCTTGAAGGGCACCATTGACTGTATGTCTTATTCCCTAATTGCATGTAAAGACAATTTTTAACATTTGTTTTTAAAACTTTGAGTTCCAACCTCTCTCCTTTCCTCCCTCCCCATCCACCGCCACTGAAAAGGCAAAGAATTCGATATGCCGTATACATGTGTAATTATGCAAAACACTTCCATAACAGTTATGTTGTGAAAGACTAACTATATTTCCCTCCATCTTATCCAGCCCCCCATTTATTATATTCTCTCTTTTGACCCTGTAACTACTCAAAAGTGTTTACTGCTAATTACCCCCTCCTCCTATTTGTCCTCTCTTCTATAATTCCTCCTTCAACTACTAACTCCCCTTCTCCCCTAATTTTCTGTAGGATAAGATAGATTTTCCCACCAAATTGAGTGTGCATGTTATTCCCTCCTTAAGCCAAATCCAATGACAGTAAGTTTCACTCTTTCCCTTTCACCTTTCCCCTCTTTCTCTCCATTGAAAAAAACTTTTTCTTGCTTCTTTTATGTGAGAGATAATTTACCCTACTCTATTTCTCCATTTTCCTTCTCCCAATATATTCCTCTCTCAGCCCTTAATTTTATTTTTTAGATATCATTCATATCATCCCTTCATATTCAACTCACCCTGTGCCCTCTATCTACATATATATGTGTGTGTGTATATATATATATATATATATATATATATATATATATATATATATATATATATATATATATATATATATATATATATAATCCTTCCAACTACCCTAATACTGAGGAAGTCTCAAGAGATAAAAATATTATTTTTCTACTTAGCAGTATAAACAGTTCAACTTTAGTAAATTCTTTATGATTTCTCTTTCCTATTTACTTTTTCATGCTTCTCTTGATTCTTGTGGTTGAGAGTCAAATTTTCTGTTCAGCTCTGATATTTTCATCAAGAATGCTTTAAAATCCTCTACTTCACTGAATGAACATTTTGTTCCCTGAAGTATGATACTCAGTTTTGCTGGGTAGGTGATTCTTGGTTTCAACGCTGGAATATTATTTTCCAAGTCCCTCAATCTCTTAATGTAGAAGCTGCTAGATCTAATGTAATTCTGATTGTGTTTCTACAATACTCTGGCTGAGCCAATATTTTCTCCTGGAATTTGGCTCTCCTCTGGAATTTGGCAACAATACTCCTAGAAGTTTTGTTTTTGGGATCTCTTTCAGGATACATTTGGTTGATTCTTTCAATATATATTTTACCCTCTAATTCTAGGACATAAGGACAGTTTTCTTTGATAATTTCTAGAAAGATGATACCTAAGCTCATTTTCTTATCATGACTTTTAAGTAGTCCAATAATTTTTAAATTGACTCTTCTGGATTTATTTTCCAGGTCATCTGTTCTTCCAATGAGATATTTCACATAGTTTGCTATTTTTTTTATTCCTTTAGTTTTTGTTTGATAATTTCTTGATTTTTCATGAAGTCATTAGCTTCTATCTGCTCCATTCTAATCTTTAAGGAATTATTTTCTTCAGTGAGCTTTTGGATCTTCTTTTCCATCTGGCCAATTTTGCTTTTTAAGATATTCTTTTCTTCATTGGCTTTTTGGATCTCTTTTACCATTTAGGTTAGTCTGTTTTATATGGTACCATTTTCTTCAACATTTGGGTCCCCTTTAGCTAGCAGTTAACTCATTTTTCATGATTTTCTTGCATCAATCATTTCTCTTCATAATTTTTCCTCTACTTCTCTTATTTGAATTTCCAAATCCTTTTTGAGCTCTTCCATGGCCTGAGATCAATTCATATTTTTCTTCAAGGCTTTGGATGGAAGAGCTTTGACTTTGTTGTCTTCTTCTATTGATATATTTTGGTCTTCCTTCTCACCAAAGTAAGATTCTATAGTCTGATTCTTTTACCAGTTTTTGCTCATTTCCCAACCATTTATTTGACTTTTTAGCTCTTTGTCAAGGTAGTTCTCTGCTTCTGGTGGTGGTTGGGGGGTGGGGGTGGGGGGGTGGGGATGTACTGTCAGCTGCTCAATCCCCCTACAATCCCCTTACAGCCTAGAGCTTCAGAAACAGCCAGTCTTTGCAAACTTTGCAGTTTAACTGTCATTTTGTAATAAATAGTAAAGCACTGGAAGCAAAGAATATGCTTATGAATTAAAGAATAGCTATACAAATTATGGTACTTGAGTATAATGGAATAGTATTATATCAAAAGAAATGACAAATATGAACAATTGAGAGAAACATGAGAAGACACTCATTAGTAGAAACTAAACAGAAACAAGAAAACTATATATACAATGGCAAGAACAATGGAACATGCAAAGAAAAAACTTGCAACTTAATATTTCATAATTGTATAGAAATAAGAAAATGCATCTTCCTCTCCTCTTTGAAGTAGTAAGTGGGCTACAAAATATGTTATAATTCTTACTGATTCAGCTGTTAGTTGGTTTTTTTGAATTGCATTTTTTCCCCTCTTACAAAATTTTTCATTGATGGAGATAATTGTTTGTGTGGGAAAAAGGACTGACATACTCATAAATGAAGTGATATTAAAGATAAAAATGAAATTATAAAACTTAATGATAAAAAATATATAGATATTTTATTTGTTGCTTACCATGACCAGTAGCAATCCTTTCAATCAAGTTAAACATCTCCATTTCTTTCAACAAGTTATTAGCATATGGTGTAATCATAAGGTTTAATGGGATTTCAAACTGGACTGCATAGGGGAACATCATACTGTTGAAAACATAGATTCATATATGTATATTAACACAGATTCATACATATGTGTGTGTGTGTGTGTATAAAAGCATGTCATTTTATGGGTGGTATAAGTGTAACACTTGCAATATTATCAAATCTCAACAAGCAGAGAGCAGTTTAATGGATATAATCTCTAAAGTTGTTACACTGTATACATTCAATACATTTTGAAATCAGTTAGCAAGTGTTTGTGAAGTAATTGCTACATGTCAGTTTCCGTGCTAAGGATACAAAGAAGGTAAAACACAGTTCTTGCCCTTAAGGTATTCACAATGAGGGAGCCCACATGTAAATAACTATAAACATTCAAAATATATATAGACTAGATGAAAGGTGAAAGAAAAATTAGTAGCAGCAGCATGGATCAGAACCCCCTCCCCCACTGTTCCTCCTAGCAAAACGGATTTGAAATGAGTCTTAAAATGCTATTGGGAGTTGAGAGTATTGAGGGAGTATATAGAGGGGTTTTCCCTGATGGAAAGGATCATCTCTTCATGAGAGCCAGAAGAGAATAGGGGAAGACTTGTGAATGGTGAGAGATGAGTAGGAGTAAAAGAGAAAACTCCCTGTTAAAGTCTCTTTTTTTTTTTCAGAAAATATAACAAACACATATAGAAGCTTTCTAAATATGAATTCAGCAACAAAGTATTTGGGGGTAAGAACGGAGCAAAAGTAAAGTTGCCTCAAAATAATAAGAACTAAGTAAGCTTCAAATCATTATTTTGTTATGATTATAAGCAATGATATTAAATAATTTTTTCCCATTCACCCAGTTGTGAGTAAGCTGTCTATTTAGCCAGAGGTATCTGCATAGGTACACATCGGTGCTAATTTAGGTATATGCAGTATCATCAATGAACATCAGTAATACCATCAACAGAACTGAAAAGGATTTTAGCTTTCCTAGCACTGGCTGGATTCACTAAATTCTGTCATTAAGCTGAAATAACTCTTTCCTTTTTGAAATAGCCAAATAAAGAGAATGTCCCAATATTAAATCCATGAAAGTAGACTGCCAAATGCCACTTTTCACAGTATAATTCCACATATCTACTATTTTGAAAGTTTAAAAAAATGAAAGCTACATTTTTCATATTCACTGCTGTATTTTTTTTCTGAATGGGTAGCAAAATGACCTTATTTTCTCATGTCTCCTGTATTCCCAGATATTTCACTGTTTACATAAATGAAGAGACAGCTATTCATGCAATATTGTGTTATTATCTCTAGGACAACATAAAGTTTGCTAGAAACATTAAATTCCTTTGAAATTGAATTTTCAAAGAAAGATCATCATAGTATCATAGATTATGAGCTGGGATTTTTGAATTCATCTTGTCCAAATCAGTTATTTTATAGATATGAAAAGTGAGACCTAAAGAGATGAAATTATGTGCCCAAGTTCAAACAGGTAGTTAGTATTAATCTAAATTCAAACTCAAGTCCTTTGACTCTAAATCCAATGTTGTTTCCACTGCTTTTTGATGATTGTATTAATCAGAGGGAATAACAAAACAATTTCTAAGGATAAAACTTGTATAAGTGTCAGAATTTGTTATAATAAGTAGTAAAAATCTTAATTTTTAAGAATCCTTCTTTAGCTCTGTTGCCTTCAGGATTCTGGTATATTGTCATTAAAAATGACAACAAGATTAAGGGAACAAGAAAATAACATTGGGGCACTCTTTATTCAAAGAAAGTTGTGTGTCATCATTAAAGGGTAGAGTGAATGCTAGGTAGAATGAGAAAACAATAAGTAGATATGGTATTTTATATGTTTATAGCTACATAAAGTGTTTGTATGAACATACTCCTCAGTCACTAATCAATTACTAAGCAGTTACTAACTTGATGGCCAGAACTCTGGGTTTATTTCATGACAAAGGTCTAGTTAATGCATGGAAAAGTCTTCAAATGAGTAACTTCATTTTTGTAGTGCCCAACACACAGTAGTTGTTCAGTAAATGTGTGTGAATTGATTGAAATGTTAATAAGCCAGTTAATTTGGCAGAGTAAAAGCAAGGTTTTGTAGTTACAGGACCTTGGCTTAAATCCTAGCTTTGTCACTTAATGTCTATGTGACTTTGAACAAGTCAGCCTTCTAGAACTCAGTTTCCTCCTCTGAAAATGAAAGAATTGAACTAGATGACCTCAACGTGTTCTCTTAAAGCTCTAAATCAATGAAAAAATATTCAAATAATATAATCATGCTTTCATTGTATCTTATTTTAAAATAAATTTCCTTTTTCCTTCCTAGGAAGCCATCCATAAAATTAATATTTTTTAAAAGACATAAACCCTACCATCTAACACATTGTGCCTTGTCATTTGCTAATTTAAGTTCATTTGTATTTTCCATTGCCAAGCTCCTCACCCCTGACCTCTGCCCTGTGCTCCCAGTCTCATAACAAAGAGTTCTCTTCCCCAAGGCTTATGAATGATTCACTTTTCATCTGTCCTGTGTTTATAAACTTTGAACTAGATTTAGGAAGAGAAAATTTCAATATATTTTTGACCAGAACTAAAACCTAAATACTGAAACAAATGTTCAAGAGGCCAAAATGCCTTGGCAGGTTTGGATGAACTTATGTCATGCCAGGCCTAGAGGCCTGAGGGCTACCCGAGTCTTCTTACCTCTATCCCGAGGTCTTCGGTTGGCCAAACCGGATGCTCGTATGAGAAAAAGGATGTTCCAGAGTCGAACAAGGGTTGAGCTTTATTTCAGGGTCTAGTTACAAGTGCAGGGGGATTCTTCCTTAGGAGGGAAAGAGAAAGATCTCCCAAGGAGGCAAAGATCTTACAATAAGAGATTGGAAGTAGAAGTATAAGTGGGGAGAGAGGGGGAGGGGAGAGAAGGAGAAGAGGAAAAGTGGAGCATTGTGTCCTCTTTGGCTCCTCACGTGCTAAGAGAGCTTTCAGGCTTCCCTGATCCTACTTAACTCTCCAGTCGCATACTTTGCATCTAAATACCGTGCCTGTTAGGTAACTAGGTGTGCTCCAATCCAGGACAATATCGAGGGCGGGGAGATCTCTCTCCCATCACGTTTCTCACGGGAAGAGGCGGAAATACACGAGATAGCTCGGTTCACCTCTATTCCCAGCCGTTTCCTGGGGGGGTCTCGTGAGAGCTCTAAGATTTAGAAGTTCCCACCTTTACCCACCCAAGACTATCCACACGGAATTGAGCTTCCAACCCCAACAATGTCAGGTATTCTGAACTACTGTTTTGCTGATGTCTGAAGAGAACCCTCTCAGTATCCACCAGTTTTATTAGGCAGTAATTGTAGAAATGAATTTACCAATAATATTCTTATTCATACTCATTGTCCAATTGAATGATTCTCAGTGAATTTTTCAAAAAGAAACAGAGACTAATTACCTGAGGCCTGGGAAGTCAGGGAAAAAAAAAATGACCCAGTGATAGAGAAATGGGCCCCAAATTGTGGAGGCCTTTTGAAATTCTGTGGATTTGTCAATTCAGTATGATACTATGTTTTGAGGGCTAAAAGTTTAGTGGTTGAACTAATTCATAGAGGTCTTCTTTTTAAATTAAATGCTAAAGAGTAAAACAATGATTGAACCTAAATACTGATAATTATGACTTACTCCACATTGAAGAAACATTTATCAAAATGAACCAGGAGAATATAATAGAGATGTCATAGGCTCCATTCTAGAAAGAAGAAATCTGGAGCCAGATTCTGTTCTGTAGGGTCCTACCTGTTTAGTCTTGGGCTAATGACTTCATCTGCTGAGAGACAGTTTACTTGTCTGCAGATTATAAGTGAGCATGCTGAACAAAATGATTTCTAGTGTTTGTTAAAGCTATGCAACTACACTTCTATGAAGTGGAGAAGGGAAAGAACAGGAAGGGGAGGCAAAGAGAGGAAAGACAAGTAAATAAATACTTATTAAGTATCAACTATTTGCCTAGCAGAGTTCTAAGCCCTTGGAAAATATTATCTCATTTGCTCCTTACAACCTTGTGAGGCAGGTTTATGATGATAACTGAGGAACACAGAAGTTAAGTGACTTCTCCAGGGTCACACAGCTAGCTACTCTCTGAGCCTGAATTTAAACTCAGGTCTTTCTGACTCCAGGCCCAGGCCCCTATCCATTATGCTGTATAGCTCCCTTATTATAATGATCAAACTTGTCTTCAAAGAATAGATTGGCAATCTGTTCATCCTCCTTTCTTTATAGAAGTGGTTGGGGAAGGAGTGGTTGTGGTGCTTTTTGATAATCTGTGAAACATGGTATATATTGTCAGCTTTTATTGAGGTTGATGTTTTGCAGCAACATTTTTTTTTCCTTTTTTAGTTTATACTTTCTTACACATGATGGTTGTCTCAACAGGGGAAGAGGGAAGGATACATTTCAAAATTAAGGTAACAAAAATAATCAATATATTTTTAAAGAAAGTAGTTTTATTTGTGACTTGCTTTTACTCCACAATCATTTCTAGATATTTTCAGGTCCATTCCTTACCCTCCCCTTCACTCCATTCACTTTCTATTTCCTGCATACCACCAGTGAACTGTCTTGTGACAAATGCAAAGCAGTTAAGCAAAAACAACTCTTCTAGTCATTACACCTGATAGTGAATACAATCTTTTGCCCTAGTAATCTCCCACTTCTCCGGTAATAAGTAAATAAATTTCATTATTTTTTTCCTTCTGGGGCCATTCCTGGTTTTTCGCCTGTTCTAGTTGAGTTTTAGTGACTTTTCATTTACACTGCCATAGTCACTGTACAATTTATAGTAGCCTTTGAAATGGTACCCTCACCATCTCATCATCCTCACAACTCCTCCCAAGACTGGAAATTGCCTTTTTACTGGGAAGAGGGAGTAGACAAGTTTGAAATCTACTTAAAATAGTTAAGCCCTACCTATCTCTATGGAATTTAGCTTATAGAAGATAGAGCCTTATTTCCTGTTGCAGGAGAAATAAGTGGTTAATTTGGACAGAGATAAAAATATTCAATCTGGTCTGGAAGATTGCCAGTCAAGTATAGACTCCTTGGGACACTTTGAGAAGCACAATTAGATCCCAAGATTTCACTGTTTCTCTCTATGATGAGACTAAATTCAATATAGATATTTTGTACAGAATGTATTATTGAATAGACATTTTATGCCTTTGTTTTTTGTGGTTCAGACTGGATTTATCATGTACTTAAACCTCAACAGATCTAATCATACCTTTCAAAAGGAAATGAATTATTGTGATGTTAACTCTTTCTATTTCTGGTCTAACTGATTAACAAGACCTGCCTGTGTAGAGTCATAACTGGAATAACTATAAACCTAATTTTATTTCTGATCTTTATTCTGCCATGAAAGACAGCATAGCTTAGTGGACAGAGAGAAAGTCAGACTTCTAGATCAGAAAGACTTGGAGCAGAAATAAAGGTTGTAAATGAAGTTGTGAAAGTTATCATCAAGACTACTTGAGGTAAACAACTGTCAAGCTATTAGAGCAGGGTCAACATAATCAAGTTAATAGACCCTGACATGAAGTTCAGCAAACAGATCGTTTGGTGTTTTGAAAAAGCAATGACTTCATGAAAAGAACACCGTGGAAAAGAGTCACTGTGGAAGAGCTGTAGGTCATCTAGCCTAGCATTCATTTTATAGAAGAGAAAACTAGGGCACAGAAAAGTTAATGAATCCAGTGCTAGACAGATAATCACTGACAGAGCCAGGATTTGCCCAGGTCTTCTGAATCCAATGCATTTTTAATTACTGTACCATGTGGCTTCTCAAAATTTGGGTTCAAATCCTACCTTCGCTAAAACTCTCTGGTAGAACTTGAGAAAACCTGGCTGCCAAGCATTTATTAAATCTTTACTATATAACAGGCACTATGCTAAGCAGTAGGAATACAAAGAAAGGCAAAAATAGAGTCCTTGCCTTCAGGGTACTATCTATTAATGGCGCAGACAACCTCTGAACATAGAATATATATATACATTGTAAATGCGAAGTAATGTAATAAGGAAGGCACTAGCAATGGAAGAAGGGAGAGAGGCTGTCAAAAGACAGGGGTCTCTTGCAAAAGGTGGGATTTGAGCAGTCTTGAAGGAACCCAGAAAAACAGATGGAAAGATCAGGTGGGAGCTCATTCCAGGAATGCATGACAGATCAAAAAAGGGGGGGGGGGCGCTATGGAGATGGGTGCTGGTGTTATTTGTAAGGGGAAAAAAAGAACCAGAAAGACCATTGTCTCTGGATCATATTAGTATATTAAGGGAAATAAAATGTAGGAAAACTGGTAAGGTAGAAAAGGACCCATATGTAAAGGGTATTGAAAACCAGAAGATTTTGGAAGCAATAGGACACCCTTAGAGTTTATTGAGAGGAGCGAGATGGTTAGATCTATACTTTAGGAAGATTACTTTGGCATCTGAATGAAGGATGGAATGGGATGGAGAAAAATTGGAGGCAGGGAGATCAATCAGAAGGTTAACCCAATGAAGTGAAGAGGGCCTAAAGCAGGATATCACCCATATGAAAGCAGAGAAGAAGACATATTCCAAAGACTTTGCAATGATAGAAAGGATACAAGTTGGCAATGTATTTCATATGTGGGGTCAGTGGAAGTGACAACATCTAGTTTATATGTTTATTATAATGCTAATAGTGATAATAATAGAGAAATTGGAAAGAGAAAAAGATTGAAGGGGGAAGAGGCATAATGAGGCATTGTATGGTGGATAAAGCACTGGACTGAGAGAAGATTTAACTTAAAACATTTCCTCAGACATTCACTAATTGTGTGATTGGGCAAATCAGTTATTGTTGCTATATTCTAATTTCTTCCTTTATAAAATAACAGAGTTGTACTTGATGGTCTCTAAGATTTCTTCCAGTTCAAAATCTTTGATTTATAAGGTTCTTATCAACTCCAGGTCTTCTGAGAACTTTGTGACCAGCTCGATTCTGCAGAGATTAAGCTGTGTCTTTCACTCTTTACAAGAACAAGGGAAGTCAGAAATAACTGGAAAGAGACTGATCATTTTTTGTTCAGGTACTGTCAATATAATGAAAATGACAGTACCACCTAAATTAATTTTCACATTTAGTACCATACTTATCAAACTATCCAAAGTTTACTTACAGATTTTGAGATTCAGCCAGAATAATGAAAGTTTAGGGGTATCAAAGAAAATAATTTTAAAAAGTAAGAATGAAAAATTCTTGAGTCTCAAACTATATTACAAAGCAGAAATCATCAAAATAAAAAAAAAATTTAAAGTAGAAAAGTTGGCCAGTGGAAAAGGCTAGTTAAGCAAGACCCCAAACCATTTGAACATATGGTAGAATGTAGTACTTGATAAACCCAACATACACTATTACAATTCAACAGTGATAGGGGAATCATGAAAGTAGACTGGCAAAAATTAGATTTTGGCCCAAATTCCATACCATACATGATATCATATACATTACATATATACATATGCATTCCTGTGTGTACATACATATATACATTATGTATATTTACATATATGTGTGTATACATAGTCATAGGTATACAGATAAAACTATCATGAAACAAAAAAGAATGGACAGAGATACCTTTCACAACTATAACTGAGAAAGATAAAGGAAACGTCAAGCTAGATAAAAAGTATGCATTAAATATGTTATACTCAAAGATTATACAGTTGCCTATAGGTATTAAGCATAGCTGTCTATCAACTAGTACCATCAGCCCATCTGACTTAATCTCCTGTCTCTAAGAGAACTTTAGCTACCATCACCTTAAATACTCTCTATGGGGTAGTGGGCTTGCTCTATCATGATCTGAAATCACTTTCACTAACCCACAAGAAATTTACAAGGTATGTACCAGTAAGCACCCTGACCTACCCAGGGGGATCCTGCTATCACAGGTTCTTTGATCTGCTTTTCTAAAAAGAAAGGCAACTTTTGAAGGGTTAACAATCTCCTTTAATCAAGCACATATATCATTCATTTAGTTCAGGAAATCAACAGACCGTGCTGCCAAACTGTCTGACAATAGACAGGTCCAACTGTCTGACCATAGTTGCCAGAGAGGGAAGCATCAATATCTGGTTTTTCAAAGCTGGAGGGCTCCTTACCAGCTTCCCAGAATCTTGTCTGGCACACAAAGTTTCTTCCAAAAACTAAGCCCCAAAGTAAAACCTCACCCTCAGAATTATTATACCTTATTTAGAGCCAGAGGTGTGGGCCTTCCTACAAATCTTCCCTAATCAAACTCCCTTTAATGGGCAGGCCCATTAATGGGTAGGGAAAATATTTAATCACATTAACAATACAAATACATATACAGTTTCTAGTTGAAGGAATGGGGCTATGTTTCTGTACTTTACTCCTAGTAAAGACTCTTGGTTGATAAAGTAAAGATTCAATCAGAGGCACTTGATTATACTAAAACAAAAGCAGGAAAAGATCCTACTTTGCTTGCCCTTACAGGGTAGCATAAAACTTGAGATATTATAGAAAGATAAAGTCTTGTACTCTTGTTTAAAAAAAAAGAAATAATGTACAGGATAGGGAAGAAATGTCAAATGTAAAGGGAGAGGATATTTTGGCTGGAAAGCAATAGGGAAAGGGAGAAAAATCATACTATCCAAGCAAATTAGTTTATCTTTAGCTGAGACTATCCCTAAAGAGAGTTGGTGATTTTTCCCCCTACTGTTGAAGAGATGGAGAGCTGGTTCAAAATGTGAATGAATTCACTTAGACCTTCTCTGTAGCCACTGGGAGCTTTATTGACACAGAAGCAGTGGGTCTGAGATTTAGCAAGGAGTTAAACAAAGGCAACGATACAGGAAAAGGGTCAAACTTACATAGGATGATTTTAGGGTTTCCTTGTGGGGGTTGAATATCTAGGTTAAGTCTTGCAAGATAAAAAAGTCTTGCAAGATAAACACATAGGACGAGGACTGTGTATGTCATAAGATAAGGAAATCCCATTCCCCAGGATGAGGGGTAGGACAGGGAATCTTATGGTCCAGAATAAGGGGAAGTTGTGGTAAGGGGAGACTTTAGGTCACCAAGGGCTTCACAAAGTCAATCGTATTATTTTAACTCTTAGGGCACCGTTTCTATCCATATCACTCCCATTTATCTTTAACATCCTTGTGGGTGTTTTAATGGATTTGCCACTGTAATGACTTGATAATTGTTCATGGCAGCATGTCCCTCTTCCTTTAGTCTCAGAAAGATCACCAACAACAGTATTTTGATTTCATTAATTAAAATATATTTACAAAAGAAATGGAGGTGATTAATCCCAACATATACTGTTCTAATCAGGCCAAACTCTTCTTATTGAATCCATTTCTGTATGCCACTTTTTGAGGAGGGCATGGATAAAACCATACCATATAAGGATCAGTTGAAGAAATTGAGGGGGTTAGTCTGAGTAACAGAATACATGGAAAATGGGAGAACATAACTGTGTTCAAGTGTATGAGAAAACTGTCAGGTGGTAGAGGAATGATACTCATTCTATTTGACCTCAAAGGTCAGCTATAGGAGCAATCAGTAGAAGTTGAGAAATACTGGTTACCACTCAATATCATTTTTTTAATTCATCAAAATCATAGCTATTCCAAAGTGGAATGAGCCACCTCAGGAGGTAAAAAACTAGAGTTCTTTTTATAAAAGGCAGCTTGTTAGTAATATTGAGAGATTGCTGTTCAGGTAGAGGTTGATCTCCTTTCCAACTGAGAATACATGACTCTTAAGCCTATTACAGACTTTAATGCAAAACAAAGCTCTATAAATGAAATTCGGCTAAAATATGTCGGTACTGGAAAAAAATACACTTTGTCCATTTTCAGACATCTTTTTTTCTTCCTCAGGCTACAACTGACAGGTTATAAAAGACAGTCACTTTTGGTTTCTGTCTTAATTCAATTCAACAAACATACATTCAGGACTTGACAATAACAGCTCTCATTTCAATGACTCCTCTTCATAACTCTCTGAAGTAGGTAATGGAAGTTTCACCCTTCCATTACATTTGAAGCACTGGAAATTCAGAGGGAATGAATTTCAGTCAATAACTGGTGGAGGAAGCATTTGAACCCATGTCTTCTAAATTCATTACCTTGCTGTTAATATGTGAGGCACTGTCTACTACATGCATGTTTCAATGGTTAATAACTAAACAATCTGGGACCACATTTACAAACACAAACATACACATACACACACATACATCCACACACACACCCTCTGTTCCATTTTTTAAAATGTTTAATTAAAACTCATAGGTTTTTACTTCCCAGGAGTCTGTCATATTTTTGGATGTGTTTTTATCCACCACAGTAACTGGCAACCAAGCCTGCTACTATAAATCAAAAAGAAAAGCTTGATGTTAGGAGAGGAAAAAAGAAACCCAGTTCACTTGCTCTGGCCTCTCTCCTCTTTATTTGTGACTCTAACTGATCCTGACAAGCTGCCCACCAAATCTTGAAAGAGGACACCTCATTTATTTTGAATCAGAGTTAAGAACATGAAAGTATTTGACAATGATCAAACTTCAACAAATTCCCTTACATTTCCATATGACTATTAAGCTTTAATTCTCCTGGATTTTGAATACATGAAGACCTGACTAATTTACCATTTGTACACTGCTAATATTAGCACATGTACTCCCCGCCCCCACTTTTCCTCTTTTTTTTTTTTTTTTTTAATTCTACAAAAGAATACTAGTCATCAGTGCAAGTAAGTTGGGACAATAGAAAACCTTTTTAGGAGAGAAGAGGGTGGGTGTTATTCTTTGTTCACACAACTGTAGTTTTGTTTTATGGCTGTCTTCCACAGTCAAGAACAGTTCGCTACCAGCTAAGTGACATCATTGTTACAAAAGGTTGACCCTGGGGATATTTATTAACATGAGAAAGCCCAGTCTCTATGGTAACAAGGAGCATTCAAGGCCATGGGGTCATTTTTCAGTTGCATTCCAACGACAGTTTAGTCAGCTGATGGCATCAGTGTTGGCAAGATTGTCAGTAAGGGTTGCATTCAACAAATTCTTGTCTAATTCTAATTCTGTGAGAAGATGAGCCTCTCACTCAAAGAGATGAGTGAGCCATGATTTCCAACCCACTAAGGAATGAGTGTCCACAAATGGGAAACAGTGACTATACCAAAACATCAGAGAAAAAAAACAAGCTGTACATGTATTGCAAATGTATTATACATACATTTGGGTTTTCTTTCCCTTCCTGGAATTTGGTAAGATTTTTAGAATTATTCACTAGAACCTTATTCCTTTAATTAGATATAATGAAAAGTAGATTAGCTTGTCACTATACAAATGGTAAATGCATTATGGAACTATCCAATTTAATTTAATTGAAAGATGATTCAGTATCTATCTTGGGAAAACCTCACCCATCCTTTCACTGGACCATTATTTGGAATCATTAGTTCATAAGATTTGTTGTGGTTTACTTGTTTTCATTCTTGAAGAAGACCATGATACCTTGAATGATGCCAGGACATGCTAGTGAACTGGATTTAATTGAGGGAGGTCTGTGCAAAGTCACCAGCTTCACTTTCTCCTCCAGAGTCATCTGTGTCCAGTAGCAAGATGTAGATCCAGATGACTAGAGATGATTTAAGAGATTGATGGAACTTCAGAGATCTGTTAATCCATTTTTTTTACATGTGACTTTCCAAGAGATTAAAATGATTTCCTTTAGCCAACACCAGGACATAGCTTACTATACTATTGTTGTAAAAAAAAAAGGGGGGGGGGGTTAGGATCAACTGTCGAGTAATGTTCTTGCCACTAGGAAATAAGAAATACAGGTAAAGGGGTATAGAAAGCTATCTGGCCCTACAGGACAAAAGAGAAGACGGAGACAAGGGCAGAGAGGGATGATAGAAGAGAGAGTAGATTGGTCATAGGGGCAATTAGAATGCTTGGTGTTTGGGGGAGGAGGGGATAAAAGGGGAGAAAATTTGTAACCCAAAATTTTGTGAAAATGAATGTTAAAAGTTAAATAAATAAATTTAATAATAAAAAAATAAAAAAAATTTAAAAAAGGGGGTGCAGAGTAACATATATGAAATCAATTTTGAAAAACTTCTGAACTCTCATCAAAGCGATGACAATTTGTGACTACAGAATACTATTGATGAAACATATCTCTCATTGCTTGGCAAAGAAGTATAGCATGAATAGATGTATTTTAAGACAAACAATGCATTGAGTTGTTTGACTATAAATATCTGTTACAAGGAAAAACTGTTTGGGGGACACTTGGCATGGGAGGAGTTAATGAGCACTAAGAAATGCAAAAAAGTCAGTATAACATTAAAAGGTCACAGAAGAGCACAAAAAGAAGCACATTAGGGGACATGAGTAGATCAATTTGGTTATAGATTTTAAATATACATAAATATTTTAAAATTATAAAAAAGTATAGTTTTGTACAGTGTCTTGCTCTTCTGTATACACTGTAAGGTTTGTGTTGTTTGATTCTTACATTCACAATCAAAGAGAGGTTTTTTTCAAGTAACTTGACCATAATTTCTGTCATACTCTTATCTTGTCCATTGATAACATTCTTCTCTAAATTGAAAATGAGGCAATTTTGTGTGTTACAATGACTTTGTTTATCCATTTTCAAAAAATGAGGGAGAGGGATTAGGAGAGAGAAATGTAAATGTTTGCTCATTGAAAACTATGAAAAAAAGGATATAAATAATTTAGTTGTAGTCTATACTTAAGAAAATAGTACATAAAATAGTAAAAATAACAAACACATTGAGTGTGAGGGAACAAGAGGAATTCAAAAATCCAGTTGTACTAATTGAAGTTGTTGCTTGAGAAACAACTTAGAATTCCTGCCCATCTCTTTTTACCACATATAACAGGCACATTATAGGAGACATTCTTACAAGAAATCAGGTTGATCACTGCTGAAGTGATTGTTTCAGGAGCATTGAAAATGTCCCCCAAAGTCTTTGAGCCAATAGCTAATACTTAAAATTCTGCTTTCTCCCTTTGACCCCAATCACGATATTGCTAAAACACAAATACCTATGGAAGATGCAATACTTTATTTAAAGTTTCATGTGCAATCATCTTTTATATTATACCATTACAGAAATGCTTGTCTTATTCCATAAATTAAAAATAAAATAAATAATTTGAAAATGCAAATACCAATGGAAGATGCAATACTTTAAATTATTAGTCTTTTATACAGTAGTTTGAAGGGGAGAAAAAATCACAACTCTCTTGGAGAGAGCTGAGGAACCTGAGAGCCTGAATAGAGAAAGCTTCATGGGAGTAAAGGTGGAAAGAGATGCAGAAGGAAGAATTTGAAAGTATAAGGGAATAATTTACTCATCTAACCTATTATTTCCAATAACATAGAACCTATTTCTTAACAATTTTGTAGAACTAAAAAGAAACACTGACTAGAAACCGAGTACTAAAGACTAAATACAGGGAAGAGATTTATTTTAAGACAGGGATGTCCTGCAGCCACTCTAAACAACCAGAGATTAATTTTCAGTGTATTTACACTTTGGAAATCAGCAATCGTTGCATTGATTGTTTGAAATTAAGAAAGTATGGAGAAAATGTTAATAATACAAATTAAACTTAAAAGTGTTTTTGGAACACTTTGTTTTTGGAAAGCTAAACATTTACCAGCACCTGATAGGAATGAAGGCAAAGGAGAAAAAAAGAATGTTGGGGCAGAGAGGGGAATAAGAGAAAGAATGAAGAAATAATGACTTGGAGATGAAGACTAGGTAGATATGAGTATACTAAAATTCTTCATTTAACGTAGTTAAAAAGTTCAGTCAATTATTGTTCTCTACCTTTCACATGATCTTCCATGCACCAGAAGTATCAGAAGTATATATATATATATATATATATATATATATATATATATATATATATATATATATATATACACACACACACACACATACACAAATATATATGTATATATGCATGTGTATATATGTATATGTGTGTATGTGTATGCATGTATATGTATGTGTATACATGTGTGAGTGCATATATGCACATACAGCCACCTGCATGTATATATTCATGTATGTATATATGCCTGTATATGCATGTATATGTATGTGTGTATAGATATATACATATGTATGTATATATACATATTTATAAAGCTGAACTTTACAAAATCATGTGTCCAGTCATAGTTATAAGATTGAAAAAATGTTATTAACATAAGTATGTTTGTAATTTTCTGCTTTATTGCATGGGTTCAGACAGAGAGATTTAAATTTTCCTTCTGTCTCATTCTCATGTAAAATTTCTCATTTCCCAACTTAAAGGAGTCTTCGTTATCCATTCAAAAAAATAAATGAAACCATCTAAGCACACTCAGCTTTCAAGAAGAAATTACACTTAATACAGTATGGAAGGCATTCCTATACTATAGAGGGTCATTTGTAATGAAATATGGGGCTTTCAATTATTTTAATACTACTTAACTATAATTTTTCTTCATTGTTAAGCCAGCCAACCTAAATAAGAAATAAAATAGTTTTCACACACACACATTTTAAAATTGTTTTTAGAGCATGCACCAGAATCATCCCATAGTTGAGACTTGGCTCAGAGGTAATTCTTTGGCAGTCTGAATAGTCTTTTCTTCTTCCTTATAGTATCAGAGACCTAGACTTGTAAAATACTTTATAGGTGATTTGTTCCATTTTACATATTTACATGTTCTAATTTTACATATGAAGCAGTAGAGGCCTAGAGAGCTTAGGACTTTCCCAAGAAACATGTGGTCTATAGAGTCTGCATTCAAAGTCAGGTCCTTGGATTCCAAATTTAGCATTCTTTCTCTGGCACTGCAACCCAACCCCCTTCCTTTCTCTTATGTTGTGTGAAGGAAAGGTGACAGTAGGTTACTGAGTTAGAGGGGAAAAAATCAGTTAGCATTTTTTCCCAAGCTTTCTTTGAGTTTAGACAACTGATTGGTTTTCAGATGAATTTTCAAGCTCTGCATGTATATAGTCCTTAATGAGCACTAATGCCCTGACCTTATTTGAAGCAAGCACTCTGAAGAAAATTTACTGTCAAATGAAAATTACACTTAAAGCATCTGGAGCACTTTTAGTTTCTTTATCCTTATAAAAAGAAGCAGAATTTTCAGACTAGTGCCTGCATCTTTATTAGTCCTTTTGGAAGAAAGGGAATGCTAACTTTTTAAGAGAAGGTTAACAGAAAATTAGCATTCTAGAAGAGTAAAGACTGGCAGCTTCCAATAAGGAGGGAAGGGTTAAAGGAGATTAAACCCTTTAAGGAGGACAAAGCAGCAGCATTCCACAAGTTTGTCAAAGCCTGTGTTGACTACATACAAGATAGGAGGGGAGTTGTCCTAGCAGTTTAACACAAGTTATATGGCTCTCTTCCTAAATTATTATTGATCATTAGCCAGACTCCTGAAAGTGATTGTTTCTAGACAAGGGAACACAGCCCAGTAAGAATCAAAGCATATATGATTCATACACACACACACAAACTCATGGGTTTAGAGTTAGGAAGACCTGAATTCAAATCCACTTTCAGATATTTAGTATCTGTGATTTTGACCAAATCACTTAACTTCTATTTACCTCAGTTTCTTCATCTGTAAAATAGGTATAATGGTAGCACCTACATCCCAGAGTTAAGATCAAATAAAATGTTGTGAGGGTTAAATAAATCCAAAGGGTGCTTCATAGAGGATGTCATACATCATGGGTGCTTAATAAATGCTTGTCCCCTTCTTTCAAAATGTTTAAAGTTATTCATACAATATCTCCTTGAGGGAATAATAAATTCCTTGAAAATGTGGAGCACTTAACTTTCATTCTATTTCCCATTGTTGTTAGCCTTATGCTAGGACCTACCAGGAGGTCCTACAAATGGTGATTTAATAGATTAATTGTGAAAATACTTTGGAAAAAAAAATTTTGAAAAGAAAATTCTTCAACATTCATTACTTCATTGATTCATTCAATAAACATTTATTAAAGTAAGGAATGAGATATATGAAGACAAAAATTAATAGCCCCTGTCATCAAATAAGTTGCATTTTTATTCAGGGAGAAGTAACAAGTAAATAGGAAAAAAAATAAAGAAATGCAAAATAATTTGGGAGGTGAGGGCATAATCAATTGGTTGATCAGAATAGGCCTCCTATAAGAGGCAGCTCTTAATCTGAGCTTGGAAGGAAGTTAGTGATTGTGTGACAGAAATATAAAGAGGAGGTACATTCATGGTATGTGGGATAGCTTGTGACATATCAAGAAAGAGAAAGTCAACAAGTTGAATCATGAGCTAGAATGGGGTTACAAAAAAGACTAATTTGTTATAAACATGATAATGTTGGCTTTCCTACTAGGAAAGCAGATTTGTAAAGCTTAAAAGGCAAAGAATGGAATTTGTATTTATTCTACAGATCATAAGGATCTATTGAATTTCTTGAGCAAAAGATTTGCATGATCAGACCTAAATTTTAGGAATACCATTTTTGGCAACTGTATAGAAAATGGAAAGGAAAGAACTAGAAGCCACAGAATGGAATTAGAAGTCTATTGTCCTCTATATTCAGCAAGAAGAGATGGTGGTCTGAAATAAGATGGTGGTCATGTAAGGGAGAAAAGGGACCAGATCCAATAGATGTTTTGGAACCATAATTGTAAAGAGCTGCAAAAATTGAATATGAGAAGTTAAGCAGAATAAAGAGTCAAATATGGCTCCGAGGTGATGAATCTAGGATACTGGAAGAATGGTGGAACAGTCTAAATAATCAGGCAAGTTCATGAGAATAGAGAGTTCATTGTGGAAGATAATGAGTTCTGTTTGGTGTCAGTAGAATTGGAAATAGCTGGAGGATGTACAATTTGACATTTCCAATCAGTATTCACTGAGGTAACTCAGGAAAAAGACTGAACTTGAATATATGGACATGAGTCATTCGCAGAGAGATTCTAGTTGAACCTGTGAACGTTGATGGCACAGAGAGTATAGAGAGAAAAGATAAAAGAATCCAGAACAGAACACTGGTGTATACCTACACATAGTGGCTGAGACACGAAAAATAATCTCATATGGAAGACTGGAAAGGATTTGTCAGCCAGGTAGGAGGAGAAGTAGAAGGTGCAGAGCCATGAAAATGCAGGAAGCAGGAAGAAATAACATGGCACTATAGAACCAGTAATATTCAATTCAAATTGTTTCTCCAGTAATAGTTGTAATGGATTTGCATTGATTTACCCACAGTTTCTCAAATCCTATGTAATCAGGATGTACCTAATATATCTGGTCTAGAAAACTGGTTAGAGTTTTTATCTCTAAGATGGAATGCAATTGTTAACTGACCTAGATATGGATCAAGTCAATAAAATTTGCATCATTAACATTGTTCTAATCACAAATAGTAGAAGATTTCAAATGTTCCTGCACATGTTTAAACCATTATGTTTTTATAGCTTTGGAAGAAATCTTTTAGAAAAGAAATTGTACTTAAGGTTTCAATTAGAGAGTAGGTGATTTGAAAATAAAGCAGAAATTGAAAGTTGGAAAAGATGGAAAGAGTCAATGCTGGAGGGGCTGCCAAAAGGCAGGCACATGAATACAGTATTGGAAGAACTAGAAAGAAAAACATTTTAAAAAACCGTGGGAAATAAGTTAGAATTATTTTATTGTTGTTGTTGTTGTTTTAAAATACTTAAATGACTTTTCCTTTTGACCTAGAGATTGCATAACAAGATGTATACCTCAAGGAGGTCAAAGATGAAAAGCGAGATCCCATATAAACCCAAATATTCAGAGCAGCACTTTTTGTAATAAAAAGAATTAGAAGTGAAACAAATGCACATTAGTAGTGAACACGGTACAAACAGTAGTTTTGTAAACTATAGTTTCTAGAACTACGTTCAAATTTTTGCAATGTAGATTATGAATGGAACAGCGTAATTCCATTAGCAAGGATGATAAATACAAAAACTTCAGAGACATATAGGAATGCTTTTTTGAACTAGAGAAGATTAAAGCAAGCTAAACAAGTAAGGCAATATTCCTGAAGAAAATAATGCTCTGCCTCTGTAGAAGGTACCACTGTCATTCCAGTGATGCTGGCTTCCAACCACAGTGTAGTCTTGGACTCCTCACTGGCAACTCACTGACAAATCTTTTTCTTTCTTCACAACAGCTATGGTATATATCTCCTTCTCTGTACTCATGCAGCTATCCCTTTAGCTATAGCTCTTTCAGACCTTCTTCACTTCTTATTTTGACTATAACAACAGCCTTCTGGTTCATATCATTGCTACGATTATATCCCCACTACTCTGTTCTCTACTCAGCCACCAATGTGAACTTTCTGAAATATAGTTGTGTAGTGTTATCCCTATTCCCTGAGTTCCAGTGACTCAAAGTTACCTCTATAAGAAAACATAAAGCTTTGAACTTAAAGATCTTCTTAATATAACCCCTTCATATAGTCCCAGTATTCTTCTGCTTTCCTCCCTGGGAAATACCATACAATTTAACTAAATTGCTCTATAAGATGCTTCCAATATATGTCTTTATTCCTTTGACTGCCCCCTGTGCCTGAAAGGCTCTCCCTTCTAACCTCTGCCTACTCTCCTCCCTGCATTCCCTGAAGTCCCAACTACGATCTCATCTTCTATAGAAAGTCTTTTCCAGCTTTTCTTAACTTTACTGCCTTTCCTCTGTTAATTACTTCCTGTTTATTCTGTATATAACTTGCTTGTACACATTTGCTTGGATGTTGTCTCACCCATGGGATTGTAAGGACCTTGAAGTCAGGTATGTCCTTTGCATCCTTTTAGCAAGTAGTAAGTACTCAATAAGGGGCAGCTAGGGGGTAAAATGGATAAAGTATGGAACTTGGAGTCAGGAAAAACTGAATTTAAATCAGGCATTATTGTGACTTATTAGTTGTGACCTTGGGCAAGTCTCTTAACCTCTAGTTGCTTCAGTGCCTTGTCTATAAAGTGGGGACATCTGTACATTGGAGAATGAAAGAGCAAACCGCTGTGTCTTTGCTAAGAAAACTCCATGGACACTTGCCCATGGTCATTAAGAATTGGACATGACCAAAACAGACTTCATTATCTCTCTGATCGAAAAATCCTCCCCTCTACGGAATTTTCCTGTTTCTTAGTCTTTTAGGTTCGTAAATTTGATGTTATCCTCAACATATCACTCTCACTCACCGAACATTTTTAATCCATGACCAAATCTTACAATGTTACTACCACAACACATCTTGCTTCTGACCCTATTTTTTTTTCCACTCACATTGCTAACAAATGTAATTCAAGTCTTTCTCTCTGTTTGTCTGTTTGTCTCCCTCTCCCTCCTTTCTCCCTTTCCTGTTCTGCTAAAAACAACTCCCTGGATGTTTCTGAGTGAAAGCATCTCTCATATACATGTTCTTTCTAATCATACAATTACACTCCAATTCAACATCCCTTGGCTGAATTATTTCAAGAACTTTCAAATCGATTCACCTTCCTTAAGTCTCTCTCCATTCTAGTCCATTTTCCACAAAACTACCAAGGTGATTTCCCTAAAATGTAGATCTGCACATTTCACCCAATAAACTGCAGTGTTTCCATTTAAGTAAAGAATCAAATATAAAGTGCTCTGGAAGTTAATGTTCTTCACAACCTGACCCCTTTCTAACTTTCTAACCTACTTACATATTATCCCCTTGTACATACTCTACTATCCATCAATATTAAAGTACTGAATTTTCTTTACAACCAATATGCAAATTCCAGCTCCATTGACTTTCACTGAATCTCTTCCCATATCCAGAATGCTCTTACACCTCAACTCTACCACTTAGCATCCTTTCCTTCCTTCAAAATTTAATTGAAGTGTCACTTCTTAAAGGAGACCTTTATTGGTCTATTCCAGATGCTAGTGCCTTCTTCTTTGAGGTTATGCTCCATTTATTCTGTATGAATCTTCTGCCTACCTATTTATTTAGGTGTGGTTTCCCCAATTAGAAGGTCAGCTCCTTGATCAATGTAAAAACCATTTCCCTTTCTGCACTCTCAGTGCTTGGCACAATACTCGACCCGTAGTAAGAGTTTGCTCTTTGACTGACTGAAATAAAGAAGACAGCACAAAGTGCCGTTAATATTCCGTGTGAACGAATTTAGCCTATTACTTGTTTTCTGGTGCCAGGATAAACCAGGACAGCTTTCTTAAATGCTGTTGCTAATTTTAACTTTGGAAGAACTTTCCCATCAGTGAGAAAATCTTGACCCTATCATAGCTGTGTAACAAGAAATGACAATATCACTAAAAACAACTAGTCACTGCTGTATTAAACTATGTGCTACATTCTAAATGGGAAACTGACAGTTTTCTTCTTCACAGATAATATTCATAAAAGATTTTCCTTTCATTTGAAGGTCAATCAGCTATTTGTTTTTATTGTTTATTATTTGTTTTTAGGACTTCTTGCTGGTCTCCCTTTGGTCTTTATCCAGGAAAAAAATAAAGGTACACCCAACTTTTGGTTGACATGAATAACAGCATTTCTAATTGCTAATCTCATTGCTAGGGATGTTTGCGCCTGAGGCAGGTACTGAGAACCATGCCTGAGGCAAGTGGCATAAAGTGCACATACAGTTGAGCTGGAGGGAGATGACACCCCAAGAGGCTGAGACAGAAAGTCCGAAACAAACAAGGTCTCTGCTAGGGAATCTGCTATGTTGGGGAAACAAGATTGGCCGGAAAGAAATTCACCATTTCCTGTCATCTAGCAGATTTTTATTTTAAGTAATTTTTCTTGCTAACTCAGTGCTAAATTCTGCCATTTCTATGCCAAGGAGGGACTGTTAGGGCTGTCATCTCTCTGCATGTGTTGTCTTGAGCAAGGCCTCAGTTATTTCACCCTAGTTATGCCTCTGACAATCCCCAGGTTCATTTGTCTTTCATGATCCTCTTCTAATAGTCTCTGTATATGTGACAGTACCTGGAAGTATGCTTTATTTTTCCTTGTTTCTCCTTATTTCTCAGATATGAAGACATATGTGAAAGCACTTTGAAAAGTGAGTTATAGATACCTACGTGTACCTCAGTACTCCAAAGACCTGGGATTATTTTTTTTTTTCTGTATGGATAGTGCTGGTAACAACTCTCCAACTTAACAAGCAGCCCCCAAGATCCTCTTCAGTAATGATGATGATGATGATGACGACCCGTTTGATACACCTAGAGATAATCTTCTCAAGCTTAAGTCTTCAGATGACAGATATGTGTCTAACGTTATGCATATTTCTAGTTTAGTAAAACCTTACAGAGTTTACAATCTTACTGGTATATCCTAGAAGAAATCATGATCACTTGCATACCTTTAGGCATCATAATAGGACTTTAGGGGAAGAAAACACAAACACAGACACACACATACATATACCATGAGGCAAAATAAGAAAAAAATATATAAATATTAATTATAATAATAGAAAATACATCGACATTTCTACTTTATAAATACGGAAACTAATTAAGAAGACAATAAATATTTATTGCTTTACTTAATAAAATTGTATCATTTTAAAATAAAAATGTAATTAGTTCTAATTTAAGATCACATTTAGAGATTTATTCAACATTTTCTTGATTTCCATTTATTGAATTTATGAAATTTATAATAATTTCTAAAATTGAATATGACCTCAGCCTGAGATATTATTCTTTTCCTTACTATTGCTTATATTGTTCTGAATACTTCTTTGTCTTCCATCCTTTGTGTAATTCTAGAAAAGTGATGTTTTGTTGCAGAAAAAAAACCACACTTTTTTTTTTATTTTTATGGAAAAGCAAACTGTTTCTTAGTATGCCATACAATTCTTTATGTTAAATTTTATTCATACAGCATTCTCATGTCAAAAGTCAAGTAAGCAGACATAACCCCACTGGCAAGTCTGCATTTGTAATCACATAAGGAAATTTTTACAGTCCTCTATAGTTAGTCCAATTGAAATGGTATATACATCTGGTTCCCAACCTTTCCAGTTTAAAGACCATTCTTTAACAGCAAAAAATTTCAGATGCCTTACTTCTTCTTGCTGTAATCATAGGTATAGCATGAACATCAATAGATTGATATAATACTCTCAAAAATAAAAATCTATTTATTTATTTTTTCTTTGAAGTAAATTTTTATTTCACTAATTATATTATGTATGTACAGTTTTTAATCTATAAAGACATAAGTACATATTAACTTTACTGATTTATTTTTTTTAAATCTCCTACAATAACTCCATGGTTATAGAGGTCTGCAGCCTACAGCCTGGGAAATAGTAGTTTGGTCTAACCTTTGAGTCTACCTTAGATCGATACTTTGCTATTATCCTCTAGAACAGAAGTCAGAAAAACAAGGGCCCAAGAGTCCAATACAGTCTCTACCTCCTTTTGTATGACCCAACTAAGAACTGTTTTTGCATTTTCAAATACACTAAAATATTTTTTTTTAAAAAGATAGAAAAAGAAAAAAATATCCTAGCTTACAGGTCTTACATAAACAGATGGAAGTCTGGTAGTTTGCTGACCTATGTTCTAGTATAATACTATTTTTTAAATACTATTTTTCTCAATTATCACATAATTTTGGAATCAGAATTTTCAAGCTGGAAGGAATTCATATTCTATAGTTTAATACCTTCATTTTACAGCATAGAGTAAGAAAATATGTTGCCCAGAAAGCAAAGTTTGGTAAATAACTGAATGGATGAATATTTTAGTCTAAAAACAGGAATTTCTTGATACAGTTAGTACATGGCCTTAATCTTCTTCAATCCCTAATAGTACACTGGTTTTAGTTATTTTAAATGGACATTTTAAAAATGTATTCAGAAGTATAAGAATGTTCTGTGATGATGTTCTGAAGAACTTTGGGAGATGAATGTATTCAATATGTTTGGAATGTTTCCTTAAGAACCAGAAACATATATCAATAAAAGTTTCTAAGTATGCATGCATGTTTATGTATGTATGCACACATGTATATCTGTGTATGTATATATAGATATACATACACATATGTGTGTGCATGCATATACATACACATATATTCATATATAATAACTAGAAAAAATTGAGTGAACTCATTTTGAGGGGGATGCAGATTTACATTATTCTTTTAGATAAGGAAAATGCTGAAGAAGATACTATTTTTTTCGGACACAATTAAGTGGAGTGACCTTTTGAAATTAGTTATTCTGTGGAGTTAAATTTGAATTTACTTGGTAACTTCCTTACCTTAAGATTATGGATGGTGCCAAATAGTTCTTTGAGAACCAAGAATGTGCTCTACATCATCTAGAACTATTCCATAACTATCTCCTGTATTTGTTGTACTATAAAAGTCTTGTGCAGCTATCTGGATTGTGTTCTAACATCAGCCCAAATATCATGAATGATAATAAGGTAAACTGAAACTGAATATTAAGTAAAAATAATAAAGTTCATGACTTCAAGTCTGATAAAAGAATAGTTTTGACTATGTTGGTTTAAAAGAGAAAGGAAAAGAATTCACAAGTGACATCTTAAAAAGTTCTGTGCTCAGATAGATTAAAAACCTGGGTTTGGTTTCTAGGACCTCATATTAATTCGGGCTATAGAAGAAATTATGTTTTTTCCTGTCAAGTCATTGCCATTTGTTATCTGTATCAGTAAGCACCCTAGTATCTTAGATCTGCATTCATAAAAAGAAAGGCAACTTTTGAGGGGTCAAAAATCACTTTAATCAAGCATGTGTATCATTCCCTTAACCAAACACATATATCATTCACCTAGTTCGGGAGAGTTAGCACACTGAACGGCAAAGAAAATACAGAGAAGTCATAGACATGGCTTCCTCTGCCTGACCATCAGCAGGCAGGTCAGATTGTCTGACCATAGTTACCAGAGCGGGAAGCACTAACACCTGGATTTTCCAAGCAGGGTGGTGGTGCTGGTGGTGGTGGTATGTGTGTGTGTGTGTGTGTGTGTGTGTGTGTGTGTGTGTGCGTGTGTGTGCGGCAGGGTTACTTAGTAGTTTCCCAGCGTCTCTCATCTGGTACAGAAACCTTCTTCCAAACACTAAGCCCCAAAGGAAAACCTCACCCTCAGAGTATTTATACACTTTTCAGAGACAGAGGGCATAACTGTCTGACCTAGGGCCTCAAAAGAAAAAACAAAAGGTACTTGGGACTCTCCTACAAAACAGCTCCCCTAATCAAGCTACCCTCAATGGGCACACCCATCAATGGGTCAAGAAGATCTTCTTCAATCACATTCAATCAGAGGCACTAACAAAAACAACAACAGATCTTAATTTGATTGCCATCACGTTGTCTTACATTAAAGCTAAGGTACACATGTGAGTTTACTCATTTATAAATTGAGTAATGCATGGCCCCTAATGACTTCATTTTGTAGTTTAGAGAAATTATTACTTTGTTGTGAGAAAAAAATTGCAATACACTGTTAATGAAATATAAAATAATCTCATTTAACATGGCAAAATAAATCTCATTAAACATGGCAGCTCAAATACATATATATGTATATTAAAACATATATATATATATAATATGCATACATATGAGTTGCTCAGATTACATATATATGTATATATTCTATATGGCAAATCAAATTTTATGTCCATATGTGTGTGCATACACATACATACACATATATAAGTGTGAATATATGGGTATATATATTTTATTTAGTCTTAAATTATATGTATGTATATATATATGTGTGTGTGTGTGTGTGAATTTCTAATGAAGCTAACAAATTCCTTTGAAGTTAAAGTAAATCTTTGCTGATCTAAGAAAATTATCATCTTTAAAATATTTGTATCAATTCATATCCATGTGAAACTTTTGACACCTCCCCTTTCTTGTTTTTTTTTTTCAGGGGGGGGGGTGATTCCTTTTTTAAAGCAGCTTTCTTTAAAAATGAAATTTAAAACCTACTAACTAATTAAATTCATTTTCCTGACCTTTATCTTTCCTTCTGGCATAGGTCACTTTTTGTTCTTCACATCTTTGAACTGACATAGTACAGATATAAAATGGTTTAAGGCTCCATGGTGCACCAAAAAGAAAAGGTTCAAGAGAGGAATGTGGAACATCCCTTTTTATATTGTAAAAAGTAATTTGATCTATAAGAGGACAAAAATACAATCTACAGAATTTTTTTAAACTGTCTGCATTATGTGTCTTGAAAAACATTAATTTCTAATTTAATCCAATAAATATTTATTAAATGCCTACTTTTTTCAGACTTCCATGCTAAGTACAGCACAGTCAATTAAAAAAAAAAAACAATCCCTTCTGTTAGGGAGCTTACAACATAATGGAGGGGAGAGACAACACTCAAAGGGAAGCAGGAAGGGGAAGGGGAGACCCAGAAAGAGGTACCCATAGCTTCCAGCCACGTCTTATGATATGGAATTGAAACCAGGTAGAACAGGAGGTGCAAAGTGGAGTTGGCTGAAAAGGCCACTTTCTGTCCTTTATAAAGGAAAGCATTATTAGGAGTTTGGTACTCCTGCTCTCCAATCAGAGGGGAGAAGAGGTTGAGAGAAGTGGTATCAGTCATATGTTAGCAGTTTGATGAGGAGATTAGAGGTGATGACCATAATTATCCAATGTTGATAATGGTAGACTCTTTAAGGTATTTAGAGCTCAGGAAAGAGAAGGGATTGGGCAAATTCTATCCTTTGGTATCACTATTTCTTCATCTGGACAATGTATGGGTTAGAGTAGATGGCTTTTTCATTTCCTTCAAACTCTAAAATCTTGTAGTCATATGATTAAAAGAGAAGGAAACATGACATAGTAGAAAGATGATGGCCTTTGGAAGCAGAGGATCTACATTCAAATCCCAAATCTTACCTGTGTGACATGGGTCAGTCATTTCACTGCCTTAGACCTATTTGTTCTGCTTTCAAATAAGGAGGTTGGCTTCTAAGGTCTCTTCTAGCTCTAAAACCTATGACTTTACAAACAGAATTTGAGAGTCATTAACTTCTGCTGATGTTTATATTTCAAGTGTTCCTCACTCAGACATAACAAACTTCTAAAGGAAAACATGTGAATAGTGAATATCCCATTACTTTTTCCAGATCACTTGATACAGCATGGAGGAAGATTAATGGATGGAAGAGGGAAAATACTCAATTTTATAATTCTCCTTCAGAGTATTTAAGTTTGAATTTGCCTGTACCAGGGCGCCAGGAACCATTATAATGTAATGATGCTCATTCTCATGGTTTCAAAGAAAGCCAAGCTGCATTAAAATAATAGAATAAGGTGTATAAAGCAATTTAAGCAAGAATTGTTGGCTTCTAGATTTAAATTAACACTCAATTATATAGTTTTTCAGAAGAAAAATATACTTTAGGAAATAAAGCAGGAAATATTTAAAGAGAGAGCAAAGCACAAAGTTGTTTTGCTTCTTTTAAAAAACAAGTAAACGCTACCAGCATTTAAGTTTATTAGGTTTTCTTCCATAAAAACTAATGCCTTCTTTTGTAGTTTTTGACTGATCTTGTAAGTCAGGAGAAAGAGTCAAGATTATAGGATATATTAGACTATTTTTATTTGATTTTCAAGGGCTTCTTTTTTCCATTTCCTTGTCTGTACTAATTTGGAAATTCATATCTTTATTTTAGCCAGCATCTTTTACCTATTATGAACTTAGCAATGGGGCAACAAGGAACAAAAATGGAAGCTATACTGGTAATTCTATATCTATCAGAGACCACTTTCAAACTGCCAGTTACTTTGTGTTGCAGGCAAAAGAGAAGGAAACCTGAGGATATACATTATTCAATGTAAATAATTACATTGAATAAAGGTATTCTACTCAATTCCACTCAAATATAGTGATTAGAGGTTATACACAGCATTGGGAATGGTGCACCTATAGTTTAAGGGGCCATTGAAATCAAATGATCGTCTCTTATTTGAGCCTAAAGTTTCAACTCTCTTTGTCTCCAAATCTCCAAGTAAATAAATCTGCCAATCGGAGTTCCATTTCTGCTCCTTTGTCTTCTGAAGGATGGAATTTCTAGCAGAGAAATATTTCAAACTTAAGAAAGAAGAGACAAGAAGTTTCCAAAATTTTACTAATATAGGCAGCTCGGTGGAATCATGGATAGAATACTGGACCTGAACTCAGGAAGATCTGAGTTCAAATTTGACCAGAGATACTTTCTAGCTTTGTGTCCCTGAGCAAGTCATTTAACCTCTATCTGCTTCCATTTCCTCATTGTAAAATGGAGATAATAGCAGCCCATACCTCTCATTATTGTTGGGAGGATAAAATGAGATATTTTTAAGTGTTTTGCAAGCCTTAATCCACTGTATAAATGCTAAGCAGTAGTGATAGTGGTAATAGAAGTGGTAGCAGTAATAGTAACTAGAAATTATCACAGGAGAAAGGGAAATAATAAAGACATCAGGTGGGAAATAAAGGAAAGTACTCATGGGAAGTGCAAAGCGAGAACAAGCAGTGTTCTTAGGTCTGGTTCAGCCAGTTTTCAGCAGTCAGAGTGGTGAGAAGAAAAGCTAAAAGACATAAGAAGTCATGGAAAGGGCTGATGAAGAGCCAAATGGAAGCAAAAAATTGGGGAAAATATTCATAGGAAAATATATGATGGCTTTTCAGATGTAGGGCACTGATAAGTGTACTTCAAGTATAATCATTAAACGGAGTACAAGGAGACAAATCGGAAAACAATGAATACGTTTGCTTTCAAAGGCAATCAAATTCTAAAAGTATGAGAATCTCACATGCTGAAGGTAACTCAAAGTCCCGTCACTTATTATTCTTTCTTCAAAGGTTTGGAATAAAAGAAATGATGAACTCAAATTTCAAATGTAATTCTCCCCTCTCCCATAATCTCCCCCCAATCTGGAATATTGTCATATTATCTTTCTTGAAAGGGACTTCAAAGTTCCAGTTTGGGACACAAATGGTGAAAAGAGCCATTTGAAGAAGAGTCAGTGGCCAATGAAAGTTTCATCACATTTTTGAAATACTTTAAGAATTTAAGCAAAAAAAAAAAAAAAGTAAACACCAGCTTTTTTGCAGAACTCATAATCAATACATATAAATGATCCTAAGTATAATTAAAATATGAAATGTAAACAACATCCATGAAGAGTGAAAATTTACTTACTGATTCCCATTTGTATCTATAACAAATGTTGAAAGTTCTTCTTTGAAGCCATATAGGAAATAATATAGCCAGGCCCCAAGATATAAAGTAGACCTTTAATGATATATATATAGCCAAGAATTATTAGCATTCAAGAAATAAACAAGTACAATAGTACAGAATGAGAAGATATGAAGAGGTTGTAACCTGTATCAATGTAAGGGCACTAACAAATACATTAACAAATGTTAATCACAATCAGTTTCTGCAAACAAAATGTGATTTAAAAATTAGCAGCAATAATATCATTTAGGCAAGTTGTATTTTGAAAACAAACTCCTAAAGAATTCCAGAAAAGTCTTAAGAGAAGAAAATAATCTTTTAATTTTTATGTTCTCTAAGAAATACAGATATGTCTGCTACTTTATAGTTAGCTAGGTCAAAATGCAGTTTGAACACTCTACGCATCAAAAAAAAAATGATCCAAAAAGAGACCAAATTTATTTCTTCAAAGCAAAAGAAATAGGGTAGACAACAGGTCATTTAATTTAGTCTTAACAATTGTCAAGTGCATTTAATAAATTTAGACCATTAAGGGATTGTGTTTATCATTTTACTCCTTTTCTTTAGGACGTAATATTGTTTTCAAAATACATTAAGCTTAGCAGTTAGGATTAAGGTGAGCTACTCCTCATTAACCTTTGAAAACCACTCATTTTAAAGATCAAATCCCCAGTTATCATATGAATTGTGTTTCTGTTCAACTATTTTGCCTCCTGAAGGGATGTCTATAAGTCCTTAGTGCCCTCCCTGCAACTGTAGTTTTACCTTAAGCCTGTTTCCCCTTACATATTAGTCTCTGTTGACAGAATCTTGGATGTCTCATTTTTTTCATGTTTCAGGTATTAGAAGTTTTACTTAAAATATAAAGTGGGGGTAGGATGCCCATCTGTCAAGGAGGTTGTACAAGGGATATCTACATAGGTGGGAAGTTGGAATAGGTGACCTTTAAGATTCCTTCCAGCTCCAAAATTCTCTGCTTCTACATGCTACATATGTACACAACTGAAAATGATTCAATGGGCAAATGAAAACAGGCACTCAATAAAGGTCTGGCGAAAGAACATATAAAACACAATAAGGGTTTCCTTTTGATATGAGGTTGAAAGAAATAAGTTAAATAACATCTTAGTTTTTTTCTTCCCATTTTTCTAAGAAATCAAAATAATTTTGTTTCTATTTTTTCATCCATTCTGACAATGTTGTTGTCAAATTGGAAAGCAGTACAATGATTTTCCCTACTAAGAGGAAATGCAATGCAAAATTTTAAATTCTCAGTATTTAAGAGACAGAAGCATGTGTAAGTATAAATGCATATGTACAATTCCTTCCCTAATAATTGGTGTCTAAGAGGAACCACATATTTTTTAGGAGACCTGGAGTAAAGTTCTATATTTTTTAAATGGATGTTAATATTAACTTACAAGAAACAATTTGGAATTATATACCAATTACATATACTGTGAACCCCGCCCCCCCAAGCAGAAACTCAATCTAATTCTTTTTTTTTAATGTGGATTGTCACAAACTTCTAAAAGTGGAAATAACAAAAATAAGAACATTGAAAATAACAAAAAAGCCTTCTAAAGTTTAAAGTTAATTAATTTTAAGATAAAAGCCAAGTGGCAAAGTCACACTGAAGAGTTGGGAATGTTTAGCCTAAGCAAGAAAAAGATGAGTAGATAAGATTGCCCTCTTTAAGTAGGTGCAGGGCAACTGTGTTTAAGAGGTATTAGAGTTGTTGTTGGGCTAAAGAGGGCAGAACGTTAAGCAGATGATAAGATTTACAAAGAAGCAAAAATTTAGACTCATTATGAGCAAAATTTACTTAATAATTAAAGCTATCAAAATAGGAATGGTCTACCTTAAGAGTTCTGGAGTTACCTACCATTAGAAATCTTCAGATTGTGATCTCAGTTCCATAATGGAAAATGAAAGTTAAAGAAACTAATATAATAACAGAAAGTCAATCAGGGAGAGATGAAAGCATTAATTATGATGTGTATCATTAATGAAATGGAACTTAAATCTTAGCTCCTTAATGAAATTTCCACCCTTCTACATTTCTGCTTTTGTATCTCAGCCTGAGTCAATGGATAAGTGGTCCACAACATTTTTACTAGAAGTCATTTTCTGTGAGTCTTATTCTCTCCAAGGAAGTTCTCTCTTGAAAACACTCTCCTTGTTCTTAATTTTATACCATACTTGTCCCTGCCCTTGAGATCTCATTCAAATAAAATGGGAACAATATGAAAATAGCTATCAACATATACATACATATATTTTTTTTGAAACATAAATGGAAGATTATCTTATAAGGAAGACACTAATAGGGCTTGTTAAGGTGAGGTGAACTGTCAGACTGAGAAAGAACACGTGTAAAAGCGAGGCTTGGTCTCATGTTGAAGGAGACCAGAGATTGCAAGAAGTACAGGTAAAGAGGAAAAACATTCCACCTATGGGGGATAGCCAATGAAAACACATGGAATCAGGATATGGACTATGAGGAGCAGTTCGAGAAAGTAACTATGTTTAGCTTGGAGAAAGGATGTCTCATGGGATGATAGCCATGTTCATCTCAAAGACTGTAATGTGAAGAAAAGATTTAGTTCTTTTTGCCCCAGAAGGCAAAACAAACAGTAAAAGGTCATGTTGTAAGGAGACAAATTTAAGGCTGATGACAGGAAGAAAAAACAAAAACAAAATATTTCCTAACAATTAAAATTTTCCAAAAGTGATATGTCTTATCTTTAAATGTGATGTGTTCTCCCTTCTTAGAGGTTTTCAGAAGCTAGAAAACTGCTTATTGGGTATGTTGCAGTAAAGATTGCTATTGATGTTCCTTCCAATTGTCAAATTCTTTCAAAATGAAGGACAAACACAAGATGATTTTTTCTAGAAAATCAATTCTTTCCCCTCTCTTGTCAATACCTGGCATAGATCTATGTCAATTTCAGACCATGTTTTAACTCCCAACATTAAGCCAAATAAGAATTGGACAGGATTCTTAACATCACCAAATCAGCCAGAGACCCTCCCTTTGGGGATAAAAAGGAAAAATGAACTAAATTGACTTAGGTCCTACAGCTACTCGGTACTAGACTCTTGTCTAGAATTGAGGTTTAATCACTTCCAACCCCATATCATTTCTGCTACACTGCAATAACTCACAGAGAACTTTGGCTTCTAGATCCAATGTGAGAATCTCCAGTCCCTCCACTGGGCTTGCATCACCAATGGACCAGGTAAGCACCTTCCTTATGATTCAAAAACATAAGAAAATGGCTGAAAGGGGGAAAATGTCAAACTAACAAAAAAAGGAACAACAACTAAGGAATAGGGAACAGAGGCCAATGTGGTAATATAGTTGTATCCAAGTTTAATAACATTTCTGGTCTCTATACAAATTTTGTGGGGTTGTTTAGTACCTGATACTATAAAGTATTTTACTTTAAAAGAAAAGCAAAACAAAAAACCCAATAGATTAAGATAAGCATTCTCAATATACTGCTGGCTTAGAGAAAAAAGAATGAGAGAGGGAATAAATACAGTTCCTTAGGGGTCAATGATTAACATTGTTCATATGCTTAGATACACATGTAAAATGTATGTAGATGGAATATGAACACAGAGTGGTAATAGTTTAGAAGTGAGATCATCAATGCTACATCAAGTTTAGTAGCTTTAACTGATGTGACTACTCTTTCTACCAGTAGAGATTACACCCCTTCCATAGATGCTCCTTGAGAGTTACTGTGCCTTAAAAATTCATCATTGTAGCCAAATAGGGTATTAACTAGAGTTATTGCCACACCCAAACCTGTTGCTTTTACAGGTAGAGGTTGTGCTCTGCTGGTCTAGATGACAGGTGGAAAGAGAGTTTGAGCGGGAGAAAAAAGAACAAGCATTCATTAAGTATCTGCTATGTCTCAGGCACTCTGTTGAGTGTTTTACAAATATTATTTCATTCAATGTTCATAACAACTCTAGAAAACAGAATTTAAATGTGATGTGTTCTCACCTCCATTTTACAACTGAGATAACTGAGGCAGACAGAAATTAAATGACTTGCCTGGGAGTTAGACAGCTAGTAAGTGTCTCAGGTTATATTTGAATTCAGGTGTCCTTCTCTCCAGATACTATTCTGCCTCCCCTACTGGCTCTAACTGAGAAATAGATACATAGTTAATACATGTAATAATAACATAAAATACATGTATGTACTATCTGAATATAAGAGATTTCAACTGAATTAGAGACTAATGGATTATTAATATTTAGTGGTAAAGTTTTCTAGACATTATCAAAAATTAATTATCATACTTCACTAAATAAACATGCATGTAATCATTGAAGAGTTAGTTAACCTGTCAGGTCCTCCATTTCCTCATCTGTAAAACGCAGACAAACAAGATGATTTCTATAAAACAGTTAGGCTATTGGTTCCATCACTCTATGATTCCCTTATTTACACAGTGCTTTAAAATGCCCAGCATGGTGTCATAAAGAAGAACTTTACTGCTCCCATTCCCTGTTTTCTGGTTTTAAACACACAGGAAATTGCAAACCAAATTTGCTACTGAGGACAGAAACATTATCAAAATATGTAAGCCCTTGAGTTGTCATTTAAGTTTGTCAGAGCTATGATCGTTGTTGTAATTTCTTATTGTTTATAGTATATAAGCTAGATTTAGGGTCATACAACAACCTGTCTGAAGGTGAAGAGTAAATTTAGTCTTTGATGGCGGCAGATGGCTGGAGACAGGTGGCATGTTCCTGATTATTTCACTACTGTGTTATAATGAAAAGTGACAGAAGTGATTGACCTGTTCATTTTGTCATCAACTACTAAAAAGTGGATATTCCACAATGGATACCAATAGTTTTATTCTTTAAACTTCAACATATAAAAATATCTGAAAGCACAGAAAGGGGTTTTATTTGCATGTATGTGTGCATACACATAAAGTATGTATATTTTAGGCCAACATAAAATTCAAAGTATTCTCAGTTCAGAGACCAAAGTAATGTAAGCTTTATTTAAAATATATTGCCGATGCTTCACCGAAAAAACATTACTTGAGGCACAGTTTATTCATTATCTGAATATTTCTTTTCCGTTTTTCCTTAAGTACAATGAATACAGGTTGAGAATACTTTGAGGATCCATGATTCCATCTATGTGGCTACTCCCTTTACTAACACAGATCATAATACTTTCGCATTTTAGTAGAAACATTTTGTGAGCTGCTGTGGGAAAAAAAGTCACTTGGAGATCAAGTCTCTGGTTCAAAACGTCACTCACATAAATTAGTTGCTCAATAGCTAACAGACAAGATACAGCCCATTCCTGAGACTTGTACTTGAAGCTTTTCCAGTTTAAAGTACATGATTTTGTTTTTGTTCATTCGTTTGTTTTTTTACCTAACCTTGACGATACTGATACCAAGTTCATCTCCAAACCCGGATACAGAATCACAAGAGTGGAAGTTACTTTATTGCCAGGTTGTTAGAACCAGTTTTGTCTCCAGAAGAGAAAACCAAAATAAAAAACAAATACATAGCGACAACATTCAAAATCACTCAAGATTTTTCGTAATAGCTACTACTGCTCAACCTAACCTGGAGATGAAAATAGCAGGAAATTTAATATACTGAAAAAAAAAAGAAATAGACATGATTTCTATGATTTAAGGAACTCGCAAACTTTGTCTATCAATTCAGCTTAGCACCTTCTCTAGCATTTTCAGACTTAAAGATGCCTAAAGCTTTGGAAAGGTAAGTGATTTGCCCAGGATCGTTCAACTCGTTTGTGTCAGAGATGGGACTTAAATTTAAATCTAATTGACTTTAAAGTAATCTATTTTATCTTCTGTGCATACTGCCTTTCTTAGTACGCTCAACAAGAAAGAAAAATGATTTTTAAAAAATCTTCACGTGTAAGGGAGGGAGAATAGATTTCAAATCAGTTTCCCAAGAAAGCTTTTTGTGAATCTTTCTATTTTTGTGCATAAAATTTAGTATATTAATCTGGGCTTCCATTTTCTCAGAATGCGTTTAGATATACTCCAACCAAAACTGTTCATTCTTATTTTCTTCTTATTTGGTATCAGTCCACAGTAATTCGTGAAATAAACATTTAAGTTAAAGTGCAGTCAACGTAGTTGACTAACAAGAAACACCTTTTAGAGCTTCACACACAAACACATGCACGCACACACGCACGCACACACACACACACACCCTCCCTTGACTGAGGTAAGTCATAGAATTTCTGACTGGCTGTACCAGCAGAATCTTTCAACATATCTGTACCACTAATATTTGAGTTTAAAAGTAACTTGAACAGGACATGATTTATTTTTATTGTTTATTAATGACAAGGGATTCCTGAGAGAAAAGCTCTTTACCAACACAGAAGGATCCTTGCCTGAAATCTATATTCTTTGAGATTTTCCTGGGCACTAAGAGGCTATGTGACTTCCTCAAGATTACAAAGTTAATATTCTTCAAAGGCAAAGATCTGAACTCTGGTCTTCCCAGACCAGCTTTCATTCTAAGAAAAATCTAAATTATATACACACACATACACACCCACACACATACACATATATACATATGGGTGTATGTATAAATGCATATATATGAGTCACAATAGAGGAAACATTAAAGGGACAATAATAAGGACAGACAGAAAACAGCAAAATTCATATTATAAAGGATGAAAAAATGTAGCTAGGAATAGAAGGAAAATATCAGAACTTTGGTTAATGAAGTGGGTTTGTAGAGCTGATCAAAAGAAACCATGCGTATGTGTAAGAATAGATATTTTTGAAATCAGAAAGATCCTAATTTGATTTGTTTCCTATCTCACAAAATTACTACCTAGATAAATGTTAGCTGCCACTTTATCTTGGCAGCTTGAAGCTTAACTACTATCTCACGCATGAATTACCATGTGTTCAGATTTGAAAGAGGCAAGTCCCACCTTGAGAGCTACCATTGCTGATGGAATCAAAGATCCTTCAAATATTTGAGTATATTTACCTTTTATCTTTAATAAGAGAAGAATACTAGAAGCTACCACAAATTCATTGAGGGTTAATGCTTTTCAGTGTATATTTCACTTTTGTTGATAAAGCCAAGAGCCTCCAAGTAGTTGGCTATTCAAGTTAAATCGATAAATGCTTTTCTTGGTAAAAGAACTCACATCGTGCAGACCTGCACAAATCTGAAATAAGGCTAAAAATATGATGACCTGTTAAGATGGGTTGGTTACCTTTTATAGTGGAAAGTAAAAAACAAATTATGACAATGGATGACCCTAATTTTCTAAAGGCTCTTCCATTACAATTTCAACCCACATTTCTCTTTGTGTACTAGGAAAAAAATGCTTTTTGAACTGGTTTCAAAATACATGTCCATTTATTCACCCCCTGAGACTCTGTTATCAATACAAAGTCTCCAAGCAGTCTGGTAAGCTGGTCAACACCCATTCACTTTTTGTTATTAAAGAGTGAAGTATATATATTGATTAAGAATCACACTAAAATTGTCTTACAGATAGAGTTCATTCCATTGTTGTCAAAGCAGTAGTTATTATCTTCTATAAGCATTTAACTGTAAGATAATGGCAGTACCTTTTATCAAGGCACATTACAGACATTTGAGAGTTAGTCTCCCCAACACCTCTGTACAAGCCAGTTGCTGTTCTAGGTCTTGTTAAAAGATACAATAACTCTGAATACTTGGGTAATGCTTAAAAATAGGCAGTTTGTGGAAAGATGCTGAGCTAACAACCCCACAGCTGTTTCAGGCTCTCAAACGACACTCTCATAACTTGTTACTGAGTTTCCCCATGGTTTCTGGACTCCAGAACTTTTGTCTACTCTCTCTCAACAATTTTAGACTGACTCTTTTGCTAGACAACCACATCTTGTTTATAGATCTAGAACTAAAAGATACCCACCAGGTCATCCAGTTAAACTCCCTTATTTTGCAAATGAAAAACTCATGACCATAGTGGTGAATTGTCTGAGGTCACCCAGGATAGAAGCAGCAAAGCTGACGTTCAAAGTCAGGGTTTCTGACTTCAGACTCAGCATATCAACTATTCTTCAGAAGCCAGCAGAACTTCAATTTATAGCTAGAAAGCCAAAATACAGTAGCAAACATTTGCAACACTAACATTTGGACTTGTCTGGATCACTGTCACATCTTTGTTCATTTATTTCAGATAAATATTCATTTAACACTGACTATATGAAAGGTTTTTATATGTCAAGAACAACAGAGAATGCAAAAATTAACAAGACAAGGATTTCTTTCAAGAAGCTTCCAGTCTTATAAGGAAGGTATGTCATACACAGAAATAGTGAAAATATAAGGTTAAATGGAATAGAATAAGAAAACATTTGTTTAGCAGTTACTATGTGCCAACCTCTGGACAAAGAACTGGACATATACATAACAGAAGCCAGTCAGGAGGTCCAAGAACTCAATTTCTAAACAAGAAGGATAACACATAGTCCTAGACACTTGTCCCTCCCACCTTTATACTGGATGTGAACCTGGAACAATTTAACCCCCTTACCTTCACTTCACTTTCTCTGCCCTCCTCAATTCAACTCAAATACTGGAGCACAGGGTGAAAACAGCAGGGCAGATGGAAAAAAATCCAGTGGATCTTGGGGTAAAATGGTAGGACAGATGGTCCCAAGCCATTGGGAAAGGGATAGTGAGCCCAAGAATTAGAGTGGACTGGAGCCCTAGGTTACCTCATACAGAATTAGGGATGGAAGGTTAAGAATCTAACTGAGACGAGATAATGTAGTTGGGGGCTGTGGGAGGGAGCAAAAGAGATCTGTTCTTGCTATTCCATCAAGAGTTCATTAACTTATGGATAATGCACAGCAGAAGATCCCTGGGTCCCTCCAGGACTGGCTGCTCCTCATAGTTCTTTGGGTTGGTAAATAGCATAAGAGTGGTATACACAATTTGCAAGACATATTTGGAGAAAGGAGAGCTGGAGAAAACATCAGAGAGAAAAGTATAAATAGTAGTATAGAGATAGGAAAGTTAGTCAATTAACAAGTATTTACTAAACACCTGTTTGTGTGTCAGGCAATATACCAAGAGTTGAATATACAAAGAAAGGTAAAAATAATTTTTACGCTCAAGAAACTAGCATAGTTGGGGAAACAACATGTAAATGACTAAGTACATATAAGGTAAGTAGAATAAGTCATAAGGCACTGGTGGGAGGAGAGGAAAGGCATCCTGTTGAAAATTAAATTTGAACTATCTTGAAGGAAGTTAAGGAAACTAAGAGACAGCAGTAAGGAGCAGAAAACATGGAGGACAGCAAGTGCACAGGCATGGACATAGGAGATAAAGTATTGTGTTCAAGGAATAATGATCATAGTGAGCAGGGAGGAAAGCTTAACAGCATTTGAAAAGCAGTGTGTAGTCTTGCGTAGCAGGATTTTAGAGTATGTAGAAGAGCAATGCTACTGTTCAAAACAGTGACTCACAATTTATCTTGTATTTATTTATATAAGATCTTTCAAATCCAATATGGATTACATCAGATCTAGTAAACTGTAAACTCTTTAAGGGCATAGGCATTGTATGACAATGACAGTTAGTATTTATATAACACTTTAAGATTTACAGAACATTGTATGTGGTTGAAACAATTCCATGAGGTAAATGCTATTGTCACCTCTATTTGAAAGCTGAGGAAACTGAGACTAAGATAAATGGTAAATGACTTGTCCATAACCACACAGCTAAGTTTATAAGGCAGGATTGAATTTTGGTCTTCTTGACTCCAAATCCAATATCATTACACACTATACCACCTGTGCATGTATTATCAGAGCTTCATACATAGTAGAGGTGCTTAATAAATACTTGTTGAATTTAATGGCTGTTATAAAGCACCAGTAGGCAATAAAGCTAGGAGAGTTGATTGAGGCCAAGTCAGGAACGACACTTATGCTGGCTCATTAGCAGAGCCACAGACCATGAAATAGTAAGAGAAAAGAAAAGAAACATGGCCTCGTGAAGAAAAAAAAAAGCCACTGTTGCTGTATTGAATGTGAATCAATCCAATTCCCATCTTGGCAATTGTGATTTTTGTGGCTTTTATCTGTCTGATTCTTTTTTTTTATTTAATTTAATTTTATTATTATTTTTTTTAATGTTCTACAATCACTACCATAAAATTAAGATTTTATCCCCCCACACCTACCCCTCACTACCCCCCCTCCCTCCCCACGACTGCATACAATTCTGTATAGGTTCTACATATACTTTCCTATTGAGTACGTTTTCACTATAGTCATGCTATGTAGTCAAACTAAAATAAATGGAAGAAATCATATAACAAATCAAAATATAATACACAAACATACACACACACATACACACAAACACACACACAAACATGATCCGCTACATTCTGCGAATGACTTCCATATTTCTTTCTCTGAGTGTGGAAGGCATTTTGCCTTAGAAAACCACCATTGAGATTTTTTTTAAATAAGTTCTTACGTTATTACGAAGTTCCAAGTCTACCAGAAAAAACTCTCACACACTGTGATCATTGCTGTGCACAAAGTTTTCCTGGCTCTACTCGTTTCACTCAACATCAGATCATATAAGTCCTTCCAGGCCTCTCTGACGTCTTCTTGTTCATCATTTCTTATGGCGCAATAGTAGTCCATTACGTTCATATACCATAATTTATTCAGCCATTCCATATTTGTCTGATTCTTGTACCCAATTTAATCTCTTTCTCAGTAGTGAGACTTATTCTAAGTACTTTTTGAAATATTTTGCTTTCTCCTAGGCAGATTCTAACCTATCTCTATTCACAGAGAACCAGGGCTTAGCTTTAGATGTAGTCCCTGATATCCTGGGTGAGATAGGAGGGGAAAGCCACTTGATAACTGGTCCCTTATTATAACCAGTTTTCCCTGAGCTCTATGCTTATGGACCTCATAGTCCTAGGCCCACTGTTCTCTGTGACTATCCCTTCTGTGATCATATGGGACAAAACAAAGGGCCTTTATTGCCTAGTTAATGAGTGTACGTTGTATTTTTATATATTTTGTATGAACAATGAAGAGCCAATGGAGGTTTTTTAATTTAAAGGGGCATGATCAAAATTAAGCCTTATAAGGTTAATCTAACAATGGTACACAGAACAAATTGAAGGAGGCAGGGGTGGAAGTAAGGAGACCAATGAGGAGCTACCTCTAATCTTTAGATAAGCATTACTGTCTGGTTGCTTTAAACCCAGTGCTCAAATAAGTAGCAGAATTTTTTTAAAAATGTATTATTGAATAAGTAGCTGATACAATATAAATGAGGTTGGGATGCCACAGGCCATTTTTAAAAAGCATTATATTGTAATAGGTTGCTGTGGATTGATGCTTTTAAATATAATGAGACTGTAGCTTATGGACTCCTTGTAACAGACACATTCATAGGAAGAAACACCATGAGATGAAACATTGCTTTAGAGCAAAGTAACTGAATTCTGAGACTGGCTCATATATTTTTCAATTGGTTCATACTTTGTCACATGTAATAATTCAAAATAATAACTAGGAAAATAACATGAATTAATAGAAATCCTAAATGATGCATTTTTAAACAATGTTATTTTACTACTTTGTCCTCCATTGGTTGTTGGGGGAGAGTAAACAGTACTCCCCTGATCAATTGGTTTTCTCCCCATAGCCAGTTCATAAAATTATAAAACGAAATGGTCAAGCAACAAGTAAATATTTTAAGGAAGTATTAAAGTCTTAAATTAGATGGAAAAAAAAAGTCCACACTTTGCTATACCTTTATGAAGCAGCTAAATGGTAAACAGTGTGTACAAGTCAGGAAGATCTGAATTCAAATCCTACCTCAGACAGTTACTAAGGGTATAATACTAGACAAGCCACTTAAATCTCTTTCAACCTGATCTGGAAAGTGGAGATAATAACAGCACCTGCCTGGTAGGATTGTTCTTAAGGATCACAAAAGGTAACATGACTAATGGTTTGGAAGATCCATATAAATGTTTGCCATTATTTAGGAGGCTTGATGTTCTTCATTCAACCTTGATGGAATTAGAGGGTAGCTAACCATTGGCCAAGGCCTCAAAGAACCTTTTAAAAATAAGACAAGCTCTAGTAAGCAGTTGAGGTGGGAGATAATGTTAATGAGGATGAATTCTGTGAATAGTAAAGAGAGTCAACTATGAAAGAAGAGCCCATTCTTAAAGAAATCATTCTTCTTCTTGGGTAGGATTTCTTCCTTATATCTCTCCCACTAGCCAAGGTGTCTGGCAGGATAGCTGGTCGGTTGTTGTCCTTCATTTTCAAAGAGGACCAAAATGGCATCTGCATGATAAAGTGAGGTTTCAGTGTATCCAACTGCAAGTGATTAGAACAGTACAAGTGCAGAATGCTCTACCACAGGTTGGGCACAGATATTGTGTGAATATTTGGGGTAGATATTCCTGCATTTACTTTGCGCAGTCTCAATTCTGCTTTGCTCAAAGAGCACAGCACCTTTTCTTATGTGGGTACGCCATGCTGAGCAGTCCTGTGCCAGTGTCTCTCATGTTGCACAGTCAAATCCAAAGTCTTGACAGAGACCTTGAGAGTCCTTGTATTGTTTCTTCTGGCCACCATGTGATCGCCTGCCCCATGCAAGTTCATCCTCATTGAAAGCATTTGTCAGCATGGCTGAAAACATGCTGAAAAGCATGGGAGGAAGCACATAGCTCTGTTTCACTCCACTGGTGACTGGGAAGGCACGAGAGCTTTGTCCACTATCCAGAACCTGGGAAAACATGAGGTCATGAAATTGACGTACAATAATGATGAACTTCTCCAGGCAGCCAAATTTTGACATAATTTTCTATAAGCCCTCACGACTAACAGTGTCAGAGGCCTTGGTCACATCTACAAATGATGTTTACAGACCTCTGTTCTGCTCCTGGCACTTCTCCTATAGTTGTTGGACAGCAAACACAAGATCAACTGTTCCTCAACCTTTTCTCAAGCCACACTGGCTCTCAGGTATATGACCATCTTCCAGGTGAAGGATCAGCCTATTAAGGAAGACTCTAGCATTAATTTTGCCAGCAATGACTAAGAGAGAGACCTCCCTGTGATTGTTGCAGGGCAATCTTTTCCCTTTACCTTTATAGAGATGGACAATGGAAGCATCCTTGAACTCCTGGGGGATAACCCCCTTTTGTCATATAACCTAGAAAATTTCAGTCAACTTTTGTATGATCAATGGTCCCCCTGCCTTGTAAATCTCAGCTGGAATAGAATCAGCACCAGGTGCTTTGCCACATGAGAGGAGCCTAATGGCCCTCAAAACCTCTTCTTCAGTTGGAAGTTCAGCTAAGGAGAGATTGACTTCAACCTGAGGTAAATGGTCAATGGCCTCAGCGTTGATTGATGATGCTCTAAGAGAACACTATGGAAGTGTTCAGCCCATCTCTCTAGGATCATGTCCTTATCACTAATCAATGTATCTCCATCAGCACTGAGTAGTTGTGATGTACCATAGGTTTTTGGTCCATAAATAGCTTTCAGGTAATCATAAATGAATTGTTATTATCAGTATAAAACTGAATTTCATCTTCCTTCTTACTGAGTCAGGAATCCTGCATCTCTACTTTGTTTTTGATGGAATTAAATACTGCCTTCTTAGAGGTGGATGAATTATCCTGCTGGTAAATCCTGTGGCATTCTCATTTTTCATTTAGCAGATTCTGAATATCCCCATCATTTTCATCAAACCAGTCCTGGCGTTTGCGAGTATTCTGACCCAGATGAGCAAATGCAGTGGTGCAAACCATATCTCCCAAAGCTGCCCACTCCTCTTCTACTCCCCTGTTACAAACTATGTGTTGGCTCAACTTTCCCTCCAAGTTATTAATAAACTGTCCGTATTCTGAGAAGAGCTCTAATTTGTTGACATTATTTCTTCTGGTAGTCATTTTGCCTTGGGGGCAGCACTTTTGATGAATGTGAACATTTAGCTTGGAAAGGATAAGTCTATGATCAGTCCAGCACTCTGCACCACACATTGCCTTTGTCACTCTCACACCTTGCCTTTCTCTTCTCCTTACAATCACATAATCTATTAGATGCCACTGTTTGCTGCGAGGGTGCATCCATGAAGTTTTGTTGCATTTAGGTAAACGAAAAACACCGTACACTCCAGCAGGAAAGCTGGTCACTTGATGATGGGATCATATCTAGGTGGTATTCCCCCAAGTCCCTCTTCAACATGAGTTAGGCCATATTGGCCAAGTCACAGAGCTCATCCAATCAGTTAAGGTAGAGGATAGGAGGAGCTTTGTGATTCAAGAGAGCATTAGACCTGACTGTGACAAGTTGAACTGGGAAGACTAACAGACCCAGGGAGACCATCAGAGTGACATGCCTAGCAGAGATGTTTCCTGGGGGGAAACAACATAAACTCACTGCAGGACAGGAAAGGACAATACCCACCTCATGATAAAGGATGATGAACTCATATGCCAAATAAAAATGAATAATTTTGAAGACAATATAAGATAATAAAAAATAAAATAAGAAGAACCAGGAGAATATTATTATAGTAACAACAACATTATAAAAAAGAGACAAAACAGAAATAAATTTAATGGGTTATTTTTAAATGTATAAAACATCTCCAAAAAATCTCACTTGTATTAATTTTAATTGTTTTAGAAATAAATTCTTTCTTCAAGATTAAATTCCTATATAAATCAAATCCATCCTCTTTCTCTCTTTCATATATATGCAACTTATTTGTGTGTGTATATGAATATATAGAGGAAGAGAATTTACTTTTACACTTACATATATACACATATGTATGCAATGTGTATATATACATGTGTTTATGTATACATATGTGTATCTATGTGTATGTATATATGTATACATATATATAAACTCTTTCTCTGATATTTCATCATTCTGTGGAATGTGAATGACCCTGTGATCTTGAGGGATGTCATTAAATATGTCATAAATAAGTTCTACCATGTTGGAAAGGCTTTGATAAAAGACTCAACAAACAAAATAGTTCTGTTTTCTGAGGACCACTCTAGCTGTGAAGGCTGGTTCTTTGGTCATGAATTCTCTCACCATGACAACACACTCAGAAAAATAAAATAATTTTTCATTGTCATCATCCCAGGTCAACTACCTACTTCCACTTCCAAATAAGATGTAATAAACATTTATTAAACACTTGCTATGTTCCAGTCACTGTGAAAAATGCTAAGGACACAAATAGGTAAAAAGAAAACAATCCTTACCCTCAAGAAATTTATAAGTCTAATGGGAGGAGAAAATACACTTAATATATATATTAAAAGGCCAGAATCATGCCACCAAATGGTTCCTGGGGGAATGAAGACTATGATGGAGTTGAAACCAAGCATAGGAGTTGTTGGCAAATGAAGAAAAAAAAATTTGGAATTTTAAAAGCCTCTACAAAGGGAAGCTGTGGAAGGAGTGTTTGGTTCCACCCTCTAATCAGAGGAACAGAAGCAACTCGAGGGTACTGACAAGTCAGTAACAAAATTTAATCAGTTTCCAATATGAGTTTCTTGCTGATGATCCTATTTTGAGAAGAGAAAGGGAGGGTACATGATGATAATGGTGGTGATCGAGTCAAAATTAAGCAAAGTTGCTGGCAGCACTGATAGAGACAGTGGCAGAATGGCATAAAAGAGGGGAGAAGGTACTAAAACTACAACAATTTTAGACTATGCTGATGTTAACTTAGCTGGCGTTTCTTTAAATATAACATCTTTGTCTAAGATCAAGAAGACATAATATTAAAAGAACTAAATCCTGTCCATCTTGAATGATATCTTATCTATTAGTGAAACCAGAAGACAAAAGGAAAGTGGCCTCTGAAAAAAAGGTTGGCTCACAGATTCTCACTGAAGAAACAAAGATGGTGGAGTTGGTTTTGTCACAAGCAAAAAGGCAACAAGAAGCACAATTGTGTGTGTGTCTGTGTGTGTGTGCGTCTGTGTGTGTGTCTTTGTGTGTGTGTGCAACATTTGGTAATCTCATATGCAGAATTCATGATAAAAATCTGCAAAAAGATCATTAGGAAAATAAGTGCAGCTTACATGCCAATATCTTTTGCAAAAGATGAAAAAGAAGAGAAATTCTACTAAAAAGTTGATTCGACCCTCAAATCTAGTGACTATATGTCTTGATGCTCAGTGACTTCAATGCAAAGGTGAACATAGGGAGAGAAGAATTAATGTATTTTGAAAGATATTACTCAGCAGTAAGAAATGAGAGACCAAAGGATTGTGCACTATATAAAAATCTTATACTTACATATTAATAATTTCTTTAAAAATTATTAAGAAATCAGCAGGCACTAGACTTGGCAAGCAACAAATATCCTTGTGAAAAAAATGGATTATATTTAATGGATACAAAATGACATAGATATGGAAGTCATTTCCAAAATCATTTCTGGTTACAGTCAAACCATCAATTTGTAAGAATAAAGTTTTTCCACAAGTCCTGGTCGGCTCCTTCTCTGGATCACTGAGAGGTTAAGTGATTTGCCTGTGGTAAGAGTCAGTATTTGATAGGAATGGGCCAGGAACATAGGTTGTCCTAGTTTCAAGGTCAGTTGTCCAGCTCTCTAAATTCTCTAGTCTAGTCAAGTCATTGATAAATAAGTTAAAGAGTAAAGGATCCCTGAGACACTCCACTAGAAGTCTCCTTACAAGTCAATGAGGAAACCTTATTATTTCCATTTTACATCCACTTGTTCAACCAGTACTAAATGGACCTAACTATTATTGTCTAGTCCACATTTCTCCAACCTGTTTAAAAGAATAACACAAGATATTCAAATGCTCCAATAAAATGCAGAAAAACTGCAGCTATAGGATCCCATGATCTGGTCTAACAATCCTCTCTGTTCCTTGTCTCTACTTTCATCTTCCACCTTGTCGTTGTAAGTCGTTTTTCAGTTATTCCAGACTCTTTATGACTCCATCTAGGGTTTTACTGGCAAAGATACTAGAGTAGTTGGCCATATCCTTCTTCAGTTTATTTTATAGATCAGGAAACTGAGGTACACAGGGTTAAGTGACTTGCCCAGAATTACAAAGCTAGTTACAAATCTGAGGTCATATTTGAATTCCAGGTCCAGCAATCTATCCACTGCCACCATCTTGCTGTCCTTACCATCCTCCATACTTACCTTTTTAAAAATTAAGTTGATCCAAGAGTTCCTTATGCATTCATATTGGTAACTTTAGACAATGCTTCCCTAGGGCCATGGTAATCATATTTGGTGAGGACATATAGGCGTTAAATTAGTGTTGAGCCTCTCAAACCCAAATGAAAACAGCTGCCAATAGGGAAGAATCTGTTAGGGATCCTTGGTTCTCACACTTAAGACTGTGTTAGGGAAAGCAAATCCTAAAGAACTGAGACCAACAGACTAAATGCAATCTGCCTCCTAGAGGCAGCAGGGAGAGAATATCTAAAGATAAGAATTGAAAGAGGACACATCAAGAAGGAAGACTGGAATTCATTCTGAAGAACATCAGAAGCTTTTGAATTCCCCTTAATTTGTTATTCTGACTTTTTTATCTATCATCCACTAGGTGGGAAGAATTAAAACTTTTAGAAAAACCAAAGAAGGAACTCATCTTATTTTGGGGGAGCAAGGAAAGGGAGAAATAAATTCATTTGCTATTTCCTGCACATTAAGTTGGACAACAGAAAATCCAACTCAAATGTCATAGAAGAGAAATTGGAAAGGACAAATGTAAGACTAGTTCTGGGAAGGCTGAGTTTTCATGGGGATTTTGTTGTTGTTTTATGAATAAAATTAATTATGTTTTAAGTTTTACTAAGAATTTTCAAATACATTATCTCATCTGATCTTTCCAACAACCCTAAGAGATAGGTTGTTTAGGTATTGTTATTCATTATTTTCTGTCCTAAGAAATGTGTTCAAAGAAGTTAGAAGGGTTACATAGTGAGAGAATGGATTCAGTCTGACGTCTCAAGCCATGGTTGTATTCATGACCTCACAAGTGTCGGTGATGTGGAGGGTTGGGAAACTCAGTAAGTACTCACAATGATAATTAGATATTCTGGAATCTTATAACCAATCTGATTATTATCCATATTTAATTTTTATATTTTATTTCATGTTACATATGCCAAAAATTACATATCCCCAAACATCTATTATATATAAAACTATAACAGAGTAAGGTAAAATATTTCTTAATATTTTTAAAAAAGAAATTTTGGAATTAAAGAAAACATTACCTATACCCACTGATTTATTTTGTGACATTTTGCGAATCACTTCAAACTTTCCATAATAAAGTAGTGTAATTAATGCATGCAGAGGATCCTGGTCACTTTAGATATTTTTTTTTTCAAAATTTCCATGATTCCCAATGAACCCTGCCTCAAGCTTTCTTAGACTATTTCTGCTTTTCAACCTAAAATGCCTGTCAACAAGGTAGCTAAACATGCAGACTATTATAAATGTTTTGATTTTATGACTATTGTCTTGGTGATAAAATAGGGTACCGTATAGTCCTCATAAACATTCAGTGCTTTAATACTCTAACAGATCCAATATCTCACTGCTGTGGATCTTCCTAGCACTGGGACTCTCATGTGTACATCTACATCTATGTCTATATCTACATCTGCACATGCATATACATGTGTGTATGTACATGCACATATACAAAATCTATCCATGTATATGTGCATGTGCATGTATGTATGTATGGGTGTATATATGTATGTATAGCAAATTCACCCCATTCAAGTCTGCCCACCTTATGCCTTGTCTTTGTCTTTATAGACCAAAAATGTTTCTGTGTTCAATAGAATGAGATATAGCAGCCCTGATCACTTATTTTCCTCTTTTTCTTCCTTCCAGCAGTAGATTAAACGTTCCCAAGAATGTATTCTGACAAATAAGTTCTTAACAATCTCTAACCAATGTAAAGGACACCACCTCATTCTGTGCTTTGAATTATCTCTTAGTTTAATGGTAAACCACATTTTGGTCATTAATAGAATGTACAAAGGCGCACCTGAAAACAGCTTGCTGTAACCATCCATGACTTGATTTAAAGAGTATTTGTTTAAAAAAGCAAACCCAGGTCAATTGTTTCTCATGGAAATAAAAGTAGACACTTTTGCTCAAGTATCTCTTTTCCCAAGCTTTTCATACATGGTCCACTCTCCATCATCTCTCTTAAATAGGTCTAATTATGAAACTACTCTGATGACATTCTCACTTAGGCTTATAGCTCAAAGTTCACAAAATACTTTCATCCCAGACTTTTTGGGAGCATAATGAACAAGAGACATGATTTCTCATTACCTCTTAAACATTCAGTAAATACTAAAATAATTACTTATTGTATTTTTCCTTGCCAGGACTCTCCTCATCCTTCCCTGCAAAAAAAGTTTGCTAAAAAGCTTTGTAGACTCATTAAGTGTTTAAACTCTAGGGAGCTGTCAGAGTTCTCCTCATTCATTGTTCAACACTACGCCTGCTCATATCTCTTAACTGAAAACTCTCTGGGGCAGGAACCTGTCATTTGTCTAGCATTCGTGCTCCATATACATTTCCTGCCTCATACAGTAAATAATAGTAACAATTTGGCAAGGGTAATGTAGAAGAACAGCAGGAACAAAGCCTCCAAGGAAATCACCTTTTAGGAAGTGACAATCATCTGGCCCCTCATTTGCATCAAAGTGGTAAAAGCCTGAAAGTCTAATTGCTTTGTCCTCTTCATATAAGGTAAAATTTGGATTTTTTCATACTGTATTTTCCCCTCCTTTCTTTTCCTGCTGAATTCTGTTTCCCTACATGAGATAATTCATAGTTTACCTGAATACTTTATAGCTGATGATACATTTTCCACCAATAATCCTTGCTTTGTTTCTGTCACCTTTCATTATTAGTTTTGGACAAAGACTCTCACCAGAATAAAGCTGCTGAATTTTGTCACCTTCCACTGAATTTTCTCCAATTCTATCTTGTCTTTTCTTTTTTCAAAAAATTTATTAATTCATTTGTCCTCAGTTTTCAACAATCACTTCAATAAGTTCCAAATTTTCTCCCCTTCCCTGCCCCTCCCCAAGATGACATGCAATCTTGTATGGGCTCTACACAGACATTCTTATTAAACACATTTTCATATTAGTCATGTTGCATAGAAGAATTAAAATAAATGGGAGAAATCATGAGAAAAACAAAACAAAGCATAACAAAAAAATAAATAAACTGCTTCATTCTTGTTCTGACTCCATAGTTCTTTCTCAAGATATGGATGGCATTTTGAATCATGAGTCCTTTGGAAATGTTTTATGTTTTTGCATTGTTGTGAAGGGCTAAGACTATCAAAAACAATTAACAGTCCTCACACACTGTGACTGTTACTGTGTATGATGTTCTTCTGGTTCTGCTCATTTCACTCAGCATGAGTTCATATAAGTCTTTCCAAGTTTCTTACAGAAAAATAGTATTCCGTTACATTCATATACCACAACTTTTTCCTCCATTCCCCAATTGATGAACATTCCCTCAATTTCCAGTTCTTGAAACACCACAAAAAGAGCAGCTATAAATAATTTTGTATGTGCAAGTCCTTTTCCCATTTTTATGATCTCTTTGGGATGCTGCCCCAGAAGCAATGCTGCTTGGTCAAAGGGTATGCACATTTTATAGCCCTTTGGGAATGATTCCAAATTGTTCTCCAGAATGGTTGGATCAACTCACAGCTCCACCAACAATGAATTAGTGTTTCAACTCTCCCACATCTTCTCCAACATTTATCATCTTCCTGTTTTGTCATGTTAACCACTCTTATAGGTGTGATGTGGTACCTCAAAGCTGTTTTGATTTCCATCTTTCTAATCAATAGTAACTTAAAGCAAATTTTCCTATGACTATAGATAGCTTTTAATAGATAGCGTTTATTTTTTCCTCTGAAAAGTGCCTATTAATATCCTTTGACCATTTATCAATTGGAGAATGGTTTGTATTTTTATGTTTGACTCAGTTTGACTCTATAAATTTTAGAAGTGAAATGTTTGTCAATATGCTAATTGTAAAAATTCTTTCTCAGTTTTCTGCTTCCCTCCTAATATTGGTTGCATTGGCTTCAATTGTGCGAAAACTTTTCAATTTAATGTAATCAAAAGTTATCCATTTTGCTTTTCATGATGTTTCTATCTCTTGTTTGGTCATAATTTCTCCCTTCTCCATAAATCTGACAAATAAACTATTCCTTGCTCACCTAGTTTGCTTATTATAATTAAATCATGCATCTATTTGGACTTCATTACAGAATAGGGTGTCAGGCATTGTTCTATGCCCAATTTCTGCCATACTGTTTTTCAGTTTTTCCAGCAATTTTTGTCAAAAAGTGAGTTCTTATCACAGGATCTGGGGTCCCTGGGTTTATAAAACAGTAGTCATTGAGTATTGTATCTGGTGTACTTAACCTATTCTACTGATCTACCCCTCTATTTCTTAGCCAGTACCAAATGGTTATGATGACTGCTGCTTTATAATACAATTTAAGATCTGGTACGGGGAGGCCACCTTCCCTAACATTCCTTTTCATTAATTCCCTTGCTATTTTAGAGTGTTTACAATAAGTTTAAATGACATTTCTTTTTCTTTCTCTTGTTCTGGAGCTTTATTAGTAATTTATAAGAATGCAGATGATTTATGTGGGTTTATTTTGGATCCTACCACTTTGCCAAAGTTGTTTATTATTTCAAGTAATTTTTTACTTGATTCTCTATGATTCTCTAAATGTATAACTTGCAAAGAATGATAACTTAGTTTCTTCTTTGCCTATTCTAATTCTTTCAATTTCTTTCTCTTCTTTTATTGTTAAAGCTAACATTTCTAATACTGTGATGAATAACAGTGGTGATAATGAACATCCCTGTTTTGCTCCAAATCTTATTAGAAATGCATTTAGCTTATGTCCATTATATAAAATGGCTGCTGATATTTTAGGTGGATGCTACTTATTATTTTAGGGAAGGCTCCATTTATTCTTATTCTCTCCATTGTTTTCAACAGGAATGGGTGTTGTATTTTGTTAAAAGTTTTTTCTGCATCTATTGAGATAGTCATATGGTTTCTGTTAGTTTGTTGTTGATATGATCACTAATGCTAATAGTTTTCCTAATACTGAACCAACCCCACATTCCTGGTATAAATCCTACTGATCAAAGTGTATTATTCTCATGTTAAGTTATGTCTCTTTTTCTTCTTATTTCTTGTTTAAAATTTTTGTGTCTATATTCATTAGGGAAATTGGTCTATATTTTTATTTCTCTGTTCTGGACCTTCCTAATTTAGGTATCACCACCATATTTATATCATAAAAAGAATATGATAGATATCCTTCTTCACCAATATTCCCAAACAGTCTAAATTCACTTGTAAATCCATCTGACCCAGGAGATTTTTTCTTAAGGAGTTCATTGATGGCTTGTTCAATTTCTGTTTCTGATATGGAATTATTTCAGAATTTTACTTCATCATCTGTTAATCTGGGCATTTTATATTTATGTAAATTTTCATCCATTTCACTGATTGTCAAATTTGTGGGCATACAGTTGAAGAAAACAATTTCTACTTATTGTTTTAATTTCTTCCTCTTTGAATGTGAGTTGACCCTTTTCATTTTTGATACTGGTAATTTGGTTCTCTTTTTTTTTTCTTTATATCAAATTGACCAAAGGTTGATCAATTTTCTTGATTAACAAGCTCTTGGCTTTATTTATTAATATAATAGTTTTCTTAATATCAATTTTATTAATATCTCCTTTGGTTTTCTGTGTTTCTAATTTGGTATTTTGTTGGGGATGTTTAGTCTTTTTTTCTAGCTTGTTCAGTTGCATATCCAATCTATTGATCTCCTCTTTCTCTATTTTATTCATGCAAGTGGCATACAACTTCCACTAAGAACTTTGCTTGCTGCTTGCCATAAGTTTTGATAGGTTGTCTCATTATTGTCGTTCTCTTGAAAGAAGTTATTGATTGTTTCTATGATTTATTGTTTGATCCACTCATTCTTTAGGATTAGAGTATTTATTTCCAATTAATTTTTGATCTATCTTTCCATGGCCCTTTATTACTTATAATTTATATTGCATCATGATCTGAAAAGGATGCATTGACTATTTCTGCCTTTCTGCAATGGATTGTGAGTTTTTCATGACCTGGTACATGGTCAGTTTTTGTGTGTGTGCCACATACCACTGAGAAAAAGTATAGTTCTTTTTATCCTCTTTCAGTTTTCTCCAGAGGTCTATCATATCTACCTTTTCCAGAATTCTATTCACCTCCTCAATTTCTTTCTTGTTAATTTTGAGGTTATATTTATGAAGTTCAGAGAGGGGGAGTTTGAGGTCCCCAACTAGTATAGTTTTTTTTTCTATTTCTTCCTGTAACTCCCTGAACTTCTCTTCTAAGTATCTGTGTGCTATACAACTTGGTGTATATATGTTTAGTGATGATATTACTACATTGTATATGGTGCCTTTTAGCAGGATATAGTTTTTCTCCTTATCTCTTTTGATTAGATCTATTTTTGCTTTTGCTATGTCTAAGATTAGAACTGCTACCTCTGTTTTTTTTTTTTTATATTTCAGCTGAAGCATAGTATATACTACTTCAGCCTTTTACCTTTATCCTGTGTGTATCCCTGTTTCAAATGTGTCTCTTGTAAACAACATATGGTAGGACTATGGCTTTTAATCCATTCTGCTATCCATCTCTGTTTTATGGGAGAGTTCATCCCATTCACATTCACAATCATGATTACTATCCTTGTCTTTCTCTACATCCTATTTCTACTCCGTTCTCCCCATTTATGCTTTTTCCCCTCCTTTCTCCCTTCCCCTCCTACAAAGTGTTTTACTTTTGACCACCACTTTGCTCAATCTTCCCTCCATTCTATCAGCCCTCCTCCCTTTTCTTTCCTTTTTCCCTTACTACTTCTTCCCTCCCTTCTAATCATCTCATTCCTTTTCTTTCCCTTTCTCCTCCTACTGTCTGTAGGGCAAACTAGATTTCTATACTTAACTGAGTATGTTATTTCCTCCTTGAACCAAATCCAATGAGAGTAAAGCTCAAACAATGCTCATTTCTCTTCCTTCTTTCCCTCCACTATAATATCTATTTGTGCCTCTTCATGTGATGTAATTTACCCTTTACTGCCTTCTCCTTTCCTTTTCTCCCTTCATACCCCTTAATTAGGTTTTTTTTTTATCATCACATCAGTTCATTTAAACCTATATCCTCTATCTATGTATATCCCTTTGAAATGTCATAATAAATATACAATTCTCTAGACTAACAAGTATCATCCTCCCATATAGGGATATAAACAGTTTGCCCTTATTAAATAACTTTTCTTTTCTTTTCTGTTTACCTTTTTATGCATCTCTTGACTCTTGTATTTGAAGATCAAATTTTATATTGAGCTCTGGCCTTTTCATCAGTAAGATCTGGAAATCCAATATTTCACTGAATGTCCATCTCTTTGCCTGGAAAAGTATGCTCAGTTTTGCTGGGTAATTGATCTTTGGTTGTAGTCAAAGCTCCTTTGCCTTACAGAATATCATATTGAAATTCCTCAAATCTTTTAATGTGGAAGCTGTAAAGAACTATGTAATCCTGACCATAGTTTGAATTCTTTCTTTCTGGTTCCTTGCAGTATATTTTCCTTGATCTGATAATTTTGGAATATGGCAAACATATTCCTTATTTTTTTCCATTTGGGATCTCCATCAGGAGGTCCTTGCTGGATTCTTTTGATGACTATTTTGTCCTCTGGATCTAGGATATTAAGGCAGTTTTCCTTGATGATTTCTTGGAACATACTGTCCAATTTTTTTTTTCATCATGACTTTCTGGTAGACCAATAATTCTTAGATTTTTCTCTCCTGCATTTATTTTTCTGGTCAGTTGTTTTTCCAATGAAATAATTTACATATTTTTCCTATTTCTTTTATTCTTTAGATTTTGTTTGACTGATTCTTGAAACCTCACAGTCATTCATTTCTACTTGACAATTCTAATTTTTAATGAATTATTTTCTTCAGTTAGCTTTTATGCCTCCTTTTCCATTTGTCCAATTTTTCCTTTTAAGGAGTTATTTTCTCAAGTTAGGTTTTGTGCCTGTAACAAGATTCTATGGTCTTTTGTTTTTTAATTTGCTTCTTGCTCATGGTAACTGCCTTTTTCCTGACTTTAAAGTGGATCTCTGCTTATGGGGCACAGGAGCCTCTGTCCCATGTTTCTTGTGCTGGGAGCTAGGGGACTGGTTCTTGGCATTGTGTGCTCTGGCCTCTGGTTCTTTCAGCTAGAAGCTCTATAATGCTGCAATTTACCTGGTGTTGAGGTGACTAGTTTGTGCCAAGTCCAGGTGAAGTCTATCTGAGTTTCGCCAGGGTTACACTGAAACTTGTGGAGCGAAGTGTAGGGGAGGGGTGGTCTGGCTGCTGAAGGTCTTCTCCTCCCCTAGGGCTATGCTCGATCACAGGCAGGTTCAGCAGCTGGTAAACCCTGTCTGTGCTGGTGTCTGCCCAGTTCCTCTGACTGTTAAGGCAGGCCTAGGATCCTGGTGTTGGTGCTTACAAGCTCCACCCCCTGGGACTCAGGATCTCTTTCTGGTTCACTGAGGTGGGGCTTGCTAGGTTGCTGTGAGTACTTCACTGGTCCCCTTCATCCACAGCAGAATAGACCCTTCCTGTTAATCTCCCTAGCCTCCCATGCTAAAAGATTGCTGCACCACTTCTGCTAGCTCCTCTATTCCAGGATTTTTCCTGGGACAATATTCTCTGGATTTTTCAAGGTCAATAAGGGAGTTGAGAGCAATTACAGTTCACTCTGCCATCTTGACTTCAGGAAATTCAAGTAGGTGACTTTCAAGCACTCAGTCTGTGGGCTGATAGCCCCAGAAGCAGCTGCAGTTACTGCTGTAGCCTTGCCCTTCTCTCACACCCAGCTTCACCCAACTCCTGTCCTGTGCAAATCTTTGATAAGTATATAAATGTTAACTATTGTAATTATTATTTCAAAATTATGCAAATCATTTTCTAAAAAAATTCTTTACTTTCATCCTTTAAGTTAGTGTTGTGACTTTTTAGTTTTGCCTTTGACCCTTGATATACTTCAACAGAAGCCATGATCTTATCAATGAGATTATTCCCTTCAATTAAACAAACTGCAACTCCAGAATCTTCTTTATGAGATCCCTTGTTTATATCTTTCCAATAGCCTTTCCTTCTCCTTCCATCACAGAGCAAATAACCAACATGCTAGGGAACTTCTTTCATTTATTTGACATAACAGGGATACCAGTGGAATACAGAGACTATTGATCACTATTTGTGTGACCTTGGACAAGTCACTTAACTTCCCTGCACCTCAGTTTCCTCATCTATAAAATAAGGAGATTTGGGCTAAATGCTGCCACCTAAATGTCTCTTCCCTCCTAGATCTATAATACTATGTGCCACTGGTAGCCCTTGCTCTTGCTTAGTGGCAATCCATAACACTTGAATGTCAAAGATAATTATTCTTTAAAAAAAAACAAAAAAACAAATACCATTCCAAAAAAAAATAACCATTAGATCATTGCTATTTTCATGTCGAAGTGGGCAGCTCATTAAACAAACAGACAAACAAAGAGACAGCCATAGATAAATGAGTGAATGAATAAATAAACAAACAAGTAAATTATATATATACTTGTATATATGTATGTGTGTATGTGTGTGTCTCTCTATCTTTCTCTAAATATATATCTGTGTATATGTATCTATACACAGATATGTATGTTTATATATAATCTATATATATACATATATATATGTATATATATACTGATCTAGTCCCAAGGAATTATTATCAAATATCAGAGTTAAGAGGAACCTTAGACCTCACTTAGTTGACCCCTTTTTTTTACAGAATAGAAAATTTGAATATTTTCTAAATTAAGTGACTTGTCCAAGTCCACAGCTAGGAGGTGGTAGGGTCAGTGTTCTCTCCATTATACCACAATATCTTCTCCAATCTGAACAAACAATATAATACACGTGTTTTCTCTTTTTCTACACACTCCAGTGACTCAATAGAAGGAAAGAATTAGATTTCCATTAAATTTGCATCAGAAGAAAGAAGAGGATTGCACAAGTCCAAAAGTTCACTCAATATTACTTTTATTTTTTCCATTACATATTATATCTTCAAAGTCTTTCATCTCTTCACATTTCACACATTCCAACTATCTCAATGAGATCAACCTAAATTTCGAAGTCATTCCACAATACCAAATTATATACAAAAATATCCTAGACCTTGAAGGAAGAAAAACTCTGGGCGAAGAGATGAATTTTTCTGATATAAAAAGGGAGAGGCAGTGGTTTTCTGGATATTTGTATCACTTTAATATTATAGTGTGATAAATATGATGTGGTTACAAGAAATCCATGATTTACCTGATTTCAAGAAAAACAGTCAAGTCACATTTCATTTGAGTCTCGTCTCTGCACTAGGGACAAGCTCCTTGAAGTCTCTGTTGCTGAATTTTAGTTTTACAATAGAGAGATTCATGCTAACCTCACACCTACAGTCCATGCTTGTTATGCGAGCAAATGAAGTGAGATGTGTAAAGCATATTGAGTTTCTCTCAAGAAAGGTAACATATACATACATTCAGTCTCATCTGTCAGGAACTTTAGAGATGATTTGCCCCTTGCTTTCCATTCAGTCTCATTTCCAAGCAAATTCTGAGGTTACATTTCTATTATTTATGCCCTCTGCACATTCTTTCCCCTTCATTCTTTCACTTGTGGGTTTAGAGAATTACTATAGTCGAATTCTGATCTGGTGCAGACTGTGGATTTCCTGATTTTTTAGCTGCTAGACAATATTCAACATGTTTACAGAAAACAGATGGTGGTTGGCATAGAATAGTTAGAATAATGGACCCACAATATAGCTTTAAAGGCACACACAGAGTATGTGTATGTATGTATTACATCACTGCATGATCTATACACAGTGCTTGAGTTAATCTTTGTCCTATTGTTCTGTTTTGTTTTCCCCTGTTCTTCCTTATTAACATCAGCAAAAAGGAGGTAAACAGTATCAAGTGATTTGTTCAAGGCCATACAGTAACTGTCTTAGAAATGAATAAATTGTTAGCCTTTAAACTTCTCATCCAGTGTTCTACAGAACCAATACATGCACATTTCTGTTTTTGATGCTACTGTCCTTTATTTTAGAAACTGGGCTTGTCTTCTTAGCATGAGACATCAGAGATTAACCTAATTTATGTAGTTTGCATTTTGTCTTGTGTGTTGAGACTAAAACAATGAAAATCAACAGATTTGTAGTTAAAGATTATTTTTTCTCAGTCTGGTAACTAAATTTGTTCCCTGAGTCCTTCTTGAAAGAATATGCAAACAAAGCTTTAATAATGAGAAAAGGCTGCATCCTTTGCTTTGTCCCCTAAGGAACAAGATTCAACTATACTGTTGCCTTTCATTTGTTAATACTCATTGTTTCAGTCTCATCTGAGCACCTACCAGAGAATGTAACTTGGCATACTAACAAAGGCACACAATATTATACAGTGAACGGAATAGACCAGGTATGTATTCTGCATTTCTTTATCTAGGTGATAAAATCACAGGTATTTTGTGTTCTTTTCCTTATCACTCTCACACATTATTGCCAGTGCAATCAGAGTTCTACACTACATATGTCTAGGCCATGTCTTCATGTTATCATTGAGGTTTACTCACAGCTAATGACTAATTTTTTTGGAATAGATAAAACCTCAACAAGCATTTTAATGATCATTTTTGTCTCTACCAGTCACCTCAAATAGAGCATCCTGGAGGACTATAATCCTATCTCTTTCCACTTTCCCCACATACTACATCCAACAATAAAAATAAAAATAAATCATTAGGTGTAGGTCCCATTTTCTGTCCTTTTAAATTAACTGTATAGATTGTATATTGGATTATCTATATTGCTCCTATAGCTGAAGCCCTGGGGTGCTTTATGATATTGCTATTTATAAAATTATCTTCTCAATATCCTGGGATAAATGGGTCACCACTATCTTTCCCCTCAAATTACTGGTGTGAAAAATGAAGAAAGGGCAACAAAGAGACTTGGCTCTGTAGGAACCACTGAGGGAGGGGGAAGTATAAGCCTTAATTCCCTTGAGATTCCAAGTTCAATATACAGAATTCCTGAATGACAGTGATCCTAGAGCTTTATGCTAAGCACTACCACACTGGAGTTTTATGAGAAGAGGGTGGTGTACCCCTATAATCCCTGCTACTCAGGAGGGCTGATGCTGGTGGATGGCTAGAGCTACAGCAGCACTAAATCAATTGGGTGTCTGTGCCAAGTCCTGAGAGAGGATTACTATCAGGCTGCAAAGGACAGACCAATCCAGATCAGATGCAAAGTAGGTCAAAGCTTTTCTGCCCACTGGTAATGGGATTAAGACCATGAGTGCCTACTGCACTTCCAGACTGGGCTCAAAATTTAAAAAAAAAAGCAAATCTAAAAAATAATGAGTAAACCTAAAAATAATGACCACATTAACATTCTGAGTTATAATATATAATCTACTGGCATCTAAGGCATACTTGAAACTTGAGTCCCAGAAATGGGGAGATGATGCAGGAAAAATTCACAGTGCCTCAAGAATTAAAAGTAGTTAAATCTTATGTTGTGTGATGGCATTATATCAACAGAACCTAACACTGGTACCTTTTCCTTAGGAGATAAAAGTTGTTGCATTGAATTAACTATAAGGATTAACTATAAGGAAATGGAGTTCCCAACATTGCCAATAGACCCAGACAGTCTTTGCTCATCTCCCAATTTGTCTTTATGAGGTAAATTTAGGGAATCTATGAGCCAACTGAAAGACCACATTCAGATTTAGGATGACAGGCTTGATACTTCAAAGAATCAATGGAATGGATATATGGGAAATAGGAAGTGAAATATTAGCTGAGTACTGAATGTAATGTCCTCCTCATTGGTTTCAGAATCCATCCTGTGCACATACACAGTTGCCAAAGTGTTTTCCTCTATATAAGGTCTGGTTTTGTAACCATTCCTAATCAATAAACTCTATGGTTTCCCTATTACATCTAGAATCAAATACCAAAGCTAACATTACCAAATTTATCAAATTCCTCAGACTTGACTGCAAATAACTTTTATATGCTTCCAAATGTGAATGGAGAAACAGGAAAACCTAGGTCCAGTTTCTACACACACTGCCTATGTGACCTTGAGGAAAAATCTTAACCTTTTTGTTCTAGGATATTTTATAAGAGTATAAATTGAAGGGTAGGCACAGATCCTCATTGTTAGATGAAGTTCCTCCATTGCATCAATGAAGCACAGGTCCAATCTCTATCCCAATTTCTTGTCCTACATGTCAAATCTACCATCAGACTACAAAGACCATCCATCAACAAACAGTCTTCTTTTAAGGTGCCACTGGATCTGAATGTATTTTCAGAAGATTTTATTTTCATATTTTTTTTTATGGAACTCAAATAATTTTGCATTCATGTCTTATGTGTACTATCATATGCATGCATATGTATATGAAAGTGTATGTGTGTATGATATAAACATGTAACCTATGTGGGTTAGGGTAGGCAGGATGCTATGAGTGCTATCAAGCTGGCTCTTACGCCTAGTTTCCTAAGGGCAATTGACTATCAAACACAGAAAATCAGTATCTTCTTTTCTTTTCTTTTCTTTTTGTTTTTGTTTTTTGTTGTTTTTTTTCTTTTCTTAAAGATTTTCTGTCTCCCTATGAAAAGGATGAAGATATAAGCAATTAACTAATGACTGGTTGAAAAAGCATTAAAGAATTGGTGATTCTCCTGATTGCAGTAGCATGGGTAAACAAGACAAAAGGATACCAGCTCCAGAGTCCCAGGAATGCTGCTTCCCAGGATCTTTAATCTGACTTGTTTTTGGAGTATAGTCACACGTCTATTGGATGTACTATGAAGACTCTTATAATGACTTATGAATCTGTATCACATAGCTTAACAGTTCTAATTTTCCTATCAATACAATTCCAAATTATCTAGAAGAGAAAAAATATATTAAATTCTTTAAGAGAAAGTTAATAAAACAAATCAATGGAAGAAAATAAATACTGTGATCTCACCACTGTACAGGGAGCCATTTAGCCCCCACCCCCAACATCCCTACCTCCTGGCTAGATTTCACAGAGAGACAACATCTTGAAAACTAAGTATATTTACTAAAGTTTCAGTTAATTTATATATATATATATATGGTTACCATCCAAATATCCATGGAAAACACACTTTCAAAAATGTTTATTGATATCTTTTATTTTTACATCACCTAAATACTTTGTGTGTTATATAAATACATAACCTATGTGGTTTGTATTCTCCTAGTATGCCTGTGAGATTACATGAGTTTTCTCCCAGTATGCCTGCCTTGGTCCCTCTCAGAGAGATATCACATATATCATTTTTTTTTTTACATTTCAATTTATTACTTATTTATTTTTAACATTTTTTAAGAGAAAAGGAAAAGAAAAAATAAGTAAAGTCAACCAATATAAAAAAAAAATCTGAAAATATATCCCATACTCCATACTCTTGTTCCTCCCACCTCTACCAATGAGTAGAGAGGAGAATCTTCCCATATCTCTACCCATAAATCAATAATGTTTCTTAAATTTAAGGAAAGTTCTATTATTATTTATATTTAATTTACCATCCCAGACTCCAATGAAATATTTATATTAACATACTAATTATCACTATAATTATATTAATATTTATATAAAAATTTACATGATTATTATCATAGTTTGGTTCATATTTCTCAGTTAAAAAAAGACATAAAAAGACAAAACAAACAAAAAGCTATCAAAGGAGTTTCTTTCTAGAGTTGCTGTTTTCCTAAATCAAAATTTCATCCACTGCAACATGAATTTCATTGTAATCATATAAAATCTATTTCAACAAATAAAAGGGCTGGAGTGGGGGTTAGTATATATGTGAGTAGAAAAAGCAATAAGATCTTCTCAATCAAATTGTTCCCAAATTGTTTGGAAGGATGGAAAACTGTCACTTTCTCTAACATTATTTGCAATATAGCCATAGCCAAGACCATTTTATGTATTTTTATTTGTTGTTGAACTGTTTGTTTTTGCAAGGCCATGGCAATAAAGTCAAATAAAATCGAACTATAATACATCATATTACAGACCTTCTAGTTTATCACCTCTGAATATGTGACAATAGAAACAGACTATAAAAACTGCCAAGTTAATCATTTTCCAAGTTCATGAATATCTATTCTTTTGATATTCAAAAACAGTTCAATTCACCTTTTAAAATGATTTCTCAAAACATGTATTTCAGTAATAAGGATTGTTAGGGTTTTTCTTCAAAGATGTAAAATACCCATAATAACCTAGCCTGAGTATTTGATGATAGGTATAGAAAAGTTGCAAACTTAGGAAAACTTTACTCTTTGAATTATAAAGTCCGAATATTTGGAAAGTACTCATTTGCTACAACATGTTCATTAACTTTGATTGCCTTTGTTTCTAATTGTTCTAGAGAGACATCATCACATAGTGTATATGTGGAGGGGGAATAAAAACTGATTCTAAGAGTTAGAATGTGTATTCCCAGTTCTGATACCACCTCTAAATCCTTTGGAAAGTTATTTAATTTTTTTGGTCCTTGGAATCATCATATGCAAAACAGCAACATAGGATGATAGATTTAGAGCTCAAGTAACCTTAGAAGCCACTGGCTCCAAATCTCTTAGTTTAGAGATGAGGAATTTGGATTAGATGACCTAAGTTTCCTTAGGTCTCTAAAATTCTGTGATGCTATCATATCATAATTTAAACATATTATTATCCATCATTCCTAATTATATTATATGTATTTAAGTCTTGCTTCCCCAGGTACATGACAATCTCAAAGGAAGATACTCTGGTTAATTCTCTCTTTAAATTCCCCATTGTATCTAAAATAGTTAGGGGAATATAATTACTTAATATAAAATTTTAACTGAAATTCTTAATGCCTTGCATATACTAATTAGAAGACTATTTGCTCTTTCCGTTATGGCTGAAATACATGTGGTGATGTTTTCCGTCATATGTTTATAGTCACTGATGTTTAATAGAAGCTAACTTAAATGTAGCTGTTTAAATATATTCTATTTTCTAATATAAATGTGATACAAAGTATGCCATATCCAAACAGTACCCTTTCCCTAGAAGAAAACAAATACTCTTTGGTATAATTTGTTCCATCTAGAGAAGAATATGCCTGTTATCCAGACTACGAGTGACCAAACTATACAGCTCGTCCATCATATTTATACTTTATACAGCATTGTAAATGGATAGACCTGAATAGGAAGGGGAAAGGGAGTTAGGTTGCTTTTGGAATGCTACAGGATTCTTTTAATGACTAAAACTTCTCAATAAAATGAGATCATCTTTTTAATACGAATATTCTTCTGATGACATTGTATAGCCCTGAGACATGGACACATAGTCCCAAAAGAATTGAAAAGGAATCACAACAGAGTGGTGAAAAAGGGCTTGAACTACTTAATATACATTTCATTTTTCCTCTTTAAAAAAAAAAGAGTAACATTGCCTAATAATAATCCATTAATATTAAGGAAAATTAAAAATTTTACTTATCATAAGTTAAGATGCAAGAGGGGAATGGAGGAGAAAAAACAAATCTATGGAGATCAAACTGGACAAAATCAGGTAATGTTCTTTTAAGCCGAGTAGCAAGTTCAAAGCAGAGATCAAGTATGATCAGAGTGTTGAACTTGAAGCCCCAAGGACTAGATTCAAATTGTAGTTCTGTAACTTTCTCATTGTGTGACTTTGGGCAAAAATTTCAGTTCTTTAAATTTTAGTTTGCTCATTTGTTAAATGAGGGAGTTTTACCAGACCTGCAGTTATCAAAGTGTGGTCTGTGGACCGCTGGAGCCCAAAATCCTTTCAGGAAGTCATGGAGGTCAAAGCTATTTTCAAAATAATATTGAGACATTATTTTTCTATTAAAATACTACTCCCTTTCTCAAAGACATGTATTAGTGGGACCCAGATTTTCTTCATATACTTTTAAAAATGTGTCGCAACAATGTATCACAACAATAAGACTGCAGAAATAGATATGGGAATCCAGCTATCCTCTATTAAATTAGCCATTACAGAGACTTGAAAAAAATATATAAATCAACGCTAATATTCTCATTAAATATTTTTGTTTGGAATTTTTTTCATATGGGTTTATGTTGCTATTGTAATAAGTTAATCAATATTTTTAAATTTATCAGTTTTATTTCTAAGGTGATAAATAGCATCCACAGAAGTGCGTTAGAGCCCTTTATAATTTTAAGAGAGGAAAGGATTCTTAAGAACAAAATAATTGAGAACCAATATACTAAACAATTCTTATGAGTCTTTCATTATATGCTTTCTAATATCCGGGGATGCTGGATTATTAAATTAATTCCTGAAGATTGATCTTACTTTCTCATGGGGACTGAAGAATACATACACACACATACATGTGTATATGAATATATGCATATATATATATATACATATATGTGTACATTTATATATGTGTATGTATATACATATATACATACACACATATTAGGGGACGTCTAAATTCAACTAAGATTTTAAAATACATACTATATGTAGGATTCTGTATTAAATGTTGAGATAGCATGAATGAAAGATTGCTTGGCCTAAAGAACCTTGTATTCCAAAGGGAGTGAGAAGCAGAGCAGGGCATAAAACACATACATATGATAAAAAAAGGACAGCTGAAAAGGAAGAGACTACCAATGGCAGGGTGAGGGCATTGATATGCAGATCAGGAAGGTCTTTAGGGAGAAGGTATGAACTAAGTTGAGTCTAAGAGGAACAAAAATGATTGTGACAATAAATTAAGAGGGTATCTATTCTATACATGGGAAAACTCATGTTATGATGAATAAAAGGAGCATTGAATACGTGGAAAGTCAATGATTCAATTACATTATAAAGGAGAGTAGTATAAGACAAAGCAGAAATGTAGACGGAAGCCAGAATGTAGAGAGCCTTGAATGCCAGACTGGGGAATTGTATTTAATTGGCACCAAAGCTTTTTTGTGACATAGTCAGATTTCTTCCTTAGGAAAAGTCTTTTGGCAGCTGCGTGGAGGATAGATGTGTGGAGGAAGCATGGAGACCAATTAAGAAATTATTATTGACGTCTAGACAAGAGATCATGACAGCCCACAGAATGTACATCTAGTAAATATCATAATGTTCCTTCATCAGACTATGCTACAAGCCAAATATAGCATTCAGTTCATAATGGGTACTTTAAAAAAATCTTGGAACCTTTGTTCTAAACTTACACAAAATATAATTTATTTGTATGCTAGGGACTGCAATCAAGGTATTTTGAAGGCAGTTAACAGAAAGTGTTATTTAATTCCAAATGATGATTAAAACAGAATTGATCAATGACTATTTATCAACTTAGTTTACTTCTCCAGGTACCTACCTGAAACCTTTGAGGTACAAATGGCATTTTAATATCCCATTCCTTCTCTAAAGAAAATATTGATTACTAATTCATCAAATTATCCCCACAATGATCACACTATAGTGCCTATGTTTGTGTATAAACCACAACACTGAATGGTATACTATTCCCACCCAGGCACGTGCACCCACACCCACACCCACACCCATACCCACACCCACACACACACACACACACACACACACACACACACACACACACTATAAATGCTTGAGAGAAGAGAGCTCAATTATTCTTCTGCTTATAGAAGAACAGTGATGTTAGAATTAAAAACATCAAAATTTGAAGAAACAAAAGTAAGAATGTCATATAAAAGAAATTAAAGTTAAAGGGCAGAAAGGGGATTAGATACATGAATACGCTGAATTCAAAAAATGTGATCAAAAAATATATAAAAGTAAAAATGAAGAAAGCAAAATGTAACATAAATATTTAAAAAGTAAAAATGGACATGTAATGTAAAAGTTATGTTAAAATACAAAATAAATATATAAAAATAGAAAAAGCAAAAAATAAAAATAAACCAACCTCCAAATGATCAGGGTACCACAATCTTTGGTGATTAGCATATTTAATATACTTGTAATGGAAGTCTGCAGAAGTATTTGTTTTTTCCCTAATATCCTCCAGGTGTCATATAACATCTGCAAGTAGATGCTTCTTTTATTGTGCCATTGCTACCCAAATCAATTGTTCAGGGTATACAATTGTGTCACAAGAAAATAGCCTATCAATGTAATAAGGATCTAAGACTTTTTTTTTCCATTAGCAAATATTTGCTTACTCTCCCTCCCACTTCCCTTCCTCACTGGAAAAATAAAACTCTTATAACAAATAGATAAATTCAATCAAAACTAGTTCCTGCTAGTTTGGGTCATTTCTGAAAATATAAGGTTCATTTTGCATCTGACTCAATCCCTTCTCTTTCAGGAAGTAGGAAGACTTGTCATTAGTATTCTGGGATCATGGTTGGTCATTTTAAAGAACAGTTTTTAAATCTTTCGAACTTGTTTTGTTTTCACAGTGTTGTTAATATTGTATTCACTGCTTTCCCTCCCAGAATGATTCTTTTGTGAAGGTACACTAGGCTATCTTTTGTCTCAATTCATATGTATCTAGATATCTATCTGTCTATATGTAGACAGATAGATAGATAGATATCTATATCTATCTATATATATATGTATGTATATATATATGTATATATGACCTTTAATCACTGAATGAGTGTTGCCTCAGACAAACTGGGGAGGAGAGACTGGGGAAAGAAATATGTCCAACAATTGTCAACTACCGTCATTATTGCGCGTATTCCTTTCAATTAGGAGCAATGCCCGGATTCTTCTGACATATCCTACAATCTTTGCTTTACATACGGGTACAGGCAGGCGCCAGGCTGGGTTGGCAAAGATCTTCCCACTTTTAAACAATTGCACTCACTCAGCCCCTGTATTCCAGAAGACCTAATTACCTGTCCCTGAGATGGAGTTGTAACTACAGATCAGTCTTCCATATCTCAAGATGGGGATGAATGCAAAGACTCAAAGTGTCAATAAATCTAATGGGTCTAATGAACTTTCTTCCCCAGTTTCTTCTAACCTATACCCCCAGTTAACTGCACATCAGAAATAGCAAAGCAAAATCAAAATAACACTCAGTTGACACCATATTTGCACTTAGAATCATAGACTAGCAGAAGTGATTACAGCTCTTAATGGTCTTCCATTTCAATACTTTCATTTTAACAGATAAAGAAGCTTATTTGTGGATTACCTTCCCTAATATATATTTCTTAATAATGTTTTCCTCAGACTGGAAAATTATTTATCCCATCATGTACATTATTTATAGGCTAACCTTAAATATTTAAAAGGGGAAAAAATACCTAGGTTATTTGTGAAGGACCAATCAGGGTTATTTGTTTATAGCACGTGAATAGAATTCTTTACCCTCAAATAATTAAAAAATGATTTAATTGATTCATTTTGAAGCTTCCTTTATTTCAAATTATAATTGATATGAGAACAGATATGAGAAGTTTCATCAATAGAGCTACCTCTTGGGAACTTTAAGTATTTAAATAGTGAGACAAACATTTGTGATCTACATTGTAACTATAGAAACCTGAGCCTTAAGATCACAAGACGCAGTGTAGAACTGTACATGTCACTGATACAGGGTGTTAACCTACCCAAAGATGGTGTATTAATCACACTCTTTTGTTTGCTCTAATAGAAAATGCCCTTAATTCAAGTGATTTGATTAGAAAATGTATGGTGACAATGGCTACACTAGACCTATGCATTGGACATTCACTGCCATTAACTAAAACTAACGTCAAGCACCTTAACTGTAATGGAAAGATACAGAGGTAAATTGATCAATGGATACAAGTGGATTCCTTCTGCACAATGGTCTGTGTGCCAGTTCGTCTAGCTAGTGTTATCAACAGTACTGTGTATTCTTGTTCAGTTGACAATGAGCAGTACTTCAATAAGGAATTCCCATCTCAGCAGTCTCAAGGGTCTTCAGATCCATGAGCCAAAACAGAATTATATCAAGCTGAATCTCAGCCAATAAAACCAAAACACTTTTCCCCTAGTCTGTTAATAAAAGAGAAAGGGATATTTAATGAGGACATTTAAGTATGTGGACTTTGGGGGGAAATTCTATAACAATACATTCAAAAATGATGCATAAACTGAAAACATAATTTTTAACAAAACCCTGAAAATGCAGGCTCAGAAACATTCCTAAAGAGGAAATTATTTTACAAATTAATACTTCTCCCAGGATTCAGTGATAAAATATGGGGAAGAAGAGAGTGGAAGAGGAAGACATACACAGAACAAGAGAAAGATGGACAATAAGGAAGATGAGATTCTTACAGATGGCTACAAAAAAATAGAAGACCAGATAAAATCCTTTAGCCTTCGTATCTAAATCCTTGCCACTAGTTTATGTTTGTCAAGTCATAAGCAATTACTGTGATTCCTGACAGACTCCCTAAAGCATTCTCCTCAGCTGTTTGCGAAGGTGAGGAGCAAATTACACAGTGTGCATTTCAAGCTTTGTGCCAGATTTGACTGTCATTGGGTCTCCTCTAAGAAAGAAGTCAGTTTTCTATTTGCATCAAACCCTGTTAACAACAAAAATCACGTCTCAAAGCTCATCACATGGCATGTTTCTGGTCACCCTTTCCAATGCTTATCTGAAGTCAGAAGACTGGGCACCATGGGACTGAGAAGAGAAAACTAGCTTGACATGGCATCTCACATGGATGGATAAAATAACCCAGAAGCAGAAAATATACAGAGTGGTGATGATAGCAAATATGTACATCTGGTATGACCTAATTGGGGAAATTGAGAGCAATTAGGAGCAGAGGCTTTCTGGCCCACAAAAAGGGGTTTGTGAAAGAGTCTTTTTGCCTTCATGGACACGGTGATATGAGCACACCAGAGGCTCTTGTAGCCTGGTTGCAGGAGCTACCTATGCAACTGTACAGAGCAAGCAATGAGAAATGCTAGAAGATAAAAGTTTGTCCAATACAACATTCTTGAATTGCAGACAGCTGGTTATATTTAGAATAAGATTACCTCAGACATCACCATGCAATCTAATAGCAATGGGGAAGGAGTGGGACAAATCCATTATTCTATCTCCCCCTTTCAGGTAGTTAGAAGGTCGGATTTCAATCAGAATTTAGATATTTGCGACTCCTATACACTGTAGCAGGGACTTATAATTTGGGTCTAGATAGTATCCCTAGATAGATTTCAGGAGATCCATGAACTTGGATGGGGAAAAATGTAACTTCCTTCTAATATAATTGGTTTCTTTCATAATCCTGTGTATTTCATGCATTTAAAAATATTGTGAGGAGAGGTCTATAAGATTCATCAGACTGTTGAAGCAGTCTATGACCCACCAGAAAAGTTAAGGATCCTTGCACTAGATACTAGAGTACTTGTTTGTATGAAGGTAATTACTATAATCAGTTATAGAAACTTATAAGAATGACCTTTTGATTCAATAAACAGATTTCCATTGGGCAAAAATCATGTCTTAGAAATGAAATTCCTCAATGAGATACAGAGAGATATCTCAGGCAGAAAACAAAATTAACTGAACCTCTGCACAGGACTACCAGATATCCCGCCTTATTTTATTAGTTTGATGCAGAAATGAATGTATGGTAGGAAGGACTAGGGAATGGACTTGTGATTCAATTGAAATTGGGGGAAGTGCTAGAGGGGCTTTCCCTGATGAAGAAAAGCCCTTAACCAATGCAGGTTACCATCTTCCTTGCAAGTTCTAGTCTAGAAGAGTTTCTTAGAGCACTAAGCGATTATCAATTTACCCAAGGTCACAAAGACTGTATATGTCATGGATGGGACTGAAGTCCAAATCTGTGTGATTTTGAAACTTTCTATGAGTGGATAATACAACATTTTTCTTATGGTGGAGAAAAAATACATCCTAGCTTTAAGAAAAGCTGCATACAAGTTTTGGCTCCCTCAAATTGGAGACTTCTTCCTTTGAGTCCTAATCTCTTGATCTATAAAATAAAAATAATAATATTTGTGTTTCAATAATCTATCCCAAACATTTGCTATGAGTTGGGTACTCAGTAAACTGATCCGCATTATATAAATATAAACTGATATTAGACAGAGTCTATAAGTGAACAAAAGTAGGGTGAATTACACATATGTAATTTACCATAGGACTACATATGCTTTGACCATACAGGAGGCATATGACCCGCAGCAAATATGGCTTCCCAAGAAAAATTAATCCTTTTATAAATTATGATGTGTCTGGGAACATGAACCCAGACTTTAACTTCATACCACTTATGAAGGGTGGCTAAGAATAAAGACTTTAACCATCACTGTTTATTAAAGGATACATCTCCATTAAGAATCATCTAACTGTAGTTTGAATGAAGTCATGAGCCCTTGACATCTTTAGTTTGGCTTGGCAGTCTCATATCTTTTTGATAACCACACTCTCTTTTCCAAGTCCGTTCACTGAACACAATGAGTCAAGAAAAAATAAAGTCTTGTTATTTAATTATTATTTAATGTTTAATCCTTCATGACCAAGATAACTCATATAACTAAATCTCAAAATATATGAAAAAATTTCAAATAATTTTCAAACAAATATAAAGTTTCACGCTAAAAAGCAAGAGTAATGAAATGTCTTAAAAACTCTGTGTGAACAAGATCTGATAGTTTTTCAGAGAATAAAGAATAGCTAACAGTAAAATTGCTTTTTGTGTTAGAAGTCTCCTGTAAGTATCTCCCCTGCCTGACACATCTATGTCTACTCCTGGCTTTGCTTCCTTCGTGGTGTCACAGTTTATATTGAAACCAGCTTTGTTGATGATCACAGTCTTGCTTTTCAGCTGTTTCAGTATCCAACTTATCTCAAAGGGCTGCTTCCTCCTGCTAAAGGAGTTAATTCTTCAGACTCATCTCTGCTTCTGCTGTTTTCAGCACCCATTCCAAACTGATGCTTAAAACCAGTGAGCCAAATTATGGCAACTTTCAGCCTATTTATACTATTGGCAAAAAGAAGACTGAAAAGTTGCCAAATACCATTGCTCCTAACTTACTTTTCTGAATTTCAGGTATTGGAAGAACAATTTAACCAAGGCTCTGAGGATTTCTAAATCCTTTTGTTTCAGCTTGGTCCCAGGTATTCAATTTACTTATTAGTTGAACCCCAAATTGAATGAAACTTCTAGATATATTATCACCTGTCTTTCATAACCAAAACAAAAGCCAAAAAGCACATTTTGGTGAGCTCAACTGAACAGTCTTCTTAATAATCCTCAACCTCACTCAAATACCAATATGGGACAATTTTAGAACACTTACTTTACAACAACTTGAGTTTAATGAATATTCTCTGAACTAGGGAGATTAATTTTATTAATTAGGGAGAAGAATTTTATTCTATTGTAGGTCTTGTAATTGACATTGTGTCCTTTAGAAAGTTACTTAACCTCTTAGTGCCCACGTTGTACCCATAAATTTAAGCACATGTTCAGAGTGGGTAATAGTGGGCCAAACTAATGAAATAATATCTATAGTAGCTAATGGAAATCCTATCTAATATTTATCTGGATACTATGAAAGAGAAACACAGAGAGAACTTCCACATAGACTCAGAGTCAAGTCAATGGCTATTGGGTCAAGGCTTGCCTTTTGAACTTCCTCATAGTGTGGTCTACTCACATATACATATATATATATATGGATACAAAAAAAGCATCTTTATTTTCAGACAAAACTTCTTATAAAAGTGCAGATGAGAAAAACAAAATTTAAAGAGGGCAGAAAACTCCCAAAGGGTAATGATTCCAGTTTGCCAGATAATAGTAAAGCAAAGAAGTGGGGGAGAACAAAAAAAGAGGAGATAAATTCACCAGAGTCCAATGTGTCAGAAAATTCTATCTCTGAAAAAATCATTCCTTAAGAACATCGGTGAGACTGATAAGGTTCCGGCGATTCATTATATTCAGACCACAGGTTGAAGTCAATCCCTCCTTAGCTGAACTTCCAACTGAATGAATAAAAGGTTTTGAGGGCCATTAGGCTCATTCCATGTGGCAATGCACCTGGTACTGATTCTATTTCAGTTGAGATTTACAAGGTAGAGGGACCATTGCTCATACAAAAACTGACTGAAACTTTCCAAGTTATATGGCAAGAGGAGGTTATCCCTAGAAGTTTAAGGATGCCTCCATTGTCCATCTCTATGAAGGTAAAGGGAATAGATTGTCCTGCAACAATCATGAGGTGGAGGGTCTCTCTCTTAGTCATTGCTGGCAAGATCCTTGCTAGAGTCCTCTTAATAGGCTGATCCTTCACCTGGAAGATGGTCATATACTTGAGAGCCAGCGTGGCTCCAGAAAGGGCTGAGGAACAGTAGATCTGGTATTTGCTGCCTGAAAACTCCAGGAGAAATTCCAGGAGAAGAACAGAGGTCTGTACACAATGTTTGTAGATCTCGCCAAGGCATTTGACACTGCTAGTCAGGAGGGCTTATGGAAAATTGTTTCAAAATTTGATTGCCCAGAGAAGTTCATCAGCATTTCCAAGTCAACAATGGAGTGAAACAAGGCTGTGTGCTTGCTCCCATGCTTTTTAGCATGATGTTTTCAGTCATGTTGTCAAATGATTTTATTTTTTTTATTTTTATTAAATTTATTTATTTAACTTTTAATATTCATTTTCACAAAATTTTGGGTTACAAATTTTCTCCCTTTTTATCCCCTCCCCCCCCAAACACCAAGCATTCTAATTGCCCCTATGACCAATCTGCTCTCTCTTCTATCATCCCTCTCTGCCCTTGGCTCTGTCTTCTCTTTTGTCCTGTAGGGCCAGATAGCTTTCTATACCCCTTTACCTGTATTTCTTATTTCCTAGTGGCAAGAACATTACTCGACAGTTGATCCTAACACTTTGAGTTCCACCTTCTTTACCTCCCTCCCTCTCCACCCCTTCCCTTTGGAAAGCAAGCAATTCAATATAGGCCAAATCTGTGTAGTTTTGCAAATGACTTCCATAATAGTTGTGTTGTATAGGACTAACTATATTTCCCTCCATCCTATCCTGTCCCCCATTACTTCTATTCTCTTTTAATCCTATCCCTCCCCATGAGTGCTGACCTTGAATTGCACTCTCCTCCCCATGCCCTCCCTTCTATCATCCCCCCCACCCTGCTTGTCCCCTTATCCCCCACTTTCCTGTATTGTGAGATAGGTTTTCCTACCAAAATGAGTGTGCATTTTATTCTTTCCTTTAGTGGAATGTGATGAGAGTAGACTTCATGTTTTTCTCTCACCTCCCCTCTTTATCCCTCCACTAATGAGTCTTTTGCTTGCCTCTTTTATGAGAGATAATTTGCCCCATTCAATTTCTCCCTTTCTCCTCCCAATATTTCTCTCTCACTGCTTGATTTCATTTTTTTTTCCTAAGATATGATCCCATCCTCTTCAATTCACTCTGTGCACTCTGTGTCTATGGATGTGTGTGTGTGTGTGTGCATGTGTGTGTGTGTAATCCCACCCAGTACCCAGATACTGAAATGTTTCAAGAGTTACAAGTATTGTCTTTCCATGTAGGAAAGTAAACAGTTCAACTTTAGTAAGTCCCTTATGACTTCTCTTTGCTGTTCACCTTTTCATGCTTCTCTTCATTCTTGTGTTTGAAAGTCAAATTTTCTTTTCAGCTCTGGTCTTTTCATCAAGAAAATTTGAAAATCCTCTATTTCATTGAAAGACCAATTTTTCCCCTGAAGTATTATACTCAGTTTTGCTGCATAGGTGATTCTTGGTTTTAGTCCTAGTTCCTTTGACTTCTGGAATATCCTATTCCATGCCCTTCGATTCCTTAATGTAGAGGCTGCTAGATCTTGTGTTATCCTGATTGTATTTCCACAATACTTGAATTGTTTCTTTCTAGCTGCTTGCAATATTTTCTACTTGACCTGGGAACTCTGGAATTTGGCCACAATGTTCCTAGGAGTTTCTCTTTTTGGATCTCTTTCAGGCGGTGTTCTGTGGATTCCTTGAATATTTATTTTGCCCTCTGGTTCTAGAATCTCAGGGCAGTTTTCCTTGATAATTTCATGAAAGATGATGTCTAGGCTCTTCTTTTGATCATGGCTTTCAGGTAGTCCCATAATTTTTAAATTGTCTCTCCTGGATCTATTTTCCAGGTCTGTTGTTTTTCCAATGAGATATTTCACATTATCTTCCATTTTTCCATTCTTCTCTCTTTGTTCTGTGATATCTTGCTTTCTCATAAAGTCATTAGCCTCCATCTGTGCCATTCTAGTTTTGAAAGAAATATTTTCTTCAGTGAGCTTTTGAACCTCCTTTTCCATTTGGCTAATTCTGCTTTTGAAGGCATTCTTCTCCTCATTGGTTTTTTGAACCTCTTTTGCCAATTGAGTTAGGCTAATTTTCAAGGTGTCAATTTCTTCAACATTTTTTTGGGTCTCCTTTAGCAGGGAGCTGATCTGCTTTTCATGCTTTTCTTTCATCTCTCTCATTTCTCTTCCCAGTTTTTCCTCCACCTCTCTAACTTGATTTTCAAAATTCTTTTTGAGCTCTTCCATGGCCTGAGCCCATTGGGTGGGCTGGGACACAGAAGCCTTGATTTCTGTGTCTTTGCCTGATGGTAAGCATTGTTCTTCCTCATCAGAAAGGAAGGGAGGAAATGTCTGTTCTCCAAGAAAGCAACCTTCTATTGTCTTATTTCTTTTCCCTTTTCTGGGCATTTTCCCAGCCAGTGACTTGACCTCTGAATATTCTCCTCACACCCACCTTGCCTCCTGATCCTCCCAGCCAGCGTTTGGGGTCTGAGATTCAAATGCTGCTTCCAGCCTTAGGGCTTTTGGCGGGGGCAGGGCTGCTATTCAGTGTGAGATTAAGTTCAGGTGCTCAAGTGGGGGCAGGGCCGCCTCTCAGGCTCAGTTCCCTCAGGGGGTTTATGCACAGACCTTCCACAATGGATTCAGGCTCCCACCCGCTTGGGGAGCCCCGGTCTGCAGCCACCTCTCAGCTTCTACCTCCCGGGGGGGCCTGAATTATGGGGGCACCCCACTCCCCTCTTGACCCGCCCAAGAGACTCTCTCACCAACCCCCGTCACCTGTGGGTGGAGGTACTTGTGCGGCCACTGGTGATCCCGTCCCTGAAGCCTGCTCGGGTCTGTTTCTCTTGGTGCCGTGGCCGCAGCAGGTCTGGGCTGGGCTCCGCGTCTGCAGCGCGACGGACCTTTTGGGAGAGGTTTGCAGGTCCCTCTGTGGGTGGAGGGACCCACGTGGCCGCTGGAGATCCCATCCCTGAAGCCCGCTCGGATCTTTTTCTCTCGGTGCCGGGGCCGCGGCAGGGCTGCCCTCAGCTCCCAGTCCCGGCGCCCAGTCCGCAGTGTGAAGGACCCCCCGCGAGAGGTTTGCAGGTCTCTCGGGAACAGAAATCTCCCTCGCTCTAATGTTCCGTGGCCTCTGGGTGCAGAATTCGCCGTGAATTACTTCCTTGTAGCCGTTCTATGTGTTGTGGGTTCGGAGCTATGTGTATGTGCGTCTTTCTACTCTGCCATCTTGGCTCCGCCCCCCTTGTCAAATGATTTTAATGAGGATGAGCATGGCATCAAGGCCAAATACTATACTGATGGTAAGTTCTTGAATTTGAAAAGGCCAAGACCAAAGTAGAGGGAATGTTGGTACATTATTTTCTGTTTGCAGATGATTGTGCACTCAATACAGTCTCTGAAGCTGAGATGTAACAAAGTATGGATCAATTCTCTTCTGCCTCTGCTAATTTTGGTCTAATAATTAACACCAAGAAAACACAGGTGCTCCACCAGTCACCACCACATCATCCATACATGGAACCATCAGTTACAACAAATGGAAAAGTTTTGAATGCTGTGAAAAAGTTCACTTGCCTTGGTAGTGTACTCTCCAGATATGTACACATTGATAATGAGGTTGAGACACACACACATTGCCAGAGCTAGCTCAGTGTTTGGGAAACTCTGAAGAAAAGTTTGGGAGAGAAGAGGTATTGAAGGTCTACAAAGCCACTGTGCTGACCTCGTTGTTTTATGCCTGTGAAACATGGCCAGTCTACCAGCACCATCCCAGGAAACTGAGTCACTCCCATTTGAACCGACTTAAGAAGATTTTGAGGATCACCTGGAAGCATAATTTACCAGACACTGAAGTTCTTGCTTGAGCTGAACTGCCAGGCATCCAAACTATGCTTCAGAGAGCACAACTCTGATGGGCTGGACAGATTGTTCAAATGCAAAATGTAAGCTTGCCAAAAAGACTATTTTATGAAGAACTCTCTTGGGGCAGGCAATCACATGGTGACCAGAAGAAATACAGGGACACTCTCAAGGTCTCTCTCAAGAACTTTAGATTTGACTGTGCAACATGGGAAACACTAGCACAGGACCACTCAGCATGGCATGCCCATATCAGAAAGAGTGCTGTGCTTTATGAACAAAGAAGAATTGAGACAGCATAAAGTAAACATAGGATGCGCAAATTTGGAATATCCACCCCAAATATTCACACGGACTCTCTGAGCCCAATCTATAGCAGAGCATTCTGAGCTTGTATTGGTCTGATCAGCCATAGTTGTAAGCACTGAAATTTCACTTTATCATGGTGATGTCATTTTGATCCTCTTTGAGAATAAAGGACAACAACTAACCATATTCAGATTGGGTTGGCCTTTCTTTTTCTTTACAATTACCTGACCACTTACCTTGTTTGTATCTCTTCCATCTACCTCCAAATTCCTGGCCTTTTAATTCGGATCCTCTTCAGTCCTTCCTTCCAGCTCATGGGGCTGAGAAGGGGAGCTACACTTCCCATCAGACCCCTTGCTGTACTAATAACAAGAAAGGAATGGGAGGAGACGACAGGGGATAAGTGTTTGGCCTTCCCTTCAAAAGCTGCCTCTCCCTACTTTTCCATTCTTTTTGCACCTTCCAAAAGGTGTTTTGTTTTCTTTTGTTTTTTGTCTATTATTCTCACCATTTTGTAGATGTGGAAATTGAGGTCTAGATAAGAGAATTCCTCAGTGTCACACAGCTATCAAATATGCAAGGAGGGGTGGGATTTGAAACCAAGACATTATATCTACAAGTCCGCTATTCTAACCACTTCCGGGATCGGGACCCTGCGGCCTGGAGGTCACATGTGACCTTCTAGGTCCTCAAGTGCAGCCCTTTAATCCATATTTGAAGTGTTGAGGGGTATATCTATATTTTCTCACTGTCCCTGCAGAAATGCAAAGTACACTTTGTCAAAGAGAGGAAGAAGAGGTGGTCACATTCTAGATGGTGCTTTTTAGACAGGTTATATAGAGAAGGGGTAAATATTAAATTTTGAAATACCATTGAGCAGATTATTTACCTATGTCTCTATCCCAAAAGACCATGGATCTTTTCCCTAAAAAAAATTCCATTATAAGATGTAATGTTTTGTAAGCATCATGGGTATAGAGAGTGATCCAAAAATATTGCTAGTTGGTGATCCTGATAAAAATATTTTTGAAGAACTATTCCTTGTAATATTATCCATGGGGAATAGTACAGAGAATAAATCTAGTTTCCCTACTTCAACAGATCTTGAGCAATACTCCTAATGTTCTAATAATAATAATAATAATAAAAACATTTTGTTATAAACCAGTTACTTTTACATTCATTTAGATTTCAGTTAATTCATTGCTTAGCTAGAGTAGATAGATCACGTCCCCCTTAGCCTTAGGCAAAGAAAGTGTATGTTGTTGACACAACACACATGGACAGGAATATGCCCTTGGTTGTCGAATGCAATGTATATTCTGGCTTTTGAACCCACTTGTACTCAAGCCCATCTGTCATGGTGGCAGTCTGCCCGTTACAAAATTTGCTGCCAGGCTAAAGTAGGCAAAGGTGTCAACCTAAAAGAGGTTTGAAGAGGAACTTTGTCTCCCAACTCATTTCCTTTCCCTTAAACTTCACAGAAATGCATATAGCTATTTCCAAAAATATTTTTAACTGAATTCATTATGGTTTGAGAAGGGTAGGATAGTGAGAACTAAGTACGTTTCAGATTTTTAATAATATTTGTTAAAGTTTAAAAATATCAGCCTTTGTGCTTGGTGTTAACCAGAGGTTTTCTTCCTTGACAATGTAGGCCAAAACTGCTGTAATGTACAAGACTAGTATTTCCACATGACTTTGTTAAAGGTAAATTAATGTACCAAAGAGGGAGATGATTCGTGAGGTTAAAAAAACAAATGTACTGCCCAGTAACACTTTTATGGGACTCAGTAATAGCTGTTTTTTATCATAACTAAATGATATCATTCAAATATTCAGTGATTTATGCACTCTTTAGGTCACTCCTCTAGCTACCTGCAAGTCTTCTCCTTTATACTTTTGCCATTAGAGCTTTTAAGAGGTTTATGCCTGGCCTTTTGTAAAAAGCCTCCTAATTGACCTTCCTGCTTGTGAACACCACCCTCAAATTAACCCTTCAAACCTCTGCTCCAAAACCTTAAGTGTTCCTCAGTGTATAGCAAATAAAGTAAAACCATCAAAATATTGAGAGATGCTTAGATTTTGTGAATTTTTCTTTATATAAGTATAAATTAGAAGTAAATCCATTCTTGATTTCCAAGTTTACTAAAAACTCCAAGGTATATGAATATGTTTCTAGAGTTAGAAGAGGATGATCATAAAACTGTCCCTTAGAAGTACAATTATGCACTTAGTCAATTGGCAGAAACAAGTCATTAATCATCTCTGCTTCTGTATGGCACAGAGTTCTACTCACTGGCAATGTCTATCAATTATTGACAAATCGTTTTGTTTTGTTTTAAGGGGGTTTTCTTCATATGGTCACACTTTGATTTTCAACCTCATGGGCTTTCTTTTAATGGAGAACTATCTTCATCAGGACTCTTAGGACACCAAAGTAGTGTTTGTTAACCTTGAGAAAAAAATAAGTTGCTTTTTCTTTGCTCCTGTCTGCAAGCAAATTGCTTTTAATATCTCATCCAATGCTGTCTCAAACAACAGCTTTCATGAACTATGTTGTTTAGAGCTCACATTAGTACCCCTGCTCCTATTAGAAATCAATTTTCCCTACTCAGGATTCTTACAACATTTAAAAAAACTTTTCCTGTATATTTACTGTGTTTCGTAATATTTTGCCTCATTATACATATGTGTGTGTATGTGTGTGTGTGTGTGCCTATGCAAACATATATAAGCAATCTCCCCAACAAGACTGTAATCTCCTTGAGGTCAGGGACCATATCTTATTTATCATTTTATTGCCTCAGCATCTAGAACAGGGCTTTGCACTTAGAATATGCTCAACAAATGTTTGTTGAATGAAAGGGGAATTGAAAAATTCGTGAATGTTCTGAGTATTCATGGACATCATCCAACTCATAAATTTTAGTCATGACAGATATATGAAGTAGAGAAGAGAGACCAATAAGAGGTTTCAGGACTTTAATGGTTTAAAAAGAATGCCTCCTATCATAACAGATCATGTTTCACTAACCATTTTTTAGTCCTTTCTTTGAGCACCTGCTTCAGAAAAGGTCTGCAACCCTGCCTTTTTAAGCCCTGATTGGTCTTATGTAATTCCTGAAAAATGAGTTGTCAGCGTTAGTATGTCTGGTGGGAATCAGTCCAAAAGTATTCTTTTGGTCTACTTAAACTCGGTCATGCATAATTTACTGGATAATCACTTGTGTCCTAATCAATAACTCTATCTACCTACTTGCTAATCCAGTTCAAAAGCTGTAGGATTGAACAGGCTACATCAGCAGGCGTGGCCCTAGGCAAATCTGTATAACAAGCATGGTTTGTCTCTGGGACCCTCCCGCATTCCTTTATTGGCCACTCTATCTCCCACAAGGTACTTGGTATTCACAGTGATCATCTTGTTCACCCCCTCATAGGACAGATGAAAAAACAGAGGCCCAGAGAGAGGAAGCGACTTGCCTAGAGACCCACAATTAGCAATAGCAGAACCACTTAGGAAAATGTGTGTTGCTCCTCATGCTTCCTGTGGGTTGCTCAGCATCTACCACACAGTGACTCAACAGCTTCTGTCATAAGACCATAGATTTAGAGCTGAAAGGAACCTTCATGGCCCTCATTTGACATATGATAAACTGAGGCACAGGAAGATTAAATGACCTGACTAGGGTCACCCAGCAATTAAGTATCTAAGGCAGAACTTGTACGTAAGTTTTCCTGAGTCCAAAGCCAGTACACCATCCACTCTGCCATTTCCCCTTGAGTAGTAATTAGTTAACCTGACCAGCTACTTCTTGCTGGAATATTTTCGTAAAGGGCTTAGGGTTGAAGAGCTCATGTTGCTCCTGAGCAACATCCGATTTTAATGACTTGCTGGGATTAAAAATAGCTAATCTTTTTATAGCACTTGAAGGTCTGCAAAATGTTTTAGATATAGTACCTTATTTGATCTACACAATAACCTTTTAAGTGGGTTACTATTATTGTCCTCTATTTTGTGGATGAAGGAATTACGTCTGACAAGGAGTTAAGTGACTTGCTCAATCACACAGCTAGGACTTTCCTAGTCTGTAACGCCAGTTCTCCTGACTCCTGCTTCAGCATTCTATACACTATGGCCCCTAGACACACTACTAGGCCTGGAGACCGAAAGAACAGAGTCCAAATTTGGACTCAAAAACTTCAAAAGGAAATCACGACTTCCTAGCAGTGCCACCTCGAATATGTCACCTAACTGCTGTCTAGCTCAGTTCCCCCAATTTCCAAATGGAGATAATAATAGTGCCTACGTTAGAGTTGTTGGGAGGATCAAAATGAGATAATATTTGTAAACTACTTCACACAGTACCTGGCACATAGTAGGTACTTCATCAGTATGTGTTCTCTTGTCCTACCTGACAATACCTAGCTGTTGTTTTGGTCAGAGCAGCAGAAACAAAACAACTTTTTTTTCTTTTTGCGGTGGGGCTCTCAGGTCAAGGGAGATGATGCTATGACAGGCTTGTGAAGATGATGCTTTTCTGAAAATAGTCTTTAGGTACCACTCAAATCACACAATGTAGAGAATTCTTCTACTTTCTATTCAAAGGGTTGGTTCTGGCTAGTTGGTTGGTAGAGAAACTATTGCTGATTTTATGGAAGTCATAATTCAGACTGAATTAAGTTTATTTCTTCTCCCTAATATAAATACACTCACACTCTCACAGTTATCCCTCTCTAGATTCCTTCAAACACAGACCAAAAAACATGTTTCACAATATTGTTGTAACAAATCTTTTCTAGATTAGGAGGACCATCTGGTTCATCTAGGAGGATTCCTATGCTGGGACCTCATGTTCCTTAATGGGTAAATGACTTAGTGGTAAATGAAATAAAGTGATTGAATGGCAATTAATGCACCAGTGATCACTGGCAGTAGGAAATGACAGGGGGCTGGGGGATTGCCTACAAATATATATTTTTAATTGTTAATGAGCTAAATAGCTAAATTTTACCATATTTGGGTTATTTTTTTAAAGACATGAAAATGGACTTCCATTTCACATTGTAAATTTTCTCTCTTTTAATTTATCACCTTTCCTCTGGTGATGCTATATCACGTCAAGTCATGTGATAACAGAATAGTCAAAGAATTGAAATTTGGGAGCACGGTGGGGGTAATAAAAGTGGACACAATGGGTATAAGTAGGCTACATACTACTAATGAGGGATTTCACAAGAGAAAATATGTACAGGATGTAATCGCAGAAATGTGTGATTGGAAAGAGTAGTGAGGGGCATTGAGGTGACAGAGTATTTAAAGCACCAGACCTGGAGTCATTTGAACCTGAGTTCAAATCTGACCTCAGACACTTACTAGCTGTGTGACCCAGAGCAAGTCTCTTAACCCTGATTCCCTCCAAAAATAAAAATAAAAGAAAGAGAGAGAAGTGAACTGGTTAGAGGATAGTTCACATGTTCCATAGGTACCTACATAATTTAATGTCACTTAGGTAAATGGTACCAACATGTTGCATAGATGAATAGCAGAGGATTTTGATTTTGAAAAGGATCATATGATCCTAATAAATGTTATTTATTAATGTCCACTTAATAGGTGATAACCACTGTGCAAGATACTAGAAATAAAAGTACAAAGAATGGGGGAAAAACCCCTGTTTGCAATGAGTTTACTTTCTAATGGGGTATTACATGCATTTTTATACATATATACATACTTGTGTGTGTGTGTGTGTGTGTGTATGTATGGTATAAAAGTAAAAAGAACGAATACAAATGTACACCAAGTGAATCAGTACAAATGTATACAAAATTGTTCTATACAAGGTATTTTGGGAAGGAGGACCCTAGAATGAGGGGGTTCAGGAAAGGTTTAATCCAGAAAATAGTGGGTGAGCTGTGACTTAAGAAAGAGGACTCAGTGAGGTAGAGGTGAGGAGACAATATATCCCAGGTGTCAAAATATCTTGCAGATTGAATTAGAGACTCAAATTTTTATGTAAGTTCTTACCCATTCCATAATTCAGAAGCTTTCCTTAATGGACCATTAAATAAACTAATTTACTTACTGCTCTAATGAGCAGTATTTGATGTGTTTGAACAAAAAGGAAATCTACGAAATATATTTTCATACTTGTTTTGAGCAGAAGGTACTTTGGTTTCTCTCTTTCACAACAGGGTCTCTTCAGCCTAGTTTCATGATCTCCCAGGGTCTAGCACTTAAATAAAGACTGAGTTAATACTTATACTGAGTCCAGTATATGAGAAAATCTGCTTCAGTTTCTTATGATTTCCAAATCAGATTTAGCTTAGATGCTGCAATTTTCAGCATGTTAAATTTTTATGTTAAAAAGATATTTAAATATATTTTAACTAAATTAAATTAAATTTTGAAATCATCTTCCAAATTCCTGGATTTATATATGCCACACAGTGGAATAAGCATCATCAACAGCAGAAGATTAACACGAGAGAGACACTTCAGTCAATTTTCACATTAACAGGCAGACCAGTCAAATTACTCCCTAGACTTGATTTGGCCTACAGCCAGATGGCTGATATCCTTAATAGAGAAAGCATCTGTTTACCCTAATGTGTTAGTTTACTGTGCTTGGAAGCTATCAACATGAGACATTTTTGCCCAGGTATTCTGAAAGCACTGAATAATCCTTCACATTAAGAAGACAGGAGTAGATGGAGGAATCTTATTTTATTGTCCCCACGTTAGGCCAAACCCATACATGGGAGATAAAGAATTATAGACCAGGAAACACACAAGACTCTCGTTAATTCTGGGTAAGCAGTCCCTTTTGTTCATTCCTCCATGATGTTGGGCAGTGAGTTGTCTTAAGTGAAAAGCTGAAAGTTTACAAGAAGAAGAAGAAGGAGAAGGTAGGGCACTCCTTGGATTTAAATATCAATGTCATCAAGGAATTAACTAATTAATTAAAGCTACTAACATACATGAAGTATTTCTAGGAATTTTTAAATAGACTAAAAATAGCAGTCAGTTGAACAACATGCCATACAGGTATTGTATAAAACCTGTGAGTGAGAAACATAAAACCAGGGCTGAAAGCAGACTAAGGCTTTCTCACCAAATCTTAAATCAAGAAGAGCACACCTAGATGATGTTTATCATCAGAAGTCCTGAAATAACAAGGTGAGACATGTACTAGTGAAGGTCAAAATGCAGCCCAGCTCCGTATTACGTTAGATAATTAGGCAGATATTGGATACGAAAGTAAAAGTAAAACAAGTATGGATAGAGACAGATAAGAGTCATTGCTTAAATGGAGAAAGTCTCATTGTTTTGTGGGATAGGCTAATGAAAAATGGACTTGTTCACCACAGCAAGAATCAGTGCATGAACTATAGCCATAAAAGTTTTATAGGGCCTCTCCACAGATACCACACTGCTTTTTGTGCTTTGGCTCTTTGCAATATACTTGAGAGGGAACTCTAAGTGCCTTACCAGCATTTCCAAAGGATACTTTCCAACTTAAATCTATTTTGCTTTGGTGCTGAAGTATTGAGTTCTTTTGACAGGTTTACTGGTTACTGGTTTAGGGGGAGGTAAACCAACATTTCATGTGGCATTGTGAGCATGGAATATAAATCAGGATTCATAAATATACCCCTTTTGGATAGTTAATTGATTGCAAAATAATTATGCTTTCCTATGTAATTGTTGCACTGTGCAAAGAAGCAGTACTTTCTAAGGAAAATGATTCTTCAAATGTGAATTTGTACCCTATTGACCTCAACCATACACACCATTTTATGACAGTTTCACCTTAAATGTGTAGGGAACAAAACTGCCTAGATATTAGTCATTATTAATTCTCCTGGTTATCTCCTTTCACATTTTTTCCCTGATTTCTACTTTGCCACCACTATATTGGTTCAAAGGCACAAACACAGCAGAAGTCAATCAAAGTATGGGAGCTTCTTTTTGCCTGTAGAATTTCACTAACTCATCTAAAGTTATGCCAGTGCTATTGTTTTCTTGCCCTCCTCCCCGAAAAGTTTGAATTTCAAGAAATATTTCTAATGTTTGAACTTCAGGATCCATTTATGATGCAAAAATTCCATACACCCTTTGGTAATTTGTAGCCATATCAAGAGCAACTTTTCTTACTACCATCTTAGTAGGTCTTGCATATGAAACACTCAGAACTTTCCAGTTACTTATTTTTTGGCATGTTTCTACTAGATGAAAAGGGATAAAAAAGAAACAAATTTAGAAAACAAGTCACAGATTACAAATGCTTTTTTTTACTCTTCTCTTTCAAAGACAAATCAATGAGAGGGTTCAATTTAATAACAAAATGTACCATAATTTCTATAAACTAAGATATTCTAGTCATACTTTGCACATTGGCTGACCTACCTACTATTAAATTAGAGACCATGAATTCCTAAGATTTAGATCTGATAGGGAATTCAAAAGATCCTCTAGTCAAATCAAGTCAAGAAACAATTATTAAGCACTCACAACATGCCAGGCACCATGCTAAATGCTGGGAATACATAGAAAAGCAAAAACACTCCCTACTCTCAAGGAGCTTACAATCTAATAGGGGAGAGAACCCTCAACCAAGTATGAACAAGTATACATTCAAGAAACTGTAGTGCGTGGATAATCGGGGTGACCAGGAAACCGTATTACAGCAGGTGGGATTGTAGCTCAGATTTGAAGGAAGCCATACAAGCCAGGAGGCAGAGATGAAAAAGGAGAAAATTCCAGGCATGTGGACAACCACTTAAAATGCCAGGAGACAGAAGATGGAGTATCTTATATGAGGAAGAGGAAGAAGATCAGTGTCACTGGAACATAGAGGAATAGTGTGTAAGAAGAATAGAAAAGTAGGAAAGGGCTAGGTTACAAAAGTCTAAAAAGCAAACAAAGGATTGTATATGTGATCCTGAAGGCCATAGGAAACCACTGAGTTTATTGAGTTAGTGGGGTTGCATGGTCAAATATGTGCTTTAGAAAGATCACTGTGATAGCTGAGTGGAGGATGGACTGGAATGGGGAGAGATGAGACAGGGAGTCAAATCAGAAATAGTCAAGGCATGAGGTCAAGAAGGCCTGCACCAGTATTGGTACTGTCTAGTCTAACCTTTTCATTTTTTTTGAATGAGGAAAATGAGGTGCAGAGACAGAAAATGACTTTCTGAAGATCAGTGTGATTCAGTCAGGATTTTTACCAAGGTCTTCTGACACCAGAGACCCCAAAAAGAGCTAATACTCTTTCCTCCGGACCACATTCATCCAAAATGCTCTTTTTATGAATGATGATGACTGAGGATCGGAGAGATGACAGGACCTGGCCAAGTCATCTCTCTAGGAGCAGAGCCAGTATTTGATCACAGGTCTTCTGACTCCACATCCACCCCTCTCTGTCTTGTAATCATACTATTAGCTCTGCTCCCTATTATGTAAGTGTATGTTCCAATAATATGTGATTCCCTTAAACTTTCATATCTAATTGTGAAATATTTACATGTATAGAAATTGCTGTCATAAACCTTGATAAGAGATCTGTGAAAATGGCATCCAGGAACTTTAGTCAATCTTTGCAATTTGTTTTAAAGGAATCAATCTCTCCCTTTCCAGAAAAGTTGAATAACTATTTTGTGGTATCTGTATTTCAACTAGACACCAGTACCACAGAACATAGTAACATCTCAAGACTTTGACATTTAAATATCCTGTATATGAAACACTCATCTCACTAGTTTTTTTTTTTTTCATTCCCCTAATATTTTGTAATAGCCACTGAACTCCCAAATATCTAAGGTGGACCTATGACCGCATTTGGAGGCAAATTTTTCCCTCCAGAGACCACTGAAATCTACTGCACTGGGTCTTTGGAATTTATCTTTTTATGTTTTCCCTTGTGAACTCCCAGGAAGCAACAGCTCAGTGTAGATTCCTTTCATCCAGAACCAGTATGGCTTCTTGTGCAGAGGCTGGCACAAACAAATTAGAGCTGGGATTCTGAAATCCTGTTCCTTAAAAATTCCTGGAGGGAATTGGGTACAACGATTTATAAGTGAAACACAAAGTTTATAGATTTCCTCTGGCACTGGGGTTTTGGGGTTTTTTATTTTTTAATTAGTCCCAGCTTTAAGGAACAAAGGACATCTTCAAAGTAAATATCATGTTAACTACTATATATAAATATCTTAGAGTTTACTGCCTAGAGAAGCACTTATTTGTGCCCAAGGAGAAGAAAAGGCGCCAGGAAAACTTTTTCTTTTTCCTGAGGGTTGGGAAGGCATACCTGCACATTCATCAATGTGGGAGATTCTGTTTTTGGAAATTCTATTTCCCCCAAGGGGTGGATCAGTAATGTTCTGAAACTCAGTCTTAGTTTCCTAGGGCACTAAGATTAAATGACTTACCAGCGGGTAGCGGTCCAAGGCAGGACTGGAATCCAAGTCTACAGGACTCCAGAATCAGTTCTTTATCCATTATTTCCCTTCACTGTCTCCTAAGAAAATTCTTAGGGCCGAGGGCTCAGGCTCCCGGGCAGCTCGGGACTGGCTCCTGCGAGGTTCAGGGGCCCTTGGCCCCTATGCCACCACCCCTGCTTCCCCAGCCCTCAGCCAGGGGTCCCCCAAGGCCTTGGGAGGGAGGAGTTGGAAGGGGGCACGAGTCGCGCCCAGTCCACCTCACAGCCTCGCTGCCTTCTCCATCGCCTCCAGATGTTCGCAGCCGCATGGCGCAACCATGCCCTGAAGATGCCTCTTCGCCCTGCTCTGCCAGGGCCGGACCTGGGGCAGCCCCCCTCATATCTCCTGGAGTTGGTCCAATACCCCGAAGCTGCCCAGAGCCAGCCTCGCACGGAGCTGGTTAACGCCTCGGAAACCGCCCTTGCCTTAACAAACACAGTTAATAGCAGTTGGGTGGTGTTGAGTCACATGGAGATCTACAGACGAATCCAGACTGGAAGACGGGGAGAAGTTATAACTGTCATTTTCTAAATGCTTTACAAAACCGAACTTAAATTCTTCATACGAAGTAACAGTGCTTAGTTGCTGACAACAGTTATAGGTTTAAAGTTCCAAAACATGCAGGATTCCTTTGGATATTTGACAACGTTTTGCCTTATTGATATTTTGGTTCAATTCCTATTAAATAAAATGAAGCAGACATTCTTCCTTGGTATAGATAACTAAACAAACAAACAAATAAATAAATGGGTGAACACATAAATGGATGAATAAATAAATGGATGAATGAATAAGTGAATGAATGAATCTTAGATTAGCATATATCTGTACCTCCCACAGCCAATCGCATTACATTTAGAACTCTAATAAGGAGGCTCCTCCTACTTCCTCAATTGTCATTGGAGGAAAGTAAGGCCCAGAAATGTTAAGTGACTTAGTCTCTGAACCCAGATCTTCTTATTCCAATCTCAGCATTTCTTTCACTGCACCCCTGATGACTCATACTCTTTGCCTTACGATTATCTTTTCTTCTTGAAAGCGAGGATAGCACAACCTAGTCACTGTCACCTGCATCCTTTGATATTCTAAAGGGCTTTGGATGTTGGTGACACATTCTGTCCTGTATCTCATTCTCTTCCTCATTATCAACTCCTCAGGGGCTCACAACATGCAGAGCATAGCAGTCCACTTGCTGGTTGCTTGGTAATCTTAGACTACCCATTACTGATTGATATAATTTCCAAACAAAATGTGTACAGCTGTGAGTTGCCTTTGATCTGCAGATACAGTCAAAATCTCAATTCTCTAAGGTAAAGTTTTTTTGAGAAAATAGCCTCACTGTCTCTAAAGTGCAAAGTCATATTAAGTATATAACATATTCACTATTTTATTGTAAGTGCCCAATTTTTAGCAACTGATTCAGCCATGATTTCTGTGAAATCTTTGTAAAAATAATCATTTGACTCATAACACTTCAAAATCACATATCTCTGCAAGTAGAGAGTCTACAAAAAACTTAGGACTACACCATGCCAGATATTGGAAAGAGTGGCTAATTCAAAACTTTTAAAAATACAGATGGCAGACAGCATGGTCTTGTACAAAATGCCCTAGATTTGAAGTCAGATGACATGAATTCAAATTCCCCCACTGCTATTTCCTAACTGCTTGATTTTGAGTCTCTTCACTTCTCTGAGAAGTTTCTGAGGAAGAAAGATTGATCTCTAAAGTTTCTTCCAACTCTAAATCTATGATGATGCAATAGGTAGACCACTAGAGCCAGAAAGATCTGAGTTCAAATCCTGCCCCAGTATTTACTAGCTATATAGCGCTCAGTAAGTCATTTAAACTCATTCAGTTTCAGTTTCCTTATCTGTAAAAGGGGGATAATTAAAACACGTATTTCACTGGGTTGGGATGAGGAATGGAAATAATCCATATAAAGTACTTTGCAAACCTTACTCTGCTATATGTCTGTTATTTAGTAATAAACTGTAATAGCAGCTAGTATTTATTTAGTGCTTTAAGATTTATAAAACACTTAGCAAAAATTATCTCATTTTATACTTACAACAATCCTGGGAGTTAGATGGCAAGTTATCCTCATTTTACAGATGAAAAAACTGAGGTAGACAGCTGAAATGATCAACTAGGCTTCTTGACAATCCACAGCTCTAAGAATCTACACATCTTAGCAATATTACTAGAATGCAAAAATCCAACTCAACAAACATTTGGTAAGAGCCTACTATGTGCAGTACATTGTGCTAGATGGTAGCTATACAAAGATGAGGATCAATATCTTACTTGTCCTTCGCTTAAAAATCGGTATAAGCAACAGACAAAACAAAGTCCCAGAAATCCAGATTTCAGCTAAACCTGGGCAAATTTAAGCAATACAAGCAGACACATATGAGCTTTAACTAAATCATTGTTGAGATAGATTAGAAACTGATTCATTAACGCTCACACTTCCCCCACAGGAAAAGAGAAGCAGCACTGTAGGAGCTGAAAATTTATTAAAATTTCCCAGTCTCCCTCTTTTTTCAGCTCCATTGAATTCCACTCAGTGTGCCATGGATAGTCAGTATCATACTGTCTCAAGCTGGTGCATAGAAACTATCAAAGGAAGCCACTTTCCATGTTGCTGTTTCACAACTTCCCTTGTGTTCCCTGTGAGGGAGAGCAAAGTAGGATCTTTTGCTGTTTTTGTTTATACCAAGAAGTATAATGCCTCTGAATAATATGATTAAGGAGGATCTTTCCCACCCATTGTTGGACCTGGGATGATTTGTAGGAAGGCCCATATCTTTTGTTAATGAGACACTGGTTCCCTAGAGATATGATGGCCTCTGGTTCTAAAAAGTGTATAAAGACTTTTTGGTGTGGTTTTACTTTACTTTAATTTTTGGAAGAAGGTTTATGTGCCAAATGAGACTCTAGGAAGCTTCTAAGCAGCCCCCTGGCTTTGAAAACCCAGATGTTGGTGCTTCCCTCTCTGGTAAAGATGTATGTATGTTAACGGTCAGACATTTGGAAGCATATCTGTTGACTTTTGATTTCTCTGTATTTTCCCTGAAGTTCAGGGTGCTGACTTTCTCCCCTGAACTAACTGAATGATACCTGTGCTTGATTAAAGTGATTGTTAACTCCTCAAAAGTTGCCTTTCCTTTTAGAAAAGCAGATCAAATGACCTGTGATAGCAGACCTCCCTGTGTATGTTGGGGAGCTTACTGATACAGTATCTAAGGAAACTCAGGAGTGGGATGGTTTGCTTTAGAGAGTCTTTTCTCCTATGTCCTCCTGGAAATGACTAAACTTAGATGACAACAAACTAAAAAAGAATTTTAATTAAACATGCAAGGTCACGCAGTCAAAAAGAGCTTGAAAACAAGATTTACCTCAAATGAATTGTCATGTAGATAATCAAGAATTGAATATAGTCTGAAAATAGGAGAAAAAACACTTTTAATGGGCTTAGTAAATAATTATTGTAAAATTCTCCTTCCTTTCTTTGTCCTCATTTTGAATTTCTAACACAAATGGTTGTGAATATGAAATGCCCATTGGTATTCTTTACTGGGTGATTTTCTTACTGGTAGGAGCTTACTGAGGGGAATATCAAGAACTTACTAGCAAATCTTTCAAAAGTAAATTAAATGAAGCTGTCTTTCTTTGAGGTTACATGACACAGAGGTTAGTGTTGAGAGTTACCCATCCCATTATTTCTAACCAGCCCCAGAAAAGATCATGTTTCACATCTCATCTAATTGCATACCCTGGGGCAGCTAGGTGGTGCAGTGGATAGAGTGCCAGTGCAGGAATCAGGAGGACTTGAGTTCACATCTCACCTTAGACACTTGACACTTGCTAGCTGTGTGACCTTGGGCAAGTCACTTAACCCCAATTGCCTTATCCTGGGTCATCTCCAATCATCCTGATGAATATGTGGTCACTGGATTCAGACTGCTCTGGAGGAGAAGTGAGGCTAGTGACCTCACTCTAAACAGCCCTCCCTCACTCAAAACAAAGTCAAGTGCAAGTCATGTCATTATTTCTCTGATGGTATGGTCTTCGGCAATGAAGAATGAGGACACACAATTTTCTACCCTAATCATTTTGCCAGTCAACCCTGTTGCTGTCCTTTTTCTTAGGCTAAGATAGACTAAGATCCATATCCCTACTCCTGACACCAAGCCCGAGGTTCCTGTGAAAGTTAATCTGTTTAACTTTGGAACTCAGGCCCTGAAACTAAGATGTCTTGATTGGTGAATTGAGTGAGTAAATGAGTGAGTGAATGAGTAAGTGAATGAGTGAGTGAGTTGAGGCAGTGAATGAACCAGTGCATATCCATATGTGAGGGGATCATTCTTCATGTACAATCCAGCTGTCTTCCTTAGCCATCTTGCCATCAACCAAACAGGCACGATGATCCCTGCTGTCCATTCTTCATCTTACTTTGGGCACAGTAATCAAAACAGTGTTACTGCTTCTGAAAAATACATGTGAATGATCTGTGCTATGGATCAATTCACCATTTCTGTGACTCCCCAAACCAAAACTTCCTTGCCTGGGAACCAATCCATTAGATTTATTTTATAATGTAGTTCTAGAGGGTAGGGACTGGCTCATTTTTGTTTTTGAATTGCTAAATCTTAGACCAGCACCTATAGCAACTGCTTAAAAATCTGTCTTTTTATTCATTCATTCATTCATTTCTCTATTCATATCCATCTATCAGTTCATTTGGGTCCTGCCCCTTATATTTACTAGTAATCTGACCCTGCACAAATCAACTAACATCTTTGAGCCTCATTTTCCCTACCAATAAAATGGAGATATTAATTGCCCATCTCACAGAATTGTTGTGAGATTCAAATGAGATGCTCTAACTAAAACTTTTTTTTAATTTAAGATCTACCTTTTTAAATTAAAATTTTTAAAATTTAAAAAATATTAATCTATTAAAAAATTTAGAAAACTTAAAGTGTTATATATTTGGATTTTTTTTTTGGGGGGGGGAGAGTAGGTTGGTAATTCTTCTGCAAATTAAAAGTATTAGAGAATTTCCTGTGGGCAGTGAGAGGTTGAAGTGATGGCCAGGATAACTCAGTCAGTATTTGTCAAAGGCAAAACTTGAAGCCAAGCCTCCTGGACTTCAAGACTGGTTATTCATTCCTATGCTACACTGTTTCTCTCAGTGAATAATAATCGTTATCAATTCTTGTACTATTTCACACTGAGGGAAAGAAGCTGATTTTTTTCTTATAAATATAAAAGCTGACATTTATGTAGAACTTTAACATTAGAGAAGGTTTTCTAGAGCCTTGTTCGAGTCTCACAACCCTGTGAGGTAAGTATAATAATAACAAAAATAATACCTATATAATGTTTTATGGTCTACAAAAAGCTTTCCAAATATTATCTAAGTATATCCTCACAACAACCCTGGGATACAGGTGTTCTTATTGTCCTCATTTTACATATGAGGAAACTGAGGCAGGCAGCAGTTAACTGTCATGTCTTGGTTCTTACAACTAGTAAGTGTCTAAGACCAGATTTGAAGTCAGAGCTTTGTCCAGTGCACTGGACCACCTAGCTGCCCATTATATAACTTCCTCCCCAATTATAGGTTAAAAAAAAAAAAGTAAAACTCAGATTGGTTAAGATTTCCTTAAGGTCTCAAAGCTAGGAAGAATCAGAGGTGTTTTTCTGAACATGTCTTCATGTCTTCAAGTCAAGCAAACCATGTTGTCTCTGCAAATGAATATAATGAACCCCCCTTCACCAAATCCAAATGTCATAAAGCTAATGCAATCATTTAACCCTGGAGGAATAGATGCTCACTTGCCTGCCTCCAGGAAACAGGAAATGCCATACCTACACCTCACTAATCTCAATGGGCATCCTGTCTAACTCACAATGACAAGAAAATCAGCTGCTTGGGATCAGGAAGACATAAGCTGGGAAATGGCTGCCCTGCTGCTTAATCAAGACTTGCTCAGACTGTTCGAGAGCAAATGACACGAAAGTTGTGACCTGGATTAACAATGTCAAGGTCAAATTCACATATACCGTGCTGAAATGGCTAAAGTTCCAAAAGAAAAAGAAGGTGAGAGTGCTAGAATGATGACGGTATTTTAAGTAGGTAAGGATGGTTGTAAAGGGGGGAAAAACAGATTTGTCTCTTTGGTGAATAATAAATCTTTTTGCCCTTTGAGAAGGCATCTCTTATCCCTGTGTTTGTCACCCATTTCAGATAATAGAGGACCCCAAATATATTCCATTAGCCAAGTACTAGATGACATTAGCAGATCAGGGTTTAAAATTCACAGGAATAAGAGGTAGATGCAATAAATTATTTGTAGAGGGGATTTTGAACAAGCCATCTTCTTTCTCCTCCAAACACAATAAATTTTTTAAGATCAGAGTGTATGTCGCATGAAGTTTATAAAGTAGAAAATGACGCTATTTACCTTCATCATATAAAATGCAAGAGAAATTTATGGCTCTGCTCCTTGGAAATCTGTCTGACTTTGACTGCTGTTTTGTGTAACATTTTAATGGCAAGAAGCTAATGGGGGACATAAAACAAGCTATGCCAACAAAAGTTTAAAAAAATCCTTTCCACTTTACTCACTAATTTCCTAAGTAATGTCACTATTGTTGTTCGAAGTATGACATAAAGAAAATCATATTAATATTTCAACAATTAACATGTAAAATTGAGTCATGGCTGATCACAGTAGAGATCCCAGACACCACCTCAAGAGAAAAGATTATGAAAGGTATTGACTTGCACGGTAGTTCTCCTATGGCCTGAGGTGTGTCTGCACATTAAAGCCTCCCTTCTTGCCCTCCCCTCCATCCCCCCACCAAGCATAAGGCTAAAGGTCCTATTTCAAAGAATGACAGTTTAGATTAGCATAAAAGGAAAGGATTTGCCATAGCAAATCATCATAATGACCCATTGAGTTCAACATTCTGCCGTTAGCAGCGGTCATTCTAAGCTTCAAAAGGGTGGGAACCTCACTAATACGTCTTTGTTTTTCTTTTAGTAAAGAATATAGTCCTCCTTTTTAAAATCTGCAGGTCTTAAAATATTCCATAATTTCCTAAGTGGAATTCTACTAAATAATCAGAAGACCTGGGTTTGAATTTGGAATTTTGGAAAGTCATTGAACTCTTCATAATCTTTGTACTGAAATCCCATCACTCGTCACATAAATCAAGGAAGATTAAAGCAAAAACAAACAGAAAAGCCTCTTATGCACCCATAATATTTACACAGAAACACTTTGTGATAGAAAAAAAGTGGAAATAAAAAGAGTATTCCATATTCAGAGAATGGCTGAGCAAACTATGAGTTTAAGAATTTTATGGAATGCTGCTGCACCATAAGGGAGGAAAAATATGAGGATTTTAGAGAAACATGAAAAAAGTTTTATGAACTGATACAGAGCAAAGAAAGTAGAACTAGCAAAACATCATACACAGTGGCTACATTAGTAAAAACAAGACCTACACTAAAGGCACCTAAATTCATAATAATTGTAATGACTAATCTTAGTCCGAGAAAATAGATAATGAAACAAATTCTCTGTGGAAGAGATGGGAATTATAAGTTTATTTGTCATATACACTAGCAGACACCATAATTTTGTTGGTTAGACTTCTTTAACAGTTTTTATTTTTTATGAGTCAGATAGGATTCATGGACATGGGGACAGGGTATATAGGAAAACAATCATGTTGCCCCCCCAAAAAAATCGCTAATAAAATACTTTCTCTCTAATACACTCTGATATAAGTTCAGACTCCACTACTTGCTAACAATAAAAACATGAACACCTATATAAACTATATAAAAATCAGTTCTCCCACATGTAAAATGAGTGTCAATGTGCCAGACTCCTGAACAACCAAAACCTTTCCATCACCTTAGGGTAAAGGAATTTTATCAGAGAGAGCATTCTCAGGGAAACACAGTATCCACTGAAACTGGCCCTGACTCCTTTAGGTGTGGATGTACTAGCTTCCAGATAATAGCCAAAATTAGCAGAGATGAAACACACCTGAGACATAGAAGTATAAGAACTCTCCTGATGTCACTCCTAGAGGAAATATTTTATTGGTCAAAAAATTTAAGTGGATCCTTGTTGCCTTTAGGACAACATATGAATACCTCTACGTGGCATTTAAAACCCTTCACAATATGACTCTGATAGCTTTCAGACTTATTTCACATCACTTTCACAGTATTCCATAGTATACACTCTATATCCCAACCAAACTAATGTATTTGCTCATCACCTAACATGATGTCCTATTTCCTATCCCTGATACAATCTACACCATATACTTGGAATTTACTCGCACAACACCTATAACCCTTAGAATTCCTAGATTCCTTTAAGGTCCAACTCAGATGTTATATCCTATAGGAAATCTTTCCTTCCTCTTCTACCTAAATATTAGTGGTCTCATTCACTTCACATAGTCATATGTCTATATATGATTACTTATTGTTACTATGTATTATTTGCACATGGTTACTTATATATAGATATGATCTAAATCATATATTTATGATCTATGATATATCATGCACATATACATACATACATACATATATTAATAGTGTTTATCCTTAGTAGGATGCATGCTCCTGTATTAATGGGGGTTAAAGATCTTCCCTGCTCATTAATAGACCTCAGGTGGAACTCATTAAGCAAAGTTTGATTAGGGGAGTCTTGTTTTGTAGGAAGGTCCACCTTTTGTTAATTTCTAATGAGGCACTGGGTCATGAGGTTCATGATGCCCTCCTGCTCTGAAAAGTGTATATATACACTGAGGTGAGGTTTTGCTTTGGGACTTTCTCTTTGGAAAAAGGTTCAACACTAGAATCTTTGATTTTGTTGGTGAGACATTCCCTCCATTAACATAGTCTGCAAATCCTTTATGCCTCAAATGACTCTTCTTTATAAATTGCAATGATTTTTTTAAAAAAATCACCTGGCAACTGAGCTAGGCTGGTCCTCTGATGACTAACATATAAGCCACCACTGGTCTTTACTCAAAGTCTTTCTGAGTTTATAAACTCATAAATCTAGAAGGAGTCTCAGAGGCCATCTGCTCCTACTCTCTGATTTCTCTCTTAGTCAAATCTGCCAGAGCTTGTTCTCTGCTGGGAAATCATTTCAGAACCCAGGGTCATCTCCTCATCCCAATGAGGCCACAGTGTAGGATTTTAGTGGACATTTTTTTTAGCATGGTCCCATCATTTTACTGGAGTTGTCTATGCTCAGGATGAGAAAGCTCCATACACCAATGCAGGCTATCACCTGCCCCAAGACATGTAGACTTAGAAAATGGTCTTGGGCTTTGAGAGGTTGTTACTTACCCAGAATTACACAACCAATATGCATCAAAGGCAAGGCTCAAACTCACATCTTCCTGACTCTAGGTCAGTCTCTTTCTCTATTTTGCCCTGATACTTTTCAGTGGAAGTGATAATATGAGCTATTATAGTAATTAGCCCTCTAACCTTGTAATGACTATTGGGAATTGGTACAGATGACATACTAGTAGTCTCATGTGCTTTTGTCAATAGTGATTATGTCATAATTTTGAACAGAAATAGAATAAAACAGCTCCAATCAGCAAATGTTTCCAATACTTATTTAGCATTCATACAATATTTTTAGAAATTTGTTGAGTTTTTTTCTATCATTAGTTGAAATTCATTATACTTCTATGCTGTGGATGCTTTTATCACTATTTTATAACTGCAGAATAGAAGACCCAAACAGCCTTATTTAATAACACAGTGATAGTTTTTCAATTCATAAGTGCACTCTATGATACCAGATTTAGTACCCAGACACTGTACATTTCTGAATACTGTGGCACCTAGGAGGTTACTGTCCACATTGACTCCCACTCCCTGTCTACTCTAATAAGCACCTTCACAGTATGATTTATGATATCTTGCATCCTGTCTATGTGTTTTACAGTAAAAGTGACAGATAATTGTTTCACATGCCATCCACAGTCATTTTCCCTTGCCTGTTTAAAAATGAACAAAGTATGGCAGTTTTAAAAACATATGCACTATTTAGAATCCATGTCCAGTTGCAAATAAGTTTAAAATATCATCTTTCTCACTGTAGTAGACTAGATCTCACCAGATTGGTTCTTATTTTAGTAGACTGATCTCACCGCAAAATTTGAAAGAAATTTCTTTCTCCTTCTTGATACTTTCCTCTCTCTATGTTTCCAGGACATAACTCTTTCCTGTTTTCCCTCCTATCTGACCACTCCTTCTCTATATCCTTTGTTGGTTCTTCCTACAGATCATTCCCTCTAATCATAGAGGTCCCTCAGGATTCTGACCTAGCCCCTCTTCTCTCCTCTTTCTATACAACTTCACTTGGTGATTTCATCAGTTCGTGGATCTAATTACCATCTCTATACTCAAATCTACCTATTCTTACCTAGTCTCTTTGCTGAGCTCCAGTCTTACTTACATGTCCAAAAGCCTTTCAGGTATCTTAAACTGGCTGTTTACAAAGACATTTTAAATTTAATATGTCCAAAGTGGAATTCATCTTTCCCTCTAAACCTCACCCCTCCTATGTTTATAACTATTATAGAGGGCAACACCACTCTCCCAGTCTCTCAGTCTGAAATCTCTAAATTATCCTGTATCTCATCTCCTTTATACAATCTGTTGCCAAGGTCTCCTTTTGATTTCATCTTTGCAGCATCTATCAAATGTGTCCTCTTCTCTCCCCTGACACTGCCATCATACTAGTGTAGGCTCTCATCACCTCATGCCTTGATTTTTCAATAACCTATTAGACAATCTGTCTGTCACAAGCCTTTACCCATACCACTCCATCCTCCATTCAATCACCAGTGATTTTCCTAAAAAGTAGATCTGATCAAGTCATCCCCCTACTCAATTAGCTCCAGTGGTTTCCTGTTGACTCCAGGAACAAATGCAAATGCTCTCTTTGGCATTCAGAGCCCTTCATAAATGAGTCCTCTCCTATCTTCCCAGACTTTTTACACTTTACCCGTCAACATACGCTCTTCTATCCAGTGACCCTGGCCTAATGGCTGTTTCCCAAACAAGACATTCCATCTCTCTCCATTCTGAGCATTTCCTGGCTGTCTCCCATGCCTGGAATGTTCTCCTCCCTCTGCTTCAACTACTGACCTCTCTTGCTTTTTTTTAATCCCAACTGAAATTCTACATTCTATAAAAAGCCTTCTCCAACCCCTCTTAATTCCAGTTCCTAGCCTTTTGTTAATTATTTTTTCAATTTATCTTGTGTATAGTTTGTGTTGCATGTATTTGTTTACATGTTGAGTTCCCTATTAGATTATAAGCTCTGTGATGACAGGAATTGTCTTTGACTTCTTTTTGGATCCCCAGGGCTTAGCACAATGCCTGGCACATAGTTGGTGCTTAATAAATACTGATTGATTGAAATTAGACACATGTAGTTCATCTAACAGCTTACAAAAAGAGATTTGCTTTTCTCTAGCAGAGAAAGGCCATTCAAAGGAGAAATGTTCATTGAAGATTTATCCTTGATTCAGCTGAGCACAGCTTTCCTGTGCCAGTGTTGGTCGTAGAGTTGTTATGTTGTCAGATACCTGATGGAGGAGTTAGAGTCCCCCTATTTCTTGGTTGATTTTGTACTCAGGAGATTAGCATATTATGCTTATGGCTCAAGGACAATTTTCGTACTTTTTAAAGAAAAGCTACCCTAACTGAAATTTGTGAGGACCCTAGGATACTCTTTCCAACACATTTGGTGAAACACTCCACTTCCTTTCCAAAGTTGTAGACTTAATAATCCCCAGACTTCTCAATTTACCTTCACCTTATCTTGCAAAATATGTACTATTGCTTTCCTAGGTATCTCTCATGTGAAGATTGTCGCTTCTATACAAGTCTGATTTAAATGAGGGAATTTGAGAATGTCACAAGTACAGATAATGATCTAGAATAATAGGAATATAAGTTTAAAAATGGAAGATACAGCAATTAGTCAAATACACATTTTAGAGATGGGAGAAATAAGCCATCCACCCTCAGAGGTTAAGTGCCTTGCTGAAGGTCACATGGAGGAAAGTCACAAATCAGAGTTATAATTGCAAATCAAGGCTTCTGGCTCCAAATGTAGACTGCACTGTTTCTCCTGCACTAACACACTCTCCCCTCATTTTGTTTTTTGTTTTGGAGATGGACAAAGTTGTCATAGTGGCTTGATAGAACGTAATTTATTATATTTATTGATTTCTAATGTATCATTATTATACTTATGTATAGCTTAATAAAATAACTTTTTAAATGAATAGAAAAAAATAGTAGACACTCTCCTTCCCTGCATGAATCTTTTCATCAGAAATTGCCACCTATTTTAATTTACCTCTTTAACAAAATAGCTAGGCACAGATCCAAAGATACATATTACAACAGGAACATAATGTGATTAAAACAAAGAGCCAGCAAAGCATTCCAGGGGACTTTTCACATGGAAGTAATCCTTCAGTCAGTCTCATTTTGACTTTATAAGCAGAGATTCTACTGATTCAGTTTGGTATAGTAGAGAAAGGCCCAGCCTTGGAGTCAGATTCAAGTGCTGCCTCTGATGATTGATCCTGGGCAAGTTACTTAACTTTTCAGGGTCTCTGGACAACTTTTGAAGAATATAAATAGCAAACAAGTTACTGAACTGAATCTGTGAAGTGAGATTTCACACCAGGAGTTCCGCAATGCTCTAGCTCACAACAGGTCCTGGACAAACTGGGGAGAAAAACATGAGCAGGAGACTGCATATAACAGAACATATTGTAAATGCATTAGCTCTTTATTACTGCTAGAGTCAAATATAAACTCCCCCTTCTGACATTTAAAGCCTTTCACAACCTGGCTCCAATCTGCCTTTTCCAGCATAATTATTCATTACTCACTTTCACACTTGCTAGAGTTCAACTAGACTGGCTTTCTCTTTGTGCCTTTATAAGACACTTCATCTCTGCTCTCCGTATCTTTTCTTTTTTTTTCTCCTTTGTTCTTTTTGAAATATAAAATTTTATTGTTGTCTTTTTACACCACCTTCATACTGTCAGTTCTCCTTTCCATATGAGAGAGCCATCACTTAAAACAAAGTTTTTGTTTTTTTTTTTAATGAGGGAGGTAATTAATCAAAGTCCGATGATACATTAAAAAATTACATAATATTCAACATTCCACACCTGGGGAACCCACATTTGGAAAGGTGAAGGGAAAGTAGGTGGCTTCTTTTACCTCCTTTTGGACCAATCTTTGTCTTTTTAATGTAACAATACTCAACTTAGATTATTTTATAGTTGTTCTTTCCAGGAACATTGTTGTAATCACTGTGCACATTCTTTTCCTTTTTCTGCTTACTATATTCTATGTCAGTTCATATAAGTCTCTCAATGCTTTTCTACATTCATCCATTCTTACCATACAGTCACCATCTGTTATATCCATCCACAGTTTATTTACCAGATTCTCTAATCCCTGCCCTAGTCCTTCTCCCTACGCCACCTCTCAAAAAAAAAAAATACATACATACATACATACATACATACATACATACATACGTATATGTATGTGTGTATACATACACACATGGTTATATATACATATGCACATACATATAAATATGTGTATGCATACACACACACATATAATCTTAAGGTAGAATCTCTAAGTCAAAGAATCAGGACATTTTAATACCCTTTTTTTCCTAATTCCAAATTTCTTTCCAGAATGGTTGCACCAATCCACAACTCCACAAAAAGTGTATTAATCTGTCTCTCCACAACCTCTCCAACATAACTCTTCCAATTTTTTGTCATCTTCATCAACTTGCTAAGTGTGATGAGAAATCTCAGAGTTTTTTGAATTTTATATTTCTCTTATTTATCAGTAATTTGGAGCATTGTTTCATCATAGTTTGAGGTGCTTTTATATCTGTAGATAGAGATAGAGACAATATGGTTGTATAATTATATATGAATATTTACAAATGTATACTTTGTAAATTATATAGATTTAGATATAGATGCAAATGATGTTTGGCTAGCCTGGAACTCTCCCCAAAATGAAAGCCTGAGGAGACACTCACCAGTGGAAGAAGGGGGCTAGCATGGTGGAGAGATGTTCCATTGTAAAAAGACCTCCAGAGCTGAGAGGAATTCCAGGGATGGCAGTTCTTCTTTGTTAGGGTCTATTTTCACTTTATAAACTCTGATCCTGCTAGGTCACTTTCCTTTACACTTTGTTTTTTTCCCATTGATTTTTTTAATATTCTTCATCTGTTATTCCAGATGAATTTTGTTACTGTTTTTTCTAGTTCTATAAAATAATTCTTTGATCAGTTCATTTGAATGGCACTGAAAAAAATTAATTTAGATAATATTGTCATTTTTTATTCCATTGGCTTGGCTTACCCATGGCTATTAATTAACTGTTTAAATCTGTCTACATGTGAAATGTTTCATAAATGGTTCTCATATAGTACCTGGGTTTATGTTAGCAGGTAAATGCCCAATAATTTTATAATGTCTGTCATTATTTCAAATGGAATTTCTCTTTCTATCCCTTCCTGCTACATTTTGCTGAAAATTTATAGAAATGCTAATAATTTTCTGGCTTTATTTTGTAAACTACAACTTTGCTAAAATTCTTAATTGTTTGAATTAGTTTTTCCTTTGATGCTCCAAGTATAGCATTATATTATTTGCAAAGAATGATAGGTTTCTTTCCCCATTGCCTATTCATATTCCTCTAATTTCTTTTTCTGGTCTCGTAGTTATAGCTAGGATTTCTAGTACAATACTGAATAATAGTAGTGATCATGGGCAGCCCTGCTTCACTTCTGATCATATTTAAAAAGCCTCTAGACTATCCCAATTACATATAATTCTTGTTCTAAGTTTTGGATAGATACTATTTATCATTTTAGCTAAGGTTCCAGGGCAGAGCCAAGATGGCAGAATACAAGCAGGGACCTGCTAGAGCTCTCCCCCCAAAGCCCTCAAAAAATCTGTAAAAAATGACTCTAAAGATATCCTAGAACAGCAAAAATCACAAAATGAAAGAATGAAGCAAACTTCTAGCCCCAGACAATCTGAAAGATCAACAGGAAGTGTCTATTTCACCAGGCTGAAAGCAGAATGCAGTTCAGCATGGGACATGCCAGCAAAGCCAGAGCTACAGTATGTCTTAGAGGACTGAATTGCTGGCAGCTGCTGAAGTTTCCAGACTTCTCAACACACAAAGCTAAAGACAGCTTTGAAGTTCAATGGGATGGGGCTCTCACTGGGCTAAGTGGGGAGCATGATCTGGCCCCAGCCCCAGACCCTATCCTTGCCCCAGGCCTGGCCACAGTTGCAGGGAGGTGGCAGTCATTGCTAAAGCAAAGGCTGCTTCTGGAGCCCTCCACTTAAAAAAGGGTTCAAAAGTCAAGTAGCTGGTGGGGAAAATGAGAAAACAAGAGAAAAGAAACAGACTATAGATTCTTACTTTCTCAATGAAGTGGTATTTTCTTACATCACTGATGATAAGGAAGATCAAAACATAAAACCAGAAGAAGACAACAAAGTCAAAGCTCCTGCATCCAAAGCCTCCAAGAAAAAAAAATATGAATTGGTCTCAGGCCATGGAAGAGCTCATAAATGATTTTGAAAATGAAGTAAAAGAATTAGAGGAAAAATTGAGAAGAGAAATGAGAGTGATATAAGAAAATCATGAAAAATAAGTCAACAGGTTGCTAAAGGAAACTTGCCTCCCAAATGCTGAAGAAAATAACGCCTTTAAAATTAGATTAACCCAAACGGCAAAAGAGGTATGAAAAGTCAATGAAGAGAAGAACACCTTAGAAAGCAGAATGGGCCAAATAGAAAAAGAAGTCCAAAGCTTACTGAAGAAAATAATTCCTTAATAATTAGAATGGAGCAAAGAGAATCTGGTGACTTTATTAGAAATCAAGAAATTATAAAACAAAACCAAAAGAATTTAAAAAATAGCAGACAATATGAAATATCTCATTGGAAAAACAAGTGACCTAGAAAATGGATCAAGATAATTTAAAAATTACTGGACTACCTGAAAGCTATGGTCAAAAAAAGAGCCTAAACATCATCTTTCAAGAAATTATCAAGGAAAACTGCCCTGATATTCTAGAACAAGAGGGTAAAATATAAATGAAAAGAACCTACCAATCACCTCCTAAAAGAGATCTCAAAAGTAAAATTCCTAGGAAGATTGTAGGCAAATTCCAGAGTTCCCAGGACAAGGAGAAAATATTACAAACAGCCAGAAAGAAACAATTCAAGTAGAGTGAAAACACAATCAGGATAACACAATATTGAGCAGCTTCTACACTAAGGGATTGACGGGCTTGGGAAAATGATATTCCAGAGGTCAAAGGAGATAGGACTAAAACCAAGAATCACCTACCCACCAAAACTGAGTATAATATTTTAGGGGGAAAATGGAGCTCCAATGAAATAAAGGACTTCCAAGCATTCTTGTTGAAAAGACCAGAGCTGAATAGACAATTTAACTGTCACCTACAAGAATCAAGAGAAATAAGAAAAGGTAAAGAGGAAAGAGAAACCATAACGGATTTATTAAAGTTGAATTGCTTACATTCCTACATGAAAAGATGATATTTGTCATTCATGAGACCTTTCTCAGTACTAGGATAGTGGGAGGGAATTACATACATACATATGTATATATATATATATATATATATATATATATATATATATGTATATATGTGTGTGTGTGTATGTGTGCATGTACATGTATATGTATGTATAGAGAGAGAGACAGGGACACAGAGAGAGACAGACAGTAGAGGACACAGGATGAACTGAATTTCAAGAGATGATATCTATAAAAGCTTAAGTGTTGAGAGAAATATACTAGGAGAAAAGGAAGAGGTTGAATATATTAACTCATCTCACATAAAAGAGGCAAGAAAGAGTTTTTTCAACGTAGGGGAAGAAGGGGAAGATAAGAGAGAATAAGTGAGATAATAAGTGAGCCTTCCTTTCATCGGATTTGGCTTTGAGAGGGAATAACATACACATTCAGTTGGCTGTGGAAGTTAACTTACCTTACAACAAAGTAGTGGGGAAGGGAATAAGAGAGGGGAAATCATAGAAGGGACAACAGATTGCAGAAAGGGATAATCAGAATCAAACACTTTGTTAGAGGAATAGGTCAAAGTAGAGGATGGAATAAATGGAGGGTAGGACATGATAGAGGGAAATACAATCTTTCATAAGATGATTATTATAGAAATGTTTTGCATGACTATACATATATAACCTGTATTGAATTGCTTGCCTTCTCAATGAGGATGGATGGGGAGGGGGAAAGGGAAATAATGAGGAAAGCAAAGCTTTAAAAATGAATGTTTAAAATTGCTTTTACATGTTACTAGGAAATAAGATATATAGGCAATGGGGTATAGAAATCTATCTTACCCTACAAGAAAATAGAAGGGAAGGAGATAAGGGGGCAGGGTGGGAGGGAGGTCAGATTGGAGGAAAGGGTAATCAGAATACATGCTGTTCTGGGATGGGGTGAGGGGGGATATGGAGAGAAAATTTGAAATTCAAAATTTTGTGGAAGTGAATGTTGAAAATTGAAAATAAATTAAAAAATAATAACAAAAAAAATTTCCATTGCTTTTGTGCATAGGAATGGGTGTTGTAAAAGCATTTTTTGTTTCTAGTGATATAATCATTTGATGTTGGTGTTTTTGTTATACATGTGGTCTATTATGCCTATAGTTTTCCAGATGTTGAACTAACCTTGCCTTCCAGCTATAAATCTCACTAGGTCGTAGAAGATGATCTTTGTAATATATTGCTACGATCTCTTTGGTAATATTTTATTTAAATTTTTTGTGTAAATATTCATTAGGAAAACTGGCCTATAGTATTGTTTCTCTGTTTTTGCTCTCTGTTTCAGTTATCAAAACCATATTTATATTATAAAAGGAATTTGGTAGGACTCTTTCTTCACCTATTTTTTCAAATAATTTATATAGTATTGTGATTATTTGTTCCTTATATATTTCATAAAATTCACTTGTAAATTTATCTGGTCCTAGGAATTTTTCTTAGGAGCTTACTGATCATGACCTATTCATTTCCCATCCCCCTCCTCCAAGATCAGGTTACATAAGTATTCTATTTCAACTTCTGTTAATTTGAACAATTTATATATTTTTGTAAATATTCATCTATTTAACTTAGTTTGTCAATTTTACTGACATATAACTGGGAAAATTGATTCTTAATAATCACTTTAATTTCATTTTCATTGGTGGTTAATTCAGCCTTTTCATTTTCAACATGGTAATTGTGTTTTCCTTCCTTTTTTTAATCAAACAATGGCTAATCTATGCCCCCTCCACAAAATCAGTTCTTAATTTTATTTACTATTTCAATGTTGTTTTTTTTTGGTGGGGGGGTTACTCTCAATTTTATTAACCTCTCCTTTGATTTTTCAAGATTTAAATTTTGGTGTTCAATCAGGATTTTTTTCTAATTTTTTTTTTAGCTTCATGCCCAAATCATTGATCTGCTCTTTTTTAAAAAATTAATATGTTTATTATATACACATGTGTGTATGTATATTTCTAAACACAGCTTTGGCTGTATCCCACTAATTTTGGAACATCATCTCATCATTCTCTTCAATAAACTATTGATTGTTTCTATGATTTGTTCTTTGACCCATTTATTCCTTAGTATTAAACTGCATAATTTCCAATTAATTTTTAATCTATTATTCCTTAGCTTTTTAGTAAATGTAATGGTCTGAAAAAGGTACATTCAATATTTCTTCTTTTCTGAAATTGTGAGGTTTTTATGCCCTAATACCTCATCAATATTGGAAAAGATGCCTAGTGTAACTGAGAAAAACGTAAACTTCCTTTATTCTCATTCTGTTTTCTCCACAGCTCTGTCATCTAAAATTACATTTGTCTCCTTAATTTCTTATTTATACTATGGCTAGATTTATCTGGCTTTGGGAGGGGAAAGTTGAGGTCACTAACTAATATAGTTTTACTATCTATTTCCTCCTATAACCCATTTAATTTTTTCTTCAGATTTTGGATCCTATGTTATGTGGTGTATACATGTTTATTTAAGGGGTTGGGGTGTTCAGGAAAGATTAGCACTTCTTGTACAAAGGCTTGCTGAGCACTTTTCAGGAATGTTCATCTACTTTTGAAGTCCACCCATTCCTCTACTCTCACCTGTATATCCAAGAAGCCTGCATGGAACGGAATGCATGCACAGAAGCCACACCCTGGTAAAACTGTCTCGACAGATGGGCAAAATGAGGCTAAGGGTAACCAATGAGCTTCAAAATCATTGATGATTTAGGGGGATGTCTACTTTAAGCAGGTGAAAACTTCCCCCAGTGGAATGCGTGGACGAGAACAATTTGTTCCAATAGCCATGAAGATGTCTAAGAAAGGCACTCTGGAAAGAGTGAGGCTGATGACTGTGCAACCCTACCTCACTTAAATTCAATTTATGAGTGACTCAAGACATCACTCCATGCTGTCACCGATCTTCCCTAAAAACAAAGGAAAACCAACATGTGTTTACTATTGATATCATTTCATTGCCTATGGTGATTTTTAGCAAGATGTAGTTTCCCTGCTTATCTCTTTTAATTAGATCTTTTTTTTTTTGTTTTGTCTGACATTATGATTACTACACCTGACTTTTTTTTTTTTAATTTCAGCTGAGTCATAACATATTCTGGTCCAGTCCCTTATTTTTAACTCTGTGTATATCTCTCTGTTCCAAGCATGTTTCTTGTAAACAATATATTGTTGGATTCTGGTGGATAATCCATTCCTCTATCCACTTCCATTTTATGGGTGAGTTCATCCTATTCATATTCATAGTTATGATTACTAACTCTGCATTTCCCTCCATCCCATTTTCTTCTCTCTATCCTTCTCTCTCTCTCTCTCTCTCTCTCTCTCTCTCTCTCTCTCTCTCTCTCTCTTTGTATATGTGTCTCTGTCTGTCTCTCTGTCTCTCTGTCTCTGTCTCTCTCTTCCTCCTGTCCCTCTTCTAAAGTCAGTTTTGCTTTTGAGACAACTGCCTTTCTTCATATACTCACCCCTTTATCATTCATCTCCTTTCCTGTTATCTCTTTCACCTCTTGCTTCCCTACTCAGTGAGAGATTTCCATTATCAATTGAATATATGTACGTATTTCCTATCTTTAAACCAGTTCAGATGTAAGTGATGTCCAAACATTGCTCTCTCCCTCACATATAACATTTTCTCCTTCACTGCAAAAGCTCTTCCTTGTGAACCTCTTCTATATAAGATAATTTTTACCATTTTTCTTATGCTCTCTCTTTCTTTTTCATGTATCCATTTTTCTGAGATCATCCCAGTATAATTGCCTTACTCCCATGCTCTCTTTCTGTGTAGAATTCTAGCTGCCCTAATAATGATAAAGTTCTTAGGAGTTACATGGATTATCTATTTTTCCAGGTTAGTTTTTTTTTCTAAGGTATTTCACATTTTATTCTGTTTTAAAAATTATTTTATTTTATTGTTTCTTTATTTTCATGGTGTCATCAGCTTCCACATGATGAATTCTAACTTTTAAGGAAATATTTTCTTCAGTGAGCTTTTGTACCTCTTTTTTCCATTTGGTCAAGTCTGTTTTTTAAGGGTCTATTTTCATCAGGGAAGTTTTGTGTTTCTTTTTTCATTTGTCCAATTCTGTTTTTTCAAGGTGTTATTTTTTGTGTATGTGCCTCTTTTTCCAAGTTGTTAAATGTATTTTCAGAATTTTTTGTATTGTTCTCATTACTTTTTCCCAATTTTAACTTCACTATTTTAATTTGATTTTTAAAATCAGTTTTTAATTCCTCCAGGAATTTTTGTTGTGTTTGTTTCCTTTGAAGCTTTGCTTGTAGCTGTTTTGACATTGTTTTCTCCCAAGTTTATATCTTGATTTCTTACCATTGTTAGATTTTTATGGTGAGGATCCTTTTTGGTTCATTGTTTTTTTTCATTTTCCTATCCTCACTTTAGACTTTGAGAGTTATGTTAAAGTTGGGCTCTCTTCATGGGTTAAGGTTGGGATATGAGTGGGGCATTGGTCCAAGTTTCAGACTTTTTAGCACTCATCTTTTCAGAGCTAGTGCTGAAGGGTTGAAGTTTTGGGGTTTCCAAGGCAGTATAATCTGGGGAGAAGTATGATGGCTATTCTCTTGCAACCTAAAGTGATACTATTCCTCAGTGTCACTTCTCTCTTGTGACTGAAAGAGTTATTTTTTCTTTATGGCCCTTGCTCCCTTGTGACTCCTCTCCCAGCTGGAACTGTGACTTGGAAGTGAGCATAGGCAATGGAGCAGCCAAACATTGTCTGGTCCTCTGTCCAGTGCGAGTGTACAGGTCTCTTATAATCTCTTTCTGGCCATGTAGGCTTCAGGCCAGCCCCCACCCTAGTGTTGCAGACCTCTACTTCTGACATCCTAAGATGTCTTGGGCTGGAAAATAAAAATATGACCCTACCTTTTGTTGACTCTGTCACTCCAGAATCATTTTGAGGAATTATTTTAAAGTTGTTTGGAGAAGCATGTTGGGAGAGCTTATCTACTTTCCCTACTTTGCCATCTTGTCTCTGCCCACAGAAGAAGTATATGTTGCACTAATGATCTAACACTCTCCATTTAAAAAACAAACAAAAACTTTTTTTTTAACTTCAGGCTGGAGTTTATTCCATTTGACCCAAAGAGAAAAGTATAGTTTAGGATTAGAAAAGGCTTAAGGTAAAGTCATGCCACTAATCCTCCCAATCTTTGTGATCCTCGACAGATCTCTGTGTGCTTCTGGCAACTCTTAGATTTATCTACTAACTCATGGAGAGAAAATTTTTTTTCTTCCACATCAGCTGATGATAAAATTAAAAGGAATGTGCTTCAAAGCAGAGCAGGTGGGATTTGCATGAGACATTAGAAAAATAACTTCCTGGCTAACAGCTGTGCAAGCTGAGATTCATTAATAAGAAAATATGTGTCCTCTTCTCTGGAGATGTTTAGAACACTGCAAGTTTCTGAAGCCTGGGGAAAATTTGAGAAGTCCAGGGAGAATTGGCATATTACTTACTATCTTTTTAGGATGATTAAATGCAAAGGAGAAGCACTGTTTCTTGATGTTTCTTGATGTCATTTTCAGGTCATGGTCCTATTTTTTTGGATAAGACACAAAACTCCATGGTATTCTCTGATTCTGTCAAAAAGAAAACTTCTTAAGCTTGATAAATAGCAGTGTTCAGAAGTTCAGGTGGCCTGTCTTGGAGTCATTGTCATCATCTGTAGCACCATGGGGAGAGAACTGCTGAAAGCTAGTGTAACCCTGGGGAAACATTATCGTCTCAGGTGGCTTCTGGTTCCCCAACTTTCTTACATCTCTGAGTACAGTGCCTGCTCAAAGGCCTCCCTTTGATAATCAGAACCTGTTCTTTCATCCTGAGTTCATATTACCAAGATCACTTTCAGAAGACAATGTAAGTTTCTAAGTTTTCTGATGCTGCTGCTGTCCCTACAATAAATACACTACACTTACACAGGTTTCCTTAGAAGTGCCAGAGGTAGATGGCATCAGAGACATGTTGGAAACGTCTACATAGTCTGACACACAGTCAGGAGAAAAATGAAACTGGTCATTCTAGGCCCCTCACCAAAGTAGAGGGCCAAGAACCCTGCAGTGGAAGGATGGTTTAGCATGATGGAGAGATGTTCTGGGTTGAGAAGGTGCCAGAAGCTGAGGGAGGTTCCATGTGATAGTTCTTCATTATAAAGGTCTACTTTCACCTCATAAACTCTGGTTTACAAAGGTCTTAAGCACTGGTTTTAGTGGGGGGGGGGGGGCTCTAATCTTCAAGTGCTTATCTCTTTCTTTTTTAAGCCATTTTTCTTAGCTACCTTTCTTTTCTTTTCTGTTGCTGCTACTTGCAGAGTAGAAACATGAGGTAACACTCCTGTTTGTTCTGAGGCTGAAACCCTAGAGGCAGGTGGATGCGTGCTTCGGGCCACGTTTTTACTCTTTGCCCATCTTTGCTGCCTGATCCCTTGCAATACCAGGGTCTACTTTGGCTGAGATTTTCATAGTAGCAAAAAAAAATGTAAACTAAGGGGGTACATGCCTCTTGGATGCTGGTTAAACAAGTTGTGATGCAAGAATATAATGGAATATTATCCTGCCATAAAGAAATGATAAAACGAACAGCTTCAGCTGAAAGGAGGAAGATGTATATGAATTGATACATAGTGGAGTAAGCAGAACAAGGAGAGAAAATGTATAATGACAACATTATAATTTTAACAGCTTCTAGGAGGGGATTGCCTGGAACAAAAATGAAAACAAAATATCCCAGGATTTGTAGTTCTTCTTAGTTTGAGAAGAGAAAAAACTAAAAGATCAGCCCTTAGACAGGAGGACAGAGTGATGGAAGCTTTCACATATGGCTACTCAAAATGCAGAATGAGGCACATCTCTATCTATCTATCTGTCTGTCTGTCTGTCTATCTAATCTTACTATCTATCTCTCTATCTTTCTATCTACTACCTATCCATTGTCTATTTATGTATCTACTATATATCTATTATCTACTATCTATCTATCTATGTACTATCTATCTATCTTACTATCTATTTTACTATCTGTCTGCTATCTATCTTTTCACTATCTATCTAATATCTGTCTGTCTATCTATCTATCTATATCTGTCTATCTGTCTATCTGTCTGTCTATCTATCTACATCTCAACTAGGTGGCTAGAGTGCCTGAAGTCAGGAATATTCCTTTTCCTGAGTTCAAATCTGGCCTCATTAATTTACTAGCTGTGTAACCCTGACCAAATTATTTAACTTTTTCTCACTTTCTCATCTGTAAAATGATCTGGAGAAAGAACTGGCAAATCATTCCTCTATTTTCGCCAAGAAAACCCCAAATGGGGTCAAGAGTCAGACACAACTGGAAAGCCTAAGCAACAACAACAATATATGTGTGTGTTATTTCACTTGGCTATTTGTTATGAAGCTTTTTTCTTTGTCATTCAATTTGAGAAATTGGGGGGAAAGAAAAATTTTTATAAAGGAACAAAGCTTGATTTAATTAAAAAAAAATAATTTCAAGGAGTGGGGAGCTAAACCTTGAACATCCATATAGAGTCATATTTTTCTTGTCCAGCGAACCAGGGATCAAGGACAACATTCTCAGGTCTTTATTCAGAGTCTAGGATGAGGGAAGCAACTCTAAGATTCCTACAGGTGGGAAAACCCAGTTGCAACATTTGTTTTTATGGGGCATTCATTAAGAGGACTACTTACACAGACCTGAGATTCCCATACCCAGAAATAAAGATTTTGGAATCCAATTCTAGATGGGTAACACCCCCTAGTAGCTTTATCATACCCAATTCAGAGAAGAGAAACCTAGGATTCGATTGAGTATCTAGCCAAAATAACATAGGGGCCATCTGACTCCAAGGGTAAGTCTCTGAAAAAGGGCAAGGATTGTTATTTAAACAAATGCAGAGAACCTAAAAAAAATACAGTCTAATTCTCTGTACGTCTGCAGGTAAGATCCCAATTAACTGTTAATACTTTAATACATCAGTTAGTAAGCACCTGTTATTTATTAAGCACCTATGACATACCAGGTTATAGGCTCTAGAGACATGAACACAAACGTGAAACCATTCATGACTACAAGGACTTTTCATTCTATTATTTCTATTGGGGGAGTGAAGTGAAAAGGAGCAATCTGAATGTGCCTCTTTGGGGCTTTTTATAAAGCACTTTAGGTCATTTTAATAGAGAGTTGTATTGTTTTGATATATTTGAGAAAACAACAGAAGTGAAGGAAAAGATTCATTAGAATGTGAGCTCTTTGAGGAAAGGAGTTTTTGTCTTTTGCATCAGTAGCCTAGCACATAGTAGGCATCTAATAAATACTCATTGTATTGAATTGTTTCCACATGGTAATCTGGATGTTGATGTGATGATCACGGAGAATTCATGGAGTTCTCAGGGAGCCAAGACCTCATCTTTGCTAGTAGAAGGAAAGATGAAGTAGAAGAGGATAATAAGCTCTTGGCATCATAGGCAATAGCTCAGTAAAAAATATCATATAATATTCCTTTTTTGCATAAGGGAATTCAGGGCTATGTGCAACTGTCCACAAGAAACAGAGCAGAGCTGTAAAATGCAAATTTCAAAATAATGACTGATAGTGACTACAGCACAGAGCAATGAATCTTGCCACTTGTTTTAAATTTTCATAGAGGATGATGGGTACAATGCTTTTGACTTTATATTTTGCAGCCAGACTTAGTAGAAACAGGAAATGCATTTTATGTGTATTTATAGGTATAAAAACTGCCTCAGTCAATCAAATGTTAATTCCTTGAAGACAAGGACTGTTCATTGTAGTTAGCTTTCTATCCCAAGTGCCTAGTACAGTGCCTGACATGCAACACTTGCTTAATAAACACTTGCTGATGGATTAAACCATTAAAATAAAATGTCAGGAAATGTTTCTATTGCCAACTCTACCATTTTCTTTAGGTAACTTTGACCTCCACACAGTGGACAAAGGGATGTTTCTATAGCACAGGTCTGGCCATGTCTCTCTCCTTTTTAATACGCTCCAGTGACTCCTTAGTATTTCTAGGATCAAACACAACATTTCACAACAGTCCAACATTTAAACTGCCTCATAACCTGGATCCACCCTATCTTGTCAAACTTATCATGCATTGCTCTCCTTCACATACTCTACGATTCAACCAACCTGACTTTCTTGCTTTAGATTTAGACAATATTCCACTTTCTTTCTTTGTACTTTTGTATAGATTGTCTTCCATGTCTCAAATGTACCCCCTCCTTACCTCCACAGCTTCCTTCTGAGCTCAGCTTAAATGATCCCTTCCATACAAGATCTTTCCAAAGCCCTCAGCTTAGGATGCCTGACTCATCAAATCAAATTGCATTTATTTTGTATGTATTTACATGTATATGTGTATGTGTGTATATACACACATATATACATACATATACACATACACACATATATACATATATGCATACACATACACATACATATATATATACATATATATACATATATATGTATATATATATATAAATGTTGTCCCTCCTGAAATAATGTAAACTCCTTGAAAACAGGAGCTGTTTCACATTTGTCTTCCAGAGTTACCTCTGGAATTTTGCAGATAGTAGATCCTAAATAAGTGCTTGACGAATGTTGGTTCATCCATAATATTTTATCATCAATGATGCTATTATTATTGAAAACATTACTGTCATCAACATTACTGATTATTAAGGGTTGGCCCCCAAGTGGTGAAATTTCTTGGACTCAGAAGTTATGAAAACCTGTACGAGGTTGTAGAATTCTTATTATCTGAATCAGGGGAGAACATACTTACTCTAACGAAATCACAGATTTTTTTGAAGCATTAAAACATAGTATAGTGATACAGGGGAAAGAATGCTGAATTTGGAGTCACTGGACTTGATTTCTAATCCATCCTATGCCAGACTATACGTCCTCCCCCCAGCCTTTTAGCTTTTCTAGAACTCAGTTCTCTACTGTAAAGTGAGGGAGTTGCATTAGATGACCTCCAAGTTCCCTTTTGGGGTAGCTAGATGGCACAATGGATACAACACTGGGCCTGGAGTCAGAAAGTTCAGAGTTCAAATGTGTCCTCATACACTTCTGTAACCCTGGGCAAGTCATAACCCCTTCCTGAATAAAACTGGAAGAAGAAATGGCAAACCACTCCAATGTCTTTGCCAAGAAAACCCCAAGGACATTTGGTCTACAGGATCATGGAGAGTCAGATACAACTGAATAAATGGACAGTAAAAATTTCCTTTCATCTCCTGATAAATGGCCCCAAGAAAAACATAGCGCTCCCATGGCACATGCTCGATAAATGTTGACTGGCCAAACACCTTCCTCAAACTCTTGACAGAAGAGGACCCATATCTCATTCTAGTTGTCCCCCATGCCTAGAATGTTCTCCCTCCCCAACCTTGTCCTCTGATTTTCCTATGTTCCTTTAAGGGTCAACTAATATCCCATCTTTTCCAAACCCTTTTACTTCTAGTGTCTTTTCTCTGGATTTATTCCCTATTTATCTTGCGTGCAGCTTGTTTGTGTCTATTTGTTTGCATGTTATCTCCCCCAGTAGAATGCAGTAAGTTCCTTGAGGGCAGGGTCTGTCTCTTCCCCAGCACTTAGCACAGTACCTGACACATAGGAGACATTTAATAAATGGTTATTGGTTAATTGATTCTATCTAAGGCTGCCTTACTTTCTACTTTCATGTTCTGTAATTGGTTTAAATGTGTTAACAGCAGAGGGTAATGACCTACACTGGGACAGAATGGGGGAATTAAGGAATAAAACGAGCTCTAGCTGTTTATTGTTATTAATATTACCGTACTTCCACTTTTCACAAATCGGGCTTACTATGTGCTTCAGTTCTCATCTTGTGGTTTCTACTCACTTTAGTGCCTCTTAATTGGTTTATAACCTGTAATCTATTTAGTCTTTCATTACCCAATGTGAGTGCATTTGTTCACAAATGGTCATAATTTGCAGTCACACAGTACACTACATTTGCTTGCTCTGTGTTCACGCAGTCCTTTGGCCTTATTGGAGTTAATTGGAGTAAATATCAAATTTAGACAGGCATAAACACAATAAAATAAGTGTTTTTTAAATAGCAACTAATTAAGCAATAAAAAGAGATGGCGTGTGCTATTCAAAGGATGGTGCTCCTGGTACCAGAACACGTGAATTGATAAACTACTTTCTTTTTTCACTTGATTACATATAATAGTCAATGTTAGGCATTCATTAAAAACAAAAGGCTTTCAAAAAAAAGGTGAGAGGCCTGTTTGAAAGCTATCAGAAACATTCATGTTACAAAGCAAGATTTTTATTCAATTCATATTCCTATTTAGTGAGAGCCATTCAGTTCTCATGAGAAAGACCCTTGGTGGAGGTCATGAGTCACATAGTCCATGGTTACATAGCCAGTATATGAAGTCAGAACTTGAACCCAGACCTTCCAAAAATTTCTGCTTACTATTCTAAGCTTTCCTTCCTGCTTAAACATAGTCAAAGAAAAAATATTTATTTTAAAGAGTTAATAAATTGCTTTATTAATGAATTCACTGATTGATTTACTAATAAAATCTAAAATAAGCCTATTAGATCTAGCATATTAGTATGTATCACCAGACATCTTGACCTGTGTCTTGTCATTGGACTTGGATGAATCTGGAAGAGAGTGAGGCTGACAATTTTGTGGGACTTTGCCTCACTTAAATTTAATCTATGGGTAGATAAGACATCACCCTGTGATATCATTGGTCCTCTTTGAAAAGGAAGAATTAACAGTAACATCAGTATATAGCAGTGGACTTCTGCTTTCAGACTAAAACATAGACAATATTGAAAGCATGTGGGATCTCCTCAAGAACCAAGCATGGACCCAAATATACTATTACAATTCCATGCATCACACTCTGTTGATACAACTTTCACACAAAATAGCAATGGTGAGGCTTCACACTAATCACTCAGAGTTGCTGTTTTGCAACAATAAGATTATTCTAGAGTTAAGGCAATGCTATGAAGTGGCCCCATAATCAATCTTGTATTGAGATATCTCTAATTTATGATTTATTTGGGGATATGTAGTCTAGGAATATCACAAATATTGATCAATTAATCAGCCATTCAGAAACAGAATGACCAATCACCTTGGGTATATTGGAAGTAGCTTTGGAAACTGTATAGTGAGTCTCCCAATATACCATGTGCCCAAATGAGGTAAAAATCCAAATAATCCCCATATGGATATATAGGTAATACTGAATGTAGTATGGTTGTCACATCAGCTTCAGGTTAAAGAAGACAAACAGAGCATTTTCCTTGTTTTAGCTTCTCACTGCTTTTCCTTTAGGCCACCAGGATCCTATTCATTATTCTGAGGCAATAGCTTACTAAGAAATTTCTAAGTGGTCTGATAGTACTCATTTAGCTTCCAGTGGGATCCAGTGAATCCAGAAAGTAGATGGCATGTAAGGCCTTCCACAGTCTAGCTCCTACTTGCCTTTACAGCTTTATTGGAAGTTATTTCCCCTTCATACCATCTATACTACAACCACACTGAAATATTAGTTACTCCCCACAGAAGACATTCAGTCCCTGCTTCTGTGCTTTCATATGGATAAATCTTCCATGCTGGGAATGACTCCTCATTTGTCTCCTTTTCTTGAAATTCTTGCTATTCTTTAAGCTAAAGCCAGATGCCACCTCCAATAGTAATTTCCCTGAGTCCCCTGCTCCCCACAACATTTGTTCATTCTCTTTACCATTTCAAATCACTTTGTATTGACTTCTCTGCATATGCATTTTATCCTCTAACAGAATGTAAATTCCTTGAGGGCAACTGGTATGATTCCTCAGTTTGTCTAACACCATGCTTTGAAGAAAGTAGATGTTTAATATTCCTTGATTCACAGTGGTATAAAAAGATAATTTGCTTGTCAAGGAGAACTCAAAATTCCATCTTTTATTTTTGTTTTAATGCAACATTTAACCCATATTTTTTATTCAATTTGATATTCCAATTGAATGACCCTAATTTTGATCTTACCCTATCCAGGAAACAAAGCTTATCTTATCATGCTTTCATCCTTGCCTATGCTTCACTTTGAGAAGATTCAGTTAATATCAAAGGAGATTACTCTCTCCTCCTTTGGGAATTATGTCCCTTAGTCAGATTCCTGACCTTTGCTTGCTTTTAATTCCAGCATTTTCTCTTTCTCTCTCATGATTAAACTTTAAAATCCCACGTTTTTTAAAAGTTGCCTGATCTTTAGTCATCCAGATCTACTATAAAATTAGGAGGTGTGTTTTGGATTGATCAAATAGTTTTCCTCAGCCTTCATAAGGAAATCAAGTTACTTATTACCCCATATTCTAAAGAACGTGCTGATACTACTTTTCCCCTAATCTTGCCTTTACACATTTTAATTTTTCTTTCTAGCAAAACTTTCCTAAATAAATCTTTCAAAGAAGCTAAAAGTATGAAATATGGACAGCTAGGACCAGACTTCACACATATCCCAACATTCACCCTAGGTAGTCTCATGCTTATTGCACTTTTTTTTTTAAGATATCATTATAACTTTCCATATTGTTAGATGAATCTTCCTATGTGGTAAAAGCCAAATAGTGCTTTTATACCTATTCTTGATGTGTGCTCTTTATTCTTCAAAAAGGTACACCAATCCTTTATACATTAAACCATCTTACCCTAACAAAAATATGTAAACTCAAATTAGGAGAGAAAAACAAATATAGATTATAATGACTCCCAGACTTCAATAGATTCATGAACTCATCAATGTTATCACTAACTCCAGTGCTAGAGATCTCAATCCATGCACACCCTTCATCCTCCCATAAATCCTTGTTAAGAATCTACCCAAAGTACCGGAGACCTTCCTCTGTGCCTTTTGACATCATATAGATATAAGTGCAGCAGTAAAGCTTTCTGTTTCTTATTTTTCACTCTGGTAATACTTGGCCAGCTCATCTTTTCCAATTATATTTTATGATTTGCATCTTTTATTTTTCTTCTTCCATCAAAAAATCACTGCTGGAAATAGTCGGGGGGCGGAGCCAAGATGGCGGAGTGAAAGCAACGACTCACCTAAGCTCCTGGAAAAACTCCTTTGGATATTTCTGGGGGGAGAGTCTGACCAGACTTTGGAGGTGTAGAATCCAGTGGGAGACGGACTTTGACAGATTCGGAGCCCAGGCTGGACTGAAAGGTCCACGGGAGGGATCTGTTCCACGGGGGTAAGACCCCGGTGCACAGCGCAGCGCGGTCGGCGCGGCAGGGCGGAGGCGACCCGAGGGGCCCGAGAGTGGCGGGCGAGACCAGCGGAGCAGGAGATAAGCCAGGCCGAGCCAACGATATCAGCGCAACAGCCTTTGAAATCTTCAGCCTAAAGACGGGACTTCAGTGGGTCACTACTTGAACATCCAGAAGCTGGGATGCCGGAGTGATCAGTAAGTGCTCTCCCCTCCCCCCCGATGACCGTGAGGGAACCATAAAATTCTTCCCCAGATTGATCCTGGATCAGTGGGAGCAGCAGAAAGGGGCGAGTGGTCTCGTAACACCAGAGGCTGGAGAGGTGGCAAAGGGGGATTCTTCCTACCGTGGTGGAGGCTATCTGGAGGGACAGACGACCCAGGGCAGAGAAAAAATCGCACTGAGACCCAAGCAAGCCTCAGCCCGGGAGACGAGCCCCAGGAGGGGCGGGAACACGCATTAGCCTCTAGGCGTGCCCCAGCCCTCCAGGGGAAAAGGGAAGACAATAGGGAAGCTGGGATCACCATCCCCCCCCCCCCCCCCCCCCCCCGGACCTTGCCTTTGCCTCAGGCCAGCTGAGGAGATAGCCTGAGACCAGACCACACCTCCCACACACCTATCAAGCTAAACCCAGGGTTGATCTGGGAAACAACAACAACAACAAAAAAAAAAAAGCCTGCTTTTAGCCTAGACAAACATCAACTCAACTTAAAAGATCTGTATCTTCTGACTGAAAGAACCAAAAGCTACAACACTCAGCCAACATCATGAATCGGAAAAAGCAGACGAAAAGTGAAAAAACCATAGAATCTTTCTATGGGGATAAGGACCAAAATACAAACACCAAAGAGGTCAGAGCTGAGACTGTACTTCCATCTGAAACCTCAGATGGGACTATGAATTTCTCGCAAGCACAACTAGATTACCTGGAACGTCTGAAGAAGGATATAAAAGAAAAACTGGCCAATGATTTTAAAACCATAAAAAAAGAATTCACTGATGAGAACATCAATCTGAAAAAGAAAATTGAAGAAATGGAAAAGGAAGTTCAAAAATTAACTGGAGAGAATAATTCCCTAAAAGGAAGAGTTAATCAAACGGAAAAGGAAACTCAAAACCTAATAGGGAAAATTGATCAGATGGAAAAGGAAACCCAAAACCTAACTGGGAAAATTGGTCGAATGGAAAAAGAAGTACAAAAATTAAATGGAGAAAATAGCTCCTTAAAGGGAAAAATTGGCCAGATGGAAAAGGAGATGCGAAAGCTAACTGAAGAAAACAATACGATCAAGATTAGAATTGGGCAAGTAGAAACTAATGACTCAATGAGGCAACAAGAGTCAGTCAAACAAAATCTAAAGAATGAAAAGATGGAAGAAAATCTAAAATATTTAATTGGAAAAACAACTGACCTGGAAAATAGATCCAGGAGAGAAAATCTAAGAATTATTGGCCTGCCAGAAACCCATGATGAAGAAAAGAGTCTGGACAATATCTTCCAGGAAATCATCAAGGAAAACTGCCCAGAAGTACTAGACTCAGAGGGCAAAATAGTCATCGAAAGAATCCACCATTCCCCACCGGAAAGGGATCCCAAACTCAAAACCCCAAGAAATATAGTTGCCAAATTCCAGAGCTATCAAGTGAAGGAGAAAATACTACAAGCAGCCAGAAAGAAACAATTTAAATATCAAGGTCACACAGTCAGGATCACACAGGACCTTGCAGCTTCTACATTAAAAGATCGAAAGAATTGGAACCCAATATTCCGTAAGGCAAAGGAGTTGGGACTCCAACCGAGGATCAACTACCCAGCAAAGTTCAGCATAACATTTCAGGCAAGGAGAAAGTCATTCAACGAAATAAGGGATTTCCAGAGCTTCCTGACCAAAACACCAGAACTCAATAGACAATTTGATCTTCAAATGCAGGTCTCCAGAGAATCATAAAAAGGTAAACAGAGGGGAAAAAACAAAAACAAAAACTTGCAACTCAATTAGGGCAATCTGTTTACCTCCCTGTAAGGGAAGATGATACCTGTTAATCTTGAGAACTGTGCAGCTATTATGATAAAAGGGATATATGTAGAGGGAACGGGCATAAAGTTAATGATGTCATGGCAAAAATATGATTTAAGTATGAGAAGGGAATGTAATAGGAGGTGTGGAAAGGGGGAAGCAGAAAATGGCAAATTATATCACAGGAAGAAGTACAAAACCATAGTAGAGGGAAGGAGGGGAGGGAGATGAGCATTGTTTGAGAGGTACTCTCATCTGATTTGTTCAAAGGAGGGAACAATAACCTTAAGCAGATAATCCTAACTAGCTCTATAGGTAGTAGGAGGGGAAGGGGGAAGAAAGGGGAGGGTGGCTAAAAGGGAGGAAAGAAGCAATAAGAGTAAAGGGGACTAAAAGGGAGGGGGGCTAAAAGAAGGAGGGGAAGGCTGCAGGAGGAGGGGGAGAAAAGTGAATACTATTGAGGAGGGGAAGGGAGACGGGAGAGTTAAAAGCACAAATGGTGGGAAAGAGGGTGGAGGGAAATACACAGATTGTAATCATAACTGTGAATGTGAATGGGATGAACTCTCCCATAAAACGGAGACGGATAGCAGAATGGATTAAAAGCCATAATCCAACAATATGCTGCTTACAAGAAACACATTTGAAACAGGGGGATACACATAGGATAAAGGTCAAAGGATGGAGCAGAATATATTGTGCTTCAGCCCATGTAAGAAAGGCAGGAGTAGCAATCCTAATCTCAGACAAAGCAAAAGCAGAAATAGATCTAATCAAAAGGGATAAGGATGGAAACTATATCCTACTAAAAGGCACCATAGACAATGAAGCAATATCATTACTAAACATGTATGCTCCAAGTGGTATAGCATCCAGATTCTTAGAGGAGAGGTTGGGGGAGTTGAAGGAAGAAATTGATAGCAAAACTATACTAGTGGGGGACCTCAACCTCCCCCTCTCTGAACTCGATAAATCCAACCTTCAAATAAACAAGAAAGAGGTTAAGGAGGTAAATAAAACTCTGGATAAGGTAGATATGATAGATCTTTGGAGAAAATTAAATGGGAATAGAAAGGAATATACCTTTTTCTCAGCGGTACATGGAACATTTACAAAAATTGACCATGTACTAGGACATAAAAATCTCACAATCCAGTGCAGAAAGGTAGAGATAATCAATGCATCCTTTTCAGATCATAATGCATTAAAAATTACATGTAATAAAAGGCCATGGAAAGAGAAACCAAAAATCAATTGGAAACTAAATAATCTAATTCTAAAGAAGGATTGGGTTAAAGAAGAAATCATAGAAACAATCAACAACTTCATTCAAGAGAATGACAATAGTGAGACAACGTACCAAAACTTATGGGACACTGCAAAAGCAGTTATTAGGGGAAGTTTTATATCTCTGAATGCTTACATAAATAAAATAGAGAAAGAGGAGATCAATGACTTAGGCTTGCAGTTGAAAAAGCTAGAAAAAGAACAAATTGAAAATCCCCAAGTAAATACCAAATTAGAAATACTGAAAACCAAAGGAGAGATTAATAAAATTGAAATAAAGAAAACTATTGAATTAATAAATAAAACCAATAGTTGGTTTTATGAAAAAACTAATAAAATTGATAAACCTTTGGTTAATCTGATCAAAAAAAAGAAAGAAGAAAACCAAATTACTAACATTAAAAATGAAAGGGGTGAACTCACCTCCAATGAGGAGGAAATTAAAACAATAATTAGAAACTACTTTGCCCAACTTTATGCCCACAAATTCGATAATCTAAACGAGATGGATGAATATTTTAAAAAATACAAATTGCCCAGATTAACAGAAGAGGAAGTTGAATACTTAAACAACCCCATCTCAGAAAAAGAAATTGAACAAGCCATCAATGAACTCCCTAGGAAAAAATCTCCAGGGCCAGATGGATTCACAAGTGAATTCTATCAAACATTTAAAGAACAGTTAATTCCAATACTACATACACTATTCTTGAAAATTGGGGAAGAAGGAGTCCTCCCAAATTCTTTCTATGATACAAATATGGTTTTGATACCCAAACCAGGAAGAGACAAAACAGAGAAAGAAAATTATAGACCAATTTCCCTAATGAATATAGATGCAAAAATTTTAAATAAGATTTTAGCAAAACGAATACAGCATCTAATCACGAGATTAATACATTATGATCAGGTAGGATTCATACCAGGACTACAGGGCTGGTTCAATATTAGGAAAACTATTAGCATTATCGACCACATCAACAACAAAGCTAACAAAAACCACATGATTATCTCAATAGATGCAGAAAAAGCTTTTGACAAAATACAACATCCATTCCTACTAAAAACATTGGAGAACGTAGGAATAAAGGGAACTTTCCATAAAATAATAAGCAGTATCTATCTAAAACCTTCAGCAAGCATTATATGCAATGGGGATAAGCTAGATGCATTCCCAATAAGATCAGGGGTGAAACAAGGTTGTCCATTATCACCACTATTATTCAATATGGTACTAGAAATGTTAGCTGTAGCAATTAGACAAGATAAAGATATTCAAGGAATTAGAATAGCCAAAGAAGAAACTAAGTTATCACTCTTTGCAGATGATATGATGATTTACCTAGAGAATCCCAGAGATTCAAGTAAAAAATTACTTGAATTAATAAACAACTTTGGCAAAGTTGCAGGGTACAAAATAAACCCACACAAATCCTCTGCATTCCTATATATTAGCAACAAAGTTCAACAGCAAGAGATAGAAAGAGAAATCCCATTTAAAGTTAGGGTAGACAGTATAAAATACTTAGGAGTCTACCTGCCAAAACAAACCCAGGGACTATATGAACACAATTACAAGACACTTTTTGCACAAATAAAGTCAGATTTAAGTAAGTGGAAAAACATTAGTTGCTCATGGGTAGGCCGTGCTAATATAATAAAAATGACAATTCTACCCAAATTAATATACTTATTTAGTGCCATACCAATTAAACTATCAGACAATTACTTTCTAGAGCTGGATAAAATAATATCAAAATTCATTTGGAAAAACAAAAGGTCCAGAATATCAAAGGGACTAATGAAAAGAAATGCTTGGGAAGGTGGCCTAGCGCTACCAGACCTCAAACTGTACTATAAAGCAGCAATTATCAAAACCACTTGGTATTGGCTAAGAAACAGAGAGGTAGACAAGTGGAATAGACTTGGCACTCAAGATGCAGTAGGCAAGGAATATAGCAACCTTCTGTTTGATAAACCCAAGGACCCCAGCTTCTGGGATAAGAACTCATTGTTTGACAAAAATTGCTGGGAAAACTGGATAACAGTGTGGCGGAAATTAGGCATAGACCCATACCTGACACCGTACACAAGAATAAAGTCCAAATGGGTACATGATTTAGGTATAAAGATTGATACCATGAATAAACTGGAGAAGCAAGGAATAGTGTATTTAGCAGATCTATGGAGAAGGGAAGAATTCTTTACTAAAGAAGAGATAGAATGCATTATGAAATGCAAAATGGATAACTTTGAGTACATTAAACTGAGAAGTTTTTGCACAACCAAACCCAATGCAACCAAAATCCGGAGGGATGTAGTAAATTGGGAAAAAATTTTTACAGCTAAGCTCGGGGATAAAGGCCTCATTTCTAGAATATATAGAGAACTGACCCAAATGTATAATCATACAAGTCATTCCCCAATTGATAAATGGTCAAAGGATATGAACAGGCAATTTTCAGAGGAAGAAATTAAAGCTATCTATAATCATATGAAAAAATGCTCTAAATCACTATTGGTTAGAGAGATGCAAATCAAAACAACTCTGAGGTACCACATCACACCTATAAGATTGGCAAACATGACAGAACAAGAAAATGATAAATGCTGGAGAGGATGTGGGAGAGTTGGAACACTAATTCATTGTTGGTGGAGCTGTGAGCGCATCCAACCATTCTGGAGAGCAATTTGGAACTATGCCCAAAGGGCTACAAAAATGTGCATACCCTTTGACCCAGCAATATCGCTACTAGGACTATATCCCCAAGAGATCATAAAAATGGGAAAGGGTCCCACATGTACAAAAATATTTATAGCAGCACTCTATGTAGTTGCCAAAAACTGGAAGTCAAGGGGATGTCCATCAATTGGGGAATGGCTGAATAAATTATGGTATATGAATGTAATGGAGTACTATTGTGCCATAAGAAATGATGAACAAGAAGACTTCAGAGAGGCCTGGAAGGACTTATATGACCTGATGCTGAGTGAAAGGAGCAGAACCAGGAGAACTTTATGCACAGCAACAACCACGGTGTGTGAGAGTTTTTTCTGGTAGACTTAGATTTTTGTAATAACACAAGAACTTCTGAAAAAAAAAAAAAAATCCCAATGGTGGACCTCAAGGCAAAAAGCCTTCCACACTCAGAGAGAGAAATATGGAAGTCACTCACATAATGTAGCAGATCATGTTTGTGTATGTGTATCTGTTTGTGTATCATGTTCTGATTTGTTATACGGATTCTTTCATTTATCTTAGTCTGACTACACAGCATGACGATAGTGAAAATATACTCAATAGGAAAGTTTATGTAGAATCTATACAGAATTGTATGCAGTCATGGGGAGGGAGGGAGGTAGTGGGGGGTGGGTGGGGAGGGATAAAATCGCAATTGTATGGCAGTGATTGTTAAACATTAAAAAAAATAAAAAAATTATTAAAAATAAAAAAATAAAAAATAAATGCTGACAATAAGCCACAGTCTATTTATACCTACCGTATGTCTTTCCATATGTCTTTTTTTTCCTTCTGACTCATCTGACCCTTTCCCTCTTCAGAGATTGGGGTACGACATAATTTGCATCAGCAGGAGAATACTCGTAGGGTTCTATTTCCTGAGAGCAATTTGGGATCATTGAAAGCTCTGCATTATTTCCAAAGGCAATCCATCCTGTTCTCATCTTCCTAATCAATTCAAAGTCCAGGTCCTTATGCATCAGTAGGGTCTATCCATGCTATAATGTATAATACCTGCACTTATTTCTGAAGATAATGGGAAAATAGAATAGAGAGACTGTATTATCTTGAACTTCCATGTTTAATACTCATTACTGATAGTCTCAAATATGACTGAAAAAAGGGGGGGAGCAATAGTTTTGTAGGCCTGGAATCATAAATGGGCATTGATATATGCTTTTTCTAAGGTCCCAGAGGTTTTAATTTTTCCCATCAATTGATAGATCAGTGATTTTATATATATATATATAAATAACTCTTTAGCCATTCTAAATACTATTTCACTCTCAAGGCTGAAATTTTTATAAAGTTTATTTTTGTTTGTATTATATTTTACTTTTAGAATATGGTGCTATCAAGACAATTTTTTAAAAAATTCCTGTAACAATTGGCTACAGTACTTAAACCTGGAATATGACTATTAAAAGAGTTAATTTTCTCATTTTACATAGAAGAGGTAGAGGCAAAAAATATCAGTTAATTGGCTTAACCTTTACTCCTTTCAATTATATATTTGCACTTCTATTACAGACACATTTCAAATATTGTAACAATGCCAAATTTTCAGAAGAAGAAGCAAGAGGATAGGATGTTATATTGTTAAAGTACCAATAAAACACTTATGAGTCAGAAACTAGTGTTTGGAGGATAAAAGGCAGATAATGTATTCATTTTAGGCCTTGCTTTCATTTTTTTTTATTAAATAACCACAGCAGCTAGTGCAATATTCAGCACTTGCTAATTAAGCACGTATTTACTGAATAAGTGAAGTCCATTTAAAAGTAATGTGAAATTTTATCCCAAGACTCACTATTCTTTTTTTCAGATTACAGGCTACACATTCATTATATTCTTGACTTAAGTGACCAATTGACATTTCTACATCTTATCTGTTTTGAAGATAAAAGAAATGTCCAAAGAAACGTATCAAGAAATCAAGAAAATTTCTCTAGGTAAAGGAAAATAAACTATTCAAACACTGTGATGACTTATTGTGGAGTGGAGATGGCTCTGATGCCTCATTGTGTTTTACAGGTTACCATATTCTCAAAGACTAAGACAACTGACAAGTACAACTATAGTGAAAATTCAAAACAATGCTATCAACAGGTTGAGTCTGCTATCCAAAGGCCAACCTAGCTCACTATGGACAGCTTCATTAAAAATAATGGAGCTGGTTCATTATGAATTCTTTGGCAACAAAATATGAAAAAAAAAGAAAAGAAGGAAAGAAAGAAAAGGAAGGAAGGAAGGAAGGAAGGAAGGAAGGAAGGAAGGAAGGAAGGAAGGAAGGAAGGAAGGAAGGAAGGAAAAAAGGAAGGAAAGAAGGAAGGAAGAGGGAGAAAGCATAAGCTAAGAGATAAGCATGAAAATAATTGCCCCTTATCTCCCAAAAAAAGTTTATAAATGAAGAGGTAGAGAAGTTCTATGAATAATTTGAGGAGGTTCCTAACCTCATTGAACCAGTCGTTTGATATCTAGCAATATCAACTTGAAAGTGGGGAAAAAAGAGTATGGGGGGAAACGTTAGAGAGTAAGGCTCAGGTTTGGGAAATTAAATAGGCTTAAAGAATACTTAGAAGCTGTCGTATACCTGAATGATTCTTTCCAGATTGTAGTTGGAAGGCTCTGCCCATACTGTACTGTAAAGTACTGTAAAACATCCTCAAAACTGAAATAAATTATATATTAAGATCTGAGGATTGACTGCTTTTAAATGGGTGAGTCATATGAGTCTCAGCCACCTGAGTCTACATCCATATTATCAGCAAGGGAATCTGTGCCCAAAACAACACAATCTCAAAAGCACTGAAGAATTAACTTATTAGACTTGTAGAAGGAGTAAGGGAGAGATTGGAGAAGAATTCAAAAGAAAGGGGAGAAAAATCACAAGTGCTATTAATATCCCAGAAAGAAAATTGAATTCACAGTAGCTATTAACCCATATGCCACTTTATGGTCTTTATTAAACCCTCATGTAAAAAATCCACAAACATATCAAGCATATCCATGAAAATATGAGGAGTAGGTAGACTCAAAAATTCTCTACTACGGACACTTGCAGTCAATCACAACCATATCACACTCTCCTCCAATAAAAAGGCTCTCACTCTTAAAATAAGACTTAAGATACTTTGACAAATGGGATGAGAGAGATATGTTCAACAACCCTATGATGTCCCTTCCAATTCTTAGGTTCTATAATTCTGGGTTAGGATGTCCATGTCCCCAGTGAGTGCAGACTAGGATTAATTCCTAGAGCACTCTTTGTTCCACTTTTGATCAGTTCCATTAATTTTATTTGATTTTCTGATTAACAAAAAAATCTTTAGATTCTTCTCACAGGGCTTATGGATAGATTTCAATGGGTCCATGACTCTGGATGGGAAAAAAAAATCCTTATTTTCACAAATTTTAGGTTTTTCTTATAATCCTATGCATTTAAAATTATGTATATTTTCACTATTTTGCATTATTCTAAGAAGGATTCCATAGACTTCACCAGATTACAAAAGTCCATCTACTCAAGTCCTCTGATCTTATGTATGGGGAAACTGAGGTCCAGGGAGATCAAGTGACTAGGTTACACAAGTATTAGATGGCAAACTAGTATTTGAATCTTGGTCAAGTGCCTGGAGACCCAGCAACCTTGCAATAGTACTGGGCTGCCTTTGTAGGACGGGTTAAATAACCTTCCAGAAATTATACAGTTAGTAAGTGCTGGCCCTGTGAATAGAACCTAGGTCTTCCGAATCCTTGTGCAGAACTCCTTCTACTACATTGTGTACCTCCTGGAACTGTAGAGCACTGGTTTCTGTCTAGAGTAAATACATTTTTAGAGTCATGGACCCCTTTGGCAGTCTGGTTAAGTCTGTAGATTCCTTAAAATAATGATTTGTTTTAAAACCGCACAAAATAAAATGCAAAATATTTTAAAGAAATTAATTATATTGAAATACAGTTATCAAAATTTTGTTTTTGATTTGTTTTGTTTCAAATTCACAGACACCAGATGAAGGACCTGTGTCTTATAGCCATACTCCTGGTGGACTACTACAAATAGTGAATGCTCTGTGGGTCCACTGATCCAAAATTCAAAAGCACCGTGATTTCAGCAGAATGGGTGCTCCCTCCACTGAAAAAAATACAATCTTACAATTTAGTAAACAGTCTATGTAAGTTCTTCTGTTAAAAAAAAATAACAAAAAATAATAAAATAACCTTCTTCCTAGCTAAATTCTTTTTCTTATATAACACACATTTATGCTTGCTCAGTTCCATGAATGAACCTTTTCTACCTTGCTAGAGTACTAATAGGGTAACTAGGTGAAATAGTGGGTAGAGTGCCAAACCTGAAGTCAAGAAGATTCATCTTCCCTAATTCAAATCTGGACCCTGGGCAAATCACCTAGCCCTTCTTGCCTCAGTCTCCTCATCTGTAAAATGAGGTGGAGAAGGAAATGGCAAATCAGTCCAGTACCTTTGCCAAGAAAACACAAGAAGAGTAGGACATAAGCAAAAAGACTGAATAACAAAAAGATTACTAGTAGAGTCTGTGCTCTGCTGGCCTCCCCATCCCAGTAAAGCACTGGCACTGTTTTTAGAGCTCCTCACCACCCTATAGCACACTGGAATTCACAGCTACACCTGTTAAAGGAAGACACCTGCAGGAAAAGATTATTATGGAGAAATCTTGGGCCTTGGTGACCTGACAGCTCTAAGTATTTTCCTGAGTGGTTGCCACCAGGTGGGGGCTGCTTCCCCGGGGGTTCAAATACATTTGCCTGCTGTTCAGGCCTTCTCCTCCCTTCAGACCTCTCACTGTTATACTACCACTTCATTAAGTGTAATAGGGCATGGAATGCCCATCTTTTATTTTCACTGATAAATCCTCTCTCCTTCCTTACTCTTTTCCCCACCAACACAGAAACAGCTAATAGCACAACTCTTTAACAAGCATAACCCCATTTATCACTGTCTGCGCTCTCATTTGGTTTCTTTAATTATCCTGCATTTTGCTAATTGTGATTATCCAGAGTAGCACAATTTATCATATTTCTCTACTTCTTAAAAGACTCATTTACAGATCTTGTTCTTTCATGGGTTCTTATTAACATTTTTAATTGCAGATGCTTCGAAGGTCCTTCCACACTTCCATTTCCTTCTCAAAATGTAGTCAGTCTTTTTCTTTAATGCCCTCAATTATTTTCCTTATTTATGCTTCTCCATTTGGCTTTTTAAATGTAATTGGCGAACCTAAGTCTTTCTATATGTGAAATGCCAAACAATTTTTTCTAATATATAAATTGCATTGCGAATATATTGTAGCAAATTTCATCTTGAAGAAAGTCAGATAAAAAGAAGATAACTGGAATAGTTTATTTAATTTTTAATAAAAAGTACTAGGCTCAATTCAGTGGGCTACATTGCAAAACATATCTTAAATAGATACACAGAAACTCAGTTTAGGGTATAATTGAAGGGGTAGGTAAAGTCTATTGGGAAAAATCTCCCATTTAGGCAGAGCTCTTTGTCTAGTCCCCACTTATTCCTTTTGAGATGAGAGCCAAGGCAGGAACAAAAGTGACCTCCAAAGCTCTGTAGAACATTGAAAAATGGGCTCAGTTTGAAACAAAGCAAAATCCAACACCTTTAACTATTGGTAAGTTGGATAAAGATTCTATTTGAAAAGAAAATAGGAAAACCAAACACAAAATTCTTTTTTCATGGTTATCCATCATTTATAGAATCATGCGCAAAAAGAAGACATGGGACCTTACAAACATTCACTCACAGAAATTGTTCTATCAAACTCATATTCATGTTCCCAGAAGTGAGTATCAACTCTTTTAGCATCCCAGAATCATTACTGGCAATGGCGTGCTGTGATTATGTGTTAGGAATGAGCAGTTTCCATATTGAACAAGTTAATGCAGCATCCAAAACTGGGGAGTAAAGGGAGGGATGAATGAATCACTCCTTTCTGACCCAGTGAAGAATGACTTGGGAGAAAATCTTGTGATGGACGGTGGGATTTATCAATGGCTCACGCTGGCCACAGTAGTTATAAATAGGTCTATGAGAAAAGAAACAATATAATAATATAGTCAAACATTATATTATAATGTACATTGGAATCAAACTACTTCCACTAGTTCACTTTTCACTTTCTATCTTCACATTTATGGTGTCGCAGAAAACTCAAATAAGGGGGGCAGGAGGGGAAAGGATCGTAGTACTAAATGTTGCAGCTGCTTTCTCTCTCTTGATAAGGTGACATTTAGCTGTAATACATTAGCTACCTCAAAAACAGACTGTGCTCTATGGCAGATGATAGTGTTGGAGGAATATTGGAAGCATGTTCTCTCTCTCTCTCTCTCTCTCTCTCTCTCTCTCTCTCTCTCTCTCTTTTTCTGTCTCTTTCTCTGTTTCTCTGTCTGTCTCTCTGTCTCTTTCCCTGTCTCTCTTTCTCTTCTCTGTGTGTCTTTCTGTCTCTGTCTTTCTTTTTCCCCCTCTCCTTCTACTTTTCCCTCTCCTTTCCCTTTTCTCTTCACCTCTTTCTCTTCCCTCCACACTATGTAGCACCTTGATGAGTTCCTCCATTTTCTTGCCCTGTTTTTCCCCCAGGTAGCAGTTTTCCTAGGAACAGCTTCATGGTATCCCAGGGTTTCCTCCCATGGAGATCAAATCCTTATTCATCAATTAAATTTGCTTTTAAAAATTGAAAGACTTCGTGGCAGCTGTATAAGACACAAAAATCGCTACTTAGAGCTCTGCAAACATCTAGCCCCTAAATGTCAAAATTGGGATTTTCCCATAGCTGTACCAATGCATCCCTTCCCAGTCATTAGCGCACTAGGATAAATCAGAGAAACAATACATCCAGGTATAATGACATTTTGCCTGTTCCTCATAAATTCAGGAAACTCTGTGGCAGTAGGGCAAGGGGCAATACTCTCTTTTAGAAATAGCCTTTTGTTTTTCCTGTTATCTCTATTGAAAATGTTTAGGAATGACTGATCAAATTCCCTAATAATCTTTCAAATACAGACAAATATAACTCAACTCTCTGATACTTAAAATACTTTTTTTTTTCAAACCACAGGGAAAAAGAAGAGCAAGCAAAAACTGCAGCTGTTTGTAGAATCAGGGAAAGTATGTTAAGTGGGTGTCATTACAAGGGGTGAGATAGAAATACAAACTGCAAACACAACGGGAGGCTCTTTTGAATTCACTGCAGTGCTTTGTGACTTTTGCTATTTTCGGACTCCCAGGTATAGACACAGGTGCTGTATCCAGGAGCAGCACTGATCAAAGAGGGCCTGAGGTTTTCTGGAGAGCACAAGCTAGGATCATAATAGCATAAACAGTGCTCAGGAGAGCCCAAATCTTCATGACTGTCAGCAGTCACATTGTCACTGTCGGAAAACTCAGAGGCAAGCTGTTCATCTTTGCTAATGACTTCCTGTCTATTGTTCAATGTTCATTACTCCTGGGGGTAGAGAAAGGGAAAGGGGATGCCACTGTTGAGGTGAGTAGCCTTCAAGTTGAGTTATTTTTTCTCTGTGGTTATTCAGATATGTATTTGTATTTGTGTATGTGTTTCTTATGTACCCAAAGTAATATATCCTTTATGTTCTGAGGCCCTCTGATCATCCAGTTGACCTAAGTCATAGATGACTACCAATTTTAATATGGTATTGAAAGCAGTTTAGATGCAACATGGCTTGCATAGTGCAGAGAATGCTTGAGGTTGGAATCAGGATGACCTAGGCCCCAGTTCCACTTGTGACACTTAACTAGCCATTTGGACCCAAACCAGGACAACTTCCTATATGCGCTAGAGGCAATTTGCTAGGACTTATGTACTAAGGTGAATTCTCACATCAGCTAAAATTCACAGATCCTGCTTATGGTCACATATTTAAGCTAAAAAAGTAGCAACATGGCACAAGGAAAGGTCTCTGAAGTCAGAGGATCTGGGTACAAGTTTGAACTCTCCTACTTGACCTCATTTCAGTCCTTTCATGTCTCTGGGACTATTCTTCCTCCATCTAGCTATCTTTCTGTCTATCTGTTCATCTATCTGTCTATCTACCTATCCAACCATCCATTCATCTATCATTTATCTACCTATCTATCTCTGTCTCTCTGTCTATCTGTCTATTTATCCATCCATCTATCTATCTACCTATCTATCTATCTATCTATCTATCTATCTATCTATCTATCTATCTATCTATCTATCTAATGTATATAATAATAGTTGCCTTACCTACCTCCTAGGATTGTGAGAATCAAATGAGATAATGGGAGTTGTGTTTTATTTACTTCAGAATGCCACACAACTGTAGATTTTTCTTCTTTAGGATACATGTTAATATAGGTTAACATCTCACATTTATCATCTTCTACCCTCATGACTATCACCCTGGTTGAGGTGCTCATCTCCTCTGGCCTACATTGTAGTAATGGGTATCCACACATTGAACAACTGCCTGATGTAATCCATTTTCCACACCAATCAAATTGATTTCCCTAAGACATAGATTTCACCATATAGCCCCCTTCCTCAAAAAAGAAATAAAAAACTCAACAAACCAACACATCATAGGTTTGTTATTACAATTACAAAATACAAATTCCTTCTTTTTCTTTCTTTTTTGGCATTTAAAGCTCTCCCCTCTCTGACTTCAGACTGATTCTGTATTACTTTCCTTCATTCATTCGACCTCCAGTTACACTTACCTCCTTCCTGCTCTCTATAAATAGCAATCCACATCTAGCCTCCATCCCTTTCTGCAGGTTGTTACAAAGCCTCTTCTTCACAATGTTTACATCCTAGAAGCCCCAGTTCATTTCCAAGCTCAGCTCCCAGGCCACCTACTTCAGAAGGACTTTTCAGATTTTTCCCGTCATTGCCCTCCAAATAATTATATTTACTTTGCAATATATATGTTTGTATACATATGCATACATACATACACACATTATATGTGTGTGCATGAAACCTGTAAACATGTTGTGTTCCCCCAGTAGAATGAAAATTCCTTGAGGGCAAGAACTTCACTCTCCTTCCCCCCCCCATGCCTCTGTGTCTCTGTCCCTGTCTTTCTATCTTCTCTCTCCCTCTCTCTCTCTCCTTCTCTCTCTCTCTCTCTCTCTCTCTCTCTCTCTCTCTCTCTCTCTCTCTCTCTCTCTCTCTCTCTCTTACTCTCTCTCCCCTAATGATTGAAATATACTCCCCCTTATTGCCATCTAAGGAAATCTTATCAAAGCCCAGTTCATATGGAATCTCCTTCAGCTTGTCTTCCCTGATTCCCCATGATGAAAGGGTTCTGTTTCTGCTCAACTTCCCTGATACCACTTTGACTAGACATCATTTTGTCCCTTTCACATTCTATCATTTTCATATTTATTTATATATGCGTCATATCCAGCTCACAGAGTGAGAGCTCCTTGAGAATCAGGAATTGTGTTGGTTTTTATCTTTATAACATTTCAACCCCATGCCCGACTGCTAGAAAATGCTTAATAAATGTTTACTGAATTTAATTGAAATCTTCATGATCTGCATAGCCCTCTTGGGCACTCAAAGGTTGCATAACATCCCTAGTCACAGAATATTCTGCTTTAAATCTCCCTCCCCACAGTCCATTGCCCTCCACCCTACTTATAATTTAAGTCACATATCATGAACACAATCTTTCTTGAGTAGTCTGAAAAATAATTCCTTTCAAAAGTTGGTGTAATGGCAGCTCCAACAACAGAACTCTATAACCGATACAGCTAAAGGGCAAAAAGTATGTCAGGTGTGAGAAGATACAGCGCAGGGTCTTCTGATGGCTACAATCTGGTCCTCCACTGGAAAAATATTGTCAATCTATTGCCATCATCTCCTCAATTACCTATTTGCTGCTGTGCTCAGCAGTGACCTACTGTGCATTGGTGTGAGAAGGAGAAACTCTGTCTGGTGTTGGCCTGGGTAGATCCCATTACAGGGGATTAGACAGACACTAATGGAGTTGATGCTGCTGCCTGGTGGTCCTTTTCCTGCCAGCAGTCAGTGCCAATAGCCAGAGAGCAGAGGGTTTAGGTGGTGGTGCCAAGACATGGGCATAACTGAGGTTTGTTACCACTGCTTCCTCGTGATAGAGAATGAGGGTAACAGGCAATCAGAAGAACCATAACAGCAGGGCTTTCAGATTCACCTGGAGTGAAAGTGTTAAGAATGGCAGGTGTCATGCTCACTTGCCAATGCCTTTTTTTGCTCCAAGGTTATCATTGAAATATGTTTCTCATGCTATAAAGTTTGCTCCCAGGGAAAATGCAGGGAATGATCCTGGTTTTCCCTGCCACTGTCTTTCTCTAGCTCTGTAAGTCATAGATGAGGTTTGCATTCTGCTTTCTTGCCTAGCTAGAACACTACAAAGGGAGTAGGAGGAGAAACCAAAGTGGAAAATTTATATATGTATATTTTCATATAAAGACTTCATCGGTACCAGCTGCTGCACAACAGCTGACAACTATCACAGACACCAAAAGCCAGTTCTCAGTACCAGTAAGAAGGCACAGTGATGGCCAAAAGCAGCCTCTGAAAGTGCATGCCCAAAACTCTGAGAACTGTGCAGATGCATGTGCTAGCTGACATTCTTTGACTTGAAAGCTAGTAACTGAAAAACAAATGATTTACCTTAAAAAATGGAAAATCCAGGCAGAAAAAAATAGTGCTTAATTCAACAAACATTTATTATCAGTTATTAAAAGTAAAGTGTCTAAGTCTAAGATGTGCTAAGCAGAGAAAGAGAGAGAGAGAGAGAGAGAAAGAGAGAGAGAGAAGCAACTTCCTCAAACCAACACTCACAGTTTTGCTGGTGAGGCCACAAGAGGAGGGGGCTGTCCTCAAAGGTTCCATTCTGCATCTGAATTGCTAAAACAATTCCTACCAATGAGCTGACTTTTCATAGTCAGCCAGTAGACTCAACTGGCTCTAAGCAAAGGAAATTACTAAATGGTACAAAAAGAGAAACTAAGAAAGGAAGAGATAAAGAAACAAAGACCTCTACCCTCCAGAAACTTACATTGAACTGAGAGATAACATGGATAGGGTGATAAGTAAATACTGTATAATTTGAGGAATGAGATTTTTGAGATTAAATAGTGGAATTCAGGGAAGGTTTCATGTAGAAGAAGGCTTCTAGGAGAGTCTTGAGGGAAAGTAAAGATTCAGAACGATGGAGATGAGGGGGGACTACAATGTAGATACAGGTGGTGGTATCCATGTATTTATAAAAATAAAAATTTTAAAATATAAATTTCCTGGAGCAGCTAGATGGTGCAGTGAATAGAGCATGGCCCCTAGAGTCAGAGGACTTGAGTTCAAATCTAGCCTCAGACACTTACTAGTTGTATGATCCTGGGAAAGTCATTTAATTGCTATTGCCTCCAAATGCGTGTGTGTGTGTGTGTGTGTGTGTGTGTGTGTTTCCTAACTCTCAAGAAGCTACTACTTCTTCAACTCAACACTCACAGTTTTGTAAGTGGGGCCCCAAGAGGAGGGGTTGTCCTCACAAGGTTATACTCTGGGTCTGAATTGCTAAAACAATTCCTTGCAATGAGCTGGCCTGTAATAGCCAGTAGACTCACCTGGCTCAAAGCAAAGGAAATTACTAAAACTACTAGTAGGAGTTGTAACTGAAAAACATTTCCATCATAAACTTCAGATATACCTGAGAAAAGTGGCACAACCAGAGTGTTCCATCAGAGAGGGATATATACATGGAATGTATAAGGCGAGGTAATTTGGTCCTTCAGTACTGCAGGGGTTTGTGTTCTATATCTTCCCATGGAACTTTCATACCTTTTCCCCTCATGGACAATTTCTCTGTCAGGCAGATTTCTCAAGTGTCCTCCTTAAGTCAGCTTCTCTTGGCAAGTCAGGTCTCAACTGTGAGGATTATTTTTTCACTTTAGATAATGTATTATTTTGCATTTCATATATTATCCAATTGTCCTTTCTAGAATCCAAAGTCAGTTCTTTTCTCTTTGGCCAGAGGTATCCCTCCTTAAAGCTGCTTCCTGTCTTGGAGGTTGCTTTTTTATGTGCCTTGTACCCATGAAAAGTGTATCTCTGCTCCCTGATGTATTTTTATTTTCTGAATTATGTCTCAAACTTTCTTAAACTGATGAACCTAACACTATTTGAATGTCTTTTAAGGACCCCTGGGGCTTGGCCAATCTTTTTGTCCAAACTCTCCTCATGAAATCAAGGAACATTTTTCACATTTTGTAAAGGAAATATATGCCAGACATGTACATCTTTACACTTAGCTCAATAGTTCATTATTTGCCTTTACTTTCTGGGATTTCATCTGGACTTGGATGTTGGCTAGAGATCAATTATCCCCACCTCCCCACCCCCATGTATGTAAATGTATGAAGGATAGAAAATGGAATATCATTATCTAGTCTATCTGGATTATGGAGTTCATTAACTCTGGTACAAGATAGTGACCAGATATATAGATTGTGGAATCATTTTTGTGGCAATAATAATTGAACTCAGTATCTGATAAGATTACCAATAGAGAAAATGTCCAGAAATAAGAGGGCTTAGAAGACAGAAGTTTAAGGGACATCTACGCTTAAGAGGGAAGAGGTATATGCTAAAGTTCTATCTTATCCTGGTCCTCCTCTGGTCAGTATAGTAGGTAATTTTAAATATAGCCAATATAAAGTAGAAATAGCAGAAAGTAAGATTGCAAAGGGGAATCTAGAAATCACGTATAAGCCATCAGAAAGATCAAAGGAACTTAATTTGCAAATTATGTCATATCTTAACCATAAATTACATCCTGGAAATATGTGCTGAATCAGGGGAAGTCAGCTAGGCTTTGTTTTCAGGAACTTATAATTCAGATAAATTCCAGACATCTGCAGTAAGGCCAGCAGAATGTCAAATGATGCTGATAACTTTAAAATGACGTGGATATATTAACTCTAAAGTTTACTGACAACTTTGTGATGATTCGGATATGTTTATGAACTAACACCGTAAGAGTTAGTCATCAACCCCCCCCCAAAAAAAAAACATAAAAATTCCTCAAATTCCTAACCCCAAAGATTCTTCAGTTCATGCTGCCAAGTGCTCCCTACTCCAATATACAGTTACGTGAATGATTTTCTGCTTCTCCCCCTTTCCCATCCTCTTCCCTTCCTTCTACCTCATCCCTGTCCCCATACTATCTTCCTTTGTAACTTCCCCCTGTTGCTATTTGTCTATATTTTCTGTACCTTTCCTCCTATATCCTCTGTATCTTATTAAAGTGTGTTTATAAATTCACTTCCCACTGCCATCATGGTCTTTCCCAGCAAGTTCCCAAAGAACAAGGCATGATTGCCCCCATTTCATAATTTCACAAATTAATTAACAATTCAAGATGAATGTTGACAGCAAATGAGATTGAGAAGAAATAACCAGACAGATAAGAGGAAAACCTGAAAAGGATAATAACAGAAGCCAAGAGATAAAGATAATAAAGGAGGGGTAGAGACGGGAAGAGGGGTTGACATTTTCAAAAGCTGCAAAAAGCTTTTGAGGAGCTTTTTGGAGAATGGGAATGGGAGAATGGGAACTGAGAAAAGGACACTGGATTTATCTGTCAAGATGAATGTCTATTTCTTGGAGTTAATTTAAACTCCTCAGTTGAGATCCTTAACTAGCTCTTTTCTTCTTTATACCCTCAGTCTTCAGCCCAGTTGTAATAAGGTAAAAATCCATAACTTTATTATTATGGGTTTGCCCTTCTCCAAACTGAATTGCTACACTTAGTGGTACATCCTGTATGTATTTTTATGGAGGCATGGCATACTGGATTGATGGCTACACTTGTTGTAGGAAAGATCTGGGTTGAAATCCTGCCTGTTTTACGTACTGAGTGTCTGACCCTTGTCAAATAACTGAACTTCATGATGCTTCCTGGGCAACTCTCTGAGAGTGTGGGTTACAAGCTAGTTGCTGATGTGCATCAGTAGATGGAGTTTCCATACTGGGAGTTTCCAACATTAACAAAATCATAACTGCAGACCAAAGTAAGAACAATAACATGGAAATGTTAGCAGTAGCATTACCTATTCTGCAAGGTTAATATAATAAACTATGGTCCAGAGTTTTAGTTTGCCAGCTCCCATTAGGAGAAACACTTTGAAAAGCACTACACAAATACAAGCTATTATTTTTCCTGCATAAAAGGAACCAAATAAATGATAGTATATGTTCAAATGACATTTAAAAATTTTTCAATACACTTTTATATCAATTATTTCTTTATATCAGCACAATGTTCAAATGACATTTTAAAATGTTTCACATACTTTTATATCAATTATTTCTTTATATCCGCACAACAATGTGAAAATCTAGTAGTAAAAACATAGATTTTATGCTGTTGAAGGTAAGGAACGAATTATTATCCCCATGTTAGAGTTTAAAAGGAAAAAAAAGTGTTAGATCGGAGTTGCCCAAGGGCAACAGCTACTTAGTGTCATAATCAGGTCTCCTGGTTTTTTCTCCACTATCACACTCTGCTGCCTTCTATAGCATGCTGTAATGATTCTATGAATACCATTTTTATTACCAGACTATCTTGTAATTATGAATGTAACAGGGAAATACTATGTGTGCCCTTCAATGGCATGAGTTCATTGTGAAGGAAAAAAAAACCTCTTTGGAGATCTGAGGTTTCTACTTGCTTGTGACAAGGCTAATCTAGCCTGGCACCCAAGCCTTTGGGCCGATGACAAAGGTGGAAACCCTACAGAGCTAATTGTCCTCTTGAATTATTTGAGTGAGCTACTTGTTAACCTTTTCTTCTCATAACTCCAGGAGCTAGCCAAGTGGCTGAAAATTGATTCCATAGCTGAAATGATTCAGCATAACAATAGGAAAAAACATTGGAAGAAGTGATTAACTTCTGGAAGGTTATTCCTCTAGTGTTTTTTTTTTTCCTTTCTCTCTCTATTTCATAGAATTACAGGGTCACAGATTTAGAAATGGCTTTAAAATTCATGTAGTTCAATCTAATCCTTTTACAATGGAGGAAACTGAGGGTAAAAGGGCTCTTTTACCCAAGTTCACATAAGAAGGAAGTGGCAAAGGCTGGAACCCAGATTCTTTGGCTCCACATCTAGGACTCTTCACTTGACCACATTGCCTTCTGAATAAAGACACTACAAATGGGAGGTTCAGTTGTTTGTCTAAACCACAAAAAATCAATAGAAAGACTGGAAAAAAGAGTTGGGGTCCCTGAATCCTTTATTCTTACTGAAGTCACATTTTCTCAAATTAGGTAACATTGGAGTCAGGATAGTGGTACTCACAATGATGTGACCCTGGAGCCACATTCAACATTACTAATAACAAAATATGCACATGATTACTATATGCTCTGTAGAGTGTAACATAATAAAATATTTTAGCACAGAAACTGGAGGTCTTACAGAGCTACAAGTTGCACATAAAAGAGTCGCTTGAGTTCAAGAGCCACAGTTCATTCAGATTAAGAACGGATATTTTGCTAATGAAATTTTATTCCTCAGTCACTGCTTGGGAACTCCAATTCAGACCCTCATGACTTCTCATCTGGACTTCTGCAATAAACGCCTAATTGGTCTTCTTACCTCTGGTCTCTCCTTTCTCTCATGCCCAAAATACAATTTCACTTCACTTTTGCCTCTGAATTTCTTATTTCTTTCAAAACTCAGCAAACTGACAATTTCAATATAAAGACTCTTCATGTCCTACCATATTAGTGTCCCCCTCCAAAAAAATTACCTTGGATTTATTTTATATATATATATATATATATATATGTATATATATTTCATATCTATGTTTTTATGCATGTGTTGTTCCTTCCCAACCCCATATAATGTAAGTGCTTTGAGGGCAGGGGCTGTTTCATTTTTATCTTTGTATTTCAAGCATCTAGTATAGTTCTTGACACTCAGCAAGTGCTTAATAAATGCTTATTATTCAATTGATTAATGTCAACATTTATCAGGCCAGGTTAATAATTTCAGACTTTACCTACACCCTGCATACCTCTATGTCCATTACTAACATTAAAAACAGTGGACGATTATATCATGATTTAAGGATTACAAAATATTTAATACATAAGATCTCATTTGGTATCAAATATAAGGTCCTCTATCTAACCAAGCCTATTTCCAAGAGCATAATTTGAGGCTCCTACCCATAACTCAAACTAGTATTTATCTATGACAAGACTTAAATCCAGTTTTACCTGACTCAGAAGTCCTCAAAAGTTGCTTATGCCCTTCAGTTTCCCATACTTCTCATTTATGTTTTGATCAATTGATTTTATTCTTTTGTTTCTCTATATGCTAACTATATGCATCTGAATTTGGTGCTTGACCCAGGTGGTAAATTTCGAGAAGAGATCTTACTCTGTATCTTACATTGCAGAGAATCTAATAAATGTCATTTGTTAACAAAGGTGAATAATGTCTATCTGACTTTCATACCATAAAACTCAAATTTATCCTTATACTTAAGTTTTTAAGATGCTTCTCATTTCTACTTTCTCCTTAACAAAAATTACTTACTGTAAATTTCTAAACACAGATTGTTTCCAGTAGGTCCAGTGAATTCTCTCTACTGACCTTTGGAATATTTTTCTTTCAAAAGTTCTTCCTAGTACTCTTTGCATTATTTTATATTCCATTCAAGCCTTCATTTGAAAGAATCACTATTAGAACATTTCCAGTGGGCCAGTTGTGGCATGATGTGACTAGTTTCAGAAACTCCAATTAAAATGCTTTATCTACATAAATTTTTCTGCATCCCAGTCATTCATAATGATACTACTTTGGACACCAGTAGGATTAATTTTAACAAGCTAAAAGATAGGACTGTTTATATATCCTACCAATATCCACAAGGTCAGACTTTTTCAAATATAGCTCTTTGAAATGCTTTAGCCTAGACTTTACTACCTACTTCTCTATGACTATATTTAGATAAAAGTTTGGATCTCGAGGGAGACCTGATTTCAAATTTGGCCTCAGATACTTATTTATTGTGTATCCCTCGGCAAGTGTCTTAGCTTCTGTCTCATTCTCTTCATTTGCAAACTCAAGATAATATCAGCAACTACCTCCTAGGGCTGTCATGAGGATAAAAGTGAAATAATATTTGTAAAGCATTTTGCAAACTTTAAAGTACTATAAACATGTTATTTTTGTTGTTACTATTAATCTCATGAGGTGAGGTGGCACAGTGGATAGAATGATAGACCTGAAATCATGAAGATTCATCTTCCCAAGTTCAAATCTGGCCTTAGATACTTCCTAGCTGTGTGACCCTGGGCAAGTCACTTAACTCTGTTTAACCTTAATTCCTCAATTGCAAAATGAGCTGGGGAAGGAAACGGCAAACCGCTCTAGGATTTTTGCCAAATGGGGTCACAAAAAGTCAGACAGGTCTGAAAAATGACTGAACGAAAGAAGAGAACTCTGTTTTCATTTTCCTCAAAAGTCAAACATTGAAGTGCACAAAACTGCAACTCTTTAGAGATTATAGTTTTTATAGCAATAAAAGCCTTCAGATGCTAAGCTCCATGTCATCTTACTCAAGGGAAAAATCTTAACCAATTAAAATCCCAAAATAGTTGCTTTTATTTTGTAACATTTAAAAGATGCACTGGGATATGGGACTAAAGAATATGGATTTTTTAAAAAAAATTGTGCCATTTCCACATGAGTCCAGAATACCTGGAAGGCATAGTTAATTACTTGATCACTCTTTTGCTCAAGGAAGGATTTTCATTTCCACCACTCAAAGAATGCATATTCTTTTTTCATTGAGCTTTGCTCTGAGACCATATCTTTGTGCTTTTTCCCTTTCTCTAGTGTTCTTCAGCATGTCACATTTAGTTATCTAACTCTGTTGGCCATATGCTCACCCCTCCCAGACTTGAGCAGCTGAGTTCCTCCTTTTTGACTCCTTATTCCAAACCTTAGTCCTTTATCAGACTGTACTCATGTGGCCATCTGAACTCTTATAGTCTATTCTCCCCTTGATTTTACCTAGGACTAATTATACTTATATCCTCCAGAATAGAAAGCTTTACCTATGGCAATTTTGTGAAACTTTCATTCATTTTTATGATTTTAGGTCTATTCAATTCACAAAAGCATCCAAGCTTTTCTTTTATTCCTCATTCTCTCCTTCTCTCTGACCCAGAGATGCCAGTCCTAGCATTGCTTTTTTTTCCATTAGAACACTAACATTCTCAAATCCCACATTTCCTGACTCATAGACAAAGACAGATAAATTCACAGACATTTGGGAGAGGTGAGTTTGCCAAATGTTTTCAACATAAAATCTCCCATTCAACATAAATTCTTTAGACATTAAATTATTACAAATGACAAGTGCACATCATGATTTCAAAGATATGATTTCTGTTCTCAAGTAACATTCAGAAACTCATGCCATATTAGCAACATCATGGCCTTGTGAAAAGCTGTATGATTATGTAAGAATAATACACAAATATGGTTTGATTGGATATGCTTAGGGCTTGACTAAATACTTTTGTCCCCTATTTTTCTGCCCCCATTCTGTAAACAAATTCTGTTCAGTATTAAGCCAGAGAAGAGGAGTAAGTAAACAACAACAAAAATGAGTTAACAAAAAAAGAGGAGGAAAACATTGTTGGAGTGGGAAGAGGATCAGGATCAAGTAGAGTGAGCATTTTGAAGAGATTTTAACCCACTTATTAGTGTAATGGAATTATAACACTGTGAAAAATAACTGGAAAGCCTCATTTGCAAAACCTCCCCCAATCCCTTTACTTGGCAACAGTCTCTCTCTATTCAAGTTATTCTATTTCTCCTAGCCTATTAATCAGTTTATAGGTTATAACCCCTACTAGAATGTAAGCTCACTGATGACAAAGGGTGATTTTCCTTTTTTCCTATTTTTATTCTTAATTCCTAGTGGAGAAACATGCAAATAAAAGGTCCTAAATAAACACTTGTAGAATTAAATTTCATAAAGAAAACATCAGTACTTTTATGGAGATTCTTAGCCAGTTTGGATGAAAATGTGGAAGTACTAGAGCATTCCAGTAGTTTTTCTTTCATTTTGTGAGAAGTGGAGGGGAAGGAAATGAATACTATATATTCCCAAAATGTGCACTTTGGGAAATAAAAGAAATATGTTTATTGTTAATATTTCTGAAAACTTGTGCATCATAATAAGCTAGTTGCTACATGGAATATATACATAGTTAAATATTTGCTTTATGGCCACTTATATTCTAAGAAGATACCCATAAATTCAGCACACTTCAGTAATGTACACTTATAATACAGGATAAATGCCCTGACTACAATTATTTAGAGCCAGGATTAAGGGGTTTGAACAGAGGGGAGAAAAGAGTTCTCCCTTAATCTGCCAGAATAAAACTCCCCCTATCCTGAACATAACCATTGACCATTTTTAAAAAAAAAAATTTTATAATAACCATTTCATTCATTCATTTATTAGTTTCTTCCTTCATTTGTTTGTTGGTTGATTTGTTGGTCTTGGAGACCTAGTCTCCCTATATTACCAAGGTTGGAAATGCATTGGCTATGCAGCGGGCCCCATTCTGTTGATAATGTGCACAGAAGCTTTGACTTACTCTATCTCAGAACTCATGAGCTTGTGTGATCCATCATCCTCAGCCTCCCAGAATCCCAGAAGGGAATACAAGTGTGTGATGTAGTTACCTCTCTTCCTTCTGTCCTGGAATTGAAACCTTTTTTTTTGTGATAAAGAAAAATGGTTATTTAAATATGCACTACCCAACATAACAACTCCATCTCTCCAAGTTCAGTTTTGACTTTATCAAGGATAAGAAAGAGAAGACAGACAAGAAATATAAGAATGGAATAAGCAGCATTTTGCAGAAGTTTGCATCTGTTCAAGAAGTTACAAGGACAATTATAACTCCCAAAAGAAGAATAGTTATTTCCTTGTTCCCTTCCTTACTTCAAATACTGATTTATTTGAAATCTTATAATATCTCCATTTTTTAATGTTTTCCTATGGAGGCCTTTCAACCTAAGTGTTTGTCATTTAGAACTTGAAGAAAATCATACTGACCTCAATGTCCATCCCTCTCATTTTACAGTCAAATTTTATAGTGGGAACTGAGACTCAGAGAGTTTAGCTGATTTTCCCGTGGTCATACAAGTAGTAAATAAAAGAGCTGAACTGCAAATCTAGTACTCTCATCTTCACATCATCTTGTAATGATGCCTTGTTAGCTTTGTGGTAATCATGGCAAGTGAAGGAAATCAGAAAAAAAAATAGGAGAGGAAAAGGAAGGGTCATTTCACAAGTACTGTGATTCTCAACGATTTTCTTGTTCCCAGATTCAAATTTCCAAAAGCTTGTTATGATCTGATTTGCCTGACAGAAGAGTAAAACTTTAGATGTCTATATCTACCTACCTATATCACTTGTCATGGGATTTATATGTGATTTTTAAAATCCTATTTATGTATTTTAATGTTTGTTGTAATGTTTTTATTTGTTTTAAGAAGTATTACTTTTCTCTTTTCCTTCTCATCCTCCCAATTTCCCATATTTTTGCTAATGTCATGACCATTCTCCCAGTATTTAAGCTTGAGGTCTTGGCAACGTATTTAGTTCATCTCTCTACTTTAGCCTGCATATGTAACCTGTCTCCAAATTTTACATTTTCTAACTCCTTCTTATTTCTTGTATCCCTTCTCTCTTTTCCACTCTCATTACCATTACCCAAATTCACACTTTTTATAATGGGGATTATTTATCAAACCTTCATTAGATTTTCTTCATTTTTTGTTTCATCTATTGCAAGTGATGGTGTGATCACCAGCGGCTTCCTTCCCTTTGGCTCTCCCGTCAAATTGGATTTCTTTCAGATCTTTGAATATATCCTGGGGTTTTCTAATTTCACATTGTTATTCTTGAGATTTCCTCCATCTCTTAGATTCCCTGACTTCCTCCGAGGGTCAAATGCAACAGGAGGTCTTTCTCATTTGTCCCAGTGCTAGTGCTTTCTTCTCTGAAATTAGCTTCCATCTAGTCTGTATATATTGTTTATGCATATAGTAAGATCCACATTCATCTCTCACCTTATAATATGAATTTCTTGACCTCATGGACTATTTTTCTCCTTTATTGGTTTTAAGAAAGGCAGGTCATCATCTTTTCTCATCCTCTGAAAAATGCCTTGGACATAATAAGCACTTAAGAAATGTCTGTTGACTGACTGATTGAAGTCCCCTCATCCCAGTTTTTACTTGGCAATATTCTTAATCTTCTAATGCAAACATTACGTCCTTCATGAAACTCTTTCATATCCGTCAGACCCACAACCAAAACAAGCAAACAAACAAACAAAAACCTCTTCCCTTAGGACTCTGTACCTCTCTTATCATATATACTCATATTTTGTCTTGTATTTCAGTGATTCTTGCACTCAACTTCATCCTTGCCTAGGAGAGTTTCTCTTTCATTCCTCTTTGCCCTTCATTCATCCATTCCACAAGTGCTTATTAAATGCCTGCTATGCCACACGCTGTGCTAGAATATGAGAAATAAGTACAAAATGAATCCGACTTAGCCTTTATGGAATGGGAAGAGAGGGGGGTCAAGAAAATGGATATAGAAAAGTATATTCAAAGTAAATATATACAAAGTAAAATGTTAAAAGTAATGTAATATACCCTCAGTGATACACTGTATGCTCTACCCTAGACTTCTACCCTTTCCTTGTTTGTTTGCCCAGTCCCACTAATGATGATAGTTCTTTCATTTACTCGGAGGCATAAGTGACTAATAAGAGGTTAAATGTTACCCTTCCCAGGAATAATTGTATATTTAAAAGGACAAAGCCTTACATTCGAGAAAATAAGTGCTGACCACAGTATTTTAAGCACTAGCTAATAAGTAGGAGATGATTATTTTAGGGAATATTGTTTACAATTCCCCAAAATAAATTTAGGAAATAAACTACAGGGTTTTCCTGCAGTCTGTGGAAGATATACAGACATGGTCCACCTCCAAAGGAAGTCATATTTCAATCTACGTTGATGTATGGTGTAGGGTATGGGTGTAGAACTTAAGGCACGCTTGAAGACCTAGAGGCACCACATGTGTCCTCAAGGTCTCAGGTTCCCCACCCTTGCTCTAGAGGTTTCCATATTGCAAAGAGGAGATTTCAGCAGAGAAGCACAAGCACATTAAAAAAACACCCACCCACCATTTCCCCTCTAGCACATTTGCTCTGGGTGACACATCATTTAGAAGCTACTACTGTTATGCACCAAAGGTGTCTTTTGTTGTTTCTGAATTGGCTTTGTTGGGAGAGAGACAACGAGGTAGAAAAGAACTCAGAATTTCCTAACAATAGGGATGATTATGAAAGGATTGAAAGTAACACGGAAAAATGAAGTCATACAACTGAGCTGTTTAGACAGCCCCCAGAAGAGGGTGTGGGGGAATGGAATGAAAGACAGGGAGGAAAAAAGCAAAAACTCAAGCTCTCTTTTCTCCCAGGCTTTGAAGTTCACACCTGGTTTACTATCCTTGAGAGACAGTGGTCAGATACTGAACAGGTCTTCCCATTAACTTTTAACAACACTACAAGTTAAAAGCTTAGAATTATTGCTGCATTGAGATTAGAGAAAGGGAAACGGATGTCTCCAGACACAACCCACAAGTGATAAAGAGGTTTCTCCTAAACAGTGTCAAAATCATAATTTGTGAAGGAAAACAACTGTAATTTCGGAAAGAAAATGAGAATAGTTCGTGTCATGCATGGAATCATTCCAAATGTCATGGGAAAATTTTTGTTAAAGAATATCCAGAAGGAGGTGACAGGAGAAATCCTTTGCAAATTCTGTCATGAACTTTTTTTAACATCATCTCTCCCAAGAAGGGAATAAAGTTCACTCTGAGACAATCTAATCAAAGAATTCATACTTCAGCAAAACTGAACATAAAATATTGCCAATATTAGGGATGGGTTTGGTCAATTCCGTGATATCACATTCACAGCTTACGCACCAAGGTAAGGTTCCACAATAGACATCTTGCACTGTAAATTTTGTGTAATGTCCCCCAAGCTAATTGCAGTTACATCATCTTTGCAAGAGAGAAAGAATGACAAGCAAAATTTGGCCCTGACCAGGAGGCAAGAATCATAAAATCTCTCCCAATTTTCTAAAGTGCAGTAAAAATACTACATTAAAAAAAATAGTTCAGGGAGTATAGATATACAAATCAACTCTATCATCTTATGGCTTTTGTTCTCTATAAGTTTGAGTAACTTAACTATTAAAAAATTCACAAATACCATTATGAAATAAGAAGTAGCCCTAAAAGTGACTGATTATGATCTATGGCCAACTCAGTCAGAAAGTACTTCACTGACAGATAGGCAACCATTCTTGTGGAATTCTTTAAAGAGTGCTTTTGGACACACCTCCCTTCCCCATGCATAATTTCTTCCCCATTTACTATTCTAGTTACTATGACTTTCTACTAGATAATTAGCCCTTTGAATTAATAGATTGTCTACATAAGGTCCTGTTGAAGTGAAACTAGCTAATCTCTGTCACATATTAACCATTAATGCAGTGGTGATAATTAGTTCATCAGATTAGCTGGCAGAGACCATTTTGGCAAGGACTACAGCGGAGATAAGTTTTGATGAGTGTGTAAAGAGAGTAGGCCCAGGATATGACTAGGCAGGGTGTGGTGTCTCAGAGGAAAAATCACCATTTAGCCAATATAAATAGTGTATGGTAAAATAGTGCATTAGTGGGTACTTTAGACATAAACATGAGATCACCTGGTGGGGCAATGCCATCTTTAATGTTGATCAAAGTTCTTTGTACAGCCATAGAACCACATGAGGATATTAGAACATGGAAGATGCTCTGAAAAAAAAAAGGAAAGAGGCAGGAGATTCTCGATGATAACTTGTATTGCTTAGGTAGGGATTGCCTTGACTATAATACTCCATGTTTAGCAGTAGAGGCAGTCTCCTATTTTTAACAAGCCATGATCCCAAAGTTCATTTGCTGGAAACTTGGAATGCATTTTCCCAAAGAAACAATGTTATAAATGGTACTTAGGTTCTCTGGCCAACCCACAAAAGCTTATTTTACCTATAATGTAGCTGAACTTAAAATGACTGTTGTACTAGGAGAGAATCAAATCACATTTTAAAGTGGGTTTTTTTGGTCACACAGCACCCCCCTCCCCCAAACCTCAACCTCCCCCAGCATGGGAAAATCAGTTCTTCAATGAGAAGGGAATGGAACAGCTCGGGAATACTATTGCCTCTCTGGGACTCTGGGGTGGGTCCGCGTACACTGGGCCAGCCATTCATTCATGCAAGATGAGTTGGATAATTGTCAGCTGAAATTTGTGCAGCATTTGAGTTCCTCATTTAGAGACAATGCTTTGGATACAAGTTGGGCCTGGATTTCCTCTTCACCAAACATCACTGACAGGAGAAATCATGTAACTTGAAAATGCTTTCCCTTCTTGCTCTCTACTCACACTAACAATGAAGCCACAACACTCCCTTTTGCACTTCTCTAGCATTCCTTGTCTGTCCCATAGCATTTAGCGTTTAATTATATGCTATCACACATTGTTCTCCAATTGTTTCAATGTGTTACTCCTATTTCTCTTATGAGACTACAAGCTCTTTTGTGGTGAGGACTTTGCCTTATGCTTTAATTCCCCTCCATAAGTATTTATTGAGAACCTATTATGTACAAGTCATTGCATTATTCCCTGGCTCTACAAAAATAAAAGCAAGCTATTCCACCACCACCACCCACCACCAAGAGCCTTAGATTCTACTTTTAGATGCTTCTGACTGAATTGACAAATGTCAATAAAAATGATTGCTGGAATAAGAAGATGAATTTTCAGAGCATAAGATACCAACTTCTGTGCAGGAAAAATAATTAGCTCAAGTATGGATCAAAGAATCAATCTTCATCTGACCTGTACTGTTGAGGACATTACAATTTGTCCACTTTTTTTTCCAGAAGCTTAAGTGAGTTCAACAAAAAGTTGGACTAGATTAGAAGTATTTGGGGAAATAAAATTGAAACAGAATATTTCAAACCTTCCAAATATGTTTCCTTCCCTAAGAGAAAAAAATCAACTGTGGATGTTCTGTAGATGTTTCTACTTAAAATAAATGCAGCATTTCTGCCATTCTGTGAAGCAGCTAAGTGATTGATTGGATAGAGCTTTGGATCTGGAGTCAGTAAGACGAGTTCCAATTGTGCCTGAGATACTCATTAGTTTTGTGACCCAAGGCAAGTCACTTAAGCCTCTGTCTGTTTCAATTTCCTTATCTGTAAAATGGGGGTGATAGAATCTACCTCCTATGGTTGTTGTAAGGATCAAATAGAAATAATATTTTTAACGTGCTTTGCAAACCTTAAAGCATTATATAAATGCTAGCTATTTTCTATTACTCTATTATTATCCTCTTTGACTATCCATGTATCTGGGATTCAGCACAGAGTGTGAATAGAAATATAGAAGAGAGACTCAATCCAGCAAGGGGGAGCCAAGAAAAACAGTCACCAACAGTGAAAGATGGTAGGAAAATGTCACCAGACCATTGGCCAGGGTTGATATCTTGATACCAAGATGATCTGTCTAGTACTCAGCAGCGAAATGCAAAGGGGTCAAAAAGGAAACAGGATAACCCAGTGAGTTAAGGAGGGCTCAGAGATAATTTTGATTGGGTAGATGCACAAATTTGCCCACACTTTCACAACAAATGGGCACCACCATGTAGAGATAGGTAGAGCTAAGGGATACAACACTACAGACTCTTTGGAAATCATAAAGAGCATGGCATCTACTTGGCACTTTCATTACATCAGGACATAGGTAATGGGCCAGCATGGGATTTCCCAGTGAATAGCTACCAATTGGTGGTCAAACCAATATATCTTGTTCTAAGGAACACTGAAATACTGTGAACAGAACGGTAAATGAAATACATCCAGAGTATTTAACATCTGTCCTTGAAACCAATGATTTCACATTTTGAAAGGCATTACCAGACCAGATGAATCAAGTCTTACATCTTCTTGTACATATTAAAACACTTACACAGTAAACTAAACTAACCTAATATGATCTAAGCTAACCTAACCAAATTTAAATTAAACTAAGTTAAAATATTCCAGACTAAGTGGAGGGGGGAACAACTTATATTTCTAAATGAAAAGTATGTTGTCACATTCAATTTACTCAGTTTCATGGGGAGGGGGGAATTGAAGAACCAGGGATTTATGAAGAATTATTATAATTAGAAATGTTAAATATCTGACACAGTTAATGGATTATACTCATTAATGAATGTATAGATACTATGACAAATATAATTAGTTTTATTTCTCAAGTTAAGGCAGTATCATTGCATGTAAGTTGTTAATATAGTCCAGATTAGCAATACACAAAAATCTTCACTATGTTAATTAACTAGAAGAAAAGCTTATCTATATTGTTAAAAATCTGAATTAGAATGCATATTGAAAAAATTCTCTGTCACCACTTTTTATGTGTTTCCCTTGCTAAGTCCAAATAAAATTACAAATAGAGTAAAAAAAGAAAATGAGGAGTGTTATTGGTCATGCTCTAAAAAGCATTAGCATATCAAACACTAGTCTACTTCTACAGTGAACCTCTAATTATGGTACAATGACTTGAAACAGATATCTCTAAAATATTTTTTAAAAAAGCAACTTATTCCATCTAATAGGTAAATGCCATCCTTGAAATTTTTCTTGTGACTCAGCATCATAAGAGATGACTTTATGTTTTGTCCAAACACAAACTATAAGGAATTTTATCTTGCCAAAACAAAACAAAACTTCTAGGATAGATCTAATGGTGAACTATATGTGTTCCATTCATGAACCACTCTATTTGAGTTCTAAAAGTCATCAGCAGATGGTTGCCCCCAATCAATTGAGGGAATTTTTTCACTCATATCGACTAATGAAGATCACAACCTCAGGAATGGAGGGGCTGTGATTTGTATTGGTGCAGGAATCACTCACATAAATTAAATCACTGATCCTTGATAAAGTGTTGCCTTTAAATTTCCTTTCTATAATGAATGAGGCAGTGTATACTGCTATTTGCCCCCTCCAACTCCCTCTTTTTTTAAGTCACAAATTGAGATACAATATGGAAAGAACATCAAACTGAGAGCCTAATGATCTTGATTCTATAACTTGTTCTGTCCTTAAGTACATACTGTTTGTAGAAATTACATACTGCTAAAATTGTATTTGAAGATAATTTATAATTTTATAAAACAATAAGATGAGATACTAGGAGGGAACAACTTTTCTGGAGACATTTCATTTGTGAGTCATCTGAATGAGAACATAGGGAAGTAGATGGAGATGATAAGCCTACTCAGTAATTGAACGGTTGTTCATTGGACCCAGAACCATTGAACTTGGCAAAGGGACTGAAAACTACAACACTGAGAAATTCAGTTTGATGGGAAGCCACCTTCCTTTGAGACTGAAGGGGAGAAAAAGGATGATTTAGCCCTCAATGTTTAAGTAATTAGAGAGCAAAGCCTCTGAGGTTTCAGAAGACAGAGTCATTTAGGATCACATCAACAGGGTCATGGATAGACCTAGAATTTAGGTAGGATGAGGCAGAAGTGGACTTCCATGCACGGAAAGGGTCAACTTTCACCATTCCTAATGAAGGCAATTTTACTATTGGCACATGTGTAGATATTGGGCAAAGGGAGCTAGAAAGACTGGGAAAGAGTAGAAAAGACATTATTTTGCCCTAGTAAACTAAACCTTGTTTTATCCTTTCTTTGGTTTTATTTTAGTTTTTTCTTTTCCTTTTTTTTTTTTTTTTGCTTTGACTCATGAATAGATCCTCTTTAACCCTGATCAAATCTCAGTTGAACGGAAGGGCTGTTGTTTCCCTTCTGGGTGAAAAGAATCAGAAACACAATTCTAGCTCCCTCAGTGGCTAGGTAGAACTACATAGCTATTGGTGGGATTAAATACTGTGTTTCATGTTGTAATGATCAGTAATATTATTTTTAGAGGTAAGGAAAGAAGTTAAATGACTTATCTGGGGTCACACAGCTACTAATTATCAGAGCCAGGATTTACCTTAGATCACCTGCCTCCAAGTTCAGGTTTTTTGTTTGTTTGTCTGTTTTCCTCCTTTCTCTTCATTAGTAAATATTTGTTGAATTTAATTGAAATGTAACTAATTGTTCTACAAGTGGCCTCCCCTTTCTAAAGTACTATGAAACTTTCAATTAGTAATGTTCCTTCCAATTAATTCAATGTTGAAGTATTAGATTTGTGGAATAATCAATTTAAAGCTAAAGAATCTTATTAAGATAATGGAGTCAGTTCCTAGCTCAATGGAAAAGTGAAGCAAAAATCATGTCCAGTTCAGATAAGCCTTGGCTGTCACTTAAGAACCAAAGAGTGGAAGATAAATTGTTCACTCATAAAAAAGAGCATGTCAATACCTCACTAGGTTGTAAGATCTGCTTTGATGTCTAGACCAGTCAGCGCAAAAGGAAGACCAGGAAGGAGACTGGGAAAAGAGACAAAGTAAAAAGGGGCAGACCCCCATAAGAATTACCAGGTTTTTCAGGCATGATGAAACCAGAGAATGGGACAAAGGCAAAGTTGTAGAATTCACTGTCTGAGAAGACCAAAGCAGATACCAAGGGAATACACAGAGCAATGTCAGGATCTCACAATTGCAAGGGATAAAGACAATCAGAAGTTTCAAAATCCAAAGGTCACCATACTAAGAAAAGGTCTTTGGGAGCAGTTGCTAACTACAGCCTAAGGTCTTTGAAATTTTTTGTTTGTTTGTCTTAAATATTCAGCCCTTACTACCTGGTTATGAAACGAATTTTAGAGTCCTTTCTTGTATTTAACTTGGAATTTTTCCTCAAAGGCATACTAAGATATCCTTGTTCTTGGGGCTAAATAGAAACACACAAAAAGTTCCAGAAATCTTTGGTTCAAGACAAAGGATCAGAGCAGGTTTGGAGATTGGAGCATAGTTGTCTTTGTCAGAACTATCTCTTCTGAGTTTAAGTAAGGTCCCTGGCTAAGGTGACTATGACGATCATTTCACTTTTTTTCTGACAAGGAAAAGAGGTAAGCCTTAGGATCTGTTTTCAAAATACGTATCTTCAACATGCACAAGGAGACAAACAATGGAATACTTAGTCATAATATATAGTAGATGGATATTATATGTAGTATCTGAGTTACATGTAATTTTGGTTGTAAGAAGTTTAAAAAAAAACTATGTGAACATAAACCAAGACACTGTATTTCCTGCTCATATGTTGTCTCAGCTGTTTAGAGCTTACAGCATCAGCTGAAGAATGTCCATTTATCACGTAATGCTAATCAGTTATCATTGTACTCTACATTTTGTACCAAACGTATCTGGGAAGCCTGTTCTGGTTTTGATGGATAGCCAAGCCAGACAGCACATAACCAAAAAAGGCATAAATGCTCACAGATGTCTGGTCATTGCGATGTGTTAAAATCAAAGGAAATTAGAGATGGATAAGACCTACGTGAGAGAAGAACCCATCTGAAGGAATGAGCAAATTTACTTTTTTTCGCCTTTCTCCTATAAGTCAGTCATCCTTTCTGGTGGTAAATATTAACATTTGAATTCTTCATTCCATTTGTTTGCTTAATCCAATAGGCATGTGTGTGCTTTTTAAGAATCTTTTTTTTAGAGAAGACAAAAAAAAAAAAAGAATTGGGTTTTTTTTTAATCGTTAAAGTACACACAAATCTGCCTGATCACGGAAAACGTGTGTATAAAACCTTTTGCAATGTTTGTGTTTTGAATAAGATGTGTGAATTTGCTTGTTTGTGAAACGTGGTTTAGTAATAAACTAAGGTGGCAAATTATTAAAACCAGTTGGAAAACTGGTTGTGACTTCTCCTTTTTCCCTTTTTGCCTGAACATGAAAGTCACATAATTTTGTTCTTTACTAGATGATAGCAGAAAAACATAAATGTTTGTAAACATACAAGTGAAGGAATATGTTGTTCCTTTCATTGTTGCATATCTGCACACCGTCTTATATGTTGCTTTCTTCCAAGGCACCTTATTTCAATTTATTTTCTATAGATTTGTGTCACTTCTGAAAGGCACATTTTGTTAAAAACTATGTGCTACAGCTCTTGACTTTGTCAGGTTCAACAGCATGTCACTGGTTTTATTTTTCCTCCCTTAACTTTGCTAACTCAAGAACTGTAAAATAAGTTGTTGAATTGCTCATCTCTCCCCCTTCCCAAGGAATACCTCCTTATATTGCAATATCTGAAAAAAAATGACAAATGTATAAGTTTGATATGAAAAACTTCTGTTCCAGAATTCTCTTTTTCATCAAATGTGCAACAAAGTCTTACTGAATTAATTAATTTTTGACGAAAGAAAGGGGATATAACCTGTTGAGCACTACCCTCTGGGGGAGAGCTTCTCCTAGAAATTAACCCACAAGTGAGGTTGTTAATCTTAAACACAAGCAGCAGCACAAAATAGTATACCCTTCAGCTGAAGCTCGGAGAGAGTTTTTTGTTGATATTCCAGTTCAATAATAAAAAAGAGAAAATATTCCTTTGGACAAAGCAAAATTCAGTGACCAAATGTTAGAGTTGTCACAACTTGAAATCCAAGTGATAATAGGATGTCCAAGGAAGAAGGTTAAGGTTCAGAAAAAGCTTTGCAGATTTGAATTCAAAACTGTAGAACTCAAAATGTAATGTTACTATGGCAGACTCTTTAAGGATCAGAAAGAAAAAAAAGGTCATGACCACATAGATAAGGAACCAAGCTCAGCTTCTGAAGGCATCATTTTTATCATGGGTTGTATAGCATCCTGTGTTTTCATTTGGGCTCAGAATTCATGGCCGTGATTTAGTTTAACTTATAAATGGCTACTATTTGCTTTTAAAACTTTTTGGTAAAGGATATAAAGGAATTTTTTTTTATTTTTATTAATCCATAAAAAGGGTCAGTTTCTTTTCACCACTGGAGCCTCCTCCTCTACTTATACAAGGATTATTTTTATCCTTCAATATAACTGCATGATTCTTACTGGTTTTTATAAGCGGATTTAGAGGAACAGGGGAATGAACGGCTGGTATGATGATTTCTCCAAAATAGTCAGAAGAGAATGAGGAAATAGACTAACAAAGATTGAGATGCTGATTGGCATTAAATGCAGAGTACAAGGAGAGAAGAAAGGAGATTTTTTTCCCCAAAAGATAGACCAAGTAACAAAATACCACAAACAAGAACAATAACAAAACAAAGGCAAAAACATTTTTCCTTTTTATCTTTCCCTGATTTTTTAATCGATTTACTATAGACTACAATAGAGAGTTAGAAGCTGACATTCTTTAGAAACTTTGTTACCATCCCTGGACATGTATGACAGAATTAATATTTACCTTTTCAAGTAGTAAAAGTCCATCCTGTAACACATGTAAATACAGCATTACTCCTTATTAAGTTCCAACACTAATTCTTTTATTTATTTAAACAGTGCAGTATAGTAGATCGAAAGCCAGCCTCAGAACCAGTAAGACATGGGTTTAATTCCTGCCACAATAGCAAGGGGACACTGTCCAAGTCGTTTAATCTCTCAGTGCTCTAGTAACTCCCAAAGTCTATAAATTTCAGAGACAATGCTGACATTCACTCATAGAAAGAATTTCCTCACCTGGAAGTTCCCTATGTATCAGTAAAATCATAGATCCAATCTTTGTAACTATTCAGTCAACACATACTTATTAAAAGCTTACTATGCAATTCATTAAACATGATATAAATAGAATTAGGACCTTAAAACAAGTTCTCCCATTGGCCATATAGTTGACCCCTCCACGGTTATAATAAAGTCTGATTCCTGTCATGGCTGGTCAGATAACATGCTGTTGGCCAAAAGAGAAGCTAGACATAAGTATATAAATGGATTATTATAAATTTATCATCACTAGAAAAATAATTCCAAACTGGCAATGGTCAGCAGTACTATTTTCATATTCAAAGGATAGAACTTGCTTATTTGTCATAAGATTTAAGGGTGATAGATAGGCATAGACCTTCATTAAGTTTTTTCTCCTTTTTTTCTAAACATCTACAAATACAGTGAGTCATCTTAAATATTCACCCTTCTTCATACATTCACTCTTCATATATTTATCATTTCTACACTTGACCACATTTTCTCTTGGTCTCCTATATTATTCTTCTACCTCCCTACATGTTTACTTTTTTTTTTTGGTCTAACTCCTTCAACCTAACAACCTCTCTGAGAGTTTATTCTCAATCTCAGGGAAGAGAGGCCTCTTAGCTCCAGAGTATCTGAAGTAGTTTAGGATTAGGAGAGCTGCCAGTAAGTGTCCACATATCTGGCTGCCACTTTTACTTCTATGTGAACTAGAGCAGTAGGAGAGAAAGAGAGGTAAAGAAAATAGACAGTAGTTGCCGTCATCTGTCCAGATTTAGTTTCAGAGGTAGGAATGGTTCCTAGTGGAAGTAAAGTATCAGTAGATTTCCTCCTCAAAGCACACAGCTTGCACAGAAAAGGAGCAGTCTGATATGACACACAGCAAATCCTATGATTTGTTATTTCCTTGGGAGAAGGATAGGGTGGCTATCCCCAGAGCCATGGTGGAGTTATCATACCATATGCTTCTCATAAATTTTCAATTTTCTTAGAATCAGGAGCCAGTAGAAGATGAGAAAGCTGCTAGAATTAGAAGAGAAAAAGAAAAAAAAAACAGCAACACCTGTCACCCTGGTTAGGCATGGTTCCTAGACTCCTACCATTCAGCAGCATGGTAAAAAGGCGATGAAGAAGTTGGCAAAGGCTCAGGAGGTACAAATATGCTGCCTTTATTGTTACTCATTGCTTTTTGGCTCTTGGCCCCCCGATGTCAAGTGAGCAGCAAGTGGCAAATTGCCAAAGATCAAGGGCAACAGCAGTATTGACGGGAGCACTGTCCATAATGCTGAACCATCCCTGAATGTCTGAATGCAAAGTTTACTGTCAAGACAGAACTCCTCAGAAGGTGATTTAAGAGCCATTATTCATGACACCTCATGCCTCACTATTTTAGTCTGCTTTCAGATAGATGTCTAGCACATAACTCTCTGAGTTGAATTCGAAAGGTGGTAGAAAAATCTGGTACCCAGGCAACTTATAGTAATGATCATTTCTACTTCAGACCTACTTCCATTGTTAATGTTCAGTTTTGTTTTTTAGTCATGTCTGACTCTTCATGACCCCATTTGGGGGTTTTGCTGCCATACCCTTCTTCAGCTCATTCTACATATGAGGAGACTGAGGCAAATAGGGTTGTGACTTTCTGAGGGTCACACATCTGATAAGTGTCTGAGGCCAGATTTGAACTCAGAAACATGAGTCTCCCTGACTCTAGATTCTCTTTACACTGTGCCACCTCGCTGCCCCAACAGACTTACTACATCCACAAATAAAGAGGTTTTGCCTCTGAGCTTAGTGTCAATAGAATTAAGGGATATGTTTATTAGCAATATTAATATAAACATATATTGTTTTAGAAAACCATAGTAGAATATACAACTTTGGGGGTCACCAGTATTTTTAAGAGATCCTGTTGAGGATAGAGAACAAGAAAAGGATCCATTCAGAATAGAATAACGTGGAATTAAAAACAATAATATTATCTTATAAAATAATTTGATATTCATGAATGGGAAAGGAAAACATTTGTTGTACTTTTAATGCTCTGCAAAACATGATTCCTTTCTACCTTTCCAGTTTTCTCTCATTGTACACACAAACTAGACAATCAACCAACGTTGGCTATTTGATGTTTCTCACTCAATGACTCCATCTCTCAGTTCCATACTTTTATGTTGACTAATCCCTAAAACCTGGATTTCTCTCTCTCATTAATGCAACATTTTGACATCCTTGACTTCTTTTAATGCCTCATATTCTCTCCTTTGAACACTTAGAAAACCCCTGCGATAGACAGACAGACAGACAGACAGATAGATAGATAGATGGATGGATGGATAGATGGATAGATGGATAGAGAGATAGAGAAAGAGAGAGAGAGATGTCCTGACAACTTTTCATGATGCCATTTTTGGGCAGCCAAAGCCTCTTTGCAAGGACTTTCTCAGTCCTTTCATCTACTTCAGCCTTCCTCTCTAAGGTTACCTTCTTTCTGCTTGATATATATCTTGTGCATGCTTTTTTTTTTAATTTAAATGCTCTTGTCTTATTAATAAATAAAATCTTAAAGGGCAAGGACTGTTTTTGAATTTTTATCTTTTTTTCTACCCTCAGCAATTAGGACAGCAGCAATAACACATTATGCATTTAATGAATGCTTGTTGACACGTTAATTGATTTTTTTTTTAATTCTGGAGTGCCATAGTTAAAAGTCAAATTATAGCTAGGTATATGTGTGTGTCTGTGTCTGTGTGCATATATACATATACATATATATATACATATATACATATATATACATATATATATATACATATATACATATATATATACACATATATATATATATTAGCTTTCTGGGTCAAAGAATTACTTGGACTCCTTGAAAGTGCATTGTCTTAAAGCTTAACTAGAGTTCCTCAAAATATGCATAGATCGTCTGGCCTTTATATTTGATAATCATTTGATATTCTTCAAGGATAATGTGTAAAATATAACTTTAAAAGTCAATATGAGTATTCTTTGCATGACTTCATATGCATAATGAGTATTGTATTTCTTACTTTTTCGATCAGTGCAGGAGGAAAAGGGAGGGAGAGAATTTGGAAATAAAAATCAAAATTAAAAGAAAACAAAGTTCAGTATGAACAAGCTTAATTAATCATCATTATTTTTTAAATAGTGGAAACCACACATTTTAGTACACTAGCATTTCTAAGTCATGAGTCTAAAAGAGTTGACCATATTTCATTTATTCATTCCACTGATATTACTTATTCTACAGTTACTAGAATACGCCCCTAATTGTGTTAAGGGACAAAAGAGAAAGCATTTGATGAACTCTAGAAGCAATGCTTCCAGAACTTGTTGACCTCTCCAAAGCATATACTTCAATTTAATCTCCCTCTGTGTGTGTATGCATATATATATATATATACATATATATGTATGTATATGTATATATGTATATATATGCATATATATATGTATATATATGCATATATACACGTACAGTTTCATTAATTCAAAGTTCTTATTCAAATTTGCCCATTTCCCCAAAACTTTGTTCCTACAGTAGACACAGAAATTCAGAATAGCCTTCTACATCCCTGAGCATTCATTTCAGTTCAGGTTAGCCATCTTGAAGTAAATTCACTTATTGAATAAATGATTTCACTCTTAGATGAACCTTAGTCTGTTTTTGTTTTACTTATTAATCCAAACTAGTGTCTGGACCTCATGCTTTCAAGAGATTGAAGCAGAGCCCAGCTAACTGGTATCCCAGCACACCCTCATGTTGATTCTTGGTTTCCCTGAAGGGAAAGGGCTGATGCAAATAATCTCCAGGGGGCACCAGTACACACACACACACACACACACACACACACACAGACACACACACACACACACAGACACACACACACACACACACACACACATACAAACTTCCTACCAAGTTCACATTTCCAGTAAACCTCTGACTGTTGTCACACAGCAAAGCTGAGAGAATTCATCCAGAAAGGAGGAAATGAGATATAAGTAGTCAGTTCCACCTATTTCCCTTCATTCTCATACTCATAGGTCTCATGCTAAATGCCTCCTTAAATCTTCTTCATTAAAGGTTTGTAGTAGAAAAATATTAGACATATATAATCCTTAAAAAACAGAAACTGCCTACTATGAGGAAGGGCAGGATTATGGTACTAATCTGGATTTGGGAGCTCTCGTGTCTTTGGAAATTGTCAACATTAAATAAGAAGCCATAAATATCCAAGGTCAATACAAATCTGGTTCGCTGTTGCGGTGATTCAGTCTTGTCTGACTCTCTGTGGCCCCATTTGGGGTTTTCTTGGTAATGATACTGGAATGGTTTACCATTTCCATCTCCAGCTCATTTTACAAGCAAGGAACTGCAGCAAATAGGGCTAAGTGACTTACCCAGGGTCACACAGCTGGTGTGATTTGCACTAAGGAACATGAGTCTTCCTGAGTCCAGGCACTGTTCTCCATCTACTATGCTACTTACCTGCCCCCCAAAATCCAGTTCTTCCTAATCAATTTCCAATCCCCTGCACAAACGATACTATATTTGTGTGAATGACTTTTTTACCATGTGGGGATAGTAAATGAATAAATTTCCCAGACACTCAGAGAGAGCAAATATGATTTCTGCTGGTGACTTAAAATGATGAATAACTATCAGGCAATGAAATCACAGAGTGAATAAGTCCAATGAGGACAATTTAAAAAAATAAAACCTTAGACAAAGGCAAGTCTACATTTTTAAACATGTTTGTTTCACCTATTCAAATGGTTAAAGCTTTGACCTATAGCCTAGATATAAAACTTCACAGAGGGTTTAGAAAGAATAGTTGGTATCTACTTTTAAGGAATTTTTTTTATTTAACTTTTAACATTCATTTTCACAAAATTTTGGGTTCCAAATTTTCTCCCCTTTTATTCCCTCCCCCCCCAAACCCAAGCTTTCTAATTGCCCCTGTGACCAATCTGCTCTCTCTTCTATCATCCCTCTCTGCCCTTGTCTCCGTCTTCTCTTTTGTCCTGTAGGGCCCGATAGCTTTCTTTGCCCCTTTACCTGTATTTCTTATTTCCTAGTGGTAAGAACATTACAGTTGATCCTAACACTTTGAGTTCCTACTTCTTTACCTCCCTCCCTCTCCACCCCTTCCCTTTGGAAGGCAAGCAATTCAATATAGGCCAAATCTGTGTAGTTTTGCAAATGACTTCCATAATAGTTGTGTTGTATAGGACTAACTATATTTCCCTCCATCCTATCCTGTCCCCCATTACTTCTATTCTCTTTTGATCCTATCCCTCCCCATCAGTGTCGACCTTGAATTGCATTCTCCTCCCCATGCCCTCCCTTCTATCATCCCCTCCACCCTGCTTGTCCCCTTGTGCCCCACTTTCCTGTATTGTGAGATAGGTTTTCCTACCAAAATGAGTGTGCATTTTATTCTTTCCTTTAGTGGAATGTGATGAGAGTAGACTTCATGTTTTTCTCTCACCTCCCCTCTTTATCCCTCCACTAATGAGTCTTTTGCTTGTCTCTTTTATGAGAGATAATTTGCCCCATTCAATTTCTCCCTTTCTCCTCCCCTTATATTTCTCTCTCACTGCTTGATTTCATTTTTTTTTAAGATACGATCCCATCCTCTTCAATTCACTCTGTGCAGTCTGTCTCTATGTATGTGTGTGTGTGTGCATGTGTGTGTGTGTACTCCCACCCAGTACCTAGATACTGAAATGTTTCAAGAGTTACAAATATTGTCTTTCCATGTAGGAATGTAAACAGTTCAACTTTTGTAAGTCCCTTATGACTTCTCTTTGCTGTTCACCTTTTCATGGTTCTCTTCATTCTTGTGTTTGAAAGTCAAATTTTCTTTTCAGCTCTGGTCTTTTCATCAAGAAAATTTGAAAATCCTCTATTTCATTGAATGACCATGTTTTCCCCTGAAGTATTATACTCAGTTTTGCTGCATAGGTGATTCTTGGTTTTAGTCCCAGTTCCTTTGACTTCTGGAATATCCTATTCCATGCCCTTTGATCCCTTAATGTAGAGGCTGCTAGATCTTGTGTTATCCTGATTGTATTTCCACAATACTTGAATTGTTTCTTTCTAGCTGCTTGCAATATTTTCTCCTTGACCTGGGAACTCTGGAATTTGGCCACAATGTTCCTAGGAGTTTCTCTTTTTGGATCTCTTTCAGGCGGTGTTCTGTGGATTCCTTGAATATTTATTTTGCCCTCTGGTTCTAGAATCTCAGGGCAGTTTTCCTTGATAATTTCATGGAAGATGATGTCTAGGCTCTTCTTTTGATCATGGCTTTCAGGTAGTCCCAAAACTTTTAAAATGGCTCTCCTGAATCTATTTTCCAGGTCAGTTGTTTTTCCAATGAGATATTTCACATTATCTTCCATTTTTCCATTCTTCTCTCTTTGTTCTGTGATATCATGGTTTCTCACAAAGTCCTTAGCCTCCATCTGTGCCATTCTAGTTTTGAAAGAAATATTTTCTTCAGTGAGCTTTTGAATCTCCTTTTCCATTTGGCTAATTCTGCTTTTGAAAGCATTCTTCTCCTCATTGGCTTTTTGAACCTCTTTTGCCAATTGAGTTAGGCTAGTTTTCAAGGTGTTATTTTCTTCAACATTTTTTTGGTTCTCCTTTAGCAGGGAGCTGATCTGCTTTTCATGCTTTTCTTTCATCTCTCTCATTTCTCTTCCCAATTTTTCCTCCACCTCTCTAACTTGATTTTCAAAATTCTTTTTTGAGCTCTTCCATGGCCTGAGCCCATTGGGTGGGCTGGAACACAGAAGCCTTGATTTCTGTGTCTTTGCCTGATGGTAAGCATTGTTCTTCCTCATCAGAAAGGAAGGGAGGAAATGTCTGTTCTCCGAGAAAGTAGCCTTCAATAGTCTTATTTCTTTTCCCTTTTCTGGGCATTTTCCCAGCCAGTGACTTGACCTCTGAATATTCTCCTCACACCCACCTCGCCTCCTGGTCCTCCCAGCCAGCGTTTGGGGACTGAGATTCAAATGCTGCTTCCAGCCTCAGGGCTTTGTGCAGGGGCAGGGCTGCTATTCAGTGTGAGAATTAAGTTCAGGTGGTCAGGTCGGGGCAGGGCCGCCTCTCAGGCTCAGTTCCCTCAGGGGGTTTATGCACAGACCTTGCACAATGGATCCAGGCTCCCGCCCACTTGGGAAGCCCCGTTCTGCAGCCGCCTCTCAGCTTCTACCTTCCAGGGGAGGCCCGAATCATGGGGTCACCCCACTCCCCTCTCGGCCCGCCAAAGAGACTCTCTCACCGACCCCCGTCACCTGTGGGTGGAGGAACTTGTGCGGCCACTGGTGATCCTGTCCCTGAAGCCTGCTTGGGTCTGTTTCTCTTGGTGCCGTGGCCGCAGCAGGTCTGGGCTGGGCTGGGTTCCGCGTCTGCAGCGCGACGGACCTTTTGTGAGAGGTTTGCAGGTCCCTCTGTGGGTGGAGGGACCCGCGTGGCCACGCAAGATCCTGTCCCTGAAGCCCGCTCAGATCTTTTCCTCTCGGTGCCGCGGCCGCTACAGGGCTGCCCTCATCTCCCAGTCTCGGCGCCCAGTCTGCAGCGCGAAGGACCCCCCACGAGAGGTTTCCAGGTCCCTCTGGAACAGAAATCTCCCTCGCTCCAATATTCTGTGGCCTCTGGGTGCAGAATTCGCCGTGAGTTGCTCCCCTGTAGCCGTTCTGTGGGTTGTGGGTTCGGAGCTATGTGTATGTGCATCTTTCTACTCCGCCATCTTGGCTCTGCCTCCCAGGAATTTTTTTCTTTTCATATTCCACCTACACAGGATACTTTACAAAAGATGAGCCTCTAGAACTCTTTATTGTGAAGTTCTTGGGTAGCTTAACTTATTTAGGCACTCTTGATGTCTTAAAATCTGTTTTCCATTTTATTCTAATTTGGGTTTCTGACCCCTGGCATAAAGTCTCTTAATGGATACACTGTACTGATGTATAAATCCAATAAACACTGCTCTAGGAGAGATGGCATGGTACAGTGAAAGTAGTATTGGATCAACAGTCAAAGGACTGGGTTCAACTTTTACCAATAATTCTTATTACCTCTATGACCCTGGGTATATCAGTTAGTTTCCCAGGGCCTCAGTTTTCTCACCTAAAAAATGAGAAATTTTGAGTTGGGAGACTTGGAGAGACTTTCTAGTTTTATGAGACTGCTATGTAAATGTTTACTTTCTCTGGTCAAGAAATGATATGTTTACATTTTTTATTTTCTTTTCACATGCAACATAATATTGTTCTATGAGAAATGTAGTTGTGCTGAAAACCATAGTGCAATGTTTTTGTTTTCATTTTTTCTCCTGAAAGATCATTATATATATATATAAAACCCATTCTAATATATAGTGGGCTAATATAAAATTTTCCACTCGCAGTTGAGGTAATGCTGTATTACTTGGCCTACAGCCTGGCACAACCCTGTGAGGTGATCTAATAATCATGTTCATTAAACTTTGGTCTTGCAATAAATCAATAGCTGTATGTACTGTAACATGGGCATGAGTTCAGTGTGATGACCTCAGTGACCCATAATGAGGTTCTTTTTCCCTGGTTTTCATTCCACTACCATGATTAGGCCACATTGTTCTAGACAACAAAATTCCTTCTATGTCAGGACACATGCAAATACAAATTTCCTGTCTATGAGATCACAGCCCCTCTATGGCTTAGAAGTCAAGTCCTAAGAAGCTGCCTTAGGCTTGTGATAGTTAAATAACTAGCTCAGGGTCAAACTGCCTATGAACATGAGAGATCTGAACCCAGGTCTTAACTGACTTCAACATCAATCTTAGGCCATGCTTCCTTTATTAATCGAGTGATGAAAATAGTTAAAGGAAAAATATAATGATTAAATGAAATAATTTGGTTTCCAGTGGAAACAGTTCCTAAAATATATAAAAGTATCTCTGACAACTTCATCCATGTCAACAAGTGTTAATACGTCTGTACAAAAAATAGTATGCCACTGATTCTCTTAAAGATAAAGATAAAACTTTTCACAATCAGTGGAAATATTTGCGATATTCGCACCAGAGAAGTAACCCACCACTATGGTGTTCAGATTCTGGGTTTGTTTCGTTATTTATGCACTGCTTAATAAAAGTTGACATTTATAGCACCTTTCAGCCAAAGATCACCAAGATTCAAACATTTATTCAGCATTAAAACTATATGTGTGTATTTATAGACAATGAACTTTGTTCCTTTCTCACTTTCAAGTCATCTCTTCCACCATTATTTTGTGAAATCAATTGCATATTTTCCTTTTCCCCTTCCCACACTGACTCACCATGTTCAATAAAGCAGCAAGTGATCAAACCTCATTGTTTTAGATGTGACGTATTGACAGGAAGGGTCTATCAAACTGGTGTGAGAGAGGAGCAAAGTTCAGCATGAACCACACCAGTACAGAATGAGCTGGAGCAGTTCTTAAGAGGACTGAATTTCTGGCAGCAACTGAATTTACAGACTTCTCAACACACAAACACCAAACAGCTTTGAAGGTCAGTGGGAGGGGTCTCTCACCTGGCTGGGAGGGGAATATCCAGGTCCCAGCTCTAGGGCAGTGGCAGTTACTGCTGAAGCAAAGGCCACTTCTGGAGCCCCTCATATAACAAAGAGCTCAAAAGTCAAGCAATTGACTGGGAAGCTCCCTCTGGAGCCCTTGACTTAACAAAAAACTTCAAAAGTCAGGTAATTAACAGGGAAAATGAGCCAAGAAGGGAAAAAGAAACAGAATATAGATTCTTACTCTCTCTGTGAAGAGGTATTTTCTTACCTCATTTGTGAGAAGGAAGATCAAAATATGCAACCAGAAGAAGACCAAAAAGTCAAAGCTCCTGCATGCAAAGTTTCCAAGAAAAATATGAATTGGTCTCAGACCATGGAAGAGTTCAAAAAAGATTTTGAAAGTTAGGTAACAAAAATAGAGGAAAAAATGAGAAGAGATATGAAAGTTGCAAGAAAACCATGAAAAACAAGTGAAAAGTTTAGTAAAGGAAACCACAAAAAAGGCTAAAGAAAATAACACCTTTAAAATTTGACTAACCCAAATGGCAAAAGAGGTCCACAAAAACCAATGAGGGGAAGAATCCCTTAAAAAAGCAGAATGGGCCAAATGGAAAAAGAGGTCCAAAAGCTCACTGAAGAAAAGAATTCCTTAAAAATTAGAGTAGAGTAAATAGAATTTAATAACTTTATGAGAAATCAAGAAATTATAAAACAAAACCAAAAGAATGAAAAAAATAGAAGACAATGTAAAATATCTTATTGGAATAAACAGTTGACCTGGAAAATTGATCCAGGAGAGATAATTTTAAAATTATTGGACTACCTGAAAGCCATGATCAAAAAAAGAGCCTAGACATCATCTTTCAAGAAATTGTCAAGGAAAACTATCCTGATATTCTAGAACAAGAGGGTAAAATAGAAATGGAAAGAATCCACCAATCACCTCCTGAAAGAGCTCCAAAAAGGAAAACTCATAGGAAAGTTGTATCCAAATTCCAGAGTTCCCAGGTCAAGGAGAAAATATTATAAGCAGCCAGAAAGAAACAATTCAAGTAATGTGGAAACACAGTCAGGATAACATAAGATTTAGCATCTCCTACACTAAGTGATCTAAGGTCTTGGAATATGATATTCCAGAGGTTAAAGGAGATAGAATTTAAACCAAGAATCACATTCCCAGCAAAACTGAGTGTAATACTTCAGGTGAAAAAAATGGTATTTCAGTGAAATAGAGGACTTCTATGCATTCTTGTTACAAAGACCAGAGCTGAACAGAAAATTTGAAAAATAGAAACAATAGAATCAAGAGAAGCATAAAAAGGTAAACAGGAAAGAGAAACTGTAAGGACTTAATAAAATTGAACTGTTTATATTCCTATGTGTAAAAATGACATTTGCAACTCATGAGACCTTTCTCAGTATTAGGATAGTTAGAGGGAATGTGTGTGTGTGTATGTGTGTTTGAATGTGTGTATGTATAAGTATATATATATACATATATATGTATATATACGTATATATACACACACATATATATACGTATATATACATGTATATATATATATATGTGTGTATATATATATATATATATATATATATATATATATATATATATATATATATATATATATATATATATATATATATATACATATGTAGAGACAGAGACAGAGACAGAGAGACAGAGACAGAGGGCACAGGGTGAGCTGAATATGAATGGGTGATACAAAAAATGAAAATTAAGTGATGAGAGGAATGTATTAGGGAAAGAAAGAGAGAGGTAGAATGTAGTAAATCATCTCACATAAAAGAGGCAAGAAAGAGCTTTTACAATGGAGAGGACAAAGGGGATGCTAAGAGGGAATAAGTGAGCCTTCCTTTCATCAGATTTGGCTTCAGGAGGGAGAAACATAGACATTTAATTGGGTGTGGAAGTTTATCTTACCCTACAGGTAAGTAGCAGGTAAGGGAATAAAAGAGCAGGTAATAATACAAGGGACAGTAGATTGTGGGAAGGAGCAATCAGAAGCAAACACTCTGGTAGAGGGATAGGTCAAATAAGTGGAGGGCAGGATAGGGTAGAGGGAAAAATAGTTAGTCTTTCACAACATGAATGTTACCTAAGTGTTTTGTATGACTACACATGTATAACTGATATCAAATTGCTTGCCATCTCAATGATGGTGAGTGAGGAGGGGGAAGTGAGAGAATGTGGAACTCAAAACTTTAAAAATGAATGTCAAAAATTGTTTTTATATACAACTAGGAAATTATATATATAATGTATATATATACATATATATATATAGAATGTGTGTGTGTGTATATACACACACACACACACATGCACACACACACACACACAATGGGAGGACAGATTGGAGGAAAGGGTAATCAAAATACATGCTGCCCTGGAGTGGGGGAAGATGGGAGATGGGGAGAAAATTTCAAAATCAAAATTTAGTGGAAGTGAATGTTGAAAACTGAAACCAAATATTTTTTTTTAAATAATAAAATAAAATGGGAGCCATGGATTACTCTATCTCAGTGCCCCCTTTTCACTCTTAATGCATGTAACAATAGCTCTGGATCTGACATTGGAGGACTTGGATTCAGATCTTCTTCATGGTATTTAAAACTTAAATGACCTTGACAATAATATAATTGACCTTGCAAGTCACTTCACTTGCCTGGGACTGTTTACTCCTCTGCAAAATGAGGGGATCAGATCAGAAAATCTCTAAGAACTCTTCTAATTCTAAATCTGTTTAATGTCAGGATCCCATGCTTAGATGAATGTTTCCTGTCTGTACCTGTCTGTGCTTGGCATAGACTGCTGATCCTCATCAGGGGAAAGGGTAGGAGGCATTGTCAGTTTTGGCAAGGCATTAAGAGTTAAGACTTGGAGCCCTCAATCTGTCATCCCAGCAGACCAAGCTTCCAATATCCATTTCAATCCTGGATTGCTCCTCTAGTCTTGCTCCACCCTGATCTGTTTATCTTGTTCATTACTTAACTATGCTTTTTCAATTCATGCATTCAATTTACTCCTTACTAATTTTCCCATGCCTACTCAGCATGTCTGATGGCATAGATTTGGTCTGCTGCTATTCTGTTTGATCCCGTATTCCAGGACAAGATGAATATGAACTGTGATATGCTGGTTCTCTCTGTCTGCCTCTCCTCTCTCTCTCTCTCTCTCTCTCTCTCTCTCTCTCTCTCTCTCTCTCTCTCTCTCTCTCTCTCTCTCTCTGTCTCTCTGTCTCTGTCTCTGTCTCTGTCTCTGTCTCTGTCTCTCTCTCTCTCTCTCTCTCTCTCTCTCTCTCTGTATGTGTGTGTGTTAGGGACAGAGGTAGAGAACAAGAGACAGAAGAAGAGACAAAAATAGATAAAATTATTGCCCTTAAATGTTTATGATCAAATGCCCTTGTTATATTTGCATAATAATAAAATAGAATTGATGCAAATAAATGCATATATATTTTGTTTCTCACAAGAAATCAGTTTTGCAAATCCATTATTTTTCTTTAGAAATGGTCATTTCTTGTATTTAAGGTGAAAATGTTTTCATCTCCTTTTAATTTGAAATTGTTTATAATGAACTTAACTTTAAAAACCAGGAAAAACAATCAGATGTTTTTATTTTTACAGCTCTTTACATTGATTTCCTGGCTTTCATTATTTCCATATAAGCTTATCAGTTATTTTCTCAAAGTCTCTTTAAATTTTGGGTTTTGTTCATTCTCTTGTAACTTAACCTTAAAAACCATTTCTTGTCCAAATCATAAGAGAATGCCTTATTTAAACCACTAATTAAATATTCAGTGAAATTATAAATAAACATAGATGGTTTATAGATTAGGAGTCTTATTTATTAAAGAGAAAGGTAAGACAATGATAAAGAGCAATAGAAATTTACCCAAATTTGGACTTATCTAAGAAATTGAAATATTATTTTTAGAAGGCAAGATAACCTTCTGTCAAGGACTAAAAGCACTGATTACTTTTAATCATATGGATATACAGAAAATCGCAAATAGCCATATTCTACATACATTTTAAGGTGAAGTGATAAAAGGAAAATTGGGCAAAATGTCTCTCTTCTTCCAGAAAGGGTTTGTATAACTCAATATTTATGCCATATACTAATGTTAATTAGATAAATAGGTCCATAGAGATATCTATAAATAGCTTATTTGTAGATTAGATGTAGATGCAGTTACATATTAGGGAACACCAGATTACTAATATAAAAATTTTTAGATAGAAAAAAGCTTCTTTTTGAGCTCAGCCATCTTTAAACATTTCAGCTTTCTGAATGATTATGGTATTAACATATTTTAATGAAATATTGTATGCTGGTTTTAATATGAACTAGTTTTAAAATTATATTAAGCAAAAGCTTGGTTGATCAGAAAACTGGACTGTCTATAGACAGCTAGAGAGATCTGTGAATAGATCACCAGTTCTGGAATCAGGAAGACTTGAATTGAAATCCTACCTCAGAAACTTTCTCACTGTGTGACCTTGGTCAAGCCACTTAACTCTATTTTTCTCAGTTTCCTCTTCTGTAAGATGGGAATAATAATGGCACCAACCTCCCAGGAGGATTGAGATGACAAAATGAGAATATTTGTGAAGCATTTTGCAAACTTTTAAACATTACATAAAAGCATGGTGATGGTGGTGGTGGTGGTGATGGTGGTGGTAGTGGTAGTAATAGTAGTAGTAAAAGAAGAATTCTGTAGCTTATCTTTGTAAAAGAAGGTGCATGTAAGTAGCTACCAAAATAAGACAACCTAATAGTAAAATAAGTATATTTTTTAAAATAATCAATTTAGTACTTACAGCAACTCTTTTTGGGGTGACAAAGAACTGGAAATTGTGGGGATGCCCATCACTTGGGGAATGTCTGAATAAGTTATGATATACGAATGTAATAGAATACCATTGTGCTAATAGAAATGATGAACAAGCAGATTTCAGAAAAATCTAAAAGGACTTGCATGAACTGATGCTGAGTGAAGTGGGCAGAGCTAGGAGAGCATTGTACACAGTAACAGAAACATTGTGTGATTGATCCACTATGACACACTTAGCTCTTCTTAGTAATATGATGATTCAAGTCAATTTCAAAAAGACTCATGATGTAAAATGATATTCATATACAGAAAAAAGAAATATGGAGTCTGAATGCAGATCATAGCATACTATTTTCACTTTTTCTCTTTCTTGCAGTTTTCCCCTTTTGTTCTGATTCTTTTTTTCACAACATGACTAATGTGGAAATACTTTTAACATATTGTACATGTGTAACCTATATCAGATTGCTTGCTGTATTAGGAAGGGGAGTAGAAAGGGAGGGAGAGAAAATCTTACAAAAATGAATGTTGAAAATAATCTTTACATGTAATTGGAAAAAAAATCCAAAATTCTATTAAGTGGGAAAAAAATCAATTGAGAAACCATAAAACATTTATCTTATGCTATAACTTAGAGTGATAGTCTTTTCCCAACATTTGACTCCATTCGCCTTATGTTTTGGGTTTTTTTCTTGTTTTAAAACATCACTCAGTATCCTTGAGGATGTGATTTGTAACTGCACCTTCCCAATAGAGACTTTCTTTAGTACTACACTGGAAACTCTTGAATACTTATGTATTCTTTAAAAATTGAATTACTAGATGGAAGTTCTACTAGATATTTGAAATCCTTCAATGTATTATGTAAAGCCATTCTATTCCATTTTTCCACATAAGTGAATCTCAGCAATCTCAAATAGAATAACAAATTTGACTGTACTTCCTAATAAAAATATCAACAAATTGATCATTTCACCATTGCCTTTTTAACTTGCTGTCAAAACCAATCACTATCTTTCTATCTATCTATCTATCTATCTATCTATCTATCTATCTATCTATCTATCTCATTTTTTTTTACAGAATGTGCTTTTTTCTTTATCTTTTATTATTTGTAACGTTAGAAACAATTTAATTCAACAAATATTTCTTGAGCACTTGTTCTGTTCAAGGCACTGTGGTAGGTACAGGGGAAACAAGGACAAGTATAAAAACTGTTTCTGCATTCAATTAAAAAACTGAATTTTCTTAATCAAAAGAAACAAAAGCAAAAACTATAACAAATGGCATCCATTTAAATTCATTCTTAATAGAAATCTTAGAAACTGAATCAAATTTCCTTAGAATTCTTTTTCAAGGGGAAAAAGAAAAGAAAAAAACTATCCTACCACACTGTAATGCCCAATTTACATAGTGGGCTTGGAAAAGAGTCAACATATTCATAGCTGATTGCGATTGCTCCCTAAATCATGAAATTACATCCACCCTAAGAGTTGTGATTACTTTCATCAGAAAGGTGAAAGTTCCTTGCTCGGTCAGATTACTTTCAGCAATGTGTCACTAGCTTGTTGGCCATATGTTTCCCGTTGTAAGATGCCCTGTGAGAGTTATGGATACAGTTTGGCTGCCAGGGAAATGATAGATTTCTCTCCGTTTAAGACATTAACTTTATTCCACTTTGTTCTAACACTATGTACAGGCAATGAGAATGATATAGTAGCTCCCTGTTTTCTCAAAGAAGATAATTTAAAATGAGCCTCACAGAGATTCTCTTTGACCTTATCAAACCTGACTTACTTTCTCCACCCTTCTTGGCTGCTGTTTTTTGTCTCAGATCACCAATTTTTCTCTTCACTCTTAGTCACTGTGGGAATCTCAAACTAAGTGAGCTAGAGATGAGATTTGCTCTGAGGATTACCCATGGTTCCCAGATCACTTCCCTGATGTATATGCAATTTCATTTATTCAGCTGTAGCAACTGATGTGGAAAACCAGAGCTTAGAATCACTGGCTTTCTATTCCTTTAAGTACAGACCATTTATGATGGTGAAAATGAAATTACCGATACACAAAATATTTTAGTCCCAGAGCTTGAAATTTTATCTTAAACTATGGAAAGAATCATCTTACCCAAATCAACTTCACTGTCCAAGAAGGAAAAACAATTTTTGTAGTTCATTATTTCCTATTTTTTTGGTTTCCTGAATCCATTGGCACCCAAAAGATTAAAGAGTTGTCTCAATTTAATTGAAATAGAAACTCTTTTAGATAAGTCTCAATTTCCTCCACATACATTGCAGAATGTACTTATTCGTTTACCACACCTAGAAGAGAGTCTTAGATGCCTTGTTATTTTGGATTATTGGGGTTTTTTTTTTGTTTTGTTATGTTATGTTTTGTTTGTTTTCCTGGTCATAAGGGTAGAATTATCTATATCTGAGATTTCATCAGCCTGTGGAATGCCCAGCATAAAAATTCCCTCTCCTGATGCAAATCGTCCACTCAAGTCTTAGAGAGTTGCCTGGGAGCCTAAGATATTGAAGAATTTATCTGTGCTTACATAGCAAAAAAAAAAAAATTTGATTCACAAGATTTAAACTCATCTTCTTAATTCCATGCCTAACTATGTATTATGTTGCCTCTCACTTTGCAAATGTTAAATGTTTGCAGGGTGGAATGAGATGTGAATGTTACTTACTTCTTTGATTTTATACTACCTTCATTTTTATCAATAAATCCTCCATCTGTTTCTGTCACTGTTATATTTCAGATTACAAAGAAAAAGTAGAAACGTGCTATGAATGACTGCCCATAGAGTATCAGGCATCAATGGCACTTTGTATGTGCTTTTTTGATGATGATGAGGAACTTTGGGCTCTTCAGTCAGGGGGACCTGAGAGCATAGTAATGATACAGATGAAAAGGGAAATAGATCACATTGAAATAAGCTGATTTTTCATATAAGACATGGAGAGAGGTATCCCTTATTGAGCATCAAAGAGTCTCCATCAAGACACTTTGACAAAGCCTTTCAGTTCTCATCCACAAGACATTTGTCTTTGTCCTAAAAGAGTCAGTTTCCTGATTCACCCAAATCCTATTTAATCTTGGTGTTCAGGTTTTTTTATGCATTTTTATCTTTTCATGAAGGAAAAAAAGCATTTATATCATGTGACCTGTATTTCAAAACTGCAAGAGTATGCAACTTTTTCCTGGTCCTTGCTCTTGCTATACAGAATTGACTAAGTGACAGCAAATCAGAGGGAAAGGAGAAGCATTGTTATAATACCTTACCTACCTTCTGCTTCCCCTCACTCAGCTGCTATCCTTTCCTTCTGAATCCCAGAACTCCCTGAGATTTTGATTTACTTTATTTTATCTATCCATTACTGTTATCCTGTATCATTTTGACAACCTGTCAGAGTGCAGCTGACTCTCTCTACTAAGCGGGTTGGCAGAGTTCTCCTCAAATAGTCTTTTTCAGTGTAGCATTCTCCTCGAGATTCATAATCTTGCTAAGACTAGAAATGGATCTGGAATCAGGCAGAAAGGTTTTTGCAGATATCCTGCAGGATTTTTTGAAGTAGAAAAGATGTTGGCTTAATAAAGTATTATTTACTTTTGTTTAAATAGAATTGTTTACTTTTTTTAAATAGAACTGGAAAATTATGGTTATATACAAAGGGAAACACTACAGATCACTCAGGAACTCTCTACTCTGTAAACATTTAATAAATACCTACTGTGTTTAGAAAAATATGGCAGGAACCAGAAGAAATACAAAACAAAGATAGGCACAATTTTTTCCATCATTGAGTTTGTAGTTTAGTATGTGAATAATATGTAAACATGATAACTTGATAAAAACAATATAAAGGGACTCTCCCAATTACCAAATCATTGGTGATTAGGTTCCCCCAATAGATTTTTTTTAATTTGATCTAAGTGTCTGAACAAAATGATTGACCCTAAAGACAGTGCCTTCAAAGCAGAGTTTGATTTTAGAGATTATGGGCTTGGTAGGTAAAGTAAGAGACTAAGGTGATTTTAACATTTTAGTAGTGACTTTTAAAAATTTCCTAAACTAATCCTCAGAAATAACCTAAATAGCAAGTTGTGTGAGCAAAAACAACAGTAGTTCTATATGCATAGAAATACTTTTTCTTCCTTTAAATTACACCTTTCAAAAGCACCTCTGAGATCCCATTGAACTAAAAGGACAATTCAGAATGAGTTGTGATGTTTCCATTCAACTGTCAGGTGAAACTAAATTGAATTTCCCTATTTTTCATTCAACCCATCAAGCCTTCTTAAATAGTTGTAGAGGAAGGGATATCAGCAATTCTGAACCCAGGAAGCCAGAGACTTCTGCTTGAAAATGATGATCAACTGAGAATAAGTTTCATTTTCTTATCCATAGAGCAGAGGTGGGGAGAATGCAGGTTTTAATAACCAGGGCCAAATTGAAAAGTACTTTACAATTCAGGCTGCATCTTAATATGTGGGAAAGACAGTCTAACTGGTCTATTGGGAAAAGGGGCCCTCCTTTAAAGAAGAGGAAAATGAAGAGTCTATATCTTAGTCCAGAAATAACAGAATAAATTTATGATTATAAATTATGCTTATAATTAGAAGAGGCCTCATCAATGATCCTGAGATGAAGGGAAAAAAGCAGTTTCAACTGAAGCTCTGGAAAGAATGGCCAAAACCAAGGTCCATCATATCACGTTGTGTTTGGCACAGACTCAAGAATCCAAGAATTTGCCTCCCATCCACCTATGGAACTTAACATTTTTCCCATTGGGACCTGAGTCCTGATGGGGAGGTATGCCCTCATTCTTAACTCTAAAATTTTATTTATATCTGACATAAAATGGCAGCAGTAAAAGGACTTTCAAATGTGAAATTCAGAAAGGAAAAATCAGTGACAGAACTTTGGTTCTGCAGAAAGGACCTCTTATCAACACAATATCACTTAAAAGATGTATGGATGCCTCATTTCTGTTTTTTTGTGGATGGAGACAGGAAGAAAAGTTGACAAAGTAGACAGAAGAGGAACAGAGAGAGAAGAAAGATTGTAGTAGTATGGGGACAGAGAAGAAGAAAATATCAATGGGGGGGAGGTATAAGTAACAATATGAAATGCTACAGAAAGTCTATGAAAGAAAAACTGAGAAAATGTTCTTGGTTTTAGAAATGACAAGACCATTGTTGAACCATATTGAAAGCTTACTCTATGTCAAGCTCTGTGTGAAGGAGGTGAGTCAGTGCTCTCAAGCATCTTCTATTCTAATAGGAATATAGCACAAATAAGGGAGTGGTGACCAGGGAAGGAAATTTTTGATATGAGCCATAGGAATGGTGAGTTGATATATAGAGAATTCAATTGACAAACCCTTTCCAGAAGAAATGATGCTTTATTGAATCCAGAAAAAGAAGAATCTGGAGCAAAACTTGTGTATCCTTCAGACTTATTGTAAGTATGTAGGCCTGCCACACCCCAGAAATCTCTCGATCAAGCCCTGGAATTCACATGTTAAAAATACCCTCTACCCCTGCAGACGTTCCCTCTGATTGGATGACATCTCCCAGCACCCACATTTAAGGAGATTTTCCAAGCCAGTCATGTCTTCATATCTCAACAGATTGGACTTCTATACCATCCCTCTAATCCTAACACACACACATGCATGCACACACACACACACACACACACACACACATCTATAATTCCTTTCCTCAGCCCCTCTTTTCTACTTCCCTTTATGTGTTCTCTTCCTCAAATCTCTTTGAGGGTAAAGTTGTCTTTCTTTTTTCTTGTTTTTAGTTATATCCCCGGCATTTAACATAGTGCCTGGCACATAGAAAGCATTCAACAAATGCTTCTTGACTCCCTCAGTAGGGCCCAGGGTCAATGTTCTAAAACTGAATGAAATACTCTCCAGAGATTGGGAGAATGAATTATGTAGGTCAATATGTAAAGCCTCTATGGTATAGAGGGTGCTGGTGCATGTAGGAGGCCTAAAAAAGAGTCACATTTGGATTTCACCCATTGACTAAGAATGTATATAATACTATAATTTTATTGTCTTGTAGCTATTTGTGTATTTGCCTCATTTCATCTTTGCATGCTTATCTTTTTACATCTTTTTACAGCATATTGCACATGCATCAGTACTACAATGGATCATTGATCTCAATAGAATTGTAGGGATACAAGCTGAATTATAGAAGTGATGATGGGAGAAATGTCTGGCATGTAGGATAGAATAGTTGTTCCTTTTACTTTAAAGGTAAGGAAACCATCCTTGAGATTTAACTGAACCAAGATTCTATGTACCCAAACAAAAAAGGCAGCCAATTATAAGGCAGGTACTACTCTCCTTCAAGTTTGACCAGTGCACCAGTATGTCTACCACCAAGGCAACTGAATCAAGGCTACATCTTTGATGAGTTTTCTTTCCATGCTATAACTAAATAAACAGTCTTTTTAAGAAAATTAAATGGTCTTCATATAATTTGTGTGCTCATTGTATGGTCTAAGTGCCATTTTATTCCATTTCTTAACCTGAAACACTAGAAGAACTTGAATCAGGACTGGCCAATAGCAAGGGACTTCAGCAGTGAGGAGATGGTGAGGAAATGCATCTGGCAACAACAGGAAACTTGTTCTACAAGTTTATCAATGGAAGGGTGGAAAATTATAGGACGATAGATTGAAATCTTGGTAGGATAAAGGGAAGGATTTGTTTTTTGTTTTGTTTATTTTAGGGTTATTAGGATTCTTTGGGGGCTTTTGCCTGTTTTATAATAAAGGAGATTTTAAAATCCTTATAGGAAATACCCATTGACTAATTGACTTTAAATTCAGCCCTATTCTCTTTCATACTTGCTCTTTTAGTGAACGTATTTCACCCATGAACTTTAGAAAAGAGCCCATGTATGCAATGCTCAAATCTACATCTTCAGTCATGATCGATCTAACCAGTTCAAATCTAAAATTTCCAAGTACCTATTGTACAGCAAAGTCTGGATATCCTAATGAAGTCTTGAACTCAGCATGTCCAAACTGAACTTATCTTTACTTGCAAATCCCTTTCTCTGCCTCACCTTGCTAAACTTCCCCTTTCTGTTGAAGGTACTACCTTTCTCCTAGTCATGACAGCCCATGATATAGGTATCATCTGTGATTATTCTTTTTCAAAAAGTTTCTGGATGCTTTTGTTTTTACATTTAGAATTTTTTTTAAACTGGCCTCACAGTGAAGGGTATTTGGTAACAAAGATAATTAAAACAATACAGTGACCTCATCTATGAGTGTATGAATCCAGACCAATAGCATTCCCCAACCTCTACATTTAAAAAAAAACTTGTAATTTAATAGAAATTTGTTTTCCTTCTCACCAGCAGTGTCCTGGAATTGGATTATTTTGGTGAACTCTTGAGAATCAATTGTTATTTTTTTCCACAAAATTTATGAGTTGGTTAACAAAATAGCCACTGCACAGTTTGATCAGCTCCTACACCAGTAATGTTATTTATTGCTTTATTTTTTTCTTTTAATCTTATTTGTCTTTAGTCTATTGTTGTTGTTTTATGTAATTAATTTATTTATTTTTAGTTTTCAACATTTATTCCATAAGATTTTGACTTTCGCATTTTTCTCCCACACCTTCCTTTGCCCCCTCCCCAAGACAGCATGTAATTGACATAGGCTCTATTTATACATTCATATTAAACCTATTTTCACATTGGTCATGATGTAAAAAAAGAGTTAAAACTAACAGGAGAAACCATGAGAAAGAAGAAACAAAATAAAACAACAAAAGAAAAGGAGAGCAAATAGTATGCTCCCATCTGCATTCAGACTCCCAAGTTTTTTCTCTAGATATGAATAGCATTTTCCATCATGAGTCTTTTGGAGTTGTTTTAGATCTTTGCATTATGGAAAGGAGTTAAGTCTATTAAGATCAGTCATCACATAATGTGTATTTGTTGCTTTAAAAAAATTGGTGTCAGTTATAATAAAGGATATTTTCAAAACATTATTATTCATCTTAAAAGGTTATGGTTTTAATGTTATTTGAAAGTGAATTTAATTGTGCTTTTTCTGATTGTGTTAATACAATACTGGGGAGAAAATCTGGAATTGCTATGAAGTTGCTAGACATTTTTTCCTAAAATCATGATGTGGCAGTATTTAAATCCTCTATTACACTGTCATTTGACAACTCCATATCAGAAATAAAATAAGGCTATCATTTAAAATTATTTCTGGATGAAATTTATTCTGTCATCAATCTAATAAAAATTAAACCAAGTTAGAAATTGTGGCTAAAGACCTTGAAACTGAAATTTTTAAAAAATGTTTAAGTATTGGAAATGAGATGGGTGACATATAGTTTTTGAGTTCTTACTGCTGTATGACACACTGATCACATATTATATATGCATTTTCTCCTTATTTTAGGTTGTCAAAGAGATTAGCTAACAGTAATTTCTCACAGGATCTTGCTTCAATGATTGACATTTTTGAAAAAATTTCATTACTTTCAATTGCATTGCAGTCAAGATCAACTGACATTCAGAAAGTATAAAAAAAATCAAATACACAGTAAAAGTTTTGCAAAATATAAAGACTGGTACCGGAAAACAAGAATTTCAAGATAAAGATTTGATTAGGTAAGATAGATTTTAAAACATTTTGCTTAATAAAAATAATAAACTTAATGCTCTTCCTAGGAATGTGTCACTAGAAAATATAATTCAACACAGGGATTTACCTCTTTTATTGGACAGAAAAAAAAGGAAAGTATTTTGGATTGTTTCAACTTATCAGAACTACCTACTTGACCCTGTGAAGCACAAACTTCACTATAGATAGCTGATAAATACATGTAATTTAGCGGAAATTTTAAAATGAAACTGATTTGAACAATTTTGAGGAATTTGTAGATGATAATGTAGAAAAAAAAAACCATGATCTAATCCCTGAAATTATGCAAATAAACCTAAAAATTATTCTTGTAATGAGTAATTCTAAAGCTCAAAGAGGTTCCAGTTTAATGGATATAATATGTACATATGTGATATAGTGGCAGAGTAGATATAGAGCTAGGCCAAGAGTCAAAAAGATCAGAATTCAAAATAGGCCTCCTGTTTGCCTCAATTTCCTTATCTGTAAAATAAGCTGGAGAAGGAAGTAGCAAACCACTCCAGTATCTTTGTCAACAAAATCCCAAATAGGGTCATGCAGAGTCAGAAACAATTGAAATGACTGCACAACAAGAACCACAGATCAAATTTAATGAATATGCACACACGTATGGATTGGAATGCAACCACATATCACATTTGCCAAACCATGGGTGATCAAAATAATGAAAACATTCTGTGAGAACCAATTACCTATAGGGAATTTATAAGAAAGGGTATTATTTGTTTTAATATTATTTATAAATTGTATGCCATATACCCTCTCTACTAGTAAATATTATAATAAACTCATATGTATGTCTATGTATGTATATATGTATGTATGCATATTTCTGGGACCCATCTTCAATGCCAATCCCAAACATAGGTGTTTATGTAAAAATTCAAAGTTTGTCCCTTCATTCAACTCTATATCATAATTTTAATAATACACACGTTCCATTAATTTAGTTTCTCCTCCCTGGACACTAAAAACTGATCTCTATTGAGTAAGCATAGATATTCTTGAAGAGTCCATATAATGTTCTGGAACTTGACGTCACCAGCACAACATTATCCATGAACAGATGACAGAATCACTAATAGGCAAGTTACCTTTGATTTGTACCATGTGAAAGACATTTTTATGTCAATGGTGAATACCTTTGTTAAGCATACATTTCCTTGTTTTTTGTCAATAATCAGAGGGTCACTCAATAAAATTATCTCTGTGGTTGCATTTATCAAAGGATCTCATATATTATTAACAAATTTATGAGAAATACCTAGTTGGAAAACCTTTTTAATGATGCTTTTTGCTCTACCAAGTCAAATTCTTTTCCTTTCTTTTTCCTTTTAGTTTTCTTATTTCAGCAATGAAAAACATGGAAAGATTTTGTATTCTTTGTACCTTTCAGTCTACTATGTGGTTGTAAAGATGAAAATTTCTAGAGGTTATCACCTAAGTGCTTTCAATGCACTTACTGAACATTCCAAAATATATCATGAAGAGGAGCAAACATGACATTCAGTGATTTTTGCTTTAACTTTGGTCACATGAAACCAGCTCCATTGAGTGTTTTTTCTGCCATCACAAGGACAATCTGTGACTCATCTTTCCAGATAGCTGCAAGTCCCTGTTATCATTTGATTTCATTTATCATGAGTATTCATATTGATGAGAAATCAATTCATTGATCAATGCACCAAGACTTCCCATTTAGAATATCTAAGTTAATGATAAAATGTCAAATGTGGTCTAAAAGCTGTAGGATTATTAGCTTCCTCAGACTTTGGCAATTCTAATTCCTCACTATGAAAGTGAAAGAGGGGATGTAGGACTTAGGACTCTTACCCCAGTGCACAGCCTCTCTCAGAGTATTAGAAGAGTTCTCCTTCCCCAACTTTGTCCCAGGTAGCTGCAGACTCTATCTCCCATTGGTTAGAAGGGCTAGATAAATGATTAAATGTGTGTGTGTGTGTGTGTGTGTGTGTGTGTGTGTGTGTGTGTGTGTATGTTTCTGTATTCCCCCATCTGGACTCAGTCTGGTCCATTTTCTAGATCTGTTTGGAGGAGTTTTTTAAGGAAATTTACCACATTGTTCCCTACTACGTCATCTTGATTCTGTCCTTCCCATGTAATAGATTTTTCATAAATGTTTGTTGAACTGAATACTGAGAGAGTTATTAACTTCTCTAAGTGAGCTCAAATCATTTGTTCTCACTATATTTCAGCGCACTGAAAGAACTTAACAGGTGTGATTTCTGTGCTTTGTGATCCAAGATGTCAAAGTGTTTTACTAATTTTCTGAATGGGGAGGAAAGTAGACGTTTCAAACTGTATGTTGAGGTACATGATTCTAGATTCTTTTCAAGTTCTGGAAAGGATTACTAAAGATACAATTTGTGAATGCTTAGAATGGGAATTATTGATTATTTTGAGATAGCTTGAGTTTGTTAAGAATAAGTCATACCAGAATAACCTCATTTTTTTAAAAACAGATTTAGTAGAAAAGTAGGCAGATGACTGTAGGGAAATAGTATTATCTGAATATTATTAAGGCCATTGATGAAAAAGCTTCTGTTATCCTTAAATATAAGGGGAAGGGGAAAGTGTATTTCCCAATAGAGAAGTTAGATGGCTGTAGACTTAGCTGGCCAAAACCCAGAGGATTTGCTTGATTAATTATCTTAGAGTACTATATTCTGCATTGCTCTTAAGGCAATTCTGCCTAATATTTTTTTTTATCATAGAGAATATTCTTATCTAATTTGTACATGATGTGGAGACTGGAAGCATAGCAAATACATTAAATCATAAAAAGTTGATAGGTTAGAATAGTGGACAAAATAATGAAATAAAAAAAAGTCAATGAGTATCAATGTAAAGTTCAACACCTTGGGCTTAAAAATTCAATCTCACAAGCAATATAGTTCCTGGCAAGTAGTAAGTGCTTACTAAATGCCTGTTGATTGACTTACTAGAAGGAAGTTTTAGTGGACTGCAACTTCAATTTGAATCAACATTGCAATGTAACAAGCAAAAGAAATAGTATTAACTTAAAATGCATCCTTCTACATTCTTTAACTGATGTGTTAGCTTCAAAACCACCTTCATCATGATCTTCTATCTGTTGAAGACATTGTGATTAGTAAACCTTTCTGAGCAGTCAGGCCTGCAGTCTTCTTCAATCAGCCTTCTCAGCAGGCAGCTCTCTCAAAGAATGACTTTGAAGCTATCTTCCCAATTAGGCTAGAAGGTACAGAAGCCTGTCCTGAGAACATGCCTATCTTTTGAATTATTCTTAAAAGAGTTGTCTTCCCTAAACTTCCTTTTAAATTTCTTGTCCTCCTGCAACACACTGCACCTCCCCTAATTACCCCCACAGCCAACCCTCTGTATTCACCCCTTCTCTGTTCACCTATTACCTAATTTATGGTAAAAAAGAGTTTTTGTCTTTCCCTGGCTGAAGTAAATCTCCCAACGATCTATTCTCTCATCAAAAATAAAAAAAAAAGATGGAGAAACCCTGGAAGAAAACCAATTTAACCTCATCCTGGTAGCCCCTGGTCTATGCAGAATAGTCACTGTTTCATTCCTTAGAGAATTCTGCAAAATATCCCATTTTGTCACCCAGGAACACATCACTGTTTATAGTCTTTACTTTTCTACATACTTATCTGTATATATCTTTTTCATACTTCTTGAGACCATAATAGAATACACACTCCTCAAAGGCAAGAAATGTTTCTCATTTTATCTGTTTCCTCAGCCTCTAACACAAGGCTTAATGAATGCTTGTTGAATTTAAGTCATATGAGATTCAGACAGATGACAATGGAATTTATCCCAAGTTTCCAATTCTGTGATATAATATTAACATAATCAATGGGCAATAAAAACCAGCATTGAAAAAAGAATAATATTTTTTTAGTTTGGGAAAGAAAAAAATGAAATGATTCAGAAATCATGTGACTTATGTTTTATAGGATTAACAACTACAGTAAAAGGTTCAATAAATGTACATCAGTAGAGAAAAACGTATTTCTACATTTAATGATTTAAAAGATGTGTAGTTCCCACATTGTGAGTATTCTTTCCAACAATGTAGATCATAACCTCATTTTTGCTTAACAGTCAATTCCATTCAGTAGTTGTGGTCACTTAAAAATTATTCATCTGGGGCCAAAATGAGGTACTCTTGTGCTGAAACAGTAGACTTATACTCCATTGCCTGGTTCCTTTTCATCTTGTGTTTCATGACCACCGCTTTCAACAATCTCTGGTTACCTCCACATCTCAGTAAAGTATCAAAAGAGAGCGTTAGTGGAGAAGAAGAACATTAACTTTGGGAATATTTAGAGACAAAGACTAAAGAGGACACTAAAAACGAAAGGAGGTAAAGTGAGTTTATGAAAATGAAATTGTAGTGTTTCCTTGGCATATAAACTGAAGAAGCTAGAGCAAGATAAGAGATGAATGACTTAAAAAAAAGCCGAATTCAAAAGAAAAGATTAAAAGTTAAATAACTATCTTTAATAAATAAAAAAGAAGGATGAATAAGAAGTACTGTAAGCTCATTTTAAGATAGTTTGTCAGTTACTTTGGTTCCCAAATATTTTAATAGAGAGACTAACAGGAAATAAAGGGAAGAAAAGTTAAAGATGCAATCAGCTGGATGCTCTTAGCACTCAGGTTAGACTTCAAGAATGTTAGCTGTTGTGACAGGAGCATAAACTCTGTGTTCACTGCAGCTGTAACTTAGTCCCAGGAGAGTAATTTACACACAGTTTCTGGCTCATGAACAGGAAAACTTTCATCCCAATAAATTATGAAATTGTGGGGTTGCATGGGACGAGGAAGGAGTCACAAGTCTTGTAGCCCATTGTCTTGTTCCAAACAGGTTTATACCGAAACTATTCCAGAAGCATGGGTGCTCTCCTTGTTCTTAAAACTATCTACAAAGGAGATTTCAAAGTTGATTTTGGTGCTGTATTCCTGCACCTCACCACCCCTGAAGTCAAGAAATATTCTGAATGCTTAATCTTAAATCATTCCAGCTGTAAAGAAGGTTTATTTCAACCTTAGTTGTTAGTGGAAAAGAGCTATTCTCAACAACATATATTGTCTACAGTTAAAGAGTAATAATGGAATTTTTTAGGTCAGAATGTTATTTTTCCCAAGAGAAATAAAGGAAGTTTTGTGAACAAAGAGCATATTATCTGATGGAAGGAAAAGGGGGAGCATAGCAGAGGATTATTGTACTTTGGCAAAGTTATTACATTAGGTTATTCAAACAAGGCAAACATTATTTTTCCCATCTCCAATTTCTAGTTCTCTATCACATTTCTGAGAGGCAATATGGCATAGTAGATAGAAGACCAGTGATGAAGTCACAAAGACTGGTTCTGGTCATGTCTCTGACACAGATTAGCTTTGTGATCATAGGCTAGTAACTTATACTCTCAGAATTCTAGGAAATTAAGACTCTAAGTTACAAATGACTTAATGCCTTTCAGTAGTAGAAGTACCCACAAGTGGAGTGCCCTATGAGACAGGAGTTCTTAAACATTTTGGAGTCATGAGCCCTTTGGAAATCTGGTCATATCTATGGAACCCATTCTCAGAGTAATGGTTTTTAATGCATTAAATAAAATTCATATGATTTCAAAGGAAATAAATTTTATTGAAATATAATTATCATAATTTTTCCCCACTCAAGTTTATGAAAACTTTGAATTTTTTTCATGAATCCCTCAAGGGCCTATTATTCCCGGTTTGCCTAATATAGGGGAAAAAACAGATGTCCAGGTAGGGGAAAGAATAATTGGAAATGTTATTTCCACAAAATAAAAAAGGAAACAGAATTTACTTTATTTGTATTTGAATATAACTTGTACAGTTAAAAATTTTGAAGCATAACCATTACTATTTCTCAAGTACGTCATGTACTCTAGTGGATGACATGAAAAGAAATGTTACCTCTATGTTGGAGATCTATATGTTTTCAGTTAGCAAAGCATAAAGAAACTTTTTTTGAGGGGATGAGGTTTTCTTTTCTCCCCTTTTGGGGTCTCAGAATAGATAGATCTAAATAAGCTTAAAGAGACCAGATTCTACTATTCTAATTAAATGTATAGAGCCAGGGTCAGACCCCAAACAAAAACCAAAGACAGAGAGCTCTTAAAATCAGTCAAATAAACCCCTGAGAGGAAAGGAATGGTAGATAAATGTGTACCCTGCTAAGCAGAACTCACTGAAGAACTTAACATAAGAGAAGAAAGAGGAGAAAGGCGCAAATATTCTTGGGCTGATTTCAGAGAACTCAGAGAAATAGACTTTTATGTGAAGTTGTAAATGATCCATATGAAGGGCTGGGAAAATCAGGGAAATGATCAAAGACAAAGAAAGGGTATATTGGACATTAACCTTGTAGAAACAGCCTGTTTGATTTAAAGAATACAGAAAACAATCCAGCAAGTAAAGACAGAAGATGAAATAGGAATTACAAAGGGCATAGAGCTAGATGATAGAAGGTTTTACAGATAAATAAAGCAGTAATCCACAAATGAGAGAGCTTTAGGAACCTCTTGAGAAACCTAAAGGCAATGGAAAAGGCAGAAACTACTGGGAATTCACACACACACACACACACACACACACACACATGCACACCATGAAAGGAGAAAAAAAAAGAAAGCATAACAGAAACAGACACATTTCTTCAAACTACTCAGCAAAGAGACTGAAAGACAAGACAAATCAAGGGTACCTCTAAAGCAGTTGGAAATGTACTTAGTTCCAAAGACAGGAAACTATAGGGATTACCAAAGGCTGGATGAACTACAGCCATTTGCAGACTTTTACGCATTTGAGTGCTGGAGAGTAAAAGGAAGGTTTGACAGATTGATGTCCTTTAGGGAGGCATCAGTTGGGTAATAAAGGGTCTGACCAACTGAGGAGGTTTTTAAGTGGAATGAATGTTGGTTTTATTATCTGTAAAATGAAATTCCCTTAAGTGTGTGATGATTGGCAATCAAAACTATTGTAAACAATTTTAACATGATTTTTATAACTAACTAGAAGGATTAGAAGCAAACTGTGAAAAAGCAATTATTTTTGGTATTTTCTTATGAGTTCATTTTAATTTATTAAAAACTTTTAGCTTATCTTCCCCTTTTTCCAATATCCAAGGTAAAGGCATAATGCTGTAGGTTTAGAATGCTAGGATATTGCCATGAAAATAATTTAAATCTGTTATAATTTTGATAAAGATGCAAAAGCTTAATGTGGGCATTTACAGGGCCCACATTAAGTAAATTATTAAATATTAAATTAAATGCTATTAAATGCTATTAAATAAAAATACCTTTGTTAATTGTCCTACTTGCTAAAAAAAATGAAAATCATATGAATAGTAAATACTCTGCTAACTTTCTCTTAAATATCCAAATACTTTCCTCATGATAAATGCTCCACTTTAAAGTGAATTCAGAGAAAATAAAAGTGCTACTTGATAGTATATTATGTCATGATGCTAAGTTAGGGTATAAGTATTTTTGCTTGCATTCACTGCATTTCATGTGTGTGCTTTCCATCCAGATGACAGAAAGCAATTACCCAGTTAAGTATTTAATATGAATTGCTGTGGTCTATTCATGCAATTCCTGTCCACACCCTCTAGGCCACCATCTGCATATTCCATCATGCTGGGCCCTCCACAACTTTTTCTGTGGGGAATCACATAAATAGGGCTTGAGATGAAATTTAGTCTCTATGTTAAATCTAATGATCTGCACATTTTCCTCATCCTCACAGGTCAATAAAACCCAGACAAGTGAAGCTGCTTTAAGAACTCCTTATCCAGCAGAAGAGATAGAAGGGAATACATTTTCAAGATCCTGCCACATTTGCAGATTGAATGTAATTTATTTACCCCATTAGTTAAATCTCTTAAGTCCAAGGAAGCTTTTAACATGACTTGCTAAGAAATTTTACCCCCAATATAATATTGAACTAATTATTTTTTTCTTGCATCCGTAGCCATGTCAAAGAAATCTACTGTTGCCAAGGTTTATGGCTAACAAATGAGTAGTGTAAGAGGGAATTGCTTTAAAGGAATTATGGGAAATGTACTTTTAGAAGTCATAAGGAAGGCAAAGTAAGTCATATTATCTGAAATTTTGAACACTCTCAATGATCATTATTTTGTTATGGCACGCAACAAATACTTAGAGGTCTATCTTAATTCTAATAGGAAAGAAAAGACGGGCAACAAAGCTTTTATCTCTAGACAACAATAAATACCAGTAGTAGTCAGAAGTGTTACAACCAGATAGAAAGTCCTTATTCACCAGTTATACTTAAATTATATCCCATCAGTGAGGGGTCTATTAAGGTAGTAAAGGATCTGTTTCCTCCATATTTTCATAGTTCTAAGGGTACAGGACAGCATAATGAAATTAAGTCTATTCTCTAACTTATATATTGGTGACAGGCATCACTTTCAAGGCGAATACCTTAGAATGGATGGACCGATAAAATGAAAAGTCATGTTGGTATAATTAACAATATAAACAATTTAGTTTATAGTTTCTTGTGATGAACTAGTAGACTCAAAAGACAGAAAGCATACTATCTTTCTGCAGTGGTAAATGAGCATCTCATCTCTGCCAAATGTAGTGTTGATCAGGGTGCCAAAGCATTGCATCAGGCCAATTCTTCAGTAATCTCTGTTTAGTAATTAGCACATTGTCATCAGTGAAAATGGTAGGATTCACCATCTCTCTTTCACTACATGCTGCTGTTCAACTTACTCTGGTTTTCCTTTTTTTTAATCAACTGGTTTAACTCGAAGTCATAAATTAAATAGCAACATCAAATTGGGCTATGTTACTTTTTTAATTCCCATGTACATTCTTGGCAGGATCACTTTAATAAGATGTGATGTAAGTTTGGACTTGTCAACTTATTTTTTTAAGTAGGGTGTAGACTGTTGGTTTACTGGTGTCAGCAGAAACCCCTGAGAGATATCGAATGAAGAAAAATACAATAACATTTCTCACAAGGTAAGTAAAGATTTAGCATGTTAAATATTATTCTATCATCCAAGGAAAGATGTGCACATATCAGTATGGATTTTGCTATCCAAAATTGTATTAGAGTAGTTTTACATATTTGTTCAAGGTAATACATATCTAAATAACATCTAGATATATGGAGATAAAAAAGATAGGTGATAGATAAATGGATAGATGGAGAGAGAGAGACAGAGAGACAGAGAGAGAGAGAGAGAGAGAGAGACAGAGAGACAGAGAGAGAGAGACAGAGAGAGAGAGAGATAATCACTTTTCTAGGACTGGAACTATTTAATTTTCCCTAAAAAAAGGAAAGGCAGTTTCGCACAGTCTACGCACAGACAGCTTTGAACTCACAAAGAACTACATTCAAGTTCTGCCTCAAACATACCGGCTGTATGATCGTGAGAGTCACCTAAACTCTCAGTTCTATAGATAACTCAATAAGACTATAAACTGAACAAAAGGTATCATCCTACATCAAAACAGAGTTTCTCCTGGGGGGTTCCCTATACTGGTGAAATCACAAGTCCTTCTCTATTCCCCAAATCAGGTAGATGTCTTTCTTAATTGATTTGACTCAGAAGAACCACATTTAGTCTTAAAGACTCTCCTCTAAGTTATATTCCATTCACATATAAGAACCATTTAGGACTCCACAATAGATGGGATTTTAGAGAAAAAATTATTTGATGATGTGCTGAATATCATTACAAGTATCAGTTCCCTAGCGATGTAAAGGTTCTCCATATGCTTCCATTACAGATCACATTGTATTAATTACATAAATTTCTAAACACAATGAAGCCTCCTTAATACCCATTGCAATAGGTAAGTTTGGTCTAGCTATTCAGAGTGAAAATCAAGGTCAACAAAAATCTGATATCACCCAATATATTGTACTTGGCTCTGTATATAGTTGTTACATAGTTGAGAGAGCAAATACATCCATGGCCCCTACTCAGTAAAATCCAGGGGCTTCCTATCATCTCCAATATCAACCATAAAATCCACTGTGTACTATTCAAAGACTTTCATAACTTTCTCCCCCTCACTTTTTCAGTCTTCTTATGCCTTTCACTCCCCCAAGTACTCTTGATCACCAGTAATACTGGCCTCACTGTGTTCCTTGAACAAGATAGTCTATCTCCCAACTTGGGGCATTTTCATTGGCTAGCTATCCAGCAGGGAATATTCTCCCCTTTCATCTCCCTCTGACTCTCATGACTTCCTTCAGATTCCAGCTAAAATCTCACATTCTACAGGAAGCATAGTGTTTTGTCTCTGCTGTTTGCTTTCTATTTACCCCGAATATAGCTCATTTGAGTGTAATTATTTGTATACTATCTCCTCCATTAGACTGTAAGCTCCTTCAGTGCAAGGATGTTTGGTTGTTGGGGTTTTTGGGGGGGTATATCTTAAAACCTATTTTAAAAATAAAAACAAAATAAGAAAAGAAAAGAAGAATACCATCATGTAGAAGGTAGAATGTAAGAGGATTCAATATAAAACAATAGATTTCCACTTCAAAAGAACCTATATAATAAATACTAAGCATTGTTTTCAAAACTATGAAACTTTTCTTTGTTTCCTTATAGGTTTTCTTTTGTTATCTGCTGTGTATTTTTACTTTATTTTCCCTCACCCTCCAAAGAAGGTTACAGTTAAACTTGGTATACATGTATAAATATACATACATATTCATAGATACCTAGAAACATATACATACAATAATATATACACACATAAACTCAAACACATATATGAAAGGCCATATTATGCTCATTTTCACCTGTCATTCGTTTCTTTGAAGGTGAATAGCATCTTCCTTCATAAGCTCAAGATTAACCTTGTGTTTTTATAAGTCAACCAGCTCATCCTTTTCCACACAACAAAAATATTCTAACCCAATCCCATCTCATCTGAGAGACTGTCTATGGGAGTGCTCCCCCTGCCCCCCACCATTTTCTGTATTCCTTCCATTCTTGGCTACACTAGTTTTATTTATACCAGAAATGGTTAATTTAAAATAATTGAAAGTACCCATTTTACACTTCAACAATTGCTTCACCCTACACTATAGTTTGACATCTGATGCTGTTGAATCTACTTACTTTACATCTTTTTTCCCCTGGTTTCTTTGAAATTCCTGACCTTTTGTTCTCCCAAATGAACTTTGTTCTTATTATTTTTTCTAACTCAGTAACTTTTTTAGTAATTTAATTGGGATGGCATTGGATAAATAGATTAATTAAGTAAAATTGTCATTTTTATTATATTGGCTTTACATACCCATGTACAATAAATATTACTTTAATTATTTAGCTATGATTTTATTTGTACAAAAAGTGTTTTATGTTTATGTTTATATGGTTCCTGTGTCTGCATTGTCAGGAATACTCTCAAAAATTTTATACTGTCTAGCTATTTTAAATGGTCTAAAACAATATATTACTGATGCATAGTGTAGTTACCCTATTTTTCTCTTTTGATTAAATTTATTTTAGCTTTAACTGTGTTTGAGATTATGATTACTCCCTCTGCTTTTTTTTTACATAATAAATTCTACTCTTGATCTTTTATTTTATCTTTGTGTGAATCTCTCATTTTTAGAGTGTTTCCTAAAAGCAACATATTGTTGAATTTAAATTCTTAATCTGCTATCAATTTTTGTTTTATGAGTAAATTCATCCTGTAAACATTCTAAACTATAATTACTTGTTGTGTATTTACCTTCTTCCTATGTTTCTTCACTGTCCTCACCCTAGTTGCCCTATCTCTCCTCACTCTTCTACTTTACTTCTACCTGCTACCCTGCCCTCCTATTCCTTAACCTACCCACCCCTCCAACAGTCCCTTCTTTATCCTCTCCCCCTTTCTATTCCCTTGATCTCATTTCTTTCTGAATTTAGAAGACTCTTATACCCTTCTAGATATATATGGTATTTCCTCTTTAACCCATTCCTAATGAGAGTAAGTTTCCACCAAGGATTGTTGTTGGGTTTTTTTTTTTTCCTTTTAAAAAATATCCCCAGTTCTTAACTTGGTGTCTGGCAAGATAGTAGAAACATAATAAATGCTTATTCACTAATCAACTGCTTGTTAATGCGTGTGTCCTGAACTGGTGCTCAAAAGTGGAAATAAGAACTGAGTAGTAAAGACGTTGACTGGATCAAATTTGGTTAAGTTTATTATTTTCAATGATCAATGTAATGGAATCCATTCTATTTCTTTAATGTCAAAATTTTCCTCGAGATATTCTACATTTGCAAATCACAAAACATTATGAGAGAATTCAAATTACAAATATTACAAAGAGAAATGGGGGAAAAAAGTAATGGTAGAACCATAAACAAGGATGACTTTACAAACTAAAAGTGACATACAGTTTTCAAAGTAGCATAAGACCAGAAAAGGTGGTTGGATAGTTGTATAATGGGAATAAATGTCAACAGATGAATAGTCCAAGGGGTTACTATTGGTATCCCTAAAGTTCTAAAAGAACAAGAAGACTTTCTGCACATTGGATAGATCCTTTGTTGAGAATGCATGGAAAATATGGAAAAGAATAAAATCAATTAAATAAATTCATATTAAACACCTACTATGTGCTAGGGGTTATGGTAGGTTATAGGAATAGAAATACTAAAATGAAACCAGGGGAACCAAAAGTTGTAACTTCAATGAGTATCTATGGAGTCCCCATACCAGGTAAATCATTGGGTCAAATTTAATTTAAATTAAAGGAATAGGGATATGAAAGAAAATTCTCCACAGTAACTGTCAGTAATTCAATAGTGTTGGAGGACAAGAATCAGAGTCTGCAAGAAAAAAACAAAATGACTTCATAGTAACCTCAAGTTGCATATTTGCCTAACAATGTTGAACAGCAATATTGCTAAAGAATAGACATTTTCTACAGGGCATGGATTTTCCTTAGATGTTTAGGAAAGAGACTAATTGCTATGCATTCTTTCTACTATACATAAAATTTGGTCTTGTGTTACGTTCTTACCCTCATGCCTCCTTTAAAATAGAAAATAAACTGTGTCTAGAGCCAAAGTCATCACCACCAACTTCTCTGTGCCTTCCTTTTGAGGACCCAAGGGCAATTTTTAGCAATATTCATGCTGCCAGTACTCAATATATAAAATTGATGGGGAGGTGACGACATGTTCTTACTATTAAAAGTGATGACGAGCATCTCGCTAACAGTGAAAGGATGGAAAAGCCAAAGATGAAAAGTAAGAGACAACGAATCAAACATAAACGTGAAAAAATAAATATTGAATTAAAGACATGACTGATTTGTTTTAACCTAAAATCTATAAAAAACTGTTTAGCCATGTGAACTTTTCCCCCAAATATTTGTGGTTAAAAGTATGCATTTAACATAAGTCCAAATTCCAAGTGCCAAAAGCAAAAAGTGACATAATTTCCAGATGTAGCTTTTAGCAGATCACATCTTGGATTATTAAGTGCTGTCAGATCTGAAAGGACTAGTCATTGAAGTTGCATAGAGAACGATTTATTGCTGACCAATACCAGACACTAGGAAGAAAGTAGAGTAAAGATGTTTCAGCCTTAGTTTCCCTGTTCTAGGAAGCTTCTTTCAGTTTCATGGAGGAAGGGGACCCTTTGTTGCTTGGTTTGGGGATGTAAAAAGTTAGTTGACGTGGAAGGTGAAGCGAAATATTTCCAGAAATTTGTTTCTCACTAGAGTTCTGTTGTTTTCTTTTTATGCTTATGTACTCTAGTTTAGAGAAGTAAAAGCACAAATAATGAGTACTCCGATTTGTGCCCCCTTTAACCTACCCTACTTAGTCCAAAGAGACAGACAGTTTGACTCCAAACCTGTACATCAGCTCTTACGATGCAGCTCTGAAGTGCTCAAAATAGTTTATGCCGAAGTATAAACTGAACCCATCAGAAGTAGGATCTCAATCCATTAAAATGTCAGAAGATCATGTTCACAGTGAAGACAATAGCTGAATTTCCAAACCTAGTGACTCGCGTCATTGTCAAAGGCTCACAATTATTTAGGTGAGCTGATTTACTAACATAGCAGCAGGCACAATTTGTGCTTTTGAGGGAGGCTGATATATACTTTAGATTCACTGTGTCACACAAACTGAATAAAACTACTCAGAAGTAAAAAAAAAAAAATTAAAGGTTCCTTTTAAGTTCCAAGGACTGGCTCAAAAGTCCCCAAATATATCATTCTACTCTGGAATGAATCTTAGAGCCGTCGGTGAGATCTGTTCTAACACATTCTTGCTGATAGGCCAGCAATGAGGAAAATGGATTTTTCTAGTCTTTAGAATTGCCACTTTTCACTTTGATGCTTTTTCAAAGCACAACTGACCAGAGCAAAAAAAAAAATAGATGAAGGAATCTTTCTCTTCTGTTTTATTACACCCTTAATCACTGATACACATTATTTATTTTCTTTTTTAGGCTTATATACAAAAATCAATGAGCTTCTGGTAAATCTTGTATATCAAAGCTGAAGTTCAAGGTATCCTTGCTATTTGCAGATTTAATACATTAATTTCCACCATTCTCCCATTTCTATCACCAATAACACTTCTTCAATCGCAAAGGTTATTAGGGAAAGGAAGACAAAACAACTAAAGCAAAAACCACTATGCTTTTTGATGAAGGACATTCCAGAAGCTGATGCAGTATACTACTCAGTGCTTTACCTACAGAGAGTAAGTTTCTTTTGGAGGTTATTTGGAACTTTTTCTATTTCATACTACCTTTAAGATATCCTAATTTTATTAGTCAAAATAAGGTTAAGCTTTTAAGTAAGTAAAATCAAGTTGGTAGTTGCCTTTGCAGTATGATTCAAGAGGTATTTAAAAATCTCTATTTTTGTAATTTATGTTGAATCCATCCCAGTCCAGAACCTTAAGCCTCTTTATGTCAATCAGTTTCCTAAAGATCTCAGTTCTTTCCTAGGACCAATGCAGGGAACTTTGACTTCATCCCCAGGGATCTTGTTTTTATTATTTTTTTTCAGCCTTCATTCATCTGTAAACCCAAAATTACAGCCCAAAGTCAGATGACTTCTCTAGTCCCTGAGCCTGTTTCACCTCTTATGTTCAAAAATATTCTACTTCCCTAGTTACCTTACCTCCATCTTCCACTTTTGTCGCCATCGCTGGATGTCTGATTCTATTATTTACTCTCCTTCCTCTTGTCTCTTTCTGCTATATACCTGAGACAGCTAGGTGGTACAGTGGATAGAGCACTAGACTTACAATCAGGAATACTCATTTTCATGAGTTCAAATCTAGCTTCTGTCATTCACCAGCTGTGTGACCCTGGGCAAGTCATTTTAACCCTATTTGTCTCAGTTTCCTCATCTGTAAGACTGGTTGGACTACATGGCCTCTGAAGGTCCTTCTAACCCTAGACCAACCAACATCGCATACAAAATAAAAGAGATAGCAATATGCACTGGATCTATTATTTCTTTGGTGAATAGGAAACTCCCAGGTGACAAAACTGCAATTCAAGTTGCCATTTTCTCTGAATTCTACAGGTTTAGATAGTTACCAAGAATAGTGAAAGGTATAATAACTTCCCCAGGTTCCCATAGCTCAACTTTGTGTCAGGAAGGACTTGAATCCAGATCTTCTAGGCATGGTTCAAAATCATACTCTCCAAAGTTACTTGCCAGATCCACTGGTCTTTTCTGAGTCCTCTTCCTACTTGATCTCTCTGAAGACTTTGATACTTCTGATCACTCTCTTCTCTTTGATATTCACTTCTCTCTAGGTTTTCAGGATCATACTCTCTTCAGGTTCTCCTCCTACCTATCCGACCAGTCTTTAGTCCTTTGTTGGATCCTCATCCAGCCCATACCTACTAAATGTAGGCATTCCCTAGTGTTCCTTCCTGGGCGCTCTTCTCCCTCTATATTATTTCTCTTGGTAATTTCATTATCTCTCATGCATACAATTCTTATTTCTGTGATAATGATTCACAATTCTACTTATTTATCTTACTACTCACTTCTATTCTTATATCTCCAACTGGCTCCTAGAATCTCAAACTGAATATCCTATAAACATTTTAAATTCAGTATGTCCAAAACTGAATTCATTATCTACCCCTACCCCACTCAATCTCCTCTTCCAAACTTCCCTATTACTATCAGGAGTACCACCATCTTCCCATTCCCTTTTACTGTCAACCTAAGTGTCATCTTTGACTCCTCATTCACTCTCAAATCCTTCCCCCCCCATATTCAATTTGATGTCAAGGCTTGTCAATTTTACTTCTGTGACATCTCTCAAATATGTCTCTCTCTCCTCTGATTCTTCTACTACCCATTCTCATATCCTCATGTCTGTAATACTGCAAGAGCTGACTAATTGGTCTGTCTGCCACAAGACTTCCAAACTCCAATCCATCCTCCATTTAGCCACTAAAGCAATTTTGCTGAAGCACGACTGTAACCAATTACTTTCCTACTCAATAAACTCTACCAGCTCCCTATAAGTATGTTAACATTCAAAACCTTTCATAATTTGGGTCTCCCAAATCTTTCCTTTCAAGTCTTCCTAAACCTTATACAACATTTCTTACCTGTCATTATACCTTCCATCCAGTAATGGTGGTCCCCTTGCTTTTTCTCAAACAAAACATTCCATCTCCCAACTTTAGGCATTTTCCGTGGCTCTTCCTCATCTCTGGAATGCTCTTCTTCCTTAACTCTTGGTTCCTTGGCTTTTTCAAGTTGCAGCTAAAATATCAACTTCTACAGGAAATCTTTCCTAATCTCCCATTATTCTTGTGCCTTCCCTTGAAACACTATTTCTACTTCATCCTGTCTCTGTCTTATTTGCACATAGTTGTTTGCATGTTGTCTCCCCCATCAGATTATGATCTCCTGTAAGGTATTTTGAAATCCCAGCCCAAATGTTTATTGACCGACTAACTGCATCTTGCATAATACCCAGGTAGGTAAATATATATACAAACTGCACAATGAATCTACCTAGTCTCAGACTGAATAGTATCTAAAATTTAGAATTTCTAAGCCTTCTCAACTCTTCTATCTATCTACAGTTACTTAAGCTTAACTTTTCCAAGATGATCTATCTTAAGCAAGTCTAAAATATCTTCCTGCTTCATGGTGCCCACCAGAGGATTGAGTTTCCAGTTTCATAAAATACCCTTTCCTGGTAATTTATGATATTTATTCCAATGGATAAAACATAAATGCTTATTCCAGCATCCAAAAAATAAAATGATCTGACTTTAGTCTTTGCCAATTTATTTTATGTTGCTTCCAATGATATATTCTACACATGAATTTTTCTTTTCTAACTCTGCTTCTCATCTCTCTAAGCAGGACTTCTCCAACTGTGGCTCTCAAATGTAAAAAGTTTAAGAAGGCTTGCTTTAAAGGACGCGACTTATTACAATTTTGTCCTTCCTTCCATGGGCAGCTTCAATGCCACTGCTGCCATGATGTTTCCTTGCTCCCATTCAGGTGAATGAAGTCACTTCTTCTCCTGTTTCATGTAAATGAGAAACCTTCTTCTGATAGTAACTTGTATAATATTTAGTTATGCACATTCTCCATAGTCACTTCTTATATTTGCACCCTCAAAGCCAGGCTTAGTGCCTTGTGTCACAAACATTTGTAGAACTGAATTATATAGGCACTCTTTAATAAGCTCCTACCATGTGCCAGGTACTGTATTATTAACTGATGAAATTGCACTCTCACATCAGTCACTTTTCTGGGTTAAGATATTTAAAATGTGAATGTCAAGTGGACAGGATGTTTGTCATCTTCAAACACTGACATTTTACCTCCAATTATTTTTGGCAAATTAACTGGACAATATCTTAGAAGAAGTTTTAGTCAAGGAATTCCAAGACTGACAAAAATTCTGTTCTGTTGTTAGTGGGGTAGAGTCTTCAGTGCTAAATCATTGAAGTTGGACAGCACAGGTGGGAAGTTTCAGATGTAAGAAGTTAGGAGACTGACACAGAGAAAGATTCTCCCAAAGGCTATTCAGAAACAAAAGGTAATAGAATGGGCTTGAAAACAGACACCCAAATTCACAGTTTGACCTGGGGGTAACACGACATTACTCAGTATTTATTTATCCATCTAATGGAACATTTGAAAGGGGGGGGGAGTATTTCTTCTCATGAATTTGAAAAATACTAGCCTAATTATTTTATCTCTTTTGTTTCAAATTGTGATAGGTCAACATTCAACAGAAATCCTTTGCCCCCTAGCTGCCCCCAAATTATGCTTAAACCACAAGAGGATCACTATATTCATTTCGGGGTATGATCTTTTAGAACACAGATAGGTAAGCCCAAATGTCTGCAGAATAGGGTGCTCAGGACAGTGAGGTGACTAGAAATCAGAGGAATATTTTAAAGGAATTGAGGGTGGTTTTTGTAGGAAAAAAAAAGACTCAGGGGAAAGATAATATCTTAAGTCTTTGAAGGGTTGCCACCCAAACATCTCTAAAGACTTGTTTCAGTTGGTCCTAGAGAACAGAATTAGGTGTACAAAAGAGAAGATGCAAAAAAACTAGATATGAATACCATTCAGAAAAGGGGAAAAAATGATACAAAACAAACTTCCTAACAATTAAGATGGAACAAAAGCAAAATGGATTTTACCAGGAAGTAGATAACTGTCCCTTGGCATGGATCTTCCACCAGATTGCAGAGAACTAGTTGCTAAGGATGTTATAGTAAGGAGTTTTTATATACTTGACAGATTCTTGTTCAGTATAGATCAGAATATATGGCCTTTGTAGTCCCTTCCATTATTTAGGTTCTAGGATTGTTTTCTTTTTAGGCATCAGGAACAGGTTCACTAGGTTCTAATCTAATCAAGAATTGAGACATTTAAGATTCCCCAAACCCATTCTCCTGCAATAATTGAGATTTGTACAATCACTTCTTTTATACTCTCCTTGGTGAGCACAACCTACATTTGCAATAAATTGAAAATTCTTAATGATTTGTTAATGCTAAGATGCTTTCAATAACTTGTATCCTGCTTCCTCCTATCATAAAACAAAGTACCAACCCGGGAGCCCAACCGTGTGTGTTGTGAGCTCCTAGAGGAAAGGAATTATCTTTTACCTGCTTTTGTATCCCGTTGAGGATCGCAGGATAGTAGCTGCCACATAGTAGTCACTCATTGGGTTCCTAGGCTCAACTGTCACAAACTAACTACATGACTTTAAACATATCACATGCCTGAGGTTTCTTATCAATAAATAAAAGGATTGAATTAGCTGGTTGCTAAGACTCCAACCAGGTCTAAGATTCCAAGAGTCTATCAATTCACCATCAGTCAGGCAAAGTAAAATCCTATCAGTTATAGGTCTAACTCTAACCCTTCATTGTGCGATGTTTTTCATTCAGTCCTCATTAAATTTTGGACTCCTCTGTTTTACAAGCTTATCTCCCTAACTGCTTCATAAGTCTGCGGTAATGGACATATTTATTCTAATTCTCATCAAGATTCCTTGCCTTCTTTTTGAGGGTTTACCTTTTTACTTTCTTTTTTCTCAAATGTGTGACATAGGACATAGAATTAAAGGCTTTCATTATAATATGGCTTAAGGTTTTCAATAATGAACTTTTAATTCATTTGTCAACATGCCATTGCATTTTTCACATTTTTCTTAGGTTTTTCTTGTCTATCACTTGTTAGACACACATTTTTTTTTTCCTGTTCTTCTTTGCTTCCTTGAGTGATCTATGGATCACAGTCACTGTCAATGGTTATTTTAAATCCCTTACCATTTGTCAGTCATCTGGAGCTGATTCCACATAATCATACCACCTTAACAGGAGGCATGATGTCACGTATACTTAGTGGGTCCTGTAGTTCTGGCCATCTCATAGATAGACAATTTCCACCATGGCAAAATATTCAATTTGATAATTTTTAAAGCACCTACTATGTGCGAGGCATTGTGAAGTTGTGGGGAATAAACAGGCTGAAATTCTATCTTCTCTCTCCATTCTTTCTTTAAGGACACTATTACTAATATTTTCAATGGATAGATAAGCAGGTAAACAGACAAGTAGAAAGATGTGAATAAATAGATAGATCGCCAAATAGACAGATATATAGACTTAATCATGGCATCCTGTTCAAGATTCTTTAATGGTACCATATTTCCTCCAGAGTTAAGTTCAACTACCTCTTCAACCCAGCACTCAACTTATTCTAAAACCTGATGCTGCTTTATATTACCAGCTTTGTGTAAATACTACTCTTGTCTCTGTAACCTATTCTACAAATAGCTCTACTACTTGCTTTTCCCATCCTCACCTCTGAGCCTTTACATTATCATAAATGCTGTTCTTCATATTAAAGATTTTGTCTTTTCCTCCTTCCTACTCTATTAGTTATTTATTTTGTGAATATTTAAAAATTTAGATGCATATATGTGTAGGTAAATGTATGAATGCATATAGAAATGCCATCTCATCTAGGGAGTCTTCCTTGATTCCCTCAGGTGATTAAAAAAGAAAAGGAAAAAAGCAAGTAGGTGGCACAGTGGAGAGCACAACAAGTCTGGAGTCAGGAGGACTTGGGTTCAAATACATCTTCAGACACATAATAGCTTTGTGACCCTGGGCAAGTCACCTACTCCCAGCTTCTTCCCCCAAAAGCCCAAAACAAATTTCTTCTCTTAAAATTTCATGAATCTCTCTGCTGTATTTCTATACAATTTTGTATTATACATACAACATGTCATACTCTACATGATTTATGAAACAGAGATCATTTCTTATCTAACTTTTCATTTCCCTCAGTGACCTAGTATAGTATTCAAAACACAGTGGACACAATACATATGGTTAAATTGACATGATTTGTTTCCAATTATTTGCTGACTTGTCATATAAAAAAGAATGAAATATCCTGAGTAGTTCTAGAAGGCAGAAATAGGAAAATTGACTAGTGAAAGAACTTTCTTACTAAAAATGAGCTGTCCCCCAAAGGATTCCCTGTGTAATAATGAATTCTCCATCACTGTAAGTATACAAAGATAGGACCCAATACTGTCTTTCTGGGATTGTGTAGGAACTTTTAACTTGGAATGTGTGATAGTAGTATTTTAATTATTACATTTCAACACAATTAGCTTCCTTTGCAATCTTAAATATCTTATATAATTTATTTAAAAATATTATTCTGAGAAGCAACCAGATAACTAAAAGGCTATATCTCAGATATACAATCTCTGGTCTAAAGAGGATTTTAGCAGGGGACAAGATTTTGGAATGGATGCTGAGGTCACTTCCAAATATTCTAAGATTAAACTCAATGTCTAAAGAGCTTTCATATATAGCATTAATTTAATTCTTACTCTGTCTTTGTGAAGTGAAACAAATATTAGCTCTATTTCACAAATGGGAAAACAGACACAAGAGAATGTGAGCTTGCCAAGATTTGATATGGCAAAATCAGAACTGGAATTTAAGTATGAAGAGTCTTAGCCCAGGCTTCTCTACCCTAGAATAATTCCAGTGACAGGATACTTATATGTTCATGAAAAGAAAAAGGAAAAAAAAAACGTAATACTTGTCACCTAGTGGTGGAAAAATAAAGACAGAAATTCAAACAGAATCTAAGCATAGCTTTGCAATTGGCTGTCAACCCAAATAGCTCCACTGAAGGGCAGTTTTCATTCTGCTGTATTCTTTCCTACAGAGTTGAGTGCCTTAACAGGAACATAACTACTTGTTTAGGGACTGGCTTTCACTGGATCAATCCATGCTCCAAGCTCTCTGACCAAGAAACAGACTTTAATTGTTAGATAGCTCCAGGGGATGTTGAGTGAATTGTGGCCAAATCTCGGGGAAGGGGATTTATTTACATATCAATTATGGTCAGTGCTGCTTTTGATCCTAGAGTATCCTAGAATTGTTAAATTGATTAGAAAACTGAGACATTAAGAATGAATTTCTATCCCTTATTAGGGGTATAGTCATAGAATAGTATTACTCCTTGTGACTTGTCTCTCTTTCTTCCCTTCCTTTTTTTTCCACCTCCTTAGTCTGAATAGTTAAGAAATCTACTTCTAATTCCCTTTCCTTATACTCCTACATTTATAACCACTAAACTAAATTTCTAAAGGTATTTCTTACTTGTCCCAAGGGCTATCCCCATTTTACAGATTTGATAACAAAGACAACCTATTTTGTCTCCAGAGTAAGCTCTATATATGTCTGGGACTGAAATTTTAATTCTCACACCATCTTCAACCATCTGTTACTTTTTAAATATCACAGTTTGAATGGTTATCACAATGAACCAGGACCTTGAGAAATACTGGTCATCCTAGAATAACCCGTTGTTTCCTATGATGTAATTATAAGCAAGTTGGTGCCAAAAGTCATAGAAGACAAATCTAGTGGGATCAGAATGATGCCACTACAGCCTCACTCCTCCTCCTCCAACTTCTGAAGAAAGATGGACAGATCAGTGTCAAGATGATCGGAAAATGTCCTGGTCCTTCATGGAATTTTAAAAGAAAAGCATAGCAAATTGTATGACACAGAGTCCTTATGCTAAGAATAGAGAGGAGGGTGGGAACAAGTGAGTGCTAAGAACTAAGAACTCTAGTATGATAGGGCTACAAACTGTTCAACATCATTTCTACCATTGACATTGTGTTCATAGTATCATAACTAGCAGGGTACTAACATGTGGTAGTGATACAGCTTGGGGTTCTGGGAACCCTGATGATGCAGTTGCTGGAAACTCTGAAATTTCAGGGTTCAGGGACTTAGAGGAGAAATTAAGCTTGTTCCTAGAAGGGTAGCACTTTCTCTTCCAAGTCAATGCTGTCTCCATGCACTTGGCCTTCACTACCAGGGCCTTACTGGTATTGTTTCCCTCTTCTGGGACCCTCTTACCCTCCCAACCCCTGCTGGAGTCAAGGTCCCATTCCTCTTTCAGGATTGGGCCACTTTTTAAACTAAAAATTGTACACACAGTGGAACTGTCCCTTCTCTATTACCTCTTTCCCCATTAAGTTTATTTAAGCATAGTTACAGGTAATTAAGATCCTGATAATTGATATGGAACAGTCAGTAAGTCACTTATCTTTTCTTTGCCTTGGTTTCTTCTTCTGTCAGAGTGAGAAATGATTTGCCATATTTACCTCTTATAAGTATAAAATAAGATGATATATGTAACTCACTTTGAAAAAGTTGAAATTGTTATGAAACTATAAAGTATAAATCATAGAATTTCAAAGCTAAGAGAACTTTAAAGTTTATCTAGTCCAACCCTTTTCTCTTACAAACAAGAAAACTGAGGTCTAGTGAAATCAAGTGATTTACTCAAGGCCACTCAACTAATTGCTTATTCAAATACTTCAAATGATTTACAATTTTGACCATGTGGGTGCTCGCTTTACTGATGCAGACTGCAACTCTCCACATCTTATTTTATATATATATATATACATATATATATGTATATATGTATATACATATATATATGTATATATATATATCGACCCATTGCTACATGGAAAAAACAAAAACAAAACTCTTTGAAGAACATTTAGAAGGAGAATTCTAGATTGCTCCTCAAATGACATTTCCTCCAGTCCCAGAGATAGTCCTGGTTTATGCATTGAGATTGTGAAACTTTTCCAAGAAAACACTTTCTTAAACCTGGAAAGGCTTATATGAACTGATGCTCAGTGAAATGAGCAGAACCAGGAGAACATTATACAAAGTAACAGCCACAGTGTGCGAGGACTGTTACTAATGGACTTAGCCCTTCACAGCAATGCAAGGACCTAAACCATTCCCAAAGGACTCTTGAGGCAAAATGTCATCCACATCCAGAGAAGGAACTATGGAATCAGAATGTAAAATGAAGCAGACTATTTTCTTTTGTGTTTTGGTTTGGTTTGGTTTGGTTTTTCTCATAGTTTCTCCCATTCATTTTGGTTCTTCTGTGCAACACGACTATTTTGAGGATGTGTTTAGTAGGAACGTATGTGTAGAACCCATATAAGATTGCATGCCATCTTGGGGAGGGAGTGGGTAAAGAGAGGGAGAAAATTTAGAGCTTATGGAAGTGATTGTTGAAAACTGAAAACGAATAAATTAATTAAATTTTTAAAAAAGAAAGGATTTTTATAAAACTTCAAATACTAAAATAAGCTTGCTGAATTGCGAAAAAAAATAAAATGCTTTCTTACAATGACCACTTTTTCAGCGGTTAAATGCAACTTAAGGAATGAGATGGGGTGTAATCAACCCATAAGCTTTTATTCAGCATTGCCCATTTATTAGGCACTATGCTAAGGGCTGGTTTGCAAAGGCAGACTGGCAGAGTTCAGTCCTTGCCTTGACAGAGGTTACAGTCCAATGGTAGAAGTGGCATATACACATTGAGTTATGTAGAAGACATACACAAGTCAAATACAGTCAAGCTGTCAAAAGACATTATTAAGGAAACAAGTGGTTACAATGTGCCAGGCACTGTGTTAAGCAAATACTCTACTCCTGGAGTTAAAAGGAGCTCACATTATAAAGGTGGGGGGGGGGCAGGGCAGGGCGAGGTGAGAGGAGGGGGAAGGAAAGAAAATGCAAAACACTGTATATACAAGATGTATACAGTATAAATGAAAGATAATCTCAGAGGGCAGGCAGTAGAGTTTGGGGGATAGCAGAGGTTTCCTGCAAACAGTAATACTGAAGGGGGAAAGTACTGATATCCAGAAAGAAGAGGAAATGCCTTTCACTGTTTAAAAAAAAAAAAAACCTTTAAAAAAAACAACATTTCAGTGAATAAAAAGAGGACGGAATTCATTCAGGTAGAATGGAGAGCCACTCCAAAGACATGGAAACAGGAGAGGAATATATATGAAAATCAGAAAATAAACTGGTTTTAGGAAGTGAATTAATGATAAAACATTGATTAAACACTCTACAAATCAGGAATTTTCCCAAATACAAGGTAAACAAATATTTACAAAGCAAAAAAAAAAAAAAGCAAACCCTTCTCATGGAGTTCATATTTTAATGGGAGAAGATAGCACATAAAGGGAAGATATTTAGTACTGACTGATGAGGAGAGATATCAAGGTGTGAATGTAGGCAGTATTGGGCAGAAAAAGCTCAAGTCCCAGAGCACAGGGTGATTTGAGGAGTTGGATTCCAAGGTTGCTGTGGCTTCAAGATGAGAACAATGCCCAGAGCAAAGGTGGTGTTGTCTAGAAATTGTGGCCTGGAAGGTGAGGGAGAAATGTCACCTGAGGGAGAAGGAAATACATAACATCAATGGATGTGGAAAGAGACAATAAGGTACAAAGGGAGAAACCTGGCAGGGAAATACAGGTACAGGATATAAGTTCATGGCCTAGGTTCCCAGAGGGAAAAGAAGATTTCCCATGGACTGGTACCAGTAGTTTAAAGTGAAAACAGCCCAAGGCAAAAGGCAGGATAGCTGTTCAACCAGACCTTTCATAATTTCAATGACAGAGAGCTGGGAGAAAATTTTCTTGTGACCCAGACCGAACAAATGTGACGAGGGAAGACAGATTGTGGAATCAAGGTCTCTTGACTCCAAAGTTTGAAGTTTCTAGCTAGCCAGGGAGTATTGTTTCTACAAGATATATTCACCTCTTGCCTGCAACTGTTGGTGTAAAATTTGGTTGGGAGGGCTTATTTCCATTGGACAGCTAGAATTGTAGTCATTTACTACATGTGGCTTTTGCTACATTCAGGAGCAAGATGAGTTCTACACAGCTTCCTATGAGGCAACTGTACCGCCAAAGGGAGGCCCTGGGACCCTCACCACCTCCCTTGAGGCAAGATGGGCTCTCTGGAAATGTTCCTGAGGCTTTGGCCTTTTCATTCATTCTTTTCTGTTCTAGGTGCAAAGAATGGTATTTCCAATCTGGGTTAAGAATGTGAGCTATAAGGATCCAGAAGACCAAGAATCAAGGCCCAATATTACAGCCAGACCAGTACTGATGTCCTGAGAAGCAAGAGTCCAAATCTTTAGTTCAACATGGCTTTGGACATGAACTTGGTGAGATGAATGCTATACAGGAACTGAGCAAAATGGTGAACCTAATCCTACCCCTTACTGAGGTGATATATAGGAGAGATTACTTACCTCCCCACTCCCAGATATTGGGAGGAATTGTAGTATGCTTGTTTTTTGCTATAGCTGTGAAATGATATTTCATCGTAAAGGCCAATTAATATTAAATGGTTACTGGCCCCTAAAAATGGGGTGGGGACCAGGGAACATAGTCCATGGGAGCTCAAACTAAGGTTAAAGAAAAGAAATATTCTGTGAGCAAGTAGAAGCAGACCCCTACTTGTTACACTTGGTAGCCCTGACTAATCAAATATATTTAATGAAAACCAATGAATCCAGATTGTAGCCCCCCAAATCAACATTAGAGGAAGTACAGGACAACCCCTTGCATTCAAGTGTTTTGATTTCAAGAACTGTTAGCACTCACAGTGTAAAGACATATCCCGCAGGGGTGATTTTCATTTTTGTTCATTTTTTGCTTTCTCCTTTAGCTCACTAACCTTATCTGCAAAATACAGAGGCAAAGATAGGTGATCAGTACAGTCATTCCCAACTCTACAATTCTTTGTAACTTGAGATGACCTGCCAAAGCCATCCCAAACTTTGGCATGGGATGTCTGTACACAGGTGTCATACTTTCAAGAACCCAGATTCCCCTTTGAGACACAGTAACACATCAGTGTAGGATTTTAGTAGTGAACACAGCAGATGATTATTACAATAAACATTAATACAGCACTTTAAGGGTAATAAATCAGTTGACTCAAAGCAGCCTGAGAAACAAATATAATAATCCTCATTTTACAGAGAAGGAAACCAAGGCTCAGAGATTTTAGAGCTGCAGAATTCACAAGTGTCACAAATAGAATTTGGTTACCTGATCATTGATTAAAGCTAGAAGGGACCAAAGAGGTCATCTAATCTGATACTTCATTCTACAAATGAGGAAACTGAGGCTTGTGGAGGATAAATGAATCACTTAAAATCCTATAGGTAATAGGTGGCAGAGATGGGGTTTAGATCCAGGTCCTTGGACTCCAGAGTTAGTGCTGATTCCCCGGTATGATGTTGCCTCCTGACAGCAGAATCTAGGTATTTAAATACCAGGGCTACTGCTCTTTATTAGGCATTCCATAGGAAACCCCAACAATGGAAAGTAGGTATGAGGAGAGGAAGGAAATGCTTAGTGAAATCCAACACAGTCTATTATACATTCCTTTCAACTGTCTTTGCTGGAAATTCTACATATCCCTATCTGAAGACAAGATATGTTATCAATTGCTGGCAAAATCCCGTAACATTCAATAAAAGCTTGGCAAATGTTCAGCCAATTTGATTCCCCAATCACTGAAAACCAGAAAATCTCTAAAATCTGCAGTTTTCTGTTTTTTATTATGCCTTCGTTTATCTAACTTAGCCACAGATATTCTAGGGTGAGAATGCAGCACCACCACACATAGGAAGAGTCAGATCTTCATTTGCACTTTTTTAAAAAGTATGTTTAATTTTTCTTCCCCTAAAAGTTTCTGCTACAGTAAACTTCCTTTTCCTTTAATTTCTTTAGTGTTAACTACACTCTTCTACCCCATTAACATTTCCCCAGCATGCAAAGATGGAATATTGAATAATACTTCAATGATTAGTGTTGATTTTTCCAGATAACTTCAGTTATATCCTACAAATGACATGACTTTAGCCTAAACATGTATCATACCCCTTTTTTTTGACAAGCTGCCCCTCTATCCCCTCCCCTAATCTTCTGAATTGAGGCCTGAAGACTTTGGGGTTGGAGGGAACAAGGGAACTGTCCTGACACTGCTGAGGCAAAAGGAAAGGCAGAAGGTAACTTCCTGAAATGGGCTGCAGAGTCCACTCAGTGTAATCTTTTCATTTCTTCTAGCTTTGCTATGATTTCAAATTGACAGTAATTTTTTTTTTATTTTTGTTATCGGTTTTTCTTTCCTATTCTATTTAATTGGATTGGTTAAAGGTATATAATTTCTATTAGTCATTTCAAAAAATTATCTTTTAGCATTCTTTAAAGCATACAATTTTCAACATATACCAATCAAGAAATCACTTTTAATCAATGGTTGGAGGGAATGCATAAAAATACCTTTGTTTCCTTTAGGCAAGGCACATCAAGCATTAACAGTATGAAAGAGGAGGATGTGCCTTAATACATTATGATGTTTGTGACATGCTGAAATCAAAACTGAATGGGAAGCATATATTTAAAACAGTTAATACTCATGCAGTATGAATCTTAGGGGAGCTAGTTAGAGAGTTTATGATAGCATTTTAGGATAAAATTATTGCCATCAGAAACTCCAATGAGTTTTTTACTTAGTATGCAGGAAACTGGTGGAGACATTGTAACACATAAATATAGAATGTAGGAATTTACCATCTACCAAAACCCTATCAAAATATGAGTTGGTAGCTGGAATTAGACATTAAAAGTTCACTATCCTTCGTGGACTGTTGGAAAACAAAACCTCAAGCTACAAACACAGTGCTCAAAACGTTCTATGGAACTCAACCAATGAACTTTACTGGAGCGAGACCACTACTAGAAGGCAAACTTGCATAAAAAGGCAACATGCCTCCTTCCCAGGAAACACTTTGATTCATGCACTCTTAAGAACTGTATGTTTAAGGGGCCAAGCCAAGATGGCAGAGTTAGAAACACAGACCTGTTCTTAAAATACCTATAAAAATTACTTTAAACAAATTCTAAAGCAGAAGAAGCCACAAAACAACAGAGTGGAAACATATTTCCAGCTGAAGACAGCCTGGAAGGCCAACGGGAAAGGTCTATCACACCAGGCTTGGAGCTCATTAAAGTTGAATTGTTCACATTCCTACATGGAAAGATGATATTGGTAAGTGATGAGACCTTTTTCAGTATTAGGGTATTTATATGTAGGTGTGTATGGGTATGTATGTCTGGGTATATTATATATGTATAGGTATGTATATGTTTGTGGGAGTGTGTATACATATATATGTATACACACATACATGCATAGAAGGGGTCACAGGATAAGCTGAATATGAAGGGAGAATACCTAAAAAAATAAAATTTACTGTTGAATGGAATGTACTAGGAGTAAGAGAAAGGGAGAGGCAGAATATAGCAAATCATCTCACATAAAAGAGGCAAGAAAGAGCTTTTACAATGGAGAGGAAGAGAGAGGAAATGAAAGGAAAGAAATTAACCTTACTCTCATGGACTTTGACTTAAGGAGGGAATAACATACACTCAATTGGATATGGAAAATTATTTTACCCTGCAGGAAGGCAGGGGGAAGGGGATAGAAAAGGGAAGAAAATAGATGGGACAGAAAATTGAGGAAAGGGATCATCAGAAGCAAACATCATTTTGGGAGGACAGGTCAAGGGAGAGAATGGAATAAATGGAGGACAGGATAGGGCAGAGGAAAATGTGGTTAGCCTTTCACAACATGACTATTATGGAAGTGTTTTGCATGACTACACATGTATGACCTATATTGAATTGCTTACTTTCTCAATGAGGGTGGGTGGGGAAGGAGGAAGGGAGAGAATATGAAACTCAAAGCTTTAAAAATGAGTGTTAAAAATTGTTTTAGCATGCAACTGTGAAATAAGATGAATAGGCAATTGGGTATAGAAATCTATTTTGCCCTGCAGGAAAATAGAGGGAAAGAGGATGGAGGGAGGGTAATTGAAAGCAGGACAGATTGGAGGAATGGGTGGATGGCATCCATGCTGTCCTGGGGTGGGGGAGAGGGAGAGATGGGGAGAAAATTTGGAATTCAAATTCTTATGGAAGTGAATGTTGAGAACTGGAAAATAAATTATATGTAAAAAAAAAAAAAAAAAAGACTTTTATTTTTAATAGATATTGTCATCCCCAAACTCAATATTCAAAATCTCCAAGTTACAGGAATAGAAAGTTTTCAAAGTATAGAAATATGGCCAAGAAGAATCAAAATTAAATGGGGATAGAATAAGATACATCATTGTTGTCCTTGTTGTTAATGAAGTAAGTTTTATGCCATGGATTCTTTCCATCAATCTAAGGAGGGTGAGTTGACCACCTATTTATTTTTTTTTAATATACTTATTTATTTTTAGTTTTCAACATTCATTTCCACAAGATTTTTAGTTCCCTCTGCCCACTCCAAGAAAATGTGCATTCTGGTTACCCCTTTCCCCACTCCCTCCTTCCTTCTATCACACCCCTCCCTTCCCTTATCCCCACCTCCTCTATTTTCTTGTAGGGCAAGACAGATTTCTATACCCCATTGCCTGTATATCTTATTTCCCAGTTGAATGTAAAAACAATTTTTAATCTTCTGTTTTAAAACTTTGAGTTCTAACTTTTTTCTCTTCCTCCCTCCCCACCCATGCCCACTAAGAAGGCAAGCAATGTGATAAATATTATACATGTGTAGTTATGCAAAAGACTTCCATAAATGACATGTTGTGAAAGACTAACTATATTTCCCTCCATCCTATCTTGCCCCACATTTATTCTATTCCCTCTTCTGACCCTATCCCCCCTCAAAAGTGTTTACTTCTAATTACTCCCTCCTTATATTTACCCTCTCTTCTATCATTCCCCTCATACCCCACTCATTCCTTTCTCCCCTATTTTCCTGTAGTGTAAGATAGATTTTCATAGCAAATTGAGTGTGCATGTTATTCCCTCCTTAAGCCATATATAAGGAGAGTAAGCTTTGCTTTTTCCCTCTCATCTCCCCCCTTTTCCCCTCTATTGAAAAAATCTTTTGCTTATCTATTTTACTTGAGAGATAATTTGCCCCATTTTATTTGTTCCTTTCTCCTCCCAAAATATTGCTTTCTTGCCCCTTAATTTTATTTTTTTAAATTTCATTCCTTCCTATCCAACTCACTTCTGTCTATATGTATATAATCCCTCCAAGAACACTGATACTGAGAAAAGGCTCAAGAGTTACAAATAATATCTTTCCATGTAGGAATATAAAGTGTTCAGCTTTATTTAGTAAGTTGCTTGTTATTTCTCTTTCCTGTTTACATTTTCATGCTTCTCTTGATCCTTGTGTTTGAAAGTCAAATTTTCTATTCAGCTCTGGTCTTTTTCATTTTTGAAAGTCCTTTATTTCATTGAATGACCATTTTTCCTCTGAAGTATTATACTCAGTTTTGCTGGGTAGGTGATTCTTGGTTTTAATCTTAGCTCCTTTGACCTCTGGAATATCATATTTCAAGCCCTCCAATCCCTTAATGTAGAAGGTGCTAGATATTGTGTTATCCTGATTGTATTTCCACAATACATGAATTGTTTCTTTCTAGTTGCTTGCAATATTTTCTCCTTGACCTGGGAGCTCTGAAATTTGGCTACAATATTCCTAAGAGTTTTACTTTTAGGATCTCTTTCAGGAAGATATTAATGTATTCTTTCAATATTTATTTTACCCTTTAGTTCTACAATATCAGAGCAGTTTTTCTTGATGATTTCATGAAAGATGATTTCTAGGCTCTTTTTTCATCATACCTTTCAGGTAGTGCCATAATTTTCAAATTATCTCTCCTGGATCTATTTTTTGGGGTCAGTTGTTTTTCCAGTGAGATATTTCACATTGTCCTCAATTTTTTTTTCATTCTTTTGGTTTTGTTTTGTAATTCTTGGTTTCTCATAAAGTCATTAGCTTCCATCTACTCCATTCTAATTTTTAAAGAACTATTTTCTTCAGTGAGCTTTTGAACCTACTTTTCCATTTGAATAATTCTGCTTTTTAAATCATTTTTCTCCTCCTTGGCTTTTTGGACCTCTTGTGCCATTTGAGTTATTCTATTTTTAAAGGTGCTATTTTCTTCAGCATTTTTTGGGTCTCCTTTAGCAAGCTGTTGGACTGTCTTTTTATGCTTTTCTAGCATCACTCTCATTTCTCTTCCCAATTTTTCCTCCACTTCTCTTACTTGATTTTCAAAATCTTTTTTGAGTTCTTCTATGACCCAAGACCATTGCATATTTATTTTGGAAGTTTGGGGTAAAGAAGACTTGACTTTGATGTCTTCCTCTGATGGTATGCTTTGTTCTCCCTCATCTGAAAGGATGGAGGAGAATATCTGTTCACCAAGAAAGTAACCTTCTACAGTCATTTTTTTCCCTTTTGGGAGCATTTTCCCAGCCAGTTACTTGACTTTTGAGTCCTTTGTCAAGTGAAGGGTATACTCTACGGACTTGTATTCTAGGGACTGAGGTTCCTCTAAGGTGGCACAATCAAAGAAGAGGAGTTTACTCCTCTCCTGGCCTGCACCCTGGTCTGGGAACAACCACAAGCTTTTCTGCCCAGGATCTGTGAGTAGGGTTCCCTCTCCACAACCACCTCCAGTTCCACCATGCCAGTGCTCCTACTCACCCCAGGGCTGCCACTCAGGGCTGAGATTCAGATCAGCTGCTTGATTCACCCAGGCTCTTTAGGCTGAGAACTCCAAAAATGTATGCTGCAGCTGCCTGGGTCTGGGGCTAGGGCAGGACCCTAGGTGAAAGCACTTTCTCACTGACCTTTGAAGTTCTCTCTGGCATTTGTAGGTTGAGGAATCTGGGAACCGCAGCTGCTACCCTAGGTTCCACAACCTGAAGCCTGCTCCAGTCCTGTCCCTACAACACCATGTGACCAAGGCTAGGCTGCTTTGAGACTGGTGTGATAGACCTTTCCTGTCAGCCTACCAGGCTTCCTTGGTCTGGAAAACTCTTTCATTCTGTCATTTTGTGACTTCTGCTGCTCTAGAATTTGTTTTGAATCATTTTTACAGGTCTTTTATAGGCTTTGGGGGGAGAGCTACAGCAGGTCCATCCTTCTACTCCGTCATCTTGAATCCACCCCTCAATAATTTCTTTAATGATGATGTCTAGGCTCTTTTTTGATCATGGCTTTCAGGTAGTCTCATAATATTTAAATTATCTCTCTTGGATCTATTTTCCAGGTCAGTTGTTTTTCCAATGAAATAGTTCACATTGTCTGCTATTTTTTCATTCCTTTGATTTTGTTTTATAATTTCTTGATTTTTCATAAAGTCATTAACTTCCGTCTGCTCCATTCTAATCTTTAAGAAATTATTTTCTTCAGTGAGTTTTTAGACCTTCTTTTCCATCTGGCTAACTCTTCATTTTGGGGCATTCTTCTCCTCATTGGCCTTTTGGATCTCTTTTGTCATTTGGGGTAGCCTACTTTTTAAAGTGTTATTTTCTTCCAAATTTTTTTTGGGTCTTCTATAGTAAAGACTTGACTTGTTTTTCATGATTTTCTTGCATCACTCTCATTTCTTTTCCCAGTTTTTGCTCTACTTCTCTTTCTTGATTTTCAAAATTCTTTTTGAGTTCTTCCATGGCCTGAGAACAATTCATATTTTTCTTGGAGTCTTTGGATGTATAAGTTTTGACTTTGTTGTGTTCTGTTTGTATACTTTGGTCTTCCTTGTCACCAAAGTAAGATTCTATTTTCTGATTCTTTTTCCGGTTTTTGCTCATTTTCTCAGCCATTTATTTGACTTTTGAGATCTTTGTCAAGGTAGTTCTCTACTTCCAGTGAGGGTGAGGGATATAATGTCAGCCCCTCAATTTCCCCATAATCTGTGGGCCTAGAACTCCAGAAACAGTGGCTGCCACTTCCCCTGCTACTGCTGTGGCTGCCATGGGTTCCTCTGCCCCCTTCCTTCACTGACGTCTTGGGTCTGGGACCAGACCACTTTACTCTCTCACACAGGTCGCACAGGTTTTTTTTTCCACTGACCCTCCAATTTGTCCCCAGTATTCTAGGGTTGTGAAGTCTAGAAACTGCCATAGGTGTAAGAGATTCAGTTGCCCCAAGGCCTGCTCAGGTCCCCTCTGTGCATGTGGGGCCCACACTGGATGGCACTCTGCTCTCAGTGTGGAGCAATAGACACTTCCCAGGGACATTCCAGGTTGTCCTGGGCTGGAGATTTGCTTCACTCCATCATTCTGTGGGTTCTGCAGTTCCGGAATTTACTTTGAATTATTTTTTACAGGTATTTGGCTGGGCTTGGGGGAAGCACTCTAGAAAGTCTGTACTGTTACTCAGCATCTTGGCTCCATCCCCTGACTTCCTAATTCTTTTATTGAACTACCAGAAGTAGATATTTTATTCACCTATTCCATAGAATGCAGAATATTAACTTGAAAAAAGCTATAGCAGGATACCAACATGAACTAGTACTGCTGCTTTTTGGACACGACTGAAAAATATAATTATGAAGCAAAAAATCTAAAATACAAGAATAATAACAGGATTTCACTTGTCCTCCATCTGTTTATATGTGAACAGCCATCAGAAAGATGATAATGAGATAATAATAGCTTGAATTTATATAGGCTTTATATTTATAGTAGGTTTACAAAACACTCCTCATAACTATCTAATAAAAGGGTTAGTACACATGGTGTTCATTTCACAAATGAATAAACTTAGGCTGAGAGCTTAGATGACTTGCTGGTGGTGGCACAGCTAGAAAGATTATAGAAATGTTTTGATAATTTTCTTTTTAGAATTTTTGTAACCCCTTTGAAGAATCCCTGAGGATTGGTAAAATTAGTTAATTAATCACTGTTTACTATATTTTGCATCATTATTCTGCTCCCAATCAATCCAAAGTGTTGCTGACATATCATTTGCTTATAGAGGTCTTAGAAATATCTGAGGGCTTTACTCTTTTTCTTGGTAGGGTCAAGTAAAAATGGGTTAGAATTAAAAAATATTATAATCTCCACTGGCATATAAACAAAAGAATCATCTGATTTTTCTTTGATGATTCATCCCGGTGAGGGATGTTAGAACTTCCTATTCATTTTATACTAGAACTGGAAAAATAGAAACCAAAATGGAAGCCTAATGAGAAAAAATGGTATTTTTCTCCTCTTTATAGCTGACAGAATAAAACTATACTCTACAAATGTTTAATTCTTATATTTTCAGATATGAAAAATCCTGAACAATTACTCAGAAAAGGTACAAAACATGTTATTGACTAAATAACATAGAAATATTTTTTAAGGGGTAAAATTGGTCATTATTGACTTTTTGTTAGATTTCCAGAACGAGGTGGGAGAAAAATTGCCATTTACATAGAGATGACTTATTTGATTTGCAAAAATAAAAGTTTATAGGCAGAAAGAAAATGCTATCTCTACAGAAGACTGAACATCTACATGAAGAGAGTAAATACATGAAGGTGGCTGAAGCTGAACCAGATTTATACTCCAAGCCTAAATCAAGTGACTGGTATAGTTTGAGTGCTATAGAAGATAATGGGCACAAATCAGCAAGGCTTTCCCATAGTGTTAACTTACCATGTCAACAGTAGAATAGCAGTACCATGCATGCAAGATCAGCTTTGCCTCTGGCTGATCAGCACAGAGCAATTGATCAATTCCCAGCATGGATTCAGGCACCGCTCTAAGATAATTATTTCCATTTTTATTCCAGATATATTCAAATGTACTGAATACCATTTTTTAAGTCACACATCTCAAAGAGTTTCTGGGTGTTACATCAAGTAAAATCATCCTCTCATTTGTAGAACCCAGGCTTTTACCAGAAGATTGTCTAGCAAAAATTATGAAATAAGTAGACTAGGTAAACTAGAGTTCTACCTGGGACAATAGTTGCATTTTCCCCCTAAAATTTAGCATGAATAAATAGTACTATAGGATTTAGAGTGAGAAATCGTAGATTCTAGTCTAACCCCCTCATTAGAACGATGACAAAATTGAGGTCCATAGAGGTGTTTCATTCAAAAGTTTCCAAGGCACGTTAGAAATGTTAATCAAGTTGATTCTCATTACAACCTCACTCTATAGGTAATATTATTCTCTCTCTTATAGATGAGGAAACTGAGACTGAGTAAGGTTAAGTGATATGTTAAAGGTTTAGCAATTTGCTCAGACCCTCACAACTAGTATCTGAGACAACATTTGATCTTGGGTCTTCTTGACTCCAAGTCTAGCATCTAGCATTGTATCCACTGCCTCCAAAGTCCTCTAGTATCTAACATTTGACCTTGCTTAGCTCCTACCACAAAACTGATCCTAAGCTCATATTTTGTACCTAGTCTGGTACCTAATCTAGTTGTTCATCCTTCATTCTCAAGGAGGACCAATGACAACACAGGGTGATGTCGTTATATGAATTGGAGTTAACTGAGGCAGAGTTGCACAAAGTTGTCTGCCTCTCTCTTTCTTTTAGTCATTGAAGTCCAATGGCAAGACAAAAGTCTGGATAACTAGACTTATCCTAGCATGCAGTGGATGATTCTTCAGAGTCTTGGTTATCTGACCAAGCTCAGTCACGTTCTGGCTGTTGGAAAAAATTATTGTCATCCATCTATTCTGTGGGGAGAACGTCTTCACGTGCTGGAGGTAGACATCACCCTAACTCACTGATGACTTTGAGGCTTTTTAATTACCTTAAACCTGGTTTAGCTGGTCTGCTGAGTGATGTGGCTAACTTGCCTGCTACAGCTTTTTGGAGTCATAGGTGAGAGTTGAGTGCCAGATAGACATCAAAAATGGATGAGCAGCCCTGAAAAGGGCTCAGCAAACACTCACACCAAAGATGCTAGTCCTCCTTCAACATCTCATACACACCACCTAATCTAGTACCTCATCTGAAAAGACAGGAGAAATCTTTGATCTGTAACTTGAGCAGCTTCCTCCCTTTGCTGCTGTGCTTTGATTTACAGGGGGAAAATACCGTTTATGGAAAAGACTTCAGAAGACAACGTCAGATAGTCAGTAAATGTTTATTAAGTAGCTCCCATGTGATTAGGCACTGAATCAGGAGGGTTGTGATGTCTTCCGGCTCTGAGAAGTGTATATATATATATATATATATATATATATATATATATATATATATATATATATATATATATATATATATACTCTGAGTTGGTATTTTGCTTTGGGGGTTTGCTCACAAGATGGATTGTCTGATTTCCTGGTTGAGAACTCTGAGCAGCCATATGTTCAGAGCCCTCCGACTGCTTAGATGTCTGTGTTTCCTTGATCCAGTGACCTACGTAAAGTACATAGCCATATTGCTTTTCTCAGATAGTTGGAGCCCTGTCTGTTGTTCTTTGTTCTAGTTGCTCTGCTTATATTTTCTCTGACTTTTGGGGTGCTGACCTTTCCCATGAACTAGTGAACGTAGCTAACAGTAGCATTGTTAACCCTATTCTTGAGCAGTCTTTCCTAGAAAAACAGATCAAAGAACTTCTGCTAGTAGGCCATTCTGGGTATGCTAGGGTGCTTACTCTAATTATTCCATACCATGCATTAAATTAATGCATCTTTAGACTTGGATTCCACCATATTAACCAATATGCAGTATTATAGAGAAAATAATACATGGTCTGAGGAAAACACTGCACTCACAGAATCATAGGATTTTATGGATGAAAAGACCTCAAATAATTTATTCCAACCATTTCATTTTACATATAAAGAAACTAAGGTGCAATGAAATTAAATACTTTGCCCAAGGTCGCACACCTAGTTGCTTAGAGATGTAAAATTAAAATACAAGTCCCTTGAATTTTAGTCCTTTGCTCTTTCCATCTTGTGATTCCATAACAGCTTCTATTTATATAGCACTTAATGATTATAAAGCATAAAATCATAGGATCTCAGAGTTAGAAGGAACCTCAGAGGTCATCTTATTCAATTCATAATTAAGAAGAAATTTTCTTTGCAAAAGCCCTGAAATATAATCATATAGCCTCTGTATGAAGATGTCCGGTAGTAAGTGGTTCTCTATCCCTGTAGACAGCTCACTGAGCTTTTGGTCAACTATCATTTTTATAAAATGTTTTCTTTTATTAATCAAAAACCTCTCTCTTTGAAGGAAGGTATATATGAAATAAGACATTATCTGCATCCAAAGAAAGAACTGAAAAAACAGACGTATGCACAGAAAGAGCTTACATATATATATATATATATATATATATATATATATATATATATATACACACTCTCTTTCTCACATATACACACACATATCTGTCTCTCTGTGTGTGTATATGCATACCAACATTTGTGTCTAATGGTAGCAATTTCTAGGTGGGGGAAGGAAAAAAGAAAAAAAGTAATTTACCTGATAACTTTATTATATATTTAAAAGGAATTGCAAGTTTTACATAATAGATTTGTGATTTTATGTGTAATCTTTTTTATTTTATACAGTGTTATAGACATACTTGTTTTATTACATAAACTAAAAATAAAATCAATAATTTTTAATACCTCCTTCTTTGCAACTTACAATGATAGGATTGAAGGATTGAAAGCCTGGTGATACTTTAAAACTGATTCAAATGTCACTTTATAGACAATGAGCCACATATACTATAGATAATATATTGTACTTTAAGGGGAGCTAAGTAATATATATCTATATATATATATCACGTATATATACACATATATACACACACATACATACTTAGACACACACAGATATATATAAAACATATGTATATATATACAGATATACATATATATCCTTTGATTCTTATTGGAATCCTGCTATATGGCTAGATCAGGTTTTATCATTCCATTTTATAAATGAAGATAATGAAGCTCCAAAACATTACGTAACTTAATCTATGGTCAAACAGGTAGTAGGAAGTATAGGAAAGATTTGAACCAAAACCTCTTGACTCCAAATCCAACACCTTTTTTTTATTGTACCATTGCTTCGTGGGGCCAGTTAAATCAAGGCTAATTGTTCTTCTATATGAAAATCCTTTTAAGGAATTAATACAGTTATCATATGTCTATTAAGTAAGTCTTTGCTTCTCCTCAAAGGCTAGCCTAAGAAGGTATCTGAAAAGGCCATCCTAAGAAGGTCAAGGTCTCCCATTACATCCTGAACTATCTCTAGTCATCTTTATGAATATCTGGTCACTGGATCCAGATGGCTCTGGAGGAGAAAGTGATGTAGATGACTTTGCACAACCTTTCCTCACTCAAAACAAAGTCAACTGCAAGTCATGTCATCATCTTGACGTCATGGTCTTCTTCAAAACCAAAGGACGAACACACAACCAACAAAGCTTCTTCTAAAGGCTAAACGGCCTAGTTCTTTCAATAGATCCTTGAATGATAATATTTCAGATTTCTTCACCATCCCAGTAGCTCTCCTCTGAATATATTCTAGCTGATAATATCTTTTAATCTTAATGTGATTTACCAAAGTAAATATGAAGCAAACAAGGCTGAGTACTAGGGGGCTATATTGAGCCTTATTTGGAATCTTTGTCAGTTCCGCCTAAGATGACATTTGAGTCTTTTCACTGCCATGTCACAGACCTGACTCGCATAGACCTTGAAATCTACTAAAGAACAGGTGCTTTTCATTGAAATAAAAATGTTTAAATAACTCGGAAAACTAAATTGCAGTTCAGCAAAGGGTAGGTTCAGCTCATCACCTTAAACGACATGTCACAATAAGCTCCAAATGAATACTTGAACTAAATATAAAAATTCATATCAATAAAAAATAAAAAAGAAAGGAGAAAAATGTGTTTCCAGTCTATGGTAGAGAAAATAATTCTGAGCCAAAGAGTCAATAACTTTGTAAATCACTGGGATACAAACAGAAGAAAAATAAAGTAATCTAGTCTTTGCTCTAGAATTCTTTTGCTCAAGAAGCTTATTTTATAAATTGGGAAGATACCACATATGAGAGATGCAGGTCAGATATTCCAGAAGTAAAGCAATGCCGTTAATGGAAAGTTCCAGGGGTCATTGGGATGCATCAGCAAGTCAGAGGACACAGATGTAGGGAACAAATGAGACATTGAGATGCAATGCCAGGATAGATGGTAAGCCTGGTAATTCTCAATTTCAATTCAATTTAATTCAATAAATATTTATTAGGCACTTACTATGTACCATGCACTATTGTAAGCCCTGGGTATAAGAGTAAGAACTGGACTTCATGTTTATTGCTATTAAGTTTCTATATATTAGATTTGGCCCTTTACTCTATCCTATCAATATCTTTTTCTGTCTTCACACTCTCATCCAGTATATTGGCTAACCCTCTAATCAACAGTCAATAAGTATTTATGAATGAATGAATGAAAAAGTATGTTTACTATGTGCAAAACATTATGCTAAGTGCATTATGCTAGGTGATGGAGATACAAATAAAAGCAAGCAATGAATTCACTGCCCTCAAGGAGATTACATTTTATTGAGAAGGAAAAGGAGAATTAGAAGGTCAAGGGTGTGAATGGTTAGTTCTGGGCAGGGAAAAGCAAATCTCACTTTTCAGAGATCAGAGTTCCAAAGGAAGAGTCCAGTTTCCATTAAGAGTGAGATGATGACGGTTAGAATGCAAATGGAATCATTAGAAAATGGTCAGGAAGTGCCTACTGTACACCAAGCACTGTACTGGGCACTAGTGATATAAATACAAAGAGCAAACAATCTCTACTCTCAAGGAGCATCATTCTATAAGGGAAGCTCTGTGCTACCTGAAAATTTGATAAGCACACGATCTATGCCTACTTCCATTTCACCTTTATAATGTTAAACAAAATAAAAAGCCAAAGCCAGAACTTGCAGTACTCTGTTAGAAAGCTCCAGGTAAAGTCAATGAGTATAAAACACTTTCTCTCCTTTATTTCATTTCATCTGCATAACAGTCCTATAAGGTAGGACACAGAAAATGAAACTGCAGCTCAGAAAGTTGAAGAGATTTACTGAAATTCACACAGCTAAAAATTAGCAGAATCAGAATTGGAATGTACTTTGCCTGACTCTGAGGTCTCTGTGTTCTCCATTTACACCATGCTGCCTATTATAATGTTCATAAATTTATTTATAGAATATCTCTAAAATATGAACACTATGGAATTTAAAAACAAGTAACATGAAGAACAAACTTAGAATCTTCAACATGAAGATAAACTACAGATACAAAAATGAGAAGGCAAGGCAAGTCTGAAAAAATAAATGGGAGACCTTTGAAAACTAGTTTTTAGAGAGATGATCTTTTACACTGGAAGGAAAACAGTTTCAACCCAACTAATAAGCTCAGATAAATCACCAATGAGCAGCTTGTCTCTACCAGAACCAGAAGGAAGCAGAAACCTATTTCAGCCAACCACTCCAGATGTCCACCCACAGGCATGGAGCCGTTGTCATCAGATGGTATGACCTGGATGCCAAAGAGAAGTCTTAAAAAGGACCCTGAACAGGAAAAAAAGGGGGCAGTTGATCTTAATGCCATAGAACAGATGGCAACAGAGTGTATAAAAGATTATGTTCTCCCTATTGTGCCAATACTGGAAAAGGAAGAATACAGTAATCTATTCCCTTTTGTGGTAAGAAAACTGTTGTCATACTTGAACTAGAATTCCTCCCAGGTTTATTTTCAATCTAGAGCAAAACATTAGTGAGTTTTCATTTGAATTCCTGAAATATACAGAAGTTTTACAAATATATAGTATACCATTAATGCAATCAGTACTTTCTCACTGCCTTACCTGTTCTAGAAGTAGTTATGTGGTTCAGTGGGTTGAGCACTCTTCCTAGAGACACAGCTTCGGACACCAAACAAATGAGAAGTCACTTAACATCTCTCTGCCTCAGTTTCTTCAACTATAAAATGGGGATAATAACAACACTTACATCCCAGTGCTAATGTCTGTGAAGAGCTTAGCACAGTGCCTGACATGTAGTAGGTGCTTACTAAATGCCTATGACCTTCTCCTTTCTTCAATACATCTTGAATTCCCCCTTCCCAAACTTTCGTCTTAAAATGCTACATGTCTTTTAAGGTCCTCTTCAAATATTGCTTCTTACATGTAGAAAGCCTCTTCTGTAGGAAAGGTTCTTTCCTTCACTCCTTGCATAGATTTCTTTTTTAATTTTTAAGTCATTATACTTCTGAACATCCTAGGCTTCCTGCTATATCCACAAATTACATACAATTTGCCAACCTGCATTGGTCAAAAACTCCCTCTACTTTTGAGAGTACTCCAAATCATTGAAATCACAGGTCTATTCCCTATTTCTTTCTCTAATTTCTTTTCATAGCATATGCCATGGTGAAAAATTAGTAGAAAGCATCCTACCCACTGATGACAAGCCTCTCTGAAATAAGCTGGACTAGTCCATTCCTGTCAATACAATCAAACCTTTTTTAGCTTGCTAGGATCTGGTGGAACTTGTGTTCTACTATCAGGCCCCACCACCCCGAGATCATCTATGCTCCATAATGAGTCATAGCAAGGAACAGAAATATTGAAGCAAGTGGGATGGGTCATATTTGTGAAATCAAGCAACACAAGCTGCTCTTTGAAATAAAAATAAACAAACAATTTCATTCTGGTGATGTCACATGGCTATAAATCATGGTATGCTGTAACTTCCAAAGAATCAAAATGAAGTATACATGTACTGCTACACTTTACTGACAATAGCTGGCAGGAATTAGCTGGAATGTTTTTAAGTATCATCCAAGAAATTAATGACCTAGAGGGAGGGGGACTAGTCACGTACCAAAAACAAGGAAAAATAACAATCTGAATGTGGTATTTGTGTCCAAAAGAAGTTAACATATTTAAAAGGAGCTTTTAGTTCCTTTTTAGGCTCAGATCATCCCCTCTCCTAAATAAAGAATTCTTTATTTCCTCACAGTTAATCATGTACTTATAGCCACCTCCTCTCCCACAAAAAGAAAAAAATTAATTTGTCTATATTTTTAATCTACTTATCTATGTGTATGTCAAGTCTCTGAAATAGACTATAAATTCCTTGAGCACCAGAACTATTCTATCCTTGTGTTTTTTATCTCTGACATGCAAAAACAGTACCTAGAGCATAGTGAGTGCTTAATAATAGTTGTTGCATTGTTCTTGTTACCTTTTGGCCGTGAATTTGGCAATCAATAAACGTTTCAATAATCCAAAGAAAAAGAAAAATAGTATTAATTCTTACTGGTCCATTTGTCATCTCTGGAATATATTTTATACCATATTGTTCTTATACCCAATCTCTATCTCACTACTTTTTCTTCCTGTTATCAAATTGATGAGAATGAAAAACAATGTCAATGTTGTTCCAAACAAAGATATATTTGGGAAAAATGTATATACAGGAAGTAAAATTAAAATTATATCTACTAAAGCTGTTATCAATTATTTTTAAGCAATATAAAATCTGGTTACTTGTGCAGTTATCTGTATTAGTCTACCTAATTAAGAATGAATTGCATTGTATTTGCAAGCACTGAATACAAACTCTTAAGGTAAGGAAGTATAAGATACTAAAACAAAAAGATGACTGGAGATCAGAAGGGCTGGTATTGAGACCTTCTTCCATCACTATTACCCATCAATACAGCCAAGTTATTTACTGTCTCTGACACATGGTTTCTAAATCTTAGGAGTTTAACATTATGAAGATCAATTGAGATTGTTTATTCAAAGCATGCAGTAATAACATAGCAGGACAGCAATAATAGGGTGAATAAATGCTGGGAAGCTGTCAAGTTAGAAAGACTGGGTTCAACTTCTACTTCTGAAGCAACTGTCATCATGTATAAATGACAATTTCTCAATACTCAAAGCAACCATCTAAGATTATAATTGACATATGAGTTGCCAATCTGCATCAGTTAAAGTCTGATAATAAATTGATACCACCAAAATGATCAAAGAAAACAAAAATCAATCATGCAAAAAAAGAAAAGAAAACCGTGTCAATAGTTAATTTTGTTGTAGCAAAGAACTGAAAGCAGTGGTGATAATGATCTATTGGGAAGTAGCTGAATGTAATGTAATGTAATCTTATTAAAACAAAAACAAATGAAAGGGATAGTTTCACACAAACCTGGGAAGACTTGTAGAAATTAATGCAAAGTGAAGTGAACACAGTAGAAAAATTGCATACATTCATTTTTCTTGTCAAATCTTGTTACAAAATATGAATTCATGTATCTGAAACATCAGCTGAATAATAGGCATATCCAATTGTATCACATTATTAATAAAATGTATTTTTTTAATGTAAAGAGGTTGAGTCAGTTCTTTAGACCATTTACACTGTGTTTAGGAGTTATATTTTTTCAACTGTGATATCAGTTGAATAGTCATAACTAAAGATTTAAGTATAAATAAAGAACTTAATACATGAAAATTAGAAATGAGCTCTCTTGGACTTTCAGGACAAGCTCTAAATTAAAATGTACAGGATAGAACACTAAGACTGGCCAAAAAATATAGTAAGAATATGAATTTAAGTTACTTTGTTGATAATTCAGTATTTCAAGTATTAAAAGACTGACAAAGTACATGGAGGAAGTTCCCATATTCTCATTCTCAATTTGAGATGGTTTTTATTATTAGGACAGTAGGATGGTGTGAGAGGGCAAGAAATCTAACATCCAAAAATAATTCCATTTAATATTTTTTGTGTCATTGGGCAGTTGTTGATCAGTCTTTTGATAATCTTGTATCTGTTGTATATATGACTTTAGATATATAGTTGCTTCATTCTCAGTGACTGCTACTGAAAAGGAATCAAATACAACTCACAATTAGAAATTAGCAACACCTTCAGAAATTCTAAGGGATTCATTTCAAAAGTAGGAAAGTTTCTGCGTGTCTAACCCTGTTCTGATGAATAAGACCTGCTATGTCAGCTCTATCTGAACATGTCCATGTTGCTTTCTACAGTTCATTGGGAATAATTAAAACATTGGGAAAAGTTCTCTCTGAATATTTTATTGGTTATCAGTGGCTTGGCAGGAACTGTTTGGTTTTCAATTTGAGTTTTGTCCTAGAAGTCTCCATTAGGACATATGGTTGATTCAAATGGTGGCAATTTTCAAGCTAAAAAAGCAACCAATATTTTGTATCATCTAGAGCTTCTCTTAGGACTAAATGAATTAAAGCAGATGCCACAATATTATATAGCCAGTAGAATCCAAGTATGTACAAACAAAATGTTTACTGGGCAATCTCTTAATATCATGTTTTGTTTTTCTTTCGGTGCATTTGTTTGCTTCACACTTTTACAAAATTCTGTTAGATAGCGAAGTACAAGTTGCTATTAATTAATTTATAGTTTTCACATTTCTGTTCCTATTAACTTTGCCATATTTTCACTTTACTCTTTTGTATGTTGAAGCAGAACTGGCTACAAGTTGTTGTTCAACAAAATTTATCCATTCAAACTGATAATTGTACATCAGTTCATAAAATTCAGTTTGATAAAGGGTTGCCTTTTCTGGTAGGTATCATTCTGGGAGGATAACCATAGAGAGAATAAGGTTTATTAAGCAAATAAATGAACAAGTGAAAATAATAAATAGAGAAATATACATAGGTGTGTTTGCATACACGTGTACACACACATATATATATACGTATATACATACAAGTGTACACATTTTTATTTCTCTGTGAAAATGTGTGTATGTGTTTTATTTCTCTGTGTAAATTGGAAGTAATTGCAGAGGGAATGCACTATCATTAAGGGAGAGAAAGATCTCTTGAAATAGGGCAGATTTGAGCTGAAGTCAAGAGACAAAGTTGAGAGGAAAGAGATTTCCAGAAATAGGAGACAGACAATGAAAAGTCATTAAGTCAGAAGATGGAGTATTGTGTGCAAGAAAAAGCAAAGATGCCAGTGCCATTGAATCACAGGGAACATGGAAGAGGGAAAAATTTAAGAAATCACAAAAGGTAGGAATGGATCAGGTTGTGAAGGATTTGAAAAGCCAAATAAAAGATTTTTATTTGATTATGGAGAAAATAAGGAACCATAGAGTTGAATGAGTAGGAAGGGGGGCGGAGAAGCAGAGGGGTCAGACGAACTATATATATACAATACACAACAGACTTTTTTCCTTCTTAGACATGTATTACTATTTAAGTTACATAAATATCAATATTAATAGTTTCAATAAGACATTCTGCTATTATGTTTGCTTATACATTTAAGCAGCATTTTATCGTATAGCAATATGTTGTGCATAAGATATATTACTGGTATATTACAATGCTATGTATATCACATCATTTTCTTAGACTATAAGAAATTTTGTGTTGGTTTAATTTTTCCGAACTTTGAATCTTATGTAGCACCTAGCTCAGTGTTTGGCACACAGCAACTCTTGTTGGATTTCATAGTGCCTACTGAAATGGGATGAAGGCAGACCATCTTATCCTTCTGGATAAGGATCAAGCTTACATGAGCCTCCTTTCTTCCGTCAAGGCAAGGTGATAATTTGGCATGTTCTGTAGAAGGTTTTAAATCAGAGATCTTGACTTAAATCCCCTTAAGAAATAGTTCTCTAACTTCAATCCCTGAACCAAAGCCCCTCATCGGAATGTACAGCCTCAGAACATTTCTGAACAGTTACAGAGAAAACCCTATAGTTAAACAGGTCTCATCATTCATAGTATCTCATCAGTGGAGGTCCTAGTTCAAGCCAGATGCAGTCCTGAATAAGTAAGAGGATTCGGCTGATGTGATCCTAGGCAAGAGCTCTAACTAATAATTGAGGACTGCTGCATTCTCCACCATCTGTAGTCTCCATGTGGTCCCAGAGAATAGATGGCACAATTGGGCCCTTAAGCATGCATTAATCAATGCTGTTTCATGTTCTTCTGTGATTTACCAGTGTTATAAAAGTGACAGGAGAAAATAACGGTATTAAGAGTGCTAGTTTTCAATGGAAATGTAAAGCCAGAATTATGTAAAGTACTGCTTTGGACTCGTTAGTGGGGCTTATTTTTTCCCCAAGTAATATTAATGTGAATTAATGTTTTGTCCATGTTATTTAAGCCTTTTATCCTAGGCATGAGAGATTTTATTCATTTATTCATTGCTTCTGCTTTCTTCTCTTCCTCCTCTCTCTTCCCTGCCAGGATCCATCCTCTGGCCTAGACATGGTCAGCACAACCCATTACACATAATATATATAATCCTTCATCCTCAGCTTCTATTACCAAACTCAACTGCAAACGTTTTGATTGTTACAAAAGTGTGTTGGGATTTTTTAAAAGAGTCATATTACATGGTTGTCAAGAGTAAAGGCAGATTAAAAAGGAAATAGTTCCCTCACCCCTCTCATAGCCTCCCATATAAATAATCATTTCTCTGCTTAACTCCAGTACTTGGGACTTCTCATATATACCCAGAATGTAAAAGCTCACAATAACTGAAATTTTACTTGGGAATCCGCTAGCAGCAACTGCTCCCACTTGAGCTATTCAAAATGAACTACCATTATTAGCCAGTTTTTTTGTACTGCAGGCTGAGCTGTGAGAAGCCTACTTTCTACTTTCTACAGGAATCTGGAAACGGAAAACCTCACTGAGGTTGCTTTCCCTTCCACCTTTTTCTTGGTATGAGCCAAGGTAGCCTCATTAAACATCCATTCCTATCTAAAATATCGCACCTACAGACTAAGCACTTAGATAATTGGATTTTTATTTTGAAATATTCAAGGGGGAGGGGGAAGTAATGGACCCAAAAGAACAGTGAGTCAGAGCCTTTTTTTAAGCATCCTGATTTCATTTGCTATTCAATATGCATACTTACAAACCTTAGTAAGTGAAGCTTACTACAAAATCTCTGTTCACTTTTGCTATAGCTGGTTTGTTGCTGTTTTTGTTTTTTTTTAAGTTGTCAAGGCATTGAACACAACACAGTCCCATTTGTGTGATGTTGGTGTGTGTTCTAATGAAGTCAAAAATGAAATATCCTCAGCATCTGGACCTGTGTAAGTGCCAAAAGAGTTTACCTTTTTTTCCCAAGAAGGACAAGCAGAGACTTAGACTGAACCAGAGGACAAATAGACAAGACCATTTTCTAACTTAAGATTTCAGAAAGGTTGTTGGGGTTTTGAGTCCAGATGTAGGCTATTACCCAGTATCTGGCAAAGAACAATAGGATCTTAGACTGATTATTTACAAAATAGTACAGGCGGTGGCACAAAATATGCTCTGGAATAGAGATTTTAGAAAGCAGAAAACTAGCAGCTCTCACAAAACAGGGTTTTCCTTCAAAATTTGCTTCACTTTAAAATGTATAGTCTTTTTAATATTAAAAAAATTGAGTTCCAAATGCTCTCCTTTCCTCCAGCCTCTCCCCCAAACACTGAAAAGGCACTCAATATGATTCCCATTACACATGGAAAATTGTGCAAAACCCATTTCCATATTGGTCATGTAAAAAAATAGCAAGAAAAATAAAATGAGAATATTATATTTTAATTTGCCCTTAGAATTCATCAGTTTTTTGAAGGTAGATAACAATTTTTATCATAAGTCCTTCTGAATTATCTTGAATCATTGTATTAATCAGAGTAGCTATCTTTCACAGTTAATCATCATCACAATATTATTGTTACTGTATACAGTCATTACCTGGTTCTGCTCACTCCACTTTGCATCAGTTCATATAGGTCTTGACTGAGTTTGTTTGTTTGTTTTTTCTGAAACTATCCCTCTCATCATATCTTATGATACAATAGTGTTCATCAAAATTACATACAACTCATTCAGGCATTCCCCAATTGATGAGTATCCCCTTGATTTCTAATTCTTTGCCATCACAAAAAGAGCTACTATAAATATTTTTGTACATGTAGGTACTTTTTCCTTTTCTTTTTATCTCTTTGAGACATAGACCTAGTATTAGTAGTATTGTGTCAAAGGGTAAACACAATTTTATAGCCCTTTGGGCATAATTCCAAATTGTTCTCCAGAATTGTTGGACCAGTTTACAACTCCACTAACGGTTCATGAGTGTGACTATTTTCCCTTATCCCCTTCAGCATTTGTCATTTCTGATAGATGTGAAGTGGTATCTCACTTATTTTAATTTGTGTTTCTCTATTAAATACTGATATACAGCATTTTTAAGATGACCTTAGATAAGTTTGATTTCTTTTTCTGAACACTGCCTGTTCATATCCCTTGTCCATTAACAATCAGGAAATGATTTTTTTTTAACAAATTTCTCTACACACTTGTGAAATTTCAGTTCTCTACATACATGAGAAATTAGGCCTTTATCAGAGAAACTTTCTGTAATTTTTTTTGACTACCTCATAGTATGTGGTAACTTTTTATCAAAACATAATTTTCTTGGTTACCTCTTTTATTTAGGTCTATTTTTGCTTTTGCTTTGTCTGAGGTCATGGTTGCATTTTATGTTTCAGCTCAAGCATAATAGATCCTTCTCCAGCCCCTCATTTTAACTCTGTGTTTTCCATTTCAAGTGTGTCTCTTATGAACAACATATTCTTAGATTCTGATTTCTAATCCATTTTACTATCTACATCTGTTTCTATGGTAGTTCATCTCATTCAAAATCCCAGTAATAATTTTACTGTGTATTTCCCTCCATCCTATTTTCTTCTATTTTTCCTTCTCTCTTTTTGCTAATGTATTAATTCTCTTTTCATAATTTCCTTGCATCACTCTCATTTATTTTTCTAGTTTTTCCTCTTCCACTTTTATCTCTTTCTTACTCTTCTGGGAAATCCCTTGGAATTGTATCCAATTAGCATTTTACTTTGAGGCTTTGGTTGTAGTTGTTTATACATTGTTTCCTTCTAAGTTTGTGTCTTGGTCTTCCTGCCACCTTAGTAGATTTTTATGGTTGACTTCTTTGTTGTTGTTGTTAGTAATTTTTCCAGCCTATTTCTTGACTTTTAACTGTATGTTAAAGTTTGGTCCTCCTCATCAAGGGGTAGAGAGTAAGTATCTCAAGTTTCAGACATTTTTGAGATGCTATTTTCAGAACTAGTTCTAGAGGTCTGTAAGTTTCAGGTTCTTCCAAGGTGGTATGATCTGAGGAGAGGTGTGGTAACTGATCTCCTGGTCTAGCTTTTGATATTTATCCTGAAAGGGTCCCTGTTCCTATGCAGCTGCAAATCTTGGTACTCTTCTTGATCCTGGAACAGTGACCAGGTCCCCTGCTCTCCTGCAGTAACAAGTGCTTGCACTCTATGCTTTGGAACTGCAACCAGGACCCATTTCCTTGTGACTGATCATAAGCCCTCCTCTCCATCCTTAAACTGAGACCCAGAACTGCATATGGGCAATGGAATTGTCAAACTGTACCAGGTCCTGTGCTCAATGGCAGCAAAGGATCCTCCATATTTCTTTTTAACCAGTTGTTCAACTCTGCAACAACATCTGTTCTGAGGACTTCTGGGTACTATGGCTGCTTTCACAGCTGCCTCCAAGCCTCACTGTTGGATTGGTGCTGTGCTCCAGGCAGACCACCATACTGATGTCACAGACCTCTCCTGCTAACCTCCTAAATGGTGATAGACTGGAAAAAAATGTCTTATCCCAACCTTTTGTTGGCTCTGTCACTCCAGAGTTTGATTTGAGGCAGTATATTGAAGTTGTTTGGAGGGGAATGCTGAAAGAATTTGGTTAAGTTGCCACCTCTATTCTGCCATCTGGGTAGATTGGCTCCTTTCATTTTGTTTCACTTTTAAATGTAATTATTTATTATTCAAAAACTAAGCTTCTTGATTAAAATCAGTTGCTTATTGAAAAATCATGGGATCATAGATCTACAGTCAGAACAGATCTAGAGTCAGAATAGATGTTAGACACCCATGATTATGATTGGTTCATTTTATAAAATTGTAAAGTGAGGCCTAGAGGGGTCAATCAATTTGACCACATGTGGAGTAAGTGTCAGAGCTAAAACCTGAATAACTTTGCTATCAATGCACTCTCTATTCCAGGTACCATCTATTCCAATATGGGTTATTGAGGTTTGTTTGTTTAAGTTCTTTTAATTATCATAATTTTTTATTCCCTGTGACTTTTACTCATTGATTCTAGTTCTGCTTCACACAGAATAAGGCAAATTTTTCTTCTGTATTTCAAGATAGTTATCTCACCACATCTTCTCCAGGCATTCTGAATTCCTTTGTGATATCCTTCAAAATTTACAGTTTTTCATATGCACATTTGATGATTGGCATTTTGTGGCTTTTAATATCTTTCTTTGGGTAAGAAATAGAGCAGAAAAGGCCCCAAATTTTAACTCAGGAGAATTAACTTCAAGTCTCAGCTATGCCATTTAATTCCATGTGTGACCTTAGGCAATGCACAACTTCACTGGACCTCAGTTTTCTTATCTGGAAAATGAGAAGTCTGGACTAGCTTAGCATAATACCTGGTGCATAATAAGTGCTTAATAAATTCTTCCTTACTTAACTAGGTAACCTTTAAAGTCCCTTCCAACTCTGAATCTTTAATCTAAGGATCCTAAATAACAATATAGGTATATTACATACACATATATGTATGTATGTGTATAATGTGTGTTATATGATATATAGTCTATATAATATATAGAGTATGTATATAATTTGGATACATATACACATGCCCATCTATCTACATATCTATCTATATCTGTATTTATATCTATATCCCTATATTTATAACTTGGTTAGATATTGTGTCTATAGACAATAATGGGATTATTACTCTTACTTTAAACATGATGCTTACATTAATATACCATATGATCATACTGGCATTTTAAGTAACCACTTATAGGCACTGTGCTCTCACATTCAATCAGCAAGCATTTATTAAGCCTTCACTTCGTGTCAATCATGTACTGGTGATACAAATGCAGTAATGAAAACATTGACTTAGGTTAGAAAACGGGGAGTGCTTTGAGTCATTGAAGATACTAGGGCAAGCTATTTTGGCTGATGTGCAGAACAAAGATATGATTTTATCTTTATTAGATTAGTACTGGAACTCTATGTACTTGAGTGCCTAACTCAACAAGATGAACTAACTTTGTTTAGCAGAGATTAAATTAGTAAAGATTTTCACTTCAGATGGTTTAGAAGACAGAAGTGACAGACAAGATAAGTTAGTTCTTAACTGGAAAATGTTGCTACGTATTAAATTAATTTCCAGCCGAGAAATTTTAATTGATTTTGAATAGATTCTGTGGTTCAAAGACTGCCATATCACCCCATTTTTAAAAGCAGCATTACTCAATCAGTTTGCTTGTCATTCAGAGGAAGAAAGAAAGACTACAAAACTATAATGTGATAGAGACGAAATAGTACTGCATCTGGAATCAATATATAGGTTGAAAAATAGGCTCTGCCATGGAAAGTCAGTTAATTTTCTCGATCTCAGTTTTCTCATCTGTAAAATAGAGGATTAAACTAGATAATTTCTAAGGTACTTTCTAGCTCTAAATTTTATCATTCTTATGATTACCTCTCCTGCCTAAAACAAATTGAAGTTCACATTAACTAACAATTTATTGAGAGGAACCTAGGTGGTACAGTGCATAGAGGACCAGCATTGAAGTCTAGAGGACCTGAATTCAAATCTGACCTCATATACTTGCCATTTACTAGTTGTGTGACCCTGGACAAGTCACCTAACCTCAATTACCTCAAAAAATTCTTGCATATAGTAGATATTTTTTGAATTGAAGTGAATTAGAAATAAATATACACTCAAGAGGCAGCTGGTGGCACATTGTATAGAATGGTGGACCTGGAGTCAGGAAGACATCTTCCTGCATTCAAATCCAGTCTTAGGCACTAGCTGTGTGACTCTGGGCAAGTCATTTAATCTTGTTTACCTCAGTTTCCTTATCTATAAAATAAGTTGGTGAAGAAAATGGCAAACCACTCCATCATCTTTGCCAAGAAAACCACAGATAGGGTCACAAAGATTTGGACATAGCTGAAAAACAATTGAGCAACATATATTTAGGAATTTTAAGAACACTTACTTGACAAATACAACACAACATCTACAAAGCATTTTGTTCAAAATAATCTCATACTTGGAGTGGTTAAGAAATTTGCCTGAAGTTACACGTGGAGGAAATGTAAGCACAAGGACTCAAACTCACATCTCCTGATTCCAAATTCAACATTCAGTGTACTTTGCCCTACTAGAAATTGAGGAGAAAAGTGCAAATATTCCCCAGCTTTTATAGTTCTTCCTTAAGCACTTTCTTTCATTCTTAAGCAGAGTTCTTTTTTCCCTCATCAAAATCTTGAGATTTTTCCAGCTGGCAATGGTATCAGTAATGCAGATGCCTGTATGCAATAGAACCTTTCAACACTACCATGAGTACTGACTGTCTCCCACTCAGAACCATACAGGCTTTCCATGTGAGATCAAAGGAGATGAAAGCGTGGGATCTGTGTTCATATGCCATGTTTTATATGATATTGAAGTTTAGAAAAAAAAGATGCCAATCAGGAAGCAAAAAGAGCCTCAACACATTGACATAATCTTAAAGAAAAAGCAATGATATTCCTCATTTTTTTTCTACAGGGAACATATGCGATGTTACAGATTATCACAAATAAACCTGATTAGTAAGTCATTATAAAAAAAACTAAAAGTTGAGACTAAAGGTTTTAGATATTTTTCAAAATTAAAAAAAATCCATTACATCACTTAACAATATTTAGCACAACCACCATAAGATACAATATGCATCTTTTTCACATATTCTCTGAAGAATATTAGTAATGATTTCTACTTACCTGTTTTCCTACTGCCACATTTTCTTCCTATTCTTTCAGAAGTACTGTAACAGTGTATGATTGTAATTGGGTTTCATCAGAGAATGCTTCATTTTTAAAATTGCAACCTGCAAATATTTCTTCTGAATATATTTTCTGAAGTCAGCCATGAGAAATGCAAATCAAAAGCCATGGGTGCACTTACACCAAAAGGAAATAGATAGAGATATAGATATAGATAGATAAATAGATAGATCTTATTAGAGTCCACTGACCTTTGCCATCAGCCCAAATCTGTAAAGTATTATCATAATTAATGCATTAATATGTTTCAGAATCTCTGTAAGGATAAATACAACATAAAAAAATTAATTCGAATGAAAATGAAAGGTGGTGAGCTTCTCCTTTCCAATTTGAAATTGTCCATAGAGAATGAGAAATGAATCCATTAAATATTCCTATTTCTTTTTTTTAACAGCCACTTTCTTCAGATTGTGAAGGTGATTTGTTCTTAATTTGCAAATGTTGCATCTGCTTTTGCAAATTAGCGTTCTAATAATAATGTAAAAGAATGAAAAAATGTTTGGTTTTAACCCAAATTACACGCTTATTGTGAGTGTTTGTTCTCTGGGTCATTAAAATATTACAATTAATTCCATCTTTAAATACTTGATGGCAATTAAAAAATATTTCATAGGTTCCATTTTCCCCACAACATACAGTAGATAGGAATAGCATTAAATTATATTTAAGAGATTTTTTTACAGTAACGCATTTTCAATAACTCATTGCAGAGATACAGTAAATTAGCCATAATAACTTGACATATACTTCTGTTAGTTGGGGAAAAAAACATAAAGGAAAGAGAACAGTTGGCAAGAAATTTGGAATTTTTATTTTTAATTAGTGAATAAAGTCATTTTTTAAATAATGTGTAAGATTATATCTAAAAATAAGATGTATTCAGTCTAATAGTTAAGAAATATAAAAATGTCCTTGGTTCAACACGCTTGGTTCACAGACTTAATGTTATGTTGGGAGAAGACTTTCACATTTTTTGTGTCACTGTGGCAGAGACATAAAAAATCCCCTTTTCTTAAAGAGAAAATAGTGACATATTCTAAAGATGAAAATATCTATTGCATATGTTAAACAGATCCAAACATGATGACACTCTGAAGTGCCTGTTTCCTTAATGGGTGCCCAACAGGCATACTTGAAAGGCTCTAATTGAAAAGATATGCAAAAGTGGTTTGTATAAGCACCACATTCTTCTGGAGCAAAGGTATCAAACACCCAGCCTACAAAACTCCTTGGGAACCAGATTAAACTGTAATTGCAAAATATTGAATCAAATTATATTGTAACAGTAAGCACGCCAGCATAAACAGAGGGGTCTACTACCACAGGTTCTTTGATCTGCTTCTCTAAAAGGAAAGGCAAACTTTGAGGGGTTGATAACCACTTTAATCAAGCACAGGTATCATTCAGTTAGTTCAGGGGAAAATATCAGCACCCCGAACTTCAGAGAAAATATAGAGAAATCAAAAGTCAACAGACATGCTTCCAAAGTGTCTGACCATTAACATACGTACATCTTCACCACAGAGGGAACATGTGGGTTTCTCAAAGAGGGATTGGAGGGTGGGTTCCTTAGCTGCCTCCCAGAGTCCTCTTCTGGCCAAATAAACATTCTAGCCAGTAAGCCCCAAAGTAAAACCTCACCCTCAGAGTATTTATACACTTTTCAGAACCAGATGGCATAACCCTCTGATCTAGTGCCTCAACAGAAAAAACTGAAGGTACTTGGGACCCTCCTACAGAACAACTCCCCTCATCTAGCTTCCCGCAGTGGGCACGCCCATCAATGGGTGAGGAAGATCTTCTTTAAGCACATTATTCAATCAGAGGCACATTTAGTAAAACAAAAACAGGAAAAGATCCTAATTTGATTGTATGTATATAAATAATATATATGTATGTGTGTATGTATGTATGTACATACATATATCTGTATGTGTGTATATATGTATATGCACATATGTGTGTATATATATAAAAGAACACAGATAATCTTATATGTTTCTTAATATTTATTAATTTTATTACATGTTTTTTAAAAGCTGATATGTCACTACAGGGGTCTTTACTTATGATTTAGTGATTCTGTTTCTGTTTGAGTTTGATACCACCATCATATCAATTAACCAATAAAATTTATAAAGCACCTCCTATGTACCAGACACTGTACTAATCAATGGTGATACAAAAGAGGCAAAAGACAAACTTTGCCCTCAAGGAGCTTATAATCTAAAATATACAATTAAATATATACAAAACATCCTACATATGGAATAAATAGGAAATAATTAATGGAAGGAAGGCTCTGGAATTATGAAAAGTTAGGGAAAGATTTCAGCAGAAGGTGAAATTTTAAAAGAAGCAAGACAGGTTAGTTGTCAGAGTGGAGGAGAGTGTTCCAGGCACAGGGAATGGAAGAGACAATGCATGGAGTGTCTCATTTGGAGAACAGCCAGAAGGCCAACATAATTGGATTGAAGTAAACCTGTCTAGGAAAAAGGTGCAAGAAGACTAAAAAGCTAGCAAATTATGAAGAGCTTTGAATGTCCAACAGAGCATTTTGCGTTTTATCCTAGACACAATTGGAAGCCACTAGAGTTTATTGAGTAATGGGGTGATATAATCAGACCTGCAGGTTAGGAAAATGTTTTCTTTTTTTTTTTTTAATGAATGGAGGATGGATTAGAGCAGGGAGAGATTTGAGGCAGGCAGACGCATCAGTAGGCTATTTCAAGAGTACAGAAGTGAGATGATGAGGCCCTCAACGAGACTAGAACCAGAGTCAAAGGAGAGAAGGGGACATATTTAAGAAATACTGCAAAGGTGAAATTGACTGGCCTTAATGTAATGGTTTAAATTACCATTAATTACCATTAATTAATTACCATTAATCTTTCCCATTCATTAATAGGTCCATGTGACCTCCTTAAATCACATAGAATCCTAAGTTTCATGTGGTGGGAGGAGCTTGTTGAACATGTGGAACAGGATGGGTGGAGCAAAGATGGGAGAAAGTTGCTCAGGCTAGTCAGAGCTGACACAGGCAAGCAGGCACAGCCAGGCTTCTCAGTGTTTCTTTGTTTGTTCGTTTGTGGGAAGGTTCCAGAAGGAGGGGGATGCTTTGGAATAGCTTTGTTTTCTACAATGCTAATGTGTATTGACTTCTTGATTACTAAGATGGGTTTGGCTTTCTGGTATTGGGATTTGGCTTTTTGGTGTCTGAATAAGTGTTTTTCTTCTGCCTTCTATATGGAAAATCTGTTACACTTTGCAATTGAGAACTACACCAGTATATTCATATTCACCACCTGTGCTGTGAATATTGCCTTGGTGATACACTTGACAACAGATTAGATATAAAGAGGTGTGGGTGAGGTGAAAGATAGTGAGGGTATCCAGGATGACTTCAAGATAGCAAACCTAAGGGACTGGGAGGATGGTGTTGCTCTCTATAGTAATAGGGAAGGTAGGAAGGAGGGAGACATCCCATCCCCAGAATGGAGAAGACACAAGCATTTGCGGGTAGCAAGAAATAAGCTAGTAGAAGGGAAAGATTGAAAAGAAGTAAAAGAGTCAGGACTTGGGACACAAAAGGAGGCAATTTGTTGAGATGGGATGAGTAGAAGCGTTAGACTTGATAAGGAGTAAGACAAATTCATCACGTGAGAAGGGTGAAGGAGGAAAAAAGTGACAGAAAGAACCTGAGTGAGAAGAGATAAAGAAAAGGGGAGAAGAGGGAATTCATGGTGAATGACCTCAATTTTTTTCTGTAAAATATGAGACAAGGTTCTCATCTGAGAAAACAGGAGTGAGGTTTGACAAGACATAGAAAGGTTTGGCAGAACCACTGTGGAGAGTGGGATAATGAATTAATAAGGAAAGTCTAGACTGCTATCAAATTACAATAGGAAAAAATCCCTGCAACTGGCACATTGAATTAGAAAACCAAAAATCACATTGTCCATATTTTATTGTATTTTATTTATTATAATATAGTATAATGACATATAAGACATTATAATATGATATATAGTGAATTATGATGTGATACATAATATTTTATAATGTATTAATAGAACATAATTTTCAATATAAATATATTATGATAAATTTATAATTATAATATAACATAATATATTTCCCTATTACAAGTTAATCTGATCCTCAGCACATTCAGGAGTCTTGTATTTAGCAAGGACTGAGAATTTGACATGTCTCTTCTAGAAGATACCCAAAACATCTGTCTATGGAAAGAAAAAAAATATTACCAACACCAAAACTAAGGTTATTTGAACTTTCATCAGTTAGTCTAGAATGGAGGCAATCTGTTGGGATGGGATGGGATGAGTGGATTGCTAACCTAGAAATTTTCATATTTCAAGACTACTTTTTATTCATTCAAAGACTGAATATTTAGAAGAAAGTGTTCTTTTTGGATTTTAATTCCTTAAAATATGAAATCATTATATTATAATATTAATATTGCTTCTCCCTTCTATACAGTGCTTAAAGCTGAAAAAGAGCTTTCTTAAGAACTCTGTGAAATAGATCATGCAGATGAGATTTTGCTCATTTTACAAATAACGAAAGAGAGACTCTGAGAAAGTCATTCCAATCCAAAAAAGCATTCATTAAGCACATGCTCAATGCAAGGCACCATGCTAGGTTATAGGGGTACAAAGAGAGACTGAAATGAGATTGTAAAGACTTTTAAATGAAAAGCTAAGAAATTTGTATCTTATCCTGAAAGCAATAGGGCACCTCTAAAGGTTCTTGAATACAGGAGTAGCATGCTCCAGTTTGAGCTTTCATAAAGTTGTTTTGGCAGCCATGTGGATGAGAGTCTGGAGAGGGGAGAATTTGGGAGCTAGCAATTCAATTAGCAGGCTGTTCAATAGACTGTGAGAGGAGAGAGGAGACAGATTTGAAGGATGTCAAGATTGAATCAACAAACCTTAACAAGTGATTGAAGGGAACTTAGAGAAGAAGGGTAGGGTTGTGGGATTAGGAAAGGAAAAGAAAGAGCCAGGGCTGACCTTGAGAATCTAAATTTGGGTGATCAAAAGGATATAGTGCCCTCCACAGAAAACGGGAAGCTCAAAAGATGAATAGGTCGGGGAAGGGAGGGCAGGAATAATAAATTCTGTTTGGATATAATGTGTTTGAGATGCCTAGAGAACTTCCAGTTATTAAGCTTCTACTATGTGATAGACACTGTGCTAAGCACTAGGAATAAATTAAGCTGAAAAAAGATGCAAAATAAAGTCCCCGTATTCAAGAAGCTCACAGTCTAAAGAGCAGGATCCAAACTCCCAAAAGTAATTAGTGATTCAGGACTGGAGCTTATGAAAAAGATGAATAGATAGATGATGGAGTCACATGCTTAGAGATCGTAAGAAAAATGAAAAATATCATGGGATATGTTGAGATCACCATAAAATAGAGTATAGAGGGGAAAAGAATTCAGTACAGAGTCTTGGAGCACACTCAGGGTTAAAACATAGGACATAGATGAAAGTCCAGCAAAAAAAAAAAATACGAAGAAGATGATGTCACACATGTAAGAAGAGGTTATGGTTAGCAATGTCAAATAATTCAGGCAGGTCAAGAAAGATGAGAACTGAGAAAAAGCCATTGGATTTAACAATTAAGAAATCAATGGTGAAAAGCTTTCTCAGGAGCAAAATCAATGCATATAGGATAAGAATGGAAACTACAAAATAGGGGAAAATGGTATCAAATATCTCTGATAAAAGTCTGATATATAAGCTTTTTTAAATAATTAACAAAGCTATGTGGAAGCCACTTCTTAAAAAATGTGTGGTGAAAGAAAATGAATAGTTTTCAAATTAAGATTTGTAAAATATCAATAACTATATAAAATGCTACAAATCACTGACAAACGTAAATTAAAACAAATATGACAGTTCACCTAAAACCCAGAAAATTAGCAAAGATAACGAAAGACAGAAATAGTGAATGCTGAAGGAACAGAAAACAGGACACACTGTAACTAGAATTATGAGTTGGTCTGCCATTTTGGAAGACAACAAGAAATTATTCTGGGAAAGCAACTGATTTGTTCATATTTTTCTTCCCCAGAACTTCCACTAATGGGTACACGCTCAAAGCGGATCAAAGACAGAAAGATCAGGTATATGTGAACATTTTTATAGGAGCATTTTTTGTGGTAGCAAAAACAAGGATAAGACCTAGCAAAAAAAGTAAATGTTCACTAACTGGGGATAGCTAAAAAATGTGATATATCAATAAACCAACAAGAATTCATTCAGCCATGTTCTAGGCACTGTTAGGTACTGAGGATTCAAAGCTGGGGAGAAAAGCAATCTCTGATTTCAAGAGGATTATATCATAAGAAGATTGTGAGATGTTATTTGATGTCCTTTCACCCAGCAATACAACTGTTAGGCCTATACCCAAAGCACTTATGTGTTCAAAAATATTCAGAGCAGTTCTTTGTGTGATAAATTAAAACAAATTTAATGCAAAAGGATGCCAATCAATTGAAGAATGGATAAGTAAGTTATGGTATCTGAATGGGAAGGCATAGTATTGTGCTGTAAGAAATGAGGAAAGAGATGATTTTGAAGTAACATGGAAAGACATATAAATTGATGCAGAATTAAGTAAGCTGAACCAAAAACTAAAAAAAAAAAAACCAACTAAAAACTCATAATATAACATCAATATTATTTTTTAAAAGTGGAACACTGATAAAATTTGATAAAAAATGAAAATTAACAGAACTCAGAAAAAATTCACATAATAATATTGTAAGGGGAAACAACTTGGAAAGTTATAAGAACCTCAGTGAATATAATGACTGTCCATGTTACCAGAAAATCAATAATACAACATACTACCTATTTGTTTGACAGAAAAGTGATAGAATTAGGCAGTAGAATGAAATATTTAATATATAGTACATGAAAAAATTCGTGTTGTTTGACTATGCATATTTGTTACAGGAAATGTCTGGTATTTTTTTTTTACAATGGGATAAGATGAGAAGAGACAATAAATTTCATACTAAAAAAATTAAAATATAGAGAGGTTGGAGATGCTACAGATATGAAAAGTTTGGTGAAATGATAAAAGTTCTAGGTTTAAATAGGGCATTTGCTTTCTAGTTACTCATTTTAAAATTTCTGTATTTGGGTAGATTTTATAGCACATACTATAAGTAGTACAATAATATAATACATAATTTATAAAGATATATTTTATACACATAAATATGTTAGTGGTTCATGCTCAAAAAGTTTTTACTGATAGGAGCAAATAATCAAAACTTAAGATCATTGCATCTGATGATGGCTGCTTCAGTATGGAAGGCCGAGTTGATAGGAGATAATTTTAATTTGTCACAGATACAATTCACATCTCTTCCTTGGTCATTCAGTCCCACAAAAGTAGTAATGCAGACAATGGAGGTTACCAAACGTCAGGATTTTGGAACATAGTCAATGAAAATGACATGACTTGTCTCAATGACACATATAGGTCAGTGTAACATGGCTTTAAACCCAGTTCCCATTCAAACTGACCACCTAAGAGAATTTTACTATATAAGTATAAAGATGTTGCAACTATTTTTCCATTTACTACTTATTTTCATTTAATTTCTTCTGCATTGTAAAGAGACAGTGTACTTAGCAGAGCTCCATCAATTCAAAATCCATATAACTTATTCACAGTTTTCATGTATGGAATTGTCTAGAACTCACCATTTGTGAAGTCATATATACATACAAATCTTACTGGTTCTAGAAAGCTCTCATTGAATTTTCAATATAGACATTTTCTTTTGCTTCAAAACAAGATGAATTTTTAATGCATTTTTTTCTAAAATTGCAGCTTTGGTTTTTCTGGGAGCATTTCTAGAAAATGAAGGATTCTGATAACTGAGTATCTTATTGTTAAAAAGACTAATCTGGAAATCTTCCCAGATTACATATCTGCCCAGCACTCAGCATATCCCCCAAAAGGGTACGTGGATCCTGAGAACAGAGAAAAGGCAAAGACACTTCTAAATACTGGTAGAGGATGAATTTTTTTCTCATGTGAAACACTGAATAAAAGATGTTGGTCCAAGTGCCAACATCTGCTTGAGAAATTAGAAATAAAGAAAATGCATAATGAAATGTGAATGAATGGGAAGTATGTCATGAACCAAGATTCTGGTTTAATTAACCATTCTATCATAACAGCATCTTGGATGCAAAAATCCTCTTATTGAAATATATTCAAGTCATTAATAACAATAATAATGATAAAGAGAACCGTGCTTTAAATTTTAAAAAAGCAATTGACAAATTATTTTACTGAGCTATACCACAACTCTGCAAGATAGAAGTTCTTAACCAGAAATCTATGAACTTGGTTATTTTTAAATATTTTATTAATTGGATTTTAGTATAATTTGTTTCCTTTGCAATCCTTTGTACCTTATTTTGTGCATTTAAAATATTATTCTGAGAAGATCCGTAAGCTTCACCAGACTGATGAAATGGTCTATGACATACAAAAGTTTAAGGACACCTATTTAAATAGAGGCATCATTAATACATTTTATTGATTGGGACATTGAGGCTCCAAGAAGTTTAATGACTTGTCCATGGTAAGACAGCTAGTAAGTGTAGGAGAAAGGATTTGATTTCCAGTTTTCTTCTTGACTCCAGGTCAAGAACTCTATCCATCATGCTAGACTGTGCCCCCTTTGAAAAACTTGTGATGCCGTAACCTAATTCTTCATAAAAGAACAATGCTAATTTACTGATGATCAGGGACTCTGAATTCACGAACATGGTCTATGTCAATCCATGGTACTCATGCTACCACCACTGGAGTATTGACCTCTCCATCAGAAGGAGGTTGCTAAATACTCCTTCGAAAGTGTTCATTCACTTACTTTTTTCTTGGCTGGATTATGTGTATTGTCAAGCTACCAATTTTGTCCTTATCACATTAAGGAGAAAAACTAATCTCAAGACAACAAGTATATTAAAAAGCAGCCACATCTACTTAATTATTTTCCTTTTGGTCTAAGACAGCTCCGTAATTGAAGTAGACCACTTGATCATTCTGTTTAACTCACTGGCAAATCTTACCACTGACCACTAAGTGACAAGTGAAAGTAAAAATCTCCATAGGAAACATGACTATGTTTAAGTAGACACATTTTTGATTCGTGTTGTACAAGTGGAAAATGACTCAGACTTTGCTGAACCTGTATTCAGCTTAGATGTAACTTCACTTCCTTCAGGATTACTTTATTTATTTTTAATATTTATTGATGGCTATTTATTTTACACTTATCAAATCATGCATTTTTCTTTTACATCATGTTCATTTCCAAATATATACCTCCCCTGGGCATTACCCAGTAAGATTTCTTCTATAAGAAAGGCTAAAAAAAATGAAAAACAACAGACTACTAACATTAAACATCACATTGATCATATCTGAGGGAATGTGTAATATTCCATTCCCATATTTCCCCACCTCTGCAACGAAGGGAGAGAGATACATTTTCTCAACTTTTCCAGAAACAGCCTTGGTTGTTATAATTACATAATATTGTATTTTGTTGTATTCTTCTCTCTGTTTAAGTTGTTGAAGTTAGTGTTTATGTTGTTTTCCAGGTCATGCTATTTCACTCTGTATCAGTTCATATAAATCATAGTCTCTGAATTTTTCATGTTTATTGGTTTTTGCCATTCTATTAATATACTACATTTTTAAAATCAATTCTCTAGTTGATGAGAACTATTCTATTTCTTGTTCTTTGCAATTTCAATAAGTAATGCAATGGATATTTTGGTACATGTAGAATTCTTCATTATGACTTTAGTCTCCAAGGAGTATATAACTTGATAAGAGATTTCTAGGCTAAAGGGCAGGCCATTTCAGTTACTTCTTAGCATAATTCTAAATTTCTTTCTAGAATGGTATAACTAATCAACAGTTCTACCAACAGTATCTTTGTGGACCTCCCATAGCCTCTTTGACTTTGAATGTTATCACCTTTAATGATCTTGGAAGGTTTTCTGGGCAAGAAATGACACCTCAGAGTTATTTTAATTTTCATTTCTCTTAATACTAGCAATTAACAGCAATCTCACATTTATTTTCAAAAGTTAGTAAATTACACATTAGACTTCCTTCCCATTAGGATCACTGATATCTTATGTCCTTGGAACCTAAAGTAGGGGTTGGGTACCATGTATAAGAGTGGATATAAGTATAAGAACTTTTGTTATTTAAATGAGCTTATATTTTAGCTGACAGTAAAATTATAAAAATCATAGATTTATAAATGGCAGCTCCCTGCTGTCTTCCCCTTTAGAAGATAATATCTTTAAGGTCAGGGGTTCCTCCATTTTCATCTTTAAAACCCCAGCATTTTGAACAGTGCCTGACATACAGTAAGCAATTAAAAAATATTTGTTGATTGATTAATACTTCATATAGTCCAACCCCTTCATTTTACATATGAATTTTTAAAATTAATTTGTTTTGTATCTTTAGTGATGGTTTTAACCATGCATTAGCATACTTTTATTACAATATGACATATTAGAAAACATCAACCTAATGGCTCTTTAATTAAAAATATACAGTATAGTGTAGACATAACACATATTACTTTTCAAGTATGAGACTCTAGTTATTTAAATGTTCACTTTCTCCATCCAGAAAAATTATATGTAATCTAGTACTTATTAACAATAAATAATATTTGATGAGCAATACTGGGGAAATGTTTTACATAAATAGAAGTTCACCAAAATGTCGCAAATTCTTTCCCTTCTTTCCAATTCCTGACCTATGACCTTCCAATCACACCATTTTTCATACTTGAAATGACAGAAAGGAAAACTTTGTAAAACTTGAAATAGTTTCAAAAACTCATCTGACATACAAACATCCCACTTATCCCATTAGATGTGCAAGTGCTGCCACTGACATTTCCTAATGCTCCAGTTCCTTTATTACTTGTTCCATTCCCCATATCACCAGGCTAAGAAAACACAAGCTTTGCCAGAAAAAAATATATTGTTTCCCCTAAAAACAGATTGAGACGAAAACCAAACCAAAAGAAAAGCAAAAAATCGAGAAGCAGAATGATTTTTTTAAAACACACTATATAATCTCATCGGCCACTCAATTTCCTTGAGCTATTTGGGCCACTCATTTTTTTTCATGGCTTTTATTATCACTTTATTTTACTATTCATAAGAGAAAAACAATCCCAATCATGACTTTGATGTAATCATATGCATTTAAGTGATTCTGTAATACCAACATCTTAGCCTAATGCATGCCCACTGACACATTTTTCTTCTGCCAATGATAATTCCTTGTAACCCACAATTAGACTAACAAACAAAATGAAAGCTTCAACAGACCATTAAAAAGGAAAACAGTGTCGCAGGAGGAAAAGTCTCTAATTTGGAGTGGACTCGGCACTACTTAAGCCCCATCAGTGGTCTGTTGGCTTAAAAGATAAAAAATACATTAAAAGTTTTAAATGCACATGTACAATCTAGTCTTTGGTGGAAAGCTAACCTTGTGTAAGCCCTTTAATAATATAATTAAGAATTCAACGATGCCACTGTATGTAATTCACAGTTCCAAAATGTCTACAGCTCTGATTCTGACCTTTCAAAACTCCATTAAGCTATGTAAATACAGAGCAAAGGAATGTGTACTGTGCATAAACAGTTTGCTAATGTCAACTAGACAGGACACACTGACTCATTCTTGTCCCTAGTGCTTAGAAGAGCAGTGCTCAGGCATTAACATGGCTTTTCTATTGATTTGTCTATGACAGATCTACCGTGGAACTCATATGTGGCCTTTTTGTTCAATGTGAAATTAGAGGGTGAACCTGTCTTGTATCTTCCTGAAACCTAAGATAGGGGGTCTAAGCAAGGAGAAAAATACATCAAAAGAGGATAAACATTTTCAGAAGCTGAGGAAGAATAAGAGGCCAGCACTTCACATAAAGGGGACTCCAGGCTTTGAAAGGTGGACTCCATACTATTCACTTGTCTGATTATATTATCTCCCTCCAAATCCAAGAAAGCACTGGGCTGGGCATTAAAGATACAAATGCAAAACCAAAAAAAGCTCCTGTTTTCAGAGTTTACATTTCTCCTGATAGATTCAACACTTAAACACAATCGTTTGAAGTTTAGAAAATGATTCCACTTCTAAAATAGTACTTTGTTCTCATAGCAACCCTGTGAGAAAGTCAAGTCAAGTAGTGGCATACCCACTTTACAGATGTAAAAAAAAACAACTGAGACCAAAGAAGGTAGCCTAAAACCAAGTACATTGCCTCTACGTTAATGCTGATATCAAGATGCCATTTTGGTCCTTTTCAAACACAAAGGGCAAACAAGAGTAAGTAGCAGAATTGGTACTAGCAATCAGATCTCTTGTTTCCCAGTTAGCTGATTTTTTTCCCATATTCACAATACCTCAAATTCCATGAGATGATGTATGTTAAGTATTTTGTAAGCTTTGAAACCAACATAAATGACAGCTATCATCAATACTGGGGTAACTAGGCAGTACAGTAGATAGGTTGCCAGGCCTAGAGTCAGGAAGACTTGAGTTTAGATCCCCAAACACTTAGCAAGTCACTGGGCAAGTCACTTAGCCCTATTTCCCTCACTTTCCTCATCTGTAAAATGAGTTGGAGAAGGAAATAACAAACCACTCCAATATCTTTGCCAAGAAAATGCCAAAAAGGGTCAAAAATGTTAGAAACAAGTATATAGAAGCTTTGACTATTGTGACTAACACATTAGCCGTATTGTTTTACACTACACATTAATATGATGAAAAAAGATAATATTTATAAAGTGCTTAGCCCAGGGCCTAGAATATAGTAGTCACTATATAAAGCTTATTCCTTTCACAACTCTCCAACATCATATAGCCAGACTGGTCTACTTAACTGTCCCCTGAATATAACCTTTCTGTGTACATCATTTTAAATACACAATTAGTAGATATGGATCAGTTTAAGTTGTTCATGGTATTTGAAAATAATATTCTTGCTCAAGTATAGCCTTCAATAGGTCAGTTTTGTTTTGCTTCAAAGCCATTAGCACATGTTTAATGTTTATTAATTACAAGTTCCCAAATCCATTTGGACCATATGCCCAGATGGTACCAAAGGTTCTGGTTTTAGTGATTTTTATGTATGTGACGTTACATAGATAATAATTTTATTTGCAATATGTTACATTCTTCTGACAACCATCATGGACCTTTCCATTTTAGGAAAATGACTTCCTTTAGGAAATGCTTTATTAAGGCAGAGAAGGCTGTTAAAAAGCCAATAAGCAAATGCTACACAAGTCAGGGCTTGATTTATTGTATTTGTTGAAAGTCGAGTCTCCAGAAAATTATGGGAAAATGTTAATAATGCAAATTACTTGTAAGTACATCCTGTGTATGTGGATATGTGTGCATACATATATGTACACATATGTATATACATATGTGTGCATACATGTATATACATGTATACACACACCTATATACATGTTTACACACACACATACATACCTATGGTTTGTTTTTTGTTTTTTTTCAGAGAGCCAGTTGTTAAGCTAAACATTTACAAGAACACTCCTATCTTTAGGTGACCCTCAACTTTTATTCTTCAGGGACTGTGGCCAGTCAGTCAGTAAACATTTATTAAGCACTTGGTATATGTTATACACTGTGCTAAGTGTTGGGGATAAAAAGGAAGGCAAAAGACTGCCCCTTCCCTTAAGTTTACTATTTAATGGAGGAAGATAATCTACAGAAAGGATTGGTAAGGAATAAGCATTTATACAGCCCATACCACCTGCCAAGTACTGCACCAAGTACTTCACCTTACAAATATTTTCTCATTTGATGTTCACAAAAATATCTTTGAGGTAATTGCTGTTATTGCCCTCATTTTACAGTTGAGGAAACTGAGACAAATAGAGGTTAAGTGACTTGTCCAGAGTCATACAACTAGTAAGTGTCTGAGGTTGAATCTGAACTCATGTCTTCTTTTCTTCAGGACCATTGCTTTAAGCAGAAAACCAAGAAGTGGAAGGGAAAAGGTATCCTATGCAAGACCATGACAGAGAAATCCAAGTGAGTGCAACTGGGTAGAATATGAAGAGATAGCTGACCTATGCATCTCTCTTAAAAGGAGGTTCTTAGAAAGAGAGCTTTCTACCCTCTTCAATCAGAAAGAGGAAGGAGACCCATGGGTAGAGGGTGTTCTATAGCTATCAATCATACAGAGTCATAGGAAGAATCTTTTTTGTTGTTGTTTCAGAAAGACACTAGTGGCTATGGTTATTAAGGAATATCACCAGGGAGATGATGCCCCCAGAATGATGATGATGATGATCTTGTCAAAAAGGAAAAGAGAAAGATAATCAGTGAATCACCTGTGTGCCCCATTAGTATCCCCAGAATGTCAAGAGATCCAGAGTCAGAGCCTCATCACATTAAGTGAATCCTCTGTGCCATATGTGTGGTGCTTCATAGACAAGTGGTATATAGAACATCCAGGCACTGGTAGTTTACTTGTCTCTTACCAGAGGGAGTACTCACTCTGAGAAGATCACAGATCCTTCAAACTGTCCATGCATCAATAATGTGTCATAATAAAAGAAAGGAAAGCAGAGGAGGGGAAAAGATGCTTTGTTTTTGTTTTTTGTTTAATGCTTAGTATAGCATTGTAGGAGCTACCTAAAGTGTTTTCCCAGGTTCCCAGATAATAACTACTTCTGGTAGATTTTTTCAAGGAGACAGTTAGTTCAGGTTGCTAGTTTAAAGTAATCATTTTTCAAATCTAACTCAATATTCTCAGTTAAAGAAGACGGTTAAAGAGACTTAGAGAGGAATAAAGTGGATTTTCTCCCCTATCTTTTCAGGACACAAAGTTTGCCATTTTTAAAGTCAGAAAGAAAAAATATAGGAAAAGGCAGGAGAAGGGAATGGTACCTTTTATACTATGCTTTATTAGCAAAGTAAAACAGAACCAGATCCAATTCTCTCATTATCTAATAGGACTACATTTCTTATTGCCATCCTTACCTGTTTTATTCTGAGCATAAGCAGTGCTAGATGAGATAGCATAGTATTCCTCAGGTTTATGAGGTCCCAAATCTACCTTCTACCTTTTTATAGATCAAAGGTATCTTGTGAGGATAATTTTTAATTGCTTGATTTTGCTTTTGTTTTCCCCTGCTTTCCTTCTTCTCTTTGTTTCTCGCCAAGTTGGAGATATTAGTGACATGAACAAAGGGGAGAGTTTGCCAAAACCATACCTATTCCTCTATCACCTCCTTTTCCAGATTCTTTCATCTCTTCTCTGTCCTCCATCCTCACCTCTACCCTTGTCTCCTACTCTTTCTCTCCATCCTCTTCTACTTCAGATACTGTACACAAAGCTTAAATGAGAAGTTCATGAAATCTTGACATTTCAAAAAAATTAAGTAGCCCAAGGTCATTTCAGTAGCCAGAGTAGGAACCAAGTTTGTTTTGTGTGCTTGTTTTCTTTTCATCCTGGTACCTGTAGTGTCCCATGACATAGTCTTTCCTGTGATTTCAATGTGTCATTTCAATTCTCTCTGAAATAGACTGTCAGATCCTGTATCTTTTTCCCTTTCTTATGTGTATGTCATGGAAATGCTAACCACACAATATGTAATGCATAATATTATATAACATGAAGTATATAATATTATTTGTGTTATACATACTATATTAATTATATAATTAAAACAGCATATAATCATTTGTAATAACAAGGTCCTTTGATGTCAACATTTTATAGCTTTGCAGATAATTTGCCAATAGTTTGAAAAATTATTTTTTTGAATTGCAGGGCTTTATGGCTAGTTATAGAGATCATCTAGCCCACTTCTCATTTTGTAACTGAGTCACTTGCCAGAGATCACATAGTTAAGTAATTACAAAGTCACAAGTTTTAGTTACCCTTTGAAGACAGCTAAATAGACACACATACACACAGACATACATGCACAGAGACACACACAAAGAATCATGACATTTGGGTCCCCCCTAAAATGTAACCATTAAAGCAGACTGTTGTATCTCTAGCTCAAAAAGCCATGGATATCAATAATTTAAGGGAGCCAGATCCAAACAGAGAAGATCATAGGTGTATTTTAATATTTGGAGCTAAAAAGCAACCAAGGAAATAAATTTTCCATTGTTAGACAAGGAAAATAAACTTTTTTTTTTTTTAGAAACTCAAATGTCACCTAAGAAAAAGACAAAGGCCTTTCTCATCTCCCAGAGGCTGAAAGCACTGAAGGTGTGGTCAAAGTGATGTTTAAGGGCCTCTATGAGGCAGTGATGCACTAAATGAAGGGACTATTCAATCAGGCCACTATTCATTGTGATCCAGTGGTTAAGTCACTCCATTGATAATTCTCAGCAGGAAAGTGATATTGCCAACTGAGACATACTTCAATGACATCACAAGAATGAGACTTGAGACTGTTAAGAGTACTCTTCCAAAATACTGTATTGTGCGTGAGAAATTAGGATGGGACAACCTAATGGGCTGTCAAAAGTTACAGTGAACAACCCAAAGTGAATAGAGATTTTTGATTTTTGTTTTATTTTGTTTTTAGTATCAATCATTTTTACAAAAGAGAATTTAGATTAAAAGCAATTTTAAAAGAAGCAGGAAAAGGAGTCACAACATTTCAACATTAGCCTGAGGGGTATATGATGTGAGATGTGGCAGTTCCAACCTTCTTGATCTCAGTGATATATTCTGTGCCACTGAGGAGTTGCTGCAGAAATAGGTTAGTCACCTGAATGGATCTGTATGAGCCTCTGGAAGTTTTTAGCACTAAGTGGCAAAGCTCTCTCTCTCCTTCTCAACTCAATGCCCAAATGCTAGTATCTCCAGATTCCTAGATTCTCAATAAGTAATAAAAGTATTTGATTTGCAGTTATTACTGATCACCAGAGAGCAAATTACATACTTTTGTAAAAGTTAAATAACTCAAATTATTTCATGCCTTGGGGCTCAAATTTCTTAAATTAAGAAAATCAATTTTACGCCAGAATGAAAAAAAAGCAATTTTCCTAATAAATGTGAACTAGTACATGATTTGTTTTACCTAAAAATCATAATATTCTTTTATTTTTAAATATATTTTAATTTTTTTCTTACATATTTCCCAATTACATGTAAAGTATGGTTATAACAATCTTTTTCTTATCTGAGTTCCAAACTTTCTTTATTCTTCCTACCCTTCCCCTCCCCTTGAGCAGGCCAATAATTTGATATGTGAAGTCATAAAAAATATATTTCCATATTAGCCATGTTGCAAAAGAAAACACAGGCAAAAAACCAAACAAGAAAAACAAAGTTTAAAAAGACATGCTTAAATCTGTATTCAGAGTTCGTTAGTTCTCTCTCTGGAGATACATAACATTTTCAATTCCTTTGGAATTGTCTTGGATCACTGTCTGGATCAGACTAGCTAAGTATTTCACAGTCAATTATCCTTCCAATATTGTTGAAACTGTGTACAATCTTCTGTAAAATTTCCCCCCAGTTCCCTGCTTTCCTTCTAATTTTAGCTGCATTAGTTTAGTTTGTGCAAAAGCTGGTTAATTTCATGTAATCAAAATCATCTACTTTACTTCCCATAATCTTCTCAATCTGTTGCTTGGTCATAAACTTTTCCCTTCCACTGAGGCATCAGTCTCTTTCTTAGCCAGTTCCAGACTCTTTTGATACTTATTCTTTGTCCTGTAGTTTGAAATCTGGAACTACTAGGCCACCTTTCTTCATAATTGTTTTTTTCCATTTATTTCCTTGAAATAGATAGGAAAAGGAGCAAGTCAAATTAGCAGTGGGTGGGTCAGTGAGTGGTTACTGTACTTCCAGCCTAGAAGAGACTTCTCAATAACAAAAAACAAAACTTTTTTTCTTAATTTCAAAGAAAAAAATAAGTAATATGGAGAGCCTTGAATGCAAGAATGATGAACTCATAGTTTAACTAGTAAGTAATAAGAAGTGTCTATAGCTCTCTCCTCTGAAGTTACCTTTCAGGTACACTGTTTATATCTTGTACGTATCTAGGTTTTTTGTTGTTGTTGTTGTTGTCTCCTCCATTAGAATGTAAACTCCTTGATGACTGAGATTGTTTATGTATTTCTATGTAGTGTTAATGCTTAACATGGTGGAACATAGTAAGCATATGTAATAAAAGTTGTTGATTAATAGGAAGCCATTCTAGATTCTCGAGGAAAGGAGTCATACAAGAAAGGTATTTTAATAAGATTATCAGTGGGGGAAACTGAAGCTGAGACTAGAATGAAAGAGAAGAGTTTAAGAGGCTAGAGAGGAAATGAGGACTTGGGTTAGGAAGTAGAGAAAAAGGAAAATTTGAGAGAGAATTTGGAAAGTCAGTATGTTTTGTTGGTTAATTGGATATGAGGGGAAGAAATAGAGGGAGGAATTAAAATAAAACCAGTTTCTAGTGATGCTGCTGATAAGAATGGAAAGTTTGAAAAGATTCTGTTTTTAGTAGAAAATACTATTTAGTTAGGAGCATAGCAGGATGTCTTTGTGAAAGGCTCCAGAAAGACTGCCCCAAATCAGGACTAAGTTTTGCTCTGAAGAGAAAATGAGAAGGAAGGAAAAGTTGATAGGATTTTCCTTATCCATGCTCAGATGGGAATCACAAGTAGTCATCCCCTGCTATGAAAAGGAAGAAATAAACTGAATCATTTCTGATTTAAGTGAAGGATAAAACTCCTTCGATTCCTCCCACCTCATTAATAGTAACATAAATATTTAAAATGAGCATTTCCGAGAGTTGTCAATGGCCTGAATAATTATTATAATTAAGCATGTATCTATCTATTTTTGCAGGTCTATTGTACATATTTGAGTCCCATTTGGTTTTCATCATAGAAATATTTTCAGCAAGTAAAGATCTTGTGAACATGCTGATTTTTTGCACTCAACTTGTAAAATAAAATTATTTAAAGCATTTTAGTAACATATTTAACCTTACTCAACTTCCTTGGTCCACTCACAACTCTGGCTTTGTCCGTTAGACTATGAGTGTCTTGAGGGTAAAGGTTACTTTTTGCTTTTCTTTGTATACTCAAGCACTCTATGCAGTGTATGACACATAGAAGGTGCTTAATAAGAGCTAATTTACAATCGTTTGACTGTAAAAGGTAGTTTCCTACAGACTACTTCCAAACATGCAATATTTATCACAATTTATATAGGAATCACTTTTTGAGATGATACACCAGACTAACAACCCTCTTGTATTCCTTGGAGAAAAAAAATCATTGTGCTGTGTAATATTAGTCATCTTACTGGGCAGTAATCTTAGAAAAAAATGTAATAAATTTTGTCACATACCATTGCCTCAGGAGGACCCTCCTGTCTCAGAGCTAGTGGCTCTTATCCCTTATAAGAATAATGAGTAAGTAGTTCCCTATTTTCCCCTGAGAGTACAAAGAGTAACTCCACTGAATCATGAGAAATGCCATGAAAGTACATTTCTCATGAAAGTACTCATTGTTACTTATATTAATTAATAAATAGTAAAGTATGTGATCTTCTTTTGATACCAGAAGATGTCATGGAAAGAAACAACATCCCACTGCATTTTTTTTCTCCCTTTTTAGATTGTGAGCTTCTTGAGGACAGGATCTGTCAGATAGATGATAGATAAATAGATAGATAGATGGATAGGTAGATAGATAACAATGACAACTCATTAGCCTTTGTAAGATTGAAATCTGTAATTTGTTTCATATCCAACAGGTCCATTTAAAACACATCAATTAGTACCATGAGATAATAATAGGACAGGTTTTCAAACCATCTTATAGGGAATGAATTCTGGTGTTGCCTTATTTAAATCTTTCCTTAGGTAGAAGAAATTTGAATATAGAATCAAAGAATCTCAGAATACGAGGGTACAAAAGACGTTCAGTCCAACCCTGAACAAGAATTTCCTCTATCCCATATCCATCAAATTGTCATCTAGACCACACATGATGACATCTGGTAAATGAAACTGAGCACCTTCCCTCCAAAGATCCCACTTTTGGATAGCTCTACTTGTCCCAAAATTTTTCCTAATATCAAACCTAAATGTTTTCCTTTTTGGGAACCCTTTGATCCTGGGTCAAACAGAACAACTCTGATCCTTCCTTCACTTGATATCCCTTCAAATACTTTCAAATATTGAAAATGTTATCACTAAACCTCCTCTTATGTATTGCCATCTTTGCTTATTTATTGTTGTATTTTCTGCTGCAGGTTATCTAGAGTGCTACTTATGCCTCCCAGGTTTTGTTCTTTGCACAACAGTGTCATATCAGTCTATTAACCCTGTCAGAAAAGAACAGGAAAAGGTGAACCTGATATATAGTGTTGCTAATGAAGTCACTCTCCCTCTTGGTTATCATTACTTTCTTTGAGAGATGTTTGCTAACCTTTAAAAATATATTATAGAATTTTGCCAAAAATCAATGAAGCTCATTGGCTTTAAATCCATTCTCTTCCCCCTTTTTTTATATTTGGAAAATCTTTTCCAATCCAGTTCCTTAGCTTTCAAGGATCATTTACAATATCCCAAAGAACTGGCAGGGGTGACTAAGAAGGACCTGAGGATTTAATTCATTTGGGATGGGTGATAAATTCATCAAGGACAGCTAGGTGCTATCTTATCTCCTTGCTTATCTCCCTATTAGCCATTTTTTTTTTGCTCCATCCTTTCCAGTACAAAGATCATTATCCTGGGCAGATAAAAGCAAAGCAAAATAACAGTCAAAGGACCCTGCTTTCCCTCTGGTTTCTGCTGTCACCATCCCAACCACCCCAACTAATGGTCTTGTCTCATCTGTGATGTTCTTCTTCTCCCCATATACTTAAAAATAAACATTTAAATGAATTTTAATGTCTTTTTAAAATTATCTTTAGCTCTTCTAGCCAACCTTAGCTCCTTCTTAGCTTTAGCAGTCATAATGCTCTTGCTGCTGGATCTTCATTTTTTATATTCATCTTCCATTGCTGGATTTTTCTTTCTTCTTCTGATTACATTTTTTTTAATATCACTCCTTATTCAAACTATTTACTCAACCATCTTCTCTCCAAAAAGTTTCAGAACCACAATAAGGAAATAAGAATTTCACTGTGTATCAGGTGTTGGGCATACGAGGACAAAAACGAAAAGATTTTGCCCTTGAGGAACAACATTCTGTGGGCTAGGGAGGACAAGTTAAAAGAAAATACATACAAAGTGTATACAATATAGTTGAGGGTTTTTTTGTATGGGGGAGAGGGTGAACTAACAATTAAAAGAATCAGCTTTGTTACAATACTTTAGAAAACCATGTGACCTTTCCATGTGACTTGCAGCTGAAACCTTGTGTATCTGTTGTTTCCCCATTACAAAGTGAGCTATTTGAGTAAGGTCTGTATTACAATGCTATTTGTAACCCAAGATTCAGCATAGTGCCTTGGTACATAGTAGGCACTTGATAAATATTTGATTTATTTACTCATTCATCCATTTATTCACTTATGCATTCAGTCATTCATTCAAATGTGTTATATTATAGTTGGCTTTGAGCTGTACTTTCAATAGAACTTTGGATTCAAAGATGTGGAGGTAAGGGAAGAAAATGTTTCAGGTATTGGGGACAGTTGACAGAGAGCCAAGAGATAGAATGTCACAGATAGAGAACAAGAAGTATTTTATCTATAGCACAGAGTGTATGTGGGGGAGTCATGTGAAATCAGTCTGGAAAGATAGATTGGGAAAAGATTGTAAAGTGTTTCACGCGGCAAAACCACAAGAATTGGTAACTGATTAGATATAAAGGGTGAAGGAGATGGAAGAGTTAAGAATCATGTTGAGCTTATGAACCTAGTTAACTGGATGAAATACAGAGGTTTTGAACAGTTTAAGCAGGAAGATAATGAGTTCCATTTTGGACACAGATTTGAAAGATAAAATTGTCGCTAACAATCAATAACTGGATTCTTCTGGTGGGGAGATCCCAAATAAGTGATTCTTCTTTCTTCTTTTTTCTTTCTTCTTTTTCTTCATCTTTATCATCACCATCATCATCAATGATTTAGTAGCTAAGTCCTGGCAGGTAGGTGGCTCAGTGGAGAAAATCCTAGGCCTATTGCCAAGAAGACCTGAGTTCAAATTCAGCTTCAGAAAATCACAAATTGACAAACTCCTCTGGATACCTCTGAAAGGAGAATCTGACCAAACTTTGGAGGTGCGGAATCCAGTGGGTGACAGACTTTGACGGATTCGGAGCCCAGGTTAGAATGGAAGGTCCACGGGAAGGATCTGTTCTGCAGCGGTGAGCCCCCAGGGCACAGCGCAGCAGGGTCAATGCAGCGGGGCAGAAGGGACCTGAGAAGCCTGAGAGTGGCAGGAGGAACCAGCGGAGCAGGAGACCAGCCAAACCAAGTTGGTGAGAGCCGCTGAGTGCCAGATATCAGCACAGAAGCCCTTGAAACCTTCAGCCTGAAGACTAAACTTCGGTAAGTCACCTACTTGAACTTCCGGGAGCCAGGATGGTGGAGTGATCAGTAAATGCTCTCTCCTCCCCCCTGATGACCGTGAAAGAACCATAAAATATTTTCCCAGAAAAATCCTGGATCAGCAGGAACAGCAGAAGGGGGCAAATAGTCTCATAACACCAGAGGCTAGGAAAAGAGCAAAGGGAGATTCTTCCTACTGTGGCAGAGGCGATCCGGAAGGACAGAGGACCCAGGGCAGAGAAAATTCGCACTGAGACCCAGGCAAGCCTCAGCGCCTGGAGACGAGCCCCAGGAGGGGTGGGAACACGCATTAGCATCTAGGCATGCATCAGCCCTTCAGGAGAAAAGGGAAGACAATAGGGAAGCTGGGATCACCATCCCCTGAGCTTGCCTTTGCCTCGCTTCAGCTGAGGAGATCTCCTGTGACCAGACCACCCCTCGCACACACTTAACAAGCTAACCCCAGGGCTGATCTGGGAAACAAAAAACAAAAATCTGCTTTTAGCTTTTTCACACATCAGCTCAACACAAAGTTCTGTACCTTCTGACTGAAAGAACCAGAAGCTACAACACTCAGCCAACATCAAGAATAGGAAAAAGCAGAAGGGAGAAAAAAACATAGAATCTTTCTATGGGGATAAGGACCAAAACACAAACACCAAAGAGGTCAGAGCTGAGACTGTACTTCCATCTGAAACTTCAGAAGGGACTATGAACCTCTCGCAAGCACAACTAGATTTCCTGGAACAGGTGAAGAAGGAAATAGAAGAAAAACTGGCCAATGATTTTAAAATTATAAAAAAAGAATTCACTGATGAGAACATCACTTTGAAAAGGAAAATTGAACAAATGGAAAAGGAAGTTCAAAAGTTAACTGGAGAAAATAATTCCCTAAAAGGAAGAGTTAACCAAACGGAAAAGGAAACCCAAAACCTAATTGGGAAAATTGATCAAATGGAAAAGGAAACACAAAACCTAACTGGGAAAAGTGGTCGAATGGAAAAGGAAGTAAAAAAATTAAATTGAGAAAATAGCTCCTTAAAGGGAAAAATTGGTCAGATGGAAAAGGAGATGCAAAAGTTAACTGAAGAAAACAATACGATGAAGATTAGAATTGGGCAAGTAGAAACTAATGACTCAATGAGGCAGCAAGAATCAGTCAAACAAAATCTAAAGATTGAAAAGATAGAAGAAAATGTAAAATATTTAATTGGAAAAACAACTGACCTGGAAAATAGATCCAGGAGAGAAAATTTAAGAATTATTTGCCTTCCAGAAACCCATGATGAAGAAAAGAATCTGGACAATATCTTCCAGGAAATCATCAAGGAAAACTGCCCAGAAGTACTAGACTCAGAGGGCAAAATAGTCATCGAAAGAATCCACCGTTCCCCTCCCGAAAGGGATCCCAAACTCAAAACCCCAAGAAATATCATTGCCAAATTCCAGAGCTATCAAGTGAAGGAAAAAATACTACAAGCAGCCAGAAAGAAACAATTCAAATATCAAGGACATACAGTCAGGATCACACAGGACCTTGCAGTTTCTACATTAAAAGATCGAAAGAATTGGAACTCAATATTCCGTAAGGCAAAGGAGTTGGGACTTCAACCAAGGATCAACTACCCAGCAAAGTTCAGCATAACATTTCAGGCAAGGAGAAAGTCATTCAACGAAATAAGTGATTTCCAGAGCTTCCTGACCAAAATGCCAGAACTCAATAGACAATTTGATCTTCAAATGCAGGTCTCAAGAGAATCATAAAAAGGTAAACAGGGGGGAAAAAACAAAAACAAAAACATGTTACTCAATTAGGGCAAACTCTTTACCTCCCTATAAGAGAAGATGATACCTGTTAATCTTGAGAACTGTGCAGCTATTATGATAAAAGGGATATACATAGAGGGAACGGGTATAAAGTAAATGATGTCATGTCAAAAATATGATTTAAGTATGAGAAGGGATTGTAATAGGCGGTGTGAAAAGGAGGAAGCAGAAAATGGCAGATTACAGCACAGGAAGAAGTACAAAACTATAGTAGAGGGAAGGAGGGGAGGGAGATGAGCATTGTTTGAGAGGTACTCTCATCTGATTTGTTTAAAGGAGGGAACAATAATCTTAAGTAGATAATCCTAACTAGCTCTATAGGTAGTAGGAGGGGAAGGGGGAAGAAAGGGGAGGGAGGCTAACAGGAAGGGAAGAAGCAATAAGAGTAAAGGGGAGTAAAAGGGAGGGGAGCTAAAAGAAGGAGGGGAAGGCTGCAGGACGAGGGGGTGAAAAGTGAATACTATTGAGGAGGGGAAGGGAGACAGGAGAGCTAAAAGCACAAATGGTGGGAAAGAGGATGGAGGGAAATACACAGATTGTAATCATAACTGTGAATGTGAATGAAATGAATTCTCCCATAAAACGGAGATGGATAGCAGAATGGATTCAAAGCCATAATCCAACAATATGCTGCTTACAAGAAACACATTTGAAACGGGGGGATACACATAGGATAAAGGTCAAAGGATGGAGCAGAATATATTGTGCTTCAGCTCATGTAAGAAAGGCAGGAGTAGCAATCCTAATCTCAGACAAAGCAAAAGCAGAAATAGGTCTAATCAAAAGGGATAAGGATGGAAACTGTATCCTGCTAAAAGGCACCATAGACAATGAAGCAATATCATTACTAAACATGTATGCTCCAAGTGGGATAGCATCCAGATTCTTAGAGGAGAGATTGGGGGAGTTGAAGGAAGAAATTGACAGCAAAACTATACTAGTGGGGGACCTCAACCTCCCCCTCTCTGAACTTGATAAATCTAACCTCAAAATAAACAAGAAAGAGGTTAAGGAGGTAAATAAAACTCTGGATAAGGTAGATATGATAGATCTTTGGAGAAAATTGAATGGGGAATAGAAAGGAATATACCTTTTTGTCAGCGGTACATGGAACATTTACAAAAATTGACCATGCACTAGGACATAAAAATCTCACAATACAGTGCAGAAAGGTAGAGATAATCAATGCATCCTTCTCAGATCATAATGCATTAAAAATTACATGTAATAAAAGGCTATGGAAAGATAAACCAAAAACCAATTGGAAACTAAATAATCTAATCCTAAAGAAGGGTTGGGTTAAAGAAGAAATCATAGAAACAATCAACAGTTTTATTCAAGAGAATGACAATAGTGAGACAACATACCAAATCTTATGGGATACTGCAAAAGCAGTTATTAGGGGAAGTTTTATATCTTTGAATGCTTACATAAATAAAATAGAGAAAGAGGAGATCAATGACTTGGGCTTGCAGTTGAAAAAGCTAGAAAAAGAACAAATTGAAAATCCCCAAGTAAATACCAAATTAGAAATATTGAAAACCAAAGGAGAGATTATTAAAATTGAAATTAAGAAAACTATTGAATTGATAAATAAAACCAATAGTTGGTTTTATGAAAAAACTAACAAAATTGATAAACCTTTGGTCAATCTGATTTTAAAAAAGTAAGAAGAAAATCAAATTACTAATATTAAAAATGAAAGGGGTGAACTCATCTCCAATGAGGAGGAAATTAAAACAATAATTAGAAACTACTTTGCCCAACTTTATGCCCACAAATTCGATAATCTAAATGAGATGGATGAATATTTTAAAAAATACAAATTGCCCAGATTAACAGAAGAGGAAGTTGAATACTTAAACAACCCCATCTCAGAAAAAGAAATTGAACAAGCCATCAATGAACTCCCTAGGAAAAAATCTCCAGGGCCAGATGGATTCACAAGTGAATTCTATCAAACATTTAAAGAACAGTTAATTCCAATACTATATAGACTATTTTTGAAAATTGGGGAGGAAGGAGTCCTCCCAAATTCTTTCTATGATACAAATATGGTTTTGATACCCAAACCAGGAAGAGACAAAACAGAGAAAGAAAATTATAGGCCAATTTCCCTAATGAATATAGATGCAAAAATTTTAAATAAGATTTTAGCAAAACGAATACAGCATCTTATCACGAGATTAATACATTATGATCATACCAGGATTACATACCAGGATTACAGGGCTGGTTCAATATTAGGAAAACTATTAGCATTATCGATCACATCAACAACAAAGCTAACAAAAACCACATGATTACCTCAATACATGCAGAAAAAGCTTTTGACAAAATACAACATCCATTCCTACTAAAAACACTGGAGAATGTAGGAATAAAGGGAACTTTCCATAAAATAATAAGCAATAATTATCTAAAACCTTCAGCAAGCATTATATGCAATGGGGATAAGCTAGATGCATTCCCAATACGATCAGGAGTGAAACAAGGATGTCCATTATCACCACTATTATTCAATATGGTACTAGAAATGTTAGCTGTAGCAATTAGACAAGATAAAGATATTGAAGGAATAAGAATAGCCAAAGAAGAAACTAAGTTATCCCTCTTTGCAGATGATATGATGATTTACTTAGAGAATCCCAGAGATTCAAGTAAAAAAATTACTTGAAGTAACAAACAACTTTGGCAAAGTTACAGGTTACAAAATAAACCCACACAAATCTTCTGCATTCCTATATATTAGCAACAAAGTCCAACAGCAAGAGATAGAAAGAGAAATCCCATTTAAAGCTAGGGTAGACAGTATAAAATACTTAGGAGTTTACCTGCCAAAACAAACCCAGGGATTATATGAACACAATTACAAGACACTTTTGGCACAAATAAAGTCAGATTTAAGTAAGTGGAAAAACATTAGTTGCTCATGGGTAGGCCGTGCTAATATAATAAAAATGACAATTCTACCTAAATTAATTTATTTATTTAATGCCATACCAATTAAACTATCAGACAATTATTTTCTAGAGCTGGATAAAATAATATCAAAATTCATTTGGAAAAACAAAAGGTCCAGAATATCAAAGGGACTAATGAAAAGAAATGCTTGGGAAGGTGGCCTAGCACTACCAGACCTCAAATTGTACTATAATGCAGCAATTATCAAAACCACTTGGTATTGGCTAAGAAACAGAGAGGTAGACAAGTGGAATAGACTTGGCACTCAAGACGCAGTAGGCAAGGAATATAGCAACCTTCTGTTTGATAAACCCAAGGACCCCAGCTTCTGGGATAAGAATTCACTGTTTGACAAAAATTGCTGGGAAAACTGGATAACAGTGTGGCGGAAATTGGGCATAGACCCATACCTGACACTGTACACAAGAATAAAGTCCAAATGGGTACATGATTTAGGTATAAAGATTGATACCATGAATAAACTGGAGAACCAAGGAATAGTGTATTTATCAGATTTATGGAGAAGGGAAGAATTTTTTACTAAAGAAGAGATAGAAAGCATTATGAAATGCAAAATGGATAATTTTGATTACATTAAACTGAGAAGTTTTTGCACAACCAAACCCAATGCAACCAAAATCCGGAGGGATGTAGTAAATTGGGAAAGAATTTTTACAGCTAAGCTCAGGGATAAAGGCCTCATTTCTAGAATATATAGAGAAGTGACTCAAATGTATAATCATACAAGTCATTCCCCAATTGATAAATGGTCAAAGGATATGAACAGGCAATTTTCAGAGGAAGAAATTAAAGATATCTATAATCATATGAAAAAATACTCTAAATCACTGTTGATTAGAGAGATGCAAATCAAAACAACTCTGAGGTACCCCATCACACCTATAAGATTGGCAAACATGACAGACCAAGAAAATGATAAATGCTGGAGAGGATGTGGGAGAGTTGGAACACTAACTCATTGTTGGTGGAGCTGCGAGCGCATCCAACAATTCTGGAGAGCAATTTGGAACTATGCCCAAAGGGCTACAAAAATGTGCATACCCTTTCACCCAGCAATATCGCTACTAGGACTGTATCCCCAAGGGATCATAAAAATGGGATAGGGTCCTACATGTACAAAAATATTTATAGCAGCACTCTTTGTAGCTGCCAAAAACTGGAAGTCAAGGGGATGTCCATCAATTGGGGAATGGCTGAATAAATTATGGTATATGAATGTAATGGAGTACTATTGTGCCATAAGAAATGATGAACAAGAAGACTTCAGAGAGGCCTGGAAGGACTTATATGACCTGATGCTGAGTGAAAGGAGCAGAACCAGGAGAACTTTGTGCACAGCAACGACCACAGTGTGCGAGAGTTTTTTCTGGTAGACTTGGAATTTTGTAATAACGCAAGAACTTCTTAAAAAAAAAAAAAATCCCAATGGTAGTTCTCTAAGGCAAAATGCCTTCCACACTCAGAGAAAGAAATATGGAAGTCATTCGCAGAATGCAGCAGATCATTTTTGTGTATGTGTATGTTTTTGTGTATCATGTTTTGATTTGTTATATGATTTCTTCCATTTATTTTAGTCTGATTACATAGCATGACTATAGTGAAAATGTACTCAATAGGAAAGTATATGTAGAACCTATACAGAACTCTATGCAGTCGTGGGAAGGGAGGGGGGTAGTGGGGGGCAGGTGTGGGGGGGATAAAATCTCAATTGTATGGCAGTGATTGTTAAACATTAAAAAAATATATATGTAAAAAAAATGTAATATGTTACAGTAATTTACTGTGTTCTCCCTCAGAAGACCTAAAAAGAACTTTGAAACAATGATAAATTAGATTCTGGTAATACTAATGATGGTATAGTCACCTTGATGCAGCCTTAGTCACCATGATGCAACTGCTTCAAAGAGCCAAACACATAGACATATGATTTCCAAGAACATCATGGTGATCAGCTTTACACAGAAGATAGTGGAGCTAGAAGAAGGAAGGAAGGAAGGAAGGAAGGAAGGAAGGAAGGAAGGAAGGAAGGAAGGAAGGAAGGAAGGAAGGAAGGAAGGAAGGAAAGGAGGGAGGGAGGAAGGAAGCCTTTATTAAGTGCTTACCCTGTACTAAGCATAACAACATAAATATAAATAGCCCATAGGGAAAGTTCATCAGGGAGCTTATATTCTAATAGGGGGAAGAATAAAGAAGCTAAAAAGTGCGTGTGGGGGGGGGGGGGGGGTTGGAGAATGAAGATATCCAATGCACGAGCATATTTTTGAAGTTCAGAAGCCCGAAATAGGGAGGGCCCTGTAACTATCAATACTCCTGTTAAAAATGCTGCAGTACAAAAAGTATAAACCACTAAGACAGGCAAAACACAAGTGCCCAATGAAATGGACTGAAGACACGAATACCTTCTTTATGTGCCAGCAGTATATAATAACAAAATTCAAAACAGATTTCATCATTCATAAGCAGTGGCTTCATATTGTATTTAGTATACTTAACCCCAAGTCACGTAACAAATATTACCAGTCATCTCTAAACCTAGATTAGAAGGAATAAAAGGACAAAATAAGAGAACAAATTTGAAGAACCTAAAACTAGTGAAAAAAATCACTTAATACAAACCATACCTAATAATAAAACAGATGACTAGAAGAGAATTTCCAAAAAAAATGAAAAGGAGATGTGCATACTTAGACTGGAATTCTGAAAGCTTCTTTTGTACATTTTGGCATAAATCTAACCAGTAGAGCAAGTATGCCAAAAGATTAATTTTTAAAATATGATATCTGATACAAACATTTTGTATTAATCCATTATCCTCCAGTTTTTGACAGAAAATATTAAAAAAAATTAAATCTGAGGACAAACACACAGCACTGTATGCATAAACTGTTAGTATATTAAGAACCAAAGGAGGAAAGGTAATGCTGTAAAAGAATATCCCCATGTTAGATGTAACATTAGTTTAAGACTTTACTACAGAAACTTGAGAAGAAAAAAAATCAGAAATCAGAGAAAAGGAAAAACAATGTGAGAAATGTCTGGTTTTTATGATTTGAAGACGTCCTACACAATTACAATGTAAATTGGATCAATGAAAACACATATTATTTTTTCTCATATTGCAAACAGTCTCTATGGTATCGACTTTGACGGATACATAGTAAGTTTTTTCCATCCTCCTTCCTTTTAAGTCCAAACCCCTTTTGATTAGATTTGTAAGATTCTAAGAAAATAAAAATTCTAATTTGCCGTTGTAAGGTGCTCCCTTAGCAGGAGTCTATCACTCCAATATTTTTAAGCTGTGGCCTAGAAATTCAAAACCCAGTCTCAGATTTCATCTATTAGCCATCTATTACCTTCCCAAATCTGCCTTTATTTTCTGAAACCTTAGTCCTTAATGGACAGCATCGGTAAAAACGCCACTTGTATCTTTCCACTTTTTTGCCCATAAGTTCATAATCTCTAGCATATATTTTGCACATCATAATTGTGAGCTCCTGAATCACCATAAGTGGATAACAATTACTCAATTTGATAAGTCTTGGGAGATATTGTCAGTCATATTTCCAATACATGCCCCCAAAAGATTTCAAATTCCCTTTTTATTATCAGGTGTACAAATCATGGAGCCAGTATCTCTCAGCAGAGAGTAACTAACTATCATTACTTATCTCTTCTTCTAACACTGACTGGATTATCTCTCATCTGATATCACCTGTAGATTTACAACATAATTCCCTAGAGAACAAATAGCTGCTTCTTTTTTGGTGTCCAGGTCTACTCTTACCTATATTTATTCCAACAGTTGATTGCCACTTCTATCCTTTCACACTTGCACTTCCTGACATAGATCAATATTACTTTTTAATTCTTCAAACCTTTTCTTTCTCTGTTTTCATATTGAAATCCTTCTGTTTTTCGTTTTTGTTTTAAAGATCTCAACATTTTTCCTGAAGAGAAGAGGGAGATTCCTTTGGCCTCTCTCTATTCTCTACAAGGTCAAGAAAACACTTCTCGCAGTGCCTGGTATACAGTAAGAGCTAAACAAATGTTTATTGATTGATTGTACTTTCAATATTGATAGCCATTATTTAGCCAGAACAAAAATACAAGCTCTTTGCATTCAATAAAAGTCACATCAAAATTCACCCTGCGCTCCAAATTCATTGGCCATGAGAACCTTGGTTTCTGTCTTTCTTGCTAGTAGCTCCCATGGAGAACTACTGTGCCAAATTCAGTTGAGGTTGCCATGTAAATTCCAGAATCAAACTGTAAGTAAATTGAAACCTTTCATATTTGAGGGTTCAACTCATTTCCACATGACAAAAATTTACTTAGCCTCTACTATATGAAAGACACCATGAAAGACACTAAAATATAAAAATATTAAAGTTTACATTGTCGAGACATTTTATTGAAGAATATGGAGTAGATGTTCAATAAACGCTAATTGAATAAAATTCAATTATCACGTCATAAAAATTCTCACAAGATGTCATCATTAGATAAAGAGTACTTATTTTGCTATGGAAATGGGATCATAGGGTCACAGATTCAGAGCTCGAAAGGATGTTAGAGGCAACCTAGTTTGAATCATCATTACAAAACTGAAACTTTATCCTTTGTAAATGAATGTCCTTGGCACTATAACCAGTCACAACAGCAATCGCAGAATGTCCCTGCTTCCACCTTCCCCTTCATAAGGGGATCATGACACTATATATCCAGGTTATTAGAAATAGTCAAACATGAAAGATCTTACAATTCTAAGTAAAAAAAACAAAAACAAACTAAAAAACTGCTGGCCCATTTGTATAGGTGAGCAGTTCCAGGTGAAAGTGATAAATTGTGCTTGGGTTAACTCTCCTCATACTCCCATGTCTAATGTTTAATACCCTTTTGTTGTTCTAAGAACAAACTTGATATGCTAAGGATCCCTAGTGAGGAGGCTAGTCAGCAATTGTACAAATAAACCATTAGGCTGAGAACAGCAGTGTCAAAACACAGACATAGTCTGCTAATTTTCTGATCATTGATGGATATTAACCATTTCTAGAAGTAGTTCTAACATGAGTCTCATCATGTTTTTAAAAGAGCAATTATGGGTGTTAGGTTTTTTTTTCCGAATCATTATGGCCATAAACACTCCATTAATGAAGTAGTCAGAAACTTCACCTTCCAATGGCATCGATGAAAAGCGTAGCCATATCCCTGACAACTTGTAAAAGAAATCTACTCATAAGGATATCTAATGATCAGATTGGATTACTTTGCTATATTCTGTGAATGGGATACTTTGGGGAAAAGCTGCTTTCACCTAATTTAAGGTAAAGATTTCCCCCCTCACATAGTTGGCAACCTTCACCAAACCTAAGATCACCATTGTGGGTAAGAAACAGATACCTAATAACGCAGGGCCCCTCCCTGCTGATACAATCTTGGATTGTAACAGTATCCTGGCCTTGGGTCCAATTCAATTGCTTATAAATGAAAACATATGGTACTTGAGAACCTGGCTCATATATATACTATGTGTTCAGACATCTTATAGATCTTTGTGTGAGAAGTTTCAGGTAAGGAAGAACTGTCTTTCTGGACATTTCTTAGACTAACACCAAGAGAATGAAATAAAAGCAAAGCCATGAACTTATTTACTTTTAATCATTTCCTGTGATTTATTATGTAGGACACTGGACACTCCCTAGAAAGACAGGCTTCTGGGCTACAGAGTATTCAATACTACCTTTGATTCATTTAAACTTACAATTCTAAGCTTCCCATTTCTGAGATTACAACAGAGTTCTCACAGTCTCAGAGAGTTCAGTAAATGAATCTTCCACTGTGTGGTCCTTCTGCTGCAGAGAACCCTGATTTCCGTGGAGAAATGTCAGTAACAACTTAATTTCCTTCTGTTTTGAGAGCATCTTTTATCAACAAAGTGTTCACAGTAATCACTCTCTTCTGCTACAGGCTACCTTGGCTCCTTGAGGGCTGAGAGGATGAACACAAGCTAAGTGATCACAAAAGCAAAGGGTATTTGAAAAAAAGAAATAATAGTGTGATAAAGAGAGTTCCTTAACTACCAGCTGAGTATGAAAATGAAAAATGTGCAGATTAACAGTTCTGATACCATTTCTATTAGCCTCATTTATTAAAGTTATAGCAAACTGTTTACCCTGCTGGTTAGCCCGAACAAAATTGACTCTGATCTCATGAATTTTCGGCAGTTGCACTCCAGGTTTACTCAGCTTTCAGCATGGATACCTTTCTTGTCTATCCTTTCAAAGGCAAAGAAAAAAAGGCAGAAAAGGAAAAACATCCAGTGGGAGATTACAACATCCCTGGCAGGGGATCTCTCCAGAGCTCTGCTGAATGCAAGAAAAGACTCAAAACGGACTCAGTATGCCATCAGCCATTCTGAATAGACTTGGAGTCTTCTGTGCAAGGTGAGCCAAAGGTCTATTTGATGTCAAGAGGCAATAAAATGACCTATACTTAGAAACTCCAGCAAAAGTCTCATTAATTCTCTCCTTGATACAGGAGAGTCCTTTCCTAAGAACTTACTCCATGTCCAAGAATGCATCCAAACATCAGTCAGCTACTCAGGAGAGTGACATTTTGTTACTTGCAAAGCAACAGGAACAACAATAAATATAAATAAATATATTTAATGTGTTTATACAGTACTATAATGTTTAATCCTTACAAACTTCACCCCTGTGAAGGAAGTATTATGAGTTAATACCACTACTTCATCCTTATTTTTTTACAGATGAAAAAACTAAGTCCCATAAATAGTAAATGACTTGCCAGTGGTCATAGAACTTGAAAGTGTCAAAAACTGTATTCAAATCTAAGTCTGTCCTGGTTCCTAGACTTTTCACTAAAATTAGAATTTAGCCCCAGGAAGAAAGATATAGACCTAGTCTAGAGTATTTTGGAGAAGAAGGTAGTTCTGCGTTCACCTTAAAGGTTTAAAGAGTCTAATTCAGTTCATTTTATACTTTGTATAGTCTAAGTCTACCTAGAGAGGACTTGATGCCCTGTTCTCTATCCCCACTCCCAATTAGCTTCTATTTCTCAAGAGTTACTTAGAAATTTGATGATATAAAGTTTAGCAAAATCTCCTGAGACTGTCTCAGTGGAGAATATATCCCTAAATCCATCCTAAAGTAGACCTTCTTCTATTAAGCGAGGTCAGATTAAGATCCCCTGAGGGAATAGCAGAGAGGAGAAAAAGAATTCAAGAAGATGCTTCTTTGGTCGTTTGTTCAGCCATTAGCTTCTCTGGGAATCACTGAGGGAATTCTAAACTGCCTAACCTTTACTAATTCTAAAATATCAGATTCCTTGCTAAAATTTATTTCACTGCATTTAAGTCGCTAGTAGGTTTTTGTGTAAATAATCTCACAAAATGTTCTATATTTCATTATTTTGTTACTGTAGTGCACTCCCACACACACAGTGTCTTCTCAATGTGGAAAAGAAAAAGAAGTAGCCCATTCCCTCTCTTCCTAGTTTTGATAATCAGGAACACATGCATATACATATACACACTATATGCACATATATACACATGTACACACATATATACACACATATGGAGAGAGAGAGAGAGAAAGAGAGAGAGAGAGAGAGAAAGAGAGAGAGAGAGAGAGAGAGAGAATCAATTGTTTCTGCGGATGTCTGGAAATTAAAATATGTTGGCCTACACTGACATGATGGTCATATTTGTTCTATAATGTTAAAATGTAAATATGGATAGCCTAGTCAAAAAAGTGGCAACATGAATTTAATTATGAAGCAACTCTCCCTTTCCTCTTGAATTAACAAGTCAATCAAATTCTGGATATGGTTTAAAAAAAACTACAAATGAAAGGGCAATACTGGCTGCTCCTCTTGCAGTTTTGTGTTTATTTAGAAATAGCTTTGTTGTAGAAGGGGAGGTGCCAATTTCATTTTTATCCATACTATATATTTTTTTAGCTACAGAATGCTATTTATTTTTAGACTTTTTTATATAATATGGGAGTTGATTTTTTTTTTTAATGTATGTGTTCACCTAGGTATTAGATTGCAGCAACAGAGAATTTCAAATTTGGCTCTTGAGTGTTGTTGCTTTATCTATATTGAGTTTGTCAGTCCTGGACAGATTCCCTGGAAAATGGGTCATTTCAGAAGTGCTGTATTTCTACATGCTTGTGTCTTGCATAGAGAGGAATATCAAAAATGTACAGGCTCTATGCCTCAAAGAGAATTCAGATAACATTCAATTGATTTCAACAAGCAAATTTTAGGCACCCATTGTGTGTCAGTCACTGTTCTAGGTGCTAGAGATACAAAGGAAAATAAAATATTCTTGCTTTCAATGATCTTACATTCTGCTTGGGGTAAAGGAGGAAGAAGGTACACATCTGGTCAGTAGAAACCCAGAGTGTGATCTAATATCCCTTTCTGATAAGACTGGGCTGGTTTGTTCCAAAAACATAACCTTGAAGAAAGAAATCAGACAAGAAAGAGAATGGGAAACCAAAAGGACAAAGAAAATTGCATTTACTCTATGTATTATATATACATGTTCTTTTAGGTGTTCCCGTTGTTCCCTAGCTAGGGTCTAAGTTCCTAGATGGCATGGGTTCTTTAATTTTTCACTGTCATCCATGCACCTAGTATAGTCCCTGAAACACACTGACACTTAATAAATGTTCATCCCTTTGTTTGAATTGAATTGAAGACTAGTTCCAGAGGCAATATAGAATAATAGGATAATGAATATACCTGGATTAAAGGAAGTCCTGGGTTTGAATTCTACTTCTGCAGCCTAGAACTATGTGATTTTAGACAAGTCAATTAATTAACCTCTCACTTAGTGCCTCATCTTCTGAGGCTGTAAGATGGGGATAGTAAAGTACCTACCTTCAGTAGGTATACTGAGACTCAGGGGCAGCTAGGTGGTGCAGTGGGTAGAGCACCAGTGCAGGAGTTAGGAGGACCTGAGTTCAAATCTCACCTCAGACACTTGACACTCACTAGCTGTGTGACCTTGGGCAAGTCACTTAACTCCAGTTGCCTCATCCTGGGTCATCTCCAGTCATTTTTATTAAAATCTGGTCACTGGATTAAGATGGCTCAGGAGGAGAAGTGAGGCTGATGACCTGCACAGCCCTCCCTCACTCAAAATAAAGTCAAGTACAAGTCATGTCATCATTTCTCTGATGGCATGGTCTTCTTTGGTAACAAAGGAAGAACACACACACACACACACACACACACATAACGAGACTCAGTTGAACTAGTATATGCAAAGCCTGATTCTAGACAAGATGAAGTAAAAGCCTACCTGTTAAGAGTCCAAGGTAGCTCCAAAGATTGAGTTCAGTTTCCCAGTGAGAATCAAATACAGATGAAAGACAACTGGAGATGGGATTTTCTGGAAATGGTGTAGAAGTTAGATAATGGCTTAGATCGGAGAAATATAAGTCAACCTAGCAGAGTCCATGTTGTTTCTGAGGGATACAAAAAAAAAGAGACAGAACAATGTTAGGCTAATTCTTCAGAGCAAATCCATGCAGATAATTGAAGTAACTAAATAGCTATTGTTTTCATCTCGTTTGACATCCAGGTATTTAGAGGAAATAAAGATTATTTCTCCACAATTAGTTGAATTAATGACTTGTGCTATGTCAGTGGTGGAAACATAGAATTCCATACAAAATCATCAGTTTGAGTAATCTTGCTACTTTAGTAGCACAATTATATTTGTGTTTTCCCATATGAAAATGGGTATATTTATTATTTCTCCCATCTTATCTTTCAGAAGTAAGAGAAAGTTAGTTAAGTGTTGAGCTGATTTCATAAATGTACTATAGAAAGCAAAGTTTATCTATAAAAATGAATGTGACAAATTCTTGAAATCTGTAAAGAATGACAGAAGTTATAAACTCTAGGTAAAAAGCATTAAAAGAGGTAAACTGCATTTTTAGAAGTACTTCTCTGAATGTCTTATTTCAAACAGCAATTAAAATCCAAGATAGATAACAATAGCAAAGTTATGATTTTCATGTTTGTCATTTAATTTAATTATTTTTCCTCAATAAATTTAACACATTTCTACTTTTTTTCTTATATTGACTGTATTTCCAATTTTACTCTTTTTAACCAGTTCAAAATTTCTTCAAAGTTTTCAAAATAGCATTTCAACTTTCATTTAAGGCAATTTTAAAGGGATAAATGTTCATATTTAAAACAATTGTACAAAATGTTCATCAGTTAAATGAAATATAAAAAATAAAATATCTATAAAAGCATATTTTATTAGATCAAAGTCCTCCCACCTCCTTAGAGAAGTAGAACATATAGGGGTAGAGTTAAATAGATCTATTTGAATTTCTGCTTAAAAAAGATTGAATATTGCTTACAAACTAGGTATGGCAGACATATTATCATCATTCAGAATCACTGAATTTGAAATTTGGAAGGTATCTCAGAGGCCATATAGTCCAACATACACACAGACACACACGTATGTATACATCACATATATAAGTATACACACATATGATTGTATTATAATACAAAAAACCCCCACTATAATATACAAGAAGTTCTTGTTCAAATTTTACTAAATCTCTAACAAGGGGAAACTCTCCAATACTCAAAGTAACCCATTAAACTTTGGGATATCTCCAATAGTTAGGAAGTTTTGTTTTGTTTTTCTGATGTCCAGCATTTCTTCCATATCTCCCATGCTCCTGGTTGTGTCTTCTAGAACCAGTTTGTGAGTCAGTTAACAAAAATTTATTAAGAGCTTAGCATAATGGAACTAATTTTTCCTCTACATGAAAGCTCTTTAAATACTTGAATACCATTATCATTTCTACCCACAGTTTTGCGCTAGTCTTCTCTTCCTGTAACTATACATATCCAGTTTGTTCAAATGATTCTCATGTCATGAGTACAAGACTCTTAACCATATTGATTGCCCTCCTCTGGAAACTCTCAACTTACATATAACTTATTAAATACTATAGCCTATGAAGTTGTACTTATTAATATACTCAACTTCACTAGAAGAGGCAGCCCTATCCTTGAAAATTTACTTTATTTAACAAGTAGCAACAATGCTGACATCTGTCATGGATAATGAAAGAACAGACATTGGATGATTACATCAATGGAAAAGATTATTTATACCATAAGTAACAACGATGCAAATACATATATCAAAGAGTAAGTAAATGAGTAAAAGTGTTAGTAATTCAAATTTGGACAGGGTAGACTTTGATATTAAAATATAAATATTCCTTTGCTATTTGTGATGAAATGGGAAGGTCATAACTTGGAATATGAAACCTAAATATTCCTATCCTGGCCCTAAAAGTATAACCAAGAACAAGGACATTCTATCCTCCAAATAGTTTATTATTGTAGAGAACAGAATATCCCTTATTGAAAAGCACCCCCCGCCCCAATTTCTTTATGCTGTATCTGCAAAAGGATGGGTAGGGATCAAAATAAAGGCACTAATGGGATTTGAAATGCAAAATACTCAAAGCAAAAAAAAAAGAATTAAGAACCAATCATTTAAAATATATACACCAAGAAAATATCACATCAGGTCAATTACATTACAAATAGAATTCATGGAATCCTTTTTAGTCACTTACTGAGTTAAGCTTGGTGGGTATATATACAGATCTTGATTTTTAAAAGCTTGAACAAATTAATCTTCAGGATTTTCCTTGGTAGTAGGTAAGAAAACAGCAGGCAAGCACAAGTAAGGTAAGAAAACAAAGGGGAGGACATAATATGGCCCATTCCTGGAACAATTAAGAAAATGAACATGAGAAAGGGAACTAAGTCAGTCAGTCAGTCAATCAATATTTATTAGAAGCCTACTATGTGCCAGGTACAATGGTAAGCTGCTGGGGTTCCAAAAATTCAACAAATCCAGCCCCTTCCAATTTTCTTTCCAGTGGCATCAGCTCCTGTTTCAGAGAATGGGGGACTTTTAAAAGCTACTCTGACTTGGAACAAACAATTTTATGTCTGACAAATGAAACATTATCGATGTCATAAAAATGGCACTACAAATGTGAAATAATTGGTGCCCTTTCAAAAATGTCTTGACTTCCTCTTCAAATACTACACAAGTACCAAATGAAGATGAATCACCACTAAATCCTATAGAACTATTAAACAATGGCCCTTAACATTGAGTGGTTTCTCATCCTTTCTCATTTAGGGTTTGCATTTTTTTAAACACTAAACAAAATCATATGAAAATTTATTCCTTGCCCTACTAGCCTCACATGTCAATGATATCCCCCAAACCCATCATCCCAGGAAGAAAAAATGCATCCTACAGAAGCTACAGAATGGACAAAGTGTCATGCAACTATAATCTCAGCTAGAGAGTAGGCTAAGGTAGAAGAGATGTGCCAGATCTCTTGAGGTTAGGAGTTTTGAAGTGCAGTAGGACAAAACTTTTTGGGATATCCACAAAAAGTTGCATCAATATGATGAACCCATTTGAGCAAGGGTCTTGCAAGGGTGCTTAAGGACGTACAAACCAGCCCAGGTAGGAAAAATCTTCTCCTAGGCTGACCAGAAATGGGTTTAGGCATATGAATAGTCCATGTACTTTTAGCCTAGACAGGAAGAGAAAGAAGAGGAAAAGGAGGAGGAGGAAAAGGAGAAGGAATATATGCCTCAAAAGTATTCCTTTTATAATACATCACTGTGGTATCCTATATTGCAGGAAAACTCCCAAATACAGAAACAAACAAATGAAAACCAGCCAGATTCTGCTCTAATGTAATTCTACTTATCTTAAAGAAACTATTCCAGGATAGCGTGATGATAATTAGCCTTTAAATGAAGTCACACACTATCAAAAGATATTCTCTTCAAGAAGTATATAATAAAGTCAAGAAAAGCACATCTTTAAGGGAGTATACTTTGGGCAAGATTAAGCACAAGATAACATTGCAGTCTGTATCGTCAATACAAATGCATATATCCCCAAATGACAAAAGTCATAGCAGAACAGCTGAGCAACGTGCAAAATGTTCAAACGTAAGTACCTGTCATACTTAAAAGGGCCCATGGCAAATATTCATGCACATCCACCCTGTTGTAATTCTTAACTTATTCAGTCCCTTTAGACTTCTATAAAAGTGCAGCTAACATGTTTGTGAACCTATTGCTGACAGCTGATGGGAATTCAAGCTCTTTACGATACTTCTACTTGAAAATCTTTCTTTTTAAATTCTACCTTTAAAAATTTGTCATATAAGGTTGTAACATTTTCTTATACTGACAGTGTTTCTCTTCTGGGAAACTTACAGAAATATATGATTTCACCATTACATTTAATGATAACATTTAACCTTTGTGAGACTGAGAAGTTAAATAGTGTCATGAAGTTTTATAAGTGGAAAGAAAAAAAGTCTTACAATGATTAAGTAACCCACCTAAAGTTAGACAGTAAGATTATATCTAACAATTCATTCACTTGGGAAATACAAGTCTCTGAGAAATTGTAATTTTGCAGAGCTGGCATTCAATTTGGTAAGAAAGGAATGCTTACAACAAGATATAAAACGTTAAACAGTTCATATTTTTGTTTGTTTGATTTTGGTCTTATCTGTGATGTCACTGGCATAGGAAACTCAGGGAGGAAACCCCCTCTACCAGTTCTGATTAGTAGCTAGTGTGTATTTCAGTTTCACTGAGTTGCCCATGATCACAGATCTACTCTGCATCAGGGTGGGACTTGACTTCTTTTCTTCCTGACTCTGAGGCCAGTTCTTTATACATCATGCTGTGCTATAAAGAATTCTTTTGGGGGAAAAGCAAGGTAGCTGTCCACCTTCCCTTGTTTAATTTAAAAAAAAAGAGCAGAAATTAGAGCCATTGGAAACAACGCATCGCACAAAAAGATAATGACCCATCTCTTCTCATATTTGCTACTCTGAGAGTAGAGAACACCTGTAGCCTAAAGAAGAAAAATATGCTAGAAATAATATTTTCATAACGTTTTCATTTTTATTCAACTGTAACCTCAGTTAAAACCTAGGCTAATCCACTTCTGACTTTAATTTGCAGGGTTCACTTTTCGTCATCATGGTTATTCTAACATTGCTTTAATCCCAGGATTTAGAGAAAAATATTTTTGTGTATAACTTAATTATCTAAGCCCATCAAATTAAGCTTTGGGAATCACAGAATCTGATTTAAGACAGGCAAGGATTTATAGAGATCCAAACTCATTTGTTTTAGAGATTTAAAAAAAAAAATGGGAGCCCAGAGTGGTTAAGTAATTTGTACTTTGTCATGCAGGTAAGAAACAGTATAGCTAGTATTAAAACCTGAGTAGTCCAACAAAATGTGCTTTACACTATATAACACTATCTGATATACAGAGTTTTCCCAAAGGTTCTAGTGCAGTTTCAGGCTATTAATCCTTAAAAATGAAGTAGGGGCATCCTGGATATGTGTATGTGTTTGTGAAACTTCAGTTTTTACATGGAGAATAACAACTCAATCAGCACTTATTAAGTACCTAATATGTCCAAATCCATATTTTAGACACTGACTCATATTAAGTGCTTAATAAATGCTTGTTTGTTTTCTCCTTCCTTTAATAATATTCCAGTGTTATTACAAGATTGCAAAACATGGAACAAAACTGTGAGCTACCCAAAGAGCAATTAAGAGACACATAGTGGACATGTGGACATGTGCAGTGTATTATCAACATTGATAGGTGTACAAAAACTAACATAAAATATACTATTTAAGAAGTATATGATTGAAAATGTATGTGTTGTGCCAATATACTGAGAAAGGGTAACAGATAGCCTGAGTGTTACACAAATGTTGTCGTTCAGTAAATTTTTCAGCCATGTCTGACTCTTCATGACTCCATTTTTGTTTTTCTTGGCAAAGATGTTGGAGTGGTTTGCTTCTCTACCATATATATTTCCTTCTCTTGCTCATTTACAGATGAGGAAACTGAGACCAACAGGATTAAATGACTTGTCCAGGGTCCCATAGCTAGGAGATGTCTGAGGCTAGATTTCAACTTACAAAGGTGAGTCTTCGTGACTCCAGGTCTGGCATTCTATCCATTGCATCACTTAGCTGTACCTATATATTTATTGTTAAAAGACATAGAAAAAGACATTCAATGGTGTAGATTCTGTATGGAATTATGGGAGAATGCCCATAAGAAGTATATAGGATAAAAAGTAATGGATCTATACCATTGGAGAGACTGCCCCCATCCATCACACAAAAGATATATTGATTTAGTGAGGAGGTCCATTTATTTAGGAATGACAACAAATTATGGCAGATGAATGTGATGCAACACTATTGTGCCATAAGAAATAATGAAAAGGATAGTTTAGGGGCAACATGAGAAAATCTATATGAACTGATACAGAGTAAAGTAAGCAGAACAAGCAGAACAATTTATATAGTAAAAATGGCTTCATAAAAATGAAAAACATTAAAAGATTGAAGAACTCTAATCCACACAATGATTAACTATGATTCCAAATTACTAATAAAGAAGAGAAACTACCTACCTCCTGACAGAAAGGAGATGCACTCAGTGCCAAGAAAAATAAGCATGCATTTTTGGACTTGGCCAATGTGGTCATTTGTTTTGCTTCACAATGCATGTTTACAAGAGGTTTTGTTTGTGTTTTGTTTTTGCAGTTGGTGAAGGAAGGGAGAGAGTGGAAACTGTTTATTGATTGGGGAAAAAAAGTTACATAAAGTTTTAAAAATATATATTTATTTAGTCTAATGAAGGAGAAAGGCTTTAGCATCATTGTTATCAGATAAAGAAACTAAGATTCAGAAATGTATATTGACCAAAGTTGCATAGTTAGGGACATAGGTGGGGTTAGGACTTCTCTCCTGATGCCTCTATCTGTCGGTCTCTTTCTCTGTCTCCCTTCATATCCACGACTCCTCTTCTCTTCCCTCCCCCTACTCCAAGACGGCCTGTGTGCTGATCACCCCTTCTCCAAATCTGCCTTCTCTTTCACGACACACCTTTCTCTTATTCCCCTCTCTTCTATTTTCCTGTAGGGCAAGATAGATTTCTATAGCCTGTATGTCTTAGTTCCCAGTTGCATGTAAAACATTTTTTTGACGTTCATTTTTAAAGTTTTGAGTTTCAAATTGTCTCCCTTCCTCCCTCCCCACTCACCCTTATTGAGTAGGTAAAGAATTTTATATAGGTTATACATGTGCAGTCATGCAAAATACAGAAAGACTAACCATATTTTCCTCTATTCTATCACACCCAACATTTATTCTATTCTCTCCTTTAACCCTGTACCTCCTCAAAAATGCTTGCTTCTGATTACCTCCTGCCCCAATCTACTCTCATTTCTATCATTCCCCCTTCTTATCCCCTTCCCCCTACTTCCCTGTAAGGTAAGATAGATTTCCATACTCAACTAAGTGTGTCTGAGAACAAGGTTCACTAATTTTCTCTTATCTCCCCTCCCTTTTGCTACACTCTAAAAACTTTTTTCTTGCCTCTTTTATGTGAGATAATTTATCCCATTTGACCTTTCCCTTTCTCTTTCTCCCAGCACATTCCTGTCTCATCCATTTATTTCTTAGATAACATCCTTTCATATTTAACTCACTCTGTGCCCTCTGTCCAACTACCCTAATACTGAAAAGGTCTCAGTTACAAATATCATCTTTTCATGTAGGAATATAAATAGTTCAACTTTAATAAGTTGCTTATGATTTCTCTTTCCTGGTTACCTTTTCATGCTTCTCTTGAGTCTTATATTAGAGAGTTAATTTTTATTCAGCTCTGGTCTTTTCATCAAGAATGCTTGAAAGTCCTCTATTTCATTGAAGTTCCAATTTTCCCCTGAAGGCTCATGAGCAGTTTTGCTGGGTAGGTGATTCTTGGTTTTAATTCTAGCTCCTTTGACCTCAGGAATGTCATAATCTAAGCCCTCCAGTTCCTCAGTGAACAAGCTGCTAAATCTTGTGTTGGCCTGATTGTTTTCACAAATCTTAAATTGTTTCTTTCCAGTTGCTGGAAATATTTTCTCCTTGACTTGGGAACTCTGGAATATTACTGTATTATTCCCAGGAATATTTCTTCTGGGACATCTTTCAGGAGTCAATCAGTGGATACTTTCCATTTCTATTTTGCCCTCTGATTCTAGAAGATCAAGGCAGTTTTCTTTGTTTCTTGAAAGATAATGTCTAGAATCTTTTTTTTTTAATCATGGCTTTTAGGTAGTCCAATAAGTTTTAAATTGTCTCTCCTGGATCTCTTTTCTAGGTGAGTTGTTTTTCCAATGAAATATTTTACATTGTCATCTATTTTTTCACTATTTTGCTTCTGTTTTATAATGTCTTGATTTTTTCATAAGTTATTAGCTTCCCTTTGTTCCATTCTAATTTTTAAGAAATTATTATCTTCAGTGAGCTTTCAGACCTCCTTTTCCATTTAGCTAATTTTACTTTTGTAAGGCATTCTTCTCTTCATTGACTTTTTGGATCTTTTTTTAGCATTTGAGTTAATCTATTTTAAGGTATTATTTTCTTCAGTATTGGAGGGGGGGGGGTCTCCTTTAGCAAGCTGTTGACTCATTTTTCATGATTTTCTTGCATCACTCTCATTTCTCTCCCCATTTTTTCCTCCATTCCTCTTACTTGATTTTCAAAATCCTTTTTGAGTTCTTCCACGGCCTAAGAGCAATTCATATTTTTCTTGGAGGCTTCAGATGTAGGCACTTTCACTTTGTTGTTTTCTTCTGGTTGTATGTGTTGATTTTCTTTGTCACCAAAGTAAAATTCTGTATTCTGATTTTTTTCCTGCCATATAGCAATCACTTGACTATATAATTTTTTATTAAAGTAGGGCTCTGTTTCCAGTGTGGAGTGAGCATTGTCTCAAGCTTCAAGGGTTTTATGTAGCTATTTTCAGAGATACTTTTAGGGACTCATAAATTTTCAGTTATTCCAAGGTGATATGATGATAAGAGAGGTGTTTACTCCCCTCCTGGACTGCATTCTTGTCTATGAGTGATCATAAGCACTCCTTTTTCCTTTGTGGGGAGGATTCCCTCTCCACCACAAGAGCTCCAGATGCAGACCCTGCTGCCACCCTACGACTGGGGCTTGACCATGCTCTGTCACTCAGGTCCAACACACTTTTCCTATTGACCTTTTAAGTTGTTTTTGGTTTTTATGGTTTGAGAAGTCTGGAAACCACCCGAACTACCAGTGATTTAGTCCCCTGAATCATGCTTCTGGTTCACTGAGGCCCATTCTGTGCCAGTGCTTGGCACCAATGCTGGACTGCATTCCTCTCCCAGTCTGGTGCAACAACCTTTCCTGTTGACCTTCCAAGTAGTCTTGGGCTGAAAATTTGTTTCATTCAGTCATTTTGTAGGTTCTTCTGCCCTAGAATTTATTTAGAATAATTTTTTATGGGTACTTGGAGGAGTCTGAGGCAGAGTTCAAGCAATTCCCTGCTTTGACTCCGCCATCCTGGCTCCTCTCCTCTTCCTTCTCCCCATATACATAATATATATATATGTGTATATATATGTGTATATATACACATATATATATATAATATATGTGTGTGTGTGTAGTATGCATGTATACATGTGAGATATACATATGGATATAGATATATTTTTTTATTTTCATGCCATATATATCATATTTATTTATACTGATATCATATTTGTATCTTCATATAAATACTCAACATCCAAATAGGCCTCTTTTCCCTCTCCTCCCCAGAGATCCTTGTAATAAAGAACAACAAAGGAAATGTCAGGGACCCCAGGTGAGCTAAATCACCCAACACATTAGCTAGGTCTGACTGACTATATATGCACTGTTCAATATCCATAGCCCTCACCAATATAAAGAAGCAAGAGAGGAACATTTTCTCCTCTCTTCTTTGGGATCAGTTTTGATAAATGGAATTATACAGCGGTAAATTCACTTTCAGTGACTGAAGAATTCAATTAATTCTTCCCTTAATGAATCAACCAGTGAGTATTTATAAAGCACCTACTTTGTGCCAGGCACTGTCATAGTCAATCGGGAAACAAGTACAAAGAATGAAACATTTCATACTGGTGGAAGCTTACATTTTTTATTATTTTTAATTTCACTTATTTTTTCTGAAAAAATATAAAATTTGATAAATATAAATGAAACAATAAATACTATATGTAATATAACAAATATATAAATATAATGAATATAAATTGTATTATGAAAGAAAATAAAAGAAAAAAGCAAAAATTTCCATAGCATATTAGAATAGGAAAAAAGATGAAACTGCTAATATATTATGTATAATTTTCTATTTCCTTTAAATATATAATAAAGTTACCATGCAGCTTTCTTTTTTCCCCTTTTTTCTTCTGTTCCCCCACCTCCATTATATTCTAATAAGGGGAAAAGTATGAACAAGTAAAAACATAAATAGCATGCATATAAAGTTAACAAATACAAAAATATGCAAAGTAGTTCAATTCATGGTAGCACGGGGAGAGACTGCCCCAAAATTGGAAGAGAAAGCTTCATGCGGAAGATGGTGCTTCAGCTGTTTAAAAGAAAGAGAGGGACTCTACAAAGCGGAAATGAAGAGGTATACACACAGATATGTATGTTTATGTGTATATATGTGCACATGTCTATACATGTATATAAGTGTCTCTCTGTGTGTATATGTGTGTGTATATATATATATATATATATATATGTTTTCTTAGCATGTAATGTGCCAGATATTCTGATTTTGGTTATTTTTTCTGTTTTTTTCTGGGATTTTACCTTATTCATTACCTATTTTATTGATTTGATTTTCTACTGTCTTCATTTTAGTCTGATTCGCTAAAGGTTTATCAATTTTGTTAGTCATTTCAAAGAATGAACTTTTAGTTTTATCATTTATAATATATAGCATTTATATATAGTATGTATATATGTGTGTGCATGTGTATATGTATATGTGCATGTATTTATGAATGCATATGTATATGTTTATGTATATGTCTATGTACATGTATGTGCAATTTTGTTTCATTCCAGATACAATATTTATGCTGTAAACGGGAACAGAAATGAAAGAATAGGCAAGGTAGTACAAACCCAGGATCCCTGAGTCTATGATTAAATATGCCTATGACCATCTTTGGCAAATGATTTCACTTTCACTTGTATTCATTATTCCCCATCACAAGACCATTAGCTAAATTGGTACAGCACACCCAACTTTAGCCAATGAAAAAATGAAGATATAATAGAGCAAGTTATTCTCCCAAGTTCACAAAACAGGTCAATGGCAGAACTGGCACTGAAATTCACGGAGCTCAAATCCTCCACTTGCTCTCACTGAATTCTCTGCACAACTCACTCCAATTATTACTTAAGATTTCTGGTAGTATGCTGATATATAACCAGGAGTTGAATGTGTGTGCTTGAGCTATGTGGTATTAGGTTCTCAAACACCAGACAGGATCAAAAGCTTCTTTTTTTTCCTTCTGATATAAAGGGAGCAACTCAAATTGCTCCTTATTTTCAAGCATCTAATGTAGTGGCACAGCCTGTTCTGTGCCTGCATCCTATATCTACGATGTTAAATGAGCTACCTATGTATCGAAAAGCCAAGTGGAAATTCTTGTCTAATATGGGCCAAGCTCTAATGGGTAGAAAAGTTTCTAAACCTGACAAAGTCAATGAAACAAAGGTAATTACTACCTTAGGCACTGAGCCTTCCATAACATGAGAGATTTTTTTTTATTCTTTTCAGTTTGAATGGTCCTTTATTTATACCATGGGGGGAAATAATGATTCCTTCTCAGCATCCAAGAACTGTGAAGCTATTACCAAATATTGTTTAGAGATCTCTGCTGATTACAAAATTATTTCTGTGGAAGAAGCTAAATATATACTGAACCAAAGACTGAGAGAGCATTAAACATGTAACACTACAGTTACAAAGCACATAAAATCTTATTGGATCAGTGATAAATATTTGCACTCCAGCCAATTTTAATATTTTACAGACTTTCTCATGAGATATTTACAAAATACACAGATACCTTATTTATCAGGCTTAGAACAGAATTCTCAGTTCTGATCATGGAGTTGTCACAGTACCCCTCATCTGGAAAATTCTTAGTTAATGACATAGTTTCCATTCAAAAATTATTTTCTCTCTAAAAAAGAAAAAGTGGAGGAAAGTCAGGGGGCAGAGCCAAGATGGTGGAGTACAAAGATGGACCTGCTGTATCTCTTGTCCTATAGTTCATAAAATACCTGTAAAAAATGACTCTAAACAAATTCTAGAGCAGCAGAAGCCACAAAATGACAGAGTGAGATTTCCAGCTGAAGACAGCCTGGAAGGCCAACAGGAAGGGTTTATCGCATCAGGCTCAGAGCAGAGCACAGCTCAGCCTTAACTGCATCAAGTGGTAGGGACAGGACAGGAGGAGTGTTCAGGACCTGTAATCATGGACAGTAGCTACAGTTCCCAGATTTCTCAATCCACAAATACCAAAGACAGTTTCAAAGTTCAGTGAGAGAGTTCTTTCACCTGAGAAGGGAGTAGGGTCCTCCCCGGCCTTGGCCCTAGGTGGCAGCAGCATCCATTTTTGGAGCCCTCAGCCTAAAGGCCCTGGGGGAATTGAGCCACTGATTTGCATCTCAGCCCTGAGTGGAAGTCCTGGGGTGAGGAGGAACACTGATTAGTGGAGGTGGGGGAGTCTCTGGACAGGGAATCCTACTCACAGATCCTGTGCAGAAAACTTGTGATTGCTTCTAGACCAGAGCACAGGCCAGAAGAGGAATAAACTCCCCTCCCCAATTGTACCACCTTGGAAAAACTGAGAACTTACAGGTCCCTAAAGTCTACCCTCCACTTGACAAAGGACTCAAAAGTCAAGTAACTGACTGGGAAAATGCCTCCCAAAAAAGGGAAAAAAAGAAAAAAGAAAAAAACATTTATGTCGTCCATAAAGACAATTAAACCATAATCTTGTCCAAATACAGTTTCATTTGTTAAAATACTTTGCCTATGTTATTAATTGCTTTTTTAAGGTACTTAATAGATATATAATATTACACATAGAAATGTTCATTATTTACTATGTCAATTAAGTCTCTACACTTTGGGATAAGGAAAGTTGATTTTTCTCCCCTTCATTTCTAGTCCAGTCTCTATTTCTCAGACTCACAAAAGGGCTATATTACTATTCACATTTTTTTCAAACTTTCTTAAGGTATATGTGGGGAGGAGAAGCCACATCTATAGCTTTACTTGAATAAAGAATTCACCACTCTGAGGTGGAGTAAAGCTAACAAATTGCCTAGGGCACAGAGATGTTCAATAACTTGGGGTGACCACACAGCCAGGAGATATCAGAGGCAGAACTAGAGCCCAAGCTGGATTTCTCTTCACTAGGTCATGCCAACATAGAACTCCCAGTTAAATGGTTCACTAAGAAGACTTGAATCTGTTATCTTTTTTTGAAATTGATTCTGCAAAAGAAAATGGTGCCTCAGATATAAGTACATTCTATTTATTGGAGAAAGTCAGCCATAAGAAGGAATATGGACATAAATATGGTATCCCTACTGCCTTAAAGAAGGATGCTAGGAATGAAAATACTATCCAGTTACCTGGGTTTCAAAGAATTGGGTATAAGTCATCTGTGCATCATAAGTATCTCCCCCAGAATCCACATGTATATTGTGGCTGCTAATAAATCTTACTTTTCTAAAGCCTTGGTATATTTCCCAGGATCCCATTTTTGGTCAGAACCACCTGCCAGTCTACCTATCAACTGTCCCTCCATGATCAGGCTCGAAATAATCAAATTTGAAAGGTACATTCCATTTCTCACACCACTTCAGAGTCAAATGGACTTCAAACATGAATATATGTTCATATATATATATATATATATATATATATATATATATATATACACACATTATACATATACACACATACATACATACAAATATAAACACACACATATGTTTTCTCCTATAGTCTCTTCCTTATTACTAACACAGGTGGAAAGATATATGGGAACTTCCTTTGTGATTAGCCTCTGATCACTTGAACCATTTTTCTCAAATCAGAGAATCTTAGAGCTACAGAAGACTTTAGAGATTATTTAGTCCAATAGTTTTATTTATCTAGTATAGTGACTTGTTTGGCACCACTGAGTCTCCCTAAGCTTCCATGGGATTGTCTGGAATGCTATAAAAGGCCTAAACTGTCCCAGAGTTGGGGGGAGGGATCTTGAGGGGGATAGTTCCTCATTTCTGTTTGAGAAAGCTTAAAGGTGGAGGGGTTAAGTGATACACTCAAAGTCACAACTGAATTAGTGCCAGAACTGACATTTGAACCTACTCTCCTGACACCCAGCCTGAAGTTCTTTCCATTGCTCTGTGTTCACTATTAGCCTGAAAATTTTCAACACTGTTTCTGAAAGCTTTTAGGACAGTGTTTGATACAGAGTCAATCTGATGATCAATCCCTGCCCCATTTCAAATGAGTTCTGAAATGCAGTGTACTTCGGATATAGAGAGAAAAAGAGATTTTTCTACTGTTACTTTACATACTTATATAGTAACATACTTATATACTTTACATATATGTACATACTGTACATACTTGAATTGAATGTGACAATTATTATGACATATTATCTTCATGTACACATGGCTAAAATGAGCAACACATGACCAATAGCCTGGGTCTCCCTAATGAGTTCTAATCCCAAATTACTACTGCTTTTAGACATTTTGAACTGTTATATCTATAAGATTTTTTTTTAAGTTAAAGAAGATAAGATAAGGAAACTTCCATTGTAGTGGTGATGTTAGTAGTAGCAACAGCAGCAGCAGTTGTAGTAGTAGTAGTAGTAGTAGTAGTAGTAGTAGTAGTAGTAGTAGTAGTAGTAGTAGTAGAAGTAGTAGTAGTTGTAGTGGTGGTGGTAATAGTATAGTTACAATTATAAAATGCTTTAAGGTTTGCAAAGTAATTTACATTTATCATGTCATTTGAGCCTCACAACAACCCTGTGGGCTAAATAATAATATCATCCCTATTTTATAGTTTAAGAGCCTGAGGCAATGAGATTTAGATACTTCCTAGTGTGTGAGGCAGTATTTAGACTCAGGTCTTCCTAAGTTCATCATTTTCTATGACATTAGTATCCAATCACCTTTACCCCAACTTAGTTCACATCACAAATCATGTGAGGTCCCCACTGTAGGGTAATTAGCTCTACCAGAACTCTAGATTGACCCTAGTGGCTCTGGACCATTGGGACTTAAAATAGTTTATACTCAAGAAATAACTGATATCCCTTACAAATAAATCTACAGAGAGCAAACTTACTTTGAGACATCTTTGAATACAATCAATTGATCAAGATTTGTACAATCAAGATTGTACAGGACTTTATAAAATCTATTAAATGTTATATAAATTACCTATATATATTGAATCACACTATTTCTGAATGTGACCCTCTTCTCCGCCAGACTGTCTCTACATGTGAACTATTACTTTAGTTTCTCATTTTATTGACTATTTGTAGAATCTGTCGCTGTAACTGGGCCTCCTCACTCCATGGAATCTAAAATGCCTTTGCTCAAAAATGTTAACCCATTCTCTGATCTATGAAGGCTTAAACTGGTGCTGTCATCTCAGTAGGCTATAGATAGAATGCATTATTTGAAATTGTATTTCAGACAGCATGGATTAATGGCGTGAATGCTAAACTTAGACTCCAGAGAGTCCCAGGTTAAAATTGTTTCTTACAATTAATTGGATAACCATGGGCATATCTCTTGACTTCTCTGAGCCACAACAGCCTCACCTAAAAAGTGGGAAAAATAGTTCCTACAGTGATCTTGCTGAGGTATGGATCTGACCATGTGTCACCCCTCCTTCCCATTTAATCAAGTGCTTTCCTCTTACCTCCAGGATCCAGTATTAATTCTTGTTTGGCATTTAAAAACTTACATGAACTGTCCCTTTCCTGTCTTTTTCAATCTTCTTACACTTTACTCACCACTTTAGACTTTCCAATCCTGTGACACTGGCCTCTTTCTGTTCTTTACACAAGACTCCAAGCTTTTTGTGGGCTGTCTTCTATATTTGAAGTGCTCTTACTCATCTCTGACTCCTGGCTTCTTTAAATTAAGTTAAAATTCCTTACTTTTGCACAAAGCCCTTCCCAGTTTCCCTTAATGTTAAAACATTCCCTCTGAAATATCCCTTATAAAGATCTCTCTCTCTCTCTCTCTCTCTCTCTCTCTCTCTCTCTCTCTCTCTCTCTCTCTCTCTCTCTCTCTCTCTCTACCTATCTATCTACCTATCCATCTATCTATATATCATATATACATGCACATATGTATGTATACGTATGTGTGTATAGGTATATATATGTATATACACATATATCTTAGTTGTACTTAGTTCTTTACATATTGTCTCCCCAATCAGATTCCATGTTTCTTGAGAGCAGGCACTTTTTAAGTCTTCTCTTTTTTTAAAATTTCCTTTCCTTCGCTATATTCCTGGCTGATAGTGGACACCTAATAGACGTTTGTTGGTTTGAATGACTTGACCCACCCTACAGTTGCTACCTTACAAGGGTACATATAAAGTGCCTTACACACTTGAAAGTTCTATGTAAATGTTAGTTATTATTAGTGTTATCATTATTATACTTCGTTGTACCCTGATAGTGTCCCTTATGCCTAACGTGTTTCCTCTTGCTTTACTTTAATTCATAGAACTCTTGGACTCACCAAATATTTGAGCTGAAAGGGATCTTAGATATCACCTGGTGAAGGGGATCATAGATTAAGAGCTAGAAGAAGGAAGGACCTTAGAAAGGTAGGACTCCTGCTCAAGGAAATTCACTAAAAGTAGGAAAGGCAGCCAGGCCCAAGTCCAAGCTTACCTAATGGAGTCCCTCTACTCCAGCTGCCACAATACAGTGATCTCTATGATGACAGGCTGGGGAAGGGTCAGCCCACAGACCTGAAAGTCTGCTCCCTGGTGGGACCCTTGAAGAGACAATGGATTGAAAGCCCTCTTTCTTTTTTAATGACACAACTATCACTGAGAGAAGGAAAGCAGCAATAGCCAGAACCAAGAGGGATGATTCGTGCTTTTCTGAATCATGCCAAAGATATGTCTTTCAGCACTGAGCTACCTCATGGCTTAGCAACGATGACAATGACAGTAACACAACAACCACATGGCTAGAAGCAGCTGGGAAATCCATCAGCCTCAGAAGGCCCAAGTGCTATGCAATCATATATTTGGAGATCCCTGAAGGTTCCAGGGGCCAATTCAACCTTTCCTACAATGCTATGTAGAGCATATGTTCCCTCCCTCCATAAAAAAGTACTTGTCTTCTTCTTATAGTTTTAAATATTCACTATCAACATATCAGTGAACAGCCCACTGCACAAAAGAATGATTTAGGGACCACTTTAAGTGTGTGCAGCCAAATATAACTTTATGTTGTGTAAGACATGAAGATTTTTAAAAACACTTTAAGATTTCCTGGAAACTAAAAAACAAGCTGTTTGCGATTGAGGCTATATCACATTATCAGAAAATCAAGGAGGAGGTCAAGGCTGGGGGAGCCCCGCCCCCCCCAGCTATCTTTACCCCGGGTGTTTTCATGAGATGGGTAACTATGCTCATCCATTATATCTGAACTTTATTTCTATTCAGACTGAGGTGCCATGATATTTATGGTGTGGAGGAAAAAGAATCATGGAATAGTTGAGCCTTAGGAATCATGAAGATGAACATGTGTGTGTTTGTCCTTCACATTCGAAGAAGATCATGCCATCAGAGAAATGATGACATGACTTGCACTTGACTTTTGTTTCTGAGTGAGGGAGGGCTGTGCAGGTCACCAGCCTCACTTCTCCTCCAGAGCCATGTGAATCCAGTGACCAGATATTCATCAGGATGACTGGAGATGACCCAGGATGAGGCAACTGGGGTTAAGTGACTTGCCCAAGGTCACACAGCTAGTGGGTGTCAAGTGTCTGAGGTGAGATACTAGTTTTACAAATGAGGGAAAGGAGTCACGCAAAAGGTTGTGAATAGCCAGAGGTCATAAAGTGGAAGATGAGTCTAGCTTTGATGTCAAGTCTATGTTGTAAAGTACACACAGCTACCTTATCAGTACTCATATGCCTATGGACAAGAGGTAAGAGACAGCCTGGACCAGTGGAAAGAGAACTACCCTTGTAATCAGATCTGGATTCAAGTCTCATTCTGTTATTTACAAATTATGTGGTCTTGGGTGAGCAAGCCCATTGCCAGTAAGGACTGCTTCAATCCTGTTCTTTTATTCCCTGTACCTGATAAAGTATCTTTGTAGCTATGGGCAGCTAGGTGGCACAGTGAATGTCAAGAAGACTCATCTTCCTGAGTTCAAACCCGGCCTCTGACTTAGCTGGGTGATCCTCCCTGGGCAAGTCACTTAATCCTATTTGCCTCAGTTTTCTCATCTACAAAATGAGCTGGAGAAGAAAATGGCAAACCACTCCAGTATCTTTTCTTTTCCAGAATCTATTCTATTGATAGGTTAAGTAAAGCACATTATAACGAGAAACCATAAGCTTTATAAAATGTCTCCTAACATCAGATTATTTTCTTGTTCCATGGTTGACATTTGTAAAGATGGCATTGACTGTGATCCCAATAGATTGCATACATGTGCATGTACCTGTCTGTGTGTGTGTATTCATGTTTAATGGGCCCTCTAATGCCAACAACAGTGAGATATGCTTATATTCAAACACGGTAGTAGACCTTTCTATTCCTGGCTGTCTAGACATGGGCTCATTTGTAAGGAAGAAATGGAGAAGAGCACGTGCCAAGGGAACACAACAGTTCTTCAGATTTCAGAAGGTGATATGTCTCCTGACAACTGAGTTAGCTGTTAGAAGTGGTTTTCCCTGACTATTACCTGACCCCTGACTATTTTCTAGAATCCTTAGTGGCTTTTAAAATTATAAAAGCATCTTACTCCTCATATCTGCTTACTTATCAGTGGGAGAGGGAGGAAAAAAAACAGAGGAGAGCATACCCTGCTTCCCATGATTGGTACTGAATAGGTGGGTGTTTGCGTGTGTGTTTTTACTTTCAGCATCTTCGTGATAATTCAGCAGACTGATTCTGCTGACCAGAGGAAGTGTGGGTGTTATGCCATGTGGCATTATTAGTGTGTTTGTGAGAAGATAAGCAGTGGGAGGCCAGTGTTACGTATGTGGAACATGCATCTGTGTGTGAGTATATTGTGAGTCAAGTGTGTAGCTAACAAACTCTAACGTTAATTTTTACATGCTTCCAAATGGTGTAAAATTCATTCTGGCCATGCTTTCAAGCAGATCAAAGGGGGAAAAAATCAAAGGAATCAGTTCCAATTGTGTCCTTACAATTAGATGTGGGCAAAGGGTAACCATGTTTTTACTAAGGAAGTCAATTTTCAAAGAGCTGCTTTTCAATCCCTTTTTCACAGGATTGGAAGAGGGGGCACAAGGCAAGAGGTCAGGGGAATAAAGTTCCAGTATGGGACACTATATAGCTTAGATCTCAGCCCTCAAAAAACATCATCTGTAGTAGAAAAAAGAGTCAAATGTAAGTGGTAGTGAATGAAAAAGTCTGATTTTCCCATAGCATGAGGAGGAAGAAAAGTTACTTTTAAAAGTTCTCCTTTAAAATAGAATCTGCAGTTTGTGGGTTCAAAAAAATTGAAAAAGATATTAATCACTCATCAGTGATGAAAACTGTTTTTATACCACAACATGTTTCTTTTAAGAACATTTCACCATGAGTCAAAGAAGCAGGATGGGATAGCCCACCCAGAGAGATTGCGTGAAGCAGGAGAAAAATCACTTGAGTTGGAGCCATAAGAACTGTGTCCTGGTAATGGCTCTCCCACTTACTAGTTGTGTGACTAGTTGGCAAGTCACTTAGCTTCTGTCTTTTTAGTCCAGAAAAAGGAATAATATTGGAAGTATGATTTCAATGGCATAGCATATTCCCAAAGACAAACTCCAAATGCCAAAGCAAATCACATTCCCTTTAATTTCTGGTCTTAGAAAGATACCTATGACACTGAGAAGTTAAGTGATTTGCCCAGGAGTCACATACCTATTATATGTCAGACAGAGGACAAAATCCACATCTTTCTAATTTATAAAACTAACCTTTTATTTATTTCTATCTAAAATGTTAAATCTAAGTTCAAAAAGTACCTTTTTAAAAATTATTCATTTTGGTCTGAACTTAAGAAATAAAACAATGATTTCTCTGACATAGTAAAAAAGACCAAAAAAAAAAATGATCATAAGTGAAACTGCAAATCTATTATGTACAACTTGCTTTTCCTTTTAAATATATAATAAAGTTATCATGTAACTTTCTTTTTTTCCATTTTTTCTTCCCTCTCCCCCCACTCCAGAGATATCTACCATCAGACACCCACATCCATACCCACCCCCCCACAAATGTGTGTCAGAGTGTGTGTAGGTGTGTGTGAGGGTATGTGTGAGTATGTCTGTGTAAAAAAACTATTCTACATATCTATTTATCATTTGTTTTTCTGGAGGCAGTTAATGTCCTCCTTTGCATTCCTTTGTAATTAATTTGCATATTTATAATAGTCAAAATGACTTGGTCACTCAAAGTGGTTCTTAAAACAGCACTGGTAATACTGTATACAGTGTTCTCTTGGTTCTGCTTATTTCACTCTTCATTATTTCATTCTAGCTACGGTTTTCTAAGATCACTGAGCAAATCATTTCTTATAGCATAGTAATATTCCAGCACCATCATATGCCATCATATACGTATATATGTATACACATATTATGTACATATATAATACATACACATATACACATACATATATATTGTGTATATATGTGTGTGCATATGTATACATACATATATATGTATACGTACATACATATATATATGTATATATATATATATATACATACATACATACATATATATATCACCTTTTTTTCTTTGGCATATTGGAGCCAGCATAGGACTCAGGGTCAAGAAGATCTGAGTTTGAATCCTGATTCAAATATTTAACAGATATTTGGTTCTGGGAAAGTCATTCAGGCTGTCCCAGTCTCAATTTCATCAGCTGTAAATGAAAATAAGAGCATCTTCTTGTGAGAATTAAATGTGAGAATGCAGGTAAAACACTTTGCAAACTTTAAAGTGATATATCTTAGCTATTATTATCTATTTTTTAAATGGGGATCATAATATGTACCTCAGTGGTTTATTAAGAAAATCAAATGGAATAATTTAGGGGAATGACCAGTAAAGCTAGTCTTTATGAGTATGTGCAAAAACTTGAGTGATGTAATCCGCATGAGGGTTTGGGGGCATGCACAGAGATTTCATCTCTAGTTCTGATCTTCTACTGATGTGATGAATAACTTCTCTGATTGGCTCTGTAGCCCAAAACAGAGTATATTCAAAAGCAAAGTACCTTCCCTTCTCTTGGTCTGACCTCTTCCTTCTTGTCAATATTCAATAAAAAGAAAGAAAGTCTATATTCTAAGGGAAAAAGGCCTTGGAATCTCCCTATCTGAGGCTAGCCTGTGGCCCTTGAATATGAGCATTGGTTCTTTACCTTTGCATTTGTTCTTTCATTTTAGGTGAAAGAGATTGGAGATGGAAGTCTAGGAGCAAACTCCATTCCAAGTTTTGTAGTCAATTCAGCATCAATATCCCAGAGAACAAGGAGTTGCCTTGAGGACATAGCCAACTTGTAGCTGAGGCAAGAACTCATCCAGCAGTGACAACGGATATGAACCTAGTGTGACCAATGTTGTGTAGACAGCACACAAAGTCTGAGCCCACTCTCCCCAGAAAGCTATGTGATATAGTGAAGAGTGTTTCCTCCCAGTCCTTGGGGGTAGGAAAAGGTTTTTACTTCTGCACCTGCTATATGTTTGAAGTAAATATCCATTTGTAAAAGAAAATCAATATTATAACTAAGTGGAACAGGGGAATTAATCATCAGAGGCTGAGCAGGAGAACTCAATAGAATATGAGTTTAATCCCTTAGAATAAAAGAAGATTCTAGCCATTTTTTTTCTAGGAAAATAAGACCAGAGAAGAATTTTATACACCTACATTGTGTAAGCCAGTAATGTTAACTACATTTTTACAGATAAGAAAATAAAGGGTTGTTGAGTCTTCCTAGCAACATTATGATATTGTCACCCAATACAGTTCCTATTTCCTACTTTTGTTAACAGCCAGCAAGCATCCAGAAATAGACTAAATCACACATTTACAGCTGAAAGGGACATGAAATAGCAGAGCTGGGATTTAAACCTAAGTTCTCTGACTCCAGATCTTTCCCCTACACTGGTACCTGCTGGCACTACCAGGAAAAGGTTTCCCTGGAAGGTGTCTGATGCTGCTTAGAGACGGTCATTTCCTTATAAAGCATTGCTGCTGGCAGTGGTGAGACTGGTCCAGCTGCAACCAATTTAGGAGAGGCTGGAAGAAAGTCTGGCCTCATGAGGTTGGGCATGAAAATATGCCCACACTTGCAGAAAACAGACCATCATAAATTCTGTTAACTCTTTGTGGATTTTTTTCTTGTAGGACCCTGTTTTGCAGTCTTATTCACAAGGGAATAGATGACCCCTAAGGTCCCTCTGGCTCTCAACCTATCACCTAATTATCTCTTACTTATTTTGACCCTCAAACCCTGTTTTGATGCTACAATGAATTCCTTTTTCCCTCTGCCTCTCACTCCTCACTTCCCTGTCACTGTTTATTTCATCAGGCTCTTTCTCCAGCTTTGCATGAGTGAACTAGTTTTTCTGGTTTTTCCTTAAGAGGGAATCTTCTGACTATGGTCTTTTCTGTTGGCTCAGAGTATGAAGACTTCAAATCCCAAGGAAACCACAGCATAGGGAAAATCCTAGATGGGATAGGCAAATCCAAAAAGAACATGGCAAAGGAAACCTTTGGTGAAAGATAGACCCCTGCCCACTTCCACAACCAACAGCAGCAGCAACTGATGTATTATCTAAGGAATGGAAAAGGTTCCTTGGATTATCACTGTAGGTGTTTCCCAAGGACAATGTAGCATAATTGTTGCTTTTTCTACAGGTTTGATGACAGAAGGCACCTGATGGAGAAAGATGATCACAAGGTCCCAGAAGAAGGAAAAAACAGAATTTGAGAATAGTATTAATATTGAGAATTTTAGAAGCCATTTAATATGAAACAAAACTCTATAGATAGTGAATTTTAGAAACAGATGGGTAAAGTAATTTACTCTAGGACAAACATAGATCATTCTCCTTCAGGAATATTATGGCTGAATGATAATATAAAATATATTATAATAATATATAATATAATAATATAAAATATAATATGATAATATAATATATTGATATATTAATAACTTATTAATTTCTGAATTCAACTAATCCAAAGATACTGATTTTGGAAAAAGTATATGTGTATATGTGTATGTTTGAAGTGATTGAAGAATTTGAGAAACTGTTACTTATGAATATTTTTTAAAGGAAAAGGATTAGACTTGTACCATGTCCTAGGACAGGTTCACCTCACAATGGATAGAGCCCTGGTCTCAGAGTCAAGAAGACCTGGGTTCAAGTCCTGGCCCTGACACATATTGACTTATTTTACTCTGGGAAATCATTTAATCTCAGTCCATGAATTGTAGAGAAGGTGCTGACTTGCCCTGTTAGAGAAAATTCTGCACCTGAAACACCCAACATAAATGAAATTACCGTCCCTATCCTTGCCCCTAAATAACTCAAAACTTTAAACAAGATTCTTTCAAGAATAATCAAAAATTTCAAATTTGCATTTAGTAACTGAAATCAGACTAACAAAGTTGTGTTAAGTAGGATTTCTTGAGTAACTTCTTTTAAATAGCAGTTGAGAGTTATTTATATCTATCATTTGTAAGCAATTGTTCTAGTGAGGATATTTTCAAAGAGTTCATCTCTTAAACATTTAAACATTAATCATTAACCTTTGCATTCAATTTAATATAACAATTTAGAGACATTCATACTTCAGTTATACCAGTGAAAATTTCAAATAGGATCAACATATTTATCTAGAGATTTTCCCACTAGCTGTCAAGAGAAATAGAAGAAAATCCTCAGTGTGATGGTTGTATCCCCTGTGAAAGATTTATGGGAGGTCACAGATAAGAGTGGTATAGGTTGTACAGACATGAATGGGTTAAGGTTAACACTCTTTAAAGGGTCATTCAATATATGAGACTGAAATTCCATTTGAGTATTTAAGACATCACCAAGCACTTTTCCTCATAATAATCCTGGAAGAGGCATAGCACAAGTGTTATTATCCTACTTTCAGGTATGGAAACTGAGGATCAGAGAGGAGGAGGGACTTGACCAGAATGACATAGGCAGTGTCTGTGCTAAGACCCAGATCTTTTGATTTCAAAATAAGGGCACTTTATACTCTATCATGTGGCTCATCATTATCATACACCCTACCCTAAGTAAAAATACGTATTGATTACATATATATTTTGATAATATATTAATTGCATATTTATTATATTTATATATACACACAATATATTAATTATCAATATGCATATTGATAACATATACATATATTATATATAATATATATTTATACATGTTATAAAGCAAAGGAATTTTATATGATAAGAGCTTGTATAAAAACAGAAAGATGATTGAGCCATCAGAAAAGTTTATTTTAATTTTCTGGCATGGAGTAAAAAAGTTTAAGATGGTTACCAATATTGAGGTTAGTTATTCCCAGATCTATACCAGTGCTAATCTATGTCCTGAGCTACAACCCTAAGTCATCAGCTGTCTGTTGGACATTTCAAAGGAATGTCCTAAAAACATCTCAACCTCAACAGAAATCATCTTCTCAAACTCTCCCCTAGATACAACTTTCCTATTACGTTGAGGGTCTTAACAAGTAGTTCACAACCTTGGTGTCATCCTAAACTCTTCATTGAAATGACCATAGATATTCAATCTACTGTTAAATGTTGTTTTTACCTTCACAATACATCTCATTGATTTTTATCTTTTCATTCATAGAGCCACCACCCTAGCACAGAAAGTCACAATTTCTCCTCTGGGCTATTGCAATACGCTTCTAAAATTGGGTTCCCTCCCTCAAGCAGTCCACTAAAACCCAGAGACTGCTGAGCCTCTGTACAATGCACTACTCTGGTGGTGAGGAAACAAAGATAAGATGAAAAATAATATCTGTCATCAAAGGAACTTATCTTTTGCTATGAAATATAATTTCCACATTCAACATGCACCCAGATGAGTATATAGAAGATAAATTGAGAATAGGAAAGAATATTAATAATTTCAAGGAAAAGGAAAGGTTTCCCATACAGGATGGTACCTGAATTGAGCTTTGAAGGAAATGAAAACTTGTAAGAGGAAGAGGTAAGGTATACTCCTTCCTGGAACATAAAATGCAAAGATACAGGCATAGCAGGTAGAATGCTGAGTTCAAAGGCCAGATCAGTCAATTTGTCCCTTTAGTACCTAGAGGACCCACACAGAAGGATAAGAAGTTATTAAAAAAAAAAAAAAAGATCAGAAGCAGACAGTGGATGGCTTAAAATGTTAAACTAAGGAATTTGTGTTTTATCCCAAAGGCTATGGGGAGCCATAGAAGATTCTGGAGTGAGTCAGTGATATGTTCACATGTGCTTTCAGGATATTATTTTGGCAGTTGGATAGAGAATAGATTATATGAAGGGCTTGTGGACACAACCTCATTAATTTATAGTCACCCCATCTATCAAAGAAAATAAAAAGGGGTTTAGTGCCCCAAATCAAGAAGGTTGGTTTCTTCTCAGTAACAGCCAGGGATATGAAACAGAGCCAGGATCATTTTCACTGAATACAGATGTCTAGAAAGCAACAATTTTATCCTGTAAAGTTGCCAAGATGATGCCAACTGCCTATGATAGCATGTGGGGGTAGAGAAGAAGTCACAAAAACAGGCTCAGTGATTTCATAAGCCTTCTTTATGAGACCAAACTAAAAATAAAAGTTTTCATCAAGATTATATTTTATTGCATAAAAATAGCCTGCTTTGCCAGGCTGTGGGCAGTAGATGCAGAACCATTCCTGGCAGTATGAAATGGCAATGTGCATTTAATAGAAGATCTAATTGTTTTTGCCTAATACCACGGATGAAAATGCCACACTTGTACCTTTAGGTGACTGAATAGAAGTTGCCAGGAAGAAAAGGGAATGAGGCAAGAATGCTTTCTTATCCCTTTCGTTGTTTGTATCTCTTCCTCCTAAAATTGCTTCATATTTATTTAAATCTATACATGCTACTTACCTTCCACCCCCTCACCAAGTAGAGCATAAGCTCCTTGAAACCAGGGGTTATTTCATTTTTAACTTTATCCCCAACATCTAGCACTATATCTGACACATACCAGGTACTATGTTTATTAAACTAAATTTAATTAAATTAAATTGCAGCTTAATAGCTCAGATCAATAATCATCAAAACCAAATACTTTGCCATATTTAATCCAATTCAACCATCTATAAAACTATTCCAAGCCTAAAGGAATTTAGAGTACATTTATGATAACAGTACTATACAACATTACATGTAAGCAAGAAGATATAACTACTTTTTGTGATAAATAGGCTTCCATGACTACAAACTATTCACATGTGCTTTTCCCCCTATTAAAATTAAAAAAAGTCAAAGTAACTGAATAATCTGCTTTTATTTTGTACTTTCTTCTTCATTTCCCTTTTGTCACAAAGTTCTCTTACACTCTTATGACACAACTAAGTTATTTGAGAATGTGGTAGAAACAAAAATATCCATTAGGTGAACTAAGAGATTGAAAATAACTTATTCAGATGTTCTTGATGTTACAGTAAATTAGAGTTTAAGGTAATCCAGGTCAGTTTAAGTCACCAGTGGAAATTTCCCATTAATGTCTCCCTCCCTCACATTCCTGCCTTGTTCTCATCTTCAATATTTCCACTGCTGCAAACACAGCCCACCACTCTTTCTATTTAAAAACCAAGGCCATGCATGATGAACAACTCAAGGATAGATCAAGGTAAAAATGAGCTCCTAAGTGCAAATAACAAAAATATATCCAAAGTGTGAAGGATTATATTGGATTTTTAGAAGAATAATTATTATTTTTACCAATGAATTTTTGGATGATGTCTCATATTCAAATGCAGAGGTAACATAATCATCAAGAGATTTTTTTTTAATTGGGGGTGAGAGATATAGATCTCTAACTTTATGTTTCAATTGTATTCTTCTCAGAGTTCATAACTTTTGAGGTAATTCAATCTTGTCAATTCAAAGTATTATATAGATTTGAGAGCTAGGATTACTTTTATGAAATGAATTTATTATTTGAAGAATATTTCTCCATTAAAGTTTTACTTCAGGACCTCATCGCAGCATTTCAAAGACTATGTGAGCAAAACATAAGCTTTGAAAGGTCAGATCATACTTCAAAGTTTTGAACTTGGCCCCAGCAATGGAATTAGGTATCTGTTATCCAAGGACTAGGCAAGCTAAAAATCTATGGTGGTTCATAACTTAGAAGACTGGACATCATGAATTCTTTAAGCTATAGAAACTTAAAGATACTATCTATGAAGGCACAGAAAAAAATACCCAAAATTATGAGATCATAAATATATGAAGTATTTAAGCAAACAAAGGCACGCTACTTTTTTTTAATCTACAGATCCCCTGGAAGTAGTTCATTTTAGCTATCATTTAAAAGCAATATAAATATGTAAGGGGGGACAGTTTTGCAACCAGTTCACTTGGAATGATCATAGGAAATATGAACATATTTCATAGAAAATAATTGCAGGTGATGAAGTATTGATGTGTTAACAAGGTTTTAACACATTGTTATCCCCAGAATTTGATGAGAAAGGGTTCCTCTGAATCATTCAGAAGAGGTGATGTCCTTAGCTTAGATTCAAATTTGCCACAGTCCCTGAAGGGTTTAAAATAAATAACTACCCCCAAAAATAGTTAGAAAGTAAGAAGTCCAGACTCTGAGCAGTTGTTGAGTGTGACCCTTGTGATGCTCCTGTCAATCAAAAATCAGTAGGACAAGATGGGATTTGCTTTTTTTTCTCACCCCTTTCTCCTATTGGCCATGCCATGAATTGAAGCAAAGCTATTTAATCAATACAAGGAAGCCCAGCCAGCAACTGGAAAGTCTGTCGAGGAGAAAGGGAGAGCTATTCCCTAAAACAGGGGCAGAACCTCTAGGTGCCCTTTGACTGAATCCCCTTAATAAAAGGATTTGTTCCCTAAAGCTTCGACTCAGTCTAAAGGCCACATGTGCCCTTGAGGCCACAGGTTCGCCACTTATATTTTGTTTTTGTTTGTTTGTTTTGGTTTTTTTCCAGCTTTCAAAACACTTTATTCTCAATGCTGAGAATTTGTGGTATTTTTGGTCACATAAAAGATTGTTGTTTTTATTGTTGAGTTGTTTTTCTTTTTTTTTTTAATTTATTTATTTGACATTCATTTTAACAAAATTTTGGGTTCCAAATGTTCTCCCCTTTTGTCCCCTCCCCCCCCAAACACCGAGCATTCTAATTGCCCCTATCACCAATCTGCTCTCTCTTCTATCATCCCTCTCTGCCCTTGTCTCCATCATCTCTTTTGTCCTGTAGGGCCAGATAACTTTCTATACCCCTTTACCTGTATTTCTTATTTCCTAGTGGCAAGAACATTACTCGACAGTTGATCCTAACACTTTGAGTTCCAACTTCTTTAGCTCCCTCCCTCCCCACCCCTTCCCTTTGGAAGGCAAGAAATTCAATATAGGCCAAATTTGTGTAGTTTTGCAAATGACTTCCATAATAGTTGTGTTGTATAAGGCTGACTATATTTCCCTCCATCCTATCCTGCCCCCCATTGCTTCTATTCACTCTTTTGATCCTGTCCCTCCCCATGAGTGTCGACCTCAAATTGCACCCTCCTCCCCATGCCCTCCATTCAATCGTCCCCCCCACCCTGCTTATCCCCTTATCCCCCACTTTCCCATTGTTGTAAGATAGGTTTTCATACCAAAATGAGAGTGCATTTTATTCCTTCCTTTAGTGGGATGTGATGAAAGTAAACTTCATGTTTTTCTCTCACCTCCCCTCTTTATCCCTCCACTAATGAGTCTTTTACTTGCCTCTTTTATGAGAGATAATTTGCCCCATTCTATTTCTCCCTTTCCTCTCCCAATATATTTCTCTCTCAATGCTTGATTTCATTTTTTTAAGATATGATCCCATCCTCTTCAATTCACCCTGTGCACTCTGTCTCTTTGTGTGTGTGTGTGTGTGTACATGTGTGAGTGTGTAATCCCACCCAGTACCCAGATACTGAAAAGTTTCAAGAGTTACAAATATTGTCTTTCCATGTAGGAATGTAAACAGTTCAACTTTAGTAAGTCCTTTATGACTTCTCTTTGCTGTTCACCTTTTCATGTTTCTCTTCATTCTTGTGTTTGAAAGTCAAATTTTCTTTTCAGCTCTGGTCTTTTTATCAAGAATGCTTGAAAGTCCTCAATTTCATTGAAAGACCATTTTTTCCCCTGAAGTACTATACTCAGTTTTGCTGGGTAGGTGATTCTTGGTTTTAGTCCTAGTTCCTTTGACTTCTGGAATATCCTATCCCATGCCCTTCGATCCCCTAATGTAGAAGCTGCTAGATCTTGCGTTATCCTGATTGTATTTCCATAATACTTGAATTGTTTCTTTCTAGCTGCTTGCAATATTTTCTCCTTGACCTGGGAACTCTGGAATTTGGCCACAATGTTCCTAAGAGTTTCTCTTTTTGGATCTCTTTCAGGCGGTGTTCTGTGGATTCTTTGAATATTTATTTTGCCCTCTGGTTCTAGAATCTCAGGGCAGTTTTCCTTGATAATTTCATGAAAGATGATGTCTAGCCTCCTTTTTTGATCATGGCTTTCAGGTAGGCCCATAATTTTTAAATTGTCTCTCTTGGATCTATTTTCCAGGTCAGTTGTTTTTCCAATGAGATATTTCACATTATCTTCCATGTTTTCATTCTTTTGGTTTTGTTTTGTGATTTCTTGGTTTCTCATAAAGTCATTAGCCTCCATCTGTTCCATTCTAATTTTGAAAGAACTATTTTCTTCAGTGAGCTTTTGAATCTCCTTTTCCATTTGGCTAATTCTGCTTTTGAAAGCATTCTTCTCCTCATTGGCTTCTTGAACCTCTTTTGCCAATTGAGTTAGCCTGTTTTTCAAGTTGTTACTTTCTTCAGCATTTTTTTGGGTCTCCTTTAGCAAGGTGTTGACCTGCTTCTCATGTTTTTCTTGCATGTCTCTCATTTCTCTTCCCAGTTTTTCCTCCACCTCTCTAAGTTGATTTTCAAAATCCTTTTTGAGCTCTTCCTTGGCCTGAGCCCACAGAATATTTAGTCTGGATTTTTGGGATACAGAGGCCTTGACTTCTATGTCTTTGCCTGATGGTAAGCATTGTTCTTCTTCATCAAAAGGGAAGGGAGGAGATGCCTGTTCACCAAGAAAGTAACCTTTTATAGTCTTATTTCTTTTCCCTTTTCTGGGCATTTTCCCAGCCAGTGACTTGACCTCTGAATATTCTCCTCACACCCACCTCACTTCCTGATCCTCCCAGCCAGAGCTTGGGGTCTGAGATTCTAATGCTGCTTCCCAGTCTCAGGGCTTCCGCAGGGGCGGGGCTGCCATTCAGTGTGAGATTAAGTTCAGGTACTCAGGTCAGGTCAGGGCCGCCTCTCGGGCTCAGTTCCCTCAGGGGGTTTATGCAGAGACCTTCAACAATGGATCCAGGCTCCTGCCTGCTTGGAGAGCCCTGGTCTGCCACTGCGTCAGCTACTGCCTCCCGAGGGGGCCCGAGTCATGGGGGCACCCCACTCCCCTCTCCACCCGCCAAGAAGACCCTCTCACCGACCCCCGTCACCTGTGGGTGGACGGACCCACACAGCCGCTGGAGATCCCATCCCCGAAGCCTGCTCAGATCTGCTCCTCTCCATGCCGCGGCCACGGCAGGGCTGGGCTAGGTTCCGCGTCCACAGCGCGATGGACCTTTTGCGAGAGGTTTGCAGGTCCCTCTAGAACAGAAATCTCCTTTGCTCCATTGTGCTGTGGCCTCTACTACTCCAGAATTCGCCGTGAGTTCCTTTTTACCGATGTTCTATGGATTGTGGGTTCAGAGCTACGTGTATATGCGTCTTTCTACTCCGCCACCTTGGCTCCGCCCCCCGACGCCACTTATATTTTGGCAGTTAGGTGCCTCAGTGGATACAGTGCCAGGCCTGCCGAGAAGAGACTTTGAGTTCAAATCCAGCCTCAGACACTTGCTACTAGTTATGTGACCTTGCAAAAGTTGTCTCAGTTATCTCATCTGCAAATTAGGGATATTGTGAAGAGCAAAAAATATGTTAGCTGTTTTTTTCATTATCATTGAACTATTGTACTATTAGTATTAGTATCTCCTTTACAGAGTTCTTGAGTTCATAGCTGGATCACTTTTCCATAGCCAGAAATCTTGCTTCTCCACGCTTCTTTTTCCTTCAAGTGATAGCTGTCTTGTATGAATTTCTTTCTGGACTTTGTAAGTCTAAGTTTCTTCAACTGTGCTTCAGTCTCTATCTGTTTCTGTCTCTGTTTCTCTGTCTCTGTCTCTATCTATCAAACACCTGCAATTTTTAAATATTGTATTATCTAAATCATACATTTTATCATATGTGGTCCTCTCTATCACTTGTTTAGTCATGAAGTCTGCCCCTTTCTATTTTTCTCTTTGCCTAAGAACATTTAAATGAAACAAAATCACTCAGTGAATCTCCATATTTTCACCTTTCCTTATAAAATCTCAAGATATCAGGGTTCTAAGGAAGCATTTTTTATCCCACTTTAACGTGTAAATAATTTATCCCCTTGTAGTCATTCCCAATTAAACCAATATACCATTCTAAGTTTCTCTCAGTTCTTGCTTTTCCATCAGGACTGTTTGGAAATGTCTACTTCATTAAAGGGTTTTTGTTTGTTTCTTTTCCAAATACAGAATTATAAATTTATTTTGCTAGATAAGCTACATCTGGTTATAAAATTTTATCTCTTGCCTTTTGAAATATTATATTTCAAGGTCTATTTTCTTCTACAGTTTAATCTGCTAAATCTTCTAAGATACTTCTTGTGATCCTTTAGTATTTAAATTTTTTTGTTTACTTGTATTATTTTTTTCTTTAACTTGAAAACTCCAGATTTTGGCTATGAGGTTCCTGGGAATGTTTATTTTGGGGTGACCAGGAAACTCTTTCTATTTTCACTTTGCCTTCTGACTCTAAACATTCTGGAATGTTTATAATTTCTTGACATATGATATGCAGACTTCATTCTAATATTATTTTCAAATAGTCTGATAATTCTTTGATTTTCTCTTGATTTTTTAGCTCAGTTGCTTTCGAAATTATATTTGATATTATACCCTTATATTTTCTTGTTTCCTTTCCACCTTTTCATTTTGTTTTAATATCACATTTTTTTCTTATCTGTCATTGCTTTGTTTGACTCATTCTGATTTTCAGGACATTCACTTCTTGAATAATGTTTTCCACTGTTTGTTCTAAGGTATCAATTTTTTCTTATCATTCTTCTCTCATGCTTTTTTTTCCCCATTCTACAACTCTCACCCTATTTCTTCTAGAACTCATTATAGTCCTTATGGTCAAGACACTTGCTTCTTCTCCAGAGATTTCCCTGGAGTCTTGAGTTTGCTATGCTCTTCAGGATTTACCCTCTGGGCATCTCTTAAACTGTAGTTTTTCCTGATTTTATTCTATCTCTTTTTCCTTTTTTTTTTGGTTTATTCATCTGGGTGGAGTAGGGATTGGGGTCCTGCATTTGAAGCAGGCCCCAGCCAAATGGTATAACCAGGACCTGCCTGATCCTTAGTATAGTGGCTCAACCCAGTCCTCTATTTCAAAGGACTCCAGGACTGCTCCCTTGCTGGGCTCTGACTGTGAGATCCCTCTTACCTTAAGGTTCTGGGACTTGTCCGTACTGTAGACTCTGTCTGATACCTTTCTAACCTGTTGTTACTTTCTAGCCATAATCTTCAGGGATAATTAAAGATGGATTTTTCCTAGAATCTTTCTCCCCATTCTGGCTTGGGACACTATATTATGCGGGACCTTGTTTGGAAAACTTTGAGTTTGCTCTCTGGGCTCAGCTTGGCCTGCTGGGCCAGACTTGGGCTCTGTTGGCAGAAACAGAAACAGGTCTTTTTAAGCTCCAATACTTTGGATAGTGATCAGCTAAAGGTAGAAAGACAAGTTAAGAGAGAGAGTGAAGGCCCAAACTAGGCAACAGGCAATTTTTAAAGGCCAGAGATGCTAGAAAAGTATCATTACCATATGTCTATATGCTTACCTTCTCAAGGCATCAACATGTTGGTCTAGCTCATAGGGCAATATTGAAGATGGAAATTTAGTTGACAAAGTGTCAGAGCAAAGGCAAAAGTTTAAATAATCAGCTAGAATTCTGGCTATTTGAATGAAAATATTATAACTCAATCATTTTCTTTAAGTTGTTGGCACTTAAAAAAATTAAACCTTTCTAAAAATGCTTCATAATTTGAGGGCACTGGGGAAGTACTGCAATATGCCTCACTCTACACTTTTTAGAGTCACTAAAAGATATACAAAATCAACATCCTCTTTCATACCCTGTTCATTCTGAGATTAGCCAAAGTCTCATTGAAGCCAACATAAAAATTGGGTTAAAAGTGAAAACCTTGATTCATAATCTGATCAGTTTTATTATATACCATGATTTGTTTTTCCTCCTAAAAGTCTTCCTCTGATACCTCATTTAGTGCAGGGATGACTCTAACTTCTCAAAGGCTATGTTAATAGACAGTAAGCTCTAGAAAACCTTACCAAGCAAGAAAGTATACATCTTTGGGTCCTATGAACCCAAGTTTGGCAAGATTCATAAACTATCCCTTTTTCTTTTTGTGGTTCTTCCTAATTTCCTCACCTAGAAGGGACCAATCAGCATCCAGACTGACCATGAGAACCAAATGGAGGCTTCTTGTTTGAAGATCAGTTTGGAGAGTCATGTCAGATGCCAGCCATTTACTGTGACACTAGACATTTCTGAATCAATATTGATGGTCCTAATACCTCTTAATTCATGGCCCAGACCTGAGATAGGCACAAAAACTAATATATGTAAAGAGGACTATGCTAGATGCTAAGAAAGTACATCATTTACATAGAACACTGTTCCTGACCTTAAGGATCTCATAGCCTAGTAGGATGGGGGATAAGAGACCCAAATATGACCCACAATATTGCACACACATGAAAAAACATCAACAAATATTTATTAAGGATTATGTGCCAGGCACTGTGTTCAGTACTGGAGATGCAGAGAGTCATCAAATAGTCCCTACTCTTCAAGAGATCACAGTCTAATGGGGGAAACAACATGTAAATAACTATGTACAAGAAAGATAATTATAGAATATATTAGGAATAATCACAAAGGGAGGACTCTGAGATTAGGAGGTGGGAAAGGTTGGGACTATGTCTGAAGGTGGGACTATATCTGAAACTTGAAGGAAGTTAGGGATGATAGGAGGTAGAAATGAGGAGGGAGAATATACTAGGCATGGGGGATAGCCAATCAAAATACTGAGTCAGGAGATGGAATGTTATGGTGGAAGAACAGCAAGGAAACCATTGTCAATGGAAAACCAGAGTTGGGGAGGAGGGGAGACAGAGATAAGATATAAGAAGAATGGAAAAGTAGAAAGGGAGCAGGTTAGAAAGGGCTTTGAAAGCCAAATAGGATAAATAATTCATGTTTATATAATCCAAACTAGAAAATATTTGAACCTAGAGGTAATAAGGAGCCATTAATAAGGGTTTTTACATTAAGAGGTTAATAGAATTAGAATTGAGTTTTAGGAAGTTCAGTTAGGCACCTAAATGCTGTGGATTAGAGTGGGACAAGACTTGAGACAGTGAGGCCAACCAGTAGGCCATTGCAATTGGGCGGGCATAATGTGGACCATGATGTAGACTTGTACCAAAGGAGTGGAAAGTATACTTATTTTAAAGACCTGGGTGTCAAGTATTGTTCTTCCACTATCCGTGTGACTTTGGATAAGTCAAATGACATCATCAAGACTCAGTTTCCACATCTGTAAAATGGAGTTAAAAATCCCTGCTCTTCCTGTGTCACAAGGTTGTGGTGAGGACACTCAAATGAGAGAGTAAGCATGTAAAGGATAACTAAAGTGGGTAGTGAGGACCAATAGCAGGCCAGTCATCAGATATGTAATTAGCATGGGGAAGGCGTAATGTTTTTCCTATTAGACAAACGTATTGGTGGCTGAGAAAGGGCATCTCAGGGCAGCAAATTGGCTGAGAAATAGAAGTGGATGAGTACTAATAAAGCTGTCAATCCTGCCTTCTCTCTGACAGCAATTTCCTCAATGAAGAGTCTCTGTCAAAAAATCTCCAGGTTTCCTGGACTAAGTGTTATCTGTGGTCTTTACAGAAACTGTTGTTTACTTATTTGGAGATTAAAAGGAAAAAAGATTATTAAACAAACTGCTCTACTATTTTTCAAAACACATCATGAGATCTATATCAAGCACATTGTAGATGTTTCCATGATTCTTGATTTATTTCCTTATCAAATAAACATTTGTAAACATAGACTCTAAGTGAGCAATACTACATCTGTTGTAGGGTTCTATGGCACAGATTTCACATTCCTATTTTCCAAATGTGTAAACTCAGGGGCAGAAATCAAGGTCACAGAGGTAATTGCTACACTGATACAGAGTCGATCTAGGGGCAAAGGGCTATAATAATCATACTTCACTTCCACCCAGGTCCTGTTCACATAGATAACCTCCTATCTCAAATAAGAAATCCAAATCATTCATCAATACTCAGAAAAATTTTAGGAGAAAGAAGAATAAATCAAGAATATATAGGGAATCAATGAAAAAAATGTAAATGAAGGTAGCCTAGCAGTGTGAGAGTTCAAACTATATGACAAGGCAGTTATGATCAGAATAATCTGGTACTGACTAAGAAATAAAGTGCTAAAGTCAGTAAAATAGACAAAATACACAATATATAGCAGCAAATAACCATAGTATTATAATGTTTAATAAAACTCAAATTCTTGGTTTGGGGGCAAGGATTGACTCTCCGAGAAAAATTATTGGGAAAACTGGAAAGCAGTTTGGCAGAAACTACAAATAGACCAACAATTTATACTGCACACCAAACATGCAAACAGAAGAAAACAAAGTCCAAGGTCCCCCACTCAAATCCTCCAAGAAAAATATGAATTGTTCTCAGGTCATGGAAGAGCTTAAAAAAGATGTTAAAAATCAAGTAAGAGAAGTAGAGCAAAAATTGGGAAGAGAAATGGGAGTGAAGCAAGAAAATCTTGAAAAACAAGTCAACTGCTTGCTAAAGGAGACCCCAAAAAAATACTGAAGAAAATAACACTTTAAAAAATAGACTAACCCAAATGGCAAAAGAGATCAAAAAAGCCAATGAGGAGAAGAGTGCCCTACAAAGCACAATTGGTCAGATGGAAAAAGAGATCCAAAATTTCACTGAAGAAAATAATTCCTTAAAGATTAGAATGGAACAAATGGAAGGTAACAACTAATGAAAAATCAAGAAATTACAAAACAAAGTCAAAGGAATGAAAAAAAAAGACAATGTGAAATATCTCGTTGGAAAAACAACTGACCTGGAAAATAGATCCAGGAGAGACAATGCCAAAATTATGGACTACTTGAAAGCCATGTTGAAAAAATTCCCTAGACATCATCTTTCATGAAATTATCAAGGAAAACTGCCCTGATATTGTAGAACCAGAGGACAAAATAAATCTTGAATGAATCCACCAATTACTTCCTGAAAGAGATCTGAAAAGAAAAACTCTTGGGAATATTGTAGCCAAATTCCAGAGTTCCCAGGTGAAGGAGAAAATATTGCAAGCAGCCAGAAAGAAACAATTTGAGTATTGTGGAAATACAACCAGGATAACACAAGATCTAGCAGCTTCGACATTAAGGGATCGAAGGGCTTGGGTTATGATATTCGAAAAGTCAAAGGAACTAGGATTAAAACCAAGAATCATCTACCTAGAAAAACTGAGTATAATACTTTAGGGAAAAAAAGTGATCTTTCATTGAAATAGAGAACTTTCAAGCATTCTTGATGAAAAGACCAGAGCTAAATAGAAAATCTGACTTTCAAACACAAGAATCAAGAGAAGCATGAAAAGGAAAACAAGAATGAGAAATCATAAAGGACTTACTGAAGTTGAGCTGTTTACATTCCTACATGGAAAAATAATATTTGTAACTCTTGAAACTTTTCTCAGTATCTGAGTAGTTGGAGGGATAATATACATATAGACATAGGGCACCACTTGAGTTGGATAGGAAGGAATGATATCTTTAAAAAATCAAGGGATGAGAGAAGAATATATTGGGAGGAGAAATGGATAAATGGAATGGGGCAAACTATCTCTTATAAAAGAGGCAAGAAAAAGCTTTATCAATGGAGGGGCAAAGGTGGACAGTGAGAGGGGAAAAGTGAAGCTTACTCTCATCACATTTGGCTTAAGGAGGGAACAGCAAACATTCAATTGGGTATAGAAATCTATCTTACCCTGGAGGAAAGCAGGGGGTAAAGGTAAAGGAGAGAGAGGATAAGAGAAGGGATGGCAGACTGGGAAAAGGCATAATCAGAAGCAAACACTTTTAAAGGGCAACAGGTCAAGGGTGAGAATGAAATAAATGGAAAGCAGGACAGTATAGAGGGAAATGTGTTTAGTCTTTTGCATTATGATTGTTACAGAAGTATTTGACATGGCTACAATTGTATGACCTATCAAGGGAAGAAGGGAGAGAATGTGGAAGTCAAAGTTTTAAAAATGAATGTTAAAATTGTTTTTGCATGCACCTGGGAAATAAGTTGTACAGGTTAAGGAATACAGAAATCTATCTTGCCCTATAGAAAAATGGAGAGGAGAAGGATGGGAGAAGAGAGGGGGAGGTGAGAGAAGGGAGGACAGATTGGGGAAAGAGGTGGTTGGAATAAACACAATCCTGGGGTAGTGGGAAGGGAGAGATAGCAAAAAAATTTGGAATTCAAAATCTTGTGGAAGTGAATGTTGAAAACTGATAATAAATCATATTAAAAAAAACAACAATGCTTGGGAGTCCTCTATTTTATTGAAATTCCAATTTTTTTTATGCTGTAGAATTATACTTCCATTTGCTCCATTCTAATTTTTAAGGAATTATTTTCTTCAATGATCTTTGGGATATTCTTTTCCATTTGGCCAATTCTGGTTTTTATGGCATTCTTCTCCTCATTGTTTTTTTTCTTCTTTTGACATTTGGATTAGTCTATTTTTAAAGTTGTTATTTTCTTCAGCATATTATTGGGTCTCCTTTAGCAAGCTGTTGGTTTGTTTTTCATGATTTTTTTTGCATCACACATTTCTCTTCCCAATTTTCCCTCTACTTCTCTTACTTGGTTTTCAAAATCCTTTTTGAGCTCTTCCATGACTTGAGATCATTTCCTATTTTTCTTGGAGGCTTTAGATATAGGAGCCTTGACTTTGCTGTCTTCATTCCTTTGAATGCTTTGATCTTCCTTGTTGTAACACAATACCTTTTCACCAAGAAAGTAACATTCTATAATCTTATTTTTCCCTTTTTGGTCATTTTCCCACCCAATTATTTGACTTTTGAGCTTTTTGTTAAGTGGAGCGTGCACTGCCCCGAGTTTTAGGGGTTTTATACACCTGCTTTCAGAGATATCTCTAGGGAATTCTAAATTCTCGGTTTCTCCAAAGTGGTATGATCAAAGGAGAGGCGTTTACATCTGTCTTGGCCTGCACTCTGTTCTGTGAGCAACCCAGATCAGCTGTTCAATTATACCACCTTCTGTAGGCTGAGAGCTCCAGAAGCAGCTGCCCATGTTGGAGTTGCTGACTCCAACTGGGACTGGACCACGTTCTTCTCTCACCCAGATAAGAGATCTTTCCCACTGACCTTTGCAGCTGTCTTCAGTGTTCATGTGTTGAGTATTCTGGAAACTGCTATAGCTGCCAATGATTCAGTACTCTGAGGCCTGGTTCAGTCCAGCAGTGTAGGCATGGCCCACACTGGGCTGTGTTATGCTCCAAGCCTGGTGCAATAGACCCTTCCTGTTGGCCTTCCAGATTGTCTTGGGCTGGAAATGTTTCACTCTGTCATTTTGTGGCTTCTACTGCTCTGCAGTTTGCTTCGAGTCATTTTGTCAGGTATTTTGAGGTATCTGGGGGGACTTACTCAAGCAGTTCTCTGCTTCTTCTCCAACATCTTGACTCCATTCCACCAATAAATAAATATTAAAAATCAATATTCTTATGAGTTCTAGGAAGACAAAGGCACTCTATAAATTTCCATTTCATCCTAGAAAAGCCTAAATTCTTTAGCCCTTGCTACCAACTAGGGGAATATCTGTGTGCTTCTTAGAATTTCCAATTTCCTTCAAAGCTCAGTTTATTCCACTGGTTATAATTGTTATAATTGTCCTGATTAAAGTTATATTCTCTCTCTCTCTATGTGTGTGTGTATGTTTGTGTGTGTGTGTGTGTGTACACACATATATATGTGTGTGTCTACATACATATACATCCCTATACACACACATATATATATATGTATATATATATTGAATATATATATATTCAATTATACACACACTTACTTTATTTCTACAAAGAACAAAAACCTGGGTGATGGGGGAGGGGCTTAGCTCAAAACATTCAAACCTGCTCATTTAACATTATTTATTAAGTTATCACTGTGCAGAAAACATCTCATTTTTTATATAGCAGTCTTTCTTTGACCTACAATCTAGATGAGAAAGCAAAATATACACTTACTTAAGCTGCAAGAGCAAAATAATTATGAAGATTGTTCTGTTCACAGGGACTGTGGTAAGGTACCAAAACCACGTGATAAAAAAAATGGAGATTTAAACACAATTCTAAAAATGTGAGTGCACTAGTTTTGGCAAAAAGTTCTAGAGTTTAGGAGAGAAAAAGTGAAAAAAAGAATGTCAACTAAATCTGTAAAGTAAATAGCAGTAACTTCATTTTGATCAGACAAATAATATAGAGGGTCTTTTGTTGTCGTTTTACTTGTTTATATATTGCTGCCTTGGTAAATGCAAATATTAAATAGACTATTTAGTTTAGCTTTTTTTAATCTTCTTTATTCCATGCCACAAAGCTCTTGGTACATAGGAGGTACTTAATAGATATTGATTGATAAATTGATCTCTGATATAACGATTGATTTTAAATAGCTTATCAAGACCTACACCAGGGTTGCTCCCAACTAGAACAGATTTCCTGAGCTTTCAAAGAAATTCCAAGAATACTGGTCTTTCCCATTTTCAATGTGGTACTAAATGTGGTACTAACAGACTGTGTCAGGATCCAGTTTCAGCAGCTTAAAGTCCAGTGTTCCTTTTTTTTTTTTCCAGGAATTAAACCCTTTATGTTACCCATACTTTTTATCTGTGGAATTGTTTGACAGTTACTGCTAATCAATGAAGAAAAAAAAGGAATATTGATATAGACACCAGCTACATGGCAAATGAATAGATAGATAACAAAAAAATGTAATAACTATTACCTTTTATACACTAACAAAAAAGAATCCAAGGACCTAGACTTGTTGTTATTTTTTTTAATGATGTGGTTATAATGAGTGATTTCAGATGAGCCACTTTCAGACACATTCCTTTCTTCAAAATCAATGATTCTAAAGTAACAGACGCTGCAGTGTAGTATGAAATATCCAACCATCAAAAGCACATTGACATACACATACTGTTTGTTAATTTTTTTTAAAAGCTGAGGAGGGTACTTCATTTTTATGATTATGATAGATTATGAAATGACTAGGCTTTCAAAGTTCTTCCTAGAGGAAAATAAGGATTTGATGGCAGATGTTATGGGCAGGAGGAAAAAATTAGTACAGGCTAGTGAGTAGAAAGCTGGACATCAAGATAGTAAATTCTAAGGATACTTACTGTATGACCATGGAAAAGTCATGTACCTTCCCTGGCCTTCAACTTACTCATCTATAAAATGGGGATAATGATGATTATAGTAGCTACCTTACTGGATGATTGTGAGGTACAAATGAGATAATATTCTTAAATCATTATGTAAATGTCACTTATTATCATCCCCACTAGGAACACATAAGTAAAAATGATCCATCATAGAATGAGCTTGTATCTAATTCTCTGCATTTCTACAATGAATAAGGTGGGAAGGGGGAAGCTTTAAAGAAAACTACCATGCAGATGAATAGATGAGAGAGATTTTGTTTATAGGCACACATGCCTCAGGAGATGTCTATCAAGGCACATAAAATATCTCTCAAAAGAATCCATTCCTGTTCTACTGACAAGAGCATTACCTATATTCCTTTAGTTGAAATAAGACAAAGCAAGGTAAAGGAAGAAGTAAATAGATGGAGAAAGAAACTGTCACATCCACCCATTTTTCAGAGAAGACCTTGGTTTGAAATCAACTGAAAGAAGAAACTGCCTCAACCACTGAAGAGAAAAGGATAGGCCCTCCTTAATCAGGGATGACATAAAATCAAGACATTTCAGGGCAATACCTGCTGTAAAAGAAAAGTATTCTGACAATGTCAGTGTCTGCAAACATCTCCCAATGCCACCAGGTAAGAAAATATCACCATCAGCAATTTGTGATGCTTACTCGTCTGTGCATGTACCCAAATGACCCTTTCTCAGAACTGTGCTGCAGGACTTGGAGGGAGAGCAGTAGAAGAGGGGGAAGAAACAGGTAAATAAAACACTGAAACAAAGAACCACAATCAAGCGTAAGACTGTTCTCAGCTAAGGGACTCCTTAAGCCGCCTTGAGAACTCGGATAGAAAGAAATAAAACTCTTGTAACATTAGCTTTGGACTTCACAAGTATAAAGGATTTGGAACTGGAAGTAACTTGAGATCTCAGACACCGTTTAGCCCAAATCCCTCTTCTTACGAGATAAAGAAAGTGAAGCTCAGAGAAGTTTAGCAACTTCCTCCAAATCAAACAGTAACTACATACTGCATCAAGCTAAGCCTCATTGCATTCATTGAAATGGTAAAGATACTTCCATTGAAAAGAAGGAACTGAACTGTAAGAAATGATTTCTGTGAGTCTATGTTGATTAGGGGAGCAAACTCAGAAATGAAAAATAAGTCTCATGTAACAAGTTTTTGATGGAGATAAAATTATATACCTTAAAAAAAAAGACAACTTTGTCTTTTGGCTAAACCTCTTTTCTCCTGAAAGGACAGATTCCAAATTTATTTTTCTAAGTACAAAATAAGACTTAAGCAAAAGGGGACATAACTTAGTACACACAAATCCACAAATACCAACTCTGATCTTCAATTTGGTCCCTGTTTTCTCATCTTAACTTTTATAGGAGCTTTTTTTTTTCATTTTTTCTTGTTATCTTAATAATACGTCCCACTGTCTGATACAGAGTAGGCCTAAATAAATTTTTGTTGGATTGGACTAGACATCAATGTTGAACAATACATTATTTGCAAATATTAAGAGCTATATTTAATGTTATTGCAAATAATTCATTAAACTTGTAAATTATGATTTTCTAATCTGAGATATCACACTTCATTATGTTGATAGAGAATTTCCTTCTCATAGAAAAAAATTCAGTCTTCTTTTTAATTCCATATACACTAGATGAAGAATTCATTCTTAAAAATTAAATTTATTTTTGTTACTATTTAATAAGGTTAAATATATTAACAATATTATTTTATCACATACTTCCTCTCTCAGGACCTGGGTTGCTATTATTATGGAGCCCATTTGGTATGGAAATTCCCTCCACTAATGTATAAAGGCAACTCCTCTGCAATTTACAATCTTAGAGACTTGCCTAGGACAGTGACACTCTAAGTAATTTTCCCATAGTCACAAGTCTAGCACGTTTCAAAAGAAAGGATTGTAACTCAGGACTTTTTATTGTCCTCCCCTGCCTTTTATTTCCAATATGCGAACAATTTATTAATGTACATACAGTTAGTAGAGCCAGAAGCAGAACCCAACCCCTCCGACCTCCCTCCTCCCCCAACGCCCCACAGCCTGTGGGCAGCAGAAGCGAGTCGTGCCCCTTCTTTCTGTAGGGATTTCAAGAACCCCTGCCACTTCATTCTTGCTGTGCAGTTGGTTTTCAGTCACATCTGACTTAACTTTCTGTTTGTTTTCTTTCTGGACAGAGATAGTGGAGTGGTTTGCCATTTCCTTCTCCAGCTCATTTTCCAGATGAGAAAAACAAGGCAAAAAGAGTTAAATGACTGCCCACACGCAGCTAGTGTCTGAGGTCACATTGAATTCAGGCCTTCCTTACTCCAGGCCCTGTGCTATATTCACTCTGCCACCTAAATGCCCTACTTGATTCTACCCCTACCTCATCATTCTACTCCTGTTTCCATGACAACTGTCCACCCCAGAAGTCCACAGCATCATCAACAGGCTACACAGCTGTGCCCAGGGGAGGGAATAAGCAGTTACTTCCCTTAGACTCCCCCAAGCAAGGAGACCACCCTGTGTCAAAAGTGTTTATAGGAATAGTCTTTTGAAAACCTTAGCACTACAAAATAAATTTGTTGACTTTATTATTAGATTGTAAGCACCAAGAGGATAAGTTCTATGATGATGCCTCAACAAAATTCTGCATCTTTCCTAATTCCTTGAACAGTAGATGATCAGACACTAACTGTGTGACCTTGGACAAGTCACTTAGCTTTTCTTTGCCCTGGTTTCCTCAACTGTAAAATGGAAATAATAATAGCAGTTACTTCCCAGGGTTTTTGTAAGGATCAAATGAGGATACACACACACACATACACATATACCTACACATATATGCACATATAAACACATGTATACATATACACACATGTATACATGTGCACGTATATATATACACATATATGCATGTGGGTATATATATGTATGTATATGTTTATATAAAGTACTTAGCCCAGAATGGGAGCTATGTAGGTATTTATTCCTTTCCCTTCTTTTCTCTTCCTTTCCCTCACCTTAATAAACATTTGTATTGCTTTTCATCTCAGCACATTCCAGGAGAGCACACTGCTCAATATGTGGACCTTGGCACTCATTTTCTCTCCGAAATCCAACTAGCTCTCCTCCTCCTTTAGCATAATCCCTGCTCTTTCTTTGATATATTCATTCATTAGAGGTGGTATCAGATTTTTCATCAGCCCAGGTAGAAGTTATGTGGGGAAGGCACTGCTTGCTTTGTTGTTTCTGAGAGATGCTGACATTCCATTAACCTGTTGTTGTTTACTGTGTTTTTAGTTTACTGGCTGCCCTAGGTTTTTAGACTGCTCAGAAACCTCACTCCTATAATCAATTAAAATTTATTAAGTACCTATTACATGTCAGGTTCTGTGCAAAGTACTAGAGATACCAAAAAAAAAAAAAGACGAAAGACAGTCCTTGCCTCCAAGAAATTTACAATGTACTGGGGAAGACAACTTGCAAACTATTATACACAAAGCAAGCGTTGTATGGGATGAATGGGAAATAATTAAAAGAGGGAAAGTATTAGAATGGAGAGTGATTACATTTTCTGTAAAGTGTAGGATTTTTGCTGGGACTTAATAGAAGCCAGGGAGATCAATAGTTGAAGTGGGTAAGGGAGAACATTCCAAGCATGGAGGATGGCTAAAGAGAATACCCAGACCTGAGTGTCTAGTTCCAGGACAACCACTCTACTGTCAGGACAATGTCACTCTACCGGAGTTCATGGTAGGAAGTAAGGTATAAGAAGACTGGAAAGATAGGATGGAGCTAAGTTATAAAGGACTTAGAATTTGCTCCAGAATGCAGTAGGAAGCCACTGGTGTTCATCTGGTAGGAGACAGGGAGGGTGGAAGAGTGCCTTGATCAGATCTGAGTTTTAGGAAAATCACCATAGTGACTGAACAGAGAATTGACTAGAGTGAGAAGAGACTTGAGAGAGGCAGACCCACCGGTGGTCTATGGCAGTAATCAATAATCGAGGACTGAAGTGATGAGGGTCTGCACTAGAGAAGAGAAGAAGGTATATAGGAGAGATGTTGAAAAGGTGAAATAGAATATGGGAGAGATGAGAGATAGTGAGGAATCCAGGATAATTCCTAGGTTGTGAGCCTGAGGGACTGGGAGGATAGTCTTGCTCTCTACAGTAACAGGGAAGGTAGGACAGGAAGACAATTTAGGGGGAAAGGGAATGAGTTCTCTTTTGGTTATGAGTTTAAGATGTCTGCCAGACATTCAGTCATTTTCTAGCTGAGTGCAGCCAGGCAATAGAGCAGATATAATGTTTGGACTTGGAATCAGAAACAGTTGGGTTTGAATACTGCTTTGGACAACTTACAAGCCTTGTGACTCTAGGCAAGTTACTTAACTCTCTGGTCGATCATCCTTATCTCCTCTCAAACCTTCCACAGATTTCTCATAGTCTACTTGCAAAGTGCTTGACTAGATGGAGACTTTTTTATTTAGATTTAGATTTATTTAGATTTTTTATCATTTTTATTATTTTTTATTTTTATTTATTTTATTTTATATTTATATTATATTTTATATTTATTATTATTAATAATAATATCAATTAATTATTATTAAGTATAATTATATATAATGAATTATAATTAATTATATTAATCAATTAATTAATGATAATAATATTTATTAATAAATATATTGTTTATATTTGTATTTATTTTATTATTATTTATTTTTTATTATTTTTCTTTATCTCTGTTCCTTCTGGGGGCATGTGAAAAGAATGTCCTGAATCACTATTAAAGAAATGAAAATTAAAATAACTCTTTTCTAAGTCACATTCATTAGAATGGCAAAGATGACCAAAAAAATGAGAATAACAATTGTTGGAGAAGCAGTGGGGTTGACAGGCACACTAATATGCTTTGGAGGGAATGGCGAATTGATATTTTCATTCTGAAAAAGAATTTAGAACTACGTCCTCAGAAATGACTAGACATGATTTAAGAAGATTGAGATTAATGTATGCCTCTTGCATTTCAGCAGAAAAGTGGCAAACTACAAAATGGCCGATGTATTAGTTTTCTTGACTTTACTTATTTATTATAAGGTACGATACTGCTTCAGGAGGGCAGTTTCTGGGAAGTGACTGTGCTTTTAAAAAATCAACAAAACATTTCAAAAGAAGAAAAAAGTATTGATCGAAATCATGTAGGTTGTGATCAGTATGGATGAGATGCTAACAGTCCCAATGAAATGTTGAAAAGAAACCACCCTGGTGACGAACATTCTGAAGACACTTATCTGCAACATTTGGAACTTTTATCAGCTATAGCTACTGATAAAACTGACATTTCTCAACAAGTGACAGATGCAGAATTATCTTCTCTACTGGCATTTTGTCAATATGCTAGTCAGAAATACTGGGTACTTGCTCTGTCATTTAAGGACTCTAGGCCACAAGTGTATATGGTAACTAATATGTTTTCATTTACGTGGTTTTATTTGGTAAGTGCTAAATTTAGAAATGTTGGACCTTTGATCTTCTCTTGTTAAGTCTCAGCCAGTGTGATGGAATCTGAATTATCAGGAAGCCTATAACCCCATATGTTATGGATCTCTACCACAAAGCAAGATAGAGGGAGAGAAATTGTTGAGCCAGGTTAGCATACTAGGAGATTCAGTAAGAATTCCTCATCAATCTCTAAGTACACAAAGAACTAATAAACCTAACTGATCTTCTAAAATTGTTAATTTCTAAAGAAAGAAAATAAAATACTCCTTACCCCTAAAGAAGGAAGGAGAAAAATGGTACTAGTTTTCAGTGGAAATATGATCTCATCAAGCATGATGAATGAATCCTTTCATTCATTAAGAAAACATTATTTTTATAATAGCATTTTATTTTCCACCAGTTACATGCCAAGAACATTTTTAACATTCATTTTTACAAGATTTTGAGTTCTAATTTTTTCTCCCTCCCTCACTCCCATCCCTTCTTCTGAAAACTCTAGGCAGTTTGATATAGTTTATACATGTGCTATTCAGAAAGTATTATTAAGCATCAATTTGGTGTTAGCACGCTAGGAGCTGTAAAAACACAGAAAAAAATGAAATAGTTTGTATCCTCAAAGAACTGGCATTTTAAGGCAGGAAAACAATATTTGCACACATAAATAAAATATACACAAAGTAAATTTGTATAAAGAATGTAATAACAACTTCAGGGTTAGGAAAAGTTCTTATGTAGGAGAAAATAATCTTAACTGAGGTTTATAGAAAGATGAAACATGGGAGAGGATTCCAGGGATAGAGCAAACTATGCAAAGGCACAGAGATGGGAAAATGGGATGTTATGTATAAAGAACATACATACGTCAATATTTTTTTGACATTTATTTCTAATTATTTATTTGTCAATCTCTTGGTGAATTATTTAAAAATGTATAAGTATATTTAATTAATTCAGTTAGTATTTCTAATTATTTAATTTTTATAGTTCATAGGTGGTAGAAGATATTGGGTAGTTTCCTAATTATGAAATGACTTTATTATAGTGATACCCATATATACCTGTACTTAAATACTTTGATTTATCTGTCATCAGTGTGGGCCTTCCCTTCATGCTGGGGCTTTTCTCTAAGTCTCTTGACATGGCATATACATATACATATAGATATACACATATATACATACACACACATATATATATACATACATACATACATACACATACACACACACACATTGATGGACCATATCATATAGCTTATCCTTTTTTTCTGGTCAGTCACCTCTGTGGGGACACTTTTGGTACATAAATGCCTCTCCATTATCTTTACGATTACCCTCGGCTTGAATTCTTTTTGTGGCTTTTGCTTTGATAATTAGCAATCATTTATTTCCTCTACTTCTTGTGCTCTCCTACCCCCCTAGCCATTAGAAATGAAAGAGAATATTCTCATAACATATTTGCATAGTCAAGCAAAGCAAATTTTCCTGTTAACCTTGTCCAAAAATATACGTCACTTGGTATCTTGAGGTCATCGTCTGTCAGGAGATGGTTGGTATGTTTCATACTTGGTCTTCTGGAATCATGGCTTGTTTTGGCATAGAGCAAGGTCCCCAAGTCATTCAAACTCTAAGTCTTGAAACATTCTCTGGTCTATGATTCATAGCCATACAGCTTCAACTACATGTGTGATCATGGAACCTAAAACCCTACTGCAAATATAAAATGATATATAAAATGAGCAATTTATATTATTACATAGTTGACTACACATATAATTAAGGAATAAAATTTGTGATTCATTGGTAAAGCCTAGTTTTTAGGTCTGCCTTTTCAGTAAAAAGGCAAAAAAAAAAATCACTTTCCAATCAAACCATGAATAAATATTTTGCAATTCAATTGAATTCAGAACAAAGTAGATTTCCCTTAGTAATGCTTAAATAATTTGTGACTGATATTCCTGGATTTAATGCTGGTTTAATATATGACTGCTGGGATTAAAATTGAGAAATTAATTTGTTTTGAAAGGAAGGTAATTTGGGCAAATTTTGATTTCAAGATTACTTAGTTTGTCTTCAGGGTGAGAGGACAGTTCATCAGAAGCATCTAACATTAATGACTGTTGTTTTGGTTTTTTTTTGTCCAAGAAACACCAAAGCATAAGCCAACTACAATTTTATTGCTTTTCAATACCACAGTGTTTATTTTTGACAGACTATTACCCATAAGCTTTAGTTTAGAAAGATATACTTTGTTTCACTTTCAATAAAATGGTTCCATAATCACTGCTAGAAGGTTGAAAAATTTCCAGGTACTACCTGTTTATATGTTTATAATGTTTATAACATTATATGTTTATGATATGTTTATATGTTTAAAAAAATATGTTTATAACAAAAAACTGAGAAATAAATTGACAGACATATTGACCAAATGAAAAAGGTCTGTCTTTTTAATCAAATAAATAGCTTTTAATAAATATTATTACATGATATACGGGAGTTGGAGAATGATAGGATTTTATGTTTCTGTTCTAAAATTCGTATACTGTATCTTCCTTAAGTTTCCTTAAATTTAAATTCATGGTATTTCTTTTCTTTTTTTCCCCTTTGTTGAGCAGCATAGTTCAATGAAAGAGACCAGCTAAAGAATGAGCTAAATCTCAGCCCTGTGTTGATTCTGGATACTAACTCTCCTTTTAAGAATTTTACAATAATCATTGTTCCCTTGTTTCACCCATCTATAAAATGTAGTCCCAACCACTTAGGAAGATGATGGCACTGGCATTTTCCTAAATTGCCTTATATGGTCACTACACTTTTAAATAAATCACAGTAAAAGGGTAGAAAGAGATGAAATTTTCAAAAAAGCTAAAATGCAAGAGTTATGTAGCCTGGAAAAGATGGTGAGCTGGAGCAATGCTCTTGAGATATACAAAAGGCTCTTACACAATGGAAGTGATCACAACCACAATAGTAATATTAAGAAAAACACATTTTTTACAGTGCTTTCATGTTTATTCAATAGAATTCTAACAAGAAACATGGGAGACAGGTAGAGGAAACTGAGTCTTATCACATTCAAATCTCTCACCCAGGATCACACAGTAAATGTCAAAGTTGGGTTATAAACCCAGGGCCCCTGACACCAAGTCCACCTCCTGTTACTATGCCATATGATTGCAGCTGTAATTCTAGAAACAGCAAAGTACTTACAAAACAAAAATTAATCTGCCTCCTGTTACTTACATGAGTTGACTAGACAGCTCCAGGAAAAATCAGAAAGTAGTTTTAAAAAATTGTCTTTGGTGCCTCCCCACTTTCCCCCTTAATACAACTCTCCTCTTTTGGGTTCCCTTTGCTCTCCTGCTACCAATGACCTAATTGGAGCCTAAACCACATTGTCCTATCCAAATCTAGCCATTCTGGAGGATGCCTTGTATTCCATACCTCTGCCTTCACCCTTCTGGCCATTAAAGCATTCCTGTGCCCTCTTCCTTCTCACCTAGATGTTTGATAACCTAATAATGAATAAGGTGTTATTGACTGCTTTATCCCAATGTAGTGAAAACTGTAATGGTTTTTGTATTTAAAAACACATGTTGCACAAAGAGATTGGTTTCAACATTGCAATCCAAATTTAAAAATAAATAGAATGAGGTTGAGTCAAGGAAAGAAGTAAGGCTGGATTTATCCTGAAACTGACAAATCTAAAATAGAGAAGAAGGTGTAAAATGGAGATACTTAATTGAATAGTGAAAAGGAATAAAAGTGGTATAGCAGTAGTCAGTTGTCATGGCAACACAGGTAAACTGATCTTGAGCAAAATGCCAAGGAATTGGACTCAGCTTATATAAACCATAGGGAAGAGCTTCCTTATTTCATTTTTCTTAATAACTTTTCCTCTTATTTGAGAGAAGCAATATGTAGATATACATATATATGCATGTATGTATGTATTCTATGTATGTATATATCTCCCTCTAGAGCTCCCTTGACATAAAGGTCTAATATATGGTATTCCCGGTCTGAGAACTTCTGTATCTTTCAGATACAATTCCCAAAGTAGTCACAGTCCTTCCTTTGCAAGCACATAGAAGAAATGAGTCTTATAATCCCATGAAAGAACTCTTATGTGTAAACAGTGCACAAAACACAAGGCTCACAATAGAAACCATTTTCTTCATAATTTAAGGAAAGCAGGTAAGATTCATTTTGGAATCCATAGAAAATAACTAGACCCACTTATAAGCAACTGTCTGTTTACTGAGCCAAAATTGTCCTCCCTGTAACCTCCATCCACTAGTCTTAGTTTGCCATTCTGGAGCTACATAGACTAAACCTAATTCTTCAATCAATTAATCAATCAACCAATTAATGAACATCTATTAATTTTCTACTATATTCAGGCACTGTGCTAGGTGCTAGGGATACAGATCTCTCTCTCTCTCTCTCTCTCTCTCTCTCTCTCTCTCTTTCTCTCTCTCTCTCTCTCTCTGTCTCTCCCTGTCTCTCTCTCTCTCTCTGTGTCTCATATACTTATTCCAACTGTTAATATTCTAATGAGGGAAAGTTATACATATATGAATATATGTGGAATAAATATAAAGAGAATATAAATAAATGCAATCATTAAACATTAGGCAGTTAAGGATAGAGGATTCTGACAGTTGGTAGATCCGGAAAGAATTTATATAAATGAAGAACCCTTCAAATGTTCAAAGGTAGAATAACAACATTGCACTATTGTAATGGACCTTAGACATCTTCTATTCCAATCCATCCCAGAACAACAAAACCCTCCCTGTCCCCAATAAATATTCATTAAGGATCATTAAGAAGGAAAGACCTACTACAACCTCACCTCTTGATATAGTCCATTCCTCTTTATGTAGTTTTAATTGTTAAGCAAGCAACTAGGTGACACAGTGGATAGAGCACTGTGCATGAAATCAGGAAGATTTATTCAAATGTGACTTCAGATACTTCCTAGCTATGTGACCTTGGGCAAGTCACTTAACTCTGTTTGCCTCAGTTCCTCATGTATAACATGATCTGGAGAAGGAGATGGCAAACCACTCAAGCATTTTTACCAAGAAAACCCCGAAAAGGGCTCATAAAGAGTTGGATATGACTGAAACAACTCAGTAACAACAAATTGTTAGAAAGTTTTCCTTACATCAGATTAAAATCGGTCTCTCTTGCAACTTAGACCTAGCAGCTTAGCTCCTAGTTCTTCCTTATGGGACTAAGCAGACTAAATCTATTCCCTGTTACATATAATATCTCCTCAAATATTCAATTAGAGATGTTTTGTCCTCAACAATCTTTTCTTCTCCAGGTTCAACCTCCCTAGTCCCCTTCTAACATGGTATGATTTTGATGTCCTTCACCATTTTGCTCATCTCCTTCTGAACATCCTCCAGCTTATCAATAATGCACTCAGAATGGAATGTTTTATTCTAGATGTACTCTGTCAAGGGCAAAGAATCACCACCTACTCCTTTCTTAATAAAGCCTCAAATAGCATTGACCATTTGAGCTTATGATCTCTCTTACGCAAATGGCAATCTAGCCACATAGCCAATAGTTTATGCTTATGAATTGTTTTTAGCCCAAGTAGAAAATTTTCCATTCATATTTTTGAAATGTCATCTTATTAGATGGATCCCAGTGTTGAGGTTCCTGACTCAACAATGACTTATTATCATGATTTTTCCTTGTAATGACCATATGTCCTCCTAAATCTTCTCATTTTAAAGTTGATTTAATCAATATTTGATATGTTTTAAACTATTCTAATTGCCTTGATTTCAAATTACAAGACTCTAAAGGACCAAGAAGAATCATTCAGTCTTAAAGCATAATAATTACATGAGCCAAAAACAGTAATGATTAAAAGATCTAAGGAAGTCTCCAACTTCCTATTTTTTTAGAGAGGTTTTTTTGATTGCTACAGAGAAAAAATTAGATTATCTTTTTTTTCTTTTGACTCATGATTTCTTTTCTAAGAAAATTTGTCCTTGATGTAGTCTTTTATGAAATATTTTTCACATTTGAAATTGATAATATGATATAGTCTACAACTTACTGGGAACTATTAGGGGATTATTGTCTACCACTAGATATAGTCACCTCCAGACCAAGAGATATGTTAATGCCACTCTACTGTCAGCATCCATAAGAGTATGTGCAATTTGGGGTACCACAGGGCAGTCATGATTGTTGTTACTGAATGCTGTGTTGGAGGAGGATCCCTTGGCTAAATGACTCACCCAAAGTGACACATCTAATATGTGACTGAGGATGCATTTGAGCTAGCACTCTCTCCACTATGCCACTGACTGCCAATGACCTCTGAGGATTCTTCCAACTCTTTGAGTCTATATTTCTCAATGGCTTCAACTACTTCCTGGTGAGGAAAAACACCAGTATCTTCTTTGAACCAAAGAATAAAAGTTTATTCTCTTACTTTTTCTTCAGATCAATGTTCTTCTCAACTCTAAAATTGTGTTAAGGTAACAGAATGTTAAAAATTGCTCTTAGCAGATCAAAAAATCTAGCCCCTTCACTTTATAAATGAAGAAATTGAACTCCACATATATTACTTAGATTTCCCAAGATGGGATAGATATTGCAGTAAATATCATATCTGGGATTCAAGCCTACGTCTTCTGAGTCTAATTCTAGTGTCTTTCCAGCAAAGTTGCCCTTTTAAATATAAAAAAAAATTATTCCATAAAAGTAGTCTTGCCTAACATAGGAGGTAGGATTAAGTTTAATCTCAAATGCTCATGAACCCTCTCTTTTTTTCATATCTTACACTCACATTTATAAGGCCTAGTTAATGACACTCCAAGTCATGTTGAGTTTTATCTAATCTTTGAATATATTTTCCCTCCTATTTTCACCACATCTTTTTTATTCATAAGATAACCACTTTTTATCATTTTTGATTTGATTGTACAGCAGATGCAGATTAAAAACAGCAACAGTGATTCAGAGGCTCCTGAAAACAAGATTCCAAGGTTGCAAAACACACTGCATGTGCTTCGTAAACATTTTCATTTTATAATTGTCTCAATGAAGAACTGAGATGCTTGAGTCACGTTTGAGATTCAGCGGGCTTTAAACTTGTTTTCTGTTTGCTGTTTAAACCTTAGGTTTACCGCCATCTCATCTTTTTTGCGAAATGTATAATAAACTAATAAAGTAGGTACAGCAATACATACAAATATGGTCAAAAAACCAGAGGCCTAATTCATTTTTAGGGTAATTTGGGCATAAGTCTTCTCATAACTTGCTTTGACTGAGCCTTCTGGTGAAAGAAAAGAGGCTTATTCTCCCTGTCAAATATTGTGGTTTGAACATCATTACATGGCATTCTGATTTTAAAAAAAAAATTAAACACACACCAAGGAAGCAACAGCAACATTACAAAATCTTGAATCACACTAGAGTTCTCAATACTTGATTTTAAAAGCCCAGACTATGTTTAAAGGAAGAATGCCATGTGCACTGCTGGTAACAAACAGATGAGAGGTGGCACACTGCTTTAGCATTTGATTGAAGTCAGGAAGCTTGGGTTCTGGTTACAACTCATCCTATGATTAATGTTTTCAAACAGGACCAAAGCAGTTTAGTTATTAGTGCCAGAGTTCCTTTATATAAAAAGTGGGAGAAGAGTAATCTTGTCACCATCAAGATCCTTGAAGTAATTATGAATAATTTTATGATCAATAAATATTCGAGAGTGGAATTGTAGTATAGATGGCAGGCCTAGGAATCAGAAAGACCTGTGTTCAAGTCCAAACTCTAATGTAGATTCTCTGCATGACCATTTATGGCCAACTCACTGTCTGGGAGTATATTTCAGAGAAGTTGCAAATCAGTTAGGAGTGAAGTGTCTCCACATTGGTTCCCCCTCATTAATGAAATCATTCCTTTAGACCTTTTCTCTCCTCCTTTAAATGTATTCAAATGTTACTAGCATTAAGAGCACTATTCTATTCAAAAAGTATCATTAATGACCTATGGTATGCAAAGTATTGTGTCATATACTGAGAGGGGGCAGCTAGGTGGTGCAGTGGATAGAGCACTAGCGTAGGCATCAGGAAGACTTGAGTTCAAATCTCACCTCAGACACTTGGCACTCACTAGCTGTGTGACCTTGGGCAAATCACTGAACCCCAACTGCCTCATCCTGGGTCATCTCCAGTCATCTTGATGAATATCTGGTCACTGGATTCAGATGGCTCTGGAGGAGAAGTAAGGCTAGGGACCTGCATGGCCCTCCCTCATTCAAAACAAAGTCAAGTGCAAGTCATATCATCATTTCTCTGATGGCGTGGTCTTCTTTGGCAAGGAAGGACAAACACACATACTCCACCCCTCCCCCCCCACACACACACACATACTGAGAATGCAAAGACAAAATAAGAAATAGTCTCTTTCATCAAGGAGTTTGTATTGTGAGACCTATCTAATTGTTGGGGAGGAATTGTAAAGAATAAGAAAACAGAGACCCTGCCCACAAGCTCTTCATTATTCATTTGGTGAATTTAAAACAAATAAACAAATACAGTACCCTTCAGGGCTATCCCAGCATCTTCATAGGTTAGAAGATTACCCCTAAGTTCAAGGCACTCTGTGAATAACTACTTTTAAAACCATTATAGCTCAAGATCCTCTACTGGCATGCTTGCCTTTAATGGTCAGCCAGTAGACACAATTAGCTCAAAGCAAAGGTTTTTATTAATATGGCACCATATGAACAATAATAACAAAAAATCCAATAATAAACATAAATCATACTTTCCCACCAATAAATGTGGTTCTAGTAGGTAGAGTGGGCACACAAAGTATAATGGTAGAGACACACACACTTAGAGAATACTTGTGGCCAAGGCAATCACATCTCCGATACTGTATAGCACGCATATCTTTTCTCTTCTCATAGTGTCTTCACTGTGAATATAGTGTCACTCCTGAGTAAGTAGCTCACTAGTCCTATGTCTCAAGTCACAAAGCTCTTCTGAACTCAGACCTTGAATGACTGGCCTGTAGCCTAATGAATATGGTGTCTTTTACTGAGTATATAGGCATGAAAAAGAAAACAAACAGAAATAGTTATAGCTAGTGAGTGAAAGAAATTATTATTAATAACCAGTGATTTGGGGAGATCCAGATCTCCCCCTTTTTTATATCTTCATTTCAAGACATCAGTCTCAGAAGATTGAGATAATCTTCTCCTCTATCCAAATTCTACTCAAGTGGGGAAACCATTATGATGTACTCAAGTTTGACGGTGGTAACTTGGAGGTAAATGACATAATCAAAGATCATTTTAATAGGTTCAGCCCCTCATTGTAATATTAATTATCTCAGTAGTTGTTAACCAATCAGAATTGATTGCCACCCTCAGGACACCCCTCTTCCAATGTCCATATAAGCTGAGCCTGCCACCATAATTGTTTATGGTCTAAGAGAGAGATAGTCAAATAACCAACTTTTTATTAAAATATGACATCAATAAAATGATTAAATTACCTAGAAGTTATATCTCTCTAATCTTTTTAAATGCCACATGGGTGGGAAAAGAGCAAAATTCCTCTCCCATCACAAAGCAACTCTCTCGAGACCTGGGTCTTCTTCCAGAGCTTTTTTCTCTGCTGCCTGATCTATTCCTCAGAGCTTTCTTACCTTAACCCTGGCCTGCACAACATGTACATTTCCTGTACATTTTCAAAGGCCACTGAAACTCTATGCTGGGCCACAACCAGCTAGCAAGCCACAGGTTGTATAGACCTGCCTATCTAGCATGTCTTGCTTTTCAAAGGATCATCAGGGACTCAGCTAATCTTTAGTCAGTCAATGGCTAGAAACCTTCCAAAAACATCAAGATTAAATCAAAATCATCCTCCTACATTATAAAGGGTATCTATACAGTGCAGACATTTTTTATTCTATTTCATTTAAAATGTCAATAACTTATTATCTTGTTCCCTTTAATAATTTTATCAACTGAGTCTTGGGGAAATCAATTGATCAAGGGTATTCTCATCAATTCCTGCCTCACCCCTTCACCACTGCACAACATGGGAAAAAACATTCAAAAGAAGCAAAATGGATTTTTCTTTTATGGTTCATTGGCTCCACTGCAATATAGCATTTGCATTTAGGGGCTGACACCAGAACCACAAAATCTGAAACATTGAGAAGATATAACTAGCCAGAGTCTAATGATATGATAAAGAACTGAAAAGAATACACACATCTTTTTTCTCAGACACCAAGAAAAGCTTCAAAATATTAGACAGATCAGTGACACATGATAGGTATATTTTTTAAGAATTCCAAAGAATTTTAAAATAAGAAATAACTGAATATTAGTGCTGGAAGGGACCTGAAAGATCATCTAGGCCAATACTCTCATTTACGGAAAGTTAGTTATAGCATAGAAAGAGGAAGCAGCTTGCCCAAAGGCATAAATGGGCTGGTGGCAAAGATAAGATCAAAGCTTTATTCCATCTTCCATCACCTAGTTCAGCGAAATTTTTTAAGTTCAGATACTAAAGAGCAAAACACCTATTCTTGAGGGTTTAGCTAAATTTCAAAGTGAAAACTATCACCTTGGTGACTATCACATTATTTCACTTGATACAGTTTGTGTTGTGTATACAGAATGGAGAATTCTTTGTTGTCTTCTCTTCAACCTTCCTGCCTCTATCTTCCCTACCCCTCCACCAAGTATTGCTAGTTATGAATGAGGTCATTATCAATCAATTCTATAGCTAAGAATTCCCAGTTAGTTACAAATTATTTAAATGTTTAAACTTTTCTATTATCCTCAACCACAGATTCAAGATACTAAACCTGAAGATGAAGTTTAGGTCTAAGGTCTAGGAAATTATTTCTTTCCTTTCCTTCCTTCCCAGGAGTTCCTGGAGGGCATGGCCTCTTCCTCATTTGTTGTTGTGAAGCTGAAGTTTTAAAGTTGACTCTGGAATTCCAAAACAAGCCAAGGAAATGCAGTCAATCTCTGATTTTCTCAACTTGTGGTGCCAGAGTGTCCTTTATCATCCTCTTTCAAACAAAAGACTTGTCATTCACATGAAAGAGAATGAGTTTCCTCCCCATTTAATTATTACTTGAAGGTGCTGATGGAATGGTTGATTAGTATCAAGCAGGCAATTGCTTCCCATTCATTGGTTAAGGATATAACCTTAAGGATAAAATGAAAGATAAAAGTCCTCTACTATTCACCCAATTTTTTTTACCTCCTGGTTTTTTATATGTAAAAGATATCATGATCTTTATATTTCTACAATTCTTGAAGTTGAAAATCTCATAATTGAAGGACGTATTTTGGACTACATTTCCCAGAAGGGTACTTTATACCACCTATGATGCCCTCACTTCTTTCCACTGGCACCCAGATCACTAAAATAACATAGTATCCATGAACACACAAACACAAACACACACACATACAAAACAATATTCCATTTCTGAAATAGTTAACCTGCTTCAAGTCAGGAGGTAAAGTGAAGCCAATCGATGGGAATAAAAGCAAATTCTTGCTTCTGAATTCATTTTGAAACCCTTTCTACATATAGATCCATCCTAAGATGAGGTAATAAAAAGGAGAAGAAAGTTTCTCTAAATCACATGATCTTAGTCTATTTTGTGTCCTAGACTACTTCTCAAATTAAAAGTAAAATAAAACAGTATTACAAAGGAAATAAATTGCATTGAATAAATTATCAAAATATAGGATGATCCAGAAGTCATCATGCATTTTAAGCTTTCACACATATACTCTCACTCTCTCTGGACATGTAAATAGGCATGTATATATTTGTATACACATACATATACATACATACACACACATACACATATATCTGTACATAAAACATGTGCATGTACACATACGTGTACATATATATACATATTCATGCGTGTCTGTGTGTGTTTTATGAATCCTTGGTTAAAAACCTCTGGTTTAAATAAAAATAAAGTACTTTATATCTTAGGGGACAGAAACTGGACCATTGATTCCATTAGTGCATGGACCTCCCCAAAAAGCAACTTTCTCCACCAATGTAGGTAGACACTTTCTCTGTAATTTATAGTCTTACAGAGAGCTTTTATATGTCATAGGTGGGGCTTAAATATAGTCTTACTGGCTCTGAGTTAATTGTCTAACTACTATACCATGGTTTATTTTAGTAAAAAGTAAATAAAATTCACCACAAATGATTTCAAGGAATAATATCTTCTGGACATACACTGTATTCTGACTTGAAAACTAGTCTTGAACCCAAAGTCCAGTCAATTCTCATTATGCAGAAAGAATCTTTTGTTACAAAAAAAAGTTATATCAAATTCATTTTTCAGGTCTGTTACTAGCAATACATTAAACAAAATTGTTTTCTCTTAAATATATTATGACCCAGAGTCATTCTTATTTTAAAGAGAGTAAGTTCTCTCCCCACTAGTCCAAACTGCCACCACTCCTTCCCAGTCATTCTGCTGCTTTATGACAAGCTACTGTAGAATAAAGGGAGAAGCAGCCTCAATCTCCTCCATCACTTAGTGTCTTTTAAAAGGGAGTTGTGAAAGGTCTCTATTTAGATCCCAACAGTTAAAAGTAAACAACCACCATTCTACCACTGTAATGCTACATTGAATATTTTTCTTTATAATTTTAATATTCAAATCTTTGCAAGCTGAAAGTCAGATTTTTGTTGGGGATTCCCCCCCAATTTTATTTTCTATCAATTTGATATCCAAGATTATCACATTATAGAGTACTCTAAATCCCAAAAAGTGGAATCACATAGCAAAATTAAAAAAAAAAAAGTTAATCTGATTCCTACAACTGAGTAAATCTCTCAGTTTAGACTAACAACTTTATTTATAGATTCTACACAAACAGTTCCGAATGTTTCTGTTCCTGCATCAGAGAAGAAAGGATCCTAATCCAGGATTAGAAGAGGAGGAATTGGATCTCTGGGCTCCACAAGTCATGGTTTTAAATAATTCTAGCAGCATAAGAGGAAGCTGAAGGAGACATTATCATTTGGACCTGAGAAGAAACATAGCATTTCCAAGTTTGCCTTCAGTAATTTCTAACTTTATACAGTTCAGTAAAATCTGTCAATATTGCATATGTGCTTTCTGTTATGTAAGAAATCTTATTTCCCTATTCAGGAACAAAAATTAGATGGAAGCTGTTTCTGAAGCATCCTGACATTATGAAGTCATGGCAGACACAGATAATCAGGATAGTCTGCTTGGTGGATCTGGAAGAATACCTAAAAGCCCTATCTATCTCCGGTATAATATGTCTACCACTAGTTTGAAATACTACCAATAGAGTTAGTGAAAGACTACAAAGAATCTGGAATTATCTTTTGAAGTTGATGTCTCCAGAAAGCTCCATTAAATGCAAATGTATTAACTAAGACACTCATTACTCACCTTCTCCATGTTTTCCATTAGTTAAATTTTCCACAAATGTTTATTAAGGATCTACTATGTGCAAGGCACTGTGTTTAGTGCTAGAGCTAGAAAGACAAAAAAAAGTTTCAAATTTTTCCCTGAAAGAATTTAGAAGCTACTACTGGGGACAAAACATGTGTGCAGATCAGAACAACAAGATAGGGAGTAAAGAGAAGAATGCAGAGATGTAGGGAAGTTGTAGTACATGATTGTGATGGAATACTACTGTGCTATAAGAAATGATGAGCTCAATGATTTTAGAAGAACATGGAAAGAGTTGCATGAAATAATGAAAAGCAAAATGATCAGAACCAAGTGAATATTGTATACAGTAACAAATACTATTTTTTTATTTTTTATTTATTTTTAGTTGTCAACATTCATTTCCACAAAATTTTGAGTTCCAAATTTTCTCCCCATCTCTCTTCTTCCCCCTCCCCAAAATGCCATGCATTCTGATTACCCCTTCCATCAATGTTCCCTCCCTTCCAACACCCCTCCCTTCCCTTATCCCCATCTTCTCTTCTGTCCTGTAGGGCAAAATAAATTTCTATACCCCATTACCTGTATTTCTTATTTCCAAACTGCAAGCAAAAACAATTCTCAACATTTGTTCCTAAAACTTTGAGTTCCAGCTTCTCTTCCTTCTTCCCTCCCCACCCACCCCCACTGAGAAGGCAAGCAATTCAATATAGGCTGTATATGTGTAGTTGTGCAAATGACTTCAATAATAGTCATGTTGTGTAAGACTAACTATATTTCACTCCATCCTTTCCTCCCCCTATTTCTTCTATTCTTTCTTTTGACCTTGTCCCTCCCCAAGAGTGTTTACTTCTAATTGATCCCTTCTCCCATTTGCCCTCCCTTCCGTCATCCCCCACCACCATCCTGATTATCCCCTTCTCCCAAACTTTGCTGTAAGTGTAAGATAGGTTTTCATACCAAAATGTGTCTGCATGTTACTCCTTTCTTGAGCCAAATGTGATGAGGGGAAGCTCCATGTTTTCCCTCTTATCTCCCCACTTTTCCCCTCCATTGAAAAAGCTATTTTTTTTGCTTATTTTACAAGACATAATTTGCCCCATTCTTTTTTTCCCTTTCTCCTCTCAATATATATTCCTCTCTCATTCCTTAATTTTACTTTTTTTTAGATATGATCCCATTCTATTCAACTCACAGAGTGCTCTCTGTCTCTCTGTCTTTCTGTCTCTCTCTGTCTCTCTCTCTCTCTCTCTCTCTCTCTCTCTATATATATATATATACATATATGTATATATATATATATATATATATATATATATATATATATATATATATATATATATATATAATGTGTGTGTGTGTGTGTATAATCCCTTCAACTGCCCAGATACTGAGACAAATTTCAAGAGTTACAAATATTGTCTTTCCATGTAGAAATGTAAATAGTTCAACTTTAGTAAGTCCCTTATGATTTCTCATTCCTGTTTACCTTTTCATGCTTCTCTTGATTCTTGTGTTTGAAAGTCAAATTTTCTTTTCAGCTCTGGTCTTTTCATCAAGAATTCTTGAAAGCCCTCTATTTCATTCAATGAGCATTTTTTCCCCTGAACTATTATACTCAGTTTTTCAGACTAGATGATTCTTGATTTTAATCCTAGTTCCTTTCACTTCTGGAATATATTATTCTATGCCCTTTGATCCCTTAATGTAGAAGATGCTAGATTTTGTGTTATCCTGCTTGTATTTCCACAATACTTGAATTGTTTCCTTCTAGCTGATTGCAATATTTTCTCCTTTACCTGGAAACTCTGGAATTTGGCTACAATATTCCTGGGAGTATCTTTTTGGATCTCTTTCAGGATATGATCAGTGGATTCTTTCAATATTTATTTTGCCCTCTGGTTCTAGAAAATCAGGGCAGTTTTCCTTGATAATTCCATGAAAGATGATGTCTATGCTCTTTTATTGATCATGACTTTCAGGTAGTCCCATAGTTTTTAAATTGCCTCTCCTGGATCTATTTTTCAGGTGAGTTGTTCTTCCAATAAGATATTTCATATTATTTTCCATTTTTTTATTCTTTGGTTTTATTTTGCAGTTTCTTGGTTTCTCATAAAGCTGTTAGCTTCCATCTGTTCCATTCTAATTTTTAAAGAACATTTTCTTCAGTGAGCTTTTGAACCTCCTTTTCCATTCGGCTAATTCTGCTTTTCAAAGCATTCTTCTCCTCATTGGCTTTTTGGTCCTCTTTTGCCAATTGAGTTAGCCTGTTTTTAAAGGTGTTATTTTCTTCAGCATTTTTTTGGGTCTCCTTTAGCAAGCTGTTGACTTGCTTTTCATGATTTTCTTGCATTGCTCTCATTTCTCTTCCCAATTTTTCCTCCACCTCTCTTACTTGATTTTTAAAATCCTTTTTAAGCTCTTCCATTGCCTGAGTCCATTGTATATTTATTTTGGATGTTTGGGAAGCAGAAGTCTTGACTTTTATGTCTTTCCCTGATGGTAAGCATTGTTCTTCCTCATCTGAAAGGATGGCAGAAGATATTTGTTCACCATGAACATAACTTTCTATAGTCTTATTTTTTCCCTTATTAGGGCATTTTTCCAACCAATTACTTGACTTCTGGGTCCTTTGTCAAGAGTAGGGTATATTCTGGGAACCTGTAAGTTCTCAGTTCCTTCAAGGTGATACAATCAAGGGAGAGGAGTTTATTCCTCAGGGGCCTCCAGCTCTGCCATGCTCTAGGACTGTGCTCTGGGCTGAAATTCAGATCAGCTGCTCAGTAACTGCAGGGGTTTTATGTGGGGCAGGGCTGCCACTCAGGGCTGAGATTTGGATCAACTGCTCAATTCCCCCAGGGGCTTTAAGCTGAGTGCTTCAACAATGGAGACTGGTTGCTCCTGGTGCTTGGGTTAGGGGAGGACCCTGCCCCCTTGTCACCCAGGTGAGAAAGCTTTCTTACTGATCTTTGAAGCTTTATTTGGTGCTTGTAGGTTGAGGGGTCTGGGAACCTCTGCTGCTGCTGAGGGTTCCTCCCCTGAGGCCTGGTCCTGCTCTTTCCATTGCTGAGTGGCCAAGGCTGGGCTGTGATTCACAGTGAAACAGAATTTTCCCGTCAGCCTTCCAGGTCACACTGGGCTGGAAATCTCATCTACTCCATCATTCTGTGGCATCTGCTGCTCCAGAATTTGTTGAGAGTGATCCTTTACAGGTGTTTCATGGGCTGTGGGGGAAGAGCTAGAGTATGTGCATCTTTCTATTCTACCATCTTGGCTCTGTCACAACAAATATTATTTTAAGAACAACTTTCAGAGAATAAGTTATTTTGACTATTATGAACACTCAAATTAATGATAAAAGACATATGAAGAAAGATGGTACCTACATCCAGAGAAATAACTTATAAATAGAAGCATGTCTAGGATAATTTTCCATAGATATACCTATCTGTAACCACTGCTAGGTGGAGGTAGTGGGCGGGAAGAAGAAAGAAATTTACATGATAATTTTGTTGTATATTTGAAAGGAATAAAAAGTTGTGCATAGAATATTTGCAGTTTCATGTGCAATCATCTTTTTTTTTTAATTGTAGTGTTATGGAAATGCTTGTCTTATTATATAAATTTAAAATAAAATAAAATGCAAAGGAGAAAAAAAACATTAAGAGGAGAGGATACCTTCTTCTAGGTGTACCAGGTAAGATTTTATGGAGAAGGTGAGTCCTAAGCAGAACTTTCAGAGATTTTCAGAGAAAAAAGACACAAAACCACTTCTCTGTTCTGTTATAGAGTCCATTATAAACTGGACCAATATATCTTCCCAATTTGGTTATACATTATTCTCCCTTCTTACACTCTACAATCCAGGACAAACTGTTCTTATGGTCTCCTTGCACCATGCCTGGAATGATCTGCCAACTCCTTCACTCTACCAATTGTCCTCCCTAGTCTATTCTAAGTTTCTTCTTTTACTGGAAGCTTTCTCCAGCTCCTCTTCATCCCAGTTCCTTCCCCCTTTTAATTATTTACTGTCTCTCCTGTATATGGCTTGTTTTGTATATATTTGCTTGCTTTTTGTCTCCTCCATTAGCTTATAAGCTCCTTAAGGACAGGGACCGTCTTTTGTCTTTTTGTACCACCAGTGCTTAGCACAGTGCCTGACACATGAAAGACACTTAATAGATATTCACAGACTGATGACATTCCATTTCCCATATTTATACTGCCCTGCATGCCTGGGATGCATTCCCACCTCCACCTCTTAAAATCTTTTATTTCCTTAAAAATTCTTCTCAAACAATGCATTCTACACAAAGCCTTTCCTGGTCCTACAACCCAGACACTAGTGCCCTCCCCCCCCCCCAAAAAAAAACCCTTGTTTTATTTTGTACATATTTTGTATCTATTTATTTATATTTGTGTTGTCTTCCTCAATAGACTATAAAGTCCTTGAGGGGAAGAAGAGATTCATTTCTGTTTTTGTGTCAATACCAAGTATAGTAGCTGGCATATAGTATGCATTTTACAAATGCTTGTTGGTAGATTGAGAAAATGCATAGAGGCAAAAATTATCAGAATAACATTGGGCAACAGTTAATAGTCCCATTTGACTGTAATGTAGAATAGTCTATGAAGGCAAGTAACATGAAATATGCTGTACAGAAAAATTGAAATATTATGGTAGGACCCTTAAATAAGGACTTTGTATTTTATTTTAGGGGAACTAGCAAGCCACTAGAGAGTTCTGGGCACTGGAGTAACATGCTCTGAGCCATTCATTAAGAAAATTAAAATGGCAGTGGTCTAAAGGAGAGATTATAGAACAAAGAAACTAGAATCAAGGGAACTAAGAGGTGAGAAGTATCTGAACTAGGGTGATAATATGGTGCATGAATCTGATACAAGAGGAATAGTGGAGATACAATTGACAAGACTTGGAATATGATATGAGATATAAGGGGACAAGAAGGTCAAATCTAGCCCATGTAATCTTCCTAATAAATGGTTCTGCTTTCCTTAATCTACCTCATTTCTTCCAAGTCTTCCTAGGTCTCTCTGAATTTTTCATGCTTATCATTCTTTATGGCATTGTCATAGTATGTTGCATTGATAAACCTTAATATTTCACCCATTCCACAATTTTGGCACACATTTTGATTCCAGGTTTTGTTCTCTCAAATAATGTTAATAGAATTTTTTTTTGTTCATAGAAGTGTTATCTTATTGTTAATAACTTCTATGTCATATTTAGTAACAGTGATAGAATCTCTAGGTCATAAAGTGTAATAAGTTTTCTTGCATAATTCAAAATTATTTTCCAGAATGTGTAAACCAGTTCCTAGCTCCATCAGCAATGAATCAGTGTGCCAATAATACAATAGCTACTTATTGGTGGGTTCAAAGGGATATTTCAATGTTATATTAATTTACATATCTATAATTGTTAGCTGCTTTGAATATTTTTCAGCTTATGTTGACAGAGTGTATTTATTTTGAAAAACATTCATACATTTTGATTATTTGTCTACTTGGGAATTACTCTTAATCTTATTTGTTTGCAATAATTCCCTATGAATGATGAATTTCAGATACTTAGAAGATTTACTTCAAATATTTTCCCATTATACATAATTTTTTTATTTTAGGTCAATTGTTTTTGTTCATAAAAAGCTTTCTTTAATAATGGTGGCAAGTACAAGTTGGACCTATGTAACAATAACCATTCCTATTCCTCTTCAACTACCATGGGCAGGTAGTAAAGGGGTGACCTTGACCATGGCTATGGCTGTATTGAGTACTGCCCAGCTTTTCCCACATCTCTACTCAGGGAACTATAAGTGGAAGTGGAGCTAATGCTATGTACACTTTAAGCAAGTCTACCTACATCTGGCAGGTGAAAAATTCCACATTATGATCTTCCTCTTCCACAGTGAGGTGCTGAGTGATGCAAACTTCCAATTAGGCAAAGGGATGAGCTCACAGCTTTACTATCTACCTTTTTTCTGAGCTTTCCAGAGCCCTAGGCTTTGACATCTGCTCTGAACCACTGAATATTACCATCTGTTGTACAATATCCTAAAGACCACTAGTGGTCCAAAGTTGATCTCTCCTGAATATTGTCTCTCTTTGATAGAATGTGAATACACTGAGAGCAAATTCTGTGCCTCTTTTCTACTTGCATTCTCAGCACTTAGCACAGTATATGGTACATAATAAATGTTAATAAATACTTATTCATTGACTCATTTATTAGCTATCAACATTTCACCAAAATCAATTTCTCTTAGCAAATTATATTTATTCCAAATCAATTTTACTGTTAAAAGTCTTTTTTACATTAACAACTTCAGGGGATGGCATATCAGAAATATGATATCCAAACAAAAGATACCAATAAAATATACCTTTAAAATGTATAGCAATTAGTAGCATAATACTTTAATATTTTTTTGAATCTGTGACCTTATCAATATGGATACTCTCTCTAGTCTTATGTATTGCATCCCATCTATACCTTCTCACTTTTTATCTCTTGCACAAATCAATGTCACAGGAATTTCACCTACATGCTGGGGCTATTCCTCTGTGTCTTTTTACATTTTACATGGATTTGTAGTGTCAATGCAATATTCACAGCAACTACAGTGGCCATGAATATCCCAGTGCAATTTCGAATCACAAAATACCACAGACTCTCCACATGGAAGACAGAACCAAAACATTTATTCAGAAACCAGAAAGTCAAATCCATCGTAGCAACAAAAATCTATACACAATCACAACTCAGAGAACAACACCATCCTCAAGCCTTCCTCCTGCTAGGCTTCCCACAAATCAGCTCCATTAAACTAATCACAAGCAGGTTCCCTTAAACAAAATCACAAACAAGCTGTTTCACTCATGCTAGCCAGCAGCCTGCTTGCCTGCATCCTTTACAGCTCTGACTGTTCTCTCACTAATTTCCTCTCAGATTTGTTCTAGCTCTGTTTCTTTCTGTTCCACCCTTCCTATTCCATCCATTCAGCAAACTCCTCCCAACATAGCCTCCGTGTGACTCAGATTCATGCAACTCAGACTTCTATGTGACCCAGGCAGATCACGTAGGTCTATTAATGAATATGAAAAATCTCCCCATTTAAATGACCATTTCAGGATTCCATTGGAGCATGAAAAATGTCTATCAGTTATCCTCTGCTCTTGTCACACAATCAACCTACCTCCTTTCTCAGTCATACATCACTCTGCCAATGTCCTTTACAATGCTTTTCCTATGCCATTTTTGGTAATATACCAAAGGATATTAGTGAAACAGGACATGACATAAGGAATAAAATAAAAAAATACTTGAAATTAAAATCCTTTCTCATGCTGTGCTGCTAAATATAATCCTTTGTTTTGTCTAGAAAAGACTACTATAATGTCACAAAGGAATTCCTGGTTTTATTTTTTTCCCAAGCCTTCTGTATGACTGAGTCTAAAATCCTATAGAACCTATACTCTGTCTCATGCTTTTTAACCCCAAAGCTCACAGAACTCACTCATTGACATTTTGGAGGCTCTATCAGTACCTAAATTAAAGATATTAGGACTTCAACTTAGAATAGGTATAACTGGAAATGTAGTAAAAATGCAGTGCCAAATCAAAGAAGCCTATGAGCACTTGTTCTGTATTCTGATTGAAAACATGTCACAACAGAAAAATATGAGCAAGGTAGTTCCTCATTCATAAGGTGAATCTTTTAAGTCACTTGCCCAGTTTCACCTTGGGCTAGAATTGCATCTTCAGGCATGTCATGATCAAATCAATCAAGATTCAACCAACTTTAGGGTCATGTATTTACATGTGAAATGGATGAATCATGACATGATCAATCTGTTCATTTTAATCATACGAACAGTTGATACAAAGCATTCACTCATTTTGGTTGTGGCTGCCTGTATCAGTTATGAAGATGACAAAAATGTATGATGTGCCATGTCATCAATGGTCAGGTATTATATGACCAACTGCTATATCTAAACCTAGCTTAATTGAGGTATTGTTCAGTGCCATTACATAAACAGGCTAAACAAGAAGGCCAGCTTCCAATCTGTTCTATTCAGCCTTCATATGTGAACTTGGCAGAACTGGAAGAGAGAAAGAGAGAGCCGAGAAGCAATTCATGCAGAGCTTTGCCAATACACACAGACAGACACACACACACAAACACACACACATACAATACTCCTATACACAAACACATACACATATAGAACAACCTGTTTCTGTTAGAGTAATAGTGAGTAATTATTAAATGTGACTAGAGAGAATCTTGCAATCTTGAATCTCTATAAGATCCTGGAAAACATGGTGGGGTATAGATCCATGATATTTAAAAGGATTCTTGGCCCCATGGTTTGTTTTAATTCTACACTTTAAAGATTCTTTTAAAGATCATTTGGAGCATGGTACTGGACATGAAGTAGGCTGATTGAAGAAGCCAGTAGTGAAACCAAAGAATTAAGATTCCTTCTACATTATCCAATTAAGAAAGGTAGCCAATCAAGCTTTCTAGCTGTAATGAGAATCAAATTATACTATAAGGTTCTCCTTCTTAGAAGTTATACAATGCTATATTAGTATTCAATAGTATTCATTATACATTATACAATGAACATGTATATTTTATAGCTTCATCAGAAGAGATATTTGGGAGACTATTAAAAACCTCAGATAAATAAAGCTTTTTGAATACTTTGAGATTATTTCTAATATCTATTTTTTTAAAGAAAAATAATAATGATTTTCAGGAAGTTGAAAAATAAAACTTAAAATTGAAATTAAGTTCTGGTTTACTTTGGAGAGCAGGATTTTTATTAGATAGACATAAGAGGAACTAGTTATAAAATGGTCAGAAGTGCTTATAGCTAGAGAGGGTTTTTTAATTTGTTTGTTTGTTTGAATTCACACTTCATAGGGTAAGAGATCATTTTCATGACAACATACTTCTAAAGAAAGACAGGAAGAGTCCACACAGGTAGAAGGAGTTTCTAATTCAGTCATGTTTTCAGTGGCTCTCAGCCAGTAGAGGGCATGCATGGAGCACTGTCCTGTGTACTCAACCAGTGACACCCACATAATGCACATTTTAAAGTATTTCAAAAGGCCCCACCATTTCTCAAGTACAATGTATTTTTTTTTCCATTTAACATCATCCATTTAGTGTTTGTGTGACCTCTACAGGTTGAACAAGTGGTACAGAATTGTCCTTTATTTTCCCCTCAGCTTACAGAGTTTCCATTCACATAAGAACTAAAAAATAAAGTAAAATAGATTTGAAATGAATTACAAAAATTTTATGTAAAATTCAGTGCATATTCACAGTTGGTGACTGGGAAATAGAGGAGCAAAAGAAAAGAGAGCAAATAACTACTGTCCCATCCAATACTATCTTGAAAACTTTATGCAAATATTGGAATGAAAAGAGCTTTTAAGACATGGTGACTCAAAATATAACAATACCCTACTTACCTAGCATATCACTTTCTTTTTCTAAGGAACTTTAAGAGTACCACACAAATCCTATTTATCTTTAACATTACTCCCCTTTTTTGCTGAAGGAAGGCAGACATCTGGAGATGAAATAGCTGTTTTTATATGAAATAGTAGTAGGTGCTACTGAATGGACAAACTGCCTGAAGCTGGCCTCAAGGTGGAGAACTTCAAAACTGCCAACCATTATTTTCTCCCACTGCACGGATCTCTGGAGCAATATTGTTTTTAGAAGGGAGATTTTATCCAGCCTTCATTTTCTACAACCCTCACAGGCCAAGTGTACACTTTGCAAATTTCCCATCATTTTTGCAACGTAAAGAAAATGCTCAATATCCTTAAAAAGCTCAAAGGACTATTTAAAAGGCTAACTTTCTCAGCTTCTACTTACTATCCTGACATAAAAGGTCACCTTTTAAGAGAATGTCAGTGTTTCATATGAAAGACGAAATGGAGAGTGGAAAATGAAAATACTAATAACTGAGGTGGGAAAAGGAAGAAGAGTACCTTTTCTGCATGCAAGTATATATGTATATATTGGTTACTGTGTTCTCTGTCCTACTGTACTTTGCCCTTCTCTACTGGATCTGGGACTCCTGGGACAGGCAAAGTCTGGTGAATTCATTAGTATGATAAAGAGTAGAAAAATTTGGAGAAATATAACACACACATAAATATATAGTATGATAATATCTATACTCTATAGAATAGGTAATAAAATATATAGTATAGAATGTATAGACTATATTACACATTGTATAGAATACTATATAATAGGCTGCATATGGTATATAATACCACATAACATATATTCATGGAGAGAGACAAATAGAGAGTGACAGACTGAGAGATAGAGAGAAGGGCTGAAGATAGAGAAAATTCCTTTTCTATCTCAATAAACCCAACAAGCATTCAGTGTCTGATTATGAGCCAGGAACTGTGTTAAATATTGGGAACAGGGAAAAATGCAAGAATAGTCCATTTCCTCAAGAAATTCACATTCTAATATCAGAGATAATGTATATTTAAATGGGTATATAAATATAAAGTAGATACACTGCCAAGGTGGTAAGCATGCCTTCAATGAATCTGAAGGAAAGTCAGGATCTTAAGATTATGGGATTTAGATCTAGAAGAGATCTATGAACTCCCCTCATTTTTGCAGATGAAGAAACCAAGGACCATATGGTGAAGTGATTCTTCCATGGTCACAAATGGAAAAAGTAGGTGGCACAGTTAATAGAGCACTGGGCTTAAAATCAGGAAGATTTCATCTTCCTCAGTACAAATCTAACCTTAGACACTTACTGGCTGTGTAATCCTGAGCAAGTCATTTGACCTTGTTTGCTTCAGTTCCTCATCTATAAAATGAGCTGAAGAAAGAAATGGCAAGACTCTTCAGTATCTTTTCCAAGAAAACCCCAAAAAGTGTCACAAAGAGGTGCGTGCAACTCAACAACAGTAAAGCCATGAATAGTCACAGTGGTATAAAGTACCATGAGTACATGACAAGTATGTAGTTAAGTTCTCAATGCGATATTATATGCACTGTGCTGGTGTAGCCTTTGTTAGCCATTGCCACACCATTAATTGTAAAAGGTGTGTGAGGGTGTGTGTATGCATGCACGTCTTTATTTGCAACAAAGAAGAAGGCATAACAAAAACATTTATAGACATGGACATTTATAAATAAGAACTATATCTTTCTTAAAGGGTCAGAGAGAAACTCAAGACCAATCTTTGACCTTTACTAGCTGGGTCACTGGCAAATTACTTGTCACTTAACTTCTTGGAGCCTCAATTTCCTCATATATAAAATGAAGATAATAAAATACAAAAACCATCTACCTCACAGTATTGTTGTGAAGAAAGTGTTTTTGTAAAGCTTAACGTGATATATAAATGTTGCTTGCTTATTGTAGAGATACCCTATCTCTGAATACATTTTTGGGGGGAGTCCACAGAGAAAGTCTTCCAAAGAGACAGGATCTTCTAGCCCTGAAGACTGTGAGAAATGCAAGACATAGTGTGTTCCCTTACATTATTATCATGACAGAAATCTGAGAGGAGGAAATAATACTTTTGGGTATCAGGATCCATATAGAATTAAATAGAATGAAATGATGCCTCAAATCTATTAAGATAACATTTAATACGGATAAACATAAAGAGTTCCGCACATGACTTCCCAAACTCAAATGCCAAGCACAGAACAAGGGAAATGTAAATAGATAGTAAATCATGTAAAAACAAAGAAATAAACAAAATGAGTGGGAATTTTAGTGTACTCCAAACTCAATATGTCACCAGTGTAATATGGAAACCATTCATTCAATAGTATTTTTATATGCCTACTATGTGTCAGGCACAATGTTAAATGCTAGGATAAAAAATCCAAAAATGAAATAGTCCCTTACCTAAAGAAGCTTACATTCAACTGAGGGAAAATAAGATGAACACAGATATGCAAGTAGATAATACATGGAATCTCAAAAATCTTAATGAGTTTTAAGTTTTAATGGTTTGGGGGTAGGAGGGGTGGGTGTGTATGTGTGTGAGAGAGAGAGACAGACAGACAGACACAGAAAGAAAGAAGGGAGGAGAGTGCCCCAGTTGCTTGTGACTTCTCCTTCCCTTTCATCCCTCTCCCCCTTACCCAGCCTCCAATGCAGTGGCCACTTCCTGAGCCATAGGAAATGAGCAATACTGATGAATCAGTGTGAAAAGGTATGCTGATATACAAGCTTCTCATAATGACCTGCATGTACATTAGAGAAGCTGAGGAACCACACCAAAATGAATTTCACCATTTGTGGGACTGTCCTGTCACTGAGGAAAGAAGGCATCTTTGGCCCAAAGCTTAAATAAAGCCAGGGTACAACCAGTGTATCTGAAGGTAAAATCAGGCATACCCCAGTAGGATGTTGATGACCTCACATGGCAGAATGTTCAAATGGAACAGCAAATTCTTAGGGAAAGGGACGTCAAATGCCCAATTACTGACCAACTCTTCTTCAGAGAGCATTCTCTACACCAGCGCTAAGGGCAGCATCATCTCCGCCTTTGGGAAGGGCTCAGATTCCAGCTCTGAGTCAGAGACAGAAAAACCTCAAAGGAAAAAGATACACTAGATGGAAGTCAACTAAACAGGGAAGACCAGCGACAAAAATTGTTCTCTCTAGCCTCTCCCCTCCATCGTTGCTTATGTAGTATATAAACTGCCTCCTCCTAGATAGAATACTGGCCCTAGAGGCAGGAAGACCTGAGTTTAAATGCAGTGTCTGATATTCCTAGCTTTGTAACCTTGAAGCAGTCACTTAAGCTCTATTACCTCCATTTCCTCAACTGTTAAAATGGGTGTAATAAGAGCATCTACTTCACAGGGTTATTGTAAGGACCAAATGAAATAATATTTGTAAAGTGCTTAATACAAATGACTGGTACAGGCTTATTTCATCACTAGACTCTTTTAAGCTTTGAAAACTTAAAGCTTCACTGATTCTTTTGGAGCACTTTGCATATACAAAATAATTTCCAGAGGAGACATCTCTAGTCACTGAGTGAATAAGAACAGGCCTTGTGTGGGAGATTGTACTTGAGTTGAGGCCTAAAGAAAGTTAAGGATTCAAGGTATGAAGGGAATGAGTACATTCCAGACATGAGGATAGGCTACATAAGGACATGGAGACCTGGGAATGGAGTATTGTTTATGGAGAGTAAATAGTGAGTACCATTGGTCAACTGATAAGATCTTAGATTGCACTGAAAGAAGAATACTGTCCGGAATAGGGACATTATCTGACTGCATGCTGCCCTGGTTAGGGCATGTTTGGAACATTTTATTAAATTCTAAGCATCACATTTTAGGAAAGGGCAATTACAAATTGGAACACAATCAGAGGATATCATCCAAGATAGAGAATAAACTGGAAATTATGCCATGTGAGGATTAGTTGAGGGAAACAGGAATATTTAAGTATGGAGAAATAGTACTGTGGGGATGTGAGAGACATTGTAGAGAAAAAACACTGAATTTATTGTCAGAGAACATGAGTTCTAGGTAAAGTTCTACCAATCACAATTTACCTGATCTTTGGCAATTCCCAACCTCTCTGAGTCTATTTTCTCGTGTAGATGAGAAAATTTTAAATTTTAAATTCAACAATTTAGACTAGATGGTCCTCAAGGTACCTTCCAGGAAGGGTATTCAGATGGAAGGGAGACTAGGCTTATTCTGGTTGGTTGGTTATTTGGTTGTAGTCCTTTGTCCCCAGAGAGGATCAAATAACATCACTATGCCAGAGTCAAGTTAAAGTTTGTCTGACTGTGGCTGATCAGCCAATACAAGCTCGGAATGTTCTACCACAGATCAGGCACAAATAGTCCTTGGGAATATTTGGGATAGCTTCTCTAAATTTGTGCATCTCCTGTTTCTTTTGATCTAGGCTTATGCTACATGACCATAGAGAGCTGACTTAGGAGCAAATGGGGAAAAATTGAGCATGTTTCAGCTGAATATAAAGAAAACTTCCTAAGCATTAGAACTGTCAAATATAGATACTAGGCACTGGAATATGGCAGGTTCCTTGTCACTAGAAATCTTCAAGCCCCAGCAGAATGACCATCTGTTCGGAATGCTATAGAAGGGACACGACTATTCATGGATGGGTTGGACTAGACATGCCCTTTTAACTATGAGATTCTATTATTCTAACCACATATTTAGATGGCTTATGTATAGCACAATATAGTATTTATTTCCTACATAGGATATAGTCAAGATATTCATGATGACTATATGAACAGTATAATTCTAGTTTATTGTTCTTGTTTCTAGTTGGGTGATAGCTTTCTAAATTTTCAACTTTAATATGATTTTTAAAAATCTTATTAACTAGACTCAGCAGATAGCTTTGAAACAGTGAATCATAGCATTTTCTATGGTTTCTCCTGGGCCTTTTTCTCTTCTCTCTCTATGCTGATGATTCTCAGATCTACCTGTCATGCCCTAACCTCTCTGCTGACTTCTGATCTCACATTTCCAACTTCCTTTTGGACACATCAAATTAGATGTTCAGTAAGTGTTTCAATGTCTCTCCTCTAAATCTTCCTCCCCTTCCTCAAAAATTCCCTATTGGTGTCAAGGGTACCCGTCCTACCAGGCTCCAGGCTGGCACTTTAGGCATCCTTGAGTGCTCAGTATCTCTTACTGTCCATATCCAATCTGTTGCCAAGATCTTTCAATTTCAATCTCAGTACCCCATTCCCTTCTCTAACACTGCCACCACTCTGGTATGGACCCTCATCACCTCATACCTGAACTATTCTAATAACCTGTGGTGGATCTGCCTGCCTCAACTCTTCCCTTTCTGATGAGTTCTCCATTCAACCATCAAAGTGACTTTAATATAGCACAAGTCTGAGCACATTCCTCCCTACTCAATAAATTCCGTTGTCTCCCCATCACCTCAAGGAACAGATACAAAATACTGTGGCTTTCAAAACTCATCATAAACTATTCCCCCCACTCGCAGCTCCCCCACCCAACACACACAACTTTTCAGTCCATGTACACCTTACTCTCCCCCCAAGTACTCCTTGATTCAATGATACTGACCTCCTTATTACTCCAAAGAAAAAGAAAAACAAACAAAAATCCATCTCTTAGTTCAAGGAAATCTTCCCCATTTCTCCTCTTTTTGTTTCTCTCTCTCTCTCTCTCTCTCTCTCTCCTCTCTCTCTCTCTCTCTCTCTCTCTCTCTCTCTCTCTCTCTCTCTCTCTCTCTCTCTCTCTCTCTCTCCATATATATATATATAGCTTGCTTGTATATATTTGTTGGTTGTTCTGTCCTCCATTAGAATATAAGTTTCTTAAAGGAAAAGTATGTCTTTTGCCTCTTTCTATATCACCAAAACTTACAGCATACCTGATATGAAGTAAGCACTAAAGAAATGCTTCCTGACTGACCAACTATTTGAAGATGTTAATTACAAATTACCATTTTAGAGGAGACTACGTGCCATAGTAGATAGAGCAGTGGGCCTGAAGCCAGAGTTCAAATTTGACTTCTCATACTTACAAGCTGTATGAAATTGGACAAGTCACTTCACCTGCTTTTGACAGTCTCCTCCACTGCAGAAACTCAAACAAAAACAAACGAGAAAACCAGGAATAATACCCAGTATCATTCTGAGAATCAATTAATAGAATATTTGTAAAGAACTTAGAGGTACTTGGCATGTAGTAGGCATGTATAAATACTGATTTCCTCCCTTATTTTCTTCCTAATAACACAAGCATCTGAAATCTGCCGTAGAGACAAGAGCTCAGTGGTAAACAAATAAATATAATTTTTAATTTAAATCAGTAGTCTGGTCAATCCTTCATTCCTTCTTGAAAAAGAATTTCCTGTCCTCCTTACTTCAATTTTGAGCAGTATTAAAAATATATTTCTTCTCCAAAAGGTATTTTCACGCTATTTTTTTATCCCCTTCCACCTTCTCCTTCCAGCGTGTGTGTCTCTGTGTGTGTCTGTGTCTGTGTGTATGTCTGTGTGTCTGTGTGTCTGTGTGTGTCTATGTGTGTCTGTCTGTGTCTGTGTGTGTGTCTGTGTCTGTGTGTGTGTCTGTGTCTGTGTGTGTTGGGGGAGGAGAGGAACAATTCTTTTCCTCCTTTCTTCACCTGCCACCTGCCTTCCTTGCTTCTTATCACATCCTTTACCAGGCTCTATTTACTTCTCCCCACTGTGTTTATTCCTGACTTCATTGTCTTTCTGTGATTTCTTTTTTTTAAAACCCAGGTGCCAATCTTACCTAGTTTAAAACCAGTCAAATACAATACTACTCCCTTCCTGTCTCTGGTTCTTTAGTTCCTATAAGCAAATAGGTTTCACAGAAGTTGGCAGTTCAATATATTAAAAGTAAGGTTTATACTGACAGCATCTAAAATGTAGTTTCTCTTCCCATCTTCAAAAAAAAAAGGAGTTCCAGATGAGAAGACTAGGCAATTACAAGATGAAAAAGAAAGGATGAGAGAGAGACAGAGAGACAGAGAGAGTGACAGAGACAGAGAGAAACAGAGACAGATCCTGAAGAGGATCAGAAATTGTAGTAGATAAGATGACAATGAGTCAACAAAAAGCAGCTATATTTTTTAAAAAGAACCTAATACTTTGATACATAAGTAGCAATAATATGGAACCAAAAGTTATTCAACATTCAATAGATCTAGACTTCATAGTAAAGAGAGTCTATTGAGGATTAAGTAAGATGAATGATTAGGTCTTCGACTGTCTCCCCCCTCCATGACGTGACCATTTCTTCCCCTGGCTACCTCCCCCTGATCCCTCAGGTGCCTTAAGTTGCATATTCAGGTACCTGACCCAAGCAATGTCCACAATCCACAATTATCCATGCATATTCCTAAAACCTCAAATTTCCCATTTCCTCAGGAACCACAGCTCAACAATCTGTTGATCTAGTTTACCTTAGGTCTCTATACACAAACAGAAGGACTTGCCGAGCAGGTAATGTGAGTTAAACCTTGTCACACATATTTCTTACACAGGTGTCTCAGTACTGTTATTGTCTAAGTTTGAGCCTACTCCTCCCGTGGATGCTGTGTTTATTTGTGGGAGGATGAACCAGGTTCTTGGTTTTGTATCAGCTGTCTTTACCATGTTATCTAAGAGTTGTAGTAGCTACCCTCTGGGGACTCAACCTGCCAATTTGAACAGAAGCTGGGAAATGCTGCTATTACTTTTCCTCCTCCTCTTTTATTTTTAAAAAGCTGAGACAATTTGCTTTTGTCCTGCACTGTTTTAATTTCTGATTTCTTGAAATATAGCTCTGAAAAAAACAGGCTTTAAAAAAAGCCTCATTATGTTTTAAGTGGGGCTACTTGACTATATCTAAACCCAAATCACTCTGGCTTCCACTGAATGGCCAATAACAGGCCTACCCCAAGCATCTGTGGCTCTTTGTTTAGCTTTCTCTGGCTTAGGATGAGTGTAAATAGTAATTGTTTTCTGTTGTAGGCAGAAACTCTGAGGACCTTCACCTACCCGACTGATAAATTTGGGATGGTAAATAGGGCCACCTTTTGTCTCAATTCTTACTTAATCCTTACTCATTGAATAGACATGACCTTAGACAAATTGAGACCTGAAAAAGACTTTAATTCAGAGAGCCCAAGGTCACCCATTGCATCTTGGGCCATCCTAGTCTTCTTGACCTTTGTTTTGCCAGTGGAGTTTGATGACTTGGGAGGAGAGAAGGAACTAAAATCCAATTCAGTACAAGTCAAGACATCAGGTTCTTGATGTCACTGGTTGTCTTTGAGAACAAAGGACATAACCATAACAACAATATTTCCCAGTAGAAGGAAAAGTATTTGTATTTTAAAAGTGAAAGCGTGAAAAGATGAGCCTTAAACTAAAAGGAGCTGGAGAATGAGGGAGTTGGATTAGATAGTTTCTCACGGTATTTCTAGCCCATGATGTCACGATCTCATATGAGGGGGAATCATTTTAAAAGACTGATAACTTCATGTGTATATGTGTTTGTGTAATTATGTATGTGTGTGTATATGTGTGTATGAGTAGATGGTTGGTTGCTGTCCTCCAAAATGTCATCACCATGATAAAGTGAAATTTCAGTGTATCCAACTGTGGCTGATCAGACCAATACGAGCTCAAAATGCTCTACCGCAGGTGTTTGGAGTGGATATCCCAAATTTATGCATCCTGTGCTTACTTTGTGCTGTCTCAATTCTGTTTTGCTCAAAGAGCACAGCACCTTTTCTTATGTGGGCATGCCATGCTGAGCAGTCCTGTACCAGTGTCACCCATGTTGCACAGTCAAATACAAAATTCTTGAGAGAGACCTTGAGAGTGCCCTTGTATCGTTTATTCTGTCCATCATAAGATTGCCTGCCCCATGCAAGTAATCCATAAAAGTAGTCTTTTTGGCAAATGTATATTACACAGCACTGTGTATATATGCACATATATGTGTGTGCATTCATACATAAGTGCACATGCAAAAAAGACAAAAGGACTAGTATGACCCTGAGTATCATGTATGCATGCATTTCTCCCAAATCTAAGAAGAAGGAAGAGATCAACCAGGCATGGCTTTGGGTCTAGTATAAAACCTGATATTTACATATTTTCTTAAAGTTCACAAAGTATCAATGATAGATAGATGGATAGATAGATAGATGGATAAATACCAGTCACTATCTTGGCCCTAGTATTTCTAACTAAGAATTTCCATGAGTTTAATGGATAAAAGCTGAGATTTATAGAAATCTTTAAAGTTCACAGAAAATATGTTTAAAAATATGTGAATATGCATATGTATGCATATGTGTATGTGTGTACACAAGTAAATAAAGACTATTGGAATATATCCCAAAATGTATGTGCATATATGTATGAGTGTATGTGTGTATCCATATGCACATACATGTATGTGTATAGGTGTGAGTGTGTGTGTATGGGAGTCTGTGTGTGTGTGAGCTGAAGGAATAGCAACAGGAAGGGAATTACATTTCACGGGTTTTAACCTAGGTGAGATTGGCAGCTGTGTGAAGAAAGGAAGTCATGGAAAGACAATGAAGTTAGGAATAAACACGGTAAGAAGGAAACTGAGCTTACTAAAGAAGATAAGAAGCAAGTAAGGCAGGTGGCAGATGAAGAAAGAAGGAACATGGGAAATAACAGATGATAGATATGTGTGGAAATGCACACACTTGAACACATGCATGTGCATGTGACTGATGCAGGCACACACATATTCACATGTGCATGCATGGACGCATGTATTCTTATCCTCTCCCAATCATATCAGAGGAATAATCTATCAATATTTGGTTATAATGGACACAGTAATTTATCACTTTAAGGGGCAAGCAAAATATGTGATTAACAGCTGGGACAAAAGTAATGGTCCATTTAATCTCATTTTTTTCTTAAACATTGTATAAAAAAAGTCCATATATTTACATAGTTGAACACACACACACACACACACACACACTATGAAGCAATATTTCCCCTTTATAATTTTATGTCTCATTTTGGGTCATGTTTTCCTTAAGATATCTTCACCTCCAAATTATCTCCCAAATAATTCCTGTAGGAATCTTAGTAATATAAAATAATATAATATAGATATACATATACATGTATTCTATCTGGATATATAGAATATATATCCTTCTATATAAGCATATACTATAAATAGCCACATATACACATGTATGTAACATATATATGCATACATATACCATATGTATATATGCCATATTACACACACGTATGCATATATATGCATATACATATACAGAGAGAAAACAAGAGCGCACATCACAAGTCTCATAGTCTGACTCCCTATTTTCCAGATGAAGGAGGGAATGAACATTTACAAAGTGCCTACTTTGTGTACGGAATGTTCAGGGAGGACTAGCACCTCTGATGTAAGGGCATTCTTAGCAGATGAGCTAAGCCAGCTTGAGGGTAACCAAGAGACTTTAAACCTATTGGTGAGTTATAGGGATGTCTACCCCAAGCGTATGAAGACTTCCTTAGGTGTAACGGGAGAATGAGAATAATTTGTTCCAAAGATCATGAAGGTGGCTAAAGCAATCCCTGTGGAATACTTAGAACTGTCAGGTATCCAAGACACCAAGGTCATCCACTGCAGCCTGGGCCATCCCCAGTCATTTTAACTTTGCCCTGTCACTGGACTTCAATGACTCAGGAAGAGAGGATGAAGCTGATGACTTTGCACAACTCTGCCTCACGAGCAAGTCAAGACGTCACCAGCAATGTCATTGGAATCTTCAAAATCTAAGGAAGAAGAAGAAAAACAATATGTGCCACGCACTGAGCGAGGGACTTTACAAATATTATCTTATTTGATCTTCATAACAACTCTGGGAGGTAGGTGCCATTATGATCCCATTTTTCAGTTGAACAAAGTGAGGCAAGCCTAACTTAAAAGTCTTGCTAAGGTCACACAGTCATTAAGTGTCTGAGGCTGAATTTGAACTCAGATCTTCCCAACTCCCAGACCCAGCATTCTATCCTTTATGTTCCATAGCTGCATCACGAAGTCAAGGGAGGTTATAAGTGATTTGCCAAAGGTCACACAGGTAGTAAAAGGAAAAACTCGGATTTGAGCTAAGTTCCTCTAATTAAAGAGCTAGTGTTCTTTCTCTCATGGCAGACATTTTCATTCATTACAACAGAATACAAGTATTTTTGACATTTCCTCCACAAATAAAGTACAGGAGCTTGTATAATTTCTTTACCTAGTTCCTATAAAAAAGTGGAAACAAAGCTCTGAGTATTTCTAAAATTATCAAACACCCATGTACCACTCAAAACACCGTCTACAATATGAATGCCCCATGCTCATTGTATATCCCCAGGAGAGCTCTTTAGAAGGCTGACTTTATGTGTCCTCAATGGCATCTCGTGAGTGGATTCCATGCATTACGGTTCAGCACAACACACTGAAGGGATTAAAACAATCACCATATTGCCCTGCTCTTACAGTCATGCTTGGCTTGACGCATGCTGTTTTCAGTGGAGGAGCTATACTGCTAAATTAAAAGGCTATATACTCACAGCAAGGGGCTTCTGATGACCTGAATGGTTGGAGCTCGGGTAATTTGCAATGCCATCTGAACTCTAAGGGTACATAGCAGAGACTGTTCACAGGGCACAGCACGTGCTGAAAGATAATGTTTGTTTCTGGGAGATGTGTACAAAAGTAGATAAAATTTCTGTGCCGCATCATCAGTCACTTTAAATTAAAATAATTAATAGAAAAATGAGGTGTTGCCCTACAGGTCACGAGCGCTCTGTTTACTGATGTGACTACAAAAACTCTGAAATGTCTTTGGAACTTGAAAGCTTGTCAATTGCGGATTTGGAATGTTCAGTGCCAGATGGGAGAATGCACAATGTCAGGATTGCTTGAGCCAATCTGTTCCTAGAGATGTAGGTGTGAAAACGTCAATAGCTTATTTTCCTTTTGAAGAGATTGTTTGCCGTGATTTCAAAGCCAATCATTTATTTATGCTAGTGGGAAGTAGAAAGGAGGCAGGGTGATGCGACAAACCAAAATAGGGGGAGTTTGACTACATGGGAACAAATTGGAGGGCAGACTACAGACGACTGCAGATCAAATTCTGCTCTCTGTAAGTTCAAACCCCACTGACTGCTCTGGGAGTTGTACATGGGCAGCCCTCCTAAGGATGAATCTGGCCCTCGCTCTGATGAGAACAACTTGTTCTAACACTTGTGACAACATACACCTGTTATTTACCCAATTTGAAAATTCTACCAACAAGGAAAAAAACAGGGAAAAAACCCTCAGTGCCAGCGCGTCACTATTCACAGCTGCTTCCAACCAATACTAATCACTGCAAAGCAGACGCACATCTCCACATGAACAGGGGAATGCAAATGCAAATGATAGTCCTCAATGAGGCATTTCAATAGGATTCCAGAGTCCTGTACATGACAACGCTAGGCAGGCAGGAAAAGTTTAAAAATATGGAACAAAGCAAAGATACATAAAGGCAAGGACCTACCAAGGGTTAATCGTCAAACAGACTAGTGGGTATACAATTTCCATTTTTAAATGTTCCACAAATAGGCATAAAACTTAATTTAATTCTACCAAGTATTTAGTAAGCATCCACTGTATACCTGACTGACACTATGCTAGATGCTAAAAAAAAAAAAAAAAAGACAGAAATGAAGGAGTTACTGCCCTGAAGTAGCTTATATTTTATTGGGGCAGGGAGAGAAGAGGAGGAAGGGAACATGTATTTAAATAAATATAAAAATATATACCAACTAAACACAAAATAATTTCAGAAGAGAATGATAAAAACTGGGAAAATCAAGAAAGGCCTCTTGTAATAGATGGCATTTCATCTAAGCCTTAAACAAAGTCAGAGAATCCAAGTGGTGCAAGTGAAGAAGGAAAGCATCTGAGACATGGACAAAGATACAGAGGTGGGAAACCACAGAAGTGGGAGACCAAATAGCCTTTACAAGGAGCAAGGAGCAGACTGGTTTGGCTAGAACTGTTATATCTGAAGGAACAAAGACATAAAAGGGTGAAAAGGGAGGTTGGAGCCAGATTGTGAAAGGTTTTAAATGCTAAATGGAGAAAGTTGCACTTTGAAAATCAGGAGACCCTGAAGCTATTTAAGAAGGGAGTGGAGAAGTCAGACCTATGTTTATAGGAGTATTAATTTGGCATCTATGGATGATCAGTTGAAGAGGGAAACCACTTAGGAGGTCATTCCTATAATAAATGGGTGGGTTAGGAGGGGTGATAAAGACTTAATGTGCAGAAATATTAAGCAAATTATTTATTTGGAAGTAGACACAGAAATAAAGATAGGGTGCCCATAAAATTTGAAGCTTTTTGAGCAGAGGGGTAGCATGATCCTATGGTCAGATCTGTACTTTAGAAATATCTCTGTCTGCTGTGTAATAGATGAACATTTTATAAATGTGTGCATATAGTTTTCCTTCATTTCCAAAAATGGTCTAAGCAATATTTTGTAAGAGAAAAGCATTTTATGTGAACAGAGGAAATACAGATGAAATCAGTTGTCATAGTTTTGAAGGATTGTCAAGATGCCCAAAAAATTATTAGGGAGAAAATCACATATTTGATTATTACTCAGAGAATTCAAATATTCTTAGACCCATAGGCTTACTTTGTCTTCTTTACAAAATCTTTCTTTAAGAGTTATAAGAATCGTCTTCACTACCTTGGCAACCATTGTGTCCACTTGAAGATGTCTCCATATGGAGGAGAAATGCTCGATTTCCTCCCTGGTCAGGATCTCCATTCCATGAGAAATCCAACTGTCCTCCCTTCACATATAAATCAATTTCCTTTCCTGGTTGCTTCATCTCTTCAATAGCAACCTTGCCCACCTTGAAATGGCTCCTCTCCTCTGCTTATAATTGAGAAGGGGAGGTTCTCCTCAAGTAACTGAAGGGCTGTCATATGAAAGAGTAATTCTTCTGTTTGGCACCAGAAGCAGAACCAGGAACAGTGAGTAGAAGTTGCCAAGGGGGTAAATTTAGACTTGATTAAAAAATATTCATTAAGAATTGTAGTTCTTTAAGGGAAGGAAGTGAGGAGTGGGAGTGGATTAAGCCTTTATATAGCTCCTACTAAGCAGCTAGGCAGCACAATGGATAGAGTGCTGAGTCCAGAAAACTGATCTTCTTGAGTTCAAATCCACCCTCAGATACTTAGTGTTTGACCCTTAGCAAGTCACTTAGCCTGGTTTGCTTCAGTTTCGTCTGTAAAATGAGCTGAAGAAGGAAATGACAAATCACTCTGGTATTTTTGCCAAGAAAACCCCAAAGGGGTCACAAAGAGTCAGAAAAAAATGGCTGAATGACAATAACATCAAGTCTTCCTAACTCCAGGCCCAGCACTCTATCCAATGAGTCACCAAACTTCTAGAATGAGCTACTTTACCATAACTGAAGATCTTGAGCAGTCTGGATAATTCCTTGTCAAGTATGTTATAGTATGGATTTCTTACAGGTATGGATTGATGCCCACTAAGATCATTTCCAGCTTTAAAATTCAATGATTCCATGAAGCCACAGAATCTCCTCAATGAGATATACAACCACTTAAAAGAAATCATGCTTACAATTTATAAGAAAAACAAAATGATTAAAGAATTCCTGTTGTCTAGGCAGACTATGAGCACACTTGGATACACTTATCATTGCTTAAGCTAGGCCCAGAGAGAGATTTGTATTTCATTTGGGAAATGATGTACCATTTTTAATAATCACAAGATGATTTTTTTTATGTTAAAGAACATCTTTAAAACACCATTATCCTTCTGAAGACTACATATAACTAAACAGACACCTCAGTCACTGAAGAAATAAAATAGCAGAATAAACTAAAAGAACTGGAAGATTGAAAGCTGGGCCAAAGTAGGCTATGATGCATTACCCATAATGCCTTTCCCACAAGAAGCAGCATGAAAGATCTTATTCAGGAAATGTATGATTGGAAAAGGAGGCTCTCGTGGAATAAGAACAAAAGACACCAGGTAGATAACCCGAGTGATACACTAGTACCAATGTCCTTTACAAAGGCCTCCGGTACCTTGGGTAGATCTTGTGAGTAACATTTATGGGAAGATATAAACAAAAACTACAAAGCATGAGAAGATGACAATCTGGCTTGATGGATAGAATACTCTATGATATTGTGGATCTATTAAAATAATTCATTTAAGGTAAAAGTGGGGAATCTAGATGAAAGTATTCTTGAGGCATTTGGAAGTATAGATTGTAAATTTGGGAAAGAGGTCAGAACTGGCTGGAAATAGGAGTCATCTGAATTAAAGTAATTGTTAAAATTCCGAGAATGCATACGATTGTCAAGGGAAAGAATATAGAAAGAGGAAAATAGAGAAACCATATTCTTAGGAAATACTCACCTTCAGTGTAAAGAAAGAAGAGTCAGCAAAGGAGATACGAAGAAAGTAGGAGAAGATTCAGCAAAGTGTGGGGTCTGAAATCAAGGAGGACAGGGTAATCAACAATATCAAATATTATAGAAAACTGAAGAAGGATAAACACTGGCTAAGGCAGTTAGATCTGGAAATAAAGTGGTTAATGATTAATTATGAGAGAGCTCTTGTAATAGAGATGGTGGTAGATTCTGATTACAGGGGGTTGCAAAGAGAGTGAGTTAGGAAATGAAGGCTTGAGTCAAAAACTACTTTTTCAAATAGCCTGACAATCATAGGAAGGAAAAGAGATGATATTGTAAGTAAATGAGTTGAAAGAGACAAAAGGAAGTCTTCTCTTTTCAAGGATTGGGGAGGTCTAAACATTACTATAGACATGTAGGGAGTCAGTCACCAAGCAATTACTAAATGACAACAATGTGTCATATACATTGTGTTAATTGATAAGGATACAAAAAGACCCCAAAAAGTCACAGCTTTCAAGGAACTCAATAGTCAAATAAAGAGATTACATGCAGAACACTGTGTACAAACAAGGCATATGCATGATAAACTGGAAATGATCAGTAGGAAGAGGCACGAACATTAAACCAGATAAGGATAATCTGTTTATAAGAATCAGGGATTTTCTCTGGGGCTTGAAGGAACCTAGGGATACCAGGAGACGGAGATGAGGAAAGAGAGAATTCCAATAATGGAAGACAGCCAGTGAAAATGCCCAGAGTTGGTAGAATGAGTGTCATGTGTGAGCTGTGGTTAGAAGAAGAAAAAGACCAGAAATTTTGGAGGGAGCCACATCATGAAGGCCTTTGAAAGTGATACACAGGATTTTATATTTGATTCTGCGGATGATACGGAGCCCCATATTCAATGGGGAGGTGAAGTAATGTGGCTATATCTGTGATTTAGGAAGAATAATTTGACAAATGAACACAGGGTAGATTGGAATCAGAGAACAGAGACAGGGAGAACAGCCAAGAGGCTTTTGCAGTAATTCAGGCAGGAGATAATAGGTGGCTACACTAAGGTGGCTGCAGTGTCCCAGGGGACAAGGGGACATATGTCACAGATGTTGCAAAGCGAGAATCAGCAGAATTTTGCAACTGATTTTATATATATATATATATATAATATGACTGATAGGATAGTAATATTCTCAATAGTGACAGGAAAGTTAGAAAAAAGGCAAGATTTTGGGAGTGGAACATACATTTTAAGAACAAGGAATTTATCGAAGACCTATTATGTGCCAAGCACTATGCTAAGTGCTGGGATTTTAAAAAAAGCCAAATGCCAGTCCCTGCCCTCAAGGAGCTTAGATAGAGGAGAGAGAAGGAAGCATGTCTGTATTGAAATCTGAAGACCCCAAATCTATGAGGTCATATATCTAATAAAATATTGACTTTGAAATACATGTGGGTCATTCAGATAGAAACTTCCAGAAGGCTAGAGACAATGGAATTAAGGGGTAAGTGAACAGTCATGGGAAAATGCTGAGAAGTAAGTAATTCTCTTCCACTTAGAAGAGAAGAAAATGCATTAAGACACTGAGAAATTGAAGTAAGGAGCTGACGGAGTTTAGGCCAGATGGCCTCAATTTTCTCAGCAATGTAGGAGAAAAAGTCATATTCTATGAGTGGGACAGGGGGAAATGAAAATAGGAAAAAATCTGAAGCAATTATTTGCTACTGTAAGAAAGGAAAACATAATATTAGAGAATAGTTATTCAAATTCCAATTTCAGATATAATACAGGTAGACCATGGGATGTAAAGTCAGAAAATTTAAGTTCAAATGCTATATCCACTACTTACTACCTGAATGACCTTGGGTATGTCACCTTAACTTTCCAGGCCTCAGTTTCTTCATCTGTAAAATAAAGGCAGTGAACTCGATGAGCTCTAAGGTGTATTCTAGCTCTTAATCTTACAATTTGAAATAAAAGAAAGTCAGTGATATGAATCCTTTTTCCTCTTTGGATTAAAGTTTGTACTCTTTAGAGACACCCAAACACAAAATAGTTAAGGATTACCACAAGAGGATTAACAGAGAAAACAAAAATTTGGTTTTTATCCATTATTGGAATTATATAGTAATCCCATAATAGAGAAAGCAGGAAACATAAAATCACAATGGAAGAGATTTGGATGTAAGGAGAGAAAAAAAATCTCATTTTCGTATTTGCAAACTCACAACAACTAAATAGCTTTTTAAAGTATAAATAACAAAAATAAACAGGTGTTTCTTTCCCCTTGTATTTCATATGTATCATTTAAATTTTTTGCTAATGTAATTGGATTGATTGCTCTGCTCTTTTACTAAGGGTTGTTCAGGGAATATGTCATTATGCACCTAATATTTGTTATTTTCATAATCTCATACTTAGGATGTTAGAGGTTAGATAAAGTAAATGCTGAGAAACTGTTGATTTTTTTTTGTTATTAAGCAGTCAATGAATTTGTTATTTGATGATTATTCTGACTTACAAGCTAGCAAGGGAAATCAAACAAAGATAAGGGATTCAAGGAAAGTATATTGTAGGAGGGAAAAGGAGGCAAATATCTTTTGTAGCTACAGTGATCCAGGAAAGCTTCAGAGAACAAGTAGCATCTGAACTATATTTTTGAAAGATGACATGAATGAAAAAATTAAAATTCATTAAGAAAGAAAGAAAAAGAAAGGAGGGAAGAAGGGAAGGTGGAAAGGAAGGGTGGAGGGAAGGAAGAAAGAAAGAAAAAGAAAGAGAAAAAAAAGAAAGAAAGAAAAGAAAGGAAGGAAGAAAAAGAAATAGGATGGGAGGAAGGAAAAAAACTAGAAAGGGACAAGATTTGCAGGAAAAAAAAGTTTGTTTTGGACATATTAGATTGCATCTTCTTGTTCTTCTTTACTGGATCATCCTTGATGTTCTGTCCCTTATTCATTGCTGTTGGCCAACTCTACGTATTCAACTCTCATCTCTTTCCAAAGCTCCAATCTACATCTTGAGGTTCCTGATAAACCACTTAGATGTCCCATAGGAATTTCTAAATCATAATTCTCTATTCTCCCCCATCTTCCAAATCCAATCCATTTCAAAGTCTTCCAATTCCTCTCACAGTCATCACCTTCTCCCTATTCCCACGGCCACCATGTTGATTCAGGGCTACATCACCTCTTGTACCTGTACTACTATAGTAGTCTCCTAGTTAATCTCCCTGTCTCCAGTTCCTCTCCTCTCTAACCCATCCTCCACAAAGCAGCCATTGATATTTCCAAAGCATAGGTCTAACTGTTTCATGCTCCTGCACAGAAGGCTTCATATGTTCCCTGTTATCTCTAAGATAAAATACAGGATCCTCTGATTGTCATTAAAGACTTTAAAAATCCATCTCCACCTTATCATTCCAAACTGGGCTACCGGCTATCTTTCATAAATGGCATTCTATGCCCATCTTTAGTTTTGAAGTATTGGTTTGCAAATATGTCTCATCATCCCCTTTTCTAATATTTTCCTTAGGGGTGGGAATCCCACCTTATTTGTGTTTGGATCTCCCTCAGCAGGTAGCAGTGCCAGTCTTCCCCAAAGGTGCTTAACAGATATTAAAGTGTACCTGATTGACTATACTCAATAAAAATTAGTTTATTAAGAGAATTCAGCTCCATCTAGTATGCAAGATAGATTAGAAGGAAGGGGAGAATGGATACATAAAATACCAGCATGTCCCAGAAGCACTTACAGCAATCTTGTGAGAATGGAGAGTAAAAAGGACAGTATGAGGATTATTTCAAAGAGTAAATGGCAGGCTAAATGGGAGATAAGATATAGAAGGATAAGGAAACATCAAAAATGATGACAAATTCTCCAGCCTGAATTACAGGAAAAAATACTGATGCCACTAACTAATGCTGTAATATAGACCACATTCAGTAAACAGTGGTTAAAAATCCCTTCCAGGGAATTGTACACCAGAGGAAACCAAGCTGCTAGATGACAGAATATGATAACAATAAATCAGTGGCATTATTCAAATAATTTCTAACCCATTCTAAGGGTTCTGTCCCATAGAAACTAGGGTTCTTCATTATAAGTTCCAGAGCTGTGCAAATATTTGAGAAAGAGTTCAGTCACTCATTGTTGAATGCAAATTTTAAAAGTTCTATCACAGGGTCTAAGACTTCCACTCCAGTGCCAGAGTTGAGTAGGCTATATTTAAAACCATATTTTTTATATAAACTAAAAGTAAATAGATCATCACACTCATAAACATTGGCATCATGTCTTAAAGGTTTACCAAAGGCTTTCATCATAATTTTGTAGGATTTTTCTCTGAAACTTCTCAAGAACAAAGCTGCAGTAAGGAAAGAACTTCTTTTAAATTCAGAAACTCATTTGGATACACAGCTTTTAGACTTGCAAATAAAAGCATACTTTTCTTCTCTCTCTTTTTCATTGCCCATCTTCTACCTTCCAGGACCCTTTTCATTTAACATGAAAAAATGTTTTCCCTTTTTCTTGTCCAGAAACAATGGTTTAACTTTAAATTTAGGGATCAACATAGAAATCTGTGATACAGTTGTGTCAGGCATAATTAATTCCTCATTTTCTCCTCCCCTTCAACTAGGCTTCATAAAATGCCCTCTAACCATTACTTTAACAATGTGATGACAGTTTAATTAGATCAAGACTCCAGCGAAAAGAACCATGTTGGAATCAAAGACAGTTATGGATTAGTGAATCTCAGATTAGGTACCTTACCCTCCATGAGGCTTTCCACTACATAAAGTGACTGCCTCAAAAATGTCAATTCCTGACTGATAATGCTATTTTTTTTTTAAAAAGTTTTCTATGGATCCTATGAGATGGCTATCTACCTTATGATACCTATTTTAATTGTGGAAAGTAATTTTTTTGAGGATTTCATAAGAAGTATTCATCCTCCTAAGGACAGTATGAATATACTATTTACATTAAACCCCTCCCCCCTTCCTCTTAGTCCTCATACACAGCACTCCATCTACTGTCTCTGAGGCTTTGGACTGGCTATGCCTATGCCTGGAACGCAATTCTCATTCTTCCTCTTAGGATCCCTAGTTTTCTTCAAATCTGAGATTAGGCATGACCTTTTACACAAAGACTTTCCTAGTTCCTCTCCAGTCTAGTCCATAGATATTAGTGCTTTCTCTTTCAAAATTAGTGTGTAAATAATGATTAACTTCTCTCTATACATCTCTTTTCTCTATACATAGAATGTAAATTTCTTGAGAGTGGGAACTATTTTCTTTTAGTCTTTTATCACAGTGCCTGCTTCAGCCTGATTCATGGCCATTTGAACAAATTGTTTTCATCTGCCCTTTCTGTCAGGGGAAATTTCACATGTTTAGCATAGACACTCTATGGGTGTAAGGTATGTTGACTACCTTCAACTTGGTTTAGCCTATCCACCTAAAGAGTTCTATCGACATGTGGCCACTGGACATGCTACATCTTCTTGGAGATACAGGTGAGAGTTGCGGTGTATAGATTGTCAGGGAGGACTAAGCATAGTGAGAAAGCTTGCCAAGGCCTTTTCAGGGTTGTTCATCCACCTTTGGTGTCCCACCTTTCATTCCCTGGTAGCTCTGCAGACTTGCTTCAGCAACTTCTTACGCATTCTGTACCCATCTCAGCATCCAGTCCTAAGTAATTAGCCAGATAGTCGAAGCAAGAATGCACTACTCACTGGCTCAACATTTTTTGTCATTTAATCATGATAACTGATATTTTTCAGTTGGTTCCTCCTTCTTAATAAGTATCATGACTCCTAGATACTTCTGCCATGCCAGTTACTATCACAGTTCCTTCTTCCTCCCAGCTATTCCTGCTATCTTCCATTCAGCACTTGTGTCTTGGATTTACAGCATTATTTGATAGCTAGTCCAGTGGGCTATGTTTACTACAGTCTAAATTCCAAAAGGTTAACACAAAATATAGCATGGAAATATTGTTAGGACTTTGATAACTGAACAAAGTATCCCATGTTTTATTACAACAAAATAATAATAATGTAAAAATAACAGTAATAAAATAATAATAAATAATAATTATAAATCACATTTATATGGCTCTAAAGGGCTATCCTCACAATCATCCTATGAAGTGGTACAAGTTTAAAGAAAATGAAAGTGAAACCTTGATAATTTAAATTACTTTCCCAGTGATACACCGTAAGTGTCTGAGACTGGATTCAAAAGCAGGTCTCTTGCCTCCATAGTCTGGCATTATTTTCAGACACTTCTTAATACTAGACCTCAATTTTAAAGTCAAGAATTAAGAAACCAATAGGATTGTTCAGAATGTGTAGCTAATATGTCATTATTTTAATTGAGATGGTTATCTTTTTTTAAGTTTATACGGCTGCATTTTCCCTTCCCTCATATGATTTAGAATATGCAGATGTTACTCCTCCAAAAAGTGTCATTTTATGATCTTTGCATAATATGTTCTTTTGGTAGTAGTCCCAAAACATTTATATATCCCTTTAGGAAAACAGAAAATCATATTTTAATTGAGCTGTGAACTAGGTTACAGGCCTAGAAGAGTTCATAGGAAAAGGTGCTTCTCAGTTTTATTTTCTCCTTTTTTACCATTTTACAACCACTAATCCCCCATTTATTCCTACTTTTTATAGTTAAACTAATTTGCTCCTTGAATCTCAAGGCATTCATAAAGATGCAGAGATTGGGCAAAATGAAAGAAAACCAAATCTAGTATTTTCCTCTCCGGTGAAACTTAAACTATACCAGTTGAATTTAATTGTAAATGACTATTTTTTTAAAGCCTTTGCTACACTTGTTGAGGAATAGAAAAATAATAAACATCTCATTTCTTGTGGCTTTGCTATTAGTGCCTTTAAGACAATTAAAAAATAGCCAATTAAAGACTACAGCTGATTTGTAATGGCAGTTGAACACTGCTGTCATGGAGGTCAGTCAAGATAGATTTTCATTCAATTACCTGCCTATCTTGCCTCCCTCCAAGGATTCTTGCGAGAGTCATCTGTACCATACTGTTCAGTGACTTTAGACTTGAAGTTCATTAGCTCAGTGGCAGATTAATGTACTACACTTTATAAGAAACTCAAGTGTCATCTTGCAAGTTACTTTTTTAAATCTACTAAAGCATCCCTACTCATTGCAGTTAAATTAAATCATTTAAGTCAATTTTTTAGTGCTTTACAGAAATTACTTTCCTTTCCCCACTGGGCTGCAAGCCTTCCAGAAGATGTGTTAATCTTATCATTTTGTTACCATGAATGTAAGGTTTGTTTTTATTCAGTCAGCTATCTTTTCCATCATCATTTTTTGTCCAAGCCAGAATTTCACACTGCATAAATTACTTTGTAAGAATAAGTTATGTCCATTTGAAAGCATTTTTAACAATCAATCCCTAAGTATTTTTTTAGAGTACATATCTTATATCTCAAAGTATGAGACAATTCTGTCTTCAAAGAGCTTATAACCTTTATGGGAAGCGTGGTTAATGTTAATTATAGGGAGTAGAAAGGAAAAGAAGAACAGATTTGTGACTTTATTCCGAACTGGGCAAACTTGCTCATCCAACGTATAATAGCACCATGACAGTAACTTTCATTCTTACAAAGCTGCCCCAGAAATTGTTAAGTGACTTGCCCAAGGTCATACAGCCAGGACAAAGTGTCAGAGATAAAACTTGAAGCCAGGCCTTCCTAACCATGAGGCCAGTTCCACTTGTTCCACTCTACCACACTACTTCTCAAAACACGACATGCAAAATAATTAGAGATCAATATATATTAATGTGAGCTCATCTGTGAGCTCACACATTAAGTACCATTGGAATTCCAAAAAAAGAATAATTTAAGCTAGAATACTTAAGCTGGACTCTGCAAAACTGACTAGTATTTAGATAAGTGAAAGATTACAGAGGCCAAGAAGCACTAATGGGCATAGTATATGTGGAGCATACAAGAAAACCAGGCGGGAAAGAGTGGAAGGTTCATGTTGGAAAGTAGGAGATAGGATTGGACAGATAAGGAAGGAGGCAATATTGGTTGCAGGGAGTGGTAGGTGGCATAGCGGATGGAGTGCTGGGCTTAGAATCAGGACAATTCATCTTCCTGAGTTCACATCTGGCCTCAGACACATACTAGCTATGTGACAGTGGGTAAAATCACTTAACCCTGTTTGCCTCCATTTCCTCATCTATAAAATGAGCCAGAAAAGGAAATGGAAAACCTCCCCAGTGTCTTTGCCAAGAAAACCCCAAATGGGATCATGAAGAGTCTAATGCCATTGAAAAACCACTGAACAACAAACATTGGTTACATGACAATGAGCATTGGGTCATGCTATAGAACAGGTCAATTAAATGTTTGAGGTGCTATATATCTAATTTCAGTGAATTTACACTTTTTAAATACAAATAATTGTCTAGAGAAAAAGACAAATCTCTATATTTTTTTTTTTAGTGTTTCTTCTTAGGAAAAAGATGAACAAGGTTTAGTGAAAAGAGTGCTGAACTAGTCAGAAAACATTTGGTTTTGAATAGTGACTCAATGCTAGCTATGAAATATGACACTGGAAAGTTCCCGACCTTCTGTGAATCTTGGTTTCCTCATCTTTAAAATGAAGATACTACTAGATTGTTGAGATTAAATGAGATAATGTATGCAACTTACTCTTGAAACATTAAAATACCATATGTATGATATGCTCCAAAGTAATGCAGTTGAGATTAAAAGCAGAAATAATGCATATTTATGATATATTTAGTCAATGAAATGAAAAAGTTCACTCACCCAAAATATCTCCATCTACATATATGATTGTCTCCAAAGTCATTGATATAAGGAATACACTCAGCAAAACTTAAGAAGCTAGCAAAATTTGAACTATTATTTTCAGGATTTCATACTATATATGTACAAGTATATACTTATAGGTAGTTTTATTATGACATACCTTACATTTTCTTCAATGTTTTTCATTCATTTGGCTTCATTTTACTATTTCTTGTTTCATGGAGTAATTGACTTCTTTTTGGTTCATTTTAGTTTTTGGAAAGTCTATTACTCGTGTAACATTTTTTACCTGTTATGACTAAGTTGTTAACTCTCTTTCCAAATCTTTCCTCCAAAACTCTCATTACTTTTTCCAATTCTTTACTCTATCCCTCTAATTTCATTTTTTTCACGGTCCCTTCTAGGTATTCTTGATCTTTCGACCAAGCCTTTGCTTGTAGATATTGTAGGAATCATTCTATTCTTCTCAGTTGGTACCTTGGTGATCCCAGTCACGTTAATACCTTTTTATGACAGGACTATTTTTTCATGAATTTTTTTTACTCATTCTTCCAGTCTTACTTCCTGAATTGAAACAGTATTAAGGACAATCTCAGTGTCTTTCTGGAGGGAATAGCCAGAATATGTCTCATCTTGATTCATGTTCTCTGGGGTACAAATACTGATTTTTCAAGTTAGTATATATTAAATTATTTTCAAAGAGCTCAGAGACATCTCAGGCTAGGTACCTGCAAATTTTGAGTATATCTCAAGCAATTTGACCTAGCATAAAGTTGATCAATCTCCTATTAGTATGAGCTTAGCAAACTCCCAACTTAGGTTTGGTCTGGGTCATACAATTAGAAATTTACTCCTTATTAGAGCTCCAGTGGAATATAAACAGTCCCAGATCCTGTCAGTTAGTCAGAAAGCTCTGCAGGTTCAGAGAAACAGAACTGTATGCTATACCCTTGTTCTCAGGTCCTTCCTGGGGAAAGATTTCAGTTTAAATCTATAGAATAAAGCTGGAACCCAAGAAAGGCTTTGGAACGCAAAATTGATTTTAGCAAAATGGATAGAATGCTGAACTCTAAGGCAAGAAGATATGAATTCATATGTAGCCTAAGGCATGTAATAGCTGTGTGACCCTAGGCAAGTCACTTAACTTCTCTTTGATTCAGTTTCTTCATAGGTAAAATAGGAATAGTAATTGCACCTACCTCCTAGCGTTGTTATAAAGATAAAATGAGATAATATTTGTAAAGTACTATACTACTACTACTACTTCTACTACTGATCCTTACCTCAGGCCAGTTCTAAGACATTATATATAGTCACAGGTGCAAAAGTCCAAGCAGTAATGATTCTTCTTGTCCCACATCCCCAACTCAGGCCTCACTGTAACTCTGATTCAGTTTCAAGGTTAGAGAGACGTGGCAACCAGCTGGTTTCTCTTTTTCCCTGCATTAGCATCAGTCTTCACACGTGTCTCCTCCTTAGATCCATGACCACTCCTCACCCTAATGTGCAGCTGAGTACAGAGTCTTCCTGGCAGGACTTTTCAAGCAATCTCTCTATGCTAATCTGGGCTGGAAAAAAGTGACTTGTCAGAATTTCTCCTTGAATTTCACCATCACTATTCAATCTGGTGCTCTGCCTAGACCTTTTCTGAAGTAGTTATCAAACAACTTTCAAACAAACATCTTTTTCCCACTCTGCAGCCTTTGCCAGTTTTCCCCAAAACTACTATTTGTAGTGACTGTTAAATCTTAGAGTATCTTACTGTTAATTTGTTTTGCAGGATACTAGAGAAATCACAAAGTTAAAATTCAATTATGGGGGGGGGGCAGAGAAAAGCAGGGACTTGTTTGAGCTCTCCCCTAAACCCTGTTAAAATCCTATTAAAATGACTCTAAAAATTTTAGAGCAACAGAACCCAAAAAATGAGAGAGTGAAACAAATTTTCAGCTGAAGACAACCTGGAAGGTGAATAGGAAAGGTCTTTTGTGCCTTTCTGGGGAAAGAACTCAGTCCAGCATGGACCCTGGGGGCCAGCATAGATTGGGCACCTGCAAAATGTAAGCAGGACTCAAGGGATTGAATCACTGGCAGGTGTGGTGTTTCCAGACTTCTCAACCCACAAATACCAAAGACAGCTTAGCAGGTCAACAGGAAAGGTCTGTTGGACCTGGGTGAAAGAAGAGTGCTGTCTGATACTTGTCCCAGGGTGGTAGCTGGGGATGTGGCTACAGCAGAGTTCTTGGCCCACAAATTGTGGGACGATCCAGTGGATGATCTGAGGGGGATTACAGGGATTTCTTTGCTGGTGCAAGATTCTTTTGTTTTGCCTGTACCTGGATCTGGGTTATAGTACTGAGTGGAGGTCCTATAGTGAAGAGGAGCACTGGCAAGGTAGGTAATGGCAGTGGAGAGGTAATCTTCCTCATAGTTCCAAGACAGAAAAGACTGCTTGAAGTCTCTCACAAACCAGACCACAGGCCAGAAGAGGAGTAAACATCTCTTCTTTGATCATACCACCTTGGAAAATCTGAACATGTATAGGTCTCTAGAATTGTATCCAGAAATAGCTGCATAAAACTCCTGAAGTTTGAGACAGTATACCCTTCCCATTGGAAGCAGAACCCCAGCTTTAGAAAGAGAAGAAAAGTCAAGTAATTGGCTGGGAAAATGAGCAAACAGCAGAAATAAACTTAGACAATAGAATCTAACTTTGGTGACAAGGAAGATCAAAATATCCAACCAGAAGACCACAAAGTCAAAGAATCTACATCCAAAGCCTCCAAGAAAAATATGAAGTGGTCTCAGGCCATGGAAGAACTCAAAAAGGATTTTGAAAATTGAGTAAGAAAAGGAGAGTAAAATTGGGAAGAGAAGTGAGAGTGATGCATAAAAATCATGAAGAACAAGTCAATAGTTTGCTAAAGGAGACCCAAAAAAATACTGAAAAAAAACAAACCTTAAAAATAAAATGGCAAAAGAGGTCCAAAAAAGCCGATGAGGAGAAGAATACCTTAAAAAATCAGAATTGGCCAAATTGAAAAGGATGCCCAAAGGTTCACTGAAGAAAATAATTCCTTGAAAATTAGAATGGATCAAATTGAAGCTAATGATTCTATGTGAAATCAAGAAATTATAAAACAAAATCAAAAGAATGAAAAGATACAATATAAAATATCTCATTGGAAAAAAATGACCCAGAAAATAGATCCATGAGGGATAATTTTAAAATTGTTCTGCAACCTGAAAGCCATGATTTAAAAAAAGAATGTGGACATCATTTTTTAAGAAATTATCAAGGAAAACTGCCCTAATATTCTGGAACCAGAGGGTAAACAGAAATTGAGTGAGTCCACTAATCACCTCCTGAAAGATATTCCAAAAGGAAAACTTCTAGGAATATTATAACCACATTCCAGAGTTCCCAGATCAAGGAGAAAATATTATAAGCAACCAGAAAAAAAAATTCATGTACTGTGGAAACCTGATCAGGATAAACACAAGATTAAGCAGCTTCTACATTAAGAAATTGGAAGGTTTGGAATATAATATTCTAGAGGTCAAAGAAGCTAGTATTAAAACCAAGAATCACCTACCCAGCAAAACTTAGTATAATCCTTTGGGGGGAAAAGAGGATATCCATTGAAATAGAGGATTTTCAAGCATTATTAATGAAAAAATCAGAGCTGAATAGAAAATTTCATTCTCAAATACAAGACTCAAGTGAAGCATGAAAAGGTAATCAGGAAAGACAAATCATAAGGGACTTATTAAAGCTAAACTTTTTGCATTCCTATATGGACAGAGGATATTTTTAACTAACCTTTCTCAGTATTAGGGTACTTGGAGGGAATACATACATGTAGATAGATAGATACAGATAGATATATATAGATATATATGTATACATATACACATACACACACACATATATATACATATACACATACATACATATATAGACAGAAGACTCAGGGTAAGTAGAATATGAAGATGTGATATTTAAAAAATAAAATTAAGGGGTAAGAGAGGAGTATACTGGAAGCAGGCAAAAGGGAGACATAGAATGGGGTAAAAACTTATAAGAGGCAAGAAAAAACCTTTACGGTAAAAGGGAAAAAGGGAAGGGTGAGAGGTAATGAGTGAACCTTATTCTCATCAGATTTGGCTTAAAAAAGGAATAACATATACGCTGAAATATGTATGGAAATCTGTCTAACCCTACAGGAAAGTAGGGGGTAAGGGGATAAGAGAGAGGGCATGATAGAAGGAAGGGCAAAAGGGAGGAAGGAGTAATCAGAAGCAAACACTTTTGAGGAGGGACAAGGTCAAAGGGAGAGAATAGGATGGAAAGAGGGATAGGATGGAGGGAAATATATTTAGTCTTTCGCAACATGAGTGTTATAGAAGTGTTTTGCATAACTACACATGTATATCCTTTGTTGAATTGCTTGCCTTCTTAATGAGGTTGGGTGGGAATGGAGGAAGGGACAGAATTTGGAACTCAAAAGTTATAAAAGGAAATGTTAAAAATTGTTTTTTTCATGCAACTGGGAAATAAGATGTATAAGCAATGGGGTATGGAAATCTATCTTGCCCCACAGGAAAGTCAGGGGGAGGGGGATAATAAGGGGGATTGGGTGATAGAGGGGTGGGCAGATTGAAGGAAGGGGTAATCAGAATGCACACTATCCAGGGGTAGGGGAGGGGAGAGATGGGGAGAAAATTTAGAACTCAAAATCTTCTGTAAGTGAATGTTGAAAACTAAAAATAAATAAAAGAAAAAAAATTCAATTATGTAAGCTTACCTTTCCCTAGGGGTTAGTTAGCATAGTATTAAGATTACTGATGAACAACTTAGTTTAGAATGGCTAAGTAACCTCAAGACAGCAGTTTTGAAAAATATAGAAAGTATAGTAAACCCCACACAAGAGGAAGTATATGTCGTAAGATGTTGAATAAGAAGGCACTGCAAGCACAAAGAATGACCTAGAAAAAGGCACACTGTCAGAGGGGTTAAAAGAGGACTAAAATTTTTGAGGTCAAAGGAATTGGACAATTAAGAAGAAATGAAATGGATAACGTCCAAGGGGGAAATAGGTAACAGATCTAAAAAATGAATTGTGAAATGTATTCCCTAAGTGCTAGTGTCTTCCATATCAAAAAACCTTATATTTAGCTATTTTATATTTATTAACTATGTGTATGTATATATATGTATATATATACATAATATAAAGTTAATATACATGTATGTATGCATTGTATATATTAATAAATACAAACATACCCACATACATATATGCATATGTGTTTATGTGTTTGTATAATTTGTCACTCCTCCATTAGAATATAAGTTCTTTGTAAGAATTTGAATCTTCAGTTTGTATCTTCAGCATTCTTTGTATTGTATCCGCCAGTGCCTTGTACATAAAAGGTAGGAAGTAAAAGCAGGCAGGTGGTATAATGGAAGGAATACTGTGTGTGTTTTCAAGACGTGAGTTTGAATCTTGCCTCTACCATAATAATGGGATCCTGGGCGAGTCGAGTAAGCTCTCAGCCTCAATTTTCTCACCTGTAAAATGAGGATAATAGTAGCAATTTCATAGGTTGGTACGTAAAGCATTTTACAAAACTTTAAGTACCATATAAATTTTAGATATTTTATCTAATATAAATTTTTGATTGATTGACTTTGACAGGGACTGAGGCATTTTCCTTTAAAGATATGAAGCAAAGAAGATTATTGTAATTGTAGATCTGGGTGTTAAATGGACAGAAGAAAGGCCTTAAGAAACTAGATTTAGAAATTTCTGCATAAAATTATTAGGACTTAGGTAATTAAGACAAGGAAGTAGTTAAATTTTTTCAACATCATTGCTAATTGTAAAGTCAAATGAAATGATGATCCTCTAGCTGGCAGGTATGGGAAAAATTGTGTCTAGCTCTTGCCCTAACATAGCTGCATTTCTATTCAAAAAGTCCATTCAGCACCACCCACAGAAAGGTGGTGGCCCACTTTAGGGCATCAGAGAGAGAACTATAGAGCTAGTTGTGCATATCTAACTCAAAAGGTCACAGATGCTACCAGGTAACTGGGCGCAACAAATCACAAAACATTCTTTGCCACTCTTTCTCGGCCCCTTCTCTTCACCTGCTGTGTTTCCTGTCATACTGATTCACTGTTTTTGTTCACGTTTCTCATTTTCATCTCTCCTCCTGTGTATTATTGCTGCCCAGCTCTGTGACCCTGTTCACAAATCCTTTTTATCTTATGCAAACGTAATATTTTTGTCTATGGTCCTTCCATACTCTTTTGGTTAACCTTGTGCCAAAGCATTTCACTGTAGGTAAACACTAGCTTCTGTCCCATAACCTGCCATCAATCGGATGGTTCTAGGCATGGATATATCTCAACATGCACCCAAAAAGACATTTTGTGCCTGTATCCCTGACCTTGGCTCATTAATTCAGGATCCATCCTATGCTTTACGCTGTATTAGATGATGTCAAGCATGTAATTGAAGTATAAGCTATAGTCCCAGTTCACATGCATGAAGATTTATTTAAGAAACACAACATATATACAGACAAAATACACAAAATAAATTCAGAAAAATTAGAATCCATGAGAACTGGAATTACTAAGCAAAGTTTTAGGGAAGAGGTGAGACTTAAGATATCTACCTCCCACCAGGAAAGTAAGGCAACTGAAGATTTTCCATGAATTTCTGAGAGATTAGAGAAGGAATAGAGCAGAAGACATGTCCATAGCACTTCAAATTATATTAAAATACAATTGGGAAATATTTAACAAAATAAAATTTGGAATAATAATTGATTATGTTCATGTATCATTTTCAAAGCCAATATGAAGCTCACAGAGATCCTTATACATAGGATTTAGAGGCTCCCAATTCTATTTATTTGCTACCACTGGAATGCAATATACTAGATTAGGGAACATAAAACAATTCATTATGGATTAGGAATGTTGATAAGAGGAAATTCGTGTCTGGGATTCCTTGAGGTATGAAATGGGAGCTGATATAGGAGATACATATTCTTAAGTAGGAGATACATATTCTTAAGAGAGAGACTCTGAGTTGAGTTGTGGAAAAGCATACAGTTTTTAGAAGATAATGAAAATAAATGTTCAAAAGTAGATACATAACTTATATAACCTGATTCTATGGGTTCAGGCCAGAAGTCTTGGAAGGGGGGAATTATAGGGGAGATATAGACTACTGGCCAAGGTCCAGAGGGAATTGAGAGTTAACGTTACACTGTCTATAAAAGGAATCTGATCTACTCAAATCTGAAGGGTATACCTACATCCCAGAAGAAAAAAGAAAGGATATTGCTCCATCAGTTATAGAAAAGTGAGTTGACCTTGAGGAGCCAGTAACAGAGGACAAGTCTGGGAATGAACAAAAGCCCAGGGCAAGGCAAGAATCAAAAACCAAGATGTGTGCCAAGATGAAATGGAAAAGATAGATAAGTCCAATCACAAGCTCAACAGGTAGTAAGAGATTTGGGACAGAAGCCAATAGTTAGGAAGCAAAAGGCAGTGGGAGACAATGCAAATATATCTGTTTCCCGTTGGTTGAGAGTTTGAAGTATGTTGCAAATTTCGCATCTCTTACCCTTGTCCCTCCACACATGTTTTGCATTTTAAGGAGTTCTATCACTGGACCCACAATTAGCACCATACTAAGCACTGAGAATACATGAAAACAGGGAAAGTTTCTGCCCTCAAACAGCTTATATTCAAATTAGGAAAATAATGTGTACACATTTCCATAGATAAAGATATTAATATAGATATAGATGAATGTAAATGTATGGCAAACACATCTTTAGCACAATGACAAGAGTCATCACTGAGCTGAGGTCACAGGGCCAAGTGACCTTATCCTGTACCTGTCCTAATGCTTTGAACTGGCTTTATTACTCTGAGGTTATCTTTCTTCTCAATAGTCAAGTTAGGGTCCCCAATTCTCATACCCACAGCCTTTATATCCAACTCTAGCAACTCCACAGAAAGGTGTTATAATGGGAGTAGCCCATACAGAACTGCCTGTAGTCTTGATTACTAGGGTTGCAAGGAGTAAAAGTTAAAAAAAAAAAAAGTTTTCCAATGTATAAACAAGAATCAGATTTGAAACAGGTAGTTTATTCTAAGACAAGGTAAGGAGAAACCTAGTTAGCTAGTTGAGTCCTGACTTCATTATAGGGTGAGATAGAAAAGAAATACCCCTTCCTCAACTTAATATCTGGAACAACAGCTTGCCTTGTCAAAAAACTGCTTCCAAAATTCTTTAGCCAAAAGCTGCCTTTTCTGTTAGATACTGCTTCCTGATTCATTAGCTTTTTTAGCTCAGCAACCTATCCAAGGAACTCAACCCAGCCATGAGTCATATATAGACAGAAACTAACAGTGGCTATCTGTCTATGCTCAGGTTTCTATATGGACCCCTAGGGAAAGTCAGAAGGTATCTGCTAATGATCCAAAGGGAGGAGGGCTGAGGAGTCAGAAGGGAGAGGGAGAAATCTGCTATATTTATAAAATAAATACATGGCAGTTTAAAAGGGAAGGTACAAGGAGAGGAAGAAAGGAATGATGATATACCATTTTAATTTAAAGAAAACTTTTTAAAAATATTTAAAGAACTTTCTTTACTTTTTTATGTGAAATAACAATATTGCTGTACAGAGAGACTTTCAAAATGTTAATGACCTTTGCAACCTTTACTCAAGAATGAACAAATGAGTGCTTGGCACACCACTTCTGAGAAACTGCTGACTCCTAATATAAACAACCCAAGAGTCACTTCAGTAGAAAAGAAAAAATCAAGCCCATTATTTGTCTAGACTAACTGGTCAATTCAGTCCAACCTGAAGATCTGGATATGCCTCACGTTAAGAAAAAAAACAACCTCTAACTCTCAGTTGATAAAATAATGTGGATGTGATTCATCATTAGGTTTCTTCCCCAAGAAGCCCTTCCTTTGGCTGATAGAATGGTGGGAACTAAGAGAAGAATATAGACTTTTTCTTGTTCTCCCTGGATGCTGCTCATTTAAGAGTGTTCCTCATTTATTACCAATTTTATTGTTATACTTGGAAGTATCCACAGTAAGCACTTAAACATAAATGACACCTATAAAAAACCAGAAATAAGAATTCCATTTTTTGTGAGGTCAAGGAAAATCTAAAGGAATGTCCAGGTGTCCTAGATTTTGCTTCCCTTTTTATTGTTGATAAGAGACTAGGGCTACTTAAGCCCCTATGAAAAAGTAGATGGTTCCTGTTTTGAAGCAAAAGCAAGAAAATGATAAAACACAGTGACTTCAGTGGTTTTTATTGCATGTAAAATCCAATCCCCTACTTTTACCAAAAATAGAGCTCAGAGAGCTAACACTAACAGAGTAAATAGGAAGGGTCTAATAAGTGCTTGTTGAATTAATCAGATTGAACTTGTTGGCTATCACTTGGTATTTTGTTTTTGCTTTTGTCACTTTAATTAATGGTGATAATAAGTGATATCAATATGAATTTAATTTCAAGTCAGATAAAAATTGGGAATTTTTCTTGAAAGGCATTCTAGAAAAAAAAAATAGGCTCCTCTAGCTGGAAAAGAAACCAAGGTTAAAAACAATGTTAAAAATACATAAAGAGAAAAATCCAACCTGAATATGCTGGAGGAAAAAAAATAAAATATCTTTTGAAATCCGAATTTGAACGCAAAGGTTGGCAATCACATAAGAGATTGAAAAATCAAAGCTATCAAGCAAGAAAAAAGCTTTCAGTTTCGAGATAATGCTTCTATCTGTAGCAGACTTTAAAAGAGCGCTTTCAGGGTTGTTAGGCCATTTTTGTGGCCCATCTCCAAAGCTGTGATACTGCAAGACCTTTTTCCCAAAGAAATGCAGGTATGTCTTTCCCAATTTATTCTTGCAGGTGCAAAAGAAGAGAAGTTCAGATTGTCCTGTCATTTCTTCCCAAACAAGTCATTTCTCAGCTTCAAAATAGTAAATATTAACAACTATTTATTATTTTTTTATTTTTAAAAGCACACATCATACTTTAAAGAGGTTGCTTACAACAAAAAGAGGAAATTCTGAAAGAGATATGGATTGCTAGAAAAAATTCAAAAAAAGCACTCAGTGTGATATTTATGTTTGGCGAGATGTGGTGTCCAAAACATGTTGATGAGATCAAAAGCTCCTCTAGGCTGAAGATACTTAAAATGAAATTGTTATGATAAATGTTTATTAATAAATTAGAGTAGAAATGAACCATGTGTTGCAATCCAAGGAAATTTAAATTTTCTTTACAGGATCAAGAATTGGAAAAGATATTATTAGTCACTCATCCAATCACTTTATTTTACAGGGAAACTGGGAATTAGAGAATGTAAATGGCATAGGTATTAAGTAGGAGAGTAGAAATTGAATGCTAGCACCAAGTTTTCCATTAATTAGCAGTAAGGCATTGGATAAGTCACTTAACCTTAATTGTCTGATACTGTCCTGTGAAACCCAAGGCACTTCCTTATATCACCCCCTACAACCACCTTTACCCCAGGCTCTATTTATATTAATTAAAGCTCAGGATATATTAGACAATCACTAAGACCTTTCCCAATTCTGACATGCTAATGATACTATTCCACCACAGTGAATTCTTCATAAAACATTTTTTTCAAGATGCCAACTACTGTACTTAAAATTTATTAGCAGAGAAGACTTTCTCAGAAAGAAAGTGAAAAAGGTATGGATAGAACTTAGAAAATCATATTGGAAAATTACAAATAAGCATTTCAAGGTTGGCTCGGTCATCTTTGGGATGAAATTAAATGTGAGGGGAGGGGCAAAGATAGTTGTTAAAAATTACCATTTGCCTTAAACAACCATTTAAGTGTTATAATAGTGGAGCCAATCTAATGGCTTAATTATGTGAGTGGGCATAGGATTGAAACTTCCCCTTTTTAGGCTGGGACTTGTGTTTTCCTTGATGATGAACTTTGAAAAATTCATTTTACCAACTGTTCTACAATTTGTAGCCTTAGGCATCTGCCTTAGACACTGAGAGATTCAACGATGAAGTCAGGGTCCTATAAAAATTAATATGTTTCAGGGACAGGACCTCATACCTAGCTTTTCTTTCTGTGCCTACTATCTCCATGATGCTACTGCCCACCTACTACACCAGTACTCCTGTCAAAAAAAATGAAAATATTCATTTGGATAGAGTTTATTCTATATTGGTTCTTTGTCATCCATTGATAACTCACTTATTAAATTACTGTGAACAGATGCCTTAAAAAAACTAAGAAACATAAAGTAAAATATAACATCTATACTTTCCTTTAAACACACACACACACATACATACACATTCACACACACACACACACACACACACATACACATACACCCACACGCTCATGTGCAGAGAATGGGGTGTTCCTAAATCTCTTTCCATGGACATGTTTAGACATATCCAAGTTTCATGAATTTAGGTATCTTTTTACCTTGGCAATGTGTTTTGGCAGATGACATCCAATAACTAACACCCACAGAAGGGCATTCTTTGAAAACCAGTGTGAATTTATCAAACATAGAGTATCACAGTATATATTGATTACTTGAGGAAGAGTGAGAGACTGTCAAAGTCTACTGTAAAACAACATGCATAAAAAGAGAAAACAAATCTGGGTCTCTCTAGCCTTTTTTCAAGATAGACTTCAAGGGAGCAAGCCCCCTCCAAGCCCTGCGTGCAGCCATCCTTCAGGGGCCAGAGAAATCACTACAAGTCCTTTCTAAGTAAACCAGTTCCATTTTTGGCTTTCAGTTTAAATTTCCCTCTAGACTGTAACACAAAATTATATTATTAGCATTGTTTTTTTTTTTCCCATGGTAGGCATAGGTTCATTGTTTTTTGTCTTAATTTCTTTTTTCCTGTTGCTGTCCATTCATATGACCCTACAAACAATTCTATACCTCTGTTCATAATTGACTCCCTTATTCAAAATCCCTTCAGAATGCCTGTTTGACAGCTTGTAAAGCCTCTACTTGGTTTCTTTTCCTACATCTTGAGACAAAAATGAGTAACTATTTAAGGACTTAGCTGTATCTGGAAGGTGGGAAGGAAGCCTCCTGTGCCCTCTGCCAAATCCTACCCTGTAACGTATAGACAGTCTTACTAAGTTTTGCTGGTCTGTGTCTCTAATATACATACATATATACATATATATGTATATCTATCTATCTATATATCTATATATATATATATATATACATACATGTATGAATTTTTATCCTAGGTACATTTTTCTCCCAGATATGTTAACTCTATAATAAATGTTATGGTTTAATCATTTACATTGTTTTCTTTTTCACAGTAACTAAAAAGATTAATGATCACGCCTATGGTCAATCAGGCAGAAGGACTTCTAAAGGAAGGAAAAACAGTAGGATTTTCAGAGAAATTATCCCACTTATTTGATAAGGTCACTTCTCTAATCCTTCCCAAAGTTATTAGATAAACACCTGAGACAGCTTCAAAAGTCAGACACATCCCGAGAACCATTTTAAAAAATGATTCCAATATATTTTCCATGATCACCTCTATCAGCAGCATACTGTCTGACATTATTTTTCTGAGTTTAATTCATATCCAGCCTAGAAATAAATGTGGCATTCCATGAAACATAAATTCACTTTAAGAAACTGTGCACCACAAATGTCCAGGCCACCAGCGATAAGATAGAAAGACCTTTATGGTGATATTTGGTATTTTAAATGTGTAATTTCAGAGAACCTAAGTGCTTATTAAAGCTTTGAAATATCTGTTGATGTAAAATGCAAATACCAGAGGTCAGTCATTCAGAGAACACTACTGATTACATGGTGTGCGTGTGGGGGTGGGGGGGGTTGTGCGTGACTGTGTGTGTGTGTGTGTGTGTGTGTGTGTGTGTGTGTGTGTGCGAGAGAGAGAGAGAGAGAGAGAGAGAGAGAGAGAGAGAGAGAGAGAGAGAGAGAGAGAGAGAGAGATCTATGATATACAGTATGATTCAATGGACCACCACAAGTACTTTGGAAATCTGCACAAAAATATTTACTTTGTCTTACTCCTTTCACCCAAGACTGGAGAGTATATATGTATATGATCCATGTACCACTCACTCTTCTACACTTCTTCATAACTACATATGACTTTACCTTTAAAGCACGCAATTCCCCCTTCCTACTCATTTCAATTTAATCGCATTACATGATGCTTTCCTCCCTAAAATATTCCATGTCTGAAAACTTTCTACATTCCTTTTAAAATATTTCCTCTTCTTTTGTTTCCTGAGCATCTACATAAACACTTTCCCTAAGATACTGAAATTTCTCCAAAAATTACTCTATCCGAAAGAATAAGGAGTTTATTTAACCTTTTCAATACTATGTATTTTTATTGTTTCATAGATGACCAGAGAAATGCATGACTAGACAAAATATGGGCCAGCAAGATATTAAGAGCAAGGAATAACAAACGAAGAGTCCTTGTGGTTCAATGGTACATGTGCCACGTCAAGAGATCTAAAGGAAAGCCATTTGGACATTGGGTAGAATCCCTGTCATGCATTTATAAGAAAATATAGACAAGAATTTCTCAGGTTAGACAAGTAGAGTTAGTTTCAAATCTACATTACTGGAGGGAGCATCCACATCTATAAGATCACAGATGCATTCAAATATTCTAGACTATTTCTAGCACTTTCCTTGCATAATAAATATTTCTGAATGAATGATGAATGAATGAAATTCATCTACTATTTCTAAGCTATTTAATACATAGAAGGACAAACAGAAACATTTGCATTTGCTCAACTTTTACAACCAAATCCTTACAACTGTATAAGATCTTTCAGACACCTGGGACCCACCCAAAAAAGCTATTCTATAGACAAATATTTTATTATCCCAACATATTCTTACTCTTCAATATTTTAAGGACCATGGATTTATTACGGTGAATGCTCTCTCCATAAACATAGATCATAATTCAATTCACTCCAAATTTACAAGCATTTTTTAAGCACATACCAAGTGCAAAGCACTGATCTATGAGATATCAGTTTAACACTTGGTAGATGGTCATCAATTTCTTCATCTGTGATGAAGAAGGAAATGGCAACCCACTCAAGTAGCTTCCCCAAGAAAACCCCAAAATGGGGTCACAAAAAATCAGATGCAACTAAAATGACTCATCAGAAACAACAAAGTCTATACTGAGAGTGAGAAAGAACCAGAGGACAACCCATAAATACTATAGTATATGCTGCTATTTCTTGCCCTTCATTCTCTAAGAGGACCATGATGTGAGGAAGATGATGCTATGACTTGCAAGTGAATTGGATTTAAGTGAGGGAGGGTTACACAAGGTCACCACCCTCCCTTTCTCCTCCAGTGCTATCTGGGTCCAGTGGCAAGGTATAGAGCAGGATGACTGGAGATGGTTCCTCCCTATAGTATAAATAATTTACTAAAAGAATGGTATCTCTAAATATATATTGCTTTTTGCTTATGAATTACAGTACCTTTTAAAAGTTTTAAAAAACTAATCAAGATGATCCTTGAGGGATGCTACAGCCAACAATTTCATTACTTGCCTGGGGTCTGTCTTGTGAGAAGTCTCTCTGACACGAGGTAACTGGGTCTTGAGAATAAACATAGTTCATCATTGAACCTATGCTAAAAGTTCTTTGAGTTTGGTAGGATCTTCCAGAAACTGCACTTTTAAGAATCAAGCATCACTTCTGTCTACCATTATAATGAATGCTGGAGGAGGATTTTTAGTGGATGTTTTCATATCTTACTATATATAAAAAAATCCTTAGCAGTCCAAAGATAACTGCATTTTATATCAAGTATTTAAGTACAATTTTCTTTTAGATCAGCAGTGCCTCTTGGCAAGGGCCTTTACTCTAATGAGCAAACAGATTCACACAGGTTGATAATTCTACAGTATCAGCTGGTTTGCGACTTACCATGGAGGAGTCCAAAGTGCAAACTCTTGAAGATATTCTGTATACTTAACACCACTGTAAGCTACTTCTGTGTTCCTAATTTGTTTGCTGAAGTGGGATGCTACAGATTGGGGCTGCAAGCAAGTGTTGTTTGTTTCGCACAAACATACTAACTTGCTGTGAGCAAGTTGAAGTTCCCATTACAAGAGTAGGCTGAAATGCACTGATTGGCACTCCAGTGACTAACAGATCCTAAGCACAGCCAGCAGAAGCCTGATTATAATTATTCTCCTTCCTACTCATTCACTATGCATCAGGTGCAGCAGAGCTCCCAGGGCTGTGGTGTTCTGCATCAAGATCCCACAGAGCTAGCGAGCTCTCCTTGCCCATTCAATGTTGAGACAAAGAATGACATTTGCCATTGGTAAGTTCCTTCTTATTCATATCCCAGAGAACAGAGACACTCGTAGGCTTCATAGTCACACAGAGGTGTCAATTATGTCATTAAAAGGTCTCATTTTGAGAAGATATCCTCTCCCTAAAATAACAGTTCCACCTTTGCTGAGTGGGAATGCCAGCAAGAAAACATGAAGGTAAGTGAATATTCTGAAAACTTTCTTAATGGAATTTCAGCCTGTTTTATCTTGATAATTGCTTAATCTGCCAACTTCCATGTAAGGGTGTTAGGGGATGCCAAAGTGAAGAAGGAGTAGGCTCTTCTATTAAAGTCACTGCAGACTGAGAGGAATTCTTTGAGGGTTGTCAGCCATTCAGATGATGTAAGAGCAAAGGAGTCAAGCAAAGAGCCTGTTGTCATCATTGGGGCTTACAACTTAAAACATTCCTGTGCACAGCTGAACTAGGTTAAAATATAATTGGGAAATATTTTTTTAAAAAACATAAATGTTAATATGTGCTTTTCTAAGTCAATACATAGCCTGTAGGGATCCTTAGTGGTCCTGTTTCTATTTCAGTTTGACATCACTGGTGTAGTGTTTCTATGCCATATATCTCCTCCAGTAATCTAAAATTCCACATTATTCAAGTTACTTCTAGATCAGACAAGGTAAGGTAGAGGATAGACTCCATAAGGTCACCTTAGTAGCACTTAAATTATGAAATAAATTCATAGAACCCTTGAGTCCTGAGGGACTGATATAGGATGTCTCTGGTTTAATCATTTCGGTCATCTATGACTCTTCATGACCCATTTGGGATTTTCTTGGCAGGGATACAGGAGTGGTTTGCCATTTCCTCCTCTAGCTCATATGACCAAGGAAGTACTGAGGTAAATAGGGTGAAATAATTTGCCTAGGATCACACAGTAGTAAGTGTTTGAGGTCAGATTTGAACTCAGGAAGACAAGTCCCTCTGATTTCAGGCCCACTATTCTATTTACTGGGCTACCTAGCTGCCCCTAATATGTTAACTGTGTATAATTGGTGGGAGGAGAGTCAAGTGAAATCAGGGTAGAAGTAAAAGGAAAAAAAAATAGACCTAAGGAGAGGGCAAATATCACATACTGGGTTGCTTAGCAGAATACAAAAAGAGACTCACAGAAGGTTGGTGAATATGCTTCACATACTCCATGTTTTTTCCTATGGACTATTATTCTAAGTCCTGCTAATATTCTAATACCACTCCCCTGCCTAGAAGATCTTAAGGACTCTTTGTTTTTGAAGATTCTGAGCATAATCCTTATGTCTGTTATCCAGTACTCCTTCCTAGGGAGGGGGGAAGTGAGCGATCTCAGTACCAGTGCCTATGCAACTGGAGAATGGATCTGGAATATAGCTTTGTCATCGCCCAACTCCCCTTGCTCTGGTCTTCGACAGGTCTCGGTCGGTGAAGCAACCAAAGAACACTCACGCAGACCCCTGCGAATAACCCAAGAGAAAAACAATCCAGGAACTCCGACATTACTGTTATATTGTTATGCTACCCCTCCAAAATTCACCTGGCTTCTGGATCCACATTCTTGCCATATGTTCTCTCTGTTTACTATCCCATACAGTTCATAATGAACAAAAATATTGCAGCTCCATCCTCCATGTCTATATTCTTCATAACTCAAGGGTAAGTAACAATACAATTAGTCCAAACATACCTCATCACAGCTACTCCCAACTCAAAAAACCAGAAACATTCCAAGAGCTTCCATCATGCTATACACTTGGCCCTATCCAAGTCTTCTTCCACCTCCATGCACCTTTAATCTACACTGACACTCCACTGTACTGATTCAACTCAAGTGCTTTTAAAGATTTGAAATGTAATTACCCACCCGCCTCGATGCAAAACCATGAAAAGAGCTGTTTCCTCTAACAACTTCCTCCTCCTACTTTTCAAAGCTAAATTACCATTGACATTACTTCCTATCAATTTGCAGATAGTTGAAAAGATCAATATGTGACTCACAGTCCTTACTGAGCTGATCCAATGATCTATGAATTCCTCTCTCCAGTCTACGTTGCTTTCATGGGGGCAGGACCACTAAAGTTTTCCTACGCACCCTCACAGCCAGAAGTTCTGACAAACCTTCCCATAAATCTTTTTAATTGCATAGTTATGTACACCTTTCTATAAATGGGAGAGGTAAATTCTATGCAGTGTAAACAAAAAAGAAACAAACACATAGTGAAACCAGAACAATGTATTAAAAGCAAACGGCCCTTTATAGATAATGGATCTATTCTTTCCTCCATGCATGAGTGCAATTCTCATTAACACTAATGGAAGTTACGCATGAACATCAAGGAAATATACCTGGTAAAGCAGATTTTCAAAATGGCTAATGACATCAAATCTATTCCTGGCATTGTTGCATTTTATACTGCCCAACAAAAACACTCTTAAAATTCCTGCAAAAAAAAAAATAGGCATTTAAGTACTAACTCTTACAATTGTGTTAGTACTTTTTCATTTCATTTTTGACATATGCAATTCAATAGAGTCAGGCCAACTCTTATCTCATGAGAATAAAGTCATTTAAAAAATTATTGATATATTTTGTTTTCACATTGTCCAAATTTCTCTAGAATCTGCCCCCTCCAATTCAGCTCTGTCATATAACAAAGAATGTTTTTTTAAAAAAAAAAGAAAAAAAATCAGTCAGACTGACCAACATATTGAAAAGGTATAAAAACATACACACCATTTTCCACCAACAAGCCTCCTTTCTCTGTGCAAGGAATGAGGAAAAAGAATCTTCTCCTATTTCTTCTTTGGAGCTATGACTGTTGTTGGTAATTCCATAACATTCAGTTTCCCTTGTTTGGTGGTAGTTCTATTTACATTGCTGTATTCATTTTATATTTTATTTTCTTGGCTCTACTTCCTTCACTCTGCTTCAGTTCTTGTAAGTCTTTCCATGTTTCTCCACATTCACTATATTCATCACTACTTAAACCACAAAAATTTGCCATTCCTTTTGTGCACCACAATTTACATGGGCATTCTTTAATCTGTAAACATCTAATTTGTGGAAACACCATTAGTTTTAATGAATTTAGAACAATGGACCTCCTTGAAATTGAGGAGGACAGTCTAGTATCCAGAAGGAGAGTGTAGGGATAGAGGAGGATGAACAAGAGGAGATGATGAAAGAGTACTTTCTGTATTTCAAAATAAAGTCTAGGGCAGGGGTGGGGAAACTGTGGCCTAGAGGTAACATGTGGCCCTCTAGGTCAAGTGTGGCCCTTTGATAATCCCTTAACAAAAAGATTTCTTCTGTAAAACTTGGACTTGGTCAAAGGGCTGCACTTGAGGAACTAGAGGGTCACATGTGGCCTCAAAGTCACAGGTTCCCCACCCCTGATCTAGTCTTACATGTCACTCCTGCTATTTACTAGCTGTGTGATATTGAGCTAATTAATCTCCATGGACCTATATTTCATTGGTAAAATGATATAGTTGGACCAGATAATCTCTAAGGTACCTTCCCTCTCTAAATCCTATGTATCTAAGTTATTGGGGCTGGCTCATATTTGGGAATTTATGTAATATTTTCAAAGAGCCTAACCTGCTCACTGTCACAGAAATCTATCTTTGACATCAGTATTACCTCAGTGTGGCTATATTCCTATGATTCGGAGAACACCATGATCTTGGGAAAGATCACAATTTCAGATGACCCAAAAGGGCAAAGGAAAGATGTGGCAAGTATAAAGTCACGATTATGTTTGGTATACAAGACTTGGACAAGACATCATCAAGGACAAGAATGACTAAAAATAGGAGTGGACAAGTGTACCAGTCTTGGTATATTCTTGTACCAAGAATGAGATTCTAAGCTTGCTTTCAAAGAAATTAAAAGCTTTGTAGGCAAAATTTTAATTTAATAACTTGCATGAGTAGTTCTTAATTGAGACCAGAAAATAGTAAGTACTCAGTATTTTTTTTCAAATAAACCAAAGGATCTGTAACTTTTGAATATTTTCTCTAAATATATGCTTTGATTCTTATCAAAAGTATAGAGATTACCTAAAATAAAACTACTCCGCTTGTTCAGAAGCATTCTGTGGTCATAAATTTCTATATGGCAATCTGTCCTTGCTCCCAGCTATCACTGTGGAATATCAATACTTGCCTTGAAGTCCGCTGCCTCAGGAATTACTATTTCCTTTTTCATTTAGCTAATTAATTACCCAGGTTTCCTAAATGATGGGTTTTCAATCACTTAGGATATTGATGCTACAGTCATCATTTCTGGCTCTTTGTAGCATCCCTTTCCAATCATACTAATAGCTCGCATTTACATAGTGCTCTATGGTTTTCAGATGTCCTTTACATATATTATATAAATGCTCACATCACTGGCTACTCACAACAAGCTTGTACAGTGAGTCATGGAATGTTAAACACCTCCATACCACCTCAGCTACACCAAGGGATGAGTTTGTCTTTCAGCTTTCCATAACCCACCTGTGCTACTTCCATGTTCAAGTACTTTGAAATTCCTTGACTTGACTATACTCTTCCGTGGTTCTTTTTCTTTACTTTACTCATCATAAAAAGATACTTGATCCTTACTCTCCTCTGCATTCCCTCCATCCCTTGAGTTTTTTTCCAGGCTATCTCCCCTCTTCTAGCTACATTCTTTTCCCTTCTGAATCTGGACTTTTTAATGAAGTTCAGCTTTCCAGTCTTCAACTTTCTAATTCTTCCTTTGTACTATCTGAGTTCGTGTCTTGCCAAACACCAACCAGGGATAATGCCAGCATCTGACTCCTCTAACCCTACTCACATGCTACTGAATGGTGGTGAATTAAGTCATGCAGTTTATTTATTCAATAACTCTATAAAGGAGGAATATTACTATATCATTTTGAAGCTGAGAAAGGTTAAGTGACTTGCCCAGGGTCATACATCTAATAGGTGCCCAGCATGTGATTTAAATTCAGTTCTTATTCTTACTTGTTTTTAAACCACATTTTGTTGACCCTAAGGTGTTATTTTATCTCTTTTGTGGGGGAAAATCTTCAGAACTTGGACTTTTCTGACCTACTCTGCCATCTTCCCAGAATCCTCTGAAAATCTACTCAATTCATATCTAGGTGAGTAGTTCCTATTTTGTGTTTTTTTGTTTGTCACAGCTTCTGTTCTGTTGCCAAGATCTTCAAAAATTCAGCTCACTTTTACATTATAATGAAACATCAATCAGAATAAGGCCTTAGTGACTTCAGTTGTAAAGTGAAGGTGTAATGAGATTAGACTTTATATCTTTAAGCACTAGATCAGGTCTTAACCTATGAAGTTTTTTAATCTTTTTGATAGATGTATATAAATATAATTGGTGAATCTATAATCTTATATATTTTACTTTATTCATTTAAAAATATTCTGATAAGGGCTCCACATGCTTCATCAAACTTCAAAAGGTATCCATAACAAAAAAAAAGTTTAAAACCTCTGTTCTAACTCCTATGATGCTATGTTTTGCACTTAAGACAGGAAAATAGCTCTGTATTCTTATATCTCTAGAGGCTATCACTGATGTGCTAAGTACATACTGTATACTAAGTCCTAAATGCTACTAAGTGATTTAAGATGCAGAGTATATACTTAATAAATGCTTTTTGTATGCTGAACTTCTATCTCAAAAAGGAACTTGGGTCAATTAGTGTTGCTTACCTTAAAAATAAAATAAGCTAATTTATTATTTAAATACATTCATTTCAAAATTAATAAGTATATTATATGGACAGGCAGTACTGATTTTAAGGGAAAAAATGATAAGTTAAAAAATGTCTCTTTAGAGTTCCTAGCCCTCCAGTATGGGAGCCTTTCTCCCTATATCAACATTTATTTTTAAGAAAGAATCTTTGACTCATTCACTCTAAAGTATAAACGACAGTTGAAAGCTGAAAGCAGTACTTCTGCCAGGGGATTTGCATTTTAACAGGTATTAAAGCCTTAAACTAAAGGAATGAAACTTGTACAGTAGTATTTAGGGCATCAGCAAACAGATGGCTTTTCATTCCCCAAAACATATGTGGTTGCTTTCTCAGTGGACCAGACTTTTTCATGAGGATGAAAGAGCCTTAGCCATACTTGATTGTGAGTACAGGAAGAACCAATACCCATCCTTCTACCATGGATGATTTTCTCCAGCATATTCATCCATATGAATGATTTCATGAGAATGGCATATGTAGTACGTAATATAATACTATCCCCCTGGCTGAAGAATGTGGTTATACAAATAGAACCACACACAGAAATTTTTCTACATGACAATTCTGTGAGGTCAGTCACATAAGTCATCCCTTGAGAAGCAAGATTCCTTAGTGGATAGAGAAGTGGCCACAAAGTCAGGAAGACCTGGATTAAAGTCTTGCCTGTAATACAAACTGACTATGTCACCCTGGGTAGGTCCCTTAATTTCGCAGTGCCGTAAAGGGACTTTCTAAGACTATAAGTTACATTGATACACTAGTACGGGGAATTTTCTCACCTGAGAGTTTCCTATATCCAGTGATTTGCTGAGACAGACAGAAAGACAAAGAGAGAGAGAGAGACAGAGAGAGACAGAGACAGACAGAAAGAGAGAGAGACAGAGACAGGGAAACAGAGACAGAGAGAGATAGAGAGAGAGACAGACAGACAGAGAGACAGAGAGAGACAGAGAGAGAAGGAATTATAAAATTTTCAGCATACAGAATTGCACCTCAGATATGGGCAGATGCTATAAATCAGGGCATAATTTATTGTTCTGTTGATTGACTAGACATGAGAAAGTAAAGGAAAACATTAATAAAACAAACTAAACTTTTAAAATTTGTCTAATATGCTTTTTGTTCCTTTCCTGGAGAGCCAGTAATTAAACATTTACGAGCACAGTCACCTGTACAAATAAAATTACACATCCAATTCCTCTACATATTATTATCACTTTCTTATAGATAAAACTGAGATTCAAAAAACAAAATAATTATCCTATTACATCTACAACTAGTAGATGTTAGAGTTGGAATTTGTATTCAGGTATCTTCTACTGCCACATATAGCATTGTACTAGTTATAATGACTGTTTTCTAACCCACTTCTCTCTTCATCTGCATTGGGCCATTTTTCTGGTTGTAGATATCCTGAACTATACTCCTAACTAAGACAATTCCTATTTATCCAACACCGTGTGTACAGAAAACTGTACTAAGCACTAAGGGTGATAACAAAGATTAGATAAGATACAGTCTTTAGCGCCATGAAACTTCTTCTTAAGAGGGACATGAAATAGATAAAAACAAAAAAATATATAAAACATGAATGATAAGTACATAACAGATGGGATAATATTAAAGGGTAGGTAAACTCTCCTTTACCTGAAGGTTTATGTATGTTTGGGAAGGTGGAGGAGAATAACGGAGGACGTAAGATTTAGTGCTGAAATTAGCAAGAACACATACCAGGAACAAAAGAATAAAAAGAGAGATTAAATCTGAAAAACAACAAGGCATAGAGCACCAAAACAAGAAAGCAAATCAGTTATATTAAAATAAGTATAATTTGTAAGTCAAATTTAAATAAGTCTCCAAGAAATCATATAAAATCAGAGCATTCTGGTCATTAAGACTAGACAGCATTAGTCAACTAAGAACGCTTAAGCTGTTTTAATAAAGTAATTTAATGTTTAAAATATTAAAGGAGAAACACTATAAGAACTAAATATCGTTGCTATGGTAACAAAACCACATTCAACTAGTCCAAAATACTAGGAAAACTAGAACTGACTTCTTGTTCCACAGGAAAGAAAATGAAAGAAGAATATGTACCAAAACAAAACACATATTTCTGGTTGGATAAATATTCTCATAGCACATAAAAATATTTTTCTTTTAGATGTTATTTTTTTCAGTATCTAGAGAAAAAACACATGAAACCAAAGAAAATTCAACTTTGGAAAGGTGGTAATTGATAGGACACGAGGCTGTTATGGTGAACACTCCCATGGGGCCACCAGGCGAAGCAAGACAGACATAGAGAGAGCAAGAGGTTGTTCTGCCCACTATGGAATTGCTGCAGGCAGACAGAACAATTAGGTTAGGAGACAACACTAGGGAAGCTCTCTATAGTAGCATAGCATGTCTCCAGAGCAGCACCTAAAATTGTTCATCTGTGACTAGGCAAACAAAGATTATTTTCAGTGATTAGGGTAAGTAGATGAACCATTCCCACTGTCATTCCACCTAGACATAGAGGTAGACATAGGGGACAGGAGCTATAAACTTCTGGACAGCTTAGGGGTATATTTTCCCATAGTCCTTTTGTGCAAGCTTCAATTTCACCAAAAAAGATGGAATCTTCTTGCAAATCTCCACACGTTTGTTTCTCTGTGCCTATTAACTATGTGCTGGGCATGCAAAGATAATAGTGAATCGCTTCCATCAAGGAACTTAAACTCTAACAAGGGAGATGACATGTATGTATGTGTGTATAGGTTCTACATTTGTGTGTATGTGTGTACATATATGTATATACATATATGTGTGTGTATCTATACACACACACACACACACATATATATATATATATATATGTATATATATATATATATATATATCTGTAAAAGGTGGGGGGAGTGGATGAATAGTCATTCATCAGATAATGCTATGCTAAGGCCATGGTCAAGTGAAGGTTTTTTAAGGATAGATTAGACCTAACTGACCTAACAGGAAGCCACAAATACTGAATGATTTTATTCTTTCATCAAAAGTTTATAACATCCTTTAAAATTCTGAAGGTGATAGAGGATAAATGTTAATGGGCGGTATTTGGTATGCATTACCTTTTTAATTTAAGTAAAAACATTGAAAGGCCAATAAGAGCCCAGGAATCTATCCATATCTGTAGCATCCATTTATTACTCCAAATTTCCTCATTTTAGCAGGGTATAAAAAGCATTATAAATATTTAATTGTTTATCCAAACTACTCAAGGAAGAGATTGGGTTTTATGAAAACATGTGCATTAGGTAGAAATACAGAGGCACTGGATTATTCAGTTCAATTAGAAACAGAAAGCAGAAACTTCTTGCATTAGTTAATGATTAACATGCTTGTCTTTTTATTTTTAATCTGATCCATACCTTTGTCAACTTTCTTAACTTTAAGGGCATAGAAGTTCTTTCATGAGATGTAAGATCAAAAAGAGAAGTAATTAAAATATAATGGTACAAACTATAAACTAGTCTTTCGCTCTGCAATTTTTACTCTCAGTACCAAATAGAAGATGGATAATTTCTCTTTAGAATATGAAATCTCTCAGTCATCTTGAAAATATACAAATAAAATTATGAAGTATTAATAAAAAAAACACTGAAATCTGTTATTTTATACTCAAGATTACATATACAGGGTGTACCAAAAGTGTGTGTTGCTTTAAGCCGTTAAAACTCAAAACTGGGTTTAATACTTTTGAATAATTGTGTGTGCAAGCATGTGGATGTGTGTGGATTATTTATATACTTAAAAATAAAGTACTGTAGCAAGTCCCCAGCACATATGTTAAAAAGAGAGAATCTTTAGCAGTTTCTTCATACTCCTACAGCATCCCCTCTGAGGAGACACCCACATCCACATTCACAGTCTAGATCTAGCAGAACAGTGACTACGCCCTCAAGTTCTAAAGGTAGTCTCTGGAACTATACATCTCCCAAAGTATTGTTTATGACCCCTTCCCCATGAACTTACCTTTAAAATTGAGCCAGTAGACATATTTATCTCATAACAAAGGAGACTAAGACAGCATGCCTAGAGCAATAGCTATAATATTCCCCCTTATAGACTTACCTCTGGTACTTAAGTTCATGTCTCTTCTCATTGAATTTTTGAATGCTGCTCACCCAGGTATGGTGTCTGCACTGGGCAGTTGGGTAACCTGAGCCCACTCCTCTCCATCACTTAGTCTCTTCTCTGCTGCCAGTGGTCAAAATCCTTAAAGGTGCTTCCTATCTTGACTGATGCCCCTCTGTGTCTATGCCTCCTAGTTGAATTATTGTGCTTCCAGACTTCATGGCCAATGGAGAGGGAGGGAAAGAAAATCTCTCTGAATTTTCCCCTGGCTAAAATAACAGGGGTCTTAGTTTGTCCACAGAGCTACTTTACATCTGGAACACAACAAAATTTTAAATTGTGTCCAAGGTTTAATAGGCTTTACTTCCTGAAGGTCTCCCAGGGATGGTCAATCTTTACCCAACCAATGGCAAGATATCTTCCAATTCAATCAGAAAAGCCTTCACATTTTATAAAGGAACAAAATAATATGGTCATATCCCGTATGTTTAATTTTCTTCCCCTTTCCTCTGTAATGTGGAGAGGAGAAGTCAACCCTTCCCGCCACCCTGTTACTCTAGGGAATTTGTAATCTTGTGTACATGGACATTCCTTCCAATAAAACAAATCTTAACCCAGGAACTCCTATGAGCCTTAATTCCTTTGACACTTGTTGTTGCTTTCTCATAAATTTGCCACAGGGATTATACCTCACTCCTAGGTAGTCTTCTTTGAATTCTCTTAAAATTCTGAGGATATCAAAGGCATTTCTTCATAATTCTGAGAAATGAATTTGGGTTTGTTCCCAATATTCTTTTAAAATGTCATTCTTTCCAAGGACCTAAAACAATTCCAAAGGACTCATGATGGAAAATGCCATTCGCATCCAGAGAAAGAACCACGGAGTCTGAATGCAGAGCAAAGCAAACTATTTTTCTTTTTGTTTTTTTTTTTCTTTCTCATGGTTCTTCCCATTTTTTCTAATTCTTCTATAAAACATGACTAATGTGAAAATATATTTAATAGGAATGTACATGTAGAGCTTATATAAGATTGCAGGCCATCTTGAGGAGGGGGGAGGGAAGGGGAGAAAATTTAAAACTTATGGAACTGAGTGGTGAAAAGTAAACATAAATAAATTAACTTTTAAAATTAAATTCTTTAATTGAAGGCAATATAGTATAGTGCATAGATTGTCTTAGTGTCAGGAACAATTTTTCTTTAATTTGGCCTCATATATGTGGGCCACATGATACCTGGTCAAGAACTTAACTCTCTGGACCTTCAGGTAACTCTATAAGACTACAAGTTAACTATTGATTGGAGAAATGCAAATTGAAACAACCCTGAGGTACCACCTCACACCTATCAGATTGGCTAATATGACAGAAAATGAAAATGCAAAATGATGGAGAAAATGTGGGAAAATTGAAATCCTAATGCATTGTTGAAGGATTTGTGAACTGACCCAACTCTTCTGGAGAGCAACTTGGAATTTTGTTTAAAGGGCTATAACACTGTTCAAACTCTTTGACCCAGCAATACTACTACTAGGTCTGTATCCCAAAGAGATCATTCCAAAAGGAGAAAGGATACATATGAACAAAAATATTTATAGCAACTTTTTTAGTGGTGGCAGATTTGGACATTAAGAGGATGGCCATCAACTGGGGAATGGCTGAACAAGTTGTGGTATATGAATGTAAAAGAATATTACTATGCTATAAGAAATGATGAGCAAGTGAATTTCAGAAAAATATGGAAAAATTTGCATGAACTGATGCTGAATGAAGTGAGCAAAACCAGGAGAACATTACACATAAGAATAGGAATGTTATGTGATGATCTGCTATGACAGACTGAGTTCTTCTCTGCGATATAATGATCTCAGACAATTCCAAAAGACCTGTGATGGAAAATGCTATCCACATCCAGAGAAAGAACTATGGAGTCTGAATGCAGATCAAAGCATATTATTTTCACTTGTTTTGTTTTTTTTTCTTTCTCATAGCTTATGGGGAGAGACTATAAGTTGCAGATATTATATCAATTTCTCTGAATAAAAAGGGTTCCCTGCACTAGAGAAATCAGAAGTCAGGTCCATTCCATATCCCTGTCCTAAAATTAGAAACAGGAATATATAACTAAACCTTTGTACCAAAAAGCAAACAAATAACAAAAAAAGGTTTTTTAAGTAATTGATATCCTAGGTAATCACAATCTAGAACCATGTCAAAGTCAACAAGCATTTTTAAAAGAATTATTATGAGTCAGGCACTTTGCTAAGTACTGAAAATACAATGAAAGGCAAAAACAGTGTCTTTCCTCAAGAATCTCACATTCTAAATTGGGAGACAACATTTAATGAAGATATATACAGGGTAAATTGGATGTGACATCAGAGGGAAGGCACTAGCAGAAGCTGGAGGGGCATAAACTGTAGAATCTACACTAGAAAGTGGAATTGCAGCTGAGCTTTTAAGGAAGTCAGAGAAACCAGAAGGTGGCAATGATCAGAGAGAGGAGTCCATGGATGAGCTACCACCATTGTAAAGAGACAGAGCTGGCAGATACAGTGTACTATGCAAGAAACAACAAGGAGTTCAATGTCAATAAATTAGATCATAGGTGGAAGAGAGCTAAGTATGAGAAATCTGAAAATGCAAGAAGAGGTCAATTTGTGAAGGGCTTTAAGGGCCAAACAGAGGATTTTACATTTGATCCTATATGGAATAGGTGACCAAATAGAGGAATGGCATGGTCACACCTGCCCCTAGAAAGGATCATCCTTAACATGAATGATTACTTGTGTGAAGTAAAGTCTCTTAAGGTCATGTGGAAGGAACACCAATGGTCTTGAGTTCCACCCTATTGCCTCCAGAGGAAAATGCAGCCTCCTGTGTTTGACTTCTAAAGTTAAAGACTTCAATCTACATTTTAAAATATATCTCATGCTCGTTCCCTTCATATCCTCATGTTCCAATGTTCCAGGTAAAATGGCCTCTTTGTTGTTCCTAATACATAACATTCAATCTAATATCCTTCTGACTCTTTCAACAGGCTGTCTTCCATGAATGGAAGGCACCTTTGTTTTACCTCTGTCTATAGATAGATAGATAGATAGATAGATAGATAGATAGATAGATAGATAGATAGATAGATAGACAGACAGAGATAGACAGATAGACAGACAGACAGACAGACAGACAGACAGACAGATAGATAGATAGATAGATAGATAGATCTATATATGTCTTCTACTACATGAGACCATTCCTGGAACCCCCCTCCAGACACTAGTATTTCTCAATTGGGGTGCACTGGGTGTTCAAGAGGACACACACCCCTAGTGTGAGAATTTCTCGAGCCTTTTTCAGGGCTGCAAATCTACTTTTGGTGTCCACCTTTTTCCTCAGCTTTCACCTTTGGCTCTAATAAGCTGTAGCATGTGCAGTGGCCACACCTTGGTAAACCCTCTCAACAGGAAGACTAAACCAGATTGAGGAGAGCCAACTAGTGTCATACCCAACTATGAGTTAGGGGGAGGTATGTTCCAAGCATATGAAGAATCTTGCCCTTGGAATGGGTGGATGAAAACAATTTTTTTTCAACCACCATGAAGGTCTGTGAAGCAGGCACTGTGGAAAGCTTAGAGCCTAGTCAGACACTGAAGACACCAACGTCATCTACTGCATCCTGAGCCATTGCCAGCTCTCCTGATTTTTGTCATGCTACTGGACTTCAATGACACTGGAAGAAAGAGTGAAACTGATGACTTCGTGCAGCATTTCCTCATTTAAATCTAAATCACCCTCAAGTCAATACATTACTCCATATCACTAGTACTTTTTCAAAAATGAAGGACAAACAACAACTCCTCAGTTGTCTTGTATTTTATATTTACTTTCAAACACACATTTTCCCCTATCAATAGAATGTAATCTCTGTGAAGGAAAGGACAGTTTCATGTTTGTTTTGTCCCTCATACCTAGCAGAGCAACTGGCAGACAGGAGACACAAATTACATTATTTGTGGAATCAATGGAAAGGTGACTAGATTTATAAATTAGAACAAAACTAATCCTTAACAACCTGGAGAGATATTGAAAGTGCATCTCAGCAGCAAGGCAAATAGATGAAAATGTTTCATCATGGAGGTGCATTTTTTGTGTGAGATTTGCTTTCTGAGTCATTTTTTTGGCTCTCTCCTATAATCTTGGGAAAGTCTTTTGAAGATGGCAATACCTGTTTTCCCCATTTATAAAATGGGGGAAACTATTCTGAATGACCTTGCATCTCTGTTTGTAGGAAAGGGCTTGGGCAGTTACAAAAAAAAAAAAAAAACAACAACGAATTCTAAAGTGCTATTTGTTCAAGTAGCAGAATGGTTTGCCAAAATGTTCAAAATGACAGTTCTATTGTGAGTTGTTCGCAAATCCATTTTTCACTTAAAGTAGCTAGTCAACAAAAAGGCATCATTTACACGGTCCATTAAATTGTAGATTTTATTAATGTAAGAGTGTATTTGTAAAACAAAGGAAGATATGCTTCTTCCCAAGGACTACTGACTTGATTGATTACTGTATCTTGTTAATTGGTTTTCCATGTCCAGTTTTAGGATAAGTGAAGACTGAAGGAAGACAGGTGTGACAGTAAGATTTTGGTCCATTTTTTCAAAATAGACTGTAGAAGGTGAGTATAGCAATAGGCAAAAAGGAGCAAAACTATCTTAAATCTCTTTCCAGTAGGAAAAGCACAGTTTTACATTAACTACAGAGAGGTCTTGGTTAAAGTAATAAAAATAATAATAATAGAACTTGCCATGTGCCAGGAACTGTGTTAAGAAAGCTACAATTATTATCTCATTTGATCCTCAAAAGAACCTTGGGAAGGTTTTTATTTTATAGAAGAGAAAACTGAGGCAGACAGAGATTAAGTGATTTGCCCAGGGTCACACTGCTAGTAAATATATGAGACTGGATTTGAACTAAAGTCTCTCTGACTACATACCTAGTGCTTTTTATTGTACCATCTCACTGCACACATAAGCTGATATTAATAGCTTGTATTTCTCTTGCTCTTGATGGTTTGCAAAGTCCTTTGCTCACAACAAGTTGATGTAGTAATGGGGCAAATAGTATCTACATTTTACAAATGAGGTATGAGAAGTGGCACTAAAGGCAGCTTTCTATTATTTCAGGGATGGAATGTGAAATTCACCAGTCATTGAACAGTTAACAAAAGGAGGTTTACTTTGACTTAACATAGGAAGGATATACAACAAGGATACTGGGGCACTTAGAATTTCTGAATGTGCCCCTACTGATCAGCAGGGAAGGGTGTGGTGACTCAAATGTTCTTCAGACAGTTACCAAGTTAATGTCACTGAATTCATGTAGTGAAACTCTTTAATCACTTAGTTTAGGTTAGATGCATCAAGGGAAACGGAGACCAGTCAGATCCCAAAGACAACTTTGTTTCCCCTTAGGGATTCTCTGTTGTGGTGAATTGGTCTTATCACACGAAGAAACTAAGGCTTAAAGAATTTAAATAATGTGGGAATTTTCACATAGCTAGTGTTAGAAGACTATACTGAAGTCAATTCTTCTGACTTAAAGTCTGATACTCTTACTACTATGTCAATCTATCCTTCTATTTATTGACCAGAGACCATGCAATCAGTGTTCATCAATATGTACTGCTATATACCAAACTCTAGAAGTGTTGTACCAACCATTTGGATTGTCATACATAAAAAAATTATGTGATAAATAAGGGAGTTATACATTTTCGCTGATGAATGGTTTGAATTTCATTACCTACAACAAAGGGTAGAGTAAAAATTTGCCCATATGTTCGCTAATGAAGCTTTCCAAACTATATTCCTAGTGGAATTGAGAAATGACTAAAGATATCCCTTCCAGCAATGATGATGATCAGGAAAATTTTGTAATGGTGCTCATAGAATATATGTTGTTTCTATTTCTGCCACAGCTAACTGCCTACAATTTACATTCAAATTGTAGGGTGACCTCCTTCCTAGCAAAGAAACTAAATGGTCTTGAAGATACCTTTGCTATTCTCCAGCTTCTTAGGAAGAATGAAGTATTCCTTAAAAGGGAGGAGGAGGAAGCTTTGATGTGAGAACAAAGGAGAAAACGAGATCTGAAGAGGCAAAATGGAAACCATACTTGTGTCAGGAAGTTGGAGGGTGAAAGATTATAACTAAGAGGAGAAAATGAAGCAGAAGGACCATGGAAAAATGAAGGTTAAGTGACATATAAATTGCTTTTCCTGAAGAGGACAGAGCTGGATCTTTGGAAGGGGAAAGAACTGATTCTTCAACGAATTATGGTATTGATCTATGAGTGCTGTCAAGTGAGAGATCATTCAGCAAGGAAAGGGAAGAAGAGACAAGTACTAATGCTTAGTCATTCTTTACTGATGGACACGAAGGCAGCTATTGTGAAAATGAAAGCAGAGAGGTCTACTATGTGGTTAGGACATGCATTCAAGAGAATTTCTCAAGATTTGTCACATAGCATGACTGTTACCCATTTCTAGTAATTATAGGAAGCCTTAATAAATGTTATGAGGCCTTAGTCACTACAATCAAAGGAGATAATTTTTTTTTTCATCATTGCTGCCATGGAAAGGACAATGCTTTAAAAAAAGCAGATTTGGAAAGTTAAAAACTGGTTAAGAAGAAGGCATTTGAGAAAGAGATTTAGGTTTCTTGACTATAACCTAAAATATAGTAATAGCAGCCTCATGGAGACAGCTTAATAATGTATCATAAAAATGCATTTGCCTGGAAACTTACACACCTAATCAAAAGGATTTAAGTCAAAAAGGAAGAAAACTACTTATTTATATTCACCAAGCTAGATACCATAGCAAGGTCCGCCTAACATAGGAAGAAAAGATAGCACTAGAGACACCAGAAGTTCATCAGTCCAATAAAATAGTCTACAATAAAGCCTGTGATATCAGAAGTCTATACATACAGAAAGTATAAATAATAAGCAAGATGAACTACAGATTACAATGCAAGGAGGCAGATTTGGCTTCATGAGCATTTCTGAGACTTGGTGAGAGGAGACGCATCTATCCATGTATCTGTTATATATGCATGCATATATACATGTATGTATATATGTAATTATATATTGTATAAAATTTATGTGGTATGTGTTAAGAAGGAACAAGATAATTAAAGGGTGGGGCCAAAGTTGGGGGTGGAGAATAGTATTATATTAAGATCTACTCATGGAAATAAATCCAGGAACCAGAGAAAGAAAGCATGACTGAAGTCATTCATATAAATATCAACAAAGAAAACAAAGTTATTGTAATGGGAAAATACTAAAGATTAACCTGGACAGAAAGAGAAAATAAATGAGAAATCTGGGAAATCAATCACAAGTCTAGCATATGGGCCAGGATATAGTTATACTAGAGTGCTTGAGTTACTCAGATATCTAGAGCTCACTCTCTGCTTCAAACAGGGCAGCTATTTTTTTTTCCTGGTTTTCCTTAACAATAATTTTAATCTTTGTAAACAGAAGAAACCTATGAGGGCTAACTTCTCTTATGAAGCTGATTCTCCCCAATAAGAAATAATTGCTTGCTGAGAATAACTGGAACCTTGGGATAAAGGAATCATTGAATATCAGAACTCATGATAGAGAAGGAAATTAAAATAATCTGAAATACTCCCTAAATCTTTAAAAACATATTTCACAGACATTGGAGGAAGAATAAGTAGTATCTCAAGAACTAATATTCCATAGAACTTACCCTAGGAAATTCTCAAGACTAAAATTTTAAAGACACGAATATAAATGATTACAATAAGAAATATAAGTAGAACTGTTTAAAGAGAATTGAAGAGAACTCACTAACCAATGGAGATTTTTTTTAAATACATAGAAAGAAGATAGTACAATGGCAATAAATGAAGCATTAATACAAAAGTACGGCACTGCCATGTAAAAATAACGTCAGGAATGTCGAAACTCCCAATGACTTCAGTCTGGCAAGGAAAGATGAATTAATGAAAAAGCATATTCTTTGTTTAGATTTTATTTTTAGCTAAATTAGAGCAAGATGAGCATCAAAGAAGGAACAGAAAGAACACTGTTCAGATGTGAGAGACAAACATAATGAATGATGGAAAGAAAGAAGAACCACTCTACTCTTATTTTGTGTATGCTTTCTCTTTTAAGCAGACAATTCTTTGGACAGAACAAGAAAGGCAAATGAATAGATATCAATGTAGTACCTAGATGCTTTGGTCAAGTTTTGGTGGCCAGGTCCAAATTAGCGGCATTTGAGGACTTGTGGAAATGAAAGCTAAGCCACAGAATTAATCTTTGAAAAATAAAACTTCCTATTGTACTGTAAAGAACCATATGTAAGAAGAATACAGAGAAGTATGGGAAAACATTCATTCATGCAAAGTGAATTAAACGGAACCAAAAAACATTATGTACAATGGGTCCAACAATATCTACAGAAAGAACAACCTCAAAAGAAACTGATATATAATTCAACGACAAGCTTGGCTCCAGAGGAGAGATGATACAATGCACCTTCCCTTCTTCCCATCATTGGTGAAGTGGGGAGCATGGGTTTGGTCAATTGCATATATTATCAGACTCAGTAACAGTGATGATCACTTTTTCACTACACTTTTTTCCTTCACTTTTCTTTTTAATATCCTTCATAACAAGAGGTAGTTCACTGAGTAGGGGAGGGAAATCAATGTATTTGGAAATTAAAGTAATATAAAAAATTAAAGATAAAATAATATCTTTATAAAGAAGATTGGGGAGAAAAGGAGAGATGCTACCAGACTGAAGAAAAAATTACCATTTGGGGGGAAAAAAAGGAAAGCAATGGCATTTGAAAATTATAGGTCTATGAGACTAATTTGAATTCCAGGTAAAATAGTAAAGGATTGTTTTATAGGCATAATTTAATGCAAAGATCACTGAGTCTGAATCTGAATCTAGGACATGAGTTTAAATCTCATTTCTTCTGGTTTCTAACTGTGGGACTTTGGGCAGATCACATAGCCTCTCTACGACTCACTTTCCTCATCTGTAAAATGACCCATGATTCTATGAAGGGTTAACAGTAATCTGGAAAAAAAGAAAACGGGATCACAAAACAAGAGTAATATATACCCACCTCAGTTCCTTTTTTGACACAGATAATAGAGTGATAGGCCAGAGTACTGCTGATACAGTTTATCTTGATTTTGACAGATCATTTAATAATGCTTCTTATGTTATCCTTGTGAATAACATGGAGAGATACGGGATGACTGACAAAACTCTAGTGGATTAGTAACTGGTAAGAATGGTTCTTCCCAGAAACTCAGGAAAAATTGATATATTTGGTTTATGGCCCAGAGTGAATTTAACATTGGTTCTGTATGTACAATGGTGTAGAAGCAAAATGTCTTTTTTTTTAACATTCATAGTAGAAAAGTGTATTGGCTTGGGAAAAAGCATATATAGAATGCTTATCAAATTTACAGATGACTCAGTAGTTGGGAGGGATAGCTAACATTTTGAATGAGAGAGTCAGGAGCTAAAAAAGTCCTTTCTTTGACAGCTTAGAACATTGAGCTAAATCTAAAAGATGAGATTTAATAAGTATAAATGGAAAGCCTTAACTTTAGAGTCCAAGAAATTTCACAAATATAAGATGAGAGAGGCTTGGCTAAGCATCAATTCGTAAAAAAAAAAAAAAAAAAAAAAAAAAAATCTGGGGTTTTTAGTGCACTGAAAACTCACTTCTTTTTTAAAATTGTGAAACAGCCCCCCAAAGGTACACGAAACTATGGAATATTCTTATTGTACTCTGTCTTATTGAAACCAGAAGTAGACTAAAATAAGCATTTCTGCAAGCCACATTTTCAAAAACACATTGGTGAAATGTAGAGTATCTTATGTTGTTATTTATTTGTGTCTGATTCTTTGTTACCCTGTTTGAGTTTTCTTGGCAAATGTACTGGAATGCTTTATCATTTCCTTCTCCAGCTTATTTTACAAATGAGGAAACTGAGGCAAAGTTAAGTGAATTGCCCGAGGTGTCTGAGTCCAGACCCAAGGTCAGGTCTTAGTGACTCCAGGTCTGGCACTCTATCCACTGAGCCATCTAACTGCCCATTTTTTGTTGTTCAGAAGTTTTCAGCCATGTCTGACTCTTTGTGACCCCATTCAAGATTTTCAGGCCTAGTACTTTATCCACTGCACCAACCTAGCTCAGTAGAGTATTTAATGGGTAGCAGTAAGGACCTAAAAATCATGCCATATGAGGATTAGTTGGAAGAATTTAGGATATTGAAAGATATTTATTTAGATAATATTCAGTTTCTACCTGATAACTGTGTTCAAATATTTTGGAAACTTCTCTGGTGAGATGTGGAACTAGAAGAATGGAATCAAAGATTATAGAGGGTCTAGACTTGTTCTGCTTGGCTCCTGAATCCAAAACTAAAAACTGTGAAGTGGTTCTAGACTTACCACTTCCAATTTACAACAAATTTAAACTTGATAAATAGGAAAAAAATATTCCTAACATTTAGAGCTGTTCAAAAGCAGAATGGGATCTCTTAAGAGCTTATGGATTATTCCCTCAGTAGGGATCTTCTGAAAAACGCTAGGTGCTGCCCTGTTGTAGAAGCCATCTTTGATCACATTTGGTATGGATTTGAAATCTTTAAATATACTTCCAACTTTGAGTTTCTGTGATTCTTTCTTTTATGGAGAAGTAGGAGCCTTATCCATTACAGATGTAGGGGAAAAATGGAGTGTGAAAAATGAAATGAATATTTATTTTAGTGTGTGCTTCCTACTGTCAGATTCTCAAATCTAATATTTAATAAAAGAGATCCATCAAAATCCATCAGCTCAATATTCATTGTATTTTTTACTTGGGGAATAATGCGAGGACTCATTATACTAGTCTATTAGTAAGCAAAGGATTAACTGGGAAATTTTGTTTTTACAAATAGTTTTTAAAAGTATTCAGTAGTCTTGCTTTATAATGTTGTCCTATTCATCATGTATGGATTATAAGAGCTATCACATTGATTTACATAAGAAAAATCTGCCTTATAATTTATGTAATGGAAAGGCATAGTGGATAGAGGACCAGTCTTGGAATCAGAAAGATGTTGGTTTATAGCCTACATCTGATACATATGAGCTATATGACCTTCGGTAAATCATTAACTTCTTAGCGGCTTAAGTAACTCTTCAAGAATATAAATGACAGATAAACTGTTTGCTGACTTCAATGGAGAGAATTTCCACATTCTCATTTCCTGCACAGACAAAATCATAGATCTGGAACCCCCCCCAAAAAATATATGACCTGGATGAGATATGTGTATAATGCCTCTTTATTTGGAGGCCAACAGTCATATGCCTTATTTATTTATTTATAATGAATGACTCACCTGTGTCTAGGAAGAGAAAAATATCTAGAAAGTTAATGGTTTTGTATTGCTTTTGACCTGATATTTCATGGGATATAACTGTAGTCAAAGACCGTCTGTTGGACATTTCCACAAATCTTCTATTTCACACCTGGGAATCAGGTTCAGTAAATATATAAAGTAGGACATCAAGTGATCTTCAGTACCTCCTCTCAGTTCTTCAACCCTGATATGAAACACCCCTCTGTTAGACTAATTAGATAGAAGGGTCTTCCTACCTTCAAAAGGTAAAAAGTAGCAGTCCAACTGGGCATTAGGGTAGGACTCTAGAAATGTGGCCAGTCAATTAGCTTGGCTTGAGATTCAGAAGGGCAAACAATTGTCACATAACCTTCCTACCCTGAGGGAGCACATATTAAAGATTGCTTTGACAGTTCTACCTGTGCACCCTTCATGTAACCACTTCATCTGTGTTTCCCTCCTTGAGAGCAGAGACTTCTTCATTTTTTGCCTCTGTTTTCCAAAAGACTACATAGTGCCATGGCATAATAAGAGTTTAATAAATATTGAATATTTACTTTTTTTAAATCCTGTTCTTAGAAAGGGAGTTGGAATTCATTCATGGAAAAGTGTAAATGGTTGATAACCAGCTTAAAAATCATTAATATTTCAAGGAATTATTTGAGTTTTGGCAAGGATAAAGGTTTTGACACTAGAAAGACTAACTCATTGATACATACATACATAGATACATGGATACATATACATACACATACATATGATACTTTAAATAAATTTTCATCCTATCCGTATTTTGTTTGCCTTATGGATGAAAGCAAACGCACTACCTCAATTGACAAAACCTGTTTTGTTGTTTGTTTTTTTTTTTTGAGGTAGTCTTAAATCCCCATTGTTTTTTAAGTGCTAGAAGAACTCATTTCATTCAGCATCCAAAATAGGTATTGTGTATTTGGTTTGGGAGAGGTAGTAAGGTTTTAGAGTGCCTTTCAAGTGACACCAAGTGATGGGTCATCTAATATTTCTACTGAAAAGATCAACGTTAAAGAGAAGTCCCTGGAAGTGTGAGCCAAAGTTCATAGATGTAGGTGAAAAGAAAACCATCACTATTTCTGATATCTCCAACAGTGTGCCCCAATCCCATTCCTAGCCTGTTCCACAAAATCTTCTCTCTGGTGAGATGTAGAATTAGAAGCACGGAATCAAAGACCAACACATTGAACATCTATTGTGGAATACAGCAGGGAAAGCTTTCAGACTTCCAAAGACCCATGAAACACCATGCAGACATTCACCAATTATGTCCATACAAAATGTCATCTTCCTCTCCCCCCAAACCTTTTTTATACTTGGTCACAGTGTTGCGGGAGCTTTCTCACTCTAGGCTCCTTGAGTGTTTCCCAAGAATGTCACCCACTGGCAAATCTACAAGCTTGTGAGTCAAATAATATGAGTTGCCAAACTGAACAGAAAATAAATTTATTAGCATGTTGAGGAATATTGTTTGGATGAGTAGCAGCCTCTACTTCGTACAGTATAGATTAGGTTTGTAGAATTTTTTCAAGCCTGTTTAGAATACAGAACAAATCAGCAACATTCTGTTAGCATTTGAATGGATCGGTGGGATACAGTCTACCCCTATAGGAAAGTTGATCTAGAAAGTCCCTAATTGAGTGCTAGGTTCAATATTCATGGTATCGAATGCTAGAGTTCCAGATGCAGCAGAGTTTTGGGTATTCTGCTTAAGAAGGAGGGAGGCAATTAAAGAGCTTAGCACAATGCCTTGAACATAGTAGGTTCTTGTTCTTATTGTTCTTATTACTATATTTTATTTAGTAAGTTTTTGTTCATCAGGGGAATACAAATAGTCTAGTCATGTAGAAAGATGGTGTTTTTTTCCTCCACATCACAAAACCTTCCATCTCTGTTGAGAAGTAGGACTTAGAAAAACAAAAGAAAGAACTTTAGAAAGAAGTAGCAGTTTTAAGGCAACTATTGTTAGAGGTATAAAAAGTGAGACAAGAAAACAATGTCAAAAGCACAAACGGCTTCCTGGTCAACCCTTAAGTTGGGCGGAAAGGTTTCTTCCCAAACATATAACATGGGAGAACAGGATTCTCTTTCCATATGGATGAAAGGGAGATGGATTACATACATTACATCTTTGATTATTCATCTAAAAACAGTCAAAAATAGATAAATGAACAACAACAAATCAGATACAAAGTAGTCACAAAGGTCACTAAGGGGAAAACCGCATGTTTGTAATCAGTGTAATTGCTTATGTGACCATACCCACATGCTCCCTCTTAAGGACATTCTAACTCTAAGTACTGGCCCAGGGACAAGTTTGTCAGCTGAATTCCAGCTGTAGAATTCCCATTTTTCATAATTGCATGAGAGAGAAAGGGAGTACAGCCTCATTTTCAAGTCCTAAGTTGAGGTGACAATTCTAGCTGGGAAATAATATTTTAACATCTAAAACTAGGTAGAAATCAGTGAGAAAGAATAAATATGGAGCCAGGTGATAGCATTTTTGCATTCCCTGCTCAGACCCTAGCCACAGCTGGAGGAGGCTGGCAGTGTTGCAGAAGTAATCTTTCCTGCTGACAAATAGATAATGCATTTAGCTGTATAAAATAATCTTCCTGTGGCTGGTATATATTAAACATTTACAAATTCTCATAACATAAATATAGTCTTTAAGGCTAAAATATTTTTTTAGATCAGGATTTAGAAATGAATGATTTATACCTACAACTTAATATTATTCTTTTTTAAAATGAAAAAATATCCTATAAAATGGTAGCCACATCCCATTTTCCCATGAGGCTACCACTTGGGAATTGTAATTTGCTGTTATATGTTTATAGATGTGTGTGTGTGTGTGTGTGTGTGTGTGTGTTCATCCTTCGTTGCTGAAGAAGACCACGCCATCAGAGAAATAATGACATGACTTACACTTTGTTTTGAGTGAGGGAGGACTGTGCAGATCACCAGCCTCACTTCTCCTCCAGAGCCATCTGCATCCAGTGACCAGATATTGATCAGGATGACTGGAGATGACCTAGGATGAGGCAATTGGGGTTAAGTGACTTGCCCAAGGTCACACAGCTGGTGAGTGTCAAGTATCTGAGGTGAGATTTGAACTCAAGTCCTCCTCACTCCTGCACTGCTGCTTTATCCACTGCACTACCTGGCTGCCCCATGTTTATAGGTACAATCCTGGACTAAAAGATGAGACATTTTTCAGGGCATATAAGTTACTAAAACTGTGTGTGGGACGGGGGGATAATACATCACTTTTCTTTAATCAAATAATGTAGTCGCTTGACATTTAACAAATAAAAATTTAAAAAAAAACTTTTTCCTTTAACATATACATACAACAACGATAGCAGAATGCATTAAGGGTCACAGAATCCAAATATAGAGCTGGCAGAGACTATTTTGTCCAACGCTCTCATTTTAGTGCACAAAGTGCCTTTCTTGAACGCATGTAGAGCAAGTATTGTTCTCCTCACTTAATAGCTGAGGAAACTGAGACTGTGAGCTCAAAGAGGACATCATGGCCACCCAGCAAAGCAAATGGCTGAGATAAGATTTTAATTCAGTTGGAATTTTGCTCTGCGTCCCAATATTCTTTCTACCACTATACCGTGCTGCTTTTCAATACCCTTGTCTGCTTTGTGTTAGGTTTGGGGCAAGAAATCAATCCAAATATGCCATCAAAACTCGTAAAGGTGTTTCACATTCAGATGTGAAATGGGAAAAGATGTTTATAATTTGTGCCATTGCATAACAGCTCAGTATATAAAAGTCTTCCTAAAAATATAGGGCAGTATTTATGATGAAGTTTTACCCTGTGTGCCCTTTATATTAATGTAAACTCTTGAACAGTGACCAAAAGTCATTACTGTTTGATGGCTATTAGGGGGCCAGAGTGAAATGAATTGGTTTCCATCCAATGCCTCATGGACAAGTGTCTAAATCACAAAAACACTACCAGAATTAGCATTACTTTAGTTAATAGTTTTAAGCACTTGAGGTCAAGGATAGAATGAATAATAAAAACTGAACTAACCTTACATCCAAAATTGGACTTCCTTCCGAAAGGAGGTTGAATAAGTTATGGGAATCTTTTGCTAACTAATGAATTCACAAGAGAGCAAAGGATGTCAATGAAGCTGACTGGTCAAACATATATGTTGTGTATACACATATACTTATGCATATATACGTATGCATTTTTATGTATGTGAGTACATACATGTATTGGCATGCATATACGTGTATGTATATATTAAGTATATGTATGTACTGTGTATATATATAAATGAAGTATAAAATAAAGGAATTTGCACACTTATTTGAATGTCTTAGGTACTTTGCTTTAGTCAGTCATATTTTTTATCACAAGTCTAAAAATTATTCATGAACACATAAATCTCTGCCAAACATTTACTAAGTACAGAATTGAAACTTGAAATGCTTGAGAATTATTTTCATTCTCAAGTCACTTTACAGGCCCTTTCTGGAAGCAAAGGGAAACCTAAATGCTCCATGGAGCATTCCCAAGAACCAATGGAGATACCATATCTATCCAATAAACCTCATCAGAGAACATAAAAAAAATATCAAAATGGAGCAAATAAAGACAACTGCCATTTTAAGTCACTTGCAAGGATTTCAAGGCATCTTCAAAGTCCTTAGCACCATGAGGACTGGAATAAAAGCTTCTCTCTCTCTCTCTGCAAATATCTATCTATCTATCTATATATATATGTATATATATGTACACACACATATATACATGTATGTAAGTGTATAACATTATGTCATAATGTAGCATTATAATTTGTGTACATAGAATAATTTATATAAATTAAATTGTGTTGTATAAATTGTATTATATAGTATATAATTTATATATAACATAATTGTGTGTAATTATAATACATACATGTATGTGTGTATATAAATATATATGTATATCATATTCAATATAAGGGAGACAATGTCATAAAATGAAAAGAACAGTGGTTATAGAGTCAGATGATTCAAGTTCAAATTCTGCCTCAGTGCTTACTATTGGTGTGACTTTGGAAAGTCATTTCACTTTTTTCTCTCAGTTTTCTCACCTGTAATATGTTGGGGTTGAAATAGAAAACCGCTGGAATTCCTCCTAAGTTCATGATACTAAAGGAAAGTTATATATTATTGATACTTTTATATCTGTCATTCAACAAGTGGCCAGCCCGGATTGACTATCATTGTGACAGGGATGAACAAAAGATTATGAAGTCCTTTTAGCTGCCACAATTCAATAAGGCCACTGAATAGATATAAAGTTTATAAAGCTCACTCCACCAAGTCAAATGGTTCACTATTAGAGAAAAGATACAGTTTTATTAATGGAAGTTATATTCAAGATGATAGATTACCATTTAGAATGTAAACTCATTTTTAGTAGGGATAATTTCATTCTTTTTGCTTGTATCCCCAGCAGCTGAAACATAGTAGAAACTTGTTGACAGATGTTTCTGCTTCGCCGTTTCTTACTAAGGACCATAGAACCTTCCAGCTAAAACTTCCTATATGTATTTATCAGAAGGTGAGGTCCTTGAAAACAAACTACAATGCTTTTGGATCTGTATATCCCCAGTGCTTTTCCCATAGTTAGGCCTTAATGACTGATTTTTCATTCATTCTGAATTCCTTTCAATAAATATTTATTATGCATTTTCTACGTCTGTGTTACCTGCAAGGGTTATCCCAGTAATTTATTCACTGAATGGGCATTGCCTCACTCAAACTGAGAATTGGAAAGACATTAGCTTAAAAGAGCCAAGGTCTCCCACTCCATCCTGGGTGGTCTCCAGTCATTCTGATTCATTTCTGGCCACTGAATCCAGATGACTCTGGAGGAGAAAGTGCGGATGGTGACCTCGCACAGCCCTCCCTCACTCAAATCAAAGTCAGTTGCAAGTTATATCATCATCTCCCTGATGTTATGATCCTCTGAAAGAGTGAAGGACGAACCACAACACAACGAGGGATTTCATGGATGTGGGCACTCCCTCCAGCGATGCATTTAGAAAACCACCCACCCTTACACATTTTCTGTGACTTTTGTCAATATTCTTTCATGTATCTGCCACAAAAGTCCTCTCAATGTCCTTCTACTGGGTCACAGAGGACAGAGGACTAGATCTAGAGTCAGAAAGAACTACATTCACACTAGCTATGTGACCCTGGGCAAGTCACTTAATTTCAATTTGCCTCAGTTTCCTCAACTATAAAAAGGAGATAATAACAGCACTAATATCACAGAGATAATATGTGTAAAGTGCATTGCACAGTGCTTGATCCATAGTAGCTATTATATGAGTGCTTATTCTTTTCCCTTCCCCCTGGTGGTGATTTCCACTAGACCTTTGGAAATGGCAAACACTAATGGAGACTGCAGCCCATCCATGAATTCTCCTTCACTCTAGCTATGTAATACTGTCATTTTTTAGTCACAGTTTCTCTTGTGACATCCTTTATACTGCTTCTATTCTAGAATATCTCATGTGTAATGTCACAGTCTGCTCATTCTCCCATGTTTCTATCCAGGGTCTTTTGGGTGATGGTCAATTTCAGTTGTTCAAGACTGTCATATCCCATGCCTCCTAATCAAACAATATGGAAAAGTATTGGTCTTAAAACGATGGACCCCTCATCAATTGAATGGTGGTATGTGATGTGATGGACTATTACTGGGCCATGAGCAAGAATGATTATGAAGAATTCAGAAAAGCATGGGAAGGACTGATGCATCTGTTCTGTTGTGTTCAGTTACTGTTCTGAGGTAATCAGAATCAAGAAAAAATATGCCATGACTTCAACAACATAAATGGAAAGAGAAACAGCAACAAATAAGACACTAAACACCATATCATTTTAATAACCAAGCTTGTCCTCAAAGAAAAAATTAAGCAAATGAGCCTCTCTCCCTTCTTTAAAGAAGTGAAGAACAAGCAATGCCGTACTCTGTATATGCAATCAGACTCAGTTGATGTATTGTTGGGTTTTTAATTGCTTTTTTAGCTCTATTTTTTTTGTTTAAAACAAGGGATCACTCTGGGTAGAAGAGGAGGAAGGGTTACATTCAGAAATGAAGATTATATGAAAATATGTTTAAAATTAGCAAAGAAAAGAAAATTAAATCATGGGCTTTAAATCATTAAAAGAAAAGGCCTGCAGTTTCAAAGCAGTAATCCAGCTAATTCTTTTCAGTTACGTATTTAGTAAACAACCAACAAGAATTTATTAAATGCTTAATATGCGCCTGGCATTGTGCTGATCTCTGGTTGTACATAGAAAGGTAAAAGACACCCCACCTTCAAAGAGCTCACATTATAGTGGGGCGACAGCCTGTAAATAACTAGGTATCTTTAAGATATATACGGAGTATATGGATAATCTCATGGGAGAAGACAGTAGCAGGTGGTAGGAAGGGTATCAGAGAAAACCTAGAGAAGATGGGATTTAAGCTTTATTGCAGGAAAACCAAGGAAGTTAAGAGTTGAAGGCAAGGTAGAAGAATTTCCAGGGATGAGGGATAATTAATGCAAAGGCAAGGGGACAGAAGATGACAAGGCATGTGTAAGTCAGCCAGTGTAATAGGATTACAGATAGCATGGATTCTAGAGAGTAGAGCTAAGTAAAGTTAAGATTGGAAAGGCAGAAAGAGGCAATGTAGCAAATAATTTTTGAGTACCAAAGGAGACTTTGTGTTTGATTCTGGAGGTAATACAAATAACTAAATTTAACTGACTTGTGAGAAGAGAAGAGGAAAGCATGTTTAGTAGACTTAATTCTTTTCAAGTTATTTTCCTTTACATTATTTTAGTCACTGTTAAAATTATTCTGGTTCTGCTCAATTTATGCTGTATCTGTTCATATGAATCATCCTAGATTCCACTGAATCTGTCTCATTATTTCTAATAATGCAATATTATTTTCACTAAAAATATATAACTATAATTTGTTTAACCATTACCACTAATGGACATCTACTTGGTTTCCACTTTTTTGGAGGATTAATAAAATATCTTTGTACAGATGAGTCTTTTCCCTCTCTTTTTGCTCTCTTTGGGTTTATGCCTTTTGTGATGTTATGAGGTCAAAGGACGTATGAAGTTTACTTAATTTTTTGTAGTTTATTTTTTTTACAGTTAAGGAAAATTAGACACAAGGAAGTTAAAAGGATTTATACATAATTTGTAGAGGCAAAGTTGCTATTTTAACCCAAATCCTGATTCCAAATACAATAGTTTTTATTTGTATTTTGCTTACATATCTCCCTGCTGGCCTGCTGGTCTCCCCGAGACACAAAGTTTCTGATACATGCTGCTCCATTGGAGGACAATCTGCTGGACATAGAGTTGCCACCATGTGTTGCCAGGCATGGCTCCGTTGGGCATATGACCATAGAATTTCTCTCTGATTCTGGCTTCTGTCTTTCAATTGTCACCCTCACCTATAGTGCTACCTTTTCTTCATGGACTGTCCTATGCTATTTTAGTTCAAAGTCAGAGGTTTCTCTATTTATCATTTAGAAAAGAACTACCATTGCATTATATTGTACTTTGTATTATAATTAACATCTCCGAGTTGGAAGGGATACATACCAGAGGTCATCTAGTCCAACCCATACCTAAACAAGATTCCCCTCTATAATATCCCAAATGATCATCCTGTCTTCACTCAAAGACTTCTAGTGATAGGAATCCTACTTCCTCCTGAACTGAATCATCCATTCCACTTTTGGAAAGCACTAATTGTCAGGAAATTTTTCCTTACATTAATGTGACATATACTTTTTTTCACTCATTGTTTTTAATTCTAACTTTTGGGGCCAAACAGGATAAACCCAATCTTGCTACCACATAATTTTTCAAATATTTGAAGCTGTTATACCACCAGGTACTATCGCCGCTAAATTTTCAGAACATATAACACCAAGAGATATCCCCAACTCGCAGGACATGAACCCCAAGATGAGGTGACCCTAGTTTCAAGGCACTCTGTGGTTCTTGGTCCATTAAAATCATAGTTCATAAGCCCCCACTAATATGTTTATAATAAACAGTTCACCATACATAGGTTACAATTAGTTCAAAGCAAAGGCATTTGAAAAAATAACAGATTGTTTTAAGTATCGATAAGAGTGAAACTGGCCCCTACCTCTCCTTCCATAACCCTAAGGTATACTATTCAGGAAAATAGGGGCACTAGGAGACATAAAGGAAACACATGCTGCCAAGGTACAAGTTCACAGGATCCAAAATGAAGGAAATATATATGATAAGACACGTAACTCACATGATTGATGCTACAGGCTCATTGATATCTTCTAGTGACAACATTACTGTCTCCTGCCTGTCCTGATGCTTGCTGGTCTGCCTGGGACATGGAGTTTCTGATAGATGCTGCTCCACTGGATGACAATCTGCTGGACATATAGTTGCCATAATGTGTTGCCAGCCATGGCTCCACTGGGCATATGGCCATAGAGTTTTGTTCTGATTCTGGCTTCTGATTTCAGTTGTAGTCCTTGTCTATAGTGCTATCACTTCTTCATGCTAAAAGTAGATTTCGCCATGCTATTTTAGTTCAAAGTCAGAAGTTTTCCATTTATCCTTTAGAAAAGTAGCTACCACTGCATTAGTCATGGATTCCAACCACAGCACCCTCTGTTGTTGTTCAGTTATTTTTGACTCTTTGGCAAAGTACTGGAGTGGTTTGCCATTTCCTTATCCAGATCATTTTACAGTTGAGGAAACTGAGGCAAACAGGGTTAAGTGATTTGCCCAGGGTCACACAGGTAATAAATGTCTGAGTTCACATTTGAACTCAGCTCTTCCTGACTTCAGAATTGGCCCTGTGCCATCTAACTGCCCACAATAAGTACTCTTTAAGGGGGAAAATCCATAACCATTTTGTGTGTGTTTGTGTGTGTATGTGTGTATTTGTTTGTTTTCCTGTTAGGGAATGAGTTATCTGTCCCCATCTAGAGACTTGGAAGTCCTATCTCCAGCAAGAGATTCTTTGCCTCAGACAGTAAGCTGATTAGGTCACAGAGTGGGTTCTCTCAATGCAGCTAATGCCCTCAGGTTTAACCTTTCTTTTGATTCAACTTCTTCCTCACTGGGTTTGGGGAGACCACCTTCTAGACCAGAATTTCTTAAGTTAGAGTCCATGAACTTTTACATGCATGCATACATACATAAATTATATACATACATTATGATTGGTGTAATGTATAATCTTATTATTTTATGCATTTAAGAGAAGTGGTCCATAGGCTTCACCAGACTGCCAACAAGGTCCAGAACACAAAAGATGTCATAACTTTGTAGTAATTTAATGTCCTGATTTTTAATATCTGAAGGGCAAAATACTCACTATCCATGGAAAGGTTACCCACTGAACAATTGTTGAATTCATATATCTGCCAGTTTCATGGACCCTAAGTTAAAGAATTCTGATCTAGACTGAGGTCTCCTCTGACACCCAAATCTAGTGACCAGGAAGTTCAGTTTAAAAAAAATATTAAACCTGAGGACATTAGCTAGTTGGGAGGACCCTACTCTAAACTAGGTTCAAAGCATTTTTGCATTCCTATTCCAGGCCTGACTTTCTACTGAAGCTACATGCTGCCCTTTCTCTTGTCTAAACATCCCCATTTCCTTCAACCAAATATTCAACAATAGGATCTTTAGAGCATTCACTATCCTGATGACCTTCCTCTGGACTCCTCAGCATACTACATCTTGCATGCCCTCTACTAGATCATAAGCTACAAGAAGAAGAGACTGAATCTTATCTTTGGATCTCCATATAAAGCAAATAAAAGATGCATTTAAATCTATATTTGAATTAAAATTTTTAGCACTTATTTAGTCAATTGTGTATCTGTAAGATTTCATAGAATCTTGATGTGCAAAATGTGCTGAATTTCATTGTAGCAAAATTATTCAGAATACAAGGCCTAAAGAATATTGTTAATTTTTTATCTCTAAATTACAGCTCAGCTCCCAAAACATATTTCACAATAAAAAGAACCCATAAATGTTGACAAAATATAAGGATTATTAATCAGAACTGACTGTACAGTTGAACTCCAAAGGTTGGTCAGCTTTCTTGAGACTCTTTAACGTGGCTGACTTGCTACAAACACTGAATAGGTTCCCTTGTCATTTATCTATGTATTTAAGCAAATAGACTATTATAAGAACAAAGACCTTCTTGGTATTTCTCATATAACAGAGAGATAAAAGAAACCTTTTTTAAGGCTTTGTTTTATTTCTAATCTCATTTAACACAAGCATATATCCACTTCTACTTTGTGGAACCTGTGAATATGTTAACAGGCTCATTACAGGCTCCCACTTATAATGAGCAGTTAGGCCTAGATTTTGTACCTCCTAAAAATGATCACCAGGTTGTTTTACATCATTATTTTGATTCATAATCATGTTCTCTTTCACCAAATTTCCTTGGTTCCCTTCTGAGCATGTTTTCTACTGTGGTACGTCTGTCTTGCTTTTGAGCAACTCATCATTTTTTGGGGGGGGGAAGATTTAAGGGGGAAGAGGTTGATGTTTGCCAGAATCCCTGTACTAAAGGGAAAGGAGGTGGCTGGGGGTGGAAGGAAGGGAACTGAGAGAAATGAAGGGATATTCTAATTTAAGATCCAAGTGGGTAAGTAGAAAGCCAGGCAGAGGACAAAGCCAAGAGTTCACAAAAGCAACAAATTCAGAGGGCTGGATAGAATTCATGAAGTGATCTCGGAGTAAATATGTTTGAAACTGGGAGGAGATATATATAAGGCAAGGTGAGGAAAGCAACATGTGTGAGGGAGGGGTGTCAACAGCTCACAGTTTATCTAACGCAAAGAATCATCCCAAGACAGTGTACATTTGTGTCAGCAGCATGCCAACCCTATCCTCCTTCTTATTCAACTGTGGCCACACAGCCATGAGTACAGACAGTTATTTATGGGAGCCTGTATTATTTACCTGAACTGCTAAGCCATCCTCTGACCTCCAGGCACCTCCTTTCCTTTCCTTATACTACTTTCTTGGAAGATAAATAAATATATCTCTGCTTTCTAACAGGCAGACAAAAAGCCTAGACTTTCTTGTATTCCCATCTTTTCTCTCCTTCTCCAATGGGTATAGCATTGAATGATCTTGGGAAATTATCTCATCTGGATGAACTATCAGTAAGTGAGGCTTTGCCTTGGCATCGCAGAGAATTGAAGAGGTATCATTCTATTTGTGCCATTGCTTTTGACAGCTCTGGAATGCCCTACCATCACGACAATAAGAAAGGCTGGCAGCCCTATACTCTGCACAAACCAATCTGTAGTGTTCTATCTTTTATCTGTCTCCTTCTCCCATTTGCTTCTCCATTGCCACAGCGGATCCATTCTACATATTGTCAGATTCCATTGGCGTGTTATTGGCTTTCATTGACCTGCTTTTCTCTTTCCTTACTTGATTCTTTTTTTCATAAGGAATGGCTAAATGTATAAGGGAGGGTAGAAAGAAAATTTTTGGAAAAGATGATAATGACACTAATGACATCAGTTTTAAAGATAAGAACTTGTCTATTTTTCCTCCAATCAACACTGTCCTTGGGAAAGGCTAAAATTATAATATAGAGATGAAAGGTTGCAAAGTCAGCGGCTTAGGTTCTGGGCTTTCGTAATTTCCATGCCTTCATCATAGTTATAAGTAAGGTGGTCCAGTTAGACTTCCCACATTCTGTGCACCAGGATGTGTGGGGTATGATGAATGCTTCCCTGTAGCAATTCCTTCCTGCTCAGGTCCTCTGCGGGCCCCAGCCAGAGAAAACTCAGTCATTCTAACTTGATCTGGGAGGATAAGAGATACTTCTTGTGTGGCAGACTCGGCCTCAGTTCCAGACTGCTCTTGTTTCTCCCTTACTGTGAATACTCCTATTTTCTGCACTGCTTAGCTAACCTTGGCCCATTAACTCCATGTAGGCCCATGACTTCTTCAGGATCCTATGCTTAGACCTTGTCTTTTGGTTTCCCTGAGTCTCTGTCTCCTGATCGTGTGCTTGGCTCTAAACTTCCATACCCACCTCCCTGACCCCTGGTTTTCAGCTTGGTCCTCAGTTCCTTACTTACTCAGCCTTGATTTTCTCCTCACCTCTAATGTGAGGCTTCTTTCCTGAAGTTCCTTTCTCTAAGCTTACTTGATTTTGTTTTTAATTTGCAGTAAAGCACATTGGCTTTCCAGGTTCTGTCATCCAATACTGTGGAGGGCCATGTGTTGTAGGCATAGGGCATAGCATCCTCATTGTGATGTCATGAAGACCCAGGCTCAAATCCTTCTTCTGATCCTTAACGGTCTGTTTGACCCTGGGTACCTCCCTTAAACGCTCTCTGATTATTTTCTCAAATGTAAAATGGAGATAATTAATATCTGTAGGCTATGCTATCTCATCAATCAGTTATAAAACTAAATACAAAAACAAATAACAACAAAGACTCAAATGTATGTAAAGTGCTGCTGGATTTTAAAGTTATTATTATGACTTATCACCCTCCACTCACTACTGCTTCACATAAAGGCAAAGAGCTATGTGTTAAAATTTTCTTGAACTTCAGTTATCAAAGCTTAAACATTTTCCCACAGTCCTTATTTAATTCACAGTTTTGATTTGTGTGTGCTCTGCCCCCCTTTTTTTTGACATTTTACATCTTCAGTACAAATCTAGCTTCTGATCATCATCCGATTAAAATTTAATAGATTACAATGCCCTTAATTATGACAAACTGATATGGTAATATAGGCTTGCCTTACTTATAAATATATTTTCTATTGCCTTCATCATCGTCTTATCATCACCACCCCCACCAGTATCATCAGGAGCATCGTCATCTAGCTAACGTTTATATAGCACTTTATAAATAATATATTTGATTTTTACAATAACCCTGTGAGGTAAGTGCTATCATCATCCCATTTTTGCAAATGAGGAAACTGAGGCAAACAGAAGTCCATGGTCACATAGTAAGGGTCTAAGGCCCGATTTGAACTTAGAAAGATGAGTTTTCTTGACTACAGGCTTAGCGCTCTATCTACTGGTCATCCGTTATTAATAATAGCTAGATTTATATAGCACTCTAAGGTTTGCAAAGTGCTCCACATTTGTTAACTCATTTGATCCTCACAACAACCCTATGAAATTGGTGCTATTATTATCCCTATGTCATAGATGATGAAACTGAGACAGTGGTGAAGTGATTTGCCCAGGGTCATACAGCTAAAAAGTATCCGAGGAAGGATTTGAACTCAGGTCTTCCTGCCTCTACCCACTGTGCCAAGAGTTGTTTAGCTGTGGGTGCTGAAAATAAAGCTAATTACTTGTATTTCTTTTTATTGTTTTCCCATAATACCCTGAGGTCACTATGAAGAGACAAATACTTCCTGTAGGCAGTTACTGAAGCAAGTCAGGGTTGTGAACCTGGGTAACTTAAAGGACATCATTGCCCTACTTAGTAATGGGGGAATTTTGAAGGATATTTGGGTAAAAATAATGTAACTAGATCTGTGGTGCAGATAACAACTAAACCATACTTGCTCATTCTGTCCAACTCGAAACAAAAATAAGGAAGGGGTGCTACTTATTTACTGGCTATTACAGCAGAATATAGAACTCACAACAACTTGTTTGTTATAGCCATGAAATAACAGGAGTTGGGAGGTTTCCCAAAGGTGCCTAAGTAGCTCCTGCTATGGGTTCTCATCAGTACTTAGTCTGTAACTGCCCTGTGAAGTCAAATGCTGGCTCTGAGAGGGGGAGGTCCACAGCATGAAAGAGAATGAAGGAGTGTAGTGAAATAAGGGTGGGTATAGTGGGTCTACCAAACCTGCTGAGGACCTTCCCCTGGACCTCTTGACATTTTGGGCATACCAGTGAAGCATGTGCCCTACGTATCAGTTATCCTTGCTGCTAAAATAGGGACTATCTAACTCCTTTTCCAATTACATGTGCTCAGTGGATAGAATGCTGGGATTGGAGTTGGGGAAACTTGAGCTCAAATCTCAAGCCTCAGATACTCACCAGCTATTTGTCCTGGGATAAATCACTTAATCTCTATTTGCCTCAGTTTCCTTAGCTGAAAAATGAAAATAATAATAGCACCTACCTCCCAATGTTGTTGTAAAGATAAAAATGCAATATTTTTAAAGCACTTAGAACAGTGCCTAGAACATAACAGGTGCTATAAACATGTTTGCTATTTATTATTAGTATTATTTCTACTCTCCTTTTACTTAGCAGATAATTTATATCTTTCTTTTTCCCAAATTGAAAAATACAATTTTTATATATAATTGGTTACAATAGGCATTTAGATAGAGCATTCAAAATGGGCATGCTTTTTGAGTGCTATGGCTAAATGTGTTTTCTAATTTGGGCAAATGAAAGGACACATATTTTCCACTGTGCAAAGAATCAGCAAAATTTAGGTGGCATTTTGATACGATGATGCACCAGCCAGGCAATAATTGCCTCCAATTAGACCTCCCAGAAGTGGTAACATTAGTGAATAGCTGAAATATGTTCAAAGATGTGGAAAAAATCCTTTCAAATTGGAAAACATCGTAAAACTGACTTTTAGTGTGATCTTGTCTATTGAATAGTAAGGGTCAGTATAAGTGGGAAGCAGCTAAATCAGTACCGATGAAAAGTGGCTTTTAGAAAGCAGTAACTACTCTACAAAGCATGACAATCATTGCTAATTGTTAGTAAAACACAGTGTCCATGTATTCCTTTGTATATTTATTCTACACACATGCACATATACAGTGTAGAGTAGGCACTATTGCCTACTTCATCTACCCACCATAGAGGGCATATAGCTAGATATTAAAAATCAACATGGTCTAAAATTTAAAGCAAGGATGACAGCAGATAGACTGGGAGGGGGACAAAGTTTGTCTTTAATGTTCCCTTTCACATAGAGTTAGAATTTTGGAGCTCAAAGAGACATTGGGTTTATCTTATTTCATAGATGGCAAAACTGAGGGTTAGAGAGGTTAAAAATATGAAAAAATATGATTGGATCACAGACATCCTGGCCTCTCCTCCATCTATCATACATTCTTATCAGCTTTCCTTACCTTCAGGCATTTGCTGCCACTGTGCCCAAGGTCTCCCAATGGGGTAATCCCACACTCTAGAGAATGCTCTACTCTCCAGATTATTTACTTCAAGTAACAGTAAATAGGGAAAGGAAGAGAGAGACTAATATGATAAAATTACTCCGGGAAAACACCACACTGGAAATCAGGGCAGTTTATAAGGGTAGAGAGGCAGAGGGTTATATTATTTATTTGTTTTTTCCACAGTTCATGAGGTCTTTCCTAACCCTTGAAGTTGCCACTATGTCACCACTCAGCCCTCTGCCCAAGTTGCCTTGGATTTGTTTTGTTTCTTTTTTTACATAGGTACCTATATACTTATAGATGCACACATTGTCAGTCTTTATTGAAAGTTAGCTCTTCCATGGCAGGGACTTCCGATTTTTTCTTTACATTTCCAGTTCCTAACAGAAGACTCAGTATATCAGTGTATGGGTGTTCAGGAGGACTGGCACCTCTGGTGTGAGGGCTTGGAGTATCCTTTTCTAGACTGCTCATTCACCTTGGTTTTCCACTTGATTCACCCAACTCTCATCTTGGTTCCAAGAATCTGTAACATGCATAGACGTCACATCCATAAATCATCTCAGCAGACTGCTAAACCAGATTGAGGGTAACTGACAGGCCTCAAACCTGTTGGTGAGTTAGGGAGATATCTACCCCAAGCACGGAAAGACTTCCCATTACAGAATGGGAGGATAAAAACAATTTGTTCCAGTGGTCATGAAGACAGCTGAAGCAGGTGCTATGGCTCACTTAGAGACTGGTCAGACATCAAAGACACCAAGTTCATCCCATGTGTCATCAGTCATCCTGACTTTTGTCTTATCACTGGACTTAGATGACTGGAAAAGAGAGTAAGATTCACAACTTTGGGAGGTTCTTCCTCACTTAAATTCAATTCACTAGCAAGCAAAGACATCACCCCATGATGTCACTGGTCATCTTTAAAAACAAAGGACAAACAACCTCAGTGTGTATTTACCTTCAAACAAATACTGTGATCTATGCATTCCTCAGTAGATAAATAGACTAAGTGAATAGGTGTGGTCAAAATAGTTCATATCTTGTTGGTAAATCAAGTATTGAACTTTTCCAAACTTGGTTAGGTTGGCCCTCAGTTAACAAGTATATCCCCACCAGGTCTGTGCTTAGGGTTTTCTATTTTGGTAAGACCTACCAGACAGTGAATGTTATGAGGGTAAGACATTAGAACCATAAGTCACCTCCAGCCTTCTTTGATGAATAAAACTAGAACTTTACTGTGCTTATCTATTGCTTTGGCTAAAAGATACTAGAACACCTTGCTATGGTTTGATTTGCATAGTTTGATGTTATTAAAAAAAACTCTCTATATAGCACATAAAGAAAGTTATACCTTCCTATAACCTGTGCAAGCTAAATCCAACTTTTCTCATAAACCCATGACCACCTTCATTAAGCCCTCATTCCATTTCTCTGATGCCAATGTGTCACAGCACCCAATACTCCCAAATTTCCTGTTCTTCTATCCATATGTCTGTATTTATATAGTTAGCTAAGCAGCACAAAAAAGTTGACACACTCTTCTCTGATTAGCTGCAGGGTTTGTACACTTTAAACCTATTCAGGACTTTAGAAGCCTTATTTCCCTTTGAAGAATGTAGATAAGAGCAAATCTAATGACTAGCAACTACACATCTACAAATGCCCAATATTAGCCCTTTTTTTTTAACTAAAAAATACTGATAAATTCTCCCTTCTTTAGTTACCTCCTCTTTCCATAGCCATCACTATCGCTATTCAGTGAGTCAGGAAAAGCCTGTATCTTCAACTCTTACCATACGACTCATATCAAACGATATAGAGTTAAGCAAGTAGAACCAGGAAAACAAATAACACAACGACTGAAATAATTTAAATGAAAGAGCAAAACAAAATGAAACCAAACACTGAGTAATTATAATAACCAAGCATGGATCTAGAAAAGAGTTGAGAAAATGTTCTTCCATCCCCTCCTTGTAAAACTATATTTATGGAATATTATTGCATATACTGTAAGATATGACTGATATGTTGCTGACTTTTTTTCTTTTTCATATTTTTTAAGGAAAAGCTCAAGGGATGAAGGAGAGGAAAGCATATATTTGGAAATGAATATTATATTAAAATATAAGCAATTAGGAACAAAAAAGAAATATAGAAAGGTCAAATTATTTAAAGATGGCATGATAGTTTATCAAAAAATTAAATCTCTTCAACCAAAAACTAATAGAGTTCATAAAAGTTCCAGGAAACAAGACTGACCCTCTGGCATTCTTATTTTCTAATAATGAAAAACAAAAGAAACATAATAACATGCAATCACTTTCATGTAAAAATAGAAATAATAAAATATTTTGGAATTAATCTAACCTAAAAATGTACGTATACATAGATGTGTGTGTGTATGGCAATTTTAAAACAATGACAGCCAAAGTACATACTTCTATGACTAGCGGGATGTTCAATGTTCATGGAGGGATAAGAGTCATGCAGTAAAAATAATAAAGTCTCTAAATTAATTTGTATATTTACTATAATACCAATGAAAATACTAAGGGGCTTCTTTGTAGAAATAGACAAAAATACTATTACATATGTATAGAAAGACAAATAGAAAAAGAATATCAAGGCTAGGGAAAATTGTCATGGAAAGTGGTCTTGTATTCCCAAATTTTGAAATATATTATAAGTCATTGTCATCAAAATTATATAGTAATGGAGGGGACTGATAGTTGGGAGAGCTTTAGGGAAAGAAATAGATCAAGCAAAACAGATTTCCCAGACATTCAATCATATGTATACAAAAGATTAATATTTGATAAACCCATATAAAATAATTCAGATGCCTGTTTCATAGCTTTGCCTTCAATTTCCATGATAATTATTGCCTTGTGCTCCTCCGTTAAGCTATGTCTTTTACCTGCTTGCTTTAAGGCTGTATTCCCTTGGTTTTGGTAACTTACTGTTTGTAATATTCTCATACCTCTTGAAACTATTTTTCTTTTCCTACTTTCAACCGTCTCTCTCTTTGAAATATCTGTGATTATCTTTTGACCCATTCTCAAAGACTGCCAAACTAACCAGCCTGCTGCATATCTTTTTCTCTCATTACTGAACTTACATAAGCTAACGTTTTTATCAAATGGGTCTTCAAATTCCCTTATACTAGCTCTTGAGCACATAATCTCCTTTCCCAGAGGACAAGGATCTACTCCAAATATTAAGTACTTCAAAGTAGATTATCATTCTTCTTTTCTCCCGACATGAAACTTTGATCCCTACCATGTGATCATTGCTGACTTTTAAACATTTTCTTAAACATATTTAGAAAAGATATTTTATTTTTAGCAACTAATTCTTCCCCCAAACAATACACAACCAACTCCTAAAAAATGGGCAACTGGGCAAGTCCCATCCTGCATACTGCTTAAAGATGTTGCATATTAATTCTTTCTTCCATCTTGACCAGCTGGGTACACAGAGTCATGTAGAGATATCTAGAATCATCTTAGTCCTTTTTTGCCCTACAAAGCTAGGGTTAAAGCAATGGGAGACAAGCTTACTGACTTGGATAACTCGAGTTCCCCTGTACCCTCCAGATACAACATCATATGTTTAGATTTAGCTTCTCTTTTATAGTCTACAAAACCTGATCCCAAACTCTCTCCCAAACACAAAAAGCTGTGTTCATTAATTATCTTCTCTGATGCATGTGGACATCACTCTATCCCATCCTTCCTTTATAATTTTGTCGCTCAGTATAGATTTGGCTCCTCTCCATGTGGTCAGACATGATGTTAGAACTGACATTCTCTGCTCTATTTGTCTTCAGGACATTGTTATTGTCCTTTGACATGATCATCAATAATGGGCAGAAAGATAATTATATTTACACATAGTGAGATTTAGAAAGATAAAGTTAATCATTTATTCCAGTAATGTTAGAACCAAAATTGAAACTCAGGTCTTCTGACTCTAATTCTAGCGTGTTTGGTTTTCACCTGCTTCTCATAATGTTTTTGTTATTGGCTGATAATCCTTGAAAGAGTGCTTCCGAAATTGTTCAGACTTGGATAATGCATATCAACCCATCAGACACTGAGAGAGAGAGAAAGCGATATATCAATATATTTGTGCCTTCATTCATGTGGGTGTTCATACCATGTCTGACTGCAAAACTTACACCAACTTCATAGGGCTCCCTTGCACTTCAGCCACTCCACAAAAACATGTATCCAGCTCTGACTTCAGTAAGCTGGCCATCATTTGCCAGCCTTGTTTCACTCAGGACTGCTATTTGGATGTGATACCTACTGAGTTCCATTGCAACAAGAACTATTTGTCATTTAGGTCGACTGGATTTTGCCTTGTCTATTAAGTGTACACATATTCCATACTAATGGTGAGTTATCTTTGCAGAATCTTTTGTACATTTTTTGTGTGTTTTGACCACAGGATGGCATCCCCTCCTGCTGCAATAATCAGTTCAGGATTGGGCAATCAGATAATTTTTAGGGCAATCTCTTGACACTGGATAGACACTGCATTCTCTTGACACCAATGGAACATGAAGTCTATCTGTTGGCTATCCCTTTGACTATGTGAATGTAGCACCAATGCGATATTTATAGTACCTATGGCATCTATGAATATGCCAGCACAGTTATGAATCTCAAAATATAACAGACTCTCCCCATGGAAAACAGAACCAAAACATTTATTCAAACACTGGAAAGCTGAATCCCAACACCAGAGAACCACATCCATCGTAGCCACAAAGAAATCAATTTTAGTAACCAAGAAGTCTATACACACTATCAGGTCTTCCCACAAGCAGACTCCCCTACACAAAATGCCCTTCTCTCACTCACAGCCAGCTGCCTGCTTTCTCTGTCCTTCCCAGCTCTGACTTGTCTGACCAACTTCCTCTCAGCTCTGTTCAAGCTCCCCCTCTTCCTGTTCCAACCTTCCTGCTCCACACCTTCCTGTTCCACCCATTCAGCAAGCTGCTCCCACCACAGACTTCATGTGACTCAAAATTCCATGTGACTCAGGCAGGTCACATGGGCCTACTAATGAAGGGGAAACATCTTCACATTTAAATTACTATAACAGTGAACAACTCATCTTTTTTTTAAAATTTAATCATACTTCTCTCTAATGACATTTTTTTATACCACTACCATATACTTCATCATTTATAAAGTGCTGCAATCTGTTCATCCCATGTCCTTTGAATGGTTCTTCAAAATGGACACAGATTATTGATCAATGATTCATGAATGAATTCATCAATGAATCAATACCAAGTAAACAGGTGTTCAGTCAGCCACCACCACATCATCCATATGTGGAACAATTGGTTACAACAAATGGAGAAGTTTTAAATGCTGTGGATAAGTTCACTTACCTTGGTAATATACTTTCCAGGGATGTACACATTGACAATGAGGTTGACACATACATTGCCAAAGCTAGCTCAGTGTTTGGGAGGCTCCGAAGAAAAGTTTGGGAGAAAAGAGGTATTAGACTGACCACCAAACTGAAGGTCTACAGAGCCATTGTGCTGACCTCATTGTTGTATGCCTATGAAATGTGGACAGTCTACCAGCACCATGCCAGGAAACTGAATCACCTCCATTTGAACTATCTTAGGAAGATTCTGAAGATCACATGGCAGGATAAGGTAGCAGACACTGAGGTCCTTGCTCAAACTAAACTGTTAAGTATCCAAACTTTGTTTCAGAGAGTGCAACTCCAATGGGCTGCCACATTGTTTGAATGCAAAATGTATGCTTACTAAAAAGATTATTTTATGGAGAACTCACATGGGACAGGCAATCACATGGTGGTCAGAAGAAGCGATACAAGGACTCTCTCAAAGTCTTTCTCAAACTTTGGATTTGATTGTAGGATATGGGAGATACTGTCACAGGACCACTCAGCATGGCATGCCCACATCAGAAAGGGTGCTGTGCTCTATGAGCAAAGCAGAATTGGAATAGCACAAAGAAAATGTAAGATGTGAAAATTTGGGGTAACCATCCCAAACATTCACACAGACTATCTGTGCCCAAGCTGTGGTAGAGCATTCAGAGCTTGTATTGGTCTGATCAGTCATAGTTGGACACATTGAAACTTCATTTTATCATGGTGATGTCATTTTGGTCCTCTTTGAGAACAAAGGAGTATAACCATTGCATGATTTGCATCTATACAAGATTACCAGAAGAATATTGGTATTTAATAGGTGAGTCTTTATTTCAGGGAGGATCTTGAGTATACTAGAAAGAACCTTACCATTTCCCAAACTAATCCAGCTTGCTCACCCCCCTCATAATCAATTCTGGACTTAGGTCGCTATTTATTAGAAATATCTTCCCCAAAATGCACATACATACGTACATACAAACAAATATGCAATGTATAATATATATATACATACCCACATATATATATATGATGGTCAAGCTTTAAAAGTTGTTCTTTCTGCTGCGTATGATAGTCTGGATAATATCTTCATCACCTAAAATTCAGATGGATTATTGGAAATAACGAAATCTGGGAATTTCTGTGTTACAAATAACTGGTATGGACCTGTGATTATTGTGGCAAGGACTGAGATGGAACTAGGAAACAACACTCTTTTGACAAGCAGTCAACCACTAACAAGAAGTTCTTCCCTTTGAATGGCTCTTCAAATGGATACCAGTTAGTCATTGACCAATAGTTTTCTTGGTCATTTTCTATGGAAAATGATCTGCCTTTGGCTGTTATATCAAGTAGCCTGCATGTGCTACTCTTTTATATTCTTTTCAACATCAGAATCAATTCCAGGGCACCAGACATAATTTTAGTCAATGCTTTCATATGAACAATTCCCAGATGTGGTACATATAGTGTGGCCAAGATAACATGATGAATACCTTATGGAACAACAACCTGATTTCTCCATAAAAAACACATCCTTTAAGGATAGATAACTCAAGTTGACAGTTCCTGAATGGCTTCAATTCATCTCCATCTCAATGCCAAAAACAGGTGGAGAAGATCCAGTGAACAGGTGGATCATCTTCTTTCATCACTTTTATTTTCCTCAAAGACTATGAAATGCTAGTCATGCAAACCAACAGTGCTGGCCATAAACTTCATTATTTCACTCTCCTTTCTGTTCTTCTTCTCTAGATATCGCTTACAATCACATCCAGTCCTCCACTTCCCCTCCAGACAAATTATTGGGTCATAGGACTAAACATTTAGAATTATAAGGGACCTTAGAGTTCATAGATTAACCCCATCATTTTTCAAATGAGGAAACTAAAGCACATGTTCAAGGACACACATAAAGCAAATGTCTGAGGTAAGACTTGAATCCAACTCTTCCTGACTCGAGATCTGCTCATCAGTGTTGCTTTCTCTCTTCATCTGGGCAATAGAAATACAAGATCCTTGACTTATTTTAAAGAGTTTTACAACTAAAATTATCCAAAAATGGAATGGACTTATAGGAAGAAGCCCTCCCTCCCCCTCATCACCTGGAGGTTTTGAAAGATAAAATACAGGGTCACTTGCAGGAATGACTGTAAAAGAGATTTTTTGTTCATTCAAGGGCTAAACTAACTGAACTCTAATATTATTTCCAATTCTGAAGTTATGTATATGGTTAACAGATTCTTTCCTAAACCATGCCAAAATGGAATTATCGTAACTGTTTGCACTGGATCACAACACATTGAATGCCCTCAAAACACATACACATCTCATTTTATCATCTTAACAGCCCTGAGATGTGAATGGCATTATTAACTCTATATTTCATAAGGAAATTGAGGGAGAGATAGACTAAGCCCAGGGTCACATAACTAGGAAGTATCCAAGGCAGGATTTGAACTCAGGTCTTATGTATTTTAATTCTTGTTCTCTGTCCATAATACAACCTACCTACCTAGACAGAAATAGCTAACCTGTGATGGGAACATATCCAAAATATCTCTGAGGTCATTCTCTTTCTTCCTGGATATTAAGCTGAGATCTGAGACTCAAGGTTTATGTTGGAAGAGTAAATATATAGCTGAGACTGGAACTAGACATTTTCTATCTGCCATGTCCTAAGAAGGACTCCCTGCACTCTCCATTGGCTATTGTCCTTCCAGGGAGATTATATCCAGATATTACCAGCAGACATCTTGGAATTTAAATAGGAGCAGGAAGCATTGACAAACTTTTCCAAGTATTTTTCAGACAGTGAACACTTCCCCCATAATGAAATAACCCCTAAGGGAAGCAAAATACAGTAGCTAGAGGTCTTTAAATCAGGAAGACCAGGATTCCACTCCTTCCTCTAACAAATATTGTGTATGTCTTTAGTTAGCACTTAATTAATGCTTGATTGTAACCCTTAGCAATTTTCTTAACTCCTTAATATCCCAGGTAAATCCCTAAGACTATGAAAGGATTAGACGTAGGCCACAATAGAAAGAGTTCTGCATTTATAATCAGCAGTACTGGGTTGAAACTGGCCTCCGTCACTTATTACCACATTACCTGGTCTTCATTTAACATGTCTAGTACTTCGTTCTACATCTGTAGAGTGAGGGTACCAGACTAGGCTAGACAAACTTTGAGATCCCTTTTAGTTCTGAATCTATGATAGTAAATTGCAGACAAACAGCCAGATTAATTTTCCTCATACACAAGTTCTATCACTATTCTACTCCAGATTTGTGTCTCTGCAACTTCCATCCTTTGTTCCTGCTACTTTCCTCAAGGCCAAGTAGAAAAAGTTTAATCCCTCTTCCACATGGCATCCTTCAAAGAAGGTTGAAGACAACTCTCATCTTCCCTTTAAGTCTTATCTTATGGCTAAAGACCCCAAGTTCCTTTAACTTGTCCCATTGTTGCATGATCTCCATTTCCCTCTATATTCTATTTGCTCTCCTTTGGACAAACTCTAGTTTGTCAATGTCCTTACTAAAAATTGACTCAGAATTTAACACACCACTCTAGATGGGACCTAACCAAAGTATGATATTTGTGTCATTCTGGACATCTCACCTAATGCTGCAGATTAGGTTGACTTTTTTATGGTTCGTAGCTCTCATTGTCCATTTAAATTAATTTACAATCCACTGAAATCTTTCATTTTTTAAATCTTGAATTGTTACATAGCTATTCATCCTCCATTAAGTATTTAGGCAATTGAGCTTAAGTATAGAACTTTACGTTTATCACTATGAAAATTAATCTTAGACTCAACTCATCACTGTATTCTGTTAATGTGCTTTTGTATGCTGCCATATCTGTGCCATCCACATATTGATTAAGCATGCTATTGCTATTTTCAATTCAGATATTGATAAAAATATTAAATAGAACAAGGTCAAGGAAAGCTAATCCCAAAGGCTTTCAACTAGACATTCCTCTTAGTAGATATCAATCCATCAGTTATTATGCTTTGAGTCTCATCATTCAAGGAATTCCAAATACACCTAATTATGCTATTATCTAGTGCATATCTCTCCATATTGTTCCTAAGGATATCATAAAAGTCTGTCAATATTCCTGTTGAAACACAAGTTTGCTAAGTTTATGTCAATATCTTGATCTACTAGTCTAAGTAACCCTTTCCAAAGAAGAATTTAGATGCATCTATACAATCTGTTTTCCCTAAATGTTTTCTCACCAACCACATTTCCACCATCATGAAATTTTTACTGTAGCACCATGCCATTCTTGTTGAAGAGTTCCCCTTCCCAGGTACCTATTTCAGGAAAATCTTTGCCATGCTTCAATTAACTCCCTACTCTTTGATGATCTCCTCACCAACCTTCTTTTACCCATTCTCTTCCCCTTCCCCAAGTTCTGGAACAAGAACCATGATCAAATCCATCGTGCCTTTGCTCCAGAATGCTCTCTATTCTCCCAAGGTCTGCCCTCTCCATCCTTGTAAATTTCTGGTTCAAAGTTTTCCTCTCTGGCCACCACTATGTTTTTTATGTTATTTCCCCTCTTAGAATATATGTTCCTTGAGGGAAGAGACTCTCTGCTTTTGTCTTTGTATCTTCAACCATTAGCATGGAGAGTCACATACTTAAATGCTTTTTTCATTCACTCATTCATTCTTAAAGCCACGCTCATTCTTAGTGATTGCATTTCCTTTCTTAAATACTCATGTCTTCAAAAATAACATAAAATCTATTATTTATGAAACAAGAGTCTAAAGAATCTATCGTTTCCTATTTTTTAAAATTGAGATTATATTTGCCAGACTCCAATCCCATGATACCTCCCTCATTCTCCACAGTTTTCTATAACTAATCACGTTAACTAGTTTTCTTTTTCTTTTTCTTTTCTTTTCTCTTTTCTCCCCATTATTCTGGTCTGTCATTAATCTTGGCTTGATAATTTGAAATCACTGAGAACAACTAGAAGGTCCCTTAACATAGCACTTGTTATCTTGAGATCAGGAAGTTGTACCTCCCAATAGGGAAGGCATAGTACGCTGCTGGCTCATTTCCTAACACCCTTAGATCCATGAAGTCTTCTGGTAGTTACCAGTTACTATCAGCAAAGTCTCTGGTCTCCTTCCTGCTTCCTTGAACAGTGACTAATAGTCACAAGTATTCTGCAACCAAGGATATACTATATTTGCATATGGACAGAAAGCAGTTCTAATTCTTTATAAATTAAAATGCTATAGAACAGCCAAATTCTCCCCTATTAATTAATTAATTTCCATATAAACAGTGTACAGGGTACATAGGGTGTCCCAAAAGTCTTATTGAAGTTTTAATTTTTACGAATTAAAACTTCAGTAAGACATTTGGGATGCTTCATATTTCTTGAAATTCAACATTGTATTTGTGATTGGATTCAGTTTTAAACAAAAATGTATATATAAAAATGAGAGTGAAAACGACAGAGCATCAGAAGTATAATTGAGCTCCCCAACTCAAAAAAAAAAAAAAGTAAAAAATAAACAATAAAACCCAACATTCCTCCAAACAGACCTAGAAAATGTAACAGATTAACTCTGTTGGAGACCACAGGGTCCTGATATGAGTTTGGGAATTCCTCTTGCGCTGAATCGTAGCCTCTCCCTGTGAAAGAGTGCTCCCCAAGATGTACTCTTGCCAGATGCATCCGCAGTGTCTACACACCTCTCTTTCACTCTAGTGACCAGAGCTAAAAAATGACCTACTGTGATTTTATCTTGAATTTCCCACTAGGGATTCAGTCTGGTTCATTTTCTTGATCTTATTGTAATGCTTCTGGGATAATAAGCTATCTATTTATCTAATCTATCTATCTTATCTATCTATCTATCTAATCTATCATCTATCTATCTATTTATGATATCCATCAGTTATCCCTAGCAGTTATAACTCCCACTATACGACTGTCTTTTTTTTTTTTTCAGGCATACATGTTCTATAAAGGTATCCCACTTTTTGCACAAAAGTCACCACTGGTCATATTCTGCAATCTATTTACACCCACAGTATACCTCTTCTTTGATTCCCATGTATCTTTGATTCTTTTCAAATTGTAGTCTTAATACAGCATGAGAATTGTGTTGAATTCTGAAATGAAAAAGTGGACTTTTGTGTCCTCGTGCAGAGAAAATGTCATGTGACTTTTCAGATGAAATGCATTCCTTCTGAATTATGGATCTGGTTCACTGTCCATCTTCAATGCCTGCCAAATATACTATTTTGTTGATACTCTAACTGAATCAGGTTGCCTATTGAACTTCATGCAATAATCTGAATATATGTTTTCATCTGCCTGGCTTTTACTGATCTGAATTCTCTTGTGTGGCAGTGGATCTCATCACAAAGGCTCTGTAGTATTCCAGGGTTTGATGTTATCAAAACAATATCCTAAGTAAGCAGGAGAACCTGGAGAAGTCACTATAGGGAATCTCTCCTGCATTTGAATTCCGCGCAATAGATCCTCCTTGACACCTTTGTGAATTGCACACCTGCCTGTTTCACACTTCACTTGATACTACTCCTCAGAGGATTGTTAAACAAAATTTTCTCAGTGATTTTATCTATCAAAAAATAATATGTGAACTTATAATAAGAAGAAGCTTTAAGGTTCCACTTTGCTTTAACAAATAAACTTTGCCCCCTTCTTCCCCTTTCTGGTAATCGATAACCACAATAGAAAGCGATCTCACCCACTTCAACTATTAGTGGGTCAAGTAAATGTGAAGACATAGTATTCTTTGAAAAATCATCTCCTAAGTTTACTTCTAAATCTTCCCTCCAGCCCCTTCCAGGGCTAAAGATAACCTACAGCTGGCCAGCCTACATTTGCCTAAATGATTTCTTGACCAACATAGCTCTAGCCACCAATGTTACTCTGTGAGCTCAGAGCTCAGCACATAGCTAAATTCCCACAAATCTTCATATTCACCAATGTATATTCCTCCCACCTCATGATTTTTTTATATATATCATTCATCCCTCATCTGTCCCAAATTTCTGTCAAATAACAGTTACTCTGACTGTCTTATTACTATTCTTCCTTACCTTCATTATAATATGGAGAAATCTCTGTATATTCTGTTCAACTTTTGGGGAACAGATTCATTTCTTCCAGACTTGCTCTGCTTGACTCCAGATTGTCTTGACCAATTCCCAATAGTTTGGCATTTCTGAGGACTTTGGAAGGAGAGGTTTCTTGTAGCCACTTTTTACTATTGCTGGCTTCTACTATCTCTTCTACAGGTCAACCTTCTGTGACCTGCGACTGCTTCTTCCATTCTTACAATTTCATGAAGTATTGTTTCAAGGTTCTTTCAGACTCCTCTCTTGATAGTTTTCTATAAATGAGAAAGTAGGCAAATGAGATCAGCATTTGTTGATGTCTTCTCAGTTGTCTTCTTCTTTTGTTGGTTTATTACAAGAAAGTCCAAGATCTTAAGTTCTTAGGAATCTTCCCTTCCTTAACAGATCTTAAAAGTTCCTCTCTGCTCTTTGCTGTGTCATGAATCTGTACTATTCTTAATCTTGATATATGTTCCTTCAGAATGTTCTTTTTTTGTAAATTAACTTCTCTAAATTATTGTCCTTGGTTCATAGGTTTTTTCCACTTGACAATGAAATCAAGTATATGTTGACTGAGGCAGCTTTGGGGCACAGTGACTCTCATTTTTATGAGTTGTCTTTCATAAATGTCAATGTGTTTCTTGACTTAAATCCATTTTCCACTTTTAAAAGTCAACATCTTATATAAATAAGTAAAGTTAGAGCTGTTGTAATTGCATAAAGTTACTTTTCATCTTAAACCTTTCTTCAAATTTTATTTTTGTTCTTATTGGTTACATCCTTTGGTAATAAATCACCTCAGTTTTCATTGAACAAAGATTTCATATTTAGATTACGTAAACTTTAAATTGCTATTTATTGGTGGACTTAAACCTATATTATTCTTAGCATTTTCATCCCTACCCCCCCTTTTTTGGCACTGCACCATCCTTACTATAGAAGGAAGAAAGGGATCCATTCTGAATTTTTATTTGTTTCATGGGTTGCCATGACACAAATTTTCATCACTAGTAGTTAATTAGTTCATGACATGTCCCTCTACTTTAACTAGGTTGGTCTTCAGATAGGAAACAGTCGGTGGGCCCACACTCTCTAAACTTTTCCAGCTAGGAAGCTGCTGCCAGAGTTTGTATTCTGTGAATATAACCTTTGAGACACCAGGGTCACTTCCCTTGCCATGCTGAGGCATCAGAGACAGACTTTTATGGAGGTAACATAACATAATTTGGAACTTACAGTGACACATGGCTCAAATCATCAGATTCAGCATAATTCTTCCAGGCTTATAAATCAGTGTGGAGTCCTAAACACTTGGCAAAAGACTAGAGAAGCACAAGATATATGGTTATATACTTAAAGGTATAGGCTTATCTTAAGAAAAGTACCCCATAAGAGACTCTTCATGAAGGAGAAGTTACAGAAAGATAGGTGTGAAGCATCTTAACTACTATAACAGCAACTAGGGTTTCTTTGTCCATTTGTGCATGACAGTTCTGTGCTGTGGAATACATTGTTCTCAAGCAGTAAGCAATAAGTACCACAGTGCCATCTGGCAATCAGTGACTAAGCACAGATCCAGAACCATAAGGCACAGCATCAGTGGTGAGAACCAGTGGTTTATGTGCATTGAAACGCACAAACACAAACTCAGAAGTCAATAACCATTTGGCATTATGGAAAGCCCCACTCCTGTTAGCAAGCTGAACACCACTGAATTCTTTGTTTTTCCCCAGGAGATAACAGAGTGGCTTACTTTTGTGGTAGAGAAATGCCGTAGAAAATGAAAAGCCACAGGAGGGCTTGAGGCTCATGCTTTGTTCTTAGACAACCTACATCATGGATTGCATAAGATGATGGACCTGCTATGCTGATGTTTTAATTTTACCTTTCTTTTTATAATCGGTAAGTCAAAATCATGTAGTATTTATTTCCACAAGTTTATCCTCTGTTGATCCCATGAGCAGGACACTGTTAAAGTAAGGTAACACAATAGAAATCCTACACGGGATAGTCTCTGTGATATCTTAGAGAATTCCAGGAGTAAATAAAATGGTGCACTGAAAGTACTTAAATTGAATACTTCCTGATGAACTGATTAATTTTTGGGTGGATGCAGTAGAGTTGTGGATGATCAACTTCTAATCAGTTTGGGCAAAGCTCAGTTTTATAAAATCTTTCCCTTGGACTCCTAGATGGGCTGCACGCAACTTGCAGATTAGGAAAGCAATAAATGAGTCAAAGGGACATTCGTAAAAGACTACCAAAAAATCTAACACCACCACATTGTTACATTTGCCTAACAGTCCAAGTGAGAAAGGGATTGTTTGCATCTATTGGTTATGGGAACTGCTTAAGTCCTTTATTAACTTCCTAGCCCAGTCCTACAAAAGTTTCAGCTTCAAATTAGTCTTTAATAGCAACACAATTTATGTGCATATGTGTGCATGTATACATTTACAGAAATGTTAATTGACTTTGATTCTCAAGAGCACTTCAATGCTTTTTTGTTTACTTTCCCTTACCTATGTTTCCAATTAGCTCTTCCTTTTAAATTTCCAGTATATCAGAAAGGATCTTGGGAAACTGGTTGACAACTTCCTCTACTTGAACTATTCAGGGTTCTAGGGGATACTTTAGGCCTTGAATCATAATGATATAAATCAATTCCTTTCCTTCCTGAAGACGCTTTTTATATATGTCTCCCCTTTGTGATGAGTGGAGCCTTCTTCATATGTAGGGGAGCTTTTATTCTACTAAAGTGTAATTCTTTCCTTGGAGGAGAGACCAGAGAAGTATTAGTAAAATAATTAACTACTGGATGAGGAGAGGAGAAGAATGTATTGCACTGCACATTTTTAAGTTTAATCTTCATTTCTAACATTTTCTCCGTCACTTCACAGTAAACTATTAGCTGATTTATACATTTTTATTGATTTCTGAAATGTAAATGTTCATACTGAAAATTTAACTCTGGCATTTTCAAGAGCCTGTGCCTACTGTCTCCAATATACCTCTGGGTGCAACTGTGACTTTTTTTAATCTTTTTATCCCTAATCCTTAGTAAAGCATATAGCTTACAACAGACATGTTTTTATTCAATTGAATTAAATGAATCAGACTACTCATTCATCGTAATTTCCAACAATAGCAATTGCCTGATCTGTTCAATCTCGAAATATATATGGGCACCCAAACTTTGCCAATGTTATTTGCCTAGGGTATTGTGGAAGTTATCTTTTTCAATTATTTCTATGTCAAAGCTGGAATGAATTCCACCTTGCATTGGTGAATAGTGGTGAACAGTACTTTAGTATCCTCAAGCATCTTGATATTGATCTTATCAATAAAAGAAAACCCTAGAAGTTTGCTATTCTGTGGATGATCCAAACCATTGGATTCCAAGTAGCATGAACTACTTTGATGACAGGTCATGTGAACTCTAAATCCTTGTATCTGTAACTAGAATTGCAACACAGTATTACCACCACCTCTGATCTGTGGAGTTTCTGGAGTTTTCACTTACTATATTCTGGCAGCAAAAGCTTGCCTATAATAGAGATCATTTATTTTAGAAGCTGTTCCTGTATTTATTGTGTCCCACTATTAGAGTGTGAGTTCCTTCAGAGGAGGGATTGCTTTTCTTTTCTGTTTTAATCTATAGTAAATACAAATGCACATAGTGTTGCATTGATAAGTACTTAATAAATGTTTTTCATTCATTCATTTATTTCCTAGCATCAGATTGCTGTACATTGAGTACTATATTTTGAGTCAAGAAATAATCACTAGCTGTGAGACCCTAGTCAAGTCATGTAATATTTCTGGACTTTGGTTAACTGACCTGTAAAATGAGGATTAGATGCAATGATTTCTAAAGTCCCTTCCAGCTCCAAAACTATAATCCAGTGATCATATATATATTAATTTGATCTCTTGGAGCATTATATGTGTCATACATAGTCATGTCAAAAAGGTGCTGCTTACAAGAGTTTTCTTGTGAAGTCCACCAACCAGATGATCTCACATTTCATCTAGGATAATTTAAAATGTGTAGAAATAGATGGCAGCTCTGCAGTATAAACAGGTACTTTCTCATTGATGACATTTCTGAAATGTACATTTCTGAATAATGAATGGTACTGTGAGTGAGAAATGGTCTTTCAATTATACCATCTTAATGAAAAAGATTAGTATTAGTTAAAGCAGAGGAAATGGAAGACTTTTTATGAGATATTTTGGACTCCACAAACTCCCAGGACAACAATTTGTTTACTTCAACAAAGAAAGTCTCCTCACATAAGAATCATGGGGAACCAAGTAATATCAGTTTCTTTCATAATCCCCAAAGGTACCGTTTTAAGCTCAGTGTCTGTTCAGTTTTCAAGGTGTTAGTTGTACAATAAAGCATGAAAGGCACCTGACCTGTGGGGGTCTACATGACCTTAGAAGACCTGATGGAGGTGATAAAAAAGGTAAGCTCAATAGCTGTGAAAACTACAGGGGGCTATTATGTAGTTTGTTGTACCACAGGGGAATCCTATATATGTTACCATGGTGATGCCACCAGGACCTCTGGCTAGTGATGTTTCGCTACTACACAGGTCTTCCACTGTGTCCTAATCTACATATGGGGCAGTGTGAATATAGAGTTAGCATTTGGGATGCAGAAACTAACTTTGTCATAGACTTGGTTCTTAACTCTAAGAGTAGTAACTCTGAAGAGTTCTGTCTAGACCATGTTATTCCTTTCCTAAATGAATCCAGACTTCTTGTGGTGAAGTATTTACTTTTCAAGGTAGGTAAAAAGCAACAGCAAGTAAACAAATAAAAAGATATGATAAGGTAGAGAAAAGGAGGGAGTGAATTCCAGGCATGAATAACAATGGGTGCAAAGGAACAAAGATGAGAGATGGCATGCTAGAGTGAGAAACTAAAAGAAGCTTAGAAATTAGAATATAGCTAGATGTCAGCATGGGAGAGGAAGTAATAATTAAATTAGAAGGGCTAGAGCAAGGTGCCAAAGTTTTAAAAACTCAACAGAGCAGTTTATTATTTTCAGTCACGTCTGACTTTTTATGACTCTATTTTTGGGTTTTCTTGGCAAAGATACTGATGTGGTTTGCCATTTCCTTCTCCAGATCATTTTACAAATGAGGAAACCGAGGTAAACAAGATTAGTTGACTTGCCCAGGGTCACACAGTTAATAAGAGTCTGAAACTGAATTTGAACTCAGAAAGATGAATCTTTCTGATTCCAAGCCCAGTGCTCTAGCCACTGTGCCACCTAGATGCCCAGAGTAATTTATAGATGGTTTTAAAGGCAAGAGGGAGCCACTGGAATTTAGTTATTGAGCAGAAGCATGACATGGTCAGGTCTGCAATTAAGAAAAATCATTTTGGAACCAGTGCAGAGGATGGAATGAAATTGGACAGACTTGAGACATGGAGTAGAAAGCCATCACAATAATGCAAGCAAGGGGTAATAAGGACCTGAAGTTAGACAGAAGCTGCATGAGGTCATGGGAAGGAAAAAAACCCAGTAAAATGTGACAATTGATCAGATATGTAGAATGAGAAGTCAAGAATAACAGTTAGATTATGAACATGAGAGACTAGAAGAATAGTGATACCTTCCACAGACATAGAGAATTTTCAAAGATTGGGTTTGAAGAAAAAGATAGTTTTGTTTTGAACATGTTGAACTTGAAATGCCTCTAGGACATCTAATTTGAAATGTCTAACAAGCAGTTGGTTATATGGACTCCAAGAAGAAACTGAAGCTGGATATATATCTATGAGAATCATTGGCATAAAGAAGATAATTAAACCCATGGGTGCTCATAAGGTCACCCATAAGAAAGAACACAGAGAAGAACAAGAGACCTAAGCTCTCTTAGGTGAACCATGAACAACACCCACAATTAAGAGAATATGATCTGGATGATGAAACAGCAAAAGGTACTGAAAAGGAGTAGTTGGATAGGAGAAGAAAGGGAGAACAGTAGTCAGGAGGAAAGGGTGGTGAGCAGTATCCAGTGTAGCAGATGGGACAAGAAAGATGACAACTGAATAAAAGACCAACAGATCTGGCAGTGGAAAGATTGTTGATAATCTCAAAGCAGAGAATTTAATTGAAGTAATGAGGTCAGAAGCAAGATTGCAGAACATTGAGGAGTGAATTAGAGGAGCAATGAGTAGAGATAGTTTACCTAGGAGTTCTGTTTAAAAATGGAGAGAGAGGACAATAACTTGAAGAAATTTTAGGGCCTCATGCTTTATTTTTTTAATGGATGGGAGATACTTGGGAATGCCTGACAAAACTAGTACATAGGCAAGAGGTTGAGAGAGAGACCTAGAGATAGGGAGAAAAAGAGAGATAAGAGAAAGGGGAAAAAGATGGAAGAGGTCCCTGGAGGAGAAGTAGAGGGAGAAGAAGGACAGAATGTTTGAAGCTCTTAACTGCCTTTAAAATTTGATTTGAGTTATAAGGGAGGACCATGTAGGAAGGGGAAGTTTGGCTGGTGATGATAATTAAACATAGATGGATAGATGATGTACAAATGTATATATAAATACATATATATATAAACACTTTCTTGGTAAGGTAATTAAAATATATACTACATACATATGTTAAAATATACACTATTTACATATATATAAATATACTCTATGTAGCATTAAAATACATACTGTGTACATATAAATATACTATATAATACATATTAAGATGTATACTATGTACCTATAAAATAGACACTATATACATGTCTGTATAGTACATATTTAAATTACCTCCTCAAGAAGCTTTTTATATGCGGTCATGGCAAAACAGAAAGGCACCAGTTCTGATTCCAAAAGTTGGAAGATTGTATTGACCCAAATTTGGTAATTGAGTGAGAAAAGTGCTGGAGATAACAAATACAAAACTAAGATAGTCCCTACTTTTTTTTAAAATAGCATTTTTACCAAGTATACACAAAGACAATTTTTAGCATTCATTTTTACAACAGTTTGAGTTCCAAATTTTTCTCCCTCTCCTCCCCTCCCTTCTTCCTAAAATGGTAAGCAATTTGAAATAGGTTATAAATGTGCAATCATGTAAGACATATTTCCATATTAGTCACAGTTGTGAAAGAAGAAACAGACCAAAAGGAAAAAAATGGGAAAAATAAAATGAAAATAGTATGCCTTAATCTATATTCAGAGTGCATCAGTTCTTTATCTGGATGTAGGTAGCATTTTTCGTCATGAGTCCTCTGTAGCTGTCTTGGATCATTGTACTGCTGAGAAGACCTGAGTCATTCATTGTATTGTGCTTGTCCTTCGTTCTCGAAGAGGACCATGATGTCAAGATGATGACATGACTTGCAGTTAACTTTGATTTGACTGAGGGCAGGCTGTGTAAGGTCACCAAGCTCACTTTCTTCTCCTGATCCATCTGGGTCCAGTGACCAGGTATTCATCAGGACAATAGGAGATGGCCCAGGATGCAATGGGAGACCCTGGCCCTTTCAGGCTAAGGTCTTATCACATTCTCACTTTGAGTGAGATACACCCATTCAACAAATAGGTTTCTTTAAGTTACTCAAGGGATGGCCCTTTTAATCCAAAAAAAAGTCATTCATATTGATCATCAAACAATGTTGTTGTCACTGTGTACAATGTTTTCTTGGTTCTGCCCAGACAGTCCTCACTTTCAACGAGTTTATATTCTAGTAAGAAAATACCAAAGATGCTGGAAAATGATGGCCAAAAAAAAAGAATTTTGATATTTGCTGCGAGAAGGTTCATAAATGGATCCATAGGGTAGGACATTATTATATCCTTTCCAGTGCAGTGGTGCTATTGATATAACTATTGTTCACAGAAAAAGAATAAAAAGAGGGATGAGACAGAGCTGCCTGTGCACGGAGCCAGTGCCAAAGGCCTGTTCTGAGTAGACCCTGATGTACTGGTGAATGACTAGATGGGAGATGTAGCGTAAAAATAATCAAGGCCGATAAGGAAGTATTTGGTTTCAACTCTTATTTCCAGCCCTCACTAGCTGTGTGATTCCTTAACGTGTTCAAGATATTTAACTCCTCAGAGTCTTAGTTTCCTCATCAGAGAGTTAAATAGCAATAATGATGCTTATAATGCCTACATCACAAGGCTATTGATCCAGTGAGGTAATGCATATAAAATCCTTTGCAAACCTTAAATTTCAGTTATTATTTTTTGCTAGTTTAAGACAGTTTAGTATATTTGGAAACTGTGTGTTTGACATTGGGTGTATTTTTCTCATTCATTATTGATTATCTCTAACCACACTGTAACATTTATGAATTTATTTATATTCTTTCCCTTGAAAATCATGTGGAAGAAAAATTAGTCTCCTGACGACAACCTACCTATCCCAGACTTCATTGGACCCTACCCTTCAGCCAAATTGTACTATTCACCATTTCTCGTCCATTTCTTTCACCTCTTTGCCCTCGTTATCCTCTCTGTTAAAATGGAAGTAGTACTGCTCATGCATTTCTTATCACATATTACAAGGTACTGCAGGTATATTGTACATGGTTTATCACCTCCTTTACTTCCTATCCATTCATTACACATATACACAAGCACAGTTGGAGTAAAGCTCCTTTGAGGGTGGGGACTGTTTTTTTTCCCCTTTTTGTCTCCTACACGTACCCAACACATTGTTTTGCTATATGGCGATCAATAATTATTGAGCAATCAATACTTGATTTATAAATGAACTTAAGAATACTTCTTTTCTTGTCAACAGAATATGCCATTATTGTAGGCCTATAGTATACTGATTTTTATAATTACATCATTTAAGATATTATCTTTCTTTTCTTTTCTTTTTTTGTTTAAATTCTGGTATGTTTTCAGTGGGCATTTTCCCAAGAACCAAGGCTGAGATACTAATGCTTTTTAATCCTTGAAGGCTTTAATCTCAGATTTCACAGGATACACAGCTTTTATCTCAAATTCTAGCACTTGTTGAGATGTCATATTCAACTGAAAAGAGGGGTAAAATCATCCAAATGACTTCATTTTAAAGTTAAGTTGAAAAGCATGCAAAAAGCTAGTACTAGAAACATTTGCTGGATCAGAAGAAACCTTTTCCAGACCTACACATTTTCTAAATTTGTCAGGATAAACCTCTGGAAACGCAGCAATGGTGATACATGGGACAGACTGAACAGCTGTTCTTATAGCAGCCAGTAACACTATACAACAGTTTAGGAAATAAAAGGAGAAGGCGGCTTTAACTAAAACAATCACATACAAATAAGTATGAATGATACAGCTGAAAGGCAATATACTGCAGTGCAAATGCAAGTGAACTTACAGCAGATCTGGATTCTAGTCATGTATTTGCTGTTAGTTCTTTGATGTTACATACATTACAGAGCCTCAGATTCATCATCTGTAAAATGGGCATAATACGTGTACTCTCTAAATGACAAAGTAGGTTTATTGAATAACATCATGTACATTAAACACTTTGTAACCTTAAGACTCTATACAACTGATAGCTGCTTAATCTCTTACAATGTGAACTACTTGTGAATAGGAATATATTTGTATCCTGGCACCTAGCACCACATCTGGAACATAGTACTTCCTTAATAAATTTTTGTTGGCTTCCACACTAGGGTTTCCACAACACTGATAAGGAAGTCAAAGGAAATCTTTAATAAGTACAAGAGGAACAACTTGATTTTTCATCTTATGTAAACAGGATAACTTTCAAAATCAATCTTTAAATAAGCACCAGCAATTAATAAACTTGGGTCTAAAATAAAGAAAACTAATAGAAAGAAAATAGGGAAGGGCTGCAGTTTCCTCATCTGAAAAATGACCAGTGAGATTAAAAGACCTAGCTCTTTATCTGAGACCTTACTGTATTTCCCTGTAATCATACATTCCCAATATTAATGAAGGCATAAGTTTTATTCAAACACAATTTTTTCTCCCTGATGTGTGATTTCACTGGGGTAGGAAACCACTTGTTTTTTTTAAATAATGATGTTTTATTTATTTACTTTAACATTCATTTTTTTTTTAATTTTGAACTCAAAATTCTCTCCTTTCCTGCAAAACCTCAACACCCATTCAGACGGCAAGCACTATGGTATCAATTACACATGTTAAGTCATGTAAAACATTTTCACATATTAGCCATGTTTAAAAAAAAAAACAACAAGAAAAAATAAGTGAAAAAAATATACTTCAATATGCACTCAGAGTTCCTCAGTTCCCTCTCTGGAGGTGGAGAGAATTTTTCATTATGAGTCCTTTGAAATTGATTTGGGTCACTGTATTGATTAGAGTGGCAATAAGGTGTTTCACAGCTGATGATCCTTGCAATGTTGCTGTTACTACGTACATTGTTCTCCTGGTTCTGCTCACTTCACTTTGCTTTGGTTCATGTAGTTCTTTTCAGGTTTTTCTGAAACCATTCTATTCATTATTTCTTATAGCACTATAGTATTCCATCGTAATCATATGCCACAACTTGTTTCACCATACTCTAATTGATGGGCACCTCCTTGAATTCTAGTTCTTTGTCACCAAAAACAGAGCTGCAACATATTTTTGTACAAATAGGTCTTTTTATAAGCTCTTGGGATACAGATGTAGTAGAGGCACTGGGGAGTTAAAAGGTATAGTTAAAAGGTATACACAGTTTTATAGCCCTTTGGCCATAGTTCCAAATTGTTTAAGAAACTATTTGTGAGGAAACTATGCAGAGTAACACCTGTTTTACAATTTATACTTTTTTAGGGAGTTACCTGAGGGCATTTTGTGGTTAAATGACTTGTCCAAGGTGAAAGAGTCAGCTTGGGTGGGAACAAGACTTGAACCAAGGTCTTCCTGACTGTGATACTGGTTTTCCATCTACTAAATCATAATGAAATTAATAAGAGGAGGAAAATTAAATAGAACAATGCCCTTAGAAACCAAATTAAATGCCTCCTATGAGAACCAGAAGCAGAGCAATCCTCTCCCAAAAGCATACAAAAATTCCAGGCATTCACAGTGCAGACTGTAGAGTGGCATAGTTTGTTGTAGTGCCAACTGGTATCAGCCAGGTCACTTAGCTACTACCTCAAGCCCACTCTCCATCCTTCTCTGTTACAGGTCCCTCTTATAGCCTTAGTGAGGTCCGTGTGAAGCACTCTCTCAGGCACCTGTCTTTTAGTCCCTGGAGGCCAAAAACTTCTTTGTAAGGTAAAATGTTTGTCTTTGGAAGTGGTGTTAACCTCCTAGAAGTATAATTCTCCCTGCAGAAAGTACCTCACAGCTCTAGGGATGAAATGTTAGATGAAGGACTTTTTCTTCCCTGGACTTGTCTCTTCTGTCATTTCTCTGGCCAGTCTCTGGTCACACAATAAATTATCCAGGGCTAAGTTCCTTGATTTTGTTCAGCAGAGGTATCAAACTCATGGCCCTGAAAAACTCTTGTGAAGCGAAAAGTTGGTCTTGGGGAAGCGGTCTTCTCAGGCTCTCCAGGAGATTGATTTTGAGAGACAATGCTGATTGCGAGAGACTATCTTCAAACAATTATGTACAAGCAAAATATATACAGAACAAATTAGACATAATCTTAGATGGAAGTTAAGACTTGAAAAAAAGACAGGGAAGTTAAAAGGTGGAGGTGATGAGAGAAAAGTCAGGCATGGGGAGACAACCAGTGATGAAGCAACTGGAGAAGAAATAGTTGGAGACAATATGCCACATGCGAGGAATAGAAAAGAGGCGCGTGTCACTGGACGAAGGCTTAAAAAGACAAGAAAGCTAGGAAGATGCCAACACAATTTTAAAATGTATTCTAGATAATGACATCATTTTATGGGCGAGTACTATTGACTGTATTGTTCCAGGGTTTAATCTATTCAAGAGTCAATAGTAATGAGGGTCCCAGAGAATCTGAGATATTTAGTGCCAGAGGGGATCTTGGAGATACGATCACTTTATGTTATATGTGAGAAAAATAAGACCAGTAGTGATTGGGCAAGGAAGTTGCCTAAAACACATGGCTAGTGATTATTCTAGAACCCTGGTCTCCTTGGAATAAATTGTTCTTATCTACCCATTCCTTAGTGGGAAGTCTTCACATGCTTGGGGTAGACACCCTCCTAACTCACAGAAGGATTTATGGCCCATAGATTACTCTCATCCTGGTTTTGTGCTTCTGCTGAGAAGGTTTACCAGGGTGTGGCTGATGCACATGCTACTGCTTCATGGAGGCACAGGTTAGAGTCAAGTGCAAGGAGGACATCAAAGGTAGAGGAGCAGCTCGGAAAAGGACTCAGCAAGCCCTCAAGCAGAGATGCTAGACTAAAGTGAATACCCATATATCCCAGTTGGGTTATATACTGCTTGTGAACTGATATTCACTTTTTTTCTTTTTAAATAGGTTTGGGAAAATTTCCAAAATGAATGGATACCAATAAACAGAGGCTAAGAAGACAAGGAAAAAGCCTCCCATGATAGATATTTTTTTAAAAAATGATCCTATAAGGCCTCATTATACTTGTCATTACAAATATTCAAAAAATAGAAGCTTGTAACAGACATTGTAAGTGTCATGGTTAAATTCAGAAAGTTACTTTTCCAAAAAAGAAGAGGAACTATGTGTATGTATGTGTATATATATATGTATATATATTTATATGTACATACATACACACATATATATAATGAGAAAATGTGTTAGAATAATATAAATTAGCCTGAAAAACTGCCAATATGATAATTAATGTAGACCTTCAGAAAAAATATCCAAAACACTACCAAATATAGAATTCTTTCTTGCTTTATTCAAAATTGGATTATTCATCACCTCTGCACTGGGATATTACTAGATTGATAGTTGAAGGGAAAATATTAGAAATCTGAATTTTAGCAAGGTGTTTAATTCAAATTTTCATTTTTAATGTTCCATGTATAAGATGCACAAATGTAAGTTAAATATAGTAACGTGCTAATATGGATTTGGAACTACCATATTTTACCATGTAAACTTTGCACTCTAGGGAATGGTGGGTTCAGTACAAAAATTGATTTATAACTTTTCATTGCATAATTGTTACATGATATAATTCTGTTCATCATGCGACTTAAAAGGTAACAGAACAGCAACTAGTGGCACATGAATATGCACTTATCTCTCACGTATGTGAGCCTAGAATTCTCAGTACATGCATATTGTCCATATTATTTCCAAAAGCCAACTTGTGTGGCTTGTTTGGAGTGTACTAATAGTACTAATTATGGTACTAATAGTATTGTCACTTAACCCAGTAAAGAGCCATAGGTGTAAGAGGAGTCATCCAGCAGGGGTAGCTGTCATAAGTAAGCCACATGATATGGTAAGACTTGCATCCTCTCCCTCTAATTAAATTATATAGTTCATCTACCAGCAATGCATTTAAGTGCAAAGCATTTCTTTTTGATCATGGGTAAATATAAAAACTGTTCTAGGGGCTTCAAGCTGAAAGTGATTGTGTTCACCGAACAGCATGGAAACAGAACTGCGGAAAGATACATTTTAGTGAGTGAAAAATTGGTGCAAGACTGGCAGAAACTAAAAGACAAGTAATACTGGCACAATTTTTTAAAGCTTCACGTAATGGGGGCACCCACTTTTTTGCATGCAGTGAAATAAGGTATTTGAAAAACCAGGTGGACAGAATATAAACTTCACATGGGGTGTCTGCTGGTACATAGGCTGTGACAGAGAGTCTTGCACTCAGATCTGTTCTCTTAAACTTTTTCATCAATAAATTAGATAAAGACCCACAACAATAAGAGATAGCCAATAAATTCTATGTGTCAGGACACAAAAAGATGCCAAGAGGCTGAAATAATTGGCTAAATATAAGGAAAAAAAGTTGAAATATTGTCGGGATAAATAGAAAATCCTGCTTTAGGGTAAACAAGAATCAGCTGAGGTGGAGGTGGGGCGGTGAGGGTTAGAAGTTCAAAATGATTCAAAAGTGTCAAATGACTTAAAAAAACAAACAAACGTTAAAGTGATCTTAAATTACCATGATAGAAATTTACCCTCCAAAGCAAAGGACAATAGTCCCATTGGAATCTGTGATAATCTGACCCCACCTGCAGATCTGGATCCATTTATGGTTTCCTGCTTTTAAAGGGGACAGCTACCGAGAGGTTAGATGGCTTGCAGAAAAGGGAAACCACCATCTGAGCGTCCTAGGAACAGCGTCCATTGTCCCTTTCCACTTCTACTTCCCAAAGGCTAAATGCTGCTTAAAGTAACAACAAACGTTGACGTAGCAGTTACTACTATGTGCCAGCACCATGCTAAGTGCTTTACAGTTATTATCTCACTTGATCCTCGAATTCCTGGGAGGAAGATTCTATTATTAGCCTGATCTTACAGTAGAGGAAACTGAAACAAACCAGATTAAGTGACTTGCCCAAAGTCACACAGCTACTAAGTATCTGAAGCCAGATTTCAACTCAGATCTTCCTGACTCCAGGCTAAGTGCTCTATTCACATTAACACCTAGGTGAAACCTTATGGATTATGGCCACAATATATCCATGACATCTAAACTCAGCCGTGTCTTCACTGTTTCATAGGAGTCCTTTTATTCATTTAATTCGAGTAATCTGACATTCATTAAGCCCTTACCATGTGAGCCCTGAACTAAGTACTGGTGATACAAGCATAACTATAAAACAAGCCCAGAGTGGGGATGGCATGTAGTGACACAAGTAACTACGATACAAGGGAGGTTGAGATAAACTGAAAGGGCAGGTCCAGGCAATGGCTATGAGAAGCTGGAGAAAGGATAGCTCACTTTCACCTTAGAAGGGAAAAGAATCTTAAGAAAAGGTTTCCTCGACAAAGATGAGGCATTTGAATTGGGCCTTAAGAGAAAGGAGATACTTCAACAGATGACAGGGGGAAAGAAACATCCCATCCAACGATGAGATATAGTTAAGATGCCCTATTGCATAGCGGAAAGGCTACAGAATTTAGGTCAGTTATCTTGAATTTAAATCCTATCTCAGACATGTTTTACCTATAGGTCACTTAATCTCTAAGAGTTTCAATCTCCTCATCTATAAAATAGGGATACACTATCTGCTTCATAGCATATTAGTGCTTTGCAAATCTTGCAACTGTGCAAATATGAATTATTATTATTATATAAGCAATGGCACAAGCATGGGAGAAGGAAAGAGAGCTCTAGTTTACCTTAGGATCATAGATTTAAGGCTAGTTTAAGATTATAGATTTAAAGGCCATTTTGTACAGCTTCCTACGTTTTAATTCTTCTTGCTCATGTTGCTTGCCTTTTTTTTCTGGCTGTTAAACTTGATCTCCACTTTTGGGGTCCAAAGGGTGCTGTCCCAGACTTCTTGAGTTAGGGGCTAGGGGCCCGATTACTTGTTCTCTGTGCTAGGGCCTCAGGTGCTGGCAGCTGGCACCTGGTGCTGAGCTAGGTGCAATGGTGGTGGCTGGTATGTGCCTCTGTTGGCACTTGCCTGCTCCACCACCCTGGGACTCAGAACCTCCTGCAGGTCTGCTGAGGTGGGACTTACTGCTGGCTTGCTGGGACAGATGCCTCCCATCCCATACCAGTCTCCTTCAGCCACAGAAAGAGGGACCTTTACTGTTAATCCCCGAAGCCTCCCAAGCCACCTTTCTGCTGGCTCCACTATTCCAGGATTTTTCCTGGGGAAGTATTCTTTGGGTATTTTGAGGTCAGCAAGGGAGGGTGAGAGTGACTTAGTGCTTACTCTGCCATCTTGGCTCCTGTGAGTTTAAATAGGTGACTTTCAAACATTCTGTCTGTGGACTGATAGCCCAGGAGCAGCTGTTGCCTCTGCCTCAGGCCCTGCGCAGGACTGTGCCTCTTTTCATTCAGCCCAAACAGATCCCCCACCCTCTGCACTGAGAGGTCTGGGAATTGCCACTGCTGCCAGTATTTCAGTCTGCTGGGGTCTGCTCTAGCTTTGCTATGGTCAAGTCTACGCTGGTGCCGCTTGCTTGCTAGACTTTGCTCCTCTTAGCCCAGTGCAACAGATCCTTCCTGCCAACCTTCCAGGTTGTCTTGGGCTGGAATTCTGCCACATTGTCTCTTTGTGGGTTCTTCCACTCTAGAATTTGCTCAGATTCACTTTTCAGAGGTATTTAAAGGAGTTTGTGGGAGAGCTAAGGGGAGTCCCTGCTTTCACTCTGCCATCTTGGCTCTGTCCCTTGCTGTTTAGTTTTGTAATAGCTTCCTTCATTTCACAAGGAACTGAGGCCCCCAGAAGATAGTAAATGGCAGAGGACAGATCTGAACCCAGACCTTCCTGACATTGAGCCCTGCATGCCATATAATAATATAATATCCTGGCCAGGATTATTACAAATTGCATTTGTTCCTGCACTCCTATGGTCCAGATAACATTCTGTCTCCTATCTCTGTAATTTGCTACAATGTATCCACTATGCTTGAAATACATACTCTCTTCAGCTCCACATCTTAATAATACCTAACTTTCTTTAAAACTCAGCTCAGGTTCTACTTTCCAAATGGGTCCTTACCTTATTCCTTGAGTTACAAGTGCATAGTCCCAAAAAACCACCTCCCATTTAACATGTACAATATAGATATATGTGTGTATACATATATATCTTCTTTATGCTTGTGTTTATCTATTGTCTCAACTCATAGAATCTAAATTCTGTATGTAAAAATTAGATTCCAGATCTTATGACTCTAGATGATGATGTGATGATGATGATGATGATGATTGCTAACCTTTATTTAGTATGGTACTCTGCTAAGATTTCAAGAATTTTATCTCATTTGATGCTCACAGTTGTTGTGGATGGGAGTTTCCATTAAACATTATTGCAATCCCCATTTTAGATATAAGGAAATTGAGGTAAATAGAGGCAAAGTGACTTGCCCAAGGATATACATAGCATAGGATGGAGATATATGTATATATGTATATATATATAATATCTAAAATTGAATTTGAACTCAGGTCTTCTTTACTTTAGACCCAGTGCTCTCTATCTTTCGTGACACCTCAATATAGTGCTCTTTCCATTACACCAAAAATGAAGAGTAGCCTAGTTGTGTTTAGAACATAGACCATCTGAAAGGACATAAGTATGAGCCATTACTGGACAGATAGGTTAGGAGGGTTTTGAATGCTAGCTGAAGGAGCAGTTACAGAGGGAGGGGATAAGATATCATGAAGATTAAAATAACAGGATATGGCAACTGATTGGTTGTGAAGGTTAAGGAAAAGAAAATAATCCTTTTCACGAGTTTGTGAGACTTGAGTGGTACCATTGTCAGAGACATAGAAGGTAAGAGGAGGGGCAGTTTTGGAGGAGAAGATGATAATTTCATTGTTAGACATGTTAAATTTGAGATGCATTGGTACATCAAGGCAGTTACCCAGAAGGCAATTGGAAACCTGATTAGAACTTTGAACAGAAGTTGAGGGTTTAGGATTCATCTGAACAACAGTGATAATTGAAGTAACTGAAATGGATGAAATAGTCAAGTGAAAAATAGAGAGATCAACTCTGGAGGCTCCATGCTGTACTAAGAAGAGCTTTCAAGTCAGAGGACCTGGGTGCAAATCCTCCCTCTAAAACTTATTGCCTATATGAGATTAAGAAAGTCACTTAACCTTTATAGACCTCATCTGTTAAATAAGAGAGTTGAATAAAAGCCTTCTGAAGTCTTTTCAAGCTCTAGATCTATGATTCTATGACTCCCCATTGAGATTCCCACAGTGGCTGTCACGTAACAACTACTCTCTTCGCAAACCCTCAGCTCTACTGCCAACCCACTTCACTCAGTTCTCAACAGAAAATGTTGATCTCCATGTTACCGAAAAGCTTAAGATTATCCATCAGAAGTTCTTTCATCTCTTGCTCGTCACATCTCAAAACCTTTCACTTACCATCTTTTTCCCTTTTTTCCCATAAAAGGAAATGTCTATTCTTCTTGCCAAAACTCACCCCCCTCCCACACACACACTTTTATCCCTTATCTCATACTCTCCCATTTCCTCCAGGTTCCTACTTCACTTATAATTCCCTCTAATTTCCAATAGCACCCTCTCTCCCATCTTCTTTCCCTTTCATACAAAAATACTACAGTCCCTCTAATAAGAAATTCTTCTATATTTACTGCCGCATCTATCATCTCTATGCCTTTGATTCCAAAATTCACCCCTAATATTTTCACAGAATTTTAATATAATATTTCCAATTATTTTGGGACATATCCACTTGGATGCCCCATTAACTCCCCAAAATCAGCATGGCAAAACCTGAATTTAATGACTTTTATAGATGGACAGATAGATGATAGATAGATAGAGGAAAGTTTGCCTTCTTTTTTAAAACTTTTATTTATGAAAAACTCTTGCTTATGGTACTCATATACACCCAGTCTCCCAAATTCAAAACTTTATACATCTTTCTTGATTCCACTTTTCTCACACACACACACACACACACACACCCTGATCCAATCAGTTTCTAAGGCCTATTCATTCTCTCTCTACAATATCTCTTCTTTTTGTCTCTTCTCCCTTCCCACTGTTACCAACCTACTTCATTCTCTACCTTTGACCTGTTATAACAACACTTGAAGTGCCTCTAGTTTTTCCCCTTTCCAATCCATCCTTCAGAGGCCTGACAAAACAATAATCCCAATGCAGTTTATGCCATGTTATTCCTCTGCTTAAAAACATTCAGTGGCTCTCCATTCCTTATAGTATAAAGTAAAAACTCCTCAATCTTGTCATTTAAGGCCCACTACAATTTGCTTCCAACCTACCATTTCAGCATTATTTCACACTACATCCTTTCACAAATTCTATGTTGCAGCCAAATTGGACTACTTGCTGTTTGAAGAATCACTAAAGAATCGCATCATAGAATCTTAATACTGTTCAGTTCAGCCCTTTACCAGAATAAGAATCCCTACTTTAACATCTCTGACAAGTGGTCATCCAGCTTCCACTTGAAGACTTGTACTGACAGAGAGGCAGTATGACACTGTAAAAAGAACATTGATGGTAGAGTCAGAAAACAGTGTTGAAATCCTGCTTATGACACCTACTATGAATGTGACCTTGCAGAAATTATTCAGCCTTCTTGGGCCTCACTTTTCTCTTGTATCATTAATATAGATGTCCTCAGATCTTTTCTAACTTATGTGACCTGAAAAAAATAGTCAATTCTGCTTTTGCATAGCATTCATTACTAACTAGGAAGTTTTTCCTTACTAAAATTTCAAATCTGCCTATGAAATGTTCACCTACTTTTCCTTATGTTTTCTTTCAAAGATCATTGGCATTCCACAACTACAAAAATATTTATAGCAGTTCTTTTGTGGTGGCAAGGAATTGAAAATTGAAGGGATGCCCATCAATTGGGGAATGGCTGAATAAGTTGTGGCATATAATGTAAAAGAATATTATTATGCTATAAGAAATAATGAGCAGGTGGATTTCAGAAAAACATGGAAAGACTCACATAAACTGATGTAGAATGAAATGAGAAGAACCAAGAAAATATTGTACACTGTAACTGCAACACTGTGCAATGATTGACTTTAATAGACTTAACTCTTCTCAGCAATATAATGATTAGACAATTCCAAAGACTCATACTGAAAATGATATCCATATTCAGAGAAAGCACTATGGATGCAGATAGAGATAGAAGCATACTATTTTCATCCTTTTTAGTTTTTATTATTTCTGGTGGATTTTCTTTTATTGTGATTCTTCTTTCACAACATGAGTAATATGGAAATATGTTTAATATGACTGTATATGTATAAACTATATCAGATTGCATCTAGTCTTGGAAGGGGAAAGGTAAGGAGAAAAAAAGTTTGGAACTCACAATCTTACAAAAGTAAATGTTGAAAATATCTTTACATGTAATTGGAAAAAAATAAAATACTATTAAGTATTTAAGCATACTATTAAGGAAGAAACAACAACCACAAAACTCCAAAGATCACTGGCATTGATTCAGCAATCACATCTGCCAATCCATTCAATACTTAAGGGTGTAGGTCCTTTGGGCCTAGGGATTTGAACTGACCAAATGTAGCTAGTGTTCTCTTGCCACATTACTTCCATCATTATCTTGACTATCAAAAATCACTTTTGTTCTAAATATCATTCTTCCTAGCAGAGAAAATAGAAGCAAACTATGAGGTAAACAACCTTGTGTTCTCCCCTTCTTCCATAATCATTGCTCCATTTACCCAAAGAGTGGTCCTATCCTCCTGTTTTTCGCAATATAGCTAAAAAACAAACAAAATGCTCCCCTCCCCCCCCCCTTAGCTTTTCTTGTTAGTTTCATTTCATTCTGAGATTTGGACCTCCTGAAACCATTTTTTTTTTTACAAGACTGCACCATTGTTTTATGGTTATCTTCTGTGTTTTTTTTTTCTTTGCTTCCTTCTTCTTTACCTCTTTTAAAAATTTAATTTGGTTCATGATTTCCCCAAGCGTTCACCTTGGTCTCTTTAGATACCTCTCACTCATTTTTACTGGAAGCCTCCACAATATCATCTTTGGAGTTATCTGTCTTTACTAGACTGATTCTCCCCTGGAGAATTTTGCTATATAGGATGAAAAAAGTCATTCTATAAGTTCATAAAACCTGAGTTCAAGTTTTGCCTTTGAAGCCCTTATGACTCTGGGCAAATTATTTAATGCCTGAGTGACTCCAGGCAAATCCAGAACTCTCTAAATTGCAAGCAAGGTACACATCTGAAATCACAGGTTGGGTGCCCTCTTCCCCCCACAAAGAAAGATAAAACAGGAAAGGCATTGTGGGGCAAAGGAGAGAAGACTGATCCTGGAGGTAGAAGGATATCCTTCCTCTGTCTGTGAAACACACAGTCCATTTGTGAAAATGGAGCAGTTGCCCAGCTAACTCTTTAAAGAGCTGTTACAAGGTATTCCCCACATCAGTTTCACAGGTCAGGTACTCCTCTTTCTGTTTCCTCCATGTTCATTGCACCCTTCTCCACCTCGTAAAAGGAAAATGTACACTACACAAATTTTTAAAAAAATAGATGAAGTAGTAAGAATGTTGGATTTGGAGTCAGGGGTCTTGGGTTTCAGTTCTACAATAGCCACTTTCGACCTGTGTGATGTTGGGCAAATAACTTTGTATTTTTTTTTTTTTTACTTAATTTGTTTCATCTATAAAATGAGAGGGTTGGGATCTGCAATCTTAAGATATTAAACAATGTTGTCTGAAAATGAAATTGCATGGTAGACTGACAGATACATACGTACATACATATATACATAGTATCAATTGGACTGGAAGCAGCCTCTAACCTGTGGGTGGCAGGAGCTGCACAAAGCAAGCCAAAGTCAGAAAATCGGGATACAAACAAAAATTTAATTTCAGAGTGAGGAAAATGGTATTTGCCAATGGAATCCCCTCAAGAATGAGGGCTTATCTGGCTCAGGGAATGGCAGTCTATATACATACTGGGCTGGACTATGACATAATCATTTTTAGATCTTGAGTTACTGTTCCCATGGCATACTCCTGCGTGGCATTCCTGGTTCCTATGCTCTTAAGTTGATTGTATCAAGTCTTGGGGGTCATGATTACTCTGTGTGGTACAGAACCAGAGTTCTATAAGGGAAACAGAAGTACAAAGAATGGGATTATTAGCATGTCAGAGACACGATAGATGCTGGTTCTCAATTCCCTGGGAAACTGGGGGAGCTAAAATCATAAATCTCTCAATGAACACCTGGTGTTGGTCAAAGCAATACACTTTGCCAGAGGGTGAGATCATCCATAGTGCAAAGGATTATTGTTATGCCAAGTACAGGGCACAGCCTGTTTGCTAGACCTTACTTCTGAGAAACAGGGTGTCTCCAAAATATTTTGACAATAGATAGATAGATAAACATTTACATAGCACGTAAAATGTGCCAGGAACTCTGCTAAGCACTGAAGATTCAAATATCAATGAAGAAGAAAGTCCCTGCTCTGAGGAATTTATATTCAAATGGGGGAAATTAATACTTGGGGGGGGGGGGAGTAGCTAGGTGGCAAGTTCAAACCTGGCTTTAGATAATAGCTGTGTGACCTTGAGCAAGTCACTTAACCCTGTTCCCCTCAGTTTCCTCACCTGTAACATGAAATCGAGAAGGAAATGGCAAACCACTTCAGTGCCTTTGCCAAAAAATAGCAACAAAAACAAAATCCACAAATGATGTGTTCTGAACAACAGTAACATTTTTTAAGAAACTGAAAGTGGAGAGTGTAGCACACTTCCTTTTAAGGCAGGAATTTAACTGGGAAGTTGTGAGGTAGTTCTTAATTATTAAAGAATTTCAAAGCACAACTTGGATGGCCATTTCTTTAGGGTATGGTAGAAAGGAACAAAGAAGAAAAAGTATAGGGATTGACTCCATAGCATCCAAAGACCTTTCATACTGTAAGATTCCTGTGCAAAAGAATGAGACTTAAAGTTCAAATTCTGGTTGGGCCAATCATGACCTATGCAACTTTGTTCAAAGCATTCTCTGGGCCTCATTTTCTTCATCTTTGAAATGAGAGAGTTGAAATGAATACCCTCTAAGTCCCTTTCCAACTTACATCTATGATCCTACATAATTTTTTTGTCTTTCTTTGTGTTTGAAATAATTGGTTTTCAGGAACAAGGGAAAGATTTTTGTGAAAAAAATCCCCTCTACTAAAAATAATTGCTAAAAATATTATTTTTTGTGCCTATGTTTTCTAGGTCCTAGAGAAATAGCCTTGATCACTCAAATTTAATTTATTGGATACACAGATTAATTTATAGTTAGCAATTCCATTTTCCTGAAGTCATACTTCAATCAATTCTGGTTACTCTCCCTATCAAAGAGAAAAATTATAGGAGCAAACCAGAAAACAAACTGCTCAGACAGGTCAGGTTTCTGGTCATGTGGTGGGGTCCTCATATTCAGTGGAAATACTGAGGGTGTCTTAACCATCTTAACCATCACAGAATCCCTGATGACATTTCCCCAACTTTTAAAACATATCTTAATGTTGCCTATATATGTGTTTTAGGGATGAGGTGGCTGAATTGATGTCTTTTTTGGGGGGGATATGTATTTTTTCATAATATTTTGTTTTTCCTCAATTACACATTAAAACAATTTCTATCCTTTATTTTTAAAAGTTTTGAGTCTCAAATTCCATCCCTGCTTTCCTCCCTCCTTTATTCCCTCTCTGAGATGGTAAGCAATCAGTTATAGTTACTCAGGTACAATCATGTAAAACGCTTTCATGTTAGTCATTTTGTATAAGAAGACTTGAATTTTTTTTAAAAAAGCATGAAAGTGAAAAATAGCATGTTTCAGTCTGTATTCAGACAATATCAGTTCTTTCTCTGGAAGAAGATAGTGTGCTTTATCATTAGTCCTTTAGGATTATCTTGGATGATTTTATTAACAAGAATAGTTAAACCCTTCATAATTCTTCATTATATAATATTGCTGTTACTATATAGAACATTTTCCTGGTTCTGCTCACTTCATTTTGACTCAGTTTATGTAAATCTTTCCAGGTTTTTTCTGAAATTATCCTGTTTGTTATTTCTTACAGAACAATAATATTCCATCATAATCATATACCACAATTTATTTAACTATTCCCCAACTGTTGGACATCCCATTGCTTTCCAATTCTTGCCAAAAGAACTGCTATACTCTTTTTTTGTACAAATAGGTCCTTTTCCCTTTTTTTCCCTTTTGATGTCTTTGGGATATAGAACTAGCAGTAATGTTGCTGGATCAAAGACTATGCACAGTTTTATAGCCCTTTGGCAATAGTTCCAAATTGTTCTACAGAATGGTTCAATCAGTTCACATGAGTTGGTATCTTTTTGTGTTTGAAGATATTTAAGAACATTTTAAAGTTTACTTAAGATTTGATGTATCGCAGCTTATACACGATCTCCAAAAGTTAGGAGTCCTTCACAATATAAACAAAAATCAGAACCGGTGAAGTTTACTTCTCCAGAGACTGACAGCTTTTTGCATCATTTCGGGTAATGAGCTTCAAAGCTCTCAACTAAGATAGTCATGTTTGATTGATAATGTGTAGTCAAAGGACATGTTTGAAAAAAAAGAAATGCTTTGTTCAGAGTACTATTAATATGCCATTAATGTGTTTACATGAGAGTGTTGAGGGTTGACAGTGTGCTTCATGTAATAGTGTGCTCCAAGGACCACAGAATCCCTTCTTTTACTAGATTATGATGTAAATAAGGAAGACAACATAACACAGGTTTCAACATTCTGGATGAAAAGGTTTCTGGTCTCCATTGCTATTGAGAGAAGATTTTTATTTTAAACTACATCAGTCATTTTCTTTTTCTGGATTACTGTTTACTATCTTTTTTTTTTCTTTCTCAGAGAATCTTAATAAGTAATGGGTTCTTTTTAGTGGGAATTCTTAATGTAAGAATTTATTTCTGAAGAGGAATTTTAAAAGTGGAGCTCATTACAGCTCCTATCCTAGGAAAACTTTTCCAAATATTAGACCATCATAAATAGGGAAACAGTTAACAGAGAATAAGATCAGAAGTGTGAAAAGTGAAAAATGCATACTATAGCTAGCTGTGACTTGTCTTATGCCAAAGATACATTCTTAGAAATGACAAATAGAATTTTGATAAACAGATTTGTACTTTAAATCAACTAGGAGGACTTTTTAAAGAATGTGACAAAGAATGCTTTACTTCTGCATTCATTTATACATTCATTTACTTATTTATGCATTCATTCATTTATTTATTTTATGTTGAAGTTAATAAACACCAAATAAAATGAGCATTTTCATATACAAAGTATAACATAAAAAAAGCATTGTACATGACACTGTGATTACTATGCACAGTTGACTTTTCCTTTTAAATGTATGGTAACTTCAGGTTTCCAAGCTCTCCTATATGCCTGGGTTTCCTTCCGACTTTCCTTCTGTTTTCTTCTATCCATTAAAAAAAAATCCTTCAATGATCCTTTTAAAATTTCTTTTTTTTATTCTTTTAAGCAACTATCACTATCCCCCAGGTCTCTCCTCTCCTCTTCCTACTAGTAAAGATAAAGGAAAAACAAAACCCTAGTGACAAATCTAAACATATAAACAAGAGAAATCCATCCATTGGCCATGTCTAAAAATATACATATGTATATACAGATATGTGGATGTGTGTATGTGATATATGTGTTTCTGTATGTATGTCTCATTCTGTATTATTCTCTCCTCTTCCTACTAGTAAAGATAAAATAAAACAAAATCCTAGTGACAAATATGAGTGTATAAGCAAAAGAAATCCATACACTGGACATGTAAAAATACTCATACATGTGTATATGTGAGATATGTATGTGTGTGTGCATGTACATATGTATGCCTCATTCTATGCCTTTAGTCCATTAAGTCTCTGTCAAGACAGGAGTAAATACGCCGGTTTCATTACTAGTCCTCCAGAATTATGAAGGGTCAGTGTTTTTTGGCCTTCCAAAGTTGTTTTTCTTTACAGTGACGTTGTTATTGTAGAGTTTATTCTCCTCATTCTGTTCACTTTACCCTGTATCAGTCATGTAAGTCTTCCCTAGCTTTCTCTGAAACTATCCCCTTCATGAGTTCTTATAGGACAACAATATTCCATTCATTTAAAACACCACAGTTTGTTTAGTCATTCCCAACTAAGGAGTATCCCCTTATTTTCCATTTCTTCACCACCACAAAAGAACTGCTATAAATGTTTTGTACACAGGGGTACTTTTTTGTTCTTTGATCATTGGAGGTTATAGATCTAGTAGTGGAATGGCTGAGTCAAAATGTATATGAATAGTTTCCTGGCTTTCTGGGTATAATTCAAAATTGCTTTTCAGAATGACTGGATCTAATTCAGAGCCCCATCAATCAGTGTGTTCATTCTTGGGCCCATTTTCCTGTGATCTCTCCAAAAATTATTAGTTTTATTTTTAAAATCATATTTGCTAATCTGATGAGTATGAGGTAGAATGTTAAAGTATATTTTAATTTGCATTTTTAAAGTGCCAACTCTAATGATTTGGAACATTTTTCACACAATTGTTGATAGCTTATAATTCTTCCTTTAAGGACTGCCCCCTTCATATTCACTGACCATTTATCTGTTGGAGAACAATTCCTATTGAAAAAGGAAAAATAGATTATTAAAAGCATTATCCAGGACCCCAGATTATAAGTCTTAAATGAATAGGATTAGACTGAAGTTAAAATTAGAAGACAAAAAAAAATCCCAAATAGCTCAAAGGAGTCCATATACTGTTTAGAATGTTATTTAGAAGGATTTCCGCTTTTTGTTTTGTTTCATATTTTCTCTATGGCTTAGTACAGTGCCTGGAACATAGTAATAATACTTAACAAATGCTTGTTGATTGATTAGTTGAGGTTAAAGATAAAATAATACCAGGTAATTCAAGGAATTGATAACTACAGATGTAGGCATAGACAACAGTTACATATAATATATATATAATAAAAAGCTTCAAAATTACATTTACATTACAAGGAAACAAGTCAAATTTGCTTGAAAATTTAGAAGTGAAAAGGAGACTTTTGTAAAAGAAGAATTATGGAAATAGAGGGAAATAGTTGATACAAAATGTGAATTAGAGAAAAGAAATAAAATATGACAAGAAATAAAAACTAGAGCTGTATAAGTAGAGAAAAATTATCCCAGCTAAGCCCTCAAGGAAGGGACATTAAAAATAAAAAGAGAAAGCAGCTAATCAGGCATTCAGCTAGATTCTAAGGAGCGCAATGATGTGAAGAAAGAAGTCATGGATTGTTATTTGAAGGAACAGCCTTAGACATTAAAATATGATGTCTGCACATCCTATATTTATTTTTTTTCATTATATTGGCCAGGCCGTAGATGGCAGGAAAAAAAGACAACTATCTTTCTTAGTGCTAGTCAGCCACAAAGTTTTATTGATTTAAACTTTCTAAAAGCTACAATAGTTACATATCTGAAGCATTGTAAAAGTACCTTCACCTAAAAACTTTCTCTCTAAAAAGAGAAAGTCCAAACACAATATAATGTCTGGTGTACCTTTGTATACAGGTTTAAAAACCTACTACAATTTTTAATATCCTGTGACATTTCTCATCACTGCACATGCTTAGCAATATCATAACAGTAATTTTTCCAGTGATACAAAAATAAATCAAATGAAACAAATATTTATGGTCCATTGTGTGTAGAGCAGTATAGTAGATAGGTATGGGATGGGGAAAGAGATTAGAAAGTTCAGCTAACATACTGTATCTGTCTCAATGAACTACCGTCTAATAAAAGGATAAGGCACCAGCACAAATAGCTATAACATAAACCACTATTTGAGAAGCATTTTACATAATTGACAAATAAAATACTAGGTAAAGTCTGAGGTGAAAGATTTTTGCCAAATTGGAGGAATAAGTAAAGGCTTCTGGGGAAAGGGGACATTTGAAATGAATTTTCAGCAACATGCAAGTTATAAGAATGTATTTTTTTCAATTTAGTAAAAGTCACATTAATCCAAAGCTACTTTTGTGTTTCCATTAAATTCAACCTAATTCTTTATCATTAGGTGAATAGCCCTTACATAGCATATTTTTTGAGGACCAATTTTGGAAACATATCAACAATTTTCTGTCCCTTGTTTTTAGTACATCAGTTGTCTACTTATAATAATAATAATTTTAAAAGCTAAACTAAAAACAAACTTTTAATGAGTGCTTCCCACAATCCAATTAAGTCAATCATACCTCAAACCACCTGTTCTATCTGTCCTCTGAGTATGAAACTCCTTCCTTATGAAGGTAGACTTGATTATCCTAATAAGTTTTTTTTTTAATCTCTACATGAAATGATACATAAGGTTAAAAAAATAAGTTCTGCCTTTGGCCTCTGATCTAACAATAGTATGCTGTCAAAACATTGTCCCCACTGAAGCTCTGAGCATTGAACACTCAGACATACTTATGTTAAGGGCATTTTTAAAAAGACATGATAGGTTGTTTTGTTTTTTTTTAAATGCTCATATAATTCTTTCATTAGAGGTAGTTACTGGTTTGCCTTTTAAAGTTATATCAAACATCTTCCTGTATCCTTCATGCTACATTAAGATATTGACTCCCATCTGGTTGAGATTTTCCCCTACCTTATATATAAATTTATCTTTAACCTATTATTGTAATTTAGATCTTAAATTTACCATGTAAGATCTATATGCTCAGTGCAAAGTTACACACATTGAGGAATCTCATTAAATGTTTACTTTTGGGGGAAAAAACCAACTACAGTTATCTGTGAAATACAGACTTTTATACTTAAATATTCCAATTTTCCTGGGTAAGTGTATTGCCTAGGCAATCTTCACAGCACCAAGGGTGAATATGAATATGCCCACGTAGTTCTGAATCACAAAGTATAATGGACTCCATTTAAAAGATAGAAGAAAAACATTTATTCAGACACTAGAAAGTCGAATCCCAGCATCAGAAAACCAAATCCATCATAGTAACCAACAAGTCAATACATTACAATACATTAACATTGCAGGGGACAAAGCCATTCCCAAGTCTTCCCCCCCACCTCTGCTAGGGCCTTCCCACAAATACTCATAACCCTAGCTCTGCCTTCCTGCCTGTGTCCTCTCCTCCCTCTGCCCTAACTGTTCTCACCAACTTCTTTCCAATTATGCTCACTCTTACTGTTCTACCAGTTCAGCAAGCTCCTCCTGCCTCATGTGACTTAGGGTTCCATGTGATTGAAGTAGATCCCATGGGTCTGTTAATGAATGGGAAAGATCTTCCCATTTAAATTACCATTACATTAAGTCTAAGCCAGATTAAACAATGTTTTTTTACACATACATAATGAAAATAATTAATATGTCCATGTTTTGGACATACGATTTAGTGAATTACATTGGTCATTGTTGCACTAATTGAGAAAGAAAACAAGTTCCTGATCAAAGTAAGGATGTAGAAAGCAGTACTTATTTCTTACTTCTAGAGAGCTTTACAACTTTGATCTAACATTGATAAATCTTCTTGAACAGCTGCACGAAGCCATTTCCTTAACAGTGAAATAAGTCCCAACATGGCAAAACTCCATTGTTAGAATATGTCAAGGCTGGAGTTGTAAAACAAACAAACAAACAAACAAAAAACATACCAATTTGACAGCCAAACAGCTATTACAAAGTAAATCCAAATGAAATAATTTCAAGTACCGAGAGGCAAAGAAATCCTTTCAAAACTTACTGATGCACAAGTCATGTTATATGGCATAACTAACATCTATAAAGTCCAGAATTGTATCCTTTGAGCAAAAGCTCAAAAAACACACAGGTGGAGGCAAGGTTCCAGCAGTGATAGGAACTGGGACAGTAGGTATAGGAGAATTTCAAATATTATCAGAATGCAAAGGGTTCTATTTCACATTGGCTTTCCTGAGATAGTCACTGCCCACCCAAAGTCTATAACATCCAACCAAGCTTTATCATTTTATAAAAGGAAGAATAATAATCAAATAAATTTCAGGGATTTAAAAAGTAATTATGGGGAAATGATTATTAACACTAGTTTTTTTTAACACTTTTAATTATTTATTTTGAGAGTTAGATAAAATATGTACATTAAAGATTAAAAGAAATTAAATACCAAATTAAATTTAAAAAATAAATTTATGAAAAAATATTTGACTATTTCATTAGCATATAGGGCATCAAAATGAGATTATTATGCTAGTTAAGGACCTAAGAGATAGATAATGATGATGATAGCAGTTTGCATTTATAGTTACAAAGCCTTACAATTTACAAAGTGTTGTTATTGAGTTATTTCAATTGTGTCCAACTCTTTGTGATCTCATTTTGGATTTTCTCTGGTGGATCAAGGTACATAGAAGGTAAGTGATTTTTCAAGGGTTACACAGCAGGTGTGTGTGCCTGAGGTCTGATTTGAACTCAGGTCTTCCTGACTTCAAGGCTGGCACTCTGTCCTCTGCATCACCTAGCTGCCTCACAACAACTCTGTGAAGTAAGCCATACAACTTTTATCATCTTTACCTTATGTACAATAGGTGTATGGGTTGTTAAAACCTAAAGCCAAAGTCATGGTTTACACAGATAGATGTGATCTGAGATCTGGTCCAACTTTGTAGAGAGCAAGAGAAGGGTCATGCCTCTACTGCCTGAATAGGGCTTATGGGAGGAGAATGGATCTAAGTGGAAAGTATTGCACAAGAAGGGGGAGAAGGAGGCAAGGTGGGACATCTTGAAGCTAGGCAATCTTCCTGTCTCTAAGAGAGCTATCAGTCTTGAACTGTCTATGTTCCTGTCTATCTCCTGCCTCCTCCCATCAATTATCACTGGTCCAGAAGTACTATAGGTATAAAACCAAAGTCACTTTCCTGATTGCTCTTAAGGAAGACAGTAGTTAGTGCAAACTCATTTTATGTTAATGGCTATTTAGATATGGTGGGTTCTGATCAGCCACAGTCAGACACACTGGATCTTGACCCCAATATAATGATGGTGTTTTGATCCTCTTCTAGAATGAAGATGAACAACCAACTAACTTTACACTGATCAGCCTAGCACCTGCCCACAAAACACTAGCCCTACAAAAAGATCATGTAGCAACTAGTAAATTGAACCCATCCATCCTAGCAAAATAGCAAAGAGAAATTTGAGAAGTTCTGCAGATTAAGATATACCAGAGAATATACAAGAATAAATACGCTCTTCAGCTGGAAGTGAAATAAGATTTCAGTTTAAACCAAGACACAAAGAATGATTTTACCCAAAAGAGGTTCTCTCTCCACAACAGAATGACAGTCATTCTGGGAGTTGAGGAACAGAATGAGGCAGGCTCTAACATATGACCATGTCTTGAAGGACTCTAGTTCACTATTCAAAGTCTTTTTCAATTGCCTTCCAGAAGGTATTTCGTATCAATCCCCAAAGGGTATCTAAACCCAATGGAAACAAATCCATTACACATGTATGCAGTCATGTTCATCATTCTCTCACACAATCAGGAGCTATGTCTCTCTCCACAATATAGTACTCAGCACACATTTGTCTTTCTACAAAAATTCCTCAGATTTATGTGGAAAGTGATTAAATTCTCAGAGAGGAAGCTGAAGTTTAGAGAAATAATGATTTCTCCAAGATCCCAAAGTGAGTAACCATTTTCAGGACTCAAATCCAGGAGTTAAGAAACTACATGTAAATTGATATTAAAAAATAAAATCTAGCAAAAGAAACCACACAACTGGAATTAAAATAGAGAAGCACACATTTAAAGAATGAAATCAATTCACATTCAAATGTATACTTTGAAAAAAATGAGCACAAGTACATTGATATCAACAGTAGACTCAAATGTTAGAATTACTGTGACAGCCAACCTGAATCGTGACATCAGTAGAAATAAAGAAAAACTGTGGACTAAAAAAGACAGCTACATGGCACAGTGGGGAGTGCTGGCCCCGGAGTCAGAAGGACCTGAATACAAATCAGACCTCATGCACTTACTAGTTATGCGACTCTGGGCAAGTCACTTGACCCTCTTTGCCTTAATTTCCTCACCTGTAAAATAAGTTGGAGAAGGAAATGACAAACTACTCCAGTATCTTTGCCAAGAATACCCCAAATGAGGTCTTGAAGAATTGGACATGACTTTAAAATGACTGAATAACATCATGGATTAAGAGAGATGCCATACTGGAAAAATCCATCTTCAAAGTCAAAGATGAACAAGGTTCAAGTACGGTCACTGACTTATACTGGCTATGTGATCCTGGGCAAGCTAAGTAACTTCTCATTACTCATCAAGTCACTAAGAGACTGCAAGTTACTAAGAAGATTCCAATCTTGCAATAGTAGAGGGAGTTCCCTAGAATGATGAAATCCCAAGTCAAAAGAGGAAGGAAGGAAGGAAGGAAGGAAGGAAGGAAGGAAGGAAGGAAGGAAGGAAGGAAGGAAGGAAGGAAGGAAGGAAGGAAGGAAAAGAAAAAGAAAAAGAAATTTTTATAAAGAAAGGCCAAAAACCCAAACCTTGCCCACGTGGATATCTGCTTTTGTTAGCTAGTGATAAAACCTAACAAATATTTTGAAAGGGTGGTATTCATCACTGAATTTATGAGACCTTCCATTGAGAGTCTCTCTTGAGCATTTAACACAGTCATTATCTTTTATCATTAGCTCAGTGGAGTCTCCATTGTTGTTACTTTCTTTTTGAATCTGAACTAGAATATCATACATTTCCAGAAGAAAAAAAAATCCTTTGACTTTTTAAAGGTTTACCTGGTTCTTAAAAGTGATTTCATTCTTTCTTTAAACATTTCCCCTGCACCATGGGTGGGTATCTCCTTTTTATAATACAAGTAAATGGGATGTTTATAACTTTATCCTTCTACAATTTTTCAGGATGATACTTATGTCTCAAATTAAAGTTAAACAGAATTGGAGAATCATAAGGTATAACAGCTTATTAGAGACCATCTACTGAAAATTATGATAACCATTGTCTTTCTTCCACATATGGACCATATTGGGAGCATAGGTTCTACACTTTAGCAAATATATTAATAAATTGGAAATCATCCAGAAGAAGATGACCAGTATGGTGAAGGGCCTCAAGATTATGCCATAAAATAAACAATTAAAGGGCTGAATGGAAAAGAATGGAGATGTTTAATCTGAAGAAAACTTTGAAGAACAGATTAGCAGCTTTCCATTAGTTGAAGGGCTGTCACACTGAAGAGTGATTAAAATTCTGCTAGTCCAGAGGGGCCAGGGAAAGGAGAAATGAATTGGAAGTTACATAAAGAGGCAAAGTTGGACTTGATGCAGGAAAAAAAAATCTTCCTAACAATATGGAAGCTCCAAAAATATATTGGACTTCCTCTGGAAGTTGGGTTCACTCACTACAAGTCTGCAAGCAAAGTCTGGATAACCATTTTCTGGCCATCCAATAGAGAAAAAAGTCTGTTTTGGTTAGACTGGATTTAGACTGAATCTGAACTCCTAACCCTGGGATGATCTGTATGATTTCATTAAAAACCGCAATTCTTAAAGAAGTTGAGACCTTGAAATGCAGAGTAAGTAAAAAGTTATTATACAGTGGAAAAACAGCATAGCAGTAAGTTTAGTTCATGTGTGCAGTTTAAGAATTTGTTTTATTCTTCAGTTTCTTTGTATTTATAAAAGTAAGTTTAAGGTGACTTTTGTCTCACCCTGAACAATATTCCCACTGAAAGCAGATTTGAAGGTCACACCCATCCAAAGAAAAATCTATAAATACTGTGATTCTACAGTACAAAATGAGCAGTCTTTATATTTGTGTAACTTTAAAGATAACCACATTTCTCTCAAATCAAATTGAAGTCTGATCTCCCCTTTTCTAATAAATATAAATCCAATTTAGTCATTCTCTTGTCTTTGCCCTGCCACCTGAGACCCACTACTGCTCAAATAGTTCTTTTTTCATCTTTTTTTTTATTAAAAAAATCACCCTGAAATATGGCAACCATACTGGTAGAGTTCTACGCAATTCATTTTTAAGTTTTCCCCCCAATTTATCTTGTTATGAAGCAGATCTTTGGAGGTTGAATTATATTACCAGTTAGTTGGCTGGCACATTTAATAAAATCTACCAGCAAAATAATTATCCTTGATTTATTTAAGAGAGTGCAGATTTGTCGTGATAATTTATCACAAAGTACAGAAATTCCTGAGAGATAAACAATGAATGTTCAATGTTCAAATGGATTCAAAAGGGTTCAAACCCTTATAATTGACCAACAAGCATATTGGCAGTTGGGTTGGAACTTGGACTGCATTTTTTCACGCTACCATTGGTGATTAGATTCCTAGGCCAGTTCCACAAAACTTTTTTAGCTTTCCTGTGTCAGAGAACCAACCTTGTTCTATTGGGTCTCAAAGAATTCTCTCTCTCTTTTCTTCCTTTGCTCTCTGTATAAACATCCCTGCCTCAGGGGGTCCAAAAGGTTTTTCTCCTGCCTTCCCATGTCCTTTTTCCTCACTCTTTTTTCTTTGCCAATAACATTTATAACAATAACATCTGATACTTTATGATTCATATGTCTATTATAGTAAAATGTGTTAATCCAAAATCTAATTCAAAATTTGCTATAATTGAAACATACGTTGAAATTTATCTGGTCTTTTAGGGAAAATAGTTAAATAAATTTATATTTCAGACAAGGGGAATATTGTCTGTACCATTTACTGTTTGTGATCTCTTACCTCAGTCACTTTCTCTCCCTGAGCTTCAGATGCCTCATGCTCAAAATGAGGGGCTAGGGTAAATCACCTTTAAGATCACTTCTAGGTACAAATCTATAATCCTATGGTTATTTATTGGTAAAGACCAAAAACTTGTATTCAAATATTTATACAATCCTATTAGTTAAATAATTTGTGGATACATAAGATATTAAATACAAACTAATATTTTTATTAGACCATTTTCAAGATCTTTTAAATACAGTGATAACAGTAACTATGGATCTCAATTAGAGAAACTTTAGAGTTTTCTAAGTACTTTCCTCAACTGTGCCATTAACGTAGCAAAGAAATCATTTTACACCTCCCTAATCAAACACTATCCCACTCACCACAGTGTTTTTTCCAAACCTTTTAATCCTCATACCTCATATGCTCCTCCTATCCCCACCCTCACAGCTAAGAACTTTGCCTCATATTTCACTAAAAAAAAATGAGACCATTCACTGAGAACTCCCTCTTCTCCCCTTGTCTTCATCTCATTTCACTCAGATACCTTCAACACTCTCTTCTTTCATTCCTGTCTCACATGATGAGGTGGCCCTTCTCTTTGCCAAGTTGAACCCCTCTACATTTACAAGTGATTCTATCCCATCACATCTTCTCCAGCAAATTGTTCCAATTGCCATTTCTACTTTCTCACTTATCTTCAATCTGTCCCTCCCTTCTGGCTTCTTTCCTATGGCCTACAAACGTGACTGTATTTCTCCCATCCTCAAGAAACCTTCACTTGATCTGTCCAGTTTTGCCAACTATCATCTCACATTTCTCCTCCCTTTTGTGGCTAAACTCCTAGAGAAGGTCAACAAATTGGTCCTTTTGCTTCCCTTCCTCTTCCTCTCTCATCCCTCTATGGATGGTTTTTCCTTATATTGAGACTAAATCCAGCTCTCTCTAATATCTACCAGTTGTTCCCAGTTTTGTCTTCTAAAGCAGAATAAAACAAATTTAATCCTTTCCTTCCTCTCATTTGCCCTTGAATACTTAAAGACTATTTCCGTTTTCCTGCCTAAACTCTTCCTGTTCCTTCAAATGATCATTGTAGAGACTGATCTCCATATTTTCCAATCTAGCTTATCTGCAGTTAGACATGCTCCCACTTGTTGATAACCTTTCTAAAACTGAACACTTGAGTACTGAACACAGCATTCCAAATGTGGTCTGACTAGGGCAAAGTATGGCACCATTATTTCATCCTCAACTCTATACAATCTTGGTTCACATTAGTTGAATGAGGGATTTTTTTGGCCTAAACATCACACTTTTGACTCATTTTAAACTTTCATTCTCCTGAAAACCCAACATCTTATCATATAATTTCTGTCTATTGATTTTACTTTATGATTTTCCCTATGATATTCTATTTTATTAAATTCAGAGAATCACTCTAGCTTGTCAAAATCCTTTTTGACCATGACCACCATATATCTTTTTTTTTTTTTTTTTTTTTTTTTTACTATTATTGGCTTTGATTTTGATTTTTTTTTTCAGGAATAGGGTCAGTAAATATCTGGATAATTGAATTCTCCCATGAATAGTATCGTAGCCCTTAATGTCAGATTTAGATTTTGTTTCCCATACTATATAACGGAGTTCTTCTTCTGTCCAAGTGGTCTGTAGCATATGTCTATAACTTCTTTCCTCCTTGACCAAAATGCAATTCACAATGCATTCTCTATTCCACTTCCCAAATATATTCACATCTCCTCAATATACAATGCTATTACAATACCTTTAACAATTTTGTTTCTTTTGAGCAAAATGTTGCCTTGTCAAAGTATAATCATGAGTTTCATTCCACAAAACTTCAGTAATATCAACAAGACCAAATTAATCTCTTTGCATCAAAATCCCATGCTTCCATATGTAAACATCTAAAGCTAAGTTGTCCCTTCCCTTGCATAATGACTTATATGAATTATTAGTCTTCTGAACTGATACTCTTTTTCCTGAATTGTAGCTATTATTGTCTACATTGTCTGGAATAGTATACATAAGAGATATTTTTCTTCCTCCCATCCATTTTTAGTTTAAAATCCTCTTGATCAGATTTGCAAGGCTCTAAGTAAATGTATTTTTATTTTCCCTCTTTGAATGAATTACATTTTGATTAATCATTCCAATGATTGGGTGGTAGTTAGGTGGCTCAGTGGCTGAAGTGCTAGAGTTGGAGTCAGGAAGGTCAGAGTCCAAATTCTGCTTTTACCCTAACTAGCTATATAATCCTAAACCAATCTCGTAAACTCTTAGCCTCAGTCTTATCATCTGCAAAATGGATATATAATAAAAACCACTACCACATGAGTTTGTAGTGAGAATCATGTTTTATAATATATGTGAAGTACTTTGCAAAACTTAAAAAATATGTGAATACTAGATAATGATGATGATAAATCCGTCATTCATATATTTAAGCTATGGTACAAAAATCCAAATCTTATTTTCAGAAAGCATTCTCTTAGAAAACTGTTAATTTTCACATTTGCTTTTTTTTTACTTCAAGTAAAGAAGACACCATTTTTGCCCCTCAGTATCCTTCCTGGGACTTCATGATCTTTAGTAATGATTTCTGGGTTCCTTCTGGCAGTATCAATTATCCCCACATGAATTATCCAAAGTGAGGTTTTTACAGGTGAAAGTCTCAGAGGATTTCCATCCTGTTAAGAATACAGATCTTTAGAAGACGGCAGACATCTTTATTATTCATGTCAGTTTGACAAACAGCTACAGGGCAATGAAGTTGAGCTGGGGGAGACTGGAAGGCAGCAGCTACTACTAATGGCCATAAAGAAAGCTTCAGTGTTTCTCTGCACTGGGGCTATAGTCAATACATAAAATCTAGAACAAGGGCTTCTTTGCTGGTGTTTATAAGCTGACTTCTTAGATTGCTGTTTACAGCAACTAGTCTTTGAAAGGGGAAGAGAGAAAAAAGAGGTAAAGAAAGAAAGCCTTCTTCACAGTAGTGCCATACATTTTCTTGGTTGGTTTTCCATGTGCATGTGCATTGATGGTTCCTCATGTTGCATGTTTGCCCCTAAAGATCTCTTTAATGATAGAGTGATGTTGAATTATGCAAGGTCTTCTACACTGAAGATTTTAGTAGTAACTAGTTCATGTTCAACTTCTTTTGAGTTATTTCTTCTTCTCATGGGGATATCTGTATCTAAAACCATGGGATTCTGTCAGTGAGAGCTTAAGGGACTCTAAATCAATAATATCTGAGACCTTTCACAATCCTGATGCCTGGTTTGTATAGTCTGAGTAAGTTAAACTCATTTGGAAATAGTAGTCTCTCTGTTTTTTTCACTTGTCTTTGTTATAAGTTATATCTTTAATCATGTTTTTCTTTTTTCCGGACACTTAACTATCAGAAGTTCCTTCTCCCTGACATGAAGCTATGCTAACATTTTTCTTGGTCATGTGTTAATATTTCATCTGATTCAAGGAGTGAGTCAGCTCTTTCCTTTTTATTTTTCCTAATTCAGAACAATTAATAATTCAGTTACTTAAACTATAGCTTTACAACCACTGCATCAATGCTGCCATAACTGAACACATTTGAGGGAATTCCTCATCATAACTATCTTCAGAAGCAATTGTGAGTCATAGCAGAAAACCAGTGTCATCACTATACAGTCATACTTACTTTTGAACTCTAAGCAGTGTTACTCAACTTGATTTCTTATCTTATTTATAACAGTTATCATAAAATGACTTTTTGGTTATTTGTCACTAGAAGGGATATTCCAAAGAATGTTTTGGTAGACTTTGAGGGTAATTGCAATAGATTTCTGAAAATACTTTGATAGCAGTATTATAACAAATATATAGTTTTGAAAGGTGACTATTCATTACAAAGACAGCTTTCATTTAAATGTATAATTTCTGGGGAGATTATTAAATGACCATTATTATCATTATAACTGAAAGAAATATTGTGCTTTAATTTTTGTAAAGCACTTCACATATCTTTTCTCATTTAAGCATAACAATAACCCTGATATAGATACAAATATTATTATCTGTTACAGATGAAGAAGTAAAGACTCAGAGAAACAGAATGAATTACACACAGCTAGTGAGTGCCAAATGAACCCAGTTCTTCCTTATACCAATTTCACTCTATCCATTATACTATAGTGAAATGTTCATGAATTTTTTGTAATGGAATTATTATATTCTACAATAACTACCATGGCTATTTCAAATCTTTTCTTCCTTCTTCAAATCTGCCATAGTGCCCCTTTCCCAAACCTCTCAGGTAATGATCTCACATTTCACTTAAAAAAACTGACATTCATGACAGCTTACTGTTCTTCCCCAATTCCTATATCACTTCCCCTTCATTCCTGTCTCATTTCAAGAGGTAGACTTTCTTCTTGACAAAATCATAATACATATTGGTCCCATCCCCTATCATATCCTTACTTTCTATTTTCCTATATGCATACATATACATGTGTATGTGTGTATATATATATATATATGCATGTACGTATATGTGTATAAATGTTTATGTGTGTACATACACACACATATATATACATGTTACTTCTCTGTGACAAACAAACATGCCTATGTCTCTCTCCTTCTTGAGAAAAAATCATCGCTTGGTTTAACCCACTTGATATCACTCTATCACTTTGAGCCTTCCTTGTTATACCCTTTAAGAAAGATTTTTTAAAATAGCATTATTTTTGCAAATAATGCTCAATTTTGGTAGGGGTTTTTTGTTTCTTTTAATATACGGCCCTAATCTCTCTCATCTTAGGGCAGCTGGATGGTGAAATGGAGAAACCGCCAGGTCTGAAGTCAGAAAGACTCCTCTTCTTGAGTTCCAATCCAGCCTCAGACACTTACTAGCTGTGTGACTCTGGGAAAGTCACTTAACACTATTTGCTTCAGTGCCTCAACTGTAAAATGAATTGAAGAAGGAAATGACAAACCACTACTGTATCATTGCCAAGAAATCTCCAGATAGGGTCACGAAGAGTCAGACACAACTGACATAACTGAACAACGATAACAACAACGTCTCTCATCTTATCTCAAGTCTCAAATGTCTTTTGGATATACATCCAGATGTCTTTTGGATATTTCAAACTGGCCATATCTCAAATAGCACATCAAAAATAGAACTTACTTTTTCCTCCAAACATCACCTCTCTTACCCTTTCCTATTACCACTTAGGGGGCCACAATCAAACGATGTCACCCTCAACTCCTCACATTCACTCATCCAATGTGGCCAGACTTGCCAAATCAGTATCTACCTTCACAATTCCTATTGAATATCCCTCCTTCTCTCCCTTTACAAAACTAACACCCTAGTTCAAATAATCAAGACATTTCATTTAAACTATCACAATGGAATTCTAATTGATCTCCCTGCCTAAAATCTTTCTCCACTCTATTCCATCTTCTATTCAGCTGCCAGAGGTTTTCCTAATGCTTAGGTTTAACCATGTCACTGCACTACTCAAAATGCTCCAATGACTCCAGGTTACCTCCAAGTTTCATTATTAACTCCTCTGTTTGGCATCTAAAGCCTTTGATAAATTTGTCCCTTCTTACCTTTCCAGTCTTACACTTTACTCCCTTTCATAGATTCTATGATTTAGCTACACTACACTTTCTGTTCTTCCACACAACATGCCATCTTCCTGTTCCATGCCTGTCCCTCATGCCTGAAATACTCTTCCTCCCCACCTCCAAATTTTAGTTTGCCTGATTTCCTTCAAGATTCAGCTCAAATCCCACATTCTGAAGGAGGCTTGTGTCCTGTCCTTGTGTCTCCTCACCAATATAACTTTCCATTTACATTATATATATCTTGTTTACATGTAATTTGCATGCCACAATTCCCATTTGAATGTCAATGAGCTCCTTGGGGACAGGGACCACGTTTTTGTCTTTCTTTAAATTCCTAGCTCTTAGCAAAGTGCCTGGCACAAAATAATGGCTTAATAAATGCTCGTTGAATGACTTACCAGCTTAAAATGCTGACTTATCTTCACCCTAATTTTTACTTTCTTTTTATCATTATATTTTTGTAAGAATACAGGTGTGATGTATTATTGAAGCAAATATCAGGGATCTGAAAATTGGTTAGTTGAGATTCTCTAAAGAGTAATATAATACATGAGTGCAGCTTTTAGTGTACCCTAGCATCTAATCTAAAGGGGAACCTAATTCTCCCAGATGTCAGCATAACAAATAGTCCATGTTAACCCTGTAATGTTATATCCATGGAGATCCTTCCCCATATTCGTCTGCCTTGCGAGTTAGGACATAGGAGGACAAATAGTTTGTCCTCACTACTGGTATATTTCATTCTATTGGCTACCTCCAATGTTCCTTCAAGGGCTAGCTAACTGCGATTCAATCTACATTATATACAAACATAAGAGTCTCAAGGTAGTTTCATGGATTTCTTACTCTTCAGGAAGTGAATTAGTTTCATCTGTAATGTACTCGATTCTTCCAAAGTGATATGTGTTAGGACACTACAGTAGAGAAAAATGGTGAACTGGTCATAGGACTGAAGGAACCCGTATCTTCCCTAGCTAATTGTCTTTGCAAAGGGGATACAGGATGGAGGGGAAATGTGCAACATTGCTGTGGGGGCACAAGGTTCAAATGTAAAAAAGTTACTAAAATCATAGTCATAATTTGTAGGTTTCATAAGACATCATTCTCTTTTGTGCTTTGAAAAATTGTAAGAAACTAGGATTATCCTTCAAACTACCAATAAAATGTATAGCTCTCACTCAGGGTAGTTCAGTCCTAATGTGATTTTTTTTTATTCCTTGTCAGAGCTTCTGGGGAAATTCTTACTACTGACCTATATCCTCATCTATCCTCCCTGTGAAACTTGGAAGAATAGGCAAAAGCAATAGTAGGATATTTTAAAATATTCATTCTATTGGCAGACTTTCCTGGAGGGTAGGAACTTTCCCGCTATTGATGAAGTAGTATCATAGAGTTCCTTATGAGGGGAGAAGTGAGGAAAGGTGTGAGCATCGTATTATCAAATAGAAACAGAAAACTCATTTTTACCCCCTCCCTTCTATAGACAACTGGATTCCTTCTTTCTTTCTCCCTGATATTTCTAAGACAAGTGTGAATAATTAGAAGGACTGCATCTGATGATCAACACACTTCCATAGTCAGCATTCAAGCATGTTAAATTTTATATGAAAGGACACGTAAGTTAAGATAGAAAAGATTTTGAAACCCATGTAGATTTCTGGAAATGATAGATTGCCTGTAAAGATTGGATACTTTTAAAGTAGCTAACATATTACTATCAGCATATAGAGTAAATGGCTATAAATTTTCAGTGTTGAATACATGATTTCAAATTTAGACATATGATTGAATTTTGTTATTGAAGACAGAGTAGCAAAGAAAGTTGCAGAAAAATGCTGGTCATCGTTATATAGATTCATTGAAGTATTACATACATATATACCAATATTTGAAGATTATTATAAGGAGTTTTAAGTGAGAAGGAAGTAGGCTTCATTAAAATTGGTGAACATCCCATCAAGAATATGGCAAGCTATAGATGGGGGGAACCCTGACACTGAAATAAAATATGTTTTAAAGAATGCTTTCTAACTATTAAGAAGGCAGAATATATGAAATATTTTTATTATCACCAAAGAATTGAACAGAATGATTTCAAGTAAGAGGATAATACTTTGTACTATGTCAGTAGGACCGAACAATCAAGATATGAGTTAGTCTTACTAATCAAAACTGTGGACCAAGCTCCTAGCAACTGAGTCACTAGTTACTTTCAGTACTGGAATGCCTGCAAAACCAATGGTGCACTTCCTGGTTGTCCATGTAGCCATTAACATCAGTTATTATTTTAGTGGAATGGTAAAATGGCAAAATGGTAAAAAGGAGCAAAGGTCTAATACCCTCAAAGACCACTGAACTTTAAGTCCACAGGTCACAGAAAAAGTTTTGACTCTACCACTGGTAACTTTGTGAATTTGGGCAACCTAAACTTACCTGGCTTTCCTCATCTCTGAAATGAGGAAATAATATGGAATTAATGTTGAACAATTCTTGCATTACTTATTACACATAAGGGTTCTTGTGAGGAACAAATAAGACAGTATATGTAAAAGCATCTTATAGCTACAAAGTATTGTAGCAATAGAAGTTGCTAATATCATCCCCATTACTGTTAGTATTATAATTACTATTACTTCAGGGTCAAGAATATTAGGAATTTGATTGACATACACTGAACACTAATTGGATCCAATTTGCTGGTATACTTGGTCAGAGGAAAAATGTGCTGGCAACTCAAGAATTCGCACAGGTTTTGGAGTTGCAAGAGACCTTAAAAATCTATACCAAACCCCCTCACTTAACAGATAAGGAAACTGAGGCCTCAGAGATAAAGTAACTGAAGTCATAAAAAGAAGTTTCCTAAGGAACCAAGTTGTTTCATTCCAAAGTCAGCTTTCTTTCAGCAATGCCAGTACTTTCATTTATGTGGCCATATGGTGGGGGCTGTCCCTAAAGGCTTATTTCAGTACTGTGGATCTGCGAGGGTTTACTTCTAGTTTTAAAAGGATGGAGAAGGTCATCTTGTGAAGAGTTGGCATTGTCTAACTTACTCATTACTTAGATGTTAAGCAATAGATGACTTAGCTATTTCTTTTTTAGCTCATGCCCTTATGGATTGTGATTATGTAGGATTAGCTGCAGTATATTTGTACATGAAGTATATGGTATATAACTGCATAGAGTTACTGCTTTTGACACGTGTGGTTCAGTCCAATTAGATAAATGTACCCCATATAGTTTTTTTCATTTTTTTTACTTGTATCTCCAACATATAACACAGTATATTGCACATAGTAGGTGCTTAATAAATGTTTCTTGAACCAAAAGTACAACAAATAGCAAGGGGAAAATTAAGAATGTAATTTTCTTTACAAGTTGCTATACATATTCTAGAGATAACCTTATACACATAGTTTCTTAAGTCTGTGTTGGCAAAAACTAGTATGTTAATTACAAACAGAAAAACAAACAAACATGGATTTGGGAGAATATGGTGCTTTCCAGGCTGGTGCAACTGATTAACTATGGAAACTAGGGGAATAGAAAATATCTAGATCTTTGAAAATAAACCCCAATGTCTTTTGGATAGACATTCTTTTTTTTCCTGCAGTTGTACTTACTGGTTTTCATTTTGCCTGTGTAGAAGAATCATTTTAGACATACATGAAACCCTTTACATGGCTTACTTCATGACCTATGTTAATTATTCATTGTTCATTCATTTAAAAAAAATCAATCAACATGTATGCACTGAATGCCTTCTATATCTTCAGCAAGGTGCTAGGCATTGTGAAGGTAAGCAGATACATTGACGTTTAAACATGATCATAAATACAGTGATATATTTAACAGGAAATAGTGGGGAAAGGACTTGAGTGATGAATACTTTTTAAGAGAAGTTCCTGACCAGAGTAATTTTTTAAATTAGTTCACTTTTCTTATCATGAGAAATCATCCTAAGAGATTTGGTTTGTCGTTTCAGGTAGTTTATTTTTCACATAAAGTTTTATTTTTTTCCATTATATTTTCTTGAAAACATAAACTTTTTCCTTGGTTCTGTTTTGTCCCTTTCCATTAGGTAAAATATTGATCTTTTTTTTTCATCCATTGCAATGGAGTTGAAACTAACAAGGCCATCTTTTTTTCAAAACCACTTCAGCTGGTACAGAACTGTCTTTCACATTAGCATCTGTGCTCAAACATCATCAGATGCAATCTGGTCTCTGCGAAGAATGTGTTAAATATAGCTTGTGGAGCAAAGAGGCCATGGGACTTTATTTTATTTTTTGGAAGGTTCACCTTAGAAAAAAATATTGGCAGCAGTTGTAGATTTCCTGGCAATAGTAGGAAGCTTTATATCTTAAATCAAATCTTGAGGACTATGCCCATCAGATTAAAACTATTTTGGAAGCAGGATGTATTCGTTTTTAGTTTACCTAAAACATGGATAGCTGTCATTTAAAAAAAAATTTACTACCATGCTATTTGATGATTCTAAATAGATAATTAACTTACTTTCTTCCTTCCCTCCTTTCCATCAACCTCTATTTTTTCTTCTTTCCTTTTTCTTTTAATTGTATTCCTTTCCACACCACTTCAAAATTTTGCTTATTTGTTTCTAATTTAACTTAGATAAGCCCTTTTTCTTTTTTTTAATGAAAGTTCCTTGGTTATCTTCCAGATAAGAAAATCTTATTACTGAGGTTTTGAAAAATGTCATTTTAAGTGTCTCTCCTGACCTATGATGTCATGATGTGTTAGGGCTGATTCTGACTATTTCTAATCAATATTCACTTGTGCTAGGCTTTTGGGTACAACTACACTGAATGAAACAACCCCTATTTAAAACTGAGTCTCCCTGCCTTGCCCAGGTTGGAAGTACAGAAGTTATTCTTGAGTCTGATATGCTGGGGGGTGGGCTGTGACCTCCTCAGTGGTTCCTGGCAAACTCCTCCTTAAGTAATCTGCTTTCTATCCTCTTCCCAGTGGAGGGGGCTCACTATATTAATTTGTAAGTCAGTGTGGACATAAGCATCATGTATGTGGACATATGCATAGTGGGTCAAAGTCATGACTCTAGAGTTCTGGAAGTACACTGATCTTAACCTCTCCGGAACCTGGGAATACAAGCATGCATGGGTCACCTACCACATTGTGCTAAAGAACTTACATATATTTATATGTGTGCATGTCTGTGCATATGTATGTGTATATATATATATATATATATATATGTGTGTGTGTATAAATACAAATATAAATACATAAATATGTGTTATATATTTTATGATTTTAAAAAAATTTGTTTCAGCTACTTCCACAAATAATATTTGATATCTACTTAGCATTTTTAAAAACTTCTTTTAAAATACTCCTTAATATTTGAAAGAAATCTATTGGGTATTTGATAAACTGATGGCATAATAACAGCTAGCATTTTTATAACACTTTTAGGTTTACAAAGGCATATATATGTATGTATACATAGATATGCATATATATCAATATCACAATAACACTGAGAGCTAAGTGTCGTTATTACCCCCATTTTATGGATGAGAAATCTGAGGCTGAAAGCAGTTAGTGATTTAATTATAGTTATACAGCTAGGAAATGATTAAGACAGGATCTGAAGTCAGATATTTCTAAATCTAAGGTTAGCACTCTATCTACCAATAAGGCCCAGAAAAATTTAAAGAGAAGTATGATTCCAAGAGGCAGTGTGAACTGGTGGACAAAGATCAAGTCTAGCCCTCTAGAAAACCTGGGTTAAAGTCCCACGTTTGACTTTATGGTCCCTAGACAAGTGTCAATGTTTCCCCTACACCTCTAGAAATTCTGTAGCTCTGATTTGCTAATTTGCTTTGGTAAAGGGATTATTAGCCCCTTTGAGAATCCTCTGCACCAGTAAAATCACAGTTTCCATTTAAAAAAAAAAAGGAAATTAGGATCTGTAATTTTATACTTCACTCTCAGTATAAACTATTTTGTGTACACTCACAGTCACAAAATGTCCACACAAATCAGTTTGTCTACAAAAACAGGCATAATAAATTTTGTGGATATTCTCCAAAAGTATAAACTTCTACCAACAGTTAGTTGCATGTTGAATACTAGATCCACAAAAGTCGCCATTGGACCTAGTGAGATTTTTAGAGACATTAAAACTCCTGGATTTTTAGCTGGAAATGATTTTAGAGATGGCCTAATCCAAACTCCTCTGGGTACAGATGAGAACAGTTAGGCCCAGAGGGGTAGAGCCACTTGACCAAGGTCACAAAAATATGAAGCAGGAGAAACTGGTCCAGAAGCTGTCTTCTCAGACCAAGTTCAATCCTTTTCCCATTATGGTTGTGTTAACCTGTAAACAATTACTACATTTTTCTCGAAGAACATGTGAAAGTCATTCAAGTTGAAGAACTTAAGGAGGGATGAAGTGACCAGGGTCAAAAACCAAGTAACTCAGAGCTCCCCTTTAGATCAGTAGAGGAATCAGCCCTTGTGTAGCCCTTCACTTCCAGACTGGGTGAGATGAGAAGGCCTAGTCATTTAAAAAAATGGCATGGCATGAATTTGGGGGATCTGACTAACCTATCAGTTGAATACAAAGCAGTTATATTGATTTCATAAAGAAATATGTCTACATCCTATAGAAGGCAACTTTTGGACAACTTAGAATGAATTAGAATTTTAGAATAAGAAAGGACCTTGAGGATTATTTTTACAAATGAGGAAAGTAAGGTACCAAGAAGTTAAACACAAGGCTACTTTGAAAGGCTTTCTATTGCAACTACCAGAAAACATCTCTTTGGATTTTTACTTTAAACTTTAAAAAAAAGACCAAAAAACCCTCAAATATTACTCTCTAGGAACCTGGCCCCTGAAATTAAATGATCACCACCCCTTCTCTAATTCACTAAAAATTATATTTGACATTTTCCTGCCCACCCAAATTCTTGGGAAAGGTGCAAGCAACTTATCCTTAAACAAAGTTTCTTGTAAAAAGAGGAAATGATTCGAATTCAGGCAGCAGGCAGAATGAGACACCAAGATAAAGCAAAACGGTAAAGATGCACACCTGACTAGTGGGGAAACTAGATCCTCTCTCAGTTTTCACGGTCTCCTGCTCCAGGCTCCTCACCATCATCCGTCCTCTAGGGCTAGGGTGGGTAAATGAGGAGATGGAGGGGGAAAGCAGGGAACCTTCCAGCTCCCAGGGATTATACCCTTCCTATGGAATGAGAAAAGCAGGGGAGCTGTTGGAGTTACTGCTTCTTTTCTGAGTTCCCCTCTGGTTCCCCACCTCAATGCGTTTGCAGAGCTGCTAGGTGGAGCCCGCGTCCGTAGAGCCAGCTGGTGGTCCAGATCCGGGTTTTCTCTGCTTCCTCCGATTCTCTCTCCCTCCCCTTCCCCCTGAATCGACCCCCCCTCCCCTGATTTCTCTGCGCTCTCGGCAGCTCTCTGGCTAGCTCTCTGCTCATTCTGCTTGGGCTCCGGCAGCCTTCGCCTGCCCAGGGCTGCACAGTCCCAGCGCTATCGCGGATTACCCTGGCACCCGGTGAGGTGCCCCCTTCGTCTGCTCATCCTCTCAGCGCTTCTTCTCCCAAGACCGGGGATGCAGCTGCTGCCGCTGGTTCTGGAGGGGGCTGCCTCTGGCTTTTCTTGGACTGCTTGCCTGCTCTGCTCCGGCAGCTGCTGCTGGCTGTGAATCGTCCCCCTCCCCTCTCTCTCTCCCTCCCTCCCCCCTTTCTCTTCCTCCGTGAGTGTGTGAGCGTGTGTGTGTGTGTGTGTGTGTGTGTGTGTGTGGTGTGTGTGTGCGTGTGATCCTCGTTTGCTCTCGGTGAGGCGAAGAAGGGAAGGAGGTGGAGGAGGAGGAGGAGGAGGAAGAGGAGGAGGAGGAGGAGGCGGCGGTGGCGGTGGCTGGGAGAAGGGGGGTCGGGCAATGAAGCTCCCACATGCCCGCAGCTCCCTGGATCAGCCCGCAAGCTAAACAGCTACACCCCCCGGGCTCCGTCCTTTGCTCCGCCCGGAGCTTCAGCACCTCGGCCGCCGCTTGGGCTGCGCTCCGACGCTTTGCACCCAGGAAGGAGTTTGCTTGCTCCTCTCCCCCATTCTTCGGGCAGGTTACTGGCGGGAGAGAGAAACCTTCGCTGGGAAAGAACAACAGGAGGGGGTGGTGGCTCTGGGGGGGAAGAAACCCTCCCTGCCCCCCTTGGCTCTCCCTACCTATTTCATCTCTTTCACTCCAAACCGAAAAGAGGAGGACGAGGAAGAAGAAGAAAAAGAAAAGAGAACGGGAGGGGTGGAGTGCGTGGAGGGGGAGGACTGGCCATAAAGATCAGCTGGGGGGATGGTGGAAGATTTTTGGTCTCTCCAGCACCGTCTTCTCCTGAGCAGCAGCAGCAGCGGCAGCGGCGGCAAGAGGAGAAGCAGCTCGTGCACTGACTGCCGCATATTAATAGCCCAGGATTTGGTGTGGGCGCTGCTGCTGGAGACATAACCTTACTCTGAAGTTGGGCATCGGACTAGGAAATACATTTTTTTCTTTGCTCCTTTTTCCCTCTCCCCCTTGGTGTGTATATCAGTAAGGAAACAAAAAGGAAGAAAAGCCTTTCCCCCCTCCTTTCCCTGCCCCCCTTGGTGGAGGTGGTTATGTAGCAGAACAAGAAAAGGGGGAAGGAGACACTTTTTTTTCTTATCCTTGCCTGGCTTCTCCACCCTTCTGCTATCCGCTCTCGAGCATCGATTATTATTTTTGTTTTAGGGGGAGGAGGTTGTCTTTACTGTGGCAGGTCCATCTTTTCCCCCTGGGTTCCATGGCTGGATTGTGGGAGCAGCTCCTGGCTACAGGCTGTTAAACAACTGATGGGACTATCTCAGGAACCGGAGGTTACAAAAAGGTAATTTATTCCTCACACTCATCGTAATAGGCTTCGTAATGGAAGAGGGCAGCCTGATGCGTTCGTTCCTCTTTCCATGGCATCAGGGGCTGGTGGCGGCGGCGGCGGCCGCGATGGTGCGGGGCATTACACACACGCACGGTATTATAATGTGGAGAGGGGAGTGATGCCCTACGGAAGGCTCAGTGCAAGATGCTGATACTGGGCGGCTCAGTCTATTTCCAGCAATTTGGTCGTTTGAAGTAGGAGAGAGGTTTAAGGGAATAAGGGAGAAAAGAGTGTTGGCGGTTGCACACCCTTGAAAATATGGACGTTTTCCATAATCCCCCCCCCCCCCCCCTCCACTTACAGCCCTCTCCGCTGGGTTGAAACAAGGCGACGGCTTCTCTGTGCTTCGGGCTTGTCCGGCTGAAGGAGGGCTTGGGTAGCGGATGGGGGAGGAAACTAGGAGAGGGTGATCAAGGTCTGAGAGGACGGAGACATGGAGCTTGCTTTCTTTCTGTACTCTCCTCCCTCGAGGTCAAGAGCATCCATGCTGGCCCTATTTGGCTACTTCAGGACCTGTTTTGGGTAGCCCTCTCAGACAGTTGTTTCTAGACCTTCATACCTCTCAGTCTAACTAAATCACCCTCCCTACAATGCCCTCCAGCCTTGGTTCTGCCCAGCAGGCGTGAGAAAGGCAGTCACTTTTCGTGGGTGGCATCAGCAAAGGGATGGGGAGCAGTGCTGGCATGAACTGGGGCCACCAGTGATGGCGGGGAGGAGTTGGAAAGGTGAAGTGCGAAGGTGACTGTAACATGTTAGGTTACACATGCTGGGTTACAGGTAGGTGAGTAGGCACTTCTTCACGCCTGGAGAAGGGAAGGCTAGGGGCATTCGTCTTTTAGCCTCCGCCTTCCCCCACTCCGGCCTTTTTTCTATTCATGGGATAGTAGCTACATTAAGAGCCAGCTTTTGTTGCCCAGGGGGTCATACCAGGTCCACCTGGGGCTAACAGCCGGCAGAGGTCGGGCACGCACTTGAGGAAGAGCTGCTGGTGTTTCGTAGGAGGATGGCAAAGCTGCTGCTACTTACTCCGAGCTGTCTTATCGAAATCGTCTCTGTTCAGTTTAACTGGAAAATCAGGTTTGAGGAAGAAGGAGGGAGCGGGGGATGATAGGGTTGATTGAGTCCAGCCAGCTCTCACCTTCTTGAGTTCTCCCCAAACCACTAGCCAGTCAGGGGCGATGTGCGCTGTTTCTCAGAGCAGAGTCGCTGGTGCTGCACTTGAGACAGCTACCTAATTTTCCTTGATGAAAACAGTCATCTTATCCAGAAATTTAAGTAACCTAAAAGGGAGCCTGAACCTCCCTGGTTCTATTGATTCACCTCCCCACTTTCTTCAAGCCCCCTCCACGAGCCTCACCCCCAGTTAGCTGAAGTTACTTGGTTTTATTCATTCCGGGAGAAACACCGAGAACTGTTCTCAGAACTTGGTTTGTGAGTAACCTCCGGGGTGCATAGTCTCCATCCCTGCCAGTGATGCGTGCCAGTTGTACTTAACGCACATTGTAAACAACAGTGCATGCGTGCCTCTGTGTAACAATTGCAGTTGTAGCCAAAACAACCGAGGTCTATTGTGTTGACTTTCCCATTCGCCTTACTCATTAGAAAGCCTTAGTATTCCTTCTCTCTTAGGTTGCCTTTCCTGCGGGCAGCTTTGGGGGTGGGGGGAGGGATGGAGACTGGCGAGAAAGGGGAAATTCCTTCGGTGTTTTCCTCTAAGTTACTATGTAGCTGCCTAGTTTTAGTTTCTTCTATACTCTCCCTTACCATTGGTTCAAGAAATTCACTGTGAAATTCTCAGAGATTTGGCAACTGCTTTTGGAATGCTTTGTTTTCGAGTCATTTTCACATGCACTGTAGAAAGAGTTTAGCCAACTTTCTCCTGGTATCTTTCCAATCAGTGGTGAATGGGGTGGTCCTGGGACTCCCACTTTTTAGAATTGTCTTAGGACTTGGGATAGAACGCATTTGTTGGTCCTTTTTATAAGTGTCACCCAAAAGGTTCTTTTAGAGAATGCATGAAGTTCAAAGAGATTTGTTGTAAGAATCCAACCTTTATAAAACCATCCTTTGTCTTTTTTTTTTAAGCAAATGCTTTAGGAAAGGCACAAAGGCAAGATAAACACACAATTATAAACTATTACTTTTCTCTGGGCAAAGCATTCTTAAATTCTTATACCTGACAGTGATGGTAAAATCCCTTTGTTGTGGTTACACTGGGGCTGCCCAGAGGTTTTGTTGCAAGTATCCTTCTATTTTGAACTGAAAGTACAACACTGTTCTTCTGTGTGAGGGCATTTGGTTTCTAAGATACTAAAAAAGGAGATGATCCCAGATTGGATTTGTATACTGATCTTGGTTTCTAAGAGAGATAACATTGCAAAAAGGAAAATATTGAATCAATTGAAGCCAAATTTGATGAAATGATATGTCCTTTTAGTTATTAAAGGGACAACATGAAGGAATTCTTTATAAACCAAATGATTTGGCTAATAGTAGTTCCTTTGATAGATAATTGAGAGAGCTGTAATTATTGGAAGATAAGTGAGAAATAATTCTTTGTAGGGAGGTTTTATTTCTACAGTATATGTGTTAAGGCTGTATTGTTTGCTGGCAAGTTTGAATCTCATGTAGTACTTTTATTCCCAAACTAGAAGATTGATCCCAGTCATTCCCAGGCCTTACGTTAGATTTGATCAGATCTGTTCTTTGTTTCCCAGCAGCATGTGTTTCCTAGCAGTCATACATTCCACAGGTTCTGATGTCATGAGAGCTGTGTCCATCTGTATTGGGCAGTCTTTAGTGGAAGGTGAATATGTCAGAAGTACTTGAATTACATTCCTTAGCACCCCATAATTGTTAAGTAATATACTCCCCCTTTCCCCATTTATATGACCGATGGAATTATTTCCATGTAGTTCAAGAGGGGAAAAATGATTCACTGGAAAGTGTGATAGGAAACATTAGAAAATTTGAACTATAGATACAAGACAGCATCAGGAATCCTTTGACTGAAGATTGATTTATCAGCATGTGATCTGTCTGATGGCTAAATGCTTCTGATATCTCATTCCTGATTTGCTTTGTGTATTTATCATTCTAATTTGAACCTGGAGAAATTGAGAAAGAGAAACAGAGACTGAGAAAAATAGAGACAGAGAGAGAAAGATCTGTTAAAAATATCCAGAGGGTATCTTTAAACATTATACATTTAAATGTTTATCTCTTTCTGTACAGAATAAGATAACATGGGACTTTTCTAGATCCTACTGCTATGTATGTGTGTGTGTGTGTGTGTGTGTGTGTGTCATTGTTTCTGGTGATCGAGAAAGGCAAAGAGTCTTTAATAGGACTTTAGTTAGCATTTGTTTCTTTGTGAACCTTTAGCTGGGGAGATCATAAAGAAAAGAGAAAAAAAGATTAGAGGATCCTAAGAATTTAAGTTTGGCTGAATAATCTGTCAAATAACCCAGTGGGAAACTGAAGAGGTTCAATTCAGGCTAGTTAATTGTGGTCCCAAATTCTGGTGTTTCAGTTTAAAAAGAAATCTGTGCAGAAGTGATTATTTTTGTTAGAATCTGGCCACCTTGACCCGAAGGGCACACATGCTTTCTTGTACATCCCAGCAAGAAAGCTGCATTTGATTTCAAATTCATAGTTAAACTAGCATCATCAACAGAGGTTGTTCTGCAGCTTTAATCCAGTGTGGAGTAGTTGAATTTGTAGGGAAAGAATCCTTGTTCTGTCAGTTTTACAGCTGGAAATTTTCTCCTTTGATTTCTCAGATTTGCATTGCATTGCAAATGTGAGTTTGTGTATATAAGGAGAGCCCTAACAGATGATGAGATTTACTTGTAATTTAGCATTCAAATAATTTCAGGGAGTGGGTTATATTTGAATTACTATTGTTTTGTGTCTCCTGTTTTCCTAAGTTTTCTTTATTTTTTTAATCTCTCCATTTCATAATAAAATATGCAAATATAAACTTTGTGCCTTGTTTTTCTTAGTTTTCTTAGCTTCTTAGTTTAAAGGAGTTATTGTATAGTGAGGTGAAAATGTAATTTTTTCATTCAGTAAGACTGGCTGATGTAGGTTTTGATTTTAATGTTGATGTTTATTGGCCTACTTGACAAAGTAGTGTAATTTATGTTGCATATATGCCCTAAGGGGCTCAGTATTCTTGTTTTTTATCCATAGACCCTTCTACCATCTATGGCACCTCATTGTAGACAAAGAAATCTCATTGTAATCAAAAGTAACTCTATGGTTGTTTGAATAATTAATTAAAGCTCATATCTAAAATGTATTTAGTGGGAATATTCCTTAATGAAATTAATAAAAATTATATGTTTGTTTTTTTCTTGTAGCTGGTCATCTAATTTTGTATTATATTACAGTTAAAACAAAACCAAACGTCACAAAAACTTGTCACTTCCAGATATGGTATCATGGCCCCTTCATAGCCCTGGGCTCAAACTAAGTAATAGTTTCAGTGATAATTGGTTTTATCTCAAGGTACTGACGTATATACATTTTAGAAGAATTTAGCATTCTGTTCACAATATTCTGGCATTCAGGATGAAATGCCTATTTATAGTAATCTTGTTTATTGGGAAAGCTCCCTCTAGGAAAGAAAATAATATAATCTGTTTGATTGCTATGTAGTCCATTGAACCACCTGTGTGAAAAAAAAAAAAAGGTGCTATTGCATAATCTGACTTCCTATCAATAAAACCTTTTGCCATTCATTTTCATTTCCAATCTGAATAAGATTCTTGACTTATTGGATGAATAGGTTCAAAGTGCAGTAGACTCATATAAACATATAAATAAATATATTTATGTATAGATATTATGTATATATACATATATACTGATTTTGGGATATAATGTCTTCTAGTGAAGATTCATAATGTTTGAAATTTAAGACTCTTCCCATATCAACTTTGGTCTTCATAGTATACTAAGTGTCATCACATTTTTTTTAGAAAATTACAATGATTAAAACTTAGCTTTCTACTATTTAAGGCTCCTAAGAGTTCAATCTAGTTAAGCAGAAATTTGTAGAGTCTCAGAGTAGAAAGATCTAGAGTGTTGTGTCCTGCTGGGTTACTTACTACTTTATGTGACTTAGGAAAAGTAATTTCAAGTCTTTGTGTCTTGTTTTTCTCATCTGTTCAATGAGTATATTTAAGATCTCTTAAGGTACTGTCCAGTTCTGAATCCAGTGAGCTTATATGGTACTAAAAAGAATTTGGTAGTTTTCTTACCAGATATAAAGAAAGCAATAAAATGCCATCTTAATTAACACAATTATGGGGCAGCTGGAAGAGTAGTGAGTGGTCTGGCTACCTTGTACTTTGGGAAAATGAATAAGTATTTACATCTTAGGAGTCAGTCATATTTGTTACTGTATTTACTTTTTCTCCCTTACAACTCTTTTTCGTGAGTTACCCAGAGAAATAGCTTCAGTCTTCTAGGTTGCTGTTCAGTGGGCGAAAACATGATGGCTACATAAAATATATTGTTAAAACATTGTTGAATGCAATCTAAATGAAAGACTTTATACTGTCATAAGGATAATATAGGAATGATGATATTTGTGATGAAAGACATGAATCATTCAACTAACAATCATATTTAGAATACATGTTATGTGCCAAGTACTGTGCTATATGCTAGAAGCTGGGGATGAAAAGAAAAAAAAAATTCTTTTGAGATTGGGCATGTTGTACTATGTAAGTTGTAATTTTATGTGAATGCCTAATGAATACTAGCTTTCAGAAACTATAATTGAATATTTATATACCTGAGAAGCAAACTTTTAATCTTTTGGCAAGTACCTGAACAACTCAACTGGTCATTCTCATTGGAAGGAAAACAGGGTAATTATTTTAATTAAAATGCCAGAAAATCAGTGGTATTTAAACTTTAGTGTCTATGTGCGGTGTGATATTCACTGTGGAAATAAGTATTGCTTGCTATACTGGGTAATTTTACCTGATGGCAAACTCTTGTGTGTGAATTGCTACATTTTTGAAGGCCATTTTAATAACTCTTTGAGGCTACACTCCAGAGTCCTGCCACATTCACATTCACCAAGTGTACCAGCTTCCTTTGCCTAATACATAGCTATATCTTACTTGCAACCCAAGTCTTTCATGATCAAGTCAGAATTGAAATTCATCTTGTCTAGTAACTTGCTTTGGTTAATCATGCTTTATGTCCAAGAAATTTTTTATACAATAGCTGTCCCAAATCAGGTATTGTTTTGCATTATAATGTCTTTAAAATTTCAGTAAATGACAGTTGCTAAAAACAAAATCTGATATTTTTTCACTTGAAAACTTTTAGGTTCTAGAAGGAATTCAAGGAGATAAATTTAGAGTTTTGAGTTGAAAAAGGCCTTAGAGGCTGGTTGAATTCTGTCTTCTCATTACAGATGAGGGATGTGAGGCAAGGTTACACAGTTATTAAGTCTGAGGTGGTATTTGAACCCAAATCTTCTGACTATAAGTCTAATGCCTTATCTATTATATTAGACTTCCTCTCACTGATGCTTCATAGAAATAATCAAATATTTCTATAAAAGATTAAGGGAGATTGTGTGTGTGTGTGCATGCTTTTTCTTTTTTCAAACTTCTGCAGGAAATAGGCAGTTTTATTCTGGAGACATAATATCCTGCTATTAATTTCCTACCCCAAATAGTCATCATGATGTGAAAATATTTTTGACAATTGGTTTAATAGATCTAAAGACTGATTTTAAATGAAATGTGAAGTGCAAAGAACAACTTAAGTACAAAAATATTTTACATTCAACAAGTAATCATTTTCCCACATGGAGTCATCAGCTATGTATGTATTATCTCAGAATTTTCTAATGACAAAAATGTAAAGCCAAAAATCATTCCCTAAAGGATTTCATACTTTAAGATTCATAGCCCAAAAGTTGTGGTCCACATTTGCATTATTTTTGTAAATGTCAAAATGTTTTAGGGCTCTGTGATGTTGAAGGGGACAAAAAATTAATCAGTCTTTTAAAAATATGACAATAATAATGTTGGTGAAAATAATCAGTGGTTGAATAACATATATAGATATATATTCGCATAAAATATATAACTTTTATATGACTGCTAGGCACGAAACATTTAGCCTAAGGAAGTAACAGTTTAGATCCAACAGCATAGTAGATATATTTAAAGGTGAATTGCACTTTAACAGCAGTATATGAGTGCAGTTCTTTGAACCAGCTGACTTTGGAAAATCTTCAAGATTTGGCATTTTAGAAGATACCACAAGAAGTAAGCCAAGTAGAAACTACAGTATTCTGTTTAATCAGTTTATATTGGTGTTTACAAGTCCTGCAGAGGCAGAGTGTGTTACTATTCAGTGCAGCTTCAGAAGCTCAGCATTAGCTTAAGCCTATGAGAATAGGAGAAGGACTCAAGCCCAGTTTTTGATGTTCTGCATGGGTGGGTAACCTGAATACTAAAATGCATTCCATTGACAGCTGACCCTGTAAGAGGTTTTTCAATGGTCCGCTGTTTTTTCTTTTTCCTTTCCTCAAAGTTCTTCTAAATACTGAGTGGGGGAATGTGAGTGTGGGGAGGGAGGGAAGGGCGGATAAGACAGGGAAAGAAACAGGAAAAAACCCCCCAACAAACCAATATCCTAGATCCTGTTATTTTGGGCCATCGTTTTAAATACATCTCATTTACAGGACAGAACTCAAAGCTTTCTTAGATCCTGTAAACTTCTTTTCACAATTTTTAGTACAGTTGATACATCAATGATTTATACTTATCATTTCCAACGTCATTTAGAATTCCTCACCATTATATAGAAAATAAAAAAAGAATATGTTGAAATATAACTGACTCATATCAGACATCAGGGACATGAATATTTGTGTGCTTTTCCCTTTCATAAAGATTTTCAATATTCTAGTTGCATTCTTCTAATGGCTTTTATGGCAAAGCACTAGGCTATGATCGTATGGCACTTGGAAGACTACCCATGGTAGCTTTCCAGTTTCCTTTCAGGATAATAATAGACAAATCAGAATTTGAGTGTGAAATTTCTGCAAGTGTATTACTTTCATCATCAACCATCAATAAATATATTTAACACGGAAATGGTGCTTTTATATTTCCATTCAAGATGGCATCTTTTCTGAATTCAGAGACAATACTGATAAGGATTTATGTTACTAGTGCAAATTTGTACATTGTCGTTTGTTATTTCTAACAAAAAAAAATCAGGAGTTAAGAAAATAGTACCCATAAAATCTCTGAAAATGTTCTGAGAAAATACACCTGTCTTCCTTTCCTTGCAGAAGTGGAGGTGAGGACAATCAGTATGGAATGTTGCAGGTACTTTCAGATATAATCTCAGGAGGATATATTTGGAAATGAATATGTTGTGAAAACAAAAGGTATGCTGGGAGGGGAGGCATTGTGCCTGCACCCGTGATTTCATTGGTATAGGGAACTCCCAGATAAAGAAACTCCCTCTACTGTGTCAACACCTCTGCAACCTAAAATCTTAGAGGATTGCCTAGAACATGATTAAGTGCCTTAGCCAGGGCCATAGAGTCACTGAGTGGTAGGACTTAAACTCATGTCTTCCTTTATCCAAGACTTATTTTTATCCATGGAACTATATTACAATAAGATTTTTTTAAATGAGGAAATGTACTCACAAAGCTATGTCGCTCTATTTTGTACACATTAAATATACTTTTTTCTTAATAATTTCCATCTTAAAAATGAAAATTAGGCTTTTGACAGATATACCTTCATTCTGGTAGTTTCCATCTTGGGGAGACTTCAAGGGGTCTTTGTGCTTATATGTGTGCTAGTTAACATTTTTTAGATACAAAAAACCTGGATAAAGTCATAAATGGCATGTTTATCAAATTTGCAAATGGCACGAAGTTAGAAAGGATTAAAACAACAACAGAAATAGAATAAACAATGGATATCAGAAGCAATGTCCAAAACAAAATCTCTAAAGACCAGAGTACTGAACTGAAGCAAATCGAATTAAATTCATTCATGATAAACACGAAGTTTTGCATTTGGACTTAAAAACAACAACTTCATATTTATAAAATGGGAGAAAAGTCCTTAAATGTCAAGTTTTTATGAAAAATATTAGAATTTTGTAATTGTTGTCTTAGTGAGCTACAAGTTTATCTTGAATCAGTTAGTGTAATGTGGCAGCCCTAAAGTCTAATGCCATCCAGATTCTCTCTTACAGCATCATAACTTCTAGGAATAAAGAGGTTCTTTCTTATATTCTGCCTTGGTTGGACAACACTGAATGTTATGTTCAATTTGAAGCACCACGGTTTAGGAAGGACGTTGATGGAGAATGGAGAGTGTCCAGAGGAGATCCAACAGGATGGTGTTATAAGGCCTTGAGTCAGTTTCGTATAAGGAGGGGTAGGAAGAACTATGAATATTTAACCTCAAGAAAAGAAGACTGAGGCATGATAGTCATACCATCTTCACATATTTAAGGGCTGACATGTGGGAAAGTGATTAGATTTATTCTGTTTTATCCCAGAAGTTAGAGCTAGAAGAAATAGTGAGTGGAGGTTACAGAGACACCCATTTAGGTTTGTGATCAGGAAAACTTCCCAACTGAATTCATTCAAAAGTTTAATGAACCACCTTGAAAGATTTCTTCCCAACTGGAGGTCTACCAACAAAGGCCAGTTATTCTTCAGATTTGTTATAGTGGTGATACCTTTTAAAGCAAGACTTGGAATTGCTGAGATCTCTTGCAATGGAAAAAGATTTAAGAATCTTAGATGTGATTGTGACTAGAATTTAAGATCTAGAAGAGATTCAGGGAGCGTTAACCATTTTTATATCGTGGACACAAAATGAATGCAGTGCTTCTCTCAGAGCCTAGCACTTGTTTGCCATTTAATAATTGCTAATTGACTAGCAATTGCTAGTTGAATTGCAACTTCACTGATTTGGGCAGTCTAGTTAAACCTTTAGGTTCTTCAGAATATTTTAAAATGTACAAGATTAAATGAACAAGATTACAAAAAAACCAATTATATTGAAATAAAAATATTATTTCCTCTCATCCATGTTCACATACCTCCTTAAATCTCTCCATCAACCCTGATTAAGAACCCCTAATCTCATTCAGAATCCTCATTTTGCCGCAAAGGAAACTGAAAACAAGGGAGGTTAAGCAAATTGTCCCAAATTGCACAGAGAGTAAAGAAGAGAGCCAGAATCTATCTATGTACTCTGACTGTAACTTTAGTTCCCTTTCCATTATACTAAACTGCCATTTTGGATATAGAAACTTTTATTTGGCATTATATGTCTGAGATTATTTCACTTAGGAGCATCAATTGTGAGACCTTCAAGATGGCAGTTCAGTCTACTTAGTACTAATACTATACAAAAGAACCATGGCTAGGATGTATCTATATGCAGTCTTCAAATACTTTTTCTTCCTTGTTTGAACATAATGTTGATACTTGGTATATTTGAAGAATATGGTGTATTTGGGATGTAGTTCTACAAATTGGTGAAATCTCTTTTACTTGTAAACTCTGCATTGTAAAGTATACTTTTCTCGAACTGTATTTCAGAGGAAAAGTTATATTGTCAGTAACCATTCCATTTAAGTTTTAGGTATCAAATCCATGTAAGTAGTATTAAAGACAGCTTGGAAGAGTACCTAATGGTTAATAGATTCCCTAATTAGCAGAACTCCCATGTGCAGTTGACCTTGTCTATTGATATAAACCCTTGAAGAAGAAAGAGTACTAAGAATTAGTATGCTGTCACCATTGCATTTTTTTTTTTTATTATTTGACATTATTAAGCAAACTTAGAGTGTATTTCTTTTTTTGGAGCATTTGATTAAATGTGTGATCTTATCTTAGTGAAACAGCCTGCTGGGCTGCAGACAGTAGTGTTCAGAAATGAAATTTGTTTAGAGACTCTGAACAGACATTTATTCAATGAGACCTTTCTTGAATAATAGATGATAGGGAGATAGAAATGCAGTGTACTCTCTATGTCTTTTTTCGTGCACAAAGCAGGTGTTAAGATAGAAGTGAAAAGATAGCTTAAGTACAAGAGCAAAAGTGTAGAATGCTCGTGCAAAGAAATTGGCCTTTTGGTAGCAGAAAAATGAATTCATTCTATATCCCCGTTAGTTCTGCTTCGGTATGATTTTAAGGGACTCTGTACTAGTAGTTCACAAACTCGAATATGTCCCAGGGGACGGAGAATGGTGTGATGATCTTGTTACTTGCTGTTTTTTTCTCTATCCTCTTCTGCTGTCTGAGACTGACAAAAGTGATTCTGGAATCTCAAATGCCATCTCAAAAGTGAATTTTACCACTTATGCTGTGTCTCTCTCCTTCTTTACCTCTTCAGGGGTGGCATAGGAACCCCTGAAGCGGGCTGTAAATGTTGATTTGAGATGCCTTATGGCAGACTCCATTAATAACATACACTTCTTGGTAGCCCTTCTTTAGCTTGGCATAACAATCCCAATAACTGGAGTTATGGAGATCTGCTTCAGGTTCAAAACAGATCCGGTTCTGTTTTGTTGTTCTGTTTTGTTTTTACAACTTGGTTTACAAAGAGCCAGATTCTGGTGGTATGTTACAGATTTAAGTAAAACACATCTTTCAAAATTCATTAACTTATCAGGGCTTCCACTTGTAACAATACTTGAAGGTTTATAAAATCACTTCTATTTCTTATTCATTTGAACAATATTTTAGATAATTTAGCTAAGCATATGACAATTGGAAAACACCTAATACCTTATTATGGCCTGGAAATGACCATTGGCTCTCCAAGGTTATTCCAGCAGAGTACAAGCTGAGGCAGGTCTGACTAAGCTGGGATGGCTTAAAGTATGAGCCCTCCGATGAGCTCTGTGTCTTTCGTCTGAAGATGAACCTACAGGAGTTGTGAGAAGTTCACTACCAGAGGGTTACCCAACAGGTAATGACTCTTTGCTCACAGCAACTCAATAAACTGTCTGCTGAGGTGTAGAGGGATTTTAGTTTGAATCTGTGAAGGGAGTATTCATATCGATGAAATCAAAGATCCCCTCAGCATTAAAAATATGACTCCAAAGATGCTGTGGATCCTTCAGGGCAGTGGATAATGAACAAATAGGTTCATAGAATTTGAGCTGGAAGGCACCTTGGAGACTTCTTTGCATATTTACCTGTTTTGTCAGATGCCATCAATAGAACTATTGTGCCATCTAGTCAAATACCTATTACTGCACTCCTTGTGTCTCATTTTATATCTTACTGCTTTCTAGAAGTATTTTGGACAAGTAAAATCTTTGTGTATAACCATTTCTCATACTGTCAATAGTAGTGATTCTTTAAACAGAATCAGAAGCTGAGATGGATGATACGTGGCCAGTTTGACCTCAAACATTTTTTAAAGCTACTTGGCTTGCAGTTTTTATTTTATTTGAACTTATATTTGAATACAGGTCTGTGTTATAACCTGGATTTGAAGTTCATTTATTTTTTAAGCAAATGATAGGACTGGGTATGGTGGCATTTAATCCTAATCCTTGCTTCTGGGGTTGAATCTAGTGGATCTATTGAGTTCATGATTTGTTACCTGCAGAAACCTATTGGGCATCTGTACTAATTCCAGCAGTGATACGATGAGCCTCTGAGAGCCACCACCCACCAGCCTGTCCAAAAACGGGCCAAGTGACCAAAGTTCAAAATGGAGTGGGTCAATGCTTCTGTGCTGATAAGAGAGAGAGAGAGAGAGAGAGAGAGGGAAGGAAGGAAGGAAGGAAGGAAGGAAGGAAGGAAGGAAGGAAGGAAGGAAGGAAGGAAGGAAGGAAGGAAGGAAGGACAAGAGAAGACAGAAGAGGACAGGAGAGGAGAAAACAGGAGGCGACAGGAAAGGAGAGGAGGGAGGAAGAGAAGAAATAAATGGATGATAATGAGAAATGAGATTAAAAGTAAGACATGATTCTGAAGGAACTGGGCAGTTTCAAATTTCCCCACCATGCTCCTCTAACTCCCTTTCTGCTTTGCACTCTATTGTTGAGGATACAGGAAGAGTTTGTCAAATAAGTTGACTCAAAGGGCTAAACTAAAGGCAACCTAGTTTCTTTAAAACTTCTTATGGATCCAGGGGATGATTCATCATTTAGCTTTCCCTTTATAGGGGAAAAAAAGAATAGAAAGTAAAAATAGAGAGACCTAGATGCCAATAAAACAAATAATTAAAGCAGGCGCCATCAATCAAGAGAAACATCTACAAAGCAAGTAACTAAAACAGAGTAATGCATATCTAAATATTGTTAATATACTGGAAAGCAAGATCTGCTGAGAATAAACTAGGTGCTCAAGGATCTTCTATAGCAGATTTGAATGTGATCCTGGGGTGCTTGAAAACAAGAACAGCCTAGCAAACATGTGGTGCCTATTTGTGTGTATTTTCCTATATTGTCGGTAGATGTCTTCTGAGTTTATTGGTGCATTTTAGGTCACTGATGAGTCAGAACCTTCACATTAACTTTAATGGATGCCCACGGCTATTGCCCAAGGCCAGTATGGTATTAGGGACACAGAACACTAGGTTTAGAATGAACCTCTGAGTTCAGATCCCAGCAAGGTACTGCTAGCTCTGTATAACTGGATACATGAGATCCTGTTCCACTTGTTTCGCTACAGGAAAATGGGAATTCTAACACTTGTTGGATCTATTTCATAAATCTTTTGTGAGGTAACTCATAAACCCACAAGTACAAGAACTAATAGTATTACAAGGTATTTTCATAACATTTGCTCTAGATTTTAAAGCCATGATTTTAAAGAATAAATGACATTTCTTAAGACACTAAATATATTCTTAATTTACTTTGTCTTTTTCCTACCAGGGCATACTGATCATGCATTTAATGCTTGTTGAATAAATGATTGAATGAATATAAATTTAGAAAGAACCAAATAATGGAAAATATTTTTCAAAGATGTAATATATTGGACTTAATTTTGAATTGAAAACTGCTTTATATTTGATAAAATGTCAGAGTTGGAAAATATAAATAAGGTTGCCATTCTGTCCTCTCATTTTGCAGATGAGAGAACTGAGGCTTACAGAGATTTAATAACTCACTCAAGGCCTTCTAGTTAGCATTTTAGTTTCCCTCATATAAACTAACTCTTAAGCCTAACCAAAAAAGTAAGAAGACTTCATGATAATGCATTTATAGTAATAGTATTCCAATGGAAGCCCAAGGGATAAAATTAAATCGGAAATATCACTCGCTTAAGTAACCCTATTTATCATTTATTCTTATCCTGAAATATTTGGCTTAATTAAGAGCACGGATTGTGATAGACCTTTCTTGTGAAGGAAGAAAGATGTCATGTTACATAAAAAATAAGATATTGACCCTTACCTCTCTTTTCCTATCGTTAGGTAAAATAGGATTGATTAAAGTTTCTGTTCTCATTTCTCTTTGGAAATCAAGCTTAAATTTAGTTCTGAAAGAAAACAAATTCACGATAAGGAACACTTACTTTGTGTTCACAACACTGCTGCTTTCACATCATAATTAGGCTACCTTCCACATGTCCCAGCATGCATAGAGTAGACAGGTTCAGACTAAATAACCTGTAGTAATAGAGAATGCTCACTCATCTCTCCCCCTACCCCACCTTCTGTCAGTGAGGGAGACTCCAGACTGTTTCCACAGTTTCTGCAGTTCCAAAAAACCCCTCATTGTAACCTTAGATAGATTCTGTCAATGGAAGAAAACTGAAAAGAATCGGGAAGTGTTGACCTTTTCCCAGTAGAAAGAGCAAACCTCAAATTTTCGGGTTAGGGAGCTTTGGTGGACATTGTAGAGAATGGTTAGGATCCATATTTTTTCATTTTTTATTATCAATGCCAGCCATTTAATCCTCAGGTCAAATCTAAGGGGGCTCAAACTAACCTCTGACCAATACAAGCAACATGTAGAAACATTACACATTTCAGAAAAGGACAACTCTCGATATTTGGACTGACATTAAAAAACAGGGTGTTTGGATATATGAGGTGGGCCAGTAGGGGTGAAGGGTTTGACGTTCCTTGAAACCTTATTTTCTTTTTACTTAGTGGATACCTTCCTACTACCAGACCTCCCTTTGAGCTTCCTTGAACCATTGATTCCAAGGTGTCTTGTGACTTGGAAGAACCCTGCTTGCAACACAGAAAGTTTTACCTTAGGGGCATCAAATTCATATTCTTTTTCTTTTAAAGTGCTAGCTATTCATTTTTTCTCCAAATTTATTAATTTATTTGTTCTTAGTTTTCAACAGTCACTTCCATAAATTCCAATTTTCTTCCCCTCCTTCCCCCTTCCCCCAGAATGATATGCAATCTTATATGGGTTCCAAACATCCTGAAATTGATATTCTGAAAACCCATATTTAATCATGTCACTTCTGTACTAAAAAATCTTTGGTGACCTCTTATTTTTTTTCTAGGATGAAGAACAAAATCCTCAGTCTGGCATTTAATACATTTTATAACATGGTCTCTAACCTATCTTACAAGCATTATTTCATATCATTCCTGTTCATGTCCTTGGCACTAGTCAAAATGACTTTTGAGTTATTCTCTGTAGAAAACAGTCCATCTGCCTGTAGCCTCCACGTCTTTTCAGAGGTAGTACCTCCTTTCTCATGTCTACCTTTTAGAACCCCTGATTGGTTTAAAAGTGCAAATCACATGTTATCTCCTCTGGAGGAGTCTTCTCCATCCTGTCCCCTTCCCCTAAATGTTAATGTTCTCTTAATCTTCAAATTCCTTTAAAAAAATTTATGTACCGTAAATGAATAAGTACTCCCACTCCACCCCCTTTTTTTAATGGCTGGGACTTGCCATTATCTTTCCCAGGCTGGAACTACAGGACCCATTCAGGGTTCTTATCACACCACTAATCAGCACAGGTTTTTAAATCTGTTTTATTTCCAATCTGGGTCCATTTAGCATTCCTTAATCAATCTACGAGTGCTATCTGTCCCCATCTCTCAGAGGCTTACCCCATAATAATGCCTCACAGCGTAAAGTGCCCCTCACCTGGGCTCAAAAGATCTACCAGTCTACCTACAGCTGAAATTACAAGTCTGTCCCTCCACTTTCGGATAGAAAAAAATGCTTTTATTCATTAGTTACTATGTGCCAGACTGCTAAGGCTTAGGGATGCAAATACAGAAGTGAGTTTCTTTCCTTAAAAAGCTTAAATTCTAATAGGGAGATATGATACAGATATGGGAGGGGCAGCCTGGGCAAGGAATATCTGGGGAGTCTCAGGGAATTGATTCCCAGAGAAGTCAGTTGACATGCCTTTTTTGAGGAAGAATATGGTAGGGTTGATTTTTTGATTTAGTTCTAGAATAAGAGAGAGTAGAAACAAGGGAGGGCAGTGGGCTCATAGAGGCAGGGCAAATGGTAAAGTGTATAGGGTGAACAATTTGATACAATACTAAGCATGGTCTTCTAGATGTAGTGAGCCACGTGAGCACGCTCATTGACTCACCAGTGAATATGGGCTCTGTTGAAGATGGGAGTTTCAGAGGTAAGAATATTATCTCCTTCAGGGATTGAAAGATATTTTTCCCTAGGCAGCGCATGCTGGTTCTAATATTATAAGAGCCTGAAAAGAAGCAGGAAAGGGGCAGAGTGGATGACAAGATGGCCAAAGTAGTAGACAAATGGATAGGGTGTGAAGCCTGGTCTTATATTTATTAATAATTTGTATTTACTACTCTCTATACCTATTGTATTTCCTCCCCCACCCCCACCACTATACAAGTTATTTGAGAGCAGGGACTGTTGCAAATTTTTTTTGTGTTCCTAGGACTGTGCCTTTCCCATAGTGAATATTTAATACATTGAATTGCACTGAATTGAAGCCTTATAGCCTTAAAGGAATGTCAGTGAACAAGAATATACTAATTCCTCTAGACAAAACACTTCTATTTAAGGTGCTGTCATCATCTGTCAAGTACAAAGAAGCTTTTTTTTTTTTTTTTGCCTACACCACCAATATCAAAACTAATTACTTGAATTACCCTGTACTTCTCAGGGCATATACAATTTTATAATACCCCAAATTTTATTTTAATCTGAAACCCATTATTTGAAATAAACAAAAGGAGACTAATTTTCATTTTGTTACAGAACAAAATTTACCACCGTTTAATCTAGATAATAAAATCATAGACAATAAAGAGGAATACTAATTAGTGGCTAGCATGACCTTGACAGAATGTCACATGTGAGTTTGTCTTTATTTTAATAAATGTTCCTTGAATTGCAGTAAAAGTGAATTGAATTAAGACATGGGCCTCTGGTGAAGCTGTTCCCACTGTAGTTCTGTGAGCTCTGTAGCAAGATCAGTTTTATACTTGGAAGGTATCAAACCATTCTCTAGGGGCCAGCAATGCACTTCTAATTTTATATTTTATCTGTGTGATTTGTTTGTACTACATGGAACATAAAATTCAGACAGCTATTGAAAATTCATTCAGATCTTTTAAAATGGTTGCAGCCTCAAAGATCTTTCACCTTTGGCCAGGGTCTGTTACTTACAACTCTCCATTGCTGATTTTAAATTTAAAAGGGCTCATATCTTGAATGTGTAATAAAAAGACAACAATAGTAGTTTTTTCTTTTAACATTATGACAGTGTATATATATCTTAAATGACAAATGCAAAAAGTCCCATGGTGTTTTATTTATGTTTGACAGATCAAGATATATTTTTTACTTCTATGCCTTCCTTTCGTCTCTTGAATATTTCATTTTCTCCCAGGATGCCTAATTTTAATGCTGGAATATATAAAATTTAAAAACATGTGAGAAACATTGAAAATTTAACACTTCATGCATTGCGTATGAATTTTAACATAGCATTTAAAAAAATCTGTATCAGAAGCTCTTGCAATCAGAAAAAATGGTTTAATTCATCATATTTAAATGATTGACTTTTATTTCATGAATCCCCAGCTATGCTTTACTGAGAGGTAATAGATGAAGGCTTTATCTAATAATGGCATTTTTTTCTTGGCACTCCAGTAGTATCTTCTGCTTTAGCAATTTATTCATAGATTTCATTGTGCCATAGAACTGAAGCTGTCTTAGGAAACTGATCAGCTAATACTGTCATTTTACAGATGAGAAAAGTGAAGGGGGTAAAAGTCAGTCAGTCATTCACTCAGTCATCAAACCTTTATTAATTCACTTACAATGTGCCAGACACTGTTCCAAGTACTGGTAATACAAAGAAAGACAAAAAAATGTACTTTCCCTCAAAGATTTCACATGTTAATATGGGTGAAACCATGCAAATACCTGTATATACAAGATTGAGGAAAGGGAAGTAGTTTGCTCAAGGTCACACCAAATTAGTTTAAATTTGAATTCAGGACTCTTTCTGCTACACCACATTTCCACTCTCCACCCCACCCCACCTCAGCTTTTCCCTAACATTTGCATTATTATGTAACTCTTCTTCTGCTGTAGATTGCTTTCATTTTCCCATTATTACTCCATGAACACCATTGCTATCTCTTACATCTCTGGCTCATGATGAAAAGAATGATTAGTTAGCAATTTGTGCAGTAACAATAAAGATAGGAACACTGGCTTGCATTGTCAGATTTGAATGTTTACAGAAAGTTTTCTTTGTAACTCAATCTCAGCATATACATCTATAAAATGTTTCAAATTTAACATGTTTCAAGTTAAAATCTCTTGAGTTTTTGATTTTGTAGCCACTCTCTTTTCACTTCAGAAATAATGAATTTTCTCAACACTATCTTTAGAATCTGGGTGAAAATTATGCCTTTGAAAGGAACACAAATATTGTGGCTATTATAAGAGGAATGTTGTAGCAGAGCAAAGGGACAACTTTGAGCTGAGTCTACCATGATCATTCCTGATGTGTGTATACATTTGTATTTATATATACATTATTCAGCTAAATGATTATATTAGCTAGAGTCCAGTTTTGGAAACACCTGTAAAAAAATGTGTGATCATCAGGAATGTTGACCCAATTGTATGTTTTGAGCAAAACCAAATGAAGGATTGTGTAGAATAATGTCAATATAAGGGTTGTTGTTCAGTTGTTTCATTTGTGCGCAACTCTTTGTGATTCCATTTGGGATTTTCTTGGCAAAGATACTGGAGTGGTTTGCCATTTTCATCTCCGGATCATTTTATAGGTGAGAAAACTGAGGCAACAGGGTTAAGTGACTTGTCCAGGGTCACACTGCTGAAGTATCTGAGGCCTGATTTGAACTCATGAAGATGAGTCCTCCTTATTATAAGCCCAATGCTCTATTTGCTGAACATCAATAGAATTAAATAAAGTACAGTATTCTTCCAGTGGGAGCAGATGTTCCATTGAAGTCTTGATCATCCTTATAATGGGCCTGTTCATACTTGCTTTTCAAAAGTATATCTATAATATGAGATTTTCATCTTCTCTACTAGCTGCCATTTTCATTTAAACATATTTTCCATTCTTTTTAATTATAATATGCCTCACATAGAAACTTTTGGTTTTTTAAAATTAAAAATGCACACTTATGTTCTATACAAATAATGCTATGATTTTACTTAAATTCCTAAACACTCGTTTAATCAGCAAATATTTATTGAACAACTTCTCTGTGCAGTTCCTGGTGCTAGAAATTGGGAGCCAGAAAGATATGTAAGAGTTTCTAGCTTCAAGGAGCAATCCAGTGGTGCAAATATGAATTAGTAGGCTTTTTAAATGAATGCTTTATTCCACTCTCAAAACATTGACTCATTTACAAACATTTTATCTAAGGGGAAAAGATTTATATACATCTGTTTGTCTTTTGAAAATGAGAATTATTCAGAAGAATTGTTAAAATATAGCATGACAGTTGGATATAGTTTAAATCCCTCATTTTGGATAATTTTAGGTGTATGTCATAGCAAAGCAGATGTCACTTAGTTTTTGTTTAATCGGAGATTAAATATTCACAATTCCATTTTAAATTGTCATAACTGTCAGCCTGAATAAATGAATAAGGCTTAGCCAGCATATTCCTAGAGGAAGGTGGGGGAAATCATAATTGTATTTTTTAGCAGTGTTTGAAAGTATCTTTGCTATGGAAAGCTTAAAAACTATATATGTATGTAAATACTTTTGTTATATGTATGTGTGTGTATACACAGAGAGAGAGAAACAGTTCTGACTGTATGATAATAAGTAGTCTTGTAGCAATTATGACTCAGTTTCTTCCGTCTGTCTTTTCTTTCTGCCTCCCTTCCTCCCTCCTGGTATGTTCATCTTGAGGTCAGAAAATGTGCCATCTTCTAGCTCTGTATACAGGAATAATCAGCCGAGCTAAAACCATTTTATTAAGCACTTATTATAAGTTAGAGACTGGGATACATATACAGATGGAGACAGTCCCTGCCCTCAGGATCTTAAATTCTGCTAATCAAGGCACTTAAGCCCTTAGAGCCTCAGTTTCTTTAACTCTAAAATGGGAATAATAACCTTTAACTCTCAAGGACAGTATGAGAAAAGCATTTAGCAAAACTTACAACTCTAAAAAAAGAGAACTAATTAGTCTTCCTTTCCCAAAGTGAAAGGACATTTTTCTAAAGATACATTGTCTACATTTATGTTGTAAATTTGACCAAAGAATAATGGATTTAGTTGTCTTAGATATTCTTGGAGTTGTGTGTTAAGACACTCTTGGGTAGTTTGCTCTCTAAATATATATTAAAAAATCCTATAACCTGGTCAATATTTTTTTTCTTTGGGAACATAAACTTCAATCTTTCTTTTTCATCTAAATGTGTTGTATTCCTTGGGAGAAGCTTAAATATTAATATTTTATGTGCTTCTTGTTCCCTCTGGTTCTATAGCAGCGGTTAAGACAAACTGCTCCCAAAGCTCTGCTGACTTCTCTAATATGGTGCATAAAGTAAAACACCAAGGAAAAAACAAAGCTCAAACCAGAAAAAACATGTTAATTTCAAGCTCCATTAGAAATGCCAGTGAAAAGAATGGTAAGGGACTCTCCATAGGTAAAGGGACCAAACTGGTAAGGAGCGAGATTCCATTTTCCAGCCTTCTAATTATGGATTGAAAGAAAGTGAAAATGAAAATCCAGGCTGTAAAGTAAATCATTTCTTACCAGAGTAGAAGCAGTCCCCTTACTTTCTAGGGTCAATAAGAATTTTACTTTAAACTTATAGTTCTATGGCATCCAGAGCTGTATTTCAGCGGTGTTTTGACTATGCCTTTAATAGTTGGACTGAATTGCAGATGTTGATTTTTGTCAAATATCTGGAGAGTCTCTAAGGAAAATTGTTTGCATAGTAGAAAATGACTGTCACCCTGGAGCTGTAATAATTAGTAGAGCTAACTGGTTGTTCCAGTTTATATGGGTATTTGTCTAAGCTGTTTTTGGAGAAATTTGTGGAGTAATTGAGGGTGGGGTGTTGCATACCATCTTTCTGAGAGTGATCCTAATTTGATGACTGTGGAATTGTTCTGTCAGAGAAGAGTATTTCTGAAAGGTTCCGATCCTCCTCATCTCACTTTCTTTCAATGCCTTTTTGAAACACAGAAAACTGGTTCAAGTACTTAGTAAAAGAATTGCTGTTTGTGTTAGGCAGAAATCAAAATGCAAGAAAAGGTAACCCTGGGTATAGTTTTACCAACTCTACTTTTTTTCTTTTTTTTTTTTTTATTTTTGTGGCACATAAGAAAGGAGTAGGAGCTGCTTATGGTATATTTGTGGCTTGTGATACGCTTTCTGTAGTACAGCCAATAAAAACATAGACCATAGACACAAGGAACTGTCCTTTTTTACTGTTTAAGTTTTGGTTTCTGGCACTTGTAACCTGAGAAGGGAAAACTGAAACAATACTCACACCTTCCCTTTCTCTGTGGTTTTGCCTTGAAGGTGTGGCACCAGGTCTTTGAATGCTGTTGTCAGTCAAAAGCCACAGCTTCTGTGTGTAAACATAGTGGGTGTTTGTTATGTTTTTTTTTTTTTTTCCACACCTTGTGTGGTAACTTTTTTTTTTTAACCGATGTGATGAGGGTGTGTGTTTCTGACAGTGTACATGCCTCAGTGATTACACTGTACAGTGAATGAAGCTCGAGCATTGTAAGTCACTTTGCCAGCCTCATACTGGTTAGTTTACATCTACTTCTTTAAGACTGTTGTTGAATAAGAAAAGAGAATGTTTCAAAAAGACCAAGAAACTTACTTCCAAGGACAAAAAGTGAACAGATTCCAGAGTAGAGCTAAACAGAACAATTTATGGATAATTTCTTAAAAATTTCACAGAAATACGTGTTCTTAGAATATAAATTCCTTGAGGGCAAAGATGTTTCATTTCTGTACTTGTATTCCAATGTATCTTCCAAGACCAGGAACATAGTAAGTGCTAACTAAATGCTTGTCAACTCATTGAGTGATTTTTCTTAAAAGAGTACGAGTTAACATTTGATGAGTTTGTGGATCCCATTCTCTGTGTTGTCTGTTTCCTTTAAGGCTTATTCAATTCAATAGACAACAATTACCTACTATGTGCCAAACACTGTGGTAAGTACTGGGAACTAAAATAAGAAAAAGAAAGATAGTCCTTGCCCTCAAACAGCTTACAATCTAATGAAAAAAAGACTTAAAAGAAGCCGAAAAGTTGAGAGGAGCATCGGGCACCCAGCTTTGGGTGGCAAGAGGTCATGATGTTCAAGGAACAAAAACTAAGCAGAGATACTGAAGAATGAAAGGTTTTCAGGAAAGTTGTGAGCCCTCTATGAAACAAAGCTTTGGCAGGATCTCTACTTTCCAGCCTTTAGTCCGAGGAGGGAGACAACTGAGGTAGCTGAGGCTTTTTATATCAAAAGCAGAGTCAGTATGTCTGTCAGTGAGATTTCAGGTTATCAGCTTATCCTGGGGGAGGCATGATGTCCCAGGAGTTAAAACCAAGCAGATCCATTGTTGGAAAATGAATGTTTTTTGTGTGTTGTTTTAGATTTACTTGAGATTTTTTTCTTAGTATGCTTTCCGAATCGTTTTATTTTTTAATTCCTATGTTTAAATTATACATTTAGAACTTCATAAGGTCATAGATTTGAATTGAAAGGGAACATAGAGATCATCAGTGAATCCAAACTTCACAGAACAAATCCTATTCTTTTTCTCTAAAACAGACTCAGTCAAAAGGTTGCACCCAAGGACCTAGGAGACCATATGTGGCCTCCAGACTAGACCAAACCTCTTATTTAATAGATGGGGACTCTGAGTCTTAAAAAGATTGAGAAATTTGTTTCAGGTCACATAGAGAATGGAAGAGCTGAGACTTGGAAAAGAATGATGTGGCTAGCACTTTCATTCTTCTTGATCTTTAGAACTAGAAGAAGTATTTAGGAATAATTAATTTATTAAAAATTTACTAAAAATGTAGGTATCTTATTTAGGGAAGGTCATTACACAAATACCACTAAAATGTATGCAAAAAGGAATCTCTTGGTTGAAGACCCATTAGTGAAAGTCAGCCCTGAACTAAAGACTGAAATGTGAACAAGCAGGATTATGGAGCAACTGTGCTTTGTATCTCCACCTTAAAGCACAATAAATAATTACTCTACCAGAACTTTTTTCTTTTCCAACATGAAAATGCATGTAGAAGTACCCCATAAATAAAAGATTCTTTATTAGTCATTTTTAATTTGTGGGTAACTCCATGGCTACTGCCCAAGGTAATGGTGTTCCATATTATGCCCCTTAGGTATTCTGTCTTTTCCATTTCCCTCGTGACTTTCCCTCTAGACTTGTTTGACTTTACATGTGTAAATTTATTCTTAGGGCAAAAGCTTCTTGCTTAGTTGCTCGTATGATATTCTGTTACTTCATGTGTATAAGCTATATACATTTCAGGTGGAGCTGTAAAGTAAAACAGCTGATTCTACTATCTTCCCTTAACTTTCATGACCAGTTTTCATACATGTAAGTGATTATAACACATATAGTCTCTGCTACCCAGCTGAGTTAGACACTTGAAAACAATCCTTTCTGGTTCTGCTTCCTAATTCACTGAAAATTCTACACACACACACACGCAATCATGCACGCACACACACACGCACACACACACATACACTCCACTGCAGTCCAATCCTAGAACTAGTTTTTCCTTTTAGTTTTATAGGCTCCCTGAGGAAGCAAAGTCATTTCTGCTTGGGCCCTGGCATCCACTCCTTGATTCCAGTTCAGAATTGTTCTTTCTGCTGCCATCAAATCCCTGCCTCAGCAGCTTCACTGGATTTCATTCCCAGTCACAGAAATCTCCTGAACTAGTCTTTCTGTATTTTGGCAGTCAGCCCAAGACAAATATCCAGGATATATATTTTTTTTTTTGCCCTCCCTTACTCAGCCCCTTCTTTTTTCCTAAGCCTTTTAATGTTGTTTGAACTCCTAAACTTTAAATCATATCCCATGCTATCTTTCCCCTCTTTTCTTCCTCTGACAGCCTGAAATTGTATTTCTTCATAACACTGTTCAGGGTAAATTATAGATAGATAGGTAGTTATAGATGAGATATAGATTATATTTCAATAATGTTGGTTTATTTTATAATTTTGTTTTATGTAATTTTATTTGAAAATGTTACTCTAAGAAAGGGTCCTTAGGCCTTTACCAGGCTGTCAAAGGGATCTATAACCCCCAAAATATTAAGAAATCCTGCTTCTATGTCTTTGTAGAGTTAAATCTTAGATGTCCCATCTCTGAGTTACATGGGCAGTATCCCTACCAAGCAAATATATCCTGGTTTGTTTTGTTTTGTGTCTCTTTTTAAACACTAATTTATCTAAAACACAGTTTTGTCTTTATTTTTAGCATTTAGCTAACCAAGGTCTAAGGGGGAAATATATTACCATTCACATGTATTTATGAAGAGGGCTTTTTATTTTATTTTTTTGGCCATCCATTCTGGTCATGGATTCTGGTCTGAATGCCAGAGCCTCAGAATATGAGGTAATTTTCTTCTCCTTAAGAATTACTCTAAAGCTTGTTTTAGAAAGTTTGAGGTTTATACAAAATCCTTAATGAATACAATTCTAACAAAAACGAAATGCCTTTTAGATGTAGGGAAGACAAAATTATTTCATCTACATGTTCCATTATTTTTCATTTTTTTAATAAGTGTTAGTCTACCTTTAAATATATCTTACTCCCACTCTTCCCCTCACCCCCCCCCAACGTCAAGTCAATCTTTCATGGAATGAATGTGTATGTACTGGATGAAGCCCTTGAACCTTAGGTGAAATATTAAATAGCACTTCCCCGTAAAGGATCCCTCAAATGTAAAGTGGGTATGAATTTGACCTTTGTTTTTTGTACTGTGTGATGTTGGGGGATGTAAAGCCCCCTTGAGGTCTGCCTGCTTAGCAACCTGCCACCCAGCTTGTCTCAGGGAGGGATTGGGTTCTCCTGTGTACTCTAGAGATAGTCAGTGTAAACTCTTGAATTCAGTCCAAACACCTTGGAGCAAACTGGTGGAGACTAACAACTCTACCATGGTCAAAATTCATCTCTGTTGTGGATTTCCAGAATAAGTACAATTGACAAAATTTGGAGTCTGATTGTCTATTTGAATTGAAATTTCTGAAACTGAAGTGACATTAAAGGATTAATTAAAAAGGTCTGTTAGCTGTAGGGTGAATATTTGGCACAATGTCTATATCTGTAAACAATAATTTGGAGACAGCTAATTAGCTCAGTGGATAGAGTCCTGGGCCTGGAGTCAGGAAGTTCTGAGTTCAAATTTGGCCTCAGACGTTCTGTACTTATGTGACTCAGGGGAAATCAATCCCTATATGACTTAATCCACTAGAGAAGAAAATAGCAAACAATTCTAGTATCTTTGCCAAGGAAATCCCATACAGGGGTCATGAAAAGTCAGACACAACAGAACAATAAGCAACCTACAGATAACATGAATATAGATGATATAGATGTTCGATTTGGATTGTGTGGGCCCCAATATTATTTGGAAAGATATTATATTTAAATGAGCAAAAAAGACCTTTAAATATATATTTTTAGACACAAACATTTTATGCAAAGCTAAGTTTTTATTTCAAAAAATGATGACTGCAAAAAAAATGTCATTTGGGATTTTTTTTAAGAACTAGTACTATTTTCCATCTAAAGTGCTTAGTGTTGAGGGGATTCTGTTGAAGTTATAATGGAAGTTAAAAATCCATCCTTGAATTGTGACTTGTGCTGTTAACATAATTTTGTGTGCAGATATCAAATGTGTTTCTTAACATGTTGAGAAGTAATACTTAGCTTTTAAAAAAATAATTAACATGATTATTTGTATGATCATTCTTTTGTAAGAGAGAAAAAATAGAAAAGAGAGAGAAGGAAGGAAAGAAAGAAAAAGGAAGATAAGATTCATTAGCCTTAATTATTAGACCTAACCAGAAAATAAAAACCTCTGAAAAACTGAATTTGCATACGCTTCAAAAATAGAAAATAACTATGACATATTAAAAGAGGACTAGCAAAATCTGATATAATAGGATTTGGAAAAAGCTCGGAAGGATGAATGTAAAAGATAAAGCTGTTTGATTGGATATAAGATTCATTTACATGAAAATCTTAATTGTTAAGAAAAACTGTAAGCTTTTTTTTCCAATAACACCTATTTCTAACCTTCATCAGGAAATTACAAAAAGGGACTCCTTTTTTTCCTGCTTGGTACCTGATTACATATAATATTTTATCTTTGATTGTTATGCTAGAAAATTTTTTTTCCTGAAACCAAGTGAGGAAGAAATATGACTTTCTGTTGTGAGGACATTGTTGAATGTTACCAATGTTGCAGTTCATTTGAATCAACATTTTCTTTCTAGGTATTTTAGCATAGTGAATTCTCTGTATTGTAAAGCAGTTTTCTGAAAAGTGTCATCCCCCCCCTCCCCCCCCCCCCCCCCCCCCGCTCCACACACACATTTCTGTTGCTTATAGATCTGCAGTACTTTGAGGTCATTGTACCTCATGAATCTTTGTTTAAAAATATCGTATTTTTCAAAGTTTTTTTCAAATTTTATTCTCTAAAACCCAAAGATTCTGAAATGCATACAGTTCAGATATGCAATCCCAAAGAAAGTTGTTACGGTATACAACCACATACGCAAACTCAGCTTGCTTTGATGGTTGTGTGATCAAATAGAAACCTGTCCGTACTCAGGCAATGCAGAGAAGTGATAGAGATTGTTATGTTAGTCATGTGATTAAAAATTGTCTTTTTACTTTTCAAGAATCATTGAACACACCTAATAATGTGTGGCATGCAATTAGTTGATTGTCAGTATATCTCACTAGAGTGCATTTAAAATTACCAATGTCCTTTAATATCTTTAGGGATTTGTTCACTTTTGCTGTAAGTACATATTTTTGTACCAACACCCTTAAGGGTAATTGTGTTGAATATGGATATTTGAAGGAATAAGAATGTACATGTGTTAATAAACAACTACCCCCTAATGATGAACTACTCCCCCCATAAATTTTTATGATAATAGCAAGATTTATTAAATTTCCCTCCACCTAGCCTACTGAGGAAATATAATTGTTTGTGTTTGCAGAATAACAAAATTGGTCATTTTAAGAGCTGATTGACACACAAACATCATAAATACTCATTTATTAAGTGCCTATAATTTCCAGGGCATTAGATATGAGCTAGAGATAAAAAAAGACCTAAGACATAGTCCCTGCCCTACAGAGCTTATCATCTAGCAACACAGGCTATATAGCTGAAGAGAAAGAAGTAGGGTGTGTTTTGTGAAATGCATCATCTAGATGAATGTTCACCAAAGCATCACAATGGGAGCCACCACCATGGTCTGATCCTAAGGGTGCTAGGTGATCAGTGAGAAGATGGGAAGAGGAATTACATCTTACTATCACCAAAATAGCCAATTACAGGATTTACTTGTCTCCAACATAAAACCTAACTTCCTCCTCCAATATACCCTCACTCTGTCCTCCTCCCTTCTTCTGCAAAGCTCTCAATCTCTTCCCTCATGGCAGTTGTAACTTAACTACTACCCCAGGACCTAAAGCATCAGTGGCATAAGTACTATTGGAAAAGTCACCCCACCCTACCCTAGAATACTCATTTGTCCTTCAGATCACTTTGAGATTTTCCCAAGAGATCTTTCAGAGAGTGGCCCCTGGTTTCTGGGTGGTGACTAATAAATAAGATTCCTTCCTAGCTTCTATTTCTGTTTCATATTAGATGAGATAGAATGAGTCACATGGAATGTAGAAGCATGGATGGGTTGTTGTAAACATCACTAATATCTACATTTTCTTTCTTCTTCCCTCAAACCCATCTCACTTCCAGACTTACCTGTTTCTGTTGAGGGCACTATCATCCATCCAGTTTCCAAGTTTAAGGTTACCTTTGAATTTTCACTTTTCCTTACCCCAAATAACTGGTCAGTTGCAAATCTCGTAAGTTCTATCTCCATAGTATCTCTTGTATCTTTTACCTTCTCTGTACTCATATAACTACCACCCCCCTTTAAATCTCTCATCATCTCCTTTCCCTGCCTCAAGTGTCTGCCTTCTCTAATGTTTCACATAGCTGACAAAGTGATTTCCTAATGTGCAGCTCTGACCATGTCGAATCTTGACTCAATACATTCTCCAGTAGCTGGTTTGACAAATTTACCATTACTGGAAACATGTTTTGCTATGCTATAACTATTTTAATTTTGCTAGATTTCAAAAATTAGAACTGTATACCACTCATTTGGCTGTTTTATGTAGCTTTCTTCTATGATTCTGTTGGTCTTATGTGGAAGTCCATGTCTATTCCAAGGCAAATTTTCCAGTAGAGACCTATTTTGGAGTTTCTTTTTCTGAAAACTTTTCTCACCATAGGTTGGTTCCAAAAAATTGGTAGATTGAGGTTAAATTATTTTATCTCCAGATTTAAGGGGTAGGTGCTGGATCTGTGATTTCTCTGGAGTGGGGCATTACTAATATGGAAACCACAGAAAAATAGATTTGATACTTGCAAAGATTTGATATTTTTTAAAAAAACAAATTATTGCCAAGCATGTTCATGTTTTTCATTGGTAATGTAAAGATTTATCCATGAGATTCACAATATAAATGCTATATTATTGATACAAAGTAATATAGTTGTTCAGAAAATGGATACCACTTTTAGTCTATCTGAACATTGAATGCTTCATGGAGGAGATGACATGAGTTTGACAGAGATGGAGGCTTCTAAATAGGTTGAATGGTATGAACATAGATGAGATGTAAGATCTGTTTTCCAAAGAGAGGATCAATAATGTTTTGATTTGAATGTCAGGCTTGCACAGAGAGATAAAATTAGGAAGAGACATTAGAACCTGAGAGGCAAGGACTTTGAACATCAAAATAAATGGTCAATAACACCACCATAACAAGTGGTGCCTATGTGGTATTGTAAGGCAAAACTCTTTGTATTCATTATCTGGAGTCTTAAAAATGCCCTGTGAGATAGGGACTGATAATTTTTACTGTGTCCAACTTATAGATAAGGAAACTGAGGGTCAAAGAGGTTAAATCACTTGTCAGTGGTCACACAGCTAGTAATTACTCCAGTTCCCCTCACTCCAAATCCAGAACTCTGGCATCCGTTACAGATTTTTTCCACAAAGGAATCATACTAGGTTTTAAATTGCATTAAGAATCTTGGACACCCAAAGAACTGAAGAAGAAGAAGCTCAGAGGACAAGTCACCAAGGTAGGAACCCACATTTCAGATAATACCTAATAACCACTCTTCAATCAAATGGGCTTCCTAGACTATTCTGAGTTTGGGAGAGCTTGATTTACTGTACCTTACAATAATGAAGCAAAAAATGAAGCTCATTAGAAATACTTGTGAGAACCTAGGGGCTAAGCTTATAAGCTTAATGGAGTTAATGGAGAAGGCTAGCTGAACCAATTCCATTTGGAGGAAGAATTTATCTTGCCTTTTTCCTTCTTCTTTTTTGGTTGGCTCTGTGATTCAGTTGGTATACAGGGAACTCCCAGAGAGGAAACTCACTCTACCAAAGCAGATTAACTGCTACTCAACAATTTATAGTTTCAGATAGTTGGCTGAGGGCACTGAGAGTTGAAATACCTTGGCCAGGGTCAGGCAGCCAAATATATTTCTTCCTCTTTCCAAGGTCAACTCTTTTTATTAGTTCACTTTGCCTCTCCTGTCTTGATTACCTAAAGTTCTAACTGGTGTCAAAAATGTTAAAAGTATATATGATGGTTTCAATTCCTTTATATATAAAACATTAAACTATGATGTATTTTAACTTTGACTGTACCTTTAGATCAAGTCATTCAGCTGCAGTCTGTCTAACACATAGCCATGATCAGAATCACAGCTACCTCCAGGCCTCTGCAGATGGTGCCATTGTGTAGATGAAAAATCATGACTGATTGGTTCTACTAAAATTGATGACTGGATCCATTCTGTAATTGTTCAACTGCCAAGCCTGGAGAAATGGCCTCAAAGCTCTTGTTTCAGTAATCATTACTGAAAGTCATCACCACGAAGCATATTTGGCATTTATTTAAATATTAGTTCACATTTAAAATCATTTCATATTACCATTAATAATAGTAATAATAATTGTATTAGGACATCTTGGAATTGCAAAATCTTTAATGTATTTTGAAGTCCTTTCCCAAATATAACAGTGATGGAATTGTTTTATCTATTGGAAATCCAGTCATTGAGGTGGGATAACTTGAAATAGGATAATACTGCAGCTATTTTGGGGGAGTTATTTTAATTTAATTTTATATTGCTATTTCTGGTTTTCACATCATCTGAATTTCCAAGTATATCCTTCCTTCTTGTACTTTCAACAAGCCATCCTTTATAATAATTAATTTTTAAAAAAGAAAGATAGAAGGAAGAAATTCAGGAAAAACTAACCATATAATTGATGCTGATAGTACATGCAGTTTTCCATACTGATAGGTTACAAAGAAGGAATGGAGTTGCATTTTTTCAGTCCTTCTGTGGTTGGAGACTTCCTTTTTTCATTTCTCTGTTATTTTTATTGTTTCTTCTGCCCTCTAATCTTGCCACCTTCCTTTTTTTTCTCTTTTCATTTTTTCATCTTCCTTCTCCCTCCCAAGGGCAATGCTGGTTTACTTGGTTCAGTTATATATACTCTTCCCATTTTTAAGGGATTATTCTAACCTTTGACTTTCTAAAGGAGTTGGGTATTTATAGAATCAATGCTCCTGGTTTCTTGCAGGCTCCACCCCTTGCCATCTCAGGGACTTTGATAGAACTTTACTCAAGACTAGAAGTGGGAAGCTTGAACTATCTCTCAATTGTCCAAGAATAAGCCCTGAGGGGATCTCTATAATACTTACATTCATACAGGGTCTTGGCAAAGCTGGGTGACCATTAAAATGGATTCATCTATATAGAATCAAAATATTATAGTTAATTTTGACCAAGAAAAATAAGTTTTAAAAATCTGAATGTAGTTGAGATTTTCAAATGTAAAAGAAGACTCCAAACACATACTGTGGGAGGTATGATGCTGTAGAAAAAAGAATTTGGAATCAGAGGGACTTGGACTCAAACTTTCTTCTGTCCCTTAATATCAATTTTACCTTAGGCAAGTCAGTTCACCCTTCTCAGTGGCATAATTCAATAATGAAGAGAGGCTACTTTTACTCATGTTAATAAACATTAATAGTTTTTAAGGTTAACATTGTTATAAAGATTTTGATATGAATAATCCTCTGTTGAGTATGTTATAGTTTATATTAAGCCACCAATTTTTATTTTAACTAAAATTTCTGAATTTTACTGACCCCTGTTACAGATGATACAATTACTGGCTATTGATTAACCAGCAAGGAAGCATTCGATACATGCAACCTGTGGTAGAGCATTCTGAGCGAGCTCCTATTGGTCTGATCAGTCACAGTTGGACACTGAAACTTCACTTTGTCATGGTGATGCCATTTTGGTCCTCTTCGAAGATGAAGGACACCAACCAACCAACCAATCAACTGTATATACCAAACACCATATTAGGCACGGGGGAAATGAATAAAAAAGTCAGACTGTCTCTTCCCCTAAGGAGTTTACCTCCTAGCAGGAAGATAAAATATATTCATAGATAACTACATATAGGTATTTATAAAATAAATCCTTGGTGATTTGGTTTGGAAGGCATTAACAAATAGAAGGTCAATGAAGATCTCCTGAAAGAGCTGGAATGTGATCTGAACTTTGCCAGGAGCTCCTGATTCCAAAAAGCAGACATGAGGAAAGAAAGCATTCCAAACATGGTAGAGGTGACCTATGTAAAGTCACAGAGGCTTATGATAGAATGTTGTCTACGGGGGGAAAGTATGCCACTTTATCTGGAATGGACAGTAAGTGATAAAGAGTGACATGTATTCTTCATTCAATGATAAAATGGAAGTAGATTTTGAATGACTTTATATGCCAAATACATGAATTTGTATTTTATTCTGTTGACCATAGGGAGATGTTGTTGAACAGAGGAGTAACATATTCAGTGTTCCTTTTCATTTCTAGTACTTGGGTAGCTCTGTAGTGGAGAGATTCAAGAAAGGGTGACACTATGATGCTGGAAAAAACAATTAGAAAGCTATTGTTGACTAACAAGCATTTATTAAGCACCTACTATATTCCAGGTATTAGTCATTAAAGATTGAAAAATATAATCATTAATGATTGAAATATATAATCATTTGTTGATAAAATGTGTCCACTTATACATGAAATGAATATAATTTAGTTGACGAATAAAAGCAAAGATTTCTGCCCAAGCCTCTGCTTGGAAATAGAACTTTTCCAAGGGAGATCTAAACCTTTTATACTGGAAGGTTGTAGAAAGGATTGCAAAGTACTTCTTGTCTTCAGCATTTTAGGATTTTTATCCTTATCCTAGCCAAGTAGTATATTGTACATTTTTTACAGAAAATGAAAGTATAGATCCTAGTGTGGTCATGTGAGAGCCATATTAACAATGATTTAAATAGAGCAACCATGTCAAGAAGCACTGAACTTAAGAGAGAAAGAACAGAAAAAAATAAAGGGAAGACGTGAAGGAATAACAGATCAGGAAAGCTTTTAAAATTAGATGATTAATATGGTGGCCATTTAAAAAGAAAAGCAAACCGTACATAAAAGATCTGCAGTGTTACGGATAATCCTCTTTCCATATTGTACCTCTGTGGAAATATCCATTTTATTTAAGTTCAGAATTTTAGAAAATATTAGATAGAAAATTTATTATGTTTGTTAACAATGGATACAGGAGTCTTAGAATAGTGAGAGAATTATAGTTTGGTAAAATGTTCTTGAAACTTTATGAGAAATGAGTAATTCAAACTTTTATGTTTCAAGTAAGAATTCATTGTTGCTTCTATGAATTTATGACTATTTGCTTTCAGTTGTACACTGTCAATTCATTTTAAATGTATATGTCAATCTTTTAGTATATCTCCTCTTAAAAGGCAAAACTAGCACCATTTTGTATAGTTTCCATACATTGTTTTAAGTGAGTGAGAAAGGGATGGCAGCTGGATTCTGAATGTATTCGTATTCTTCTGCTTTTTCAGACATTATCTGCATTAGGTGGCAGGAGATTGAAAATTACACACACACATATATATCAGTTTTATAAATTTAAGTAAATTAAAATTGTATATATTTATAATTTCCAGTTTTGGATACAATAAAAACTTCTCATGTCTACATGCTGTATGTTTTTCAGCTGGTCCATAATCTGTACAAGGTACTATTTCTAGGCATTATGGAAGTTTTTAAGAGTAGCTATTGATGTCATTAAGCACTAGCTCTATTCAGCTGTTATGTTAGGGAATAACAAAGAAGGTGCTAACCTGTGAGGGTCATGGAACTAGTAGTTGCAAAGACCAAATCAAAACTCAAAGGCAGACTTCTGTTCCTCCTTTAGTTTGGGAAACTCAATAGAATGGCTTTGATTTTCACTTTGCTATTTATAGCATAAGTTCTAAGGGTCGCCCCAAAATCCACTTTGGATTTCTCTAGATTGAAAAAAAATCAAAGTAATACCTATCAATCAGATTTTTTTGAAACAGCTGCAAACCTATTAGCACAGCTGTACTATCTCCAGTTGGTAATATTCTGGATATGTTCCATTAAGTCCCATTAGCTTTTTCAGAGCTCTGCTCCATTTCTTTTTTTTTTAATCTGGTCAGTGATCACATCTCTAGACTACATTAATTGTAGAATGAGGTCTCTCTTTAGGAACTAGATGACATTTTCGGACGTAGGAAAAATGAGGGGACTAAAAAAAAAGATACTAAAAGGAAATATTGGAATACCATAAAAAATAGACCGCCGTTAACTGTTTCAACAATGGGAATCCGTTACTAAGACAAATGTAAGTTGGCACTTGTATTTTTGCACTCCTGATTTAGCTCTTTGATATGAATTGAATGGAAGACTAAAACTTCCTGCTTTCAACTGATTGATTGTGAATTTTTCAAACTGATTAATGTTTTCATTTGAATGGTAATGCTGACTTTGCAGAAGATGGTGATCTTTTAATTAGCAGATGCTGAGATTAGCATTAGGGCTGAGCTGTAATTAGCATTTGCACTTGTATTACAGGAACACAAACTAAGTCCTGAAGCAAATAGAGCTATAAAAATGTTTCCTATTGCCTTTTTGGATCTTCTTTATGTGTCGTTTAAAATATTATATATGTGTGTATGTATATATATGTATACATTTATATATGTATATACACACATACATACATATAATCATATGGAATTAAAAACAATTTAGCAAAAAAGTTTCTCTTATAAAGCTAGTCTTTAAATTTAAAATTTGTGGCAATTTGGATATTTGGAAATTTGGACAATTTTCTGTACTTGCTCTGTCACATATCTAATAATGAAACCTTTTTTAGCTTCTTAGCTAAATGAATCTGTGAATTTGATAATTCTTAGGCTTTAAGCTATTGTGGTACACAGATGCTTTACCTGTAGGTTTCTCCTGTATCTTGTGTCTCAATTAATGGATTATGCTCATGTTTCTGATTGTAATTTGAGAATTATTCATCTTGAAATTATGAAATATGATCCCCATCCATTGCCACCACTATTTTAGGTGTTGTAAGGATCTTCTCTGGTAAAGACAGATGCCTCTATTTCCTTCTCTTTCACTTCTTTAACTCTCTACAGTCTGGCTGTCCACTTTAATCATTCAACTGAAACTACTCTCTCCATTGTTACCAATGACATCATAATTGCTACATCTAATGACTTCTTCTCAGATCTCCTTCTTGACAACTCTGACACCTTTGACAGTGTCATTCACTCTTTTCTCCTTGATACCCTGTTCTCTCAATGTTTTCATGACACTCCTTTACTCCTGGTTCTCCTTTACTTATTTCACCTTTCATGAATCTTCATACAGGTGATAGCTACTTCCCTCAGTTGTCAAACTGATCTTCTTAAATCCATATCTGACCATATCACTCTCCTTCTCAATGAACTTTAGGGGCTCCCTATCACCAAAGCATCAAATATAAAATCTTCTATTTGGTGTTCAAAGTCCTTTTTAACGTGTTCCCTCCCCCACCTTCCCAGTCTTCTTATACCTTACATAGCACCCTGCACTTGTTGGTCTATCCACAATGGCTTCCTTCCTCTTCTTCACAGATTTTTTTCATCTCCTGACTGAGAATTTTCACTAATAATTTTCCATGTCTGGTTCTCTCTCTCTTCATCTCTTCCTCTTGGCTTCCTTCAAATCCTAACTAACTATAGAAAGCCTTTCACCATCTCCCTTAATTCTACTACGTCCCTCTATTTATTATCTCCAGTTTGTCTGGAAATGTAGCTTGTTTTAAACATAATTGTTTGCATGGTGTTTTCTCCCATCAGATTGTGAATTCCTTCCAAGTAGGAACTGTCTCTTATGCTTTTTTATATCCTTAGGGCATAGCACAGTGCTTGGCACATAGTAAACACTTAATAAATGTTGACTGACTGATTCATTGAATTACTGTTATTAACTAAAGGTTTTAAACAATACTTGGATACATGATTGCTTTCCTTTTAAACTTATACTTATTGATGGAGTATTTAACTATTTTAGCACTTGTTTCTTTTTTACTCTAGACATTCAGGTTTTTCATATTATATTTGCATCATACATACTCTTAATTACAATAAAATTGTCCTTTCAGTCATTCATAATTCTGTTTCATTCTCCCCTTTGTATTGGAAACTTTTCCAGATAACTTGGGTTGAGTGAAGGTTTTTTGTTTGCTTTTTGTTTAACTTTGTTTTCACTCTTTCCAGATTTCTGTTTGCCAGCAGTAACTATTTTCAGATATTCTACCTTGAGAAATTCCAAATTGTAAAGTCAAGTCGGATATAACAGCAAATTTTCCTATGTGTTTTTTTGCTGATTTATGGGATGGTTATGTGTGACTTAAATAATTTTCCATTTGACTTTCCTTTTCTTCCTTGGTATCTCCCACTGCATCCAGGGCCATCTCTAGTAGTATATCTGGTCACTGGAGCCAGAGGGCTCAAGAGTAGAATGTGAGGCTGTTGAATTTGCCTCAATTAAATCCAGTTCACTTGCAAGATATCTCTTCCCCAATGTCATGGTCCTCTTTGATAACAATGGACAAACAACCAGAATCCAACCTATATCCTATGTAATATTACTCCCTGAGTAATATTTCTAATGCACTGCTTGTATCATGGCATTCTGATACTAAAAGCTCTTTACTTAGTCCTGCTTGCCTACCAAATAAAAATAGACACTCTTGGCTGTGGAATTCAGAGTTCTCCAGTTTTTCTACAGCCTTCACCATTCCAGCCAAACTAGATTACTCTCAGTCCTCTGTTATCATCCTAAACGTTCTTGTCTGTACTTTTTCCCATGCTGTCCCGAGTGCCTGGGTCTCTCTTCCCTTCACCCTTCAACATGAGTTCAAAGTCAGTACTGTCTTCACTGTACCATAGCTTCATTCCTAATAGAATACTCACATATGCGGATTTATATATTTTATGGTATTAGTAGTTTATATGGCCTCCAAATAATGGCTTTCACATTTCCTACTAAAAATGCTGTGCTCTCACTAGAGATGACAACAAAATCCTTGAACTCTCATTTAGTTACAAAAGAATGGGTCGTCTAAAGCTATGGACTTTGTTTACTGCCTGTGTGCCTTCTTAAAGAAAGAAGCAAAAAGAGACAATAAAATTCACGAGAAAGTAAAGAAAGGGAAACAAGATCTATACTTTTCTTCCTCAAGAGGGTTTAAGAGGTACTTGAGTATAATGAATTTTTAACATGAACCAAAAGATGGATTTTCTTTCAATGAATACAAAATATTACTTTAATTCAGAATAGGTAGAACGCAATATGATCATAAAGCAAAAGGATTCTTGCTTAAGAATTAGAAAAATAGTTAAGGAACATAATAGTGTTGAATAAAATATGGCAGAGGAAGTAACTTCCAACTCTGCAAGCCAAAGCACATTTTAGAAAGATTTAATTCAGTGTATGGAAGTGAATAGTATTTACTTATTTGGCATAGTGCCACAACTTCATTTTTTCATTTTGTCTTCATTATTTAGATGAATCCTTGTATGACCCTTCAGGTTTTATAGATCTATACTCCCTTTAGAATTAAAATAAAGACTCATCCTTATCATGAGTTTGTATGCAAAAAAAGTAACATTAAAAATTGACTTTCCAATTAAGGTGGATGAATTTGGAACTATATGTTAAGGCAGAAGTAGGTATCTTCCTCTGCAACATTTCTTTATCTGGCCCTTTGAACATGAGGTATTTTTCATTAGAACAGATTGTAGGCTATTAAATTAGATAAATTCACATTTCCTTTTAGAACATAATTTTGATCTTCAAACTAGATAACAATATTCATTATTAAACTTAAGGAATATTTTAACAAGTTACATCAAACACTAGGTCTGTTTCTACATGACTTTAAGTGTAACTGAAGGCCCAGAATCTCAGGTTCTGAATTTCGTTCTATCAGGATCAGTTTTTGGACTTTTCATATTCTCAATTTTTGATTTGAAATTCTCTGAGTTTTTCCTGGGTTCATCCAAATTTGGTTCCTGTCTGGTCCTCTAAAGAAAACTTAAACAAATCTCTGTTTCCATGGGAGTACTTAAGCTAACAATACATTAAATATAAGATAGGCTTTAATAATTAAGAAAAAAGTACCCTGTAAAGGACTCATAAGTAAACCCACAATCATCCTGCCTTTCCCTCTGTGGTGAACTCTCCCATCCCCAGGAATCTATGGGATTCTATGGGAACAGAATAGGAATCTATGGGAATATGTTTCTCTGGATTTATCCTACTATCTTGAAATTGAAGACTATCCTCTAGAGAAAAGTACTGGATACCAGAGAAAAAGCTACCCTCTCTCAGTCCTGCTCTTTCATGGTAGCAGTGAAGGGCAAGATTAACATTTATACAAAAGTCCTTTCTCCTTATTACTAAAATAGATTGCTTCAGACACTTATTATCTATGTGACCCAAAGAAAGTCATATAACTTCTTCCAGCCTAAGTATACCCAACTGTACAGTAGGGATAAGAATAGCACCTGTCCCTCAGGATTATTCTGAGGATCAAATTTTATATATATATATATATATATATACATATATATATATATCCATGTATGCACATATAATATATGTATGTGTAGAATATATCTGTATATAAATAAATGTATATATGTGTGTATACACACACACACATATCTTCATAAATGTGACGATTTGTAATTAGATATGATTTTTTAAGGTACGGTCTAGATAACCAACCCACTAAGGTTCCTTCTTACTCTGAAATTTTGTAATTATCTGATTCTATAATGTAGTATCAAATATGCAAAAATTAATCACTGTGCAACAAATTCATAAATTATCAAAGAAGCAACTTCGTCAAACACTTTGTTGAGGATGCACTAAAGGCTTAAGGAAGGCCTTACCATTTTCCTCCTGTGCATCCCCTGTACATAAGCAAAATTCCCCTGGTGCATGTAAGTGAGGATAATTGTGTCTTTGCACTAGAGCTAGTTGAAATGTCAATTTCAAACTAGGATAATGAGGTAACATGTTTGTTTTGTCTTGTTCACATTCATGTTGATAAGAGTAATCCACGAAAACCACATTGCCATGCTTCTCCATGTTGTGGAAAGGCCTCAGTGCTTCAAAGGTTTTGAAGGTTTTCTCTACTTGGAAAACCTTTGAATATAACTGTCCAAAGAGTAGCTTAGCTAAGTAGACAGCTCACTGGGAGAAAGTAAAATGCTAGGTGATGATTAAAAAAATTACCATTGCTGTCCATGAGTCAGATTAAAATCCAAAGTAGTGTTAAGTTATATGTCCCTCTCTTAGTAGCAGTGGCAGAATAGGAGGTAAGAAAGCCAAGAACTCTACGCATCATTCAATTCTTCAACTACTTACTAACATTAATTTAACCATTGTTACTCTAAAAGAGCAAGCTTTGTTCAGCAACCACTGAGTTGATGCACTACCAGAAATATGGAACCACATGTTGATATTTCTTGCTACAAATGAAAATGAAAAAAATATAAAGAAATTGCAGCTAAATGAAAGGACGACTCATCTCTTTGGAGAGATATATAAAGGAATTGGTGATGTTGACTATATTAGGTCAAAATGATACACTGCATGTTTAATGACATAATGCTTTTATATAGCACTTCAAATTTTGCAAGGCACTTGACAAATATCTCATTTTATTCTCAGAACAACCTTGGGAAGTAGGTGATACCATTATCCCCATTTTTAGAAGAGGAAAAAAGATAGAGCAAGGTTAAGCCTACGTGCCCAGGGTCACACAGCTAGCAAATGTCCAGGCAGGATTTGAATTCAGACCTTCAAGTTGAGCATTCTGTCCATTGTGCAAGCTAGCTGCAATATCATTTAATATTAGTGGTTAATTAATGGTTTGAATTTAGCTCTTATATGGGCTAGTTGGCAGTACAGAAAACTTCCAGGTATACTTGATTGGATTGCAAAGTAAAACAAAGCATGTAATTGGAGGTAGTGTTATGTGTATGATCTCTTTACAGATCTTTACCACAGGTGGAAAACATCTAAAACATCATAACCTCCAATTCCTAGTGTTTCTCTTTGGCTCATCAATCTTTCCTTCACACGTTTATCAAAGCAATCTTCCAAATCCACAAATCTGATACATCATACTCTTTGTTTGGAACTATTCCATAGTTCCCTATTACTGTTCAAGAGAAGTCCCTTAGCTTGGCATTTAAGGATCTGGATAAGCTGCGGTCAGTTTACTTTTCCAGTCTTATTTCAGCATACTCCCCTACTTTTCCTTCCAAATTGTACTACTGACTTAAACATTTTCTTTCTACATATGAGTAGACCCGATATGTACATTTTGCACACTTTTGCTCTTGAAATTCTTCTCTATCTTCAAAGTCCAACTCATTTGCCAACTCCTTTGTAAAATCTTTTCTGATCCCTCAGTTGAAAATGATCTCCCCTTCTATGAAGTTCACAAAGAAGTGTGTCTGGTCCTCTATTTTGTGTTTATTACATTCAGTGTTATATTTATTTGTGTTTTTGCCTCATTCCTCTGTCCAGCTTCCACATTAGATTAGAGTAAATCAGTCAATGAACTAACAATTACTATATAACCAACACTATGCTAAGAATGCAAGGGGGAAAAAAGGCATCCCTCCTCAGGAAAAAAATCCCAAACTAAACTTAAACAGAACAAAAAGTATCCTACCTCTGAGAAATTCTTTCAGTTGATGAACTTTCTTGTTTTTTATCTGTGTCTTCATCATATAGAATAATGTCTCATTTAAAATAGACATTTAAAGAATGTTGCAAATGCATTATAAAATATATTCTGGTAGCAGCATTGCAATTGATATTTTTGAAATTGAGATCATCCCTTCCCCTCCCCCATTCGTTAAAACTGACATTTTGAAGGGAAATTTTATTATTTAATTCTTTTCCATGCCTGACATAACTTCTTTAATTAAATTGGATTTTAGCTTGAAAGTGAAACTGACTACACATGTATAATGTAAAGAACATATGGTGAATAGATTTGGAAATGCCTTAGATATAAAAACAAAAGGAGTAATATAGAATGTATAATATACATCATATAATGTTTTGGGGCTTTGGGGGGGTAAGGACTTACATGATTGTCAAGCATTACTTAAATATTCCTATTTATTTCTTAATACATACAATTTCTAAAAATAAGGAAAAATGGATTTTCCACATCTAAATTTATTTTTTTTGTATATTTTGCTGACTAGAGTTATATTTTGTAAACAATGTGGTGGGGCACAGAGAAATTAGTAAATGTGAAAAGTTTAAACAGTAAACATATCCTTTAAAACCATAATGTAATAAAAATAGTAATTAACATATGAAGTGATAACCAGTGAAGAAGGCACAGGTAAAAAAAAAAGTGTATCTATATATAGTGCTGATATAAGGGACATAGAATACTACAGAGATCAGGAGTAATCAGATTCATAAGACAATAGAGCTTTGAGTAATGATTAGGCTTGCTGCATTTGAGCTATTTTCCCTTTGGCGTATGGTTCTATTATGTCATGATACTTGCTATTTTATGTACATATTTTTTATTATAATCTAACATCACATAATTAATAGTAGAAATGCTGAGTCTTTTCCAAGGGGAATTCAAAGTAGGAATATGAATTGAGAGCATTATTGTAGTCTAAACACAGAGTGGATTCTAGAGTAGTGTTAATAGTTTGGGGGCAGATGTTATAACCATAGTAATATAAATGAGGACAGCAAAATAAACAGGAAAAAACATTCAGGAAAAAAAATGAACAGTGTTGTACCATATTCTCAAAATACATGCCCTTTCTCCTAGTAACTATTTAATTACAAAAGTGGAATTCCACAATACAGTAGCAATCATGTTATTATAAGACAGTATTGTTTTCAAAGAATGTACTTTGTAGGGTAATTTGGATGTTTGTTTGGGCTGTGTTTTGTTGTGTGAGAGCAAAGTATATGAAAACAAACAAAAATTTGTATTTTGCAAGTTTGCTTTATATGCTATGCCTCCATTCAATTTATTGCACTTTTATTAAGAACCCCACCATGTGTAAGGTGGTAAGGGCCTGAACTAGGGTGCTGATCATGTTAATGGAGAGAAGGGAGTGGCTTCTAGGATATGGAGGTAGAGTCATGAAGACTGAGTGGATGGTGAGGATATCACTGAGTGAACAGTAAGAGAATGCTCCTGGGAATGTGGAGCTGTATGACAGGACATTTGGGGACTTTGAAGGTGATCTCTAGCTAAGAAGGATGTGCCTCATTAAAATAAAATAAGACCTAGGATGATATTTGCCATAAGGCATATACATTTCAACCTTTAAAAAGAGTTATGAAATGTAAATCTCTACCTTTTCCTATTTACTCTATTACCTCTCAGATATTGACTCATATTGCAATGGAAAGATATTGAAATTGCTTTAAAATCAAATGTTCTTTTTTTAGGTAAGCCTAGTTTAGGGATAAAATTGGAAGAACTAGGAAAACTCAAGGCCTTTGTAGATCAGTGATGAGCTTCCTGATGAGGCACTTACATGCATTTTTCATGAACAGTACAACCAGCCAGGCAGAAAACATGCAGAAGTTCCTAGTGCACAAGTGATCATTGCCCAAAGGCTTTTAGCTTATAGCTTTTACCAAATTGTTTGGGAATATATTTTTATTTTGTGGTAGATAGGGTCTTTGTGGTGACTCCATTTTTACAAATTGTCTCTTCACACATTTGAAATACTCATCTTAGTTTTAAAAAATAAAGGACTTCATAATCTTTAAAAGATTAGAATAAATAATATATGCATAAAATAGAAACAAAATCAGTTTATATTTTAAGCAGGTATAAATGTCCATCTTGAGCAACTATCTCCAACCCACAAAGCATTAACCAAGGTGCAGACCTCCTAGTGCCCAAATGGCTGTTAGGGAGAATAGTAAGAGTTGGAGACAGGAGCGTGAGGAGTGTACATTCCCAGTCAGCTGCTGGGAAGGGAGCTAACAAATATGTATTAACTGTCTGCTCTGTGCCAATCACTGTGCTAAGTGCATTACAAATATTATCTTATTTAATCCTCTCAAAAACTCAGATTGGTATGTACTTCCTAAGCATTTTACAATTGAGGAAACTGAGAGGTTAAATGACTTGTCCAGGTTCATAAATGCCTAGATCAGATTTGAAATCAGGGCGATCTAATGTGAAACCAGCACTATCTACTGAACTACCTAACCCCCTGCCACCCCCCACAGTCTACTGGGAAGTACTGGTGATAGCCACCCTCTTTCTTAACCCAAGAAAGATGACTAAATTGGAATCAATTCAATAGACCAAAAGGATAATAATATATGGTACTCTGCCTCCATGTCTTGCTTATAATAGAAGCACTTAATCATTTCTTTAAAAATAATTAGATGGTGATACAGAGACCAGCATAGGGCAATACCATTAGAAAAATAAAGGGGAGAATTACGCTGATATATACTTAAAGTCACTGGTGCTAGAGCCCTACATAATGCTCAGAAACAGGAATTTTTTCATTCCCTTTTTGTTTGTGTTTTTGTTTGAGGGAAAAGGTGCTAATGCAACTGGAGTCCATGACTGTATACAAAGAGCAGCAACAGATCAGGGAGGTGATAGATCTCTAGGTCATGTTACAGGGTACTTGTAGTCTTCTTGGCAATTTTATCAGAAAAAGCATGCCTTGATTTGCCCCCACCTAAGGAACTGATGATTGACACATACTCTTAGATCTAGGGACACTGGCTTCCTCCGTGTTCCAGGAGCCAGACTCTCCATCTCTTGGCTCTGTACATTGTCTCAGGCTGTTCCCTTGTGTTTGGCATGTTCTCCTTCCTCTGCTCTTACCACTGACCTCTCTAGCTTCTTTAAAGTCCCCCCACCAAAAGTCCTTTTATTCAATGCCTTCCTCAAACTCTCATAATTCTGGTCACCAGCCTCACTGTCTCCTTAAATTCAATTCACTTGCAAGTCAAGACATCACCTCCTATCATTAGTCCTTTTTGAGAATGAAGGACAAAATACAACAATCTGTAATTATGTTCTCTTTCCTGTGCTAATTTATTCCTTAATTACATTGTATTCAGCTTGTTTTGTATATATTTGTTTCCCTCTTGTCTCCTCCATTAGATTGTAAGCTCCTTGACAGCAGGGACAGATGGTCTTTTGTTCTTTTTGTACCCTCCATGCTTAGTACAGTGCCTGGCATAGAGTAGGTTCTTTTAAAAAGCTTATTGTTTGTTGTTTAGCAAGAATGTAAAGCATCCTTTTCCCTGGTCCCCTGGGACCTGACCCGTTTTGTAATGTATAATTAATTGGGTCTTTTGATACTCATTTCAGCATTGCTGGAAGTGTTTATTTTTGAAGGGAAAAATTATATCCAATCCAAAGTCCTTTCTTTTTAAAAGATGATGACCTTTCAAGAGAAATCATGCTTATTATTAGTGGAAACATTTGAGATATCATTTGGTAAATAATATTAAAAGGCTATCATGTTTGATTTGTAATATGAAAAGCAGTAATATAACATCTTGTCTGCTTACCAAATAAATGAAATTCATGGTTGAGTTTAATACCATGATCATAAAATAATTGAAATGACATTATTTTGCCATGCTAGCCAATAAAACTAACCACACTAGTTGAAATTATTGATTTAAGTTCAGTTTAACTTCATATTATAAAATATTTTGATGAAATCATGTCCACTTAGTTATATAATGTTCTTCTTTCAACAGTTGAGAGAACTTTCTGCTATTAATCTTAAACACTTCATTCCATTGGGGAGAAGGCAAAAGAAGTAGTATTTTTTCAGCTTTAATCTGAATAACCTTCCATCTTGTCATAGTACTATCTTTTACTGAGCAAATATTTGTGGGTTATGCTTCTCAGTTTGAGACCTTTGGCCATGAGGAAATAGTACTGTCCATGAAAGTTTATTAGCTAACTCCCCATTACACTGATTTATGCAGTAGTAAATGTGATTAAAGCGAAGAAATGGTGTTCTCGTGGTCAGAGTAACAGACTGGGAATTGGAGTTGTATTTCAGGTCACCCAGTTGAAAGACAAAACTCAGCAATCTTTTCTCATAAGGGATGTGGTAATTATTAGGATGTTCATTTTAATAGAATTTAAATAAATGCATACTCAGGCAACACTTCTACCATAAAATTAGCCTACCTTGCCCTCAGAGTTCTTGTCAACTATATATATATATGCATGTAATCTTAAACACAAGCCTGAAATATATAAACATACCCACACATATATGTACACACATATATGGATGGTTGTATGTATATACATGCATGTGTGCACATATATACATGCATATCTGCATCATGCATACATATATACATAGAGAAGTCACATGATTTTACCATGGTCAGAAATCTAGTAAGTGGCAGTGCTGGGATTTGAACCCAACCAGACTGTGCAACTTCAAATCTGGTTCTTTCCACCATACCACTAGATATAGCTGTGCGAAGATGTAGTTGAAACAACAAAGTTGTTTACTCATTTAAGTCTTACCCTGTTCCCTCACTGTGAATGCAAGATGACTCTACAGGTAAAGTAAGTGTTTCGTCTGTTTCCGTTCATCTGGCAAGTCTGAATATAGAGGTTATCTTGTGTAAAGGAAAGAAAACTGCCTACAGTCATAGGGCCTGGATTTGAATGACGGTTATCTGCTAGCTATGTTACTTTGGGCAAGTCGCTCTAGCTTTTTGGTCTTAGTTTCCTCATCTGTAAAACAGAGGGGACTAGATGAACTCTAAGGACCATTCCCGTTCTAAGTCTAACACTTGGGTTTTTGGCCAACTTAGTTTACAGAGTCATCACCAGACAGTGAATGTTTTGGTGAAAGAAGTTCATGAATGCTACCAAGTAGACACTAACTGTATCAGTGATTGGAGTACTGATGTAATAATGAATCCTTTTAGAATTCAGTCAGTAAACATTTTTTAAGCACTAGCAGTGTGCTATGCACTGTGCCAGGCATTACGGATACAAAGAAAGTCTGTCTATGCCTTCAAGGAGTTTGCAGTTTAATGGAGGAAAAAACAAATAAAAAGAAGCTGAAAGGTGTGTGTGTGTGTGTGTGTGTGTGTGTGTGTGTGTGTGTGTATCTCAATGTGGGAACATGATGAAATCTTGCTGCAGAGGGGACAAGAAATGACCTAAGGAGGTGAAAATTTCAGTTGATTTCATCTTGCAGAATGATGAGCTTCTAAAGATAATGAAGTTTAGGAAAGTGGCTGGGTGGGAAATGATGAGAATTCGCCTGGCACCCTCATTAAATTGAAGTATATCTGCATGATATAAAATCATATTAATTTAATTTAGTTTCAAATATAAACCGATATTTTCTAGGTTCTTTATGTCCTTCATAACCATTAGCAAATGGCAGATAAGCTCACAAAATATAGTGAAGTGAAATTCATCTTTGAAATGGGAGACATACATAATGGCTCACCTGTCAGGATTGTGAGAATAAATTTCCTCACTGTACAACAAATCAGTCAGCAAGCTTTTATTAAGCAGTTACTTCAGGCCAAACATTCTGCTAAGGACCAACAGAATACAGGCAAATGTAAATACAAGCAGGAAGAAAGACAGCGCCTTCCTTCAAGGAGTTTATCTTCTAATGCAGAAGACAACATAAAATGAAAACTGAAAAGTGACTTGGGGGTGTTTTGTGTGGTATACCCCAAGATGGGCCATGGTAGAGAGAGTTCAGGATGTAGTCTGGAAATTGATGAAAGCAAGACTGACTTGGACACCCTCTTTAATTGGTGGTTCTGGGAAGAGCCATCCAATCAGGAGGATACTTCTGATGGGTGAATTCCAGGGCTAGAGTGAGATTCCATGATGAAAACATTTCTGAGGCATAGTAAGAGAAAGACCCAGAGTGCAGCCAGAGAGAAGTGGAAGACAAATAAATATGATCCCTAGTGAGCAAGCAATAGTGCCAGGAAATCTGATACCCTGGCAGAAGAGTTTGAGAGCCTGTAGCAGCCTCAATGTTCACAAAAGAGGAGTATCCTAGTTGGGATCTCAGTGTTCTTTCTCCCTTCTTCTGAAGGGAGTTCGATTCTGCTTAAAAGAGCCAAGATTGTTAGAAACAGACAAAAAAGATCTAGTGGATAAAGTAGTGTAGGAGGATGGTATGAATTCCAGAGGCTTCAAAACTGAGGGTAGTATGAAATATTCCTGAAATCCCATCCAGATTAAAAGGTAATTGGGAAGTGTTTAACAAGACAAATAAAAATGACAATCAACAACGATGTTAATGTAGGGTTTTCTAAATCAAGGTGGAGCCTTCCCTGAAATGTTTCTATTTGAGTTCAACACCAGTGGGACACATTGTATCCCATTCATCTTTGTTTTCTTTCCCCCCCTTCTCTCTCAGAATCAGAATCTGATGATTTCTCTGCCCTCTCATTTTTTTTCTAAACTTTTCCCCCTCTCCCTCCATAGTTCTTTCTCAAGCCATGCTACGTTCTTAGTCTCATCACTATAAATTACAACAAGAATCCATTGTATTCTATGTTGGCTTTCAAGTCTTTATTTTCTTCCTGATGTGAGTTTATATCTATGTACATTTGTGCCAATGCCTTCTTTAGAAAAGTGTAATCAATAGAGCTGGGGTGGTGTTTCTGACATGATTCACATGTATGCAGCTGCCTTTATATTCTTATTAAATAGTGATGTGTAATTACTAATAGTGCAATTAATATTAGCAATAATGATAAGTGATAATAAATATTAAATATTTTCTGTAGAGGAAAGACTAGGTAGTCATTTCAAGAGATTATCTGAATACTCTCTTGTATCTAGATGGGAAAACATTTAATTAACAGGTATTTGTTAATGCTTTTCTGAAAGAGTCCTCAGGATAGGGATTAATTTGCCTATTTTAGAATTTACTGGAACAGTATCTAGGGGTTGCCACAACTTTTTAGAGTCTACATTACTTCATTCTCGAGTTGTTCCTGTTGCCTTCTAATTACACTGGTTTCCTATTTCGTAGATTTTTACTTAGACTCCTTTTCACAGTTCACTAGCAAACTAGCTGGTGAACACAACTGGCTTTTTGTAAGGTATGGATAAGGTCTTAGTTTCCTTCTGCTAGTCCTTTGTGTCTACGCCCATTTTTTGGTTACCTATCAAGCTCAGGCCAGCCCTGTGTCCAGTTGTCCCAGTATTTAAATGGAACATTTGCTGACCCACTAGCAATAGTTTTATAGGTAAGCTATAGCTAGACCCTGCAGTGGAGAACAGTACTTTGGAGTATAGTCAAACTTGTAGCTAGATAGATGATGTGTGACAGATGGGGAGTACTTCCTCTTGGAAGTCTTATAGTCCATATGAGGCTACTTGTTAGGGAAGTTTACCCACCTTTCAGAGAATGAGGAATATTTTTTCAAAATTGTGTTCAATTAGCAAACATTTTTATTCTCTCTCTTCCCCATTCCCCCATTAGAAATAACAACAACAAACTTTTGTGATATGCATAGGCAGAAAAAAAAAAGTCCCTTGTTTTCCAAGTCCAAAAAGTATGTCATATTCTGTGGCCTTAGTGTCATCTCTGTCAGGAATGGGTAGCATGATTCGTCATCAAGGACAACTTTTTAATATTAAAAACCAGTCAGGCACACCCATGTAAGAGTTGTAGCATCTGTTCTTTAAGGTAATAAAAAGATGAAAAACAACTTTGAATCCAGTAATACTTTTAAATTAACATATAGTTTATTAATAACATCTATATACATTATAAAATATTTACATGTACATAATATTACGTGTTCAACCTACAAAAAGTATGTTTGCTTATTGTATTGAGTCATGCTTCATCTTTTGTTAGAGGTAAATAAAGATAATGCTTAGTGAGCATATGCAGTCACAGACCCTGGGCAATAATTCTATGACTCTCCAGAGGTTCACAGCCCCAGACTGCAAAATAACTGGAGTAGAGGGTGCATTCGAGCAACACACAGCCAGCAAATGGTTGAGCTGTTACAGTTTAGCAGACCACCAAAGTAGTTAATACAGTTCTAAACTTAAACATAGCAATGCAGCTTAAAATAGCACCTTCTAGAAAATGGTAAATGTTGGCGAGCATGTGGAAAAACTTGGACACTAATGCACTGTTGCTGGAATTGTGAACTGGTGCAACCGTTCAGAAGAACTATTTGGAACTATGCTCAATGGGCAATTGAACTGTGCATACCCTTTGATCCAGCAATACCACGACTAGGTTGGTATACCAAAGTGATTTGAAAACTAAAGGAAATAGAAACTATTTGTGCAAAAATATTTATAGCAATTCTTTTGTTGTGGCTGAGAATTAGAAATTCAGGGGACACCCATCAGTTGGGGAGTGGCTAAACAAGTTGTGATATATGATTGTGATGGAATATTATTGTACCATAGGAAATGATGAGCAGGATGTTTTCTGCGGCAAGGGGGAATTCCCAGAAAGACCTACATAAACTGATATGGAGTGAAATGAGCAGAACCAGGAGAACACTGTTTATAGTAACAGCAATATTATATGATGAACAACTATGAACATTTGGCTTTTCTCAGCAATACAAAGATCCAAGACAATCTCAATGAACTCATGATGAAAAGTGCTATCTGCCTTCAGAGAAAGAACTGTTGGTATCCAAATACAGATGGAAGTATACTATTTTTCTTTCTTCACTTTCTTTCTCTCTCTTCCTTTCCTCCTTTCCCTTTTTTGTCTTTCTTGTTTTCCTCCTCAAAGTGACTGATATGGAAGTATTTTATACAATTGCACATATGTATTAGATCTATATTCGATTGCTTGCCATTTGGGGGAGTCAGGGAAAAGAAGCAAAAAAAATGATAGAACTTGGAACTCAAAACTTTTAAAAATCAATGAATATTAAAAATTATTTTTGAACATGAAAACGAAAAAGAAAGCAGCATCTCCTAACAGATTACTTATATTAAAAAATAATGGTAGTAGCTGACAACTATGGGGCAGAAACTTGGTGCAGCAGATAATGCCCTGAATCTGAAGTCAGGAAAACTTTTTTTTGCGAGTTCAAATCTAGCCTCAGACATTTATTAGTTGTGATCATGACCCTGGCCAAGTCACTTAATCCTGTTTACCTCAGTTTCCTCATCTGCAAAATGGACTGGAGAAGGAAATGGCAAACTACACCAGTATCTTTTCCAGGAAAACTTGAAATGAGGTGATGAAAAGTGGGACATGAATTCAAAACAACTGAACAACAAGTTGACATTTATAAGGGCGAGCTAGTAGCTCATTGGAAAGAGGACCAGGCTGGAGTAAAGGAGACCTAAGTTTAATTCCAGCTTCAGACATTTGCTAGCTGTGTGACCCTGGGCTAATCACTTAATACAGTTTGCCTCAGTTTCTCATCTGTAAAATGAGCTGGAGAAAGAAATGGCAAAACATTCCAGAATCTTTGCCAGAAGAACCCCAAATGGGGTCACAAAAAAATCAGACACGACTGAAAATGTCCAAACAACAAAGCTAACATTATATAGCATGTTAAGGTTTTTAATATTTTTACCAACATTGCTTCATTTACTTCTCAAAAGAACTCTAAAATATGTACTCTAGGTATGTTACGATCTCCATTTTCTAGATGAAGCACATAAGGGCTTAGAGAGGTTGAGTGACTTGCCACTGATTTCATATCTAGCAAATATCAAAGGGTAGGATTCAGACACAAGTCTTCCTGACTTCGAGTACATTGTTTTATACTATACCATGAAAACTCTTAATCCATTGTTCAACATAATCTCACACATACACACACACAGAGAGTTGACAATCTCTCTCCCTCTGTTTCTCTGTCTCTATCAGTCTGTCCCTCTTCCCACACACATCCCAGACACACACACACACATGTATATGTGTCTACATGTATAGTTTGTGAATAATATGTAAACATTCTTCCTAGAGAATGCAAAAGCAGAGATTTGTGCCTGGACTAGTGTCTGTGGAGGGATTTCTGTTGACTCTTTCTCTATAGCATTTTTGTGAAAAATGAGGTTTTGGCTAGTTTTGTATTTTCTCAAAGGGGATGCGATGAAGATGTGGATTATTGATCACACTGGCAGTTATTTTTATCAAAGGGTCATGTATGGAAGTATGTTACATTAGATTCACAATAAATAAGAAAATTCAGAAGATGAATAAATTCCAGAATCACACGCAAATGTTGGCGGAATTATTTAATAACATGAAACTGAACCTCTCAGAAGACAAAGCAAAAGTTATCACTTGTGTCTGTGCCACATAATTCAGTTTCACTGGTATGGATATACTTAGTTGGCTTCAATAGTAAGCAAAAGACTGTTCCTTTTCCATGAACTAATGCAAGTCATGGGTCATTTCTAGTACTATGCAGTCCACGTATGTGATTTTTCTGTAAGTACACCAAGATTTTTATGTGATATGTTAATCATTTTTGAACCTATAAATATCTCCTTTTTATATCTATTCTTTATTAAGTTCATAGGGCAGTCATTTTCAAATGTATGTTGAATTGAATTCTGGCAAAAGGAAGCATAAAATTTGGAAAGGCTAAAAATACAATTTTCGTATTTCTTTGGAACAGAAACAAAATCTTTCTCTTTTTTTTTTTCATTTTATGATTCTGGGATTATTTTCTACCTAACCATTTTTGACAGTTTGAGATTGAGTAAAACTTTAAGAGGCAGATTACTGGAATGTTACAGATGGAAGAGACTTTGGAGACCATGTAATGCTTATCATACAGACTAGGAAATTGAGGCCCAGAGAAAAGAAGGGATCTATTGAAGGTCATTCAGAGCTGGTCAGGCACTGAGCTGGGATTCAAAGTCAGGTGTTCTGCTGTTCTGCTTTCTCAGTCCATTGGGTTGGTTTATTTTTTTTTCCCCATTTATGGCATGTTATTCACTGTTCTCATTCTTGGTTTAGGCAGACCAGCATCAGTGTCAGAGAAAGTCTTGTTCTTCTCTTTACATAAGTACAACCTTTATATTTGAAAAGCACTTTCTTAGGTCATATCTTATTCTTTTATACGTCATTGCGTAAATTCCCTATCTGTAAGGTAAGACAGACACAACTCCCTCTGTTTAGCAGGTTTGAAACAATGAGCTGCAGTGTAATTAAACCAATTAAGTGTCAGGGTCACTTTATTGCAGAGCCAGAAGTAGTCTTTCAACTGTTGCTTTTTCCAGTAAACAATGCTGCTGAGTACATTTGTATTTGTCATTTAATTTGTTTTATTGCTTTCATAAGCTTCAAATCATTGAAAACAAAAACAAATCCTTTCTTCAGAGAAAAAAATTGCTATATACATTCTGATAGTAGAAGCATGAAACAAACTGTGTGTGAAATACATTTAAAATTGTGGTTAAAGTCTGCATTTGAAAGCTATGATGACTCATTGATTTGAAATTTATATACTCTTCTTTTGATTCTTTAAACAGATTAAGTGCTTCGATATATTTTTCACTCCTATAGATTTTTAGATTATCTTCTAAAACAGAGTTATGACCAATTGTTGAAATGCTTTATTTCAGAAAATTACCCAGTACATTTTAAATTAGAATTGAGTCCAATAACTGCTTGGATAATACTTCTTTCAAAGTATTGAACTTGATTTCCATTATTTGTCCAGTAGTCCATGAATATTTTTGTTTCCATGGCTTTGTGCTGGATGTTTTAAAAAAAAATTATTCACCATTTTTATTTTTTTAATTTCCTTGGTCAAAACTGGGTTAATGAAATATTATTGATAATGATGTATCCTTAGAATTTATTTGGATTTGTTGATTTACTTGGATTATTTGATTTCCAGACTGAATGTAGCAGAGAGGAAATAGTTAAGAACTGAAGCATCTAGGCAAAATCTTTAATGGATTTAAAATTAGCTATCTTATATTTGTCTAAAATGCTCTTTATTCTTTGAGGCACAAACCAATTTTTCTTTCCGCAGCACATCTAATCAATTTCAAAGTGAAGAAAAATAAAGCCTGAGCCAGTTTTGAAAATTATTCCTCCTTGAAATGTTCTGAGTGCTGGAATTTATTTTACAGTTCCAGCTAAGGAGGCTTCTGGACTGAAAAGAAGGGAATGAACAGTGTCTAAATCTGCTTTAGGAGAGAGCTTGTTTATCGAGCTACACCTCATTTTCTTTTATCTGTCATTGCGTAAATAATAGGTAGATTTTCTTGGTTGGCTGTATTGTACGTGCGTGGCATATAGCTTATAGTCAACCAGCTGGAGCAGGTCTGATTCTTTTCCAAGATATCTTTTTCTTGGTAAACTATTTTCCCTACCCCAAAACACGTCAAAAAGAATGGTAAAGTCTGTATATTCATGTCTTCAATGACTACTTTTTTCATTTTCAAATTTAACTTCTAAATGAAGTGTAGGCCACTGGCAATATTAAATATGATTGTAGAGAAATGAACTGTTAGGTATAAATAGACTTTCAGGCATATTCTAGCTTATGTTCAGCTTCATCTTTTTTCTATCCATGAGAGCAGTGAATTGTCATAAGGCCTTATGGGCCATTAAATGAAAGAGGAAATCACATTAGGCAGTAAACTGTTTTCATGGAGAGACCCCGTCTACTATTTTCTTTGCTGGGGGTATATATGCCACATTATAAGTGCCCCACAGTGGGTAAGCAACAAGTGTCTCTGACTGATTCAAGTGTTCCTTCTCAACAGTGCTGTGTCCTGAACTAAAGAAAATTTTCTGAGTGCAAAGTAGTCAAGTGATACTAATATATTTTTGTTATATATTTTCCTTTAGAAAGTATGGGTGTATTGGGTACGGGACAAAAATTAATTATCCATTCCTTATAATAATAATATCGATTAGCCTAAAGGAATGAATTATTTCATCTTTTTATATATCTGAAATAAATGTTATTAATCACTTTTGTTACAAATATCTCAAATGGTAGATAAGTGGAAAATCTAATATCCAGTTCTGATCCGAATGCTTTAGGTCATAGATTTTTAGAATGATAAAGTACACTAGATATCAACTAGTTTAACATACACAATTAAGAGATGAGATAACTGAGGATCAGAGAAGTTAAATCACTTTACTGGGTTTACATAGGCAGGATCAGTACCTGGACTTTTAGATTTGTCTCCTAACGCTAGGTCAGCACTCATTCTGCTGTCTGCCACTTTGCTTGCATGTCCTTGCAAGGCTGAGGCATTGCTGACTGTCATTTGCATTTTACCAAGCTGCATCTCTTCATTTCATTAATACCAGGAAACTCCAGGAGATGAGGTCTAAAATGTATTAGTGTCTTCACAGTTTATAATAAAATCACTTTCAGAAACAAGTCATTTAATGATGCTAGTTGCTGACAGTTATATATTACATCGGAAAATTACAAAGCACTTATTATTGTAGCACTTAAAAGTTCACTAAATATTTCCACGTAACATTTCATTTGATTCTTACTATATCCCTGTGAGGGAGGTACTAAAAATGTCATTATCCCCATATTACAGATGTAGAAACTGAGGCTTATGGAGGTTAAATGATGACCATGAAGTAGTGAGGGTAGGATTAGAATCCAGATCACTCAGGATTCCAAGTCCAATTCTTTCTCCACTATATTATACTAATCACTGAAATGTTCTAGAGTGATGACATACTACATGTACATAGTACACGCATATCTATAAAACATTTAAATGTTGATATTTTATATATGCATCACTATATGCATCTATCTCTAGATATAATTATGTGCATGTTTATATATCTACATATGCAGATCATATATAATCTCTCAGGCAGAGGCGGACTGGAGCGATCTCCTACTAATATGAACATTTACATTTTGGAAACTGTCAAATGCTACAAATTAGGGCTTGATTTATCATTTTCTTGATTGCCTAGTTTTAAGAAGGTAATGGAGGAGATATTAGTAATATTTAAAGATTATATTTTAAAATGTATACATGTTCCCCCTGACTGTTTTTTAAAATATTTACTGATATACCATACCTTACAGCTTTTTAAATGATCAACATCAATATTGATTCAGGATCTGATATGAACTACCATAATTCTGTTTTTCTCTGTCTCTGTGTCTGTCTGTCTCTGTCTTTCTCTCTCTTTATAAGATCAGAGGATTTGACACCAGAAGAAAATTTAGATATCATCTAGAACGGGCTGGAATCATTGAACTTAGTTTTTAAAATGTTTTGATAAGTGCTTCTTAATAAGTAATATGATTTTCTTTGTAACCCTGTGCATTTTAGTTGGCACATTAAAACACCTTGGTCTATAGGCTTCACCAGGCTGCCAAAATGGACCAGGATCAAAAACAACCCCCTCATTTTATGGAGGATTATTATTACCCCGCTGTAGAGTGAAAGGAGGGAGACACATTTTCTCAAATCAGTAAACATTATAATTATGTTTTTATTTGCATTGCTGTCGTGAATATTGTTTTCCTGGTTCTGCATGCTTTAATCTGCATCAGTTCATCTTAATCTCCTCATGTTCCTCTGTTATCACCAAAAAATCTTGCCATGAATTTTGGGTCAATAAAATGCTAATAAAGGTATCCTAAGATTTCTTTTTTCTCCTTACTCATTAACTCCAACTATGTACTATTTCTATTTTCATTCTTATAATACCTGTGCCTTTTCTGGAACATATCTACCTTTAGCATGAAAAAGCAAACCTGTATTTTACTCTAACTTTAAATTCCTTTAGAAAAAATGGTAAGGAAACATTGAAAGTATTTTTGAGTCTCTGTAAAAACTAGCTAGGTTATGGAATAGAATTACTCTGGAAGTAGAAACTTATAACTTATTTAGAAAATTAATTGAAATCTAAGTATGTCAGTCTTGAGTGGCAGTGGTTGACTGTATGGCTGTGACTTTAAAGAAGCTTATAATTTTAGTTTAAAACTAATATTTAGGCAAATATTAAGTTTTTATTTGCTTTCCTTTAAATAAGACAGCTGACTCAGTTTTAGTAAAGAGAAATACCTATAGCTGTACTTATCAATATGATCCTCTCAGCCACCCAGATTCACATTCCCTAAGTCAATCAAATACCTATAGCTGTACTTATCAATATGATCCTCTCAGCCACCCAGATTCACATTCCCTAAGTCAATCTTAATTGTACCTTCATTTTCAACCCTCATATCCATTTAATTGTAGCAATTTTCTGACTGATCTTTTTGCTTGTTTCATCCTTACTCAATCCATCCTTCACAACTGTCAAATTTATATGGTCTAATCATTATACTTCCTTGTTCGAAAATCTTTAGTTGCTCCTGATTGTATCTAGGACAAAACTGAAGACTTTTCCAATCAGGACCCAACCTTCTTGAGCAGTGCTGTTGTCGATCAGTCCTTCAGTACAGTCATGACCTCTTGGACCATAGCTATCCTCCTGTATCTCATGAAGTCTTTCAAAGCTCATTTCCATTGCTTCCATGACATTATCTATTCATTTCATCCTCTCTTGTCTCCTTTTCCTTTTGCCTTCAGTCTTTCCCAGCATTAGGATCATTTCTAATAAGTCCCCACTTCTTACTGTGTGGCCAAAATAGTTAAGCTTCAGCTTCAGTATTTGACCTTCCAGTGAATAGCCTGAATTTGTTTCTTTAGGTTGTGACTGATTTGACTTCTTTGCTATGCAATGGACTCTCAAAAACCTTCTTCCACCCCATAATTCAAAAGCTTTGATTGTGCAACTTTCAACTTTCCTTATAGTCCAACTCTCACAGCTATATAATTGTTATTTGGGGAAAAAAAAACCCATATACTTTTGACTGGGCTGGACCTTCTTTTTTTTTTTAGGAAGGTGATACCTCCACGGCCCAGATGCGCCACAGGCTTCCTTCTAAGAAGCAAGTGCCTTTTAATTTCATGGCTATAGTCTCCATCTACAGTGGTCTTTAAGCCCAGGAATATAAAATCTGACTGTGTTTTCATTTCTCCTTTGTTCTTACTTGTCAGAAAGTGATGAGATCAGTTGACATGATTTTAGTTTTTTTTGATGTTAAGGTTCAAGCCAGCTTTTTCATTGTCCTCTTTCACCCTCATCAACAGGCTTCTCGATTCTTCTTCACTTTCTACCCTCTGAGGGGTAATTTGCGTTGCTGATCTTTCTCCCAGCAATTTTAATTCCAGTTTTTGATTTGCCTAATCTGGCATTTCACATGATGTACTCTGCATATAAGTTAAATACATAAGGTGACAATGAGTAAGCTTTGTCATATTTTTTTTCAGTCTTAAACCAATCAGATGTTCTAAGTTTGGTTCTAATTGTTGTTTCTTGAACACATACAGGATCCTCAGGAGACAAATAAGATGATCTGGTACTCCTGTTTCTTTGAGGATTTGTTACATTTTGTTGTCATTCACACAATCACACAATTATCGTAGTAAATAAAGCAGAAGTAGGTTTTTTTTTTTTTTCCTGGAATTCCCTTGCTTTGTCCATAAACCAATGAGTGTTGGCAATTTGGTCTCTAGTTCCTGTTTCTCTGAAAACCAATCTGCACTTCTGGTAATTCTCAGGTCACAAAACTCTGAAGATTAGCTTGCAGAATTCTAAGTTGTAACTTTGCTGACATGTGAAATGACTGCAAATGCGTGGTCATTAGCACAATTTTTTGGCATTTCCCTTCTTTAGGATGGGGTCATAAATTGATCTTTTCCAATCCAGTGGCCACTGTTGAGTTTTCTAAATTTGCTAGCATTATTAAGTGAAGCACCTTAATAACATCATCTTCTTTTAGGATTTTAAAGGGCTCAGCTGTCACCTCTACTAGCCTTTTTGTTAGCAGGGCTTCCTAAGATCCATTTGACTTCATCCTCTAGGATATTTGGCTCCAGATCAGTAACTACGCCATCATTGTTACCAGTAATGTTAAAATCTTTCTTGTTCTTCTGTATTCTAGCTACCTCTTCTTAATTTCTTATAATTCTGTTAAGTCCCTACCATTTTTGTCTTTTATTGTGTACTTTTTTGCACACAACATTCCCTTAATATCTCTGATTTTCATGAGATCTCTTGAGAAGGAAATGACATACCACTCCAGTATCTTTGCCAAGAAAACCTCATGGACAATATTAAAATGATAAAACCTATGACATCAGAAGATGGGCCCCTCAGGTCAGAAGGTGTCCAACACTCTACTGGGGAAGAGCAGAGGACAACTGGGTCAAAGCAAAAAGGAAGCTTAGCTATGGATGTCTGGTGGAAAGTCTGATGCTGTAAAGATTGCATAGGAACCTGAAATGCGAGATCTATGAACCAAGGTAAACTGAAAGTGATCAAATAGGAGATGGAAAGATGAAAAATCAGCATCTTGGATTTCAGTGAACTTAAATGGAGAGGAATGGGTGAATTTAATTTAGATGATTATTTAATGTAGTATGGTGGGCAGGAATCCCTCAGAAGAAATACAGTAGCCCTCACGTCAATTAAAGGATAAGAATAACAGTAATGGGGTAGAATCACAAAAATGAGGTCTGTTCAAATCCAAGGCAAACTATTCAACACCACAGTAATATAAATTTATGCTTCAGTCACTAATACGGAAGAGGCCAAAGCTGATCAGTTTTATGCAGACCTACAGCATCTTCTGGAAATAACAAATACGTACACACCCACGCACACACCCACGCACACACCCACGCACACACAGTGTAATGGCAAGTGAAGAAGGATCTTTTGCTGTTTAATCTTTTAGTATAATCAAGAAGTATAGTATCTCTATTTGAATATGATTAAGAGGATCTTTCCCACCCATTTTCTAGCCTGGAAAGAGTTGTAAGAAGGTTCAAGCCTTTTGTGAAGGAGGCACTGGTTCTCAAGGGATGTGATGCCCGCTGGCTTTAAAAAGTGTATAAAGACTGAGGGTGAGGTTTTACTTTGGGGCTTAGTTTTGGTAAGAAGGTTTGAGTGCCAGATGAGGACCCTGGGAAGTCACTAAGGAGCCCCTGGACTTTGAGAACCCCAGATGCCGGGCTTCCCTCTCTGGTAATTACTGTCAGACAGCTGTACTTATCTGTTGAATTGTGGTCAGGCAGAGGAAGCCATGTCTATTTATTGCTTTGGGGCTTACTGACTGGAAGTGTTTGTTTGGCCAGAAGAGGACTCTGGGAAGCTGCTAAGGAGCCGCCTGGCTTTGAGAATCCATATGTCATGCTTCCCTCTCTGGTAACTATGGTCAGGCAGTTGGGATCCAACTGTCTGTTGAATTCAGGCAAAGGAAGCCATGTCTGTTGACTTTTAGTTTCTCTGTATTTTCTTTGAGATTCAGAGTGTTGACTCCCCTGAATTAGGTAAAAGATATATGTGCTTGATTAAAGTGATTGTTAACCCCTCAAAAGTTGCCTTTCCTTTTATGAAGCTAGATCTAAGAACCTGTGATAGCACATCCTCCTGTGTATATTGGGATGCTTATTGATACACACACAAAATGTCACATGGAAGGCTAAAGAAGGAAATCTAAAGATAACTGGAATAATAGATAAATTTGGTCTTGGAGTATAAAATGAAGCAGGGCAGATGCTTACAGAGTACTGTCGAGATAGATAGCTGGTCACAGCAAACACTGTTTTTCAACAACCCCAAAGCTGACTCTATACATGGACATCACTAGATGGTCAATATAGAGATCAGATTGATTATATACTTTTCAGCCAAAAGTGGAGCAGCTCTATAGAATTAGCTTCAATAAGACCTGGAGATAACTTTGGCTCAGATGATGAAATTCATTTTGAAAAGTAGGGAAAGCCATCATACTATATGGGCATGACATAAATAGGTGTGTATGTTCATCCTTCAGCCAAAGAAGACCATGCCATCAGAGAAATGATGACATGACTTGCACTTGACTTTGTTTTGAGTGAGGGAGGTCTGTGCAGGTCATCAGCCTCACTTCTCCTCCAGAGCCATCTGAATCCAGTGACCAGATATTCACCAGGGTAACTGGAGATGATCCAGGATGAGGCAATTGGGTGTAAGTGACTTGCCCAAGGTCACATAACTGTGAGTGCCAAGTGTCTGAGGTGAGATTTGAACTCTCCTGCTTTGTCCACTGCACCACCTAGCTGCCCCTATGACATAAATAGCATCCCTTATGAATATGAAGAAGTGAAAATAGATTTAAGGGATTATATATGGTACACAGAGTGCCTGAAGAACAATGGACAGGGGTTCATAATACTGCAGAGGAGGCAGAAAAAAATTCCAAATCAAAAACAGAGCAGGAAAGTGAAATGCCTCTCTGATAAGGCTTTACAAACAGCAGAGAAAAGAAGGAAAGGGAAAGGTATACCAGACTGAATGCAAAGTTGCAGATAATAGCAAGAAGAGATAAGAAGGTTTTCTTAACTGAGCAATACGAAGAAATAGAAGAAAACAATAGAGTGGGGAAGACCTCACTTAGTTCATATGATTACTTTCCACACAATCTCTGTTGCAGTTAAACTGGGTTGCCAGTTATTCCTTGAATTTTATTTTCTTTTAGCTATCCTCATTGTTTTGCAAAAAGCTGCCTCCCATTCCTGTAATCTGATTCTTCATCTCTACCAGGTGGCCCTTCTGAGGTTAAGCCTTACCTGGTCTTTACAGCTGTTAGTGCTTTCTTCCTCCTTTAATTATCTTGACTGGCTACAAGTTGTTTCCCCAAGTAGCATGCATACTCCTGAAGGATAGCTTGTTTTGTTTTGGTTTCCTTGGTGCCTATCTTAGGGCATAACCGGTGAATAATTAACATAGAATTTAATTGAATTCAGCATAAATAATTTCAAATGTTCCATGAAAATGATAAATAGGAAAATATTTTCAGTCATTATTTTGTGTTAGAGAAAGATCATAAAGGTTCTCTTATGTAGTTATCTACGTTGACCTACCTTTCGCTCTGTAGAGGAATCAAGGCAAGAGAGAGGGAGACAGAGACAGAAGCACAAACTAGCCTTGAAGCAGTGTTTCAATGAAATGGACAAAGTTGTAGTGACTATAAACCAGTTTCTGTCTACTTCGTATTTTCATTTATAGTTTTGCCAAAGGCCTAAAATGATAATTGTAAGTCCACAGCTTCATTTGATTTTATTAGCCCTATGCTTTATCATTTTGAAACTTTTAAAAAAGAAAAAAATCTAGCTTGTTTCTTTAAAAATATGATTTTTGTAGTTTCTAGGGATTTGGAGACCTTCTGATTTCCCATTTTTGTTATCCAGTAGAAAGGCTGTCCACTCTTGCACTCTTTTATGATAATGATAACTCACATTTATGTAGTGCTTTCTGCTTCCTCCAAACAACCCTGTGAGGTGGGTAGGGCAAGTGATATTGTCCCCAGGAGGGGTGATTGTAAATCCTTTCAAACCCATATAAAAGACAGTAATCATTCATACAAAATGATAACATCTCATTCTACCAGGTTTTCTGACCTCTAACTACTATTCTTTGGCCAAAGGATTTATAAAATAAATGAAACCATTTTTGCAAAATTATTTGTATCAGTCTGAATTAGGAGGGAACAAAGAAATGATTGTTTCTAGCACTTGAATGTTAGATGGATGCTTTTAACTTTTAACTGTCTGTAGCTGCATCTCAGATACAGATGTCTCATTAATGTCTAAACTAGTACCACTAATGTATTTGTAAGGAAAATTCATGCTGCTATAATAAAATAACAGTTAATAATTACTGGAAATGCCAGAGGTTAGGAATACCTTTTTTTTTTTTATTCTTAAGTGTTTAGGTTAAACAGCTCCCCCCCCCCATATAAGTTACTCTTTTGAAAGTCTGAGATAATAGCTTTCTGGGGCTAATGACCCTACACTAAACCTATTGTGTGCCACAAAGGAAACCGATTTACATGGAAATTGCTACATTCCCTCTACATTACAGATTCTATTACTTAACTTTTACTCATGATGACCTCATAGGAAAACTATGTGTTTTAGGAAGCACCAACGCCACCATTTTCTAGCTTCGAAAGGTTAGCCTTTGAATGGATCTTCTCAGAAGCAAAGCCTATCCATTCTTAATGTCTTCCTCCTACAGTAGGAAATAAAGGAAGATGGGTTTAAACCATAGCTTACATTTTCCCCTATTTGCTTGCTTCCAGACAGAGAGGTTATGTGAATAAAGCTCATGATGAGTTTGTAAATCACTCAGTAATGGGGCTTGAGTCTCCAAGCATACCTATGCCCATTGGCAGGTGTCTGCTTCTGATCGCTTCCAGATGTTTTACTGAAGGAAACTATTGGAGAAATTAGGAGGAGGCTTGGAAGTTTCCTAGCTATTTGGTTATTAACCTTCTGGAACTTTGCAGACCCAGCAAAGTCATATCAGTGAAGAAGTCTTATGAGCCAGACCTCATCTGTTAGTCAGATACTGTGTTTTCCCTATATTCAGCACTTATTATTTTGTAATTTTCTTTTGCATTTGTGCTATGAATAGCACACGAGTTATTCTCTTGTTTGACTATGTCAGATCTCTCGGGTGTTGACTCAGGTTATCTATTGGAGTCATGTAACTAGGGTTGTACTGCCGTAGAAGTGCAGTTTAGTTCCTCATTAGTTGGGGGGAAAGTAGAAAGAAGTGTTTGAATTACAGACTCAGCTCCTAGGAGGATCCTCGTCTGATTCCCAAACAAGCTAGGGAATAAATTCCACTAAAGGATCACCTTGGGCATTCATTAAGAGCTTCTGCATATGTCACTAGGGGGAATGCCAAGAGAGAGTTGGGGGGGGCGGGGAGGGTTAGTCTGTGTCAGGCATGCAATTTTGTTTGTATATCTAATCAATTTCAGCTATATAAGCATACACACATATTGCTTTTGCTTGGACATCCTTTAAACCAGTGACTGTTTTTCTTCATTATCAACCCCCCACTTGCTTTATGGAATACTAAGTTTACTTATACTGTTATATGTATGGTAATGAAAATTAAAATCACAAGCTTTAAAGTAAGCCTTACTTTAATTTCTATTTGATAGGGTTGGACTATGTCTCCTTGGATTTCTTTTCCAGCTTTAAATGCCTATGGTTCTATTATCCTGTTTCATTTTAAAAATTAAACCTTCATTATGTTTTCTTTACCATAATTCCACATGTATATAATAGTCAGTGAACATTCTGGGTGGACTACTAAGTAGCGTTGTCAAAATTAATAGAGGAGAAAATAAAAGTTGGACCCTCCCTTTTTATTATCTTGCTACTTAATTCTTTAAAATTTCTAGGATATCACTTATTATACTGTTGTTACAATATTTAGAAAATTCTCTAACAAGCTAATATACCAGGAATATCTATTTAGAAAATTCTCTAACAAGCTAATATACCAGGAATATCTATCTCATTGTACTCAGATTGCTTAAAATTTGGAAGTGTTGATCATACTGACTAGGTCATAATTTAGCATTCTGTAGATCATTATATCTTTGCTACAGAATAATATTTATGATTCTTCATGCAGAGCAACATTAAAATTATTTCATTAAAAGACTATATTGCCGAGAGGGTAGAACTATCCCATAGACCCTGAATATAATAATATAGTGAAATTCCAGTGTACTATTATTGATGATTAGCCTTTGACCCCATTGCTGTCTTGGAATAGTTGGGAATGACATTTTCTAAGAGCAATAATTTTACTGTTAACCTTGATCAACTTTTCACAGCTATTTATATCTAAAAAAATTCCTGAAATTCTTCATAAATCTGTGACATTATAAAAGTCAGAATGTGAACTCCTTGAAATCAGTGTCTCACATTTGTATTTATATCACTAGTACCTGCTACATAAAGGATTCTTAATTTCTCCTTGTTGCCTGCCTTCAACAATTATTTTGTCCAAAGTTCATCACATTGGGACCAAGCTGATGAGTCACCGTTCTTTAACTTAAATAGATTTTTCTAAGATCACTGATATATGTTTTGTGATTGGGCCTAAACTGCCATATACTTCTAAATTTTTTTGGCAATATACCTATTCATTGTGATAAGTGAAAAAATAATCATAGGGTGTTATTACATGTCAACAAAGATGGCCTTTTAGAAAGATCCTGGTATTTTCCATTGTATAGATTGCCAATATGATGTCTTAAGGTAGATAAAAGTTCAAAAATTCAGTTTGTCACCTGCATGTTTTGTTTCCATAGCACCAAACACTTGTACGTATGAAAAAATCCCTGATGCTTTGTATTTTATGGTTTATAGATGTAAATAACGTATTTTCTAATTTGTTGGAATATTTTGGCATTGGTCATAGGTGTAATTATTGTACAGGCTTTAACTGATAGAGATAAAGCTGAAACTATGTGCAAAGTGAGACTAAGATTTTTTTTTTTGGTTTTTCTGTTTTAATTATTATTATTATTTTCTTCGTTTTCAGCGTTCTGCAATCACTTCCATAAAACTTAGATTTTTTTCCCTCTCCTTCTCCTTCCCTCCCCCTTCCCTCCCCTAATCAGAATACAATTTTTTATAGGTTCTACACATATATTCCTATTAAATATATTTTCACCTTAGTCATGTTGCATAGAAGAATGAAAATGAATGGAGAAATCCTAAAACAAATCAAAATGTAATACAAAAGAAAATGATCTGCTACATTCTGCAATTGAATTCCACAGTTCTTTCTCTGTATGTGGAAGGCATTTTGCCTTAAGAGACCACTGGGAATATTTTAAGTCCTTATATTGTTGTGAAGGGCTAAGTCTACCAGAAAAAAATCCTCTCACACTATGGTTGTTGCTGTTTACAAAGTTCTCCTGGTTCTGCTCGTTTCACTTAGCATCAGATCATATAAGTCCTTCCAGACCTCTCTGAAGTCTTCCTGTTCATCATTTCATACAGCATAATAGTATTCCATTATATTCATATACCACAGTTTATTCCACCATTCCCCAGTTGAGGGGTATCCCCTTGATTTCCAGTATTTGGCCACCACAAAGAGAGCAATATTTTTGAACATGTGGGACCCCTTACCATTTTTATGATCTCTTGGGGATATAGTCCTAGAAGTGGCATTGCTGGGTCAAAGGGTATACACATTTTTGTAGCCCTTTGGGCATAGTTCCAAATTGCTCTCCAGAATGGTTGGATCAGCTCACACCTCCAGCAACAAAGAATTAGTGTTCCAGCTCTCCCACATCTTCTCCAACATTTATCATCATACTGTTTTGTCATGTTAGCCAATCTGATAGGTGTGATGTGGTATCTCAGAGTTTTGATTTGCATCTATCTAATCAATAGTGATTTAGAGCATTTTTTCATATGACTATAGATAGCTTTGATTTTTTCCTCTGAAAACTGCCTGTTCACATCCTTTGACCATTTATCAATTGGGGAATGACTTGTATTCTTGTACATTTGACTTAGTTCTCTATATATTTTAGAAATGAGGCCTTTATCTTAAACACTAGTTGCAAAAATTCTTTCCCAGTTTTCTGCTTCCCTCCTAATCTCGGTTGCATTGGGTTTGTTTGTATAAAAACTTTTCAGTTTAATATAATCAAAATTATCCATTTTGCATATCATAATGTTTTCTATCTCTTGTTTAGTCAAAAATTCTTCCCTTCTCCATAAATCTGATAAATACACTATTCTTTGCTCTACTGATTTATTTATAGTATCAGTCTTTATACCCAGATCATGTACCCTTTTGGACTTTAGAGAATAATAGATTTTTACAAAAATAGCTGACCTGTTCATTGATTCCCCAAATTTTAAAACGTAAGTCACTAGAAAAAGTGATGCATATCTCTGTGTCTGTTTGTCTAACCTGGAATACTAAAATATTTTGCAACAAGGATCTCCCTAGGTGAAGAGAGAGTGCTAGACCTGGAATCAAGAAGGCTGATTTCACATCTGGTCTTCAACACATATTAGCTTGGTGAATCTAGGCAAGTCACGTAACTTCTGGCAAATCACTCCAGTATCTTTGCCAAGAAAGCCCCATAGACACTATGGTGCATGGAGTCATGAAGAGTGGGACAGGGCTGAGTGACTGAACCGCAGCACAGGTGATTGTACTTTTGTTGGGTGTAGACTCAAGGTGCATTCAAGTCAGGAAACAAGTTTGTTAGATTTTACCAGTAATTCATAGGAATGCCTTCATTTTGACACCATGCCTATGTTAAAAGCTTTTCCAGATCTCTAGCAATTAATCAGCAAGCATTTTTTAAGTGCCTGCTACATGCCAGGCATTGAGCTAGGACCCTTCATAACTTGAAATCTGCTGGCATAGCATTCAGAGAGCTAGGGACACTTCACTGCCAAATCGAGGTATTAGAGAAGGCTTTTAGTTTAAAAAAAAGACTGTACATTATATCATAAAAATCACAATAGAAAAGATTGTCAGTAATTAAGGATACTGAAAATATCTTTACAAGAGACCTTCTCCTCAGCCCTTTTTCCCTACAGAGATAAATCCTCAGAGATAGTTTCATTTCCTGTGATAAAGAGCATGAACACTTTTATCTTTAACTATTACACTCATTACTTCAAAGGAATAGAAATGACACTCCTATTAGGTTCATTACGGATATATCTTTGCTTCACCAGTCAAGAAAAGAAAAAAACAGTATTTAACCACCTACTATGTGTCCTATGTACTGTGGACACAAATACACAATAATATAATCTAAACACCTTACATTCTGCTTGGTGGCACAATGTGTCTACAGTGTGTACATACAGGATAGATACAACATAAGTGATTTCTGAAGTGGAAACATTAGCAAGTAGAAGAATTGGGAACTCTACTGTATGTGGTATGGTACCTTGGATATAGTAAGAACTTAATAATAGTGAAAGGAATGAATAATCATATGGTTTGGAGCTGGAAGAGAAATTAGAAAGCATTTTGTGCAATACATTTATTTTACAGATTGGACAACTGAGATTTATAGATGTTAAGTGACTTCCCCAAGAATAAGACTGCTTTTCAAATCCAGTCTCCTGTCTTCAAAGTTAGTGTTCTAGTGCTCTATACCCTGTACCAACATGTAGCAAAATTAATAGATGCAGATTTACATCCTTACCTTGACGTAGGCATCCATGTTTAGGCAGGAATACTAAGAAGAAAGAAATTAAAAACATTGATAGTGTATGATTTGGCCACTGGCAATAGTTACTCCTTAAATAATCAGGCACTGCTTGTGTTTTTATTGCGAACCTTTTTCTAAGCCCCTTATACCTTTAAATTTGTGAAGGAATAAACCATTTAAACTTCTTTTTTAACTGTATAAAACATTTGTAAGATATTAGAATAGCAGTAGTTCCCTTCCATATGAAATAAATGAAAAGTCAAGACATTGTAGAACTTTTTAGACAACTTAGTGGTCATTGGTATGTTTAGTTTTAATAATATATATCCTTTAATTCTTTCTCCCAGTCTATAAATCTTTATGTAGGAAAGTAGTTTCAACATTTAAATCAGAGCAGCTGTTTTTTTTTTTTCCTTCTGACACTCTGATTGAAAAATTTAGCATTTCAGTTAAGAAAGTGGGGCAAAATTAATTAAGGACTTTTTTTTTAGAGTGGAGAAATTTAGATACATGTGAGTACTAAAATAACATTTAAATTGATCTGCCTAGTGACTTTGTGTTTATTTGATCTATAGTGTTGAAGTAAGTCAACAAATACTAATTAGGTGCCTACTATGTGCCATGTATGGGAAAAATGTGTATTAAAAAAAGACAACGCAGAAGTGTGGGGGGGGAAATGAACTTATGAGGGAATTATATTGATTAGTAAAAATGGACACTTTGACTTTGATATTTCTTTGAAAACCTGTTGACTCCAGCATTATTGCACTGAAGTATTAAGCAAGTGGAATTGACTTGGAGTTATTCATTCAGTAAATATTTATAAGTGTCTACTATGTGCCCGGCACTGTGCTAAGTGTTGGGGATACAAAAAGGAAAAAAGATAGTCCCTGTCCTCAAGAAACTTACAATCAAATGGGGGAGGAGAGCAAATATAAACAAAATAAGCTATATAGGATAAATAGTAAATAATTAATAGAGAGAAGACACTGGAATTAAGAGGCATTGAAAAAGACTTTCTGGAGTAAGTGGGATTTTGTTTGGGTCCCAAAGGAAGTTAGGCAGAGAAATAATCAAAGTGGAAGAGGAAGGGAATTCCAGGCATGGAGAACATCTAGAGAGAGCGTCCTGAGCGAAGAAATAGCATGTCTTGGTCTTGGGACAGCCAAGAGACCAGTATTCCTTGGGTGGAAGAGCACAGGTTGGGGAGTAAGATACAAGAAAACTGAAAAAGTAGAAGGGAAGTAGGTTTTCAAGGCATTTCTTTCTCCTGATGCTTACTAGCTAGTTGTGTGATCACAGACAAGTCATTTTGCCTGGGTGAACCTCAGTGCCTTCACTACCAAATGACAATAATACCTATAATGACCTCTTCACAATGTTAGTGTGAAGCTCAAATGATAGATGTAAATTTTAAAGCATTGTATAAATGCCAGTGATTTTTTAAGCTACAGATTCTACTTAGTAAAATGAGAAAAAATGCTTCATAAAAATTAAATTGGGATTAAAAAAACCTCTTCTGCATGTTTTCTGCAGTATAGTTTGATAGAAGTAATATACAAAAAATTATAGTGTATATCATAAAAATATGTGGCTGCAATTGGGATTCAGGACATGTATAGGATTACTTAGTATAAATTGGACTTGATAAAAATCCCCCCTATTTGTAGGAAGGTAACTTATGAGTATATTTTACTTCACTTTGATTTTGTATCTAACTATCATGTTCTCTGAAGAAAAAGCTGATGTTAATGACCATTCAGGCAGTGTAATCCTTAAGCTGGATCTCTGACCTAAATTGTAAAGCAATGGTCATTATTTAGCTCTAGTTCAACTGAAAGTATCTGAAAACATCCTACCTCTTTCTGCATCTTCCTGATATTTTATTTGAGAAGAAGAGTAAATACTTTTGCATTTTTCCTGTTTGGGCAGAGTAAATGGATTTCCTTCAGTGTGGTGCCAGAAAAAACAAACAAACAAACTTTAAATGATACGTGATATGCCTCTAGTCATCCAACGAGATGCTCCCTGCAAAGTGGTTAGTAACCTGTTACAGTGTTGTTTCAAGTTATATCCATCAAACCATGACCACTGTGCTTCCGAAAGGAACGAGAAAAGGTCAGATGCTAGTGAGGGATGGGGCCTGAAAGAGACAAACCAACTCCCATGGAGGGCTGAAGCTGCCAGGAAATTGCAAAAGGACCACAAAAGTCCATGGTTGTGGGTAAACTTAGCTATGTTTATTTACCCATTTTGTGAACATTTTTTCAAGTAGATCAAACCTTAGCTTAAAAAAAAAAAAAAAAGAAAGGACTCTATCTTTCGAGATTAGCTGGCATTCTTGGACATCCAAAAGTAGTGGGTGGCAACACAGTGGACAAACAGAAAATTGGAGATCTTGAGGAAGTGTTCATAGTTGCACATACGTAAACACACATCATGGCTGGTGTGCATAGTTACTGCTCCATAAATAATTGTGGCTTGTTGCTAACTTTGATTTTATTCAGTCTAAAACCAAGAATTGCTCCATACATAATTGTTGACAGTTGCAGACTCTCATTTCATTCAATTAAGCTGGTAACCTTTTTAGGGAACTGCTTGAGAGAAAGCCAGGATTTCCAGTCAATTGAATTCTAGAAGAAATGAATTATAATTGTCTTCATATAGAAAAATCTAAAGTATAGTTTGTAGCAATGGGAACTTTTTTAAAAAATCTGTTATAGGGTTAAGTATCTAAGTGAACAGAGAAGAGAAAATTCCATTTTCAAGGTAATTATTTTGTTCAACTTAATTATAAATTGGACAGATCACACACACACACACACACACACACACACACACACACAGGAATTTAACAGAAGCCACTGTGGCAAGAAGTCCCTGGTTATTTTAGGGGAGAAATCTCTAGTGGTCTCTAGCAAGTTTGGAAACATTCAAAAGACAGGCCCAGGTGATGAACCATATGTTAACTAAGGTTTGAGAGGTTCATCCCTACAGGATTGACTGCCAAGTTTGGAGATTTGGGGTTTTAGTTGTTTGTTTTATTTTTGGATAGACAGAGTCTGTAACCTTTCTTCTTAGTCGGTCTTAATTGGTAGAAGCATCACCTTCATGGATGAGATCTCAGATATTTGAGGAAGTATTCAAGAAGATATTTGACATACATGAATATGCTAACGGTAAGAGAATAAGAAAGACTGTTTTCCAAATATATTAAATTTGAGGAAAATTCTGTTTAGTGGCATAGAATGTATCCTAGAACTCAAACTTCACTCAAACACATTCCCCAATTGAACTTTATGTAGATGAAGGAACAAGTAGGGAAAGACCTTAACATTTCTCATAATGGGGCTGTAATATCTGACCTGTGGAATTCCAGAGTGTGATTTTATTGCTTAACTTGTGTGTTCTCTAGGGTAAAACTTATGGACAAATAATGTTATAATTTTTAAAATGCTTCTTTTTACACATATATAACTTTAAAGCTTCACACTGAAGGAGAAAAAAATCATGTGTTTGATTGTCTACTCTATCAGCTTTGGGTAGGCTCCATTCTCTGAGTAGAGACTCAATACTTAAGTCAGTTTTAGCAAGACTCCTTGCAAATCTGAAGTTAGTCATAATGGAAAATATTCTGGACATTGTGGATATATTAATACATATCCATTAAAACATATCCATCACTCTTTTTGGAAAATGCAATTTAAAACACATGCTCAATTTATGGTGACTCAGGAGGGTCTTGGTGAGAGACTTAGTTTGACTTTTCAGGTTAGATGGAAATTATGATCAATAAAAGAAAAATTTACTAATCCTATAAATTATACTCTTAGAGCTAGTGGTTTTTATTATCAACTTTACCTTCCTTATTCTGATGTTTTGAAAACAATATATTTTATCTTAGAAAAGGTAATTTAATTCATTCTCTTCAGCATTACTTTTCTTTTTTCCTGTATCAGAGGTGGTCAGTTGGTTGACCCTGCAAAGGAACAAAAAAAGGCCTGTATTGTGTCTTCTACAACTCAGTAGCTGTCACCTCACAATTCTGAATGGATCAGACACAGAAGTGATAGTGGCAAAGGAATGCCACTGGGTATAGCATATTCAATGAATAAACTCTCGGGACACAAATCACATTTCACACAAAAGGAGGCAACTATTTGAGGCAGTCAGTCAGTGTTTCACCATTGTCCTTTTATTGAGGTTTGAGTGGGAGGGGGATGGCAGGTGTGAATTGAGGCCAAGAAGTTTTGGGTACTTTAACTAAAATGGAGCGCAAATCAAGATCAAGAAGTTTTGCAACAAGATAGCCTGCGCAGTAATGTATAACTAAAAGTGCTGAATCCAACTGACTTTTTGTAGAAAGGCAGTATAATATGCCATGGGGTCAGCTAGCTTCCAATAAATGAGAGACACCAACACACAGTAAACTGATGTGAAAAATTAGTTTCAATCTAAGCTTTCTGACCTTGGAGGCAATTTTCTGAAAAATTGAATGAGATTAATTATAAAAGAAATTCTCTGTAGCATTTAATTTGTGAGTTTATCTTTTCATTAGTCTTGTAATAAACATAAGCACATCAATTTGTGTATATTTTAGGAAAATATTCAGTAGTGCCATGAATTAGATTTGGAATTATTGCTGGCATTTCAATTTTTATCTTTATATAAGTCATATTCTGAAAATTTAAACATAACAAGTCATCAATTTATAGCAATTTTATTTGCCCTTATAATACTCTACCATTTATACTCTTCCTATTACTTAGGGTACTTAAAGCAGAGAGCACACAAACTTCCTGATGTGTTCCTATGCAGAAAACTTTATTTCTTTTTCAAGAATCCAGCTGGCCCTTTCCCCCAAGAAAATGTTTAGCTCACCAGATTCAGGCACAGTATCTTTCTTTGGATTTCTCCAGTATTTCCTTCCCAGGTACTTCCCCCAGCCTTGCACTGTCCCTCTTAAAAGAATCTCTTAAATATAACTAGAATTACATGTAGGTGATTTTCTCCTGTGCTGTTCTGTGTGACAGAGATAGGTATACTTCAGAAACCTCTATTCTGTCTAAAATGAATACATATAATTTACTCGATATTATATTTGTGGTTGTTTCTCTATAAGCCCCTCAGAATAGAACTCCTTTTATAACATTTTTCCTATGGGAAATTCACATTCAACATAATTTTGTTTTGATTTACAGTACTATTTCTGGAAATATAATCCTTTGTAACTTTAAGGACTGTTTATATAAATGAATACAACTGCATTGAATCCAATAATGAGGCTCTTGATATACATTATTTCAGGGAACAGTATAGTCATATAGGAATATGATCTTTCAGCTGGTAATTGTTTTCAGGCCTATTAATTCCAAATGTAATACTCTCATAGAATTAAAAATAGTTTGTATGAGTGAATATACTCTGATCATGCCAAGAATCATTGATGCTTAAAATAAATATCACTTTGATCTAAATGATAGTAATCTTGTGACTTCATTTGAAATGTCTTAGGTGTCATTGCTTTCTAACAATAAGCTTACTGAAATATAATAAGATAGTACAGTTTTTCAGAATATTATATAATGAAATTCATTCCTATTCCTATCTAATAATTCTGTTTTAATTTGATTTTTATTAGTCTTACCTCCATCCATTCTTATTCTTTGTCTAGTTTTGAAATTAACAGGAAGTGCTATTTTGAAAACTACAGAAAATAGTAAAATCTGTTAAATGCAAGTGACAATTTTGCCAAGTGAACAGTTTTTTAAAAAATGTTTTTAAAGGTGAATCAGTCTTTTGAAAGAGATTACTGTCCCAAACCAGTGTGATCATAGTTTGAATTTTTAAAAAAAGTTTATAATGAAGTACTTTTCAACTCTACTTTCATATAGTTATTTTAGCCTTTTTGAAAATAAAATAACAATCTATTATAATGAATTAGTAATGTTATAAAATACTTCAACTGGTGCACTTCTTATATTCTGTCAATGTTTTGTCTACTGGTCAGGATAAATAGAGGGGGCCTCTGCCTGCAAAAAAGATTTCCATGTTTTAACCAAATATAAATAGCATCCACAGAGGGTATACTATTATAACATTTACTCCATCACTGGTCACAGAGAGAGATTTTCAAAACATTCAATGTCAAATCCGCAGTCAACTTTCCATTTTCCACCAATAGATTATCCTCAGGGAGTCTGGAAAGCTCTAAAGTGATTCAACCACTTTGTTGATTTTATGTTCCATGTTGACTTTTCTACCCATAAGAACTGTGGTCTCCATCTCAGAAAGATCTAAAAAAGATATTTAGTGGGAACTGATATTGGAACTCAATAAAGAAAAATGTTGTCTCTCTCGTCAAACTTTGAATTAGAAACAGATGGAAAAAAGAAAATAACTAATTATTATCCAACTCCCTTCTTACGTACCTGCCCTTGTAAATTGTGAGTTAAATAGGCAATTAGAGCCCCTCTAAGACTGACTTTCTTATGGTTAAATTATGTCATAATCCCGCATATAATCAATCAGCAATATTTATTATGCACTTACAGAGTACCTGTCACGGTGCTAGGCACTCTAGCTACATGATGACAAGGAGTTAGTCTGTGAACAAACATATCTTACTAGTGGAAGCAACATGCTGACTAACAGACAAAGGCAAAATATTTACATAGCAAATAAAAAACGATTTCAGGGAGGAGAGGGCGGTACCATCACTTTTTAGGGAGTCTGATGTGGGGATAAGAAATGACTAATGTATGAGTTGGCAGATTACTTGAGTTTTGAAGGAAATGAGATTCTTACAATCTAAGTAGAAAAGTCATGATTATATTTGACCCTAGAGCCACTAGTGAGCCTTTGGAGTTTTTTGATGAAAGGAATTATATAGTAAGACTTGTGTGTTAGGAATATCACTTTTTTGTATATGGGGAGGATGAAACGGAGAAAGGAGAGACATGAGGGGAAGATATCTATTAGAAGACTGTCATAGTTCTAAAGAGAGGTGATAAGGGCTTCAGCTAAGAGGGTGACTGTGTATGTGGAGAGAAGGGCACAAGTGAAGAAAAGATGAAGTATCCCTACTCATGTCTTCTACATTCTGGTTTCCTTATTTTGAAAGACGTTTTGTCAGTTTTAGAATATAGAATTCCAAGCGCTATGTCAAATTAGAAGTATAAAGATATACTCTAAGTCTAAAAACAATTGAGATTATACCTATCCCTTCCTTACATTAGCAAAAATAATTGAGTTGCTTCTAATTAAGCAAATAAATTCAATATATAATTATGAAGTTTCTGTGTACAAAGCCCTGTGATAGGTGTTGAGGGAGATAAAAGAGATACAGTGATGAATAAAATATGGCCTCTTTTATCAAGGAACTTATCTAGTAGATATCTTTGCATCCTAAAATGTTAGATCTTAGAAACTTAGAAATCGCTTCATCTTATCTTCATTTCACAGATGAGGATGTAAATTCCAGAGACATCTCAGACCTCTGAACTAGGAGTCTGGTCTGCTGTGCCACTATGCTATGTTTTATATGCCATCCTCTCCCTAGTGTCAGAAGCTCAGGGACCTCTTCATCTAACTCAGGCTTTGTGAACGTTTGTTCATGAATATTGATAATAAAAAGCCATTCCTTTTTTTTTTTTTACCATAAGTATAAAATTTGCAGAACAAAAAGAAGTAAAAGTTGTCATAGTTGTGGTTCAGTTACATCTGACTCTGTGACCCCATGTCAATACTGCCCTTGGTGTTTTCTTGACAAACATGCTAGAGTAATTTACCATTTCTTTCTCCAGTAGCTTAAGGCAAACAACAATTAAGTGACTTGCCTAGGATCATATAGATAATAAGCATCTGAGGTCAGATTTGAATTTATATCCTCCTGACTTCAGGTCTAGCTTTGTATCTACTTAGTCACTTAGATGCCTCATGATGTTGTAGCTGGTTAACTATAAAAGCAAAGTTTCATGGTTTAAGACTATAGGATCACAGATCTAAAGCTAGAAGACATCTGAGAGGCCATCTAGCCCCACCTCCTTATTTTATAGATGAAGAATCGGAGCCACACCCCACCCCAGGTCGTACAAGAAGGAACTCCATTTAGAGTTGGCATGTGGAAAGTGAAACTTTACCCCTGGACCAAACAGATGTAAATGTTTTCAGTTTTTGCTTACTATGCCACTGGTATCAAACAGGCCAACAAAGTGTTGGGAAAAGCTATTGAAAACAAAAAGGGAAACAATAATCTGCTTTGCAGAAAATGTATCATGTTCACCCCTGGAAATATGCATGCAGTTCTCATTACTGCAAATCAAGAAAACATGAAATTGGAGAATGCTCAGAGGAGGACAGATAAAATGATCAAAGAAATGGAGAAATTCATAATAGGAAAAGAGACATTTTTAAAGCTATAATGTATTGATTTACTTACATGCAACTTTTTTTAGTGCATAACATATTCATCACATTAGCCCCAAAGCTCTCTTGATCTGAACTTTCTTTTGTACTCTTATGTATGTTAAAAAATAGTTTCATCACATCCTTTTCTTCTTTTTCTTCGTATGACTATGAACAGCCTTCTTTCTCCTTTCTTTTTAGCCCTCCTCTCGAAAAAAAAAAAAAAAAACAACATAGAAACAGACAAACCCAAAACACCTTCCTAGTTACAAATAATCATACCCAAGTGGTTGTAACACTCGTAATCCATTACCTCTCCATCAAGAGGTGTCATCATTGGTCATCTGGAGTTGTATTGTTCATTGCTTTGATCAGAGCTCAAGAAGAGATAATTAAAAAAAGGTTTTTCTAACGTGGAAAGATAAAAATTGAAGTGGGTGGCAGCATATTTTAGAAATGTATGAAGTCATGAAGGCTATAGATAGGCTGAGCATAGAATTATTCACCAAGTATCAGATCAGGAAGCATCCTTTTAAGCTTAAAAGAGTTATAGGAAAAATAAAGGGATGTGCTACTTTGCACAGCACAGTATAAATTTATGAAACTAATTATGAAAAGGTGGTGTGGCTGAAAACAGAGCTTCCAGAAGATACGTTCGCAGAAGATAATGGGTTATTGAGGAAAGTTAAGAATAGTCAAAAGTTACATTTAAAATCAAAGGAAATGCAGTGAAATAGGAATAAGAATACTGACAAAATTAGATGAGTTAATTTAAGTAAAATGTTTCTCAAAATTTAAAGTGCTATATGTCATCTAATCAATACAATTTGTTTCTGTAATACAGATTTGCATTTTATGGATTTCCTCACCTCATATTCAGTATACATCTCCTTGAGGAATACTTTCTATGAATTAGCTTCCTAAAAGTATTTTATACAGTTTGTAAATAATTTTGTGCAGTAATTTAAAAGACATTCAAATGCTAAAAGTTGGAGATAAAAGAATAAATAGTGAGTGAGATAAGACATGCCCTCAAAGAGTTCACAAAACTACATAGTGGAGTGGGTGTCACAGGATTAGTGACTTGAAATATATTGATATTACGCAAATATTTTAACTCAACTTGTATTCTGCTCATTTACTCCGCCTTTGAGCAAGCCACATTTTTACAGTGCTCATATTTTACTTGGTAGTAATTATTGATTTTTTTGCCCTCAATTCATTTTTGGTTACTTTTCACATTAAAAAAAAACCCAAAAACCAGTTCTTTAGCTCATCAGGAAGGATAATCCTTTGCTAATCAAGACAGTTGATATGCGTCATTCTCCAAAACGTTAATATTTGAACTTGTAGGTAATAATAATAGCAATCATACCTTAGATTTAAATAGTGCTTGAAGTTTTGCAGTTTTTAATATATTCTCCTATTTAATCCTCAGAAGACGCCTAGGAGGGAGATGGTGAATCACTCATTTTATAAGGAAAGAAAGTGACTTTCAGGGTGGTTGTTATTTGGTCAGGGTCCTGTAGCTAGTGAGTGTCTTTGATGGGATTTGAGCTCAGGTTTTCCTGACTCTAAGAAGCTCCTTCTATGATATTAACAATGTGGTATATGACAAAACTTAGAAGCATCATTTAGTATCAGGACTCATGTCAAAAAGCTCTTCCTATATTGACATAGCAAGTGATAATGTACAAAATAAGATGTTCTCCTCTTAGAGGAAGAATTTCTTTCAGATTTTCAACTTCATCTGGGAGGCTATTTGTATCTACATGGAGTATTGACCAAAATAGTTTTTTCAAACCGCCTTCTTAATTTTCTTCTAAGTTCTTGTACATTTAAAAAGGAAGATGCTAATGTACCTTCTTTGAAACACATATATGAAATAAAGATTAAATACGTATTATATTAAATGCATCATTTACATTGGTCAGCTCCTTTTTTAGGGTAAATGATCTTGCTCTGCTGGGGGAGTGGGGAGGAATTCTATCATTAAAGATTTGAATATATTAACAACTGTAGGGACATTTATTTGGAGTGTACTGCAGGAAAAAATGTGAAATTCTGCACCACATTAATTACCCAGTGTAGTGAAATTTTCATGAACCGGACAATAAATGGTAGAATATCCACAGTCCTTAAGCATTCAGAGAGTTACTTGCTCAATTAAAAATTCTTGTTAAGTAGGACATAATGGATTCTTGTTGTTACTTTAGTATTTATTCAATAGAGTGGATCAATACTTTTGGACCCAAGGGAGCAGCACTGATAAGAGCAAGTGTAGTAAGTCTATCTGTTGGAAAGCTTTGGGCTGACAGGTGTAGTCTGTTCTATGGCTAATTTTAATGAGGCTATCAAGGTGGGATCTCTTTTTTATTGCATGTGCTATTTAGTTGCATTTTTATAGGAAAATGAGAACAATAGACCTGATTTTGAGAAAGTTAGCTATTATGTATGAACACTCCTTGAAGAGCCCATTTGTTTTAAGTTTGAATAGATAAAATCTTTTTCAGCATAGACACAGATTCATTGTGTTAGTTAGGCAGGTGAATGATAATTCTTCATTACAGTGTATCTTTTTTTTTTTTTTTTGCAAAGTTTTGTTTCAATCCACGTTTGAATTTAATGAAAATGATTTATGATTTTTCTCAAGCTTGATATTAAATAATATTGTAATAAAATTGAAAAGAAAGAGGAGGGCACTCTACCAGTATTTTTGAAATGTCATATAATCAATTGTTCATTTCATCAAGGAATAAATGTAATTTACAGAATAGACTGTCAGATTCAAATATTTCTAAAACTTGGATCGATTTTTAAAAACTAAGTCTTATAAGTTGAGGGGAAATATTTTTTTTTCCAGAATTTACTCAGGCAAAACCCTATTGAGTTTAGTTAATATGATCATAGTGGGAAGAGAATTTTGAAGTTGCCTAATATAACCCATCCCTGAGCACAGATCTCCTCCATAATAATAACCCTGAGAAAGAAGTACCCAGTCTCTGATTGACTACTTTCAATGATGAGGAACTATCTCCTAGTAAAGTGTGTTTCAACATAAATATATTTCAGATCCTAATTCTTTTCAAAATCCAGACCTATGATTTCATTGACAGGAAATTCCCAGATGAGGAAACTCCCTTTATCAAATATTAAACTTAAATATAAAATAAGAAAAGAAAAAACATGGCATGTGCACAGGAGAACATGAGAGGATTCAGAATATGTAGCAACAACTTACCATTTCAAGAAAGCCTATATATATTAAATATGGTGGATTAGGTTTAAGCGGTCCACCTTTGCTTCCTTGTAGGTTTTCTTTGGTTCTCTGCTGTACACTTTTTACTTTTTTCCCTCTTCCTTCCCCCTACCCACCATGCCAAAGCTACAATTCATCATGGATATATTTATATGTAGGTATTAATATATACATACACATATACGCACATAATGTACACACATACATAAAACTGTACTTTCCATTAGAGAAATTATTCATTATTATCCATAATCCATAATTATCCATTATTCCTAATCTTGTTTTTGTTTGTGCATCTCTTTTTTCCTAGCTCTCCTACCCCCTCTACTTTACCTGCTACCTTGCCCTCTTATTACTTAACCCATCCCCACTCCAGCAATCCCTCTCATTCACCTACATTTGAACACCTTTCTATACCCTCCTTTAACCTGTTCCCTCATACTCCCTTCTAAGAAGCCCGTCTATCTCCCCTTCTACCCTTCCTATCTTCTTAAGAGTTTTATTTCCTTTTTTAAAATTTAGAATACTTTCATACTCTTCTTTTAAACCCATTCCTGATGAAAGTAGGTTTCCAGAACAAACATCCTCTCTCCCCTATCTAATTCCTCTTTATTTTTTCTTCCTCTTGCACCTCATTTATATAAGGTAATTACTCTTTTAGCTGCTCTTGCATGGTTTTACTTTTTAAAGTCATATCATACTCAGGTCAACCCCAAATGTCCTTATAAACTACCTAATTACTAGTAACAATCTTAGACATATGTTTTACCTTTTTCATACATAAAAGGTAAACCTTCTATCCTTATTAGTCCCTTGTCATTGGTATGTATTTTATATTTCTTTGTGCTCTGGGACGGCAAATCTTCTATTGGGGTCACAATTTTTTGTTGTTGTTTTTTTTCTAACAGAGTCCTAGAAGTCTGACAATTGATCAAATGCCCATTTTTCTTCTATGCAAAATTATACTTAGCTTGGATAGGTGTGATATTTTTAGCTAGAGGCCCGGTGCTTTTGCTGTTCCATATATGGTGTTTCAAGATGTGATCTTTTAGTGTCTCTGTTAGTGTTGCCAAGGATAGGTCTTGTGTAATTCTAACTGTGGTACTATCATATGTAACTTGGTTTTTTGTTGTTGTTGTTGCTTATAATATTTTGTCCTTTATCTGGGGTTTCTGAATTTAACTAAAACGTTCCTGTGAGTTTTCCTTGTAGGATTTCTTTCAGGGGGACTTTTTTCTACTTTTACTTTCCCTCTAGTTCCAATGCTTCAGTACAGTTTTATTTAATTATTTCTTGTATTATTGTGTCAAGATTCTTTTTTTATCAGAACTTTCAGTAATCCAGTTATTCTTATGCTTTCTCTTCATCTGTTCTCTAGATCCACTGGTTTTCTTATGAGATGTTTCACATTCTCTTCTATTTTTTTAATTCTTTGGGTGTGTATGTATATATACATTTCTTCATCTGTTATAACTTTGCTGGCTTCCCCTTGCCCAATTCTGATTTTCAAGGAGTCATTTTCTTCCTTAAGATTCTGGATTGCCTTTTCTAATTGGTTGACTTTCCTGTTATAATCTTTTTGTTTTTCTTGTATTATTCTTATTTTGCCTTTTAATTTTTCCTCATTCTTTCTCCTTTGATTTTTAAAGTCTTTTTTAAGTTCTTCAGTCTTTTTTTGGCAAGTGACCATTTGACATTACTCTTTGGGGTAGAAAAAGGTTTCTTTGCTTCAGTATACTCCTCTGAAATTGAACCCTGGTGTCCTCTGTTCCCATAGTAGCTTTTCTGTGCTTGGATTCTTTCTTCTTTGCCTGTGTATTTTTTTGGTCATAATTTAGCTTTTATAATCATCTCTAGTCCTGGGGTATGGCAGAATGGTGCCTTTGGCCTCTGTTCCTTTTCGGTTTTCTCCTCTGACCTTGAACTCAAATCAAGACTTCTAGCCCCTCTAAGTACCCAGTCAGCTGTCTTCGCACTGCTTCAGCACTCACTGGACTGGTTCTGGTTCCTTCTCGCCCCACATCTCTCAGTAGCACAACTTGCTCTAGCATTCCGTGTCAGCAGGGGTTCCCTAGATCTCCAGCAGATCAGACACCCAAGTCCCCTCATTGTCCTGGGGGTAAAAGTTCCTGTGACTGGGCAGAGGAAGCCTCCTAACCCAGGTATCTTCACTGACACTTGTTAAAGAGATCCTAGGCTGGAGGTGTTTACTCTTTACAGAAAGGAAATCTAGTCCTGGGATTTCTCTACAGGTTCTCTCCAATTGTCCCTAGAGGACCCCTTTTCTTATTTGTTTTCACAGCTCTGTGTTTGCCCAGAGGTGCTCTTTTGTGGAGAAAAAATCTTGAGAACTTGAAATTATCTGACCTCCTCCACCATCTTCCCAGAATCCTCTCCCTTCAGCTTCTTTTTATGTACTGTCTTCTCTGATTAGATGGTGAGCTCTTGGAAGACAAGGATTGTTTTTTGCCTTTCTTTGTATCCTCAGCATTTACTACAGTGCTTGGCACATAGAAGGTGTTCAATAAATGATTATTTGCTATTGAGTCTTCTGTGTATGTAAAAATGTTGTAATGATTTCCTTTCTCTTTTTTTGAGTACTTGCCTCCTATTAAAAGAAACACACTTTTTTTCTGATAAGTAAGTACAGTTTAGCAAAACAATTCTGCACATTGTCCATATCTGAAAATGTACATCTCATTTTGATTCTCAAGTCTGTCATCTTTCTCTCAGAAGGTGAGTTTCTCTGGAGTCTTGAATATTTCAAAGTTTTTCCTTAAGTGTCATAGAGGCATTTCATAATTTGTTCTGCTGGTTCTGCCCAATTCCTGTTGCATGCATTCATAAAACTTTGCTATATCTTTCTGAATCCTTTTTTTCATCATTTCTTATGGTACAGTAATATTAAATAGGTGATGCAGTAGTGAGATATTCAGACCTGGAGAGAGGAAGATCTGAGTTTAAATCCAGCCTTAGACACTACCTGGGTAACCCTGGGCAAGTCATTTAACCACTGTCTACTTCAGTTTCTCAATCAATATAATGGGGATAATAATAACACTTACCTCCCAGAATTGTTATGAGAATCAAAGAAATAGTTATTGTAAAGTGCTTAGCAAAGTACTTGGCATATACTAAGTTCTACATAAATGTTATGTTCTACATAAATATTAATATGCTTATATTTTGTTTACATACCATAATTTGCTTACTCTCCTCAGTTGATGTACACCCCCTTATTTTCTAGTTTTTTGACACAACAGAAGTAGTACTACAGAAATAGAATGTGGGTCCTTTCCTTCCCTTTGTGATATCTTTGAGGGATAGGATTGGTATCATTGGGTTTAAAAGTTTCAATGATTTAGTGACTTTTTGGATACAAATTGCTTTCCAGAATGGTTGGACCAATCTACCAAAAATGTGTTTGTCCTATCACATTTCCTCCAAAAATGAGCAATATTCTATTTTTGTCATCTACGCAAATGTGATAGGTGTGAGGTGAAACCTGAGAGTTATTTTAATTTGCATTTCTCTTATTATTGGGGATTTGGAACATGTTTGCTTATGGTCCCTGAGAGTTTGAGTTCCTTCCTTTGCTAATGGTCTATTCATATCCTTTGACCATGGAAGGCATTCCCTCCGTACCTTAATCAGGTCAGCATTAAAGGAAATTGTCATAAGACTAACCTAAGTTTTGTGAATATATTCTTTTGAGTCATGAAAAAAAGCATAGAATTTAAGACTTGTTTTCTCAGCATAAAATGCACTGGTATTTTCTACAATTATATTACATTGTTTACCATGTTGTTGTGAATCAGTTGTTGGCTGTTTAAATAAATACCTTTGTCTCTATATTTCCATGATTCAAATCTTTTGGATATCTTTCTATTCCTGATCTCTCATACACAGTGGGAAAATATTGGTTTTTACATTAACTCATTTTTAAATCAGATCAGATTTTTAGATTATAATGGCATCATGAACTCAGAAACTTGACATTGAACTCAAGGTGTTAGGCAAAATATCTATTATATGATCTTCAGAGGTAATATTATCTATATTATATTTCGATATCTAATTTGAAAAAAAGGTAATAGCTTGAATTTATATTGTGCATAAAGGGTTATAAAGTACATTCTTTACCCACAGTCTTGCAAAATGGGAGGAGTTTTTATCAGAAACCCCCAAGGTTTGTAGGACTTAAATGATGTGACAACAATAACGCAGTCAAAGAGTGTTAAAGCCAGGAGTATGACAAAGGTCTTTTTTTCTCCTGTTTCAGTGATCGTTTCACTATTTTGTAAATCTTAAAACATCATATAAATATGAGTCTTTGATCATGTTGTTTCTCCTGTGGTATGCTATGATACTGAATCCTTGTTGACTAAGTTTTCCAGCTTCCTGGCTTCTATCATGGGGAATTTAATACATTAATTGAGGACAATTGATGCCTAGATAAAAATCTAAATATTGTATTGTAGTTCTAGCCCATCATCAAAGAAAAGAGCTTATCCTTGGATGATTCCTTTTCTTTAAATAATATGAACCTGACTCTTGACTTGCTTTGAGGTACCTGAATTTTTGATATGTCTTTTAATAAGAGTTTCAGAAAGATCTTTTCAGGATTTTACAGGTCAGTAATTTCATTTTGCATGCTTAAGTAATTATGTGGTTTTGGAATGGCTATTCTGTTAAATACAGGAAATGCTGTGCTTTGCCATTCTTCAAAAAATGACAGCAATGAAAATTTTTCTTCTTTCCCTTTGCCCCATATTTCATTCTGATATGCTTGTTACCCTTATAAATGAAATCACCATATAGCTGTTGCTGCCTAAAATACCATATTCACACATGATCCTTTGGCATGCTACAGCATAAAATGAGCGAAGAAAGATGGTTTATCGTAAAAGAAATCTCTTGGAATTGCCCGACATATTTAGGTTTAATGATTCAATGTGAAATAAATCACTCTGAGATGCTAAACATACATTTTTAAAAAACGGTTAATTGTAGAAGACTAATAGGCAGTTGTATAACACAATGACTTGATTACTGAATTTGGAGTCAGGATATAAAATTATGGATCAGGAATATCTGAATTCTAAACTGATACCAGATACTTATTAGCTGTGTGATGCTAGACAAGTTACTTAATCCCTATTTGCCTGTTATTTTAGCTGTAAAATGGGGACAATAATAACATCTACCAATCAGGGATGTTGGGAGGATAAAATGAGTTAATATTTGTAAAATGCTTTGCAAATTTTAAGGTATTATACAAATGCTAGCTCTTCTTATTATTAATAGCAATCAGTTGGCAAGGAGACCCATGAGAAGCATGCCTCCTGAACTCTCTTTCAAGAAGCTACTTGCTTCCCAGAATTGACTAATTTATGGCAAGGACTTCACTGCTTTGAGTAGTAGATTTTTCAGCTACTGTATTCATGGCCAACAAAGAATTACTCTCTTATTGGCTTTTTTCTCAGAATAGATTTGAAAAGCAAAATCTATCATTGGAAGTATTTTTCCTCAAATGAAATCATGGAGAGTTTTTGGAGTTAATGATCCTGAACGGGGCCCTTTTTGAGTTAAATGGTAATGTTGGTATTTTTCATAGATGTTTTTCCTCATTAGAGTATGAATGGATGATATATGGTTGCAACTAATTCTCCAGATTCATGTTTTTTCATGTGTGGGATGTTTACTACAAAATAAGAAAGAAGGAAATGAAGTCTCTGGATAACAAAGCATCTTTCAAGATACTGTAAAGTTACCACTAGGGAAAAATTGTGTTCCAGTGTTATTTCTGTGAAATGTAAAGATAATTGAACAAACCCAGAATATGTTTCATGTAATTTGGACATAGTGGAAATCTCTAAAGCAGTTGCTCACTTTTTCAATGGTCTTAGTACATGGGTAACTAAGCCACCATAGTAAATCTTGAAAAACAAGTTCATGTTTAAGCTGAAGCAATATTTGAACAAAGTTTGTGAATATCATGATCCTGGGATTCTTAATTCTATATTTTCATTTCTTTGGTCCTTAATGAGGAAACATCCTAGCCCACTCACAATGTGTTGGGAATTGCTAGACAGACAGTATAACTCCTGTGGGTTGGATCCTTTACAAAATAATGACCTAGTGGTCTAGGACACGGGGGAGAGAGTATGTTAATATGAATTTTTCATACTTTTCCATTGAAACTCATGTTGAAAGGAATTTTTCTTTTAACTCATTCACTAAGGTTTACATAGCAGCAGGAAATACAGTATTATTTTCAGATCATAGTTTCCGCAGGATTTCTTTTAAATACTAATGTAACTCAGTGATTTTGGTGAACTGAAACTTGCCTTCTCATATTATCTTGGGGAATATTTGATATTAAGGTCATTGTCATACTTTCTCTCTGTAACACCACGCCTGCCACAAACTATGCACAAATTATGTGTGTGTGTATATGTAACTGACAGCATGTGATACTCTCCCCCCCCCTCAAAAGAAGTGGATAATAGATGGATAAGGCAGAAAAAAGAAATTATGTTAAACGTTTTACCATTATAGCTTCCTTCAAAAACCTAAAGATAGAATTTCTTATTTGATTTTTTTCAACAAAATTTGAAGCAAATTTGTCTTCATGCTGCACTCCATCCAAAGAGCATTACTACTGTTCTCAGTTAGGATTTCTCAACTTGGCATTCACAGAGACTAATCTTAACTCCATTATGAAATTATGATATTATAAATTTAGGATTTAAAGCTGGGATAATAAAGATGTAGTGGTTTGGAAATGCCATCAGTGAAAGTGGTTGCTTTTGAGATTTTTTTCTTTAATGTGGAAGTATGGTATACTGGCTGTCGCACTGGCCTTGGAGTGCAGGAGAGTCCTGGGTTTGAAATCTACCACTAAAGCTAACTTATTTAATAATGAACCAGTCATTTAAATCTTTCTAAGTCTGTTTTGTCTCCTGAAAAATGGGAATGATAATTTCTGTAGTATGTACCAGACAATGTTATAGTATCTGGATAAGATGAAATCAAATGAAATAATGTTTACAAGCTACGTGGTGAATCTTAAAATACCGTATAAGTAAGTTCTGTCATTTTCATAAGAGCGACCATTAACTTCAAGTCATAGACTAAAGCAGCAGCAGTACTCATGCCTGCTATAGCTTCTATTTGGTTTCCTTACACTACTAGCTTTTTGCTAATAGTGTATTGGACATTCCCAGTTGCAAAAACTAGAGCATTGTGAAATCAATGAATTTCTTAAAGTTTACTCCAATTTCTGCTGAATCTTAATGGTTAAAATGTATCTACGGGCATTTTAAAAGCAAAAGCTTTGAATCAATCTGTTTTTAACTATTAAATCCATCTCGTTATTTTTGACCACTGTAGCACAGGGGTCAAAGCCACATCTTTGCCCCACATTTTTTACATTATGAATGTCAGATTTTAATAATTGCAAATCATCATGCCAGAGGAAACAGGGCATAATGTGCTGAAGATTTAGGTGGGGGAGGGATTGTTTTGTTTTATTTTGTTTTTTCTGAAGTTGAAAATTTGAGTCAGACTTTTTCCCATGTGTGCAAATTCTCTCAGCTTAGATATGGTGAAACAGAGAATTGGCAGTAACACTACTGAATACAGTGCCCCTTCACAACTGGTGAATGGGTGTTTTGCAAGTCATTGCTACCTTTCCAGCTTCTGGGAAACTGTAGAAAGCTAGTATAGTGCGTTGGATCTGGTAGGATTAGCAAAATCTTCCCTATTCTATGTGTTTTCCCTTCGAAACTATGCTCAATTTATCCTGTAGGTATCTTGTCTGTGCATACTTATTTACATATTGTCTCCTGTGTTAGATTGTGAACTCCTAGGAAGCCGTGAATATTGTGTGTGTGTGTGTGTGTGTGTGTGTGTGTGTGAGAGAGAGAGAGAGAGAGAGAGAGAGAGAGAGAGAGAGAGAGAGAGAGAGAGAGATCCTTTGTGCTTAGCACATAGTAGGTGCTTAATAAAAGTGTCTTGACAAACTAGCTCTTCACAAAACATTCTCCAGTGCCAGTATTGTAGAAGGCCATACCCTTGCTACAAAATCTTATAAAGTCTCTGCGGCATGTTGTGTGGTATTACAAAGTTACCATCTGTTCTTCAGCTGATGTGAAAAACATTCAAGCAAGCATTAAAAAAAATTGCAGTGTGCTTTCATAAAAAAGTGGCAGGATTTTCTGCCTTCTCTTTCCCATGCAGGGAGGGGAAGCAGGGACAACTTTAGCCACTAGCTGTTTCAATCCCACGGCTTCACAGCTGCTTATTGCAGAAAGACTCAAGCTTCAGTGAACACTTTTTACCATGAATAGTCAGCATCGGCTTTATTATTCACCAGAATTGTGCCCTGCAATTCTCAATGGCATTTTATCTGTGCAACCTTACAGATTTTTTTTAATTGCTTTCCTTGGGGCAGGTAGTGGGGTCTGATCTTAGCCAGAGAAGAATGTTACTTATAAAAGGATAAAATAAAATAATGGCATGCATCATTCTCTTTTATAAATTCTACTATTTAAAATCTTTAAGGTCATATTTATTATGTTCAACATTCTGACTTGTAAAAAAAAAAAAGATGGGCCAAGGAAGACTAGCATTAGTTTGTGGGAAAATGAAGAGGTAGAATAGTTCGTAAGAAAACAGAAACATTGGCGCAGAATTAAGACACTCTCACTTCAAATGCATGTGGAATGGCACTGTAGGAAGAAACTAAATAGCTTTGGCAAGTGCCACTTAGCTCAACTGTGGAAGCCAGAGAAATATTTGATGGCATAGTCCTGGCATGAGCAACTTTTTGCACCTTTCATCATGAAAAATTACTAGCAGTTTAATGAGCAAATATAAAAATGATATATACTAATATTACTATATCAAGCACAAGGATACTGCCATCTCTGGGTGAAATGGAATATCTCATAAATGGTATAATACTAATGGAGAACATGAAGAGAAAAATACTTTATGAACTTTAAACTAGAGTTTGAATCCAAGTTAGAAAAATAAAATTCTATGAATTAGTTCCCAAGATATGATCAGAATGCTAAATGCGGTTTTTAGTGAGCAAGTTGTATTGGTTTGTGTTTGTATGTTTTAATGACTTTCAGGGATGAAGGAATAGTTCAGTTACGAGAAGAATCTGGCTTAATGTGTGAGCTAGAAGGTATCTCCTATAACTCGGGTTATACATCTTTGTTACCTTTGATTTGGTATTTATGATGATAAAATCTGATTATTATTTGGCGAGGTGGAAGACCTGTTTCTCTCTGAGTCCTTAAAGTCAGATTCTTACCTAAAGGTATCTATCAATTCGTCAAGAAAGACAAAGGGTTCCTTGGGGACCTTTCTGCTTTATATAAAGGTGCTATTGGGTCAATAGTCATAGTGTCATGGCTTCTTTTACCTTAAAAATAAAAGTAGTGAACGGAGTAAAGGCAGAAGGGGAAAGCCAGGACTCACTGATTTTGCTTTCCACCTAAGACCTTGCCCCCAAATTTAGAAGTTTAATAAATTTATCAGTTTTCAAGGAAAGAAAAAAATAGAGCAGGGCATTAAAACTCAACAAAAAGAGGAAGCACATATCTGTAATTCATTCCGACAACCTTTTCTTAATAATTAATAGTAAAAATAATTATAGCCAACATTTACATAGCACCTTAAGTTTTGCAAATTGATTTATGAATATTATTTCATTTTTGTCCTCACAAAATGCGGTCAGTGCTATTATTATCCATGAAGAAACTGAAACAGGGAGGTTAAGTAATTTGCCCAGAGTCACAGGGCTGGAAGAGAGGAAGTTTAGACAAGACCCTGTTCTTGCCCTTATGGGATTTAACATCTAGCAGGAGAAAAGGCATGAGCACAGATTGCAATCATAAACAGTATTACCTGAGAAGGGCCTTAGGTCTGAGGGGGAAAGTTACCAGTTAATAGAAAAAGTCAGATGAGGCTTCATGGAGGCAATGGTATTTGAGTTGGGATTTAAAGGAATTTAATAAACAAAGAGGGGGAGAAAGAAGTTATTCAGTCATAGGGGACAGAGTGATCAAAGTGCAGAGATTGGAAAACACAATCCAGGGACAATATTTCATCCTGACTGGAAAGAAATGTGCATGGAGGGTAGTAATATGAGATAAGCCTGGGAAGATAAGGCAGCTCTGATAGGAAGCCACTATAGAAACTCGGTTGGGTGGTATCTAGGCCTTATGCATGGGATATTTTAGTGAGAATAGAAGGAAAATATAGATGGAGTTAGGTGTTGCTTAGGTAAAGTAAAAACAAAAAAACCCCCAAAATTTGGGTACCTGGATATCAGAAGTGAGAGAATGAAAGGTGTTATGAAGTTTTTGAGAAGCTTAAGTTGAATGTGAATGGTGGTACCGCAGTCATAAATAGTCATAGACATAGATAAACAGAAGGAGAAAAGTAGTTTTAGGGGAAAAGAAAAGTTTGATTTTTTAACAAATTTTGTTTTAGATGGTGATCCAGGTACAATAGCTATTAATTAGGCAATTGGAAATGTGTGTGCAACTGAAGAGGTAAGGCAAGGCTGGAATTAGAGGTCTGAGAATCATCTGCATAGAGGCAATAGTTAGAGAATGAGATGGCTGAGGGACATAATATGGCCAAAGGATAATCATGAGGAATCTCATCACAGAGATTTAGAACGAGGTTGAAAACCCACAGAACAGTTAAGTGGAGGAGTAGCACAGTGAAATCAAGGGGGGAAATCATAAGAACATGATGTCTGAAGTTGAGTAAAGAGTATCCAATATGGATGTAGCCATTGGTTTACAACCTGAGGTGAAGACCACAGGTTATTAATGCTCCATTGAAAATACTTAAAGGAAGATGAGTAAATCTGGTCAAGTCAAGTTGTTAAGGCTCTTCTTGGATCATATACAGCATGGGAGAAAGCCCTGGTAACTAGACATATTTCTATTAACTTCCTTTCCCCTTCTCTCATAGAAAAAACAGAGAACTATATCTGGAATTAACCCACTGACAAGGCTATCCACACTTAGTGACACTATCATGTACATAGACTTCCTTTTCTTTTGGAATTATTTTAGTAGTAAAATGTAAAAGGCCTATGAATATAATTCTGTTATTTGAAATGTGATTTTGAAAATCACATGCCATGATAAAGTGACTTGGAGCCTGATGATTTGTCAACCCCAGGAGACAGCACCTGACTAGTAACTGGTAGCCACTACTCTAAGCTACATCTAAGCAGGATTCAAGAGGAAATGAACACTAGAATGAAGAATGGCAGGTCAGCCCTAAGGATAATGATAAATTCAAGGATAGAAGAAATTAAACCAGAACTAGAAAGTCAAAAAGTAAAAGTAACCTGAATATAGTTAGAATGAAATACTGGGAAACAAGTTTTGTTGCTTAATGAGATGAATGATTTGACCTGCTCAGTGTTTAAAATGTGGCATCAATGATAATAATGGTCATGATAGATCACAATTATATATTGCTTAAAGGGTTATAAAGTGTTTTCCTTTGAACAACTCATTGATGTGCATAGGAATAAATTATTGGGAGTATTTGCTTTTTATTCTTGATGTCAGTCAATATTCTCATATAATATCTGTCAGCTAGAAATAAAAACCCTTTTGGACCACTATATAAACATAAACCTATATAGGACTTTAATATAGTAAGTTCTGTATTTAATGTCCACTATGTAAGTATAACTTTTTTTGGTGAGGATTTTTTTTTTCTTTTTGTTTTTTGTGTCAGATTTCATGATGTTTTTTGTAATTCTAGTATATGAGAATGGTAACTAAATAAAGGGAGAACCAGGCTGCATAATACTTTTTATATGTCGGGGAGAATGTTATTTGGGCTAGAAAGGACTGAACAAATCTAGCTAATAAGGAATTGATGGCTAAGATAAGTAAAATAATATTAAGGCAGCACCTTGCTGACTTTGATGAATTCAAGACATGTGACCTGGCTGAACTATCCATAGTACTGAAAGAACTGGCAGATGTCATTGCTGAGACTGTCAGTGAGTGATGTTTAAAAGATCATAGTGGGCTTGAAAACAGGATTTGCTCTCATAAATTTCAATAAAAGGGAATAGAATGCAGCCTACAAACTTTAAGCCAGTGAGCTTCACTTTGATTCTTAGAAAAATTCTCCAGTATATTATTACACAATTGGTTAGTGAATACCCAAAAAAGGAAGTGGTGATAATAAAAATCCAGAGTAATTTTGTCAATAACAGGGAGTGATAGAAAAATCTCATTTCCTTTTCTGATGAGGAACCAGACTGATAGGTGAAAAGAACACTGTAGATATGATTTACCTTGATTTTAGCAAAGCATTTGGTAAAGTCTCTCCTGCTAAAACTCGTTGAAAATATGGAGAGATATCATTATATTATATTATATTATTTATATTATATTATGGTGGATATAGACTGGGAGGAATTGGCAGACATAAAAAAAATAATCATTGGTATGTTCATACCAATTTAAAAGGAAGTTTTCAATGGAAAGTACTAGGATCTGTGCTGTTAAAATACTTTCATTAGTCACTTGGAAAAAGACAGAAGACGTGCTGCTCAGATTTGTAAATTAGAGAAAACTGATGACAAGGTCAGGATGCAAAAGGACCTAGACAGGCTAAAACACTTGATTACCTTTAATAAGATATAAATTAATAAGGATTTACATTTATAAAATCTTAAAGTTAGGTCAAAAATCAACTTCATAAATACAAGATACAGATATCTAGACAGCATTTCATCTGAAAAAGGTCAAAATGAGTGAATATTGTCATATGACAATGAAGTGTGATCTAACTGCAATCTAGGCTACTTTAAAGGAACCATGGTATCCTAGATGAGCAAAATGAGTTCACTCCTGCCCTGTGACTTGTGCTCAAGTCTGGAGTATTGTGTGCTTAGTCCTGAATGTCATATTTTTAGGAATGACACTAATAAAATGGAGCCGATTCAAATGAGGACAACCATGATGATGAATTTCTTCAAAATCATGCTAATGATACCTAATGGTAAAGGAACTGAGGATTCTTGCCCTGGAGAAGAGAAGGTATAAGAGTGGAAACAATATTTGTGTTTAAGTATTGGAAGAATTGTCATGTAGAATAAGGATCAGGCTTTTAGTTTTTTGTGTTCTCAGGAATGATAAATGAAAACTGAAAAGAAGTAAATTTAGATTTAGTGTCAGGAAAAGAAATAAAACTTCCTAACGAATAGAGTTGTCCAAAAATGGATGGATATTGTCTTATGAATGCTTATACACACACACTCATGCATGCATGCATGTATATATGTGTACGCATGGGCACACACACATGTACACATGTATACATATACATACATACACGCACACACACACACACACACATATATATATATATATATATATATATATATATATATATATATATATATATATATATATATCCAGTCCCCCCCATCCCAGGGACTGTGATGTCCTCATGGATAGGGAGTCTTATTTTTGCCAGTGTGTCTCCCGGTCCTAGCAAAGGACCTGGCACATAGTAGGCACTTAAAATGCTAATTTTAGTAGGCACTAAAAATGCTAATAGATTTCTCTGCACAGCTCTAGGTGGAAGAACTGGGCACAATACGTAGAATTTGCAGAGAAGCATATTTAGTTTTCAGGTAAAGAAAAACTTTGTAACCAGTATTGACAGGTACAATAGACTTCTATATAGAGGTTTTGAACTCTGTCAGTTTTCCAGGAATTTTTTTCAGATATATTGGAGCAGGAATTCTTAGTCACGGAGATTGGACATGATGACTTTCCAGCTCTGAAATGCTGCGATTTTAATTTAATGCACAATAATAGTTCATATGAATATGGCACTTTATGGTTTATAAATAAAGCACTTTACGTCCATGAAAATAAAGGACTTTAAATAGGTTGTCTCATTTGATGAATGAATCTGTTTATACTCTAAGCATCCTGTTCGTAATGCTTGGGTCATGTTATTCACCTTTGTACAATCAGAAAATCTGGATCTTTTCATGGACCTACTTATTAGTAGGTCTGTACATCAGATTCCTCAGATTTTCCTCAGTTTTTTTTTTTTGGCCATCTAAATTCTAGAGTGTCCCTGACCTTTCACACTCCTTTATAGTTTTAGTATCCTGGAAGAAGGACTTTAAATCCAATTCTCCAAAGGGACTTTTTTATACTTTCTGCCTGCTAAGTATGAGAAACATTAACAATTTCCCAAGGACTGGCCAAAGAGCCAAGATAATAAAGTCCAATTGTTTGGATATTTTAGACTACCAGAGCTATTCATTCAAAAGAACTGGACCAAGGAACCACCAAACTCATCACTTTTGCTTTTCATAACCAGTTGGTTAACTGCAAATTGACATGGAATGAGTCATTTGCGTTCTCAAAAGATAGCCCTCGTTTTTTTGATGTCCTTTTTTTTTTTGCTCTCTATGACACTGCTGACATTGAAAACAATTGTTTTTTCAAGACAATTTTGTTCTCAGATTGATTCCTTGAATGTAGAGCAAAGATAAGAAATGGACCTATTACAAATCTTATTTTAGCTTTTTCCAGTAATATTAAACCATTTCTGATAGCATTTCTTTTAGGACTTCAGATTTAGGAGTAAGATGTGTGACACCAAAAATATAGAATATCTTGGGAGATATTGCAGTTCTATTTCAAAAGGAGGGGGAGCAATGAGCATCTTGGAACAATGCAACATGAAACCAAAGCCTGGACTCTACAATGCATTTGGCATACAGAACTTCGGTAATCAGTTCCTGGTGCCTGCTACATTTTTTTTTTTTTTTTTGGTTACTGCGGTGCCATTCACATTTTGTCCTATGTCTGCTCACAATCGTTAAATAAAATGTTTCAGACGCCAACATCTTGTGTTACGGTTTCAGAAAGAATACTGGGTTATAAAATAATGAACATCACAGTATTTCAACAAAGGCTTTTTGCCCTTGTAAAATTTAAATGTGTTTGGATTATGTTTCTAAAACCAAAAAGGCAGTACTTATGAAATGTGTTTTACTTTTATTAAACTGGCCCCTGGGTCTATCATCAGACTCACCTATATTTGCAAAGCATAAGGATTTAACTACTTTTTTTTTTCTGCGTACTAAGGGAAAAACTTAATTTCCCTAGGTGTTATAATGGTTAGGTGATTAAGATTCAAGGTAGCCTGCTCTTGATTATTCATGGACTGGCTATCCAGGTGGGAGATTGTCTTTGTTTACTGTTTCCTTTCTTTTCTCTCTCTCTCTCTTGCAATGAAAAGAGAACTATTCTCAAGAGACTGAGTCTCTTCCTTTCCCTTTTCCCCACCCCCTCCAATAAATACCAATGATGTAGTTAAATTAGAAATCTAAAGTCATTCTTACAGGTTTATGAAGTATCTGCCATACTTTTTCGTTGTGAATCTCATTTCTTGAATGTTTTGTTTTAAATATCTTTTCATTTGACATGATCAATATAGTTCACTGATTAGAAATTTGCATCCTGTTAGGGATTTTTTTTCAATCAAATAACCAAAATAGTTTTCCTCCTTAAGCACTAATCAATTTTTGACATTAAAGATCAAGTATTTGATTATATCCATTGTTGTTATTTCAACTTCTGAGCATGTAAAAGATTTTGCTTCCTTTTGTTATAAAGTCTTGCAGAGTTACTCCCACCTTACTTTTGCCACAAGAATAGTAAAATGTCTTGCACCTAAAGGCATTCTGTGTAACGGGGAATGAAACCTAGTAAGAGAACCTATATATCTGCAGGCAGCCATTGAGATTCTTGGAATGGCAATTGTTAGTACTTAAGTATGTGTTAACTTGAGTCCTGGGGACAAAAAAAAAGTGTTGCTAATACCAGGTGGTGTTCCTACCTTTTCATTCCTTTTTTAAAGCCTCAAGGGCCAAGGGTAGAGAAAAGAGAGAATAAGATTTTTAACTTGAAGGATACTGACAAGAATTGGTGGTTAGTGTGGTTTTGGTTAACATAATCTCTCAAATAGTAAGTATCCCACTTTTATGAATCAGCAGCCTATTCAAAATGATTTGGAAATGTTCTGTGGTAGGGATTGGCTTAGGTTGGTTCGGAGTAGGATTTCTTTTTTAAACATGTTTTTCAATTCATAGTGATACAGAAATATTTTTTTGTGAGATACTCCATAACGGTGTCTTCTAAACACCCAAGTCTTGCATTGTCTCTCCAGTTTGTTTCTGTGTTCTAATTATACTGTTGGCCCTCAATTTTTAAATCTTCCAACCATATAATTACTACTTTTATAACTTTTCCCCATTTTTTCCTATTCATTCTGCCTCTATAACTCCTGTTAGATAATTCTTCTCTTCATTTCTCTTTCCTCTTTTTTGTTCCTAGCCAAAGTTTATAGGATTTAGAGCTGTAAGGGAACTTGGGTTTCATTGAGTATAATGCCTCATTTTACAGATGGTGAAATTGAAGCCTAGAGATGTGAAATGATTTGCCAAGGTCACACAGATAGTAAGGAGCATAGCTAGGATGCAAGCTCCGATCTTTAAAACCAGGGCTCTTTTTGATACACTATGATTTCTGCTGATGTGTTCCAGAAAGGCTGTCTGGTAGGTTACCTTTCTCTAGGGAAATTTGGATCCATTTTACTTTGGAAGGATCCACTATCCTTCAGGGATAGTAATGCATTGACTATGAATTTCCCCAGGGAGAACTTTTAAGTATGGGTTTCCTAACTAGCATGTATGCCAAATGACTTGTTTCAAAGTGGTTGCTTCTTGGTGGTATTTTCCTTGGGGGCCTCTCAGATCATGAGAGATTGAAGTTTTTAATTCCTAGGATTACTGTGTTACTTTCAGCTACTCAGCCATAGGAGTACGGATCACTATTGAGTACTGTGGTTTTCATGGCATTTAAAGTTTGTGGTCTAGCTACTGAATTGACATTTTCAGTTAGTGGCTTCCCATTTTATTAGGCATGCTTAGGGCATGGGGGAGGAGGGTACATGCACATGCATGCATGCTCACTTTCTGTGGCCATAGGATACAGAAGTTGGACCTAGAGATAGGAAAATTAGTTCTTGACCAAAACCTTGACAAATTAGTAGTGTTTCCTAGGCAAGCACTTGAGTTTTCTGAGTCTCAGTCTCCGCCAATTGTAAAATGATAAAGTCATCCAATTTTATAGCTGCAAAGGACCTTAAATCTCATCTGGTTCAATGCTTTCATTTTTCATAAAAAGAAACTGAGGCATAGAGAGATAACCTGATATATCCAGGGTCACGCAACAGATTCAGCAGATGGATTCTGCCAGCAAAGGTTATCTAGCAGTTTATTTCTTTTTGATGTTGAGATTTGACTACATCTAAGGACACAACACTTTTAATTTTTCTGAAACTTTCTAAATTCCTTGGAGTTTTATTGTGTGATGACTTGAAACTACCTCTCATGAATCATATTGAAGTTAGTTTTCCAGTCCTGTATAACTACTACTAAGGTACAGTTGTGTACCTCTTTATATTCTATACTGCACTTTCCTTATAACTTTAAAGCATTGGTAATGAGAGTATTGTTATCCCCATTCGGGAGCAGAATCGGTTGAGATTCAGAGGCATACAGATTTAGAGTTGGAAGGGACCTTAGAGGCCATAGTCCAACCCCACCTCCATTTCATAGATGAAGTATTTGAGGTTTTGAGAGATTAAACAACTTGCCCACTATCACCCAGGGACAGAACCAAAGTCTTTTGACTCTAAAAAGCAGTACATTTTCATCTCTTACTGTGCTACCTTGACTCACTGGCATAGCAGAAAGAACACTGAACTTGAAAATCTGACTCTGCAACTTATTTCTTGGATGACTTTGAACATGTCACTTATTCCCTCTGGAATTCAGTTGCCTCTTCTCTAAAATGTAAAGGTTTTTCTAGATAATTGCTAAGGTTTCTAAATCTTGAGTCTATGATCCACCATCAAAGACTGGATCATACTTCATTGTATCCCTTATAGCTCCTACCAGAGGGTATTGGACGCTGTGGGGTGATTAATGGTAATGATGAAGATGACAATGACTAGGTTTCATGGCAACGATGGAAGTAAAATTGTTATAAGTTGCTTTAACAGCAATAATTATTTGGAATTACACAATATTTGAGAGACCCTTATGTTAACAATTTAAATTCAGTGGATGGGCTATATATATTAGGTTTATAGAAAGGTATGGGGACTAGCCCTGTAATTTTCTTGCCAGGGAGAATTCCCAGATGAAAAATCCCTGTTACCAATGCAAGTCAGCATCTTCTCTTCCACTTACGACCTTACAGAAATGATTAGAGAACCAAGAGTTTAAGTGATTTTCCTATGATTATTCAATAAATATATCAGAAGCAGGACTTAAACTTATGTTTTCCTGACTTTAAGGTAAGAGCTCTGTCCACTAAGTTACATGACCTCTTTTTCAAAGAATGTATAGAAAATACTATGCCAAAATTTTAGTTGGCCTAATTGATTTAATATATCACACATAATATGTACTACTCCTGTCATATAATATAAAAAGGAAATATAGTGTGTTTTTATTAACCTGAAGTAACCAAAATTAATTGCTTATTGGTTATGATCTTTTTCAGAGCTTTTATATCCTCTGATTGCTAAGATGTGTAGTAGCTATAATTATGAATTTGTGTTTAATGTTAAATAGTAATACTTCATGTGACAGTTGGTCTTTAATCCTTATTGTCTATTTAGGATAAACATTCTTCTCACACACACACACACACACACACACACACACACACACTCGTGACCTTCTCCTTTTTCTCTCTTCATCCTAAAAAAAAAAAAGTATTCAAAATAAAGAAGTTAAAAGAATCAAAATGGAAGGATTTCATTAGTTGAATTTAAATAGTATATACTCCAAAGGTTGGTGAGATCACAGATAATGGCAAAATTTGATCACCCTGAGACTTTTGTGAATAGGAAAGACAAAAGATCCCTGTGTGTTTCTTATACATGTTTGCTTGGCAATCAATTGATGCATCATTTAAGAAATGGACATGAATAGGGCCCCTAGAGTTCAATCCTTTTTTAAAAACCATTGTCACAAAAGACAGGGAGTGAAATCCAGAAAAACTTAAGGAGATTCATTCAACCTAATGTGTCAGACTTGTGGGGATTCAATATAGCTAAAACATTTTAAGGAAAAATACATTGTTTTTCATGGTGCAGTTTAAATAACTTTGAAATTTAGCACTTGAACTTTGGGAAAAATTAAATTTAAAATTTTAACTTGGGGAAAAACTTGTTTTTTTTTAAAATTTATTTATTTTAGTTTTCAACATTCATTTCCACAAGATTTTGAGTTCCAAATTTTCTCCCCATCTCTCCCCCCCACCCCAAGACACCATGCATTCTGAATATCCCTTCCCCCAATTTGCCCTCTCTTCTATCACCAATCCTCCCTTCCCTTATCCCCATTCTCTCTTTTCTTGTAGGATGAAATAGATTTCTATGCCCTATTGCCTGTATTTCTTATTTCCCAGTTGCATGTGAAAACAGTTCTCAACATTTATTCCTAAAACTTTGAGTTCCAACTTCTCTTCCTTCCTCCCTCCCCATACATCCCCACTGTAAAGGTAAACAATTCACTATAGGCTATACATGTGTAGTTATGCAAAAGACTTACATAATAGTCACGTTGTGAAAGACTAACTATATTTCCCTCCATCCTATCCTGTCCCCCATTTATTCTGTTCTCTCTTTTGACCTTGTCCCTCCCCAGAAGGGTTTACTTCTAATTACTTTCTCCTTCCTTTTGCCCTCTCCCTTCTATCATCCCTCCCACATTCCACTTATCCCTTTCTCCCCTACTTTCCTGTAGTGTAAGATAGATTTTCATACCAAATTGGGTGTGCATGTTATTCCCTCCTTAAGCCAAATGTGATGAGAGTAAGCTTTACATTTCCCCTCTTAGCACCCCCTTTTTCCCCTCCATTCAAAAAGCTTTTTCTTGTCTCTTTTATGAGAGATAATTTGCCCCATTCCATTTCTCCCTTTCTCCTCCCAATATATTCCTCTCTCACCCCTTAATTTTATTTTATTTTATGGATATCATCACTTCCTATTCAACTCACCCTGTGCCCTCTGTCTATATGTATGTAATCCTTCCAACTACCCAAATACTGAGAAAACTCTCAAGAGTTACAAATATTATCTTTCCATGTAGGAATGTAAACAGTTCAGCTTTAATAAGTCCCTTATGAACCCTCTTGCCTGTTTACCTTTTCATGCTTCTCTTGATTCTTGTGTTTGAAAGTCAAATTTTTTATTCAGCTCTGGTCTTTTCATCAAGAATGCTTGAAAGTCCTCTATTTTATTGAATGACCATTTTTTCCCCTGAAGTAGTATACTCTATTTTCTTGGGTAGGTGATTCTTGGTTTTAATCCCAGTTCCTTTGACTTCTGGAATATTGTATTCCAAGCTATTTGATCCCTTAGTGTAGAAGCTGCCAGATCCTGTTATCCTAATTGTATTTCCACAATACTCAAACTGTTTCTTTCTGGCTGCTTGCAATAGTTTCTTCTTGACCTGGGAACTCTACAATCTGGATATGATATTCCTAGGAGTTTTTCTTTTTGGATCTCTTTCAAGAGGTGATCATTGGATTCTTTTAATATTTATTTTACCCTCTGGTTCTAGAATATCAGGGCAATTTTTCTCGATAATTTCATGAAAGATGATGTTTAGACTCTTTTTTTTCATCATGACTTTCAGGTAACCCCATAATTTTCAAATTATCTCTCCTGGATCTGTTTTCCAGATCAGTTGTTTTTCCAATGAAATATTTCACATTGTCTTCCATTTTTTCATTCTTTTGGTTTGGTTTTGTAATTTCTTGGTTTCTCATGAAGTCATTAGCTTCCATCTGTTCCATTCTAATTTTTAAAGAACTATTTTCTTCAGTAAGCTTTTGAACCCTTTTCCATTTGGATAATTCTACTTTTTAAAGCATTTTTCTCTTTATTGAGTTTTTGGACCTCTTTTGTCATTTGGGTCAGTCTATTTTTAAAGATATTATTCTCTTCAGCATTTTTGGGGTCTCCTTTAGCAAGCTGTTGACTTACTTTTCATGATTTTCTTGCATTGCTCTCATTTCTCTTCCCAGTTTTTCCTCCACCTCTCTTACTTGATTTTCAAAATCTTTTTTGATTTCTTCCATGGCCTGAGACTATTACAGATTTATTTTGGACTTTGATGTCTTCCTCCAGTAGTACGTTTTGCTCTTCCTCATCTGAATGGGTAGAGGAAAATATCTCTTCACCAAGAAAGTAACCTTCTATAATCTTATTTTTTCCTTTTTTGGGGCATTTTCCTAGCCAGTAACTTGACTTTTGAGTTCTCTGCCAAGTGGAAGGTATACTTTAGGGACCTATAAGTTCTTAGTTCCTCCACAGTGGCACAATTAAGGGAGACTTTTCTCCTCTCCTGGCCTGTGTTCTGGTCTGGGAGCAACCGCAAACTTTTCTGCCCAGCATCTTCTCCAAAGCCTCCACCAGCTCCACCATGCTAGAGCTCCTCCTCACCCCAGAGTCACCACTCAGGACCGAGATTCAGATCATCTGCTTGATTCCCCCATGGTCTTTAGACTGAGGGCTCCAAAAGTGGATGATATGCTGCATTGACTTCCACAGCCCTGAGTCTGAGGTTAGGGTAGCACCCTGCTCCCTTCTCACCCAGTTGAAAGAGCTTTCTCACTGACCTTTGAAGCTATCTTTGGCATGTGTGGGGTGAGAAATCTTGCAACTACAACTGCTGCCCAGGATTCCACCTGCTCCAGTCCTGTCCCTGCTGCGCCATGCTAGGCCACACTCTGTGGACTGTGCTCTGCTCTGAGCCAGGTGCAGTAGACCTTTCCTGTTGGCCTTTCAGGCTGTCTTGGGCTGGAAATCTCTTTCACTCTGTAGTTTTGTGGCTTCTGCTGCTCTAGAATATGTTTCAAGTCATTTTTTACAGATATTTTATGGGCTTTGGGGGTAGAGATAAGAGTAGGTCCGACCTTCTACTCCACCATTTTGACTCTACCCCCCAAAATTTATTGTTGTAATGACAAACAGGTGTCATAGTTCATTATTAGATGAAAGTTTTAAAAAAATCATTGGTTTGCTTATTTAATGTAAATCAAACGTGTATCCCCAAATTTTCAGATATTTTAAAACTGTCTTTGAAAAGTCAACATCATTATAAGGTTATTAGTGGAGGTAATCAAATAATAATAAATATCATTCTACTTTAGAGTATTTACCTAAATGATACCAAAACTACTTATATGCATTTTTCCATTTTTTTAATGTTTCAATATCCTTTGTACTTTGTGAGGTTATGGTTATGTATAATGAGCTAGAAATTAACTTATAGGTTATCTAATCTAAATTGATTTTATGAATGAAGAAAGTGAGACCTACAGAAATTAAATTGTTTGCATGAGGTCATCCAAAGAGTAAACAGTAAATGTGGAAATGTTAGGGCCAAACACTGATTTTTGAAATTTTTAAATGTATTTAATATTTTATTTTTCCCCAGTTATATATCAAAACAATGTTTAACATTCATTTTTAAAACTTTGATGTTCAAATTATCTCCCTCCCCAAACTACCACATTGAGAGGGCAAGTAATTCGATATATATATAGATTATACATGTGTAGTCATGAAAAACATTTCCAAATTAGTTATGTTGTGAAAGAAATCAGAACACCCTCCAAAACAAAACAAACTGAAGAAAAATAAAGTTAAAAAAGTGTGCTTCAGTCTGTATTCGAACACCATAAGTTCCTTGTCTGGGAAGCATTTTTCATCATAAGTCAGTTATTCAGAGTTGTCTTGGATCATTATATTGCTAAGAATAGCTAAGTCTTTCACAACCAATCATCTTACAATATTGTTATTACTTTGTAACCGGTGTATTTCACTTTGTGTCAGCTTGTATAAGTCTTTCCAGGTTTTTCTGAGAGCATCTTGCTTATCATTTCTTACAGCACAACAGTATTCTATTATAATCACATACCATAATTTGTTTAGCTCTTCCCCACATTGGGCATCTTCTCAGTTCCCAATTCTTTGCCACCAGAAAAGAGCTGCTATAAATTACATAAATTGTATGTATATGTCTGTGTGTGTATGTGTGTGTATACATATATAAATGTGTATGTTTTTTTCCTTTTTTAAAATCTCTTTTGGAATACAGATCTTGTATCAAACACTGTTTTTTTCCCCAATGAATTACATTACCTTGATTCAGAAACAGGAAGTCTGGATAAATATTAATGACCCTTACAAAATAAACACTTTTGTTGGAATTTCTTATCTAGAAAAAAAAGGTTGAAACCTTGGCTGAACTTTGAATACAGCGGATACCTTAATGCCAAAGATACCACATTACTTATTGATTTACACTGTGAAAATGAGGTCACTTGTCCTAGTTAAACCTTAATTGCATTTGTTCCAACTTTCAAATCCTTTTGCAAACTTCAACCCACCTCCAAGTTTAAGCCCTATCACAAAGCATCTCACCTTTGGGGATTGCTAGAATCAGGTGAAAATTCTCCAGTTCTGCCCCTCCCCTTTGTTTCTAGCGTCCTTTCTCAAAGAGTGATTTTTATGTCTATAAAATCACAAGATCTAGGACCTGAGAGGGTTATCAGAGAGGTATCTATTCTAAGAATTCCTCTACACTATTGCTGAAAAGTGGTCCTAAAGGCCTTGCTTGAATATCTCCAGTAAGAAGAAATCCAGTATCTACCTGACTCTTTTCACCTTAGCTAGCTCTAAACCTTAGTTTCAAGCTTTATCCTTGACACTTAGATACTGACTCTGTGACCCCTGGGCAAACAATTGACCTCTCAGTTTTCCAGGCCAGTTATGTGAAATTCAAATAGAAATCTGGTTGGAGTGATGGGAATAAATTATATGTAAGGATTCCATGAGGATCCAGCTATTTATTTTGTTTTAAAATATAATATTGCTGTTCAGTTGTTTCAGTCATGCTCACCTCTTCATGTCTCCATTTGGCTTTTTTCTTGGCAAAGATACTGGACTACTTTGCTGTTTTCTTTTCCAGCTCATGTTACAAATGAGGAAACTGAGGCAGAGTTAAATGACTTGCACAGGGTCAAATATCTAGTAAGTATTTGAAGCTACATTTGAATTCAAGTCTTCCTAAGTTCCTAACCCAGTGCTATTGGATAGCTACCTAAAGGAAGAGGTTTGGTGCCATCTAAAAATATATCTTTGTAATATTGTGGTCTACAACCAATCTACAATGATTTCTTTTAAAATACTGCAATGGCATGTTGTTGTTATTTTTTGGGGGGAATTGAGAGGATTATTGTTTTATTGTTCAGTCACTATCAACTGTAAGATCAAAAATCTGTACTATGTCCCCTCCCAACACTAAAACCACCTTTCTATTTGTTACCTCACCAAAAAAACCCCCCAAAAAACCTACCGTTTTTAACTATCTGGTCTAGTCTTCTCTTCTTTCTTTTAGATTTATTAATTGTACCCTTATTATCTCTGCATGTGAGAGAACCATAGAATGATACTTATTGCTCACACAAGAATTTTTAAAATTAAGTCTAATCATCACTACATTTGGACATATTAAAAAATTGATCATACCTGTGGTTACCTGTTGTTCAGTGCAGTCTTGGTTCACAGAAAATGTATTTATCCCTCCCCCCCCCAAATGGCCATACTTTGAAACAGGATTTAATTTGGCTATAATATTAGTATCTTTGGAATGTTTCATATTGACAGATGATACCTGGTCAGTGCACCATCAAGAAAACTAAAATGATAAAATAGATTCTTGATTCTAGAATATGGAATTATTTAATATTTCCTTAAACATTTGTTTCTTACTTTGTTGTGAGCTAGTTGACATCATCAGTGCATTTAGAGAAAAAATAAGTGCTTCTTAAGAACCTTTTCTGTTTCTTTAGAAGCAAAGTTTTAAATGTTTCATGGAATATTTTAGAGCATTTGGGAAGACAACAAATGTCCTTAAGAAAGAAAAAAGATAAATTCACAGACACTCAAAAGTGGTATTCATACAACCAAAGCAAATTAGTGGATTATGCAATTATCTTTTGAATTGGTGGGCTATGCAAATAGTCAGATTTTATAATTCATGTTAAGGTGGTCCCCCAGAAACCTCCAAATTGGCTGTTTGGACAATTTCTATTTTGTCTAGGAATTGCTTTACCTTTTCCTTGTGGGCAACGTAGAGATCATGATCGTGGCAGCAATGAAAAAAATATGCTTGTGTTTCTTACTAGACTTTTAATGGTGATGGATATATCTTATCCTTAGAATCTGAAACCTATTGTGTATTCTTTATTTTAAAAAGTTAATAATTACCTATTGTGTATTTCCTCTTTTCCTTGAATTAGTATATCTCATAGTTTGAACAGAACCTCTCATTGAATTTTTTAAAAGTGTAGTTATATAGGGTATGCCTTTTTTGTTTCAAAGGACATGAAAGAGTACCTCTGTAGGGACAGTAATCTATTACAGGAAATATGCCTGAGAACATAAGGTTTTCAACAGAGCAGTGATGGTATTTGGAGTTTTTAGATGGCATCACATGCTCCAGTGTTTTGGTTAATGATGCTTTTTTCCATCTTAACATAGGAATAATCCAAGTGTGAAATCTTAATACTTAGCTTAACTTTTAGTTCTGAGTGATTGTCTCAACACTTGCTACTACAGGAGTATGAAGATGCCTAACTTTTTGCCACTTTGCTACAAGGGAAATTTCAGAAATTTAAGAAGTTGCCCACAAACGATGTCGTTTGGCATGTTGTCATTTCTCTTCCAAGAGTGTAAATAAGTTTAGTGATGTGGTTAAAGGTGTCACATCCAGTTTCAGTATAATGGCATTTCCATTTTAGTGCGGTATATCTGTCTGGTCAGATGAAGTTTAATGTGCAGCTAAAATAGAAGCATTGTCTCCGAAATTCTACACTCTAAGAAACGAGAAGCATGAGTGTAGTCTTCTTTATTTTTGAAGGCGTGGAAGGTGTGTGATTGTGAGTATTGCCATGCTTGAATAAATCCTGTTGTATTTTAGTTCCTTTACTAGCCTATGAATGAATTACTTGGGATAGGATCTAACCTGCCAATCATCAGACCGTAAAAAATGTAACCTTAAATGATTGAATGTTAGAGTCAGGAACATCTCTGCTCAAATCTAACTCTGACGTTTATTAACTGCACAACCATGGGCAAGTCTTTTAACTTCTCTAAATCTCTGTTTTCTCATCTGTGAAATGGAGACAAAAACGACCTACCCCATGGGGTTGTTGGGGCGAAGAAATGAGGTGGCCTATGTAAAATGGGAGTTATAACTATAGTGCTACATTTATTGTTTTTTATTCTTCATTTTTTAAGATTTGAGAAATTGAAGGCCAAACAGATGACATAAGACATGTGGAATGCTGGGATTTCTCCATGGACATACTCTTTATTATTCAGCCTTTCTCTCTAATGCTTCTTACATAAAAACAAGGTATATTAATTGCCTAATAAAGTCTGTACAGTTGAAAAATAAAGATTGTTTTAAGATCTATGACCCCAAAGGAAAACAATATTAACCTTTCAGCACCTTCCCTACCCCCTACCAGATGTTTTACTTATAGTTTCTTTTTTCTACTGTTTTGCTTATTATTTTCTATTGAAGAGGCATTTTTTTATGCATGGAACTATCCTTGACAGATTTTTTATTAATAAATTATAATATGAGAAGATAGTAACTCACAGATGGAATTATTAAACTCCATAATGAAAGGGTATGAAAATATATTAAGTAATATAAAGAAGAGAGAAGAAGGAAGTTTATAAGGGACACAGACAAGCAAGGCAGTTTTGGTACCAACATGTTAAAATTGATATGTACTTTAAAAGCAAGCTTTACAAATAGAAATCTGTGGTTTCAAATATATGAAAAGAGAAATATCCATTAAGCCAACAAAATTATATATAGTAATGGATTAATTTGTAATGTAAAAAAGCATTCTTGTATAATTGAGACCCAAAATGACACTTTTAAATCTTGTTAGCTGTCTGGAGTTCCGACTTGGCTTTGCCACAAATTTAGAAATGGAAAGGTCCTTTTAGCATTAGGGTAACACCAGAAATCTCCTGGGCTATTATTTATTTTTTAAACGCACAGAAGAAAGTCTCATAATTATTTTGTAAATTTTCTTGGGAAGAGGGAACGATTCTTTATCAATTATTCACTCAACATTTTTTATTATTCTCCTGTTATTTGCCAGCAATTGTTCTAGACCCAGAGGATTCAAAGACAAACATGAAATAATCTTTTATTGATCTTGATTTAATATGTAAATACATTTATAAAATCAAAATTATATTTAGATGTCTGGATTCGCATTGACATCACCCAGCTTTACAACAGAGAGGTCAAATGCTGCTGTGGAAAGAGTCATTGATTTTCATTCCAATCCCAACTGTTATCTCTCTTAGACAAGCTGCTGAACTCCCTTGGACCTCAGGTTGTTCAGATGTAAATGAACTGGTTGGTCTGGATCATGGGTTTCTTAACATCTCTCTCTCCCTGTCTCTCTGTCTCTCTCTGTGTGTCTCTGTCTCTCTCTCTCTCTGTCTCTCTGTCTCTCTCTGTCTCTGTCTCTCTCTCTGTCTCTATCTTTCCATCTCTCTGTCTCTCTCTCGACACACACACACACACACACACACACACACACACACACACACACACACACCATTGGACATCTTGATGAAGCCTGTGGACTCCTCAGAAAACTCCAATGTTTTCAAATGCATAAAATAAACAAGTTAGACTTCAAAGGAATCCACTTAGACTGAAATGTTGCCATCATTACTGTTGATGTCATTATTATTCATTCATGGATTTCCCACTAAAAACCCTAGATGGTCTTTTGTAGCTCTGAAGTCCTGTGATTCTCCTTGGTGTACTCGGTCTTACCTTCTGCTATAGAGCTGGCTTATATCCTCCCTATCTAACTGCTCCTTCTTTGTCTCCTTTGTTGTATCATCACTCACATCATATCCCCTCACAGTTGGTATAACTCCATTGACTCCCTGTGGATAAAATAGAAACCCTTCTGCTGGAGGTTTGGAATTATTTACAACCTTGTCCCAACTTACCTTTCCAATCTTAACTGCTATTAGTACTTTTTGCCCCAATTTCAAGTTAGCCAAACAGATTTTCTTCTTCTTCTCCCTGCAGGATTCCCCCAGTGCATTTGCAATGACCGTCCCCACATTGGCTTCTTACAATCTCTACTTTACAATTCAACTCATAGACTTGTAGATCTGGAGTTTTGAAAGGACCCCAGAGACTATCTAATCCAATTTCTCCTTTTTAAGGATAAAGAAACTCGGACCCTCCCCTTATTTGTTAAGGCTCTCTTGATCCCCCAAGTATCAGGGTCTCAACCTCCAAATCATCTTGTTTCTATTTTGCAGAAACTCACATAAATACACATTGTAAGTAGCTTGAGACCAGGGATTGTTTCACTTCCATCTTTGTATTCCACCTCCTCACACATTGCCCCAGCCAATAGTTGGCACTTAAGAAATGTTTGTGGACTGATTTATTGCTTGGAATCGAAATTGGCTTATTGCTATTGAAGCCAGAAGACTCAAGGGCATTTTCTAGTTCTTTACTTCACTAACCCTGTGACCTTGGGCAAGTCATTTCATGTCAAGGAGCTTCAGGTTCCTCATTTGTAAAGCAGGGATGTTAATAAGACTTCTACCACTTATGCTTAAAGTATATACAGATTGGGAAAAAGCTTCACAGACTCCAAGGTGATATGTGGGTGCAAGTTTTTAATAAATTGAGAAGTTCTAGACTACATACACTGAGGTTGTGTTGCAAAAATGCAGTCATTTCAGTTTAATTCTTTAAAGATCAGTTGCTTCAAATTCAGGAATACCAAGTGTGTAGCATTCTGCCAGATGATTGAATTTCTTTGCTCAATGGACAAAAACATCCTCGGTCTGTTTACTAATATTTTTAGTTCTTTGAACATAATTTCTTAATGAAATTTGATGGCTGTTTAAAATTAGATGAATATTTGGGAATTTTAATTTTTCAATGAAATATTAAGTATTATATCGTCATTGGAAATGGGAAGTATTAGGTTCTAATATTTGGTGCTTAAAAATTTGTGAGTTTTATTGAATTAATATTCATTGCTGTCTGAAATGATAACCTATCACCATTCGGTTTTCCTTACCAGTCTAATTTTATGAGTAAAACAAGTAAAGATTAAAAGAATATTATCCATGTTCTCACTGACAAATTTTTCAATAATCATATTGATGGCTACCTTCTAATGGGAAAAAAAAACTGAAATGTGACCAGAATCATTAGAACTTATATAATTATCAATATGCTATAAAGAATATTAACAAAAATATAACAAATCAGTGCTGAAAGAACTGAAAGTATAGATATCTTGGAATAAGGTACATTATGAACATAGTGATCAATTTCAGATCACTCTAGAAATGAAATGCATTCCTTTCCAAACTTAAAATCTGCTCATATAATATTAGGATTTCATAAATTATGATGTTTATATTTATTTTATGTTGAAACCCAGCAATTTATTTCTTCTTTCTTTTTCTATTTTTTTTATTTTATAGACATGATTATGCTTAGTTGGCCATGCAACTAACAATAAAGGGAGCAAATATTACACCTGCAAAGAGGAGATCAAATCACACTCAGAGTAATAGATTCTTAAGTAGCTCATAGACTGTCATATAGAATTAACATTTATTATATGTACAGGAAAATGACCCAACTACTAAATCATTAAAGTCAGCATGAACAGCAAAAAGGGCCACATGGAACCTTGAAGAACAGCCTGAAAGCCTTTCATAATTAAAGCTCTATTAGCTCTCTGTATAACCACTTCATCATTGAGCTGTAAAATATCATTCCAGGAATGGGGGGAGGAACTGTCCAATCAATTTTAACTTATTTGTTGCCATAGTTACAAAGGAGTCCCAAATTGTATTACAATATTTCATACAATTTAATTATAATTAAAATATAAAATATACTCTCTTGCTACTTTTGAAGGTATATAAAAGCTACCAACTTTTTGTTTGGTACCAAAAATGCCAGTTAGTGGCTGTCCCCTGTTGTGACATTTATGCTTTTTAAGTATATCATCATTGTTCCTCATTTGTGGAGAAATATCTATTTAATGAAATGCATGTTAGCCTATTTTTGATTACCTGTGTAGATAATACACCTAGTATAACTGACAGCCACCACAATAGTACCATCTGAGTTCCAGAGACAAAAGAATCATAGATATAAATTGCAATGTGGAAAGTACAAGTGTAGATAATAGAGAATTTACTGTATGATAACTTCAGAGAAGCACTGAATCAAAAGGGACCTCAGAGACTATCCATTTATTTGATGCTGGAAAAAATATACGAGACACATAGTCATCTAGACCCAGTGATGGGAAGCCTAGGACCTCCTTAAGTAGCTTATTCACCTTTTACATAGTTTTATTTACTAGATAGTTTTTATTTTTAAAATTTTTTTTCATTATCATGAACTTGGAAAATATTAACAAATATCTTCATATATAAAACAGAAAGAATGTTGAACATAAAAACATGAATGTCAATTATGGGCAGCTTTTTAAAAAAAGGTATAATAAATTTAATTTTATAGTTACTAAGCTATCTTATTTATCTCTTTCTGAACTTCTTTCTATTCTCTTAAGTTTATTTTTCTAAATGTTTGAAGTTCTTTTCTTTTTATCCCTTGGACCTCATTATTAGTAATGTCTTGTGTCTCCATCTACTTCTTTGACTGTACCATTTCCAGAACTGTTTTACTCTCTTCTAGAAATAAAAGCTACTTCCTATAATAAATAATTGCCAGTGAACAAAATAAATCCACACACTGTCTGAAAATGAAATTCTGTACTTCTAGTATAGAACTTCTCTGTCAAGACATAGAAGCACAATGCCTCATTGATCTTCGGGATTCATGATTGTTTCATTGACCTGAGTTGTCAAGTCTTTCAAAACAGTTTTCCTCATGTGTTTTTTAAAGTTATGTTTATTGTAGAAATTACCTTGCTATTTTTGCACAATTCACTTTGTGTGAGTTCATACAAATCTCAGATTTCTCTGAATTTATAATTACTTGTGGTATAATAAATTAATTAGATGACATAGACTATTGGCATAGACTAACCATGAATAACTGATATATTTCCAGTTATTTAAGTATATCTATTTCTGGAAATAGTCTTTTGTGATTGTGTTGATATACTTCCCATATGTGTCTTTGTACGTCGATTCCCAAACATTTTAGATATTTTGTGATTCTTTTGAATGGTACTTCCTGTTTATTGATTCCTACTGGATTCTGTCCATTATACATGTAGCAGTGGTGTCAAACTCAAATAGAAACTGAGTCTGCCAATCTGTATGCCAAGATCTGTGACTGTATGTTGACCTAGTTTTAAATAGTAATATTATTTATGTTTTACTGTTATTTTCATTTATTTTGTTAAGTATCTCCCAATTGCATTTTACTCTGGTTCTGCCAACACTTGGGGCTGCCAACCACCTCTGATATATAGAAAGGCAAATTATTTTTATGGGTTTAGTTTATATCCCGATATTTTGCTGAATTTACTAATTTCAGTTAATTTAGTTCAGTCTCTAGAGGATATATTTTTCCTTTAGATTTATTTTAAATATGATAGATAATGAAACATTTTCAGTGTTACATGAAAACCATGATGACTTTTAAAGCATTATATTCACTTTTTATTATTTTATATTCACTTCTCATGATGTCAGACAGTATTTTCCCTTAAAGGGATTATATGAAATAGCTGCAATCATTGTTCAAACTTTAATTTTTTTTGATTATATAGTATATTTGCATTCCATTGAGTATAATGTTTGCTAATGAAGCAACTTCATCTTCAGATCACAATTTTGTTAATTAGGATGATCAGCTTCAGAGGAGTATTTACTGGATTTTGTGGATGTCAAGTTAGTCTTTAAGTTAAATAATGATGGAAATGAGGATTAATATTTTATTTATAATGGTGTAAAATCTATATAGACATACTTGATAGACACACTCAGCAGTACCAGACAGTAATGTATCCAACTTCAAATATTTAACTAATTTCAGGCTTTCTTTATAATAGATCATAAAGCATCTATTTCAGAGGTGTCAAATAAACTAATTGTGGACTATAACATTCCAGAGGCCCCTGGAACTAGATTAAAATGTAATTGCGAAATATCTTACAAAATAAATAAGAAAGCAATAGAATTGCTTTTATGTAATGTTATCATGTTAATTTGTAATTTTCTAAATCAGTGTGTAGTCTGAATGGACCCTCTACCAGAGAAGTAGCTTGTTTTCAAAACATATATGGCTTAACACCCCACTTTCCCTACTACACCCCACATCCACAGAGGTTTATCCAAGAGCATACCTGAACTTCTGATTTGGTTTACAAACCAATTTAAGCTATTAGGGGTGCTCTAGGGTATAATCAGGGATGTATTTTTATTGTTTTGCACATCTGAAGGTGCAGGAGAAATATGCTAGTTTCCAGGGTTGTAGCTAGTAGTTAAAAGGAGGCCAGAGATGGAATTTCATTTGCTTAAGGCTGTTTGCCCAATGTAGGATTCCCCTGACCAGTGTTTATATCTGATTTTGTGTTTAATACACAAACCAAAATGTTGTTAGCATTCCAAAATGCTGGTCTGATTTTACATGGTTTGTAGTAATACATGGATGCTGAAAGGAAAGAGCATTAGTTTCTGTGTTTCAGTATCCTCAAAACGTAGTTAAATAGAGAGCTTTTGTTTAGCTTAATTTAAATTTAGAGAAATATAAAGTGGAAAGTCCCCCAAATATACTTTTTTTTTTTTTCCAAATCAACAGGTTTCACTCTGGTTACATTTGTATGCACAGCCGAATTATTTTTTTGCCTAGCAGGTTAATGATACTACAGTTTTACTCTAGTTTCACATTTTCCTAAGCTGCCTATATAATGATTGATATGATTTACACATCTTATGGAAAAACTTGAAAAACAAGCTTCTGTTATGACGTGGACAGTGTACTATTTTAAGGCATCTAACAGATTTTTTTAAAACTTAAATTTCACTACTAGGAGTTTTACTAAAAATTGATTTTATAGCAGTGCATACTAGACCTATATGTAGCACAAATGTACGTTGTTGTAAAGATAGAAATTTGAATATTTTCCTTTTGCTAGAAAGAGAAAGAAAGGCTTGTTTTATTCCTATGTTTCTCTCCCTTGTTAGAGAAGAGGGTGGGGCTCACTCAAGAGACTTCTGTCAAAATGTAATGATGACAAATCAGAACCAGATCGTTGTAGGTGGAGAGACACAGGAAATGAAACAGAAGGTAGAATGACCCTCTACTCAGAGCAGGTCTCTCAGGTTAACTCAAAGTCCAGAGAGAGAACAAAGGCAAATTCACTGGCTCTTCATGGTAAATGCTTTGCAAATGTTTTGAAATGTAGGATGAGGAAGCCGTAGAGGCCCCTATGTGCCTTTCAGCAGATTTGTAAATCCTGTATATATGAGAAATAAAAACCCTTAGTGAAAACGCAACACCATGCCCTATATTTCAATATATAAATTGAAAAGTGATAACATGGACCTTACAGTAAAGGATGATAGATACTGGACTAGACTTAAGGCTTTTGTTCAGAGTTCTTTTCCACTGTGCTAATATTATTGGCTGGCAAAACACTGCATCCTAAGTAAATGTAAGGAGAGAGGGTTTTACTCTGAAACTTTAGCATTAGTGCACTAGGAGTATCAGGTTTCCATAGTTTAATATCATTATCAGGCATAGTGCTATATTGCCATATTTGTAGCTGAAAAGGTAAGCATTCAAATAAAGAAACTGTTCCTGGATGAAAAACAGATGTTAAACTATGTTTTCCAGAATATAACTTTGTGAAATAAAAGTGCAAATTTATATGATACTGCATGGAGAGTTTCTTAGAGTTAAAAATGCCGGTTACCTGGCTGATGATATTCATAAGATATTAGAAATAAAATTGTATGTACAACTTCTATTCTCTTTACTTCACTGCCCCATCCAACTCTACGTCCTCAAAAAAGCGTACCTGAAAAATAAACAACAAAAATGCCTTGCAGTAACATCTGTGATGAGGTCCAACAGTTTCGTAGTACAGTCTTAGTCTTCTGGACTATTTTTTACAAAATCACCCAAATGAGACATTGATAAGAATGTTTCTGGCACTTGCTATATGACTTATTGGCTATTTACGGCCAATTTAATTTTGAAATAGTCATATGCTGTTTCCTTATTATAAAAAGGAAAGTTTTTAGACTCTGGATGGAAACACTGAAGTTCTCTATTTCCACAATATCATCATCTGATAATGAATACAATTTGCTTTGAGTCTAAAGTCTGGTATTCTTTGAGATTATGAATGAAACTTTATAATTATTTATGTCAGCCACTGAGGATTTTTTCACAATCATGTTAGATATTGTCATTGTGAAGTTGACTAACTGTATCTGACTCTTTGTGATACCATTTGGGGTTTTCCTGGCAAAGATAATGGAGTACTTTACCATTTCCTTCTCCAGTCCATTTTACAGATGAGGAAACTGAGGCAAACAGGGTTAAGTGACTTGTCTAAGGTCATGCAGCTAGTTAAGTGTGTAAGGCTGGATTTGAACTCAGGTCCTCCTGGCTCCAGTGACACTACTCTATCTGCTGCATCACCTACCTACCTCTGATGTTAAATATGCTCAGCTTAGTTTTACCTAGTTTTTAAAAAAATAAATTGATGTTAGATATCTTCAACTTTTTTTAAAAAATAAGTTTTATATAAAATTTGCATTAACTGTCATGGACAGTTTTGAATACATTTCCTTTCTGTTTCTGTCTCAATCTATCTCTGTGACACACACACAGACACACACACAGACACACACACACACACTCACACACACCCCACCCCTGCCCCATACTATTCAACATTGATTCTCAAAAATTGATCCTTCAACTTGTGACAGAGAAAGAGATGATTCTTAAAACCTCTCAGAATGTCCTTGGGCAATTTCCATAAATGCTACTAAATCCATTTTCCCAGGGTGACTATCAACCACTTATTTTTCTACTACCCTCTACTGCTAACTTTTTCATAAAGTAGTCCAGAGTTTGCATATAGATAAAAGTTCTAAAGTGTGCAGCTTTTCTTTCTAGAATTCTTTCTTTTCTTACCGGTATTTTTTCTGTTCCCACCCTGATGTTACATGTTTTCCATCTTTTCACTTCCTCCTAAGCTATAGAAACATTAATTCATGTGAAGGAGTAAATGACTACCATGAAAATCGCTTACTATTCTTCTGAGTCTTTGTATTTTATGACAGAGAAGACTTACATCCTTTAAACCTAAAGAATAACTTTTTAATTGTAGATTTTTAATTCATCAGTGAGAAGCCTGAAGAAATAATTTGGGGTCTTTTTGATTCCCCCCAAAATATTTTATAGTACAGAAATTGTTTTTTCCTAATAGTAAAGCAGCAGAATATGTTCTTGCCCTATGGGATGTTGGGGAATTTCTCAGTCTGGGATTCTGGAGAGCCCAGGTAGAATCTCACCCAATAGCATTTCTGAAGATTAGGGGCAGTGGTATTCTGGAACCAACTCTAACCAGCTCTTGAAAACTGACTTAATTTTTCAGTGTAAGCATATACATCATGGAAATTGGCAAACATTATAAATCAGCAGTTGGCTTACTGTTTTATTGAATTTTTTAGACTTAAGAAAGTATAGGGAAAATGTTATTAATGCAAGTTAAACTTAAAAATATCTTGAGGACACTTTTTTTTCATTTCTGGAGAGCTGATTCTTAAACATTTGCTTGCATACTACAAGTGGAGGTGAAATTACACATGTAACGAAACTGAAAGAATGAGATTTATTATCAGGAAGGAAAAAAACTCAATGATACCAGGTAACTTCAACTTCTAAGTCTTCATTCAGCCTTGATTTATATAGATTTTTCAGGACCATTTAAAGTACACAGCCAGTCTGCCTCCAGTGTCCAGTAGAAGGTAATTGATAGAGGACTGGTGCTCAAGAGAGATACTAGGGACTGAAACATAGATCTGGGAGTCATTGGTGTACAACTGATAACTGAACTCACTGGAGTTGGTGAGACAGTATGCAGGGAAGAGAAGAGGGTCCAGGGCAGAGCTTTGTTGGACATTTCCAATTAGAGAGTGCAACATGGATTAGAATCCAGTACAATTGACTAAGAAAGAGGTCAATTGAGCAGTTTTATGAGAACACAACAAAGAGTGGGTATTCAGAAGGAGAGGGTTATTAACAGAGACATTTTTGGGGGAGAGGTGCTTACTGTGGATAGATAGAAATCCTTTCTGTTTGTTTTGATGAGCTATGAGTTACATCATTTATTCATAAAATGAATTTTCACATGTGACTTAATAACTTGCCCTGGTGAAAGTATGGTGAGACATCTGCTATTTCTTATTTTCCTTTTCTGAGGGAGTATGAAGATAAGAAGAAAGCTGTCATGATAATATCATTATAACATCAGGAAAACACTAATCAGATTACTTCCATTTAGACTATGTTAACTAGAATACATTTGTGGTCTATTCTACTTGGGGACACAAGCTGCTTGCTGCATTTTGTTGGTAGATATAATGGGTAATTCCTCTGGTATCCTGTTTTGGAATCATTTCATGAGACAAAAGCCTTTGAAAGTTCCTTTGTTTCTGAGAACAAATGCTTAGATTTTCAGAACTGTAGTTACTTTTGTAATTCACAAATACCAGAGCCTTTCAAAATTCATCACCATTCACATTCTCAGCTTTGCCATACAATCCCTCATAATGTCAGCAGCTGCCCAGGGAGCCTCACTTCAACTCATTCAGCTAAATAAAAATCATGAGGATAATCAGTTCTGTAATTAATAATATTAATAATAACATTAATAATGATAACAATATGAAATCCTTAGGGAGATGAACAAGACTTTACCTTGAGTTAGCCTTCATTCTTTTATGCCAAAGTAATGATATAAATTCAACAGAACTTTTCACTATCCTTTTGACAGGTATGGAAAAGCAATATCAGCTCTGCAAATTAAATTGATCCCAATGACACGTTTTAACAATATAAAAGGTTATCTTTTCCCCAAAAAGTTTCCCTTTTCTAAACAAAGTACTTCAGATGATTCATTTCTAGCTAGCATAACTTAAAATCTGGTTTAGTTTTAAATCTGGTGACAGTTTGAATGATGAAAATGCTGTGGTTTTCATGTAAATATTAATGGAGGTTTCTAATAAAATAAGCATTAAGTGGAAAGAAATATTATGCCACTTATGATTACATTAACAAGCATAAATAGGTGACAAGATTTATGTGTAGTGACCTGGAGTTAGTTTGCTTAGATTGTCAGGTGCATTAACCCTAGACTAGGTTGCCCAATTACTTTACAGATTACTCAATAATACATACATGTACATGTGTATGTATGTACATACATGTTTGCATATTTGTATACAAACATCCATGCATATATATGTTAGTATTTGTTACAGATCCCTGCTCTAGCATCATGATTTAGACGTTCAGTGTCATGTTACACATAACACTCCCATGCCATTTTATGTCTTTATATCCCCTTGGAGGTTATTTATTAGAACAGCATCCTTTTGAGGTAATAATAACCTTGAAGTTGGGAGGGTCAGAAGGTCATGGGTTAAACTATTCTTCATCAGTCTTAAACTGGACTTATTCAAGTACACTGCTCTCCTAAAGTCAGAAGTATTACTTTCTGTCCTCCTCCTGACATCTTTATCATTCTAAAACCAAAGTAGATGAGAATGGATTTAGATGCACTGCTTAGTGCACAATATTGCCATCTTCTGCTGAATACCTTGTATTCTTTGAAAAGATATTTTACATTGTGGCCTTCATACCAACAGGGGTACAGTTGAATGGGTTAAAGTTTGTTTTTTTTCAGTTTAGAAATAGATATTTCTATTCTAAGTTCTTTATGGCAGATAATAAGAAGGAAATTTTGTTCCTCTTGAAAACAGCTGAAGAGGAATGCTTAAAGAAATAGTTTCCCAAATCTCTCCCCAAAGCTCAGACTGGATTCTAGGTCTTTTCTCATTTATGTATGGAGGAGTTGCTAATGATCTGTGAATCTATACAGGCCATTAGTAAATCTAAAAGTAATAGAAATGCTATTTAATAGGATATTGAAGATTCTATTTTTCAAAACAGAAAACATTCTCTCTTTGGGGGTACTTTTTTTCATCTTAACACCATTAGGTTAATGAATTTAATCTTATTTTGTGGTGAGTTTGGATTTCCTATGAGAAGACACATGCAAACTTATCTGTTACGTGCTATTTATTTGCCTTAGAAAATATTATCATTGAACCTAATTTAAATATTTCTGACTTCTGACTTGTGGGTTATTCTCAAACATTTATGCTAATGAAATGAAGGAGCGCATTTAAGAGTTAGGAAATTCATAAAATAAAAGTTTACTTCTCTAATATCTTAAGTATTTCATCTATCTCTTTTGGGAAAAAAAGATCTTTCTTTTCTAGATTTACTGGTTTCACTGGACTTGGATATTACTCAGATAAGATAAATTTCCCATACTTAGGATACCATTTTTGGGAATGTTACTGTGATTTTTGAAAATGACTTTTAAATGTGCATATTCATAATACATGTCCAAAATACATAAATCTTCTGAACAGAATATGATATAGGATTAAAATGTGACTAGAAAGGGCCAGACTAATGAATGCCTTTCCTACCATACAGTCTATTTTTGAATAAGTCACATAGGAAAATTGCAGTGTGTAATTTACATGGCTATCATAAATCAATATGCTTTAGATTGTTGTGTCATGTATAGGAGAGTATTGGGGAGGCCATGGCATACTTGAAAGTGAACAAGGAAAAACAGCCTAAGTGAGTGACGAACACCAATTAAGGAAAGGAAAAGCTTATGAAATTATTTGAGAAGTTGAGCAGGAAAATTACTTATCCCTGGGCAGCTGTACTTTATGCAGATTGCATGGATGCATTATATATCTTTGGCTGATTCAAACTGTGTGACTTTTCTGCTCTAGCTTAGAGTACATGAGCTCTTTTGAATAAAAATTGACCTCATGCATAAAAATGTAGTTTTCAAACCCCAGGAATGTGCACTATAGTTAAAATCTTGTTATCTTAAATTCTTAATAAGGGAACTTGATTTTTATCAAGTTAGCTGATTCCTATCTCCAGGTCATTGGGATTCCCAATTGAATTAAAAAAACAACATATATTAGCTAACTTGTTTTTGTGCTTCCTGCAAATCACCTATAAACTTGTTTATTTTCACCCCTTAGCTTTCCTATTTTCCACAGGAAGCCTTTCTGAATTCATCATAATTTAGTGCCTTCTCTCTCTTTATTTCCTATTTATGCTGTATACTATATATCTATATAGATATATAGATATATATAGATACCTATATATAGAATCTATATATATATATATAAAATTGTTGCCTTATTGTCTCTTCTGTTAGATTTTTAAGCTTTGGGAGGGCAGAGAATGTCTTTTAACTCTTTGTATGCATTTACCATAATACCTACAAGTAGTAGTTGCTGATGTTTGTTGACTAACCAAATTTCTCAGTATACAGACTTACTGCCATTCTTATGGTTTTTTTTTCCCTCTATTACTATACTTTTTTGTTATATGGAGCAGAGGAAAGTTCCAGTTAGGAACAAGAATTTTTTCAAAAAGATGGTATTCTCAGAATATGTCTGCAATGGAAAATTATGTTGAATTATGTTGGAGATGCAAATACTTTAAAAATGCTTTTCAAATCCTTTTCTTAACTGACAGGAAGTATTATCAAACAAAATTAAAATCAACGTTTGGGGTGTCCTAACTGCCCATGTATTTCAGCACATGCTTTCAATAACCAGCTATGGAAATCCTGAGAGTTTCTGCCAGTAAAATATCTTGAAGGCTGTACATGAACAGCAGACAGTTATATTATATATAAATATTTTCAATGTGCTTCCACCATCTTACTACTATAAAATGGTAGTCTTGATGAAAAAGGCATAGAAGAGTCTTTTGCTCTTGTCAAAGAAAAAAAAATGCCCTGCCCCCACATTAACATATATATCCAGTATATTTTAAAACATGTTTTATCTTTGAAAATGTTTTGATAGTATTGTGTGTGGGGGGAAACTGACTTTTCAATTGTTAAGGCAAATCTGGACCTCTGTACTTTAAACTTGGCAGCCAATTCTGCTAAGCTACTATCCAGGTGTAGTAGTGATTAGGAAAGTAAAGCCCACAGACGTTAAAAGCAACATTTATGAAAAGAGGGGGTTAATCCTTTAAGAACACTTCCAACCCTAAATCTAATACACTGGCAGGCTACTTTATATACTTGTCCAAATACGATCATCAAACCAGCACCCTACCTGCCACCCACCTCCTGCCTCCTCTGTAGGCTTGTGGAGGTAACACCCTTCCACTCCCCACTTCTCCCTATCTCTAGGGAAAACAACAACTAGATACAGTGATACACAGCGGAGAAGAGAGGAATTTCCACCATAGTTGAGTAATTCTGAATTAATAATCCATGACAAAAGTTTGTATTCAGACCATGTTTCCAATTTTTGAGGAATGTTCCTAACATCCTGTTGTAGCATCAATATTAGAATTATTTCTAAGGATGCATAATTGTGTTAGGCCATTATTTAAAAGATACACACAACTAGGCATTTACACATTTTTGTCAGGGTCTGAAAAGGTGGAACTTTTTAAGGTCAAATAAGGCAATTTCAATACAATAACTATGGTGCTGAAGAGAAAAGACTGATGCTATAAATAGTTCAATTGATTGTACTTAGCACATTATAGTGTTTTAAAACTGGAAAGAAATGGTCCTTTTTAATTGTATTATCTATGAATAATGTACACAGACTCTGAAATATTTACCTAAAATATGTGAGATTGTTTTGGGTAGAAGTATGATTTCATTAGTGCAGGGAGCTGTCTCAGTAAAATAAGGTATGTAAGAATTGAGAAGACTCATACTTTAAAAAAATGAGCAAGGTTAAAATGGAGCATGCGTAGGGCCCAATTTTTAGTATGTTAGTTCATAGCTAATATCTTGGGGTAGTTTTTTTTTAATCTGTTTTCTGTTTTTGTTTTTGAAGGGTGAGATCAAGTTCTTTCCCTGACTAGGGTAGCAGCTGTGGCTGCTGTGCACAGATGCAGGACACTCCAGGTAAATGAGAAACGCAGCGTTGTTTGTGTAGGAACTGCTGATGATTGTAGAATATTTGTGCGATAGCCCTCCTACCTGGCTTTACTGCAGTCTAAGTGGTAAAGACTTAAATTGTGTGAAATGAATTTTCCTTCAGGTAGCTGATGTGGCCCTTGTTTCTCATTGTGTAGGGAAATGTATTTGATTTTAATCCAGAGGTTCTTGAAGCTCTCAAGACAATGCCCATTGTATATGAAACAGCTCCCTGTACAGTACAGGAATAGGAGTCATCTAGCTTCCTTGTTTATATTACTGGGTATTGTGACTACCACCACACCCATCTGGGGGTGATGCTGAGGAAAACAAGCCTTTGGATATCAGTTGGCAGCAAGAGACATTTTTCACCTTCGCACAGGAGTCTGTAGCTTTTTAGGAGCCACCCAATGTAGTGGGATTGATTTTTCGCTTCTGAATGCTTCTCATTTTTTGCCTACACTTGTTTTTTTTCTTTAATTATTCAACATATCTCTTTTTGACCCGAGTTATCTTCTCAGAATGAAAAGCATACATTTGAATAGGTGAAAAAGAGGAGGAAGACAATTCAAGTAGAATTTTTTTAAAAAGATATCTCTCTGTATGTTTGAATATCGGAAAAAATAGTGTTTACAAATAAGCAATATGGATAACACAAAAATATTTACACTTTCATATGCTTTGCTTAGTATACTTTTCTCTTCAACTTATAGTGCTTTCCCCTCCAAGACTACCTTCAATCAACTTTATATATGTTGTGTATAACCATTGACTATCCAGTTTGAATGTAAACTCTTTAGAGGCAGAGATGGTTTCTCTGACCCCTGGGCCTAAAACTGTACCTTTTGCTTAAAATGTGTAATTGTTTAATTGATTGATCATCTCCTCCTACCTCCCCAGTGAGTTAATTCTGAAATGCTAGTGTCTACTACCAATAGAGTGAGGGAATGCTTAATGAAAACTAGAACTGTCATGGATCATAACAGTATCACCATGCCATCTGGCTACGATAACCCTTCAAATGAATCCAGTCAGCCTCAACGGTGCCTTGCTTAAACCCTGTTGTCACTGCATACTAAGACTCTAGCTTCCTCAAAGAGAGGAAGACGATTACCTTAATTCATTAAAAGGAGAAACTGGTATTTATTATAAATAATCAAAGATATATTTTAATTGTTTTTAATCATTGACTTTAATAAAAATTTTCTAGGCAATGGAAAAATGTTAACGTTGAGGGGCAGCTCACTGTATTAGAAAAAGTACTGATTTAGGAGTCAAGTTCAAATTCAGGCTTTGTTATTTAATTGTCTGTAACAATTGGATGAGCATTCACTTTACCTTTACTCCACTCTATAATAAGGAGATTGGAGTAAATGGTTTCTCAAGTCCTGTCTAGATTTAAATGTTGTAATCCTACATTTGGAGCCTAAGCTAAAAATGGTTTTGGAAAGATAAGGTCAATGAAATATATTTTTTCATGAATTTAAAAAATAATTTTATAGTTAACCTTAATGTTTTATATTGGAATTCAAACTAACTGTAGGTCAGAAGGCATAGATTTTCTTTGTAAACCCTCATCATACGAAAAGGAATTGGATAAGGGAAAGGAATTTTAAAACAAAAGTAAACTGTCCAAATATTTTAATCTTAGGGAGGGGGAAAGAGCAATTTGAATGAAAGTTACAAAAATCTTGTGTGCTGTGCTGAGGATGGAATTTAGACATTCCGAGATATAACTAATAACACAATTCAGTCATTGGGCAAATCACTAGACCTGTCTGGACCTCAGTTTTTCATATTGTTGCTTAGGTTCTGTTCTGGCCTATGATTATTTGACTACAGTTTTCATACACTCTGAATTTTTTGTTCTTGAATGACATGAAAGCCTTTGCATATTCATAAATTCATCATTTTAAGACTTCCCTATGGGACTCTTATCTGTGCTTAGTCTGTTTATCCACTTCAGTCATAGCTGTTAGAGAATATTTTGTTTTTTTCTTCAACTTGACGTCACAAATGCCTCTGAATTTCACTAAGAAATAGAATGCTAGTGACAGCAGGCTTTGTAATAAAGGTCTATGTCTGTGTTTACATCTTCATTTCTGCAAGAATGGGCATTCAAAATGGTAGAGGCGTAATTGACTCATAAGATTAGGAAATGTATAAGAAAAATGGTGAGTGAGAAGAATGCTCTTACATGTTCTGCCATGTCCATAACTTTGGGCTGCGTACCATCAGCTTCCTCTGACTTTCAGACTGGGAGTTGGAAGGGATTTCACAGAACTTTAGCAGGCATGCAGTTTTCCTGCAGTAGTGGTAGTGGCAGGCTACATATCCATAGCTGGCTTTTAAAAATAATTAAACCCTTTTGGAAACGTAGAAAATTGACTTCTATTATTTTTCACAAGGAGAGGTAGTGTGGTGCAATGGATAGACAGATGGCTTTGAAGTCAGAAAAAAGTTAGTTTTAGACACCACCTCTGACACATAGTGGCTGTGTTACCCTGGGTGAGTCACTTAAAATCTCAGTTCTCTAGGCACTGGAGATTAAAACTACCTGTAAGACTAGGGAGTAGAAGAAGGAATAACCTCTGCTGGAGGATATTTTTTACTTGGGACTTCCCTGTGCCAGTGAAATCAGAAGACCCAGTCTCTACTGCCTTAATAAAATGACACCAGACTCTATTTTGAAAGGTTTGTTCAAAATTCCAGTTTCTCATGGATTAACATTAAAAAAAATTCTATGTTCAAAGTTCTTGATTTTTAGTTCAGCAATGAGAGGTAGTGTCATCCACTAAACTAGATATACAGATACCTGAGGTCAGGAACTCTCTCCCAAATTTGGCTCTGTGTCTGATTTATTGTGAAATGTTGGACAACATCAATTAACTTGTTTTGGCTTGGAATTTCTCTTCCTGTCTCTACCATGCTCCAGTTAACCTCAAAAGGTTTTCCCATGTGGAAAGGATGTAGAGAGAGGAGAGTGCAGCACTGGAATCTCAGGTCCCACCTCAATGCTATAGGGGATGTTCAGCAGTCGCATTTTATACTTTTTGGTTTATATTCCACATGCATATAACTTTTGAAACAGTCCCTTTATAGGATAACAGTAGTTTGCACATGAAAGTAGTGGAGACTATTACTTATGAAAAAAAAGGGGTTTTGTTGTTTAGTTACTAGCCCAGGATTTGGACTGAGATTTGACTCTCATTTTTTCCCAGTGAATGCACATGGTTCTTGCAGTCTAGCTGGACATGCTCAGAAGAAGGATGTGTTTTCCTTGTATTACACTGTGCCCAACAAATCCTTTTTCCAAGAAAGAGAGCTGTTCTTACCCTAGGATGGCAGATGGAGCAGCTGACTACCAGTGGGGGTCCCAGCTTTTCCCTTTCAGGGATTTTGAGGAAAGAGGAGGTGATGCTAGTTTGTCTACATTTTACCCTGTTCAGGAAGCAGCAGAAATCCCAAGAAGCTCAGTGATTCACTCGGAATAAAAACATTTAATTTTATTGCAACCCTCAGTAGCAATGGCCCTGGGGTTGTGTCAATTCTGTTGAGCACTAAGAAAGTTGTTAACATTTAATACAAATTTTCAAAAAATTAACATTGACAAGATACTGTTAAAGGGCCAGACTTAAAAAAAAAAATTGAAGGGTTTGGGGAGCAAATGTAGCCTCCTCTTTCCCTCCAGACCAGGGGAATGAAAAACGAAACAAAACAGAAACCCTCACTGTATCCACGGAACCCCATGGTGATAGAGCCAAGAGGAAAACTACAGATGATGTAGCTCAACTCCTCATCTCTATAGAAGAGGAAAGTGAGTACCAAAAAGTGATTTCAAATTTGCTACTTCAAATGAATCAGTCAGTCAGCACGCATTGATGATGTTCTTACTATGTGCCAGGCATTGTGCTAAGAACTGGGAATAAGAAGAAGGCCAAAAGATTAATCCTTAGAATGATAACCAGATTTACAGAGTAAATGTTACTATTTCACATATGCTATTCTCCTACTGAATTCTTAAATCAATTCATGTCTTGTGCCTGGTAGAAGAACTGGGTGTTCCTCAGTAGACTTTCTATGAGTCAGGGAAGGGCCACACCTATTGTCAACTGAGGAAGCCTGGGGCACAGGTGTAGCCAAGTGTGCCATCCATCTGGGACCATAACATCTAGAGCTTCGCTACCTCTGGAGCAGGAAGTTTGGCTACAATTAGTGGTTTTCTCATGCAGTCAGACTAAATTGCGGGATCCAGTCCAATACCCTTGGAGGTTTTTTAGAATAAAAACACTCTAAGAAAACAATGGGTATCCTCATTATTCTTATCTTGAAGAAACACTTTTTTCCCTGCCCTGCAGGATCAGCTATTTTTCAAGACACTTTGGTTCTCTTTGTTTGGGGGAAGATAATTTAAGTATCTCTAGCTATAAAATCTTAGGATTACATATTAAGGTCTTCAAATATAGTTGTTGTTCTGTCATTCCAGCCTCTTGCATGTCTCCATTTGGGTGTTTTGTCCCTTTTTGCCAAAAACGGCAAAGGTACTGGAATGGTTTGCCATTTTTCTGAGGAAACAGAGACAAAATGGGTTATGTCATTCTCCCAGGGTTCAGGGTCACACAGTTATGAGACAAGATTTGCACTCAGGTCTTCCTGACTCCAGACCTGGTGCTCCATCCGCTGTGCCACCTAGTAGCTTTAAGGAAGTAGGAAAGGTAAGAAGGATGTAAACCTGTGACCTGGAATAGGGTTGGGCTGTTAACACAAACTTGCATCCCTCTCACCTAAGTAAGACCTAAGTAAGTGTTTGCTGAATCCTGGAGCAGCATCTACTTCACTTGGCTCCCTATACCAGTAACACACTCAAGGTAGGGGAAGGAAAGAAAACTGTAACAACATTTCATAACACCTCCCTTTTGTTCCCACAATTTATAGTACTTTGAAACCAAGAGGGGAATAAAAGTTCTTAAATTTATCCTAGGGTCTGAAAGGCAGGAGTTTAGACAATAGTCATGATTCATGTCCCTGGGATTTAGGCTCACATGCGCCCCTTCTATGGAGGAAGGCCTCCTGTGAACTCTTCATGATTAGTGAGCAGTGAAGCCTTGTTAAGGGAAGAAGTGGGTATTATTTTTTAAAAGAAAGCAAAAAGAACAATGATTCCTAGGAAAAACCAAGCGAAAAGGATTGAACTCTGAAAATAAAAGAACTTGAAATGGCCAAGTTTTGTCTCTGAATCATTTTTATGTAGTTTCTTCTCTATCCACTCCATCATTCCCTTCAAGATGATCACATTGGAGGTCCTGTAGTATGGTGGTTTGTTCTTTTGTTGGGGGAGGATTTCAGTCTTCCCTGGCTAGTACTGTCAACTGAAGTGATTTCACAGGTCTCAGTTGAAGGTAAGGTCTATTACCCTAATATTTCATTGCAGCACACTTTAAAAAACAAAACAAAACATAATTACTTCATTAATTAATTCATTATGGTCATAATTTTTGCAGTCATCAAACTTTGTGTGGCTTTGTGATCCCTTTTAAGGCTTATCTCAACTGATTATCTACGATATTTGTTTGTACAGTCTTTATCATGCTGGCTTCCTCATTAGACTATGAGTTTCTGGAGGACAGGGACTGTCTTTTTCCTTTCTTTGTGTGCCCAATGCTTAGCATAGCTCCTGGCTTTAAATAAATGCTTATTGATTATTGACCTTGGGCAAGTCACTTAATGTCTTGTGTGCTAGAGAGCTCTTTATGATGACGCCTTACAAAAAGGCACCTATCTAAATTAGCAGATAAAGCTTCCTTACCTGGGAGTGCCTTTTATTGCAGAAATCACAAATGAAGCCTCTATCCCTATTACAAAATTATAAGTTTTTACAACAAGGAAATGCCTTTTATAGTTGCCACAAGCAATTTTCTAAAACCTTTCTTTTATAATGTTGAGAACTCGGGTAAGATATTTTAAATCCTAGGGAATTTCAAAATAACTATTGCCAATAATGCTTTGAGAAATACTTCTATATTGTTATTTATATCATGAATGTTCACTTCTAGCAACATCCACTTGAAATGCCCTGGTACAAGCTTTTAGAACAGTGTAAGGTTGTAGCGTAAGTGAACAATATGGTAATTTTCTATTTTGGAAGTTACTTGAAGGAGTATGGGAAGTTTAGTAATGAGGTGTATGTGTTCGTCTTTTGTTGCCAAAGAAGACCATGCCATCAGAAAAATAATGACATGATTTGCGCTTGACTTTGTTTTGAGTGAGGGAGGGCTGTGCAGGTCACCAGCCTCACTTCTTCTCCAGAGCCATCTGAATCCAGTGACCAGATATTCATCAGGATGAGACAACTGGGGTTAAGTGACTTGCCCAAGGTCACACAGCTAATGAATGTCAAGTATCTGAGGTGAAATTTGAACTCAGGTTCTCCTGACTCTTGCACTGGTGCTCCATCCACTGCACCACCTAGCTTCCCCTAATGAGGTGGGAATCTTAGTAATAAGAATGTTCTCATAATTATGGGACCTATCTTTTCTAATGTAATGTTTTTCATGTTGATCAAGTGAATTGATATTAATCTATTATTAATACTTAAGAGTTAGTAAACTCAGGTGCTGTTCTCTGGTTGATTTATTTAAAAATGGGTTTCAAATGCAAAGCATATCCAAAAGTTGAAATACACTTTGCAAAGTTGTCACATCTTTAGGATAATGCTTGAAGGTATCCATGAATTATCAGAACCACTATTAATAAGCCAGCTTCTTCCCTTAAGGGAGGAGGCAGAGGGTTTTATTTTGTTTTTTTTTTAATTTGTTTGAAATCCTGAATGAGTTCTTTAGTTGGGTAGTAATCAAGGGGATGAAATTAAGTAAGATATGTTCAATTTATTAATGGCCTTGTTTTATGGCTTTGTTGTCTAACTTTTTAGGAGGAAAAAAACAGAATCATAAACATAAAAATGTCTCATAAAACAACTTCAGACCTTTTTAAAGGTTTTACGTATTTTAGAGTCATTCATTTTGTTAGTTTTCATCCTTTTCAGTGTTAAAGACAGACAGAAGATGGATCTGTGACATTTTCTGGATGTCTTTGTATACCTACTTAATACAAAGGCTTAAAATCTCAGAAAGATTGTGTCTGAGAATGGAAGCAGACAACTAAACAAGCCTCTCAAAATCCCTGCTGCCTCTGGAGGATTAATGAGTATGTTTTAAAAGCTTATTTGTTCTGAGTTTTTGACTTGTCCTGGTAATAAGACTTATTCTACCTCTAACCTGTGTATCTCAGGTTAGATGAAGAAATCTTTCATGGAAGGGAGACATTGACGAACTTTTGGTTATTTCAGCTTGTCCCTCATTATCGTGAGCTTAGGGTAGACATACAAATTTGTGTATATGACCCTCAGATATACTGGGTCAAGCTCTTTGATTTTAAGCAGAATTAATTTTTACTAGGTTTCAGCTTGTGCTAGCTGGTATTGGCAATCAAAAATGAGAAGTAAACTGCCAGTTGTGGGCTCAGTTTTGTTGGCATGGTAAAAAAAAATGCCCAGATGAAATTGGCAAAATACCATGTTAATACCAAATTTTAAAATCAAGTCAGAATATTTATTATGATTCTAAGACCTAGAATATTAGTGGGTGAATTATGGCTAATGTTTGTATTCCCTTGCAACACCTTGCACCTAGAAACTGAAATCTTGTTAATTTTATTCGATATTGCTATATTAAAGATTCTTAGCAAAAATTCACAGAGGAAATGAACTGGGGGAAAGAGAAACTTTTGATTATATTATACAAGATAGACTACTGGATCTTACTGGCTCAATCTAGATAATGACTTGTAAAGACTTATTACCTCAATTTATTAAGTTGGATTGCTAGCTGGAAGAAGTCAGAGGAAATTTCAAAACATGTCACTTTCATGTTTTAGTAATTCAAATCTGTAATATGGCATATTTTTCAGATATTTTACTTACGATGAATTGGAAAGGGTATTCTGGATAGAGAGTTAATGTTGAAGCCTAGAAATCCTAGGTTTAACTCTTGGCTCTGAGCTATTTTTTTTTTTTTTTTTTTAGGAAAGTCTCTGAACATCTTACTGCTCCAGGTCACTTTAATAATAGGTTGTAGAGAAAGTGATAGATTACCTGCACTGGGATAGGAGTTCCTCACCTGGGAGCTCTCTTTACCACTGAAATCACAGATCCAATCCTATTCCTGTAGTTACAAATATTGCATTTTTAAGCTTTCAACAGTATTTTTAAAATTTTTCTAGCATATTTGGTACTTCAATATTTACATATTAGTATATAGCATGTCTGTCTGATAAAGCAGCTAAAGACAGATGTCTTTTATGGTTGTAACGTACATTGTTTTTCTTTTTTTGTTTATTTCTTATCACATCAGTTCATGTAGGTCTGCCTAAACTTTTCTGAATTCTTTATTTTTGTTATTCTTTAGGATAACATAAAATTCCATTATATTTAGTAATTCCCTAACCAAATATCATTTTACTGTGTTTTTGACTACCATTAAAAGTATTCCTATGAATATTTTGATAAATTTTAGGCCTTTCTGACTTTGATTTCATTAGGATATTATGTCAAATAGTGGACTTGCTGGGTATATGAAGAGTTTAGTGACATTTCTAGCACAATTCCAAATTGTTTTCTGGAATGGTTGGACTAATTCATAGTTCTGTCAAAGGTACATTAGTGGACTGATCTTTCCAACATTCCTCTCTTTATTATCTTTGTCAGCTGGCTGAATGTGAGCAGAAATATTGGTTATTTTCATGTGTATTTCTAGTAGTAATTTAAGTCATTCTTTTAAGTATTTGTTGATGGTTTGCAATTTTTAAGCACTCGCTTTGTGTGAGGCATTGTTCTAAGTAATGGGGATAGAAAGACCAAACTGAAAAAGTCCCTGTCTTCCAGGAGCATGGGGAGAGACATGTACATATATAAGTATATTTATATATGTGTGTATATGTATGTATGTGTATGTATTCATGTGAGTGTGTGTATATATATATATAATATTTTCAAAGTAAGTAGGCTTATTTTAGAAGGGAAATAAGGGAGAGAAGGAGGAGATTCATTTCGGTATGAGGTACTTGAACTTACTCTTGGAGAGAACCAAGGATTAGAAGAAGTTAAGGGAAGGGAAGCAAATAGGCAGTCAGCATCCAGTGGTGGTAGATTGAAAATGTAGTAGCATGAATATAAAACATCAAATAGGCCACTACGACTGAACTGCAGAATTTGAGGAGGCTAATGATGTATAAAGAAAAAAAAGAACAGGTAGAATGGGCCCAGGTAAGGAAATTTAAATACCTCACAGTACAGTGTGGATCTTAGAGTTAATAGAGAGCCAGTAGAGTTTTTTCAGTAAAAGGAGGTGATATGATTAAACTTGAACTTCAAAAAAAAGTTCTTTTGTTGGCTTTGTGGAGGATGGATTGTAGTGGAGAGAGCCTTGAGAAAAGGAGAACAAATAGAAAGCTATTGCAATAGCCAATGTGAGATGTGATGGAACTCTAAAATAAAATGGTAGCCATGTTGATGGAGAAGAAAATACATTAGAGACAGAACATGGAGCTGAAACACAAAATATGATATATGATATGATTTGATATGATATGATACATATAGAGAAGGTTGTGAACCTAAATGGGGCTGAGAGTAACCTTGACAATAACAGGAAAACTTAAGGGTTGGTGGGGAAAAGAATTACATCCTTTGACCATACTTTTTGATGAATGGTCATCATATTTCTTTAATATATATATTATATATAACAAATATGTATATATGTATGTGTATGTTTCACATATATATATATATATATATATATACACATATAAATATATACATATTTGTTCTGACCTTGAGAAATATCAGAAATGCTAGATGCAGAGTGTTTTTTTTTCCTCCTACTTGACTCCAATATACTTTAGAAGTATATTTAGGTGAATATTTCATTGAGGGACTTATATATGAATTTATATCTATTTAGTGGCCTTGGTGCTTTTATATTTGCTGAATTAATACTTTTTTTAATCTTAACTTTCTAATTTTTGTTCTATTGATCATTTGACATAAAAAAATTAGAAAATAAGAAATAGCTAATTGAAATACATAATAGAGGAATGGTCTTGCAATAGTAGAATTAAGTAACTCACCATGAAAGAGATAGAAGAAAGAGTTAGTCATTCAACGGACATTAATTGAGAATCCCCAGGGTGCTTAAATAATACAACTTTAATTAAAAAAAATAGTAGAAAAGATTAAAGCCATTTTTCCAGGTACAAAACTAAAGGAAAGGGAATAGTGAGACAATATTACCTGTATTACTATGGTAAACCAATGAATCTAGAAGTAACAGTCAAAGAACTGTGTTCTCACATCCTGACAAATGGAAGAATCACGGAATAGATTGTTTAAACTGTACATATTAAGTTCATCCTTTTAGTGACTTTACCTCAATTTCTCTCTGTCTCAACTGACAATATAGAATAGTCTTTTTACACGTGGTACCCTGGCAAGAAGTACTAAATCCATAGAATTTCATTGTTAAATTGGGGGTTGTATAATAAAGGAACTAGAATCATTTGAGGTTACTTTCTAAAATTCTGAGATCAAAGATAATTGCTTTAAAAATTACGTTATGTTTACATATTGCCTAGTCAAAGAGATAAACATATATTACATATTACCTATATACACATATGTATATAAGAGATAATAAACATATTTTAGATACGCAAAAAGCTTAGTATCATATAATTGAAACTTCAAATTCCTACCCTTATAAATGTAATTAAATCTTCATTGTCATCCATTTTCTTTCTGTCTTTATATTTTTTTTATGAAAAAAATCTTTCAAATTCAAATACCCTATGTCTTGTCTTAAATGAGAAAAAAACATAAGTTCCAGCCTACCTGAGGAATACTGTGCGACACTGAAATACTGCACACTGTGTAATTTATTGAATATGTTACATATTAAAGAAAGATCTAGGAAGCTGTGAACCTGAATGGGACTGAAATAAACTTTAAAAGTTTAGGTAAAACATAGGCATTATTTATTCCCAAGGAGCTTATTCTCATGTCCAATATGCATCACTTGAGTGTTCTCTTTGATTAAAAGTGGTATTATTGATTATTTTCTGAATTTCATATGAAACCTTGAAAAGAAAATATTTTCATTATTTTTAGCTTTTTAATCTTACAATCAGTTCTATATTTTCCCTTAATGTCATAAGATCTGTCAGTTATACTAAATATTTGATTTTGAGAAATAATTTGAAAATTGACCTCTATCTACAGATTTGGAACACCTCAACCCAAATTACTTTTTGTCAAGTGGTAAAACTTTAAATTTAAAATTCATCTTGTAATTGTAAAGATCTTAAGTAAGAAATGCTTCATGTTCTGAAGCGAAGCACAGAGATAGGAGGGGATGTATTTTCTTTGCGTTATAATAATTTGCTAATTTATTTTCCTAGAGTATTCAGTATTTTATTATTGAAGCTTTTCATTTTAAGTGGGTCCTTCTCTTGTTTTCATATCAGTGACAGAGAACTATGAAGAAAGAGATTGTGAGAATAAACATCTGATGTTCCAGATGTTCTATATGATGAAGTTTTTCAGTCTTCCAGAATGCTAAAGTAGTTGAACTATTTCTATGAGAAGTAAATGGTATGATATACTTGCCCCTTTTAAAATGTTTTATGTTTCATTAATTTTTAAGATACATCTTATTTGCAATAACACTTCCCCATGGAACCTTCCCTTGTAACAAGTAACTAAAATAATTGACATTAATTTTGTATTACTATATAATGGTAACCCCTTTTTCAGTGAAGTCTTGAAATAGAAGTATGTGAGTTTAGCATTAATGGAGAGACTTCACTTAACATTCACGGAGAGAACTGCCATTACAAAAATTTTTTTAAATGGTGTGCTTAAATATCTACAGTGTTCCTGGGAGGAGGAGCATTCATTGTTAAATTAGAAGCTAGGAACTTGTCTTTTTATTTCTAGTTCCTTAAGTATAGTAGTTAGGTTGCTCTCTCTTTCTCTCTCTCTGTCTCTTTGTCTCTTCTCTCTCTGTCTCTGTCTCTGTCTCTGTCTGTCTCTCTGTCTGTCTGTGTGTGTGTGTCTCTTTCTCTCATTATATTTCAGAATAAAATACCTTAACATAAGAAGGGGTGTATTTAGAATTACATGGTCATAACCTTAGCTTTAAATTTCCTTTCTTGGGGGAGGTTTCACTCAGATGCAATGGGGTAAATTTTTAGCACAGTGTGTGTTAAGATTGAGCCATGCAACTCCCGTTGACGTTAATGGGAATCTCTCAGCTAAATCCTCACATGCTGCGCTGAAAATGTACCCCCTAATGTTTGAGTAGTTTTTAGGCTATCATAGACTCTAAGCCAGAGCTATTACGGTCCATGGTATAAATACATATTTCGACGAATTTAAAAACATTGACTTGCTGGTAAGAAATGTGAACAGTTACTTAGATTGTGAACTTAATGCATTGACTTCTTAAGGTATAAACTGACAGTATGGTCTGGAGCCTTACTTCAAAAGAGATGGAAGTGTTTAGTTTCATTTTCTGATACATTTCCAGCTTTCTGAAAAGAAACTATGGCAAAATCAAAATGTAAGCCTACTAGCCAAGCATGGTGTGTTCTATCCCTTTAATTCTCTCCTGTTTTTTCTATCTTTATTTGTAAATTTGAGTAAATGCTGTTGCAGTGTCCATCCTACCTAATACAAGGTACATCTTATGTTTTGATCAGCTTTGTATACTTTTACACCTTTGTACTTTATTTTAAAAAAAATCTAGGGTTTAGATCCTAAAAATTTTTAGGATTCTGCAGTAATTATTTGGTTCATTTTATATAAAATGACTATATTGATGAAGGATCAGTGGCTGAATTAACATATTTAAGCTATACCTGTATCCTAACAGTCTTATAGGTATTTCTAAATACTTGACTTATATCATTTAATTCAGAGAAGGAAATGGGGGTAGGCAGAAGAAGTGGTAACAACACATGAAGGTGTGTGTGTGTGTGTGTGTGTGTGTGTGTGTATGTGAGTTTGTGTGTGTTTGGGGAAGGTGATCCAATGAAAGATAATTTCATCAATTCATATATTTCAGTGCCAGAAAATTCTGCTCTACAGAGTACATAGGTATTTATTTTGAGTGAAAACTCAAAACATCTAATGGATGGTAAAATAGGAGCCAGAGCACATTTTGCTTAATTTTAAGTCTAATATATGCCTTAATACACAATGTTTTTTTTCTGAGTGTTAGCATGGCAAACAAAATGGCAGAGTAGAAAAAGTCCCCTATAATCAGGATCTAGTTTAATTTTTTATACTTTCTTCAAATTAAATAGTCTTAGAAAGCAAATTGAGCTCTAGCAGTTTCCCAAACTTTACATTCCATTTCCCATTTGTATGACTTTTGCACAGCCTGTCCCTTAAGGCTGCAATGACCTCTTTTTAACTTCTACCTCCTAACATTATTCAAGGTCCATTTCAAACATTACCTCCTATGTAAAGCTTTTACTGATCTCTTCCAAATGTTAATGTGTTTACCTCTTCCAAATCTATGTACTTTCTTGTGTATCTGTTGTATCTTTTTCCTCTTTTTACCCCCTTCCCCACAACTCCCAAATATAAACTTGGAGGCAGTGAATTATTTTATTTTGAATTTTATATTCCTTTTTGCTTAGCACAGTGTTTTGCAAACAGTCAGCATCTCAAATGTTATTAATTTTTTTAATTGTGGGAACTCCCTATACCATCTCTTAAGAGTCACATCCTATATCTCAGAAAATTTAAACACATGAGTTGGTTATTCAGCTAGCAAGTGAGAACTGGATTTGAACTCAGATATTCCTCACTCCTAGTTTGGTTTGTTGTCTGTTACCCTGCACTTGCACATAGTAGCTCCTCAACAAATGTTTGTTAAATTAAAGGGGCACTGGATTTAAATACAGTATTATGTCCTGATATTTATCCCAGGCTTTGCCATGTGATCTTAAGTAAGTCTCTGAAGGTGTTTCCTTTCTAAGATGGGCTTAGAAATATTTGGACTGCCCATATCAAAGCGTTGTCATGAGAATCAAATGAGAAATGAGTAGCAATTTACAAATTCTAGCTCAGTGTTAGTTACCATGTTTATTTTGTCTTTGTATGACTAGCTCCATAGCTTGCACATAGCAGTTGCTTAATTGTTTATGGAATTGAATGATGGCATGAAGACATTTTGGTTAGGGATTCATATGAGTTAAAATCAGTTCTTTTGATTTCATTGTTTTTAAACAAATGTCTTACAGACAGATAAACCTATACTATAGCCTTCCAAGCCCAGAAAGATTACAAACTTTTTTATGTTGTGCTAGAAGCATTTTTTAGCTTTACTTTTCCTGTGGTGGTAGGAATTCCATGAAGTAGAGAACATGAGAAAATTTGTTTTATGAGTTGCTAACAATTTGTTGGCAAATGTAGAAGCTCTTTGTCACTTGGTTTCAACAGAAATATATGAAGTGTACTTTGGCATAGGGCTATTTCTGTGCTTAATTCTTTGAGAAGCAACATGATTGTAACAAGAAAAAAACAAAGAAATAAATGGATAAATAAATGAATGATTTTTTTAAGCCTGCTGGTCTGGAGTCAGAGTAGGAGAGTACAAAATTTACCTCTAATATGTACTACCTGTGTGACCCCGGGCAAGTCATTTAACCTCATGCTTGAATTCCCTTGTTTGTCAAATCATTGGTTATCCTCTGAGGCCCATTTTAGCTCCAAATCTCTGATCCTATGAATAGCATAAAAGTGTAGAATATAGTACAAAATACAGAGGGAGCAAAGCTAGCACTAAAGGATGTGGGCATTACCCAACACCATCATTCCCTACAGTGTAATCCTTCTCCAAGGAAAGACTCCCCATGCAGCAGAGTTACCCTCTGGGAAGAGCAAGAATGATACATAGTGTTCCTTCCAAGAAAGCAGTTTTAAAAGAGTTCTTCATTTTTTGTTAATTTAAAAGCACTGTAGATTTTCAAAGTAGAGCTTGAGGTAGGTAACAATTTGAGAGTGGTATGGGAATTAGATGAAGCTTAATTTTGCAGACGAGTAAAGGGAGAAGGCCCCGCCTCACCAAAAAACCCCGAAACATGTCAATAAATAGGATGCTGAGAATGCTGGGATGGGATTGTCCATTTTTTTTTCTTTTAATAGTCTCTCATTTGAATGGTTGCTTACACTATTGAATTCTTCTGCTCCTAAACCAGATTTCTTGTGAACTGTTCTCTGCAATACCTCAAGCTAAAAAATTGATCTTCAGTCCATAGTGTGCAGGGATTCAACTTATTACATAATCAACATCATTTTGTGAATGAAATATATCCTGGAAAGCTTGATGGCTGTCTTGTATAAAACTGACCTGATAGAAAGCGGCTTGAAATGTGGATCCTTTAGAGTTTACCATAGGAATTCCTTTGCTCATAAAAAAGCTAAGTTGTGTAGAGAAGAAGCAGTGCTTTTTTATTTTTTTTCCTTATATCTCTCTGTGCTCATTTCAGTAGAGCATCAGATACAACTTAACCATGGGCAGAGCCAAAATGTAAAGTAAAAGATGGGACTTCCCTGAGCTCTCCCTCAAAGCCCTCCAAATACCTATAAAAATGAATCTAAAGTCTAGAGCTATGGAACCCACCCAGTAACAATATGAAACAAGCCCCCAACCCAAGACAACCTGGAAAGTTGACAGGAAGGGTCTCTTGCACCAGGCAGGGAGCTGTTTGCATTCCAGTGTGTGCCACATGGGCATAAACCGGCCAGGGCAGGCCTCAGGGTACTGAATCATTGGCAGCTGTGGCAGTTTCTAGACTTGCCAATCCACAAATGCCAAAAAGGTCAGTGGGAAAACTTTGTAGTACCTGAGTGAAAGAGGAGTAGGGTCTGGCCAGGTCTGCCCCCAGCCCCAGGGTGGCAGTGGTGGCAGCAGCAGCAGAAGCAGCAACAGTGGCAGAGGCTGCTCCTGGAGTTCTGGGACCACAGATAATGGGAGATCAAGTTTCTGATACAAAATCCCTGAAGGCTGGGACAGCACACTTATATCCAATCCACCCCTGGAAGCAGAGGCTTACTTTGAAAGAGTTAGGAAGTCAAGTATTTGACTGAAAACATGAGGAAACATCATAAAAGAATCTTACATTGACAAAGAAGATTAAACCATACAGCCAGAAGACAACAAAGTCAAAGATCCCACATCAAAAGCCTCCAAGAGGAATATGAATTAGTTGCAGGTCATGGAGGCACTCAAAAAGGATTTTGAAAATCAAGTAAGAAAAGTAGAAGGAAAATTGGGAAGAGAAATTAAGGTGATGCAAGAAAATCATGAAAATCAAGTCAACATTTTGCTAAAAGAGACTCCAAAAATCCTGAAGAAAATAACACCTTAAAAGAAAAGACTAACCCAAATGATAAAAGAAGTCCAAAAAGCCAATGAGGAGAAGAAGGCCTTAAAAAGCAGAACTGGACAAATGAAAAAGGATGTCCAAAAGCTTGCTGAAGAAAATAATTCCTTCAAAATTAGAATGGAACAAATGGAAGCTAATGACTATATGAGAAATCAAGAAATTATAAAACGGAACCAAAAGAATGAAAAAATAGAAGACAGTATGAAATATCTCATTGGAAAAACCATTGATCTGGAGAATAGATCCAGGAGAGATAATTTTAAAAAATTATTGGACTACCTGAAAGCCATGATAAAAAAGAAAGAGCCTAGACATCATCTTTCAAAAAATCATCAAGTAAATCCTCCCTGATATTTTAGAACCAGAGAGTAAGATAGAAATTGAAAGAATCCACCACTCTGGAAAGAGATTGTAAAAGGAAAACTCCTTGGAATATTGTAGTCAAATTCCAAAATTCCCAAGTCAAGGTGAAAATATTACAAGCAGCCAGAAAGAAACAATTTGAGTATTGTGGAAATCCAATCAGGATAACACAAGATCTAGCAACTTCTACATTAAGATACTGGAGAGCTTGGAATATGATATTGCAGAGGTCAGAGGAGCTTAGATTAAAATCGAGAATCACCCATCCAGCAAAACTAAGTATAATGCTTCAGGGAGAAAAATGGAAATTCAGTGTAATAGAAGACTTTCAAATATTCTTGCTGAAAAGACCAGAGCTGAATAGAAAATTTGACTTCCAAATATAAGAATCAAAAGAAGCATGAAAAGGTGAACAGAAATGAGAAACCATAAGAGATTTATTAAAGTTGAACTGTTTACATTCCTACATGGAAAGATAGCATTTGTAACTCATGAGATCTTTCTCAGTATTAGGGTAGTTGGAGGAAATAGATAGATATGTAGATAGATAGACAGACAGACAGATAAATAGATAGAGGGCACATGGTGAGTTGAATATGCAGGGATGATATCTAAAAATAAAATTAAGGGTGGAGAGAGGAATATATTGAGAAAAGGAGAAAAGGAGATATAGGATGGGATAAATTATCTCATATAAAAGAAGCAAGAAGGTTTCACAATAGAGGGGAAGAAGGGGAAGGTGAAAAGGAATGAGTGAACCTTATTCTCATCAGATTTTGCTTAAGGAGGGAATAACATAAAAACTCAATGGGTTATCTTACCCTACAGGAAAGTAGAGGGGGAAAGGGATAAGAGAGGAAGGATGATAGAATGGAGGGCAGATTAAGGGAGGGGGTAGTCAGAGGCAAACATTTTTGAAAAAGGGATTGAGTCAAAGGAGAAAAGAGAATAACTGAGGGGTAGGATAGGATGGAAGGAGAATATAGTTAGTCTTTCACAACATGACTATTATGGAAGCGTTTTGCATAACTACACATGTAGAACCTATATTGAATTGTTTGCCTTCTCAGTGAGGGTGGGTTTGGAGGGAAGAAGGGAGAGAATTTGGAACTCAAAGCTTTAGAAACAAATGTTAAAAAATTGTTTTACATGCAACTGAGAAATAAGATATACAAGCAGTGGGGTATAGAAATCTATATTACCCTTCAAGAAAGTAAAGGGGAAGGGAATAAAAGGAGGGAATGATAAAAGGGTGGACAGAGTGGGGGAAGGGGTAACCAGAATACATGCCATTTCAGGGTGGGGGGGTGAGATGGAGAGAATATTTGGAAGTCAAAATCTTGTGGAAATTAATGTTGGAAACTAAAAAAAATAAATATTTTAAGAAGATTATTTTAAAAAAGATAATACTTGACCTGGGATATTCTAAGTATTTAAATAAGCCAGAAGACTTAATTCACAATTCAAGATTTCTATTTGTTGGAAAACATGATTGGCAAAATAGCATTAAGAAGGATATTTAAATATTTAATCTATATCAAAGAAATTCTTCTATTATAGAAAATATATTGGAAGACTATTTGTTATAATTAAAGTGTACTCTTTCAAAGTGAAGTCAATTGTTTCTTTTGCCAGAAGAAATATTCTGTGAATATCCCTTTGACTCCAGATGGCAAAGTACCTTAACACTAGGTGAGAAAACCATCACAAGCTTTAGTGTTTTTCTTTAAATTGGCATGCAAGATTGAACATTTTTCCTTACATATCTTTTCTTTCCTATTGTGGTGCAGTTGAACAATGTAACCTCATACTGCTATTTTTAAAACAGTGGATTGAGGAGGGAATTCCATGTCTAATTTACCTGAACCTCCCCAGTGACAGACAGTTTTAGAATGGAAGCTTCCACACACAGCAAGTTTGTCAATTTCACCATTTACTTTTTGACATCACTCTTATCCGTCATGATGCCTAATCTTCCTAAGAGAATCTGCAACCTTGAGAGGATTTTGGGAAAAGCTATATCAAACAGAGAGCAATCTCTCTTAAATCCTATTCACATAAATCATGCTGGGTTGGTTTTTTTTGTCTGTTTTTTTTTTTGTGTTCATTTTCTGTTCATCTAAAAACGCATTTTAGAAGCTCCAAATGAATCACCAGGTTTATGAATATATGATCCAATTTTATGATAAACCTACTTTGATACTTTGACTATGTTTCCTGGTATAGTTCTAGAATATACTATTAAAGTGATGGCCAGTATACGTTTAAAATAGAAAATTATAAATTTACTATTAGAAGGTCATACTATAGAGCCAGGGGACTTGTAGGGCAGAATTGCGTATGCCTTGTGAGATGTGGTTACTGTTTGAGCTATGTTTGTTTAGTTGTTTTCATTTGTTGCAAGGAAGGCTTCAATCTATCAGAGGGAAGGTTAGCAAAACATTTCATAAAGCACATTTTACTCTTGTGGCAAGGTAAAGAGTTATGTATACAATTAGATATATTTGGCACTTTATGAACTGTTGGATTCAGGTGTCATTAGTGGTTACACAACACCTTTGAAATAGGAGCAAGTCATCCCAGGAATATATTCAACAGTGAGTGTGGTTGGTTCTGACTAAGGCAATTTGCTGTGGGACTCCCACTTCCTTTTAAGTCACTAACCATCTATTAATGCCACTTAACAGTTTATTAGCTTTATTTTTAAAAGTGGCTGTTCTGCAGTTCACACTGCTGAATATTAAATCTATAGCCCACTAGACCCGACCCCATATCATTTCCATATTAACTTTATCTAGCCATGCCTCCCTTAGTCTGTATTTATGTGATTTCTGAACACAGGACCTTCCAATTATCCCTAAAAGGTACCATTTAATTAATTTCCACCCATTAGTTTTATATGCTGAAATATATTTGAATTTGAGTCTGTTATTCAACATATTGGCTGTTCCACCAAGCTTAAATGTCATCTGTAAACCTGATAAGCCTACTTCCTATGCCTTCAGATCATTGATTTAAAATGTTGAATAGTATGTGATAAAGGACAGAAATCTGTTTCAGGCTACTAGACACTTCCCTCTAAGTTGACATAACTATCTTGGCTTCCTCAAGCAAGGCTCTTTGGGACCAGTAGATATCTGCTAATAAACCCACTTCCCTAAACCATCAACCACTTGGCATTTCTCATTTTCAAAGACTTTGTGAGAGACTTTGGGATTCTCTACATGTACCATCATATCATATGCAAAGTGTGATAGTTTTTGTTTCCTCATTGACTATTCTAATTCCTTCAATTTCTTTTTCTTCCCTTATTGCTAAAGCTAACTTTTCTAGTACAATATTGAATAATAGAGGTGATAATGGACATGCTTGTTCTTTTTAGGAATGCTTCTAGCTTATCCCTATTACATATAATGCTTGTTTTAGATAGATACTGCTTATAATTTTAAGGACAACTCTATTTATTCCTATGCTCTCTAGTGCTTTTAATAGGAATGGATGCTGTATTTTGTCAAAAACTTTCTCTGCATCTATTGAGATAATCATGTGATTTCTGTTAATTTTGTTATTGATATGTTCAGTTATGCTGATAGTTTTTCTAATATTGAATCAGCCCTGTATTCCTGGGATAAATCTTATGTGGTCATAGTGTATGATCCTGGTGATAAATTGCTGTAATGTCTTTGCCAATATTTTATTTATTTTCTCCATTAATATTTATTAGGAAAATTGGTCTATAATTTTCTTTCTCTGTTTTGGATCTTCATGGTTTACATGTCAACAAGTGATATACTCTTAAATAACTTACTTTACATCTTAGTCTCAATTTATTTTGTAAAATGGGAATAATAAAAATAAATAGAAATATTGATAGTGTTACATATATTACAATATTATCAAGAAAGCACCTTGCAAACTGCATAACGTGTGTTTGTCCTTCATTGCTGAAGAAGACCATGGCATCAGAGAAATGATGACATGACTTGTACTTGACTTTATTTTGAGTGAGGGAGGGTTGTGCAGATCACCAGCCTTACTTCTCCTCCAGAGCCATCTGAGTCTAGTGACCAGATATTCATCAGGATGACAGGAGATGACCCAGGATGAGGCAATTGGGGTTAAGTGACTTGCCCAAGCTAGTGAGTGTCAAGTGTCTGAGGTGAGATTTGAACTCACGTCCTCCTGACTTTTGCACTGATGCTCTATCTACTGCACCACCTAACTGTCCCAGTAAACTGCATAATGTAGTATAAATGTGAATTATGATTTCTTTGATTTCCTCTTTTAATATTGACAAAAAATGAAAAAAAATTGTCTGATATCACCTCTTGAAGAACTCATACTCTTAGTGCCCATCTCCCTTTTCAAGTACATAAATTAGCTACATGGTAGAATTTTCTAGAATTGTACCAGATCATTTTCTGGAACGTAATAAGTGCTTATAGAATGCTTATTGAATAAATCCTTGTTGACCAGGATTTGAAGGCAGGCTTATTGGCACATCTTGACTGATCCAACGTCACACAACTAGTAGGTATTTGGGCTAAGAACTAAACACAAGATTCTTGACTTCTTGTTTGTGTACTAAGCTACAGCACCAAGCCATATCTGGTTTTCTTATGTGTATTTGTCATCTTTACCTTGTAATTGAAAGAAATAGGATTCCCGGATCAGGGAGGTTTAGTGAAAGACAACAATGGAATCTGAAGACCTATGTTCAAATCTTAGCCTTATATGTGTGACTACAAATACTTCTACTTTTGCAGGATTTAGTTTCCTCATTGGTAAAATGAGAGGGTTGGGGCATATGGTTGGTAGAGAATGTACTATTACATACTGGTTTTTGGTGTTATTTTTTTTTTTTACTTATTTTTTTTTCACAACCTATATCTTCTAAGCACGGTATTGGAAATACCTTAATTATAGTAGTTACTACCTCTTGCCCAAAGACAACACTTCCAGCCTATATGTGATTGAACAATGTTTGTTACATTCTCTTTAGATTATAAAGATTATTAAGATTAATTGACTTGGAAAATATTATACATGTAACTTAATTGTATAATCAAAATATTCAGGAAACCTAAGAGCTGTCACCTGTTTCCATTCTCCCATGAAATTCGTATCCACATAAAAATGTTTAATTTGTTCCATGTTATTTGAAAATCTTCCTAAAATGTACTAAGTACTTTTTGATACCATAATAAGTCGAGTATATTAAAAATAACTTTTTTAATGATTAAGAGTCTTATGATGCCTTGGGGTTCATCCTTTCAAATAAAAATTCTCATTATACAGTACCATGTATGATTTGCCTGAAGGCATATCAGTTGAAAGCATACCCTGGAAGTTAATTTTTGTTGTTTAAAATCAATTCTTGTTGCAGACTTGTTTTGTTCATTTATCTCTTACTCATAAAAGTGAAATAGAAGAAAAAAATAAAGATGCCCTATTATTATGTTTTAATTAAGATTTTATAGCACTTGTGAAATCCAAGCACCCTTATGATAACAGCTAATGGTCAAAATGAACTCAAGAAACCTCATTTCAAAGAAATTATTTGAGTTTTATAATAGAAGTACAAACTTAATTCAATTCAATGTAATTTCTAATAGTTCTTCCCTCCCCATGAGAAGAGCTAGTATTGATATATATGATCTATCATCCTATTAAAAAAGGGAATGCTGCTATTATTCTGTTTTCCTATGCTAGGCACTTACAGATTATGTAACACAGACTGCTGAATACGATCAGAGGAACGGGAAAATCACCAGTAAGAGTTTTGAAGATTTAAATCTCTAGGAAGTGTCCTATCAGTGTTAGATCAAGGTTAAAAGATTTATTGCACTGGAAGGATGAAACAATTGGATTTGGAATATACTCTGTAGTTTAAGAATCTGTATTCCATTAATGGGTGAACTCCTCACCGATGTGATAAATAGCATACTTTCCAAAGAAGTAAAATGGCAGGATTTATGTCCTTTGCTGAGGCCATGTGAGACAAGCTCTGTTACTGTTTGGATTTTTTAAAATCTACTTTACAACATACTACAAAGTAAGTAAAATTACTACAAATATATGTATACGTATATTTGTTCTAAATATTAAGGATGCTTTAATAATAATAGACTTCTTTATTAACAGAATCTGTTTGCTTTTGAAAATAAAAAAAAATTTAACTATGGCTGTAGTGTTCTGTATTTGCAATAAGAAAACCCGAGTTATGAACCTTGTGACCTTGTTTGAGTCAATTAAGCTTTTCTGGGCCTCAACTTCCTACTCCAGAAAAAGTGTGTGAATGTATTAGATGAGCTCTAAAATCCTTTACTATTCTAAGTCTGTGCATCTAATGCTAGTCTTCATGATTCTGAGGGCATTAAATTCTTTAAAACTGTGGTATTTGGAAATCCTGTGGATGATAAGGTGTGTAGGTTATAATGGAATTCTATTGCATTTAATATTTCAGTGTTTGATTCAAGGCTAGAAGAAGAGCAGTTTTAAATGTATAAAAAGTTTTTTTTTAGTAACTTATTTAAATATGATCACTGCTTAGCTTTATTTTACACAAGGGTTTATGTATTTAAAAGTATTGAATTATGTTAGTAGTCATTGGGTTTTTAAAGATAATGTAACTAAGGGCTCACTGGTTGTTCTTTTCTTGGTAGTATTCCTCCATGATCTCTGTGGAGCTTAAAATTGTTGGTTTTAACAAAGTTCCAAATCTATTTTAATGGAATACTCCCTGCTTGAGAGGGCATTAGAACAAGGGAAGTACTGAAGGGATCTTTGGAAATAGGTAAGTTTAGAATTATTACTCTCAGTAGTTGTCTTTATAATTGTGCCATCTTCAGCCCTGAAAAGAGATTTGTGTAGACTAGCAGGTGGTGGTGAGACAATTATTTATGTGATATTAAAAAGATCCTGTTTCATCAGAGAAAAATAAATGATATACGTTAGTTTAGTGATGGTGCAAAGTGCCAGACTCTTCTAAGAGGTCCCTGGAATAAACTTTCCTGAGTACATAAGCAGTTATTTCTTGAGTCACTGAAGATAATGATGAAAAGCGCAACTTTTTAACTACTTAGAAGTTTTGGGGCAAGCTTATTAAGGATAGTCTGGATTTTTAGCTACCTATCTATTCATTTATTTGTTGTTCCCTGCTAGGAACAGATATAGTCCAACGTGCTTAGTTTTTCACAAATAAGAAAACTGAGGACCAGAGCAAGTTAAGTGACATACCCAAAGTCATGAGAAGTCCATAGGAGGGCTAGGATTTGAATCTAAGTTGGAGGACTGCAACTCTACTCCTTTTTGCTTTTCCCCATACCACCTTCCTTTATTATATATGGCTATGATAACATATGCTGTTACAAACTTTATTTTTAATCAATACCACATACATGGTGTGTGTGTGTGTAGTGAAGACAGTAAGGCATGTCAACCATGAAGTGGGGATAAAACAGCTCATTTCTGAAGATGAATAAAAGGCATTTCTTTGAGATGTTGGAGAAGAAAGTGGTGTAAGAATCTTTGCATATGTTTTCAGATTTTAGGCAGGAAGAAAGAGAAGTAGGATGACCCTTTAAAAAGGAGTGCTCAATTCTAGATTGTTGTGAGTACCTTGGTTAAGTTGTACTATCATTTGATCTTAGTTTTAGATCCAGAATATACCTAGTTCAATCTCATGCCCATTTTTACAGCTGAGAAAATTAAGGCAAGCGAAGTGCCTTCAAAAAAGTGACACAGTGGCAGAATGAAGATTTGAAAAACATTCAAATTCCAACTCTGAATCAAACTCTTTTTCCTCTTCACTATCTGCATATTTCCCCCATTTTTCCCCACTGACTGAAGTTACTTAATTAAAAGTTGGTGGAATATCACTTAGTTTCCAGGAAGCTACTCAGGCACCATTAAATCTAAGGGTTTTGTTTTTTGTTTTTTTTTTTTTGGTTTGGTTTTTAGCCATAGTTCATTCATATTGAAGTTCATGATACCAAGTCTTACTTCCCTTTTCCCAGAATCAGTTTGATCTGATTGGGTAATTCATTGTAAAAACAACTTTTACTTTGTTTACTAACAATATAGTCTTGTGGGTTTTTTCCCATGAAGTTTTTATCCTTGCAAAAGGGAAAGTCAAGTAAATAGTTCTTTACTGTTGCTTGTAATGGGGGAGGGAGGGTGCCAAAATGCTTCTCTGACTCATGAAATTAGTTTTCAGAAAGAATTGTTTGTTTTTTTCTCATAGGAATCAGTCAAAAGCATTTTTAACATTGGGTGCTCATAAACGTGTATTTTGACATTGTCACTGAAACCCTCCTCAGGTGTCATATCATAGTATGCAGGTGAGTTAAGACTCAAGAAGACTACGTCAGTAGAGAGTTCTGGTAGAACTCATGGACTTACTAATAGCCTATGTTCCTGTCTTTGGAAGACAAGTCTGACTAAATTTAGAGAGGGACATCATCAGATTGACTGCAGGGTTATGAGTTTTTCATCCATAACAACTCTTACAGAAATTTGCTATTGAACATGTATTGCAATCTGCATGGTAAATAATTGCTTACATTCACATAGCAGACTCATACTGCCTTTTACACAATGTCATTTGATCTTCACAAGCACCCAATATGATTATAAATATTTTCAGATGATTGAACTGAGGCTCATGGGGTTAAGTGACTTGCCCAGGGTCACATAGTTGATAAGTTTGGGGTGTATGATTTGAACCCTCGTCTGCTTGGCTCCAAGTCTAGTGTCTAAGTCACAGTTGCCTTTCAGCTGCAAAGCAGAGGGAGTATCCACACTGACAAAATTACAGGTCATTGGTGTATTGAAGTATTGTTATTCCCTGTTAATGGTTATTATAGCTAGCTAATTGATTGAGAACTCAAGGCATAAGAGAAAATAATTAATTTCATAATCTCAGATGCTGATCTGGAAATAGAACATTAGCCTGCCTTTAAGTATATGTGAACTGTTATGTAAAACTATTGATCAAGTACTTAATAGTTTTACATGGAATTGGGAACAATGTGTTCATCATATCTAATGAAAGTCAAGCATTTATTGTCAAGACCACTCATGTTTTCCCTATTCATAAATAAAGTATTTGCCACTGGGAAGTCTTTTGGAAAAAAAGAGCACTTCACACAAGTCTCCGTGATTCTACATTAGAATATTGAATGGATAATATATGAACAATTAAAGAGTAAAGATAGGAATATCAGCAGTTAGCAGTCCCACTGTGAATGAATCAAGTCCATCCAACCTTACTTCCCTGTTAGGAAGTTATGCAACTAGTAGTTAAGGAGAATGCTATTGATGAAGTATATCTGAATTTCAGTGAGATAGTTGACAATGACTCTCACGATTCTTTTTTTTACTGAAAAATATGAAATCTGTAGTGGTTACTAGTATTAGGAATTAGATGATGGAATGACCATATTCCCAAATTATTGACTAATCATTGCAGTGAATCAAGAGGAAATTCCCCAATGGCAGACTATAAAAGACAGTCCTTCACCTTGTCCTCTTCTTAAAAAAATGAGAATTTCCTTTTTTTTTTATTCTGCATTTAAACAGCAAACTTTAGAATTTCATATCAATAGTAGGATATATAAAAGATGATTATATGTGAATCAAAATCTATTTTGCACAACTGTTTTAAATTTTAAAAATTAATTCAGCAAGGTTTATTCAATACTGTTTTGCTGCTCTATTTTTCTGTTCTTTTTCATGTAATTTTAAAAAGATTTGGATGACCCTCTTTTCTTTATTTCAATTTTTTATTTCTCATTAACATATTCCTAGCTATCCATTGTTACCCCACCCCAACTGGCAGGGGGGAGAAGGAAGCAAAAGCAAAATCATCATAACAAAGAGGTATAGTCACATAAACCAAATCCCTCTGGTCAAGTCCAAAAATAGATGTTCCTTTCTGTGTCTTGAGCCCATAACTTCTCCTTCAGGAGATGGACATTCCTTCTTCTTTTTTACATTTTTATTAATTCCTTAGATGGGAATAGAACCAGGTTAGAGAGTGAAAACTACAGCACTAGAGAAGAAAATAAGGTAGAAAAAGTGCTCTGATTATAATTTTAGCTTGATCATGTGAAATATACTAGAAATAAATGTAATATCTTGCTATTGGGCTAAAAAAATGCACAACTATGAAGTAAAGGATAAAAAGTACATCAACCACAGTTTCTAGGGAGGGGAACACTTAGAAGTGTTATGTGACTACAACGCTATGAGCAAGGAGTATCATGTAGCTGCTAAAAATGATGCTTGGATGAATTCATGGAGCCATATCGTCAGATGAAGATGATAATCTCACTATATTTAGCCCATGGTTGTAATATTCCATTCAATATTTCATTCAAAATCTAGGGGCTAGATTTTTTTAAAGAGGAACTTTGGTTAAGGTGGATCATTTTCAGAGAACATCCAATATGTTTCTTGGCCCTTTCAGTCTCTTTTACATGATAATTACTTTACATTAGTTAAATTTGATAGGAAATAGTGGTAATAGCATTTGATATTTTGTATTCCCCCCTCTCATTTTCTATATCACAGCCTCTATAGCTTGTGTAAAAATCTGAATTTCCACCTTCCTTATCTTGTATCTCAGAGCCATCTGACTTCTCACTCTGATTCATTCCACATATTCATTCCACATTCTAAATCATATTTCCACAACATCTCTGAAATGTCACTACCCTCATAACCTGTCACTTAGGTTATTATTACAATATTCTAGTTGGTCTTCCTGCCTCCAACTTCTCCCCACTCTGGCAGTCCATCTTCCGCACTGCTACCAAAGTGAGTCTCCTTAATTAAACACACATCTGATATTGTCACTCCTCTATTCCATTAATCGCCCTTGCTCTCTATTACCTCAAGAATCAAATGTAAATTTTTCTGTCAAACTTGGAAAGCTCTTCACAACCTGACTACCACCTCTATTTCCACCTTCAATGGACATTACTCACCTTCTTGGAGTAGTGGGATCTAAGCAAACTGTCCTTCTGACTGTCCTTTACACATTACCCTCTGTACCCTATCCCTTGTTCCTTTGCTTTAGTGTACTACCTTCTCAGCTTCACATCGTGGAACTACTGTCCTCATTCAACATGTTGCTCGAGCACCTCCTTCAATATCATCTTTATCCATCCTCTTCAACTGTTGGAGACTAACTACTATATCTTTATTAGCATTTATTTTCTATGTACTTATATAGGTCTTTTTTATGTCCCCTATGAGAATTAATAGTAATTATTTGATGGATTACATTTGTATTTCAAGTGCCTATCAACCTGTCTGACACAGCATTTAAAATTCAGTAATGAATCATCCCCTATTCTTTCCTTTTATTTGTAATACACTATAGAGGTGGTCTTATTCCTCAAAACAAAGCCCTCTACATCTACCATTGATGTCCATACATCTACTCTAGAGTCTCCTCTGGCCATTTGCCTCATAGTCATCCCCTGCCACCCCCATTCTTTAATTTCTCCCAAATGAAACCCTTGCACTTGACTTGACAATCCCTTCAAGCTATTATTTCTTTTCTATTCTCTCTTTCACAACTGGACGCCTTAAAAAAAACTGCTTACACTCATTCCTTCTACTTATTTTCACTTACTTTGTCTCAACCTATTGTGACCTACCGTTCAGTCTCATTACTCAACCGAAACAAAACTTTGTAGGGTTAGTAATGACCTTTTAATTTCCAAATGTAACCCTCTCCTTCTTGATCTTTCTTCAACATTTGAATCCATTTGTCAATCTCTTATTCTGATTACTGGGTATAATCCCCCTGGTGAGAATAAACAAAAAGGACCATTTTGATCGTGCTTCAAGTTTTTAGGCTAAACACACATGATTTAAAAGAAGGAATGCATCTCTAAAATGAGTAGAAGCAAATAATATATATATGTGTATGTATATGTGCATGCATGTGTGTGTATATATGTGTGTGTGTATGTATATATGTGTGTGATAAGATATATAAACTTCCAATGTGGTGAGAAGAGGCATGTGTTAGACAATCTGTACCGCTTCTTTGGCATCCATAAACCAGATGCATGATGGATAAAGGAAATGATGGTCAAAAAGACAATATTTAGGAGAACTGAGGATAAACAAGAGTGCTCCTTATTTAAGTGAATAATGTGGGTATAGAATTATGCTCATTAGCTGAGAGCAATTTGGGTTATAAAATTGGTTCCTGACATATTGTTGAACTAAGGAAAGGCCTCTTGAATTCTGGCAGCGAATAACAAACTTCATCCATTATCAAACAAGAGAAGATGATTTCCACATGTCTATATTTGTCTTACATTAACAACTCTTCCTTACCCAAATATAGCAGAGCTTTTTGTTTATAAGGCAAAATAGGCAGCAGTATAAATACATTATCTAGAAAATTATGATCAAATAAATAAAATTGACATGAATTTGTCATTCGTCTAAATGACTTATTTTAACCAAAACAAAAAAGGACAACAATTACCCCACAAATATTTTTTTTATTTCTGTACACTTTCATAATGTTGAAATCAGTGGAGAAAGCACTGAAGTTGGAGTCAGAATGACTTTAGTTTGAATGAAGATTCAGATACTTATCGCTCAATGTAACCTTAAAAGGGAAAATCACTTAACCTTTTTCAGCCCTAGTCTTCCTATTTGCAAAATGGGTACCTACCTCACAGGGTGGTTGTGATGATCCATAGAAATAGTATATGTAAAGCTCTTTGCAAACCCTAAAGGGGTCTGTAAATGTAACTATTATACACATAGTATGTACAGACTAGTTTCATGTAAAATGCCTGTGAAAAGCTCAGGAAATTAGATTAATGCAAAATATGGCCTTTTCATTCACAAAGAGATATTCTTTTTTTTTTTTGTAATCTTAAAGCTATCCAGGTCTTCTTCATTACTCATTAATGTTAGCCCAATAATGAAAAGTCATAGTTTGCATATTTTTAAATAATTCTACTTCATCCTTTCTTCTCTATTGCTAGTTTAATTACAGATATATGGGGTGAATATTTGGGCATTCACACCAAATTTTGTTTCACAACTGAATGTTATTTTTATATTCTGATGTTTATTCATAAGTAAATATCCTGAAATGTTGAATACTCCTTCTGGGGTAGTGGGAGATGAGGAGAAACGGAGTAATGAATCCATTTCTTCCTGAGCTGTAGAGAGCCATTGTAGCTAACACAAAAGGAAAGAGCTTTGATAGTAATAGCAGTTGGAACAAAAATTGGGCAATGATCTGAGAATATGAAAACAATTTTATTTTTAAAAAGAGAAGATCAAGAAAATCACAAGAAAAAAAGCATTTGGAAAAACACAGCTTAGTCAAAAGGGAGATAGAAAGCCTTATAAAGCAGCAAACTCAACTTAGCACATTTAAAATTGAATCAAGGGAATAAAAAAAAAACTTACAAAGATGACTTGTAGGTATTTTAAACATACTGTGCCCAATTCCCAGGTTCCATTTTAAGAAAAGATGGTTCATTCAATGCGTATGGTGTATATGTACTCATGTAGCACTTAAAAAAATCCCTCTCAATCGTATTGCCACCCACTCTTTACTTTTGTTAGGCAAAGTGGGGATATTAGTTTTCTGCAGATTACTTATCTTCCTCCATGTGGTTTGATAATAGAGATTAAGAGGCAAACATCCTTGAGAAAAAAGTCATTATCTTAATAATAACTGATATTGCTTGAATGTTTGATTTACATCTATTTTTATTTGAGCCTCACAACAATCCACAAACAGGCATAATAGTAATCATTTTTCAGATAGGGAAACTGAAGCATATTTCTGCATGATCCCAAGCTAATAAGTATTATAAACAGGATTTCAGACATAAATCTTCCTGACGACAAGTCCAGTACACTTTCCACCACATTATGGTGTATGTGTGTACATTTATACATGTATATGAAGGCTTAATATGCAAGATGAAGAATGAAGTGCTAGGTTTGAGTATTTCTTCAATTTGCAATTCTTTGCCACCACAGAAAGAGTTTTTATAAGTATTTCATACAAATAGTTCCTTTCCCTTTTTCTTTTCTTTTCTCGTATCCCCTTCCCCCCTACTTTGCTATAGGGTAAGATAAACTTTTATACCCAATTAAGTGTGTATTTTATTCCCTCTGGAAGTCAAATTTGATGAAAGGAAGGTTCACTTATTCCCTATCACCTTCTCCTTCTTTCCCCTCCATTGTAAAAGTTTTTTCTTGCCTCTTTTATGTGAGATGATTTACTATATTCTACTTCACCCTTTCTCTTTCTCCTAGTACATTCCTCTCATCCCTTAATTTTCATTTTTAAATATAATACCTTCATATTCAGCTTAATCTGTGCCATCTCTCTCTCTCTTTTTCTTTCTGTCCCTCTCCACACACACACACACACACACAATTTATTGTATATGTATATAAATACTCTAATACTGAGACAGGCTTCATGAGTGACAAATATCATTTTTCCACGTAGGAATGTAGACAATTCAATTATAATAAGTTCTCTATGGAAACTTCTACTTCTCTTACTTGCTTTACAAAATTCTTTCTGACCTCTTCCACAGCCTGAGACCAATTCATATTTTTTTTGGAGGCTTTAGATGCAGGAGCTTTGACTTTGTTGTCTTCTTCTGGTTGTATGTTTTGATCTTTCTTGTCACCAATGATGTAAAAAATACCTCTTTACTGAGAAAATAAGAATCTATAGTCTCTTTCTCTTTCGCTCATTTTCCCAGCCAATTACTTCACTTTTGAGCTTTGTTAAGAGGAGGATTCCTGAAGCAGCCTGTGCTTCAGCAGTGACTATAGCTGCCCTGGGGCTGGGACTGGACCATACTCCCCTCTCATCCAGGTGAGAGACTCTTCCCACTGATCTTTGAAGCTGTCTTTAGTGTTTGAGGTTGAGAAGTCAGGAATCCACTGTAGCCATCATGGTTCCTGCTAGGTTTTATTGGTAGTATATAGAAATGTGGAGTTTATTTTATTTCTTGTTTCATCTATTTTTAAGCTTAGTTTCTAGAGTTCTCTAAGTATATCTTATCATCTGCAAAGTGTGATAATTTTATTTTCTTATTGACTTTCGTATTCCTTCACTTCCTTTTTCTTGTCTTCCTGCTGTAGGTAGCATTTCTAATACAATATTGAGTAAGGGTGGTGATAATGGGCATTCTAGCTTCATTCCTGATCTAACTGGGAAAGCTAGTAGTTTATCCAAATTATAGATAATGCTTGCTCTTCGTTTTAGTACCTATCATTTTAAGAAAGACACCATTTATTTCTGCTGTGTGGTGTTTTTAATAGAAAGGGGTTTGTATTATGTCAAAAGCTTTTTCTTCATCTATTGATATAATCATATGGTTTTTGTTATTCTGATTATTGATATGGCCAGTTATGGGTATGATCTTTGTGATATAATGCCATAATCTCTTTGCTAGTATTTTATTTAAATTTTTACATCAGTATTCAGCAGGGAAATTGAGCTATGATTTTTTTTCTGTTTTTTGTTCTTTTAAGTATAAAAATCATATTTGTGTTTTGGAAGGAATTTGATAGAAGTCCTTTAATTTTTTTCAAATAGTTTATATACTACCATAATAATTTGTTCTTCAAATATTTGGTAGAATTCATTTATTTATAAATTCATCAAGTCTTAGAGAATTTTTTGCTGAACGAACTTATTCATGTCTTCTTCAGTTTTTTTTTCTAAAGTAGGATTATTGAAGTTTCCTATTTCCTCTTCTTCCCCCTACTTTAGAAGAAAAAAAAATTCAAAAGTTCTTTTGAGGAAGTTAATGCGGAGTAAGAGATTATATTTGATGAAGATGATTCTTTAATTTATCATTATTAATTTGGTTGCATATGGAGAACTATTTAGCTGCTCTCAGTTCCTACCTAGTTTGGAGAACTCTTTTCACATACTAATTGGAAGAGAAGTATGGCAAAATTATGTTCATTGTACATACTTTGAATCTACTAGGTTCTTCACTTACTTGTGCCAGCTATACCATGAAAGTAAAATTGTGCTATCCTAGGAATGTGATGAGATCCTGGTTGTATTCATTTATCCAGAAATTCTAATAAAAGGCCTTTGAAGTTGTTCTTCATTACTGGGGACCTCTTTGTCCCATAATGTGTTCAAGTTACAGTTGGGGGTAGGAATCATTCAGTTTATTAGTTAGTTTCTTGTCAATATGCTAACCTTATCAATGGGCATAGTTGGGCTTTGGAAAGTAATCTTCCAATATTCCTGGTGACTCCATTTCATATGTACCCATTCTGCTACAGAAATCTATTGCTATTTAGTAATACACAAAATACACGCAAAGACTTATGAATATACATGGTAGAGCACAGACATTTTTTTCCTTGTTAATCTTATCATCTTTCAAGAAAGTATTAATTAATTTTTAAACTGGTAATGAGAAAATGATTTGCTGGAGATGGGATAATAAATATTCTATCTCTTTTAATTTCCTTCATAATTATTTCAGACATTACTTGGAAAAAAAACTTCAAGCTTTGACACTTGATTTGTCCTTATGGACAGAGAGCACTCATGTTTAGCCTAATTCCCTACCTGAAGAGCTGTGAATCATTTAGCTTTTGTTTTATTGCAGTTAAGCTGATGAATGGCCAATTTCTATATCCTTGATAGTTGGTATTCTACAAATATCTTTGATCCTCATATGTCTAGAGTAGCAGTCCCACTCTTCACTCCAAACTTATTAAAAAAAGGGTATTTCATGTGATTCCATCTCCTACGACTTTCTTACCTTCATGGTGGTGGTGGTGGTAAGTTCTTCATTTTCAGTAATAATTTAAGTAGTGGTTTGGAATGTATTTGATACTGAGGTTGAATGATTTTATTTAAATGATCCAAAAATAAGAGCTGCAAATTGAGTAATGGAGAGTTATTTATATTAACTATCCTTTCCCAGAATATTCTAGAACATTAAAATCTATTTTGAAGCATTAAAAGAAAGGAATAGACTTAACCTGTAATATTCTAGGAAATGTGAGTAAAATTTAGGAGCCTTGTATTGCTTTTCTGATGTCCTATTCTTTCTCTTATTTGGCCACTGAGGGTTTGTTGAAGGGTCAAGAAAAAGTCATTATTTCCTTTCCCTTCCTTCCTTCCTTCACTCCTTCCTTCCTTTCTTTTTCTTTCTTTCTTTCCATCAAGGCCTAGAAGATAGAGCTGATCTCAAAGCCAACTTTAAATAATGCTTGTGTTCAAGTCCCATCCCTGACATCAACTAGTTATGTGACTCTGGGCAAGTTCCAATCTCTCAGTTCTGCCAGCAACTCTCTTAGATGATAAAGTACAGAGAAAGTTTCAAGCTATCTCTGTTTATCTGTTGGAAAGGTGATTTATTTTTGGCCTGAAAACTGTATAAACTAATGAGCTTTGGAAGGCCCAGTTATTTATGTAGGTCATTGCTTCTTTTGAAAACACATTTTATTAAGTACATATCAGTGCAATGTACATATATGTGGATATTGCAATAGGTCACATGGATGTTCATTAGAAGCTTATATTCTCTAGAAGAGTTAAAAGTAAGAGACAAAGTAAGCAATTTATCAAAAGAACCTTTTAAGAAAATAGTCTCCAGTATGAAATTATTGTGTTAACAAAGACACTAGCTTGCCTGCAATGGGGATTTTTCTTTTATACACTGGATGACTTGTAGAAGACTCTGAGGCTCCAACAGGGCACATAGTGAATGGGTTGGGAGTCAGTAAGCTGGGGTGAGTCTCTCACTGTTGTTCCCGGTCAGTCACACTATTGGGTGATAACTCTGTGGCTCCATCAAGGAGTTGAAAGAATGACCCTAGGTAAAACAGTTGAACTTTTAAAAATCATATTCCTCAGCTGAGAGCCAGTCTGATGTAATGAATATGCTTTAGAAACAAGGAGACTTGGGTTCAAGTTCTGATTTTGACAAGTCCCACCTTAGATACCTTGAGTAACTCAGATTAACTCTTAGTTCCCAGGCAATTCTCCAAGACTCCAATTGCAGACAATTTCGTTAGTAGAGTAAGTTCCTCCATGGGAGCTACTAATACCAATGAAATCACAGATCTGTTCCAAAAAAAACTTTCAAGTAACTGGATTCTGAGCTGAATTCTGCATACTGAAATACAACTTTGAATGTTACCGTATTTGCACTTATATCTGAACTTTAGCTTCCTTGAAAGGAATGTTCTGTCAATCCTGTGCAATGCGTTCTAATGCTGGCATTAAGCTGCAAAGAAAACAAACTCAGGTGTGTATTAATGTTATTTCATACTTCCATCCGAAGTACTGCCTGAAAGCTACAGCTCCCCATCTCTGCTTTGAGTTTTTTTTTTAAAGTGGTTTACACTCTGAGGGGATGAGTTATTAGCATTTTGTCTCATTTCGCAATCTACTTCTCAGAATCTTTGGGGATTAAAAATCAGTTGAGGAATTAAAAATGAGGATAATAATACAGCCTATGACTGAACTTGCAAGTATGTTGCACAACACACATGACATCATGCTTATGTGACTTTACTTGTTAACTATTAAGATATGAAACCTTTACCTTGAAGGAATTAAGAAAACTCAGATAAAATACTATAACCCTATGTATATATGTTATTAAGCATTTAAAAACCAAATAAAATTGTATATACCCTCTATTATGAATTTATCTATCTTTCCTTGAAAAGTGTTTGTTTTTATTTAGTCCAGATTCTTCTTAGAATTAATGAAATAACTCTGTACCCAGAGAATTTTAATGTTAGCTAATCAATTTATTTGGAGGCATGTAGCTGGCACAGTAGAGTGCTGATCCTAGAGTCAGAAAAACTCATCTTCATGAGTTTAAGTCTGACCTCAGACACTTACTAGCTATGTGACCCTGGGCAAGTCATTAACCTTCTTTGCCTTCATTTCCTCATTTGTAAAATGAGCTTCAGAAGAAAATGGCAAATCACTTGAGTATCTTTGCCAAGAAAACCCCAAATGGGATCACAAAGAGTCAGACACAACTGAAATAACTAAACAACAACAACATTCCATTTATTAAGTCCTGCACTGGGACAAGCTAATTTTATTAAGAACTCAGCCCTAGGGAAGAGAGGTGAGTGAGGGCACTGTGGTATAAAGGATGGAACTTTGGACTTGGCATTAGAGAAAATTGGATATGCATCCTGCCAAAGATGCTTCTTAGATGTATAACCACAGGCAAGACATTTAACCTTTCTAGTCCTCAGATTTCTCATTTGTAAAACAGAGATTTTGGACTTGATGGACTCTAAAGTCTTTTCTATTTCTAAATGCTTTATCCCATGAACACTCGTCATCTAGAGATTCCACTAAAATGACCCTTTATATGTTTTAGCCCTATACCCATTCCAGAAATGTTCCTCAGCAAATGTTATGGACTGGGGCATCTGAGTGGAGTCATGGGTCAGATCTCATAAGATCCTAAGGAGTCCTTCAACAACAGTTACCAATGGCTTAACTAAAGAATCATAAAGATTGTGATTAGTTCCCTAAGACAAGGCCTTTTTCCTGTAGATGGTAGGAGCCCTCTTGGGTTACCAGCAAAGTTTGGTGCTAGTAACAATGTTTATGTTTTATGGAGACCAATGGAGTATATTGTGGCTGACTCTACACTTTTCTGTTTGACATTAGAAATCCAATATTGAAAGTTAGGTTCAAAGACTCAAGAGCCCTTCTTTAAGATTATACACAAAGGCTCTGGATATAGCCATCTTTGGCATAAACTCATAAATCCTTGCTTGCTTTGTGCATTGAGTACATCATGGCACACCACTAGTCATACCATTAACTATATACTGATACCTGACAAGACTGTAGCCATGTCAGGCGGTACTTGATAGGCTCATAGAGGTGAATAGTTATGTCAGTCACAAAATGACTATTCATTCCAAGTTAGGTTTATGATATGATGTTTGGAAAAATGTCGTCTAAGTTGTTGTTTGGTAGCTTTACTATCTCTGTGCTGGCCTCAAGTGTGACTTCAGGTCTACCCTGAACAGATCATTCTTTTTTATTTTCTATTATACTATGGATGTACTATTATCTCCTGCCATTTTCTTTATTTATTCTAAGATGTCTCTGATAAATTTTATCTTTATAGACTGCGGTAAATGAGAAAGTTTTGATCTAGAGCCAGACTCTTGGTTCATATCCTCGTTCTCAGCTTCCTCACCTGTAAAATGAATTAGCTAAATGACATATAAGTTTTCTTCCATCTTTAAGTCAATTATCATGATAACTACTTATTTAGTTAAATATACATACATACACATACATTTGCATTTATGTGTGTACATGTATTCAATTTGGCATGTCACAATTATTTCTTGACGTGATTCCCGCTCCATTTGAATACTTTTTTGCAAGAAAGAACAGTGTGGTAAAAATCATTGACAAAGGCATTCACATCCCCACATCTCTTGTCTCTGCCCCTTCCTTCTACTGAGAGGAGGAATGTGTGATTTAATCCTTTGTTATCCAGAACCAGACTGTTCATTGCAATTAACTTGAATTTAACTGCCTTTTAATGTTGGTTTCATTTATATTCCTGTAATCATTTTGCGTATTTTTCTCTGTTTTTCTTACATTATTCTTCTTGATGCTACATCATTTCACTCAAATCTATCCATATTTCTCTGAATTCTTCATACTTATCATTTCTTATGGCACAATAGTATTCCTTTATAGTTGTATCCCCATATTTGATCAGACTTTCTCTACTTAATTTCCAGTTTTTGCTGCCACAAAAAGTACTGCTATGAAAGTTTTGCTGTTTGGGACCTTTTTATCAATGACCTCCTTAGAGCATACTCTTAATAGTTTGTTTGCTAGGTCAGAAAGTATAAGCAGTTTAGAGACTTTTCTCACAAAATTCCAAATTGCTCTCCAAAACTATGGGACCACTTCACAGCTCTACTGACAGTGTATTCATGTGCTTGTCTTCTCATAGCACTGTTTCTATCTGTTGTTAGTTTTTGCAATTTTGATGGTAAAGATTCAGAATTATTTGAATTTGCATTTACCTTATTAGTAATTTAGAACATGAGTAATTTTAAAAAATCTTGGTAATTCTGCCTTTTGTATTGGATTGAATTGGTGATAGTTTTTCAGATCTAGGTCACAGCCAAATTTAGGAAATACAAGTGCAAAGATAATTTCATTATTTGTCCAGAGGTTCCCAAAGTGGGTGATATCTCCCCCTAGCAGGCATTGGAATGATCCAGTGGGGTGGTAGTAGCCTCTGATGTAGTTGGGGAGAATTTAATAAAAAATAAGGGAGAAGTGGAAGCATAAGGAAAGAAAAGAAGAAAATTTTGAAAAACCATTTGTACATTTCATCTGTTGTGTAACAGTTAAAGTCATAGTGACTACATTATTTTCTAAAATAAACACACAAAATGCAAGTTATAATGGATCAGAGGTCAAGTCTTCTGAGAGGTCTTAACAAGTAAATGTTGGCCGGCAAGCATGTCATGTATTGTTGGGAAGTCTAGCATGTATTGGCAGGAATATGTGCATTTAATGACTTGCTCACAATATGATATTATATGGTTACATGGGGCAATATTGTGTCATCAAAATTTCAATGCAGGAACCCCTCCAAAATTTACAATAAATTATTAAATTAAAGATGTATATATTTTATGTATATGTAAAGCAGAGAAATATGTTATATACTTTTTGAAATGATGCAAATTTTAAAAAACATTAAAAGGGTTAAAGTTTCCCAGAGCATTACTCAGTAATATTTTTTTTTTATTTTTGAAAAGGGGAGGTAGACAAAATAAGTTTGGGAACCTCTGTTCTAAACAAATAAATTCCACAGCTTCATTGGATAATACACTCATTTGGGGCAGTGTTCCATACAGTAAAAAGATGGTACCGATGATTAGTCCCTTCCTTGGAGTTTCATTATGATAGTATTTGACCAATATATGTTGTTTATAGTGAATTCATTTTGTCTTAAATAAAAGGCTTCAATTAATTGCTGAGTACATTGATTAAAATCATCAGTCATAAAAAGTCTGACTTTCTGGAAGCAGTGTCCTTGTCTATTTTCCTGTGGCTGCAGAAGTCGCAATTGGCATCACAAAACTGAGGGTCATTTAATATTTTTTGTTTTGTATTTCTTTCATGGCTTACTATACAATGATGAACTTCTTGGTAATGTTACTGTCCATAATCTACTAGAAAACTGTCAATGCACTAGAGCTTTTTTTTTTTTGACCTGCAGAACTTTCTAGAGCTTTTTGTGCTTCTGTGGTATAACATACTAGAACCTAGAACTGAGCATTACCTCCATGCCACAAAGAATCATCAGAGTAAGCCACTCTGGAGATATCTTGAAATACTAAAGACAAAATACGTATCACTGACTTATACCGAGCATCCTCTCCATCTTATAATATTTTAAACAGTTCTTTTTTTCTGTTGCATTACCTTAGTTCCCCTAATGGCTTGTATGTTGCACGGCTGTTTATTCAACCTCCTAACAAAAATGATCTTACCGTCTGTATATTAGTATAGTGACATTAATTGGTAAAGATGACTGTAGCTTGGCAGTAGTAGTGTTCTGTATGATGAAGTATAGTTAGAAGAAACCTTAGGGAATCATCTTAAGTCTCCGGTTCCTTGAGTTTGTGTAGCTCAGGTGTTTTCTATGCCTCGTCTGCTGCCAGTTGACTTATTCTCAAAGGTACATGGTCACTAAACTTTCAGGAAGAAAGGAACAGTCGCTTTTGTTAATGACTTGAGGGTGGGGAGAGCATAGGGAAAAGGAAAAAACCCTAGCATTGGTTGGAACAGTTCCTTGTAATGAATATTCTTAATGTGTGTTTGGCTACAGTGAATTGAGGAGTACAAAAGTTTTATTTGATGAGTATGAAGTACATCTGTTTTCTTATCCTGTGAAGCATTTAATTTAGAAATAGAAATTTTATTTTGGCAAACCTCCATTGGGCTATTTCTCTTTGGTTTTATACTAAATGTAATAGACTTGATGTCTTAGGCTGAGCTGCGCTAACTGACAAATGCTACTGTGGACACGTTTGGTTATGTCTGTATAGACTTTAGTGTAAAGGTTGATTTTAAGTAGCCAAGAAATTAAAGGTAAACCCTATGCACAGTGCTTACAGTCAGTACATAATAGCACTGAGAGTCAAGGGACTTTATAGTCTTTCTGGTGAGGGTAAATGTGTGTGTGTGTGTGCGCGCATGTGTGTGTGCGCGTATGTGCATGTGTTCACCTGTGCCTGTGTGCATCTGTGTGTGTGTGTGCGCATGTGCACCTGTGCCTGTGTGATAGGAGATGGGCATAAAACAAATTTAACGCAAAGATTATAATTTATGGAGAAATTACTTTTTAAAATGTCCATGTGTTAAATGCTTAATAAGTATTTTAGTGAAAGATTGTGAGAATACAACCTTAAAAATTAAAGTATAATAAAATAGTTTACTATATTCAAAATATGTGTATGCATATTTATTCTTTGTTGTGGTTTCTCCTAAAGTGTGAGATGTATACTTACAAAAAACAACTCAAGGCAATCTTTAATGAATGTGTAACTGACAAGAATACTATCTATCTTTTATTCAGGGATCTCAAAGCCAACTCCTCCAGGGAATTATATCATTTTCTTAGAATAAACTTTATTATTAACTGATAATACTTTTCCACTTTATTATCTAATTCAGGTATAAATCATCTATGCTCTGTTTATCCTGATTGTTTGAAAGATGAGTTCCTGCTGCTGTTGAATTTTTGTAATCACTGGGAGACTGTAATTCTGTAAACATATTCATTAACTAAAATTGTTTCCCCTCTTTGTCCTAAACATAGCTGTGCAACTTGATCATGGATGTGAATAGCCTTGTATGTTAGTTGTTTAGTGTTTGGCCTATCCTTCAGACATTGATTTTTCGAGTACTGTTGGTTGATGTAAACCTCTTCTACGATCACAGAAAGCTAGAACTAGAACTTTAGAGGTGATCAAGGTGACACAGTTCTTGGCAAAGTCAGGCTTCTAACAAAAGACGTTACGTACATTTATATGATGTTTTAAACTTTACAAACCGTTAGGCAGGTAGTCCACATATCGCCTCCAATTTATAAGTAAGAAAATGGAGTTAGGTAAAATTACTTGTTGAAGATTATATAACCAGTAAGAGCAAGGATTCGAATTTAAGTTTTATGACTAGAAGTTTCAGGAGTTTTTTCAGTGTCTCCTATGTGTGTAACATTAAAACATTTTGATCAGACCAACAATCCTACTGATGACTACCTTGTGACCATTGTTAGCAGATCACTTGGGCCTCAGTTTCTTCATCTGCTAAATGAGAGGCTGAACTTGATGACCATCTGTCTCCAAATCTATAATCTTCATTTATAATATAAAGGAGCTTGACCAGATAATCCAAAGGGTTCTCACTTCTATATCTAATCCCATCAAAGTCTCCATAGCACAGGGCAAGTATTCTGTGCACATGACTTTGAAAGTCACCGAGAAGAATGACCTCCTACCACAGCAGACAGTGAGGGAAAAGGTTAGATAAGGAGGGAAAGGCAGATTATAGCAATTCTTAAAATCCAGGAAGTGGAATTTAGACTTGGTAGTATGGAAAATAAGGTACCATTAAACATTGTTGGGGAAGACACTTAACTGATCTGGTAAATCATAGAGAAGATATTTAGATCAGATTAGTCTTCTGATATACAGAAGAACATGAATCACAAAGTATATTTGAAAATTAGACAAGTACTTGAAAGATAGGGACAAATAGGAAGAGATTTTGATGAAAACATCCACAGGATTTATCTTAAGTCTAAATAACCCGAGGTTCAATCCTGGGTCACTGGGAGGCTAGTGGTGCTCTGTATCTCTGTGTTTATATTCCCAGAGCTTAGAGCAGTACTTTGAATATTTTAGATGTTGAATAAATATTTGAATTAAATAAAAATTAATTAAAATATCGGAAGTGAAAAAAATCTATAGATGTGGATTGACATAAGTGAAAGGGCAGGAGTAAGAAGTGTTTGAGAGCAATTAAAGAGGAGTCTTTAGTTAAATCATGAGGTTGGTGAGTTCTACAATGGAGGGAGCATAAAGAGAGAGGAGCCAAAGGCCAAGAACTGGGTCTAAGGGAAAGGTGCATGTTCAGAGATTAAAAACTGTAAGACTCTTAATATCTTTTTTATGCATTAAAATACAGAAGCATATATACTATTGATTTTTTTCTATAAAAATGATTCTAAAGGAAAGCAGGAAATAAAGATAAAATTTTCTGGGGATCAATTATACTGTGGTCTTTAATTGAGGATCACCGGTCTTCAGCATCAGCAAACCTGAATTTACACCCTGGTTCTGCCATGGAATAACATGTATGTCATTGGGTAAATTAGCTACTTTATCTGCATCTCAGTTACCTCATGTGAAATTCCTCTTTGTTATGATTATCTTAAAAAGTGCAATAGACATTTTTAAAAATGACAAATCTTTTAAATTGAATAACCTATTAGCAACACCTAAGTTCCTCAAGGAAACTGGGTATTTAAACTGGATGAGCTCTAAGGTCCATTGTGATTCTAGCTTCTTTTTTCATCATTTTCGTTTTCACAAAACATATGTCAGAGTAATTTTAGGAAATCCAGAAGTGCATCCATTAGTAGTGATGGGTTTCTATCATCTAGACACAATAAACAGTGGTCAGTGGAAAAAAGTGCTTTCTTTAAGTACGGTTTCATTGCATTTAGGACTGAGAGGCAATGCAGTATAATGCAGTAGTGTACAAAGGGGAGTCTTGGCCTCTGGAGTGCACGTCATTATTATAATGTTTGTGTGATTAATGAATCAGAAGTTGGGCTGTTGGAGTTGCAGTCCCCTTCTCCTTGATAGTCAGTCATTGGATTTACTTCCAGGATAAGCAGAACTGTTTTTGCTTATTCTTACCCATCACTCCTTTAGTATACCTTCACCCCCTTCTGCTTTCATATTGATACCTCAAGGCAGTTCTAACTTGTCACCTGTTGAAATGTAGCATCTTCTGCTTGCCAGTGCCTTTGGCAAAAGTTCCACCTTCTATTCCCCAGACCACCTCATGTCTTCTGCTATCTCTGTGTTCAGGAGCAGTGACTGATGAGTAACAGACTAAAGATTTCTGACTTTTCATTTTGTGTGAGAGAGATTAAATCTCAGAGGGTAAGCAGGCATGGATGGATTTTGACAGATTATTCCCTTGCATAGGTCATTGAATTATTTCCCCCCAAAATAATCCCATCCTTCTTCCAAATTTCCCTGTTTCTGTCAAGGATATCATCATTCTTCCAGTCATCCAGGACAACAGTGTCATCCTTAACTTCTGACACTCATTCAACATACAATACAATCGGATGTAAAATCTGGCCATTTTTATATACCCAGAATCTCTGTGTGTCCCCTTTTCCCCTCTCACATGGCCTCTACACTTCTTGCCTTCTTGTAATAATCTCCTAATTGGTCCCCTTGCTTCAATTCAAGTCTTTCCCCTCTCCAATTTATCCTCTATATAGTTAAATAATTACTTCTTTGCCCCCTAAAAAGCAGGTCACACTCCTATTTGGTAAAGCCCACTGACTTCCTATTGCTTCAGACCTTTTATTTTCATATCAATCCTTAATTTATTTTATGCATGCATACATGTTTTAGAATGTGCATAGTAATTAGTCCAATAGTATATGTATATACTTTAAAAATAAGTAAATTATAAGTATATTGGGTATTTTCCCCATTAAAAAAAACCTGATAGGAGTAATCCATCAGAAAAAATTGGATATTGCTGATCTAATGGCTGTTGTGTTTGTCCTTCGTTCTTGAACAGATCCGTGACATCAAGATGACATGACTTGCATCTGACTTTGATTTGAGTGAGGGAGGGCTATACAAGGTCACCAACATCACCTTCTTCTCCTGAGCCATCTAGGTTCAATGGCCTGATATTCATCAGGACGACTGGAGATAGCCCAGGATGGAATGGGAGACCCTGGCCATTTCAGGCTAAGGTCTTATCACATTCTCACTTTGAGTAAGATACACTCATTCAATGAATAAGCTCCTTTAAGTTACTTAAGGGATGGCCCCTTCAATCCAAAAAAAAAAAAATAAATCAAACTGGGAGGGGAAAACTCTCAGGGCTCCTTGGTAAAAGAGAAACTATTACTATTTAGTTATTAATAATAGTTGCAAGAGTGCTAGATTTGATGGTACAAAGACTTGGGTTTGAATCAGATATGTAGTTATGTGACCCTGAATAAGTCACTTAGTCGTTTGGTCTGTGTTACTTCATATGCAAAATTGAGGTTGTTGGGCTTACTGATTTTTAAAGTCCTTTCCAGCTCTAAATCTTTGATCCTATTAGTAATCATATCTCCTGTTAACATAAGGCTAGTCTTCAGTAATAGTGCTAGGCCATCTTTGAATCCAATATTCTTTTCACTGAAGTTTTTAAGCAATGAGAAACCAATAAAGTCTCTAATTTAGTGCATATCTTTTATCCATTACAGCATGAGAAGAACCTGGATGTTCTTTGACTGTCATCTAAACAAAACTAAATTTCATTTTAGTGATTCTATAAAGTTACAAAAATGATCATTTATAAGCTTAGCTAAGAGCGATGATAATATAGTACTCCAAGGAGATGTAAATAGCATGTGTCAGCTGTTTCTTTCATAATTTACTGATTTTGATTATTTAACGTATGTAGATAAGAAAGAAAATGCAAATATTGTATTAACTGAAATCATTGTCACAAAATTACAAAATAAATTGTAATTTTGAAGTACATGTATAATTGTGAAATGTCTGTTTTTAATGGTCACCCAAAAGCCCTCCTTCTTCCTACTGGTACCAAGAAGAAAATTTTCAAATCTATATATTTTTCTGATAGAAGCAAAGGAAAAGGATTTTGTTTTTTTCAATGGAAATTAGTTAGAGGATGCTTATGTTCAAGGAATTAGTCAATATAATAAATATTTGTTGAGTGCCTGTATGTACCAGGCACTTTACTAAGTTCTGGGAATGAAAAGAAGAAAAAGAGATAGTCCCTCAAGGAGTTGACAATGCAATAGGGGGTGGGGATAGGGATGGGGGCAGGAACCTGGCCTTTGGAGTAGAAGCCAAGCAGTGCTCATGATCAAAAACAATTTCTATCACTTTAGCAGTACTTAACCCATGATCTTCTTTTTTAGTTTAGAGGGACAAATGTCTAAACTGGCAGAGTCTCCTTATGCCCTCAGATAATCACTAACATGAGATATTTGAAGAAGATTATTGAACAAGGAAACTTTAAGAAGATGATAAAATAGTTATATAACTCTAAATACGATAAACACAATAATAATTTAATTTTGTGGAATTATTTTCCACTCAATCCATCTATCACTCCTTCCCGCCAAGGGTAGTCATGCCCCAAGTTGGTCACCTGAAACCATCAAAGAGACCCTCTCCCTCTGACAATCCCAATCCCTTCAGGACATCCCAGAAAGAGGATACTGTTCTTAGGTTGATCTCTCTAGAGACTCTTGTTCATGTCTAATCCAACCTCCCTAATTACTTCAAGGGAGGAATCCTGTCAGGGCTGATCACAGAGAGGGGAGAAGGATATTGTTTCCTGATTGATTGCTATCAAAAGAAGGATATGTTTTTCTCTTTCAGATTAATCCAAAGAATAGGACAGGATAATTTTTAAATGATTTTTAAATATTTCTAAAAAGGAAGAAAAAGAGTTCTGATCTGCTTTCGCAGCAGCATTCCATAGAACTAGATAGAATGGGTGTATAGTCTTTATAAATGTGATTTTGGCATTTTTCAGCGCTGTTACCCAAATTGTGTAGTTTGTGAAGTATATACATTACTGTTTATTTGTGATTAATTTTTTTGTTTAGTTTCATGAAAAATGGATTCATAAATAAAACCTTTAAGTGTTGCCATTTCATGGATTTATTATCATTTGACATTGATAAAACAGACCCCCTGAAATATCAAATTGACCAAATTTTGCTTGCCACTATCGTCGTCCAACAGTTGGAGTGTAGCTCACCCCAGTTTGTTTTTTTGGCGTCTGGCTTGGCTATTTATGGTGTAATAGGATCCAGAATGTAAAGAGAGTGGTCCATCTGTTGTCTGTCATCCTTGCTGTATGACCTCTCTAACGTCCCAGAATATAGTGAAAATTCACTGTCTTGAAGAAAATGTCTACGTCTTTCCATTTTCTCCATAAAGTTAGGGTTTTTAACCAATCTTATTAGTTACATATTTTAATATAATTGAATTAGTTTTATTCTAAATAGTAGGATGTCATTTCCTAAGAAAAGTAGCAGAAATAATGAATTAGATATATTTTCTAACCATAATGATTAAATAATTGCTTTAATAATGTAATTTTTCTACTCTGCATATTTAATGACACTAAGCAATTAAATCCTGTTTGCTTTAGCTAACTTATGATTAAATGATTATTTTGTTATTTCTTAAATATTAATTGTTTTATTTAATGTAATGTAGTGGAAATAAATGATTTTTATTTTATAGGGTAAAGCCCAAAGTCAAATCAGTAGCTCCTACCAGCTTAACAATACACAGGATATAGATGGAAACACGTTTCTTTTTACAAACGTACATTATTGAACATTTTTGTCTTTCTACTGCTATATTTCCCAGCTATTCTTCTCCAAATTGGAGCTTCCTTTGTACAAAAGAAAGATAATTGAGCAAATGTGTTAGAAATAGTTACCCTATCTGACAATATATTCCATATTTTGTCTCCCACCCCCACCCCCTTTACGCTCTTGTGAAGGAGGAAGTATCTTTCATTATCTCTTCTTGGGAACATTCATTGGTTTTTCTGCCACTCAGGAGATCTTGTCCCCATTAAACAGTGAGCTCCTTTAGAAAAGGGACTCTCCTGTGCCTTTTTTTCAATCTCCAACTAGTGTTTAGCAAAATGCCTGGCACATAGTAGTTCTTCAAAAATGCTTGCTGACTGACTGACAAGTTCCTTTAAATGATCTTTTCCTATGTACTACTGTCATGTATATTGTTCTTTGGATTTGACCTATTTTGTCCTATACTGATTATACAAATTTTTCCACATTTCTCTGAATTATTGTATTATCTTTTCTCATTGCAAAATACTTCATTTCTTTCATAATATTATAGTCTTTTTCAATCATTCCTAAATCGATGGATTATCCACATTGTTTGTAGGTTTTTGCTACCACCAAGAGTTTTGTTGTGAATCTTTTGGTCTATATGGAGCATTTGTTTGATCAGTTACCTCCTTGGGGTATATGCCAATTAGGCTTCTTTACTGAAATGTTGGTTTAAAAGAATTGCTGTGTGATTATCAATTTATTTATCTCTTAATTTAATACATTAGAAGTACAGAAGTATTTCTGAAACTGACTGTATTTTTGTAAATGATTCTAAATGGAAATTAATACAATTCCTGATAGACTTTACCACCTTGACAAGTACCTTACCACCCTAGATTAACCTATGCCCTGAGGTCTTGCTCTCTTGATTGGTGACTTTTTTGTCAAGTTCTTTTTAAAAGTATATATTTTATTCTGAACCTAAGAAATAAAACAACATTTCCATAACACAGTAGAATAGAAAAAACTGTGAAATTGCAAATCTATTATATGCAACTTTCTATTCCTTTTAAATATACAATAAAGTTATCATGTAACTTTTTTTTTCTTCCCTCCATTCCTCCCTGCCCTAGAGATGGAATTGGTGACTTTTCTCCACTGCACTGACATTTCAGAAGGGGGTCCATCCATGCTTATACTTTACTATCCACTAGCTAGGAGTATAGACTGTGTCACCATACCTGTTCATCACTGCCTTATCTAAATTCAGATTCATAAACTTGACTTTTAAAGCCTTAAATAATATGGTTCCAACCAATCTGTCTAGTCTTATATTAGTTTAAATCTCTTCTTATATCTTATTGAAATACCTCATTTGTCTAAGAGTGTAGTGTTTGGAGGGCATCCCAGGGGCAAGGAAAACTCGTTCAAATCCACCTCTCATTCAAAGCCAATGTGTGACGTTGGCCAAGTCACTGATTTTCTAAGAGCTCTAGATAATTCTCTAAGAGAATAAGCTGGAGAGAAAGGGTTTTTGCTGATTTACTTTAGTAGGAGTTTCCTCAGCCAGGAGTTCCGTATAAAATCAGAGGTCTAGACCATATCTTTCTTCTCATATCCTATACTCTATTTTTTCCCATTCTAGAGTAAACCTTGTTAAAATGCGTTTTCTAATTCTATTTGACTGTAGTGTAGTATAAAGCTTATTTTCATCATTGTTTCCCATCACATCCATTTTCTCTTGATCAAGGCAAACTTTAGAAAATTCTTCCTCACCCTCCAAATTTGAAGAGAAAAGAGTGTGTACATGTATATATAATGGATAGAATATGGAACTTGGAGTCAGGAAGATTTAGGTTTAAATCATACTTCTGACTACCTCTGAAAACCCCCCGTGTCTCATCTCTTAATTCATAACTAGGTTGCAAGATGCTTTGTTAAAAGGATATTTAACACAAATTGCATGTGCTGAAGAAATCACAGGTCCTTCCTGGTATATACATCTCCTGAAGAGTAGTCTGATTTCTCTGACTTGAAAGTAATGAATTTGAAAGAAAGTCAATTCTGTCCAGTTCATCCAATTTAGAGTATTCTTCAGGGATTCTGAAAAGAAAAAAGGCAATACCAGATGATTCATGAGAACCTATAACTCTCATATTTCAAATGAGACTCACAGTTCTGGTGTAAAAGTTAGTTTATTTTCAAATAAATTCACACATTTACAATGATATCTTTATACATAAGTGCAGTACAAATAAAATGCAAAAGTAGAAATTGTTGATGATCAGATACCGCTCATCAAAGAAGTCTATGAAATAAAGTGTCAGGATGTAGTTATGATAGCCTCTGTTTCTCACTATATAGTAAACTAATCCAACATGAGATCCCTCTTGAAGCCTCTAGAAGAGGGGCACTTGAGTAGTTTTTTGTGGATTGAGGAAGAGTAAGAAATTCTTATTTTTCACGTATACAATATCTCCCTCTACTCCAATGCAGTAAAGATCTTTATAGAATTTGATTACTCCTGTTGTGTAGCCTGAGAATTTCAGATCCAGAGAGGCCAAATAACCTTCTTATAGTTTTAAAGAGAGCTAGTGATTCAAATTTTAAAAATTAAATTAAAAATTATAAATCAAATAACTTGATTTATAAACTTTCAGAGTAAGTTACTACTATGTTTAGAAGGAGAAGTAAGCAAAATGTAAATATTATATATATTTTACAAGAATTATATAAATTCCCAATGCATACTGCTTTGAATTACAGTCATGATTCTCATTTTGAGTAATTGGAGAAGGGAAGAGAGAGGAATAGCCATGTATATAGAGCCTGTTCTGAGCCAGGCATTGTGCTGAGTGAGTATTTTATGCATATTGTCTCATTTGATTTTCACTTTATACTAAAAAACAACCATGTGAGATAAGTATTATTATCAACCCCATTTAACATTTTAGGATATTGAGGCAAATAATGATTAAGGGACATCCTTTTGAAAGAATGACCTATTTATTACATGAATTTAGCTATTCCAGACTCCAGGGGCAAAACTTTATTACACCACCAGCTGATAGAATTTTCCCATTTTCAACATTGACTTTGGGTTTAGTATTCAATAGACCTCATTTCTGTCTTTGTTAGTGACTCTGGTAATAAATAGGTCATTCTTTCAGATGTCATTATCAATATACCTTAAATGCCCGAAGCACTTGAAAGAGTTAATGTAGTTTCTGTGATACCAAACTTTTCTTTTTTTTGCAGAAAAGAGGTTAGGCAGTGGGTGAATCCACTTTGGTACCTGTAACTCACATTGAATTGTTAATTAAGAGAGTCCTTTTAAACCTTTTATGTCCCTTTCATTATATGAAAGTGAATATTTCCAGCTCCAGGCCAAAGAAAAGAAATGGAGTCTTGTATTTCTTTTTTCAACTCCCAGCTGTGGAGGTATATTAAACCTAATTCTCCCCAGTGGCTGTCACTTCCTATAGCTATGCAGGAAGGTGCATTAGCCCTTTCAGGCCAGCAGGTACCATTTAATGCATTACTTCCATAATAGAGCCCATTGTGTTATTAACGCACAATTCTGGTGTTCAATATATAACGCACAACCAGTTAGAATGATATTTTGAGCCATGGTCCATTTACTGTAATACCTGAATTCAGTAAATTAAAGATAGGTAATATGAGGTGTGCTTACGTTAATCCTCTCAACCTGTTTTAAAGGAATGACTCTAACAATGACTTCATTCAGATAGGTGAAACTGTCAAAGGTGTCTTGGTAAGCCCTAGGACAATATGACTTGTTCAGTGATGGAACTTTGAAGTTGTGGCTCATATTGAAAATGAGAATAAAACGGGGGAGCTGTTGGGTATTATTGACAATCCCTTTCTAGCCTAGCCTTCATCTGTGAGAATAATATGGAGCACTCTAGAGTAATAGTTGCTGGGTTTTGCAAAGCTTTATTCAAGGTGGTTATTCCATGTAGCTATGCATGTCTTCAACAAGTATTATAAATTGATAGGCGTCTGTTATGTTCAAAGTACTTTCTCCTAGTCAGCAAGCATTAATTAAGAACTTACCACGGGCCTGGACTACATGCTAAAGGAGACTAAGTTTCTGGCTATGGTTCTGACATGACTTGCCTTCCTATGTAGTCTCTTGTTCAATCTTTTTAAGGCCTTTCAAGCACTGAGCTGGGTCATTTGATTTTAATAGTTTCCTAAAACTGAAGAATACCTTTTGTAGCTAGAAGAGAACAGACACAAATCCAATCTATTTTTACTGCCAAAGGAAGGATATAGCCATTCATTGCAATGCACCAGGAGCTAGGAAAGGGATTATCTTTTAGGGAAAAAAATAGGTAAAATATATAGGTACTGACTACTCATTGTGGTTTTATAAAAATTGTCTTGGTTTTGTTTGTTTTCATTGCATCTACATTTGACAATATTCTGTTCCTTAGTAAAATTAAAATTATTTTTTAAAGATGATTTTTTAAAAAAAATCTTTTTCGTGAGAAGCTTGGCAGTGCTGAAATATTTTTGTTTTTTTTTTAAATTTTTTACTAGATTTTTTTTTAAATTTTGATATATTCTGTATTGTTCCATGCCAGTACTCTACCTCTACAAAGAAGGGGAAGATAGATGCTTGCCCATATCTCTTCTTCAGGACCGTGCTTGGTCCTTATAATTACACAACATTGGGTTTCATTTTTTTTTTCTAATGTTGTGATCATTTTGTACAGTTAATTCTCAACATCTGTGTGTTTAACATTCATAACTTTAAGAATTCTAATGATTGTATTAGTAATTTAATTTTCACTTTTGGGTTGACAACCACCTTTGGGCAGGAGAGAGAGAGAGAGAGAGAGAGAGAGAGAGAGAGAGAGAGAGACAGACAGACAGACAGACAGACAGACAGACAGACAGAGGGAGACAGAGACAGAAAGATGATCTGAACTAGTTTGTGGAGTGCCAGGTACTCTACTAGGTGCTACACTGGTCTTGTTCACTATACCATCAAAAAGAGTTCCTTGTACATTTGTTGCGTATTTTCACTGTTTACCTTTAAGCCTCAAGTTTTCTGCTGTAATTATGTCCCCAAAGTTTAGTGTGAGTCCTTTGGTTTATAAACCTAAATGTGCAATGTCAATGATGAAGCTTACCAGGAAAATAAAGGTGTTAGATACACTTCTGGCCAGAATGTCTGTAGCACTGTTGACTGGGAAACCCTTAAGGATATCCAACTGCCCACAAAGATTATTTCAAGCTGGTGAATCCTTCATGATCTCCAATGCCATCCACCAGAGATTAAGGACTGTGTTGGAGGTGAGGTCAAGACCTTGCCAGTCTTGACATATCTTCCCTCAGTAACGATTGACATCTCAGAAACCTCCTTTTTTGTTTTCAGAGGGTGGCCAAGGTAGTGTCACTGACATTTACTGCAGTATAGTATACAGTATAATGCCCTCATCCTACCATCTGAGATAGTGAAAGCTAAAATTCAGGTTAAAGGGTATATAAAGGAAGATACTAAGATACTTTCTGCATCTAGAGATAGAAATGATAAATAGAAGTAAGTATAGAATGGTTTTACAGATGTGCGTGTGTGTGTGTGTGTGTGTGTGTGTGTGTATACACATATCTGTGCCTAATAGCAGCCATCTCTAGGGCAGGGGAATGGGGAGACAAAAGCGGGGTGGGGGTGGAGAAAGCTACATGAAAATTTTATATCTCTAAAAGGAGTGGCAAGTTGTATATAATAGGTTTGCAATTTTGTGGACAATGATCTTTTTTTTCTATTAAATGTGTTATGAAAATGTTTATTTAAATTCAGAATAAAATCAAATACACATATAATTTTAAGATTTATATCTATTGTACAGTACTCTAAAGTACTATGTGTTGTTATGAAAAGTAAATATTGTCTGAAATCACTTTTTAAAAATTTAAATGTTAGCGTAAAAAGTCACAAAATTCTAGGGAATTACTAGTGAGAAAAAGTGTTTTTGCATGTTACCAATTTAATTTTGTATATAGCATTGTACAGTTTATTTTGTGATTACTGTTACAAAAAGTATATATGATCACAACTGATATTTTATTATAAAGAATTGAATTCATAAAAGTGTATTGTCAGCAATTTCTAGAGAAAGTTCGTGTTTTGGGTCTTTACTGGAATCTCACCCCGTTTCCCATGAGCTCAATGCATCAACATTTGTATTTTTTATTTTCACAGCATTTTCTAGGAACCTTACCTCTACTGAAGTGATGATTGACTGTATTGTTTTCCTGGTTCTCTTTACTTCACTTTTCATCAGTTCACTAAAAATATTTCCCATGCTTTTCTGTATTCATCGTTTCTTAGAGGGGAATAATATTTTATTTCTTTCATGTACCACCACTTGTTTAACAATTCCCAAATTAATTGGCATCTAATTAGTTTCTAGTTTTTTGCTGTGTAGGGTGTGTTCAGGGAAGACTGGTACCTCTGGTATGATGTCTGCCAAGTTCTTTTCAGGGGTCTTTTCACCTTTGGTGTCCACATGTTCTACTCAACTCTCACCTTTGGCTTCAAGAAGTTGTAGCATGAGCAGCAGCCACACCCTGGTAAACCGTTTTGGCAGATGGGCTAAACCAGTTTGAGAGTAATCAAGGGGTCTCAAACCCATTAGTGAGTTAGGGGCAGTGTCTACTCTAAGCATGTGAAGACTTCCCTTGGTGCAATGGGAAGATGAGAACAATTTGTTCCAATGGTCATGAAGGCAGCTGAAGCAGACACTGTGGAGCACTTAGAGCTTGATTAGACATCGAAGACACCAAGGTCTTTCACTGCATTGTGACTCATCCCCAGTCATCTTGATTCTGATCTGCCACTGAACTGTGGTATTCTCTGGAGGAGAGAGTGAGGGTGATGACTCCATGCAAGTCTGCCTTACTTAAATTCAATTTATGCACAAATCAAAAGACATCGCCCATACCATTTTATTATTATACCTATCTCAAAGTCCTGTGGATGCAGGCAAGTGATGAAGCAGCAGGTGTAGATACATGGGAGCTGTAATCACAATCCTACACACAGGTTGCCCAGGACATAGGGTGGTTCCTCGCTGAAAGCAGCTGGGACTTAGCAGCACCCTGGGTGTCTGAGCAGCCTTTTAAGGTTCACACTGTTCACCTCCTGGTGTGAGGAAAGGGTTAGAAATGGTGTCCTAAAATTTTCTGTTTACCCAACCCTGGTGTGATTACCACAGTAGCCAGGGAATCCCACTCTGTGGTCGAAACACACACACACACACACACACACACACACACACAAATGTCAATACAAGGACAGTCTCAAAGTGTGTCTCAAGAACTTTGGAATTGAGTGTGTGACATGGGAGACAGTGGCACAGAACTGCTCAGCATGGCATGCCCACATCAGAGGAGGTGCTGTGCTGTATGAGTAAAGCAGAATTGAAACAGTTCAAAGAAAGATCAGGATGAGCAGATTTAGAGTAGCCACCCAGAGGTTCGTATGGACTATTTGTGCCTGATCTGTGATAGAGCATTCTGAATCGATTTTGGTCTGATCAGCTACAGTTGGATGCATTGAAACTTGACTTTATCATAGTGATGCCATTTTGGTCCTCCTAGAGAATGGACAACCAACCAGTTCTTTGCTATTAAATAGGTGACAACTACCTTCCTATCTATCACATTATTCTCTTACCACTAAAGCAAACTCCCTTTTTCCTGTAATGGAATTCAGAATATGTGTATTCATATATTCATATATATGTATGATACATATATTATTACATAGGGTATATCTTATCTATAACATGTAATCTATTATATTATATTACACTCACATTATAATGTTGTATTCTCTTGTACTATATTCTAATATACACATTACAAAACTATCAAACAAAGAGGCCTTTACTTGCATTTGATACAGAATCAGAGGCAAATTCCACATTGGTGATAATTGAGCTCTGAAAGAAGGTGAGGGTTTTAAAGAGAGGTGAAGAGGGAGTACATCCTAGGAATTCAGAAGCTTGTGCAAATGTGGAGAGGCTGGAGACTGAATGTTGTGTATATAAGTAGTAGTTCCAGTTCCAGTTTGACTGGAACTAAAAATGTGTGGAGGAAAGTTATGTTTAATTAGCTTTGAAAAGAACACTGGAGCCAGATTGTCAAGAGTTTTAAAAGTCAGAGGTGTTTGTAAGTTATCCTAGAGGCAAATATCCCTATTGAATTTTCAGTAGACCAGAAGAGGGGAGATGATGGTCTAATCTAAGGAGGTAACTGTATGAGTGCAGAGAAGCAGTAGAGGTGAAATATATGGGAAGTACAATCTATAAGACCAGGCAACTTAGGGTCAGTGAGAATGAAAAGTTATGTGTGAGAATTTGATTGATTGGAAAGGTGATGTTTTCCTTGTAGAAACTGAGATGTTATGAGTAGGAGAGCATTTAGGAGGAAAGGTAATGAGTTTGACGTGTCTACCAGATATCAAAATGGTGATATGGAACTGGGGACTAAGAAAGATATAGGGGCTGGACATGAAGATGAGACAGTTACCTACATGCAGATAACAGCTCTGTCTGTGGGAATTGAGGAGAGAGAGAGAGAGAAAGAAAAGATGGGAAGGGAATCTGGAACAAAATCCAGATGTAGTCTTAATCTTAGGAAAAGGAACATGACTGATTGATTGATAGTCCACTAAAGGAGAAGAAGAGGGCATAACCAAAAAGGCAGTTAGAGAATAAGGAAAGAGCAGGGTCTTTAAAAAACAGTAAAGTCAGGTGTTTTTAGGGAGAAGAGAGAGCAAATAGTGTTCTGATTTTTAGCTATGTTTTCCTAAGTGTGAGAAGCTCACTGATGAGGAAGTACTCTCCATCATATGGAGCTCATTGGTATAGAAGTACCAAGTATTATGGTTCTCCAGCCTGTCTGTTAGAATTTATTGGGGGCAATAAGAAGTGATGTAACTGTCCACAAGATTATGTGTCAGTGGCAAGACGTGAACCGTTGTCTTCCTGACTCTAAGAATGTCTCTCTATCTACTACACTATTGATTCTCTTAGACTGATATTTGGATTAACATTATTTTGGCCAACTATAACTAAAAAGATAGTGTTTTGATTTAAAAATATGTGAGTAAATTCATTTTGTTATAAGATGGACATTGGGTTTCTATTAATTTTGATTGAAATTATGATTAACTCCATGTGTATCACACAAATTGAGATGTTTCAGTGTAATAAGAAATAGAATGTTTCTCAGAATTTTTTAACAGGAGCAAAACCTTAAATTATTATTCCAAATTCAGATTTTGTGAGGATATTAAGAAAGACAAAAAAAACCCCCTGATCCAGAGCACTTTGGTACTCATCTTGTGGGATTTATGATATTCTGCTTTATAGTATATCTATCTGTGGACCTGTCATCTTCCTTTTCTCCCTCTACACCTTTTTAGGGGTCTTGTAAGCTCCTAGCGATTCAATTATCATCTTTACACAGACTGCTAGATTTATGTATTCTTCCCTAGTCTATCTATTTACCTACACCACCCCTGCCCCTGCTCCTGATTAACAATTAACTTTACACATCTCCCATTGTATATGTTACAGGCATCTCAAATTGACTGTATCCCTAAATCCTTATTTCTTTTGAAGACAATTACATCCTTCCATTATTCAAATCTACAACCACAGCATTATGTTTGCCTTTTTTTCTACCTCATGCACTAATATCATTCTCCCTATTCCTAACATCTAATAAGTTGAAAAGTTTTGTTGATTCTATATCCACTTCTTTCTCATCTGTCTTTCTTTCTGTCTACATGGTTGTCATCCTAGACAAGGTTCTCATCATTTTTCCCTTCACTTACAGCAACATTGTCCTGATGTCAGCTTTCATTTTCTCTTCCTCTCAAATCCATAGTCCACATGGTTGCCATAATAAATTTTGTCAAGTATCATTTGACCAGATCACTCCCCTTCCTCATGAATCTACAGTGGCTCCCTCTTTCTCTATGAAAAAGCAAACATTTCTTAGCTTAACGTGTAAAACACTTCCCCATTTGACTGTATCATCCCTTAACAATTTTCTTTCCGATCCTTCCCCTTTTAATAACTATATCATATCAAAACTGGTCTCCTTGCGTTCTCCAAATTTGGCATCTCTCCCTTGGTCTTTTGCATAGGCTCCCTCCATATGACTGGAATATACCTTCTTCTCTTGTCCACTTCTTAGAAGACTCAGATTATGTGCCAATTTATATCAATATCTGTTTAAATGTTGCATTCCCCCACCACAGCTTCCGCTTTTAATGTAATCTCTTTGAAGACAGGCAAGGTTCTTGTATTGTCATTGTAATCCCAGCACTTAGCACAGGGCCTGGTGCATAGTCTGGGTATGGGAAATGCTTGCTAGATTATATTATAAATTCTATAAGAGTACATTATAAATTTTTGATGCCCATAGTTCCTAGCATACCACACTGCATATACATAATTAGCACTTGAATATTAAATTATAAACATATTTTGTTGTTATTTACTGTAAAATTGAGTCTTTAAATAACAAGTTCTGTCTCTCAAATACCTACTTATTTCTATCCCAAAACATGGTCATCAATGAGCTTTGTTGAAAAATCAGAGGCTGTTTAAGGACACTAGTAGTCGTACTAGATTAGATGTACTGGCTAAAGAATATAAAGTGAATTTGAATTCTTTCCTAAAGCGCAGCTATCAAATTAAATTTTTATAAGGAGTTATTAAAATTATTTAATATTTGAAAGTAAATTAGCATTATGGGGAAAACCTGTGAATGTGTGGAAAAGCCTCATCTAAAGTATGAAATATGTTAGATATAACAGTGAATTTAAACACCTTGGTAATTCATGGCTCTTCCACATTGTTAGGTATTTCATTAACTATAAAAATTCTGACAATCAAATAAATCTGTCCTTTCATAGTGAGTGGGGTTTTTTTTTTTGGTTAAATTATTTCCTATCTAAATTACTATCACACTTGATAAAATCTCCTTTCTTCAATTTGCTACAGCTGACCTACAGGAACAATATGAATATAAGGTCTCCAAAGCCACCAGTAGTTTTGAAGCAACCAAATGAAAGTCATAGCACCAGTCATGAACTTCTTCTGAGTCAACATTCCATCATGTATGTTTTATAAACATCTTTCAGGGCTTGGGAAAGCAGCTTTAGAAACACACTGAGTCTGGGTTCTATCTTAAATGACTTCTCTTATTTAACTCATAAAGAATTGTGATAATAATTTGACATAGGACACTGGGAAATTATGCTTCCATAGGAATCATATGATCTTATCCTGTATCCTGTGATGAGAATCTTGTTTCTGACTATAGACCTAGAGATTGGCTATTGGATTTTAGGTTACTGGTGGCTAGCTGTAAGTCCATGTGCTAAGGTTATAACACTTTATTGGTATATGTACTTCACATAAAGATTAAAACTTATCATTAAAATAAAAATATTATGTAGGACACATTTGGAAAATTTCACTACCTACAGGTGGCTGCCTTTTTTTTTCCATTTCCCCCTTACCAAGTTGAGTTACTTAATTCTTTTTTTCTTAGTACTTGCCCAAAAGTCTTCACAAATAAGCCTTGTATTTGTCTCAGAAGACTAGTCTTAACTGTATCCCTTAATGGCCATGTAAAGTTGGACAAATCACTGGCCTCAGTTTCCTGACTTCATAGTGCTATTTAGAGAATCTAATAAGCTAAAAGTACAGGAGAGTGCTTTGTAAACTGTGCATGCTCTGCAAGTCACATGTTAGTATTAGAGCTTCCATGCAATGTATTTTTCTATCCCAAATAAGAACGAATGATTCTGATGAGACTTTTTGGTTAGAAAAGTTGACTATCATCCATATTTTCTGTTGGAATATTTGAATATATTATGTGTGTGTTCATCCTTCATTGCCAAAGAAGACCATGCCATCAGAAATAATGACATGACTTGCACTTGACTTTGTTTTGAGTGAGGGAGGGCTGAATATATTATACTAAAAAAGAGTAAAGAGATGCTTTACCAAGAGTAATACAAAAGCTAGAATTTTATTTTTGAATTTCTGAGTAATGGATTATTAGCAACTAATAGCATATTTTTTGTTGACTGATTGAAGAACATTTTTAGATACTCTTTCATGGAATGTAATCAGTATGGTCTGGCACATGTAAAGGGTTGGTAATATCCTTCAGACTTTCTTTATTTGTTCTTTCTTTGTTAATAGAAATAACCATCCTCCTTTTTCTCCATAATATAGAAAAATATTTTTTAAAAGCCTTACCATTATTTACTTAGACTGTTTTTCAACTGATATTCCCATTAGTGTATGATAAAAAATATTTCCATGGATTACACTTAAGTCTAAACGAAGAAATAATAGGGATTTTAGCATTTCCTTTTTAAAGTATTTAGGACCTTAGCAAAATCACTGAGTATGGATACATCATTAAGAAACAAACTTTTTTTTTTGCTAAAGCAAAAAAAAGCTCCACATTTTCCAAGAAGCTTCTAAGGTTTAGATTGAATATACTCTGAAAGTGAAAAAAAAATATGGAATAGTTACTAATTACGAAGCATCACATGTGGTTACTAGTCACGTTTCTCATTTCAACACTGCTATTTGGAGATTTCTACTTCTTCATGTGTTGTCTTTAACACTTTAGTGAAGGAAACTCAGTTTTATCTATTCCAAATAATTTAGGTAGAGTTTACCTAGGTTTTTGCTGTTTAAAAAAGTTGCATCTAATTTTGTCCCACATTCTGTAGCTTAGTTCCATTTTGGATTTGAAAATAAACTCTGAAGTTGTTCTTTCAGTTAGTCAACATAAACAAAATGTCTTGCAAATGTAGGCTTTTGTTTTTCATAGAGAGGAGGAAGATATGTTGTAATAACTAGCTAAAATAACCATAACCAAAACATCCTGCTGTAGAGAGGTTGAACTTTTCATATGATGGATGTGATCAGATGACAGACTAATACTTTGGTGGGGAGGGGTAGATGGTGAAAGGCAAGAGGGATAGGAAAATACCAGGATGCCTGGTCATTCGTGCCATTTGCCACTATTCAGCAATTTGCTGGTGCATTTGACTGGCAAAACACAGTCTTGTATATATTTTTTGCAGTAACGTGTTGATCACATTTAATGTGCAAACATGATTAGATTAGTCAATTAAAATGGAGTTTATTTTCAATCCTGCACTCAACTACCCAGTTCATTATCTATTGTCATTAGAGAGTCTGAAATTTATTTTTTTAATGTTGATCAGGAAAAAAAAGCAGTGTTAGTCTTCTGCCAAATAAATTAGCTTTTGTGGTTTCTCATATGTGTGCATGTGTATGCACACATATATACACATGTAAGTACATATACATATGTTTACATATACATGTGTGTATATGCCATATTGATTCATAAACATTACACGTGGCATGTTAAAGATAAGTAAAATAGCAAAATTTTCCATAAATGGGAATAAGTGAATACACATTTATTATATGCCTACTATGTGGCAATTCATAGATTTTTTTTTCCACTTTCAAAATGGATAGAAGGATATTCACAAGGTGTTTTGAATTAATGAACTGAATAATGGGAACCACTTAATTTTTTTTCAAGATAAGCACTTTCTTTTTCCTACAGAATGAAACTAATAAGTCTTAGGCCTGATTGCTTAGATACTCAAATGAATCTGTAACTATCAGTGCACATCCTTGAAATGTCCATCCTTTTCAAATTTGTTGTCTGACGTCTTTTTCAGAAGTTCAGTACATGGGGCCAATCTAACTTGCTGGGGGCCTTTCTGATTTTCTCTTACATCCTGAAGGTACCAGTGGAACAAATGGGCTGTCTGTCTAATGGTTTTCCTTCACTTTTACTCAGGGACAGCCTATATTATTTTTCTATCAAACATCTCCTTGTTAACACCTTGTATTCTAGCACTTCATAAATTTCTTATTTGTTATATGTGTCAAAGCTATCTCACAACCATCATGAACCTCTCTATTGCTCTCTGAATGATTCTTATTTTTAATACTTTAAAGACTACAGGGTGTCATTACTTATATCCATAAAAATAATATTCTTTAAAACGTAACAGTATAAGTAAACCTGAAAAGTTAAATTGAGAACCAATTCAGCAAATGCTTATTGATCCCCTACTAGGTGAAATGTTTTTTTTGCAAGAAGCAGAGCAAGTTGGGTAAGTAAGGGCTAGTCCTTGCTCTTCAAGAACATTCCCTTTAGAAATGGAGACAAAAGTTAAGTAAGGTACTATGTTAGGAGTTATGAATAGTCAAATGAATCTGTTCTGATTGACTTGGAATTTCCCTCTAATGGCTCAACTTCAAATCAATTTATGCCAGCATATGTTTTTTGACTCTCTGGCCATGTCCTTCCAAGATTTTGCTACAGACAGTGCATCCAGCATACTTGAGCTCTTTCTCCTGATATGATAAAGGTAGCAGTGCGAGCATCCTGGATGACTGTCATCCTTTACCAACTCATAACTTCGTCTTTTCTTCATATACTACAGTTCCCTGGTGATATATTTTACTCCTGCTCTTCTTTGAAATACCCCCAATGAATATATGTGCAGCCTGTTCACCTCTTGATTGCCTTAGTGTGAAAGTCACTTCTGACTTTTTAGAGTTGTTTGTTTTCCATGCATGGCAGCTCTGCAGAAGCTCGACATCATTAAAAAGCTTTGCAATTTCCAGAAGGCAATGCAGTCTGTTCCCTCCCTCCTTTTGAATTCTGTGCTTAACTCATCTACCTGTACTGTCTGTCCCAAATGTATATATTGATGCTCATGCTATATACCTTGTTTTCCATATGCATGTTGTTAACTGGCAATAGACATTCTTTATCTGTTTAATCTTTCCTATGTGGATTGTCAGGCTAAATATTTTTTGGTAATTACAATTCTCTCTCAGAAAGTTCTGCAGTGTTCCAGGGCTTTATGTAATCAGTACAATGTAATCCACAGATAGAATCATATGAAAGACCTGCACCATTTCCCTCCAACTGGGACTCAGCATTAGATCTTCTATCATAGTGGCAAGTACTTTGGCAAGCATAGACCTTTCCATTTCTATGCCTCATCTGGTGTTTATCATCAGAAGGTTGTTAAATAGAGTAATTTTTGTTAACTCTCTCAAGGAATCTTGGTTGAGTTCAATATATTATTGGGAGACATCTTAGATGAAAAAGATTACTGAGTTAAATGTTATTTTATAATTACTCCAAAAACACAGTGGAATTCTATCTATCTATCTATCTATCTATCTATCTATCTATCTATCTATCTATCTATCATCTGTCTCTCTGTCTGTCTGTCCGTCCGTCTGTCTGTCCGTCCGTCCATCTATCATCTATTTTCTACATCTTTCAGTGAATTGTAATGTGATAAAGTTTTTATCCACTACTGAATGTTGCTTGCAAATACTTGTTTTCTGCTAATGTCCTTGTATAGATAGGAAGTCTCTAATCAGTGTACAGGTGTTTCTCATGAAGGATCTGTACAGGTGACTAAATAGACACAGGTATTCATAACTATATAGTTGTTGATTTTTTTGTTATGTTTTTCTTTCAGTATAATGAGCCATATTTTATTTTCTTCCTGCATTGCTTTGGTATCTCCTTCTCCTTCAAATACCTTGTATATCTATTCCTCAAAAGCTTAATACCAGTGTGAGGAAGGTTCTTCTCTATGTATTCAGCCCAGTTTGACTGCTTTTCCCATGTTTGTTATCTTTGGTGCCATTTCTGTATCTACTACTGTGATATTAAGGTTCCATTGACCTTGATGGAGAAATTAGGTTGTTAAAATACTTTTTCCCAGTCTTTTCCATTTGTCTTCATTTTATTATCTTCTTTCTATTTTTACCCTTTGGGTTGACTTTGTTCATTCTTTTACACTTAGATGTTTTGCCAGTGTTTCTTGAAACCAGTTTTACCCTTAACTACTTATCTCTGTTTTATTAGATGGTACTGCTCAAAAATGTCCTATCATCCTCTCTCTCATAATTTATAAATGAATTTATATTCTGATTTAGTTTTGTCTTTGACAAGGTGTCTCTTTCTATTTGTCAAATAAGTCAGATGGTTGCTGATTAAGGCATTTTGGGGACTCCTTTGGTCTCCTTATTGAGACAATTTGTATTTATTAAATCTTTGAATAAAATTATAAGCAGCGTTAATATCATTTCTGTTATCCATTTTGAATTGTAAATTACTTGTCTAAATAGTTCAGTTTTACTCTTTTAAATGTATGTTGTACACATTTCTTATATTCTCTTGTTTTTTTACTCATTCTGGTCTTATTTCTGATAAATAGATGATCTGACTATACAAAGAAAGCTGATTCTTGAATATCTATCATATTAATACAAGATCTTTTCTTGTATGTTAAAATAATACCTATTTCTGTGTGTATGTGTGTATATGTATGTTGTGAAATAGTGCCTCTCTCCAAAGAAGTGTTAATTATAGAAAGGCAATGGTATCTGTGCAATCTAGAAATGTGCAGCCATTCTCATTCTTGCTTTCTGAGCCATGTTATCCTTTGTTTCTCATCCTTACATTTCTACATCTTTACAATGAAGTCACTAAATGGAGATACAAAGCAGTAACATATATTCAGTATAGAAGAGGGTAGTTTTTTCCTTATGAGGTAATAAAACCATTCTGGAGACTTAATTGGGAATAAGTCTCAAGTCATTAACAGTATCATGGTAGCTTAGCCAGGGCAAGAGGAATCAGGAATGCCTTGGGCTTGACAAACACTTCTGATTAGCGCAACACCACAGCACAAGGCTGGAGAGCTACACTCAACTGCTTAAATCTTATATCTTTGCTGAATTTTCTTTCTGTGCTGTTATTAAACTAACTGCCTTTTGTTAACTACCTTTTGTGAGGTGCTCTACTATTCTCTCTCTCTGTTTTTCAATTTTAAACTTTCAGACATTCCTCAAAGGCCTAGTCCACAAGATCAAAGAAGGGTCTTAGCAAGTTCTTCATGTAGTTTTGCTACCTTTTCATTTCTAACACACAGTGCTGATGCGCAAGTTACCCTTATTTATTCTCATGATTCTTTGTTTTATGTATTTATTTATTTTTGCAGATACTGATAAATACTACCAAATATCCCATGAATAATGTTTCTTATTACCTCTTGGAATAAAATAAAAAAACCCCATTCCTCCTGCTCTTTCTTCGCATTTTCAAGAAGCACTTGTCAATCATGCTTTTATATATCTACAGTTTCCTTCTTTTTTTCTAGTTTTGTTTGTGGTAAGAAGGGCAAGGTTGAAATAAATAATCTGTCAGCAATCTTTCCCCTTAGTGGTCATTGTATTTAGTCAAATTTAGAGATGTTCAAAGTAAGGTTTGTAGATATTCGACACATGGTGTGATACTATTTCAGGAATTTTTAAAATTGGTATCTCTGCCTGCTCCTTTGCATCTTCCACTTACTGCTGAAATGCTAAGAGCAGATCTGACCAAGTCATTCAACAGGTTTCAGTGGCTCCCTGCTATCTCCTGGATTGAATATAAAATCCCCTACCATTTGTAGTCAATATATTTTACTCTTCTCTATGTAATCTAAAATTCAGCAGTTCCTTACACACTACACTCTCTCTCCTGATATCCATGCCTTTGCAGTGGCATCCTTTATGCCCAGAATGTTCTTCCTCCTCCTCACTTCCTTCTGCATTCCCAGGATTCTTTCAGGACTGGTCCAGACCTACATATTTAAAAGAGCTTTTCCCACTCCCATCCCTGCTCATACACTGCTAAGATTATCTATTCAATATTATCAGTCTACTCAGTTTATTTTTTAAAAGCACCTAGATTTTTATATGTTGCCTCCTGCATTAGAATGTGAGTTTCTTGAGGGCAAGAACTCTGTTTTTTGCTTTTCCTTATATTCCTAACAGTACAATGTTTGGTGGAAAGCAAAAAGTTGCTAAATGCTTGTTGCTAAATGCTAAATGCCATAATGGATTGATTAGCATCCTTACCTCTTTTCTGCCACCCTACTCAGAAACAAAACGTAGCTAGAGAGGATTGAGGGCTTTTATCAGGGGTGTGCTGGAGACAGCTCTAACTGACTCTAAGAGTTTGGTTTATTTTTATATTGCTTGTCTAGACTTAAGAAAGTGTTAATAGTACAGATTAAGTTAGTATGTACATTCATTCTTACTACCTCCTCCCCCCTCCTAGCTTGTTAAACATTTATCAGCATAGACCTGCATTATTCTACACAAATTGCTTGAGCTAGGCAGGCATGGGGTATAAGGCTCTACGAATGAAGGCATTGCCAGAGTGGAGGCCTGGGGACTCTAGGTAAATGATAATGATGATGAGAGGGAATAGGAGGAGGAGGTCAGCAATCATTTGAATAGTGCCTTAAGGTTTCCAAAATGTTTTACATCTGATATTTCACTTGAGCTCCACAATGTCCCTGGCCATTTTGCATTTTTCTCTGTTTCCTGAGGCATTCTGGTATTCTCAATACGGAGACAAAACTAAAAAGTCCAAGAGCTTTCTAATCCGACTATACACACTTCTTTTCTAGCATACCCTTGACCACTTCTGAACCCCATTACTTAGAGAACAGAAAGTATCTGGATGTAGAGATTAGATTCTCAAAAATGATTGAAATATCAAAAAATAAGATCTATGAGAAAATTGTCAAGCAACTGAGAATATTGAATCTCAAAGGGGGAAAAGCAACACTAAGTATAAGAAAAACCATGCTGACTATAATCTTCATATCAGAAAAAAGAAATGAAAAAAAATTTAGCTAGAGAATTAGAGGATTTAGGTTAGATGAAAGGATAAATCCTTGAGAAGTTAAGAACAAGAATGGGGCACTGATGCAATGTGAAATTATAAATTCCTTGAGAGTATAGGCCATGTGTATTTTTAAATTACCTGTTTCTGTTTCATTCATAATATTCTGTAAACTTCTAAGTGCATTTTAATTCAAATTTTCATTGAACATCTTTTCAGATAGGATAGTCTTGTCTTTCTAAAATGTATTTTGAGTGGTTTACAAGAAAGCAGATGACTAGACTAACCAAGGAATTCTTGAATAATGTAGTGCAGTCAATTTTTGTATTCTGAAATGAAGATTTGTCCACCAAGTTGTATGGTTTTTTAATACCCATAGTAGCTAAATTAAAAGTTGTTTTATGAATTGGGATGTTACAATATAGTTTAAGAAACACCACAAGTTTTGCTCTTTTATTGGAAATATAAAAGTATAAAACAGATGTGACCATAAAAGTTGAGAAAAATGCCCTTTATTCAGGAAGGCTGCTTCTAAAATGAGTGGAGTTGTACAAATACATCCACGTCACACAATTATATGAGCTGTGATATAAAGATCTTCTTGTATTCTGATTATATTAAAAACACACATCCATTCAACTTAAAGCACAAAACATGAAAATCTATTTTCAAAATTGATGTGTGATGTGGGTTATCTTTTGTAAGAAAACTAACTATATTCCCTTCAGGCATGACCACATATTCCATTGTTAATTTGTTTTGCAACTTGTAAGGTATAGTATCCCAATGGGAACCCCAAATCCCTATATATTGTGCAAAGGGAATAAGCATTTAAATATGGATCCCATATGGATCACATGGATAATACTTGGATAATATTTAACTTCTCTGGCTTTAAGCTTTATAATATTGATATAAAGGGCAGGAGTGCAAAGTATTTAGACAGATATTCTTTCCAGAACTTTCTATGGGATGTTGTGTCCACATTACTGAAATGGCCACTTAGATGTTGCAGTCATTGGAAAAAGCAGCAGGTCTAGCTTGAGTGTCATGAACAGCGTAATGCAGACTTCCCCAGCTCTTTTCCTAAAAATGTGTTTTCTTGAGCCCCTGTCGCTCGAACTTTCCAATGCAATTTTAACTAGATCTATGTCTGTCTCATACGTCCCCAGAGCAGGAGCAGACTTTCTGGTTTCTTTTTATAAATAAATAACAGGCTCTCCATGTAATCCTACTGGCAATTCCTTTATCATATACCCCAGATGATATTTTGATGAAAATTTTATTTTAAAATCTTTTGGGTAAGATCCTATAACATAAACCATTGTATTTAATTGAACAGTCTCAAAAGGGGTAGCCTTTAAGACTTAGGGGGAAGCTTTCTTTTATTTATTTTAAGATCTAATTTTAAAATTGAATACTGAAGTAGAATCTTGCTCAATATTTCCCTGGTGACTTGAAAGAGTTAAGGCAAATTCACAAGGTACCCAGCTTTCAACTAGAGTAGCTTAAAGCTAGTACTATTGAGCTAAATGTTTCTTTTCCCTTCTTTTTTCCATAAACATGTTTTACTTAACCATCTTAATATTCAGCATTGACTACCACCTACACAAACCACACTGATTCACTGATATTGTGGGCATATGTTGTGAATTCATCATTTAGCCAACATTTATTGAGTATTTAGCATGTATATCAATGTTACTATGTCAGATAATACAAAAGAAATCCAAGATGTGGTGTTAACCTCTGGGAGTTGCTATTCTCATGGGGAAAATGAGACATCCACATATAAAAGAAATGTACATTATAAAAGTAGAATAATAAAAATGTCAGTATAATATGGTAATTGAAAATTTACATCCTCATCATTTTTATAGTAGCTGCTATGTGCCAAGTGCTGTGCTAAGTGCTTTACAGATGTCTCATTTGATCCTTACAAAAAAAGCCCTGGAATTATTTATTGTCTTCATTTTACAGATGGAAGCAGAATTAAAGTAACTTGTCCAGAACCACACAGCTGGCATCTGACACTAGATTTGAATTTAGGTCTTCCTGACTCCAGACCTGGATGATGCTTTAAGGTTTGCAAAGCTCATTACATGCTGATCCTCACGACAAATCTGGGAGGTAGGAGCTGTTTTTGTCCTCATTTTACAGATAAGCAAACTGAAGCTGAGAGAGGCCAAGTGACTTGCCTGGAGTCACGCAACTAAGTATCTAAAGCCAGATTTGAACTTAGGTCTTTCTCACTTTCTCACTAGCACTCTATCCACTGAGTCACGTAGCTGCCTTTTTATTTTTGTTCTCTTTTCCCATTCCCTTTTTCCTCTATGGAGATTTAATCAATCACAGCCCTTTAAGACAACTCGAGGGTGGGAGTGGGGCAGGAGTATCCATATCCTTGAAAGCATGGATTTAGAAAAGGAAATAATGAGACCAGATATTTAATAAGGATATTTTAAAAAATGAACAAGAACTCCCTCCACCAACAAAAAGGTGAGCCAACCAGACATAGTATATGCATTTTAAAGAATTCACTAAAGACATTCATTTTATATGATTTACTTTTAGCCCACATAGTAGGACTCAAAAGTAGGGAAAATATATATACCCTTCAACAGGAAAAGACATATATGTTACTACTAGACCTTACTGGAGTTGGCAGCACAGTAGATAGAACACTGCTTGAAGTCAGGAAGACCTGAGTTAAAATCCTACCTCAGACACGTACTACCTGTGTGACCCTGGGCAAGTCAATTAACTTCTGTTTGCCTCAGTTTCCTCAACTGTAAAATAGGAATGATAATAATAGAACTTTCCTCCCAGGATTGCTTATAAGATCAAACGGGACAATGATTGTAATGTACTAAGCACAGATAATGATAACGATGATGCGTCTTCTTACCATTCTTTTGAAGGTAGCACAAGGAAGTCAATTGCTGAATCAGGCCAAGAATTGCAGACAACATTAGAGCACACCTTGGCAGTGGATGCAAAGCTCAGTCTTGATCTTATGACAAATGTAATTCCAGGGGCTCTTGGTACTGTCCCCTTATTGAAAAATTCTATTGGAAGGAAAAAATATCTAGAATCTACAATTATGTCTGTATGGGAACTCTTCACCAATGAAGATGACAATTTGTTTCTAACTTAGAGAATTAGAAACTCAGAGAGGTTCAATAATTTGACTATGGTATACAACTAGTAGGCAGTTAGGTGGCATAGTAGTAGATAGCATACTAGGTCTAGAGTCATTAAGACTCCACTTATGGATTTCACAATATGTTCTCAAACATTTACTAACTTTGTGACTCTAGGCAAGTTTCTTAAGCCTGTTTGTTTCAGTTTCTTCATCTATAAAATGAGCTGGAAAAGGAAATGGCAATCCATTCTGGTATCTTTGACAAGAAAACTCTAAAGAGTGAAACATGACAGAAATGACTCAAAAACACCAACACACAACTAGTACCTATTAGAGGTGGGATAGGAACGAAGTTCTTCTTTATACTAAATGTTACCTAATCTACCTTTCATGCTACCATCATAGAATGGTTAAAAATCTTGGTTCAGAAACAAGAAAAATAAATTTTAAAAATTAAAGTACAAGACAAAGTGTGTCTGTGAAAGCCATAGTACAGTAATAAAGAAGAAAAATATATTCATTCTCTGAATAGAAAAAAGGCCAGAAAAATTAGAAAATATTCTATATTGTTCATCTCTTGCATGCCTCAAATACAAATTTCCAGTGGTTAGAGTTTTATAAAATTGTATGAAATCTAGGATTTCCTAAAAGCCTAGTAAATAATAAGTGATAGTGATAAAGGAGAGAAGTAGGGTTGATTCTTCCCTTGCCTAATCCTTTGAACAATTTAAGTTTTGATGTCAACTCGTTCCTTCAACAAATATTGGAGGGATGACTATGCTGCTGATAAATGAAAGCACTCACAACTTTTCTAATGTTCAAATTGGAAAATATGTTTTTAAAAAACTTAAACCATTAATTGGTTTATATTTTTGCCACTTCCTGGAAAAGAATTACTTTACATAAAAATAACCAAAAGCTTTACATTTACATGCATACATGTATATGTATAAATATATGTACATATATATGTGTGTTTTTGTACTACACACAGTGATAACCTCTGTGTGTATGTTTGTGTGTGTGTGTGTGTGTGATGTATGTACAATCTCTAGGGTTGGTGATAGGTTCTATATTTTTATAAAGTCACATATTTTATGTAACATTTAAGTGGTTATAATTCGACTAGCTTTACCATCAGCAGGCATTAACGTCAGTCTATTGACACATTATAAAGGCACAAATGGAATGTAGGCTGGCATGCTGGTACTAGTGTTGAGATTTAATAGTACATATGTATCATTTATCCCAGTGGGAAATAACACAGGATGTTGTCTTGTAATTTTTTACTACTGTATAATAAAATATAACCGTAATAAATAGCATCTAAGCAAATAACAAAGCAGATTTAGACTGTATCCATTTGTCTTTACCATGGAGTTTAGCTCAAGCTTTTAAGTAGCAATATATTTTCAATTGGTTTAATTGGTTACAAGTTACATTTAACTTTGTTGGTGTGTTAGAAAAGAGAAAGACCTGTTTTAATTTGCTGTTTACTCCTCAGCTAAAATATGCAATAAAATTACTTATGCTTTACATTGGATTGACCATATATTATTCTAATATTGGGACCTAATAATAGGTATCCTTTAGAGAATTGGTATCTAGGTCATTCATGTTTATTACTGCAATTGTTTTCATTGTTATTACGAATATTTATAACGATCAACGTACTTGCTTAGAACAAGGAATGTTGATCACTATGCAATACTATTTTGCACAACAGAATTATTTTTGAATAATTTTCTAATGTGATGTTTCAATTAGCACATTTTTAAACCCAAATTTAAAATGTATGATATTTGTAGTTTTTTTTTTTAATCTAGAAGTTGTATATTACATAAGAAGGCATAGAGGGATGTGCATGTGCACAGTAACAGTAGGAGAAATAGGAAAAAATCCTGATTCCTAGTCCAGGTTTTTCCTCCCACACTTCATCCTCTCTCCTTCCCCACTTTCTCTTCCCACCCTGATCTTAAGACCTCATTATCACAAATCTGTATTATAGCTGATTTCGAATTCCCAAATTTCAATCCATTCGAATTCATTTTGAATACAAACATAGAAAATACACATTTCTACCCACCTCCCCCCCAACAAAAGCAAAGCAGGACAAACCCCTCCAAATGATTTCATAAATAATTCTGCCTTGCCTTGCAACAGTCACTTCTTTCCATTCAATGTCAAGTGGCCACTCTAATATCCTTTAAGACTTTTCAATTCCTTTAGTATTAAATACAAATTCTTTGACTTAGCTTCCTTTCCTTCCTCTGTCCCTTCTCTGTCTCTTTCTTCAAGACCTAGCTCAAATCCAGCTTTCTCTAAGAAGCTTTTTAGGGAACATTGATCTTTTTTTGTTTCAACTCCTATAACACTTTGTAACCTTTTCTTTCTTTCTCTTTCTTTCTTTTTCCTTCCTTCCTTCCTTCCTTCCTTCCTTCCTTCCTTCCTTCCTTCCTTCCTTCCTTCCTTCCTTCCTTTCTTCCTTCTTTCCTTCCTTCCTTCCTTTTTTTCTGTCTTTCCTTTTGTCTTTCTTTCTTTCTTTCTTTCTTTCTTTCTTTCTTTCTTTCTTTCTGTCGTTCTCTCTCTCTTTCTTTTTGGCAGTTGATAAGATACTGTCATTTATTACTAACTAATGGTTTCACATGTATTCGATTTATCTTCCCAAAGAGACTCTTTAAGAGCAGGAAGTGTGGTTTAGTGTGTGTGTGTGTGTGTGTGTGTGTGTGTGTGTGTGTATGGATGTGTGTGTATGGATGTGTGTGTGTGTAGGTGGGTGTATGGGTGTGTGTGTGTGTGTGTGTGTGTGTGATTTAGGGTGCCTAGCAAAGAATTGGTGCTATACTAGTATATAATGTATACTTATTAAATTAAATAGAACCTAAGGCATTTGAAAAATCCAGAAATTAGTCTCATCAGCCCTCAAATAACTAAGAATTATGTGCATTTCCCTTTTTAAACCAACAAGGGAAGAGAGGAAAAGTGGCTTAATACAAGAACCCATCAGTCCCAATACAAGTACTTAGCATCCTCTGGTTACTTCTGCTACGTCCCTTACCAGTTCCTTCAATGCTCATGTTAATGTGTTGGACCCTTTTTGCCATTCGAAGATTTAAGGGTTAGGGACACAGGAAAATGTCCAGTTCCTACTAGTGTTGTGTTACAGTTTACAGGTACTACTCATACTTCTCCCATTTGTCTGATTCCTTTTCCCCTCTACATGTTAATGTATAGGAAACACAAGATGAGTTTTTTATTTAAAATGTGCTTTTTAAAATGCTTTTTAACGTCAGAGAAATGGGAAAGTGTTTGTGAGATTTCATAGCCACCAAGAAAAGTTGGGGAGTGGAAAGTGAGGTACTATGTGGACATGTTTGTTATGCGCCCTCTCAGGAGGAAGAAAAGAAAAATGCAGTGGTGATAATACTGTTGTAGGAAGAGTTCTTTTGTAGATGGGCCAGGACCTGCACTCTTGATAGCCATTCAACCAGTTTTGTAATAGCCTAGTAACTTGAAAGTATGGAAAAGTGCTGTCTACCGCACTTGTAATCTTTATGCTCTTCTCTCTAGCCACTCAGGCTGTATAACAGAGGGCAAGATTGACTGGAAATTGAAGCTAAATGGGGGCTAATGTAAGAAGTGGGTAAAATAAAAAAGGCGCTTGGAGTTATGTTTGGATTTTGCAGAAGTAGGTCAGTAATGGGATGGTCAAGGGATTCAAGGGACGGCAATCTGCAAATCAGAATATAAAGAATAATGCTTCAGACAGGTTAAATATCCTAAGTTTGCCAGTGTTGTTTGGTATTCTAGTGTGTTGTGTTAACCCACAAGCTTTCTGTGAAGATAACAACTGACCACGGCCAACATTTCTCAAATGGGAAATAATCATGTCTAAATGAGGCATGTTGTTCTTTAGGATCCATTGTTTCTTGTCTTTTTTTTCTTTTAGAAGGAAAGTAAGTGAAATTGCCTTCATTTATATCTAAATGAAGTTATGCTAGAGTGGCAATACAGTACCATTTTCCCATACTTTACTTTTAATTAGTTGTGATAAGGGAAATACAGAACAGTTGACATACAAACTTTGACATGAATTTAATTCAACTGTAGTTTGATGTTTTTAAAAATTTTCAATTTAATTTAATTTAAAAATACTTTGTATTTCTTAATTGTCCCTCATAAGTACAGAAAATAGACTTAGTGACAACACAACAGTGTTGCAGAAAAAGTGTTGCTGAAAATGAGATCAGTCAGTAAGCATTTATTAAGCACCTACTATTTGCCAGGCACTGTACTAAGTGTTCGGGATACAAAGAGAAAGCAAAAGACAGTCCTTGTTCATGAATAATTCACAAACTAATGAGGAAAACAACAAGCAAGGAAAGATAGTAGGAGAAGTTGGTTGTGAAGGGCTTTGAAAACCAAACTGAGGTTTTTGTATTTGCTACCAGAGGTGATAGGGAATACCTAGAATTTACGGAGTATGATGGTGATAGCCAGAAAAATATTTTAGGAAAATCATTTTAATGGCTGAATGGAGAATGGACTGAAGTGGAGAGAAAAGGTGACAAGAGCCTCTACCAGAGTGGTAGTAAGATCAGAGAAGAGAAGGGAGCGTATTATATATGACTGATATTATTACAAAGATGATCTCAACAGGTCTTGGCAACACAATGAATTTAATATGATGTATGTAAAATATTTTATAAATTTAGAGGTATTATAATAAATTCTCCAAAATATTTACAGAAAGAATTTTGAGATAGGGAAAAAATTACCATAAAAGATATAAATATTTTGGTAGTAAAAATAATTTTGCTATTTTTTTCCCAGAAAACAAATTAACTCATGGAAATGGATTTTATATCAAAAATTCTCTTTGATTGAAGTAGAAGGAAAGTAAATATTGATCAATGAATGAGAATCATATATAGAAAAATCAAAGTCAGGAAATATAGTTATGAAATTCTCAAATTAAAGCATCGTTAAAAATAAGTCACTATATAAGTTTCAGGGTACAGATTACTACACTTTTGCATAAAGATAAAATTAGCAATATTTGAAATGAAAAAAAAGCATAAAAACCTTAAAGCTTATCTGCTTGTTAAGTCAGGTCAAAGCCCTGATTCTTGAGTACTATTTTTATAGTCAGGTACTGTGGTTTAGTAAGAAGGACCCTGGATTTAAGAAGGGTGGAATTCAAATACTGGTCCTGACGTTTTATGTACTGGCATGACCACGGGAAAGACTCTTTGAGCCTCAGTTTTCTTATTTGTAAAATGGAAATAATAAGTTTCATAGCTTCTTTCAAAGGGTTCCTTTGAGGCCCAAATGAGATATCCTATGTTCTTTGCAAACCTTCAAGTGTTATAAAAATGTGAACTCTTTTTATAACTGAAACTCCCTGTAAGGACTTTGAGAGAGGTGACTTCTCAGGAGCGTTTGAAATTTCAGATAGAATCTGCTTATTGATTTCTCTTTTTTTTAAATGACTATTAGGATGAGATTTTTGAAGAAAAAAAAATCTCATTTGAGATTCCAAATCTGGCCTGGCCTGCCAACTATTTTAACCCCTGGGGATACTTGGTTAGAAGCTAGGTTTTCATATTCAGTAAAAGTGGGGAAATCTGGCATATTGAATTTTCTTGCAATTGATGTGTCCTGAGAATGTGGGCCTTACAAGTAATAGAGAGAAAAAATCTTACTTGAGAAACTTCAAAGCTATGAAAAACGATGTCTTCAGTAACTCCTTTCTTCTCCAATCATAGCTCTGTGGGGGCCCCCCAAAAAGATATTGAGTGGCAAGTGGGTTAATACAGCATTTTAGTGTTGGATGATTTTTTTTATCTACATAAGAAAGGAATCTGGCCTAAGGGAAGAGTCTAGGACACAAATACATGAATATACAGAACTTCTCATATGCAAGAATATTCTGGAAAGGTAGGAAAACATTATAGCTTGTGTCACTTTTCAAACACATCGTTGAAGGGAGCCTTTAGTCAGTTGTATAAAGTGATGACGGGAAAGTAACTCTGAAGGGTAATTGTGGCTATTTTACAAGTTTGCTTTTTCAAGAAAGCAAACACCACTAAGTGAAATCTTATTGTCTATCTCTCAAATTTTCTTAGGGCTAGGGAAGTGGGTTGCTGAGTATTTGTAATGCAGAAGTGTTAAAATAAAGGTGCACTAATCATTAATCTGTCATATCTGTATGGGTCTTGATTACTGAGCTGTATCCTTTCCCAGACTTCTGCCATTGGCAGTAGATGGTGAGTGGTTTTTTTTATCTGTTGTTTTTTGCTTCCTGCTGCTGCTTCCCATTAGGTATCTTTTCACTTTGGTTCCTATGTTAGAACTATAGAACATGTGCCAATAAAATGAATGAGGGATCTGAAGAAATTTGAGTGACTTTTCTAGATGCCAAAGGGCACTAGCTGCATGCATCTTTTAGGCAGAAAGACACACCCACAACTGTTCATTCCATGAACCAGCTATACATGAAACTCTAAAGAATCGTTATGTCAAGCTTTTCCTAATATACTATGTGTCTACAAAAATTAGAGAAAGGTGTATTAGACTAATGAAGGACACCAATGCTGTGCACCCAATTGCAGTGCTCCCAGCAATATCCCCTACCCCTATCCCCCATTCAGTCCAACACAGTCTTATGTCTTGATCTCATCAGGGCACTGCCATTTCTTCAGAGGAGGAAGAATGTTTCTGTGCCTTTGTGATATGAACTAGGAAGGAAGGAAGGAAGGAATTGGACCTAATTCCATAGTGTTGTTTTAAACCAGGAGCTCAATATGCCAATGAAACAATTTCCTTTTCCTATCACTGCCTATTTAGGAAATGTTAATTTTAATGTATGTTCAAGCAGAAGAAAGACAAATAAAAACTATTAGAGCGGACTATTTAAAGTGTCTTAAAATGAACTATGGTCTGAATTATCTGGGACGTTGTTCCTTCCTCCTCCATTAAGGTGCATAATGGACAGATAACTACTCTTTCTGTATTTATTCAATTAATACATAAAATTTATATAGCACTCTAAGGTTCACAGAGTACTACATATATAGTCACATTTGAGACACAACAATCTTGTCAGGCAGGTCTTATCATCTCCATTTTAAGAACGAGGGAAATCAGTTTGATAAGATGTTAAATGATTTTCACTGGGTTACATAGCAAGTCATTGTCTGAGACAGAATTTGAGCTTGGGTCTTTCTGAATTCAAGGCTAATAATTCTACCTACTATGTCATCTTTCTAGTCAGAACTACATCATGATAAATAATTATTCTTAATATGCCCAAAACTATGCTACATTTTGAGATCATATGAAAGATTACTAGAATCTCAAAAGGTAATGGAATTTTCAAATCATTTAATTCAACCTCATTTTATGGATGAAAAAAACCCTTGAGGTTTCAAAAGGTAAAGAAGTTAATGCCAAATTGAAGCCAGAATCCAGATCCCCTCACAACCAGGCTGATTCTATCATATGTTTCTTACTATGCAGTAGTAGAAAGAATGCTGTTTGGGCATTTAGGAGAAATATCCTCTAGTTCTGGCAATGCCAATACACGACTGGGTGATTCTGGGACTCAGTTCCATTATCTACAAAAATAGGTAGGTCGGCTCAAATAAGCTCTGAACAGGTTGCTTTCACCTCTTTAAATCTGATCATTTTAAGCACTCTTTTGGTGTTTCCAAAGAGTAGGGAAAGAAAAATTAAACTATGGTAATGCAATGAATGAAAGATTAATTGAAATTCATTAGCTTGGGATAGAAGAGGCAAAGTCACTTGCAGAAGTGAGATGATCTGACCCATGAAGGAAAACGTGATTTATTACATAGAGGGGAGGGTAGATCTCATGCTAAGTAGGGGAAATGTAGATGGAGTCATGAGTGACCATAGCATATATAAATGAGACTTAAGGACAAAGGTTGGGAAGAGGAGTTGGAAACACTGCATATGTTGGGGATTAATAGGAAACAAGATAGATTATCAGAGAGGAGTAATACTTGGTAGGTCCTTAAAAGACTGTTGAAAAAATATTGTGCTTGGTAAGATAGGCAGAGGGGAAGACATTTTAGATATTTACACAATTAAATTAAATACAACAATCATTTGCTGAATGCCTGTGCGCCCAGGAAGATGAAAGATGAAACTAATTGATATCAGTAACATCATAACTTACTATCTAAGTCAGGACAGTGGTAGAGATGTGTAGTGACCGGTGTAATACCTGGCATGATGGATACAATGGGGCCAAGAAAGTCTGAGTTCAAGTCCTGTCTGTGACATGGACTGTGGGGGTGAGCCCAAGGAAATCATGGTGCTTTTGATATATTTCTAAAGCTCTAAGAGAGAAGATAAGCACTTTCTTCACAATTCAGGGCTTTTGAAAGTTTCCTGGAGTGGTTACCGGTGAAACTACCTACATTAATAGAGAGAGTTCCCTGGGGAATCTCCTAAACTAGTGAAGTAACAGTTTCTTTGCATCTCTCTAGTGACTTCTCAGATTTCAATACTGAAGAAGTAACCTATAAAATGACCAATATTTGTAAATGCAAGTTTGAGGACAATATGTCAGTCTTCTTTCCTCAGTCAATAAACATCTGTTAAGCACCTTGTTTGAGTCAGGCACTTGGATAAGTATGGAGTGTACAAAATAAGGTAAAAGACAGGCACCCATTCTCTAGGAGATCGCAGTATAACGGTCAACAGGAGGAGAAAATATACCTCGCCTATTAAAATGTACCTGCTATTAAATGACATGCACATCAGAGGTTATAGTGGATAGAAGGCTGTCATCAAAGCCAGATAGACCCGGGTTCAAATCTTACCTCTGCCACATATTGACTATGTGATACTGGATAAGTTAAGTCAATTATCAGAACTCTAAGCTGCTCTTCTGTTTGACTTTCAAAACCCTTGGTAATCAGATCTCTTCCAACTTTTCAAGCTTTCTTTTATGATCCAATGACACTGGCTTTTTTTGAAACTAGTACATGACACTCCATCTCTACTTCAGGCGCTTTCATTGGCTATTCTCCCATGCCTGGAATACCCCTCCTTTTCTTCTCTCCTGCCTAGCTTCCTTAGTTACTCTCAGGTCTTGGCTAAATTATACTTTCTGATACAAAGCTTTCTCAGTTCTTAAGCTTAGTGTCTTCCCTCGAGGACTATCCCAAATTTAACCTTCAGATTGTTTGCAAATAATTGTAAATATCTTGTATATAGTTGTAATAGTTTTTCTGTCTGTTTGTCTATCTGTCTGTCTATCTATCTATCTATCTATCTATCTATCTATCTATCTATCTATCTTATCTATCTATCTATCTATTTATCTATATCTTCTATATAGTTAGTTGCATATAGTCTTCCCATTAGATTGTGAGTTCCTTCAAAGCAGAAACTTAATTGTTTGCCTTTCTTTGTATTCTATCATTTATCCCAGTGCCTGGTACCTCACAGGTGTTTAATAAATGCTAGTTGATTGAATGACTATAAGCAGTACTCAGAATACAGAGCTGCATGGTAGAAGGAACTCCTGGAAGTTCTTTATAGCAGTAAAATCACAAATCCAGTCCTTATCCTATTAAATGTCTCAAAAATTAGTTTTCAGTTTATTTTATTACAGTTTAACTTTGGAAGGAAAATTCATCAAAAGAAGCTTTCGTTATTGTATTGAGATAATTTTTACATTAATCAAAAAACATTCTCACAGGAATATCCTGGACCCACCTTGGCTCAGCACCCATTTTTCCATACTGGGTTTAAGGTACATTTGAAGCATGTGCTAGCCTGAGCTCACAAAACAAACATTTATAGCTCTTTATTTATGCAACAAAAGCCTGCACCCCATGGTTCCTTTAAATACTGAGCTTCCTTAGTGCACTTAAAATTTTATTTAAATCACTTCCCATAGGATCGTATCCATTGTGCAAATTCATTTGCATATGTATCTTTCCTATTATCATGTATATATTTTATTAAAAGGTAAACTTTCAATAAACACAGATGCAAAGTAGGAAAAGAAATTGAGGTCACTTAGCTACAGGTATATTATGAAAATAATGTGCAATTTATAAAGCAATTGTAGTTCCCTGGATCCAAAGCTCAGGAGAGACTGCATATTTTTTTCTGCCTTCCTCTTGCTTCTTCTCTTTGTATTTCCTTTGTTTAGAGGAGGATGAATTGTGTATTTTGCACAAGTGAGTGTTTTAGATAAATGAAGGTACCATTTTAAGAGCCCAAATTCGCTTACATTTTAAACTTTTTATAAAAATTTTTCTCAAATATTTTGCTTGCTTTTAACAGAAAATAGTAAACATCATTTAAATTGTTCTTGATTGACTCAGGTAGCTTATAAATGTCCATTATTATACTCTATGTGTGTATGTGTGTATGTTGTGCAAATACATGCACACTTAGGTAGCTTCTCAACATCACTTATTATACTGCGTATAATATCACTCTCATAGATCTATAAAACTTTGAGGTATGTAGGACTTGGTTGCCCTTATACTAAAGAATTCCATAATCACTTAAGCTTGTAGAATTCTTGCATCTAATTTTTCACAGTTGTGTGTGTGTGTGTGTGTGTGTGTGTGTGTGTGCTGTTTCTGTTTTTTTGTTAACTTCTTCATATAGCAGTACTGCTGGTTTCTCTGTTTCCCTTCGACTGCAGACTTGAAAGCCAGAAAGTGAAGTTTATCTCCACCATTTATAAAATCAAAGTAAACTAGTCAATTTGGCAAGTATTTATTAAGTGCCTATTATGTACCAGGTATTGTATATGTATTGGGGATATATAAAAAGAAGAAAAATGAAGTCTGTCATCGAAATACTTACATTCTACTGATTTCTGCATGGAGGTCTGAGGGTAGTCTCCGCTAAGTGAGGTACATGAACTTGAGTGTAAATATTCTCTGACATCTCATATGACTGTTCAAAGGTTTTTTTTGGAGGGGAGGGGTTGTTTGCTTTTGTTACATTTTGTTTTATTTTTATTTTTTGCTTCCTAACTCTCAGTTATCTTTGGTTAAGGCTACCAAAGTAGTTACCTTCAAATAACTGAGGGTTTAGGGTTACTGAATTATTAAGATGGTGAATTCATTGCAATTTAATAGTGGAGAGTCTGTAGGCAATCACATTTTGTATGACTGCTTACATCATATAATTTAAGGCATATCTAAAAGGCTACTTACCTAAAAAAATCTATTCTATTGGACCAGCTTAGATTCTGCCATTGGTTGGCAATGGTCACTGGTTGGACAGCAATAACTTGCATAGGGAAAGAGGCAGGGATTCCTCCTAGGATCATAGGTTTAAATTTCAAAGGGGCCACAAAACCCATTGTCCAATCCTCTTTATTTTACAGCTGAAAAAAGTAATGCCAAAGGAGCATAAGTAAATTGGCCACAATCAGACAGAAAAAAAAGTGGCAAAGAATTTGAATACAGGTGATCTGATTTCAGAACAGTTCTCTTTTTAACCTCTCATTCTCCCTCTGCTGCTGCTCAACTGTGTCTGACTCCATCACCCCATGTGGATTTTTTTTTTGGTAAAGATACTGGAATTTGCCATTTCCTTTTCTAGCTTATTTTACAGATGAGGAAACTGAGACAAAGAGGGTTAAGTGACTTGTCCAGGGTCACACAACTAGTAAATGTCTTGAGGTTTGATTTGAATTCAGATCTTCCTGATTTTAGGCCTCAGGTTCTCTAACCCCTATGCCACCTAGCTGCCCATTATGCTACCTTACATACTCTTATTTTAAATGAGAATATTAGAGTGATGAATTTAGTTGGTTGACACATTGAATGGTGAAATAAAGGATAATTACATTTCAGAAAGTAGAAATATTTTAGCACAGAATTCTGAGTGGAATTGACAAATAAGGGCACTAGGAATAGATTCATGCCTGACTAGATTACCTACAGCATTTTATGTGTGGACGTTGCTAAATTACTTGCTTCTGATTCCATTGTTTAAGCTAATATACTCTTGTCTTTTCCCAAACTGGTACTTCTGGGTCCCTCAATTCAACAGTTCTTGTATTGACCTAGCATGTGTCCAGAATCATCTTAGCTTAAATTCCCTTTTAATGAATTTGCTAACTTGCATACTTACATCTCTTCATGTGGGTCTCCCTTGTATTTGAAAATAAATCTGTATTATTTTCAGGCTTTAAGAAATTATGATAAAATTTGTATAAATTGTTGGGTTTGAAGTTTATTTTACAACTTCTGAAATTTGCTTAGCTAACTTATCTGGCAAATTCAAAGCTACTTTTAACAGATGAATGTAAAAATAAAACATGTTTTCTTTGACAGTAATACTGTATCATCAATATAGACTTGTTTCTTAGTATTTACATTTGGGTGTAGGAATTTTCTGAACTTCCTCCACATTGCTGGATTATTTCAAATCATTTCCTGTCAGAGAGCTGCTGATATATAAATACTATCTGGGGATAACTAATACATTTCTATTTTTTTAATTGTACTACTGATTTCACTTTGACAAAAAAAATTCATTAAACTTCATTATTTCCCTAGATAATATTTAGGCTGATCCTATGCATTCTGCTAGGCTAAATTCCAAACTCAACTTTAATATAATGACTATGTTCCAGGAGAATTTATTTTAATGAGGAAAGGCAGCATTGCAGTGTCTTTACTAGAGGGATGATAGTCCCTTATGAACACTTAAGAATGAAGCAATTAAAGGGGGGAATGCTATTTCTACAAATGGTAAGAAAACGTAATTAATATAGTTTTTGTGCAAATCTCAAAGTTGAAATTGTACTTCAGCCATAGTGTATCTATTTAGACAACTTCTTAAACCAGTGGCATTAAATCTTTTGCTGTTTCAGAGCTTTGTTCTTAGCATATGAGAAACCTTAAATTTCCATTTTTTGCACTAATAAATTGAGCTATAGTACCAATGTGATTGATATTATTTTCTTTCTTTGCAGTATATTTTTCATGTTTTTTAAAAAGAAATAAATGGACATAGTCATCAGTGATTAGGAGTGTTTTAAACATGTTTATCTAAATTAATGATAAAATATGTTTAATTATATCTTTTAGAGCTTATCAGCATTGCCTTTCAGAATGTACATATTATGTACTGATTAAAAAAGAAAGGACTACTAAAATCCATCATAGTGAACTTATTAACTCTATTTCAATATAATTAGTTTCCTTTTTAATCTTTTGCATTCTATTTTATGTATTTAAAATATTATGCTGAAGTAACAAGACTTTTGATTTGGTGTACTTCTGTGCCTTGTCTGAAACTTAAAGTCTTTAGAGTTGCCTTGGTTTTTGAGATACAGTGACTTGACTAGGACTACAGAGCCAATATGTGTTATATTCAGTACTTCCTGGCTCTAAGGATGACACTATCCAGTTTACCAAGTTGCCTCTTAATACAAATAATAACTCATTTTTATAGTGTTTTTAAAGTTCATTTAGTACTTGGATCACAACAATCCTGTTTAGTAGATGGTCCAAGAATTCCCACTTCATAGGTTATAAAAATAGTCCTGAGAGAATCTAGTGATATTTGCCATAAACAAATAGCTGGTAAGTGTAGGAGTTAGACTTTGAGCTCAGGGATAGTGGGAATTGTATTGATTTTGTGTAGATAACAAGTTGGGCACGGGGGTATTTTTGTTGGGAAAAAAGCAGTGTTCAAGTTCTTTTCCTTAGCTTGGAGTTTGTGCCTCTGTGACTTGAACTCCTTGCCGCTCCTTTCCCTTTTACTTCTCCCATCTTCTAGCCTCTTTCCTGGGCAAATCTATCCAGGAGTTACTATAGCATTAGTTTGACTCCTTAAAAGGAGATTTGGTTTCCCCCCGCCACCAACACCACTGTGCAGGGTATCCCAAAAGTCTTCATACAATTTTAAGCTATAATCTTTTAAAGCAAATTTCTGTGATGGTAGGAAGTTTTACACTATTAAAACTGCACTAACACTTTGAGATACCTTGTAAAGAGAAGCTTAGACTAAGCAGAAATGACTCAGAAGCCTCATCTCATCCACTTGTTGATTGTTTTTCCCTGTTCATTTTCCATGGGGAGTTGTCGTATTATATTTTAATTATTTATTTTTAAAAGCATTTTTTATTCTTACATGGTAAAGTGTTTTTAGAGGATTTTGCAGCCCAAGTACTCATGACATTTTAAACTTTTGACTTACTGTACTGAGCCTACAATACCCATTGGTTAAGAGAAAAGGAAGATAAAAGGTGAGTGATTCTTTGAGCCTGGGTAACTGGGAGAATGGTAACGGCATTGATAGAAATAGAAAGGAAGTTAAGAGGTGGGACCCATTGGAGGAAAGTGGAGTTCAGTTTGGGAAATGGGAAATTTGAAGTGGAGATGTCCAACCTTAAGTTAGAAATGCAAGACTAGCTCTCAGAAGGTTGGTTATCATATGCATAAAGATGATAAACTTTGGAGTGGTTGATATTGCCAGGAAGTTGAGTATAGAAAGCAAAAAAACCCAGCCCCACCAAGAATTAAATGATCCAGTCTAAAGTTACATAACTAATTAGTGGTCCAGGTCTCAGAACTCTCAGGTCAATATTATTTTTTTCTAAGATGTGTAATATTTTTCTTTAGGATGAAAAAATAAGCAGACTTGTTTTTGTTCCAAGTATAAGAAATGTGTAGGAGAAAACTTTTATAACTTTCTTTATGCTTGATTACTGTTTACTACTGTTTCAATCTGTAATGAATTCTTTCTCCAATTCGAGATTTTTGCTATAGACAAGAATAAATAGAGTGAAAAGTGATGTTGCACTCAGGTGTGTGAGGATGAGGAATGAGTCAGACGAGTGAAAATAAAAAAACAACAGGATTGAGGTGTGTGGGGGAAGAGAAAGCACATTAGATTGACAGTTTCCCTTTTTTTGTGTAAAGCTACTTGCAGACAACTTTTTAGTGCAGGAATCTTGAAGAAAAGAGTTGCCTGTTTAAATGCCACTTTTCTATTTTCAAGCTGTAGCCTTGCCTCAATCAATGGTTTGTGCTTAGAGAACTATCTAAAGTCTGTATCTTAGACCCAGAAGAATTCATGTAGGAGATTAGGACTTGGACTATAGAATTCTTAGGCAGCCAGATAAGAAAATGACTGAGACTAAGCAAAAACTTGGTAAAAAAAAACTGTGTCAGTAATGTGACCCTCTGCATATATGAGGAGATTATACCTCACAATTTCTCATCATCTGTTAAAGTAATTTCTTTTATCCCATAAAGCTAACACACTGCACAGTGACTCAGGACTAAGGAAAAACAGAAAGAAATATAAATGAGCAAAAACAAGTCCTGAGGTTGTAGCCTAAAAGTATCCCTTCTCTTTGGGCACTTAAGTGAAGGGATGGAAATGACAATTCAAGTTGAAAAATATAACTGCCTATTGTTTGCAATGTGAAAATAGTAAGCCTGTTCATTGCAAGTTTTTATTGTTTTTTTTTTAATCACATAGGACTGAGATAATATACCATAATTTTTATGTACCTGCTTCATACCTTTAAATGCAGTTCTAGAGTCACGGAATGTTAGAACTGGGGGACCGAGAAATCATTTGGTCTAATCTCTCATGCTACAGATAAGGAAATTGTGACCTTTCTGGGGTGGCTGTTATATAATGAATATATCTTAGTGTCTCTGGTTTCTGGGTGTGTTATGTGTCCAGTGACTGAACAGAATTGGTAATAGCATGATAACCTTTATTTTCTACAAATACTCTACACAGATGCCTATATACATATACATTTGAGAGGTCTACTTTGCATGATTTAAATTTTTATTGTACGTTCTCAGAGATCAGGAACTGTATCCTTCAACTTGATTTCTGTAGTTCCTTGAACAGCTGGATGTTTAATAAACGATTTTGAGGATTATAGTGATGATTCTACATTTGCTTTCTTGTATCATGACTGTTTCAGGCTAATAGGAACCGTCATGAGAACTATTGGTCTTATATAGTAGTAGTAGCATGATTAGTCAACAATGTGGCAACAGAATCAAATATTTGATCCAATATGGTTTCAGACGATTTAATATTGTACCTTTTATCTTGGCCAGAAAATAAGTCAAAGTAATACAATACATTCTGCTGATTATAATTTGAAACAATGGTTATTTGAATATATGTAGTGCATAAAATAGAATGACTTTTTTCCAGTCGTTTATTTTTGTTTGTCTTTTGATTTTTCTGATAGACATTTGAGAATACCTCCTTACTTCTCCTCCTGGTTTCTTTCTCTGTCAACTCTGAACTCTCCCTTGCAATAAGAAGAAAATTTAAGTCAAAAGAACTGCACCATATGACAACACATGGAGCATTCTGTCTCCATAGCCACGCTCAGCCTGTTCCCCACATCTACCCCCATTTCTTTACTGAACAAAGTGAAAGTTGTTTCATCGGTGACTCTCATTTGCCCCACTGGGAGAATACAATTCTTTTGTCTGACATTTAAGGGTATTCATTCTTGGGCTTCAACCTGTCTTTTTTTGCCAATTTCCTATAGCTATACATTACAGTCAAACTAGTAGACATGTTCTGTCTAGTTTCACTTCCATCACTTGGAATCTGGACATTCTATTCTAGATCAAGCTACAGAGAAGTGACCTGAATAGTTTTGATAGTTTCAACTAAACGTGAAAAATTGTATTCCTTTTAGCCTTAGGTTTACAGGAAATTTTGAACCTTGGTTTTTACACATATGATGATTTAAGACAAAGAAAGTCTACCTACCATTGTGACTAGAACTTTCTGGCATAAACATGGACATTTCTTCAAAATAATATTTAAAAGTATACTTCATTTCATCCTAACATATGTGAGTTATTGATTCCTTCCTTTGTGCTATCTACTGGACTAACGACCAATGCCCATTTCTAAAAGAAAAATTACCATTAAAATCATATTTCTTTGATTAGAATTTCTATATTGACACTTTTTATATGTAAGCTTTCTAAAGTGTTTAAAAACTGATTAAACAAAGCAGTGCAATTACAAATCCCTTGAAGTATTTAATACTATGTAGGATATATACTACTGAAAAAAAAATTCTTTACATATAATTTCTTCCTTATTTTGATTACAATAAACCAAACGTAATGTTTCCATCTCGGTTCTCTAACAATTCTACATGAAGCTGCACACGGGTTTATGAAATCTCTTTTTTAGGACTAGCGGTAAGAAAGCTACAAAAAATTATTTTACTTAAAACCTAGAAAGACTATACTGTGCAACTAAACTATTCTAAATTTCTACTAGTTCTAATCTTTAATATTCCTCACGTTGTTTCCTGAATATTATCTGGTCACCCATTCAAAAATTATTTCAGATAATGTCATGTCTTTATGGTACAAGGACTATTTTATTCAGCAGTCAAATCTAGGTGAAATAGTAAGTGGAAATAAATAAATGGCACTCCACTTGAATTCCTTTGATGTTTTTCATAAGTTACTTGGTGTTTAGGAACTCTAGGAAAATTTTTAAACAAATATTCAGAGAAAGGTCATCTCCCTCCCCTGTATTTTGAGTCAATTTGGATGCTTCTAAGTGATTTTATAAAATGGAATTTGTTGGTACCCTTAACTAGCTATCTTGCAAATGTTTTTTCTCATTGTTATTTCGAGGATTTCAATGAAAGATGGAAATGATGTTAGGTATAAATTCCAAAAGAAGATAGGCCTCTTGAAAGAAGGAATATCTTCATTTTTGTCTTCATATCTTCTATAAAGAGCTTATTTTTTGCTTTTCATTTTATCAGCAGGATATGTAGCATATAGTGAATGACACATAGTAGGCACTTAATAATGCTACTGACTCGACTTTCCATGTGGTAGTCATTTAATGAAAGTTTATTTATTGACTTAAGTGTGGGATATCAGTACTAGGATTGGTCATTCTTTATGTAGTTGCCATGTTCAGTAAAATTAAATCTTGTACCATGAAGTATGGCATGAGAAATGAAGATGCTCTTGAGGAACTTGGCTTTGCAAATATGCTGGTGGCGTTGATAGACTTCATTTTCATTTTAATGGCTTACATGGGATACACAATTAGATTCAGTTTCAATACTGTGAGCTAAAAATGGAAGAATGAAACATCATCTGAGTGGTGCCCAATATTAATACTGAAAAATGACAAACAACAGGGAGCTAATGATATGAAATGGGATAGAAACATGGTGGAATAAAAACCACATAATGGAATTAGAAAACTTTGGTTCAAATTCTAGCCATGCCAATTGCTACTTGAATAATTTTTTGACAAGTAAAAAATTCCTCTGTACCTCCATCTGTTAAATAAAGGGATTGGTATATATGGTGAACTCAAATGTCCTGGTTTTATATCTATAATCTTATGATATGAAGAACTCAATTGTAAGAAAATATTGTTGCCTCAATCTCCCCTCTACAATTTTAGTTACTCATCAGGTGTCTGACTAGATCTGTCCTGACTAGGACTAGGACTTTTTCTGGTATGTCCCAGGAATCACCTTCCATATTCTTCCATCCCAATTATTTTATTTACTACCTGTGTAACCATTGAGAAGTCATTTAATTTCCCTGAACCTGTTTTACCTGTAAAATTTTATTATGCACAGTTTTCATCTGCAAAATTGTGAATCTATAGACCTGTCTGACAGGGTTGTTGAGATACTCAAATGAGTGAAGAAAGCCTAGTCAAAATCTTAAAACACTACATAAATTCCAGCACTGGTTGGTATTATTTTAATCTGTTAGGCACCTATAACCTTAGGACCCTGTTCTCACTTGTGGATGGGCAATGGATTTGCACTTAATGAGATAAATTAATCCCTGTTCACATGTTGGCTTTCTTGTGTGCCGTCTGTTGCAGATAATATAATTCCTGAGCTCAGTTAAAAAGCATGTCTCCAGAAAGCCTTCAAGGAGTGACTCTAATTATAAAGATTTTAGGCAGTGGGGTACTTTTATCCTAAGATACATTTGATCAGGCAAGCTTTTAGAACCCCTTATATCATTGCCAGTACTCCTTTTTTTCAGTACTCTTAAGTAGAGCTAGTATTATCTTTATGTGTATTTCAGCCTAAGAATTTTATTTCCTATTGATTCATTGTCATTACTCAAATTTCCCATTTTCTCCGTCTTTCTCCATGTTGTTATCCATTTGTCTCGTTATCTTTGTGCAGGTGATAGGATTTTCATGACAAAACCAAATATTTCTTTACTAATGCCAGATCCTCCTCCTTCTAGTGTGTCTTTTACTCAGTTTGGTGTATTTTGTGTTGGGTCCAGCTTTGTTCCTTGGATTCTTCTTAAAGTTATTTTTCTATTCATTCCTTCCAGTGACTTATCTTTGTAATCCTTTAATCCTTAACTTTGGTTTATCCATTATAGTTGTCCTTCTAAGGGGTGTGACTTGTTCATTTTTCTTACCCTAGTAGATAGTTTCCTTTGAAGTTCTTTGGTTGCCTTTTTAATTTATTTTTTAATTTTATAAAATTTATTTATTTTCAGTTCTCAACATTCACTTCCACAAGAATTTGAATTCAAAATTTTCTCCTCATCTCTCCCCACCTCTACCCCAGGACAACATGCACCCCATCTACCCCTTCCTCCAGTCTGTCATCCCTTCTATTATCCACCCTTATTCCATACCACTTCTCCTCTGTTTTCCTGTAGGGCAAAATAGATTTCTATACTCCGTTGCCTGTATAGCTTAATTTCCAGCTGCATGCTCAAACAATTTTTAACTTTCATTCTTAAAGCTTTGAGTTCCATATTCTCTCCCTCCCTACCTCCCTACCCACTATCATTGAGAAACCAGTCAATTCAATAAAGGTCATACCTGTGTAACAATACAAAGCACTTCTATAGTAGATATATTGTAAAAGACTAACCACATGTCCTTCTCTCCTGCCCTCCATTTATTCCCTTTTCTCCCTTAATCTGTTCTACCACAATAATGTTTGCTTCTGATTATTGCTTTCCCCAATTTGTTGTCTCTTTTATTACCTTCCCTTGCCTATCCCCTTCCCCCTTGCCTTCCTGCAGGGTGAAATAGATTTCCAAATCCAATTGAGTATGTGTTATTGCCTTCTTAAGCCAAATCCCATGAGAGTAAGGCTCACTTATTTCCTTTCATCTCCCCCCTCTTCCTTTCTATTGTAAAAGCTCTTTCTTCCCTCTTTTATGTGAGATGATTTGCTGCATTCTATCTCTATTTAGTCCTAATACATTCCACTCAAGAGTAAATTTTATTTTTTTAGATTTTCTCCCTTCATATTCAGCTCAGCCTATGCCCTCTGTCTATGTTATGTGTATATATACACATATATATACACACATTTGTATGTATATACACATACCCATGTACATATATATCTATACATAATGTACACATGCATACATACCCAAATACACCTATATATGTATAGATACACATACACATATGCACACATATATACATACACATACACGCACATATATATATATATATATATATATATATATATACATATATATATATACACACACACACATATATATATGTTCCCTCTAAAACCCTGAAAATGAAAAAGGTTATGTAACTCACGTGAGTTACTAATAACACCTTTCCATGTAGGAATGTAAACACTTAAACTTTAATGAGTTCCTTAAGACTTCTCTTTCCTATTTACCTTTTCATGTTTCTCTTGATTCTTATATTTGAAAGTCAAATTTTCTATTCAGCTCTGGTCTTTTCAACAAGAATGCTTGGAAGTCCTCTACTTCATTGAAATTCCATTTTCCCCCCTGAAATATTGTACTCAGTTTTGCTGGGTAGGTGATTCTTGATTTTAACTCTATCTACTCTGACCTCAGGAATATCATATTCCAAATCCTTTAATCTCTTAGTTTAGATGCTGCTAAATTCTGTGTTATCCTGATTGTATTTCCACAATACTTGAATTATTTCTTTCTGGCTGCTTGCAATGTTTTCTCCCTGGCCTGGGAACTCTGGAATTTGGCTACAATATTCCTGGGAGTTTTCCTTTTGGTATCTCTTTCAGAAGGTGAGCAGTGAATTCTTTCCATTTCTGTTTTACCCTTTGGTTCTAGAATATCAGAGCAATTTTCCTTGATAATTTCTTGGAAAATGATGTCTAGGCTCTTTTTTTGATCATAGTTTTCAGGTAGTTCAATAATTTTAAAATTATCTCTCCTGGATCTGTTTTCCAGGTTAGTTGTTTTTCCAATGACATATTTTACATTGTCTTCTATTTTTTAACTGTTTTGGTTTTGTTTTAGAATTTCTTGGTTTCTCATAACATCATTAGCTTCCATCTGCTCCATTCTAATTTTTAAAGAACTATTTTCTTTAGTGAGCTTTTGAACCTCCTTTTCCATTTGGCCAATCCTTTTTTTTTTTTTTTTTTTTGTAAGGCATTCTTCTCTGTGTTGGCTTTTTGGACCTCTTTGGACATTTGGATTAATCTGTTTTTAAAGGTTTTATTTTCTTCAGCATATTTTTTGGTCTCCTTTAGCAAGCTGTTGACTCGTTTTTCATGATTTTCTTGCACTGCTCTCATTTCTTTTCCCAATTTTTCCTCCTCCTCTCTTACTTGATTTTTAAAATCCTTTGAGTTCTTTCATAGCCTGAGATCACTGCATATTTTTGGAGGTTTTGGATTTAGAATCCTTGACTTTGATGTTTTCCTCTGATGGTATGCTTTATTCTTCCACATCCTTTCAGGATGGAAGAAAATACCTTTTCACCAAAAAAGTTACCCTCTATAGTCTTATTTTTTTCCCCTTTTTTGGGCATTTTCCCTGCCAGTTACTTGACTTTGGAGTTCTTTGTCTAAAAGTGGAGGGTAGTATTTCCCTAGGCTTCAGAGTTTTTGCGCAGCTGTTCTCTGAGATATCCCTAGGGATCTCTAAGTTCTTAGTTCCTCCAAGGTGGCACAGTCAAGGGAAAAGACTTTACCCCTCTCCCTGGCCAGTGCTCTGGTCTGTGAGCAACCATAAGCACTCTTTTCTGCCCTAGAACTACGAATAGGGTTCCCTGTCCACTGCCAACACCAGCTCTACCATGCCACCACTCCTCCTTACTCTAAGACTGCCATTCAAGACTGAGACCCAGATCATACACTCAATTCCCCCAGGATCTTTAGGCTGAGGACTCCCAAAGTGGATATTGCTGTGCCCACCCTGGGGCTACGGTTGGGGCAGGATCACACTTTTACTTTCACCTAGGTGAAAGACCTTTCTTACTGACCTCAGAAGATTTCTTTGGCCTTTGTGGGTTGCAAAATCTGAGAACTGTAGCTGCTACCCATGATTCCTCACTCTGAAGCCTGCTCCAGTCCTGTCTGTGCCTTGTTGCTTGTTCTGTGCTGTGCTCTACTCCGAGTGCTGTGCAATATTCCTTTCTAGTCTAGCCTTCCAGGCTGTCTTGGTATGGAAATCTGTTTCACTCCTTCATTTTATGGCTTCTGAGGCTCTAGAGTTTCTTTAGAGTCATTTTTTACAGGTATTTTATGGGCTATGGGAGGAGAGTTTCTACAGGTCCATCCTTCTCCTCCATCTTGGCTCTGTCCCCAGTTGTCTTATTTCTATTTGCTTTTTTCTGTTTATTTTAGGAAAACTTTTGAAGCACATTTGTTCTCTTATCTTGCTAGGACTACCTGCTTTTAGACTTCTTTCAATACTTTAAGTCATAGAGGTTTGTTGTGTTGTTGTTTTGTCAGAGCTATCACTCTTGTAGTGGTTATAGCAAACTAATTAAAGAGTTTTCTATAGCATCAAATTACTGAGTTATGCTAGATGCCTTTGGCAATGACTTATTTAATTCATTATCATAGGTCAACAAATAGGTGGGACATGTATTTTTGGTGGTTCAAAAATGCCTATGTTCCTGAAGGTTATCTTTTTCCAAAGGGTATTTTTCTAAGTGTTTATTTATCTGTTCAATGGAACATTATTTCAGATTTTAAACAACTGCCATGTGTTATTTGATTTGCTGAAGTCTATCAACTACCAGCATGCCATATAAAATAAAATATAAAATGGTGAAAATGAAGTGTGATAGAACTCATATAATGTATATTTTAAAATTCTTTTGGATCAATCTGCAATCTTACTGATTTGGGTATTTTTCTGTACATATAGCAAAACCATCTAGCCTTTCTCATCCTGCCTAAATTAAATGTACATTCTTCTCTAGGGTCTCTGTATATGAACCATGTAATGTGTTGAACACTGTTGTAGATCCAGGGTTTCTTAAATGAGGTCCATGAACTATTTTTTATTTTAAAAATATTTTGATAATGATTTCAATATACTGGTTTCTTTTATAATTATATACAACTAATGTTATACATTAGAAAATTCTGAAGAGGATTTCATATACTTCATAAGCTTGTCCAATGGATCACTTACAGAATAGATTAGGATCTCCTGTTCTGAATCTTTTTCATATTTTCTTAGTATTAGTACAACCCATGCTTCCTATGTCATTTCCTTTGCTCTAGACCATGAAGTGGGCCACCTCCTTTTCAAGTATGTTGTTGATAAGTCATTTTCATTTGTGTTTGACTTTTTGTGACTTCAGTTAGGGTTTTCTTGGTAAAGATACTGGAATGGTTTTCCATCTCCTTTTCTAGTTCATTTTATAGATGAGGAACTGAGACAAACAGGGTTAAGTGACTTGCCCAGGGTCATACAGTCAGCAAGTGTCTGAGGTGAGATTTGAACAGACAAAAATGATTCTTCATGATTTCAGACCCAGAACTCTATCCCCTGCTCTTCCTATCTACTCTTTTTTTTCAAGTATACATCTCCCTAATATCATCCTTGGCTCCTTTTCATTCATATAGATTTGAATTATGATCATGCCTAAAGCTGCCATGAAATTTTTCTGTTGCTTTCAAGTCACCTGCAATTTGAATTCCTCAAAAATATTTGTGTTCCAATAGTCAAAAATAGGCAGAATTGACTGGAAAACATTGGTGTTAAAAGAAAAGAAAAAAAAAAAACAAAGCTTGGGTTTTAAAAGCCTGGGATTGTTATAAGCGCTGTATGCTAGCCCCTTCTTGTCCTCCTATTCAAATGTGGAATCAATTCCTTTCTTTCCTTTTGTGTCTATTTCCAATATATGCACTGACATACAAATACAATAGACTGGCCAGCTAACTGTACATCGTAGCCTGTGGAGTTGGCATTTTTCATCCATTTAGTTTTCCAATATGAAATGTTACCTTGAGATCTTTTGAGCAAATAAATGCATCCAACTGAGTATTGTCTCATGTAATGTAAGCATTTTGGAAAGGCAGAAAGGTATTTTAGTAACATGGCCATTTTTAGAAATAGTTCTTAGAGCTCTTTCTTTGGACCTCCCTTCACACTCTGTGCTGTATCCCTTTGAATGTCTGTGGAGTAAGTAAATCTTTGTCCTTTAGGTCAGAGTTGAAATTTTGAAACTGCTCCACATAATGCAAGTCTATCAAGGCAAATAAATATGGGTTTAAAAGGAAAAGTGACTTGTAAACTGATTTTAAACACTACAGAAAGGTTTGTAGGCTTCCATGGTGAAATTCTTTTGGAGGTCAACTTCTTTTTGCTTGTGTGTGTTCTTGTGTGTGTATTGTTTGTGTTTTAAAGCTGATTCTTAGAATCATAATTTTAATTATGATGAAAGCATCATTAAAAGTTTCTCCCAAGATATAAATAGATATTTCCAATGTTGCCATTAATATTGCTTGCTTCAAATGTAAATTAAAATGTACTTTTTACTTGCATAATTTAATCTTAATTTAGTCTTCCTATTTTTTTTTACAGAAATGTTGATTGCTGTGATCTGCAAAAAACAATATGGATTTTTAGCAACTGAAGAGCAAGTCAAGGTAACTATTCAATCACTGGTGACAACTATATTTAATTTAATTAAGAAATCATTGAAGACATAGTAAGTTCTATTTAAATTTAAAAAAAACTTTTATTAGGGTTCTTCTGTATTCAGATCACTGCCTCTGTGTTGGGAATAACAAAATGATTTATAGAAAGTCTCTTTCATAAAGCAATCTATAGTGTTCAAAGTTTTATATTCAGTTATATCTATTATGTTAGTTATGTATTTCTATGAATTTTCATAAATAATTTGAAAGTCACTTTGGCATTCCTTGTCTTAATTATTTTATTTTGAGAAAGAAACAGAACACGTAGATGATGGCAAAGTGTGTCAACAAGCATGAGGATTTGGGCTTTTATAAAAACAAAAAACAAAATAAATATCTTCTAAAAAAAATTGTGGAGTGGCCAGTGTAAAAAAACACCTACAATAAATGCTCCCCAACAGATAGAAACACGAACTTGTAAGTTAGATGAGTGTTTCTAATTATCTCAGTTGTCAAATATAACATCCATAAAAGGATTCATTCGACTTGTATTTAATCCCTACCTACTGGTATCTGTTATATTCCAAAGTGATCGATATTAGCAAATAAAGCACAGAAATAGCAATGGCAAAATATACACTTCGATAAAGTATTTTTTAAACTTCATGTCCTCATCTTGAAGCACAGCTGACTTTCCATGAAGGTTTGATTTCTTTGATTTATTTGTAGATTACATGTGGAAGGAGGCTTGCTGGAAGGTCTTGACAGACTTTTTAAAACAAGTTCTAGTATGTGTGTTTTTTTTTACCAGAATGATGAAGAATCCAAATGTAGTAAGTGGTAGCAACAGCTTTGAAGCTTATCATACTTAATTGATTTTTGGGGGGTCAGATTTCTTTGCTCTTTGAATTTACTTAGATTATACTAGAATATTGGTTCCAGGTTATCTTTTATTTTGAATTATTCTTTTCCACTTGGGGCATGTGATTTTTATTTGTATCTTAAATACAATTGTATCAAACCCGTAGAACCATATAGGATTTGTTAACCTATTATGAAAGAAATAAAAGAATTCTAATTTACAGGGGAAGAAAAAAAAGGCTTCTTTCAAAGGTGGAGGAATTTTTTAGCTCAGTAAATTACATATAAAATATGGGATGCAGAAAAGGGAGGATTTATTCTTATTTCATATTGTTTATTTTGAGTTATTTTCTTCATTCATTAAAATTTAATTTTACATAATTTCAAATTTATTTCTCCTCTAAAGTATTTTCAAGTAGTTGAATCTCAGATTTTCTTTGCTAAACAAATTATACTGGTCCCTTCTTTTCCTTGAAAAAAAAATCTCTTTTTACCTATATATTGAACTCATTGAGGACATTCATTTCAAATATATGAATCATTGTCATTGAAATATAGTTCTGTCCTTTAGAATTTAGAAGGGCTTACATGTTAGACATGGGAAAAATATATTCACTGAAAGTTTTAATTATTTTTACTCAAGTGTTTTTCAATTTTGTGAATTTAGGAAGCTTATCAGGGAAAAACAAGAGAGCTCTGGTCCTATAGACCTCAGGTGATAGAGTAAAGTTTTGAGGGAATTGATGATAATAATATTTTAGATATATATAATGTGCACTTAGAAAGGATCATAACTAAGCCATATATGAAGCACTATGGATTCCTTCTTTAGATGTGAATTTTTAACCAGTTAGCATCAAAATATGTGTGATATTGTTGTTGTGGTGGTGGTGGTGTTCATCCTTGGTTTTCAAAGAAGACTGTGACATCAGAGAAATGATGACATGACTTGCCCTTGACTTTGTTTTGAGTGAGGGAAGGCTGTGCAGGTCACCAGCCTCTCTTTCTCCTCCTGAGCCATTTGGGTCCAGTGACCAGACAGATATTCATCAGGATGACTGGAGAAAGGCCAGGATGCAATGGGAAACCCTGGCCTTTTTAGGCCAAACCTTTTGATGTACTCACTTTGAGGGAGGTAATGCTCATTGAATCAACAGCCCTCTTTAAGAAGTAGTCAGAGAATTGCCCTTTTAATGAGCAAAAGAAAAAATATATAACTAAATCAAACTGGGAGGCAAAGAGAAACTTGTGTGTATATACATAAAGTTTATAACTCTTTTTTTTAATAATGTATGTATACCCAGCTTGGTGGCTCAGTGGATAGAGAATTGTGCTTGAAATTAGGAAGGCTCATCTTCCTGAGTTTAAATCTGGCCTTAAACACTTACCGTCTGGCTGACTCAGGGCAAGTCACATAATCCTCTTTGCCTCAGGTCCTCATCTATAAAAATGAGCCAGAAAACGAAATGACATACCACTCCAATATCTTTGTCAAGAAAACCCCCAAATATTGTCAAGAAGAATCAGACACAACTGAAACAACTGAACAATAACACACACACACTCAAATATATATATACATATGCATACATACACACATTCATTAGTAAAAATGAACTAACTAAATGAATATTGGAATGCAAGTTCCTTGAGGGTAAATACCATATCCCATTGATCTAGCTCTCTCAGTGCTAACCTCTGCATAATGACTACAGATGTTTATGTGATTGATGAAATAACTGTGATGTTTTATACTAGCAAAAAGAAGAAGCATATTTTTTAGATGGCAAATGGATGAGTGTCATAAGACAAAATGCTTTTATAAGGGGGTGTTGATAGAGATAACTACCTCTTGTCCAAGGTCTCATTTAAGGGAAAACTTTTTCATATGACGGTCAAAAGAGAGGAAAATTCTTTAGTTACTGAACATAAATTTAATTTCCTCAAGGAGTTCTTATTTGGTTTGTTTTAGTTATTGTTAAATGTTCCTGTATATAATTAGAAGTTGTCCAAATTTTTGTTGCTTTTTAAATTTCATTCTAGTTTGAAACTTTGAATCATTTTTGACATATGTAGTAGCTGGTGCTTTTCAAAATTAACATGCATAAGCATTGGCCTTCCAAAATCTGCAGGAAGATAATTCTAGCTGCTAGTAAGCTGAGCTGAATGGTAGCTAATAATGATAACTGCTGGTGAGCTGACCTGAATATGAGTTGTCTGTCTACAGTTATGTGACGGAAGATAATTCAGGTGAGAAAGCAATGACCAGGAGTTGGTGTATATAATAAACCCTGTCTCATGAAATCTTACTCAGGGCACACAGAATTATATGCTTAATAAGCTAGAATTAGTGTTAACAGGTATATTTTTTTGTGATAAATGTGTTCCTTAAAAAATGTTAAAAAAGCAACTAAAAATTAAAACTCTATTTTAAATGCATTTAAGTACCGCTGTCTGGAGAATGCTAATGTGCATTGTTATATTCAAAGAAAAGTTATTTTGAAAAATAAGTAATTATTCACTGGAATTCATATCTCAGAAGTTAAAACTGTTCATGTGCCATAAGACTTTATCCAGAAATTAGGTGAGAAGTTGAATATAAGTACCAAAATTTCTGAACAAGTAAAATAGATGGCATAAAGTTCTTGTAATAAAACCAATCAGAGGAAAATCCTTTAGACCCTTACTCACAGGACCTCTAGGTTTAATTTGTACCCAATGTTAGCCATCTGATTACCATGTCTACCCCCTATTTCCTGGGCCTTAAGAAGGAGAAAATCATAGAGAACTGAGGCAGATAGACTCGCAGTAGCAAAAAGTAACAGCTGACAGACTCATAGAGGCTAAAAAAATATAAAAAGCAAGCACTAGAATGGCAAATCCCAGTAGGTCATTTAGTGTAGAGGCAAATAGCTTGATAACACGTAAAAGATCTGTTGCATGGTATACTGTACAAAGGCTTATATTGATAATAATTCGTCATTGAGAAAAGATTATGTTCAACTTACAGTTTTAGAAAACTAAAAACATATAACAAACTTTGTAAAATTTGCATCCAAAAAGTATTTACCCTTTTGAAAAAAGAAAACATTGTCATAAAAGGAAATCTCCTACTTTGAAAATTTTGCCATCTGCTAAAATACTTAACACCCCTGCAGCCATTTTAAGTGCTACATTAGATTTACCTAAAGTTTAGGAAACCTTTATGGAAAGAGGCATTATGGAATATTTTTTCAATATAGTCATTAAACAAGAATTTATTTTATTTCCTTATCATATTTATAGTTCTGAGATTCCAAACATTTAAGAAAGTTTCATTCTGTAGTCAATTTTTGAAACACAAATTTAAAGTAAACAGCGGTGTTTTCAAAATCTAATTTTAGGGGGTTTTAATAAAATACTGCTAATTGCTAAAAATGATAAGTAAACTATTGTTCCTGCTAGTTTTTCTTTAATATAAAATTTACTAGCTTTTGATGCATTAGATACCATAATTTCCAAGGGATAAGAGGAACTAATAATGAAGCATCTTCATTTCAGTTATTTTTAAAATAACTATGTTTTTAAATATACATATGCATGTATATATGTATAGCTGCATGTATATATATATATATGCGTGAGTGTGTGTGTGTGTGTGTGTGTGTGTGCAGTTCTGAGTGTTTTTCTAGGAGTCATACTTTTATAGAAAGAGAAATAGAGAATGTATTGGTACCATCTGAGATCATGACTCTAAGAAAACCATTTGTTGATTCATCATCCTAGTTAGTAACAAGTCTCTGGACAGGAGTCTCCTTAGCATCATAGATGATTAAATTGAAATTCGCTTATTGTTTCACTTCAAAAGCTTTCATTTACCAAATCTCTAAAATTCTACTGAAAGAAATCAAAATACTTTTATTTACTTAAAAACCTACTGGAGGAAAAAGTATTTATTGCATTAGTTCTATTTGTATTTTTTTCTTGATTTCTAAAATGGGCCATCTGAGGACAATGGAAGTGTTCAAAAAAAAAAGAAAGAAAGAAAAGAAACGAGATTCCTTAGATGGACGCTTTGGCTAACTGCTGTCTTCAGTGTTCTGAGAACAATGATGCAATTAGCTAAAATGTTTATCCACAAAATTTAATTCCTGGGGAGTATCTTCTCAAATTGCCTCTTACAAGTGTAATGGAACCAAGCCGTTGTTTGCTGGTTTCGTTGCCAAGAATTGTGAATGGACAGATTTTTATAAAACTTGGTGGTAATGCATGTATAATCATGTAAACAATCCATTGTAAATCTGAGTGGAGAAAATAAATTCTCTAGACAAACATTTTCAGCTAAATTCTGCCTCAGTGTTCTCTACAGTAAGTAAAGAATTCCTGAGTGCTGTTAATTATTTAGCCTTTTAAATTTATATAAGATTTTCTTTAATTTCTTTTTAAATTTACCTTTGATTAGAATAATGGTAAATCAGTATTCTGGACTAAGGGTCTTATTCTTCTTCTGCCAAAATAGGTCAGAAGTAATGGCTTGGCATTTGTACTAGAAGGATTACTAATTTCCAAAGGAAGTTGAGGTTGCTATTTTTACAGTTAAATAGACAATTAAACGCTAACGCTAATTATCCGATTCAGTAAATGTTTTGGTTGATTATCCTATAGTAACCATATTCAAAATAACTTCCAAAAGACAGTGAAAGAGATCATTGTAACTTCTTACCCATGTGGTTTCTTAAGATTTGCAATCCCTGAATGAAAGACACCCTGCATGATTACGTGACACCTTATTATATCAAATGCTTTTCTAATTCTATTTCCTTAGTTTATAGTTGCCTTTAATTAGTATCAACTAATATATAGAAATCTACCAATAAATAATAGTAATAATAACAATAAATTAGATTTCTTTGAGGACAGTGAACAAAGAATCTGGCCTCATCAAAGCTCTATTGTTAAAATAACCATATTGTACCATTTGAAATAGATGAGAAAATAAAATGACTGAATGCCTATATTGGATTTCATTGGAATGACAGCATACATTTTAATTCAAAATATACCCTGGAAAATCATGGATGTAAGGAAAAACCTCCATCTGAGTTGGAAGTAGTCAATACTTGTTCTTATGTCTTATGAGAGCTCTTCTTGTGCTCACAGACAAATGGGAAATAATGAAATAATGGGGTCTCTATCACCCTCAAGCAATACATTTTTGAAGTTATTAGACCATAACTGAAGATTAGTTTCAAATTGCCTTTCATGCAGGAGTATGGCCTACTTTGACTAAAGAAGAAAAGGTTTTAAATTACTTAATTTTTGAAATGCTAGACAGAAGGGAATATTTGACTGAGAGCTTTTATCTGAATAGTTTTTTTTTTAAAGTTTGGTGCACAAGATTTATAGTTACATAATTCTGTTATATACAACACATAGTGAAGCTTCTGGCCTTGCTATTAAGAACTGTAATAATATTTCATGTTTACATATATTATAATAGCTTAACAAATACTTTTCTTGCAATTTAGTGAGGCCAATAGCTCAAGTATTATCATTCCCATTTTATATGTGAGATGAGAGAATCTAGAAGTTAAAGTATCTTGACCAAGGTCATACAAATAGCTAGTATACTTTAGTACCAGGTCTTGAACCTAGGTTTTTTTTACTCCAAGTTTGTCCTTTCTTAAACCATTTTCCAACTTAAGAATTATTAACTACCTCTAAAATGCATTCTAATAGCCTTCTGCTGATTTTGGCTTTCATGTATGCTGGTTTTGGTATATTTGAGCTGAAGGTCTAATTTCAAAGTTGGCCTGATTCTATAAAGTTGACCCTGAAACCCTTCATTTAAAGACAGCAAGCAACTATTAATATTAATGCTTCGCTTTACATCTTTTGAATCATTGCCTAATGTACTCACTGTCTTTCTGGGTAAGGCTTTTCCTTGTCTTAAAGAGAATTAAATTTGTTATTCTTCCAAAGATATATGACTTAATTGTCATGGATCCTTTCAAATATGAATGCCGATCATAGCTCCTCCATTTCTTAGTGTACTTCATGAGTTATTCTAAATATAACATTCATCTACTGATAGTTTGGTTTTTTGTCAGTGAGCCTTTCTAAATAAAAAGAGGTGGCTCCTCACATTTATAGTCCATCATCTGGTCCATGCTTCAGTAAAGACACTGTTTTCACTATTCTACAAAAGACGGATTCTCATTTCCATACTTCAATGAATCTCTTTTCTCAACAGCATGGAGTACTGCAGGTTCTGGTATGAAGAATACCACCTAACCACATCTGCTCATCCTAAGTAATCCTTGTCCTTTGTCTTTTCATAAATTCTCTAAAGCAGCTCGTGGCTTTGGATAAGTCATTTAGCCTCTGAAGTCCTTAACTTCTTCGTTTGTAAAATGGAGAAATTAGATGAAATGATCTCTTAGAGCTTTAAATCAGTGATCCTTTCATGCTATGAATCCTGTAATTCATCTCATATCCTGAAGACCTTCCTCCACAGATACCTTTCACTTAAATTGAGAGAGATTTTCCCAACCAACTCAGGTGATTTATAGGCATTTATACTTTAAGTGTCTTTAGCAGCTTCTCTGAACGTGGAGCCAAATGGTCAGTCACTTGTGTCCTAGCCACCACCTCTATAGGCTATGGTCTCATCTTGGAATGAAAATTTCATGTGATTCACATAGTTGTTATTTGATTTATTTAATCATTTAGCATCATAGAAATTTTCAGTATTGTAAGAAGATTGCTGTATGTATTGTAAGAAGATTGCTGTATGTATTGTATCTAGGCAGTGTCTGGATATAGTTATTTTAACAACAGACTTTTTTTTTCTTTTCTAACTGCTTCCTTTATTTGATTCTCTGGGTTCCTACTAAATTAGCATTCTTTTCAAAAGTATTTGACAAATCATGGCACAGGGGAAAGAGTACTGTATCAGAGGACCCAAGTTCAAATCTTGCTTTTGCCCCTTACTCCCCCTGTCACCTTGGGCAAGTTAACAGCCTCTGTGAGCCTCATTTGACTTATCTGTAAAATGAAGACATAGAACACCTTTATCATTCCTTCTAGTTCTAATTTTGTGATCCTTGTATCCTTTTATTTGACTAGTTTCACAGTAATCCTATAAGGCACATGCCTGATATGATTCTGCTTTTGTAGATGAGGAGATTTGGAGCCAATATGTATAGTCTGGGTGACAGAGCATTCTGACTTTTGCTCTGGCACTTTTGAACCTGTCTCCTTTTACAATCCTTGTATATTTCATAGTGCATTTCCAGCTCTGAAGTTTTTATATTCTAACTAATACATCGTGCCTTTTCTATTTACTTTCTTGGCTGTAATACCTACGTTTGCAGGGTGCTGCTTGGAAATTTATTGTCTCTTGTTAATATTCTCTAAGATGCCTCACCTTGGAAATTTTGGATCACCGTAGTGATGACTAATTTTTTCAAACCTGCAAATGGCCATTGCTTGGCACATACTACCTCCCATCAGAAGGATCTTATTTATTCCCTAAATCTTTTTCCCCCAGGGGTTTTGGATATTTCACTGAAGTTAGATTAGCAAGGATGAAAAATAAAACCCAACAACAGTGTTGAGGGTCCTTGTCCATTGTGTATGCCCTACACTGCTCTGCTTTGAACTGCTTATAGAGGCTCTAAACAGAAGCCTATTGAAATTGCTGAAGAGAATCATTATTTATATTTAGGAATCTTGATCAAACCTTACAGTGTAGCCAAGCAAGTGAATGATGAAAAAGATCATCATTTTGATATAGTGTCATATAAATAAAATACGGTAACATAATTTTCAATAAAAATAGTCTTTAAAAATATAAAAGTGTTCTTTATAAAATACTAGACAGCTATCTTTTTCCCCACAACTGTTACCAAACCGCTTCTTTCAGAGCAGTATTGTACTGAATTAGCTCATTTGTTGGTATGTATTGCTGATGGAGGGATGAGTTGCATGTTTGATACAGATATGGGTCTGTTAACTCTGAATTCATGACCATTGATTGAACCTTTGCCTCCAGCCAACCGTTTGTAAATTGCAAGTCATTGGTCACAAGGGGTGTTAGGGATGAGTCTTGGGAATGTTTAAGCACCAACCCATGAATACTGTTGGAAAATCAACTGAAAACATAAGCCTTTCTTATATCCTGTAGCGTTATTTTTATATCCTAATTTCATCCCAGACTTACAATTAAGTAACCTTTGGAGACTTAGAAACAATCATACTAATAATAATTGTCAACAAAGTATTTAAAAGTTTTCAAATGACACATTTTAGCTTTGCTTCTTTGCCTTGTTTCTTTTAGCAAATCTATTTTTTTTAAAAAACTACATGTTCTGATATGCCACAAAATTCCTTCTAAAATGACGATGAGGTGTTAAAAAATGCCAGATCGTATGACTGAACTTTAAAACAAGCAATAAAGGTTTATTCAGTGGTTTAAAAACCATTACTACAGTAATTCTTTCATTTTCTTTTCACCAATAGTGAAGTTTGTATTGTGCTGTACTTAGTTAACCACACACGCTTATATCATAGCTATTACTTCCTATTTTAATACTCGGTGATAATAAAGTTGATTAAGCATTACTTTTATGTGAATATTTTCTCCTTTCTGTAATATATGCACAATGAAAAATCATGCTTTCCTGTATAAGCGTTGCTAGATCCTGAATCTAAAAAGACAATTTTTAAATCTACCCAGAAGTTAAAAGATTTAAATCTAGAAGCACATAGGTTGTCCTTAGGCAATCTGAGCTTTATTTTTTTTAACATGGGACTAACTTACACTAGGGCTAATCAAACTTATATACAAGCTAATAGGAGGCTAAGCTCCTGAACAGGCTATTATAGGACAGGACAGATACTCATTTATAAAGAGAGAGCACAAGGAAATGGAAATCTTCCCCAGTGTCAGGCTTTATTAAAACTGTTGTTTGTTTAAGTGTCAAAGCCATTCCTGAAGTAGAAAATATTTAATCAGATCAAAACACAGAACTGCAATTGAAGATGGAATGCATTTCGATGAACTCGGTAAAAGTCTTCGAAATGCAGATGGCTTTTGAGTGCATTTTTTATAAGAATTTAGTATTCATTAGGAAACAACACTGCTGACAGGATCTTATACTAGCTTTGTAAGTATGTGTTGTGAATGAAAATGCCATCTTGAAAAGATTTCAAAATGGTCTTTGTATAAAGTCTAAATTCGGGACAGGGTAGTGAAAGTAACTTTTCAAGCTTTTCCGCCTAAACAAATTGTACACACTAAAAACAGTAGAGTTCAATTTAGTTTAATTTCTTCCCACAGTTCATCCTTCCTTTTTTTATGGATTGGTTATTAGTTCCACTGAACAAATGGAATTAATTTCCAGACCTCTTTCACAGATATTGCATTGCATAGGCATGAAGGATAAAGCAAGGTCTTCTAGAAATAGTAATGGTCCATGGAAGTACCATGGCATAGTGGAATGAGCATTGGGCTGGAAAAATGGAATATCAGTGAAATCTCAGAAGACCATGTCTCTAATCTCAGCTCTGTTCCTATGTATCTGGATCTGGTTTTCTAGATTCCTGCTTTTCTAGTTTCTATCTCATTTGATCTTACAATAATTCTGATGTCATGGTTGTCTTCCAGAACAAAGGACAAAAACAACAACAATTTTAGGAGGTAGGCACTGTTTTTATCCCCAATTTACAGTTGAGGAAACTGAGGCAAATAGAGGTTAATTAAGGTCATGCAACTCGTAAGTGTCTGAAGCAGGATTTGAACTCAGGTCTTTGTGATTCCAGGTTCAGTTCTCTTATCTACTATGTGCCCTAGAGCTAGGAAGAGAGTTGGGGCTGGAAGTCAGGAAGAAATGAGTTCAAATACAGCTTTTTTGACTATTTGACCTTGGGTAAGTGAGTTAAACTCTCTTTGCCTCAGTTTTTTCATCTGTTAAATGGAGGTCAGTAACAACACTTGCCACCCAGGATTATTGTGAGAATCAAATGAGATGGTCTTTGTAAAGTACTTATAATAGTGCTTGGCATATAATCACTTGATAAATATCTGTTTTCTTTCCATTTTTCCCACAACCTTGGTGGTTTTGCAAAAAATCACAACTTCTGGCTTCAGATTTTTTCATCAGTAAAATGAACAAACCTGACCAGTCTCCCCAAACTCTAAATCTAAGGCTGTCACTGATCTTAAATAAAATAACTTCGAGTGTTCTGTTTCTTCATTATGAATAGATCCAGAAGACTGATTACACAATGGAAATGACCTCAATAGTTTAAGAATTATAGAAAAAATAGTATAATTAACCCAAATAGAATTAATTTGTCATATGCTTCAATTTATTACCATACTCCATTAATCAAGTTTTCAGAGTGCACAGTTTGGAGTCAGAGCACCTTGATTCATGTCTCACCTGTGCAGCTCCATCATAACTACGTGACTTTACACAAGTCACTTCCCCTTTCTAGGTCTCATTTTCCTCATTTGTAATAGCAAGGGTTCTTATTAGATTACCTCTAAAGTCTCTTAAATATCTAAATCTATGATCCTTGACAGTTCCTTTCTCTTTGCTTCAGTTTAATGAATGGAACAGATACACTTTTAGCTTGTTCATTTGTTTGTTTTAATATGCGGCTAGAAGAAAGCATTGGGGTTTATGTTCCATGCATTCTGACTTTGAGAGAATAAAAAGGCCTGAAAAGTAATCCCCGTTTGCTTCTGTTCGTAGCAGATAGTCAGACATAGAAGCTCATCACTACACGCTGTCCATGAAGCTTCCCGTGAATAAATAGCAATACTGATGCTTCTGAGTGTCAGGATAGGAGGCAGGATTATTCATACCCACCCAGTGATTGTGTAGCTAATTAGAATTGTATATTGGCAGTAGTTGTGGTGGTGGTGAAAGCCTATCAATGTGACTTTGTGTAAAATTTTAATCACACAAGTTAGGACATTCAGAATTATGGTTTCCATAGAGACCACAACACTGAGTGCTGTGTAAGGCATTACAGTAGGGGTCTTTGATTATGTGAAAGCTAACCAGAAGTGAAACAAAATGGTCCATATGTGCAGCTAAAGTTGAAAAAAAAAGTCCCATTCCCTTGTATTTTATGCTATTGGGTTACTACGTGTCACGTGGCTCAGCATTAGACTGAAAGGCCTATTGTATTTATGTGGATGCCGCATTTAAATTGTGATTAAGATTTTCAGATGGAATTTTCAAAATTTAAACAATGAATGTATATTTTTCCTTCTTTGCCCTTAATTTTTCCACCCCACCCCACATTCAGTATGTACCAGGTCAGGCAAATTTGGTGATGAGTTTGTCTCCTTTCCTCCCCTCCTCTCTTCCTTTTATAACATGGTAGGAATTGTTGAAAATTCTCTATCACTGAGAGTATGTGGTCATTACACGTTCAGGAAACTGAGCTGTGGTACTGAAGGTTTACTTGGTATTCCTCTTTTGATCACCTATGCCTAAGAAACTGTCTAAAGCTCCATTGCCCCACATTAATTTTATCACTGACATGAAAAGAATTCTAAGAGATGGAACTGCTGATTCAGAATGCATACAGAAGAGAGAGAGAAAATTGTAGCTACGGGAATGAAGAATGTGCAAAGACAAAGATGTTGAGGTGACAATCTGGCCTTCAAGTTGATGGATGGAGAGTGCTTATTAGTACCCCAGTTGTGAATTGATGACCTTAATGGCACCCTTGTTACAAAATATAGTGTTGATTAGAGAAAGTCATAAATCCTTTTCTGTCAGTGGGCAAAGTTGGTTAATATGGCAGGCCTCCCTGATAACATTTAAAAAAAAATTCCTGAGCCATAAATTTTCTTTTTCCCCATCTCTATACCTGGCTAGTGATTTCAGGAATATTATTGGTATTGATGTACTCAAATGTCACTTGCTATACTCCAGCCTTACTGTTTCATCTTCTGCATCATTGTCTTTGTATGTTCTGTTTTCCATGCTTTGAACGTGCCACCTCATCTTCACCTCATTAGTGCCTTTAGCTTCCTTTAAGACTCAACTGAAGTGCTAACTCCTACATGAAGCCTGTCTTAATTCCCCTGGTTCTTAAGCGTTTTTTTCCTTCCTCAAATTATCTTGTATTCACCTATCTGTTTATGTGTTGTATTCCCAGTAGTATCTAATATCCATATGAGCAGGTTGGGTTTTTTTTCTTTGTTTTTATTTTGTATTCCTAGAACTTAATTTGATACCTTGTTTGTGAGTCCCTCTCTTCCTTTAAAATGCGGCTTAAGAACCATCTTCTGCATGGTCTTGACTGATCCGTCCAACTACTTGTGTCCTCCCTCCCAAACTATTATATATTTAAACTTACATACAAATACACACAAATATACACATAGATATATACATACATACGTATATACACATACATATACATATATATATATGTGAGTCTGGGTATGTATATCTGTCAATCTATATACATGTGTGTATGTACACACAGAGTTTCTTGGAGTCACAGGTGAAAGTGGAATAAAATTTGGCTACCTGGAGAAAGTCATCAGGATTGTACATCAATTTCATAACAGCATGCTTGCCTGGGTTCTGGATAATAGAAGATGTCTCAGTCACCAATGGAGTGAAACAAGGCTGTATGCTTGCTCCTATGCTTTTTATCATGTTTTCAGCCATGTTGTCAGATGCATTCAAGACATCAAGGTCAGCTACCACACTGATAGTAAAGTCTTCAACTTCAAAAGGTTACAAGCCAAGACCAAAATGGAGGGAGTGTTTTGTATGATTTTTTTGTTTGCAGATGTTTGTGTACTCAGTGCATTTTCTGAAGCTGAGATGCAACAAAGTATGGATTGATTTTCTGCTGCTTGTACTAAATTTTGGCCTAACGGTTAACATCAAGAAACCACAGATGCTTCATCAGCCAGCATCATGTTATCCATACTTGGAACCATTGGCTATAGCAAATGGAGGTTTTAAATGCTGTGGATTAGTTCACTGACCTTCGCGGTATACTTTCCAGGAATGTACCCATTCATAATGAGGTTGACACTTTGCAAGAGTAGCAGTGAACACTCTGACACATCCAGGATGACCTGCTAGCACAGGTTCTTAGATCTGCTTTTTAAAAACGCAAGCTACTTTTGAGGGGTCAACAATCTTTAATCACACATACCAAAAGAGAAAATACAAGCAGAGAAATAAAGTCGAACAGACAGTCTGACCATAAGCAATACGCACATCACAGATCAACAGACAGATCCAACTGTCTGCCCATTACATATATACATAGTTGCCAGAGAGAGAAGCCCCAACATCTGGGTTTTCAAAGCCAGGGAGCTCCTTAGCATTTATCCAGAATCTCATCTGGCACACAAACCTTCTTCCAAAGAGTCAGCCCCCAAAGCAAAACCTCACCTTAGTGTGTATATTCACTTTTCAGATCCAGAGTGCAAGACTCTCCTGACCCAGTGCCTCATTACCAGTTAACAAAAGGTGTGGGCTTTCCAACAAAACAAGCCTCCCCTAATCAAGCTGTCTTTAGTAGGCTCCACCTGAGGCCCATTAATGGATGGGGAAGATCTTTTAACTCCCATTAACATTACATAGAGCTAGCTCAGTGTTTGAAAGGCACTGAAGGAAAATATGGGAGAGAAGAGGTATTAGACTAACTCTCAAACTGAAGGTCCACAGACCCTGTTGTGCTGATCTCATTGCTGTATATTAGTGAAACCAGTCCACTATTCCAGAGCCATGCTGGGAAAATGAATCCCTTCCATTTAAATTGTCTTAGGAAGATACTGAATATAACCTAGCAGGATAAGATGCAGACCTAGAGGTTCTTTCTTGAACTAAACTGCCAAGCATTCAAACTGTACTGCAGAGAGCACAACTCAGTGGGTCACATTGTTCAAATACCAAAGATATGCTTGACTAAGACTATTTTATGGAGAACTCACAATGAGCAAGTGCTCACATGGTGGTCAGAAAAAAGTGATACAAGAACACTGAAGGTCTCTCTTAATTCTTTTGGAAATGATTGTGTGACATGATAGACTTTGGCACAGGATTGCTAGCATGGTGTACCTTCATCAGAGAAGGTACTGTTCTCTGTGAGCAAACCAGAATTGAAGTAGCTCAAAAGAAATGTGAGATGTGCACATTTAGAGAATCCACCCCAAATGTTCATATGGACTCTTTGCATCCATTCTGTTACTGATCACATCAGGCACAGCTGGACACCCTGTAACTTGATTCTAACTTAGTGATATCAATTTGGTCCTCTTTGAGAATGAAGAACAGGCATACACACAGACACAGACACACACACACACACACACGGATATATCTTTGTTGTCTTCCCCATTAAAATGTAAGGTCCTTGTAGGTAGGAATTGTTTTATTGTTTGTACTTATATTCCAGGTACCTAACAGTGCTTGTTGCATAGTAGGTTCTTTATAAGTATTTGTCACTTGGTTGATTTAAATGCTCATTAAATTGAATTGTATAAGTAGAATGAACTATTGGAATAGCACCTTTTACCTTAAATCAGTCTCAAATTTAATTCCTTGAACTGGATAATATTCTTAGCATACATATCAAATGCTTTTAAATTTCTTTTTGAAACATGATATATAAATACATGAAATATATAAACACATGAAAATATGATTTCATATTGAATAAATCCTTCTTCAATAGAGACAACAGTTTTTTGAGCACCTTACTTTTAGAGCTGTTACAAACAAAAATATGGATCATCTCATACCCAGTCTCCTGATAGTGAGTTGTGAATGAGGCTCTTGGGTTCCTCAAGTTTGAAATAAATACCCCCACCAAAACAGAATATGTCATTGCACTTGTAAACAAAGTCTTTCCATCTTGGTTTTCCTGCATGTCTTTATACTGTACTACACTACACTCACATACACTCACACAAATGCACATATATATGGTGTAGAAATTATCTTTTTCTTTTCAGGGTTGTTGATTTTTCTAACATACTTTGCAATAAACCAGATTTTTAGCCTCTAATCCATCAGCCTTCTAAGGCAGTAGGGTATAGTGAATGGAGGAGAGATCTGGAGCCAAGAAGGTCCTGCATTCAAATGTTGCCTCTGACACATATTTGCTCTAAGACCATGGTCAAATCAATTAACCCTTGGTGTCCTTGGCAGCTTTCGATTCAGCAGAATTACTAATCTGCTTCTGTGGAAGGAATTTTACATGATTTATACTGTCAAAGGGAAGCTTGATTAAGGGGTTGTTTCTTAGAAGAGTCCCAAGTACCTTTTGCTTTTTCTATTGAGGCACCGGATCAGAGGGTCATGCCCCCTGGCTCTGAAAAGTGAATAAATATTCTAAGGGTGAGGTTTTACTTTGGGGCTTAGTTTTTGAAAGAAGCTTTGTGTGCCAGATGAGACTCTGGGAAGCCTCTAAGCAGCCCCCTGGCTTTGAAAACCCAGATATTGGTGCTTCCTTCTCTGGTCAAGATGTATGCATGTTAATGATCAGGCAGTTTGGAAGCACCACCTGTTGATTTTTGGTTTCTCTGAAATTTTGATTTTGATTTTCTCTGATACCTGTGCTTGATTAAAGTGATTATTAACCCCTCAAAAGTTGCCTTTCTTTGTAGAGAAGCAGATCAAAGAACCTGAGGTAGCAGTGCCCTCCCTGCCCTTGTGTATGTTGGGGTGCTTATTGATAACCACCTTTGCTTAAAAGGGAAATATGACACAGATGGGAAGTCATCTGAATCATTTGAATCCTTTCTTCCTCCTTATTATTCATTCTAACATATTTGCCATGTAAGGCCATGGTATTTAGGCGTGAAAAATATTATAAGATTCTTTCATAAAGTTATACTTCTAAGTTCTAACAATCCCTGTATGAAACTATACAGGATGAATTTTAATCCTGGTTTTGCCTTGAAACTAAACAATATACTTTTAGATAAATTTTAATAATTGAGGGGAACCTTTCTTCTCAGTTCCCTTATACCACCTGTTCTGTACAAATGAATTTCACTATAGTGACAGAAGAAATGGTACACTAACACTTTTTAGTTTCAATTTTTTTAAAAAAAAATTGAACTTGACAGTCTTTAACAAAGCTATTTCAGTAGTCAAAGACTAAACCCCCACAATGATTATATATGACATTTGAGTGTGTTAATGTGGTAGGACATTAACCAATGAGGATAGAGTTTTGAGGGCATGCTGAAGAGACATACTTAGAATGGAGGGGCTTTCCATTTCTGAGCATATGCTGATATTTTATGAATACTTCCTGTTTACACAGTGATGCATTTTTTTTTTTTGGCTCCTAAGTTATCTCCTGTTTATGACTTCACTTCTTTGGTACTGAGACCCATGGAGTGTCAAAAGTTCTGTGAACTCTAGTCTTGACCAGAGGAAAGAAAAGGCAAACAAAAGAGCATGCTGGCATACGCCTGCTGAGAAGGCCATGTATAGCAGTGCTGTGCCCGACCCTTCTCTTAAGGAATTCAGAGAGTAATCTCTATATGGTGTAGCCAACAGGAAGAATGAAACATGCTTGCCCACTGGGGCTATTTGTATGTATTCTCATTTCATCCTCAGTGGCCAAATAAAAGTCATTTTCTTTACTACACAATAACTTTATGGGATAGTCAAAGAGTACTGATGCCCTGAATTGGAGAGCCAGGTTACTCCATTCCATTTCCTCACAAAGTTCCAGATGCAAACTCACCAAATATCTGTGCTTGTCCTCCAAGCATGCTCCCAGTACTGGGGCCTCACTGTCCAGTTCCCCTTTGTGTTAAATTTAATTCAACCGGAAAATTCTTAATGTCACCACTCCCTTCAAAAAAAAAAATCAGCCTGTGGAAAATGAAATAGTATGGAATTTTTTCTGAAATCTTTTGCTTCAGCATTATTACTTTATATTGCTACTGTCCAAATTTATATTGTAAATGATATTGTCACCAGTGATGTAAACATTTTTTATTAACCAAAGAAATTATCCTGATTTTATTTCAATTCAAATGAAGCAACGTATCTAAAAGATTAGCACAATGCCTAGCACATAGTAGTCACTTTATAAATGTTAAGTTGACTGGACAACCCTTAAAATGCTTTGTAAAATGTCACTTATTGTTAAAATGATTACTACTAATAGAAACATTGAGAAGAACTTGATGCAGTAAACCTAACCACTGACAAGACTAAACATAGGAAGCAGGATGTTTGGTTGCCAATGTTTAGCTGTAATTCGTCAGATTTTTAACATTGCTTATTAGAGATTAGTGGTTTTAAATAAAATGTGTATAAATATCTATAGTTTAAATTTAGCACCCTTTAACTGAAGTATCCTGATTCTACTGTTTCAGTTTATTCTACCTAATATGACTGTTTTATGTATGAATGCATGAAGATTACATTCCTCATTAATTATGTTTGTTATATGGAGGAACATAAATAGTGCACAGAATGCTAAATTTAGTCAGGAAGACACATGACTTGCATGACCTTATGGAAGTCAATCAAGTTTTCAGAGATTCAGGTTCCTCATGTAAAATAGATGTGTGTGTGTGTGTGTGTGTGTGTGTGTGTGTTCGTCCTTTGTTGCCAAAGAAAACTGTGCCATCAGAGATATAATGACATGACTTGCACTTGACTTTGTTTTAAATGAGGGAGGTCACTGTGCAGGTCACCAGCCTCACTTCTCCTCCAGAGCCATCTGAATCCAGAGACCAGATATTCATCAGGATGACTGGAGATGACCCAGAATGAGGCAATTGGGGTTAAGTGACTTGCCCAAGGTCACACAGCTAGTGAGTGTGAAGTGCCTGAGGAAACATTTGAACTCAGGTCCTCCTGACTCCTGCACTGCTGCTCTATCCACTGCACCACCTAGATGCCAGTGTAAAATAGGTACATGTATAGTATTTACTTCTCAGTTTTTTAGAAAGGATTTAGCAAGATCTGGATGAACAGTATTTTGAAAATGTTAAAGAGCTACACAAACAAAAATTATTACTCCCTTAACAAAAGCTATATATGGAACAGTTTGAGTAATTGAAATTCACATGCAGGCAACATTGAAAGATACATTTCAGAAAACTATATAGTTTTGTAGAAAGGATGAGGTTGACTTTCCAGCCCTAGTGTCTTACAAGGATGCTCCAATTCATTTTATGAAATTTGATATTCTAAAATTTTATGTGGAGAGTTGTTTCACGTCATTCTTAGTTATATTTAAAGAGACATTGCATTCAGCTCAGTTTTGGAGGGAGGAAAAAGGTATATTCCTTTATATATTTGTATATGGTCTTGTTAATCATTCATTCTTGTTAGTTGTCCCTTTCTGAATCACTTATAATTATGAGAGTTTAAAAATCTGATGATGAGTTTTAAGAAAAAAAGGCAGTTGAATATAGAGTTAAAGTTTCAGTTCATAGATATTAGTAATGCTATAGGTGAGCAAATTTTCCTTATAACTCAAAATTAGTTCTTTTAGAATGAAACTTTTTAAAATTTTATTTCTTATTTTACAACTTTTATTGGAAATCTTTCCAGATGACATTGCAAGCTTCCCTGGCTTATTAGGTAGAGTATTGTTAATAGTTTAAGGTTATCATCACAAAAATATGATGCATTGTACTGATGACCTCAGGGATTATGGACGTTTGAAGGGCTGTTTTCCCAACTTGAAATAATCTCGTTTCATTTCAGTGTAATCTGTCTAATTCCTGCTATCACCCCCTGCCCCAGGTGCGTACAATGTTCTGTTCATTGTCCTTTCAGCAAGGGATCAAATTGAGGAGGGGGACAGGAAATAAGATAATCAAAACTATGTTCCTTTCTTCCTTCCTTCCTTTTTCTTTCTTTTCTTCAGCTTGTGATATTTCCCCCATAATCTCAAAACTTGACTTCAGGTCTTATTGACTCAAGAGTCCAGTCTTCTATCCACCACATTGTGCTGTCTCAAACCTTTAAATTATACTGAAAACACTCCCTGAGCTCTCTCTTCATCATGATTTCCCTATTCTTCTTTATAGTAAAGTATCATGATTTCATGACAGCTGTTTTCCTCATTTCCCAGGGAACTTTTTTTCCCATCTTTGGGTTCATTCAGGGATATATTCCAGAGGGTTTAAGTTGGAGGATATCTGACTACTGGATAAGGGAAAAGGCAGGGCTCTCAAGTGCAGTTTAATACCCATGAATTCTTGCTACCTCAAACAGTAGTAGGCTGCCTTTCTTTTTAATTATCTTATGCTTTCTCTTCAGCTCTATCTTTGCCCCTATCTGAGGTAAAAATCTCCACAGTCTTTTAAGAATAAGTTTTACCCATTTGGAGGAAAACATGTAAGTCTCAGCAACAAAATCCCTAAATACTGCAAAAGTTTCAAAAATTCTCAATAATTAAATTTCACGTAATTTCACATGCAAAATGTCATATAAGTATAGTTCATTTAGACCTAAAAAAATGGCATCCCTGACATATGGATAAAAGTTTAAAAATGTATGCTTCCAGAATTCTTTTATCTGACCCAAAAATAGAAACAACAAAACAATGTAAACCCCCCTCCCTCCCCCAAAAAAGCCTATTAAATGTATTGATATTTTACAATATCTTGGTGGGGATTTTAAATATGTGTATATGTGTGTATATACACATAAAATATATTAATATATGTATATTGTGAATGAAAAGTTATAATCCTGCTTTCTAAGACTTTTCTTCTTTTTCCTGCTATTTGATACCAAGTATTAATGTCTAATACTTGTATAGTAAAATTAGGAAAAATATAATTTATTAAAAGACAAAACTCTTCTTTAAAATCAGTTCTCATTGAATTAAGTTTGTTAAAAGGGACATAAATCTACTTAAGGACGACAACGAATACTCTCTACTGTCATGTTGTCTAGCCCCATTTTCCATTTGTATTTCCTCATAATATACTACTGGCAAAATCTTCATTGGTTTTAAGATGGTATTTCATCTGTTATTTTGCTCATGGCAATAATCCTTGAGCACTAAAGAAGTTAAATGTTTAGATTATGATTTTTCATTCACTTATAATAGCTCACTTAGAGAGAATCAGACCTTTATTACATTTGCTTTCACCCACTTTTATATATTAGCAAGACCCAAACTCAAAACATCATTTGTGCATAGTTATGACGTCCAAACAACCTTAATGTAAATATGGAATCATAGTATCTCAGTGTTAGGAATTAGTGGTTCAGGGGATATTGAGGGCAACCTGACTGGAAATTTTCCCTGCAACATTACTGACCAGCAGATATCTGACCTTCGAAGAATTCTAATGCTCTGGACCTCAAAAACTTTCAAGTGATTCCATTCCACTTTTTTGAACAGCTCTCTTTATACTCGTGGTTTAATTCTCATATTAAACTAAAAGCTGCCTTGGTAACTTCAAACCATCAACTGTCCTTCTGTCCTTGGGGAAGGAGAACAAGTTAATTTTTCAACTTGTCAGTCCTTCAAGTACTTTTAAGTCAGCTGTCAAGACACCTCTAACAAGTCTTTTCTTCCCCTGGCTACAGAACTCCAGTTCCTTCAGCTAATCATTCAGCCCTTTTATGATGCTTATCCTCTAAATACTTTAAAGTTTGCTGATGTCCTTCCACAAAGATGGCAATTCTGGAAATGATTCTGGAAATGAACAGAATTCTCTTGATGTCCGATAAGGGTGGAATACAGTCAGACTATCATCTACTTCATTCTGAAAACTGTCTCTTAAAATGTAGACTTAGGGAAAAGGCAGGTATCCCAAGTGATATGCAGTAACAAACTGTAGCTTAACTGTGACGTAGCTGACTGAAAAGTATAGGGATTTTGAGATGTTACTGTGTTTATTGTTTGTTGATCAGATTTTTTAAAAAGTAAACACCATAAATTCTGTTCTCCATGAAGTCATTTCCTCAGTATCTCTCAAAATTGTTTATGATTACTTGAAAGAAGTGAAAAGAAACCTTTGTACAATAATCCTCTGATTTATTAACTTCAGATGAGTCATAAATAGGAACGCATCTGCACACCAAAAGTATTTGACATCATTGCTGACGATATCTAATACAAAATCCAAATTGAAGGAGTATCTCCCTTTAGATGCTGAAGCCTTTCGGTTACTCTTATTCGTCATTGTGCTGACTGCACTCAAAACTAGATGATTTTCACACAAGTGGTTGCCTGGCCATGCCTCATCCCAAGCCCCATCTTCTACTTATAAAGCAAATTTTCATCACTCTAGAGTAACCATCTACATTTTTACTAATAAATTTCATTTCATTTGATTTTGGGGTCATCATTCTAGCTAACCGAAAAGCTTTTGAATCCTGATTCTGTCCTTTGACATGTTAACTTTGAGCTCTACATTCTCTATGTATTTTATAGGTATGCAATTTATGTCTTCATTTGAGTTATTGATAAGTATGTATAATATATATCTATGTGTGTACATATCTATGTATATATACACATACACATATGTATATGTTTATATATGTGTGTATGTGTGTATATATATATGTATGCGTATGTATGTATGTATTCATTCCCTTAAACATGGTTGAAGACTCCAGATTCCAGTAGCATTTGGCTAAATGTATCTTCTTAGGTTGACATCAGTTTGTTCAAATGATAATTCTTTAGGTGAAGGTAATTCAATCTGCTCTGAATCTCCTTGTTTATGATTAGTTCACAAAGTTCACAACTTTCTGGCCTGTCTTCAGATATATTATGGGAGAAAATTTTTAGATGTTATGTTGACCTTGAGAGATGAGAAAAGATTAGGCAAAAGGTTTGTGGAATCCTCCATACCTGTAAGTCTAATTCATCAATAGGTGTGTCCAATATTCTCAATATAGATAACAATCTCTCAGAAATTATTTATTTATGCCCTTATTGCTATATTGCCCACGAAGCATTGATTCTTTATAAAACATACAATTGAATATATTTTATATTTTAAAATTTATGTAATTCTAGGATGAATTATCTGCATGAAACATGAATGAGAAATAGTCCTGAAAGTTTCCTTTTCTTCCCCAATTTGAATTTGATGTGTTCTTTGTGACTTTTGTGTGGCACAGTCTTCATATTCAAATATTGCGGGGCAAAGTGACACCGTGGCTAGATAGCCCATGTAATTGAAGTTACCTTTTTTTATATATTTCCAGAAAATGATAGTTTACAAGTAGCATACTTTGATTACTCAATATGAAAATTATTTTTAAAAGATATTTGCTTTACCTAAAAAGTAAATTTGTGTTTACTTAGAAGAAAATTACTTCAACTTTTAGATTCATTTCTGGCTTGTCAGTTAGCATGGCACTATACTCCATGTTAATAGTAAGAAATGGAGGAGCTTTTGAAGAAGTTCAACTTTTCTTATTCTCTTTAAGAAACAAATATTTTATAAGCATACAAGAAGTATAGCTTAAGTCAACACTGTAGTGACATTTCACCTTTGCATAAAGGTTATATACAAGTTATAGCACAAGAGGGAAAAAGTGACTCGTTTTCAGGAATCAGGTTATACAGTACCTTCATCAGAAAGAGATATCAAAGAAATAAAGAGCACCTAAGATTTACATTTTTAAACATTTGATCCATGGTAGTAGTATGAAAACATATCATTAGTCAAACCTGCCAATGATTATATAAATAAATTGAACATCTAAATGTAGATTACAGAGACAGCTGTAACATATCAGTAGACATGTAAATAATTGTCTGATTATAGTGACAACTTTTAGTGTTGAATATAAATTTTGCAGATGAAGACAGGAATACGTCTATATTGGTTTGTTCTGTTGGCCGGTATTTCTTCTTTAAAGCAAATTAAACTCAGATTAATTTTACAAATATTTCTTGAATACCTACTGTATTCAAGGTACTGTTGGATTTGCACAGATGAACAAAATGTGGTTTCTGACCTCAGGTGCCCTTCTAAGAAAGGATATAAAGCAGATCAATTTTATGCATGGAGAGAGAATGAGAGAGAGAGAAAGAGAGAGAGAGAGAGAGAGAGAGAGAGAGAGAGAGAGAGAGAGAGAGAGAGAGAGAGAGAGAAAGAGAGAGAGAGAGAGAGAGAGAGAGAGAGAGAGAGAGAGAGAGAGCATGCATAATGCTGAAAGAATGGATATACTTTCTTCATCTAGGTTAAAGTAAGTGGTATTTTACCTAAACTAAACTTCAAAGAATGTACTGAACTTGGGTGGAAAATGACATTGTATTAGAAAGAACGGCATAAACAATGGAACAGAGGAGGGATAGGGTGTTGTCTGTTTGGAGAAGAAGGAATGCTATAGCTTGACCATAGCATTTAAGGTGCTATAAAGGGAAGTAATTGCAGAGGCGAAGAAATAAAAGCAGAAATGTACAAATGTAGACTACCCGTTAAAGAATCTAAGAAGTAATGGAAGGAGAGAGGGGCCACGGTAGTTTGAGAGGCTGGTAGAACTGAGAGGGATTTAAGGTCAATGAGACTTGATGGATTAGAGTCAGATCATAAAGATGTTGCACTGACATTCTCTGGACCATGGGAAATAGGGGTGGGCACTAAAGGTTTTTCAGTTAATGGAAAACTTTATTGAAAATACACTTTAAGAAGTGTATTTTAGAAGGAATTTGATGGGGAGGGGGTCCAGTTGGGAAGATATTGAATCCTTATTTAATAAACATTTATTAAGTGCCTACTGTGTGCCAGATTCTGTGCTAAGCAATGACTATTGGAGTTCAAAAGGGAAATAATGAACCAATATATGGTAGTATGAATTGAAAGAAAGAGTATGAAAGGGAGAGAAATTTAAATGGTAGATTTTTAGTGGCTTATAGAGTGGATTTTTGGTGGTAAAGGAAGGAGAGTGATTAATCAATCATCAAATATTTCTAAAGTGCCTATTTTTTGTCTCTCACTGCACACAGTAACAGGAAAATGAAAATCTAATTAAAATAATATCTGTCTTCATGACACTTTTCTTCTTTACATAGAGGCAAAATCAATCACTCAATTGACATATATTAAGGGATTATGATGCAAGGCACTGTGCTAAGCACTGGGTATAGAAAAAGAGACAAAAAATATTTCTTGCCTTCCAGGAGCTTACAATTTAATGCACATATATCTAATATACACTTACTCAATGAATGGAAAATACATAGAAAATAAATAAAGTATAATTTAGGGGAAAGGTAGCTAGGGGGAACATGAAGGGTTCATGTAGAAGGTGGCACTGAAACTGAACTTTGAAGAAAAGTTCTGGTGATGGAAGATGATATTTCTTGCATGGGGTACAGCCCCTGTGAAGAGGAAGGAACTGGGAAACAGAATGTGACAACTGAGGAGTAAACAGCATGAGCAGGAGTTGGACAGAACAGAGTGTGGGAAGGGATAAATAGAATGTCTAAAGGTAGTTAGGTTGTGAAAGGTTTTAACTGCCAAATGGAAGAATTTGAACTGAACCCTTGAGGTTATTACCTCAAATAGCATGGTCACATGTGTGCTTTAAGAGTATCACATGGGCAGCTATGTGAAGGATGTGAGGAGTGACTCAAGGGAGGGACAGCAGTTAGGAGGCTTTTGCCATGGTCCAGACACTGGGGTGGGGAACCTGCACCCTGGAGGCCATATGTGGCCCTCTAGGATGAGTTATCAAGTGTGGCCCTTTGACTGATTCCAACTTTCACGGAACAAAACCTTTTATTAAGAATCCCTTTTATTCAGGGGATTTGCTCTATGAAGTTTGGATTCAGTCAAAGGGCTATGCTTGAGAACGTAAAGGGCCACATGTGGCCTCCAGGTTGCAAGTTCCTCACCCCTGTTCCAAGTTAAAGGCAATGAGGACCTGAAGTAGATGACCGAGATTTGTCTCCAGAATGAATAATGGATAATTATACCACTGAAAATATTAGATAACTGGGAAGTGGAGCTGGGTAGGGGAGGGGGGAGAAAGACAAAGACTCTTATTTTATATGTGGACATATTGTCTATGATGTAACATGATTAGCAGGGCCTCTAGGTAGAACTGTTAGTCTGGAACTTGGGGCTAGATCAACAGAAGTGAAAGTTATTTGTATAAAAATGATAGTTGAAGTCACTGCAGTGGATTGGATGGCTAAGGAAGAAAAGGAAAGAGAAAAGACCAATGCTATTGCCTTAGGGGAAATGCTTTTTAAAGAGGGAAAAGGAGTGGAAGGGTTGGATCAGATTAAGGGACTGGGATTGCAGACTCTGGAGATAAAGGAAATGGATTATTCTGAAAGGTGCTGAGTTAAGGAATTTCAGCACTGCAGATTTCCTGATGACTGAGGATTTTTAAAGTTTAGCTGATGATTTCTTTCAGAGGTGAGGAGTTGATGGGATAGGATGAACAGAGGCGAAGAAATAAAAGCAGAAATGTACAAGTGTAGACTACCCGTTCAAGAATCTAAGAAGTAATAGAAGGACAGAGGGGCCACGGTAGTTTGAGAGGCTGGTAGAATTTAAGGTCAATGAGACTTCAGTTGGCTTGTAGGCCAAGGAAAGAAACCAGTGAATAAAGCAATGATTGGGTATGAGAAAGGAAGGAAGAGTGAAAAGAAGGGAAACAGGGAGGAAATTGAAAATATTTTATGGATACAGAATTTCTAGAGGTGATGGAAGGCATTGAGAACAAGGTCATCTTGCCCTCTAAGAACCAGAAAACTGTTAATAGAAGGCATACCTAGCCCATCTTGTATTAAATAACAGAAATAATTGATTGAATGAGTTTAAGAATTTTATGTTGTTTATTAATGTCAGGAGGTTTTCATTGGGGGTATTGAAGAGACTACTATGTAATTACTGAAAAGAGTTACAAAATTCAGATTCCTAAAGATGAAAAGTCATTTAGCAGAAAATTAATCAGAACAAATAAATGAAAATTTCATAATATCCCTCTTCTATTATTTCTTTTCCTTGCATTAGTACCTCAATTTCACTTAAAATGTACATGATTAGACATAAAATATTTATCATATGTATTATCAGATCACTCACTATCATGTATTATTACATATTATATCATCAGCTTTTTACAAAATGGGAGGGGCTGGAAAGAAGAGGGGGAAAAGGTAATGAATTTCACTACATGATATATAAATTAATATATATTAATATTTATATATACTAATATTTATATATAAATTAATGTTTATATATAAATTAATATCAGATTATTTCTCATTTATTGGTAGAAGCCCTATAGGAATTGGACACTGATTAATTCTGATGCTATATGCTTTTCATTCATGATACCAAATCTTCTATAAACTGTACTAATTTATTAAATCATAAACTGAATGGTAATTTTTTTATAACTAAAACCATAACATATTACAGTTCTTACAGTATTCTATACTCCATGCTAGGTGCTAGAGATATGACAGCAAAGCAACACATTTTAAAATCTTTAAAAAAAAACAACAACAAAGTGGTATATGATTAATGTAGACACAACTTCTTTGTTTTTTTATTCTAAAATCATTAAACAAGAAGAAAAAACCCCTGGAATATCAAAATGTTTTCATATGCAAATCTGAATCATATTGGTATTTCATTTAGTTCCTCAATGGCATTATAAGTCCCTCATCATATTAATTTTATACTGTAAAAATTATAATTCTTTGCTGAATACTAATGTTTAATATAAATGTATGTGAGAAAGCTAGATTTTTTTTTTCACTTGGAGCCCAAGTACCTTGCTTATGGCAGTAGATAGTTTGTCCTTGTCTTTTGCTTAAATGTCATGTTCAGGTTTTTTTCACATTCAATGCAAACTATATTTATCACATTGTCAAATGCCAACTTTTCAAAATAATTAACATTTTTCAGTTAGTGGTCAGCCACAAGCAAAAAAGAAAGTGTTTTGATCAATCGAATGCAACATATGGTTGTCACTAGGATGTTAAGCCTTGCAGAAATACTTTTTTCCAGATGTGGCTCACAATTTATGGTATATCATTTTTTGGCTCATACATTTATAATGGAGACAAAGATTTTACAAGAAGTAAATAAACTTGAAATAATTTATACATTAAATCATTGCAATGATAATTTGCTAGCATTACTTGGGCATCGAGTGTCATCATTTACTTGAAATGTTTTGTGAGTTAGCAAAATACATCTTGGTCAAATAATTTAATTCTTCCAATGTTCATTAAGGAACTCATGCTCCTCTTAGGAATTGCTAATGCATATTGTAATATAATATTGTGTATTCTAGCTGATTCTGTCCACTGTCCTTCATTGATGAGATATTTATGGCTTTTTTTAAACCAGGTTAGAGGTTGAAGAATTTCTTTTAAATGAATCTTCATCTCTTTATACTGTAGACAATTTTACATGACCATTTTTAAAATGATGAGAAACTTTTTCTCATTTTTTATGGTTTCAAAGTACTTTATTAAGACTTTTTTCTTTACTCATTTTTCAGATGTAACAGAATGGAATATGAAACTGAAATGTTACCAAATTTATCTTGCTGTCTTATTTAGTATAACTGTACATTTCTGTATATGTATGGAGAGAGGTGCATTAAAGAATTAGACAGTGAGACTTTAAAAAAAAATCATTTAGCCTGAATTTTTTTCTAAAAAGGCAACTTTTATACAACTTTAACCTAGCATATGCTAGCTTAGTAAAAAAAAAAAAAACACAAAACACTGCAAGTATTGTTCTTTAATAGGTGAGCTTATCTTCTCTAATAGCTAAATGACGTCATTGGAATTTCCTCATGCTAATAACAGCAAACTATATACCACAAATCATTCCCTAGAATCAACTGTCATAAAATATATAGGCTAAGGTTTTACATTACACCTAAATACTGAGAATAATAAAGCTAAACTTTAAGTTAAAGATTTCTTTGGTATGATCTGAATAGGTTACTGTAAGTGGCTCTGAAATTTTGAGTCGACATTCTTGGAAAAACTTTTTCTTTTTTTTTCACCGCAGTTTTCATAACTTTTCTTATACAGTAGTAACTAACATCTTAAGAATCATGTCTCTAAATTGTTATCTTGCAAGATTCCCTGAAAGATGTAACAATAGCAAATTTTGTCCAATACCCCTCTAGCTATCAACATTAAACAAAACAGAAAAAAACTGTGTACTAGGCAAAGGAATTTGCTACTCTTACAGATGATGCCCAGTATAAAGCTCAAGTTGAAATGAATAGTGAGATTCCTCCCGTGGCTCCTATTTACAGATGAAGTTGTGTTAACTACACTGCTTGTTGATTACATCTTTTAAAAAAGACCATTCAATTCTATAGGGCAAAACCTGCCTAAAAATCTCTTCTACAACAAAGTGTCTCCCCTACATATGTCAGAACAATTTGAGATTATTTGAAGGATGTGACAAAGGACAACAATCTTCTGAATTATTTAAGTCACTTGAAGCATAAGATATCCGTAAATAAAAGATGTTTGACTTCATCAGTGAGTTTGCCCACATCCCAATCCAAATTGAAAAGATTTCATTTTTGATGGTTAGATCCTCCAGATCTCCATTTGTAATTGACATTATGCTGATTTCATTGAGCCTGCCTGGGATTCCATCTAAATTAGATTCATAATCACTCAAAACAGATTGACCTAACTTTACACACACACACACACACACACACACACACACACACACACAGACCACATGTAGAGACAATAATAATTAGACTATGTAAGACATTTGAATAGACAACCCATAGAGCTTCCCCATTAGAACATATGTCTTGAGTAGACATTTGTTCAACAATGATCTAGACTGAGATTTGAAAAGGAGGGGAGAAAAGTGGACTGAATTGCTTTTGGGGAATTCTGTAGTGATTATTACAACTTCAATCTCCCTGAAATGAATGCCAACTTTTAAAACATAAATATTCTTTCAGTGATGCTATTTCCTTAAGAGTCATGAAAGAATTAGTATTTGTCAGTCACAGAAAAATGGAGATGTACATGGTGAAAATGAACAAGTTGCAAAGTAGTATCAACAAAGAATAGCACAATGCAACCAGTTTAAAGGATATCACCAGAGAATTTTATAAGCAAAAAAAAAAAAAAAAAAAAGATAACTCCTGGACAATCAACATACACCATTATTACCCATGCAATGTCAAGAGTTTAGAAAAAAGTGACCTGCTTTTTGGGTGGAGCCTTTACATAGAATGTATTCGGGAACACAGGTGAAAGGATGGGAAGCTATAGATTTATTGTGCTAAAATGTGATCACATTAAATATTATGAATCAGATCACAGATACCTTGAACCATCAAAGTATTATCTCCTATATATGAAAAACCATTAAACATGGAGCTGTCTGGAGAAATATTACATGGAGTAATTAGATCTTAATGTATGTTCCTTTGAGTAACTTTTCTCCTTCATTCTAACAGATGTTAGTTTTTAATATATTGGATTACCAACTTTACTAACCTTACTGACCTCTTCAATTACTATCCACTGAGTGAGGAAAAATAATTATTTCCTTATATTTTAAAAGTGTGGGAAAAATCTGTGTTTGTTAAATCATGTTAACTATATACTCAATTTTATTTCCTCATGTTTTATAAATCATCTTTGGTAACATATTTCAGTCTCCTCACACATATTTAGCATGTCTCTCACCCTTTGGGTCACTGTTTAGTTTTATTATTTAATGGCTGTGACATTCCATGTTTAAGGACAATGCAACTTCTCTGGAAAACAGTGGTTTTTAAATGATGGATTTTTGTTTGAAGGAGATGTATTGCAAGTTTTACCATGCAGCTTTCCAGAAACAATCCCACCTTTTCTTTCCCCATTATAGGCCAGTTCATTATTCTTATATAGTGTCTCCCTGTGATCTGAGTTCTTATGTTCTAATTCAGCTGTGCATCATAGGCTAGACAATAGTCATCCTTCACCCTCTTGATGTTTCCTTGTAGATGGATAGGTCAGAATCTTTCATGTGTGTATCCAATTAAAGATATTTCATGCTAGGATGTGACTTAATGGGATGAACTTTATAAGATATTGTTGTTGACAGATAGAAGCATCTGTAATAACTTCATCATTTATAGCCAATCCCTTCTATTTTAACTGTTTTCTGGGTGCCCTCCATGACACTGATGAAAAGGAAAGAGAGTATAAGCTTCCTTGTTTTATGCCTCCCTTGATTAAGATCATTAGAAGGCTATTGACCAAAGTTATCTCTGTTCCATATATGTAATGGTTTTTTGTGTGTGATTTTAATAGGTGCACAGGTCCTAACTTATTGAAGATTTTGTTTGTGTTCAGGAAGTTCCATGAAAAGCATCATTTAGAAAATCTGTGGTCAGAAAAGGACCGTCATTGTGGTGAAAGGATCCAGTAACATTTGGATAGCCTGGTACTATATTGTACCCATGTGATATTACAAGACCTAGAAAGAGGAATCTGACATCTTAGATAGATCTAAGATTCTATCACACGCAGATAGATGTGTCTATGTAGAGAAGTTAGTTGATGGAAAACATGGACAAAATCACATGAATATGTAGTTTATCAGATCAAAAATTATGAATAATATACACATCAAGAAGAGTGTGGATTGACTGAAATATTAATATATGCTCTAGGTATTATTTTTTCACTTTTTTCTCCTATAATTCCATGTCAAATCAAAAAGAAGGCAAAAATTACTCCAGTTATATTCTTACAGGATTCTATTGTCTCTCAGTAGTTTAGAGGAAAAGGAAGAAAAAGAGGCAGATGAAATTCCCTAGAAAGGGAAAAATCTGGCATACGTAACAGTCAGTAAAAACATTCTGCCACTGATCTCACCAAATACTGAATGAATGCTTTACAATTTCTGTTTCTGTCAATGCTGGGAACTCTTCTATACATTCACCTGTGATTCATAGATGACTCTGTTTTGATAATATTTTAGATCAAAGTCTCAGGTTAATATGTTTACTTAGAAAAAAATGGAAAAACTAGCTGAATTGCAGTAATATAAAGAAAAAAACAGGGAAAATATTTGGTTTTAGAATTGATGGGACATTAAAGCATCTTTTGAAAGTATAGGTTATAGTTTAGTGAGGATTTGGGGGTATAATTTAATCAAAATGGCACTGAACACTGCCACTTACTACCATGGACAAATCATTCCAGTTTTGTGGGTCTTGATTTCCTTGTCTGAAAAATGACATTGTTAAACTTTATGTCACTAAGTCTAATTCTATCTAAGAATGTGATGAAGGAATGTCACAAAAAATATTAAAAACCAGAAAGAGGTGTTTTGTGTTAAAATGCTTGAGTCACTTCTGTACAGTCTGTTTTTCTTCATATTTTTTCTTCTCTTTTCTCCCAATGACTTCCAAATGTAGCATGCTTATTAGCACAGCCCCTTAACTTTCTTGATGGTCCCCAGTTGGCAATGAGAAGGCTATTTTAAACTGCTGACCCTGCACCTGGGTATTTGTTGCCCTTGGGGCATAAACTGTAATCCATTTTCCGCAGCTATGTTGCTTGTAAAGACATGCCTCTTTGCTGGATATGCAGAGATTAATGTGGTCATTCTCTGCTTGTGGGAGAAGGTGGTTGATGATCTCCAGTTGCCAAGAATTTCACCATAATTTCCTAGCCCTCCTTGATGTGAAAGGCTGAGAGCTGCAGCCTTGCTTTTTCTATATAAAGCAGAGGTTCTTAACTTTTTTATGCCATGGACCTTTCAGGCAGTCTAGTGAGATCTACAGATCCTTTCTCAGAATAATACTTTTAATGCAAAAAAAAAAAATGACATAGCATTACAGAGAAAACCTTGAAATATGTTTTTTTCATGAACAAGTTCACAGACCTTGAGTTAAGACCCTCTGATCTTGATGTTCGTGTCTATATAAATTTGCAAAGTTTTTTTTCTTCCCATCATCCATCCATTATCTATATCTTAAGAAAATAAAATACTGAAGTAGGCTATACTTTATTTTCTTCTTCCTTTCAAAATAATAGCTTTGTTATTTTGCGTTAGAAGAAGTGTTATTTTTTTTTTCATTCTTCATTTACTGGAACTAGTTTCCTTTGGAGAACTCATCATAGAGGTACTTTCTGTTGAAAATATTGAACCCACAGTCATTCAGATATCAATTTCCAGGCTTCTAGTGTCACTTCTGTTGGCAGAAAGAGTATCTTAGTCTGTGTTAGCTTCTCTTTACATTGTTCTAAGACTAAAGAAAGCATGTATAGGTTAAGAGGGATATTGTCTTATAAAACAATGATTTCCTATGCTCAAGAATGGTATTTGAAAAACTTCAAAAGGAGTCTTGTCTAATTCTCCTCATCTGGATTGATGCAGTCTCTCATATGGGATCCAGAAACCAAAAGAAGTAAAATGGGATTTGGATTTTGGACAAAGATGAAGTCAAGGAGATTCTCCAGACTTGATACGCATTTTAGTGTGGGAGGTTAAAAAAAATTGCTTTGAACTATAGCATTTTTCTCTTTAATTGATAGGAAAAATGAGGTCAATTGTATTATAGTTCCCACATCTTGAAAGTAAATGACACATGTGTTTTTAGGCTCAGAATCAAGTCTTTTATGGGAAAAGCCTGCTACTTTTTCATTCTTTTAGAATTGAATGTATAAGGCACCAAATCATACAGGAATAGTGGATATTACTATATCATCAATGTTATTGGAATTGATTCTGAGCTGACTATTTTCCTCTTAGAAATAATAACTTCTTAGTTATTACTAATTATTAACAATTAAAGAGATTAGGTCATCCAGTCCAAAGTCCTTATTTTACAGATCAGGAACTTGAATTTGAAAGGTGCGAAGTAGCCTGCCTAAGGCAATAGAATTAGTACAAATTATAGTGCAAGTTTGAAATTATCTCTTTCTGATTCCCAAACCCAAAGGCTCTTTCCACTATGATATACTGCATAGACCAAAGCACCAAAAAAATACTAACAAGTTGTTAGAACTTCTTTACAAGTGTGATAACTTCTCTGTGAACTATTTGAATTTTCTCCTTATTCTGGAGTAGTTTATTCCTGTCAATATCAAAACCATCTCTCTGCTTTGATCACTTGGAATGTCTTGTTAGGATAAAAGGAGAAATGTATTTATCCATAGAGTTATGATCAAATTTGGTTTTTATTTGCATTTTTTTTTGCAGGGGGAGGGGGAGATTAATAAAGAAATCTTCCAGATTCTTGCTGCAAAGTACATTGAAATCTTCTTTGTGGATAGGTAAAAATTAGTCATTCCAAAAAGAAATTCAAATCATATCAACAATATAAATCATGCATATAGACAAATATCATGTTGAATTTAAAAAAATAATGTTTTATTGGTTTCACATCTCTGTATAAAAACAAATAAAATATTCTAGGGAATACTAAAAATTCTTCATCCTTCAAGAACTCAATTGTTCTTGAGAGTTGAGTCATCACTGAATGTTTTTTGAAAAACAATTCCTGTAAATGACTTTTTTTCATACAGTTTACAGTCTGATGATGACTATGTCAGTGAATAAGATGGGTCTTAAGAGCTCAGTTAATAATCCAGTTTCCTTTATTTGTGTCCTTGGTATTCTTTCCATCTACAATTTAAGTTTACTTCTTCTTAGCATTTCTACTACAGCATAGAGTAGAAGTAGGGAGAGCAGTTGAAATAAAAATGAGTCACCTTGTCCCCTATTAGTAGGTACTTTAAATGAACTGAAGAGACATGGATTAGCAGTGAACTGTTTATTTAAATATTTATTTCCTATACTTATGTTCTCTGTTCAATTAGCAGGAGCAATTAAAATTTATTATGTAAGTATTTACTATATACAATGAACTTGTGTAGATTCTGGAGGAGATACAAAGATACGTAAAACCTAATCCCTGTGTGACCTTGGAAAATTCACTTAATTATCACAAACCTCCCTTTCTTCACCTCTGAAATGGAAGCTTTGGACAAGATGATCTCAGCAATTCTCTCCAGTTTCAAATGTCTGAGATTGTATTTCTGAGATAAAAGTGTATGAGTTCAGTTAAGCATAGAGGGAAAAGAAAAAGAGATTTTTGAAAATTTCAGCATACATTTAATGAATATCAATACTCTTTTTGTGTCTTTCCTTAAAATGAGGACATTGACATAGAATTAAGAAAGTTTACACACAAAAGCTCTTTTTTTATCTCTTCTGTAGAGATTTGTTAATAGTAATCTGTTGGTAATAAAAAATTCCTCTTTAATTGGCCATAAGTTGTTACTTCCTTTATTAAATGATTCATTAACCATTGATTGAGAACTTGTTGTGTATGACACATAGGATTAGGTGCTGGTGATGGGACAAAGACATAGAGATATTTGGGACTGGACACCTTTCCTAACTGAAGTTGCAGTCTGATGGTGATTTTGATATTTATACAAATATACAGTTATGATGTGGAATTTCCATAAATGAATTAAATTAGTATCATAAAAGAAATGAATATGAGACTTGGCTTTGCTGAATTCAAAGGAGGAGTTACCATTTATTTATAGGAGAATCAGGGAAGACTTCACAGAGTTATTTCTTGTAAGTATGTTAATTATCTATTTCAAAGGGTACTGTAACACAGAGATTAATATTGATGGTCAGTTTCTAAACCTCTTCTTTGAAGCATTAGTCATTTAGACTTCTAGAGATATCAAAGTATTTCTTCTCTATATTCTGTCTCTCTTTTTCTCAGACAAAAACATCACTTTTCCATTTTATATACGTTGGTTTTCAAATCCTGTCTCTTGAGATTAGAATCAGATTTTGGATGCTTCTGAGCTACATCCTTATTTCTGGCTCTTCCTTTTAAAAATTTTTTAAAATGTGATTATTTATAGTCACTATTATGACTGAAAAATTTTGAACTTAGTGATACCCATATAGATAAAACCATTTCCACTTTTTATGCATCACTCTTGCCACCATCTCCATCATGTTAATATTTATGTCTTTTTACTCTCACTAATGTTTTGTTCCCATGTTTCACCATGGACAGGGTCCTGTATTCTTAACCACTAAGACAATAAAGTACAAGCTGTGGCAGGTCCTACCTACCAAGCTGCAAAAGCACTGCATATTGTTTCAATTATGGACTGTGTTTCTGATGTCAGAGTGAGACCAGGTGAGTTCAGAGGAACTCATTCCATCTTTAGCTTCAAGATGATGGGATTTTTTTTTTTGCTATAATCCCTCTCGAAGATCCATCTAACTACCAAGTTTCACCAGACTTTTGATGTACTTTATGGGTCAATGTACTCACACTCCGTGGAGTCAGGGATCCTTAAAGTTTTAAAATACCTACCTCTTTTTCACATGACTTTATGTAAATATAATTGTCCACATAGTGAAAGTGAGAAAAAGTTGTATTTTAAATAAATTAGCCATTGTGCAACATGTTGTAAGTTTTTTTGGAAAAAAATAATAGTTTAAGGTATAATTCCTGAGATTTCTTATTGTGCTTCATCTTTGGCAGAGAGACGACCAGTATAAATGGACCTATCCATTATCTTGGTTGAATGTAGTGCTATAATCTTTCTTTTATTAGCCTTTTCTCCTCTTCTCCATGTTTTCCCAACCCTGTGTTCATACGGTGACTTTAGGAGGAAGACATTAACAAGCAGATCACAATTATTTTAAATTGATATTTTACCTTATAAAATATGCTATCCAAATGTGTTTTAAAATATTTTTATTTTGATAGTTTCTTGTCATATTTTTGGATGCTAACAATGTGCTGCAGGTTAAACTAAATAGACTTTGGCATATAGTGGATGAGCCACAGCATTAAGTATACCATGAAATGAGATATTTGTTTGAGTATATGGGACATACCAGAAGAATCCTAATATTTGACTTAATCTCATTAAAACACCAATTCTTTAACACAGCAGTGCATTTTTGACCCATAGTTCCACTTCTCATTTAAAGACCAAAAATCTACTATATGACATTCCATAAGATGATATTTTGACCTATTTCTGTTTGCAAAATTGTTCTCCTAATTATATTAAAAGAAAGGTCTGAGTACATGTTAAATTATAGTGAGGATAATGCTATAAAAAAAAGAAGAAAAATATTTCCCCCCATATACTAATATTACATCTCAGTAGCTTGCCAAAGTCTTTGACCTTTGCTACTTATCAAGCAAAACATATGACCTAAGAACATGGTTACTTTAAACATTTGAAAGTCACCTGCCACCCAGTATTGATGAGCGCCATAACTTAATCTCATGATAACCTGTAAGTAATAGAAATTTATACAAACCAGTATCATGGAAAACTTCTGTGATTGATATTGTTGCAACTTTAAAAATGCAAATCTGTATTAAATTAGTACCTTAAATATCTTAAAATTTTGGTTTGGATTATATGCAGAGGTCAAGTGAGGAACCATATTGAGAGATTCTTTACCTTCAAGCTATTTAGCAACTTAGGGATGATAAATAGAAGAAAACTTTAATAAATAGTGATAGTAAAAACTTAGTATGGTGTTATCTCTTACACATCAGGAAAGATGTGCAAAATTAAAGCTCAGTTATTTTCTTTTTATTTTTGTACTAATTTTTTAAATTACTGTTAGCACTTTTGAATAACAAATTAAGCAAGAACCAAGTGCTAGCTTTGATTTTGTAGTTCTTAGTGGTCTAGGATCATTTTATTAAAAGCATACTTTAGTCAAATAACCTCTTTTCTATCTGGCAGTTATGTAGAGTTTTCCCCTGAAGTTTCTTATGAATGTTTATGTCCAAGCTTGCAGAAGGCCTGTTTCTCATCTTGCTTCATGCCCTGCAGTGCTGGCTGGAATTTATCATCTCTGTGGGGCATGGGGCAAGACAGGAAATTATCTCAAAGTTACTATGAACATGTCACAGATATTTGTGAGAGACTGGCATTGTGGCATGAGTCGAGAGACTAGAAAACCCTATCACCTGGGAAATCAGGATAATAATGTGGGCCCCTTGTCTGCCTCAGAGAGACTGTGACTAGTAATTGTATAGAGTCTACAGCCTGCTGTGAACTCTTCAGAAATCAAGCCTTACTTTATAAAAGCAAGGCAGTATGATTATGGCATGTGTGGCGCTTCCTAAAGTGTTTCAGTGAGGATGCCAAAAAATATATTTCTTCCATGAAAGCCTGTTAAATGTTTGGAACTGCTGAGCTGGCATTCTGATACCATATGACTTTGATTTTTCATTACAAGGGCACATCACTGCTCCAGTACACTGTCCCACCAACAAGAAAGTTATATTGGCATCCACTTTTTAAGCAGCTCATCTTTTTTTTTCCAGGCTTATCTCCAATAAAATGATTAAAATGGATATTTTCAATTTTTTGGAAAAATTTGGTTGGTGGTTTATATATGGGCATAAAATCTTTAGTTTCCAGATAATCTTCTATCTTGCTTTTATACTAAACAGGGGGTGGGAGTGAGGAAAGGAGATGGAGTGAAGAAATACAGTAGGGTAGATGTTTCTTTTATCATCTTGAACCAAGAGCTAATGTTTCTGGCTCTTTGCTTTCGCTAGTTTCCCTTTACTGGTGACCTGAGTCTAATTTTGCCTGCCTGATCAAAGACCTTTCATATAAAGCTGGTTTTCCCTCACTCTCTGGCAGAAAAGCAACACACATAACAATAATAACAAATCATATTTTATCCTAATAATTTTGATGTATTTTACCAAATTAAGATAAAAATAATTTGGATACTTAGAGCATTGTCTCAGCTTAAAGATCAAGTTATTTTGTATATACTGTTATATCTCTGTATGTATACACATACATACACATTTAGATGTGTGTGTACATATACACATCTATATGGTTTTCAGCATATTGTATAATTTGAGGACCAGTCATTGATTGCGCCAGACCGTGACAGATATACCTTTTGATTAGTATTTATTGAAAAGATTTTTTTTAGTAATCTAAAACTTGGATTCAAAACATGGGTATGAATCCCAGTTTTGATAGCTATTAACTGTTTAATCATGAATAATTCACTTAATGTCAAGTAATCAAATGATATAATGTATTTAAATATATTGCAAATACCATGTGCTCTATCAAGGTCAGCAATTATATTTAACATTATTAAAAATGTTTTTCTTATCTCTAATTTGAGGATAATAATGCTTTCATCAGCTATCACATATGAGTTATTAGCAAAGCACGTTACAAACCTCATATTGTTTTCATAAATTTAAATGAACAATGTAGATGTTTCTGTCCATACCTTTGAATGCTTATTTTAGATGTCTTTACATTATGGCTCAGGTAACTTTTAGAAACTTTGGAATTTAAGCAAATTGGGTAATCTTTTTTTCAGTGGGGACTTAATATATTTTAGCAAGGTAGCTTGATAAGATGAACCCTTAAATTCAAATGTTCATGATATCTCAAAAGTGGGTTAGATTTGACATTTCCTGTTTGGCTCTCATTTTTCATAAACTTTTAGATAAAATATTTTGTAATTTATAATGTAACATATTTCCCTTGCTTCTTTTTAAACTAAAAATTACATAAAACACATTTTAACTATATGACATAAAATTCTTAGGTGTGGGAAATGGGATAGGGAGAGAAAACAAAGAAAAATGGATGATAACTGCATCTCTTTGTCTCTCTCTCTCTGTCTCTCTCTCTTCCCCTTTCTCCTTCATCTCTCTGTTTCCCTTTCTCCCTCTCTTCCTGCCTTCCTCCTTCCTTGTAATCTTTTGTATTTTTATGTATGCATCTAAAATATTATTCGGAGACAAAGTCAATAACCTCTGCTCTGGAATCTTTTATCTTTTGAAATTGATTAGGTAGAATGTTAGAATTGGAGGAGTTGTGAAAAATTGAGCTCTCATCCTCATATTATATTACTGAGTTACAGTAGGTAAATTGATAAAGGAATAATCAGTCAACAGATATTTAAGAGGCATTTATCATGCACATGGTGTTGTGTTAAATGGCTGGGGATACAAAAAAAGGCAAAAATCTGGTCCCTGCCCTTCACTCCCCGTTGCAAACAACTATGTACCTACAAAAATTTTAGCAGGCAAATCAGAGGTGCTAAAAGTAAAGATAAATGTCCTTGTTGTGCCATATTTATCTCAATATGTGCCACATTTTTTTAATGATAAAAAGTGAACAAAATCGGTAATAATTTTCCACACTATCTTTTTTTTTTCTCCTTTGGTATTTTATTTTGGAGGTGCGATCTTTATTTAGACCCTGAAAGGATACATTGTAAAAACTTCTAACTCTTCTTTTAGAATACTTCATTTGAAGTGTGTGAAACTTGAAGGCTGATTTCATTCAATAAATATAGGAATGTTTCTAATTCTCCAAAATGAAGCACATTTTTGATTCCCAGATACTAATGATATGATCCCCTCCCCCAGGTGAATGCCACAAGAAATATAATGAGCTATGAACTCATTGTAGCACTGGATTTAGATTTTCATTTTCCTGTTTTTGATCAGCTATCTACTACCTTTGTATTCTTAATGTACTTCCTCCAATATGATTGAGAAACAAGGTTGCTATTGATTTTTTTGCCTCTCTAAAAGGTCTGGTCCTCTAAAAAAAGCAATGATTGATGAATTCCATGTGAGGAAACAATCCTTTAAAATGGAAAAAAAATACCCATATTCAGTTTTGAGAATTCTCAATATGGCAGTTTGTCCTTCTCGTATCCTAGTAAAACTATATTTTTTTATTGATTGTTTACGTGAGTTAGTGAAATGAGTATGTTGTTTCACTTGAAATTTATTAACTTTTCTTGACTACGCATGATTCTGTGAGAGGCACATTGAGGTGATTGCTAACTGGTGGTCCATTTCCTATGCTATATTTGTAGCTAATAAAATAATTAAAATTTAAAACGCAACTTTCTTTAGGCATACATATGTACACACTCATAATTAATGAAATATTCATTAAGCATAAAAGAGAGAAAAATGTCCGTAAGAGTCCATTAGAAAACAGTATGTGAATTTATTACATTTATCATGGATCATGAAATATTATCACTTGTGTTCCTCTTCTATCTTTTTATTCTTGAAATTATTCAATATTTAATCCAGAAGAGTGACTATAAGTGAGCAGCAAGGTTTACTTGCCTTTGAGGGTGGCATTATAGTTTCAGGAAACCTAGGTGGTACAATGGATAGAGTGCCAGGTTTAAAGTCAGGAAGATTCCCTTTCAGGAGTTCAAACCTAACCTCAGACACTTGCTAGCTGTGCAACCTTGGATAAGTCATTTGCCCCATTTGCCTCACTTTCCTCATCTGTAAAATGTGTTGCAGAAGGAAATGGCAAACTATTTTAGTATCTTAGCTAAGAAAACCCCTAATTAGGTCACAAGGAGTCCAACAATTGGAAAATGACTGAAATTATAGTTTCAGTGAATCCAAATTATTCAATTAACAGCTACATTAAGGGCAAAATGCTGATAAAATGTATATTGAAATTCCGTATTTGCGTATGTAAATTACAGTGCTTGAGGCCATCCTTTGAAATTATTTTATTGTTTATTTAGGCACCTTCCTATTTGTAAAGTCACAAATTTATTTAATGACATACACAAAAATATAGTATATTTTAATCACATTGTCTTATTTTCTATTTGCATCAATCAATGAGTAATATGCTTATTTCTTAAAATGTCATCTGTGCATTGTTCTCTTGAAAACCGTTTCAACACATTGATGTCTATTTGTTGCTTGCAAACGTTCATGGTAAAATTTAAAAGAGATTTATAAACAAGTTTCCCAAAGAAAATGACACCAAACAACCAGGCTTTTAAAAATATCAGGCCTAAAAAGTCAAATACCTAGAGAATTTTCCTTCCTTGTGGAATTATTTTTAAATGATTTCTTATAAATTGTATAATCCAGATGATCAGTCACTTGTAAATATTTCTTAACTAAAGCATTGTCCTTTGACTAGTTTTTTTCTTCTTCTTATGGAAAACAGGCAAGCAATTCTGAAGAAGTCATAAGCTCCATTATAAATGGAAGGAAGGAAGCTTAGAGTTCTTTATTTTTCAACAACTCTGTTTTATAGATGAGGTTACTGAGTCTAAGAGTGTTCAAGTTACTTTTCCAAGTATATACAGGTGCCATGTTGTATTACATACAATTAATATGGCGTATAGGAAGGATAACAAGGTAAAACTAACAAGGCTGTTTTGAACAAAGTATTTTATCAACCATAAGGTGTGATGTGAATGAAAACTTCATGGGCTGTCATTAGGGTATGTGAATGCCAAAGACAAACCAAGTATAGGAAAGGTTGGAGGGAGTAAAAGCAAAACTCCAGAAAGACTCAAGGATTGAGCTTCATAAATTTAAATACTTTCTTTTTCTTCATTTACTGTTTGCTCCTCTGTATTCATCCTTCATTGCTGAAGAAGACCATGCCATCAGAGAAATGATGACATGACTTTTATGTGACTTTGTTTTGAGTGAGGGAGAGCTGTGGAGTTCACCAGCCTCACTTCTCCTCCAGAGTCATCTGAATCCAGTGACCAGATATTCATCAGGATGACTGGAGATGACCCAGGATGAGGCAATTGGGATTAAGCGACTTGCCCAAGGTCACATAGCTAGTGAATGTCAAGTGTCTGAGGTGAGATTTGAACTCAGGTCCTCCTGACTCCTGCACTGGTGCTCTATCCACTGCCCTACCTGTTTGTTACTCTACGGTCAGCCTGAAGAGCAAATAAAAATTGTTTTGAGAGTAAGCACCATAAGATGGATGATCAAAAACATTTATAATAATAATTATTATAATAACTGAGGGAACTCAAAAAAGAATAAGCAGAGTAATGGAAAATAATTTTAATGAGGCTTATTGTAGCACAGGAAAGGCTCATAACGTAGTAGACATGTAAATGGTCATTTAAACTGTGCTGGGAGTGAAGGTCCTTTAAAAGAGTATAAACTCCATGAAAGCAGGAAACAGTTCTTTAAGCTCACTGGTCCTCTACAGTCCCTATTCATGGATACTTAATAAATATTTATTTTACTAATTTATCTACCAAAGAGGAACTAAGAGGGTTGTTATTGCTCAGTCTGATTATTCGTAACTGGACCCCAGGCCCTTTTATCCATCACTGTTTCTCAAAGTCTGTCCAAGTTCATGTTCCGTGTTTCCATGACACTCTCTATCCATCTCATTTTCTATGATCCCCTTTGACTTTTGCCCTCAATCTTTCCTAACATGAGGGGCTTTTCTGATGAGTCCCATCTTTTCAATATGTGAACAAATTATTTAAGCTTCAGCTTCAGTATTTGACCTTGCAGTGAATACTTTGGATTAATTCCTTTAAGTATTGACTGATCTGATCTAGCTGTTCAAGGTTCTCTCACAAGTTTTCTCCAGCAGCACAATTCAAAAACATTGATCCTATGGTACTCAGTTTTCCTTATAATCCAACTTTTGTAGCCATACATTGCAACTGGAAAAAAACACAGTTTTCACTATACAGACCTTTGTCAGGAAGGTGATGTTGCTTTTGAATATGCTGTCCAAATTTGGCATACAAAGCAGTTATTCAGCTTAAGAACTTAAGTTTCATTTTTAAGAAATATGATAAAAAGTTTGGACAGTGACTTAGCTAAGAATTAGCATATTACAAGACCCTGGAGTTATTACAAACAGTATTTCAGGGATATGCATGGGAAATAGCCATTTTAATAAGGAAGAAACACTTGGAAATGATGTAATTTTTAAGGTAATTTCTTTTGTGAGTGCTTTACTGACCAGTGGAATTTATTTACCACACAGACCTTGCTATAAAATAGGTATTTATGGGTTAGGTTTTAATTAGAAATAATGGCTTGTAGAGTTGAAGTGATGAATTGTTTTATCCATATATTGGCTCCAGTAGGCTTGCTGAAAGATGATCCCATTGACAGCTTGAATGTAGTCTAACTAAATGCTTTGTCTCCAAAAACAACAGAAGTTGTGCTTTATTTTAGAAGAGGTCTGTGTATAAAAGCTGTAGGCCAAATAGTAATAATAATGTAAATAAACAGCCTTTTTTGGAGACAGATAATTTTATCTTGTATTAAAAATTATGATGATTAATAAGAAAAATAAATTATTGTGAGAATTTAAAATACAAATAGAATTGGAAGAAATTCAGCTAGTCTTGTCAAACTTATGACTGTAATGTAGCCTGTTTGATGAGATGGCTGAGCAGGTATAAAAGACATGTCATTCAGAAGGACACATTGATTCAGACTAAGGTAATTATTTCTGTTTAAGATAGTTAGCTTCTACATATAGTCCCTCAAAAAATTTGTCTAGAAACTAACATATATTCTAGCCACAACTTCATATTTGGAAACATACTTAATGAAGCATCACTTGGGAATAAAAACTCTCTATTGCAGACAAGGTTTATATATGTGATTTGCATAAACTTCACTGAACTTGTACACACAATCATTCCCATTTCTTATTTTATCTCATCTTTGGTTATAATAGTTTATAATATGTATTTTAATGTGCCGTATGACCATAGGTCCAGTAATGTTCCATCATATTAAGAACCAAATTCATTTAAGACCTTTGAAAAAAGTTAATAATGGTAGCAATAAAAATAACTTAATATCCAGGAGCTTCTTCAGTTAGAATTTTTCTTTGGAAAATGTGTTTTTAAAAATATTTGCCCTGGGTGGGGTGGTACGGTCAAGATGGCAGAGTAAAAACAGGGACTTCCCTGAGTTTTCCCCCAAAATCCTATAAATACCTGTTTAAAAAAAATGACTTAAATTCTAGCACTATTGAACACACAAAATGAAAGAAGAAACAAATCCCCAGCCCAACACAACCTGGAAAGTAAACAAGAAGGGTCTTTCACACCAAACAGGTAATGGAGCTCAGTCCTGCATGGACCACACCAGCACACACAGAATAGAGCAGGCCTCAAGACACTGAGTCATTGGCAGCAGTGGCAGTTTCCAGACTTTTCAACCTACAAATGCCAAAAAGGTCAATGGGAAAATTCCATAGGACCTGAGTAAGAGGAGCATTTGGCTTGGCCAGGTCTGATCTCCACCCCAGGGAAGTGTGTGTGTGGGAGGGGTGGAGGCAGTAGCAGCAGCAGAAGCAATGGCAGAGGCTGATTCCGGAGGTCTGGACCCACAGACAGTGTGGGATCATGCAGCTGATACAAAATTCCTGAAGCCTGGAACTGTACTTCCACTCCAACACCCATCCCAACTGGAAGCAAAGTCCTACATTGACAAAGAGTTAGAAAGTCAAGTATTTGGGTGTGAAGAAGAGTAAACAACATAAAAAAAACAAAAACAAAAACCTCAGATTATAGAATCTTCCTTTGGTGACAAAGACCAAAACGTACAACCAGAGGAGAACAGCAGAGTCAAAGCTCCTACATCCAAAGCATCCAGGAGGAACATGAATTGGTCAGAGGCCATGGAGGAGCTCAAAAAGGATTTTGAAAATCAAGTAAGAAAAATAGAGGAAAAATTGGAAAGAGAAATGAGAGTGATGCAAGAAAATAATGAAAACTGAGTCAACAACTTGCTAAAGGAGACCCAAAGAAATACAGAAGAACCTTAAAAAATTGACTAACCCAAATGGCAAAATGAAGTCCAAAAAAACCAATGAGGAGAAGAATGCCTTAAAAAGCAGAATTGGTCAAATGGAAAAGGAAGTCCAAAAGCTCACTAAAGAAAATTAGAATGGAGCAAATGGAAGCTAATGACTTTATGAGAAATCAAGAAATAATGAAACAGACCCAAAAGGATGAAAAAAATAGAAGAAAATGTGAAATATCTGATTGGAAAAATCACTAATCTGGAAAATAGATCCAGGAGAGAGAATTTTTAAAAAGTGATGGGACTACCTGGAAGCCATGATCAAAAAAAGAAAAAGAACTTAGATATCATCTTTCAAGACATTATCAAGGAAAACTGCCCTGATGTTCTAGAAGTAGAGAGTAAAATAGAAACTGAAAGAATTCACCAATCGCCTCTGGAATGAGGTCCTAAAAGGAAAACTTCTAGGAATATTGTAGCCAAATTCCAAAGTTCCCAGGTCAAGGAGAAAATATTGCAAGCAGCCAGAAAGAAACGATTTGAGTACTGTGGAAATACAATCAGGATAGCACAAGATCTAGCAGCTTCTACATTAAAGGATCCATGGGCTTAGAATATGATATTCTGGAGTTTAGAGAAACTAGGATTAAAACTAAAAATCACCTACCTGGGAAAACTGAGTACAATCCTTCGGGGGAAAAATGGAAATTCAGTGAAATAGAGGACATTCAACCATTTTTGCTGAAAAGAGCACAGCTGAATAGAAAATTTGACTTTCAGTTACAACAACCAAGAGAAGCATGAAAAGGTAAACAGGAAAGAAAAATTATAAGAGACTTATTGAAGTTGAATTGTTTGCATTATTATATGAAAGGATAGTATTTGCAACTCATGAGACCTTTCTCAATGTTAGGTTAGTTGGAAGAAATAGATATAGACAGACAGACAGATACATACATACATACATACATAGATACATAGATGGGTGGATGGATGGATGGATGGATGGATGGATGGATGGATGGATGGCACAGGGTGAGTGGAATATGAAGGGATGATATCCAAAAATCACATTAAGGAGTGAGAGAGAAATATATATTGGTGAGAGAGAAGGAGAAAGGGAGAGATAGAAAAGAGGCAAGAAGAAGAGGGGAGATGTGAGAAGGAATGAGTGAACTTTACTCTTATTAGATTTGGCTTAAGGAGGGAATAATATACACACTTAATTGGGTATCTTACCCTACAGGAAAGTAGGGGGGAAGGGGATAAGATGGGCAGGATTTCAGAAGGGAGGGCAGATTGGGGGAGGGGATAGTCAGAAAAAAATACTTTAGAAAAGGGACAGCATCAAAGAAGAAAATAGAATAATTGGGGGTGGGATCAGATGAAGGGAAATATAGTTAGTCTTTTACAACATGACTGGAAGTATTTTGCATAACTATATATGTATAACCTATATTGAATTGCTTGCCTTCTCAGTGGGGGTAGGTGGGGAGGGAAGAAGGGAGAGAATTTGGAATTCAAAGTTTTTACATGTAAAATTGTTTTTACATGGATCTGGGGAAAAATATGTAGTCGGTGGGGTATGTAAATCTTTTGTCTTCAAGAAAGTAAAGAAGGGGATATGAGGGGGTTATGATAAAAGGAAGGGCAGACTGGGGGAAGGAGTAATCAGACTGCATGTCATCTTGGGGTAGGGGGAGAGGAAAGATGGGGAGAAATTTGGAACTCAAAATTTTGTGGAAATGAATGTTGAAAAGTAAAAATAAATAAATTTAAATCTTAAAAAAATGCCTCTGCTGAGTCTTAATTTGTTTACCTTTAACATGGCACAAAATATATAAATATTAATTCATTCTGAATCCATCTAACAGATAATTAAAAATAATGCTATCTCTTAAGTAATAATTAGAATGACAAAGATTTTACATGTGATAATTCTGAAAATATAGCAGTCTTGAGCAAAATTTCTCACTTTTTATCCAGATAGATAGATAGGCAGACAGATAGACAGAGACAGACAGACAGACAGACAGACAGACAGACAGATAGATAGATAGATAGATAGATATAGATCGATCGATCTGGTGTGATGCCTGCTCTCCCAAGATGCCTCTTTCATGTCTTCAGTAGCTTCATAATTTGACACAGTCTATCTTATATTTTAGAGAATGAAATCCCTAATATGTAAAAGAAATCGTGCCTTTTCATCAGCTCACAGAGCCCATTTATCATAAGTTATTATCAATTAGAATTCATATAACTACATAGCTTCTGTCTTTCCTCTTATTGCTATACAAGCTGGCCTGAGAATAACAGTATCGCTCATGGTCAGTGTCCTAGGTAGCTTGTGAAACCTAACAACTCTTGTCGCAATTCAAGAGAAAAATAATGAGAATGAAGAGGCAGAAAATGAATCATGTATTAAATTCCCATTTCACTCTCTGTATACATGGAAAACTCATACATAGTGTTCTCATATGACTCCCTATAACAAAACTCACGAAGAAAGTTGAAGTCATAATATCCCCACTCTGTAGTCTAGGAAACTGTGATGGCAATCCAATTTGGATCTTTTGCTGTTTTTGTTTTTCTAAAAGTGCCTCTGATTGAATAATGTGCTTAAAGATCTTCCCCACCCATGGATGGGCCTGCCCACTGAGGGAAGCTAGATTCGGGGAGTTGTTTTGTAGGAGGGTCCCAAGCACCTTTAGTTTTTTTCTGTTGAGGCACCGGATCAGAGGGTCATGCCCTCTGGCTCTGAAAAGTGTATAAATACTCTGAGGGTGAGGTTTTACTTTGGGATTTACTGAGTAGAAGTATTTCTTTGACCTGAGAGACTCTGAGAAACAGCTAAGGAGTGTTTCCTGCCACCAAATTCCCCTCCCACACCCCCCCACCCTCTGCCTGCTAGCTGTGTATCTATGTAATGGTCAGACAGTTTTGAAAGCTCTGTCTGTTGACTTGATTTCCCTGTGTTTTCTCTGAAGTTCAGTATGCCGACTTTTTCCCCTGAACTAACTGAATGATACATGTGTTTGATTAAAGTGATTGTTAACCCCTCAAAAGTAGCCTTTCCTTTTATGAATGCAGATCTAAGAACCTGTGGTAGTAGGCTCCCCGTGTATGTTGGGGTGCTTACTGATACAGAAACTGACATGTAGGAGAAATAACTTGTTGAAGATCAATCAGTGTAATGGCTGAGTTGGATCTTTCACACAATGCTTTAATCTCACCTCCAAATAAATTACAAATAGAGGTTAAGCCTAGGATTAAGTCAGAGTTAAGATTTCATCTCAAATTTTACTGGTTCCAAATAAACAATCTTTGCCCTGTATCCTTAGCTCACGTCTTTGGATGCTTTCTGGAACTGGAAAAAGGCTGAGATATGGGGCCGTACATTATTGATTGGTCTAGAATTTAAATAAATGTTTTAAAATCTAATCTGTTCTTTTTGACTACTTAGGAATGATTCACATAAAATTTAGAGCATTCCACTTTAAAATTTCATACTATGCACTAAGAATCAGAAGGCTTAAAATTCTGATATTCAGTTTTTGTTCCTATAATCAAGTGTAATCGGATAATGGATGCACATAGAACAGTTTCTTTCATTCTCATCACTGTAGACTTTGTTATTACCAGGAATCCCACTGGTTTCTGTTAAACTGTGCTTAAACCTGAGTTATAAGACTTTTGTATCAAGCAGTGTCCTTAGCAACACAGTATTTAATAGTTTTTACTTTTACAGTTCTAGTATTTATTCTTAAAATTACCCACTTTTCCTAGATGTAACCCATTTTCTATTACAGCAGGATTTAAAATGTATTCAGTTTGGTGGAAGAGATATAACTCATAGAAATGTGTGCTGGTGAAATTGGCCATTTGCATATCATCACTCTTTTTAAACAAAATTATCTTTACAAATGATATTTTCATTTGTTCTTATAAGATAAAACTAATTTACTGCATAGTGTGGTCAACTGAGAAACCTAGTGCAGAATCACTGGTTCTATTGGAGTTGTTTTTCAGATATTTAGCTGGAGTGCAGATGATAATCTGCTTTAACCATAGAATTTACATTCACGTTTGATAATATGGCATAAGAGTAAATTGTCAGTATCACTTCCTCTTCATGGTAGAGAACCTCAGAGGTTAATAGTGATTCATTAAATTTTGCCACACAGGTATTATTGCATTATAAATGTTTCATACAGACTTTGTTCAAAAGATTTATCGAAATAAATGATAGGGATAGGGATTGGACTGTGATTTCAGTGTTTCAGGGAACTATATCATCAATCCAATGAAGGTAGTAGGTAACACATTCCTGGAATGGAGAAGGGGTAGAGCAAATTCATAGATATGGGAGAAGTGTGATGAAGTATGAGAACATTTAGAAGTCTTGTTTGTATGGAATGAAGCCTACATGAGTAGGAGTAATGTAAACTAAAAGTTAATGGGTAACAAATTAGGGAGAGAAAGAGAAGATTGTTGTTCTTAAATGATAAAATTAGCAATATTTATATGAATCAATTAAAAGAGAAAGAGAATGTTTATTATAAAAGAACACATTTATGAAATCAATTTATTTCAAATTATAAAATAGTTTCCACATATCATGTTTGCTCACCCAGTGAAGGGCAATTCATTTGCCAAAGGGTTTAATTCTTAGGGATTTTTACTGGAGTTGTAATTGACAACATCCTTTAATTTCCCTGTAAGATGAAGTGTTAACATTCAGAAACGACATTTTGAACTGTGATTTTCTTGCACGTTTTTTTCCTTTAAAATTATTTTTAATGAAATAAGATTTTTTTTTTTTGGGACATCAAACATATCTTTTCCATGTGTTTTGAAGTAATTCCTTTTGCAACATACACTTGTAATTTCAAATCCTTTTAAGTGGAAATTTAATTAAACTACATCAGTAGAATTGTAAAGGAGAATATGTATTTTTGCAATAATCTAGAATAAAAAATGACTTTGCTTCTTTCTTGTATTTTCCTCTAAATTATATAGTTATGCAGTTGTGGCCTCTGTATGTATACCATCACAAACTTGTCTTCTCTAGTGTTCCCCAGTCCATCTTTATGACTCAGTCAGTTTTCTGAGTTACTGCCCATGGTAATAATGCCCTTTTAAAAAAAAAAGTTTATATTTGTACTCCTGGAGTTAACCTCGCATTTCCCTACATGAGTCAAACTCTTGGGAGAACAGATTTTCTTTAATCTTTAATCTTTCTTTAATATATATTTTGGTTGAGGAACATTAGCACACACAAGCATAGCACTATTTTTTTTATTTTTTACTAGAAGAGAGATCTATGAGGTCAAAATGTAATGAATAAAATTGTACTTGAAATTGTAGATAAGAAATCTTGTTAGTTACTTGGTCAAGGCTGTGAAGTGTTGTGACATGGTTGAGACTTGATTAGTTTGCAATGATGGGTAAAAATGATTTGTGAAAATTATTGACCTTTCTATGCTGACCTCATCCTTTTTTTTTATTTCAAATTCTCTCCTTTCTCACCACCTCTTCATCCATTGACAAGTATGGTGATCTCATCTTGAGGAGTAATGTTAATGTAGCATGATATTTCTGGAGAAATAAATAACTTTTTGCCTGATAGAGGAGATTACAAGTTTATCCAGACATATCTGAGGCAAAATTAAAGAAACTGATCATCAGTAGCATGCCAGTATCAAAAACAAGAAAAGTTCAGCAAACACTTTGCTAAGTGGCGTGTTTAGATTTGTTTGTCCCTCTCTCCTATATATGTTCAAAAGAAAGGTTACATGTATGTGTAATATGCACATTTCCCTTTGAATTGTTTATACTGCTTATTCTATTTTGTTTTTGTATATTGAAGTATTCTAAAAATATAGATTTTATTTCTTGGGCATTGTATGTAAAAGAGATTCTAAATTTTAAACGTCATGGACCCATTCTTATTAAAGATAAACAAAAACAAATTACATTGAAATATTGTTAGTAAAATATTTTTCAAAAACAAGTTCATGCACACAAGCATGAAGAACTCCTACTCTAAGTGAAGCAGGAGGATTATTGACTGGGTACACAGAAAATCATCTTTTATTTCAAAGAAATCAAGTTAGAAAAGAATAAGAGAAAAAAACCCAAACTATGTTTATTAGTTTTAAATTTATTTCAATGATATCCACATTTGAAAGGGAATCATATATATCATTAAAGCCAAAATGGAGATAGAAACTTACCAGGTCAATGGTTTTATTCCTTTCTATTGTGTACTCTTCTATTAGAACTTGTCAGTATTAGTAATACTGATGGAATAGTCAGTATTTGCTGTATTCTTAGGTGTTTGGGGGTTTGTTTTGCTTATAATTTATATGCAATTTGTTATCAGTTGCATCATATTAGAGACTGATGTTTAGCTTTGCTAATTGTTATGAGTATAGTGATGATGGATGACATTCCCATACAAATAAAACATGGTAGATGGACTTGAATAAGTATGAACTGCACCTTTTTTTTTCCTTTCTTTAAAATTTTTACAATACATTTTATTTTTCCCCAATTACATGTTAATAATTTTTAAATTGTTTTTAATGTTTTGAGTTCCTAATTATATCCCTCCTTCCCTCCTTCCATTCCCTCCTCCCTGAGATAGTAAGCAATCAGATATAGATTATACATGTGCATTTACGTAAAACATTTCCACATCCATTTTGTTAACAGAGACATGTACATGATTTTTTTTTTAATTTAGTAAGTTGGAATGGAGTTTTTATGATGTTGTATTTCCCATGCGTTCATATTTGTTTTTCTCTCTTCTGTGTCCTACTCCACACCTATTTCTCCTAAAGTCATTTTGTATGCCGGTTAGGAAGATATCACTAGAAGTGAAAGTTTTAGTACTTCAGAAAGTCCAAAATATATGATAAAATGTAAAACTCTACTTAGTAACTATTAGTAAAGATTTTTATAAATTCCTTTTCTGTTCTCCAAATTAAATTAAGAATATAAATATTTTCAGTTCTAGTTTACTAAAAGCAATTTCATTAGTATGAACATGACAATGTGAATTAATTTTACTTTGCATGTAATCAGCGCTCAAAATTTATCGGTAATGAATGAAGAACGTAACTTAAATGGCTAGTTGCTCCTGTGGAATACGGTTGTTTCAGAGCTGCAGCATGTCACATACTTTGAATTTTTACATCTTTCTATGTTATTTTTTTTCTGCAAAAAACCACAAGGCTACTAATCAATTAAATGCAGGCCTGGATGGTATTGTTCAGATATGTATTCCCCTGCCATTAGAGACAAGCTCTAGTGAGCAGTATGCTTGCCATTGATGGGGAAATAATGATCAGTTAAATGAACTCTGGCTTCATAAATAAATCCATGACTGTTTAGCTCCCATACCTCTAATTTGTAATAAATGAAGAACTAAAAAGAGATGGGATGTGAGGGACTTTTTTTTTTTTTTTTTTTTTTTTTTTTTACTATTTTGACATTTTTAGATTTGGCACTTGATTTTACCTTCTATTCATTTTTTAAATTTTATATTTGTGTTTTTGCATGTATGCTTATAGCGCGGTAATCATTGCCTTTGAATGATTAACTCATCATGCTAATTAGACCAAAGTAATACTTTTTTGGGGAGTGGGAGGATCTAATTCTACTTTTTGGCCATGACAAGCAGTGTACAACTAATTTACTTAATTTCTTCTTGTGTATAAAATAAATAGCATCAGAAAATAGAAATAATGATGTATATGTGTGTTTATGTGTGCATGTTTGTGTATGTCTGTGTGCATGTGTTTATATGCATATGTGCATGTGCACATACAAATAAAAAATAATTCATATGTTTAAGGATCCTAATATTTATTATAGGAATATACTTTGAATTACCTACTGGATATTTCTACTTGATATATTGCTCTCACATCATAAGATGCCTAAAAAGAAATGATATTCCTTGCCAGACCCTCTCCTCTAACAGAACAGTGGTCATACCATATGAGCTCATGCATGAGTCCCTTCCAGTCAGGTAGTACTGGCTAAAGTCTATATTACCCTAAGATAGCCTTTGAGAATTTACAGTATGACTTTAGTGAGGGAGTTTTAGCTTCTCAAGAATATAACTTCCATTTATAACTTCATGTCATATTATCCAGTTAATTGTATTAATGAGTTCTGTCCGTATATATGCACAGAGACTTAGTATGACTGTATGATAAATAGGTATGTGTATGTATCTATATGTCTGTGTACATACATACATACATACATCTATTTGGAGAGAATTTTTACTTTATATAAATTTGGATTATGCAAATTTGATTTTACATAAAGAATTCTAAAAGAAATCAACATTTAAGGAAAAAAACCACCTGTATTTTTACTGTACTTCACTATGTTTTCTCTCCATTTCTCACTCTTCCTTGAAAAATTAAAAAAAAAATTTAAAAACCTTCTAAATAAAAGCAGAAGAAGGGATGAACTCAGATACCTCCATGAAACTGGGGGCTTGGCTTAAAACTCTGGCTGAGAGAAGGGACCTTTGCCCATCCTACCCACCTGCCCAGGTATCTTCCTTTCATCTGTCTGTGCTCTCTTACCATGTGTCTGTCCCTGGCCTCTGCCTATCTACAGTTCTCCATCTTTGTCCTGGCTCCTGCTCCCTCCTCCTTCCTCTCCTTCCACCCTAGCCCCTGCATGGCTGGCTCCTCTCTCCTTGGGCTCATGGCTTTCCTCCTCCCTTCCTCAAGGCATAGACAAATTTGCATTAAGTTAAATTGCTTTACTTAGTGATCTGCAGAAGGGGCCACTTATATAAAGCAAGAACTCTGTGTGTGTATACACACACACACACACACACACATACTGTGGGCACAATAAACAGTCTAAACATGTACTGTATGGGCATATGCATATACATGCAAGCATATATGTATGTTTTTAAATTGCAGTTTATACATCTTGAACAAATCTGTATCACAGATCACAAAAAAACACTTTGATATCATTTAAGAGAAGAACTTGAAAAAATTATGCCACTCAAGAACTAGCTATACATGGTTACTACTGATAAAATTGGTGATTCAGAACCTAATTGTAAAGTACCATCTGCTGGCTCATGCCAGTAGATTCTGTATAGTTTGTGCAGTGGAGGTAGTTAGGGCATCTTGCTTGAAAACACTTTATTAGAGGCTAAAATCTGGAAATGGAAAGAGATTGGTGATAGTGATTGACAAGTGAGACATCTAAAATACATAGGTTTTATCACAATATGTGGTTCACTCATGCTTATCTGTTTGCTACAAGATTCCAATATCTTCAGGATCCTATGCTTTTTATAGGTGATATTTAGAGGGGAAAAACAGAAAATACCACAGTAAAGATGGGATTGTGAGTTTTAATTTCAATCAGCAGTCATCCTATGTCACTGTTCTTTCTTTAGCTAATCTGTAAACTGAGCCTAGCAGTCTTCTTTAAAATATTGCCCCCAAACACACACATATGTATAAATACACACATGTGTATATACGTATACATGCATACATGTACATATACATATATTCATACATATGCTGGACATGGGTTACTATAACCTAGGTTTCAGTCTCAACTCTAACACTTAGTGACTGTGATCTTGGTTGAATAACTTAATATCTCTCAGTTTTAGTTTCCTCACCAGTGAAAAATGAGAGTTAACCTAAATAGCTTTTAATGTTCATTCTGGTTCTTGACTCATAATCTTATGACTTGTACTCTTATCCTGGGCATAGCCTTTTAGCCATCTAATCCAATCCCCTTTATTTATCAGAAGAGAAAATTGAGACACAGAGTGTGTTTAATTTCCTTAAGGTCACATCAATAGTAAGTGACAGAGCCAAGGATTTGAATGCAAATCATAGGATCAATCATAAACCTAGAACCTCAAGGGGCATTAGCCATTTAGGTCAATCCCAACATTTGTCACTGATGAGGAAACTGAGGCTCAAAAATTAAGTGAAACTGAACAAGAGCACATAGTCATTAAGTGGAAGAGATGATATTGATGGCCAAATTGAAGAATTCCATGTCCAGAACTTTTTATATAGTATCATCCTTCATCTGTAGCATCTGCTGTCATCATAAAGTCAGCAATTTGCTCCTCCACTTGGAAATATACTACTTCCTAGACTTGAAGTCAACTCTAGAATTCATCATGATTTCTAAAATATTATTATAATGCATTCCTACTTAAAATATAGGCAGAAAACCCCCAAAAGTATGTAGTTATTGTTATTAGCTAAAAATAAGACTGACAGTTTTAGCTTAAATTGCTTTTTAACTCTAAAGGCCAATAATTTGCTTCTTTGAGCCAAAAAATTCTCTTCTTCCCTTTAAAACTTCAGTCAGATTTCTGGTATATAGTAATACTTGAATCCTATGGTCAATTACATCCACACATGGCTTTATGTTTCCTGAATGAATAGTAATAAGAAAGCCTTTGTTTTTATGGTTTTTCTCTATTATTTTCATTCTCTTTACCAGACTTTGCAAGAGGGCGTTGAGGAGGCAGGTTACACTCAGGGGAAAAAAAAAAAAAAAGCAGGCATCTAGATTATTTCTGGTCAGGCTTCTGAATGCTATGAAACATTATATTTTTTTGCATGTGTGTCATTTCTGTTTTGTACTACGGCTGATAAACATAAAAAGGCATGAAAAGATCAAAATATAGGGTAGCATTTTGAACACAAGTTACAAAGATTCACATACAAAGGCACTTTGTTCTAAATGTATTGCACCATCTCTGACCCCTTCTTGGGAGGTTCTCTCCATTTGGTATCAAAGGGTCAAATAATTTTGTCTCAGCTACAAGTAAGCTGGATATTAGTTTGAGGCAACAAACTTTTTATTTGCCAACTGGTTGCAGAAATATTTGGCATTTGTTATATTCAAAGTCTTAAGGAATTTGTTTTAATCCTTTTTGAATGCTCAATCAAAATAAAAACCTATGAAATGGATTTATATATATATATATCAAATTTATATATATAATATATTAAATTTTATTTTCTATCTAATGTTTGATTTGCGACATTACATATCCTCTTTCTAAATAGAGGGGTTATTTTTGTTAGTCCTAAAAATACTTTAAAAATATATCTGTTCTTTCATCTCTACATTTTCAATATCCCTTTGTTTGAAGATATATTCACTGATCATATGTGGTACTTATGCTGTAGAGTATCACTGAAGTTCTCTTTCCTTCAGTGCCAATGGAAGTAGGAAAGAACTGTAGGTGAGCCAAAGGTTTCCTGCCTAAATGTACTAGTAGTTTAAAATAGAGTTTTGTCTTAGTTTCTCAGGGAGGATCAGGATGAATGTAGGCTGTACCCTAGCTTCAAATGTCAAAACCTCTTTCCTTCATTATTATTCAGTGCAGGTGTCAGTGGGTACAAGGACAAATTCCACTGTCAATTGTGTGTGATTTACATGAAAAGCTCATTAATTCACTAACACTGGATTTAGATGTGTTCACTTCCAAAGAGTATAATTTTAAACACAAAGTCCAAATATATTTGATTCTAGCTGCTGAAACAGTATATTTAATCAGATTTGAAAACAATGAAGTGAGCTGGTTTTATTTTTCATTTATTCTTGAAAACACTGGAAGGAGAAAACTGAACCAAAGTGGTGTTTATCTCTCTCTCTCTCTCTCTTTCTCTCTCTCTCTCTCTCTCTCTCTCTCTCTCTCTCTCTCTCTCTCACACACACACACACACACACACACACACACACACACACACACACACACACACACACACACACACACACCCCACACATATTTTGGTAAAGTATACTATACCCAAATACATCTGAATTGGGGATATTTTAGTAGTTTAGGAATATTTGTATTCATATTATTTTTAGTTAGCATAGTTTTAGGGTTTTGAAAAATGCCCCTCCTTCCTCTTGGTTAGCTTTCCTTCTTTACTTTCCATCATAAACCAAATCTATTCTTGGTTTGATTGATGGAAAATTTGATGCATTAATCAATTTTAATATGATGATTTTTGCTGCTAAGTTATTGGTCTTGTTTCTTTTAGTTAACTGATTTCCATTATAATAGATGTTTGAAATACAAATGTCTTTAAAAGTACCCATTGTGTTGGTTGGTTGCTTAGCTAATACTAAAGTGTTACAAAAGAGGTTCAAAAGAGTAGAGTTATTGGGAAAACATTAATAAAATGTATTTCTGTGTATGTATGTGTACATAAAAGAATATCTTAAGTTGAAAGGTGGCATTTCAAGCATCATGGCATGTTTTGGAAAAGAATGTCTCTTAGTGCTCCTCATACTATGACAATGCCTACTTAATCCACCTATTCATGGGATTATATGTGCATTCAAGAGTTCAGTAAATTTAGGCTGGAATGGATTAGGAAAGGAGACCTCCAAATCTGAAAACTCTGTTTCTTTCTCCACGTTTCCTCTGAGTACACTGCAGTCAGCTAATTTTCTCTTCCAGCAAAAGGCCTCACCCCATTTGGAAATTCAGAGATCAAACTCACTCAGGGTTGGATTTCTCCAGGAAAGGAAGACAGAGCAAGGCTATCAGACAAGGTTACAGCACTGTCCAAAGGCTCACTGCTTTGGCATCAAGGGAAAATTCTCAGCAATTGTTTTATGGTTCATTGTGCCTAATATGGTAGGTACACTGCAGTGTCTCTTAGACTAAAATAACCATGGCAAGAACCCCAAGTAAAACTTTTGCTAGAAGACACATTTTAAAAATTCTCTTTATCCTCATTCGTGATTGTCTAGGAAGACAAATATTAGTTGAACATTACTAACAAATAGCAGGTAAATACACGTGCAAATCTATACATCAAGGATATTTAAAAATACATACAATATGTCATCCCTGTGGACTCCTTACTTCTGTGCAGGAGTGGGGAAAGGAGTCTTCTCAGATTTCTTCTCTGGGTCATGCTTGCTCTTTGTAATTTCTAACATCCACTTAGTAATGTTTTCTTGTTTATTCATTCCATTTACCTTGTTCCTACACACACACACACACACACAATTATCTTGGTTCTGCTTGCTGCACTCAGCATCTATTCACTTAAAGCTTTGCATGCTTCTCTGTTGCTTTATTACATTCTGCATTTCTTATAGCCCAATAATATTCCATGACAGTTGCTTTAGCCATTCACCAATTGGTGGATATTTACCTTTGTTTCCAATAGTCTTCGACTACAGAAAAATGCAACAACTGTTTCTTATCTGAAACTTCTTTGAAGTATCTTCCTAATAGTTGAATCTCTGAATGAAAGGTTATGAACATTTTAGTTACATTAGTGACGTAATTCTAAATTCTCTCTAATATGGTTGTCTTTATTGTCGGGTTGTGCTCTCTTGAACACTAACACTAATCTAGTGTATTTATTTTCCCACAACTCCCTCAACATTAGCTGTTCCCATCTTTTGCTTTCTTTGCCAGTTTACTGAATGTGAAGTGAAATCTATAGATTGTTTTGATTTAAATTTCTCTTATTTATAGTCATTTGGAGTTTTGTAACTTCCCCTGTCCCTGGCTTTATAAATATACCCCTTATCTATAACGGTGAAAAGTATATAATCTATTTCTATTTTTTCCATTATGATTTTTAAAATGGTCATCTATTCATTTTGAATTTATAATATGGTATTGTGTAAAATGTTATGCTAAGCCTAATTTCTGCCACAATGTTTTCCTGTTTCCTCAACATTTTTCATCAAATGGGAAATTGTTTCCTAAATAATTTGTTTTATTTATTATTTATATGTAACATATGTAAATATAAATGTATATTATAAATATATAATATAAATATATTATAAGTATATTTACAATATATACTTATAATAATTTATATTAGTTAAAATATTTTTAAGTATTAAACATTGGGTTATATATTAATTCTATTTCTCCCTTCACAGCACTGTTCCATTGATTGTCTTCTCTATTTTATAAAACCAAATTGTGTTGATGATTACTGCTTTATGATATAGTTTGAGGTATGAAAATGTCTTTACTTTTTTGTGCATAACTTACTTTTTTCAATTTTCTTTGATATTCTAACTCTTGTTTCTTCAAATGAATTCTGAGACATGTACATAAGTATCTATACATAAGAAAGATATTAAATATGTATAAAATTATGTGTTTCTTGTGATGGAAACTAGAAGTGAGGGGTATTGTGTAAAAGGGAATGCTTAAAATGAGACTGAAAGGAAAGTTAATATTCTACTAGGTAAGGAAAGAGTACATGTCCCTACAAACTTTTGGAGACAGGAAATGGAGAGTTGTGAATGGGGCCAACTTGACTGAACATAGAGTAAGTGAAAGTGAATAAAATGTAGTAAGTCTGGAAAGGCAGAGGGCTCTAATTTCATTGGTATGAGTACTTCTGTTGTTTCAAAACTAAACCTTTCTATTCCTTTTTTGGGGTTCGGGTTATTAAATAGTCTTGTGAATACTCAAGTGATGATGATGATGATAAGAGCTATAATAATAGATAATTAATAATGGTTATTCTTATAACCATTACATTACACATGGACATTTATGTTACTTACATGTCATATTAATGTTACATTAACACATAAATGTGTTATTAATGCTATTAATAATATAATAGCATTTCTGGAGCACTTTAAGCTTGTGAAGTACTTTACAAATGTAATCTCATTTTATCCTCATAACAACACTAGGAGGTGGGAGTTATTATCCCTATTTTACAATTGAGGAAAGTGAGGCAGATATTCCCACAGTAAAAATGCTAGTAAGTACAGGCACACCACGGAGATGTTGAGGGATCAGTGCCAGACCATTGCAGTGTAGTAAATATTGCAAGAAAGAGTCAAATGATTTTTTTTTTTTTGCTTTCCCAGTGCATATGAAAGTTAAATTTGCACTATGCCATAGTCTATGAAGTGTGGAATAGTGTAATGTCTAAAAAAGTATATATGCCTTAATGGAAAAATACTTACTAACCATCATCTGAGCCTTGCTCACAGAGGGTCTTACCTTGATGTTGATGGCTGCTGACTGATCAGGGTGGTGAGTGCTGAAAATTCTGGCAATTTTTTAAGACAACAAGGAAGTTTGCTACATAAATGGAGTCTCACTTGAACACTTACAGGCCTTTTCAGGATTGTCAGTTGGTCTAATTTCAGTATTGTTGTGTCTCAGGAAACAGGGAAGTCAGAAGGAGAGAGATGGGAAATAGCCAGTTGGAGCACACAGAACACACAAAACATTTATCAATTAAGTCTGGTTGTCTTACGTGGAGAGAGTTAGTAGTGATGTCCAATAATGTACATTAACATTTCTCTCATTGTTTAAATCCTTATTTCCTCATGCAGTTACTTCATTGAAATGTCAGATAATCTTGTTTAATTTTAGTATACACACATACACACATATTTGAGGAGAGTACTAGCCGTGCCTTTTTTCTTACTGAATCAAATGTAATGTTCTTTTCATCTCTAAGCCAGTTTTGTGACAGTACATATCTAACTATCCAGGGAAGAACACCAAATTTGGATCCTGGCTCTGATGTTGTTAGCCTTATATGATTTGGCAAAAAATGATTCGTGTTCTCTTTTTCTGTTTGCTAATCAATAAAATGAAGGATGTAACTTTTATTGTCTCTTTCTTCTCTAAATTCTCTAATAATGTGTTCTACTCCATAAAATTGTCCGCACAACTTTATATATTCTCATCTTGTATTTTCATCAAGAATATCCTCAGTGTGTGAATACGTCATTCTCAAAGAGATGAGGCAGTTGGTCTATGGAGTGATAATTGTCAAGAGACAGTTTCTTAAATCTAAAACTTCAAATTAAGTCCAGTAACTTGTCCTGCTTTTTTGTTGGTATTTTATGATTTTTCCTTCTTTGTTTATTTCCCTCATAAAACCCAGAGTGAAAAATGAACATTTAGCTAATCATATTTAGTAATCCCTTTCCATCTCCCACCTCTTCTCCATAACTAGCTTGTTCTGAGTTCTCCAATAGGTGGAAAGGAGGGAGATAACGATTTAGATTAGACAAACTTCTTACCTTCAGGATGTTCCCTTAAGGCATTGCAGTCTTTTATCACCTGATCATTGGCAAACTCTGCAGCACTGGAAATTGTGAATCTGATAGCATTTGTATATTTGTTTGCCTACACATGTGTATACTACATACATACATACATACATCTATATTTATATATCTATCTATATATATAAATATAGATGTATGTATAAATCAAAGCATATATTACCTCATTACGTAAACATCATCTGTGAAATCTAAATTTATCCACTAAGGGAAAAACGATATACTTTACACATAATCTTAATCCCATTTGTTTCAAGTGAGCCATTTTTTCCCCAGCTAGTTTCAATGTAATGTATGGCTTGCTTCCACTGAAATGACCAGGTCACCAGTGTGCATTTTATTTTTTATTTTCTTTCAATCTCTAGTCCAGAATTCAGCAGGCAAGTAGGGATGTATTGAGACAGTTTGTCTTACTCATGACTCCTAACAAAGCTGTGCTTTACCCATCATTTCCCTTTTTTTATGACTTCTTGGGAAAGAAAATCTATAACTTATCATTATAATATCCTGCTCATGTTTCCCTCAATTAATTAGGAAGTTGGGATTGATATTTCTGTCTATATAATTGTAAATGCTTTCAACAGTAACTCTTCTCTTTCTTCATCCCTCACCCACCTTGCACTAACTTTTAGGACATTCATTCTTGGGTATCAGCTTTTTATATATGTTTTGAACTTTGTTCATCTGACCACTAAAGAATATATCAGAGTTTATGAGCATCCTTGTCGTTTTACATAAAGATCTAACATTGATTCTATAGAAAAAAAAATAATTGTGTGATTCAATACTTAATGCCTAATCTACTCTACTTTATTTTTTCAAAACTTTCAAAATATCCTTAAGATACATGTGATAGATATTAGAGAGTGGGAAGTTAGGAGGGGTATTTTAAAAATTAGGAAAAATAACAATTACTTTATATTTTAGGAATATATCATTTAGGTGTTTTTGTTGGTTTCATTTGTTTTGTTTTTGCTGAGGTTTAATCATTAATCCTTTTAATCATTCAAAGCCAATGTGATAGTCTGGAACAAGCCTTGGGACTTAGAAGCTCTGAGTTCCAGTTCTATCCCCATGATCTACTTAGTTCTGTAACTTTGGACAAGTCACTTAAATTCTCTTAACCTTCATTTCTTCATCTGATAAAAAAAATAGAGACAATAAATTTTGCCTTATCTACCTCACAAGGTTGTCATAAGAACAGAGGGCTATAATTTTTAATTCTGATTTTTAATTTTTATTCTAGGTATGGATTTACCAAATGTAAAAATACTCTTTTTAGTCATTGAGTTTGAGTAAGAATCTCACAGTACCTGTTGCTGGCTCTTCATACTGAATATTCTCTCTACCTGTCATCATACTTGGAAATGAGTATGTTATAGACAACTCTTAGTGAGAAGAGCTATTTTTATATGTGTAAAAATGATGGAGCTGGGGGAGGGGTGTTACTTTAAGAAATTAAATAGCATTAAATTTAAACAGCAAGAGAACTGACTGTGAATACCTTAAGAGTCTTTCTTGATTATGTAGTCAGACAGGACTCAAATAACTACAAAAAGTGTAATATAAGAACAAAATTTGCTAGGAAGCCAGCCAGATTAATTAAGGAAGATCTTCTCTAAGCCAAAGTGTACTGAGGTAGTAGGGGAAAAGAAAGAAAGAAACTTTTCTCCTTCTATAACTTCTCCTTCTCCATCTTATCCTTTAAAAACAGCAAATAAAGTAAAGAAACTCAAGCCTTGGAAGAAGACTATCCCTTCTCATGTTATTCTTTCCCATTATTCTTGGAGCCTTGCCTCTTTCTGTTTAGAACTATCCTGTTTATTAATAATGAAAGCATGAAAATGTATATGGTTTGGCTGCAAGGACAGGAATGAGGTATTTGCTTTTAGTTATAAGCTGAACTTTAGTTATAAGCTGAACTTATTTGAATCTTTGAACCAGATGAATTACTTAGAGGAAAAAGTTTAGAAGTCTGCTTTTCTAACAACAGCGCTTTCCTTTGTCATTTGTCATTTTCTTCCATTCAGCAGGTGTACTATTCTCTTTTAAATATTTTTTAAAACCTTGCATTTATCGCTAAGTAGCAAGTACTTCCAGAGTTGTCCTGCCATGCTCCAAAGTTTGAAAAGAAGAACTACTATCTCTGAAAGTAAGAGAAGGAAGGATCCTGGTAAATAGTTTTATAAAGTGAATTTTGTGAAACATGCTTCCATTTAAAAACAAAAATCTTTCATTGTAAAGTTTTGAGAATAAGACATTTTCTAAATGTTGATTTCTACTCCAACATGAAATGGAACCCCATCTTTCATTTCAAGGAAAAGATAGTGTAGTCAATGGAAATTCAATTAAGAGATGGAGGATACAGGATTTGCCATTGGTACTTGAGCACATCTTTGCTTCATTCCCCTCCATTTTTCCACCCATTAAGATGTGCTTGACACTCTATTTTTTTATAGTTGCTCTTTTTTAATCATTTAAATATCATCTGTATGACTTAGTAATTGAGGAACCTATGTGTCAAACGTCTCTTTTAAACCTCACATGGACATGATGACTCAAAGGAATGGGCTGAATCTTTGGAATGAAAGATGTACAAAGGTTACCTGTTCCTTTTTCACAGGAAGAAAATGGAAAGCGCACATAAGTTGTATATGGAGCAACCAAGTCAGGGATGAAAGAGCTCATTCAGCAGCTATTTCATAGAATCATTAAATTGGAAAATGTTTTTTAAGACTTTTTCATCAGGCACATATGTAACAACTGATGATTGTCAATTCAGTTTTAGGAGCTCATCAGGGCTAATGGCTCCTAACAACAATCTTGGTAGGCGTTACAGTATTTTGTAATTGACTTTCAGTTAATAAATTTGTTCCTTAAACAAAAAATCCTTCTTACTATATCTTATTTCCATTTTTTTTGTTGTTCTCTGTGGAAACAGAGAATGATTGGTTAGCATCCTTCATGTATCTGCAGACAGTTATTGAATCATCCTGAGCCTTTAGGCCTTCAGAATAAAGTGCTTGACTGCTTCCATACTTCTTTAGAGGTCTTATTTTCCATGCCTTAAATTGGTTTTGCTTCTTTTTCCTGGTCCCTATATGCTGTTGTCACATGTCATATAAAAAGTGAACACTTACATAAAAATGACACTACTCCTTATCAAATTTGTTTTTAATTGATCTGAGCAATGCTATGTATAACTGACATACAGCTTTTAGTTTTTACTTGTTCAGTTCATTTCAATTAAGGACATCAGTGTCTATTATGTTAAGATTCAGCATTGGATGCTGGAGATACCAGGTTGAAAACTCCCTCAAAATATCCCAAATAACTTAATAATTTAAAGGAGTTACCATAAATATAGAAAATAACTAAAAGACAAAATGTGGTCATTGCAAAAGAAAGATCTCGACAAAGTTCTACGAAGAATCTGAATGGGGACAGATCATTTATAATATAGAGCATTGGAAAAGACTTCTTGAAGGAAGGAATAGCTGGGCAAGGCCTGGAAGAAAGAACAGGAGACAAAAAGGTACAGAGAGATATAGAGAGACTGTTCTCCAGGCTTGGTTGGTGGTAGGAATGTGAGATGGAAGAAATAAGGATGACAATAGGAATAGTTCATTTAAATTAGAATACCAAGTGTGTGGAGGAGGAGTTATACACCTCTCTGTTATGGTTATAATTTAACTACCAGGCAACATGGTAGCACTCATTAGGGAATTCCATATTCAACCCTGGTGGTTTGTATATATGCCACTGGGGTGAAAGTGTCAAGTGCCATTTTCTATGTGATTAAGAGAGAGCAAAAGACATTCTAGTTCTTAGATCTGCCTTTCCCTATGATAAGGCAGTTATGATATATTAGCACATTAATCTTCTTGAGTCATGGACCCCTTAAGTGACATGGGAAGCCTAAGGATTACCTTTCTCATAATGTTTTAATATGCATAAAATAAAATACATCAGAGTACACAGAAAATCAGTTCTATTGAACTACAATTATCCAAGTATTTTTAAAAGTTCATTTGTTTTTATTTTAAAACAAAAAATTTTTCTTTGTAAAATTTTGAGAATAAGAAATCTTCTAAATTTTGATTTCTAGTCAGATTTGAAATGCAGTCTCATAATTCATTTCAAAGAAATGGCAGTAGAGTCAATGCATAAAACTCAGAATTAAGAGAAGTAGCCTATAAGGATATGTCATTTGTGCTTGACACATCTTTATTTCATTCATTTCCATTTTCCCATCCATTAAGGTGTGGTTAACGCTCATTTTTTATAGTTGCACTAAGCTGTTTAAATGTGGTCTGTAAGATTAAATAATTCAGGGACCTGCATGGATTACACTTATTTTATACCTCATGTGGGTATAATGACTTAAGAGAATAGGCAGAGTTTTGAATGTGCTATATTTTAGTGAATATTAATCATATGACTTTGGCAAGATAGAGTTGGTTCCCCATGGAAAGACATACATGGTGAAGTACTGCATATCATATTTTCACTCTTACCTTAGCATCAATAAGTAAATAAGCAATGCTTAATAACAGGGAGACAATGCATAATTTAAAAACAAAAAACCAAACTTCTGAAGGGCCCTACATTAGACTAGATATGGAAGTACTAGTATAATTATAACCTGAGCCCTCCTGTGACCAGGCAGAGAACAAAAGACACCCTGAGGATGTCCAAGTCACAATTTCCACATGACCAGTCATTACAGGTAAAAGTTTTGACTCATTCATCATGAGAGCATGCCATGTCAGATGCAGTACAGACTGGAACTCCAGAAGGTTTAAGGTTTGTTGGCAGTCACCTCTAACCTCATTGGACTGCAGCTGTCTCATCACATAGCAAGGGTAGCAGAATGGATGGCCAGCTCAGGAACAGAGTAGTGCCACCCTTATTTTTGCATTCCTCTTCCCTTAATTGTGACTCAACCTCTTCTGTCTGTAATAGTGTTGTTTTTTCTTCCTCATTGCCTATTGTGACATCCCATCCCAGTCTTAATAGTCAATGCTCCAGGCCAGTTGATTGAAGGGCAATGGAATGAAAGGTGTACAACAGGAATATTTTCTTGTATTATAGTTTCTATAATAGAATATATACGAGTGGATACACATACATATGCAAACATATATTAACATGCATGTATATATATTATATATATATACACACACACACATACATGCCTGTGTGTCTGCATTTAAAATTTGTTGTTCAGTGTACTTATCTTGCATCTTCAAATCAATGTTAGAGCTTGAAGGGTCGCCATACCTAATGTTGTATAAGATTCTTGAGAGATCATAGGATCAGAGTTTTAGAGCTTGAAGAGACCTTGGAAGTCATCTAGTTCACATTTCTCTTAATATAGCGGTGGAAACTGAGACCCAGACAGCTTAAACAACATGCCTAAAGTCACGCGCATTGTAATTGACATGGCTGGGATTCAGACTGAGTTCCTCTGGGTCCAAATTTGTTGCTATTTCTATTATACATGAGAAAATAAGTTAGCTTTCTTAGGAAGTAATAATAGGCTTACAAGAATTTTGATTTTAAAATAAGGGAAAATTGTTAGTATTTTAGAAGGGTCCCAGTGGACTACGAGTGACAATGTTTAGCAAGATAGCCACGTTGAGCTGGGACAGGTAGGGGTAATATTAAAAACAGTGGAGAAACTTTATCAATCCATTTCAAACATTTTGTTCAAAGAAATTCAAATGATATTATGGACTTCTCTAGTGATTTCATTGGTGTAGTGAACTCCCAGGTGAATAAACTATCTTTACCAGTCTAGATCAGAACCTTCTCTGTAATTTATGTTCTTAGAGAATCGCCTAGATCAGTGGTATCAAACTTAAATAGGAATGAGGACTACTGATCCCTATATAAGGATCCCTTAGGCTTAGTATTGATTTAGTTTTAAAACATAGTGTTATCTATGTTTTATTGTGTTTTATTAATTTTGTTGAATATCTCCCAATTACATATTAATCTGGATTGGGCAGTACTCTGGGGGACAGTGTGTTTTTGGCCTAAAGGTTTGAGAGATTAAATTTGCTCAGCGTCTAGCAACTAGGATGAGTCAGAGATGAAAATTAAACACAGGTCTTTCTGGCTTTGAGGCTAACTATATGTCCACTTTGACTTACTGACTCTGACTTTAGAGTAGGGATGCTTATCTCTAATCCTGATGGATAATGTCTTTATTTGTCTTGAAAGAATTCTTGGTTTCAAGTCAGAAAGCTCCCCTTACTAGCTATAATCTGTTAGGCAAGTTAAAGTTTTCAGGGCTCTGGTTTTCACATTTATAAGGTGGCAACAATAATAATACATGTACTAATCATTGTAAAAGGATCACTGTAGGAATCAAACGAGTATTTAAGCACTTTGTAAATAGTAAAATGCTATATAAATATCATATTTTAATTATTAATACTAATACGAATAATTTTATTTTTATCTTCTTTATCAATCTAGATTGCTTTTCAGGCTTAATTACTTTATTGCCATTTCTATTACCTAGAGCATTTATTGCTAAATATTTAAATTAATACTGGCTGCATGGTAATCGCTGTAAAAAATCATTCTATAAGTTCTCCTGGGTTACTGGGTAAGATTGACAGGCTTTCTTAAATGTGACCCTTTAGCCAGTTGGGCATTCAACCAACCATAGTCCAGACCTTATCATTCCTGGTTTGTTGAGAATGGTATGTGGGATAGAATGGAAAGCCTCATTACATTCCAAATAGATTAGATCTATTGCCTTCTCCTTATCTACATTACCTGCACCTTTATCATAGAAGGAAATTAAATTGATCTGGCATTATTTATACTTTACAAAGCCAAGTTGGTTACTACCCAGTACCTCCTGCTCTTGTAGGTAATTGAAAATTGATTGGGTGTTGGAACTCCCAGGTATTGGTCTGTAATAATAACTATTATCCTCTTTACCTTTCTTGTGGAGAGGCACTATATTTACCCTTTAACAACATTCAAAGACTTCTGGGATTCTCCATTAGGTTAAAAAATTAATAGCTAGTGGCTTGACAATGGCGTGTATTAATTGCTTAAATATCCAAGGATGCTTTTGGGTTCTTATTATTTATATACATATATATATATGTGTGTGTGTGTGTGTGTATGTGTGTGTATTTGTATACACACATATATGTATTTGTATACATATATATATTAATAATACAGTTAATTTTTCACTTTTCCATATTAATGTGGGAACTTGTTTAGGTAATCCAAATAGCAGATATTCCAAAAACTCATTTGCATTTAGCTTTGGGATATGCTTATGTACTTCATCTGATTATGAGTTTGTGTAATGTGTTCAATGAATGCTTGTGGGCTTATTGATTAAATAATAATAAAGGCCCACTGTGAAAATTTGACTCATGAAGAGACAGAAAGCTATCAGACTTCCTGAGGCTGCTTACCTGCTAAGAACTCTTCTTTCCCTCACTTTTTATCCCTAGGAACCTGGTCAAAATTTTCCCTTAGACAGAGGCCAAGTACTGGTCCGAAGCAGCAGGCTTGTTTCTACTTGGTTCCTACTTATTCCTAGGAGGTAATTAAGTGTTTAGATTTAAGAGCTACTGGGTTAATGTAAACAGTGGTCCTTTTATGTGAACAAAAGGCTCATTTAAGCCTTGTACAGTAACACTATTAATAAGAACTTGAAAGCAGATAAAGTACAATGCAGATAATGAGGAGATGGCCAGTAATTCTCTTCCCCAATACAGTCTGACTTCCTTGTTGTCACACAACTAATTAGAGTCACAGTTCTGATTATCTGACCACAGACCAACTTTTCACTAACAAGGAGAGAAATATTAAACATCTCCTCTATTCCTTTTGTAATCATTAATTTTTTCATGTTTCTACTTTGTCTGTTAAGATCCACTATTGTTTTTAATCCTTATTTTTTTCAAGGTTATTTTTCCCAATAAAAGTGTTAGCAGAGTAGGAAGAATGCTGGATCAGAATCACATTAAGACTCTGCTTGCTTTTACTACTTATATGATCTTGGATAAATCAATTCACTTTTTAGGACTCAGTTTGGTTATCTATAAAATTGAATGAGTTGGGATGGATGACCTCTAAGGTCCCTTTCCTAACTTAAATCTATGATGTTATAACTTTCCAGTTTCAGTCTTCTTAGATTAGCTCCTTTTCTCTTTCTCCATATACCTGTGCTATTGCTTAGGGCTTTTACTTGGTAAGCTGGCTCCATATGTTTCCTTCTCTAAACCCGGAAGCCATTTGGAACTCTGGAAAAGACACTATATTCTAGACCATTAGTGAGGATACAGGAGCAGAACTCAAACTGGCTAAAAGCAAAAATCATAAATCCTGAATGTAAAGAAATTGTTCTCTATAGGGATTATTATTGAAAGTTGTACATAATGTAAAATTAGATATTTCCCATTCTTGCATTTTCATCAAATTTGTTATCATCCCTAGCTTTCATTACTCTTAATAGACATTAAATTTATCATGCTTATTAGCTTCTATCCTAAAGTAGTATTAAGAAAATGAAAAACATCAGGAACTAGCATAAAATAACTTGGACATCCTTAACGTTGATTTTTTTGGAATATGTTTTGAGTGTTAATATTAGTATTTTAAACCCTATGATTATTTGAATTAATATATTTTTAATCCCATGATATTTGTAAGAATGAATTTTATAGAAGTTCACAGAGTAGAGTTATTCCAGAGTTGAAAGGTACATCAGAAAACATTCACTCAAATCCAGATCAGAAAAGGAAATAGTCTTCCAACATACCTGACAGTGAAGGTCATTTAGTTTCTGCTTGGAGACCTCAAGTGAGAGGCAAATGACTGCATTTTACTTTTGGATGGTTTTAATTATGATTAGGTAGTATTTCCCTACATCAAGTCTAAATTACTCTCCCTAACTCTGCATCCCAAGATTGTATCTTTTTCTGACCTCCAGGGGACTAAACAGAGCAAGGGTAATCTGTTTTTCACAGAACAACCTTTCTGGTACTTAAAGACAGCTATCATGTTCTCCCTAATACTTCTTTCTCTAGGCTTAAAATCTCTAGTTTCCAACACTGATTCTTATGTTTTATATCCAAATGATGTATTTATTAGATGTCTATATTCCTCTTGGACGAAAAGTAGCAAGAATGATAAAAAACTCTAATAAATATGAATTATTGTTAGTAGTTTGTATTCTTTAGGGACCTGGAGGAAGCCTCCCCCAAGTACATTTATGACAAGAGCCTACCTAGGCACCTTGAGCCTGAGAAAATGGTTTATAGAGCAGGAATTTATGCCCATTTCTTCTTCCTTATGTCATCTGTAAAAATAAAGAATAATTGGCAGTTATGATTTTTCTAGCTTAGCACTTCCTGGAGTTGGGTAGAAATGTATTAGGCAAGTAGGTCGACAGAGAAGATGGGCCTTCTGGCAGCTGCCTGGCTTAATAATAATTGGAAAATAAGGGCCGGACATGAAGCTCTGATGCCAGGTAAATAGTAGTAGATTAAGAAATGATTGTGTTCTCTATTTTTTCCCCACATGCTTCATTTGAAAAACCTCATTACCAAAGGGAAAATTGGACTAGTTGACAAAGTTAAGAAAAACATTATTCTTTTAGTCTAGTCCTTTAATTTCATTTTAATGAGAAATATTACATGATAAAGTTCTTTTTCATGAAATGAACTTTTAGGGAACACACGTGTTATGGCCAAAAGGGTACTTCTTGGCTTTTGAGTCAGAAGACCCAAGTCTAAAGCCTGTTCTTCTTACGTGTCAACTTGAACAAGTCACTTAAATGTCTTTGGTTTTTGTTGCCTCGTCTTTAAAATGATGGAACTGGACTAGGCAGCCTCTGTGTTATCTGTGATCCTAAGGGAGAAACCTTGAGAAAAATTTTTGTAAAAGAGCTGCCTCTTTATTTTGTAACTTGATCATTCTGAGGAGGAAGAAAAGCTGCCTTAAAAAAAAAAAAAAAGAGGGGCGAGAAGCAGCCATTGATGGATTTATTTCGCCTTTGGCCTGATTTTTAGATTTCCTTTCTTTTGGAATACTATTCAGATAACTTATTACATGACATAAATGTTTTGCATTTTAAATTTACTTTGAAATAAAGATTTATTTTAAAAACAAAACAATGTGAATGTATGCAAATGGGATGTTATTTTGTGAAAACTGTGATATATTATTGCTGAGTACTGGTGTGTGGAGAGCTTGATTTATAATACTGAATAGTTAATATGAATAAGTCATAAATTACAATATTAAACTTCCTCCGAGTTTGCTATTACCTTGACTTTAAATGGAGTCAGTATGGATTAGGCTGAACAAATGGTGCATTTTTGGGTATGTGCATGCTTACTTAGGTCCTGTCTTTTTCAAAAGATGCAAACATTTTGCTTTGTCTTATAATGGATATTCAGATAAATATCTTAGATGGTAAAATGGAGAAACTATATTTTTTCCTTAATTAAAAAAATTTAAGGATTTATTTTTTTCTCTCTCACACTCCCTTATACCCTTTCTCCCAAACTGAACAATAAAAAAGAAAAATAAAATCCTCATAATAAATATACATAATTCAGCCAATTAAATTCTTACTTTGGTCAAGTGTGTGTCTGTGTGTGTGTGTGTGTGTGTGTGTGTGTGTGTGTGTGTGTTGATTCTGCATTTTAAGTCCACTTCTCACTGATATTTCATCTCCGGTTCTTGGGATTTATGATTTATCATTGCATTGATGAGTTCTAAAGTCTTTCAAAGTTTTCCTTACCTTATTTTTATTATTGTATAAATTATCCTCATAGTCCTACTCACCTCACTTGTCATCTTCCCAATTTTGTTCAAAACAGGACTTTGTAAGAAATGTTTCTGAACAATGATATGAAGAGGAGTGGCCTTTTACATAGTTAATGATGATATGTTTAATGAATTTTTTTATGTACTGAGCTTCCAATTTAAAATTTTTTTGGAGAACAATTGGACTTCTGATCCAAGGTTGAGAGGTAATAAGAATGGTCAACAGGATAAATTGCTTATAACATTATGTAGCGCCAACATATTTACAGCACCTAGGGAAGCCATGAATTTACCAGCATAATTCTGAATGCCAGAGTACCCCAGAAGCTCCACATGGAGGGTAGAACCAGAACATTTACTCAGACACCAGAAAGCCCAATGCAACATGGTAACAAAAATCTATACACAATAACAACGCAGAGGACAACACCAGCCCCAAGCCTTCCCCTGCTAGACTTCCCACAAACCAGCTCCATTAAACAAATCACAAACAAGTTCTTTCACTCACACTAGCTAGTTGGCTACATCCTTTCTAGCTCTGAGTGCTTGCACAACTAATTTCCTTTCAGATCTGCTCTAGCTCTGCCACTTCCGGCTCCACTCCTTCAGCAATCTCCTCCCACCACAGGCTGATGTGACTTAGGCTTCCATATGACCTTTCTGGGTCTCATGGGTCTATTAATGAATGGGAAAGATCTTCCCATTTAAATTACCATTAAACATAACTAAACCTCAAATCAACTGTTATTTTTTTTAATAAAAGATTTATTGGATGACTCCTAGAATCGTAGTTTATCATTTTGTTCAGTGCATTTAGTCTTCATGCTAGGTACATTTAATTTGCTATTAAAGATAACCAGTCAAAATATGTGTTTCATTATAAGATACAGTGAGCTTCAAATCTTTTCAAAGTTGGATTATTTTTCTAAATTAATCTCAGTCTATTGAACCAGATGCAAATGAATGAATAAGATAGCACTTGGTAAATTAGGTAGTAACTGGACTTGGAAGAGTACTGAAATTCTCATCCACAGCATAGCTTTTATAAATATAGAAATAATTATATGCATGCATGCATACATACATGTATGTAGATGTATAAATGCACATATAAATCCATACACATATATGTACATGTGTGTATGTGTGAATTGAGTGTCATTATGGTAAAACTTCTCATATTAGATAATCTAAATGTCTGCTCCTAGAAAAAGAGATGATAATCCTGGGGGGGAATGGAAAATCTCATTTTCTCTAATGAGGTTATTTGGAAATCATTTTTATTCAGAATAAGAGATGGAAAGCAAAATGCTTTTTCCATAATCTTAAAAGAAGATAAGTTTGCTCAATTATTAGAAAAAATAGTTAATCTTTCTCTGGTGTGAGGCCCCATTATTCTTTTTGTATATAACCTTTCCTGTACTTAAATGTAAAGCCAAACTGGTCATTTCTTTTGTTTAGAAGATTATTTATTATTTTTTATTATTATTATTTTATTTTTTTAATGGCATTTCTCAGCTGTCGGGATAGATTGGGACATAACATGAGTTACTTTTGGCACACCTATACTCTCAAACTATATGCCTCCCTTATAGTTGAGAACAGTGAAAGTAAATGAACACCCCAAAGATTTTGCTAGATTTTTAGATCCTAAAATATAGACAGTATATTCTAGAAAGATGATCCTTCCAGAAGACATTATAAAGTTGAAGTACTGAACACTGGAATCATTTTTTCCAGTGACAAGAAGTGATTTGTACTTTCTCAATCATACTCTCTTTGCATGATAATCCAGCCAGGTTTGGGCTGTGGAAGAACTTCCAGTGATAGGAGAAAAAAGAAAGCTACGTAAAGGTCATAAAGAAAAGTCTCAGGAATCTCAGCACTACACCAAAACTTCCATCATCCAATTTGCTGTCTATAATGATAATAGTTAGCATTTATTTATTATCTCCTATTGTACTTTATGAAGTGTTTTACAAATATTAAATCAAACCATGAATTTACTCACTTGATAATCAAACAGAATATCACACTTGTAAAAACCTATGTGAAATGAAGAAAGAAAGGAAACATATTGAAGGCCTTTAAACAAGGCATATTTAGATTTTTGTGAAAAGAAAACTGACATCCTAGATGATTTTTTTTAATCTTGACTTTTTTGCCAGATTGTTTTAATGAACAAATTGTACTTTTAGCAAGTTTTCATTGGGTAATATTTCCTCATTTCTTTACAGGAGAAGGATATGATGTCAAAAATTTATGAAATTTTTTTTCAAAAATGTCTTGCCTTTTGGCTAAAGATTATTTCTATAAGTTTATTCCCAATAGTGTTGATATTATGTGGTGAACACACAGGATTTTTTCTACAAGCCTCCTTATCTTTATTTGTAAGTGATTCTCTTTTTTCTGCCTTGATGTTATTAAAAAAAAATTAAACTTTCATTTCAAATATTGTTATCAATGTGAACATATAATTTCAGCTATATTTCATAATATTTACCAGCGGTGAGTGTTTACTAAATTTTTAATGAATTACAGAAAAGTTAGAAGATGTAGGATTTTATTTATATCGGGAAATTTCCGATCAGAAAACTTCCTAATCAATGCAAACCAGCACCCTCATTGCAACTCTTAGTCTTAGAAGGTTTCCTAGAGCAGAGGTGTCAAGTACAAAGTGTGGCAGTCAACATTCCCAAGAACATCCCCAGCTTGGTTCAAATGTAATTTGGAAATATTTAACAAGATAAATAAAAATACAAAGATTTAAACAACATTAATGTGCAATTTTCTAAGTCAATGTGTAACTTGAAGGAATCCCTATGTAAGGTTTGGTGGACCCCATTTCAATTTGATTTTGATTCCACTAGCCTGAAGCAGAGCTTTCAAACTCATGACTCCCTCCCCTCTACTCACAAAACTGAAGTGTGTTTGGAAAAAAAAAATTAAATAAGTAGAGACTTCTGGGGTTGGAGCCAAGATGTTGAATTACAGAAAGTGCTCAGCTGTGCCTTCCCAACACTCTTCTCCAAACAACTTTAAAATAACACCTCAATATCAAATTCTGGAGTGACAGAGCCAGCAAAAGACCTGAGTGAAACCCTTTTCCAGCCCAAGACAACTTAGGAGTTCAGAGAAAAAGACCTGTGACATGGGGTTGTAGGCTCATCCATAGACCTTGTGGATGAAGTATCAGTTTTAGGACAAGGTGATTGTGGCAGAAAGCAGAAGCAGTTTTGGGAACTTCCAACACAGAGATGGTAAGGGGATCTGTAAACCAATCAGGAAGAGATTACAGGGCACCTCTGTGCTAGCATTAGACATAGGACCAGATCCTACTTGGTAACTTCATTGTCTGTATTCTGTACTCACTTCTGGGTCATAGTTCAAGAACAGGGAGGATCACTTTCAGTTAAGAAGGCGTGGAAGCCATGAGGGGCGGTATTACTTCTAGTTCAAAGGATCAAGGACTCTAAGGAACAATCTTCAAGGATCCTTCCAAGGTAAAGACCAGAGTGTAGACCAGTGGAGCAGTTACCACACTTCTCTCCAGAGGACAAAAATCTTGTAAGCAATGAAAATTTCTAAAGCCCCATAAAGAGAAAGAGAAATTACATTTAAAATAACTGCAGATAATATAAAATACTTGGGAGTCAATCTGCCAAAGCCCCAGGAACTATATGAACACAATTACAAAACTCTTTTCATACAAATACAGATCTAAACAATTGGGGAAATATTAATTGCTCATGGGTAGACCACACCAATATAGTAAAAATGACAATTCTGCCTAAACTAATTTATTTATTCAGTGCTATTACCAATCAAACTACCAAAGAATTATTTTATAGTACTAAATTAGATCAGAAAATTTCCTAATCAGTGCAGCCTAACACCCTCATTGCAACTCTTAGTCTTACAAGGTTCCCTAGAGCGGAGGTGTCAGATATAAAGTGTGGCAGTTAACATTTCCAAGGACATCCCTAACTTGGTTAAAATGTAATTTGGAAATATCTAACAAGATAAATAAAAATACAAAAACCTAGAAAATATTAATATGCAATTGTATAAGTCAATATGTGCCCTGAAGGAATCCTTACGTATGGTAGTACTACAGAATTCATCAGGAAGAACGAACGGTTGAAAATATCAAGGAAATAAATGCAAGAAAAATATAAAGGAAGTTAGCCTATACTTCTATATTTCAAACCACATTACAAAGTGGCAGTCGTCAAAACAATCTGGTATTGGCTAAGAAATACAACTGTGGATCAGCAGAAAAGATTAAGTACATAATACATATCATTAAATGACCATAGCAATATGGTGTTTGATAAACCCAAAGGTCTGAGCTTTTGGGGTAAGAACTCAATATATGACAAAACTTTCTGTGAAAACAAGAAAGTAGTTTGGTAGAATCTACACGCAGATCAACATCTCACCTTGTATACCAACAAAAGGTCAAAATGGATAAATAACTTGGGGTATAAGAGTGATATCATAAGTAATTAGGAGAACATGGAAATATGTACTTGTTAGATCTATGGATAAAGGAAGGACTTACTACCAAACAAGAGATTAAGAAGATCAAGTGAAGTAAAATAGATCATTTTGATTACATGAAATTTAAAAAAGCTTTTGTACAAATAAAATTAAAACAGTCTAAATTAGAAGACAAACAGGGAATGGGGAAAAAATATAGCAAGTTTCTCTAATAAAGGCTTCTGTTAAGGACCTCATGGCTCAAATGTTTAGGGAACTGAGTTGAATTTGAAAAATAAGAGAAGTTCCTGAGTTGATAAATGGTCAAAGGATATGAACAGGCAGTTTTAAGGAAAAGAAATCAAAGCTATCAACAATCACCTGAAAAAATTCTCTAAATCACTACTGATTAGAGAAATGCAAATTAAAACAACTCTGAGATACCACTCATACCTATCAGGTTGGCTAACATAACAGAAAAGGAAAATGACTAATGGTGGAAGGGACATAGGAAAACTGGAACTCTAATGTGTTGGTGGAGTTGTGAACCAGTTCACCATTCCAGAGAACAACTGGGAACTATACCAGTTGGCTATAAAAGTATGCATATACTCTGACCCAGAAATATCACTACTGGGTCTCTAACCCAGAGAAATCAAAGAAAAGAGAAAAAAGCTATTTGTACAAAAATATTTTAACAACTTTTTTTGTGGTGGCAAAGAAGTGGAAATCAAGGGGATGCCAAGCAATTGGAGAATAGGTGGACAAGTTGTGGTATGTAATTGTCAGGGAATACTGGTGTGATTTAAGAGATGATGAGAAGGATTATTTCAGAAAAACCTGGGAAGACTTATGAACTGATGCAAAGCAAAGTGAGTAGAAACAAGAGGACATATTGTAAGGATGATTAACTATGAAAGACTTGGCTCCTCTGATCAAGACATGATGATTCCATAACAATTCCAAAGGACCTATTGTTAAAAATGCTATACACTTCCAGAAAGAGAAGTGATGAACTCTGAATGCAAAGGGAAACGTGCTTCTTTACTTTCTCTGTTTTTATTATTTTATTTTGCTTGTGTTTTCTTTTGCAACATGGCTAATATGAAATTTTCTGCATGACTTCATATGTATAATCAATGTCAAATTATTTAACTTTTCAAAGACTGGGGAGGTATAGGAGGCAGTAAGAGAATTTGGAACTCACAATTTTAAAACACGAGTACTAAAATGTTTATATGTAATTGAGAAATATTTAACAAAATAAATGTAAATAGTTTTAAACATTACATTAAATACAATAGGATGTGAATAATTTTAATTTTCAATATGTAGCCTGTAGGAATATATTTCTTTTTGAGTTTGACACCATCAGGCTAGATCACCTCAAAAATAAATGACTTGCCCAGTCAAACAAAATTCTTCCTGGTTTGGAGAGTAGCTTTGGATTTTCTACTCAATAACTTCAATTCATCCTTGCTATGATTGTGAGGAGAATAATGGATAGTGTCCTGAGGATAATTCCAAAGACCTGGGTTCAGATTCCATCTATGATTTTAAAACTTCATGTGGAATTTTCATTCTGTGTGGTTCAAATAACTCTCAGAGTTCTCTGGCAGTATTTCCTTGAATTAAGGAAATCAGATTCTTCTTTTACCAGAGTAAAATCTGAAAGATGTGTAATATAGCTTGATGAATAAACAGTTATAATGAAATACCATCTTCTGCTTTTTTATGCATAATCAATGAACATTAAAAACATTTCCACACATATGAGATCTTTTTCAACTCTGAGAATCTGTGATTTTGTTGTCCATTTTGACCAAACAGTAGAGTTTTGTTTATTGCTTTGGTTTTACCTGATCTATAAAGCCATGTTTCTATTACCAACTTAACAATAGATGAAAGCTATATACATATACATATATATATATATACATATATATATGATTAATGATGGTCATTTCATATTTTTGTGTTTGTTGATTGCTTAATTGAAAAGTTGAAACAACTAGAACAAAGAAGGCCTCCACAAAGGTTATCTATAGAGGATTTATGGGAAGATGCAGACAAAAAATCAGAACAGATAAGAGAGTCTGTATAGGTTATAATCTGTATGGATAGAAGGGGTACCTATATCAATGAAATCATAAATGCACAAAAATATTAATAAGTAACCTTTTAGAATTGTCATATAACATGATGTAGAATAAAGTTCAACTTAAAGCTCCAAATCCGTTCTCATACACTGATATTGAGGGCTTCCTTTGCTATTTAATTTGCATAAACAAGTATTAGAGCTAATTCTTGCAAGGTAACTGTTTACAATTTTATATGTGCCCAAATATCAGGGAAGGATCTCATATAAAAGTACAGTTTATTGTCAGGTACCAATCTCTGATACTGACATAATGGTAGGAACCTTTATTTGAAAGCTCAAATTTTTCTTGTTTTGAATACATTTTCAATTTTTAAGGAACTGCCTAACTGTATGTATGTGTATGTGTGTGTGTTCTGATGTATTATTAACTAACCTCTATGAAAAAGTAGAGCCTTGAAGCCTTGAGTCAGAATTATTGTTTTATCTTATAATGACAAAACTCAACTGATCTAAGAAATAAAAATAAAGAGAAAAGATTAATCAAATCACTTTTTATTTAGGACTTTCCCTATTATGTATCATGGGTATGATGAAAAGGTTTTCTGTATATGGACATATACACAAACATACAAATTTCCTTTTCTTCATTTTTATTTCTCTCAGTACTCATTTTACCCTTTCGTAAAATCCCCAGACAGAGATCTAACAGGTCCTTTGTCTCATCAAAATAGGCTATCATATTAACTTCTTCCAATACTGTATCTTTTTTCTGAGTCATAACAGTGGAAGACCTAGCTACAAGTCCAAACTCTTTACCCTCTTCTGGTTCTATTAGAGTGGTCAGACACTTGGAGATAATCTACAGTTGTTGGGGCCAAAGCTAAGAATTTCTGCCTTCTCTAAGAAACTCAGCCTGAGAAGGACTTTTTTGGAATCAGGGTACCAGTTGTTTTTGTTTCTATTTTCGAGGCTGGGTGTCCCTGTCTCTCCCAGGCAGAGACCAGTTATAGGTTGATCCCATTGCTAATCAGTGTGGGAACTTGGCACCTCAGGCTGGTTTGCTCTTCTTTATGCAGCTTGGTGGTCCTGTTCTCTTACAAGCTCATCCTGTTGATTGCTGGACTTAGTTCAGACACCTGAGAGGCTTTAGCACACTACAACTCAGAACTCCAGAGCACAAGTGATCCACTAGCTTCAACCCCCCAAGTAACAGGGATTATAGACAGAGGCTACCCCCTCCAGATCTAGGTGACAATTTAGAAAAGATAAAAGGAAGGCAGGACCGGGCCAAGAGATAATATTTGGCTGTAAATAGCTATGTGTATGATTTTGGTCAAATCTCTTCTCATTTCTGAATTTTAGTTTTCTCTCACCTCTAAAGTGAAAGAATTGGGCTACATTAACTCTAATGTCTCTTTCAGCTCTGATAGTCTCAGATTCTATTGTCTGTCGTTTTTAGTAGAAATGATTTTATAATGAAATTTGATCATCTGAAAAGAGAGAGTTAATGATATTAAATTACTGTTCAGTTAAGTTGCTACTAAGGAGGGAAGAAAGGCTAAAACAAGGTTTCTGGTGAGACTTTGCATAATTTAGAAATTTGTTTATGGTCACCTTTTCTTTCATAAATTAGCCCACATTGAGTCCTTTGATTCCGTATTCAGTTTACAAAGTAAATGGTATAAAGGAATTGATTTTTTTTCTTAATTTCCTCTTCTATTCCCTGGAATTCCATAGACAATGAGGATAGGGTAAGTAATAAAAGCTAGTATTTTGTTGAAATACACCCCCCTCCCAAAAAAAAACAAGACCCACATTAGAATATATCTCGAGCTAATTGTGAGTACTTGGCAATGAATATCTGACCAAACCAGGCTAAGCAATTGTCGTACTGTGACACATGACGAATAGCTATTATTTATTCATATAATGGTTGTACAATACCTGGTTTTCTATAGTAGATTAAAGTGCCAAATTGAAGAATACAATCCTTGTTTGGAAGAGATAAAAATTCTAAGTTACATATGGGAACAATCAATGTGGTTCCAATGACTCTTGGCCCAGATTTGGGCATCACGCTACTTTACCCAAATCCAGGAAGGGCATGTGACCCAGAGCTATCCCTAGGGAGAGGAGAATTTCTGCCATCTAGAAGGCCATTTTCAGGAAGAGGTTGTGAGACTAGAAAGAATTATATATTGTCCTTTTTCTTACTTGCCCCAACCCAACATTTCTATACAGATGAGGAAGAGTAATAATGAAAATTTAAGTTGCCAAATTAGTAGAATGAAACTTAAAGGTCTGTGTAGAAATCAGAAGTAGAAATTGTACTTTTGAAGAATTGTTCTTCCAGTTAACATTTTTAGGATTAGACGACTTGACTCATTTCTTTTTCAGGGAATGGAATAAGAGTTTATTAACTAAATTGCGTGAATTTGAGTCTTTTTTTTTTTTTTAAGCAACAATTGTCCTGACCCATCCGTCTTCTTCCTGGCTGCCTATAATGAGACAAACTAGGCATGATTTAGCTACCCCGCATGATACACTTAAGGTGTGATCAGTGAGGAAAAGGAAAGAGGGTGTAATATGCATTCCTAAACTGTGATTCAAGATTTACAGAAGTATGTAGGCTGTCACAAGTCATGTTATCTTTTCCCCTTACCTCCTTCCTTCCTCCTCCCCCCTCCTTCTTACTTGATAGTGTGGACCTTTTGTAATCCTTTTGTCCCTAATTTTCTTTTAGTTAGATCCAAAACTTTCCTTACTAGCGTTTTTCCCCCTAACTCCACAATAAAAATGGTTTCTCTAAGTTCACCAGTGAAATCTTAATTGCTAAATTAAATTACCTTTTCCAAGGCCTCATCCTTTATCTCTCTAAAACATTTGGCCCTTTTGATTACCTCTTCCTTTCGTACTTTGTCTTTTCTCTAGGTTTCATGATAATTTTTTCCCCCTGTTTTTGTTCCAACCTGTGTAACTTGTTCGACTTTGCCTTCTTTTCTTTACTTTAATGAATTAAGGAGTGGCCATCGATTTAGCTATCATTCTTATATAGATAACTCCCCATTCTACATATCCAGCCTTCACTTTTCTCCTGAGCTCTAGTTTCATATCATCAACTGCTTGCTATAAACATCACTTTGGTATTCTATAGCCATTTCAAAACAACAAGTCCAAACTTGAATTCATCCTCTTTTTAGTGCCTAACCCCATCCTTTATCTTACCTTCCTTATTCATGTTAAAGGTACCACCATCCTTCAACCCACGTGTCACTCTCAATTCTTCACTCTTCTTCACCTCCACTCCTACCATGTCCATTGTATTATTCTAATTCCGTAGCACCTTCCCTGTCTATGACTTTTATTATTTTTGGTTTCCCTTCTTCCATTTTCTCCTTCATCATTCTTCCACACATCTACCAAATTAGCATTCCTAAGAAAGAAGTCAGATCATATCATTCCCCAGCTCAAGGAGTTCCAGTAGCTCTGTATTATTTCTAGAATCAAATAGAAATCCCACTATTTAACATTTATAACCCCTCCCACTGGGCCTCTAATCAATCTTGGTTGTTTTTCTTCATGTTCTCTATGTTTTAGCCTAACTAGCCTCCTTGCTCTTCCCTGTATATGGTATTTCATCTTTTACCTTTGGACCTTTCCCTAGATTGATCTCCTTGACTGGATTGTTCTACTTTCCACAAAATCCCATCCAATGCAAAACTGTTCCTGTATATCCCAGTTCCCATGTCCCCTTCCTATTAGATGGTATTTATATTGTATTAATGTTGCATTTACTTATATATATATTTTCCCACTCCATAGAAGGTAAGCTCTTTGAGGGCAGAAATGAATTCATTTGTTTGTTTCACTATCTATAGATCTATAGGTTTTGACAGGCTTCCAGAAGCATCCGTGATAAAGTAAAGATGTTAAGAACTCTGAAAATGCTTTACTTTTCTTCCCAGTGTGGTAAGAATCTCTGATATATGACTTGTATATTCTTTCCTTCTCTGGTGTAGCTTAAGCCTTTAATCACTGGGCTCATGAATGGTTTTGAGTACAGCCACTGTCATTTTTTTTTTACTGGCCTTTGTTAGGGTAAACAGATAACTTCCTAATTTTATTGAACTGTGACAGTTAACCTTGTGGTTTTGTGTTTTGTTTTTTTTTCAGAGACCTGTCTCAATTTTCACAATTGTGACATTGGTTAATATCCTTTAGAGAATGTTTGAGTTCCCCCTCCATTGTTCCAAATTACTCATAATAGCATAATTATATGTAGCTAATAAGTTTATAAAACAATTACCTTACAACAACCCTGTGAGGTCCTGTATGAATATTGTTATATGCATATTACAGAAAGTGAAATTGAGGATCAGGAAGTGAAAGGACAAGGTCCCATGAGGAATAATGAATAGTTAAGACTCAAACCCAGTATTTAGGGCTATAAAACCATGGTCCTTTTGACATCATAGCTTCCATTCATTGGAAGGGCCCACACAGCCAGTAGCTATCAGTATTTGGCAACCATTTTTCTTGAACCAATAACAGCCCTCCCTATTGAGTCTCACACCAAGTTTCCATTTCCACAACATTTCCATTTTCCAGGTATTTCAGAGAACTAGTGTAGCAGACATACCCTGGGACCAATGAACATTTCATATGTTTCCATGAACTAGTTGCCAACACTACCCATTTCCAAGCACTCTCAGGTTAATGATAGTTATAAGTACCCTCCCCAAGGTCTTCTAGACTCTAAATTTCAAATACAAGGTAATGTACTTTTCCTATTCAGTAATTAATAAAAGACAGAAATCTTTCCTCTTACTCCTTTCCCTACTCCCTCAATAATGTCAAGGTCATTGTACTACAAGCTCTGAAAACAATTCAAACCACATGGAATAGGAAGGAATTCTTTCCCTTGTAATATGATCTTGCCTCAAGCAATCAGTATCTTTCATCTGTGGATTTCTATCACTCATAACCCTGGCAGCCAATAACCATAACAAGTCTATCTTCAGTATCTAATTTAAAAAAAAAAGACATAAATGAACCCCATTTATGCAGTTATTGCAACAAGAGTAAGCAAACTAATTTTAAAATAAGCAAATATAAAGTGATTTTGAAGCTGCTGTTGAATACTTAAATAATTTCCAGCCAATTCAGGCTTTTTATCCTCATTCCAATGTTGCTCAGCACATCCACTGGTTCTTGAAAATAAAGCCTTGAGGGAAATTCTCAACTCTCAAATTTAGGATGAAATGCATTTCCGCTGAGCATGGTCTTTCCTATTCTCCAGAAACCACTTGTGGAGGATTTTCTCAGACAGGCCCAATGAGTTTTCATAGTTGTTCAGATGATTTAGTTTTGATATGATTTAGCTATACTAAGTATACAGCCTTTTCAAAGACATTCCATACTTAGGCTTCTCTCACTGGATTCTCTCCTTTAGGAATTAAAAAATCCTTTTTTGATACAAATACTTTCTTGGTAGATTTCTGATGCCTTAGGTATTCTAGTCTGCATTTGTTCAATTAGATTTCATTTACTTTAGGATAGAGAAAGAGTGGTCTGTTAGGTGAGCTTCTTTTTATCATCTTAGTAGGGGGAAGCTGGAGTATATTCACTTTAGCCTATGTGATTTTTACAGTATTGGTGACAAAATGACATTTGTGTAGTGATACCTTTCAAAGTATTTTAATCAGCCAACAGGAATTTATTATATGCCTACTGTTTTTCAGGGACTGGGCTAAACTGGGGTTACAAAGACCAAAAACAAAATAACAAAAATGAATAGTGGTAACCATTCTCTGGAGAGGCTTACATTCTATTTAGGGAGACAAGGAGATATATAATAAAAGAAATTAATTAAGGATTACATTAAATAAATAAAAGGGGGGACTACCACCTGTGAGAATCAGAAAAGGTTTCAAGTTGAAGGTAGTACTTGAGCTGTGACTTGAGGGGTTTTATAAGGCAGAGAAAGAGGGATCATGGGAGAGGGCCACGGTAGAGGCACCTTAGTGGGCAATGGAGTGCCACGTGCCACTGATCACATGTTGAATTGCAAAGTGGGAGGGGTCTGTAATGGACAATAAGATCAGAAAGAGTGTTTGCAGTCAGGTTGTGAGGGCTATAATATCTTAACAGAAGAATTCACATTATTACCTTAGAGATAATGGAGGTCCCTGAGAGCATATTGAGTAGGGGAGCAACATGGTTAAATCCGTGCTTAAGGAATATCACTTTGCCAGAGAGACCAATGAAAAGGTCATCACAATACTCTTAAAGACCTTTAATCTTATTGGATCACTGTTGTGAACTCACCATTTTACAGATAAAGAAAATGAGACCCAGAGAAGCCTAGTAGCATTGCCATATAAAGAAACAATCTGTATTAGAACAGAATAATTAGGTTTCAGTTTGCAAATTAGAAATACTAGAAACTTAGACTTCTATATCTGCTCAAGCAAAAAAAATGTTATAATAGAAGAATCATGTATGGATACATTTCTAAAATTTTTGAATGCTGGCTAAAGTAAAATGGCCTTTGTGTGATTGCAGTTCTAGTCATGAACTTGGTCAGTTTCCAGGACAAAATATGTACAATTGTAAAAGCAGATTATTCATATGTGATGTCTTACTAGTGATCATATACAAATGGTGATATGTTACTTGCGTCATATAATTAAACTGCCAAATAGACTCAACAATTTAAGGGAAAGTGAAAATTATTATGTCTTTCCCATATGCTTGCAATAATAAATCCATGTATGGCTTAGAATTACCAAAAAGTTTCATACTTTCAAAGTTTCAAACTGATTTTTGTAAATTTCAGTTATTGAGAAAATATATTTTAGTTCTGCAGTATTTTTTGTCCCAAATGTTACCTGCTTTCCAACAAAACTTTAATGAGTCACCCTTATTACTTAAGGTAAATATTTCAATAAAATTATCCTTTAATTCTTTAAATGTCATTAATTTTGTAATTATTACGTATTTGCATCCAAAGCGTAGTATATTCATTGTGATTATGTATATTAAAATATCCATATTTACATATTTAAATAGGTATAGTAAGAAATTATATTGTTATATGAATGAAATATTAAATACTGAGGGTTGAGGTAAAACACTACACTTAGTAAACTACTTACTTTTGATAAACAAACAGTAGTATGAAAGCCAGTTAGCCATATGAACTAATCTTTTTACATAACCCCCTAAAAAGCCATTATTTTAGATGCCATAAAAAGTAAATGCCTAGGGAAAAATATGCATGTGATACTCTTAACTTTTGGCTTAACTGCACTCATTTCAGAGAGTAAGATTGAGGCACATGCATTTCTTTATGAGTTGACCCAACTATAGTTTAGTATTTATTTGTGCTGCTACTTTGAAAACAAGTTATTTCCTTTCCCGATTAAATAGTATTTAACATACTAAAGTGATCACCTTAAGCATCAAGTCACAAAAGGGAATATAAAAGCAGCCTCTATTATGTAAAATTTTTTCTGCTCATATTTTATATTTTTAGGTAGATATATAGATTAGAAGTGAGCAAAGAAGAGTCTTGACACATTTCAGGAAGTTATGTTTAATCTGTGAGAACCAACGTGAAGAGTATCTTCACATGGTAAAAAGCCATCTACAAATGAGTAAACACTCAAGTGTTCATTACTACAGTTCTCATATAAAAAGCATAGTGGTTATCTAAAGTAAAGAATGAACATCTGCCTCATTCCATTCAACCAATGTCTTTTGGCCATTTAGTACGTAGTAGGTCTTGTGGATATATTTCATGATGTCATGTGTTGCCTAAGGAAAAGTAAATGGAGGGTTTCACTCAAGTGCTTAATCCTATGGCAAACCTTTCCTGGCATCTTCGCTAATTCCAGTTGTCACTGTACTCTCCCTCCTCAAATTATTGAATATTTACTTATCTTACTATATATGAGATCTCTCAAGTAGGATTTAAGCTTTCTGAGGACAGGATATATTTTTGGTTTTTTGTCTTTGTTCCCTAGTTGTGCATCTCCCCCTACTCCCTGCTTCTTTTACATGAAAGATACTTAATAAATGTTTATTGAATTGGGTAAAAAGAAAGTAAATTGACATATGAAAGCATTCATTTTCAGTATGTGCATTATGCACTCACCATTCAACATGCATTGATTGAACATCTGTTCCATATGGGGCAATGCACTAGGTGCTGGCTATCAGAATTTCATGTTATACTATAGAAACCTGAGAATATTTTGCTTAGTGAGGGGCATTTGGGCTTGATTTCAATAAGTGGATTTTAAGGAGTTAAATCCACATGAAGTATTTGGAATTTTTATTTTGGAAAAAAACTACTTCTCTTTAATTTTCTTAGTTTGATTTAGAAGACTGAGCTCAAATGAATAGTCAGGGTAATATTTTTGTTCTCCTGAGCTGGACATGTTTGCAGCAGTTATATTTGAGCAAAACAAGTGGAATGATAGAGATTAATTCTTTTTGGGAACAAAAACCTTTTTGATGTTTTTTATTTTTATATGATTTAATTTTCCCTTGTATCCCTACCCCTTAGCTTCTAGAAAACCATTCCTTATGACAGGGAATTTCCAAATATGTGTTAGCATTGGTATAAGCAACTCCCAACACAGAAACTCATTCCAATGATTCTGAAAGGCAACTCATAGTTGGAAATTTATATTCATAAAGAATTGCTTGGGAGACTAAGAGATTAATGCTTTTGCCCAGTTATGAACAACTAGTAAGTGCCAGAGACATGACTTGAACTTCCTGACAATAAGGCTAACCCTCTCTCCATTCCTATTTTCTCCTTATATTCATCTAATGAATTTTTAACATATGTAAAATGATGAAGCATGATTTGTTCATTTTAGAGAAAATTTGGGACAATATCATTAAACAATTGGAATTGATCTGAGAAGGACATATATTTTGCTTTTGCCTAGAATAAGAATGACCAATAATAGAGAACCACCATGGGTCCTTAATTTTATTTTATGACTTTTTGATACAATCAGCTTTTTATCAATCACTATAATTATCCATTAATCCCAGGGAAAAATCAGATGTAAAACAATACTATAATATAAACATTAAAACAACAGACCAATCGGTAGACCTCACATTAAAAACCACTGTGATGAAGAGACTCTGTATGTGTACATATAGCCTAATAAAACTGTACTACACAGAAAAGGTAATTCATTTCCCATGAAAACCAATGATAACATCCTTGAGGTTTTCCTAGGGAAAGAGAAAAGGAAGGGCTTTGCTTTTTGATCCCTGATTTTAAATAATATATAATTAAAATTCTGTATTATCTACATATTTTCCAATCTGATATAAATTGTCACAAGTCATTAGAATGCCATCTCATTGGCTAAGAATGTTTTGAAAAATGCCTCTCAGCCTGACCTTTGCTTGTAGTTAGATGCCCATTTAAGTTATTAAGAAACTTGGATGAACTCAGTATTGATTGGGTAATTAAATCTCCCTGGCATCCGAATTTCTTGATTAAAATGGATCAAATCTACTTTATGCTAGGGAAAAATAGAGAATTCATTGGGAAAGAATTCATGGAATGGCATGTAACTGTTATTTCTATTTACCTGTTGGAATGTGAGACTGCTGAGAATTAGCCTTCACATTTTAGATGTGAAATAATGTTTTGATGTTTAATTATGGCGTTTAGTTTTTTACCACTGGGGTTTGTTTGCCTTTGTAGGATTCCTTAGATCTCGAGGCAGTGTTCAATGATTGATTTAAAAATTCTTGTGATTGGTTTATTGTCCCTGCTGGGACTGTCTGGAACTATTCTAAATTGATTTCTCCCTTATCTCTCTGAGCACTTGGCAATAGTTTCTTAGGAAAGATTTATTTCTGAGTCACTTGCCTTGTTTCCCAATTTTAGACACTTACCATTTTACTAACAGACCTATTTCAGTGTTATTTGGGGAGTTTTTAAGGATTTCAGTATTATTTAATGTTAGGTGAATAAAATCTTATAAAATTAATTTCTTATAAGATCAGAATGGTTTTAGGAATACTATATTAGTTGAGAGTTTCTTGATGATAAAATATGATAATAATTTGTTATCTTTTCACATCATTGCTTTGGGTTTTAATGGGTTGTTTTTATAAATATTTTGACATCATTCAAATGCTTTATAATCTTCAAAATATTTTCATATTTAAGATGTTTGTTGACTATTGCCTCAGGGCTATATTTAAAGCAGTATTATAGAATACTGAAGAACCAAAGCATAACCTGATCAAATTATTTTTCTTTATTTCCCTTTGTTATTTATCACCATTTACATCATGAAATATGATTCACTATGGGCTCACATGTTCATGTTTCTGTGTTGGGCATAATATAATTTGATCAGAGAGGAAGTCATATTAAGAAGCTATTATGTGTGTGTGTATGTGTGTGTGTGTGTACATATATATATATGTATATATATTACACACAGTTTTACTCTAATACAAACATAGACTAGAGGGGGGAATGGTAATTACATCTAATAAAAAGCATTAATGCAGGTTTCTTATGTGTTTTTTTATCTTTGATAATGTCACCATTTGCAAATTTTCCTGACATAAAATGTTTAAAAAAGACTTCAATGAAAATATCTAGAATTTTTGCAACATTTGTGAAATACTTTTTGCATGTTAACTCACTTGATATTTGCAACAAGGATGGAGCTATTATAACCACTCCAGTGTACACATATGGTACTTGAGTCACAGAGAGGTTTTATGATTTCCTCAGAATCACATAGCTAATAAGCATCATCCTTGTTAAGTCACTTAAAACTGGTATCCTTAGGAAACAATTTTGTACTACTTTTAGAGTGATCCCTTTATATGTGTGCGTGTGCATGTGCATGCGTGTGTGTGTGTGATAGACTCCTGTGATGTCTGAGGAAGGCTATACAGGATGCTACTACCCTTTTCAAAATAGTGTTTTTAAATGCAGAAAATAAAAAAAAACATTCAAATTTCTACACATGTTTATATATATGTGTATTCCTATATGTATACATACATATGCCATTCATATGTATACACATATAAACAAACCCAATTGAAATAAAAAGTCATTTCCCTATGTTTGCATACCTGACTAAACATTTCTTAAAATCTGTAGTTGCCATATTATGCTCTCTTACTTTACAAGTCTTTGAAAAAAGATTATTTATATAAAATAGGTTCTTTTTGTTTTGTTTAGAAAACACCTAGATAGCTTTAGGAGAGCTTCTGAATGTACTCTGGCATGTGAGATATAATGAAAAGATTGAGAATTATGAGACTTGCTCATTCAGTAACTTCAAGTCAGACAGTATGTTGCATCTCTTTCTAAATTTTTAAAAAATCTCTTTTGTGCTTTCCAAGATTCTTTGAGGGAAAATACAATGGGGAAAAAGATTTAGAAATGTATAGAATTTTTAGGTACAGCATCAATGCTTACAACAGATCATGCTAGTCAACATTAATTATCAGAAATACAGTTCTTTTTATTCTGCCTTATGTTGGTACTCTGAGATTATGTTCATGTATTGTATAACAATGTTTTATATATATATATATACATACATATATAATAAAGTATCCCATTAATTAATACAATTAAAATTGTATAACAATACATTAAATGCAAAGCAAGGAAATCCTCAATATTTTAACATTAATCAATTGTAATGGAGAATTTATAGGAAAACCATAAGTTAAGGGGTGGGTGTCAGATGATTGGCTTGGAGCTTGAGCTCCTCTTGTCTCATATAGACAGAGAAATGAGAGCTTTGCACTTGCAGGAAAATGAAAGGGTCAGCCAAAGGTCAAGTGGAAAGATAAATTATTGAGGGTGGGGGTAAGCTTCTGTGGAAGAGAACAGAAGCCCCAATCGTTTAAAAGGAAGTCATTCGCACTTAAAAACAATGAATAGTTTTTTTTCCAGTAGTGGTCATGTGTGTCTGCTAAGCTGTCCACACATTCTTTATTGGCCCTTTTCATGACCAATAGAAGGAATTGTCAAGGGAGCAACACATCATCCTGGCAGAGAAGGGAATCTCTTTGGTGAGAAGAGTATATAAAACTAAAACTAAAAAGAAAGGCCAGCAGAGATGAAAGGCCTCATTCTTCCTTGGGATGTGCACAAGAGCCCATGAAAACGCTTCCTTCTTACTGTGAAAGATCACTTTGTTCAACTTAAACCAGTCCCCCAAGCTCCTTCTTTACATAGCATTCCCTCGGATTATGTACGACTGGTTAGTAACACCTACAGTCACTTTACTGATTATGTGGGAAATGCTTTTACTTTACGAAAGCTCACTATTTATACTGTCGTACGTCTACAGTCTCCCCACCTGCCACCTATGTCAAGATTGAACGGTACTTTGGAGTGAAAGAAAAGAAAGAAGCGCGATGGTTTATGAGTTGTGTCATTTGGAATACTAGAAAATTGAGTGTTTACAATCAGGCATAGATCTTTTAAGAACGCTGAAAACCAGCCAGCTAATTTAATACTCTCCAGTGAAAAAGTGGAATGACCTTGTACCCACTGTCTTCTTTAATCTCCAATGGGGCAGTCAAGTGGCACAGTGGATTGAATGTTGAACTTGGGTTAAGGAACACTCAAGTTTGAATGATCCCTCAGATTTTTACTAGCTGTAAGAAGCTGGGTAAGTCACTTAACTTCTCATAATCAGGTGGTAATATCAACTATCCCATAGGCTTGTTGCATGGATTAAATGAGATAATTCATGCAAAGTATTTTACAACCCATAAAGTGTGACATAAATGTTTGCTATTAATATTGTCAAATTATGCACTGCCATGTGTATTAGAACTGTAATGTTATGTATTACTCCTACACTTAACTAGGGTTTAATTATCTAATTTATGAAATAAATATATTCCAACTCAATCTTACTTTAAAAAAATCCTCTTAGTGTTTATTTGAAGATGAGCTTAATCATTTTCAGCAAATCCTTTCTTTGTCCTTACTTGTTCCTACCTAGTATTGACCCAATAGCAGGCCCTTTTAATGACATGTTACCTATCATCCTTAAATCTTGTGTCCTCCTGACATTCCACCATTCCCACTGTAGTTATGGTAAACCCTGGGTATTTGGCACTATCTGTTTCTGTTACTGTTGCTGCTGACCTATTAAACAGCTAGAGAAAATAATAAAACTGAACTAAATGAGTTAACTAAAAATTTTATATCATCTAACTTCAACTGCACGTTAACTCCTGCACACAACCAATTCATATATTGTTTTATTCTTTCTCCTACAAAACCTCTTACAAACCTCTTCTTTTCTGATTTCCTCTCCCTCTCCCACCATTTATTCCTTTTCCCTCACTCTTAGCAGTTAACTAGTTAACCTTTACCTACATTTAGGTTTTCTGTGAGTTCACTCACATGCCTCCTTTAATTCTCTTACCCTCTCTCAACTGTGTCTTCATCCATTTTTTGTTTTTATTTTCTCTCTAATCTCAGAGCATGAGGTGGTACTGTCCTTTTCCAAAGGTAGCTTGTCTACCTATATCTTTAATCTCATAATTTTTCATATTATCCATGACTGTTTTTCATTCAGTCATAGCAATCTCTTATAACAACTTCAGTCTCTCCTTTATTTGAGCTCTTTTTCTTTAGCATAGAAAGTTGGTCAGATCTTTCCTATGAAGGATAAAAAAAAAAAAAAATCTTCCCTTGACCCTGGTCTTTCCTCAAGATATCATCCTCTCTCACTTTCCTTGTTCGCTGTCTAACTTGGGAAAACGAAAGTATTCCTCTTTCTCACCAACTCTTACCCCTCACCTTCTTGCAGTTTTGGTTTCTGTGCAACTGTTTTACAAAAACAGTCTTCCTAGGTACCTGATAATCCCTATTGTCAAATTCAATGTCCTCTCTGTTTTTCTACCATTCTCTCTGACTTCTCTGGGAGTTTCAGCATCATGGTCTACTTTATATCTTCTTCTCTCTTGGTTGGATTGCTATTATACTCTAATACTACTCTGATTTTTTAACTGGACCCTGTACATCCATATCTGACTTCTAATACTTAAAGATTAATGTTCTTCAAGCTTCCATCTTTGACCCTTTTCTTCTTTTTTTTTGTACTATTCTTTTGGTCTTTTCATAACCTTACTTGAAGGAAGTCATTATATTCAGCCCAAAGAGAAGTTGCACCATAGACCTGCTAGCATTTTTTTTTTCAACAAGTACTTGAAACACAATCTGTAGAAAAGAGATTGGATTTTTTTTTTCTCTTTGGTTTCTTTGGTCACAAAGGCAGAACCAGGTTTAAAAGGTGGAAGCTGCAAAGAAGCAAATTCAGGCTTAGTCTCAGGGGAAACATCTAACAGTTTGAGGATCTGTAGCTCCAATGCAATATTCACAGTGCCCATGTGGCCATGAATGTCCTGGTGCAATTTTGAATCTTGAAATTTCAGACTCTCCACATGGAAGACAGAATCAAAACATTCATTCAGACCAGAAAGCCAAATCCATCATAGTAACAAAAATCTGTACACAATAACACCAGCCCCAAGCCTTCCCTCTGCTAGGCTCCCCACAAACCAGCTCTATTAAACAAATCACAAGTAGGTATCCCTTAAACAAAATGCCTTTCTCACACTCTCAGCCAGCTGCAGGCTAGCCTGCAGACTTCGGTTCTGACTATTCTCATGATTAACTTCCTCTCAGCTCTGCTCTAGCTTTGCCTCTTCCTATTTTATGCATTCAGCAAACTCTTCCCACCACAGGCTCCATGTGCTTCAGACTCATGTGACTCAAGCTTCCATGTGACCCAGGCGGGTCACATGGATCTATTAATGAATGGGAAAGATCTTCCCATTTTAAATTACCATTAAACCTGAAATAAGATGTAGTGAGTTCTCTCATATGAGAAGTCTTAATTAGATGATCATCTGTCAGATGTGGAATGATTGAGATTCAAGGAGAACTAGATTTCTCTTGAGTTCCCGTATAAGCCACAAATTCTGGTATATGGTTCTTCCTCCTTACATCCTAATATTTCTTAGATATTTTCTATTCTCTCCTATCAGTATCTGAGTACTCAGCCCTTATCAACTCACACTGTAAGCACCCTTGGTCAGTCCTTCATCTCTTCTCATTAAGACTATTGTAATTGCCTCTAGCCAGTCTTTTTACCTTCAGTCTATCCATCCTAAATACCACTGATTAAATAAGGATATTAATGCACAGTTCTCATCATGTTTCTCTTCTATTCCAAAACCTCTTATAGATGGTCATTGCCTAGTGAAAAACAATATAAACTCCTGATTCTTGGATTATTTTCTAGCCTTTATATTCCACCGTACTCTACATTCTAATGAAAATGACACTTTGATGATTACTCTTTCTGTTCTACCCTTTCTTATTTGAGCTATGATCCTTTGACATCAGTCGGTACTTTTTTGACTAGGAAACTTTAAACTGTGACAGGCTATTGTCTGTGTCTTATGATTTTGTAGCAGTAGTAAGGGCATATCAAGAGTTGATATTTTATCAGAATATAAAAGTAAATAATAATAAAATTTCAAATGTTACATAAATGTAGTAAAATGCAGTGAAGAATCCCAGTGTTAACTGTTTTGGAAGTCCGGTATTTGTTGGGTGATGATTTTAAATTTATTCATCTACACTCTTTGGACATAATACCTTTCAAAACCAGTTGATCCCCATATTCCTTCAGTGCTTTTAGTATTTCCTTTCGTTCTCTTAAGTAACGTTCCTGAATCTAATAAAGAATGACTTTACTTTTTTAAAAAAATTCTATAATTGTAAGATAGACTAGTGTTCAAGGGTTTACACAACAAAACGGATTAGAGACCTCCAAGCATGGCCAAACTCATTTTCTTTACTACTGAGGAATGTTGAATTATGGTTTAATCCAATAATGTATCCTGTCAGGCAAACGTTTAATTCCAAAGCAATTAGCTAAATTCAGTTGATTTTTGGTTTTTTTTGCAAAATGAGAAATTTCTTGAATTTCATCTATCTATGATTTGACTTCTATTTCTGAAAGGCGTTTGTCTGTGCATGTGTCACAGAAGTGACATATGATACCTGTTGTTGCCACAAGACCTTTGCCATTAGTAGTTAGTGCTGGATGAAGTATTCATCCTAAACCTAGTGGCATAAAATAATCAGGAAATAGTTTTATTTATTGCATAATAAAGCAATACAAGATTCACTAAGGGAAGGTCACAGGTTATAATCATGGATGTGTTGATCAATGGCTAGAGACCAGATCTCTAGGGCAAAAAAAGAAATGTGAATAGTACATACTTTTAAGTTTAATGCATATTCTTAATTTTTTTCTCCATCACATTCTTAAGCCTAGATAGTCAACACAACAATAAATCAACATCTCATTTTTAGCTTTTTGACAAGGTATAAATTCTCATATTGAAATTTTAACTATCAGTTTAAGTTGGCTCCAGCACTCTCTTGTGCATAATGGTCTTTTGAATGTGTGTGTGTATGTGTGCGTGTGTGTGTGTGTGTGCTAGAGATGGGAGGGAATTTAGAAATCATCTAATCCAATCACTTCATTTTACAGATGAATAAACTGAGGCTCAGAGACATTCAGTAATTTGTCTGAAGTCACAAAGCTTGTAAGAAGTAGGCTTAAATTTGAACTTAGATTCCCTGACTATAAATCCAGATATTTATTCACTCTAACCATATTGTTTTTTAGCTCTGTTCTCTCGTCTCTAACTGCATCCCTAATTACATCCATCTCTGTCATCAGATGTGATTCCAAAGAGCTTGAAAGAGGATTTGGATATCTGAGCACAAATATGTCACCATTACTGAAGAAACAATCAGAAAAACTGGCTGACCTGAAAAGGGCATGCCTTACTGAGAAGTTAGGAGACTCATTTTCGTTTGTAAAACACAGTACATATTTTTTTTTTTAAATAGAGAATGATGAGAGGTTGACCATCATGTAAAATAAAGATAGACCATGAGAAAATGGGCGTAAATGGCAGCATGAGTGATTTAGATTGAATATAAAGAATTTTTTGTTCACTTGTTCCCAAATGGAACAATTTACTCAGGAAAGCTAGGGAATCTCTTTTCTCTGGAGGTCGTTTAGTCGGTCAGGCATTTGGGCCCTTATACTTTGATAATCTGCTGGTCCTATGGTTTCATCCATTTGAGTACCTCCTCCACCAATGGGTATCACCGCCCTTCTTGTAATTCTTGTCCATGTTTCATTTTTAAATACGTGTTTTATATAAGATTTATCCAACATCTTAAAGCCCTTCTTTTTTTATTCTTCTGTTCTCTCTCAGGTTATTGCTTTGTCTGTTTTCTAATTCTTACTGAAAGTATTCTTTCATTTTTCTAACAGTATTCTGTCCCTCTGGTTCTACTTTGTCTATATTAACATATTTACTTATGTTTCTACATGTTGTTTCCAACAGAAGAATACAAGCTCCTATAGGCCAAAGGTCATCTTTTTTTTCTCCTGGTATCCCCAGCGTGTAGCACATAGCAGTTACTTCAGTGACTTAATAAATGTTTGCTGGTGGTTTGATTATCATAATTTGTATGTAAGTATCAGACCTTCCAATAGATCATATGTTTTCTGAGGATCATAACCTCTCCTGGCCTTACTTTCTGTAAAATGAAGGATTTGAACTAGGTGTCCTCTAGAATTCCTTCCAACAAGGGGGCTATCTGGTGCAGTTGAATAGAGCACTTGACTTAGAGTCATGAAGACATGAATTCATATTCTGCTTCACATTTATTAGCTCTGTGACCATAGGAAGCCACTTAAATTTTGTCTGTTTAGTTTCCTCATCTGAAGAGATAGTAATAACACTTACCTCCCAGGACTATTTGAAATGATATTACCTATTTTTTTCCTTGCAATGAGTTGTTAACAATGAAATTATCTCATTTTATCCTCATAATAACCATCATAATAGCTATTATTATCCCCATTTTAAAGTTGAGGGAACTGAGGCAGGCAGTGATTAATTAACCTGCCAACAGACCTCATTAAGGCTGGAATCAGAATTTTGTAAAAAGGTGGGGGTGGGTTGGAATTATATTTGGGAGATATTGTTTCCAGCTTGGGAGCAACCTAACTGGATGGAAAGGAAATGACGATAAAGACGCACTTCACCCATAGCAGCTTCTGATTTGCTTATGTTACCTAATGAACAACCCCAGCCTTTATCTAAAAGTTGGCTGTCAGAATGCTGTCTTATGCCTATCTTAGCAATTCTATGAAAGATGGTTTGAAGCTCCTTTTAAAAGTCCCTAATGACTTGGTAATTGTTTTTATGGCTTTCCAGTGAAGTGTGAAGTGCTCCCAATAGCTGTGTCTAAGACAGTGAGTTAATACCACTTATTGTTGCCTGGTGGTCCTTATTTGCTCATTCTAAACACAGCTTTGAACAAACTCCAGAGACAGGAGGAGGTAAAGGGGAGACATAATGTTTCATTTTTTAGACCTAGAAGAAACCTTAGAAATCACAGAAAATGGAAGCCTTAAGAGTCTAATTGACCTGAAGAAGATCACACAATTTGTAAGCTGCAGATTTGGGGCTAAAACCCACATTTCCATCTAATGATTTCTCTTATATTATACAAACTTTCACTGGTATTTTGAAGAAATATGAAGAAATTATTATCACTTACAAAAGCCTATATTTCTCAAATTATGTACTCTGAGATGTCTTTTTAAGTGAGTGACATGATTTTGAATATTCATGTGGTTAGTTTTTTAAAAGAAATTTTGGCCAACTAAATTGTCCTCTTCCAAAAGACCTTCTAACTCGTTTGATAAACAAAATTATTGCTAATTAGCTACATAATTAACATTTGCCATGGTAACTATCTTATTTGTAGGTCAATTTTGTGATAGAATGTACAATTCATGTATGCAGTCATTCTGAAACACAGAATTGAGATGCTAATTTTGCTATTCAGGAAAGTTATGGAGGTTTGTACTTTTTGTCTCTTCCTTTTATGATAGCTAATTAGTCATATTGTAATTTATTTGATGCAGAGTTCTTAGTTAGGAATACGTTTCCCAATTAAACATTCTTCTTAGAGGAAAATAGAATCTGTTTTATGATCATATGTTTTATGACACTATTTCCAAGAATGCGTTGTGAAAAAAATGTATCAATTATCTACACATGTGTAGAAAAGTTACCCTCCCTGATATGCCATAATGAGAGGAAATTGTTATTTAATTGTTCAGTCAACTCCAACTCCTCATTACTCTGTGGACTATATTGTCCATGATGTTTTTTGGTAAGGATACTGAAGTGGTTCCTTTTCCAGTGGATTAAAGCAAAAAGAGACTAAGTGGCATACTCAACAGTGGAAATTAGAGGGAAAATATAGGTATAGAGGTTGTCCTTATAGTAGACGTGATGACTGAAGTCAGGAAGAGGGTGGATGAGAGCTCCTTCAAAGATATAGTGAAAAAGAAAAAAAATGGAGATAACTGAATGCTGAAGAGAAAAGGGAATGGAGGTAAAAGAGACAGAAAAGTAACACTTGGGAATGTAGGAGAACCAAGAAAAAGAAGTACTGACTGAAGTCATGGAAAGAAAACGTTTCAAGCAGAAAGTGATGAACAATAACCTAAAACGTTTTGGAGAGGTCAAACAACAAAGAGACGAGAAAAATCCGTTGATGTTTAAAAGTTAGAATATCAAAATTGTAGATTTGGAGATGGATGGAACTTTAAAGGTCTTCTGGTCCCATCTCCTCACTTTATAGTTTAGGTAATTCAGAACCAAAGACGTAAGTGACTTGGCCAAGATCACATAGAGAGCAAATTGTTTTTCTGTACTAATGACCTTAAAGATAATAGATTCAGAAGGGAAAATAAAAGTTCAATTGCATGGGATTAAGTAGTCGTAGTGGGTGATGAGAAACACAGAAATGACAGTGGTAGACTAGTAGTAAGGAACACAGAAATGATTGTCATAGACTCATAGAAAATATTAACAGGAAAAGGAGGAGACAATCGGTCCAAGTAAAGTTTTCTTTTTAAAAAAAAGGAGACTTCAGCATGTTTGTAGGTATATTGAAACTATTGTAGCTTGGCATTTAAGGTATGTTATATTTCCCTATATACTTAAAATATTACATTTTAATTTTTTAGTTATTTCTATATGTGTCATATTCTATAAAGACATCGTGGTAGAAGATATGGTTAGAAGTTTCTTATAAGTTTGTAAATTAGTAGGTAAAGACATTTTTTTCCTGTGTTATTCAAAAAGTGCCCTGGATGCTATTTTATCTATAATATATTTATTACATCAAATATAAATGAAATCATCTGAAGAAAAAGTGATTGTTACAAGCTTATCACCTTGACAGTTTGTGACCATGTATGATAAGATCAGCTTATTCTGATTTTTTTTTGTCTTAGTTTCCCTAACCCTTGTGCTGCAAGGATTAAATAGTAGGTAACAATAGCTTAGTCTTACTAGTTGTAGAAGAAGTCTCCATTTTGTCTCATGGGATAATCAATAATTTCTTTACCATAGTAAAATATTTATTTTCTCCCTAGCATTTAGTGGTGGTATATTGAACAGTAAACTGAATATAATTCCTCTAATATTATCATACTAAATATTCAACTGACATAAACAATGAAAAAACAATTCAAGAAATGCCCCCTATTATATTTCATCATGTTTTTCTCCCTGTTTCTTTCTGGTCTGTTGCATGATATAGACTGTCTGAGGAACATTAATATATTACCTTCATTTCCAGGCAGGATAGATTTTATTAATGAGGGCAATCATACAGATATCAAGGTTTGAGCAATAAAGAATTGCCAGATTTTCTAGGACCTATGGGATAAATATATCTCACTTGAACTCCATTATCTTCCACCTATTTATCCAAATGCAGTATACCTCCTCCAAAGATAGATCATGTCATTTCTTTTCACGAGATTGGGAAGTTGCTTGTTAAACTCATATAAATTACTGTCTAAGACTCCCATTAAATCACTACTGGCCAATCGGACAGAATTACATTTGAAATTCTAAATGATAAATTTCCCTTTATGATTCCCACCAAAGAATGTGTGCACCTCATAAAAATCAAATTAAAATGTTTTAGAAGACAGAAGGAAAATGTGAAATAAATATCTTCTCTCTGTACCACTTACTTAAATGTTGGGACCGAAGATTTCCCAAGCATGAATCAGCTTGATTTTTTTATGCCACTGATTAAGACTGTAATACAGTAATTACAGGTCACATGACCTAGGATAACTTTATTCTGTTTCTGTAAAAAATGTGTTTGAGTCATGAGATTTTAAGCACAGATCATTAGCCCAAAAAGAGGATGAAATAAATTGAAGGAACCATTAACAATAGTGATTAAAGTTTATCACAGCAGTACTATAATTGTTACTTCAGCTGAGAGTGAAGAAGGAAAGTATTCCAGGCTAGTTGTAATAAGAGTTCATTTCTGAAAGCCTGACAGAGATGTATGATTTCTTTTCCATAAGTCCCATTTAGTCCCCAACACACTACATCTTCCTTGATGTTCTTAAGAAATGGGTGATGTTAATGGAAAGACATTTTCTATAAAGAAGGCAGTTAGAAGTTGAATTTGGAAAATGTTATCAAGCCTCCTAACTACTTTCTTGGAGCAGTGATAAATTATGCCTACCAAGTGTATGTCTCAATTAATATTCATTAAAATTTTTTCATTTTCTTTACCATGTCAAAATACCTGCCAAAGCTCATGTTAACTCATATGATTATACAGATTTCTTTGGTGCTTTGATAACGGTTTAAGAATTTCAACTTCAAATAGGACTAGAATATTAAATCAGGAAGGAGGAGCTATCCACATACTGTTACTCCAGAAATATCACAGATAAAATGGTTTTGGGGCTAAAACCATTTAGACATGATCTTAGTTGTTACACAGTAAATTGTGTAGGTCATGATAACTGATTAAAATAAAACAAAAACAAAGGTTAAATGTGATCTCAGCAATTCCTTCATCACATCTAAGTGCCCTTGCTAATCATGTGTAGGATTTTTGTATTTTAAAAGTATAGTGCAGTATTCAAGAAGTTGTGGATTCACTCTTAATTTTAGGGTATTTTTTTCTTTCTGGATCCTAAGCAATTAAAGGATTTCCCCCTAGAGATGTGGGTAGTATCTCTGTTATGCAGTAGTCAAAGTGTCCATTTTGGCATCCTCCTGAAGAACTTGATATTTTTTTTTTCCCTGAGTCATTCTCCATACCTTTTCCTTCCATATTTATTCATTAATAGTATATATTAAGTCTTTACTGTGTATCAGTTGTCTGATCTCTCCAGTTTTCTTAATATTAGGAGTAATATAAATGAAACTATGTCATCTGGAAAAACTGAAAAAGTTAAGAAAAAACTGATACCACAAAAAATGGGCTTTCTCCCGAGGGGGAATAAGAACGTGAGTCTTGGCTTTGACTCATTACTTATAGTTCAGAAAATTTTTATCTTCATAGCTTTTCATCAGCAGCTAGAAGTTAAATGTCTTCTAACCATCTAGGAACAGATAGTTACATGTCATTTGACAGGCTAGCTAAATATGCTGAAGCAGGATAGAAGTGACTTGAGCTGCCGGAGGAGATTATGAAAAGGATGACTAAAAATAGTGCCAGAACCACAAGAAAGGGAAAAAAAAATGTGGACTGGCAATAGACCTAAGCTTCCCATCCACCACTCACTTGTCTTCAGTGTCTGTTAGTGAATGGCTCTGTCTGTGGTTTTTTGAAATTAACTAGTATTTGAAACTACTATTTAGTCAGGCTGCTATGTACCTATTGCTCTCCTAGGAAACATACATTCCCTCTAATCTACCACTCTACAGTTTCATGGAAATCTTAAATTTACTGCAAAAACATCAATATATCTTGGCCTGAGATTCTGATGTTCTTTTGCCTAGTATTATCGTGCAGTGTTTACAACAATCCATTATTTCAGAAATCCAAATACTGGCCTCAAAGAAGTGAGAAATCCAATAGATTTACTAATTCATATAAAGAGTAACAGCATATAAAACAGTTATCCAAGGATAAAATGCCAGATTTCATGTACCCTCTTTTTTCAATTGTGTTGATTTAAGAATATGTAATTTAGTCAAGATATATAAAGATAGTAGAAGTAACTCTTAATTTTTTATCCTAGCATTTTATTTTGAATGAATAGAAACTCAAGGAGTCAATTAAAAAAAAAACTCATCCATGTTCCAGATGAATTTTTTCTATCATTCTGAAATGAACTTTACTAAAGATGTGAGTAGTATACATTGATATAAACTTCATATAAGATCTACAAAGGAAATTACAAACAGTACTTCACTTGAACTTTCTGGGTTAGGTGCTACTATTTTATTTTTTTTTATGGGCAAAGAAACTGAATTGTTGAGAGGGCAATCAACTTGTCCATTATCACACAACTAGTTAGTGTTATGAGATGAGATTAAAACCTCAGTTTTAATAACTCCAAATTCAACATACTAACCTCTATTGAAAACATTGCATCTTCCTTTCTTTTACAATTAAATGTCTTCATTTTCTGAGGCATGGATACTCCCATTGAAACACTTACTTGGTTGTGCAGAAGCATCTTCAGTGATGTCAGGACAATTCTGGGAATAGTTTTGAGTGAAACTTTGCGTTCTTGGCTGGACCAATATATATCAACAAAGCAGAAGAGGTAAAAAAATAATAAAAGGCATGGCAGGGTCATGTCTGAGAGTAGCTAATGGATGCTTTTGGTTTAATGATGTCTGAAATGTATTTTTTAATGCTCTTTAGAATTCAAAGAAACTTCTCCATTAGATTAACCATTTTAATCACTAGAAACGCTGACATTCTCCAGAATGGCCATCACATTTCTTTTTGACCTATGTATATGTATTCATATCCATATCTCCAAAAAGTGGGAGAATTCAATATTGGGTTATTTGATACTTTCTATTTGAGATAAAGAGCATGAAAGCAAGATCTAATTCATGGATCTGGATGATGAAAATATTTCTCCGTTTGATGTTTACTGGCAGTGTTCAATAGGTCTGACTTTGACCTGATTTGAAGGAATGGGTCCATTCTATTTAATAGGGGCTTGGATCATGCCACCTTTGGAGAACTGAGGGCCTGCAGACCTCCAGAACTAGCTCTGAAAAAAACACATGGACAGAATGGAAGATTCTCTTGCAGAAGGGGGTGAGATGAGGCTAGAGATATCTGTTCTGCTTCCCTTGCAGCCACACCTAACTTCAACCCCTCACCATATGTGGTGCCTCTCTCTACCTGGGGTATATCATAGCCTTACATGAAGGTGCATTGTCCACAGGAGTATAATTTTGGTTGTCTATACTTATAAGATATTTTGATATTTTGTGGTTAAATTTCTAAAATTTGGGACAATTTGCATTTTTTGTTATATTTCCATTTATGATTTCATTATATATAAATGGAAAAATAGACCTTTAAAAGATAATAATAATTTTTTTAAGGAGTCCAGTGATTCTCTAGACAAGCTCATTGTCTTTCAAATGGAACTACTTGACTAAAACTTTAAACAGAAATCACTCTGGTTTTCATTGAATGGCCAATAATAGCCTTAGCCCAAATCTCTATGGCTCACTGTTAACTTTTCTGCGGCTTAGAATGAGAGTAAATAGCAATTGTTTTCTCTTCTGGCTAGATGTTTTGAGGGTCTTCCTGTCCTAGATGGATATTTTTTGTAATGGAAAATCATGCCATCTTTTGTCTCAATTTTTACCTAACCCTTGGTCATTGAAAGGACTTTGCCTCCCACAATCTGAGGCCTGGGAAAGAGTTTAATTTAGAAAAGACAAAGTCACCACTACATCCCAGCCATAAACCAGCCCCTTTGACTGAAGTCTTGCCTAGATAACTTTAGAGGAGAGAGTGAGGCTGAAGACTTGGATCAGCTCTGCCTCACTTAAATCCAATTCATGAGCAAGTCAAGGCAATCCTCATGGTGTCGCCGATGCTCTTTGAAAACAGACAAACAACAACACATGTTACTGTTTCCTTTGTCCATATTTGTGTGACTCTTCAGACATCTGGGAGTTTGTTGGTGAATCTCTTCCATTGATAGAGATGATAACACGCATTAATAAATAGCCTTTGTGACTTGTGTCCAAAAAAAATCATTCCTTCATCCTATACACATTTTGGGTGATGAGCCTCCCTGAACCTGGCCAGACCTCAGACTAAAGATAAAGTCTATCACAAGGCTCACACATAAAGATTCTAAGGCAATATATCTTACACTTTGCCACCAGGGTCACCCTGACACTTGGTTACTGGATTAGTACATTCATGGAGGATTTCTCTGATAAAAGTGGGGAGGGGAGAAGCCAACAGTTTTGTTAAGTTAATTGTTCTTACTAAATACTATCTTGGTTCTTTTATTGCAAGATAAAAAAGGAATGAATTGAACCTTATTTTTTAGGATTATTTAATTCATCATTTATCTTTTAACATATATTCAATAAAGGTTTATGATTTGATTGATCTGCAGTGGAAGAAACACCCATTGGCAAGGTTTTTCTGGAACAGGGCTTCTTAAACCTGTGTGTGTGTGTCTTATGGACACATTTGGAAGTCCAGTGAAGGCTATAGACCCCCCTCAAAATAGCATTTTAAAATGCACGAAATAAAATACAGAAGATCACAGAGGAAACCTATTATGTTAAAATATGGCTATCTGAATATTTCAAAACTGAGTTAATAGACTTTCTAAGAACCCTTGCTTTACATCTATAGAACTAATGAAACCAACTATTAGTGGAATTGTGAAGCAAAGTTTATCCTTGATAACCTTCCCTTCCCTTTCGGAGTCCTTCAGCTGATCAGTACTCACTTGTTGAACATTGGCCTCCTTTCTGTCCACTCTCCTTTCTTTGAAGTACCAGAGAATTTTACATTTCTCTTGATGAATTTTTACCTATGGCCTTGTATATACTTTTTGAGTGTATGTTTTATTTTCACTCTTACATTGTGAAATTCTTCTAGGTATCTTCTTTTTCAGTTCCCAAAACACAAGTTTTTCATGTAATTCATCAGAAAATATTTATTGATGAATTACAAAAGCAGATCTGATAGACCATTAAACATAAATTGATTAATATGTTATGCCCCCTGGAGGATTTTTGAAAATATTTTGGAAAAAGAAATGATACAGATTGGACCTATGTCATTGGTGGAGGAACTTCCGTGTGAGAAATATCCGTCTCCCAATGCAGATTTCTTATCTTTACTGGAAACTTAGATGTAGGGTTGCCTAGAGCACTGGAGGTTTAAGTGACTTAGCAATAATCCCACAGCCAGTTAAAGGCACAATTTGAAGCCAAGCCACTTTGAAGGTAATCCTCTATCCACTATATCATGATACCCTTCAGAAAATAAATTCAAAGAAATACCACTCTAATGATGAAATTCAACACAGTGTAACATCTGAGTGAGGGAGGATTGAATTCAAAGCATATGAGTGACTACTTTATTCTATTTACCTTTAAGGGTTATCCTGCTAAAAAACCCAAACTATTTCTAAATATCTATATTAGTGTGGAATAATAAATATCAGGACACCAGAGAAACTAAAATTGTTAACATAATTGGTAGTAGTAGAAGATGAGTGTTCCGTCATATTTCCTTTTGTTAAATTTATATAGACATTTTTCTGAATATTGATTATATTTCTATAATATTACATTATGCTATATAGTATTAATAGGTTATTAGAGGATAAGTTATTACCCCTAAATATTTGGAATTCATATTTCTAATATACTTGGAAAGTCTACAATGAGATCACTAAAGCTTTTTCAAAATCACATAATCTTTATAAGATTAAAATATATGTAACATTTCTATCACTACTGTTGGTGAGTAAATAAATATCATTCAGGTAGATGTTACATAAGAACTGTCAGGTATAGCAGTCAGGATAGAGTGCTGAGCCCAGAGTCAGGAAAAGATGAGTTTGAATCCAGCCTCAGACACTTACTTTGTGACCTTGGCAAGTCACTTAACCTTGTTTGCCTCAGTTTTCTCATCTGTAAATTAAACTAGAAAAAGAAATGACACACTACACCAGTATTGTCAAAAAAATCATAAATGGAATCATGAGGAATTAGACAACTGAAAAAACTGAACAACAATATGAAAAACATGAGTTTCTTGCTTTGAAGATCCTTAGTAAGGTAGAAGCTAGGGCATTGGACTGGGAAACAGGAAGACCTAGGTTCAGATGCCTCTCACACCCTAATTATCTGTGTGACCCTGGATAAGTCACCTAATTTTGCTGTGCCTCAGTTTTCTTATTTAAAAATGTAGCTGATGACCTCTAAAATCCTTCTAGCCTTAAATCCATGAACTTATGTACCAGGAGTCTCCAGAATCCTGAATCAATCTTATTTTAAACAACTACAAGTGTTAAGGACTTTTTTTTGTTGATATCAAACCAACATTTGCCACATTACCACTTTGACTTTCTTTTTTTTACCCTCTGGGGCCAAAAATATTGGTTTAACATATTTTCCATGTGTTATACCTACAAATCCTTAACAACAGCTATCATAACCATCTCTTCTCTAGGCTATATATTTCCAGTTCCATAACGAATCCTCATGTGGAATAGATACAAAGCCTTCATTCAGTGTTACCATTCTAGCCTCCCTCTTGAATGTTCTCCAGCTTAGAGATATCCTTCTTAAACTAGAGTGTTTACTGCAGGTCAAGCAGTTGGGGAATTATGAAATACACAGACCAGCAGGCTCTATCTTCAATATAATAAATCATGCTGCCCAAGAGTTCTTGCTTCTGACCTCTTGCTCTTTAACCTATAAAAATGAATTTCTGCCCTTCTCTTTTTAATCTCCAGAGAAAGAGAAATAAACCCCTCAGTTACATATCAGTGTTTCACATTGCTTTATTATCAATTATTCACAAAACCAACATTAAACATTTTAATGCAAGTTAAAGTTTTATATCTGGCCTCTTAGAAATGGGTAAAAGGGAAAAGGAACTGGTAATGTGAGCTTGCATTTAAACTTCAGTAATTTATCAGGCATTGATTGCCAGATGCAAAAGTAGACACTTCTGGATATAAACCAAAACCCAAACAAACAAAAAAATGAACAATTGACTGGTTGTGTAAAAAAGGGATATTTCTGTCTTATATGAAGGCTGAATGTATCAGTGATAACTCAAGGAAGCAAATTTTAGAAAATATAATCCCTTTTGAATGAAATAAAATAAGAATGTTTTCTCCAAAGTATTTGAAATTTCATTTTCAATTCAAGGAATTATTTGCTTTGATTATTTTTATCTGCCATCACTGCAAAAGGAATCAAGAGGACATTTAGGTAAAATGTTGGGTAAGAAGGGATGAGGTATCACATTTACAGTAATCTGTCAGCTCAGTTGCATTTGATGGATTTTCCATCACAGTCAATCTGTGTTCCCTTGCTCTATTTCTGGCTGGAGCCAAGTGCTAAACAATGGTACTATATATCTTTCTGTACAAATTGCCAATTTTGGTTACTTTGGAACATTGTTGGTCCTGGATCGTCCATGTGAATCAACACTGTCATAAGAAAAGTGAGACCAAAGAAATGATTTATTCAGTAAAACATTAGTATTTTTTCAAAACAATGTAGCACTCAAAAAATTACCAAAGCATGCAATTTGTTACTTACTCAAAAGCAAGTATTATAGTTTGGGGAATTATTACTCATTAGTCCATTTTAAAAGATATTCTGATAATCAAGAAAGTGTCATTTACATATAAACCGATGTTTTCAAACTTTGACCCATCAATGTTCATATCTATCTTCTATTTTCTGAAATGTGTCCTTTGCTCATATTTTCTCTTCCACTTCAATTTATTTTCCTATTCTTTTTACTTTGTGTGAATAAACATAATTTAGGAATGTTGCCAGTTCTCCTGCATTTCATTTAAACATGTATAGAATTAATTATATTTCTTTTTCACTAAGGAAAAGTGAACTGATTCTTGAGATACTGCAAGTGTTGTTTGAAATGCTGCAGAGAAAAGGAAGGGAAGGTTAAATGTCTCTATGTTCACAATAGAAAATATAGTGACATCTGCCTACATTGACTTTTATTTCTGGTAAAATTTCAGATAGAATTATTAAATGAATAGTTTATGAATGTATAGAAAATTAAACAATGATTGCAGAGTCATTATGATGTCATCAGGAAAAGATCATCTTATACTAACATCATCTCTTTTAAGAAGAGTTGGAGGGAGGAGTTAGTAGATGGTTAGGGTAGATGGAGAAAATTCTGAACATATATTTTACCTTCACTTCATTAAAGTATTTGGCAAAAACTGCTTTTCTGATGGACTATAGGAAGAAGTATAGTTATGTAATGGCATAAGTGGGTGGATTTGGAAATGGTTTAATTAATAGAGTCAAAGAGAAGTCATTAATGAATCATTTTCAAATTGGTGGGAGGTTTCTATCTTTTCTTGGCTTTGCACTGCTTGAAATTTTTATTAATTATTTTAACAAAGGCATAGATGACAATTTATTAGCTTTGCCTATAACACAGATGTGAAAGTGAATGGATGATAAAGTCAAATTCCAAAATTATGGAAGGCTGGCACATTAAGCTGAATCTAATAAGACGATATTTAATAGCAATCAAAATAAAGTCCTTCTCTTTGATCCAAAAGAAAAAAAGAAAAATCAAGTAGACAACAGGGAACATGAAAAAGATCCTAAGGTCTTAATGGACATCAATACCATGTGAGTCAATGGTGTGATATGGTAATGCCCTGAAAAGCAAATGTTATAATACTCAAGGATATATGCTTTCCAGAAAATGGAAGGTGAAAATGCCAGTGAAGCTGTCGTCAGATCATATTTTGTATTCTTTAGATCAATTCTTATTACTACATTTTAAAAAATTGTTAAAAAGTATAAAGACAAACCGATGAAGTATCTAGGATGATGAGCATCCTAGAGTCAATGTCACATATTAATTGGTTGAAAGAACAGTGGTATTTAATTTTGACTTAATCAACTAGCATTTGATAAGTCCTTGCTTTGTGACAGGCACTGTGCTAAACAGTAGAGATACAAAAAATGACAAAAAATCCAAAATGATCTGTGCTGCCATGGAGCTCACATTCTCCTGTGGATGCATAAACAATTATGTAACAGACATGATATATACAGAATAGATTAGTAATTTCAGAGGGAAGGCACTAAGGTAAATGAAGACTGAGAATGGCTTCTTGAAGAAGGTGGGACTTAGCTGAGGCTTTAATGAAGCTAGGAGGCAGAGATGAGAGGGAAGAATATTCCTGGAATGGAGGACAGTGAAAATGCTCTCAGCCATTAAAGAGAATGGTAGATGGGGTCATGTGGGGCATAGTAAGGAGACCCGTGTAACTAGATTGAAGAGGACATGGAGGAGATTAAGGTATAAAAAGCCTGAATATCTAGGAAGGGACCAGGTTATGAATTACTTTTAAAACCAGACAGGAGATTTTATATTTGTTCTTGGTGATAGGGAGCCACTAACATTTATTAAATAAGGGAGTGATGTGATTAAACCTGCATTTCAGGAAGATAAATGTGACAACTGAGTGGAGCATGGGTTGGAGTATGGAGAGACTTGAGGATAGGAGATGACTTCTAGGGGAGATCTTAATTATCTTCAAGTATTCAAAGCACTGTGATAGAAAGAAGTAATTAGACTTGTTCTTATGGGCATCAAAAGGAAGAATAATGAACGATGAATGAAAGTTATAGATAGGAAATTTAGGCTCGATATGAAGAAAAAAAATCTTAATAATCAGTGCTCTCCCAAAGTGGAAAAATGGATTGTCTTAGGAGGCAGGTAACCTGGCCAATATCAGTATTTTAGTGAGGTTAGGTGATCACTTGTTGGATGTCCTAAAAGTTACTTCTTTGATAATCTAGTTATTTAAATATCATGAGCAACTGTGGCTAATACTTTCATCTTTGAATAATTATACACCTTATTACATTTAGTATCCTTCATAATTTTAAGCATCTTGGCTCTTATCCTTTTTTCTCTGCCAATGTTTCACATAAGTGATTTGGCCATTCTATTTGGTATTCCTTCTTGACTTAATTGAACAGCTAGATTGTGGTGGTTCTAAATACTAGAAGTTTGCTTTATCTAGTGATATATCAAGTTTTAAAAGAACTTATATGTGAGCAAATAGCATTATAACGCATTCACTATTTTTATTAAATTGCATGAGCTTGACCTCTGTTTTAAGAGGTGAAATTTATTTTGTGTAGAAGTGATTCCCATAAAAATACATAAAACAAGATTTCTTCACAGAAAATGCAATATTGCACTCAGTAAGAAATGACAGTCTTTCTCTAAAATATTACTCTGATGTCTCAGCTTGACATGGAGGTGACTCTGGGGCCACGAAGGCCATGCTGCTGGAGTATGGACCTGGCAGTGACTGAAGGCTGAGAAAGTCTAAGTATGCTGCTGCATCTTCAAAGCCCTAACGTGCTGAGTTTAGTTAGTGAGGCTTATCATGAGAAAGTTGGCTCTGAGGTGATGGGTTATTTAGTCACAGGAAGATAAGAAGAAACAAATATAAAAATAGTAGAAAGGCTCACATTAATATAATTATTGATCTTTTAAACTGTTGGTGAAGTAATGAATAGTTAGACTATTGAACTATGAGACTTCTTAGTATTAATTTACAGTAATATGCTTAGCAATCTAATATAATTATATTGATACATGATATTTCAAACAAAAATCAAGTTGAAATGTTATTATACGAGCAAGTGGTTGTTTTCAAATTCATCTTTGTTTATATATCCAGGTATATATAAATATGCTTATAAACAAGTGACTATATATAAAAATCATGCAATACTCTATATTAACCTAAAATTTAATTAATATAAATATAATTCATATATATAAATTTGTAAAAGCAAGTACCCTGACACATCTAGGATGGCCTACTATTATAGGTTCTCTGATTTGCTTTTCTAAAGGGAAAGCAACTTTTGAGAGGTCAACAATCTGCTTTATCAAGAACATATATCGTCCACTTAGTTCAGGGGAATAAGTCAGCACCCTGAACTTCAGAGAAAATACTAACAGAGAAATAAAGACCAACAGACAGGGTTTCCAAGTGTCTGACCATAAGCAATACATACACCACAGATCAACAGACAGACTCAGCTGTCTGACTATTATATACATACATAGTTACCAGAGAGAGAAGCACCAACATTTGGGTTTTCAAAGTCCAGGGCCTCCTTAGTAACTGCCCAGGGTCTCCTCTGGCCAAATAAACACTTCCAATGAGTAAGGCCCAAAACAATGCTTTACCTCAGAGGATACATGCAGTTTTTAGAGCCAGAGGGGCATCACAACCCTTGAGAGCCAGTGCCTCATTAGAAATTAACAAAAGGTGTGAGCCTTCCTACAAAACAAATCTCCCTTAATCACACTTCCCTTAATGGGCAGGCCCATTAATGGATGAGGAAGATCTTTAACTCTCATTAACATAACTAGCATTATAAAACTTAATACAAATGTTAATTATAATTATAATAGTATGAATTTGAAAAAGTCTAGGAAAAGCTACAACAAAATATGCAGTCCTTAATGAATATCCCAAATTTATAACTTAATGGTGATAATAGTTTTTTTTTTTCCTTAGAGTTTTTAAAATATATGAAATGTGGAAGAAAGGCAGGGATGGTATGATCCTAAAGAAACAATGTTAGGAATGCTAATGCTCATAATAAGCCTAGGCAGGCAAGGGAATATGGAGACAACAAAAAAGATTTTTTTTTTCAGTGCTACGTAGGGAAAAGGGACAATCATAAAAAAACCTTTGCTATGAGTAGATAGAGTAGTAATAACTGACGTAAGAGAGAAAGCAGAATTGTTCATTTCTGACTGATTCTGTCTACTCTGCTCAGGAGAAATATCTTTGCATTAGAAATGACAGAACAAAAATGATTAACAGGGAGTTCATGCCCAAAATAAGTAAGTAGATAGTAAGAGCTGCCCTTTCAGAATTCAAGTCACTTGGGACTAAACCATTGTCAATGATCTCTGAAAAATCATGGAAAACAAGAGAAGTGCCACAAGATTGGAGAACAAATATTGTCTTTCTTTTCAAAAATGGGAAGGGAATCTGTTACCATGACTGTACTTTTGGGAGACTTCTAGAATGGAGTCTGTAAGACATGGTCAATAAAAAAGAAGAAAGGGAAGTAGTTTCCAAAAGACAGCAGGACTTCATGGAGAATAAGTCACATATACTGATATTTTTCTTCATTTTCTCTTTTTTGACAGAATTTATAAACTAGTAGATGAGCAGAATGCTGTGGATATTCTTTTCCTGGTGTCCTATACTATTACTTTAGGGAAAGTAGAAAGATATGGAAGAGATGAAATATAATTCTAAAAATTTGTAACTGGTTGGATGGCTAGACTATGAATAATTGTTAACGATTCAACAGTAATACAAAAAGTAGTCTCTAGTGGAGTACCGTAGTGGTCTGTGATGTTTAACATTTGTATCAGTGTCTTGGACAAAGGCATAGATATAATGCTTATCTTGCAGGTGACAAAGCTGGGAAAGATAGTAAGCACACTGGAAAAGAGTCAGAATCCAAAAAGTAAAATCCTGTCTTGCTAGAATATTGAACTGAACCTGATAAAACAAAATCCAATAAGGATAAATGTAAAATCTTGTACTTGAGTAGAAAAAAAAATTAGCTTCAGAACATAACATAATATGACAGATGTTGTGGAAAAGACTAGGTAATTTTAATAGACTATAAGCTCAATAGGAGTCAACTGTATGATAGGGCAGATGAAAATGCCAGTGCAGTCATAGGTTCTAGTAAACGGGAAATAGCTCCTAGGAATAGTAGGGGGAGTGATAGTAACACTTTCTCTGTCTTTCTCAGACTTCATCAAGAATTTGCTCACTTTTGCCATTACAGAAGGATGCTGTAAACTGTTGAGTGTACAGAGGAGAATAAATAGGATGGTGAAGAAATCTGGAGTCCATATCTTATGAGGTTTGATTAAAGAAATCAGATATGCTTAGATTAAAGAAGAAAATACCCTGCATGTTAGCTGTCTTCAAGTATTTGGATGAATGAAAGAAAGAAAGCTTATATGCAAAGAAAAAAATATATATATACATATATATATACACATAGATACATATACATATACATACACACACACTGGCCTACATACACACTGGCCTGCTAGGCTATGCTCTCAAGGAGCTCACATTTTTATTATTTGGAGATAATATATAGAATAGTTCAGCTTTGACTCAGATGGTAAGGCCTTGGGGTTATTCAGGTACAGTGAGAGATAATAGTACATTTTCTTTAAGATCATTGTCATCAATAAAACTATATTGGTTTCTGATACCGAACCATTTAATAGTACTTATAACTTAGGTGACAAAATTTTCTTCTGAGTTTTTCATCACTGTTGCTACTGAGAAGGCAGGGATATAGCATCTACAGAGGAAATTGTCAGGTAGCATCTCCATAAGGATTGTTTCCTGGACAAGGAGTCTAGGACTGTTCCTGGGACTCAGACTTACCTGACAATCATTGTCAGTTTACCTCTGATGGTTAGTGGTTAGTAGTTGGTGTTGGTGTTGAAGACAGCAGGCCCTTCTCCACCAAGGGTTGTTCCTTGGTAAATGGCAGCAGTGGCTGAGCTACAGACAGGGCTGATGGTCTGAGACAACTTAGGACTTGTTTTAGTCAGCATAGTTTGACCTGCCTGGTACAAATAACCTCCTGTCTTTCCCTTGAGATGCCTTGCTTCTTTATTGAGCCTAGCTTATCTGCATCATCAGTTGCAGTTGGTCAGCAGGTATTGGTGGGAATAGTAGGCCTCTTTACCAGAAGTGTTGCTTTAATTGATGATGATTCAAAAAGCCAATTTAGAAACAGAGCATTGGTATGAGGGTCACTGATGTCCTTGGACTACTATCTGGAGGGAGGATTAGAGTTCAGGGGTCGGAACCCTACAGCCTTGAGGCCACATGTGGCCTTCCAGGCCCTTGGGTGCAGCCTTTTGACTGAGTCCAAGTTTTGTAGAACAAATCCTTTTATTAAGGATTCTGTTAAAGGGCCTCACTTGAGGACCTAGAGGGCCACATGTAGCCTCAAGGCTGCAGGTTCCCCATCCCTGGACTAGACTGTTGCTCTTTGCCTTCAGAGGACAAGACCAGAAGCAATGGGTGCAGACTGCTAAGACGTCAATTTAGGCTTGATGTCAGGAAAAACTTAAATACTTTGAGTTGTTCAAAGGTATAATGGACTTCCTTGAGAGAAGATTTCAAACATGGTCACATATCGGGGATGTTACAGTGGGGATTCTTTTGGTGTTTGTCTTAGACTGTATGTCTACTGAGGACCCTTCCACTCTCAAATTTGGCAGTTCTATCATAAAAACCATCAATATGCATTTTAGATCATGTAACAAAGTCTCATTTCAATAAAAGTTATAAAAGAAATATTGCATCATATCCTGCAAGCTTAGAAACTCTCCCTTGATAGAAACAGCCATTAATTCCCTTTAGGTATTTTAGGGATTGATACTCCATAATGGCCCATTAAGGAATGTGTTTAATTTGAGACCTATCCAGGTGCCCCCTACAGGGATGAGATAATTTCAAAACATGGCTATTTTCTTTCCTGCCTGGTTGGTACTGATATTTTGATAATACAAAATGAAAAACACCTGAAAACTATGTTAGAATATTTTTTAGCCATTAATTGATAACATGTTTTATTGAGAATTTTAAGTGCAACTGTAGAAGCATGTTATATAACAAAACTATCAAAGAATTTTTTTGGCTTTCTGACTTGTTAGTAATTTATTATTTCATTTTCATTTCTTTGGGGCGAGGGAGGGAGTAGGTGTAGCCTTACCATTACCTGTTATTTCTTTACCTCTTCCCAAATATCATTTTAAATATTTTTTAGAAAGTGGAAATAAAAGTGCTGATATAGTATGCTGATCCAGTTCTGATATGAAATATACTTTTCTTGAAAATCTTATTTGTGAGTAAAATATTTTAGTGAAACATTTAATAAGTCAGTTTGAACTACTTTGCTTTAAGTTTGTGATAGACTGCTGTTAGCATTTATTCTGTAATGCCTATGCTGTAATTCTCCAATTTAGGAATGAACTAGGTTCTAAAATTTTCATTTATGCGTTGGTTGCTTGGAAATTGGTATTTCCTCATCAGACGTTGCTATACATGGTGGTTAGGGTAAGAACCTAGCTCACAAAAGACTACTTATCCCATAAGATAGATTAAAAATTACACACAATAAGAAATCATTAAAAAAAAAACCCTGTACTTTCAATGCTAGTAATGTTGAGAGAGACAGAGAGAGAGAGAGAGAGAGAGAGAGAGAGAGAGAGAGAGAGAGAGAGAGAGAGAGAGAGAGAGAGAGAGAGAGAGAGAGAGAGGAAAGAAAGAGACAGAAAGAGAGATTGCATGCAGTGGAATTCTTTGAAGAATAAATGGTCTCAGAAAGAAGAAAAACAGAAAAAGAATTGTATGAGCATAATCTGCTTGGAATCAGGGTGAGTAAAAAATGTTGGGGGTGTGTGTGTGTATGTATGTATATTGGTATGTATGCATGCAAATACCCTTCTATATACACATGTAGCATTGAAGAAGTCTTACTGCAGTTTTAAACTATTAATACTTAAAGCTGCACTAAGCCTTCTAAGAGACTACATAAACACAATGGAACGTACACAAATGCTTATATGCATATGATCACACTCAATTTCAGGTAAAAATAGTGACCTGGACAAGTCAGTTGCTTCCCAGAATGTGAGGAGAGAAGAATTTTGAAATTGATTCATTCTCTACTGAACATTATCAAGTTCAGAATATATAACCCCATAAGGATCTCAATAACATGGCACCACTAATAATGTCACATTGGCAGCATTAAGTGCAATAACATTGTTGATGTCATACTATTCAAGAAGGAAAAAATACTGTTCAGAATTATAAATCTACTTATAATCTCATTCTAACATCACATGCTGTAGGCAGAATTAAATGTGAAGAAATGTCCATATTCTATGATAAATTTCTTACTGAATTTTCCCCAGAGACGTTAACATAAAGCAGATCTTGAGGCCATCCTGCTTCACAGAGATGTTAGCACAGTGTTCTGTCCTTAGTCTTCTCCTTGCTTCCAGCTTCTTCTCTAATTCACCCTCTGTATTGTTGCTAAAACGATCTTATTATTTGAAAAAGGTTTGCCGTTATCACTCCCTTTCCCAGGAATTTTCTGTGGCTCTTGATTGCCTCTAGGATAAAATACAAACTCCATGGGCTTACATTTAAAACTCTCTCCAGGCTTACTCCATCTTAACTCCCTAAACTTTCTTCGTATTATTCCTCTTTATATACTGCATAATTAAGCCAGGCTGACCTATTTGCTTTTACCTTGCCTACCATTTCATCTCCTTTGTCAGTGTTTTTGTATAGGATATCCCATATGTCTGATCTATTCTACCTCCTTGTCTTTGCTCCTTAGCATCCTTTTATTTTCAAGGTTTAATTCTCTTTTGGGAAATCCTTTCTTTATTTCCCTGTTTCTCAGTGTTCTCTTCATCCATTGATCTAATAATTTATCCGTAAATGTTATATCTTTTCCCAAGGATATGGGTTTTTTTTTTTTCGTTTCGCCCTTGTATCTCCAAAACCAAGTATAGTGCCTAAGGACATAGTTTTTGAATACTTTTTGAATCATTTTATTTGGAGTCACTTTTAAAACGATTTGTTGTTATTCAGTCATGTTCAACTGTTGTTGACATTTTGTTCCATAGAATACCAATACTATCCATGTGATTTTCTTGGGAAGGATACTGTAGTGGTTTGTCATTTCCTTCTCTAGTGGATTAACAAAGAAAAAAAGGCTAAGTGACTTGTCCAGGGTTACATAGCTAGTATGTGTCTGAGGCCATATTGGAACTCAGGTTTTCTTGATACAAGGTCCAGCTCTATCCACCGAGCCACCCAAATGTCGCTCTAAAGGAGTTGCTTATCAACAAAAATTCTTGTGTTGAAAGATTTCTTTTTTTCCCCTTTTTGTTTATTTAGTTTTAGTTTTTAACATTCACTTCCATAAGATTTTGAGTGAAAGATGTCTTGAGAAATAGTTCTCTTTCTATTTCACCACCAAATGAAATACTTCTCTTTCTTGAATCTCCTTTGTAGGTGCTGCATTGTATATTAAGAATTTCCTGACCCTATCCCAGCAGAAATGGATCACTTGCCCCTCCAATTTCTCATAGTACTTTCACTAGGTTCCCTTATTATACTTATCTGTAGTGATGTCTCCTCACCCCCTAATCCCATGCCAATTGTTAATTGCATGTAACAAGCAATAGATACTCCAATAAATCTGATTGAACTTATTTAGAGAAACTAGGTTCTCTCTTTCTTTGTGATCAGTCATCTAAGGCATCATTTCCCACTTAATCATATATTTCTTTGCCTATTAAGATGATTCTTCTGAAGAGAGGCTATGGAAGAAAAATATCGGTCTCCCTGCTATGTGTTAACATGATACCCTTCTCTCCATGCATTGGCCTTTTCCTTTCCTATTTCCACTTCTTGACTGAAAGTTGTTTTTGTGGTCTTTGTTTTTTTATTTGTTTTTAAGCCCTTTGAGTTATCTCTAACCTTTTTTTTTTTTATGAACATCAGCTCATTTTGTGATTTAGCCTTTCTGCACTATCTTAACACATTCATGCCTATCTTTTATAGTTCTTAATTAGTTATCTCACATCCAATGTTTGTATGTGTCTTTTGAAAACATGAACTCAACAGAGAATTTTCTTTGATGGGCCTTTCTTTGATGCCTTAGTTTTAGGTTCTTTCCATTTTCTTTGAATAACTCTTCCTTTAAGAGAAGCCGGCATAGGATTAGCATGCCTCTCTTTTCTCTGCCCTTTGTGAAATCTGCTTTCTTCTCAGCTAATGCTACATGTAAATTTTTCCTAGAATTTTTCCTCTTTGGCCATCACTAACTCTAAAATAACAATATGCTTCCTCTCTCCTTCCTTATTACCGTTTCTTCTACTTCATTATCCAGTTCTCCAGTATTTGTCAACGTAAGACTCTCACAGTAGCTTCTCACTTCTATCTTCTGAAATATAAAATTCATAGTAAGTCAGGCCAAGCCTTTGTCAGTTGTTTTTTGCTTTTAGTGTAATGAGTACTGCAAAAGAATCCTGGGGAGTTGAAGTCCCTGATGAATACAGCATTATGCCTTCTTGCCAATTTTGTCATCCACACCAGGAACTGATCTTCCTTTTCCTCTTGAAATAAGCAAACAAGAAGAAAATCATTCTCACATAATTCTACTTCTAAAAAGGTATTTTAATTCATTCAAACAATTGGTAAAGTATCCTCTCTAAATGAGAAGATACTTTTAATCAGTTTAATATTTTAGTATAATACCCCTGATGAGAATAATCTAGGATGATTATTTACTTTGGAAACGAGTAATACTTTTCAGTTGCAGTTGGACAATTTCTTTGTGTGGGTTCTTCTCTGCAACAACTTTGTTCTCACAAACTTAAGGCTTTTTGTTAGATATTTCAATAGCTCACTAAGTACTTTGCAGATGTGAGTTTTTATGTTTATATTGATTTTCTTCCTGTTCTTCAAGAGTTCTCTTAGAACTTACTTTAAGTACTCATCTATTCAGACTTAAGGAATACAGCTTGGGATGGACCCATGTGGTGAGGTCATCCACTCCACAGAGAAGCAACCACATAAAGCCAGGTTGTGAGGTGATTTAAGATCAAATAGCTATGTCAAAGGCTGACATTCACTTTACAATCACCTCAGGACACATACCAAGAATATATTTCAGCCATTTTTCTTCAAATACTTTTTTTCCTGGTAACTTAAGACTCCCCACCTCCACCTTGTTGAAGAAAGAGTCTCAAAAGTCAGCCTCCTAGGTTTCTTACTCTGATAATGATGTTACCTTGAAAATCACTAAACTTGTAGCAAACATATATAATAAAAGAATGACTCTATGTATTTCTTATGAATATATGACCTCATCAATTCAGTATTTCTGACAATACAGATTATAGCCTTTCACTTCCTGTCCTGTGCAACTTCCATTCATGTCTTCCGAATAGTTTGCCACAGGGGTCTACCCAGACTTGTACTAGTCCCAGACACAGACTCATTATGAGCTATCCATATGTAACATAAAGATAAAACATAGTCACAGACATGAATTGATCATAAGGATGGATTAACAGATGAAATAATTCAACATCAAAATACTCAGTGTCCATAAAGCTCTTAATTCCCTGCTGAGAGCTCACAATGGAATAAATCAGGATCAGATTTGGAGGTCCAATGGCTCTGAAGAACATTTAGTTTTAACTTCTGATTTTATAGCTACTAGGAAACAATGTTTTACAGTAGAGAAGATACACAGGATTCAAAATCAGAGACTCAATTTGAATTTTGTCCCTGTTAGGACAAGTTATCCTCTCTGTGCCTTAGTTTCCTTATCTACAAAATAAAGGGCTTATCTTGGATGATCTTTAAAGATCTACCTCTAATTTCTATAATCCTGTGTAAAATTATTTTTCCTAATTCTTTGTAGACCTTAAAATAAATGCATGTCGGTAAAAAGAAAATGGCAAAATGTTTAAAATGTTCAGTGATAAAAGTTTGAGAAATGTTTGTATTATGGTTGTGTTCATTTGAGTGTATTTTTCCAAAATTAATCTCAGTGCTAAGAATTTAGAATGTCATTTTTTAAAAAGTAGTTTTTCCTTTAATAATTATAAATATTCACTTCATGAAAAATGTTGTTTTAAAATGAAAGTGAGAGCAAATTCTTCTTCATAACATTGATTATTTGGCTGAATGTATAGCACCCATTTCAGAAACTACTATGATTATGTCTAGTTTAAAATTCACTAAAACTTCAGTAAAAATTTTACTATTTTGAAAATATCAATGATGTCAAATACTTTGTTATTAGCCTACAGTCTTAGGAATACAGTCATATCAAATGTTTTATTGGATATAAAAGAGGTTAACTCAAAGAGGAATTTTAAGAAAGTAGCCCTGGAACAATAGTTCCTGCTTAAAGTACTAATCCCTTTGCAGATAAAAATAATAATGATTATTTAAACTCAATTCTCTTTTAGTATGCATGCTTTATACTACAATACATATGGAAGGTAAACAAAATAGTTTTTCTAGATATTTTTTCATAAAAAATAGTATCTCTTTTTAAATACATTCTAATTTGCCAATATATTTATTATAATTTGACTATCAATGTATATGCACATGTGTATATATTTATATCTTTCTGTTTTTCCATACCTATTTTGTTTCTTAAATTAAAATTGTTTTTCAAATAATCAGGAGAAATAGAATATTTTCACTTTCAAAAATAAAATGTTCAAAGCAAATATCTTTTACTTATTTTTCTAAGTTTTTTGGCTAAAAATAAATATTTCATGTTCTAAAGTCTTAATCTTAAGGAATACATAGAAAGAAAATGGAGATATTTCCAATGATGAGGACATTTTTCTAAGAGTCATTAAACTAGAGTAAGATATTGTCCTTGATCCCATCTTCTTGCATTTATTATATACTGCATTCTTTTCTCATCAAACCTACTTTCCTCTTTGTCTGTTCTCTCCTTTTTTTCCCTCTCCTTCTATTGCTTAAAGAGCACAGTGATTTTCTCAAAAGTTATTTAAAGTGAGCATTTTGAACAATTACCATTTGATATGTTGTCGAGGTCAGTCATCAAACATTTATTAAGTGCTTACTATATGCCAGGCATTATGCTAAAGGTTGGGGATACAAATATGTCAAAGAAAGGCAACTACTTCCCTAAAAAGCTTATGTTCTGATGGAGGCAGACAATATATGTTATGGGAATTGTAAAGGAGTGGGAGGTTCCCAAAAGGGGCACCAATTTTTGGTATGGAGATTCTTTTGTAGCTTGATCCGCATTTACATTTCTAAAAAAAAAAAAAATGAGAAATCCTGTTGAATGCATTATGTTGGTGTAATGCTATTTGAGAGAGATGGTGACCTAATTATAGGCCTGCTATGTAGTTTAGTGTTTGTGTTGTTCTGGGTTTTTATTTGCCTGGTTTCAGAATTCTTTTCATCTCCCCAGTTTTCCATATCTGTCCAAGGCACATCATCTTGTGTGATTACTTTTAACATTTGAAAAATGATGCATATGCTCTTTGTACTTGCTTATATTTCATAACATCAAATCAAATTATTAGCAATTTTTTCTGTGACCTCAGTATATCAGCCTTGCCTTCCATGATTTTCGAGTCTAGGGTCACTTTGAAGTAAATATCAGGGAAGCAGGGTTTGGAGCCTTCATCCTTTCTTGAAAGTAATTAGGGGAGAGGGGTGACTTTGATCTTTTACAGATTCCTAAACGTAGCAAACGTTATTGAATGGTTTTATACAGTACTAAAGTAGTACTTAATAGTCTTTTTTTCTTCTATAATTTTGTCACTAAATTTGTTCTCCAGTTAAACATTATTGTAGTATTAGCATAAGAAAATATAGTTTCTCTTTGACACCATCAATAGTGAAGTATGTACAAGGTCATTCTTCCCCTTACATTCACTGTAGTTTTGGTTTATTATGCAAGAGCAAACATTTCAAATTGAGTGAAATTATTAAATAGTGTATCAAATTCCTATACCATAAAAAAATGGTAGAGAAGATAGGGGAAAGATGCCCCTGAGTGTATTCTGCCGATATAAAGCATAGTTGGCAGGTAAAAATGATACATTTATATACTTCAAACACCTTTTTAAAAAGCATTTTGCTTCCATCCTTGTGAATATCAGAGAGAAGATTCTGCATTAAAATTCTATAGGATGACGATAAGGATGTTATGGCGCACTCAGCTGATTTTTAATCTTGCTTCCCACCTCTTTGAAACTAATCAAGTTATGGAGTTCTCATTGAGTTCAGAGGGAACTATGCAGATCCCCTCTTTGAAGGCTGTATATGTGTGAGAGAGAAAATAACCTTCTTCTCTTTATAGGGCATGCACTATAAAGCACTGCTGTATGTGAGCTGAAGGTTGTGGGGGTATGAACTGTTATGCAGTAAATCATGCAAATACTACAAATGTACTTATGAGTGATGAATGTTGAATGCTTGCCTGTAATATATACATGCATAATTAAATTTTGAAGTTGAAATATCATCTCCAACCTTATTAATTTAAGATATTTTAGAAAATGCTTGGCCATCTATCTTTGGTTACTGCTGATTGGGTTCATATGTAAATGTAGTGATCTGTGAGCACACAGCTCAGGATTATCTAGGTGCACTGGTATGATATAAATGTTTGCTTTGCCTGTTAAAGACGTGATGAAAGATGAAGTGAAATAAATAGGTTAATATTTGGTGGAAGTTTATGTTATTTTTCCATAAGCCAATCATCTGTGGAAATCTCTATCATTAAAATTGCAATTTACACAGGTGTCTTGTGTGATACTGTATTTGGTTTGCTAATGAAAGTAATTCTGAGTTGTTTAGACTACTAACCATGGAGAAATGTAGATAGTACCTCACCAATATTTCTTAAACAACCTCATAATGAGATTTGCTAGCAGATACATATAATTTTATTAAATGTATCTAAAATGTTTAAAGGTAAGCTAATATCTTGTAATTGGTATTGGAGTTCTAAGAATACAATCTGAACAATTGTGTAGATTTTTTCCATTTTTTGGTAGGAAAACTATGTGACACAGAACAAAATTAGGAAGTCAAATAAAAGACTCTGAGGATATGTAAAATGATAGAACTCTGAAGCATTCCAGTACTTTAAGGATCTGTGATTTCTTTCATCTGTGGGTACACTCCCTTTGCACTGCTCAATAAACAGCTCCTGATCTGTGTCAATGTTGATTGTTGAGAGCTCACTACATCTAATGACCAGAGGCAACTGGCTCTGCCTCCTTTCCATGCCAACACATTCAGACATCTACCAATCCTCCCTCATCCCAGTTGCTTCTACAAAGGACTTTTCCTTCATTATAAATTTTTTTTTTATCTCTGTTCAAAATTATGTTGGTTTAACTCTTCCTCCACTCCCAAAGCAGTGTGTCCTTTTTTCCCATTTCCTTGGGATGCAGGAATAAGAGCCTAGAGAGACCAAAATTCTCTGCCTGTTTATCTGGATTATTTTCTTCCAGAGAATTTGCATGGATAATGTTGTTAAATTAATTTTTCATATTATCCCATTCAAATAGAAAGCAATGAAAATGAGAATTTGAGTTCTACAGGGATATATTTTTCTCTAATGACCTTAATAATTAAATTATATGTCTAACAGCTTTTATGAAAATAAAAGTTAGTTTGTATATAGGTCTGTCTACTTGCCTTTGCACCTTTCAAACCTCTTTAAACGTAGATAGTGAAAGCTTCTTTAACTATTTCAAATGTCAATGTGCTTTGAGATGCAAACCATACAAATAGTAAAGTTATCTGCATCTGAGGAAAGGGGGTTTTTCCAAAATATTTCCCCAAGTACCTAGTATAGTGCTCTGTTTGTATTAGTTTAAACATTCTTATAAAAACTAAGATTCTAGAGATTCTCAGTTATTCTCTACTTTGCAAGCCAGAATCTGGCAAACAACACTGCTGTTGTTTGTCTCAAGCCTCCCTACGTAGCTTTGACCTTGAATAGTTGATAACTTGTATCTATAAATACAAGAAAAGTAATGAAGTAAATGTCCTAGACTTTATCAAACAACCAGTTGAAACAGAATTGGGAATAAGGAATTTTAGAATTGACAAAGAAACAGGGACATTTGCAAGGCCACAGAACTAGACTGTAGCAAGGGAGAAAAATATACAACAGATAGCAGACAACACATTCTTACTGATGAGTGTATTGTTTGAAGACAATCTAAAATTGAAAAGGCCAGGCAAAGGTATGGGACTTAGGGCACCTGCTCCTTCTTGTTTCCTTGAAGGCTGATTTGGGCCTGGACTTTAGAGAAATCTTGCTCTCACTGCTGGCTAGATAGAAGTAACTTGAAGAATTTTAAATGGTCCATGAGGGTCTTGGCTTTGACTTTGAATAGAAGCAGTTCTGGTGAAAATCATCTTTTAGAAGCTCTCTTCTCCCTGGTCCTTCTCACTGTCTTTTTTCCCTCTGCCTAGCCAGAAGTTTCAAACTATCAGAAATGACCCAAGAATACATCAAAACAATGTTTTTAGTGCTCTCTCTGCTTTTTTCCTGAAAGATGATGCTCATAATTTTGTCTATTATTTTTAATATATATGTGTGTCTGTATTTTTCCATCCTATGGCCTTTAGCATAATCTTTATCCTAACTCTCTTCTGACTGTAGTCTGTCAGTTATATGTTTAAAATTATTAAAACTAAGTTCCTCACAGAAAAATAATTATTAGATTGAGTTAATTTGCAATTGTTAGAGAGGTGATTTTCATATTTAATTTCAAAATACAATTTCTCCAAAGGGATTACAGCATACTATAATTCTGTATGCCTAATACATTAATTTCACTTTTCTTCTTTAAAAAAGAAATAAATGTTTATCTGTACTTTTGAACAAATCTTTCGTTTTTCAACCATTTCTTATGGAGAACAAAAAGGTATAGTTAAACAAAATAAACCAACACATTGGCTATGTTTAATAATTTATGTTCCATTCTACACTTATCTACTCTGTCAAGGGGAAGGAAGCACACTTGCCATTAATCTTTTGGCATGTGTGTGTGTGTGTGTGTATGTGTGTGTGTTTAAGGAACGACAGTTTATTTTCTCTCCCATATCTCATTTCATTTGGGTAAAATGGCAAAGAAAAATATTCCTTCTAACAAAAAGTATGGTCAAACAAAACAAATCCCTTCTTTGGCTGTGCTTTTTTTAAAGTCTCATTCTACATCACAAATCAGTCACCTCTCACTTCACTTTTAAAAAAAATGCTCATACTGTCAAGTAAAATTTGCTTACATGCTATTGTCAAAGTTAAGAGATTCTGCTTATGATATTGTTTTAATATACATAAAACAAATGAATATTCTTACAACTGGTTTAGTTACACCACCTTTCATTTGAAGTGGTAATGGAAAAACCACTTGGTTTGTCAAGGTATTCAGTTCCCTGACCAGGGCATCATTATTGCTGGAGAATCTTCAGATTTGTTTATATTTATATATTCATCCTTAAATGAATCACCAATAGTGAGTAGTTTAGATACGTCTTTAGTGATTGTTAGACATCTCTAACTTTTATCTTTTAATATGTTTCCTAATTATATATCAAGACAATTTTCAGGGTTTTTTTTTTTAATTTTAAGTTCTAAATTGTCTTCCTCATCCTTCCCTGAAAGAGTAAGTGATTTGATGTAGATTACACATGTGCAATCATACAAAATACATTTCCAATTTAATCATGTTTTGAAAGAACAGAGCACAAAGGGAAAAAAAAACCTAAGGATTAAAATGAAAAACCTTGTACTTCAATGTGTATTCAGACTCCATTAGTTCTTTCTCTGGAAGTGGCTAGCATTATTCTTCATAAGTCTTTTGGAATTGCCTTAGAACATAGTATTGCTGAGAGTAGCTGTCATTCACAGTTGATCATCATACAATATTACAATGTTATCCTGGTTCTGCTCACTTCACTTTAATCAGTTCATGTAAGCCTTTCTATGTTTTTTCTGAAATCTACTTCCTTTTCATTTCTTATGAATGCAAAGTAGTATTTCATTATAATCATATGCTACAATTCTTTTAGCCATTCCTCAATGGATGAGCATCCCTTTAATTTTCAATTCTTTGCTGCCTCAAAAAGAGCTGCTATAAATATTTTGTATAAATCTCCACTCCCTATCTCTTTAGGATACAGAGCTAGTAGTGGTATTCCTAGGTCAAAGGGTATGTAATTTGATAGAGTTTTGGGCATAGTTCTACTTTGCTCTCCAGAATGATTCGATCAGTTCACGTCCCAATTTTCCCACATCCCCTCCAATATTTTCATTTTCCTTTTATGTCATATTAGTCAACCTGATAGATATAAATTACAAACTTAGAGTTGCTTTAATTTGCATTTCTTTGTATATTAGATACTGCTAAAAGAGATCTTTATCAAAGAGGGGCATAGCATCATATACCTTGAATAGAACTTCAAAGTCAGCTAACTGAACTCACTCACTTTATGGATAAGGAAGCTGAGGCCATGGGAGTTTAAGTGACTTGCTCAAGAGAACCCAACACTTCAGACTTGAGCATTAGTTCCTTTTCTGTTGTATTACGCTACATTCCAAATGCATGCACCAAAGAGAAAACACCTTCCAACTACTCAGATCATGCCATTGTAGTGCTCAACGAGCGACTGACTGATCAACACATTTTTCATTATTGGAGACATAAGCAGAACATGGAACTCTCTGAAACTTGTGAAAGATTCTTAATATTCAAAGGCACCTAGAAAGCTGTTATCTTCTCCAAAAGTCCTGATATGTCCCTTGTGGAAAGAGGTGTATGCCTTTTACATATAGGTAGTGCTTCAGAAATTCCTTTTCTTCTCTTTCTCTCAGTTGTGTTCTTCTACTCTGGCTTGGATCCATTAAAATGTGAGTTCCTTGAAAATAGGGAATGTATTTTTTTCTTTCTCCCCACTACCCACCCAGTGCCTAGCCCTGTGCCTAGCACATAATAGCTGCTTAATAGATGTTTGTTGAATATCTTTTGTCTTTTGAAAAGCTTTTGCTTCATATCACTTTCTGGATTATTTCTTCCATCTTTCCTAGGAAAACAAGTCACCTTCTTTAATAATTTGAAGCCTTTCTTTCTTTCATATTGTCTTCTAGAAACACAAATATCTCTATAGTTTAGCATATGCTTAAACATTTAATGTTTCTGGAAGAAACACAAGCATCACTCAATGGCTCGAGGTCATAGGTGCTGTTTTTCAATTTTCAGACTTCCACATTATTTAGAAGGAGATCTTGTGCCCTTGGTGGCTCCACAGTGCAAATCTTAAGTGGGTTAATTTTTTAGCTGTCACTCTGGAACTTCTCTAACTTGTGAAAATGTGTTCACTTCTAACCTCTTCTCCCCTGGTAATACCTAATTGCTTCAATCATCAGATATCTTCTCTCCTTTAATATCTGTTTGTGACCTCTGATCCTTAAGTACATAAACTTTTTTAGCGTGCCAAAATTTTCTTTATAATTCCTCTACAATTTATTAGTCTCTCAATTGTAAGTAATATTTTACACAAAGGATACATCATTTAAAATAACTTTTGATACTGCTTTACTGAATGAACCATATTTTGGAAGACATTTTTAGGTTTAATATTCACCGTAACACATGGATATTATTTTTGAAAAATTTGTTTAGGGGTACTTTTGAGTCTACCATTCCAACTACATATCACTTTTGGAAATCTACTAATCTACATATTTGGTTTTTCATTCTATTTCATGAACCTAGCTAAATCCAAATAGGCTTTTCACAAGTAACCCGGCTGTTGGCCAGGGTATTTGAGGAAAAGGTATAGAAATATAAAATCCCTTTGTGTTTATTTTCTATTGACAAAATGAACTTGATACTAAGGGTGGGTGGAATAAACTTAAAGGATCTCTCACAACATTGTGTTTCCAAAGCATATGTAAAAATCATAAAGATTGTTTAAAAGTTGTAATACCAGAGATTATTTCATCCAACTCTCTGGTAATTATTTTGGATTGATACATTAAACAGAGACATAGACTAGTCAAAAGGGCTATTTTTTTTGTTGTTTACTTGCTTGTTTTTCCCTGCTTTCATGGAAGATGTCCAGTTCAGCATCCAATAGAAAAGAGTCACAATTAATGGTGAACATCTTCAGAAGTTCCTGTTTGTGGATGACAATATGGTTATTGCATCAAGCCCCAATGATACTATTGATCAAAATATAAGAACCACAGTGGCAAATACACTACCTTTGCATTTAATTTAATTTAAATAATTTAATTTATCTCATTGGAGATGAGACACTGATGGCCTTCTGTGGCCTCAGGGCATGTGCAAGACAAAGTCTACATGCTTTGTGTTCAGAACCAAGGCTACAGGGAAGTTGTGTGATGCAACACAGGGAGTACTTCCAAAGACACCTTGGATCTGTTACCTGTTTAATTTTTAATTAATTTTTGGTCCTTATGTGTTTAGAAATCTTTAACTATTGCCAAATTTTTGTGATGCCATATGGGGTCATGACACAGTTTAAGAAGTGCTGCATTAATCCACTACTCAATTTCTTAGCCATCACCAGATTCTTTTATGAATATCACTTTGTAATATAGTTTGAAATCTAGAAATGCTAGCCCATCTGCCTTCACATTTTTTTTCATGGATTCCTTTGATAGTCTTGATATTTTTTCTTCCAGATAAATTGTTTTGTTATTTTTTTCTAGTTCTATAAAATGATGCTTTGAAAGTTGGATTGGTATGTCACTGAACAAGTAAATTAAGTTAGAAAGAACTGTCATTTTTATTATATTGGCTCAGCCTACCCATGAGCCATTAAGAATTCTTCAGTTGCTTATACCTGTCTATTTATATGAAAAGTCTTTTGTGAATGCATTCATATAGTTCCTGGGTTCCTCTGGACAAATAGACTTCCAAATATTTTATATTGTCTGCCATCGTTTTAAATGGAATTTTTCTTTCTGTATCCTTCTGCTGTATTTTGTTGGTAGTACGCAGAAATGCTGATGACTTCTGTAGGTTTATTTTATATCCTGTAACCTTGCTAAAGTTGTTAATTATTTCAACTAGCTTTTTTAGTTAATTCTCTAGAGTTCACTCTAAGCGTACCATCACATCAGCAGCAAAGAGTTACAGTTTTGTTTTTTCATTGCCTGTTTTTATTCCTAGCATTTCTTCTTCTTATTGCCGTAGCTAGTATTTCCAGTAAAATATTGAAAAATAAATAGTGGTGATAACAGACATCCTTGCTTCATCCCTGATCTTAGTGCAAGGCTTCATGTTTTCCCTATTACAGATGATACTTACTTTTAGATAGATGCCACTTATCATTTAAGAAAGGCTTCTTTGATTCCTATTTTGTAATGTATTTAATAGGAATGGGTTCTGTATCTTGTCAAAGGTTTTTCTGTATCTATTTCTATAATCGTATGATTTTTGTTGTTTTTTATTGATATGGTCAATTATGCTGATTTCTTTTCTAATATCAAACCAGTCCTTCATTTTTATTATAATCTTGCATCATCATAATATATTATCTTTGTGATATATTACTGTAATCTCCTTGCTACCACATATTTTTGTATAATTTTAAAACCACTTTAGTGTATACCTTTATAATTCTCAACTGCTCATTTTTAAAAAGACAGAATAATTATTTTAGATACAAACTCAAAGTATTTGTAGAGTCACGTGCAGTGATTTTTTGCAATTGAACTATGAACAGGCAGGCTTAAAAATAAGAGGATAATTTGTATTTCTTTATGAGGAAGTATGTAAAGCTAACTAAAGGAATTGATCTATACATCTAGTTTTAAAAAAATGAAAGCTGGAAACTGAATAATCCATGGAACAGATAGTGTTTTTTGTTTGAACTCCATCTCCAGATGGTCATGACTAACAGAAAAACATTGTTATTTTTATGATTTGGGGGAAAAAGAAACTAAATTGTGGACGGATGTTTATATAAACAGTTACCAAAGTTGAAGTATTTTTTTTTAATGAGTATACAACTTAGCTTATGTTTATTAAGAAAAATTCTAAGATATGTCTGAGTAAAACCCTTTGTTTATATCCATTTGAAGGAGTGGGTGAAGGTTAAAATGGCAAAAATTAAAAGGATTAGATAATGGCTCTATCCCCCCTTCATTCTCTTAGGTTGTGAATTTGGGAGAATGAAAAGAGAAAAATTCAGAAGACAGCTTTATTTGTATACATAAACACACATACATATACATACATGCATATATAAACACACACACACACATATTACTATTATGACCATTTGTTCTTTTTGGTAGTCGGTAGCCCCTGATGACCTTTCTTACTCTAATAAGATGCGAATTTTTGAAGTTTTGGCATTTGGCTTCCATATATATAAATATATGTATATGTATATATGTATATATATTTATATCAAATTATTGAGGTATATGTAATAACTATGATAACTCATTTATATAGTGTTTGAAATGTTTGAAAAGTGCTTCATGTATGTTATCTCATTTGATCCTCACAACAATATGGAAGAGGACACTGGGAGTAAAGAGAGTTTAAGTGACTTATCCAGGGTCACACCTCTGGGAAGCATATATGATTGAAATCAAAGTTAGGTCTTCCCAACTCCAGGTCCATCATGCCCTATTGACCACCACCTAGCTGCCTGTTACATTGAACGATGATGTTATGGATATTGATCTGAAAAATTAGATTTCAGTAAGAAATTAAAGTGGGGATCCAGGGATTATCTAATTCTGAAATCTTGTTGTAAATGTACTTATCTCTGTTTGCTTCTGATCATTTTTATGGTTTCTTTTTTTATTATAGGTCTTGGACTCTGGATATTTGTGTTTTTATTTTTAAACATTTTTTGAGGGAGATTTTTTCTTTTTCTTTTTTTTTTTAATTCTCCTCCCTTTAAAGTAGAGCCATCTACTTGTTGTAGTACAGAAGAAGAACCAGAAGGACATTTATTTCATTTCACTTTTGAAGCACTCATTGCTGAGCAACCTTCAAGTCACAGTCCACAGCCATGTGGTCATCACAGCTGTTATTCTTCATGACGCTCTTTGCACCAATCGTTGATGGTAAGGCCATAATGGAGATATATATGGAAAGGCTGTCTTCTCCTCACTTAGTCATATAAGATTCTTTTTTCCAAGTCAGCAGATTGACATCTGCTGTACATTAATTCCAGGTAGGCTTGAATCAGGGCTGAGTATTCGTACTTTAAATTGCAAACACAAAATGACTTCAAGATATATTTCCTGAAATGCACTTTGAAATATATACAGCCATAATGTATGTATAGTTGTATTTATCTTATGAATATATGTATACAATTTAGAAGTTTAGCGTTAGTATCCTTCTGGGAAAAAAAAAATCATCCTTGCTGAATGGATTGCATTATTTGAGGAAATTTTTTTTTAAATGATTGATTATTTTGCATTTACCTTGCATAAGAATCCAGTTTTACATTTAATTAATATTTACTTCAATAATCTGTGATTATTGAATACTTGTCAGTATTGCTTCCACCAATGCAAATAGTATACTTTCTACAACTTGATAAATAGTCTTTGAGAGTTGCTATGCCACCCCCACCCCTTCTGGGAGAAGAAAAACGTAAGAAATACAGGAACAGTTATCTAGGTTGGTCTACTTTTGACAGACATTGTTGGTCTTGAGTTAGAAGTTTGCTTAATTTGGTAGGTTCTGAGAGAGAGAGAGAATTTCACAGACGTAGTCACTGAGAACCATGATTTGTCTCCACGAAAGAATGAGGCATCAACTTACAATTTTATTGCAAGTGTTATCACCCACAGCTTTATGATTGAAAAACAAAATTAAGCTATTTGATTTTGAGTTGATTATTTTGTATTCCTCCACTAAAAAAAAAAAAACAAACAAACTAGAAGATACTATTTCTTCTATTGTTGTTATGTTTAAAAATAATAAAAATAATTTGCCTTTCTTATAAAAAAGAGTGAAATAGACTCAGTGGAAAAATTTTCTCTACTTTTGAGCACTTTTCTCAGTTTCTTTAGACTTAGCATCCTTTTTTATACCACAAGTTTGCTAAAAAGAAGTAATTTTAAAAAAGGGTTTCTCTAAAAAAGAAAATATTTACATGAAACCAAATTTCACTTACAAAATTTTATTTTATTGTTCTAAATCTGTCAGGTTAAATATGTTTTGCTAGACAATTCAACAAACTATGACTTTTTGTCAATCTCTTGAATAACATTTTCTAAATTGAAAGTGTTTTGCATTGGAGTAAAACTGAGTTGACTTGATGCATAAAATGGCTTATGTATCTCACATATCTGAGGCTAGAAAGGAAGGCAATTACATTTTCCATGTGTTGACAAGAACACTGGAGAATAATCCGTGGATGAAGTGAATTGTTTGTCAGTTCAGCTCACCTTTGTTTTTAATTGATTGTAAAAATCCTGCTTTAACAAGATTGTACCTAAAAAAGTATTTCCCATTTTCAAAAATCTATTCTGTACTGATTCCATCACAGAAACTCTAAACAGTAGTGCTAGCCTCAGCCGCTTCTGGTTAGCATATGTCGTCCTACCACCATAGTAGTCATTCAGAATGGGCTTTTCTCCCAAAATCTGTCTCTCACGTGCGTACTATATCAAGACTTTTCAAGATGCCTCAAAAGATGTAACACCCTAAATAATTTTCTTTGATGACCTCTGGTTACTAATTTCTGGCAAGGCAAGGCAAGGTAAGAGGAAAATTTATGCTTTCCAAAGGTACTAGCCACTGAAATGGAGCAGATCCTGGACTACATCCAAGTTAAAAATGGATTCCTGGTGGATGGTGAGGTCCTTCATATATTCCAGTTTGGAGATGTCATTGTTCTAATTGCATTGAGGTGTGCAACACTGCAAAACCTTTTAAATAAGAACCATAAATACTCAAAAGACTCTGGTCTTACCATCCACATAAACTGAACAAACTGGGTGAAAAATACCTGTGGTCCAGATGATGATATCAAGTTGGATTGCCTGTAGACAATATATCGATTGTATGCCAGTATGTTTGTTTGTGTACGTGTGTGTACGTGTGTGTACGTGTGTGTGAGTGTGTGTGAGTGTGTGTGTGTGTGTGTGTAAACTTATATTGGACCCAGAATTAAACACAAGGAGAAGAGGAAGAAGAATTGCCTACAGAAAATTGCATTCTCTCTTTAATGATGCTAAATTTCTATAAAGAAAGGCTCTTCTTTTTAATACAATATTCTAGTAGCCCTATGTGTGCATGTCATGAAACACTAGAGACCCCAAAGAATTAAAAACGAATATCACTCTAAGAACAACACAGAGCTTCATGATAACTGTTATTAGTCTGTCACACATTAAAAATAAGAAACTGCAGAGGAGAATTGAAGTAAAAAAATGCTATTAAAGAAATGTAGGACCAAAACACTCAACTAGATTGGTCCCATTTCAAGGGGGAAGGATAAGTGTTAAACAACCCTTGTGGTTCATTGCATATCCTTTTGATTTCAAGAGAAATTAGAGAAATGGATAGACCCCTTACCCCAAACTTGAGAGAAGGCAGTGGACAAGAGTTATACTATAGAGGGAGGCATGAACAGGTTTGAAGTCTGAATGGAGGGGGCTACAATCTGAGATGCCAGATCCATTTGAGAATTGGAATGTTTTAGATTCTTGAAAGTCTATAATATAATTAAATAGCAATGTGCAAGAAAGAACCCTGCTTGTGTTATTGTTAATAATGTAGTGACATATTTATTGGAAGCAATTAAATCTTTTATTTAAAATTGAAAAAGAATTTATACCTGGGTAAATTTGAAGATCATTTGATATTTGATGAAGGATTAGGATGTGTGTCAGTTAATATAGTTGCTCTGGTCCCTAGGAGCAGCTAAGTGGTACAGTGATAGAATGCTGGACTAGGAGTCAAAAAGATCTGAGTTCAAATCTGACCTCAGATACTTACAAGCTCTGTGACCCTGGACAAGTCACTTAACTTCTGTTTGTCTCTTTCCTTTTCTGTAAAATAGGATACTAATGGCACCTACTTCCCAGAGTTGTTTGGACGATCAGATAAGATAATAATAATTTTAAAACACTAAGCATAGTGTTTGGCAATATAAATGCAATTTTTTAAGTGCTAAGTAAAAATAATAGTCAGTTGTAGTAGTATTTTGTTATTGAAATGCAGTCCCAATTGATTATAGATATATGAGTATTTTTGTTCAAATTTAGATTTTTTTTTTTGTCTTGCTATCTTGGAACCAGCTTCAATACTCATTCTAAAATATTTAGATGTGAAAACTCATAAAATATAAGCCTCATATTGTATTTTGGGAAGCTGCAAACAAAACAGGCTATTGTTGTTTTAATCTAGGTAAGGTTTAGGCTGGGGGTACAGCTCAGGGCTAGAGTATATGACTGCTGATTGAGAGGCAGGCACCTATCCAGGTGCCCTCTATCAGCTGCTTGATATGGTCATTTACATTAAGCTTCTTGCAAAATGAATTAATTTCCTCAGAACACTGCCTGAATGAAATCTCCTGATGGCTGCTCATTCATTGTGCATAGAGCAGAAATGAGAAGGCAGCCAACAGGAGCATTCTCCTGACAGTGTTTTTAGTGTATTTAAAGGGAACAAATATAGGCCTTCTTGTTCTGAGGGTGGCTATATAGATGATGTGAAACTGACATTGGAATTCAAAAGTTGCTAAATAAATGAAGATATAGAGTCTCCAGATTTCAGAAGCTTGTAGGGCTATGTTCCCACCCTCTCATTTTCATAGATTCCCATACATATTCAACTAGATCGACCCCCACAGAAATTTAAGTTGGGCCAGCTGCTGAGAACTGCAGATAAAATAAGGGTCATATGGAAAAGTTTAGTATAAAGCAGCCATAATATTTATAAAAGGTAAGACTCGCCTTGAAGTAATATGTGAATAGAGAAAGTCATCCTGGCAGATGCAGATATTGTGGAGAATGGTCCTTAAGTCCATTAAACTGAAAAAAATCCCCCCAATGTAGCAGGCCTCTTCTTTTGCCATCCTGAAGTTCTATTTGGAAAATGTTATTTTGGCTTTTTTGTCTTAGGTATATAAAACTATTTCTGTTAATGATTTTAACTTTAAGTAAATTGTTTAGGGCAAAGGAATATGTATACATTCATCCTCTACTTTTGTAGATTGGAGTAAACACCAAAGAAATAAATATATGAGATCTAGAAACTTGATATTTTGTTATTTTTATGCAGCAAACTAAATGTAGAACTTTTCCAATGGAAAACATATTTTACACTATTAGTATTACAATTATATTACAACGTTAGTAACTAACCAAAATTGATTAGGCCTCCTCCAAGTAAAGAGATAACTAAATTAATATTTACATATACAACTATGCATATATGTCTGTGCATAATTACTTTTGTACAATATACATAGAGATTGTGGTTATCTCTATCATGGAAGATCTAATGTGCAACATTACACAAATTTACAATACCTTCTTCACTGCCATTTGTATCTGTTTCTATCTCTCTGTGTGTGCGTTTTCCCCATCTGTCTGTTTTCTTCTCTTTGGTTTATTACCCTTTAGTTGTCCACCATTCCCCTGATGCAATGAGAACCTTACTATCCCAGTTCATATTCTGAACATATCTGATGCCTCTTTGCTGTCCTAAGAAATAACTATAGTGATTTATGTCTGCAGTGCACTGCTTAGTCAGGAACATTTCGAATTTCCTGAATTCTTGGATTTGTAGTACATGGCTGCTGTTACTTTAATTTGAACTCCATGGATTTCTTATGTAAGTTATGTCCAAAGTCTTATGTCAGACTGAAAATAGAAAAAAAAATTCCCATACATTTTTGAGGTCATTCTTATTTAACTAGGTACTAGTTTGTTTGTTTTTTTTTTTTTTCTGGTAGAATATCAGGAAAAAAATTTTAAATTTAAGCTGTACAAGATATCCCAAAAGTTTTGCAGTTTTAAAGTTTCATGATGTCCCTAAAGTCTCAAGACAATTTTAAACTTTGTAAATGTGTATATACACACATGTATTTATGTATGCATTAGGCAATAAGGCATCATGGATTGAAAACTGGCCTCAGATCCAGGAAGACTTGTTTATTAAATTCATGTTTCTGCCACATACTGACAATGTGACATTGGGCAAGTCACTAAATTTCTCAATACCTTATGTAACTCTTTAAAAGTTTTCAAGACATTATTGACCCGTATTAGTAAGAAGATGTGCCATGTTTAACAGCAGTTCCTAACATATACAGAAGTGATGTGTGTACGGATTCATTTTATTTATACATGTACACACACATGTACACACATGTATGAACACGTCTCATTAAGAGAAACTACTTGCCTTGGTTCCCTATTTTCCTCAAAGAAGTATTCTCTAGCAAGTGTATTGCTTTTTATTGGAGAGTCTCTTAGCATTCATGGCAGTCAAAGAATATGTTGATGTCAAATATAAAGACAATCTCTCTTGTTTATGTGGTTATATGAGGGAAACTTGGGAAATATTTGTCATTATAAGTAGGGCCAACAAGTTGATTTGACTAATAATTTTAGTAGCGATAGAGTAGCCTTCATTGATGTTAAGTGAATGAACTTTATACATAAATATCTTTACTCCAGCTATGTATGCGTATAAACAAAGTAGATGTAATATACAACATATGTTATATTTATTATCGGTTATTTTAAATGTCTGCAGATAATTTAATAAAAGCTGATGATTTGAAATCATTTTTGATTTACTTAAGCTTCAGGTAAGATTGTATTAATAAAAGAAGGCTGCTTAAATGCATTTTCCTTCATTTCTTTTTGCCATGTAATTCACAGAATACATGTTTTATTCATAGTGAAATAGCGATTTGTAATGTAGGCTCTCTTTAACTTTGTTGTTTTAAGAGATTAAATACTCTTAAAAATATCCAGTGTTTGCTAGACTAAGTAATTGTTATTATGTATGGTATCTCCATTTTCATGATCTTGAAGAATCTTTTTTTACCTAGTAATAACACACAAGGTTATCATGAGCAGAACCTACTAAATTCTTATTAGGAGCAACTGTATTGAAAAGCAGCACTGTACTACTAGATCTTGAAAACTATCCAGTCATTGAATTGATTACACAAACTTAAATGATATATACTCTATTGTTTGTACTGTCTTATGCAAGACTTTGTTTAAATGCCCTTTTTACATAAAGACATTAAGTACAAAGAATACAAAACTGTCTGCGAATCTAATTCTAAACCATCTGAGCACATACAAGTAGGGAGTCATGTATTTTCACATTGTCTCTGTACCCTCCAATTCTGATTTTTGAAATTTTCATTACCCAAATCCTGTAAACAAATAAGTGTCTGTGTTATGAGACATAGGTAATCCTTACCTACTATACTCATGTGTTTTGGAATTAGGATATGCTAATAATCTACGTGATTTTTATTTGCAATATATACCATTATAATATAACATACACAATTTTTACATTTTATTACATGTATTAGAATGTCTTGCTACTGTCCTCTCACTTTTGCCTCCACTGTAAAATCTCTTCCTTGTGAGCCTCTTTTATATGAGACAATTTTCTCCTTTTCCTTCCTCTTTCTCTCAGTGAATCCCTCTTTCTCACCCTTTAATTTTGTTGAGATCATCCCATAATAGTCAGTTCACATCAGTACTCTCTGCATACTACTTCTAACTGTCCTAATAATGATAAAGTTCTTAGAAGTTACAAGTATTTTCCCACATAGGAAGACAAACAGATTAACTTTATTCGGACCCTTATGATTTCTCTTTATTATGTTTCTCTTGAGACGTGTTTTAAAGTTAAATTTTCTTTTCAGCTCTAATCTTTTCATCAGGAATACTTAAAAGTCATTTATTCATTAAATGTTCATTTCCCTGACACCCCATCCCTTGACAAATTACATTCACTTTGCTAGGTTGATAATTCTTGGTAAAGAATTACCTTTTGTACTATAACATTCCAGGCTCTTGCTCTTTTAATTTGGAAGTTACTAAACCTTGTGTGATATTGACTTTGGCTTTTTATTTTTTAATTGTTTTTTACTCACTACCTATCAAATATTTTCTCCTTGACCTGGGAGCTCTGGAATTTGACTGTAATATTCCTAGGGCTTTTGTTTTAGGATCTCTTTCAGGAGGTGATCAGTATATTCTTTCTTTTTCTATTTTACCTCCTGATTATCAGGGTATTTTACAAGTATTTCCTGGTAGCAGGGTATATACCCAGTTGTCAGGTATAGGATATCAAGGCAATCTTCTTTGATAATTTTGTGAAAGATGATGTTTAGGCTCTTTTTTTTTATCATGACTTTTAGGTAGTCCAATAATTGTAAAATTCTCTCTCCTAGATCTATTTTCCAGGTCAGTTGTTTTTGCAGTGAGATATTTCACACTTCCTTCTATTTTCTCATCCTTTTGACTTTGGCGGTTTCTTGACATCTCATGGAGTCATTAGCATCTACTTGTCCAATTATAATTTTTAATGGAAAATTTTCTTCATTGGCCTTCTATGCTTTTGTTTTTATTTGAACAATTTTGCTTTTAAGGAGTTCTCTTCAGTGAATTTTTATGCCTCTTTTACTATTTGGCCAATTTTTTAATGGTGTTATTTTGTGTGTGTGTGTGTGTGTGTGTGTGTGTGTGCATGTACGTGTGTGTGTGACTCTTTCACCAAGTTGTTGGCTCTCTTTTCATTGTTATCTTGCATAACTTTTATTTCTTTTCCCAGTTTTTTCCTCTATCTCTCATTTGATTTTTAAGAGCCATTTTCGAGCTATTCGAGGAACTCTTGTTGAGCTTGTCTCCAATTCACATTTTTCTTTATGGCTTTGTTTGTATCTCTTCTAACATCATTGTCTTCTGAGTTTATATCTGATCTTCCCTGTCATCATAGTAGCTTTTTATGGTCAGGTTCATTTTACCAACTTTTTTTCTTGAATTTTACTTTTATTTTGAAGTTGGACTCTGTTAGTGCTAATATTTTCAGAGCTAGTTCTAGGGGGCTGGCTCTAAGTTTTCAGTGCTTCCAAGATGAGGTGATCAAGTATAAGTCTGGTCACTTCTCATGAATTAAAATACTTAACTGGCAGTGAAAAAGCATTAGAAGGTTTGGCAGTCCAAAAAAGAGACTAACAGAATTGTGTCATTTCCTCACCATTATTTGATTTAGTTCTAAAAGTGTTAATCAAAACAGTGAGGCAGGCATTGTTGGACCTGTTAAACTGTTACTAGTGTCATTCATTTCAGAGTGCTTAGTTGTGAGTGTTTGTATGTGTGTGTGTGTGTGTTTTCTGAACACTTCTTATGTACATAAGAATTTGATATTGATTCGGATTTTTTCCTTTCTGCAACTACTAACTTTCTTCATTCCAATGAATATAAATGAACTCATATCACTTTCTATATAATATGTACATGTATTAATAAATTTATTCATAGGTAGTAATAATTAAGTGTTTTCTCTCCTACTTAGGAACTTTGAGTATTGGAAGCTTAACTTGAATTAACATTCATGTTTAGAATCCCAAGAGAACCGGTTATAAATATCTTTAATCCTAACTTTGAAAGAATAACTCAATGCCTATTTCCTGGCATTTACCATTTAATTTAATTGGCAAACCTCTTTGGGAAGGTTCATACCTATATAAGGTGGCTAATAAACTTTAAGGACTAATTGATCATTCATTTTTTTCAGCCATAAAATCAGCCATGAATGTTTTTTTTTCTTCTTTCCCAAATAATAACTTCATTAGTAAGCAAACAGGTCAGTCCAGATCACCATGCAACACTTGGCATCTTAGATCACACCCTTCATACACACATTTTTATCTCTTCATTAGCTAATTAGAAAGTCCTAGGGTTCCATGTTATTTAAACAGTTACTGGTTTAATGATTCCAAAAAATAGGTTTTGAAGCAGAAGCAACATAGAATACCTGTTTATCCACTTAACCGTATTCTGGAACCCTAAAAAAAAGGGAACATCTCTTTGAAATGTCAGACATAGAAATTTACCTGTACAAAAAAAGGTAGAAGATTGGCTTTGGATTTGCTGCATCATCAGAATAATTAAGAACCACTAACCATCAGCTCTATATAACACAAAAATTTAAAGGCCCACAGTATCCTACTCTTATCTTTATATCCTAGTTACTTCCACTTAGTAGGTGCTCTTGAAAGAATAGCGTACAAAGTTTCTGTATCCAATTCCCACGTTTTTTTTTTATGAATAGATATGCAGACATTAATATGTAGATCAAGATGCCTAAGCTAGTTATTGCCTTGAGCATGTCTACTGCAGGAAGTATATGTCTGTGTGTGCATGTATGTGTGTATATGTGTGTGTGTGTATACGCACATACAGGTTGCCATTGACAATAACTGATTCCCTTTTTCCACTGTATTGCTTAATTAAAGACAGATGCAGAGGCCAATATCACTGCTTTAGTCCCACTGTGGAAACCCTACCTTCTTTTAAGACATCTCTTCTTTTCAACTTGGGTATCACCTCTTACCTCTCTGTCACATTTTCTGTCCTTCAGGAGAATATATCTCTCTGAGGGCAGAAGCTACATTTTAATGTCTTTTTAACCTTACCACCTAACATTCAGCATTGCCCATAGTTGGCCATTAATAAATGTTTGTTGAGTGGAATTGAATATGTCAACACTTATACTGACAGATCTTCATTCAGGGTTTTGTTTGACTATTAAGTGGTGGCTAAGTTTTAAGATATTCTCTAGTACGGTTCAGCATTTAAATTAAATCTTAGGGTAACAGTCAGGAAAGTCATTCAGTGGTCTGCTCTGTTTCTTTCAATCTAATTGGATAAAAGAAAAGAAAACACTTTTTACCCCATTATTCTGGAATTTTGCCTTAGAAGAAATGGATTGATACCCTCTGGGAGGTTAGGTGCTTCATTCAGCATAAATAACTTGGCCCTACTTTTGAAGATACATGTAGGCATAAGTTTAGTATGCCAAAGTCATACTAATTTTTTTGAATGAAAAGCAAAATCTGCCTATCATCAATCTATTTATCATCTATTTTTCTATCTATCTATCTATCTATCTATCTATCTATCTATCTATCTATCTGTCTATCTATCTATTTATCTATCTCTCTATCTATCCAATTCCTTTCCCATACTTTTTTCTAAACTCAAATTGTTCCAAAACAGATTAATATTCTTGTTTCTTTGGAACATGGAAGATATTTTAGTAAAGGGAGGGGAATGAAATTCATACAAGATTATATCACTTAGGAGGAGGGGGAGGTAAATTTACAGAAAGGAATCCTGCCAGCTTTACACACTAATGATCATTTTCAAACTGTTAGACGTACCACAAAACTAGTAATCATAGATACTACCTGAATTAACTCTAGTTACAGACCAACAATGGTTTCACAGATAACTTCAAGCCAATCATAATGAACTAATTGTTATTTAGCCACAATCTTTATTTTAGTTCCAAAATGAGGGAAACAGTAAAATGCATACCTTAAAAGCACATGGTTGTTAATGAGGACAGATCCTGCACAAATTTCAATGCCACAGACTGGTATGATGCTTTCCTTCTGGGAACCACTATACATTTACTTACAGCTAAGCCTTTTATTTGAGTTAACAATAGCTCAGCACACTCAGCTGAGTACTCAGGTACACTGTAAGTTATTGGCTGTTGTTATGAGGCAGGCCCTGCTGTGTGGTGCCTCTGCAGACGGAAGAAAACAGTGTGCTGATACAAAAGGTAGGTGGCCAATTCTGAGCAAACTGTATATATTACAACTATCAAATAATTGATCACTGGAGCTTGTTCACAGGATCAGTTGAGAAACAACATTTAAACATCGATTAGATAAAAATTCCTCTTAGAAGAAACCCTGATACTGGTGCCTGGCATTTACAGGCATACATTTATAATACACCCCAGGCAGGAAACTCACTGGACTAACAAAGGCACTTGTGTCCAAATAGTTTTGGCCTAGCTGATTTTGCTCACACATACATATTGAACATTATTGACAGGTTTGTTTTTTTTAATTTTTTAAAGTAAGACTAAATTCCACCCATCCCTCTTTATCCTTCATTCTGAGGTTAAGCAAAATAAATTGAATTCTCCTTTCATCAGAAAGGTCTTCAGATCCTTGAAGATCACAATGATGCCCCTTCTCTGCCAAAGGCTTTCTTCGTCAACTGCACCTTAGACTGCATGAACACAAGCTTCTCAGGGCCTCTGAAAGCAAAAGCCAGCAGTGACGATCACACTAGCATAATGTTAAATATACTTTAATGGGGAGGAGAAAGGTAGAAATAACTGCATATTTCTAGTGCTATTATTTGACTGAGAAGTGAATTCTGTCCTGTGACTATGGTTTTCAAGTTACAGGCATGTTTAATTAAAAACTTTTCTGAACCTTATCACTCTGAGGAATTCTGCTGAATGAGAAACCTAATCATGGTTTGTTGTTTTACTTAATTTGATTGAAAAAAAAAGTCAGTGTTTGGTCAGAAGCCAGAATGGTAATGCTTTCCTATCACTATCACCTTCGTGGCTGCTGCAGCCTCTCTTTTGCAAGTAAGAGACTCAGAAAAATAGTAGATAATTTCAAGAATAAATAGATTTGTTGATCTTGGAACCCAGAAGATAGGTTAAAAGGTTAGCCAATGAAAAATAATTTTTAGAAATTTGTTTTTCAAATCACTATGATTTCCCCTTCATCTTTTTCATAGTCCTACAAAGTATTTACATGTCCAAGAACACTGTTCTCAACATTTCTTATACTGCTGTACCATAACTGATATCTTTCATAACATCTTTGTCATCCTGCAAGTGACTATTTAACTATTGTGGGTTTTTATTCCTCTTCAAGAATAAAAGCCAGTAAGCTGGTCTGAAAGAGAAAACTACCCACATAAAGACATACCAGATAACACTCCCAGGATACAATTCAGTCCAGTTAAATAGTCTTCTGAATTAAATTAAATAATATCCTAGTCCCTACGGTTTGTTGCAATAAAGCAGTTTCCTTATCACACCCAGTAGTACAGCTACTATGTATTGGTAGCTACTAGAAAATATGATTTCCATATACAGTTTATGGTGGTACATATATTCAGATTCTTTCTCGGATGTAAATTGTAGCTATTAGCAGTTCCAGCACCTAGAAAAGTGCTTTGTGCTTTACTATGCTTTGTGCATAGTAGGAACTTAGAAACTGATCGGTTCTATTAATTGAATCAGATCTCTAGGTACCTGATAAAAAAGGGTATGAAAAGGCTATACCTACATGGTTAAGAATTTGGATAAAAATTCAACTTGGGATTTTTATTCTTTTTTAATGGAATTGGTTCAATTAAAATAGAATTGTAAAACATATTTTCACCTAGCTTGATAGATAATAATTCAATGCATATTTACTTTCAACATATATTTACTTTAGTCTATCAAATCTATCAGTCAGTCAACAAACAATTATTAATTACATCCCTACCATGCACAGGCATCATGCCCACCGCCAAAGAGATAAATCCAAAAGACTCCACATTCTAATGGGAGAGATAACAGATAAATAAATAAGCATCTTTAAAATATAGAATGCTTTAGGTGGTAATTCAGAAGGGGAAAGCATTAGCAGCTGGGAGGACTGGGAAATATTTCTTGGAGAAAGCTGAATTTAAGCTGAATCTCAAAAGAAGCAGGGAAAGTAAGAGGTAGAGGTGTGGAAGGAGATCCCTTCAGGGCAAAGGACTAACCTGTACAAAGCACAGTGATGGAGATGAAATGTCTTGGGCACAGTAGTTGAATTATAGACCGCATGAAAGAACAGAAAAGTAGGAAGGGGCCAGGCTCTGAAGCTGTTTAGATGCCAAAGAAGGGATTTAATATTTAATCCTAGAGGCATAGGGAGACACTGGGTCTTTTTGAGTAGGGAGTAGGAGATACCATTGTGAGATCTTTGCTTGAGGAAAAAAATAGAAATCTAAATGAACAATGGATTGGAGTGGGCACAGGCTAGTGACAGGGAAACAAACTGGAAAGGGCATTTAGGTGGATAAAGCACAGAGCCTGGAGGCAGGAAAAGATTTTTGTAAGTTCAAATCCTGCCTCAGACACTTAGCTCTGTGACCTTGCGCAAGTCACTTAACCCTGTTTCCTCAGTTTCCTCATCTAGAAAATGAGCTGGAGAAGAAAATCCTAAATCTCTCCAGTGTCTTTACCAAGAAAATCCAGATAGCATCATGAAGAGTCAGATATGACTTTAAAATGACCAAACAATAATAAATTGCAAGAGTCAAGGTTGAAGTTGTGAAGACCTGTAATAGAGTGGTGTCTATGTGAGCAGAGAGAAAGGGAGTTGTGCCAGAGATCTTGCAAAATTGTAAACAGCTAGATATGTGGGGTAAGTAGGAGTGAGGAAGTAAACAATGAACTGCATGATAATGACATTTTTACTTTAATCTGTTTGAAAAAATGTCTTTAGAGAAACAATGTTCATTTTACAAATCCATGCCAATCTCTCTTTTGTAAATGCAGCAGCACACACCAATGAGTACTGCTCATGGGTACTCTGAGTATTCAGTTGACAAATATGAAACACTCCTGATGCTGCTGCTAACCCAGATCCCTTTCCCTCATATCTCCAGGGTTTTCACTTGCCTCACCACTTGTTATGTTGCTTGCTTGCCTTTTTAGAAACATTTAGGCGCTCGGTAACACTAAAGTGCAAATAAAGCCCTCCCACACTTTGGGAGACAGCATGACACCAGGGAGAAAAATGCAGTCCCTTGTACAATTGCTAATGTTCATTTTAGACTTTACTGAAAGACCTGCATTAGTTGCCTCAATGGAAGAGCGCTATATAAAGCTCTATAAAAACAGGCTAGAATTGCATCCATCGTAGAGACCTTAGAATTAGAGGCAACTAGACCAAATATGTACCAGCTAAGCATAATAACCAGTGGTTCCAGATAATAGCTCTGGAGAAATAATATGTTTATATTTTAATAATACTTTAAAAATAATGACTTTTGATAGACTAGCTGAACAATACCCCTGTGCAACGATTGTTGTGTGTATTTTAAACCATTAGTTCACAATAGCAGTAGAAAGTCAATATCGCCATATTCAATATTCCATCATTCACCTCTGCCTTTAGTGATGGGGACTATATGAAATTTTCCCCAATTTCCAACTCCCCATCCGTAATTAGTGTTCCCTCACTGCACCCCCAATTGCTTTATGTTTATTTTGTATGGATTTTGTATGAATTGATCTAGGTACATACCGTTCCCCATCCACCTCTAGTAGAATGGAAACTCCTCAGACATGAGAATTTTATTGTTTGTTTTGGGGGGAGAGATTGGTCTTTCTATATCCAGCACCTACTATGTGCCGGGTACTATGCTAAGTAAGCACTTCATACTCTCATTTGAACCTCCCAACAGTGCTAGGAGGTAGGTGATATTATTATCCTCATTTTACAGAAGAGGAAAGTGAGAAAAATATAGGTTAAGTGACTTGGTCAGGGTCTCACAGCTAGTGAATGTCTGAAGCCAGGTTTGATCTCCAGTCTTCCTTACTCCAGAACACTGCTTTCTCCACAGTACCACCTAGCTTCCTTGTATGTACTAGGCATTTAATAAATGTTTGCTGAGTCAATTTGAATAAAGTGGGTACTATCTACAGAAAAATCAGGATAGTCAGGGCCTAGAGTTCATACTATATAAGAACTTATTGAAGGAACTTAGGAGAAGAAAAAACTTAGGAGGATATAAGTTTCTTTAAGAATTTGAAAACTCACATAAAGAAGACTCTCTCTCTCTCTCTCTCTCTCTCTCTTTCTCTGTCTATATATATCTATATATCTATATCTATATCTACATATATATATAATTTTCAGCCAATTAGTGCTATTAAAAAGTGGAATAGGCTGCCTTAGAGGGTAATGGATTTCCTGCTTGCTGGAAGGTCTTGTGAACAAAACTAGGTGGCCTCTTATTAAGTGTCATCTTTAGGTATGTGTTGAATGAGATATGGCTTCTTGGGTCTTTCTCAGCTCTATAATTCTGTGCAATAATCCTTTTTGAGCTGCACCCAATCTTTATCTTTAGACATTATTTTAAGATTCAGTCATGGCTACTAAATATTGAGTTGAAAAAATTCCAGTTCTGACTGGTAGGATCTATACTGGGATGATTTAGAGGTGAGAGATTAGGGTAGAGTAGCTAAGTAATTGAAAAAGCATTTGGAGTTTAATTGGACTTCCCATTCTCTCTCCATTTATCCCCAGATGAAAGGAAAGATAGGGGGAAGGAAAAAGGAAGGAAATGACAAAAAAAGGAAAGGGAAAGAGTAAAGGGAAAGGAGAGGAAATAGGAAAGAAAAAAGGGAAACAAACCCCCTTAATAAAAGAATTTATTCTGTAAAACTTGGACTTAGTCAAAAGGCTTTCCTAGAGGATCTAGAAGGCCACATGTGGCCTGGAGGATGCAGGTTTCCCAACCTTACTTTTGCCTTCATTGCCACTACTTTGTACTTTAGAGTTCTTTCTAATGGTTGCATGGCAAAGTCGCAAGACCAGTGCTTTCTTAGACTTCTTAAGTTCCACGAACCTAATGTACTTCACATTGTGAAAGTGAGAATTCAAGATGCAAGAGGAAGGAGCAAAGATAGCATTAGAGAAGAAAATTTCAGAAAGTGTCTTGTTTTGTTCTGTATGTATTTGAATTGTTAAAAAATAAATTTTGTTAAAAGAGTTTGACCTCTTCCCAATCCAAACACATTCTCGATATCCTAGAGATCTCCAAGTATTCTTATTCAATCATTATATAGAAATAGATATTTTCTTATAGGCTCACAGTTGTTGTGGTTGTGTTGGTCCTTCATTGCCAAAGAAGGCCACGCCATCAGAGAAACAATGACTTGACTTGACTTGACTTTGTTTTGAGTGAGGGAGGGCTGTGCAGGTCAGCAGTCTCACTTCTCCTCCAGAGCCATCTGAATCTAGTGACCAGATACTCTTCAAGATGACTGGAGATGACCCAGGATGCACTGGGAGATCTTAGCCTAGAGGGGCTAAGGTCTATTCAGGAACTCACTTAGGGTGAGATAACACCCAAGACCTTTGGGGGTCATCTAATTCATCCTTCATATTTATATATGAAGGAACTGAAGGCCTAGAAGTTCAGTGATGTGTCCAAGGACACAAGGATAGATATGGCAGAACCATGGATTTGATCCCTATTCCTCTGATGTCCATTTCAAGGTTCTGAGAATGACAGTGTACTTCTTTGCTTTGGGTTTAGGCTAAGGTTCTGTCACCTGGATTTCTATGAAATATCTATCTCTTCTTTTCCTTCAATTTTTACCCCAGTCTATTCTTTATTAGTGATCAACTAACCTCTTTTAGAAACTAGTGATCTGAACCCTCCAATTAACCAATCAAGAAGAATTTTAAAGAATCTATTAATTTTCCATAACTCTCCTTGTCCTTTGATTTCTGTACATATGCTGATCTATCAACTCCAAAGCTCATGTCTTTCCTTCAAGTCCAGAGAAATGTCCCTTATTTCATAATTAATAATTGATACTTAACAATTAAGTTATAGCAATTTACTTACATCAGCATCAGTTATGCACTCAAGAATCATCAAAGGGATAGTGGTAAGAATTGAAAAGGTGGGAAATTACAACTCTTCAAAATTTTTTATGTTTTCATCTCTTTTTGGCTTGCATAAAAAGAAAAGAGCACGTAATGGGAGGGGGAAAGTGCTGCTCTTAGTCAGAGGATTTAAGTTCCAGGGCTGGCTCCCTTGATTATTTACTTCTGAGGTGTTGGGCAAGTCAATTAACCTTTCTAGGCCCATTTCCTCATTTATAAAATAAAGGGATCTTACTAAGGGGAATAGCTAACCTCACAGGTCCCTTGCTACTCTAAATTTCTGATCCTATGATCCTTTTTGGCAGAAAAACTGTAGTTCCTCTGTTAGCAAAATATAGGTCATTACCTTTTTGCCATACTCTGTGACTATGGCCTTTAGTTTCATCAATCAGGATCACTCATTTTGCAGTTACAGACTTTTGTATCTATCAGTGAAGCTCAGGTAATCTTATTCATTATGCATGTGGAAATAGACATTTTCTTACAAGCTCATCACATTATTGATTTACAGCTGATAAGGACCTTAGAACTCATCTGATCTATCCCCTTTATTTTATATTTGGAAAGAAATAACTGAAAATTAAGAGAAGATAAGAGACTTGCCCAGGGTCACACAAGCCATAAATGGCAGAATTGGGAAACTGACCCCAGGTCATCTAATACCAATTTCAGGGATCCAGGGATCTTTTCACTGTACCACACTTCTAAAAGCAAATTTGTTTAAACTGCAGACACAGTAGGTATGCCTCCATATCACTTGGTTGAGGGGCATGCTGATTTTTATTTTACTATAAACTTAAGAATTTTCTTTCTTTTAATGTTACTAGGGTCTTGCAGGAAAAGAATGGTTATAGGATATGAAAAGATACCCTCTATATTTTTTCAAAAGGTGATATTCATTATTAGATCCCACTGTATCTTCACTAATGAAGAATTGGTGTTTACATTAAAGTTTGTCAGAACAGACACATGATCCTGAAATGAAATGCTGGAAAGGGCAGCTCCAGAGAAAACTTGATTTTTCACAACTTTGCTTAGCTTGTCACTTGTTTCCTTAATTTAGCACCTTTTTCTGTTCCCACTGAATTTCAAAATGACACTCTAATTACCCTCTGACTAAAGAATTTTGTAATCATGCCTTGTAATATATTTATATCAAAATGTTGTTTTAGTGTAAGATTTCAGATTTAATTTCAAAAGTTTTTAACTATAGACAATATATTTGACACTTCTAGATTTATTTTTTCCAAGAATTTTGCTTCACTTCGCAGTTTTGTTTTTGTTGTGCTTGTTAATACATAATGAGGGCTGCATCAAAGAATGAATAAAAAAATATGTAAACATATAGTGGGTGGATACACTTAATGTTTAACTTTTGATTTTCCTAATTTTGGTCCAAATAATCATAATCACAGTTACAATCTGTCTTTGACTTGGATGGGTGATTGTCTCTCTCTTAACCAGGAGACTGCTTTGACTAAAAATATTCATCACCCTGTTGCCAAATAGATGGTTAGCCATTCTGAAATTTCAAATACAGGACACATATTCCAAAACTTTCTTTGCTAACTTAACCTTTAGGAAATAGCCTCAATTTTGTTTTTCATTATGTAGTATGGTGCTTGGAAAATATAAGATGCTTAATAAGTGCTTTTAGTTGGAGGGATTGAGCAGAATTATAGATAGCAGGTTATGATATGAAAACATGATATTTTTTCTACAAGAACATTTTCTCCATGACTGAACCAGTTAGTATATTTCACATTGCATAGTTGTCTGTCATTTTATTTTTGCATAACAAGTTAGTGGTATTTAGCATTTATATTAACTATTTAGTGGCATTTTAGTTTTATAACACTAATTTATATACCTAATTGTCAAAGATATACTATGGATTAATTTCATAGAATTACATTACTCCTTTTGAATAAAGCTTAACAAATATGGTAAAAAAAGATAGTTCCTTCTCTTTACCAAAAAAAACTGTCATGTTCCTAAATAACTATATGTTGTCTTATATTCTCATGTTTTGTTCAGTTTAGTAGACATTCAGAAATTGATATCATATGTAATACATGCATTGAACTCCAAAAGGGCTTGGATTAAAATGCTGCTTCTACTGTTGGTATATTTTGTGGATATAGAAGAATTAATTAGGTTCTCTGGGGATTATTTTCCTTACCAGCTCACCTCTAGACTAGACCTTCCTGATGGAGTTTGATGAGAAATAATTAATGTGGCCAAGAAAAAGTAACATTTTTCATGAATGTACATAAGCATGGATATTAATAAAATGTTTAGTGCTGTAAAATTCAGTTCCCATTTATATTAATTACATTTTCCCGTAATAACTAATATATATGTGTGTGTGTGTGTGTGTGTGTGTGTGTGTGTAAAAGTCTATAAAATTTCTCCTCCCAGCATCCCTACTGAAGTAGGTAATATAGGTCTGCCTTGTTTTATTGTACTTTCCTTTACTGCATTTTGCAGATATTGTATTATTTTCTTTTTACAGACTGAAAGTTTGTGGCAACCCTTTCTCAAGCATATGTATCAATGCCATTTTTTCCAATACCACGTACTCATACCTGTATGTCACATTTTTGTAATTCTCACAATATTTCAAACTTTTTCATTATTGCTATTTCTGTTACGGTGATCTGTGATCAGTGAACTTTGATACTACTGTTGTAATCATTTCAGAGCACCACAAACTATGTCCACATAAGATAGGTGCCTTAATTTGATGTATGTGTGTGTGTGTGTGTGTGTGTGTGTGTGTGTGTGTGTGTGTTTTGAATGCTCTACCTACCAACCACAAGCCGTTCCTGTCTCTCTCCCTCTCCTTTGGTCTCCCTATTCCCTGAGATACAACAATGTTGAAATTAGACCAATTAATAATATTGTAATGGCTTCTAAGTGTTCTAGGGAAAGGAAGAGTCAATTGATTTTGCAAACTTCACTGTTGTCTTATTTTAAGAAATTGCTATAGCCACCCCAACCAACCCAGCCCAACCACCATACCGTTCAGTCAACAGCCATCAACATAGAGACAAAATCCTTCACAAGCCAAAAAAAGATTCTGATTCCCTGAAGCCTTAGATGATGGCTAGTATTTCTAGTGGTAAAGTATTTTTTTTTAAATTTAGTATGTACATTATTTTTAGACATAATACTATTGCATATTTAATAGACTTCAGTATAGTATAAATGTAATTTTCACGTGCACTGAAAAACCAAAACTTTCTGTGACCTGCTTTATTGCTGTGGTTTAGAATTGAACCTGCAGTGTCTCTGAGGTACACCTGTGCAAGTTTGCAGCCTCATTTTACAAATGTAGAAACTGAGGTTCAACACGCACCAGTAGTGAATTGCCAGATGTCATGAAGCTAGTAAGTATTAGACTTGGTGTAAAACTGTGCCTTAAGAAACAAACTCCTTCTCTTGCATCACACTGCCTCTTGGCATCTTTAATCTCCCCAAATTCCCAAATCCTTTCAATCAGTCAATCATTGCCCCCAAATATTCTGAACATTTTGGGAGGAAAATTAGTTGGTAATATATTTCTTTTCTGAACTGTCTAGATTTTAAACTGCACAGCCTACATTCTGTTATTAGGGAATATAACTTAGTGCAGTTATGTTCTGAGTTAAAGAATTTTTTCCTGTAACACCACATCAAGTTTTCTTCATAATTTTCTATTTCAAATTTCCAGAACAAAACCCCAATCTAAAAGAAAATTAGATACAAATATTCAATTATTCTCCACTGCTTAATACATGGATGAGATTTCTTCATCTTGGCAAAGATAGAGTTACATATATGAGTAGCTATCATGAAAGTGTGTATGTACACACACACACACACACACACACACACACACACACACACCTCTGCTAACCTTATCATGTGAAGTGAGAATATGAGTTATTTAAACTAGCACTGCTATGGGCCACTTTAGCCTTAAAGGTGAAGGAAAGTATATTCTCAAGCTGAATTTCCCATGAGTTCCTAAATCATCTGCCTATTCTTTAGCTTCCACTTTATATTGACCTAGGTGTTGATCAGTAAAATATTAGGACTGAGTTTCACATTTTCAAACAGGGCAACAAGGCTGAGTTCTGGTTTTGGCTGAGATAAAAACACAGATCTCTGGTGATCTCAGGACTCAGGGAAATAGAGAAGAAATCTGGAATGTAGCAAGAAAGAAGATCTAAAATGATTTTCATTTGTAATAAGGCTGGAGAAAGTCTCACATATTTCAAAAGCTGGCCTTTTTACATGAATTTTCTTTGTTCCTCACAAGAGAGGAAAATCCTGGAGAAGCAGTGAGGGCTGTGGTATGTGGTCATCTTAAAGGTCATGCACTGGAAAAGTAACCTTGGACTCAAATAGACGTTTGCATCAAACTCTCCTTGTTGGTGAAAAGGATGATTATTTTTTGCTGTGTCTGCCTGAGGAGTGAAGTTGATAAGAATTTGGGATGGAACAGTTGCTTCTTTAGGCTCTGCTTAGGGGAGAGTCTTCTATAAATGCCTGGGCTTGAGCCTCAGGTTACAGAAAGAAAAACAAAATGACTACTTACATTGCCTTTCTCATAGGAAATTGAAGAACTATTTCCGATGACTAGTATTTTGACATAAAATAGTGTGTTATCAAATGGATTCAAGGAATAAAAAGTTTTTAACAATTGAAGAAAGAAATGCTGCATTATCTTAGATTGCATTATTTATAAAGGCAGAGGATCCTGAAAAATATCATTTGTAAAATTTTAGAGAATATTCCTCCACTTCGCTCTCCTAGCCTAGAGAATAAAAATAATAAATGTGAAAGAAAAAGAACCTAAGATGCAATAAATTCACCAATGCATCTGTGAATATAGCTAGTGAATTATAAATTATTTTAAAAATAAACCTAAAATGAAATTATCTTTTAAAAATAAAAATTGGACCCCTACTCATACGTAGATGACAGCAAACATTAATTAGAAGTTGTTAAGCAGCTGCAGTAAATTTTAGATGCTATATATTTATTACCTCTCAATTCAATATAATTTCTGATAGATTAAGAATTAAAGAAAAGACTCAGTGTAGCAATCTAAATCTAAAGATTTAAATTTAGAGCTTTGGAGCATAGAGAATAAAAACTTGTTCAAGAAAGTTAATTTTGTTTTTAGCATTCTAAAGTCGAAGGCAGATTGCCCACTGACTACCTAGATGTAAAATCTTTCCCTAGAAGTACAGAGAATGTTAATGTGTTTACTAGCATCCGCTTCCCAACTTTGATTCTGATTGGCAGGTGAATACATGTAAGTTTCATTAAGGTGGTCTACTAATAGCTCCGACTTCAGCCAAGCGTATAGTGGACCAGTTCCTTAACAGCTTCCTTCTGGAATACAGCTAATGTACCTCAAATCTGACCTGTAGTTGTCAGCATCCTACCAAAAAAAGCTTAGCCTGCATTTTTGCCATTCTTAAAACTTATATTGGCGCAAGAGTCAAAATGCTTTTAGGAGAAGCCTCTGCAATCTACACCTTTCTTGGGGGAAATTTCTGAAAGCCCAATTCCCCTGTAAGGTCTCTATTTTTGCATTCCTGGGATTCCTGAGAAGGAGAGTGATGTTGTGATAAGATTTGAGCCAGAAGAAATATTCCATTTTCTTTTTTTCCCCCTTTCAAAGCAAACTCAAGGGTTTTTTGTGTTTCTTTTTAACATTTGTTTTTCTGTAATGAACTATTTTTCATGTAATTGAAATCCCTATCTCTCAATCCTCCTTGAATGATGTTAAGATAGTAAGCTTATTGTTTACCCTTTATTTGTTTATAGAAATCTTTTCAACTCCTAAGTTACCAAATACACATGATTCAAACATACTCTAGATATGTCTCAAAAAGGAAATGAAAACAACAAAAAAAGGTCAAAGTCTTGACCAAACTCATACTATCCTTGATTTTGAAAATTGCAAAAATGTTTAATTAAATGCAACAAACATTTCTTGTTCAAAGTGGCATGAAGTTCAGAAATGCAAGAGCAGCTGAGAAAACTTTCATTTTATCCTTATTTTAGAGTTATGACCAGCCGTGTTATGGCAGAAACGAGAAGAAAGATTTTAATTCTCCAAATTTCTGGGGAAATTGCAATTGTAATAGATTTTTCAGTTTCACAAAAATGATCTGTTTCCTCAAACAAAGTTTAGAACATAGATCTGCAGACCTAGACTTTCTTATTCTGTCTTCTGCTTTTAGAAAACAGTCTATGACAAATTTTGGAAATTAGCAAGAGACTAATCTCAGTTACTCTCATTTGCTCTCATTAACACTTCACATAGTACACACTTCAGTAAAATAATAAGGAAACCTCTTTGTATCTTCTAAGAATGCCTCAGAAATGAAACTTCATTTTTACTGTTCTTTTACCTAATTAAAACTAATTATTAAAACATGCAAATCCCTTAGGACGACAGTGTTAAAGTGATGTTTTCTGGGGGGTTTTTTTGTGTTTTTTTTTTTTGTTAAACTGTTTGATATTCTCTTTGGCTAAGAGTCTAGAAAACATAAATGCACCATTCCATTAACAGATCACATTTAAAATAAGAGATCCAAAGGCAGAGTTGAAAAAGTAAATATGAATTCCTTTAAGACAACTACCCAGAACTAGCACAACTACTCTGGAGAACAATTTAAAACTTTGCCCAAAGAACTTTAAAAAATTATACAGGCCTTCTGACCCAGCAGTAGTGATCTGTATGCCAAAAAGATGAAAAAAAAAGAGAAAAACTTCTATTTTACAAAAATATTTCAAGCATCTCTTTTTGTAGAGGCAAATAATTGGAAATTGAGGAGATATGTATCAGTTGAGGAATGGCTGAACAGTTATGACGTATGATTGTGATGGAATACGATTGTGGTATGAGAAATGATCAGGATGATGGTTACAGAAAAACCTGGGGTGACTGATATGAATTAATGCAAATATGCAGAAGCAGGAAATCAACATACACAGTAAATGCAATATTGTAATGGTGATCAGTTATGAAAGACTTGGTTACTCTGATCAAGACAGTGATCCAAGATAATTTCAAAGGACCCATGATGAAAAATGCTATCATGTCTTGAGAGAGAACTGACAAACTGTGTATACAGATTGAAGCAAACTTTCCTTTTTACTTTTTAAAATTTTTCTTGGAGTGTATTTTTTTTACAGCATAGCTAATATGGAAATGTTTTGCATGACCTCATAAATATAGTTGATATTATATTGCTTGCCTTCTCAAGGGGTTAAAAAACTTAATTTTTACATATAATTGAGAAATATTTAACAGAATAAATAAGATTAAAAGTAGAAATTTAAAAACTTGAAGAAGACCATCTCCATAGGATTTGATAGTGACTGGGGAAACTGAAAACAAATTGTGTAGATGGCACTATAAATAGTTTGAAGGAAAACATTAGAGAATTTTTATGAGTTATTGATCCATATCCTTTGACTGGTATTGTGCAGAATCATAAACTTGAAGGAGAAAGAGGTAGAGGATAATTAAATTAATATTTTGGGGCACTTAAAACCTGTAATTTCCTCTGTTGGATATGTCGTCTCTTAATTCAGATCTTAATCCTATAATTATGTAAAAGATGTCCTAAAAAAAGGTTGCTGTTGCTGAAAAGTTCATTATTCTGCCCTCAATTTAGTCATGAATTTAGCCAGTCTCAAGCACAAGTAGCAGATCCATGGTCCATCACCAAATCTGTAATATCATGAAATCTATCACCAGGTTAATTTCTTTTTTAGTTTTATGGCTTTGTAAGGCCAGAAAGAGTCTTTTAGAACCCAGGATCCTCTTTGTGCCAGGGCATTAGAGTAGAACTTTAGAGGAAAAATGATTTCGTCAGTTTTTAAAATTTCAAGCTTGCAGAGTAGCATACTACATTAACAACAAAACAGTTTACAGTAAGGGAACAGAGAAAATTCTCAGGAAGACCATTGGGTTCTACAATACTTCCTACTCTATCTCTAGTTCTATTTTATAGGGTCCTACAGAATTATCTACCATTTTTCTTAAACTTCTTTTTGGCATTTACAGTTTTTAGTCTACATGACTGATGATTTAAAAATCTGAGAGTTAGTAACGTTACTCTTTTTTTTTTTTTCGATGATACTTTATTGAAAATAATGAGTTGCCTTTACCTGGGCCTTCACATATTGTTACATTGTTAATAGCTCATTTAAATAAAAACATCTGATTCATATTTTATTATGATTTTGCATTTATGAATTTAGTTACAGAGACTCAAAACACATGGGGGGGTAAAGAGATGAAAAAGCAGTCCGTAGAAGAACAGAGATTAATGCTGTCACAACAAACCAAGGATTCTGTTTTATAAGCTCAGTCATTTGAATGCAGCTCATTTCTCAGTAGTATAATATGATGTGGCCTTCAGAATGCTTCGTTTGCTTTCTTGTTTTATGCGACACCATAATATTATTTCAGATTAAGATCCCTGCTCACATTAATTGGGGGGTTTCCCATGTGAGTTAGTAGTTTAGACGGCTCATGTGGTTCAGTCGATATGTAAAATATATTGACTCCACATTCCTCCTTTAGAACTCTTATGTGCATTTTGGGTCACATTATTCCCCATTGGAAAGAAGGTTATGTGGAACCTGGGAAGCAAGTTAGAAATTGAAGTTAAATACACACACACACACACACACACACACACACATACACATGTATATATGTATATATATACATATATATACATATATACATGTGTATGTGTGTGTGTGTGTGTGTGTGTAGGCTTTTGCATGGTTTCAGTGCAAGTATTTAAACTTCTTTTCCTTTCCCAAAGACAGCAAATGTCAGTATTTTATAGCAGAAAAGACAGGTCCAGTTGAAAACAGAAGTATTAATGACCTTATTCTTTAAATATTTATAACATAATTTGATAAGATGCAGTTTTAAGTTATTGCCCTTAGCTCAAATTACAAGTTACTTCCCTCTCTATTCCTCCAAAACCTGTAAGCAAGGTTTTCCAATTTCTATATAAATTAAATGTAAACATGACTAATGGATTTTATTGTTAAAGCAGCCTAAATGGTGAAAAATGGATTTTATAGTAATATATTCATAGCAACGCTATCAGTAGGAAGAGAGAAGCATAGCAGGGCTTGGGATGGTGGCAGGGAGAGGGTACATGTGATTTATGGAGGACTTCTCTGAGAACCTACAGCTACAGAATAAAGAATTTGAATTTTATAGATGGCAGCAAGTAGAGGTTAAAGGGGTGTGTGTGTGTGTGCGTGCGTGTGCATGCATGTGCGTGTGTGTGTGTGGTATGTGTGGTTTGTGTGCGCTATACTTTGGGAATCTCAATTCACTACAATCTTATTTTGAAAATTTCTATTTCGGTCCTTCATCATGGCAGAGAACGCACCTCCAACTTCACAAAGATTAAGCTAGTATATCATGTCAAGTACGGTAGACGCTAACAATAACAGCACAGTTTTGTTCTGTTTACTAAAATTGTCTCCTGAATAAATCAACATTAGGTATGTTTTGGCCATCGTTAAGCCTGGTTACAAGGAAGACTAAATTGAGATGGTAAAAGAAAATGAAGTCCACCATGGTTATAAAGTAATTTAATAGATGCATTTGGTTTCAGACTTTTTTTAAGAAAAGGGAGAACGTTAGAGATTTTCTCAAGGCAAAAGTTGTTAAATATGCAATTTTATTGAAAACCATTAGCTTAGTAAGAGATGATTTATTCACTCAATTTCACATGTGAAAGAAAAATATACTTTTTGTTCATCTAATATTTATATCATTTTTTTCATCTGTGTAAGGGTTAGAAAATGATATGATTATTCATAAAAGGCAAATATTCCAACAGGATCATTTTAAATGGGCTTTCTAGATTCTCATTGTTATTTTGGTGTTAAATATTCTCTACTCTGGAGATGTGATTTGCTTCTCATATTGCACTAATTTGTTTTACAAGTTCAAATAAACTGTCAAGATTTGACATGGGATTGATAATGATGACTTCATTAGAGTCAGCTGTTGCTTTCTTCTAGTATTTGTTCATCTATCAGTCTCCTGTACCAATAGGGGGCTGATACTTATTCACATAATATTGTTTATATGCACTTTGTTAATGCATGTGTTGAATATGTAACTAGGAAGAAATTGCACAGTACTCCTAAGGGTACACCTATATAGTAGATCTAAATTCTGTTGTTTATTTGTCCTCTATGGAATTGCTAAAAGTAGCATTTTATACTAATAATAGTTAATAAAAGGAAATGATTACTAATTAAAAAACATGAAAGTTTTTGCCATGAAAAATAACGTCTTTATTAAACTTACCCCGGAAAGGAAAGAATAATCATTGACTTTAGTATTTGAGTTCTGAACTAGTATTAGCTAATTCATATTTGTGAAGTTACTTAGTTCAGTCATCTATATGAGGGATGCCAAATCTATAAGATACTTTCAAGCTCTTAAATCCTGTGGAAAAAATTCCTTTTTTACACAGGATATTCCAAATATTTTTACTTTGCTCCAGAAGAATCCTGCATTATAGAGAAATGAACAGTTTTTAGCTCTTTCCTATGATTTGTGAATTTAATGTGTAGAAAAAGCTATTAGAATTAGTAAAATTGGAAGTTTGTTATCCCTCTGGGGAGTAATTATCCATTGGTGGTTGTCTCAGCGCCCAATACATCTAGTTTTAACTCTAGGTGAGTTTCAATTCATGCTGGCCAGTTCTTTTTCTCATATTCCTTCTTCTCAACCTGGAAACTTTCAGAAAGTTTGTGTCATTTTATTGCCTGATGATTTTGCTCATCAACCTGATAATTTACCAAACCAAAATATCCCTCCATAGCCACCGTTCCCCCACATATGTTGTCTCTTTAGTCAAAGGTAAGCTTCTAAATGGCAAGGGTTATCTCTGACTTAGTATTTGTTTTTTCAGTACTCAGCATTCATATTAAGAGACTCAGAAGATATTGACAATTCAATTATAAATGGATCTGTTGAAGTCAGAGAAAATAGCAATTATATGTAAATGGGATTTTGAGTAAATGTATCTATATATATAAACTTTTAAAGTTAAATTTAAAAATAGCATTTGTCAGAAAAACTAAAAATACACTTTTAAACTGAGTAAACTAATCTTGAAATTATTTTGGCACTTACAAAATCATAAATTTGTTGTACTACTTTTAAATATGGAGATGTAGTATAATTTAATGTTTAAAAGTCCTAAGTAATTTGCTTATGATTACTGCTTAATTATCATTCATAAGGAGATTGAGTCAAATGAAGTACCTTGAACAGTGATTTCGGTAGTCTCTAAATCAGTTAGCTCTTTATGAATATTCTGTATATCCATGTTCCATTCATTTTGATTGTAATTTAACAGACATTTAAGTGACTACCACATCATGTTTGCTGAAGTTTAAATTCTGAAGAAAAGACTTTCATCTTAGATAATAGCTAGAATTTCTGTTTGTCTCTCTGTGTCTAAAATGGATGGTGAGATGCACAATATCTTGTTTCCCTTTTATGGGACTTTAATATTTCTTTTTTTCTAAAATACATTACATTCTAGAAATAGATTTAGTTCCATTATACATGAACCAACAGATATATTGAATCTTCTCTATGCAGAAAACTTTGTAAATAAATTCTTTTCTGTGAAAAGAAAAATAGGCCATTATCTTTGTTTTAAGGAATTTTTAGTTGTAGATGGTGTACTATTGCATGAATATTTTATTCCACTTTGGTCTATACTAGTAGTGGAATATTTTATTCCACTTTGTTCTATACTATTAGTGAATATTAGCTCCAAAAAATGTAACAATTGCATGAAAAAATTTACATATGTGATGGAACAGACTAAAATGTACGGTATTACTCTTAGAAAATTTGCTGGAGAAGGTCATGTAGAGGCAGGATATAATAAATGTAGGTTGGTAAGAGTTGGGGAGTTAGGTGGTACAGTGGAGAGATTGCTGGGTCTAGAGTCACAAAGACTTCTCTTCCTGAGTTGAAATCTAGTCTCAGACTCCTATTATCTATATGACCTTAAACAAGTTACTTAACCCTGCTTACCTTAATTTCCTTATCTGTAAAATGAGCTAGAGAAGGAAATGACAAACCACTCCAGTATATTTGCCAAGAAAATCCAAATTGGGGTCATGAAGAGTTGGACAACTGTTGAAACAGTTGAAAAACAGTTGAAAAATGACTGTTGATCCAGAGAAAGAACTATGGAGTTGGAATGCAGACTGAAGCAGACTGTTTTCTCTTTTGTTATGTTATGTTTTGTTTGTCTTATTATTTCTCCCATTCACTATAATTTTTTTTATGCAACAGACAAATGTGAAAATGTGTTTAATAGGAATGTATGTTTAGAGCCCATATATGACTGCATGCCATCTTGGGGAAGGAGGGGGGAAGGGGGAGAAAATTTAAAACTCATGGAAGTGAATGCTGAAAACTGAAAACAAATAAATTAATAAATTTGAGGGGGAAGGAAAAATGACTGTTGAAAGAGTTGAAAAACAATTGAAAAATGACTGAACAGAAATGGAAGTTATGAATAGGATATTCTAAATGAAGGGACTGGCTTTTGCAAAGGCTCAGTCACACATATTACCAATTCTCAATAAGGGAATGAAGGGAAAAATACAAAGGAAAAAAGAATAAATGCAGTTTTTTGTTTTTATTAGAGTGGTAATAAAATATAGGACCATCAAATATAAAGGTGGAACAGACTTCCAGTGCCATCTATTCCAACTCCTTCAATTTCCAGATGTAAGCATTGAGGCTGAGACAATTAAGTGGCTTGCTTAAGATCACTCTTATAGTAACTGGCATATCCCCAAATGCAGCAGATCCCTTATACCCCAACATACTGGGAAAGAGTTAAAGCACAGGGAAGGTCTCAAAATTTTTGGCTGATCACTTGATTTTGTAAGGTAATTTGTAAAAATGTTTCTATACATGGTCTTTAGCAAGACCATGCTAGATTTTGTAGTGTTAGCAGAAGATTGGCACAGCAGCTTTGAATGAAATAGATTGAAAGAAGGAAACCAGAAGCAGTGTACCAAGTCAGGAGAGTGACATTTCAGGCTTGAAGTTATGCAGGCCTATTAGGGTGATCAGTCCTTGAAAATGTAAAAGAATTGGAGACATCCTTTTGGGGAAGAGTGAGTTGTACTTTCTGAGGGTGATTAAATGTGGACATGAAGAAAAAAAAAGAATATTTTTTTTAAAGCATATCCAGTTCTGGTGTACTAAAGAAACAAGAGAATAGTACTGCCATTGTTGGCAGTTGGGAAGCAGGGAAGGGAGAATGGTTTTGCTACATAAGGTGATGAGTTCTATTTTCAACATGTTAAGTTTCAGGTATCAGTCAGATAACGGCTTGGAGTGATTCTGTGGACAGCTGCAGATAGGGCGCTGGGAATTTGGGTGTCATCTGCATACAGGTGGTAGTTGAAATAATGGGAGTGTGTGGTCCCCCAAGGGATTAACTGTTGAATGGGGAAAACATTGCAACAAGGATTGATGACATCTCGCTTTTCAGAATTTAATGCTGAAAGCGATCCGGTCCCAAAGTAACTTGTTTTACAAAAGAAATACTGAATAATAACTTTGATTTCATCATTATTTTAATGTTGCACTACTATTTAAGGCTCTTAACAAGTAAAAATAATTATAATAATAAGCCCCAGTTGTTCCATAATGGTCCCAAGTCAGAATATCCTCCCTCCTTTTGAGAACTTTTCCCTTTTGTTGTTATTTAAGTTGCAAGGTGGGGGAAGGGGTGTCTAAGGTACTCATTCATTATTTATTGCTTTCTCTGTTTCAGGTTAATTTGATCTAATACTACTGGAAATAAGGAATTAGCAGCCTACTGTCATGTCATATTAATTTTGAAAGCATCAAGATCAATGGCAGCTATACAAACTGACTTTATGTTGGGACTGGAGTGGCTTTTCCCTTATTTCTGTAGGTGGACTCAGAAATAGACAATACAATGCAAATATCTTGAGGTGCTATTGTTAGCCTTCTACCTATAGACATAAATATGAACAAAAATAAAGAATATGAGGAGGAGAGGTGATATGTTGTATGCTATATCATGGGGATGATGGGGAAGGAGAATGTCACACTACTGCAGGGAAAAGAGCATTGTCTGTGGAACCAGGACCTGGGTTTACATCTTGCCCCTGTTGCTTACACTTTGTGTCATTCTGGGAAAAAAACACTTTCACCTTCCTGGCCTTCATTTTCCTCAACAGTTAAATGAGAGGATTGGGCTAGATTGTCTCAGTGCCTTACAGCTCTAAAACCTAGATCCTGGAATCTGTAAGGCTAAAGGAGAGTTAGAATGATTCATGAACCCAGATCACAGTTGTCCAGGAAAATACTGATAAATTTTAATTTTGTTTTCCCCTGTATTATGCTATTAGGATGATAGTAAAGCAGATTAAAATAGAAAGTTTTTCAAGCCCATCCCATTCACTAAAATAACAGAAGCTGGATGGGTAGAACTTGGCTTCGAAGTGATAAATTGTATCTCTTCTTTTTGGCTATGATGTGGGAAGTTAACCATGTTGCCTGGTCAGTAATGTACTGTGCTAACATGAGGCAGTTCTCGTAGCTGCACTGTTTGTTTGTGGACTTTATGGAAGCAGCTCATCTGTTCTGCTGGGACTATGAAGAGGAGTAAAGGTGAGAGTGTCTTGCGTCATCTCACCTGAGCCCCAGAGACAGGAAGAGCAGTGACTAGCAACTGAACCAAATTAGGGAAGGCAATGTAATTAAAGCTCTATGTCTGAGTGCCCCTGTATGTTTCTCATTCAACATGAATTTATTCAATATGTACTATATGGTTTAATAGAACTTGTAGAAGGCAGAAATGACAGAGTGTTTGCCTTTAAAGAGATGGAAATCAGGAGGTGAAAGGAAATGACAAAGGGGAAGGAAGAAAGTAATCCTGAAAGAAAAGTGGGGAGTAAAAAATGATTATAAAAAGTTTGCAATAGAAATTTGAGGTGCTTCTTCTTACAGTGCATCTCCAATGCATTATTACAGGCTAAGCCTGTGTATTGTCATCCTTGACAAAGTGAACAATTCCTTTTCTGCTCTAGCACAGGTAGGGTAAGCCGGTGGAAATACTATTCTTACTTTCCAAAACCTAACCAGAAATTACATGATATGCTTTTGTTATTTGAAATGTGTGTGGATATGTCTACACCATGTACTTTTAGCTCTCTGAGTAGATTGCCTATTTGGCTTCATTTCTCTTAGTAATCAGTCTGGTTATTAATACAAAGTAGTTAACAAGCTGAAATAAAATATTTGGCAGAGTTGATGATCCCCTTCCTTAGGAGGCACTTGGAACCAGAAGGCATGCCTTCCAATTTATATGAAGGTCACCAGTTTGTAATGTGTGTATGGGAGGTGGGATGGCGAGAGGCAGAATGAGGACTCAGACATGCATTATTGCATCTAGACAGGAAAGTCAAGTCGTGAATTTAACATGTAAGCAGTTCACTGCTTTATCTTAAAAACAGAGCAAAAGCTTGTATGATTTGGAGGGGAAAAAAGTTTATCAGCAGGATCATTAATAACTCAGGACTCAGGTTTTCAAGTTACAATTAGCAGCTCAACAGCTGTGACCTTCAAGAGCTGCTCATTATTGTTGAGCCTGAGAGTTCACTCCCACTCCATAGCTCTTTTCAGAAATAGTTTCTCTGACATGATTGACCCCAGGGGTCAGAGTGAGAAATAAGTCTTCAAGCACTCATTTGTAAGTCTCACTTCTGCAGGATGCCATTTTAGGGGGGAAGGTATTGAAAATGCAGTAAATCGTTAATGCACTCATTGTAAATCCAGCTGTTTGGTCAGATCCCAATTAGGGTGATGCCTGCTGGATAAAGGGACACTCCTGGGAGTAGCTGAAGGTTTAGTGGCTTCAAACACTTACAAATCTGCTGGTAACAAAGCCTCTGTTTTATTTAGATGTCTTAAAAATGCCTTAACACATATGCCTGCCAAACACAGTCAAACACTGTTAGGCACACTACATTAGCAGGAGTTTTTTAAACTATCTTTGTGTTTGGTGTAGACGCTAACCCAAAGAGGAAGCATGGTTTTTTTTTTTAAAGAAGAATAAAGCAATGAAGTAGGAAATGAAAACACTTATAGAAGGGAATTGTATTGTGTTTCAGCCCCTTTTCCTTAGGTATCTAGACTTGAGATATTAAGGAAATGACTCATGTAATAAAATTTGCTTCTCTAGGTAAGGAATGATGTGGATGATCTCCTAGCACTCTGGAACAGGAAAGAAATACAGGAGGATTAGGTAGGGCAGAAGTATAAGCATAGGTTTGGAAACTTGAAAAACCCTGTTTTTTCTAGGTCCTTGGGGCAGAGAGGAGGGGGGAGGGTCTCTGTACCACAAGATGACTCATTGGTATCCTCCATATGGTGTAGTTATTAAACATTCATGTATGGCAGTTTCAAGATCGAGACCATAGATATTTAAAGGAAAGCCCATTTGTTAAAATGACTCAGTTTAGAAAATCAATATTCCTAGATCTTCCATGGCTATTCCATGGGGAATTGTTATCACTAGATCCCCTTCAGTTTGATTATAACCAGTACTAGTGATTCAAAGTTGGTAACACAGGATATCTTGCATGAATGAACTTCTACTGTTCCGTCTCAACCCTATTATTCTGTAGATCTTTGACAAATGTTAAGTGGTCTCTATGGAATACATTTATTATTTTCATCATTCTTCATTGTCAGCATGTTCAGGAGCCATATCTAATTTTATTTTTTCTAAAACATTGCTAGTACTCAAATGTCTGTTAATAATGTTCCACGGAAAAAGCAGTAAGTGATGCGATTGAAAAACCTTGCTGAATATTTAAACAAAAAGAATACAGATTGATAGGTCTTAAAGATTAATCTACCAATCGTGAGCTAGAGATTGCTATAAGAATTCTTCAGATTAATTCTATTTTTATGTCAAGGTTTCTGATCATTTTATTAGCTACAATTAAATTCTTTTCATAAACAATATGAAGAAATTCATAAGAAAATCATGAGTTAGAAAGAGAAAAAACATGATAATATTTATTTTGAATACTGCGTACTTGCTAAAAATGGTAACTTGGAGATACTCAAAATTAGTATTGGGGTGCATCAAAATTTATTATGAAAATCACAGCTATAAGAATAGCTAGAAGGTATCTCTGAGATAATCTGTTTGAGACTTCACCTGAATCTTTGTTTCTACCAGTGTTCGTACCCAGACTGTCAGTTTCTACTTAATGACCTTCAGTGTTCAGGAATAAATCATACAACTGAATTTCAAAACAAAACAAATACAGAGCCTTGAAAGCTAATGTTACACAAAATCATGTTCAATAACAATAGACAAAGAGGGCTAGGCTAGAACCTAGCCTTCAAAAGAAGTTTAAGGTCAAGAACTTCTCTTTTGTATACTTATATCCCCTAATATAAACTTCTATGCATAATGACTTAACTCATATTGATTATTCTTCTTAAAGCAGTGGTGGGACAGAGGACAGGTTAAAAAAATTAAGAGGACAGATATAAGAAGACAGAATGAAGCAAAAAATAAGGTAGAATCATGGCGTCAGAGAATTTTAGAAGGACTCTAAGAGGTCATGTTATCCAAACCCCTTACTTTACAGGTGAGGAAACTGAGTCTTAGAAAAATTGGGAGACTTACCCCAAATCCTACAACTAATTAATGTTAACTTGAAGTAGAGTCACAAGATCTGAAGCAATAGGGAAAAGGCAGGGAGGACAACACATACATGGATGTCTCTGGCAGCAAGAAAGGATTAAATCAATTTGCTTGAATTCAGGATAGGGATCATAGGCTTTCACTCTGATGAGAGGCACTTCTATCAAAATTCCTTTCATATAGCAGGCACTTAAATATTGAGCTGAATTATATTAATGCTTCCTAATTCCCTCTTTTTTTTTAGCATTCCCAGATCTCTATAATTAACGTTTTAAAGCATTTTGTAGAATTCTCTAACCAAAAATAATTTATGTTCCAATTCATTTTTCTTAATTTAAAAATGTCTACTTTTCTGTATTTTTTTTTTGTTTAATTCTTGTTTTTACTGGGGACAGGGCTACAAAAATCCCCAAAGCTGTAGAAGATAGGGTGTTATAATTCCTGAATGGAAAGATAGTAGTCATAAATTTAACTCTGAAAAAATCCAGCTTTTTAATTCTTATTCTTTCCATAGTCTTTGCATTTTATATTGGAGAAAGGTGGCTATTTTGAGTCTGGCCATGTTTACAGTAGAATTTCCACTGCAAAATTGGTTGCACTGTGGAAACTATTTTAAACTGCTAAATTGTTTCAATGATAATTAGATGTAGTAGTAAAGTGGCCATTGTGACAGATGTGCATAATTTGGCTTATGTTGGTAGGTTCTAATTTATTGAAGTAGACTAACAAGAGCTTCTGTCATTCCTGTTCTTGAATTTTCAAGAGATACGTGATTTCATTTACAGAATGCTCTCCTATCACTTACCCCAACACAAATCCATCACCATCAAGCCTTAGGGGCAAATTTGGGGCAGCAATTTAGGCAGATCAGTGGATAGGGTTTTGAATTTATAGTCAGGAAGAAGTGAGTTCCCCTCCTAACTCTACCAGTTACAACTATGTGACTTTCGGCAAGTCCCATTAGTGCCAGTTGGTTCATCTCTAAAATGGGGATAATAATATCTAATAATAGCACCGACCTCACAGTACTGTTGTGAGAATCAAATGAGAAGATAATATATAAGCATTTCACAAATCTTAAAGTGCTATAAAATACATGTCCTATATATATAGTATATATGTTATATATATACAGTATATATAATATTGCAATATATAATATTGCTTTATATGCTATAATATAAACATGTAAAAGCTAGCTATTATAGTCATGATTTGACAGTTTGATGATTTTTGACAAATAAAAAAATTCGTTGTTTGGTGAGCAAAATTTTGGTGATGAATTACACTTGATAACAGATCCTGAGACTAGTCAATCATTGATTGACCTTGTACTAGAAAAAGTGCTGGTATGACAGTGAGTTTGTTCTCTGTTCTCATCATCTCAGAGTTATTTCCAAGACATCAAAAGGCTTCAGAGTAGAAATTTAGTCTTCTTCATTAATATAAAATTATCTGTGGCTTATAGCTGTTATAGACTCAGAAATTGTACAATGTTGGAATCTTCTCACTATGTCTGTCAATTTGACTCATGACCTCACCAGAAGTTTCATCTAGAAACATCAGCATTTGGGTTTTGGCTAGGTTTTCCTAACAATAAAGGAGAGGTGGAAAAGGCTCTGTGAAAAGCTACCAAACATGGCAAGTAGGAAAGGTTTTATTTAATCCAAAGAAAACACCCAAGGGATTCCCAACCAAAGTCATAAACAATCCTTTCAGTTACCAAGATTTGCAACTTTAGTGTTCTCCTCTATTCATCTTTTTCATGCATTCCACTTGTCTAACCAGTTGCCTAATCTTGAATTTTTCTCTCCACAGCATTTCCTTTTCTTCTCCCATAGAAACCACCTTAGTTCAGGCATTTATCACTATTAGCATGAACTATTACAATAACCTGTTTAAAATAATATTTTATTTTTCCCAATCACACGTAAAGATAATTTTTAAGATTAATTATTTTTAAATTGGGGTTCTGAAATTCTTCCCTTTCTTACCTCCCCCTTCCCTGATATAGTAAGCAATTTGATATATGTTTACATGTGCAAGCATGTAAAATATATTTCCATATTAGTCATGCTATGAAAGAAGACACAGATCAAAAGAAAAAAAACATGAAAAAAATAAAGTGAAAATATTATGCTTGGATCTAGATTGAGATTCTATTAGTTCTCTCTCTGGATAGGGATAGTATTTTTCATCATGAGTCCTTCGGAATTGTCTTGGATCACTGTGCAATAGCCTTCTGATTGGATTCACGTCAGAGAGCTTCCTTCAATCCATCCTCCACAGAGCTGCCAAAGTGATTTCCTTAAAGTTTAGGTTTCATCACGTTACCTCCCTACTCAATAAACTTCAATGACTCTTTATTACCTTAAAGATCAAGGATAAACTCCTTTGGCATTTAAAACTCTTCACAACCTGTGCCCTGTGTATCTTTCTAGATTTTTTTAACACATTGCTTCCCTCCACATGTTGTATGGTCTAGCTGGCTATCCTTTAAACACAGTAACATATCTCATATCTGTGCCTTTGCACAAACATTCATTCATTCTCCACCTCTTGTTCAAATGATCTCTCTTCCAATCTCCAGCCTCTTGGAATTCCTAGTTTCCTTAAAGACTAAGCTCAGACACCATTTACTGCAGGTCTTTCTGAGATGCCTAGCTGCTAGTGCCTTCCTGGAGGCTGTTTCATCTATTGTGTATATATCCCTTGCTAAGGTAAGCCCCTTGAAAACATTGATGATTTCACTTTTTTCGCTTCCCCAAACCATTGAATTCCATAATATAATAGGTATTTAATAAATGTTAATGGATTGACTGATTGGGATCCCTACACCTTCAACCAGAAAGAACTCAAAAGTTGCTAGAGAATTGAGGAACCCACTTCTTGACTAACCCAAATGTGTATTGGAATTTAGATCTAACCTCAGTCAATTATTAAATTTTCAATAAAAACATTTACTCTTCAGAAAATATATATTGTTTCAAATCGGGGCACAATTTATTGTTTTGTTGATTGAATAGACTTAGTAAATGTAAATAGTGGAGATTAAACTAAAAAAAGTTTGAGCATATTTTCCCTCCCCCCCCCTCCCCGCCCCAGAACCTGATTGTTAAACATTTGCTAGCAGACCTCTGCATTGCTCAATAAACGTTGATTGAGGTCAATAGGAATGTAGCAGAAGGCTTCGAGAGTGAAGCCATTACCAGAATGGAGGCTTAGTGACTGGAGACTTCATCATCATTGTCATCATCATAGACATTTATAGGATAGTGCTTTAAAGTTTGCAAAATGCTTTATGTCTATCATCTCCCTTGAGCCTCACAGCACCCCTGGGATAACTCCACCTAATACCTGTTACTTGCCTTATAATTAATACTGAAACCCTGAAGTTGAAGCCCCACTGGAATAAAAAAGAAAAAAGATAAAGAACTTGGGATCATTAAAAAGTTAACGCTACCCCATCTAGGGACCAAATCAAATACCCACCGCAAATTGATAATGCCACTCTATGGTTGAGTCATCTCTTGAAAGGGAAAAGAATTGGAGTCAATGACATTCACTCCTTTTTCCTAGATCTGCACCATCCATCTGCATGAGTCATAGAATTACTAAAGGTCAAAATCTAGTTTTGCCTTTCCTCATTGTGACTATTATTTCTCATTTTTCCATAGATCTTACAGCTGCTGTCTTGAACAGGGCTCTAGGTTTAGTCTAAATACTTCTATGCTTGGTGTGGAACCTCTTCTGTTGCTCTACTATGGATAGCCCTCAGTTACTCACTTCTCTTTCTAACCTGGTCTCATAATTAGTTGGCACTTGACTGATGCTTCCCTATAGTTCCATCTCTGGGGCTGCATGGCTCCTTGAACTGATTGAACATTTGCATGAACTTTTTAGGGAACCAAGTCTGCTCTGTGCTGACCCAACGTAAATCTTGTTTTGTTTTTGTTTGTTTGTTTTCCAACTACCTTTCTCTAGTTTTTTTGTATGTAGCCTCCTAAGCAATAACTAAGCAAGCCGACTAACACTGAATTCAAGATAGAAGCCTGTTAGTAAAACAATGAGGAATCTCTACGATCATTAGCAATCATTTGTTTAACCCTTTGTCAAGGAGACCTAAGAGAGAGAAAGAGCTTCAGGTGAGAAATGTTTAGACAAATCCAGTAGATCTAGGAGGTCAGGGGTACTTAATCTCATATCCATGAACTTTTTAAAGATTTTTGATAAATATTTTAATGTAATTGTTTTCTTTTGCAATTCTATGCATTTCATCATATGCATTAAAAAAAAAAAACAGTATTCTGAGAAAATGTAAATGGACTCCATCAGACTAAAAAAGGGTAGCTAGTCAGCACAGTGGACAGAGCCATAGACCTTCAGTCAAGACTTGACTCCAAGTATAATTTCAGACACTAGCTGTTTGATTCTGGGCAACTAGTATATCATCTCTCCTGCTGTTTCCTCATTCTAAAAATGAGGATGATAGCACCTACCTTCCAGGATTGTTGTAAGGACTGAGTGAGATAATGCTTTGCAATCCTCAAAGATCTGTATAAATGCTAACTATTATAATTATTGTTTGTCTATGACCTGAGAAAATTAAGAACCCCTATAATTTAAAAATAATAACTCTACTATTATTAAAAATGGATGTGTATGCATGTGATTTGAATCTGGATGCATTCCACCAAAACTGCCATAGAATTGTTGCTAAGATAATACTGGTATGTAAAATACTCTATAAATGTGAATCACTATGTAGATTAGTGGATGCTGTGGCTTCTTGTGAGCATTTTTTCTTTGGACTACCTGGAGCTGTATAGATTGCAGGGCTTTAAGAGTAGTATTACTACAGAGAACACTTGTTGCATTCAGTGACTGCCATTTTTAAGACCTTTGTATTTCTCTTGTGATATACCAATGCTATGAGATAAGCAGGACAGAGGGTATTATTCCCATGTTATAGATGAAGAGAGTAAGGCTCAAGAAATTATAAATTTCCTGAGATCACATAGTTAATGGAATCAGTGCTTGAATGTGAATTCTCTGATTTCTAGGAAGTAAAAGAAAGTCTTTCTTCCTCTTTCTGTTCTTTGTTTCTGCATTGGTAGCTAAACACTTCCATTCTCTTCCTAGCAACTCTAACCAGTCCAGTCCTCTTATCATCTCAGGTCTCTTTAAAAACCAATTTTAAACTTTTATAGACCTAATTTTGGCTGCCCAGGATCATATTGTCCATTTATGACTTGCTGCTACAGAACGCTTACATTCATTCCATGAGGCATAACTTTATTGAAACAGTTAAAATACTAGTTGGGATATGTGTGTACACCAGGTTACAAGCAATCTAATACTGATGTCCAGTGTTAATATCAAGATAGCACTCAGGAATTACTGCCAAACTACTGAATAAAGCTTCCATTCTAGAATCCGGATAGATATTGTGATTAAGATCATTTGGGGCCATGATAAAGAATTCTATTTCAGTCAGCTTATTTTCCTTGGTCTTTTAGCCTTAGGAGTTTTCGAACAGTTCTGAAGGAAACAGTAGAAAGCCCTGAAATAAAGCACACTGTGCTCCTGACAGTTTATGGAGCTCAAAGTTAAGTCATAATAATGATTCTAACAATCTCTTAATCACATGACTAAAATATTTGCTAGATTTGTGGAATTGTTGAAAAATACTTATCAGCAATATCAATAATTGCTCAGAAATGTAATACAAATGAAATCAACCTACTGCTTGGACATCTTTGCCTTCTGCTTGTCATGGACTGGAAACTATTAATTTGAGGGATTTAGTAGAAGACCTGTAATAGAATCATCTTGCACATAGATATCACATTGAAGCCTCCAAAAGTCCCTCTTGACTGAAACAAAATTGACATTTAAAAAGATCCAAGAAATGTCTTGAGCCAGTGATACTGCATTATTAGAGGAATTGAAATGAAAGTGAAATCTTTTTAACATAAAGGCTTTAACATACAGATTTTTGGAAGTAGCTGTATGGCAACCGTGAATCGAATACTTGATGTGACTTCATGTGACCTGAATTCAAATCCAGTCCCAGGCATTTACTAGCTGTGTGATACTGGTTATTGTCGTGTTCATGTAAGGTTAATGGTGGTAGCTGGGGGGAGTTAAAGGTAATACACCTCAATACCTTTTGTTAATTTCTGTTGAGGCACTGAGTTACAGAGTCTTGTGCTCTGGCTCTGAAAAGTGTATAAATACTCTGAGGGGAGGTTTTACTTTGGGGTTTACTCATTGGAAGCATTTGTTTGGCCAGATGAGACTCTGGGTAGCTGCTAAGAAGCACCCCTAGCTTTGAAAACCCAGATGTTGGGGCTTCTCTCTCTGGTAACTATGTATGTATGTAATGTTCAGACAGTTGGACCTGTCTGTTGATTTGTGATGTATGTATTGTTTATGGTCAGACAGTTTGAAGCCCTATTTGTTGGTCTTTATTTTTTTGTTTGTATTTTCCTTGAAGTTCAGGGTGCTGACTTTTTCCCCTAAACTAAGTGAATGATATATGTGCTTGATTAAAGTAGATTGTTGCTGCCTCAAAAGTTTCTTTCCTTTTGGAAAAGCTGATCTAAAAACCTGTATAGCAGGCTCTCCAGTGTATGGTGGAGTCCTTGCTGATAGTTACATGTCACTTAAACTTTTTGCCTCAGTTTCCCCATCTGCAAAATGGAGATAATAATAGACCCTACCTCCTAGACTGATTGTGAAAATAAAATGAGATATTTGTAAATATTCATAATATTTACAAAGTGCTTTTAAGGTCTTAAAGTACTATCTAGTTATCATTATTATTTAACAGATTTATCTTCAGTACCTTAACAGATTTTTATTTTTATATTTGGGAGTAATTTGTCTATCTATACAACTTTAAACTTTTATGGATTAGTAAACAGTTTCATAAACTCCTGTGAACAAAATACTTTTTTATTTGGTGGTTAACTTTCTCATACCTCTCTCAAATTATGGGTCATGTTTCTTTTCCAGAACTGATCCTTGGGCCTACCCTTGATGCATTTCCATTTTAGGAGAATTCCCCTGACAATTCATGGGCCTATGCCCTATTCCACTACAGTGAAGCAATCAGAATAGCAGTTAAGCAGAGGTATATGAATTTATAATGCATATTTTAAAAAATCTGTGTTTAGATTTTAAAATATACTAATGACATGATAAGAGTGCTGGGTTTGGAAGGAAAATCTGAAATTTAAATGATCCATGCTCTCCCAAAACTTATAAGTTTTAGATTATGTAGGTCTTTTGAGCTGCTTAAAGTATATTTTCAGCATAGTGAACCCATGGGAAATTTCCATAGCTTTTTACAAAATCAAACATTTGGTTTCTATATATTATATATATAGAATATGAATTATATATATATTTTTTTTTCCAAAAAAAAAAAAAAAAAAGACAACTGATTCTCTGAGCTTTGATACTTAATTTTGCCGGGTCACTTCCTGAGCTTTTCTGGTCTATTCTGCTTACATTGTGACATTAGTCATCTTATCTCCCTCCCACTGAATCCTTGAATTCCACCTCTGGAACTAATCTGGGTTTTTCATTTATTTTACCTGGAACCAACCTACCACATGCATAACTCACTCCTTCCACCTCCCCTTTATATGTGTTGTTTTCCTCCATTCAAATGTAGGCTTCTTGAGGGCAGGGACAGTTTCACCTTCTTATATTTCTATCCATACCACTTAACAGAGTTTCTGGTACATAATATGTGTCTAACAAATGTTTTTTCTTCCATTTATTCATTTTCTTTGAAATTATATTGCTACTGAAAAGATGGAAGGCAAATGAAAATTACTGGGTGAAAAAATGTGTTGGTTTTTTTTTTTTATTTAATACCAGCCATTTCCCTTAGAAGATTATAACCTCTTTGAGGGTAGGGGAAGGAACTGTATGCATATTTGTGACTCTCCCAAGCCTGTCCAGATGCTTTCCACAAGTCCTGACACATATCTGTTGTTGCTGCTAAGGCTGCCCTTGTCTCTCTATTTCTTACTGCTGTTTATAGTGCTATGAGAATATTCTCTATTTATAAAAGGTAGCTTATGCTAAACAAAGAACGTGCTTTCTCCCCAGGTGATTTTGATCAGTTTTTTGTTCATTCATTCCAGGCTCTTATCCTTACCTTGCTCTAAGTGGAAGATTAACACAGTTCTGCTTTTTCTGCAGACAAGGTAGTTGGTCATAGATTTGTTTATGCTTCCCCGCCAAAATTCCCATACCTTATCTAATATGTACACACACACACACACACACACACACACACACACACATAGTGAGAGGAATTCTAGCCTAGGATAAACAAAATAGCACCACCTCTGAGTGAAGAAGATTTTGGTTCAAGTGCAGGTAACTCTCTAAGACTGGGATCAACAAAATAAGTCCTACCAGCCAACTCAAGCTCATTGTCTACTTTTGTATGGTCACAAACTAAGAATGGTTTTTACGTGTTTAAATGAAATTTCATTTAAAAATAAAATTTCATTTGAACATATTTAAAAAAACAATCTTAACATAAGAATAGACAGCAGTTTGGATTTGACTTGTGAACCATAGTTTGCTGAGCCCTGATAATAAATTGAAGAACAATTACAAATCCCCATAAGCAGAATTTTCAGAGAATTCTCTACACCAGTGAAATCACATATCTTGATATAGGGAGACAACATGCAAACAATTAGATGCATGCAAAATATATACAGGATAAATTGGAGAAGGTCAATGGAGGGAAGGCGCTAACATTAGGAGAGATCAGAAATGACTTCTTATAAAAGGTAGAATCTTATCTAGGATTTGAAGGAAGCCAGGAAGCAGAGATGAAGAGGAAGAAAATTCCAGGAATAAGGAATTCAATGCCAGTGAAAATGAGCAGTTAGGAAATGATGTGTCTTGTACAAGCAACAGAAAAGAAGCCAGTGTCACTGGATCACCAAGTATATGGGGGTGAGTAAGGTTAAGAAGACTAGGAAAGAAGACCAGGTTATTATGGCTTTGAACAACAAACAAAGGATTTTTATATTGATCTCTACCCTCAAAGGTACAGAAGTCAGTCACTAGAATATTTGTGTGTGTATATGTGGTTTTGTATGTGTGTGTGTCTATGTGTGTGTGTGGATAATAAGTATACATATATATATATTCTGTATATATATATATGTATAATAAAGTAATTAAATGAAAGACATGTATTAGGAACTATAAGGGACCTACAAGATCATCTGATACAATCCTCTCATTTTATAAATGAGAAAACTGAAGCCCAAAGACATTAAATACTTTGCATTAGGCCGCACAGGTAGTAAGTGACAGTACAAGCACAGAAAACCAACAAATAAAAACCATTAGCCTTGGAGTGGAGTTAGAAGAACTAGATTCAAATCCTAGGTCTTCAAATGACTATCTCAGTTGAATAAGATACTTAAGTTCTCTGGGCTTCCCACATCTGCAAAACGTTTGGACCATCTAACCTGTTTCTGGCTCTGTCTATGTGCCTAAATGATAGTGTGTTCCTCCTTCATTGCCAAAAAAGACCATACCATCAGAGAAATAATGACATGACTTGCACTTGACTTTGTTTTGAGTGAGGGAGGTCTGTGCAGGTCATCAGCCTCACTTCTCCTCCAGAGCCATCTGAATCCAGTGACCAGATATTCATCAGGATGACTGGAGATGATCCAGGATGAGGCAACTGGGGTTAAGTGACTTGCCCAAGGTCACATAGCTAGTAAGTGTCAAGTGTCTGAGATGAGATTTGAATTCAGATCCTCCTGACTCCTGCACTGCTGCTCTATCCACTGCACCATCTAGCTGCCCCCCAAATGACAGAAAAAGTATTTGAATTCAGGTCTTCTAACTCTTAATTTAGCACTTTAGCCATAAACATAACATTATTCTGCTACTTTCTATGTAAATTATGCTTGTACCTGGATGGGATAGGCAGAGAAGAGAATAAGCATTTATTAAGTGCCAGTGATGTACCCTGGAATAAGCGCTTTAAAAATAGTATTTGATCCTCAAGAAAAATCTGTGAGAGAAGTCCTTTTATTAACTCCTGTTTACATTTAAGGAGACTGAGGCAAATGGAAGTTAAGTGACCTGCCCAATGTCACACTGCAGGTATTGGAATTCTGCTCTGCTAGACTCCTCAGAGGCCCCAGCGCTCTTTCCGTTGTGACACCTAGTTCCCATTATGGGTTGGGGTATTGAAATTGAATCCATCCAGGTGTTTAATAGATTACTCCACTTTATATGTGTGCCTAGTATAATGCTTAGCCCATTACAAGCACTTAATAGATGCAAACAGACTGTTTAATCTTTAAAAGTATTAATGTTATTGATGATTTCTTTACTAAAATATTAGACCAGGGATGAATCTGCAGCCTCAAGGCTACATGTAGCCCTCTGTATCCTCAAGAGTGGCCCTTTGACTGAATCTAAACTTCACAGAACAAATTGGATTCAATCGAAGGGCCATACTTGAGGACCTAGAAGGCCACATGTGGCCTTGAGGCCACAGGCTCTCCATCTCTGATTTAGACTTTATTTGTCCTTTCTTTCCTTCTACAGTGGATGTAATTTACCTAATTGGAGTACCAGAGAGGACTAAAAATAAATAGTTTTCTTTATAGTTGAAGTTTTAGAAAACCAAAGCTATCTCTTCTGTGAGGCCAGTTTACATTTGGCTTTGGAGTGTTGACAGGGTATACTGACCTACAGATACTTTATAGAGGGCCCCTAAGCAATAGGTAAGGCAAAGGCTGGCTATATAAAGGGAAAGGGCTTCATTATTTATTATTATTGTTACACTGTGAATTGTCATTCTCATAGGAAGTTTTAATCCTTAGCTGTCAGCATTTCTGTGGTTGAACAAACTTGTCAAATCCCACAGCACAGACATTAAACACATTGTAAGTACATTCTACATTTCCCATGTTAAATGAATTGTTAGTAGACCGCAGGTGAACTGACGATCCATGAGTCACTTTGTATATTCCTTTTAGAACAATATAATGATTTTTTTTCTTTCGCCACTAGCTCTTGAGTCAAGTTCCATATATATATATATATATATATATATATATATATATATATATATATATATATATATATATATATATATATATATATATATATTCCTCAAGACTCTTAAAACTTAATTATTTAGGAACCTGCCTGTAAAGTATTATTGAATACTTAATGATAGTTGTGTACTTATACTACCAGTTATGAATTCAGCTTTTCTTTAAAGCAAGCATCTAAGGATGAATTATGATTCATCAGAACTCAGTATTTTAGTTAAAAATGAGTTTATATAATAGGCAAGCCATTACTGGTGCTAAAACATTGTCCCCAAACTGTAAATTCCATCTTTTCTTCCCTTAAATGTTACAGTTATTTTTTTATTTGTTCTCATAATGTTGTGGCATTGTTTTTCTGTTGCTAGTTTGTGAATGTTTGATAGTGAGGACTAAGGACTACTCTTACATTTTCCTAAAACGATAACAGCTTTATTTATAAAATCTCTGATTGTGTTTCTATTAAATTTACTGTATCAAGAATATGGAGAATAATTTCATGTTCTAGGGTAAAGCCTATATATGTGTGTATTCATGTAGGTGTGTTTCCTTTAAGGCTTGGTGAACCCTTAGTTGCCATACAATAATGCTTACTTAGCCCATGGATTGCCTTCTACTGAATTCTTACAATTTATTTAGTTCAAACACATAAACAGAAATTTGAGTTGTTTCAGGAACATGAGCATTCCTGGAGAAGAAGCAAGAACCAAGTGGCATGTATTAATGGAATTCATATTCGAGGTCACAGGAAAATGCTTTATTGTATTCCAAAAGTATTGTATCTTTTTATAGTGCCTTAAAATGGCAAAAAATAAAATGAAGCCTTGAAATTAACCTGACTACTAAAATATAACTTTGCCCCGAGCTTCAGAGAGGGTGCTAATGCACAATTCATTCTTTCTATGCATAAGGAAAACTGGGAGTCACAATTTTTCTTTCACCTGGGTTACCCTGCATTTCAGTGACTATATTTTTGATAATATTGAAATATGCAGAATATAGTTTAAGTACAGATAAAGGCTAAGGTTGTGGTCCAGAAAATGGCCTGAATTCTTAATACTCAAGTGGACAAGTTACATAAAGACTCAGTATGACCACTTGCATCAATCCAACACACCTTTCCAGTGATTGTCAGGAATTTCTGTCATGAGACTAGTGATTTACTTCCTATCTCTCCAAATGAGTATAACAAGCAGACTTCATGGATTTGATTCAGACTGGTAAGGTGAAACGTATAGAGCATTTCTCATAATAAGGATACATGGATGGATTAGTGTTAATAGTGATACAGGTGTTCTTTACACCAGTGAAATTAAACTCAAATAGACATATACTTAAAAAATCCCTAAAAGCCACATATTTATTTAGAAAACTCCATATCAAAACTATGTCTTTTTTGTATTTTTATTTATTCTGTTAAATATTTCCCAATTACATTTTTTTATTTGAGTTGGTCCACATTTGGGATTGTCATGGGCCACATTCTACCCATGATGTTTAATGCATCTGCCTTACACTCATATTGGACAGCAGCCTACCCATATTTATGACTTTTGTGTGACCCTTCTCCACGCCTTCCTATAAATTCTTTACAAGGATTCATTCACCCAAAGTACTAGAGTTCTTTGTCAGGATTTTGTCATTACATTGATGCCAGTATAGTATACAGGTTATATTCCAAGGATACAGGAAAGTTTTGAGGCTTTCCTAGACCACAGAAAGAAGTTATTTCATTTTGGATGCATTCAGGGGATTTATATTGGGCAACTTCAGGAATCTGGTCATTTCTAAGTAAGTAAAAGAGGTCTAGAAAAACAAAAATTAGATTTAGAGGACATTCACTAAACTGCAACTACCATTGAAAACAGGTCTCATTGTAGCTTTAAAGTGAATTTTGAATTTTAAGAATTATAGTATGAAATTATGGTATTCTGGGTTAGATGTTTTCTATGTAACCTGGAAAACATCTATTCATAAAATAGAAATAATAGCTAGCCTTTACAGCTATCAGAGGAATACTATGGGAAATAGTTAAATAGTGCTGAAAACGTACTTTGAACTTCTTACTGGGAAAAAAGCTCAGATTATTACTAGAATACAATAAGCCATAAATGAAAACATTGGGTTAAAAATGGAAAAGAATCCTATATTTTTCTTTATCTCTGTTCTTGGAAAATAATAATAACAGATTTTTATGTAATTTTTTAAATTTTCAAAGTCCTTCCCTCACAATAACACTGTGAGGGAGGATTATTAACCTCATTTTTACTAGTGATACACACTGTGACTCAGAGAAATTAACCGATTTGCCTAGGTGGACATGACTGTTGTGTTGAACCCAGGATTCAAATCTGTCTTGGCTAATGCCAAGTTAGGAACTCTTTTTACTATGCCATGGTGCCTCTTATAGATTACTATAAAAAGATAAAATATATCCATGTCATTCCATCCTTCAGTTAGTATGTTTTGCTTTGACCCCTGAATATTAACTGATCTTCAAATATTATAGAAGAACCATCTTGTGTTCATTCTAGGAGTTCCTTATAGCAATGAAGTCACTGGTCCACTTCCTATCTCTTCTATCTGTTTCTCAATATTGAAATGACATATTTTCCAGTGTTAGGATGTAAGTGCCTGGGCACGAGGATATATGTCTTATCCAAACTCTGCCTGTTGAATAACAAGCTTTCTAGATTATTCAGATAATATTAAATGTGGTCTTCTTTGTTGCCATTTGTAAATACGGTCTCTCTGTATATATGTCTGTAACATAATATATGAAATAATGATACTATATACATAGTATATATTTATAAATATTTATGTCCATACAGACATATCTCTAAATACACGTGTGTGCGTATATTTGTGTGTGTAAGAAGAAATTCCAGGGCAAGGAAAAGAGCAAGATTAGGGAGCCTGACTATATACTTTGAGAAACCAAGCTAGAAATATACCTTTTCTTAACTTTGCTCATTACACTTGTGTCTTGTCCAGAATGATTTCCAGCCTGAAAGTTGAAGGACCCATAGTAAAGTCAGGGAACTACTTGATGCATTACATCTGTTAAGGTCCTTACCATTCATTCATAATATTCTCATTTAGACTTGTCTATAGTTTCATGTTCTGAGATTTACAGTAAAAAGGGGCCAGAATTTTATAAGGAAAGACAGATAAAAGAATGCAGCAAATACAAGTGGGGTCTTTATTGATTCAGGTACTAAAACTAATAAACAATTTTTTTCTGTCACCCTTAAAATCTGTCACTCATTTTTATAACACTGAAAGCCTTCAGAGTCTAGAATCTAGATCATTGTTCTCTTTACAATCCTTAACGTAATTTCTAAGATAGCATTACTCTGTCATTAGCTTTAGTGATATATTTCAAAACAATCTTTTTATTTGTAGCTTATGGACAGATGACAAAGACAATAACATAATTCCTTCATAGTAACAAATATGGAGCCAAAGATCATAACTCTGATTTAGGGAAACCACATTCAATGAGAAACTTTACAGAGTCTCTGAGTGCTCTTAAATTTAGTGTAATTCTTAGGAGCTAGAGAGTTTTCACATTAAGGAATAGTGAAAGACAAGCAGTTAAACCTGTATATAATTTTACATTCATAATGGCCTATAAATGCCACTATAAGGCTACTATATCCACTATAACAAGCAGGCTGTCATTAAAATGTCTAATTCTGTAAAATGTATACATTGGTAATTAGTGGATTATTGACTTTTCCTTTTTTTTCTTTACCACATAGTGAGTGGTTTTCTAAAACCACATAGTGAGTCTATAAGACTGCCAGCAAATCTTGGTGCCTGCTGTCTGTGAATCAGTAATATATTAGCTATAAAAATGAATTGACAGCATCCATTAGGACTTCATACTCAAAATTCATTTTAGAGCACAGAGTATATGAGTATCCCAGCTATTTAAGAATGAAGGATTCTAGGGCTTGAATAAATGTGTAGGAGATGTCATTTTAAACTAATAGTGAATTGAAAACCTTGACATTAAACAATATTTTAGGTAGTTTTGAAACATTAACAGAATGTGATGGTACACTTTAAAATAGAGTAATTAATACATTTGGAAGGCAGGATCCAAATCTTTTTATCTGGAAAGACTCGGTTTAGATATAGATCTTTGTCTTTAAAAGTTTACATCACAAAACAGTATGGTTACTTAAATGCTTGACGGTACTGTTTTGATCAGCATAAGAAACACAGAATTCTAGATCTTTAGAATAAACTAACTCACCATTTGTATATATTGAGTTAGACAGTAAACTTTATTTTTTCCACTGACTTTCAAGCAGAAAAAAAATAATCTTGCATTCAAAGGGTATTGATACTCTCAAAATTGAAATGTTTATAGAAAAAGAAAGTTGGGTGATAGCCTGTTGGAGGAATATTTTTGGTAGTTTGTTGCTACTGAGAACATTTATTGTCATTTTGGATCTGACACAATTTTTTTGAAGAGCTTAATTTATGGTAGCCACTCACTGTGAAATGCACATTTCTGTAATATGAAGCCTTACTACCCTCTTCCTCTAAATAGAAAGGTGTTTGCTCCTATGCAAACAAGTGTGTGAGAGTGTGTCCCTTATCTGATATCAAATTTTATATTAAATCTGAGTTTTAGTCCCTTTGGGCAGCTTTTCACCTGTCACTAAGGAAGTGTACCCTGAAAAGCTGTTTGGGTTCTTATTTATAAATGATCTGCCAGGTGGTACTCTAAGATCTAACTGTACCAGCTCACTCAGCTGAGCATGCGTAGACACACACCTGAAGTGTATACACTTCCTAGTGCCAGTTCCCATTCTTGAGATATGGATAGTCTGATAATAATTCCTTATTCTCTTTCACAACTCACTGACTGTAACCAGTATATCATAATCTCTTTCCCATCCTTACAGCATTCCAATCAATGCATTGAATATTCATTCAAACTGAATGGATTTTATGAAATAAAAAATGAATGTAAAATATAGAGTGACAGCATCTGATCAGGAATAACACCAGCTGCTTCCTACAGAGTCTTTATTTTCAACTCTTTTGCCCTATCCCATTCTCATTCACTTCTGGGTCATGGTGGAGAGCCATACGTACTTCAGCATCTTTAAGAAAAACTTTTAAGCATTCTTGATATTAAAGTCACTAGGGAATGGGATAATGGTTGTAGTATGCTCCATAATAAGAAGGAAAAAGGAATCAGTTCAAGAAAATCACTATAATGTTTAGAAACTGTAGTTTTGTATGCTGAATCACACATTTTAAGTATGAATGGAAAATCCCAGATAGTCTCAGTCTAATTTATTCCTTACCTATGTCATAAAACCACCTTAAAATAAAATCTTCGTAATGACTCATTCTTCGTTGCAACTCCATGTTTTTCAAGTAGAAAAACGTACATCAACCCACCACTTTTTTTTTATAATTCCTAAATATCTTAGTAATGAAGAAATACAAAAAGGATTTATAAGATATGACTAAACAACTCCAAGATTAGAATGAAGTCTTAGGATCTCTTATATCCGCCAAAATATATTGGATTGTAAAATAAGGATAAAAATATGTTACTGAATTTTTTTTCCTTTTAGCAGCTTTCAATCACAAACTATAGTCACCCCGATTTATTGTATGCACTTAAATGAATTTTGAAAAAAGATATAAAAATGGCATGCCCTTCTATCCAATTTAATAAGAATTCTCCAAAAAAAATAATATGCAAATTTTGGTGGCCTCAACCCATATAGTACTGATTTGCATAAACTAATTTCAAGAATTGCCTATTAATTCTGGTATGTACTTGAGATTGGAGTAAACCCCAAAATGTCAGATGCAGAAGTTAATTGAGAAGTTCAAAGAATTTCCATCATGGTCTATAAAAACTTGCTGTTGCATAGCTAATGGATATCCAAATCCTTTTTGCTATGTGAGGGCCTGCGATGACTCTAGAATTAAAGAAGTGTAGCTTTAAAAGGAAAAATGTTCCATGAATGTGATTGTGACAATTTGTAATCTGTACTACTAATAAGCTTATAGATTTGCTTCTCATTTTAGAATAGTTGTGTATGATGTGAGAGAATAACGAGTTTTCTACTTTTTTTTTTTTTTTTAGGATGGGGAAAATGAGGTGCAGAAGCTAAATAACTTGTTTCCTTTGTAAATCAATGCATTTTATTATACACACTTGAAAACATTCTGAGAAAAGGTCCATAGACTTCAATCAATAGAATGCTAAAGAAGTCCGTGACATACAAAAGGTTAAGATGTGTGTGTGTGTGTGTGTGACCAGATTTCATCAGTGTGGGAATCCTAGTATTGAAACATTTTCTACTGATTCATGTTAGCAATGAGACAAGTGTTCATTTTAGAGAGACGCTTAGAGCAAAGTGAGATTAGGTAAGTTTCCCATGGTCAGCCACATAGACAATGCGTTTGGGAGGTACAACTCCCTTTGGACTGGGAGCTCTCTGATTCCCAAGACAGCCTTCTATCCATTAGGCATCTGCCGGTAGAAAATCATTTATTGGCTGAAATTACTTAGAGCAGAATGGAGTCTTACAGAACATACTGGTCATCAACCTTGTTTTTACAGATGAAGAAACTGAGGGCCAGATAGTTTAAGCTACATATGGATGATTATTTAACAAATAAGGATGGGGGGCTGAGATTCAAACCCAGATTTGCGGATTCCAGCTTCCTTCTGTGCCATGCTGCTTTCTCATACCTTTCTTTCTCTATTAAAGATCTTATTTATAAATACATGTGTACCAAATCATTCAGTAGCTGCATGGAGAGGGGTCCTTCAAAATGAACAAACCACAGTGATCTAGTACACCCTATTCATAACCGCCTGCCTCTACTGGTTAAAATCAGAGATGAACCAGGCAGGGTGTTTGCAAAGAGAGGAGCCAGAAGTTATGAATCTTTTTATTTTATTTTATTTTATTTTTTACTTTATTTTGCTTTTGATTTGCACATCCGCCATTAGTAGCCATTCCTTTGCCAGCACTGAGCTGCTTTTGTTTATAGCATGGTTGGATACTTAAATGAAAATTAATAAATGAAAAGTTTAAAAATAAAACAAAGCTTGGAAGGCATCCGGCATGGCATTTAGTGCTGATTATGATGAGGCTGAATTTGGCTCTGCTTTTATACTAACAGTCAATGTTGCTGACATATTGGCAGGAGGTACTTTCAGCACAAATGCATATGCCATTGAATATCTTGTTCCATGTGTGGGCATATTTCTTGTATATGTGGGTGTGTGTTCTCTCTAGTAGTAATATATAGGGATGATGATGTTTCTCACAAGGAAGAAGAAGCTGAATAAATATGTTTACATAAGCATGAGCTACCTATTTTTTTGTTGTTTTGGCTGTTCAGTTGTGTCCAACTTTTCATGGTCCCATTTGGGGTTTTCTTGGGAAAGATACTAGAATGATTTGCCATTTTCTTCTCTACATCATTTTACAGATGAGGAAACTGAGGCAAACAACGTTAATGACTTGTCCAGGGTCACACAGTAAGTGTATGAGGCCAAATTTGAAATCAGGTCTCTCTGACTTCAGGCCTGGAACTCTATGCACTATGCTACCTAGGTGTCTTTCTCTCTCTCTCTCTCTCTCTCTCTCTCTCTCTCTCTCTCTCTCTCTCTTTCTCTCTCTCTTTATATATATACATATGTACACACACACACAAATATGGGGGAGTGTATGTGTATAGAGGTATGTATGCACATATATGCATACATATGTGTATATGCGTATATACACATGTGTACACACCTACAAAATTACCTATGATTTATATACCTGAAAAGTAAATATATGCTGGATTTTTAAAATAAGTAGGTGATAAGAGTCTTGTGTTAAACATTACTAACAGAAGAAACAATTTCATTGAGCATATAGGCATTTCTTTTTAGATTTGATGCTTTTTTCTACTCATTATCTCCAGAATGACTTTGGACAAGTCATTTTACCTCTGTGGACATCAGTTTCTTGATTTGATTGAGTTGGACTGAATTATCTCTAAGGAATATTCCAACTCTGAATCTATGATCCTATCAAAATCACAAAACTATAGGCAACCAAGAACACGACAAACTAATAAGTCATCAAGAACCATGGAGTAGTCAGCGTTTTGTGTTGGGATAATTATGATTGTGATAATTATAACTGTGATCTATTTAAGTCATTTTCCATTTAGCCACATGACCTAAGGAGCAAACCTACGGGTCCTTGGTATAATTCTTATTCATGTAGTCACCATGCAAATGAGTAGAGAAATTCAGGTATAGTGAGTCTGGATGTGCCTTGCATTTAGCTCTATATGAATGATGGAAATTCCTGCCATTTTCTATTCAGTTGGCCTAATTTGTCTGTCTCTACTTAGGAAGAAAAATGATCTTTCTCCCTACTAGAAGTAAGATTTGACTCCATGTGAGACTTGCTAAACCTATTATGCATTAGAGCCAATTCTAGGACCATGGTTGAAGATTAAGAAAGAAAATTATAATTTCAAACTGCCCTACCAAAACTAAAACAAAACAAAAAACTATCATTAAAATAGGTATGCAAGTCAATTTTCCTTTTAGATTAATTTTTTTCAAAGGGCTTATGATAGTTTTGGTGGTTGATATAACTGGAAATGTTGTGTGAGCAATATACATAGAGACTGGAGAAAGATTTCCTATCCTAAGGACACAAAACAAACCTGGTTTCAGTTTTCTTTTTTTTTTTAAATGCGATCTCAAGTTGCTTAAGCTAGATTTGTTTGTAGTGCCCTCTGAACAGCAGCACTTCCAATACATATTCTCAAAACCAACTAGTTTTTCAGATGATGATTAAATCTACCACTCAGTCCTCTCACTTGAAACACAATGAAGGACAAAAAACTTTACTTGAGAAGTGAATTATATGAAGATCTTACCAGCAGCCAGAAGGAAACAATTTGTGTATTGTGGAAACACAATCAGGATAACACAGGATTTAGTGGCTTGTACCCTAAGGGAATGGAGGGCTTGGAATATGATATTCCAGAGGTCAATAGAGCTAGGATTAAAACCAAGAATCACCTACCCAGCAAAATTGAGTATAATACTTCAGGGGAAAAAATGGAATTGCAATGAAATAGAGGACTTCCAAACTTCTTGTTGAAAAGACCAGAGTGAAATAGAAAATTTGTCTTTCAAATACAAGAATCAAGAGAAACATGAAAAACTAAACAGAAAAGAGAAACCAGAAGGGACTCATTAAAGTTGAATTGTTTACATTCCTATATGAAAAGATGACATTTGTAACTCATGAGACCTTTCTCAGTATTAGGGTAATTAGAGGGAATGTTTGTGCATTATATATGCGTATATGTGTACACATACACACACATATATATATATATATATATACATATGCATATGTATATATATATATATATGTGTGTGTATATGTATGTGTGTATGTATGTTTATAGACAGAGGACACAGAGTGAGCTGAATATGAAGGGAAGATACCTAAAAATAAAATTAAATGTTGAGAGGAATATACTGGGAGAAAGAGAAAGGAAGATATCAAATATGGTAAAGCATCTCACATAAAAGAGGCAAGAAAGAGCTTTTACAATGGAGGTAAAGAGGGGGGAGGTGAGAGGGAATAAGTGAGTCTTACTTTCTTCAGATTTGGCTTAAGGAGGGAATAGCAAATATTCAGTTGGGTATGGAAATCTATCTTACCCTGCAGGGCATAGGAGAGAGAGGATAATAGAAGTGATGGAAGATTGAGGGAAGATGTAATCTGAAGCAAACACTATTGTGGGGGGACAGGTCAAGGGAGAGAGTGGAATAAATGGAGGGCAAGATATGATAGAGGGAAATGTGGCTAATCTTTCACAACATTAGTATTATGGAGGTGTTTTACATGACTATACATGTATGACCTGTATTGAATTGCTTGTTTTCTCAATGAGGGTGGATGAGGAGAGAGGATAGGAGAGAATGTGGAACTCAAAGCTTTAAAAGTGAGTGCATGGAGCTGGGAAATAAGTTGGACAGGCAGTGGGTATACAAATGTATCTTGCCCTACAGGAAAATAGAAGGGATGGAGATGGGAGAAGGGGGTGGGGATGATAGAAAGAAGGGCAGATTGAGGAAAAGGGTGGTTGGGTACACACTGTCCTGGTGTGGGGGAGGTGAGAGATGGGGAGAAAATTTAGAATTCAAAATCTTGTGGAAGTGAATGTTGAAAACTGAAAATAAGTAAATTATATTAAGTCAAAAAAAGAGCGAGAAGTGAATTATCTTGTTTGAGAGGTATTGAGAGAAATAGGAGATAACCTTGACCTGTTCACATGCTTCTGAGAGAACAAGTGCTAGTAATGATATTCTAGATTAGGTATGATACTTTTTCTATGTGCCTTGAACTGGGACAGGCTGGTGGAAATTTAGGAAGGTCTGAGTCTTTCCATTGTTTTCAAGGTGGAAAAAGATGCAGTGCTTATTTTGATAGAGAGTTACTGTATGCTGAAAATTGCGTCCACTGAATTTTGTTCTTTTAGTAGCTTTCAATTAAATAGATATTATTTTATAAATTTTTGCTTTCAATAGTTCACATTTCTATGGAACTTTACATTTTACAAAACCTAGGCTTTACATATAAATGAAAAGAATAAACAAAAAATAAAGCAAAATCTTTTATTTAAGTAGGAAACTGAGACTTAGAGTGGTGAGTTAACTTTCCAGAGGTGACATAGGTAGTATACTATAGATATACAGAGATACTCCAACTCCACACTCAGCAATTAATAATTCTAAAAAAAAATGAGTTTCACCATCTTGAGACTTTATTTTCTGTAAGTTAGCCATTTATCCTATTTTCAAATTCATGTTATGTATTTTAAGGCAGATACAATAGAATTTGTGTTAAATGGTGTTTTATTTGGCAGTGATATGATAGTGATATAGAATGATAAATCTTGATCAGCTGACAAATTGAAACTTATGACAGTACAAACCCTTACGTCCACTGGAAAGAGAGTACTACCTTGACAAACAGCTCAGAAGTGAAGTAATTGGCTGGGGAAATGAACAAAAACAGGAAAAAATCAGACTACAAAATCTTACCTTGGTGATAAGGAAGATCAAAACATACAACCAGAGGGAGACAAGAAAGTCAAAGCTCCTACATCCACAAAAAATATGAATTGGTCTCAGACATTGGAAGAGCTCAGAAAGGACTTTGAAAATCAAGTAAGAGAAGTAGAGGAAAAACTGGGAAAAGAAATGAGAATGGTGCAAGGAAATGATAAAAATAGAGTCAACTGTTTGCTAAAAGGGACCCCAAAAATGCTGAAGAGACTAACACCTTAAAAAATAGACTAATCCAAATAGCAAAAGAGATCCAAATATCCAATGAGGAGAAGAATGCCTTAACAAGCAGAACTGACCAAATGTTAAAGGAGTTCCAAAAGCCCACTGAAGAAAATAATTCCTTAAAAATTAGAATGAAGCAAATGGAAGCTAATGACTTTATGAGAAATCAAGAAATTATAAAGCACAATCGAAAAAATGAAAAAAAAAAATAGTAGACAATGTGAAATATCTCATTGGAAAAACAACTGACCTGAAAAATAGATCCAGAAGAGGCTGAAAGCCATGACAAAAATAGAAGAGCCTAGACATCATCTCTCAAGACATTATCAAGGAAAACTGCCCTGATATTCTGGAACCAGAGGGTAAGATAGATATTAAAAGACTCTACCAGTCACCTCCTGAAAGAGATTCCCCAAAAGAAAACTACTAGGAATATTGTAGACAAATTCCAGAGATCCCAGGTCAAGGAGAAAATATTGCAGTCAGCCAAAAAGAAACAATTTGAATATTGTGGAAACACAAGTAGGATAACATAAGAACTAACAACTTCTACATTAAGAGACTGTAGGGCTTGGAGAATGATATTCCAGAGGTCAAAGGAGCTAGAATTAAAACTAAGAATCACCTACCCAGCAAAAATGAGTATAATACTTCAGGGGAAAAAAGATCATTCAATGAAATAGAGGACTTTCAAGCATTCTTATATCTAGAAAAATGAAATTAAGGGATGAGGGAGGAATATATTGGGAGCAGGAGAAAGGGAGAAATAAAATGGAGTAAATGATCTCACACATAAATGAGGTAAGAAAAAGCTTTTATCAGTGGAGGGGAAGAGGGGGGAGGTGAGAGGAAAAGAACGAACCTTACTCTCCTCAGATTTAGCTTAAGGAGGGAATAATATGAACACTCCATTTAGTATGAAAATCTATCTTACTCTACAGGCAAGAAGGGGGGGAAGCACATAATTGTGGGTGGGATGATGATAGAATGGAGGGCAAATGAGAGAAGGACATAACTGGAAATAAGCACTTTTGAGGAGTAACAGGGTCAAAAGATAGATTAGAATAAATGGAGGGGGGACAAGATAGCATGGAGGGAAATATAATTAGTTTTCACAGCATTACTGCTATGGAAGAGTTTTGTATGACTACAAATGTATAACCTGTATTGAATTGTTTGCCTTCTCAATGAGGGTGGATGGGGAGGGAGGAAGGGAGAGAAGTTGGAATGCAAAGTTTTAAAAATGAATGCTAAAAATTGCTTTTACATGCAAGTGGGAAATACGACATATGGGCAATGGGGTATAGAAATTTATCTTGCCCTACAAGAAAATGGAGGGAAAGGGGGTCAGAGAAGGGAGGATTTTGATCGAAGGGTAATCAGAATGCATGCTGTCTATGGTGGTAGAAGGGGAGTGGTAGAAAATATGGCACTCAAAATCTTGTGGCAATGAATACTGAAAACCAAAAATTAAATAATAATATTTTTTTAAAAGAAAAGTTGAATCACAAATAAAATTTTTATAAAGCTTTTTATTGTTCCAGTATTTCACTAACTTTGATTCTTTGGGGTGAGCAGGTTTTGGGGTTTTTTTTGGTTTTGTTTTGTTTTGTTTTGTTTTGTTTTTTGCATTTTAAGGATCTATAATACATGAAATGAAATTGAATTTATGAGGTATTTCTGATGTATAATCACTGGGCTACCACCGCTTTGACTGACTGACATCATTTCTATTTGTGAAATATATATAGTGAAAAATTGAACATGAAAGGAAATCAGTAAATAATATACGCATTATGGAAATAGAGTTTTTAGGTAAATAAATTCATAAAAATGAGAGTGGTTTAAGCAATCTTTTTTGGAAAAAAGTTAAAAAGAAACAATTTATTTTATTGGATTGATTATTGAAGTTAGGAATACTTGAGTTCAAATGTATTCTCTGGAATTTACCAAGTGTGTAACCTTAGGTAAGAGACAGGTTGTGCCCTGTGTATAGAGAGGAGTCCCATAATTAGAGTTATCCATGTAGATTGCATCATATATTATCCCCATATGTTAAAAAATAGCAGTATCAAAAGTTTAAAACTATATTCTTTGCCCTGGCAATCACATAAAAATGTTTCAGTTACATTTTAATCAAAATTTAAAGCATTGATACTTTAATCAAAACATTTTGTACGTAAAATGAATTTCTAATGAAAACATATAGTATTTCTATATGTTTTATATGTCACCTCACTGTTGTGTTATTCCAATGAAAAATAGAGTACTTTTTATTTCCTTTTTTGAAGTGTTCAATGTAGAGCTAATGCAAAATTCACAGCATCCACAGCAGCCATGAATATCATGAAACACAACAGACTCTCCACATGGAAGACAGAACCAAAACATTTATTCAGACACCAGAAAGCCAAATCCATCATAGTAACAAAAATCTATGCACATTAACAATGGACAACACCATCCCCAAGCCTTCCCCTGTGAGGCTTCCCACAAACCAGATCCCTTAAACAAATCACAATCAGGCTTCCTTAAACATAATGCCCTCTCACACTCACAGCCAGCTGTGGGCTTGCCTGCATCCTTCAGGTGTGACTGACCTCTCACTAATTTCCTTTCAGCTCTGCTCACTCACCTCTTCCACCCTCCCTGTTCCACCTGTTCAGCCAGCTTCTCCCATCACAGACTCATGTTACTCAGACTTCCATGTGACCCAGCAAGGTCACATGGGCCTATCAATGAATGGGAAAGATCTCTCCATTTAAATTACTATTACATTGAGCAATAGAGTAAAATTATCCAAGGTTACTAAGCTTATTTATGAGCAGATTTGGGGTTTGATCTCATGATTTCTAAGTCAATGTTCTACTAGACTACAGTGAAGGACATGTATTCCTTTAAATTTTATCCATACTAATCACATTGGAGAGACAAGTGAATTGAGTCGACTTTTTTTAAAAAATGCCCTATTCTACATAACTCAGGTCATCTAGTTCACCTTGTTTTCCATGCAAAATTTATTTTGAAAATAAATTTAATCTAAACAAATTTTTGGTTCCCAAATTTATTCCCTCCCTCTGAAGTTTCAGTGTTTGTCTTTTTTTTTTTTTTTTTTTTTTGCCTGGCTTACTACCTACATTTCTGGCCTTCACATTTTAATTTCTTTTCCTCCTTAGAAATATTTCCTGTATTGGGAATAAATTTGCCTAGATTAAGGAAATACTTTTTAACTTTTTCTTATAGACCCAACAGTAGAGCAAAAGGAAATTCAGATTATATTATCCAGCCCTCTCACTTGATTCATAAGACCGAAAAAACTTGTCTTAGATCATATGTAGCATTCATAGAAGAACTAGTTCTAGCTGATACAGGTCCCCCAATTTTTAGTCTAATGTTCTTTTCATGACACTGATGACAAGGTAGATAATAGCAATTTTTTAAGCTGAAGTGGCCTGGGAGTGGGGCATGGTTCATAGCCATTGTCTTTTTCAGATTATGAATTAATTTAATAAAGCTCCTCCCTATTCATCATTTCCCCAATGCCAGACTTCTCTGGAATGAAACTAATTTCAAGATATCCATGTTTTTGGTGACCCCATGGTCACATGATTAAACAAGTATCTTTTTATTTTCATTTTCACATTAGGTAATAACCTACCAAATTATTTTCTATAAGTATGAGTCGACCTGCAAATTATTTCTCCTGTTAAGACAACTGTATCTGTATTTTTCAAGAATTTGGTAGTTTTTTTTAAAAGAGTAATTCTTGAGAATTAAGATGATTACATGTGTGGCATTGTGTGTTTAGGAACCAATTTAATGTTACATAGAGTAAAGCAGTTCACAATAGGGAAGAGATGGTTAGAGGTAGTTTGCCTGAAATAATCTGAGAGTTTTACTCAATAAACAAACAAAAAAACCAATATATTCTTGAACTTAAGTGCAGTAGTACTTATGGCTTTTAGGAATAAGGAAGTGATAGTACCCCTAGTCATACCACATTCCCAGCATTTTATTCAGTGAAGCCTATGTGTTCATATCCTGTATCTTTCTAAAGTACTTTGTTTTCTTATAGTTTTAATTCTTCCTTGTTCCTGGTGCTCTTGGCTTCACAGTAATATAGTATCATCAGGATAAACAACCTCCTCTGACACTGTCAACAGCCTAGGACAGGCCCTTATCACCTCCTGCCAATACTATTGCAGTGACTTTCTGCTGGGTCTTGACTGACATCTCCCCACTTCAGGCCATCCTCAATTGAACTATCAAGGTGATCTTCCTAAAACACAGGTCTGCTAAACCACCATTCCCTACTCCCCTATTCAGTAAACTCCATTGGTTCCCTATTACTAATGAGATCAAATGAAATCCTCTGACTGGTTTTGAAAGCCTTCGTATTACCTCCTGCTCTTCTGCTTTTCTTATTTAAATCTTACTCTACCTTATCACTCTATGATTCAGTGACACCAACATCTTTACTATTCCTCACAAGAAACTCCATCTCCTGGCTCCATGCATTCTCTCTATCACTCATGCTTGGCATTCTCTACATCCTCAGCTCTGTCTCCTAGATTTTCTTGCTTCATTTAAGTATCAAGAAAATCTTACCTTTTGAAAGAAACCTTTCCCAGTAATCCTTAGTGCTACTGCCTTCCCTTTGAGATTATCTCTAACTTATTCTGTATAGGTCTTATTTGTTCATATCTGTTTGGATGTTGTCCCCCATTATAGTGTAATTTTCTTGAGGGCAGGGACTATTTTAGCCTTTTCCTGGGTTTCTTATACTTATGAGATATAGCAGGTGCTTAATACACGCTTAGTTCTTTGATCAAGGACAAAGACTGGTTTAGCAAAAGAGATGAAATTTTGAAGTGGTGCTTGATTCTGGGTCACTGAGCACAGTGCAGCTTCTCAGATAGCAGCCAGTCAAATTTATTCTCAATTCTGATCGTAGTTCATTGTTTCTCTGTAGTGCCTATCCAAATTATATCTCTTGAAGGATTAATTCAATAGGTTTTCCCCACTTGTGCGTATAGGACTAAATACATCTTTTCACATAGGCAGAAAATAATTTTTATTTTCACAATTTCATGAACTCTTAAAATTGCTTATGGAAAAGCACTTGATAAGCAGTCACTTCATTACTGAGATGAAAGCGCTCAGAGAAAAGTAAAACAAATGCTAGCATCTTAAAACCTGAAAGCTATTAAAGGTGAAACTAGATTTTTTTTTAAATTTTGACATAGAGACATTAACAATTTATAATCCCTCATAAACTACTCAATAAGCTTTAACAAAATAATTAATAGCTGTATTGCAATCTCCTTTTCTGGATATTCCTATCCTTTCTCATGACTATGTCAAGTCCTTTTATGACAGGGAATTACACTATTACTAGAGTGGTATTTTCCAGTCCTTCCTTCCTTTCCTTTTTTCTTTCTTCCTTTCCTTCCTTCCTTCCTTCCTTCCTTCCTTCCTTCCTTCCTTCCTTCCTTCCTTCTTTTCTTCCTTCCTTCCTTCCTTTCTTTTTCTTGTCTTTCCTAAAACCTTAAACCCAGTGCACTCTGTGGCCTATACACTGGACAACAATGGCTATTTTCTGAACTTTCCTGGCTTAAGAGTGATTATCAATGGTAACTGTTGCTTTTTCCCTCACAGCTTGATTTACTTATATCTTTTTCTTTTGCTCATTAAAGGGGCTATTCTCTGACTATTTCTTAAAGCGGGCTATTCACTGAATGGGTATTACTTCACTCTAAGAGAGTACATTTTGGCCTTAGCCAAAAAAGGCCACGGTGTGCCATTTCATCCTAGTCCATCTCTAGTCATCCTGATGAATATTTGGTCGCTGGTTTCAGATGGCTCAGGAGGAGAAAGTGAGGCTGGTGACCTGCACAGCCCTACCTCACTTGAAACAAAGTCAAGTGCAAGTCATGTCATTGTTTCTCTGATGTTACGGTCTTCTTTGAAAACAAAGGACAAACATACAACATTCCAATTGTGCTTCATACCTTTTCATTTAACTGAAGGTGCTCCTCCATGGTTACCTTTTAATTTACTTTTCACAAGTTTTTTTTAATGAATAATTCTAAGAGCCTTTTCTCAGATCCTATCCATTTTTACTTCTTTGTAGCATTTCATGCTACTAACTCACTTCATTTCCAGGGTTTAAGTTTTGTTTTGGGGATTTCGTAATATTTTTATCTCATTGTTTTCTTCCTACCTGACTGCCTGCTTCCTGTTGGTCTCCTTTGTCATCTCTTTTCCTTGAATGCATTCACTATTCGCTTAACCCTTTTAAAAGCCAACACCCTGACATACACAGGAGTGCCTGCTATCAAATGTTCTAGGATCTGCTTTTCTAAAAGAAAAGCAACTTTTGAGGGGTCAACAATCACTATAATCAAGCACATATATCATTCACTTAGTTCAGGGGAAAAAGTTAGCACCCTGAACTTCAGAGAAAATACAGGGAAATAATAATCAATAGACAGGGCTTCCTGCTGCCTGAACATAAGCCATACTTGCATCACAGATCAACAGACAGATAACTTGACCAAATGTATGACCATACATACATAGTTACCAGAGAGAGAAGCGCCGGGGGGCTGCTTAGCATCTTCCCAGAGTCTTGTCTGGCACACAAACCTTCTTCCAAAAACTAAGCTCCCAAAGTAAAACCTTATCTCAGAGTACTTACACATTTTTTAAAGCCAGTGGACATCATAACCCTTGAGAACCAGTGCCTCATTAGAAAATTAACAAAAGGTGTGGGTCTCCCCTAATCAAGCTTCCCTTAATGGGCAGACCCATTAATAGGTGAGGAAGATCTTTAATCTCATTAATATTACAACCCTTTAAAATCCCTAGCTTCCTTCAAGACTCAGGCTGCATGCTATATCCTACATGCTACTTCTTAATTCCCTTAGTTGTTGGTACCAGTTCTCTTTTCCTCAGTCCTTGTCTTCCAATTATTTTGTATTTATGATGGCTTTGGTTTGAACTGACTAAGTTATTTATGCTGGTTGTCCCCAGTAGAGTATAAGATTGTTGACAGTAGGGAGTTAATTTGTTTTCTTTGTGTCTCCAATGCCTGGCTTAGTAACTGGCATATAGTAGGCATTCAGTCAATGTGTGTTGAATGAATGAATGGCAGTCATTGAGGATGATCATTACAATTAATGTGTGGTACTGTCTATTTAATATTCTGTCCTTTTATGTAGGGCAGTTTCTTTGAGATATAAATCTGCTTTGAGAATTTACTTCTGTAGGGCCTAGTTTTCCTCAGTTCTAAAAGGAACAGTTACTCTAACTCAGAGTTCTGAAAAAGTTGTTTATCATTTTGAATGGGAAAAAATGAAGTATGCTGGAGTAGTTTGGACATCTAACCTGTTCTCACTGTAGGCAAATGTAGCTTCTCTGATCATATATGGAAAATTAAATTATTCTTATTAATAAACAGTTAGGATAAGATCATTCACAGAGAGGACTTAAAACCGAACATCAGAAATGTAACAGAGAGGAAGATAGCTGCCAAGGCAGATTTCAGAACTGCATCAGCAAAGCCTGAAGCTATAGATAATGGATACTACAGTTGCTGCTGAGAAGTAAGTCTAGGTAAGCAGAGATGCAGCTACTTATTTTGGAAAAATCTATAAAGGGTATATGAAATCTTTCAGGAGGACTAGCACCTCTAGTATGAGGACTTGCTCAGCCCATTTCAGGACTGCTTATCTTTTACCTGTTGTACCATGTGAAGCAGTCACAGCCCTGTAAACCATTTTGGCAGATGGCCTAGGTTGAGGGCAGCTGATGGTCCTCAAAGCCATTGGTGAACTAAGGGAATGCTGATGCCAAACATGTGAAGATTTTCCCTGGCATAATGGGTAAATAAGAACAATTTCTTTTTTTCCAGTGGTGGCTGAATTAGGCCCCATGGAGTGCTGAGAACTTGGTCAGACATCCAAGATGCCAAGGTCATCCACTGCATCTTGGGTTATAGACAGTCATCCTGACTTTTGTCTTACACTGGACTTGGATGATTCCAAGAGAGAGTGAAGCTGATGTCTTTGTGCCCCTCTATCTTACTTAAATCCAATTCACACACAAGTCAAGATAACACACTGTGATGTCATTGGCACTTTCCAGAAATTAAGGATAACCAGCAAAGGATGAGATAGTTGTCTCTTGGCCTTCAGCAGCACAGGCACTGATGAAAGCAGTCACATTTGAATGTCACTGGCAGCAACAAAATAATGGAGAAAACAGTGGTTCCCTGGCACTGTCAGCAAGGAGACAGGGGCTTTGGTAGTGGCATCCAGCCTGCAGGCAGCATCTCTGATTGCACCTGCAGTAAGATAATGGAAAAAGAGAGTGGCACCCTAGTTTGTAAGCCTAGCCTACTCAGAAAGGGTAGTGCAGGCGCCAGTTAGCCACAAGGAATATGAGCCAAATGGGCTGGAAGCGGCAGTGGGTCAAGTGAAATAATGAGATTGGGAATAACCTCAAATGAACCTCAACCAGCTGTGAGCAGACCTCAAACGGCTAGGTAGACCAGCAACAAGGATAGTCTATGTAGATTTGTTTTTGCTTGTTTTAATGGGGTGCTCTATAGGTTGCTTCAAAAAAGATAAGGGTCAGGTTGTACTATGAAGCTGACATTTCAATAAAGGTTTTCTGCCTGTGTTATTCACAGTCTAGGGGTCTGAGGGAAGAATGTGGATCTTGATATTGTAGAATTGAGAAGATACCCAAACCCTCACATGAGAGTTTTAGGTTCAAGGAAATTGGGGTGCAAACTAGGAGCAGTGAAGGTTAACATTTCCCCCCAGGAGTGATCTGAAACCCAACTATATGCCAATAAGGTAAGACGGGCATAAAAGCAATTTTTTAAGACTTTGGCAGAAATCTCCTATTATTATAGCAAGATCCTTGCCAAAAACTTTTATCCTCTTTGCTGGCAGCTTTAATATGCTTTTATCTTCTTAGACTTTTTAGCCACCTTGGGGACTCCTTTTACTGAGGAGTATTTGAATGTATTTTTATTAAATTGATTGTTTGAATCATTAAGCTCTGAGTGATTCATTTCACTAGATACAGAATAAGTGCCTACTATATTATTATTATATATTTTGCATGAGGCTTCATGAGCTAGAGTAGTGAGTAAAGTGGCATATTTCCTCATAACAGGGATACTAATTGGCACCTAAGAGAACAGGTGTAACCATATGGTGGTGTTTCTTCTCTGAGAATGTAAAGCTATCAGTATAAGAACAGGTTAGGGTGAGCATGCCAGCCTAGAAGAGGTATATCCAACGCTTTGTGAGAGGTGTGAGGTATATCAGTGGGTGTATGCATAACACTAGCAGTGGAGACATTTGTCCAATTCAGACTACATATTTATCAAGGACCTCTTATGAGCAGATCCTGAGAAGAAAAAGGGCACTGAAGTTGGGAGTAACCCTAACTCTTAGCTTTTCCTCCCTCATTTGTTTCTCTGCCAAGTTCTTTAATTATATTTCCTCTCTCCACTGTAGTTGCTAAATACAGGAGAAAGAAGGGAGAATGTGACTGAGACTCATAAATGGACAGCAATATATTTTATTATTCCTACCCTTGCTTTAATACATCATAACCTATAATATTATTATTATTTTTTGCTCTATTGCTAAGTGGTTTAACATCTAAAAGTATCATTTTATTTTTCTCTTGATTTTGTTTACGTGTTACTAAATGGAAGCACATTGATGAGGTCTTGCGAGTAGGAGGAGTGCATTCCCCAATCCTGAGAGAAACTAAGTTTAACTATGAGGTGAAGGTCTTCCTCTGGGAAGCTAAACCTGGCAGTGTGAGACTAAGTTGGAGGCAGTAGCCCAGAGAGTTGAGTAGGTGCCCATGCGCCTTGTGGAGAGGCGTGAAATACTGTAGGGTGGGTGGTCAACGTATAATATTAATAAAACAATAACTCCTGTGGATGTAGTTTGGTTCTTTAAGGTTATCAAAATGTTTCTTTCAGTTACAACCCTGAGAGGAAGAAAATATAAAGTATTTTGTATTATATTATATATATAAAGTTATATTATGCTATACACTATTATGTTATATAATTACATATTATTATTATGTTCCAACAAGTAAGGAAGTTGTTGAGCTTCTTAAGTGTCATGTGACTTAGCTTTAGCTATTTCTTTAATAAGTGGCAGATCAGAGACCAGGAGAATCATAGAACATGAGATGGGGAAGGAACCATCCTCTCAGTCGCTGAAGTCCAATGAGATAAACAGATTTGTCCCATAAATGACAAAATTTTGCCTCAAATCCAAGTCTTCTGTCTGTCCGCCTATTTTTCACCTCCACTCCTTTTCTTTTTTCCTCAGCTTTGCTTCCTTTGAGGTAATCATGAAATCTTCCTCTTAGGTGCCACAATGCTAATCAGCAGTTAGTTGCACCTACAAAATGTTAAAAGAAAGCAAATTCATTTGTTTTCTTTAACAAGTCTTTTTAGCTTCTTTAAATGAGTTCATTGGTCAAAGGGCTGCAGCTTACTGAATGGTTCACCCAGATTTTTGGACTTTAAACTATTTTTCTCACAAACTTTCTGGGTGGCCTCAGGTGACTGCTCTCTATATCTTTATTTTTGAATTTTCTCAATTGAAATTTATCAATTGAAAAAGTGCACTTTATTTACCTCATAGGTATCTCGTATGGTAAAGCTAAACAATGACAATTAAGTGTGATGGGTGCCAAAAGTGTCATTTCATGACTATTTTCCACATGTGTGCATAATCTTCAGCCTTGCCATTGCCACAAGTTTTCTGTGATTTTATGTGGTTTTGAAGGAAAGTTTTAGGGATTTGAAAAGTTGTTATTTGAGTTCTCATTATTTCCTTTAGTAAATTTTTGATTCCTGGAGGGAAAAAAGTGGAAATCTGCCCATCCAAGAGATTTTTTTTTTAAACAAAGCTGGGATGAGGTGAGAATTCACTTCTCAACTTGCCAAACAGATTTCAGTTTTATTCAGAGGACTCTCATTGATTGCCAGAATTAACCAATGTGAGCTATTTTTTTGGCCAGAAGTTAAAGTTCCATTTTTGGCCAATTTATCTGGCATTCTGATTTTTTTCCCCTTTAGGGCAGACAGTTGCCATCTGTGTTTTATGGGAAACAAACTGGCTATTGTTTGTGTCCCACATTTTCTGTATTTGGCACAAATCTGGACTTTCACAGGTTGAGAAATTCAGTCTGGGAATCCATTACCCACTTCCAACAAATAGAGGATATCAGCCTTATCCAAGGCCAAGAATGATGTTTTTTGGTTTTGGTTTTTGGTGCCTGGTCAGCATCTAAATGTAAGTCTAATTGTTTTTTTTAAGCACCAAAAGAAGTGTTGCTGCAAATAAAATAAATGAGAAATAAACTTTCCATTTTGTAACACTATCCTTGACAGATATACTCTAGTGCAATGTGCTTAAAAACCTAATTTCTATAAACAGGAGATTGAGAAGTTTTGCTGGAACTTATCATCATTAGAATACAGATTGGGTCAGGCTCTTGGATATGCTGTTCTAATCTCAGATTGACTCCATAAAAAAATAATAGTTCAACACCTGTTGATCATGTAGAAGGGTTTGTTTTTCATGTTAATATGATTGTAAAGCAGGTGGATAAAGGATTTATAAACAGGGTTGTATTATGCTTTTAAACCAAAGAAGGTATTAGTGAGGGAGATATTACAAGGTCTGTTCTGCAGAGGATTTATACTTGTAACTTCCAAAGAAATGCTTATGCTTCTTTGCCATAAATATAACAAAATTACCTGCCACTGTGAGTCAAACATGTCTAGATTCTGTGTGTGTGTGTGTGTGTGTGTGTGTGTGTACCTATGCATTTCCAAACACCATGCAGAGGGGGAATTTCTTTTTAGCAGAGGTCTTTGTATATTTTGTTTTCCTAACTACTGCCTTTGTTTGCCCGATATAAAATTTTTATTTACTCATCAATAACCTCATTAAATATTCAAAGCTCATGTTTGTCTCACTGCTAGTTATTCAATGAGATTTTCTTCCTGCTAAATGTTGCACGTTACAGAGTTTTTATGAAGACATTTGTTTGATTTCTCTGTAAAGCCAAGGGAAACTTTATATTTGAATAAATAGAAATAAAGTATGTATCTATTTAACAGTATAGTAAATAGTAATGCTTATATTTTAAGATAAATGCCATATTTATGATTAAAGTAATGATTTTCCAAGTATATAGCAATACTCACAATTAAGGATTTTTTAAACATGTGCATGTATCACAGGCTAGGTGCCTATTCTCTTAAACTGCTCTTGCACTGGCAGGTCAAGTTCCCAAAATTTGACTCTTGCTTCTCTCCATGGGCTTATGGTAGTCATAGTGAGGAATTAGTGGTGTCTAGCTAGTATTTTTGCTTGCCAGTTCTGTATGCTTACCAGTTTTCAGCTAATATTTCTCTATTATCAATCACCAGTGATAACTAATTAAAATAGCATTTCCATTGTTTGATTTCTTCCCATATCAGTGAACAAATTAGCATTATTTCTGAAAAAGGAATATTAGATTTGAAGCATTTTAAAAAAAGTTTCTCCTGAACATGAACAAACTTAGTGCTCTATACATTCACTTAGGCCCTATAAGAGTGGACTCAAATTTAAGGTGTTTACTAAGAAGTATTTACTTTATCAAGTTCATTTTGGGGTATTGCACAGTTGATGGCTTTGAGTTGCTCCCTCAGTTGCAGGATACAATACCTTGGCTACTGAAACTTCCTATAGACTTTGCTATGGATTCCACTTGTTGAATTTTCCCTTTTGTCATTAACAAATAACAACTTTTGAATGTACTTCTTTCTCTCCTCTGATACTTTGACCATCTTGTTACAAATCCTCATCACTTCTGGTAGGTTGACCTGCCTCAAGTCTCTCTCCAGTTCAATCCATCCTCCATTCAACCACCAGAATTATTTTCCTAAATTGTAGGTCTGACCATGTATTTCCACTATTCAATAAACTCTAGTGACTCCCTATCACTTCCAAGTTCAAATACAAAATCCAATGATAGATATTCACAGCCCTGTTCTAGGGAAGGCAGAGGAAAAGATTGGGTATTCATGGAAGTCTTCATAGTTTTGAAGGGATATTATAAATAAGTACTTTTTTCTTTTATATCTTCCGATTCTGATTCAAGCTGTCATTATTTGGATTATTTCAGCCTCATCTCCTATACTCTTCCGACCTTCATTTCCTTCCTTTTCTGATATACTGCTTCAAAGAATCCAAGACACATAAGTGGCCATCAAATGCAGGCCATGCCAGGTAAAGAACCACCCTCCAAGTGGTTTTCCAGTCTTTGCTAGAAGATCTCCAGTAAGGGGAAGTTTATTACACACATGCTAGAAAATCTTTCCATGCATCACATCTAAATTTGCCACTTTGTACTTTCTCCTCATTGATCCTAGTTTGAATATCTGGTGTCATTTCCTAGAGAATAACCCTGGGACATTGTCCCTGCTTGGGAAGTTCACCATCTTCAAACAACCCGTTAAAATGACTTCTAATCTCTTGATACTGGTTTTCTTGTCCTTCCATGGTCTGTACCACTCTACTTATATAAATTTATATCCCACTCTGTACTTGAATTTGAACCACGTTTTTACTCATTTTCCCTCAAAGGCATCTTTGCTAATGTTCTTTCAGCTTGAAATGTCCTCCTCCTTTATCTCCAACAATTAAAAAATGGCGCCACCTCAGTTCCACTTCCTTTATGAATCCTTCCTTCAATATCCAGCCCATGTCAAGTACTTTCTTTCCCACATCTATGACTTTTTACTACTCAGTTTTCATATGATCAAATAAACCTTATATAATTTTCTTGAGTATGTATCTTCTCTCTCCAAATATATTATAAGCCCCTTTAAAGACAGAATTGTGTCTTTAACACGTTCCTGCATCTCCTTCTTCATTATCTAGTACCTCTTGTAGTACTTGGCATAAGGAAGCCACTCAAGAAAAACTTGCTGACTGCAATAAATATGCATATATTAGGCATGTACTGTATGGATTGGTGTTATGCATTAGGCATAGAAATAATCCATTGTCTATTTAAGCTAAGAAGATACAATTCTGCCCTGTATTACTGTACAAACACTTCCCTAGCAGAGTAATGAGGCCTGGTTTAATTTGGTTTTTACTTAATCTTTTGAGTATTTCAATAAATGTTTAGCCTTCCTTACTATCACAATCCCCTCATTACTGTTAAGAATTTGGGGATTTGACTTTCTTCTTTATTTTTGTTTCATACTTTAATTTGAAGGTGTCTTGAAGGTATTAGTGAGAATACTATTTTCATGAGAGAAATGGGTACTTCCCTAGGTTCTTCACATTTAAAAAAATAAGAGATTTTTTGGCAGCAGAAGAGCCTCACACAGAACAAATGAGTTAAAATTTCAGAATTTTGAATTCATTTTCTTCAAACTGAGTGGCTGTTAAAAACAGAGAATTCAGAGTGGAACTTTGGATTGATGGAGATTTAAAGGAAAGCTTAGGAATGTGAAGGAACTCATAGTTCTAGAGGTGTTCACGGAACAATCAAAATATACAATGCTGGCAATTTCTATATAATATCAGTAAAAGCCAGAGAATTTAGAATAAATAGTTTAATCCATTTTGAAGCAATTTAAAGTATTTGCTGAATTTTTGTTTCATTTTATTTCATATTTCATTTCATGATTTATTGTCATTTGGCCTATGGATAATTTCCCCTGAAATACTAGAACGAAATGAATCTTATAAAAAATATATTCCCCTCAATGTAGAAACTGTATAGGAGAGAGATAACTGAGTATGACTTGATAATGGATAGTGACAGAAAATGCTGTAATCATTAAAAACAGTGCCTCCTCCTCCCCACTGTAATTTTAGGAGTTTTAAATTAAGCCATCCAAATCTCATGTTTTTATTTTCTTATTCTCCCATTGACCTTAGAACAGAGCTGCTTTTGTTATGCCTACAGGGCATGAGTTTGTAATTGTCACTGTTACACTTAGTCAAATGCTAAAATAGCCTTTAAATTATATGTATTCTTTGTTGATACAGAGTTGTTGAAATTCATTGTAGTTAGAAGCTTACTGGTAGCAGATGTACTTTTAAAGAAAGTAAGTATGGGTTGATATTTCCATTTAGGTTTCCAGTGTAATTTTCTCTGCCAAATAATTTGGACTAGATTTTCAGAGCAAATTTTTTAAAAGCTCAGTAGTAACACGTATAATTACACATAAAAAATGTAGTGGTATACAAATGCATTTTCACAGTACCTATTCTTACTGCCTGAAAGAAAGAATTCAGTGCTTTTCAGGGATATTTGTCATTCAGTGATTGTGAAAATTTATAAACAGTATTATATTTGTCCAGAGGTATATAGCTTTGATCAAGAACAGAAAAATATTTAATACTATTAGCTTCTTTCTTTTTTGACCTTCAAAGTTATCAAGGCAAAGTTTTGAAAGCTTGAATATGTCATTTAATTTAACTAAAAGTTATTAGGCAGCTTTTAAATGGCAAAAAGCCCTTTGCTCAGAATAAGAGTATTAGCCAGCGCTTATATAGTGTTTTCAAGTTTGCTGAACTATCTAATTTCATTTGATGTAGGTGCTATTATTACCCTTGTTTTACACAGAGAGTAAATGATGTTCCCAGGTACACAGCCAGAAAGTGCCTGAGGAGGGATTTGAACTCAGATTTCCTGCCTCAAAGTCCTAGACTCTTACCCATGACATCGCCTAGAACTAGGAATGTAAGGATGAATAAGGCAGCCCTCTTCTGAGTAGTTCATAGTTTTACTTAATAGAAAAAAATAAGGTGATAATAATGGACGGGGTGCTAGACTTAGAGGTAGTAAAATCTAGTTCAGATCATACTTCTGACATTGTAACCATGGGAAGTCAGTTAACCACTCTGGACCCTGTTTTCTCATCTGTAAAATTTGTTGTGAAAGTAAAATAAAATAGTGCTTGTAAATCATTTTGTGTGTACATACCTATCTACACATTTACATATATATGTATATATAGATACATAAATATATACATATTTGTATACATGCACATGTGTATGCATGTGTACACATGAATATATATGTATATATACTTATATACCTATGTCGGCACAAATATATTGTAGGTATGTATATTGCATGAACATATATACAACTATGTACATACACATATGCATGCATGATGCATACATATATACGTTGTCTGGGATGCTGAGAAATAGCTTTTCCAGGTTTATGCAGGCAATACACTTCCTAGGCAAGAGCTGAACTAACGATGTTCAGAATCTGAGGAAAGCTCTCTATCCATTTTAGCATACTGCCTCTTTGCAAATTTTAAAGCACCTATATGAATGTCAGTCATTATCATTATTATATGAAAATAAAGAGCTTTGCAAACTTAAAGCACTATGTTAATGTTATTTCTATTTCTATTTTTATTATTATATCTAGGTTGTTAGAGGTAATTTGACATTTGATTAACTATTGTTCTTTCAAATTACGTGAACACTGCAATTTGTTTTGAATAAACATTTAGGTCTATATGTGAATCTGACAAGGCTGGCAATTTATTGAGAGGCTGGGTTATTGGGATCATAGTCTATGTTTGTTTCAAGTAGAAAGATGGTGGATTAGGGGAGGGGTGGAGAAGTGGAAGGTTAAACTCTTTTTCTTCAACAGGGATTACTGTTGCAAGAAGAGGGTACCCAAAGATTCCCATTAAGACACCTACCTAGTCCTTTTCCCCTTATCAATGCCACATACTACCAATTGCTGCCCAGTCCTCTCCTTCTATTCTTTCTCATTCTGGTTACTTTGTGTGTTCACCCTTCATTGCCTAAAAAGACCATGCCATCAGAGAAATGATGACATGACTTGCACTTGACCTTGTTTTGAGTGAGGGAGGTCTCTGCAGGTCACCAGCCTCACTTCTCCTCTAGAGCCATCTGAATCCAGTGACCAGATGTTCATCAGGATGTCAGGAGATGACCCAGGATGAGGCAATTGGGGTTAAGTGACTTGCCCAAAGTCACACAGCTAGTGAGTGTCAAGCGTCTGAGGTGAGATTTGAACTCAGGTCCTCCTGACTCCTGCACTGGTGCTCTATCCACTGTACTACCTAGCTGCCCCCTCATCCTGGTTAAAACCTCTAACCAATGAGGAAGATAGATTCTCCATTGCACAGGGTTAAGTTACATAAAATGTCTCTTTCTGTTTACCTTCTCTGAGAACTAATCTCAGTTTTAGATAGAGTAATTTGTGAATTAGATGATTGAAAGAAAGGTTTCAAGTTTAAAATGTGTCTCCTATATCTCTTAAAATTCCAAAAACAGATTCATTTGAAAATGTGCAATGATTCTCCAGTTTAGCTAGATCCAGGAAATAGACCAAGGATTAATCCTATGGTGATATGATTGAAGGAATAATCATTTTGATTTGGGCTAGGAGGGGTGGGGATAGAATAGAGATGTAGTTTTAGAAATACTTGAAGAAGGGCAGAGAATAATAGGGTTAATGATAAAGCTTACCACCCACCTCCTGACAGAGCGATGTTGGATTCAAGATGAAACCTATGTTTTTGTACATGGTTTTAGTGAGAAATTTTTTCTTCAGTCTATACAATGGTTTCTTTCTTTTTAATGAGAGAAGAAAGTGAGGAGAGAAAATAAATTCTTATTATTTGAAAAGATAAGATTTAAAAAATAATATGACTATATATGGACATATATGTAGAATGGATAGTGTATTTCTTGCCTTCTCAATGAGTCAGTGAGGGGCTAGAGAGAAGGAGAAAATTCTGAGCTATTGTGAGCCAAGCCAATTGGGTATGTGCTTTAAATCTGGCACCAGTGTGGGAAGCCATGAGACTGCCCTAAAAAAGGGATTACCAGACCAGATTGGAAATAGAAAAGTTACAGCTGCCATGCTGATCACTAGTGGAACATTAAGTGATGTGTTGTTCCAGGGTTTCAGAGATAGTTCAGGCTGGAGACCTGTAAGCTTTCTGAACTCTCAGAATACTTTGGTCCAGATAAAATCTGTTCCTTGCCTCCCTGGTTTGCAAGTTCCTGACCTGGGTTATTGCCTGAGTAATATTTGATTGCTGTTTGACTGAACTGCTGTTAGCCAATCGGGAAACTATGCATTGAAAGCAACAAAAACAGGAGCTTACGCTCCTGTTTGGTCTGGAATTTCTGTCCTCTTCGTTCCTCTGTAGGCTTTGGATTGGACTAGAAACTGGAACTGAGATTATGCTATGTCCATAGGGTCTGAGCAACATGCCACTGCTTTTTGCTTCTGAACTTCCTCCTTTCTTGGTACACCATACCCCAGTGTCAGCAACGTTGGACTGCCATCCCTAGGAACAAGTCCCTTCTTCATTCTTCTGAGGAACTACGATCCAGAATTGTTAGTGGGCAACAAAGCTGTCAAGTGACACTAATGCCAGTATTGATCTGTTTGTGCACCCTGTGCCTCTGGGGTTTCCTGTTATCCCAGTCTACAGCGTGGGAACTGGAGTGTTCCCCTGTCAGTGTACTGCTGGCCAGACTCCATCTTCATATATCTCTCTTTTTGTATATGCTAACCTGCACTGAAAATAATGACACATTATGACCTTTTTTCCTTAGATTTTCCCATCAGGATTCAGTTTGATGCATTTGCTAGAATTGTTTGGAAAAGTTGGTTGGTACTGGGGTGGGGAGTTCACTAGAATTTCTTATTATTAGTCTGCCATCTTGGCTCCACCTCTGCTTTATTTTCTAGATGTTCATTATCCATCCTTTTAATGATACGTTATAGAATTTTTCCAGATATTGAGGTAAAGCTCATTTACCTTTAGTCTGCAGATTCTAGTTCTCTATCTTTTTTTCTTAATCCCAAAATTTAACTCTCTGTGGTACCTCTCCCATTTCTCATGATTTTTCAACGATTAATGATGATGGTTTACCAATCTCATCTTTATGTATTTCAGTACAGTAGCATATAGCTTTTTTCTGGGATTTGGTGCATTCCATTTAGATATTCTATTTCTTTTTTTCATTTATCTCTTTTCCCTGAATATAGCTAAAAATCAAACAAGGACAAAGTAACTCTTCTTGCACTTAGCTCACATCACCGGATTTAGCTCTTTTTGAGTTTGCTTATTGATAAAATTAGTTACTTGGCTATACCAACACTATTTTATCTACCAGTCATATTATTCATGCTTTCTTCTACTCCTAATGGTAAAAAAAAAAAATTCTACTCTAGTGTAATGATAATTTAAGGTTAGTGATGATGGTAGGGAGAAGAGTCTTTCTCATCCATTAGTAGGTCTCAGTACCTTTTGTTAATTTCTATTGAGGAACTGGGTCAGAGGGTCCTGCCCTCCTGCTCTGAGAGGTGTATACATACTCTGAGGTGAGGTTTTACTTTGGGGCTTATTCATTGGAAGTGTTTGTTTGGTCAGATGAGACTCTCGGTAGCCTCTAAGGAGCCCCTCAGCTTTGAAAACCCGGATGTTGGTGCTTCCCTCTCTGTTAACTATGTATGTAAGTAATGGTCAGACAGTTAGATCTGTCTATTGATCAGTGATGTATGTATTGCTTATGGTCAGACAGTTGGAAGCCTGTCTGTTAATTTTTATTTCTCTGTATTTCCTCTGAAGTTCAGGGTGCTTTTTTCCCTTGAACTGTTAATGATCTATGTGTTTGATTAAAGTGATTATTGACCCCTTAGAAGTTGCCTTTCCTTTTTAGAAAAGCAGATCTAAGGACCTGTACAACAGACCCTCCTGTGTATGTCGGGGTACTTGGTGATACACCTGGACAATGAAATCCCTGTGTATCGAAATCAGTCTCCTCAGACCACTACCCCCTTTCCTCTTTATCATAACAGAAAATCTTTAAGATGTTCCCATTCCTCCTGGCTGAATGCCCATGAAGTTTTTCATCCATGTTATCTTACCTTAGGAAAACCCTTAGAATTATGCTCTCCCCAAATCTTGGCATGTTAGAATAAGACCAAGCTTTTCTTTTCCTCTCTACCATCAGTTTCAAGACTATCCCAGATTAGTGTATCTCTATTTCTAGTTGAGCTTGCAATTATATGGTTTCTTTGTGTAAATCACAGTTTTGAAAATCATGTCCCCCTGCCATTAAAGCTTCATCTATACAAACAACTGATTGGACTTCATTGACCCAGTACATTACTTGAACACAATGTTCATTAAATAAAGCAAGTGTTTTGACAGCTGAATTTGTTTTTTTTTTCTTTTGGTTTGTTTGCTCTTGCTGAATTAATTTGTATTTTGAAAGAACTGACTGGGTAATTCTTTAGAAGAGATCAACATAGTTGTGTATATAGATGCCATCATAAGGTTATAACTTGGTAACTAATTTGGCTTAAGTTGTGAGGGAAGGAGAAACATGCAAAGATTTGAAACAAGGAAGATGTCTTGAAATGTGTTGCCCCTGAAAGACATAATGATGTCAGAAGGGAAAATAGCTTTAACGAGGATGAAAAAGCCGGGTTGTGAAATGTTGAGCTAGAGGTAGCCAAGATATTTTGAATGAACATCTGAGATCTGTGAGGGGTGCATTTATGGCACTCAGTGAGATGCTAGGATTAGAGAGAGAGAAAGAGATTTTGGAGTATTCTGGGAAGAGGAGATGGTTTTGTAAAAAATAAATGAGATCACCAAGGTCAGGAGTGTATCAAGAGAATTAAGTGGGGTCAGGAATAAAGCTTTCCTGTGAACAATTCCGGATAAACTACTATTCTGTTCCTGATTCTTTATCAGATATGCTACAATCACATCTTAGGTTTCTGTTTACCAACTGAGTTAAATATTAATGTTATCTTCATCTCAGGATCTTTCTAGCAATAGAAAACAGTACTTGTGACATGCTGGAGCCTATTGAGGACTAACATAGATAAAAACATCAAAGTGAATTCTATAAATTGTTAGTACGTCTTAAGAAATGGTAAAGGTATAACACACACACATACACACACACGCACACACACACACACCCCTTTTAAATGGAATGGGGCTTATTAACTCTTCTGGATCTTTTTCAGCTTGCCTTAATATGAGACAATGCAGATTTGTGGCCAACAGAGATTTACATTTAACAGATAGACACTATTGGTTGTTCCTTTGCCTGCCAGGAAGGGCATAAAGGAAAGTGAAGAACAATGCTTATGACTACCTCTAGACCAATAGTGGGGATTCCCTAACCACTACCACCACCACCACCGCCCTGCATAATGACTCCTTTCCATTAATCTTATATTCCCATGTGCACATATATACAGAAGAGGACAGTAGTCTCACTCTCTGTTGCTCTGGAATTCAGGAGAAGAGATGGAAGTAAACAACAGGATCTCATAAAACTTTAAGTAAACTTTATTTCTTCTTGTCTGCTTGAGTATGTGTATCACTCCCTATTTAAGACTTGAAGCTACAACATATTCATATTTTCTAAATTTTTTTTACACTTATGGAGTCCAAGTATAATGTTTATTCCATTTTCAAAGGAAAAGTCAGTATTAAAAAAAGGGAGAAGAACCCTCTTAACAACAGAAATTGCCTCCTTAATCTCGCCAAGTGGGTAAGACCCATTTTCTTGAGAATTCTTATTCTGGGTGGAGCTGAATGTAAGGGAATCATTATTTCTCTCCCATACCAAAGAGCTAATGGTATCTTACTGCTGGTTGATAATTATTTTCAAGGTTTGACAAGCAGCCAGCATTAAGCAACACTCACCCAAAGGGGTCAGGAAGAAGAGTTGGTGACCAAAGTCATAATTGGAGATGTAGAAAGAACACTTGAGTGTGTGGAGAATTAAAAAGAGGCAGAAAGTATCCAGTGTCACATGCTTCAGTGGAGTCAAGGAAAATTCAGTCTACAAAGGGCAATTAATTCAGTTTGGGCTCTTACTAGATGATTATTGATGACGCTGAAGAGAATAGTTTTAAGTAGGAGAGGAGACAAAAGCTATATTCCAAGGTATTGTATAGAAACTGTAGTAGATATGAGCTCCAATAGGGCAGGGACCCTGTCTTAAAGTTTATTTCCTTCCCATTTGTCTAGTACAGTGCTCAGCATACAGTACTATTTGTCAAATGTTTGTCCATAGTTGTATTGAATTAATGGTGAGGAAGTAGAGACATTGATTAAAGACTTTTCCAAAAAATTTAGTAATGAAGGTGTTGGATTCTATTCTAATACCAATATTCTCTTAGTTCAGGTTTAATGTTAAGACAAAATGACCCATTTGCAAATCATTGAAGAATTATGAAAGGGAATTTAAATTGCCCTTACACAGCAAGGGTATGCAACGAGGACAGAGTGGTCCTTAGCTTCTCTGTACAAAGTCCCCATCATTTCCATACTGAAACCCATTTCACATCAGTCAAGGTATGGTGAAGGACAGGATGGTTCAAGAGATCTTCAGAAATCTACCAGATTGGAGAGACTCAGACTCTAGGTGAAAGGAACTTTTTATACCTTGAGGTGACCAAAAGACTGCATCAGGGAAGCAAAACTCAATCAGATCCTAGGAACTGCTTGTCTCCTTTTAGGTAAACAAACAAACAAATAAATAAATAAAAATTTTTGGAAACCAGCAATAACAACAACAAAACCCATAATTTATGTCACATGTTTAACCTACTGTTCAGTCAGTGATATGCATTTAAATGGACATCCCATTGAGATGATCCATCAGTACACTTTGAATAGAGTGTATCAGTCTACAGTGGGATAAGAGGGCCCAGAATTAAACAGAAGGAAAGTAGACTGGATTGCTTTTCTGAAATTGAACCATTCTTTTAAAGAGCTCAATCTTCTGCCTGGGACAAAGGCTCATTTTAAATGCCAATAATATTTGGGTAATACTGTATAACTGCAAGTTCTGGATGACCACAATCTTCAAAGAATTGAAGTTGACTATCATTCAAAGAGCAAATGTGAATGTGAGCTGGATGGAACATTTTGTAGATGAGCACTTTATGTCCAGAAAAATGGTGGAAGGGTGCCATTAAGAGGAATCTGGGTGGCCCCATGTACAGAGTACTGAGCTTGGAGTCAGAAAGAATTGAGTTCAAATCTAGCCTCAGACACTTATTAACTGTGTGATGCTGGGCAGATTGCTTGCTTCTCTTTTCTCAGTTTCCTTATCTGTAAAATGGAGATGATAACTTCTTCTAGAGTAGTTGTGATTATCAAGTGAGAGAACATTTGTAAAGTGTTTTGCACAATGCCTGGAGTCATCATCATTGAAATGCATGACTGTTGTGGAATATGAAAGAGCAGTTGTGTCTGGAGAGCGAAGGATAACCCTTTTTCCTTTATCCAGATTAGTGTTTGTGTAGTTTTAAGCGTTCCTAAGGAAGTTCTAAAGCATGTTAGATGGACCTCCTATAGCAGATTTATGAGATAGTACAGATAGAAATCACAGAATGGATTGTAAAATGGATTGGAATGGTTGCAGTTTGAAATATTGGTGGGACTACCTAAGTAACCTTTAATAAGATCATAGCAACAACAAAGGAAGCATGTATACATATAATTTTGTGTATTTTGCAATATTATGCAAATTTGTATTTTTGCCTCCCTCTCTCCCTTGCACTCTAGTCTTAGTTGTATTTATCGCAGTTAATTCAACGGGTCTGATACATACACACACACATACACACATATATGTATGCGTATATATATATACACACATACACACATATATGTATGCGTATATATATATATATACGCATACATATATACACACACAAGTAGATGGAGAGATAGGTGGTATATTCAGGAACCAGTTTGATTTGTCTTGTGTGTGCATATATATGAGTGTGTGTATGTATATATATAGGCACAAACACACACATATGTATGCATACATACACACACACACACACACACACACACATATATATATCTTTGTAGGTAGATAGAGAGAAAGGTGGTATATGGGAAAATAGTTTGAAAGGATGATGGGCTTAATGAAGACTTTTTAAAATTGGAAGAAACATGAGCATATTTGAAGGAAGGAGGGGAGAAACTATTAAAGGGTAAGACCAAAGGTGAGAGAAAGGAGACGTTTGAGGAGACAATCTGCTGGAGAAGACAGGAGGTAATGAGATCAAGGATGTATGTAAGTCTATCAGCATTGAAAAGAAGCCTATCCAGTTATTAAAGACTTTGAAAAACTTAAAGCATTATAAAAATATTAGTTATCATTATCACAGATTGTAGAAGAAGAGGTTAGAGTGGGAACGATATCAAGAGATGAAGAGGAGAATAGGAAGCTTATGGTGAATGGTCTTAATCTCAGTGAAATAAGAGGCAAAGTCAGCTCAAATGGTTGGATAGCAGGAGTTGGGGGAAGCTTGAGGAGAGAACTTGTAAATAATTACGAAGGAGAGTGGGATAGAAAGTTAATTAGGGAAAAAGTAAAAAGTAAAAAAAAAAAAAGATTTTCTTGCTGCAGTGAAGACCATATTGAGGTTATTTAAAATAAGTTTGTTGTGTACCCATTCAGCACAGTTAGTGGTTTTTTCCAGTTCCTTGTAGAACACTTGAATAATAATGGTGGAAATGGGTGGGGGGAATGAGTGAAAGCAACAATGATGACAATAGCCCTGGGTGCTTGATCCATGACTTTAGGGTCGCATGTAGGTAGAAGTACATACATTTTGGAGCCACCCTATGCAGTGAGATAAATCAGGCCCTGACTAATGAAGACAAAGACCAACCCAGACACAGAGGCCACCAATAACATGAGAAATATACAATAACAATTGTATATAATATATATATATATACAATGTGTATAATAATAACAAAAAATAACAATAACAAACCAAACAACACCTTGAGCTCAATAAATAATTTTAATACCAATATATTTGAACTCAATGAAAGAAGAGTTCATATTAAGATACTACTTTCCCAAAAAGTTAAAACTGTACATAAAACTTCTCAGGCATGGTTTTCTTAATGCTTTAAAAGAAAGAAAAGCTATGTTTCTTTGTCCTTTTAGATACTAAAGATGACTTACCCTCTTCTTTCCCTAGCTTTCAGTCGTGCCCCAATTCCAATGGCTGTGGTCCGGAGGGAACTATCCTGTGAAAGCTACCCAATAGAACTTCGATGTCCTGGAACAGATGTTATCATGATTGAGAGTGCCAACTATGGTAGGACTGATGATAAAATCTGTGACTCTGATCCTGCTCAGATGGAGAATATCCGGTGTTATCTACCAGATGCCTATAAGATTATGTCTCAAAGGTATGGTATTCAACATTCTTTTCTTGGGGGATTAAAAGAAAAAAATTCTAGGGGCATACTTGTAATTTACTGACTATACAGAATAGCTAATGATTTTGAATTTTGCTGTTGAAAAAGAAGAGAATACATTTTGCTTATTTCCCCCCACCAATCCTCAAAAATCTAATTTGTAATTTTTTTGAGAGTATAGGAATATCTAAATCCTTGATTACTTAGATGAATTCCTCTATACCCTTAGAAAAACAGAAAACTCAGATGAAGATTACTAACTTGTTTATGGCAATTAATACACCTTATATTAAGTCTCAGCCTAAATAGTCTTTCTGTGTTGCAGTTTCTTTTTTGCCTAATGTGTTAAATTAATTTGTACTTGTGTGGATTTAAGCAATTCAAAAATATTTTCTTATCACCATGTTATAGATTTCTTATTCTACTTAGAATTTGATGTTAACCAAGAAACATCTTAAATTCTTATAATTAAAATTATTATTTTAAGGCATTTCGCTTCAGTATGATTCCTTAATTGTACTTGGCAAGTCCAGATACTTTGTTCTAGAAGACCAATCCACTCATGCTCAAGGCATTCATTTTCTATATGCACAGTTTCTGACTCCTAACATAGAAAGTAAATACCAGTTGATTAAAACTGAGCCAATGTATATAAGGTAGTTCAAACTTAATTTATCTTATCTTTTTATTTTTATAGAAGCTCCAGTCAAGAACTTATTTTTTGTATTCCTTAAAACATAATGTATCAAATGAATATTAGAATCATATCTTTCCTCATCTTTTAGTCTTAACTAATATTAATTCTTTGTCCCTGATCTTTACTCTGTTTTGTCTTTTATGTTTCATAATTATTGAATATTTGATTAGTAGCTGAGGAATAAGATCAATTCTGTAGATAGTTTTAATGACTTTAAATCAATATTAGTCATAGAAATTATAATGGACCTGATTCTTGGTGATAAAGTAAAATGGATGTTAGGCAGAAATGACCTTTCTGCCTTAATTCTACCACTCAAACAGCCTTTTTTTTAAAAAATTTGACAACTGAAGATCATCATTAATGCTATTGAGTAAAGGGAAATTGCAAGTTTATTTTTCATATAATATATTATTTTTTGGTGGTACCTTTTGCATCATTTTCTTCTTCATTTTTCCCCGTCTCCCACGTTTAACTTAATTGAAACTGTGACAAGGTATTATGAGCTTAGTCCTAAAAGAATTGTAGTCATTCCTTTGTGGCTGGATATTGTAATGGTTGCTCAGCAGTGGTTGCTTAGCTAATGAGGAATGTGCATCCAGAATGATACTTATTATTCTCTGTCTTCTATGTTAAGCAATTCAGCATAACTTCATTTTTTTTCCTCCTGGCTTTTTTTGTTGTGGTTCATTTTTTTCCTCCATGTGTATATGTGCATGGGTGTATGTGTGTGTGTGTGTGTATGTGTGCGCATCAGAGTGGGAGGTTAAGGGAAATGCATATGTGCCATCTGTACTGCACACGGACTGGTACTTAGGATGGGTATTTTTTTTAAGTGGCAACAATATTAAATCTGTTAGTCCTTTAGCTTTTTTTTTTTTTTTGCTTGCCAGTGGAATTACTTTAATTTGCTTGCTGAGATACTGAGTGACTTCCAATGTAAACCCTTGTTCCAAAGCCTGTTAGAAAAGTAAAACTATAATGGATTCTCTGGAACCATTGCAGAAATGTTTGATGAGAGCTCAGACAGGAAATCTGCATAGTAAAATCTTTTATGCCTCCCTGTTTAATAATCTCTATGAAGGTGAGAACTATTTTAATCCTTCTTTATATCCCCAGGGCTTACCTTACATACTGGTTCACTGGTTCATTGATTCTTCAGGTGTACCATAGGTGTTCCAATGGGATGGTGCTATCTTTTTGAGTGCAATTTTGTGATGAAACTGGCCATTCTTAAGAGGATGATAGAATAATGTTGATGTTATATCACCACATATCCAAATTCAATATATTTGACTTTACTGAAGAAGAAATAGTATATGGGTCCTGTAAACCTTGAGGAAGGCAAAGAACCACTTAAACTGAACCTAATTTTTAATCTCTCCGGGAAAGGTTCAGGAAAATGAGAGCTTAATGGAGTTTTAAGACAGCTTAAAGGTTCTATGATATGGTTAACTTTTGAAGCAACAACTAAAATCTTTTTTTTTTATAAAAATATATATGACCACAGGAATTGTTCCCATTCCATTCTTTTAAACTTTAAAAATTAATTATATTCAGGAATGAACATTTTTAAATATAATGAAATCAGGATGGTTATCATAAATCACAACAAAAAATACTAAGAAATATACCCATCTCCTTGTGAAGCACTGAGAAGCATCAAATCCTAACTAATCAATCTGAAAGGAACTCTAGAGATTATATAATCCAAATTCTTCCTTTTTTTTCTTTTTATAGATGAAGAATCTTAGAACTGAAAAGGTCAAGTCATTTACTTTAGGTCACAAGAATAGCAAGTGTTAGAGCCATTTCTAACTTGAAATCCTATGCTCTTTCCATTGCACTGTGGCATTTCTCTGGCTTATTGTTTTAAGTTATCATTGAAAAGGAAAGTAATACTAATATGTGCCAGGTACTGCACTAAGTATTTTTTAACAAATACCTCATTTGATCCTTACAATTACCCTGTAACATATGTGCTGTTATTGTCCTCATTTTACAGAAAACTAAGGCAAACCAAGGTTAAATGACTGGCCCAGGGTCACATGGCTTATAAGTGTTCTGCGTCAGAACTCATCTTGCTATCTTCAGGTCCAGTGCTTTATTCACTGTGCCACCAGCTGCAAACAGTGAAAAAGAATGTCTACTTGATGGGCATATACATATAGTACCATATACATGAATGGTAAGGCAGGATGCATAGTGGATAGTCAACTTTGAAACCAAGAAGACCTAAGTTCATTCTTGCCTCTGAGGAATATGTGTTGTGTGACCCTGGCACTTAACGTCTTAATGCTCTGGGCAACCTTTTAAGACTAAGTTGCAGAGAAGCGAATGGCCTATATTGTCAAACTCTTCCCCTAGGAATTCCCTATTTCAATTTAATCACAGTCTCTGTACTTATCCCTATGAAAAATTATACATATTTAAATATAGGGGCACCCCTTCTCACACCTGAGAAACTTCAGCTTTAGGATGGTCTATGGGTTTCATTCAAACAAAACCATAATTCCAAAGTCCTTACTAAAGCACATATTTCCCCTTGGTCAGCCAAGTGACACAGTTAGTCAAAAACAAGGGTATTTAGTGATTAGCATATTAAAAAAATATCATTATTTTGCCCATAAATATATAGGCCCTCAGTAGGGAGAAGAAGTACTCATAGTCATCACACATACAGTAGCCATGGTACATGCATCAAGGAGCATACATGAAAATAAATGAGAATTCACCTCATTCGATTTCAAGGCAACATGTTAGTGCGGCCCTACTGCTTCCTTCTGTTCTCTTGATGGCTGTTGGACATGCAGTCTCTAATAGTGTTTACCCTTTGCTAATAGCTTCTGGGCTTTGTCTCTTCAGAGCAACATGCCAGCCACCTTTGATGCAGTACCTTGGCTAGAAAATTTTTCCCATGTATGGGAATAGTGACAGCCCTTTAGCAGTAGCCACTATATTCAGGTAACAGAAGTCAAGCAGTATGTACCTGAGAGATGAAGTCTTTTCTTTTTGACCCTTTAGTCTGGAAAAAAAAGATCATGACTCTCTTTTTTTAAGAGTTAGATATTCCCTAAATTCTCTCTGGCTTAGTATGTAATTGAATTTGAAAAAGAAAAGGAAGTAATTTAAGGAGACAAGGTCATGGTCCTCTATTCCCATAGCCTTCACACCTGTTTTATTGTCAATGACTTTCCCTTTTCATTATATTTTTAATCATTTAAAAACAATCTTCCTGTTTATATAAAATTGTGCATATTTCTTTGGATGAATTGGAAGGGCTAACAAATTCCTGAATTTCGTAGTTTTTTTCCCATGTCTACAGAAAAAAAGCTTTAAAGTCCAACTTTACCTCCCCAAATACACTTAATTCCCAGTTCACCAACATCCACACTTCCATGATCTTTACCTCACTCCACCTTCATCACATTTGAAATGCCATTCTCTTGATTTCATCATCACTTCAAAGCATCCCACTTCTGCAATCTCTAACTTTGAAATCTTCCTGATCATTTCTGTACTCCTTCCATATCTACTTCTCCTATACCTCTTTTTTCACTCTCACTGCAGCCTCTAGTCATTCTACCCCTCTTGAATTTTCCAGGTCAGCATTTCTGTGCCAGGTTTATTTAGCTCCCTTCCAGAGTTTGACCCTTGAATATAATAATTTCCTTGTTGCTCTGTGCTTTACTCTCAAATCCCTGGCCATGTTGCTCTTTCATGGCTCATCCATTTCCAGATCTCAGCTCTTTTACTCCTCTGATTCTGTACACATGCTATTGAACACCATTTCAAGAAGTCACATAACCTTGGAGAATGAGTCCACTACAGATTTATTTTATGTACTTTTCTTCCCTCATTAATTATCTTTTGAGTTCCTTAGAAGCTGTTCTAAACCTTTTACAAGCTCAATCTACCTATCCAACCACTTTTACCTCAGCAGAGGGTCTTGCCTCATAATTCACTAGACAAACCTAAGCCATCAATATCTGGCTCTCTCTTTTCCCCACGTCCACACTTGAACATCACCCACCATTGAAAATGCAACGGTCCTTCTCTTTGCCAATATTAGTACTGTTGCTTATTGTTTGCATTTTCCCCATTACCTTAGGAGTTTGCCTCATCAATCTTCCTCTATTTCACCTAAATTTTCAACCTTCCCTTATCTCCTAAGTGCATTCTGTTGCTTTCAAACATGCTGAGATCTTCCTTACCCTTTTAATTTAAAACAAAACAAATTAAAACAAGCAAAAAGCTTCATTTGACCCTATAATCTACTCAAGTTATTGTTTTATATGTTCAAAGTCTCCCAATCAATCATTCCTCAACCCTTTTCAATCTACGTTCTGTCAATACTAAGTTATTGAAACTGCTTTAGTCAAGGTCACACCAAAGATATCTGTACTGCAATGATAATGACTGTTACATGCTGTACTGCAAGGATAATGAAATGAAAATGACCTTTCCACCCCATCACCTCCTTCTGGATGTCTTCTCTTGCTGGATATTCTTTCCTTTAACGGTTTTGGGACCCTACTTTTCCTACCCAATTAATCAATCTTTCAGTCAACAACAAAGATTTATTAAGCACCTACTACATTCTAGACATTGATCTCTCTCCTTTTAAGGAGTTTTCCTTCTACTGAGGGAATTTAACACAATATGTTTACAGATGAGTAAATATAGGATATACACAAAACAAATACAAAACAATTTAAAAGGATCAGTGTGTCATCAGCATGGACCCAAACTGTAAATGATTTTCAGCACCAAAAAAAGGAGTTTGCGTTTTTAATAGAGACAAAAAAAAGAGTGTCTAAAGAATCTTGAGTAGAACAGTGACATGGTCAACCCTATATTTTAGGAATATCATTTTGACATCTGGGTAATCAATAGGTGGGAGAGGGGTTAGATTGGAAGCCGGTAGCTTAATTAGTAAACATGTGATGAGGACCTCTACAAAGATCAATAGAGAGTTCATATAATATTAGTAGAGGTAAGAAGACAAGTATAAGAGATGATGAGGAGGTCATATTTTCAAGACTTGGCAACTAATTGAATAAAGGGGTAATGTGTGAAAGTAAAAAGTTGAGACTGTAAACTTGCCTGGCTAAAAGAATGGTGGTACTTTCCACAGAAATAAGTGTTACAAAGAGAGGTAGGTTTAGGTAAAAAGTTAATAAGATCTTTTAAAATTCTTTTGAATCCTTTGCAGAATCATTCTCCATACCTTACTCCCTATATGTAGATATACTCCAAGGCTCTTTGCTGGGCTTCTTTCTTTATATTATCTCTCTTGATGGTTTTATCAGCTTCAGTAAGTTCAACTGCCATATCTATGGAAATAATTCCATAATCTAGCCCTTATGACTGTCTTATGCTACAGCCCTGCATCTGACTGCTAGCTGTTTCTGTTGGGATGTCCCACAGACATCTCAAACTCATTTTGTGCAAGACTCTTGTCACATACTACAATGCATTTCATTATTTAATCACTTGTGTCCTATTTGTCTTTTCTTTCTGTCTAGATCATAAACTGTAAGAGGACAGGTATTGTTTCTTTTTTTATGAGTCCTACTACTGCAGTGATTAAATGAATGAAAAAGCAAGCATTTATTAAGTATTTGCTGTATGCCCAAGAACCTTGCTAAATGCTAGAGATATAAAATAGACAAAGGGAAACTACCCTTCTCTCAAGGAGTTCACACACAAACTTCAGGAAGAAAATATAAAAGAAAGTTTAGCAGCAAGACAGATAGGAAGTTCCAGGGCTCATTCCCATATATCTGGATACTGTTTGCATGACAGTGCCAAATGCCTGGAGGATAAAATGGCAGGTCAGCAGGTGCTCAATAAATATTAACTGAATGTATTTTTATTAAGCTATTCTCTTGCTTTTAAAAAATATTAAATCTATCCTTTCTATAGTTTCTACTTTTGGCCCTTCACTACAAGTGGATTTTTATGTAATGCATAATGATTCATTAAATTAAAATGTTGACGTGATTAATAGAAAACCTATGAAAGCTGAAACATAATATGTTAATTTCAGGTTAGGACAAATTCTATAGGAGAATGTCTAAAGTGACAACTTATAATGGAGAGCACTAAAAGGTCAGTGACTTTGATTCGACAGCCAGTGACACTGTTTCTTAAAAGTAGGTCTGTCTTTAGATCATCATGACTGCTGCCAGAACTACTTTTATCAGTGGAAAGTCATCCTTTATTGGCCAGTTAAAGACTATTTTTGACATTTATGGTATAAACGTAGATAGCTTACTGGCATCTTACTTTACTTCCTAAAGTCCTCTTTCTATGGTGCCTTACCATTAATTAGAAGGCATTTTAAATATCACTTGTTTTACAAATGAGTAAACTGAGACCCAAAAGTATGCAATGTATTTCCCACAATTATTTTGTTAGAATGTGGAAACTCAACAAACATTCCATAATGATTGAAGCCTAATCCATTTAAGTGTGATATAAAGGGAAAGAGTTTTGAACCTGAAGTAAGATAATCTGAATTCAAATACAGGCTTTATCATTTACTAGTTGCCAGTCACTTCTTTTCAACTCATTGCCTTTGCAAGGACTGTTATCCATGCCTGAAATGCATTCTCTTCTCACCTTTACTTTCAAAAATCCCTTTCTTCAATCAAGATTCACCTCCTGTGCTACATTTCCTGAGAGTACCGTTTCTGGTCCTTCTTCTGGTGGATGGTATCACCGGTCTCCACAAATTACGTTCATATGTCGTATCTGCTTGTACCTCTTCTTTTAGTAGAATGCATATTTTTTAGGAGCAAGGAATATTGTATCATTTTGTCTCTGTACATTACTTTTCAAGGAAGTAAATAATAGGTTTTTGTTAAGTGAGATTAGCCTCAATTTTCTTATCAGCAAAATGATGTATACTTGTACCACCTACAATACAAAATGGTATTACAAAATGTACTTTGTAAATTGTTTGAGTATTGTGGAAATAGTTTTATATAAGCTTTTAGTAAATGATTCAAGCACCACCAGTGTCTTATTTAATCTATTTCTTCCCCAAGAGCTCAGTACAGTAGGTGTACAAAGTATTATTTAAGAAATTCCTGAATTGCTTATAAATGAAAAGACAGTAAATGTTGGGGACACTGGTAATCCAACATTAGTACAAAAACCAATGCTCTTGAGGCAAAAAGCAGGCAACCACCTCTGTCATCATTGCCATCAAGCTTGGGATTTGTAGCAGTCACACTCTGACTAACTTCTTTTGAGAATCCTGCAACTTCCCCTTGCATCCTGACTCCTAATAAGTATTGGTTGAAATGAATTGAAATCTAACCTTTCAAGTGATCATAAGGCTGATATGTAGGATGGAGGAGGCCAGAGCCACAGCTTGGCTCCACTTCAGGACAAAGGAACATAGAAGAAGTTGTGTTTTAGGCAAGAGATGGAGAAGCAACTGTAGCCCTGAAATATTTAATTACTGCTGATAATGTTTCCCCGGACTGTTTCATATTTCAGGCCAGTGCCACAATTTGGACTTGCTTGCCAACAGTTCCCTGTCACTGTAACCTACAGTGTTGTCTGGATTTCCATCTTTAGCAAACTTCCTATAAATGTAAGCTTTTCCTTGTTAAGCCCTTGTCCAAATCATCATCTTCCTTGTCATCACCTTCATCATCCTTTTCAACAAATGTTTCAAATTTACTCAATATTTTTCAAAGCAAATGTTCAACTGTTACAGCACTGAAATTATTCCAAACAGAAATTGTCATTCTCATTTTGTCAATATTGTCTCAAACTACCACGCCAATGACATATTTTTTAAAAAAATACTGATATATGTGATGAATATATAGGTATATGTAAACCACATGTATGTATATAGTCAAAATCTGCCTAATTGTGGCAATCACATATAAAAACAATAAGAATAATGTTTTCATTATTCCTATAAAAGGTAGTTACTCACTTTTCAGGTGAGATTAAAATAGTAAAAGCACAAAAGAAACATTAATAGTCACATATGTGTATATTCAATCCATATGCTGTCTTACTCCAGTGATACGATCAACGTATGTTTCCTCCATACATATTCCATATAAGGCATTACCATTAATACTCTTTTGTACCCTTTAACTCATTATGACTCATTATTATTATAGTTGGAGTAGTTTATCAGATTAAGTTTCATCTCACAATAGAACAAAGGAAACCTACACACAGATGCATTTTAATGAGGGAAAATTTGGAAAGGTCTGAAGTATAGAATAAGTGTGATATGACACTGTAGTGTTAGGTCCCTGGGCAAGAGGAAGAAGCATGAAGCTACTGTATGTCTGTTGTTGGGACAGAGAATTAAAACAACAAATAAATGGAAACAAGGACTGCTGAAGATAAACTTGGCTTATTTTACAATCTGACGTTGCTGGCCCAGCTTCTAAAGCTGTGCCCTTGGCCTTTCAGATTTCCCACACCCATTGATTATGCCCAGTACTACTTGGATTCTGTATCATATACAGTACCAAGCGTCCTCATTACACAATAAATATCCAGAGCCAATTTCCCCACTAAAGCTAATGTCTCTTGGTTCTGGGGTTCTGCTGTAGTCCTTAAGACATATTACCTGGTATTACTCATACTCAGATTCCAGTCACACTGCTTTTGTGCATTAAACAGATACCTATGAGGTTTTTTTTTTTTTTAAATAAAAGATATTAGGAATATCTTTGGGATTTACATGTACTTTTAAAAATAGCTTGTGTTCATAGAATTATTTCTATAATTACGACCATTAAATATTGTGTTTAAAGGAGGGTGGGCTTTCTTTTATGTTGAGATCTGAATGTATATATTGACTTCTAACATTTGAAAGGGAAGCTTTCAATGAATATTTAAAGTAGAGAAGTTTAAGTACATTTTAGAAAGTTTTTATTTAAAGGATAATTAGATTTTTTTTAGCTTTACTGCTTTTTTTTCTCCACTTGTCAGTGTTAAAGCAGTAAATGCCCATTTAAAAACAGCAACAAAAAAAAAACAGAATTCATTCATCATATCTATTCTGTGTGCATTATAGGATATGGAATGTTGTTTGTGTGTGTGTGTGTGTGTGTGTGCGTGTGTGTGGTATGAAGTTTCTTAATCTGGTATTTTAACGTAATGGGGAGATGACCCTGGATTCTTGGTGGCAACACTAGTGAAGAGTTAGTTCTGGCAAATCTTTAAAAAGTAGGAAGGCTTTTAATGTAGCATTCAGAATGGATTCTATGTCTATTGTCTAAGGATCAGATAACAATCAGATCTTCAACAAAAGGTTAGTCATAGAAACTCACGAATTTTGATCTACTAGGACCTGGGACATAGAGGGTCTTTTGTTTTATGCTCTACTAAATGAAATAATGGATCCTTCTAGCTACCTGAGAGAAAGGAGGGAAGGAAGGAAAGGGAACAACAGTGTGTGTGTGTGTGTGTGTGTGTGTGTGTGTGTGTGTGTATGTATGTAGACAAATGTTAACAGACAGTATGTCTGGGCTCCAATTCCTTCTCTGTCATTGTGTGATCTTGGGCAAGTCACCTCTCTGCGCCTTGGTTTCATTTTTAAGACAATGAAAGAGCTGAATAAGGTGATTTCTGAAACTACCTTGAAAGCTTTCTTTATATGTGACTCCATTTCACAAACAAGGCACTGGTTGTGTGTCTCCTACTTTGTCCCTCTTTAGCTTCCTAAGGATGAGGTTATATTTTATTGCAAGTCTTTTGATTGTAACACAATTGTATTTTCAAGTAAGGAGTCACATAAGAAGATGTTGCAAACACAAAGAATTTCTCACCTTTTCTGTAAAGTCATCCCTCAGTTTATATAGTAGCACTACAGGGGGTTTTACAGCTTATGAAACATCTCTGGAATTTCTCTTACTGAGAAAGTAAGAACCTTTTCAGTGATGAATAAAATAGAAAATACCCATGACAGGTTCATAAGTATCCATAGTTAGGGAATGTTCTGTGATACATATTTAGCGCTCCAGGAATACCCATCATGAAGCTAACACTCTGAATGATTCCTTTGGTTGATACAGATAGGATGTTACACTAGGTGTTATCTTTTGTACTTAATGTAGGCATTGTATAAAGACTAATGAAATCAACATTTCTACTTCAGTTCTCATACTTTCACCTTTAGCCACATCCAGATATCATTTGATTAAGACATAGTATTTCAAAGACAACGGTTAGTCTGTTTCTAAAATTAAGAGCAAAACTAGACTTACATCCCCAGAGTCAAGAGGCCAAGAATATTGTGAGCCAGAGCCTAAAGCTGAATTCTTCACATGCCTTTCCTTTGCCTATCAGACCAAATCTTTTCCTTTACCTCTTCCCTCAGAGGAAATCTTTTCGATGAGAGCCTACAAAGAGAACTCTCTAATACCCCTTGCTAATATCCATCCATCATTTTAATTGTTATAGAAAGTATGCATCATAGTAGTGAGAATAGGTAATTCTGATGTAGAAAATTTACTTGCTGATGCAGATCATCCAAAGTTGTATTCGGCTAACTAAAGTGCAAAGTTGATGGAAATTAGTTGGCTCAAACTCTCAGGACCCTTCTGAAAATTAACCCTTTAACATGTTATTTTGCCCCCTTCCCAGTTGTTTTCTGCAGAGTTCTGGGTATTTACATTTCTTCTTTGTCTGTCTGCATTTGTGTATACGTTGTTTTGTGTAGTCTAACACCCATTTTGTCTCAAAAGTCTATGGTCTTTATTTTATTTACCAATGAATTTTCTTTAAAGTCATTTTGACCCTATGGGGAACAATGACAAATGAGACTTGGACTAATTGTGAATGAAAAGAGAAACACTGAAACAATTTTCTTACCAAAAATTTTAGTATTTTATGACTTGTTTAATGTTTACAATAGTTATTGTTGAAATAAAAAAATCAAAATGTTGAAACAGTAAAATACACAAATAATGGTAACATTTAACAATGGAGTGTTCTACTATGACATGATAAGAAATCATCATACTCTTATTCACTCTGTAGAAATAAGGCTCTATGTTGTCAAAATTTAAAGGTAAAACTCGTTGTGGGAAGAAAATGATTAAAACTAGATCATGCACTGAGTAAATGTTTTCATCCTACTATTTCTAATTTTCCATTTTAATTATCTTAGGGGAAAAAAGTTTTATGTATATTTCCAGAAGTCATAGTTATGCTGCTAAGCTGTGGAATTTTAGGTTTTGCATGGCTTGGCAGTGTTTGGGTTCATGATTCATCAAATTAAATACTGCTGATGAGTATAATCCCACTATGTGTGTAGTGGTCCTTCATGTTTATTTTCCTGTAATGCCGTGAAGAACCCTATTTGGTAAATGTTTGGGTTGGGAGCAGGGATGATATATGCATAATAAACCCTTAAATTAAATCTACACTAGTAACATTTTATCCACTACTTTCTTAAGTTTATACAATCAACACAACAATAAATCAAGCTCTACTTTGTAGCATTTTCTGAGATGTAAATAACTCTTGCTGAAAATTTAATAGTCAAATGAGCTAATAAAAGGCAATTCCAACACTGCCCTTGTCCATTCCATGTCAAGATGATTGTGATATCCTGAGGAATTTCCAAATGTAAAATAATGTTTTTAATCTTGAGAATAGTAGTCTCAAATTAATGTTGAAGCCTTCTTTCCTGAACTGTTCTCAGGAAGTTCACTAGTAAGCTTCTGCAAACCTTCTTCTGTTGTCTATTTTGTTCTCATTGTTGTCCAACTTAAATGATTTTGTTTCCAAATTTAATGGGGACACAAACTATGGAGGATCATGTTCTTGATTTTGCACATTATGTCATCACTTTCAAATGAATAGACCAAGAGTAATATTGGATCAAAAGGCTTTTATCTATGTTTAATTATTAATTAGGTAAGATTTATTCTTAACATTTCTCTTAAGGCTATGTGCCCACTAAGAGAATGAGAGACATGCATTTGATTTTGGCATTATACTTTTATTTGTTTTTGTTAAAAGATATATTAGGGAAAAGAGGATGATAGAATCATATATTTAGAGCAAAAAGGGTTGCTAGAGGGCATCTTCATCATAGTTACCAACTTTTAGGGTCAAGGAAATTAACTAACTTGCCCAAGGTCATAAAAGTTAGTGACTGATGCAAGATCTGAACCCAGGTTGTGTGAGTGCTCTTTCCCACAGTTCCCCTACTGAGGGTAGATGGCTAAATGAAAATGCTTTTCAGAGACAGTCGAGATATTTAAGTCTAATTTCACTTTTCTTTTCTTATCCAAGGAGAACAAACCTTGCAATGTAAAGGATAGAACAAAAATAACTAATGAAGAGTTGATACCCAACATAAATAGGGAGATATTAATAGCACATCTAGTTGACCTTGATAATGTCAATTCACTAGGTTCCAATAAATTCAGGGGTGGGGAGCTTGTGGCCTTGAGGGCACATGTGGCACTCTAGGTACTCAAGTGAGGCTCTTTGACTGAATCCAAACTTCACAGAATAAATCCCCTTAATAAAAGGATTTGCTCTGTAAAACTTAGACTCTGTCAGAAAGCTGCACCCAAGGACCTAGAAGGCCACATGTGACCTCAAGGTTGCAGCTTCCCCACCCCTTGTACATCCTAGGTTACTGAAAGAGCCAGTGGGTCACTGAACCATAGTCATTGATATTTAAGAAGTTTTCGAAAATGGAAGAAGGACCACAGAACTGGAAAAGGGCAGATGTTTCCCTTTTAAAAGGCACCAGGAGGATGAAAGGAAAGAGAGCACTGGCGCTGGTAAACAGAATGAAGTCTGTAAAATATAAGCCAAATAAGCTTAACCTGAAATATTGGCATACGTCTAGAACATATTATTAAAAAGATAGAATGTATTTTTTAAAAAGAGTGGGAATGTGGTTCTGGATGTTGGTGGAACTGGGGAGTGTGTTATCACTCTCATCACATATACAGTCCCCAAACAATGGCTAAGATTCTTGCCAGCAAATTAATTGCAGTGCAAATCTGGAACAATTGGAATTTAAGTTGCCTCTAAGTGTGTTAAGCCCAGACTCAGCTAGAGGTCTTTCGGGCAGGTAGAGTAGAAAGTAGTTTTTGGGACTTGAGAGAGGTGCTAGTAGCTCCCAAGATCCCAGGGAATTTCCTTGCTACCTGCTTTTTAACCTGTTTGCTGACAGCATTTATATATTTTTATTCTTTGGATTGCTTTTAAATCTCTTTGAAAATAGCATCTACCTGAGGTTATATAGAATGATTTTTAGTAAAATAATGGTCTGTTTAAATCATTCTGACTCTCCATGGCCCATTGTACATGATGAATGATACCAGGTCTGAGAGGTGTTAATGGACATCTAGAAAATGAAGCAATAATCACAAAAATCCTACCGCCTTCCTCAGGAGCAGTTTATGCTAGGCTAAACTAATTTCCTTGTTTGAAAGAGTTACTGGGCTAACATCAGCAGAATGCTAGAAATATATTTTTACTGGATATTAAGCAAAACATTTGACAAAATCTTTAGTGCATTTTTTGTGGAAAAGATAGAGATGTGGGGTAGTTGAGAGTTGGATTCAGAACTATTTGAGTGACTAGACCTTAAACCTAGTCATTTATTTGATATCAGGTTGGAAGAAATTTCATAGTGGATGAATCTGTGCTTGGTTTTCTGCATTTTACTATTTGTATAATGATTTAGATAAAGAAATAAATAGAATGCTTTTCAGATTTACAAATAGCACAATGATATAGTCACAGCTAACAGGTGTGTTATGTGATGTTAGAAGTCTGGATCAAGGAAAGGTAGGTTAGATGAGTCTAATAAAATAACATCTGCTCAAACTGGATGGATCTGTGGTTGATGATGGAAATAAGGCTATCCAAACCTGATTATTCTGTAGAATCCATACCCAGGTTCTCAAAACAGTTCCTTCTGGGGTGGGGCCACACAGGTCCATGGTCTTCCCTAACCCTGTGAGGTGCTTCCCTCTAGCCATCTGCCCAGTATCCCTCTGTCTTGCCATGTGACCAGTTCATCTTTTCTTCCTGTGATATAATTCTTTCTTTACAGATTTAAAATGAGTAAGGGTTAAGCTTTATTAAAGGCATCATGGTGTAACTGTTAAGAGTGCTGGTAGGAGGTTTAAGTTCTGCTTCTGACATGTAGAATCTACATGGCCCTTGGCAAGTCTCTTGAACTCAGTGTGACCCTCGAGAATTATCAAAGATTGTAAGCTGGGAACACTTGTTGATCTGCATACTATTCAAGAAAATTTCCCCACTTGAATTTTCCCAGGCTGATGAAATCAGGGACAGAGAAGAGAGGGGTGTAAGGAAATTATGGGGGGAGGGAGAGAGAAAGAGAGAAAAAGAGAGGGCAGATAGGGAAGGGGAGAGGTAGAAGAAAGTTTTACTCTTGGATTCTAAAAATAGGCTTCATAATTTTATCAAATTTCATAAATGAACAATATGGGGTATATATGACTGGACTGGTGGTTTTTTTAAGTTTATGGGGTTTTGAGTGTGATAGCAAGCTCAGTGTGGATCAGCAGTATCATGCGGTAGTCAAAAAAAGTTTCTGCTTCTTGAAAAAGAGATAACAATTCTGATGTACACTGATGTAAATTCTGGAGGATGAGGAGGACAGCAAACATTTAGATAGTGCTTTAAGATTTCCAACGTATTTTAGATATATTATTTAGAGATATGTTATTTCATTTGGTCTTCTCAACAACTTTGTAAGGTAGGTATGATTATCATCCTCATTTAACCTATGAGGAAACTTGGGCTGAGATAGGTCAAGTGACTTTCCCGGGATAATACAATTTGTCCATAGCTGAAGCAATATTTTGCTTCAGATTTTCCTGTCTCTAAGACTAGTACTCTTTCTACTAGGACACCTAACTGCAGCCGGAATAAATGTGTTCTGGGTATCCAGTTTTAAGAAGTTCAGTGATGAGCATTCAGAGGAAGAAAACCAGGATGAAGGAAGAAACCAAGATGATCTTCCATGATTAGTTGAAGGAAGTGAATATGTTTAGCTTGAGGGAAAGAATTGGGATGGAAAGGGAGAAAGGAGACACTTGTTCTGCTTGATCAGGATGGGAGAACAAGATGTAAAGGGTTGGGACAAACTCAAAAACTTGATGGAAGGCCATACTTCCTAATAATCAACTACAAATTGAATGGACTACTTCCAGAGGTAAGGCGTTTAATGGAAATCTTCAAACAAATGTTGGATGTTATCTGATGAGATATGTTGTGGAATGAATTATTTTTCTGGTTTGTCCTAGGACATCTCTGAGATCCTTTTTAGCACATGGATTCAATGATTGAGCCTCTCTAAACATTACTTTCCCCATCAGTATTCTGTAGTGAGAGTTAATGAAATCAAGTATAATTAAAACCTATGCAGATTTCTGTGAGAAACAGGAAGAATTCCTAAATAATGAGGACAGCCCTTTGACATTTCTTGAGGTCAGAATAAAACAAGTAAAGAAAACAGCAACAATCCTTAACAGTGAATGAAATTAAATTCTGTTTCATACATATAACATGGGCTAGTTATATGTGTTGATTAGACTATTAATGAGGTCAAGGTTATGCAGTCAATTCACATATAGGCTAATTGGCTTATCACAGAGGAATCAATACTTTCCATGGCCACAGGATGATTGTATTCGCTATTTTTTCAACAGCATACTGGTTGTAGATAAATCACTGAGAGTATGTGGTTGGTGAAGTATAAACTAATCATTGCTTCTGAGAAAACAGTTCAAAGAGCGTGCATTCCTGATGCTAGGTTAACATCTTTACAAAAGAAAGACTAACTCTTGGTAGAAATTTATCAAATTGCTTTATACTTGGATTTATGTTCTATTAAAATCATCTGGGCAGAGGGGGATGAAGCACTTTGAAAATGAATTAGTGAAAGAGAAATATGGGGATAGGGGAGAACATCTTATAATCATTTTCCTAAACATTAGAAATTTCATGGGAACAATTTTATTTTTGAAGGAACATTTCAGCAAAGGTTGACTTGTGCCTGATAATATAAAACAATTCTTGAAATTGTGTGACATTTGTAGGTACAAAAAACTTGAAACAGATGTTACTAGCTTGAATGGAAAACAATTAAATCTCCAGAGTTAGGAATACTTCGCATGAATAACTTGAGAACCTAGAAAGTAGAATGACTGAGAGTACTAATGCCAACACTTGTACATGAAAAATCACATGGTGTAAATTGGATCATGTTTCCTTACTTGTGGTTTCAGACAATGAAAACATTAATAACAGGAGATTTTCAATGACATAGTTGGGATAATTAATATACTGGGAACATTTCTAGAAGGATTTAATTATTCTAAAACAGTTAATTAATAATTATAAAGATTTCTTCATAGTGAAGGGACTAGGGATTGGGACCTATAATTCCACTATAAAAGAAACTATATAATGGGAAAATTCTTTCATTATCTCAAGGTGCCTCATATTTTAATGGGAAAATGTCTACTAGATCTCACTGATCGAGGCAGTTAAAGGAGTTGAAACTGGAGGGACAATTAAAGTATAGCAGGAGCACTAGGCATAAGAAATCAGTGGTAAGTTAGGTCCTAAGTTAGGGGTTATTTGCCAAAGGATGTTTTTTGGTCTTGTTCTTTACTTTTCATTAGAATGTTTTCATAGGCAGGATCTGGACATGCAGGCATATGAAAGAAGGGTCTTCATATAACTAAAGGTGGAAAAGGTCACTTGTAGATCCTGATATAGTTCTTTTAATAAAATTTTAAAATGTGGCTCTAGAAGGTCCATTATGATGATGAAGAAATAAGATAACTGTTGATCCACGCATGATTTTATGAATTGTGTGAAATAAAATTGCAATCAAGCATAAAGTTAATATGTGGTTTTCTAAGCAAAAGAAGTGGCAAGTAGGGATACTTATTGTAGGTTTAGTGGCCCTCATTTCACTTTGAGTTTGACACCACTCCTTTAGAGCACTGAGAGATTGTCATTTGTCCATGGTCAGGTATGCCGTGTCATAAGGAAGACTTGAACTCAGGCTTGTCTGTCTCCAAGACCTGATACCTATTCAGTAAAACATGCTAATTTTCTAAGAATTTAAAAGAATTTTTAAAAAAATCCCCTTATATGTGAATCAACTTTACATGTTGCCATTTTTTTTTAGCTGATGAACCAAGAATTCACATGCTCAAATTCTCTCTCTCTCTCTCTCTCTCTCTCTCTCTCTCTCTCTCTCTCTCTCTCTCTCTCCCTCTCTCTCTCTCTCCATCCCCCCTACTTATCTCTCTCTCTCTCCGTCCCCCCTACTTATCTCTCTCTCTGTCTGTTCCTTCCATGTGTCTGCTTCTCTATCTATTCTGTGTGTGCTTATATGTATGTATATGCATGTGGATTATTTGAGTTAGGTTGGGATAGCATTAATATGAGCCTTATTGTAAAATAAATGCTACGTAATGGAAAATACACTAACCTAGAGGATCAGGATGCTTGGATTCTAGTTCTGGCTCTGTCACTAACTAGGCATGGGATAGAATATAAGTTTCTTAGTTTCTTCATGATAGGAATTTTCAGTTTTGACTTTGTATCCCCAGCGCCTGGAACATTGCAGATGCTTAAGAAATACTCCTTGATTGAGTGTGTGAACCTTTGTTAGTGCATGTAAGCGTTAGTAGAATGAAGCTCTTAGACTGCATGATCTCTAGCATGCCTGTCAGCAATAAAAGTTCATGATTTTGCTAAATGTATTTTTCAAATGATAGATTCTATCAGGTGTGGACTTGTATTTTTCATGTATTTGCCAAAATAGCAACTGAGAACATGTTTTCCCCTCCCCTTCCTAATCTTTGGCAATTCAGACTATGACTTATCAAATGGAGCCTTTAAAAGGAAAACTGTTTAATCAGGGTTCATTTCATCACAAAGCAAAATACAAACCTTTTGGTTCCTCTTTTACTTCTAGTTTGAAATCAGGGATTTTGCCCTATACATAAATTAATCATATCCCCAGTCTATTATTAGACCCACTTATATGTCAGAGTGTTTATGTAGGATATGGTATGATTAATGAGAGTGTAGATTCCTACTTTTGTCCTGAGTGGCTTGAGTGGAGGAACTAGCTGTGTACAGGAATCAGAACTGCATGATCTATTTAGCATTATTGTGGGCACAAGCTGGCTTCTGATGTCTTCTAAGAAACATCATGTTCTTCATCTCAGAACAAAATTTGCAGCCTTCTCTATTCTAAGTAGTAATGCAAGAAGCTAAACTAATGTATCTATTTTCTCTGTATTTTCTGAAAAATGAAATTCTGTGAACAATTACTTCCTCATTTTCTTTAGAAATAACAATACAAGTTGAAAGAACAGTACTTTAAAAAATAGGTACTATTTTTTCTAAAGATAACGACTTTTAATTTTCATGTAGACCTTTATTTATACTCTTTACGTACTTTTTAATATACGCTTTTAATATGTTGCTTAAAATAAATTTGAAAATATTTTGGACTTGTTGATTAATGCTAAATGCAGTGCAATTAATTTTTTGTTCCAAATGAATCACACCATTTACTACACAGTATGTAACATTGACTCACTTAGTTATTCTGTGTTAACAAATAAGAGATGTTGGTCCTGTTTAGAAATTCCAGCAATTATTTTAATGGAACATGTGGAATGGCTTAAGTATAGTTTAAAAATGTAATCTTTATATAAGCAAAGGGAAGAATTAAATGATGATAAAACTTTTCATTTAGGCATATGATAGTGTAATTCACTTTTCCTAAAAAAAATACATTTGATTATCAGGTGATCATTAATTCAGTTAGCACTAATCTAGGTGCAAAGCAGTGTCTGTAGACTTTTTTTCATTTTACTTCTGCAGTGCTAATATAGTAGGCTTTTGACTGTCTAATCACTAGCTTTTTTGTTCTCAAAATTATTCAGATCTTAATTTGAAGTTTGACTCTACAAGTAGAGGTTGAAAAAAAAAAAGAAAGAAAAATAAAACAGAAGAAAAAAGGCCAGGTTGGCCATTCCGATTGATGTTTGTGAGAAGTCAGGCTAGAATAAAGGCTGCTAGCTACCCAGGGTTAGGGAGCCAACACAGGGAAGGGAAATAAAGAAACCAACAACAACAGCTAACTTTTATAGAGCACTTTAATGTTGGCAAAACTCTTTACATATGTTATCTCAGTTGATCTTTGTAAGAATTCTGGGAGGTAGGTGCTATTATTATCTTCATTGAACAGGGATTAAAAGAAAGGCAAAAAATAGACCCCGCTCTCAAGGAATTTGCTGTCTTAGTAGGGAAAACAACTATGTATGTATGAGCAACCTATATTCAGGATTAATTGAAAATAACAGAGGGAAGGCACTACAAACCACTTGGAATATTACTTGTCTGTTTGGTTTTTGACACATTAGTTAAGAATGAGATTTTCATTTTTGACAGAAGATGGAATTTTAGCTGGGATCTGAGGATACCTAGGATGTTGAGATGAAAAAGGAAAGGAAAGCATTCCAGGTATAGGAAGAGCCAGAGAAAATGTCTGTAGCTGTAGAAATGAAGTAAGGAATAGGAAAAAGAGTGCTAACACTGGATGGCAGAGTGAGTGGGAAGAGGGGTGTAAGGTATAGAAATTCTGGAAAGGTAGAGAAAAGGGTGAAATCAAGAAGGGCTTTAAATACCAAATGGAATGGCAAACCATGAAGGATCAGAATGAAGGGACCAGAATTTCAAACCTTATATGTAGTTTTTATATGATCATATTGTTCCCAGGTGAGAGTGATACATTATGTGGTTATAATATATCTCACGGTCATTTACCATAAGAAGTACTCAGTAAGTAGCAAGCTTAATTAAATGATGAAATTGAATTCCTTTTCTGGACACAAAGTACTTAATAGAGACTTAACTTATCTTTGGAGCATTTCATTGTGAAAGGAAGAGGATAATATTCTCATCATTTTATTTCTGGGAAAACTATGAATCTCACACACACACAAAAGTTGATGGTTTACTTTTGATTTTGCACTAAATCATCATAAAAATGAACCTAGAAGGCAGATTTTTCTTCAGAGTCAGAGCTAGGTAATCCATCATATCCCGATAAATATCTATTGGGATATGATGGATATGTTTCTATCTTAACCCAACTCCATTTGCAATGTTCTCAAATTTCAGTGCTCAAGATGCTTGACATTTAAACTTGAGGAGTTGCCTTTCATCTTGGCAGAAACAGCAATGAGGGTGGAAGAGAGGGAGAGAGAGAAACAGAGAGAGAGAGAGAGGAGACAGAGAGAGAGTGATGTGTGTGTGTGTGTGTATGTTGTGCAAGGGTGCAAATGAACATGCACCATGCAAAAGAGGAAGTTAGGAAATCTGCATTCTCCTTTGGTACCCTTCTCCTGGGTCGGATATTTACTTGCTTGGGGATAATTTTTATCATATTAACTCCTCTAGATAATAGGGAATTTCCCTTCATAGTTAACCTATATTCCTTCAAAAGGAATCTCTGCAGAAGTCACCACACTGAGTCAGTCAGCATTTATTGAGTACCTTGTGTGCATCAAGGTAGTTATTTTCTGTTCCTGGTTCTTAGTTACTAAAAGACCCATGAGATTAGTGCCTTTCTTAAAATATTACATTAGTTTTTTGGTTTCCATATAACTTTGTTGTTTCTTACTGAGTTAGTATTCCATTAAATATCCTCTATCTTTTTCAAAGAAATTTATATTTATATATATGCATATATGTATGTATGTATGTATGTATCTATTCTTCCAGCTTCTTACACTTTCAAAGAAGACTACTTGTATTTCAAATAAATTTCATCTTAAAAAGGATCCACATGTACAAAATTATTTGTAGAAGCTCTTTTTTGTGGTGACCAAGAACTGGAAATCCCCATCAACTGGGGAATAGCTAAACAAGCTGTGTTGGAATACTATTGTGCTATAAGAAATGATGAACAAGTAGATGTTGAGAAAAACCTGGAAAGATTTATATGAAGTGATGCTGAATGAAGTGAGCAGAATCAGGAGAACATTATACACAGTAACATCCACAGTGTGTGAGGACTGATTTTCATAGACTTACCTCTTCACAGTAATGCAAGGACCTAAAACATTTCCAAAGCACTCATGATGCAAAATACCATCCACATCCAGAGAAAGAATTATGGAGTTGGAATGCACAATGAAGCAGACTCTTTTCTTTTTTGTTATGCTTGGAGTGTTTTGTTTGGTTTTTCTCATGGTTTCTCCCATTCGTTATAATTCTTCTATGAAACGTAACTGGTGTGTTAATGTATTTAATAGGAATGTATGTGTAGATTCCATATAAGACTGCATGCTGCTGTTTGGGGGAGGGAGGAGGAGGAAGGGGGAGGAAATTTTAAATTTATGGAAGTGAATTTTGAAAATTGAAAACAAATTAATAAATTTGAAAAAAGATATAAAAATGCTTAAAGTATTTATTGGTCATGCACAAATCAAAATGTTAAGGAGACAAAATGAGAATGAAACATTGAAATTGGAAAAAAAAATTCATCTTAGTTGATGCAGCCCAATTTTATAGTTTACCAAGATCTTGGAGGCAGCTAAGTTATACAGCAGATAGAGTACTAGGCCTAGAATCGAGAAGACCTGAGTTCATATTTTACCTCAGAAATTCCTAGCTGTATGACCCTGGGCAAGTCACTTAACATCTGTCTCAGGTTACTTATTGTTAAGTGGAGGTAATAATAGTACCTACCTCCCAGGGTTGCTGTGAGGATCAAGTGAGATATGTAAAGCACTTAACATGGTAACTAGCATGTAGTATGTATTACATAAATTTTAGCATTATCATTATTTTTTTTCCAATCCTGTTATTTAGTGTATTAGCTGTCTCTTTCATCCAATCATCCAAATTCAAAAATTGATAATCACTAGCTATATGTTGCCTATGGGAGTTGGAGAAATGTTATAGTCCTTTTTTTCTGAGAATTGAAAGATACTTCTTATCTTTCATGGATTTAGGGAGCACTTTTGTCTTATCACTTACTTACTACTACTATTAACCACCACCACCACCACTACTACTACCACTGCTACTACTACTATTACTACTACTACTGCCACCACCACAAACCACCATCACTAATTTTCATCATTTAGTTAATTTATTTTTGAATCTGTCATTCTTTCCCATTTTATTATCAGATTCATTTTGATTGGCACTTTCCAAATTTGTTTCTAAATTTGGGGAATGTGCCTTATGTTTGAGGGTTATTTTACCTTCCGTATTTACTACCTTGATATTTAGGTTGATTTTCTTCACACTTCAAGTATTGTAAATGCTTTTTCCAGGATCTCTGAGTTAAAAAGTTTGAGGAAATTCTGATGTCTGCTGATATGATGCTGATAGACAACTTATAGACAACATATTTTAGAGTATTATCTGAGGTACAGAGAGATAAAGTTATTTGACCATTTTTGTTGTTCAGGCATTTTCAGTTGTATCTGACTCTTCATGACTCCATTAGGAGTTTGTATTGCCCAGGCAATATTCTCGGTGCCAAGGGTGACTATGAATGTGCCAGCATAATTCTGAATCACAAAGATAATAGACTCTCCATTTAGAAGGCAGAAGAAAAAACATTTATTCAGATGCCAGAAAGCCAAATTGGTCATAGTAAACAAAAAGTCAATACACATTAGTACTGCAGGGTACAAAGGCATTCCCAACCTTCCCCCACCCTTCCCACAAACAAATAAACACTGAGGAGCCTAGCTGTGCCTGCTTGCCTGAGTGCTTCTCAACTCTGACTAGCCTGATCAATTTCCCCTCATCTCTGCTCTATCCTTTCTGTTCCACCATTCAGCAAGCTCCTCCGACCACATGTGACTTAGACTTCCATGTGATTTAATAAGGTTGCATGAGCCTATTAATGAATGGGAAAGAACTTCTCGTTTAAATTACCATTGTTTTCTTGGCAAAGACACGGGAGTGATTTGCCATTTCCTTCTACAGCTCATTTTATAGATGAGGAAACTGGGGCATATAAAATTAAGTGACTTGCCCAGGGTCACAGAGCTAGTAAGTGTCTGAGGCCAGATCTGACCTAAGATAAGAACTTCTGACTCCAGGCCCAAGACCCTTATCTAGTGCACCACCCATAGTTACATATTATTTATGAGAAACAGGATCTGAATCCAGGTCTTCTTGACTCCATGGTCAGCCCACTACAACACATTACAAAATGTTCTCTCTCCATGCCACCCCATCCAATATACCCCCCCAAAATATATTCTAGCCCCAAACAAAACCATGGATATTGTCCTTTTATCAAAATACCAATACTTGACAAGCTGTCCATCCTTCATCTGTGAGAATGAAAATATTCTTTTCAATTGAGTATATATGCCCAAGTTTAAAAGAAAATTTTTTTTAAAAATCAAGTTAATTGCCCTGATTTAGTTCTCTTTCCATTTTCATGAGTAGCACCTTAAATTTCTGTATTATTCTGTCATCTTTCATCAAAGTCCCTGGCTTATGGTAATAGCCATCTTGAGATTAATCAGGATAAATTAGATATGTATACTTTTCCATGAAAGCAGGAAACAGGTAGAGTTTTTCCTTCCCACAGATCCTCCAGATGATTTGAAATCAGCCTGTTTATGATTTTCTCATATTGGAATCTCAAGGTTTGGTTTTTTTTTTTTTTAATTTGTGGAGATTTAATTTGTGAATTAGGGAAGTTCTTATGTTTTCTTAATTTACTTATGTGTAGTTCCATACAAGAGAAAGGAATGGCATTGTATTCTAAATTCTCTCTCTGACTTTCTTTAAGTCCCAAATAAAATATCTGTTTTTACTAGGAGGTTTCTCCAACTCCCCTTAATTCTAGTTCCTCCCCTCTGTTAATTATTTTCTATTTATTCTCTTTAGATTGCTTTGTATATGTTTGTTTGCTTGTTGTCTCCCCCACTAGATTGTAAGATCCTTGAAGACAAAGACTGTCTTTTGCCTCTTTTTGTATTCCCAGAACTAAGTATTTGACACAAGTAGGTTTATCAACCGATTGATTGATTGAATGAATACTAATACCACTCAATTTGTTAAAGATGACAAAAATGAGTATTGTCAATGTTGAACTGGTTGTAGGAAGACACACACACTATCAGTGGAGGTAGACATTACTTTAAACATCCCAAATATCAATCTGAAATTAGCAAAAAGAAAATTGACCAAGCCAGTCTTACCGTTTGATCCAACAATCTCATTATTGGGCATATTACTCTAAACAGGTCAAAGTCAGAATGAGGGTCCAATGAGAGAAAAATTGTAACAAGAATCATTGTGGTGGCAAAGAATTAGGAATAGAGTGGATTCTCCTTGATTAGAGAATGGCTAAAAATAATGTAATATAGCAAAGTGATGATATATTATTATTTTAGTAAGAAAATAAGAATATAAGCAATTGAATTAAACTTGGGAATATTTTGCAAACTAATGCACAGTAAAGGAACAGAAATTAAAGAAAAATATGCACAACTCTATTTTAAAGAGAAATATACACAATTCTAATAATGTAAAAGAAAAGATGACTAGGAAGAAGCTACCTTTGAGAAACTGAGAAACGAAAACCAAAACAAACAATAGCACTGCTTATGACACTTTCCTGCCTCCTGCAGAAAGAAGGGGAATGACTCAGATAGAATGATGTATATCTATCCTACGTGGTCAACGTTTTGGGTGATTGTACTTGTTTGTTCTTACTAGCTACAAGGGAAAGTTTGATTTGAAGAAGGGCAAGGAAATACACTTATAAACGAATGTGATATGATAATCATTAATAAAACTCATTTCAAAAATTCAGTTTAACAGATAACTGTTAAGTGATTTTTATATGCATGGAAGTGGGAATAAAGATATAGAGAATCCACATGTTGAAGGAACTAACAACTAAGACATGCAAATAATTTTAGTAGAAAGGTAAAGTATTACGAGAAATTTGAGATCATGGAAATTGTTTTCACTTGGGAGGTTTAGGGAAGCTTGATTAGTAGCAGCAAAGTTGGGCTCTGAAGAATGGGAAGGATACAAATTGGGAACGATGAAAATGAAGACAGAAATAGTCTATTCCAGATATGGAAGAAAGCATGATTAATACTAAGGGTGGGATGAGAACAGGAGATCTAATATATGAACTATTCTAGATTTGGCTACTCTAGTTTGGCTAGAGTATAAGCTATGTGAAGAAGATGTGAGACAAGGCATCAAAAGTGGATTAATCCAGATTACAGAGGTCCTTGAATGCTAGAAACTGTGATGTATAAAAAGTTTAAGAGATATAGTGTCAGAGTAATTATTTATTTTATTATATATGGTAGTGCATAATTAATTAAAGGGGTCAGTCACACTCTCAAATGTCAAAGACCCCTTATGTAACCCACTCAACACTTACATGCCCTTGGAAGAATGGAAGTTCCTGAGGATAGAAATTAACTGTGATTGGTGAACTAGTAAGAATGGATATTGAATGTGAGATAGGTGTATTCTAATGAGAATCTGGGGAACTTGACTCTGATCACTCAGTCTTCTTCAAAGGACTTATCTATACCCATATCATCCCATCTAAAAGAGTCTAAACAAAATTTGGGGGAAGGGGATCCACTTCTACCCAGACCTGTCTGATTAAAACACAATGAACCAGAATCCATCAATTTACCTTAACAAAAATTTCTTTAAGTTTGGATCAAATCTAAGTTTTCTATTTCATTATCAGCCCTGCAGTTCAAAAGCTGCCTGAATAACCTACAGAAGATGATTTCTGATTAAGGAAATAGAAAAGGGGAAAAAAAACCTTAGTTCTTATTCAATAATTGGTTTATTAATATAAGAGAGAAATAATCATTTCTGTCAAAACAATGAGTTTATATTATATACTTGGTAGGTAATAAAGGTACACTTTTTTAAAGTAGAGAAGTAACATGATCAGCACAACAAAATAACCTTTGGAAGCTTATCTGAGTAGGGATTTGAAGGACAGATTTGAGAAGCGATTGATTGGAGACAAGGAAAACAACCAGATATCATAAACAACCAGTCTATCGTATTCATTTAGGCAAACAGAGATGATTGTTGGAATTAGTTCAAGGGCAGCACAAGTAGAAGCAAGGGAATGAATGTGATAGATATTGTGGGGGAATGATCAACAGGATGTGGTAATTGATGAGATGTACGTGATAAGGGGAAAGAAAGACTCAAAGATGACTCAAAGGTTATGAGTTGGAGTGACTGAAGGAGGCTGCCAACGAGGATCAGTGAAACTGAATGGAAATTTTCTTATTGAGTTTTTCAAGATAAAACATCTTATGGAGCCATCTTAAACCATTTCCCTAGTAGCAAAATTTAATACTGGAGCAATTCCCTTTCAAATGTTTCCCTCTAAAACTAGAAATAGTTTCTAGTTTCAGCAACTTCCACCTGCTGCTTTAAAAAAAAAAAAAGCAGGCTCCCCCACTGTGCTTGTTATTTCATTAGGGAGATGTGGGAGTAATGACATTACCAACAATCCCCCCCACCTCCAAAGTTCTATCTGTGTTAATTACTAATGTAAACAGCGAGTGGGTGACTTTTCCTGATGCTGTCTACCAAGCTGTTCCCAACAATATGGGCATAGTGAAATTACAACTTCAGAATGATTTCACAAAGACAAGACCATGACCTAAAATGATGTAGAGAAGCTCAGCACTCAACATTTTGGTTCACCTAAAGCAACTTAACACCCAACTTAGCTTATAAACGTCCTCTTAGCTGGAGGACCTGATTCCATCACAATGCCAGACCTTTTTTCTTTTTCTGTACAGTACAGGTTTTATGACCTAAGTTTATGAGGAATATAGCTAATGAGATTATTCTTGATTGTGAAGATGGTTCTTTGAAGTGATAGTAACTTCTGCATGGAATCATCCACCATCACGAATTAGATCCTATTTCTGACAGAAAAAAATAGCAAGATAGGCATCTGAATCTACCACAAAATTTCTGCTTGATTCTGACAGAAAATATTCAGAGAAATGTGAGCATGGATATTGGGACATGTCTCAGACGTCTGAGTAATTAGTCAGTGAAAGCCTTTTGGAACCTCAGTTTCCTCATTTGCAAGATAGGGAGGAAACATTACTTTCACTAATAGCTCACAGGTTTGCTGTGAAATAAAATGAAGAATTTGCAAAGTGATTTGTAAACTGTAAAATGTTCTATAAACATGAGCTATAAAAGGCCAATGGATGTAAAATAAACAGATAAAGGGAGTGATCCAAACTGAACCTATTTTGTCTTGTTGGAATTTATCCTGCTGGTTGCTTCTTAGGACTGTAGAGTTTAAAGCTGAAAGGAATCTTACAGGTTCTCTAATCCATCCTTCTCATTTTGCAGATGAGAAAATTTAGGCTTAAAGAGGTCAAATGAATTGGCATCTCGGTAGGTGGGACAGTGGATAGAGGGGATAGTCTGGAGTTCAGAAAGATCCAAGTTCAAATGTGACCTCAGACACTTAGCAGCTCTGGGACCCTGGACAAGTCACTCTGTCTGCCTCAGTTTTTTCCACTATAAAATGGAGATAATATTAATATTTATCTCCCAGAGTTGTTGTGAACATCAAATGAAAAAATCTTTGTAAAGTGGTTAGTATAGTGCCTGACACATTGTAGGAGCTTAAATAAATTCTTCCCTTCCTTTCTCCCCAGTCATTTTGGTAGTAAGTAACATAGCTAGAATTCAGACCCAGCTCTACTCATTCCTAGGCTAATGTTCTTTCCATTACACCATACTGTTCCCCTTTTCCTTGCCCTTTTGCCCAGAATACATTCTTTTCTCTCTTCTGCAGTTCCCCCATTCCATCTGTTAAAATTCTCCGCGCCTAAAGCACAATTGCATTGCTACCTCCTCCATGAAACTTTGCTTCTTTCTCTTATCTGGATGCCATTTGTTCTTTTATGTCTCTTGGATTACTTTCTTTGTACTTAACTGTATTCATTTATCATAGAATTTGTTTTCTAATTAGGTATATACGTCTTATCATCTCTCTAAGACTGTAAACTCTATAAAGCCAGAAGATGCAGTTTATTCATCATTGTGACTTTAGCCCTCAATGTCCTATCTTGTCCACCATAGGCACTTTCAAAGTGTTCATTGCCCGAACTTTATTAATGATTGATACTGCCTCATTAGAAAAATCTGTGCTTTTACTTGGAAACGTTAGCAGGAAAGTCTAAGGAGATGCAGAATATAAGCTTGGAAAAGAGACCAGAACATATATTTTAAAAATAATAATAACTAACATTTATATAATACTACATCAGGCACTGTCCTAAGCACTTTCCAATTATTATCTCATTTGATCCTCATAAGAATCATAACAGTCAGTTGTCATTATTACCAATAAGGGAACTGAGGCAAATCTAGTAAGTGACTTGGCCATGCCACACAGCTAGTAAGTTTCTGAGGCTGTATTTAAACTCAGATCTTCCTTATTCTAAGCCCAATGCTCCATCTCATGAGTCATCTAGCTACCCATTCTCTGGAAATAGCCATAGTCAAACTCTCCCAGGGCACTTTCCTCATTTTTTCTTCACATTTGTGATAAGTTGTGTGCATTATATTGGTTTTTCTTTGTATATATGGACAGGTTAAATTTGCATGTGCTTTACCTTAAGTATTGTGATTTCCTTCTGTCCACATTTTACAGATGAATAAACTGGATCCTCTGCCCTCAAGAAATATTCAATGACTAACTGATTTGGTTATGACTTATGAAGGGGTAAGAAAAGAGAGTTGAACAGGTCTTCTAACTCCAGTTCCAGTGTCTTTCCAGTAACCTACATTCTACCACAGGGAAGATAGGATATAGCTTTTATCTCTTCATTCTATTAGACAAATGATGATCATTTTTATCAAAATACACTTATTTATTTTTCATTGAGGTCATAGATTTAATCGGAGGCATAGCTACTGCCATCCTTTCTGAACTGTGCAGTAATGTCCTAGAATTCACTATATTTTCCTTACTTGAAAATTACCTTTCTTGTTTTACTGCAGCATATCAATTTGAAACAGCTTGCTTAAGATCAAGAGGAAAATACCCCACAGTTCTCCTCCTATTAAAATTGGCTTCTTTTACAGTTTAGTATTCAGTTTAGAGTTGAAAGATAATGCGTATTTGTTAGTGTTTATGTAGATAAACCTTATCAGCTGTGAGGCTATTAACTAGAGAGAGCCAGTCACAGCAGGAATGAAGCAGGAGAAGGCAATGCCAGAAACTCGTACTTATATCGGTTCTTCTGTTTGTCAGTTTTGTGTGAGGAAAAAAAATGCCCCATAGTTCCAAACTGTTCAGTGTTCTGATTAATTAAAATTCACTCATTATTCCCAGGGCAATCCTATATTCAGTTCTCCCCAAAAGTGATCAATTTCAAGTATGCAGACACGTTCCATTGCGTAATTGATGAGTAATGCATTATTTTGTGTATGCTATTTTCGACCAAATAGTAAAGGCTATTTAAGAGAGACTTTATATAATCATGTAGGAATAACAATATACTTGATGAATTGTCAGAAATAATTTGCAAAGTTAAAGGAATTAATAAATAAAACATTTTAGGTAGGGTTATTATCCCAAATGTTTGTGACTCATGTATGCCTAATGGCATTAATTCATGTTTAAATCATATTAATTCCTTTTCTTTTTGCATATTTGTATATGCTAAAATTCTTCTAGCTTCACCTAAGGTTATGTCTTAATCCTCATTTCTCTATGGGTGGATGCTAAGAGATTTTCAAATGTGTAACATATTGATAACACGCATATAGAATAAGGACTATCTAGCTTCTGGTCTGAATTTTAATAATGCCAGGAGGAATATAGTGTTAATGGAAGAAGAAACTTGGGCAGACAATTTCCATGTGTTACTCAGCTATCATATTTAATAACTTTGACAATTAAATTGCAATAGAACAGGTGTATATGTATCCAAAGAGTCTTTGAGTCAAAGTAGTATAGTGGAAAAAATCCCAGACCTAGAGTTGAAAGAGACATAACTTTTCATCTGGTATCTGACAGTTGAAAATGGGCAAATCAGTTGCCTTCTCTGAACTGCCTTTTTCCTCATCTGTAAAATGAGGATAATTTCACCAGGTTGTAGTAAAGATTAAATGAGGTAATATATGTAAAGTCTGGAAACTTTAAAGCACTCTTCCAACATTCAAGTTTTGCTATTTTGTACTCTCAAGCAACACATATATAACATAGGGTGTGGAGACAAGCTCCTTGATGACTTTCTATTATATATGGCTTCATATCAAAGCAGTGGAGGGCTAGCCTCAGAGTCCAGAAGACTTCGGTTCCGGCCCTGCTCATTATACATGCTGACTATGTCTCTGGTCAAATCATTTAACTGAAAAACACTTCAGACTGTCTGGTGGAGGAAGGTCCAAGCAGAAGTTCCCTGCAGTGACCGCATTATAGAATTGAGCTCTCCACCCCAAGGGAAAAAAAAACAAACCATAAGATTGTACAGTAAATCATAAATACAACGAACAATAAATACATGCATATATATACTCTATGATAAACTACATACATATCCTTAGACATTTGAATATATGTTAGTTCCATCTCAGTACAAGCTTTGTTTGTACCTTGTAAGCTAGAAAAACTGAAAGGCTTTGTGTGTGGATCCAAATGAGGTCTTTGTGCGTGCTAAGAACGAACTGAGCTAGTCAAGTCTCTCACCGTACTGGCAATAAGAAAATTAATTTTTTGGCCTTGATACTCACATATACTCTATCAAGGTTTTCATTTTTTGTTTTATTTTTTAGTTATTAATTTCTTTGGTATAGGAGATTCCCAGTGTGAAAATTCCTTCTACCGCTGCAGATCAGCAACTGTTCTATAACTTAAAGACTGATTGATTCCTGGGACACTGAGAGGTTAAGTGGCTTGTCCAGGACCACTGTTTTTATTCTTTTTTTTTACATCTATGGCATTGATGGAGAGATGCCATTTTCTCCCTCTCAATGAAATTGTCAGTTCTTGATGTATGTGCATAAACACATACACATTTTTGTACTTATTTACATGTAGAGTTTCCTTCATTTTTGACTGACATGATTTCATAATTATAGGAACTTCTTAATCAGTCAGTCAATCACTAAACATTTATTAAGCACCTACTGCATGTCTGGCACTGTACTAAATTTTGTGACATAATTTCTATGGAAAAAACATCACTCCAGATGCAAATTGCCATCTCCTCAGCAGTTTATTCTCTTAGTGATTTGCCTGGGACACTGATTTGTTAAATAATTTGTTCAGGATCATGTACCTAATAATTGTCACAGGTGGATCTTTAAACCAGGTCTTCTGGCTTCATGTTAAATAGATGAAAAGTTAAATAGATACATATGTATGTAAATATATAAATGCATACATTCATAGAGAGAAGGAAGAGGAAGAAGGAGATGTAAATTGTAGAGCAGGTACACAGGGAGAGGGAGTTTTCTGTTTTAAATAAGCCAAATGAGTGGTCTCCCCTTCATACATACATGCCTACATACATTCATTCACAAGGATGTATATACTTACATGTGATGCATGCATATACATTTGCATTCACACATGTATGTCTGAATAACTTTGATAACACATACCCTTCAAAATCATCTATTTTTTTTCTTGTTAAGAAAATTATATATCAGCTTAATCCCTGGTATTTAGTAGGTAATTAATAACTTTTTGATGATGGGGTTGTTGATTACATATTTAGGCTTTTTCAAGAGATTTTTTTAATCTCATTTCAGAAACCCTTCTAAGGCTCCCATCTTGCTGCCAATATTACCACCAAAAAGGGGTGATCAAAGGAATGTTGAAAACATTCAACCATGTGCTTATTTTCTTAAGATCATAGAATTAGGGCTGGAAAGAACTTCAGAGATCCTCTTGTTTATGCTGATTATTTTCATCTCTGTAACATTTTTTAGGAGAATGATGTAAATGTGTATTAAAGGCATGCCTTTTACAAATGTTACTTTATCAGACCACATTTGTTCAGTCACATAAATTGACTGACATGCGGAGCATACAATATCTCACTATGATAATTGTTAATTTTTTGTTAAAGCAGTGGATTTGGTAGAATAAAATGTAGCCTTAAGGACTCTCTGCAACAAGGATCTCTTGGGTTTATCTTAAAATTTACAATATTCCTTTTTAACTAAAGGTGCCCTTTTTAAAAAAATCCTCTTGTTATGGATATCAAATAAGGCAGAAAACAAAATGATATATACTCTCCAAAGGTATTATATTTGCCACTGCCATAAAGAATTTTTAGCATTGGGTACAATTGGAAAAATGTTTCCTTATAGAGTATAAAATCCTCCAAATATTCCTATTTGCATGTATGTTTTAGTAGTTCTAGGTAATATTTTTCTTTAGGGAAAATCTAATTAAAACATTTCTTTTCAGTATTTCAAATGGAGTCTGATGCATTTTTTTCTTTAAATGATTTTGTTCACAAAATGTACATTCTGCTATTTTATTCTAAGTAAAGCAGGTAATGTACAAAAATTTCCTTAGTTCTACTGTTAAAAAATAACTTTATTTAAGATATAACAGCATTTCCTTTGCATTAGACAAACAATGTGATTAGACAGTGTTCTGTGTGCTTTGAAGTAAACAAACAAAAGCCAAGTTTATAATTGTTGTTTGGTCATTCAGTCATGTCCAACTCTTCGTAACCCCATGGACTGCAGCACACCAGGCCCTTCTATCCTCCACTATCTCTTGAAGTTTGTCCGGGTTCATTTTTGTTGTTTCCATCTTACTGTCTATTTATCTTATATTCTGCTATCCTCTTTTCCTTTTGACTTCATTTTTTCCCAATATCAGGGTATTTTCCTATCTTCTCACAATGTGGCCAACATATTTAAGCTTCAGCTTCAGTATTTGACCTTTCAGTGAATAGTCTGAATTAATTTATTACAAGTATTGACATATTTAATCTCCTTGCTGTTCAAGGGACTCTCAAAAGTCTCCTCCAGCACACAATTCAAAAGCATTGATTCTGTGGTTCAGCTTTCCTTATAGTGTCACTGTCATCCCCATATATTGCTATGGGAAAAACCATAGCTTTGACTATATGGACCTTTGTTAGTGAGGTGTAATGTGTGATTTTTAGTATGCTGTCCACATTTTCCATAGCTTTCCTTCCAAGGAGGAAGTATCTTTTAATTTCATGGCTGTAATTGCTATCTGCAGTGATCTTTGAACTCAAGAATATAAAATCTGACACTGTTTCCATTTCTTCTCCCTCTCTTAGCCAAGACTGATGGGACTAGTTCCCAGGATCTTAGATTTTTTGAAGTTAATCTTTAAGCCAGCTTTTACACTTTCCTCTTTCACCCTTATCAAGAGGCTTTTTAATTTCTCTTCATTTTCTGCAATCAGAGTAATATCATCTGCATATCTGAGATTGTTGATATTTCTTCTGGCCACCTTAATTTTGGTTCTTGACTTATCCAACCTAGAATTTCACATGATGTACTCTGAGTTTTAAGTTAAATGAGTAAGGTGATAGTGTAGAGCCTTGTCCTACTCCTTTTTCAAACTTAAACCAATTGTTTGTTCCATGTGATGTTCTAACTGTTGCTTCTTGACTTGCATATGGGTTCTTCAGAAGACAAGTAAGATAACCTTGGACTCCCATCTCTTTGAGGACTTGCCATATTTTGTGGTGATCCACACAGTCAAAGGCTTTAATGTAGCCAAAGAATCAGAAATAGATTTTTTTCCCCTAGTACTCCCTTATTTTCTCCATAATCCAGTGGATTTTGGCAATTTGGTCTCTGGTTCCTCTGTCTCTTTGAAAATTAGTCTAGTGCTCTGGTAATTCTTGGTTCACATTTTCCTGCAGCCTCGGTTGCAGAATATTAAGCACAACCTTGCTGGTATACAAAATGAATTCAATTGTTCAGTAAATCAAATGATTTATTGTAGAGTTTGTCAAATGAATTTTAATGAAGCAAAAAACTTGTTGTTTTCATGGAGGACAGTGGAGAAAATGCCACAAGTCAGGAAGCTTTGAAGCTTTGAATTCTATTCAAATTTGACTTCTTTAGAGCTATGATGGTGAGAAAGACTCTTAACCTCTGTAGGTGCTCGGTTTTCTCATTTGTAAAATGTTAATGATGATAATAATGATCCTCATTTTCCTTCTTCAAAGAATAGTTATGACATACAAATCAGATGACATGTACAAAGTGCTTTTGCTAACTTTGAAATGATACCTGAATGTCAGTCACTTTCATTATATCTTGGTCATCTGAAAGTTTATTTTGCCACATTTTCAAATATCATATCTTGTGAAAAAGGGCTCCTTGGAAAATAGAAGGAATAGTTGAGAGAGTAATCTGAGGCCACAAAATGTATCACTGAAAGTTAAGATTTGTTGTTCAGTCATTTTAGTCATGTCCAACTCTTTGTGACTGTATTTGGGGTTTTCTTGGCAGAGACACTAGGATGGTTTGCCCTTTCCTACCCCAGATCATTTTGCAGATGAGGAAACTGAGGCAAAGAGGGTAAAGTGACTTGCCCAGGGTCACAAAACTAGTGTCACAAAACTAGAGACCAGATTTGAACTCACAAAGATGAGTCTTCCTGAATCCAGGTCCAGCACTCTGTCTACCATACCACCTCTAATTCCATGTCCTACCTTTTCTAGAATGGTCCAGATTTTAAGAACAGTAAAAGTTCTTTCCATAAAGTTTCACAAAAGGAATAGCCATTGCTGGACCTTATGTACTATTTTTTGATTGTGAAGCAATGGTCACCATCATCATAGTCCAAGTATCCCTGTGCTGATTTTAGTACTAAGTCATAACTGTTGCACCCTCCTTTCCTGAAGTCCCATAGAAGCATAGTTTGTATTCAACAAGTTTATAAGCAAATAATTTCATAGTTCTAAGGGACCTCCGAGCTCATTTGATTGAACTGAACCTGGATAGGAATGAAAACTCCTTATGAGGGGATATTTGCTACCTACCAAGGAAATCTATTACACTTCCAGTTATTTCTAGTTACTAGGAAGTTTTTCTTTACATGCAGCCTAAATCTGCCACTCTGCAGCATTCATCCATTGCTTCCATCTCTGAAGCCAAGCAGAATAAGTCTAATCTCTGTTAATTAGTAGTTCTTCAAATACTTAATATCACCTATTGTTGCCACCTCTGGTGACACCCTGATTCTTCTTGCCCCCTTAAGACTTCACATTTCTTTCATTCTACGTCTGCATGACATTATCTCCATGTTGTTTTCCCTGGAACACTCCATGGCTCATCAATGTCCTTCCTAAACTGTGGCTGCCAGAACCGAATAGAGGATTTCAGAGGTAGTCTGAGTAGGGCTGAATGCAGAGAGACTGATCGGTCATGCATCCTGCCCCTCTCTATGCACCTTGAAATCACAAGTACTTTTCAATTTTTTAAAAAATGCTATCACTGTGTCTTATTAAGTACCATATCATATCAAACTTATGCTCTATTAACCCCTCACTTATTTTTTTTTCAGAAAACTGATGGCTTATATCATGCCTGTCATGTCTGTCCCATCTAGTTTTGGGGGAGTTTTTTTTTTTAATCCAAATGTAAGATTTCACCTTTTTCCCTTTGAAAAGCCATCTCCTTAGATTCAGCCCAGCATTCGATGCAGTTTTTCCATTGTTGAATTTCTCTACCATAACCAAACTCTCAAGAGTTTATTTTGTAAACTGCTACCACTGCATTAATTTACAATGGGAAATATATTTGACAAGGTGTGGATCATTTGTAATGATCTCCCCTAGCCGTTCCCTGTAGCTGACTCATCTTCTCAGAGACTAAATTATATTGGTCAGTTCTTTGGTCATCACAGAATTAGAGCAAAGGGAATTAAAGATTCTCCAGTGATATTTTCATTGAGCTAGAGTAGTCTAGCAAATTGACCTTCTCCACTTAAATATGGTTGTCTGTCCAGATAAGCCATTCATCAATAACAGAACATTTGTTTCCTAGGACAGAGTTGAATAAACATTGACAAACTTCCTCCTTGGCATTCTTCTAGTAACCCAGCCACCTTCTGTTAGCCCTCCCTCACTCAAAAAAAACCAAACCAAACCAAAACAAAAAGAAGTCAAGTGCAAGTCATGTCATCATTTCTCTGATGGCATGGTTTGCTTCAGCAACAAAGGATGAACACACATACAAATAAGGCATAGTGCATGTAACAGATTATAGCTCTGCTACTTTTCAGGTTGTATTCCCTCTGATGGGTTTTCATGTAATATGCCCAATCTCTAAATGGGATTTTGGAATGTTGAGCACCGCTTTTTCTGCTTAATGACCCATTCAAAGTCATCCTTAGGACAGGTTTCTTCTGTAGCTGATTATTCTTTGTTTTCTATCAAGTTTTATTAGCTTAAATTTTAGAGTTCCATTTATTGATTCAGATTTAAGCACTAGCACTTGAAACTTACATATGCAAGTCCAATAAATGATTTTTACCCTAAAATTTATTCATGCTTCTGACTTCCTAGTTTTATCAAAGAGAACCATAATTATAAAGCCAAAAATCTTATGTTTCTATGATCTTTGTCTTATCATAATCTCTAGGCTAACTTCTCTATCAGTTACTCTTTTCCCTTTGCTCTCCCCTCTTTAAATTTTCTTTTTATATGTTGTCTTTTCCTATTAGTTTGTGAGTTTCTTAAGGGTAGGGATGGTCTTTTTTGCCTACATATATGTATGTATATATATGCATGTGTATGTTTGTGTGTGCATATATACACACATACATATATGTATATATTATTTGCCTAAATATATGTATATGTATGTGTGTATAATTACCGGCCATTAGCACAGCGTCTAGCACATAAAAATGCTTCATTTTCATTTCAAGAATGCTTGCCTTTTTGATTTGATTTTATCACCAAACTCATTCATTCTTCTGACTCCCTGTTTCACCAACATTCACAATTACAAAATAAAGGATTTTCTCTTTATCTTAAAAGTTATTTATTTTTCTAATTTCCTAGTTCTAACAATGAAATCCATAACTATCTATCAGTGTACAAAAATTGTGTTATCCTCGATACTTCCTAGTTGGTTGTCCCATGGATATCATTTTTATACATATCATCCATTTCATTTTTAAAGCATTCATCCCAGGATTCTTTTGTCTCATTTATTAAGAATTAAATCAGTACCCCAAATGAATAAACTGGGATTTAGTATGTAGGTATGTGCTACTATAATGTATATGTAATGCATCCCGTGTGTTAGGGAAGGCATGCTCTTGTTGAGGTTGTGATGCATTTAATAAAACTTTGTGGACTGACAGTAGAAAATGCGCCGACTCTGGAGTTTAAAGTATTTGGGTTAAAATCCCACCTCTGATATTACCTCAGGCAAGTAAGAAACAAATGAAGACATTGGACTAGATGGTTTTATTACTAAACCTTTCAAATGTCCAGGGAGATAGGAAGGAGAAAAAGATATTTTTGTTCATAGAAAAAATAAAATATTCTTTAAAATGCCATTGTTGTCAGAAATATAGTATTTTGGAATTCTCTTTCTTATTTGCCAATATTTTTATATATCTTACTTAAGATTAGCGTATTTTATTTTTACAACAGTGTAACTGGTTTCCTATGGTCATAAAAAGAAAAGCTTTAGAACCCCCATCACAGAGTCTGTATCTTATGTTATTTTGAAATCAGCTTACTCTCATGTACTAGGTCTTTATATCCTGACTGCTAAATTTGCTATTTATTTTGTATATAAAAAGACTAACCTTATATTTATACTGTGGCAGAAATACTTTGTATAAAAAAACAAGATAATATAATATCTTAAAGTGGCAAATAACATTTTCTTTATTTTTATATGTTTTCCTATAGGTTAGCTAATGATTGAAAAAGGGTGGGTTCAGTTCATACCATCTACTGAATTTGTGCTCTCCATTATGTGAACTTTGTTTAAGCAGTAGCCAGGGCTAGAGTATCAGAGAACAAAGGTATTTTAAAATGTGGTTGATAAGATGAGTAGAAAAAGTAAAGCATCAACATAAAAGGACTGAATGTTCAATGTAAAATCCTCAGCCCTCAGCATCAATATCATTGCCATGGGTTTATCCTTGAAGAACCCACAGGAATCCTTTTGTGTAACAAGATGATAAATTAGTTTCTTCTATGTATAATGCTTCTATTAAGTACGATACCAAAGTAGACCTCTCTCACCAAGGAAACTAAATAGCTTCAACTTAGAAAGGCTTTGCTAAGTGAAAGTCCAATGCTGCCCAACTGCATAATACAAACTCCACAGCAGCCAGCCAGCCAGCACAGCAGTTGTGAGTTGATTGGTATAGCTGAAGATTCAAGGACTGCCAGGGTACCACTCAATACGCTAGTTAATGGCATTCTGCATACTTACCTTGAGAACCACCTCAAGAAATTGGACTTATCCCAAGTGGCAGATTTCAGAAGGACTCTCTTTCCATATTGTATAGTATGTAATTCAGAAAGGGATTGATCTTACTAAGGGACTGCTACTGTCTGAAATGAAGCAGTTAATACTTAAGAGCACTGCCTATTCAGTGTGCCATTCATTGCAACTGGGAATACTTTACCTGAGGATCCTAAGTGAAGGATTACCATCCCTTTGGCTAAAATGCATCAGTAACAGCCATTTCCCACTGCTAACTTCACCACAGAGTACTAGATTTAGTGCAGCCTTTACCATAGCGATCATCCTGTTGCTAAAGGAGATGAGGTGAAATTATTAAGTCGGTAGAAATAGTATCTTTCCTGAAGAAAATCTGGATGGCCAAAGAAGGATCTATTGCAGTGCCTCTGGCCATGGGAAGTGACTTTGGGATGGTCTCTGCTCCTAAGAAATTTGAAGACTCCTTCCCAAATCAAGGGGCATTCTTTAAGCAATCTGAGAATGTTGCAGATGTGTTGTACAAACAACAGGCATACTTTGTAATGAAAACAAAGCAATTTATTTGGGAAGCTGCCAGATGAGAATAAATGAGAGAGAAGCTTTAAAGGAAACAAAGCAGAGTTGTTAGCCTCAAACAAGATTAAAGACAAGTCCTTCACCAATTCTTTATTATACTGCATGGAACTGACCAAATGATTTCAGGATGGTTGTTTTTTATTCCCTTGCCCTTGAATGATGTGGAATTAGGCATGTGTACTAAGATACTTTTATTCAAGGTATGGATGTTGTTAGTCTGGAGGTTGATAAAGCAACTTTTTTTGCCCTAACCCCTGTAAAATAGGGAAAGATCTCTGTGTGTATGTGTTCATACTGTATGTGTTGATCTCCATATTCAAAGTTACACTTCACTTTGTATACACACAGTATTTATTTATTTATTTTTATGTCCAACAACCACATGAGGTAGTAGTACAAATACTATTTTATGCTTGAGGAAACAGAAACTCAGAAAAATGAAGCTGATTTGCCCATAGGGACATATATCCTAGGAGACAGTTAAACTTAGAATATTTAAGTTGTTAATATTCCTACCCCTCATCCCATTCCTCTCCAACCCCTTTTCCTAGGTCATCAACTTTTGAGTTGCCATCGTTTTTGTCATAATAATGAATTCAAACGGATTCACTTAACCTCTCCAACCAAGTCTTTCAAATGACAGCAGACTTGATGGCAGGCTAGATTTAGGGAAGTAGCCCCATGACAGTTAACTGCCTTGCATGCATATTAAATCAGCACTAACCAACTGAGCTAACAAGCCATCTATTAAAGCATATTTAGGTCTTAAAGCCTCCCTATGGTGGTCTGGTTCATTGAGATTGTTGGCAAATAAATAATTCTGAGAGTATAACCTTGGCTATAGTGAACTTACATATTGACTTTCAAATCTGGCTTTCAGGGTATATATCCCATCTAATATATGCAAGTGAAACCTTCTCCACCAACTATTAAAAATTGAATGCATATATACATACATATGTGTATGTATATGTATATATGTATACATACATACATAATATTCTTACATACATGTGAATATGCACACATACATACCAGTTTGTTCTAATAACCTTACTTGCTTTTCTCTTAAGTGATTATATCATTTAACTAGATAAATTGGCGTACAAAGATCTAAATGGGAAACACCTAAAATTGAGGAATCACTTCCCCCCCCCCCTTAAGTGCAAGTGAATAATGGAAGGTAATTGGGTGTGTCATAGAGCTGGTACGTAAAAACACTTTAAATAACGATCTGGTGTTACTTTATTATAGCAAAATAAATCAATAATCTGATTAGGGTGGGGGAGGGAACAATCATTTATTAAGATAACTACTGCGTGCTAGGCACTTTTGGAATTCCTTTTCAATATGTCATCATTTGATCCTCATAACAATCCTAAGAGATAGCTGCTATTTATTACCCCACTTTACAGTTGAAGAAACTGAGGCAGAAAAAGGTTACATAACTTGCCCAGAGTAACACAGCTAGTAAGTGTCTAAGGATGGTACCGAGCTCAGGTCTTCCTGACTCCAGGCTCAACACTATATCCACTGTGACACCTAGTTCCCAAAGAATCGATGAATCAGTTTTTTAATACACTTAAAATTTATGTGGCAGGAAAGAGATATGGTTAAATACATTGAAAATTTTATTTATGCTATTTTTATTAATGTAATATCATTGTTTACTCAATAAGATTGAGTTCTGAGGTCAGATAATCACTATGCTGAAAGCTCCTTGGGAAGTTTAGGAGTATAAATTTATAAAAAAGGGTGTTTACTAAAAAGATGTCAATTTGCATGCTTTATACCCCACACTCAGAAAATTGCCATCTTTCAGGATAATTTAAGGTCATCCAGATTTTTATTTATTTTTATGTTTTTGAAGAATAGACGCCATTGAATAGTTCAGTGGACAAAGCAATATTTTTGGCTACTGGAGATTAATGTTTACTTCAAATTGAAGGAATGGATTTGAAATGTTGGCATCCTTAAAATTGTAGAAGGAAGTCATGTAGAATTTTAAGTAACACAAAAAACACAAGAGAAGCCTTGTCTCCCACAAACAGCTTGATTGGTGAAAAATTATTTTTTTTGCCTTAACAGCACTATTCTAAGTTTCCATTTGACTACTGAATAAAACTTCCCAAAGTGACAAAACTTGCATTATAATCTTGATCGCTACTTTGAATGGGAAAGACTAAATATGCTAATACTTGCTTGTGACTTTTGTTTCTGTTTCCCATATGTTATAAAGAGAGAATATTATGACAAAAAAACTGGATTTTATATTGTATATACATTTAAATTGTTATAAATGTTTCTTACTTCCATCTCCAGAGCCAAAGAATTACCAGCACAGATTGATTCCTACAAAGTTTGCATACTGTTAAAATTTGTTTCTCTGCTTTTTTCTCTTCCTTCAGAAAATCCTTATACTGGTATAGTGAAAGTTGCTTGTGTGTATATCGAATTTCATGAAATTTTCAGCCCTCCTGTGCCATTTTGAGGGGCCAAGACTAAGTTATATGTTGAATTTTGAATGAATTGAGACAAACAAAACCAGTTTATCTTCCCATGTTCTTTATGGAGGTGTTTTTGCCTGTATATGTGTGCATGTGTAGAGCAGGTTGTGTGGTATATTTGTAAAGAGAGTTTTCTTTTTGTTGGTTGCATGGTGATATTAATTAGCTTAATGTATACATGGTGCAGGCCAAATGCATTGTTAAATTTCAGCTTTCTGCTGTCTTTCATTGATGATATACATGTTAGTGTAATATGTGCTGACTGATAATGCATTTTAACTTCTTTCTTCTTCTCCTTCTTACCTTTAACTCATTTAAAAATTTCCCAAGCTTGTAAAGGGCATGTGATTTCAGTAGGCAACTTTCAGCGTCAACAGCTCTACAGCTGCCCTTGTTACACTTAGATAACATTGACCATCTATATTTCCTTGTCACCACTGTTAGAACCTACAGGGAAGCCTAACACTTCCACTCCTACTTTAGCCAATAAAAAGCTTTGAAGTCAAGTAGGTAGTGCTGTGGATAGAACACCTGCCCTGGAGTCAGGAAGACCTGAGTTCAAATCTGGACTCAGATACTTGACAATCACTAATTGTGTGACTCTGGGCAAGTCACTTAGCAATGATTGCCTCACCAAAAAACAAAAAAACAAACAAAAAAAAGAACAAGCTTTGCCAGGGTGATTATCTGATTTATTTCTCTGGCTGTAGGAGTAAGATTTGAACTCCTGAATCACACTTTACTGATATAGATTGCTTGTCATGGCTGAGAGATGAATTAGAGACCTGGGATCCTGTGAAGTCAGGCAGCAGTGGTTTATGAATGTAATGGAGCCCTGTGTGAAAGCAAGAGATCGGATTCTTCTAGCTGATCAGGAATGGAAACCCTTCTTGGAACAAATTGTACTGAGATAGCCAAGTCGTCTTCTTTTTCTACCACCCACATCCCTTTCTATTTCTCCTCATCTTACCACTCTCTGCCTACTTTGACCTAGGCAGGATATATTGTGATTGATACAGCTTGGTATAGTTCAATATGAGAGAGGCAGCAGGTATAGTGAATCAAGCTCTGGACTTGGAGTCAGGAAGAGCTAGGGTAGAATCCTGGTGATACTTATAAACTCTGTGACCTGAGGCAAATAATTTAACCTTTCTCAAACTCAGTGTTCTTAAAAAAAATTGAATAAAATGGGAGTGATAATAGCACCTAACTTTGAGTTGTTGTGACATCAAATGAATCATATGTAAAGTACTTTGCAAACTTTAAAATCCATTATAAATGAGAGTTACAAACCTCACTTGAGTCCTAAGCTTGTCTTGGTCCAAGGAGCCCTTCCTGTAGGGAAGAGAAAATTATGCTCTTGTGTTCTCTGATTTGAATTCGGCCACATTATTTTCAGAGAGGATGATTAACTATGCAGCATTTCTTGAACTGTGGGTCACAACCCCATGCAGGGTCATGAAATATTTGGCAGCATAAAAGGTTTCTGAGTGCTCAATGACCAAAAATTAATTAAAAATCAAACACATAATGAATCCGAGGTGTTTCTGGCAGTGCTCATCCACATTTCATGGCCCAACTTCACTGCAGCCTTGGTTCTGAACACAAAGCATGTGCACTTTGCTGTGTGCATGCCCTCAGGCCACACAGCACCAGTGAATGCTGTCTAAGCATGAAAAGTGGTCATGAGAGGAAAAAGTTAAAGAATCCTTGAATATAATACTCATACGCTGCATGGAGAACAAAAAATAGGAAGGCATAAAATAGTCTCTGCTCATGAATTAGAAGTCACCTCCACATCTCCTGCCTTCTGTTGTCACAGACTTAGTTCTTCTTATCACTGGACCTATGAATTTGATTGAGCTTGGCTCCTTCTCTGATCTCTTGTCACCTGATCCCTACCTAATATTTTCTAATTCTGATCAGTTAAGTTTCTTTTTCAGAGGTTCTAGCATCATCCTATGTAAGAGCACATTCTAAGAGCATTACTCTCTTTAAAACTTCAGCTCATGATATGATAGATTTGATAAGATTTTCTCATATTTCTGGGTATAAAACTGACCCCTTTTCCTCCCTATCTCAAGCCAGTAATATTTGGTAATTTTAAGCAGTAGATGATAGAATGGTTGACTACCTTAAACTGAGAACTTAGTAAATGTTTTTCATTTATTTATTCTTCATTAGTGCTGTACTACTGCCACTAGTGCCCTGGTTTAACACATCTCTTCTTTCTCAATTTCAAATTAAATTGCCAACCCTGCATACCTTGTCTAGTTATTAACTGATTTGACATAGTGGATAGAACACAAGATTTCCTAATCAGGAGAACCGACTTTTCTTAATGCCACAAATTATGTGATTGGATGAGTCTCAGTCTCACTGGGTCTCAGTTATATAACCTATAAAATTAACTACAATGGTCATAGGACCCTGAGTCAGAAAGGACCTTAGATTCCATCTGATCTTTCCCATCCCATTTTATAGAAGAGGAAATTGAGACTAAGTTGAAGTCATTTACCCAGGGGTCACAAAACTATTAATGGTCTTCTGGCATCTAACCCCATCTTCCAAGGGAGGTGCATGACATTGGAGTATGAAGATCAGAATTTCTTTATTGCCTCTGTGTGATCCTGGGTAAGTCCTAATCTTCCTATGATCTGGACAACTCAAATACTTAACTCTTAATTTGCAGAGAAGGTGCCGATCTTAATTTGAAGGACTTTCCTGAACAGGGTTTCCTTACATCTTCTTACTTATCTTCTTCTTACTGACTCTGAAAGCTCTGTTTTATGCACTATATCCTACCACTCCTACACAATTTTATGTTTTGAACTGTTATGATTAGAATTATTAATGGTTAGGTAAGTACAAAGGGAACATGAGGGAGAGTCTTTTCTGTCTTAGGAGCCACATGATATTCCAGGTTGGTGAAAAATGGCCATTTTAAAGAAGTCAGAAGAAAATGACTGAACTCAAGACTGGTTCTCAAAAAAGAGAAGAAAAAAGCAAAGTCTATGTCAATCACTTACATAAATTCTTCACTTGTGAAACGCTTAACTAACTCATGCTCACAAAGCTTTTTCTGAAATAGTACCTACGTGTTGACCAATTTATGTATGCCATATTGACCAATAGCACTAGTAATGCTTAAATTCTCTGTGTTCTACAGCTTTGGAGGTACTGGGTACTCCATCCTTGGTATTCGGTCCCTTCTGGACATCTTTAATCTCTGCAAATATTCCTCTGTCTGTAGAGCAGGTCCCTTATCCTTAGATTATAGAATGACTTAATTCCTCCAAGCCCTTGCTGCTTTTCAAGACTATTCCTCTTTATATTCTGGCTTTCTTTCATCTTTAAGTATTCAGAATGTTTCCTAACATATCAACAACATTGGAACAAATTATGAAACACGTTATAGCAAAACTGGTTGAACACACCACCCTTTACCTTGTAAATTACATGTGTAAGATAGATCTGAGTGGGGAGAGACTTGAGGCAGTGACACCAGTTAAATGGCTTTTGCAGTTTTCTAGGTGACACATGATGAGGTCCCTGTTCTAGGGTGATATCTGTGTGAATAGAGAGAAATGAATGGAAATGAGAAATTTTACTAATGTAGAAATAACTATTTTTAAATTTATTGGATGTATAGAGTAAAGGAGATTAAAGATTATAAACTTGGGTGAATGGAAGAATGGAAATATTTGTATCAGAAATGGAGAAGTTTAAGAGAGCTTTGGATTTGAGGGATAAAAAAAATAATTTTGTTTTGCCTACATTGTTTAAAAAGCCTCAGGGGCATATGGTTTATAATGCCCATAATGTAGTTGGAGATACATGACAGGAGTTCAGAAGAGAGGCTAGAGCTGGATATATGGATATAGGAACGATAATTAACTCTATGAACACTGGTGAAGTCATGGAATAAAAAGAAACATGACTGGATTTGAGCAACAGGAAGATTAATCTGGCAGCTGTCTTACTGCTAATTGTCGGGGTCGAATAATAATTAATGCTATAAATACCCAAAGCCATGAATAAACTTATCTCAGCTCCTTTTGGGATTATAAATATAGCTGCTCTTTAGGAAAATTGTCATTTCATTATCCCCCGGAATGTGAAGCAGGCAGAATACATAGTCATTAAGGCTGTATTTCATCACTCCTATGATTTTTACCGTGCATTAATTAACTCCATTAGGTCCTTATTCATTTTTTTCCTGTTTTCTGGCTGATAAGCACATTCTACCTTGATGATTAGCCAATTACCTATTGTTGTTAGTGTTTTAATTTAGCAAGGAGACATTCGATTTCTTGAATTGCTTCTGCATCTGATCACAAGTCGCTTATAGGTGGTTACAGTACTGGTTGTGTATTGAAAGAAATTTGATGAGCTGAATGCATGTTAGGTAATCATTTCATTGTTAACACTTCTTGTTCTTTTTTCCTCCCTCCTTCCCTTACTCTTCCCCGTACTTTTCTTTCTCCTCCTCTTACAACCACTCCTCTTCTATTTTGCAATATATTAAGCATGTTTTAGAATACAGAAGGCAAGAAAATCAGTTTCATTGGAAAGGTCAATTTTCTGGGAATTTTTTTTCTTTTATTGAAGATTATAGGTACTGAAGAAGCATTGAAAAACTTGTTTAAAATTATACAGAGTGAAGAAAGTAGAGGCAAATGAGAAGCTCATGAGAATAAAACTTGGGTCACATGTTATGCTGAGTGTTAGTAACATATGTAAAACTTAGAAAAAATGTTTCTATTGCTAATCAATCAAATGCAAATATGGAAAGTGGCATGTTCTACAATCACACTATTAGCCATTCTTGCTTAACTGACTTTGGACACTGTCCCTTGTAAGGAGGTACATATCAGTGTTTGTCAAAAATACATATATTGTACTTAAACACATTGTATCAGTTTTTAAAAGAACAGAAAGCATATAAGCTTCCTGATAAGGCTAAACCTTGGCATTGCTACTGAATCTGAAATATAGGTATTTTACATTAATCTATGACTGATGTCGAGAAAGATTAAAATCATTAAATGTGAATAAAAAATGAAGGCTACTGAGGATTGTGTCTACGTGTATGTATGTATGTAAATATGTGTGTGTGTTATATGTATGAAAAAGGAGAAGAAAAATAAGAACATATTCTTCTCCCTGGAAAAATATGGGTTGTAAGAGGAACCACTTAGCCTTTTGGAGCCTTAGTGGCCCATAAGCTACCATCAATTTTGGAATTTTCTGATCCAGTGATGGAGATTTTTTTGTTTGGTTTTTGATTAGTGAAGATAAAAGAGAAAATGAGTGGAAATAATTTTTTTTTAACATTAGGTCCATTTTAATATTTTACTTTTAACAACCAGCGACCTTATATAAAAATCATGTCACTCTCCAATCTATTTCCTCATCCGTAAAACTAGAATCTACTTGGTCCTTGGTAGTTCTAGCATTTCAAGTAGGAAGGTAAGCCTCCAATGATATTTCTTAACATAGTAGGCACTCACTCTGTAATACTTATACCTCCATACTTGTGTGATATTTTCATTCAGATACAGCTTTTGGTATAGCTCATATTAACTCTTCAGCTTATTACATAAATGTGCTACAAAAATACCTTTTAGAAATACCTTTTAAATGTAGCAGTACATTTTCCACAATCATAATGTCTTTAGAATTCTACTTTAAGTGCACTTATTCATTGTATTGTCACAACTATTTAGAATTTGTTTAATGCTCGTCCTAATATTTTTTATTTTCTTTGGGACCTTTGCAAAATGTTTTGGGGATTTTGTTATGTCATACTTCTTTCTGAGTTTGTTTCTACATTGTAGATTTTTTAGCTACTTTTTCCCTGGTGTCCAAGTTTCTTTAGGGAAGTAAACTGGTATATGAACTCTTCCTGGCCACTGGGGGAAAGGAAAGGGAAGGGAATAAGCGTTTATACAGCTTCTCCTACTTACTATGCGGTGTGCTAATTGCTTTTTACAAATAACATGCTGTTGCTGCAGTTGGCAATGGGTTTTCTTTCCTAGATACTAGTACCAGGTTAAAAATATATATATATATATACATATATATATATACACATATATATGTATATATATATATATATATACATATATATAATCTTAGAAGTAGAAAGAGATGATGTGCCTTCCTTAGCATTTAACTTATACCAGGAAATGATATAGTCAATGGGGAGATTGGAGTCCAATAATGTTACCAAAGTAAAAGTTTTGAAAACAAGAAAAGAGGAGAATTGACCCATCATAAAACCTTTAGCAAACTTTTTCAAACTACACATAGAGAAAATACTTTCCTTTCTAAATATTTTGAACATTATATTTGGGCCATGAATATTACACTAGGTATTCTCCCTTAATAAGTATATCATTTTGGTCTTAAAATCTGTTGAGATTTGAAGGAAAGGGATAGAATCCTAGTTCTTTGTAGGATTTTTATTCCATGGAAGCTTAAAGTCATTTTCTATTTTCATTCAAAGGCATAAGCCTGTTTTAGTTTCCTAGAAAACATAGGAATGGTAATTTCATCTATCTTCTGCTTCTCCACCACCTTTCTTATTTAAAGGATCAAAACATTTTCCAAAGATCAGTTTAGATATTCCATTGCAGTGACTCCAAAAGATCTGTGGTCATGCTGGTCTGTGTATTACCACAAGCTATGCAGATCACAAACCAAGCCAGGCCTGTCCATTCTTTGTTACTCCAGTCTGGCTGAAGGTTTAGCAGAAGTGGTCCAACAAAAGTGCCTGGGGCCTTCCTGGGGTTCTGTTCACATTGTGTAGCTACCAGTGGGTTATGTCATCCTCTCTCATTCTCATTAAGTGACTAGACCATCCTGTTGTTTTTGTTATCATAAATGTCTTCACTGACATGATGTAGATATTTTCTTCTGCTTAATTCAATATCAAGCTGTTTTTATCTCTCAAATATTTAAGAAAATGCAAGATTTCCACAATGTCATTCCTTTTTTCAGTAATGCAAATTGAAATCTCTTTCTGTCTTTCTTTTATTTTTTTCTTTTTTGGCAGCTAGGTGGCATAGTGTGTAGGTACTTGATTTGGGTAAGTTGCATAGCCTCTGTCGATCATAGTTTCTTATCTATAAAATATGGACAATAGGAGTACCTAGCTCAGGAGTGGGGAACTCATGTACTCAAAGCCACATGTGACCCTATAAGTCCTCAAGTATAGTACTTTGACCTAGAGGGCCACATATGACTTCAAGGTCACCGGCTCCCCACCCCTAGCCAAAAGAGTTGTTGTGAGGATGAAATGAGATGGCTGATGTCAACCACTCTCTAAAATTTGAGGTATTTATCATCATCATCGTTGTTTTACTCTTATTCAGTTGCTGGGGCTCTGAAATCATCTCCCTCTGACCAATCTGGTAGAACCTCAGATTACAAACATTCCACTGCTGAGGCCACCTCAGAAGACGCTGTAGCTTTTTGCGTTTGCCTGAGATTTCAATCCCCTGGCATAGCTTTGAGGGTTAGGGTTACCTCTAGAATGATGAATCATCAGAGAAACGCTTTAATGGAGATATAAATGTTTAAGCCATTTAAAAATAATCAACCTGTAAAAATTATCTCTATTTCCCACCATCTCTTCCCCCTTCTCACTATCTCTTCTCCTTTCTTTCCTACTTCTTACTGACATTTTTTTGGTATCATTCATTAACTTTTTTTCTTTTAGAAATGAAAACAAGAGTTGTATTTAATTGGAGTTTAACATGAATATTTCAAATGGAAATTATTTAAACTGCTATTGTGGGGAAGCAGAGTTGTGGACTTTTTTTTTAAGGTTATGCATCTTGTATGGTAACATATATACAACCTTACAGATAGATAAATATTAAACAGCTTAGTCCAGAGCTGTTAGAAGTAGCCTTTCTCACACTTCTCAAGTCATTCTGCATTGACTCTGAAATTAGAGTCTTCATTTACTTGTAGATAGGAAATTATATATTGACTTTGCTTATCCACAAGAAATTGTACTTTAGAGGCTGCTTACTTTCTTTTAACTTATAAGATATGGCAGCTGTACTAGTGATCATAATACCAAACCCTCAAATCACATATAATAATTATAGTTACATAGACATGTCATGGGGCACATATTGGAATTTCTTGAATTAAATTAGCTACTTTTTTTGATCATTAGAATCTGTTTTCCTTAGCTATCTTTCCTTTCATCCTCCATTTGTCTATTCATCTCCCTCCCCTTCTTCTCTGGGAGGTAAAATCAGTCAAGTTGATTTTATTCCTTTCTTTTGAATACTCATTTTCCTCTCTTGTTGTTAGAATACTACAGTTAAAGACTGTCAAGATCTGTACTTAGATCAGCAGTTAATTCTGTAACTATGGCAACAATATGGATTCCATTTAGGATTGTTTCTTTTCAGCAGAGTCTCCTCAGGACTGCTCTGGATGAATCCTCTGGACAACTTACATAGCTTCAAAATCTGTTCCTCAATAAAAAGACATCCACTTGCATTTTTCCAATTTTGATGATTTCTCTTCCTCGTCATTATTATAATATATGATACTAAAATTTTCTGCCCCTTCTCACTTGTGTGCTATCTTTCTCTACCATGCAGTTTATTTTAATAACTAGAGTGATTACAGCATGAAGGTCATAGCAAAAGTTTCGTGAATGGGATTCCTTTGCCTTCCAGTTGTGATTGAGGTGACCAAGAACATCAGTTTGTGAATAGAAAGGAACAGCTATGAATATATGATAGTAATTATAGGTTTTTGAGGAAAGATATTTTGTCTCTCAGTTGGATGACTTAGAGATGTACAATAATAGTCAAAGTATAGGCATCTCCAATCTGGTTTAAAAAAGAAACAAGACATTATTCATGGTTAAAATCATAGTCTTCAAATGCAGTGGAAGCATTTTGATCACATTTAAAAAAAATGTTTCTCCCCTGCCTTTTTACTCTTCCATATATCCTCTATATGAGAGTTATTCAAAATTCCTTTTGCCTTCTTTGTTTTGTGTGTGTATACAAACATACAATTATGTGTATATGTAGTTCACAAATAAATACATGTATGTAATTATACATATACAAAATAATGTAATAACGTCTCAACACATAAAGCCCTTGTCTCAGCGGTTACTTTAATAACTTCATATAGCTAATTTACCTTTTGTTTACTGACATCTAGACAGCAGTAATAATTTCATCAGAAATCTCTGTCCCCCTATTCTTTGGTATAGATCAGAAAATAAGTGGAATAAGGAATAAAATTATATATAAACTTTTTTGAAAAAAGTAAAATTACCATCAAATACCTAAAGGTTTTATTTAAATATAAGATAAATGTGTAAGGTTACCCCTCCATGCACATTTGTGCTTATTGGAATTCATTTAGTTGTGCAATTAGGCTTCTTTTTCTCTATTTTTTTTTTGGTATTCTCAGTATATTTATCACACATCAGTATTGGTTTTAGTGATTTCTGAAAGTTTCCTAAACCAAATTTCAGGCACAAGGCGAGTACAGAGTTAATTTGGGGTCTGAATTTCTTTAAACCTTTGCCAAAGAAGGATTATGTTTTGCTGAAAGGAGTATGGGGTAGAAATGCTTGACCTGTTGTCAAGCAGCCAGTTTTCTTCATTTTCTTTTAAACTATACGGTAAGCCTTTCCTGATTCAGGTAGAAGAGAATTTATAAATCATACAAATCTCATGGCTGCCATATTTATTAAATAAAATGTGTCCATACAGTTTTCTCTTGGGTTTATTTTTGAAGTATGCATAATAGCTAACATTTGTATGCTATTTAAATTTAAGGCTTGTAAAAACACTTTTCATCTTAATTCTCCCAATAAACTGTTAAGTTAGGTTTTAAATTTATTACTATAATTCCATTTTTACAGGTGAGTAAACAGAGATTGAAAGAAATGTAATGATTTGGCCATGATTCAACAACTGATTCCAGAGGTGGGATTTGAACTCAGGTTTCTCAGTGCTCTCTGTGTAATATTACACTTCCTTTCACATGAAGTAAATACAGGAAGAATTAATTCAGTTTAAAAAAAAACTATTTTAAAAGAACCTTTATTGTACTTTTCTCTGTTTTCTCCAAACTCCCTTTACTGACATCTCAAGATCTTTTTGACTGGTGGAAGGAAAACATTACAGCTTCTGCCTGGAAGATCTGTCAAGGGCTTACTGTTTATCAGGTATAAGGAACACAAAGCGGCACTTTTAATCTTCAGCTTTCCAGTTTTAGCAGGAAAAGAAATATATAAAGAAGTTTTTAAATTTAAGAAGGTTTTAAATTAGTAAAAAAAAAAAGTGATTGTGAAAACTATCCATTCAAATTTGTCCTTTAAGCCAAAAATATGCATATATGAAAAAGGAAAGTAATAGTATTTTGAAATTGTTGTTTTTTCTCTAGAGGAATTACTATTTGATAGAGGAGGGGAGCAAAGGGAAGAGGGAAGCTCTTGCCTAGGTTAATTGAGGGGCCTATTGTAGTCAGAGAGCCTTTCAGTAATTTGACTTTGAATGAATACAAAATGTATTCACTAAGATAGCTCCTGATATTAGTTTGGAATTAATGGTACTACATTGTTTGTATAACCTGCCTTTCACCAAATTAGAACATAAAGATTTAATTATTGTAGAAATAATTCTTTCCTGGTCATTTTCCAAAGATTTTCAAGGACATTGAACTAATTTAGGCTGAATGCTTGATCCTATTTAGGATCTATGTTTAGTAAATCTAAATTTCTATTTCTCTTAAGATAATGTGAAGCATAAATCATTTGAAAATTGATGCAGTGTATCTGTCTAGACATTGCAAAATTATCAAAGAGTACTTGCTATGCACTATTTGCCTTTTATTTTCTCAAAATTGATACTTTTTAGACTGTGGTTTTCAAAATAAGAGAAAAATCATAATAAAGAAACATGTATGTCATGACTTAATTGACTATAACAGCTTAAAATAATTTTATACACTAATTTCATATCCAAGGAAATGAGTGACCTTGGATTTAAAAGATGTTACATATACTATTACACATTTACACATTATGCTCCATCAATTGAGGAACATATTTTAAAAGCTTCTAAAGTGCCTCTTTAGAAATTATTCTGTAATAGTACAGATGAGTCATTATGTTTTATTGTGCCACTTTTCAAATCCTTTAAGATAGATTTTTTTTCCATCCTTTTGAAACAAATTGCACACACTGTATGTTTGCAACATTTTTTCCAAAGTGCAGCTTATTTTTATGAGGTTGAAAACTAAACTATTATTTGAACACGTATTTGGATGTTGATACACACCATTGAGCAGCAAATTTAGAAATGGATAACAAAGAAGAAATATGCACCCTTCCAAATAAAAACGATGAATATAAAGGCAATAAGAAAATGGGTATAAGATTGTTTGATTGGTCTACAATTACATTACTTTTAAATTTGGAATAAGTTGTCATAAAAATGATGTTTAGAATTAAAAATTTGTGTTACTTTGCTTCTTTAAATATTGAGAATAAGATTTAGAAAATGAATGTACGTACACATACAAACACACACACATATGGATATTGAGGGATATTCAGTGTTTACACTCTTGTGTATATCTGCATCTTCTAAAAGTCTTCTGCTTTCTTAAATGATGTTTTTTGACTGATCAGAAGCCATATGTTATGGAACAATTGTAATGATAAATAAAACTTACCCCTACCCCTTACGTTTTCTAATAGCAGAATGAAAAAGTTTAAAGAATATGACAGTAACATGCAGGTATTAAACATTTTTTGGAGAAAAAAATTATGACAATGTAGGACGTAGTCTCTGATTTGGTAACTGCTTTATACTAGTCAGTGTTTTCTAAATACAAAAAATAAGATTGATTCTCAGCGACAATACCTTTTCTTTTATTTCTTTTTTTTAGAGCCAGCTGGTTTTCAGGAGTTCAGGTTGAGGATATTATAATTGTACATGGCATCTTCTCATCTTTATCATTTCTAACTAGGTGACACGGTAGATAGAGCACTAATCCTGGAGTCAGGAAGATCTGTATTCAAATGCAGCCTCAGACACCTACTAGTTGTGTGACATGGGACAAGTTGCCTATCCCCTGTAAAATGCAGAGAAGAGTATCTGTCGTCCAGGGTGGTTGTGAAAATCAAATGAACTAACGGTTGTAAAGTACTAAAGATAGGGCCTGGGAACATAGTAGGTGCTTATTCCTTATTTGATATTAATTTTGATTTTTATTCTGATGAGTTGGTGGACCAATTGCATAAAGATAGCTAATTCTAGAGCAATTCTCACCTTGGTAACTAGCCATTTTATTTTTTGTTTAGCTGTTGTCAAGCTCCATTTCCTTCTCTGTGGAATGGGGCTAATTATGAGGACCTATTTTACCAGGCTATTGTCAGAATCAAGTGACATAACATATATAAAGTGCTTTGCAAACCTTAAAGTGCTACAAAAATAATCGCTATTATCTTAGATGAATAAATTGTCTTTTTGTGAAATTTGTGACTTCTAAAGGCTAATGCTTTGTCTCTCCTTGAAAAAAGTACTTGTAATATATACGTATATCTTTTTTACATGCTCTATGTAGTTCCTAGCTATTTCATTTCTTAATTATACATGGTATTTCTCAGTATTTTTTTTTTGCTTCCCTCTCCTATATCCACCTTCCCATTAAAGTAACTGTTGCCTCACTTTGTACGATTTCGTTAAGTTCTTTTAGGACTTCTCTAGGTCATTCTCTGCCACGTTGCTTGTGCCCGTCATGATAACTGCAAGGCAAAATGACCCAATGTCCCATTAAGTTGTATTTTTGTTGCACTTGGGAGCACAATGAAATTAACGTTGTCAAATTATTTTTTCTTGCTAAATAAAATCTGCATCCTGTGATTTTATTAAGAAGCAGGTTCTTTATGTCTTCTACTTTTAATTAAAGCATACTAAGATGCAAGTGACTTGTTTCTTCCAATATTGCATCAATTCAGTTGTTGGATAGATATCTCACATTTAGACTACCAGTAGTAAATGTTGATCTCTTATAGAACTTTTAATGTTTTCTGTTTCATGGAGCCCTTTCAAATTCTGTTGAAACCTGTGGACCCCTTCTCAGAATATTTTAAATGCATAAGGTAAAATTCATAAGATTAAAAAAGAAATGAGTTATAGTGAAACAAAGATGATTTTTCCCACCATGTAAGTGCATGGAACCCCTAAAATCAGTCTTAATCTACAAAGTTAAGAACCAACCACAGGTACATCAGGCTAAAAATTATCTAATTCTAAGTACTGTGTACCTTTTTACCATCTCTCCAAATGGCATATCTGTGGGAACAGAAAGGCAATACAGTAGCTGCTGGTGACACACCTCCCCTTGCATAGCTAGGCTAGACTTCAGAAAGCAAATAGGAGAATTTGTTTTTCAGAAGTATATTTGAAATATTTTTGGTTTGGTAGACCCTACCAGAGCTTTTGCTCTCTGGCATCACCTTCAGGAACTCGGGTACATCAATGTCATTATGAGGAATTCAGAGTTAGTCTTTGTTCAGGATTAATTAGAGCCAATTAGAAAATCTCAGTTATTAGCCATTTACAATAATATGATTTTGGGTGAGGTGGAAAATATATAATTTGGAATAGTTTTTTTTTTACTCAGAATCAAATGCATTGTATATAAAATTTGACTCCTGAAGGTTAAATAACTTTTTTAAAAATATAAGATAGTTATGAAGTTCAACAAATACGTATTCAGTACCTGCTATGTATGCCGTAAAAGTATAACAAAAATATTTGGAGAAATGCACAGTGTCTCAGAATATAAACTTGTCAACAAATACATTTAAGAACCCATATCTTTTTATGAATTCTACATTTAAAATGTTGTTTTAGTTAAAAAAAAGATAATTTTTCCACTTTTTTTTTTGAGATATGCTGCTTTAAGACCTAGAAGAATTGAAAGGATCATTTACCTTAGTTGATTTTTCCTTGTGTTTTTTAATATGTGTGTATATTATCCTAAAGCATATTTATTGGAAAATCATGCTAGAACTACTCATGTCTTTCATCGCTATTTCCTTGACTTTCTATACCCACTTAATCTCATTAAGTTACTTATTCCTAGCATATTTCCATGTATTCTCAATTGTAGGTCTTAAAATTTATGTAAATGTGATATCAGAAGGAAGTCAAATTCATTGGAAACTATGTCTTCTCATTGCTTCACTTGCTTATTTTATAAAGGAAGATTTGGTTTTCTGTTTATCCCTCATACTTTATCCCCTGCTACTTCTTCAGGCCTCTGGGAAGAATAGGGTATTAAACCTTCTTTCTCCTCATGGGGGATCAGGAGCAAAAACAAAAAATAATTGTCTAGTTCATAATTTAGTTACATGCAGATATATCTAATACAGAAATATGTTTATAATAATTCTGCGTCCCTGCATTTTCTGATAATTTCTCATTTACATAAAAACATGTTTTCATGCACATGCTCGCACATGTATATATATGATAGAAACGTCATTATCCAAACTTCTAATATTAAGGAAAGAGAAAGTGGTATGAAAACATGCATGCATTAATGTACATATACATGTACACACATATACATATGGATATATACACATAATTTACATATACTGACATAAAAAAGAGAAAGTTATATATGACTCATTCTGTATCTGACACTTTATTCGTGGTTCAGTCATTTCAGTCATTCCAACTCTTTGTGTCTCCACTTGTTTTTCTTTTTTTGGCAAAGATATTAGAGCGGTTTGCCATTTTCTTCTCCATTTCATTTTACAGATAAGGAACTGAGGCAAAGAGTGTTAAGTGACTTGTCCAGGGTCACACACACCAGATTTGAACTCAGGTCTTCTTCACTCCAGGCCCAGTGCTCTATCCACTGCAACATCTAGCTGCCCCCAACATTTTATATACATCCTAAAAATGTAGCATATTGGACTATCAAGTTGGAGCAGGTAGTTAGTACTGTCAGTTGCTTCAGAGGTCAGGGAGATGTCCAGAGAAAAAGATAATGGACGAATATTCTATATACTCATTGTTAATCATCAGTACTTTTGTTTCTTTAAGATAGCATTTCCCTACCTGTCTTTATTAGAAACCCTACTCTCAGAATCAGAAGGGAGCTCTGAGTCGATATTGTCCATCCTGTATTGGGAGAGAAAAAAAAATCCTCTATATCATTCCTGACAATGATAATCCACTCCAGATATCTTAGCACATAATATGCACATACAAAGTTCTTATTAAATGCTTTACCATAATTAATTTAACCATCTTTATTTAAGCCTTCCAGTGAAGGGAAGTGAGAGTAGCACTCATTACTTCCCAAGGCATCCTTTTCTATTTTGAGATCAATCTAATTTTTAGATGTTTTTTTCCTACACTATACTTAAATGTGCTACTTCAGCTTATTGATCCTTTAAGGCCCAGCAGAACAAGTCTGTAGCATTTTGCATATTTGAAGACAGTTGTCATAGACTCCACTAAGTCTATTCCCCAGGTTAAACAAGCCTAATTCTATTGATATTTCCATCCATCTCCAGATCTTTCATCCTGTCTGTGAAGAAAAAAAGAAGGGACTTTAAGATCAGGGCTTTAAAAGAGTTGTCATTTAGTATAGAAGTCCCTCACATAATGGAAGGAAATGGGAAAAGGAGTTGACAGAGTAGGTGCTAAAATGATTGGGAAAGTTGTGAGTGGAATTGAGATTGGTAGGTGACACAGGGAAGGATGAGGGATGCGCTATATTATCTAATTGAATGAACTTCGTAAGCTAAGTTCATTGAATGGTCTAAAAAAAAGCATTTAAAACTCTTTCTCTTGGCCCAGTCACATTGATCCGTGGCTGTGGCTATTGGGAACACTAATTTTAAATAAAGAATTATGCTAAGAATGTTGGATGAAAAGGTTCCATTGTGCTATGAAAAAATGGCATAATTGTGCTTGTGTGCTAGCCCAGATATAGTTTATACATTCTGTGGTACATTTAGTACTTCTTTCAGAGCCACTAGATCCAAACATCACTCTACTTGTGCTTGAAAAGAGGGACATGTGTGTGTGGTAGATGTAGAGAATATCTATCCTCATCTTGTTGCATGTTTTTGCCTTCTGTGCATTAGTAGGTTGAATCAACTAGAATAGTAAATAAAGAATGTCCCTCCCACGACACATACTTATTTAAATTAGAGACAGCTGTAAAAGTACGAAGAAGTAGGTAATTCTCTGACATTATCGTCAAGGTGCAGAAAATGTCCTAAATCTTTCTACCCACTACCCTGCTACCTATCCAGAAATTGACACCATTTTAGCAGTTCTTATGCATTAAAGAAATTACTTCCAGAAATCCCCTGTGAAAATTGAAATGTGTTATCTGGCAAAAATAAATAATCCAAAGGTTCCTTGATAGGTGCTTTAGCATACCTGATAACAAAGGCTGCAGCATATAGCTTTAGGGAACCTGACAAATGAGTGGCAGTATCGATATATTTCCATTTGAGGAGAGATCAACTGGAAGAAGTTCTAGAGTCTTCAGGTCCATACGATGAAACAATAAGTACCGTTGCTCTATGCAGTACTATTTTGTGCTTACATCTGATCTACTCTCAAAGAGTAAAAATAATCCAAGTTTGAAGGAAGCATCAACCTTCGTAATGTGAGACCTTACTACAGAATTCCATTAAGAGAGCAGTACTGGGAAGACTGGTGAAAATGTTGGGATTTACAGAGGAACAAGGTGAGGCTGAGCAAAATTTACCTATATAGTTGACTTTCTGGGAATCATTTTGGATAGAAAGCTTTTACCTATTAGAGAAAATGAAGAACAACATTTCCAAACTTGGAATTCCCCACTTTATTAATGTGAATGTCATTTGATAAGCCAACATGTCATCTCTGCCAAAGTAGTCACTGAAATCATGGTTTTATTCCATTGGCACGGTATTTAGTAAGGTCAACCTTTCATCTTAATTTTTGTGTTCCTTCACTTATTAGATCATCAGTGTGTACCAGGTATACTTCCTATATTTAATGATGCTGAAAATTTGGATTCATCTAAACACATAACTCACATTGCCAGAATCTGGGATATTTGCATTGGACATGTGTCCTAATTGTATCTGTGTGGTGCCATGATATCCTGTAGAGACTAATTCTAATCAATTCTGTCTAAGTAGTCTAGATTTCCCATCAATTACTGAGCTAAGTCCTTGACAGAATTCCTGCCAATCTTTGGGTAAATGTCTCCCATTCCTGCCATCTTAGCACCCCAGGGTATCAACAGAATGACAGATCTCTTCATATTCCTAGTTTGCATACCCACCTTGTTAAAATGCAGAAGAATAGCTTCTGTGAAATCTGTACTTCAAACTCATTAAGCTTTTAAAGGAATATTATCTTTTAGAGAATAGTATGCTATATTAGCACATTTTTTATGAAACATTCTTTCTTAGAATAACTGAATATTATACTCCTTAGATTTTCTTTAGAACTCTGATTGTATGTTTCATATATTTTGTAATTTGAAAATACATTTTAAAAAATCCAAATTTCCTTAAATGTTTAAATATAATTTTTATTATTTTTTATGTTTGGCCATAGAAATTCATGTGTTATTTATTAAGTATCTATTTTCTCAAATTACTAAAAACATTGTTGAAGTATAGGTAAGCAGTCAGGTGGGAAATGAAAAGCAAGATACAAGAAACAGATAATTTATTTCCTTTACCCTTCCTGCTTTTTAAAAATATTTTTTTTTACTCATTCTCTCTTTAAAGAAACCAGCATCACTTTCTATTAACACCAAACCAAAACACTGAAAATCATCCTCCCACTGTTTCTGCTCTCCAATCTCTACTTATTCACTCGCTGTCCACTATCCACTTACTTTTATGCATAAACATGCCCACCTGTTTTCCATCTTTATAAAAAAAAATCATTCACTTAACCCTTCTATTGCCTCAAGTTATCATCCTGTGTCTCTCATTTCATAGCCAAACTCCTAGACTAATCTGCCTACAATCCTTTCTTTCCTAAACTATCATCACTTTAGTTGCTATGCCCTTCATGCCATGAACCCCAATGGAAGGGGGCAAGGATATTAGGATCTGCTTTGGAAACTGTTCTATCTCAAGGTATCTTTGCAGAGGTCCCCAAAGTCAAGAATGCTGAAACAATGTTGGGAGTGGTAGTAGCCTCAGGTGCAATGGGGGGATATTGAATAAAAATAAGGGAGTGGTAGAAAGAAGAGAAGAAAACTTTGAAAACTCTTTCATACATGTTTCATCTGTTGTGTAACAGAGTTAAAGTCATAATGATTGCATTGTTTTTCAGATAAACACATAAAATGCAAGTTATAACCAATCAGTAGTCAAGTCTACTGACAAGTCTTAACAAGCAAGTGTTGGCATACAAGCATGTTATGCAATGTCAGGAAGTCCACCATGCATCCGCAGGAATATCTTTTTGTAATAACTTGCTTAAACATAATAATATATGATTGCATGACCCAGTACTGCATCATCAAAACTTCAATGCAGGAAAAACCCCCACACATCTATGATAAATTATTAAATTTAAGATGATTTAAAATATATATGTATATATATGAATAATACAAACTTCAAAGAAAATGTTAAAGGGTTAAAGAAAGTAGATTTCCAGGGGGGACCACTGGTAATTTTTTTTAAAAGAGGGCTAGTAGGCTAAATAAATTTGGAACCTCTAGTTTGCAAAGTGAGATCCCAATATCCTTGTCAGGATGTAGGGTGTGGTTCAGCTCAACCTAATCAAGAGTAATATCTAGAGTAGGACATTAATGAAATTCTAACATTAATAGGATTATTAAGAATAATGGAAGATAATAAGTTATATTACTTGATACTAACAATATTTCTGTCACAATTAAAACTTATCTCTCCCAAAAGTTGTAGTTCAATCTTTTTTTGTTGTGTTTTTTTTTTCAGTTTTGTCCAACTCTTTGTGTTCCCATTTGGGATTTTCTTGGCAAAGATACTTGAATGATTTGCCATTTTCATCCCTCAGTTCATTTTATAGATGAGAAACTGAGGCAAAGAGGTTTAAGTGACTTACCCAGAGTCATACAACTGCAGGCCAGATTTGCACTCATGTCTTTCTGACTTTAGACCCACTACATTGTCTTTATTTTAAAGGTAAAAAAAATCTAAGACTGAGAGAAGAGTAAGACCTAGATAATGATGCTTTCCTTATATAGGCCACTATTGTAGTGACCCACTAGACCATCTAGCTCCCAGAACTACCACCCTTGGGGGAGGAGCCAAGATGGTGGAGTAGAAAGACACACATAGCTCCGAACCCACAGCCCATAAAATATCTGTAAAGAAGAACTCCCAACAAATTCTGGAGCAGCAGAAGCCACAGAACTACCAACCTCTTAATTTCTAAGTCTGATAGCCTTAACTGTATACTCAGCTTTCTTGAATTTTCTGCAGCATTTGTTTCTCTTGATGATGCTTTCTTCTTGTACACTTTCTTTTCTCTGGATTGTGTTGCTTAGCTCTGCTTCTACATATTTGGCTGCTTCTTCTCTGTCTCCTTTTCTACATCATTATCTAGATCCTACTCTTTTTTCAGTCTTAATTTTTTTATCTCTAAAATGAGGACAATGGAGTTTCCAATATTTACCTTGCGGTATGATTAAGAATTCCAAAGGAAATGATCTATGTAAAACCCTTTGTAAACAAAGGGGCTATCTAGATCCTACTATCTTCTTCTTCCATCTCAGTATCTTAAATGTGCAATTATCTTTTCACTCTGCATGCTACTGTCATAGTTCATATCCACAAACTTGAAATTCTGTAATAAATTCCTAGTCTCTTTATTGAGACAAAGTCCTTCTCCGTGAGATTTTCCATCCCACCTTCCAGAACAAAGCTAGCCTCACACACTATACTAATTGTGATTCTGGGCAAGCACTTAACTTATTTTTGCCTCAGCTTTCTTACCCATAAAATTAAAATTAACCTACTTCATAGAGTTGTCATAAGAATCAAGTGTAATATTATTGTTAAAAACACTTGGCACAGTGCCTGGCACATTGTAGACACTTATAAATACTTTCCCCTTCTTTTCCTCCCCGCCCTCCATGCTATACATTGCCCCTAGGTTGATTTTTTCTATTCTTTAAAATAGAAAATGTGTAGTTGGTATATAGTAGATTATAGATGGGCTTCTAGATAATAGGAATCACTTTTAAGTTCATAGGATTTTAGATTTAGGAATAAATTTTCAGCTTATCTAATCCATTTCATTTTACAGATAAGGAAATTGAGCCCCAAAGAGGTTAAATGGCTTGCCTACGATCAGTCTTTGTTGATTGGTTGTCTCTTAGGCTTTGTAAAAAGAATACTTAATTTAAAGGCCAGTGTTCTGGATGTGAATTCTGGGTATGCTACAAAGCTGTGACATTTCACTATGGCTGTTTCATCATCGGTATAATGGGGACAGCAGTATTTATAAATGGGGTCATTGGGATGAAAGCTCTTAGTAAAACACTGTTTCAGGTTTCATCATCATTATTATTAATGGGTTGAATTAGTAAAGAGGGAAATATGTGAAAGAGAAGAGGTTTTTATTGAACCAAAAGTGAAATTTGTTGGTTTCTTAACCTCAATAAGGGAACTGTCATTAATTAAAGTACTTTAGCTTTAAAGAAGAACGTTATAACTGCCATATATAGAAATATTTGCAGAGTGAAACTGCCACTGAATTATAGCAAGCAAAATATGTCTTTCAGAAAGTTATACCAAAGGAAATTGACCTCTTTTGATGGAGGTAGTCTAGGAGAACATGTTCAACTAATAATTAATTGCAACACTGCTTTTTTAATTTTAACTTTTCTGGAAAACAGCTAAATCAATAATACATTTTCTTTAGAATGTCTGAATGCTGAGAGGGAAGTAGCTGTACATGAGTTTGCTGTGCGTATTTTTTTTTGAATTCCTGTAAACAAATTATTTTTGCTTACTTAAAGTCTTCTGAAGAAGTAATCATTGTTCAACACGTTAAATATAATGTCTTTATAAATATTGTGAAAGTCACATTCAGAATGAGAGTACCTTATTAAGCTTTTAAATCTCCCAGAGCAGCAGCTTGTTCTTTCAAGTTAATGAAAGGAAGCAATAGTCACCATCAAAGAATATATTGTTTAAAAATCAATGAGGGAAAATGCCCTCTGTGTTGCTCTTTCCACTTGCATTTTTCTTTTCCTGCCTGGCAGCTTAGGAAGAGTCTTTATGCAGTCCCTTGGATGTGCAATCTGGTGTCATGGCTCTTCGATCAATGGTAAAAATGAATTGGTTAAGTTATTATATCTCAGCTTACACTCTGATCCTGGATATTCCACACAAATAAGTTAGTTAATGAATTTCTTTCTATTGCCCCAAACAACTTGTCAGATCCTACATGTATTTTATCTTTTCAAAATTATACTGAATGTATCTCTTAGAAACTAAATTGTGCTATTAATGGAACTGAAAGAGGCTTTGCATCTAAAACAGAAATTATAAATTTGTGATAATTATTTTAGGGATTTGGGCAGTGACTTTGGACTTTTAGAGTACTTTTTCTTCATTTTTTTTTCAGTTTTAGAATATTAGACTGGCATATGGAGATAAATAAACAATATTTGGGTGGTAAAAATCCAGCATAAATATATACTAATCTCAGCAGTTTGGCATTCTGATCTCTGGTCAAGAATATTTAGGTTCAAATCTAACTTTAACATATAGTGGCTATATGACTATTGGCAAGTCATGCAACTGCTGAGTGCTCCAGGTACCTCTCTGAGATTATAAATTACAAATGATTTGTCAACCAGCATTGGCAGAGAGTTTTCTCTGTGTAGTTTTCCTACCTGTTGAATTCACAATCTAAGGGGAAAGGAAGGAAGGAAGGAAGGAAGGAAGGAAGGAAGGAAGGAAGGAAGGAAGGAAGGAAGGAAGGAAGGAAGGAAGGAAGGAAGGAAGGAAGGAAGGAAGGATGGGAGGGAGAGAGGGAGGTAAGAAGGGAGGGAGGGAGGAAGAAAAATTAAAAGCTAGTCACTAACCTGGGAGCCTCCTAATAGACAACTGGAGACTTTTTAAACAAAATAGCATGTAAAGTGATTAAATATTTGATTTCTTGAAATAAAATTTTTAAAAAGTTACTTCCAGGGTAGTCACCATAAGATGTTGACTCATTTAAAAAATGTATCCTTGTGAATAATGCTCAGATAGAAACCTTGTACTGACAGCAAGATCATAGCTTGACCAAGATGGACATATTTGTTACCTCTCATATATGACTAAGTAATGTCAGAACTAAAGTTTACTTTCTAATATTACTACCAGTGAAAATAAATCATCCCTATTATTTTTATATGAACAGCATATGTCTAAAGACTTGTATGATGATGAGCACAAATACAGAGGTAGGTGAGAGAGATATTGCCTGTTTGTAAAGAAAAACTCATTGAGAATGATTATTGTATCTTTGTTTATTTCACTTTAAAATCTACATGTAATCCTTCTACCACAGTGTTTTTATTTATATACACATGTACGATTAATAGCAAATGTAAAATATCAAAATAAATAAATAAATGCCACTTTGAACACATATACATTGGGGTAAAGAACACAGAGAAAAGAGGAGAGGAAGTACTTAGAATTTGCAGCAACTACTTCAAAACGAATATCATTTGGTTTAAGAATTAACCTCACAAAGTTATTTTAAGATTGCTATTTTATTAAACTAGGTTTTCAAAAACCATCAATCAATAACTTTTAGTCATTGTAACAGTATTTTTAATATTAAGAGCACAATTATGTTGTTAGGGTTTTGGGGGGAATCTCATGCTCTTTCTTATACTATTTCACCTAATACTTTGTCATGTTAAGATTATAAAATCTTAGTGTTGGGAGGGATTTCTGAAGCACCATCTTACTCAATTGATGCTTCTCTCCCTATTCGTTTTACTCACATAAGATCTTTCTTACTATGAACTAACCTTGGGGGGATTCTTGTGTTTAACATTGATTAAGAACCTATTATTAAAGTACTAGTTGCTGGAGGTGAATATGAAGATAAATTCTGTGTGACTTGAATAGTCTAGTGAAGGGTTTCTCAAGGCAACCCTTGTGGTCCTTAAAACCCTTTGAAGAGATCTGCAAGGACAGAATTATTTTCAAAATAATACTTAGATATTTCCATTTCTAATGATATCCAGCTTATTCTAGCTTGCAAGAATCAATTATTAAATTTTCAATATCAGCTCTTATACTTTAGAAATCAGCAAACACAATAAATCAGGGCTTGATTTCCTTCTGTTTTATGTGTATTTAAGAAAATAATTGAGAAAATGTTAATACTGCAGATTAGACATAAACGTGTATAATAGGTATATTTTTTTTTCCTGAGAGCTTATTGTTTAACATGTGTGGTATGACCCAAAAAAACAAAAGCTCTGGGGAGTAGAGTGTAGGGAGGGATCTTCAGTACTCTTTAAAAGTGTAAAATGGTCCTGAAATACAAAAGTTTGGGAATTTTTGGTTTAGCAAACTGTTCTCATTCCTTCATTTTCTAACCTACTTTTGAGACTTCCAGAATAATAGTCTGGTTATTGTAGATTCCCCAAAGTAGGTGTAGCATACAGGAGGAAGGTAGTAATATAATATCAGTTCCTATGGTAGCAATATGGGATCTCTTTCTTGAATAATTTTTAATTTCATTTGATCTCAAAACAGCCCTACGAAGTGACTGCTATTATTAACATCTGATTTGCAAAGGAGTAAACTGAGACTCAGAGTAAGCAATTTCCTTCTGGCCATATGAGCTTATAAATAAGCTAAGGCAGGATTTGAAACAAAGTCTTCCTGATTCCAAGTAAAATCTTATGCACCTCAGGTGGATTCATGGAAGACCCCATGCTTGAAACAAACTATAACACGCAAGTAGGAAATCTCTTACTTAAAGCTTATGGACAGTGTTCTGCAGACAAGTTTGTACTTATATGTTGGTGAAAGCTAAAAATAGAATCTCCTGATGTTTATTTTCAGCTCTGGTAAAGTACTACGTGAAAATATAACTCCATCTGGAAGACAGGTTTTTTATCCATAATAAACATAATTCAACAAGGGACTTTAACGCAATAAAATCCTTTATAATACCCTGTTAAACTTTAGCTGTAGAGGCTGTAAACTGAGGCAGCCCCAACGGCATAAAACTATTTGAAAGGTAATTCTGAAATTTTTTCTCCACATTCAATGGTATTACCTGGCTTAAATCCTGTCTTGTATATGGTGAATTGGTAATATTTGCTTCATACTATATTTAAAAATACTCTTCTGCAGTATAGCTAGTATTAATTTCCATTTATATTCCAATCACATACTTCATTCAGCAACTTCCCAATAATTTTGGTATCACAATATTACTTTCGGTTTTCCATACTGCATTATATGCGTAAAGCAAATGCAAATCAAGTGTGTTATGACAAATGGTTATCTCAAAGGTGCCTTCTAACTCTAAGATAGAATGGATGATTTCTGAAGCTGGGAATGCTGTACAGGCTAACAGCATGATCTGTTATTCTCTCAATCTCAAAAGTTCTTTTTTTTAACTTTTAACTGTTGGGGTGATGGGGTAATTATTGGTGCGGTATGTTCTCTGCCCTAATCCCCTCCTTAGCCATTATTGTATTGCTTAAATGAAATGGATAGAGGAGATTGGTTGAGGTTACAATGAGGGAAAAGAGAGGGAGATTATGTAAGTAAATGATGTCTGGCTTCCCCGCTAAGGAAACCAAAGGAGAAGCCTGAACCATACTGCCCTGTGGTAGAAGGGGGCTAAGACTTGGCCAGTCATTAACCTCTCTTAAGACCTCTTTAACCACTTATCCATTTACTTTCAGCAAACAAGCTCATTCAGATAATTTCCACTGCCAAGCAATCAGATCAGCAGCTCTTGCTGCTGACAGCTAAAGCAGTTCAGTGAGGGGGAATGATGTGAAGGAGGTAGGGGGGTGGGAAAAAGGATTTCCTTGCCACATGAGAGGAGGCAGAAAAGAACGAGGTCAACACATACCACATTTTAATAGATCATTTCTCCAGGATGGAGTCAAAATAAAAGGGTTTCACAGTTGGTCAGAACTGTGAGACATACAGCCCAGTATTTTGTCTCTAAAAGTGGCATATGGCCTTTCCTATAGGACTAAGAAATTCCATAAGATGATTATCCACTTTTTAAAACAGGAATTTAAAAAAAAAATGCTGCTGCTTTCTCTTAGGCATTTCTGGCTATACTGGTTCCTCCTCTCTCCCTTTCCAAATAACATCAGAGAATTTAACTCTACTTTGTTACAAAAAAAAAACCCCAAAAAAACAAAAAACAAGCAAATAGAAATAGAAAAACTGCCCTTCTGCCTGTATGCCAAGAGCAGAGAAATCTGTATAAATTGTTCTCTGAGACCAAGAGGAGTTATTTCTTTTACTTTGAGTTAAGCTTCCTTTTAGAGCTCTTCATTTACATTACTGTAGTCTCTGAATTGTTCTGCTCCTCCAACAGGACTTTTATGCTCTTTAATTTTCAGCTTTCAGGCTCCAAGGGGGACCTCCTTGTTCTATTATGCAGTGTTTTTGAATAAGCACATTTAGCCTTCTACCACAGCCCTCCTTGACTTTAAAGCATTCAGTAACACTCCTGAGACTCCAATACCTGATAAAATAGAAAGAACTCTGGATGTGGAGTCTGAGGACCTGGGTGTGAATCTTGGCTGTCTCACTTAATAATTGCCAGAACTGAAACAAGCCATTTCATCTCTAGGAATCTGTTTCCTCATCTGTTACAGGAGAGAATTGGTTCTGAGTCTTTTCTGTGTGACATGAATCCCTCTGACAATCTGATGTAACCTGTGGAGTCCTCCAAATTTTTGACAGAATGTTGAAGTTAATCTGTTTTTTTTTTTAATTTGTTTTATTCTGTACTTAAGAAACAAAAAAAGAATTTTTATAACAAAGGACAGAATACAAAAATAAATACACATGAAACAGCAAATCTATTATGTGTAGCAACTTGCTTTTCCTTTTAAATATATATTAAAGGTATCATGTAAATTTTTCCCTTTTTATTTCTTCCCAGGTCCAGGTGCCTGCCATTAGATATAAATATGTCTATGCAAAATCATTCTATATGTATTTCTATTTATTAGTTCTTTTTCTGTGAGAATTATGTGTGGTTTAGCTAATGTATAAATTAGTCATTTTGGCTTCATGTATATAACAGCTAAGTCATACGTAATTTTCAAACCAGTTCTTATTTAAAGTAATCAAATTCAAGAGTTTAATTTAACAAGCATATATTAAGTACCTAGAGTATGTAAAATATTCTGATATACAATCTGGAATATATTGAAAAGAAGAGATGATCTATATATATATATTCTGTTTCTGTATGTATTAGAATAAATATTTTAAAGAGCAATCATTTATATGAAGAAAACATTGCTATGTGTCCTAATGATGTGATAACCAAAGAGTGGATAACTGATGTTCTTCAGCAGTGCTTTTCTTTTTTTAGGTTTTTCTTTTTCATAGAAAAATCTCATTTAATAGTTCAACATTAATCTATTTACCTAGTTAATTGGTGTATCATAGTTTTCAACCTTTTTGAATACAAAAACACTTTTATGTTAAAATAACTTCATGGAAGTCAACATTGTGGTAAATGAACTACATTTTTTTTTGTAGGGTAAGCAGGTCTGAACTTGTGATTTTATCATTATAAGGATCTTTCCAGTAAGGAAATTTTCTAACAGTTACAAATTAGCAATTATTCTGAACATAGTCTTAAAAAATTACCTGGAGCAATGAGCAGTTAAATGACTTGTCCGGGGTCCAAAAGATACCATGTGTCAGAGTTGGGACTGGAGTCCGGGTCTTCCTGCCTCTGAGGTTGGATTACTACCTAGTGCACCATATTGTCTCTTTGTTGAACTACTATTGGGATAAAAATGTGCAACAAAAAGACACAACTATAAAGTCAACAGCACTTTTAAATGAATTTGTATCTCATTATAACAGTATCCACATAACCTTTGAAACATACTTCTATACGGAATGTGCATGTGAGATATTCATTAAGCTGGAAATGTTTGCTTATTTATTTTACTATTCCATTTAATGAGCTGGATGCCTAGGAATTATTGATTCCTCAGAAGTTCAAAGCCAATTGGTACATTTTATATGTATTTTTTTAAAAATCATAATTTAATTGATGAATCTCCCCCTGCCTTTTTTCTCTTCTTCATTCAAATTATTTCTCATTGCATCTCCATAATTCAATTCACAAGACTCAACAATAATCATTGATATTCATAGGGTTTTAAGGTTTGTAAAACACACACATATGTGTTTACATATATAGTAGATATGTAGATATATGTGTGTATGTACATATGTACATATATATGTAATATCATCTCATTGGTCTATTTTTTGACATTTTAACCTTTTTTTTTTTTGGTGGGGGTCATTGGCCTCTAAACTGAAGACAATATCTCACATTTAGTCCAGCTAGGGTGAAACATAAAGACAGTATCATCTTCCTTCTGCTAGATACTTTATCGTAGCCTTGGGACATGTCAACATTTTTTGGCTGTCATATCCCCCTCACTTCACAATCATGTTGAGTTTTCTATCTATAAAAATTCCCAGGCTTTTGTTGTTGTTTGTTTTATTTTGTGTTAATTTCCATTATGATGTTTCTTTTTCAACATGACAGCTGTTTTAGTATGGGTAGTAGAACATCTGTGTAAGCACCAAAATACTTTATGTGACTTGTATTAATCTTGAGTGTAGAGATATGTTCTATTTTAATACTACTTTTATTCTCTGTGGAATTCATTACCTTAACCTCACAAAAATTGATTATATTATATTACTATAGTATTATCTGTTAAAGCATAATAAGAATATTAATAAATATAGAAGAATCAAATGAAATCATTTTAAAATCTGGCTGGCAAAGAGTTCACATCCTATTGAAGATTCAATTAAGCTGTTTTTCAAACAAAAGTTAGTTATGTTTAGATAAATGAAATGTGTGAACATTACCCTGGTTGGGGGAGCAGGATCTGTAGTAATGTAAACAATTTCAGAGAAATGAGAATTTAGAAATTTGAGGGGTTAAAGGTGCAAGCAAGCTTATACATGTGTTTATTAACAGAAAACTCCAAAATTCAAAGAGCTGTATATACATTTGCACTTTTGTTATTATCAGAAAACTGATCTTAGCCATTTAAATTTCCAGTAAATCTTTTTTATCAAAGTCTTATGTCACTTTATTATGCTTAAATATTCACTTCATTGAAATAAATAATCAGCTCATTTTTATATATCGTTCACCTAAGTGATGATCTAAGTTACTCTTGAAGATCTCCTATAAAAGGAAACTCCGTACTATCCAATGCAACCAATTCATCTGTAGAACTGTTCTTATTAGGAAACTTTTTCTCATCTCAACTGAATTCCTTATTTCATCAACCTTCTCATTTCTTCAAATTTGAAAATGAAACAAAACAAGTCAAATTCCTCTTCTCCATGAAAGCCCTTCAAGTGTTTGAAAATGGCTATCTTGTGACCTTTTAATCTTTTCTCCAGGCTATGTATACTCATTTCTTTGAACAAATCCTCTCCCCAGACCCTAAATAGCATCCTATTTTCCAATACTTTTCTTAAGAAGAAAGACCAGAACTGAACGCAGTACTCTGTGGCAAGGTTCAACGTGAAAAGTACCTTTTTTATTCTAGACATCAAGTTTCTATTGATGTAGTCTAAAATTACCTTAGTAATGGTGTGGGTAGTGGGGCTGAGGGGAGGTATGTCTTATCACACCGTATGCTCATATACAACCCTCCTTTTATTAACACCCCAGAGTTTTAGTGCGTGTGTGTGTTTCTGTTGTCGTCATGCTTTCCTCATCCTATGTGTATGCAGCTGATTTATTTAATCTAAGCAGGATACTCCATATTTATTCTATTTAAATTTCACTTTAATTTATAGTCTTTTGAGATCTTTTTTGGATCCTGAATTTATAACCTAACCTTTCCTCAGCTTTTTGTTACCTGAAATTTTAAGGAGTTATATCTCATCTGAGGCACTGACTAAAACGTTGAATGCAGAAAAGCTAGGGACAAGCCATATGGCCCAGAACCAGAGATTACCCTGAGTCTGAAAGGAGATAATGAAAAGGTCAAAGGATTGGGTTGATGGACGCAGATTTTTCACAGTATGATTTCCTTATATTGTTTGGGAATTTGTGACTTCCCAAAAGATCAAAGACATTCATATATTTCCATAGCAAAGTATTACATGCTTTTTTTTTTTAAATGATCCCATTCATTGTTTTTAGAATAGTTGAATAAATGATTCTTTCTGTGAGACCTTGGTATTTGAAACATCTGAACCTCAGGGTTAGGAGAAGGTGAAAGGAGAGAGGGAAACCCCTATTTCAAAATTCTTAAGAAATGCAGCATGTCTAATGTCAACTGTTTTATGTCCCTTATTTATTTCTGCCAATTATCTGAACCTCTTTGCCAATTACTTCTGTAACTCTGCACTATATAAATATTATCACCTTCATTTTATAAATCAGGAAACTGAGGCTCTGAGAATTTAAATGAGTTCCCAATCATAACTCAGCTAGTCAATTTCAGAAGCATTCAAACCCAATTTTCTTACTCTAAGACCAATCTTCACCTTGCTATGTAATACTGTTATGATCTTCTAACACATCACAGAACCATACAATGTTGAAAAAATAAGACTTACTTCTCAAAACCACTGATATTGACAACATTATTGGTAAACCTTTTTCATACTCAGACTATTTGGATGTCAGCTCAGTCACTGCATAATGATGGTGGGTCAGTGTCAAAATTATTAGCAATCCCTTGATACTGTTTCCCTCAATTACAAATGTCAACAACCAATGCTATGAAAGTAAAAAACCATACATAAAGATCCCTGTGGGTGATATGTTAACTTGTTTGGAAACATTTTCTTAGCTATGTTTTAGCAACACTATGTTTGATTATATTTTTATTTTGTTATTTTTTCACTTATATTTTAATCTATTTCAAGGTATATTTGGGAGTCTTGCTATCCACCATGAGCTCACACCTGCTAGGTTAACATTTTTATTTAGCAAGAAGTGGCTTTAATTTATTCAATTCAACATGCCTTTATTAAGCAGCAAAAAATATGCCAGGGACTCTGCTAGGTGCTAGAGATACAAAGGCAAAAATGAAATCCCTTGCCTTTGTGGAACTTATATTCTATTACAGGAGGGAAACAACATTTAGATTTAAAATCAATCAATCAATCAATACAACCTGTATACAAATGTTTTGGGAATGAGTCAATAAACATTTATTAATGGCCTACTGTAACCTTTTTGACTAGTAGATATGTGACTAGTAGATCTGTATTTCAAAGTTATCAAGGATAAAGGAAAATGACCCATATGTACAAAAATATCTGTAGCAGCTCTTTTTGTGATCTCAAAGAATTGGAAACTAAAGGAATTCCCATTAGTCAGGGAATAGTGGAACAAGTCATGATATGTGAATGTGATGGAATACTGTTGTACTTTAAGAAATGACGAAGGGGATGCTTTCAGAAAAACCTTGAGAAGACTTACAAGAACTGATGCAAAAAGAATTGTTCAGAACCTGAGAACAATTTACTCAGCAGTAGCAGAAGTGTAAAAATAAAAAAACTAATCAACTCTGATTAATGCAGCGATTTACCACAGTCCCAAAGGACTCATGATGAAAAAATGTGTCCACCTCCAAAGAGAGAAATGATGCACTCAGTGCAGATTGATGCCTATTTTTCCTTCTTTTTCTATATTCCAGACACTGTGCTAAGTGCTGAGGATTAAAAAAAAAGGGGGATAGGCCAAAGATAGTCCTTGCCCTCCAGGAGCTAAAAGCCTAATTGGAGACACAACAATCAAACAAATAAACTATATACAAGATAAATCATTCAAGACTGAACAAGGGAAAGCACTACTAGTACAAGTGGTTGGGAAAGGATATTAACAACTAAGGCTGGCTGGGAAAGCCTTCCTCTGGCAGATTGAACTCGAGTTTAACTATGAAGGAAGTTAGGGATTCTCTGAAGGAGATGTGAGGAAGGAAAGTATTACAGGCCTAGGGGACTATCTGTACAAACCGAGGAGTGTGTCTATTATCCAAGAAGCAAGAGGGAGGCACTGGAACTTCTTAAGCCAGGGAAGGATGTGATCAGACCTCTGCTTCTGGAATATTATTCAGTCAATTGTATGAAACATAGTGAAGAGAAGAGATTAGAACCTTCAAGGCCAAGTAGGAGGAATAGGAGAGAAGTGATGATTGGCCCAACTGTGATAGTTTTGTGAATGGAGAGGGGACAAGTATGAGAGACTTGAAAGAAGGTTGAATTGATGATACTGAACAGTCAATTGGATTTGGGGGGTAAAGGAAACAGACAAGTTGATAATGACTCCTAAACTGTCACCATTTGTCACTGAAAGATTGACTTTTACCCTTAATAGAAATAAAGAAGTAACTATGTATACTTGTCATCTATTCATGCAAAGAGGCAACTTTAAAATTTCTATATGCAAAATGTTACAATCCTCTTCAAAAGATGAAATTGATTTAACATTCATTTAAATAACTTTTATTAATGTTTAGAGACCAGCAGAATCAATGAAGTGCCATGGCAGGAAAAGGAATATGAAAGCATGTTAATTTATGCAACCCCTCATTTAACCTTCAAAGTGAAATTTAACCTCTAGCTCTAAATCCATGGTCATTATTTAAGTTCACATACTTGTATTTGACTTGATTTTAGTATCCCAGATCTAACAATAAAAGGAGAAGCCTTTGGACTTAATCCAGGAAGGATAGTGAATAGCTATTAGGGGCTGGGGAGTGAAATCTCCAGAATTTGAGTTGAATAGAATACTTCATAAGTATTTCTCTGTTCTGCTCTGCTGGAATAAGAGACAACCCTCTTTGCAGGACATTAAGTTAATCAAGTCAAGGATTTCTGTCTGTTGTGGGTTTTATCATTCATAGCTACAGTTTGTGTTAGGAAGTTGGATTTTTCTCCCAAACCCAATTCATATGCTGAGTATAACCTTGCAGCCTATAAAGTTAAATGTCTAATAAGCCACATCTACTTTGTAGCTGAGAAGCAATCAACAACTTAATTATGGCATGGTTAATGTCATTAAAGAGAGAAATAATTTTGCAGAAATATGGAAAAGGAGCCACACATTTATAACTTCTCTGGGTTATCTTGAATATCATGACTATAATATTCTATAAAGATCATTATTACCATTAAAAAGTAGCATCATTTTAATCATGGAATCATAAAGTTTTGATATTGGAAGGGACAGATTAAAGCACAGCTAGTCCTACTTTCTCTTTCACACATACATACATACAAATATTTTATAGATGAGGAAATGAAGGCCCCAAATGACAGACTTTTTCAGTCATACAAGTAGTAAATGTCAGAGGTGAGATTTAGTCCAGTTCTCTTGACTGCAAATATGTCTCATTATTTTGTTCACCAGTTAGCAGCATTCATGAACACTAAAGACCTGATCATGTACTCCCAAACTGATTCTGTCTTTCTTGTCTTTTCGTAGATCTCTTCTGTTCATCTGCTAGTAGGTTTCAGGTGGAAAGCAAATTATGCCCTGCTTTCCTAATCTATACTTTCTAATTATCTCTTTTTTATTGGTATTTTGGTTTCTATTTCGTGTGGCTTTTAATTTTTAATTAAATTTTTAATTTTTGATGTAATTTGATTTGATTTTAAATTTTCAGTGTTTGCTTTCCTCTGCTATGGTTTTTAAATGATCTACCCAGGCGCATCCTACCTGTGTTAAGTGTGTATTTCTCTTTCACAATCTATATTTCATTCATAAGGAAAAGCTTTTGATGAGATATTATGTAAACATAGTTGAGTATCTATGGTGAGATTATTGCCAGAATTCCTTTTAGTATAACAATTGTTTTGGTTCTGGTTCCTAATTTGAAGTTGGTATCTTTGTACTTTTGACAATCTTCCATAATGAAGGAGAAACAACATAATCACTTTAAGAAATACAGCTAGGGTCTCTGATGGGATTGCCAGAATTAGCCAAAGCCTCAGTAATTTAAAGTAGATATCACCTTTCCCAAATGGAGCTTTTGAAATTACTTAACTGCATATCGAATAGGTTTTATAAAAATAAACATAAACAATGAAGTGCAAGAAGTTAACTCAATACTAAAGGCTGTTGTTGTCTTGTTGTGTTCATCCTTCGTTGCTGAAGAAGACCATGCCATCAGAGAATTGAAGACATGACTTGCACTTGACTTTATTTTGAGAGAGGGAAGGCTGTGCAAGTCACCATCCTCACTTCTCCTCCCGAGTCATATGAAATCAAGTGACCAGATATTAATCAGGATGACTGGAGATGACCCAGGATGCAATGGGAGACCTTGGCTCCTTTAGGCCAAGGTCTATTCAGGTACTCACTTAAGGTGAGGTTGAGAAGAAAAGCATATTATGGTTTCAAAAAAATTAGCAGATTAATTTAATATTAATATTAGATCTCTCTTTTTTTGTGTTTCATGTTGAAACAAAGTTTTAACATTTCTTGGTAATGATATGTCTCTAAACTATAAAACTATATCCTGATCTTTATATCTTTAGGGAGTCCATCTTTAAAAATATAAATTCTTTACCTTGTGATTATGATGTTCAATTGTAGATTTTAATTATTTTATTCCTACAATATTTCCCTCTTTTGGTAAATAATTAAGTTTGATATCCCACGATTTCTCTCCCATCAATAGATAGTTTGCATTTGGGTAATTAAGGTAACTAAGTATTCAACTTAGTGGACCTAAAACAATCCTTTGTACATTAAAATGTAGCAGGCATAATTACTTTTACTTTTAAAATTCCATTCAGTTGACTTCAGCAAGTATTTATCATGCCTCTTATATATACACCAAGTACTAGGCTTGGTACTGGTGAGAAAAAGATCTGTAAGCTTAAAAATGACTGAGAATATACAACATATATGAAAACAAATGTAGTAAATGGAAATTAAAAAGGAAGAAGGCACTAGCAGTTGGGGGATCAGGGAAGCTTTCATGGAGACAGTAATACTTGAATGGTATCTTGAAAGATAACGATTCTGCTGTAGTGGAAATGAGTGTTAGTGCATTACAGGGATCCTAGCAGGATAACAGATGGAATGTTTAGGTTAGAGAGAATACAGTCATGTAAATAGGATGAAACTTTCTTTCTGAATGGGATACTAAGGTATAATTCTGGAAAAGTAGGTAGGGACTAGACAATAAGGGCTGGAGTGTAGAAACCTCAAATGCTGGACTGAAAAATCTGTATTTTATTCTGTTGATGATAGGGTACCATTAAATGTTTTTGAGAAGGGCTATAGATATGGCCAGACATGTATCTTCAGAAGGTTGCCTCAGCTTCTAGGCAGAAAGTAGAATGAAAAAAGAAAGACTAGATAAAAATCTATTAGGAAGTTATTTCAGTAGTGCTAGAGATGAAGAGGACTTGAAATAGTATTATGACTGTGTGAGTAAATCAAAAGAAGACAAATGTGAAATATGTACACATAGAATAGATAATGTTTAACAGCTGATAAAATTTGTAAAATGAGGGGAGAAAAGAGTCAGGAACTTTTCTTAGGTTTGGAAAATGGGTGACTGGAAAGATGTTTGCATCTTCAAAAGAAATGGGAGAGAGGCAGGCTTGGTGTGGGGAAGAGATGAAAAATAATAAGTTCCATTTTGGATATGGTGAGGCTGAGGTTTCTGTGATTTGAGGACATATCCAATAAATCAGAATAAGTACATGACAGAAAACTGGGAGTTAAATTAAAACTGAATATATAGATTTGAGAATCATTTTCTCGCAGAAATAATATTTGAGTCAGTAAGAACTTATGAAATCTCTAGAAGAATATAAAATAAAGAGGGTAGAAAAGAGCTAAGAATTGAGCCTCAGAAAATCCCGATGCTAAGAGTGCTGGAGATAAAGAATGATCAAGAAAAATATACTGAACTGGAGGAGTAAGAAAAATGGAAGGAAAATCCACAGAAAACAGTTTCATGGAAGTCGAGGGAAAAGAGAGGGTCCTGGAGGAGGAGATGATTGACATTATTAAAAGAAGAAGCCAGCCAAAAAGCATGAATATTGGGAAAAGGCCATTCAGATGGAGCAGTTGAAAAGGTCCTTGATCACCTCAGAAGGAGATGTTTCAGTCAGGTAGTCAATTCAGAATCTAGAATGTAAGAAGGAAAACTGAATGCAGGGAGTTTAGAGTCTTTCTTCTAGAAATTTGTCAGTGAAAAAAAATAGATATAAAACAGAGTCATTAAGCCATCAAATATATGTGGTTTTTGTTTTTTAGGAATAAGGTAGGCCTGTATATTTTATAGGTAATAAAAAGAGATTGAGGCACTTTCTCTACATCTTCATCTTCTCTATTGTTTGTGTCAGTCTTTAAAGAAGAGGTATCTTTTATCCTTGCCAAGTAAACCTATCTACTTGGCCTCTTGATTATATCTTCTCCCATCTCTTTTGGGAATTTGCAGAAAAAAAATTCATGTTCCTAATATGTCTTTCCCCTTTTCACTTGCTCTTTCTTCTCTTTCACTTTCACTCTTGTTTTTCTCTTTCCTTCCATTCTAGTTCTTTCCCCTTCTAGCTCCCTCTTCATCTCATTCTCCTTCCATCTCTCTCTACCTTTCCCTCTTTCTGTTTCTCTGTCTCTCTGTGTATTTCTGTATTCTCTTCTTTTCTCTTTGCTTTCCTTCCTTTCCCTTCTCTTCTCCCCCTTCTCATTTATTTACACAGTTATCACACTGTTTCAAGTATTCTCTGTGGAATTTTTTTTCTTTTTCTCTGGGGTATGATGAGGGATAGAAATTTGATGACTGATTTCACTGATATAGGGAACTGGCTTTGAGGAAACTCCTTAGTACAGGGTTAGCATCATCCCTGTCACCTCTAATCTTAAAGAATTGCCTTGAACATTAAGAAATTAAGTGTGCATGGTGCATATAGCCTGTAAGTGCCAGAGATGAAATTTGAAGTAAGGCCTTCCTGGCCAGATGTGTATGAAATAGACCATACTGCTGCTTATGGTGTTTCTGGATCATTTCTGAATTATCTTTGCTTCATTATTGTGAATTTCTTATCATTCTAAACCAAAGACACTTTTGAACTTACTCATGCCTCTAAGATATTTGGCTAATTTTTAATTTTATAATATGCCTCTAAGTGTTTAGTAATTATGTGGACATAAGCATAGCAGTGAGTTACATTAGCAGTTTAATTCAATCTTACTAACATTTATTAAAGTCCTATTATGAGAAAGGCACTGTGATGCATATAGAGAATGGAACCTTGCAAGAATGAGATAGTATGTGTAAAGAAAACTTGACAAACGTTACAGCAGTATATAAATACTACCTATTAGTTTATTATTATTACCTATTATTTAACAAAAATGAGATTGTTCTTGCATATTAGGAGTATATATTCTACTTGGGGATACCATATGTACATAAAAAAAAATACATGAACTAGGATATTGAGAAAGGCTTTAGGTTGGTTGTTGTGCATGAGCTAAATACCTGTAATTCTATGAGGCAGATGTCCAGAGGGTATGCAATTTATGTCGAGACCTGGAGTTAGGACTAAAATTTTGAATTCTTAGGACAGCTAGGAGGCAAGTTTGGATATAAAATACTATGTGTAAAAGAGATGGATGCTTGGAAAGTTGTCATAGAACTTTGACATTGGAAGAGACCTCTGAACCATCTAGCCCATTCCCAAACCTAAAGAAAAATTATCTCTCCCACCGATCTGACATATAATATCAATGTCAGTGTCATGTCAATGATTGGACTTGACGAACTTTACTTAAAGTCTGACACTAGAAAACCAGCATATGATATGGAGTCAGAAGAATTGGTTCTGTTATTTACTCTCTGTATGACCTTGGGCAAGTCATATTCCTTCTATGGGCCTCAGCTTCTTCATTTTTAAAAGAGAGCATTGGACCCTTTCCTCTAAAGTGACCTCCAACTGTAAATCTACTGCGCTATTGACTTATGAACTCATGAGGCAGTTCAGTTCGCCTTTTGCATAGCTCTAATGGCTAGCAAATTCTTGCAGTAAACATTCTGCGCTATGAGGCCAAGTAGAACAAGTCTATTAATTCTTTCATGTGACAGCTCTTCAAATGATTTAAGATAGCTATTACTGCTTACCCTAAGTAGGAAAGAGCCAAATTGTAGAGAGTTCTGAATGCCAAGCAGAGGAGTTTACACTTTACTTTAGAGGCAATAGGGAATCCAGAATAGATATTGGAGCAGGAGAGTGATGTGAACAAACCCTCTATTAGGAGGATATATTAGAAAACAGAGGCTAAAAGCAGGGAAGCTAATTAGAAAGGAATCATAGAACTCTAAGAGCCTGAATAAGAGCCTGAACTCCTAAACCATATTGTCTGGGGAAAAGGAACTGATGTGAGAGCAGCTAAATAGTACTTATAATACACAGAAGACATTAAGTATTTATTCAGCTAATTGTCTTAAATGGTAAGAAACTAGTTTTATATACCATATCACTCTGTTACTGTTTTTAAAGAGACTTGAATCATCTTCTTAGTTGCTACATGTAGTGATGCACCAAGATATAATTTAGCAAATAGGATCTAGAGAAGCAAAGGACCTCTGAGATCCAACACCGCCATTTTTATAAATGAGGCTGCTCAGCTCATGAAAGATTAAGTGGATTGTTGAAGGTCACCCAAGTAGTAAATGTTCAATTCTACCTTTTTTTAAAATATATAAATAGTATAATTTTGGAAAGGGCCAGATGGCCTGTGAGATCTCTTCGAACTTCAAAATACTTTAATAACTTTTTAATGGTAGGATCATATGTGTATATGTGTGTATGTAAATAGAAAATATATGTGATTATTGCAGAATAAAGTCACCAGGATTTAAATGTATTATATTTGCAAGATGTGTGCACCTCATCAAATAGCAGGTAGGTTGTAAATATGATTCCAAAACTGACTAGGAGGCTAGACTATTTGAAGTTTGAGTTTTCTAGATCTAAGATTCTCTGGTTGATACAAGCAGTACTTTCAAAATGAAATACTAGAATTAGAAACTACTATTTCCAAGTAAATATTCTTTATTGTTTGCCTGTTAATACTAAAATTCAGGAACTGTGGCTTGGTTGTGCAAAATGTCAGAAAGCTTATAGAATGAGTGAAAATCACCACATAATCCACCAAGGTCATTGCAAATCAAACCATTTCACTGATAAATGAAAGCCTGATACCACTTATTTCTCGTCTTTGTGTTTATTTTTCCTAACTTATTATTATTTATACTTTCAAATTTGAGGAAAGCTCCCTCCAAAAAAAAAAAACATTGCTCCAGTGAGCCAAGATGTATCATTGCTTTTAAAAAGTTGAATACCATTTTTTAATAATATACTTAGGTTTAATTCTAGAACAGTTAAAAACTCATTAGATAATGGATCATTGAATCATTAACTAGATATTGTAATAACAAGGACCTGACATACACAAGAAGACCTGATGTACCAGTTCTTAGATCTGCTTTTCTAAAAGGAAAGTAACTTTTGAGGGAAAGTCAGCAATCTGGACTTCAGAGAAAATACAAAAAGAGAAATGAAGACCAACAGACAGGGCTTACAACTGTCTGACCATAAGCAATACATACATCACAAATCAACAGATAGATCCAACTGTCTGACCATCACATGCATACATAGTTGCCAGACAGAGAAATACCAACATCTGGGTTTTCAAAGTGGGGGGGCTCCTTAGCAGATACCCAGAGATTCCTCTGGCCAAACAAACACTTCCAATTAGTAAGCCCCAAAACAAAACCTCACACTTTTCAAATCCTGAGGGCATCACAACCCTTGAGAACTAGTGCCTCATTAAAAATTAATAAAAGGTATGGATCTTCCCACAAAAAACCAAAACAAAACTCCCCTAATCAAGTTTCCCTTAATGGTCAGGCCCATTTATGAGTGGGGAAGATATTTAACTCTCTTTAACATAATTAACATTACAAATCTATAGATAGGAATTAAAGGTATACTAATATAGGTATGTGTGATTGGAGAAATTGCCACAAAAGACCATTTATAAAATGCAACATAACAACAGTCTAAAATGAATTTAGCAAGTTGGCATGTCAGTTATCCAAAAAAAAAATCCAATCTAATGTGGTTTGGTACAAATATTATGTCATTCCTCATCACCTTATACTCCTTCCTCCACTCCATGACTTTGAAACTTCAGTTAATGTCATTTCCTGACTGCTTCAGTTTTACTGGCAGATCCAAGAAAATGTGTGCTATATGTGTGTGCATGCATACACACATGTATGCACACGCACATATATGTGTTTATAGGCAATGTAGAAAAATTTAAGAGGTAGGGCTATACATGAATATGGCCTACTCAGGAAGATTTAATCCAAAAAGTATCTTAATGTTTGAATACTGCTTGATTTATGATATTCCATCATGGTTTATTTAGAAGAAGTGTTCTCACACTATTAAAACAGGCTTTAAGACTAAATATTCACTAGCATTTTCTTTCAGTTGTTTTTCTCCAAATCTAGCATATACATCCTCCAGTTTTTATATCCTGGCCAAACACCTACACTTAATGGTTATTTTTGTTAGATGTTTGAATTATGGTAATACCAGAAAAGCTTTGTGGGATGGACTCCTTCGTTTCTGGATATCACTGGTATGTTCTTTTGAATTGAGGCAGTAGGAGAACTTTTTATTTTCTTTTCCATCACCCTACTGCAGCTTCCCTCAAGTTTTGAAGAGAGTGGCTTCCCCATGAGCTGACGCAAGAATGCCCTATAATTAGACTATAGGGAATATTGCAGAAGGAAACAGTTAGCTTCTTTTCTGCCCCCAAGAGACTAAACTTGTATCTCTATAAAATACTCATCTTCATCTCTCTAGAGAAATAGAACTTAAAAGTACATACATGCATACATACATTTGTACTTAATTGGCTACAGTCAAAAATCTATTGTCAACCAATGACAGCCCAATTCTACATCTATTAGTAAGACAGTATTTCATGTCGTGAATATAGCTCTCCCATGGGACTGGGTTCTAGAAATGAGTGTATGAAAATTAATCTTAAACACCAAAGAGGGATGGAAACAGTGCTTTCTCTTTAATGGGGTAAAAATGATTATATGTCATCATATATTTATTTCTCTGAGGAATCAGTGCCTAGGTATCATGATGAAGCTTCACAAAATTCAGTCTCATTGGAAAAAAGAAACAAAAACACAATGTGGTATTGTGCTGTTGTTGAAGCTGAAAATTTTGTTGTTAAAAATCTGAAGGAAGCTGGCTTCTGGTATAATCTCTTTTGACATCTTATTTTGAGGTGTAAATGTATAAATACACGCACAGATATATATACACACATGACCTACTAAAGTGTAAGCTTCATTAGAGCAAGGAACCATATCTTAGCTAAATTTCATATTCTTACCATTGTCTAACAAAGTTTGGTGAATATAGTCAGTGTTTGTTGAATTGGCAGGAAAAGTTCAGCATAGTTAAAGTACAATATGCTTGTTGCTATTTGTGACAAAACTTGTGAATTCTTTGTCCTGTCTCAGTCATGGTGACCTTTCCTTTTTAGCTCAGTGATGCCATGATGCTGGTAGGTGGTACCCCAGAGACTTACATTTTGATGCCATTGTGACACATAACAGAACACATTGTTAAAAGCAGTGACTAACTTACCTCTTGTAACAACATCCTTAATATTTTCTTTCAGATACTCTGGTGGGTGCTACAAAATCTAGATGGAGAAAGCTCTCCTGGGAATTGATAAATGAACCAAGAACTATTTTTTTTTTATTTTTAACTTATCATTTCTGTAGTGTGAGATCACTGTAGTATGAGAACCCTGAATCAGGTTCAAGTAGAATTGAGTTATTTTGTTATTGCCCTGTTTTTGAAGGTGACTTTTCGCATCATTTAATATCTTCATAATCATTTATAGAGTATATTTGTGTGGAGGTATGACTGTGAAGTTCATAATAATTTATTGATTCATAATTGATCACTCTCAGTGTCATTTCTGTCCCTTTCTTGAAATCCCAGAGAAAGACAGTCTCTTCAGTCTATTTCCATGCCCTCATATCACATCATACATCTTCCTTTCTGATTCCTCTCTGAATCAAAGAAGGGGAAGGGGTTTTTCTCTAAACCTTCACCAAAGGCCACATAGGGCAATTTGGTGTTGGAGTAGGATATAATAAGACTGTAACCACATTGTTATTTCCCTCTACTCTCTCATCCCACTCTCAAGTCCCTGGAAGCTAGTGACAGGAGAAGGAGAAATTGTCATGAGAATTATTCTGAGATGAATAAGCCCACACTTTCCATAATCTCAAGTCCTGCAGCTGAAGTATGAGTTGTCCATCTACAAATGAACTGTGCAGGTTTCCTGAAAATGGGGTTAGCCATAGGCCCATAATGGCAGATACACCAGATGATCTAGGTCTTCATAGAGGTAATATGTCATTTCTATGAAGCCCTAGAAAATCAACAGATAAAATGTAAGTTCCAGGACAGTGACAAAGATATAAAAAGTTGAAATCAGAAGAATCTCTGCAAGAAATTGTTTTGAAATAGGGGCTAAATTGTAGCATATAATTATTTTATAGATTGTGCACTGTATTTTTTATATTCCTGGTAATGCATAAGGAACCCACTGAAGTCATTAAAAAGAAAGATGAGAAGCTGTAATGAAAGGTGAAAGGTGGAAGCATTTAAAGCAGTTAAGGTTCTAAGTTCATTTTCTATATTCACAAACCAAACCAGTCTTTAAAATTGGATGTTGGCTCAAGGAATAAATAAAGGCATACTGTTGTAGAAGAAGAATAAATAAAAGTCAAGTATAACTCAGTTATATCATTAGAATCAGAAAATAAGGTTGTTTGTGTTAAATGTGTTCTTCCGAGAGGTGCTTTCTATGTGTTTGAGGAATATAATTTGACCCAGAACATAAGCAAATTCAATGGATGATCATAAACTTTAGAGCAGAGTTATACTCTACTTTTAAAGATGGACCAGTTTCTTTCAGTGTAGGAATGTTGCTACTATAATCAGATTCAAAGAAGATCAACATTTTACCCATATTATTTCTGTAAGTTGTATAGTATTGGTCTGAGCTTTCTAGAGATAATAAACACAAGGTAAAGGATAATGTGGCATAGTGGATAGAAGGATGACATTGGAATCAAGAAAGGCCTGGGTTGCAAGTATGACACATAGTAGTTGTGTGACCACTGTTAAGTCATTTAACTACCTAGTGCCCCATGCATCTCTTTAGGGCCAGAAGTTATAGATGATTTGCATTGGCAAAGGAAATTTTCACCCTTGAAATTGCCTACTCCAATAAATGGGAGAGATAATGACAGAAACAGAGACAGAGAGAAAAGAAAAACAGAGATAGGCAGACAGAGATATGCACTGAGAGACCTTTAGATATTTCAGATAGAGCACAGAAATCCTCTACTTACCGAAAAAAAAAAAAAACAACACATTTTTCTGGGCTCCTATGCATCCACAAATGTACAACTTCTTTGTAATAGCAAAAGTTAAAACTGGAGCAGGATGAGCTAGTCTAGACTTTCTGACTCAGCCACAAACTCCCAACCTCCTTTAATTTCTGACCTTAACTCAAGCTCAACTGATCACAAAGTCAAAAATAGCAACTTTGAGAAATCAGCGGGACTTGTGAATGGTAGAGTGTCATCCAGTGTCCTCTGGACCTTTTCACTTAACCTCTTGTTACTTATTCAGCTAGATCGCAGAATGGTTAGAGCACCAAGACTGAAATTTTCTTGCATTCAAATCCTGCCTCAGACATTTAGTAGCTGTATGAGCCTGGGCAAGTCACTTTACCCAGTTTATCTCAGTTTCCTTATCTGTAAAATGAGCTGGAGAAGGAAATGGCAAATCCCTCCAGTGTCTTTGCCAAGAAAATCCCAAAATGGTGTCACAAAAAGTATCACATAACTGAAATGACTGAACAAAGATCACACCTACACACACACGAAAACTATCTCTTGCTGCTATGGAAACTATTGCTTTTCCCACTTGATTTTTAGAAATTCATGGAATGAAGTTTTTTTGTGAAGGAGTACTGCCAGTATTAATTTCCCTTTCTTCCATATTTCTGGTGGGGAAGAATTTGTTTCCAAAGTCCGAACATAAGCAAACATGAAGGGATTTTACATTTTCTTTTTTAGTCTGTAATTAAGAACAAACAAAGTAAAGCCAAATGCTATTTTCATGCCTCGTATTTTTCCCCTTTGTAGACCATCATGATCACTGGGCTTGAGAGCCTGATCTCAGCAAGACTCTCCTTTCTTTGAAATCCTCTTTCCCTTGGATGGATTTGAGGCTTTGGGATGGTGTTCCCTTGAATGTTCTAATAGGGTGATTGGGAAATTCTACATATGGATTGGATATTAAAAATGTTTAATTGAATGATTCAGAAAACAAGTCCTCATCTTAAAGCAATCAGGCAAAAAGGCTATTTCTGTACTTCAGGGAAGGAAAAATGTCTTGTAGCATTCTCATGATGGATAATAAATTAGGTCTATCTCTTACATTAGAAATAGTGATAAAACATTGGATTAATAGGATGAGCCTTGGGAAGGAGATTAATATATATTCACATCCCGACTTAGTGATCCCATATCTTAGTGATATGGACATTGTCCTCACTCAAGAAAAATGTATGTGCATTTAAAGTATTGCCTTCCTTGCCTTATTTATTTTGGGGAGAAAGTGAACACTATCTCCATTTGTTATGCTTTACACACAATGAATACAGATACAGTCTGATTTATTTTGTTAACCATTCATGAATGTTTAGAGTTTTCAGTTATGAAACGCTTCTAGTAGACGACAGTAATAGAGATACAATTGTAACCACGATTTAATTTGGAAATTTTCATAACGCCTTACTGCTAGTGTTCAAATATGTAACTACTCCCAACCATAGATACAGAGCTCAGTGTTTGAGTGTGTTGTTTCTTTTCTTCTATCTGCATTTGAACATGCATTAACTTACAAAAAACCAATTCTTTTTGATTTAGCTAAATCCTTTTATCCACATGCATATGACAATTGTTCTTTTAAAAAACAACATTATGAGATGGGCACCTCAAATGTCCTGTTAACGTAGTTTGGCAATTTGGGTAATTTAGTTCAATTTGGCATAGTACTGAGTTATTTGGAAGGGTCTTGAAGCCAAGTAACTTTCAGATAAGAAAATTATGGTGTATCTACTCTTTTGCTTTGATTTAAATGTTATTTCTGCTTTTGTGACCACTTTTTAAAGGATATATTTGTATGTTAGAAAAATTATTCTTCCTACTAAAATTTAAATATTATAATTTAAGAAAAAATTGATTTTCCCTTAATTGTATCAATAACAGTTTCAGAAAAATATCTAGAAGTAAATACTCTAAATTCAATTGGTTCTAAACAAATTTTAATAAAAGACTTTTATAATAGATATATTTTAAATGATATTTTATTTTTTCAATTGCATGTAAAGATAGTCGTCAATTTTTGTTTATAAGATTTTGAGTTCCAAATTTTTCTCCCTACTCTCCTCTCCCTCTTCCCCAAGACAGCAAGCTGACATGGGCTATGTATGTGCTATCTTGTTAAACATATTTCCACGTTAGTCATGTTGTGAAAGAAGAATCAAAAGAAAGGGGAAAAAATAGTATAGTGAAAATAGTATGTTTCATTCTACATTCACACTCCATAATTCTCCTCTGGATGTGCAACAGCATTTTCCATCAAGATTTTTTTTTGTTTGTCTTGGATCATTGTATTACTGAGAAGAGCTAAGTCATAGTTGATCATTACACAGTGTTGCCCTTACTGTATACAATGTTATCCAGGTTCTACTCACTTCACTCAGCATGAGTTCATGTAAATCTTTCCACGTTCTTCTGAAATCTGCCCGCTCATTATTTCTTATAGCACAATAGTATCCCATTATACTCATATACCACAACTTGTTCAGCCATTACCAGTTGATGAGCATTCCCTCAATTTCCAATTCTTTGCTACCATAAAAAGAGTCACTATAAATATTTTTATACATGTAGGTCCTTTTCGATAGTGGCTATATTTTAAAAGGACAGTTAGATAGTGGATAGAGCACTGGGTCTGCTGTCAGAAAGACCTGAATTCAAAGCTGGCCTCAGACATTTACCAGCAGTGTGACCTTAGGCAAGTCACTTAACCTTGTTTGTTCCAACTTCCTCATTTGCAAAATGAGTTGGAGAAGGAAATGATAAATCACTCTAATATCTTTTCCAAGAAAATTCCAAACGGGGTCACAAAGAATCAGACATGACTGAAAAATTACTGAACATTATTAACAACAAAATATTTTAAAGTCTAAATTGATGGAAATGAACATTGGATTCCAAATCACAGATGCTGTCATTTACCACTTATTTAACATGACAAGTCAACCTCACTAGGCCTTACTTTCCTCATGTCTAAACTGAGAGAGTTAGGCAATAAATTTACAATGAATAACCTTAACCATAAAGGAGAGTTGAGAAAAAAAAAATCCTTCCTTTTGTTGAAGAGATGAGTGGGCTAGAGGAAGACAGTATTACCATATACTGGCAGAGGAAATATACAAGTTAGTTGACTCTGCTAAAAATGTGGTTTTTTTTTCTAGTTTTGAATGTTCGTTACAAGAGAAATCACTGAGTAGAATACTAAGAATATATTTGAATATATGTGTATATACACGTACATAGATATACACCCACATATATATACATACATATATATGTATGTATATATATATATATATATACATATATATCCAATATAAAGAATAAACTATTATAAGGGGATTAACCCATCTAAGGATGCTTCCAGCTTTAATCTATGATCCTATACTGCCACTTAGAAATGGTGATAGAGCATAGTATCTCACACTTAGAAAAGACTTGAATAACCATTTCAAAAACAGAGAACGTATTTTATAAATTTTACTTATTTTACATGTTTTGCTATATATATGCATGCATATTTGTAAAATAGAGTGTCCATTCTTATCAAAGTAATAACAGTAAAAGAATTAATATGTAAGAACTAACATGGAGATAGTTCCATCATATACATTAGATTATATATAAATTGAATTTTCTTCCCTATTTGAGATATAGTTTTAACAGGAATAAATTGTCAACTTTTTAACACAATTTTAGAAATCTTTTTGTTTCTTTTATCCCTTATGTGTCCCACTGTATTCTTCCCTCCCCTTTCTCTTAGAGGGCTGTCCTTATAACAAAAAAAGATGGAGGAGGAAGAAAAAGTTAATCAAAACTGACACATCAAAAAATCTGACATCATATGTCATACTCCACACCTATAGTCTCTTCAATAAAACCTAAACAAAAACTCATTCATATTTTACCAAAGAACATTTAAATCCAAAATTAAATCTAATTTTTAGCTTCCAAAATCAACTGGGAATATGACATTTTGGAACATCTAAACTTAAGTTGTTTGAGCTTAGCAGTATATTTTATGTGTAATGAAATGATGTATATGTTGAAAAGAAAAAAATCATTATGCAAAAGTATTTGGGTACACAAATTATATTCAGAACATATTTTGCCTGAAGCTAAAAATCTAAAAATGTAGGGTAATATATTCTGTCCAAATAAAGTTGGGTAACATGGGGGAAAATATTCATTTAAATCATATACACATCCATCTACAAATAAATCACATAAACATTTTCAAAAAAAGCCACATAATCATTCTTTATCCTTTCTACAACCAACAGATAGAATTCCTAACATATCTCTTATATGCAGTGCCTCCAGTACTGCATTAAATACTTTATCCTCACATAACAAAATTCCATCTCCAGGCTCCATGCCTATATGTGTGTATGTGTGTATGTGTGTGTATGTATGTACTTATATGATGTCACCCAAGGTTTGAATATGTGCTCTCCTCATTTCTGCCTTCTAGAATTCCAACCATCCTTCAGGCTCAGTTAAAGTGCCAAATTCTCCAAGAAACATATTCCCAATCCTCACTATTTCTAGTCCCCTTTTCCTCCAAACCATCAATTTTTGTAATTTCATTCATTCAGTTATTTATTTATTTATTTATGTGTATTTGTGCATTTTCAACCCACTAAAATATAAACTCCTTCACAGCAGGGACTGTTGGTTTTTATCTTGGTGCCACCAGCACCTAGTGCATAGAAGTTTATTGGATGAATGGATGGATGGATGTATTCGCTTACTGTTTAGAGTTCTTAGTGGCCTACAAATCGAATACATCTGAGTTCAATTATCATGAAGACCATGGGCAAATGAAATAATGTCTCGGTGACTTGAGCAGCTCCATTAAAAATATATCCTCTTGGGTTTGGTAGAAGGAATGCCTACTCTGTGTGTCTGTCTGTGTGTATACGTACATATATGTATATATTCATACATATGTGTACATATATATTTATATTTACTTAATGTTTTGCATGACTTCACATGTATAGTCAATATCACATTGCTTGCTTTATCAAGGAGATGAATATGGAAGAGAATTTGAAATTCAAAACTTTTAAAATGAAAGTGAAAATAATTTTACATATAATTGGAATATATTTAACAAGTTAAACATATTGGAAACATAGCGTTTATTTTTAACATTTTTTTTATTTTGAGTTTCAAATTGTCTCTTCATATTGAGAAGATAATATCAATTATACATGTAAACTCATGAAAAACATATTTCCATATTGCCCATGTTGCAAAAAGAAAAGGAAGGATTATAAAGTGAAAAAAATATATACTTCAAGTTGCGCTCAGTTCACAAGAGCTTTCTTTGGAGGTGGATACCATTTTTCATTATGGATCTTTCGGAATTGTCTCAGATCATTATATGGATCAGAGTAAGTTTTTCATAGTTGATCATAAGTACAATATTGCTGTTTCTGTCTATAAGGCTCAGTTGGCTCTGCTCAATTCACTTTGTATCGATTTGTATAAATCTTCCAAGGTTTTTTTCTGAAACCATCAAGCAAGTCATTTCTTATGGCACAACAGTATTTTAATCATGTTCATATACCAAAATTTGTTCAATCTTTCCCTAGTTGATGGACATACCCTTAATTTCCAACTCTTTACTACCACAAAAAGAACTGTTACGAATATTTTTGTAAACATCCCTTTTTTTCCTATTTATTTTGTCTCTTTAGGATACAGACATTGTAGTGATATTGTGGGGTCAATGTATAAGCACAGTTTGAAAGCCCTTTGGGGATAGTTCCAAATCATTCTCCAGAATAGTTAGATTAATGTACAATTCTATCAGTAATGCATTAGTGTCCCTGTTTTTCTACATCTGCTCCAGCATTTGTCATTTTCTTTTTCTGTCATGTTAGCCAAGCTGATAGGTGTGAAGTGGGACTTCAGAGTTGTTTTAATTTGCATTTCTCCAATCAATATAGTAATTTAGAGCATTTTTAATGTGAATATAGATAGTTTTGATTTCTTCTATAAATTGTTAATATCAAATGACTTTTGGAATGACTTTTTGGGGTTTTTTGTTTTGTTTTAATTTGACTCAGTTCTATATATATTTGGGAAATGAAGATTTTATCAGAGACCCTTGCTATAATAATTTTCCCCAGTTTCCTGTTTCACCTTTGGTTGCATTAGACTTCTTTATACAAACTCTTTTAAATTTCATGTATCTCAAATTATCCACATGATCTTCTCTGTTTCTTATTTGGTCACCAACTTTTCCCTTATCCATAAATCTGATATGTAATTCTCCCATGCTGCCTTAATTTGCTTATGATTTCACCTTTTATGTCTAAATCATGTACTAATTTTGACCTTATCTTGGCATAGACCATGAGATGTTGGCCTATGCAAGTTTCTGTCAAACTGCTTTTCAGTTTTGTCCTTATGTTTTGTCAAATAGTGAGCTCTTGCCCCCAAAGCTTGAGTCTTTGGGTTTTTATTAAATGCATGATTACTATAATAATTTATTACTATGTATTATATGCCTAATCTATTTCACTGATCTACCACTCTATTTCTTTGTCATTATCAGATTGTTTTGATGATTAAGCCTTGGTAATATAGTTTAAAAGCCAGTACTAATAGACCACCTTCTTTCACATTCTTTCCCCATTGATTCCTTTGATACTACTGACCTTTTGTACTTCCAGATGAATTTTGTTACTATTTTCTAGCTGTATAAAATAATTCTTTGGTTGTTTGATTAGTATGGCACTGAATAAGTGATTGCTTTAGGTATAATTGTCATTTTAATTATATTGGTTCAGCCTACCCATAAGCAATTAATATTTCTCCAGTTGTTTAGATCTGTCTGTATTTGTGTGGAAAGTGGTTTTTATTTAATTATTGTTTTCATTTAGTTCTTGGGTTTGTTTCAACAAGTAGAATTCCAAGTATTGGGATATTGCATTTCATTAAAAAGATTTTTCTATACCTATTGAAATAATCATATTTTTTTATTGAAATGCTCAATTATGGCATAGCCCTCACAGTGCATATTTGTGATACATTGCTGTAATCTTCCTAGCATTTATTTAAAATTTTTCCATCAATATTCATTAGGGAAATTGGTCTACAATTTTCTTTCTCTGTTTTTGCTCTCTTTCTTTTAGGTATTAATGTTGTAATTGTGTCATGGGAAAAATTTGGTAGGATTCCTTCTTTACCTTTTTTCCCCCAAATAGTTTATATAGTATTAGAATTAATTGTTCTCTATATGTTTGGTAGGTTTTTTTTTTTTCCCTTAGGGAACTCATTGGTGGCTTTTTCAATTTCTTTTTTTCTAATATAATGTTATTTAAGGATTTTATTACCTCTCTATTTTTGTAGACAACTAATATTTCGTAAATATTAATCCATTTCACTTAGATTTTTACTGGCATCTAACTGGGCAAAATAATTCCCAATAATTGTTTTTATTTTATCTTTATTCGTAGTATACTCACTCTTTTTATTTTTGATGCTAGTAGGTTGTCCTCTTTTTTTTTAACAATTAAGATAAATGCTTTATCCATTTGTTCCTAAAATGAGCTCTTAATTTCATTAACTCATTGATTTTTTTAATCTTTCAATTTATTAATCTCTTTTTTAATTTTCAGGATTTTCATTTTGGTGTTTAATTGGACATTTTTAATTTGTTCTTTTTCTAGTTTTTTTTTTATTTGAGTGCTGAATTCATTGATTTGCTTTTTCTTTTATTTATGTGTGCATTTAGAGATCTAAATTTTCCCCTAAGTACTGCTTTGGCTACATCCCATAAATTTTGGTATGTTGTCTCATTGTTGTCATTATCTTTAATGAATTTATTGATTGTTCCTATGATTTATTGTTTTGTCCACTAATTCTTTAGGATTAAATCATTTATTTTCCAATTAATTTTTAATCTGGGTTTCCAAGACCTTTTTATTGAATATAATTTTTATTGCATTATGGTCTAGAAAGGCTTCATTTGATATTTCTCCTTTTTTGCCTTGGTTTATGAGATTTTTGTGTCCTAATACATGATAGATTTTTGTGAAGGTGCCATGTTACAGCTGAACAAAAGGTGTAATCCTTCCTATTTACATTCAGTTTTTCCAGAGGTCTATTATATCTAACATTTTCAAAATTTGATTCTCATCTCCTTAACTTATTTCTTAATTGTGATTAGTATTATCTAGTTTTACCTAGATTTATCTAGAGAAGGGTAAGCTGAAGTCCCCCAGTAGTATGATTTTACTATTTCCTCTTGTTATTTATTTAATTTTTCCTTTAAGAATTTGAATGTTCTGCCGTTTGGTGGATATTTGTTTACTCTTGATATTACTTCATTGTCTGTGGTACCTTTTAACAAAATGCATTTTCCCTGATTTCTCTCTTAATTAGATCTATTTTTTTACTTTTGATTTTTCTGAGTTCATGATTATTACCTCTGCCTTTTATACCTCAACTGAAGCATAATAGATTCTACTTCAACACATTTATTTTAAACTCTGGGTATGTCTTTCTGTGTAAAGTTTGTTTCTAGTAAACAACATATCAATAGATTTGGGTTTGTAATCCATTTTGTTATCTGGTTTTGTTTTATGAGTGAGTTCATCCCATTCACTTTCAGTTATGTTTACTGTGTATTTCCTTCCATCTTTTCTTTTTTGATGTTTATCCTTTTCTCTTTTTCTCCCTGTCCCTCCTCAAAGGTCTCTTTTGCTTCTGACCACTGCCTCCCTTAATCTACCCTCCCTTTTATCACCCTTATTCATTTCTCTTATCCCTTTCCCCTCCTCCTTCCATACTGGGTAAGATAGATTTCTATATCCAACTGAATGTCTCTATATCTTCTTCCCTCTTTGCACCAATTCAGATGAGAATGAGGTTCAAGTGTTGCCTTTCAACTTCCCTTTTTGTCCCTCCAATATAAAAGTTCTTCCTTCCTTGCCTTTTCTTTGTGAAATAAATTTCCCTATTCTTCTCCCCTTTCCCTCCTCCCAGTACAACCCTCTTTCTCATCCCTTCATTGGGGGAGGGGAGGAGGATCATCCCAACAGAATTAACTCATACCTGCATCCTCTATCTATATAGGCTTTTTCTAACTTCCCTATTAATGATCAAGTTCTTGGGAGTTACACATACCATCTTCCCAAAAAGGAATATGAACAGTTTATCCTTATTAAGTTCCTTATGATTTGTCTTTCATGTTTAGCTTTTTGTATTTCTCCTGCATTTTTTGTTTCAATGTCAAATTTTCTCTTCAACTCTGGTCTTTTCATCAGGAATGCTTGAAAGTTGTTAATTTCACTAAATGTCTACTTTTGCCCCAAAAGATTAGAATACTCAATTTTGCTAAATAGAATATTCTTAGTTGTAATACTAGCTCCTTTGCTTTTCAGAACATCATATTCCAAGCAAGAATTTTAGTAACTTGCCTAGTCACGCAGCCAGCAAGTATCTAAGGAAAGATTTAGGTTAATTAAAATTCAGGTCTTCCTGATTCCAAATCCAACATTCAATCAACTATGCCATCTATCTGCCTTAGATACACTTTTATATTGCAAGTATTAATACAAATCTATTTGTATCAAAAACAAGCACATATAAAAATATTTCCTACCTTATTTTCTGCAATTTAATCTTTAATATAGTATAAATAGAAAGCCCCAAGTGATTTTTAGATGAAATTTCAGAGTGTGGCATTTTAGGTTCTAGCAAGCAGCAAGGTCATTTTGGTATTCTCAAGGATAGTTTATTTGCATTCACTGACCCTAAAATGTAACATTGAGAAGATATTCTGTAATGATGAAGCTTTTCCTGTTTTTCTCATAAGACATAAAGACTAAAATTTTGCCATTTAGGAGATTTTTTAAATTCTATCCTGAAATATCAGAAATAGTACAAATAATAGAAATGACTATCACACAAGCAAAACTGTATGAATAGGAAATGACTCTCACTCTCACTGTCCTATTATATCCAACTTTAAAAAAAAACGCTCAACAGTAGAAGTTTTTAGAGTGTACCTATATACATATATTTGCATAGATATGTATACACACATATACATGCATACATGCATATATATACGATGTGTTCTAGAGAAAGAGATTTGAAAGCCAAAAGGGTACAGATAATATTTCTGAGTTATGATTCTTTGGAAAGTAATAAATGAATCTTTTCAGGTTGTCATTCTATTTGCTGGATGATTTATCAGTGAAACTAAGCACAATTGAAAAAATACATGCATATATACATATATGTGTGTATGTATATGTCTCTGTATGGAAGGAGAAAGAGAGGGAGAGAGAGAGAGAGAGAGAGAGAGAGAGAGAGAGAGATCCATTATTTCAAAGATGAATACTTTTTGTACCAACACATTTTATAGCCCTTTCATACTTTATCACCACATGAAATTCTTGTTCATAACTATATACCAGTACTAACAATCAAACCATCTTCTCCCAAATCCTTTTGTTGAAAGTTTCTACCATATAAAGTGAATTTACTGGGATTTTTTTTAGGACTTAAGGCTTTGCTTTGAAAAATTTTTAATGCATTTCAGCTTATATTATTATTTAGCTTATGTTTAATGCAATATTTTACTTTATAAACGAAATAAAAATATAATTTAACCTATATTTTAGTCAAAAATTGTACTGTCATAAATATTGCAAAATCAGTATCAAAGTATAGTGCTAATAAATAATTTTCCTGTAAGCTAAGTCTATTATGATGAAGGTTTTCTCCATGGAATTATTGTAATGTGAGACATTGGTATTTCCTACATCACATGGTAGGTTCCACCATAAAGCTATGTAAAATAAGAGAGATAGAGTCTCATGAATGTTTGCAGAACAGGAACAAAAGGGTAAAGTTATTTCATATTTTATATGAAATTCCAATTCTTTTTTAATCATACTATGGCATTTAATATGTGTATTACTGTAACATTATACATTTTCCACTTGGTTATCCTTCATGCTCAAAGAGGACCAAAATGACATCAGTATATCCAGATCAAGGTACAGTGTGTCTGGCTGGTCAGAACAATACAAATTCAGATGGCTGTACCACAAGTTGGGCACAATTAGTCCATAAGAACATTTGGAATGGAGCTGTTACATTTCCCAATATGTATAGTGGGGATAGAATAGATACATTCTATCCCCATTAAACCTTGGGATAGAATCTCTACTGTTTTCTACAGGAACCTCAAGGTACTTACATCCCACATAGTTGAAGCTCGGTATTTTGAAGGCCCCTAAATAATTTTCAGACATTCATAACTTAAGTGTGACTCTGATCTGTATCCAGTTACCCATTTCCTGATTGTTTGTGTCTCTGCCTCTAGTCATCTTAACATGCCACTATGAACTCAAGGTTTGAGGCTAGCCATTAATACCAAATCATGGATTTCAATACTTTGTCAGGTTGCTTATCTCAGGATCAGGTGAGGAAGAGTTGGTGGTTTGTGTGAGGACTGAATGAGTGCTGAATTTCTTTTGGAAAAAAAAAATAATTGCTAGCATTTGTATAAAGCTTTAATGTTCACAGACCATGAACAAATATTGTCTAATTTTACCCTCATAACAACTCTGTAATGTAGATGCTATTATTACCTCCATTTCATGCAGGAGGAAACTGGGACAAACAGAAATTACGTATCTTTCCCAGGGTCACAATTCTAATAAGTGTCTGAGGCTGGATTTTAACTTAGGATTTCCAGACTCCAGTTCCAGTGCTCTATCCTTGGAGCTACGTAGCTCAGCAACCAGTTTTTGTCATCAGAAATTGAATTTTCCTGCCTAAATATGCCCGTTGGAACTATCTAGGGTTGCTATTTCAGCATATATTTTCTTAGGATTCCCAGATCTCTCCCTGAAATAATCAATCAGACCAAGAGTTTGATAGATGGCCAAGACATTGAGGACATTTGAATCTTCAGTTGTGAGAGGAAAGAACTCTTGGCTTTAGAGTCAGAAGACTTGGATTCACATCCCAACTCTGGCACTTACTACTTTTCTGGCTTTGCCGAAGTATTTGACCTCATTTATAAAGTAAAGAGATTGGACAGTATGTTCTTTCAGGTCCCTTTTTGGCCTGTATTTATCATACTTTGATACCTCCTAGATCTAATGCTTCTTGTGAGAATCCAGTCTCATCCTGTATTCTTTGAGCTAAATCAGAGACAAACAAAACTTTCAGGGGGAAAAGGGTTAATTTCTATAAAGTGAATGGAGTCTTTCCTCCAAAGGTATTCTGGAGCCAGTTAGAACTTGCCAAATATTACATTTTCCTTGCAGGTATTTTTACCTGGGAAATCAACAAGCATTACAAATCAAGATTGATTTTGTTTAATTTATCTACAATTAAGAAAGTGAGGGAGAAAATGTTAATAAAGCTTATTAAACTTAAAAGCTTAATACACATTTACATACATTTCTTTTCAAAAGAGCCAATTCTTAAATAGTTAGTTGCCCTCTCCTCCTTACCTCCTTACTTGACTTCACAACTGGAATAAAAAATCATCTATGAACACTTTTTAATATATCAATTCCTATATTTTTAGTCAGTGTCAAATTGATTTAATTTATCTACAAGGAAACTCTGTTAAGCCAAACTTGATGCTCTTGTGACATCAAAAAGCTCAAAGATGATGAAAATGAAGTTCTTGAATCATAAGATAATTCTAATAATAGAATGTTAGAGCCAGAGGAAAAAATTGTCATCTTGTCCTTCTCCTAAAATTACAGACAAAGAAACCAGCATAAAGCAGTCAAATTGGCTGTCCAAAGACTTTAGGCAAGTCGGAGACTTGAACTGAGGCCTCGGGAATTCCTATCCAATATTCTATTACCTGAACCATGATTCAGCTAATACCTCCTATATTCATTAGTTGTGTAACCTGTCTCTTAATGTAGTTGATATGCCTAACATGTTGGTTTAATTTCTATCTGAATTATCTCTTGTGTTTTAATGCCCCTTTCTTAATGTTTTGCTCTCAAACTTCATACCTGAACATGTTGTGTAGATATATGATCATTAAAGCCAACCACTGTTTAAAATGTATTTATTCTAAACAGCCAACTTTGAAAGATATTTAGAAAATATTTGTCTTAATCTAGCCTTTCTATATTAGTAGATGAAATGATGTGTGTGTGTATGTGTGTGTGTGTGTGTGTGTATGTGTTTATATCTTTTAGACCTGGCATATGTGGTCCTGCAGGTTTTCAAAAACTGTTGGTTTTAGGAGAAAGTCAGTCAGTCATAGATTTGAAGCCGACTATTTCCAAGTGATATGAAATTTTCTACATATAATATTTTATCATACATTTATGATGTGGTGTAGTAAAAAACACTAATTTGGGAGTCAGTAGACTTGCATTTTAATTCCACTTCTTCCACAAACTAGCCATATGAACATGAGCAAATCACTTCACTGTGGTTTCACTTTTTTTAATAAAGTGAGATTTTTGAAAATTATGTCTATGCCAGCTCAAAAAAAAATGCTACTAATTATGTGCTATTTGGTTTTCTCTTTTAATCCATGTAGATTTGTAAATAACCAAATTATTCTCTCACTTCTTACTTTTGCTATAAATAAACTTTAGGTCAGATACTGAATTGATCCCCATGATATTTGACAGAAATTATGGAAAAAAGAATGGTAGACCCTTTAAACTGTACTCTTGCTTCTTTAATGAAGCAGTTTGCTCATCAAAATGACTCATTACTAAGCACTGGGTTGATATAATATGCAACCATATTTAACTCTAAGCATCATATTCACAAATAACCATTCAAGTACAGAATCCAAATTCTGAATGATACCTTTTAAAATTTCAATATTAAAGAAAAGTCTGAATATTCATTGCTTGAATTCAAATAATTCTGTAAAATAATTGCTGCAAATCCAAAACAATTTACTGCATGGTTTGATTATGACATAGTAAATGTGTAGCCTCAGTTTCACTATTGGTAAAAAGGAGAGACTAATCTAGGTGACTATAAAGTGTTTGCTAGCTTTAAATCCAATCAGCATAAAAAAATACTGACATCCTTTGATATATCAGTGTAACTAAGTATGGCTTTTCTCCATATTGTGGATCTGTAGAAAAGTTACCAACATTCTTGGTATTCTATGGGTCAATACTTATTTAAAACCATCAATTATGTGCACCCTCCAATCTTTTGACTTTTACTACCCAGCCAGAGGACATATCATTTCATATGAAATATTTTTTCCACAAATGTCATATCAAATAAAGCAATAAAATATTACCCCAGGTACATTGTATAATGGGTTGCCACACACCATAAGGATGCACAAGGAAGATATGCAACCATGAATGACGCATTAAGGGGTATATTTCATTAACCTCTGTAGCTAGGGCACTTGTGAGGAAGGCAAAAATTAAAGAATATCTGTGGCCATCCTACAGTGTTAAATACATGCCTGGGGAGATGTATTATCAGTCCAGCATTGTACAGATGCTAATATTCTCTGTTTTCATCATTGCTGTCATCACATTCCTCTCTGTTCTCTTCTGGGTGTTGTACTGTCTCTGCCTCAAGTTTTCTGTGAATTGCTTCTCTCTTTCCATAATATGATCCCTGCTACATATCACTGAGCAGCTTTCTACTTCCATCTATTCAGGTTCATTGAGTAGAAAACCTATCCCTGACAAGACTTTCTTGATTGGCATGCAAATGAACCTGAGACAAGACAAAAAGCTAGGTGAAATATGCAAGACCCACATTTCTAAATTTATTATTTGTGTGTATGTGTGTGTATATGTATGTATAAAAAATCCATGATTTTTGTTTATTACATTTTACGTTATCTCAAACCGCACTGGTTTTCGTACATGCTCATACATTTACAATGTCTTATATAGGTATCATATAACATTTTTTAAGACTAAAATATCTAGACAAAACACCAAGGATCATAGATTTAGAGTTGAAAGGACCCTTAGAGATTACTGAGGCCAATCTCTTTATTTTACAAATAAGGAAACTGAGGCTGAGGGAGGTGATGGCATAAAGTCATGCAATTAATAAATGTCTAGGGTGAAATTTGACCTTGAATTATCAGTGCTATACTCACTACGTCACATTGTATTGTCATAGTTTTTTGAGAAATAATCCAACCATTGTCATGTTGGTAGTTTTTCAGTGTTTAAGTGCTTGTTATTATACCTCATAATTTGAGTTTTTAAAAGCAAGAGTATTTTAAAAATGAATTGGGTTATTAAAAAATTAAAAGATTAAAAATTCAGTAGGAAAAATCCAACATGAGTAAAAGTATTGAAAAGGCAGTATCATTTATTGGGAGACTATTTTAATACTAGTTTTATAAACCAGTGGTTACTCCCTTCAGTGAATGCAGATTACAATCTATTCATTCCTCATTTTGTATAATTATGCGTATATCCTCCTGTAAATCTTGTCTTTCTTCTGTATCACTTGACATTAAATAGATACTAATGGAAAATGGGGGCTGTCCTTTACTGTTTCCTCATTCTTTCTACATGACTGATCATAATTCTCTCTAATAATACACATGATGCCTCTTACACTATCCGAATCTTCCCCTCAGCTGACCTAGGTTTTACTGCCCCCTTCCCTTCCCTTCCCTTGCCTTCCCTTGCCTTCCCTTGCCTTCCCTTGCCTTCCCTTGCCTTCCCTTGTCTTCCCTTGCCTTCCCTTCCCTTCCCTTCCCTTCCCTTCCCTTCCCTTCCCTTCCCTTCCCTTCCCTCACCCTTCCCTTCCCTTCCCTTCCCTTCCCTCACCCTTCCCTTCCCTTCCCTTCCCTTCCCTTCCCTTCCCTTCCCTTCCCTTCCCTTCCTTTCCTTTCCTTTCCTTTACCCTTCCCCTGTCCTGTCCCCTGTCCTCTCCCAAAACCTTAAACCTACTATAATCTGAAACTGGGACTCCAAGATGCCCCTGCCAAGGGCTCCTGGATCTCCCCCAGCTTTACAGTGATTATCAATAGTAACTGTTGCTGTTTATCACCCAGCCTGGTCTCTTTCTTTTCCTTGACCTCATTAAAGGGGCCATGCCCTAGCTACTTCTTAAACAGGCCTATTCAATGAATGGGTGTTGCCTCACTCTAAGTGAGTACCTGCAAAGATCTTGGCCTAAAGGGTCCAAGGTCTCTCAGTGTATCCTGGGTCATCTCCAGTCATCCTAATGAATATCTGGTCACTGGATTCAAAGGGCTCTGGAGGAAAAGTGAGGCTGGTGACCTGCGCAGTCCTCCCTCACTCAAGACAAAGTCAAATGCAAGTCATGTCATCATTTCTCTGATGGCATGCTCTTCTTTGGCAACAAAGAACGAACACTATCTGAGACTTTCCTGATAACATGTTGTATCCTATGACTACCCAAAAATGATCCTCTACTTTACACTTTGAGTGACCATACTTGTAGTAGTTCCAGCTTCAATTTTATAACATAGGATTTCCCATTCTTTCTAAAGTCATAGATACCATATACAGTTTGATGAAGTCAATGCACCCTTTTCAGAATATTTTAAATGCGTAAAATAAGATGTAAAGGATTATGAAGAAAATCAGTTAAACTGAAAATAGCTATAAAATATTTTTAAAGTAACTTTAGGTTAATAACCCAATATATAGCATCATTGTATGGCAAATTAGTCATGTTCTATTATACCTTTACTGAATATAGCTATTACCTTTTCTATCCAAATCATTTTCTTTTTTAATTTATGGAATAAAACATGCATTTACATATTATAGCACAATAAAAAAGATGACTGTAAATGAAGCTATTATCTTTTGGAAAATATGGATTGTCCTATGGTTTTTACACATCTATCTGCCAGCTCTGGATTAGTTTTCTAGTGCTTGATCAAAAACCTTGATCCTGAAATAAATTTGGGGGTGAACCAAATTTGTGCATTAGTTTGGAAGATGTGGTTGATATTCCTAAAAGTGACACGCTAAGATGATATTGTACAACATAGTGTTTCTCTTATGTATGATGTGTTGAAACGAATGTTTAAGATGCCAAATCAAGCCTTTATAGCATTTCTGATTGGATATGCCTCTTTTAACGCATATTTTGGTTTTTGTTCCTTTGGTTGTTGGAATTAGAAGGTTTAACCTTAGCTCAGGAATTTATTTTCCCAAAGAAATGTGGAATAAAGACTGTACTGTTTTTCATTTTACTTAGAAGAACTCTTTGTAAATCAAGATCACTGTTCTTGAAATGGGGTCTCTTTTTTAATAGGGCAATATTGTTACTTTTTGAAAGGCAACCTGAGAACAATGACAAGTTGTCATTAGAACTGAAACTTTGGAGAATGGTCCAGGACCCCATTTGGATGGTTGCCCACCTAAATTGTTCTAAATACCTGTGATATCACTGCCAAGCTACCTGTTCAGCAAAAGCATTAATGCAGTGGATGACCAAATTGGCTTAAACATTTTGACCTCCATTTCTTTTTTTTTCCTTCTTATGCATGATAAATAGAGGTCTGTCTATGATAATTATCTGATGTGTATCTCCACAGGAGAGTTTTAGAACACACAAACCCTTTGGGCTAACTGTTAGCCTGCTAAATTGCCCAGTGGGTATGGGGTATTACCTCTTATTAATCTTTCAGTGAAATTTTAGAATTTTTTTTCTGCTTAAGGCAATCACTAATGAATCAATTTTAATTTATAGGCTAAAATAAAATCCTCATTAAGCCTGACAAACTGTAGCCTCAGGTAAACACAAAGCATTTCCACTCCAGAGCTAAATGATTTCTGCTCTAGATGCTCCTTATTCTGCTAGCACTAGAGTTGGGTTCAGGGGTCCCATGTCACATCAGAAAAGGCAGCCGCTCGGTAGAAACCATAAAAAAGTAACTCCAAAGTCAAGCACTAAGATGTTGTGTTTCTTGTGGATGGGCAAGAAAATCGCACAAAGACTAAGTACATTGATAAGTATTCTAAATAAATACTTAAGACTATATTTTTGGCTGTTATGGTTTTCATTTGAATCTACATGAAATGAAAGGATGCATTTGGAAGTTTACTGAAGATGTGTGAATTGCCCTTCAACACTTTTGGCAGCTGTGATGTGATTAAATGTGTTGTTGCAAGTAAAAACAAATCACTTTCCATATCTGGTAGGAAGAAATCCATAGGATCGCAGGTCTAGAACTGGAAGGGACTTTGGAGTGCTCCACGTCTAACACTTTCTTTTGCAGATGAGGAAAATGAGTCCCAGACAAGTGAAGTTATTTGCCTAAGGGTATTTGCAGATGCTGTCTTAACCCAAAAATAGATAGATAGATAGATAGATAGATAGATAGATAGATAGATAGATAGATAGATAGATAGATAGAAAGATAGATAGATAGATAGATAGATAGATAGATAGATAGATAGATAGATAGATAGATAGATAAACAGACAGACCAGCACGGATAGATAGACAGACAGACAGACAGACAGGTAGGTAGATAGATAGATAGTCAATCTACATTTCTGTACCAGTTTTGTTGTCTAAATATTCTCTCATGAGTTGTTTCTTTTTAAAATTATTTAGAGGTCTTTAACTTCTTTGCAGTCAGTTATTTATCTTACTTTATCTTTTTCTGAACTATTTTTACCACCTTGTGGAGTGCTTTTATTTGGAGATTACTGATATATTTTCATTAAAGAAATTGCCATCTTAAGCCTTAGACTTTGACTGTTAAAGCATTCTAGATATGGAATCATGACTGGTACAGCCCTGTAGTTAACCAATCTAGTTGTATGTCCTTGCTTCTGTCTTTGATTCCTTTGCTGTTTTGTCCTATCACTTTTCATCCCTCTCTTAATTCCACCCCAGTTTACCACCATCATCTGTACTTTCTCCTGTACTCTTGAGTTACTGAACTGTGCTATGGAAAGTACAACAGCTGTGCCAAGTGAATCCACTACAAAGTATATCTAAAATTATAATGTATATAACAATTGGGGACCTACTTTATATTATATAGTATATGTAATATGTATATAAAGTTGGTCCCAATTTTATGTAATATATTCTATATTTACATAAGTTGTATTTATATTATATCAATATCAATTTGTATTTATATTTATTTCTAAATTCATATAATTATATGCTATGTCATATTTATATAATATATAATTATGTGCAATATTATATACATTATGTAAGCTGGGCTTTGCCTTTTATTCCTTCCACTTTTCTTCTCTAACTGCCTATGACTGCTTTCCCTCCCTCTCAGTAATGGGCTTTGCCTTTTACTTTACAGACTGTTGAGAATGTCAGTTCTTATGCCCTCTTCTACATTGTCCCTCTCCCTTGATTATTAATTTCTTCTAATTTCTTTTTGTTCCAGTCTCTGAGAAAGAGAAGGTCAAACCTTCTAATTCTATTCTTGATGCCTTCTTTTCCTTCATATTCCACCTCAATATGCAATACCTCTTTCTCTATGCCAACTATGATACCCTATTGTATGTAAGAAGCAATTGGTGCAATGGATAGAGTGCTGATCTTGAAGTCGAGAATACCAGGAATTTATTAATAATTGGAACCTGGGCAAATCACGTAATGCTTCTGTTTGTTCCCTCTTCTGTCTCTTGAAATGTAATTCAAGGACCATTTCTCTGTTAGGCCTTTCCTAATCTTGTACCTATGCATTCCCAGTTAAATCCCTCTTCTTGAAATCTTTCTCTCCCTCTTTCTCTGTCTCTGTCTCTGTCTCTGTCTCTGTCTCTGTCTCTCTCTCTCTCTCTCTCTCTCTCTCTCTCTCTAATTGTGTACATGTTTCCCCCCTCCTCCATAGCAGAATATAAACTCCTTGAGGGCAAACGTTATTTCATTTTGATGCCTGTATCCTCAAGACCTTGCTCAGTGCATAGCATGTAGTAGATACTTAATAAAATCTTAATTCAATTGATTGTTATGATAATAACCGCTATTTCATTTGATATAGCTATACCACAAAGAACTCCGTATTTAGAATGAGACAACCTATGTTCCACCCACATTTAAATTCCAACTGTGCCACATCATACCTCTGAGGCATTAAGGCCACTTCTTGGATCTATATTCCTTGATGTTTGTTAAATGAAGGGTTTAGATTATATGCTCTATATAATCTTTTCATTCTAAACTCATGATCCTCCATATATAATAGCTAGTATGTCAATAGCAATTCCGGGTGTACAAAGTACTTTTCTTACAACAACCTTATTCAAGATAGTTCATATAATCTTACCTCCACTTCACAGATAAACAATGTGAAACTCAGAAAGTTTAGGTGACTTGCTTTGGGTCACAACACTAGGAAATGTGAGAGCTGAAACTCAAACCTAGAGTTAGTTTGTTCTACTCCATGATTATACCAAAAGAACCACAAATTGACACTTCCAAACCAAACCTACATTCTCCCCTCTATCCCTATCAGCATTTTCTCCCAAAGTTCTTTCAATGGCATCACCTTTCTTTCCACCAGGCACAGACACTTGTTGCTTTGGAATCATCTTTGACTCCTCCATGTCCTTTATTACCATCCCTAACCACCCCTGCCACCCAGTGTCCACAGACTTGAGATGTCCTATGATTCTACCTCAGTATGTTTCAAATCTGTCTTCTCTGATTTTCTTTTCCACCATTCTAGTTTTAGACCTCATTTTCTCCGTTAGACCATTACAATAGTAGCCTTAACCTTTTTAAGGCACAGTCCTAGTCATGTCACTTGACAGCTTCAAGTGATCCCCATTGCCTCCAGTTTGGAACCCAAACTCCACAGATTGGCACATTGATTGATTTGTTTGTTTGTTTATTTGCCACTCCCCAAGTATGTTCTATGTTTCACTGTGCTTTGTTGCTACTGTGCTACTTACCATCTCTGGGATATTCTCTCCTCATGGTGACATCTCAAAATTCTACCCATGTTGAAGGTGAAGCACAATTGCTTCTCAGCCTCTCTGAAGTCATATGTGACCCTACAGCTCTCTACTTACATTCTTTACAACAATTCTGCCTTGGCTCAAGTGATTTTGTGTGTTTGTGGTACTCTCCTTGCTAGCTTCTGAGCTCCTGGCCTGCAGGGACTAAGTTTTAGTCATCTTCATTTCTTCCATAGCTTGTGGAGTACCTGATACCGAGAAGGTAGTTTAGCAAATACTTATAGACGGAAAATGTACCATACCTTTATTTTAATCTTTTATTTGAATGTTATTGTTAGGGTAATATAAGGGATGGGAAAATCAAATTCCTAAGAATGATTTTACCTACTGGTGTTAATAACACTATCGAATGACTTTAGGTAAAATTATTATGTATTTTATAAACGCTGAATTATATTTTCATTTTGTTCTGCCTCAGGTTTCCAGTTTTAGTTAAGACTTACCACTTGCCCTTCTCAAAAATAGTTTGGTGAAACTAAGTGAATTTATTTCAAATCAGTATAATGAAAGTGTAGCAGTGTGTTCTAAATGTTCTCTACCTAATATGGCCCATTCTGAAGCAATAGGTCATTTTAGTTGTATGTTTGCATTGGCAGTCAACTGTAGGTGAGTTTGGATTGCTTAAGCTTATATTTCTTTCCTTTTAACTCAAAGTCACCCTATGTTCTGCCAGATATTAAACAAGTTAGCATGGACAAATGCAGTGAATTGATTTCATCTTTTCTTTTTTGGTGTATAATAAAAAGTAACCCCCAATATTAAAGAATTCTCAAATTAACCAAAACCCACTAAGTCTGTGGAGGAGATTCAAAGTAAAATTACGAATACTGTTAACTTGCATATGTCACACTGCATAGTCTGATTATCCTTTTTTTTTAATCTCTTGACTTCAGATGCAATAATCGAACACAGTGCGCTGTGGTAGCAGGTCCTGATGTGTTTCCAGACCCATGTCCAGGAACCTACAAATATCTTGAAGTGCAGTATGAATGTGTCCCTTACAGTATGTATATTTCTGTACTTTTTTTCCCAAAACCAAATATGATCAAATCTTTTTGTTATTGTTTTGTAGTATCTGGACAGATGAACCACTTTGTTTAAGATGATGGTTAGACAATCAATGAGAAAAAAGTAGGAAAATACATTCACATAAAGTATAATGTCATCAAACTAGTCCTTGAAATTGCCTTTGGTAAGTGTCTATTTGGAGATCATATTCTTTTCCCTCAACTCAAGAAACAGAGTATAGCCTTCATGTATCCAAAGAATTTAATTCTGAACTTATGATTCCTTTTTGTTATACCCAGGAATATGAAAAACAGTGAATGTCCATTTTAAGATGTTTGTCATTTATAATGATTTTAATATAAAATAGCAAATATTTCGAGATATAAGTTGAGAGGGGATTATACCAGGTTCTACCAACTTGTGAGACCTCAGTACATCCCTCATCCATGCAAGCAAATAGAAAATGAGTTATGAAAGATATACTCAGGGATGAGTGGTGTAGAAATTGCTAAAATGAGAGTCCTGATAGAAAAAAAACAGCTACATCTAAGTCTCTTAAGGTGTCAAATTTTGGAAGACTAGAAATAAACTCATTTAGAGAGTATTTTAGGGAGAAAGGACTAAATGGCTTATGTGAAATGAAGCAATTTTCATAGCTTTCATTTCGTAGAAGTTGGATATTTGCCTTGTTTGTCTTATTGCCAGTTGTGGTATACATCAAGCACCTTTTTTGTCTTCAGGCATATTAGAGAACTAAAACTCTGACATACAACAATCTCTAGTTTTTCTATCCTGAAGTCCTAGGTTTTCAAATTTAGAAAAATTTGTTCTTGATATGAAATAGTTGTAGGATATAGGATTTCTTAATGAGAATCAAGTCATTGAATCCTATATGAATGTATTCAATATTCAGGTCAGTCCAGAACCATGAAACACCTGGGCTCACCCCCACCCCCAGATTCATTTTTAGCTAGAAGGATATAAATATATCTGGGAAGTGACAAGCTCAGCATCCCAATGGAATGATAGGAGCGTACTTCCTACCTTGTTCATGCTGATCTCCAAACCAGACCATTGATGGTGAGGAGATATGCTTATGTTTTTAGCTAGGGATGGGGGAGGAGAGCGGAATTATAAGGCCTCTTGTCCATCAAGAGCCACATTGAAATTGAAAGTGTCATAAGTAAAGCAGTATTAGAGATTTCTCATTTGAAATACTTAATCCATTGTCTTTGAGTAATATTTCCGGAAAAGATTTAGAAACTTGCTAGAGTATTTATAGGAATTCAATACATATGGACTTCATAGAAATGATGCTTGCATGTTTTAGGTCATTTCCTCTACAAATGTCTCCATAAAAATATATATAGCTTTTGATGGTCATACTTCAGCAGTGCTTTTTAAGCAGTGAAACATAATAAGTTTTATAACCATTAAAATTATAGTTGGAACCTTTAGTGAGTTTTTTAAAAATAATTGGTAGATGGGCTGTTGGAAAAATCAAGTTAATGGTGAGTACATAGTAATCATGGTAATGTATTATTTTAATTTTTATAAATAGTAGTGTTAAGATATAAAAGTCAGAATAACTTTTTCCCCCTACACTGCTTAAAAAATAGAGAATTTCACAGTTGTCTCTTCAGTTCCTCTGAATCTCTTCAGACTGTTTTGTGATGATAGCTTATTTCAAAGTGTTCTGCCAAGACTCCTTCTGAAACACCTTCTTCTTAAATCACTTTAATAAAGTGAAGCCTTGCTTGTACAGCTCTGTATAAACCTGTCTTCCCCCTAGACATTCTTCTAGGTAAAAGGATTATGGTTTACCACAGATTTCCTTTCTCTGTTGCAAATTTTCAGAAATGGGCAATTCAATCCCTGGGCATCTATTATTAATAGGTTTCCTTTAATCCTAAGAAAAAATTATACTGGTTGTCCTGCAAGGACAATCATGTTCTATGAAAGCATTAATCTGATTATTTCATCAGACAATAATCTCAAACTGCTATGTCTAATGAAATAATCAGGTTTGTCAGTTTAGCTTCCAAGGTTTTAAATGATTAGTTCTATACAATGTGATCCCATTTCAAATTATGTCTAAAAAAATTTGAATAAAAGACATCCTATCCTATTGGGCATTTATTGAGTAACTTTATCAAGATTTTATAGTGATAAAACTAGCCTAAAACACGATGAAATCATAAAATAATTCATGGAAAATTCTCCAGAAGCAAAGGACATGTCCTGGCTGTGCCATTTGTTAGCTGTCTTTCCTTTAGCACATCCCTTACCCTCTTAGCGATTCCATCCCCTTGTCTATAAAGTAACTCGGTGCGACTATAAGTACATTGAGTTTCCTTCCATTACTAACATTTTATTATTCTGTGAATGATTCTTTTCCCAAAACAAATTACTATGTACATTTCTAATTTTTAAATTTTTTGTTTACATGACTGAGGGTTATTTTCTACAAATCATTAAATATTTCTTATTATCTGGCTCCTTTCATTTTTAACACAACAATATCAACAGAGGTTAATCAATGTTTCAAGAACACAAATCTTTTGTGTTTAGACCTTCAAAACTTTGTTTAAAGCTTCCTGGAAACTAATTATAAACTAGGGCACAACTTGGGGGAAAGGAATTGGCATCGATAATGTGCTAGGCACTGTGCTAAGCACTTTATAAATATCTCATTTGATTTCACAACAATCCTGCAAGATAAGTGCTTTTATTCCCATTTTATAGCAGAGAAAACTGAAGCAGACAGAGGTTAAGTGACTTGCTCACAGCTGCCTTAAAACCAGTCTTGCAGGTTACAGAGGAACGATGATTTTGCTGCTGATTTGTGAAGCTGCTATAAATCAAGACAACAACCTGCATTCTTAAGGATGTTTCTCTTAGTATCATTAATAATGCTTTAGGAAAGAATCATGTTATGCCTACAGAATGTCTAATCTAGATTTTAGAATTAGTAATACTAAACCACATCATTATCAAAGTGCAGAGTTCTTTTCTCACATCACAGCTGTGAGAAAAGCAGTATAAATATCAGTAACCCTATTTTTGTAGCTGGGGAAATTGAGGACCAGGAAGAAAGATTCCTAAGTACAAGACCACTGTTCTCTCAAGTATATCATCTTATTTCTCTGTAGTAATGTGTATGTATGTATGTATATGACATATAGTATGGCAGTACACAACATGTCATCAGTAACTATTAAGCACCTATTTGTCAGTCACTGTGCTAAGTGCTAGGAATACATAAGTCAAAAGACAGCTCTTGCTTTCAAGGAGCTTAAAATCCAATGGGGGAAACAACATGGAAACATATATATATATATATATATATACAAAGCAAATTATATTCAGGATAAAGAGGAAATAGTCAATGGAGGGAAGGCACTGGAATTAAGAGGAGTTGGGGAAGGCTTCCTGTAGAAGGTGAGATTTTAGTGGAAATGTGAAGGAAGACAGGGAGATCAGAAGTTGGAATGGAGGAGAAAGAGTATTCCAGTCATGAAGGAGGGTCAGCCAGAGAGAATTCCTGGAACTGAGAGATGGAATATCTTATCTGAGGAAAGCCAGGAGACCAATGTTACTGAATCAAAGGTGTAAGAAAACTGGAAAAGTAGGAGGAGTCTTGGTTATCAAGTTTTTGAATACCAAACAGAGCATGTTGTATTTGCTCCTAAAGACAATAGGAAGCCACTGAGTTTTATTGAGTAAGAGTGGCTAAATGGAGGTTGGAATGGTGTGGGGAGAGACTAGAGACTTACAAACCCACCAGCAGGCTACTGAAGTAATCAGGGCATTAGGTGATGAGGAGAGGTGGCAGTGTCAGAGGAGAGAAGATAGTGTATTTGAGAGATGTTGCAAAGGTGAAATCGACAAGGCTTGACAGTAGCATGTATGTGGAGAGCGAGAATTAGTGAAGGATCAAGGATGACTCCTAGGTTGTAGGTCTGAGGGACAAGGAAGAGCATGTTGGTCTCTACAATAATAGAAAAGATGGAGGGGAGGTTTTAGGAGTAAAGACAATGAGTTCTGTTTTGAAAATACTGAATTTAAGATGTCTAGTGGATATCTAGTTTGAGATTTTTGAAAGGCAATCGGAGATGGGAGATGAGGTCAGCAGAGAGGTTAGGGCAGGAGAGGTAGTTTTGAGAAGCTTGACTATAGAGATGGTAATTAAATCCAGAGAGCTGATGAGATCAACAAATGAAGGAGGATAGAGGGAGAAGTGGGACTATAACAGAATCTTGAGGGATACCTATGGCTAGAGGAGCCATAGATTAGGAAGAGTTTAGGAAGAGGATCCAGTAAAGGATCCAGTAAACATATATAGTTATATGTGTATATCTCTATCAATCTAATCATACCTATACACACATATGCATACATACACACACACCTATATATATATATATATATATATATATATATATATATATATATATATATATAGGTGTGTGTGTATGTGTACACCTATGTGAGTAGATACACACATTCTGTTGTTATTCGGTTGTTTCAGTCATGTCCAACTCTTTGTGACCACATTTGGAGTTTTCTTTTCTAATATATTAGAATGGTTTGTCATTTCCTCCTCAAGATCACTTTTCAGATGAAGAATCGAGGCAAACAAGGTTAAGTGACTTGCCCAGGGTCACACAGCTACTAAGTGTCTGATGCCAGATTGGAACTCAGGAAGATGAGTTTTTCTGCCTTCATAACTGGCACTCTATCCACTGTATGGTGTCACAATTATACCTCAGATGCTTATTAACTGCTTGATCCTGGGCAAATCATTTGACCTCTGTCTCTGTTTATTGAGCTGTAAAATGATGATAAGATAATAATAGTACCTACCTCCTAGAGTTGTTCTGTCAGATAAAATATCTGAGCACAGTAATTTGTAAAGCATTAAGCACACATAGTAGGCATGCTTCATAAATTGTTCCCTTTTCCTTCCCCCCTTGCCATTCCCTTCCTTGCTCTAATTTAAAGATAACTGGCTCCAAGCAGAAACTGTGGTCCTCTTTTTAAAATTTTTTAATTTTATTCCATCACTTTTGAATAGAAACAACTACACCTTTCTAACCTCTTCTCTGCAAAATTTTCCCCTACCCATAATCCTTTCCTTTTGCCCTTCCTCCCTCTTGTACAGCCATCATTTTGTTTTTATATTTTCAGAATCTGAAATGGTAGAAAAGGAAAGAAGGAGGTGAGATACTGGTTATATTCAATGAAAAGCACCATTTGTATTCTTTCCCTCTCCACTCAAATCTCTTCATACTTTATCCTTGTAGTTAAGTTCATGTGAACCGCTGGGATGTTGCTACAGCTCCTTTCTGTTCCCCTCTCATTCATGCCTTTCTCTCCCACCCAGAAAGGGTCCAAATTGAAAACCTCACAGATTATTCCCATCTCCACGTCCTAGGACTGCCTAGATCAGGTCTTTCTCATCTAGTCCCCTCCCTTTTCCCCCTTGCAGCTGGGGATGATGGGGAAGGAGTACTGAAAGTATTCTGTCCTGAGCTCTGCTATGCTAGAGATAATAATACAGCCTCTTTATAGGAAGGAAAGACAGTGCTAGATGTCATTTGAAGATTTTCTTTCTTCTTTCCCTGTAAATACAAACAAAATAAAATCACCTTCAAGTGATTTCTATTAATCTAATAATCACCTATTCCAGCTCGGAAAGTTTCCAGCATTTCCAGCATTGTGCCCTGAGCAGTTACATCTTCAACACCAACAACATTGTATGTTCTACTTGCATTTTAAATCATAAAGAATGAAATGCATTTCTCTGAGATCAACCACATATTCATATGTGTAGCCACACTCAGAATGAAAAGAAAACAACAGATTAAACATGATCAACAAACATCACAAAGATTTTCTTGACATGACAAACCAACAAGTAAAAAGGTCCAGTGGAGAAGGGGCTGGTGGGCAGGGAGAGTTGTAGATAAAGATGTAACATATGCTAGTGTTCTTCAGAATCCCATTAATAAAGTTAATATTTCTTTGTCACACAGAGCCAGCCACTACCCTTTATTCACAGCCCCAGATGTAAGTCTTTTTTTGCATTTCAATACCATTCCTATCCGTGGCTTTCTCTGTCTCCTCCTTCCTGATTTCTTTACCTCCCACAGATATCCTACAGAGCAGAGAACACCCTAACAGTCTTGCAGTCTTGACTAGGAAACTCAGCAAAAATTACAAGTCCCCAAGAATTCACCTCAGAGTCCTCTTGATCCTTCTGTGGGAGAGTAGAGGCAGAGAAAGGTGGAGAGATGCCTGACCCTGAGTGCATGTTACACCTACTGGGTTAGTACCATTCTTGCTTCCCCATGTCAGAGTTAGCTTGTGCCATGTTGTCTTCCTCCCAGTTTCCTTAATAAGGAGATTCAAGAATGTAAATTACTTTAGGGATAGCATGGTTTGATGGAGAGAACAATGTATTTAGAAGAAAAGTAGGTAGGTTCAAATATTGCCTTTTCTGTCTCTATGACCTAAAATAAATCATGTAATTTTTTCTGAGGTTTAGTTTTCTCATTAATAATTGTTAAGGTCCCTTCTAGCTATAAATCTTATGCTCTAGTATTGAAAACTGCTTGATTTAAAAATTCATAGAATCATAGAATTTTGAGCTTGAACTTTAGAGATATTCATGCTCAACCCCCTCCTTTTATAGATAGGGAACTGAGGCCCAATGAGAGAAAGTTTTTGTCCCAGGTTTTCACATGTAGTAAATAATGGAGTCAGGATTTGAATTGATCTGTTTGGTCTTCAATTTCAGCGGTCTTTCTCCATACTAGAAATAGTGCATGTCATTTAAGATAATGATTTTATATTTTCAGATGCAGTCCCTGCCTCAACAAATTCCCTTTAAAGAATGAAAATCACATGTAAAGGATCAACTTTGAAAATAAATGGTTAAATCTTTTAAGCTTCCTTGATTTCCAACATTCAAATTTATTATTTTCAGTTGAATAAATAAGAAATTACTACCGCTAGTTTCTATGACACAAGTTATTGTTATTTCCTCTTATCACCATAAAATTGGCATGCTATTTCTAAGGAGTATTTCTGTCCTTAGTGCTAGAAGAAGGGGAAGGCAAGTACTGTTTATATCTTGTTCCATAACTGTCAACACAGTACGTATTATATAACATACAAGGCTGTATGTTATGCAATATCCATATTTCTCTCTTGATGACAGTCTTGATGCAAAGAAAATTTATCTATAAGAAAAAATAAATAAAAAAATAAAGACAATAATCAGATACAGGAGTTTGTTGGTTTTTATATCAACAAAAATGGAAGATACTAAATGTGATAGTCAGAGGAAAATCTAATGAAAGTTTTATTGTGTCAAAAAGTTTTATTGTTTTTAAAAACCAAGCCTATTTTAATGAGTTGTAGAGCTAGTAAATAGATGCAAAATTAAATGATGACACATTTTGGAAATTTCAGCATTAGTAGGAGGCCAAATAGGATATCTAGTATACTGAAAATATCGCTTCAGATACGAGGAATCTGAGGAAATGATTGCTAATCCTAGCTCAGCTAACTGGTATTTGCCTGGCATTATACAAATAACTTCACCTCTTTGTCAACTGAAAGGATGTTCTCTCAAATCCCTTTTGATCCCTATTCTATGATGACATTAAGACTGATAGCACAGTAGAAAACAATGAGAATATTTTTGCTGAGTATACTTCACTGATTATCTAATTCCTCGAGTCCTTAAAGATAATTTATTCTCATTTTATTTTTTGTGCATTATAAAATCAAGATTAGTTGTTTTGTTTTGCTTTTTTATTCCCTTACTTTATAATTCTCAAAACATCCTCTACTTTAAGGGAAACTGACCCAGTCTGGAAATAGAATAATGAATATTTTTATCTGCTCTAGTTACCCATTAGTAAGTTACACTATCACTGTGTTTGTCACCTTTTCATTTTTTCTCCATTATTCTTTTCTTGATGCTTTGTTTCCCTATTTTAAGGAATACTCCATCCCCACCTCCATTCTCCTTAAGGCGTGACATAAATGTACGGAAAATTAAACATCACTGTTTGGCTATACCTCATTGTTTTTTGCCTCCTGTTTTCCTTTTATCCTCCATCTTCTGACTTGAAATTGGAATTAAATTATGGCACCCTTCAGTAACATTTCCTTTATTTGACTTGGTTAAATGAAAGGTCTGTGTGTGGGGAGAAAACAATAAGAAAACTAACCACCCATTAAGAGTATTTTTCAGCAAAGTATCTTTACTTTGTATGCTGCTGACAAATTGTCTTTCTTCCAAGGCATACAATTTCATGTAAGTTGCAGCCAAGAAAGCAGCTTGCCTTCAGTCAAGATCCAGTTTTCCATTTCAGATCTTTGTTCCTGACCCTTAAAAATACAAAGCACACATTGCTTACTCTATAAGTCTCTTCTTACTGTGGCTTCCCTGAGGGAAAAAAGCGGGGGAAATGCACACTTTTTAAGAACTCAAAGAAATGAGCATTTAATTAAAATAGCCTTATGTTACATGTTTGTTATAGGCCTGCTGACTTTTGGTTGTTGAAACTCTAGATTGAGTATGGGTATAGCTACAAGAACTATAGTTAAATATTTCTAGACTATATTAAAGTAGCTTCAATACGAATATTTGTATAGGGGAAGAATTGATAAACTATTACCACTTGAGGATTTTTTCTCTCAGAAATCACCCCCCTCCCTAGCACCCTATAGATTTTGTAGAATTATAAATCATTTAACGTAATTTTATTTTAATTTGGCAGTTATGGAAAAGGATTTTTGTTTGTTTTGACATCTACCCTATCCTCAATAATGTTATGTTCAAAATGAAACATAAGAAAACAAACAACAAAAACTTCTCAAGGTTTCCAAAGAGAATTCTGCCACCCTAATGTCTTAGATAGCAGTAATTTGTAATGCCAGGTTAACTCTGCTTGAAGTTCCAAAGAACCATTTATGCGCTAAAGAGACTTTTGATCAAAAGAATAAACTTATGAATCTTTTAAATAGTCAAATATCTATCAGCATATAACTCATTTCAATTTGACAAACATTCAACACTGAGCTAAGCTAATATTGAGATAAGCTAGGGAAAGGGACAAGGAGGCCCTTTGCCCTTGAATAACTTACCATCTAATAGAGGAGATAAAACATATTCACAGAGCTTGATATATGCATCTAGAAATAAACAAAATGCATTGAGAATACTAAGGAGAATAAGGTTTCCCGGACACAGATTGCTTGCAGAGTTAAGGAAAAGGCAGAGCACACATGATAAGTGTGTTTTGTGAAATTTGAACTTAACTAAATAATACAGCTCAGTTAAATTTCCATTCATGGAATCCTTTGTATCCCCACCTGAATATGGGAGGTTCTAAATAAATGTTGGCTCCACTGAAATGAAATGAAATCAAGATCAGTTCCCCTCTCTCTCTTCTACTGGCATAGGCAGGGTATCATATCAAGAAACTAGAATGAATTAAAGATTATCATTTGAAGCCAGACTGGTAAAGAAATGTATTTCTCACTCTATAGCATTTTTTCCTCTCCAAATACACTTGTTTGTTAATATTCTATTGAAAACCAACACAGTAGAAAAAGTTAAACACATGTCTTATTCCCTAGGTATTAGAATTTTTTTCATAATTATAGGATTGTGGGTTTGAAATGCACTTTATAGAGATTATTTTGGTACCAACTCTTTTATAAATGAGGAAATCTACCTAGAAAGGAAAAATAATCTTACAGTATTATACAACTAGTTAGTGTCAGAGTTAGCACAGGATATCCTGTGTTATGAGTCTTCATCCAGTGTTCTTTACATCATGCTTCTCACCAGAGGTGATTTTCCATAGATTAAGGAAAGGGAAGTAAAGAAAACATTACAGAATAATGAAAATATCCCTTGTCAAATGGAAATTCACTTAAGAAAATTCAGTAAAAGTAAAGTATGAGACAACTTTATTCTGAAGCAGGTTATTCAGTCAGTAAATGTGTAAGTAATCTAAGATACTATGTGGGAAAAGAAGACCTGCCCATCTTCAGAATATGAAACTGAACTCTCTACCCTTGAATATTTGAGGAGTTATCCATTTGGAATGGGATGATATTTAGGTGTTACCTAGTCCCAGCATCTCATTTTATTGATAAGGAAAAAGATAACCAACCAGTTAAATGCATTGCTTGAGATCACGTATGTAGAACAATGAGAATGGAAACTCAGTCTCCCAGACTTAAAATCCAGGACAGAGTCCATGCTGCCATAATATACTTTGGTTGATTTGATTTTTAGAGGTATGAAATTTTTCAGCTCTTGTGAAATGAAAAGATAGCTTCATTTAATAATGGAAAAAATACCAATTAACTTATTTAAATGTAAAATGAAGATAACTCATGAATTTTCTAATTTTTCTTCCCTTTTGCTACTTAATCCTCTTTTCTTTTTTCAGATGGTAGAGGGGATGGAAGGGTCATTGGTTTGGGGAAATCCTGGAGATGAAATTTCTTTCACCTACTAGTGAAGATTTTGAACTTTTTTTGTCAATTAAAGTCTTAGATTCCTATAGAATTAAGACATTATATCTCCAGACATATAGCTATGCACATGTACACTTGTGCACACACACATACATACACACATGAGAGACTCTTTAATCCTTCAACCCAGATCATCTTAATTCCCATCCTTTGATTTACCATTTCCTGTCACTTCATATTTCGTCTTTACCTGTGACTAATGTCTGTTAACAGTAGTTCTATAAACCCAAATATACTTCCTAAGGTAAGCTTCTACTGGAATGTCAAAAAGGCAACCTATACAAATAATTCATATTATTCTTATTTTGAGAGCATTTTTCCCTTAAACAACTTATTAATAACTTACAGCAGGTTGATAGATCATGCCTACAAAAACTACTTTTTTCCATCTAAAAGGCATGTTTAATTAATATTTGATGGTCTCATTTATTTCATGAGCCTGATTAAATGTAAGAGTTTAATCACATCCTGTGCTACTATAGACATAGAGGTCTTGTTACACTAGCGTTTAGCTTTTAGAACTGAAATATAATGGATAATTACTGAATTTGTTTGTTTTCTTTATATCTAAGTAAGACTAATATAAGATATGAATGATTTGGAATCATTTGGATTGACTGATTTGAATCTTAAGTGCAAATAACTACTTTGTCTTTCATCTTCTGCTAATGATCTTTCATCTTCTGCTAATGATTAGAATTTGTGTTTGTTGCTTCACATTCTTGTATTTTTTTCCACATTCTCACTTGGGAAAATGTCAAAATATACAAGAACCATTGTGTATTTTTATAATAAATATATACTTACCTTAGGTATATCTTATAATAAAGGAAATCCAAGATAGCTCACTGAATAAGCCCACTAAAATGTCAAAAATATGTTCTGAATTATGAGTACAGAACACTTTCTGTGCATACAACTGAACCTTTAGGTCTATGTTCTTTATCCAGTTTTCAAAAAATATATGGCTGGGTTGTCTGGATAAAGGCATTAACTGAACTCAGAGGGAATTTGTGCATTTGTGTTTCTTTTTACCATACAATATGGCTGTGTGCATTAATTTTACAGTGAGAATGATTCACCATTTGCTCTTTGGGGACTCTCAAACATTCATCCACCTTCGTTTGGCAAATCTTTTCTAATCTCACTTATTATATCTTAGTTTCAAATGCTCAACAAAGTCAGAATTCTGTTGACATTCATATTACATACTTGCCAATATTGCCTTGGGTTTTTAAAGAGTAATGGTTGGCAGGAAAGGAAGAGTGAATCTGTCTAAAAGATAGAACATAAGGTTTCCCTTAACTGAATTCCTTCTTTGTCCTCCTCCTCCTTCCCCCTTCTTCTTAGAGAATTTATTAAACAATAAGTTCGTCAAACTAAAAGAAATGACTTCAGAAGACAGAAGTATATTTTTTTTTTATTAATTTTTTTATTTTTTTAATGTTTAACAATCACTGCCATACAATTGCGATTTTATCCCTCCCCACCCACCCCCCACTACCTCCCTCCCTCCCCACGACTGCATACAATTCTGTATAGATTCTACATATACTTTCCTATTGAGTATCTTTTCACTATAGTCATGCTATGTAGTCAGACTAAGATAAATGAAAGAATCCGTATAACAAATCAGAACATGATACACAAACAGATACACATACACAAACATGATCTGCTACATTATGTGAGTGATTTCCATATTTCTCTCTCTGAGTGTGGAAGGCATTTTGCCTTGAGGTCCACCATTGGGATTTTTTTTTTTTTTCAGAAGTTCTTGTGTTATTACAAAAATCTAAGTCTACCAGAAAAAACTCTCACACACTGTGGTTGTTGCTGTGCATAAAGTTCTCCTGGTTCTGCTCCTTTCACTCAGCATCAGGTCATATAAGTCCTTCCAGGCCTCTCTGAAGTCTTCTTGTTCATCATTTCTTATGGCACAATAGTACTCCATTACATTCATATACCATAATTTATTCAGCCATTCCCCAATTGATGGACATCCCCTTGACTTCCAGTTTTTGGCAACTACATAGAGTGCTGCTATAAATATTTTTGTACATGTGGGACCCTTTCCCATTTTTATGATCTCTTGGGGATATAGTCCTAGTAGCGATATTGCTGGGTCAAAGGGTATGCACATTTTTGTAGCCCTTTGGGCATAGTTCCAAATTGCTCTCCAGAATGGTTGGATGTGCTCACAGCTCCACCAACAATGAATTAGTGTTCCAACTCTCCCACATCCTCTCCAGCATTTATCATTTTCTTGTTCTAAGACAGAAGTATATTTTGAAATAGTGTTAGCTCTTCAAAGGAGATACAGCTCACTTCTGTGGATAAGAAGTGATGGTGGCGGCATTTTGACTCTCCTTATTTCTTCATATACTGTTAAAAACTGCAGCACGCTACTAAATATCCAATAAAAATATTTATTGCTGTAGGATTTTAGCCCTGGAATAATCTGAGATATGCCTCATAATCTGGTATTATTCTTTAAGCAATTTAAAGAACATGTCTAGTAGAAGACCAGTATGTTGTTCCTAATACCATCAAGGGAAAGCTAATTCTGCTTAATGTTGTGCCCTCTACTTCCCACATCAGATAGGTTTCTACGGGAATTGATATGTCAGTCATATCAAATGTTAATGCCTGTCTTAAAACATATTGTGCATGTGTAACAGTTTTAAATTGGTAGAATGGCAAAATTTAAATTTCTGTTAAAAATCCCCAAATGATACAGACCTATAAAGATTGTTTAGTCTAGCCTAAACCTAATTTATCCAATTGAGAAATTGTCTGTCCTGTGACGTAGTGAAGTCAGAAGACATGAGTTCCATTAATTAGCCATGAGATCTCATGGAAGTCACTTAGCCTCACCAGAGCCCAGTTATTCTTATGTAAAGAGATGGTTGAGATCATTAAGGTCTCTTCCAGTATTTACATTCTGTGAACTCCTAAAGATAATTATGGGAAAGTTAAAAATCTATTTTTGTTTTCTCTAAAATATAAAAATGATGCTAACAATTTTGAAAGTTGACTTTTTCTAAAAATTAAATGTGGTTATTTTCCTTACTAAGCTCCTCAGTAAATGTACGGAGCATTGTGGACATTGCCTCCTGAAATAGCCTAAGCCACTTTGGGGCAGCTCTAATTTTTAGGAAGCTTTTTCAGACCTCAAACCTAAATTTGCTTACCTCCACCTACTGCTTCTGGTTCTGATCTCTGGGGTCCAATGGAATAGGCCTGATCTCCCTTCCACATGACAGCCCTTCAGATATTTGAAAGCAGTTTTTAACTTCCTCCTAAGTCTTCTCTTTTCTCCACTATATTTCCTTCAACTAGTCCTAATTTGACATAGATTCAAGGTCTTTCATGATCCTATTGTCGCCTTCTCTAAACTCTTTAGAATTACATTATCAATGTATCATTTAAAATATGGTGCCCAGAACTGAACAGATTTTTTCAGATTTGGACTCAGCACTGCAAGAGAACAAGTTAAGACCTCCTTAATCTTAGAAACTACAGTTTTCTTAATGCAGCCCAAAAACACATAATCTTTTGTGGCTGTTACATTGTATTGCTAGCTCATATTTAAATTGCTATACACTGAACCTTATATCATTCTTGAATAGCCTATATGTACGTTAGCCTTAGTCACATAACCTTCACAAGTTGACTCTATCAGATTTATCTGCAGATCTGATTAGAGCATGAAAATAGGGTTTTATCGGAGTCATTGGTAAAAATGTCAAGCAGCACAATTCTCTGCAACTCCATACTGGAAAACTACAGCCTAGTGTTATTGCACTGATGGCATTAAGGCCCACTGTAGGGAGACTCATAATTATTCCAGAGTTTAGTTAAACAATCCACATCAGAAAAAAGAAAAAGGAAAGAATGGTTTGTCTGTTTGGGTAGACAGCCCACATAACTCATCCATGAGCTGGACTAATGCTGAGAAAATGAGCAAAGTTCCTAACATTTTTGGAAGGATCTTCTCTCCCTCCTTCCTTAACCCCATGACAAACTTTTGAGCACCTGGCCAAGATTTACAAAGCATGGGCAGGTATGCGTCATTTGCAGTTTGTATTGTTGTAGTGAATAGATGAGATCACAAGTTCATTTTACTCTTATGTGTAGCTAAGTGATCCCCTAACTATTTCTGTGTTGTCATCAAGAGAAACAAGGACATTTGAAGGACCTTTCTTCAAAGAAATTTCAAGAAGGCAGCTGAAGTTTTATCTTGATACAGAAAGATTAGATGATAAATAATACTTGCCTACAAGGGCCTGTGATATATAAATTGTCTGCAACTCGCAAGAGCCAAAACTAGTACTTGGCTATGTCTCTAAAGGACTTTTGACACAAATGGAAGGTTGAGGGCAAATTATAAGTCTGTGTCCTTTTTGTCTTTGGAAGACTTGGAAGTGCTAAGATTAACTGACAATTTGAGAATGAGTAAAAAGTTGTAGCAGCAAGCACCCCAGCATACACGGGCAGGCCAGCTGCACAGGTTTTTGGATCAGGTTTTCAGAAAGGAAAGAAACTTTTGAGGAGTCAGCAATCTTCTTTAATTACATTCACCGACAGATAAAACACAAGCAGAGAAATAAAGACCAACAGATAAGGCTTCTAACTGTCTGACCATAAGCAATACATACATCAGAGATCATCAGACAGATCCAACTGTCTGACCATTACATGCATACATACCAGAGAGAGAAGCACCAGCACCTGGGTTTTCAAACTGGGGGTGGTAGGGGGGCTCCTTCACAGCTACCCAAAGTTTCATCTGACATAGGAACCTTCTTCCAAAGAGTAAGTCCCCAAAGCAAAACCTCACCTCAGAGTATATATACACTTTTCAGAACTGGAGGGCATCATGTCCCTCTTGACCCAGTGCCTCATTAATTAGCAAAAGGCCTGAGTCTTCTGACAAAACAAGTCTCCGCTAGTCAAGCTTTCCTTAATGGGCTTCACCTGAGGCTTATTAATGGGGCAGAGATCTTTAACTCACATTACAAGGATAAAGTGTGCTTGGATAGTAAAAGTAGCATTTTTTACTTTAGGCATAGACGTCATAAGAAGTAAATAGAGCATGATAACCAAAGTAAGCATTTTAATAAAATATCAATGAGTTGTGTTGTCCAGGAATTCTGAGCCAGAGGATGGATATGATTGAGGAGTTCTATGAAATGTCCAAGTTGAAGACTCTTTGGAGTCAGAAATGGAGTATAAACAACAGAATTGCCACAATATTTGATTCTAAATTCATTATCAGATGACAAAATTCTGATCCAGAGACTTGCAGCATAAGGCTTACACATAGACACCATGGTACTTAAAAAAATACTTTTATAGTAAGTGATGTTCTTAGTTATGTCTGGTCTGCTATTTGACAGGGAATTTTGACTTCTGGCTTCAAGTAGCCCACAATGGAACCATATGAGCAGATAATATGACCAGCCCTAGCAAGAAGCTAGGGCTCATTGCTGCCAAGAGGGCCCTTTGGTTGACTTTGAGCATGGCACCCCTCTTCTCCCAAAGCTATGTCCCATCATTTCCATTTATCACTCTTGCTTCTTAATGAAACAGAGAGAGGAGACAGCGGATAACAAAGAGCAAAAACAGTGAGGGGAGCACTAGACATAGAAGGCATAATTGTCAAATTGATAAATAGAGTGAATTTGAAAGGGATTATTCACAAGTTGAATGACAGGATCCATAAAAAACCTCCACAATCGAGACTAATAAACTAAAATCTAATAGGGTTCAATATAAAGTTCTACATAGGGATTCAAAAAAATAATTTCATAGGTGTAAGGTGGAAGAATGAATGATGGTTAATCATCAGTTCATCAGTTCTGGGGGTGGAGTGGGGGTTGGGAAGGAAATCTTGTGATTTTAGAGTAAAGCAAAATCAGTATGAATCAAGAGTGATGTAATTACATAAATAAATGCAAAATATATACAAAGTGACTTTGAGGATGGAAAGGTCTCATGTAGGAAAGTGGAGAAAATAACGAGCTTTGAGGGAAAGTGAGGATACTAAGAGGCCAAGGTGAGAAAAGAACCATTTCTAAGCTATGGGGGAAGGCCTTATGAGAATGCACAGAAATGGATGGAATATAGTGTGTGAGGACAAGTAAGCCAGTGTCCTACCTCTAATATCACAGGCTTTCACTGTACTTGTATAGGGAAGGAGAATTGAGAAAAAATATACATTAGAGAAAGGAAGACTGGATGTCTCCAGTGTAGGTAAAGCCATTAACATTTTGAATGTGGAGAGATGAAATGCAAGATAGCTGAAATATAGAAGGATACCCAATACTTTAATTAAAAAAATTAAAAAAGCAAGTAGCTTATTAACCCACAAGAAAGGAAATGGAAGGTAATGTCAATAACTACTAATATATTTGCCTAATTTTCTGTCTCTAGAAAATCTTTATGAAAATTATCTATGTAAACATATATATGAATGATATCTTTGATTAAAGTATGAGAAGGGAAATGGAAGGCTTTTGTAAATAATCATCTATAGGCAACTATACTGTAATAATGGTATAGAGAATATAAGATTCCACTGTGCTAATTGTATTGCCTATTAACTTTTTTTAAGTCTTTTATAGTACATAACGATTTTTCGTATGACAGGGAATTTTTATTTAATGAAACCCCTTAAATAATTTGATGATTTTTCCCATAGTTATATTTATTAAACTTAAAATGTTAACTGTTCCTTTAAAAATGACACTACTCCAGTGACAATGAGATTTCTTGATGCCCTTAATGTATTGTGTTATCAAACTTGATAAAGTGTTTCAGCCTCCTGGGTAATTATGAAATTTAAGGGAAAATGCCAAAATCCATAAACAAAAGTAATTAGCAAAACTTAAAGTTATCATCTTCACCATTTCTTAGTTTTTAAAGACAACTATCTCCCTTAATGGAAATAAATTAATTAAAAATAAAAGCTCAGGATTTATTCTTTTATATTGTTCTGTTGTCATGGTTTAACTCATCAGTGACATTTTATTACAATTTTATAAGTATAAAATTATTTTATTATTTAAGCTAATTAGCATACTACTTAAAGTGATATATTCATTTTCTTAGATTTCATAGAAAACGGTGATATTTTCAGCCACTGCTGAAAAATTTCCTCTTTAATCAAAGTCTATTGTTCTTTTGTGTCTATTGATAAGTCTGTTATGATTTCATACATTCTTCTTACCTTGCAGACTTGCTAGTAAGAAGCTAGACTATTTAAAAAGAAAAGTAGGCTATTAAACCACCAAATATATTTCACGGTAGTGTACATGAGATAGTGTTGAATCTGAAATAAAGCTATCAAGTGAGAATAATTTGATTTTAAGTCTAGTTCTATCACCAGCTTCTGAAATTCTGTACTTTGCAGTGGCAAAGATTCATCAAAAATAACTTTTCATGACTGATGAGATATTGATATTTTGTTTTACCTTGGTTAGTCAATAAGATCAGAAGGTGAAAGTTTATTTGGTTTTTATCAGTGTTTTCTTGATGTTACATGCCTATTTAATTAAATTCTCCAGTGTTTGATAAGTAGTGTCAGCTTTTCTACAGATTGATATTAAATCAAAACTTATGATCGTTGGTGAAGGCTATCCACAATAATGCAAATTTAAAATGCTTCAGTTCTACTTAGAAGAAAATTTCGGAAGTCTAAGTTCTTTCTCAAATGGAAGAGAGCAAAAAAAAAACCTTTAAGAGCATCTGAATAAGAAAATGGATATTATAGCTAATATTTTAAATGTTTCCAAATGCATTGACCCTGAAATTGGTTACAAGTTATTAAATTACCAATAAAATGCATTAATTAATGTAAGATTATTTCAATCATTTAATAAAATTGTATGTTAACATAAATGTCATTCAAATTTTCTGGTTCCACTTCTCAGATTTGTTTTTATACTGTAATCACCCATCTTGGAAATATGCCATATTTTGCTTTGTTTTGTTTAGATATTTTAATAGCTTTTTTAATACAATAACTTTTAAATTTCAAGAGCAACTTGCAAATTGAATTTTTCAAAAGTCTCAAGTAGGAATCATAAATCAGAAAGTCCTATAAGAACATCTAAGCAAAAGCAAAGATAGCTAATTTAATTTTCTTGTCCTTAATGACAGCCTCTACAACTAAGCCATACAACTTCTCTGAGTCTCAGTTTCCCCTTCTGTGAAATGAGACAGTGTAATATTGTGAAAAGAGCTGGAGTTCTGGAGTTTAGAGCACATGGATTCAAATTATGGCTCTGATACTTGCTAACTGTGTAACTTTGCTTCAATTACTTAACCTTCTGGGACCTCAGTTACCTCATCTGTAAAATGAAAGTGTTAGACTATATGACCTGTAAGATCTTTTTCAACACTCACTCTATGAGTCTACAATCCTTTGATTTACAAAGTCTCGACAGTTCTATGTCTTATGATTCTTCCAGTTCTAACAAATATGAGACTGCCTTTTTTTTTTTTTTTTTTTTGGTGACTTCCAGGCTTTTGGTTTCTAGGGAGATAAATGTTAATGTCTCTGCTGACCTTGGCTTCTTGAAAGAGAAGGTTCACAATTAGTTTAATATTGATTTAATATTTTTTTCACTTGGATATTCCTATGAAAAACTGATCTCCTAAAGAACTCTCCGTTATATGTTTTGCTATCTAAATTCTAAATAAATTCAGCTCAGCATGTATTGAAGCATGCTTAATAAGTGCTACTTGACTTCAAGCATTTACAACAATCAGTCAGTAGGTTCAGGCAGTGATAGGCACTGGATCTGTGGTTTGATTGGTATGGTGAATTTCCAGGTGAGAAAAGTTCCTCTACCAATATAGGTTGATACCTTTTTCTCATTTTAGAGTTTTATAGAATTGCCTAAAGGGCTAAGTGATTTTTCGAGGATCAGTCAATCAGTATATGTAAGAGGAACACTTCAGTCCAAGGCTTTCTAGTTAGATATACTGTGCTGTACCAGTGTGAATCATCCAAATATGAATTTACTTCTTTTTAAACTAAGCCTGATGCAAGATGTTCCCAGTATAATTCCTTGAATTACTTGATCCATTCTGCTTAGGATCTCACTGGGCTTCATGTAGATTTTTGCACAGACAAATAAATCATCCCAAATAAATTCATTCAAAACTTCCTTTGTTTGATTAGTTCAGTATATCTGAGACAATTCTGAATATTTCCCCACCCTCATTCCTTCTCTGGTATGTAAAAAGTCCTCAAAATTCACCTCCTTTGTAAAGCTTCCCTAAGGCTGTTTGTGAAGGAGAGACAAGTCATCATTTAGAGTTAACCATAGCCCACCCACTGTGCAGCCCAGATGACAGCTGTATTTATTTCCCAACAATTTTGATAATTGTTTGGAGAAATAATTAAATATGAGGTGGCTAAGTGTTGACCAATAATAGTCATTTCCTATAACCATTTTATAAACTATAATATGAGTATAGTAAAAACAATAACAGGTATTTGGAATACAAACTAGGAAAGAATACAGGTATTTAGTGAGATAATGAAGGCAGTAATCATGACTGGGGCTTTCATTCATCATTCATCTATTCAGTCTTGCATAGAGGTAAATAGTTGAATAAACTCAGAAAGGTAAATACTTTGCTAATTGATTTGTTTTCTACACTTAAAAAAATACCCCTTTCCATTAGCTTTCAGAATTTTATTATGTTTCTGTCTGAAGTGTAGATCTTAGATTATAATCTCCTAGAGGGCAGAAATACTGTCCACATGATACATTTGTTCAAGCCAGGTCTACCAGTGAGGAGTTAAATTGACTACTCAGGTCGCTCAGATACCTAACCCTCCACCCCCTCCCGCCCCAACCCCATGTTTTTATACAGATGAATCATCAATCTTCTTTAATAGAATTAAAGGAGTAGGAGATGCCTCCCCCAAAGGAAAAAAAAAAAGGTATAGCATAATCTGAAGCCTGCATGTGGAAGGAATGAAGCAAGTTTTATTGCCCAATAGCCAAGGTCCTGGATTTTGAGTCAGACCTTGTGGGTTCAAAAGTGGACTGTGCTTCATGCTTTCTGTGTTTTCTTTGTGACCATGAGCAAGAAATTTGACTTTATGGGACCTCAGTTTCTTCTTCTGTAAAATGAAAGAACTGGATTATATGATATTTGAAGTATCTTCCTGTTCTAAATCTAGGATCCCATGATCCCCTCCTTTTATGTAGTACAATAGGGTAGAGTTTATATGACCAAGAAGCATCTTTCTTTAGCATTTAATTTTACCAATCGAGTAGTGTTCTGCAAAGAAAGCTTATTGATGGACAACTGTTCGTTCAACCAGACTGTTTGTGCTTACCTTGTGAGTTTGTTCTTTTTGTAGATGATCAGCTATAAAGTCCTTCTAGAGGAAAGAACATGAAAAGCTGAGGAAAAAGAAGGAGGTTTTTAAAGCTTAATTTCTGGAGAAAGATACAAAAGAAAATATTTGAAGTGGTTAATAATATGTCCATCTAGATCATTATATACATATATATGTATACATGTGTTTATTCACAGACACACAGAAAAAGAGAGAGGTTAAAGGGGAGAGACAGGGAGAGAGAGAGAGAGAGAGAGAGAGAGAGAGAGAGAGAGAGAGAGAGAGAGAGAGAGAGAGAGAGAGATGTTCAACCACTGACTACATAGGAACTTGGTTAGAGATTCAATTTATTTCAATTCAACAAACATTAAGCACCTATGTGGAAGAAAATGACTATTTGACAGTCCAAATAAGTAGAACTATCTAGTTTCATCACCACATTAAAGGGGTTGAAAGACCTCTATAAGTTTATAAAGCCTTACCTAGGAATCCTCAGTACTTCTTCCAGTAAAGAAATTGACTTGGCCAATAGGCAATTTTTCCAAAGATGACAACAGGAATTTTGAAATGAGTTTATTCAATATTCACTTTTCTTTCTGCCATTGCTGTTTTTTTTTCTACACACAAAGAATTTGTTGGTCTCACTCCTAGGAAAGGGTTACGATAGAGTATATCAATCTATATGCCCCAGATGATAAGGTGTAAATGAAATGTTCCTTGAAAAGTGAAAGGAGTTTCAAGGTTAAAAACAAAGGATCAGAAGAGTTGAGAGGATACTGTAACCTATGTCAGAAGTTTGATTATGGCGGGGAGGGAATGTGACATGAAAGAATGGAGTAGGAAGACCCATTTAACACTTAGAGCTAAACAATAGATTTTATTTTATTTAGTAGAGGGAGTCCTCCTAAGAGGAAGCTACTGGTTGTGCTCTCAGGAATGATAATGTAAATTCACTGGTGGCATCAGAATACAGATTATCAAAGAAAAGTTCTCCCTACACCCAGCAATTAATTCAAACTTATTGAGGCTCAGTACAGGTAGTGCAGAACACAAAGCCCTACTCCCTCATCTCTAGGACCTTACTATCTAAGATGAAATGGACTAATTAATTTTTGGGGGGAGGGAGATAATTTTGGGGGCCACTGTTGGGGCTCTTGGAGTAGGGAGAAGGGGGACATCTAACCACACTTCCTTTTACTGGTGGAAATAGAGAACTCAGAAGAATAAGGAAGCATAAAAACTCTAATCAAAGCCCAACAAGTCAAAGCAAGGAAAAAAAGGCAATAAAGTGGAAGATAAGAATCAGGTAGGAACAGCATCTATACCAGCGGTGGGGAACCTGCAGACTCAAGGTCACATGTGGTTGTAAAGCTTCTATAGAAACTTATTAATATTTACTTTATTTACAAGAGTGATTCCTGACGAAAATGAGGATTGTAACCCTACATCGCAGGGTGTGACAATCAAAGAAAATATTTGTAAAGTGTTTAGCACTTTGCTGTCACATGAGTGCTATATAAATGTTTATTTCTCACCCCTACCCAAAACTTCCCACCACTCACTGCAGAAAGGACCTTGAACACACATTGATAACATAGTAACTCTTAAAAGCAAAACTCACTGATTAAATAACTACTCTTCCAAATGCATCCATCGCAGATGTGGCTAACCTTGACCTAAAACTTCCACTCCTGGTGTCAGCGTTTCCTGCCTATTTTTTTGTAACTTTACTTCCTTTGAACCAATAAAATCTCTCTGCTGTTTGCAAACCTTTAATTCTCTCTGGAGGACTGTAATACTTTTTCCTCCACCTCAACCCCAATTTCTCAGTCAATTATTTGGGAGAGGGTGGAGATTTGGAATTCAGAAAAACATAAATTTTCTGAAAAATCCTGGGAAGGAATTCTCAAATATAAGTAGTACTTAGGAGCATGGCAAACTGTCTACAGAATTCAACGACAAGAAAGGTATAATAATTTTAGAAAGCTAAAATTCCTTATTTTGTGTCTGCATTGCTAGAACTGTGATCCCTAGAATTGGTTATAAAGACACAGACTGAATTGGGTGTGGCATAAGAGGAAGTTGGATCTTGATTTATGTTGTAACTCTTCTTTCATTCTGTCTTCTACTTTCCCACTAACATAATTGCAAGTTACAGGAGACTTCCAGAAAGACCACTTTATGTTCTGCTTTTCAAATAAACTAATCTTGTCACTCTGGGTGGCATTATTTAATCCAGTTAAAGTTATTTCCTTTTTAACTTTGGAGCCTTGGCTTAAATTAGTTTATCTTAAGGCTTCAACAACTCTTGAACCATTTTTTAACTTCTCTCTCTGGGGAATTTCAGTTATAGTTTCCCATGCAAGATTTAATCCTATAAGAAACAGTAATGATACTTTGTACTTGGTAACATCTTTCATCCAGCAAGCTCAGAGTGCTTTGCAGATATGATCCTGTAAATCTTTATACAATCCAATGAGGTAGATAGGTTGCTAGGAAGAATGATCAGTCCTGTTTTACAGATGGAAAAAATGAGTCTCAAAAAGCTTAATTCTCCAGCAAAAGAGTAGAGTGGAGAAGCCTTGGGGCTGTTAATATTCAATAATTATGGAAGACTGGAGCAAGAACCAGAGATTTTGATCTATCCATCCCAAGAGAAATTATGGCAAATTGAAATCTGACATTCCAAATCTATTTCCACAGTTAGAAGTACTCATTTAAGTAGTACTACAGAGATTCTTATTATTTTTTTTATCAGCCAGTTGGATCTTTGTTTGTTTTTTTCTTTTCCTTCTTTCTCTCCATATTTTTTGCTGACTCAAAATATACATTGGAAATACATAATTGAAATACAACTAATATTTTAGTAACATTGATTCTGCATGTGGAATGTGTTTAAAATAATTTTAGGAAAATCTGAATATTTTGAGTATTTATTTAGTATTCATAATATGTATTAAATATTAAATGAATTTAGCATCAATATGCACCGAAAATACTAAAGTGATAGATAAATGCTAACCCAATCTTTGAATTTAGTAAGGGACATGGCATATATACAAAACTCTATTATAGAGAGCAGTATGTCCTAAATGCTATGTGAACTAGTGCGGATATTGTAGGAGTCAGGTAAGAACATGTTGCTTTTTCAAAAAGATCATGGAAGGCTTTGTCCAGAAGATTGCTTCTTAGGGGACCTAAGGGGATTTTGATGGGCAGAGATGATAGGAGAAAATATTCCAGGTGAAGAGGTACTCACAAGCAGATGTATTTGGGAAGTAGCAAGTAGACCAGTTTGACTTTTGTGTATACTTTAAGAAAATAAATGATGTAATGATTATATTCGAACAATTTTAGAGGTCCTTGAATGTCATGCTAAGTATTTTTTAGACCTTGTTTTTTAAAAAGGTAGAGAAATTAAGGGATTTTGAGAGAAAGCAATTTGTAGGATAGACTAGAAACAAGAAAAAGATACAGTAGAGAGACTATTTCACAGTCTAGATATGGGTTAGTAAGAGTCTCAGCTATGGCAGTCCTGGGGAAACAGAATGGATATGAGAGTTTGTGAAGGAAAAGTTAATCTAAGATGAGGGAGAGACCCAAAGAAAAGGGAAAAGACCACAAGGTGCTTAATCTTGGTGCCTGGAGAGCGGTGTTACCATTTATAGAGTTGCGAAAGCAAGAAAAGGAAAGAATATCAATGGACAAGACAGTAAATACTATTCCTTGTAGAGGATTCCTAATATTGACAGGCACCTTGGAAAGACATGGAATCTCCATCAGGGTTGTGGCACTTCCTGGAACCATCAGGTTAGAGTTTTTCAGAGTATAATCAGTTTGTGACTGCCTCTTTGGTAAATTTGTATCTTAGCATCCAAGTTATGGGCAACTAGGTTGTGCAGTGGATTGAGGGCCAGGCTTGCAGTCAGGAAGACTGCTCTTGCGAAGTTCAAATCCAGCCTCAGACACTTACCAGCTGTGCAAACCTGGGCAAGCCATTTATCACTGTTTGTCTCTGTTTCCTCATCTGTAAAACCGGCTGAAGAAGGAAATGGAAAATCATTCCAATATCTTTGTGAAGAAAACCCCAAATGGAGTCACAGAAAACTTGACATGACCAAAATATGACTGACCAACAATAACAAAATTCAAGTTATGTTACAGGAAATTCACATACTTTGGAAGGCCATTCAAGGACCTTCTTGACTTGATGTCCATATACTTTCACTTACCAAGCTAACATGTGCAGAATTTTTAGTAGAGTGCCAAAGACCACACAGAGGGTCATTAATATTGGTTCGTAAGTCTCACATGTGAGCATGGCACAGATGTGCTGTACCAAAAATAAGCAGTCTTGTTGCTTATGTGACATATGAGGGAAATGGGCTTTGTTCAATGGTATATCCTCATCTGAATCAGAACAAGTCTAGTTTCCTTTCACAGGAGAATCATTTCAATACCAGTTAGCTATCATGGTGATAGGTGCTGGACATGCCACTTCATTGGTATGAGGAATTCCCAGGTGAAGAAAACCCTTCTCCTAATGCAGTTGATACCTTCTCAAGTTTAAAGTCTTAACAAATTGCCTAGCATACTTAGAGATTAGATGGCTTGTCCAAGGTCACGCAGGCAATTTGCATCATAGGCAGGATTTGAACCCAAGTCTGTCTGACTTTGAGTCTAACTTTCTGTCCATTTCCAAATACTTACTCTATGATAATAGTAGGTGCCATTTAATATAGCATTTGATGTGTGTAAAGTATTTCACTTCATTTGAACCTTATACCAACTTTGGTAGGTTACGTGGTGTTATTTCCACCATGTTACTTCCTCCAGTATTGCTCATTAATTTCAGAACAGGGCTTACTTATTAAGAGTGACCCAGAAATGGAAGGGAAGAAGGAATAAACATTTCTGTGATGCTTTCTATATGCTGGGAACTGTTCTCAACACTTTTGTGTTTATTTCATTTGATCTTTACAAGAATTCTGTGGTGAGTTGTTAGGGACGGTTATACTCCCCATTTTACAGATGAGGTAAGGCAAACAGAAGTGAAGTTACTTGCCCAGGATTACACAACTAGTAAGTGTCTGAGACCAGATTTGAACTCAAGTATTCCTCCATGCCTGACACTCTATCCACTGTACCACCTAGCTCCCCAAAGTGCTGCAGGAAGCAACCAAATGACAAGATGGCAGGGATTCAAGAATAAGCTGTTCAAATTGCTTATTACAGAGACAAGATTTTAAAAAGAGGACCAGGCTGATACATCAAGAGAACAGTGAGCATTAAGGATCAAGGGCCATCATGAAAGCTCTCCTGTGACTTGTGAGGACTCCCTTTCCTCTTGCTGACTATTGAAATCTAGCTCATTTTTCAAATTCTAACTCATCCACAGTACCTTTCTTATTTCCCCAGCCAGAAGTAATCATTTCCTTCTCTAAGCTGAAGCAATACCTTGTTCATGTCTCTTATGCATTTATTGCATTCTATTTGTATAGTTGTCTTATCTAATGATTATAACTTGCTTAAAAGCAGTGACCCTATCTTATTTATATGTTTTATCTGTTTATTTGTTTGTTTTTGTTTCTCCTATCACCTACCATAGTACACTGAATTAAAAAAAAGAATGGAAACTGGAGGTCAAGTCAAGGTTTTTTTTAAGATTGGGAAACTCTATACAAATTTCTTTATATTCAATCAATAACATTTATTAAGTGATTACTACCTGTCGGGTACTGTGCTAATTTCTGGGGATATAAAGAAAGATAAAAGATAGCCCCTGTCCTAAAGGAGCTCATTGCCTAACAGCAGAAGACAAAACATAAAAAAGAAGCCAAAACAAGGCAGGGGATGGTGGAAACATGGGGTCATGATAATGTTCTTCAGATGGATGGGAAATTATAAGATGACTGCTCTGGGCACCCTCTTTCAAAGGAGCATCTGGGAGAAGAAGAGAAGGGTGTAGTATAGAGAGAGATAAAGATATTCAGGAGGGGATAACTGAGACTGAAAAGGAATGAAAGGAAAGGGTAAAGAAAGAAGACATATCCTTGGAGATGAGAGTACCTCCTGCTTCAAGCGATCAGAAGAGAAACAGAAGATAGGTGGAAAAACAGAAATAACACTTGAATCTTACATTTTGACAGGATCTTGGAATTTACCTGTTTCCATCTTCAAATCAGTACATAGACCGCTTCTACAGAATCCTAAACAAGTGACCATAAAAAAGATTGCATGGGAGAATGGGAATCAAATTGAATTTAGAATCAAAGGATTAGAGTTCAGATCTGATTTTGCTCTCAACTAGCTGTGTGACCTTGGCAAATCAATTAACTTCTTTGGCTTTCAGTTTCTTCATCTATAAAAATGAGCACTTTAGACTAAATGATCCAAGATCTATATTCTTGTCTTTAAATCTACAATCCTACTTTCTGAGTCCAAGAATAACTCATTATTTTACAAAACCAACAACCCCCAGCTCCAAACTCTTATTATTAGAATAATATATTTATTATAAGTGAAATCTGCCTCCTTTTAGCTTTTACCTACTATACTACTTCTGTTCTTTGGAGTAGTAAAGAATCAGTCTAACTGTCTTCCACCTGATTATGTTTCAGATTTTTGAAAGTAACAGTAATGTCCCCAAAGTCTTTTCTCCTCTAATTTTAAAATTAACTCTCTCTTACAACGTGGCTTCTAAGCTCTTCATCAGCCTTGCTACCCCTTCTTGAGAAATGCTCTTATTTGTCAATATCTTGCTTGGTGCTAATAATAGCAATAATGACAAAAGCTAAGATTTATATAAGAACTTTAGAAATATTATCTCATTTGACCTTAACAACAACCCTGTGAGTTAGGTGCTATTGTCTTTTATTATTATTAATTTCCATTTTATAGATGAGGAAACTGAAGCAAATATAAGTTTAGTGACTTGCCTAGAATTACATAGCTAGTAAGTAAATGAGGTTAGATTTGAACTTGGGTTTTCTTGACTCCAAGTGGACATTCTATCTGCTGTGCCACTTTGATATTAAAACTAATAAAACAATGACATTAGACTTCAAAGTTGGTTTATCATCCTTCAAATTTACCTTAGCTGTACTTCTAGTCCTCTGATTTCAAAATATCTATCTTGCTACTTAGAGATCCCTAGTAAATGTTACATATTCCTTTATTGTCTTGTTAGAATGAATATGTCAAAGACTAACCAGTTTTTGGGAAGAAAAACAAGATTTAAATATCAGTCATATTAATAGAGGGGTGACTTGGTGTAGTGAATAGGGAGTATAGTCCTCTAAGGCAGGAAAACCTGAGTCCAGTTCCTGTCTCTTACACATACAGGCTCAGTGACCCTGGGCAAATCACTTAACTTCTGAATGGTTTAGTCAGTTTTCCAAGACCTATGTGGGTCAAGGAATTGTACTCTCTTGAGATTTGCCTAGATCAGTGAATTCATGGATCTCGTCCCTATCCTTTCCTAAACAGATACATAATCTGGGTTTGTGACCATTGGTCCAGGATACATTTTTCCATTTTATCCACAAGGATATCATAAGAACTTTCCTTACCTGCTATTAAGTTGTCAACTCTACTGAAGTAGAAAGGAAATATTGAACTGGCCTCAAATGTGTCTGTAAAGTAGAATAAGAAGGTATATTCAGAGGATGATGGGGGAGGGATAGAGGGGAAGACGCATCAGTCTAGGAGACTAGAGGAAATTTAAAATAGTCATTCTGAGTAATGTGTCAGGGAATCCACCTGTAATTGTTCATACAAAAACGGGATTATAAGGGCAACTCACTGGGTGTAGTGGAGAGAATACTAGATTTGGAGACATGTTCAGAAGACTTCAAATCTATACACTTTAATGTTTTAACACTGGATGAATCACTTAACCATTTAGGGGACCAGTTTCTTCATCAGTCAAAAGGACCAGGCTAGGTGATTTCTAAGATTCCATTTCCTCTCTCCTTTACCTCTAAGTTTGATATGATAATTGTCTATATTTATGCCCTTTGAAACATATTTCCAAATTTGCAATTTCAAAAATACAGGTCTAAAACCATGGAGCCTAGTTTTCTGCAGAGTGTATCATCGCATAAAATAGTGAGATATTAACAACATCAGTTTTTTGTCAGACATATCCCTGGTGCACAGCAACTTAAAGGAATCCTGCTGGGCAGTCAATCAAGGTATGACAGGAGAGAAGGGGATGGCTCCACCAACTGGTGCTCTAAAAGTACCATATACAGTCAGCCTGAAATTCCCTCACTAGAATCAAGGCAAAACTATTCCCCTCAGTTGTCACTATTTGTTCCTCCTCCACCTTCCCTACCCTCATCTAGGCTATAAATTACTTTTTTCTGACTTCTTTATTTCCCCATTATGGCTGTCATAGGTGAGCATTTTAACTTGTATTTACCTGGCTATAAATATAGGGTGAGGGTGGTAAGTTTTCTCCGGTTTCCCTGTTATAATGGTTCTCTCTTGTCATATAGATATTTAGAATGCTTTAAGGGAGAATGAGAATTCTTAAAAATGAATTTTACTCTATTGAGCTGGAACATTTGCTATCCAAAAGATCTGGTGTGAAACGGTATCCAAAAATCTAATAAAACAATGTTTCATAGGTTCAATGTTTTATTCTTCAGAATGCTTTAATAGGAGCTTAAAGTTGGCAAACTGGAAAGCCAGGAATGGATATGGTAATGACATCAGAGTAGGACAAAAATTCACCGACTTAGAAGTGTCTGCACAGGGGGAACCCTTCCATCCTTTCCTCCATCAATCTGTATAGGTAGCTATTTCTATTTGAGTTGCATCTTTTATAAGTAATAATTACTTAAATAGCATCAAATGAAAAGCAGCTATGTTGCTTTAAATGATGATGAAAAGATTAATAGTTGGTTATTATTTTAGAACATCTACTTTAGTAAATATCAACTCAGTTGATTTTAGGGGCTTATGTGTTTGGTTATCCTTTCATCTTCTCCAGGTAGTGTTAGCTCAGATTGCCCTTCACCAAGGTTCTGTGTGCTGTATGATCAGATGATAGCTTTCTCATTTCAAGTAACAAAGCATTCTCCTTTGCTGAAGATTTCTGTTAAATTCAATTCAGAAGGAAGGAAGTTTGGAATGCAAGTTGCCAAGGCTTCTGGCTGTATGAGCTGTAGAGAGGCTCCGCATTCATATCTAAACCCCATGTGCTCCATGATATGTAAGATCATCCACTGTTCTGAGACCCCCTGATGAGAGAGCCATATGTGCCCTGCTACCTGCTGCAGGCAGAATGGGGCTGAATAGTACATATTATGAAAGGCTTAACTCATCATGTTCCTGCTTGTATTAATTTGTCTCAACCACAGTGTTATTTTCTCTCCCTGTGTTATTTTCTCCCTATTCCTCTTTGAGTTTGGATTTTTCTTTTGCTTATTTTTCAAGAAAATTCTGTTTTCCCTTTTCCCAAATTTCAAACATCATTGCAGCTTTTACTGGTCACTTGGCACATAGTAATGGCTTATTCCCAAACTTGTTTTCTCCTTCTTTGTTCATCTTGCTGTCACTTCCAGGTTTATTCATGAAAAATAACATGGAGCTTTACCCCCCTGACACCACGATGAAATTGCTGCTGTGCCAACAATGTGTCATTTAAGATACACAGAGATTTAGAGTCATTATAAAATGTCTCTTTCTGAATAAAGAGCTTTATCTAAGTCATAAATTTTACATCTCAAGCTCACTTTAATTGTGCAAGGGGCTGGCTTCTCTATATGGAGAACACAAGCTTTGGATTCTAATTTAATATTATTCATAGGGTGTTTAAGTTGTGTATTTTGGGAGAATTAAAATAGTTCCAGATTTTCGAAGTACCTTAAAGCCTCTGATTTAAAAAAAAAATCTGTGTTATCAACGATGTGGGTATAATTTTCAGTGGTTTAGGCTGCAACCTATCCAGTTATTGAGTCAACAAAAATTTGTTAAACACTTACTGTGTGTCAGCCACTGTAGTAGGCACCAGGGATACAAAGAAAGGCAAAAGAGAGCTGCTGCCCTTATGGAGCTCATAGCCTACCCCATATTTTCTTATCTATGTGCTTCTTGTCCCTGTTTTTCCATGACTTCTTCATAGAGAATTTTTCTGTAGTATTGGAGGTCTTTCTCAGACCCTTGTTAACATCTCGTGGGCACCAGTATAATATTCTGCATTCATCTGTTATCCTTCACTATTTCCACATCAGGAATTCTTAACTGGGGATACATGAACTTGACTTTTTAAAAACATATTTCTATAGCTATGTGTCAATAGAATGTTCCCTTTGTAATCTTATATATATATTTTATTTTATGCATATAAAAATATATTGAAAAGTTACTGGGCTTTACTAGCCTGCAAAAAGACTCTTTAACACAAATAAGATCAAGGTCCCTGTTCTATGTGATCAGACCATTAATGTCTCCAATTGCATATTTATTGGATTATATCTTCTATTAGTTTTTTTATACTTGATATACAAGACAGCATTGACAATATGCTTCAGTCCAATATGCTCATTCTGTGTCTTGCCATTTTCTGTGGGTCATCTGAAATTTTGATTCATTAGACAGTTTGATGGTCCAAAAATTCAAAATCATATAACATCTTTGGAAACATACTGGTGTTAAAAAGATGTTGTTTGTTTCAGGAAGCAACTTGGGGTCTTTGAAAACTGCACAGTTTCCCAAATGTAATCCAGTCTGCTTTTTTTATTTCTACTCAGTTTAGAACCTAGCACATTGCCCATCTGCACTGTCTGACCAAGAAGTATTACATACTGATGGACTAACTCGAAGGGCTGATTATGTACCATCTCTTCAAATGGTCATAGATTTCATTAATGTGACCTTGCAATTTTCTGTGTGTTCATGCAGTAATTGCAAAGGTGCCATGTACAGACAGCTGCATCTGGAGGATCTCACAATCTTTGGAAAACCGTTTTCTATTTGGACTCTGTTAAAAACATCTTCCATAATACCAGTGAACATCTTTGGCAGGCATATGTCTCTTTTGCTGCCTTGATCCAAACTGATGAGAGAGTAGTTCAACTGAGTTATTAATCAGTTTCTATTAAGAAATTGTTATAATTTTAACACATGCCTGGTAGACAACTTGATGAACGAGATCCTTTAGAGCTGTTTTCCCCCAACCACACTAAATAATGTTTTATGACTGATTAAACAAAAAATATATTGTAATATTATGCACTGTGCACTTTTTAGTCACTTGTGTGACTAGAAAAATGTAAACTGCTGTAGACTGTTATTTGCTAATGGTAGATTTTTTTTCCTTCTAATGTCATCATGAACTGTCTTGACACATGTATAAATCATTCCCACAGAAAATAAAGTAGACATGAGGGTCAATAATTTTGGGGGTCATTGACCTTTCTTTATCAGTAATATTGTTATCTATGATTATTTTTCTAGTTGTTTGGTCACGGATAGCACTGAATTTGCTAATGCTGTCGACAGACAGAAATAGAAAATTCTGAGAAGAGAGACATTTGTAAGAAAAAGATAATGAGTTTTGTTTTGGACACGTTGAGTTTGTGATGTTTATGGGACATCCAGTTTGATCATAGGCAAGGACAAATGTTAGGACTATATATGTTGATGTGGGACACATCTTGATAGAGATGGTAATTGAAACCATAGGAGCCGATGAGAGCAACACATGAGATGTTGTAGAGCAAAAAGAAAAGAATGGCTAGCTGAGAGACTTTAGGTCTAACCGCAGTAGTGACATGAGTGATATATTAAGAGAAGGTGACTGAGTAAGCAGTGAGTTGCATCAGGAGCTAGTCATTTCATTGCCTATAAAAATATGGTCAGTTTCCTTTTCTTGGAGGTGTTTGGGATGCTTAGTATGTGTAGCTATCTAATTGTTTTTCTTGAAGAAAGTATTTCTGATTTTCAAAATATTGATACAGCCTTTACTATAATGCTCTAAGGTTTGCAAAGTGCTATATGCATCTCACTTTACAAGTGCATATATGTGTAGTATACACGTGTGTTTTATTATATAATATCCATATTCATACACGTATACTTGTTTATTGTTGTGTATGTTCATATAATATGCAAACACATACATTCTCAGTGCCCAGAATATGAAATATATGTAAATACACATGTATGTGTATACATGTACACATGTATGGTACCTGGAGCCCTCTCCTCTTATATGTGGGACTCCCAGAATAGCAGTTCAGAATATTCTTTGGGTTTACATCTACGCAAAATGAAAAATCCCAAGCCCCAACCTCCACCATGTTTGCTTTTTCTTAGTCACTTAGTTAAATGCAATGAATCCAAAGTAAATACTTTTCATGAAAGAGCATTGCAAGAAAATTCACATTAGAACATCTCCCCCATAGGACACACTCCCACAAATAGACATGTCGTTAGAAGGAAAAGGGACTTACAGGGATCAACCAAAGGGTGCATGTGTGTGGGGAACCCATGTGGTCAAGGGAACATTTGTGGAGGCACAATTTCCACTTCGGATGCTTCAGAAATGCTGATTTCTTCTGGTGATAATATCATGCTTTTCTCACTCAGTCTCTTCTTGAGTGGGCACAGTATTTCTGCTAGGCATGTTCTTTTGACTCATTCCCCTGCTTTGATCATGACAGATAGACACTTGATTCTTTTCTAACACTGTGACATCTCCATTGTGGGCATTGTTCTGCTGCTCCCTTGGCATTTCTGTCGGGCAAGTCATTCTGTAGGTCCCTTTTTGTATCTTTGTGATGCAAGCATATAGACAGTTGAAAGTTTTATTGTTGGGCAACAACAGTTGGGCAAAAAGTCAGAGTAGAAGAGTAGAAGAAGTTCAATGGAAGGGTAGGGAATGAACCAAAAGGAAGAGATGTTGTAAGGCGAAAGAGTAGATTTATTGGGAACGAAATACTAGAGAAGGTAGGAGGATAGGAAACTGAATTTGGAAAGCAGAATCATGAGTAGAAAGGACTGAATCATAAAAGAGGTAAAATTTCTTGAAATGGTGAAGATTAAAGTGTGATCCTTCTCCTATATGTAACTGAAATGGATAAAGATGACATCGAGTTTGAGATGGTTAAACAGGTGTGTGATTAAAGGATCACAGAAAGAAAAACAGAAGAAAACTTTAAGGTCATTTAGCCCAATCCCCTGGTTTTATAGTTGAGGAAATTGAGGCCCATAGAGGAAGTTAAGCAAGTCTCCTACATAAGTAAAAAGGGGAAAGCGAGGATTCCAGACTCCAAATCAAACACACTCATCATAGCACCGTATTACTTCCCAATGAACCAGGATGTTAGCAAGTCATTGCAATAAATTCTGAAATCTCCAAGTTTGACTGAAGAGGGGAGGAGAGGAAAACGAAAATTCAGGTGCTAAATACTGGAGGTTTTAAAAGTGAGTGGATGATTGTAGTAAGGATATGGAGAGAGTAATATAAATATTTCATGAACATCAAAGGAAAAATCATTGTGAAAAATGATGGTAAGAGAATGTTACAGAAGGGGTATGGAGAACAAGAAGAATCTTTGTCTTTCTTCTTGGCCTTATGCCCTCAGGAGAATGGGAGAATGAATGTATTCCAATATCCTCCATCATTCATAATTCTAGCACTGGCATATGTTTAATAGCTGGAGACAGGAGTTGTGATCAGGAAAGCAAGGAGTTTCCAATTTTGAGCATTACCTGAGTAAAGAGAACAAAATTACTTGTTTAAAACACTCTGTAGCCTAAAAACAGAGGCATCTGCTAGGATTATGAACTTCTTAGTGCTTTCTTAGCAAGGAAATCCATTCAATGATCAGTTCTGCCATAACGTATAGGTTTTATGGTCATCATGGGAATATACATCCTATTCTATGCCTATAAAACTCATAGATTTGGCTGTATTACTCTAGATAAGACAAACTAAATCAGAATGTGTTTTTCTAATTTTTATTTAGGTAGCTTAGGAAGGAATTGAAGATTACTAATTTTTTAACCTCATTTTTTTTTTTTTTTTGTGAAACTGGAAATACACACTGTATATCCAAAGAAAGTCATTGGAAGGGGGAGGAAAAGAGAATAAGGGTCTGATGATTTAAAATGCCTTATACTCATGTTTAATTTCAATATTGAATGCTTTCCATCTATATGTTAATGAACTCAAAGTACTAACGAAGCATTGGATAAGTATTTATTGGGAAAAGCACCTGATTAACTCATTAATGTTTGAAACCATTGAAGTATTTGCATTTTTTTTTCAAGTTGCTTGCTAAACTCATCACAAATTATTTTTTGAAAAATCTCTACCTACATTTAAATTGAAAAGTGATCCTTACAAAGTTCTAGAAATCACTTGTCAATGACTTTTTAAAGTGTGTTACTTAGTATAGGAATGAAAAATTGAAAATACTTTTAAGAGCTGAAATCACAGATACTTTCCATTTTTTTATACCTCATTATTCCAGAAATCCATTTCCTCTAAAGTTCTATGGGACTACCAGTAAGAGTATGTATGCATTGAACTGATCAAGACATCTAAATCCCCTTTTTTTATATTTTATTTCAAAGGTTCAAGGGAACTAAGCGAGGTGAATGAACAATAGTTCCTTACTCTTTCCCTTTCTTCTAGTGCTACTGGGGAAGTTTATATGAGGAGTTCTGCTGTAGTGTGGTGATCTTAATGCACATTTACTTCCAGAAATAAGATCTATTATTCATGGGCCTTGCTTAAATAGGAATCATCCTATATTGAAATGAAATTGAATGAAATGATCACTTCTGCAAAAGTCCTACTTGTGATGCCTCTGTCCTTCCACTGCTTAGGAACCTAAGATACAAGAGCTAAACTATTCATCTTTTTTTCCCTCCATCTCTCTTGCTTCATTTCACATGAGAACAGAAAACACCAGCTGGGATGAGCCCCATTTCTCCTCTTTCTAAGACTTTCAAAGAAATATCTACATTAGAAGTTCTATGGAATGTATAAATTTTAGATTTCTTTTCCCACCTCTTCATTCTTGAACTATTCATTCTCAGTTTTAAGTTACTAGAAAGGTTTTTGCAAGGTTAAAATCATGATGTGATAGTAGCAGAATGACTCACATTTGGGATGAGAGACAGAGACAGAGACAGAGAGATACTGAGAGAGAGAAGGCAAAAACATTACACTGGAATGCGGAAGCTAAATAAAAACTATAATCTGGGCATTATTGTGCATATAAGAATGCAATGAGAATTTTTTTTAGTGTTTATTAATTCATTCAATAAATATTTATTGAGAGCACTTACTATTCAATTTTGTATTCAGTCCAGTGAGTATTTATCAAGTAATTATTCTGTACCAGTTTGAGTATGATGATGAATTGATTGACTTACATTTACTGTGGGAAATTAAAGAAATATATTGCATACTCTTTGCTCTTAAATAGATCAACTATCAACATCAACCAGACCAAAATACATGAAATGATTATTGAATTAAGCAATGGCATTGAAAGGGCTCTGGAGAGAAGATTAGTTGACCTATTATTTCATTGTGTAAGAAACAAATTAGTGAGAAAACTGCCTCTACCAAATGAAGAAATGCAACTTTTCTACAGCTTATATAGTAAAAGGTTAAATGATTTGCCCAGGGTCCTGTATGCATTAACTGTCAGATGTGGGGCTAGACTCAAGTTGAGCTCCATGACAATTACCCATCAGTAAATGGGTACCTTTCATGCTAATTCCCAAAAAGTGAGACATAATTTTGAATTCATCATTGCCTTGCATTTCCTGGACTTGGTGTTATAAGAATCTATCTAAGGAAAGAGTAATGTAGTCTGGGGTAACTGAGAAAGGCTTCATGGGAGAAATAGCTCCTGATCTTGACAAATGGAAGGCTAGCATGAGCAGGAACAGAGAGACAGAGGAAGAAGCAGAAGGCATTAGAGGGACACAGTAGGGACTGATCTGACTAGCACCAAGGTTTTCTGTCAGGGAGGTACAAGTACACTTCTAACAGACTAACATGATAAAAAAATGATCAAATCTATGCTTACAGTAAACCAGTGACAGTCAACTTTGTAACCAATTTACCCTGTCTTTCTTTTGTAAGGAGAAGAATTTAGGTGAGAAAACTGATACAAGAAAGAAAATAAGTTCCAGCATTTTAAATATAGTGTTGTTTTTTGGGGGGTTGACTTTTTTGAGGTAAAATCAAAGCCTCTTTAATAGAAGCCCTAACAGATATCTGATAACCCCAGTTTCTGTATTCGTTATAAGAGCTTAGCAAGCATAACATAGAGATTGTATAGCTTTTGGCATAAGATTGAATGATTGTCAATCTACCTAGTACTATAAACTGAGAATAATCTTATTTTTTTAAAAATTGCACCCTTCTCTGATTACTGTGCTGTCATATACTAGAGATTGCACTAAAGAGACCTGTACCAGGATAAAGAAGGGTAGATTAGCCATAAGCATGAACTGTCAGGGCTGCCTGCCAAGTCAAGTGGTCATGCGACCTTTGGATTATGTATTGCACAGATCATAACCCTAGGGAATGAGGGAGGAAGCAACTGGAAACCTTTCCTTCCATAGTGTAGAAATCTGCTCATCAACCTTAACAACCAACAAATCAAAAGTTGATTCTTTTGTCCAACTTTCCCTTTTTCATTTTAGTGAGATCACTTTCAAAAGTTTATTCTTTTTTCCCTGACAAATTTACTGGATGAACTAGCCTTTTTATTTTACTTATTTAGTGTAAGACAATTCTAAGATGATTAATGACATTTTCTGGGGGGTCTTGTTGTAAAAATGAGTGACAATGATCAGCTGCCAAAGTATTACACCAATAATCCCAATGTAGAAAAAGAACTAGAGCAAAGGCTTTATGGGAAAATGATGTGAATAAGAACCTCACAGAACAAGATTTTTGGGGGGGAAATTTATCTGTATTAATACAGGAAATACTCATATTGATGACATCATGAATCCATCAATGCAATTTAAAGAAAAAAATAAAAGCAAGTAGAGAAATGGAAAGCAAATATTTCGAGCCCATATATATTTACCTAGACGGACATTTATATAGTAACAGTACAAAAGAACCGAATGAAAGAGCTAAAGTCTTAGTGCAGACATGGGGAACCTGTGACTTTAAGGTCATAGGTGGCCCTCTAGGTTCTCAAGCGTGGACCCTTGACTGAATCCAAACTTCAAAGAACAAATCCCCTTAAGAAAAAGGATTTGTTCTACAAAACTTGAACTCGGTCAAAAGGCCACACCCAAGGACCTAGAAGGCCACATGTGGTCTCGAGGCTGTAGGTTCCCTACCCCTGTCTTAGCGTAACCTTTGATTACTCCCCCCAAAATATGTGTCAAATACAAATCAGAAATGTGGCAGCTGTTGTCGTTTGTTTCTGTTTCTTATTATTGTAATCATAGTGGCGCTGGAGAAAAAAGAGAAAGTCAGTAAGGGGGTTGGGGGACATGGGAAGAAAGAAAACCTTTCAGCTTCGCCTTCTTGAAGTTAGCAAGATAAATATGTCCTGCTTTTAAATGAAAGGGATATCACTAAACTAGACAGATTTATTGAGTTAGCTCATAGCAAAATGAGTTTGCTCCATTTTCACATACTTTTCCAGTAGTAAATGTTTTAATCTATTGATGCCACAGAGAAATGCTACATTAGCTATAAAACAGAAAGAGGGCACCATTCACTGACAGTACCAATAATATCTATAGTGCAGTAAATACTTTGCAAGAGTTTAATGGCCCTGACTTCAAACAGATAATATATCGTTGACTAAACTGGAGAGAATGTGTAAAATAGTGCTGATTCCTCTAAACACATAAACTTAACTTAGATATGATATTAAGACCTCAGTTTTAGCATCTCAGAATAAATCATGTCTGTCCCCTTCCCCAAATAAAACAAAAAGTCCAAAAACAAAAACAAAATTCTTCACTTGCTGCAGTACTTTATACCGCATTTTGCTATTTCCTAAGTAGTCTATGGATTTACATTATAACTCAGTTGACAAAAGAAATAGAATTCTCACGTTTCAGTCCTCTTTAATCCCCCTACTCCCCCCTCCACCAGCACATTCTCCCTTCATAGAGTAGTCACCGTGAAGGAGAGCTTCACTCTGGGCTAATGTGGAACTACTCTTGAATCTGTTCTATAAAGCAGATGGACTAATGTTTCAGGGAGAAGTGTGAGTTAAGATGCAGCTGTATGCATTTAGTAAGCATCTGTCTGAGAACCCCAACATGCCATTATCCTTCACCCTATCCATTTCACAAGCTGTATGTGATTTTTCTGGTAGGCATGAAGACCCTGGGCTATTGCTTTTTTTCCCCTAACATTTATATATGTTGCAAAACCACCAATGTTCTTAGATTGGGAGAACATTTCAAGTATCTCTGTGCATGATTTAATTTCTCATTTTCAGTTAAAAGATATCAAGACACTATTCTACAACTTCCTCTTTTTATGGTATTGATAGAATTAAGAGGCTATCCTTTAGCAATAGTCTGCCCCGTATCTTTTTATGAAGATTTAAAAGGTTTATATTAACTTTAAAGTATTTCTTTATGTAAAATACATCTCAGTCATTTTCTTTGAAAGCCAAAAGAGTGCATTAAATCTTGATCCTCAAAAATACTTGAAAGAAGTTTTGTCTAAAGAATGATATAACAATTTTTGGTTACAAAGTCTCTAATCTCTGGCTTTAGGCCACCTCCAGAAATATATCAACTTTAAATTAAATTTCTAGTGATAGTGATAGAGTTGTCTAGATCCACCCATACTTCACAAAATAAGTGTTGTTATTATCCTTGTTTTATAGATAAGAAAACTGAGATTGGAAAGAAGTTGGGTGATTTGGCTAGGTCACATAGCTAGTAAGTCTCTGCATTAGTATTCAAACTCAGATCTTCCAGAAGACAAGTCCAGTGCTCAAGTTCATGGCTGCCAGTAAACAGAGGAAGGTAACTATGAGATGCCTCAGGAGGGTTATACTTGGTAGCAATGGAAAAGAGCAAATCATAAGATGGCATCATTCTCACCATGGCCTATTAACATCACATTTCATCCAGCTGAACTAATGGTTCAAATTTAGTATAAAACAGTGGCTACTTCAACAAGAAGATAGACAAGGTGGGAAGAAAATAGTTACCACTGTAATTTCAAGGAAACAAATTGTAATATGACATATCATTACCATTTTGTAGATTACACCTTAATGTTCTTTCTAGTTAGTTGATATTTTATTAGAAGTTGATGCCAAAATGTTTAAACAAAAAGTAAAGAGATCTGGGTTTGAGTCCCAATTTTACTTTTAACTATCTATGTGATCTTAGGCCAATCATTTACTGCCTCAGGACCTTTTATATAAAATGAAGATTTTGCATGGATAATCTCTTAAGGTACCTACCAACTGTAAAATTCTATGACTTCATTTTCCTATGGAAATAACATTTGCTGAAAAAGTCATTGTGCTAGATGTTATAACATGGCAAATTCTGTCATGTGTCTTTGTAATAAAACCCATAGGCTTTAAATGGATGAAAAATTTACTATCAACTGCAGAGAAGTGAGCTTTGAAGGACAAAGTAGAGGTTATAGTATAGGACTGGGAACAGGATGCATTCCAGATAAAGAGACTAGAAATTAGTAAACATCGTGCTCGAAGAACCAAGTTGGGAATGTATGTAGTATGTTGGGGAGTGGGGGGCAATGAGGTGAACAGGTTTGATTAATGTAGCAGAAAGTTTTGGCATTGTTGTATAAGATTAGAGAGACAGGTAGGTATTGTGGGAAGGTCATGAAAATTAGTCTGAGGATATATCAGGCTCTCTGACCTCCACTGAGTCATTTAACTTCTGAAGGTTTCTGTCTACTTAAAGGTAAAAGAACTTGTACTAGCAGATCTATGAGAACCCTTGCAGATCTAAATTCTATGATCCTTTGACTGTATTCTGTGAGTAGTAGGGAATATTCTTACTCCTAATTCATAGACGGGGAGCAGAAAGAGGAAGGAACTTAGCCAAAGCTAGAGGGGGAGTCAAGTGTCAAGACCAGGGTGGAATGATAGGATTGCCTTTTGCAAAAATAAATGTGCATTTTTATATTCATGTATTTTCTTCCCCCAATCAAGCATTACATTTGTATTGGTTATTTAAGTAGCCTGGAGAATTAAATATGTCATTTTCACTGTCTATAAATCAGAATTGTGTGTTAAATGATCTGTTAAACTCTAATGGCAAGATATACTTTAGACTGCTTGGTTAGTGTTGCTCGTTCCAGACTGGAAGGAACATTTGAAAGGATGGTACTTAATAAATATAATTGACTCTCTCTCTCTCTCTCTCTCTCTCTCTCTCTCTCTCTCTCTCTCTCTCTCTCTCTCTCTCTCTCTCTCTGTTTCTCTCTCTCCCTCTCTCCGTCTCACTCTCTCTCTCTTTCTCGTCCTCCCTCCCAACAAAAATAATCAGTATTTTTATTCACCTCACCTAGCCACATCAATTTATTGTGGTTACTCAAAATTTATGTTTACAAATGTGTCTGAATCATTTCTTGTACCTGAGATTGTAAAGACATTGGAATGAACTTGATCATAGCAACAGAACAGCTATAGAAGAATCCTCAAGAGTAAATGAATTTTTTATTTTCACTGTCATTTGTTGTTGTAATCTGTACACTTCCCTTCCCTGGAATATTTGCTGTTTGAAACTTTCTATTTTAGATAATATTAATTAAATGCCACAATATAAAGTATACATGAATGGAAATTTGGCAGCTGATTTCCTTCTAGTCCTTACTCCACCATCAAATAGCTTCCTAATTTTCTCCACTTCATTTAATTTGACCAAGCCTCAGTTTCCTCATCTATAAAATTTAGGTAATAACTGCCTTATCATTGGAATTTATGAGATAATATAGTATTATATATTGCATTATATTGTATTATATATTGTATTATAATATAATATGCTGAAATATATATTCAGTATATAATATATATATATTAAATATATTAAATGATATGCAGGTATGGTATCATTATCATTATTAATTTTAAAAAGAATTTAGATAGTTACTCGGAGACTTGGTCTCTTCTTGTTTTTATCATCTTGGTTTGTAACTAGTCAAGACATAAGCTTTCATGGTCTTGGTTTCTTCATCCATAAAATGAAAGGTTGTGCTGGACCAAGGGTTCTTAACTTTGTATCATGGACCTCTTTGGCAGTTTAGTGAAGTTTATGAATCCCTTTTCAGAATAATATTTTACTGCCTACATTCATAATTGGAGGCAAAGCTAAGTTTCATTTAGAGGTTAGTGAAAATAAAGATGTATTTTTTTCCATCTAAGTTTACAGGCCCCTTGAAATCTCATCCATGCATCAAAGATCAAGAATCCCTACACTAGATGCTTTCTAATTCCCCTCCCAGCTATGAAGTGCTATGAGTTTGGTATTAATCATGAGTATAATGTTTTTGCTACATTTATGAAAATTGATATTTAGTGATGGTTTTGTTGCATATACAGAATGAAAGAATGCATAGACTTAGAAAGAGAAAATAATGGGGTAGGGGGAAGCTATTTCTTATGTGTTAGTAGATATATTATCCAGAGGAAAGATATTAGTTAGATAAATATACCTATTATCCTTCTCAGTTTTTCTATTGTTAATATTTTTTTCCCATTCTTCAGGACTTTCTTGCAGATTCCTTTGAAATTAAGAAAGCCAGAAATTTCTAAGTGGATATGTAAAATTTAGCTAGAATACATAAAGCACATTATCTCACACCATTTTCTTTCACAGCACTAACACAATCTTGCCACTGCATAGGACTGACCAATTTGGGGGTGAAAGGCAAAGAAATATCCTTGATAAGCCACTTTAAGGCACTTGATAAGCAACACTTTAAGGGTTACTAGTAATAACTTAAAATTAATATTTTTTCACTCTATCATACAGAAATTCTAAAAAGAGCACAGTTTCCTAAAGAAAACCCAAATCAACAGTTTGGAAGGGTTTTTACAAATCTATCCAAAAAATAGAAAGCTAATATAGATTACTCATAAAAATCCAGCCTTAGTTTTTTACAATATCTGTATATATATTAAATTTAAGTGCTTAAATTAGAATGTGGTTGGTGAAAGCATTTATGAATTATTGACATTTTCAATCTACCCACTCCAGTGTGAAATTCATTAAGAAGTGATAATTTTGGAAACACATCATACAAAGCCATTGTAAAACAAGGTGCTTGAGCAGCACTTTTATTCACTGATGCATGGGTATTATTTGAAAAACATAATTTAAAAACTGAGCCTCAGAGATTACTTTTGTCTCCTATTAAATAAAGGATTAGCACTTCATTTGCTGAAAGAGACAGATGTCTGTCAGGTTTCTTTTTTGGTATGCCATATATTAAAATCTTAATGAGCATCATTGAGAGGAAGCTTTTCTCAACATAAGTGTTTTTTCTATTGTCTTGTTAAATGTAGAATGGAAGAAATGGAAAGGATTCATTTTAGAATACTAAGAATGAGCAGGATAAAAAAAGAATTTCATGAATGTTTTTTCTGCTGTCTGGTGAAATCTTATGTACATTTGGCAGTTAAGGGATATACTGTATGTGTGTGTGTGTGTGTGTGTGTTTTCCTTTTTAATTTATTTCATTCTTCTTTGTAAAGATTCATATCTGCACTGGTAATCTGTCCTTGGAATTTTCCATTTGGAAGAGATTGAAACTGATCATTTCAATCCGATCTGCTGCTTCTACTTTGGAATGACAAAGCCCTGCAACTTTTACTATTCCATGTTATATGTTCCTCTCCCCCTCATGCTGGCATTCTTCAAATTCTCTCATTTCATTTAGAGTCAGATTAAGTTGACTTCCTTCATGGACCTTCTTCTGATCATTTCCATTCTACTGAATCTCTCTAGCACTTTGAGTCTCTAGCTAGCAATCCTATATCTGTATAAGTATGTGGTGTATGTGTGTGCATGTTTTTCAAATATAATACATTATATGGAGCAGTGGATAGAGCACCAGTGCAGGAGTCAGGAGGATCTGAGTTCAAATCTCACCTCAGACACTTGACACTTACTAGCTGTGTGACCTCGGGCAAGTCATTTAACCCCAATTGCCTCATCCTGGGTCATCTCCAGTCATCCTGATGAATATCAGGTCACTGGATTCAGATGGCTGTGGAGGAGAAGTGAGGCTGGTGACCTGCACAGCCCTCCCTGACTCAAAAAACAAAGTCAAGTGCAAGTCATGTCATTATTTCTCTGATGGCAAGGTCTTCTTCGGCAACGAAGGACGAACACACAACACATTATATAATGAATATTATAAAATACCATTCACATTAATATATATTGATGTAGATGTTATTTTTATAGTATTTATATGATATATAACACAATGTATTATATAATAAGTATACTATCTACATATATACACCCAGACGTATATAGGTGACATAATTTGTATGCTATATAATTTGACATATTATACATATACATACAGATATGAGATGTTAATATATGATATATATTATATTATACATACTCACACATATATACACAATGCACACACTGTATGTGACATACAGTAACATCTAACTGCAATCATATAGCTTTCCAATGACTTATGCTGCACTGGGTACAAGATCAACTTTTTCAAAATAAAGATTTGCTAATGTGTAATAAATAGTGAAAAAAATATGGTTACCGGTTAACCAAAAACAGTATCACAATCCATGAGATGCTGCTTTGCAGCTAGATTTACTACAAGAGAAATGAACGTGCATGTTGAACCCTAAGCCAGAACAAAGAGTTTACAATCCAAACAGAAGTTTTTATATTTGTGAAATTCAGACAAAGAATAAAGTAATAGAAAGCTCCACCTAAATGGGAGTGGCAGGGGAGGAGAAATAATGAATAATTAATTTGACAAAAGCAGAATTCTTTTCCTTTGAGAATTGTCAGGGCTTAAACTTTTTCCACTCACCACCCCTTCAGCACCTCTTAAACTGTCGGGGTCACAACCCCATATGGGCCTAGTCATAGTCTAACAGGAAGACTATGAAGATAAGGTGGTCTGCTTATCTAGAAGGGTGCCAGAGGCACAAGCTATTTCCTAGCCTAGTTCAGTTTGGTGTTTGTTTTGACTCTCAACGCCACACAGGGAGTCCAGCTGGGGTTGCAAACAATAAAATATATCACATGGAGGTAGGAGGGTTTCATCCTTGATACTTTTGGGTTCTCCTGCATACTCTAGGTCCAGTGTTTCTGGAAAATATGACAACTGAGAAAATTCAGGGGACCCCTTTAACATTCCACAGTTCTTTTTTTCTTGTACCTTGTGGCTATTGAATTCAGGAGATAAACAGTTTATGTGCATGTGTGTGATGCCAAACTGAAAATAAGTATAGTCAACCACGGGCAATATTGTAACGTAAAAGACTTTTCAACCTAGTGTCCTCTTTCTGTGCTACCCCCTCCTCATCTACATGGAGCAAATCACTAAAGGTTCTCTGCATCCTGGCAGCTTTGCTTCTAAAATTTCTGGAGAACAGAGTGGAACTCTAGGAAATTGGAATCATTGCTGATCCACATGCACCTTTGGAGACTCAGGGCTTTGGGGAACACTGAAAGAGAAATGGAGTACATGAACTAGAACAGTAGGGAAAGCTGTGTATGTCCTTTTCATACCATTTCCTACCCTTGCAATAGCAACCCATGAGTCTGAAAGACAGACCAATTACCTAGGAGCCCCACCAAGCTTGGACATATAGACACCTGAAAGGAACTCTGCAAACCACATGAATCACTCTTGACAGTCCCTGAGGCCTCAACCTTGAAAGAATAGGGACTTGCACTAGTAAGCAGAGGCTCAGATGAGGGTAGTGTTGGTACCTCCTCAAAGACAGAATAGATAACATGTCAGTGAAAGAATAGTTAGGATAGAGGGATGAGGGAAGGTACTGGTTGGAGGGAAAGGCAGATCATCATATAATCCTAGAATAATTTTCAATTATTGATATCAATCAGTTTCATTTAAAAAAATTAGTTATTGATACATTGTACCTCTGATTCATACAGTATGTGACCCCCTAGAAAGTCACTTATCACCTCTGTGTCTCAAGCAACTCTGTAAGACATTTTCAAAGGTGTTAATCTCCATCAGTAGAGATTCCTCATTGACAGCTCCCTATATCAATGAATTCATGTGTCTAGTTCCCATCCCATTTGTAATTTACCATGAATGAATTTCAGAGATAGGACTACAGATGTGTTCCAAATTTGCATCAGAATACTTATTTTTAATTTAATTTTTAATTTAATTTAATTTTTAATTTAATTTAATTTAAATATTTAATTTAATAAAAGGCCATCTATAATGTCTCTATGGCAAAGTAATATTTAGAGCTTTACAAAAAGCAAATAAATTGGAGACTGACTACATTATCTTGTTCTTTTTTCATTTCACATATATAAATCTTCTGTCCCTAACTATATTGGAAGCAAGGACTATGTCTTTTTTATGTTTTTTCTTTATCACCCATAGCACCTAGGCATAATACAAAACACTTAGTGGCACTCAATAAATAACTGTTAATTGATTTAATGTTATTGCTGATTTTCATTTATCTACTTGAATGATTTTTTTCTTCTATCCAGCTGGTATGTTGGTAGCTTCTAATCTGCTCTAATGTTATTTTTTTCCTAATGTAGAATTTTTTCCCCTTCATATACTGAATTCTCTTCCAGGTAAATACCAGTGTTATATGTGGATGAGAATAAGTAAAAAATACAAACTGATCTCTCACTCTTAGCATAATCTCCAAATAACCAGATTGAATTAAGATTACCAAAAATGTCTATATATTTTAATTCTGAGAAAAATCTTATTTGTTAAACTTGCAGACATGACATACATGTATGTCATTAAGATATTCACAATGGAAAGTAATTTAGCCTTGAGTAATTAACCAATTGAGGAATTTATGTGAAAAATTCTTGATTTTTCTGAAATATTTAAGTCATTTAAAGAATAATATTTAATCTGCCAAAATCAATCAATTAACATTTATTAAATACCTACTGTGTGTCAGCCACTGTGCTAGGTTCTAGGGAGTAGGCTTGATAACCTTAATGTCAACAGAATAGAAGTGTGCTATATTTCTTGAAGTTTTGATGAAGGAATTTCTAAAACCGTATTATCATTGAAGCAAAAGTTTCCTAAGTCTCATTTAATGAACAAAAAGGTATTTGGGGCACTTAACGCCCTTTGCAATTTGCAGTGCAATTTGACAAATCTTGGCAATGCATGCATGTGTTCTCTGAACCATGCATTTTGTAATTAAAGGATGCAATTCAAAGTAATGCATATGATGGGGACTTGGGTAGAGCTAATGACATCTTATTTCTATAAACAATAACATATCCTATGGATAATATTCATTTTAGGAAGATTTGAGGATTAAAGAGAAAATGGCCCTTCCCTCTCTCCCTTACTTCAATCTCTTTATTCTCTACATTAGAAGGGAAAAGTCAGGGTAAGAGAAGATAATAAACATTTATGCAAAGCTTACTTTGTGCCAGGGATCATGCTAAGTACTTTACAAATATTATCTCATGATCCTCTTAACAACAATTTAGGGTAGGTGCTTTATTTCCTAGTGTATAGCTGAAGAAAGTGAAGCAAACAGAGATTAAGTGATTTGCCCAGGGTCACATAACTAGTAAGTATATGAACAGAAAGCCCAGATTTAATCAGTCAATACTTATTAATGCAGTAGCTAGCATATGTCATTAAGACTGGAGAAACATAAGGACTGTACTGCTGTGGCAATAGAGAAAGAGAACCAAAGTGAAAAGGGACATCCCAGGTCAATTAGTTCAACTAGTTTCTCATTTTGTAGAAGAGGAAACGAAGATTCAGGTAGATTCAGTGATTTATTCAAGGTTACACTGGGAATGGTCATCACAGATGAATTTTGAATCTAGGTCTTATGGATCTTTCTTCCATGCCAATCTGCCTCCACCTCTTTATGGAGACTAGATAAATAATATTAACATCACCTTGATCCTTAATTTAAAACATATATTGAACATATGATTCTTATACAAATTCAATATAATTTCTAAGGCCTCCGTTTAAAAGCTTAAGAAATCAGAAATATTTTTCAATGATAACAGTAAACTGTTATAATAATATTTATTATTATACTATTAGAATTATTATTATTATAGGCAATAATGATTGGCAAATCCTAAACACTATCAAGTTTGTCAGAGATACAGCAAACATGCTTTGCCTTCCCTCTCCCTCCACTTGCCCTCCCTCAAAGATTGCTGTTTACGGGGATTTTAGTTTAAATTTATTGGATTACTTCACTTCAGTTTTGAAGGTTTTGATGAATGGGCTATAGCAAGTCATAACATGGACAAGACCAGTGCAAATTTCCCCAAAGCAGAAATGCCCAATAAATCTTAATCCTGATTAACCAAGACCTATTACAGTGGCAAGCCTCTCTTGAACTATATAGCATTTGCCCATGCCCCATGAATTAAGACCAAGACCAATGACATTAATGTAATTTTTCATTAGAATAGTAAATGAAATAACACGAGCGAAAAAACATTTTGAAAAAATGAAAAATATCCTAAAAATTCAATATGGTTTTTCAAAGTGTGGAGTACTGAAATATTGGCATTTCTTTATATCACCTACTAATACTCTTTCAAACAATATTTCTTGAGAACTAGAAGACTATTCTTCAGCACACAAATGCGCACGCACACACACACAAAATGCAAATATAGGATTACCTTGTATCAATTTTTTGTATTCGTATATAGTGGAGTGTGTAAGAACTTAAGCCAGCTCATATTAGCTCAGCATGACCAACTTTTTAAATTTCAGTGCCAATACTTATATCTCAGAAGTCAGCAAATGCTACAAATCAGAACAAGGTTTATTGTTTTGTTCATTGTCTGGATATATGAAAATGATGAAGAAAGTAATAATGCACATTAAATTTAAGTGTCATGCTTTATTTTTCAGGGAGTCGCTTGTTAAAGGTTTCTCAATACATGCCTGCCTATATGTCTCCTTCCATTAGATTGGATGATCCTTGGGGGTGGGAACTGTTTCACGTTTGTCTTTACAGTCTTAGCACCAAGGATAGTGCCTGGTATATAAAATATGTGATGAATTGATTAATTTCAAGATTAATGGTCCAGGAGACTGACTTTTTGAAGGAGGAGGTTGTAATCCTATGTATATTTGTGAAGTTTAGAATGCAAATAACTATCACCAAAACTGGTGAAGCTGGAAAACAGTTATGTAAGTCACAATATCCCTAGAGGAGTTTGGAATAAGGGGAATGTTTCAGTGTTACTTTTTATAAATGCACAGATATAATGATATGAATTTTTACTCCTTATGACATGTAGGTATTTATGTTGAGAATAAGTCCTTTGTGCCATAACAGTGGATTAAAGTTTATGGTGGACAACGCAAGAAATCAGATTTTTAATTAAATAAATGTTTTCTTGATATTTTTTTTAAATTACTCCCACTCCCAAATGACTCCCTTGTGCCCCTTGTTCTCTTGTAACCAGAAGTAGAGTTAAGCAGCCACACACACACACACACACACACACACACACACACACACACACACGCATGTACATTGACCAGGAATGTCAGTACCTGTAGTCACCATCTTTCCGCTAAAACACAGAAAGCATCCTTTACCATTAGTGTTCTTAAGTTATTATCAGTTACTACAATGATGAGAATTTTTATATCCTTCAATATGTTTTCATTCACATTATTGTAATCTTTTTGTAACTCATTCCTCCTGGTTCTGTGTACTTTATTTCATACAAATCTTCAAAGAATGAAACCTTGAAAAATGTACATGTAGCACACAAGTTCTTTTTCCTATATTTGACTATCACTTATATTCCTAGCAGGCTAAAGAGATACTCTTCATTTCCAGATTTAATTCAATGGACTGACTGACCTCTGTATATTCCCCTGTGAATTAACACCTGAGAAACTGCCATCCTAGCTCTTATCCCTTCAATGACACCTTGAGTAACAAATGAGGTTTAAGCTGTGCTAAGACTTATGTAAGGTGATGTCAGGAAAGGACTAACAGCTCTACTATTTCTTCCAGCTATAGCAGAGTTTGGATCAGCTCAGTTTCAACAGCGTTCAAGACAACATACACAGGGCACCTGTTTAATTTCAGCTTTTGACTGAATATGGAAACATACAATCGATCCATTGCACAATGTGGGTGCTCCATGAAGATTGTCAGCTGTGATAAACTATGATAGTGTAGGCTATCAGGAAGAGATCTTGAAATAACTTTTAAGTATGACAATGAGGAATTTATATGATTAGTTGTTTGGAAGGAGTCTAAAGAGTCATAACTATGAAGCCATTATGGACAGAACTTTTCAAGGCACTAGTTTGCATCATAGTTTGTTGGTGGTTGGGAGTGACTTTTATGCTTCATAGATAAATGTCAGGGATCTCTTCAGGGTCCCTGAAAGCAAAGAGAGATTAGGCTGGAGCAGAAAAAAAAAATCACTCAAATATAAATGTCCATTATTTAAAGAACTCGCTTACCTTTGATTCAGGTCTCTCTAAAGCCAGATCTCCCTCCTTTTCCCACCTCCATGTAGTTGACTCACATTGTTGTTTAAAAAGATATTTTCTGCCCAGTGCTCATTTGGGCTTCATATTATCTTTAATTCCCTAGTGTATTACAATATTTTTTTTTCTTCAGTGATGGAGGGCTTTGATTTTAACTTTTGACTCCAGCCATTACATTTGTTGTATCTGCTTTATGTTTGTAAAGGCTTTATTCTCATGGAGCCAAAGGTCTTGTTTAAGGGGACAGGAAAAAAGAATTATATGGAGTTAGTGGAGCAACTCCATCACTTTTTTGCAATAATTTGCCTTGACTTCCTTTGCACTCAGATAACAATTATATTATACATCAGTCCAAGCATCTCCATTAGTATGGTTTCTTACATTTTCTTCCTCTCCACAATTCATGATCCAACTATAATGGATCTGCTTGCAGTTCCTTGCCCATGATAGTTCATTTCCCGTCTTTGGGCCTATGTACTGGTGCTCTTCCATATGAATATCCTTGGTTTCCTTCAATATTTTAATCCACTTTCTAAAGTAGGGCTTTCCAGGCCTTCACCACCATGAACCAAGCTGCTAGTTCTTTCTCCTCTGAGGTTACCTTTCATACACTCTGCATATAATTGAACATACCTACTTATTTATATGTTGTGCAATTAGAATTGTGAACACCTTAATGTTCAATATTGATTATGCCTTCTATCCCTGGAGTTTTGCACAGTCCTTGACACACAGTAAATGCTTAGTAAATTGTTGTTGAGTGACAGTATCTAAATAGTAACAATCTATAACTATAAGGCCTAGATATTCAGAAATGATTCACTGTTTCAGGTTATGATAGTATCTGGGTTAAAAAAGATTAGATCAATGTGGGTATACCAATGTTGACACCCACATAATGATTACAGATTTTTTTTTCTATTAAAGAAAATAATTATTTTCCATTAAGCACATGATATTTAAGAGTGGGCAGGAGAAGAAAAGGTATTGCTGTAGGTCCTTTCATTTAATGCCCAAATGTAGTCTTACTGTATATCTATCTCAAAAGTCCATTAGGTCATAAAAGCCTGTTCTTTGGCCCTGGGAAATTAGTTTCAAATTAGAGGTTCAGCTGAATAGATCAATGCCTGAGATAGATATAAGAAAGGCTGTTCATTTAAATAGCTCTGTGTTCTACAGTAATGTGATAAGTAGGACCAGTTAAATGATTGGAAAGTTTTCTGTTACAGAACCTGAGCTACCCTTACATACAGAGATATTGACATTCCTGTTTTGAATATTATGGTCTGGTATACTGCTACATTTATTCTTAGTTTAATTTTTGTCTTATTTTTGTTTTTTATTCAAAATTATGTAAGGTATTTATTTGAAATTTAGCTTGAATGACAGCAATGAATTTTTAACAAATTAATGTCCTATGAATGACGTATGAATAAAGTAAATTAATATTTCCTTTAAATTTGAAGAGGTAAAGATAAAGGTGCCTAGCCAATACCGTACCATTAATCTATTCTTTTCTTCTTTCTCTCTTTACTTCTCTCTCTCCAATAGAAGTGGAACAAAAAGGTAATTAAATACCTTTCATAAATTATATATATTATATATATTACTTATTTTAGGCTAAGTTATTTAACAGTTTAACATATAGTTTAAATATTTTTGTCATTAATTTTTACCTATTTTATGAAAACTTATTTAGTCCCTCTGCTGCTCAACTTCACTAAATAGATCATTAAGATTAATTAGTGGCAATTTAATCCCTTTATCTTAATTTTTAAAAGAAGTTTTATTTTATTCCCATTATCTGCTAGAAAAGCATTTTGCCTTTTTCTATAGTTGGTGATAGACAGTGATTACATTAGTATGTGTATATGTATAGGCATTTATATGCCTGTATATATGCTAGAATATTTGCCCCAGCTTTGTTTTGCTACATTTCCATGCCCTATCCTTGCTTATTTGTTGTTGGGACGGGGAGGGAAGACTTTCTGAAACATACTAAAATAAATACATTCTATAACCAAGGCCTATTAGTTTGCAATTAATAAAGACTTGGAAACCTAACACAAATGATGTTCTAGGACATCATATTTATAACAGCAAGACTGGGACATCATTACAAGCCATTTTAATGGAATCAAATAAAAAAAAAAACTCAGTGGTTAAATATCAGTGGTGAAATGCTTTAAGTCATACGCAAATAACCAGGTTTTAGATCTTTCTACCTTTAGAAGAACTTAGTGGCCAATTTCTCCCCCTGGCTCCCCTTTTTTATTCTGGAAAAATAAAGCCTTTGGTTTTCTAGTAATTGTTTTCCATTCAAAACCTAACAACCTTCTTTGCCTATCATCTTACATTTGTTTTGCCCTGTTTGTACGCTTGTGACTTCTGCTAATGAGCTTATCACTAATGCCTATGTCCAATTTGGGTCAAGGGGAGAATATAGCCCATAATATGTTAAATTGTGATTCAACATTCAAATATATTAAGATAACTTAATTTGCCCACCTACTACAATTCTGTACTTCACAATCATAAGAAGAGCACATTTCTTTTACAATACGTTTTCTTTGCACCAATTTTCAAGCAGCCTTTGGTAAACCAACCAAAGTACCTTATGCTTCCTCCCAACTTTTGTGCAACATATGCTACTGAATCATACTAAAACCTGAGTGTCAGTTAATTGCTGGCCATTTTCATTCTGAAGTTTGAGCAGCAAAAGACCATAGTAAAAGGTACTATTCTTTTACTCTCCTGTCACGTAACATTAGAAGGTACATGCTTTTAAATTCAAATACTACTATATTTAACAGGACATTTTTAACTGATTAAAATCTAGATCTTGGGTTCCTCTCAATGAACTTCCCACCTTTTTCTTCTTTCCTTATTCCTTCCTTCCTTCCTTCTTTTCTTTCCTGCCTTCTCTTTCTCCTTTCAATACCCATCCATCATTCATTATTTAATTGTATGGATTGCATGCTCTGTGTGCATTGTAGCAGCTTTGGGAGTCCTTTTTGCTAGCTGAATTGGTGGTCTGTTCTGGGACTCTACTTTTGCTTTAAGCATTCTTGTGAATGACTAAGGGATTGCCTTTTGCTTAATGATACCTATTAAATTGTTCATATCACTTGGGCTATAAGGATGGATCTTTTATTGCAATTTTACAGGAAATTCTTCAGTGGACTGGTTTTTTAATTGCATGAAAATGTTCTGAGGAATCATCTCTTTACCTAATTATCATACTATAGAGAACATGTGTGTACATATGCAAATATATACACACTCTAAATATACAAATATATATTGAAACCTTGGAATTATGTGTATGCAAAGAAGAATGATAAAAGTAAGTACATTTACTGTACAGACAAATGCAATGAACAAAAAGAAACAAAATTATTTTGAAAAGCCAAAATCAATGAGGAAAAATAATTCCTGCTTCAAGAAGAACAGCAAATAAACAAGTAATTTGTATCTTCAGTTGCTTTTTGGTAGGTGTCTCTAGTTTTGAATTCCAAAATGATGAGGCATAAGAATACATGCCAAGATATAGAAACTAATTGTGTTTTTCTTTTTTAACTTTTCCTCCTGACAGTTTTTCTTTGTCCTGGACTCCTCAAAGGCGTATACCAGAGCGAGCATTTGTTTGAGTCTGACCACCAGTCGGGGGCATGGTGCAAGGACCCCCTTCAGGCTTCAGACAAGATTTATTACATGCCTTGGACTCCTTACAGAACAGACACCCTCACAGAGTACTCATCCAAGGATGATTTCATTGCTGGGAGGCCAACAACAACTTACAAGCTCCCTCACCGGGTAGATGGCACAGGATTTGTAGTCTATGATGGAGCTTTGTTCTTCAACAAGGAGCGCACAAGAAATATAGTTAAATTTGACTTGCGGACTAGAATAAAGAGTGGGGAGGCCATTATAGCTAATGCCAATTACCATGACACATCCCCTTACCGGTGGGGAGGCAAATCTGACATAGACCTGGCAGTAGATGAAAATGGGCTGTGGGTCATCTATGCAACAGAACAGAACAATGGGAAAATTGTCATTAGCCAATTGAACCCTTATACTTTAAGGATTGAAGGGACATGGGATACAGCCTATGACAAAAGGTCAGCTTCCAATGCATTTATGATTTGTGGGATTTTGTATGTGGTCAAATCTGTATATGAAGACGACGACAATGAAGCTACAGGGAATAAGATAGACTATATTTACAACACTGACCAAAGTAAAGATAGTTTGGTGGATGTACCCTTTCCAAACTCATACCAGTATATAGCAGCTGTGGATTATAACCCTCGGGACAATCTGCTTTATGTGTGGAACAATTATCATGTTGTGAAGTATTCTTTGGATTTTGGACCTCTGGACAGCAGATCAGGTGAGTCTGCCTTTGGGCATTACTTTCTCTATTCCAGAAATGCATATGGGGTACAGACTTACAAGTCATTCAGGGTCCAACTTTGAAATACTGCTGATTGCTATCTGTGTATAAAAGTATATTGTGAATTTCAAAGTATGACTTATAAATGACCACCTGTCTTTGTTAGGCACCAAGAACATGTGTTCTGTGCTATTGTTTTGGAATACTTGACCAATTTATGTGATTTGATGCTTTAGTGGTCTCATATTTTCTCCCATATTATAGTCCCATGATATATACTGATCTTTCTTTGTGAATAATCAGTGTCTATTATATTCCATGTTCCTTCCAAGTGAAAACTATCTTAAATCAGAATAAATATTCTAGTCCAGTATTAGAATAAGAAGATGTTGCTGAAAGACTTAGTGTTTCTAGTTGTTTGCTTTGTAACTATGGTCCAGTCATTAAAACTCTCTGTACTTCAGTTTCTTCACTGATAAGATGATTATGCTAATATTATGCTAACAGTCTCACAGAATTGAGAAAAAAAAAAACATTTGGAAAACTATTAAACACTACACAAACATGAGCTATCATTATTACTGTCATTGTTTTTTTGCTAGAGGAAGCGCCCAAAACAATCCCTTGCATATGGTAGATGTTTAATAAATGATCAATTGAAAGGAATCCTAGCTTTTCTCTAATCACACTGAGAATATCATGCTATGGGTCTCTGTCAGATTAAAAATAAAACCAACCTATATTCAAGTTAATATACCTCACAAGTATAGGTGATTATAATTGAATCTGTTCTTTGAAAAAGAATAGTGCAAATAAATATCAACCCACAAACAAGTATGGGACAGACCACACATTTCTATTTGGCTATCATGAAAGTTTCATGACTTTTTTATCTTTGCTTTTTGAGCTACACCATGATATCTTCTTTCCATTTCAGTATTTTTTATTAAAGTTGTTGACTGACATTTTCCTCTCCTTGTTTCCGTTTTTTATTCTCTTATTCGTGAATGGTTTATTCTTACTTAAAATAGTGTCTACAAAGCTTATTATAGAAGAACAGGGAGGTCATTGCAAACATTTTAAAAGGATGCATTCAAGTGATGAGGAGATATAAAAGAGAGTGGCAGTGATGCCAACAAATTAGCCATTGGGGCTAATGTAACCCAGGGATATAATTGCAACAAAGGCAGTTTCCATTTTGTTATTTGCTAAAGGGGTATTTCTGGATACCTCACAAATGCCTAATTTCTAGTTCAACTGGTTACAATGAAAAGCAGACAAAGCTATTCAAGTAGAAGTGGATAAATGTCTCCAACCCTCCTGAAAGTCCTTGAATACCCATGAGAAATAGTGCAATACTTCCATTTTGCTCATGTTTATTGCATATTTATGGTTTTACTTTTCTAGGCCTACTGTATTTAAAAGGTCAATGATTTTCTTCAAGTTAAGTAAGTAGGTCAGTGACTGTTCCTGGGAAAACAGCAGTCTTATTTTTTTTTCAATTTAAATAATGTGGTACTCTAACCCACTTCAACTAATTTGGTGGTGATCAACATTTGTTTCGAAGTTTTGAGTGCCAAGCAGAATTAAGTTCTTTTCAATTATAATAACCCAATCTTTGAAAATGAGTTACTATAATAATTTTGTTAGACTAATTCTATTTCCTCAAAAATTATTCAGGAATATCTCCAATTTGTATCAACAGACTATAAATGGCATACATATACGAATACATCTACTTTGGAATGTGATTATAAACATATTCTAGATGAAACCTTATCATTGAGGATGTGAAGAAACTTTAAACACTTAATATATACGGTTTGAAATTTAAAAAGAAAAAAACTTGAGTACAAGTAGCAATGACCATTTTGTTCAAAAGTCAACTTTTATAATGATAAACATCAAGAAAATGATAAACTTCTACTTTTAAACCTTATTGCTTATTTAACCCAGAGATTACATTTTCACTTTTGCACCAACAGAAACACAATGAATCCTGTGTCCATTTCGAAAAGGTTGAGATTTCACCTGGATTTACCAATGCTTGCATGAATATGCATTTTCATGCGTCAGTGCCCTGATTAAAGAGCCAATCGTTTGGCATAGTTTCAGTGTAATTGAGAGGTGTAAAAAACACATTTAGAAGTAAAATTTCTGCATGGTATGTGGAATATGAGAATTTCAGTTAACATTAATAGGAGTTTTGGTATAATCTACACAAACACTCTAATAATTTTAGTAACTAAAATGATGGGTAGCCTTAAAAGTGAATGGGAAAAAGTAAAAAAGATGGTATTTCCATTTAAGCCATATGTACGTAGTTATGATTTTGATCAAATAAAATTAGTTTCTCATAAAGAAAATCTTAAGAATTTTATCTAGAACAAACATAAAATTATTTGATCTAATTCTTTCTTCTTACAAATAAGGAAACAGGCTCAGGAGGAACAATGACACATACAAGGACACAAAGCAACTTACTGGCAGAATAAGAAATCAACCCTAATTCTGCATCCACTGCCCACTCCATCACAATGTGTATTTATTTAGAAGGACATTTGAAAACTAGTAGACAGGTTTTTCTTATAATACAGAGAAACCATAGGTTAAGGAACAGAATAGATTAGGGAGAAAATTGCCACTGAAACCAAATATGTCCTAAAAAATAATTATGTTGCAATAAGTGCCTGACCTGATCAAATACATGACAAAGAAGTCTATATTGAATTCCTTAAGGAAGGATAGGAACATTTTTTCCTCCATGATATGAGATAGGGAGGAGATAATAGACGCTGCTACTGATAATTTGTGTGAAGTGAAGGGAAGCTTCCTTCTTAGTCAAGTACAAAGGTGAGTTTCCTAGTACTAAGTATGATGATTAGAGATTCTTTGGGAGAATATAAAGAAAAATGAAGAGGATTGGAATAATTTCTTTGGGTGACAAGGTAGGGACTCAGTATGTAGTAGAAGGATTTTCTAGAAGCAAATATAGACAAGGTATTTGATGAATAAAATATGAGGTACTGTAGGATAGTAAAGAGACCGCTACATTACATTCAGAGGATCTAGGTTGAATCTTAGCTTTGTCATTTACTATCTGTGTGGCCTTGTGAAATTATCTAAGCTCTCTAGATTTCAGTTACCTTATGAGTTAAATGAGAAGACCAGATCCGGGGACTTCTGCAACAACATCTTCCAGCTCTAAATCTATGATCCCATGACCTATTGTAGAAGCAAATTTACAACTTTCTTGGAAATATGCTTTCTTATATATACATTCTGAGCAAAGTAGAAAAAAATCTTTTAAGCTTCCCCATGTAACATCTTGAATAATACAAACATGAGATCTGAACACTTTGGGGCTGAAATGGATTATAGGTATTGTGACTTTTGTAGAAAAATTTCCCCACCTCTCATTATTTGTCCTTGTAAAAGAAGGTCGGATGAAAGAAAGAAAAAGTGATTTCAACTCTATAGTGGGGATGAAGGATGAGGCATTTATGAACATCAAAATGTAACCAGAGGGGTGGTCTGGATGCTGTAAGTATGTGGATAGGAAAGCAAAGATAGTAGCTGTAGTTAGAAAATCAGCTGTCCCTGAGAGTAAAGACTTTGAATGGAGGGAGGCAGTGAATTTGCGAAGCTGGCATAGAAACAGAGGATGTGTGCTGGTGATTAGAGAATCCAGGCATATGAGCTAGGAGTGGTGTTAAAGGAATGACCAGACATTTGAATATAAATACAGAAGTTGGAAACCCTGAGAGAGAGATTTAGCTGTACAGTTAGTTATCCTCCTATTGACAATGTAGGGTAGTCAGCCGTAAGATACAGGTGGTTGCTGCTTTTTTTTTTTCTAAATACTCCACCTCTAGAAATACCAGTATAGCATGAACAAGTTGAAAGATATAAAAATAAATTTTTCCATGTGCAATTTAGCTAAATTAAGGACTCACCTGCAATAATTTCCATGTTTCCATCCCTGACAAAAAAAAAAAGAATGCCCTAGTGGGCACTGGCCAACCCAGAAAATACATGATCCTTTCTACTATCTTTCAAATGCAATAATGCAACCATTTTTTTCTATAGCTTTTACAAAATGTCATTAGGAGAAAAAAAATGAATCAGCACTCTTGTTATTACTATTTAGCATTTATATGGCATTTTATATTTGTAATGCTTTTTTATTATTAATCCAGTTTCATTCCACATATTAAGGAATATATAAGGATAAGAAGTCTTCAGCTTACAAATGGCTTGTGTTCTAAAAGTTTGTCAATAATTTACTTCTGTAAAACAAAGTGGTTTTTTTCCTAAAGGAATGCAACGTTGTAAATTGTGAGTAAGCTTTCAGGTTAAACTAAAAATTCAAATTAATCTGTAATGTGGCTGAAATACTTTACATTTTCAATGGAAAATGGAAAATAATGTTGGTACAATGCAAGTCATTAAATCAAAGTTTTAAGTTCTATAAGAAATAATTTTAAGGTATATATCAAATGTTGACACTTAAAGAAGATGGAGGTAGTTGGAAACTTGCACGCATCTGAAAGCATAATTTTGTTAAGAACTTTAGTAATTTATGGCAATGTAACTTTTTAAATTAAGCTTAATTTATTCTTCAAACTATTAATTTCCTTTTGTTTGATATACGATTCTTGGTGCTATACCTAAGAATACCTAAGAATGCTTTTGTCTCACAAATGGCAAGGAGAAAAAGATTTTTTGAGATAAATGAGAGTTGGAAGGGAGTTTAATGAGTAGGAACATAAAAAGGAAAAATATATGTACATTTGAGAAACCGATTGGCAAAGGTGAGTTAACTGGTGAAAGAAAAATTGTGTTTGTCCTTCATTTTGAAAAGGACCATAAAATCAGGGAAATGATGACATGACTTGCAGTTGACTTTGATTCGAATGAAGTAGGACTATGCAAGGTCACTAGCCTCTCTTTCTCCTCCAAAGCCATCTGGGTCCAGTGGCCAGATATTCATGAGGGCAATTGAAGATGGCCCAGTATGTAATGGGAGACCCTGGCCCTTTTAGGCTAAGGCCTTTTCAGGTTTTCACTTTTAGTGAATTAATGCCCATTCAATGAATAGGCCTCTTTAAGAAATGAGTCAAGGGATGGCCATCTGTATGATGAATATCTGGCCATTGGCCTAGATGGCTCTGGAGGAGAAAGTAAGGCTGATGACCTTGCACAGCCCTCCCTCACTCAAGTAATAGTCAACTACAAGTCATGTCATCATCTCCCTGATGTCATGGTCCTCTGAAAACAAAGGACACTCACAACCTGAAAGAAAAGCAAAGAGCAAGAAAAAGAGGTATTATAGGAAAGATAGCTCTGAGGTTTATGGTCACTTGTGAACAATTTGGCAAGGTTGGTGAGCAGGCCAATGGAACAGCTGACTTAGGGTAGGCACTGAGAAAAGCTGGCCAATTATTTCAATGTAATATTTGGAAAGTCAGCATTTATCACGTATAGAGAACTTGTATAACAATTATACCATGACTTGCAAGTGAATTGGATTTAAATGAGGGAGGACTGTGCACAGAATTTCCAAAACTCTGCTCTTAAAAGAAATCTATATTGTGTAACGGATGATGTGCTGGAATTAGATTTAGGGAGATCCAAATTTAGATACTACCTCAGATACTTACTAGCTGTGCTGTTCTGGATAAACTGTTTTTCCTTTTAGCCTCAGTTTTCTCATCTGAAAATAGGTATAATAGCAACTATCTATTGTTGATATAGGAATCAAATGAGATAATGTATATAAAATGCTTTACAAACTTTAACACTAGGTAAATGTTAGATATTATTATAATTATTTGCCAAGACAATGAAATTTGAGAATGTTTGACTGACATTGAAACCATTAAAGGCAAAAAATACGAGGGGGGAGGGGATGGACTATGGTATGCAAAGGTGCCTTTGCGTAACTGTCTCCCATGCCTGGGATTTTCTGCTTTCTCATTTCAGGCTGGTAATATACCTAGCTTTCTTCAAGGCTAAGATCAAGTGCCACTTCCTGAACTTTGCTATTCCTAATTCTGCCAGTTTTTAATGTACCCCCACTGCCCAAAATGATTATTTTATATTTATTTTTCTGTGCACACATCATTTTCCCTTTCATTCCCTGATCATCGAGGGCAAAGGATATTTCATTTCTGTCTGTATCCTCTAGCACCTAATCTGTTGTTTCTCATATGGTAGGTGCTTCATCATTTAATTGATGGGATTTCCCAACAGTGTCATAGTCTGAATATAAATGGTTAAAATGGAGCATGATCTTATTCCACAAAGCAAATTCTTTAATAAGAATAGCAACACGGAATATAATGATTGGTGATTGTGGCACCACCTTTATATTTATGATACCCCACCAACATTTTCTGAAGGACTAAAATATCAGTATGTCCCACTAATGAATATCCTAGTGAACTTTGATTTTTCAGATTCATTACCATACTGTTCCTGATGACCATCGTAAGGGGGAAACTTTTCCCTGTTATGGACAAGTAATATCTACTCCCATCCTACCTATCCCCCTACCTCTTAAAAAGTATTAATTTGGCCCTCTAGGCTCACTTTTGAAGGTCCATTTGTTTACCTAGCTGTCTCAAATCCAATGGTCAGTTATGTCAAAAATGTTTTTATATCCATCTTAGAACATCTCACCTCTTTGTGTCAAGGACTCACCTTGCCAGTTCTTAGTTCTCTGAATAATTTTTATCATCATCAACTCTTTTCACTTGTATCTCTAAGCTTCTGAGTCTTGCTGGAGAATTATAGATTCAGTCCAATAGAAATTTATACTCTAAATCGGTAGCTGGGCTCTCGGTTTTGCAGTGCATTAGCTAATTTCTTTGTGATTCCCTGTCATGTTGCCCACTGTAGTTTATCTAGACCTTTTCTATTCTCCTCAGATGTTTCCACCTCTACTCCTTTGATAGTGCAGATGATCTCTCTTCCTTAAGTTCCCCCATTTATCTCTAGTCTGAATTGTAATTTATCAACATCCCTTCATCCCTGCTCATTTATTTTTCTTTGATTTATTTTCTTTACCCTATAACCATACCATCATGTCTTAAAAACACATTCTCTCCATATTTGTTTGAACTACAGTCTCCTATCTGGCTTTCCTTATACACTCTCAGTGTTCTCAGAAGAGCAGTATATACTTGCAGCCTCTACCCCCTCAATATTCTGTATTTTACCTGTACCCCTATACTGAAATTCTTAGCTTGAGGGTCACTGATGACCTCTTGGTCACTAAATCTGTTGACCTTTCTCTCTATGTAGAATATTTGGCTCTATTGACCACCCCTTTCTTCTTGAAACTATGTCCCTCTGAATCTTGTAATACTATAGCATCTTGATTCTCCTTCTTTCTCTAATTATTTTTTTCTCATTTATTTTTCTTGATATTATTATACAATGAATATGCCCAGACTTCTGGTCTAACAGGAAACTCGCTTATTTTACCTATGTCCATGACTTTAAGTATCACCTTTTCTCCCGAGTCTTGGTCTTCTATTTCTGATACCTTATTGATACTCTACATAGATATGTCTCATACCTCAAGGTAAAGAAGTTACAAAACAAATTTATCAACCCATGAAGAACATAGACAAGAAACCTATAGTAAGAGAAGGCATGGATGGATTGAGATCTGAATTTTAGGCATAAATGAGTTTAAATACCCATTAAGGTACAATCTCAATACCTTTGAGTCAACTTTGTACCTGCCACTTCCCACTTCACAGGCAGTTACAAAGACATTTCTGTTCCTACTGATATTACTCTAGTTTATTTCCTCATTACCTTTCACCTTGACCATTTTTATAGGTCTGACCTCTCTGAATCCTATTTCTTCCTTTCAAATCCACTCTACATTGGAATGACAAATTAGTATTACTCAAAAACCATTATGTTAACATAATTTCTTTGCCTATTGCTTTATAAATGGGTTGCCTAAAAAGGTAGTTGGATTCCCCCTAGGTTGAAATCTTCTAATGAAGACTAGATAATTGAAATAAGTTATACTGATATGTTGAGCGAAATTGTTTCAGAAGTTCTTTCCAACTCTTAGATTTTGTGATATTGTAGACTTACAAACTTCTTAGATTGGCATTTAAGATTTCATTATCTGGTCCCAACTGCCATTTCCATCCTTGTATTCTGCTTCCATGTCTTTATACACGTTTTACCTTACACCTTGAAGATACCCCTACCATCCATTTCTCCATCTCTACCTGATAAAATTCTACTGATTTTTCAAGGTCTGGGTTAAGTCTCCATCCTTCTATTTACAGTTTTTCTTGCCTTGTCTAAATTATTTTGTCTAATGTTTTTCCCATGTTACAGATACCAATGTGGAATATTACAAAATGCTAGCATTGGAATCAGGAGAGACCTGGGTTCAGAGTTAGTCTCTGAAACTTGTTAGCTGTATTACAATGAACAAATCAGTCTCTCTCAATTTTATTTTTCTCATTTGTAAAATGAGGATAATAATAGGATCATAGATTTAAAGCAGGAAAGAACCATAAAAGCCCAACCCCTTTGTTTTACAAAGGAGGAAATAGAGCTACAGAAGCTAAATGACCTACCTATACAGCTATTAAGTAGCATGCCTAGGATTTCAACCTACGTGCTCTGACACTGAATCTAATATACTTCCAAAATTTACTTTATAGGCTTGACATAAAGATGGAGTGAAATAATATATGCAAAATGCTTATAAGCCTTAAATTGCTATAAAATTTGTTATGATTATTGTAGACAGCATTTATATATTTTACCTTGCTGGATTTTAACTCCTTAATTAGAGGATTTGTGCCTTATATGTTTTTCTCTCCTTCCTAGTAACCTGCATGTAGTAGATAGTGAATAAATATTTTAATGAATTCATATTGAAGCATTTAAAAATTGTTATTCACTGTATGTGAAGGCCAAAATATTTTACCAACTCAGTTAATTCATGTTGCCCCATTCTTCCTATATTGCTATGGCAGATTCATAGCCATTGAGATTCAATCAATCAAAAAGCATACATTAAATACGTTCTATGTGTCAAGCACCATAGTAAACCCAGGGCAAACAAAGAAATTCTATGATTTTTTTTCTCTCCTCATTTCTTTCTATACCCTTCCTACTACTTCCTAGAAGTGACCAATGGGCAATGATTAACACATGAAGATTCCCTTTGTTGCCAAAATTCTATAAAGCTAAGATTTATTTCTGACCCTCCAGTCCCCTCAGTTGTACACACACACGCACGCACGCACGCACGCACTCATGCACGCACACAGGAACAGTCAAAACAGCAAGTGCTTAAGAACTATGGTGCCAATCTCAGTGTTCAATCCCATTTAGCTCTGATATCAGAGCTAGTTTCTGTGTTGAAGAGTTCTATAGAAGAATAGTTAAAAACATCCTGGATTTTAAAACTTTACCGTCCTAAAGTATTCACTACTAAAGCTTTTACTTTAAACTACCTCATATTTTACATTTTTTACTTGAAATATGAGAATACTAAGGGATTGTCAACAATTTCAAACTAATAGAAAGTAGAATCATTTTAGTGAGAGTGTAATTCTACATTATGAAGAGATATTTTGGGCCTAATTGTTAAAAGAAGACCATCATCATGTTTGCATAATCCATCACCAGGTTGACCACATAGTGATGGATTTTTTCACTTATAATAATTCTCATAGACCATCTATAAAGTTATAGAGAGGTTGTAACCTCTGTTAGTAGGAGGAATATTATTCTAACAAAATCACAGATCTTTGGAGTATCATCCCAAATCTTCTCTATACAGGCCACCATCTCTGTGTACTCTCTACCAGAACCTCAGACTCCAACCCTAGAATTCCCCTAGGCTGGGAATGGTAAGCTTTCATCTTGTCTTGCTTATATCCAGGCCAAGCCTCCTCCACTTTACTTCCTGCTATACCTGTGCCAAACCATTCAACTTGTAATCCATGTATTTTCTTATGGATAATCTTCTCCAATTATGAGATTCTTGAGAATGGGGAATGTCTTGCTTACATATATTTGTATTATCAATATTCATTATAGTACTGGGTGCATAATAAATACCTAGTAAATAAATATCTTATATCACACCAAATTCAAAATGGATCTTCAAATATAAATGGTTCTACTCTTTTAAGGAAGGAAAAGAGAATTGTCTTTCACAAACATGATGATAGAGAAAATTTAGAATTAAATAAGAAATGAAGAGGCTAGTCAGTCAACACTAATTACCTATTATGTTCCAGGCTCTGTGATAAAATTGGGACTACAAAAAAGAATTACACAAAGTGGCAAAGTACAGTCCCTGACCTAGAGTAGCTCACAGTATAATTGGGGAGACAACAAGCAAGCAATTATTTGCCCAAAAAAATTATATTCAGGATAAATAAGAAATAAATAAGAGAGAGAAGGCTCTTGAATTTAGAGGGATTAGGAAGAACTTCTTGTAAAGATGAAATTTTAGTTGTGTCTTTACAGAAACCAGGGGAAGCCTGCAGGCAGAAATGAGGAAAGGGATCATAAAAGATTAAGTAGATCATTTCAATTACTTGAAATTAAAAAACCTTCACAATAACAAAATCATTTCATTGCAGCTAAGATAAGAAAGATAACTATTGAGAAAATGCATTGTCACTTATCTGTAAGAGTTTCATATCCCGGTGATGTAGGAATTTAAAAAATATGTAAGATCAAGAGGCAGCTGGGTGCCCAGTAGATAGAACACCGGTCTTGGAGTCAGAAGATATGAGTTCAAATCTAGCCTCAGACATTTACTAGCTATGTGACTGTATCCAAGTCACTTTACCACTCTGCCTCAGTTTCCTCATCCATAAAATGGAAATAATAATAGTACCTCCTTTTCAGGTTCATTGTGATGATCAAATGAGTTTGTGTTGTATAACATTTTGCAGATGTTAAACATTGCTATGTAAATGCTAGTTGTTATTAACAATAGTAACCATTCCAAATAGATAAATGATAAAAAAGATTTTGAACAAACTTTAAAAACATTTTTTTCACACTAGTGATAAGCACAAGAAAGGATACTCCAAAGCCTTAATAAGAGAAAAGAAAATTTAAGACAATCCCAAACTTTTCCTGTACACCAGGAAAATTTGCAAAGGTGACAAAAATGAAAATAATCAAGGTTGAAGGGCTAGCCCAAAGATAGATTCACTGTTAGGCAAACTCTGGATTGTTCCAACAATTCTTGAAAGCCATTTGGAATTGTTCATAAAAAAAATGTTGAAAATTCCCATATCTTTTTACCCAAAGATTCCACTAGTGGGTATAATACCTCTCAGATGAGTTTTCTCCTTTCTGTGTAGCACCTCTTACAGTTCAGTTGGGTATGTGAATTTATTCTCTCAGCTGTTGGCTATTCTCCTCCAGCTTTCTTTGAAATTAGTAAGTCTAGATTCCTAGGGAAGAAGTACCACTATGAAGTTAACACTCAAATTTTCTCAGAGTCTGAATGATTTCTATGAAGGGAAATATACTGCCTTTCCTCACTGGTACAGTTCTTGAGCACTTACTGATGCATTTCTATCTGCATAAACCAGGCACTCACAGTAATGACACTTTTAGACCTTAAATGAAACCATTTACTTAACAGTAAGGCAAAGTAAATAATGTGACAAGTATTCATTTATGAAATGAATGTATGAATAATAAATTATGTCATAATTCACATACAAATCAGTATCACTCCCAAAAGCTCTTGATATCTATGGGGGAGAGTGGGTACCCACATAAACCTGGCAGGGAAGGGCATGAGGAAAGAAAAACCACTTCTCAAGGTACATTATAACTCAGAACTGTAGGCTTTGATATTATTGGTACATTCACAAGTGTTTTCATCACCTCACAAAACTGCTTGTCTACTAACTGTTTGTGGGTTGACTCTCATGGTTCCCTGAACACATCCTCATCTCAGCTTAAATCATATTGAATTTACAAGTTGTTTCAACTTAAAATTGACATTAAAAAGATCTTGAAAAAGTTGTAGCTCTTTATGTGAATAGCAGTTCCCTTTAAGTCAGAGAAATTCAAAAGTCATCAGGTTGACTTTCTCTGGGCTTTCCAGACAAACCCAGTAAAGGATTCACTCACCAGGATGCTGCATTATGTAATCAGAATAGAGCTCAGGACAAACAGCTTAAGTTGACTAGACAAACTAGTCTAGCCAGCTTATACAGCAAAGCAGCTTCCCTTGGCTGTTTTTTTTTTTTTTTCTCAAACTGTAAGGAGCAGAGAAAGGCAGCAGTCACTTCTGAGAATGTTGTTTCTCGAGCTCTATGAGGTTCAGAAGAAAAATATCTGAAACAAAAACCTATACAATAAGGCTGATCATCTTCCCACTCAATCAGGTAGTTGAAGTCCATTAGCTAACTGCTGCTCCAAGTGGTCTTTTCTAACATAGTGTTCTAACAGAGCTGTTTTATTTTAATTAACCACTCCATGCTGTTTCTTCTCTAAGGATCCCCAATTTTTTTTCTTTACCAAATCAACCTTAGCCTCAGCCCTTCTGTTCCATACCTGTAACTTGCAGTGCCTTAAATCATAGCTTTCTGGATCTCAGTGATTCTTCTTTGACTAGAAAGGTCACACTTTGCCAGATTTCCCCTATGAAATGGGCACATTCTTTTAAAATCATAACTTCGTTTCCAAATAGTTGTGATTTCTTTTTTCATACTTTTAGCTTTTTGTTTTGATCTCCAAACAGCAATTTGCAGATTGGCTGAGTGACTCTAATGCTTTGCAGCTTGAAGTTCTAAAGATATATTTTTTGCCCTTGATAAAATATTGACTCCTTTTCCCCATTTTTAATAAATAAAAACCCTTTCTCTGGGCATTTAAACCATTACATTATACATAAACAAGACATCATTCTACATCTTTCACAATGTGGTGTTAACTTTAATAAGTAATTCAGGAAAACCACCCTAATTTAGGTATTGAAAATTCAAAACATTGAAGGTTTACTCACTCTAACTCCTTGGTGCCAAACTCCTTCCTGTCTTTTCTGTCAATCTCCTTCTTTCATCCTCTCCTGAAACTCCTTGTCCTGACAGAGATGGCTGGATATCAAAGTGAAAGATACTGTGCTCTTTTATCTAGTTCAAACTTTCTTATACAAGGCTTGAAGTGTAAGAGGAACAGAGCTGAATTTAGAGCTAGGTCTTATATTCTAATCTTGGCTCTGCCATGTGTATGAATTTAAATCAATTTCTTCATCTCTGAAATGAAAGGGATTGACTTAGATTATCTCTGAAATCCTTTACACTCTTAATGTATGATATTGGAAACTGGAGAGCATTAAAAAAAGAGAGCTTTAGAGAGACTATGCAAAAATGTCCATGATATTTTGTAGAAGAGAATAAGAACCCTCAGACTTCTGTATTAATGAGTTTAAGGGATCTCTATAGCTTATTCCACTGGGTAGGTGGGTGGTACCATGGATAGCACATTAGACATAAAATCAGGAAGACTTGTATTCAAATCCAGTCTCAAACATTGATTATACTCTGTGATTCCTGGATAAATCAATTAAACTCTTTCTGCCTCCATTTCCTATTCTATAAAATGACAATAAATATTAGCATCTATCTATTAGAGTTGTTATGAAGATAATATTTATAAAGCATTTTCCAAACAATAAAGCACTATATAGCTATTATTACTCTCTTTTGAATAAAGAGGATATAGACCTTTAAATTACAGACTTGAAGAAAGTTTTGTACGTGTTCTGCAACTGTGTTAACAATGCAAGTAGACTGAGGAGTTTAAAGTTACTGACTCAAAAGTTTTAAAAAATATATTAAGGCAAGCATTTATTTCAAATCAGCAAGCTAAGAAGCTTTTATTATATACCTACTATATGCCAGTCACTATGTTAAGCTCTGGGGATAGAGAGAAAGGCAAAAATTGCCCATACTTTCAAGGGACCTATTAATGGGAAAGACAATATGCAAAAAACTATGCACAAACAAGATAGATATAAATGTTGGGGGCAGGGGAAAAGAGAGGAGGAGAGGGAGAGGGAGAGGGGGAGAGAGAGAGAGGGAGAGGGGGGAGAGAGAGAGGGAGAGAGAGAGAGAGAAAAGAAGAAGAAGAAGAAGAAGAAGGAGGAGGAGGAGGAGGAGGAGGAGGAGGAAGAGGAGGAGGAGGAGGAGAAAGGGAGGGATAGGGAGCCAGAATAAAAAGAGGAGGCAGAAGGAAAAAAATAGCCATTAGGCACCTCTTCAGTATAAAAGTGTTTTTCCTATTGAGAGCCTTCAGTTCTTGAATTCATTCCAAATTTTATTCTTACTAAGCTTGTTTACCAGCATCAAAACTAACCTGAAAAAATCTATACCACCTGATCCCAAATTTGTTACCCTATTTAAAAAGAAATGGCTTTAAGAGATTGTGTGTTATATTTGTGTAGGAAAGAGATTTATATCAATTTATCTATCTCAAATATTATGCTAGAGATTCAAGAGTGGAAACCAGCGACCTCAAGACTGCATATGGCCCTCTAATTCCTCAAGTGTGACCTTCTGACTGAATCCAAACTTTACAGAACAAATTCCCTTAATAAAAGGATTTGTTCTGTAAGACTTGGATTCAGTCAAAAGGCTTCACTTAAGGACCTAGATGCCCATACATGGCCTCAAGGCTGCAGGTTCTCCACCCCTGGATAGAACAGCCTATGTCAGCATGCCAAGGACCTGTGCTTTAATGTATATTACTATCATATATTATTCACTCTTATTTTTTTTTAATGGTACCTGTGTTATTATTAAATTATTAAATTTATTTATTTAACTTTTAACATTCATTTTCACAAAATTTTGGGTTACAAATTTTCTCCCCTTTTATCCCCTCCCCCCCCAAACACCAAGCATTCTAATTGCCCCTATGACCAATTTGCTCTCTCTTCTATCATCCCTCACTGCCCTTGTCTCCATCTTCTCTTTTGTCCTGTAGGGGCAGATAGCTTTCTATACCCCTTTACCTGTTTTTCTTATTTCCTAGTGGCAAGAACATTACTTGACAGTTGATCCTAACACTTTGAGTTCCAACTTCTCTTCCTCCCTCCCTCCCCACCCCTTCCCTTTGGAAGGCAAGCAATTCAATATAGGCCATATCTGTGTAGTTTTGCAAATGACTTCCATAATAGTTGTGTTGTATAGGACTAACTATATTTCCCTCCATCCTATCCTGTCCCCCATTACTTCTATTCTCTTTTGATCCTATCCCTCCCCATGAGTGTCGACCTCGAATTGCACTCTCCTCCTCATGCCCTCCCTTCTATCATCCCCCCCACCCTGCTTGTCCCCTTATCCCCCACTTTCCTGTATTGTGAGATAGGTTTTCCTATCAAAATGAGTGTGCACTTTATTCTTTTCTTTAGTGGAATGTGATGAGAGTAGACTTCATGTTTATCTCTCACCTCCCCTCTTTATCCCTCCACTAATGAGTCTTTTGATTGCCTCTTTTATGAGAGATAACCTGCCCCATTCAATTTCTCCCTTTCTCCTCCCAATATATTTCTCTCTCACTGCTTGATTTCATTTTGTTTTAAAGATATGATCCCATCCTATTCAATTCACTCTGTGCACTCTGTCTCTATGTATGTGAGCGTGTGTGCATGTGTAATCCCACCCAGTACCCAGATACTGAAATGTTTCAAGAGTTACAAATATTGTCTTTCCATGTAGGAATGTAAACAGTTCAGCTTTAGTAAGTCCCTTATGACTTCACTTTGCTGTTCACCTTTTCATGGTTCTCTTCATTCTTGTGTTTGAAAGTCAAATTTTCTTTTCAGCTCTGGTCTTTTCATCAAGAATACTTGAAAATCGTCTATTTCATTGAAAGACCATTTTTTCCCCTGAAGTATTATAGTCAGTTTTGCTGGGTAGGTGATTCTTGGTTTTAGTCCTAGTTCCTTTGACTTCTGGAATATACTGTTCCATGCCCTTCGATCCCTTAATGTAGAGGCTGTTAGATCTTGTGTTATCCTGATTGTATTTCCACAATACTTGAATTGTTTCTTTCTAGCTGCCTGCAGTATTTTCTCCTTGACCTGGGAACTCTGGAATTTGGCCACAATGTTCCTAGGAGTTTCTCTTTTTGGATCTCTTTCAGGCGGTGTTCTGTGGATTCCTTGAATATTTATTTTGCCCTCTGGTTCTAGAATCTCAGGGCAGTTTTCCTTGATAATTTCATGAAAGATGATGTCTAGGCTCTTCTTTTGATCATGGCTTTCAGGTAGTCCCATAATTTTTAAATTGTCTCTCCTGGATCTATTTTCCAGGTCTGTTGTTTTTCCAATGAGATATTTCACATTATCTTCCATTTTTCCATTCTTCTCTCTTTGTTCTGTGATTTCTTGGTTTTGCATAAAGTCATTAGCCTCCATCTGTGCCATTCTAATTTTGAAAGAACTATTTTCTTCAGTGAGCTTTTGAATCTCCTTTTCCATTTGGCTAATTCTGCTTTTGAAAGCATTCTTCTCCTCATTGGCTTTTTGAACCTCTTTTGCCAATTGAGTTAGGCTAGTTTTCAAGGTGTTAATTTCTTCAACATTTTTTTGGGTCTCCCTTAGCAGGGAGCTGATCTGCTGTTCATGCTTTGACTTCATGTCTCTCATTTCTCTTCCCAGCTTTTCCTCCACCTCTCTAACTTGATTTTCAAAATTCTTTTTGAGCTCTTCCATGGCCTGAGCCCATTGGGTGGGCTGGGACACAGAAGCCTTGATTTCTGTGTCTTTGCCTGATGGTAAGCATTGTTCTTCCTCATCAGAAAGGAAGGGAGGAAATGCCTGTTCGCCAAGAAAGTAACCTTCTATAGTCTTATTTCTTTTCCCTTTTCTGGGCATTTTCCCAGCCAGTGACTTGACCTCTGAATATTTTCCTCACACCCACCTCACCTCCTGATCCTCCCAGCCAGTGTTTGTGGTCTGAGATTCAAATGCTGCTTCCAGCCTCAGGGCTTTTGGTGGGGGCAGGGCTGCTATTCAGTATGAGATTATGTTCTGGTGCTGAGGTCGGGGCAGGGCCACCTTTCAGGCTCAGTTCCCTCAGGGGGTTTATGCACAGACCTTCCGCAATGGATTCAGGCTCCCGCCCGCTTGGGGAGCCCCTGTCTGCAGCCGCCTCTCAGCTTCTACCTCCCGGGGGCGGCCTGAATTATGGGGGCACCCCACTCCCCTCTCGACCCGCCAAAGAGACTCTCTCACCCACCCCTGTCACCTGTGGGTGGAGGGACTTGTGCGGCTGCTGGAGATCCTGTCCCTGAAGCCTGCTCGGATCTGTTTCTCTCGGTGCCGCAGCCGTGGCCGCAGCAGGTCTGGACTGGGCTTTGTGTCTGCAGCGCGACGGACCTTTTGCGAGAGGTTTGCAGATCCCTCTGTGGGTGGAGGGACCCGCGTGGCCGCTGGAGATCCCGTCTCGCAGCCCTCTCGGATCTGCTTCCCACGTTGTCGCTGCCGCGGTAGGGCTGCTCTCTGCTTCTCGCCCCGGCGCCCAGTCCACGGTGCGAAGGACCCCCCGCGAGAGGTTTGCAGGTCTCTCTGGAACAGAAATCTCCCTCGCTCCAATGTTCCGTGGCCTCTGGGTGCGGAATTCGCCGTGAGTTACTTCCCTGTAGCCATTCTATGGGTTGTGGGTTCAGAGCTATGTGTATGTGCGTCTTTCTACTCCGCCATCTTGGCTCCTCACTCTTATTTTTAATGATCAAACTATTATAACTATTTTATTTTAGAATAGTTGTTTCTGGATGTTTACTCTTTACGTTTTGCAAATAAGGCCAGCATGTCCTGGCTTCTTGATTTAGTACTACGATAGATATTTCATTGGTTGTATAAGTTTCCTGGCCATTTTTCTTTGCTTGTCTTTGCTAACTTTTTTTTTTTTCTGGAAACCTAAACTTTCTCATTCAGACGCTCATGGGACTGAGTTTCCTTATCTATAAAATGAGGTTGGAGCTAATGAATTATGAGGTCTATTTCAAGTCTAACATAGTGACATGCTATGAAATAAGGTTCTTTAGACTTCCTCATAGAAAGAGAATGAGTCCAGATGAAGGTGGTAAGGAAGAGTTTAAATGGAGACATTTGAAACTTACAGAAGAGAGTTAAGGCAGAATTCAGAAAAATGAATGATTCTACTAAATTTAAGGAGACAGAATGAGCTTTAGAGAGAAAGAGTGAACTAACAAAAAAGAAGCAAAGAAATGTGGCTTTTGGCATATATGTGCTCTGTTGCCAGCCACACTGTCTTGAAACCAGTTGATGTAGTTTCTGTATATTGTATTCATTCATATCAGTGGAGACTTTTTAAAGCACAGTTTAACAATGCAGATAAGGTGAGCCCTCTGTCCTTACAATATGCTAATTAAATGTATTTGTGTCTTCAGCAAAAGATGAGGCTATGTAGTGATGAATAAGAACTTTAAACACACATGACACCTCGTTAAAATGTAATTTTCACATCATAAATCTGAGCCTTTTACTTTGACAGTTGAGTAATACAAATTTTGGGCCAAGAATCTTGAACATTTTGAAACTGTCACGTGTCTAATAGGTAACTAAACCTGTTTCCTGTATTGTGTAGTTTAATATAGTATATTCAGAGAAAATAAATCAGAAGAACAATGAAATCTTAAATCCACAGGATATGAGTTATGAAAGTTTTCCAATTCCTCTAAGATAGCACTATCTCTGATGCTTAATTTAGGTACCCCCTGAGAAGCTGAATTGAACTTCTCAAATAGGAATCATATTTTTAAGCTCTTTCTTGCTAATTTCAGACCATTCTTTGCTTTTATCCTTCAGCTATTTCCTTCCCTCTACAGCAATCTCTTCTTTCCCTCTCCCCTTCATTGCCTATAGTGACAGCTACTGGCGCTGGACTGTGTTGCTGGAGATTAGACAGGGCACCCAGCCAATTGCTGCAGTAGCTATTACATCCCAATTTACCAGGAGCTAGATTTTGGCTTCTGTTTGTTTTCACCTTTCATGTATTTTTCTTTTTTTTTTTTTTAAATATAATTGAGGGTCATTAACTTTCAAAGTTGGCCTACTCTCTATTTATTTTTTAGCCAGAACAGCAGACTAGACTTATAATGTTTTTTTTAAAATAAGTTCTTTAAAACACAAAGATATAATATTCATCAGCAATACAGATGACTTGTTTTAGAGAAGGAAAAAAAAGAGAAGGAAAAATAACTGTCACAATTCCATTTCTTTATTGCTATGGAGCATCAGGTCTGAGCACATGCATACTTAGAGCAGAAGTTGTAAAAAGAACTTCCCCTACACACAGTTTCCACCTACAAGGCAATAGATTATTTAGTCTCTGGCTGTGTCCCACTCACTCCAGCTGTCCATCCTTTATCTATTTCACTACTCATTAGCATGTCCACCAGAGGGCAGGCAGGTGGAACTGAAATCAATTTGGCTGCTCATTAGCCAGTCTTGTAAAGGTTGATACCAATGGCCAAATTAAGATTTCTCATTATTTAGGGGTTTCATTTAGAAATGCTGTGCATCCACCACAATTAGGACAAATAACAAAATTGGTTATACTGTGAAAGACAATGAATGAGGCCCTGACCTCTTTTTGTGATATCTTCTGGATAATGTTGCACTATCATAAGAATTATTTTAACCACATTGTGGAAGAAATGGTGTTTTGTTTTGTTTTTGTTTTTTTTGTTTTTTACTTTTTTCTTCTAATTTTAACTATATAGGAATAGTGCTAGTAGAATGTGAGCTTAAATGCAAAAAAAAAAAAAAAAGGTCTTTCTTCTTAGTAAGGTGAGCCTTATTATAGTGATTTTTACAGAGTCAGGTCCCAGGTCAATTTTGTAATTTCAATAATCCCAAAGCAAAATTACTGACAAGGAAGGTTGGGGATTTTTTGGGGGGAGGAAGGGAGATGAGAGTGAGAAGCCGGCGTGTTGGGAAAGGGGAGTATGAAGGAAGGATGTGCAGTTAAGCTATTGTGTCTAGAGCCTAGAGTTTACGAGGTGCTTGTTGATTGATTAATAGCTACTTCTGTGGTTAGGGGGTGTCAAACATAAAGTGGCGAGAAACTTTGAATTCTTTCAATAGAACTTCAGTTTTCTGGGAAAGCTAGTGATAAGATGGGATCTGAGGTGTCAAAATATCTAACTGCTTTAATATTCTTAAAATGTGTTTGAATGACTTTTTCGTCACTGTGACTTGACCTGTGAAGATATCCCAGGTGCCAATATTTTTGATTTGTTTACATATTACCTCCTTGTATCTCCTGACCTTCCAAATTCTCCTGGGCTTTGAGCATCACCTAGTGACTAGTGCAAGAATTATCCATTTGTGAGCTTCATTGGATGCAAACTCCTCCCAGCTTCCAGGATAACTTGTGAATAAAGCAACAGATTGGTTAGGCTGACAAATTTCCAGAATCATGGAAGCATCATAAAAACCAGGTGAGTTTCTATTTCAACAGGGATCTGGAAGGTGTAGTTGTTTAATCCTAGCAAGTAACAGCAAGGCTATTCTATCAGAACAAATTGTATAGTTGTAGTTTTCTTCTTGGTTGAGAAAGCTGAGCCAAGAGAATGAGATTTTCTATGACCGGAAGCTTGTAAGTTTAGAATACAACTTAAAAGTGAATGATTTATGTTGTAAAGACTAGGGTTTAAAATATATATTATATATATATATATATATATATATATACATACACATATATATGTATATATATATATGTATGTATATATATACATATATATACTATCAAAGTAAATTCTTTATCTCCTTAAATGTTTCAAATGTAATTTTTTAAATGTTTATTTTTCAAAACTCTCTCAAAATAACCAGTCATCAAGAATAATTCTCTTGTACTTTTTTTTTTATAAGTGCAGGCTTATAATCTTTTATGATTTTTTCAGCAATTAACAATTTACCTCAATATAATTTCTATCCTTTCTCCTGAAAAAGGCTTCCCTTTAAGGACTATAAGATGTAGAGAAGTTGTCAATATACATTGGGTAATGGAAGTTATCACATTAAGAACTCCCTTTAGCCAAAGAAATCACAGATGACCTGCCTCTCCCTCTACCCTGCAAAAAGAACTTTTGTGTGTGTGTGTGTGTGTGTGTGTGTGTTTTACTATTTACAGAAATTCTATAAAAATCATGAAAGACCTTCAAGATAAAATGGTAAATATTGAACAAGACTGCATTCCTGAGTGTAAACTTGAGGGACTATCTTGTGACTGGGAAGAATTCATAGCGTCTGAGTCAGAACAGATTTTTGATGTCTTACTTTTGAACTCGCATACCAAGGATTCTAGAATTGAATTTTCGAGATCAGTTTCTCAAATTCTCTCATTTTACAAATAATAAAATTGAGACCTTGAAATGTTAAGTGACCTGCTTGGTGTCCAGCAGTTCATAAGTAGGAAAGCTCAGATCAGAGATCTTCTGACACATTGTCATCTGTCTTCTGCTTAAGAACTGCCATTTGATGAAATCAGCTTTCCATGGCCATTCCAGTTTAGGACAGCCCTGCTTATGAGAAAGTATTCCCTTATATTTTGATGGCCTCATCATTGTGGGAGCTCCAGAAAACCAATGATGATAACCCTCCCACACTTTCTCATTCTGTGTGATTCATTCCCATATCCTCCTCTAAATCATCTGAGGAGCATCTACCTAACATGATAGCAGCTCTCCCTAGATCTTATGACATTGCACAGATATCAACTGAGCATATAAGCTATTACTATTTATCCTTCACTCTTTCTAGTTCTTCTTTTTCAGCCATATCCATGTATACATATATACGTATATACTTATATAGATATAAAGATATATACATATATAGATAATATATTTTACAGTCATGTCTCCCACAAAATTCCTTTTTTAAAATGTGTTGCAGCTTACTTAAACCCATATTATCTATCTCTCCAATGTCTCTAATGTAACCTGTAATCTTAATTCTTTGGACAATGGTATGTTCATTTTTTTCATAACCAAAAAGCATTGCTGAAAAATATTGATATTAAATTCATTAGCTTTTGTGTAAAGGAGAAGGTTGAAGTCATTAAAGGCTTGATAGAATTTCTCATATACAATTATTCCTTATTGGATTGACTGACATTAGTTAAACTACCTTAGAACTTGCTATATGCTTGGTGTTGGATTTGTTTTATGTTTCTTTTTTTTTTTTACCTTTCTCTCCTATGTCTGCTATTGTGTGGAAGTTACCAAGTGTTAGAGCATATATGAATTTAATTTGGAAAGTCTTATCAGATATATCATTATAGATAATGTCTTTAATCTTCGAAACTCTGTGGCAGAGTTTCACCACAGAGACCTTTGAAAAATTCTTGAAATGACCACTACTCTAGTAAATAACCAAGTATCCCATGAAATGCTATTTCTTTCTATCTTTTCTATGTACAATAAAAGCAATTATATTTGCATCTCCAAGAAGGGACTGTGAACTGTTCTGGTAATTTTTTCTGAAATTTCCTTTTGTCTGGTTAAATTTATATTAAGAATGTCACTATTGACCTTATATAGTTCTTCCAATAGCATGAGAGTCCACTCAGTAGTCACTGGGCAAGGGTTATTTTCTTCTATTAATGAAGATGCAGAAAGGGACCACACATGATGGGAGAACCATACTACTTTTTCATTTTTTGTGTCTTCTCAAGTCAAATTTTTTTACTACGTATTATATATTTAGCTCGGCTAGTCTTGAGATGCAGACTTAGTCTATTGTCATAACTGTAGTTGATCCCTTTGAAGCATTGTAGAATATGACAATTTGTAATCTGCTGGCATAATTTTTGAGAATTCAAGGTTACCTCCATACCAAGATGAGGCATAGAGATGGAATTTGTTTTCCCCTTCCTTATATAAGTTGAAATCTTTCTCTATGTAACTTTGATCTTTGTCTTGAGGGATAATACAACCCATTAAAATCTCCTTTCATTTAAGAGTCTCAAGTATTTGAGAAGATAGATGATAGATGAATAGATATAGGTATGTGATCTCTCTCCTCTCCTCCTCTCTTCTCCCTTGCCCTCCTCTCTCTGTCTCTCTCTCTACCTCTCTCTTCGTCTCTTTCCCTCTCTCTCTCTCTCTCTCTCTCTCTCTCTCTGTCTGTCTCAGGCCTAGTCATTCTACCAACTCTAGCATATGTGGTTTCAGATTACTCCACCATCCTGACTGAATGTTTTTGACCTGCTCTGATTTAACAGTGGCCTTTTAAAATGTAGAACCTCACACTAAACATAATACTCCTATTATGTTCTGACTATAGAAGAGCATAATGTGACTGTCACCTTACTTGGTCTGGACACTGTATTTCTATTAAAGTAACATAAAATTGCATTCTCTTTTTTGACTTCCACTTCACTGTTGACGCTGAACTAGCAGTCTTCTAAAATGACCAGGTCCCCCTTTTCCCTGTAAATTGCTATTTACCCATTTCTACAGTTGATTTTTTTAACCTAAAATGTAAGCCTTCAGATTTCATATCCCAATTGAATTTCATTTTATTAGATTTGGTTTATCATCCCAGCCTGTCAAGAATGTTTTTGCATCTCAGTTCTGTAATCTAACATATTAGTTCTCCCTCCTAGCATTGTGTCTTTTGCAAATTTGATAAGCATACCATCTGTGCCTTCATCTAAGACACTGATAAAGTTGCTGAGCAGGGCAGAGTTAAGAATGATTTCCTGTGGCAGTAGAGAACTCTTTGCAGATTGAGGCTACTCAGTACTTTAGATCTCTCTCTTCATTCAACCAGTTCCAAATCCACCAAACTCTATGATTATTATGCGACCCATAGTTCTATCTCAATCCTATAAGGAATACCAGGAGAGACATTGAGGAAAGTGCTGATCTCTGGTTCTCTTCCTAATCTTTGCTTTCCTCCATTGGTGAAGAAACATCACAAAATGCTGTAGCACTTAATTAGCAGTCAATGATCTAACTAACTTCTCTATTTCTAGAGCACTGGAAAAATTCTCATATTTGTAGGGACAAAGAAGGTTCTAAAGGAGTTAAGTCATGTGAGTAAGGACACAAAAAAAGAAAAAAATTAATTTGTTAAGCTTTGTATTCAGGAGAAAATAGAGTAATTTAGCAGTCTTCTTAGGTATATGAAGTCCTTCAGTTTGTTTTGTTTTAATTTCTTGTTTTAAGTTGTGATGAGAAACTTTTCCTGTGACCTCACATAAGGCACCCAACATTTCCACTTGATGTTCATTTTTGATTCATATGAATGTCTGAAATATGCTCATATCATCAGTGAAAGGATAAGTCACCATATCTTCTTTAACGTCACTACATGTGCGTAAACCTTTAATAAATACCTCCAGTGATGAAAAGTTTACAATTATGAATGTTATAGGACAGAGCTATAGAAATTCATAACTCTTGGCTTGTTTCTATGAGAAAAGTTTTGTTGTTTCTCTTTCTTAGATATGATAATTTTCTGCCCCTTTCACTAAATATAGACCATACCCCTAAACTAAGGTATCTTTTAAGAAGGAAAATACACACAGGGAGATCTGTGGAATGTTAGTGCAAGCTACCATATTACTAGATCATTCATTTGAACTTGATTTCTTTTACATTTCTTTCAATTAAAATAGAGAAATTTCATTCATTTTTAGCGTTCCAGTCCCAGATATTTGTCTTTGTGATTGTTATTATAGTTCTTTTATTAATAGTGTTATTGATCATGGGTTATAGGTGAGTTTTTTATACAAGGAAGATTCTATGTAGGGAGGAGAAAATGTGGCTTATATTTGGACCAATATGGAATTCATTTCATTTACCTTTCTGCATATATTTTTTTTCCTGTTTGCTTTCCATTTGAAAATTTATTTTTTTCCCCTATTGCATCTTTTTTCTTAATTTTGGAGATCAATGACCTTATGTGTTTTAATGTTTGTTATACTGTGTGTATGTACCAAATACATGTGTATACTGATTTTTTTAAAAAACTATTATTTTGCTCCAGAGCTGTAATTAATTACTTTAGTGTGAGGAACAACTAGTTGGAAACTCTCTTCTCAATGAAATTTGGCAATTCATCTCCAACACTTATTTTTAAGGTCTTCCTTGGAGACTAGAAGGAGACATGTATTGGGGATATGATTCAAAATCACATCTACCTGACTATATGTCTGCCTCTTTATGCCTGACCTTTCAGGTATTCTTGTGCATTTGTATATTGTATTCACACATGGGTGTCATTCATTTTATTTCAAATAGATGCTATTTAGACATTTAGGCCAAGACTTTAGGAGGGCAAGTTAGAGATAAGAGAGTGGGATATTTTAATTGCCTTATTTATTCTACATTTTTAAAGGTTGCCCCTAGAGCTCATAATTTTTAATGCATCTATATGGGTAAAATTTTATTTTGTATTTAGAGTTATTCCAATAATATCTGTCCTCCTCCCCATGCTGAACCTTTTAAGTTTCCCTTTGTTCTGTGGACTGACAAAATAGCCAGTTGTGTATCTGACTAGGAAGAACAACAGCCTGATACAGAATGGGTATATCCCCCACTCAGTCCTGCTCTGGCAAAGCAGGGTGCCATTCATCCCATCCTTGAATAGCTGGAATAAATTAACACAGTCAGAAGAGCAATTAAGCTCTAGGCAGCCATGCAGTGCTTTGCAACAGCTCTTCATCTGTTGATGTGTTGAAAAACACTAGGAATGGGCAAAAAGACAGATTTGACCAGTTAAGGATAAATGAAGGAAAACAGTAATCAGTGGGAGTCACACCTCTTCCTCATCATGGGTGGTACCTCTAATTTCTTCCTTTGTGCTAATTAGTCCTTAGCAAGGACCCAGTTCTGTACCCCAAAAATAGATAGGGTGAATCCTGACTTGTACTTTCAAACTACAGAAGGTTTCCCTGAACCTACTGGCACTCTTTCATCTTCAACACATGATAAATTCCTTCCTTCATCCATTCCCACTGACTTTCCAAAACATCAACAGATGAAGAGCTGTTGTGAAATGTTGTGTAGCTGCCTAGAGTTCAGTTGCTCTTTCTGCCTGTGTTAATTTATTCCAACTATTCAGGGCCAGCATGAATGGCACCCTGCTTTGCCAGCGTAGATCTAAGTGAATGCAGAGGACGTGCCTGTCCTGTGTCAGGCTGATACAGACCTCCTATACTTGTCAGCATTGCTGATATCTTGTCTTTTCTCCGTCACTGCTGGTGGATTTGACCTAAGCAAATCTGTAAAATAATCTGTTTGCGTATATGTTTGGGAGCCTGTTGAATTATCTGATGTAGTGAATGACTTGTAGGTCCTTAAAAAAATGCACAAAATTACACATGACAAAACCTATTCGCTATAACAAAAGTGCTAGATTTTTTTAGGGCAAGGGTATTTTTGTTCTTTCATCTCTTATAACTCACTGATTCAATCCCAAAGCATTATCCCAAGAAATACTCAGTTTAGAGACAAGTGTTGGGTGCAAAAAAAATTCTAGAGTTTTAAATTTTAAACTAGTTTCTTACTCTCTACCACAAGGGAGGTTAATATAATTAGTCATTTTAAAAAATATTTCCATTAATTATGCTGACAGGAAGTGGGAAAAGTAAGCAGTAAGCATTTTTTACAAATGTTTTTAGTTTCAGTTATTTCCAGCCAATAGGAGAGTTTTTTGGAAAAAGCAATTTTCTTATCATTTGTTCTCACTAATACCCATGATGGATTTTTCCCTTATTCCATACATTTTGAACCCTCATCCTTAGCTGCATTTTGTCAATCAGAGAACTAAATCTTTTTCCCCCAGGAGATAAATTTATAGAATCAAAAAGAATAATAAACTTCAAAGCAAGTCTCTTTTAGGATGAAAACAAGTATTCAATAATACATGTAAGGTTATTATTTGAATATGGATGGGCATAGAAGGAGAAATAAAAAACAGATTGTGGTCTAGTTAGATGAGCTTACCGTTACCACACCTGTTGTTACTATTGGCACAAGCAATGACTGTGATACTGAAATGTATGTAGTGCTATAGTGCTTTTAACATTTGCCAAATACTTCATATAGATGATCTCATGTGAGCCTCACAATGACCAGATAGATATCTATAAGTGTTATAGGTATATGACACAGATGTATGTATATATGTGTGTGTATAGGTATATAATACATATATGTATAAATTTCCTCATTTTGTAAATGAGGAAACTGAGGCTCAGAAGAATGAAACAACTTGCCCAGTGTATTATATCTAATGCTCATCTGGAGCCCAGGACTTCCTGATTCTAACTGTAGCACTTTATTATCATTGCTACTGCCATTGTTGTTATTACCACCATCCCCACTTATCCTGGGCCATCTCCAGTCATCCTGATGAATATCTGGTCATTGGATTCAGATGGCTCAGGAGGAGAAAGTGAGGCTGGTGACCTGCACAGCCCTCCTTCACTCAAAACAAAGTCAAGTGCAAGTCATGCCATTATTTCTCTGATGTCATGGTCCTCTTCGAAAATGAAGCCTGAACACAACTATGCCCACTATTATTCTGACCACTCCAGCTCTGGGAAGAGTCATTAAATCACCAACGTAATTCCTGTAAATGACAGATCAATTAGTTGTTCATTAACTCTACCTCACCGCCCTTGTGGCTTCCTGAACCAAAATGTTCCTGCTTAGCCATCAGCCCTACATGTTATCTTTTCTTATTAGATTATAAGCTCACTGAGGACCCTGATTGTCCTTAATTTTTTTATTTGTATCCTCAGCACTAAATGCAAGGTCTAGACTATAATACTTTTCTTAAATCTATTCCTTCATTCAATAGTTCATATGATTACCATCCGTGCTGCTACTATGATTATTATGTACTTCCTGCTAACAATTCACCTATATGCTATACTTCACATACGTTAAGTCATTTGACCTGTTCAAGTTTTCAGGCTCCAGTGTCCATTTATAGCCAGAGACTGATGATCACTGACTCATTTTGTTGTGCGTGTCCATTAACTGCCAAACTGTTTGAACGACAGACAGCTGTGTCCATTGTTTATATTGTATGACTGTTCATTCGTTTAAAAAAATGTATGACAGTAGTGTGATTTTGCAGAATCTTGATGGTAATGAACAAGTTAATTAACAATATTGAACAGGACTTGAAGAGATGAGTTTTAATAAGTAGTGCTAAAAATACTACAGTATTCATTTCCAGAACAAACATAATCATCATCAGACAAATGAAAAAAATAATCAAGATGCAGGAGCAGTTTCTTTAGAGGCCTTTGCTTTTCTGGTGTCAAGAGAATCAAATGTGTACTTTTATGAATATATACACACATATAGGTACACATATACAAACATATATATGATATTATATTTAATTAAGTTACTACTGTGATCAGTTATTTCATAATAGAGGAACTGAAGCTAAGTTAGCAAAAAAAGACATTCTTTGTTAAAAGTAGTAAACTCTTTTGATGCCTGCTGAGGGAAGGATGTAAAATTCTTACATATGTAGGAAACACACTAGTTGACCAAGAATATTGGAATTAAATGGGCTTTTTATCCCAGAAATATTGATAAATTTAGTTCTGAGTGCATGAGTCTACTTAATATTAGAGGCAAAGGAATCTTAATTCAAGCACTGGGGACATAGAATTAGAAAGAATGCAATACTGAATGTCAATATTTCCCTCTAATTATAAATGACTTTGTTGTTTCAAAAGTCCACTTAAAGTATCTGGATTTTAATAAGAGAAAATATTCCCATGATTCATTTGTAAGCAATAATTTTATCAGGCATTAGCATCTATTACCTGAATGGTAGACAGACAGATTTTGTACTTTAAATGCTGGGATGAACAAAACTTATAAAAAGGATCTCACTTGCCAAATGCATACACACACACACACACACACACACACACACACACACACACATATAGTGATTGACATCCTTCTCACAAATTAAGTGTGGAACTTAATGAGAGATTAGAAGGTCATTTGTTTGGTTTGGTTTGGTTTTTTATTGTTGTTTTTCCCCATGTAGAAACCTTCCCTAATTCATGACAGTCCTAAGTATTGAGTAGAAGAAGCTAGACCCGCATTTGCAGTTAAACCTCAAGGAATTTGATCCTGTGTTCAGTCAAGGCCCTGAAACCTATCCTCATAGGATTTAGAGCCAGAAACAAACTTTGGGTTACTTCATTCAATTGCTTATAAGAAAGAAGAATCATTTCTTGTGACATTCTTAAACTTCTCATGTGGCACTGCTTTATTCTTAAAGGCTATGCCAGTGTATTATAAAGTCTATCATCTTCTAGAAAGCTGTAAAGGCTATGTACACAGACCTACTAATAAACTCTTGTTCTGTCAGGTGAAGATCAGCTTACCTGAGTACAAAAGACTTGTAACCAGAAGGTTGGCTGCTAAGTGATATTCTTCCCTCTGTCTTATGAAGTGGACACAAATTCAAAATGGCTTTTAGTTCTCTGTAGCCTCCTTGTGATTCTTTAGTGACAGAAGGACATAAGGTGTCAAGAATCAGAGTCCAGGGACCACCTATAAACACTGATTTAACTGTGGTAATCCATGTAACCTTTGTCCACTAACATGTTAATAGATGAGCTGAGCCATACCAAAAAGTGACACTCTCACTGTAAATGAAGCAGCAGGCATAAAGAAGTTGTAACTGAAAAATAGAACAGCTCCTTAGAGAGATGAAGGAAGGTTCAGGTTTAATCCCACAACCAAAGGCATGATCACTTCAAGATTCCTAAGAAAAGCAAACAAATAATTCTAAAGATAACTGCATTTTAAATCCCTATATCTGTACACAGGTGACAGAATTAGAGAATACTTTACTTTTCAGAATCTGTTTATCCCCCTTTTTATAATATCCATGCCCCTGTTCCCTTACTCCTAGCCTGTCGTACCTGTTCTATCTTTACTTCCCTCTGTCTCAAGTCCTCATCTTATAGGAAGCCATGCCAATCTGGTAATATTCCTCATTTTCAAAACCCTTGCCCTAAGTTCTTCTGCTTTTCCCATCATGCTAATTCCCAACCTTAGATCACCCCAGCCATCTGGTCTGTCTTGCAAGCTGCCAGTAATGCTGGAGGAAGTGCTGACAGAGTTCATTACAAACTCATGCTACGTCACCTCAACTGGACCCAACTGGCTGCAGTGTGATCTTCTCATTGTTCTCTGGTTAACTCCATATCACAACATCCAAAATGGTAATTCCAAATCGTCTAAGACTCTTACTTTGCTGGGGACACTAAAGGCATACCTCTTTTATTTGGATGTTCTCTGAGACATCCTTCATAACATAGGTAACGTAACATAAGCCTTCATTCAATATACATCTTTTTTGTTCTATACTTGAGATTAATGATGTTCATAATTAGTTGATTTTTTTTAAAAAAGCTATCTCCACAGTTTTATTTTTCGTGGATTTTTCTTATCTTAGGAGATTTGTAAGAGACTTAAAATTTGAGCACAGGTTCTCTGACTTCAGAACAAATACCCTTTCTACTACTCTGTCTTGTCTCTCCAATTTATTTTACTTTTGATGTATTCAATTTGAGGTGTTTATAGGCCATTCAGTTAGAAATGTATGCTAAGTGGCCAGTAGATAGAATAGGAATGAAGCTAAAGATCTGGGAGTTGTCTCCCTTGAGAAAATTAAATCCATGGGAGGAAACTAAATCCAAGGGAGCGTCAATAGAAAAGAGAAGAAGGAATAAGACAGAAATGCTAAGATACACCTGCACCAAGGGGCAGGGCATGGCTTGTGATGCAGCAGAGGAGACTGAGAAGAAACATTTGACTTGTCAGGGGACCAAGGGAAAGATCCAAGAGAGAACAGTGACATGAAAATCCAGAGGGCAGAAAATATCTAGAAGGAAAGAATGGCCAACAATGTTAGATGCTGCAGAGGTCAAGACAGTGAGAATTGTAAAACTCCAATGAGGAATAAAGTAAAAATCCATTAGACTTGGCCATTAATAGATCATTGGTAACTCTGGAGAGAACAGTTTTAACTGAATAATGAAGTCAGAAGCCAGATTCAAATGGGATGAGAAGGAAGTAAGATAAAAGAGAGACGAGTGGACACACATTTGTCTAAGAGTGTGACTATGAAAGGGAAGGAAGAGGGTTGAGTTTGGTTACCTCTGAGGTTCCTCCTGGATTTGAAGGGCTTTGACTGTTACATGTGACTGGAAAAGGCAGTGAGCTTGTTGTGAAAGTGAGAATTAACAGTTGAAAAGTCTAACTATTGCATTGATATTCACAAAATGTTTAATGAACAAGAGACATAGATATCCAGCATTTTGGGAAAATCTCCCTTGGGAGATTTTGTGCAAAGATGTGGACAAGAATTATAAAGGAGAAAATAGCATAGATGGGCTGGATAAATAACCTATTGGAATAATCAGATCCATATAGATTTGATCATGGATTCATTATAGGGATATTAGAGTGGTATCCTAAGTCATTTTATAACATTACCCAAAGTTTGTTCTGCGTCTTCTACAACTACTAAGCTCAAAATATTCTTCCATATCATAAAGTTGCCTGAATACAAATGGGAGGAGTGTGAAATAGTTATGAGAATTTTATGAAGAAAAGCCATTTGCATATCTCTTACACAGGAGGATTCTTTCTATGTGATCTTGGTTATTCCTAAGAATCTTAGATCTTAAATGTTTAGTTTTCATCCCTGGTATAGCTCATCAACAGAATTTCCCCCATAATTTCTTAGAGCAGGGATTATTCTACTTAGAGCATATGTTGACATTTTAGATGATGATGATGATAATATTCTAGTTCTAATTCCTTTTTTACATACTTCTCTCACTGTATCTGAGTTTTAAATCTATTTGAGCCACAAATCTCTCTGGACTTTGAGCTTTGGATCCTTTTGAACCCTGAGTCTTGAATCTCCCAGACCCCAGAGGAGGTTGTAGCAGAGACTAAATAAGCCTATCTGGAAGTAGTTAGTCCTAGCCTTGGGAGGTTCCATCAGTAACGGTTGAAATTAAAGGGAGAAAAAAGGGACTCTAGGGAAGGGGGCATAAAGTAGCAGCAGTTCTTCCTATGAACAGGCCTTTTGCAAATCATACTCCTAAGTAAGAGACTGTTGTACTAGGGAATTCTGAGGCAAAGCATATGATAAAACTCATATTAATTTCAGTCATGTTGATTGTTTGTCCTTTTTACTTATCTTTTCAATTTTTTTGAAGGAAGTACACCATGGCAGCACTATTTTGTATCTTGTCAGTCCTTGTCAGTCCTTTGCAGGGACTGGGCATACTGGAAGGACTTTAGCTTTAATTCAGAGGTTGACGATTCTTAATGGTTTTAGTGGAAACTTTGTTCCTTGTATTAGTATAACATAAGAAAGTGTGGACCATTGTTTTGGAAAAATCAATGAGATTTTGAAAATAATTTAAAATGACTTTCATGAAAGGTAAATGTTCTTTACATTATGACCCAAGTTCTACAATCTTTAAGTCCTCTGGGCCTGGTACAGAACAAATAAGAATTTTAGTTTATCTATTGACACTACAATTTTATCCTGGAATAAAATTGTCAAATAAAGTTGATCCCATGCAACCATAAATGAGTGTAATGTTTTTCTAAGATCATTGGGCATCGTTTTTATAGCACAGTGGTGTTCCAATATGATGTTATACAACAGTTTGTTTAGCCATTCCCCAGCGGACAGGCATCCCCACAATTTCCAATCTTTTTGCTACTACAAAGAGAGCTGTTATAAATGTTAGAACAAATAGGTTCTTTTCCTTTTTCACTAATCATCTTTGGAAACAGACCTGGTAGCTGTTTTGCTGGGTCAAAGGATATAGTAGTTTAATAACTCTTTGGGCATAATTCCAGATTGCTCTCCAGAACAGTTGGATTTGTTCACAGTTCCACCAACAGTGAATTAGTGTCTCAATTTCTCCATATGCCCTCCAACATTTATCTCTTTCCCCTTTAAATATTTTAGTCAATATTTATGTGTAAAATGGTATCTCAAAGTTGTTTTAATTTGCATTTCTGTAGTCAATAATGATTTAGAGCAGTTTACATGATTATAAAATGTTTTTTCTTCATCAAAAAACTGTCTATCCTTTGACCATTTATTAATTGGGGAATGACTCACATTCTTATGGATAGACTTGCTCAAAATAATGAAAAGGGAAATGAGTAGATCCAACCATTGTGTACAGTACTAATAATATTGTTTTAAGAACTGTCATTTTGACTATTACAAATATTCAAATTAAATACAAAGGAGCTATGAAGACGCTATCTGCATCAAGAAGAAAAAGCTAATAGATATATAGAATGGTTTTACATATATGTATGTGTGTGTGTGTATACACACATACATGTTTGTGTTTAATGGGGAGCCATCTCTAGGATGGGGGAGGGAATAAAAAAGAAAAAATCATGATAATTTTATTATGTTTAAAAGGAATAGTAAGTTTTACATAATAGATCTTCAGTTTTCTGTGCAAAAAAATGAGTGTTAATGTATTGCATAATTGTACAAAATACAATACATAATTGTACAAAAGAATCTTTTCTTTCAAATACTGTAAGTGCTATATAGTAGCAAATAAAGTTGAATGGTTGAGAAACAGTACAATATAATGAAAAGATCACACACTGAATTTGAATCAAGTCATTCAGTCAATGAATTTTTATTAAGTAACCTGCTATGTATGTGTCAGGTACTGTGCTTAAACCCTGAGGATGCAAAATGAGGCAAAAGTTAAACCAAAAAAATCCCTGTTCTAAAAGTGCTTACATTCTAATAATGAGGGAAACCATGTACAAACAACTGTGTCCAAATAAAGTACATACAGGATGAGTCAGAGATAATCAATAGAGGGAAGGAATTAAGGAGGATCAGGAATCTGGATCTCTTTCTAAATTTGCCATTCTCTTTCCTCAGTGGCAAAATAGAGATGGTAGCATCTATTTTCCTACCTCAAAAGATCATTTTAAAAACTAAATAAGGTCAGTCTAAGAGCATGAAAAGACACAAGGTGGACAAGATGGCAGCAGTGGGGAGCTCCTTATCATAGCTTGTGGTTAGGTTTTGCAAATAGTTGTTGTCCTATTTTTGTCTCCATATGAATGTATATAGATATGTACCCACAGGTGTCATGAGCAAACCATTTCTCTTTTTTCATTTTCCCCTAAGGTTTTTCATAATAAATTTTGTGCAAAGCCTATTACTGAGAGTGATAAGATGTGGAATCTGTAAGATCTTGAGGTTTTTGCCCTTTTTCTAATATCTTAAGTACACTTCATCAGAGGTATTAAACACATGACACCCAAAACTCCTGAGTGTAGCTGAAGTAGATTAAAATGTAATTGGGAAATATATAACAAAATAAATAAAAACACAATATAACATTGATAATGTTAAATTATGGTTTTTTAAGTAATAGGTACCTGGAGGGATCAGTTTCTATTTGAGTTTGACTCCATGGCACTACATAAATACATTGTGAACTTTAAGAGGCATTCAGCCTTTTCATAGGATGGACATAGTAATGTCCAAGGGATAAGGGAACTTAAATTATCTAGTTTAACCTTTCATGGAAAGGTTGAGGAAACTGAAGATCAAGGAGCTTAAGGGAAAAGCCATTAAAGCCCTCTTGATCTATTCAACATTGTCAATGTCCTTCTGAATATGCTTCCAAGAATTAAAAAGAATATTCCTAATGTGGCCTGACCAAGACAGAGAAGAGGAGGACTATATAGTCTCCTTCACCAAGTGTTTTGCTGAAAGTCAGATACACTATTCCTATAGCAATTATCTGTTCTTCTTGAGTTCATAAAAATGTCATTGTAAAAGTTTCAATGAATCATTTAAAAATTAAAGAGAAGAGAGGCAAAGGAAGTTCAAAAGGGAAGAGAGATGTGCAGGTCAATGTTGGACCTACCATCTTAAATCTGAATTACAAAATAACCTAGTATGTACATGATAGAAGTAGAAACTGTACTTAAAAGAAATTCATATTTTCATTTCCAATCCATATTTTCCTTTTTTATTTTTCTTTTCACATTGAAATATTCCTCTTTCTTTATTAATTTCATTATAAACAATATTTAAAACAATGATATTCATTATCAAGTAACTAAATAAATACTTCTATAATAATTAGGAATACTGTTTATAAGAAGTACAAAAATCATCAAATGGGTTAATCAACAAAACAATATTTGAAATGCAGGAAATTTATATACACATATATATCACATACATATGCATATATATATAACCAAATCAAATATTTTAATGAAGTTATCATATTAACATAGCATAATGTTAAGTAATACTGTAGTAATGATATGTTTGTGTATATATATATGTGTGTGTGTACATATACATGTATATATATATATATATATATATATATATATATATATACACTAATAAGTAAATCTGTACATCTGTAAATTTCAAAATAAATTGACCACTGGATTAGCTACTCCTCATATTGGTGAAGTGGAATTATCTATATAAGGAGGTTTTCATTCCAAAACACAGAAAGATATATGGAATATAAATCCATTGGTTTATTTATCAATGAATATGTGTACCAGGTAACATGCTGGATGTTCAAGATAAAAAGACAAAACTGAAGCTTCTGCCTTTCTCATTTGCCACTCATTTATTCACTTTCATTTATCAGTAGTACTTAATTGGCACTGAAATAAAATTCTGTCTTTCTCTCTGTCTCTGTCTCTGTCTCTGTCTCTCTCTGTCTCTCTCTCTGTCTCTGTCTCTCTCTCTCTCTCTTGCTCTCTTGCTCTCTCTCTGTATAGTCAATTTTCTGTAAATCTATCTTGTTTGAAAAAAAGTATGAAATTTTGGACCTGAAACCATCCCTTCCATCATTTCTTACAGAGTATTAATATTCCATTATATGCATATGACATGATTTCTTCAGCTATTCTCCAATGCATGGGCTCCCATTTTGTTTCTAGTTCAATACTGCAGCAAAAAAGCGATACTGTCATTTTTTTATGACTGAGCCTAGCCCTGGCATCCCTGAGTCAAAGAGTATGTAAAGTTTAGTGATGTTTGTAGTATTATTCCAAATTTCTTTCTTGTGTGACTATACTAATCTATTGCTCCACCAGGAATTCATTTGCATGCCTGTTCTTCCATATCCAAGAACTGCATTTGTGTGTGTGTGTGTGTGTGTGTGTGTGATTTTTGTCAATCTGATAGGTATGAGGTAGAAACTCAAAATTATTTGAATCAAAATTTCTCTAATTACTAGTGACATAAAACATTTTTCTTATATCTGTTGATAGCTTGCATTTCTTTTAAGCAGAGCTTGTTCATATCGTTTGATGCTTAATCAATTAGGGAATGACTTCCATATTTACATCCATTTTTATCAATTCGCTAAACAAAACAAAAACTCCTTTGCTAGACCTGCCATCCCCTTAAATAATTGGTCTATATTTCTTTTCACTTTCTCAGTCAAATGCCTAGATAAAGACTATCTAAACTTATTGTCTCCACTTCATCTTCTATCAGTCTTGAACCCTTTGCAGTCTGGCTCGAACATCTTTATTCAATTGAAAGTACTGTCTTCCAATTTATTAACAGTCTCTTCTTTGTCAGAGCTTTGTCTGACTTTGTCAGAGCTACTTCCTTCTTTGTCTCTTTTGTATATTATACTCTACCAGTTACCTTCTCATCCTGGAAACTCTGCGTCATTGGGCTTTCCTGATACCTGCTTCTCTTCCTAACTATTTCCTTTGCTGGCTTATCCCACATAATCCTTCAGTATGTCTTTCTTCACTTTAGTCCATATTACACATAGATGCCAAAGCAATTTTCTTTAAAAACAGATCTGACCATCTGACCCTACTCATTATATGCCAGTGGTTGCCTATCACTTCTAAGATAAAATAGACACTCATCTGCTTAACTTTTAAAACCTTCCATGACTTAGCCCCAAACATTCTTTCCAGCCTCGTTGTAAGCTATTCTGTTCCCACACTAAAGGGTCCGGGCAAACTGTATTTCTCTCTGTTTCTCACACACAGTACTCCATCTCCAGTGTGCCTCTGCACTGGGCATTGAGCACATCTGGAATGAATTTCCTCTTTACCTCCAATTCAGAGAATGCTTTACTTCTGTCAACATGCAGCTCAAGTACCACCTACTCCATGAGCCTTTCCTTATTCCTCCAACTAGTAGTTCCCTTCCTCCCTAAAGGGCTCATATTTATTTTGTATAAAAGTATATATATGTATATATATATATATATGTATATATATATATATATATACATATATATATACATATATATGTCTGCATGCATATGTATTCATATATATATAAACTATATTTGTATAAATATGTATATATTTATATATATAAATATATATATATTTATATATATAAATATGTATATATTTATATATATATAAATATATATATATATTTATATATATATATATATATAACTATATGTGTCTTTCCCAATATAGTGTAATCTTCTAGATTCAAGATTCTTTATTTTTTTTTTTTTTGCATTCATGTCCCACAGTGCCTGGAACACAACAGACACAATATTGCTGATTGATTGATTCAAAAGACATCAATTTAATAATCTATACAAGAGGGGAAGAAACAAACTAATGAATAAAAAATGTCTGTTGTCCAGACTAGGAAGCTGGAGGTGAGAGAAAGCCTTGACAAACTGTGTATAAAGAAAAGCCAGGAATGAGGGACAGTAAATAGAACAGTTTGTCTGGACCTTACAGTGTGTAAAAGGGAGTTGTAGATAACCAGCATGGAAAAAGAGGGTTGAAACAAGTTGTGAAAGACTTTAAAGGCCCAACAGTGGAATTTATATTTTATCCTAAGGGAAATGGGGATTAACTAAAACTTCTGGAGCGGGGAATAATACGTTAGGACCTGTACTTTAGAAGATCATTTTGGCAGTCATTTGGAAAATGGATTGGAAAGAAGAGAATGGTTTCTATGAGACCAATTGGGTCCCACCAATTGAGAGCCTCTTAACAACAGATATTGGGAAAGGGTGAGAAGGCGGGAAAAAATAAAGGAATGATTCCTCATTTGTGAACCAGAGTGATTTGAATGGTGGTGCTTTCAAGAGAAAAAAGGGAAGTTAAGAGGACAGGTGGATTGAAGGGAAAAGGTAGAGTTTTATTCTGAATATGATGAAGTTGAGATGTCCTATGGAAATCTCAGTGAAGGTGTGAAGAAGACTTTTGGAAATACTTTCTCAATAGGGAGAAAAGGGGTGGATAGATAGATAGATAGATAGATAGATAGATAGATAGATAGATAGATAGATAGATAGATAGATAGATGATAGATAGATTAATTATATAGATATATAGATGCATTGAGGTGAATGAATAAATTACTATTAAGTGACCAATATGTGCCAGACACTGGACTGAGTGCTGGGGATACAACTGCAAAAAGAAAGAGTGTCTCTACCTTCAGGGACCTTAAATTCTAAGAAGGAGGAACAACAATACAAAAGAGAAGTCCAAGGTGGCATGTATTGGACTGGGCAGTCCCAGGGTTGCCAAGCAGAGCTACGGGGCAATCACTATTGCTTGAATGGTAGAAATGACTTGATCATTGTTCTCAAGCTGCAGAGTGGGGATGGAAACATAAGAAGGGCACAGGAGCAAGAGGGCAGGTGGCACAGCATGAAGATGGCCAGAGAGGAGCAGTTGACTATGTGGGGAAGGGCAGTTATGGTACCTAGGGTAAAGCCCTAGAGTGAGAACTGGAGAACCTGGTTCTCAGCGAGAGTCAAAGAAGTGGATAATTAAATCTATGGAGATGATCAGTTCACCAGCACAGAGAGTGCAGAAAGTAGAGAGCAGGGCACACAAGAAAGCCCAGGACAAATCTGAAATGCCTCTAAAAAGAAAACCGGAAGGATGAGTTGGCTAGGTAGGGAGAAAACTCTAAGAGAGTAAAGGCACAAAATCTTGGGAAGGAGAAACATATCATAAAGAGGAAGGTGCCAACTGTATCAGTTCTTTCAATGAAGTCAAGAAGTTGGCAGACTGAGAAAAAGTTACTGGATTATTTTTTTCAAACAATGAAAATCTACTTTCCCTTCCTTTCTCATCCCCTTCCACTTGAGAAAGAAAGAAAACCCCCTTACACAACTGTGTGGTTAAGCAAAATAAATTCCTGCTTTGTCCATGTTTCCCCCAAGCTCTTCCTCCCCCCCCCCCCCAAAAAAAAGTCAACCTATATTGATACTGGATTTAGCAATAAAGAGATATTGGTGACCTTGGAGGCGGCGAAGTGGTGCAATGGTTAGAGCCTTGACTTGGAGTCAGAAAGTCCTGAATTCTAGATCTGGCTACGGGCACTAGCTATGTGATTCCTGAACAAGTCACTTAATCTCTGCTGCAGTTCCCTCATCTATAAAATTGGGATGATGTAGCACATCCCTACCAGGGGGATGTGAAGATCAAATGAGATGTTTGTGAAGTACTTTGCAGACCTTAAAGCACTGTGTGAATGCTAGTTACTACTGTTGCTCTTGTTTTTATTGTTGTAAGAACCACTTTACTGAGTGGTGGAAAACCAGAGAAGTAGAGCCGCTGTTATAATATGCTTTTTGCAAATGAGCCTCACATACAGATTTTTTTCTGTTTCCTCCCCTGAATGTGCTGATTTCCCTAAATCCTCTAAACATTCTGCTTAAATTTTTTTTCTTAAACTGAGAATATATGCTTATTATAGTTTATTAAATACTTTTCATTAATAACTTTGAACTTTGGATTACTTAATTGGGTATTTAATAATAAAGTGACTAATGTTCTACTTCTAGTATATTCTTTGAGTATTGAAATAATTCTTAGTTATTATAAAATTTAATTAATTTTTAATTATTTTCTTTTGCCCAACTATATTCAAAGGCAAAATCTTGCATTATTCAACTATAACTGTGACTGTTCTTTAAAAAGACACTGAAATGTACTGCATAATCAAAAATAAGTTATTGTTTTATAATATATAAACATACTATAAATTAGCAAAATTATGACTGGCCTGGAATTCTCAGGTACTGAGCCATTTGGAATTGACAAGTTTCTCACATTCCTTTTCAACACCATTTAAAGGAGGGGCAAAAATTTTGGGATGGAAATTTTTCCAGAACTTATGCTTTGCGTAGGGAAAGAGAGAACAGAGGAAGAGGGGGAAAGAGGGGGAGAGAGAGGGGGGAGGAGAGAGAGAGAGAGAGAGAGAGAGAGAGAGAGAGAGAGAGAGAGAGAGAGAGAGGGAGGGAGGGAGGGAGGGAGGGAGGGAGGGAGGGAGGGAGAGAGAGAGAGAGAGAGAGAGAGAGAGAGAGAGAGAACCATTATAATGATTCTAGTAGACAAAAAAATGAAGAATGACACTCATCTCCTTTTGGAGATTGTTATGGACTCAGGATGCAGAATAATGTACACAGAGAGAGAATTTAACTTCAAATGTCAATAAAGCCAATTAAACTGTTATTTGTATATGAATTTCAAGGTCTAAAATGTCCAGAAGTCTGTCAATTCCTTTGTTTCCCCTCCAGCTTTTTGTCTTTTTAGTTTTCTTGTCTGTAAAATAGGGAGTTGGGATAGAAATCAAGGGTTCTTAGTGTAGTGCCCATGCACTTTAAAAAAATGGTATCTGTACTTATTATAATGTACTTCCTTTGTAACACTATGCACTTTACTTTTATGCATTGAAAGGTAATATTGTGATGGGGGAGGGTGCATAGACTTTACCGGTCTACTAAAGAGGTCGTTGGTATGGAAAAGGTTAAGATTTCCCAAGCCAGATGACTTCAAAGGTAACATGTTACTATTATTGTTTTCCTGTTTTGTTATTAGTCAGATACTGAGATTTTTTAATTAAAATAGCTTGTAAATAATATTTTATAGGGAGAAGAAAGTAAATTTTAAAGAAATAATAGTAAAAACAAATCTATAAAATCATCCTTGAGTGAATTATGGCAACTGGTGTTTCGAAAAGTGTACTTTGCTAGTTACAGGTCCCTTGGTAGACTAACCTACTTTACTGACATTTTCACAGTGGATGAGGATGTAATGACCTTGACAACACCAGAAGGATAATATTTGTTTTTATGGCTCAAAGACTCTTAAACTCATGATCCAGTCTAGTTGGTAATATGCAGACAATGTGATTGTAAATTTGTTTTCGAGTGGAAGGCCACCCAAAGATTATCCAGGGGGCATTTGTTCCCAAAAGATAGAAAACACAGGTATATGCTAAATTTTCCCTTTTGTTTTTAATACAGGAGTTTTATAGCTTTCTGATATATCTTAATCATTCAAAAAAGAACAGACACTGAGGATATTAGTAGTGTTTTGATTAAGACCAAAGGAATTGGTCCATAAAACAAGTGGTTATTCTTCATTTTCTCCTCAGTAGTTTTCCTTTCATAAATAGTAAGTGATATTTCTCCATTAATTAAACTGGAGAGATTGCTAATCCTTGATAGTCACAATTCATCTCTAGTTTTCTCTTGGTTCCAAGCAAGATCCTTGGAAATGAAAGAGAAAAAACACTACTATTCATTTACCTAAGAAGCTATTCTAAGTGAAGAGGGGCTGGAATGCGCTTGGATTTGATTGACAATACAAAGGCTTGGGTAACAGTGTTGTAAGAGGCACTTTCAGGATTTTGAGTAGTAGTGGATAAATGAAATAAACCTTTGGGTTATGGCTCCTTCAGTTGTCTGTCATGTTTGCCCATGAACTAATGACCATTTTGAGCATAGATCTTAACAGGAAATTATTTTAAAGAAAGCTACTTATTGCCACTGCCTTACCAATTACTTCCACATAAATAACTTCTTATCTCTTACTGCCTTTCATGCCTAAGCAGCTCAAAAAATTCTCATGCAATAAATGCATTTTACATGAATGGTTTTATGTCAGGTTCTGAAAAGAAAACTTAATCAGATGTGCAGCTATTCAGAGTGCATTCTTTGTATGTTAACTAGAAGCAACAATAGCAATTTCCTTCCAAATAATAACAAAAAATATGCTTGTTTTTGGACTTGAACCTGCTTACAAAAAAAGGAAATAAAAAAGAAAAAGAGAAGAAAAAGATATTTTTATATCAAGAGACTAAAAGTCAGGACTATTGGGTTTTATTCCTATCTGTGCCTCTATAAATTTGAATAAATCACTAAGCTTCATCCCCTTTGTCTCTATTAACCATGAAAATAGAAGTTACTAGAAATTGAAAAAAAAAGTTCCTAAACTTTAAAGGGAAATTACTTTACAGTGAGAATATGACTTTTCATTGTTATTGTTTTGTAATCAGTAGGGGAGAAAACTCTCCAAGTGAACTATTCAACATTTTCCACTATTTTTATGGAATGTCATTCTTCATGTGAAAAAAAGTACTTGTTTCTGCTGATTTAAAAGAAGCATAGAAAACTTTACTTGAAAATCATTTCAGACATTATTGCTCTCCTCCTAAAGGAGGTTTATTGGCAAGAGGAATATTGCTATCAAACACGTCTATATTCTAAGTATAGTAATGAAAATACTCTGATAACTCTGATGATGTCTTTAAAAAAAAAGAATTCCCTCATTCCTCTTTTGGTCTTATCTACCCATCTATCTACTGGATCATCTCCAGTCATCCTGAGGAATATCAGGTCAATGGATTCAGATGGTTGTGGAGGAGAAGTGAGGCTGGTGACCTGCACAGCCCTCCGTCACTCAAAACAAAGTCAAGTGCAAGTCGTGTCATCATTTCTCTGATGGCATGATCTTCTTCGGCAACGAAGGACCAACACAACCTTTCTATCTGTCCATTCATCCATCCATCCATCCATCCACCTATCTATCTATCTATCTATCTATCTATCTATCTATCTATCTATCTATCTGTCTGTGACCTTCTATGATTAGTAGCCTAACTGAAATTGATCTAATTAATTTGTGAGAAACTAAATATTGTATTTAATCTTTATAACATTTTTTCTATCCCAAAACTATTAAACATTGATAGCTAGTGTTGTTAAGTACAGATAATGAAGGAAGATGCATATTCTTTGCATAGAAACATTTCTTCCTGCTATCTCTTCGTTTCTGTGTGTTCTGCTTTGAAGACCAACCAGTTTATTTCCAAGCAATTGGAAACCGTTATTTCATTCTTATCTTTAGCTTTGATAATTTCTTTTGATGCTGATGAAGAGTTTGTGACTATGTAAAACTATCTTGATACAAGATGAAACCTTTGCATCTCTGCAGACCTCAAAATGTTTCAGGAGAAAACTTTGTTTTTCTAAGTATGTAAGAAATTCAGGTGAAATTAGACAATGTCCCTGTTCTTTCATGCGTCTGATAGCTGAACTTGTATAAAGAACTTAAACATCAAGATGCTGACTTTGACAAAGATAGATAGTGGATTGGAAGCCCAAGTCTTGGTCACAATTTTTCTTCCACAAGAAGAATCTCCAGGATACCCAGATGTTCTTTGGTCTTACATAGAAAAGAAGATGAGTTACAGTTCAAATAAAACGATCAATGTGAATATATGTTAATTTGGCAATTAAACATGACCAAAACCTATCTCTAAATTAACATTATCAGTACAAAATTTGCAATGGCCTCTTACTCTGAAATAAGCATGAGCCTAAGACAATGTGCTGAGAAAAACAGAAAATGGGTTAAAGTAACATAGCTCACTAATATTATGTCATTCTGACAAGATTTATCTCTCTAGAAATCTGCCCATAAAAACATGATTGTAATTCAATATGTAATCTTAGCAAAATATTATTGAAGATAAAGAATACATCCCTCTTTTTTTTTAGCAATTAACTGTTTTGGTGAGAGAAGGGTAATGTATTTTGTAAAGGAGATAGGATAACAGTTTAGTGGCTGCTGTGTGGAAACAAAATGTGTCAATAAATTTTAATAAGAAAGAGGAAAGGGGGGAGGGGTTGACAGATAAATGCTAAAATTTCAACCTCATCAAAATTTGTTCAAAGATGGAAGAATATGCGTACATGCACAAACAATCTTAATTGCAAATGTGAATAAGAAGAGCTAACAGAAACCCATAATAGAATGAATTAGGAACTAAAATCCAACAATATGTTCTTTACAAGAGACACATTTGAAACAGAAAGACACACACAGGGTTAAAATAAGGGCCTGGAGGAGAATATATTATGGTTCAGCTGAAATTTTAAAAGCAGGGGTAGGGATCTCAGAAAAATCAAAAGCAAAAATAGACCCAATTAAAAGAGGTAAGCAAGGAAACTACATTTTGCTATAAGGTACTCAGTCAAGAGCTATCTTCAAAAGTTTTTACACAAAGTTTCTCTTATACAGGTCCTGTTTTTCAAACATATAGGAAATTGAGACAAATTTGTAAAATAGCCATTCTCCATTTGATAAATGGTCAAAGTATAAAAACAGAAAATTTTCAGAGGAAATCAGAGCATCAATCATATGAAAAAAGTTGCTCTAAATCATTATTAAGTAGAGAAATTCAATTTAAAGCAGCCCTGAGGTGCCCCATCACATTTATCAGAAAAGACAAATGCTGGAGGGGCTGAAGAAAAATAGGTACACTAATAAACTGTTGAAAAAGTAATGAACTGGTCCCAACCATTCTTGAGAACAATTTAGAACTATCTTAAATGGCTATAAAACTGTGTGTACCCTTTGACTTAGCAATACTACTGCTATGCCTGCACCCTAAAAAGATAAAATAAAAATGAATAGAACCTATATGTGCAAAATATTTTTATCAGTTTTTTTGTTTTTTTGTGGTGGCAAAGTTGAGGGGGGCTCATCTATTATGGAATGACTAAACAAGTTGGGCATGTGATTATAATGGAGTAATATTGTGCTATAAGAAAAGATGAGGGGGATGGTTTCAGAAAAACATGGGAAGACTTATATGAACTGATGGAAAGGGAAGTGAGCAGAACCAGGAAGTCATTGTACACAGTAACAGCAATGTTGTAATCATGATGAAATGTAAAAACAAACAAACAAACAAAAAAAAAAAAAGAAGAAAACCTTAGCTGCTCTGATTAATACAAGAATCCAAGACAATTCCAAAGAACTCATGAAAAAAAATGCTATGTATCTCTAAAGAGAGAACTTATGAACTCTGAGTGGAAATTGAAGTATAATAGTCTTGCTTTATTTTCCTTGCAAATGTTGGAAATATTTTGCATAATGATACATGAGTAATTGATTTACTGTTTGCCTTTTCAGTGAAGGCAGAAGGGAGGTAGAAAATTTAGAACTCAAAAAATTTTTTCTCAATGTCAGAAATAAATATTTTAAAAAGATTAACTTAGGCTGCTTTCCATATTTTCAGAACATAAATTTTGCAGTTTGAAAAAAAAAGAGAAAACCATGACTATATCCATGCATTCAAAATGATGATTTCAGAAAATTGTCTAGAATGTCTTAGGCCCCAGAATTCCTAGTATTAAGGGAAAGGTTTTCTTTGGTCACAAAAATGAACTAAAACTTTTTAATTATATATTGAAATTCTCAGATATTATATAGAACATTTTATCATTCTACTTAATGCAAAGTCTGGGGTTGAAATGTCACATTGATGTAGTAAGAAAAGAGTGACTTTTGGAGTCAACAGACCTGAAGTGGAGTCCAAGTTTGTCACTTGTTGTGTGATAATGGTCAGATTATTTAACTTCTCCCAGCTTCCTTTTCCTGTCCTATAAAATGGAAATACTACTTATTATATACAAAGCATTTTTCAGCTTGCATGTACTATAAAATGTTAACTATTATCAATTTATTATAACATCTAGAATTGTTACATTTGATCCCCACAATAACCCTTTGTGATGGTGCAATTGATGCTAATATTTGCTTTTTTTTAACTCTAAATTTCATTAAAATTTTCCTTGTGTGGCACAAAAATCTGTGGTACGCATAACACAAAGCCAAGTGTAATATTGTATATTAATCCTAGTGACCTAGTAGCATAGGTACTAAATAACAACCTACCTTTAAATTATAGTTGGAGGTTTCTAACATACTACTTTGTCATGATAATCTTACCAGTGACAGAATACAACTATTATTGTCCTCATCTTACTTATGTATCACTTGTTATCCTCCTTTTAAAGATAATGGACTTGCATTTGAATCTTAGCTCAAACAATGATGAATGATGATGATCTTGGCAATCATTTAATCTCTTTAGTATCTGCTTTTTATAGAATGGGAAATTGAAGTCTGAGTAATTGTTACTTGTATGTGGTCACAGAGTCAGTACAGATCAGAGCCTGGATTCAAATCCTGATCTCTCCTGATTCCTTTCCAGCTATCACTGTTTCCACTTCACTGTACCTCTTCCATTATTATCATAATTTGGTTGTTAGAATGCTTATGAACGTCTGCATCTTGTTATCTGGTTTTATCACATTGTCTCTGTTTAAGGATGTGTAAAGTTAAAGGCCTATATATTCAGGGATGAAAATGCTCCTTACAAAAGGCATCTTATGCCTAATTTTGTTTTCTGCTTTAGGCATAGTACACACTGGCACTTTTTTCTGGCACATTAGTGTTTCTTCTTATGCTTGCCTCTTCTTCAGTGAAGAATTAGACACATATATTGGCTTCACTTGGTTTATATCATTTTATGGGTAATTCTGTCATTATGGACACTCTCTCCATCAAGGCAAATGATAATGCATAATGGGAGAGGGTCTGACATAGAAATCCATTATCCTATAGATGAACTTCTCCAAACTTATGAATCAGGTCTCCAGGTGATATTGATATATTCTCACTGTTGGACCTCTACTTAAATTGTTCCAGATTTGCAGAGGATTCCCCAAACTTGTGCCCTTCTGGTCTAGCCTTCAAAAACCCAGCACCATTTGTAAGCCACAATAAATTGGCAGGACCATAGGTTTATAGATTTGGAGCTAAGAAGTTCCTTAGAAGTTATTAAGCTCAACTTCCTCAGTTTACAAATTAGAAAGCTAACACATGCATGGAATCATGGAAGTTGAGACTTATAAATATGAAGATAAAAAGTAAAACATTCTCTGGAAAGTATTGAGATGACACATTAAATCTATCAAAGTTGCGTGCTGTGTTTTTTGGTTTAGTTTCTTAGAAACTGAAATTCAGTTTCTAAAATTGAAAATCAATTTCAATTTCTTAAAAGGCCCCTATGGGTAGACCAATGCATCTCTTCACAGGTATCCTCCCCGCTTTCTACCTCTTCTGTGCTGTCTTCCATCATTGGAATAGAAGCTTCTTGAGGGCTTACATTTGTATGCTTACAGCTTAATGCAGCTCTTGGCAAATTGTAAGTTCTTACTAAAGCTTTTTGACTTGATTATATCTAAAAAGAAGTGTGCATGGCTTAGTGGATGAAGCCCTGAGTTTGGGTCCTACCTTTCGAAGTTACTGGCTATGTTTCCTCCTCTCTACACCTTATCCATTAAGGGACAGATTAACTGAGATTTGCTTGGTGGAGAGTATTTCTAAGCAAGGAGATCCCAAAGCTTGTTTTCCTGACTGACGAAATCATAGATTCTTCCTGTATTTACTTTAAATCCATAACTTCTGTATGTAGTTGTTTGATCTTCACTTGTAGCTGACAGGTATGGTACAGATGCCCAACGTTTCTAAATTAAGTTTTGATGCCTTTGTGATTCCTTAGATCCCAGATTAAATTCTGACTTTTTAAAAATGCCTTTGATTAAGATTTCAGTATGGAAGTAGCATAGAAATCTGTCAGAAAATGAACAATTTGCCGAAATGTCTCAGCTTTTTGAGCTGACAGCATTTTAGTACACAGAGGGGAGTTGTCAAAATTTCTCTGCAGGCAGTCACATCCTTTACTCTAAGGCATATTTTAAAGTGAAATGAGGTGGCCCAGTTCAACATTTTTCATTCCTGGGAAAACCTCCAATTCATCTATTTCTCTATGTCAAGATGGTGTTAACATGCTTGATCGTTCTCATCACTTCTTGCAGGCTTTGGCATCTTATGAGTTAGTGGTGGAGTTTTCTGACTGTTGTCTTTGGGCCAATCCAACATAACCAACTTACTGAAGAAGCTGTCACGGATTACTGAGTTGTCTAGCTGAGTGAAATTCAGGAAGATCAAAGGGATAGATTAAAAGAAGTGAGGTGTGCTGACCTAATTAGAAAAAAAAAAATTAAACATTTCCTCTCACCTTTTCTTAACGAGAATAGTGGGGGTTTTTAAACTACAATTGAAAATTCTCCCTTAATTCCTCATTATCTAGTGAACCTACATGTATTATGACATGTAAAGAACATTTTTATGAAAAGTTGAACTATGGAAAATGTATTCAAAGTATTCCCTTATTAACTTCAGAATATAATAAGATCCATGTTCATAGCATACCAGGCTTGAGTGCACTGTATAATAATGTACATGTGTATATTAAATATATATTTATATAAATGTATGTATATATACATATATATGCATGTAATGACAAATGTCTATTTTTTTCTCAAGTAAACTGATTTAAGAGCTGTTGAGGAGATTGTAGAAGTGGACCTATTCAGGGACTAACTGTGGCTTTCTTTCTTCTCCAGGATCAAATGCATACATTTTTTTAAATTTTTTGTTTCATTTTATTTTTTGGCCTTCAAAGCCCTTCAAGACATAGACCCTTCTGCTTCACCTTATTTTTTTTTTACTGTATTATACCTTACTCCATGCCGTGTATTCTTTGATCCAGTGACATTGGCTTCCTTGCTGTTTCACAAATAGGATATGTATCTCTTTGCCCTGGACATTTTCTCTAGCTGTCATCCTTATCTGGAATGAGCTCACTCTTCATCTTTACCTCCTGGCTTTCCTTTGTCTCAGTTAAATCCCCACTTTCTACATAAAGGCTTTCATGTGCCCTCTTACTTCTAGTGTCTCCTCTCTTTTAATTCTATTTACCTTATATATAGCTTATTTCTACATATTTATTTGTCATTTACCCCCATTTGATTGTGAGTTCCTTGAGAGAAGAGATTGTCTTTTGCTTCCTTATATATCCCTAGCACTTAGCATAGTGTCTGGTATTAAGTCCTTAATAAATGCTTATTGACTTTCTGACCTGTAAGAAGAATATTGTAATATATCAAACTGATGGTAATGAAGGCCTGAAGTAGATTGGCATCCATGGGAGTAAAGAGGACAAAGGGATGAAAGATGCAGGAAATGCTATGGAGATGGACTCAACAGGACTGCATAAGTAATTTGAATATGAAAGATGAAGGAGAGGGAAGAAGATGAGTCAAAAATCATCTTACAGTTAGGAACAATATCCATGGTTTTTTGTTCACAGTCTACTTTCTTCCCTTTAGCACTCTGTACATTTTTCACCAGACCTTGAATCCTTGGCTCTTTACATAGCATTTCCACTTTCTTGGAAATGTTCTCTAGGATGTATTTTGGATATTTCGGTGGTGTAGCAAACACAAATTTCAGAGAAGAATAATTTAATACATCCTGCCTGCTTTAGTAGACTGACATAGACTTTGAATTTATCAACATGAACTCAACAGCGCCCAGATCCTCAGCTCAGTATCCTGGGAAAAATTATTTTGTTGAGACTCTCCTGAATTCAGTTTCAGTCTGTTGTTTGGTTCCACAGGTTAGAGCAGCAGTTCTAAGCAGAATTACTTCAACTCCTTTCATTGCTGAAGCTAATCTTTCTTTTATTTAATATTTAAATGGAAAAAAATACTCCTTAAAGCAATGCCGATATCAATATATAAGTACCCTTTTTTCGTAAAAAGACATTATTTGGGATTAGAGTTTATGATATGGGATGGTGTTTAGGGGTGTTGTGTGTGTGTGTGTGTGTGCATATACACACATGCGTCTGTATGAGAGAGAGAGAGAGAGAGAGAGAGAGAGAAAGAGAGAAGGGGAGTTAGAGAGAGATAGAAAAGAGAATTCCGTACCCATCTCCCAGGTTCTACATCAGTTAAACACAGGAAACTTTAGGAGTGAATAACACGGTGGAAAGAATCCTAGACTTGGTATCCAAAGTTGTCCTAGTTATGAAACTTAATAAAATACATACATTATGTCAGGTGAACCTCACAGTCACCTCATGAACTATATGCTATAGTTATTCATATACTCGGTATTACAAATGAGGAAATTAAGGTAAATGACTTGCACAAGATTACACAAGTAGTATAGGATTTGAAATCAAGTCCTTCGACTCCAGGACCAACATTCTTTCCTCTGGACCACTATACCACAATACTTGACTCATTGGGTTGTTGCTACATTCACATGAGATACTGTACATGAAAACATGCTAAATTGAAAAGCAATACTTGAATCAAAGTATTACTAAGTTATAGTTATATCACAAGATACTATTTACTTAAAAAGTTATTCAATGATCTGAACTTTCATCTGTATGGATGATACAGGTTATAACACCCTCCATAATGTTTAGGAGAGGCTCCATCAAAAAAAGAAAATAATTTTTTTAAAAAATCACTCATCTGATGGCCAACCAACTGAGCTAAGTTGCAATGGGCTTAGCTGAACTCACTTTCAGAAAAAGACACTATTGTTCAGCAGGTTCCTATGTGAAACCTGCATAGTTGAGTATGTAGATCTGACAGAGTGCTACTGTAACTCTAGGACCTAGCTAGAATTTCTTCAATACCACAAGATACAATTGTGTAACCTGGAATTCATAGGCTTTTTTTTTTTAAAATGTGTTGACTGAATTTCAATATAATTGGTTTCCTTCATAATCATATTATATGTGTGTACAGGTGTGTGTATAGGTGTGTGCCTGTGTGTGTATGTGTGCATATGTTTGTATGTGTGTGTGTATGTGTATGTATAAAGATAGATTTAAAAACATTATTCTATGTGTAGAATCTATACAAAATTGTATGCTGTCTCGGGGAGGGAGGGAAAATAATAATCTAAGTTATATGGTAGTGATTGTAGAACACTGAAAATAAATAAAATTAATCAATTTTAAAAAATCTTATTCTAAGAAGGGGAACATAGGCTTCCCCAGACCACTGAAGGGGTCCATGACAAAACTCATACCATTGAGAAAGATTGAAGTAGGACTATCATGGACAATCACTTTGATCATTATGTAACTCCAGTTTAATTAGACAATTATATATAATAGAAAAGTGAGAATATTGTTAAACCAAGGGAAAAATGTATTTTATTCTATGCTCTACATGCTGTCCATCAAAAGAGAGTATGTAACTCACAACTGGAACATTATCTTAATTCAATTGAAAACTTTCATTTTATAGATCATATCAAAGAATTCATAGAGCTCCCCACTTTTATCAATTTTTTTTCAATATCTAATTAATAGAATAATAGATTTAACAGGACTTTTTTGCAATATTACTGAATTTGATAGGATTGCAAAATACTAAGATGAAGCTTTTTCTTTTCTTTTTTTACCAATATTTGTCAGCCTCTTTGTAAGATCTAATATTTATATAGCGCTTTAAGACTTAAAAAGCGATTTATACGTGTTATCTCATTTGATTCTTGCAGTAATACTTAGAGGTAGGTGCTGTTATTATTTCCAGATTGTAGATGAGGAAACAGACAGAATGGTTAAATGACTTGCCCATAGTCATGCTGTTAGTAACTGCCTGAGGCAGAACTCAAACTCAGGTCTTCTTAACTCCAAGTCCAACATTATTTCCATTGTGTCTCCTAGTTCTTTAACATTGATTATCAAGTATATATTCAACAGGTAAAATTTGCTACTATTTATGCTGTATAGAAGAAAGTATATAAGATATACAAAACACAGTCCCTACGCTCAAGTTTACAATCTGATTTGATCTAAGTAATACTTCCCATTCCTTAATGTATTCCCTTGCTATTTTTCTCTGAAGACAGATTATAGATGTAATAGTGTGTCCCTATTGCTTTGTCTTATGTAGAAAAAAAATTGTTAAGAAGTGTTCAAAATCAGTTTAAGCTGACGAATAGTAATTTGAGAATAGCCATTGTATGCCTTGTTAATAAAATTGCTATATGCTGTATGCATTTTTGTGTGTGTATGAAATCACAATCATGAAACTTTTAAGTACAGTATGAATGTTCACAGAAGAGGGAGTTAATGAGCATAAAACATGCAAGATTTTTCTCATTCATGGTATTTAAACTCTGGACTATAATTTAAATAATTGGTACATTCTTTTTCTGCTAGATTTTGACATGTGATTTGAATTTTAACTAGAAATATGATTCAAGAAAGTGCACGATTTTACCTTTTGGTGTCGTGAAAGACAATCAAAAAAAATGTGAAAAGGAACCTACATTACATTTAGTGCTTGCACTTCTCAATAGCACTACACGCACATGTATGTGTGTGTGAATTTGTATGTATATGTGTATATATGTATGTGTGTATGTGTGTGTATATACATATATATATAAAATTGTTGATTAACCTCCCACTAGAAATGAAAAATTGAGTTAACATTTCTATATGACTGATGTCATTATCAGTAAAATCATGATGGAAATAGAAGGTAAAATTTAGGTCACCAGGAGTGAGAAAATTTCTGAGTGTCAATAGCTGACCCCATTTACTCCATGGTAAAGTTTTACTCACATTTCCTTTGGGTAATTTGACATTAGACACATGCTCTAGATGTATTACAAATGAGAAGGGGCAGCAATTTCCTTGGAATAGATATATATACACACATATACGCATGCATGCATACACACATGTATATATGTCTCATTTTCCTATTATATGACCAAAGTATTTAAGTTTCAGCTTCAATATTTCACCTTCCAATAAATAGCTTGAATTAAGTAATTTAATTAAGTATGAATTAAGTATCTTTAAATAGTGACTGATTTGATCTCCATGCTGTCCAAGTCTTCTCCAGCACCATAATCTGAAAGTCTTAATTCTGCAGCACATGGTTTAACTTATTTGGTCCACCTCTCATAGACATACATTGCCACTGGGAGGAAAACAAAACAAATACTTTGACTTTATGGACCTTGTCGGCAAGGAGATATCCCTGCTTTTTATTATTATTACTATTTTATTTTCTTATGCTGTTCAGATTTCTCATAGCTTTCCTTCTAAGGAGCAAGTGTCTTTTAATTTCATGGCCACAGTTGCCATCTGCAGTGGTCTTGGAGCCCAATAATATAAAATCTGGCACTGCCTCCATTCTTTCTCCCTCTATTTGCCAGAAAATGATCAAAATCTTAGGGGTTTTTCTGTTTTTTATATTAAGCTTCAAGCGACTTTTTACATTTTTCCCTTTCATCCTCATCAGGAGGCGTCTTCATTTCTTTTCACTTTCTGACACCAGAGTGGTATCATCTATATTTCTGAGATTCTTCTCCCAGCAACCTTAATTCAGGTTCTTGACCCCTCCAGCCTGCACTTCACAGGATGTACTCTGCATATAAGTTAAATAAATAATGACAATATGCAGCATTGTCATATTCCTTTCCCAATCTGTTGTTCCATGTTCAGCTCCAACTGTCAGTTCTTGGCCCACACACAAGTCAGATGATCTGACACTCATTTCTTTGAGGACTTGTCACATATATAACCTACTATGTGTCTATCCTCTGCTGCTCTTTAATCTTTACTGGACCATTTCATGACATGGATTTTCTGATTAGGCCTTTCTGTTTTCCAAGGCTAATACAATTCTGAATTCCCATTCCTTCTTTTGTGATCTTTTCGTCCTTCTCCATGAACTTAAGAAGTCTCCTGTTCTCTTAGACTTGTGCAAATGTCCTTCCTAAGTAATAACTAAATATAATTATAGAATTTAAATAAATCTATACAACCATAAAATAAAAACAGCAATATAGTGTAGGTAAAAGTGTACTGGACCTAAAGTCAAGAGAGTTGATGTTTAATTGTTTCTCAGTTGTGTCTGACTCTTCTTAATCTCATTTAGGGTTTGTTGGGCAAAAATACTACAGTGATTTGCCATTTCCTTCTCTTGCTCATTTTACAGATGAGGAAACTAAGACAAACAGGGTTAAGGGGCTTTCCCAGAGTCATATAACTCAGGAAGATGAGTCTTCTTGACTCCAGGCCTGTCTTTCTATTCATGGAGTCACCTTGCTGCCCATAAGTCAAGAGAGACATGCTCCAAAGAATTATCTAATGCCTACTAACAGTAATACAGGAGATAAATCATTAGCTTTCTAGTCTAATTCCTGCATTTATAAAATGAGGATAATAATATCTATAGCTGCTGTGTGGTAGGGCTAGTGTGAGTATAAAATGAGATTCTATTTTAAGGACTTTAAAGACACAAATCTTAAAGCGTGAATGAAAAAGCATTTATTATTGCTGAAGATACAAAGGTATAAAAAGAGACAATCCTGCCCTCAGTAAGTTTACATTGTAACAAGGGATTATTTTTTCCAGGAAGAACTGGGAGTGGGGAAGTAGAGAGAGAGGGTGAGAAAGGAATGGCAGAAATGGGAACCTGCTAAAGGAGGGAGATGCAGAGATAACCTGTGTGCGATTAGATCAGATATTAGTCTGAAGCTGGGTCTGCTGTCAAGGGTCATAAAGCAAGTTGGTTGGATTATTTTGTATATCCTCATCCAGAAATCAAGTAGGTTGAGCCCTGGGTTAGAAGGAACAAAGATTAACTTGACCAAGGCCTTTGACGTGGATTTAGGAAGACCTAGGAAGTATATGTCTCTTGTCTGCATGAGCTGTGTTGGTCCAGGTGGCAAGGAGGAGTCTAGCAAAGGGAAACAAATGGTGAGATACTGCCTCGGCTAAATGGTACCATAGAAATGTCATCTATTATATAATTCCAAGCAGTTGTCTGCTTAGGAACATCTATCTTTATAAGTATGTTGTGTAAATGTGATAATTATAGAACTTCCATAATGAACAGCTTTTTACTGGATTACTGCAAATACAATGTAGCTGAATTGTAAAAATCCAAGAAAAGCTGAAAGATCAATCAAAAAACATCTTTTAAGTGTCTGCTATGTTCCAGGCACTGTGCCAAACACTGGAGTTACAAAGAAAGACCAAAAACAACCACCACAACAGTAACCACATTTCCTGCTCTAAAGGAGCTCACAGTCCTGGAAAAGACAACGTGAAAACAACTATGTAACATATGCACAGACAAGGTATATATAAGATAAATTGGAGATAAACTCAGAGGAGGGCTGGGAAAGACTACTTCAGCTGAAACTTAGGAAGCCAGGGAAGACAGAAGGTAGAGATAAGGGGGGAAAGAATTCTAGGCATGGGGGACAGCCAATAAAAATGCACAGGAGGATGGAATGTCTTGCGTGGAGGAACAGTAATGTGGAAGGAATAGAAAAGAGAAATAGTTTTTATGTGCCTACTATGTACCAGACATTATGTTAAGCACATTATAAAGATCTCTCTTTTTTTTTTTGGAATGCTTTTTTAAAATTTTTTTAAAATTTTTAAAATTTATTTATTTAACTTTTAACATTCATTTTCACAAAATTTTGGGTTCCAAATTTTCTCCCCATTTTTCCCCTCCCCCACCCCAAAACACCAAGCATTCTAACATTCTAATTGCCCCTATCACCAATCTGCCCTCTCTTCTATCATCTCTCCCTTCCCTTGTCCCCAACCTCTCCATTGTCCTGTAGGGCCAGTTAACTTTTTATACCCCTTTACCTGTACTTCTTATTTCCCAGTAGCAAGAACAGTACTCGACAGTTGTTCCTATAACTTTGAGGTCCAACTTCTCTTCATCCCTCCCTCCCCACCCATTCCCCCTGGAAGGCAAGCAATGCAGTACAGGCCATGTCTGTGTAGTTTTGCAAATGACCTCCTTAATAGCTGTGTTGTGCAAGACCAACTATATTTCCCTCCATCCTATCCTGCCCCCCATTGCTTCTATTCACTCTTTTGATCCTGTCCCCCCCCAAGAGTGTTGACTTCAAATTGCTCCCTCCTCCCAATTCCCTCCCTTCCATCATCCCCCCCACCCTGTTTATCCCCTTCTCCCCCACTTTCCCATTGTTGTAAGATAGGTTTTCATACAAAAATGAGTGTGCATTTTATTCCTTCCTTTAGTGGACTGTGATGAGAGTAAACTTCATGCTTTTTCTCTCACCTCTCTTTTTCCCTCCACTAAAAAGTCTTTTCCTTGCTGCTTTTATGAGAGATAATTTGCCCCATTCCGTTTCTCCCTTTCTCCTCCCAATATATTTCTCTCTCACTGCCTGATTTCATTTTTTTAAGATATGATGCCATCCTCTTCAATTCACTCTGTGCACTCTGTCTCTATGTGTGTGTGCGTGTGCGTGTGCATATGTGTGTGTGTAATCCCACCCAGTACCCACATACTGAATAGTTTCAAGAGTTACAAATATTGTCTTTCCATGTAGGAATGTAAACAGTTCAACTTTTATAAGTCCCTTATGACTTCTCTTTGTTGTTTACCTTTTCATGCTTCTCTTCATTCTTGTGTTTGAAAGTCAAGTTTTCTTTTCAGCTCTGGTCTTTTCATCAAGAATGCTTGAAAGTCCTCTATTTCATTGAAAGACCATTTTTTCCCCTGAAGTATTATACTCAGTTTTGCTGGGTAGGTGATTCTTGGTTTTAGTCCTAGTTCCTTTGACTTCTGGAATATATTCCACGCCCTTCGATCCCTTAATGTAGAAGGGGCTAGATCTTGTGTTATCCTGATTGTATTTCCACAGTACTTGAATTGTTTCTTTCTAGCTGCTTGCAATATTTTCTCCTTAACCAGGGAACTCTGAAATTTGGCCACAATGTTCCTAGGAGTTTCTCTTTTTGGATCTCTTTCAGGTGGCGATCTGTAGATTCCTTGAATACTTATTTTGCCTTCTGGTTCTAGAATCTCAGGGCAGTTTTCCTTGATAATTTCATGACAGATGATGTCTAGGCTCTTTTTTTGATCATGGCTTTCAGGTAGTCCCATAATTTTTAAATTGTTTCTCCTGGATCTATTTTCAAGGTCAGTTGTTTTTCCAATGAGATATTTCACATTATCTTCCATTTTTTCATTCTTTTGGTTCTGTTTTGTGATTTCTTGGTTTCTCATAAAGTCATTAGCCTCCATCTGTTCCATTCTAATTTTGAAAGAACTATTTTCTTCAATGAGCTTTTGAACCTCCTTTTCCATTTGGCTAATTCTGCTTTTGAAAGCATTCTCCTCCTCATTGGCTTTTTGACCCTCTTTTGCCAATTGAGTTAGCCTATTTTTCAAGGTGTTATTTTCTTCAGCATTTTTTTGGGTCTCCTTTAGCAAGGTGTTGACCTACTTTTCCTGCTTTTCTTTCATGTCTCTCATTTCTCTTCCCAGTTTTTCCTCCACGTCTCTAACTTGATTTTCAAAATCCTTTTTGAGCTCTTCCATGGCCTGAGCCCACTGAATATTTATTTTGGATGTTTGGGATACAGAAGCCTTGATTTCTATGTCTTTCCCTGATGGTAAGCATTGTTCTTCCTCATCCAAAAGGATGGGAGGAGATATCTGTTCACCAAGAAAGCAACCTTCTATGGTCTTATTTTTTTCCCCCTTTTCTGGGAATTTTCCCAGCCAGTGACTTGACTTCTGAGTTCCTCTCCATACCCATCTTGTCTCCAGATCCTCCCAGCCAGTGCTTGGGGTCTGAGATTCAAATGGTTCTTCCCAGACTCAGGGCTTTGGCAGGGGCGGGGCTGCTATTCAGTGTGAGATTAAGTTCAGTTGCTTGGGTAGGGGCAGGGCCACCTCAAGGGGCTCAGTTCCCTCAGGGGGTTTATGCAGAGACCTTCAACAATGGATCCGAGCTCCTGCCTGCCCTGGGAGCCCCTGTCTGCTGCGCCTCTGCTGCTGCCTCCTGAGGGGGCCTGAGTTATGGGGACACCCCACTCCCCTCTCAGTGAGCCAAAAAGACTCTCTCACTGATCTTTGCACCTGTGGGTGGAGGGACCTGCGCTGCTGCTGGCGATTCCTTCCCTGAAGCCTGCTGGGATCGCTCCTCTCAGTGTTGTGCTGCCGAGGCAGGTCTGGGCTCAGCTCCAGGTCAGATGTGCTACCGACCCCTCGGGCCAGTTCTTCAGGTCTCTCTGGAACAGAAATCTCCTCTGCTCCTTTGTTCTGTGGCTTCTGCTGCTCCAGAATTTGTTGAGTGCTCTTCTTTACAGGTAATTTATGGGCTGTGGGTTCAGAGCTAGCCTATGTGTATCTTTCTACTCTGCCATCTTGGCTCCTCCCCAGTGGGACAGATTCTTAAGGAATCTGCACCTGGATAAGCAAATTTAAGAATCGTGAACATTGAGACAATAATTGAATCCACGAGAGCTGATGAGACCACCACGTTAAATTGTTATTACTGTTTCCTTGTTTTTCCTTCCTTTTCAAAGAGAATCAATGACATCACTGACCAGCCTAATGTCGTGGCCTGCTGGGTCCTCTTACCTATCTCAGGTGTTCAGTGATCAGCCAGATAAACATATGAGAGAAGAGACTGCCAGAGTGAAGCAGAGGTGTAGGCTTTATTCCAGATACAAGCTACATGTCAGCATGCAGGCGAGTTCTCCCCACGGCAGCCCCCTTCTCCTTCCCGAGGAGAAAGGAGAAAACCTTCCCTCTCAGGCTGAAAACTGAGCTTGTGCTTTAACAATCACCAGTGATATCTTGACTTGCTCTTGAACTGGATTTAATTGAGGAAGAGTGCACAAAGTCATCAGCCTCACTCTGTCTTCCTGAGTCACTGAAGTCCACTGGCAAGACAAATCAGGATGACTAGCTATGAGTCTGGATGCAGTAGATAACGTTAGCATTTTTGATGTCTGACCAAGCTTTAAGTGTTCTGCTTCAGCTGTCTTCATGGCTTTCAAAATAAATTGTTCTAAGTCTTCACATGTTTGGGGTAGACAGTCCCCTAACTCAGCAATGGGTTTGAAGCTTTTTGGTAACCCTCAACCTGGTTTAGCCCACCTGCCAAGATAGCTTACCAGGGTATGGCCACTGAGCATGCTACAGCTTTTTGGAGTCATAGGTGAGAGCTGGGTTAAAAGTGGACACTAGGGGTAAATAAAAATCACTGAAAAGGGCTCAGTAAGCCCTCACACCACAGGTGCTAGTCCTCCTGAATACTCCATATACACTACCAAATTAAATAGAATGGAGGACAGAGTGCTATATAACACCCAGGATTAGAGGTGTTATAGAAGATTCAGCAAAGGATAGGTTTAATAGGTAGGAGAAGAACCAGGAGAGAATAATGTCTCAAAAACCTAGAGAGAAAAGAGTATCAAGAAGAGTATCAAAAGAGTATCAAGTAATTGACATGTCAGAGGCTACAAATAGGTGGAGGAGAATGAGAACTGAAAAAAGGCCATTAGATTTAGCAATGAAAAGATGGTTAGTAATTTTAAAGAGAGAAGTTTCCATTGGGTCAGCTAAGTAGTGTAATGGATAGAGGGGTAGACCTAGAGTCAGGATGACTTGAATTAAAATCCGACCTTAGATACTTACTAGTTGTGTGACCCTGGCCAAATCATTTAACCCCGTTTGCCTCAGTTTCTTCATATGTAAAATGAGCTGCAGAAGTAAATTGCAAACCACCCTAGTATCTTTACCAAGAAAACCCCAATGGGGTCATAAAGAGTCAGACATGACTGAAACATGCCTGAACAACAAAGTTTCAGTTGAATGATGAAGTCAGAAGCCCAATTACAGAGATAAGAATGAACATCTGATTGTGCTCATATTTGTAAGATGTCTCTTTTATTGCTGGTAAGGGGAATCAGAGAGAAAATAGCTTCATGAGGCTTGTGGTAATTGAAGCATCCAGAGCTGATTTCATTAGAGTAAAGAATTCTAAATTTGGAAGATACCTTTGAAACTACTGCAGATGGATGACTTTTCTGTAGTTCACAGTATGAAAGACTTTCCTTGGACATTGAGAGGTCAGGTACTTTGCCCAGATTCCACAGGATGTTTCCTTTAGAGTAGGAAGGGAGCTTAGAGATGAGAAACTCCAATTCCTTTCATTTTACAGTTGAAGAAACTGAAGCCTAGAGATGTTAAGTAATATGCTAGAGTCACACAGGTGACTTTCTAGAGGCATATCAGGTGAGATTTGAAACCAGATTCTGAATTCAAATTGTCTACAGCACCGTGCAGCTTTTCTGAGCTTTATGAATATTTCAGTTTCATTCCCTTTCTTCCCTATTATTCTCTGCCCCTTAATTTAAGCAAACTTTAAAAAAAAACAAAAACCTTTCATTCATTTTCTTTTTCCCTTTCTGTTTTCTGGTGAATGTACTAATGAACATTGAAATGAGCACCACCTGTGGGAATGAAACATTTTATAATAAAGGCCTATTGATTTATGCATTACTGATTATCTTATACTTTGTGAATATACCTTCTAATTTCCATAAATGTTCTGAGACAATACACTTTCACTTATTCTATAAAATGATTCTTTGCATAATTATTTGGAGACCTTTTATAGAGTTGTTTCTGCACAGTTAGTTTCCTTTTTCCTTTTTCTTGTTCTCCTGCATTTCCTCTTTGGGATGCTTAATCCTACATACTCTGACTTCACACTGATCTTTTCCTTCTATTTAAGAGTCATTCTTCTTGGTATTTATGAACTTCTCAAATATGGATAACAATGACTTTAGTAATCTGGCCACCAAAATGTACAAAAAAAGGGCAAATTTTGTTCTTAACTGGACACCATCTTTTTTTATCAATGCTCATTGCCTGAGAAATATCCAACTGACTTTTCAAGTTTAATTCACAGTTCTGGTGATCCTATTAACTATTTAAATGAACTAGAAAAAATGGAAAACAGAAATTCTCTCTTCTTGAACCAGACATAATGATATGAAAGGAATTTGTCAATGGTGACATGTCACATAAATGAATGTAGCCCTTTTCTCCCCTCCTTCTACTTTCACCCCACACCTTTCTTATTTATTATGTGTATTTTTAGAGACTCATCACCAGAAACCTGGCTATGACCATCAAGGAGTGTTGGATTTAGAATCAGGGATAATCTGTGCAAATCATTGACTTTCTAACTACCTCAGTTTCCTCCACTGTTAAATTCTGATAATAATAGCAATTATATCACATGTTATTGTGAAGATCAAATAATACACCATCTATAAAGCACTTTGCAAAACTTTATTTCTATAAATGCTATCTACTATTGTTTGCCTTGCACGTGATAAATATTTAATAAATGTTCTTGATTTAACTTGAATTAATTGATGATTCAGTGAGTCATTGGGCCAAGAAAAGTTCACCCCTTCATAACCACATTTATTCTTTGCTGTGTGCAAGGTGTTGTGTTAATTGGTCAGAATGCACATATAAGCAAAGAAAGAAAGGTAGTCCCTGCCCTCAAGGAGATTATATTCTAATGGAGAAAGAGGAGGCATAAAAAATAAAAGGGGGGGAAGGAGGGAAGGGGAGGGAAAATATACCCATATAAGGTCAAAGAGTCTGGAGAACCAATGCAGAGCGAGGAGAAAAGTGAGCTTTGGCTAGGCTGAGGACAATACTGACAAGAGCAGTTGTCTTTGGGGCACTTTGATTATTTTTCATATTGATGTTTCCAGGACTCCACAGACTGCCATTCACCCAGCAAGTCAATTGTTCAAGAAAGAAATTACATATGTGTGTATGTCTATGTATATATAAAATCTAAGTCATTTTCTGAGAGCTCTTCCTTTGTTATGCCAATGAGCCCCTGAAATCTTAAACTGTGCACCCAATTTTCAGAAATCTGATAAATATAATATTTGGAAGATGGAAAAATTTAACTTCAAACTTCTGTGTTCCTTCCTAACAGTTGTTTTCTACAGAATATTGCTTAAACAAAAGCAACCAGAAAAGATAATTTCGCATCACTCTTGTCATGCCTTCCTTCTTTGTTACCAAATAATCTTCACTAGAGAGAATCCCATCACTGCCCTTTGCTCCACCATTACTAGCTTTATTTTCTGAATAAGTCAAGCATGTAGTTATTCTGATATTGTCTCTTATTTTAGTTATTTGATTGGAAACAAGTATAGCTAACACTATGAAAGAAGGAAACGAAGCCAGAATGAAAATTGGCGACATTACCACTCAGACTTTGATGATTTCTTTTGATTGGTGCTTATATTTCTATATGAAAGTAGACTTCAGGAACACCAGAGGATTTAAGTCAGAGTGAGATCTGAAGATGGAAACACATTTTGTTGTAATGCTAGGCATGCCTGATTTTCCATCAGAAAAAAAGCAAAACAACTTGACCTATGGTATTTTATCAGCAGCCTAGAGTTACTTTTCAAAGACATTGGACTGTTTTTTTTTTTTAATGTCCAGCTATTTTGTAGTGATTTTAAATACTTAATAATACCAAACCCTACATGGCATTCTCAAATGTAGTTTGGTGTGAGCACTTTACAGTTCCCACATGGAATCATTATTTTCATGAGATAGAGAGATATCACTTTCTAGGGATCATACGGATGGCAAGAGCAAGATGATAACATTATTAAAGAGCCCAGAAGCAAAAAAAAAAAAAAAATGACAGCTTTTTGTATTGTTCTTGGGAAAAGAAATGCTGAATCTCTGGAGAGGAAATAATCATGATCAGCTGCTGAAAATTTTAAAGCAAGCAAAAAATAGTATAAAAGCTTTTTGGAGAGTTATAGATGACTCCACTTATTTACAGTACTCTACAGAAAATGGGTAAAAATTGAGATGAAAGGTGGTGAAACTAAAGAAACCAGGAGGGACTAGGTTGTAGTAAATGCTTTTTACTTGAAGAGATGAGCTTCTTTATTTCTCCCCTTACTTCTCTCCATATTTTATTTATCTCATTTTCCATTTGATGGACAGTGATGACAGATGTGAGTATAGCTAGCTACTGAAATATGTAGAATCTGAAATAGATGGTCTGGGATAAGCTTTTGAAATAAGGAACTAGATTTCGTTTATTCTTAACTGTTCTAAAGGGATTTAATTCCCTCTCTAGTTTTCTCCTTTAGTGGAGTTTCCTTTGAAAGTTAGCCTTAGCATCCTCTGCCCTTTAGCCACATTCTATTTTTGAGACACTTATTTTATCATAATATCCTTCTAGAAAAGAAGCACCAGTGCTTTAAATGTTGTCTCTGCTATCTGGGGCAGATGTAATGGCTACAATCCTGTTTCCATGTCCAGATGCATAAATGATAAAGCATATACTGAAGAAAACTTGCAGAAGTTCTGTGACACACGGTGCTGAATAAATACATATTGTATCTGTGTTCCACAGCTTAAGAGAGACAGGAAAAATTAAAGGTGGTCCCAGAAAGAAGTGGGAAGTAGGATCTATGTAAAGAACTAAGAAAGTGATAGTTCCTTCTTGAGGCACTAAGGTGACTTCTCTCAATACTCATACTTCTCAACTCTCTGTAGCATTTGTCACTGTTGCCTGGAGACCCTGACATTTCTTCTCTTGGCTTCCATGGCACTATATTTTTCTAAATCTCTTCTCAATACTTTTCGCTTTCATTATCAAACATCTGTTTTTCCCTAATGACTCCTCCCTTGGGGAAAAAAGAAACAGAGAAAATAAGAAAGAAAAACAAAACTCTTATAACAAATAAGCATATGAAGTAAAATAAATAATCATGCTGACCATATCCCAAAATGTATGTGCCATATTGTATAATTTACTCCTTCACCTTTCTGCCAGCACGTAGGTAGCATTCTTCATCATCAGTCCTTGGGAATCATAGTTGATAATTTTGTTGCGCAGAGCTCAATATTTCTTTTTGTGTAATTATACCTTTTTTCCCCTATCTGCTGATTTCTCCTACCACTCCTTTGAGTCCTTTGCTTCTTTTCGTTATTTCTTGTGATCTTGGTCAAGTCACTTAACCTCTATATGCCTTAGTTTCCTCATCTGCTAAAATGGGCATAATAATAGCACCTACCTCTGAAGGTTGTTGTGAGGGTCAAATAGGTAATAATTGTAAAGCACGTAGTACAGTGCCTGGTGTACACATAGGCACACGTTTGTGTGTATGGTTGTAATGGTGTTAATTATTAATTACGTCAGTTAAAATCTTAAATGAAAATTCCTCTTACAAAGCACTTTAAAAGCACTTGTTATTAATACTATATTCAAGCCAGGGCATAGCAGGTAAACACCAAAGTATCTGATAATTACAAATAAAGTAATGTAGTTTTTCTCTATCATAATAAAGACATGCCATCTCCACTTAACAACAAGCAATTTAAATGTTTCATTTCCCTGGAAGTGGAGTATTCCTTACATTACTGGTAGCAGGGTACTATCTGCATAATATTCTTAAATGTCATTATGAGGAACCCTGAAGACTAGACCCTCTTCATGGTCTGCATTGCCAGCTAGAAAAGTGCTTAGGGCAACAGCAGTTACTATCAACAGGGAGCCATATTAATTATTTAGAATGTGCCTCATAAGAGGAATCAACAGAGTTTATTACAAGTGGAATATTACTTGAATCGGGAAGGTTACTCTAGCTGTTATCATAATCTATGTATCATTAACTTTACTTGTTTAGAAAAAGAGATTAATAACCCTATGAATTGTTCCTGTAACTATGTGAATTATAACTGCATATTTTCATTATGAAAAGAAAAGTTGTGGTCCACTCAGCACCCCTTGGAAAAAAGCAACATTCATATTCTAGAAAATGACTTAGAAATTAAACTATATGAGTTTATGATAGTGACACCATGGAAATTTAAGACATGGTGCTCTAGTTTTGTATTTTAACTTTATCATACTGGAGACTGCTCTCGTTTATTTTATTTTAATTCAATTTTTGATATTCTGAACTTTGCAAACACCAGTAAATATAAACCTTTTCACCTACAGAGAACAGAAAGATTGCACATGACAATAAAATTCTCTACCATATGCCTTTTTTTCCTATAACATTTATTTTCACTAGTTATGATCATGAATTTTTCTGCTTTCTTATTTCACATCTCTGGTTTCCTCTTGGACCACAATGGACAACTTCAGAAGTTCTGAACTTCTTATGTTGCTTTAAAAACTAAACTAATGAAAATTTAATATATTGCTTCATCCATCAACTAAATACTAATAACTTTAACTCATAGGTGTTGGTATGGAAAGAGTAGTACATTGCGTATATGAATCCATGAGAGGTATATTGATGTAGTAAGACAGAGGGCAGGTCTTCAAGGCAGAAAGCTCCACATTCTGTCCTATTTCTGGTACATATTTGACTTTTGGACAAATCAGTTAACCTCTGTGTCTTAGGACTTGGGACTTTTCTAGTGAGTAATAGCGAGATTATTGTTATGTAGGGAGTGTTCACGTCAGAGAGGCTTCCACGTTAATAAAATCATTGGTCTACACTAGAAAGAAAAAAAGTGAACTCAAAGTAAACTGTAAAGGTTAAAGAATGAACCCACAGGTAATTATTTTTAAAGTTTTTTTTTTTTTCCACATCAAGTGTTATAAACATTTCTCAAGTATCTGATCAAGTTATTCTCCAACTCAGTAAATTCCAGTGGCTCCTTATTACTTATCTGGTATTACCGTCCTTCAATATCCTTCACAACCTGGCCTCTTCCTTCATTTCCAAGCTTATTACACATCCATCCTCCTCACAAATGCTATGACCAAGGCAACCTCCCAACTTAGACTGTTACTGTTCTTTACACTTGGTAGTCTCCAATAGACTGCAAATTCCTCCTTTTCCCCTTTAGAATATAAGCTACTTTTCTTCCTCCACTAGAATGTAAATTCCTGGAAGCCTCAGACTGTCTGTTTCTAGCCTTATTCCAAGCACAGTGTCTGTCACTTAGCAATTACTTAATAAATCGTTGTTGACTTAACTTGATTCTGCTTCCTGTTCCTGTGTCCTTTGCACTGGCTCTTCTCCATGCCTGGGATGCACTTCCTCTTTATTTCTGCCTCAGTTAAAATACCATCTTCAAGGTTCCTTTTCAAGTGTCACCTTCGACATGAAGCCAAATGCTTGTTGATTGATTGACTAATTGATCTGGTTGTACTTTTGAGGCAGATTACAACTTTACAATAATATTTAAATGTGTGTTATACTCAGAGCCACCAAGTGACTCATCCTAGTCACAGAGCAAATGAGTGGGAGCAAGGACTTGAACCCAATTCTTTCTGACACAGTACTCAATTCACTAACCAACCTGCTTTTTGTGAGAAAGAAGTAAATTGGTTAAAAGGTACATTGAAACAATTTACCCACTAAATGGATGGTACTCAATGTTGTAAGTAAAAAATGGCTATTCAGTAGTGAAAATGACGCAGGCTATTTCTAGGATAGGGTGCCCTGACCAGTCTAAAAGAACCTAAAAGCAAAGCAAAGGTATAGTTCGAATTCTGTTCATTTGATAAAATGTCTATAAAACATATAGTTATAATGGATGAGATAATTGAGTTTATTTGGATAAAAGGAAGAAAGATCAAAATGTTATTGCTAACAAGAAAGGGGAATTAAGTTGCTTCTTCTTGGCTCCACAGGGCAAGCACATCATGGACAAGTTTCATACATTTCTCCACCCGTTCACCTGGACTCTGAGCTGGAAAGACCCCCTTCGAAAGGTGAGCATGTGTAATTTATATTTTTATCAGTTTTTTCTTTGTAAATGCCATTTTTTGGCTTTCTAAGGATAATATTGATGTATGATCAGAAATTAAAAGTCTTTGTGTTTTCTTCATTTTATTAATCTTAACCTGTAGTTAAAGTCTTCTTTTGGATAATCCTTCCTGAAAATAATGGTCTTTTTGTGTGATTTTGTTTTCTCTTCAAATATTATCTACCTATGAAGAAATGAAACTTTTCTTTTAGTTTTTAATGTATTTGTTTTTAAATTAAATAGATCATATATTTTAAAACTATGCTCCATGATATTAGTCACATAATATTCACCATGCATAAGTCAGAGTAATGTTAAAAATGTGGGATACTATTTTCATGAGTACTTCATTATCAGTGTTGTATATTTCAGATTATCCAAAGAACTATTATTTACATGTGGATACTAGTCTACTAACAGATCTTAACTCTACCTCATGTTAGGCAGTTTTGAAGGGTTACTTTAATCAAAGAAAATCATTACCTTTGGCCAAGCAAGCTTGTGGTAATTAGCTTTTCCAAGCTAAGGTAGACTGGTATATGCTATCTTTCTATCTTGGTAGCTCCTGAATTAATAGTCTTCAATAAGTCTGAGACATCTCCCTACCATGATTAGATAGAAGAGCAGGTCTTTAGTAAAGAAAATGTTATATGAGCTAAATACACACACAAATATATCTGTATATGATCCTGTGTATAAGCATATGCAAACATATACCTACCTACATATATAGCTATATGTACGAATCAGTGATGTCATCGTCAGTTTCGGCATTCACAATAACAAGGCAAAAAGCAACCCATCCCTTCTAGCACACACTGGGCAACTCTTGTCCACGTACTGTTTTAAGTTTGCCAGAGGGAGCTCATCTAATATGTCAGGATCCTTCTTTGATTTCCCTTGACATTATGAGGATGATTTTTGTCATTTGACCAGAGTACGTATAGTCCAAATGTTGTAAAGTACTTATTAGTTTAAAATTTTAAAAAATGAAGGATGAATTTGGGTGAATTATATTTGTCAGGAAAGAAAATGGTTTTAAAGGCATTTTAGATATGTACACAATACATATGATATTTATATATGTTAAAGCATGGGAAATATAAACTGAGATACTGGGATGTTTTATTTTCTATGAAGATCATAAAATGTATAAAAGATCATTATAAATATGGGTACATTTTTCTCTTATTGCCCACAGTTGGAAGGTATACTGTGCTTGATTTGACTCAAGCAATGAGTCATTACCTTGTAAATTGAGTAGAACCCTCATCTTTCTGCCTCACAAGAAGCGTCAACCAATATTTTGCATAACACGAATGAACTTTCAAAAATTGCTATTGCAGGGATGTTTTAATTTTCTAAATACCAAAGATAATGGGACAGAGTTTTATACTTGGGCAATGCAAAGGACCCTCTCATGCTTTCAAAATTGTATTATTCACTTTACCAAAACAAAAAAAACCCCAAACATTTCTTTATTTGCATATGAATGTAGGTATTATGAAATAAAAGCTTTGACTTTACAGGGATATGCTGAGTCACAATACATTCTCATGAGTTCCTGATATCATTGAATGTCCATATCCATTGTTTTTATTTGAAATTCATTCCTGTGTACTATTTCACTTTTTTGTCCATTACCGAAAGTTTAGGATTTTTTTTTTCTAATCAAGGATTATGATTTTGAAGGTGCAGAGAATTTTCAGTGAATAAAATAACTCTACCAATTCAAATTGCCAAGTGTTTGCAATTTATAACCTTACAGAGATATTTGAGATAACTAGACAGTACAGTGAATAGAACACTAGGTGTGGAGTCAGGAAGACCTGAGTCCAAATACCTTCAGATACTTTCTACCCATGTGACCCTGCACAAGTCACTTAACCTCTTGGCCTCAGTTTCCTCAATAGCAAAGATGGGGACAATAATAGTGCTTACCTTGCAAGATTCTGAGGATTAAAAGAGATATTTGTGAAGCACTTAACATAGCTCCTGACCTAGCACATAATACGCTTCACATACGTTTTTATTCCCTTTCCCCGCTTCTTTAAGGGCCACTGGTTGAGTGGTTTGTTTTTATGTCAAATGGTCCTACTCCTATAGAAGGCTCTCTAGCCTCTGTGTAACACTATCTATCCTAACTTAGAAATGATGTCTGAATTTTCAGCTCTGCCATTGGGCCAAGTGGTCTCATCTAAAAGACACCCACCCTCTTCCTTTGAATCACATATAAAAAGTCTTTCAGAAAACTCATTCCCTTAGGCTGTTTTAAATGATTCAGTATCTTAAGGGAATTTAAGTAATGTGTAAGTTTTACTACTTTCTGCTGAAATGCTTGAAGAGAAGTGAAGTCACACAAGGAATATGTTTACTTCTTGACTTATTAACAGTTAGTTTATTTTTGCAACTCTAAAATTGTTTGTATGTTGAATGGGGGGGTTAACTACCTGGAAAGTTAGACACAATGACGTAACTGAGAAGTTATGCACATAAAGGCAATATTGTGGTCTAGCTGGATTGACGTAGAATTACTATTGGAGTAGAATGGCTTGGAGAAATAAACAGAACAGAATGAAAATTTAGTTCTGTCTCCAATTCTGTCCTGGACTTGCATTGTGACCTTGAGCAAGTTGGTTCCATTTGGGTCTCTGTTTCCTAATCTTTAAAATAAGAGTCCTGGACTAAATGATTTCTGGGTCTGTATGTCTATAAAATAAAATGGAGAAATTTAAATGGCATTTGGAATTACCTAACAATTAAATGATTGTGTTTTATGTTCAAACTATGCTTTTAAAACATTTTTTTAATAATGTCTATTGAATAAGCAAGCAGTTTTCAAAGGTGACTACTTTGAAGTATTTTACATTTATGTCTGAGCTCTGGAGTTTTGTTTTAGAATGATCACAACTTAAATGTATAATTATAAATATATTTCTTTGAAAATGTCATTGCTTTATTTACACATCTCAAGAAGCCACACCACCATCAGAGATTTATTCCTGTGAATCAGAAAAGCTTTTTGAATTTAAAAAAGAGAGCCTTATATATTTGTTTGTTTGTTTATTCATTTTATTATTCATTTATTTATTTGGTAGGGATCACTGTAAGAGATCACTTCACCTGGAATCAGAAGAGAATCAAATGGGAACAAAGCCTTTGGAAATGTATTAGACAAAAGATGTATATGGAAAGGACAGTATCCCAAGGCAATAGGGTAGGGATAAAAAAGGGTACAGGAGAGTCAAAAATAAATTTAATCACAATTTTCTGTTTGCCAACCTTGAATAGCCTCAGACTATCCCAAAACTTATCAGTATGAGGCCAAGGAAAGCTGTGCTGACACAGATGTAACGCCAAATGCAATATTCACAGCACCTGGAGCAGCTATGAATGTGCCAGCAGAGTCTGAATCACAAAATATAACACATTCACCACATGAAAGACAACCAAAGCATTTATTCAAACACCAGAAAGCCAAACCCATCACAGTAACAAAGAAATCCATCATGATAACCAAGAAGCCTTTACATATTATTGGGCCTTCCTACAAATGAATACCCTCAAGTAAAGTGCCCTTCTCTCACTCAGAGCCAGCTGCCTGCATCCTCTCTCTCTCCCATATCTGACTAGTCTGACCAACTTCCTCTCAGCTCTGTTCCAACTTCACTTCTTCTTGTTCCATTCATCCAGCAAGCTACTCCCACCATATGTGATTTAGGCTTCCATGTGATTTAAGAAGGTCATATGGGCCTATTAATGGATGGGAAAGACATTCAAAGTAAGCAAAAAAATACATTAACAATACAACATGATAGTTGGATTCCTTCCATACCTGTTCCCCAACCTTGGCCATCCCAGGAGTCATCTAGGAAAATCAAATCTTAGGGAGAATCGTTACAAGTGGGAGCACCTTTTCCTTTGTTTCTCCCCTTCAGCCTTGCTGTTTGCTCACAGGTCTTGAATGAGATGAGTCACCCATACTCTTCCTTCTGATCAGATGGAATACCACCAGGCCTTACCATCTGCCACTGCCTTTATGGCCTACAGTTCCTCAGTACTACTATTTTAACAATTTATGTAACGTAAAGATCTCTCAACCTTGTCATCTGCCCTGCAACTAAACTTTTCCTTTCTTTTATGTATTGTCTCCCCCAATCAAACTGTAATCTCCTCTGTGCCTCCCTTTTTCTGGTACAAACTTAGTAGTTTTTAATAATTAACTTACCAGAATTATAGTTTACCAAACATAATACATTATTGTTTTGTGTATAAGTCCCTTTTTTATGTTCAAGCTGGCAGGCCATATTAATACAGGTTTCTGACATAGAACAGATTCTACTCAATGAAGGGAGGAAACATGCAAGCACATTTTTATAAGAAATGCATTTATATGTCCCTATCAATCTAATGGTATCTTTTTGTTACAATATTTATATAGAGCAATTATGTTGGGATATTTTTACAGTATAAAATAGATATAATAAACTTTGACATTCTCTAAATATTGTATGAGTATGTAGGTGGTGTCTGGTGATATACAATCTACTTTGGGGGGGAGAGTAGGGTAAGGTATCGTTGTTGTTGTAATTGTAAACATATTTGTTCCCATCTGTGGCTTCAATGGATTTCTTGTACTTTGATATGATCTCAGTATAATTTAGGGAAGATTACAGTAGTTGCCAGGATTTTAATTGAGTATAGGAAAAGATAATAATTGGCAGGCAGAAAGATGAGAAACAGAGTCAGTCCATGTATAGGGAGCAATACTGTGTTGCTTCTACACAGAAAGACAAATAGACTGAGATCTTAATGAGTGCAGAATAGAAGGAAAAAAAGAAATGGGTTTGGAATAAGCCATAGAATGTTGTAAAATGATTGATTCTCATAAAATAATCATTGGGAAGGGAACATATAACCAAAGGGAGGGTTTTAAGTCAGATACAATTCCCTTCATTCAAATATCAGTTCCTTCTAACAGCACAGGAAAGTGAAGAGGTTGGTGTTGCTAGCTTTTTTCCTCTTTAACTTTCCCCTTCGTCAACATTCCTGACTCTTGCTCAAGTTTGCCCTGAACTGATGCATAGCCATATTTTCCGCTGCTCGTCTAGCTCTTTTCCCTAAGCACTCTGGTTTTTAACCTTATATGTTTCAAGATGCTATTATTCTCTTCCAAATTATAGAGAGATGAAGGTAATCTCCCTTATTCCCAGAAGCTTATTCACTCATATTCCCCTATGTTTCATAGAAATTCATCTTTATACCAGTGGAGTGGAGTGGGAAAAGGTAGTAGACTTAGAGCCAGAACACCTGGGTTCAGACCTTGGACCAATCATTCACCTAACCTTAAAGGAATAAGCAAATCTCTCTAGACCTTGGTTCTTAACCTCTCCTCTCCCCCACAAAAAGAGTGTATTGGACTAGACGTTATCTCCACTGTTAGAATGTAAACTTTTTGAAGAAAGGACCATTTTTCACTTTTGTACTTAAGATTCCTCTGCTTAGCATAGTACATACATAATCAGTTACTAAATGTCTGTTGACCAACTTACTATACAACCTCTATTTGGCTTTTCCAGGTCTGATAGTTTATGATCATATGAAATTTTCTATGTCATCAATATATTTTGAAATCACATAAAGTTTTTTCTTAATTTAGTCTAATGACTTTTAAATCTTTTTATCACCTGTATTTTTCTGATAATGCTCTATGACTGAATCATGGAGTACCACAATCTCAAAAGAATCAAAGTCTCAAAATTATTGATTGAATTGCATATGCCAGACTGGAAAGTTCTACTAAACTGGAAAGAATTTTTAAGTCAGGGCCCAATGATGGATAAGAACCTAAGTGACACTCTGCATGGAGCACTGGACTTAGGAATCCAAAAGACCTGAGTTCAAATCTCCCTCAGATACTTAATGATTGTGTCACCCTGGACAAGTCATTTAATTTCCTTTACGTCAGATTCCACAGCCCGAAAAAGAGTTTGCCAGTTTGTATTATAATTTGGAGCATCCACATGCAGAGTGTTCTTCTCCAATAAGCAAATTCAGACCAACAGATTATACTGGCATGCTCCAATTCTTCCTTTTTCCATGATTATTCCAGTGATTTTTCTGAAATCTGAAGAAATGACTATCTCTATTACTTTTTTACACATCGATTTATGTGTGCTTATGTATTTTTTAATATTGAATGAACAATAATTTTTATAATTTTTGTGTTGTAAAGACTTCAAAGTATTCTTAAAGAGTAATTGATTTGCCTAATTTTCCAGAAGCAATTTAAAATATTTTTGAGGCAGTAAACAACAAATAAACATGTTGTTATGGTACATACAAAATTATCATTTTTGTCATTGCAAAAGTAAAAAAATTGTGGATTACCACTCAAGACACACAGTATAAGTATTAACATCTCTGAAAACCATGACAGATTGTAGAGGCATAATGATTTAATATACAGTTTTCCTCGTATCCTTTGAAATAGTTGAGATAAGAAGGAGAGCTCCATCTATTCTGGTGAAAGAGAGAGACCAGGGGAAACTTCTTGGAGGGAATGATTTGGGGTATGCTCTGTGAAAAAATTCCTGTAATTAAATTTGCACAAAATTTGCAATTTAATGTCATCACTTTTTAAATTATTTTTTTCTGTCTTTGAATATCTGTTTGTTTGTTCATTTTTGGTAGGCTTTCCAACCTACTAATAAAGTTCTTAAGGCAACATCTTCTATTTGTACGGAGGAAAAATGATTCTGTGACCGAGAAGCATTTGTTTTCATATTTTTCCCCTTCATTTGTACAAAGCCTTAGTTTTCAACACGATGTGTTGTAACAAAATATGCAAAAATATATATGGCAATTAAATAGCAGTGAATTATAAAATAGATTTTAACAAAACCTATTATCTTCCAAGACTGAAAGTTGGATGCTCTGAATTTGCATATACAAAATGTTAATGCCATTCCAGAAGTGATTTTGTGAACTTCCTTCACCAATGCATATCTTAACCCAGTCAGTCAGTTGTAAGTACCTATGGTTAGGGGTAGGAAATGTGGCTATGGTTTTATTAATATAGGGAACTCCCTGCATAGAAAACTCCTTCTACCAAAGCCTATTGCCTTCTCTGCAATTTATAGTCATATATATATATATATATATATATATATTAGCAGAGATACTGGAGTGGTTTACCATTTCTTCCTCTAGCTTATTTTACAGATGAGAAACTGAGGCAAACAGAATTATGCTACTTGCTCAGATCACACAGTAAATAAGTGTTTGAGGCCAGATTTGAAGTCAAGAAGATGAATCTTTCTGACCCCAGGCCTCGCAAACTATTCACTGTACCATCTAGCTTATATCTATCTATCTATCTATCTATCTATCTATCTATCTATCTATCTATCTATCTATGGTTCTATATAGAGAGATAAATAGATAGATAGATATGCTTAGAAATAATGTCACTTAAAATTACCTGATGAGTAAATTTGCTGGATGCTATCCTCAAAACAATTTAAACCTATTATATATGCCATTTGGTCCCGTAATTTATGCTTGTGATGCCTTTATATGCATTCTTCAATTTAAAGATTTTATTACTGAATAAGGGAATAAATTCTACTAGTTTACTAGTGCATTAATGTCACAATACATTACAGGGTAATTAACCAAAACTGCCACTGTATATAGAAAAATAGTCACAGCCCTCACTATAAACCACTTAATAAAAATAAGGTCCTGAATCAGCATTCACCATTAGGGTAATTTTTCTTTCTGTGACTCTCATGAATCAGGAAATTTTTCTTTGAATTAGCTCATCTTTGAAGTATTATTATTTTTAAATCTTCCATTAGGTGAATAAGTATATTACTATTTTATAGTTAATTTAATGAGATTGCTTATATATTTTCATTTGCAGATAAGTTCTACAAGTTTTGGAGATGTTCCTCCCAGTATTTTCTGTTAGATGTTAAAATACAGGACATGTAGTCCATGTGGTTCTATAATTATCCTTCAAATAAGAATTGTGTCATCTACTTAATGTGGAAAGAACCATTCCTGGTTCTTTGTCCCTTTCATTTTATCTTAATGAGGGATTTCCAGGATGTTTCTTTTGGAGGTTTCTGCTTTCACCAGTAGACACTTCTGCTGATACTTCTGCCAGGAAGGGAGAAAGAGTATAGTGATAGCAGCTAGAATAGCCTCCTTGCTGCCAAGCACAGATAGACGAAATTTATTAAGAAACTTACCCTGTCTACCTTCCTCCCTTAGTATTCTGTAGCTGCCAGTTCAGAACCAAGCAAAGATTACTAGTTACAACATCAGTTAAGCAAAAGATGATTTTTAGTCAGTGAACAACCAAGAACATAGTTTCTTATTTTATAAAGGTTTTATGAATACTTTGGAGGTTTGTGTCACTATTTCATATAATATCCCCACCCCCGCAACAGAATAAACATATAATATAATAACTAAATTTGACAGCATACGCACTAGTAGTTTACCATCTTTCTACTGGGAAGAGAGGTATATATTCCATCAGTAGTAATCTGAAACTAAGGGTGATCATTAATATAAGTTCTAATCCCTTCTATACAGTCTAGTTTCTTTAGACACCTCCAGTTTTCTACTTCGTGGGAATCATATGTAATTATATTGTTGGAATTATATTTGTTGAGTAACCCTTATCCCTCTTAATATGCTTTCCCCTCATATGGTCTCTGTTCTGACATCTTGCCTACCATTTCTCTCAGATTTTTCGTTGTTTTATCTTAAAATCTGAGATCTACTTCCCATTATGCCTGGCATAGAGGCAACTAGGTGGCTCAGTGGATAGAGTGCTAGGGCTGTAGTGAAGAAGACTCATCTTTCTGAGTTCAAATCTGATCTCAGACACTGATTAGCTGTGTAACTCTGGGCAAGTCACTTAACCTTATTTGCCTCAGTTTCCGCAACTGTAAAATGAACTGGAGAAGGAAATAGGAAACCACTTTAGTTGCCAGGAAAACCCCAAATGAGGTCATGAGAGTCAGACACTACTGAAAAAAACTGGATAACAACAATACTTGGCATCCCTTGATTTCACTAGTACAGATTGAAACATTGCATAATCATTTTCTCTCAGTGTCTTTTCCTTTCACTTTGATTTTACTAATCAGTTATTTTTCAATACTCAAAGCTAATCCAGAATAGCAATAACACCACGATGCCTTTACCATTTGATATGAGATACTTTATATTTTTTCCCTATTTTTCTGTATTTTGATTTTATTTTAATCTTTCATGTTATCTCATGGAGTCAACTTAAGTTTTTTCAATTCTTATTTTCAGAAAATCTATTGGGTATGGTGTTGTACCTCTTGTAATAAGTTGTTAATTCTTCATTCAAATATTTCTGCTTGAGCTCTCATCTCATTTTTAAATATAATTTTTTTAAGGTCTTCCTTCATTTCCTTTAGGATTTCTTGTTGACTTTGTAACCAAGCTGTGTTTTTGATCAAAATTTTCCTTGTAGATATTATGGAGTTATTTTATTCTTCCGTGTTTGTGTCTTGGGCATCCCTGGCTCCGTGTTTCTATGTTTATTTTTTGATCTTTACTTCCTGAATTGGGACTTCATGATAGGTCCAGGCTCTGGGCACTTTTGAAGGAAACATTGGGTCATTGTTCAATCCTGTCTCTTCTTTCTCTGGGTATTGAGCACTGTGGTCTTCGAAGATCTCATGTATAGCTCAGTACAACAAGCTGTATATTTTCCATGCTTTATCAATCTAAACATAGGCTTTGTCTGATCATTTAAATTTCCACCCCAACCCTCATCCGCTAGTCTAAGCTTCACAGGTTCTAGCCTCCAGTTTGTGATTTGGGTGACCTAGCTGCTTACCTGCCATTTTTTGGAACACCAGTAGTTTTGAAGTACTGACTCTAGCTCCTATTTGCAGCACAAGCCATTGGTTTCCTTATCTTCCTGTAAATCCCATCTAAAAATCTTATCTTCTATAATAAGTCTTTCCAAACCCCTCTCCATTCTAGTTCTTCCTTCTGTTAATTTTTTCCTTTTTATTGAGGTTATAGTTTGTTTCTTTATGTTTGCTCCCCCCCTCCCCTAATTAGATTGTCAGCCTCTTGAAGATAGGCGGTGCTTAATAAAAATTGATTAATTGGTCCATTCTCCATACCCTAGAACTGCAAGGCTTAGCTCCACAATCCTGCTCTGGGGTCAGAATGACAGAGCTGTAACCTTAGTTGTCCACTGAATGTCATGCAGTGGTACACAGAGAGGCCTATATTTCAACCACTAGACTCTTTCCATCAAATTTCAGTGATACCTTTGATATCATATTTACTTCCTTCTATCAAAAGTATAAGTTCCTTCTTATTTATAATTCTAACTCTCCACACTAGTATGTGGGCATCTGGTATCATATTGTTTCCTATGCTTTTCCTTCTTCATTTTTCCTTTGATTTGCAAATGAAAAAATTGAAAGTTTGAGTTAGGTTTTAAATTGCACACAAATAGTTATATAACAATATATGTTTTTTAGAATGATACCAATCCAGTATGCTTGACACAATACATTGGTGACTCCAGGGATTACACTTCTATTTATGAATGAATTATGCTAAGCAAAATATTTATAAAGGAAAATATTTATAAAGTTCCATATGAGTAAATGCTTGAAATTACATTCAAAATAGGATAGAACAAGGATTTAAAATGGAAAGTCAGAAGCAGTAGCACAGTCATATTTATCTAAGGTAACCATTTAAAATTAAGTAAGATGAGAATTCATTGGAGCTGAATGACTGTGAATAAGTTTTATGTCCTCATTGTATTTTTCTCATATTTCTCTAGTACTGTGTTTTTCAGATTTCCTTCATTTGCAGGTTATTTGAATGGGGAAAACTACCATGTAGATCATTTTCACTTATACTTTTAAACTGAGAGCATTATTCAGAATAAATTTTTACTAGTTTTTTTAAATGCTCTTTTACTAGTGTCTTTAAAATATATTTAAAGTGTCTTTAAAGTAGATTTAAGTCTTCAGGAGAAGATGTATCTTAAAGAGATAACTTTCTTCCTGCCCCACCCCCCTGACCAGTTCCTGACAATGTTTGAAGTCTTCTGTACACACAGTAGTCCATAGTTCACACTTTGAGAAGTGCTTTAGCAAGGAATACAATCTTTTGACTAAATAACATATTCTTGGTTCGTTTTATAAAGTGACCATGATATATACATACCTGATATCCAATGTTCACAATCTTACAGAACAGATAGGGAGGCTAAAGTATTTTTTCAAAGTTACAAATTTTAACCATCCATCAGAATTAACACATGTTATCAGTATGACCTAGAGAAATTTGATCTGGTCATTAATAATGTAGTTGTCTTTTAACAATACTAATTTCTTAATTAATGGACAGATATGTCTTACCTCCTAGAAAATAAATTCAGCTCGATCCTCAAGGCCACCCTATCAGATAAGAGATAGATTCAGCCTCGGCCAAGATTATGAAGTCAGAAAAACCAGGGTCCAAGTTTGACCTCTAACACATAACAGCTGTGACTTTCATAAGCATTGGTTATCCCATAGCAATATACTGTCATAGCTTAGGCCATCTCCTAGTTCTTTCTGCTACCAATAAACAGACACAGACTGGTGGGACCCTTTGTAGAAGTCTCTGTCCTCTTGGGAACAAAGACAAGACATGGATTACTTGTATCAGCTCCAAGCACCTAAAAGATATATTTGGTCATACAAGGGATGAATTAAAAAGGGATGTCAGATAATAAAGCAGGAGACTTTCCTGATTCACCTGGTCCTGGATGAGCATCCTGACTGGGAAAACCACACCATCCCAAGCTTCCTAGCAATTTTTCTCTGCTAAGTTGAGGCAGTTGACTATATCAAATCAAGAATATCAGAGGCAGCTGTGCCACTGATCTGCAATGTCTTCAACTAACTGCCATCCGCAGTAGAAGCAACTGATAAGAATAAGCCTGAACTGCATTGCCTAAGAAATTACTGTCATTATGCTACATGTATGCAGTCTTTTTTTTTCATCCTCACGTAATGAACAACCAGAAACACTGATTATGATTTCATGATGGAAGTGGCTTTTGTCAAGTACATGTGACTTTTTCATACTCTGTCTAGCTTCTGTCAGAGCTTGACATACTTTCCCTGTTATCAGTTCCGATACATTAGTTTCTTTGATACTTAACATCTCCATCATTTGATGTAGAACATAATATGCCATTCATTCACTTTGTTTTGTTTTGTATTAAAGGCATTTGGGTATGCATCACATCCCCTCTACATGTAAATTACATGAGGGCAGGGACCATGCTTTTCATGCAGCTTCTCTAGGATCATGTGTAGGTATTTCCATAAAACCATTTGACTTTTCCTATCATAAGAAGAGCTTTAAACTTACCTTCCACATCTTGTCCCAGATCATTTTGCTATAGCACTGCAAAAAAAAAAAAAATAGGACTTCAGAAATTTCACAAAACCTTGTATCCATTCTTTTCCTAGTTTAATGTCATTTCTCTAGTAATTTTGATGACTGACATATAGGCCACTGGCATAGTGGTCAGAGTGCTGGTTTTAGAGTCAGAAATAACTAGGTTTACATCCCATCTCTAACTCTTATTAGCTATATGTCCCAAAATTTCTGGGTCAGTATTTTTCTCTTTTTAAAATCATTTTCTTTGTTCCTATTATCTCTGAAACTTGACTTTCTGTTAGCACCGAGAAATTATTTCAGAGAAGCAAGAAGACATACTGTATTTAGTTAAGACGTAGATACAGTATGTGCTCAATAATTGGGATATTAGGTATTAGTCATTGTGCTATTTGCTATAAGCATGACTGTACCTGGAGAATCATACATTCACGTCTATAAAGATAAATCCAATTTCCTTACGACATAAACTATTTTTTCATATAAATTAGAGAAAATATGGATGGAATCTAAGCCATCTGAGTAACAACTGAAAACAATTTACAGGTCAGATTATAATACTATATACAAGGAACCATAATTCAGGAAGGTTAAGTAAGATTTTACACAGGGTACTAAAATTTAAAAGGAGATAGTGACAATCTCTAGAAATGACTGAGTTTAATGCCTATTTAGCAAGAATACTAGGTTCAAATAGGAAACTACCAGATACTACTTCTTTCCCTCCACTGATAAAAATATTAGTGAGTTTCTCCTATGCCCTCTTCTGCCCTGTTCTTTCTCCTAGTCTCTCTCTCCTAGCATCTCTTACCCAGGATCTCTGCCTGTGGGTTTCCCTCCATTCCAAATGAATGTCTTCTTGTCCTGGGCCAGCAGCCTTTCAAGCAACAGATATTTAAGGCACTGTGTTAATCCCTGGGAATCCAAAAAAAAAAAAAAAAGGCCAAAAGTCCTTACTCTCAAATAGTTTATCTCTTAATGGGTGTGACAACATATAATTGCTATGTATAAATGAACAAATCAAAACTATGTAGAGATAACTATGTAAAGGATAAAGTGAAGCTAATCTCAGAGATAAATCACTAGCATTAATAAGGGAGGTCTGGAAAGGTTTCTTGATGAGGTTAGGAATTTGTCCAGGAATTGAAGCTGGAAAAGTTAGGAGCAGAAATGAGGAAAGAAAAGTTCTTATCTAGACCAGGTTAACATAATCAGTAAAAGTTTCCAGATTTGGGAGGTGGAGTGTCACCAAGGAGGCCAGGGTCCTTGGTTCACATTGCACATGGAAGGGAGGAAGGTACAAGAAAGCTGGAAAAGTAGGAAGGGTTCAGGTTATGAACATTTTAAAAGCCAAACAGAATTTTATATTTGATCCTGGAAATAAGAGGGAGGTGCTGGAGTTTATTGAATAGGGAAGGTGACATGGGCAGACCTGCACTTTAGGAAAATCAGTTTGACAACTGAGGGAAGCACATTTTTGGTGTTCCTCAAGTGTAAAAATTGCTAGCTGGAGCTCTCTCAAATATATTTAATGCACCCATTGACCGGACTTCCCAGACTATTGAAGTGAAGCCTCAGTTTATTACAGGCTTATCAGTAATAAACTGGAAGCAAAAGATAATGAAAGGGACAAAATTAAAGAAATGCATTAAAATGGAGAGTGTGAATGAAACCTAGGTTCCGGCTTATACTTTTTGTGATCAGTTACATTTTGAGAAAGGTGTTAATTTTTTCTATCATTGTTGTTAAGAATAAACAGTATTATTATTGTAACTTTGACAAGGTGTCAAGTTGTTCAACATTTGCCAAAGGCCCCACATAAAATCTGAACAGGAATGGGATTGCAATTAATTTTCCAATCAAGTGGAAATTTCATGTTCAGTTTAATATTGGAAGTCAAGATCAGCTGTGGAATTCTTTGAAAATATGTTTTGTAAATATATATATATGTATATATTTAGACAGCGTTTAATTTCCTTCTTTCAGTCTGTTGAAGATGCACACATTTAATTTGAAGGAGATTTGTAGGACCTTTGACTTTTAGGTAATTGAATTGGTCCCTTGGTCAATGCACAGTTATTTCAGGCTAGAATTTACTTAGAAAAACATAGTAAGTGAGTTTATTATTATGGTTATTAATTATTTATTTCTCAATTGAAGTTGATCAAAGATTCTCCAAGAGCCTGAACAGTACCACTGCTCTCCTGGGTATAGGTTCTAATAAATGAAGTCTAATGTTTAGAGTAGTCTGCCTGTAGTCATTGCATACTGTATACCTTTTTCTTTGTTTATTTTGAATTGTTGTACTTTTTTCACTTCAGATACGTGTGTGTGTGTGTGTGTGTGTGTATGTGTTCATTTCATAAAGGCACCTTAGGGAAGAGATTTTTATTAGTTAAAATCATTCTCCCAGAGAGAACCTGTATCTATATCACAGACTCATAAAAAACTATGTCCAGATGGAAATGTCAAAGCCTTGTGCTCCTACCTTGAGATTTTACAGAAAGGGAAAACATTCCCATTCACCACTGCTATTTTTCCCCATTACGTAAAAAGTGACATTGGTATTTTAGAAGGAGTAAATTCCTATAAGTAAATCCTTAGAGAACCGCATGTGTTTGAAATATGACAAGTCTCCCTCTCCCGCTCCTCACAAAAAAGAAAACAAAAAATGCTGTAGAAATTAAATAGTGTTCCTTATAGGTTAAACTATTACGTGATGAACTTGGAAATGGCTGTGAATTCCTACTCTGGTGATTTTCTAGAATGCTACATTTTGCACTTTATGGAACTCTGTACTGTGACATTGTTGGAACTTGTCATTTTCCCACCTGGCACAGCAACAGCTGGAGACTGGAATCATTTATGATGACCTACACTCAAGCAGCACTAATCTGAAGTGAATGTCCTAGTCAAAATCATCTCCCTGCCCCCAATTCTGTTAAACTAATCTAGGGTGAAAGAAGAATGTAATTTTGTATTTAAAACCAAAGCTTTCTTCCTCCTTAGCCCTCCCTCCAAGACTAATATTTTTTGGCCCCAATTTAACATCTGAAATATTTATAGGAAGGCTATCTGCTGTAAATGAGCAGATGGGGGAGACCTAAGACAAGCTGCTAAATTAATAAACATGTGCAGCACTTTATCAGGAAAGGAACCCACTTTTGGCATTTCTTCTCAGTGATTTGTATGGCCTATCACCATCACACCTGGTGCAGGGACAATAAATGATCACTTACTATCCAAACAATGGGCCAATTCCTTCCATTATAACTTCATTATGTCAGAAATAATCATCTATCACTAGATGTCAGATTCGTAATTTATGTCCAGTTACCCTGTGGAACAGTGTGCACACAAATGAATGTTCCATTAACGGAAGGAAGCTTTTACTGTAAATTTCTTTCTCCCAATACCTGTTTCATCTTGGCATGAGGATTTCATTTCAGTGCCCTTTATGGACCGCAGAAAGGAGGTTGTCTTATTTATATTTGTGTATTAGAGAAGATGGCATACAATTCATATGTGGCGTCAACCTTTAAGGTATACATCAGTTTGATTATTTTCAGTCAATTTTTCCCCTTAAAAGTATCAGTGGATATTCTTGTATTATTTGGGATCATGTATTTTTTTTTTAATTTGATTAAAAACTTTCAGTTTATACCAGTGTTTTGTATCCACTAATTCAAAAAGTAGCACTTGGGCAAAATAAATGTCTACTAGTTCACAAACTCTTTTTTTTACTATCTAAGCTACTTATTTCATAAATGTTACCCAAACAAAACTCTACTTTTTGCCCTTAGTATTCCTTTTTAAATTTAAAAAAAAAAATTTTACTGCTCCTTATTTTTTATTTTCTTGTTCCCCGTCCCCACCCTTGAACTGTGAAGAATTATGTCTGCGAAAGGAGTTTCATAAATCACTTGCAGATAGGCAATCTCAAAATGAAGGGATCAGCCATAAAATTCTGACAATGGAAAAGGGAATGATATTCACAAGGATAGTCTCTTCATTCTACATTTTTTGTAAGTCATCAGTAAATAGGCCCTCTACTGAGATCTTGCTACACTCTTCTAATCTTGACCCTATGAAGAACTAATTCAATCCTCTACTCTCTCCTCTACTCTCAAATTCCTTGGCCCTATATCCTGTCACCAAAGACATTTCATCAGACACCAACCCTGAATTACTTCAATCAACTACTTTCTTTGCTCCTATTCGCATACTCTTAAAGAAAGCTGGAGGAAATCATAAAACAGTGTTGGTTGTATCCACTACACATATAGGTGGTCTAATCTCAGACTGGACCCTCACTGTAACAAGATACTGATTCTGTATCCTACTCACCACAACACCTGTTACAAACTTTCTCTTCTGTCTTCAAGTCTCCTATGCCAACCCTTGCTTCCTACTTCTAAAAATCTAGTATGACACAGATACGGAATTGTAAAAGCCAGGAGTATTTTCATAGGCAAATAACATCTAACTTATTTTTAAAAAATTAGTTTTGGTCCTGTGAATTCTCTCGAAGGATTTGGGGATCCATGGACCACACTTGCCCTAAGAAATTACATGTTCGTAGTGTCTTCTGATTGCCCAAAACTTGTTTATGCATAATGGTGTGTTTCCCTCTTGATTACCACCTCCACTGGAGGTCAATCAGGTCTTTTCTATTCCTTACCCTTGGTGGGAATTTGCTGTTCTCTGCCCACCTGGAATTGTCAAGAGGTTAATCTAATGTGGGGACATTGGCTAGCTTTGAGAATGGACACCATACTGATCATCTAAATTCATAAGTAAGAGTGATTCTGAGCATCCCTCCCATGCCTTATTTCTGTAAGCACAGGGAAACAACTAGGGGAAAGAAAGAAAATATTCCTCTGTTCAATACCCGGTAACTTAGTGAACAAGCATTTATTCAGTACTTTAGGATGGTAAATTGTTACAGAAAATCCCTGGTGTAAACTCATACCTTAAAAGTGGGAACATAGAAGTAGATGTGAAACTTCTTGATTCCTGCGATAATGGATTTTGTCAGCCATTTGTATGTAGTTCCATTCTGTAGATGACATTGTTTTCAAGTAGTTCCTTCAGTACTATCAGATATTTTGTGGATACATGCTTTTCCAAAGCTTCCACAGTAAAAAGCAATGGTGCCATGTGAGATAGAGTGGGGTAATGGAAATTGGTGATGATGATGATAACCGGTATTTATATAGTTCTTTAAAGTTTCCAAATCCCTTTGCACAGATTATGTCATTATCTTATTTGATCCTCCCATCAATACTGGTAGATAGGTGTTATTATAATTATCCCTTTTCTCAGATTGGAAAACTGAGACTGAGAGAGGCTACATGGCTTCCCCAGGGTTACACAGCTAGTAAGCATCTGAATCAGGATTTGAATGTAAAGTTTGAATTTAAGATTTTCCTGACTCCAAGATCAAAACTCTATCTAATGAGCCATCCATTAAGATGGATGGATTTGGAATCATAATACTAGGATTCAAATCAGAATTCCATCACTTATTCTCGGGGAAAGTCACTTAATCTCCCCTTCACTATTAGGAGAGAAATTTTGTCTATGTGACTTCGACAATCCCTTTTTACTTAGATATGATCTTAAATCTATCAGGAGAGAGCAATAATGAAAGATAGTCAGCTTTGGAAACAAGAAGACTTAACAGTTAAGACCTGTCTGACATATACAAGCTAAATGACTCCAAAAAAGCCATGACTGCTCTAGACAACTCTCTCAGTTGCGGAGAAGGAGCCAATCTACATTGACAGAAGGAATTTCCTGAGGGGCAGTTCTCTAGATGGATGAACCGTGATCTATTGCTATAGACTTAGAAGTCACTATCTGTCAAACTTTCTAGAGAGGGGCTTCATTGTAGTGAGTCCAACATGCAGAGAAATGTTTGTATCAATTAACAGTGATTCTGGAAAGATAGCCCTTTATGTAAGAAGAACACTGAAACTGAGAAAACCTTAAAAGACCTGAAACTCTTGCTTTGCTTTATACATACACACACACACGCACACACACACACACACACACACACACACACACACACTGGACTGCTTGGATCTTACCTATAAATGTGATGAATTCTAACAGGATTGATAGAACAGTCTAAGAAGATGACCCAAGGAGTATTTTTTTCATTTGTATATCCAGTATATCAAAGATGTAACATTTCTTGAAAAATTAATTTAATGGTAAAAGCAAAATGTTCATGAAGCATTGGTAAACTGCATGGGCTAAAGTAAATTCTAAATTGGTTTGCAATGTCCTACGATGAGTGCCATATGTTTTGGGGTACCTGCAGTTGTACCAGTCATATTAATCTGTTGATGAGCTTGTACCAGTTGAGCAAAGATTTGTCAAGAACTATTCATCAAGGAAAACAGTCAGCAGTTGATATTCTTCTAATATTAGTTAGCAGTGCTGTAAAAGTGTCTTTATTATTAACATCCTTGAAATTCTCCTTTTATATTAAACTTTTCTGCTGATATGATTGGTTTAGCTCAATAGAGCACTGTAGCCAACTTAAAGTCATCCTTAGATGCTCATGTCTTTGTATGTTTACCCTATAGATCAAAGGCATATTTTTAATTCCCTTAGTACATGTTTGGAATCTAGATGGAAATGATACTGGTTCCTCTTTCTAAATTCTTATAGCCTGTGAAAACTCTCTAAAAAATTTGTCAAATACTTATAATAGGCAATTTGAATGTTCTGAATGTTTCATATCTTATTTGCTGTTGGTATTAATAAAGGAGTTAAAGATGATAAGGAAATGTGTCTCTGTGAAGAAGTAATAGAGTATTTTCAAAACACAGCTCTCTATTATGACAACTGCATCATTATTGGTATAGAGGGGGAAAAAAAGAGTCATAGCCTTAACAACTTTGCCCATTTGACCTTGTGAGAAAATATCATCTCAAACGTCATTGAACTCCATTGTGAACTAACTTTAGAAATCAATTTTGCATACGACCATCATAAGAATTCAAGTTATAAAACATTAAGAAGACAATACTACTTTGTACCACGATATTCCAGGTTAGAATTACAGGATATGATAAACTATGTGTATCACCCCAAAACCCTGTTACCTCCTGCCCTAACTATATTTTTGACACATTCAATCACAATGTTTTTGCTAAGAGAGACAGTTGGAATCATGACTAAGGTGCCAACTTCAAAGTCAAGAAGACTTGGGTTCCAGTTTTTCACCTCTTATATGCTGACTGGGTGACCCTGGGCAAGTTAACTAAATGGCCCAAGACAACTTTCTTAAGAATATAGGTGGCAGAATAGTGGTTAACCTGCATTGGTGGAGGCAGTTTGCTCTCTAGGATTTCACTCCACCAGTGATAACAAAGGTTCAGCTCCCACACCTACTCCATCAAAAAAACTTTACTGATAAAGCATGGTAGAATTTTGAGTCATCTGAAAAGCATAGAACTTCAGGGTCTTACTGTCCTTGATAATAAAGAATATCTTGTTCCTGGCTTTAAAAGCTTGCTTTCTCAAGATATTCCTTCCTACAGACTGCAACCTGCATGTTTGCAGGCAGCATTCACATCCATATAAGTGCCCACAGCCTAAACAAAGGTTGTTACTTGTGAACTAATCTGCCATGAGTTTATAGCACACTTTCCTGCTTTTGCTGACTCTATGTACAAGTGTTTGACTTGTGTGTAATGTACAGCACCGATTTAAGAAAACAGGTATTTTACTGTATGTGACCTAATAGTAATGTGATCCTACTGACTTCTGCATTTGGTGGTGATGGTAGGGACTATTATAAATGCCAGGTTTGATGACATTGAGAGATATTGTTACTAAACTCCATTATGAACTAACATATCATGTAAAAACATCCCTCTTCTCTATTCCCTGCCATATTACAGGGTTGAAATACATTGTATAGCTCTCTATATAAATAGCAATATCCTTCCTTTGAGTCCATTGGTGAAATATAATGAAATATATATGAAATATAATGTAATATAATGAAATATAAGTATAATACAAGTAAATATTGCCTTTGAGAACTGCATATGTATTTAATAATTTTAGACATGTATCAAATGCTTTATCCTTAAGTGAAACAAGGGTGATAGGGATTCATAAGTCTGTTGTGAGCAGGGCAATTTTCATTCTTTGTCTTTGTTATCACTGATGTCTTGCCCAATGCCTGGAACGAAGGAAACAATAAATGTGGAGTGATTGATGTCTGGCCCCCATAAACTGCCATGAGGACAGGTTTGGTTCAGTACACTTTTGTGTTTCCTGCTGAATTTAAAAGTACAATGTGTATGTAAGGAAGCAGACTAAATAACACTAAATAACAAATATTTGAGATCCTCCAAAATACTCAGCATCTTCTTTGATTCCAGGGTAGGGGCCATAGTTAGGTACTCATTGATACAACTAGATAGTGGAATCACATGGCCTAGGGTTGGATAGATTTAACAGAACTCCACCTGCATCGCAAGAGTAAGTTTTATGTCAGGCATCAGACAAGAAAGAATCTATCCTTAAAATAACTGGCCTTTAATTGCTTTGAAATTATTTAACTTTAGAAATCAACGTTGCATGCAAGCATAATAAGAATTCAAATTAGAAAACAGTAAGAAGACAATACCTACTTTGTACCATGAGGTTCCAGGTCAGAATTACAGGATATGATATGAATACAGGATTTGATGTAATAAGGGCTCTGCTTCTTTTCTTAGGTGCTACTTGATATTAAATGCATACTTAACCTCTTGGGTGCCTGAATTTTCCAACCTTCATGGGAATTTTCATTAGACAGAAGCTATGAAGTTCTTTGAATGTGTATCACCCAAAAACCTTTTTACCTCTTACCCTAATCATATTTTTGACACATTCAATCACAATAACCACTTCTTTGAGTCAAAAATTCTCAGACTCCTAGATAAATATCCGATGAGATGGGACGAAGTGTAAAAATGAGTTAATATATGTAAAGTACTTTGCCATCCAAAAAGCACTACATAGTTGTTTCTGTTGTTGTTATCATCACTACCATTATTATATAAATCTGGTATGATAAGATTTTTAATACATGCGAAGTACCTTAAAATAGACTATAGAAAGTCCTTTTTATTCATCTAGGTATTCCAAATACATTATTTATCAAATATGAATAAATGGGGATTATGGAAATAGCCACATTCTTGAAAGTTACATAAAGTGTTTGACTGTTGTTATTAAAACAATGATCACTTTCAGTACAAAGAGCCAGTGCAGTCCTAAAAGGTGAACCATTTCCTTTCCAAATGGAATTAGAACCATTATTTAGTCAAGTTCATTAAAAGACTTTTACGTTGAGAAATTGAAGGGGGGAAATCTGACTAAAAGAATGAATGATGTGAATAAGGCTCTGCTTCTTTTCTTAGGTGCTACTGATATTACATGCCATACTTAACCTCTTCGGTGCCTGAATTTTCCAATCTCCATAGGAGTTTTCATTAGACAGAAGCTATAAAGTGCTTTGAATTCATCAGAGAGTCAGTGAGGTCCCTATTAGTGCAAATAATAAATCATTTAAAGTGATTGAATTCACACTATCGGAAGTAATAATGATGCAAAATATAGTAACTGGTTTCACCACGATGAAAATATCCCCTGCACATTTGAAGAATGGGTGCTGATGAAGCTGTCTAGAATTGTCATAGCACATAGAGCAAGACTTTCAAACTCCAAATATTTGAAAAAGTAGGTGATACATCTGGGGTCTGAAAGGCCAATGGAAGCGATTTAAGTTCATTGGAATTCCTTTGTCAAATGCAGAAGTTGTTTTAGTTCTATTCTCTGGTCTTATACAGCTTGAGTTTTATAATTTATAAACTTAACATTCTCTAAGTAAAAATTTATCATTTGAATTCAAATAGCATGTAGAAAGTGACTATATATAATGAGTATTTAATGAGCCCAAACTGAAAGATGAGTGGTTCAAGTGCTTTCTTTATTTCATTAGTACAAACTCTGTATTTCCCCTGGAATTAAAGAAATTGTGCTTAGAACCTTAAACCTATATAGATCAAAATCAATTCACCCTGATTTTAGCACATTCTAAAGGAAACCTATTGTCATCTTACGTACTTCTAAGGTGGGGGTGGGGGGTAGGTGAGTACCATTCGTTGGTATTGTTTTATTTTCTGAAATTTTTATTTACTTTATCTATAATTTATGAAATAAGTATTTCCATAACAGTAGAATAAAAATAGATAATTGCATATGAAACTGCAAATATGCTATGTACAACTTACTATTCCTTTTAAATATATAATCAGGTTATAATGTTAATTTCTTTTTTTTCCTTCCCTCCCCCTACCTCACGCTACAGATAGCTACCATTAGACACAAATATGTGTATGTATACGTGTGTGTGTGTGTGTGTGTGTGTGTGTGTATCTCTGTATCATTCTGTAGATGCTTCTATTTATCAGTTCTCTCTCTGGATGCAGATGGAATCTTCCTTCATTGTTACAACAGGAAGGTTGGTCTTTTGGCATTGGGAGGACAAAGCTACATTAACAAAAGTAGGCCTTGTTAAAACAAAAGAATTCAATTAACATACATTTGTAAACCAAATCACTTGCAAATCTTTCAAACAGTCATGGGATCATATTTGTTGTTGTTGGAAGGAACCTTGGAGATCATATCACCCAATCATTTTAAGATGAAGAAAATAAGGGCAAGCAAATTCAACTATATTACCTGGTGTCACACAATTAATAAGTGGCAGAATCAGAATTTTCATCCAGATCTTCAGACTCTCAATGGAATGAGTTTTCCATTCCATCCTATTATCTCCTCTGAGACATATTTGATGATCAGCGAAAATTCAGGCTATTATTTAAGGGCCAGTGTGTCATTGAACGTCAAGTCAGTTTATTGTCACGGTTTTCCCTCCTGCATAGTAACAAAGACATTGCTTTTATGGAGTTCTCTGCATCCTGAAGTATTATTTTACCTGTTGTCAGAGAATCACTTAACAAGGTAAGGTAGGTACTGATTTCATAGATTAAGCAGTTTTCATTTTTGTAATAGTACAGCTTTCAGAAGAATGAAGTTTATTCATGTGAACTTTAAAAAGTATACTGTAGAATAGAGAAACAGCTAATCTGTTCAAAATACCCTTCATCCTGCCACATTAAATCTTTTCCTTTCAAAATCATGTTATTTCAAAATATGCCTTTTCATTTGCTACCACCTACTATAGTATAATTGAAGAAGTGACATTGAATATTAGAGTGAAAGTTAACCTCTAAAGCTTAGAAAATATGATTACAAGAGACACAGCAGTAGTAAATAATGTAGTCAGTAACAAAATGAATCACAAATTCTACTTGTTTGTCTACCTCTATTTCTCTCATCATTCAGGCTTTTGGGCTTTTCTAGATTTCCTATAAGACCACAAACACTGGGAGAAGGTCTAAAGAATAGCGTGCTTTTTCAATACCTTCTATAAAAAGTAGGATTGATATAGAAAGCTCTAGTAGAGTATTTTAAAATAGGTAATTATTGAGGCAGTCACATAGTCCAGTGGATAGAGGGCTGAACCTGTAGTCAGGAATACTGAAGTTCAAATCTATTCTCAGACATTTTCTTCTTTGTTTGGTCCTGAGCAAGGCTTTTAATCTCTTTAAACTCAAACTTTTGTCATTGCTGGTGGGGTAGGAAGTAAAAATAACACCTATCTTACAAGGTTGATGCGATGATAGAAAGAGATAATACTTCTCAAGAGCTTTATAAACTGTAAAACCCTATATGTTATTGTTCAACTGTGTCATATTCTACATGACCCTACAATGCAGTGGTTTACCATTTCCTTCTCCATTATGTCCCCATTTTATAAATGAAGAACTAAGTAAATAGGGGTTAATTGACTTGTGCAGGGACACACGGCTAGTAAGTGCCTGAGGTCAAATTTGAACTCAGATCTTCCAGAATCCAGACCCAGTGTTCTATCCACTGCTATATCACCTAGCTGTCCTTTAAAGGGATTATAGAAGTACTAGTTACTATTGTTGTTGTCACGCTGTATTGGAAAAAACATGATAAACCATGGAAAGGTCAAATAACTGCATTTCAGGGAAGGGAAGAACTTCTATTTATTCTTTTTAAAATATAATGAAAGGTTGATGCATTTTTAAGATATATTGTGCAAAATCCCATATGCCATTAAAGTATAACTAGCTTATGTTTTATTTTATTTTGCTTCCAGTCAAAGTAGTATTATCAAGGGTTATACTCTCCTAGTTGATAACTATTGCTAAGAAAAAGTCACGTCATTCTGATATTTAGTAATAAATCAGCTGGCTTGATTCTTTCACATAAACGTACTTAGAGAGAAAAAGAGGAGAAATGATGAATTAGTTGACCAAACTATGTTATACAGAAATAAAGAAATAAATTTAAAATCAAGGCATTTTGCAAACAATTCTAGGGGAAGGATGGTTGTTTTGAAAATTTGTTTAGAGCTGGTTTTTGGTGAACTTCATTTTGTTTTCAAATTAACTGAACCAGAGGAATCTGAAACTCTTTCTAAGAAGAGGAAACTTAACAATTATAAGTAAAATGAACAGAATTGTTTTTATAGAATTTCTTTAGGAGGGAAAGCATTTGTTTCTCATTAAGGATTCTATTTAATTTAATATTATTTAGTAGTAAATTATGGATTGATATCTAATTTTGTTTTGTACAACTTTGAAACTTGCACATGTCAAGTAATTTAAGATTTATTTGAAGAAATGCAATTTGAGGAACGAATATAGTGATGAGTTAAGGTATATGATATAGTTCCTGATATCTTCTAGTAGAAAAGAAAAAGTAGACTTCTCAGGTTGCTCAACCCACAAATGCCATAGACAGGTTCAAAGGTCAGTGGGAGGGCTCCTTCACCCAGGAGAGGGGAGTGAGGTCTGGACTCCCAGGCCAAGGAGCAATTATTGCAAGCAGCTAGAAAGAAACAATTCCAGTATTGTGGAAATACAATCAGGACAACACAGGATCTGGCAGCTTCTATATCAAGGGATCAAAAGGCATGGAATATGATATTCTAGAAGTCCAAGGAACTAGGATTAAAATCAAGAATCACCTCCCCAGCAAAACTGAGTGTAATACTTCAGAGGAAAAAAATGGTATTTCAATGATATAAAGGACTTTCAAGCATTCTTGATGAAAAGAACAAAACTGAAGAGAAAATTTGACTTTCAAACACAAGAATCAAGAGAAGCATGAAAAGGTAAATAGGAAAGAGACATCATAAAAGACTTTCTAAAGTTGAACTTTTTACATTCCTACATGGAAAGATAATATTTGTAATTCTTGAGACTTTTCTCAGTATATGGGTAGTTGGAGGGATTACACACACACATGCACACACACACACACACACACACACACACACACACACACACACCTAGACAGAGAGCACAGTGTGAGTTGAATAAGAAGGGATGGCATCTAAAAAAAATAAAATTAAGGGGTGAGAGAGGAATGTACTGGGAGGAGAAAGGGAGAAATGGAATGGGGCATGTTACCACTCATAAAAAAGGCAAATAAAAGCTTTTTCAATGGAGGAGAAAAGAGAGGAGGTGAGGAGGATAAATTAAGCATATTCTCTTCACATTTGGCTTAAGGAGAGAATAACATGCTCACTAAATTTGGTATGAAAATCTATCTTACACTATAGGAAAGTAGGGGAGAAGGGGACAAGTGGGGCAAGAGGGATGATGGAAGGGAGGGCAAATGGGAGGAGGGAGTAATCAGAAGTAAATACTTCTGGGGAGGGACAAGGTCAAAAGAGAGAATAGAATAAATGGGGAGGGGGCAGTATAGGATGGAGGGAAATATAGTTAGTCTTACACAACATGACTACAATGGAAGTCTTTTGCAAAAGTATGCAAATACAGCCTATATTGAATTGTTTGCCTTCTCAGTGGGGATGGGTGGGGAAGGAAGAAGGAAAAGAAGTTAGAATTCAAAGTTTTAGGAACAAGTGTTGAGAATTGTTTCTACATAAACCTGGGAAATAAGAAATAAAGGTAATGGGGTACAGAAATCTATCTTGCCCTACAAGAGAAGAGGGAAGATGGGGAAAAGGGAAAGGAGAGGTGTGATAGAAAGGAGGGCATATTGAAAGAAGGGAAAATCAGAATGCAAGGCATTATGGGGTAGGGGAGAAGAAAGATGGGGAGAAAATTTGGAAATCAAAATTTTGTGGAAATGAATGTTGAAAAATAAAAATAAATAAATAAACATTAAAGAAGAAAAGATAGTGTGGGTGACACTTCAGATTTTATTTTTTAAATAAATTCTTATTGCTAACTTTTATTTGTACATCATCTACATTTCCTAGTAGAACTCCCCTTTCTGGATGCAATGTGGCCCCTGAGGAAAAGCTGCTAGGGACTGGGACAGGCATCCTCCATTTGTTCTAAAGCAACTACTTCCATCAGTAATAGCACAAGGCATCTTCCATCTCTTGCTTCCAGTTCAGTCTCAACTGTGATTACAGAGAATCTCCAGTGCAAAGAACAACCTTCTCTTTGCTTTCAGGTCTCCTATTTCCTGCTATGCCTCTCCTTTGAAGCTAGAGGAGCAATGTTCTCCACTCAGTGATGAACCTTATCATACCTGGTAATACTCTACTCAGAAGGTCATTCTCATATCTGATCATACCTTCCACTCCCAGTGACTCAAAACACCTATAGATAATCATGCAAGCCTCATTCCATATCTTTTACCACCTAATTCCTCATTATCGTCTCCTTCAATCGTCCCTCCCACCCCAAAGTTTCACTCTAATTTCACCCAGCCTTTTGTTCCCTTTGAAATGCCTGTTCCATAAGCAACAAATTTCCTTTCATCTTAAATTTTTTCTTCTCCTACTCCTTCTGTCTAGCTGTTATTGAAAAATGTATCCACCCTGAGGATATAGCCTCTCTGGCTACCCTTGCTAGTACTAGCTGCACCTGAACTCATTTTCCTGAGCTCAAGTCAGGGGAGTTAGAATACTGTCTGTTCTTCATTATCACTTCCAGGATGTCCCCCTTTCTTCATCATTCAGTAATCTTGCTTCCTTTGAGGTATATTCTATTTATATCTACCATCCAATTTAAATCTTGATAGCAGTTATCTACAGATTCTCAGCTTACTCCTCTTCTAACCTCAAAGAGTATGGTGCCTAGTTTACAATTTTTCTCTCCTCCCCAACACCCACCTCATAGTAGAGAACTTCAGCAAAGATATTGATTGTCCCTCAAATATATTAACCACTCTGTTCCTCAACCTACTCACCTCTCATGATCTACTCCTCCACCCCACCTCAGCTGCATACAAAGATGGTCATATTCTTGATTTCTCCACCACTCATGAATGTATTATTTCTGTGTTCAACAATATCGAAGTCCCTTTATCCAAACATAATCTATTAACTTTTCACCTCTTCCTCTGCCTTCCTTCACAGAACCCTATTCTTCATCAACAATGTGACCTCCAAAATCTTGACCTCTCACTTCTCTCCCAGCTCATCTGCCCTGAGCTAACCTCTCCTCTTTTCCTCATCTTGACTTCTTTGTGAACCCAATTCATCTATACATTATTCTTTTCTGTTGTATCCCAATCCTCCTGATCTTATCACCAATTATGCCCAGCCAAACCTCAGCTCTGAATAACTCCCACCATTCATTACCTAAGGCTCCTACACATGTGCTGCTGAATGAAGATGGAAAAAGTCATGCAACCAGTCTGCCCAAGTCCACTGTAAATTCACAATACATAGCTTCAACTTACACTTACTGCTATTAGATTATCCTATTTTACCTCCCTTATAAACTTACTATCCCACTGTCTACAGAAGCTCTTTCAAAAATTCTTATTCCTTCTCAAACTTCCTATGACTTCTCCCCCTACTCTCTCAGCTGTGAACTTTGCTTTATATTTTACAGGAAAAAAAAATTGAATCTCTTTGCCATGAATTCTCTCTTCTCCTCTTTTTCTTATCTCCTATTATTCAGGGTTTTTTCTTCCACTTTTTCTCTTTCACCTCTGTCTCACATGAAGTGTCCTTACCTCTTACCAAGGCTAACTCCTCTACTTGTTCAAGTAATCACATCCCATCCCTTCTGCTCCAACAGATTGTTCCCCCTGTCATTTCTACTCTTTGATCTTATTTTCTTATTTTTCCCTCTTTACTGCTTATTTCCCACTACCCACAAACATGCTCATGACTCCCTTATCCTGAAAGAACCCTCACTTGATTTTTCCATCCGGCTTAGCTATTTTTCTATATGTCTTCTGCACATTGTAGCTAAACTCCTGAAAAGGCTGTATACAATATACAGACTTCCTTTTCAATCTCTTTTTTCTTTTTTTTTTAAATTTGTTTTCAACATTGATTGGTGTGACAGATATTTCCCATCAGCCTTTCAGGTTACCCTGGGCTAGAAATCTCCACTCTGTTGTTCTGTGGCTTCTGCTGCTCTAGAATTTGTTGAGAGTCTTTCTTTACAGGTATTTTATGGGCTGTGGGGGAAGAGCTAGTAATGTGCATCTTTCTACTTTGCCATCTTGGCTCCCTTTTCAGTCTCTTCTTAACCTCTTACAGTCTGACTTCTGATTTTATCATTCCACCAAAAGTGTTCTCTCCAAAGTTACTGAGGATGCCTTAATTGCCAAATCCAATGGCCTTTTCTCAATCCTCATTCTCTTTAACCTTTCTGCAACCTTTGACAGTTGATCACTCTCTTCTCCTTGATACTCTCTTACTGAGGCTTATTTATAATTTTATAGCATTCCACTTCCATTGTTTTGTTTTCACTCTATTTATTCCTGTTTAGTACTCATTGTATGTAGCATTTCCCTGTTGTTGCTGACTTTATTTTGCTAAGGTTCATAATGCGTCCCAAGCTTCTCTGAATTCTCTATGTGTATAATTTCTTATAGATAGTAATAACCCATTATTTTCATATGCCACATCTAACTTAGCCATTCCCCATTTGATGAGCATCTACCTAGGTTCTAGTTTGTTGCTACTACAAAAAGTATTACTATAAATATGTTGGTGTATATGGAACCTCCTTAGAGTATATGCCTTTGCTTCAGCATGTCAAAGATATGTGAAGTTACTTCCCGCCAATAGAGTCTGCAGCCTCTCTGTTCCTGAATATAATGCACCTTAAATGTTGCTGCATCCAAAAGCAACAACAAAAGCTCATTATCTTATATCCAGCCTAGTGCTGATGTACCAGCATTTCTAACCTTGCATAAGTTGGTCCTCAGCTGACAAACATAACCTCCCACCAAACATGTATTTGAAACCTTTCTAGATTGGCAGGAACTGCCACAGCTTTCTGGGTTGGCACAAATACCTATGGCTACCTCCACACTGGGAAGAGGCTTTGGAAGAGGATTTCAGTGAGGAGAGGCAATACCCTCAAGAAATAAAATAATCAGAATTCAACACTCTTGGGGAGGGTCAAGGTCAAAAGAGAGAACAGAAGAAATGGGGGGCAGGATAGTATGGAGGGAAATATAGTTAGTCTTATACACCATGACTATTATGGAAGTCATTTGCAAAACTACACATATATAGCTTATATTGAATTGCTTGCCTTCCCAATGGGGATGGGTGGGGAGAGTGAAATGAAGAGAAGTTGGAACTCAAAGTTTTAGGAACAACTGTTGAGTGTTGTTCTTGCATACAACTAGGAAATAAGAAATACAAGTAATGGGGTATAGAAATTTATCTTGCCCTACAGGACAAAAGAGAAGATGGGGATAAGGGAAGGGAGGGATGTTAGAAGGGAGGGCAGATTGGTGGTAGGGGCCATTAGAATGTTTGGCACTTTGGAGTAGGGGGAGGGGAGAGATGGGGAGAAAATTTGGAACTCAAAATTTTGTGGAAATGAATGTTGAAAACTTAAAATAAATAAATTTAAAAAAAGAAATAAAATGATCAGGTCACTATCATAAACAACCAGACTAGTTAAGCTTTTTCTAAGTAAAACAAATAACTGGGTTTGATCGTTATTGTTATCTTTACAACAATTCTTATTAAGCCTTAGTCACTGAATGGGTATTGCCTCAATCAAACTGAAACTTGTTAAAGACCTTAGCTTGAAAAGACCAAGGTCCCCCTTTGTATTGTGGGTCATCTCCAGTTGTTCTGATCTATCTATCTGGCCACAGGACTTGAAAGGCTCTCAAAGAGAGCCCTCCCTCACTTAAATTCAGTTCAATTGCATGTCATGGTGTATGTAAGATGAATTTTAGTGTAAGGTGGATTTTAGTGTGTGTAAAGTGAATTTTTGTTATTATTTCTCAAAGTTCAGTTTCCCAGGATCCATAGCCATAACAATCAATGATGCCCAAGCACAAGGTATGAGTTCCCACAGTTATGCTTCAAAACATCTCCACCACGCTTGTGCATAGTTATCGAATGGCAAATAACATAAACATCCACTGCGGCTATGCAGTGAGATACAGGGATGAGGTGATGTAAACTTGTGAGGCTATTGCTGGTAATATGCCTTCTTTGTCTGTTGGTCTATAAAATGGGTGGTCACTAGACAGTGAATGGGGAATCCTTAGGGTTGTATGCACAAATGCTGGGTGTGCCTCAACTGACCCACATTGACACTTGGGGGGAACCTTAGGGTTGAATGCACAAGCTGGAATGCTGTGCATGCCTTGACCGGCTCCCATCAGGGTTTGGGGGGAATCTGTGTTTGCCTCAACTGGCCCCCATTGAAGCTTGAGGGGATTTAAGGGAACCACAAGCTGTGCCTATCTTGATGGACCCCATGGAGATGTAGGGGTAGTTGCCCTCTGCTTCTCACCGGTCCCTATAAGAGGGGTAATTAGGGAATGCTGTAAGAGTTTGTGTTCCCATTATCAGTGATCCTCTTCTGACAGAACTAGACTAAAGTAAGATTATAAAGCCCTTCTTAGTGTCCTTCTTGTCTGACCAAATCAAGAGTGAACCTGTGCTAGCAGCCCTCCCTTGTGCTGTGTTTGTCTCTCCTATGCCTGGCATCACCCCACCGATGTTATGGTCCTCTTTAAGAACAGAGAATGAACAGCACCCGTATCTGCAGTTTTGTTTTGTTTTGTATTTTACTCTTTGATATTCACTATGAAAGCATGAAAAAACTGGTGGCATATTATAAAAAATAAAGTCCTGTATTTAGAACATAAGCCCTCATTCATTTTTTTTTTTAAGTAGAATCGTGTCTTGTGCAGATGAGAGAGATCTTTAAGTATATCTGAGTTGAATCCTAATGAGGATAATATACAAGTGGTCTTAAAAACCACTTAATGCTGAGTAAGGTTGGTTTTCATCATTCAAGTATGATGGAAAGCCACAGTTTATTTTAGGGGTTAACAATGCTTTAAAATGTTGACTGATAGACTTTATAATCTTTACTTTCCTCCTTCAGCAAGGGATACAGTTTATTCATTCCATTAGATCAAATCACACATAGTTGGCAAGGATACCTACATGTGTTATTTCTATTAGTTATTTCATTAAAGAATAAAGAAAGGAAAGGAGAAGGGAATAGAGAAATATTTACTCTTCAAAGGATCTATGATTCCATTAGATATTTTGTGCATTGGCAGAGACTGCACACATTTTCCCCCTGTGAGATTGCTGTCCATTTCTTCTTAGATCATCTACCCAATGCTCTAGGGTCTTTTCTGTAGATCCCTGTGGCAACCAATGATAAAACAAAAGTTCTAAAACAGGTAAAAGCCTAAAAGCATAAACAAACCTTACTATTATTCTAAAAATTAAATATTATTTTTGGAAACCACAAATTATTTCAAAATGGATATTGAAGCTAGTTTTGATCCTGACTCATAAATGCTACTCTGCAGTGGAGATTTCTCTCCTTTGGGGTTTTATTTATCAAGATAATAAGGCTATTATTGGAAAAATCCAGTTGCCACAGAAAGATAGTTTATGAGCTTTCTTTTTCTTCCAATACAAATTATTCCAGCACATTCACTCATATAGTCATTGACATGTGTGGGAGGAAGTGTGGAGGTACTGGTGCCATCTCTCATTGACTTATGAGCCTTGATATGTCTTTTTCTTCCCTGGGGATTCTGAAACATGCACATACTTACAGAAGACACTTCATCAATGTTTGTCAAATCAAATCAATAAGAAAGACACTTGCCAAGCTGTGGGAAGGGGTAGACTAAAAGCACAAATCTCCCTTGTCTAAGGAAAGTGATAGAAAGGAAAATAACATCTTAAAAGTTTCTGACCTGTACTTTTTCTTTGGCAACCTGAATTCCTGTAACAAAAGATAATTCTACCTTACTTTTTTTCTGAAGCTATTTAACTTAACTTATATTGCTTCTGGCAAGTAATTTCATTTCTCTGAACCTCAGTTTCCTCATCTGTAAAAATAATGAGGTTGGTCTCCATGGTCTGTAAAGTTTCTTCCCTTTAAATACCAAGATTTTTGATATCAAGAAGGGCTAATAACTGATTTATACTTAAATAAGTGAAGTTGAACCTACTCAAATAGATTTGTGATCCCACTGGTTTGGATTTTCCCTCCAACATTGAGGAGTGATAGCTATTCATGCCAAACCATCTTGTGCACCTCTGGTTCTTATTCTCTCCTAAGTTTGCCAAAGAAAGTTTACCAATTATTCCAGAGGTCTTCCTTTATTTCTCTTGGAATTATAAGGATAGTAATGTAACACTTGAGATGTCTACCTGTTATCCTTCAACCTTGCCATGTGATAAGTCCATCTTCTTTTTCGATCATACATTTCCCTGATGACATCATTTTCTCCTCTTCTTTGAAGTTCCTTATTTATTATATGTTATAGCATGCCTGAATCCATCATAAGCCTCTACTGCTCTTATGTTTGATTTTGGACCCAATTTGTTGTGTATTTTAATTGTCTGTCCTAGATCTTGATGGACAAGCTCTAAAAAGGCAAGTCATAAAGTAAACAATAAACATTCTTCAGCCACTCATACTTACTATGTAGATCACTAAGCCAAATTCATTCAAGACTTACATATTTCTTCCAGAAAGCTCTGCAGTGTTCTAGGGCTTGGTACAACTTAACCCTTTTTAGCTTCAGTTTCCTCATTTATGAAATGAGCTGGAGGAGGACATGCCAAACCACTCCAGTCTCTTTGTCAAAAAGCAGGGGCAGGGGTAACAGAGTTAGGCACAAAAAATGAAAAAAAAAATGATTGAACAATAACGACAACAAAAGTGTCCTTTTGTGGCAGTTTATTTCTCCTGATTAAACTTGTGTATGAAGTTGTTAGGTTGTGTTGATGTCCTTTCTTCCATTCATTGTCCATTTTTTAGTATTAATAACTTGGTAAAAATAGATCATGATTAAGCTATTTTAATTGTATGCCACATAAGTTCTTATTCTTTTTTTTTATAGCTTTGTGCTAATTTGGACCTTTGTTTTAACAAATTACTTGTAAATATTCACAGGCAGTTGACTCAAGAATTATTCCCAAGTGTTTAACAAAGTGCCTGGCACCTAGTAAGGTTTATATAAATATTAGCTATTGTTATTATAAGTGTGATAGAAACCACCATAGGTTACAATTTGTTGGAACAGCCTTCAGGAAATCAGGGTCACTTCCACACCATTATAAGGCACTGGAATGGGTCTTTGTGAAGCATGAAATCCATGAGTATAGTGAACTTTTATTCTTGGAAAGATCTAAAAGATCGGTATCCTAGGTTTCTCTATTTATGACAATGAAGGGAGAACAAGGGTTGGCAATGAGTTCCTAAATGGAATTGTAAAAGAGAATACAGTAACCTCATTTTTTTCCTTCATTTTGTAATATTATTTTCTGTGTGCCACTACAGATTTAAAACATAAGAGATCCTATGCAATCATGGGAAAATATTGTTCTTACAATAATAAGATAGTTTCAATAATGAGGAAATAATAGGTAGACCCAAATTTTTCCATGGGATTCCATAGATAATAACTGCTCACATTTACCTAGTGCTTTCAAGTTTATAACGTATAATTTTTCTAACAGTCCTCTCAGGTAGGTGGTGCAAATATCATTATTCCCATTTCACAGATGGGAACATTGAAGCTTACCTAATTCAATGATTTGCAGAAGCTTGCGCTTCTGCTACCAGCTTTGAGACTTGAAGTTGATTCCAAATCTAGCTCAGTTTCCATTATACCACCCACTAAGTAGTTTGCAGTGGCTTTCCAATTTAAACTGTAGCAATTAAAATGACATTACTTGTTCATTGTCATTTCTTCAATTTTCTTTCCTATGGCTTAATCATTACAGTGGAGCCAGATCCTCAGTATCAAAAATGAACAGTTCTAGAGATTGCAGGATTTAAAAAAAAAAAAAGTGAGAAGAATTGGATATTAGAAGGGGAAAACAAATTCAGAACTAATAGCCAAGGACTCAAAAGCAGCATTTTGAAGAATATTATTTTTGTTGTCAATTGAGAAATCGATAGACTGGAATCCACCTAGAGAAGACGCCCCAGGGGAAAATCAGAATACTGTACTAGTCTTTTCAAAGGCAGAATTCTAATACTTCAAAACAGTCTGATGAAAGAATATTCAAATTCAAAATAAAAGGAGATGAAAGTCCTAAAACCAGGAATTGCTGTTAGTTTAGATAATTAGTGGAGTCATTCTTAGAATTCCCAGTAGGTAATTAAAAATCTCTAATTTATTTGCTGCCTTGATCTCAAGCATTAGTTTTCAAACACATTTCTATGAGGATTTCTAGGGTGGCTGGGCTGAGGAAAGAGTGGGGTTGGGCATGCTGTGCTGTGGTAGACAGGAAAAAGGAATTGGTAGAGATGGTTGAGTTTGGGTTTTAGGTGCCTTTGGCAGGAACCGACAGAGTTGACACTGAATATTTTGCAATCATTTGTTTAATTATCCACAACTCCTTAGGGAAAGTTTTATGAAATGGCAAACTCCCAGAGCCTCATTTAAATCTGTTTTTCTTTGTATGACAGAGTTTAAAAAGGCACAAGTGGATAAAAGCCCAAGAAGCAGGAACCCTTTTAATTGATAAGACTCCCAAATTATAACTTAAAAAAAAAGAATCTGAAAACAAATTACATAGACAAAAATATTATTGAAAGGAGAAAACTGAGGTAATATTGTTGGGTTTTTTGCAGGTGGTGAACAAATTGTTAAGTCGTTTTTCCTCCAATAGAATCATAAAATTAAAAGTGAAATCATATACTCCAGACATTCCTTATTACATCTTCCCACAAAAGGGTCTTAACTTGAAGAACTGAAGTGATGGGTGACACAATATTAATAGTGAACCTTATTATATATCCTTTTAAAGTTTAGAAATCAAGGCCTTTACAAAAAATTTGTGGAGTAAATAGCATGTGTTTTATTATCCCCATTTTATATACAAAGAAACTGAGACTTACAGACATTTTCACAACTAGGAAGGTTGAAGTTGAGATTTTAATCCAGGTTTCTTAACTGGAAGTCCAATTATCTGTTCACTAAAGAACTCTCAGACCAATACATCCTTAGAAGCTCAAATCATTAGGAAAGCTTTTTTTTCTTTAATAGGCAAAATCATCCTCATGCTAACTTCTGTCTATTGGTCCTAGTTCTGAGCCCTATGTAACTTGCAATTCAGTAGGAAAATAACACAGAGAGCTATATTACATGATACTGACGATATGTATGTTAGAGAACTGACGAAAATAAAAGATTGATACATGGTCCAAAGGTAATTTCTTATTAGTGATCAGTGAAATCTTCACAGAGGAGGATAACATTTGAATTGTGCTGTAAAGAATAAGTAGGATTCCAATGAGGCAACCTAAGTATTCTTAGCTATGGATGTAAGTATTTGGCTTATCAATTCTAGCTTAATAAAAATCTGGGAATTGTTATAGAAGTAACACTATTTTAATCATAATGACTAAGATTTCTTTAGCATTTTGAGGTTTTCAAAGCACTTAACCATGTATTATATCATTTGACATTATCAATAAAGACATTTGTATGTAGCAGTTATGTTTTATGCTGGATTCAGTGACTAGGTTAATCAGCCATGAATGTCATGAAAAAATTAGTGATTCTATATTTTTTAATTCTTGTGGTCCCCTATAAAGCTGAGTGGTGCAGTGGATAGAGTGCTAACCTAGGAGTCAGAAAGATGTGAGTTCAAATTTATCTCCAAACGCTCACTAGTTGTTTGATGCTGGGCAAGATATTTAACTTCTCTCAGACTTAGTTTCTTCATCTGTTAATGGGGATTGTTGTAACGATCAAATAAGAAAACATATAAAGGACTTCATGAAACTTAAAGTATTCTGTGAATGCTGAGTATCATTATTATATATCATATGTTACTTTGGATTTAAAAAAATAACAATATGTTACTAATTTTGGCATTAACTGATATTCAAAAAAATGAGATTATCGAACATTAGAAATTACAAAATCAAAGTTTAATTTGAAAGAGATTTCTAAATTTGGTGCGCCCTCAGATGTATTTAACTTCGCTAACATTGACAGTGGACAGCTAACCTATACTGACCTTCCTAAGACTAAAAAGGTGCAAGATTATCTTTCCCAAACTGAATGATACTTAAAATGATTTTCACTGGAACATACTGAGAAGGACTTTCTAATTTGATCATCTTTCATTTCGCTTTGTTTCCATTCTTTTGTTTTTGTTGTATGTGTACATGTGAATATAAACAAAGATAATAATCAATTCTAATACATGCTATTATCTTTGCTTTTTTGAACATATTTTTATATGATCAATTCTCATTTTCCATATTGTGATGTTTCTAATCTTTTGAAATCCTCTTTTTTCTTAAAAAAAAAATACTCTCCTCTACCCAGTTAAAAATATAATTCTACCTGCCAAGTATCTTCTACAGTACCTTTATCTCTTTTTCTTTTTTAAAATGTGGTACTTCCCACTGAGTACTATTCAATGGCTGGATTTTTTCAACATATTAAACGTCTTTAGCAACAGAAACTTTGCATGTGCAATAGCATTACTGGCCACATATGGAAATGTAACTTCATAATTTGTACTTGGCATATTCATACGTGAAATAGAAAATGAATATAATTGACCACGGCTATCATAATTTTCTAAGGAATTTTAACTAGTGCATGCCAATTGCCACAGTGAGGATACTTAGAAACCACCTTAACCAGTAATCACTTGACAGACTTGCCAAACAGAAAGAGATGGCAGCCAAGGGCAATGCAGTTTTAGGAAATAAATTCATTTGTAAAACATTATATAGGAGGAAAGTACAAGATTATGAGCACTATTTATCTCATAAAACAGCAAGAATTGGGGAGAGAGACCAGACAAATTTATAGAAAGCTTGGCAAGAAACCCAACAAAGCAAGATTGTCTCAAGAGCGTTGAAGAATGAAACTAGACGTATAAAAATCAAATGAAAACTAGAAAAAGGTTATGGGCATAGGCTCCATCAACAACAGTGGAACCAATAGATTAATTTATATTTTAATATCATATTCCCCAATATAGTACAGGAAGAAGCAAAAAAAGGTACTAAGGAAAAACAGCAGCTAGATACATGCAGAGTTGGTTCTTAAGAGAAGCTAACACAACCACAAGGGCACTGGGGAGAAATCTAATGCTTGAAAAAATTACAAACCTTAAAGCAACTGAGATAATAGCAAAAACCCATATGCTCACTTTAACATAAGTACAAAATAATGATGCAAATAATCTGCACAAGTTTTGAGAGCATCCTCGATGGAGGTTGAGCTGAGCAATGGCTGAGGGTGGGGTTATATTGCTAAGAAGTTGCTAACCTCCTTTTACTGCTTCCCCTTTCTCTCCTCCCACAGCCAGCAACACTCTTTCCTCGTTAGTCCCTCCATTCCTCCCTAAGGTGTGTGGCTTCCTTGTAACATTTGATCTCCTGCTCCCTATTGCTACCTTCTGTCTTCCATTCGCTGTGAATATGCTTCTCTCTATGATTTCTACTCTTCTTTTCCCTTTGGAAAAAGTGGTGGATTATTAGCGAAGGTCCAACCTCACACAATCACATGGTCAAAACAGCCCTCTAAGCTAAAGAGCAGGATGATGTTAGGGATCTCCACCTATTAGCAATCATTGGCTTCTAGCATCTTGTTACCAGAGTGAGAAGAAAACATTCACAAATAATATAGCCCCAAATTGAATAGGAATAAAAGAGTGGGCTGTTTCACAATTGTGTTGTGCAAGGTTAACATTTCTAATCTTTTCAGTAACATAGAACCTTCTTCTTGTATGTTCTGGTGATGCCATATAGCTGAAAAATAAATCAGCAACAAAAAAAGTCTCCAAAAAATACAATTCGTATGCCATCCAAGGAGTAATGAAGAGATTCACAGTATATGTATGAGTAGGCTGCAGCATATTAACAATGAAAAAGCACACAGGAAACATCATCCCAGCGAAAATTCCAATCCCTCTTTATTCTAATGCCTTCCCTTTGTTGATTACTTCCAATTTATCGTGTCTATATTGCTTGTTTGGACGTAGTAGTTAGCATATTGTCTCTTTCGTTGGCTTATGAGCTCTTCGAGAACAGAGACTTTTGCCTTTCTGTGTGTCCCTACTGCTTAGTGTGGTGCCTGGAACATAGCAGACGCTTAATAAATTCTTATTTACTGACTATACAATAAAAAACAAGGTAGATCATATAGCAAAGTGAGGTGTATCACTGAAAATACTATGTTCTCTGTTGACATCTATGCTCTGTTAAAACATGTAAATTAAAGTTCCAGACAAGGTGTATGGAGACTTTTGTGCAAAATCTGTGTAAGGTCATTGGCAAAAGTTGAACGTAATTCCAAGATTTAGATGAATTAAAACCTACACCACAGGACAGTGAAGTGGCTTGATGGATAGAGTGCCAAGCCTGAAGTTAAGAAGACTTATCTTCCTGAGTTCAAACCTGACCTCAGGCATTTACTAGCTGTGTAATTCTGGGCAAGTCACTTAACCCTCTTTGCCTCAGTTCTTTATCTGTAAAATGATCTAGAGGAAGAAAATGGCAAACTGATCCGGTATCTTTGCCAAGAAAACCTTACAAATGGGGTCATGAAGAGTTGGACACAACTAAAAAAACTGAACAACAAAATGAACATTGAACAGAATACTCACATTAAAGAGTTGTTACCATTAATATTCAAATAAGTATTAAGATGGCCACAAATTTAACCTGATATTTTTACAAATGGACATTTTTTTACATTAGAGCAGTTGAAAACTTATAATAGTGTACGCATTTTAACACTGTGTTTCCAAAAAATGTAAATAGAAAGACAAAATTGGTGATTAAGCCTCTTCTACTTATAAAATGGTGTGATTCAGGGAAATATTTTACTAATACCCAATGTCGTTAGTAGACATAGCAGACAATAGCAGAATGCTATTGAAAAATCGTGGCATGGAAAAAAGGAGAAAATCATCACATATATTTCTGCTCTGAGTATATCTATCTGCTGCATAGGAATTTAAGTTTTAAATGTGATTATTCTTTAATGAGAGAAAAAGCCCAAATACTATTGGTGGAACATTTCATGAATCTTCTTCTTTTAACATGAAATCTGATTTTGCATGGTTTGGTGAGAGATGGAGTTTGCTAATTCTAGTTCAGGGATATGAATAACATCATTCATGATGATAATTCATTAACTTTCAGAATTTTACAAAATCTTATTTAGTATCCTATGTAAAATTTGTAGGGCAGAGATTCTCGTATACGTATAATTAGAACAGGTTTGTATTCCTTAACATTATTCTTTTAAAATTCTAATTGACTTAGAATTAAATTTCAGACTTCTTCTGATGGAGCTCTGAAATCTCACAAGTAAATTAGAGGTTCCACTTCATACAAATAAAAAGAAACTTAGTTAGATTGCTCCAATACATTTTATCTTATTCCCATATTTGGTGTTGTCTAAATGCTGAAATATAGCGAACATTGTAACAAATGTTGCAGTTTAGCTGGAAATAAATAATATTGTTATCTATAAACAAAAGATCATGTTCCCAAAATGCTGTTGATTCAACATGCATTTACTTGAAATGTAGGGATATTATGCTTACATATAAACTTAAGCAATCAAAACAAAAAGATTTAAAATTGTTCTTAGTAGACTTTTATGATCCAAAAGCCTGTGGGTCAGCCAAAGGCAGGACAATCAAAAACCAAGCCTTCTTTATCAGTACATTTTGTCTCAACACTACACCTAGATTTCTCTAGTGGGTAAGAGTTTTCCATGGAATAAGTTAATCACTTTTTAAAATTAAGAAAAGTTCATAATTTAATCAGTAAAATCAAAATAAGTGGCAGTTGAATTGAAACTACAGTATTCTTCAAAAACAGACTATTTTATTTTGTATCCTCCTTAATTTATTTTACTCCCATCATCTTTAAATTCTTATATGTGTCATATTTCATAACAAAATAAAATGATAAGTTTAATTATATAGCTATTTGTGGAGTTGTGGATCATTTAAGGTCTCTAATAAGAGCTATTATTTGTATATGTTTTATATTTACAATCTCATTTGAGCTTCGTAACAACTTTGAGAGATTGCTACCAAAAATATTGTACTCAGAGGCGACATTCCCCTCCCCAACTTTTTCCCCATGAAACAACTAAGACTTAAAGATATTAAGTGATTTAACCAGGATCAGACATCTAGTAGAGCTAGTAAGAGTCAGAGAGTCAAATGAACATCTCTCCTGAATTCATATCTACAATAATACTCAAATAATTAGGGTGTTATTTCCCAGTAGGTAAAGTGACAAAAAAAAATGGAGGGAGGGGATGAAGGAATTTTTTTTTTATTCATTTATTCAAAAAGTATGTGTTAAGTGCCTTTTATACATACCACTTTTATGCTAGGTTCTTTCGATAATGTACTTGAGCAGCATTTTTAGAGTTCACTGAAAAATAGGAACTAGTGTTGCTAGTATAGATTTTTATGTAGGAGACATACTCTAGATTATACCTTTCTGAATTCATACTTATCCTTTTAAGATTTTCTGGTTGATACATTATAAAAAGAAAGCCTTGAAATGTCATGTGAGACTGCTTAAATGATGTTGATACAACATAATGAATGCAGTGGGTCTGTAATTTTGAAACTAAACAGGCACCATCAGTTTATAGAAGTAAGGAGTGATTCTGCCCACACACCTCGAAATGGAATTGGAAGTGGTTTTAGTTAAATTGGCCTGAAAGGAATATATATGTATTTCTGAAGAAAATGGTATAGCAAAAATATTTCTTTCTTCAGAAATGCAAATGCCCTCCTTAGCTCTGTGTTTCCTCTCATGGTACATCCTGATAGCTAGGAGTAGTCAGTATCACTAAGCCTTGAAATTTTCTGTCTGCCATCTCATTCCAAGATTATAACTATTGTCCTTTTTGCTTTTTAATTGCTAACCTATATTTTTAAAACTATACTCTGCACCCTATGCTTCAGCTTTAACTTTCTGTATATGTTCCCCTCTTTTCTTTTCCATCTGGTTTCTATCTTCATTACTCTACTGAAACTGATCTCCTAAAAATCATCAGTGATCTCTTAATCATGAAATTCATTTACCTTTTCTTTTTAGTTTTCATTCTCTTTGACTCCCCAGTGATTCGATACCCTTCACTATATCCTTCTTCTAGTTACTCTCTTTTTCTTTTCATTCCAAAACAATACTCTCCCATCTCCTCTCACCTGCTTTGATCCCTTTATAGACACCTCATTCTTTGAACCAATGTGGGATGGAAGAAAGAACATGAAATTCAGAGTTAGAAGACCCTAAATTGAATGTTAAGGTCTGCTACTTGCAGCCTTTGGAAAAATGGGGAAACCACTTCAAGGATCTCAGTTCTTCTATAAAATAGAACTAGATTATTTTTAAGGTTCCTTCGAGCTCTATTCTCTGTGTCTAAAACCATTAGGTTCCCTTATAGCACAAGGATCTGTCTCAATGTACTTCCCTTAATTCACCCTTAATTATCTCATTCTCATGGCTCTACCTGCCACCTCTGCAAAGACATTTCCGAAGTCTCTGACCTTGAATTTTAACTTCACAAAGCTTTCAACCTGAAAAACTTTCCCACCTAAGTGGTCCACTCAACTTCATCATGTCCAAAGCCAAGCTTATTTTATTTTCCACAAAACTTCCTCCTCCTGATTAATTTATCTGTGTTATAAGTACCAACATTTATCCAGGTGTCTGATATTAAGTCTACACCCTTTACCCTCAAATCTAATCTGTTTCCAAGCCTATTTTTTCTGCTTTTTCATTATTCCTCTTTTTAAAAAAGTCTGAACTTAACAAACATAAAAGAATATATCCATACTTAAAATAGAAAAAGAGGATTTCATATAAAACTATGAATCTATTATGTACTGCTTGATTTTTTCTCTTTAATACATCTTGTGTCCCATCCTTTCTCTCTATTACCTCTGCCGCTTAACTAATATAGATTCTTATGATCACCCACCTTGTCTCTTCCTCTAGTTTCCTGGCAGGTATTCTGGCTTCTCTCCTTACACCATCCTTTATACTGGTGCCAGATTTTTATCCTTTATGTATAAATCTATTCATCATATTATTTCTTTGTGCAAACCTCTTCAAGGGCTCTTTTTTGTCTACCAACTAAAATGTTAACGTCTTTGGCTGCAATTCAAGATTATCCTCTGGTAACACCCCACCTGATATCTTGTGTTGCATAGGAGCTGTAGAAGTGGGTCCCTGGGTGAGACTGTCCAGAATTGGGACTTTTCCAGCTTGGTAGGACACATCAAGAGGCAGAGGGTGCATGATAACAGCATTCACACTGCTATATTGGACCCTGATCATAGAATATTTAGAATATTATGTTCATTTCTGAACAACACATTTCAGGAGAGAATTTGTTAAATTAGAGGTTATTTATAAAAAGGTGGCTAAGGGCCTTAATAACCATGTGTGTAGGTTAAAGGAATAAGAGATATTTAACTTGGAGAAGAAAAGGCTGAGGAGATGTGTTAGCTATCTCCATGTATTTGACAGGCTGTCATATAGAAGAGCAATTAAACTTTTTCTGCTTGACCCCAGAAGGACCAAAGGGCTCCAACTAGGTTGGAGCAAGGGTTGGAAATTTCACAGATGCAAATTTCAGCTTAATCAAATGAAAAACTTCCTAATAATTAGTGATGTCCAAGGTAGAATATACTACCACAGGAAGTAGGAGTTTCCCTTTATTAGAGATCTTCATGCAAAGTCGGGATAACTGTTTTTTTCAAGTATTTTGTAGAATGTATTCTTGTTCAATCAAGGGAATAAGTATGTTTTAAATGCCTATTGTGTTCCAGGCACTCTGCTAAGTACTTTACAAATTTTATCTCATTTGTTATTAAGGAAACTGAGGCAGATATTGTGACTTGCTTAAGGTCACACAGCTACTGAGGGTTTAAGGCTAGATTTAAAATGAAGTCTTCCAGATTCGAGTCCCAGACACTATGTCTACTGGACTACCCAGCTGCCTCAAATCAAACAATAAATCAATCAATATTTATTTATTTAGCACCGAGTTATAATTTGAAAGATAAAACCTCTGAGCTTCATTCTAACTTGGTGATTGATTATGAAAGTGAAGCAATAATGATCACGGCAAGGTTTTTCCTTGCATTATTGTCAGTGCTTGTGATTTAAAATTTGATTTTGTTTTGTTTTGTTTCTTTTTGCACGATGGAAGCAAGAGGAACTTCGGAATTTCTGAATTTAGGAAGTTTGATACCTTGCAACAGATATAGTTGGGTTTTTTATTGAAAAATGATGTAAAGTCTTGTATTTTTTCTTGAATATTTATAAGTCATGTGTGGATTTATCATTTCTGAATTAGCAGAAGTCTGGGTGGGCCTGTATATGTACACATCCATGAAGATACATATATTGGCCAGTAGTGACCAAAATACATCACCACTTCCTCTTCAAAAAATCAAAATAATGGACCTGAAATTTATAAGACAAAACAAATCATTCTCATTAAGTCAGCTTAGTCTTGTTATCATTTCAAAACTAGTCAGATTCTTGAATGGATATTAATTTGGCTTCCAGTTGTTATGTGTTCTTTCACTGACAAACTGAGTTAGAGCAAATTACTTCAATGGGGTAGTTTGCTTATGTGTAGAATGGATATCAAGATTCTATTACCTTTTTCTTTGTTTCTTCCTTATGGGAATTCACCACATCCGATTTTAGGAAAAGTAAGATAGATTTGATGCTGCAAAGGGATTTCCTATCCTTACTACTCTTATAACAAGTGTAGGAACTTTGAATGATGGTTTACTATTGCATTAACCAATCAGCTACTGGTTATCTCAAAGAAAATACAATGGATTTATGACAGGCATAACCTAGTAATGAAGGGCTTCCTAGCTACATTGAAAAAATACAAAATATGCATATTAGATTCATGAAAAAAAGAAAAGGGTTATTCAATTGCAGTTACAGGTGATAGATTTCAATTACAGCAGAAATTTTGAAGGTGAAACCTATCCATTTTTTATGATTTAAGCGAGATTTTTTGTTCCAAATCAAATTGAACAATGATGGACTGTTTTCTAGAATATTGACTTTTTATTGTAGTTTTTAATCATGAGGGTTTTTATAAATTGAAAAAAAATACAGTATTTGCTTCACAAACTTTTGGCTATTTCTATTTATGATATATTTCTTTGATCCCTGCAGATGTTGTCTTCTCACTTGATACTTGGTTAAATTAAGGACCTAGAGGTCTTGGCAAAGCTTGTCAGTAATAGACTCAGGGATTCAGGCTGAACCTGTTTTCATTGGAATAGGGAACTTAAATATAAGAACATTACCCTTTATGAATACAGATCAATCTTTTCTCTTGTAGAGTTAAGCAGTGAATGCTCAGAGGCTAAGTAGCTTGCCTAGCAGTCAGACAGCCAGGGCTAGAAGCATGATTCCTGACTCATAGGCAGATTCTCCATCTACTACACCCCTAGGATGTTAATACTATTAATAATTACGCTAAGGCAGATCTACAGCTAGTTAAAATTTGACTGCTCCCAAAGCTTCCATTAGTTTTCTTTTGATTTGTTTGATATTTTATTGACTCACTAATAAATAATACTAAATTTGTAATCATTAGTAAAATATTTGGGGTGATTATTTGGTCATATGGGATGATATGTTGGCTCCCACCCCTTCTAAATGTAAGTACTTTAAAGGAGGGGGAATCTAGGTTGCCAATGGATAGAGGGCTGGACCTGAAGTCAGGGAAATTAATCTTCCTGAGTTAAAATGTAGCCTCAGACACTTACTAGCTGGGTGACTTGGCAAATCACTTAACCCTGCTTGTAGTGAGCTGGAGAAGGAAATGGCCAACCTCTCTCTTATCTTTGCTAAGAAAACTCCTGACAAATGACCCAACAGCAAACTTTAAAGGGGAACCTCAGAAATCAGCAACAATGACAACAAAAATTCTTCCATTTATAAAAGGAAGTCTTGGCCAATTTATCAACCCCCAAATGAGGCTGTTCTTGTAGTTATTCTTGAATATGTAAATAGTATTGTCTGTTAGGATTATTTTAAAGCAAACAATATCTTCTTAAGTATCGGTCAATATTTTTTAAAGAAATGAAATAAATGAAAATTGGTGCAGACTTATCTGATTTTGTGAATTCTGTTCCTTCACCATTCAAAGCCAACCAGATACAAGTGATGCCTTGGTTTGCAAATTCTCTCAGAATGAAGCTCCTTTGTGATGGTTTCCATATGAAAACAAAGGAAAATGAAATCTCCATTACTCTTGAGCTGGTTGCTTTGCACCAATGGTTATGTTTGAGAAAATTCACTCTGGGCACAAATTGATTTAACTCAACAAGCATTTATTAAATACTTGCAGTTATAAAAGGCATAGTGACATGCTGGTGACATGGGTATTGAATTCAAGTATGTAAAAGCAAGCACCCATTCAGGAGGGTCTGCTATCATAGGTTCTTTGATCTACTTATCTAAAAGGAAAGCAACTTTTGAGGGTTCAATAATCACTTTAATCAAATACATATATTATATATGTATATAATTTACTTAGTTCAGGGGGAAAAGTCAGTATCCTGAACTTCAGAGAAAATACAAAAAAATAATAAACAGACAGGGCTCCTAGCTGCCTGACCATAAGGAATATATACATCACAGATCAACAGACAGATTCAACTGTCTGACCATACATACATAGTCACCAGAAAGAGAAGCCCCAACATCTGGATTTTGGTGGGGGGAAGGGAGGGAGGTCCTTATTGACTGTCTATAGTCTCATCTGGCCAAATAAATACTTCCAATGAGTAAACCCCAAAGTAAAACCTCACCTCTGGTATTTCTCAGAGCCAGAGGGCATCACAACCCTTGAGAACCAGTGCATTAGAAATTAACAAAAGGTGTAAGACTCCCCTTATCAAGCTTTGCTTAATGAGCAGGCCCATTTATGCAGATCTTTAACTCTCTGATTAGTATTACAAAGTCAGAAAACATCTATTAAGCACTTCATATGTTGAAAATAATCTTACAAGTATTGAGACTGAAAGACTCTGACCCTGCTCTGCTAAAGTTTTGTGGGTTAAAATGAACCTAAACCAAAGTTCTGCTGCTTTTTGTTCTGGGCTCTGGATTCCTACCCTGTTCCTTGTAAAATATGAAATGATTTGATACTGCTCTTGTCTACATATTTAATTGTTTTAATTTTAAATTTTAATTTAATTTAATTAATTTAATTTAATTATAAATTTTAAGGAATTTTTGGGCACTGAAATGAAATTAAGAAATAATTTATGAATTAGGCTAACAAATAATAAATTGATGGTCAGTGGTCTATCTAGGTAACCAAAGACCAAGACCACAGAGATCTTCAGATGCTTAAATACCATTGGAAAAGTGGATGTCCCTGTCAGGCAGAGAATAACCCTGATTGGGGAACAATTAATGAGGGAGTGGATGTATTAATGAGGAAGTGGGTCAAAAGTCTTCAGCTTCTGCTGAGAATGTGGCTTAGGTTTATTTGAGTTAGATTCCTATTTGTTCAGCTACTGAAATCCCCATTGTCCAAGCCATAATACTTAATATTTTTTTAAATAAGATATGTTTCAACTTTTCTAAGTGTTATCTTTATAAGAGGCCTCATATATGGCACAGTGGACACAGCTCTGGACTTGGTGATGTCAGGAATATTTACTTGGATATTTGAGAGCTGAGTGACCTTTGATAAGTTTCTCTGAGCCTTGATTTCTTGATCTGTAACATGAAGGAATTAAATACAATCACTTCTACTATGCCTGTTAATTCTAAATATGTAGTCTTATGCTTCTTAGGTAATTTTCATTAGTTTTCAAGAAAAAAACAAAACTATGTGCCCTTTGGATGCAGTACAGATTTTAAATTCAGTTTAAATTAGTGAATGCAAAAATTCCTTTCCCAACATTGGGAATCCTGATTGACCCCAATGTCACCCTTCATTTTCATGAAATTGATCAAGAGTGAGAGTGTTCCAGTGAACGGAATAAATAAAGAAGCAGCCCTTATAATTGTGAGTTTAAAAGGATACCAGTCTGTAACTTCATTGAGTGATCTAAATTGCTTGACTGTCTACCCACTTTCCCCGCACCCCAGGTCACTATAACTATCTGTTATAAGTCAGTCCCTTTCCCTTTGAAATCCTATGCACACTATCCTAAGTGCTCTCAGATTTACTTCTTCCTTTGTCATATGTGTATGCCTGGTTGTAACTTATAACATTCTCAGACAAAACTTATTATGTGAGGATTTTCAGAGACTTTACCATGCATATTCTTTAATGGAACGGTTATATAATTAGCTCTTTGTTATTAATGTTTCCTCTCATCTGTAGCAGGAGAACTCATTTAATAAGTCCTAATTATTCCACAGCATGGTATGGGGCAAATCATTTAACCTCTCTGTCCTCAGTTTCTTTGTCTGTAAAATGAGATGATTGAACTCGATGTTTCTAATATAGCTTCTAACCCTGATATTATATGACTGTGATTAAGTAGGATTTGAATACTGCCCTAGCTTCTCCTCACTGCTAGCCTGCCTTTGAACTACTTCCCCCTAGCTATGTAGATAATCCACGCTCATCAAATGTAATGTTTAGTCTAAGCAAAATATAATTATGAGACTCTACTACAAGAATATGATGAGATAGAATTGGGAGCCATGTCTACATTATTTTTAAGGAGTTTCTACTGTATTGAATTGTCTGTGTCAACATCCATCCATCAACATGTATAATTTAAAACAAACTAGTAGTTCCAAATTGAGGTAGAAAGAAGTGTGTATGTATGTGTGTAAAGCTCTAATTACATTTGTTAGATACGTTGTTAAGTATATTTTAACTACCAAAGAACCATTTGGTTAAGTATATTAAAAACAAATTTAGTAAATGGGAGAATCCTAGAATGAAGCTGCGGTGTCATGACAGTGGGCAGAGGACTCTCATAATATATTTCCTGAACACTACTGGCACCTGCAGAACTGGATGGCATTTTTTTGTCCTGGCATTAGTATGAGGGAGGGGAGGATGTAGTAAGGGAGGGGAGGAAAAGGACAGGGAGACATTGTGTTTCTGACCTAGTAGGTAAATATTTTCTGTCACTTATTTTTTCTTTCAATAGTTTATGGATGATGAATTGTATACAAGGATCATAAGACTGTAGAATTCGAAGGGACCTTACAGATTGTCTAGCCCAAATTCCTTCTCTTGACAGATGAGGAAATGAGAGACCTGGAAAGGCAGATAGGGAATAAGTAACAGTACCAGATTTCAAACCTAGGTTCTCTAAATACAAATTGAGTGTTCTCTCCATTATATCGCACTATCCCCTTCTTACATATTCAATAGTAAATGAATGAAAAAGCATTAATTAAGCACTTATAATGAAAAACTCTGTTAAGTCCTGAGAAAATAAACATAAAAGGAAGAGGAAGGAAAGAGAAGGGAATGAATATAGTCTATTAGGTACCAGGCACAGTGCAAAGTTGGTTCTTGGAGCTTTGCATTTTTGGCAAGGCTATTTTGGTTTGGAAAGTCATAGGCATAATCATAGGAGCTATAGATGAAAAGATTGATGTACCTTTCCTGTAGAAAGAGTATTATTTTTGTGATGATGGTTCCCAGAGCTGGAAAGTAGAAAGAATGATAGTGTTGTAGAGTAAAGAAGAAAATTTTAGTTGTCTTTTCAGAATTATTAGCCACTTTTTTTTAACTTAAATGCTTTGCCAAGTATCCTATAAATGGTGCACTAATAATTTGGGGAAATTATCATAATTCTCAATCCAATAATTTTCTATAACCACAAAAAACCAGGTATTTAGGGAAAAGCTCAATTCTGCTTCAATTTAGCAAACATTTATTAAGTGCCGACTATGTGCCATGGGGATACAAAAAAGAAACAAAGTAAAGTGTTTGTTTTTGGAAAAGATATGAAGGTGGTTTTCCATTTCCTTCTCCAGCTCATTTTACAGATGAGAAAACTGACACAAATAGAATTAAGTGACTTGCCCAGGATCACACAGCTAACGAGTACCTGAAGCTGGATTTGAACACAGGTCTTGCTAACTCCAGGCCTGGCCCCTCTGTCCATTGCACCACCTTGCTACCCAGTAGAGAAGATAAATTCACTGGTGGCTACAATTCCCCACTTGTACTCATGAGTCCACGAGGGTTGCTCCACAGTGGGACTTTCAGTAGATGTGCAATTCTCCCTTTATTCTATGACTGTTTTAAGGAAGGAAAAAACTATAATTTAAAATTAAATTCTGGGAGCAGTGGAAAGAAGTCAGTCAACAAGCATTTACACAGTATCTATACACTGGAAGGCCATTAGAAGGCACAGTAGATAAAATGTTGTATATGGACTCTGGCCTCAAACACATACTAGCTGTGTGACCTTGGACAAGTCACTCAACCTTCTTTCCCTCAGTTTCCTCATCTGTAAGATGAGGTGGAGAAGGAAATGACAAACCAGTCCAACATCTTTGCCAAGAAAACCTAGACAAAAACCCACAATACACTGGCCAAAATTGGAGTGCTAGCACCTTTAGTTCAAATTCTAGTTCTGTAGTTTATTAACTTTGTGTGGCCTTGCGCAATTAACTTTGCCTATGGCTACTTCATTTCACTAAAATGCAAAATGATGATGTAGCACTCCATGACCACTAAGGATTTAAGACAATTTTCTCTCTCCTTTCTTCATCCTAACAAGTTAGCCGATATTAGACACCTTTTATGTACCAAGTATTGTGCTAAGTCTGGGGATACAAAGAGACTAAAAATAGTCCCTTCTCTCAGGGAATTTAAAGTCAATGGAGGAAGATAACATGCAAACAACTATGTAAAACAAGACAGATGTGTATATACATATACATATGTATATACAGAAAAACTACAAATAATGAGATGTTCTCAGAGGAAAATCACTAACATCAAGGAGAAGAAAAAGAAAAAAAAATTGCAGAAGGCATGCATTAGAGAAACAGGTGCTCTAACAGCCTAGAAGTGAATATTTTTAACATTTAAGATAGAACTGGAAATCTGGTTAGGATTACCAAAGATTTCATTTGATCCCCCAAATCCAGGGAATTATGAGGATTTCATGAATTCTAAAAAAGATCGTTATTCCAGAACTCTTGTCATGTTTTATGAGAAGAATAACAAGATATCGCTGTATCAAATAATGCGAGAAGTTAACTGAGTATATCCCTGGGGGCCTATGGAGTAATCTATATTTTTTGATGTAATTTAATGCAATCCAACAAGCATTTTATTAAATGCCTGCTATGTGAAAGTCATTATGCTAGGTATTCAAAAACAAGATATAAAAAAACAAATAGGGCACTCCCTCAGAGAACTTATATTCTGTTTGGAGTAAACAATACATAAGCACAAGAGCATGGAATGGGAGGAGGTAGTTAGGTGCCTCAGCAGAACACCTGAGTTTGAATGTGACCTCAGACACTTACTAGCTGTGTGATCCTGGATTAGTATCTAATCTCTGTTTGCCTTAATTCCCGGAAGAGGAAAATGGCAGACTACTCAGGTATCTTTGCTATGGACAATTTGGTCCATGAAGTCACAAAGAATTGGACGCAACTGAACAACAACACGTAACAGAGGTAACTATGCACACATGTATAATATTGGTTTATTTTGCTTCAGGGTTCCAGTTAAGACAAATACGTGGGCTCTGGGTTGCTAGAAAATTGGCAGTCGGAGACATGAAGATTCATTGTTATGTGACATAGTAAACAGGCAAACAAAGCATATCCAAATACTCTGGCAATATAAATAGACAGATGTTTCTTCTGACATGCACGAAATTCACCGCAGCCTGAGGCTGGGAGGGAGACATGTTGGGGAAGGGAAACATTCTCAAAGTTGGGGTTCACATGGCAAGACTATAAACCCTAAATATGGACTTGATTGAGACCAGATGTAGGAGGGGGCAATCCTGATCAGACACAGGATATGGTGGAGAAGTTCTCTGGGTCCCTTATCCATACAAGGCCTGGAAGAAGCTCAGGTAGGGAGACAGAACCACAAAGTAACTGGAGGATCTAACACTAAGGAAGATAGATGATTCAAGGCACCTGAAGCAGAGCAAGAGTTCATCCTATCAAAAACTGTGAGCCATATTTGTCTAACACAGAGTTAACAGTGGAAAAGCAAAACAAGAAGTCTGTTTTGCTTATATGTTTTCCACAAACATTAGACCCACTTCATGCAAGTGACTCCATATTAGAGTCCTATAATCATAATAGGACATCAAACTACATCAAACATGACATTAAATGACAGCTAGGTGACAAAATGGATAGAGTGCAGGACTTGGAGTCAGGAAGTATCATGTTTGGGAGTTCAAATCTGGCCTCAGATATTTACTAGCTGTGTGATCCTGGGCAAGTCACTTAAGCTTGTTGGCCTCCTTTCCTCATCTGTAAAATGAGCTGGGGAAGGAAACGGCAAACTACTCCAGTATCTTTGCCAAAAAAATCCAAATGGGATCATGAAGAGAGTTGGATGTGACTGAAACAACTGAACAACAACAAAAAACTTTCAAATGAAAGTTTATAATTATCATTCACACACACACACACACACACACACACACACACACACACACACACTGAAAAATGCATACACTATGATGACATGAGGGTGCCTATCTGTGATCCAGAGACCACTAGCAAATGAAGAATCAGGAAAAGTTTTATGGAAGTGGTTTGTAAAAGGATTGTAGCAGGAGTTCTAATATCATCATAATTGAAATAATAGTATATGCCAGGCATGGTAGACACCTGTGGAAAGGGGAGGAAAAAAAAAGTAGGAAAAGGGACTTTCTAATATGAAGTAAGAAGTTTTATGCAGACGGTTCCTTCTGTATGTAAATCTGACTTTATATGTAGAATTCTGAAAGAAATCTGCATTCCAAAATACATTAACTTTATTGTACAGGACTATCGGCTTTCTCTGCTCCTGTCCCTTGGATTGGTGCCCCAAAGTTTCTAACCTCTCTCAAAAACAAACAAACAAAAAAAACCCTTTTAAATAAAACCCCTCTCAGTGAAAACAGGATAGCAAGAGAGACTACCACTGTCCATCACCAAATCAGGGTTTGGCTTGAGACCTCCCAAGCTGAGAGAGCACATCTTTGCCCTGCCTTCTCCATGCTCCTGTCTGTCCACCCCAGGTATTTATCTTCCCTGTCAGCTCTCAGGTACCTTGTGTCTGTCCTTAGCCCACTCCTTTCTCCAGCCTTCTTCACTCTGTCCCCCCAACCCCACCCTGATGTGTCCTTCAACCTGGCAGCCCCCTTCCTGCCTTCCTTCTTCCCTCCCTCCCTCACCTAAAGGGGGTAGAGGAGAAAATTCACATTAGGTAAAAATTTCTCTAAAACGAAGTCTGCAGAACTGTCCACTTAAAGTAAGAACTCACTATCTGTCTATCTACACATATATGTATACATATACCATATATATATACACACACACACGCATATATATATGCACACACACACACACACACACACACAATCAAAGCTCTGGGTTTCTACAGAGGTTTCAGTTTTCATCGGGGCTCTTAGAAGGTTTATCTTCCTTTGGCACAACTGCAGAATTTGGTGACTGTCCCAGTCTACACAACCAAAAACCTCAAGAACTTTAGCTCTAAAGCTAACATAATATTAAATCTAGGAGACATTTTTCTGATCCAGCAAAAAGTATAAAGCCCTTACTCCTAAATCCATAAACAGTAAAAGCACCTCATTTTCCATCTCTTGCGGACCATCCTCAGGGACTTATAGTTCTCTAGACAGATAGTAGTAATCTAGATACTTCATATCCCCATCAAGGGAAGAGGACTCAAGGACATCCCTCTTGGATGACAGAAATCAGGTTTTTGCTTTTCTTTGTGTTCTAAGCAGTCAGTACATTGCCTAGCACATAGTAGTCATTTCATAAATGTATAATGATGACGGTAGTGATGATGTATGTATAAATGTGAATATTTAGTGTATTTTACATATACATACACAGGCAGCCTTCAGTCAGGAAGACCTGAGTTCAAATCTGGCCTCAGATATTCATTAGCTGTGGTGACCTTGGACGAGTCACAACCCCTGTTTGCTTGGAGGCATCTGGGTGGCTCAGTGGATAGACTCCTGGCGATGTGACACTGGGCAAGTCTTTTAACCACTGGAGAAGAAATAGCAAACCACTCCAGTATGCTTGCCAAGAAAACCCCATGGGCAGTTTTGGCCATGGGGTCACAAAGAGATAGACACAATGGAATGAGTAAAACAACAATATAAACACAGATATATTTAAAGCTTTTTAAAAAACTAACCCTAACCCTAACCCTGGGCGAGTCATTTCACCTCTGCTGCCTGTTTCCTCAGCTGTGAAAAGAGTCAAATACCACCAATCTCCCAGCATTCTTGTGAGAATCAAACAAGAAAATTCGTAAAGTGCACTTAACAGAGTGCCTGACACAGAGGCACTTTAATAAAGGTTTGTTTCGGTTTGTTTTTTTTCTCCTCCTTCATCCTCTCAAAAATGTATGAAAGTCAGAAGAAGTATAGGGAAAGGCTTCTGCAGACCAGAAGTGATTCTCTATATTTTCAACAGTTTTAAGTGTTAAGGATTAAAACTGCAGTAAGACTTTTGGAGCATCCTATATAATCTCTCTCTCTCTCTCTCTCTCTCTCTCTCTCTCTGTCTCTCTCTCTGTCTCTCTCTCTGTCTCTCTCTCTGTCTCTCTCTCTCTCTCTCTCTCTCTCTGTCTCTCTCTCTCTCTCTCTCTCTCTCTCTCTCTCTCTCTCTCTCTCCTTCCTCCTTCCCCTCCTCCATCTCCCATCCATGAGTCTTGGAACAATATCATCTCTAAAAAAAATTAAAAGTTGAGTATCATCCAGGGGGCACTAGAGAGAAATGGGTGTCAGTGGTTGGCAACACCTAAAAAAACAAGGAACTACAGAGATGAATCAGGATTAAAGATATTATTAAAGAAATGCTGGATAACAAATGGATAGATTGAAATAGCTGGGAATCTCCACCAGTATCCTGTGTTGGCAAGAGAGCAAAGAAGGCTCCCTGCATTTTAAGTGAGTCCATTCATTCCCCCACCCCACCTTGCAAACTTATCAGGGAAATGGACAAGGATAAACAGTCTTCATCTTGAGGTGATTTGCAGAATCTATCCCTGGCAAGACTGGAATGTGCATGTCACTGAGTTCATGGATCCATTTTAGTATATGTATATGTCTATATCTATATCTAGCTAGCTAGCTACTTAAATATATATATCATTTTTGCTTTTCTATTTTCTCTTCCACTTAAGCCTTCTTTCCCATAGTTAAAGAATAATATCTACAAAAGACAGATATCCTAAGTCTTCTACCTATTATCTTCAGGATAATTAGGTCTGAAGACCAATTAATATTATTCTCAGTTCCAGGTCCTAAGAAACTGTAGAAATCTTAACTCAAACTTTTTTAAAATTTCTTTTTTAAGTGAGAAAAAAGGTGTAGTGCTCTGGTGAGACTAGACCAGCATTTTTATGATTTTCCAGTGCTACTTTTGAATGTATAATGTTAATTTAGAAACATAGCAAGGTGAAATCTCACTTGATGTACACTAATGGGAGTGGTAGTCTGATTAGTGCAAAACTTGAATTATGTATTTTCACCAAATGCAGTTTTATTAGATTATAAACTTTCAAAAAATAAGTTTTATGTCTTTTTATATTCCCAATGCCTACCACTGTGCCTTCCCCATAATTGCTGTAGAATGGAATTGAATGTAGGTACATAAAGTAACATAGTTTAGATTAGCAAAGTATGAGAGGCATGCCTGACTAAGGAGAGGTTTTCAGACTAGTTTTAATGAATAGATAAGATTGTGCACAATTAACTGTAATTGTTTGGTTGCTAAAATAATTTATTCTCTTAAATAGTTTAATTTGTATAACACTCTTTATTTGTTGCTCTTTTCCATAAAGGGTACAGAGGTAAATTTAAGCCTATTTACTTAATGGAGAAAAATTGCAAATTTTGAGTTAGTCCAGTAAAATTAATGAGGTTTATTATGCTATTGTCTGAAAGGAGAATGAACTTCTCACCATCAGTGACTGGGGCAATATTTGTTTATAATTTAATCCCTTCATCTGGCTGGCTCTGGGCATGAAGTGATGTATTGGCATAATGTCTACATTGAAATTTCTAAATTGACATCATTACCATAACAGCCTTCTTTGGGGAATTGCTTTTTTTTCTTTTCTTTGTATTTTTTTATTTAAGCTTAACAAGCCAAGCATTTGAAAACATATGCATTCCAATAAATAAAAAGGGGGAATTGTATATGAAAACAGAAACTTCTGTTACATGGATTTTTTATTTTTAAGATGTTTGTTATTTCATGTGGTAATAACAAAACTACCCTTTTAGTTTGCATCCCTTTCTAACACTATTCTTCTGCATAAGTTGGATTAACATGCTTTTTTTCTATTCTTCTAAAAAAAAAATTGTCACTTCTCAGTAACTCCCCCCTTTACCAAAAGCCCTCTCCTCTAACAAATAAGAATACATTGAAACCAAATGGATACATTGGCAATGCTCGAAAATGGGTCTCATTCTATACCACAATTCTTGGGAGATTTTCCCAGGACACATGGACTTTAAGAGATCACTTGAATGGTGGCATCCCAGAGTAGGATCACCCCTTACAGCTAAAGGTTTTCAGTTCAGCTAAATGGGAACCCCAAACTGGGACGAGGGATGATGAAGACATACATGATTTGGGCTTGTCACAGGTACCCTTACCAATCCCTAACAAAAAATTCATTGATTTTTTTTTTTTCCCCATAAGACTTTGGTAACGGTCTGCCACCACTTAGAGAATTAAGAACTGTCTGTTGAAGAATGATTAGTGCCTGTTCTCAGTGTCTTTTCATCCCCTCATACCTCTGACAGAACATTCAGCTGACTGCTTAAAGTGCACCATTTGTTGTCATGGTGAAAGGGAATCTTGGAGTACAATTTAGATATGTTTCAAGTACACATTGTCACATTACAGAATACACATTAACACAGATTTACACATAAAAAAGGCTTTTATGGTTTTTCCCACTTGATTGCAACTCCAAATCAACTATCTCAGCAGCTTGATGTTACTGTGAGCTTAGAGTCAGGAAGATGAAAGTTCACATTAGATTCAGACCATTGCTCCCTGGGAAACCTAGGCAAATCATTTAACTTTTGTTGGCCTCAGTTTCCTCAACTGTAATATGAAGATAATAGTAGCAACTACCTCCCGGGATTATTCTGAAGATCAAATGAGATAATATTTGTAAAGCCCTTAGGGGAAGGTGAGGGAATAAGCATTTTTATATGGCACTTACTATGTGGCAGACACTGTACTGAGTGATTACCGCAGAGCCCAGCACAGAGTTGGTGCTATCTAAATGCTAGCTACCATTGTTGTTATTGTGATAGCTGAAGAAGCGCAGCCTTTTCTTGTCTGTCTGTAGGTTCACATCTCTATTCCCAGTGGATAAATTCTTCTCATAAGCAATTGAATCTTGACTAACTTTCTACTCATCAAACTGCCCCGCACTAAACTCTACCTTTCTCTTGGTACAAGATTCAGAACAAAGTCCCTAACAGCGAACCTTTTGGCTCCCTTTATTTAATTCAACTCCACATTTTCTGAAGCCAATTTGAATGTTCTTCATAGCTCAATTTGGATGGCTTGCCTCCGACCTCGTGTTTCCACTTTGTCGCTCTCTCTGCTCACACTGCCATCATTCTAAGTTCAGCCCCTTCTCATCTGGACTATTGTTATTAGCTCCTAATTAGTCTCTCTGTATCAACCTTTCTTCTCCAAACTATGTATAGTTTAGATACCAAATACCAAATGATACTCCCAAAGCACAAATCTGATTATATCGCCCCTCTCAGCCCCAAGATGCTTCCCTGACTTTCCATATAAAGGTAGATAACACACAAAGTCCTGGACATTTAGATCTTTCCCTCTACACTGATCTCTCATTATTCCTCCTCATCCTATTTTTATTGTCAACAGATTGGTCTGTTTGCTATTAACCCATGCATTCCCATCCGTCTCCCATCTCTGGCCCTTTGCAGAGGACATTTTCATCTTTCAGAGCCTCTTGAAGCTCCCTTCCAAATTCAGCTCAACTGCCATTTCCTACAAGAATCCTTTCCTAGGTTTCAGTCTCCGGTGGCACACCCAACTTATTTATGTTTATTTTGTATGGCACTCCCAACTGTTTTATATTTATTCTGCATGTATTTGGAATGTCCTTAGTGTGCATGTTGCTTTACTTTGTTTTTCCCCAAAAGGGTAGTTTTCCTTAAGGAAAGACTGTAATTTGTCTTTATATCCTCAGGGTCTACCACCTAGTAGGCAGCTTAATAACTGCTTGTTGGATGGAATTAAATTGAACCTCAGGATAATAAGCATTTATATCTCTCCATATCCCAAGGTCTCTTTCTTTTCCTAGAGAAATATTAGCATAAAAATTAGCATGAATTTTGCCCTTAATAGGCATTTAATTACCATTACTGCACCTGCCTCATAAGATCAATTGAGATTATACATATATACAAGTGTATATAAAGCTATTTGCAAACACTGTAGTGCTATGAATTATTATTATTAATTCTCATTATGTTAGTGGGGATGATTTGTAGTCTCTTTCAGGGAGACAGTTACTCTGTAAAATGAAGTTTATCTGTAGAAGAACTAGGCTTAAAAGCAAAGAAGTAGAAGGAAGACACTGTCAGACATAACATAAGAGCATTCAGAAAAAAAGACTTAAATGGATGGTCATATAAAGAGACAATATGGTATAAGAGAAAGCATATTTGATTTACGGTAGTAATCATTGAGGACAGTTCTCAACGACTTTCAATTTTGCAAATATTTTTCTATTCATTATCTTATTTGAGCCTCAAAACAACTCTAAGATACTGTAAAAATTATTATCCCTATTTTACAGATGAATATACTGAGTCTTTAGCAAGATTAAATGGCACACAACTAATAACTGTCAGATACAGAATTCTAGCCTCCCCCTCACCTGAGTTTAAGCCTAACAACTTATCTGTTATTCTAGGCAGCTTCATTGAGTCCCATGTATTCATTCCATATGGACCCTCAATTATATTTCAGTTTCTCTGGCCTGAACCAGCCTGAGGTTATATCTTTGGTGTCTGGGAATAGCTTTTTTGTTTTTGCCACATAAAGTGATTGTTTAGTTTCAAGTAGTGCCAAGGTAGCATAATGTCCAGGAGTTTAGAGGCTGAGGGAGAACTCTGAACTCATAGTCAGGTTCCAGGTCCATTATTTATTACTGCCACTAAATTATCTATCTAGCTGTGTGGCTTTGGTTAACCTATTTAGCCTCACTGGGCTAGTTTCCTCATCTGTGAAACAAGACATTTCTTTCAATTCTTTCAAGCTCAAAAGCTACAATCTTTGATTTCATGTGATCCTTAGATGTCCCTTTTTACTTCAAACTCTGTTAGCCTTATTATTCTTTTATCATTATTTAATATCATTTTTCTAAGAAAAATCCTAGATAGTGTATACTGTGTTTGAATAGCATACTTAGTTCTTGTATACATCTTTCAAGGAAGCATGATAAAAGGGAATGAACATTCATTTTCAGAGTAGGCAATTTCTTTTTTTTGTAAACACAATGGTTAGTTTATTAAAAACATCCTTCAAGAAAAATATTCTTAGTGAAATATGCCATATTTGTCATTGCAGAAATTTAGATGTCATGCTATTTAAGTATATTAACTTGATGATTTATTGTTGGCCACAACATGCACAAAACCTCACTTGTAACAGAAGTACACATTTTAAAAAGGCTGAAATAATAGAAGTACCACTTTATAAATATTGACTTGTCTTCCATATTCTTACAAAAGAATCATTTTTAAAAGGCACTTTAATTATATTGAAAAAGGTATTCCCAATGAAATCCCATACTGCAATATTCTACGTGAGGTTTGTCATTGATTATGCTAAATGTCTTCTGTTTGCAAAGAGAAAAAAATTAAATAAATTTACTGAAACCACAATATAGTTCATGTAATATTTGTGTATGTATATATTTTACAGATCTATATACACTCCATATGTATATGTTTCACACACATATACACATATGTATTTGTATACACATACAAATTTATTTATTTGATTTGTTTTATGCTAATGATATGAGAGAAATACCTTCCTTGTCATATATATATACATACATGTATGTATATGAACATTGTCAATGCATTATTTTTTGCTATATATGATTAAAGATATTGTTAAAAATTCTACTGGCTTTATGCGTATAGGAGGCATCATAACTGAAGCTGGCAGGTCAAAGTGCCATTGCTATTTCATAGAATTAAGAAGCATGAGGTCTATAAAGGGAACTTAAAAATCTTCTACTCCAATCCTGTCATTTTTTAGTTATGGAAACTGACGCTGAGACATGTTAAGTACTTGTGCAAGGTCATATAGGAGAAGGCCTGCTTTTACTAAAACATGGATCTCCCTACTAGCAACCAGGCCAATACTCTTTCCGCTGTGTCCTGCTACTTCTTGTCATGGCTAGCCATTTAACTTGGTCTTCTGAATATTTTTACATATTCAGGAGACATGCCTCCTTTGCCTTCTTTGTATTTCAGTCTAAGTACATCACAGAATAGAGCTATCTTAACTCTAAAGACAGCTGAAAAGTAGATGTCTGAAAAATAATGAACAGTGTAAAAGAAAGGTCATCTCTGAGAGCAGAGACTCAGACTTAGGGGAAAGGAGAGGGCACTAGAAGGGAGAGCAAGAAACTTGTCCAGGAAAAGGTAGGTTTAAAGCTGTCATGAAGGAAGTCAGGAAAGCTAAGACATGGAGGTGAGGAGGAGAATATTCTTGACATACATGGGCAACAGTCAGTGCAAAGCCTTGGAGTCAGGAAATGGAGTGTTGTGTGTGAGAAACAACAAATAGACCAAGGAAACTGGAATGTAAAATGATTCGAGAGGAGTAAAGTGTGGAAAGGTAGGAAGGGGCCGGGTCATGGCTTTAAATAACAACCAGGAGATTTGTATTTGAAATCAGAGGTAATAAGGAGCCACTGATGAGCAAGGGGCTGACATAATCAGACAGTCTCTTCAGGAAAATGACTTCCACATCTGAGTGGAGAATGGATGTGAGTGGGGAGAAGTTTGAGGCAGTTAACCATATATATAAGATTCTTCTAATAGTACATAGAAAAGCAAGAAGGCTTATGCATGGTTGGTGTTTGTGTGAAGGTAGAGAAGGAACCATATGTGAAATATGTGGAGAAGGTAAAAGCAATATATTTGACGTCAGATTGTATTTTGGGGAAGTGAATGCAGGGGTGTGCTAGAGTGGGCTTGAAACAACCATCTTCAAATTGGCTTCTTAGAATCAATTTACATTTTCAGTGTGAACATTTATACCCCAGAAACTGTCAAATGCTACAAATCAGGACTTTTTATTGTTTAATTGATTTTATAGAATTCAGAAAGTGATGGAGAAAATGTTAATAATGTAGATGTTTAAAAGCATTTCCTATGCACATGTTTTTATTTTTGTTTCTTGAGAGCCAGATGTTAAAACTTTTACCAGCACAGGACCGGTGAGTGTGCGTGAGGACTGCAGAATGACACACCAAGGTTGCAAGGCTAGGTGATTAGGAGGATGCAGGATAATGGCTCTCTGGATAGTAATAGTAATAGGGGAGACTGGAATGAGGGAGAGTTTGGGGAAAAGATAATAAGTTATGATTTTGAAGATGTTGAGTTTGAGATGCCTGTGAGGCAAACGGTTTGAGCTATCCAAATGACAGTTGGTGGTGAGGGACTCTATATAGAGCTCAGGAGAGCTATTAGGATCAGATATATAGATATGGGAATCCTGAGACATAAGGATTGAACTTTAATGGAAGAAGAATAAAATATGAAATAAAAATGTATATTCTGGAGGAGAAATTAAATATTGAATATGAGAAAACTTAAAGTAGTTCCAGACTCAAGCTGTAGCTAGGTGCTTATTTTTTGAAGGGTTCGTTTATAACTGTTAGACTAAATATAGTGATACAGTTTATTTCTGATTCAAGTTACATAAATTTGGGTTTCATATTTTCCCAAGATATTTTATTTATTAATTAATTTTATTAAATATTCTCAATTACATAAAAATTAACATTTTTTCAAAATTTTTAGTTCCAAATTCTCTCTCTCCATCCCTTCCCTCCCTCTTGAGAAGGCATGCAATTTGATATATATATATATAAATATACGTGAAATCATGCAAAATATATTTTGATATCAGCCATTAAACTTGGGTTTAATATTAAGAGACATTCCAAGGCAAAAAATGAACAGTAAGAAAATAATGTTGCTACTGCTACACTATAGAAATGTTCCAAGATCATAGAGATAAAAAAAGCTACCATGCAATTTCAATGTCTAGGAAAGAATTACAACCAAAAAAAAAGAGACATGTGAATTTCAAAAACCAGCCATCAAGGGAAAAATGTACACATAAATAGATGAGCCAATCTCCTTCTGGGAGAAAAAAATACACTCCAACTATACTTAACACCCAAAGTAACTCACTAAGTCTGTGCTGGGAATATTTGTGCGACAAACACAAAAGACATCTGAAGACTAAGCTAGAGAAGACAAGCTATCTCTTTGTATCTAGTAAGGATTAGCATTGTCCAATTATAGATTTTTTGGCTGAATGAGGAAAAATAAAACCCAGCTGCTATGGTTCCAAAACCACAACCCATTTTTAGCAATGAAGTGATTTAAAGGACTAACTGCCTCAAAAGACATTAAAATTAATTTAATTGGATTAATAAAGGAAAATACTATTAGCATAATTTACTTCCCCAGAATTGCTCTAGTTTATAAAATCTGCTTCCTCGTAACTCTGGATGGTTTTTATGGTGGTTCGTCAAACACTGCCTCATGCCATTCAGCATATTTCTAAGCCTACCCTTACCCATTCTTCTCTGATATTTACGAGACACAGATTTGCCTCAGACTTTATTTCAGCTTTTCAAGTCTGGCCACACAGTGTTTTGATGGTGTTATCAGGTACACATGTTTCATCTAGCAAACAGATTGCCAGACATCCTCCAACAATATTTATACACCAAGTAATACAGGAAATCAATCTAGGGTCAGACTTAAGAGTTTTAAATTCCCCCCCCCCCCATGTCTGCCCTCATGAATTCATAGTTCTCCGTACATAATATTTGGAGTGAATCTGTCCTTTTAGCTCGATGAGCTCTGGTAAAAACTGGCCATTCCAAACAAACATAATTTAGTAGTTTAGTACATGAAAATATAACCAAACTCTTATACCAATTGTTCCTTTTGTTTCTTGTCTTGGTTTTCTTGATTCCGTCATATAATTCATACTACAGGTTATTATCTCCAACTGCTAGTGATACTCTAATTAGGGTTAAGAATTATTTTGGCCTGCAACAAATGGCTAGTTTCTAAATTGGCTGAATAACCACTGCTGACATCCTACTCTCAGGAACTTGTCACCACCTCTAGCTGATTATTGTCAGGTCACTGTAACGGGGAGGATGGGGCAGCTCAGTGGGTAGAGCACTGAATTTAAAATTATGAAGAATCATCTTCATGAGGTCAAATCCAGCCTCAGACATTTATTACCTGAGTGAACCTGGGCAAGTCACTTAACATTGTTTGCCTCAGTTCCTTATCTATAAAAGAAGCTAGAGAAGGAAAAGACAAAAATCACTCCAATATCTCTGCCAAGAAAACCTCTGATGGGATCATGGAGAATCGGACATGACTGAAAAATGACCTAACAATAAATGTTGCCTCTACTGGAGTCAGTCTTCATTTCCAGTAGAGCATCTCTCACCACGTTTTTTGCACCCTTTTTTGGACTATATTTTCCACTAGAATGTAAGCACCTGGAGGATGAAAACTATCTTTCTTCTTTTAATTTCTATATTTCCAGTCTATAGCACAGTTCCAGGCATATAGTTGGTGCCTAATAAATACTTGTTGACTGACATACACAGAAATGGTGCATTTACATATACACATATGGGACTAATTAAAGACAGAAAGATAAGGTAAATGGTAACCACAGATTTCTATAAGTAAAGGTAAAGGAGATTTATCCATTTGATATATAATTCCAGGGTTTCAGTCACGATGTTAGCTATAGTTCCCATTCTTTTCCCTCAAGCCCTAAGTTAAATGTTCCAAACCTATACATTCAATTTACTGGGGTTTTTTTCTTTGCACAGACAGTTCTGGGTTTGTTTCTTCCATCATCACCCTGCATCTACCTCATGGGACCTAATTTATTTCCTCCAGAGCCAGTCATGGCATGCTTGTAATTTTGGAGGACATTTGATAAATATATTTTTTAAACTTGGTAAATCAGCCCCAGACAGTATTGAAGTTTGTTTTGGCACCCACCTCCCACCAATCTTTGCACTACTGTTCCTCCCCTGAACTAATCCATCCTGTTGCTGGCAGCTGGGCAGTAACTCAGATAAGTGGTTCTAAGGTTGCTAACCAATGTTCAAAAAATAAACAAGACTCACAGAGTCAGAACTTGGTTGAGTGGAAAGAATATTCTTACTGGAGTTAGAGGCACAAGGGTTTAAATCCTGTCTGTGAAATTTACTACCTTTGTGACACTGCTCAAATCACTTTACTTCCTTGGGCCTCCATTTCCTTCAGCAAAGTGAAGAGACTGGACTAAGCAGCCTCCTAGCTCCCTTCAATGGTCTGTCTCCTCCCATATACCCCACCAGCAGGGCAAATCAGCTGCTATAACAGTAGCATTTTTCTCCCAGTCTCCATCTCCTTGTGATTTCTTTTCCTATCATTGTTCCCATTAATGTTCATCTAAAACTGAATCTATTTATATAAAAAAAAGTGTTAAGGGGGAGGAATGATTTCCTTTAAATCTAAAACCAACATGAATACTGAGGTCTAAATGCTTGCCTTTCTGATCCTTTAAAACTCTCCAGAGATTAGAGTTTCAAAATCACATATTTTATTTTTAATAATGAGGATGATTGAAACATCTTCCCCCAAAAAAGAGGTTAAAATCATTTTAATTGGATTAGTTAAGGCAAAGTGGCATTAGGATAGTTTACTCTATCCAGAATGTTCTTTCGTATTTATTCTATTTGCTTATTAATTCAGGTGATTATTCAATTGATGGAAATTTAAATTCTGGGCAAAACATAAGGCAAGGGGCCTTATATTAAATCACACTAATCAACCTATTCTGCCTACTTGGAAGGCACTAGGAGTGTAAGGGGAAAGGAACATGAGTAACTAGCTTCATTTTCTCCATAGATACTGCCTTAAACCAAATAGCTTTCAACTAGGAATACCCTACTCTGTGAGAACTCCATCAGAAATTTCAAGAGGACTAGCTCTCTACTTCCATTTAAACACATAGCTAAGAGTGGTCAGAGAGACTCAGAACACATTTCTGTTCCTTTTTAACCCATTTTTTCTCCCGATGTGACTTTCAAAATGTTTGATTTAAGAGGGGAAATTTAGTCCAGTAATTTTTATGAGCTGTTCAGACTTGAACCTGGTAACATGAAATCATGAATTGTTAAGGCTAGGAGGGAATTAGGAGCTCACATTTTCTAGGCAAGGATACCAAGCACTGAAGTGAATTGTTCAAGTTCATTAACAATATGTATATCCTCAAATATGCATCAGATTTGTTTTGTTCTAGGGTTAGCTTGATTATAGAACTCAACTATGTCCTATATTCTCAGTCCTCAGTTTTTTGGTTAACACTTTAAAGAAGAAGAAGAAAAAAGGAAACCCTAGTGCTAACCTATGGATTCTCCCACTTCAGGGGAAGTTAGATGGTATGAGTACTATATGTATTTTATTCCCATTTTTTCTGATTGCAAGGCATTCTAAAGTTGCCCAGGAACAGTTTCTAGAGCATCTCCTCCTCAAAAGTAGTACCCTCCATCTGTGTTTTGCCAATTAAATATTCATTCGGATCAATAGCTTCTCTTTTAAAATGTGCATGTGGTAGTGGGCTAGATCCTATAGCCATATAGTCAATAAACTACCATTTATTTAGAAACTACTGTGGATCAGGCACTGTAATGAAATCCCATGAGTATAAAATTAAAATTCAAAGAATCTCTGCTCTTAAAGATCTCATGTTCTTCTATACACACATAAGTAGATATAAAATTATGTGCCAAATAAATACAGGTAGTTTCGTGAAATGGAGGAGAGAAATTAGTATCTGAGAATGTTCTGAAAAGGCTGATTTAAGAGATGGCTTTGAGCTCAGTTTTGAAAGAATCTAGGGATTCTGAGAGGTCAAGGTAAGGAGTACATTTCAGCAAGGGGGCCTGTCCTGCATAAAAGTATAGAGACCAGAAATGAGATGTTAAGGCCATTTTTTTTTTTCAGGATTGTAGAGTGAATGAAGATGATTAATAGTCTGGGAAAGTAGACTGGAGGCAGACTGTGTGTCAGGTGTCAGCTTCTCATGGTAAAACACATTTTAAAAAAAGTTACAGTGGTTCAAGAGTGAGAAGTGGTGCGTTCAGCCTTTTTTCCCTCTTATAGGAAATTCACTGTCTTGGGGAATCGTTACAGGAAACCAAGACAGCAGCCATTCATTAATATAATGGCAACTGCTACTTTATTAATGGAATTAACAGTTCTGATCCTAATGAGCCCAAAGCTATTTAGCTATTGTTGCTAAATGTATCTCTTCTCCCCTGGAATTTTTCTGCTAGACTAATTTGTAATTGCTGGACAACTGAGTAAAATAATAATAGCTAACATTTGTATCCAGGGATGTGCTGGTTACTGTTTAACAACTAGCTCTCTGTGGGGGAAAAATACACAAGACACATTTAAAGTTTAATTGCATTATCATTGTATCTAGACGATCAATAAAACATTGAGTTGTACCCTTTGCTGATTTGAGATGTAAATACTCATGCAGAAAATTTGACAGTTGGCTCTTTTGAGATAGATTGTAATCTGGCTCCAGCATACCCTTGTTACACAGCATTGTAAGATTTCCAGACAATTTACATAGATGATCTTATGTGATCCTGAAGACAACCCTGTGAAGTGGGCATTATGATTATGCCCATTTTATAAATGAGGAAACTGAAAGAATTTAGGTGACTGGTTCAGGATCACACAGGATCACACTTCATTTCCCTACAAAGTTAGGGTTATGTGTATAAATCATAGGGTAGGACAGTATTTGGAGATAAATTTTTGCATTATAAAAAGGTTCAGAAAGATCATGTGAATGTGGTGAAGGTAAACATATAGAAAAGTGATTTTGATCATTGCAAAGCAATGAAATATAAAAGAAATGCATCAACAAAGCCATATTCCATCATGCCCATTAATTGATCAAACTATTAGTAATTAGCTTATGTACAGAAGGTAAAAAGACTCACTGCTGATGGTATTACAGGTTGGAGCGGACGGGATGAACATTTCTTTCACCAACATTTACCAAACACAAATTTCAAATTGCATTTGACAATAAAAAAAGGAGGGGGTAGAATCTGTGTCCAAATTTTGTATTTTTAAGTAGGAGTCATAAATCTCAACTAGAAATATGCGCTAAGGTACACAGAGGAGTGGACAGAACTGGGAAATGTATTCTGTGTTCACACTGAAATAGGAACCAAGATCTGATGGGATTTTTGAATTCTGTGTAGGGCTTTGAATTTACTTCTTCTCGGGTGCCTGTATTGCACATTCTTACAGAGCACATGTTCAATGCTTAAGTCTGTGGATTTTTATTTGATGAAGAAGTTAAATTTATACCTTTTCCCTGGATGGAAGATATAATTTTTGATTAACACATTGCCACTGTGGCTTTTTGATGACAGTCATTTATTCTTATGAACATTCAAGTAATAGATGAAGAATGAAATTGAACATTTTGTAAAAGGAGACCATAAAGGAATTCATTAACCTTTTAAAATTACTCTCACATCTTATGTGTTGTTTTCCACAATTCATATTTTGACATTAGGTCTCATTTTTTTTGTCCAGAAGTATGGAAATCAGCCAGCCTGATTCTTCTATTAAAATGGATTATTAATGTTATTATTATTATTTCTGGCCACAAGAGGAGTAAAGAAAAGTGATTGAAGTTAATAAAAGAAATATGCTTTGGTTCTGGAATAGGCTTAAACAATCTCCTGTTTGCTAGGGTTGCTTTTCCAAAAAAAAAAGAAGACAAATCATGTATTTTACTCACAATGAAGTAAGGGGATGCAATAAAATCAAATAATGTGTTTTACATTTATTTAAATAAGCTTACAGTTTCGTAGTTATCAAGCTTACCATTGTTGCTGAGACTTCTAAGAATCTATTTAATTGGGCTTGGCATGTAACCCCTGTTTGGGACTTGGGTGGGTGGGGTGCTGAGATTGGAAATGCCCTGAATTCAAGAGTTCTGAGCTGCTGTTGGGTTAGAGCCCATCAGATTTCCTCACTGTTTGTACTAATATGTTGAGCCCTGGTGGGAGGCCACCAGTGTGCCTAAGCAGGGGTGAACCAGTTGGGGAAGGGGAACAAGTTAAAGTTTCTGTGTTGATCAGTAATGGAATTATGTTCACTAGTGGGCATGGAACTTCCAGCCCAGAGGAAAGATACAGAGACCTAGGTCCCCACCCTTCCATTTTTTTTAAAGCAACAGAAAAGAATCTAGTTGGTTGATAGCTAATCAACTTCCTCTTACTTTAATCACATCTATCCTACAAAATCCTCTTTGGTTCGAGTTAAAGATGATACCACATAAAGGCATCCTTTGTAGTAGATGAGGGATGTCCAGCCTGCGATTTCATTGGCAGAGAACACCATTGAAGAAAGTCCAGCCTGCAATTTCATTGGCAGAGAACACCATTGAGGAAACTCATTCTCCCAATGCAAATTAGCAATTGTCTGGAAGTTTACAGAGAGTTACCTGGGGCACTGAGATGATAAGTGACTTGTTCGCAGTCACACCACCAGAATGTGTCAGAGGCAGATCTTAAGCCCCAGAATTTTCTGCCTCCAGTGTCTACTACTCCTTGCTGACTTTTGTGAAATCAGCTGAATTTAGATAGCGTTTTAAAATAAAATTATTCAAGTAGCTTCCTTAAATTACAAGATTGATAGATCATCCCATATGAATTATCAAATATATTTGAGCTTAGTATATTCTACCAGAATTAGGCCCCAGATAGTTGAAAAGAAAACCCTATTTATGCGTTGAGTTTAGATGTGCACAAATAAGGAAAATATTTTGAATCATGTACTATCTTAGAATTTAGGGGTTTATTTCTTTTCTTTTCTTTTTTCAATCAGCCAAATGAACTTATATTGGATTATGGTAAGAATTTAATAAGGACTTGTTTAAAAAAAAGATTAGTCATTTTGTACATTTTCTGTTAATTAGCTTTGAAAAAGTTCTTTTAAATGCTCCTAAATGTGTTTAGGAGTGGAAGCTCGATACTATTGAATTGTAGTTTGGTTAGGTCTAGAAAGGCCAAGAGGACCTAAACAGCATGTATTTCCTTCAGGACAACAGCAATTCTGTGTAGGGCAGTGATGTCTTACTGTGTGTAAACTGCATAGATGGTTCAGAGAAGGCCTTTCTGTTAGTAAGTGGTATCCCACAGCTCCATAGAGTAGACTGAGCCCTTTGAAAAGTGGCATCTGAAGTCTTAAAGACCTCAGCATCCTCCCTCTTGCTTGTTCTTGAGTTCTGACCACTTTGAGCTGGGGGTTATAGAGCAGTTTAATTTCTACTTTCAGCAAATTCAGCCCTGAATCACAGCAGTGTGGAGTCTTCCTCTCCACTCATTACTCTCTCCCTCTGAGTGAATAAAAGTCCAAGGATACAAGCAGCTTATGTACTTTTTCTAAACTGCAAAACATATAGCTATTACAAGTCAAGTGGCCCCTTTGGCGTACTTCGTTTTTCTTCCTCTCTGGTTTTACCCATTCCTTTGACCCTGCATGAATTTTCTTCTCTTCTGTATTTCTGCCTGGTTTTGCAAAACATTTCTATTTACCTGTCACCCTCAAGGCCTTCTATTTCCAAATCTCTTGAGCATTAATTGTTTTGACTAAATGGTGGCCTACAGGTTCTCTGTTTTGTTTTGTTCCTATTTGAAACAGGTTAGGGCTTCATGCAAAGAATTATCATTAGAGAAAGTCTTTGTGTGTTAAGGAACCAAAACTCTTGAGGAGAGAGGGCCACCCTTTAGATTCACTTTGTCATGCCAGACTTTTTAATAACAAGCACATTGACCTTATTGCCAGGCTTTATTTTTTGGGTTCGTTCTTTAAGTTCTGGAATATTAATTAATAAGCATTTAAGTACCTCTCATGTGCCTGTCACTGAACTATGTTAGGTGTTTATATAGTTTTACCAGTCCCTAAAAATCCATCCATGTATATAAACATAGAATAAATATATAAACATAGAGTATATATAAACATAGAATATATTAGACAAACATAGACTATTAACATATATAAACATAGAATGAACATAGAGTAAACCCTACTGGTGAAATTCTAAGAAATCAGTGATATAATGCCTATGTTTCTAAATCATCTAAAGGTTTTACCATCTAGAAAATTAAATTCTTCCTTCACATTCTGAAATGTACATATTTTTCTTTTCTCCATTTCCTTTTTTTAATATTAAAATTTTAATTCTTCATCATTCTTTCACTGTATTCTGATTTTCCAGTCAATTCCATATACAAGCATATCTCCCTTACTCTAAAGATTAGACATTTCAACCACTTGGTTTTACTTCATCTACTAAATCCATGCTCTCATGCCCCACAATGACCTGTAGGTGATCCTGGGTTTTCAAAAAAGTGCTTTTTAAAAGAATTGAATCTGATCAGAATTATTAAACTGAAAAAAAACCCCAAAACTTTAGGATGGGCACAGGGACATCCCCTTTGTCACCTGAGAATCTTACTAAGTTTGGGACAGTCAATCCTCATATTGATCACAGCATCTTGCTTTGTGTTGGTGGAGGAAAATCTCACCTAAGAAATCACATTTTATTGGAATATCCAAATATTGATTTTTATTGTAAGCTCCTTAAAGGCAGTGACTATCATTTTTCCATGCCAGTCTTTCATGCCAAGCACAATTCCAAGCACATAAATTTTTTCTAAATATTTGTTGAATTGAAGCTTAATTTTCCTAAGTATTTGTTGAATTAAATATTAAGACACAGACAAATTCCAGAAAGAATGTTCAGAATTCAAGTTGGGTTTATGCTGTACTCTAGAAATCAGGAAATTTGGTTTTAAGCCATGACTGCTCCACAAAGTACGTGTGTCACCTTGGGCAAATTACCCCTCCTTGGGCCTCAATTTTTTCAACTACAAAATGGGTAGATTGGGCTAAATACTCTATATCTTTTGTCTTTAAAAAATTCTGATTCTAACTTATATTAAGCCTTGACCCTCTACAATAATGTTTATGAAGACAGACATTATTACAAATACTATCTCTGAGATTACAAATTTATATGATTGATTTTTAATTTTATTTTTATTGAGGGATTTTGTCACGCAGTTTTTATGCTCAGCTTTAAATCAGTGATGGTTTTTAGTTCAACTGATGTACAACTCTTGAATTTAGACACTATAAAAAATATAGGCTAGTAGAGGCATTGAGGAGACCCAGCACAGTGCCCTCCAGAGAAAGGCAGTTGGCAACTTTCAGACATACCTTGGTAACAAAAGTTGACCTTTTGTTGTTTTTTGTTTTGTTTTAATATGGGCAGACTACAAGAAAGTAAAGTTCTTAAGCAGAGTGGGTCAGCAATGCATTAGCTTTTCCTTTTGAGGTTATCAGTGGGGTTAAAGGTTGTCAAGGTAAAACCTTTTAGGGAATAATAATAAGGGAAGAGTATTCACTGAGCTGCCCAAGTGCAAACACTAATTCTCTTTTCAGTTTTTTGTCTAAAGTTCTGCAATAGAGTCTTATTTGCATGCTAATGAAGAGAAGCCAACTGTGCAATTTGCCAGGAGGGGGAGCAGAAGTAGAAAGGTGAAAAAGGTCTAAACTAGTCTGAAAACTGGTTGGTTTGTTTCTCCTGTTTTCTTTTCAAAGTTTTACTTTGCCAGCACATTTGATGTAGCTTGTTTACGTTTCATGTAATGAGCTGTGATTATAGTATGGAGCTCCAATGAAGCAAAAAGAGTTTAGTTGTTCACTCAGAAAGCAGCTGGGGATTGGGAAGACATGAAAATATTTGGATGGCAGATAATGCAATAAATAACTGGCCAACCGAAAGCATTCTGCATCGTAATCTCAAAATTCAGAAGGTGTGAAACATCTACATCTCTCCTTTTCTTCCGCCTCTTGGCCTTCCACCCTTTCCCCGACCCAATTCAAACATGGAAGCGTTAAATGCATGATGCTCTCGGGTTCTGCTTCTTGCTACTTTTCCTGCCTGTCACTTTCACTTGTTCTCCTCAAGTATGACAGCAAAATAAAAACAGTTTTTAAATATTAATATGAGATTTCAAGAAGTATATCTTGGAAGCACTGAATCACAGAAAATTGAAAAACATAATCTGTAGTTTTGAAAGCCATCCAATTTCCTTTTATTTACAACCTCTGAGCCATTTCACAAATTGGAAAGCAACCATCCACCCATTTCATGTTTAGATTATGATATGTTTAAAAGATCCAGAGCCGTTTATCAGTATGCAATTGCCATCTCGTTGAGCAAATCCAGATCAGAGGTAAATGGGAAAATTCCCCAAATGCTGATTTGAAGCAAAGTCGTATAATATCCTGAATTATGAAAGCTAATACAACAACCCAGGTATTAGTAAACATCATTATTACGTGCAAGTATTTGATTGTGTAAGAATGATTGGGATAGTTTCTCCTTTTTTTCCCATATTATTTACATTACTGCATCCGAATTAGGAGTTTATTCATTGCTAGATGCTAGGTTAGTCAAAGAAAAGCATTTCAAAGTAATTCAGCAAGTTCATGAAAGCAGAGAATGGTGGAATTTAACAGTTTAAAGGGCCTTGAAGAACATGAAGCCCAATTTGCCCTCCTGCATTTAGATTAAATGTGTATTTATCTTAAGTAGTAGAAGTACAGCACCCTCATCATTGAAATCAAAAAGTCGTTGTCATTTTAGCATCTATTTTCTCATTCATCAAGGCTTTTTCCAAAAATCCCTAACAAATAAGAAAAAATAATAAGTTGGAGTTAAAAGCAGCATGGTATAGTGGATAGGGCACTGGGCTTAGGAAGATGTGAGTTCAGATCTGTCTCAGACGTTCAATAGCTGTGTGACTCTTGGCAAGTCACTTAAACTCTGTGTCTCTGTCTCCTCATCCATAAAATGGGAGGATTGGACTTTATGGTCTTCAAGTCCCTTTCTATCTCTAAAGCTACAATCTGATGTTTCTTCCTTTTATTCACTCAAACGGTACCCTGCGGTAGAGGATACAAGTGTAAAGTTGTAAGAGCAAAAAGAAGAAGAAGATACTAGGGGTATAGATAATAAAATAATCCATAAGATGATTTAACAAGTTTATATTTCCTTCTAAAGCAGAACCTTACCATAAAGAGGTTAGGTGACTTGTTCAGGGTCACACAGATTTGAACTAAGTGTCTAAACACTGGATTTGAACTCCAGTTTGCTAAAGTACAACTGCTACAATGTATTCATTGGAACATGAAGGAAAGGGGGATAATAAATATAAGATATTATTTAAGATAATGCATAATATAATTTGGAATGATTGACATGTTTTTAATTTCTGCAAAAGTGGTCTCCTACCATAGGCACAAAATACCCCTGAAATATTAGCTGTTTGCTGAGCACAAATAACTGAGGTCCTTGTGTTTCTCTGGGGCCATCTTGGAGACCCTTCTTTGGCTGTTCCACCCTTGCAATTTCTTCCCACCCAGTGAACTCCACACATATTCAAACTCCAAACAAAATCACAGAATTTTAGGGCTGGGATAGATCTTAAGGATTATCTAGCCCAAACCTCTCATTTCCATGGAATCACAAAAGCTAAAAAATTGAAAAGACAATAGAGGCCTTTGTGTCTAAACAGTCACACCTGTACAAGAATTCCTCCTAAAATTTACTCAAGTGCTATCCTGCCTTGGCCTAACCCACAGCCACTAAAAGAAGCCCCTTTGATTCTTAGATAACTTTGATTCTTAGAAAGTTTTTCCTTACATCAAGCCTAATTGTTTTTCTCCTGTGCAATTTCCACTCATTGTCCTTGATTCTGTTTTATAGGGTCAAACAGAGAAAGCATAACTTCCTCTTTCTCATGGCAGTCCTTCAAATACTTAAAGATGGCTGTTTAGGGTGATTAAGAATCAGACCTATGATTTAGTGGAATAGGAAACTACCAGGTGAGAAAACTCCATCTACCAATGTACAAGGTAGGCATGTAGGCACCGTCTTAAAAGTCCCTCCTAGAGTGCCAAGATATTAAGTGATTTGCCTGAGGTCACACAATCTCAGAGATAAGATTTGAACCCAGTTTCTTTCAAATATTCCTGGCTCTCTTACCAAGACACCAAGTTGTATCCTTGCCACAGTAACTCAATCTTGTTATTCCCCTTTTATCTACTTTAAGCTCCTACTCTGCTGAACTTTCTTCTCAAACTAGGAAACATCTTTTGCCCCTTCCTCTCTTCACTCCCTATTCCCACCAATCACATTGGCATTTTAATTTCAAAATATGATCCTCTCAAAGACATATTGTACCTTCCAGGTTAGCCTTACTTGCTTCATGAATTTGCCCATTTGATGTTTAAATGTTCAAAATGCTGCAGAGCCTCTGAATACAAGTGGCAGGGACTTTTGTTGTGGTTTCCCCCTCCTTTGTATGTCAGCACCTGACACAGTGACTTAGAAGGCATTTAATAAGTGCTTGTTGAATTGAACTGAACCTATTTACAAATGCTTCTCCTTAATGAGTAAACTATCTATCATGCTAGGGTTTGCTTTGAAAATAAGAAATTCACAATGAGGGTCAGAGATCATAGGATTGTAGATGTAGAACTAGAAGGAACCTCAAAGACTTTCTTGTTCTAATCTCCTCTTTTTACAGATGTAAAAACTGAGACCCAGGGAGGGTCAGTGACTTCCCCATCATCACACAGATAGTGAGTTTGTAATGGCACATTCTAAAAAAGACTGGAGTTATTCAAATGACACAGCATGACCCCCAAAGAAAGTTTATAGGCAAAGTCTCCCAGTTATATTTGCTGCTTATTACAAGTCCTGTTGACTAGCTCTTTATGATCTTCATTTGTTAGCTTTTTTTATGATCTTTATTTGTTTTGAGGATATCTTATGGGCATTCTGAATGTCCATTCCAAGTTAGTGAAGGATTCAGCTATTTTCCTTTGTTTTTCTTTTATTTTTGCTATTGGCCTCAGTTTAATTTGAGACCAGAGTTTGATGAGTGACAGACTATTGCTGCAAAGGTTGCTGTAGAAGAGGTTAATTGATAGAGCATGTAAAATGATAATTAAAAAAATTTTGTTAGGATTTTAGATATCTCTTTATCCAGTTGGAGTGCTATAGAATGTCAGAATGCCTCTAATTCTTTACAAAATTATCTATTTACTGTAAAGCATTAGTAGAGGAAATACGTGACTCCAGGTTTTTTTGTTTGTTTTGTTTTTTACTAACTAGCAAAAATGATTTATATTAGCAAGAGCTTTTTGGGGGTAAACCTATGGAACTAAAGAGTTTCTTACATTTTCTGTAAGGTATATTCATAAAGTAATTTTTAAATGAATTGACATAATGGCCAATCTTTGGCTGTTGCACAGTGCCTTGCTCATAGAAGATTTTTAACAAGTAAGTGTCTATTGAGTTATGAACTCTGACCCATTTGAAAAAATGTTCATTATTTTGAGAGACAGTTAAATAATACAACTGATTGAGAGTTGGGCTTAGACTCAAGAAGACTAGAGTTCACATCCATCTTCAAATGCTCATTTTGTGACCCTGGGCAAGTCATCTAACCTCAGTTAGCCTCAGTTTCCTCAACTGTTGTTTTAAGGATCAAATGAGATAACACAGTGCAGAATTTAGTAAGTGCTTAACAAATGCTTATTTCCTTCCTATGAATAAATAGGAAATGATGACAGAAATCAAATGGAAGGAAATAGATATGTCTGAGTAATGAAGAATTAAATTAAACAAAAGCATGAGCAAGCAATATAATTTTCAGTCACTTTCTCTGCTTTCTTGCCTTCCTACAATTCCTTTCCTGATATTGATTTAACAAGAGATTTACAACTCAATACTAGGAATTCTCTTCTTAATACCAATAGGAATTTGTGTATGACTGATTGTGAATCATGAAATTTTCTTAATATTTCATTTTTTCACCTTTAAAACTGAGATGAAAAAATATTATGTTCATAGAAAGTTATTGGACAGAGCAATAGGTTTGTACTCAAAAGACTTGTGTTTCTGGTTCTCACTTACTAGTTGTATGACCTTGGGCAAGTCATTGTGCCTATCTGAGCCTCATTGTCTTCATAGTTATAATGGGTAGGTGCCTTATATGTTATGTTAGATACTAGAAGAATTAAAAAACTATCTGTTGATAAAAGTCTTAAGAGTCAATCTTGGCGTCAGGTTCTGACACAGTGGATAGAATTAGAAGACAGAGTGTTGGAGTCAGGAAGAACAAAGTTTAGATCCTGCCTCAGAGATTTCATTAGTTGTATGACTCTAGGCAGGTCATTTAACCCTTCTGCCTCAGTTTCCTCCTCTGTAAATGGAGATAATAATAGCGTCTATTTCACAGTATTCATATGATAATCAAATGAGATAGCATGTATAAAACAAGCCTTCAATTGTTATGCAAATCCTAGCTATTAAATTATATTATGTATTTTAATAAGCAGTATAATAATAAAGGTTGGTTCAAAAGGGGACACTTAGTCATCTGACCAAGATGACACTTCTTAAATGATACCCAGGAGGTAAAGCTAGGGTGTGCACCATGCTTAGTGCTCAGTGACCAAGAGACACTTGATACTTCCTCTCAAGCTCTTTCCTGATTCTTTTTAATTGGTATATATATAATGTGTTTACCTGAAGATTTCCTCCCTCACAAATAGAACAGTTAATCCAGTTTTAGTCCTTTGGGATAATTTTCCATAAATCTAATATGTTGATTTTGAAAGTACATTAGTTTAATAGTCGGTATTAACCATGTCCTCCCTGTCCATGAAGTCTACAGAATATTTTAACCTGTTATTAGTAAATTGACATTGATGGTTAGATGGCAAAGTTCTTATTTAGGGGTTCTTAACTTAAATACCTACAGTCACCCTTAACTTGTTCCCTTTGTCAGAAGGCTAGATCATTGGTGTCCTTACAGTGTTTAGAATGAAAATGGACATTAAATTGGTTGACCCATTACATTAGGCCCTATGTTACTTTAAAAATTAGTTCTATATCTTTATCAAGTTGTTAACTTATTTTTAAGAAACCCTAGAGAACAGTTCAAGTCTTTAAGGATTGACAAGGACATAGATTGTGCCCATTGTTTAATTGGTGGTGGTAAATACTAGTGTTGGTTACAGATGTTAGTTTATCTTGGATACTGGGGAAGATATTTTCAAAATCAATTCAGAACTCCACAGAAGAGCACAGCAGAAGAATCCATATGACTTTACCAAGAATGACTTGTGCCAAACCCATCAAATTTCCTTCTCTCGGAGTTCCATACTCCTGGAAAGAGAATACCGGATATATTGAGGATCTAATGAGATAATGAATGAAAGGAAAGGACAGAATAAATACTTATCAAGCACTTACTGCGTGCAAAATCACTGTGCTAAGCATTGAAGATGCTAACAGGGGAGAGAAGACATGTGGAATGCTTTGGCTGCAAGTCAGGTGCAATGGTCCCTTACTCACTAGGGTGAAGCAACAGAGAGGAGGATAAGGTCTCTTCTTTAATGTCATTTCCACTGAAAAAAATCATATGAGTTTCTGATATTAAACAATGTATGAGAAGTGCTTTGCAAATTAAGGCATCTGTGAAGATATGGTATTACTGTTGTTATGTTGATTCATAGAGATGGTGGGAAATAGTTGTCTGTTTTACAAGAGAGTCTAAGTATATTTGTTAAGTTACGTAAATATGTTCTTGACCCTGTGAGTGAGCCAAGTGAAGGTACATAAAAGTCTACGTGTCAAAAGTGATTAGGAATGATGCTGCTGCTATGGAATGTATTAAGAAGAATCTATGGGGAACCATACAGTCAAGTTAGAATAATAGGTGACTGTTAGGGATCTGAATGGAGCTACCAAACATACTCTCACTAATTTTACAGATGATGCTAAATTGATTTTCAAGTGTTGCTGCTGTTGAGTGTGTGTGTGTGTGTGTGTGTGTGTGTGTGTGTGTGTGTTATTCAAGTATTTGTGGATTCATTTAGATTGAAGAATCACTATTATTTTAGTGGCGTTTATTTGTGAAGTACCTCCTTCACACAAGCCCTGTGAGCTTTGTAGTGTAAAAGAAAACAGCCTCCAAGAGGTTAAGTAACTTGATTAGAGTCACTTAGCTGGTAAATGGCAAAGCCAGAATTCAAACCCAAGTCTTCTGATTTAAGTGAAAGCTGGTTTTCCACATTGCTTCAAAGGGAGCCAAATCCTTCTCCTTTCCCCTCACCCCTTCCTTTTTCCCTTTAATTAAGTCAACTTAAAAGTACTGAAGTTGACTGAATGGAATTTATAATGATTACAATCCTCCTGTGCTCCATGAAGGGTTAGCGATTCTTATCTTTAGATTGACTTATTGAATAATCAACCTTTGAATTTAAATCAACCATAACAAAACTGAGTTACTCAGCAGACTTAATGACAGCTTTCTCCTGGCTGCTTTAGTCTTATGCCTGCTTCGTGGAAAATCAAATGCTTAAGATTAATTTTTTTAAGATGATAATTTCAGTTTTTTTAACAGAATATCACAAAAAAAGCAAACTGAAAACAAGATCTATTCTTTGTTTTAGTGTTTTAAACATTTACCCCTATAACTGCTCAATGGCAGCAAAAGAAGATTGCACATATGTTTCCCAAGCATTAGTGATGGATCAGAACTGCAAAAAATTACAATTAAAAAAAAGCACCACTTTAAAGTAAAATTGTGAGAGTTACTTCACTTTGAGTATTTTGTTTCTAAATGTCACTGGTAATTTTGTTCTTTTAAGATTTGTTTTAATTTCAAATTAATTTGTAAAAAAAACATGTTAAATCTTCATTTTCAGGTTCCCCATACCTTCACAGTAAATTACAATTATAAATTGCAATTCGGAAGTTGATTTTTTAAGGAATGTCAATAAAAAGTATCATGCAGTAGCTCCAGCAACAAAGTTCTTTCAGAACTAGGATAACAGAATACAATATTGAATATTTTGTGTCCAAAATTATTCCATACCGACATGTAGGGAAGAAGCTTGGTGCGAAACAGAGTGCAGAATCTTCTATGTTAGAACCCATTCTTATGCTTATTCCATTTGTGACCTTAGTCAAGACAACCTCAGTGAGCCTAAATTTTCTTGCCTGTAAAATTAGGATATTGAACTTTATGATCTTTATATTCCCTTGTAGCTCTAAAACTCTTATGCTGTGACCAAATCATGTTTTAATGGGAGTGTCATGCCAGTTCAATGACCACTAATTGAATTGGGTTAGACTAATTCCTGTACTAAAAATGTAAACACAAACAACAGATACTCCAGTAATATTTTTTTCAAAATTATGGAAATTATACAAGAAAAAATGCTCTGAAATAACTATGTCGCATTTCACAGGAGAGTTCCTCTAATTAATTGGTATTTTATAGTTCTTTGAAGGGAAAAATGTATGGGTATATGATTTTGAACTATAAAAGTATCCTTCCCTTAAATGACATGGGTTAGAACTGTAGTAGAATTTAAAATAATTCAATTTTCATTTTTAGAATGTATGAAAGTGTCACAATCCCGAGTGTATTTAAGTAATAATTCTACATGATACATTTTCCCCTGTCTATCTACATATGTATATGTATATATGGTTCTCTTCTAGCAGAGATGCAGGACAGGTAAAAATGATCAATAGTACAATACCATAGATAATTAAATTTGGAGTCAGAGGAAATGTTTACAAATGCCAGTGCTGCCACTTAGTACTTGTATGACCTTGGGCAAATCTCTGAGCCCCAGTTTTCTCCTCTGTAAAATTAGTGGTTGGACTGGATAACTTATAAGGTGTCTTCCAGCTCTAAAGCTGTATTTCTATGATTTTTAAGACAATCAAGGGATTGAGAAGTGTTGAAGTACAATATGAGACCAAGTCCCATTCTGTCCAGTGCTCCCTATGCCTCTCAATAAATAAATAAAGGTAATCAAATTTAATACTACCAGTTAAGTGATAATTATGACATTCACAAAGAAATTCCACTTTACCATGTGACATTTTAAACACAAAATAGTGTTTGTTTGTTTTTTTTAAATGAATACTTGCAATAGTGAAGACAGTGCTAGCCTTGGAGTCAAGAAGACCTGACATCAGCTCCTAACTCTAACTACTTTTCTGACCTGGAACAAATGATCAGCCTCTCTGACTCTATATATGTTTCTATATCTGTAAAATGAGAAAGTTGGACAAGATGATGTCTGTGTTCTTTTCCAACTCAAAATCTAAGATCAAATGATTTTTCGATCACGCTCAGCAAGATATCTTACAAATGAGTGTGAGTGAAATAGAAAAGACCTCTGTGAAATCTTAATGAGTATAAATAAAGAATATAAAGAAACTTGGAAGAGAAGAGGCATAGAAGTGGAATGTAGGTAGAACATTTACTGGTTTTTTTTTTCCCTAGATGGAGTTTTTTTCAAATATTGCTTTATATACCTTGGGAGGAAAATTCTTCTATTTAGAGACTAAAAAAAATCTTCCCTTAAAAAGATACGGAGACTTGGAGAGAATGTGGGAGAGTTGGAACACTAATTCATTGTTAGTGGACCTGTGAGCTGATCCAACCATTCTGGAGAACAATTTGGAATTATGCACAAAGGGCTGTAAAAAGGTACATACCCATTAAGCTAGTAATATGGCTCATCGGGCTGTATCCCAAAGAGGTCATCAAAATGGGAAAAGGTCCCACATGTAGAAAAATATTTATAGCAGCTCTTTTTGTGGTGGCCAAGAACTGAAAATTGAGGGAATGTCCATCAATTGCGGAATGGCTGAACAAGTTGTGGTATATGAATGTAATGGAATATTATTGTGCTATAAGAAATGATGAACAGGAAGACTTCAGAAAAACCTGGAAAGATTCATATGAACTGATGCTGAGTGAAATGAGGAGAACGAAGAGAACATTATACACAGTAACAGCCACAGGGTGCAAGAACTGTTTCTGATAGACTTAGCCTTTCACAGCAATTCAAAGACCTAGAACATTCCAAAAGGAGAAGCAAAATGCCATCCACATTCAGAGAAACAACCATGGAATCAGAAAGTAGAATGAAGCAGCCTATGTTCTCTTGTGTTTGTTTTTTCTCATAGATTCTCCATTCCTTTTCATTCTTCTGTGCAACATGACTAATGTGACAATGTGTTTAATAAGAATGTATGTGTAGAATCCATATAAGACTGCATACCTTCACAAAGAGGGAGAGGGAGGGGAGGGGGAGAAAATTTAAGACTTATGGAAGTGATTGTTGAAAACCAAAAAGAAGTAAATTAATTTTAAGAAAAAAGATAGGGAGAAATATTGAAACTGTGCTTTCACTGGTATAATAAATTCCCAGGGGAGGAAATAATTTCTGCTTAGAAAGCTGTGTGGAGGTTAAAGTGATGTGCCTATGGCAAATAGTATATGCCAGAAACAGGACTTGAATCCAGGTCTCCATCTTCTAGTTCATGCTCTTCCTCTTTCCTTAAAGAATCACTTTTTATTCTATGGTTCCATATTCTGTCCCTAACCTAGCAATGACAGGGGCCATTGCAAACCCTGAAAGTTTTCTGATCACATGCAGCAAAGTTTTACTGATATACTTTACAATTTAACAAAATTCTCCTATACTATAGGAATACTGTATTCCTACAGCATCCATTAAGCAATTTAGAACAGCCCTCCATAACATGCCCTCCAAGCTGAACCCCTACACATTAACACATTAACAATATTCATAGGCCAGATTGGAAACAAAACAGGAGAAGACAAAATACAGGAGTAAAAAAAAAATATTGGGTTACAAATTTCGAAGGGGAAAAAATAGAAAACAATTTTGTTTTAGAGTTCATGTAAAATAAGAGGAAGAACTTCAATGAAGTCAATTCAGTCATTTTTAATGGAGATAGTAATCTGTGTAAACATATTGGGCTCCACAATAGAGATGAAATAATAAGGAAAACTACATGGCAATTTTGAGTAAATGTTACATATAAAACAACTTTAATGACTTTTGAGGCATAAGCAGGTTGCAAAAACCTTTTCTTTTGCATTTAACCTTTCCATTGCTGCTCATCCATCTTGGGTCAATTTTTTATTACATTCACTAATCCACTAATAGAATGCTTTTATAGCAGTGTCTGTTAAAAAAAAAGTCATGCTATTTGCTACCTTCCTGGGGACAGAAACATGAAGCTCAAAGAGTATGAATATAGTTGGGACTTTGCTAACCATATTGTGTTAGAATCTTTCTTCTTTTGAGGCAGAAGCTACTTGTTTGTTTGGCTTTTTTTTTTGTAACAGTGCTGAATAAAAGAAACTTGTGCTGTCTCTTGGACACTGGTGACTGCCTGGGGATCATTAATGCTTATTCTACCAGGGTTGGCATTGAGCAGAGCCCTGGGGAGTCTTTTATAGCAGAAAATAATGAGGTGGGGAGGATAGTAAATTTACCATCATTCTTTCAGCATAACAGGATGATATGACCTGGCTTATAGACATCTCTCTGTGGCACAGTTCCAGGAAAATAAGGTTCAGTTTGGATCCTGAACATTAGCTTGTGCTGTAATATAATAAGTTGACAGTCATCCTTGCATTGTACTATATTACAAACCAAAGTAACTTTCTTATTATCCATTTTATTATTGTTATTGCTTTATAAGAGTGTATTAAATTTAAATTTGATTGTTCTGGGATTAGGGTAATTTTTTACTTTTTTTTATGTGTGTGTATCTTCCCTACTCTGTCTTCAGTCTTGATGGCTAATAGTTTTCTTATAAAACTAGAGGCAGTTTCTGATTTAGGAATATGTGTTTCTTACCTAGTGAGTTAACATTTGGGAACTGTATCCCTGTAGGAGGCATCTATAGGAACTTTGCTTCCTCCCTGGTACCCTATTTGGGATTGTGTTCCTCCTGCAATCAGCTGCGATTCCCAACCCCAGTTTCTGTTTTTCCACTTTTCATCAGTGTGACATTTTAAAAAGTTCTAGAGACATAATTTCTGGGTCATTTAATCATTTTATTAATAAAATCAGAGATTTATTAATAAAGCGATGGTCATTTGGCCATCTCTCTTAGACCAAAGACCCCTCATAGTGATGGACCCACAATTTATATGCTCTTAGGAGCGTAGGTGTTCCATAGGGTGGCAATCAACTCTGATTGGTTAACAATGAAAAAATGAATATTACAATGAGAGGGTGGCTATATTATGAAGTTCTTGGAGTAAATGACTTGGGTCTCCCAAATCTTGGTTAAAGAGGTATTAGTTTCCATAGCAGATGTATGACAAAAGGGAATATCTACATTTTCCTGGACCTATCCGAGCAAGCACAATGAGCAGGAATGCATCCATTAGCCGAAATTTAAATTTTCTTTTACTGTCTGATTAGGATAATTCTAATCTAATAATTAGATAATAAAATCTAATGTAATAATTCTAATGAATCCAAACCAGTTAATAAAAGTATTTGTTCTATAAAACTTGAACTCAAAAGGCCTTGGGTTCCCCACCCATTGATTAGATCTTGGCCTGGCTAAATCTCTGCCCAAGACTTCTCACACTTGTTGATTTCTGGATGAGGAACTAGAAATGGGGGAAAACCTTGATACCAATATAATGATTGGTTTTTAATACCAGAGAGAACTAATCATTTCTCATACCAGCATAGATGTAGGGTGAAATCTCAAACAGGTGATCAACATTGTTGAAGGGGAGAATTTTTTTATCCATTTCTTTATCCATTTTTTTTTATCCATTCATCCTCTTTGTCCCCTGCATCTGGTCCAGAAGTCTGGGGCTCCTTATGAAATTACCCAGGACAATCACTGAACCAGGTTGTTGCTCTGAAATGTCTCAGATTGTCCCCTGGGTTGTTCCACAGATAGTCCGTTATCTTATGGGATTTATCATTATCTTAGCTTTCTAAGTGGGAAAATCAAGAGTGAAAAGAGGGACTTTTTAAAAAAAATTTTTCATCTCTACACAATCTCATTATTGCTAGCAGAAAATGCCCTCAGTCTATTTTATGGAAAGGAAGGTTAAAGAGAAGCCATGAGAATGGGAAAAAGCCCTAGCTGGAAGACATGGACCAACGATACAAGCAAGCCAATCTTTGAGGCCTTTAGAAGAAAATAAAATGTGTCATAGGGAGCAATAGCAAAAAAAGATATCCAATTATCAGAGGCTGTGAACCTTAAAACTTAATAGTGATATAAAGAGAGATTTTTACAAGAAAATTAGAACACAGAACATCTTACTTAGCAGACACATGGATAGTTTGTGTAGTTTGTCCTTTCTAGAAGAGGACCATGACATCAGGGAGATGATGACATGATTTGCAATTGATTTTGATTTCAGTGAGGGAGGGCTATGCAAAGGTACCAGCCTCGCCATCTGGGACCAGTGGCCAGATATCAATCAGGACGACTGGAGAGGGACCAGGATTCAGTGCAAGACCTTTGCCCTTTTAATCTAAGGTCTTCTCATGTTCTCACTTTAAGTGAGGCAATGTCCATTCAGTGAATAGGCGTGTTTAAGAAATGAGTCAAGGGGTGCCTCCTTTAACTAAAAAAAAAAATCAAACTGTGAGGTGAACATTCTCAGAGTTGTTGGACAAAAGAGAAACACTAACTATTTTAGGTTAACTCTGAGCCAGGAGAGCCCAAAAAATAACCATTAAGTGGTACTTGGGCAGGGAGCCTATTATGGTTGTTCAGTCCATGAGATTCGGAGTGAACTGGGTTTAAGTCTTGGCCTTTGAGAAAGAAATCTAGCCAGTAAACCCTAGCTTAACCTTGTAGTTTTCAGCCATCAAAATGTACCTTCCTTTGGGCAGAACACCCTCAGGTAAGAGGAGGAGAGCAGAGGAGAGGGGAGGGACTGAGTAGACCTTAACTTAAAAAAAAGAGTCAAGATCTCCCACTATGGATTAAGTATACATTTTTTGAAAAATCAAGAGATAAAGAGCCAAGTTAGGCATAAAATGGATAATTTTGATTACATTAAATTAAAAAGGTTTGTCCAAATAAAACAAATGTGACCAAGATCAGAAGGAAAGCAGAAAATTGGGAGGAAATTTAAAGATAGTTTATTACATAAAGGTATCATACCTGAAATATATAAAGAACTTTACTGAATCTATAAGAATATGAGTCATTACCCAATTGATAAATGGTCAAAGGATATTGACAGGCAGTTTTCCAATGAAGAAACCCAAATCATTACTGACTAGAGAAATGCGCATTAAAACATGTTGGCTAAAATGATAGAAGGGAAAAGTGACAGATATTGGAAAGATGGGAAAATATTGGGACACTTTCATTGTTGGTAGAATTGTGAACTGATCCAGTCATTTTGGAGAACAATCTGGAATTATGCCCAAAAAGTTATTCAACTATCTATAACCTTTGACCCAGCAATACCACTACTTGGTCTATTTTTAAAGATAAATAAGTTAAAAGGAAAAGAACCCATGTGTTCTACAATGTTTATAGCAGCTCCTTTTCTGGTGGCAAAGAACTGGAAATTGCAGAGATGCCCACCAATTGACAGATGGTTGAATAAGTTGGTATATGATTGTGCTGGAATACTACTATGTTATTAGAAATGATGAGCTCAGTGATTTTAGAAAAACATGGAAAGACGTGCAAAATAATGAAGAGTGAAATGAGCAGAACAGAGAGAATATTGTATACAGCAACAGCAATATTGTTATAAGAATGACTTTGAATGAATGTTTTTTTGACTGTTAAATACAGAAATTAACTATAAAGGACATATGAAAAAACATACTATCTGCATCCAGAGAAAGAATTGATAAACAGAAACGTATAGAATAATTTTATATATGTATACCTATTTGTGTCTAATGGTAGCCATCTCTAGGGTGTAGGTGGGAGGAGGAAAAGGAAAAAAAGAAATTTACATGATAATTTTATTGTTTGTTTGAAAGAAATAGCAAATTGTGCATGGTAAATTTGCAGTTTCATGCACAATAATCTTTTTTATTGTACTATGTTATGGAAATGCTTGTTTTATTCCAAAAAATATTTTTTAAATTAAAAAATACTTAATAGTGCATAGGGACTGGCTCTGTAATTTTCTTGTTATAGGGAATTTCCAGGTGAGGAAATTCCCCATCAATTCAGGTGAGCACTTCATCTCCAACTTGTAGTCTTAACAGGGTTCCCTAGGTTGAGCTCTAAGAGTTAAAAGCTTTCATGGGTCGCAGAGATGTTTTGTATCAAGTCACAAGAGAGACTGGAACCCAAGTCTTTCTGGTTCTGAGACAATCTGTCTCTCCTCTACACCATGTTGCCTTCTACAAATGTACCTGACAAAACATAGTGGCTGGGGGAGAAGTCTCTGATTCTGAAGTGCTTGATATAGTAAATTAGAATTCAGTTTATTTTCCCATGGGGATATTATCCTACGTAATGGTCAAGATCAATTATTTTAGCACTGTAGTTCAATTCAAATTCACTAAAACTATACTGAGCAGGTACTGTTTAGTTTCCTGAGAGTACAGTTACAGACCAGACCTGTGATTCCCAGGTGATAACTCCCTCTAACACATTTTCACATCTTTTTTGTAACTTACAGCCTTTGAAAACTGCCTAGAACACTGAGAAGTACAAAGTGCCATAAGACAAGTTGGCTGTCCTCAAAAGATTTATAGTCTAATTCAGAGGAAAGGAATAAATATATAGTCTCCATGATGTGCCAGGCACTATGTTAAGTTCTTTACAATTATCTCATTTGATCCTCAAAATAACCCTGTAGGGGAGGTACTGTCAATATTCCCATTTTACAGTTGAGGAAATTGAGACAAACAGCACTTAAGTGGCTTGCCCAGGGTCATACAGCTAACAAATATGTGAGACAGCATTTGAACTCAGGTCTTCCTGCCTCCAAGCCCAACCCAGTTCACTATTCCCAGTGAGATCTAATTGCCCAATTGGGAAGGTAGGTGTATAAAGAAGTAATTATGAGGGAGTAGGTGATAGGTTTAGTATATTAGAAAGAGTCCAGGATTTAACAGTAAGATGAATCACAGCTTTTCTTCTTGAGGTTATGTGATCTTAGCCAAGTCTGGGTCTCAGTTTTATCATATGTAAAATGATGGAGTTGGACCTTGGACTGGGTGATTTCTAACGTTCCTTACAGCTTTACAATACTGTGAATGCTATAAACAAAGATCTGTGACAAATGTAAGGAAGGAGAGAAAATTTAAAGGTAAGTGATTAGATATAATGGGAATTTGAGTTTATAAAGTGTTTACTATATCTCTGTAATATAGGTAGTGCAAAGAATGTGTTTGGTGTTATAGGGTAGGATTAGTCATTGAGAATCACCTTAGAGGTCATCTAGTTCAGCTCCCTCTTTTTTATAGAGTAGGAAACCAAAGCCTAGAGAGAAACAATGACTTGTTCAAGGTCACTTAGTTAGCCATTGGCAGAGTTGACTTAAACCCATAGCCTTTAATTCAGTACTCTTTCTTCTACAGTGCATTTTCTTATGGAGAGACTTCATGAAAAAACAAGCATTTATGGACTGACCTAGTAACGGAATCATTATTTATAATATTATTTCTACTTTAACTCATTTGAAACTCAGGGGAACTGAATTAAAGATAAACTTTTAGGTTACACCCTCTTCTGACTTGCAAATTTCCCATACTTTATTCCATATACAGCCATGACTATGTTTGCTACGCTTTACTAATTGTATCATATTACTAGGAATCAATCCTGCCAAGCTAAGTGGAGAATTACTTTGCCTTTGCTTCTTTAATCTGTATGAAAAATTGATGTTTAGGGTTATCATGTAATGTTTGTTTTACCAAACCTTGCAGAACGGTTTTATTGAGGTGCCCCCTTTTTTTGTTCCCTGCTACATTAAGAAAATTTGCTACAATTTCCTTCAGAGTAATGTTAATTGATCTATTTCAAATATATGTACAGCATTCCTCTACTTAACACCAAGGTTAAGGATAATTCCTTGAGAATTTCAAGGTTAGTATCTTTCATATGGAAAAGATTGGACCACAAGAAAGCCTATTGTAGATCTTTGAAATTGTTTTGTTTTGGTAATTGTTGTTGTTTTTTGTTATGGTTGTTTTTAAACCATCCTTTATGTTGGACTGAGATTTATTCTATAAAAGCAGTTTTGATCAACTTTGGTAACTCTGAAAGCCCTGTAAAGTATGTGGCATTGACCAGATATTTGTTTGGTGCTTAAATTGATGTCTTTCTATGGATTCTTATTGTTTACAAAGCTAATTGAGCTATAAAATATGCAAGATTTCCAATATTTTGGGAAGTCTGATGGACACAGAACAATCACTGAATTTGCTGTTTGTCTTTTTTTAATTTTAGAAATCTCCACCACAGGTCCGGTTGGCCTGGGAAGCACTACCACCACCACCAGTACAACCTTGAGGATCACCACAGGAAGCCCAGGGAGGAGTACCACCACATCAGTGCCAGGGAGAAGGAACAGAAGCACCAGTACCCCATCCCCAGCAGCAGCAGCACCGGATGAAATCACCACCCACCTTCCACCTGCTTCCTCTCAGCTCCCAGCTCTGGAAGAGAGCTGTGATGCTGTGGAAGCCCGGGAAATCATGTGGTTTAAAACCCGTCAAGGACAGATGGCAAAGCAGCCATGCCCTGCAGGGACAGTAGGTGAGTCCTTTAGAAAGACCTGTGCTAAGGGCCTCACATTCTCTCACTTTAGCTCAGTTGTCAAATATTCTCCCTTAGGCTTGCTCAGTAATGCATAGAGTCAGAGTAATTTCGAGGGGTAGTTCATTAACTAGTAAGTCCAATAAATTAAGCTTAACACGATATACTGACTAAGCCACACAGTTTTGTCCAAAATGCCGAAAATTAGAATTCGCTTAGCAGGAGGTGCTGTGAATAAACAGGTTAGGGAATAAGAATGACAAACTTGGACAAAACATTGCAAGACATTTTACATCTAGTTTCAATCCACATTGGACTTATTTAAAGCTTTCAAGTAAACTGTGAAAAATATTGAGAAAAAGCCCTACAGAGGACAAACATGCATCAAGGGATAGATAAGAATTAAAGTCTTTTTCCCAGCTTTTATTTGTGTGTTTCATAATATTCCTCAGGGGAACCATGCATTATGATTTTTTTTAAAACATGTGTCCTAACTTTGTCACAATATAACTGGACTCTGGTGAATTTTATGTTTGATCCACTGCATTTGATTTGCATAATATCTCAAGATTCATTATTTAATCAATTAGAAATTAATCAAGTATTGGAATGGCAGCAAACCATTGTCCTTGCTTGAGGTTTGAGTCCTCAGTTGAGAGAAAGAAAGCCATAATATACCCAGATCCTTCTGATATTTCCAGTAACTGAAATTGTGTGGATGTGCTCTTTCCAGGATTTACTTTCTACTTAATCTCATGAAATTTTTGACACAGTAAAAGAGGCTGTCTAAACTGTAGAGTGTTATAAAGGGTTTATTGTCCTCCTCCTTATAAGCATTATTATTATACTGGTAGATTAGAGAAATGCTGTTGACATAAAGTACCTATATATTAGAAAAGCATTTGACAAAGTCTAAGCTATCCTGGAAAAAAGATGGAAATATGTGGGCTGAACGATGGTCTAATTAAAGGGAGGGATACTGATTATCTTTTATCTAGCAGAGTAATTTGCATAGGTTAGTAAATGATTGTTAAATGGATAAGTGGATAAATGATTTCTTAACTCATTTATATTCAGAAGTGTTTGGACAACTTTAGCCAAAGAATGTTGATTAATTTGTGATGGTTTTTACTACAAAAAAAGAGAAAAATAAAGTCTGTCATCCTACAATGCCTCTCCTATTCATGAGATCAGTACAGTGAAAAAAAATATTCAACTTAGATTCAGAAAGAACTGGGTTCTGACCCTACTTCAGACTCTTACTAGCTGTGTGACTTTGAGAAAGTCGCTTAACCTCTCTTAGACTCAATGTTGACACAACTGGGATAATGATAATTGAAGTCTCTTACAATTACTGTGAACACCAATGAGATAATACATGTACATGAAAATCTTAAATATGTGCAAGTTTTTATTTTTCTATTATAATGATTATAATTATTATTATGTTAAAAGCATACAAGATGCCCCGATAGAACAACAGAAATTATTTTGTTCATTGATCATTTAATTTTAAAGTGAAGCACAAAGCAAGCATTTGTACCCTTACCTTTTGCCTCATTCCCTCCTCATCTCTGCTCCATAAAATCTGAAACATCCTTGAAAGAACAGGTCACTGTTACCACTTATGTGATCCTTTTCCTCATCTCTAACCCCAGTTGCTAGTATTCTGTAATGTTTAATATTATTTTGAATTTGTTTTCATTTTTGTGTATTTGGTATTTACTCATTTGTCTTCATGCATGTGTTTTGTATTTAGTTACACCCATTCCCCACACATACCTACTCCCATTCCATGCAATATCATCTCTTGGATATAATGTCTTATTTATAGTAAGAGCCTAATAAGTATTCATTGAAATGATAATCCACTCTCAATTCCAAATGGAGAAATTCCTTAAAGACGGTTAGATTCTACAGCATCTTTGTTTTGTAGATGAATTTATGCCGATTAAACAAGCTTTAGAAACTTAGTCTCCTAAATGAGATTAACTTGGATTCAAAATAATTTGAACTAAGGATCCATATGGGAAAATCCAAATGAATGAAGAGTGTCTATTCCGTAGAGTAGACAGTTCGTTGGGGTGATCACGCATGTCTTAAACAGATACTGTCGATGAAGAATGGGTTGGGCCCAGAACTGAAAGAAGGAAGAGTGAAAAAAACACCGTATTTGTGAAATTATGGTATGTTTTTAATGAATCCAAGTTCCTCTTTAAAACAAAAGCCTTTTAAAAAATCAATTATGATTGCTACTCATTTATTATCCACAATTTCTGTTTACACAGTAGTACAATGAAGAGATGTTTGGTGTATTAAGTATGCTGCAGGATGTTTCTAATGATCAATAATAGGCAAGAAGCAGCATAAAAAAACATCCGTGGTTATATGTGCTTCGAAAATGAAGTGGGCTGAGCACTTGGGGAGGACAAAGACTATTTATTAACTGAACATCCTGCATGGTCCATTCGATGTATTGTTGAGTCCTAGACACAGAATCTTAGTGCAGTGGATACTTAATAGGGCAGCATATTTTCATTCAGCACAGGGAAGAATCTGCCCAAGGCTTTTGGAAAATGGAATGTTATGTCTCATTAGATAATGAGCTCCCTCTCATTAGAAATGTTCAAGCAGAAACTCAATGACCATTTGTCCAGGAGCATGTTGATAGGATTTGTAATGGAGGATTAGACATAGAAGACCTCTAAACTCCCTTCACTTTGAAATTTGGTGATTTTGAGGTGTGATAGTTGAACAAAGCTACTTTTTTTCTTATAAAATTAAATGCATAATAGTGTTCTCCTTGTGGAAATTTTCAGAAAATAATATTTCTATCTTAGATTCCTTTCAAAAAGTGGAAAGAAATCCTGTGTTCCAAATGTCAATACTGTTCTTTTGACTGTTTTAAATACTCAGTGGAGATTATTCAAAACTCAAAAGTAACATTTTGAGTACATAATGAAAAAGGAAGCACAAATTCATATTTCTCTTACTGTCACAGGTGTGTCTACCTTCCTCTGTTTGGCCCCTGATGGAATTTGGGATCCTCAAGGACCAGATCTAAGCAACTGTTCTTCTCCTTGGGTCAATCACATAACACAGAAGGTAATTCCTACCACTGTACTATAAGTAATCATTTCTTTGCTAACTCTGATGCATCATAGTGAATTACAAATGACGAAAAAAATCAAGGAACTTAAAAAAAATCAGAATTATTTCTTTCCTATTTGCTTATCTAATTGTACATACAATTTTGTTGCATTGGGGGAGAGAGAGGTCCTCAGGAATTAATAATCTGCTAAGAAGTTGCCTAACAACTTTTGTGAGATACCTGTTTTCTTTAAAGTATATGATACTGCCTTTTGATACTCTAAACTTGTAACTTGGAAAGTTAATTACAATCAATGATTAAAAATAATACACTTTTAAAGTCAAGTCAACAAGCAATTATTGAGCACCTACTATTTGTCAGGCAGTGTATTCAGCTCTGGAGATACAAAAAGGACAAAATTAGATCTGCTCCCAAGAAGCTCACAATCTAATGAGGAAGACAACATATAAACTACGATATGCAAAAAAGATATATACAAAATAAGTTGGAGATAATCTCAAAGTGGAGATGCAAGGGTTAAGAAAGGCCTGGAAAGGCTTCTTGTAGAAGGTACAGTTTTTGCTGAGACCTGAAGGAAGGCAGGGAAGACAGAATCTCAAAATAGGGAAGTAAAGCATCTAAAAATGAGAGAGAGCCAGTGAAAATGCATAGAATCTGGAGATGGAATGTTTTATTCAAGGAACATTAAGGAAGCCAGAATTTGTAGAGCATGTAGAAGGTCATGAGGTGTAAAAAAAAAACAAAAACCAAAACCAAAACAAAAAATACTGAAAAGGTAGGAAGGAGCCAGATCAGATGGGCGTTAAAAGTCGAACAGAGGATTTCATACTGGATACTAGGAGTTAACAACATGCCCATAGCATTGAGAATTGCAAGTGGAAAATTTTGAGAGACATTTTCAAGCTTCCAAAAAAAAAAAAAAAGCTTCAGTACATGTACCTTGGATAGAAAGTGGGATTTTTACAAGATAGTTCCACGTTTAAAATTTTGTCATTTGATCAACATTCTTTAAAACCTAATTTATCAGTGTTGAAAGTACATTAATGTGCGGCAATAAACTTTTGCAGACTCAATTTAACAGGGCTTATTTGGTTGCAATATGTTGAACATTTTTATTATTAATGCACTATGGGACTTCGTGTTGATTTCATAACAAACAGAGACCAGATGTGCATTTATACCAAAATTGCTGTGGGATGCATCCTTATTATAGCAATTTATGTGGCTTTATTCACTCTTAATATCAGGAGTCTTCCTATGGAACATTAGCTAGGCTGTAGAATTTCTGAAAGATTTTTTTCCAAAAGAAATATTACAAATGATAACCTTACAAGAAACACAGTCTTGCTGTTTACTCTCCTCTCCATTTGTTTTTAACTGCTCTCATCCTTAGTGATATCCTGCACAATTATCAGTAAATACTCCCTCCAGTAGATCATGTAGCAAATGAGCCATAACTGTCTCTTTATCCTAAATCACAAATAAGAAGTAATGATGGGGACTGTAGTTATTCTTTTATATATATAGATAGATATATAGATATGTAACAGTCATGATACCTGTTACTATTCAAAGCCGGCAGTCTGGATGTAACTCTGGTCCAATTTCCACACTGATCTGCCACACAGATTGTCCTTTGATTTCATTATAGTGTAGCTCAGACCCCCGGGTGAATAACTCTTGCAGGATGTGATGAGATTAATAGATCAGTAGCATATCTGGTACCATTAGCAACTTTGCATTTTTTAAAACTACCCCCATGCTTAGCCTAGAGGTTAATATGATTTCAGTCATCATTCACCTAGAAAACTGGGTGCTTTTATGCTGTTTCCTGAAAATAGACTTCTAGAAAGAAAAAAATAATACTTATATTTTTCCAACTAAGGAAAGAAAAGGATCACAGGACCATAGATTTAGAGTTGGATAGAATTTTAGAGACTAACAATGCTTTTATTTTATGAGGGTGGAAATTAGGTACAGTGGTATAGATCTGAGGTGGTACTGGGATTAAATGATAGGGTTAGGATTGGAGCCCAGACTCTAAATTAATGCTTTGTTGTTTGAAATTGCAGTACAAAAACTGTTGTCCTGTATTGGCATACAATAAATGATGCCTTATTTTTTTCCTCACTATTTTTGTGTGTTATAGAGAAAAAAGTGTTATCTGCAATGAAAAAGGGAAAAACAGCCCCTCCAAATTTGTCTTGGCCTCTTTCTTTCCCTTTTCCCTCCTATTTACTTGTGGCATACCACCATCACAAAAAGCTCACTATAGGCTTCCTTTTGCCTTCATGCTATGTCCTCATTGAAACTTCTCACTTCATTTAATGATTTCTGTTCAAGTGGCCTTGTGCAAATATCACCCTTAGCATTATTGTCTAACTTATTGATGTCTAAGGGTGGGAACTTTTAAATGAGGACATTTGGATATAAGCTTCCCTTCAAATTAGATCATTTGTTTGGCTACAAGGTCCATTTATATGTAGGGTCAGGACATCCATTTAAAATTTCAAGCATGCATAAAGTATTTTTGTGGTCTATTCCATGAATATGGAGAAAGAACACTCTTGAATTATCTATAAAGAAGATGTATCCGTGCTGTCTTTAGTATGACAACATGCAACCTCCTTTTGTTCTATGCTACATATGATGTTTATGAATTTTGAAATAATGCTGTCATTCCTGGATTTTTTGAGAAAATCAGATGAGAGATGCAAAAAATGTTAACATATTGAAGATTAAGAAATGGGAGGGGAGGATTTGACCTGGAGCTACAGAATGAACTCTTTTCTTAAAATTGCCTTGTTACTTAACTTTGTGTCAATTCAGAATTCCAGGAAGTTTAGTGTTTGGGGAAGCGATTCACTTTCAATCTAGAATCCACTTATTGAATATCAATTATTAATAAACACTGTACTACATACTGAAGAAGGTGGAAAAATAAGTAAGATAGGGTTCATTACACAAAATTTAAAATATAATAGGTAGGATAATCATAGTGCACTATGCAAAGTTCATAAGAGAGGGACAAAGTATTATGAGAATTCAGAAGAATGAAAGAACAATCTCAGGGTATCAAGTAAGCTTTCCAAAAGAAAAAGCATTAGCCTAGGGAAAGACACCAGAATCATTTAAGCCTTCCCAACTATAAGAGACAAAAGCATTTGGCTGTTGATTTAATAACTTGGGCTGAGATTGATGGCAAAATAGATATATTCTTTCAAGGAAATGGTAGTGCTGCACTTAAGTACTTTGAATAACTCCTTAATGAATTCTTTTGGCACCCAGATTAGGATTTTTATATAATAAATGTCATGAAATGTCAAAGCTTATTTCAAAGAAAATTGTTTTTGGCTCCTGTTGGGGCTTAAATATGTAAATAGTATCAATCTCTGTCATAATTAGTATGCTTAACTAAAGCTTATGGTTTTACCCCTATTTTGGAAAGATTATTTATTCAAGGCCAAGTTATAACACCACTATTTAAACTAGACAGTGATTTGCTAATCTACACAAAACCCTACATTTTTTCAATGCTTATGCTTTATTTTCTTATAAATACTTTTAGCAGATTTAAGTAATTGAAGTTAGAAATAAAGTGTTCAATGGACTCTTTTGGTTGAAAGATTTATATAAATGTTTCTATTATCTGCCTCTTTTATGTGTATACCTCACAAATCTAATATCCAGTATAAGGGAGCTGAATTCAGTCGTCACTTTGATACAAGAACACCTCTAATCAAAGCAGAACCCATGGCTTAAGCTAGCATTCATTCTTCAGAATTGAAGCATGAACAGAAAGTGACATGTTTGTTGCTTGTTTTTCTGTGGTTCATAGATTTTTTAGAATGTTAGCACTAGAAGAGACCTTATATCATTTAATCCAACCCTATTAGTTTACTGCATTCAGTCACTGGCCTCAAGGCCAAGAAAGATTTAAGTCCTGTTTATTTACAGGGTCATTTAAAAAAATCCCCTGGACATCAGTATTTCATTTTTAAATTTAATATTATTTTCTCCTTTTTACTGTTAATCTATGAAAAGTGACTGGCTCTCCCTATGATATGAAGGCTAGAAAAAAAAATCATTATTAAGTATGACGGCATTTTTCACTTAAAAAGCTCATGTATCTTAATATCTAGTTCATGTTATCATTGTGATTCTTCTAGGACAGTCAGGGCAAGTGTTCTTATTATTATTTCAGAAACTACAATATTCAAGGCACAGAGGTACAGTAGTGATGGTCTAGAACTCTGAATTCCTGAATTTCATCTCAAGTACCCTCCAATTTAATGCAGTCTAACTCCATGAGGCCAAGCATTGTATGTTCATATTAGGCAACACTGAATTTCTCAAATGTTTTGAAGTATTTTTAGATTCTAATCAATTATTAAGCATTATTAAGCATTTGTGTGTCAGGCATGTTTCTAATTACAGAAGTTACAAAGATGAAAGTCCCTCCCCTCAAGGAGGGGGCAATGTCTCCAGAGATGACATGTACTGAAACAATTATACAAAAGTATATGTAAAAAAAGAAGGCAAGGTAGTTTTGGCAAAGTGTGCATTAATCCATCAACACCATTTTTGAGTACCTATAAAACCAGATACTTCTCAGACATTTTGATACTGATGCATCTATGATGTGGATGATGAAGTAGAAAGGCATTAATGGGAACTATGATAGGAAAAGAAATCCCAAAAGGGTCTAGATTGGGAGGAGGGTATTGCTGGTATAGAACCTGATTTACCCTGATGATGGGGAACACGGGAGGAGAGAGATCGTGCACCTAAGGCAAGATAGGAATCTAGGTCCTCCTGACTCCTAGGCCAGCATGACTGTCTTATCCAACATACCACATTGCTTTTCAGTTCTTGTTTGTATCATTATGGAAAAGGCCTTCCTTGCTAGTACAAATATTTCATTTTTATAAGCAGTTGTGTTATTAACATGACTACTTAAACAAACAATTATGTTTAACTTTTGTTAAGGGAGTTAACTATTAGCTTTTCTTTTCTCTACTGTCATTTTCCTTACGATGATAATTGACAGCTGTTTATAACAAATACTTGAGGGGAAAATTCCAAAATTATACATACACAAAAATTAAATAGTAGCCATTTCCAGTAATGTTTTCCACATTTCTTTGTTTTACAAATTATTTTGCTTCTCATGGAACTCCCTGTTTGGACATAATAAAAAATAATGCTTGTGTTCATATTCTTGAGTTATATGGGAAGTAAAAGCAATTGCTACTTTGAATTTTTTGAATGTACATCATTACCTCATGTGTAACTCTAAAAGTTATGTTCCATTTAGGTTTTGTAGTTGTCTTGACCCGGCCACTATGGGCAATTATTTACCATACTTAGCAACCTCTAAATATGATGAATACTCTAGCTACTTGACTGCTTTGGCTGCCTCTAAGCACACAGTAACTAAAGATTTCAAATATTTTAACTAACCCCAGGCTCCTATGTATCAGTGAATCTATGGTACAATCCATATGGGTACTAGTTTAGATGATACAGATCCAGTTCTATCTCTGGACTCCCATTCTTCTGTCAATGCCATTCCATGACAGGAGGTCCATTGACTTCGTCTTGTTCTTTTGACATTGTACAGCACCAAGTGTACACTGGTTATTCCACAACTTTTGGCCAGATTAGTTTGGTTTATCTATAGGACACCAAAGGCCCAAGTAAAGAGATGGTGTAGTTTAATGGGAATAGCATTGGAGTGAGTCTGAAGACTTACATTTTCATCGAGTTTCATTAATACTGGATATGACTTTAGGCAAGTCACTTAATTTCTGGTTGCTTCAATATCCTCATCATAAAATGGGGATAATAAATCCCATCTACCTTCCAGGATTGCTGAAAGGATAAAATTAAATAAAATCTATAAAGTATTTCCAAAAAGTTAAAGTACAATATAAGTGTTAGATATTATTGTTACGAACAGGTAAGTGGCATTGTAAATAGAGTGCTGGGCCTGGCGTCACAAAAACTCATTTTTCTTAGTTCAAATCTGGCCTCAGACACTTGCTACTATGTGATCCTGAGCAAGTCACTTAACCCTGTTTTCCTGTTTCCTCATCTATAAAATGAACTGGAGAAGGAAATGACCAACCACTCCAGTATCTTTGCCAAGAAAAACTCAAATAGTATCACAAAGAGTCAGACATGACTGGAAAAGCTAAATAACCACAAAACAATTATTATCTTGAGGGGTGGCAAATCATTTAAAGTTTCATTGACTTTGGTGACTTTCTAATACTCTTGAAATGCAGATAAGTTGCTCATCTCCTTTGGTGGAAGGAGTTTTCCCACTATGAGTTTCCCTATTGGGATGCAACCATAATACTATTTCCTTTCTCCTTGCCCCCACCCCAGATTTTAAAAAAAAAAGGATATGCATCTACACACACGGGAATATATAAACACATAGAATTTGAGGGATTTTCTCCATTTGATTTATAGTTCAAAGTCTAGATAAGAATTGAAGCACATGTATATATACTATTGATAAATAACTATTTCTGTCTATAGTTTACATGCTTTAGCTGGGGTACTTCACTGAAAAAAGCCTTAGAGAAGATCATATTCTGACACAGGTAACAAATATCTTTCCATTTTCTCCCGTTTTCAAAACTGTAGTTGAAGTCTGGTGAGACAGCTGCTAACATAGCCAGGGAGCTTGCTGAACAGACCAGAAATCAGTTGAATGCTGGGGATATCACCTATTCAGTCCGTGCAATGGATCAGCTGGTAGGCTTGTTGGATGTTCAACTCCGAAACCTGACTCCTGGTGGAAAAGACAGTGCTGCACGTAGTTTAAACAAGGTAAGCAGTAAAAATGAAGAATGAGGGACCAGGTGAAATTAAAACAAGCGAGTCTTCCCCTCTTGATAAATGAATAGTTTCTTCCAGTGGAGTCAGGGTGTGCTCACTGTCAGCATGATTTAGTGATTTGATTTACAGAGATTTTATATATATATATATATATATATATCATATATATATATAATATGTATATATTTTTTCTTTTTGGTCAAAAAACACACTAAAATTTCTTTAAAAGAAAAGAAAAACAAGAAATTAATATGTTACATGCTCCTTTAAAGATATATCTCTTTTTTCCTGAGACAGAACTATATTTATTTTTATCTAGTATTGGAGGACAAGGTGAACATGAATGAATGTAATTTAGAATTAAGTACCTCTATTTGTTTTAGTCTATTTCTTCTAAACTAATAAGCAGTGGAAATGACAGGTGACTGTCCAGATCATCAAAAGGCAAGTAGAAATAAAAGAGAGAAGAGCAAAGAAAGAACGTGGTCTCTCTATAAACCCTGAATCAATGGTAGAGTTAAATTTGAAGTAGGACATATGTGGGTTTGGAAAGTTATGCATACATGTACACATACATGCATATGTGTGTATTTGTATATGCGTGTCTCCTAGTTTAATTGTGAGGGATTTTTTTTCCTTTAAGAGACATGAGGAATTTGATATTATTTTCCATTTTTATTATGCTACATAATGTTTAGTTTGAATATTTATGAAGATTTTGCTTCATTAAAATTTTTAAAAGAATACGTTGCCTTGATAGTAATACTATTATTAGATCATCATTCTCTAGTGGATTTCAATAAATTTGTAGGTTGAAAAACAGTGCTCAAATTATGTTTGTAAGGAAAGATAGTTTAAATGGCCAGGTGAATACTAACTATGAGGAAAAATGGAATTTATTGAAACTACATCATCTCAAGATGTGAATAAACAGTCCTCCTGTTGAAAGTATGTCATTTTTGTTTCATTCAGATGTCATGTGTTCACTGAATGGTGCACATGAGACATTAGACGGGGGAAATTATTTGTTCCAAATTTTAGTTGCTAGAAGATAATGACAGTCTTGCTATTTAAGAAAACAAAAAGTGGGCAGTGACAGACTTAAGTCTCCACTGTGGAATTCCCAAAGATGAATGTACCCCTTTAGAATGAAAAATGGCTAAGCAGACTGGTTCTTCAACTCCCTATTATTCAGTGCCATATTGAAGGAAAGGTCTCATCAAGATAGAAGGAAGTAAAGATTAATTGCTCACCACAGATCAGTCAGGTAATTTTATGACAAATAATGTTTGTGTTGAAAAGTCAGCCTCAGGAGACAAATTTGTTAATGTATTTGACATAGATTATTATTAGAGGTTATTCTCTATTGAGCATCAAAAGTTTTTGCTTTTAGCTTGTTTTATTATTATTATTATTTTAAATAGTCATTCTCTTAGTAGTACATAAATCCACAGAAATCCATTGAACTTGTCAGTGCTGGAAATTTAATGTATTATTATCTAGGCTGACTTGATGCTGTTTAATGAATATTGCTGCCAGCAATTGTTATGATAATATACTGAAAGTAGTCATTCGTATTAATGTTACATATCCATAACATGACTTGTTACAGCAATACCGCTTATCTTTATTTAAAATGATGTTGATGTCTGACAATATCAGGTAAAGCTGGTAATTAATGTCACATTCTAACTGGCTCCAGCTAATCAGCTTTCCTATTCTGAATTTCAAATAACGACATAACAGGCAAATTTTCATTTGTGAAACCTTTTTATGCTCCTCTTATTTTCCATTTGGCTCTTTTCGGTTGTATGATGTGGTTTGTCATACATTAATTTGCATGATGAGCTAAACAGTTGGGGTCCGTGAGGTTGTTCACATGCTTGCTGGCTTGCTCTCATTTCTTGTGGTCTCCACCGCTCCCTTAAGCAGTTGTACCCTAATAGGTTTGCAAAGTCAACTCAGTACAAATCAATTGCATTCAGCATTGAAATTCCACAGTGTTTGGAGGGAGGGAGGACTGTGAAATAGTGATGCGAGTCACTGATCCAAATGACAGCCCTCATAATTTACTTGCACTCATTCTTTAGAGGAGCAAATGCTCTATGAACAGTTAAGAATGCATGAATTAAAGTGGGAAGATGTTCTTAGAACACAAAAGGCATCAGAGTAGCTGCTTCTTAAAGCCTGAAAATGTTCCTCCTTCAATAATCTGGGCTTCTTAGGGATTGGAGAATTAAGAGAGATGAGGAAAGAAGTAATTTACAAAGATTTTTGCTCTATTATTTTGCTGGGTTGAATAGCACCCCTTATGTTTTTATGTTATCATTTAAAAGTTTATTAAATGTAAAAATAGTTACTTTTGATCTTCTGTCCAATAAAATATCAATCTCTATGCCCAAAGTGTGCTTCTTATTGAACGAAATCTCTAATATTATATATAATTCTTTTTTCTGGGTGGAGGGATTGGAAGGAACGATGATAAATTCAGTGTCCAATCAGGAAATCGCAAGTCTTTCAACTTGAAATGACTTGTCCCTTTGTAATTTTCTTCATGATGACATTGTCCTAACTGGATATCCATCTGTAAAATTTGTATTTCCTATACACACAAAATATGTAGTTTTCATGCAGAATGGGGTGTAGGTATGAGTTCATAGTTTAGGATGCACGTCTTCTATACATGTTCTACAGGATACCTGAGAAATGGGCTCCAAACATTTGACATAAAGCATTTCATTTTGTCTTTTGTTGTCTGTCATTCACAACTAACTCTCATATGAAATATATAACTTCAATATAATAACAAGCACTTATTTTACTAAGTTCCACTAATATATTGCAAGATTTCTTGACATAGCTAATAGCTTGACACTATCCAGGGTTCTTGGCCACCATTTGCTAAACCATTGCTGTATTTCGCTGCTGCTTAGCTGTCATACTCTTCTAGAAAGTAGTTCACAAATAAATTTTGTTTAGATGTGTTCTTTTTAAATTTTTCTTGGTTTCTTCTATCACTAACTTATTTTTTCTATTCTGTGTTTAACCTGCTGTCTTTATGGAATCAGCTTCAGAAAAGAGAGCGCTCTTGCAGAGCCTATGTCCAGGTACTTTCAGTGTTTTTATAAATGTGTTAAATTGTTGAATTGTGTCTGGTGTTAATATTGTATATTTGCAGCTGATAAAATGTTTTAATATGTAAAAGCTGCAACACAGTAAACTTAGGGCTACATTAAAGGGGAGAAATATAAAGTATATAAGAAAGACTCATGATATAAACAGGCTTGAGGGAAGGAAAAGGGGAAAGATCGTATTTTGTAGAACAGAGATATCCAGAGAAAAAGGAAGATTGCAATCAGAAATGGGAGGATTGCTACCTACACTGTGAGGTGAGTTGGGGTATTTATTCCAAGGCTTGAATTCTTCAGGAAAGTGGGGATCAGGTCATAGAGTTATTGGGTAGTATCTATCAGGAAGGCACATGATAAAAGCAATAACAGAAGGTAGTAACCAAGATAATAATAGCTGTCATTTATATAGTGTTTTTAAGGTCAGCAAAGAACCCTATAAAATATTAGCTCTCTTTAGCCTTACAACCAACCCTGAGAGGTTACTGCTATTATCATCTGCCTATTATAGATAAGATAACTGAGGGAGGGAGAGGTAAAATGACTTGCCTAGGGTCAGAAAGCTGGTACGGATCAGGTCATATTTGAGATCAGGTTTTCCTGACACCAGGTCCAGAGTTCTGTTCACTATATCACCTGAGTGCCTAAATAAATACAGATCAAGACTAAAGATCCTATGGTCCTGTTCTGAGTTTGAATTGAGCAGTGCTTGAACTCTTTTTAATTTTTTTTCCAACACTCTCATCTTTCTTCATGATAAATTACTGAACTTGCTATGACTAGAAATGGTGCTGCTGTGTGTCTGTATGTGTCATTACATATGTATGTATATATACTGCCACTCAGTGTTAAGGAAATGGGAAATCCAGATAATAGTAAAATGGTTACTCTCAGAAATGGTTCTCAGAAAATACTAACTATATAATTCCAACAAAAGCACTGTTCTCTTGCCTTCTTTAAATCTCCTCCAGATTCTTCTGTCTTTCCAAATTTCTTATGTGCTTGTTGACTTGGCCCTTTATGCTATATAATTTCGTCTGTACAGAGCAGAAATTCATTCAGTTTTATTCCGTAATGATAGAATATTAACATACTTTTCCTTTTACAGTGTGACCATGTTTTATGTTTTAGTATGAAAGGAAAGAAATTAAAATGTCAATCTCATTTTTCTTTCAACCTCACTTTCTCTTCCTTTATTTATTTCTCCTTCTTTCTATTTAAGCTACCCAGTCTTCAAATATAAGGCCTTTAGACAAGGAAGTTTGACATATAAACACTTCATGAAATATATAGAAAAGGAAAAACATATAAGACTGAAATATTTGTAAGCCTACTTAGGAACTTGGGAGAAATATCAGATTTTGATTTAAACATAAGCTTTTAATGGAAATTAACAAAATCGTTGATTCAGTGGCTACTTTCCTGGTCTTATAATTGATTATGAATGTTTACTAAACATGTGACAGATTTGGATAATATTGGTGAAATGAAAATAGCATGTTTTACTTTTAGATGATACTGGGTTTTGTAACTTTTATCGTTGAATATGATATCATAAGAATACAGAATTAGTATCTTAAAGATTTGTTTCTTAAAACAATGAAACATAAGTTTATGAAACATTTTAGTTGAACTAATCTATGAATTAAGCATGAAATTAACCTTTATTATTATATAGTAAAAGATTCATTTACACTTATTTTACTAAAATGCAAAATGAAGGCACTTTTTTTACAATATTGACAAGCAGTGACAATAGAAGTTTATTTTCGGCTTATTTTTGACACACAGATAAATAATATTCAAGGATTCAATATAAAATTTGTAAATTTCTAGGTTCCTTCTCTAAATTATCTTATTCTTCTGGTCTGGAGTTAGGAAGATGCATCTTCCTGAGTTCAAGTCTGACTTCACATACTCACTAGCTATGTGACCTTGGGCAAGGTGCTTGATTGTGTTTGCCTCAGTTTCCTCATCTATAAAATGATCTGGGGAAGGAAATGACAAATCACTCCACTATCTTTTCCAAGGAAACCCCAAATGGGGTCATGAAGAGTCTGCCATGATGAAAGACGGCTGAACAACAGTAACACGCTTACAGTCTAGCTGTTGTTAATTTTACTGTTTCAGGGAAAAGAAATGGAAGTGAAAACCAAATTAGTTAGTGTAGGCATTATTCAAGATGATAAATGTAGTTCTGCCTAGTAGCATTTTCTAGAGAACAGAAATTGATTGATATCTGACACAATTAAATACTATTAACATCCCTGTGTAGTGACTCATTATTGAAGAGGGACTTTTACGAAAGAGAATACAAAGAGACCTTATATTGTTAAATCTGTTGGAAAGCAAACCCATGATGTTGGTGCAAAAGTAATCTTTTGTCTCTAAGATGCCTCACAAGCATTGGATGTTACGCTGTGTAGGTCTGAGAAATAGTTGCTTGGGAATTCACGGGTTCCTCACATGATTAAATGTTTTGGTAACAAAAATGGGGAATACATTATCCTACTGAAGTCTATTGACCCATAGGAGAATTTTAAAATGGTTCAAGAGAAACAAGGAAAATACATAGCAATGTGATTTAGTTGTGAAAGGTCTCTCCCCTGCCCCCATTTCTTGTTTTTTAAGATATAGAAAGGTAAAAGGCTAAGACAGATTTTTTTTTAAAGAATTGGGCCCATAGAATTATATTACATAAATGCATATTTTTAAATACTCTGTTCAGAAATATTTATTAAGCCTTTAGTGTATAGATGGTGCTGTACTGTGTGCTGGGGATAATACCCCTCTTAGCTACTTAAAGTAGATATAATTTTATCAGTGTGGGTACCTCTGACTCCTCCACATACACATACTCCTTACCAGTTTCTTTACATAAGTTCTCCATACAGGGGTTCCTCAAGTTCTTTTAGTATTTCTTAGACACCTGTGCAGCATTCAGGTTGTCCATCCCTCACTCCAAGTAAATGGAGAGCTCATCTACTTTTTTAGATGTTCTCTGTATCTTTTATTGCACTTGTGCACAGAAGTCATCCTTGGTAATGTTTTATGGTTAACATATGTCCACCATTTGCCTTTTCTTTGTTCTTTAGGTTACCCATAAGGGAATAAAATGTAGTAGAAGGGAAAGATGACTATATACTCAGGGGACCTAGATTCTCAATACTTGTATGAAGTTAATAAAGTCACTTTATTTTCTAGGCCTCAGTTTCCACATATGCAAATAAGTCTTCATTTAGCATCTATGTGTCTGCATCGTCGCATTTTTTGTTTACCATTTATGGTAGTCACCAGGCTAATGATAAAAAATTAAAACAGTCCCTGCCTTAAGGAGCATAATATATCATAAAGGAGAAAATAACGTGTGTGTACATTTAGGTATAGGCAAAACAGGTACAAGGTAGCCAAGGGAAATACTAGCTGCTGGGGGAACCAAGAAAGGTCTCATATGGAAAGTGATATTTGATCTGAGCCTTGATGTAGGGAGAGAATCCATTACCCACAGGAAGGGTAGCTACTGCAAAATACATGGACATAGACCATGCAGACCAACAAGAAGGTCATTTTAGGAAAACCATAAAATGGATGAAGAGGAATAATGTGTGACAGGTCAGGAAAGTTAGGAAGAAGGCAGGTTGTTGAGAGCTTTACATGTCACACAAAGGAATTCATAGTTCATCCCAGAAATAATGAGGAACCAGTTGAATTTATTGAGTAGGAGGAAGGACATAGAGAAAGGTGTGCTTTAGGACAATCACTTCAGTGGGAATGTGGAGGAGGGATTGGAGCGAGAAGAAATTTTGAGCAGAGAGAACAATTAGAAAGCTATGTCCGAAGTCTAGGCAAGAAGGAGTAAGGGAACTGGTGCAATAATTTGTGAGAAGAAAGAAGCAAGTTATGTGAGAGATGTTGTGGATGGAGGTAGAAACGAGAAGATGTAGTAACTAAATGTGTAGAGTGAGTAGGATTTTTGGAGTCAGAGATAACACCAAAAAGTACACCTAGATGGCTGGAAGAATGATAGTACTTTTGACACAAGTAGAGTAGGGTTGGTTCAGGAAGAAGAGGAAGAATCTCTCTTTGGAACGTGTTGAGTTTGAGATGCCTCTAGAATATCCATTTCTAAATAATTTATGAGGAGTCGGTAATGTGGGGCTGTATCTGGGTGTCAGTTGCCTAGAGATGATAATAATGCCCAAAGAAAATGATAAGGCGGCCAAGTAAAAGAGTCTAGAGAGACAATAATAATGCATTAGATCAAGTAATTTCTAATGCCCCTTCTACTTTTAAAACCAATGATCTTTTTATTCTTATTTGAATCAGAGCCTGTGACATCTTGGCCTTCAACCATGTAATCTTACTAGGAAAATGATGGTATAATATATAACGTGTATAATATTATAATATACAAATAGTAGTTGTATATATGTATATATATGTATATATATATTTGTGTGTATGTGTATACACATATGCTGCTTGTCCCAATCTGGATAACACATTTTTTTCAGTCACTTTGGTTTTTAGTTTGGATAGTTAAATCAATGTTTTTTTTCATTACAATGGATTGTATCAGGAAGCTTTAGAGTGTTATTCAGTTCAGTATATTTATTATGGTGTAACCTGGGAATAGTAGCATTTGGAAAATCTTACCTTCAACAGGTAATCCTTCTATTTTGATTTTGCAAAAGATCTCAGTGATACTGGTGAATGCATTATATGGGCATATGTCTCCTTGTTTTATGCAGTCGATACTTAGAGAATCATAAAATAATTTTCCCGTAATTTTATCTGCAATAGAATATTTACCTAGGCAGAATACATACCTTATTTGAAGAGAGATTATGAGCTGGCATTCTGTATTGTTTTTTTTAACTTTTTGGTAAAAAAAAAGCCAGCAAACAGTAAACATAATGGTTTCTTATATTCTCAACTTTTCAGTTAATTGTGTCTGTGAATATCTGATCCTGCTTAGGAAATCATCTATGAAAGCTGGTATTTCCTTTTTTGTATTGTGATAAAGTACACCCTGAAATCATAAATAGACCTTTATCATGCAAATTTTATAGAAATGAAAAAGCCCATGGGTTTTTACTTACTGGTATATTCTTCTTTTCTCGCTCATACACAAGTATCAGTTGTGATCTTTTATGTCCTTCTGAAATTTTCCCTTCTTTGACATCTCAAAAAACAATCCATGATAAGTACAGTTAAAACTAGATTTCTTTAGTATGTGTTTAGTGAGATTCATTTTTTTCTTCCTGAATTATTCTTCTTAAGTGTCATTACTACTTCCTCATATTTAGTATTCTGATGTTATCATTTAAGTTAGTTTGACTGTTGTCTGACAAATATAGAAATATTGGAATAGTGGAACTATTATAAAATTTGCTTTAAATTATCCTCTGTACATATAAAACTATAAATATTTTCAGGATTACATGATTTAGCTGACTTTCACAGCCAGGCCATTCTGCAGGCTTGTTTTCTCTTCTACTTATTTTCAATGTTTGTTTATTTTGGTTGTTCATATCTTCCATTATCCTCCACTCTAATACTTTGTTAAAGAGATTATACTTCAGTCTTTTGTTACACTCATTGTCCCCTTGACTTTCTACTTAGCAAAGAGGTCATGTAGTTATTGGCTAAGATGGTTTCTGGGTCCTATCTGTCACCATTCTATTGTTAGTTTTTCATTTCTTGAACTTTTCTATGATATGGCATAAAATTTTGACCTCTGAAGTCAAGGACCTGAGTTCAACTCTGATTTCAGGCACTGACTAGCTGTGAGACTCTGAGCAAGTCACTTAACCTAGTTTCTGTCAGTTCCTTATCTGTGAAATGAACAGGAGAAGGAAGTGACAAACCACTCCAGCATCTTTACCAAGAAAATCCCAAATGGAGTCATGGAGAGTTGGACATGACTGAAACAATTGAACAGTACAACAAATTGCCCAAAAGGCAACACAGAAATGGATGGTGGATGTGAAGTAGCAGTATGTTACCAAAGAAGAATTATATGCAGGTAGCAGCAGCTAGGTGGTGCAGTGGATAGAACACCAGTGCAGGAGTCAGGAGGACCTGAGTTCTAATCTCACCTCAGACACTTGACACTAGCTGTGTGACCTTGAGCAAGTCATTTAACACCAATTGCCTCATCCTGGGTCATCACTAGTTATCCTGATGAATATCTGATCACTGGATCCAGATGGCTCTGGAGAAGTGAGGCTGGTGACCTGCACAGCCCTTTCTCACTCAAAACAAAGTGCAAGTCATGTCATCATTTCTCTGATGGCATGATCTTCTTTGGCAATGAAGGGCAAACGCACATATGCAGGTATTATAATGTATGTTATCAAAATGATGTATAACTGGGAAAAGAGGTTAATCATTTATGTAGTAAAGAGTAAAGGTAACTGATGAGTAGCTCGCATAATTCAATGGGATATAAGCTATAGGGAGAGATCTAGAGAAAGCTTCTAGTTGGAACTCCTACATGAACTTTTTCAGAGGATATGAACCAAATGAGAAGATGAGGTTAGGACTCAGGTGTGGGGAACCTGCTTCCTTAATGTCACATGTGGCCCTCTGGGGCCTCCAATTTGGCCCTTTGACTAAATCCAAACTTCACAGGACAAATCCCCTTCATAAGAGGATTTGTTCTGTAAAACTTGGACTCAGTCAAAAGGCCACACTCAAGGACCTAGAAGACCTCAAGGCATTAGTTCCCCACTCCTGGGTTAGACATTGATCTGTACAATTACAGAGATTGCCCATATTGATGAGATCACAGATCCAATGAATTATATCTGGCAGTAAGTCACTCTCAATATTTATCAGCCCTTGGTCTCTTTTTTTTTCGGAATTATCAAGAGCCATTAGCAACTTATCATTACAACTTCAAAAGGACGAAGTTTTCATAGCGAAGAAGTTTTTTTTGGAGGATTATCAGCTTCCTTTGTCCTCTAAATCTGAGAGGCAGTCTGTGCTCCCTAGAGAAAGGACACTGATGAGAATATTGCATAATGAGGTAAATAAGCAGAAGTTCCCATGTAAATGTATACTTACTGAGTCATCCTTTGGAACCTGCTGTCACATGAATAATGTGGTAAAGAAGAGATCAGACTTGAGGTACATGGAATAAAACAGAAATGTAATAGGTAACCTAACACTTTCCTCTGTCTTCTAGTCTCCTCTCTCCGTTTTTACCCCTTGACTCTCCCCTTTCTCCCCTCTCTTCCCTCTTCTCTCCTTCCTCTTTCTCCCTCTTCCCCTTCTCTCTCTCTCCCTACCCTCTCACTTTTCTTTTCTATCTTGCTCCCTCCCTTTCCTTCTCAACATTGGTTAATTTATGATCTCTTAAGACAACTCTATCTTTGACAGGATCTGTCTTTTTTTGTTCTAAATTTCTTATTATTTTTCATTATTTTATTATTATTTTCATATTTATAATATTTATTATTTATTTAATAAGTTAATAATATTAAATCATTAAATTAGTTTATATCAATATTAAATTGTTAAATTTATATAAATAAATATTAAACTATTAAATAATTAATATTAATTATCAAATAATTAATAATTAATAATATGTATTATTATTATTTTTCCCATAGTTACCTAGCCTTATATATCTGAGAGCACATTGAAAGCCTATGTATTAGACTAATTTTTTTAATCATATCCTTTGTGTCAAAGTATCCTAAGGAAAATTTGGGATTAAAAGTCATTAAATCTATTTGATTAATAAGAAATGTTCCTTCCCAGATAATACAGATGTTGAGAGTGTATGTGGTATATCAACATTTTTGCCTTTCTCCTTTCTTTTTTTGTAGTATTAATGCTTACTTTCCTGTGAACCAAAGGAGCTACTTGCATCTTCATGACAGAGTGCAAATTGAATTAGGCCAGTTTTCCTTGCTTGCTTGTGGTACATATGACAAGAAAGAGTCTAACCTCCATTTATATTGCTAGGAAGAAATTAATGAGGATTCTCAAGTTCCTTGTTTGGTCACTTAATTGGCTGTATGACAAAGAGCTCTGTGGTGCGTGTCAAACAACTTTTGAGTCTTCTAATGATTTGTGCTTTGCTTGACTTCTGATACTGTTCGGTGTGGCCTGTCAGCCTGGATATCCTTGTTAAAGTGGCTGGAATAAATTGGCTGGCAGTGTGCATACAATGTAGTATATTAACTGTAGCAACAGGGAGTACTTTTAGCAGCTCTTTCAAGAGATTTAGATGTTTGCCCATAAGCATCAAAGCCAACCCAAACTTTCATTTAATATAATTAAAAGGACATCTGAAAGTAGTTTGATTCACAGTGGGTTTTTGTGGTTGGTAACCCTTTGTTAAAACTCTGTGAACTTAATATATTTCACAGCTTGATAAACCTACACTTGATTTGTGTCAGTGCGAGAGAAAATATAAATCTGCACCCTGCATGTTTCTGCTGCACCATAACCTATTGTTAAAGGCAAGGGGAATCAAACAAAGTCACTCCAATTTACCAGAGCAGAGTAGTTTTCTGTTGGTAAAGAATTGTAATAATTTATTTTTAAAGGCTTACCTTGTGTATGATATAGTCAGTAAATGGTTTTAAGTAGCCATAGTTGATCTGAGAGACATTGAAACCATGTGTGTTGTTAAACGGTGTACTTATATACCGAGTCATAGAGGTACATGATATTGTGTTACCCCTAAGCAAGTCCTTTCAAAAATCTGATATCTTTGGGAGATCGGTAGAGGTGTTACCTATAGATGTGGGCTGGCAAAAAAGAATGTCACATTTGATAATTCCCCAGAATTCCCTTGGCAAGTAGGTCAGGTCAAGCAGAGATACTTTGCATAGTGAATTACACCTTCATCATTTTTAAAAAAAAAATAATTAACCAAATGATCCATTTGTCATTTATTTACATGCTGTTGATGGACGTTTTCAAGGAATTGATTCAAACAGAAATCCAATGACTGTGATCCTATGACCTTCTGCTATAAGATTTTATTTGTGTTTGCCACAAAACTGGATGATATGTTCCTTAAAGAGCTCATACCTCATTTATTTTTAGAATAAAATTCAGGCTTTTTATATAGTGCATGGTTTGTAGAATATTTTTTCTCTTGTTTCTAGCAATTTTCAGTTTTAGAATTTAGAATTATTTCTCAAATTTAAAATTTTCAATTACATGTACTTTTTCAAACCAGATTTTCAAATCAATCAAGCTCAACTTTTAGGATTATAAGAAAGGGACCTCAGAGACCTTTGAGTTTAAGTCTTTTGTTTTGGAATTGAGGAAACTGAGGATCAGAGACATGAAGTGAATTGCCCAAGGTTATATAAGTAAAAAGTGTCATAACTGTGATTTTACCTGGATTCCTATGACTTGAAATCTAACACTCTAAACCATGTGATTTAATATTAATTAAGCATTAATATCTGCCAGTTCTTTGTGCAGACTTTACCTGTTAGAAAGTTTGGGAAAATCTAGCAGGAAGAATAGTGAAACAGTAACTTCTGGTTATTCTTTCATTTATTCATTCATCCTGTCATTCATTCTTTTATTTATTCGTCCATTCATTTGCTTGTTTACTATAAGCAGGCCTCAGAAAGATATATATCTGGTTATTTATGTGTTTTATTCAGTACGGAGTAGATTGGCATAGTAGATATTGAGCATAAATAACAGAGAAAGTGACTTGTAGTGGTGGAGTTTTCTCATGTGAGAGGCCCCTTTGCTAAAGAAAACATAGGTCCATTGCTTCTCCAGCAATCCATGCTCTTCATTGATATCCTTGTGATGCCAGACAATCCTAAGTGAATTCCCTTGGTGTTGAGGAGAGGGATCTAATGTGGTTAATTTTGGGAATTCATGGGTAACAGTTGCCCAAGATAGTTGGAAATGGATGGGTTATAAGAGAGTATCATAACATTGAGATCACAGATGCACTGCAGTAGTTTAATACTTAAAAGTCTTTAGATTGACCTCGCACTTGTTACACAGCAGGATCAAAGACTGAAACTGTCAAAAATTGTCATAAATTTACTACTTGTACTTTGATCAAGGCCAAAGAAAAAGCCACATTCATTATTTAAAAGAATAAATTATGTGTAGTATTGATATTTATTGGGTACTATGAGGTAGGAATCATCTGAGATAATGGAGAAGTAATCAGATTACTCCTGAAGACCATTCCCAGAAGGGAGATTTTAATGATTTTGCATAATTCTCATTTACTGTTCTTATTTAACAATAGCTAAATGAATAACATCCTCATCCATTTTTTTTTTATCAACTTAGCATAAACCAACTAAGCTACCTTGACTTTTAAACCTTTAAGCAGAGATTACAATGTTCAGTTCATTCAGTGATATTCTAAAGAGATCAGGTTCTGAAAAAACCCCAGCTGGGCTGGTTTCATTCATTTCATTCTCAGATTATATCTTTCACATGCATATATATTGAAGCAATAAAGACATTCCTTTGACAAAGTATGATCAGTCAATTTCAAAATCAGTTAATTGTGATGTTGCTGCTGTCAAAAAAAAAATTCTTGACTTTGGAGCAGTTTAAGGTGTTCAGAATAGAATGAAATAGAATGTTTTTATCTTTTGACTTCCAGTTAAATTTCTGGATGAGGAGATAATTATTCCACTCATTTATTAACAGCTTCCTCCCCCCTCTGCCCCAGTAACTTATGTAAAAAAGTTATTTTCAATATCCTTTAGAGTCAATCAGTTTCATGAAAGTTTAGAATCCAATACTGTATAGTAGTAAATGTGGAATTCTTAACAATTATCAAGCGTATTGGCTAGAAATTATCCAGAATTATGAATGATAATGGGTTGAGGTATGACAGACTCACATCATTTGAATACTTAGATTCATTGTACATGAATAACAAAGCCTACCTGGAAAATTGTATCACTATTTTTACCCTGCCAACCTCAATGAATTAAAAACAAAGAACTCTTAAGTTAGCAAAGACTAATCAGATCATATTGCTTAAGTAAATTACTTACTTGAATCTTAGTGAGTTGTTTTCTTAAAATTGTGAGAGGATAAATAAGGTTGACAAATTCATTATCAATTATGGTATCAGTTTTTAAATTTCTAAATTATTTTCTTATTTTTTCTTATTCCAAATTTGACCAACACTAACAAATATGAGCATTTTCATGAAAAAGAGGATTTTATAATAACTTGTTTTATCAAAGTCTCTAATACGTTCGATGTTAATTCAAAAGCTGTCCCCTTGTCCCCACTTCCCTCCCTTCAGTACTTTTAAAAAATGCTTCTTTAATCCTTTTTTCAATCTTTTTCTTTATTTTTTTCATCATTATCACTAATCTGCCTCCTCCCAAAAGAAGACCTTCCCTTGTAAAACACACAAAGTAAATCTAAATGTATATCTCATTCTGAACATCTTCCATTTTGTGTATAAGTTTATCTAATTCTTTCATGGTTATTATTGTTAGTAGTAATATTTTTAATGTTCTACAATCACTACCATAAAACTTAGATTTTTTTCCCCCCACCTACCCTCTACTACCCCCCTCCCTCCCCAAGACGGCATACAATTCTATATAGGATCTACACATACTTTCCTATTGAATATGTTTTCACTGTAGTCATGCTGTGTAGATGAACTAAAATAAATGGAAGAAATCATATAACAAATCAAATTATAATACAAACACACACACAAATGATCTGCTGCATTCTATGAATGAATTCCACAGTTCTTTCTCTGAGTGTGGAAGGCATTTTGTCTTAGAAGACCATTGGGAACTTTTTTTTTTTTTTTAAGTTCTTGCGTTGTTACGAAGTTCCAAGTCTACCAGAAAAAAACTCTAGCACACTGTAGTCATTGCTGGGCACAAAGTTCTCCTGGTTCTGCTCCTTTCAGTAAGCATCAGATCATATAAGTCCTTCCAGGCCTCTCTGAAGTCTTCTTGTTCATCATTTCTTATAGCACAATAGTATTCCATTACATTCATATACCATAATTTATTTAGCCATTCTCCAAGTGATGGGCATCCCCTTAATTTTCAGTTTTTGGCAACTACAAAGAGTGCTGCTATAAATATTTTTGTACATGTGGGACCCTTTCCCATTTTTATGATCTCTTGGGGATACAGTCCTAAAAGCGATATAGCTAGGTCAAAGGGTATGCACATTTTTGTAGCCCTTTGGGCATAGTTCCAAACTGCTCTCCACAATCACTGGATGAGCTCATAGCTCTACCAACAATGAATTAGTGTTCCAACTCTCCCACATCCTCTCCAACATTTATCATTTTCCTGTTCTGTCATGTTTGCCAATCTAATAGGTGTAATGTGGTACCTCAGAGTTGTTTTGATTTGCATCTCTCTAGTCAAAAGCTATTTAGAGCATTTTTTCATATGATTATAGATACCTTTAGTTTCTTCCTCTGAAAATTGCCTGTTCATATCCTTTGACCACTTATCAATTGGGGAATGACTTCTGTAGTTGTATATATGACTCAGTTTTCTATATAGTCTAGAAATGAAGCCTTTATCCCCGAGATTAGCTGTAAAAATTCTTTCCCAATTTATTACATCCCTCCGAATTTTGGTTGCATTGGGTTTGGTTGTGCAAAAACTTCTCAGTTTGATGTAATCAAAATTATCCATCTTGCATTTCATAATACTTTCTATCTCTTCTTTAGTCAAAAATTCTTTCCTTCTCCAGAAATCTGATAAATACACTATTCCTTGCTCCTCCTGTTTGTCCATGCTATCAATCTTTATACCTAGGCTGTGTACCCATTTGGACTTTATTCTTATGTGTGGTGTCAGGCTTGGGTCTATGCCTAGTTTCTGCCACACCGTTATCCAGTTTTCCCAGCAATTTTTGTCGAACAGTGAGTTTTATCCTTGGCTTTATTAAACAGGAGGCTGCTATATTTCTTGCCTACTGTGTCTTGAGTACCTAGTGTATTCCACTTGTCTACCCTTCTGTTTCTTAGCCAGTACCAAGTGGTTTTGATAATTGCTGCTTTATAACACAATTTGAGATCTCGTAGAGCTAGGCCACCTTCCCTAGCATTTCTTTTCATTAGTCCCTTTGATATTCTGGACCTTTTGTTATTCCAGATGAATTCTGATATTATTTTATCCAGCTCTAGAAAATAATTATCTGATAGTTTAATTGGTATGGCACTAAATAAGTAAATTAATTTAGGTAGAATTGTCATTTTTATTATATTAGCTCAACCTCCCCATTAGCAACTGATGTTTTTCCACTTACTTAGATCTGACTTTATTTGTGAAAAAAGTGTCTTGTAATTGTGTTCATATAGTCCCTGGGTTTGTTTTGGCAGGTAAACTCCCAAGTATTTTATAGTCTCTACCCTAGCTGAAAATGGGATTTCTCTTTCTATCTCTTGCTTTTGGACTTTGTGGCTAATATATAGGAATGCAGAAGATTTGTGCGAGTTTATTTTGTAACCTGCAACTTTGCCAAAATTGTTTATTATTTCAGGTAGCTTTTTACTTGAATCTCTGGGATTCTCTAAGTATATCATCATATCATCTGCAAAGAGTGATTACTTAGTTTCTTCTTTGTCTCTTCTTATTCCTTTAATTTCTTTATCTTGTCTAATTGCTACAGCTAACATTTCTAGTACCATATTGAATAATAGTGGTGATAATGGACATCCCTCTTTCACCCCTGATCTTATTGGAAATACATCTAGCTTATCTCCATTGCATATAATGCTTGCTGAAGATTTTAGGTAGATACTGCTTATTAGTTTATGGAAAGTTCCCTTTATTCCTACATTCTCCAGTGTTCTTAATAAGAATGGGTGTTGTATTTTGTCAAAAGCTTTTTCTGCGTCTATTGAGATAATCATGTGGTTTTTATTAGTTTTGTTGTTGATATGATCAATAATGCTAATAGTTTTCCTAATATTGAACCAGTCCTGCATTCCTGGTATGAATCTTACCTGATCATAATGTATTATTCTTGTGATAAGATGCTATATTCATTTTGCTAAAATCTTATTTAAAATTTTTGCATCTATATTCATTAGAGAAATTGATCTATAATTTTCTTTCTCTGTTTTGTCTCTTCCTGGTTTAGGTATCATAGAAAGAATTTGGGAGGACTCCACCTTCCCCAATTTTCAAAAATAGTCCATATAGTATTGGAATTAACTGTTCTTTAAATGTTTGATAGAATTCACTTGTAAATCTGTCTGGCCCTGTAGATTTTTTCCTAGGGAGTTCATTGATGGCTTGTTCAATTTCTCTTTCTGAGATGGGGTTGTTTAAGTATTCAATTTCCTCTTCTGTTAATCTGGGCAATTTGTATTTTTTAAAATACTCATCCATCTCATTTAGATTATCGAGTTTGTGGGCATAAAGTTGGGCAAAGTAATTTCTAATTATTGTTTTAATTTCCTCCTCATTGGAGGTGAGTTCACTCTTTTCGTTTTTGATATTAGTAATTTGATTTTCTTCTTTCTTTTTTTTAATCAAATTGACCAAAGGTTTATCAATTTTATTAGTTTCTTCATAAAACCAAGTATTGGTTTTATTTATTAATTCAATAGTTTTCTTAATTTCAATTTTATTAATCTCTCCTTTGGTTTTCAGTATTTCTAATTTGGTATTTACTTGGGGATTTTCAATTTGCTCTTTTTTTAGCTTTTTCAGCCACATGCCCAAGTCGTTGACCTCCTCTTTCTCTATTTTATTTATGTAGGCATTCAAAAATATAAGACTTCCCCTAACAACTGCTTTTGCAGTATCCCATAAGATTTGGTAGATTGTCTCATTATTCTCATTCTCTTGAATTAAGTTGTTGATTGTTTCTATGATTTCTTCTTTAACCCACTCCCTCTTTAGGATTAGATTATTTAGTTTCCAGCTCATTTTTGGTTTATCTTTCCATGGCCTTTTATTACATATAACTTGTATTGCATTATGATCTGAGAAGGATGCATTGATTACCTCTGCCTTTCTGCACTGGATTATGAGGTTTTTATGTCCTAGTACATGGTTAATTTTTGTAAATGTGCCATGTACCACTGAGGAAAAGGTATATTCCTTTCTATTTCCATTCAGTTTTCTCCAGAGATCTATCATATCTACCTTATCCAGAGTTTTATTTACCTCCTTAACCTCTTTCTTGTTTATTTTCAGGTTAGATTTATCAAGTTCAGAGAGGAAGAGGTTGAGGTCCCCCACTAGAATAGTTTTGTTGTCAATTTCTTCCTTCAATTCCCCCAACCTCTCCTCTAAGAATTTGGATGCTATACCACTTGGAGCATACATGTTTAGTAATGATATTGTTTCATGGTCTGTGGTGCCTTTTAGCAGGATATAGTTTCCATCCTTATCTCTTTTGCTTAGATCTGTTTCTGCTTTTGCTTTGTCTGAGATTAGGATCGCTACTCCTGCTTTTCTTACATCAGCTGAAGCATATTGTATTGTGCTCCAAACCTTTAACCTTTATTCTGTGTGTATCCCCTCATTTCAAATGTGTTTCTTATAAACACCATATTGTTGAATTATGACTTTTAATCCATTCTGCTATCCACCTCCATTTTATGGGAGAGTTCATTCCATTCACATGCACAGTTATGATTACAATCTGTGTATTTACCTCCATCCTCTTTCCCATCATTTGTGCTTTTAGCTCTCCCATCTCCCTTCCCCTCCTCAATAGTTTTCACTTTTCACCACCACCTCCTGAAGCCTTCCCTTCCTTCTTTTAGCTCCCCTCCCTTTTACTCTCCTTTACCCTTACTGCTTCTTCCCTCCCTTTTAGCTTACCTCCCTTTTCTTCCCCATTCCTCTCCTACTGCCTATAGAGCTAGTTAGGATTATATACTTAAGTTTATTGTTTCCTCCTTGAACCAAATCAGATGAGAGTACTTCTTAAATAGTGCTCATCTCCTTCCCCTCTTTCCCTCTACTATAATTTTGTACTTCTTCCTGTGATGAAATTTACCATTTTCTGCTTCCTCCTTTTCACACCTCCTGTTACAATCCCTTTGCATACATAAATCATATTTTTAACATGACATCATTTACTTTATACCCATTCCCTCTACGTATATCCCTTTTATGCATCATAATAGAGGCACAATTCTCAAGATTAACAGGTATCATCTTTCCTTATAGGGAGGTAAACAGTTGCCCAAATTGAGTAACAAGTTTTGTTTGTTTGTTTGTTTGTTTGTTTTTCCCCCCTGTTTACCTTTTTATGCCTCTCTTGAGACCTGCGTTTGAAGATTGAATTTTCTATTAAGTTCTGACGTTTTTGTCAGGAAGGTCTGGAAATGCATTAGTTCATTGAATGACCATCTCCTTGCCTGAAATGTTATGCTGAATTTTGCTGGGTAGTTGATCATTGGTTGTAGTCCCAACTCCTTTGCCTTACGGAATGTTGGATTCCAATTCCTTTGATCTTTTAATGTGGAAGGTGCAAGGACCTGTGTGATCCTGACTGTAACTCCTGGATATTTAAATGGTTTCTGTCTGGCTGCCTGTAGTATTTTCTCCTTCACTAGATAGTTCTGGAATTTGACAAGGATATTTCTTGGGGTTTTGAGTTTGGGATCCCTTTTGGGAGGTGAATGGTGGATTCTTTCAATGACTATTTTGCCCTCTGGATCTAGCACTTCTGGGCAGTTTTCCTTGATGATTTCCTGGAATATGTTGTCCAGACTCTTCTTTTCATTGTGGCTTTCTGGCAGGCCAATAATTCTTAAATTTTCTCTCCTGGATCTATTTTCCAGGAAATTGTTTTTTCAATTAGATATTTTACATTTTCTTCTATCTTTTCATTCTTTAGATTTTGTTTGACTGATTCTTGCTGTCTCATAGTCATTAGTTTCTACTTGCCCAATTCTAATCTTTATCAAATTGGTTTCTTCAGTTTACTTTTGCATCTCCTTTTCCATCTGTCCAATTTTTCCTTTTAAGGAGTTATTTTCTCGAGTTAATTTTTGTACTTCCTTTTCCATTTGTTCAGTTTTCCTTTTCAAAGAGATGTTCTCATCAGTGAATTCTTTTTTTATACTTTTAAAATCATTGGCCAGTTTTTCTTCTATTTCCTTCTTCAGCTGTTCCAGGAGAACTGTTTGTACATGCGAGCAGTTCATAGTCCCTTCTGAATTTTCAGATGGAAGGACGGTCTCTCTACTGATGTCTTTGGTATTTGTGTTTTAGTACTTGTCCCCATAGAAAGATTTTATGGTTTTTTCGCCCTTACTTTGCTTTTTCTTCTTCATGATGTTGATTGTGTCTTGTGGTTTCTGGTTCTTTCAGCTAGAAGCTGCAGAACTTGATGTTGTGCTGACTTGTGTGAAAAAACTAAGAGCAGGTTTTTGTTTTGTGTTTCCAGGATCAGCCCAGGGGTTAGCTTGTTAAGCATGGGGTAGGGGTGGTCTGGTCAAGGGAGATTGCCTCAGCTGAACTGAGACAAAGGCTAGCTCAGGGGATGGTGATCACAGCTGCCCTATTGTCTTTTGTTTCCCCTGGAGTGCTGAGGCATGCCTAGATCCTAGTGGGAGTTTCCTCCACCCTGGGGCCCCTTTCCTTCAAGTTTGCCTCCTCCATAGTAGGAGGAATCCCCCTTAACTATTTTCCTAGCCTCAGGTGTTATGAGACTATTTGCCCCCTCTGCTGTTCCAGCTGATCCAGGATTTTTCTGGGGAAATACTTTTTGGTTCTTTCAAGGTCATCAAAGGAGGAGGAGAGAGCATTTACTGATCCTGGCTCCCAGAAGTTCAAGTATGTGACTTACAGATGTTTAATCCTCAGGCTGAAAGTCTCAAGGGGTGCTGCACTGATATGTGGTGCTCAGTGGCTGTCACTCGCTCAGGTCTGGTGGTCTCTCACCCTGGGCTGGCTGTCCTCCTGTTCAGCTTGTTGCTGTCTCAGGTTTCCCAGGGCCCTACCGCTCCTCTGCGCTGGACATGCTGCGTTGTACACTGTGAGCTCACCCTTGCAGGACAGATCCTTCCTATTGACCTTCCAGTCTGTCCTGGGTTGTGAATCTGCCACAGTCTGTCTCCTATTGGATTCTGCACCTCCAAAATTTGGTCAGATTCTCTTTTTTAGAGGTATCTGAAGGAGTTTGTCTAAGAGCTTAGGTGAGTTGTTGCTCTCACTCTGCTATCTTGGCTCCATTCCCCCAACCCCCAACCTGCACCTTTATTATTGCTAAAAAAAAAAAAAATGTGTATTTCCCTCCATCACATTTTTAAAATACATTTTCCTCTGATTGCCCTCTCTTTTCACAGAAAATGGTAAGGAAAGCAAAGGAATGTGAGCAACACTTGTGATTTCTAATTGAAGTGATCTAACTTGACTTTACTAAAATGTTTTCTTCTACACCCAATGAAGGGTACATATACTATCTTTCCTTCTAAATCCTTCCTTTATGATTTACCCTCTGAAACTGACATTTATTTTGCTAGTTATTATTTCTTCCCCAACTTTATCTTCCGTCTTAAACCCTTCTCTCTCTACTCTTTCTAATCTCCCAGTTTTCCCATCGGATTTAATGTATTAATATGCCAAAATTGTGTGTGTGTGTGTGTGTGTGTGTGTGTGTGTGTATATGTTCAACCCTCCTTTGTCTGTTCAAAGGAGAAAAGTTTACATAGGCCATTCTCCACTTTCATACCTTTCCTTCATTTATTTTTATTTTTGTTTTTTTTTTAATTAATTTATTTAACTTTTAACATTCATTTTCACAAAATTTTGGGTTCCAAATTTTCTCCCCATTTGTCCCTCCCCCCACCTCAAAACACCAAGCATTCTAATTGCCCCTATCACCAATCTGCCCTCTCTTCTGTCATCCCTCCCTTCCCTTGTCCCCATCTTCTCTTTTGTCCTGTAGGGCCAGATAACTTTCTATACTCCTGTACCTGTATTTCTTATTTCCTAGTAACAAGAACAGTACTCAACAGTTGTTCCAAAAACTTTGAGTTCCAGCTTCTCTTCATACCTCCCTCCCCACCCATTCCCTTTGGAAAACAAGCAATTCAATTAGGCCATATCTATGTAGTTTTGCAAATGACTTCCATAATAGTTGTGTTGTGTAAGACTAACTGTATTTCCCTCCATCCTATCCTGCCCCCCATTGCTTCTATTCTCTCTTTGGATCCTGTCCCTCCCCAAGAGTGCTGACTTCAAATTGCTTCCTCCTCCCATTGCCCTCCCTTCCATCCTCCCTCCCACCCTGCTTTTCCCCTTCTCCCCCACTTTCCTGTATTGTAAGATAGGTTTTCATACCAAAATGAGTGTGCATTTTATTCCTTCCTTTAGTGGAATGTAATGAGAGTAAACTTCATGTTTTTCTTTCACCTCCCTTCTTTTTCCCTCCACTAAAAAGTCTTTTGTTTGCCTCTTTTTATGAGATAATTTGCCCCATTCCATTTCTCCCTTTCTCCTCTCAATATATTTCTCTCTCACTGCTTAATTTCATTTTTTAAAGATATGATCCTATCCTATTCAATTCACTCTGTGCTCTGTCTCTGTGTGTGTGCGTGTGTGTGTGTGCGTGTGTGTGTGTAATCCCACCCACTACCCAGATACTGAAAAGTTTCAAAAGTTACAAATATTGTCTTTCCATGAAGGAATGTAAACAGTTCAACTTTAGTAAGTCCCTTATGACTTCTCTTTGCTGTTTACCTTTTCATGCTTCTCTTCATTCTTGTGTTTGAAAGCCAAATTTTCTTTTCAGCTCTGGTCTTTTCATCAAGAATGCTTGAAAGTCCCCAATTTCATTGAAAGACCATTTTTTCCCCTGAAGTATTATTCTCAGTTTTCCTGGGTAGGTGATTTTCGGTTTTAGTCCTAGTTCCTTTGACTTCTGGAATATCCTATTCCATGCCCTTCGATCCTTTAACGTAGAAGCTGCTAGATCTTGTGTTATCCTGACTGTATTTCCACAGTACTTGAATTGTTTCTTTCTAGCTGTTTGCAGTATTTTCTCCTTGACCAGGGAACTCTGGAATTTGGCCACAATGTTCCTAGGAGTTTCTCTTTCTGGATCTCTTTCAGGCGGTGATCAGTGGATACCTTGAATACTTCTTTTGCCCTCTGGTTCTAGAATATCAGGGCAATTTTTCTGGATAATTTCATGAAAGATGATGTCTAGGCTCTTTTTTTGATCATGGCTTTCAGGTAGTTCCATAGCTTTTAAATTGTCTCTCCTGGATCCATTTTCCAGGTCAGTTGTTTTTCCCATGAGATATTTCACATTATCTTCCATTTTTTAATTCTTTTGGTTTTGTTTTGTGATTTCTTGGTTTCTCATAAAGTCATTAGCCTCCATCTGTTCCATTCTAATTTTGAAAGAACTATTTTCTTCAGTGAGCTTTTGAACCTCCTTTTCCATTTGGTTAATTCTGCTTTTTAAAGCATTCTTTTTCTCACTGGCTTTTTGAACCTCTTTTGCCAATTGAGTTAGCCTATTTTTCAAGGTGTTATTTTCTTCAGCATTTTTTCGGGTCTCCTTTAGCAAGGTGGTGACCTGCTTTTCATGCTTTTCTTTCACCTCTCTCTTTTCTCTTCCCAGTTTTTCCTCCACGTCTCTAACTTGATTTTCAAAATCCTTTTTGAGCTCTTCCATGGCCTGAGCCCATGGTATATTTATTTTGTATGTTTGGGATACAGAAGCCTTGACTTTTGTGTCTTTCCCTGATGGTAAGCATTGTTCTTCCTCATCAGAAAGGAAGGGAGGAATTATCTGTTCACCAAGAAAGTAACCTTCTGTCGTCTTATTTTTTTCCCCCTTTTCTGGGCATTTTCCCAGCCAGTGACTTGACTTCTGAGTTTTCTTTCCACACCTACCATGCCTCCAGTTCCTCCCAGCCATCTCTTGGGGTCTGAGATTCAAATGCTGCTTCCCAGCCTCAGGACTTTGGTCGGGGGTGGGACTGCTATTCAGTGTGAGATTAAGTTCAGGTGCTCAGGTGGGGGCAGGGCTGCTTCATGGGGCTCAGTTCCCTCAGGGGGTTTATGTGGAGACCTTCAACAATGGATCCAGGCTCCTGCCTGCTTGGGGAGTCCCTGTCCGCTGTGGCCCCCCTCTGCTGCCTCCTGAGGGGGCCTGAGTTATGGGGACATCCCACTCCCCTCTTGATCAGCAAAAAGAGCCTCTCACCAACCCTTTTCACCTGTGGGTGGAGGGACCTGCAAGGCTGCTGGAGATTCTGTCCCTGAAGCCTGCTTGGATCTGCTCCTCTCAGTGCTGCGTGTCCAAGGCTCTGCTCCAGGTACGGTGCATGATGAACCTTTCTCGTCAGGTTTTCAGGTCTCTCTGGAACAGAAATCTCTTCCACTCCGTTGTTTTGTGGCTTCTGCTGCTCCAGAATTTGTTGGGAGTTCTTCTTTACAGATATTTTATGGGCTGTGGGTTCGGAGCTAGCATATGTGTGTCTTTCAACACCGCCATCTTGGCTCCTCCTCCCCTTTCCTTCATTTTTGAAACTAGGTCCAGATAAGTGGAAAAAATTAATCCCTTCAAGTAATCATATTAATCAGATTCATACTGCTATTTCCAATGGGATAGGACCAATTAGCATGTTTTACATAAGGATAACTTGAAATAGGGTAAATTTGAATGCATGACCACTTCAGAGAATTCATCATATCCACTAATCAAAACCTAGCTATATTCTCCTCCTGTACCCCAGCTATGAGAAAAACTCCCACTTCTTCTTCCCTAGTATAATCCTTTTTTCTTCCTTTTTCAAAGATTGTAAAAATAGCAAGCCCACTCCCAGTCCCTCTTTGTCTTATGTATTTACCTCTGTGATCCTTGGAGTCATCAGGATTCTAAGAGACACTTCTTTCTTTTCCTCCTGTTAAAATTAAAGATTCATCATCATCATCATTTACCCTTGTCTATTATTCAAATGTATTTAATTTTCTTACTTTTTCTTTACTCCTGTGTTTGCATTTAAGTTTCTACTTAGCTTTATTCTTGTCATGAAGAACAGTTGAAAGTTCTCTGTTCTATTAAGAGTTGTTTTTCCTCTATGGGATTTTATTTAGTCTAGAAAGGTGAGTTATTCTTCACTGTGAACTTTTACACTTTTCCTTTTGACATATTTCCAAATGTTTTCTTCCAATTATAGTAATAAGTGCCAGGATTTGTAAGACTTTGACCTTTTGGTTCCTTGATACTTAAACACTCTCTCTCTCTCTCTCTCTCTCTCTCTCTCTCTCTCTCTCTCTCAGCTGGAAATACTTTATTTTTTCCTTAGGAAGAAAGAAATGCTTTGGAGTTGGGTTGAAATATTTCTGGAAATTATCATATTTCTGGAATTTTCTTTTCTAGTTTCTTTTGGGGAGGGGTGTATGATTGAATTCTTTATATTTTCATTTTGTCTTCTTGTTCCAATAAGTCTGTTGCAAAATCCAGCAAGGTTTTCTACTTTATGTTATATAATATTTATTCTTCCAGTTCTTTCCTTTAGAGTTCTTTATAACTTGTTTTAATTCAGGTGTTTTTTTTTTTAAATATCATTTCTTCAGGAACTGTTTTAATATTTATAGTTAAATATTTTCTTTTTTTCCCCTCCAAGTCTCTACTTATATTTGTTGTGGAATCTCTTTATGGATTTATCTCTTGGGTGTCTTTGAACCCATTATTTTTTCTTCATAGAGTTTGTTTTCTTCTGTTCACTCATATTACTACACTTAGTTCCTTTTTTGATACATCGTGCTGTGTCCATGCTCCACTCTTGCTTTTGCAGTTTTCAATGGAGCTATTCAAGTTGTAATTGGAACTTATGTCAATTTCCTGGATTTCTACCACTGGATCCCACTTCTTCAGATCAATGGTCAACATTTCGGAACCCAGTGAGAACTCTGAAGATGGCTATCTCTGGTTAGAGTTTGCCATTGTCTTTTATCTCCTCTGAGGCAACCCTACATGGAGTGCTGTTAAGGGCTTACATAGTCGATATAATATCATTGGGTTTCAGCATATTTACTTGTAGTTGTGCTGGTTTTTCTGGCCAGATCTCTCTTCCTGGGCCCAAATTCTCAGACTGTCATTTTGTGTAGCCCTGAGCTGGATAAAAGGCCTTCCTGATGTTTTTCTTTCAATTTCTTGTCATTACTCAAATGAGTGCTCTTTTTAAATAATTGATGGAATAAAAATGGGAGAACCAGGAGCCTTTAGTAGCTTTCACTTAATCATTTTTAAATGGAAATGGTTGTACCATTAAGCTTTAAAATATTTATTTAAAAGAACCATACTCTCAATTTTACCTATCCCTCTAACAATACATTTTATTGATGCATTTTCTCCCATAATAAGCACCTTCCTTGAGAGAAATAAAAACAGTTAAGCAGATATATGCTATATATACCTGATAAATGAATGCACTATTCTTTCCTGGTTTGCCTTATCACTGTGCCATGAGAAAGGAAGTATATTTCATTGTCTGTTATATCGCATTTCCATTTTACTTTAGTTATCCAGAGTTGAACTTCCTTTTAATGATATTTTCATTTTTTATTGTCATGTATGTTCTTTTAGTCCTGTTCATTTTGTTCTGCATCTGTTCATGCATATCTTCCAACATTTCTCTGGATTCGTCATGTTTGTCACCTATTACTTGCACAATATTATTATATTTTATGCATATAACATCGTTTGTTTTTTTTCCAGCTATTCTCCGATCCATAGGTACCCAGTTTATTTTTAGTTATTTTTCTACCACAAAAACTGATGTTATTAATATGTTAGACTTTTATTTCTCTGTTAGTTTTCTTTGAAATATATATCTAAGAGTGAGATTTAGTAACTTTTATTGTATATTGTTCTTAGAGATTTCATCCATCCCTTTAATTCTAATTATCTATTGATGTTTGAATCAAAAATCTTTGCCTCCAAGCATAACTTTTCTTACAAGTTCCAATCCTACCTGTCAAACAATTTTTTGGACATTTCTACCTTGATATTTTACCTCAAACGTTACTGTCTAAAACTGATTTTCTCATGTTTCTCCACATACCAGCTGCTTCTCATACCTTCTGCTTTTCCTTTTCTACTAGCATTCTCTGAGTCTTTCAGGCTTGAAACGTAAGAGATCTTTAACTCCTCCCTCTCTATCACCTTGTTTGCAACACTGTCGGTCATCAATTTCTATTGATTTTTCCTTGACAAGTCTTTTGCAGATATCCCTTCTTTTCTAATTCCATCAGCACTATTTTAATTTAGGGTCTTATCTCATTTCCAAGGCATTTTAAGAGCCTCCAACTAATCTCCCTGCTTCCCTTCTCTCCCTTTCCAAAACATCTTATAACCTACTCCTAAATTAATTTCCCCAGCAAACTGTTTTGATTATTTTGCTTGCCTGCTCAAAAATCTTTGATAGTTCTTTATTTTTTATTGATTTAAGTTCAGTAGCTCCTTATACAGGTATTTAAAGACCTCCAAGTTATTTTCCAGTTCCATTGGTGCTGTCATATAAGAAACCTCCCCTCTACCCAAATTGGCTTGTGTTCCTATCCCAAACAAATATAAGCTTTTAACCTCTTTTATTTGTACTTTCATATTATCCATTGAATTATAAGCATTCTGGTATGTACTTTATCTTCTGTAATTGAATGTAAATTCCTTGAAAGAAGGTAATGAGTCTTATTCTTCTTGCTATCCCCTACCACATCTAAAGCTATTTATATTTGGTAAGCACTTATCTCAGCCCAAGAAACCATGCTCTTTCAAAATTTAGGAAAAGAAGCTATTTGATACACTTAAATAAGGATTTAATCACTTAATAGTAGAGAAGGATTACATAGGGATTCAATTCCATTAAGTAGTTATCCATAAGTTCCAAGATTTCCAACTCAGAGATATATTGCAACTTCAACGAGAAGGACTCTCTGCATCTGGGGCCAAAAATCAGAGATGAATCACAGCCTCCACTTTGTTGTCTGTACTATGATGATCTAATCAGTTCCCATAGTTTCAGCTATTGCTTCTATACAAATGATTCCAAATCCACTGTTCTGTACACTGCACCCTTCTGCTTTCTCAAATTACTTTGTAAATATGAATGTTCTGCCTTACCTTCTAATAAAACGTAGTCCTTTTTAAAACACTATGATGACTCTTCAAGACCTTGAATATAAAAATTCTGAAAATACTAATTCACCTAGAGCAAAAGATAATTTCATGCGGTCCTCATTAATGCAATACACCGCCCCCCCAACTTTTCTTTTGTTTTTCTATTGTTAGACAATACTCTTTCCAATAAGGGCAGAGATGAAGATAGGTATAAAGAAAAGAGAAATTGCCATGGAAATACTTTCTTAAGCCTTGTCTAGAATGTAAATGCACCCTTATTTTCAAATAAAAGAATTTTAAATGTGGAAAGAAAAATAGGTCTCTTCAAGCCCAAACCCAAACTTCCTATTTTACAAGTTTACAATATTCACTCTTATTGAGAAGTGAAGTCATTTGTTCAAATTTACATAGTGATATAATAGTAGAATTAGGAGTATGAAGAAAAGAATAGGCTTAAAAAAAAACCATTTTATTTGTTATCTTTAGTTTTTGCTCATTTGTGTTCTAGATATATTTTGTTGTTTGGTAGGAATCTGTTGAATCTAGGTTTCCCGATTCAGGTCAGTGCTTTTTCACTGTCCTTGCTTCCCATTGTAATTGCAACTCTCAGTAATGTAATATGCAAAGAAGAAAAGATGAAGTATTATTATTTCCATGAAAAAAAAAACTGGACAAAAATAGAGGTTGACATATTTTTTTTCCCCTGAAGTAACAACAGAAGTCCTGCAAAATAACATAAAGATGGGAAAGTATTATATTCTAATAGACCATAAAGTTGGCTTGAAGCTTAAAATTAAAAAAAGAAAAATTGGAAAAAACCCCCACAGCCAATAACTAAGATCATGTCAACTGGTTCCATTACTTCCTGCAAATAGAAGAAAGAGAAACAGTGACCGATATTATATTCTTGTGCTTAAATATAACTGCAGACAGCAACCACAGCCATAAAATTAAATAACATTTGTTCCATGGAAGGAAAACTATGGCAAATCTGGACAGCATGCTAAAAAACAGAGATATCACCTTGCTGACAAAGATTTGTATAGTCAGAGCTATGGCAGTGTATGACTGTGAGAGTTGGACTACAAATTAAGCTGAGAATCCCAGAATTAACACTTTTGAATTGTGGTACTGGATGAGCTTTTTGAATCCCTTGGAGACCAAAGAGATCAAATCAGTCAATCCTTAAAGAAATTAACTCAGACTGTCCACTGAAGTCAGATAATGAAGCTGAAGTTTAAATACTTTGACCACATAATGAGAAAACAGGAGTCATTGGAAAAGACCCTGATGTTGGGAAATATTGAAGGCAAAAGGAAAAGCACATGACAGAGGATGAGTTGGATATAATGTCATAAAAGCAAAGAACATGAGCTTAGAGATAGTGGAGAATCCTGGCATGTTATAATCTACGGAGTCAAAATTCATCAAATGGACTAAAAAACATCAAAAAATGGTGTGTGATTTAAATAGGAATATTGTATTAAGGTATTTTGTTCAAAATTTCAATGCCTAGGAAAATGTGAAAATAAAGACAATAAAATACGGCAACTGACACAAAGATCAGTGTGTTAACAAAACTAGTTTATGGATAATATATTTAACCACTATGAATTTTCCAGAAGATTGCCTAAGGGATAATGTGCCTAATACTAAGAAGATTTGCCTTTAAAAAGAAAATTAGAACAATTTGTTTTAAAAAAAATTGCCCAATATAGGAAGTGTTTCCCCTCCCTTGTTTCCCTTGGCCAGTGCATTTTTTACCAGCTGATTGTTTTACAATGTGGATTAAGTTTTGTTTTGTGTTTGTAATATGTATTATTAAAAAAAAAACTAATAAACCCCAAAACAAACAATATTTAAAACTTATGCCAAAAATTCTATTTTCTTGTAATGGAATGATGATAGTTGGTGCATTCTGACTTCTTTTTGTTCAGCTTTTTGTTTTTGTCTTTTTAATTCCTCCCTACTTTAAAGCTTTTAAGTTTGGTTATCATATTTTTTGTCTTGGCACATATCTTCTCAAGACAACTGGAGACAGAATAAGGTGATACATGGCTAAAGACTATTACTTTCAAATACAAAAACATATTTAACATCATGGATGAGCAGATAGGAAAATTATCATATTTTAAGCCTTATATGAGACTGATTTAAGGAGAGTTGACAAGTGACGTTTGAATGATTTAGTCTGGTGGAAGTAAAACCTTCCCTGTTCTTATCCTTGTGAACTGAGGATCTCCAGGTTGCCTGTTTTCCTGTCATGAAAAGTAATAGCACTTTTTAAACTGAGTCAGAGGCTTTCACTCGAAAAGTTACAATTGAACAATGATCCAAGGCAATTTTGAAGGAGTTGTGATGAAAAATGCTATCTACTTCCAGAAAGAGAACTGTTGAACTCTTAGTGCGAATTAAAGTATGTTTTTCCACTTTTTTCGTTGTTCTTGCTTTTTTTTTTTTGCAACATGATTAATATGGAAATATGCTTTGTATGACTTCACATGAATAATTGCCATCCTATAGCTTGCTTTATCAGTGTGTATGAGAGAAGCTGGAGAGAGGCAAAGAATTTGGAACTAGATTTTAAATGAATGTTAAAAATCAGTTTTAAAAGAAAAAGCTGTGACTGAAATACAAAATTGTGGTGCCAGTATCTTGAAAACTGCAATGGTGCTGATAATATCTGACATTGACATAATACTTTATGGTTTAGAAGATGTTTTACATTCATTATCTCATCTGATCCTGATGACATTTTGAATGTCATCCTTATTCCACTCTGTCCATCTTTGCTGGGTAAGAAACAACTACCATTTTTTTTTTCTGACCACTGTTTCACCCTATACGCTCTTCTCAAGTCAAAAATCCTTATCCAATTGTGACAAACATCTCATAGGAATAGACATTTATTGAAGCTACTGCTATGCTTTCTGTGCATTTTTAAGTACATTCAGATTAATTGTTCTTTGTCATAATCATTCTAGACATACCCACAAGGTTCATGGCTCAGAGCAACTTCTGTCACCATGTGGACCCAGTGAGTCAGTCAGGGTAGTTAGTGGTGAGATTGGTTAGAACCAGGAAAGGAGAAGCTCTGAGGACAGAGCAAAGCATAAATTTTCACCAGATCCAAAGCAAACATAACTATAAGGAAAGGAAATGAGGATGCAAACTAAGTTGGGTATAATGGTACATGTCTGTAATCCCAGCTACTGAGAAAGCTAAGGCTAGCAGTTCTCCTGAGTTTAGAAGCTCTGAGCTCTAGAGGGCTATGGTGATCCTAAATAAAGAATTAATATTAGGAGTCACAGGTAGTAGTGTGCCATTAGGTTGCCTAAAGAGGGGCCAAGCGGACCAGTTTTGAAGTATAAGAACTCAAAACTACCATGATGCTTGGTAAGGGAATTGGGCTAATGAGTAGCCCCCACACTGCCAGCATGTATAAGTTGGGGTGACCCAATCTTTAAAAAAAAAAAAGCAGGAACAATTAGGCAATTAGCAAAGTAAAGTTACAAGAAATTAGAGGGATCATAGAGCTTGATAGAAAAGATTCTAGAGGTCTGCTTTTCAAGTCTGTTTCACCTAAATATGGCTGATTCACAAGTAGGAGCAGCTAATGCTGACAAAATTACTGTACTTTTTTTGAACACTGGAAACATAAAGACTGTAGTACACTGTAACTTTAAAAAAAAAATCAATATTTATAGATCCAAATGAGTGATATCTACTCAGTGATGTTCTAGTACTTTTTAAACACCTTTTTTAGGATTACCATCAAAGCCATTGATACATTATCTGTCATATCCCCAGGTGTGGCAAATTTTCAGCCTTTCACTGTGTATTTGATTTTTGGGAACTAGTTAAAACTCATTCAGATCTAGGTCTTTTAGCTTAGATACATAATCATAATGTACATTTATTATTTAGAGTCCAAAGTGAGTGGTGATGAGCTAATCTTTCATATTTGTACAGACTCAGATGGCCATTTGAAAAGAGCAGTTCCAAAAATATTTTGAGCATGTAAGAATTCTTGAGTTATAGGCTCCTACAGTGGCTATTTTTAAGAGCAACACTAATTTGCATACATAAATTCAAGTATGTTTGTAAAAAAAAAAATGAGTTGTTTTAACTTTATAGTAACCTTATACTATGGAGGGAGAAAATAATTTAACCAGAAACACACAGAATGTGAATTCTCAATCTTGGGACACTGAGTTAGTTCATTATGTCACGTGACCTCTTGTTTAAAGTAATAAAATGTTTTATTCCATATTCCAGAGCAAATAAAAATAGCAAAATGAGATGTTTTCTTTTCTGGCAGGCATATTGTATTGCATGTTCAAATCTATTCCTCACAGTTGTTTGATTACTTCAGCTCTGCATTTATTCTGTGCATCTCAAAAGCATTACTTAATTTGACAAGTTCTTTGTTATTGTGCATAGAGGCTTCAGGAGGAGAATGGTAAAGTGTCATGTGACACATTCTGAAGCAACCTTACTTTTCCATCAAATTAGAATATAAATTGAAAATCTGAAAAACATGCAATGGAAAGCAAAAGTTACTGAAACCTGTTTGAGTAATTATTTCAAAGAATGTTGAACACTAATGAATGTCCTAGTATTAGCTGTAAATTTAGTGAAATGAATTTGACCTTCCCAACTCAACCCAATGATCTAATAGTTCTACATTTAACTTCATTTCTTCCTAATAGAAAAAAATAGCATTTCTTTATTTTTGGGGGGGGAATTGCATTAAACTAAGGGAAAGGCATGCAAATGCTTCTAAGTGTGGGTAATTATTTTTCTCTGAGAGAAAAAAATCTGTTTAGTAAATCAGTGTGTTTTAGAAGTACATGGAAAACATACAAACATATAAATAGATAAGCATTTAGAATTTAAACATGTAAGTGCATAAGGAAAATAAAAACATGAAGCTTTTATACATATAAGTTAGGTCATCATAAGCAAGTCATTTACCCTCTCTTAGCCTGAGTTACATCATTTATAGACAAAGATTATTCCTGTGCTTCCTAACAGTGTTACTTTGAGGAATATATTCTGTAAATCTACTATGTGGGACACATGAATATGAAATATTATTTTATGATTGGGCATTTGTAACTGAGTAGTTAGTCTTTGATAATCCAGGGAATAGGAGATAGGAACAACCATAGTAAGATTAAGAAAGGGGGAAAATAACAGAACCTTAATTGCACATCCTCTGAATGGTCAAAATAGTCTGGTCTCATTATGTCAAATTGGTCAGTTTGTTCAACCATCTGAAAAACTTTGTAGGATCATAGGATCATAGATTTAGAGCTGGCAAAGACATTAGAAGGTCATCTAATTTAACCCTGTCATTTTTAGAAATGCAGAAATTGAAACCCGGAGGTTAGCGATTTGTCCAAGGTCACCCAGATCAGTATGTGTCAGGACTGGGATTTGAGCCCAGACACTCCAACTCCAAGTGGAGTTTTTTCCACTTTATCCACAGGAAGCATGTATCTTTCATCTACATGGTGACTTCTTTTCAGCGGAAAACTGTGATAGTAATTTTATAAAATACCACTGTTAAAAGCACTAGTGTAGATTTTATTTTTTCTATTAGAAAACATTTCTTTTAAGTTATCTGTTCATTTATTTTTCATCTGGGCTCATAATTTCATTGATAGGGAATTCCCAGTAAGGAAACTCCCTCTATCAGAAGATGTCCTGTAATTTAGCTTTACAGTTACCTAGGGCATTGAGAGATTAAATGACTTGTCCAGGGCCACACAATAGGTATGTGTCAGACTTAGACTCAGGACTTCCTAACTCTGAGGCTGGGACTCTAACTACTATGTAATAATACTCATCTTTCAGATACTAATCAATATATTAGGAATTATCAGATTCAGCACTAGCTTAAGTTATTTGAGTGCTATATTCTTCACTCCAGGAATGGATGGATGCAAAGTATTTATTAAGTGCTTACGATATGCCAAACACTGGAGATAAAAATATAAAAACAAGAGCATTCTAGCCTCAAAGAGCTTTACTCATTAGGGAGAGACATTAGCTATAGATGAGTGATGCAACAAAAAAGATTGTTTTGATTTGGGAAGTCAAAAGGATAGTGGGAATCAATTGGTACAACCTTTCCAGAACAAGTAATAATGTTTTGATTACTATTTGGAGAACAAAAGCTGAAAAAGTAGAAATCTAGTACGTACTTGGAAATTAGGGTAGATGTCAGGAATATGACCAGGACAGATAATTGGATGGAATATAATGCATGGTGTGGGGTGTGAAATGGCTAGGCATAGGCATTTGCTCTGACTGAGTCACTGATCAGAGCAAAGTTTCCAAAGCTGAATGGATTAAGTAATCAACGAATAGTTTCTGAAGTTTCTCAGGAGTAATACAGTGGCCAGTGGCAAGGAGATGGCCAGGCTAAATGATAGGATGGGGTGGAAAACAAAGAGCTAACTACAGTTTTTTATAATCACCTGAATAACTTATGCTTATATTTTCTTGGACTTGCTATCTGGAATATAGTCCTTTAAGATATAGTGTTGAGGTAAGAAGGGGTATACCTTACAGATTAGTTAGTCTAATCCCATCATTTTACAAATGAAGAAACTGATGCCCCCAGAATTAAAATAAAATAGAGCTGGAATTTTAATTGAGAAATGAAAACAATCTAGTTAGCAAGTTGACTCAAAATCTAATGCTCTTTCTACCCTATCATTATACTGTGAAGGGGGCTTTTTCCATGGAAGGATTGGATCTGAATCATTCTTTCCTGTGCCAGCAAATTCAAATTTGTTACACTGGAATGCAGGTCTATATTTTCAAGTCAATTCACTTCACCAAATAGTTATCAAATGTCTATTTTGAGAGGCTCTGGGAATTTCAGCAATCTATTGGGTTTTGAGTGAATGTTGACTTAATATTTTTGTCATGCATGGGCTTTCGGATTCCCAGTAATGTCCATATAATACATAAATATGAAAGATTCCTATATATCACATCTTCTCAGTAAAAGATTACAACTCACCGATAAAATGTAAATGTCAAGTATATGTTAATTAGTAAATGAAAAGTCATTAAAATCTCTTTAGTTACTGTTACCAATTCAAATATGGATCAGCTTAGGAGCAATAAAAAAAGTAGAAAAGCAGAAGCTCTAGAAGTCAACTTTACAAGAGTTACTGACCCTAATTAACAGTAGAAATACCTGTTTCCTAACTGACTATATTTAGTAATTCTATCTGATCCTTCTCCCCATCCAACCCCCTTTTCTAAGAAAGAAAGTCAAAAAGTTAGAGTTCAGAATCATTTTCTTGCTCAAAGAAGTTTCCCTTTCAGATGTAGTGTAGATAGATCTGAGTAGGAGAATCTATTCTTTTATTGATCAGATTCTTACACTTTGAAGGAAAGGCATTTCTATCTAATGCATTTATATTTTTCTTTTTATGAATGCAGAAAGTATCTTTGTACTGAGTATTTTTTGTTTCCACTTGACTTCAGGATAGGTATTAAATGCTTCTATATTATCCATCTCCCTTTTTGCATTTCTGTTTCCCTTAAGAGAAAAGCCTTCAAGGTAGCTCCTTCCATGACCAAGGGGGACCCATCTATCTCCTTTATGGGGCATACATTCAAAAATACTAGTAGAAGAGCCAAAGAATACTATGGGAAAACTATCAACCAATTTAGCCATTTGAGATTCTTTGCTTTGTTCATTTTCACTTAAAAAAAACTTGTTGGGAGAGGAAGGGAAAGAGAATTAAAAAGGCAAAGCTGAAGGATTGTTCTCCAGAAAAAGCATCATGGTGGCAATTTGTGTCCAGGACTGTCAGCTTCTGGAAAAATGTCAAGAAAGACAACTTTTATCATAAGGCAAATTAGTTGTGAAAGCTAGTGTTAATTGGCAACCAAGGTGTTTCATTATGAAACAGATTTTTTAAACAGTCTGTAGTTAGTTACTAAGAAACCACAAACTAGAAGAAAATGCTTCAGTGCTATGGGTAGTTTTACCATCTCATCCTACTTGTGGCAAAAAAAAAAAAAGTAAAATTCAGCCCAGTTGCAAAACATTCGTGTGCCACCTAGAATCTATGCCTGTATCAGCTAGCCAGCTCTCTTTTTTAAATCAGTTTGAGCCTTAATGATCAGTTGATTCAATAATAAATGCCTTAAATCTGTCATATATTTTTTTATTTGCAATTTTTATATGTCCAAATTAGCCCTCGGGTTGGGCTTAGTTGAAGAAGGGTGATATTTGGAACCTAGAGCTCAAAGCAAACCTGAGAAAGCACGTGACTTGCAACCTTAGAAATTTGGATGAAGCAATGTGAAATGTGGCAATTTGTCTCTATATGTGAGTGCACCTGCTGATTCTTTCAAGGAAAGAAAAAACCATGAGGACTATATGTAGTACAGTCACACTGTTTATGAACCTATGTAATGATAAATAGTATGAGAAATGTTTCTATAGACATACAATACATAGGGACCCCCTGATGGTTTACATGCTTTGATTTTTTTTCCTATTCTAACAATTTTCTAGTTAGCTAAGAAAATTGATATGCTTAGCAATTATTACTTATTATTCTTTATCTTTTCTGGAATGAAACCAAGAAATATTTATTGTATTGGGCCACCAGTTTTATGGGGATCTATGGGGAAAAGATAACTTTTCTTCCTGGGTTTGGTTTAAGGAATTCTTTCTTCCAATCTGAAAATATTCCATTTTAAAGCATACTCTACGTTTAGTGGTCACAATCATTTGGAAGCATGAGTTATCGAGTCTAGGAATCTAGCATGACTTTTTTATTGTCATTCAAAATACAAGCAGGTCTTCTCCCTGCCTAGCGAAGACTCAAATGGGGTTTATAGTAGAAAATAATGAGTCCTTCTGCTGTAGCATGTCACAAGGGAAGATAGGACAATGCTGTAGCCTTGCTGACTGCTGTGCCCTACTTGCTGGGTAGCATGTACTCTCAGATGTCTGACAGCTCATGTGGGCCCACTAGAGACCTCTGTCATTCTGTTCTTCCTCTCTGCAGGCAATGGTTGAGACAGTTAACAACCTGCTCCAGCCACAGGCTTTGAATGCATGGCGAGACCTCACAACAAGTGATCAGCTGCGCGCAGCCACCATGTTACTTGACACTGTGGAGGAAAGTGCTTTTGTGTTGGCCGATAACCTTTTGAAGACAGACATAGTCAGGGAAAACACAAACAATATTCGTAAGTGATCCTCATTATCACAAAACGCCAGTTTCTCCCTCCTGCTGGGAAAGTAAGAAAAAAGATATCCCATAGGTTTGCCAACAGGTCCATTGGTTTTATGTGGTTGATTTTCTATAGTGGATAGTGATTGTTTATTACTGTTCATAGGAAAAAAAAAACTTGCACTTTCAGATAAAGAATCTTCAAGTCATTCTGAAACTGAACATGGAATAAGCTCATCTCAAGTGAAGAAACTTAATTATATTTTATAAATATGATATTCTGTAAGTCATTTCTTTTGTTTTAAGAATAGAAGTTTGGTTGGTTTTATATTAGATGGGACTTGGATATTTCTTTAAATTGATTCAAAACATAGATATTAACCTTAAAAAAGAAGCCAATAAAAATTATATAGATTTTGTTTGGTATTTTGCTCACAAAAAATAATTAACAACCTGAGATTTTTAATTGTTTATGGGGAGACAGATGACAATTTTATTTTAGGAAATTTAATGAAGTTGATTTTTAGCTTTTTCATTAAAAATATGAAATGAAAGTATGCCTTTCAACAAGACAGGCATAATTTACAGGTTTTTTTAAACTCATTTGTCAAACAGAAATATGTTTAGACTCTTTTCCTAGACAGTAGCAAAAAATGTAGTTTTGTTTCACTTTTCTTTCCAGAGTATGTTTTATCATTGATACTCATGAATTTTTGTTAATATTATATATTTGATATCGTAGACATCTATTGCTGTTCTAAAAATTATATTTGAGTATGAGTGAAGACAAGTACCTTTTAAATAAATAAAAACCATTGGAGAGTATGATAAATTATATATAAATTCTCATAATTCTTTTGCTTATATCTTAAAAGTATGTTAGAGATTTCAGCAAATGTTTCTTAAAGGTAATTTTAAAAATAATATTTCTCAGTATGTATTGAGCTTGTTCTGATGCTTTCCTTTTGTTAACAGAATTGGAAGTTGCAAGGCTGAGTACAGAAGGAAATTTAGAAGATCTAAAATTTCCAGAAAACATGGGCCATGGAAGTACTATTCAGCTTTCTGCAAACACCCTGAAACAAAATGGCCGAAATGGTGGGTTTGCTTTGTTTTTTTTAAAGATGTTTGGAATTAATTTTCTCATTGTCATGAATTAATTAATTTATTCCTTACTTATCCTTCCTCTATAAGTCTGACTTTTTTTCACCCTTACTTTTCCACTAGTCTCCAAAACTTAACTATTATCTCAGTCAAGCCTCTGTCCTATGAATGAAGTAAGTAAAAAAGGATTTATTAAGCACTTACTATGTACCAGGCACTATAAGTTCTGGAAACACAACTACAACTAAAGTGAGTTCTCAGTTACCTTAATATATTCTAGTCAAAGGAGACAATTCATATAAGACAGTGGTCATCAGGGAAGGGAATTTTGATTTGAGGTGTAAGAGAGATAGTGAATTGATCCATACAGCAACCAACTGACATAAACTTTCCTGAAACCATGGTAACATTGTTTTATTACTGTTCCAAGATCAGGAAGTAAAGTTAGGCTAACACTGTGGTAACAGAGAAGATGGCAACTGTATGGGATGTGAATCATGTCCTTGTTTGGGGGACAGCCTGATAAAATGGGCTCCATAGCTTTGCACTAACTTACTAACTAATCAGGACAGCTCAGTACCAAGGAAACAGACCCAGGGCTGAGTAGTAGATTAACTGCCTGAAGTCCTGGGTCATGTGTGAGTTTTGAAAATCCATTCTCAAAGAGAAAGATAAGACACAGCAGGGTAGATGGCAAGATGGCCATTTGAACACAGCCTGTTCCTTCCCATATCCCTGTACATCCTGCCCCAAGCCCTCTGCCTATTTGTCCTACCATTCTTTTCAAAATATCTTGGCTAAATTGAGATTTTTCAGTAGGAGAACCCATACTCTATCTCTGAATGAAATTAAAAATTAAAGCTCATTTTTCTCTCAAGAAAAATCATAACTTATAGATTTAGTACTAGAAAGGACTGCCTCATTTTACCAAAGAGGAAACTGAGACAGAGAGTTTAAGTGATTTGCCTGCAGCCACACAGCTAGTAAACGTAGAGGCAGTATTTGAACCCTCCAACTCCAAGAGCAAGGGAGTGAATTGAAGATGTGGTAATATGCCTCACGTATAGACAGGACTTCCATTCAACCACTTTGATTTTTGTTACTTTGTTGATTTAATACTGTCTAATACGCAGGTGGGAAAGATAAAAAAGGTGAAGAGCCAGCATACCTGGCTCTATATGGAGCAGTGCCCTGAATATGGAGGGACTTGATGATTGTTAAATTGAACTTTTTAATTTTTTAATGTCTTTACCTATTTATTGGACATATTCTACTCTAATGCATAGTGTGGTCTGTTTCACAACATTGGAAGTTTAATTCAACAAATCTTCAACATACGTTGTGTTATAAGAGAGGCAAGACTCTGTATTTCAAATTAATTATTTCAGATAGATTACTTGTCTCAGGCTCCATTACAAGTGCAAATATTATTCATTTTTTTCCCTAGATGCCAACATATACCATACATTTTTTTAAGCATTGCGTACCTGGAAATAGTTTATTTCTTAAATAGTGACTTATTGGGGAAGTAAAAATCATAACTATTTCCACATGCCTTATATTGCCAGTGAGGCAGGCAATGTAGTACAAACTGAAGTCTGTCCTGTAGCTGGATTTGGATCCAGAAGATTAATTTTCAAAGATCTTGTCTGTCAATTACTAACTCTGTGATACTGAGTAAATCATTTACCATCCCTACAACTCCTCCTCATACATAAAATGAGAAGATTGGACTAGATCACCTCTAAGGTGTCTTCTAGCTCTAATTCTTTGATCCTATGTTTGTAGATGACTTTGGACAGAATAATTTTAGTAGATGAAATGGGCATTAAGAAAGGAGTCATTGTCAATAAACCATTTTGTGATACTAGTTTATTTTTCCTTTATGTTAAGATATCTATTATCTTCCCTTGCACAGATTTCCCAAAGAGGTTTGGCAAAAGTGATTGTTAAAGGGAAAATTTGAAGAGAGTTTAGAAGGAAATAACTGAACTTTAAGAAATTGAAATCTTTTACAATTTGTTTTTAGTTGCAAAAATACTGATAAAATTAAAGATGATTGCAATATAATTAAACCAATTAGACCAAATAGATTAATCAACATTTGAACCCAACCTTTGATTCAGATTCGCATTTATTTTAGGAGAGATTAGAGTGGCTTTTGTCCTGTATAACAACTTGGGTCCTTATTTGTCCACGGAGAATGCCAGTATGAAGTTGGGAACGGAGGCCATGTCCACCAATCATTCTGTCATCGTCAATTCCCCTGTTATCACAGCAGCAATAAACAAAGAGTTCAGTAATAAAGTTTATTTGGCTGATCCAGTAGTGTTTACTGTTAAGCATATCAAGGTAAGATAATAGCCCATGCAAATTCATTTTGATTATCCAGTTTATTCACATTTTTAATTTCCTTTACAAAACTAATTTTAAAATTCAATTTGCTCTTTAAATTTATCTTATTCTATACTCTTTGACAAATTCAGTAGCTATGTATAATGCTGCTGCTCAATTTTTTTCTCTTAGAGTGTTTTGTTGGGGGGAGGATATGTTTCTTTTACATTGTGTATCAGAATATAAGTTGGGCTTTAATTTGACTAGTATTTTTTAAATAAAAAGCTAAAAATATGGAAAATCATATATAAAATTATTTTATCATAACTCTTATGAATATTATATGTGGTAGGACCTCAGAAAAAGAAGAAATTTCTCATGACCGTATGATATTAGTACCAAAGTTAATTGCTGAGAGCAATTAATTCTCTACACATAAAATGAGTGGACGTGGTACTAAGCCTTTAAATTTTGCTTGCATTTGTAATGAATCAGTAACATAGAACTAATCTGGTATTAGAAAAATAAATGATCCCATTTATCTTTTACTTATAACATGCCACTAAAGCCACTAAATTTTTATTTATTTATTATATACCACTAAAAAATAGTTCAAATGCAACTCTAGAATCCTTAGGGTAAAAAGTTGGATTTAGAATATATCCTCTTCATTTATATCACTTGTAAGTTATCTGCTTTGAAATTTTCTTCCTTATAGCAGTCTGAGGAAAATTTCAACCCTAACTGTTCTTTCTGGAGCTACTCCAAGCGCACAATGACAGGTTATTGGTCAACACAGGGCTGTCGCCTCCTGACAACAAATAAGACACATACTACATGCTCTTGTAATCACCTAACCAACTTTGCTGTACTGATGGCGCATGTGGAAGTTAAGGTAAGATAATAGGACTAGAGAGAACATGTAATGTCATCTAATCCAGTATATATTCAGAGACTTCATCTTAATCTCAATACAGAAGTATATACTATGCTTGATTTTGGTTTCCCAAAGAGAAATCAGGAATGTATAAGTATGTGATCCACTTTTTCCCACTATTATGTTAAGGAATTTCTTCCAGTTGTCTAATCACTTTCCTTCTGCTGATTCTTTGAATAGCCTTCTCTTATTTTCTTCATAATGGAACTGACCTCTTCATGAATTAGAAAACTGTGATTGAGGGAAACTGCATCCCTCTGTTTCTCAAGCATTTTGTTTTTCAGAATGCATAGTTTTATAAGCTTTATAAACTTTACCTGAAGAGGTTCTCCAGTTTTGTTGCTGTCTTCCCTAAACCATGCAATTGTATTTTTGTTTATCTAAAGGATCCTTAGATCCATAAGATAAAATAGTGGTATTTTAGGTTTCTGAATGAATACGACTATAGACCTTTGGGTAGAAATTATAGGTGGTAAAAGTATCTTGAATGCCATCATTATTTAATTTCTATAATTTTTACTTAGAATTTATGCAGTTTGATGAGTATTTTAAAAAGCAAGTTGCTTTTGTTCAGTGGAATTGTTTAATCATGTTAGTTATCAGTATTTTGTTCCTAATGATGAGATTAATTTTGCAGATGATCAGACTTGATCTTCTAATTTTACTGTTGCATCTGTATTCCTTTTCAAATAGATCATTCTTAAACTTCTAAACTAAAGTTTGATTTATTTTACTAGAATCAGCTATGAAACAAAATGGGGATGAAACAGTATCCATTAGTTAAGATTTTAGAGTGTTATCAAAGACTTTTTTTAAAGAACTTTTCCTTTTTAAATGAATTTTTATTGATATCTTTTCCTTATATCAATTATTATTCCATCTGGATATTTCTCAGTTATCAGAGTTGTCGTCATTTTCTTAGCATAATTCTAAATTATTTTCAGAATAGTTGTACCAGTTCACAGCTCCATAAATAATTTTAGTAACCATCTTTCCAAAATCCCTCATTTTGCTTATTTCTATCTTTTGTCATCTTTACCAGTTTTATGAGTTTTGTTTGTTTGATTTTCTTTCTCTTATTCATTGATTTGTAACATTTTAAATGGGATTGTAAATGTAACATTGTAAATGGGATTGTTAATAGTTTACAATTCTTTTTTGGAGACCTGTTTGTTCTTACCATCTATAGCTTTTAGTCTTAAAATTTTTTATTTGTTGCCTACAAATCTTGGATATCAGACCCCTATCGCAGATATTTGATTTTTTTTTAAAGTATTTTTTTTAGTTGATCATTTCTCTTTTTCTCCTGGATAAATTAATTTATTGTACAAATATTGTATAAAATTTCATTTTCTTGTAATCAAAATAATCTGTTTATCTTTTACAATTGACTCTTTCTTGTGGTTAAGAATATACTTTTTATTCATAGCTATTAAAGTCATATCTGCATCTCTACACAATTTTTTAGCATATAAGTTTTAAAATTCAGGTCATCCATCCATTTTGAATTTATTATGGAATTTGTTGTAAAATGTTTGTCAAAACCTCATTTCTGCCAGGAAATTTTTCATTTTCAAAAAGATAGTTCTTTCCTAGGTTATTAATATTGAGATAATACCAAACCGTGGGTTTTTTATACCTCTAACCTTAAAAGTGAACCCCTACTTCTTCTTAAATATTATGTTCTCTTATTCCAGACCAAAGTTTGACATATTTTATGGGAATCACTTCTTTTAGCAAAAAAAAAAAAAATACAAGTGAGAAAATTATGCAAGTTAAATAGGATTCTAGAAGCAGTTTCAATTTTTTTTAATTATTAAAAGGGCACTTTTTTCTAATACCATATATATTCATGTATCTTGTAAATTTCCAGGAGGTGTTATGTGACTATTTTATTTTTTGCCAAAGTAAAAAATACAATCTGTTATTAAGAGTTCTATATAAAATATAAAAGATAGAAATGTCCCTAGATCACTTAATTCAATCTTTTATTTTACTGATGAAAAAATTCAGGAATCCTAGAATCACAAAATTGCAGAGTAGGAAGAGACTGTAAGGCCATCAATGCCATTCCTCAGGGGAACAAGAATTTCCTCTACAATATAGCAAACAATCTAGCCACTGATTAAAGACCTTTAGTGAGGAGGAGCCTTCTACCTTGTGGGTAACCCTTTCTCCTTTTTGATAACTATAATTATTAGAATATTTTTTCTTATGTCAAATGTCTTGGCCTATTCTGCTCTTTGATCTTAGTTTCCCTTTTGGTACCAAGCAGAGGCAAAGCTAATCCTGCTTTCACATGCTAGCCCTTTAAATACTTCTGAACAATTATATTGTCTCTTCCAGGAGCCCCCATTTTGAAGGACTGGCCAAGCCAACCATGTTCACTCCCTCACTCTTCTCCCACATGTACACCTGACTTCTACAATTCTTCTTCCTCCCTTCCTACCTCACCTCTACCCCTCCTTTTCAATTCCCATTTATACTTTGTTTTCCCCCATTAGAATGTAAGCAATTTTAGGGCTAGAACTATTTTTCTGTTTTGCTTGTATTTTTATTTTCTGTGCCTGGAAAATAGTAAGCACTTAATAAATGATTGTTGACTTGATCTCAAAAATATTCTTTTCTCTAGACTAAATATCTACACTTGTGTCAACTGTTACTCATATGGATTTGAGAACTTTTACCATTCTTTTTTCATTATTCTCTTATCAAGGTCTTTCCTAAAAGGTAACATTCCGAACTAAGCTGTAGATGTGATCTGACCAGGGCAGACCATATCACCGTCCTAGTTCTGGACCCTATGAATCATTTAATTCAAGCCAAAATCATGTGTTCTCTCTCTCTCTCTGCCTGTGGGTATGTGTGTGTGTGTGTGTGTGTGTATGTGTGTGTGTGTGTGTGTGTGTGTGTGTGTGTGTGTGTGTGTGTGTCTATCTCTCTTTTTCTCAAACACTGTTAACCCATATTAACTACTGGCCTCTAAGCCCTGCCCCATCCCCCATCTTTCTAGATGAAGAATATACTCTGTAGCCTTGACTTCCCCATCTTATACTTGTAAAGTTGTGTGTATATGTAAACAAATATTTTCTTTGTGTGCTTATTAAGTCTTTTTTAGTAGATATAGACAACAGTCTAACTTGGGAAGATCTCTTAGGCTTCTGCCTCCCTCATTCAACCTGTTAGATATACCTCCTAGCTTTATCTCATCTGCAGACTTCCTAAGCATGCAACCTATACTTATGTCCAGATCACTGAAAACTATAACGGTCTCTGCAGCCTTCCACAGAAGAGCTTCTTCCATACTCCCGTGTAACTTTTCTTTTTTTTTTTTACTAAACCTAGGTCCTAATGAGGATGAATAATGAATCTTCATATCAAAATTCTATTATCGTTACAATCATGTAAATATGGGGTTGTTATCATTGAATCATTTCAGTTGTGCCTGACTCTTCATGACCCCATTTGGAGTTTCCTTGGCAAAAATACTAGAATGGTTTGTTATTTCCTTCTCCAGTTCATTTTATAGGTGAAGAAACTGGGCAAGTTACTTAGTGGCTTCCCAGAGTCTCATGTGGCCAAGCAAAATATTTTCAGTCAGTAAGCCCCCAAAATAAAACCTCACTCTCAGAGTATTTATACATGTTTTAGGACATCACAACCCTTGAGAACCAGTGCCTCTTTAAGGTGTGGGCTTTCCTACAAATCTTCCCTAATCAAACTCCCTTTAATGGGCAGGCCCTTTAATGGGTGGGGAAGAGCTTTAATCACATTAAAATAATTAACAATACAATAAATAATAAATTTGCAATACAAATACATATACTATTTCTAGTCAAAGAAACTCTTTACTTCTAGTAAATATTCTTGGTTGATAAAGGCAAGATTCAAGCAGAGGCACTTGATTATACTAAAACAAAAACAGCAAAAGATTCTATTTAGCTTGTCATCACCCAGGGTCACACAGCTAGCAAGTTTCTGAGGTCAGATTCAACCTCACAAAGATGTGACTTCCTGACTGCAGGCCCAGTGCTCCAATCACTGTGCTAGCTGAGTACCCACAAGATAGGGCAGCTGGTACTAATCCATTTGGAAATATGCAGTGCGAATTTCAATCAGGAAATTTATCTTTCACACTAATGGAGATTTAGCTCTTCTCTTTAGGGATTTCTGAAAACATCTAATTCAGCATTTGTCTAGCCCATCTTCATGTCTGTAAGAGAGGCATGAGGTATTTTCTCAAATGTCTTGTTAAATTATAGGTAAATTATATCTATAAGTTATCCTTATCTATCATTTTTCACCTTGAAAAATAAGAAATTAATTTAGTCTAGAGCATTATTGATGAAGCCTTATTGAATTTTTGCGATCATAGCCCCCTTTTTTGAGTTTTATCTGACCATTTATGTGATACTATGGTCTTGATGAGTTAGTAAGTTATAGTGAAAATGGTCAAATCTGACCTGCTTTTTTTTCTTGTAGGGACTGCTAGTAAGAATTTTTGTCTTTTTTTTTCTCTTTTATATTTCAAAATACAATACATTATTTAAAATGTAAAAAATCATTCTTAGCTCACGGATGATACCTTTTTCCTGCAGATCATAACATGGTGCCCCCTGCTCCAGAATGTTGCTAGGAGGCAATCAAACTCATGGTCCTAGGTCTTGAAGATTGCACTCTCTTCTTTGTTTTAGTAATCAGGACAGCATTTTTTCTCCTCTGGTGGGGTAACCGCTACTATTCTCCATATTCTTTCAGTGATCCCAAGGGAATTGCTGCTGCTGCTGCAAAGAATTTTTTTTTTAATACCGTGATGTTCCTGGTTGTTTTTTATGACTACAATCCTGGAATTCCATGGTCTCAGAACAAATCCAATGACAGATGTCTTTTGAGGTAGATATTTGGAACATAAGGTACATAATTGGAAGAATGAAGCTGCAACATATTGTTAGAGAGGATACATTCATAAGAAATGATGTGAAAGACTTAACCAGGGACATGCATGGCCAGAAAAGTGAGAGCAAAGAAAAACAAGAAGGCAGTTTGAGAGCTACACTCCTACTTTTGAAATATTAAAAGGATAAGATGCATATCTACCATACTTTTCTTAGAATATAGGTGGAGGATTTGTGGAAAGACTTGGATAAGAATCTGGTAGGATAATACGGCCATAGACCATACCAGTAAAGACAGAGCATTCATAATGACAAATAAAATCTCAGATCCATTGTTATATTAACAGAAGCCACTTGTGGTCATCAGTATATTCTCAAACATTCTAATACCGTGTGAAGTCCTGCTTCTGTGAGCTCTCTTATCATATGCAATTTAATATTTTTTCTTCTTTTCATTAAATGCTGTCCACTATTTATCTGTCTCAAACTTCTATTCACTTGAATTTGGTCAGGTTTCACTATAGTTGAACAAAATTCTAAGGCCACGGAAGAGTTCTCCATTTTGCGTTCTATTCTGAAATCTGTAAGCAACTAAAATAATAAGTTCATTAAATATTTGCTACTACATTGCAAACCTTGACACAGGTTGTGATACTCAGCACCCTTTCAACTCACCCACAGTTGCCTCTCTCCTGTGAGTAAGGAGGACTGAAGGGCAGAGCACTAAACTTCTCCCAAAGCCCCCCTTTATAGAAGGCTCACAACCTCCCCTGGAAGTCCATTTTCTATCAGGAGCTCTGACTCCATAGAGATACATTTCTCCTGGTCTCCTTCTCCATTCCCCCCTCCCCAAGTTCCTTTTGTGTGTTGTCTTCCCCCATTAAATTGTAAGTTCCTTGAGAACAAGGACTGTCTCTTCTTATAATTGATATCTCCAGTTCTTAGTACAGTACCTAGCACATAGTAAGTGCTTAATAACTATTTATTGTGTTGAATTGCACTAGATGTTCACCTTATAATAAGGCAGAGCCACTCCATTGACATTTTTTTAGGGAATATTAGTATCAAATTGATAATGTCATATTGCACCCACAAAACTTCCTTGAGAGGACTAGGAACAGTCTTAATTTTGTTAGTTGAGAAAGACCAAAAGGAAGTATTTTTGAACAAAAAATGGCTTTAAATTATCTGTATTTCATTTTAAGTGTGAGAAAATAGTTTATGTAAGAAGGTTGATCCTTTAGGCAAAATACTTATGAATTATCCTGATTACTTGTCATGAAACAGCAACTTACATTATACTGTCTCTCTCAGCTGCTGATAACAAATGATTCAGAATAGATATCCTTCATCTATAGTGATTTGTGCTGCTTAATACTTTGTACTAAAAACCTATCCATTTCTTACTTTAGCAACTCAATTTCTAATCCATCTCACAGAACAGTGATATTCTGACTTAACTTTATAATTTCAATAGAAAACTCTACTTAACTAGATAAGAATAGCAATTCTTATGACTTAAAAACATTTTGTGTCAATAAAGTATTAAGGATTTGAATTCAAGGTGAGGATTGGTGTCTGATTCTATCAGGTTCAGAAGGAGAATGTATTGTTTCTGCACATTACCACTTGTCAGAGATAAGGGGAAAAACAAGATCTCTTTCCCCCAGCAAATGATAGGTTATATATGAAAGGACTGACTTTGGAAATTTGGGCTTTAATCTGAAATACTTTTCAGTTCACAAAGAAATACCAGTGGGAGAAATGCAGGCTAAAATTTAAGCTATCCAACCTGTCTTTTCAATGTAGAAATCATTAGTTATTCTATACCTGGGTTTTTCAAAGAATGGCCATCACACTGGTCAGTCCTCCACTGAATCTTTGGAGTTGAAATGGATTTCAGATGCTATTTAGTTCAGTATGGACCTGAACATGAATCCCTATGACATACCTGACTAGTGTTTATCAGGCTGTTACTTGAGGACCTCCAGTGAGGGGGTATCCCTATATCAGAGAGATAGTTCATTCTTCTTTTGGGTAGCTCTTTGTTTGCTTGTTTTCCCCAATTATCAAAACCAAATTTCCCTCTTCATCTTCCAGTTCTGCCTTTTCAGGCCAAACAGAAGTCTAATTTTCCTTCCTTGTGAATCAGTAGATTCCTAAAGAATATTTTCTTATTTGGTCTTCCTAGTTCATTGATGAAGTCATAAATAAACTGAAGGACTTCAGTTTTTAAGAGGAAATGTTTAAAACATTAAACTATTTTGCCTTTCTATAGTGGACTATATTCCCTTCAGTTCTGTGTAATCACGTTTTGCCTCTGAGTAAAGATTAATATGGATAGTGCTTGTTTTAACCCCATAAAAACCATTATAAAATTATGGAGCTTTAATTATAGCCACTTAAGGGTACAAATATATGTGTTCTTAGAAGCAGAGTAAGGTTATGTACTATAGTATAAAGAGAATTCTTTAGAAGTCCCATGAGTTATGGATTGTATTTTAATTATTAGAATAGTGAGGTAAAGCTCTGGCTCATTCCTTCTGTGATTGATGGCTATCTGGTTTCTTAATCAGTGTAGCTATATATCTCTGTCTTAAGTGGAGGAAAATACCAATTACTGACCAGACAAGTAGAGATTTAGCTAAGGTTTTGCGACAGGGAGTTTGTGGGATCAATTCCTAGTTGAATAAGGAAGACTGCTCAATTGAGAAGAAAGATTTTGTTTTTAATACACTGACTATATGAGAATTAAATGATCCCAGAGCCACCTTAATTTGCCTAATCCACTGTGAATTTGCTATAGACGACTTGCTAAATTTCAGTGAACCTAAAAGAACTCAATGTATCTTTATACTTCCTTGTTTCTGTATTGCCACCTTTCCAATTATTTTCTTTTCTTTCCCAAACCCCCCTCGTCAAAAAGTCTCATCCAGGCAACCCACACTTTTTAGGAGGTGTTGGCTCTAATTTATGTTATTCAGAAGTTGGAAAATGACTTATCATTTCTTCCATGCTGGGCAAACTCAAAGGAATTTTATAAATAAATACATGAAGTCATGTTGGTTTATTTCATTTCCCAGATGAGCTTTTTCAGGTGAGATGTTACACATCATTATGAATTTTTACAGTAACAAATGCCAGCAAATGTTAATCTAGAAATTCTTAGCTAAAAAATCTACGCTGATTAATTCTTACAAATGGCAATTAAAAGAGAACTAGATTCAGCTGCTGACTAAAATATGATGACACATCTGTTCAGAAAAGTAGCAGAAATAATACCTTGTTAAGAAAACTATGGGAATAATGACCATTGAAATCCCATGACAGGTATAAAATTGCCAGACTTAATCACTGGTTATCAAACTGCTAACTTTCAGTATGCTTAATATATCATATAAGGTACCCTATAAAATTTGCTATTTTCATAATTTTCAGACAAGTTAACAATGAAAATGAGAATTTTGCCCCTAACCTGTCTCAAGACCATAAAATAAGTAAAGAAGCATTGTTACACTGTCTTAAAGGGAATGTTCATATAAGAAAGCTCTCTACCAAAATATTGTTAAAATAAATGAGCAGCAACAAAAAATGCTTCATCTAAGATGAAAAGTTGAGAAATTCTTTAAAAAATACATTTTTTTTTTAAAGATGCACAAACAGCTGTCCAATACTTGCATCTTGTGTGTGAGAACAGATAGATGAAAGCTCAGTTGGATTTGGCAGTCTATGAATAGGAATTATTACTTAGAAACCTCTGCTGAGAGTTTCTGCAGCCTGAGTTCATAGAAATGTCAATAATAACTATTCATTGTATTATAAACAACAACAAAAACCCCCTTATTTTTTGGAAATGTTTATTCTCTGTAGGGTATTTTTCTATAACTTTTATGTTTAAGGACTAGAAAGGCCTCTTGGGAAGAATGAAATTAGAAGTATTCTATCCAGTAGAATATTATTTACAGATGAGATATTAATAACAGTTTTTGTGAAGCTTACGAATAATTAAATTTTACTTAAACTTTGCAAATTCAACAATAGTTAACGGTTAAGTTAACAACAGTAGTTAATAGTTAAGCTCTTTTGCCAGACCTTGTATTGGGGTGCTGATGTAAGAGTAATAAGAAGTGGTCTCCACCTTCAAGGAGCTCATAGCATCTTAGTAGGGAAGATAAAATATGTGCACAATCATATGCTATATTTAATACACAAAGGACAGTAGGCATACGATTCAGTAGTTATTGATGTTTTCTCAATCACCATTTGTTTCAGCAGTAATAACATCCATGGCTCTTTCCCCCCAGATGTTTATTTTATCTTCTTTCAGACCTCTTAAAAATCAATCCCTCAGCATCCTGAAAATTGTGTCATATCCAGTATGAATCTTCTGTGTGTTAATTTAGTCTAGTTCAATCACTTTTCCCTTCTGTTTTCTTTAAAGATATTTTAATTTTTTTATGCAGCACATTGGAAATCATGATGCGAGTGTCCAAATGGGCGTCTCCAACATTGATGGGAAACAGTTTGTATGCCAGATCTTTTCCCTTTTTCATCTGTGTTTTGCTGTTTACAATTTCACCCTTGAATGCTCTCAATATGGTCTAACCATATTGGATCCCCTTACCATGCTTTCACTAAACTTGTCATTATTTTAATGAAATACATGATACAAGTTAGAAAATGATTAAGTACAGGAGAGAGGTCGCATAGTGGCATGAGAGATTCAGAGATGAAAAGATCTCATCTAAATGGAAGGCCTTCTCAAGTATGGACACAGCACTTGAACTGAGTTTTATGGGGAGGATTTTAAAAGGTTAAGATGAGAGAGGGGAATATCCATTCTAGAAGTAAATGATGCCATTGTTAAACTGCATGGAGAGAGAAAGGAACTGGACAAGAGGAGGTAGTAATAGAAGGTTCATTTTTCTGGAACTTAAAGTGTGCAAAGGTGATTAATGAAGAAAAAAAAGCTGGAAATGTATGTTTGAGCTAGATGGTAGGGAGTTTGGAATATCAGGGTTTTTTTTCCTATTGGGATGTTACTAAAAATTTGTGCACAAGGGAATGAGGTGATCACATCTATGTTCAGGGAATGTCAGTCAATGGGTGTAAAGGACAAATTGGAACAGGGAAAATCTGAATGGAAGGATATCAGTCATGAGGCTATTTCAATAGTCTAAATGAAAATTAATACAGGCCTCCATCTAAATTGACAAGACTTATTCAATGTCAATAGAGCAGCAACATTTTAGAGCTAGAAAGGACCTTCAGGATATCTAGTCAAATGAAAAGGAATTTGAAAGTTATTAAAGATTTAACATGAAAAGGAATTGCAGTTGTTTAAATGTTCATTGAATTTGAAAAGCATAGCAATAAGAAAGAGATTCTGCTAGTGAGGGGGTTGTATTAGATGAGGTCCCTTCTTCTAAATTCTATGATGTAGGAACCCACCAGGCATATGAGAACTTAGATGAGAGAAAGTTCTTTGTAGTAGATTACGTGTTTAGGGGTTGGATGGAATCATTCATATTAGTGGGCACAGTCTAGGATGTCCTTTGCCCAGGACCCATAGACATATAAATCAGATATCTTTGAGGATTTTGTCGTAACAATATGTATCTCTGTATCCACATGCCTCGAGTTTCTTACTGCAATGTGGTCCAATTCCTGGTGCTGAGGATAAACATGGATTGATAGAGAAAATTAAAATTCATTCCTATTTTCAGTTGTGAACTCAGTATCCTGGGGTATCCTAAGAGTTTTCTCTGATAAGTGTGGAATATCATTTGTGGATTAAATCTCCTCATGCATCAACCTCTGTCCCAGAGGAATCTGCTCCCTACTCTGGTCCTGACCCATTGTACTCCACAACCTATCTATGCATTTGCTGTTGATGAGCTAAAGTGAAAAAAAATAGCCCAGAGAAGACTGAATTTTATTTGTAATGGCGTGATTAACCAGTCAAGGAGATTTGGAGATATTTGATCTGAACACAATCTCTGCGTGACTCAGAATGAAGGACACCTAGTTTTGATGTCTCCTTGATCTAGTGTATTATCTCAGACTCAGAGCCAGAGCCATCCCTCACTCAAAACAAAGTCAAGTGCAAGTCATATCTTCATTTCTTTGATGGGGTGGTCTTCGTCAGCAATGAAGGATGAACGCAATATTTCAGACTGGATGATAGGGTGCTTCAAAACTGAGTTTCTCTGATTGAATGAGAGGAGCTGAGAGTCATCCGTGTCAAGGCAGCAAGTGAAAGTGTGGTAGTTGAGCAGAAAGGGGAGAGTGAGAATGGAAAGAAATGACAGAACAGCGCAGAGCCTCGTGAATTGCCTGCATTAGTGGGATAGGATAAAGAAGAGGATCCAGTGAAAGAGAGAAATTTCTCAGAGGGCAAATGAAGATTCAATTGCAGCTCTCTAACTTTGTGTCTGGTCTTTAAAACTCATCTTTTTCTGTCTCTTGTCTTATGTGGGGCAGAAAAGTTACTGTTCTGAACGTTCAATAACTGTTGCTTTGTTCTGGTTTTCATGTAAAAAAAATGTTTGAAATTGTTCAAAAGAGGTTTTAGTCCTTTGAAAAGGCAATTGCTGTCAAGAGAAGCCATTTTGGCTAGCTGTCACTAAATCCTTGAAGAAGCAGAGGGGAGTAGATTCCTTCTATTATGTGCTAAACAACCTGAGCTGGAGACTTAGAAGGAAGACACTAGAGGAGAATGGATTCGTATCAGCCAGTAAAATGATGCCAACTCTTTTTTTTGGACAAACATGAAAAGGGAGGGGGGCTGGATAGCCACATTTTCTCAATGAGTTCAGTTTGAACCATGCAGAATACAAGCACAAGAAAGAGCTTTTATACCCATTGCTAGACCCAGGAAGAACAGCCTAAAAAGACAGAAAAGGTGAAAAAAAAATGAAAAATCTGTCACATCTAAAGTAGATAGAATTTTTCTGGATCTTTTCTTTACCTTTACCACATTCCACCTTGTATTATATGTATCCCTAAGCATAAATACTTCTCATGGATTTCAACATGAAGGAAAAAAGTTAAATTATATCAGGAATCCTAAATTAAGGTAAATTAACTGAATCATAAATTAAGTAGAATCTTAGATGTTTTAAAAAATGGATTGTAGAGGTTACCAAATGGGAGTTCAGAGAGCTTGCCAGAACACATATCTAGTAAATAGTGAAACTGGGCATGAAACCCAGGTCTTCTGAATTCAGAAGACCTCCCTATCTCTGCCCCCTTGCTTCCTGACTTCTTTCAACTTTCAGTTAGAATCCTATCTTTTTTTAATTAAGTCTTTCTCTAACCCTCTTAATTCTAGTGACTTCCTTTTTTGAATATTTCCAATTTGCCCAGGATATAACTTACTTGTGTATAGCTGCTTACATGTTGTTTCCCCCATAAGAGCACGAGCTCCATGAGAGCAGGGACCATCTTTCACCTTTCTTTGTATCCCTAGAGCTTAACACAGTACTTGGCACATAATAGGAAATTAATAATTGCTTATCGACTGGCTCACCACCAACCTGGTTCTCTTTCACCTGTACAAGCAGAAATAATGACACCTAGTCAGCAATACTGTTTGTTTTTGTATCACATTCATTTCTGGATGGATGCCTCTCCCTCCCCTTGCAACAATGACTTTAAAGGAAAAGGGAAAAGTTCACCAAAACTCACTCATTCATTCACTGACAGTATATTCAATATTACACAAACATAGTGCCCTACCTCTGCAATGAAAGAAGGAAGGTACATTTTTCTCAGCTTTCCTCTGGGAACAAGTTTTGGTCATTAAAATATCCAGCCAACTTTACATTATGATTCTTTCCATTGACATTTTAGTCGCTGGATATATTGTTTTCCCAGTTTGGCTTACTTTATTCTGTATCAGTTCATGGAAGTTTTTTATTTCTTCCCCCTGAATTCCTTATGCCCATCCTTTCTTACATGGCAATGAGACAATATTGTATTCATGTACCATACTTTGGTTATTTTTCCAATTGATGAGCACCCACAAAAATGATGCAATGAATGTTATAGTATCAATGAGGCATTTCTTTATTTCTTTGAAGATTAAATAAATACCTAGCAGTGAAATCTCCAAGTCTAAAGGGAATTCACATTTAGTTTCTTTTTTAGAATAATTCCAAATTGCTTTACAGAAGGGTTTGACCAATTAACAGCACCATGAATGATATATTAGCATCCCTGTCTTTCTGCAGTCTCTTCTATTTTGACCAGTGCCATGTTTTTCTTTTTTTGTTACTTGTGTCAATTTACACGATATGAGGTGAATCCTCAGAATTAAATTAATTTACATTTCTCTTGTTATTTTTGTACACTCATCTTAAAGAAAACATATTTTATTAGGATGAAGTGTGAGGAGTCATACTTTTACCATGGCTTCTGGGAGGAGAGTTTCTGCAGAACAAGATTCCATATGGTTGTTAACAGCTTGTAATTTTTCTTTTCAGAATTTTTTTTTTCCGTATCCTTTGAGCACTTATCCATTGCAGAATGGCACTTGCTCTTATGCATCTGTGTTAATTCCATATTTATCCTGGCTATCAGACCATTCTCAGATAGTTGATGCAGAATTTTTTTTCTGAAGCAATATTTTCCCTTTTACCTTAATTTCATCCAGTTTATTTCTTCAAAAGTTTTCATTTTCATGTAACATAAATTATCTATTCCTTCTTTTTCTTTCGAATAAGGTACTTTTTAAATCCTTTCATATTTGCCTTAAAGTGCCACTTCATTTCTTGTGATTTCTTATCGGAGGCTGCATGGAGCAGTGCATAGAGAACTGACCTCCAGGTTTCAAGAGGATCTGGGTACAAGTACTGCCTGTGATATATACCAGTTATATGGTGACTCAACCTCTAACTGCACCTAGATAACTTTGCTAGATAATAACTGAAAGAATAATTGCTGAGCATTGACAAGAGGGATTTCTCAAGAGACAAGAGAGGTCCCTAGACCAATAAACTCACAATACAGACCAAATTTCTTAAACAGATGAGGCTTTTTGTTTCATTTTGGTCTGGACGTATAATTTCATAATCATGTAGCACCAATACAAATAAGAAGCTCATCTCAAATTTTAGAGATTTTCTTTGGGAACAGTGAGAGGCTGACATGTCTACAGGCAATCACATAGCTACTATGGACTCTGACCTTCCTGACTTGATGACCAGCCCTTAGTCCACTCTCCCATGTTGTCATTTTCCTTCCAGCATGTATGATAATTTATAGTAACATTAACATTTTATTTAGTTTAGAAAAGGAAGAAAAGTCTGCTCCTGAATGGTTATCTCTGATTTCTCAATTATAGATCATACCTAAAGAAAACTGGAATTTTAAAACATAATGAATTTATAAAGATACCAAGAGTAGCCCAGAGTTTGAATGAACCAATACTGCAAGTATAAACCATGGAGATATCTCAAGTTCAGGGATATGGCTGCTTAGTCAAAATTTTACATAGAGGGAATTAATAAGTTATAGACATTTTGGAATGATAATAGGAAAAGGACCTTAGACATAATCTAGCCTAACCCCTTCATTTGACAGATAAGTAAATTAAAATCCACAAGAAGTAAAAGTCCTTCCCCAATGTCATGCAGGTAGGATTATGATATAAACCTGGGATCTTTGGTTCCAAACCCGGGATCTATTCCATATCCTATTGCACTAATTCCTTCCTTCTGTGAAACGACCAACATGCTGTAGTGGCATTTTCTAAAATAGCTAGGAATACACTTAAAATTTTTAATAAAGTACCTTTAAGTCCTATATTTTTGGCATATTGCTTTTACAGATCTCTTTCTCTTATCTAGCATTTTATTTTTTAAAAATTGCCTTTCTAATGATAACTATGTGAGCAAGGTAGTGTAAATTTTACTAGCATTCTAGTTTTTCAGATGAGCATTTGTTCCTGTGCAGTGACCCCATTTGACCTTGTGTGCTGTAGAAAGCACATTGGAGTTGAGAGCAGAGAACCTATGTTTGAATGCTGCTTTAGTCATGTAAAACATGGGTGACCTTCAAGAAGATGACCCTCAGAGTCCCAGATCTCTAGTCTTTTGCCCTTTTCTCCGAGGGGTTAGGTGACTTACCAATGCCACATAGCTAGTTAGGGCCATTCCTGATTTCTTGGCCAAGTCTTCTGAATCTAAAGGCAGAGAGCGAGTGTTCTTTCTACTCCATTATGCTATGTCTGTATCCATTTAACTTACTCAGTTTTCATACTGCTCATCAAACTGTTAGGCTTAGGGGATCAAAACGCAATTGTTCGGTACCCTCGTGCAGTAATCCTTAGTAGTTCACTGTTTCCCTTTTGTACTTTGTGAACCATTTCTTTTGTCAGTGACAGTGTGTTTCTAGCCAACTTTAATTACATTTCCTCTGTGACTTTTGTGAAACACTGAATCATTTTTTTTTTTTTTTTGGTAAATGGCTTGTATATTATATCTCCTGTAGTTCTTCCCCTACTAACATTGTAATTCTTTTTTAAAAAATGCTTGGCATGATTTTTTCCCCTTTGAAAGGCTTCCCTGCCTAAACTTTGGCAGGTGTGGTTCTCATTAAATTAGCTTTGGATCCTTCCCACGGTCTCCATTCTGTTTCCTCCTAGTTAAATTCTAAATTTATAGCATTCTTTAGTATAACTATATAGATTCCTTCATTTATTATAAACCTAACTCTCCTTGCCGGTGTTTAACTTCGTTCCTTTGTATCCTAAGTGCCTTCTAAATCAGTATGGCAGAGTATGATGTTTTGTTTTGTTTTTCCTGAAGAAAACTAGCAATCCCAAAGCCTGTCTTATATCAAAGAAAGATAATGATTGCTCTAACCCACACAGATTAGTTTATGGAGGGAGAAAAGGGTTTTCAAAAAGGGGAAAATTTGAAGGTTCAAAGTTAAGTTTGACTAGTTATATTTTTACGAAGGGTTAAAGCTCAGCAAAAGCTTGGTGAGAAGTGCCATAGCTTTTTTCATTTTTTTTAATTAATTTTCTTTTTCATTATGAACTTGAACTTGGTAAATAGCAACACACACAATGTTTCTGTATAAAAAGAAAAACAAGAGGATAGTATGTGAAAGTATTAACTGTTACATACCATTTGTTTTTTCTTTCCTCAGTACATAGAGTCTACTGTATTTTTTCCTTTGCATACTCAAATTTAATATGATAGTTCTAATGCCGTTCTGCTTTTCCCTGTCTGCTTTAGAACTTCTTTCTGCTCTCTTTATTTTTTAAATAATTTATGAACCTTTCTTTCTCTTCCTTCCTTTCCTTCTTTCCTCCCTCCCTTCCTCCTTTCTTTCTTCCTTCCTTCCCTACTTCTTTCCTTTGTTCCCTCCTTTTTTCCTTCCTCTGTCCCTCCTTCCTTCCTTCCTTTCCTTCCTTTCTTTCTTCCTTCCTTCCTTCCTTCCTTCCTTCCTTCCTTGCTTCCTTCCTTCCTTCCTTCCTTCCTTGCTTCCTTCCTTCCTTCCTTCCTGCCCTCCCCTTGCCCCCAAAAGCCCTCCCTTTGTTACAGTAAGTATAGCCATGCAAAGCAAATTCACACATTGTTCTTGTTTGAAGATATCTATGTATTATTCTGCCCTTCTAATCCAGTAGGCTGAGGCAGTTTGTCGGGGAGGGAGGGCAAAATTCATCATCAGTCTTGGGGAATCTTATTTGGTCACTGCGTTGATCATAGTTCTTAAATATTTCCTTGGTTTTCTTCATAATCTAGCACTTATCAGAGTGGCACTTAATTAATGCTTATTGATATTGATAATAATGTTGCAATCACATGTAAACCATTCTCCTGCTTCTGCTCACTCACCTTTCATTGGTCCAGTCCTCTTAAGTTTTCATGACACAATCAGATTTTCTTTACATTCACATATCATGCTTTGTTCAGCCATTTTCCAATGGATGGATCCTTTGTTTAAAAAAAAAAAAAACAAAAAAAAACTATTTATTTTATTCTCTACTTAAGAAATAAAGCAAGTATTTCCATAACATAGTAAAAGAGTGAAAAAAAGATGGTCTCACATAAAACTGCAAATCTATTGCATACAACTTGTTATTCTTTTTAAATATATAATAAAATTGTCATGTAACTATCTTTTTTCCTGTTTTTTTCTTTCCTCCAACCCCCCTCTCCTGCTACCATTAGAAACAAGTACGTGTGTACAAGCATGTACATATACATATAGGCAAAAACCATTCTGTGCATACTTCTATTTATCATTTCTTTCTCTGGATGCAATAGGAAGCTGAATATTATAAGTTGATAAGAAAGGCACCCAGAATTAACAAAATTTGGGGAAGAAGGCACTTATGTTCTATTTGATGTGGTTTGAGAATTTTATACATGAATTTATTCTGCTTCAGCACCTTTGTTTTAATCCATTTTAAGTGTTGTGATTAATATTTCATTCAACTCATTAATTCAACAACTGTGTATTGAGTGCCTACCAGTTACGGGAAGAAGGGGGAGGACACAGAGATGAATAAAACACAGTTCCCTGACCTCAAGGAAATTTCTATTGATTTTCCTTAAACATATGATTTTATAGAATTTATGTAATTTTCCTCTATCTTCAGGTCAATATACATCCTACAGAACTACATCATTGACTTTATAATGGAAGTCAGTAGAAAAGCAGGATCCAGTGTACTGAAACATTAGAGAAAATTTGTGTTAATAACTTTATTATTCATATTAATGAACCAGAGTGAGATAATGAATAGAGGGTCTCAAAGTCAGGGAAACAGGATGTCAAGGCCTTTTCCTGGCCGTCTGATCCTAGGCAAATTACTTAATGTCTCCGTATGCCAGGCAACTTTCTAAAACCACAAGCTGAAGAGCAGTTGTTGTTCTGCATTGTGAAGGGAAGGGAAGGTTCCTTGTGAGGCCACTTGACATAGATTAAAATCAAAAGGTCAAAACGCAAAAGAGAGATTGAGAGACAGATGATGCAACAACATTAAAACTGAATATTATGAAATTATATTGAACACAATTTGCACCGAGAAAAGTGGGAAGGTACGTTTTCATCTGGTTGTTGTTTTCACAGGTGGGGGACTTTGAGTTTGTAGCATTCCAAATAATGTCAGAAAATAAAAATAATACCTTTTATGTAGTACTTTAAGATTTGCAAAGCACTTTATCAATAGGTTATTTCATCCTTCCAACAACTCTGGAAAGTAGGTATTAGTATTATTATTCAGTAGGGTCATTCAAGGTGGTATGTGTTAGAAAACATAGGTGACATAAAAACAAAGGTGATATAAAATGAATGTATACTTGTATGCAGAATAGTGCACTACGTCAGGACGATGGAGGTTCAAGGTCTGCCCCTGGCACCTCAGACTAGAAATTTAAGAGTAGGCATTAATCTGCCTTGGTAGAGAAAGTTCCCCTACATTGATAATATTAACAGTTGGCCCAAAAAAATTATATGCACTATGTGATTTAAAGCGTAAACTCCTGAAAGATAATTGCCATAACTTTAGTTGTTCTGGATCCCCACACCATACCAATTAATTATCTAACAGGAAATTACCTGTTTGTTAGAAGCAACTAAAAATATTGAATAGGTATAGTGACACTGGAATAGTGAACTCCCACATAAAAAAATTCCTTCTGTCATTTGCTTGGTGCCTTCTCTGCAATTTATTTTCCTTGAAAGCTGCCTAGCACAAAAGAAATTAAGGGAATTACCCATGAGTAATTTAGTCACCCTTTTAACTTGTAGCCTCCTTTAGCATCTCAAGAAAGAGAAAACAAGTCCTCTTCTAGAGTTCTGGGACTAGAGAAGACGACTCAGTTTGGCTTCATATGAGCTACGTCAATCCTGAAAATACTGGACATTTTAGTATGGGAAATAGGCTTTATGGTAGTTTATAGAAAGGACATAAATTTGATAAGAAGGCAGGGGTGTGTTGTAGTCTGTGCTAATGTATCTAAAATCCCAGGTGCCTCAAAGTATCTAAGTGTTGGGATAAAACAGAGAGATTCTTACCACAGTGGACCTCTGAGAACCCTAGAGCTCAAAACATCAACTTCCTCAAAGAATTTCCTGAAAGAAATTGAGAAGAGTCATCTCTGTCTCTCTTCCCTTGCCTCTTATTCCCATGTTCAGTTTCTCTACGACTAAAAAATAAAATATTTGCAGACACTGCTGCTTCTGCTATGCCCATTAAGCACCGAGGTAGCGTATGGGAAGGCGAGGAGAACCACAGAGAAGAAAAATGAAATTGGAGATGTCTTCCTTTGTTCTACTTTCCTTTTTATGCTTTATTATTCTTTCAATTATCAAGCATTTTTATTAGTTTCTCCCTCCCAATGACCTCCTGCCACACAATAAAAATAAATAAAGCCACCCTCATCATATAGCTGCATAATTTGAGAAAACAAATCCCCACATTAACCATGTCTGAAAATTTTGTCACTTCCTGCATTTTAAGTTCATCATTTCTCTCAGGAGGTATATAGGATGTTTCATCTTGATTCTTTTAGAAGTTATTTTGGTTTATCATTGAATTGATGAGAGGTCTAAAGTCTTCTAAGTTATCTTTTTCTATAATGTTATCATACAAACTGTTCTCCCAGTTCTCACATCTCCCTGTATCAGTTCATAGAAGTTTTCTCAGTTTTCTCTGAATTTTGCCTTTTCATCATTTCTTGAGGTACAGTAATATGTTATGTTATTTAATACATTATGTTAATAGACAATTTGTTTAGACATTCCCCAGTAGGAGGACACCTTCTTTCCTATTCTGGCTACTATGAGAAGAGATACTCTATTTTTGAACATTTTTATTTTTATCATTATTTCTTTGATTCCTTTTGAACATATGCCTAGTAGTGTTTTAGCTGGGTCAGAGGCTTGAAGAATTTGGTAACTTTCTGGATGTAGGTCCAAAGTGCTTTCCAAAAAACCTGGAACAACTCACAGTTCCACAAACAGTGTGCCAATTTTCCTACAGCCCCTCCACCATTTGTCCCCCCACTTACCTATTTCCTTTTTAGTTTTTAATGTATTAGATTTGTTTGTGCAAAAGCTTTCAGTTTTATATAATCAAAATTGTCCACACTATGTGAACCTCTCTATCATTTGTTTTATCATGAACTCTTCTCCTGTCTATAAATCCAAAAGTTTGTTTTATTTTCCATTCTGATTTCTCCTGCATAGGTGGGAGAGGTGGGAGAAGTGGAGCCTCCTTAAAACTGGTAGAAAAGAAAGGTGCTCTCTAAACTTGGATTAAGGAAGCTTGATTTCTTTAGTTGCAATGTGCTTAATCTGTTTTATTTGCAATTTGTAATATCACTTATTCTTATATGAGGTATGTTCAATAGATGTGAGAAATACTTGTCTGTTCATGTATTTTTTAGCTATTTCATATATTTATTGTCATTCCTTAAGTTTATCCATTTGAAAACACTGAGCTCACTTAAAACATGAAACAAAAGTGTCTTGATTTGCTGTGTCCTGGTCTGTCTTCCTTTGGGCATATGCATATTTCACAGTAACAAAAGTTATTCAGAAAGTTGTTAAAAAATGTATAAAATAGGGAGAATGTTTTACAAATGGGAACATGCTACAGTTATTGTTTTAGACTAATGGTCATGGATTGTTATGCTGAACTTACATGGTAGCTGACCATTTGGAGTTACCAGATTTAGAGTCTCTTGACAGGCGAGAAGAGATCAAGAACCCACAGAGGCATTTGACAAATAAAAAATGAACATTACCTTCTGGTCCTCAGTAATTCAGCTCTCATTCAAATAGTAACCTCACATCAGTACATTCCAAGACTTGGTTTCAGAGGAACAGTAATGGACTTGAGGTCAGGGGTGTAGGCTACTTTCTGTTCTGTTGTTTGTAAACCTTGTTATCTTGGGCAATTCATTTAACTTCTATGTGTCTGTTTTCTAATTGGCTTAATCAGGATAATAATAACTTCCATATCATTTTCAGGATTTTGTAAGCTACAAATGAGATCCAAACTCTGCTACTGTCTACCTTTGTGACCTTGGGCAAGTCTCTGTTTCTATATCTTCAAAATGAAGGGGTTGGTCAGGATGCTCTTTGAGATCCGTTTCACTTTGGAATATATGATCATATTAACATGTATGTAAAAATTTATCCAATCTATTAAATGCTAATATGGGGCGTTATTTTAAATATTTTTATTACATGTTTTTAACTCAGTATAGAGAGGGTTTTTTTTGAATAAGAACATATCAAATCTCTAGGTCAGAGAACATAAACATCAGTAAATATAAATCAACATTTTTAGAGAGAAATTTTCAATCTAGAAAAAAATCCCTAGAAAAACCATATCAGTAACTTTTTATTGTTTTTACTGTATCTTTCATCTTGTATGAGCATTCATTTGGCATTGTGCATGTAACTAAGTCTGAATCATCTCTAGACAGGGTAGAGTTTGAAAGGTCCCTTCTGGGAATCTAAGGTTTCACATATATTCTTACTATCTTATTCTTTGAAATCGTGCCTTCCAGCTCATATTAAAATCTTTTTGTTGATAAACTACATAATGTCTCTTTCGTCCTGTTTACAATGATTTTGATCTTATAAAACCTACGTTTTTTTTAAGAAGTCATTTGAAATCAAACCACTTCATCGCCTCTCCTTTTACAGAGATGGCATTACACTAAATGAGAAAGTTTTAGTTATAAATTTTTTATCAGTGTGAGAAAGAAGATATGGCATGATTTTAGTACTAAGTAGAGAGGTGTAGCAATTGCATAAGACAGAGACTAATCTAAACCTTTTTTCAGCTTTGCTGAATCATGTGGCTTCATGATGCGTTTGGAAGTACTGATACTATCAGATTGTAGAATGTTAGGGTCCCATTTTCAAATACAAGTTCAGAAATACCTAGCAAAGTCAGGTATAGAAGAGGGTTTATGTTTAATCTGTCATTTTCTCTTCTCTCCACCCTTCTGTTTCTTTCTTCTAGTGGGCTTTCTGCAATTGTAAGTTAACAGTGTACATATATTGCTGAGCCTGGAGTCAGGAATACCTGACTTGAGTTCAAATGTAGTGTCAGGTACTTCTAGATGCATTATATTAGGCAAGTCAGTAAACCTCGTCTGTCTCATTGTCCTCAGCTGTAACCTCCCAGAGTGATTGAGAGGATCAAATGAGATATTTGTAAAGTATTTAGCACAGTGTCTGGCAAATAATAGGTGTTTAATAAATGCTTGTTCCTTTTTTTTTTCTTTTAATTTAAGGGTTGCTTGAGTGTTGCTTATGTTCAGTGATAAGTAAACTTTCTTCTTTCTCTGGAATCAGGAAATTTGAGAATCAGTTCAGTTGACACAATTCATTGGACTAGATAGATCTGGATTTGCTTATTATGTGGTTCTGGGGAACCATGAACTTTGAGCCCATCCAAATGCAGTCACTCACCCTCTTACCACTCCCTGCTGCACCCCATTTATTATGTTGTCAACAGAAGAAAAGTAGGCCTACAACCAAAAACTGGGGTTACCACAGATCTCTCAGCCCAGTCCCATTCCCATTATCTGGTTCCTTTAAGTACTTTGGCTGAAGTATAGTAACCTAGTTAACCTCTTTCCCCTTCTGCTGTTCCTGGTCATTCCATGATTGGGAAGATTTTAGAATTCTCTCAAAATAAATACCAATCCCCTTTTCACTCCCAGAATCACAGTCTTAGCCTTGGAAGGAGACTGAGACCCTCTACTCTAGGAAGACAAGTGCTGTAACATTTCCTTCACCTACCATTTTAGTAACCCTGTCAAAAAAGTAAATGAGACTCTTAGGCTCTAAAAATGCCCTTTTTGTTTCTGTCTATTACGTTCTTAATGCTAGCATTCCCTATTGATGAGAAATAGAGGGAAAGTGGATTTTCTACCCTCAAATTCTCCATTCCCTGGATCTTGAAGTTTTGCTTTATGTGATGCAGGAAATACTTTGATGTACTATTTTCTAAAAGCATTTTCATTCCATTATTTCTAGAAATAAAGTGATAAAACTGTGTACTTACCAGAGTCTTTAGGAATTTAGACCAGATTTTCTCTAGGAGCTATTTGTATGGAGTATTAAGAGAGTCACTAGGGACAACTAACATAAATAAGATTTTTCAAGGGCTTAAACAAAGCAATATGTGGAAGAAAAGATGGCTCTACCACCATTAATGAAAAGGAACAGAATGCTGTTTCCTTTTTCTAGGCACAATTAGATCAAGGGACCGCACCTAAATTTAATTTGCTCTGTGCCTCATTACACACATATTAGAACTGCTGCTTGCAGATCTCCAGTGGCTACTTCCCCATCCAAGAATTAAATTTAAAGCTTCTTAGATTATGAAAATAGTTAATAAAAACATTAGCACAAATTCTGGCTAACTACTTTAAGAGTTGACTATTTCCAGTCCAAGTTATAGGCATAAGAAAATTCTTTTTCTGGTTGAAACATAAAACTTTGTTATGCACCAAAATTTTGGGAGGGGAGATTCACCATATTTCCAAAGTATATTCTGAGAAGGGGAATTAACATCTAATACTGGATGGATCTGGAAAGAATTAAATATCATTTACTAATCCTCATTTATATAAAGTAATGCTCCCTCATCTACTTTTAACCATCTTCCTTTTTTTTTTCCTATTGTTACTAGTTGAGAACACACACATAGAGACCTATAGAGATGATTCTTTAATAGGTCCTCCACAAATAGTAAGAAACATATTGGAAGGGAAAAGAGGGAAAAATAATCTCTTCTTTTTTGCAGGGCTAGCGAATTTTTGTTAACTAACATCTTTATCTCTAAGTAAATCCACTTAGCCAGGACAGATGGATTCATTATTATAATTATCCTTCAATATTCTTTTTTAGTACTAACTTAATCATCAACAAAATCAAACATTTCAATAGCGAAAGAACATAAACTTCTGTTATATGTTTATATTTTCATAAAAAAAAAATAGACTGTGGATTCCTTGAAGATATAGGTTATTTTTTGCCTTTTTTTGTATCCCCATGGCTAAGCATAGTGCCTGACACAGAGTAGATGCTTAATAAATTATTGACTTGGCCTGACTTTAAAAAGTTTAACAAAATTTCTCTTTTTGTGTATGTGCATATATTCCCGTTCTGAATGTCTGTTCTCCTTCAGTTTTAATTTACACTTTAACTGATTGATTTAAAAGATGTGCCTAAGATTTCCTCACATCTAGTTTAAGCCTTAGTTGATTGATTGATTGTGTGATTCAATCAAAGAGAGATGTTCTCAATCTATCAAAATATAAGATTAATAGTTATTATTAATATCATTACAAGTCTCTGTGCTTTAAAATGGAAAAAAGACATTTCCCTTTTAACAAAGGAAAACAAGTCAAAGAAAACCACCTGACAACTACTCATGGACCTTTCTATTAGGATGAGAGAAGGACTGTTTCACCATCTATTCTCTGATATCAAAACTGGTCATTGCAGTAAATCAAAATTAGGCTACCTTTTATGCTTCTTCTGATTCTCTATCAATTTCTATATCTTCCCCAGTTTTTTTTTCTTCGAATTCCTTGTATTCATCATTATTTATGGTATGACAGTATTCTGCTAAACCTGTATATCACAATTTTTTGACCATTCCTCAGTAGATGGATGTCTCAATTCAGCAAGCATTTATTTATTATATGTTACATATTACATATATATTATATATTCTAAGCACTTTGCTAGGTTCTGGGAATAGAAATGCAAAACAGAAAAACAGGAAAAAAAGAGACAGATATTGCCTTAAAGGAGTTTATTACTGAAATAAAACAACAGAAACTCATTTTTCTTCTACTTCTTCTTTCTTTTCTACTCCAACATTTTGCCTTTTATGGAACCTTTTTGTTTCATATTTCTTTAGGGTGTATGTGTATTAGTGAGATCTATGGGACAAATGATTATAAACAGTGAGTTTTCTAGCATAATTCTCAATTGTTTTACAGAAATTATATCAGTTTACATCTCCATCAACAGCATTTTAAAATGCTTTTCTTTCTACAGTCTCTCCCAGTATTGATTATTTTCATCTTTTATCACTTTGATCACTTTGAAAGATGTTTGAGGTGAAACATCAGAATTGCTTAATTGGTGTTTCTTTAATGAATGGAATTTGGAGCAATCTTTCACATAGAGTTGTTAATAATTTAGAATTATTTTTAAAACTGCTTTTAAAAGTTGTTCATATCCTTTGGCAACATCATTTGGGAAATGATTATTGGCCTTTTATATTGATGTCAATTTCATAGGCTGGATTTTTCACTGCACTACTGGGTGCAGTGATTTTGATTTTCCTCATATGATAATTTCATTTTTATTCCACTGGTGTATATTTTTGCTAGTGTAAAGGTTTTTTACTTTTGTTCAAATTATCTATTTAATATTTCGTGGTCACCACAATTTCTTCTTTTGTTAAGGAGTATCCTTCTAGACATAGTTGTGAAAGTTACTTTTTTTCCTGTTTTAAAAAAAGAGCCTTTTTTAATATTTAGGTTATGCATCCATTTGGAATTTACCATCATGTAGATATTGTAATATTGTGGTCTAAACATTCTGCTGAACTGCTTTTCAGCTTTCCAGGAGTCCTTCCCTCAGTAGTTTGTGTTCTGGGCTTTATTGAACACTGGACTACTGCATTCATGGATTCTTTGCTACTTCAAGGCAAGCGTTTTTTTTGCTCCCTCTTTGTTATCTGCAGTGTTTATCATAGTGCTTGGCACTTAATACAGCATATATTTGATCAATGCTTGTTTGATTGCTTCTGAGTCTTGCATATCAATTTTGTTTTACTTTTTAAAGAAAGTTTTCAACCATTGTCAACTAGTTTTGACAATTACTGCCTGATAATATAGTTTGGAATCTAGCAATGTTTTGGTCCCTTTCAGCCCTACTTTTTGCTTGTCATTGTTATTTCCCTTGAAAATCTAGAATTTTTGTTCATTTAAATGAATTTTGGTATAACTTCATCCTTTGACAGTTTGATTGGTGTTGCGTTAAATCAGTAAATTTTAGAAAGATGACCCTTTTGTTTACATCTTTTGTTTTCATATTATCTTTACTTCATATATTCCTTCCTCTCCTGTTTTATAAATAAAGAACTGAGGTTCAGGGGGACAAAATAACTTCTATATCTAGTAAATGTTAGTGTGGGATTTGAACCTAGGTCTCTCCCAATTCCAGCACTCTTTTCTGTTTGTAATGCTGCATCTTTCTCTTGCTTCCAGCATTTATTGATTTTTTAAGTGTGGAAAAGTCACTTACCCTCCCTTATTCTCATCGTCTTCACTTGTTCATTGCAAACCTTAAAATGCTCTATAAATGCATTGTTGTTGTCTGTTGTTATTATGAATTTGAAGCATATGTCCTCCAGGTATAAGGAAGTCAGGCATCCTGCCTCTAGCTGATAATATCCGGTTGATTATGGTATAGAATTGTGAGCTCTCAAGTGATTCCGTACTTCTCCAGTGTTATTACAATAATCAAATGAAATAACATGTCAAGCAAAACTTTACAGACATTAAAGTGCCATCTAAAAGTCAGCTTTTAAAGGCTATCACAGCATTTCTGTATTAATTGAAAGAAGTGCACGTGAGATACAATGACAGTTTTAAACTAGATAATCTCATTCCAAAAGGTCTTTCCTAACTGATTATGTGGGATACAGCCTTGTTTTATACTATCTAGAATTTCAATTCCAAACACCAAAATGATTATCTTGCATACTGATTTTCATTAGGTTTCATAGTACAAGGGTCCATGAGACACTGACTAGGTTTACGTTTAGTCGAGGTTAGTATGTGGTTTATCATCCAGGTGACATGTTTTGGTTTTTTTTTTTCTGTTTTCTGTTAGAGCTGGTAAGAATATTATGTGGGTTTCAAATGTAAACTGTTTCCAACGATGGTACTTATTCTTTAGTACTTCAAAAAAGAGATCTGTTATTTCTAAATGTGGCCAATATCGCCATTGATAGAGGTAACACTTTTATTTTCACCCCTCTATCCAGTATATTCCATCCATACCATAATAGATGATGTTTTAAAGATAAAAAAAATCAGTTCAATCAATACAACAAAAAAATTAGAAAAATACGTACAATATGAAATACTTGTAGTTCTTCTATCTCAGCAGAGGGGTTGGAGGGGAATATCTTCTCATTTCTTTCAAGTCATTCATGTTCTTTATAATTTTGCAGCATTTATTTTTTTATTTGTGTGTGTGTGTGTATGTGTGTGTGTGTGGTTCTTTCCATTTATACCACTGTAGTCATTGTGTAGAGGCAGTTAGAAGACTCAGTGGATAGAGTGGTAGGCTTGGAATCAGACAGTAGCTGGGTGACCCTGGGCAAGTCATACAACTTCTATTTGCCTTAATCCATTGGAGAAGGAAATGACAAAGCACTGTTTGCCAAAAAAAAAAAAAAAATCCCCATGGACAGTATTGGCATGCTATGGTCCTTGGGGGTTATGAAGAGTCATACATGACTGAACAAATGAACATATCATTGTGTATATGATTTTTTTGGCTCTTCTTATTTCGTTCTGTAACAGTTTATGTAGCTCTTTTCATGCCTCTTTTTTTTTAATCTGATTCATCATTTCTCACAGCACAGTAATATTTTACTACACTCATGTGAAACAATTTATTTAGCTTTTCCCCAATCAATGGGCATCTGCCTTGTTTCTAATTCTTTACTATCAAAAAATAATGGTATTGATATTTGGGAGTATAGTCACATTATTTGCATAACTCCAAATTAAAGCAAGTATTCTTACCCTACATCCATGAATATCTTTTTTCATTTATATTTCATTATAATTGGTTTTCTTTGTAATCCTATGTTTATTAGTTTATGTCATTCACAACTTTACTCTGAGAATGGGTCCATTGCTTTCATCAAACTGCCAAAGTCTCTCCATACAAAAAAGGCTTAGAAGTCTTTGCTCTCTGGGGAGAAGAGAAAGAGAATCTTTCAGTTTTTGAAGTCTTCCTAGACTGTTCCTTCTAGAGAGAGAAGGGGGTCCCTCGCTAGCATCAGACTCTTCAGGAAAGGAGGACTAGCATGGAACCCCATCTGGAACTAGAGGAACTTCAAGAGAGTCCACTCTACAGAGTCCAATCTACAGAGGAATAAAAAAAAAAAATCAGATTTTTTTCATCTTTCCCCCTCTTGGAATCCTAACCTTCAAGACTCAGCCCAGAGTGTATTATCTCCATGAAGCTTTCCATGTTTCTTATGCTCTCTCTGTCCTTAAATTCCTTGGTATTGTACATACTTGAGTACATGGTATGGTTCTCCTTCCCTCCCCTCCTCCACCCCACCCACCCTGATATTAAACTTTGTGAAGGCAAAGGCTGCTCTTTTTCTTTGTGTCCCCAGCACCTAGCCAAAACTGCTCTGCAGGTACTGTAGATGGTACTCATTAAATGGTTGTTATTTATTGAATTGAATTTGGGCTACTTATATTTCTTTCCTCTTTTTTTTCAAAGTGTCTATTCATTTTCAAAGAATCAGACTGGGTTGATCTCTCTCAGGAGAAGTTTCCTATTTAGTTTGGACTTTTGGTGAATTTTCTGGATGATTCCTTTCTCACCTTTGTTATAACTGAAAAGTATATCATTTTGATGATTGTATTTGAAGGGCTGAGCTACCCATCAAGGGCCTCGGCTGTGAAATTTGCCATTTCTTTAGATCTTGTTAGCTTTGTATCTTAGTTTATAAAAAGAAGTGCAAGGACTGCTTTCTGTGTTTTTCCCTATTCTTAGCCCAAGAACTCAAAGGGCTGAAGTCTAACAATCTTTACTTCTCTACATATCACAAGGCTAGAGCATGATAAAAGAAGACAGTTTGACTTTGGAAGTGTTGAGTTCTTATTACTGATATTGTTACCTATTTGTGTTTCACATCCTCTTTTGTTCAGGAAGTATTGGAACTTTGGAAAAATAGGAAAGCTGAAAAAACAATCTGTCTATTCACCCTAACTTCCCTCCAAGCTGCTATACAAAAAGTGCTTTTTCTTACCTGCTTCTATGCCATTCCCACCTGAACAATCTGTTTCAGCCAATAATCTGTTGATCGCAGAGGCTGCTGATTCTAGCTTACTTTTTAAAATGTTGGGTTTCAACTCATAAGGCCTATTGTGTAAGACCCTACATCGGTTCACTCACTTCCTATTTTTTTCTCTATCTATCCCTTTTACTGTGACCTTTTCCCAGACTATTTTTGGTTTGGCATTTTTTCAAAACATTTGTTTTTCTTCTATAACATTTTTACCGTACCTTGATTGATATTTTCTCAAAACCACATGTGAAATTTTAGACTTGTACATTTATGCTAACAAATCCTACGCTAAATAAAATGCAAGCTATTTTTCTTTTCCCTGTGTTATGGTACTCAGTCATTATAGTGATGGGCATGTATGGTTAAAAGACTCCAAATAAATCAGATTTGGGAAGACTGGGCTACTAGTGAAGAGACTCACTTGAGAGAAAGAATTTTTTGGTGAGGGAGCATGTTAATAAAGGAGATGGAGTAGAGGCCATTGAAGGCCATCACAAGTATCTCAGATTAGTTTAGTGAACTGGAACTCTGCTTAAATTTTAGATCCCGGTATTTGCCTAAAATTACTAAATAGTCTGCATGTGAATTGTTATTCAAAATGAGTAATTCTTAATAGCTCCAAAGTGGATGTTGTTATTATTTTCATTTCAAACAGAAGAGGTTTGTGATACCGTTTTGTACCCAAGAAATAGTTTGTTGCTGTGTGTTCTTTATCTTACTACATGGTAACCAGAGAGTTCAGTGTTTTTATGACTGTCTATACTCCCTTCCACCTTCCTTCACTTAGCATAATATAAAATACCTTCTGTAGCATATCCTTTAGGCTGTTTCCTTCAACCTCCTACTAGCACTGGAATACTAGGTTCTCTTAAAGGCAATTGACTACTTCTCCCCTAAATATTCTAGGGATAACTTTGATGTGACTGGGTTTTTCTATTACTGACTCAGAAAAAAAAACAACTGGTGTGTTTCTCACTGATTACCAATTAATAATCAAAGTAATCACATAACTAAAAAGTTAATTATCTTTCATAAATGGTTATTTGTTAAAGTTGTATAGTAAGACACGTTAATACAAAAATTACTCTTAAATCAGGGACACATTCTCCTACATAAAATATTTGTAGAGGAAGGTAACCCACGTGAGAAAGCACAGATATACACTACTACCTTAGAACTAAGTGTAATTTTCTCCTGATGAATCCTCATAAAGTTCTCTTTACAGGTAGCTCTGTGCTGTATTATAAAGTTTAGCGCTTGAGACTACTTTTTCTTGGTAGATCTAGTTTGTCTTCAATGTGTCTCTCACCTCCCAATCCAGACCCTACTTTTAGCTACTGCTGTGGACACAGCTACTAGCTCAAATGGAGAGTCCAGATATTTTCACATTTCAGACTTCACATGATCGTTATCCATTTGGAGGGGAGAAGAGAGAAAGTATTTAATACTCCCTTCCCATACACGGGAGAGTTCTGGGAATAACCAAAGAAAAGAAAATGCTGATTGTTCTGTCGTATGTTTTGCCTCAATTATATCTCAGCCATGACTGTCATTAAAGTGAAAAATATGTTTATTCTTTACCCCACTCAGACCAAGATGACCCCAAAGCATTGACATGGTTGAGGTTGCGGCTTTTGTGATTAGATTATGTGGCCAGTTAGACGCAGCTCAGTGCCACATTTTATTTATGTAGTCACACAGTGCTCATCCGATAATGCTAATCTCCTGCTAACAAAAAGCCTAACTGATCACCTGAAATCAGTTTGGGGTATTCATTCAACTGCCAAGGTGGAGCTCATATCAACTGTATCAGAAATATTCCTGATCACAGGAAATTTAAGAGTTAATTTTAAAATCTCATCATTATGCTTTAATAAGTCAAATGGAACATTAGGTAACTTATTATTTTGAAGACTCTGAAGCTGGTTCTTGATAATTGATGCAAGAGTGGCTGATAAAGATTACAAAAATTATTTGTAATAAAGATTAAAGATTACAAGATTTCAGACAGCATCGGAAATTGTTGATCTCTCCACATTACGAAGGTGCAGAACAGCAAAGGGACAGGAGATAGCTAAAACTGTTTACATCATATTCTGTTGTTTTGTGACCCACCCATTTTAGAATTAAAATGAAAAAATCTTAGCATTTAATTCTCCATTTTGTTTAGTGCTTTTGCTTTTCTCCCTCTGTCTTAAGCAATGAAGTAGACCTTTTTTTTTTTTTTTTGTAGCATTCATAACCAGATTTGGGTGTAATAGAATATTACTATTATAGCTTTTCACTCATAAACAAAATAACAAGAGTCACATCTTTGGGCTTATCTTTCTTTTAAGCTATATTTGAGACTTTAAGGTAGTGACAAAGTAATTTTGGCAGGAAATTATTGTTTAACATTGGACTCTTCTTTTGAATATGTGCCTCAGTTTTTTAGGCGTATGGTATATTTTGGGATTTTGTGATTAGGACCACCAAAGTCACAGCAAGAAAGGTAGGTTAAAATGTAGTTTAATTTAACAAACATTTCTTAAGTGCCTCCTAAACTACAAGCCTACAAAGACATACCTGAAATAATCCCTGACTTGAAAGAGGCTGTCATAAAATGCTGACATCAGAAACAAAATCCAAATTTTGAAGAAAAAAATAAAGGAAAGAAAGAAAAGGAAGGAAGTGTTTTTTTTTCCTTTTATTTATTTTTAGTTTCAGCTTTCACTTTTATAAGATTTTGAGTTCTAAATATCCCTCCTTCTTCCTCCCCCCTCCCAAAGATGGGATGCAATCTGATATGGGCTATACATGAATAATCATCTTAAACATAAGGAAATATTTTTAAAAGCAGAAATAGCATAAGAAGAATTTTGCAGAAATCAATCAAATTCTACATTTCATCCACAGTTTTCAAGAAAGTTCTGGAAGGATGAAACGTAAAATATCTTAAATGTTTTTCCCCTAAGTTATACCTGAGTAAGTTTTCCCTATGAAAGGTTTTTGATTGTCTTTTAAGAATTTCAAGCAATAAGTTGTGACTGTGACCAGGATGCTGTATAATTGGAAGGGGAACTACTTATTTTCTTCCATACTTTTGTAATCCTTTGGCAGCATGCATTTTTACTTTGAATAAAGTAGAAATTGAAAGCCCAAAGCTCCCAACTCTCCCACAGATCAATCATTCAAAGAGTAGCAGTAACCACAGTGTCTTATCTTTATATGGCACCTATATCCATAACAATATCTTATTTTTTGCATAACACTTTATTTGTAGATTCAGAACTCAATACTTAACCTGCTTTCAAGTCTAATGTGACAAGTTTCCTAACTGTGAAATGAAGGATGATAAAAATAATAAAACCAATTCTTGTGAAGCAAAATTATAATTACATTAATTTTTTGGAAAATCAGTGGAAGTCTGGCAATAAACAAAATGTGACTCAAAATTATTATTTCCATTTTCATCAAATTAACTCTGTAAAAAAAATCCTCATTTGTAGATTATGTAAATAAATTCTTCCTTAAGAAAATGAAACTTTGTTTTAAAAGCTAAGAAAATTCTCACAATATTTCCCAGATATGAACTCTTTTGTCTTGCCATAATAAATTTGCATTGTTACTTTATAAGCCAGTATTTCAAAGGAAGGTCAAAATTTTCTCATGTCTATATCATCTTGTTCCCAGTTCCTTGTTCATTTTCACTTTTTTTCCCCCCTAAACTTACTTGGGCCACTAGTCTAAGAGTTAAGAAATGACAAGAATGGTAAAACTAGTAGCCTACCAACATTGTAGTATCTGAAGTGGTTGGGATACTTGGAGAGAAAGTGTGTATTAAGATGTCCAAAGACATGTGAAGCACTAAGTGATGGTAGAAGAGATTAAGACTGTCAGTCAAAATTTTAGCAATACAGAGAGAAGGATGAGTGGGAAATTGTGAGCATTCTAGATGAATCTCCTTATAAATAACTAGGCGTAAAGAAAGACTGCAGGGTTTTTTGTTTTGTTTTGTTTTGTTTTAATTATAACATTACACAAACAAGCTAATAGTGTCTTGGAAGTAGATTTGGAGCTATATATTTACTTAGAATTATTAAGTATCCAATGTATTGAATTCTCCCTGTTCAAAGTAAAGAAACCCTAATGACTTCAGAATGGATGGTGCTATTATTTTCATTTCAAATAGATTTCCTTCATTAGCTATTTTGCATCCACTCTGAATATATGGCATACGGTATTCTCTGGGTTACAACAGAATATTCAAAACTGTGGAATCAGCTTCTTTCATTGACATTTGATGTTGATGTCAGTTTCCACACACTATGATGATACAGCACAATGAGACATTCATTAAGTTGTATTTGATGGGCTTAAGAGAGGGTATTTATAGTTTCACATAAGAAACACTTGACACTGATAAGGCTTTATCATAGTCAGACAAGACAACCTCCAAATATAAAGTAATCCTTAAGTTTTCTTCTTCTGTCTTTGGAGACCTTTCTCCCTGTCAACAATGAGGCTATTTTCTCTTTCCACTCACTTTTTAAAAACTGGTAGTCATTTGTTTGTAACTCTGTGTGATGTTTCATAAAAATATGTGGAGGCAGTAAACAAAGTAAATACTTCTTAATAACACAATTAGTCAAAGGCATGCAGACTTAAAGCTTTTATTCCTTTTGTTTTCCTCATTAGATCTCTAGACCACATTGTCATAAGTATTCTACATGGCCCCTTTCCCATTATGGAAAGCTTCTGTGTTGAATTTGCTACTTCAGTTTCTATCATAGCATCTCTCCCTTCAGTCAAAGGTATGACCTGTCCAGTGGACCTGCTGACATTATGTAGCAGGTTAAGGACTAACCAGACTCCAGACACCCAAATAATAAGGATTTAAGCTTTCAATAACTCTTTACTTTATTAGTGACCTCTGGAGAACAAAGCAGCGCAGATGCACTTAAATTCCCATGAGATTTCATTTCATGGCTTAAATTTCTCATGAGAAGAAGATCTAGGCATATGAAGAGGGAATTTCAAAAGGATTAGTTGATAGAACTCCAACAATGATCTTTGTGGAATAGGGGATGTATATTTGTACCTGAGTGAATTAGACATGCGGGGTTCAGGTCAAGGGGTAAGGGATTCAATTGATAGAAAATATTCAGTCATCTTTAAGAAATAGCCTGAACACTCCAAGTAATTTTTTAATGTTTTAAAATTTGAATCAAAATTAAAAAAAAGAAAAGGAAACTTAGCTACTCTGTATAAATGTCCCTAGGGAAGTAGAAGGCACCATCATCTTCTCAGTCAACCAGACTTACAAACAAGTTAAATGTCATCCTCTTTTTGCTCAGTTTCACTCAGGTCACATCCAATCTGTTGCCATATTTTGGTTTTTTTTACTTTCCCAACATCTTTTCTTATAGACATCTTATACTCATACCTAAAAATGAATTGATTATGTTTCTTGGTAAATCCTCCACTATATTCCTAATTTGGCTGTTACTGTTGAGGCACCCAGGTGCTTAGAGTAATCCAGGTTCACCATCTAGGTGTCATTCTTGACTTGTTGGAAACTTTCATTTCCCATGCCAATCTGTTGCCAAGGCTTGCCCATGTTATTTTTGTAACACCTCTCACATTCAGCCTCTTCTCTCTTCTGATATTGCCACCATGACACCTACACTATGATATAGGCTCTCATCACCCTTTGGTTGAATACTATTGCAATAACTTATTGACTGGTCTCCCTACCACAGGGCTTTCCCCTTTCTAGTCCATTCTCCACTCAGCTGTGAAAGTGATCTTCCTAAACCATAGTGTCACAAGGTGTCACAGACCTACTCAGTAAAGTCCAGTGGCTTCCTATCACCGGCACAATAAAATATAAAATCCTCTATTTAGCATTCAAAAACCTTTAAAATCTGCCCCCTCCTATTTTCCAGTGTTCTTATATCTTACCCATCCCACTACATCCATTGGCACTGGCCTTTTTTTGCTCTTCCTTAAATAAGACATTATAACTGGCTGTCCTCCATGTCTGGAGTGCTTTCTTTACTCATCTCTTATCCTGGCTTCCTTGGAGTCCCAGTTAAAACCTTACAGTCTATAGGAAGACTTTCTTAATTTTTAGTTCTAATTTTTTTCTTTATTTCCAATTTATCCTGTATATAGTATGTTTGTACAGAGATGTTTGTATATTGGCTCACCCATTAGACTTTGAACTATTCTAAAACAGAGCCTTGTACACTTTTACAATTGAAAAGGGTCAAAAAAGTAACTTCACAAGTATAAAAAGGATATAGTTAGACAGCAGCCCATTTGCAAAATATCTCAAGGCTTTTAATGGACTGAACTTCAACATGTGTCAATAGTATGGTCAGCCAAAAAAGCTAATGAGCTCTTTGGCTGTCTTAAGAGAATCTTAATGTCTAGAATATTTTAGAAAGAAGATTTATAATATGGAGAGTGTCTAGAGGAAAGTGGCCAAGATAGTGAAAGAACTCAAGATCAGATTATGTGAGGGCTAGTTGAAGGAATTAGAGGCACTTAACCTGGAAAAGAGGAAGCTTCAGAGGTAAATGATATGTTTTTCAAGTATTTGAATGGATGTTATATGAAAGAGGAAAAACAACGTGTTCTGTTTGACCTCCACAGCTAGACCTAGAAACAATAGGTCAAAAGTAACAAAGAGGCAAATTTAAGGAAAATCCTTCCAGTAATTGCAGCTATCCAAAAGTAGGATTGGATGACCAAAATTTTTTTTCCAAATCTTAGATTTTGTCATTCTCATTTTGAGTTACATGCAAACTTTCCCAATTTGACTCCAGAAAAGTAAAAGGCATGAAAAAAAGAATAAGAAATGGATTTTGAAATCTGTGAGTAGAAAACGCCGAAAATGAGGAACTACTTATTAGGGGTCCTTTGTGGAAAAGTTAATTAATGAATGGATTACAATTAAACTATACCTAGTATCCTGTATTATTGTACACCTAAAATCACTTACAACCAGTGACTGACTGACCTTTTCTCCATTATGTTTTCAGCATAGTGATGCAGTCCATGACCTTCTTCTGGATGTGATTACGTGGGTTGGCATTCTCCTGTCCCTTGTTTGCCTCCTGATCTGCATCTTCACCTTCTGCTTTTTCCGTGGCCTTCAGAGTGACCGTAACACCATCCATAAAAATCTCTGCATCAGCCTCTTTGTAGCTGAGCTTCTCTTTTTGATTGGCATCAATCGAACTGACCAACCAGTAAGATACTTGGAATAAAGTTACTGGATTTACCTGCTTTCTGCCTGTTGTTTACTGGGATTGTGTGATTCTTGAACATTAGCTGAATGATCTCAGTTCCATTCACATTAATTGACTAAGCAAAGAGAAACAGGAGACATTAGAATTTTCAGGAAAACTCAAGAAATAGAGAAAACAAAAGAAGGGCAATACATTCTAAGTGGGTTTGGCCAATTACCTTTTTTCCATTAGATCTTTACTGATATTTTAAGATTCAGTACATTTTTGCTCTCATCTATAAAAGAGCTTCTAAAAGGAATGTGGGAGGGGGAAGGATTTAAAAAGTACAAGATTTAGTTGCCTTAAAAATAATGGATTAACTTAATACAGTTCTCTAGTATATATGTCCATATGTATGGAATTTTTTTTTACAGTAAGCTGGTTTTATATTCATGGCTGTGATTACATATTCATGATTAATGATGGGAATACATATAATTATAGTCATTATACTTTTAATTGACTATCCCATATAAATGAAACAGCTTTCTCCAGAAAAAAATGTATACATATGAATAAGCAATCAAAATAAGTTTTCTTTTAAAAGTTCTGAAATGCAGCTCTCCTCCTCCTGATCCCCACAATACAGAGCATTCTGTTTTTGATCACAAAAATTGATGGTTGAGATTTTAAGTATAAAAAGCAAGAAATGGAAAATTGTGTTCTTTCTCCCAGAACTTATTATTGCACTCTCCTATTAACATGTGTTTAAAATGCTGTATGATTTCCTTTGAATTTTATATTTGCTGAGCTTACACATAGTAACCCAATATGGCAGAGCCCATCTTCACCTGAATATTAACAAATGGCTGATTGTTGAAAATCACTATCAAGGAAATTGAGCATCCTGAAAAACTGGGACAAAATGATTAGGTCTGACCAGAAATAGAGTTTGCCTTTGTTTCCCATCTATGATACTTCTACTTTGCCTTTTGCCAAATAAAACCTACCCTTTCCATATTATCCTCAAGCTCTAGAGTTTATTCTTTTCCAGTCAGTTCCCTTTAGCATTTGCCTACTTAGTCCTTTTTTCCTCAGGACATTAATAGAGGAAAGGGGACTGAAGAAGAAATTCATGCTAATGGGATAATGACTTTTAATAAAATGTACTATCCCTTTTAGATACGGTATTTTGGTAGATAAGCTTGGATTAGTACTGAACATAATAATATCATGAAAATCAAAAGTAAAAGAGCCTTAGGGGCCTTTTATGTTCACAAGTAGACATAAATGCCTTTATAAACATAATCCCAGTAACCCCTGGCAGACTATATGAATTGTGATTATGTTACTCATTCACACACACACCTCCCTGAATTTGTCATTTCATTACCTGCGTAAATCACCTACTATTAGAACCTGCTATAATTATCTGACTGTGGCAAACAGTCTCCTAAAGTATCGTCATGACCTATTAAAATCAGAAACTCCTAAAGAGAAAGAGTACAAATGACAAAGTTGCTTTCATTTTGTCTGCATCCGAGGTACCTCATTCCAGGACAGATCTCATCTGGGAAACCTAGTAGAGGCTGATTTTGCTAGGCTGGGCTCTAGTCAAGCTGTACTCCCCTTGCCAGGACAGTTATATCATCTCATCATCATCACCGTTATCATTTATATAACACTTCAAGGTTTGCAAATCACTTCACAAACTTATCTCAAAATTTTATTCTCAAACAGCCCTAAGAGGTAGATGTTATCATTATTCCCATTTTAAAGATGTACAAACTGAGGCAGAGGTAAAAATGTTTTGCCCAGGGTCATGCAGTGAAAACATATCTGAGACTGGATTTGAATGCCTCCTAAAGCAGATTCTACCCTAGAAACATTATTCTCATTGCTGACTCATGTGTATCTCCATGGCAACAGCCTACAGTATTCTTACTGATCATTAATAAAAGCCACTTTTTAAATGAAACAGATTTTTACCTCTTGTTCTGATACCTAGAGTTAGGACTGGAGTCACTGTAATGGTCATCCACTAATGACTTTTGAGTTGTCTCAGCTTGACATATCCTTCCAAGACCCAATCATCAGCTCACTTTCTCTAGCCATTTCATGCCTTGTGTCTCTTGTTAGAACTTCAATCAAGCTCTTGTTCTTGTTGCCTCAGCTGTCAGTTCTGCAGATGTGGAATAATAAATATATCTTAGACTTAATGAATACTCACACCTTCCCTAGCCCCATCTTCTAGTCTCACAAACTTTCTTAGGTTCGACTTTGATGACTTTTTCCTCTGGTACCCTCTCTCTTCTAGGGACTTCATTAGAATACCATAAATATTTTTAATATTTACCAGTAGCACAGATGTTTCATTCTAGTCTTTGTCTTTGTTGATGGGCAGCAGGTTTCAGAAATCAGAACACAGATGTTCCATTTTTCTCTCTTGCTATGTTTTTGCAAAACTTACTTTCATTTATGTCATTAAATATTTTGTGTTAAATGCAGTGAGAATTGGGTCAGTTGTTTAAAATTCATTTACAATACCTATGTTTTAAAGCCTTAGCCAGATCTCTTCAACTGATCCTTAATTTATATATAGTATGTGGGTGTATATATGTGCATTTTTGTATGAGAAATGTATATATATATAAAATATATCTACATATACATATATATACATATGTATTAGAGATATAGCCCTATATTATATTTTCTATATGTTTATATATTATATAATGTTATATGTTTATATCATATAATGTCATATTATATATGTGATATGTACATATATGCTTCTCTTGGTCATTGTTTTGCCTCCATGTGAACCATGTATCTAATTTATTCCTCAGATTGCCTGTGCAGTCTTTGCTGCCCTCTTACATTTCTTCTTCTTGGCTGCCTTCACTTGGATGTTCCTGGAAGGAGTGCAGCTTTATATCATGTTGGTGGAGGTTTTCGAAAGTGAACATTCACGCAGAAAATACTTCTATTTGGTTGGCTATGGGATGCCAGCACTCATCGTCGCCGTGTCAGCAGCTGTAGACTACAGGAGTTATGGGACAGATAAAGTGTGAGTTTGCTCCTCCATCCTATCCCCTAACCCCACTTCTCTTTATGGCTAATTGAAATAAAACCTTTTGGGCTCCCTGAGAACCATCTTTAAATTGTCTCAGATGTAAAGGAAGAAACTGGAGAGAAAATTGTAAATTAAATTAATATACTAGAGTGCTTGCCCATTTTTTTACTATAAAGTAAAAGGATTACAACAATTCCTGTGATTTATTCTCTCTCTCTCCCTTCTTCCTTCTTCCTCCTTGCTCCCTTTGTCTCCGTCTTCTTCTTTTAATAAGTGTAAAGAGATAATAATTGAATTTTAGGACAGTTTGACAAACCTTTTTGCCTCTTCAAGACCACATACACAACTGGCAAAGTGTTCTATTTAGAAATATAAAACTTTGGTGGAAAGGAGGTTGGAAGGTGGCAGAGGAGTATTACCATTGATTGTGGTTAGTATAGCATAATGTAGCTCACACCAAAGGAATGTGGCAGAGTAGATAGCTGGCCACAGAGCTAGAAAGAGTTGGATTCATTTTCTGTCTCTGATACATTCTGACTCTATGACCTAGACAAGTCCCATATATTCTCAGAGCCCCTAGTAACTCTCTAACAGTATAAGTTGCTGAACAGTTGTAGATTTGCATCAGTAAAAAGAAATTTCTCTTAGAATTCCCTATACCAAAATAATCACAGGTATGGACAAAAACAAAGACTATATAGTGATAATAAGCCAGACCTTTTTCACAATCACTTAGACATAACATTAAGTTCATAAAATTTCAGAAGTATCTTTAATAGAGATCACCATACCAAATACTCATAATCTCCAAGTTTTGTGGAACAAAAACTTTTCAAATTATAAGGACATAGCAGATGAAACCATGTGGGAATAAGATGATTTATATCTCATTCTTGTTATCCTGTCTGCTACTGGAATTGTCCCAAGTATGCTTTCTATGAACCCAAAGGAGATAAACTCATATCCTAATACTTTTATCCAATCACAAAACAATTATTTTATCCAGACTGGTGAAAGAGTCAACAGAACATTAAATATTAATTGATAAGAACAGCTGAGTGACTTTTTGAAGTCTGTTTCTATCTAAAAGCCAACAAATAAGTTGAGAATGATTTTTCTGTAATCTTGATAATAATAATGTCCTCAGACTGTTTTTATCTGAACATTATTCTTTTGCAAAAATTGTAGTGAGCAGATAATGTTGATCATGATGAAGAAGAAAGTGACAGTTTGGCTTGGGATAATATTCATATGCCATGGTTAATATGTATTCAGCATTCATCATGAGCAAACTGTGGTAAACTTATATTTTTCTAAATCTGATGAAATTTTGGCATATCTCCTTTCAGGAAGCAGGGTGCCCTAGCCTTTGGCTAAAGGGTAAAGAGAGTTAACTAACTATTAAGCCACAAGACTATGTTATGGCAACAATATCCATATTTTCACGAACATACAGTGAATTTTAGAAATTTTTTTGGTAAAATACAAGATGTGGAAAGGGTATTAATGAATTTAAAGGATAGGAGTACAGGGATGCTACTTGGCATGGTAAAGAGAAAATTTGGAATTAAAGCCTGGCTGGGCTCAGATTCTAGCTTTGATAGCTGTTAAATGTATAGTTCTGAGCAAGTTATCCTGTCTGTGATTTTATGAATGTTTCCCCTTCTGTAAAATATGAATAATAATATTTGTATTTCTGCTTTATAAAGCTCTTCCTTTGAGACAATACTGTACACTTCAAAGTTCTATGTAAGTGGTAAAAGTCTGTTGTATTGTTGAGGAAAGTAGATGTAGAAAAATGTCCATAGAAGAAGAGACAGAGGAGTAACGGATGCTTGAAATAACTAGAGAACATAACATAACATGAGATGAAAATGAAACTACCTGATTTGAAATAAATTTCAGTATTTAACTTCTTGTCCAATATCTTGAACTTTATCTTCTCTGCTCTTCACTTTTTTCCTCTTGGATTCTCTTTTTCCATAAACACACACACACACACACACACACCACACACACACACACACACACACACACACACATACACATATGCATTGTCTGGGTACTAGCTTCACTAAATTCATAAAAACTTATCACCAATCAATCAATAAATCCATCAGTAAATATTTATTAAGTACCAACTATGTGTCAGATAGGGCACCTCAGAGTGGATAGAGCATTTAGTCTAAAGTCAGGAAGACTCATCTTGTGAGTTCAAATCTGGCCTCAGATACTTACTATCTGGACAAGTTACTTAACACTGTTTGCCTCAGTTTCCTCATCTGTAAAATGAGCTGGAGAAGGAAATATAAAACCACTTCACTATCTTTGCCAAAAAAATTCCAAAATAGGTCATAAGAAGTTGGACAGGACTGAAAAATAACTAAACAACAAATGCGCCAGGCACTATGCTAAGTGCTAGGGATACGCAGAGGCAAAAGACAGTCTGCCTTCAAGTAGCTTACAGTCCAGTAAGGGATAACATGCAAACAAATACATAAAAAGCAAGCTAAATCCAGGAAAAGAGGAAATAATAAACAAAGGGAAGGCCCTGCAAGTAAGAGTGGTGGAGTGGTTGGGGAAGTCTTCTGCTAGAAAGTGGGATTCTAAGAAAGTCAAGAAGATCAGTAGTTGGAGGAGGGAGAGTATTCCAGACATGGGAAAAAGAATGCCACAACCACTGCTTTCTTTTTATATTTTGCTCTTTAAGATTCCCAGTTTCATCGATGATGGAGAGATGAAGAGCAAGCCACTTAAGTCAGCAAGAACACACAGCTGCAATTACCTCTAAGGATATGTAGCAAACTGTGGACTAGATTTTCTGCTTTGGGGTCATTTTCCAAGTATATCAGGCTTTAGTAGCAAATGCCAGTTATTTAGCACTTTAAGATTAGCAAAATACTTTCCATATGACATTTGATGCTCCCAACAGCAATGGTGTGAGGGAGATACTTACAGGTATGATTTATCCCCATTTTATACCTAAGGAAATTGGGGCTCTGAGACTTTTACTGCCTTCCTTATAGACATAAGGCTAGTGAAACTCTGTCAGACATAGGACAGAAAAAGAAACAGTCTTCCTAGACTCCAAGTCACTTGAGTTGTTTTCTCTTTTTTCTTTCTATTGAGAAGCCCTTTCCTGTAGAGTAAGAAAGACATTTGTAAATAATCAGTCATTTCCAGGCCCTTGACATGCTTAAAACTTGGTCATCATGGCCTTCATACCCTGCTCTCTAGCTAGTTGGTCTCTCTCCATGCAGCTAAGGCGATGTTGTCATTGGAGTTAATTTATTTTTCAACCTAAAGTTAACACAAAACTTTAATAACAGTTTACTTCTTCCATTATAATTTCTCCTTGACAGAGAGGCAAAATACATTCAAGATAAAGGGATGTTGAGAATGAGAGAGAGACAATAGGAGAAAATAACATTAACATTATCTACCAGGCAGTCATAAAGAATGCAGCAATTCGATTATTTCTGATGTATGCATTGTCAATAAATTGTCAGCAGAAAGATCTTCAGAATAAATGAAAAACCATTTAAGTTTTTCCTCTGGGATTTTAGCCAACTCTGCTTCCTTCTCTGTGTTTTGCTGATGCCCTGATATTAGAAACAGGTGAAGAAAGAGAAACATTAGTTAGAATCTCAGTCAACTTAAAAAGCTGAACTGAATGGACTGTGTTCATCAAAGATCTAAGAAGGTTATTTACTTAGTACGAAAGGAAGGCCAATGAATTTTAAAATGTCTTTTAAATGTTCTAAAGTTGTGTGCTGTTTTCCCTCTTGCTCTTTACTCTCCCCCCACACACACCCCATTAAACCTTTATGTGTACTCCTCATCCGTCTTCTTTTTCTCTCTTTCTATTCGTTTCCAAATGCCATGTGGCATTTCCCACTCTCTTCTCTCCATATGGCTCTGTCCTTATTTCAGTCTCCTACTTCCATATCCCCTCATTAATATTATCTTATGTTCTTTGTTATTTTTCAGGCAGACATGCCAATTCTATAGCCTGATATATGCTATGATCTTTCTTAACTCAAAGTAATTTTTAGCCAATATTTAGTGAATTCCTGTTAGTAACTATTACTGAAAACATTTGTGGTCTGGGAGGTTATTGTGTATTTTAAGAACTTAATGGCTATGTTATTTTTTCCTTCTGTTTGGAATTCTATAACTCATAATCAGAACATTCAACATAAAGCCTTGTAAGCTGGATACAATGAAAAAAATTTTTTGTCATTTTCTAAAACCCTATTAGATTAAGTTTTGTATTATCTCTATATCTTTCCATCTTTTGAACTTGATTTTCCTTTCCAATGGACTTATTGTGCTTCATCATATTAATGATGATGCTGTTCCATTTTTGAAACCCTTAATAATAATTTATGTCATCAGGAAGGGAGTGAATCACACAAGAGGATATTGCTCAGATTCAAATAGGGAGGGAGTCTTGGTTAAGCAGGTGGGATAAATGGTACTTTGATGCAGTGATAGGTAGCTCTCTTCCCTCTGGCTGATGGATGGTGATGTATTTCTATTATAATACTATTAGCGCAGTTGAGCTGATTATTATGTGCAAGCAATGAAACATAAAGCATGCATAATTTAATTTTGAGAAGGTGTTTAGTTTATCATCAATTTGTAATTCAAGCAGAAGATTTTTTTCTCTATTTTTTATATTCACTTAAATAAGGCTTTTAGGATAACTGACTTTATAGAATTCATTTCAGAATAACATTTGTTCACAATCAAATCTCAAAAAAGATCAACTTAGGAACTCAATGTAGTCTTTTTTTAAATCCTCCATTAATAGACCACATGTTCAAATTATACAGTGGAAAATTTCCTTTTATTTGTTTTTCATGTATTTTAGGGGCATACCTTCATCTCTCTTGCTCTACCATGCATCTTGACACCCAGAAATAATCGTTCAGTGCTGATAGTATCATAAGCTTAATTATAGAAAAGGATTGCATTGATTTTTTAGCAGTAGTTTACACTGGATAGATTTGGAAATTATGTACTAATCGTTTTGGTTTTATGATCTAAAACTAATCAGGACCTCTAAATGTTGATTATCCAACATTACCTAAAATGCAGAATAGTTTAATATCGGAAACATTCACATTTCTGTTACACCATTCTTCTCCAACCTATGTTAAATGTGCAAAAAAAAGACAAAAGGATCCAGCTGTGAAGAGGCAGGCGATCTAAAGCTTGCAGAGTAGCCTGGGCTTCAAAAGTGGTGCTGGAAAAGCTGATAATGGTTTTCAGATAGAAATATGTTAGGTCATGAACATTTATGACAGTTCAGACCTTCTTTGAGCAATGTAAGAAAATTCAAGCTCTTAAAAATAATTGAAAGCAAGTTTTATGATCTAGTAGTAGAAATAAATCATCAATTGGGTCTTAAATTTCGTTTTAGCCTCCTGATTCAGTTGCATAAAAGATAGATGCACAGGTCTGGGAGGGTTAGCTTCACCTTTACTATTCCCCTGCTTTAAAAGTCCCCAGTAATTTCTTTACTTTGACAAGTACTTCTCTTACTTAGTATAAATATTTCAGTAGAGAGAGGTGCTAAGTAGACAGTGGAGAAAGCTTTAAACAATTTCTAATGGTTTAACGATGAAATTATAACTGATAGTGTTTAACCAACCCTATATACACTAAGGTTCTTGTGGACATTCACACTGTTGCTATTTCCCTCTCAGCTTGATTTACTCATATTTTTTTCTGTTGCTCATTAAAAGGGCCATTCCATGATTACTACTTAAAGAGGCTTATTCACTGAATGGGCGTCATTTCACTCTAAGTGAATAATATAATAATAGGTCTTAGGAGAAAAAGACCAAGGTCTCCCATTGCATCCTGGGCTATCTCCAGTCATCCTGATGAATATCTGATCACTGGATCCAAATGGCTCAGGAGGAGAAAGGGAGGCTTGTGACCTTGCACAGCCCTCCCTCCCTCAAAACAAAGTTCAATGCAAGTCATGTCATTATTTCTCTGATGTCATGGTCTTCTTCGAAAACGAAGGACAAACACAACAACATATCATGCACACAATTATGTACCCAATTAAGTATTTAAGTATCTTCTACTTTCTTAAGAAAACCATTGTTTTTTGTTCAATACTCCATTGTATTTTTTTAATCTTTCGTATGCAGTGTCCCTCCTCGGCACTCAGAGCCCATAGAGTGAAACATGTACTTTAAGAAGGCATATGAATATGAATATGTTTTGTTATAGCTTGTCCATTAGTAAAAATCATAACATTTCTAAATGATTTATTTGACAATCCAGTCATAGCGAATTGGGAGAAAAGTCAAATTGTGAATTCCTCATCTCAGTGAACTTTCAACTATGGGTGTGAAATTTCATGTGTGGTTATAGACACATTTATTTTGACAGTTTTGTTGGTTTTTTTTCCTTTGACATAAAGGTAGATAAATTGGAACAATACTTTTCTTCAATATGTCAACAATCAGAAAAAAAGAAATTAGAAAAACATATTGCAAGAATGCAAACCTGTTATGTAATAACTGTCAGAGAGATGATCTCTCATAGCAATAAACTTTGCCATTCAGCAGAAAAGCTCATAGGAAATGTTTTGAGTTATAGGTTCAGCACTAAAGTTCTTTAACATTATAGAGGTAACCAGACTAAAAACTCAGATATATATGTACATTACACAAAGCTATAGACATGGAGTAGGTTTGAATAGATTCTGATCGTTCATTCCAAGAAGTAGTATTGCACAGAGGATGGAGCACTGGGGCTGGATTCCCTGAGTTCAAACCTGGTCTCAGACACTTAGTAGCTGTATGACCCTGGGCAAGTCACCTAACCCTGTTTGTCTCAGTTTCCTCATCTGTAAAATGAGCTGGAAAAGGAAATGGTAAAGCACTCTCCTATTTTTGCCAAGAAAACCCCAAATGGGGTCATGAAGAGTCAGAAATAACTGAAAAGCTACAATACAAATATTAGTAAGAGTATAGTTCTCAGAGTCATAGAATCTGGATTCGAATCCTGGCTCTAGCACTTTATGAGTGTCTAAATTCTATAAGTTACTTTACGTCTCCAAGCCAAGTATGAACTGGGGAAGAAGAAGAAGAAGACTTATGGTTTGTCCCTCATAGGATGATTTTGAGGAAAGCACTACAAAACTTGTAGAGAAGTGTTCTAGATAAATGCAAGGGATTAAGCCACCGCTACTAACTTCTGTATAGAGGGTAGAATACCATTGGTTAACATTTATTTATAGCGCTCTCACATCTTTTAGAAACTGCCTTGTGAAATCCCATGAAACGTGAAGCTGTGAAAAGGGCAGTGGACTAGGAAACAGGACACTTGGGTTCAAGTCCCACCTTCATCCCTAGTTCCCTGTGTGACCTCAGATAAATAAAAATAAGCAGGTTATTTTAAGGAACTTTGGGGCTCTAGCAGTCTGAGTTGAAAAAAAAATCTTTGATATATTCTAAGGTAATGACCTAAAAATATAATGGACATAGGATATAAATATGTTACTCCTAATTAACATGATGCAGTACTGGATTTAGAATCAGAGACCCTGGCTCTGAAATCTGTCACTACTTTGCTGTGTCTGTGACCTCAAGCAAGTCATTTATTTTCTTTGGGCATCCATTTATTTGTAAAATAAGAGGAATTCCTTAGGTAATAACATGAGCTTAGCATTTATATAGAGCATTAAGATTTGCAAAGCTCTTTACAAATATGATAGCATTTTATCCTGGCATCAACCTTAGGAGTTAGGTTCTATTATTGTCCCCATTTTACACATGAAGAAACTGAGGCACAGAGAGGTTAAGATATTAGTTTAGGATTATATAGCTAATGTGGGAGGCAGTGGATCTCTCAGGCTCCAAGTCCAGAATGCTAACTGCTGTGGCCCCTGGCTGCTTAAATGACCTGTGAAGTTCTTTCTAGCTCTAAGCTTGTGATCCTATGTTCTAAAAATTTTCTATTTAAAATTAAACGAGTGGTATCTGTTTGGTAGACTAGATACATGTCTAAAATATACCTCCCCCTATACTGAGATTATTGTATTGAGCAGAGTAGATAAAGGTTTCCCACTTGATCATCCTTACAGTGTTACTGTTACCATGTACAATGATCTGGTTCATTATGCATCAGTTCAAGTCTTCCTAGATTTTTCTGAAAGCATCCTGCTTTTCATTTCTTATAGTACAATATTATTCCATCAAAAGCAGATACCACAATGGCTAATTGAGGAATCAGCCAATCCCCAAATAATGGGTAAGCTCCCAATTTCCAATTCTTTGCCACCTTAAAAAGAGCTGCTATAAATATCTTTATCCTTATAGTTACTTTTTCTTTAATTTCTTTGAGATACAAACTTATTAGTGGTATTGCTGGGTCAAAGGGTAAGCATAGTTTTATAGCCCTCTTTGTTCCAAATTTGGACCAACTCACAGCTCCACCGACAGTGGAAGCATTTATTTTTGAATAACAGTTTATCAGTTACACTGAGATTCTCCTATCATCAGGTTACCTACCTCTTTCCTGCCTTAATTTGAGGAATTAAGGAAATTCTATTAACTCCTTTAAAAAAAACACAAAAACTGTACATTTAAAAGAGCTTATTGTGGTCATTTCATACAGGCAAAGTATAACATAGAAGTGCTGATCAAATCAATGAGTGTTTTTTAGAAATGGAAAAAAAACTGCTTTTTTATTCACAAATTTATGTTAGTATATTTTATTTTCAAATCTAGAGCATCTTATTCAAGGGGAACAAGAAGAAAATCTCATCTTGGAGTATGAGCTGTATGATATTTAGGAAGATAAACACAAAAAAACAGCCAAACCAACAAAAACCAGCCTACTTCAGTTTGTAATTCTGAACCTTGCAACTGATCCTATCTCTGATCCTACCCTTGTCCCCTCCAACACACACACTCAAAGTTGATTTCATTTATTTGCACATATTAGCTGTCAAATAAATAATAAATAGAAGCATTCAAGTGTTATAATGGCTATCTCATCAGGAAAATGGTGAATTACGATCATATTCGATATACATGTTTGTATATGTGCTTAATTATATCTATATTCATGTGCGTATATGTTTAAACATATGTGTATATATTATATATACTATATACATACATATAATCTGAATATATGATTTCATTAATTCATTGGTCTAGAGAATTCTTGGTGAGAAAAAAGCCTGATAGCAATGCAAATTGGCTCCTGTTCTGTAACTTGTAAGTTTTTAGAGTTGCCTAGGGGCAATGAGAAGTTAACAACCATGATAGTAAGCCTATCATAAGTAAGACTGTTTTGCAAAACTCTTTACATATATTATTTCATTTTATTCTACCTTGAGAGGTAGGTTCTATTAACATTTTACAGATGAGAAAACTGAGGCAGTTAGTGACTTGCCCAGGGCCACACAAGCATAAACGTTAAAGGGAAGATTTGAATATATTTTCTTCTCTACGAGACTGAGTCTTTGTCCACTATACTACTTTTGTTTTTCTAAACACATATATACAAACACATGTGCCCATTTCACAACTTCCTGTCTCATAGAATTTCCTATGTGATAATCAAAGATTATATAGTTATAAAAGATAACTATAGATGTTTTATCCATACATCTTCTTGTTTTTTGTTTTGTGCAAGGCTCCATAACTTTGTCACAGCAGAAAATCCTTCCACCAATACAAATCCGAACCTCCCCAGGATTTAATAGATGATGTAAGACTTATGACCAAAAATTCCACCAGACTTCATGCTTCTGGTAAATGATCCTTTTAGAATTCAGATCGGCTGGTCCTTGAATGACAGACCTACAGTCCAGCACTAGGTCATATTCCAGGCTTTTCTAGCTTTATCAGACTTTCCAGGGCTTAGCAAGAATAGTCCTTGATCTTTTTCATACCATGATGAGGTTTCAAAGTTGTTGTTGCGTTCATCCTTAATTGCCGAGGAAGACCATGCCATCAGAGAAATGAAGACATGACTTGCCCTTAACTTTCTTCTGAGTGAGGGAGGGCTGTGCAAGGTCACCAACCTCTCTTTCTCCTCCTGAATCATCTAGATCCAGTGACCAGATATTCATCAGGATGACTGGAGATGGCCCAGGATGCAATGGGAGACCTTGACACCTTTAGGCCAAGGCCTATTTAGGTATTCACTTAGGGTGAGGTGCTGCCCATTCAGTGAATAGGCCTGTTTAAGAAGTTGTCAGGGGGTGGCCCCTTTAATGAGCCAAAGAAAAATAACTAAATTAAACTCGGAGGGAAACAGCAACAGTTACTATTGATAATCACTCTTAAGGCAGGAGGGTCCAAAAAGTAGCCCTTAACTGGAGTTTGGGCAGGGGAGGACTACTGTTGTATAATCTATGGGTTTCCGAGTGCAGTAGGTTTAAAGTTTTGGGAAAGGACAGGACACGACAGGAAAGGAAAGGAAATTCCTATCCAAGGGAAGGCAAATTTGGATGCCCAGAGGATGCCCAGTTAACTTGGGGTTTACTGGGTTTCAGAGTAGTATATATGCATACGTATATTGTGTGTGTAAATTCATATTATATCAATACATACATATATTTATATATCTAAAAGTGATAGAGATGTATTTATATCTGCCACACAGTAAAATGAGGCTGCAAAACCGTACGTAAGAAAACAAAAGCTGCCATCAAAAACATGTTAAATTACCTTTCCATAAATTTTTTGCTCTGAAGTTGCCCCTGTTACTTTGTACATCATATACGATCATGTGTTGTTTCCCCTATAAAACAGAAATTTACTTATGGCTGGAACTATGCATTTTTTTTACCTGTGGTACCTAATATTATCTGGAACAAATATTATCAAAGTAAGTAGTATTTGGTGAGAAAGAGAGAGAGAGAGACAGAGAGACAGAGGAAAGTGAGAGAGAGACAGAGAGAAAGAGCGAGCTGCTTAGTACAGCTTCTAGCACATACTAAGTGCTTAATAAATGATTTTTCCCTTTCCCTCCCCCTCTTTCACCCCAAAAAAACCAAAAAAAAAAGTCCTTTGACAATACATAAAGATTTGTCACTATGAGTAGAAGGAAATCAAGCAACCAGAAAAAAAAAAAAGGCAGTCCAGAATAATCCCTTAGAAACATTAGGAATAAGAAACCTGGTGATATTATCAGTGTAAGCAAATAATTAAGTAGTTGTTCAGAGAGTGTTTGTTTGAATTTGAATTTTGAGTGAGGATTGATTTAATTGAATTTATTGATGACTTAAAGAATGACTTTGATAAAACCATGTAAATTTTGATCTTTTCCTCATTGTAATGACAATAAAATATTTCTTTGAGAAAAGTTCTCAATGATCATTTTAATAAAAGAAGGGGAAATATTTGAACTCAGGAATTTAATGCAGGAATTCTCTGCTAATGGATTCTTTTAGTCTTTTTCCATTTTCTCCATCTAGGAAAAATAGTTACAATGCACATAAAAGTGAAAGTAACTTGAGAGGCAGTATCTACCTGGGGGCCACGGGGCCCACAGTGTGACTGTGCCTCCCTTTGGACTCAAAGTTTTATCAGATGAGTCTTTGATTTATGTGATATTAATCTAAAATTGAAAGGTTACTCATGTTTCTTCAATTAAATACATCAAATAGTCAGGATTCATTCAGTTTATCAGCTTTAAAGCAGTACAGGAAAAATCAGTCATATGCACTTTCACAAAAGGGAGTCTATATACCTTTTGCATCTCCATTGTCGTAAGAGTGATAGCCACAACTCTGTAAAAATAAATGTGCATTTTTAAAACTAGGACATTATTAATAAGGAAATAGCTTTATCTGTCACTATTTCCAGTTATCTATAAATTCTTTTGTCCTAAAAAAAGACAATTAGTGTTCAAATTTGAGGACATTTGAGGACAAACCTGGTAAACTAAACCATTGGTCATTTGTAAGTAGGACTATTATGTGTGAAAAGTATGACAACGTATAGATACTTATGGCAATTCTCCAGATACGTATGTTCACAGCCTCAAGGACTTGCCATCCTACATTCATTGCCCCATACTTCACTTAGTCTTTTAAACTCTCTGTACTTGTACCACCCTGTCATTGCCTATCAGCAAACATTGCCTATCAGTGGAATGAACACATTTTGATATCCACATCATATATAGAACTGACTGTACCTTAGAGCAAGCTGGGTTCATTATACAGAATAACGTCGTGATCTGGGGCAGGAATCATTCAAACTTGTGAAGTAGTTAATGGGAGAGAGAATAGATGCAAAAGCCTCTAGGAGTCAGCATGTGGCCAAAAACAACAGCAGGTGTGACCATATGGCAATCAAAGTAAACTCAAATTTTTGCCACACCGCCTTCCAGGAGATAGCATAACTCAGAGTATTCAGAGAAAAGCAATTTACTTTGTATATTTAAATTTTTCCCTCTTCATCCACTCAATTCAGACAAGGAACAAGCTTCTTATCCCTGCTGAACTTCTTGGCAGATGTTTATGCTTTTTGAAGTTACAATACAATCTTAAACCTATTGTGCAAAACAAAATTTTCAAAGAACTCTCTTGAGAATGAAAATAATATTCTCAAGTGTAATGGCAATTTCATGATCGGCAGAAAGCCATACAAAAAAAAGTGAAGTTAGCAATTTTATTTCAGAATAAAACTTTGGGTAAGCTAAGTAATACTCTCACTAAATAAAAGTACAGACTTATAAGTATAGGGACTTTATTTTATTTTAGCCAAACAATTGATAACCTGAAAATTAAAAATTAAAAACTTGCTACTCAGTTGAAAAAAATACTAATTAAAAATGAAATATTATACTCACAAAATAATTCTTGATTTATAAGCAGATTGTCTTCTAATTTACTAATTGGTTATTTGGAGGCTAGACATTTTTTCCCCTAAAATATTATAAAGTATATGTATCTTTCCACTTTAATTCATTTAGCCTGTAATTCAGCTGAACTAAACTTATAATGATATTCTTTAATATTATTCTTATACCTGTATATTCCCATGGTTCAGTTACATAATGGGTTGGGTATTTCACTAGAGCTGTGGAGACCAGCCCTTTAGTTTGTGGTAAGAAGGGAACATGGTTGTAACATGCAGATAGAATCAAAGAACCTCAGATTTGGGAGCCAATGTGGAGGCCATCCATTCTGATCACTACCTGAAGCATCCACTCTTGACATAAATGCTCACTTAGCAACTGCTCGAAGGCATGATCTTGGAAGGAAACCCTTTCTGGATTGCCGTAAGTAGCCCTACTTACTGTGGTAGAGACAGTACCCATACAGATGAAGTCATGTATGTGCTGATATATTAAAGGAAGAAGTAATTGATAGGGAATTCTCTCCTTCCTATATCTTCCATTGTTCTGAATCCTCAAGCAGAACAAGACTATTCCACATGATAGCCTTCAAAAACTCGAAAACAACAATTATGCACTCCCATTCCAAGTCTTTTTCTTCTACAGGTTCAATAAACTCATTTCATAAGATCGTAAATTTAGAGCTGGAAGGGACCTCAGAGATCATATAATCCCACACACTCTTTTAGCAGATAAGGAAACTGAAACCATGAGAAATTAAATGATTTGCACATTTTAAAAGTAGCAGGATCAGAAGTTTTAACTCAATTCCATATTGGCATGCTTTCCACTCTACTCTGCTGCCTCTTTTTTCCTTTGACTAATCCTTGCATGACTTGGGTTTGAATCTCTTCATCATCCTGTTTTTCCTTCCTTTGGCACAATCCAGCTCAGTGTTCTAACAATGTGTTCTCCTAACTGAACCCAATATTCCAGTTGTTGTCCAAACACAACTTCATCTCCTCCTCCATACTGTGGTGGTGACTGGTCTCTCATTCATTGTGAAAAAAGATCAGACAGAGCATGTCTTATTCTTAAGGACCCCTGGAGAAGAGGCAGGCAGCATGTACAATGGAAGGAACCTTGGAATTGGAGTCAGAGGATTTGTTCAAAACATATATCTGTCACTTACTACATGGACACATTGGGCATGTAACTTAACCATTCAGGACTTCAGTTTTCTCATCTGTAAAATGAGAGGATTGAAATGAATTATCTTGTAATCTCCCTTTTTGGTCAAAGCTTGTGATCCCTCTTTCTAGTTAAGATCAACTATATGCAGAAGACTTTTGTAAATCCTAGCCTCATACAACTAGAATGGACCTTAGTGACTGTCTAGTCTAAAGCTTTTATTTTATAGATAAGGAAACAGAGACCCACAGAGGTATTTGAAATTAGGGATCTACAATTAGCTGCAGCACAAGAGAATACAGACTGCCTGGTTTGAATTGTGCTTATTGGAAAATCAATCATTCTAGGAAGTAGTGCTTGAAATTCTTATACAGAAGCTGGAAAAAGCAAACCATGCACATACTCAAAAGTTTGTCTATTCACATAAACTTAGCCGTGTTCTCTTTAGTGGTCATTTGGTTTTTCTTTTTTTTTCTTTCAAACTGGAGTTACTATGTTTATAGTGATAAACCTAACCTAGATCTGTATGTATGTATCTGCATGTGTAGATATGTGTAAGCAATAAGTTCCTTAATAAATGGAATTTATTTGCCTCTCATTTTCATCATCACAGTGAATTTGGGGGCCATGAAGTTTTCTAATTCTATGGTTTTTATAAACCAATACACTAAAAACCAAATATAATCATTTGTTGACTAAATGGAAACTAGATTCCTTTCTTAGTTGTTATTGTGTGATCTAAAAATATGACTTTTATATGCTACCATATTACTTGGTTTTAGAAAAAATAATGGTTTGGTTTGGTTTGTTTTTTGGTAATTTTATAATGACAACAGTACTGAACACTTGGTGTGTATGTGTTTTTTTTTTTCTGTTGAGCCCATTTGCCAGACTACTAATTAATGTTTACCATTGTAGTTGTTTACTCTCTTAATTATGCCTGCAAACATGGCACAATTACAAATAATGCAAGATACTATTATTTCTAGAATCATGTAATTTGCCAAAATTTACATTCATCTGTCTCATAACAAGTTTCTTCCATTTTGTCTTCCTGTCATCCTGAAGAATGAAAATGTAATTTCCCAGAGGCCCTTAGAATTGGGGGTGTATTAAATGTAGCTGAAATTAAGTGATTAATAATTTAGTTTTAGGTCATGAATCAATTTCATGTGATACTGAAAATCATTTGCAGCCCTAGATGCATTAAGTGGTAACAATGCACTTTTTAGATCTAAAAAGCTCTGAAAGGTTGACTGCCCAGCCTAATTAAACTACAGTCTTCTGATACCAAATTATTTCCTTTTGTACTGAATTTTCTCAGATCTTCTTGACAGGAAAATGTCACCCCACCTGACAGCTGATAGACAAGCTATGTAGTACAATAATTGGAGAGAAAAGGATAGCTTAAGGCTACAAGATCTAATGCTGTATTTGGCTTTTTACAGGGGGATAGGTAGGGTTAAGATTTCTATGACAGACACAAAGGGCCTTAGCAACTAAGTCCAATACCATTTATTTTCTTGCTTCCTCCAGAGGTAATTATCTAACTCCATCAATAGTGCTGTCAGAAACTGGGCACATAATTCAACATTTAAATGAACAAGCAATATAATATTTCCTGTCTCCCAGTGGAATACTTTGCAGCTCCCATTCTCTTCGGTCACTCATTCACTCTTGATGTATATCCCATGTGTAGTTCTTGAATGCCTCCTGTCCCTTGTGTTTCATTACAGATGTTGGCTCCGGCTTGACACCTACTTCATTTGGAGCTTTATAGGACCAGCGACCTTGATAATTATGGTAAGAACTCCCAGTTAATTGCTCCATCTCCCAGGTCAAGAAAGAAAACTTTCACTGTTACCTTACTGTATATCTTTAATTTACATGTACTTATTTGATCCCACCTAACTCAAGCAATTAGACACTCATTATGGGGTACACTTTGCATTATTTTGATCAAATCCATTGGGAGAAGAAAACATACAGCTAAAACAGCGTGCACAGCCCTGTGGACTTTTAGGAAACTAGTCTGGAAAGGCTATTTTGTCCTAGTCATCGGGAAAAAAAAGAAAAGGAAAAAAAAACTAGTTTGTATTTTGATCCAAGATAGTTTTCATTTCTGTTCTTTAAAGCATGAAACAATTCATATTTGTATCACCAAGACAGTTGGCATGATTAACAAAATAATACTCAAAAGTTACAGAGAAAAAGAGAAATCCTTATTTTTTTCACAGTCAATGAAATTCACGATTAATAAGACAATGTCTGTACAGCAAAAAGTAATGTAGGAAGAAAAGAAATTAATCAAACAATACAATTTTTTTTCTTCTTCATGGATTGTTGAAGTATTAAGTAGAATATTGATAGGTAAAAAAGCACTTAAAGCTACTTAACTTATATTATAGGTGAGTTAAAAAGAAAGAGAAATCCAAAATGCAGTTGTCTCTAGGTCCCATTTATCTGTGATATGAGAAACTAGACAAGGATTGTAGGATCTTTTAAAATGCATTTCTGCATATTACTGAGCCTTCTAGATCTAATAACTTCAGTAACTGGTTATCTCCACTACCCTAGATAAATTCTGCCTTATACTAGAAACTAAGATGACTATTACAATCTTACATACCAATTGTTCTGCAATATACTCAGGTTTTTAGTATTTAGCCCTTTGCATAACGCAATACTTGAAAGTTTAACCTGTGATAATCATTTTGGGAACATCATCAGTGCAAATTTGATAAGAAACCCGTATTAACTTTTTACAGAGAAACAAAAGGGCTGTTAAGTGTTTTCCACAAAAATTATTTGGATGACTTCTTTTGACATCATGACTGGTTCTCTCTTTATGTGTAGTTGGCCCCAAAGTGATGCCTAACTCAGTGGTATCCCGGTAATCATCTGTGATTCAGTCTCTTTAAAACTAGTGAGAGCTAATTTCCCAGAGCAACTCATCTGGTCCAGAGAGCAGACTTTACTTCTTCTCCACTCCAGTTCTGCTACATAACACAACCTTTTATATTGCAGCTTAATGTAATCTTCCTTGGGATTGCTTTATATAAGATGTTTCATCATACTGCCATATTGAAACCTGAATCCGGCTGTCTTGATAATATCAAGTAAGTGATTTTTCCCTTCCTTTTCTTTGGTCACCTCATAAAAAACTGTTTCTTTTTTGTCCTGAATATTGCTGTGTACCTCAACAAGAAAGGAAAGGGTAATGTATTGCCTTTATGGAATAGTGCTGAAGTGGCTTATTCTGACTGAGAATAAATAGGATGAAACTTTATCTTATAAGGAACTTTCTTTGCTTCCTAAACACTTATTTGCAGCAGTGTTATTTTCAGATTTCTCTTGGTAAGCAAAACTAAGTTAAATTTACAATGAATAAATTCAAAATAGTTTGAGATTTTAATTGGTCATTTAGGGTTAATAGCTGTACCCTTTGGGAAAAAGAGAATGACTTGAGTTTATGATTAGCTACAATTATTTGCTGTTATTTGGTTGATTATATTAGTTTCCTCTGAGTATCTATTTACCTAACTGACATATACTGCACATTCACTTGCTATGCTCAAAATAGAGGTGAATTTGGTTAAACTTCTCTAATGGTAGTGTGCCAATCAGTCCTAGACTCAATCCTTACCTTGTAGGTTGGTTCATATTCATGTTAGGTTGGTAATATAAGGGTAACACTACCAGTCTAATATTTGCTATTCCCCATTAAAATGATTGCTTTTCAAATACTAGATCAAAATTGTCGCTTGAAAAATTATCAGAAGTTTTTTAAGGCTCTGGAACTTGCATTCTTCTCTGCAGAGTAGTGAAATGTTATGCCCCCTTTTGACAAAACAAAAACCTGGAACAAACATCGGTGCAACATTCTGCAGCGATTTAAAAGTGGCATTGCATAATTTCTCTCTCACACAGATGTTGCTTTAATTACAAACAAGGCACAGTGCAGGAGTCTGTAAAGAATAGGGGAGTTCAGTTCCCTTTCTCCTCGGGGGGGTTATAATTATGCTCTCATGCATCTGAGCAGGTGTACACCACTCTAGGTCACCACCACTCCTTTTTCCAAAGCATTCTTCTTTCTTTTAAAACTTTACTCATTTCTATTACTTTTTTACCCTCTTATGTACGTGGTCTGTGGAACAGAGCAGGCACTTAATAAATGCTTCCTGAATTGAATTGATTGTTTCCATCTATCCCACTTTACCAAAACTTGAAATCTTGGACAAGTAGATGTATGTAGCTGGGGGGTAATGAGATAGGGGAGTGAAAGGGGGAAAGTTATAGGGAGAGGGGCAGGGCCAGGGGCAGTATTGTTAACATGGAATGGTTCTGGTATTCTACATTTTTCCCCTTCACCTCTAGCACTGACTAGACCACTTAAATGCAAGATTTTCGTTTCTGCCTAAGGCTCTCAGAAATACTATATTTGTAAAGTAAAGGATAAAATTTTAAAAGAGCAACAGTTTTTTTTAAAGCAGGGAAATTATTTCATTTTAAAGAATGTATCTATGTACTAAAAGAACACAAATCCTATTTTTGATATCAATACATTTTGCTTTGTTCTAGCATGTTGAGAATAAATGGTTTCTAAAGCACACCTGCTTTCTTCTCACAGAGCACTCACACATAAGCCCAAGTAAATGTAATTTCAAAAATCACAGTTATTTAGACTGTCATGTGTTTACCTTCACCAGATGGCAACATGGACAGCCAGAAATATGAAAATATTTTATGTTTAGTAGTTCCCAAAGTTTTCTACCTCTTTTAACATAAAAAATGTTGAGGATCCCTACATGAGAGCCTTGATATCAAAACATTCATCCTTTGAGAAAATAGGTATTTCCAGCCTGCTGACACACAACTGTAATGCCCCCTTCTGGAGGAGACTGAGTCTGGTGGTTCATTTGAATTAGGGAGTACTAAGCTAGACAAGGATTAAAGTCAATCAGTATCCTCATTAGGTCTGACATCAATGTAGTGAGCCAGTGGGAGTGGGACGCTATCAAGCTGTATATGGAGAGGCAGACTAGCCCCTGTTAGAAGTGGGATCAGGTCACAACTTCTCTGCTGGCCAGCAGTGGGACTGCAACACTGACGCATAATAGGGAGACTCATTCTCCAACAAGGAAAACAAAACACAACCTATACTGAGAAAAAAAGCTACTATGAATTTACTGATCTTTACACGAAGCTGCATTTTATTAATCACACTTGTTTCTGTGTGCATTTAAAAGATAGTAATATATATATATACATATATATATATGAGACATAGTTGTTCTTTCAACAGAAGGTATATCTTCTAAATAAAGTACACATAGATTCACAAACCCTTTACTCTAACTCCAACTCTGGCACCTCTTCCCTCAACAAGGGGTATGGGGCTCTTCATATTGGGAAACATTGCTTTAAATATGTATTTATTCTGTCACAAAACTGCTAATTAAATCAGAGGAAAGCTGGGTGAATGTGATATCTTCCTGGTAATTTCAGCAAGTATAGTAAAAGTCCCTGTACTAATAATCTGTGACGTTAGTAACATGAACGCAATGGATGCCTCGTTTTTTCAAAGATTATTTTGAAAGTGAAGAAACACTGTGCTAATGTTAGCATAACATTTTCATGTTTTCTAGTATTGCTCCTTTCTAAATTATGTCCCTTTTTAATCATTATTTAATGTATAAATGATGCCGTTGGGGTGAAATTTAGAAACATATTGTATATATTTCTGTATATGTGTATACATACATAAGGTGCCTACTTTCATATACACTATAGTTTAACTCATCACTTTATTTACTCTATTGGAAGACAGTGATTATGCTAGAATAAAGGAAGGTGTTATTCATAGGTCATTTATATACAAAGCCAAATCTACATTAATTATTTGATAAAATTAAATATTAGAGATGAATAGGGCATATTACAAATAGTTCTCTCCTCCACTGAAAATGCAATATCTTTTTCTTGCAGAGGAAACTGTGTGTATGTTTTCTAATTGATGAATTATTAGCAAATTATTTGAACAGTGAAATTTGTAACCTCTAATATTATCTGAGCATAATTTTCACATTGGCATTATGTGTGGTTTTGAATTTAATTCATGTGGCTTAAGAATTTATGTCACTGGTAGCAAAGGTGCCATGGCATTATTAAGTTTAGTTTTGCTTTAAAAAACCACTTGTCCTCATTAAGTCAAGAAAGCAAAGTAATTTAAGAAAAATATAATTGGGCAAAGCTAGCAGTTATTTTCTGGGAGTAATCTTTTACACTTATTTTTACTAACTCTGTAAATTGGCCGGGAAGTTATTCAACAGGGTATTTCAGTGATTTTTATCATATTTTATAGTTCCCTAGTATATGTGTGTCTAAGTAGTATTACACTCATTAGATTTGCTTACAATACTTTCAAAATACAATTAAAATATCACATGCTTCGTTTATATTATTCAAAATGCCATACCTTTCCCCACCTTGCTGTATTAAAATAATCTCTCCTAATTTCATTGTTTTGCATCATATAAAAATTATGATATTTTAACTTCTAATTTACTTAATGTTATGGAAAAAAACCCTACCAAAAGTATTTGTTGTATGACCTTCACTGTATTAAAAAATCAGCGTATAAAAGTCCATTTCACACTTAAAGTTTTCATGTCCATTTTTTTTTAGTGAAAATGCACTATGATACTGATCTTTGGGCCAATTTAACAACAACAAAACATTTGATCACTTTTTTGCTAGTTAACCTATGTTTAGGGCAATCACCTATCTTTTCACATTTTAATTATATATTCAACTTTGTTGAAATGAGTTAAAATTAAAGAATTTGAAAACATATATTGGCTTTTTAAAAAAATTTGGATAATGACAAATTGAACCAAAATATTTTGTAATGTGATAAATTTTATCAATACCAGTCAATCTCATTCAAAAATCAATGTAGAAGAAGAGAAATGAGAAGTATGAAGCAAGTGAGTTGAACATGAATCATATTTCAATAAAAATGAACTTTTATGAGAAAAAAAGAGCAAATGAGCCCCTCCCTCCCCCAAAAATCAAAATAACACTATTATTGAATGAACTTATATACAGTTCCAGCCCTTAGATCTTCAATGAGAGGCAAAGGAAGTTGAATTTTACCAGTTACATAAAGAGTAATCTGAGAACAGTTTTTAAGGACATGAGTTATATAAGATTTATGCCTTAGAAAAATTATTCTTGCAATTGTATAAGAATAGGAGTGGAAAAGAAAGATGGAAAAGTCAGGAAAGTCAGTTAGTAGACAACGGCCATAGTTTGAGTGTGTGGTGAAATGAAGCCTTTTATTGTCATTCAATCACTTAACAATTATTAAGCTTATTATATTCCAGACTCTGTGCCTTATAATGGTGGGAGCATGAGCGGGGAGGGAGGACTGGATAAGAAAGCAGCTGCATGGATGTGGAAGTGAGAAAGAGAGAAAAGGCAAAGAGAACACCAAGTTTTGAAAATTGGAGACCTCATAAATGCTGATGCCCTAAAAGTCAAATCAAGAGGAGTAGTAAGGGTCAAGGTTGAGATGACAACTTCAGTTGGGACTAGTGGGTGTATCCAGATGAAAACTAATTATAACAGTTCGAGATGGGGTTCTTCTTTCTGCTCAGTAGTCAGAGCTGGAGACAAAAGTCTATGATGCCACTGTGTAAATGTAATGGTTGAAGTTGTGAGAATGAGTGCTATACCAAAGGAAAGAGGGCCAAAGAATAGGGAAATGCGTACTTTAGATATAAAAGGAGGGACAAGAAGGAGGAGGGAGAATACCGTGAAAAAGATGAAGATGTGGTTAGAAAGGCAGAATGAAAATCAACTGAGCGAGTAGTGTCTTTGAAGTAAAGAGAAGAGAAATGGGAAAACAGGGAGAGCAAACATTTTTAAATTTAACACAGCTCACAATAAGCAAATCTGCACAAGAGACCAATTCTTTTAGATAATTGATAATAGCCAATCACATTTTTTATCTCCCCTCTCAGCAAAGAACTTATAAACAAAACACTCTCACCCTGTCAGTTACCCTTTATGTAATCTCCAGCTGGATTTAAAGGGTTAGTAGTCACAAATACACCTATACAGTTACAAATATGAAACTTGCCCAAGCTATTTAAAATAAAGATATCAAAGGCCTTTGTTAGATCACCATTCACTTGATGTGCTGAATATGAGTTAAGGGGTTCTATCCCATTAGGGCTCACAATTTTAAGGGCAGAGATAGTTTTAAATGTCACTTTTCTTTCAACAACATTTTGAGGAACATAGTACATTAGAATTTCCATGCCTGAGGTAAAGATTATGAACTCAAGGCTTAAAGATGTTGCTACTTGACTAAAGTTGTATAGGTATTAAGTGGTATCAGAGATGATATTTGTACCTAAATCTTCTTAATTCGAGTCCATTCCTCATCCCATTATAACAGACCAACTCTTACTATTTGATAGTAATAATGGAAAATCACAGGATCATTCAGTTAGATTTGGAAGGTGACTTAGAGTCCATTAAAGTCAGCCTCTTCATTTTATAAGTGAGGAAACTGAATCACAGGTAAGTAAGTGACCTGCCCAGGGGCACACCATGATAATCTGAGGCAAAATATTGAAATTTAAGTCTCGAATCTTAAGCTTGTGCTCTGTCTGCCAGATAATTTGTGACTGCAAAAAAAAAAATTCTCATTTTTATTAATGATTTTATATCAATCAGTTGGTCAGTAAGTACTTATTAAGTACCCACTGTATGCCAAGAACCAAACAATGGTCATTGCTCTCAAGGACCACACCTTCTAATGGAAAAGACAACATACAAACAATTATGTAGATTTAAGATATACACAGTATAAATGGGGACAATCTCAGAGGAATGACACTGGGTGGAGGGGGGGATTGTGGAGAATGCCAGGCTATACCTCTCATAGTGAGTGGGATTTCTGCAGTCTTGAAGACATCCAGGAAATCTAGTAAGCAGAAGTGACGAGGTTTCTATTTTCCATTCTAGAAATGGAAGAAAAGGGTTATAATATGGAAGTAGCAAGAATCCAGTGTTGCTAAATTGTAGAGTACAGCAAGGTACAAGAAGACTGGACTAGAAAAGTAGGAAGGAACCAACTTATGAAGGAGTTTAAAAATCTGAAGATCTTCTTTTTTGATCCTGGAGGTAATAGAGAGCCTTGGAGTTTATTGACTGAGTGATTTAGAACCTAAGGGATATCCAGTTCAAGCCAGGCTGTTGCTGATATAAGACTAGAAGTCAGGAAAGAGGTTAGGTGTAGATAGAGAGAGCTGAGAATCATCTACATAGAGATGTTGATGGTGGCTGATAGATCCCTAAGTGAGAGTAAATGATGAAGAGAAAACACAGCAGGGCCTTTAAGGCCAACCATGGCTAATGGGCATGACCTGGAGGAAGATCAAGTAAAGGAGACTGAGAAGTAATAGCCAAACAGAAAGAGAACCAAGAAAGAGTGCTGTCACAAGAAACAAGGGAGGAGTTTTCAGAGTATATCAATCACAGGAGTGATACTCCAGTGTACATTTCTGTGACATTCCAGGAGTATATCACTTTTTTAGCAAGTGATTTTTTAAAACAAAGTTTGAAAAAAAGAATAAAAAAATTCAGCACAATTAGTCAAGAAATTTTTTCTGTCAGTATGTGCAATATTCCACAGCTATAGTATAACAAGGAAAGAGGGCAGTGAAGGGAGAGAGTTTCACAGAAAATGCATTTGTGAAGTCCTGATTATAAATGGCTTTTGAGAGTACCCAAAGAATTAATTAGGTATACCTAGGACTTTAGAATTCCAGGGCCAGCTCTCTATTCATTTTGTCATGCTTTCTTTTGGTAAATATCAACAAGTTAATTAAAAGCAATGTGTTGTGTAATAAAGTTTATTGATTAATGTGTATCACAAATAATCATATAGAAGTGTTTCTGAATATTCATGATTGGTAATTGCTAGTTCCCATGGAGCTCTTATTTTTATTTTAGCTCAAAAAAACATGGCCAACCTCTAATGGTCTCTGTAGTTAGTGCATAGATGTGTTATAAGAAAAATAGTTGTTTAAAATTGTTAATAATAGAGTTGACATTTCAAGAGCACCTTAAATTTTACAAAGTGTTTTCCATATGTTATCTCCTTTGGTCCTAATAACACTGTGAGATCAGTAGTATAGGTATTAGCACACAAATTGTTTCTAACTCTATGTATAATTTTATGTTAATAACTTTACGTACATTATTAAGTTTGATCCTTCAGCCAGCCTTTGAGAGATAGATAGTTTTCATGGAATTATCATGGATATTTTATAGCAGTGTTATCATGGATATTTTGTAGCAATGTTATCATGGATATTTTATAATAGGATAAAAGCACTTGCTCAAGGTGCCATAACTAGAGAGTGTCAATATAATCTTAACACTCAGGTATATCATGGCTGCAAATCCACTGTTTTTTCTACCATGCCTCACTACCTCTCAAATGAAAGAATCTTCAGTATTTTTAGGAATGACATTGGGGAGGATGAAGTTGAGTTGCAAGAAACTTAGCATCTGTAGTGATGAGTGTGTCAGTGATAGTTTCCCTGCCTGTCTTTTCAAGAACATCTTCCCCTTGGCAGAATTTTTATTCAAGTTCTATCTTTTTATTTTGTTGTGTTTTCTAAACTCTAGTACCCTGCTTTCTTAACTTGTGGGGTGAACAAACATGTTATAGGAACATTAAGTGATGTTGAAAATAATAACTTTTCTCTGGTGTCCTTATTTATTCCACAAGACTAATCTTGCATAGTCCCTCAGGCTTTCTTTTCATCTACCAGTGTCCTAATGACATAAAAACCATTTTGTATGAAGTAAAATATCATTAAGAATTACAAAAAATCATATCTGGGGGATCATAGTAAAATTTAAACTAGTCCCATTATGAAAGAATTGTCTCCAGGGATGGCATGATTAATTAATCAAAAGCAATTTATGCAGTCATTGTTAGGAGAGGGGGCAGGGAATCCTCAATAAGGTAGGATAACTGCCACATTTAAAGTTTTGTAGGAATCTTAATATGCTTCCTGATGGCTTGGGGGAATGAATGAAAAATACTTCATCATAATAATATCTGTAGTAACTCATTCTATTTTATAAAATAGGTAACCTTTACTTTGATGACTTTTTCTTAAATCAGATAATAAGGTTACTTCTATTAAAGTTTCTTTTAGCTACATTTAAATTTTTATAATACTTATGGGTAGTTGTGATAATCATGGTGAAATATTGAAATAGCAAAATACAATTTCAAATAATAGAAAATGTAAGCCTTAAAGATTATTTTATATTCTAATTTGTTCTTTCTAGGTTTTCACTTTTACTCCTTTCTACATATATAATTTTATTGCCAGTTTTGTAACTTTTCCTCACTCTACATTGAGATCTCTTTGAAAATAAATAATTTGAACCTCTGTAAATAGATTTAGGAGTTACATTTAATGGAAATGTCCATTAAACTCATATGAAAACTTCTTTAAAAAGTCTTAGAATTTCCTCATTCTTAATAATTTAGTTACTAATATCAGAGTGTTAGCTTGGATTACTAAAAAAACAAAATTAAATTTTAGATTATTATGGGTTATTAAATTATTAATACTTTATGCAAATCTCCAAGACTGACCACACATCCTGAAAATTTGATTGACTAATATGTTTATGTTCTACCATAAAAATATTGAATTAAAATAAAATTTAATATAAGCATTTATTCTTAGTCTGATACAGTATTTGAAAGATTCCAATTATTCATAATTAACTGCTCCCTAATTTCAAATTAAAAAAAAAGTTTAATCTTTTAAGTCATTGTTAACTGTGTCAGAAGAGGTCAATGATGTCAGTCCCTTAGCATTTTATATTCACTCACAACACAAGTAACACAATCCCAAATAGTATTTAGTTTGGTGTAGAATTTTATGTCTTAAGATACCAGAACACATTTCTTATATGAAACAAGCAAGTATCCATGTTCAACCTGTGATCCTGCTTTTTCAACTGCTTCTTTTCTTTCTTTCCCATTAGCAATAAAAGTCATTGGAAAAACCTAGAGGAAATATGCCTTTAGAAATATTCCAAACCAGGCAGGCGACTGTTTGCTCTAAACAGCACTATTTAGAGCCTTCAGGATCCCAACTTGATTTGAATCTGAACTTCTGAAGTCTTCTCCCAAAGTTATTTCTTGATTGCTTCCATTTCAGTACTTCCTTTCATTCTATGCATATCATCAACATTAACTATAGGAATTACATATTTGCCCTTGTCTTTCAAGGGCATTGCAATTTAAAAGGACCATTCCTTTATGTGCTTTTCTGTCTTAATTTCTCCCTTTATTACTTTCAGGAATTAATTTTACTAAATTTATTAATAAAAAAATCACTAATTCTTTAGTGATATTTTACGTTAGTATAATTGATCTACTTCACATATCACAAAATGAAACATAAAACAATGTTTAATGTAATGACTTAAGCATACTGCTAGTATGATACACTTGATCATGAAAGTGACGTGCACCAACAACCACTGCTTCAAACACAGCAGACACTGCAGAATTGTTGGTGTTAGGAAAGCGGAAGTAGTAACTTATACGTGTTGCTAGAGCATAAAACAAATGAAACGTAGCTTTTTTCCCTAAATGTAAAATTATAAAAGTATATTAAATGATTGAGGGATTGTTGGATTTCTTTAGTGTATAGATAGTGGTTAGAATGTGAAATGCTTTCATTTTCCACACACTCACTATGCACAAAATCACCCCAAGTCAGGAAAAGCACTCTAATCTCTGACGTTATGGAATCAGAGATGCTCCATGTTCTGATTCACATCTGTAGGATGAATTGTGCCAGACAGTGGTAGTTATGAAGGGCACATATTAAATCCAGTGACATAGTACAATATTTGGAAAGGTACCTGAAATATAAAATTGTAGCAATTAAAGATTAAATGGATTGCTTTGTTGTCTATGCTATGTACATTTTTGGTTGACTAGTTTTCTTAATGTGATAGCACTTTCATTTTCCAACCCTTTATAATATTGCAATGATTGCAAAAGAGTTGATTTGTGAGGTAAATGATAATCTTTCCATGGACAGGTGTCTTCCTCTAAAGCAGTCCGCTCAGTACTTATTGATCTCAGAAGATATTAAATACTCAAGGTCTTGCTCTGAAATCATTCTTCAAGATTATTGACTTAAAAGGTTATATTTATATTTCATATAAATGATTGCAGGTACATAAATGTCGAAGAACTTCATTGAACCTTTATGATGCAATAAGTTAGAAATTTAAAGTGTTGTTATTAGTAACTCCAATGTGTAGCTTTGTGAATTTAAAGCTATAAAAGAGATATTATAATTATTTCCACACCTGTAAGATCATGGGGTAGGGAACTTCCAGTATGGAAATTTCCTCAATGTAAATTGACAACTTGTCTGTAACCTCCTAAGATAATAGATTTAGAGTTGGGAGGAAACCTGGATGTCGTCTATTTTAAATTCTGTATTTTACAAATGAGGAAACTGAGGCTTCAAAAAGTTAAGTGTTCTGTCCAAAATCACACAGGTTAATAAATAGCAAATCACTGAATCTTCCTGAGTACTTGACCTGCTTGAGGCACTAAGAAGATAAACAAGTTACTTGCCCATGTTTTTAATTTTCAGAGGTAGGACTGAAGTCTTCCTGTCTATAAATTCATCTTTTATCCAACATGCCACACCACACTGTTTGTTGTAAATTGTTAACAATTAGTCATTAATCATTTAATAAGTATCTAATATGTGCTAGATACTGTACTGAGCACTAACAGGAAAGTGGAATACATGTTGAGATTTTATGAAACACATCAACTTTTTCTTTAGTAAGTGACATTAATGAAAAAACAAAATAGTACTTAATATTATTCAGATTAAGCATTTTAAAGATTTTTGGCAACACATCTCATCTCTTAAAAGTTATTGATTAACAAGTCTAGTCATCATATATAATACATGTATTTTGTTCCTTTTACAGATGGTATAAGCCACATTATACAGTGCATATCCTAGAGTAAAGCTATAAACTCTCCAAAAAGGAGGATTCCAGTTACAGCCATATTCCGTGGAAAGATTATCCTTCTGTCTCTTTCCATAACTGCTCGATTACTGAACCTTTGGTTATAAGCTTTAGAAAAAAAAAAGAGCCACAAATTTAGAAAGACCTTGGTTAACCCTCAAATTATTGTATCCTCATTTGTAAAGCTGTGACTTATGCATAATAGTGTGAAACTCACAGATGTTATTCTGAAAAAAAAAATTAATTAATTTTTCTTCCAGAACTATTATATATGCTTTCAGAATGTATAATTCTGTATCACTGAATGAAAGAATTGGAATTCATGTAAATAAAAACAAATAAATAATTTTGGAAACTTTTTTTAGAGAATACCATTTTAGAGGCTAGGTGGTATAATGAAAAGAGAGCTGGCCTTGAAGTCAGTTCAGATCCCATCTCTGAAACATACTGTCTGTGGAACCCTTGGCAAGTTACAATGCTCTAAGCAACTTTGGTAAATTAAGGCTCTAAGCTGCAAAGGTGCCTATCAGTATCGGTAAAGAAAATTTGCTCATCTGGGTATTCCCTATAGTAATGAAATCCAAGATACAGGCCCTATTCATGTTCCCCATCAATGCAGTCCAAGGCCCCTTTTGGGTTGAACTCCTGTAATTCTTTGTGTATTCAAAAACACTTATGAAGTACCTGATACCTGACAGAATTCTAAGTGCTGTGGCTATCAATATAAAAATTGGATCCATCTGTACCACCAAAGAACATATATTTTAACAGCATCTTTGACAGAATTTGGCCCACTGCATTTATTAACTTGCAGGGTCAAAATTTAAGTGATCATTCGACCAGTTTTAGCTTACACACAAAATGAAAGTATATTTGCTTCTGATAAGAAGCATGATGAACAATTTAATGATTCACCACAAAATTATGTTATCTAAAAGTACATTGAAATGTACATACATATATATGTACATGTATAGATAAATGTGCATATATACTGAAATGTACACACACATACATATACACACATATATGTATTATACATATAATACGTGTGTGTGTGTGTGTGTGTGTCTATACAGAGCAAGAGAGTTTGGCACTCTACCCAGCCCTCCAATCAGACAGGGGAGGAGGTTGAGGCAGGGGTTGTCTATCAAGGCTTGTTTCAGCCACATGGTGGTGAGTTTGGAAGTGATGAGCTTACGCTCAGAGAAGTGTTTTATTGAATGGAGTTGAAACCAGGCCAAGCAGCAGATGCAATGAATGCCCCATAGAAAGGACCAGAGCACATTAGGAGCCCCAGAGGAAGTGCTACAATCCAGGGGACCTAGTAGTTCCCTGACAACCCTTTTTCCTACTCAGTATTCCACATTCATAGTCTTTCAACTCTGAAAAGAAGTATGTTTTCTTTTCTGTGGGAACAAACTTGACCATTATAATTAGACCCTTTTCCCCCATTTTTGTTGCAGTTGTTAATTGTTAAGCAAAGATTCAAGCTAGAAAAAAAGACTAATTTACTTAGAATGTAGAAAATATGAAGAATCATAGTGTGTGATAAAAGAAGTAGGGGAGTTTGCTAAAATTGGGAAAGGATGTTGGAGCCAGATTACGGTGGGCCTTGAATGTCGAGCTAAAAAGTTTGGACTTTATCTGGCAGAGAGTGAAAGTTACTGAAGGTCTCTAACTGGCCATGTGACGCAGTCATATCTATACATAAAGAAGGTTTATTTGGTAGTATTACTAAGATGGATTGAAGAAGGATGGGAACTGAAGGAATAAGAATGTATAGGGAATTATTGCATTGGTGCAAAAGAGAAAGGATATTACATTAAACATATTCACATGTACCCAATGTACATTCAAATGTAATTTCCCTTATCTTGGGAGGAGTTGCTCACTGCCATGGATATTAAATGTTTATTCACTGAAATTAACTATGTCACTCATACATATTCAGCAGACCTCCTAGTAGGGAGAATCATAGGGATGTGTCCTTGGAAACAATGTGGTGCCGTTGTGAAGTAAGCTGACGTGAACGGATAATTAAGGTGCTATATTGAAGCCCCTTTAAAAATGTCCAACACTTTGCTCTCCATTTCCTGTTGTTTTGCTCTCTAATTACTGACTTAATCAGTTGTTTAAATTGATTAAAATCAATTGCTTATTAGCTAAGCACCTCTTAATGTATCAGTAATTGAAGCACTGGCCTTTAAAAGTGTTTGTTCAGAGGGGAGGAACATACTTGACTACAGCAATCAGCTCCTTCTGACCTTTTCTTTCCAACCCTGCCGTGAAATCGTTGACTAAAAATGTTTATGTTATAATAATATCAGAAAAATATAACAACAAAACAGGTTAACATTAATCAAATAAAGTGAAGTATCAATACATACGTTGAATAAAATACTCAAATTAATTGAAGCAAATAATAATAATATTAAATAATAAAAATAAATGAAAATTAAAATAAAATTCCTTTTCATGAATTGAAATAAGGGAGAAAGCCAAGAATGACAGTGAGAGAAAATGAAGTATCCCAGTCACAGGGAGTAGAGAGCTATTGGGGCCATCAGTGCAGTCCTAGTAGCATCATGTCCTGCTAGGGTAGCATCACGATGGAAGGTTTGTCACGGTCCGCACATTGTTACTACTGATGGCCCGGTGCTCGCATGACAACGGCATTCAAAGGCTACAACAGCTACGTTAAAATAATTGTAATTGTTCTTTCAACCAGGCTTAAGTGGCTAGATTTTTCAATTTTATTTTGTTTTGCAAGCCTGATGGCATCTGATTCCTCTCAAATTGGGCATATATTTCTAAAATAGCCATTTGAGTTTGGGCCTTCTCCCATGATGCCAGATCAGGTCTTTTAATTCAACTGCGTGTTGTCAAGCTTTTGGTTAATGGAGATGGTAGCAAGGTTTCCTATCCAAATAATGAGTGAATGCATGAATGGATAAGAAAAAACAATTAAATATTTACTATGTACCAAGCACAGTTTATGACATCCCACTGTGTTTAGGGAACAAATATCACAATAAAGCTGTCCCTACCCTTAAGTAGTTTATATTCCAAGAGGGAGACCACACATACATGCACATGTACACACACACACACAGAAATTATTTCCTGGGAAGAGTGTTTTAGGCTGAGAAGTCACACAGATGTTGAGTGGAACAATAGGGCAATTCATTCAATAAGCCCATTCCAGAGGAAACAATATATTGAATTGATTATAACTCAGTGAATAAGAGGTGGAGGAAGGGCAAGAATATGTTGCATGTAACGTGGTGGTGGTGGTGGTGGTGTAGTTGTTTTCAACCAAGTTCAATTCTTCATAATCCCTTTTGGGATTTCTTGGCAAAGATAATGGAGTGGTTTCCCATTTCCTCCTCCAGCTCATTTTACAGATGAAAACACTAAGGCAGACTGGGTTAAATGACTTGCCCAGGGTCAAACAACTAAGTGTTTGGTTAATTGGACAAGCCCATTCCAAAGGAAATAGTGTTGTTAAATTGATTATAGCTCACAGAGCAGGAAGTAGGGGAGGTACAAATATATTTTGTAAGTAACAATTTCTGTTTTATTTTGCCATATATATCTTGTACGGATTGACAGTGCAGTGTGTAATAAGATCTGCTATTTGTGGTCAGCCACGTACTTGACATCATCAGCATTCCTATTATTACCAAATTCTAGACCATTTCAAGATGAGGTCTGATACTTACATCTGTGTGGGGTATGTGTATGCTTGTATGTATTGCATGTATATTTACATGAGTATAAATGCATTGCACCTATGTATGTATACGTGGTAGTTAACAGAATAAAAAATCCTAACTATTCTAGATAATGTTATTATTGGCTCTGTGTCCTAACTTGTAGAGAATGGTCTTTTCTTGGTCTAGATGTGGGTCATGGTACTGAAGAGCTGCTGTGGTGACCCCCAACATGCTACTAATCTGTGCTTATGCGGTATCAAACACAGAAGCACAACTCTTTTGCATAACCAGGTAGACCACAACAGGAGGCAGTTAGTTGACTTTTCTCTTTCCTCTAATGGGATGAAGTCAACCATTTCGCTGCTTATTCTATGGCAGCCTTCCAGGTTAAAGTCCACAGACTAGATATTGATCCCAGCCTATGTCAGTATAGATTACGCTTGATCTGAGCCAAAAGCCTGAACACAATTGACAGTCTCTCAGTATAAGAGAGACAGTAGTATGGCTTATGCAGCTTTCCAGTTGGCTTTGTTTTAATTCTCTTTCTGACCCCTCTCTATCATAGTCGACTACTTTCTCCAGTCAGTTTTTCACAGATAAATGTCAATGTTAACTTTTTGTTAAATATATATATCACAGATTTATCACTTAACCTCTGAAGAAATTCATTGATGTAAGTGATTTAATTATGAGAGCATTCATTTGATGAGAAGGATCATTTGTAATGTTTTCAATTTTGCTACTGCCTTGTTGATTTTTTTAAATCTAATTATATTTTAGTTGTCAATATAACTATTTGGAATAAGCTATAGAATATTAATGTATGAACTATTAAATATATTTGACCTACAAATATTATTATATTCAAGACAAGCTTTTCCAAAGTCCTAAATGCTTTATTCATGTAGTTACTCATAAGATATTTGCTGAATGCTCACTATCTACAAGGCACAATGCCTGACACTTATCAGTGATTCTAGCCTTAATTCACAGAAGTAGTGGAAGCAAAGAAAGTACGAATATGGAAATCATAAAACAAAATATTATGCATCTTCCTTGGGACCATTCCTGCAACTCATTCTCAGAGACTGGATATCCAGGGGAAGACTGCCTAGGGCTAAGGATAATCTGTGGGTCTAAACTCCAAAGAGTATAATTCATCCATGTGTTTACCTGAAGGAACACAGATCCACGTACCAAAATAGCAACCTGAGGACAGTAGTTATAAAACGTACCCACTGCAAACCTAAACCAAACCTCACAAATGCTAAATGTGTTGGGGGAACTAGTGGGCACAACAAGGGTATACTAGTGGAGAGGTGCATACTTAGATACCATTCAGACAATAAACATTTCTTACAAGTCAATACATGCCAGGCACTGTGCTAAGCACTGTATTCATGGAATCTTGTGCCTCCAATACTGCAAGACCCTTATATACCTTTTTTATCCACGGTGTCCTGATGTTACTCTATTGGGCATATTGATCCAGTGGACTCCATAAGCCTACTCTCTGTTACATGTAGTGTCTCATCCATGTGGAATTACCTGAGAAGGAAAAAAAATCCTTCCTACCTGCCAAAGGTGAGGACTGATTTCTTCTTAAGATCTAGATTCTCTTTTCATAGTTTTTTTTTTAAAGCAACTTCCAGGACATATAGTTTTCAGAGATATTTCCTGACTTGACTTACTTCTGAGTGTTTGTCTTGTTTTTTTAAAGTCCAGCAGGGTTATGATTAATCCTAGAGGGAGTCACTGCTTACTTGTCTTAAATTCCATAAAATTTCATTGAAGAACTTTCACACACTTTCAAAAGAATAACAAAGTATAAATAATGACTTGTTTTTAAAATCTTAACAAATTCATTAGCTTTGCTATCTCCTCTTTATAGTTTCAAGTGGACTGAGAAAAAATCAATGAATCAGAGATCCCCTGATTACTTCCCCTCCTTGAGACAAACTAATTAATAATTAGAAACTAAAGTTTGGAGTAATTTGCATCAATCAAGAAGGCATATTATCTGTAGCCAAGTTTTGGCAAAAATTAAGGGAATTAATTTTTATATTATTTGAATAAAAAGTTCTTTGAATATCAAAGTGAGAATTTTCTCAAAACTGAGAAGACAAGGCCACTAAGCATTTTGTATTTGCTGTTGTTACTAAGGTGAAAAGGAATTTAATTGGTAATAAGAATAATACCTTTTTAAAAGTACTTATATCTAAATGATTTAGATTTTTCAAAAGTTAAGTAAACTGATTACCACAAAGAAAAAAAAAACATAGAGCCTTCTTTATTTGTATTTTTAGGCTTAGCTTTGTCGTTTGCATTTCAGTGCTTTTTTATTTTAAGTTCTTAATGTAAGGGGGAAAATTCTCCTTCTTTGGGTAACATATCCTTCTGAGTTTGGTTTTCATCATTCCCCCTGAGTGCCAAATTTTGTTTCTGGAGTGAATATTTTGTTTCCCAAAATGAAATCTTGTCTTTGATTTTTCTTAAAAAGTGCTGAAAGAATATTTCAAAAGTAAGTGGTTGTCATAAAGAGAAATGTGCATTAAATTCATTGGATGTTTAATTGAATTGTAGAGAAATTGATCAGACCAATTACCCACAGAAGAGATCAGTGCTGTGAGTTCCATGATTTTGAAAGCATTAAAGGAGTAATTTACAACATATTGAAAGAGTTAGAAGATACTGAATGATTAGAAAAACAAGAAATAAAATCATTTAAAAGAAGTTAAAATAATATATAACCACCCAGATGGTTTCTTATTGCTACAAATTTTTATAAGAATGATCTACATCAGTATTTTCATCATTGACAGAAACATGAGAAGGGGACATGAAGGATTTTGCAAAATTTTTTTGTTGTGTATCATACAGCTTCACAGCTGGACAATCTAGGTTTCACTGGTACCCAGAGAAGGTTAAAAAAATCTAGAAAGTGCCCACCAGTGTGGTTGGGTAGAGACTCTGAGAAATATTTATTGGGGAATGTGTGCAAGAATTGCATAAGACAGGAAAATAAAAATATGTTGTTGTGTCTGCATTGATACATCGAAGTACTGAATTATGCATAGCCTGATATTTTATAAGAAAGAGCTTGGTAAACATGAGCTTAAAAGATTAGGTAGGCACCAATTTGAGTAAGTATTACATATGTAACTATCATAAAGAGATGTAAATTTATCTTTTTTTTAAATTACATGAAAAAAATCCCTCAACTTTCTCTGGTAACCCATTGAAATGTTTCAGCTGCATTAGAAAAAGTTGATCATAGGTCTAATCCAAACCTAGCATGTGGGCATGTGTGCCCTCATGCCTCTTGTCTTCCTTTAGTGAAAATGGTGAAATTGACCGGAGTTCTTTTTGTCTGTACTTCATTCACACACTGTTTTTGTCTCATTTTCTCATCTAGGGAGATAAATTTAAAGCCCAGTATACTTTTTTTGAATGAAGCTATTATTGAGTGAACTTTAAGGAAATAACTATAGTAGGTTATAGTTTAGAAATTTGAGATTTTCAGCAAAAGTACAAAATAGCCATATCATATTTGTATTATTTTCAAGAAGCTTTAAAAGTGCATTCCTGATTATGTTTTTCCAAAGAGAGCTATTGTTTTAGATAGTATTGAAAATTTTATGAATTACTAAGAATGTAATGCATTATGGCAGAGTTCAAATAATGAAAAGTTTGAGGATATGCTTCTCTTATCTTACTATATTTTCATTTTTACTAAAGTGTTTGAGGCCTTTGCTCACTTATGAATTGGAAATTTGTGTGATGCCAACCAGTTTTTATTAACTTTTAAGATACTTCATATAAAATTTAGGAAATCTTATAAGCCTATATTAATTTCTGCCAAGTGCATTTCAGCTCTTTATATATTTATGTCCATGTTTTTGTACAGCAATAAAATAGAGGCAGTGAGCTTGTTTTGTTTAATCAGCCTGTAGCTAGAGTTAATTTAAATGAAATTTTATCAGTAAATCACCCTTGCATGAGGATGAAAACTATTAAGATTTGAAACTAGCTGTGCAATGTCTCTTTGCGTTATGAGAAACTTTGAATCAATTGTGATTATAACTTCTATTATAGAGACAAAATTATCATTGATTTAATTAGAAGTTGACAGAGAAAAGTTATAGAACCAGGTGCTATAAATCAGGAAAAAATCTGACAAAATGATTGAAGGGGCCGGCATATTGTAGTTATCCTTTCATAATCGTTAGGTATTGAATCGCTGTCTATTATTTATGGCTTTCTGGAAGAAAAAAATAATGACTGGTCCTTTGCAGGAGCATGAATTTCTATATTGAGTGGGAACTGTGAATTTTTATTGATATTGATAAAGGATTGAATGCCCACCCCTCTTCCCCCTAACCCCTGGAAAAAAATGAGCAGTTCAAGCATGTTTCTGATACAAGCCTTATTTCTACTTGGTGCTCACTTTCAAACACTTTTCTCCATGAGTTACGGATTATGAGAATTAGGAAAGCTTTCTAATGTTGCATGTAAATGAAGCGTAAGTGAAGGATGTGGATTCATGAGTACTGAGTACTTTGAAACTGTTGAGCCTGAGTTTGCATTATCTGTTACAATACCTTTGATATATTCATTAACTAAAACTCATCTATTAAGTTCACCTCTTTATATGGTGCTGTTTTGTATAAATTAAGTGGTAAGAGGGCCTTACTTAAAAAAAAAAGGGTTTAAGAGAAAACAGTGTCCTAATAAGCAGACTATAGGGCAAATACTGAATAATTACAGTTTTTCAAAAAGTAAATGATCACATCAACAAAGGGGAATTTGTTCATTTCTAGTCATGCTTTACAGCAATAAAAAAGGAACTACTAGTAATAATTCTGTTTGTACACAATTTTATATTACATCTGGCCAGTGCCATCAATCAGTCCACAAGCATTTCTTGTGTTTAAAATGTGCCAGACTCTGTGCTGAAGACTGAGGATACAAAAAAATGACACGAGTATGCTCTTTGCCCCATAGGCACTCATATTCTAGTAAAGGAGACAACTTGCTAACCTTTTTCATACAACGTGTACGCAGATTTAAAAAAAGGGGGGGAATCTTAGTAGGAGGCACTGGGGGCAAAGGGGAAGGACTCCTGTAACAGGGTGGGGAATTGAGCTGAGTCTTGAGGAAAGCCAGTAGGCAGAGGTGAGTAAGGAGAGCACTCCAAGGATGGAGAAAAGCTTGGAGCTACCAGGTCAGGATACACAGTGGCCTTTGGGGAACAGCAAGAAGGTTGACATGGCTTCATTGTAAAATACAAGGAGAGTAAAGTACTGTACTATACAGACTATAAAATTCGGAAAGGGGCAGATCTGTGAAGAGTTTAAAAGGCACATAGAGGATTTTGTAGTTGATCTTGGAGGTAACAGAGAGAAGAATCAATGAAGTTTATTTATTAGAGGGATGAGGGATGACATGACCTGATATGAGCTTTAAAAAAATCCCTTTGGTACCTGAGTGGAAGATGCAGTGGAGAGGGCAGAGACTTCTGGCAGGGAGACCTACTAGCAGGCTATTGCAAGTGCATGTACAAGGTGATAGAGGCCTGTGTGGAGATGGTAGCTATGTCAGTGGAGAAAAGAGGACATAAAAGAAAGATCTGGGGAAGGTAGAAATGACAAGACTTAACAACTGGTTGGAGTCTGGATTTGGATGAATTTTGTGGATGAATGAAAAGTTGAGGGTGATACCAAGGCCATGAACATGAGTCGTGGGGAGAACTGTGGTATCCTGGACAACAATTAGGAAGCTGAGAAGTGGGGAAGATTTTTGGGGAAAGATAATGAGTTTGACTTTGGACATGTTGAGTTTAAGATGTCCATGGAATATCAAAAGAAACTCATTTAAACATCTGAAATTCCACTTCATCCATGAAGATATTTATCAAAAAAAGTTTGCTTTTCCCATATTGACATACTTCTCTGCCTATTCTCCCCAGTCTCTAACCTAGTTGTGCATTTTCCCTTTTCACACACACACCCTCCTTGCTCAGCACTTAAAAGTACTTAAATGTACTTATCTGTTAACCATTCAGACATCTAAGATTTGTTTTTCCTTTTGGCTCCATTTCCTAAATTATCAATATGATCTTATTCAAATTCCTTTATACTGGAAGGTGAGGATTACATATTGTTACTTTGGTACTGAACCTCACATCTTATTGTGCAGACATCTTTACACCGATGTTGTACAGATATGTTTTTAAATTCTGTGAGTGAAATTCAACAGATAGACTGAAATATATTCTCTGAACAAGATAACAATTTTTTAGCAAGATATATACCTGCCAACACAATGGGTCAATGGTAGCCTAAATTTTAAGCCAAAGTGTGTGTGTGTGTGTGTGTGTGTGTGTGTGTGTGTTCATCCTTTGTTGCTAAAGAAGACCATGCCATCAGAGAAATGATGACATGACTTGCACTTGACTTTGTTTTGAGTGAGGGAGGGCTATGCAGGTCACCAGCCTCACTTCTCCTTCAGAGCCATCTGAGTCCAGTGACCAGATATTCATCAGGATGACTGGAGATGACCCAGGATGAGGCAGTTGGGGTTAAGCGACTTGCCTGAGGTCACACAGCTAGTGAGTGTCAAGTGTCTGAGGTGAGATTTGAACTCAGGTCCTCCTGGCTCCTGCACTGGTGCTCTATCCACTGCACCACCTAGCTGCCCCTTAAGCTAAAGACCCTGAGTTGGATACTTAGTTCCTTTTTATGAGATTAGAACTAAGAACAGAACAGGATAAATGAGGAAAGAATTCCATTAGAGGGTTGGTGTCACCATGGGTTGAGGACAACATGATTGATATGAGGTGTCACGGACAGTATGATTAGTTGGAAGTTAGGAATGAGGGACTAGCAACGATTCTCTCTTTCTTTTCTGTGACCAAGACATGTTCCTTGTTTGAATTCACCTGCAAAGTTAGAAATAGTGGACCAGACTTCTTTGGATAGCAAACCAGACATCCTGGAAGGATAGCTTGGTGACATAAAGATACCAAACCAGATTCCCTTGTGTCCACCCACATCCTCAAAGGATAGCAGATTTCCTTAAGGCAAGAATAAAACACTGATTAGCAATAGAATTGGTTTTCTAAATTTAACTCATTATAAGCCAGCTGACTTTCTGATCTTATTTCAGAGACAAAGAACCATGACTTCAGCAGTTATAGGACAAAAATCAATTAATTGTAAATAGGACCAATGTTTGACTTTCACAGCGTATTTTAGTAGTGTATGTATTATGTAGGTACTTATTCTGTATGTAACTTGGCGGCTGCTACCATCCAGGTCTATGAAAGGGGAAAGAATAGTAGAAAATGGTTCTGTTTCTTTTTCTGTCCCCTTTTTATAACCAGTAAGCAAAACCCTTTTAGTCATTCAGGTCTGAAAAACACTGGAGTTAAATATATATTTCTGGGTTAGATATATGGTTTTCTCTCCTATTTTTAACCTAGTTATTTCCTACTATAGAATATCCCTTTATCAAACTGAGGACAAGTAGTCCATCTCTTTCCTCCCCATTTCCTCCCCACAAAAAATTTTCTATTGGGGAGATGGCTTTAAAATAATCTAAATCCATTATCTTCAAAGGAAGATAATGTTCAGGTTTAACATATAAGCTAATAATCAAAGGTAAAATTACTTAAAAGCATGATATCCATAATGAAGTAATCTTACCAAATGATATCATGGTGTAAGTTTGCCTAAGGTACCACTGAGTCTGTCATTTTAAAGGGTACTCTAAGCCTTTCTAAAACTCTGTCCTTGAATTTCTCTAAAGAAAGTTAGAAGTTAAATATCTCTGTCAAGAAGGCTATATAAGCACATGACTAAAGATGCTGGGATTTCTAGAAATGTTTTCATGAGGGATATGTATACATGTGAAACTTTAAAACTGTTATTATTTAAGCTATCATATAGTCACTTTAGAATTTACCTCTTGGATGTACCAGGGCTGGCTTTGATGCCTTTTAGGAAAAGTGGAACAGACTGAAACACTGGGGGACTTGGGGTGGTTTTTCATATGAAATGCCTTAAGTCAGTATATGCTAATGTTGGTATTCTTGTCTTTATGTCTATGCATTCTTTAGCTATGAGGATAACAGACCCTTCATCAAGTAAGAATGACCTGAATGGCTGATAAATTTCATTTATCAGTGTGGTCCCATGAACCAGCTGTCAAATCAGTATTGGAAAACCATTAAGACTTCTGTCATTCACCTTGAGGCAGAAGAGCAAACTGTGCAGGAAAACAGTTAGGCATACAGCTTATGTGCAGAGTAAACATGCTGCGGGCGTATTGCCGAACAATTCTGCTTCCCATGTTTCAATTGGATACCACCTGAACTGAGTGACACAGTCATAGCCATAGTCATTTCATGTGGTACAGACTTGTTATGCTTAGAATGGCTTTTTCTTTCATCTGTGATGTGTCCCTCTGTCTGCATCCATGCGTGTTGCTGTTGTCCATGTTTGACCTTCATTTTGGATTTCCAGTTGTTAATGTGATTGAGTGGTAGTTTGTTAAAGTGATCATATGGGCATGAAGTGGCCTGATTTCTACTAACATTAATGGGAATCTGCTAAATTAAATATACAATATTTTCTTTTGAAAAAAAAGGAAAAAGCATCCTTCATAATAAAATCAAAGAATTATCACAAATTAAGCCTACTTTTTGACTCCTATCATTTGAGTAATAAAGCTAATTTTTCTTTTCTAAGGGGGAAAACACCCATGATTAAAAAGAAAAAAATATCTGGAGCAAAAAATTCAAGTCTGTACTAATATATTGAAACAACACGCTAAATGTCTCAAAACAAACTACTCTTTGTACCTCTAAGATTTCTTTTCCTGAAACAACAAAATGAGACTGAAAATGCAAGCTTAATTTTGCAATAAACTTTCAGTTTGTTCTTCTGGTGAAGAGTCCTTTGTTTGCATTGTCGTCCTGTGCCATTTTCACTTGATCAGAATTTTGCTTATTTTCCCTTTTAAAGCCAGAGTGCACTGCATTTCGATACATCTGTGCCCCTCTGTTCTAAAGTTAGTTTTCTGCTGAGTGATAATGATGACTAGCTCGCACTGTCCTTGCTCTAAATCAAAGTAGAATCTTTGCCTTGATATAATGAATATTCTCTCCATCTTTTCCATTGGTCACTTCTATGAGATTATTAGTTTATTGTAGCAGCTCTCATTTGACTGAATTCAGGGAAATAACAAGATATTACTCTTTGATATTTAGTGCAGTTATATAAATATGAAAAGGGATAGCTAAAAACTATCATTTCATAAGCCAAACTATATAGATTCACTATATTATAATTGCTTAACTTTCATTAATTAAACAAATTATATTTAGCTTGCAGTTAAAACGTGAATCTGATCTAATTCCTGATTGAGTAAAGGGAAAAAAAGTAAAAGAGCTGAAATAAATTGTTGCAAGATTTTAACAACTGACCATTCTTCATTCTCATTTCAACCTTTTTTTTCTCATTTCAACCAATGTTTTGTTAAAGAATTTATTCACATTTTGTAAGTGTTTTCTAGGTTACATTACATACAGTAAAGATCAACCTAAATTTAACCTTTGAACTTCTTAAACATGGACTAATCCTTTCTTTGAACAATTAAAATGTATAATTTAGGCTATATATTAACAATCGCTATTCTGAATACAGCTTTTCTTGTTCATATATCACAAAATTACTGTGGTATAAACTTGAGATTTCTCTAGCTATTATTACTTTTTCACTTTTAAAAGACCATTTCCACGATATCTCACCTTCAATGAATACCCTTCATAATTCCAAAGTGCTTTAAGTCTCTGTCTTCCCCAGCATAGAGATGTCACTGCAAGTGCAGCTTATCAATATGGTCTGATTTCTATCTGCAAAGCTACAAATTACATGGAAAACTTTATCTTTGCTGAAGTGGAAGGAAAGTAGATGGCTTTAAAGAAATGCCAGTCATCAAAATTGAAAGAAACTGCGCTTACACAAAACAAAATGAAAAAAGGTGCCACATGACTTTGTTGAAATGGAAAATCCTTTAGCAAGATCCTCTGGTGAGGTGAAAGGGAGCCTGTTTTTATTACTAGGTTCATGGGGCTCCCTTTCACACTATGTGGGGGAAACAATGGGACCAGAGATTTGAAGACTTTGATGCCCTCTGCAGAAGTATAAGAATTGTTACAAATAAAAATCATGTATGGCATCTAGACAGAGTTTATAGTACAAGAAGCTAATGCTGTGGCACTGGTTTCCGTTCCAGTGTAGTCTATGTAATAAGTATCTTTAATCTTTCATTTCCCTCATTTCATCTTGCTCCATGGGACTTAACAGATCACCCAAGGGTGAAGGTTCCTTGGCACCTGACCATTCCTTCTAATAGTAGGCTAAAAGTCTGACAACCAAAATCAAGGTCATCTGAACCAATATTGATTTTTTTCTTAGCATCCAAAGCAGTAAGTAATTCTTAGATAATTATCTTGAATAGAAACTGTAGTTGCATTTATGATTAAAGTCTCTCAAGTCCCTACCTACTTAGCACTTCTTTTATTTGCCTCTAACTCACTCAGAAATTTCTTTCTTTCTATCATACATGGTATTTGTATCCATAACTAGAGGTTCAGAAATAAATAAATATATTTAATAGAGGTTATGGAAAATTTTAAAAAGTAGAAAAATGCACACAAAAAAAGTAGTGTGAAGATTATATGGTGAGAGATGTCAAGCTATCAACCTAGTGAGACCAATGAAATTCACTTATCTTTATAAAGTTTTTTCTTGTCATTTGCCAAACCTACATCTCCATATCATTTGCATTCATGATACGTACATAAGCAATGTATACACATTTGTGTTGGATTAATCTGTGTTTGTAACATTGTCATATGTGTATTTCTCCTCAAACTTGAGGATGTGTGCTATTGCATTAAAATCCTAGTGTGCGTATGCTACTTGTTTTATATATTTCATAGATAAGTTATCAGAACATACACATTTCAGTGTCTATGTTGTTACTGTGCTGTTTCTGTAATGATCCAAGGATGATTTCTTTAATCATTTTTTTCCCCTTTCTCTCCTCAGGTCATGGGTTATAGGTGCAATAGCTCTTCTCTGCCTGTTAGGACTGACCTGGGCCTTTGGACTTATGTATATTAATGAAAGCACAGTCATCATGGCGTATCTCTTCACCATTTTCAATTCTCTACAGGGAATGTTTATATTCATTTTCCATTGTGTTCTTCAGAAAAAGGTAAGCCAGCTTTTTCAGTTATTCATAAAAATGATAGAGTTTATGGTTGTCAAGCATACCATTACAGATCTTCCTTGATTTTTTTCTTACTCTAGCCCTTACTTATAACAATAGAATATTATATGCAAGAGGTATTGTCAGGAATTTTTTTAAACCAGAAGTTGTGAAGTTCCAGAAGCTCTGTTTTTTAATAGTTCTCTTTTAAAATGTTTTATAAGTTTAGAGGAGACAGGGAATGAAGAAGGTATTCTAAGAAACGATATTCCCTTTTAACCTTTGTTAGAGTTTTTTTCACACTAATAAATGGCAGTCATTTTCCTTGTCAAGAATGTGTAAGTCTTCATTTTCAGAGTAAGACTAATATATTGAAAAGTTCCAGTTTGATTTTATTTTAAATGTATTAGTCAAAAATTATATTTTTGAGAGTTAGCTGACAAATATTTGTTTCTTTTCATTGTTTATAATTTTTTTATTACTTAGAAAGATTGAGAAAGTTTAAAAGTGTTTGATTTCAAGATATACTTTTAAAGGTTGCAAACATTGGACCTTGGTCTCCGTATAAAGAGAAATCAAACTACCCCCTTGCCCTTCATTCATTACTTGTATTGAAAATGGAGACTAAATAGCAATGTTTATGCTAAATTAAGATTTTTAAAGTAAATTCATATTACCACCATTATCATTAAGATTCGTATGGAACTTAACCTCCACAATGACAGTGAGCTTATACTGAGGTGCCGTTTTTGTTCAGTGTACATACAGATATCTCCATATAATTATATATTTGTATTTTTCTGTGGGTTTTTACACACACACACACACACAATTATTTGAAGTATTTTGTTAGAATGGATACTTCTACCAGCACAAATCACAACTATTTTGCATTACCAAAAATGGTCTTATGAGTTAAAACCAAAAAAAATTAATTACTTTTGAGTCACATGCGAGAAGTGAGTTCGCAGCCTAATTCGACACTGTAAAAAAAAGCTTTAAGGTAAAATGACTTTCAAATACTTGAATGTTGCTTCGAACTATTTAGTCTTACTTTTAATCACAAACCAAAGTACACTTTATTATTATGTAATAGCTGGCATACACAATCCAGTGTTTTATATATGTCTTGTATCACTATAATAATTTGATAGGTTTTCTTTTAGTCAGTATGTTTCTAAGGCAGCTAGGCAGCACAGTGGATAAAGTTCTAGGCCTAGAGTCAGGAAAACCTGAGTTCAAATCCAACTTCAGCCACTTACTAGCCGTGTGACCCTGGAGAAGTCACTTAACCCTGTTTGCATCAGTTTCCTCATCTGTAAAAAGGAAATGGAAAACCACTCCAGTATCTTTGCCAAGAAAATCCCAAATGGGGTCACAAAAGAGTGGAACAAAACTGAAAAACAATAAAAAGTATATTTCTAGAGATTAATCTGTAGGCACCCATTGATGTCAAATTTTTTCTCTTTTTTAGGATGGTACCATTCAGTATATCATAGCTCCAATTTCTGCCACTATAATTGTTTGAATTAATTCAGTTAATTACATGTTATAATTGTAATTTTTACTAGTGGAAGGCAAAGATCAATTACTTTTCTATATTGTATTACATCAAAAAAATTTCACTAAAAAGTAGATTTCATTTAAAATAGGGAGTATACAATATTGTTGAACAAGTAAGACTTGTAAATAAGAAAAAATAAGAAAGTAGTATAACATCGCACATGATTAGGTGAGAAATTGTTTAATACAGAATTTAAGTGTTATACTGTGGGTGACTTCATGGAAAAAGTAGGACTTCAAGGGCACATGAGTAGGTAGAGATGAAAATGTTCTGCCTTGCTCCCTATCCCCAGACCCTTTAAATCTTGGCAGCTGCAACTGAGCCCCAACCTGTATCAGCTCAGTCTCAGACTTTGGGATCAACCTTAGCCATAAACTTGGGAGAAATAAAGGAGACATGTCAGTAGCTTGTGGCTTAGCATCAGATCTTCACTTCCTTGTCTACCTTTCCAGGTACTATTTTCCTGATGTGTGCCAGTAGTTAGGTGTCCTGCTTTTTATTTCCTTGACAGTCAATAATAATGTTTAAATAAAAAAAAAGTTAAAATAATGTTAAAATATTTAAATTAATAATATTAAAACTACAAGATATATAGTCAAAGGCCTGTGTTCAAATGTCAGCTCTACTATGTACTACCCATGTAAACTTGTAAATATATATCAATCAAGAGAATATGTTAAGCGCCTGCTCTGTATTAGACATGGTACCGTATGCTAGGGATATACAGACATAACCTCCCCGAACCTCTGTTTTCTCATCTGTAAAATTATGAAGTTTAAATGTGATGATCTCATGACTTCAGTGACTCAGCTTCTTATCTTCCATATTTCAGGGGCTAGATTTATTGCCTTTACATTTAGTCTCCAAACTTTCATGTCTTCCTAGGATCTGTTCCCAGACTATCATGATACTGACTACCAATTACCATGGGTGTCCATTTGAGTCTATGAAGATTAATGGTCTATGTTTGTTCAACATTTCCACCTCCCTCTGTCTCCAACTTATGAACCCTATTGAGGTTTTGGCTAATGTGACTTAAATTTTTTTTATTCTTTCCCTTGTACCTAATTTCCAAATTTGAGATCTAATTTTAGACTCATTTTCCTAGGCATGACTCTGTAATAGTAAATTCTTGCGCATACTTACATGTTTAGATAGATTCTCAACTTTTTATCAACCTAGGTCACTTCTCTGGATTGTCAAAATCATTTTTTTCTGATTTGGTTTATCACACCATAGGCTGTTACATTAATGACAAAGAGGATAGTGAATGGTCTTCCAAACCAGGAAATATTATGAAAAGAGTCGTAGAGGCATGAATGTGTTTGGCATATGAAGGAGACAGTAAAAAGACTATCCTATCTGGATAAAAGGGTTTTTTGTTGGAATTTAGTGAATCAATCAAGTAGGGAGGGGCCAGTTATAGAAGAGTTTGATTTTGTAGGGAAGATGTCTTAAAATCACCTAATAAAATTACATTAGGAAAATTAATATGGTATTAGTACAGTACTTTCCAGAAAGGTAGAGACCAGAGTATATTATAATAATCTAATAAGATGACGGCAGCTAAAGTGTTGTCAGTGGGAATGGAAAAGTAGAAAATAAAACTATAAATTAAGACATCAGCAAGATATAGGAGAATTATGGATGGATCAAAGTTAACCTAGACATTTTATTACTTGGGAAAGTGAGAGACTATTGTTAGCAGCAAAATAATAGGAAAATTTAAAAGAGGGAATAAATTTGTTGGGAAAACAAGGTGATTTTGAACATAAAGAAGACCAAGATAATAGGGACAGATGATTAAGAAGGAAATGCGTCTAAAGTAATGGAAGTAGATAAACTCCCCTCCCCACTAAGAAAACTTAGATTGGTGAGTACGTAGACAAAGACAAAACCCTACAATATGACCAGTGTTAATGGTATGAAGGAGGAAAAAGAAATTGTATAAGAAAAGAGACAAAGAAGGAATGGTCAGAAAAGTAGAAGTACTAGAGTAATGTAGTGGCATCGAAATCAAGGGAAGGGAGAATTTCAAGAAACTAGTGCTTAGCATTGACAACGTCCATAGAGATTTTCAGAATGAGCATTTGGTGGTGCAAGATTTGGTTGGAAAAATTCAGTTCAGGTCTAAAAATATTTAATATCATCTATAACCAAAGACATTGTATTAGGTATTGTGGCCAGTACTAAAATGAGAAAAGACAAATTACTTTCCCCTAAGGACAAGAGGTAGAAGTATGAAACCAGCTGAAATAAAAGGTAGAACAATTCCAGTTCTGTAAGGGAAGCATTAATGAAATGATATAGAATTTAAAGGAGGGAGAGAGAATATTTAAATCAGTTTCATGGACCACGTGTGTTTGAGTTGGTATAGCAGCAAGCACCCTGACATAACTAGGATAACCTCCTAGCACACATTCTTAAATCTTCTTTTCTAAAAGGAAAGCAACTTTTGAGGGTCAATAATCTTCTTTAGTCACATATAACAATAGAGAAAATATAAACAGAGAAATAAAGACCAACAGACAGGGCTTCTGTCTGATAATTATGTACATACATAGTTACCAGAGAAACACCAACATGTGGGTTTTCAAAGTGGGGAAAGGGGAGACAGGTGGGACAGGCTCCTTAACAAACTACCCAGAGTCTCATCTGACCCACAAATCTTCCAAAGAGTAAACCCCCAAAGCAAAACCTCACCTCAGAGTCTACATACACTTTTCAGAGTTGGAGGGCATGACCCAGTTCCTCATTAGTAATTAACAAAATGTCTGGGCCTTCCTATAAAGCAAGCCTCCCCTAATCTGAGACCCATTAATGGGAGGGGAAGATTTTTACATTATAGTTGGTTTTGAAAGATGGATAAAATTTTGGCAAGCGGATGATATTCTAGGAGAGAACTATATGAACAAATTTTGGGAAGTGGGAGAATATGATGCATATTTGGGGAATAGGCAGTAAACCACATGGACTGAAACATTCATAGTGGGAGATAAGACTTGATAGAAAGGTTAAAAATGAGTAAGCTGAGAAATCAAATGCTGTGATACAACAGAAAGAAGACCGAATTTGGAGTCTGAATACCTGTTATTCAAATCCTATAAGGATTTACTTATGTAACCTTGAGCAAATCATTTCACTATTCTGGACCTCAGTTTCCTCAAACTGTAAAATAAAGAAGTTGACCTAAATTAGATCTCTTCTATCTCTAAAGCTATTATCCTGTGCTCCTGTTACTTTCATCAAGAGGAAATAGTGAATCATCACTAAGCAGGAAACTGATTTGAACCTAAGTAGGTATTTGTAAGATTTTTGAAGAACAATTTTATTAGGGGAGAAGGCCCTTTACCCAAATCCCAGGTTACCCTAAAATATCGTGAAAGAACCAGCACTTAGAGCAAGGAAGCAAATTGGTATATATTTCACTGTTTAATTGCTAGCGAGAGGACACCAAGAAAAATTGAGGTTTGAAGTCAGAGATATTAGAAAAGACGAAAGACCACAAAATCCAAGCAGGTTCTCAGAATCAACAGCTTTCTCATGTTGACAAATATTTTGGGTTCTAAGCAGTGTGGATTTGTCAGGCCACTGTCCTCAAATACTAAGTGTGAAGAGGGAAAATTAGGGGCATATGAACTACCCAATCAGTTATTATATGATGGGCTCCATTTAAAGCTGTTGTGCAATTTGATTTCTCCTGCATTCCTACTTTGAAGTATCTCCCTTTGTCCTTATTTCCTGAGGTGATTAAATCAGCATGAAAGGCAATATTTGTACGTGTATGGGTGGTTGAGGGGTGTCAAGGAGAAGATAGAAATGGTCAGTCAACCAACTAGCATTTATTAATAGTGTCCCATGTATTCATATAAAGTAAATACAAAAGCCAGTGCAAGAGTATAGATCCCCCTAACAGCTGGGGGATCCATCAAGGCCTCCAAGAATATACAAGATTTGACACCTAATTCAATATAGAGGAGAAAGGCAAAAGAAAAATCAAACACGATGCTAACGTTTCAAAGCTGGAATGTAGAAGTAAAGCTGTACCATTGACAGAAATCAGAGAGGCATCTAGTTGAATGTTGCAGATTATATGCTCACTTTTGGTCAGATTGAATTTGAGGTGCAAGATGGACATCTGATTGAAAGTATGTAGTTAGAGATAACTGAAAATGTAGAACTGGAGACGATTAAGTCATAAGAACCCTTCAAAAAACTGCATTTGTCAAATGAAAGCCAAGTGGCAAGAACTAAGGAGTGACTTAGTGGAGATGAACCAAAGGGAGCAGATATAGACTATTTGTTGAAAAATTTTGGCAAGGAAAGGGAGATCTCTTATACCATGATGTTCACTAATACAGATCCTATTTTAATGTTGCCACAAATTTAGTTTTTATAAACTTGCTTATCGAGGCTCAGATTTATTTCACTCTATGATTTCAATTGGACACTCCCAGGTGCTTAATTGATATGTCTGATAAAAATGGGCAGAAACATTTTGTATTTAAAACAAAAAGAAAACACTTTTAAAAAATCTCAAGCATTACTGGTTTCTATATTGTGTGATTGTATTAGTACATATACATTACTTTCCCCCTAAAGTCAATCTTTTTGCTGATTTGTAAAAATTTGGCCATATAGTAAATAAATAGGAACATATTGTGAACCTGTATAGAAAAAAAATGAACCTATGGAATGAATATTCTTCATGCCTTTTGCTTTACATAACGTTTTCTACTTTCAGCACATATTTAAAATGATCGCATACTTATGTATTAGTATGTTGTGAGATTGAAAATGTAACGGTTGTTATACAAGCAACTCAAAATACTAAATGGCCCATTCGTGAATGCTTCTGTTCCATATTATTAAAGTGTACATCATGGTGATTTTTTAAAAAATAATTAAAGTCAGGGATAGAATTCAATATCAGTGCATATAAATTTTTTTAAATGAATGCTAATTTTCCAACTTGGGGCAATTTGTAGTATCTAAGGAACTTTAAACTTCAAAGAAAAAAATGCTTAAGATAGGCAGTGCTTCTTCTTGAGTTATCTGCTTAAATTCCATTATACTTATTCTAGTATACCCATTCATACATTATTGAATTCAAGAAATTTCAGTTGGTTTAATTATTTAAAGTTTGGCATTTTTGCTGGTTTAAGTTTATTATTTTTACAATGCAAGAAATCTAATGTTCCCAATTCTGTCTCCTCATAATGTGTCAGTTATATACTTTTGTGACTAAGATTTCTCCTACAGATCTTATTTTTTTAAAAAAAATAAAGAACAAAAGTACTGTAATAGTGTTTGCTTATCCAGTGCAACAATTTCTTTTTCTATACTCTCTACTAGGATGTGTCCAAGATGGTTGTTCTCTTGACTTGGTAGTCTGGGAAATAGCAACTCTCACTTCTATAGTATAGAAAATATTCACACCGAAATAAGAGGGAGTGGTGGTCAGTTATTTAAAGGCAATTAAACCACAGCTATGCATGAACAAATGGAGTTGATTACATAAACAATCAAGCACTCAAAGAGTTGCTTTAAGACAATCTGTAAGAAAATCCTTGTAGAAAATGACTGTGGTCCTAGACACGTCATTTTGATTCATCTTTCTTTTCTTCTTTTAAATCATTTCTTGATCATATGTTTAGTGTTTAAAATAAAATATCAGCAAATTAAAGTAGACTTGATTATGCATGAGTAACGTATCAACACATGACTTTATCATGGTGATTTTGCTCGGTGGTTCAAAGGATTCAGCTTTCTTTGGAAAGGGAAAACATTCTAAAATGGGCTCTTTTCTCTGCCCTCTCCCTCACCCCCACCCAGTGCCTATGAGGCCAAGTGTGAGGGGGAGAGGGAGATATTATATAATTATGTAAAATGTGTGTGTGTACAACTTTTAGTTTTCACCAGAATCTTGTAATCATGTTAGTTGGCATAGCGATTGGTTTAGGTTTGAGCGGCTTCCTAATGAAGATCATTATAGTTATTCTTCCTTTTCAAAGAACAAACTTCTTGATGCTCTGAGAAGAGATAAAAGAAATGGAAAACCTTTTGTGCACTTGCCTTTGAAATGCTACACAAAGCTAGATGTTCTACCCCCATGACTGCCAAACATTCACTTTCCAGGTCTTTCTTCCTGAGTCTGCTACAAAACACACACACACACACACCCAATCTCTCTCTCTTTCTCTCTCTCTCTCTCTCTCTCTCTCTCTCTCTCTCTCTCTCTCTCTCTCTCTCTCTCTCTCTCTCTCTCCTGGTTTTAATAGGCTGAGCTCCTATAGAAATTCAGTAATGAATTCCATAGATGATGTCATGTGCTTGCCTGAAAATAAGCATTGGATAAAAAAGCAAATGTCTTAGCCTGCTTTTGAAAACTTTCCACAATCAGGTGCCATTGCATTTCCAGCCTTGTTTTACATCACTGGCACTCTGACCATCCACCCGTCATTCTTGACAGAAAACCACCCCATGATTTTTTCTGTCATGAAGTTCTTCGCTGATCTCCTTATTTCTCCACTTTGTTTCTATGTTGTAACTTGTTCACACGTAACACCTTCCCTTGCCCTTTGTGGGGTAGTCCTCTTCAGTTCTTCAGGTGTAGTGATATTCTCACTTCATACATTATACATTCTGAGCAAATTGAACGACTAGCCATTTATTAATCTCATCATGCCCACCCTCCCTGGCTATCCCTTGTACCAGGAAAACTTTCTTCCATACCTCTGTTGTTGAAATCCTTTTCTTCCCTCTAGGCTTTTCCTACTCATACAGCGGAAAGTGACCATGTCTTGCTAAGATCTCTCAACTCAAACACTCAAATGAAGTTTTGGTGTTATCTGCTTGAGATTCTCATAATACAGATCACAATTCATCATTCTATGTGACTGTTGTCTAGAAAAGAAAGCTCTAGCCACAAAGAACCAGCATGAATTCATCAAGAACATGTTATACCTGACTACACTTTCTTCCTCTTATGAGGAGTTGTCTATGCAGTTAAATCACAGAGAATACAACGGATATAGTGTGCTTAGATTTTAATTTGATAAGACTTTCTTGCCTTCTTGTGGAAAATAGGAAGAAATATAGATGAGACTATAAAACAGTCAAGTGACTCTGGAACTGGTAAAATGGCAGGATCCAAAGAATAGTCATTAATGATTCATTGACAACTTGGTAGATAGTAGAAGTCCCCATACATCTCTTCTTGGCACTGGACTCTTTAGTGTTTCTATCAGTCGCTTAGATACAAGCATACATGGCAAATGTGCAAAAACCATAAAACTGGGAGGGAAAGCTAACACATTGAATGGTGGTTGATATTCAAAAAGACCCTGGCAGGCTGGATCATTGAGCCATCTATCATAAGATGAAATTTGGGGTAGGGAATCAGTTAAAAAACATTTATTAAGTGCCTAATAAAGAGTGGGGATACAAAAAGAATCAAAAGATAGTCCCTTTCTTCAAGGAGCTTACATCTCATGGGGGACAGGACAAGCAAACAAATATGTACAAACAAGCAACATATGACAGATAGATAGGCTGACAGACAGATAGGTTGTGGTTTGTCCTTCATTCTCAAAGAGGACCGTGACATCGGGAAGATGATGACATGACTTGCAATCATCTTTAATTTGAATGAGGGAGGGCTCTGCAAAGTCACAAGCCTCACTTTCTCCTCCAGAGCCATCTGAGTTCAGTGGCCAGATATCAAGCAGGATGACTGGCAATGGCCCAGAGGGCAGTGGAAAACTATGGCCCTTTTAAGCTAGGTCTTCCCAGACTCTCATTTTGAGTGAGGTGGTACCCTCCAGTGAATAGTCTTCTTTAAGAAGTGAGTCAAGGGTTGGCCCCTTTAATCCAAAAAAGAAAAAATCAAACTGAGAAGGGAGGACCCTTTGGGCTACTGACCAAAAAAGAAGTAGTTACTATTTACATTAATTCTGAGCCAAGAGTTCCCCCCCCCAAAAAAGATTAAGTGTTTCTTGGGCAGGGATCTATTGTTGTCCAATTCATGAGATCCAGAGTGAATTGGTTTTAAGGCTTGGTCTTTGAGAAAGAAATCTAGCCAGTAAACCCCAAGTTAACTAGGTAGCTTTTGGGCATCAAAATTTACCCTCCTTTGAGCAGACCATCCTCAGGTAAAGGTGGAGGAGAACACAGGATAGGAAAGTACAGGCAGTGTTGCCTAACTGGAACAAGCCAGCTGGATCACCATTCAGGCAACTCAGACTACTCAAGGTGGTCTGTCCTTCATTCTCACAGACGACCATGACATCAGGGACATGATAACATGACTTGCAATTGACTTCGATTTGAGTGAGGGAGGGCTGTGCAAAGTCACCAGCCTCACTTTCTTAGATAGATAGATAGAGATAGAGAGATAGAGAATAAATAGAGACTAAGGGAATTAAAAGGATTTGGGAAAGGCTTCCTATAAAAGATGGGGTTTTAGTTGGAACTTAGAGAAAGCCAAGGAAGCCAGTGGGCATAGATGAGGAGGAAGAACATTTCAGGAATGAGAAAAACCAGAGAAAACATCCAGATTCTGGAATGCCTTGTTCATAGAATAGTAAGGAGGCCAGGGTCACTAGATCAAAGAATATGTGGTGGGGGGAGGATCATGTAAGAAGACTGGAAAGGTAGGAGGGGGCTAGGTCATGAAGGACTTTGGCTACCAAAGGATTTTGTATTTGATCCTAGAGGCTATAGGAGTTTGTTGAATGGGGATGAGAGGAGAGGATCTAGATGGGCTCAAATTTGTGCTCAAAGAAAATGACTTTGTTGGCTCAGTGAAAAATATATTGAAGTGGGGAGAGACTTGGCCAGGCAGACCCTGGAAGATCTTTTGCAGTGGTCCAGGCTTGAGGTGATGAAGGCCTGTACTACAGTAGTAGTTAGAGAAAAGAAAGGGAGGGACCATCTTAAAAAGGTTCCAAAGGTAAAAAAAAAAAAAAAAAAGCCTTGGCAACAGACTGGATATGGGGAGTGACAGATAGTGAGGAGTGTAGGTTGTAAGCCTGAGGAACTGGGAGGATTACCCTCTATGGTTAAGGGGAAGTGGGGTGGAAGAAGGTTTTGGGGGTGTGTGTGGGGGGGGGTGGAAATGATAAGTTCTGTTTTGGACATATTGAATTTAAGATGTCTACTGGATATTTTGTTTGAGACATCTGAGAGGCAGCTGGAGATTCAAGGTGTCAAACTAAACTTGTTATTTCATTGGTATAGGGAATATCTTCCTGCTTGAGGAAAATCATTCTACCAAACCAGGTTAGCAGCTCTGCTGCAACTTGAAGTCTTAGAGCATTGCTGAAGAGCACTGAGCAGTTACATAATTTGCTTTGGGTCATACAACCAGTGTGTGTCAGAGGCAAGACTCTAAAAAGGCCATCTCTTTCCCCTCTCTACTATATTACTTCTTTTTGCATAAAACTTAATATTAGAGAAATGTAAAATCAAAAACTTTGATTCAGAAAGCATCTTCACAAATGCAAGATAGAAGGATCACTAGATACTATTTGTCTGAAAAGCCTTCAGATTTTTTCATGGCAATTGTGCGATTCAGCAACCAACAAAGTGAGAATCAGGCTACATGGATCCTAATGTCTCGGAAGGGACACCTCTCTCTGCCTTGGTCAGACCTCATCTACTGTCTCTTATTTGGTTTTGAATCATACATTTTAGGAAAGAAATCAATAAGTGTAGAAACTATCCACATGATAATAAAGTACCTTAGGGTCTTGCCACATGAAGATCATTGGAGGAAATCAAGGACATCTGACCTGAAGGAGACTTGAGGAAAATGGACTAGCCATCCTCAGATTTTTTTAATTACTGCTACTTTTTCTTTCCTCACTCTCCAATCCCACTGAACCCTCCCTTCCAACCAAAAACAAACAAACAACAAAAAACAGAAAAGCAAAACAAAGAGTGCCAGAACCTAAAAGTATAAGGGATTTTCTATACCCTTTGTTCCCTATGTGTCTCCTGAAGAGAGAAACTGAGAGAGAAAGAGAGAGAGAGAGAGAGAGAGGGAGAGAGAGAGAGAGAGACAGAGAGAGAGAGACAGAGACAGACAGAGACAGACAGAGACAGACAGAGACAGAGACAGAGAGAGAGAGAGAAAGAGGGAGAGAGGGAGGGAGGGCGAGAGAGAGAGGGAGGCTTTATTATCCATTCTCTGGGAACAGGATTGGTCATTATATTAACCCAGATTTGTATGTAGTGGAGTTTTCTGTTTACTTTTTTAGTTTACGTTACTCTAGTCATTATACAGACCTTTCTGGTTCTGCTTACTTCATGCTACATCTGTTTACATAGCTCTTTCCATGTTTATCTGAATTTTTTGCATTTGTCATTTTTTCATGACACAGTAACATCTCATTTCTTCCATATACCACATTTTTTTCAGCCATTTCTCAATTGATGAGCATCTACTTTGTTTCTAGTTTTTCACTGCCACAAAAATACTGCTTGTAGAATCAATGTATAGCAATGGTACAGAGCCAAATTAAGTTTTAATATAGAGAAAAACTTCTTTACTATTAGAGCTATCTAGAAGAAGAATAAGCTGTTTTAGGAAATAGTGGGTTCCACACCTCCACAAAAAGTCTTCAAACAAAGAAAGGCTAGATGATGGCCTTGGGGCATGTGGCAAAGGTTTTTTTTTGTTTTTTTTTTTGTTTTTTTTTTTCATTCATTGTTGGAGTAAATGCTTCTGAAGTCCTTTATGATTCTGAGATTATATTAAATCAAGCCACTATGGAGAGCTTTCCTTCTCTTAATCTTTTCCTTACAAAATAAAGCCATGTTTTATCATTTTTATATTTTTGTTTCTTTTTGGGGAAAGCAGGAACTATGATTTCATTGATGGGAGGAATTTCCTTTGTAGAACTTTTCTCCAATAATGCAAGTGAGCCATTCATCTGTATCTTACAATGTAAGAGAATTGCTTGCAGCTCTGAGAAATTAAGGATCTTACGTATGGTCACATAGTATTTCAATTCAATAAACATGTATGATGTGCCTGTTATGTGCTTGGTAAGTGCCAGGTACTATACTTAGCACATTTAGACACAGGTCTTGAACCCAGGTCATTTTGACTCAAGGCTGCCTATCTATCTAGTGCTTTATGTTATCTTTATTTTTATTTTTTGTACTATAATAAATATTACCGTGAAAAAGTTATTTACATGAATTAGCAAAGTGCATTAAATTCTAAACAAAACTGAGTCTTGCCAGAAAAAGTTTAGATTTTTTTTCAGTCAGGGGTATATACAAAGTGACTTTTTCATCTGTTTCCTATTACTACAATTTCTGTCCTCATGATTCCATTATTAAAACTAGTTCTCTAAGAACACAGTGAGAAAAATAAAAAGGAATGGACGTCATACTATAAAAATGTGGGTTTCCATCCTAGCACTGACAAGCCACACATCTCCTGTCTGAATCAACTTCTTCTGTAAAATGGGAAGAACATTACTCAGATTTTGTCTTTCTCAAGGCTGTTTAATGGAAGGCTTTGTAAGCTATAAATATGATGGCATAAATAAATGTCTTTGCATTTTTATTTATTATTGTTATTGTTAGCTGTCTACATATCCTAGTCCCAAGTTCCATTAATTTCATTATAGAACATAATGTTTGAGTTGAACTGATCCTGGAGGGTTAACTGAGTACTTATTCTACCAGTGACCCCTGCCTCACTCAATAAGAAGTTAAAAAACCCCCACAAAACTATTGGTTTTTATAAAGCAGGCTAAAGGCATCTCTTGGTACAGAAGTGATGAACTGAGCGTGAGGACCAAATCATGTATTATTTGGACATGACCAATGCAAGAACCAGTTTTGTATGACCATATTTGTTACAAGGGTTTTGTTTTGCTTTTTTCTCCTCATGGGGGATAGGGAAGAAGAGAGAGAGAAAAAAAGAGATTTTTATTCATTGAAAAATAATAAAAATTTAAAAGAAGAAGTAGGGAAAGGAGCAAGTGAAAGTTTGGAACCTGGGTCTGGTTGGAAGAGGGAAGAGACATGATAGCAGTTTCACCTCTCTTGCTCTTCCAGAGGACTGGGATTGCTGGGAATAATTTAGAAGGGAAGCCATAGAACTAGATTACAGGTGCCCTCAAGGCCATATGTGACCCTCTAGATCTTCAAGTACAGCCATTTGACTGAATCCACACTTCGCAGAACAAATCCTCTTAATAAAAGGATCTATTCTCTAAAACTTGGACTCAATTAAAAAGTTGCATCCAAGTATCTAGAAGGTCACACATGGCCTTAAGCCGGAGGTTCCCCATACCTGATCTAAACTATAGGACTAAGCAAGTATCTCTCTCTTCTACACCAATTCAAAGTGAAGTTAGAGGTTCTGAACTCACTATATTCATTCATTTTCCCATGGAATATACTAAGAATCATCTGTCAGGATGGGGAAAAGATACCAGTACAAACTGAAGACCTCAGTGATTTTCATGTACTTAAAGTGTACTATCATTATATTTGTCATATACATGTAAATTTTATTTTATAATATTCACTGGTAGCATATGAAGGTTTCTTTTTGGGGGCTCAGGGGGAAGCAGGTCATTAAAGTATAAAATACAGAAAGGTGTGAGAGTTTTTTTTTAACAATTTTTTATGTATGTTTTTTTCTGAATTTTTTCAGTTAGTTCCTAGTTCTCAAGCAAAATTGTCAAAACATGGTATAGAAAAAAATGGATCTTGTTTTTCATTGACCCTAAAGAAGTAAGGGATAATATGTTTTAGGGCAGGGTTCAGGAAAGTCCAACTCAAGAAATTCAAAAGTTTCTAGAGATCATGATCTCTAGAAAGAACATATCTGGCAACTTTCATTAATACTAAATTCAAAGAAAACAAATGAGGTTTAAAATAAAATCTCAACAAACTATATCCTGTCTTTAAATATGGTAGGTAGGTCTTTGGTGTTTGTTGTTTTGTGTAACTTCCGCATTAATTCACTGCCAGAAATAGTAACTTCTAGTACTTCAATAAAACAATATTCTGGTTTATATTAAATTTATCAGAATGTTAATAGCAAACCATGAAAATGAAAATCTCAGGTTTCTTTATTCTTGTTTGTAATACTTAAGAGGTTGCTAGGTTCTAACAAGCACAGGGATAAGCTTTTTAAAAGAAAGATTGTTCTTTCTTCATTATTATATGCTTTCAAGTTATAGATAAAGCAAATTCTATGTAAAATATCTGTCCAATAAAAATACTTTGACATCATTAGCAACAACAGAGATGACTATAATGGATTTTGAAAAACGAAAATCTGCACTTTTAAAAATCTAAATCCATAGCTGGAGTAAAAAGTTACTTGCTAACCAAAGGTAATATTTAATTTGTTAGGTACGTAAAGAATATGGGAAATGTCTACGCACGCATTGCTGTAGTGGCAAAAGTACAGAGAGTTCCATTGGCTCAGGGAAAACATCTGGTTCTCGAACTCCTGGACGCTATTCCACAGGCTCACAGGTAAACAATGTTTGTTAACTGAAATGGAATGTTGGTTGTGCACATACTGTTTTAATATACTACCCATTCTTTCTCAGTGATGAGCACCATCTCAAATGTTAAACTCATAAATTGTTGGGGGGAGAAATGTTCCTCCTCAAAATGCTATTAGGTTATAGCAGGAATTGAAAAAATTAAAATTATGATAAAATCACAGAATTGCATGATAGAGGATAGGTATGACTGAGGAAGTTGCGACCCTGAAAGTTTTATTTCATATTAACTGTGTACTACACAACACAGAAGAATTGAGCATGATGTAAAAATCTAAGCTCTACAGAATCAGATTTAATGATCTAAAGAGGCACTAGTTTAGTTAGTTTCAAGCAAGCTCAAGAAGTTTTCTATTTCAATCAAGATGTTAAATAAAACCCTAAAAATATTATTGACAGCTATGACAAGAGCATACAAATTTTTAATAAAAGTGCTTGTTTCGCTGAGTTTTTTTCATTTAATATCCTGAAACAATTTTCAAATGAAATTGTGACACAGAATTATTAATTATAAAGGTAACACTTCTTCAAACTACATTAGGTGATGCTATTTAAAAAAATATATCATATTCAAAGATCAGGTCCACTGACTTGTATATGATATGAATTTCTAACAAAACTCATCCATCTGCTTAATCCAGTATTCACAATATTAGATAAAACATTCCCTGATGGACACGAACCAAGACCCAGAAGATGTTATACATATACATGTTTAACATTGAACATGTTAGTTCCAAAACTATCTGGCTTGTATCACCATGAAATTTAATCTTGACATATTTGGCCCATATTTTAGCCTGTTGGGACACATTGGCTATCTCTCCCAGCTTAAAGATCTCCACATTACATGATAGGTATGTCAGCAATGTCTTTAAGTATAGACAGAAACATTAACTAGAACACACCCAAACAGAAGACCTTGGGGCAGCCTGATTGAGACCACCCTTTAGATGAACATCAATGACTATTCTTTTGGTTCAGTCTTTTGGTCAGTTCCATAATATCTATTTAACTGTACTGTCATATAGCCTATATTTTGTAAAATAAATTCTCCACACATTCACTAAGTGCCTATTAGGCACAGACCACTCTGTTTTGGGGACTGGGGATAAAAAGACAAAAATGTTAGGAAAAAAAAAGTTCTTAAGAAGTTCTTATTCTCCTGAAAGATACTGCATATATACAGATAAGTAAATTAAAAGTAATTTAAGAAGGAAGCGGCACTACCAAATAAAGAGTCAAGGAAGATTGTAGAAAAGGAGGCAGCTGAACTGAGCCTTGGAGGAAGATAAAGATTAGAGGATTCAAAAGTAAGGAAGGAGTTACATTTCAGACACAGGGTCTGGCCTCATGGATTCAGTGAAAGGTTTTGTTAAATGACTCTGAAAATTTCAGCTTCAAATTGACCTCACCTCATGTTTCAGCCACATGGATCTCCACAGAGGGATAGCATTTAAAATTTGTTAGCCATGGTGTCTGAGCACTCTGTCAGTCTTGGTTGAGATAGTTGCCTTTATTTCATAAAACTCAAAGAACTAATTTAAACAATCTTGAATACAAGAAATGGCAAAAAAAGGCAGGACAAAGGGATAAGAGAGAAAGTAAGAATGACTAAGTTTGGGGGAGATAATTTTTTTTCTTTCCATGCCTACGTAACCTGAGAGAAACAAATCATAATTTTTATTAATGTAACCAATCATATTTGTCATTAAATTAATTTTACCTGAGTATTTTACATACAAAATTACGATACATATGTAATACCTGTTAATAGTTTTAATTTTCTAGAAACACATGCTTTCTGATACGTATTTTTAGAGGTAAACCTCCAATTCTGTTTTTACACTTTTGAAGATGTAACATGAAAGGGTGTGCTTTTTTCTGGATACCCATGATGTACCACTATCTATAAAAGAACACTGTTTCTTTTTGTTTTAGGTTTTATCGATGCCTTTTGGGTGTTTTGTTTTACATTATTGTCATATTTCAATTCAGATCGTAAAAAAGAATATCTCTTATGGCAAAGAATTTCAATTAAGCAAAAGAAGCTGATATATTGAGCATTTCTGACCACATCTTCCTCCTTTCACTTAACAGCCCATCCCTTGTCTGTAGAGAAAAGGAGGAAATCACTTGAGACTGTTCACTGCACAGATCTGAATTCTGATACCTCTTCCTGTTATTTTCCTTTGCATTATTTTGGTTATGTATATTGTTCTTCTAGTTCTTCACTCTGTATAATTGAAACAAATGAGGGTCAGTATGGTATGGTAGAATGACTGCTGGTGTGGAAATCCTACTTCTGTCATTCTCAATTTCATGTTCAGTAAGTCACTTGTCCCCTCTGGAGCTAGCTCCGTGTCCTCATCTACAAAATGAGGGAGTCAGACTAGATGGTCTCTTCTGGCTGTGAATCTATGATCCTGTGATCCTATAAAATTTGACTTTGAATTCCCTTTATTCATCATTACTAATGTTACAGAAATATTACATTATAGTAATTTACAATAATTTCCTTAATCTTTCTTAACCTTTTCCCAGTCTTTATGAATGGTGCATGCCACCTTAATGCCCTTGGTTCAAACTTGGTCCATATTGATAATGACTTAGAGCAAGTCCCTCTGTTTGTTGTTTGAATGAAAAGAGTGAATTTGTGTCATGAAATTTCAGTCTGTTTCAAAAAAAATCATACTATTCAACATATATTTATGAAATAGTATTATTTTATTCAGTAAATCAAGAGAATAAGACTCCTCCCAAGAACATAAGATCGTTTTTGAAAAAAGTAGTAGTGACTGAGGGGAATTCATTCATATTTTCTGGCTTTTAAGGAGTTCATTCAGTTGTATGTTAGCCCTAATGCTACCCTATTCAGAGTGAAGTCTAATTGTTAAGGTATTTAAAAAAAAATAACATGAAAATAAATGGATTGAACTAAACAATCATTTGGATCCCTTCTGTCTCTACAAGTCTATGATTCCTTAGACACAGACCTCTGCCATTATGAAATGAATTTATCTTTTCTTCAGCTGACCTCCAAAGGAAATGGAATAGCTTTAGGAAGCTGCCTGTCTTAATAATGTAAATGAACCCCTAGTGAAGTAAAAAAGTTGATCTTCTTTAATTATCTTCCTTCTAAAGAATGTCTTATGTGACAGTCAAAATAATGCCCCTGGAACTGTTTCTTTTCCCTTTCTGTCTCATATCAAGTACATTAAATGTGAAGACATACCACCTGAATGGGAATCACCTTACAGTGCCACTACCAATATACCAAGATTCCAGAGTACCAGTTTCTGAATTTTCCCATACTCATTTGAGTTAAAAATTCAATGTTAGTTAAGAAATATTTGGAGGATTATTTGGAGGAAAACATCTCCTTTTTTGTTTTTTTAAACAGGAAAGCTTCTAGGAAAAGACCAAAACAATAGTTTTTAATAGAACAGATCTAAAAACAAAACAAAACACAAGTTTGCAGATAGAAAATATCCTTTAATCTTATGATAATCCTTTCAAAGTATTATGACTGTCTTTTAAAAATCCTTATTTGTAAAGTTATTTGCATATGTGATTGTGCTGCTCTCTAGTTTTTTTACCTTTGTTTAAAGTATACAATTCTTCCAGTTCTATATATGCCTTGTGTTACTCTTCATAACAAATATCACCAAAACTGAGTTTTCACTTTCAATTTTATCAGTCTTAAAATGTTAGTTCTTCATAAAATGATAAAAGCTAATGCAAAGTTTAACACAGGACTTTCATCTTTTTGTTGTGATTTAGTCATTTTAGACTCTTCATGACCCCATTTGGGGTTTTCTTGGCAAATAGACTGGAGTGGTTTGCCATTTCCTTCTCCCCCTCATTTTACAAATGAGGAACCTGAGGCAAATGTGGTTAAGTGACTTGCCCAGGGTCACATAGTTAGCAAGTATCTGAGGGAGGATTTGAACTCATGAGAAGTCTTCCTGATTCCATGTCCCAGAGCTCTATTCACTGTACCACTGAGCTACTCGCTTTCTCTTCACCACTCCAGTAAAACCGTTCTCTTCCAAGGCACTAAAGATTTCCTGGTCACAGAATTCAAACTAGAATAGGCCTTAGTGATGTAGACCAAGCCCTTCATTTGAAAGATAAAGACATGGAGGTCCTGGAAGGGTAAGTTTGTTGGAGGTCACTTAGCAGGGGCCCTGAAATACAATCCCAGTGGACCTTTTTCTCTACTTTTTCTCATACCGAGTTCAACTGCTTCATAGCTTTGCTCATCACTTCTATGAGGATGACTCCCAAATCTCTTTCTACATCATTTAACCTCTGCTCCAGAACTCTCGTGCTACATTTTCAACTGTCTACTAAAAATACCCATGCATATGTTCTTCAGGTACCTCCAAATGTTCAAAACAGAACTCAACTGGCTCCCCTCAAAGCCTCTCCCTGCCCGTGCCATGCCTATTCATTAGTTACAATGTTAGCTGGTCACAAATTTCCTGGAGAATATTTAAGAGTTTTCTGCAGCTTTTAGTCTAAATAAATATTTTTAAAATTCAATTTTTGAAATTCACAGACTACATTTTAATACATTTTGAGTCCTCCAAACCATAAATTTCTCTTTTTTGTTTGTTGGTTTTACAGTACATGTGGATGATGCCCACATTGATTTCTCTGTTTACTATAGAACAAATCTAATGGAAAAGTTTCTATTTAGTTTCCCCGTTCCCCTAGTAATCCAACTTCAAAATCTTGAGTTCATCTGTAATTGTTTCCTCTCCTTTAGCTTTTACAGTCAGTTATCAGTTCTATCCTCAAAAGAGCTGTGTCTCTGCTACTCATTACCACTACTATTTCCATCACTTCTCTGCTGTTACAATTATACCAGCCTCCTTATTGACCTTCCTCCTTTTGTCTCTCTTAAGAAGGCTGTCCTTCACAGTGTTGTTCATATGATCTTCCTAATCCATTGCTTTAATCTTTATATTCCCTTAGTCACAAACCTCAAGTGGTTCCCCATTATCTACAAAACAAAATAAAATTCCTTATCCTGGCATTCAACCATCTTACTCTATTTCATGTACTTTTTTCTAGCCAAACTGAATGACTCACCATTCCCTTTTCTCATTCTGCTTTCTTATCCATGCTAGAAATAGACTTTCTTTCCCAATTTGTCTGCTGAAATAAATTTTTTTTCTTTCAAACTCCATTCAAATAACTCAATTCAAGTAACTCATTCTGTATGAAGTCTTCCTCAATCCCTGTAGCTAGAAAAATCTCCTCACTTTTCCTTGAATTTCTCACATTGAGCATTGGAGTATAATAATTTCTGTTTATTTCCAGCCACATCTCCATGTCCCCTTTTATTAGATTATAAGCTCATTGAAAGGCTAGGGAAGAGATCTTATTTTGGTTTTGTATCTTCAACACATGTAGCACAGGACCTTATACCAAGTTGGCACTTTCAATATGTGTTTATCAAATTTAATTGATCTGTATTTTTCAAGATGTCCTTTCTTTCTTTAGAGAGGATAATTAATTTCTTTTTTATTATACTGTGTAGCTTCAGAAATTTCCTTTTTTTTTTCCCACCTAGAGACTTAAACTCTTCCAGATCTGAGCTCATCATCTCCTTGCACAGGCATCACATAGCTTCTTGCACTTCATCACCTGTAGTGACACTAATACATTTTCATGATGTGAAAAAAAGGAACAGAATATTTGCTGATGTGCTTTGCGCCTGAGAAATACACCTGATTGTGTGGGGCATCAAAATAATAGCACGACAGGAGATGAATCATCGATCCAGCATTCACTGTATATTGTGATTATAAAAGTATCATCACAGCTCACAGCCCTCAAGAGAACACACACATACACGTACACACACACGTCATCTGTACCTTTTTTGTAGGAGTTACACTTGCTAACCAGTATAAATTTTATGAATATTTTGTTTCTACTAGACTGTGCCTTATTTTCCCTAAATTTCCCAAATAGAAGCATCTAGGGATAAAAAAGGGCTCGAGTTCTTTCCCCTTACTGTGGAATTTTAAAAGACCTTATAGATCTTTTAGTGCATTTTATAATTGAGGAAACTGAGACCAAGAGAGGTCAAGTGACTTTCCCAAAATAGAACAAGTAATAGGTAGCATAGGTAAAATTTGAACTTGTTTTTTTGACTCTAAACACAACATTCTTTATACTTCTCAACAATTATATCCCTAAGGCATTACAAGGAACGATGAGAACTGAGAAGAGAAAGAAGGCAGAGCTCTTCAAGTGTTTATTTTGTTTCAATTTTTCTTTGCCACAAAGTGTTGTCTTTGAATGGTAAAGGGTAGAACATGGCCTTGACAGTCAAGAAAGGTAAAGAGACTGTGAGGTTTGTGTTTGCTGGGTCATTTCAATGGTATTTGAAAAATCATGGAGCTCGGTAGAAGTGCCACAGGATTTTTTTAAAAGGACAAATGTCTCCATATTCAGAAAAAGAAGACTAGAGAATGGAAAATACAGTCCAGGAAGCTTTGACTTGGTTTGCTGGCAAAATTCTACAAATTATTATTAAAGGTTTCGTTAGTGAATGTCTAAAAAGGAAATAGTGATGACCAAGAGCCAGCATGACTCCATCAAGAACAGGTCATGCCAGACTAATCTCATTTCCTTTTTTAATAGGGTTATTAGACTGGTAGACCAGAGGAATACTATAGATATATTTTTAACTAGATTTTAGCAATGCATTTGACAAAGCCCGTTGTGTTATTCATGTAGAAAATATGGAAGGACATAAGCTAGACGAAAGCCTGAATAGGTAGGTTTGGAAGGGGAAAATTGCTGAACACGAAGATTTGTCATTAATGGTGTGATGCCAGTTTGGAATAAGGGGTCAAATTGTTTGTCCCAGAGACTTGTGCTGTTATCACTTCTATCAGTCATTTGAGCAAAGGCTTAGATGATGCGGATATCAAATTTGCAGATGTCACAAAGCTGAGAGGGGTAGCTATCATAGTAAATGATAGCCGGGAACTAAAAAAAGATCATGACAAGCTAGAATATTTGGCCAAATCTAAGATGACACTTATAGGGATAAAAAGAATGTCTTAGATTCAAAATAATCAACTTCACAAAAACAAAATGGAGCAAAGGTGTGACTAGCCAGACATTTATATAATAATTATCTGAGGTTTTAATGGAATTTAAGGACAAAAATGAGTTAACATTAAGATAACAATGAATTAACATTGTAATATGGCAGCCAGGAAATCTGATGAAATGTTAGGCTATCTTTAAAAAGACATGGATTCCAGGACTGGAGAGGTGATAGTCTCATTACATCTGGCTCTTGTCATATCTCATCTGAAGTATGAAGTTGTAGGCATCATATTTTGAGAAGAAAATTGATTAGCCAGAAAGCATTGAGAGGAGGGCAACCAGCATGGGGAAGGGCATTGAGTTCATGTCATTTGAAAATTGTGGAAGGAACTAGGTTTATTTAATCTAGAGAAGAGAAATCTTAGGATGGAGCATAACTGAGTTTTATGAATTTGAAGGTTTATCATGAAGAAGAGGATTAGACTTGTTCTCATTCCCGTAGGACAGAAATGGAAGTGACTGTAAGTTACAAAGAGGGAAACTGATACTTGATGAAAGGAAACATTTACTACCAATTAAAGCTACATGCAAGTGTAATTTGCTACATTGAGAAATAGTAAATTTGCTTTCAGTGGACCATGGATTCATAGAATAGGAGCTGTAAAAGACCTTAAATGCCATTTAATCCAACCCCTTTACAAATAAGGAAAGTGGATCTCAGAAAGTCTAAGTGACCTAAGATCACATGGATATTAAGTAACAGAACCAGGATTTAAACCCTGTCCTCTGACAGTGCTAACGTTATTTCCTTACCCAAGCCAGTATATTACTAGAACAAAATGGAGGGGAAAACTGTTGTATTTTAAGAGGTTGATGAAGTGACCTGGTAGTTAGAGCTTCATCAGAATTAATATTGAAGCCCACATTGTGATAATGATGGTGTGGTGGCGGTAGTGTTGGTGGTGTTGTAAGTGGGTACAGTTGAAATTAGATGATTACCCAGATACTGGTATTTTTGAAGAATCTTAGAAAATGACCTACAGGTCAATAATGGATAGAGAGAATGTGGTATAAACATATTGTTTGGATTCCAAAAGAGGGAATTTACTAATGGATGTAGGAAACGAATGATCTGAAAACAGCTGTAGAAATCAAGGACTAATATGGTTTATTAGCTAGTAAGTCCAGGGGATAGAAGAAAAGAATGGCCACCTATGTTCAGGCAAAGGCTGGATTTCATGTAAAATGAGGAAATGAATTGGAAACTGGTTCAAAGATCAAGAATGTAGATGAGTGGTGAAAATAGAACTCAGTGCAAAAGGCTGAGAGGTGAATGAACCAGACTGGAGTGGGGCTCATTATGAAATTTAAGGAGACTGTAGCATGAGCATGTAGCTTGTATAAAAGACCTAATATAAGTCCTGCTTCCATTCTCATTTCACTCCAACATATTATTCATACTTCTATGAAATTAATGTTCTTTTGCAATATGGTTCTTCTCAGTTCAAAACTATTTCATATTTCTCTATTTTTCACTGAGTAAAGTCTAAACTCATTTACCGGGCAGGCTAAAACTAACATATTCTGGCATGAACCAATCTTTCCATCCTGATTTCATATTGCTGAGGGAATCGTAGAATCTGAAAGTTGGAAGGGACCTCAGAAGCCATCCAACTCAGCTCCTGCTTCTACAACATAGTGCATAATTAGTCACCCAGCCTTTGCTTGAAGACCTTTAGTAAGGGGGAACTCATTACCTCCCAAAGCAGACTTTTCCACTTTAGCATAGTTCTAATTTGGGGAATTTTTCCTTACCTCAAACCTAAATCTACCTTTCTTGCAATTGGTAATGTCTGCTCTTAGTTCTTCCCATGGGGCCATGGAGACCAAGTCTACTCTCTTTTCTATATGACAATACTGTATACTATGAAAGATAAATATTTTATCCTACTATACGTCTTCTCCTAGCTAAATATTCCTAGTTCTCTTAACCCAACTTCATATGGCATAATCTTAAACCTCTTTACCATCTTCATCATCCTTCTCTGGAAATTCTCCAGGATGTTCATATCCTTTTAAAAATATATCCCTTAGAGTATTAGAGATGTCATCTGATCGTGGCAAAGAACTATCACCTCCTTAGTCCTAGACATTAACAGTGTCTGCTAATATAGCCTATCATGTTAGTTGTGTTTAAAATTAATTTAGCTTATATCCACACACTCTATTTCAGCTAAATCTCTAATTCAGCTAATCTCTTTTCCTTTTACACCCACACTGTAATTTTCTGTCTGCATTTTGATACATCCTGTATAAAAAGGCTTTACTTATTGAATTCCAAACTATTTTTTTAAAGCCCATTTTAAATGTCACCTCCTACATGAAGCTCCTCTGTTCTGCCTGCTAGCAACAATCTTCCCAATTTCTTTTGCAACTCCATACTGGAACCATTTGTGCTTAAATCATATTTTTTCTACAAGAATGCAAGTTTCATGTGGGCAAGGTCATCTTTTTTTAAATATTGCATCTCCCCCACAGCCAACTATAGGGATCTCTAGAGAGAAGGAATTAAATAATACTTTTAATGCTTTTAAATTGAATTTTTTATGCCTTTCATTTAAAAGGTATCTGCAGATAACATGTCTCTACCTCAGTTACTCTTTGACTTCTTACTTGCAGCAAGGCCTAAAATCTTGATAAAAACTGAATAGTTAGATGGACCTGAAAAAATTAATGTAATAATACTAAACTATTTTCACCATGTTATCCAGTACTTGTCATTTGAAACCCCGTCTCTGATACTTATATCTTCAGACCTTGGATCGTAGGTAAAGATAGTAATAATACCTACTCTACCATCCCTATATAGTCTGATAATTAATAGACTAGTTTTAAGGATTATTGTATGTGACTGAAACTCTATCAGAAATAACTCTTATTTCATCATTGTTGGTGCTATCATCCCTAAAGTCATATTGTCATACCTTAACATTTTGTAGAAATGACTCTTAGTTCTCTCTCTTAAGCCATACCTTCAGAATGCAAGTTCCAACAATTTCCTAAGAAGCTGGAAAAGTTTTGTGTTTGAGTACAGTGATGGACTGTATGTGAGTCATCCGAGGAACAGCTGGATCAGATTGGGAGAAGCTTATCCCCAGATTAGGATATCATTATTATCACACAGCAGCTTTCAAAAGCCATCTAGTGACTTGAGGAGTTATAACGAGCTGCGATCAAGAGAATATCTACATGTACAAAATAATAGCCCCTTGAAATAGTGGGGGGAAAAAAAGGGTCAGATCTGCGCTGAAATCTTTCCATACTTTAGCATTCTGTGTGTTCCTATGACCAAAAGAAAATGATCACTGGAAACTAGTATAGGAGTGATGAATCTTTCTGACCTTAGCTAGGTTGGTTCTAAAATAATAGAAACATAGTTCATCTATAATCTGGAAGGGAAACCTTTCTAACTTGGTCAAAACTGCTGAAGCTTATCTGCTATTTGCATAGCCATGGAAAATATGGCTTCACTTTCCAGGTAGCTGGGAGTATATTCCAGTAGAATTTTTAGTGCCCTTTGAGCAGAAATGATTTCAAACTTAAATGTAGTGCCAATGTGGTGATCGTCCCAAACTGATCCCTCTCTCAGTCAGGCAGTTTGTTTGTGGTTATCTACACAAACAGAAATGAGTTTGAGAATTTTCCACATTAAGTCCCCATAATTTCCATTGGCAGGGTAGTAGGAAGAAGTGACTGCATTTATTTTTTTTAAGAAAAGGAAGTCAGAATAGTGTGGTATTCCCTAAAATCCCTGTTTGTTAGAAAAAAAAATGAGTGTTATTGAAATCTAATTAGCTGTATTTTTTAACAGAATTAAAAATGAAAATTAAATTAAATTTTAATTTTTAATTGTTCGGCTGTTAGTTTTCTGTTATAATTTGAAGGTAACCAAAACTTGGCATTCCAAAGGGGTACAAAGGGGTGTCTGTATGTCTGTGTGTGTGTCTGTGTGTGTTGTGCATGTGTGTGTCTGTGTGTGTGAGTATGTCTGCGTGTTTGTGTGTATGTGTCTCTGTGTGTGTTATGTATGTGTGTCTGTGTGTGAGTGTGTGTGTCTGTGTCTGTGTGTGTATGTGTCTGTGTGTGTGCCTGTGTGTGTTGTGTATGTGTGTCTGTGTGTGAGTGTCTGTGTGTTTGTGTGTGTCTGCGTGTCTGTGTGTGTGTGATCTCCATCACAATAAAAATAGTTTCATACTTTTCCAAATAAAACAGCCTCCTCAAAATTGTTCAGGTATTTACGAAGTACTTTATTGTCTTGAATCTTCACCAAATTTAACACATTTTAACCCAGCAAAAGCCTTGAAAGACAATATCCACCATTTATCTGTCTCTAATTGCTCAGTCCCATTCTAGCAGTTCGTAGCTTTTGTCCTTTTCCTTTTCAATGGAAATACATATGGCACTTGAGTGCAGCAAGACTTCATGGGAGATCATTTCAAGTCAGCAAATCAACTTTTGCAAATCAACCACTGCAAGTGAGCTTCATCAATGTCGAAAAGGTTTATTACAGCCAGGCAGAAAGAAAAAAAACCTTCTCAACAACAAAATGATGCATGTGGGTGAATTTTAGTGAGAAAACGAAGTGCCTGATTGGTTTGTGCCTTCTCCTCCCTTTCCTGTTTCTAGAGCCGGATTCGAAGGATGTGGAATGACACAGTTCGAAAGCAGTCTGAGTCTTCCTTTATTACCGGAGATATAAACAGTTCAGCGTCACTCAACAGAGGTAATTATAAACTATTTTTCATATTTATGATTTCTTTGATGACTTTAAGGAGTCTTCAGTTTATTGCTTTATTTTCAGCTTCTGCTGGACCTCACTCATTCCCTATGATAGGAATATTACAACAAAGTATAAAACCTGGCTGAGTGTAGCAGGGTGTTCCATTATTCATAAAGCTGGATTTTTTTAAAACTTGAATTTTCAGAATATCTGTTCTGAAAAGAAGTTAGGAAATGAGGAACTTCTTTCCAGATAGGCAGCTGCTACTGCCATAAACTGGTGAGCTGTCAGGCCTCATTGCAAGCAATGAAAATGGGCAATTATGTGGCTATAGAGTCTGTTAAGCATCATAGAGTTGCACATTGTCCCGGGTATAAAACAATTTCATACTCTTTCAGGTAGTAAAAAAAAAAAAAATACTGCATAATCCGTATCTACAGTCAACAGGAGGAAAGCGTATCTGATCTTAATCTTTAGAATGCATGACCAACTAAGAGGGATTCATAAGGATAAGGGGAAAATCTGTATGTGCGCCTTGATCTTGAGTACTTCTGGGTAAATTGTTCCACAGGCTCTACTTTATTTTTTTCTGACTAGTTCAGATTGTCTCACTGTACTTTTAGCAAATCTCTAATTGATTTGTTTTCTAGATTGAATTTGAGTTTAATGAAAACATTTAGAGCATTATCATATCCATTGGAAAGTAGTAGTTTAGGAACCTCTGATATTCCAGATTCATTCTCCTAAGATATTTTGGCTCAGTTTTTGCAAGGACCAGGTTGCTTTTTTGTTTTGTTTTGTTTTAAATAGCATCCATTTTTTCCTGCCTGAGATAGTTCATACCTTCTTAGGCAGCTTGGTAGCCCTATGTTCCTTAGAGCTTAACACATTGCTGCCAAACTTAGTGTGAAAACTCAATCAGCTTAGACTACTTCAGCTCAGAACTTCCAAGCTCAAGCAACCTACCAATCTCCTTAGCCTCCTCAGGAGCGGGGATTATAGGCACATGTCACTTTTTCTAGCCAGGGTGAGTTCTGCAATTGGCATTAGTTATTTTTTCCTTGACTTAGCTCAAACTACAAACTGCAGCTTATTTTGTCTTAAGTTATTGTCATATCAGTTTCATTTAGCATATTACTTATAGAATTATCACATAAGTAATATGTGCTTATGAATGGCACACTCATCATTTTAGGGGAGGGAGTGTTTAAATGGATGGGAATCTACCCTTTATTTGTTGCAATAGAGGGAACCATAATTTTTTAAATTGTATGTATTCGTTAGGACAAAAATGTAAGATTTAAGTACTTAGAGTAAATTAATACTTTTTGGTTCATGTAAAAAGACTCTTGTTAAACATATTGCTCAAGAATCCAGTCCATTATTTCCTATACGAAAAAGATAATGATTTTGTATTTGTTTATTTGATGAGGGGCAAAGATTACTTCTTTTAAATATATAGAATCCACTTATCTAAGCAACTGTTACAAAGCTGTCCTCATCTAATACCACCTTAACTCCAACTGGTGAAAAATGGGCCTGTGTGTAAGAGAACAGATGACTTCCTATATGGCGGACGATGAGTTGATCATGAGTCTATCTGTGAGCACAAGAATCATTCCTTTAAATGGACAGAATTTCTCATCTATAAAATGATGTAGTTGGACTAGATGATCTCTAAGGGCCCATGTAGCCATAAAATTATATGATTTCATCATCTTTCTATTTTCCTTAACCTAATCTTATTCACTGGAGAATTTATAGTGTTTTCTTTTTAAGAAAGCCATTTCTTAAAGAAAGCCATTTCTTTCTGGAAAAGAAAACACTATAAATTCTCCAACAAATGAGATTTTAAGATTTTATTTAAACAACCATAAACAACAAGATTTTAGGATTTTTTTAAATGACCTTTAAACATTTAGATGTCTCTTTTTGTAAGAACGGAAAATAGAGTACAAGGACTTTATTTGCCTTATTATTTAATCCTTTATGTAGTATCTGTTATGATTTATTGGGTTTTTTCTAATAAATTGTGTCCAAACTTAGTGAAATACATAATCACAAAATTTGACAGTTGGAAATAACTTTATTGTCCATCTACACCAACCCATATAGGAAAGGAATTCCGAGTATAACCTATGCAAGAAATGGTAATCTGCCCTCTTCTGGAAAAGCTCTATGAAGGAAGAACCCACCATGTCTTAGAGCATCTTTGGAACTTCATTAAGCCAAGCCTAAATTTGCCTTTGTAATTGCCACCCATGACTCCTGGATCTTCCCTCTGGAGTTATACAAAACAAATTCAATCCCTCCTCATATCAACCTTTCCAAATTTGAAGGCAGCCATATTGTCTGCCTGAGTCTTCTCTAGGCTAGACTTGTCCAATTCTTTAAATTCACCTTCGTACAACATGGTCTCAAGGTCCTTTGCCATCTTATTTGTTCTCCTATGGAGACTCTATAGCTTTGTTGTTCAGTTCTCTAGTCCTGTCAGATTCAACATGATCCCATGGACTTAGTCCATGTGATTTTCTTGGCAAATTATTGAAATGGTTCAACATTTCCTTCTCCACTATATAATCATTTTATAGATGGGAAGCTGAGATAAATAAAGGTTAAGTGACTTGCCCTGGGTCACATAGCTAGAAAGTATCTGAGGTCATATCTCAGATCTTCCTGACTCCAGTCATGGTGCTCTATCAACTGAACCACCTAGCTGCCCCTATTACAGATTATCATTGTACTTCTTAACATTTGGTACCTCAGACCAAACACAGTACTTCAGATGATGTCTGGCAAGTGTCAAGTACATTGAGACTCTCACCTCCATAGTCTTGGAAACTCTGTCGCTCTAAATATAGTTCAAGGTCACACTAACTTGCTTCTACACTGTAATGCTGGCTCATATTATGCTTGTAATCCCCTAAAACTCCTAGATATTTTTTTTTCAGAACTGATATCTAATCAAGACTTTCTTATCTTGTACTTTTGATACTGATTTTTTTTTAACCAAGTATAAGACTTTACATCTCTTTCTCATATTTCATCTTGATAGAGTCAGTCCAATGTTCTAGTCTGTCAAGAGCTTTTTGGATCCAGTGAATTAGCCCTCCCAACTACATGTCAGCCCTAGAATTGATGAGTATAACATCTCTTCCTTTATGCAAGTCACTGATGACAACCTTGATAAACATCACAGATTCATTCCACTGGAAAATTCATTCTGATCTATTAATTTTCAAGAACCTAACTTATTTAAATGTCACTTATTATTCTCCAAATATAACTCATATACTCTCTTTTTCATTAGTTGGATGATGATAAGTCATATTAATATTGATTTCTTGGACCAGTAAAATTGTAACCATTTATATTATTGTTTGTTTCCAGCAATTAACAAAATCAATGCTTATATATTTCAGTGGGTTTGTGGTACCATAGACAAAAATGTATCCTCTAGTGGTCTAAACTTTACTATATATTCCTTGACCATGCATAGTAGTGAATCCAGTTCACTAGTTATCCATCATTTTTGCCATATGACTGAGCATAATTCACCTTTTCTTCATATTTCTCTTTGATGACATCTTTTATATAGCTCCTGAGCAAAAACTTATTGATATGTTGTGGATGACTCATGCCCACTATGTATTTCCCAATGCCCTTTGGAAAAACAAATGTAGTTAACAAAATGTACTTTTTGCCTAGATTACATTGTGTAGTCAAAGGTCAGGCTTTTGAGTTAACTTGCCTATATGTAGATCTGGAATATAGCTCTACAAAAAGTCTCATTCCAACATTTCATTTTACATGCCATCTATTCCCCAGAAACAAAAACATATTCTTGCTGCCTTCAAGATCCATTAAGAATAAAATTTTCTTTCTACAGATGAATACTACAGTAAATTTTTCTCCCTTTCTCTCTTTCTAAAGTGTTTTTTTTTACTGTTACTTCACCTTCTGTCATAGTAAATGGCATATTCTTGGGATCAAGCATCTACTCTAGCCTTTTTTCATGTCAGTCTTCAAATTATATCAATGTTTTCAAATACTTTTCTAGAGGTCATATTATCCATTTTAAGACTTTCTTCTTAATCTAGCATTTTAGATATATGCAGAATTTATTATAAAACATACAACGTGTCAAACCCAGTATCAGATAGTTGTCATATACTATTCTTATGTTTCAGGCATATTCTACATTCTACCAAAAGACTGAGTGCATCTTTCTCTTTCTCCAAGTATTATAACGCTTTTTAGAATTCAGGTAGCTTTTCCTTCTAAATTTAATTTATAATTTGGAGATAGAATAGCAACAATAGTGAGTCAAATTTTTACTTCAGAAAATATTTTTCTCACACTACCTTGTGAGTTAGATAAAGCAAGTAGTAATTGTTTCATGGATGAGAAAATATGTTTAGTAGTCATGCTTTTCATCATTGAAGTCTCATTCTAGGAGCTGATTAATTAACAGCATATTCCCCCAAAAGCATTTGAAGTCCCTCAATCTCATTTGGGAAGCCCATCTTCTATGAAGGCCATGCATATTCCATGACAGTAGCAAATAACATAAACCTTCCTACTTAGAAAGTCTTACTTGATGGCAATAGTGAAGTGTGTAATTTAAAAGTTACCTCTGTGGTTTGCAGTGGCTAAAGGAGATTTGATCTTGATCAATGTCGCATCAATGATCTTGACACGTATGTAATACTTCTTTTTGAAGAAGAATGCTATTGGCTGAGTTTTACTCAACTTATCTGAAAGTTTTTGGGAGAGATAGGAGGTAATCAACTAGCAATAGTGAGTGTGGGATCTTATATTTTCCATATATTTCAGTTCACATTGTGCCTAGAAAGACATGGTTGTAGTGAATCTTTTGCCGATGCTTGACTATTCCCTTCTCATAGTTTCATCAAAGATACATGTTTACGTACATGTATAGATCATTCTCATCAAGATTGTATACAGATGATAAAAATAAGCATATCAGTTAGTCATTATTGATGTTGCCTTGGTCAACTTCTTTGGGTAATAACACCAACTGATGTTTTCCTTTTAAAAAAATCTTACCTTCCCTGAGATATGTTATAAAAATGATCCCTCAATACTTTCAAAATTATGCTACCTTTGACACAGTTTTTCTCACTGTGTACTTAGTCTGGTGTACCTATTCTTCCTGGCATTTTATCTTCTTATTTGTCATTTCTAATTCGTTGTATGATACATCAAGAACTGTGATATTAGGGTCTAAATACAATGGATCATCTATCAATAAAATTGAAAATAGATTAGTATAGAATCACTGACAAGTATGTTTCATTTTCCATTTATTTGTTGACTTGCTAACAGTTTCATCTATCAGTTGCCCTTGAGAAAGTGCAGCTCATTTGAGTCTCACAATAAGATTTTGGCAGACTTTTTCTGCTTTTAGTGCTTTTGGGGGCTATTGTATGAGGCAACAATAAGCCACAGGCATCTAGTAGACACAGTAGATAAAGTGCTGGGTCCGGAGTCAGGAAGACTCATCTTCCTGAGTTCAAATCTCGCCTCAGACACTTACTGTTTGACCCTGGAAAAGTCACTTAACCTTGTTTGCCTTAGTTGCTCATCTGTAGCTGGAGGAGGAAATGGTAAATACTCCAATATCTTTGCCCAGAAAACCTCAGATGAGGTCACAAAGAGGCAAACAAAAAAATGCTTTAACTAAAAAACATTTAGTCCTTTGCTTGACTCCTACAGAGCACATTTTGTTGTTGTTAAATGAGCCTGAATTCTAAAATAGTGCTTCCTTTGGCTGCCATGTGTTTGCTTGGCAAGGAGAGCCACTGTTTGCTTATTTGCTAACTTAGCTATTTTTTTTTTTTGGACTTGACCCTTTCAATAAAGGTCTTGCAGGTAATTGTGGTAATCAAAGTTAATATCTTCTCCTATTTTTCCATTTCCCATTTTTATGCATTGGATACTCTTTTAAATAGATGAGATTAAACTCTTGAAGTCTGCCAATTCTCATATTTATTCTTCTGATCTGACATTAATATTGATCTTTGGCTCAAGTCAATAGTCTCATTACAACAAACAATTGAGTTTAATAATATTTCCCTATCAATAACCAATTGGTTTTTATCAAAACATAGTTTAATTTTTGTGGTATTTTTTGGTACTCATCACTTTCAGAATCTTCCCCCTCTCTTCTGGAAGAAAAAAGAATGTGATCTATGTATGTGTGTCTGTGTGGATAAAAGTGTTGACATTAACCAGTTTTGAAACTTTGACCTCTTTCATTTATCATATCTGAGTCATATTTTTCAGTTTCTGCTGTCTTTCCCTCTGTGTATCTTCACGCTGAAGTAAACAAGTATCAAAGTATGTTGACTTAGATAATAGTATATTATCTGTCAAGTTCTCCATGGAATGTGTTTGCCTCCTCATACTTTATTACAAATACTTGCCCATATGCTACAGTTATCTTCATGGTCTTCTTCTGGCTTCATTTATAGTAAGAACATTAATGTTGATGTGATTCATTTTTTCCAATTATGTTTCAACTGATCAGTTATTGAACAAAGGACTCATTTAGAGTACCTATATTTAATAGTGATAGTCTAAAAACAATTATTCTTTGCAGCATCTTGCCTTTTTTCTGCTGCCTTACCAATCTGACTGACAAAATCAAAGGTTGCCTCATTCAGCTTATGACTCTTTCAGATGTTTGCTTTGCTTCATGGGTTCTCATTGCCAAAAAATTGAAAATCTTCTGATAAATTGCCAGGTTACTTCTGGTGATTAATATCTCTATACTTAGCTAGGTTAAACCTCAGACACCTAGTCAGTCTTTTCTGTGACCATGCTCAAAGCCTTTCCAGGTGGGTAGCTCTTCCAGAGATTATGTTCTATGGCAGAATTTGTGTGAACCCAGTGTCTGCCTGTGCCACGATAAGATATGCACCAGGATTTGTTTAAAAATTGAGTGACATGAAGAGAGAGACAAGATATAGACCCTGCCCATAACGAGTTTACACTATCAGCAACAAAAAGTAGATTTCATTTATTTTCCATTCCCAAAACTTTCTGTCTTCTAGTCATTTCACCAATACTCCTTGTATATTCCCATATAAAGGTAATAAAAAACTAGAGGTGGTTAACTGAATGCTAACGTGAGCTGAGTGAATATAAATCTTTATTACTTTAATCTAAGAGGATGATACCTTCTGGGCTAAAGTAGAATAAAAGCCTAATCAAATAGACTTGTCTCCTCTGAATTAAAAATTAAATGCAAAATGGATTCCCCCTTCTGTCTTTTGCTTTCTTGATCTGAAAACACATTTGCTGTGTCAGAATTAAAGGTAATTCATTTACTCTCTCTACTCTAAAAATTAACCTAAACACTGTCTTTCCAATTCTTGCAGTGTCCTCTCTTACCCTTCAGAAATCTTTGGAAACACTAGTTCAATTCAGACAGCACTGCTAAATAACCAGTTATGTAGCCGAGCAGTGATGTGACTCCAATCCATTTTTAAGCTCGTGTCTTGTCAGAGCCGTATTGTCTTTCCCAGGCTGCTAGATCACTGGGGCAAAAGAAACTTCACAATAAATCACCTGCCACCTCATTAATATTCAGGCTCCTAAACACATTTTGTTTTTATGTTTTCATAGAAAATGCAAATGAAAAATGTCAATGGTAGCTGATGGTTATTGATGGCTTATATAAATTAATCCTTCCAGGGTGAAACACTTATTCACTGAACTTCATTACTGTCAGTAAACATAATTTGGTGTAAAAGCATAAAATACCATACTGCCCATAATGGTTGCCCCTCTACATGATTATAGAATTGTCATTTGTAGATATTAACCATATCTTAATAAATTTGCATGTTTGTGATATATGCAGAGAAAAATGGTAAATGATGTGCATGTGTGCTTGTGCACATGTAGCAAATCAAAGAGCCTATAAAAATGCTGTTCAGTGTCAACAACGAGCTGTACGACCATATTAACTCAAGTATGTTAAGCATTCCATGATGCATACAAAAACTGGTTACCTTTATTAATGCTGTTAGGTTTTATATCAAGTATTTATTATCACTTCCTTTTCCTGATGTATAAATGTGGTAACAATTTCCAATCTTTGACTAATGCATTCAAAATTTTAAAATATTGTCCTTAAGCATTATTATTCCATATTCCTTAATAATGAAGCAAGAAAATTAAATGCTGGTTTAAATGGTGAGACAAGTAAGAAAGCTGAAACAAGGACTATTATCTCTATTCAAACCCTAATCAAACTAAGTCATTTTCAGAAAGAGTTCTCAATTCAAACTGGAGAGGAGGAGAGAGAGATAGACAAGCAAATGAAAAGAAAGAGTGGAAGGGAGAAAGAGAAAGGGAAGATCTTCACCTATGATTTTCAGTCTGTAAGAATCAAAAAGTTCTACTGTTTATAGTACAGTGGATCCTGGAAATAGAGTTGTTGGGTTGTTTGTTTTCTCAATATGCTGTTAACATGTTCTTTCTGGACAAATGTGAGTAGGAAGAACATTCGTGGAAGGAGAAGAGGGCAGGGTAAGAATGAGGAATGAATAATTGTCCCATTTGACCAGGATAGAGAAAAGGTAAAAGGGAACAATATTTTTTGAGTCTTGAAATAATTTAGAACCAGATTGTGAAGCACTTTGAATACCAAGATGGGCAATTTATACTTTCATTGGTAGTCACTTTCAAGCTACCAAAGAATTTTTACTAGAGAAGTAAGCACTGGAAGATTCTTTGTTGTAATATGAGGGATTGATTAAAGAGGAAGGCATTGCAATAGTTGAGATGAGAAAAAAGAAAAATTTGACTGAAAATGATTGCAGTATGTGTTGAGAGGAGTGGGTGCAAAATATATTGTCAAGATAGAAATAAAATTTTCCAACTGATTTGATGCGTCAGATGAGAAAGAGAGAAGAGTCGAGAAAAGTCTCTGAACTTTCTAGTTTAGGTGCCTTCAACAGAAAGAATAATGTAGAGGGATGGAAACCATTTTGTTGGGAGAAAATAATGATCACCATATTAGTTTAAATAGGAATTTTGCCCACTATTATAATTAGATACAGAAACATATCTGAGACACAAAATATATAACCTGTGGGTATATAACGACTTATCCTAAAGTATAGAGACAGCTGAGACAGTTAATTTTGAAACATAATTTCTTCTTTGGAGAGGTGAGAAAGGTCATGGGAAATCAGAGAAAATATTTAGTCAGCTGTCTTTTTGGTCACATGACTCAGAAATCCCAAATCAATCTAAAGATAGTTATATGGTCTGATATGTGCCAAGATAGATCAAGGGAGATAAAACAAAGAAAGATAAGAAGGGAGAGACTCACCAGAAATGAATGGGACAACAGTTGGGATAAATTTTCATATAACAATAAGACAATTTAAAGAATAAACTGTGACACCAAAGTCAGAGGTAATGATTGCTCTAAGTTTGCTTATCTAAAGCCTAACTTGGAGTTTTCTCTGTATCCTGGCTTAATCCATTTGTATATCTAGGCAGGCTCAACTTATGTATGTATATGTATACATACATACAAACATATATACACATATATATGTGCATATACACACACCTTTATATGTATATTCTATTGTCAGAGTCATATCTATTACTGATTATGTTAAAACATATGATTAATCTAAAATCAAGATAAATCTTTTTCAGACACAAAAGTTTGAATTAGACTATCAGAACTGTGTGATGTTCACAGAACTTTCAGTGAAGAAACTAAAAGTTCTTTAAGCATATTCCTTCTGTAATGAGGAAAATGTTCTTTTTAAAAATGATGATTAGAGGTTCCACTTTCTGTGGCAGTTGCTTTAAACAGTAACCATTAAAGTATTGACTTGTGAACACTGATGATAGATCACTCTAAAATTATCCCCAATAATTCTAACAGATGATACTCAGGATAAATGTTCTTGTCCTTTAAATGTCTTTGGTTTCTCAGAGGAACTGTGGCTTCCTAATAGTTTAGTTTCATGCTGGGAATTAGGTTTATTTCCACTCCATTTTAGTAGAACCTATGCTCCAAAGTCACTAGTTCAATTCAACCCAACAAACCATTTTAAATACCTACTAATACAAGAGAACTGAAGGAGAAAAAGAAGTCCCTCTCCCCAAGAATATTACACTCTCATACATATACACAGAGAAGAGGAAATATCCTACAATGTAGACTTAGATTTAGGAATATAGGTTCAAATTTTACCTCCCAAGTCAAAGTCCTTCTCTAAGTCTCAGTTTCTTCATCTGCAAAATGGACACAACATCTGGAGAACTTACTTGACAGGATATAGAAAGACTAAAGTGAGATAACATATGTGAAACACTTTTAAGCCTTAAAGTGCTATCATACAAATATTTTGTGTCATATTACAAGTCAGTTAATATTGTAAATTAAGATAAAGTAATTTCTAGAGGGAGAGAAAACTTACTGAGGAGATTTGCAAAGGTGCCTCCATGAAAATTCAACACAATGTTAAATTCTCCATTTTTTATGACATTCTAATCCAATAGTTCTTAGCCTGGGCTCTGCAATTAAAAAAAAATATTTTATTAACAATATTTCAGTATAATTGGTTTTCTTTATAATTCTATATATTTTATGCATTTAAAACATTTTTCAGAAGAATTCCAGGGTTTTCATCAGACTGCCAAAGAGGTCCATGACACAATGAAGTTTAAGAACCTCTGATAAACAAACCTAATTTTTTTTCCAGATTTTTGTTCTGTCGCCATGATTACTTCTTATGTATTTCCTTTGCAGATCTTCTTCTCTTCTAAAAACACTGTCCGTTTTCTTCTCTTGCTTCTTTGTACTCTTGTCAATCTCAGCCACCATATTGACTTACATTATCATCTCTCTGAACCTATCATTCCCTGAGCTACTCTCACATTCCTTACTGTCTCTAAGTATGACTAACACCTAACACTCAACATATCCCGAATTAAGCTCATTGTCTTCCTCCAAAACTTTGCCTTTCCTCTTAACTTCTATAATTCTGTTGATGCTCTCATCATGCTCTCAATTGCCTTAACTTGAAACATTGTCCAATGAGTAACTGCTCTCAATAAATAACTCCTATCTTTTCTTTTTTTTCCACTTCCAAGGCACCATTTCCAATAACTTGAATTATGGTAATAGGCCCTAAGTGGTTTCCTTGCCCCCAGTCTTCCTTCCTAATATATCCATTATACAATGACCAGAGTAATTTTATTAATGCATAGGTCTGACCATGTCACTCCTTTGCCCCAAAACATCAATACTTCTTCTTTGTCTTCCAAACAAAACCAATTTCTGTAACCTGAACCTAACTGACTTTTTGAGCTTTATTTCATGATATATCCCACCTCACCATGTGTTCTACAATTCCTGTCAAACTAGAACTGAGTACCCAATCTTTATCCTTATCCTTTTACCAGGTCTCTTCTACCTTTGCAAACACTACCAGATATACTTGGTATAACTCTTCTCACGTCCATCTTTTTAAATCCTTCCTTTCTTTCAAGGTCTAGATCAAGAGTCACCTACTACATGTTTTGTTTTGTTTTTCCCCCAATCCCTCCCTCATTCCCAATCCTAGAAGTGATGCTTCTCTCTCCAAATCTCTTATGCCACCTTGCCTGGATGACTCCTATGTATTTATGATCATCTGAGATAAGTGTTTGTTTTTCCACTACTAGGTAGTGGACAAGTGCATCTCATTTTATTTTTATATATCTAGCATTCTTAACAAATACTTACTGAATTTAACTGATTGAGACCAAAATCAGTATTGTCACAGACTGCAATGCTAATTCCAGCTAACTCTTGAAAGTGTATTCCCTTGTCCCAAGAAGGTACAGATAGATCACCGTAAATCCATCACCACTACGAAAAGGTATACTACATGCATTCATGAAGAGTCATTGTATGATGATGACATGTAGCAAAATGTATACTATGTCAGGCCTGGAGTCAGGAAGACTCATGGTACTGTGTTGAAATTTGACCTCAGATACTTATTTTCTTGGATGTCCCTGGGCAAGTCACTTAACCCTGTTTGCCTCAGTTTCCTCATCTGTAAAATGAGCTGAAGAAGGAAGTGGCAAGCCAGTCTGGTATCTTTGCTGAGAAAACCCCAAATGAGGTCACAAAGAGTCAAACAGGACTGAAAATCAACTGAACAATAATTGTTAACTGTCTTGTGTAACCCTGAGCAAGTCACTGAAACTCTAAGTGTTCCAGGTAACTAAGATTAGAAATTGCAGAAAAAGTACCACCCTACATTGGTTCAGGGAATTTCCTCACCCAGGAGTTCCCCATGACAGTGAAATCATGGGTCCAGCCCCTGTCTGTAATGGGCAGGATTATTGCAGCTCAGTAATAGAATCTTGTTGATTTAAAAGCGCTTAGTTAGATAACTAGAGATGTTACCTTGCCATTTTTGATTACACAGCTACTGAAATCATTTTTTGGCTGTTAACAAATGGGTCCACTTTGGCACTTCATAGTCACAGTGTGTGAGTAAATAGAATGAAAAAATTCTGAGTGCCCTTTTTTCAGACATTTTGAGTCCTTCTGAGATATGTAGCAAAGGAAAGGAATCAGATTCCGTCTAGTCTCCTGTTTACAAGATAGCCCTTTCTGTTTTTGATATCTGCTTTCATGTCATCTGATTCTCCTTGAAAGCTCAATTTAAACTCTTATCTTTAGAATCTCCCTTATATGAGTATATGCACACGTAGGGATTGTGTACTGGCATGTTTTGAAAATAAGAAAGGCAAATAATTCAAGCAACATAGCTGGTACCTGTGGGGTCAGTTCTCCCACAGTAAACCTACCTCCCTCTGTTTTCTTCCATTTCCTCCCATTACCTGGCACTTTACATAAGTACCGATATCCAGGAGCCATACATGTATCTTCCAATCAGTCAGTCTCAGTAATGTCTGGTGAAGCTTCTAGGCTTGAATTCTATGAAGTTGTTTTTCTCACATAAATTGTCATTACTCCCTCCTCTTTTCCAAGAATAGATTTTTCATTCCTTTATTCCAATCTTTTTTCCCTTATCTATCTCTTTCCCTGGAACCTGTATGGAGACTAACTATACTTTAGATGCCATGACATTCCACTGCTCCTATGCTGAGTAGCACTTTTGTAGAGCTCCTTACAATTACAATTCAGTGGTATGTCTATGATTCCTTCCTACTGTAATCTCAGCCATTCTCTCTATGTTAGTTTTCTGTTCAATTCAACAAGTAGCTATGATGGGGATGGAGCTGTTTGTTAGACACTGGGGATGCAGAGACAAGAAGGACCAGAACTCAAAAATTGAAATTTTACTGAGAAAATGCAGTATATACACAGATAAGTAAACATAACATACAAGAGAAGAAAAAGAAGTACCCATAACTAGGAAAATTCAGGAAGGTTTTGAGTTAGAAGCTAGAATTTAGCCTTGACAGAAGCTAGCAATTCTAAGAAGCAGAGATGAGGAAAGGGGAGAGAAGGATGCCTAGCACTAGAATTCCAGCCTCCTCAAAGCAAGGACCAGGACATTTTTCATTGTTGTAGTCCCCTAAACTAGCTCAGTCATGAGGTTGTTTTAATGGGCTTTCATATCCTTAGCAGCAGTTGTTCCTGAGGCTGAGATCATGTTTTTCATCCTAGGGAGCCATAGGGAAGGTAGATAGCTAGGCCAGGATGGATAGGGATGGTGGAGTCTTACGGATAAACTCTTGTTCTGAATCCTTGGGAGAGAGCCTCTCTCTGACCAGGCTTTTTGCTTTGTTTAAGCAAAAAACTAATATGCAGTAGAGCACTGGACTTGGGGTCAGGAAAACCTGAGTTCCAATCCTGCCTCAAACTCTTACTATGTGACCCAGGACAAGCCATTTAACCTCTCTCAGCCCTAGTATCCTCATCTATAAAATAGATTTATTATTTATTTATTATAACTAATAAACTTCACAGTGTTGTTATGAGGATTAAATAAGATGTGATACGTAAAGAACTTAGAGACCTTTAAAAGCATTATATAAACACTATTACTGTTACCATTTCCACCACTGTTAATGGAACTTGAGCTCAGAAATATCAGGAACTGGTAGTAAGAGTTATCTTGCTAAGACACTGGAGTACAGAACCGGGAACCCAGAGATCACATGGAAGCCAAGAACGCCAGAAAAAGGTGGAAAGGTGGGAGTCCAAGATTTAGGTGCTATGTCTAGCACTAACTCTGGCTCTTAATTCCTTTATCTTAAAAAAGAAAATAAAAGCATTTAACTAGATGAAGGATCAGCATTCTTTTAAGGGAGAAAAACTATTTTTGATCATTTTCCTTGAATATAATTTTAAATAATGATAAAATTAGTAAATATTTAAGTATTTCTTTTTTTTTTCATGGGCTTTATGATTTCACTGGAATGCGGAATGCCTGGTGAGGAAATTCTTCCAGGTTGCAGATTGTTGACTTAGGTTCTGCTACTGATTTTTCAAGAGTTAGCTCTGAGGTTGTGACCTTCACAGGGTTACAGTCAACTGATGTCAGGGACAGGAATTACGTTCAGATCTGCCTTACTCTACAGCCTCTTGAAGTATTCGTTCAACTGACAATTTCATGTACTTTTTTGTGATTTTCATTGTTTGAAGTGTAAAAGAAAAAGCATGTCATTAGAAAACAATTTACTCTGCACAATCAAAACACCAAATACTAATTTCTTTCTAGAAGGCCATTGTTGGATGCACACATGTAGTACAGGAACCAGAATAAAGGTCCTAATGGAATCTTCTCTCATGAGCACTAATTGTCCCCTTGAAAGGCCAAGAAAACCGGATTTTAATGGGGTAGCAGACAGGAAACAATGCAAGAAGTGAGAATATTTATAGTTTTAACAAAAACTGAGAATGGGGGTATATGGGTGAGAGAAGTATTGCTATGGTGGAAGTGGTTCATCCAGGGCACTCCCATGGGGATTCTATGCTGGAGATGGGTGGGGAGAGGGAACATATAAGAATTCTAAGTCAGTCCCTTAGACCTTGCAGTACTTAATGGCTTTTGCCAACTAATGTGAAAAATAAACACAAGAAGTAAAGCCTCATTTATTTTCATTAAAAGACCTATAAATATGAATGGCTCCCCTTCCCCCTTCTCCCATACAGACCTTTGGACTAGTTGATCTGAAGATCTCTTCCAGGTTTAAAAACCTTTAAAAATACTGTAACTCTTCTTATAGTTTACTCAAGGACAGAAAACTATCTTATTTGTTCTCCTTGCAAGTTTATACACTAGTTAGTAATTGAAAATCACCATTATTGTGGGACTAAAATATTTTTAAAAAGGCATAGAAACAGCAAAGCAAACACACATTTTTACTTACAAGTGATCACAACTTTTGTTAAAGAATATAAAAGAAAAGTCTATTAGAAGAACAACAATAGGAAAGTGCTTAAAGGAAGTATTGTATATATGGAGAACTAGAAGTCATGGGGAAAGACGCATTTGCACAAAATTATTTGACTAGCAGTACATGAATGCCATCTGCCCACAATATCAAACATGCTGAAATTTGAAATATATAGGCTTTTAATTGTCGAATGGTATTTGCATGATTTTCTTAGTTTTATATTTCCCTTTCTAGATTATAAATCCTTCTACTATATCTTACTGTATTATTTAATTTTTGTGTATTTCTTACCCTTGACATAGCATAGTAATAGTAGAAGGAATGAGTAGATATTATTTTTTAATGGTTTGGTTAAGCCACTAATGCTTTGAAGAGGAATCAATTTCCTTCACCACTTATGAAAAAGTAAATGAAAATATTCTTTTATGATGTCTACTGAGTAGATCAGGGAGGTGGTCCAAATAACTTTGTTAGCCTATGGTCAGAAAGAAGGGGTTGTTCAAATTGTGTTTTCAAGTGATAAAATATAGTTTCAACTGACATGCAACTCTCATCTTATCGTTGCTTTCTTTTACAGTTTTTAAAAATGTGACTCTTTTCCTTAGATATGTAACTCAATTAAATTTATCATACTCTACTGTCACTGAATGATGCCTTCATTGACAGATTACCAACGTATATAAAAATCCAGTAAAATTTCATCAGAGGAAAAATGTCATCATTTTTGTTGCAAACAGATAGGTATAGTTACATACATACACATGTGTGTACATATGTGTGTATAGGTATATGTATGTATGTACACACAAATATATACACATACATATACACACAAATGTATACACACACATACACGTACATACACATTCCATTCAGTAGTCACTCATTCATTCACTTAGAATCTATTTATGGCAAAACTTTTAAGTGTAATTATAGTTTAAAAATATAAGAAAAAGAAAAAGTGACATTGTGAGGTTCTGCATGAATTTTTTTTCAGCTAAAATATGATCTTGAGAATTTGAACTTACCAGGTTATGTCAGAAAAAATTTCCTTACCTGCCAACTCCTCTACTTGAACCTATAATCTGAAAAATCAAGCTATGTTTATTTTTTTCCTCCAGAAATAAAAATCCTGCTGTGGAATGTAGCTGACAGTTTTGTTGAGGATGCATGTATTTCGAATAGAAACCTAATTGCTCTTTTGTTAGCTTTACTGCAGGGCCAACACTTGTTTCTACCAGCAGAAGAAGCAGGTATTATTGGGGTACACAAAGGAAGCAGTTCAACTGATGAAAGGATAGCTATTTTTTACAGAGCCAATTTTCAGACCACAATTTGAGCTTATTATTTCTGCTAATTATGGGTTAAGAGTTTTTTTTCTTTCTCCTTATTATCATTATTAGTTAGTATTCAGGTATTATTTTATATTTCCCAAGTGTTGTTTATTTATTTCTCTATGTTTTTATGTCAATCATCTCTCTAAATGTTAATAAAAATCCTTACTTAGCCAGGCCTTATTGATTGTTCTAATGAGAAGTAAATTTAAAAAAAAAAACAAAAACCTTCAAGGTTTGTCCCATTAATAATTTTGACTCTTTACCAGATGATAACCTAATATTTAGCACTCCCAATAATGGAAGAAAATATTTTTTCCTTTTTTTACTTTAATAATGACAAAAATTCCCTATCATTTTATCCTTTTTTAAGCAGTCATTTAACAAATGGTGGTGATGGCCAATATCTTTTGGTATGTTCCTAATGTGTTTAATATGGAAAGCACAGTAGGTGGAGTTTTCAAACATGCTAACCATATTAATTTAAGTCAGTTGACACTCTGGAAGCACTGATATATTTTGAAGTCTTCTGTACTTTCACAGTCACTAGAAAGGGAAGTTTATAAATCAGGCATTCAGTTCAAGGAAAAGGAAGAGACAGGCTAGATGACATTCTGGCAGATAGGATCAGAACTCAAAGTGATCAGAGTAAATTGGAGAAACAATCAAAAGTCAATTAAATTATGTTCTGTGAGAAGAAGTAAAGTACAAGATACCTGGGCAAAAAAACAACTTTACAAATAAAAGGTGGGAAAAGAGATGATGCTTAAGTTACGTAAAAACAATCTAAAGGTCAATTAAAAGCAAAGTCCACCAATGAGACAAAGTAAAATAAAACAATCTCAGAAATAGAATGCATCAATCGGAATATAGGAACCATTAAATAAAATTTCCATGGGTTGATAGTCTTTGTCTAGGGTAATAAATGTGTAGTCAGTGATGTACATTAATTGACCTTTTCAACATTCATTCAAGTCCTAAGAATCCAATGACTGACGAAAAGAAGTAGATTTACCTTAAGATGCCCTGTCTAAATAGCAATAGACAGTCAATTAAGACTTAACTTCTACTCCTTGGCCTTACTCTCAAGTCCCCCCTGCCCCATTATCATTGCAAGCCACCAGAACTCATTCACAATTTTAGAAATCAAACACTTCTTTTCTACCACTAAACTCTGCATGTCCTGTTCTGTTCTTGTGCTCAAATCCTCATTTGAATCATAATCTCATGGACCAAAGCTTTACATTTATCTTAAAAAATGACATTAAAATTAAAGATGGAAAACAGGAAATAATAGTAGCAAGTCTTAAGTTGAGATTCCAGAAAAATGTTCTTAATACTAAAAGATAAAGGGAAGGGAAAGGGTACTTGGCTTAACATTTTTAGTGACCTCCTTCTTTCTTTCATGTAGCTTCCTATACAAACAAATAGATTTTTGATTGACCACTTCAAGATGAAGGAGGCAGTTTGGTTTGGGGGGGGAAAGAGGTCTGATGTTGGAATCGGAGGTCATGTGTTCGAAATCAGATCTTGCCACTCTAGGACGTTTAGAAGATATTTTTCCTTCTGTGGGCTTCAGAATCCTCAAGTGTAATATGATTTCCAAGCTTTCTTCAAGATTTAAATCTGTGATCCATAACAGCAGCAAATGACCAGCATCTGATTCTATGATATCCTGGGATTTGATAGGAGTCTTTGAATAACTGCTACAAAGAATATAATTCTGCAACAGATTTTTTTTTTTGTTCAACCCTCAAAATTGCCATCTAAAAGCATCCCTATATACTGCAGTGCTTTTGTATCATTTTTATTGGTTATTCTTAACTGCTCAGTAGCAGGACCATGAGGACAGAGAAAATCATATTTGGCACTCATTCCCATTAGGCCAATGGTATGACTTAAAAAATGTTATAAAATATTCTTTTTTAAATGAGAAAATAAAAGAGAATGTGGGAGTTGAAGAGGCATGTAAAAACAATAGGCATGAAAAGATGTAAAAAGAATTCACTATATTAACATATTTTTAAAAGCGTCATCAGAATTGCACTCATGGATTTCATCTTTCCTTTTTTGTGATTAAACCTTTTCTTTTCTTACATCCTAGGCCTTTAATAAATTGAGTGATAAACACAGGAGCCGAAATATTGAGCCATCTGCTTCTTGGTTATGCTTGATTCTTCCCAGCTCAGTGTTCATGCTACAGTTCGTTACAGGAGACAAAATTGTTTCCTTATTCTAAACCACAGATCATCTTCTTTTACATCAGTACAGAAAAAATATAAGGCAAGGGAATATTTTATCTTTCAAGCCTTATATATCTATATATCTATATCTCAAGGAAGAGTAGTGGCATGCAATGTGAATAAGCCCTATTGCCTATTTTCCAAATAGTTCAGTTGGCATAATGTGTAGTAATATTATGTAGTAATGTGTAGTAATATTATTCTCCTTTAAAGAAGAAAGAGGCCAGTGGAGACAAGTAGGTGCTAAGATGTAAAATCCAGCTTTCAAAAACACAACCTCGTAGGAGGCTTATATGATCATCATATGAACAAAATATTAGGGAGGGTTCTGATGACATTACAGAGTAGGTAGAATTGATTTTCTATTTGTTTTGTTTTCCTGAACTCATTATTAGTTGTTTACACTGATCAATTATTTATAGGGATGACTTATACATGTAGATTGTAATTATTCTTGTGAGGGGACACACTATCACAACAGTTGAAACCAAAGGCTTAGATGGTGAAGAAGTAGCTTCTGCACTTCTTTTAGTCAGCAAACCATGGAGTATCTACTCTTGTCTATAACACTTAAACCAGGTGTAGCCCACTAATTATACAATTTTAAATTGTAATGAGATATTCTGTCCTTTAAATGAAAGGTTTTGTAGTATATATGCATTCTTTTAGAGTCTTTTAGAGCTTTTTAGGTGAAAATGTTGACATTCCATTGAAACAGGAAAATAACAGACCATTTTTATGACCCATGAGTGAAAAATTTAGTTGGGTATCTTATGCGGAGCTAGAGGGACAAAGTGCATAGAGCTGACCTTGGAGCCAGGAAGCCCTGGAATAAGTTTTATGCACAATGCATTGTCTTAGTAACCCTGGGCAAGTCACTCAACCTCAAGATCAGAGGTATTGAACACATAGCCAGCATTCCTGAGTGCCAAACCCCAATCAGATTAAAATGTAATTGAGAAATATTTTATAAAATAAATAAAGGTACAACAAACAAAGATAACATTATATTTAAAAACTAAGTCTGTAGGCAGCCAACAGGCATTAGTGGCCACACTTTCTGCGTTTGATACTATTCCTCTAGGCAAGTCTAAAGCTTTATAAATTAAACAGAAAGTATCAAGCTACACAGATAAGAGTTCTCCATAGCAATGAAACAACAGGTCTGCCATCTATCCCTATCTCCTTTGTACCTTTAAAACAATGCAATCTGTAACATTCTTTTCAAATCATATATACATACTTTATAAATCCACCAAATTACATTTTAAGTATTCCAGAATTATTCACTTAATTCTCTCACTATCCATGTTCTTTCTCTCCAAAAATTAAAAAAAAGCAAACAAACCTGGCAATAATTTTAGTCATGTAGAACTCTACTCTGGAAAAGTAAATTTATAGCCATTTGCTTCTCTTTTTTCCTGCTTTCTGCTAGGGATAAAAATCTGCCAACTTTTTTTATCTAATACGGGTCATACTTTCTCTAATTAAGATGTGATTTTGGTAGCATTTCTTTGGCCCTCATAAAGCATTTTTATTACCATCTTTTTCCTTACTTTCATTCCTCATTATTTAAAATAAACAGATTCTTCTATTCACAAATTACCTCCATATCACTATCAAAATAGGTTTGACAAAGATTTTTGATTATTTTCTCCTTTGAACTTTCTGTCTCCTGCAAATTAACTTTTGTGAAATGGGAAATATTGAAGTCTGATCTGGCAACATGTTTGAAACCAAGGTGTATTTGCTTGAGAGGATCTAAGACTGGGTTTTTACTTTTGGGCTATCCTGATATGATATTAAATAACTAAATGGAAAGGGAAAATATCAATCAAGTCTGTTGTTTGATATTATAAAGCAAAAACAGAACAAAACAAACATGCCAGAAAAAACCTTGATCTTTGGACAGAAATCAGCCTTTCTTTAGAAATAGCAGCAACAGTAACAACAGAAAAGCAAAGCAGAACTAGATTGCTTAAGTAGTCCAGCCTTTGAGAAGTAACTCATGCTATGGGTCCTTGGGAAGATGCTAATACCAACCTTAGAAACCATGGCATTGAGCTCAAAGAAGGTGCCAGTCAAGATAACAAAAAGAGAACAATAGGGCCAGTTTTTTAAAAAATTCTCTTAAAAAATTTTGATTTGACTATTTTTTTTAAATTGAAAGGCAGCATGGTACAATGGAAAAGTATCCTCTGTGTTTATTCCACTCATATTTACATTTTGAATTTGTCCCCTACATTAGAATGTAAGCTCGTTGAAAGTAGGAGTTATTTCAGACTTTGCATTTGCATCCCTAGCACCCAGCACAAGGCCCATATAAGGCATTTATTAAATCCTCGTTGATTGATGGATTGATTGATTTGGACTTAGAGGACCCGGATTCATATATTGTCTTTGCCATTTACCACTTATGTAACCTTGGGCAAGTCAGCTAAGATCTCTGAGACCCATTTTCCTCAACTATAAAATGATGGGGTCACCAAGGTATCCTCTGAGTTCCCTTCCAGCTCTCAATTTGTGATACTTTGAGCAATAACTGGACAAATTGTTTATGCAAAAAAAAAATCAGTTAATTTTCTAATTGAGTACTGATTTTACTTTATTTTTAGAATTCTTATTTTTAAATAAATTTACTGAAAGAAGAGGACACATATAGTGCTTAATAAATGTGGGTATATTGATAAAAGCCCCAAACCTATAGACCCAATGTACCTGTTAGAGAGTTTTCGTATATGGGGCATCATTATGAGGCAAACCAGCTCTGGAGATATTTCTTTTCATGAAACTTCCAAAAAAAGGTTCAGATCTCTTCTCCTGTCAATAACAAGGGCTCGCTAAATATGAACCCAGGCATAAATGTATAATAAACAAAGTTTTGTTTTCTGATATTCACTTTCACTAGAAAAAAACCAAACTGTCTTCCACAATGGAGTAACGTACTGTTTTATGTTAGTCTTTTTCTTTCTGAATATTTTTTCCTTTGTTTTGGCTGTTGGATTTTGTTTCATTTACTCTTAACAAGCATGGGAGCATAACCTTGCTTATACCTTCAGAAAGCAAGCACCATCAATGTGGCTTTATTGGCATTTTGAACCATTTCTGTTCTTTCACACTTGGAAAGTCTGTGCTTTGTTGAAAATGTCTGTGCTCTAGTGCCATGTATTTTCAAGTCTAATAAGCTGGCTGCCTGTAATCAAAACTATTTCAACTGTTGTCATTCTGAATGTTTTTCTTTCTTTCTTTTTTTTAATCATATTTGCCTGATTGACCTTTTTTTTTCCCTGTCTTTCTATTGGGCTGCTCCAGGAGCCATGGCTAATCATCTTATAACCAATGCTCTGCTTCGTCCTCATGGCACTAACAATCCCTATAATACATTGCTTGGGGAACCGGCCGTCTGTAACAACCCTTCTGTGAGCATGTACAACACACAAGGTGTGCTCCAGTTTATCTTCATTTTTTGAGTGAGAGTCGCATTTTGCGTGGCTTTTAGGGACGCATTTGTTTCCTTTTTCTTTCTTTTTCTCCTGTCTTTTTTTTGTTTTGGAAACAGATACAAAGACTCTTTCCCTATCACATCCATCTAGATCTATATTTTTTCCCATTTTCCCTAGGCTTTTCTCAGTAAATGAATGGATTCCATGTGCTAGACAGATCCCCACTCCATCAAGATATCTGTTTTTCTTTGTTGTTTTGTAACCTTGGTTTGTGGTTTGTCAGTTATTTCTACATTTGTTTCCTGTTGTCAGTCCTTTTCTTTATTAAACATTTCTTAATTAAATTTGTATATTCATTATGAGAAGTGGAAATTATATTTAAGGTAAGTGAGAAATACTGTGACTGTGGCTTAAAAGTTTTTTTTTCTTATTTTTATAAAAAAGCTGAAATTTAAAGAATTTAAGTTATACAGTAGATGTAATAGCAGAGAATATGAGTCTGAATCAGGGTAAAATAATTTTTAAACAAATAGAATAAATAAACATATACCCAGCTCAGTATGGAGGTAGGAAGTCAGGAGTCAGAAGACATGGGTCTGAGTCCCCATTCTGTGATGGGTAACAATCTTTATGTTTCCAGGTTTCTCATCTATAAACCAGGAAACTGGATTAAATAATCTCTAAAGTCCTTCCTAGCTAAAACAAAACAAAAAACCCACTGATTCAATACTAAATAACAGGATCTAAAACACTATTTTCAAGAATTTAGGGGATGTTTTACCCTTAAAAGTAAAGAAATTTTCAGGAGAGATCACAAAAAAATTAGATGTTCAAAAGCTTAGTAGTGATTGTTTTACTGGTGTGGTTCACAGGTCACATTCATTTTGCAACAATTAATTCAACAAAATTAAAATATAACTTTAAATGTAGAATCCTCCTTAGGGTTGTTTGTAGTATGATTTAATACTATTTAAATATTTCCAGGGATTTTTCCTAAAGTTTATGCCCCCCAAATAATAATCACTGAGTATTTTTTTTCCTGAGATACATTCTGAAATACTTAGCAAGGAATAAATTTACAATATATGTGTGTGCATGTGTGTGCTTGTCTGTGTGTGTATGTGTGTTTAAAGCCTATGAAACAGTTTGCCCATGAGTGTCTATACTAACCTGAAAATAGCCGGATGAACTCTGCCTAAATTCTGAGAATCACTTAGTTTTCAAAAACAATAGTTGTGATTTGAGCTAAGGAGAATGTTTCAATTTCTGCTGAAATAAAGATAGCTCTTTAGCCTTTCAAATTCATTTAAGTACTCCAAGCCTATATAGAACCTTCAGAAATAAAGAAGACTGGGAGAGCTTTGGGTTAAACACCACATTTACACTCAATTCAGCATGCCTCAACAAAAGCCATTTCTCATTCAGCATTATAGCTTGTGAAACAACTCTCTCCCTTCTTGCTATTAGAAAGCTCTAGTTTTAATGCAAAACTTTTTACTTTTGATGTGAATCTTTTTCCCTATGCATTTCATAAATTGGTCCTACCATTGTAGTAATATAGAACAAATCTATTGTATTGCCTACATAACAGTTCTTTGAAGGTTTAAAGATAGTTATAATGCCTTCCTTAGAACCCTTTTATCTAGGCCTAAATATTCCCAGTGTCTTCAAGTTTTTCTTGAATAATATTTTCCAGGTTTTCTCCATCTTGACCCTCTTCCACATATACATTTGTCAATTGAATTTGATAAATATTCATTCATGAATTACTTATGTGAACTATGATGTACAAGGCTCTGGAATTTTTTTTTTTAGTGAAAACAACAACACAATACTTGCTCTCAGGGAGCTTACATGTGGAAATGAGACATGTATTCAAGAAAATAAGATGGAAGGCAACAGGACAATGGCAAAGAAGAAACACAAAGTGTTTGTTTGGAGAATATTTGAAGGGGGTATAATTTTTTACCTGAAAAGATTAGAACACCCTTGATATGGTTTTAACAGAAAGATGGTTTTAACAGGAGAAGGTATAAATAGAATATGATCTATACAGATGCATGACAGGTAGAAGAGGTGGGAGGGGATGATATAAGGTGAGAGGAAAGATCAAGTAATAGTCCATTTTGGCTATAGCGTAGATTATATGAAGGAAAATAGTAAAAAACCAGGATAGAAACATAAATGAAGAGAGATTGTAGAAGGTACAAGATTTGCCAAGAAGTATGAATTTTATTTCCTAGATGATAGAAATGTAGTGAAAATTTTGGAGCAAGGGGATGAAATTCACAGAACCAGTGATTAGGAATTAGATGGAATGGGGGAAAAGACTAGAAGGAAAGAAGTTCATCTAGAGATAGTCACAATCCCACTTTATGACTTATACAATGATTTAAGAGACCATGTGAACTCCTTGAAAATAGGAGTGTACTTTCTTTATTTGTCTTTCCAGCACTTAACACAGTACCTGGCACACAGTAGGTTTCCACATAAGTGTTCACTGATTGTATAATAAATCAAGAAATATGATGAGAATCTGAATTATGATAGCTGTACTGTGAAAAGAGGAAATAATGGATGTGAAGATGTTATGGACAAAAAATTGACTTGACTTAGAAATCACTGGACTTACACAATGGTGTAACTGAGACAGAGATAAGGGAGAAGGAAAAGTCAAAGGTGATATAAATTTTCTAGCATCAGCAACAAGGAAAATGGCAACGATAAAACTATACAGTTTGTCAACAGGAGTAGTAGGGGAAGGACAATGAGTTAAGATTGGGACTTGAGTTACAAAAACTGGCAGGGCATTTAAAAGGCAGGTTGAATGGACTGAAGGAGAGTAGTTAATGAAAAGATTTGATTTGGATAGATAGATTCAGGAGTGTGAGTAAAGATAATAACTTGAAGCCATGGGAATGGATGAAACAGTAAAGGATGAGAATGTTTAGAGAGAAAATAGTAGGGTCAACAAAAGAATCTTGGAGATACTTGTGCTACACAAGTGTGAAGAGGAATCAAAGACAGTGATCAGACTGGCAGAAAGAAAGTCAAGGGACAATAAAGTTACAAAACAGAGGAGAATATGAGAAGATAGGAGTGATCATAGTGTCCCTCATATGTCATCTGACTACTACAGAATACAGGATCACTTTGTCCAGGGTTCCCTATTTTGTTTATTCTCCTTAGCTCAAGTCTAAGGTAAATTATGCATTAGTTATTGTCATTCATGGTCTATTGACAATTGATGTTTAGGTTGAACCAAAACAAGCACTTCAACAGGCACAGATACCCATAACTGATCAGGCTTCTTGCCCAAGTATTTTAACATGTTCAATGTTTATAGTATATAGCTAATTGTTTCTAACCTATAATTCATTTGGGGTGTCTATTTTTTTTTAGTTACTTGAAAATTTTATGTAACTTTAAATTTCTCATAATATGAAAAAGTCACTTTTATAAATTCATTTCCTACTACAGTCATAGTTAAGAAATGTTCTTAAAGATAGAACTCTTTGGTAAAAGCAAATAAATGTAAACCCATTAGATATATTGAAATTTGAATTAACTTACGGAGGTATTCTTTCCCTCAGAATGAAGTCTTAAATATTGCTACTAAGGGGTTTTTTTTTTTTTAAATACAAAACCAAATACCAGGTCACTGTAAATGAATTTTAGTTTTTTCCCCCAAATTTTAGTTATTTTATATTTGATGTTTTTCATGAAATATACTGAAAAATTTAATCAATTTTTTTCCAAAGATTTCAGAAGTCCTATACTTCAGCTACTCTGTTTTATGTTCAAAAACGTTAAGAGATTTTTGATAGTCTTTAGAGTATTGACTTTCCCAATGAATAAGTGATAAGTCATGGAGATTATCATACTGCTACTAATCTTATGCTTTCAGATGAATGCACTTATATTCTAACTGACAAGGGGAAATCATACATGAAATATAGGTGGCTCGGTATGTACTGGGTTGGTTTATATTGAATCACCACTTGGCACTGTCGTATGAGTTTAATAAGACAATTATACAGATTTAATCTTGGCATAAAAAAAAATGCAAAAACATTTAAACCTGAGTTCTAATATGCTTGATATACTAATGCTTTATTTTAAATCTGCATAGATATGCTTAGTATATCATAAAACTACAAATAGACATTGAGATTGGTATATTTTAGATTATGTGAATATAGATTTTTTCATTAGTAAATTCTTGATTCTATATGAAGTTTTTGAGAAGATCATAGAGCATTTGGTGATAAACTTATCAGAAAGCAAAAATTCTAGCATTACAATAGGAAACGAGAAAATTACTGAAAGGACTTGTTAAGTATGGCTTTAAAATAAAAATTTCAAATAATTCACATCTATATGGGAATTAGCACATATGAATTCACATCACAAATGAATTCACATCTGTACCTTTAAAAAAAAAGTCATATCCATAGTGTTGGACCAATGTATTGAGGAAAACATGGTAGTTGGCTAATTTACAAACTTATAGGATATGCAAAAGTATATCTCCTGTTATGGCCTTCAAAGCCAAAAAGGACCTGATTTGAAGTAAAAGTGGCTGGATGTAATGGATGTTGGAAGTCCTTGGGTTCCAGTCTCAGTTCTGCCACTTCCTAGTTGTATAAAACTAGAATAAGGCACTTACATTTTCTGGGCTTTATTTGTAAAACTATAATATCTCCAAGGTTCCTTTCACTTTCAAAATTCTGTAATGTAATTAAAGGAGCTTTGAATGATCCAAAAATATTATGCAATTGCTACCACATTGGATTGACCCTTAACTTCCTAGAACTGCTTTGAAGTTTGAGATATGACACAGACTTACTCAGCGTTTTGAAACAGTTGGTCCTGGATCAGTTGTGTGTAGATGCACTTTTTTTTTAACTCAAAGTCCACTCCAACTTCTAAAGCTTCAAAAATTACTTTCTCCAGGAAGGTAACTAAAATAAAAGACTATGGTGTAAGTGAAGTTGAGACCTCCTAAATGTATTGCACCCTTGAGCTCAGTGGTTTTTCACTTGGTATGTAATTACTGGAAAGACTGAATCAAGAAGGTTTATTCTTGTGATCTGGATAAAGTTTGGGGGAGGGCAACCTTTTGTTTTGGGGATTTTTTGTAATTTTTGGTAAAAGTTTTGTTTTTTAAAAGAGGAAATAAAGGAAAGTAAACGTAAAAATCTGTGTTGAAATAAGATTGTGCCACAAACCAGAAGACAACAAGAAATTAATTGTGATTAAAAAATTATTTTTTCTGTTAGTTTTTTTCCACATTTTTAAACATTGAATGACAGTCTGATTTAACTGTTTTCCTTTTACTGGCAGTAGCAAAATTGATACAAATCCTGAAAGTATTTTTTCTTGGAGACGAATGTTTTGATGTCCCTGTTTCTTTTGGGTGCCAATGTAAATGATCACTAATTATAAATAATAAGGAATTTTCTGTATACTTGTAAAGAATGGGAAAAAAATGTGACTGAAAAGAAACAAAAGACAGAGGGAAGCAAGCAATTGAAAAACGTCTGGCATATTTTCACTCTCTGACTGTACAAGTACAGTGTTAGAAGTGGTCCCTATGGAAGCCAAACCACCTCTGGGGATCTGACCTTGAATCAGATTTGTGGAAACTTCATTTGAACTGCTCCTCTTCTTGGTTTGTGTGATAATCTTAAATTTTCTAATAAGTATATTTCTTCATGTTAAAATATGCATAGGAAGGATCTTTTAAGAAGCACTATTCTCGCATGCTCTGATGGGGATGTCTTATTTCCAGGAGTTTTTACTTCTAATAAACCATGTAACCCAGACTCATGTATTTGGGGGCTGTGGAAATGATTTCCGTTGACCCTTTTTTCTGCATATCATCAATTTGCTTTTTACTCATGTTTCCTCTATTGTCGCTGTAAGCTTACTTGTTGTTTTTCTTTCTTTTTCTTCATGCTGTCGTTTAGAGCCCTACAGAGAGACAAGTATGGGAGTAAAGCTAAACATTGCATATCAAATGTAATTTTTTTTAGTTCACTTTTATTGCATCACATATAGATGATGTAGTTATTAAAAACAGTTCATCTCACAATTTTGAAACTAAAAGAAATAAAAAGCTTATGAATCTACTTATCTAAATATATGTGAATACAGATTAGACGCTTTTATTGTCTGATTCCTTTATTTGTGTCACATGATCAGCATAGTTCTTGAGTTTCATATAATTGTCCGTGTGAGTTAAATTGTTTTTAAATTAAGCATTTTTTTTTAAAGTCATGAACTTTCATTATTTCAAAATGGCACATTTCATCATAAGACCATGTTCTGTTTCAAGTTCAGCGCACCCACTTTATTTTGTGTGGCAGTTTCCAGTCTGCAGTTCCATGCATTGACAACATAAATAACAAGCAGAGTTTCAATGCATAAGTCACCCAACCATGATCATCCAACATGCTGTCACAAACTCAGCAGCAGTAGCCACCCATCACATACAGTCTTTTAAAAACGTTTGCTTTCTGTTTTTTCTTAACATTGTGAATTGTCTATGAGGTACTTTCTAACATGAAAATAAATAGCTTCATTCTATGTCTGTGATGCCACTGATTTTATGCCTTAGCTGCTGTTTTTGAAATGTCTGTTATGAGAATTCGGAGAAGGCATCCAGAATCCATGATGCAATTGACATATTCAGGCCACTTCACTACAGCTGTCAACTGGACACTGTCAAGCACAGTCTTCGACAAACAAGAGAACTGCATCACAGATATAGAATGAATGCTCTATTTTCACAAGGTAGCAGTGCATTAAGGAGTTTCTACAGTGATGTGACCCCCTAATCAATATTTGCAGTCAAGAAAACCACTTGTTTCTATCTTTACTGGCTAAATGTTGTTTGTGATCATTTCTGGTAGTTGCATCTGAATTCTTTTACCATGTAATATATATGGAAATGTTATGTTTCTTAGATATCTATTCATGGGATGCTAAAACTCATGAAGATGCTTGGAGCCATATTTAGCAGCTATCTTTATAATTATGGAATTTCATAGCAACTTTTTTCTTCCAAGGAAATATATTCTGAGTGTCCTAAAAGTGTTAGTGAAGATTTAAGGTCAAATAGCTCAAAAAATGCACTGAGACTTTTGGGATACTCTATGTGTATGTAAATGACCTCCACCAAACCACTTACAGTTCATATGTGTAAAAGTCAGAGAGAGATCTATCAGGGTTTAAATTGAGCTTTTCATATTGATACTGTGTTGTTGATAATTGGGTATCTATATTGCCCATCCCTTCTTTTTGAAGCAGCGGCCCAATTACATTCAAATATTCAAATGGATCTGATCTCATTGATAAAGGTATTCCCTCCAATGATACAGATCTCACCGTATCTATTTCTGCCCATTCTATGTAATTGTTCATGATCTCCATGGGGAACCACCCAAAATGTTGGGGGTTTTCCTTAATTTCTTTTTGTATTGTGAACATACCAATACCTTAAATAGTAACAGTGGATATAATACATACTAACCATGAAGGTGCCTATCTAGCCCTCCCCCCACAAAAAAAGAAAAAAAGACAATTAAATCCAATATATTTTTTTAAAATGACAAATCAGTAGTGTTTTGATGTCACATCACAAGCATTCTCTTAAAATGTAAGGAACACATAAAATAAATGTTAAGGATGTATTATTAAACTTGATACTTATAAACTGATGGCTGTAAGATGTCAATACCAAAATTAGAAATTGTTCCATTTTACAAGTTATTATTAAATTCATGACTGATGGAAATGTTGAATTGCTACTATAGCCTTTTAATCCATTTTCAAGGTTTATTTTGTTTTAAAAAATTATCTATTTATATAATTGTATTAGTTATCCAACTATGTATGTGTATATATGTGTGCATATGTATATTTATTTATGCACGCATTTATCTATATCCTATGTTTCTATAAACAATTTAGATCTCAGTAAAACTATAATGTACAAAAATGCAGTTCTGTGTGCATCCCAAATGAACTACTGGATCCGAATGTCAGCCTCTTTTTCTTTGCTGTTTTTCAGAGGGGCTTCTGAACAATGCCAGGGATACAAGTGTCATGGATACTCTACCACTGAATGGTAACCACGGCAATAGCTACAGCATTGCCAGCGGCGAGTACTTGAGCAACTGTGTGCAAATCATTGACCGTGGCTACAATCATAATGAGACAGCCCTAGAGAAAAAAATTCTGAAGGAACTCACTTCCAACTATATCCCTTCTTATCTGAACAACCATGAGCGCTCTAGTGAGCAGAACAGGAACTTGATGAACAAACTGGTGAATAACCTGGGTAGTGGGAGTGAAGATGATGCCATTGTCCTTGATGATGCCACCTCCTTTAACCATGAGGAGAGTCTGGGCCTGGAACTCATTCATGAAGAGTCTGATGCCCCTTTGCTGCCCCCAAGAGTTTATTCCACAGAGAACCACCAGCCACATCATTATACCAGAAGGCGGATTCCACAAGACAACAGTGAGAGCTTTTTCCCCTTGCTAACCAACGAGCACACAGAAGACCTCCGGTCACCCAACAGGGATTCTCTATATACCAGTATGCCCGCACTGGCTGCTATGCCAGGCACAGAAAGCGTTACCACCAGCACCCAGACCGATCCCCCGCCAGCCAAAAGTGGTGATGCCGATGATGTTTACTACAAGAGTATGCCAAATCTAGGCTCCAGAAACCACGTCCATCAGCTGCACACTTACTACCAACTAGGGCGAGGCAGCAGTGATGGATTTATAGTTCCTCCAAACAAGGACGGGTCCTCCCCAGAAGGGAGTTCCAAAGGACCTGCTCACTTGGTCACTAGTCTATAGAAGAGTAAGCAGAAATTTAAGCCAACAAAACCCATAACACCTGGTTTACTGTTCTGAGTTAATATAAGCAGTGGTAATATTGTGTGTACTCCTAAATCTTTATGTTGTTCTAAAGGGAAAAAAAGGACAAAAATCAAAAACAAGAAACAAAAACTTTCAGACTTTTTTTTTTTTTTTACTGGAATTTTTAGGCCAGCCCAGGGGAGAATGATAACTGCTGAAATTCCCCTCTCTCCACTCTGTCTTGTCCTTCCCCCCTTGGACAGAGACTTCATTATGTTAATGAACGGGATATGAAGAAAATGGCACTCTTTGGGGCCTTCTTGAATTAACGCTGTGTTTGTTTAAACATCTGATGCTCTGTTACTATTCTGATATGGACCTAATTTTAAAAAGGCCAGAACACGCATCTGAAATTAGTAACAATGATGCATCTAGATTGGAGTGCTGCACAAACAAACATAACAAAGCAAAACTGTTTATTATCAATCTGTATCACCTAATGGTTTTTGGTCACTCACAACTTGATTTTACCACAGCAGACTCAGCTGTGGGGTAAAACAAAATCAAATCCTAATGAAATGGAAGGGAATTCTAGAATTATATGCTAAATGCATATTTTATGTTTTGCTGTATTAACTGATGATAAAACTAATGGCAGAAAAATGGAACAATTTCTATGTAATGTACAGATACTAGCACTGCACATATAGTCTGCTTTCCGTTCCTCCAGAACTTGCGTCCCTGTTAATGTAGTGGAAAACAAACAAAAAAAACAAAAACAAAAAAAAAAGAACTTTCTGTTGTGCTGGTCTTGCAAGTTTGTCTACCAGTAGGAGCAAGATTTTCATTAGTTTTTTGGGGGCCATTTTTTTTCTTAATATTTCACTGGGCAAAATAATTAAACAAATAAATAAATAAGAATATCACTTTATAAGGATCATTTTCTAGTAATGCAAACACAAATTATTTTTTACAAAAAAAAAAATTGGATCTTCTTCCCTCACTCTGTATCTTTATTCAGTGGCTATATTGCAAACAGGACTTTTGCAGATTAGAGCAGGACAAATTTTATGTTTACAATGCACAGCTGATATAATACAAAACCAGTTGGGCAAGAAGTCCCTCACCAAGGCAGTAGGAATGGATCAAGAAGCTGAGAGGTATCTATAGAAATAGTAGGGACTTTTTGCATGTGAAAATGATAATCTTCTAGGAGTAAAGGCACCCCCTGGTTCATTCTTAGATCCTAGGTGAGGAACTTGTATTGCAGTTGGTTAAAAGAAATTGATTCACCCGTACTATAAATTGAAAAATCCAATTATTTTGATGTGACTAAAAAGAAAATTCTCTTTTCATTACTTTCCCAAAGAGGGAAAAAGTTATTTATTTGACAGGATTTTAAGTAATGTAGGATTTCAGGAGGTAAATTAGCAGCACAGATTATAATTTTTTTTTAATTTATGATCCATTTTGTATGGTCTCAAAGTTGAATGACCTCATTACTAATATTTGTTGTAAAAGTGAAACTTGTTTGCCAACCAATAAACAACTGATTAAGATTTAGAAGATATTGTTATCTATGTATGTACAATTAATCATTCACTCTCTTTTACTTTGTTTTGCCTTTTTTCCCTTCTATTTTCATATATGAAACTAGAGGATTCGCTAATCCTCTAAGGCACAAGTGAACCATGCAAAAGAAAAACTTCCCTGGCTAAATAAATTAAGCACAAAAAATTATACAGCTGTGGCAGATGAAGGAAACCAGAGAATGAGGTGGTAATGCTTGTGTAGGCTGAAACAAAGGGGACAGATTCCCTTTCTAGCAGGTTATATATAGGTTTGTTTTATGCCTATTATATAAACCATATTCAATCAAAGATTTTAAAGTATAGTATTTCTTTGAGTGTACAAGTTTTCTCCTTTGTAATCTCCATTCTATTAGTTATAGATTAACTTGTTTATGAAAAGCTGCTAAAAATGGTGGCAAAGAGAACATAAACCTGCAGTGAACTTCTCTGAGATTCTGCTTATAGTAATTTTCCTTTACTGTGTTAGGGGGAAATGATCATTAAATTCTTTCAGTGAAAGTCTCCAGTTCTTCAGCAGCCCCAAAACCTTCATCAACAATGTGTAAACATTAAGTCCAGGAAGCTCATGGAGGAATTGGGGAGCATTAGAAAGACTTTGAGCATTATTCTATGCTTTGTTATATATATAATTGTCGAAAACTTTCAAAACTAAACCCTATTCAGTTAGAACTTCATTTCTTAAGACAACTGAGACCATTATATTTACTTCAGATACTGATAGGTGACTTATACATCATTTAAATATAACAAAGATTCTTAACCAATGTATAAGATGATTCTGATGTCAGCTGCAAAAGCCTAATTTTCCTTTTCCTTCATTTGGGCTGGGGCATATATCATTTCTCTAAATTAAAGAATACAACAATGATTATGTTATCTCAATAAATTTATGGCAATATTAGCACCTGAGAGGTATTTAACCATCAGGTACAAAGGATGAAATTTGACTCTGATAGAAATCCATTTAGCATTCTTTAAGGTAACTGTCGAAACCCAACGTCAGTTGCAGATCTTCCATCTGACACTTGGTTTATCAACCAAGAAGCAATCTATGTAGGCACAAACCAGTCTAGGAGAAGCTTGTTTCATACTAGGGGAAAGCTACCTCAATTCAGCTTGCTGATCCTGCCAATTCTGGTTTTCCAATGTTGCTACCTCCACATTATCTTTTTTTGGTTTTTGTTAACTTAAATTTGAAACAGGTAGCCTACGCCAGCTTGTTATTGACCAAGATGAAGAAAGGTCATTTTGTCTTCTTCACAAGTAGAAAAAATGGTGTAGATAATCACCCAATACTATCAATTACTACCAACAGTATAAATGGGCAAGATTTTTTTTTAAACTCCTCTACATCTTTGTTGAGGGTGTGTTTTCAGAAAGACTTATTAGCAAGATCCCAAAGACACACACAGGAAGAAATGATTACATAAATTTTATGTAAGTATAATAAAATCATTGGTAGATAAAGCAATTAATTATACCTACACCTTTGAAGAGAACACTGTATATGTAATAAATTGGATAACTAACTTACCTATCAAGCCCTGTGACAGTGACAAAGTTCTCATTTCCTTAGTTTTCACTTTTGATTCAATATGCATTTCCATGTTCTACTGATCTGAAAGTTTGGGGGATTGGGAACCTTTTTGTTCTTGCTCTCTAGTCAACAAGCATTAAGCATCCACCATGTGCTGGACACAATGCTAACCACTCTGATTTTTATAGTCTTTTGAATAATAATGTACTCTCAACACATTTTACTGTACATCTCAACTGGAGAGGGAGGAATGATTTTCATTCAAGAGGAAACAGACATCAAACCCAAACTAAGGTACTTCTGATGTTATGCTGATAATTAGAAGTAAAATCCATGACTATGGAGTAAACCAGTTGGGTTTTATTTTCATGTTTGAATCCTTTGCGACATTTTATACTTCTTGAAAATGGTTTAATTTTCTCTTTCAGAGTTACTTTCACCTCATTGGACAGCAGTAGATTGAGAATGCAAATTAATTGATATATAAATGGTCTCTAAAAAAACATCACATTCATTACCAGAAGTTGACATCTGGAGAACAGTTGGTTAGAATTCCCTTGCATGGTACTCCTAGGGTGCAAAGGTAAAGCTATGTCCAAACCATAAAATGTAAGACCCCTGAATGTGAATTTACAAACATCTAAGCTTTTAGTAGTAATATTGAAAAATGGATGCAAACATGCATGTACACTATTTAAATATGAACATGAAAACTTCTTAAGTTTTTTTAAGTATTGAAAATGATTTAAAGAGGAAAAAAATTTAGAAGTCAAAAATCATCACAAAGACGCCCCCCCCCCAAATTTTATTGGTAGTATATATGTCAAGGGGTCGTACCTAGATGAGCTCTGTAGTTCTTTCTAGTTCTAATCTGTGATCTATTCCTTGGATCCATTAAAATCTACAAAATCCATAAATATGTATGAAGTTGGACTTAATTGTTTTTTTGTTGAGGCAGTTTAATATTAAATATTTTTCGTAAGGAATGGAGTACTGGTCTTGAAGTCAGGAAGAGTCAGATTCACATCTAGGGCTTGATGTACTCTAATTTTGGTGGCCCCAGGGAAGTCATTTAACCTTCCAATTCCCCTAGTTACTCTCTCAGATTATAAATTAAAGAGCTGCAAATATGCATTTGTAGAAGAAGTTGGCAAACTGAGAGTATCCCAGTATGAAGAATGCATAGGTCTAAAGCCACTAATGCCACTACCCACTACTACAAATACTTTTATTTTGTGTGTAAATTCTCAATAATTTATAATTAGAAATAACATAAAATAACTAAAGCCGTCCAATGGATCCGTGCTCTCATTGCATCCTATCTATGCCCTTCATTTTGCTTATCGGTGTCTTTCCATTGGGATCTCCTTCAAGTTCTCTCAGCATTATGTTGATAATAGCATGTTTATATATTTATCTGAAGTCAGTTATTTCCAATCTGATCACCAGTAAGACTTTTACCAAAGTCACAGACAAGAAGAAATTAACTTATATGACATTCATTTTGACATGGCTCTTTTGGGGACCAGACCAATAAAAGGAAAGAGAAAAAGGTAAGGATCCACACAGTTAAAAATGTATAATTGGTTCCTAACTAGATGATTACCAAATGTAGTATGGTATAATGGAAAGAGTCTTGGATTTGGAGTCTGAGGACCTTAATTCAAATCTTAACTTATTTGTTACTTGGATGAACCTGGGCAAGTAATTTCTCTGGCTTATTTCCTCTTCTATCAAATAAGGGGATTACACTATGTGAACTGTAAGACCTCTTTTGGATTTAAATCTATATTTCTATAAATATTCTTGATTCATTATCATATTAAATTTTGAGCTATTTATTTACACTGTACTGTGGGTAAAAATGTATAACTGCTTTGAATTTTTTTTGGCAGAACACTACAAAACTCTTATTCATGTCAATTCATACTTATAAATAAGAGAAATATGCATATTGTGAGCACTCCTTCAACTGTTGACATTAATATTCTTTTTTTCTATCATGAAAATATATTGGGAAATATTCTATCCTAGTAATATAAAATGTGTATGCTGTCTGGCACATTGTATGGTTTAAGTATTCAGATCAAATCAAATTTGATAATCCAGAATTACAAATCAGTTCCCAGGAGTGGATGTTACTAGCACATTTTTATATAGTACTGATTATTAACTAGTACTCCAGCACTATTAGCTCTTTTTCAGTTAGGTTAGATTTCCTCACTTCCAAGGATCAGATAGGAATTGGAAAACTACTAAAGTCAGGAGACAATATTGCTTTGAAGTGGTTTTATGCCAATGAATGTTCTATGGAAAGTTTTTTGTTTATGTCTCAAAATAGGTCACGTAATTTTGAGACCTTAACAAGAGTATCTTCACTTCTCCTGACTAAACATATCTGTTTCCATTGGAAATTGGTTTTCCTCCCTAGGTTCAAGGGAAACAATCATTGAAATATACAGCTTTCAGCCATACTTTTGCTTTTTCAGATGTCCTAATTTCTCATATCTGTACCGTTTGGGGAAAGAAGGGCTAGCTTCTGATATTGCAATCTGTATGATTTTGCAATAACAAAGCATGACAAATGTTTAGGCATTACATAATCTTATTCACAAACTGTTTTTGCATCATTTAATGAGAAAAGGAAAAAACAGCACTGTTCTAAAAATAGGTGACAACTTTAAGCAGAATTAATTTCATTCTCTGAAATTAAGGTATGTTCTATTGTCTCAAATTATGTTTTAGATTAGCAAACATATTATTTTTCTGTTACTTCATGTCCATTATCGGTTTTGCAAGGTAAAGTTGAGCTATGATTAAGAAGATAGATAAAACAACTCAGTGAACTCATGGGAAGAAATCAAAGAAAAGCATTACAACTGTTTCTGAGGAAATAATCTCCACTGAGATAAGCAAATTATCTACAGAGCAAATGTTAAAATAAATAAAATAGAGCACTAGGTTGTGAAGTGAATTAATTGATGGGACATGGCTCCTGAATTAGCAAAAGAATGATCAGTCTTTCCAATATCATTCCTTCAACATAGCCACTGATTTTTCAAAAGTTTTATTCTTTGAACCCCATTTATAGCATTATCCAGATACTGCTTATCTTGAAGATCTTAATATTTTCCAGATATTTCATAGTGTTAGGAACATGCCTTCTCAACAAAAAGGAAATGAGAAAGGCATTTGTTTACATTACTATGATATTACAACACAATTGGTACCCTTATGAACACCATATGAGAACTGAATAGCGCAATTCTCTAGAACTGTTCTCCAGAACTTCTGGCTAAATTTGAGGATTTTAAGGTTTTATGTGATATTGAACTGAAGGAAATAGCTTGAGAAGTTAAAAGGTTGGGCAAATAAACAGATATTTTCATTTTGATTTCTAGAAATATGCTTCCTCTCGCTATTCTAAAGAAAAGTTGCCAAAACTTCTCATTAGTCCAGAAGGATAGAAGACTATGAAATTGAAGGAAATTGAACTTGCCCCAAGGAAAGTAATAAATGAATTATCACAGCAGATTTACACTATGAATGGGGGTGGGAAGGATGGAGATGATAACAATATGCATTTAATTAAAAAACCAAGAGAATTTAGTTTTAGAGAGTATGTTGCTTCCCCAGCAATAAAAAAAAGTTTTTCCCATCTAAGTCTTCCCAGAAAGTAAGCAGAAGTAGTGAAGCTGCCTCTGCGATAAAACAGGTTTTTGTTGACTTCATAGACATTTTAAAAAATTCATGGCCATCACACATTGCCTTGTCTGCAGGGAGAATTCTCTAGAGGTGGGGCTCTAGCCATGCTGAAAGGGAAATAGCAAGGCTGCTTCCGAAGCCCTGAAGCCAACATTCAAACTTTTTTTTAATGAAAATACCAAAATCCTTTCAATTTCATAAACTCCTAAATTTTTTCAAGTGCTTTGCTTTAAACTGGCATTTTTTTTTCATTGAAAGACTGAGGAGAAAAATTCTTTGAAGTTTATATTTCTATTGAATCCTACAAGAATATGAAGTTTTACATACGCCCTTCTATTTCTGAGATGCATAATGCCTTGAAACTTAGCTGTGAACCATACAGATGCGCTCCTTCCTGAACAAATCTGACATTTCTTATATGACCCTGAAAAAAACCCAACCAACCAACCATGCTTTGGTTGTGAGCCACAGAAATCAAGATTCATGGAATAATCCTGCCTATTTTTCTTATATGCAACGATAAGATACACATAGCTCTCCATGAATGTCTATTTTGCAGATAATTTGGAGATGGAATTACCAATTGGAAAGACTTTTCCATACTGCCTTCCAGTCTGCAGAGTAAGATAGAGTGATATTCGTTAAACTTTTTAGCACATGTGCTATTATATTTAATGCCAATAGCTCTGGTTTTATTTTTTATTTTCAGAAAAATATAGGTTAAAAAAAGCTTTTTTAATAAAAAAAAATGGTATGGCCATTTCCTGTCTCTTAACAGTCATACTGTTGTATAATATTTGCCATATAGACTACCCTTACCCAGGACATCAACAATGTAAATGTTTTATAAACTGCAATCTGTTGCTTTTCCCTCCCTTGTACATTTTTTTCATATTTTTTTTTGGTTGTTCCTTAAATGCTCTGTACAATCACATGTAAAACCTCGAGCTAAAACCTCAATAAAAAAAAGTCAGTAAACAAATAACACGTGATGTCACATTATTATGTAGTGAAAACAAAATCTGGACTTGAGGAGTTTCAAATTTAGCCATAGTTACTGAAAACCACTCCCCAAATTTAAAACCAATATATTCCCTCTTATTTCCCTTCTACATACATACATTTGAGAAGAGAATAGGAAAGGAGGGAGAGGCAGTAATGTTTCTTATTTTTTTTTTTTTTGCCTTTTATTATTATATATTTTTAAATTTTGTTTCAAAATAGTAGTCAATTCCTGCAACTAGAATTCACTTATCTCATCAGGACAGAAAAAAGTTTGACAAAGTTTGACAATTAGTTAGAGAGGTGGAGCTGATCATCTCTACTTACCTGTCTTGGACCAACTTATCTCTTGCCCCACTCACTTATTTTTCTTACCCTTCCTCAGGCTAGAGATAAAAGGCTATCAATGTATTTCCAGTCTTTTGGAGTGAATGGAGAAGTAAACTTCAACTTGCAATGATTTTTCTAATGTTTCTTAGGATCATAGATCTTAAGAAAGGACCTTCAAAGACCATCAGCCCCAATACCCTAGTTTTACACATGAGGAAACTGAGACTCAAGGAAGTTAGATGATTTCCCCAATATCTTACAAATAGTAAGCATCAGAGGTTAGATTTGAACCAAAGTTCACTTCCTACTATACCATGCTAATTTCCTCAAACCAGAAGCTTGGAAAGAAAGGAAATTAGAAATATAAACATCAATGTTTAATGGCCTTTTTTTTTTCTGTTTCTCTTTCTATTCTGTCTGTCTGTCTGTCTGTCTCTCTCTCACGCGCACACACACACACACACACACACACACACACACACACACACACACACACACTTGAAGTCAAATGTTAAATCTAAAGATCAAGGAGCTTCACCTTGCATAGAAGTGACAATCTCAAATATTATTTAGAGTTGCTGAAGCTAATTGTGGTCCAGGACCCAAATGTTTGTGTATTATTCCCTTTTCCCCTTCCCAGCACTTTTTAGAGTAAAAATACCAAGGAGAAAGAGGGGAGGAATTAATTCAATACATAAGAAATTTAGTATATAAGCTGTCTTATAATTATCTTATCTAATATGAAAAAAGTTTTAAGGGCAGTGATTTTACTTTTGTATGACCATCAGAAAAAGAATAAAGATGCTTTTTAAGGTAGATACTTGGTCTACTAAGGACCTAAAAGTTGTCCTGGGTGCTAGATTCTGAACCAACAGCATTTGTTCTTCCTAAATTTTGCATTGGAGAAAGACAATGGAAACTAAGTAATTCTGGGGAAACTTAAGATCTTTCAGGAAAAAAAGGATTATTTTGAGCTCACTCCAAAAATGGCAGTTGCCATTGAGTGCATGTTTGCTCGCAAATAAAAAAAAAAATTAGCATTGACAAGATTTTCAGAGGGTAATTTATTAACATAATAAAAACTATTTTCAACCTAGCTTTGGCTACTTACCTCTGAGGGACATCCTCCTCAATTTAATCTCAGTTAACAGTGGCAGAAAATCTAAATGTCTATCCCAAAAGGCCCCAGGATGTTAACATTATCTGAAGACCTTATGTAACAGTTAGAATAGATGATCTGATCTATTCTGGTCATTGTGAGTATTCAATACCTTCAAGCACAAAATATTTAATCAAGGTGCCAACCAAAGGAATAGACTATTTTATAAACTTGAATGTTCATCTGAGTTTACCCTCTCACCAAAAAACAAAAACATCTGACTCCATAAGGGCAAACGGAGTCTTTTTTTTTCAGTTTATTTTCTTCTGTGACCATGTTTTACTCAAATACAGCCTGAATTCTTCTAGGGTGCCAAAAATAAAGTCACTGCCTATATGAAATAAAGTCACTGCCTATATATATATATGTATATATATGTATATATGTATTATATATATATGTATGTATTATTCAGGCAAACTGAAATAGTGTCCTTACCCTATAACATATCTCCTGAGGATTTCACAAATCTTATGCAAGGTGAAAGTCTCTTCAATTCATTGCAAATGATGGAGTGTGGGGGTGGGGAAGGGGAATTCACAATATAAAGGGAGGCAGTCATTGAGATACGGATTAAAACCTTTAAATCTCTTTGTTCAATATTTTCTATTTTCTATATCCCTTTATTTTATTCTTCTAAATTTTTATGTCCCTTCTCTGATCATGAAATAGTCACTTAATTTATAAGCATCTAGTCTTTGGAATCAGTGAACCTGGGTTCAAAGCCCAGATCTTTTAATTAGCATTATGACCTTGGCCAAGTAATTAATTTAGATTCTTTCTGGGTCTTAGTTTCTTTATCACTCAGAATAATACAGGCCTAAGCCTAGGTTCTCTTCTAGTTCTAAATCCCATGAGGCATTTCACATGAATTTCTTTTCATTATCTCATTTTTACCTATATAAATATAAATTGACTTGGACCACACCTAATACATGGCTATAAATATTCAAAATTGATACATATTCTTTCTGCCTAGCAAAGCTGTTGTAGTTGGGTTAAATTCATCTGACAATTATCATTCATTTAGAATTAGCACTTATTCGTTAAAATACCAGTTTAGGGGAATAACTGGTAGACACAGTGGTTTGAACAAATTATTTAATTCATTCCCTTTGCTTTTTATTCGCTCCTCTTGACAAAAAAGTGGCCAGATAGTCTTATCCATAAATCAATTATCAATCAAGTATTTATTACATGGCTTACATGTGGGAACTTTTCTAGCTGATGGGTGTAACAAAACAAAAATGAAGCTGCCCACAAGGAGCTTATATTTTATAAGGGGAACTAAGAAGTACATAGAGAAGTCTGTCTTCTACTTATGCAAAATAAATTCAAGGTGGGGCAGGGGAGAAGAGAGGAAAGTACATATAGTCTATTGATAAGTTTAAGGTCTCACATAGGAAGTGGCGTTTGAGCCAAGCTTTGAAACAACAGAGAAATTCCATTCATGGACAATATTCTGTGCATGGAACTAAGGGACGAAATGTCACGTGTTGAGCAGCAAGAAGGCAGTTCAACTGGAACACAGTTCATGAAGGTGAGTGATTTGTAACAGACTTTGACAAGTAGATTGGATTCAAATAGCGATTAACTTTCTATGTCCAGCAAAAAAGTTTTCATTTGTTCTTAGGGGAAACCAGTGGAAATTGTTGAGCAGGGAAGTGATGTGGTTCATCCTATGTTTTAAGAATAAAACTGTGACAGACTTTTGAAGAACAGACAGAAGATGGTAGAGACTTGATTCAGGTAGACCAATTAAGGTGTTATTGCAAAAGTCCAGGCAAGAGGTGGTGAAAACCTGCGCTAGGGCAGCTGTGTAAGAGGAGGATTACATGTGAGAAATTGTGGAAGCCAAATTAACACATTACAGTGACTAGCTGGATATGTAGGGTAAAAGAAAGTGAGAAGTTTAAAATGAATTTCAAGATTGCAAGCCAGATAGTGGTACCTCAAGAGAAGTTGAGAAGTTCAGAAGAGACGTTGGTTTTGGATGAAAGACTGTGAGTTCTGTTGGACATGCTGGGTTTCAGATGCCTATGGGATAACCAGTTGGCAATGTCCAAAGGCAGTTAATGACATGGTACTGAAGCTAAGGAGAAAGATAAGGGATGGATATGTAGATTTAGGAGTCCTAAGCAAAGAGACGATAATTTGACTATGGACACTAAAAAGTCACCAAGAGCATGTATAAATATTCTTGAGAAGAAGACCAAACAAAGTTTTGGGGCTAACCTAAAGTTAAGGGTCATGACTTAGATGATGATTCACCAAAGATCACATTGCTTAGAGGAAAACCAGTAAGGAAACAATGTTACCAGTACAAAGAGGAAAGAATATCAAGGAAGAGAAGTCAAGAAGGATGAAGATTAAATAAAAACAATCAAATCTGGCAATTAAGAGATTATTGATAACTTTGGAAAGAAAAGCTTCAATTGAATGATTAGGTCAGAAGCCAAATTGCAAAGTGCTGAGAGATAATTGGAAAAGGAATGAGAGGAGATGAGAATAGATAGCTTTTTCTCCTGTAGTGTTTGTGCTGTGGAGTTTCTGGGGTACAACCCTTGCCATAGATTCTCCCTGATCCTTTGCACAGAACATGAGGACACCCTCTCTCTGGAGTGACTCACTGACTCCAACCTGCCTTCGTACTAATAAGACTAGTTTCCTAGATAAAGATCACCATCACAAAATAATACTCAATTTCTCTTAGGATCCTAAGGGTAGCTCTATTAAGTCAATAGGAGTAATTCTTCTGCTTGCTACTTTAGCTTTTGAGCCCCCAGTAATGCATTTCTATTTATACAAATCAGTTATTCACAATAATGATGTTTTTTACATTTTAAACATTACTATATGTTTAACAATAAGACAAAAGAAATATTATCACTCTTATGTTAAAGTAAAAATATGAATAATAAAATACATCATAATGCCACATAAATGTCACAAAAATCCCTGTGGTTCTCATTCTCCTGTTATTAAAATATACTATCTGTGTGGGATAAAGTTCATATACTTATAAGAACCCGGTCAGGGAACTCACCTGGGAAGGAAATCCATGTACTCATGGCAACTCAGTCACTACAGGATTTCATGGCATTTGTTCTTTCATGAATACGTGTACCACACAAGACTGCTTCTTTGCTAACTGCTTGTCCATTCTCTAACTTAACAAATCCTTTTCCATCTTCAAATATAATATTCAGAAACTCATCTTATAATTGCCATAAAATGACATTTAGAAAGTATTACTGCTTAGTATGAATAATATTTTTCCATTTTTTGTTTAAAAAAATCTCTGCTTTTTAAACCATGAAACTGATCACACATAAATGACATGTCATTATATATCTTTCATAAGGTGATTTGAGTCTATGTATTTCTGTATATTTATTTGTAGTTTATTTTCTAACCCAAACCACTTATAGCCAGTTTGAAAATTGTTTCTTCATACACACATCTAGAGCATTTTTATTAAAACAAATTTATTTTTCTATTATTTTTAAGTATAAAAATGCTCATCTATAACAGCAGTATCTTACATTTTTTAACAGTTAATTTAAATCTTCTGTCTTATGCAGAAGTTCAATCAATAAACATTAATTGCTCCTATGTACCAGTCACTATGCTAAGCATCACAGATACAAAAATATGACAAAAGATGGTCTCTGCCTTCAAGGAACTTATAGTCTAATGGAGGAGACAACATGATATACCAAGCAAGCTATGTATAGGATAAAATGGAAGTAATTAACAGACAGAAGGTTCTAGAGTTGAGGGGTTGGCAAAGGCTTCCAGTAAAAGATGGGATTTTAGTTGGGACATATTTTTCTACGTGTTTCAACAGTAAGTGGCTCCATTTGAAAGGACTTTAAAGAAACAATATGTTATATTAGATGTCACTGAAGTCATGTCTATTCTTTGTGAACCATTTGAAATTTTCTTAGCAAAAACATTGCAATGACTTGCCATTTCTTTCTCCAGCTCATCTTACACATGAGGAACTGAGGCAAACAGGGTTAAATTACTTGCCTGGGGTCACCAAGCTAGTAAGTATCTGAGGCTGGATTTGAACTCATTAAAGATGAATCTTCCTGGTTCTCAGCTCAGTGTGCTTTCCACTGACCCAACTAGCTACCCTCTTGTCTGTGACAGGAAAAGCAATATCAGTGAATTTGACAGAAAGTTTTTAAAGGATGGGATAGACCTGACCATGTTTGTAGGGAGCTGGAAAGGGAACAGTATATGGGAAAAAGATTTAAGCTTAGATAAAAGGGATGATTGTGTGTCCATATGACAACATCAGGGATGCATGTAGAGAAATAACAGTCAATGTTATGCCTTAACTTTATGTCATTTGATCCTCACAGCAACCCAAACAGGTAGATGCAGCAATTATCCCCATTTTACAGATGACGAAAGTGAGGCTGGGAGGAATCAAGTGGCTTGTCTAGGGTCACAGACTTGTCTAGGGTCATGGACAACTTCCATCTGGCAGCTATGGAAGACCTGAGGAGGAGAAAAATGAGGTTTGAAATAGCTGCTCTGTGAAGTAGGATTAAGACTCAATTAGGAGTGACAGGCACAGTTGAGATCAAATTCCTACTAGGCTGTACTCCCCTGAACTTTACTATGACTCAGGACCCTCTTTATCGTCACATCTCAGAAGTACCCTCAGCTCCTAGGGCTCTTCCAAGAATCTCCTTTGAATAAGGGCAGCCAAACTAGTGGTCTCTTTCCCACTAAGCTGAATTCTTCTGTATTTCTCAATCATGTCCTCATAGTAGGTATCTTTTCTTTTCCTTTCATTCCCCCACCACTTTTCAGTTTTTTATGTGTCATCTTCCCCGTTAGACTATTAACACCAGGAAGGCAAAGCCTGATACTATTTTTACTTTGCATTTTTATTCCTACCACTTATCACACTGCTTGATACATAGTAAAGACTTACTACAGTAAATGTTTGTTATTTGATTTATATTAGGTGACGAATTGGCTGTGGATCAAGGTTTTCATGGTTTTCTCCAGCTGTGTATGGTACCATGTGAGTAGTAACAAAGGAAGGGTAGATTCAAGTCTGGCAAGGTTTGAGAATTAAGATTGAGTCTAAAATTGAGAATAGAAAATAGTGCAATGGTGAAGGGCTTAATTTATAAGGTAAAAGGGTTAACTAATAATAGTGAAGATTTGAAAGGGAGAAAAGTAAAGCCAGAGTAGGGGTGATGACCTGAAAATGCTTAGATGTAAAGGGACTGGAGGTCATTATGAGGAGGATTAAGTTTATGAGTGAAGCATGTCTGTTATGAGGCCCAATAAGTCTGTTTATAAAATATTAAAATCTTCTCAAGTCAAGCTCATTTTTATCTATCAATGATTGCTTTAATTCATGTTTCACAAGTCTAAAATGTGAAGTTTTTAAAAGGAGAGACATCTCAGAAATGGTAGCTGAAAGAAACTCAAAGTGAGGGTTTCCATTTGCTTAAATAGGCTCTTCCTGATGAAATAGACTGAATCTGTATACTACACGAAATAAAAATAATATGTGAAAACAAATGGACTGTTTCAAGTTTTCAGGCACAGAAGAAACAATCTTGTTCAATCATTCTGGCCTTTTCCTATCATTTGCATGATCCGTGACCACTTCTCACAGGAGTAAAGGGTCAGGATGATTTTCTGTTCCCAGTGACATGACTTAATTTAGGGATCTGGAGGAGATTACAACCCAATATATAAGATCTTATTCACTCTGGCGAAGGTTCTCCTAAAGCACTCTTTGGGAATTCAGCTATCACCTAGCAATACATCAATTTGGCATCTAACACAACCTGGAAAGAAATCTGCTCCTTTGTAAAACTGAATTGGCTAAAATTCCAGAAAGATATGATCCAAGTTGATGTAAAGAAAGAATGGAAGGCCTTCAGTGAAGTGGTTGAAAAGACACAGTAAGAACTTTATACCTTCTTCTGGATTCAATCTGGTCCCCAGAGTCTCATTCAGCCTTTGTAGCCCACCCAGACCATATTGCTTCCTTTCAATTTGAGCAAAAGACAAAAACTCTGGATAACCACAACCTTCTGTAATTAGGACTGGCATTGCAATCTGGAATAAAGGTACAAGCTAACGAGGAGACACCAAGGTAGAGTGGAAAGAATGCTACACCTGGTCTCAGAGCACCTTAATTCAAATCCCAGCTCTGTTCCCTTTCTACCTGCATAATCTTTGACAAATCGTTTAACATCGGAGGTCTCTTTCCTCATATTTAAAATGGGGGGGGGGGGGGTTAATTAGGTAAACTTTTATTTTATTTTTAATTTATGGGAAAAAAAACAAGCATTTCCAAAACATAGTATAATAAAAACATAACATAGTATAATATGCCTAAGATGCCTTCTGTCTCAGATTTTAGGCTATCCAATAGAGGTAGCTACACAGTAAAGTGGATAGAGTGCTAAACATAGAATTACGAAGAACTAAGTTCAAATCTAGCCTCAGACACTACATGTAGGACACTAGTTGAGTCACTGACCTATGTCTATGTCAGTTTCCTCATCTGTAAAGTAGAATAATATTAACGCTAATCTCCCAGGGTTGTTGTGAGGATCAAATTAAATATTTGTAAAGCTCTTTGCCACCTTTAAATATTGATAGCTGTTATTATTATCCACATATGATAGAAAGTATGACTATCAAGTCCTTAAACCAAATCTTCATTTTCTTTGACATTTAACACGTTTTATTTCAATTTTAAATTAAAGATTTACTTTTATCTTGAAGATGTTCCAAATATAATATCTCAAAAACTGAAGGAATGAAACTACATTCAATGTACTAGATGCTGGAGATATAAACACAAAAGTGAAGGCAATCTCTGCCCTAGAAAAGTTTACATTCTAACAATTGTTACCAGGGGAGGGTATTATTTTTTTCTTTTCCTTTTTTTTTTTTGGATGGGAATATCACAAGGATAATAAATGAGATCAAATGGCAATTGATTATCATACTCTTTCCAGAAGTAACATTACTATTATATTGATTTGATTATTATTTTCTGAGCAAGAAGCAGAAATTTGGGAAGTAGGATAATAGTAGGGCCCTCCCACAAGGCATCAGGCCAGGCAAATGTTTGTGGTGGATGGAGGTGGGACTGTCTTTTGCCTTTCATTTGCCTTTCATTGTATCCCTAGCACTTAGCACAGTGCCTGGCATATAGTATGTGATGGCTGATGCCATCTAAATAAAATGCATTAGGTCAATATGTATCCACTCATTCTTTATTTAGAACAACTCAACCACAAATCTGAGTTCCAAAATTGAATGAATGAACTACTTAAGAGAGGGCAATTGCCTAGTGCCTTCCTACCTTCTAGTAATTTATATTGGCTATAAATATTTTCACCATAACAATGAATTTTATACAAACCAAAGTGATTTTAAGAGTATTTGTTTCATTTTGGAGGGAGGAAAGCAAGGCAATTGGAGTTAAATGACTTGTCCAAGGTGACACAGCTGGTGTCAAGTGTCTGAGGTCAAAATTAAACTCAGGTCCTTCTGACTTCAGATACTGTATTCACTGCGCCCCCTAAGTTGCCCCAGGAATTTTTTTTTTTTTTTTTTAAAGAATGAAATTGTAGATAACATTTAGCCAGGGTTGTTTCTCAACTCTAAATTTGCAATTCCCCTGGAACCAATGCACAGAGTAGGAATTTAATAACTATTTGTGGAATTGAATTGGAAAGAACTCAGAATGTTTATCCACTGGGAACAGCAAGAGTTATGCAATGCTAACTTTCAGAAGAAGAATAAAGGTGAAATGTTTTGCTTTGTTTTCATATTGTGCTTAGTTTAGAAATCTAAGATCTCATCCGTCAGTTGCCTCTCAATTTTCTGCTGTGTATCACAAACTGGGCTAATTATATGACAGTCTTTTCTTTAAGATCGTTCTCCATACCTCCATATTTAATCTCCCCTCCACTATTATTCCAGTCTACTCCAACAAACCCAGGGAAACAAGCATTTATTAAGCACACTCTATTGGAGGTACTGTAGGAACTGCTCAGGGAAACATAAAATGACATAAAATAACATTCTAATGAAAGGATACAATTTATAGACAGTTATTTATTTCTGTGATTATTTGGGGAGGGAGAGAACACTAACAGTTTGAGGGGATTAAGGAAGGGCTGTCATAGAACACAGCACAGGAACTAAATAAAAAGATGTTAGGAATTCTAAGAGGCAGAAAGGCACAGGGATTGTATTCTAGGTATGGAATGCTGTCTGTGTCTTATTAGACAAATTTTTCACTAACCAAAATAAGGTAAATTTTGTTTTTACTGAGAAATATGCATAATAAATCCAGGAATTCCATAGAGATGGCTAGAAGCAATGGCCTTAGCTTATCTTTCCATTCCCACCCTTGTCCTGGCCCTATCCATGCTAAAGGAGATGTTGGAATGTCTAACTTTGAGTGGGATAGTTATGTGGAGTAGACAGATATCTCCGTATATAGAGATCAAAGGGGAAAAAATATTCCTAGTGTAGGAGAAATCTACTTGACATTTTCATAGTATGGTGGTTTTAATTAAAGAGTTACCAATCTGCCCTTATAAATTGTGTGTGTGTGTGTATGTGTGTATGTGTGTGTGTTCGTCCTTTGTTGCTGAAGAAGGCCATGCCTTCAGAGAAATAATGACAGGACTTGCACTTGACTTTGTTTTGAATGAGAGAGGGCTGTGCAGGTCACCAGCCTCACTTCTCCTCCAGAGCCATCCGAATCCAGTGACCAGATATTTATCAGGATGACTGGAGTAGCCTTTAGCTAAAATGTCAATGTCTAGCAGAAACTACTGTTCCCAGAAGCCACTGTGAGATTAGCAGAACAGTGCCTGACTAAAACCACATGCCCAGCATTAATTAGGAGACCAGAGGACCAGCAGAGCAAGGTGCCCAGTGGAAATATCACACTTAGAATATGCAGTGAGAACAGTGTGATTATACTACCAGAAGACAACAGTGCTTCTAGGCATTAGGTTTGTGGGTTGTCTTTCTGCCTATGTGTATTGGCTATATACATTCCTTGGATATATGTCCTACATATGTGGTCTCTGTGGATCACTCTCCTTACTGGTGTATGTATTAGAGAGATTTGTGTCACACACACACATACATATATGTGTGTGTGTGTGAATGTTCTGTTGTGACTTTTCTTATTGTTTTATTAAATGCCTTTGATTTGATATGATTATGTGCTCTGACAAGAGAAAAAATATACACATTGATGGGAAATGGTGAGCTACAGTTTTGTTTTATTGTTTTAAAGACTGGGTTTCGCTCTTTCCCAGGCTGGAATTACGACTACTTACTGACCTATTTCCACTGTGATTGGCATGGGAGCTTTAAACTGCTCCCTGAGCTGGTTTGTCCTTCCTTTGGCACTCTACTGGCCCCCCACTGTCAGGGGCTCACCATATTATTGTTGAACTTAGTGCAAATACCCAGCCAGAATAGCTTTCTGCAGCTCAGAACTCCTGAACTCAAGATATCCCTACAAGCTGAGGTTATGGGCATGGTTTTGAACGGATGAAGACACAGAGTATCTTGAAACTGAGGCAGCTGTTCTGGAGGCCTCATCTGTGAGAAAGTGGTTTTGAAGGTGTGACATGTGCCAAGGCACTGCCACGATAGGGCCAAGTTTAGGCAACAGCATGTAGCGTATCTTGGCTAGAATATAGAATGCATGAAAAGGATTCATCTGAAATAATCCTGGAAAGGAAGGCCTGAGCCAGGCTGTGAATAAATCTACAGCTGTGAGCTTGACACAAGTATTTCCCATACTCATCACATTTTTAGAGTTTCTTTCCCCAAAAACTCCAGTTAAAGCATTTTCCATCCTCATCACATTTTTACAGAATGGACTGTGATTAGCAAAAAAAAAAAAAATTGAGACTTCCATTGAAGCATTTTCGGTCCTCCTTACCTTTTTTAGGTTGATCTGTATCCCTATCTAATCTCATCACACTACCCAACTTTGTCTCTATATTGAACCTTATCTCTGATTTCAATCTCTTCATTATTCCCAATCATCTTAGCCTGGAATTTCTAATCTCATTCTAGGCCTCACTTTTCACATTTCTCCTTTTCTTCTTAAATAATAACTTCTTTCCTACTTGATCCATATAAACCAGCTATACTAATTCCATCTAATCTCTCTGCTTGGCTGCTGTTCCCAAAATAGTATAGTCATACTGATTCTGTCTTAACAGCCCCATTCATCTCCACTTTCACCATTCCACTGTATTGATTACCTACTTATTTTCACCTTTATCCACAGCTATAAAATGCCCTATTTGTCAGACCTCCTTGGCCCTCAAAGTCCTACACTATAATGTTTCAGCATGCCTTGGAGGTGCCCATGAATGAAAGGAGAGAGAGAGAGAGAGAGAGAGAGAGAGAGCACACGTGTGTATGCGTGTGATCCATAGATCAGGCTAGCCAAATTCAGAGAGGTTCATATCAAAGTTGGGTTCAGGGTTATGAATTTTTCAGCTACAACTTCTAACACCATTACTAGGAAGGACATAGAATTGTTGTGATCTGTGTTTATCTTCCCTACAAATGTTCCTTCCTTATATATTTATCCATGATTGATCTGTTTTTCTAATCTTAATGGTAAATTGAGTTCATGACTGCTCCTTCAGGTTTGCCTTAAAGAAAAGGCACAAAAGGTTCTAGCATCTAGACTCTGCTTTTGAAACTTAAATTCTTAACAATTACCTCTGGCTCTATATCCTTAGTTTATCTCAATAATACCCAACATCGGCCTAATCAGTTACTGATAAGCAAACACAATATTCAGATTAATTTAAATTTAATGATTTTAACAAATAATAATAAAATTATTAAAAAAATGAATAAAAATAAAAATTAAAAAGTACTAAATTTTATTTGATTAGTTAGCTTATTATGATATTCCTAACTGAATTTGAACTTTCTATTTTTCAAGACTGCTTAATTCAATTCAATATTTAGAAAGCACATACTATGTTTCAGCCACTATGCTGGACATAAGACAAAAATTACACAATTTAAGAGTTGGAAGGTTACCCCAGAGGCCATCTACTATAACATGCTGAAAAAGTGATCATCCAGTCACAGCCTGAAGACCTCTAAGGGGGGGAAACCTTTCTATGTGGACCATTTTACTTTTGAACATTTCGAATATTTAAAAAGTTTTCCTGACATTTGAATAAATTTACATCTTTGCAATTTCCAACCACTGTTCTTGGTTCTGCCCTCTGGGGACAGATGGCAAGACTCATCCTTCTTCCATATGTCAACCTTTCAAATGTTTGAAGGCAGTTACCATGTCCTTTCTCTCACTCCCATCCCAGGACAAATGTGCTCAGCTCTTTTAGTCAGTTCTCATAGACCTTGGACTTAAGGATATTGACCCTCCTAGTTGCCCTCCTTTGGACTCTCCAGCTCATCCATGGCCTTCTTAATTATTGATAAGAGTGTAATACAATGGTCCTATCATCTCTCTGTTCTTGGAAGCTATGCACCTCTACATGCAACTCAAGATTGCATCTTGTAAAAATTTGGCTGCCACACCACACTGTTGACTCACCAAAAAACTTTAGATCCTAACAAACATAAGTAAAGGCAAAACATATTCAAAATAAATGACAGGCAGTGTGGCATAACGAACAGATCAGGTTCTTTCATAACTAGAAAAATTTGGTTCAAGTTCTGACTCTCTCACATATCTGCTGTGTTACCTAGTTCTAGGCAATACTCTAAGAGTATAAGCTGAAGAGGTGTAGACCTGCATTGGTAGAAGGAATTTCCTCATCCAGTTCACTATTCTAATGAAGTCAAAGCAATAACAAAAGAGAAAGAGCACTAAAATCTGGAAGGATCTGGAAAGCATTAATTCTTTTACCCAAAACGTTCTCATCCAGAGACTCAGTCACATAATAGCCCTTATGATTTCTAACAACAATGGAGAAACACTTGAAATTTGCATATTTCATAGAAATGACAAAGTGATTTTGTTAGAAATTATTTCTCCCCCTCCAAAAAAGGAGTAGAACTATCTGTATGATTACTGTCCAGTAGATAAGAGATAAACTGGGAAACTCACCAAGTTATAGCTGATGAAAATATAGGTGGGATCATTCAAACATATAAAGAGATTTTATATTTACACAGATGTTGTCATCCTTTAGAAACAGTACTTCAGATTCAATAGAAGGAGCTGTGTTTTCCCCCTCAAAGTGTGCCTGATACCCAGGCATTTTATCTGTTCACCAAACTAGAACAGGAAATAACACGACCTGTAGGGTCTATGGGGAAGGAAAATACACATAAAAGAGAAATGCAAAGGCTAGACAGCAAAACAAGCAGGCAAGCATCCTAGCAAGCTTTCCACTTCCATGCAGATACACAGGGAAGGGCTGTTTATGCAAATGGCACCGACTTAACATCCCCATCCACTGAGCAAAGGAAAATATCCAACACTGTGTGCAATGCTTCAGAATCTCCAGCTTTGGCAAAAGAATGTCAGAAGTGAAAAAGAATTGACAATCTTGTCTTTCAGCTCAGTGATTCATGTGTGTGTACAGTGGAGATATAGTTTGTTTTCCTGGAGCCTCAGCTTTATGTTGCCCTGAAAGTGGTTACTGAGGCTTTCTGGAATAAACAAACAGTAGAAAGCTCAAGCAAATTCTATTTTGTTTTCTTTTTTCCCCCTTTCAGAGCTTTTGAAACATATTAAAAGGCAGATGGAATTAAAAGTGAATGACTTCTTTAAACTGATAGTGAGAAAGGTTCTAAGTCTTTGGTTCAGAACACTTGGCCCATCACAGAAAATTAGTTAATGTTTCTAATATGTTTAATTTAAAACAAGCTACAAGAGAGACCATCATGAGGAGAGAATACAAATCTTCAGTTAGAATAATTAAAGCTTAATTGTGATCTAATTACAGAATAGATTAAGTTTTTGTCCCAATTTGAAAGGTATTCCCATTGGATGATAATACCATATCAACAAGCTTTCTACTTTTAAAAGCCTGGACTATGGAACCTGGAACTCAATAATGATTTTTAATTCCTTTTTTAAACATGCCTTAAGGATTCTTAAGCAGTTTAATGGTCTTTCTATCCACTTATTTCAATTTTGAACATGATAGAATTATTAACCAATTCCTGTCAAGCCAATATAAATTCTAATAACCTACAAAGTTTTTATTTTTCTCAGGGGAAAATAAAATGCTTCAGGGATAGATCAGAATACCAAAGATTAAGTAGCATTCAGGGTTTCAAATAGAGCACAGTGCCTGTAGTGGTTGGTAATAGTTTTGAGGAAAGGGACTCAGTATTACCTAAGAAGATGAAAATGCTTACAATTCTCCAGACTATTGTAAGTTAGCGTGGCATGCTAGGCATAAACCCAGAGGCAGACACAAGGGACAAGAGGTGCTAGAGAGTCTATTCATACTCCTGTCAGAGGCATCTCAGAAAGAGAAAGTGCAAACCCTTGGTACAAAGAATAAAAGCTCTTTGATTAAATGTGCAGAAGGCACGAGGTCTCCAGAGCTGGAAAATGCTCTTCTGCAATTACGTCCCTATTGAGATTTAATTGTCCCATTAGATGCTTATTTATTTACTGCCATATATTAAGTTACTGTACACCACTAGAGGCAGGGGGCTAACCCACCAAGTGGTAGAACCACTTACTCTTGCTAGATACAAACACCTTTGGCAATTAATCTTTTCCCAGCTTTCTAAGAGAGACAATTAGTAGGTGTTTTTATTTGCATCTTATTTGGTAACTGATGTTTGCCCTCTTAAACAGTCACCTCTAAGTGCACCTCGACTGGAACTCTTTGTATGAGTGAGTGAGAGAGAGAGAGAGAGAGAGAGAGAGAGAGAGAGAGAGAGAGAGAGAGAGAGAGAGAGAGAGAGAGAGAGTATGTGTGTGTGTATGAGTGTGTGAGTGTGTGAAAGAGAAAGAGAGAGGGAGGGAGGCAGGGAGGGAAGAAGTGAGGGAGGGAGAGGGAGAGAAGAGGAAGAGGAACAGGGGGAGAGAGACACAGAGGGGAAGGGAAAGGGAGAGGGAAAAAGAGGGAGAGGGAGAGGGAGGGGAAGAGAAAGAGGGAGGGAGTGGGAGATGGGGAGGGAGAGGGGGAGGGAAGGATCAGAGGGAGGGACAGACAAAAAGAGACAAAAATTCTCACTTTCTCAAGTGAGAAAAAAGAGAAAGTGAATAAGAGCTGGGGGTGGGGAAGGACTACCGTTTTTATAAATTGACTTTTTACAGATTCTGTTACCTCTTCTTTGAACATTGATATGGGAAAACGCTTCTCTAGATCTCACCTCTATGAAGATTTTCTAACCTCTGTCCCTGGGATCAGGAAATCCTGAGTTCAAATCCAGCCTAATACTAGTTGTGCGGTCCTGGGCAAGTCAACCTCTGTCTGCTTCAGTTTCCTCAACTACACCAAGTTTGCAGTGTTGTTTTAAGGATGAAATGCGATGAGATATTTGTAAAAAAAAAAAAAAAAATGTTTGGTGCAGTACATGAAAGCCACAAACATGAGCTTGGACAAGACTTTGGGGGATGCAGATGAAAGGCCTAGCATGCTATGATCTCTGGGGGGACAACTGAACAGCGACAGTGCTTGCTATACAGTAGCCTCTATATAAATGCTTATTCCTTTACTCTTACCTTGGGAAAGAAGAAAAAGAAGGGGGCGGGGATGGCTGGGTGTATTTAACTATGATAGAAAATTTTGTTGCTTCCAAAGAAGAAAACTAATCAACCTATCTGTGCACTAGTAATTTTGTGTTTGGATTATATTTAAACTCAGAGTTTAAAGTGACTTAGCACTTTCTCCATTTTATGATGACAATGGAGGGCAGAGCATTCCAAAAATAAAAGAAAGGCAGGGATTGCTGTGGTTGTTTAGTCATTTCAGTCATGTTCAACTCTTTATGACTCCCTTTGGGATTTTCTTGGCAAAGATATTGGAGTAATTTGTTATTTCTTTGTCCAGTCCATTTTACAGATGAGGAAACTGAGGCAAATCAGATTAAATGAGTTGCCCAACGTCACACAGCTGGTAAGTGTCGAAGGCCACGTTTGAACTCAGATCTTCCTGACTCCAGTTTCAGTGTTCTATTCACTGTACCACCTAGCTGACCTCAGGATGGTATAATAGTAATAAAAATAATCCACATTGAATGAATTACTATAGTCAAGGTGGGGCTCTCCAAATTCATTGCCATAGATCTTCATCTCCACTGTACTACATCTTTGTAAAGATGCAGAAAATTTGCCTTTGTTATCATTAGATATATTGTTCAAAGAATATCTCTTAAAATAAAACATAAAGGAAGGTGTTTTAGAACACAAAAACCATGCAAAAAACAAAACAAACAAGCAAAGTTACAGCTCCACGATTTAGGGTAGATGACTGAGATCTCATACAACTTCCATTTCCATCGTACTTTAGCCATTTAAAAATGCTGTACATCTACTTCATTTGAGCCTTACAATAACCCTGTGATGTAGCTACTCCCAGGATTAATATCTCAATTTTACAAATAAAGAAACTAAGATTTAGAGGAGATTAATGAAGCTCTGAAGTGTCCAAAAGCGCGATGTCATGCTGCACAATGATAGTGAAGCTTGATTATAAATTAAAAATGCTATCCTTTGAACAAATGAATTTTTGATCCTTGGATTTTCAGGGTGTTTCCAACTTGTTTATAGTGGTGGATAAGATTTAGAATTGGAGGAGACAAAATGTATTTACTTTAAAAGTAAGATATTTGGAAATTGGAGTTTATCTTGATTCGTTGGGGACAGAATATTTTTTTTTTTTTTGCTAAGTCTAGGTTTTACAAATGTGAAACAGTACAAAGATTTACTGGGCTTGCAGTTGAAACTTGAACTGATGCACTGTTCTACAGTCTGGGTTTTTTTCTGCTTGAGTTAGTGTACCTGACTGTAATCCTTGAATACAGAATTTCAAGGGACAATCTCAGGCAGCAGTTAGCATGCATTCTTTTTCTGAGCCCACTGTTACCACAAGAGTTTCCTCTCAAAATTGCAATTATTATAAAAAATAACTGTAAAATACTTACCAAAAGGTGAACACCCAAACACCTAAAAATCTGCCCTCTCTTTCTAAACTTATGTAGATATTGTCAATACCCGTCCATTTGTTTTTCACTGCTAAATTATGAAACAAGGTAACTGAGATAAAAAGGTTAGAGTGAAAAATGGCTTCCAATATATAAATACTACAGTTTTCACCTGTGTTTTAATGGTCATGTCTTCTCTGTAAATAAAAAGAATTAATGCCTAATGACAAAACTGTCATCTGTAACATAGAGTTTTGAGCTTTCACCACTGTGGAGTACTTTAGGCCCTGCCTGGATGATATGACAATTAATTGAACTTGATGGGAAAAATCTTGCTTGGATGAAGCCTTGTTGCTGAATGGCCTGATCTCTATTAATTATCCAATCACTTTACGTCTATTGCCAGGAATAGATAGAAAAATGGATGAAAAGTTAATGGCAGATAGCTAGGCACAAATAGGGGGAGTGGGCTTCCACATGGAGATCAGTGGGGATTAGGGATGAGTAACTAAAAATTCTAGTTTGGGACCTTTAGCTCCAACTAATTTTTGCAAAAAAAAAAAAAAATATCTCTGCTTTCAATGAGTGGTCTATCTTATTACCTCTGTGCTTATTTCTTTCTTTTGGTATTTCTCTAACAACAATTTTTTTCTCCATATACTAGGATAAGGCCTAGCTTTCAAACATTCCATAAGTCTTAATTAAGTTTCTGCTATTTGTCAGGCACTGCGAATACAAAAATGTAAAAATCCCTGTCCTCAAGAATATTACATTCTATTAGAGAAGGCCATGTATATCAAAGTACATTAAAAATGTACTTCATCTCCAATAACTGTTTATCAACTGCCATCACAATTAGACAAACTTGCCTAATTGAAGAAGCAGAGGACCCTGGAGGACTGCATAGAGGCAGTTTATGCCAGCTGAACCAAACCAGCCATTACCTTGACCACCAGGTTCCCTTAGATCCAAAAGGAGACAGCCCAGAGCTCTGACCCCAAGAACCCTAGGCATAGCAGTCTTCCTCCCACCGCCACCACCCAGACACTTGCAGCCATCATAGATTGGAACAATTCTTGAGAAAGAAGGCCTTGCCATCTCTACCCCCTCCAACACAAACTATCTACCAACTTTCAGATCAAGTTGAGCAAACCTATCAAGGCATGTCTCTTTTAAAGGTGCATTTACCCTTTTAGGCTATAACAGCCTTTTAATAGTGGACTTCTATTAAACACTGTGCAGTATCTATGTGACTACAAGCATCAATATGTTAGAAGTGCTACTCTTGCACAGGAAGTAGTTTAAGACTCCACACAGTAGACATATGCATAATATACTCAGAGTTAATCTTACCTAGGGGCCAAGTGTACAATGACCTAACAGTATGATTTGAACAGCTCTGAAGAATGACATCATTTCTGACCACCACTCTTATCCTGTCATCCTCATCACTATCCAAAAATAACTCTCCCATAGCTGACTAAGAATTGACCACTAGAGATTCAATCTTTGTTACTGAGTTCAGTTTAATAAGCATTTGTTTCCCTAGTGCCTATTGTGTGCCAGGCACAGTGATAGGTACTGGGAATTCAAATGTGAACAAATAAGGTTATAATCTCATTGGGGGATGTGTTATATACAAATAAACATGACATAAAGTACAATGTGACCAAGAAAAAGGTAAGTCCCAGAATAGATGTTCTAAAAAAATAAAAAATCAAAACAACAGAAAACACTTCCAGTTAGGAAGGATGAATCTTTATGAAAATAATCCCTGAGCAGGGCATTGAAGAAAGAGATGGGATTTCAAGAGGTACTACAGTGGAAAGAAAGAATTCCTTCCAGGCAAGATCTATGTGAATGGGATTATGCAGAGCAAAATCATGAAACAAATAGCTGATAGTCTAGCTCAGGAGGAATGTACAGTGCAAAGGAAATAGGTCTAAATTAGGCTAGAAAGGGCCAGAATATGAACAACCTTAAATATTAGACTAAAACATGTATTTTAGCATTGAGTAATAGTGGAAATAAGGTTTTTGAACAGACAAATGATATGCTCTTATCTGTTCATCAAGAAGATTATTTTTCCAGCTGTGTAAAGGTTGGCTTGGAGAGACAAGAAGCTGAAAACAGGAGACTAGTTTGGAAGTTATTATAGTCGTCCAGGTGAAAGTGATGAGGACCAGAAGTAATTTAAGTTCTCTGAGAAATGGCAATGTTTCCTTTTTTGTCTTCATATCCCCAGTGCCTGGAATACCATCTTGCACAGAATAGGTATTTAAAATTATTTTCAATTAAATGAATTGTTTTGACTGAAAAGAAGGGTATGGATACAAGAACTATGCGGAGTAGAATCAATAAAACTTATTGGATTTTACAAGCATTCCTACAGATATGTCCACATGGGTGTGGGTGTGTTAGTATTTTAGGAAGAAAAAGTGAAGATGAACCTAAAATTTCTAGCCTCAGTAATGAGAAAGAAGGTAGTATCAAGAGAAAGAGATGTTGGGACAAAGGACAGGATTTGAAAGGTAGGAATGATGACTTCAGTTTATGAGACATCGAGTTTAATGTTCCACAGGCACAATGAGGTAAAGATATTCAGAGATTCTATAGGAATACAGTACTAGAGCTCAAAGGATAGATCAAAGCTGGATATCTAGATTGGTCAGTTATCTACATCAAAGTGGTAACGAATTCAAAGGTAAAAATGAGGACTAAGAGAAGAATCTTGGAGGACACCTAGATTTCAAGGGTGAGAAGAAAAAAAGATGAACTCCCAAAACAGAGACCAAGGAGAAACAGAGTAAAAAGAAAACTAAGAGAAAACGATGCTATGGAAATCAAAGAGATTATTAAGAAGGAAGGGGTGCTCAAAAGTATTGCAAAAAGATCATGGAGGAAAAAAGACAGACTCAACAATTTTGGATTTTGTAAATGTTTCCCTGTTGCAAAGATTAAATGAGAAACAATACTCTATATCACAAGCTGTAAGTGTAGAGTACTCTATCTGGAAGTTGCACATTGAAAGAGAGGTAAAATCGAGGACGATAGCTTGAAGGAAGTCACATGGATAGGGGAGGTTTATGGAAAGGCTTGTTTGAGAATAGAGGAAGCCTGAGATTGTAGAGGCTACATAATTTTTTACATACTTACTCATGTACATTTTGTCTCCCCCAATAGAATGGAAGCTCCTTGAGGGGTAGGGACTGTTTCCTTTTTGTCTCTGTATCTCTAGCACCTAACAAAGTACCTGCTACATAGAAGGTGCTTAATGAACACTGATCTTTAGGCTCAACATCCTGGATGGCTTTTTTTTAATGTTTGGAGGGGAGCTGAGTTAAGTGACTTGCCCAGGATCCACACAGCTAGTAAGTGTCTGAGGCCAGATTTTAACTCATGTCCTCCTGACACTGGGGCTGGTGCTCTATCTACTATACCACCTAACTGCCCCACATCGTGTTTTGTTTTGTTTTGTTTATTTCGTCCTCTTGTGGAGCAAGGTAGATAGAGTGTTAGACTTGTATTCAGGAAGGCCTAAGTCTGAATCCTGCCCCTATGTACTTAATAGTTTTGGGACCATGGGCAAGTCACTTAACCTCACTGGCCCTGTTCCTCATTATAAAGTGAGAAAGTTGCATTTGACTTCTATGGTCCCTTCCAGTCTAAATCTATAAGCGTATCATCCTTACAAGGCATTACTTCAAGTCTTTCATCATCCTAATTGCTCTCCTTCAGAGGTACACTAGCTTGTCAATGTATTTTCTAAAACGTAGGGCCCATCACTGGACTTAATACTGCAGAATCATCATTGCCTTCATAAGAAACACTGAGTTCTACGTTTCCATTAATACAGCACTTATCAGTAATTCCAGAGGACCAACGATGAAACATGCTACCTATCTCTTCACAATTTGTGATAGATTCAGTATGAGGAATGGGAAATATTCATTCTGATGTGTGGAAATTTGTTTCCCTTAACTATGCATATTTGTTAAAAAGGTTTTATCTCTTTTCTTCCCCCTCCATGGGAAAGAAGTGGCGAGAGAGAGACAGAGAGAGAGAGAGAGAGAGAGAGAGAGAGAGAGAGAGAGAGAGAGAGAGAGAGAGAATATATTTTTGTTAATTGAAAAATTAAAAACTTTTAAAATGATTACTTTGGCGACTGAGGTTGCAGTCAGCTAAATCCAGAAGTATTATTCACACAAACTTCTTTATCCATATCTCTCTCATCTTTCCCTTGTAAATAAATAAACCCAGTGTGGGACTTTAAAATTATCCCCTAAAATTTTTCATTTTATTCCTGCTCTGATATCTCATCACATCATAAATGTGACTCTGGGTTCTCACAGGTATTGGGTACTCAAAGGTGAGTACAGGCTTAGTAGCTCCTACCATGGTGAGAATGCTTTACAAAGGGGGCAAATACATAGGGAACACTATGGATTTAATCTGAGCCTAGCTAAATTCAGATAGGTTCATTGATAGAGGACCAGGCATCAGATGAAGGCATTTTTGGCTACAGAAACTCACTACTTTTGCTACTAAGGCATGAATAGAAGAGAACAGGCAACAATAGAAGGAATATTTTCAATGGTGAAATAACAGATCTTTGAAGCATGGAAATGTATCACATTTTTTCACATTTGTTCCATCATAATAATTTGTCAAAATATTTTTGAATTCTGATTCTGTCATCCAACCTGTTAGCTTCACATCATCAGAAAGAATATTAAGTTTAACATCTCTGTTTTAAAATAATTAATTGCAAATGTTGACAAGACAGCACATAAATAGACTTAATTTCAGTAAAGTAGGTGACAAGGTTATATGCTAATTGAGAAGTTGGGGACCAATGGAAAAAGGAGGATTCTTGGAAAAGTGTGCAGTTACCCTAGATGCAAAGCTGCTCAGATGTTCAATTTAGAGGGTTAGGACTTGAACCAAGGAAGACACCCCATATTTGCCACTCGTTGAATCAAGGCTGCTTGTTAGGGAGGAATACTTAACATGAATGTGTGTACTTCTGTCCCTCAGCCACACCTGGGCCACAATCATAGTCTTCTGAAGAAGTACCTTTGTGACTAGATTTAGGTCCCTGTATACAAAAACCAGTAACAAGGGGAGTGGTCCCTACCTGAATGACCCTAAGGGAGATAAGAGTCTAACAGCTCCAGGGTGTCAGGAAGCTACCCTTTAGCAATCAGCACTAGCCCCTGGCAGGGCTTATGGGGCCCTCCCAATTCCAGGAGGAATTGGCACTAATTGGTGCTAGAATGTGTAGATTTTTATGTAGCTTAAAGGAGTATGTGTTAGCAAATGTCAATCATTACTCAATTAGCCTTTTAGGATTACAAAATAATCCAGTCATTGGCAAGTTTTCCAATGTAGTACTTTAAATGACCCAAATTTCTTCAGTAATGGGAACCTTCTAGGGCCCTGGGGGGTTCACACATGACCAGAGCAACCATGAGGCAGTCATGGAGTTACTAACAATAGTAACTCACATTTACCTAGGTGCTTTAAGATTTGTAAAGTGCTTTGCAGACAATATTCTTATTTGACTCTCCCAACAACCCAGGAGTTTAAGTACTATTTGTTGTTATTTCTACCTAACAGATAAGGAAACTGAGGCTGGGAGTTTAAGTAGATTTCTCTATCATATATAGCACTATTAAGGGTCAGCTAGGTAGTGCAACAGATATAGCACCAGGCCTGGAGTCAGAAAGATCTGAGTTCAGATTTGACATCAGATACCAGCTGTGTGACCCTAGAAAAGTCACCTAACTCCTAATTTACCTCAATTCCTCATCTGTAAAACAAGGACACATAGGAGATGAAAATAACACACCATTCCATTATATTTGCTAGGTGACACAGAGGATAGAGTAGCCTACGCAGAATCAGAAAGACTTTTCTTCCAGAATTCAAATCTGGCCTCAGTTGCTTATTAGCTATGTGACCTTGAAACAGCTGAACAACAACTAAGTAGATTCATCAGACTATAAAATACATTTTTGGGAAAAGGGAAAAATTACATTTGTTTCTCCTATTTTTTATTTATATGTCGTATCAATAGATGGGTACCAAATTAACAAAATGACTACTTCATTTCTGGTTTGCTATGATTATTTTTTATAGCTTTAATTAAAGGATATTTACTAGGAAAATATTGCAAGGTTAGAAGTTACAAGCATTTCTTTCTAATACTTAGGGATTACTACCACCTCACTACCTGTGGAGAGATGGCTTAGACTTAAAGGAATTTTTATATATCATTCTCTCCCCAAGTTTACTTATAAATTCAGGATAGTACTTATTCAGTTCTTTGAAATTGTGTCCAATTCTTTATGACCCCATTTGGAGTTCTTCTGGCAAAGACACTGGAAGCGTTTGCCATTTCCTTCTCTAGCTCATTGTAGAGATGACAAAACTGAGGCAAACAGGGTTAAGTGTCTTGGCCAGGGTCATGCAGATAGTAAGTGTCTGAGGTCACATTTGAACTCAGGTCTGACTCTAGGCCTAGGTCCGATATAGATGTTGTATGGTAAGTCTATGTCTCCGCTATCACTGGCCTGCTTCCCTCAGGGCTTTGATGCTAGGACAGAGGGCTGGCTGTAAAATCCAGAATAAACTCTGGCTTTGGGAGAACTAGTGGTCCACTTCTCCGATCCATTGAAGTTCAAAAAGTTATAGCCATCTGCAATCACATTCACCTAAAACATCTCAGCTGAACAACAAGTGGGAAAGGAAAAAAATACATACAACAGAGCTAAACAAGCTTTAGGGAGTCATTTTGAAAATGTACTTTATTCACCATCAATTTACTCCCTTGCCATACTGCTCAAAAAGTAAGGACGGCAGCTCTGTACCAAATTCCTACTTTCACAGAGACAGTAGGGAAGTGTCCAGTTTCCATCCCTTTACTCTTGAGTGTTATCTCAGTAGATTTTTCTCTATAAAATGCCAAATTATCCCTGTAAAGCCTTTCAAAATTGTTAAAAGCAGCAACATTATAAACACACTAGCTGAGAGTCAAGAAAGCTTCTGGAATAATTTTAGTGTTGATTTTTTATGGGGGAGTGAGTTGAAAATGAAGGTAAGTATAGTTTCACTTTAAAATGCCACAACAGTTAGAATCCTCTCCCTGAAAAGGTTGCATTCAAAGTGCTAACAAAAGTGTTCATAGCTAAGTTCTATTCTAATTCCTCTGATTAATTTTGAATCATGTAGTTAAGTGGAAAGCTAGATGTTTGTTGAGTGATATGCAGACAAGATTTACATTATTAATTAAATAAACCAAGTTGCATCTCATTGAATGTGGGGATGAATGTTGTGAACAGAGTTCCATTAATACTACTAGTTCCTTGTTTCTCAAGGAATGCTACAATTAAAAGGGTAGAAGAAGACATGTGGTTTTACCTCAATAGTTCCTGGTACTTAATGTGTGTTCATCCTTCCTTGCTGAAGAAGACCATGCCATCAGAGAAATAATGACATGACTTGCACTTGACTTTGTTTTGAGTAAGGGAGGGCTGTGAAGGCCACCAGCCTCACTTCTCCTATAGAGCCATATGAGTCCAGAGACCAGATATTCATCAGGACGACTGGAGATGACCCAGGATGAGGCAAATGGGGTTAAGTGACTTGCCCAAGGTCACACAGTTAGTGAGCCTCAAGTGTCTGAGGTGAGATTTGAACTCAGGTCCTCCTGACTCTTGCCTGGTACTCTATCCACTGCACCACCTAGCTGCCCCTACTAAGCACTTTCTAAATACGTATTGACCTCACCTCTACCTTTGGGTCTCAGTCTTAAAATCACTCTGGGATACAAAACTGTACATATAGCTACAACTCAAGTAATTGACCATAAGTGATTATAAACGTTTCAGAGCAGCCAGGTCAAGGGCAAAGGAAGGTTTGGGAAGTTTTATATCATGGTAAACTAAAGGAAGGCAGCTAGGTGGTGCCATGCTGCACAGAACACTGGGCCTAAAGTCAGGAAAACTCATCTTCCTCAGTTCAAATCTGTTTTCAGACACTTGCTAGCTTGCGACCCTGGGCAAGTCACTTAACTCTGTTAACTTCAGTTTCCTTATCTGTAAAATGAACTGGAAAAAGAAATCACAAACTGCCCCAGTATCTTTGCGAGGAATAACCCAAATAGGATCACAAAGAGTCAGACCTAACAAAAACAAAACAAAACAAAAAAACGACAACAACAAAACCCAAAGGATCTGGAGCTTTACAAAGCTACAACAATCTACAGTGAGGATGCTCCAGGCATCTATGAATCCTCCAATCACGAGTAGGGTAGAAAAGGGTAAACTCAGAGATTGGAATTACTTTGGAATCACAAAAAATCAATCAACCAGCAAACATTTATTATCTATTGTAACACTGGGGACAAAAGGGGAACCTTCCCTTTTCTCAAGAAACTTACATTCTACTGAATAAAGCACCACCAGTCCCTGCAGCAATATCTCTCCTCCTTCCTCTGGGGACAGGTGCCTAGTTTAACTGAACTGCAGTAGAAGCTTTTTGGGAACTGATTTGGGACCCAAACAACCAGACACCTTCACAGACTGTCCACAGAAATGCTATGAATTAAAGTGCCCATAAACATCGTGCAACTGGGTTTTGCTGCTGAAATTATATGAGCTCGCAGCAGTTATTACCCTGAACTGTGAAAAGGCCTGAACAGACACAAACCATTTGCAGACAATTGTGCTGACATCCCTACTTCATTACTTTTAATAGAATTGAATTTGTGGAGACAAAGAGCAGTAGCTCTCGGAAGGAGAAATGTCCATTTTCCTATGACACAGAACACTTGTGTCCTGATGTCCCTTTTGGGTGGAACTTTTGACCAATTGTTAATTAAGATAAACTTGTTCAATTTAAGAAATGTTTCAGGTAGTCCTATATATCTATTTTAATTCCTGCTGAAAGAGATTAAATGGAGTCAAGGGATTGTGTTGAATAGGTCTGCATTGTCTAACCTTTATTCAGCAAAAAATGTATTGTGTACTCATTACAGGAAGAGCGATGTGCCTGGTGCTGTGATGGCGTAGTATGGTGAGCTAAATAGATTACTGAGGCGTCTTCTTGTTAACAGGGTCTTTGGTTATTGGCTAACAAGAATAATAAAGATTGTAAAGGAAGTCAAAGACTTCTGTCCACTGGTTCCCTCTTGCACAAACTTCACATCCTTATACCCTCTAAGTTGGTTCTTTCATTCAATTATATTAATAATAATAAAAATAATAATTATAACTAGCATTTATAGCAGACTTAAAGTTTGCAAAGCACTTGACACATATTTTGTACATAAAACACTGCGGGAGATTGATACTATTTTTATCATCCTCAGTTTCAGATAATCTTTCAATTCCTTTCAAGCATCCTCAGTAAGGAAACTGAAGTTAAGAGAAGTTAAGGGACTTTACTAAGGCCCTACAGGTCGGAGGCTACATTTGAACTCAGGTTCTTGTGAGTTCAAGTCTTACACTCTATCCAGTACACAATCCAAGTGTCTTCAGTGTAATCCTATCTACTTACCACATTGGCTTTCCTATCTTAAACATCTTCCTGATAACCTCTCAAAGTGATTGTTTTTTGACAAATATTTATGGCATCTGTAGCAATTATTATTTCATTACTACCTAGTTTATCTTCCTCCTAGTAATCTTCTTTAGCGCTGCCCAGTCAATTTTTCTTTTATTTGTATTCCCTCGGAATTTAAGAATACAGTTTGTAATACTTTATCATTCATTTCATGTTGCCTCCTAGCTTCTGTTATTTCTATTTTTTTTGTCTAGGAGTAAGGTTCCTTTATCTGTTATTTATGCCAAATAGAAATAATCACAATAACTCAATGTCCCAGAAGGGGAAAATCCCAAATATTCCTAATTTAATCAATCAAATCAACAAACATTTATTAAGTGCTGTCCTATTGTATGCCAGGTACTGTGCCAAGTGCAGGGGATACAAAAGAGACAAAAAGACAGTTTCTTCCCTCAAGGAGTTTGCAATCTAAATTGTGCATATTTCCAACTAACCCTTGGCTTCTTATAGTTGAGACAAAATCAGGACGCAGGAAATACTTAGGTAGAATAATTAATCAGAATGTGTTAGTGTCCCTACTACACAGGCATGGGGAAAGAAAACTGAGTAAAAGTAGATCTTCTAAAATTTCCCAAAGTTCTTCTAAATCCTTAAGAAGTGATCACAACAGGCAGATTGAGGCTGAGATCTCTTTTCCAAGAGGTCTGCAGAGGCCCACCTGCCCCACTCCTCTCCCATCTCTACTACTGCTTAGCTTTTCTTCCAATTTTTCCTTTTGCCTTTCGTTGTCCCTGTACCTCTGATTCTTTCCAGGCTGGCTTACTGAGGCCTGCTCAGGATTGAGGACAGCATCTCTTTTCCACAGTTGTTATTTCTTGAGGCATATAGTGATCTTCATCTTCCTCTCATCTACTCTCCTATAGATTATGTTTCTCTTTAAAAACTCCCGGACAATTCAAGTTTCCTTCCCTCCACCCCAGCTCAATGATCATAATAGTTCAAAATTGTTCTCCAAGCTAAGAGAAAATGTTTATCTCTGAGAGCTATAAGTCCCAGTAGTTCAGTCAGTTCTTAACCCTCTATTAAAGTTTGCTTCTCCAACAAGGTTGCAAGGGTAGGGACTATATTTGTATTATCCATTATGCTGTTAATGATAGAGGTGTCTAGAGTATTTACTGCTAGCATTGTCAATGATTATTTGAATGACCTTGAGGAAGTCATTTAACTTTATTGTATTTCATTTTCTTTTTCTATTAAATGGAGGTCATATTATTTACCCCAGATATTTCAAGAAGCTCTCATATGGAACAAATGAGACAATCTATGGAAAAGATGTTTGGAAAACATGAAGGACAAGCTAAAATAATCTGTTAGTCAGTTCTATGCTCACAATAGGCATCTAATGAATGGTAATTCAACTCAGTTGGCACTTATAAAGGAAAACAGATAAAATAATACATAGACCTTGCCCTCAAGGAACTTAGAAACTGTAAACATAGGACAGATAAGACATGTACACAAATAATAATAGTGTTTATAATACAGATTAGAAGATCTACACCAAAACATGGGTTAGAATATTTTAAGTGCAAAGGGAAGATCCAACATGTTAAGAAGGACTGGGTAAAACAAAGACAATTCTGTAAAAAGAATGAAAAATAAGCCTCAATTTAGTGAAATCTTAATACAACTATTTGCATTAAACCATATGCTTGGAACCCAAAGTGTTTTATACTTATAGAAATATAAGGAAAAATTCAATCTCAATTTACTCACAAATAAACTAAATACTGTTTGTTAGTATTTCTCTTAAGCTTTCTGGAAGTATGATGGGGAAGGAAAAAGAGGCACTGAATTTTTGGAATCAGAGGTCCTCAGTTTGAATCCTGACTCTTCCATGTAGTACTAGTGGGAATTTGGCAAATCCGTTAACATCTATAAGCCTTAGATTCCTCATCTGTAAAATAAAGAGGCTGAACTAGATAATCTCTCAATTCCTTTCAAGCTCTGAATCTTTGATCCTATAATCTTTGTGTGAAACTCTTATCAAGTCATTAATTATTTGAAATATTTTCTATTTGATTCCCAACTATTTTATCTCTCCTGTGTTCAAACAACTGAGGAAAGTCATCCCAAGGATATTTAAGGATGAAATTAGAAAGAGATCAAAAAGATGAAAAAAAAATTACAAAGACAGTCAAAGACTTTTTAAGAAAAATTATAAATTCTTTTCAACATTAAGAGCAGTGGGGCCCACACCTAGATGCTAACATAACAGTCCCAAAATGACTACTTACAGAAGTAGAAATAGCACTAAAGAAAAAAAATCAGAAAAATAGCTAGACTGTGCAAAGTGTATAAGAGGTATTCATGCTGGAGTAGGGCGCAACTTTGAAAGTGTTTCAGTATTGATTATCAAGATATTAAAGGTTAAAGAAAAAATAGGATTTTATTTCACCTCTCCCTCCCTGCAATTCCACCAAAGTTTTCTGAAAGAATATCTGTAGCTATCAACCTGTGTGTATGTCCTCATTTATTCCAGATTTTTATGAGAATATGCATTACATATGCATTAATATACATTATTATAAAATACATATATATGCATTAGTATACATTAAGGACACCCTTGATGAGAGTATCAGAAGGGAACTGGAAAGCTTCATGAATGATATTACACAGTGCACCTTGTCTTTACAATCACACAGTTGATTTCAAGGCATAATTATTTTCTGGTGTGTGCGTGTGTGTGTGCATGTGTGTGTGTGTGTGTGTGTGTGCATGTGCATGTGTAATCTAGTGTAGCAAAATGTCTCTTCAAAGGTTCTCCTCCAACAAGTTGTTTTTATTCTTTTGTGCCTGAAATCATACAAGATTACCTTAAAAGATACTGGAGATAGCCATGTCCAATGATCTTGTGATTATTTGCAAAAAGTAAACACCCTAAGGTTATAGAAGTAAGCTATTATATAATAGAAGTCGAAGGGGGATTCACTATAGTTGGTGAGTTCTTCCAAATATTCTTGTCTATAACTGGCACTTTGCTGACTACATGAAGACCTGAAACATTACAAAGGCTCCTACACAATGTCCAAAACAATGATCATCATTTGGCAAAAGGAAGAGAAAAATAATAGACAGTCTGTGTACTTCACTGTTATCTACATGATGTGAATAGAACAGAAAGACAGTCCATGGGGTGGAACTCTTGTAGCAAATTTATGGGGTTGCAACGGATAGGGAGGAAAGGAAGGCATAGATGGAATTCTACTTGACTATTAATGAGATTAAAGATCCATTGGAGGACTGATGTTCATCAATTTATTTAAGGATCTTACATAAATTAAAGGATAGGCTTTCATGAATGAAGGGCAATGTAAATGAGAAAAGCGTTTTATACACAGTGGTATAAAACTTACCAGTGACAATTCAAACTGGCAGTCTCTTGACAAAGAAAAATTATTAACAGGCATGGTCGGTTGAATATGGTTGAAAAGTAGGGTTGAACCTGTCTTCTTGGTAGTATTGTTTTCGTTGTTCTTGTCTTTCTTTCTCAAAGAGGACCATACCATATAAGTGATTTAAGTGAATTTCAGTGAGGGAGGACTATGCAAAGTCACCAGCCTCACTTTCTTCTCTGGAGCCATCTCTTGGTCATAAACAGTGTCTTAGAGGATCAGACTGGCTGAGCTGGCATGAATAGGGAACAAGTCTGGATTGGGGAGCAAAATAAAATGAAGCTTAGGTGACAAGCTGGGATCAGGGCTAGAGAAGTCAAAGCAGGGTCAAAGAACAGAAATGAGACATGTTTTAAGATGAATGCTGGTGAATCTGAATATATCTTAAGGAAAATGACTGGGATGCTGGGAGATTTGGAAACCATATAATTTGAAGAACAGTTGAAGAAACTGAACAAGGTTTGGATTAAAGAAGGGGGTACTTTGGGAAGCAGGAAAATTGCTTTTAAATATTTAAAGGTTTGCCACGTGGAAGAAGTCTATATTCTGTGTTGCTCTGGCAAACATTAGGAGGTGGATGTCACAGAGAAGAAAATTTTAGCTCAGAATAAGGAAGAACTTTTTAACAGTTATAGTCCAAAAATGTAAAGAAGTTGACCATCCCTCAAGACATTTAAATAGACATGTGCTAATAAATACTTAGAAACTGACTTGGGGGAAAATTATACACAACATAATTTTCAATTTAATCTGCATTATTAACATTTTCTCCATCACTTTTCCAAGTCTTAACAATACAAAAAATAAAGCCCTGATTTATAGCATTTGCAAATTTTTGATGTATAAGTACTCACACTGAAAATTTAATAATACCCTCTCATGAGTCAGTTAAAGCTGACTCCATCACACTGCTGCATTGAAGAAAAGACTGGTCCACATTCTCCTCTCATGAAAGCATTTTTCACATACGTATATTCCAAGAGCAGTTATAAAAAGAAGTATTGGCACCTGAAACAAGATCACATGTGTGGGAGGGAGACAGGGGCATAGTACTATAATCACCTGATTTCTTCCAGTGCACAAGTGAAGAAGGTCACTTAATCCACTTTCTCAACCCTATTTTTTACAAAGCAAAAGATGGAAACCTTTTTGGAAATAATGCTGTTTCAATTTTTATTTATCTAGCATGAATGTAACTATAGTTAAGACAGATTATAAAAGACAAGTCAAGAAACTGCTAGCATTAGTGGAAAACTATCCAACCACAGATGCAGTTGTTCTTGATAGAGGGAGCAACCCCAGTTTCTAAAAAAATCTGGCCCTTGCTAATATTGGATTTAAGAGTTTCTTCAAAAGGGGCGTCATAACAACAAGATCCTAGGGGCAGTGTCCTGGGGTATATTATGAAGTAGAATGGCCTATGATCTCAAGGTGAGGAGTGAAGCTAGTAGCCCTCAGAGAGAGGAAGCAGGTCCTGTGATAAGGTAAGCTCAGTACCCATTTCCTAGATGACAGCACTTTGGGGCAAAACACCTCTCATTCTAAACCAGATAAGTCTCTCTAAGACTACTGTCAACGTAGCTTCTTTTGTCCTTGGCAATCATGCATTTTTGTAGATCCTACTGGGATATTCACAATCTTACAAGCCCTTCTTCAAAAACAGGTTATGAAATTTATTAAGAGTCAAACAAACACTGATTGCTTTGGGTAACTCTTACCTCAGAGACAAATACACAAATCATTACTCATCAAAATGAGGATATTAGTTCAGCCAGATAAGCTACTTTATATAGAAAGATTAATTCTAGTAACTCCAATGATTTTCGTACAATAGTCCTATTCAGAAGGCATACAAAGAGAATGTTGGTGGATGGGGCTAAAGTTTATCTCCAATTGCCTTTTGAGCGTTATAGACTTTTGAACTTATAGACTTTTTCAGCACATGTCCAATACAGAACTCATTATCTTTCCCCTTAACCCCTCTCCCACTATTTCTGTGAAGGGCACCACCATCCTCCCAATTACTCAAGTTTACAACCTAGATATTATCTTTTATTCCTTACTCTCTCTCAATCCCTGCTTACCATCCAGTCTGTTGTCAAGTCCTCCAGATTTACCTCTGTAATGTCTACTGTATATGCCCCTATCTCTTTTCTGATACTGCCACAACCCTGGTACAAGGCCTTCTCACCTTATACACAAACAGGCATGAAAGCTTTGAAAGTAACCCAACCCCCTAGACCATTAATTCTGCTGCCATACTGGCCCTTACAGTCAAGCAAAGCAACTACTGTGAACAAGGCTAGTCATTCTCACCAGTTGCCACTTGCAGGGGAGGTAAGCCAGCAAATAACTCTGAGGTAGAGACAGGAAGCAGCATATTCCAAGCAACTCAATATACCATCGCTACTGCTTCCAGTAAGACAATGATGGAAACGGCCTAGGATCCTAAGCCCAAGAGCCTTGGAAATAGCAATGCCCCCAAATCACCAGACTTGCTTCCAGACCAGTCCCCACAGCTATAGTTGAGAGGAAAAATCATTGTGGAGAGGGCGCCCACCTTACTCATCACTACCAGTAACGGCCACCAGCTGACAGGCAGAGGAGCCATGGAAATGGCAGCACCTTCCAGCCCATTGACCCTGCTTCCAGTCCAGTCATCAGAGCCATCACCAAGTGATATGAAGGGGCCAGCCATCCTCACCAGCTGCAAGGGAGGCAAGCCAGTATAGCTGAAGCAGCAAGATACCTTGAGGGAGAAACAGGAGGCAGAATGTCCCAGACAAATGAGACCACTGCTACCATAACTTTGACTATAAACTTCCTTCAGATCTTGGTTGAGACAGATCAGGACTCTCAACTCAAGAGCTTAATAATCCTTCTAGTCCAGCAGTCATTGGCCATCATCTGAGGAAGCAGCACCTGTGAACATGTAGCCTGGCAAATACTCCTCCAGGTGTTGCAGGCCACAGCTACTCAGGACTCAGAAAAAGAAAATCCTAGCCACCAAAGTCCTAGGCAACATCAAATGGTTAAAAATCAGAAAATGATATTATTTTATCAATGGAAATAGCATTTAAAAAAGAGGCATTAACATCAGCTTTCAGGCTGTGCCCTATTAATCATGGAATTTTTCCATCTGAGATGAAGTTGAAACCTTCCACATGTGTTGTCTTACTCAACAGAATGTAAGTTCTTGAAAGCAGGGACTGTGGCACTTTTCTAATCGTATCCTTAGCACTCTATATAGTGCTTTGTTTAGAGTGCTTAATAAAAACTTCATTCATTCATTCATGCCTAAACTATTTCAGTAGCCTTCCGGTTGGTGTCATCAAGTCTCTCCCTACTCTAATCCACCCTCCACTCATCTGCCAAAGCAATCTTATGAAAACATAAATCTGACCATGGAATCTCTCTACGCAGTGAATTTCAGTGGCTCACTATTTTGACTAGGATCTAACATAAAATGCTCTATTTGGCTTTTAAAGCCCTTCATTATCTGACTCCCTTTTACCTTTTCAGTCTTCTTAGTACTTTAATGTAATCTAGGGGTGCTACCTCATTGCTGTACCTCATATAGGACACTTCATCTCCTGACTCAATAAATTCACCCAATGTTTAGCACAGTTCCTAACATATGGCAGACACTAAATAAATGGTTACTGATTAATAAATCAATTGGATTGGTTATCCCTCCCATACCTAGAATGCTCTCCTGATTTTTCTTTGGGTCCTGGCTTCCTTGGATTCCTTCCAATCTCATTTAAAATTTTCCCTTCTATAAGAAGCCTTTCCTCATTCCCCTCTGGGGAGGCTCACTTTGCATTTCTTCTGTTGGCTTAATCTTGTGCTCTGTGCTATCTTGTGCTGTACTTTGGTATTCAAAACCTCACACAAATCTCAAAAAATATCTTTGGAGCTAGTGTCTTCCCTTTGAGATGACTCTACTTTAACACAAAACATATGCATAGCTGTTTGCTTGTTGACTCTCCTTGAGGGTAGGGACTGTTTTAGCTTTCCTTTATATCTCTAGCAAAAATGCTTGTGGAATTGACCTGAGAAAAGATATTAACAGATAGAAAAGAATACTAGAATGTAAGGCTGCAATTTGTAGGAAAGGTTAACTCATTGCCTCAGCATGAATGAATGAAAGCTAAAGCCTTTATTTAGCTCTTACTATGTACCAGGCACTTTGGTAAGCTCTGGGAATATAAATATAAGCAAACAAGAGAATCTCAGCTCTTAAGTAACTTACATTCTGATGGGAAAAGACAACACATAAAAGAACTAGGAAGACGTGGGGTGGGGGGAAGGTTTCCCAGAGGGAGAAGGGGGATGTCTATAGTTTTGGGGTTTGGAAATGACTAGGAAGTGAAAGAGAGGTCTGGTTGCAGACAAAATAAGACATAAGCTTACCTTCACTCTCTGGTTTTTTATTCTGTTCCAACCTGCAGTGCATGTGGATATAATGGACATCTCAACTGTTGTTGACTGTGTTAAAAGTTCTTTATTGAGTTTCTCTCTCCTAAGACATCCTGTTGTCTTTCATAATGTTGAGGAATTCCTTACCCCAGAGGTCTGAGGATCCTGGTGGAGAGTTTCATTGGAGGTATTTAAATCAAGTGGCAAGGTTACAAGAGAAAAAGTTTAATGTGCAGCAGGTGATAGGCAGTTATCTGGTGGCTAGCAACTTCTGAAAAAAAGGAGATGCGCGCACACACACACACACACACACACACACACACACACACACACACACACACACACACACACAATGGGACCTCAGGGTTTCTAGGAGTTGCAAAGATCAGTTTTACTGTGTGGGAATGTTTTCTCTGCAGTTAATCCCATCTGCTCTTGGTGGGGCTGAAGGTCTCCAAAATAGTTAAAGCCTCCTTCAGAATAGAATCACTAGATTTATCCTGTTTTTGAATAATATACGGACTGAGGATCTATCTCTATTTGCATAATTCTGTAGCTCCTTTTGGTGGGGGGCGGGGTGGGAGAATATATCTTTAAGATTAACTTTTCTAGAGAGAAGAGTCTTTTCCCTAAACTCATAGCCTGCTTCCTCTATATTAACATTCCCCAATCTCTCTGATTTATAAAGCCCCTTACTTAGAATTTTCTTTCAATTAACTGATAAATGGCAGGATCTCTCTTTAGCTCCCCAGCATAATGATAAAACTTTAATAAATGTGAGAGAGGAAAAAGAAGAAAACAGAAAGATCATAAGGAAGTCTGTATTTGAGTGAATATGCGTCTGAATTTCTGACTTCTCTGTCCGTGGTACTAATTGTTGTACGTGAAAGTATTTTTTTTAAATTTTGAACTCAACAAGCTCCATTAATTAAGCATTAAGCATTTCTATATACAAAGTAGATTAGGATAATAAACATTTCAGGTGAAACAATCAATTTCCATTATATAAAACTTGTTTTTCCTTTTAAGTATGTAATAAATGCATGACTACTTTGAAAGGTATCCTGCTTATCTTCCCAATTTCCTCAGAAGTTGTCCATTTCATCATTTTTATGGCACAAAAATATTTTATTTACATCCCACAATTTGTTTAGCCATCTCTGACTATGAGAACAAACCCTTAGTTTCCAATTTTTCGCTATGCAAAAAAACTACTATAACCTTTTTCTCTTTGATTTCTTTGGAGTGGAGCCTCACTGGTAGCATGACTGGCTCAAAGAGTATGCATAGGGTCGTAACTTTCTCTTTTATTATTATTAATTCATTTGTTTTCAGTTTTCTACAATCACTTCCCTAAGTCATAGATTTTCTCCCTGTCCCTCCCTGAGAAGGCATGCAATCTTATATGGGTTCTACACATACATTCTTATTAAACACATTTTCACTTTAGTCATTTTGCATAGAAGAATTAAAATGAATGAGAGAAATCAGGAGAAAAAACAAAACAAAACATAACACAAGAGGAAATATTCTGCTTCATCCTGCGATTCACTTCTGTAGTTCTCTCTGGATATGGAAGGCATTTTGCCTCAAGAGTCCATTGGGAATGTTTTAGGTCCTTACATTGCTGTGAAGGGCTAAGTTACCAAAAAAATTCCTCCCACACTGTGGTTGTTATTGTCTACAACGTTCTCCTGATTCTGTTCCTTTCACAGAGTAGTAACTTTCTAAGCATAGTTACAAATTACTTTCCAGAATAGCTGGTCCAATTCAGAGCTCCAGCAATAGTGTACAAATGTACCTGTTCTCCAATAGTCCCTTTAGTCTTTTTCCTTTTTTTTACCATCTTTGTCTGACAGATATGAGGTGAAACTTCATAGATGAGTAGAGATTTTAAAAATCCAAGATTACTTTGAGGTTTGCAGTTCTTTACACATTAACTCATTTGATCCTAAGAATAACCATGGGAGGTGGGTGCTATTATCTCCATCTAACAGATGCAAAAACTGAGGTTGAAAGAGGTTAAGATTTAACATGGACTCTATAATGACTAACCAGGGGTGAGGAACCTGCAGTCTTGAGGTCACAAGTGATTCTGTAGGTCCTCAAGTACTGCTCTTTGACTGAATCAAGAGCCGCACTTGAGGACCTAGAGGGCCCCATGTGGATACTAAATGTTAGAACTTTCCTTCTTTACAGGGGAGCAACCAGCCAATTAGAAGGATTTCTAAGGATCAGAGCTGCTTGACATGCCAGTGATCCTTTGAGACTGAACTCTATGAATTTGGAGAAACCTGTAGTAGTCAGAAACCACAGAATCAGCCTTGATCAGCTCAAGGGTAACCTTGGGCAAACTCAAGACCTTGCTTGGGACTTGGTAAACATCCTGTTGCCTAGCTTACTATGTCTTCATATATCATCTCCCTGACCCTGCACCGCCCCCCCCCCCCCCAACTTGAAAGTCTCCAGAAACTGTATTATCTTGCCCTTTTTTCACTCCCTTGGAGCAGCTAAAATCTCTCTCTCTCTGTTTCTCCACTCCCCACCCCCCTTCACATACCTTGTGGAAACAGAATTTGAATTTAGGTCTTCCTGACTCCAACTGCTATATTTGATCCACTCTGACACCAGCTACTTCCTATATCCATTGCATAGCATATAATAACTTATTTAATGTAGACTAATAATGACAGGCAGATTGAAGAATAAAGGTTCAAATACACTATAGTTTTCACTTTCTGGAACATGTCCCAAAACAAAATCATTATTGCTCAATTCTGGGGTGAAATGTTCCTTTTCAAATCTTCTAAATTTAACATTCAATATGAAATAGATGTGATGATGGTGAAAAGTGATCAGAATTATTTAAGACAAGAATCATGAGATATTGTATTATGTGACATATATAATGCCCATCCCAGTTTTTATCATCTCCTCCTGATCATTACTAGGTGTCTTCTGAAGTCTCTATTAAAGTGGTTTGCTCAAACAATGTTAGCTGTGTTCAGGATGAAGTAACGTACTTAGAGCATAGATCAGGCTCAGTCCCCAGGTCTGAAGAGTTAAATCTGCTATTTCTTTCAGATGTCAATTTCTGGGACAAACACATAACACCTACATAGCTAAACTGAGCCGATTGGTTCCATATGTATAAATTCATTTCTCTAAGACTAAAAGTTGGCAGGTTTATTATCTAGCTTTGCAAATATAGATTTTGTTACTAAAGTATTTACAGGAAGCTGAATTGGCTGAATCCTAAGAACTGGAGATCTCTTCACCATTTTTATTTATGTATAAATGTTTGCTTAATCATACTCCAAACTTTTTTAGCAGTTTTTTTTTTTAATTGAATAGGTACTGTGATTAGTAATGTGAGCTTTGGTATTTTTAAAAATACCTTCATTTAAAGGAGAATACAAGAATTTCAGGATGCCTTTGCTGGCAATCAGCATGCTTTTTTATAGGAGATTTTTGATGTGGCAATTAACTACTGAGCTTGTGAAAGGAAAAATGTATACAATTTTAAAGGCAGTTTGTTTAGGTTATCACACAGTAATAGTCACTCCACTAGCAGGGTTCCTTTCCTAGCACATCTATGAGATTAATTACTATTATCATCATGCATTTGTAACTCATATGCTAAAGTTACATTTATATGGAAATGAAATGCTCAAAGAAAATTTTCAACTTTTTCAGGCATATTCCACCCTCAATGGCCCTCTTATTTTCTTGGCAAAGATACTGGAATGGTTTGCCATCTCCTCCAGCTCATTTCACAGATGAGGAAACTGAGGCAGACAGGGTTAAGTGACTTGCTGAGGGTCACACAGCTAGCATGAGGATGCATTTGAACTCAGGTCTTCTCCTGACTCCAGACTCTGTGCTCTATCTTCTGCATATTTACTTCCAGGGTGGATGACTACAATCAGTATGTTTCTAGAGAGTTCACTCTGCTCCTTAGGGCACTGGGTAAGTGAAGTCAGCAGTCTGCATTTCAATATGTCTTGTTAATTAGGATCATTGGAGTCAAGGTGGAGGGGGAAGGCAAGATGCTAATGTGATCACAAGCTTGAAGGTAGGAACTTTGTCTCAGTTATAGCTCCTTCTGTACCCACAAATGAGCATAATGCACAGGTGTTTAATATTAGTAACTAATAACTCATATTTTCAAAATGCTTTAAGGTCAAACATTTTACTCATCATGCCTTAAAGGGTAGGTAGCATAAGTATATTTCATGGCCCTGTTAAAGATGAGGAGACCAAGACTCACTGAGGCTAAGTGACTGGCTCTGATAACACTACTATTATGTGTTGGAATTGTAAAGGAAGCCTAGATTTTTCTGTTTCCAAATGGAATGTTCTTTCTACTGCGCCATGGGGTAGAGGGAAAGAAATGGGGAGGGAGAGAGGGAAAGAGGAAGAAGGATTGGAGCTAAGGGAAGGAAGATACATAAAAACTCATTCCCACTAGTGAAAGAATCAAGTTAAAAATAGATTCTACTGAATTATACTATTATCTTTATTGATAAAGGGCAATATAGCATAACTGATGACTATTTTCATAGCTGTATCCATTATTTTTCTAGTATGATATGTTACAGCAATTGCCCCAAAGGAAAATTATAGCTACTCTTTTATAAACAGGTGGTCCTATTTTGAATGAGGCTCATATATTTATTACTCAATTCTTTGATATCATAATAATGAGTTGGTACATAAACATAAAAGAGCTGGAAATAGGAGTGTGTTGGTAAATTTAACAACCAGCTTTGTGGACAAAAATATGTGCATGACATACTTGTAAGTTTACTCTGAATCATTAACGTTTTCTCTATCACTTAAGTCTAGACAATCAACAAAATAATAAATCAAGCGCTGATTTATATGACATTCGGTGATTCCTGAGGTATGAATGCTCCCATTGAAAATTTAATAATCAGCTCTCTTCAACAGGCTGGAGCTGGCGTATGAGGGGAAGGGGAAGGAATCCATTTCAACCCCATCAGTTTACAGAGAAGGAAAATGAACCTCAGACAAACTAAGTACTTGTTCAACAGCACACAAAGTTGGATTTGAAATGAGGCTCTCTGACTCCAAAGCCAGTATGTTCTTTCTCTACTGTACCACATTGTCTCCTCTATCACTTCTTTTTCAACACTTGCAAAGTGTTTTATCTATATTATCCCTACTGAGTCTTACAACAAACCTGTGACATAGATAATACAGGCATCATTATCTCAATTTTCCAAATAAGAAAGCTGAATGCAAGAGAGATTAAAGAATTTGCTTGTGATCCCATAACTATCGTTGGTATATATAAGTATCATAGACAGGATCAGAAGCCCTGCCTTGCAGAATCCAAGTGTAGCACTTGTATACCATCATAGTGGCATAATGGCATTACTGCTTCAGGCTCAGTTTTTGGTGGGTTTCCTCACTATGAATAACAGAGTCAATGGGAAAGAGAGAGGAGTAAGATCCACAGACTCCAAACTGGGAGGGAATTCTGGTTACTCTGTGTATCAGTAAGTAACCTCACATACACAGGGGGGCCTGCTATCACATGTCTTTAGATCTGCATTCATGAAAGGAAAGCAACTTTCAAGGGGTTAACAATCACTTCAGTCAAGCACATGTATCATTCCTTTAACCAAGTATGTATCATTCACTTGTTCAGGGGAGTCAGCACCCTGAGCTTCAAAAAAAAATACAGAGAAATCAAAGAACAATAGACATGGCTTCCTCTGCCAGAATTCAACAGACAAGTCCAACTGTCTGACCATAGTTACCAGAGAGGGAAGCACCGACATCTGGGTTTTTAAAGCCAAGGAGCTCCTTTAGCAGCTTCCCAGGGTCCTTATCTAGCCAAACAAACACTTTTAGTCAGTAAGCCCCAAAGTAAAACCTCAACTCAGAGTATTTATACCTTTTTTAGAGCCAGAGGGCATCACAACCCTTGAGAACCAGTGCCTCAATAACAAAAGGGTGAGCCTTCCTACAAATCTTCCCTAATCAAACTCCCGTTGATGGACAGGCCCATTAATGGGTGGGGAAGATCTTTCATCACATTAAAATAATTAACAATAATAATATATATGTTGTTTCTAGGTAAGGAAACTCTTGTTTCTGTACTTCTAGCAAAGACTCTTGATTGATAAAGGCATGATTTAATCAGAGATACTTTATTATACTAAAACAAAAACAGCAAAAGATCTTATTTTGCTTGCCATCACACCCTGACATCTTTAATATTTGAAAGCAACCAGGAAAAAAAATCGAAGATGACTGAATGGTAAATGTTTAAGAAAATTTATATTATTGTTGCAGCCCTTTTCTACTTGTAGATAAGATTATGTGTACATATTGCAAAGAGATATAAGAGGATGGTATCCATATTTTCTTAATTAGAACAGAAACTAACATTTGTGATAAAAATGTATATTATGATTAACACAGAACTGTCAAGAACACTAAAGTTCATCCTTATTTACTAATGAAACACAAGCTGTTCAATGGCCATTCCTTCCAACAAAGCATTTCTCTTTCATCTCTGTCTTTTGGTTGTTGCTGTTGTTTTGGGGTTTTTTGCTTTTTAATCTGTGTGCTCCTGACCACTTGTTCATACTCTATCTCATCTAGTCTATGACAGGCAATTCCTCTAAATTCTGTTTTTGAAAAAAAAGCTTCATTCTGCCTGTTTTCTTGGAATATCATCTTCCCTCTTTGGCCAGTATTCATCAAGCTGAGCCAGATGGTAACTTGTTTTATGTTTTTTTGTCCCCTTCTAAGATGGGGACCTTTCAAACAATATGTGTGGCCTGAATTTAAGGATAACTGCTCTTTGGATTTTCACACTCAGTCCATCTGTTTAGGTTGGCTGCAGTTAACCTTCCTTCATCCAAATCATGTTCAACAGATCCCATATATGTGTACAATGTCAAAGACAGGTATTCAGAGAACAAAGTTAACACTGAAGATTTCCAGTGGTGATATATATGTTTCCTTTGCCAGGTTTCCTTCTAACAATAAGGCTTATATCTGTTTTCTGTCTTAAGTATTAGATTGACATCCAAGTAATTTATAGAGTACTTAGAAGCTAGAACCTCTGAAAGTGTTTCATTGTGTACCTTGTATTTTGAGTCAATCAGTGAGCCAAATTCATGAACTCATAAATGGGTTTGGAAGGAATTTGCCAGTTGCTCTGGATGCCATTACTAGATACCAAACACCTTGTTGGATAGTCTCTTGTTCTGACACAATATGGGATTTCTTTGGTATTAAAGTATTTCCCAGTATAGAAAGTTTCAGTTAATGGTATATGGAACATAGAATTCAGAGCAGAAAAAGGCATCAGAGATCACAGCCAAACTAAGAACTGAACATATTTCTACATCAGTTGATTTTCTTTCTGTGAAGGGAACTCCCTACCTCCTGAGGCTATCCATACCATATCCAGATAGCTCTAATTGTTAGGAAATTATTTTCCCTAAAATTGGGTCCAAATCTGCCTCCCTGGAATTTCCATCCATTGTCTTAGTTCTTTTCTCTGAGGCCAAGCAAAATAAGCCTGATTCCCTCTTCCATATGACAACCTTTCAAGAGAGCCATCTGTATTCTACCTAGGCTTTTTTTTTAACTTAAATTTCTCCACTTCTATCAAACTATCACTTATGTTATGGTTTCAAGTCCCCTCATCTTCCTAGCTGTCTTCATTTACTCATTTTCCAGTTGGTCAATGACATGCAGATGCTGTCTGACCAGGGAAGAGTGCAGCAGCAGGATTATTACTTCCTTCCCTGGATATTATACTTCTATTGTATACATCTTGAATTTGTTTATGGGTGCCACATCATACTGCTAACGGACCTTGAGTTCACAGTTCACAAACTTCATTGTCAGTGAGAAAGGATGAATGAGAATTTGGTAAGGTACTGATGAGGAGGAGGCTACATAAAATGCCCTCTTTTGATTTTTTTCAGGAATACTCTAGTCTCCACTTAGGCAGAGACAAATTTACAAATACTTTAACCAATAGATTAAGCGAATAGCAAATTATTACATGATCTTGACCACCAACGTATTTAAGGGGGTCAGATACTGGGAAAGAAACCAGTGGAGCTTGAATAGAACTGGACAATATATGGTTGTAAGAAGGAGCATGTGTTAAGAGTATATTGAGTAAGTAAACATGAAAAGCTATTTGAAGCCAGGAGTATTTTGTAGTTATAGTACCAGTGATTTTTCAACTTGTCTCCTTGAGGCATCATTACCATCTATTAGAGTTTATGGGTATTTCTTCTTTCCTCCACTCATTGGCCCCTGCTACAATCCACACCATACACTATGTGCCCCAGAACTGAAAGAGCTGTAATAAGATTCCACAGAGTTTTCTCTATATGAATAATATAAGCTAAGGATACTACTGATTTCCAACATATAGAGAGGGGTCTTCCATGGCAGGTATCAGATAACATGAAAAGATATGACAGAAAATCATGGAAAATCAGTAAAAACAAAACTAATTGAGACAATTAGAAGCTTCTATAAAGCATTAGAATATAAAATCAATCCACAAAAATCACTGGCATTTCTATGTAGAGCTAATTAAAAAAAACAAGGAAGAAATGCTAATATAAATTCCATTAGTATAAATGAAACTGCATGTACTATTTAGTAGTTAACCTAGTAAGACACATTATACTAATATAGCTAAAAACACCATAGATGTAGCAGTTGTCCTAACATTTGGAAGTTTGGCTGAAGGTTAAAAAAATGTTTGTATGAACTATTACAGATTGTAGATCAAAGGAATACAAATAGTAGAGAACCACAAGCAGTTGTTACTAAATCTAAGAAAGCAAACTCCTTGGGGAAGGATTCCCTATTCAACAGAAAATGCTAAGAAAATTTGGAGAGCAATTTAGCATATACTATATATACACGCTTGTACCTTGATTTCAAATGATGCTTGACATCAATAGAAAAGGTCAGTTTGGTCATAAAACAAGGAGAAGAGAATGGTAAGGGATATCTTTTCCACCTATGACTAGGAAGAGAGGTATTATCCAAATGGGGATAGATAATCTGTAGATAAGAAGATTGTAAAGCTGAAAGAGCCCTCAAAATCCATCTAGTTCAACTCTCTCATTTTACAGTTAAGGATACTGAAATTAAATAGCTTTTGCACAAACACAATAAGTGAAAGTAGCATAAGATGAGAAACTAACAAGTGGGAAAATGCTTGCCTCACTTATTTCTTATAAAAATCTAACAATCAAGATATATGGGAAATTGATGAAAATAAATGCCAGCAAGAGTTATTTCCCAAGAGATAAGTAGACAAAGGATGTATATGAGCAAATAGCAAGTACTGAATTAAAAGCTATAAATGACCTTTTGAAAATATGCTTTAAGTCAAATTAAGACAACTGAGAGGATCAGGGAAACTACATTTTGCTAAAAGACTCTATAGATAATGAAAAATTTTGCTAAAAGAGTCTATAGACAATGAAAAAATTTTTGCTTGTTTTTTTTATTAATTAACTTATTTTTTTCAGTTTTCAACAATCATTTCCATAAGTTTTAAATTTTCTCCCTGCTCTCTTCCCAAGATAGCATGCAATCTTATATGGGTTCTAAACATACATTCTTATTAAACACATTTTCACATTAATCATGTTGAATAAAAAATTAAAACAAATGGTAAAAACCATGAGAAAAACCAAAACAAAACATAACATAGATAAAATAGTCTGCTTCATTCTGTGTTCTGATTCCAAATTTCTTTCTCTGGATGTGGATGGCATTTTGCACAAAGAGTCTTTTGGACATGTTTTGTAGGTCCTTGAACAATGAAAAATTTTTACAGCAAGTTTCTCTGATAAAGGCCACATTTCTCAAATATATGAGGAACTCAGTCAAATTTATAAAAATATGAGCCATTCTCCAACTGATAAATGGTCAAAGGATATGAACAGGCAGTTTTCGGAAGAAGAAAGCAAAGCTATCTATAGGTGTAAACAAATTGACTAGAGAAAAGCAAATTAAAGCAAAGCTGAGGTACCACTTACATCACCTATCAGACTGCCTAACATGAAAGTAAAGGAAAATGACAAATGTGGAGGGGATGTTAAAAAATAGGGATATGATTACTACTGATGAAGATGTGAACTGATCCAACCATTTTGGAGAATATTTTGGAACTACCCCCAAAATGCTATGGAATTGAGCCTTTGACCCAGCAATATCACTACTAGTTCTGTATCCTAAAGAGATCTAAGAAAAAGGAAAAGGAAAAGGACCTATATGTACAAAAAATATATTTTTTTGTTGTAGCAAAAAAAATGAAAATTGAAGGGATTCTCTTCAATTGGGGAATGACTGAAGATGTTGTGGTATTTGATTATGATCATTATACTATAAGAATACTATTGGGCTATAAGACATGAGAAAGAGTATGGTTTCAGAAAAACCTGGGAAGACCACCCATATGAACTGATACACAGTAAAGTGAGCAGAACAAGGACATCATTGTACTCGGTAACAATAATGTAATTACGATTGGCTGTGAAAGACTTAGCTACTTGATCAATACAATGATCTAAGACAATTCCAAAAGACTCATGACAAAAAATGCTATCTACCTACAGTGACAGCAATGAGGAACTCTGAGTGCAAATTGAAGTATAATTTGTTTCACTTGTTTTGTTTTTCTTGCTTTTTTTGATACATTGCTAATAAGGAAATGTGTTTTGTTAATTTCACGTGTATAATTGACATCTTGTTTGTCTTATCAATGAATGGAGGAAAGGCTGGGGATGGAAGAGAAAAAAAAAGACAACTCCAGAGTTTTACTTAATGTCCCATAAATGAACAATAATGACAAAAACTTGATTAGTGAGTGATAGAGGGGCTGTGTCCTGTCTACAGCAGGGCATTCCTTGTAGAACTTAATTGGATCAATCATCCTGTATAGCAATTCAAAATTATGCAAGAAAAGTGACAGAACGAGTAATACCCTTTAATCCACCGATCCCGCTATAAAGGATCAATATGTACCAAAGTATTCACAGTACTATTTGTTAAAAAAGAAATGGAATCAAAGTGCAAACTTGTCTCTTGGGCAATGGCAAAAAACAAACAAATAAAAAACTACCTTTGGTACATGAATGTAATGAAATATTTATATGCAATATAAACAATAACTTCAAGGAATTCAGAGAAACCTGGGAAGAATTGTTTGGGGAGAAAAAAGTAGAAAAGAACAACATACACAATAACAACTACAGTGAAATTAAAAGATGACTGAAAAAGTAGCATGGTACACAGGAAAGGAAGTGTCCTAATCTGGTATCAAAGAACCTAGGTTCAAATGCAACCTTTTTCTTCCTTGCTGCTCCCTTGGTCCTCAAGATATCTAAAAACTGTTCCCAACTGTCTACCCCCTACCCCAAACCCACCCCACATTTTTCATTTTTGGTGTTTTATGGTAAGTTTCACTTAGTTCTAGGCTTTAAACTTTCTTTTACCAGTCTTGTATTTGTCATTAATTATTTGGCCTTACCTTTGGCTTCTGGACGTGACTTTTAAAAATCTGAGTCATTCAATGATTTTTTTTTGACCATTATATCTTTTTCTTTTATAAACTTCACTTTTTTTTTCCTTTCTCACCAGAGAACTTGTGTCATCAGATTTTTATTTTTGAGAGCCTCTACTCTCTGTTGTGCCACTTTTTCAACAGAATCCTAGGCCACAGCATTCCATCAATCATTTTTCTGAATATTTGAAAAGCTCTCTTACCTATCATATTCCTGATGCATATTTTATGGTCACTCTATCTTTATTATCTTTATATGACTGAGACAGTTCTAATGAACTGGGAACATTTTAATCAGTATTAAGAAGTCAAAAAGTTAGAATATTATATTAAAAATTGTTTCATATTTTCATCTAAAGAGTTAATGTCACCCTCCTTTCCCCATTCCAAAAATGTCTAGCTCAAATTTGAACTTATATAATGCTTATCCTATTTCAAGTCTGAGTGTAATTGGAATTTGATTGAATTCTTACCATCCTACTCTACATAGTCCAGGAAAAAGAAGGAACCTTTCTCTCATTTCCCTCCTATATCGTTAATGTATTTTTGTTTAATTTGAAGATCTTTCCCACCCATTAATAGACCCATGTGACCTGCTTAAATCATATGGAAGCCTAAATCACATGTGGTGGGAGGTGCTTGCTGAAGGAGTAGAAAGTGTTGTGAGTGTTGCTTGTGGGAAGGCTTTCTGGTGTTTGAATAAATGTTTTTCTTCTGTTTTCTACATGGAGAGTTTGTTAGATTTTGTGATTCAGAACTATGCTGGTCTATTCATAGTTCCCATTGGTGCTGTGAATAATGCCTTGGCAATATGCCCCCTGACTGTGTTCCTTTCTGTTTTCCACTATTCTCTCCCATCCTTCAACGTGTGGAGAAAAGCTACAGCACTGAAAATATTGGGACACTTACCCTCCCCTTAAGAGATTTTAGAAGATCACTAAGAACTCATTGAAATACATTTGAGCAGTAAAAAGTTTCAGGTATCAAATTTGGAATTTTATTTTCTTCTTTTCTCCTTCACTAGTTTGTTAATTTACTAGGCTTATCACTCTCTCTCCTCTTATCACACAGACTCTCACCTCCATTATTATAACAGCCCATTTTTCTCTCCAGCAAACCAAAGATAGAGAATCCACAAGAAGGCTGTGGAGACTAGGTTTCCCTGAGATAGTCATTAACTTTAATGCCTCCACAGTGAATAGGGAAACATTAGATCTGGATCTTCTTCACTCATTTCCACAAAGTTTCTCAAGAAGGCTTAGTTTTGAATTGTGGTGAAAACATATAGCTTTTTATCCCTTTAAACTTACTGATTTATAAAACTATGATGAAATCATGAGCTAATGCTTAGCAATCATGCTTCTTAAATTTATTTCATAAACTACTATTTTTTAAGAAAGCTACTAGCATGTTTTTAAGTGGAATATGCATAATACTGAATTTAGTATATCAGCTTTTACACTGGATTAGAAGACCCCCATTTGAAAATACATGTGTTGAATATTAGAGATATTCTTAAAAATGATTAAACAATTCTCTCTGGAATGTTTAACTGCACTCACACAACACACACTTTCACCCATCTGGTTTACTTAAAGAGAAGTTTAAAGGATGACGTCACCCTAGTGCCTCAACTACACTGAAAATGTAGACCTGACAAAATTAACTGTATGTATGGACATGTTATTGGAAACATATGTTTGAGTGGAATGCACTTCCCATTTCATTTATTAGAACCCACATTTTCCCAGTGACAAGGCATTCTTGGAAAGCTAGCATTTACTCTTGCATTTTCATCATTTCTGAAATTACTGGTGAAAGGCAAAGCATGATAACATTTACTGTACTTCCCAATGTCTCTAATTTGCTCCAAGGGAAAAAAAAAAAAGATCTACCCTCAGAAAATCTGCGTATTTTGGTTAAGATACCAAAAGTATACCAGTATATAATATAGTTGTATCTACACACCCTCAGTTTTCTATAGTAAAGCACTGACTTGTCTTCTTGGATTCCTGAAGCACACATAACATGGTATTTTGTTTGCTTGTTTGTTTTGTTTTGTTTTTGTTTTTGCAACGGGTGAGAAGAAAAGAGGATAATTTTTAAAAAATTGGTCTAAAATCTATGATGTCAATGAAAGGAAAGCCTTTTGACTTGCTGAAAAATCTTATTATGGTATGCAATGTGAATGCAAGATGCCTTTGAACTCCATAAAGAAATCACTGAGGTAGGATAATTCCCTTTGAACAGTATCAGTTCAGTGACATCACTCCCAAGAGAGATTGAATACACCATTAGCTGTTAACAGTAGTAAGAATAAGAAATAGCATTTATGTATCACTTTAAGGTTTGTTAAGGATTTTATTAAAGTTTATTTAGGGAGGTAGGTTCCCTATTTTATAGATGAGTAAAATAAGGCAAATAGATGGCAAGTGATTTGTCCAGGGACACACAATTAGGAAGTATCTGATTTCAGACTTGAACTTGGGTTTGATTGACTCCAGAGGCCTATCAAATATACCATCTAACTGCCTTTATATTTATAACATGTGCAACTCCTTTTTACCTTGACACAATAAAATGAGACACTGAAAAACCATTAAAACCATTTTTAAAAAGAATTAATTCAGGTTTCGCTATCAAGATCTAGATAGAGGATTAAAAAACAAACAAACAAAAAACTCATTGTAGTTAATATTTTATCCAGGCAGTGAATTTTAAACTGCTTGGATTTTAAGTGTTTACTTTTTGTCGGGGAGGATGGAAATCCCTTCATTCTTGTAATTTTTCTTCAAGTCCATCTTAAAGAAGTTATTAAAAAAAGCAAAAAAGTCTTCAACAGTTCTTGATCCCTTCTTGGGAGCCAGGAGAAGATAAGGGAATAAATAAATACAAAGTAAGTAGGAAATCATTTCAATAAGGTGAAAGTGCTAATAACTGATGAGTTCAGAAAGAGACTCATTCCCAGAAGGTGGCACCTAGTAAATGCTCTGAAGAAAGCTATGTGCCATAAGGTAAAGAGGTAAAGTCTCATACAAGGTAAACTGTTTGTATGGCGGCCTCGAGGTAGAGGTGAGATGTTATATATAGGCAATGTGTTAATGAAGCCAGCTTTGACAGGAGTTGGTTCTTATACTGTCAGTGTGAGTATTTATCCGTTGGAAACCTGCAGACTCTCCAAATAAGAGCTTAATTTGATCCGATTTATTGTTTTGTTGATGGTAGACTTACAAAATGGAGATTAAATTTAAAAATGTGTGTGCACATTTTGCTGTTGGTGGTGTTGAACCTGCTGTTAAACATTCAGGACAATTTGACTGAATTAGAGAGTGGGCAGGGGAGTAAGAGGAAATGAGGCTGGAAAGGTAGGTTGAGAGCGAGTGTCAATGTGAAGAGATCTTTAAGCTGTGGGATTTGTATGCTCCCTTTGAAGCCTGGAGCTATTGAAGGTTTTGCTGAGTATGGGTATAAAATGGACAGATAAGTGCTTCTAGAATACCCATATTTGTACCTTTCAGGTAAGCAAATTTTCAGAATACAAATAGAAATCAATATACTTTGATGCATTTTAGTTCTTCCTTTTTGTCCCCTTCTATGCTTTATCACATCCTTTTTTACCTTTCCACGTTCTAACAGGATAGTAATTAGACAATGCATCTTTCTAGTCACCACAATTAATGAAACTGTCCATAGACAACGGCAGAAGAAATCTTTTTCCTGATAAAACTATGGCTCTTTTGAAGCATGGAAACAACTTCCAAACTTAATGACATCGACATTTCAAACACCGCTGAAGCTAATAACCAGAAAAATTTAAATATAAAAAATATGTGAGGAAGCTAGGTGGCGCCATGGATGAAGTCAGGAAGATTCATAGCCCTGAGTTCAAAGGTGTCTTCAGACATTTATTCACTGGCTGGGTGGTGCTGGGCAAATCACTTAACTCTATTTGCCTCCATTTTCTCATCTGTATAATGAGCTAGAGAAGCAAATGACAAACCACTCCAGTATCTTTGTCAAGAAAATCCCAAATGGGGTCACGAAGAGTCAGACACGACTAAACAACAAATGTGTAGCAGGCAGATTTGTTTAGTTGACTCATCTATCAAATATAGAGTTCAGATAAGTCTTTGAGTTGTGCTTTGAAGGAAGTTATGGATCCATTGAGGTAGGTACATGGAGGACCTGTATTTCAGGCATGGAGGAGCCACTTTTGCACTATGGCAGGAGATCAAATGATATGTACAGAGAGTAGCTAGCAGACCAGCTTGACTGGAATTCAGAGTGCAGCAAAGGGAGAAATGTGAAACAAGACAGTAAAGGCGAGTGTCTGGAGGGCTTTAAAATGCCAGACTGAAGAGTTTTTATTTTGTTCTAGTGTTAATAAGAAACTAATGATTTTTTTTTTTTTTGCAGGGTCAAGGGAGATACAGAAGTGTGTTACCTAAACCCTCTTTGGATTTTCTGACTACCCGTTGCCAATAAACCAGCACAGGAGATAGAGACAGTAAAACTTTAAGTCAGAGTGAGAAATACTCAATGAGCACTGATGGACATGTGTATGTTCTTACAATTCAACAGGCAATACCTGTGCTATTTTTACATTCACATCCATTCCTTATTGTGAAGCAAAGAAAAGTCATCCTTGTTACAGACTAGATTGGTTAAGTTGTCTCTCAGTCGTTCTTAAAGTAGACTGTGGCATCAGCAAGGTGATGCCATAACTTGCAAGTGAATTGGGTTTCCGTGAGGCAGAGCTATGCAAGGTCACCAGCCTCACTTTCTCCTCTGGAGCCATCTGGGTCCAGTGGCAGGATATAGATCAGGCTGACTGGAGATGGCCCCAGATGCAGTGAGAGACCTTGGCCTTTTTAAGCTAAGGTCTTTCCCAGGTCTATGACTGAGGCAATGCCCATTCAGTGATCAAGGACAGGCAAGAAATGAGACAATGAAAAACCTCTTTCAACATAATCAAAGAGAAAAAAAAACATTCTGGGAGGGGAAGGCCCTCAGGGTTTCTGGAAAGGGAAAGGAAGATAAGGGAAGGGAAGGGGGGTGGGGAGGAGAGGGGATTCCATAACTTGCAAGTAAATTGAATTTAAGTGAAGCAGGGCTATGCAAAGTCACCAGCCTCACTTGCTCCTTCTGGCAAGATATATATCAGGATGAATGGAGGTAGCCCTCAGGTTGGTTAGTCTAGTATTTCTTACAAAAAAAGAGGATACTTATTTCTTTTACAAAAGAAGGAAAATGTCCTTGTTGGAAAAACTATTCATTCTCGAACAAATAGGACCATTCATCCCTACTGAGACAAGATGGAATAAAGGAGCCGATTTCCTTGCTGCAACTAGATGGCTCAGTAAAAAGGACTCCAGACCTGGAGTCAGGAAGATTTGAGTTCAGATTTGACCCCACACATTTCCTAGCTGTGTGACCTTGTGATTTAACTTTGCCTCAATTTTCTCAACTCTAAATTGGGATAACAATGCCATCTATATCAGAGAGCTGTTGGAAGGACTAAGTGAGATAATATTGGTAAAGCTCTTGATGTAGCATAGGCGGTCCCTCCTCTTCCTTGTGCTATCAAAGTCTTTCTTTTCAATAATAAAACCTGTTTTCAAAAATTGGAGGTGAAAAGGAAATAATAAAAGTTTGCTGTAAGCTGATACAGCAGTACAGGTTAAGGCAACACTTAGTAAAATAGCAAATACAGAACAAAGTGGTATTAGTTATGTAAACTCTTAATGGAATACTCTTAGCTCTATAAAATCCACATTTTTAACAGCTGCACGTGAAGACGTATTTTGGAATGTGTAAAATAAAAAATAATCATGGTTATTAATGCATGCTTCTCTAAGTGGCATAAATAAAAGGATAAAAATGAATGAAAAAGAATTTACTAAGCACTCACTATGTGCCAAGCACTGTGCCAAGGTCTGGGGACAAAAGTAGAAAAGGTGAGATTACCTGTCCTCAAGAAGGTTACATTCTAATTGGAGGAGGTTGAGTCACCACATTAAAGAAAGGTCAGTTGCAGCATTAGAATGAATGGTAAGATTTGAAGATCCTTAAGTTATGGTGAAATGACAATACTAGAAGTCATGGTAAAATGCTTTCTTTTCTTCTTAAAGTATGGCATAATTGTAAACTAATTTGATATATATTCTAAGTTATTATAGAGATCACAATCAGTGATATTGAATGCAGTGTAACTATAATGCTACATTAGTGAACTAATGAGTAATATTTTTCTCTGGAATGTCAAATTTAACAAAAAAACAAACAAACCCTAAATGGTTTTTAAAGTAGTAAAGCAAACAAAAAGAAAAATAAAGAATACATCTTAAAGATCATTTAAAGTGACTTTTACTCATTTGTAAATTAATTCACCTCCTATTGGCCAGTCTAGTGATAATTAGCCTTTTTCTTATTTAGTTAGTCATGTCAAATGATAGGTTCAGGCCACAGCTGAAGCCTTTCTAGATATGTAGAAACTTAGGGAGCTAATGCTCTACTTGCATAGCCTTAAAGAGCTCAGGTCACTTCCACATCGCAGTGAAATATCAGACTAGGACTTTGTAATGATCACTTATTTCACTATGGCAACCAAAGAAATAAAGAAAAAAAAAACATTTCCCTTAGTTCTATGAGGCCCTTTCTGTTTCTATAGTGATCATGATAGAAGGGTAGTAAAGGGAACAGACTGCTAAGAATCACACCATCTTACTATCTATTAACTAGTCCTTAGCAATTAACGAGCTATTAACAATAACCAGTACATCTCAGAACATTTTCTAACAATCAATAAATTGGAAAAAATGAAACACAGCAGTATTAGTATTCTCACAACTAAAGAAATTTGCAGCTAAATGGAAAGGCTCATTTTTTTGTTGTTGTTTATAGAAAAGGTGAATAAGAGTTGGCAGATTTTATTTGATTACGTAACTTATAACAAGAAGAAATGTTACTCTGTGAGGTATATAGTCATCTCTTCTTATAGTCTTCATTATTAGAAGGTGCAAAAAGATAACCATGGATATAAGCCTAACTTGTGTGCCAGCTCTACCGCAGAACACAAACAGATCAATTCTATGATGAATTCGATAAGATCTTTCAAAGTCAACATCTGTTTTGATACGTGGTGACTTTGATGCAAACATAAAGGAGAACATATTGAAAGTAAGATTTGAGTCTGAGAAATGAAGATCCTAACTGTAGATTACTCAGAAGTCTTATGCTTACGTAGTTTGAATATTTTCTTTAAGAAGAAAGTTGTAATGTGCTTGACATACTGAACACCAAGCAACATCAAAAACAGTGAATTTGAATTAATCTTAATAAACAGGGAATGACTACTTACCAAAGTGATGCCAGAATAGATGTGTCTATATATAAACAGACTATTATAGGGGGAGAAAGGTACAGGTGAGTAAAAGTTATTTATACATTTGCAAATGCCTTGATAACTTATTTAAAAATATCACCATTGTGGAAGAAAAGTTAACATAAAAAAGGCAAAAATAGACATTTATTATTACTTTTTCTTATAGAAGTTCAACTAGTATAAATGTTAACTAGCCAAGAATTCAAAAAAGAGCTCAACAACTTCCTTAGGGGGAAAAAGCACCATAATCTTCTGGACCAAGTGGAAAAACATGGAAGACATGTCCAGTACCAATTTGAAATGCAAATTTATTTATAAAATACTAAGGAGATGAATGACAGAAAATTCTAAGCAGTTATCAGCTTAAACCAGAAAACAGGAAAAAGGAAAGCAATAGCCATGAACAGAAGTCTGCAGAAGGATTTCTAAATATATTTAAGTCATCATCCCAAGAGAATTCACAGATGAAAATCACAGGAAGACAACAGATGAAACTTAGAACAAATTTCTTCAGGAATTTATTTTATCAATGACAGTTGAACAATGACATTTAGATCATAATGTGTCAGTCTCAATGTACTATCCAGGGATACTGAAATGACCTTTAGGAAGACAGGAAAAGCAACTATTAAACCAGACCAAATATACACAAAGAAAATCCATGTTGGAGGTGATAATCTTGAAAGCATTTAGGCTTTGCTTTAAAGGTAACTATGGGGAGATAACAAAGGAATGGGGAAAAAAATTTTAATTGTTCCTTTCTCTTCCACCCCCCAAAAAAGCAAATGAAAAGGCATGATTTTGTTAATGGTTCATATGATTCTTACTCATATGTATATGTGTATATGTATGTATATTTGAATGCACAAGCACACACAGAAAATGTGTGTATACACATATGTGCATGTATAGGTATTAGTATATGTGTATGTGTGTGTGTGTGTGTGTGTGTGTGTACGCATGTATATGTGCCTGAGAAAAGAGATGTGTCATTATGTAGTAAGCATGAAGAATAAAAGACCTTAAACTCCTTATAGGCAGGGATCACTACCTCTTTTTGTATCTCTAACACTTAGCACAGTGACAGACACATAGTAGGTGCTTAATGCTTATTGATTGATTGATTACTTGAATATCCTAGTTTAATTGTATGTTACTTTGGTATAAACTATATGTCAAGAGATCTCAAAGAAGATACCTCAGCACATGAAACTTCTATAGAGAATTGATAGAACCTCATGGACAAGAGTTGCACGGAATGAGAAGATATGGGTGGATTTCATTATGTACCATATTGATGATACCATGGCTCATGGATTAATTGAAATACTAAGGTTTTATAAAATAAATAGGATCTTGCTAAGTGAGTTTATATAGTGACAACATTGTTGAAATGACAGAGGCTATTAAAGTATGATCTAATAAATATGATCTTCTGACAAGTTGTTTGTGATCATGATAAGGTATTGTGTTGTAACATTAGTGCTTTAATCCTGTTAAGCTCCTGCTGGTGTTTTGTTCTTTTTGAGTTCCTGTGTAAACTTTATAAAATCTTATGAAGAAGGATGATAGAATATGGGCAGTATCGCCTCATCAAACAAAACAGTGACAAGTAAAACCAGTTTTAAGCTTTATAAAAAGTTTGGTTCAAGAACCAACTAAGAAAAATCCTCCTAAGGGCATTTAAAGATGAAGCTAGAAGGAGGACAGTAAGTAGATGAAAGATGAAAAATATCTGCCAACTTCTTAGAACACGTTCTTCACCATCATGGACAGTAGAGCCACCCCGCTTCAAAGTGAACATCAAAGATACAGATGTACTTATCATAAAGGAGAAAGAAATGGCACTAAAGAGTACAGAGATGGGATATTAAATTGGAATAGTCCAAGGTTTTAAAAATCTTTTTTCATCAAAGATGCCTTTGTCAATCTGGTGAAGGAAATACTAAATTTCAGTCAGAAATTAGTGAAAATAAAAACATATAGAAATCTATGCACAAATCCTTTGACAGTCCATGATGTCTGGTTAAGAATTCCTGACCTAATATATATTATGGTTTTACAAATATATCTATATGCATACACACACACATATACATACACCCATATGTGTGTACGTATATGTGTGTGTATGTGTGTCTAATGGTAGCTATCTCTATGGAGGGAAGGGGCGGGAGAAGGGAGGGCAAAAGAAAGTTACATGATAACTTTACTATATATTTCAAAGGAAAAGTAAGTTGTATATAGTAGATTTGCAATTTCATGTGCAAAAAAAGAAAAGAAAAACATGGAAAGACTGAAATGAGCAGTAGCAAGTGACACTGTACATAGCAGCGTCTTAAGAATGACTTTGAATGACTAATTCATCTTGAGCATCAAAAATACTCAAAAGTATATAAAAGATGTATGAAGGAAGATGCTATGTACCTCCAGAGAACTGACAAATACTAGAATATATACTATGGTTTTACATATACACATTGATCTCTGTTTCTAACTATCTGTCTTTCCATCATTTAATTGTAGACTTCTCTGGGGTGGGTTAAGGAGAGAGGGGAAAAAAAAGTACACAGCAGGGAACAAAATAAAACAAAAAAAAAAGGAAACAGAGTAGCTTTGAAAACAATGTGTAGCATTTATTAGGCACGTTGTTGTTGTTTTTTTTTTTTTAAGTGAGCAGTCTGAAATGAAAATTCATGGTTATGTGTTGTGCCATGAACATGGAAATGTTCTCTCTTTTTTGTATTTAAGTTCAAAATTAATTTTAAAAATTAAAAAAAATCCCATCTACATCTCAGGAGAAGTGAAGCCTTTTAAGAGTGACTGTTGTCTCTTCTGCGCCTTCTGGTCTGAGAGAAAGGAAAAAAATGGGAAAGACAAATATGCCAGTTGCTTTGCTGTTTCAGAACTAATTTGGCTCATTTGCCTTGGATAATGTTGTCATCCTTTGTTCTCAAAGAGGACCAAAATGGCACCACTATGATAAAGTAAAATTTCAATGTGCCTGACTGTGGCTGATCAGACCAATACGAGCTCAGAATGCTCTACCACAGATTGGGCACAGATAGTCCGTATGAACATTTAGGGTGGATGCTCCAAATCTGCGCATCCTATGTTTCCTTTGTGCTGTTTTAATTCTGCTTTGCCCATAGAGCACAAAGCACCCTTTCCGTTGTGGGCATGCTGTGCTGAGTGGTCCTGTGCCAGTGTCTCTCATGTTGCAAATCAAATCCAAAGCTCTTGAGAGAGACCTTGAGAGTGTCCTTGCATGGCTTCCTCTGACCACCATGTGATCGCCTGCCCCATGCAAGTTCTGCATAAAATAGGATAATGTAGCATCCTAATCAGTGAATAAGTATCTGGACTGATCTGTATGGTTCAGAGAGAGTTATTTTAATAAGCTCTGTAGTTCTTTAAGCTGAATGGGGAAGAGCTATGCAAACTAAGTGGTAGAACTTTCTAAATTCTCTTTTTAAGAGTAATTACAAGTTATGAAGCTTGTAAATGCAAGTATAGATGGAAAGAAGATTTGATTAGCTGGAGATCACAAGCAATTAGTAGAAATGCAGCTTTATGTGATACAGGTATTCCTGAATAGACTAATAGCATGAAAAACTGCATTCCAGAGTTGTGTTACCCAGAACATATGAATTTTCCTCCCTTATGTGCTTCCCTGTCAGGGTCCTGTAATTGTGTGCCCATTCTCTTGGACATATATTAAGTATATTGGTGGCAAAGTGTGAGTCAAGTTTATGTGGAATACTTATTATTCATGCCCTTGCTTATTATATCAGTATCTGTCATACTGTTATTATATCTTTTGCCTTATTACTAAGCAAATGGTTATGTGTAAGATTTTAGAATGTCATCATTGTGAATGGTTTATTTGTGTAAATAGAAAAGTATCAGAAGGAGCACAATTGTAGGGCTTCCCCTCCACATAGTTAGTTACCCCTTGGATTTTGAGAACATCTGAGTATAATCTCATGGTGGTAACTCTTCTCTGAGGATATAGATCTGTTAGTGAGAAAACAGGTTGGAATGAGTGGATGAACCTAAAAAGTAAGGTGATATCCACATTCCAAGGTGACCAGTGCCCCTACATAGTAGTGTGGGTGGTCATCTCATCCACCCATTCTGTTACCCTGTTATATTATATATTCAGTCACTATTGAAGGCATGTAATAATGTATATCTTAGATATCAATAAAATTTTAAAGTTCATGTCATTTGTTGACTTTACAATGTCTTTAAAACGACAGTTTTAAAGTATATTGAAGAGTTTGACATCAATATAGTGAGATGGAATTTCACATAAAATTTAGATAAAAATATAAATTAAAACTGACTTCTAATATGAAGGCTTTTTATAATGGAGTGGCAGAGAATTCTTGCTAACACATCTAATGAAAGACAGGAAGTATAGGTTTAGTAATATCAACAAAGTAGTGTATATATTTTAGTCTCTCCTTAGACTATCTTTACACATTACTTAGAGAGTCAAGCATGTGGAATGTGTTGGGTATCAAAAAAGATTAAAACCGAAGCTTTATTACAACTAGTTACTGTTATGTTCAAGTTTAGCATCCTGCAATCTGCAAGCAGTTTTTATGTGCAAATGCTTGCAGAGCCTGCACCAAGGCTAGGTTTGCTTTGGTACATTGGTAGGGACTAGGTAGACAACATGATCTAAACTCATCTTAAGATCTAGAGATACTTTAAGGTGTTCAAGATCTATTAAAATTCAAGAACTTTCATAGCACAGATATGAAGAAGTCACAGATATTAGAGGTAGAAGGAACCTTAGAGAATAAGTAGTTGAACATTTCATTTTCAAATTGAGAAATCTTGATTATTTATTTGATTAGAAAGCCCAAGATGTTTATTATAGTCAGCGACTTGGTGACTAGATATCTCAAGATGTTACAGCATTGACAATAGCACTCATGAATGGAGGTGAGTGTAAGTTAGAAGTTAATTGTGGTCATGATGTATCAGTGATGGGTCAAGATTCTGTTCACAATGTATTTCCACAAGGATTATTGTTAAAGTTAATTGAGGCATACATACACAAACATATATGCACATACATATGAATATATATGTATGTGTGTATATATATATATACACTTCATGACTTCAGTGATTTATTTAGACAATATTATAGAACCTATTGTGAATTCTATTTAGTTTATGAATGTACCATAGATGACTGAATTGATAATTCATTTACAAAATTATGAAATGGGACAGAGACACTCAAGTTTTGCAGTATATTTGAAAGGAAAGATCACAATGACAGCAGAAACAGGGCTATTATCACACTTTAATAAGGCATAAAATGTATAAGTGCAAATGATACAATGTAGAGGCAAGCAGTGAAAAAAGTGGTGCAGAGGTAGACATCATGAGAATAGGGACAGGGTGGTGAAGCAAAGTAGGCAGCAATGGAGAAATGGAGAAAAGGAAGGAGAGGGGGAGAGGCAGAGAGTACCTCTCATGCAACTAATCAATTAGGGTTGGGACTACTTGCTAGCATGAACCTGGATGGAGATAGAAGAGTGGGGAGGGGTAGAGTTTGAGGTCTCATTTTTATAGGGTCCTGGAGGGAAACAGACTAACTCTTATCTGGGCTACCTTAGGGTTAGTCCATTAATATATCCAAATCATCTCAAAGTTTAAAAAAAAAGTTTAAAGTTAACATATCCACAGCATCTCAAAGTTATCAGTAACATGTGATGCTCTACTGGTCTTCTGGAACATGTGTGAGATTTACACATCATAGGACCAAGACATTCTGACAGCAAAGCTTAGATGGCTTTTCCTGATTCAGTTCATATAACCAGGATGTGATTTTTTAGTCAAGATATAACAAGATTTGTAAATTACATTCTTTTGATCTTTGAGACACTTTGTACATGGGTTCTGGGTTTTCCTTTGCAACCTTACTTTCTGCTATTGCCATTTTATACTGACTTCTTATAAACTTACCTACTATACTGACTAGAAGGAGGCAGGAGTAGTCAGGCAAACCAGAACAAGCTACAATTTTAACCCATTTTCCTTAGTGGAATATCTACATATCCACAAGAAAGGATTATTCAAGAAGTCTCTTAGAAAAGGACCATTTTGTACCCCTAGAAATCAATATGCCAGCCATCTTTGTAATTAAACAGGAAATTGTCAATCGATTTTAGAGATGTTCTCCAAAGAACTGAGAACTTATTAGGAGAAAACAGTATTATTTCATTCGGATATTATTTTTGCTTTAATTCTCCTGAAAATTCGAAATAACCCTTTTGCTCTAGAGAAAAATTATTAAGAAAACCAACACATCCAAACAAACAAGGTATATGTTATCCTAGTATAAAATTTTAAAAGCCCAAGGATGGGGCAATACCTTGTGGAGATGCTTCTTGCACTATTAGTAAGGCATTTATTATAATAAGCTACATAAGCAGCTCCCAGATCCAGTACTTGCAGTCAATCAACTCCTCCTTGTTCTTGTTTGGGAAAATGTCTTTGTAAAATTTGACCTTGTTCAGACTCATCAAGAAACTGATCATTGACAATGACATTACAAATACCTGAACACTCCCTTGTGGGTATTTTGAGCTAAGTACCTTCAGTACAGAATTTTGACTGCTACTAGAATTTTCCCTCCTTTCACAGTTGTGTTCTCCTATTTCTACATTTTACTCAGAGGCAGCATAGTACAGCAAAAAGTACCTTGGACTTTAGAGTCAAACTATGTGGTCATTACTTACTTTATGAATATGAGCCAACTGATCAACCACACTCAAGTCTCAGTTTCCTCATACATAAAATGGGACTAACAGTTTTTGTACTATGTACCATACAGAGCTAATATGAGGAAAGAACTTTGCAACCAAAACGTACTATGTAAATGTGAGCTGTTGTTACTATCAATTACGCTGTCTTCTTTCCTCTCTAGGCTGTATTCTGGACTTCCTTCTCCATGCTCAAAATACCTCTTAATCTAACTCTCCCTCCAGCCTTGGAATTCACCTGCTGTAATTAAGTACCTACTATGTGTCAGGCTTTATGCTAGGGATTCAAATAAAAAAAAAAAAATGGAATGAGATCCACTTATGAAGAGCTAGTGGGACCAATGGTGGCACAGCTTGTGGAAAGACTTGAGAAACTCAACATCATATTGGTACATTATGGTATCTGAGTGAAAAAATTAAAATGAGAAGTGCAAATTTCTTACACTGGTGCTGCTTGCCTTCACAATGTACCAACTCCAAAAACAAAGTAGTTAGGGTCCTCTGCCACACTGTCCCCAGGCATGTGCTCTCTCCTCCTCCAGGTCACAGCCCTGGATCATTTAGGGTCAGCACTGCTAGGTCTGACTTGTGGAAATGCAGGGAGGGGCTCAAGGAGCATTTCTTCAATCTTTCCCCCTCTGCCCACCTGCTGTTCCTTAGATGAAGGTTTGTGAGGTAAAAGTTTGTGAGGTAAAATTCCCAAGGCCTTGCCTGCTTCCTGCTAGGGCAGCTCCAGGACCTGCTGTCTGTTGATTCAGTAGAATTGACCTGGAGGTGTCTACCCTTCACTCAGGGCATCTCAGCCTCAGGAGTCATCTTTTTTGATCTGCTTTCCAGTTGTCTTACAAGTATAACTGCTTTACCCCTTTATTTTTGCTACTCTGGATTCATTTTGTGGCAATTTTCTGTCTTTTTGTGAAGGAAATCTGGAGATCCTGGAAACTTCTGACCTGATCCCCCATCTTCACTTTCTCAGATAAAGGTCTCATGTCTTAAATACATAAAGAACTTGGTCAAATTTATAAGAATGATTCATTCCCCAACTGATAAATGGTCAAAGGATATGAATAGTCAGTTTTCCAATGAAGAAGTCAAAACAATTGATAATCATATGAAAAAATGCTCTAAGTCATTATTGATTGGAGAAATGCGTATTAAAACAACTTTGAGATATCATTTTATACCTTCCAGATTGGCTAAAATGACTGAAAGAGAAAACGATAAAGGTTGGAAGGGATGTGGAAAAAATTGAGACACTAATTCATTGTTGGTGGAATTGTGAACTAACTGATCCAATCACTTTGGAGACAATCTGGAATTATGCCTAAAGAGTTATTAAGTTGCCTATATATTTTCACCCAACAATGCCACTATTACATCTATTTCCCAAGATGATTAATGAAAAAGGAATATGTTCTAAAATGTGTTGAACAGCTCTATTTGTGGTGGGAAAGAACTGGAAATTGCAGGGATGTTCATCAATTGAGGAATGACTGAACAGGCTTTGGTATATGATTGTGATGGAGTACTACTGTGCTATAAGAAATGATGAGCTCAGTAATTTTGGAAAGACTTGAATGATACAATGAAGAGCAAAATGAGCAGGACAAGAGAACATCGTATATAGTAACAGCAATATTATTTTAAGAACAATTAAGTCATTTTTGACTTTTTTGAATATCCAAATTAACTATAAAGAATACATGAAGACACTATCTGCATCCAGAGAAAGAAGCAATAAACAGAAGTAGTATAGAATAATTTTACATATATATAAATATACACACATACACTTGTGTGTGTATATATATATATGTAAAGGTGGGGGATTGAGAAGGGAGGGAAGAAAAAAAGTTAAATTTACATGATTATTACATATTTTAAAGGAATAGCAAGTTGTACATAATAGATTTACAGTTTCATGTGCAATGGTCTTTTTTTTATTATACTGTTATGGAAATGCTTGTTTTATGCCATAAATTAAACATAAAATAAATCAATATGGGGGAAAAAAAACAAAAGCAAAGCAGCAAGAGGTTCAGCCCTTCCTTACACATTACAATTCCTATTTTGCTTTATCTTCTATGACAGATATCTACTCATGAATCTCTTCCTTGGAATGGCATTGTAGAACATCAGATAATTATTCTGTCTAGTTCATTGTAACCGACATAATTTCTGGTTCTTAACAATGCAGTTTTCTTTGGAGCGTTGAAGCTTTACTTAGCCATGAGATGCCAGGAGACACTGGTTGTTTCCTACTCAGGAAAAATGTCATATACAAAACTATTCCATGTGCAAGATGACAAAGAAGTTCTTTCTCTTGGGGTGAGAGCCAGCAAATTCCATAATCAGGGTATGTGCCATTATAGATTTTGCTGATCACACATTATTCATAAGGTTTTATTCCACCTTGGTTTGAAAATACTGACACATCTCATTCTCTGTGAAATCCTTGTAATCCCTGAGAAAACTGGAACAGAATGTTTTCCTGACCCATCTCTTTTTTAGGTTGATCGTACTGTATGATTTATAATCAGCATAGGATGATTTATAATCAGCATAGGATTGCCGAATGTTCTTGAAAAGATGATATAGTAATCAATAAGGAAAACTACTTGAGAAATTCAAACCATTCATAAGAAGTAAGTTTTAAAAGATAATTTTTATGGGGATGTTCACTGTTGCTATTTCAAAGATTTTTAAAATTTTAGATAGTGATGATCAAACTATTTTGTTCCTATTAAATGAAAAACATGTGGGAATTATTTGCCCGAAAGCATTACCTTAATGTTACATCTGAGACATTGGAATAGATTCAGTTAGCAAAGGCTTGACAAAACCCAGTAAATAAGTTTACATTCCATGCGAAGGGATAAAAATGACTTGATGGCAAAGATTCATGTTGATTTTGATGGACCAAACCATTCCAGGTAAAGTTCTATTTTATTTTATTATTTTTTATTTATTGAATAATATTTTTTTCTAAATTATATATAAAAACAATTTTAACATTCATCTAAAAAAATTTGAGTTACAAATTCTCTCTCCTTCCCTCCTCTCCCTCTTTCCTGAAACAATAAGTAGTCTCTTATAGGTTACACATGTGCAATTATGCAAAATGTATTTCTATATTATTCATATTGTGAAAGAAAACACAGACAAAAAAACATAGAACAAAACAAAAACACCACAAAAACTAAAGTGAAAAATAGTGTGCTTCAATCTGCATCCAGAGTCCATCAGTTCTTTCTCTGGAGGTGAATAGCATTGTTCATCATGAGTCCTTTGGAATTGTCTTAGATCATTTATGTTTCTGAGAATAGCTAAGTCATTCACAGTTGATCGTCATATGATATTGCTGTTATCATGTACAACGTTCTTCTGTTTGATTCATTGCACTTTGCATTTGTTCATGTAAATCTTTCCAGGTTTTTCTGAGAGCATCCTACTTGTCATTTCTTATAGCATAATAGTATTCCATTATAATCATTTACCACATCTTGTTCAACTATTCCCCAATTGCTGGACATCCCCTCAATTTCCAATTTTTTGCCACCACAAAAAGAGCTAGTATAATTTTTTTTTTGTACAAATAAGTCCTTTTCCCTTTTTAAAAAATCTTTTTGGACAGACATAGTAGTGGTATGATGGGATGAAAGGGTATGTCCTTTGGGCATAGTTCCAAATTGCTATCCAGAATGGTTGGATCAGTTTACAAGTCCACCAATAGTGTATGAGTGCCCCAATTTTCACACAGCCCCTCTGATATTTATCATTTTCTTTTTTTCCGTCATGTTAGCCAATCAGATAGGTGTGAGGTGGTACCTCAGAGTTGTTTTAATTTGCATTTCTCTAATCAATAGTGATTTAAAGCATTTTTTTTTATGACTACAGCTAGTTTTGATTTCCTCCTCTGAAAATTACCAGTTCAGGTTCCTTCACCATTTTTCAGTTGCAGGGGGAAGGAGAACAATTTTCTTTTGGTGGATTTCTCAAGATGGCCTGAAATGCTTCTGATTCCATCCAAATTCTCTACTACATCACAGATCTGTGACAAAGTTTATTTTTCTTGTTGTTTGTTTGTTTTGCAAAACTGAAATTCCAAATAGCATCTCTGACAACGGAGAAAGATTTAGCTCTGTTGAGTTTAAGAAGTTCTTAGTAAAGATCTTCATAGGAGCAGTCACTGTTCTTCCTTGTCACTTTCAAGCAAATTGTCAGTCTGAAAGACTTGTGCGAATTAGTAAAGGTACCTTAAGGCAGGTTTCTGTGGAAGACTGAACAATAAAACCTGTCAGATTTCTTATCCTTCTCTGTGTCACTATACATTCAACAATATGACGGTCAACAAAAATTCAACAAATTCACCAAACATAATAAACCAACCAAATACAGGCTCTTACAACAAAAGTCTTGCTCTAATGCCTCAGCTTAGCATAAGGGTCACATTGGGATTCTTTTTAAAAGAAATTTAAATTTAAAAATATTTTTAAATTAGTAGTCATCAACAAACAAACATTTGAGTATGTAAAGGAACAAGAAAGGGATTGTACCAAAAACTGACAACTTCTGTTATATATGGTTTATTTATTTTTTACATTTAAGGCAATAGCAACACCATTGCTTTAATTTTGCTAATGCAAATATTCTATCCTCAAACATGCCACTACATGGGAAAACTTTCCTTCCTGCGTAGAGTAGTGGAAAAGTCACTGCATTTGGAGTCATATGGACCCTGGCAACCGAGTTCAAATTCTGTTCCTGTCATTTTAGATTTTTGTGTGTGTGTATGTGGGTGTACACATATCCTCTTAGGTAATTCACTTTAAGACACGGGAGCTTCTCTGTAAGATGAGGAATTTGGACCAGGCGACCTCTAAACTTCTTTTTAGCTTGAAATTAGTGTTCAAAAAAAGAAAACAGTTAAGCACTACCAATTCACACAGGAACCTTTATCTGACAGATTTTATCAAATTGGAGGCTTCAAGAATATAACAGAAACAGACTGTTTTCAAAGCCTTGCCATATAAAGGGAGCCTTAACATCAGACGGTTGGCCCCTCGGTCATGAAGTCTATGTAATCCATGAAATGGATAAAACTCCACAGTGCTTGGCACATGGCAGGTGTTATATAAATGCTACCTATCATTAGTATTATGATGATGTTTTAAGGTTTGGACAGTGCTGTGTTATCTCATTGCTTCTCACAATAAACCTGTGAGGTAAGCATGTGATGAAAGAGCAGAGCAGGAGGTAAACAAACTGACCTTGTAGAAGAAATGTTTTTTCTGTCCTACCCCACTATAATATTTAAATTATCAAGCATTTCTATAACTCATTAACATAAAAGGAAAATACTTTTTCTGATTAAAAGATGGTGTGTGTGTGTGTGTGTGTGTGTGTTGGTCCTATGTGACCTTCTGTTTCTATAGTCATGGTAGCAGAGTGTGAGTAAGGAAAGAGGACAGAGTATTAAGAATTGCACAGTTTTAAAAGCTGCCTATAAATGGTAATGTAAATGCTGCCACTCTAGATGTGAGATCTTTGTGGAACAGTAAGTTGATACATAGCTGAAGCAATTGAACCACATACAAATTGACATTCTTACCAAAAGACAAAATGAGGCAGCAGTTAAAAGGAAAGACACTTACAAGTGATTCTTGGAGAGGCATACAAAGACATTAGTGGAGTCATTTTCATTGTGCATCCAAAGGCAACAAGGGAAACTTTGTTATTTCATTTTGTAGTGCTTGTGATGAACATAAGAACATGGAATTCTATGAAGATAATTGCAACTTGAATCCACAACTGAAGCAGAAGACCTCAGATGAGGTCAAAAGAGACCTCAGCTGGCAGAAGAGAAAAGCAGAAAAACATCTATGAAGAATTGGACAAGATGTTATGAAGCAAGCAAACATATGGATACAGGGGAATAGTGTGGAAAGTATTTGAAAAATATAGCTCAAGTTTCTATCCAACTCAGACATCTTGCCATCTGTCTTTATGATGGGTGTTGTCCTTCATCTTCAAAGAGGACCAAAATGACATCACCATTGTAAAGTGAAATTTCAGTGTCCAACTGTGGCTGATCAGAGCAATATAAGCTTGGAATGCTCTACCACAGGTTGAGCACAGATAGTCCATATGAATTTTGGAGTAGATATCCCAAATTTGTGCATCCTGCATTTACTTTGTGCTGGTTCAATTCTGCTTTGCTCAAAGAGCACAGCTCCTTTTCTTATGTGGGCACACCATGCTGAGTGATCCTGTGCCAGTGTCTCCCATGTTGCACAGTCAAATCCAAAGTTCTTGAGAGAGAGCTTGAGAGTGTCCTTGTATTGTTTCTTCTGGCCGCCATGTGATCGCTTGCCCCATGCAAGTTCTCCATAAAATAATCTTTTTGGCAAGCATACACTTTGCATTCGAACAACATGGTCAGCTCATTGGAGTTGCCCTCTCTGAAGCATAGTCTGAATACTTAGCAGTTCAGCTGAAGCAAGGACTGCAGTGTCTGGAACCTTATCCTGCCAGGTGATCCTCAGAATCTTCCTAAGAGTTCAAATTGAAGTGATTCAGTTCCCTGCCATGGCACTGATAGACTGCCCATGTTTCACAAGCATATAACGATGAGGTCAGCACAATGCCTCTGTAGACCTTCAATTTGGTAGTCAGTCTAATACCTCTTTTCTCCCAAACTTTTCTTTGGAGCCTCTCAAACACTGAGCTAGCTCTGGCAATGTGTAAACTGGTAAACCTTTATGATACCCTTCCTCTTACCAGCTACAACAGCAAGCATCCTCCAGACCATGTTTCCAGAGATGATACACCTTCCTCTCCAGTGAGCAAATCCATTGGGCTTTGAAACTGGACCAGAGGCTGAGCTATCTTGATAAGTGAGTGAATGAATCGAGTACAAACCATCCGATGATATCTAGCCATTTCAGGCCACGCTTCACCTTCTTCATCCCTCATTTCTTGTTATCTATCCAGCAGTCACATTCACATCTCCTCCTACCTGTTTTCTACCTCTTACTCTGGAGGCAGGGTAGAAGATGACAATAACCACGGCTAACTTGTGTACTATAGTGAGGTGGCACAGTCGATAGAAAACTGGGCCTGGAAGCAGGAAGACCTAAATTCAAATCTGGTCTCTGATACTTACTAGCTGTGTAACCTTGGACAAGTCACTTAAACTGTTTGCCTCAGTTTCCTCAAATGAAAAATAGGCATAATAATAGCACCTACCTCCCAGGGTTCTTGTGAGGATCAAATAAGAATATTTGTAAAGCACTTAGCACAGTGCCTGGAACATGGTAGCTGCTATGTAAGTGCTAGCTATTATTATTATGTGTTTTAAGGTTTGCAAAATACTGTACATGCCGCCTCATTTGATTCTCACAACACCCCTGGGAGGTAAGCACGTGATGATAGAGCAGAACTGAAGGTAAACAAACTGTGCCTTCTAAGAACTTACAGAACTTTAGAAGCTTTGTTTCTGTATGTTTTTCTGTCCTCCTATCCCACCATTGTAGTTGAATTACCAAGTATTTCTATAACCCACTAATATAAAAGCAAAATGACCTAAAAATAAGATATCCATTTTTGGTTAAAAGATGCTCAGGGCCTGCCCTGAGCTGTCGCCTGGAGCTTACCTCCCCAACTGCTCCAACTGCTTTACCGGTCTTCCAACAGTTCCGGCCCCCTCCAGTGGGGGAAGGGAATGACCGAACAGTGCACTCGAGGAGCTGCTTACTGCACTTTATTGCTTACCCCAGTCCTCCCGACCTTCCCGTGTTCCCCCTTATATACCCTGCCGTAGCTCCTCCCATGTTCCGCCCTGGAGGCAGAGCTCAGCTCCGGAAGGGGCGTTCCCAGCACCCGAAGGCGGGTTCTCACCCCCGGGCGTCTCCCGGCTCACCAGGGGGCCATGGTCCAGAGCCCGGCCCTCTACAAAAAGATATTATATATATTTTATTTCTGTTTAAAAGATGTTGCATATAGACTCACACACATACATAATTTGGTAAAATGTATTTAAACTTTATCTGGCTAAAAGATATATAAAGCGATTGTGGAGGCAGAGAGTACTCAATACTTCAATGCCAGTGTTTCATTCCTTTGAATTTTGGGGATTTGTGCTTATTTTATTTTGGATGTAGAATTTAAATCCTTTTGAGTACTTGTAATTGTGTGATAGTTCTATGTATTAGGGTAATTGCTGCTGCATTTGAGGACAATGATCATGAAGGTTTGCTCATCCCTTGCCTTTCTTTTTACTGATACCCAGTCCAATATCTCACTTTTTCCCCCTTTAGTTTTATGATCTATATTTGCACATAAAGCATAGTCTTAGACTTATCAGGTACCATATATTTTGTCATACTTAAATACGGCTTACTACATAGTATAGTGTGCTTATCAATCATTTACGGTAAAAACAACCTATGAATTTGGTTTTTTGTATACTTGTATATATATTGGAATCTAAACTCTCCCTCTCAACAGATATAGTCAAATATCAGCAGCGCTCGCCTCAGTCAGTGATATTAAATGAAAGAACTTGTAATAGACTAAAATGATTGTCAATAGGCTAGTGGGGCTAATCATCACCTTTGAACTTACAAAATATAAGTCCAAGAAGCCAAGTACTTTATCTAAATTTCACAGCATTCTCCACATAGTAGGTGCTTATTATTTTTTTCTTTTTTGTTGTTGAATTTGGTCACAGAATGACTAGGGAGGGAGGGGTTAATTGTGAAAGTTGTCTGGTTGTGAGGGTTAATTGCTTGTGAACGATATTTTTCTCTTATTATTAAGCCCTGGAAAATTTCAAAGGCTGTTGAACAAGATTAATAAGAAAACCTTCTAAGGTACAGTGAATAGAGAGGACTGGACCTGGAGAAATGAAGGGCTGCATTGAAATCCTGTCTAAGATACACACTAGCTGTGTGATCCTGGGCAAGTCACTTAACTTATCTTAGTGGTACTTATCTGTAAGGTAGGGGTAATAATAGTTCCTACCTCACATTGGTTGTTGTGAGGACAAAATGAGATATGTGTAAAGTACTTTATAAATGCTAACTATTAAGAATGCCTATTGTTCTTATAAGATATATAAATGACCAGTCTATAGTGTTTGTCATCCTTTCTACTGACAAACTCTATTGGTTAGCTATTTAATTCTATGTGTGTGAATTCTTGGCTAGTCTGTCTTTGGTGTCCAGCACAGATGCTATCACCAGCTGTTCCAGAGATGTTGCTAGGATGCTAACAGGAAAATGGGAACTTCTCCAGAAGTCTGAAATTCAAAAAGTCCTTGGGGTGAGGTCAAAGTACTCTCCTCTACCCTTCCTAACCTGCTCCCTAAGCTACTCCTTAGGGACTTTGGCTAGACCATTCTCTTCTCTTTCACTATTCCCTTTAGCAACTTTTACCATGGTGATGTTTGATGTCTGTCCTTATTTTTCCTGTGGTCCTTATCTTGGCAGTGGACATGGTATTCACTGATACGTCTAGGGCTTGAAAAGTTTCCTTACTTGAAAATTGTGGGCAAATGTGATCATTCATGAAGGTTATAGGAGGTATAAAGTATTAAAATCTGTTTTAATATTTGTTGTTTAGTTGATTAGTTGTATCTGACTCTGTGACCCCTTTTGGGGGGTTTTCTTGGCAAAGATACTGCAGTGGTCTGTCATTTTCTTCTCCAGTTCATTTTAAAGATGAGAAAACTGACTTGCCCAGAGTCACACAGTTAGTAAATATCTGATATTAGATTTGAACTCAGGTCCTCCTGACTCCAGGACCTGCACTTTATCTACTGTGCCACATAATTGCCCCTTGTTTTACTACAGTTGGTGTATTATTTGGATTTTCCCTATCAAACTCAAAAAGGGCTTTCCAAAATTCCATTCTAAGTATGTCCATCTCCTTTTAAAAATCATTTCGGTCACCTGCATTATTCTTTCCATTCAGTTTCATTGTTGGTTAGCTTTCCTGAATTTGTGTTTATATGTATATATAAATATATATATTTATTTAAATATATATAAATATATTTAGTGTCTTCAGGTTCTTCAGTTTTTCCAACTTCAGGCTTAAGTAACTGGTTTCTACCATTAGTTAATCTAATTTGAGGAATGGAGTTATTATAATTGCTCTGAATTGATATGAGAATTGTAATATGTTCTTATATAATTTGGAGATGAGAATAGTACTACGCAAAGCAATATAAAGTCCTTGATTATAATTGGTAAGAGTCTATTTACAATTTTGCAATAAATGTAGTACTGGCACAAAATAAAAGAATTTGCATTTTCAGTTCCTGTCATGAGTACTTGTAGTTGTCCCAATCTATACTATAGAATTTCCGGTATGTGGAGTATTGTGATTTCTATTTGTTCTGATGTGCATTGCCTTCTTTTGTTATTAGAATACCAAGGAATATTCACTCCATTGTCTTTCTTGCCAAGTTGATCATCATGACAATTTCAGATAGAGCCATCTTGTATCTCTATAACTCCATATATTTCTTATATCCTTAGAAGTAATGTTATACTAGCCAAACTACCAATTTAATGAGTGTTATTGCCAATCCCAACTGGCCCACATTTAAAGATTCCAGTCAGACCCTCACAAATATATCAGCAGTCTTTGAGCAAACAGAATTCCTAATAAATAAATGTATATATGTATATATATATATATATATATATACACACATACATACATATATACATATACACACACACAGATGTGTATATGTATATATGTATATACATATATTTGTATGTGTGTATATGTGTATGTATGTGTGTGTATACTTACATACATATACATACATACACACATATATGTATATATGTCTGTATAGTACCACCTGATACTACGTTACTTTGCAATTCCTTTCTCCAACCATGACATGAGTGATAGATCAGTCTTTCAGGAGGTTGCTACTACTACTACTACTACTACTATTACTACTGATAGTTAACAAGTGTCAGTAGGAGAACAGAACTTTATTTAGAATATGAGAAGGGCAAAGCATGTGATACAATTTGGTATGTGAGATGAGAAGAGAAAAGGAGAAGAAAGCAAAGGAGATGAGAGGAGAAGACAGGAGAGAAGAAGAAATATAATTATTGACATTAATTTCTCTGATACACTAGAAATGTTTGGACCTGGGAAAAGTGGCACAAATTATCTTTTTAGGAAGCAACACAAGGGCCTTCATCTGAACATGGATGTCTATAACACAGGGTGGGAAGGTATGAGGGAGTAGGTTGAAGAAGGGGAAATATCACTCCAGTCTGCCCACTAGTAGATTGCTAGGCTAACTAGGTTTTAAGTAAGCTTTGTTGTTTCTCTTTGTCTGAAAAAGAGTAGGTGCTGCCAGAGACTTCTGAATCCAGCCCTCAGGCAAAGTCCAATTACCTTTCCCAAGTAATGACTCTGCTGCCGCTTTCTACCTATCTTATTTTTCCTCCTTAGGTGACATAGATAAGTTGCAAAGGAGCTGAGCTATCAATAAATCCAGGTATTGGCAAATCAGAATGGAAGTTTTAATAACTAAGAGATGAAGAAAAATCTTTTTCCATTGGATTACCTTCCTTACCTCCTGACAAGTGACTTTATAAAATCAAATCATATCAGACAAGACCATACCCTAGAATCATCCGAAATTCCCATCTTGATGTGAAGGAATTTGGTGTAATGTCTATGCTTCCAATACTTTAAATATGGTATATGACTATCATTTGCAAAGCTAATTTTTGCAAATGATGGAATTATTTGTGGAGTATAATTCTCAGTTCATGAATGGTCATGGTAAAGAATTTTTTGATTTTTCGTTAGAAGGATTAGAATGGATTGCATTGCCAGCTGATGGCATTTTCAAGTAGAAAGAAAGATATCAAAAAAGTCATTTTTCAGAGATACCATCATCTTTCCCTGAATCCTATGACCAAATACCATTTGGTTATCATTTTCAAGGGTCATAAAGTTACCAAATTAGGCTTAACAATCTTCACATTTTATAAACTCCTATGTGTATTTTATCTGTGTATATGCATATATAATAACATAATACACAAATATGAGTGTATATTATGATCAACGTATGCTTTTAACTTGCTGTTGACAAGACGGTAAGTAACGGAACAGGCAATATATGATGGAGAGAAATTTTGTTATTTCAGAGATATTGCTAGAAAGGTACATGGAACCAACATGGCAGTTCTAGGCACCAAACTCTAGAATGTCACTCTGACTTTCTTAGTGTGTTGCTTAACCACATTTTAGGAATCATAGGACTATTATTTACACATTCGGTTACATGAACCTCAGTGGCCTTTCCACCCTGCTAAAAGAAGAATCCCCTAGAAAAGCCTAGAACGTCTGGTGACCCTCTCAAAATGAGATCAACTGTATTGCTCAAAAAACTCTTTTGTCATCTACAAGGACGAATTGCCAAGTCCCCAGCAGTCTCCTTGCCCCACGCCCTGCCCCCTAGCCCAGGAAGCCTAGGATCCAACCCTTCATTAACTGCCCTTTACTTTCTATGATTGTACTATTGGTTTTCTGGGTTGGGAATCTGGTCATACACCAAATCCCCTACATATATAGATATTCCATAAAATTTAGGATTCCATTAAGATATCATAAAAGAAATGGAAAAAACTTGAATAAGGACAGCATATCCATTTCCTGTGACTGATTTTTTTTTGCAGACTCTCCTAACTTTCTCTGTAAAAGATTTTCTTGAAGATTCAATGCTATGCCCTTTTGATTTTATCAAGCTCTTTTTTAATTTTCTTGTCTCACAAACCATTTTCTTTTTCTCCTCCTTAATAATTCACCCCCACATTGCTGCCACCCTGCACTACTTCCTCTTTCTAATATCCTTTTCAAATCCCTAAACAAGTCCTCCTCCAGGCAACAGGAACTCTGGTTGGGTCCCTTGGGGTTCCTGGCCCATGTTCTAGGAAACACTGATTTACATGAATGGATTAAGTCTTTACCATCTCAAATTCCTGTTATAATTAGTTTCAGAAAAATGGATCCATGTTATGTCTCTTTCTATTCCTTTCCTAATCTGTGACATGGGAATGAGTCATTAGAATTTTAATGTCCACATTAAATGCCAGCAGTGATCTGCTGTAACACATTAGCTACTCCAATATTCTGAATTTTGACGGGCTGGCCCGTTCTACCTCTTCGTTGCAGGATGTCTTTGCTCTGTGAGGGAACAGGAATAGGCTGCTAATCAAACCAGAGGATGTGGAAAAGGTCAAATTAGTACAGAATGGTGCTGTCTATCACTGAAGAGCTGTGGAATTAAAAGACTTGTTTTGTGACTGAGATTGAAATAAGAACATAGAATGTCACCACATGAATCCATTCCATTGACATTGAGAGTTGCTTGAGTAGGAATAGGGAAAAATTAACTCTCCTTTTAAACAATTTTATTGTATATGAACTCTCTTAGCAGCAGGAAAACTGGGCAACTACTAGGCGTGGGCAAAGAGTGGGTTGTTAAGAATTCATTCTAGTGAAACTTTTTTTTTAAAGTCTGTGCAAAATATAACTCTGAGGAAGCAAAATCACAGATTTCACATGACACCTTAAGAGTTCAACATTTTAGCTTTAGGTTAAGCACTAACCTTTTAAAAACTTCCAAAATTAAGATCTGGTTTATATATGTTGAATGAAGAATAAGAAAATTAAAAAAAAAAACAACATTCTTTATATTCATACTTTCCAGGCTATATTTTAATCATGTTCTCCCATTCTTGAGGCTGCCAAATAGTATTCACAGTTTTTCTGTAGTCTTTTTATTTAAATGGGCAATCATACTAGTTTATTCTATATGAATCAGTTTCCTTTTTTGCTAGAAAAGTAATCAACTTTAATTCAATTTTCTCATTTCTTTTCCATTTTTTTAACTTATATATACTAGATTTAGGTCACCATTACAAGGGTAATAGGCATAGGCTTGCTATTAACTGGAATTATTTAGTGATTATGCTATTTATAGATTAGCCAGTTAATTACCTTTCTTTTACTAATTTAAATATTATTTATTTTTTATTAATTTATCTATTACTATACTTTATTATTTATTTATTTGTAACGTTATTTATAAAGTTTGATCTCTGAATTCTCTCCCTCTGTTTCATGTTGAAAAATGAATCCTTCAAAATTGTCTTAGATCATTATATCAATCAGAATGGCTAAGTTTTTCACTGTTTAACAATATTACAATATGACTATTACTATTTCCAGTGTTCTTCTGGTTCTACTAAATTCACTTTGCATCAGTTTGTATAAGCTTTCCCAGGTTTTTCTGAAGCCATCTCTTTTGTCATTTCCCACAGCACTACAGTAGTATTCTATCACACTCATATACCACAACTTGTTCAACCATGTTCCAATTGATGGGCATCCCCAATTTTTAATTCTTTACCATGGCTAAAAGAACTGTTATGATTATTTTTGCCAATTTTCCTTTTTATTTTTCTTTAATCTCTTTGGAATACAGATTTAGTAGTAGTATTTATTGGGTAATACTGGATATACACAGTTTTGGAACCCTTTGGGCACAGTTCCAGATTGTTCTCCAGAGTAGTTGGACCAGTTTACAACTCCACTGATAGTGCATTAGTGTTCTAATTTTTCCTCCAATGTCTGTCATTTTTCTTTTCTTTTGTATTAGCCAGTCTGAGAGGTGGTATGAGGTGGCAACCTCTGAGTTGTTTTAGTTTGCATTTCTCTAATCAATAGTAATTTGGAGCATTTTCATATGACTATAGAAAGATTTGCTTTCTTCTTGTGGAAGCTGCCTGTTCATATCCTTCAACCATTCATCAACTTGGAAATGAGTGTATATTTTTACAAATTTGACTCAGTTCTCCATATTTGAGAGATGAGGCCTTGTCAGAGAAACTTGCTATAAAAAAATTTCCCCCAGTTTCTTGCTCTTTTAATCTTAGCTGCATTAGATTTATTTGTGCAAAACTGTTTTTTTTAAATGTAATATAATAAAAATTATCCATTTTGCTTTCTATGATTCTCTCTGTCTTTTGTTTGGTCATAAATTCTTCTCTTATTTACAGACCTGACAGGTAAAATTTTCTACATTCCCTTAATTTGCTTATGATATCACCCTTTTTGTCTAAATCAGGTACCTTATCTTGGTCTACAGTGTGAAATATTGCTCTATACCTGGTTTCTGCCAAACTGCTTTCCAGTTTTCCCAGCATTTTTTGTCAAATAGTGAGTTCTTGTCCCTAAAACTTGGATCTTTGGATTTATCAAACACTAGATTACTATGGTCATTTATTACTGTGTATTGTGTACCTAATCTACTCCACTGATCCACAACTTGGTCACATGGAATAAGAAAAAGTGGAGCAGGAGGGGTGGAGCAGGAAGAGGCAGAGCTAGACCAGAGCTGAGAAGAAATTAGTGAGCAACCAGAGATGGGAAAGGCAGCAACTAGCCTGAGGGGGAGAGCTTGTTTGTGATTTGTTTAAGGGAACTGGTTTATGGGAAGCCTAACAGAAGGAAGGCTTGGGGATAGCAGTGACCCCTGCGTTGTTATTGTGTATAGATTTCTTTGTTGCTATGATGGATTTGACTTTCTGGTGTTGAAATTTGGCTTTCTGATGTTTAAATAAATGTTTTGTTTCTGTCTTCCATGTGAAGAGTCTGTTATATTTTGTGATTCAGAGTTCCACCAGCATATTTATAGCCTCCATAGGTGCTGTGAATATTGTGTTGGCACTACATACTACTTAATCAATTGCCTTTTCTTACACTCTTCCCTGATGACTAGTTTTTGACCACTTCACATTTGTCAATACTTGTGTAGGGGAAAGAAAAAAGAGGGAAGCAAAACTCAGAAGATTCAATATTTTGATTTTCTATTGTACCCAAGAGCTTATCAATGTATACTGTCTTTAATGACATGAGTCATTATGAGTCATCTATTTCTGCCCATTCTGTGCATTTCTCAGCATGTCTTCCTAGATGTACGCCACAGAGGGTTCATCCAACACTTGGGACTTTTAACATTGGATCTTAACGTTAGATGCCAGTGGAGTATATAAGATGTTCATCTATTATTTTTCTCTCAAGATTGGCCTTTCTTTTTTTCCAGTCTGGTGTCTTTCTGATAACATCCTTTACAATATTTCTCCTGCACAATTCCTCTTTTGTAATGTGTTTCAGACTACTTACTTTCAAAATGATTTCCTCTATTGCTCATGGGATGATCCTTAATTTGGGATCAATATAATGAAAAAGATGGAACTTATGGTATCATCTGTGTGGCTCAATCTTGCATGCTCTCTTTGGCCCCCAGTAGTGTGGATCATGAGCAATTCCATTTATTTCTTCTGTTTTCTGGTATTAAAGCCCCAATAGGATCATTGGAAAGGTTCTTTCTTTTCCATGGGTTATACCCTAAAGTCCTTGGCTATTCCTCAAAAGTTGGATTCATTTATACCAGCAACTATTTTTATTGGTTGACAAGCTCTTGAAGAGAAGTTTTAAGGTTCTATTTTGTTATTGACTCATAGACTGTCACAGTAATGGACAATCAGGGGAATTTAGAAAGAGCTGTGACCAAAATGCTAAAATAAATTATTGCTGCAAGTCAGGATGTACTCTTATGACAAAAAATAATGAGCCAAATGAGTTGACACAGAAGAAGATCAGAACTGTGTCCTTATAGACATTATTTTCTGTCTCAGAGGTTTGGAGGTAAGGGGTGGGAATGGAAGCAAATGTAACCTAACAGTAAAGTAAGGAAGGCACAGAAAATAGAAGCTACCACTAAATTAACGGATTTATAAGTCTGCCAGAAGGGACTAAGAGTCCGAATTTCAGGGAAATAATTTGAAAAAAAAAAACTATTCCAGAGTTATTCAATATAGAAAGTAAGAGAATAGTGGAATGAAACTGATAGACTCCTTCAAATGCTCAACACATTACTTAAAGGCTCAGTAAAAGTACAGTTGGTAGTCATTTAAGCCAGTGATATGTAAGAGAGCTTTGGGGTTGCCTTGAGTCCCCATTATGATTGGCTAAATTTCACATGCCATGTAGACAAGATCAGTTTGCTCAATTCCTATGCATTCGAGTTACGAAATTATTTTTGACATTTAGTAAAAATTGGAGAATTCCTACCACTTAGGTAGGATGTAAACATATCCACCTATTTGTTCACTAATTTTGGTCTATATTAGTACCAGGTTTGAGGTGGAAATTGAAGGGGTCAAACCAAGGCATATTGCTAAAGGACACTATTCATGAAAGGAAATTCTAAGGAAATGGTAATGACTCATATGAGATAACTGCCATGGATGCAATAATCCTTGGCCTACCTATATGAAGAGGTGATAGGTCTGGGAGATCAAGGAGCTAAAGGAACCCCAGGCACTTTGGTAATTGCAACAACTCGATAACATCTGATTTGCTAGGCTTTTTCATTCTATACCTTGCTGAAGAATATCAAAAGATTATATCAAACACTAGTAAGATTTCCTGAGGGGAGGGAAAAATCTAGTTGGCTAATCATAGGATCAAAGATTTATAGCTTGAAGGAGTCATGTAGTCCAACCCCCCCAATTTTACAGATGAGGAAAGGTGAAAAGTTTCCTTTCAAAATAATCAACAAGTTTTAGTTCATTGGTTCACTAAGACTTCTGCATGAATAAATAGTAAGCTTTGAGACTGGGAAAGGGTAAGGGTGTGTGTGTGTGGGGGGGGTTTCTTTTATTACTCTTGCAATCTGATGGGTCTCAAACAGTGTTACTACAAGAGCCAATCTCGTTTGCCAAAATGTATTTATTAACTGCTTGCTATGTGCCCAGCAGAGTTCTCGGAATTTTCTGGGAGGTACAAAAGAAATGTTTGACAGTCTCAGCCCGAAAGGAGATAATTACTTCACTTTCCATCTCCAGCTCTGCTTAATTTCAACTCCAAGGAACAAGATGCCCCTTCTAGGATAAACTAATCACTCCTAATCTCATCGCCATGGTGTTGACTCACAGTCTTTGATACTCAACCCTTTTGTACCTTCCTCAGCTTCCTCTCCCCTCTCATTAGAGGGTTGGAAGAGAAAGCACTCCTTTACAGAGGAATGCCTTCCTTTACAGAGGGCAGAATTTGGACTTCCAGCTCATGCCACTTGCCACCCGTAGCTCTGAGCAAGATGTCCCCATGCTGGCACCCTGCCATGTCTCCTGCCCCATTTTTCTTATTTGTATCCCCAGTACTTATCACAGGGCCTGGCTCATAAGTAGACTTTATATGTATATATATATATGTACACACATACATACATATATGTATATACATATATATGCATGCACATGCATATATACATATAAATATATATGTAATTGAATGAATAAAAAAACTCCAACCACAGAGCAATAAAATAATATTATCCCACATTTATATTGCTTTGAGATTACAGACTACTTTCCTCACTACAGTGTTGTTATTTTACAGTTGAAGAAATTGATGTCAGCAAGATGCTACAATGGGTAGAATATTGAACTTGGAATTATGAAGATCTAAATTAAAAAATCAACCTTGAACACTTACTGTGTGACCCTGGGCAAGTCACTTCATCTCTCTTGCTCTTGATTTCCTTATCAGAATTGAAGATGATAATAATAGCACCTCCCTCACTAGGTTTCTGAGATGATTGAAGGAGGAATCACATTAAAGTACTCTGAAAACCTGAAAGTGCTATTTAAACACTGTTATTATTGATGAGGGTCAAGAAAGGTGCAGGAGTTGACAACCTAGTCTGGAAAGAATTCCCTGGACTCAAGCAATCTTAAATCAAGTGGGTAAAAAAGTTTATTATTAGTATTACACCTTTCAATGGGCAAGGGTTCTTAGGGAACCACAATTTAAAAGAGTTATAGATAAAATTTACATAGATTATTCTATAGTAAGATATGTGCCAAATATGCTAACTAGGTGTTTTGGAGTGTGATTAGAGAGTGGTTAAAGAGTGGTCAGTTCTTAAAGGAACATGAACTTTTAGTATCTACTGTGCAGTAACCAAAATTCATCAAGAAACAGCCCAAGGTGGGGCTACATGGAAGTGTGGTTTTAGACCTGAAACGTCACTGAGTCAACCAATAGTCAGTGTTGACCAGAAAAAATCAGCCTTCTCTCATCAATGTCTTGTTAGACAAGATTAATGGGAAGGGAGAATACGTACATCTAAGTAGAAGATATATATGATTGGTCAGCGAGTAGTAAATGTCGCTATGACCCAGTGCACAGCTAGTTTAGTCAGTGTGCAGCTGGCTCTAAGTGATAAATTCTATAGGTTTAGCTGGCTACTATGGCAGGAAGGGAGATAATGGTTCATACTGGGGCAGGCTGTCTATGAGCTGGAGGGAGACTACCTGAGATAGTGTTTTGAGGTTAGAGAGAAATGTGATTTTTAAGAGAAATGTGATTTTAGAATTGGGGTCCAAGCACATGCACCCAAGCACCCATTAATTATTGCTCTCAGTTGGAAGAGGGAGTTGGTGTCAATTATCATCTCTTAGGAGAAGATCAAAATTCCAGGATAGCATAGGGACACTCTTGCAGATCCAATCCAAACTCAGAAGAATTAGGTGTTTGGCAACCTCCTATTTAAATTCATTACTCTAAATTATTAGGGAATTTTAGGATAGAATGGTGCCATGGATTGGTGGGTTGCTATCTGTATGCTGGATCCAGTATCCATGTCTTAGAGACCACAGATAGCTCAGGTAGCTTGGGACCTAAAATCAAGAAGATAGGAGTTCAAATCCTTCCTCATATTGTTGAAAGGATGGGTTTTTCAACCTGATTAGCAAGGCAAAATTTAGGACAAAGAGAATTAAAAAGATTTTATTATAAATTTGTTAAAGTAGTAACAAGTTGACTGACTGATCACTGAAGATCTACAATAGCATCAAAGTGGGGACAGCTTTTATAGATAACGTTAAGACAATTCCGAAGCAGAAAAGGTGGGACCCTTGCATCTCGGTTCCTCCCCAAGGAAGGAAGAAAGTGACAATTTGCAGGTGGGGGTACATGACAATGAGCAGGTAACACAAGAAGCTGCAGACTTAGTGTCTCCTTTTCCACCAGAACCTCCCCCAACACTGATTGATAAACTGGGCTGGAAGCAGTGGAATGCAATATGCTTAGTAGCTATGTGACCCTGGGCAATTCATCTCACTGCAGTCTGCCTCAGTTTTCTCATCTGAGAAATTAGAATAATACTAGCCCATACCTCCCTGGTTTTATTGCTGTTGTTGACTCACTACAGTTGTGTCCAACACTCTGTGACCTTATTTGAGGTTTTCTTGGAAAAATACTCCTCCAACTCATTTTACAGATTAGGAATTTAGGCAAACTGGTTAAATGACTTGTCTAGGGTCACACAGCTAGTAAACATGCAAGGTCACATTTGAATTCTAGTCCTCCTGACTCCAAGGCTGGAAATTGATCACTGTGCCACCTAACTTGCAGCGAGTGTCATAGGAGACCATACGTATGAGTGCTTTGCGAAGCTGTAGAATGTTAGCTATTATTATTAAAATGGGGATTTTGGTTATTCTTGTTAATGAAGTACTAAAGTCTATTGTTTCCTCCTACTTGTCATTCAGCAATCGTGATTATTCAGGGCTGAGGGTGGATTGTCCTTAAGCCATTCTCTGGGAAGAGGAGGGAGAAAGCTGAAATGGGACTTAAAGGACCCCACACAAAAATATAAATGCACTCCAAATCCTCAGAGGATTATTATGTTACAGCCTTAGGGTCATCTGGTCAATCCATTATTTACTTTTACTTGATAGAAAACTGAGACCCCAGGGAAAGGAAATGCCTTGTCCAGTGTCATAGAGGAAGGCTCTTTCAACTTTTACTGAACTGTATGTAAATTGAGATGGAATTGTTGAGGGATGAGGGGAGCTGTACCCCAAAATACCAACATGCTGGGTCCTGCTAGAATGAATTCAACACAAGTCTTCTTAAAGTCAAAGAGAAACAAAATTTATTAAAGATTCTCTCTTAAGGAGCCTAAGCATTTCTAACACTTGTATTCACAAGTGGGCCAGATAGAATCTCAGCTAGACAAAGTCTGAGCTGGATTGAATCTGAGTGCCTTCATGGAGGCAAGATGGAACTTAAATACAGAAATAGATTGAGGGAAGCATCCAGGTGTCACCAACCAAGTAGTCTGGGGTCCAAGGGATGGTCTTGATAGATCAAACCCAAGGAAGATACTGATGGGAGTGGCTGGTAATGGGATCAAAGGGAGGAATATCGAAAGAATGCTAAATAGAAGATAGGGAGTACCTGGCCTGGGAGAAATGGAAGGGGAATCCAAGGAACCTCCCTTCACCCCCAACCCCCACCACAAGGCCAGACTTTCCAGGGCCCTTCAGACAAATGTGACAAAAGTCCTCCCAATCCAAGGGGAAAAGGTCTTGTCTTGGACTTGTACCCCATCAGAATCAAAGAGATCCAAATCTCGTAGACTCAGAGTATTAAAGCTGTAAGAGACCATCTTGTCTAAGCCCCTCATTTTATAGAGGAGGAAACAGAGACCCAGAGTTAGGTCAAAGCAGTGACTAATGTGCAGTTCTGACTCCAAATTCATTGCCTTGAACTAGGATGCTAAAACTTGGCCTTCTGGGTGGGGGAGCACTCATCCTTTCAGAGGATCAATCTCTTGTCTCATGTCTCAGGACAAGCACCTAAGATGGGAGGGGATCTTCAGTTTCTTCTAGGTTTACTTTGGCTCTATTTTTGATTCTATTTTCCCAAGAAAGTTTAAATATCCCGGGAGAACAAAGCTTCAAGGAAAGGAAATGTTTTGTTGCAGGACTCAAAGGGGCTGACTGTTCTTTTTTTGACACTTCTTTTACTTTCCGTATCTCCCTCCCTCTGTATCTCACTTGGGACTGTTGACCTGAAAACTTTGTTAAGAAAAGGCAACATGGCTAAATGCATACATTTTATGATTTAATTAATTAATTGATCAATTCCCCATAAAGAAAACAGTTACATAGCGCTATGGAGTCAGAGGTGACTCTGACTACCTAGTACAGAAATTATCTGTCTTAAGTACATTTTGGCATGAGAAAGAAACTCTCCTAATTAAGCAAATCATAAATTCAGTAAGACAGGACAATTAACAAAGCAATGTCAGTCAGGTCTTGAGATTCCAAGCTGGGTAAACATATGTCCCAGGTGGTAAGGAAATCCCACCACTACTAAGTGGCAGGCTTCCTGCCCCAAACAGATAACTGATGCAGGAAAGGGCAAACAATGTTCAATAGAAACCCAGGATGCCTATTTTTTCTTTACCATTAATATCCCATAACATAGTATGTGTCCATTATTCAAGATATGTCATAACATAGTATGTGTCTATAGATAATAAGATACAAAGGAAAGTCCCATTATTCAAGATATGTCATAGGTTAAAGGTCTCCCAAGGAGTGCAGAGTCAGCTTTGGCTGGCTTTTGCTGACGTAGGAAGAGGCACTCTCTGAGTTTGCTTCAGAGAGAACAAAGAGATTATTCCAAAATTTTATATTAAACATTATCATTCCCTCCTTTTGGTCAAAGGCAAGCCGAAGGCTTCGCCTGTAGACCAACAAAGATATGATAAAAACCTCTAAATAACCAGTAGTGTGAGAGTTTACTCTTCATGCAAGTCTGGTCCAGGCTCTTGGGAAAGTTGTCTATGTCTGATGGCATCTTCTTCAGGCCTCTTCAGAATTGGAGGGCATGATCCACTCAGGAGCAGGAGCAATGGAGGTGACAGATGGATCCAAGAGTCTATACAGAAAACTTGACAGGGTCTCCCAGAAAACATGGTTTGATAATTGAAATGAAACAATACAACATAGTTAACCTGGCTAAAGACACTTAGCAATAGTTCAGTTTCCCAGCCATGCAGGGCTAGGTTCAAACAACATAGTGAAGTTTTTTTACAGTTCACAAACTGCATTTTTACATTGTCAGGTACAGATTAAAACTTAGATGGCTCACAATAGACTAGTTTTGAAAGGGAGATTTACATGTCACCAATATAAACAAGAAAATTAAACATGAACCATACAAATCAATGCAATTATTATTTCAAAGTTAATTAACATTAAGTTCCTTGTATCCCAGTAATACATTCTTAATTTTCATTTAACTTTGAATCCCAGATTTCTTTGACAATAGGTTTTATTCTTGGGATGGTTCAAAAAGAAAATTCTGCCTTTCTGGTTCAAATCTAGAAGTTCCCAGATACTTCTGACAGTATAAATTAGTACAATTACTTAAAATTTGTTCTCCTTTTTTTTGAAATTTCAGAAAATTTCAGTTCACATTATTTGCTGTTTCTATCTTTACCTAAATCTTGTACCTGCAATAAGAATCTTTTAAAATGTGAGGGTTCAACTATAAAATGAACTTGTCTGCCTGTTAAATTATTGGACAGATATTTTAATGGAGAAGAAATAATTTCACTTACTTTTACTACTATCCTGTAAAAATTTTATGCAAAAATCCAAATTTGAGATCTTATTATCAAAAGCATGACAAATTTTAGAAGCCAATCATATCCATTTGCATATGATTCTTAGAGGAATCAGGCTGATCCTGTTGTTTTTCCTCAAAATTTGTTACTCTATTTAATTAGACATCTATCACATTACATCTTTGTCTTATTGCCTGATCTAATCATTTCCTCGATGTTATCTCTATATTATATTTATTTATTTGGCCAGGAATATAGGTTAAAGTTGTAAGCTATTCATTCCTGCACCCCATTATAATAACTCAGAGATGCTCCAATTTCCATTTATTATTTGATAGACTTAGTATTGTACTTTCAGAACTTCTTGATTATAAAGATTTGCTATAAAAGAAAAAGAGGGACAATGTCAACAGAAGGAAAGGATCTCCTTAGTTCTGGTTGATTCCAGGAATAAGCTATTATCTGACATGTAATCATGAGGTTACCAGGTGCTGAAAGCAGGGCTTAGAGGTAATCAGGTGGGGAATTTCCTTTTTCAGAAAGGAAATAGCACATTTGGGAAATAAAGTTAGGAAGATCCTACCTAGGCTGTGTCCAAGGTCGTCTTCAAAACCTTTCCAAGCATCCACCATTAGCCTGCAGCACATGTCAGTTGGCTTTATGATAACTTAGACAAGTATTCCTGTAATCAGAACTTCAAACAATAGTAAATTGCAGTCCCAGTCTTATATAGCAAATAAATATTGGCTGGTATCCCTCAGATAAAATACTTCCTCACTCTTTAAACCATCTGAAACTGACACAAAAGTATCCAGAACAACTATCTAGGAGCAACAGGGTTTAAGATAACCCATATTTATACTTAAAATTTATCTAACTTTCATAGTTTCAAGCAGAACTTAATTTGTCTTTCCAAATCTCTCAATCCTATTCTTCCACTTGCTTTTACATTTTAACCAGAAGACAAGATAGCTCATAAGTTATTACTTTTTACTAGCATAACTGTACTGGAATCTCATTCCAGCTTAAACAAAGCAAAGAGGTTAATGACTAAATTTATAATTTGATGGAATTACGTCTTTGTTTCACAAGTTGTTATTCTTCCCTAATTATACTCACTCTGGAAGAATGAGATACTTCAGGAATTAAATCTTTTACATAATAAATTCAAACGCAAACTTTAACTCTAACTTAGGCCATAGAATGACTACATATTCAGATCAAAACAGCTTAATTTAACAGCATATCATTTTGAAGTTTTAGTAGGCCTTCTAAGAATCACACATGATTTTTCAAATCATTTCTTCTAAAAGTATTTCCCTTCTTTAAAAACAGTTCAATATTTACTCTGATGTTCACTAAAATCTTATGAAGAAAACTAGTTGGAAACTTTTAAAATGCTTGATATCTCTTTCTTTTTTCTTAAGCAAAAATAAACCTTTAAAACTGGAATTCATTAAAGCTGAGTTGTTACAAAAATGTTCATAAGTAATATGAATTTCCAAAGTATTATAACAAACTGAATTCTTAATTATTGCCGTATTCTTAGATGTAAGAGACTGACTCACAGAAAAAAAACACTTGCTTTTAAAATCCTTTTAAACAATGGGAACATCTTAAGGTGAGTCTTAAGTAGTTTACATAAATTTCTGCATATGTTCTAATTTCAGATAAAAATAATATTAGATTTCCCAGTAAGATTACACAAAAGGCTCACATGTTTTGCTGGTCACTTGTTACTGACCACAGAAATTTGCTATAGAAGGAAAAAGCAGGGACATATGACATACAAAATATGACAGGATAAACCATCCTTTACTCTGCTTGAATTCAGATAAGAGTGAAATTCTCCAATCATGCAGTATCTGTTTCATAGCCAGACTCAGGAATAGGGAAACTGAGTCAGGGGGATCCCATCCTAGATTGAGTTTAGAATTGTCCCCTCAGTGTTTAGTCAGGTGAGAAATATTCCTTTGTGGCATGTGTCTCAGATACTGATTTAATGCAGACAACTGTACCCAAATTCAAACTCAAAACAAAAATAATTATGGTCCCAAATGCCTTTTACCTTAAACAGCAAGTCTCACTAATCACAGCTTACAGTCAGATAACAGTTATTTCCACTTTCTTGGAGTTACAATAAGCAATAAAGATTGACCAGGACACACACACATAAGGGATTCCATTTAACATCTTTCCTTCTCAAATTTAAAACTTGTCCTGATGTAAAAGCCAATTATTAAAAATTTTCTCTATCTATTACAACTTCAGTGCAAGTAATATTCATTGTTTAGAATCTGAATTAACAAACCAAATTCCTTTACTAGGACTGATGATCTTACCCACAGGAATGGGAGGACTGTTCTGAATGGGCAGAAGGAATTTAAATAAAGTTTTCACTGCATTATAGGACTGTTCTGAATGGGCAGAGGGAGGCTAATTTTCACTCCATTCCATCCTTTCCATACACAGGAATCATTTAACAATTTTAGATTTCAGTATTAAAACAGTAATCCCAAATAACTTAGTTAACAATCCTACAACTTCATAGAAGACAGCCAAATTGTTTAGCTTTAACTTTTTTTTTTTTAAAAGGAGAAAACACCTGATTTTCTAAATGGCAATTACAAAACATTATAAAACAAGGGTAGCAGGACTGATAAAGTAACATAACTGGTGTTACACAATTTTCCCAACATCTTTTAGTTTCAACAAAATTAAAATTTAAAATTGCTTTGTCTAACACCATTTCTAGATTACAGTGGTCACTCAATTTTCACAATCTAAGAGAAATTCAGAAATACGGCCCTAGAAATACAGTTTTAACACAACAATAACTGCAGATGGTATAATTTGCATTTCTAGAAATTATTGATCTTATTACTTTTAGCAATTAAAGCCACTTCAAAAGTAACAATTACATTAGAAAGATAATAATGTTGTATGTAACATATACCAGTCATTAAGTTAAGCATTTTACAATCATTTTATCATTTTGATCCCATAACAACAAGCATAATTATTTTTACAAATCAGAAAATGGGTCAAATAGAGATAAAATGCTTTTTGCAACTAGAACAAAGAAGTGAAGCTTACCAAGAGCAGAGAACTGATGTCCCAGTGGTGACTTTCGCAGGCAGAGTTTAGAGAATGCTCGCTACAGGCCTGATTCTTCCACGTTTTCCAATCCCCCCCAAAGCAGCAGAATTTACTGAGCCGAAGGCGGTATGCAGCTGCTGGGACAGTGTGGGAGGAATGTCTAGGACATTTCCAGGATTTACCTAGAAAAGTGGACTACTCACAATCTTAGGAGTTATTTCGAATGATCAGTTCCCGAAATATTTCTGATTAATTTCACAACATACAAATCTGCTAAAATGATTTTACCTAAGATGATCTAACTTTCCATTGTAATTCCAGGTTGGCCAGACCAGAATGACAAGGAAAAGTCTCAAAGTTTTGTTTGTTTATTTCCCTAGCTGCAGCCCTTGAAGTCTGGCTGCTTGCATTTAAATCTTACAAGATAACACACTCATTCACAGCACACATGATACAGACAGGGACATACACCAACAGACAAACTGACAACGGGACAAATACAAACGTAGCTCACAAAAAACAACCCAGAGAGAGAAGGCAATTAGAAGCTTGCTAAAAATCCCCATCATGAATTGGCTATTATCATTCTGAGGAAAGGATGTTGCAAGAATCCAAGGTCTGATAATAAAGGGGAATCCTGCAGCCTTTGCTCAGAGCACCCCTGCGGTCTTTGGAGGGGTGGGGAGCCTTGGTGCCCCAAAGTTTCTGACTGTCTTAAAGGAACAGGCCCATGGGAATAGGTGCAAGCCTTTAGTTCTTAGGTGGATTGTAACTGTCCTCTTCAGGACCAGAGCCCTTACGGAAAGCGGGGAGGGGGAATGGGGAGGAGGGAGGCAACAGAGACTTGAACAGAGGCTGCCTTCCTCAGGTCTAAGGTAGGGGAAGGCTAGGGCGAAAGATTGCATCTAGGTGCCATCAGTTTCCCCAGATCAGAGGCCTTCAAGGGGAGGGGGAGGAAGGAAAGGGGTGAGGAATAGGATGGAGGGAGTGAAGGGAAGGACAGACTGGAGCCCTTGAAGAAGAAAGGATTTTTGCCAGGACACGGGTAGGTGCTGAAGCAGCTCCCAGCCCTACAGGGAAGAGGCTACCTGTCTTTTGTACTCCTTCAGCTAAGTCAGCAAGCCCAGGATGAAACGTTCTCGCTGCTGGCTAGTTGTTTTGTTGGCCTTTCTTAATTTGGTTGTAAGATAAAGTAACTTTGACCGGTCCAAAAGAGCCCTGTGGTGGCCAACATAATTTAGGGCTATCTTTAGTTGACTGACACTAGTGCTAGCAATACTTGTACTAAGTTTCCTGAGATCGATCGCCAGAGGAGACCTAAGTAATACAGAGCGATTTAACGCGACTTGGTCTCCGGTCCCCAGAGTTTCCTTTAAAGGGAATTTAATCAATTCCCTATTAAAGAAAACGGTAACATCCCCAGAGTTTTCTTTAAAGGGAATTTAAAGTGAGAGTTCTTTGGAAGCTGGGAATGGAAGGACTTACCCCGACCCCGTCAAGGTCCAGGACTCTAGGAAAAATAGTTCCTATTGGCGCCGGAGCCCTGGCGTTGGCGAGATGAGGAAATGTCCGTCCTGTTGCTCAGTTCCAATCCACGTTTGGGCGCCATAACTGTTGACCTGAAAACTTTGTTAAGAAAAGGCAACATGGCTAAATGCATACATTTTATGATTTAATTAATTAATTGATCAATTCCCCATAAAGAAAACAGTTACATAGCGCTATGGAGTCAGAGGTGACTCTGACTACCTAGTACAGAAATTATCTGTCTTAAGTACATTTTGGCATGAGAAAGAAACTCTCCTAATTAAGCAAATCATAAATTCAGTAAGACAGGACAATTAACAAAGCAATGTCAGTCAGGTCTTGAGATTCCAAGCTGGGTAAACATATGTCCCAGGTGGTAAGGAAATCCCACCACTACTAAGTGGCAGGCTTCCTGCCCCAAACAGATAACTGATGCAGGAAAGGGCAAACAATGTTCAATAGAAACCCAGGATGCCTATTTTTTCTTTACCATTAATATCCCATAACATAGTATGTGTCCATTATTCAAGATATGTCATAACATAGTATGTGTCTATAGATAATAAGATACAAAGGAAAGTCCCATTATTCAAGATATGTCATAGGTTAAAGGTCTCCCAAGGAGTGCAGAGTCAGCTTTGGCTGGCTTTTGCTGACGTAGGAAGAGGCACTCTCTGAGTTTGCTTCAGAGAGAACAAAGAGATTATTCCAAAATTTTATATTAAACATTATCAGGACCAAGTGAACTGAAATGGAGAGAGAACTCCTAGAACTCAGGAAGTATAGGGCAGCCCACTAAGCTTTCAGTTTGGCCTTCCATTCCTAATCCCTGGGCTCCCAGTGTTCCAGAAAATCTGAAAAATCAGACAAGGCAAACTCATGAGTGAAAGAGAGGATCCCATGGGGTGGAGAAAGCAAAGGGGTCTTCAGGGGATACAGATTTCAATAAAGGTTGGAAGCACTGTCACTACTCCCAAACCCCATCCCAACCGCACTTGGCAGACTGACACTTTCTAACTCACAAGCCCCTTTTCAGATTGTTAGAAATAACCAAGAATTCTATCTGGCCACGTGTGAATTTAGAAAAAACAAAGAGTTTTATTTTACATCTAAGAAGACAGGAACTTTGATCTCCAAGCAGAACCTGGCCCAAGTCCCTGTGATGCTAGTTACATGAGAGTCTTATAATTCATCCAGATTTGAATTTTGTGCCTTGAGCCCCACTGGTCAGCATTCCAGGGCACTAGCTCTCACCCCCTGATTACGTCTTTACTCTTTATATTTTTAGTCTATGAGAGAAATTTTCAATTGCTAAGGGAATTGACAAAAGCTGTGAGTCTGAAGATCTATCAATGACAAAGGTGAGTTTATGGCCATTATCCCCATCCTTAGTGAATTAGATCTGGCCTTGCAGCTACCTGTGACATTCAGAGAAGAGGCTTTTTCAGAACAAAGAGAAGGAGTAGATAAGCTAAGTTCCAGGTAGCCAGTATTTCCTTCCCACTGCCTTACTTAAGCAGGTTTTTTTGGTCTCTGATATTAGCTACTGATATATATTATAATTTAGTATAATTTTTGTGGAAACAAAATTCAATCATATCTTACAAGATGGATGTTGTTTCTCAGGTTTCTTGCTCTTCTCAAGTGATAAGATGAACTGTGAGGGCAGAAGATTGGGCCATAGTTGGCTTTGGGGGGGACCAATTATTTGGATGAGGGCACAAAGGAGAACCTCATTTCCCTGGAACAAGGCAAGGCCTCCCTGCCCACACTTAGGCCTGCCAAAGATTATGCCCTTGTAGTCCAAGTAACCCCCAAGACAATCTCTGATTTTCCCCAATAACAGTGTTCTGGGACCTCATTGTGCTTCCACTTTCTATCTTTTCTTCTGTTCACTTGGCCCTAGTTCCATCCCTTACTTCTTCACTTTCTCCCTTTCTGCTGACCTGACCCATCTTTCTTCCTTAGAAAAATTGCTCTCAGAGCCCTTTAAACCTCTTGTCCTGAGACAAATTTCCTGCCCTTGAGCCCACTCTGGGATAATACCCCTATCACCTGACCTTAGTTATTACTGTGATATAGTGCATGCAACATGTTAGGTTAAAAAAAAAGAGCTCATTCAAGTGCTAGCTCTAAGTAGTCACACTAAGTCCAGATAATTGCTTATTTTCTCCCCTTTATTTGCCACTATTGGTTCAGGCAAAATCTAACTAAGCTGTTCCCCATTTGACTCAGAGAGAGAAAATAAGTCAATTTAGCTTCCAGATGCTCTTGTGCTGGAATGTAGTAAGTAATCAATAATAAAAAATTTTAAAACACCTCAAACAACTCTTGGTCAAAAGGCTGTAAACATCTGGTGCCTTTTTAAAGTAAAAATTATAATTATGTTTTAGGCCATGTTTTCTGTACATCATGGTAATGGGCCTGCTGGGCATAATTAGCTGACAAATGATAAAAAAGAGACCACTGTAGCTAAGAGAGAAGCTGGTTGCCAGGACCATTAGATGGATTGGGCAGAAGCCATGAGGATTAGGAATGATGGGAATGTCACATGGGAACCAGAGAGGTATGTATAACTTGCTGTGTTCTGATTGAATTGCTTTAGTGTTGAGAGAGGGCATTAGAGGTCTACAAAGATCCAATTATTTGAACCAGTTGCAATTCTTCTCATAAAAAAAGAGAAAAATCTTTGGTTTTTGTCATTTTACTTTATAAGATTATATCAATACTTAAAGGTTATTGTATTCAGTGTCTTTGAAATATGGTAGGAGATTCCATCTTGGATATTACCTTACAGTCCCCACAATAGTTTTCCAATTTAATATTTCAGAAGTTCTTTGGATGCAGAAACTAGTAAAAGAAATTAGATTTAAAACTGTAAAGCATTTTAGAGGTCATCTAGTCCTAATCTGTCATTTGTAGATGAAGAAATTGAATCCCAGTAAGATTAAGTATCTTTCCCAAATTTACAGTTACTAAGTGGCAGAGGCTGGATCTGAACCCTTATCTTCTGCACCACGAAACTCTGATGTTGGAAACTAATATTGATGGTGTCTGTGAACAGGACAGATTTTAGAGTGAAGCTGTTGTACAGAATGTTTACCTTGTTCATTTACACTTTCAAATACTGCAATCATTATTTATAGCTCTACTGTAATCACTGAAAAAATGAATTTATAGATGTGGTTTATCCCACCTGGAATGCTCCCCTCAGTCCTTTCTACCTATCCACATTCTAGTTACCTATCCTTTCAGACTCATATAGTCCCACTTTTTTCATGAGTTATTTGTCAACCATGGTATCTCACACCAATATCTCTCTCCTCTGAATTACTATAATATATTTTTCTATACAGTTCAGTGTTACTTAGTCTAATATTGTCACATTTTGCTTTTTGAACTTCATTTACATAGCGCTTATCTCTCCAAACAGGAGAGAGAGCTCATTTCAACTCTAGAAAGGTCTCTAGCATAATGAGGAGACTCAGGGACTATCCCAACAAGTGCTCCCCTTGTGACATGCACCAAAGAGTCTCAAGAAATTTAACATGACATCAGTTTCAGTGCTCTTTCAAATACTGTGTTAAAAAGTCCCAAGTAGTACATTCATCACAATTCCCATTCTAGGTTTCAGACCCCTTTAAAGAAATAAAAGACAAAAGTTAACCTAGCTTGTATGGGATAGATATTGCTCCTGAAAGAAAATCAGAAAGTTAAATAACTTGCCCTTTGACTTTTAAATCCCTATATAGCCTGTCTCTAATATCTTTCCAGCTTCATTATTTATTCTTTCCATCCCACATACTTCATTCTAATTAAACTATTTTTTCCCTTATCAAATGAATCCCTTACTTCTTTCATGATTCAACCCAGGCTATAAGCTATGGTAGTTCTTATTTGTTGTAACAGAATTTTCGCTGTAACACAAATACCTGAATGCTAACACTATATGCTGTAGAAAGAAGTTCATTATATTATAGACCCATCTTGGACTCTTTCCCAGTTAATTTAGTTATTGAATTATCCAAAGAATGTGACTACTCTCAAGGAGAAAAAAGTATAAAGTTGAGATTTCTACATAGTACAAGTATGCCAATCCTACTTTCCCTAATAAAGACTGTCACCCACATAGGACCTAGATCTATGATTCACTTGGTAGATTGGCAGCTTCTGTGTAACTGAGTCTTAGTTTCCTTGATAATTCACCTTACCTCTGTCACCAGGTTACAAAGTGAAATATGTATTTTCTATATCACTACAGTGGTACACCAATCATGACTATTCTTTAGAAAGGCATAGCTCCTTACAGTCAATTTGTGGTGGTTTTTAGTTATGTCTGAAATGATTTGTTTACTTAACATATGGACATACTATGATTAAGTTACTTGTAAAAATACTGATGATTTGAGGTTCATTTGAAAGAAATTGATAATGCTTAATGTTAAATAGTAAAGTGATTTCCATGTTATAAAGAGAACACATCATTTAATTTAAAAATGTTTTATCTCTCTAATTTAATTTCTAATTAGAGTGCACATACCTATAAAATGAGCACATCAGTGAGATATTCAGAGAAATTTCACGGAATTATTAGTCAAGACATTATTTTTATATATGAATATCTATAACAACTTATGCATATATTAAAGGGAAAATTCTCATTATGCAAAATAATTGAGCATCATATGTTAAGAAATTTACCCAAAGAGATTAAAGGTAGTACAAAATTGCAGTGAGTCAATTACTTAATCTCTTCAATTTCAGCTATTTACCTCCTTTTGCTTTTACAACACTCCTCCCAATTATTATTTCCTCAGTTTCTTGAATTGCAATGTTAAAAAAAGAAAAGGCTATCCATTTTTACTTCCTCCCCTTTGGTGAAATATTTTTTCCCCATTAACTCAGTCATCCACTCATTTACCAATGTTTTTTTTTGTCTAAGCTTGTGTTCAGAGTAGATGATCTCTGACCACTTTTCCAACTCTGAGATTCTGTGCCTCTGTGAAAATTCATTCATTCACTCACTGACTCACTCATTTTATCATTCAACAAACATTTATTAATTAATCAAGCAACCAACATGCATTTAAATGCCTACAGTATACAGAGCATAATGCTAGATGACAAGATCAGTACAAAGTCAGAATGACACACGTCCCTGCCCTCAAGAAGCTTGCAGTAGAGTAGGGTTTTTTTTATAGACATAAACCTGATAGTTATAATCACCTGATAGCTGATACTTATATAGGAAGGCTGAAGAATTTTTTGCTGGCCAGCATACAGAGCAAAGAAATCAAAACCTTTGTTGATAGCATATATTCAAAATAAAAGCAAGAATGTAGGTCCAGAACATAATAAACAATAACCTTTCCCTCCTTTTTTAGTTTTGGTTCTTGCTCAGAATTGATTTTGGTATTATAGGGTCCCCATCAAGGACTAAATAAGAGTTATTTAAAAAAATAATATTCTGACCCTACAGTCAAAATCACAGACTTTGAATAAGTACTAGACTCAGTCAAAAGAAATAGATTTAATCTTCATCTAGGGTATTCTGGCTGTGTATTCCTCTTCTTTCCTTCCTTCCTTCCTTCCTTCCTTCCTTCCTTCCTTCCTTCCTTCCTTCCTTCCTTCCTTCCTTCCTTCCTTCCTTCCTCCCTTCCTTCCTCTTTTCTTCCTCCTTCCCTCTCTTTTTTTTTGTTTTTTAATAGCTGCTCTTAGTTAAGTGTGGTGGTTCACAGCCTTGGCTATTTGTAAACGACCTGTTAGTTTCTCAAGGATTTCTAGCCTCTGTCCCTTAGCAGATGAGCCTGAAGAGTTGAAGCACAGTAGATAACAGGAAAATTACCAACAGAAGGTTGGTAAGCAGAAGATCAGCAGGGGTGCTCAGAAGAGAACACAAAGATAGCACTGCTAGTGCACATCAACAGCTTTGCAGTATTGAAGTGCGAGCTGCCTCCACCACAAGCTCTAGTCTAGTGACTCATGTTCCCTGTGTTTATGCTTTCTGCATGCGTGCTCTCCCCATGTATTTTCTTGGCATTTGTTACATAGCACACATTCCCTGGCTACATGTATCCATCACATGTGTAACCCTTCTATGTTTTCTAGCTATGATCTCTTTGTGCATCGCCACCATTACCACTATTATGGTAACCTGTTAAAAAAAATGTATCATGTATGCCTGGAAATAATTCAGTTATCCCTTTATTTACAGTGCTGTTTGATGTCTTTAGTTTTAAGCTGTGACCATTGGCTCATTGGCAAAAGTAAAAGTATATATATATGTATATATATGTGTGTGTGTGTGTGTGTGTATATATATATATATATATATATATATATATATATACATATGTAAGTTAAGGCTTTGACAGGTGGTGACCCATAGAATGTGTAGAGTATGTAATAACTTTTCTGGGAGACCACATGGAAGAGGGAGTACCCAGGTGCTACAGTTACAATAGACAATGTTACAAGAAAAATGCACTAGAGATTCAAAAAGTACTTTTGTAAGGTTTGAGTAGAAAGATCATTACTGATGAGGTGAGGGGAGACATGGAAAAAGGCTGCCTAGGTGTGTGTGTGTGTGTGTGTGTGTGTGTGTGTGTGTGTGTGTGTGTATTTTCTTTTAAAGTGGACCGTTAAAGGATTCGTAGGACTCCAGCAGGAGAAGCAGCACCTTCCACAAGCATACACAGAGAGCAAAGCCTTGTAGGTAGAAGAATGAGGGCATGTTCAGCAATCAGAGGGTTTGACTAAAGTGTATAAAGCTATGTGGTTTTTGGACCCTTGCTTGGCTAAACTGGTTAATGTTTATGATTTGATTTTTCTTGGTATTTTATACTTGCATCTTATTCCCCCATTATAAACAGAGTGATTCCTAGGGAAAAGACTTGGAATTAAGATTCCTGATTTTTTTTTTTTTTACTGATGCTTTTCAACCATGTCCCCCTCCCCACAATTTCAGACTTGACTCATTGGCAAAAGACTGTAACTTGCAAGTCATGATGTCCAACCCTTACCCTATCTCAGCATCAGAAACCCAGCTAGACTCTAAGAGGAAAAGGCTGCTTTTGGACATCTTCCAAGTTGATCTGGAAAAAAACTAATGACTACATTTTGCTCTGGGCATTCAATTAATTTCAAACTCAGGAAACTGTGCTATCAGTTAGTCCAATCTGCTCCATCTTTCTTAAAAGAATGGCATGTGAGATCTTGTCAAATGTTTTGCTAAACTTAAGGCAAATTCTCTCCAGAGCATTGCCAAGACCTACTAGTCAGGCAACTATGCCAGAAAAGGAAAGGAAAGTAGCCTGGCATGGTGTCCCTGACAAAACTTTGCTGGGTCTTTGTGACAAAAATTCCCTTTCTAGATATTCGATAATTATCCCTTAGACAATACGCCCTAGAACATTGGCCAAATCGAAAGTGAAACTTAGAGTTCGCAGACTCTTCTCTTTCTTGAAAACTGGGACGTAATAACTAAACAGTAATTGCTTCTCTTTTACCCATGAACCCTCAGGGTCTTCCTCTCCTAGTTTTTTTTTTTTTTTTTTTTGATTAAAGGGGCCACCCTGGAGTAACTTAAAAAAGCCTGTTCATTGAATGGGTGTATCTCACTCTAAGATTGTGCTAAGATCTAAGCCTGAGAGGACCAGGGTCTCCCATTGCATCCTGGGCCATCTCCAGTTGTCCTGATAAATATCAGGCCACTGGACCCAGATGGTCCAGGAGAAGAAAGTGACGTTGGTGACCTTGCACAGCTCTCCCTCACTCAAACCAAAGTCAACTGCAAGTCATGTCATCATCTTGATGTCAGGGTTCTCTTCGAGGCTCTAATAGTTTATGTGATAATCAAAAAAGGAGGTGTACATGAGGGTGTTTTGTAATTATGAAATACTCTATAAATGTAAGCTATTATTATTTTAAATATATGTATGAAAGATTATATAATCTTTGTCAATTAAAGATAGTCATCTGTAATCTTTGTAGCTTAAAATTTTTCCTGTACGTTTAAGTTAAAATCATACTGTTGCCATTTCAATGTATTATTTTCACACCTTCCTGAATCCCTAATAGAGTAGTTAGTGGAGATGCAATCTGCTTGTTCTTTCATAATCTTGGACATGACTATTTAAAACACAATGCTATTATTGAAAGACAAGAGAATTAAGAGTCAGGCATTGGATTTTCTGACATCTCTCAGTGATGTCTCGAGGCTCAAATGTCCCAAATTCTTTAAACTTTCAATTTAATTCAATTGAGCAAGTATTTATGTATTATGTTCAAAGCACTGGGAATACAAAAGACAAAAAAAATCCTTAAATCCTACTAGTATGTAAGAGAGGAATATGGCATTTATAACGATGAGTAAATATGATTTGAGGAGGGATAGAACATTGACAAGTAGAGTGATAATGAAAAGCTTCCTTAAAAAGTGACCATGAAATGGAGCTTGAAAGAAATTCAAGATTCTAACAACTGGAGATGAGGAGAGTTCTAAGAATGAAAGACAATCTGTATGAAAGTATGGAGATGGTGCTGGAGATGAAAGCTTAAATTCCAGGTAATCTCCAGTAGAAAAGTTTGCCTAGAACATAGAGTGAGTGAAGGAGAGAATATGAAATTGATGGGGTTCAGACTGGGAACTTCCTTGAGCTCCCCTGGAATCTCCTCACTTAACCTGGCTTTTCATACTCAAATTGAGCTCCTCTTGTATCTCTCCACAGAACCTGACCATTGCCTGTTATCTCTTGATTGCCCTACCTGCTAATCACCTAAGCGCCCCCTAGTCTGATGTTTGTTGACTACCTCCAGCTATTTCCAGCCTTTGATCCTCCTTGGAGGCCCTTCCTGAACTTCTTCCCCCATCACTCTAGACTACCAGATCCCCCCCTCCCCATCCCTCCTATACTCTTTTCTGTATTTAAGTCCCACCTTGCCTCCGTGAAGGTGCTCTGATTCAATCCAGCTCAGACTCTGTCCAGCTGAGATTCTATCTGGCCCGCTTCTGAATACAAGCATCACAAATGCTTAGGTTTCTTAAGAAGTGTGTGGGATGGCTCAGGTCCCTACATAAATCAATTACTCAGAGGCCTCTCAAAGTGATGACAGAAAAGAGATTTATTCGATTCTCGAGAATCTGGACAATCCTACAGCAGTTCACCTGGAGTAGGAGAGCCGAAGACAAAGAAAGGGCAGTGATTTATATAGACTCTAACGCAAGTCCCTCCCCCCGCACTGACCATTATTCTCATTAGCTGAGAATATGATCTTACATTCTAGACACAAAATCTAACCAATCCCTTTTGAAATGAAGACATTGAAGAATTAGGTAAACTTTATCCAATCATTGAGACCCTAATGTACTACACAGTTTTATATCCTTATATGGAATTATTCTGTTCTAAAAATATAGTAACCTTGAGCCTCTCAGTCTTACCTCACCCCTGGGAGAAGAACTACAATCTGAGAAGTCTTCACTAAACCTATCCCACTCAATCTCTCCTCTTATTTATTAACCTGAAGACTTCTCACGGATATTTTAACCACAGCTCTGTAACATGATCTCACACTGTCTATTAATCTCCTCATCCCAATCAGGATCATTCCTGTCTCTTGCCTCCACAGGTGCTCATCCTTCCTTCTTTAGTATCATCAACTGAATGGCTCCTTCGGTCCTCTCTTCTACTCTAGCAAGTTTTAGTAGAGAATTTCTAACTATTTTAGTAATTAGTGAAATCAAACAAGGTAAACAAATAGGAAGTAATATGATACCACTAATTGCTATGATGCCAAACCACAGTAATCTCTTCCACCAGCTCCCTTCAAAACAGGACCACCAAGACGTATTGAAAAGGGAGTTCCAAGTTTGTTCAGGAACATGAGCAACCTTCCTAATATTTTTGGTGATCTCTTTCACTATTCTTCCATTATCATCAAGTTTTCAAGCAACATGTAGATAAATTGAGCTTTCCACAAACTCCCCCTTCTTCTGCAAGTAAATAATCTAAGATCAACCAATGTTGCAGTACTGCTTCCCTAGTTTGTGTGGCTTGATCGGCCAATAAGTCCAAATCTTCTGCTGTTTGATTGGTAATAATTTCAACTACTGCTTGGAGTCTGATTAGTCTATTTAATAGATATATAGGGGTTCTATAACCCCAACTCTCATCTTGAGCCCAAGTTGCAGGCCCATACTCTCTGATTATCCTCTTAGGTGGCCAAGTGTCACCCCACCCATTTGCATTTCCAGTGAGTAAAGGAGGTGTCAATGTTCCTCTTCCTTTTGACTAGATCATCATATAGAGGAACCCCCAGATACCATTTCCCTGATTCAGGCAAGAAAAAGAATTTAGGTCTCACCAATCCAATATAACAAACACCCCTCCAGTTTAACGGATGGTGAGTATAAGCTGTCTGTCCACATATCCAATAATGTCCTCTCAAAGCAGGATTTTCCTCTAGAAACAGTCTTACCCTATAATCCACAGCCAGAAAGTACTTCACATCTTCCGGGACTAATGGTCCTCCTTTCATGATCTCTGACTTATACCTCCATAGTTGTTGCTTCCTCTTCCATATACAATGTTGATAATTCTTCCCAGTTCTATTGATTACACTCCAGAAAGTATCAAACATCATCCTATGTGTCCCATTCTCCCACTTCCATACCCATTCTTTATATTCTGTGTTATTCTTAGTACTATTCATATATATATGCAACTCTACAAATAGTCGTAGTCATGACCCCCTTCACATTCATTCCCTTATGAATCCTTCCCTTCATACAGAAATTCAAAGGGAAAGGTAAATTAATGAATTGTCCATTTAGAGGTTCCATCTCATACGGCAGTCTGGGGAGAAGTATCATCTTATGCAGTTTTCTGATCTGGATGCTCCTTCAAACAGTCTTCAGCACAGCATCTCAGCATCTTCTTCTCTTCATCTTCTTGTAGAAATCCAGATGTCCACTCTCCTACACAACTGAACTTAATACCATCTTAGATTACCAATCCTATCACTCTTACAAAAATCAAAATTGAAACTTTGACAAATTGTCATTTTTTTTTAAAAAAAAAAAAAGAAAATTCACATTAAAATGCAGCTTCTACATTTCACAGTAAGTCATTATTAATTCCCTCATTAGGAAGATGAGATTTCACTAAGAAGTCAATACCAGGCTCCAGTACTTATATAAATACAATAAATAATCATTTTTAACACGGTGCATATCACATCATAAAACAATTCCAACTTCTGATCATGTGATGCTTCTTTTAAAGAATTTACAATATAGTCCACAAACCATTTTTCATTTAACATTAACCAACTGAAACAAAATAATAACTATGCATGCTAGTCTCACAAGTCCTTGACCTAATCATCTCCACACTATTACTAAGAATTAAAGGACCCTAACTTATTGTTGTTGGTCTAAAGTCCTAAACCTGTTAGCTTAATTTTAGACTCAACCTCAGATGTTCCCCTACCAACACTCTATTATTCAACAGATCTGGTATTATTACTTACAAAACTTCTGATTTTAGGAATTTGCCACTAAGAGTGGGGACATTGCAGGGAAACAACATCTCCCTTACTTCATGTCAGTTCCAGGCAGGAGTAGATTGTCAACTGGCATTCAGCCAGGCTTCAAGTCTGCCAGGTGTCAGTGGGGAAATTGAGTCAGGAGAATCCTACCTCAGCTCAGGCTGAACAGCTGCTCTCCCGACCTTCCCATGAGATCACCTTTTGCAGTTCATACCAGCATCTCACAGGCTTACTGGCATCATGGATCAGTGGCTCAAACCACCTCTCTTGCCATCCACACCTGGAGTTAGACTCAGAAGAACAGTCAGTTAATAGTCCCACAAAAATCTTAAAATAACTAGCTCCAATAATCAGTTTCAGACATGACTAATTTCACATTGGCCAAGGAACATCTTTTGAAGCAGGTCTTAAGTAGCCTATATGCCTTTCTATACATGTTCTAGTTCCTGATTGAATAACAATCATAAGTCATTGCTCTAATAGATTTATATCTGTTTCCCAAACTACTTTATCCCTTTCTAACCCTGCTCAATCTAAAAGAATGAGCTACACATGTGATAAGTTCAAACACTAACTTGAATTTTTTTATGTTCATGTAATGAATTCAAATCAAAACAATCGTTTAACTTTCAATTCCAAATATTACCAGACTACCTACATCTAAGAAAATTAGACTGAAATTCTTTTTCCCAAACTGAAGATGTCTCTGATTTAGTCTCAGTAATTAATTCAGTCAATTGTTTTAATACTAATTGCTTTTACATCATTTTGTAACCTGTAAAGATCTTATTCCAAGTTGGGACCTTTGTCCATTACCCCAAAAGAGTTTTAGTCTCATTTGTCTAAAGGCCCTGGAAAACTTCACCTTGAAAACTGCTTGGTTTTTTGTTTTGTTCCACATAAACCGGCTCTCCTAAGGTCCACTCTATCACTATGCCCAAGTCTATTCTACTTCCCACTTTTAGTTCTATCAGTCCAAATCTCCAGTTTACTGGCCACTCCCGTCAAGCCCATTCCTGGAGCTCCCAGACCACCTGGAGCCACCCCCCCTCCCTTTTTTGTAAGGGATTCCTTTCCCTGAATCCCCCTGTAAATAAAATACAATTATAGTTAACTTTAAATCCCAATCTTGTTCTATGTAATAATGATGCAATATCTATTTATTCTCATTAGATTTAGAAAGAACGTTCCCAGGGATTTTATTTACCTCTTAGATCTTAAATTTGCCCTAAAGAGCCAATCACTGAAGATCATTTCTTGTACATTTTCAAATTCTCACCAAAGCAAGTTCTATATACAATCTCCTCAGCTGCTGGGGCTGTACTTGTTACTAGCCTGAGGACTGCTTCTTTCCCCCACATATTCACACAATGTACCAGCTTTAGGTTTTAGCATTAGAATTACAAATGGCAAACATAATTTTTATAAGTGATAACAAATTGTTTTAGCTATGAACCCGAACAATAAATTTCAGATGGCATCAATGGCATTTTCATATCCTATTAGAGAAACTAAATTCTTTCCACTTTTGTAACTTACAAATACAAATTGGATAGATAGGCCTTCCAAAAACCCATACAAAATATTTTACAAAGTATTTCTTAATACAACAAATATTTCCTCTCTTACGAACAGTTTACAATTTATCACAATCCCCTTGAAACTAATTGACAGAAATCACAAGAAAAGACCTAAACCCACAGCCTTTTCACATTTGCCCATAAACTTTCTTTTACAAACATAACTTTAGAGTAAATGCTTGATTCATGGCAAAAACAATTTTAGCTAAAATTTCCTTTTCAACAGCAGAAATAAACTTTTAACATAATACATGCTCAGATGAAACAGGCTTGAAAATCACACCTATATATATATATGTACATTTTTAAAGCGTTCTCATTTTCTTAATAAGAATGCTACAACAAGGAAACTCTTGTAAAAAAAAAAATTCATAACAGCTCTTTTTAACCAATTCATTAATTAACTTAACAATGCAATTTCTAATACAATATTTAAATGGATTACCTAAAAATTTAAACTTATTTAAGTTTACTTAAAACTTAAAATAAGCCATTAACCTATTCAGCTCCTTTTTTTATAACCAAATGTAAGTTTCAAATTATCAAATTTCTATCACATCTTTTTAAAACTCCAATCTATGTGTAATAAATTACAAAATTTAAAATCGTGTAACAGTTACATTAGATTAATGTTGCATCTAACAAATACCTATCCTTTTGTTACTGGATCTAACATTTTTGGCAGAAATGCTGCTGGGTGTCTCTGCCCTCCTCTTATTTGTGCCAGGATTCCCATGGCCACCCCTTTCTGGCCCTCCCACTCTGCAAAGAAAAAGAAAAACCTAAACTTACTATCTTTTTACTTTAAATACATTGTCTGGCATCAAATATATATTGATCTAATTAAACCTAAATTCAAAACTCTCAGCTCTAAGTTGCTTACTTGAGATTTTCTTTTACTTTCTAATTTTCTGCTTACTTCCACCAAACTTTAATAAATTCTAACCTGTCTTAAACATTAAATTAAGAATGACACATTCCACCTATTCACAATTCCAAATACAACCAGAATGAATTGAAATAACTTTTCTGTTATTACCTATTACACTAAAATTTTTTCTTTTGGGTGAGGCAGGAAATGGTTAAATGATTGCTAGCATGCCTCTTTGATCTGAGGGAAAAAGATAAATTCCTTCCCTCCTTTTTGTACTTCTTCCAAGCCTTCTCTGATTACTCGATATCCCCGCTCATCATCTCTACCTGCTTAAATTCTCCTGCCTTTCCCTCAAGCCACTTTGAAACTGCACATAACTTATTTCTTTCTACTTCTCCTACATTCTTTTACTTGCTGTTACCAACTATATAAACTGAACAGTAAAATAATTTTTCTCTCCCTTTCTCTCCCTCCTTGTCCCTCCGCCCCTCTGAAACTAATATGGAGGGGCTGAAGAAGGGGAGTAACAGGAATTTCAAGGACAGTTCAGCTCAGCCTTTCTGCTCTTGCTGGCTGGCTGGCTAAATTTACAACCTTATCAGATAAAAACAGAGACACACAGACTTTCATTCACACAGAAATACCAACACAACATATACAGACAAATCATTTAACAGAATAGAATAGTACATATAGGTTTAAATTTTTGGCAAACCCAATCTCGGAGGAACCATATTTGGGCCAGATTGTGCCTCCTCCTCTGATATCTTTTCACCCCATATGAAACAACAATACTTAATCATCTTCTTCTTGTCCTTTCCTCTATAATTTGGTAATTCATGCCAATTTTGTAATTATTTTCCAAAGGACTATTTACCGGTATTTCCTGACTCCATTCCGAAGCTCGGTGGGGTTTGGACCGCCCCTTCCCCATTCTTTTGGTCGAGGGTTGTCACCAACACCTCCGAGTCTATGACTCAACAAATCTTGCTAGCTCCCTCGCTAGCTCTCAGTGAGGGTCACCCACCCACCCACAGTCACCCAGCAAACGTTTTTGGGGGGGCCCTTCACCCTGGGGTCCTGCAGTGCACCAATTTGGTTGGGAGTCGTCACCTTCTCCCCGAGTCTATCTAAGACTCAACGAATTGACCCCCAGGCCCCCCCGCCCCGGGGCTTACCGCTGGGTTGTACACGTACAAGTTGCCTGACTGCAACCTTCAACACCAACCGGTTGGCATTTTTACATACTTCACAGCTTCAGAGTCTTTGGAGTCCCTATCCCTATTCTTTTCTGTCTTCACTGAGTTCCTCTGCTTCGGGTCGTTACCTTGCAGAGAGGGAGGCCCAGCAGCCCTTTTCAAGGACTATGGGGAAATCTCCCCACTGGCGCCCAGTCTTTGAACTGAGCTGTCAGCCGTCTCTCAGAAAGGTCACACATGCCGGTACTAGGAGCCCCCAAACTGTGTGGGATAGCTCAGGTCCCTACATAAATCAATTACTCAGAGGCCTCTCAAAGTGATGACAGAAAAGAGATTTATTCGATTCTCGAGAATCTGGACAATCCTACAGCAGTTCACCTGGAGTAGGAGAGCCGAAGACAAAGAAAGGGCAGTGATTTATATAGACTCTAACGCAAGTCCCTCCCCCCCCACTGACAATTATTCTCATTAGCTGAGAATATGATCTTACATTCTAGACACAAAATCTAACCAATCCCTTTTGAAATGAAGACATTGAAGAATTAGGTAAACTTTATCCAATCATTGAGACCCTAATGTACTACACAGTTTTGTATCCTTATATGGAATTATTCTGTTCTAAAAATAGAGTAACCTTGAGCTTCTCAGTCTTACCTCACCCCTGGGAGAAGAACTACAATCTGAGAAGTCTTCACTAAACCTATCCCACTCAGAAGCAACCCAGTTAGGTGAATCCTTAATAAACTTTGTTTCCTTTGGGTTTAAGAAGGCTTGAGCCAAATTCATTTTAGCACAACCCAGACTGTCGGTATTTTGGGGTCCGATCACCTTTAACCTCTTCAAAATAAGTCTGAAAAAGTTAGCTGAAGCAGATTTCAAAGAGTTTCTTTGTTCATTCAAGTCACTTTTTGGCTCTTTCGGCTCTCTTAAATTTCTTTACTACTTTTCTTATTCATGGCTTTTGAAAGATTCACCAATGGCAAAGACACGGTCAAATTGCTAAACTCCTTTAAAGAGCTAAAAACATTAAAGGAAAGAGTTAAATGACACTTTATCTGTGGCTTTGTTGCATGCCCTGCATTTTTTCTTCAAGGTGCCCCCTATAGTCTCCTGAGAGTTGTTTCATAGTTAATTTGAATACCTTGACTTGTCTGTTTTCTACAGTATTCTTTTACTAGGATTAACTTTTTTTCTCCTTTGGCAAGGTAATTGGGGTTAAGTGACTTGCCTAGGATCACACAGCTAGTTAAGTGTTAAGTGCCTGAGATCATATTTGAACTCAGGCCCTCCTTATTCCAGGACCAACAGTCTATCCACTGTGCCATCTAGCTGCTGCTAAGATTAACTTTTAACGGTAAATGAAAACCTTCCTATAGTGGCATCCCTGCTTGAATACACATGAAAATTACCTCTTTGATTAGACACAAAACCTTACTAGATTTTTTAACCAAGATATTTCAAGCATTTGGAATATCTTACTAACCAATTTTAGCCTATTCGCAAGAGATTCTATGCAAGCTTAAATATGTATTAGAGATCCTTTCACCCCAGACAGATGAATAAACAAAGCCTTTACTTATGTTCATGTGTTTGACTAACCGGTTTAGTAACTACGCATATCTATATATAATATGTATAAGGGTGTCATCCTTAAGAGTCCAAGACCTTAAAACAAAATAAAGGAAGCACTGAGGTGTTGAACTGTAAGCTTGGAGAAGTCTTTATTAGGTGCAAATTAGTTCCTTGAATGAATCAGAAAGGAATTAAAAACAATAGAGAATGAGAAGCTATATTTCAAGGTGGCTTTTAAAATTAAGTTCACTTAAAATTAAGTCCAGGAGATTCAAAGTGGTTCCTAGCTTCTCATGGGCCAAGTAGAAGACACCCAGAGCTGGGCAATGGGAAACTGAAAATAAGCAATAACCCCCTGCCTCTTCCACCCTTCCCCCAAGGGAAAAAAACAAAAAAACAAAAACATGGAAACATGGACTTGGGAGAGAAGAAATTCAGATAGAAGCCACTATCATAAAGAAAGGAGCCAGGACTCCAGAACTGAGAATGACTGGTTTGAAGAAGTGTATTAGGACAGAGATAGTATGACTGACTTTTTCCTCCTTATTGCTATTACAGAGTCTGAGGTGATAATCCTGTACCTCTACGAGAGTTCTTTTATTGAGAATTTGAAAACTTTGCCTCTGGTAACAGGGAAGAAATTTGTTTATCTTTATTTGTTTTAAATATTATCTTTATCATTATAAACAGTGGCAACCACTAGCAATTGTGATAAAGGTTGTACTTATTGTACAGTTGTGAAGAAACAACTGAGGGAGCTGGGAACAACCCAGAGAAGAGACAGAGACAGATAAATTGTTGCAAAGTTTTACCAGAAGTGTTGTTTCTGACTGGGGGCTCAGAGCTATGAAAAAGATAGAGACAGATGTTTTGATTCTACTTCTCAGAGTGAAAAAAGAATATATAGCTCAGAAAAATTCATGCTGGATAATGTCAGTAGTAAGACAAAGAATAAAGAGCAGTGGCTGAACAACTCTTAACCACCAACTATCCCATTAACACTACTATTTATGTGTGTATGCATGCATTCTCTCTATATGCATATGTATATAGTGATATAATATTATCAGAAGGCTTTGAACTTTTAACTCTGTTGAATTAGATGTCCCTGGTGGCCACCTATAATCTCTGTATACTGAGTTATTTTTAGCAAAGACCAATATTCACATCATGACATAATATTCACATTATGATGTAGATATTCACATTATGACATCAATATTCACATTATGACAGTATTCACAATATGATTAGGATCTCTGAATCCCTTGACTTTTGAAAGCTACTGTGTCCCAGGAATCCATCTGTAAACACTCCTCCCAACTCTTTAGTTTTACATAACAACATTCTTGGCATGTTTGTACCTATTCCTAGAGAGGGGGCTGGTTATTCCATGCCTTGCTGGGAGGCATCCTTTCATAGATACTGAAAGGAACTCAGTCCCCTGGAAAAACACCCTCCTTGAGATGGCTCAGCCACCTGCAGCCAGAATGGGTATAAAAATCCCTCAACAGTTATGACCATTTTCAGAGAAAGGAAAGGCTTAAAACTGTGTATGACTGTACCCACTTCCTGTGAATATGATCATGTAACTTTGCTATTTCTGTCACTGTCACTTGTTCCCTGCTCTGTCACTGCTGATTGCATCTAATCTATACACCCAATCTGCCATTAAACTCCTTGCTCAGCTCCAAGTCCACTGTACTTTTCATTTCATGGGAATCTTGAACCTTATCCAAACATTTCCTGGACATAAATATATGTATAATACATACATATACATATATGTATACACATGTATACACACATGCCTATATATTCACACACATATTTTTACATTTGCTAGACCTGCAATTTTGTCTACCAAAGAGTAGCATTTTCTCTTCATCTTCTTAGATACCTAGGAAACTAAGAAGTTAAATAACTTGCCAAGGTATTGCAGCCAGTTTGTATCAGAAATGGGACTTTAACCTGGGTCTTCTTGACTCTGAAGGCAACCTTCTTTCATCTATGCCATATGTTCTGCAGCCATTTGATTAGAAAGGGCATACTATTTGGCAGGACCAACAAAATATTACCTTCTTCAGAGTTTTCGATAATTTTGGGTCTGTAAAGTTCTATGCTTCTTGGTTATTATGTTTATAAGGATATGGCTTTGCTTTTCAGAAGTCTAATAGCAAATGCTATTTTCTCACTCTGAGGAATATCAGTGAATTGCTATAGAGTATATACATGCATACATATATGCACATATGCATATGTTTATATATATGCATATGTCTATATTAATAATTAAGGCTTTTATCCCCTTGCTAGGATCCTTTTCTCCTATAGAATATGAGTAAACATTTAACATATAGAATACCAAAGGGAGAAAACCTATAAAGACTTATGGATATCGTTTGATTCCTCTATTGAGAATAAACAAAATCCATTCTCCTGGCATTTGCTGAACAGTTGGCATATATCCCATAAATGTTCAATATACTTTATTTTTGCTTTTAGCCCTAAAATCAGCCAAGAGGATCTTCTCATCTTTTCATAATAATTTCATAAATGAAATGTCTTTTGGAGCTCTGATAGCCCCATAACCCCTATGCTCATAGACATGACCCTTCATATCCCCCTTGTTAGTCAACCTTGAATAAAGTAGGGAACATTCCACTTTCATACTTTTATCCCCCAAAGCCATCCTCAGTATAAGGATATAGATCCATTACTTATCTTATATACTTAAAAGTAAATTATCTTTGCTGGGTAAGAACTCTCCTTGACTAAATCCATCAAAACTAAGTATTTATCAGATCCTGTGTACCCCCTCTGTCTTCTATAATACCACTATGCTTCAGCTACTATGCCTAAGTTCTGGGGATACAAATGGAAGTAAAAGGAAAGACATTTATTGCCCTTAAAGAATTCACATGCTAACAATGGTAAATGTGTCAGGGCATAGTGGCAAAATTATCATTCTCTCTGACCCTGCAGTTCTCTTCTCACATTGATGAGTTCCTCCAGAAATTTCTGTTTTAAGGAATGGTTCTGACCAACAATAATACTGTACTTTCTGGACTTTGCTCATATACTTTAATTGCCTTTTCTTCCACCTCTGTGGTCCTCTTTTCTCATTGACAAAATTCTCCCAGAACCACTATTTGGAGGAAGGATTAAGCCCTGCCATCTTTCATTATCTAGACCAGGGATAGGAAACCTGGGGCTTCAAAGCCACATGTGGCCTTCTAGGTCCTTGGGTGTGGCCTTTTGACAGAGTCCAAGTTGTACGGAACAAATCCTTTTATTAAGGGTATTTGTTCTATGAAGCTTGGATTCAGTCAAAGGGCCACACTTGAGGACCTAGAGGGCCACATGTGGCTTGAAGCTGCAGGTTCCCCAGCGCTGATCTAGGCTGATGATATAAATGCATCAGTCTACTGGAGAACTGAGGAAAGTCCTGAGGAAAGATCTAGTCTTTCCCAAAATTCCTTTCCTAGTGCCTGTGTGTTCACTCACACAATCTTTTATTTCCTTCCCTCAATGTTTCTAGTAACCTGAATTTTGCCTTAACCACAAAAAGGCCAGCAGTTAACTAGGAATAAATATAAATTTAAGTACAAAGTCCCCATAGCTGGTGGCTTAGAGCAACTGTGAATGAATTCATAGTGTTCAGTGTAAAATAAACTCCCTAAAGATGCAGAAGAGAGAATCATGTGGACCTTAAGAGTCATTATATGGGCCCTAGGCGTAAAAAGATCTAATTTTGTAATAGACTGTATTCAAAGTTCCCAAAGTATAGCTCTAGAAGCAGGAATAACAGATAACACGTTGCTCCCCCTTAAACATTACTCCTCAATAGGAAGGAACATCTCTGACACATAGCAGAGATATGGGACCTTTCCCAAAGAAAAGGGAAAGCTGGATAAACCACCATCTTTGCAACAGCAATACCACCTGCTCAGAGGCAGCTAGGTGGTACAGTGGATAGAGCAGCAGTGCAGGAGTCAGGAGGATCTGAGTTCAAATCTCACCTCAGACACTTGACACTCACTAGCTGTGTGACCTTAGGCAAGTCACTTAACCCCTATTGCCTCATCCTGGGTCATCTTCAGCCATCCTGATGAATATCTGGTCACTGGATTCAGATGGCTCTGGAGGAGAAGTGAGGCTGGTGGCCTGCACAGCCCTCCCTCACTCAAAACAAAGTCAAGTGCAAGTCATGTCATTATTTCTCTGATGGCATGGTCTTCTTTGGCAGCGAAGGACAAACACATACCACCCCCTTAATCTTGATGCAGATTTGTAGCCTAGAAGCAATCTGCTCTTTCTGAAAGTGACTGTAAAGAAAATCCTTTATAAAGTCTCCTTTGGATACATAAATTTTGTGTATCAGTTTCCTTTTTCCCCACATAAGCACTTGTGTGTCAAATTAAAGAAATAAAATACATGGGAAAAATTCACCTTCTCTTTCTCATTTTAAATTCATCATATTACCGCAGGAGTTCTATTGTACACCAGTACACATATGTGCCTGTTTTAATTTATAGTTTTAGTGAGTTGCCTGAGACATTAAGGATTTTAAGTCCTCTAGGTAATACAAACTGGCTGTTACACACTGAGCAAGAGACTGAAACTCTCAGTGGCCCAGGCAACAATTTGAGACAAGTTGCAGAACAGTTGTTGATCTGTATTAGTAAAAGAAATTTCCTTACAGGGAAGGATACTACATACCAGGGAAGGTTCTACATACCAGTAAAAATCACAGATTTGAAACCAAATAAAGTAGTTAAAGGCCTTTCCAAGGAGGAATGTTCCCTGAAGAGACCTGGGACAAGCTTCTGGTAAAGATAACAGTAGGGATGCTTCCAAACAAACTCAGACCCCTCGAAAAACACCTAATAATGATTAAGAAATTGTAGCAAATGAAATACATGATCAACTAACTAAAAAATGAATGAAAAGGAATGCCAACTACACTAATCCCCATGGGAGAAAAAATACAAACCAACAAATGATTCCACTCCCACAAGACACTAAGCCAGTAACAAGATAGAATGACCTCAAGGCCATAAACATCAGCATTGGATTCATCTTCATCTTGTACTGTATAACTAATGGCCATAATTGCCTGACTGAGGACCACTTTTGATTGGAACTACCCAGCTGCAGAGGGCATGATCAATCTGATGTCAATCCCAGTTGGATTGGCATCTAGGTAAAAGGTAGAAAAACTATTTATTATTTTCTAGGTTTGTCCAGCAAAGATCTGAAGGCTCTGCTTGACCTTCTACTCCTAACTCAGGTATTTTGCTGAAGGATTGACTTGATTAAAACTTTAGCAATTGCAGAGCTAAGAGTTCAGAAGAAACAGGAGACCTTCACTGTCCGTCCCTACTAGAGATACTGAAAAGTGAATGAATGAAAAAATAATTTATGACACTTACTATGTGCCATGTACTGCTCTAAATGCCAGAGATGCAAATAACAAAGTTCCTGTCATCAAGGAGTAAGGAGAGACAAGAAAAAAGGAAGTGCTGGCCAGGTGTCAGAGGTGACTCAATGCCAGCCTCCTGCATGCATTCATTGAACATTTAACAAAAGGTTTTCTTTGCCCCAACAGCACAAGGAAATGCAACAAGGATAGAGGAGCACTTAAGGCCTTATTGATACAATCTCTCTTGTCTCCATATCGAATCAGCTATCAAATATGAAGGGCCCTGATTTCACATATATATAGTTTTTTTATGCCATTAGTTGACTAGGAAACTGCATTCTGTGGGCAGTTTTTTTTTTTGCCTTTTAGGGAAAACTGATCCCTGTTGGTGAATATACCTATAGGTAAACATTTACACATCCCATCCAGATACAGTGACAGAGTTAGTTTGCTCATGGTTTATGGTTCCAGGACTTGGGGAGAGGGGGAAGGCCACTAGGATATAGAAAAGGTAACTAGAGTTGAGTGAGGCAGCACATGACTTTACTGCTGTATTTCTGAAACAGTGAGAACAGTCACTTATCAGAATAGTATTTATAGGCAGGCCTCGTTGTATAGGAATACCATGTGGCTTCACCTCTTACAACCAGAATCAATATTGAGATTTGATGGTTGTCAGGTAGTCAGGGAACATGCATCTTTCTACAAAAGCAAACACCCAGACATACACGGGGGTGCTGCTATCACAGGTTCTTAGATATGCATTTCCAAAAGGAAAGGCAAGTTTTGAGGGGTCAATAATCTCCTTTAATCAAGCACATATATCATTCACTTAGTTCAGGGGAAAAAGTCAGCACCCTGAACTTCAGAGAAAATACAAAGAAATCAAAATCAACAGGCATGCTTCCAATTGTCTGACACAACGAATATATACGTCATAGATCATCAGACAGATCCAACTGCCTGACCATGATATATACATACATAGTTACCAGAGAGGGAAGCATCAACAACTGAGTTTTCAAGGCCAAGGGCTGCATAGTGACTGCCCATAGTTTCATCTGGCCAAACAAACACTTCTAATCAGTAAGCCCCAAAGTAAAACCACACTTCAGAGTCCTTATACACTTTTCAGAGCCAGAGTGCCCTTGAGAATCAGTGCCTCATTAACAGAAGGTGTGCATCTTCCTACAAATCTTCCCATGCCCATTAATGGGTGGAGAAGATCTTCTTTAATCACATTAAAATAATTAACAGTATATAACATATATGTGTGTGTGTGTGTGTATATATGCATATATATATATATATATACACACATATATATCTTTATATACTACTTCTAGTTAAAGAAATTCTTCTTTCTGTACTTTACTCCTAGTAAAGTCTCTTGGTTGATAAAGGCAAGATTCAGTCAGAGGCACTTGATTATACTAAAACAAAAACAGCAAAAGATTCTACTTTGCTTGCTATCACAGCATCCTTGATATACTGTGTACATTAACTGAGTCATATATTTTAATAAACCCTATAGTTAGGCCAAGTGGATAACAGGCTTTGTTTCCGTACCTTGAAATGCCAGACTGTCCAGTGGATTATACCATGATAAACACAAGTGATATATATTTAGACTGTCATCTTAGTTATGTGGGTTTTTAGTCATACTAAAGGCTGGACACTGGGTAAACAGTTAAGAATGCCAGTGAAAAAGTTCTAATGTTTGGTTCTTTGGGGACAAATGACTCTTGAAATGATTTCTTCTAATGAAGTATGATTAAAAAAAAGTCTCTCATTAAGGCAAAAGAGTTTATTATAAATAAAGAGTGAAGATTAAAAGGGAAATTCTGAAATTCTGGTGTTAATGAAATAAAACATGATTTAATCTTCAAAAAAAAGTATTAAACATAGGGTTTAGGCAAAAATATATTGACTTTTAGTAGTACAGGAAAAAGTTTTTAGAACAGATCTATCTGGATGTAGGATAATTAGAAAATTTAAGGGAAAAAAAATTAGTAACACCTATCTACCACAGGCATTTTATCTTTGATCACATGATGGCTGTTATAAAAGTCTAAGTTCTAGAAAATAAACTTGTTGATCAAAAAATAGTACCAGTTCCCCTTATAGTGTGACCTATGAGTTGGACAACATCTGGCAGAGCTTATAGTGGGTTAAAGGGTGCTGAACAAAGTGATCATGTCCATCACTCCAACTGTTCCTGAATTCCTCAAGATCATAGATTAAGTAGACCAGGTACAGGGTGGGTGGTATGGGGATATTTACCTCACAAATGTTTTTAATCTCCATTCCTATTGTTTCAAGGGAGAAAAAAAAGCAATTTTTTTTTTCATACGGGAAAGAGTCCATTACACCTTCACTTTCCAGGCTACCTAACCTCCTTTTTCTGCCATGCTACAATGTACAGGGCCCTGAAAAAGGCTTTCCTGATGGAATTGTTGTACATTTCACTGATGACATTTGGATGATGACATCATCCAAATGAACTGGATGAGGATACAGGGGCTAAGGCTTTTCCACATGTTGGTCCAAAAGAGGTACAAGGTGTGGGAAGTCAGTCATAAGAAAATTAAAGTTCTAGCCCAGTTAGGTTGGGGGAGAATACAGTGGACAAAGCCTAGCAGATTCCAGGTACAATGCAGAATAAACTAATGATGGCTTTCCCAATTTCTAAGAAGGAAGCCCAGAACCTTTTGGGATGTTTCAGGTATTGTAGAACATACATTTCTTATTTGGGTATCCTGATGACCCTCATTTACCAAGTCACTCGCAGGTCTGCTTCTTTCAAGTGGGACCCAGAAAAAGCTCCAACACTAGAAGATGTAAAGCAGCCTATCCAGCTATCTCTCCCCTTGGGTATTGGGACCCAATTGGGTCCATGTTTTTGGAGATCTCTGTCCATAAAGACTAGGAGGAGTGGAGATTTTGGCAGGCATCAAGAGATGGTCAGAATAAATAACTATTAGACTTTTGTAACTTCAAGTTTTCCAAAGAAGTCACTCACTTGACCATTTTTTTGACTATGCCCTACTTACTACTGAATTGTATGACATTCTATTTGACACAGATTATTCTTTGTTCAGAGTTACCTATTTTGATTTGAATGGTACAGGATGTTCCCTCTAACAAGATGGGTAGGCACAGGAAGCATGTCTTGTTAAATGGAAATGGTATATTTAAAATCCCATTTTCATGGGTCCCTTTGGTGTAATTGTCCTTAACGTCAAGTCAGGTCAAGTCGACAAGCATTTATTAATTGTCAACTGAGGCTTCTAGTATAGGCCCTGGAATACTGGTTCCTGTATTGGTCTAATGGACTCCCAACTATAAGGACCTGGCCTCTGAGGGACACTATTTTGCTTGTCTTACTTTGTTTTGCTTAGGCTTCTGATATAAAAGAATAATATTCAAATAGACTTCAGTGGCCACTAATCTGGGTAACATTAGAGAATGAGAGGAGCTAGAAATTCTTCCTGTAGGATCTATATGATTGATATGTGTGAGAACATTAAAGGATGGGGTGGAAGAGATCTTCATCTACACTAATTCCCTTGACGGTTCTTCATGGGTATTCATTAGTTGACTTACTGCTGGAGAAGAGTTGGGGCTGGCAGTTGCCAAGGGGAAGAAACTATGCCCTAGGATGGTATAATCAGTCCCTCTACATTTAGACAAAGCTCTGAGGTGCTGCAGTAGATAGAGCACTAGACCAGAGTCAGTAACTCCTGCATTCAAATCCAGAAATTTTATTAGCTATATGATTCTGAGCAAGTCACTTAAGTCCTTTTGGACTCCGTTTCCTCATCTGAAAATGCAATAGCACAGTAGGGTTCTTGTAATGATCAGAGGAGAAAATTATAAAGCACTTAGCACATAGTAAGTGCTACATAAATGCAAATGATCTTTGTTTATTATTATTAATTTAATGTCTCTTCACTTTAAGGCTCTGGAATCAGGATGGTGAAAGGACTTGAATTCATGATGTAAGTGCATTAGTTGAGGCACATAGGGATGTTAGCCTGGAGAAGAAACAAATTAGAAAGGGATAGGAGCACTTTCTTCAAATATTTGTCATATTCAGCAGGATTTAGACTTGTTCTGTTTGACTCTGGTAGCCAGAAGTAGGATCAATGAGTTAAAGTTAGAGTAAAGCAGAGTCTGATTCAACCTAAGGGAAAATTTCCTAGGAATTAGAGATCGCCAAAAATGGAGCCTTTATGACACTGAAAATCTTCAAGCAGAGTGTGGGTGTTTGCTTGCCCAGAAAGTTGAGAGGTGCTTTATGCTTTGGATATAGGTTGATGACTTGACTGACTTTCCTTCCAACTCTGGAATCCCATGATTCTTTGGTAACATATAAGACTTGACTCATAATGTCTGAAAGGCTATAGTTCCTGGAAGCATGGGCATTTTTTAGTTTAAGTAGAGCAATTAAGTTCATACAAGCCACAAGTTCTACAAGCTAGGTAGAGATGGGGTGTTATCTGGCTATATACTACCCTAATTCTCCTTTGTAGTCACAGGGAAAACAGCACCTTCTGCCACTGCACTGGATGCCATATGATACCGAGGATGGATAAATAGTTTTGAATGGCCTTTGTGTTGGCTTTATAAGGTTAATTATATTGTAAGCACAGTGTGTGGCACATACTTGGAACCTGATGCTTGCTGATTAATTAATTTACTTTATATTAGGATTCAAATAACCATATCAATATTATCTCACAATAATATTTGATAAACTGTAAACATAATCAGGGTTCTAAAATATTGTCTAAACAGAAAAAAACTTGATTACAAATGGCAGAAGCAAGGTCAATAGATAAAGGGAAAGATTTTAACCCAAATTCACTGAAAAAGAGATATATTTTGTTATATTTTTTCCTCGTCTGATATTCTAACAGCATTCAGTTTTCCAAAAGAAGAGAAAGAAAGATAAAGGGAGGGAGCAAGAATAGTGGTTGGCAGAGGAAAAAGGTAAGATAGATGGCATGAAGAGATAGCAGACAAGACTCAGGACCCACGGAGCTGGGGGACTTAACAATGAGTAATTAACCTGATCACTTACTCCCCTTTTATGTGAAGTAGTATTTCTCCAATGCAATAGATAAATTGAATGTGACAGTACTTAGCTTTCAAGTGAAGCATTTTAATCACCTTCATTTCTACCAATAAAGAAAGATTAAATCATGCATACTTATGATTTCTTATAGGTTGCAATATTTCAAGTTATGGTATGGTTCCTTTTGAATCTAAGTTAGTCCCTGAAGAATGTGGCACTCACATATAACTGAAAATTTTGGCCATCAAAGGCCAAACACTTATTACTCTATAACACTATATGTGTGTGTGTGTGTGTGTGTGTGTGTGTGTGTGTGTGTGTGTGTGTGTAGGTGTTTCCTTCTCCCCTTCCCCAAACCTCCTATTGGAGACAGTAAAGCTCTGACTCTTGAAGAACCACAGCACGAAAGTCACAATGAAATTTCTTCTAAATCAACACAGCTAACTCAAGTTAAATATCAGTTTTTGGTGACTTTCTCATGACTGTTTATCAGCTTCTTAACTCCCAAATGATTGCTTAATTAATTGCTTCTTCAATAGCTCATTCTGTGCCAGGTTTCTTTCTGGAGAGCATTGTTGTGCTGCCATATGTCAGAAAGACAGTCTAAGGTTCTTTTCCTATTGAATGTGGCTAGGCATCATTTAAGTATGTTACCTTGATGACGATGACATCATTCAGGTACTTGGCCTACATGGAACTAGCACCATCTCTCTTATTTCATTTTAATGAGTCCCCATGGCTTTGAGGCTATAAACTAAAATACCATTGCCATCTCCTCCAGCAATCTCAAACTTAATTATTCCACTCCAGGAAGCTGTCTGATGGCCCTGCAGAGACCTGCTTTGAAACTAAAATGCAATCTTTTATTGTGTGACAAAATTACCTTTGTTTCAGGTTTTTTTTCATGTATTTACAAACAGCATGCAAAAGCACTTCTCAGCACAACATAATGGATGATTACTACAAATCTGATTTTCACATTTAGATAGATGCATTTGTTGGAGGACTCTTTATATTTTCATATGTAACCATCTTGACTTTTAAAAGACTCTTTTATATATGGGGCACTGTGGGTAATTTGGTATAAATTGTCAGTATAGCTGACTCCCATCTTTTTCCATCCTAAGTTTTGATATTATTTATTAAGTTTTACCCCTTAGATGACATATCTTATATGCCTGTCACTACCAATATTTTTTTGGTGACTTTGGGCAGATTTGGTTCTCTAATACTGAAAAACTAAGCAGTATTGCAGAAAGCAGAATAAACAGAGGGAAACAGAGAAAGACAGGCATCACATTTTCTCCATATATTGCCATTTTGAATATACAGTCATAGGACCGTTTTCTTTGAGTAAAAATGCTAATAACTCTTTGTGGAACACTCGAAAGAATTTGTTTTTGTGTAATCTCAGAACTGCTTGACTTTTTGAGCTGAGTGATGAAAGTTAGAATTTACTTCTGAGAGTTTTAGTCAAAATTAGTATATGAAAATAGCAATAGGTAGTGATAGCAGTATTATATGAATGAAACAGGTAGATTTTGTCTCTTTATTCTCTTTGTACTGATATGTCATAGAGAGCGATTTTCTTTCCTGTGGCTTACATTTTATAAAGACTCATGACACAAGTATGCACTATTTCTCATTAATAACATTTTCTAGCTGTTAGAGGTTTCTCAGATTTTGACAAAAGGCAGGGAGAGTTTACTTTACTTTATATAAGCAGATTGTTTTAATTTATTTGTCTTTAGTTCAATACTGTCAGGTCTCCAGGAACTGAAATCAATGGGAATTAGTATGTTCAAGTCAAGAGGTGCTTCCTGAAAGTATGAGTTAAAAACAGAGGCCACCACAGTATACAGACTTTTTAGACATTCCACTCAGCTCTCATGTGGTTGGGTTGTTTACTTACCCAGACTATAGCTCCTCACAAAACAAAAATTAGATTTTCCTCATTTTGTTCTTGTGATACTGCTGAACTTAACAACTGTGGAATTGAGAGAGAAGGCCAGACTTGTGCACAGATAATATTTGAAAATGCAGACAGAACAAGGTAGAATCCATTGTTTATTTTGGGTCTGAAAGATTGTGGAGGAAAAGAGATTGAATTTAAACACACAGAAAACCCCAAGCATTCTTCTAAAACTCATTTTAGTTTATACTCCCTGAACAAACTAAACACTAAGTGAAGTTCTGTCTTAGGCTCAGTCACCACTCTTAAATTATTAGAGTAAGTTTAGAGAACATGCCTGGTGACTCTTAACAGAACTTACTGTTGAAAGTTTACAGTAAGTTTACTTTTATATAAAAAAAAGCTCAATATCTGCCTTGTATCGAAACATTATATATGTATATGCAGAGTCAATTAGGTGGCACAGTGGATACAACATTGACCCTGGAGTCAAGAGGACCTGAATTCTAGTTTGGCCTCTGACACTGGACACTTACTAGCTGTGTGACCCCGGGCAAGTCACTTAGTTCAGATTGCCACCATACACACACACACACATACACACACGTATATATACATATATACACATACACCCATGTATTCATATATGCATATATACACATATATAAAAATTCAAAATGTACTCATGCATCATATGCTTGATACTATTTAAAACATACGTATAAATATATGGTACACAAGAAAAGGGCAAGTCCCTTTGAGAAACAAAAAGAAGGAAGGAAAGATAAGGAACAAGGAAAGAAAGGACGAGAAGAAATTAGATGTGAGCTTTAGATCTGGAGCAAAAGTCATCTATACGTTATTTATCTGGGAAAAGGAAGGGAATAAGCTCTTTATAGCATTTACTACGTGCCAGGCGTGGCACTAAGTGCTTTTACAAATTGTCTCCCTTGATCCTCACAACAACCCTTCAAGGTAGATGTTATTATTGTCCCTATTTTAGTTGAGGAAACTGAAACCACCAGTGGTTAGGTAACTTGCCCAGGATCACATAGCTGATAAGTGTCTGTTAATTTAAACTCAAGTCTTCCTGACTCGGAGCCCAGCTTACCTTGAGCTGCTCTAAGTACTATACCACCAATTGCACCATCTTACCTTTCTCTCTTTTACTCAGGAAGACCTGAGTTCCAATTTCTCCTTAGTCACTTAATAGCTGTGTGACCCTGGGCAAGTCTGGTAATTTCCCCTACTTCTTACTTCTCACATCCAAACAGTTAATTGTCTCCCTTTCCTCCAAGTCATCCTTCACATTATTGTCAGACATTTTCCATACAGATAGATTTAGTCAGCTCACACCTAAATTCAGAATTCTTCTTTAGATCCATACTGCTATTAGATAATGTTTGAGAGTCTACTCTATGTGTCTCGTGCTTCAGCCATGCTGGACTACTTACTCTTTGTCCTCTGGATGAACCTTGTACTATTATGGTTCATGGTAGTCCCTATGTCCCAAATGCTTTCTCTACCTCTCCACCTGTTGAAATCAGATTAGAAAATATTTAGAAAATAGATTCAGCAAAGCAGTGATTTAAGTTTTTTTGTATCTAAGTGTTATAGTTTAAAAATCTTATTTTTTAATGTAAGGCAATAGGTGATTAGTGGTTAGCACATAGCTCATGTTTAATACAAATCATATTTCCTAAGATTATGTGATAAATTCTCAGAGAGGACACTGTCCATTCATGGAATAAGTTTACTAGCTGATGCTTGTTGTGGTGGTTGTGTGGTGGTTTGTCCTTCATTCTCGAAGAGGACTGTGATGTCAAAATGATGACATGACTTGTGGTTGACGTTGATTTCAATGAGGGAGAGCTGTGCAAGGTCATCAACCTCACTTTCTTGTCCTGAGCCATCTGGACATTCATCAGGATGGCTGGAGATGGCCCAGGATGCAATGTGAGACCCTGGTCCTTTCAAGCTTAAATCACTTTGAGTGAGATACATCCATTCAATAAGTAGGCTTCTTTAAGTTACCCAAGGTATGGTCCCTTTAATAAACAAACATCAAACTGGGAGGGCCAATCCAATCACATTCTAGAAGGTCCATCAGTGGAAGCAACCAAATTGCTACTCAAGTTTCTAGGAGAAATCATTCATCTTCTAGGGCAGAGGTAGAGAACCTCAAGAACACATGTGGACCTCTAGGTCTTCAAGTGAGGCCTTTGACTGAATCCAAACTTCACATAACAAATCATCTTAATAAAAGAATTTATTCTGTAAAACTTGGACTCAGTCAAAAGGCTGCACCCAATGACCCATAAGAAAAGCCTCTTCATGATTCAGCCATAGTTTTAGTAATGGTGAAGTTAAGCTTATAAACTACCATAGATTTTGCTTCTATAAATTTTAATGTTATCTAAAAGGCCTCAGTCTGAATAGGTCCTTTGCTATTATACCTCATGTGTATTCAGAAGGGATGGATTTACTAACAGAACAAACTCTGGCTTGGATTAATAAAGGAATATGGTTAGGAGTAGGTAAGAGTATCAATCAGTCTAGAGACAAAGCAAAAGCACTGGGTAAGGACATTTGTTATTTCATTCTACATATTTTAATATTTTTCTTTTTCTACTTCATCACACACTGAGACTGCTCACGTTTATTTATTTTTTAAATGAAAAGTGCTGAATTGTAATGATGGCTGAAAAAGGTTTGAAGAGAAACTATGTATTTCTACCTTTTTATCTTACTGAATATTTAATTTGGAGATATTCCCTGGGAAAGGTTCACTGAAATGAAAAGAAGCAAGCTCAGGGATGAAACATGTCAGCGAGAGGAAGCAACATTTTCACTCAGCTTCCTAGTTCATATTTTTTAGATCGAAAATGACAGAAATGCATTTTCATTCACTTGGTCACAGTTTCTTGACTTATGTGACCTATATTGGTGCTCTCACTTCAGTTATAAATATCCAAGCATGGTGTTTTCAGTAGCTGTTGAGAAAGCTACAATGCCACAGCCTGGACAAACATGGCTTCCATATTGCCAGTGTGAGCTGAGTGGTCTTGGCTTTCAGAGGTGGGACAGTTACCATTCCCTCAGGCTTGTCTTTTGTAAATGTGGCTAATGTGCTGAAAATGTGAGAGTATTTTTCCTACCCCTTTCAAAGATATACAGATTTTGTGAGTACATAAAAAATCTTGTGTTGCCCCTAGGGCTCTTGACCCAGCCACACTTGGGCCTAGGAAACTTACTTTTTATAAAAAGTGAGAAAAATAGCAAGTATTTCTAAATAGTTTCTAGGTTGTATAATCTGTGATGCCAGTTTTATTATTCAACACTCTTGAAAAGTGCAAATTAAATAAACCCAACAAAATCAAAGCACTGCAGGCCAATGTGAGAGTTTCAGAAAGGGAGAGAGCAGCCATCACCCTGTGAAATTGTTATGGAAGAAGACACTGAGGGAGAATGGGAAAGTTGATTGAAGCAAAGCTCCGCATGCCTAAATTTTCAAAAGAAAATATTAGAAAACACATTGTGGATAACAAAACATTAGCTATTTCATTTTTAAGTCATTGACGGAAGATATATTTCATAAACAAGGAGAACATACAGCACAACAGTTTTCTTGGTTCTTTGAAAATGATTTCATTAAGTTGTAATTTCTTGTTTGACATAATGTGATTTCACTCCTCTTTACAGAATTCAAATGTATTATGCTCTATTTACATAGGAAAATTCTTGTAATATAAATAGAAAAACTTGACATCCTAAGATCATAAAAAAGAAACCTATCTCTTCACCTCCCCTCACCCTTATAAAATCTTTTAAGCAGAGAAATTGGAAACTAAATATTTCTGGGTTTACAAGTCAAATTATTTAAAACAAAAACTTGAATGTTGTGACATATGTTGGTGTATTCACTTCAGTTATTTTTAGGTATGTTGGTTTCAGAAGCTGTTGAAAGAACTACTATGCCAGAGCCTAGATGAACATGGTTTCCATATTGTCAACATGAGATGAATGGCCCCAGCTTTCAGAGGGGGGACAGTTAACATTTCCTCGAACTTGTGTTTTTGCAGATGTGATTAATACACCTTGAGAATGTGAGGGAATTTTTCTTAACTCTGTAAAAAATATATAGGCTTTATGAGTAAATTAAAAAACTTTCAACGGTGTATCCTTTGCTCCAGGTATACCACTACTAGATGTATACTGGAAAGAGATCAAAGAAAGAGGAAAAGGTATTTTATGTACAAAAAAAAAATATAGCGGTTCTTTTTGTGGTGTGAAAAACTGGAAAGTAATTGGATATTAAAAGATTGAAGAATACCTGATTAAGTTGTGATGTATAAATATGAATGGATTACGAAAGTAGGCTGCCCTGGGTCCTTCCACAAAATAAGAGTTCTGGGATTTCACAAACAGGGAGAAGGGAATGAGCTTTTGTGTTAGGTTGGTGGGTTCCTCCAAGTAGAGGGGGCCCCAGGTGCTGAAGAAAGTTCCAGGATAAGCCAGAACTAGAGAAGGCATGTTTTTGAAACCCATACAGTTAGAAATAATAATATCCCTGGATCAGTGTATTGACAACTTATCTCTGTAGAGACAGGGGTTTTGATGGGACATTGCTCTTGAAGTATAATTTGCTGTTCTGGAATGCACCTCATCTGGTAGATCATGTTTGGGATTGGAATGAAATGATATATATTCATAAAACGGTATGTGAGTTACTTGGGGCAAAGTAAAATAATTAAAATATTCTGTCAAATATAAAAACATAACTTTTAAAAACATCTTCAGAACTCCTTTAATTCTCAATATGCCTACCTTTTTTTACACTCACTTTTTTTACACAATTTGGCATTGAGTTCACGAGATCTTTGATACATCCCAAAGCAGCACTTTTAAATCATATTGGTTATTAGATGTACCTTTGATAAACAGTCTATTTTTCCAAGTCTAGTCTAAAAGATAGCCAATAGAGTTTTGATAAGGTTTAAATTAGGCAAGTTCCTGATCTACTGAACCATGCTTGTCTCCATCTTACTTCCCATTTACCCCTTTCACTTTTTGCTCACTCTCTGGTTTTCTCTACTTCCACACTGACTGCCTTGCCTGCTCGAGGATCACTGCTATGATGGGTCTTTACTCACTACTTACTTCATATCCTGCTGCCTGTTCTTTCTACTCCACTTCCACAACAGGTCCTTTGTCCATAATCTCCCATACCATTCTTTATTTTGTTTTCCCTTCTTAGAATATAAACTCCTTGAGAGTAGTCAAATGTCTTGCTTTCTTGTTTTTATTTCTCCAGCATCTGTTGCAGTTTTTAGAATACTGTAAATACTTAAGAAAAACTCTATTTCTTGGATTAATTCCTGTAATGATAATTTAAATGGGAAGATCTTTCCTATTCATTAATAGACCCATGTGACCTTCCTGGGTCACATAGAAGTTTGAATCACATGGAGTCTGTGGTGGGAGGAGTTTGTTGAATGAGTGAAACAGGAAGGGGTGGAAAAACAAGTGGCAGAGCTAGAGCAGAGCTGAGAGGAAATTGATCAGTATGCATGTTAAGTAAGCTTTTCAGGGAGACCTGTTTACACTGCCCAAAGATCCTCCCCTTTGCCCTTTTCTACTTACCTAGAAGACCAAGGTGAGAATTGTACCCTGTTACCTTTTAAAATGTTATATGACCACTACCTCTAACTGCTAAGCCTTTGTTCCCAGTCTGTACCTCTCTATTTGTGTGGAGACACAAGTGTGGCCTCCCATGTCAGTCTTGTTAAGCCCTCCTGAAGGAACTCTATGCACAGAAGCCCTACTACAGGTGGCACCTACAAACTATACCCTCCATCACTTTCAGCCAGATGACCAAGTCTGGGTTTAAACTTTCTCTCAGACCTACTGAATCCAGTCCTCTTTGGAGGATCCCTTCATTGTGCTGCTTACCACAGCCACTACTGTCAAAGTAGAAGGAAAGGATTCCATCAATGACATATTACCACCCTGATAGGTTTCCAGGCCTCATATTGATGTCACTTCTCACTGCTGTACTCTTATTCACTGTTCCATGTTGGGCTTCCCCTGTTTGCATGCATTCTGAAAAATGGATTGCTCAAAACTTAGTTTCCTGAGTCTATGTAGCAACTAGAGAAGCCCTGCACCACATTAACCTAGTCAGATCTGAGGGGTGGATCTGCCAAGAAATCCATGAAAATGGCCTAGTCCCTTGGAACATTGTGCCTGTGTCAAGAAATGGTATAGCACTTCATAACTCTATTGTCTTGGATTCATCCAACCTCCTGTCCCCCAACCTCACTTGACAATTCTTTTCTTTATGATCAAATGCCAAATATATGCCCCTAACTTTATGATCAATATCCTTACTCTTGTGAGGAGTAGACTACACGCCCAATGGTGCGTACCCAGTACACAACCTCTAGCCCTCACATTGTCGGTGTACCCATTCAAGCCTTCTCTACTGTGTCACTCAAAATAACTCCTATCGGTCTATTCACATGGGGAATGTTTTTCAGCACTCTGGGCTTACTTGGTCAGTCTTCTACCCACAACCTCAAGAGCTGGTGACACTGTCATAAGCACAAGAATCCTTATCATTGAATAGAGAGGGGGCTCTTTTTCCCCTTATTTAGTCTTTTCACCCATTCACTGGGGGCTTCATATTTGAACAATCTATCTGAAATTTGTCATTGGAAATTGAGAAATTGTCATCAGTTGCCAGCTCATATCTCTCTAGTCTCCAAATCAGAGTTGATTCCCTGGTACCAGTCATTCTGCAAAAGTGTAAGGCACTAGACCTCATCATGGTCTCTGAGGGAAAAGCCTGTGCAGTGATAAACCAGTCTTTCCACACATACATCAGTACATGTAGGGTCATCCAAACTTCCCAAAAGGTACTCCAGGAAGTATTTGAGGAATCTCACATGAACAACCAAGGTTCATTCTGATGGGATCTCACATCTTGCTTGTCTTGGTTGCAGTTAGGAGGTAGTAAGCAAAAGATTTTATAATTTTTACTCTTTATGCTTGTACTTTTTGTGATTCTTGGAATACATATAACTTGTTGTATGTCCCCAGTAACCAGATGCTCCTCTAACTTTCACCCTGTGATGTTCTTAAGGTAGACTATCATTTTATTCAGAAATCTGTAAGAGACAAAACATCTAGATAAGTGGTCCTAGGGGGTTGAGAACCACAGGATCAGAGTGGGGAATTTGTTACATTAAAAATTGCATATGTAACTCCATGTTTATTTTTTAGCCATCATTTTGTGAAGTTAAATTTGAACTCCATGTAAGTCACCTGATTTGGAGACTGCACCAGTTTACTCCCCTCCCCACTGTCACCAAACCACTAGAATACTCTTCTACCCCTCTAAGCCTTACCGAATGTCTCCAAATCCCCTCTACCAATAATTTTCTTTATCACTCCTTTCAAATTGTATATTAACCATGTAGAAACTGATTGCATTTGGGCCTGATTTGTATCTGCAACTACATGCTTTACTGAATAAATTGCATATCCGGATGAAACTCAGTTTTATTATTTCAGTGTAACAGTAGAAACAGGGAAATTAGGAAGAGGAGTTGGTTTAGGGTAAAGATGATGAGTTTTCTTTTAGATATGTTGAATTCAACATTTCGTGTGACATCCAAAAGATGTCCAGTCAGAAGTTGGGGATCTGAGATTGAAACGTAGAAAAGAGATGAGAGCTGGATATATAGATTTGAGGATCTACTGACTAAAGATATCCGTTCTTTTTCTGATGCTGGTACAATATAACCGACCTCCATGTATGTAATGTAAGCCAGCCTCTCAGTTCTCTTGGGAGGTGAGGGAATTGAGGAGATTGGAACAGCAAGTGGTGGTAGAAATTGAGTGAACCACACTGACTATGTCTTGTGACCCAATTCTGGAAGTTAGTTCAGTTTCCTTTCTATTAAATTATGGATTTCATCCAACTTTTGTCTTGTGAGAAAACTTTATTCAATTGTGGGAATTGCGAGAAAACCTAATTGTATTATTTGAACCTAGCCCCGCATGGCTGGGAAGCTGGATTACCTCTACCTGCTGTGTAGAGACACTTAACTAAGGACCTAAGGGGTCAGAGGTGGGGAACCTGTAAGTGCAGCCTTTTGACTGAATCCAAACTTCGCAGAACAAATTCCCTTAATAAAAGGATTTGTTCTGTAAAACTTGAACTCAAGTTTTCAAAAGGCCACACCCAAGGACCTGGAATGTCATATGTGGCCTCAAGGCTGCAGATTCCTCACCCTTGACTTAGGTTATGCCAGGTACCCAGGCAAATCCAAAGATTGATGCAAAGAATTTTCTCACAATTATACATCTCAGATAATCTATATGTCTTATCTGAAACCTGGCCCTGTATGAATAAATCACTCATTGTTTCCATGTTCCTTTGATTGTTTGCATACACTTGGGAGTGAGTGAGACACATTATTTTCTGATTTTAGGGAATTGTACCTGTTTGCTCTTTCTCTCCCAATTTAAAAATCTTTTATCTTTCCTCCAATTAAAAATCAGATTATCTAATTTTGTGTTTGGTTATTTGCTTCCTTTTAACTAATTGGTCTTATATGACTAATTGTTTTTGAAGTATAAAGTCTGTCTTCCCTGTATTTGAGGTCCAGTGCCAAAGCTGAACAAGGCTACTGGTCCCAATTTGTTGGGCAATTACCATGTAGTGCTTAATAAACTGGTACACTCAAAAACTCAGTCCATGGTTTCCTCAGTCATTTCATCTTTCCACCTCCACAGAGGTTCTTGAATGCATTTTATTGTGAATTAAAATGTATGTAAATTCTTTCTAGAGAAGTTTAACTCTCTGCCAATGGTCTTACATGCTTAAAATGCACGAGATAGTGAGCAGTGTCCTGCACTTTTTATTGAATCTATTTGTCCTCAATCATTTCCTGTGAAATAAATTTTTAAAAAATCTATAATTACAGTTGTCTTGGTAGATTATTATCTGTTTTAAGTTAAAAACTCATTTTGTTCTGGAACCAGAAGCATAGCAGCAGTCCAATTTGCTTTATGCCCTAAAATCCACTATGTTTCTGTTTAATGACACCCTTCCATTTACTAACACTCTGACCTTTTCCCACATTTGCTTCTATATATTTTTTTCAATCGCTTTATAGTCTAGTTCTTTTTAATCAGATATATACACGTCCGACTTGTTCTTTGTAAGTATTCCAGCTTTAAATCTTGAATCCTTTGTGAAAACTGTGGATTTCTAATTCATTTAAGGGTGTCTTTCTACAATGAGTGGAAGTAGGGCTTGTTAAAAAAAAACATTTTGAGAGCAGAAATATTTCTAATAATGATGGTCATTTCTATAAATGGCTTTATTTAGACTTCTTGCACATCTCTAGAACTAATGCAACTGAAATGATGAGTCATATAGATCAAGAAGCAAGTAGACTACTATGCAGAATTCTAAGAGTATTCATTATAACAAAGTATCATTGAATTTATCCTCATATCCTCATTAATGCCTTAGGTATTAGTCAGCCATCAAGCATTATTGAGCACTTATGGAAAGAAAGGTAAAAATGGATCCTGTCCTCAAGGAGCTCACAATCTCATGCGTAAGACAGACATGTAAACCTCTCTCTCTCTCTCTCTCTCTCTCTCTCTCTCTCTCTCTCTCTCTCTTTATCTCTCTCTCCCTTTTCCTCCTCCTCTCTCCACCCCCCTTAGTCACACATAAGATGCATACAAAGTAGAAACTGTAGAGACAGCTTTAGGCAGAAAGGGCTTCCTCAGAATGTACTGGGTTGCTTCTCACTGGATGTTTCAAAACAAAGGTTGAATGCCCACTTATTGGGTATACTGTGGGGAAGATTCTTATTCAGATATCTACATGACTACTGAAGTACTTTCCAACTACGTACCTTTGTATTTTCTAACTAATACTTAGTGAGATAAGTAGGTCAAGTATTATCAGCATAGTTCAAAGTTGAAGAAACTGAGGATCACTTTGTCACACATACCTTGTATCACTGAATCTCCCATCCTCCATGCTTTCTTCTAAGATTCCACTCAAAAGCAGCCCTCTTCATGAGGTCTTTCTTTTCCATCTAGTGTATCTCTGTCATAGATTGTCTCATTGCTTCTCTTTCTCTCTCATCTACCACATTATAATGCAAAATCTTATCTTTTTTCTTTTTCACTTTTATCTTTGTATCCTCAGTGTTAGTGTATGATTAATAACAGATAGTGAATGATTAATAAATGCTTGATGGTTGGTTAATTGATGATAGCCCCTCAGATAATTGAGGGAAGTCATCCTGCCTTCTAAGTATTCTCTTTGGGCTAAACATCCACAGTTCTTTCAACTGACTCTTGTACGACATGAGTTCAAAACCCTTCATCATCCTAGTTGCTGCTTTCTGAACACTAGCTAATCAGTTCTTGCTAAAATGTGATGTCCACAAATGAACACTGTACTCTATGTATGATTCACAGATATGGCAACTACATTGATGTTTCTTTTCATCACCTCTGGCCAGAAGCAAATCCTGCAGATTTATGCAAGCCTGCAGTGGCTAATTACTACCTTTTGGGACCAATTACTTTGGAGTTACTTAAAACAACTGTCAAATGAACACATCTGCCATATTGGCTTTTCTTTTTAATATGGAAATATTTTAGATATGACAGCAATAATGGAACAATATTGTAGACACCTGAAAGGGTTAATTTCTTTCCTAAACATCTTGCTCATAACTAGATAATGCTTTGGTCAGTGGGAGGTATCTGACTCATTATATTTCTGAACAAGTTCAATACACTAAAATTAAAACAAAACAAAACAAAACTTGACATCACATTTTCTTTCACATTTTTCCTTTATAGAACTATGGCTTTTAATTTTGCACTATCTGGCCACTTTGGAGGTGATACTGAACTTTTCTATTGCTCCATTTTCTGGGCATGCTATGATCCTCCTCTATGTCATAAAGCCTTGCATTGAACATAACAGTTATCCTTTGTGGAGAATTCCAGCACTTCTACTAAAGGGAAGAAGCATTTAGATCTCAGACTTTATAGGAAGCAGAATAGTCCCAGGAAAGAATAGTAGAGGTAGTGGGACCTAGAAGAGTTGTTTCCAGTTCCAGCCTTGCAGTTTACTGTGTGGCCTTGGGTAGATTACTTCACTTCTCTGAGTCTCAACTTATTCATTTTAAAAATGAGTGCTTTGACAAAATAATCCCCAAAGACAATTTCAGCTCTAACCACCTATCATTTTATTTTGTTTCTTCCCAGTTATTATCAGTAGTTATGCATAATAATCATAGAATCAACATGGCTTATGAAGATTATTTTTTACTCTCTTTACTGTCTGCCCAGCAGGCAGAGACCAAACCTTCCTGGTCCTATCTAGTTCTTTGTGGATTTTAATTGACAGGGCTGGCGCATATAATAAAGTTGTTTTGGCATGAGTGACAAGGTGTTGGCATTTGAGCAAGAATAGTCATTTTAATCTTACCTCATTTGAAATGCAAAAGAGAAAATTGGTGTTTTGTTGAGTGAAAAGGGTTTTAAAAATAGTTTCCAGTAAAAATAATTAAAACAAAACTTACTTATCTCTCTTAAAAAATAGTAAGTTAATAAGCTCTGGCTAACATTTCAATCTGGAATTTCCCTAGACTGTCCTTTTTATGATAGAAGCTGGATTTTAAATTGAGATTTTATGTGCTCAGTTCACGTTATAAAGCCCAACCCTGTTGTTTAGGGCCAGATATGGACACTATTTAATTCTGTTTATTGTCAGAATCAAGTGCTTTTGGAAAGAGATTTGTGAGCAGCTGTTTGATATGGTTTTTCTGGTGAGATGGAGACACATTTCTCTTGCATAGCATGGAAAAAGCAGTTCATGAGGCTCCTGGAGGCTCTTTACTGTGAAATGTAGCCCTGCTGGCAGATTTCAGAAGCACAGAGACTTGCTGTTAATTAGTTGGGCTGGCTCTGACAGGTGTCAGTTTAAGAACTAGGCTTCAGAATGATTTTTAGTGACTATATAGAAAGATGATCTCAACAGTTGACAAAAGAAAAGTAATAAAACTTAAAAAAATTTTTTTTTTACTTTTTGCATCCAAGCAGAGAAACTGATTGGCATGAAAGAAAGTTTTGGGGAAGTTATATCCAGCATCCCATTCATTGTGAAACTTTAATCACAGACTAATGATAAAGACTTTTACAGATTTGTTTTGAAAACAATGTTGTTAAAGCAGTTGATTGATCTTTCACTAAGAACTTTTTTTTTAATATCTTGGAATGGTAATGAACTGAAATGTTCAGTCAACTTGAATGAAGTAGGTTCTTGAATATTGTATTTAACACTTCCTGAAATCATAAAAGAAAATTAATTGACTTAATGGGACATCAAGATGGCATTTAGTTTGAATACAGGTTCTTGGCATTGATATGAGTGAAAATGAGGTCCTAAGTATGAAGCATTCTCAGACTTTCAAGATCCCCCACTCTAGTTATGTTCCTATGATCCTCACTCATGAGCACATGTTTCTTCAGAATTTAGACTTACTAATAACAACAAGCTGAGGTTATGAACATTAATGGCAGAAGTATTTTCATGTGTTTAAATAAATCCATATCAAGAAAAAAATATATATACAAAATCATATTATACTGTTGGGGTAACACTGGGAAATTAACAAGTGAAGAGAAATTTGTATTATTAATGAAGTTTTAGTCCAAAAATAAATTGTGCTACTTTCTTAAAGTATTAAAGCATATATGCGTAATTATTTCTACAAAGAATTTGGGTGGTTTGAACATTAAGCCTTTGGGAGTTATTTCCTTCTGTGTCATTATACCTTGGCATGACCTTAGAAACATAATTTGATTTCTTTTGTATTGGTTTGTCATTCTGTGAAATGACACTAATGATAAAATTAATTATTTACAATGATAGGCAATGTGACCTAGTGGATAGAGTTTGTCTTGGACTCAGGAAGATCTAACTGAGTTCTAGTCCTGATTCTGATTTATGGTGGCTGTATGCCCCTGAGCAAATATTTCTCTTAGACTATCAGTGTCCCTATAAGTCCAAATTGCATATTAGAGGTTGCAAATGGATTGACGGGAGAAATTTCTCATTGGGAGCGTCTTTTTTGGTGCTGCTATAGCATTATATTTTCATCATGTACTTTAGAAGATTGGGATCTCCTACCCATCAGCCTTTACAAGTTTAGTCAATTTAAAAAAAATAACTTTTTTTAAAATTTGAGTTGTTCTGAAGGATACACAACTCCAACAAATCCTTTTTACTTAGTCTACTTGCCTAGAATGGTGAATTGTCTGTGAACTAATTTAATTTCTAATAAGAGTACTCCTTAGTGAAACTCCTTTGCCTAGAAGATAGTCAACTACCACTATGGTAGACAATGCTTAGGCTGCCTTGGGTGATAAAATCACATCTTTGAAAAGGTCAAAGAGTACCTCTGTAAGTTTTTTATTGTACATATTATTATTATAGGGATTCCAGTGAGGGAATTCTATCAAAATGTTATGGATTTAGAGCATTGCTTGAAAGGCTTGATAACTTGCCTAAGGTCACACAGTTAATAAATACATGGTTAAGGTAGAACTTGAACATCACTCTTCTTAATTCCCAGACTAACATGATCTTTACTATATCATAATTCTTCTAAATTATCTTTGTTATTTTATGGAAAAACATAATAAAGTTGAGCATGTACATTTTCTGCAGTGACAGGTAAACACACAAAATCAAGGTAAATCTCAGAGAACAGGCAATTGCTTGTCTTCTGTGGTATTGCTTTCTGGGTTACAGTCATTAAGAAATTCTAGCACTTTAGGAATGGAGAATGAGTTATTTCTACAAAATGGGAACATAGATGCTTTAAGATTACCTGTGACTTCTAGGTGGTACAATAGAGAGAGCAATGGACCTGTAGTCAGGAAGACCTGAATTCAAATCCAGCCTCAGACATTTACTGGCTCTGTGAACCTGGGACAGTCACTTAATCTCTGAATGCTTCAGTTTCTTAAACTGTAAAAAGGGGATAATAATGTCACCTACCCATTCCAGGTTATTGGGAGGATCAAATGAGATAATATTTATTAATTGCTTAGCATAGTGCCTGGCACATAGTAGGTGCTTAATAAATACTTACTCCCTTCCCCTTGCCCCATGGAAGTTTTTGAGATGATCTTTGGGGTAGCAAAATTCTTTGAAGATGAAAACTGATCTTTTACTTTGAGGAGTATAGTTGTTCACCTGGAGTTCACTAGGACTGTTAGATATGAATGAAAACAATAGAGGACAGTTACTCATGAATATTATAAGGGAAAATTGTATACTAATAAATTAAAAAATGAATATTCATTGAACTAAATGTTACATATATTATTGATCTAACTCTTTTGTCTTCTATGGTGATGAAGATAGTTTCACTGATTATTTTCTACCTTTCTCACTTGATTTTTAAATTTTTGTATTAAGAAAAACAAGCACAGAGTGAACAAAGTTCCATATATACACACAATTAAAATCTTTTGGATCGTTGGGAATAAACCTTTTTTTTTAAGTTCAAGGTTCTTTGCACTAAACATAAACACCATGTAAGAAATTATAATGTTCTTTATAATTTAATTTGCCTGATTTTTCAAAGTACAGTAAGATACTATCTAAAGCCTAGGGAGAGGAAGAAAACCTTTCTTTGTATAATGTATTTGTGTTAGTATTATGAAGAATATTTGTCCTATCTTGAGAAACTTGAAGAAAATCTCACTAGGCATTGTCACAGCTGTTGGAGAGTTTTTTTTCTGAAGGGAAAAAAGTTTTTTTTTTTTTTTCTCACCTATAAACATTTATTTTCTAACATTTCAAGAAGACATAATATTTTCATAATGGTTATGAAATATCTATATCTTAAGTTTTTTTTTTAAAAATTCATTTCCTGTGTTGCTGTCATATTACATTTTCGTCACGTACTTTAGGAGATGGGGATCTCCTACTCATCACTCTTCAGAAAGAGTTTGAATGGTCCTGATCCCCAATTCTTTGCAAAATCTGGAAAACATATATGAATTACTTTTACATGTGGTTCTAGCCTTCTGTTATGACTGTAGCGAAGGTGGAAATAACAGAAATATTGCCAGACAGTGAACCTTTTTAAATAAAATTTCCAGTCTAATTACATGCTCTCAAGAGGTTCATATAACAATTATATATTAACAGCAAAAATTTATTTTTATGTGTAGTTTGAACTTCTGACCTTTCAAATTCACTTTTTACTGATAAAGCGTCTATTCTAGAGAAAAAATAACACCATAGTTTGGTTCAGGATTACTTTATTGATTACCATTTGCAAGCTAAAACCTTCAAAATTTGGCCTTCTTGGCCCTTTCCCACCCAGTTGACCTACATAGGAAATAGAACTTGAGTTCCAGAAAACTGTAGATTATAGTTGAATCTTCAGAATTGTGTCAGCACCAGTAGAAATTAAGGAGTCACAGTTCTTGGAGTTTCCACTAATTCTTTAGCCACATTATTTGTCAATGTTGACAGAAGATAGTGTCACAATTCTTTCAGCTAAGTGAATTTGATTCCTCTTTTCCCTTCACATAGCTGGAAAAGATGATGAAAAAGAAAAATGGTGACATGGGAGAACAGCAAGTGTCTGAATGTATCTTATATTATTTCAGACCTCAAGAGCTATTGTTACAGTCTGTGTCTACATACAAAGACTAATATTTTTAAAAATCCCTAAATATTTAATCTGTTTCACAGTAGTTACTTTGAAAATAATTATCTGAATTCAGTCATGCATCAGTTTTCAAAGCAACTGGTTGATTGAATACAGCCATTTAGAATTTCAGAAAAAAAACAAAAACCAAAACTTTTTCATGCCTATATCTTTGCTTTGTTTCTTGCCCACATTCAGATAACTGAATTATTCTGATTTCATCTAGCATGAGTACAGGATATTGGAAATAGCAGTGACTTGGAATTTCAAGGCTATAATTGGAGTTTTGGTGTTATCTTTTCTTAGCAGTTTTTTTTTTTAAAATTTCCCCAAGCCTCAATTTCTTTGTCTTTTTAAATAGGGAAGTATATATATATATATATATATATATATATATATATATATATATATATATATATATATATATATATATATATATATGTATGTATGTATGTATGTATGTATGTATGTACGTATGTATATTATACATATACATGCACATATGTATACTTTTCCTTTTCTAATAATACAATATATGGCAAAGTGATTTGAAGTCTCTGAAGTATTATGCAGATGTAAGTTATTGTGACTATTTCAAGAGAATATAAGCTTCTTGAGGGCAAGAATTATTGCATTTTTCAGTCTATATCCACAATGCTTAGCCCAGTAGCATAAACAGAATAGGTGCTTAATAAATATATATTAATAGGTTGATCAGAGGACTGTAGATTTAAAGTTGGAAGGGAACTTTAAAGTCATCCAACTTTCTCCTTTTCCAGATCAGAAACTGAGACAAAGAGAGGATAGGTGACTTGTTTAGAGTCATATAGCTCATAAGTTGAAACTTTTATCTTCTTAATTCCAAATCCAGTGCTCTCTCCACTACACTCTTCCGCCTCTCATGCTTATTATCAATCCAACAAGTATTTATTAAGTGCTTCCAGTGTTCAAGGCTCTGTGATATGCACTGGGTTTGCAAACACAAAATGAAAAAAGTCCTTGACCTTAAAGAATTTATATCATACATGATAAAGTCTCACTAGGTCCATCTTCTATTAAGATAAGAATTAGTTAAATTAGTTAAAATTCCTATTGATATCTTCCATATTACTCACTTCATCAGACCATCTCTTTTAAATTCCTCCCTGATGTAGTGTACAAATCCTAGGAGCTGGAGCTGGTTTTATCATCTGTCTGTTTGAATGGAAGGACAGATATCTTGCTCATAGTTACATGTGCCTACTACAATGTTATTAAATACACCATCTGGGATTTTTAGTTTAGCTATCATTTGTCCTGAAATATCGTCTGATTCTTAGCATCTGTCCTATCATCCACAGTCCCACTCAGCTCATTTATGCTACCTAAATTCCCTAATTAAAGTGCAGGGTTAGAATCCATGTGTTTGAACCATGGTTCCTAAGTGGAAAATTCTGTGTATGCCTCACTGGAAAAAATTTAATTTCTTTTCTTAATTTCCTTTTGTATCTGAAACTTAAACATAGACATTTCAATATATAGAGAAAAACAAACAATAAAGGGGATTATATATGAAATTTAAGACTTTTAATTTATGGTTGTTTTAAGGAAATCTGTATTAAATTTAATGCAATGACGGAAAAAATGCTTTATTTGTATTTCTTTCTGAACTTTTTATCTTCCAGTATTAAAAGAAATTTTATTGATGGTTTTTTCATTCCTTTTTAAAAATCACAGTCATTAACCACTAACCGTCCCTCTGCCCATAAAAGTTCTCCTTTTAAAATGTATGCCTCTGAAAATGTTTCTGAAAACATATGTCTCATTCCTTACTTTTTGTCCATCGCTTCTGTGCCAAGAGGCGGGCGGCGCATATCACTGAAGTAAAAGCTGGTCACTGGAGTGATCAGAGTTTTGAAGTCTTTCAAAGTTGTTTTGCTTTACTTGATTTTGGTCATCATGTAAATTGTTCTCTTATATTTCATTTTGTATCAGTTCCATAGGGAACTATATATACAGTACAGGCATAATCACACCTACAAGTAACTCTCCCACTAGAAAATTCGATGTAAATTCATAGCTTGTTTTTTTCTGTGTATCAGTTCATTCACTAGACCAAGTTTCTCTCCTTCCCATTCTCCACCATAATAATTCATTAAACATTTTTGAGAGACTGAAGGTACTTCACACATTTTTGTTTATTATTTTTAATCAATAAGCAGTTTATAGATTAATTTTTCCTTTCCACAAATCCCTATTGAGCAACCTCCCCCCAAATCAAACAAAAAAAAAATCTCTGAAAAAAATTCAACAAATTCCATTAAACAAATTCCCAAAACAAGTAAGAAAAAAAAGTTTTTCTGCATTTTAGGTTCATTACCTAGAAAAGATCTAGGAGGTGAGTAATGTATTTCATTTTAATTCCTTTCAGCTCAGAATTTATCTTTGCATTAATCAGTTCTGAGGTCTTTCCAAGTTGTTTCTTTTTATAATGTTGTCATTGTAAAAATTATTTTAGTTCTGCTTAGTTGCCTCTGAATCAGTTCATAAAAGTCTTTCTAGTTTCTTTTGAAACTGCTCATTTCATCTTTTATTTTTATGGCACAATAATATTTTACTACATTCATTTATCACATTTAGGCATTGGAGGAATAGAAGAATGTCCACTTTAATTTGCATTCTTTTCAATACCTTGAAAAGAGCTGCTAAAATGTTTTTATAGTGTATTCTTATAGATTTTTAACCTCATTCTTAGATTTCTTTGGGGTGGTAGGCCTGACAGGGGTATAAGTGATTCGAAGGGTATACAAAGTTTGGTAATTTTTTGGGCATACTTCCAAGTTACTTTCCAAAATGATTAGACCAATTCACAGCTGCACCATGAGTGTACTAACGTATCTATCTTTGTAACATTCCTTCAACATTTGTCATTTTCATTTTTTATTTTTTTTAAATCAACTTTGCCATTCTTGTAGGTGTAAGGTAGAAATTTAAAATTGCTATAACTTGCATTGCTCTAATTATTTGTGATTTAGAACTATTTTTGCTTTTTTCACTTTTTTTAATGGTTGATTTGGTGCCCTTCAAAAAACAGTAAATATCACTGGAAGTTAGAAAAATCTGGGGCAATCCAGGAGACACATAGGAATGGCCATTTTTAAAACTGCATTGGTAGCCCCAATATTGTGTTGCAAAACACCATCTATACTTTTCTTAGTAAATTTCATTACTAGCTCATTTTCTGTTTAAAAATCATGTACTGACCATTTTGCTAAGACAATATGTCCCTTAAGAAATTAGTAATTAAAGTAATTAAAGAAAAAGTGCATTGCAATACAAAATATAGTCTCCATGTACTTCTAATTATGAGTAGTGTAGAGCATATGATTAGACCCTGCTAGGTAAGTAAGCCATTCCATGAAATTAATAATGTAAGAATATTAACCATTTTAGGCATTATAAGAAAATTGTGTGATTACTACTCTAATTCTTCCCAGCCACCATTAAAATTTTTTTCTCATTAGTCACCAGGGACAGATCTCTAGTAATAAAATTGATTATGCTTTTGGAAAATGGAATAACTTTACTCTCTGCCCCTTGCTTGCTTATGGGGAAGAGAAACCTAGGTCTTTGGTATATTGGGAATTATCCAAGGGGAACAGCGTTAGTTTATGCAGAATCACTCAAGAGATAAGCATACCTGATAGATACTACATGGGTTAGGCTATGTATACTGGATAACCTCAATATATAGGTGATTCTGGGCATCATATTTCCACACAATATTTGCAGATAGAGAAATGTACACCTGGTATTACCTTGAATTGCTTGAAGGAGGTGGAGTTTGGAGTATCTCTCCTTGCTAATATACAGTATTACAATTGGTACAACTTTTGCTATGAAAGCTGAAGAACACAACTGATATTTCAAAGTATCTGATGTCTGCTCAGGGTTAGTTTTCTCAGTCATACAAATATGACTCTCTATAGTTATGTATTTAGTATTTAAACAATTATTCAATAAGCCTTTATTGAGCAATTGCTTGGTGAATTTCATAGTATTAGATGTTGTGGCTGTAAAAATGGAGTAAATATAGTATCTGTGATATCCTCAATAGAGGCGGTCACAGAAGACATTTTGATGACATGAAATTTGCTCCAATATGTTAAATATAAGAAAGGAAATGGTTGATTAAGGGAGAAAAAGGAAAAGGATAAAAAAATGCATTAATACCAAATATCTTTGATAAGAGTCTGACATTCATTGAATATAGGGAAGAAATGGAAATATATAACACCAAACCCATTCACTAATGGATAAGTGGTCAAATAATACTGAGCAAGGGTGGAGAGCCTGTGGCCTCCACGCCGCATTTGGCCTTCTAAGTCCTTGGGTGTGGTTTTTTGACTGAGTCCAAGTTTTATAAAACAAAACCTTTTTTAAAGGGGATTTGTTCTGTGAAGTATAGATTCAGTCAAAGTGCCAAACTTGAGGACCTCGAGGGCCACATGTGGCCTTGAAGACACAGGCTCCTTACTCCTGATATTGGCAGTTGATTGTATGTTTTTTCAAACAAGGAATTATCAACTATTAGCCACCATTCCTCCAATTTTGGTGTATAAATGATGACAAAAGATGAGAGTCATGAATAAAGGAGAGATTATAGAAAGACAGACACAGTAATGCACTCCTGATGGATTTCTGAATTAATTCAACCATCCTGGAAATCAATTTGGATTTATAGGAAGAAATTGACTAAAATGTCCATATCCCATGGCCTCTTGCTAGATGTAAACCCCAAGGAGGTCAAAGTAGAAAGAATAGTCCCAGGTATATTAAACTATTTATAATAGCCTTGTCAGTAGTATCAAAGAACAAAGTAGATGTTAAATGGTGGATGGCTAAGCAAATTGAGGTTCATAAAAGTAATAAAATATTATTGAGTCATAAGAAATGATGAATATGAAAAATACTAATAGTCATGGGAAGGTAATATATATACAAATATATATATTATATATATACATATATATGTGTGTATACACACACATAGAATTCTCTCTATATAGATACATACAGGTATATAGATATAGATAGGCACAGTAATGAAAATGGATAAAGTAAGCAGGACCAGGAAAATAATATGAATGATTCAATATGCATGATCCCTTTTATCAGTGAAAAGAACAATATGAACAACAAAATTGGAACAATTTTGTGAAATTATAGTGAGCAAACTTGAACCTAAAGAAGAGATACGAGAAATCACTACTCTTTTCTTTTTTGTGTTGGGAAAAATGAAGTGGATGATAATGTGCAATTGCATATATTATCAGACTTGGTTGATGTATTGATTAGTTTTGCTCATGTTTTTACCTCTTTTTTTCCCCCTTTTGTTATAAGTAATTGCTCTTCTCTGGTATAGAATGGAGTAACTTGTTTTTGCATTATTTTCCTTTTTCTATAAGTCCCTCACCTTCCTCTTCATGAAGGTTTTTTAATTCAAAAAACAGGATTTTAGATTTATCTGAATTATGATCAATGTCATGAAATTTAATCCATTATTATCTCCTATTGATTGTTTTTATTCTGATTTTTATCTTGTGTCTTATCTGTGCTTTTAGTTTTTTGTCATCCTGTTATTTGAAAAGAACACCTTCCATGACTTTGTCTAAGTAATTTAAAAAAATTAACAGTTTGGGAGAGGTTAATGCTCCAGGGTACATGTCATACCTTCAATTTAGATTATCAGTCACTCAATCATATGAAGAACCTACTGTACATCAAGTATTGGTAATGCAATTACAATGGATGAAAGAAGCTCCTCTTGTCAAGGAGCTTATATTATAATGGGAGAGACAATAAGTACATATAAAAATAGAGACAGCCTGAATACATAATGAATAAATATAAGTATTTAAGCACAAAAAAGTTGAACTTTTTAAAGAATAAATGGATTCTTTTTAGCATTTTTGTATTTGTGAAGTACATTTAAGATATTTTATTGTGAAAATAAGCAAAATAATATTTCTTTATCGTAAAATACATTAAGGAAAAGCATTCTTAAACAAAAGTTAGGCATGATTTTGTCAGTTAGGTATATCGGTAGTTAAGTAATGAAATGATCAATGATATTTATATTGATTTATGGTTTATAAAGGACTTTTCTCCTATTAACCAATAGCACTGATGCAATATTCAAAGCACTTATGGCAGCTATGAATATTCTGGCTCTTTTCTGAATTGCAAAATACACCAGACTTTCCACATGGGAGACAGAACCCAAACATTTGTTCAGATACCAGAAAGCCAAATCCATCAGAGTAACAAAAATCTATACACAATAACATTGCAGAGGACAACATCATCCCCAAGCCTTCACTCTACCAGGCTTCCCACAAATCAGCTCCCTTAAACAAAATTACAAACAAGCTCTTTCACTCAAGCTAGTCAGCTGCTTGACTGCCTGCAGCCTTCTTGGCTCTGACTGCTCTCATGACTAATTTCCTCTCAGCTCTGCTCTAGCTCTGCCTCCTACTGTTCCACCCTTCCTGATTCATCTTTTCAGGAAACTCTTCCTACCACAGGCTTCATGTGACTCAAACTCATGTGACTTAGGATTCCATGTGACTTAAGCAAGTTACATGGGCCTATTAATGAATGAGAAAGACCTTCCCATTTAAATTACCATTACATAACCCTAGGAGATAAAATTATTAGTTATTGTCTCCATTTTACAGATGAAGAAATGAAAGTTTTGAGCTCAATGCAATACCCAAGGTCACCCAACTACTTACTAGCTAAATTAGGGCTAGGTCATCTGATCCCAAGGTTTTGTGCCCTTTCCGTTATATAGTTTTGAACAAAAAAAAATAGTAGCTCGCAACTCCTAAAAGGGATTGTTAAAACGGCTAAAAATACAACTGTCTCTATGTGGAAAGTGCCATCATCATCATTATTATTAAAAGTAGAAAGTATCAAAATTCTTGCAGTTGTTTTTGAAATACTTTTCCCCATAAGGAAGTTAATATTTAATGCAAATTGGAAAGAAAAATAGAAGTTACCTTCTTAGCAAATTTTGAAGTCCTTTCCTTTTGCCTTATAGTCAAAGAATGCTTCTTATATGCCAGAGAGGGCAACACAAGTCACTTTGACTTTCAGTAGTAGGCAGCAAAAAGACTTCAGTAACATGACTGCATTGTGCTGAGTTGAGCAGGTGAGATGCAAATCTCCAATAATGTTTCCCATAGGCATCATTGACCCTCCTCGGCATAAATAAATTCCCTCCCTGAGAAAGCTGAGGGATTGTGCTGTCAGTTCTTAGTGTGATCAGTCTATAATGCAGAAACCAGTAATCAAAGAGAAAGTGTTCCCCAAACAGACTATTGCTAGGGACAGAGTCTTTTCATCAGTCCAAAGTATAAAGGGCACAAGTCTTTTATGTACTTTTGGGGAACAGTGTGCCATTTTTCATATGCTTGGTACATATGTTAAAGTGATCAGAGAGCTGGCTTTAGGAGCTTTTCTGTTCCTGTATCAGAAGTCCTTGCCGTGTGGTAGTGCCAAGTTTATACCTCACTGTACTTAAGAATCAAAAGTGACTTCAGGGATCATCAAACCCAAACTCTGAAATAGAACACATAAGAAATATTTTCAAACTTTGGTGTTTCTCCAGAAATACCCTCATGCAACTTTATTTTTTGAATCAGTTAATGAGATTGGAGTGCTTTTAAATTTGATTTTTATGAATGAGAAATAACATGTGCCCCTTTCCTTATTCAGCAGTCAATATAGGTTTTTGAAATAAAAAAGATACAGATTTAGGCCTACTTTTCATTTACTTTTCTTTGAAGACTTGGTTGTTCTTTCTTCCAAGTCTGAGTGCAAATGAAAGAAGCCTTAAGATTTCTAATCTGAGCATCTCTGAAGCTTGATAATTGGAAGTGCTTTTGTTTTCAAACAGAATCTCCTATGTAAGTTATTCCCTGATCCTACAGGGCTAGTATGGGGGAAAATGTGGAGGATTCCTATTCAGTTAAAAACTAATTTAAGGTTTTCCTTCTTATCTAAAAGCTTGTTCTTTGCCAGGCAGTCTCATGACATTTTTGTGTATTGGAAAGCACAATTCTTAATGGCCCACTATCTATAGCTTTCCTGATCCATATAAATAATTGCAAGTCTATGCCATACTGAAGAATGATTGAGTTAGTTACAGTGATCATTATTGACCCGTTAGGTTAAGGTAGATCAGTGTGTTACAAATTAGTGAAGTATGTTCACAAATTACAATTTAGTGGAGAGGCAAGGCTGACTAGGTAGACCTTGACATTGAAATAATCTGGTGAAGAAGAGTCAATTGACACCCGTCCAATATCCTGTGGAGTATGAAAAATATTTGAAGACATTAAATTATTCCCCTCTCACTCTTCAAAATGAAAATTGAATTTCTTTAGTTAAAAGATATATTTCACTTATCAAAAAGTGATGTTTCAGTATTTAGAGAAATTCTGTAATTAGTAGAGCATAATACTGCCATTGAGTCAGTGGATATCTCTGTAAAGTGCAATGTAAATGTTAGCCTATTCCATGTTTAATGACATTTTGATGTAAGAACTTTATGCATTTCAAAGGAAACAAGTTGGCTTGGTCTTTAAAATGAAGACTGGAATTTCCCTGACAATTAGATTGAAATTATAATAGGAGTTGGTGGAGCGAAGATGGCAGAGTAGAAAGATGGACCTGCTCTAGCTATAACTCCATAGCCCATAAAATACCTGTAAAAATGACTATCAACAAATTCTAGAGAAGCAGAAACCACAAAACAACAGAGTGAAAGATATTTCCAGCTCAAGACAACCTGGAAGGCTGACAGGAAAGGTCTATTGCATTGGGCTCAGAGCAGAGCACAGCCCAGCCTTGGCTGCACAGCACAGCAGGGACAGGACTGGAGCAGATTTAGGGGCATGAAATCAGGTGTAGCAGCTGAAGTTACCAGATTTCTCAACCCACAAATGCCAAAGATAATTTCAAAGGTCAGGGAGAAAGCTCTTTCACCTGGGTGAAAAGGGAGCAGGGTCTGACCTGACCCCAGAGCAGTGACAGCCACTACCCCAGCAGCATCCTTGGAGCCCTCTGCTTAAAGACCCTGGGGGAATTGAGCAGCTGATCTAGGTCTCAGCTCTGTGTGGCGATCCTGGGGTGAGGAGAAGGGCTGGCTTGGTTGAGCTGGTGGTGACTGTGGAGAAGGAATCCCACTCACACATCCTGGGCAGAGAAGCTTGTGATTGCTCCCAGAGCAGAACACAGGCCAGGAGAGGAGTAACATCTCTCCCTTGATTGTGCCACCTTGGAGGAACTGAGAACTTACAGGTCCCTAGAGTATACCCTTCACTTGACAAAGGACTCAAAAGTCAAGTAACTGGCTGGGAAAATGCCTGAAAAAGGGAAAAAAAATAAGATTATAGAAAGCTACTTTTGTGGCACAAAGGTATTTTCTTCCATCATCTCGGCTGAGGAAGAACAAAGCATGCCAACAGAGAAAGACATAAAAGTCAAGGATTCTGCATGCAAAACCTCCAAAATAAATATGCAATGGTCTCAGACCATGGAAGAGCTCAAAAAGGATTTTGAAAATCAAGTAAGAGAGGTGGATAAAAAACTGGGAAGAGAAATGAGAGCGATGCAAGCAAATCATGAAAAGCAAGTCAACAGCTTGCTAAAGAAGACCCCCAAAAAATGTTGAAGAAAATAAAACCTTTAAAAATAGAATAACCCAAATAACAGAAGAGGTCCAAAAAGCTAATAAGGAGAAGAATGCTTTAAAAAAGCAAAATTAGCCAAATGAAAAAGGAGGTTCAAAAGCTCACTGAAGAAAATAGTTCTTTAAAAATTAGAATGGAGCAGATGGAAGCTAATGACTTTATGAGAAACCAAGAAATCACAAAACAAAACCAAAAGAATGAAAAAATAGAAGACAATGTGAAATATATAATTGGAAAAACAAGTGACCTGGAAAACAGATCCAGGGGAGACAATTTAAAAATTATGGGACTACCTGAAAGCCATGATAAAAAAAAGAGCCTAGACATCATCTTCCATGAAAATATCAAAGAAAATTGCCCTGATATTCTAGAACCAGTGGGTAAAATAAATATTGAAAGAATCCACTGGTCACCTCCTGAAAGAGATCCCCCCAAAAAACTCCTGGGAATATTGAAGTCAAATTCCAGAGTTCCCATGTTAAGGAGAAAATTTTTCAAGTAGCCAGGAAGAAACAATTTAAGTATTGTAGAAATACAGTCAGGAAAACATGAGATCTAGCAGTTTCTGCATTAAGAGATCGAAGGGCTTGAAATACGATATTCCAGAAGTCAAAGGAATTAGGATTAAAACCAAGAATCACCTAACCAGCAGAACTGAGTATCGCACTTCAGGGGAAAAAATCATCATTCAGTGAAATAGAGGACTTTCAAGCATCCTTGATGAAAAGACCAGAGTTGAAAAGAAAATTTGACTTTTAAACACAAGAATCAAGAGAAGCATGAAAAAGTAAACAGGAAAGAGAAATCACCAGGGACTTACTAAAGTTGAACTGTTTACATTCTTACATGGAAAGATAATATTTATAACTCGAGACTTTTCTCAGGAGGGATTATATACATATAGACAGAGGGCACAGGGTGAGTTGAATAGGAAGGGATGATACCTAAAAATAAAATTAAGGGATGAGAGAGGAATGTATTGGGAGGAAAAAAGGAAAAATAGAATGGGGCAAATTATTTCTCACATAAAAGAGGGAAGAAAAAGCTTTTTCAATGAAAGGGAAAAGGAGGGAGGTGAGACATAAAAAGTGAAGCTTACTCTCATCATATTTGGCTTATGGAGGGAATAACATGCACACTCAATTTGATATGAAAATCTATCTTATGCTACAGGAAAGTAGGGGAGAAGGGAATAAGTGGGGTGTGGAGGAATGATAGAAGGGAGGGCAAATGGGAGGAGGGAGTAATTAGAAATAAACACTTTTGGGGAGGACAAAGTCAAAAGAGAGTATAGAATAAATGAGGGGCAGAATGGGATAGAGGGAAAATAATTAGTCTTTTACAACATTTTTATTATGGAAGTCTTTTGCATAACTACACATTTATAACCCATATTGAATTACTTGCCTTCTCAGTGGGGATGGGTGGGAGGGAGGGAGAGAAGTTGGAACTCAAAGTTTTAGGAACAAATGTTGAGAATTGTTTTTGCATGCAACTGGGAAATAAGAAATATAGGAAATTGGGTATAGAAATCTATCTTGCCCTACAAGAAAAGAGAGAAAATGGGGATAGGGGAAGGAAGGGTGTGATAGAATGGATGTTAGATTGGGGGAAGGTTTAGTCAGAATGTGTGGTGTCTTGGGGTGGGGGGAAGGGAAAGATAGAGAGAAAATTTGGAACTCAAAATCTTATGGAAATGAATGTTGAAAGCTAAAAATGAATAAATAAATTAAAAAAATTAAAACAAGATAAAAGTACATATTTTCTTAACCATTTACTTTATATCTATGTACTCCATATATAACACATACCATTTAAATTGCCATAGGGAGATTCTGAAGATCATCTGGCAGGATAAGATTTCAGACTGAGGTCCTTACTTGAACCAAATGGCCAAGCATTCTTCTTCAGGTTGGCCATGTTGTTTGAATGTGAAATGTACACTTGTCTAAAAGACATTTTTATGGAGAACTCACAGAGGAAAAGAGTTCATATGGTGGTCAGAAGAAGCCATACAAGGACAATCTCAAAGTCTCTCTTAAGAACTTTGGAATTGATTGGTGACATTGCAGTCACTGGCAGAGGACCACTCAGCATGATGTGCCCATATCAGAGAAGATGGTTGCTCTGTGAGAAAAACATAATTGAAATAGTTAAAAAAATTAAAAATAACCAAACAAAAACCAAACCCACAAGATGTGCAAATTTAGAGAATCCACCAAAATGTTCACAGGGACTATTTGTGCCCTACCTGCGGTAGAACATTCTCAGCTCATGCTGGTTGAATCAGCTGCAGTGGGACACACTAAAACTTGACTCGAGCATAGTGATGCCATTTTGATCTTCATCAAGAATGGACAAAAGCCAAACCAAACCAAAACCTAGGTATATGAAGAAAGTCAAGCATTTTCTCTCAATCAGCTCACATTCTAATAGGAAAGAAAGTGCAAATATCCATACAATCATGATAGAAATATTGCACTTTCCAAATATCTCATTTTATTCTCACCACATGCCTGGAAAGCAACTGCTGCTATCATCTCCATGTTAGAGTTGAAGATATCAAAGCAGAAAGAGACTGGATTTTAGCTCAGCTCTTCCTGCCCACATAGCTGCCTCCCAGCCCAGTCTGAAGTCACGCTGGCTCTCAGGTAGATGGCCATCTTCCAGGTGAAGGGTCAGCTTATTAAAGAAGATTCTGGCAAGAATTTTACCAGCAACGAGTAAGAGAGGGACCCTCCTGAGGGAGTCACAGGACAATTTATTTCCTTTTACCTTTATAGAGTTGAACAATGGAAGCATCCTTGAATTTCTGGGGAATAATCCCCTCTTGCCATGTAAAATTTCAATCAGTTTTTGTGTGAGCAACGGACCCTCTATCAGCTGCCTCTGCATATATTACCGTGCATACCACATATTATATACTGTATATTGCCATATACCATATGTCTCCATGTATAATTGAAGGAACGTATTAACATAGAAATAGGCATCCTGTAGGAGGAGGAATTTGAGAAGACTCTTGAAGGAAATGAGAGAAGCTAAGAGTTAAAGAGGACAAGGGAAAACACTGCAGGCATGGGGAAGTACTATGGCAAAAGCACAGAGAGGGGAGATGGCATGTTGAATTGCAGAGTGTGTGAAGGAAGTAAAAAACAAGAAACCTGGAAATGTAGGGAACAGCCATATTCAGAAGACTTTAAATGTACAGCAAAGGCTTTCTATATAATCCTGGAGATTACAGGAAGCCACTGACATTTACCGAGAGGGAAGTAGGGTGACAAGGAGCCCATATGCGCTCCGGGAAAATCGTTTAGACGTGAGTGGAGGATAAAATGGAGTGGGAAGAGATCTGAGTGAGGTAGGGAGACCAATGTGGTTATTGCTGTTGTCCACACAAGTGGTGATTAAGATCTATACCAAGGTGCAGGTGGCTGTGGGGTGGCTGTGGAATACATACTTACATACACATATACATATACATACATATATGCAGAGAGAAAGAGAAGTGATTATTAATAACCAATGATTTGGAGAGATTCAGATTTCCCCCTTTTTCTTTTGTCCTCATTTCTGGACCTACATCTCTGAAAGTTGAGCTAACATTCTTCTCTATCCAGACCCCACCCAGCTAAAGTAGCCATCATGCTCTACTCAGGTTTGGGTGGGGATAAATTCTTTGAAGAGATTGCTGAAGGATGGGAGTAACTTGGAAATAAATGACATAATCACAGTTCAGATCCTGTCCCTCATTGTAATATTAATTCTACCATTAATTGCTAACCAATCAGAGTTAATCGCCACCCTCAGGAACACCCCTCTTCCAATTGGCATCTAAGTTTGTGAGACCCTCCTCTCCCGCCTCCAGTCATGATTGTCTTCGATCCAGGAGAGATGGCCAAATGATTACCCATTTATTTAAAAACTGACATTATTAGTAAAAAAAGATTAAATTACCTAGAAAGTATGTCTCTCGAACCTTTGTAAACACAACTATACACACATATACATGCAATACATATATACATATATATATATGTATACATGTATATATACACACATATCCATACATATGTATATGTTTCTAAATATTCACACACATATACACACACATCTTTCATATTTGGGTATATAAATAAAAGATGTAGGTAAACAATGGCAAAATTTGACAAGAAGTTTGATATATGGGCTAAATACAAGCCAGGAGACTAAGATGACACTAAATTGTAGGTAGACCTGGGTAAGTGGAAAGATAACGATGCCCTTACTAGTGCTATAAAGGGTAGTTTTTAGAGAAAGATAATGATTTATTTTTTGAGATATGTTGAGTTTCAGACGCAAGATATCCATTTCAAGGTATCCATAAAGCAGTTGGCAATGTGGGGATGAGTAGCTAGGTGATATAGTAGATAGAATGCTGGACCTGGAATCAGGAAGACCTGAGTTAAAATCCAGACACTTACTAGCTGTGTAACTCTGGGAAAGTCACTTAACCCTGGTTATTTCAGTTTCCTCATTTGTTTGAGAAGGAAATGGCAGACTATTGACAAGAAAACCCCAAATAGAGGCATGGAGAGTTGGCAATGATTGAAAACAACTAAACAACAAAAATATGGGAGGAAGGAATATATTCAGGAAGGAGACTAGGACTAGATACATAGATTTGGTAATCATCTAGAAAGAGATGATTTGAACCTACAAGACCTGATGTGATCTCTGAGTTAGATAGCATAGGAGAAGAAGAGGACAAAGGACCAAAAAAGAGTCTTGGCAGACATCCACTGTTAGTGGTTATGAAATAGATAAAAATTCCTCAAAGGAGGTTGAGAAAGAGCAGTCATGGTAGGAGGAGAACCAAAAGAAACCAGTGTCACAAAAACCTAATGAGTAAATAAGCATTTACAATATCAAGAAGAATGAAGATTGACAGAAGGACATTAGAGATAGCAGTAAAGAGATTATGAGCAATTTTGGAGAGGACAATTTCAGTTAAATAATGAAGTCAAAAGCCAGCTGGATTGCATAGGGCTTAGAAGACGACTTTGCAGGGGCTTCATAACCCATGAGTTACTTTAGCAAGGATGTTGGTGGAGGGGAAGAGAGATGATCTCCAGTGGGAATAGGGAAGACGTGGGTGGGGTTGTAGGTAGCAGTCAATGAGCCAGGAGGTAGGGAGAGATTTTAGATTAGAAAAAGAGTAGGGATGACAAATTGAACAAAGTGCTGGAAAACCTGGGAGGGGAAGGGATTAAAGGCACATTGTATAGAGCTTGGTCTTGGCCATCTCTTCATCTGATATAGGGGTGAAGGAGATAACTGGTGACTACATGTAAGTAATGCATGATAAGGAGGAGACTTCTTAATGAATGGCCTTAGGGCTTAAAGAAGAATTAAAAATGATTTGTATTAGTCTCTGTGTTGAGTAGGGATCTCTAAAAGGACTGCCTTCCCTTCCTCCCTCAAATCAAAGTCAGCTGCAAGTCATGTCAAGTCATTTACTGATGTCATGGTCCTCTTTGATAATGAAAGACAAACACAACAACAGCAACAACAGCCTTGCTGCAACAAAGACAGTGTTGAGTTTCATAATATTTGTAGTGGACCCAAGTAGCATGGTTTTTGTGATTTTCTCAAGGTTCCATTCAGTAGTATATGAATAGAAATGATGGAGACAGATCATGATAACAATCCCGGATTGACTTTTGGCTAGGGCATTATTGGTGGTAAGACAAATGATCAAATAATTTGAGACTAGAAAAAAGCAAAGAATTGAAGTAGTTCACCAAGGACTCAGTACTGGGAAGAGAGAAGAGAATAGTTATCTAAATGGGAAAAACATAGGAAAGGACTGAAGCTGTGGAGGGTTTAGAAGTTATGATGATTCAGGATAGTGTTAGGGGGATAGTAACATCACATATGCCACCTAGCTGCCTGTATAGCATTAGTATGCACTTAATAAATGCTTGTTAATTTACTAGACATGTTATGCTACCTTTCACTGAGTGTTTTGTGAATTCATCTATTGAACAGCGGTGGCTTAATAACAGAATCATTGCGTTGCAATAATCAGAAATAACCCTTCTCATAGGAGGCATTATTAAAATATTCTTAAATAAAGCCATTTTTCCATGGAAAATGATTAATTTTTTTTTATTTCCCTCAAAGTTGCATATTCCTACTAGAGATTTCAAGGTAAGGTTAGAGTTGTTATTTAACATAGGATTTTGTTATCAACAGAACATATATTCAAGTGAAAGCTAATGAGAGCAAACAATGTCTTGAAGAGTTTTATCTCTCCTCCCTTTTTTTTATTTCATACCTCATGGGTTCTTGGAAGGAAGAAAATCTATTCTTCCAGAATGTGCAAAATCACAGGATGATACTTTTAAAATACTTAAAGAATTTAGTTTTGTTCTTGAGATAGCAGAAGGTAAAGTAAAAGTTTCTCATGTGTTTCTTGCTAAATCTTTTTAACCTACAAATACATTTTGTCAACATCCTTTCATTTTTAATACATAAACTTCATCTTCTTTCAAAACCTAGAGTAGCTGCTTCTTGAAAACATGATTTTTCTAAGATTTTTCTACTTTTCTGTCACCTCATTACAATCGGTATCTCGTGAATAATTTTAAATTTCTTGAAACTGTAGGTATACCCAGATTACAGTGATTATTTTCTGTATACTGATTTATCTATCTTGATTGTAAGATAAAATAAAAATTTGTAGTGTTATCTGAATAAACCGCTTAAAGAAAAAAACAAAAACAAATTGTTCTGAGGAATGCCAGAAGGAATTGGTGAATCCTTGTGACTGAATAATTTAAACAGTGCACCATCAATCCATTCAAATAAAGTGAATTACACAGGTGTTTGTAAAGCACAGTTTAATCTCAAGAGTGTCGGTTAATATTCTATCCTAGGGGAAGAAGAGAATAGGCAATTTTCCCTATTTTTCCACATCATGTAATCAGTTCATGATTGGGAATCTTGTTATATGAACAAATGCACTGGAATTATTAAATCTTTCTTTCTGCTTTTTGATGACATTTCTAATCATGACTGGGGGCTTGTTTAATTTGGTTGTTATTGTAGCTAGAGCTTTTATGAAACAACTTTTGTCTAATATATTCTCCATTAGATCTATTTCAGGAAATTATTCATAGCTTTGGGGATGGAGCTATTTAACTTACAGTTTTTTAAGGTATAGAAAAAAGTATTGTGATATTTAAATATGTAAACTTCTTATACAACTCTAGAAACTGAACAGTGAATTAATAGTGATGTGATAGCTTGTATTATCCTGTCATGTCTGTATAATAAAGACAGTAGAGGTTTTGATGTCAGAAAGTTATATCTTGAGTCTCAGCCTCAATTCTTACCATCAAATTTACTTGCTGCATAATCCCTAAAGAAGTGTCCAACCTGCTTAATTAACAATATAATTGTAAGGAAAGTGCTTTGTAAACTTTAACAATACCATCTATATGTGCTGTTATTTTTTGTTGCCAGAATTGTAACTTTGCTTGGCATTCAAGGCCCCTTACAATCTGGTTCTGACTTACCACTACTCTTCATACATCCCAGCCAAATTGAGCTTGTATCAGCTCCCTGATCTTAACCTGTTCTTTCTCACCTCTGTATATTTGCATACAATGGAGGGGAAGAGGTAACAAGCATTTTATTAAGTTCTTGTTACAAACCCTGTATGGTACCGATTTGTGTTTGATGCTCACAGCAACTCTGAAAGAGGAGGTACTATTATCTCCATTTCACAGCTGAGGAAATTAGGTAAACAGAAATTAAGTGACTAGCCCAGGGTCATGTTGTCAATTTAATATTCTATTCAGTAAATATTTATTACATGCCTACTATGTGCCAAGCAGTTACCTAAGCACAGGGGATACAAATAAGAAAAAGACAGTCCCTGCCCTTAAAAAGTTTGCAATCTAATAGGGGAAGATAACACAAAAAGAAGACTGGAGAGCAGGTAGGGCACCAAAGGATCGGGGTTGGGGGCATCATGTTCCTGAAGTTCAAGTCAAGCAGGGTTGTAGATGGAAACACATAATTCCTTCCTCCCTAAATCTCTTAGCCTTTTTTTCTATTTGTTTGATCTTTCCTATACATTTATTCTTTTTGTTTCTCATTTACTTTTTTTTAAAACACAAATTTAACAAATCTCAACAAATGTACTTATTAGAATATTGCTGCCTTAATGCAAGGGACTATTTTTGCTTTAAAAAAAATAAAACAATCTCAGCTTTTAACACAATATCTGAAAAAGAAAACAGTAAATGCTTGTTGGCTGATTTAAAAGACTAAAATTTCAATATAAGCTGGAAAACAGAAAGAAAAAAAAAGATTGGCACTAGAAATGTGAAACTTGTGTACAACTTGTGTGACAGAAAGAAAAGGCACATTAACTGAGACAAGATTTTAAAAATAATTTTACTATCATTTATTATAATTCATTTGTGAAAATGTATTTTAAATATGAATAAACAGATAAGAATTTTACTTTGAAATAAATTTGTTTCATCTTTTATTTGTGTTTTATTTGCTTTACGGATAATAAAATGCACTGACTCAATTGGTACAGCTCCTTCTAGTGTTAAAGCATTTGTTAAATTTTTCACCATAGAACCAACACTGCCCAGTTTGTGTTCATTCCAATTTTATCCTCTTCTGTGTGCTTCAAAAAATAAATCATTGACCGTTTTTCCTTTTTAGAGGGAGAGTGGCAATACTGTCACTCTTCCCCACGACGCTGGTTCTCTGACACCCCACAATAAAATTCTTCCTTTGAAACAGATAAGTACAACCAAACAAAACAAATCAGTACATTAGTTGTGTCTGGAAATGTATATTTTGTTTTGAACCTCTTGTTTATCACCTTTCTATTAAGCAGTAAGAAGCATAATTCATCATCATTCTTCAGAAAACTTGGTTTAACATTGCCTTCTTCATCGTTCTTTAGTCTTTCATTATTTTCTTTCATATTATTGTAGTTCTATAAATTGTTCTCCAAGTTCTTCTCACTTCACTCTCTATCAGATGACACAAGGATTTCCAGGTTTCTCTGAGTATAGATTTACCTTGATACCTTTATGTACCTTTCATCATATATTTCAGCATAATACTATTCCATTAAGTTCATATGCCATTATTTATTCAATCAGTCCATAGTATATTTTGTTTCCAGGTATTTATCATTACAAGCATTGTAGGTATGAATATTTTTATATATATAGGTCTTTTCCCTCTGTTTTTAATTTGTTTTTGGAGTTTCATGACCAGTAGTAGAAAGCATAATTAGCTGACTTTTTGAATATACTTTCAAATTATTTTTCAAAATGGTTGTATCAATTCATAGCTCCAATAATAGTTAATCAGTGGGCTTGTACTTCCACAGCTTACTTAATACCCACCATTTTATAGACTAGGGCAAAACATTTTTTTTTGGTGTCATAGAATATCATGGATCATAACGTCATGTACCATTAGATGCCATCTAGTCAAAAATCAGCAGAAAGGGTCTCATTTTGAGGGCCCTTTGTCTTCTACCACTCTTCTGACAAAATAATTTTGAAAGTGAGGCTACCCAGATATTAGGAATAATTTTTGTGTATATGTGTTGTGTTTATATGTGTATACATATAGACACATATACACACATGTGTGTCTATATGTAAGAATATATTTGGTCCTTAATAAATGTTTGTTGAATTTAATTTTCTACCGGGTCTCAAGTTTGAGGAGGCTTTTCCAGGAAGATATAAACTAATATTTCGCATCAAATATAGAGTCTTAAAGAAATTACTGTAGTGTTTCAGCATGAACAGAGACTCCTTGAATATCTCATAGCTATCATTCATTTATTCAACAAATATTTCGGTGTCAATCTTTAAGTACAGTGCTTCACTGATTTGTTTTAGTCAAATGCTAGCTTTTTGATAGAGGCATATACTGATTTGGCTGAATTTAAATATCAAAGAATATATAATCAATGTTAGGATTTGTTTAAATTACTAATGACACTGATGATTTATTTTCTGCTAGTCTTAAAGGCTTTCACACTATTAACATATTTTAATAAATACATATATCACTTGAAATTTTGCTTTTTAAATTTAGGTTTGGCATGTTTTTGAGCACAAATTCTTAATATAAAATTGATGATGTGAAAAAGTGAATATATCACTCCATTTTTAAAATTTCCATTTTTGTCAACATTAAGCTTTAAACATTAAAATCATATTCTAAGAAACAGAAAGATAGATCAATGGACCAGGGCAGGCATAAAATCTACATCAGCAAATGATTATAGTAACATTGTGTTTGACAAGTTTAAAGACTTAAATTTTTGGGATAAGAATTCATTTTTTGGTAAAAATTGTTGGGAAATCAGAAAAGCAGTATAGTAGAAATTGGGTAGAGACTTTCACCATTTACCAAGATAAGAGAGCAGTATGAGGTATAAAATGGATAATTTTAATCACATTAAGTTAAAAAGTATTTGTACAAATAAAACAAATGTAGCCAAAATCAGAAGGAACGCAGAAAACTGAGGGAGAAAATTGTAGACAGTTTCTCAGATAAAAGTCTCATCTCTCAAATATATAAAAATTTTGTCAAAGATATATGACTCATTCCCTAGTTGATAAATAGTCAAAAGATATGAACAGGCAGTTTTACAATGAAGAAATCAAAACAATATATAGTTACATAAAAATATTCTACTTGATTGTTATTTAGAGAAATGAAAATTAAAACAACCTTGAGATATCATTTTATACCTATCAGATTGGTTATAAAAGAGTAAATAGGAAAGCAACAAAATGTTGGAGGGAATGTGAAAAAATTGGAATACTAATTCACTGTTCATGGAACTATGAATTGATGCAACTATTTTGGAGAACAATCTGGAATTATTCCCAAAGAGTTGTTAAAGTGCCTATGCCCTTTGACCCAGAAATACCACTACTAGGTCTATTTTCAAGATGATCAGGAGAAAAAGGAAAAGAACCTATACGTTTTAAAATACAGCAGCTCTCTTTGTGATGGCAAAGAACTGGAAATTTCAGGTATGCCCATCAATTGGGCATCTGAGCAAGTTATGTTATATGATTGTGATAGAATACTACTGTGCTATAAGAAATGATGAATTGGATGATTTTAGAAAAATATAGTTAGAATTGCATGAAAAAAAGAAGAGCAAAACAAGCAGATCCAAGAGAATGTTCTATACAATAACAGCAATATTGTTTTAAGAACAACTTTGAGTAACTAAGTCACCTTAAGTATTATAAATACCCAAATTAACTCCAAAGGACATATGAAGGAAGACTTTATCTGTAACCAGAGAAAGACCTGATAAATAGAAGCATATATAGAATGATTTTACATGTATATATGTATTTGTTTCTAATGACAGCCATGAAAAAAGGGGAAAAAAGGTTACATGATAACTTTACTATATATTTAAAAGGATTAGCAAGTTGAATACAATAGATTTGCAGTTTCACATGCAATCTTTTTTGCCTATTCTACTATGTTATATACAAATATTTGTTTTATTTTTAAAATTCAAAATAAAATAAATTAAAAAATCATATTCACAATTCTTTAAACTAAGCAATTCTCAGAACAATGTATCTTTTTTCCATTTTTGAGTTCCTAGGTAAAATATTGAAAATGAACATTCTATAGGAGTTCTAAAATTGCACAAATTGGAAAAAATAATTAGGAGAATGTTTTTTGTATGTTATGATGCCAAGTTAAATATGTATGTCTCTATTAACAAATTAAAATGGATTTTTTTCTTTTTGTAGATGATAGTCTAATTCCCCTTAGTTCCAATTTTTGTCCTTTCAATGGATATTTCTTAATTTATCTTCTAAATCAGTTGTCCTTTATCTATCTATTCTCATAATATTCTTATTGCTAGAAGTCTTTTTGGATTAGTCTGTTACATATTGAAGTTCAGCAAAATTAAGTGATACTGGATAGTAGTGTGAGAAATTTGCCATTCATGTATTAGTTTTCTATCTTCTAGCCATCTTCCCTTAGTAAGAAAAAAAATCAATTCTTGTCTCTGTATTATGGGAAAAAAGTTAAATCTTTTTCCATTAGGTTGTTTTTAACCTCTGTGCACTCAGCAGTCCCAGCTCTGGAGTAATTTCTTTGAGGAGTTTCTTACTTGGCTGTGGGATTTTATTTAGCTCTGGAATATGAAGATGAAATAGATGATCTGTCTTCTCAGCTTTTTTATTGAGCGTATGACCTTGGAACAGTTATTTAATTATTCTGCAAATCAGTTGCCCTATCAGTGAAGTGGGAATAAGATTCCACCTTATTATGAGTGTTGGGAAGGGAAACTTGAAAGAAAAGAAATATTTAAAAAAAAAGGAAAGAAAGATATGAGATTCATAATTTTTATTTTTCTATTTCTGGTATTTGTTTTCCCCAGTGTCTTAGAATACATATTAAGCTCTCTAAAAATACTTGTTAAATGAATACAATTTAATTAGAGAGGTGTCTTCATATATCATACTTCTTATGTAGTCTTTTTCCTGACAGATTGATATATTGCTATTAAAATGAATAAATAAATGATTTAAAAAGTTTCTATAGCATCTCCTTAATAAAATAAAAAAAAAGGTGTTGTTTTATAAGCATTCTTAGATATCTGAAATTTAGTTAAATTGTATATATGTTAAAATACAGTATTTGAGTATTAGGTAAGGATTTGAATAATATTTAAAAGTTCTCATTAGAGGAGAGGATTCTGGGAAGATGGCAGAATAGATCAGAAAATTCCAAGCTCTTCAAACTTTTCCCACAAAAGGGTTAAAATGGCACCTGAGGGAGAACAAAGTATGGGTGCGGATAGATAAGAATAGGGGCACAATAGGGGTCTTCCTGTGATAATTTCGGAAGATCCTTAGAAAATCCCAGGACCAGGTTTGGTTTTGCTAAAGAGTAAACACCTCCAGGCTAGCTTGTTTGAACAACAAGCCACAAGCTGCTTAAACAACAAACAGCAGATCCTGGGGTTAGTTGGCTTGAGAGGCTGCCAGGACCCCAGCCCCAGGAACTTTTTTTCTCTGGGACAGTGAAGGGAGTTGGGCGTTTGAGCCAGGGGGAACACCAGACCCAGAGGTGCTGCCAAGCAGTGGCTTTGAGAAGGAGCCAGCACCCGCTGGTTGAGTGAGGAAGCTGTGAGACAGAAAGCTCCTGGCTGCAGGCAGTTAGAGGAGGTTGGAGATTTGGCTTTGGTTCCAGACTAAAGGGGAGAACTGCAGATCTGAGGCTAGGAGCACCATCACGCGTACCCAAAGGCTAGAGGTGATTACAGAAACTAAGCTATTACCAGAAAAAATGCACAGGCAAAGGAGAAAGAATCCAACTGTAGAAAGCTATTTGGGAAGAGAGATGACTGGGGGTCTTCTTCAGAGGAGGATATTGAAGTGTGTGTTCATCCTCCATTGCCGAAGAAGACCATGCCGTCAGAGAAATGATGACATGACTTGCACTTGACTTTGTTTTGAGTGAGGGAGGGCTGTGCAGGTCACCAGCCTCACTTCTTCTCCAGAGCCATCTGAATCCAGTGACCAGATATTCATCAAGATGACTGGAGATGACCCAGGATGAGGCAATAGGGGTTAAGTGACTTGCCTAAGGTCACACACTTAGTGTCAAGTGTCTGAGGTGAGATTTGAACTCAGGTCCTCCTGACTCCTGCACTGGTAAAGAAATCACAGTGTAATATCAAATGGTCACCCAAAAAGAATTCATAGAAGATATGCAAAAAGACTTCAAAAATCAAAAGGCAGAGATGGAGGAAAAACTAATTTAAAAAAAATTAGAATAATCAAAGAAAAACATGATTATGAAAGTAAACCAGTTAAAAAAGGAAAGGAGATTCAGAATCTTAAGGAAGAAAATGACACCTTGAAAATTAGAATTAGGCAAAGTAAAGCCAGCAAAATTATAAGAGATCAAGAAATAATTAAACAAAATGTGAATAATGAAAAAATAGAAGAGAAGGTGAAACATAAGAAAAACAACAGATTTGGAGAATAGATTAAGAAGAGAAAATACAAAAATCAGACTAACTGAAAGGTGTGATTAAAAAAGAATCTTGATACAATAATACAAGAAATAATTAAAGAAAATTATCCTGAAGCATTAGAACAAGGGGAGAAAGTAGAAATAGAAAAAATTTCATCAATCACCACTTAAAAGAGATCCTATGAGGCAAATTCATAGGAATATCATAGTCAAATTCTGAAACTTCCAGTTAAAGGATAAAATATTAAAAGCATCCAGATTAAAACAATTTAAATATAATGGTGTCACACTTAGAATTATGCAAGACCTAGCAGCATAGATATTAAAGGACCGCAGGTCTTGGAGCAAAATATATCTAAGCACAAAAGAACTGAATTATCATACCCTGCAAAGTATTATTATCCTGAATGAAAAAAATGGACATTTGATAAACTCTCAGATTTTTGAGACTTTGTTGAATGAAAATCCTGAATTTAATAGAAGATTTAACATACAAGAACCAAGAAAAATAGAATATACATGCCAAAGAATAATTATAAGGGATTCACAAAGATAGACTGCTTACCTTTTATATATGTAAAATGTATGTCTAAGATTCTTATTAATAATTAGGCAGCTCATAAGAAAAATTGGGGTATGACATGAATTTAAAAAGTAAAACCATATAGGAACAGTTAAAAAGAGTATTTTATACAAATGAGGTGCAAGAGAAAGAATGGATACAGAGTATTAGATGAGGAAGGAGGGCTGGTAGTTCTGATAACCTACTTTCTTCAGGAATGGTTTAAGAGGGAACAAGACATATATATATAGAAGAATATTCAAGTCTTCTAAATTCAGAAAAAAATAAAATGATAGGGACATAGGGAGGGGGGAGAAGACAAGGGAAGAATCTTTAGAGAGGAAAATGAAAGAATAGGTAGAATGGAGGGGTATAGAATGGTGTTTAGATTTATGGGAATGGAAGGATTGGGGAGGGTCCCTAGGAGGTGGGATAGACAAGTAACATCAGGGCAAGGTAGTGGGTAGAAGAAAAGTAGAGGAGGCAGGAAGGATAAGAAACAAGAGATATGCACAAACATAAAAACAAATATCAGGAGTAAAATATGTTTGGGAAAGTGTATGTCTATATATACATATGTATATGTGTATGCACATATCTACAGCTATGGAGAAACATATCCAAACTTTATTGCAGTCTTGGGGGAAGGGGAAAAACAAAGTAAAAAAGCACACAGCAGAGAACAAAAGAAAGTTCACAGAGAAGCAAAGAAAAGATGGATAATTCTCAACACAACGTGGATTATTTATCATACAGGCTTTCTTGAAATGAAAATTTCTTGGTACATGTTTTGAATCCTCTCTTATATTCTGCTATGCACACCATATGCTTTTTCTTTGTATTTGTTTCAATATTTAAGCTTACGATTAAAAAAAGTTCTCATTAGAAAATATACCTACTACTAATTGTTACTTCAAAACACTTTCATTTGGGTGCTTAATAATAATGTATGCTCCTTTGTCTTTGAAGCTGAAACTTTTCACTCCCACAGTACTACATTATTTTTTTTTCTGGTGATGAATTTTGCATTGATCTTTCCATGTCCTCTTTTGGTCAGTGGCATATATTTGTAAGATTGTGAGATACCTGTTAAGGGTTCATAAGACAAAGCAAATTGACCAGTCTGGATGGAAATCAGATTGACTGTCTTGTCCTCATTAGCACCTTGTTATAATTAACAGAGCCATTTGGCCATGGAGTATTTGATTACCTATATAATACTGTTGTGTATTTTTTTAAATGTCTCAAAAGATATTAATATTTATCAAATTAGTTTCTGATGTTCAAAAAAGTTGGAAATACAGGTATTGTACTTAAATATAGGTGCTGAAACATTTGAATGATAGGTAAAAAAACACCTCTGTTTATGCTAAAACATTAAAATAATTTCTTTAAAACTAGATTTATTTGGATAATTTCAGTATACTTGTTCCTAGCAGAGGCTCCTCAAGTTTAATTTGAATTTAATTTGAAAACCATAGTTCACAATTTTTGACAATGATAGTATCACACTTTCTAACTATTTTTTAAGTTATAGAAAAGCCTCTCATGTTATTGTATATGCTACATTCTCGTGATAATCCTAAGTGGCATCCATGGAACACATTACCTCTTCAAGTGGTTATAATTTTGACCAAATAAATAGCAACTGTAAAAGACTAGAAAGAATAGTAGGTTTAGAGTTAGAGGAACTGGATTTAGAGCCTGGTCTCTTACTTCCTATCTGTGTAGCTAATCTTTCTGGATTTCAGATTATTGTTTAACTTTCTTTGACCTATGACACCTATGAAGAGAGGTCATGTTACTTTTGAGGTACAAAGTCTAAATTAAACTCAAGACTTTACACAGTATATTACCCAAAAGTAACATGACTTTTCTTAAAATTAGGTCTTCCGACTCTCAAGCCAATATTCTTTTTCCTAGTCCATATGCAGTACCTCTTTTCTGCCAATGATAACTTAGTGAGGATTATATTATTTCCTCTTCAGTCTGACTACTACTTTTCAGTTTCCTTTGCTGACTTATTCATATCATACTCCTAACTTTGGATATACCCCAAGTTTTTCTCCTTCTCCCTCTTTCTTATCTATATACTCTCTCAGGAACCACATCAGCTTCCACGGGTTTAATTACCATATATCTTTATGCAAATGACTCCTAGTGAAATACTGAAAAGGAGCTGTATAAAGCTGCTTCCTGTGCATGTGTGTGTATGTGTGCATGCGTGTGTGTGTTCATACCAGTCCTTGTCTCTCTTGAACTTTAGACCAGCATCAGAAATGTCTTTTGGACATTTCAAAGTAGATATCTCATAGACATCTCAAACTTAATATGTTCAAAAGAACACATGATCACTCCCTCTTTATCTGTCCCACTTCCAAATTTCTCTTTTTCTAAACAGGACATCATCATTTGTGCAATCTCCCAGGTGTATATTGTTGCATTAACTTCATCTCTTCTCTCCTTTACCCTACGTATCCTAGCAATTGCCAGTTCTTGTTTCTTTCTCCATGGTGACTTTTATTTTTATCACTTCCATTCTCATTTATGGGCACACTAATCACACTCGTCCTGGTTCTTCTCACTTCTTTCCTAGACTATTTCAATGACCTTGGTTTCCCTGCTTCAAGTTTTCCCCCAATGTAATACTTCCTTCACATAGCTTACAAAGTGGTTTTCCTTAAACACAGATCTGACCACATCAGTCCCTTAGTCAGTGATTCTCTTTTGGCTCTACATTCAAACATAAACTCCCCTATCTGACCTTTAAAACCCTTCATTATCTGGCCCATCCTATCTTTTTAGCATCATTATACTATTTAAAAATGTATATATATATATATGAATGTATATAAAATATATTATATTTCCTCTCCTATACTTTTCAGTTCAGGGAAATTGGTCTTGTCTTTGTTCCTTACTCATCTTCTCTCTTTGAGCCTTTTAGTAAACAACAGCAAAGAGGTTTGGAGTGCTAGACCCCAAGAATTCCAAAGCAGAGTTGCCTGGAATGAATTCCCATCCCCCAGTCATTTTTTAGTCAAGAGGTAGTTTATGATGATGCCAATAGAAGTGGGAAGAGTTCCTTTTGAGAACTTGGGATCTAATAGGGATAAATCTAGAGTTATATAGAAAAGTGGCATGGGAAAGGAACACCAAGGATTCTAATTAGGCAATCTAAGGGTTCAGGTAAACTCCAGGGAGTCATGGATGGGAAAGTTTAGGGAGTATACCAGATATCTAGGGAAAAAAAGGGTTTTTTTTTTGTTTATTTGTTTCTTAGCTGCCAGAAGAATGGACCTTGGGCAAGTACCAGAGACGGCATCCTTGGGCAGGCACCCTGGGAAAGAGTCCTTGAGTCAGTATCCTTGTTTCTGTCTTGATAAGGGAATTAAAGAGTCAGACTGCCAACAAGGGAAAATTTTTTCATGGGGAAAGAGCTGAGTTATTTTCAGAGACTTGTCTTAGGGTTTTTGGGGATCCAAGTCCCACCATCACATCAACAGTACGTTCTCCATGCCTAGAATATACTTCATCATAGATATAGGATCCCACATTTTCTTTCCTCTGCAGCTTAAATAACCCCTTTTAAACAAAGTCTTTCCTGAACGCTGCAGCTTCTGATCTTTTTCCCCTTTAACTGCTTTTTTATTTATTCTCTATATAGATGTTTTTTTTTCTGATTGACTGTAAGAAAGATCCTTGAGAGCTGGGATTGGGTCATTTATTGCTATTTTTCTCCCCAGCACTTTGCACATAGTAGGTTCTTAATGAATGCTTGCTGATTAATTGATTTCTGAGCAGTCATAGAATCAGCAATGCACAGCTGGAAGAGACCTCAGAGGGCATGGAGTCCAGCATCCTCATTTTGAAGAGTAAGTAGTTGAGGTACAATTAGGTTGAACGACCTGTTGCCGTGTCATATAGCTAGCAAGTAAATGAAGTGGGGTTTTGAGGCTTCCTGACTTAGTTTTACATTTAGTTTCTTACATTTTAAATAATTGCTCGGAGTTTTCTTTTCTCCTTTATCCTATAGGAATTAGTCCTAGCTTTCTATTTGGAAAATATAGCATTTTGTTGTTAATTCGCTATGATGCTAAGAGAATTTTGAGTCCTGGGTCAAAAAGAGACACGGAGAAATACTTGTAACATTACTGGATCAGGTAACCACACAGTCCTCCTCCTGACATGGACACCGTGACAATAGACAGATCACTTATTCTAATGTCAGTCTTAGTTTTACTCATTAATAGAATAGGAATATTAATGCTGATAATACTTATTTCACAGGCTTTTTGTAAGGATCAAATGAAATAATGCATGTTAAGTGTTTTGGAAAGCTTAAGCCATTTAAATACCAAATATGGAATGATGTTAATTAATGGAAATGCGTACATACTATGGACATGTGCCCTAGAACCTAAAAAAAAAAACAAAAACAGACTAAAAAATCCCTTTATGTGGCCTAATCTGACTCATGTAATTTCTGTACAGTGCTATAATAATGTTATATAGAAACAGTCCATTGGTTTGTCAGAGCATTCTGAGAGAGTTCTTGTCTTCTTGCATGTGGAATGTGCTCAAAGCACATTTATTGATTAATTTATTTTGGTTGCTGTGTGTGTAAGAAGTTCAAGGATTTTCTTTACCAGTTTTTCTTGCCTTAGCATGCTAACTAGTGACTATAGAATGAAATTAGGTAATAGTAAATTATTTCCTACTATTCTAGAATAAAAATATTTCAAAGCAGGATCACAAATGACATATCCATATTAGCACCTTACAGATCTACAGGAGATTTCAAACTTTTTGCTTTTTGTTGTTAAAAACATATCACCTGCTTAACTAAAGAATCTGCAACTAAGCTAACAGTAACAAAAAATAATTGTAAGGGAGCCCAATAAAAGTTTCAAGTAAGTATTATTATTATTTTTTAGTGTCTAGAAGAATGATGGTTTGCTGAAAAATCTTATCACCGTATCAGACATGTCACTAAAACTTACACTTATTTTGAAGATTCCCTGTGCTCAGGTGTCAGCCATTTCTCCCATGTCTGCTTTCAGTTGTGTGGTACTATACTTAGAGTCAGAAGAATGAGGTTTTGAGACCTGGCTCTGGTATTCACTAACTGAGTGACTGGACAAGCCACTAAACCTGAGTCTTGATTTCTTCAGCTGTAAAATGAGAGCATGAGACAAGATCATCTCAAAAGTCTAACATCCAGCTCTAACAGCCCTACATATCAAATATTTTAGATCCAAATGCAGTAATTAAAACTATTAACATATGTGTGTATGGTTTTAAAATTTGTTTTTAATTAGCTCAGTTAGTTCTGAAATAAATGCTTCTATATAAATAACATTTAATGGAGAAGTAAAATTGTATTAATTTTTCTATGCTGTTGTGAAATCAAGGAAAATAAATTGAAATGCAATGAATTAGAAGATCCTACCCCTTGCCGAATGCCTGATTTGAAAACTAAAAATGATGAAACCATGATGCATAGAATTGAAAATCAAAAGAAGGTGTAATCACATTTATTTCCAATCTGTCTCTTGTCCAAATATGTGTCTTTTAGATAAGTATCCTGTATGTCACTGAAATATTTAATGATAGGGCACATGACAATAATTTGAAACTAAATGCCATGTAGTGACAGGCTCTGTTGACATAGGATAGAACATTTTTCCTTATTGTTTTTGTATGCCAATTGACATCAACTCAGAATATTTCTATTAGCTTATTACCATTCTTCCAAGAAGAGTATGTACCATTTCAATAATCTTCACAATGTCAAGTCCTACATGTTACCCTAGGTAAAGTATCAGGTGTGAAGCTATGAAGCTCTTTCAAAAGAAAGAATAATCATGCCCACTTCTGATGAAGCAATTTTGAAACTGTTTTCATTCTTTAGCCTTTGAGTTTTGACTTTGTATTTGGACTCTGTTCCTATGCTTCCTATTTTGACTCTTTCTCCCCTTTTTCCACCACATATACACACACACACACACACACACACACACACACACATATATATGTACACACACATATATATGTATATACATACATGTTTGTCTATATCTATATCTATATCCAAGATGGGGACAAGTGATCTGAACTAACTTGATTCCATAACTGATGTTCATTAAGCCTGCTATGCTTCCTCTTTATCTCTGTTTCTTCTTGGTCCTCACATACTGGATGTTTTTTGTACCTGTCCACTTCCTTCTGGATAACATCTATAGACTGCCCACTGACTAAAGCAACATATAACTAATCCTTTGTTCTTTGCTTAGGTGATGATGTATTGTTTTCAATGTTCTTGCACTTGTTTCTTAGGTATTATTAAAATTACTCATTGATTAGCACTCACAGCTCTCAGATATTTTATACATTCTTATAGGAATCAGTGCCGTCTCCTCCATCTCCATACCAAAATACGACATAGGCATTTCAAGCACAGAATGTAGCAAATACATTTTCCAACCTAAACAAGAGTATATTCTCTCAAAATCCTGTCAAACCTAGAACAACAGCCTTTAACACTGTGAACACAGAAGAAATTTAGGGATATAGAGTTTAAAATTGGTCAATGAGAATTGAAGAAAACAATGGTATAGGTAAAGTGAAATAAATAAAGAGGAAAAAACCTGGGAAGATTTCTGAGAGGTCAATCAGTTCAAGCCATTTCTTTGGAAATGATATAAATAACATAGATGACTTAATGCACAATCAAGAAAGACTGAAAAAGTTCTATATAGTCCAGACCTAACCAAAATGTAATTTAAGAAAGATAAAAGAAAACTATAATCTTGGCAATATGTCAAAATGTTATTTATACCCAAAGGTGATTTAAACTCAGTTGCATAAGGCTGATTATGGGTCATCAGGCTATTTAGATGATCAAAATTGAGAACATTGGGCTTTTAGAATATTAGTACTTAAAATGTCTTAAAGCTAGAGGGAGTTAAATGGAATGATGGATAGCACATTGGGCCAGGAGTCAGAAAGATCTGAGTTCAAATTTAGTTTCAGTCAAACACTAGGTCTGTGATTCTGAGCAAGTCACTTAACTTATATCTAGTTCAGTTTCCTTATCTATAAAATGGGGATAATAATAGTGTTTACCTCCCAGAGTTGTTGTGAGGCTAAAATGAAATAATTATGTAAAGTTCTCTGCAAAACTTCAAATGCTATGTAAATGCTAGATATTATTACCATTAGTAATAAAGAATAGTAAATATTAATAGTATATGAAGTTGAAAAGTGATTTAAGATCTATCATAAATACAAAAAAAGAATTAAGGGTCTATAAATGAAAATTGTGACATAGTGCATATTGTTTTGGACATAAGAGTCAGGAAGATCTGTGTTTGAATCCTCCCTCAGGTACCAACTATATAAGTTGAAGGTCTGCCAAGAAGCTCTTTCTTGAGTTCTCTTTTCCCTTTATAATATCTCACTTAGTGATGACATCAGCTGCTATGAATTCAATGACTCTATCTATATACCTACCTATCTACCTACCTATCATCCATCCATCTCTCTCTCTCTCTCTCTCTCTCTCTCTCTCTCTCTCTCTCTCTCTCTCTCTCTCTCTCCTCTCTCTCTCTCTCTCTCTCTCTCTCTCTCTCTCTCTCTCTCTCTCTCTCTCTCTCTCTCTCTCTCTCTATCTACCTCTCTACCTATCTACCTATCTACTACTTATCTACCTATTTACCTATCTACCTATCTATCCACCTGCCTATCTATCCATCTTTCTCTCTGTCTGTCTGTCTGTCTATCTATCTATCTATCTATCTATCTATCTATCTATCTATCTATCTATCTATCTATCTATCTATCTATCTATCTATCTATCCATCCATCCATCCATCCATCCACCCACCCACCCACCCATCTATCTATCTATCTATCTATCTATCTATCTATCTATCTATCTATCTATCTATCTACCTATCTATCTATCTATCTATCTATCTATCTATCTATCTATCTATCTATCTATCTATCTATCATCTATCTATCTACAGCTCTAGTTTCTCTCCTGAACTACATTTCCTCATCACATACTACCTTTTGAATACCTTAAATTCCATGTCCTACAGGAATTACAAACTCAGCATTTCCAAAACAACTCATTATCTTCTCCATATTCCACTCCATTCCCTAAATCTTCCAGATTTTCCAAATAACTGTTGATAGAAATAGCATCACAAACTTTTACCTCCTTCAAATTATTGCATTTGGTAGTTATTTTGAATGGAATTGGCTTTCCTATTATTGCCTTTTTGAGTTTGTTGTCATACATAAATACTTTTGATTTTTGTGAATTTATTTTATAGATTACAATTTTGCTGACACTATTGTCTAATTTAGTATCTTTGCTGATTCCTTAGGATTTCCTAAACCACACCTCCAATGGGTTTAATAGGGAGTTCAGGAGGACTAGCATCTTTGGTACAAGAGCTTGCTGAATACTTTTCAGGTCTGCTCATCCTCCTTTGTTGTCTCCTTAATTCACTCAACTCTTTCTTGTGACTCCAAGAAGTTGTAATATATAGAGTAGCTACTCCCTAATAAAACAGTGGACTAAACCAGGTTGAGGGTAACCAGTAGGTCTCAAGCCCATTGTTAAGTTAGGGGAATGTCTGTTCCAAGTTTATGAAGGCTTCCACTGGCTAAATGGGCAGATGAGAAGAGTTTGTTTCAATGATCATGAAGGTGGCTGAAGCAGGCAGTGTGGAGCACATAGAAAGTGGTCAGACATCAAAGATGACAACTGCATCCTGGGCCATCACCTCACTTTCTCTTGCAGAGTCATCCAAGCTCAGTGTCAAGATGAAGTCAAGATGAGGTAACTCAGGATGCAGTAGATAACTTTACCATCTTAGATATTTAACCAACACTAAGTTCTCCACAGCACCTGCTTCAGCTGCATTCATGGCCTTTGGAACAAGTTATCTTTAATCATCTCTAAAGGTGGGGTAATTTATTTCATTATTTTATCACTTTACTGATAGTTCTATTAATTTACTTTTCCTGTTTTTGTATTATCTGAGTGTTTACCAATCACATAATCTGGTCTTTTTCAGGAATGTATATGATATTAATAATGCTACATGTAATAATCGATAGCATTTATTTGCAAAGTTTTATGAAGTACTTTACAAACATTATCTCATTTTATCCTCACTACAACCTTGGGAGGAAGGTACTATTAGTTCAATTTTATAGATAAGGAAACTGAGATAGAAAAGGTTAAATGACTGGGGTTGCACAGCTTTGAACCCAGGCTTTCCTAACTTCAGTTTCAGTTTTCTATCCACTCTGACACCTAGCTTCATCCATTTCATTGAATATACATCTCTATTATGCATGTAACTATCCATAATATTTCATAATACTTTCAGGTTTTCAGGGTATGTCATTTCCGGATTGCACCTTAAGCTTCTTAGAATATATTTGTTCATTCTCTTTTGTGGTCTGAGTGTGGAATAATTTTGTGTTACTTGAGTTTTCTTTCCTTTATATTTGAAAATCTTTCTTCTGGTTGCTTGTAGAATTTGATATTTCTCTGCAGAATTATTAAATTTAATCCATATATGTCTTGCTGGATGTTTCAGAGGTATCTGGATTCTTTTGATGGCTGCTTTGTATTCTTTATTAGAAAGTTCTTATTTTTCTTGTATTATGATATTCAGATTTTTTGACTTCCAGTGATTTCCTGGTAAATCCGTGATTCTTCAGTCATCTCTACATGTTGCATGTTCTGTTTTCATGATCAATGGAGCTTTTTCCTCTATAGAGACCATGTTCTTTCAATATTATTACTCTTTGCTTTTCTTCCAGATAGTCTTTCACTTCACTATATTTGTATCCCCAAACACATTCTCTCACTTATTTCCAGAGACTAGGCACTGTGCTTTCAGTTTTTTCTATTATTTTAATTATTTCTGCTGTGCAGACTCCTTTCACTTCAGTTACTTTAATTGTTACTGTGATTTTGGGAAGAACTTTTATCTTTTGCTTTGTACTGTTTTCTTTGGTACATATTTGCTTTAAAATAAAATGCAAGTCTCTGAATTTAAGTTCATATGATTAAAATAATTAGACATTTATAATTTAAGAATTAAACAGAGAATACAAATATTAAGACATTTTTTCTGAGGGAGGGAGTAATATAGCCTATCTGAGTATAGGATCGTGTCCATGTAAATAGTCTGTTTAACTTCAATAATAGTTATGTGATGATTTTTTTGATTATTAACATTTTAATTGATTTGATCATCACGATGGTGAAGCCAAGTGCATTTGTAGATTCAGTCACAGCTAACAGCTATCAGTTCATAACGTATTCATGTGGATCTTTATACAACTTTCTATTTTTTCACCTCACCTATATAATTCTTTCCAGTCCTCCTTAATTATGGTAGCAGATTGTGGTTTTTATCTTTCGTCCCACCAATCTTTTAGTCATTAGTTTGTGCTCCTCTTTTCTTCATGAATTAGTTTCTCTATGTCTCATTTGCCCAGTCTCTAAACTGACAAAGGGAGCTGAACTGATATTTTCATTTGGCAGAAACCAGGGTGATAAACTTGTAATATATTTGCAATTCTCATGTAATATTTAGTTTCTATAGGAAGACTAGCCATGATGATGTAAAAACATGGCATCTTTACTTATATTTGATGTGCAATAATCTAAAATTTACTTTTACATTCATTTATTTTATTTAAAATTTGGTCTTAATCTTTAAATAATTTGGGGGGTAGTATAATTAGTAGTCCTATGATATTCATTTTCTTAACTAAATTGACTTCAAGTCAATTAGCATCCTGTTATATCTAGCTGCCTTTACATGTAACAAAGCAAGATGACATAATATCTATAGATTATTTGCTACCCAAGTGCTAAAACTGTAAGTCTTTTCAAGCACTAAAATACACATTAAACAGCAAAGCAGGTTATCTAGGACAGTAAATAAAACAATTTACACATGTGCATCACATTTTGAATGTAGAACATATGTATCATTTGTATATAACATCTCTCAATTATGAGCTAATCATACAGAATACCCACAAGCTGTTATTACCACTGAAACCCGCAGTGATAATTCCACTCAGTTACCAAGATTTAGCCCTAAAGAAAATAGTGACAATGGCAGTGGAGTTTTAGAACTTGTTATGTTCCCTTAGCCTTGGTTTTTCTCATCTATAAAATAGAAATAAGAAGATCTGTCATATCTACCTCACAAGGTTGTTGTTAGGCTTAGATTAGACTGTGTATGGACAGCAGTTTGCAAGCTTTATTGCTTTAAAATGGCAGTTCTTATTCTTAGTTTGTGTTTGAATCATCTGATATAATTATAGTTCCCTAAACTATAGCAACCAGATCCACCTCTTAACTTACTGTGAAAAAACAAGCCAACAACGCTTTGAGAATATCTGTACTTTGATTGGAATATTATCACTTAATAATGCCCCCATGAGCTGCAGGAAGTTATTGCAAGACAGTATATAGAGTTCATCAGGGTAGTTTATGAAGCTACAGAAATTGACTTACATGCCTAGGTGTGCTTTACACACTCTAGCTATTAGCTCCATTTGTCAATATGTAGAAATGAAAGCTAAGAAAGATTAATTGACTTTCTCAAGGTTACACAGTATGGGAGCGACAGATTTCGAAAGGGAGCCTATGTTGTCTGACATCCAAATCCCAGCTCAAAGTACTACATGATACTCCCTCTGGTTATATGCCACCAGTATGTTAGATAGTAGGCTCAATGCAATGCTTTTCATTGTGGCTTTTAGATAATTAATGACTATGGATGCCTTCTTGGTTCTTTCTGAGATTTTAAACTGTTTCTCAGTGAGTTCTGAGCCATGAATCTCTGCTCTGTACTCGCCTATATTTCTCGCCCCATTGACTTCACAGTGAGATGGAATACGGGAAAGATGTAAAGCCCTTGCCCTTTTTTCCATTAGTGACAATATTTTTCCAGTTCAGTTACAAGTTTAAGCATAGGCTCTTTGTTAGCCAATTCATCTCACACCTCACTCAAACACAGCTGGACAGGGAGCTCAGAACATACAATAGCTTCCTAAATCTGATCAAGATATACCCTTAGATTTTATACTATAAATTTCACAAAAGGTATCAATATGCCTTTTTTTCTGTTTCTGCATTGTCTATTATTATTGTGCAATGAATAGCAATTCCAAAATGACTTTCTGTTCTATTAGGTTTCATTGGATTAATGACTTTATGCTCTTAGCTTACATGTAAACATTCCACACCCATCCCCAATGCCTCCTGGGCATAGCTTTGTTTCAGAAGTCTTCTTTGACTTAGAGATATGTAGTAATATTTTTAGTTATGTAACTAACAACCTGGAAGTCTTCTGAGCAGTAAGGTGGTACGATGCACTTGATTATGATTCAAAACCTTAAGGCAATTAAGAATATAGCTTCTTTTATCTCAAATATGTACCAAATCCATTTGTAATAGTAAAATTCTTATAAATAAGACAGTGACACAGACAGTAAGGGAAAAGAAATTGGAAAGCAGTCTTCCTATAGCAAGCTTTAGTGGTAGTGGAAATAATGGAGGTAAATAATCTTTTTTGAGGGGTGGGGATAAATGAGAGATTATTATAGAATATGTCAAAATAATACATGAGGTTGAATTAGGCATTATCTTCCTTGCTGTTTCTTCATATAAGTTTTTAGATTTGGACCCTTTACTCATCACACACCCCCATGGATGTGCATATGACACACACATATACACATACACATACATATTGAATGAATAAAAAAGCATTTATTAAGTGTTTACCATTAAGTACTTATTAAGCACTGTGCTAAGCACTGGGGATAAAACTTAAAAAGCAATGTGACCCTGGTGCCAAGGAGCTCACCTTGGGGATATTGGGTTAATTGGGGAAAATGACACATAAAAGAAAGTTCAGGTACAAGGTCAGTGGAGACTCCAGGAAGTTGTAAGAGTATAGGTGGTGAGGCAGATGGTAAGTCCCAATACTGACTACTGAGGCAGTAGTTCAGATACAGTCCCTGGGATCTGCAGGGTATAGAGGTAGTACAGAAAGTAAGACCTGATGGTCTTCCATCTCTTTCATAGAGGTGCCCAAACTGTGTGAACAACCAAATAGCCTAAATGAATTTTGGGTGAGGGAGAAGAAGAGGGAGGAAGACAATGGAGAGAGGGAGGAGAATAATAACCTGAAGGCTGGATCTTCCTGAAGCTAGGTTGGTTGAGTTCTGATTGTGGAGGAGTTTGGGGACAGCCTGGGAGCTAGGGATGCAGGTAAAGAGTGAAGGGAATATAAAAAAACCCCAGAAAATCATAAATCTGTTTGATTTTATTTTTCTCATTCATGTCCTTGGTCTCTTTCTCTGATAGCATTTAAAGTCTCACAAAAAAGTCAATGTTTGGATTTGTGTATGCCTCTATTGTATGAGGTTTAACTATGGCTCTATTGACCACATAACTGAAACTCATTAAATTTCTCAGAACAGTCCTTTGTGATTATAATCCAAGGGGCTTTCTGGCATGGAGAATACTTGGCACAACGGTATATATCTGTTAAAAGAGTTAACATCTAATCTAAGGATTTTTCTCCTGTTTGATTGATGGACAATTTTCAAGGAATGTAGTTTGTCAAGAAGTCTTTCCCTTTTCCTTCCTGAATCTCTGTTTGAAACCAGCAAAAGCAATTTCCTGTCTGTGATGGCATTCAGGACATGAGATACCCTTGTCTTTGACAGCAAAGGACATTTGTTTCATTCAAGCTACTCTCTCTTATCATTGACAACAATAAAATTGTCAAGTGTGTTATTTGGGATGTCAAATTCAGCATGAACTGTTGTATAAGCAAGCAACACTAGGAAAAAACTCTTTTTTTCTTTCTCGGGAAATCAAGTGTGTAGTTAGACTTTAATACTGATGGTTGTATATTAATTCTTACATGGTCCAAAACTCTTCTGGACTTATACATCTGGAATCAAGAAGCAAAGAATGAAAAGATCTTTCAAATCTAATAAAAAGAAATTTCAGACTGTTGGTAAAGGGTAAGGCAAGAACCTCAAGTGTCATTGATTATATGAAAAGAAGTAGGCCAAAGAATAGATTTCAGAGATGGTGTATTAAAAATACCTCTCTTCCTTTGGAAATAAAAAACAACAACAAATCTGTGAATAAATTTTTACCTTCACTTTTAAAATTAACTGGAATCTACCTATTCAATTCTTGTCCACTTTTAGACATATATTAATTACTAAATATATTCAATCTGTGCACATGAAAGGGAATTGACTTAATTAGCTTGTGACTTCATGAAGAAAATTGGTTGAAATGAAGACTGAAGATTAAAATTAGATTAACAACTTTTTTGATCGTTATGATTTATACCATAGCTCGCAGAAATCACAGTTACATTAAAGCTTGAAAAGGACACTACTTAGAATAAAACTCATAGTTCTAAGACAATATAACTACATTACATTAATTTAAAATAGTAAATCTGTTATAATGCAGGATTCTAGGCAGAGTATAATAACTAAAGGATAATTAAAAGTCACCTGAATTTTTTATTTTTAGCATCTGCAGAACAACTGTAATTTATATCAGTGATTTTAATTAGATCATATTGATATTTTATAGGTATAGAAATTTATTGGATTATTTTTCTTGATTTCTTGCTTATCTGATTCCTAAAATGTAAACTGAGAAAATATGACTTGAAACATAAAATTAGCCACATGAGTCATAAAGATGGGACTGTTTTAAGAATATGGACTTATTTCTAAATTTATTATTTTTTTATTAGAACAGTATTTAACCTAGGGGAAAAAGCACAAAGGGATAATGTCCATTATTCAATAACTGTTTAGCGAACAATTTCTATATGATTTCTTATTTTATCTTGAAATAATCCTAAAAAAATCCCAACAAACTCATATTCTTTACATAAAGGTTATTATATCTAACTATATAGGACCAAACATAAATCTTATTTTGAAAAATCAGGGAAATTGATATATTAAGAGGACACAAGTATGTAGTACTATGTGATTTTAAATGATTGTAAATTCCTTAAAGGATGGAACTATGTTTCTTTGCTTTAATTTCTTCTGTGGCACCTAGCCTAGTTTCTTGAATATAGAAAGCATTTAAATCTTTATTGAATTAAATAAAAAAGAAATGAAAATAAGTTTTATTGCTATTTTTAAAAAGATAGAAATCCAAGCTATCAGGTAGCCATATTAAAAAAAAAATGCTCCAAATTACTACTGATTACCAAAATTCAAGATAGAGTAAATCTGAGATTCTGTCTTCCACCCATTGGAGTCACAAAGATGACAAAAAAATGAAAATGACGAATGTTGGAAAGGCTCCAGAAAAATAGATATATTGACACAGTGATGATGGATTTGTGAACAGGCAAACCTATTCTGGAAAGCAATTTGAAATTATACACAAAAAATGACAAAAGAGTAGATTCTTTGACTCAGGTATACCACTGCTGCAATTATACCTAAAAGACAGCAATGAAAATGGAAAAGGTCCTTTAAGTATAAAAATATTTATAGCAGCTCCTTTTGTGGTTCCAAACAATAACACCAAAGCAAACAAAAAACAAACAATTTTGAAATTTGGCTATTCATAAATCAAAACAATGGCTATTTACAATTCTAGAGGACAGATAATGAAACATGCTATCTATTACAGAAAGGTGATGGATTTGGGATAAAGAATGAAACCATATATATATGTATATATATTTATGTATGGCAGTAAACAAATTTATTTTACTTGACTAGGCATATTTTTATTAGGAATTTTTTTTTGTCAATGGGATCATGGAAAGAGGGAGAGAAAATAAATTTCTGTTAAAAAAAGTGAGAGGTAAGGATTCAGATTTGAAATGTTGAAAGCACTTTTAGATAAAGTCAATATATTATTAGTTTTACTTAACTTTTATCAAAGGAGACTCATCAATGGGAATAATCTTTAAATGTAAAAATGAAATATATCAACAAAATTTAAGATAGTCTAACAGTTACGTAATTAATTTTGAAAAAACTATCTTAATAATAGTAATAAATGTTTGACATTTGTTAAATAGCACTTCTAATCTTATTTTTATACCCTTTATTATTTGATATATACTTTCTTTTGGAAATATATGCTAAATAGCAGGTGCCTGGGTGTAATGTTAATGGTATACAAGATCGTCTCCACCCATTGAGAGGCCTCACATGGAGCCCTGGCACAGAGACAATTAGACTCTGAGTCACAGGGATTCACACACCTTCCCAATTAAATGCTGATTTCCAAGCTTCTCTAAGCCAACCAAGTGCCCACTCTTTGATCCAAAACAGTATATATTATATTGTTTGGAGGGAAACATGTAGGCCGGGAGAGAAGGAGGCAGAGAGAGAAACAGGGGGAGGGAAGAACTTGCCTAGGGGAACTTGCTCTTGGGGAGGCTTGTCTGAGAAAAATTTCGGCACACCCTAGATTGGTGATGAGTGTTTTTTGTATCCCAATAGGGATGTTCCAAATAAATATTTTGATTTTATCCTGGAGGAAGACAGTTTGTTATATGTTGTGAACCAGTCATGGAGATATGCATGTATATTTATAGCTATGGGTATCTCATTGGCGTTAAACTGGGGGACATAGTAGATGGAGTCCTGGACTTGGAATTGGGAAGATCTCTGTTCAAGTCCTACTTCAGACAAATTTTTCACCCTAGGTAAGCCAGTTAAAATATCTCAGCCTCAGTTTTATCTGTAAAAATGAGGATAATATTAACATGTATCTTAGAAGGTTGTTTTGAGGACAAAACGTGATAATATATACAAAGCACTTTGCAGTCCTTAAAGTACTGTATAATCATTAGCTATTAACAATATATTTAAGATCAAATTAATAGCAGAATTGAGAATAGTTTCTTTTGAAGGGTTTTTCAGGGGCAGGGAATCTGTGACCTCAAGGCTAGATGTGGCACTTGAGGTCCTCAAGTGCGTCCCTTTGACTGAATCCAAATTTCAAGTTTGGATTGAGGTCACAGATTCCTTACCCCTGGTTTAGATACAACCCTACTTAAATTGGCTTCATTATTCTAGAATTCTTTGAAAAATTTAGACATAATTCTTTTGATCTTTAATAAAGTTTGCATTAAAAATATTTAGAAGTAGTTGCAGAAATAACTTGATATTTCATATTTATCTAAAATGTTCATTTATTACTTTAGGTTATTTACTAGAATTTTTTGGCCCAGCTACTCAAATGGTTCTTTTTCTATGAGAATGTATAATGATCCTGAAAACTGTGTAGGATTAGAAGCTAAATAATGAGCCTGCTTGACATGGATTGTATCCTTTCTCTGTAGTTGATCATGTAAGGAGAGTTTTTGCATTGGTGCTCCACTGGGGAATGGAGGAGGCAAATAAGACAGAGGAAACATTGCAATGGTGGGTCCCACCTACTAGGAACACCAATTGTGTTTGATGTATTGCTGTTTCCAATCTGGAAGTTTATAAGTCACAATCTTGGACATTAACAACTCAAAGGGTAGAGGGTAAAAGCATTACAAAATCATACAAGTAACTAATAATATAGGGTAGTAAAGGTAATTCCTAAATAAGGAATTACAGGAAAAGAATGACCTGAGGTAGTTTCATAGAAAAAAAGAGTAGGAAAATAATTACATGGAAGAGAAAGAAAAAGTTTCATATCGATATTCAGAATTATAACTAGAGATTCTGGTGCCTGGTGAAAGAAAGATATGTGTGGTAAGGGAAAGGACCTTGAAAGTCAGGACACAAGGCTCTTTAGAAAGAAGGTTTGCTCTGTGCAGTGGAGACAATACACCCTACCCCCGCTAAGTTCCAATGGAACACAACAGCAAAATGATGTCTGTGATGTAACTCTCCATAGGAGATAGAGTGGATGAGTCTTCTACAGTAAACTATACTGATGAAATAAATGTCTGTGTGATTATGGGTAAGTCATTAAATTTCTTAGTATCCAAGGCAATTTCCTAAGGCTATACGAGGTACGGATGATAAATCCCACTGAGTGGCTGGAGGGTCCAACAGAAATGAGTACAATGGGAAGCCAGTATTTTTCTTGCACAGCCCACACTTCCAAGTGCTAGATGACTTCTTTGGAATGGATGTTGACTCGCCATTTCTATCCCTATGAAAGATAACTCAGAGCTCCAAATTAACCTAAACTTTGAATCCATTGCCTCCTTCAAAATTTTTAGGTTAGGTTTTTGTCCATTCACACCATTTAGATAAGCAAATAGTTGCCAGTTATGATTTCTGGTAAGATGATGAATGACTGGACTTCATAATTTGCCTTGTCACCACTCTCTCAAACCTGTGTGCCTTGGCATCTGATACATTATCTACAACCCAAGGACTTAGTGAACCTTTTCACCTGCCCTAGAGCTAGACCTTTGTAAATGTTGTCTCTTCTAATTAGAATGTAAGCTCTTTAGGGGACACTCTCCCTTTTCTGTTACTATCTTCAGTGCTTAATACTGTGCTAGACATCTGTAATGGTGATGTAAATGGGAAAATCTTTCCCATTCATTAATAGATCCATGTGACCTGCTTGGATCACATGGAAGCCTAAGTCACATGTGGTAGGAGGACGTTGGTGAATGGTGGAACAGGAAGGGTGGAGCAGAGCTGAAAGAAAGTTAGTCAGATTAGTCAGAGCTGGGAAGGACACAGGCAGGCAGGCAGGCACAGCTTAGACTCCTGAGTGTTTGTTTGTTTGTGGGAAGGTCCCAGCAGGGTGAGGGAGGCTTAGGAATGGCTTTGCCCCCTGCGGTGACAATCTGTGTTGACTTCTTGGTTACTATGACAGATTTTGCCTTCTGGTTCTGGGATTTGGTTTTTTGGTGTCCAAATAGGTGTTTTTTTTTTTTCTTTTGCCTTCCATATGGAAAGTCTGATAACAGACTTTGTGATTGAGAACTATGCTGGCATATTCACGGGCACCACCAGTGCTGCGAATATTGCTTTGCCGATACAACATCTAATAAGTGTGTAATAAATATACCATTCATTCATTCATGGGCTATGTATCTGACTAGAGGAAATTTCTATACCAAATATTTTCTCCCTATGACAAAATTTTAGACCCCCAAAAAATCCTCTCTCTATCCCCATAAAACCCAGGAGTTAATCGGGTGATTGTAAACTATCACACATTTAACTGAGATGGACGCACATGGAAATATTTTGGTATTGTCTACGAGAATAAATTTGTTTGATTGTCAATATTAAGTCATAATATCATGTAATACTTTGGTATTTACATAGCATTTTTAATCCAATCATCTAAAACAATCTTCTAAATGTTTATTGCCAGGGTTGCTTTCTTTTTTTAATCCCAAGACAAAACCACCCATAAAAGACCAGTGTGAGCTACATGTTAGTGGAGGACATAGAGGAAACAATGTTCTTGGTTTTGTGTTATAAGACATTTTAGAAGGACATTTAGGGAAGAAAATGTAACTAGTTAATGGAAAAATAATTTTTAGCAGCATGGATATAGTGGAAGAACATATTATAGAACCATAAGGCTTAGATTTGACTTTTGCCCTCATGGAAGTGTGACATAGGGCAAATCATTCCCTTTGAATTTCCACTTCTTCACACAATTAAAAAATTGTATTAATATATTTTTGTTTACATGTAACCTAAATTTCCCATTTTGCTCCTCTCAAAAGCAATATCTTAGAACAAAAAATAGAGGGGTAAAAAAAATTCAGTAAAACCAGCCACCATGTTGAAAAAATATGACACAGTATTCCACACCAATTCCTCCCATCCCTTTCCTCGGCAAATACATGGGAGGCACTGTCTTCACATATCTCCTCTTTGGGGCTAAGTTCAGTCATAAATAATTTCAATGAATTTGGTTTTGATGGCTTTTAGTTGCTGTTCTCTCCATTTCCATTGCTCTATCTTCATCCACTAATGCCCACTGATCTCAGTTGTATTCCAAGGCTCTGTCCTTGGTCCTTATCACTTCTCCCTCTATACTATTAGTGTTCTTGTCAGTTCTCATTGATTCAGTTGTCATGTCTGTGCTGATAATTCGCAGCTCTACTTATGCAACCTTAATCTCCCACCAGCTCTCTGATATCCCATCTCCAACTACATACTGGATATCTTGAACTGGACATCTCAGAGACATCATAAATTCAACATATACAAAACTGAACTGATTTCATTCCCCCATAAACCTTTCTCTCTTTTTCACTTCCCTAATACTGTTGTGGGCATCACCATATTCCCAGTCACAGACTAGGTGTCATCCTTGACTCTTAACTCTCTCATTCCTCTACATAATCGATCTGTTGCCAAGTCCTGTTGATTCTGCTTTCCTAATATCTCTTGTATATTTCCCTTTGTCTCCTCTGATACTGCCTTCACTTTGATGCACACCCTCATTACTTCACATTTGAACTATTGCAATTACCTTTTGGTTGATCTCCCTGCTTCAAGTCTTTTCCCATCCCAGTCCTTCCTCCATTTAGCTGTCAAATTGATTTTCCTAAAGTATAGGTCTAGCTACATCACCACTCAATTCAATAAACTCCAGTGGGTCCTTATTTCCTCTAGGATTAATTTTAAAGACTTTGATTAGTGTTAAAAGTCCTTGATAACTTGGCCCCTTGCTAGCTTTCCAGTTTTCCTATATCTCTCTCCCTTTACTATATGCTCTGTGCTCTGGTGACATTGACTTTATTACTATTCATTCCACAAGATGCTCCATCTGCTGAATTTGGACATTTTTCACCCACTGCCCCCCATTCCTGGAATTCTCACTGTCATTCCTCATCTCTGTCTCCTGGATTCCCTGGCTTCCTCAAGTCCCACATAAAATCCCATCTTTTACAGAGAGCCTTTTCCGATATCCTTTTATGCTAGTGTTCTCCATCTGAGACCAATTCTAGTTTTTCCTGCAGGTATCTTGTTTGTACAGTTATTTTCATGTTGTCTCCCCCATTAGATTTTGAGATCCTTGAGAGCAGGGTCTTTTTTGAGGCATGCCTTTCTTTGTAACCTCAGGGCTTAGTACAGTGTGTGATAGATATCAGGTGCCTAATAAATGCTTGTTGACTTGACTTATTGGAATTATGTGTGCTTTACTTCACTTTGTATCAATTCCAGAACTTGCATACATTTATTATATTAATCTTTTCTTAATAGCACAGTAATATTCCATTCCATTCATATGCCACAACTTATTTAGCCAAATATTGGGTACCTACTTTGTTTCTAGTTCTTTGCTACTACAAAAAGTGTTGCAATAATTTTTTTGTTGTCTTATTTGGAGTAGATGTCTAGTAGCTTTTCTTTATTTTTATGAGGATCAAATGAGACAAGATATATAAAGCATTTTTGTAACTAAGTGCTATATATTTATAAGCTATTATTTATCAGTACTACTAACAAAAGTTTCACAAGTGAGGCAGCTAGATGGCACAATAGACAGAATGCTGTAATGACAATTTAAATGGGAAAATCTTTCCCATTCTTTAATAGGCCCATGTGATCTGCTTAAATCATTTGGAATCCTAAGTCGTATGTGATGGGAGGAGCTTGCTGAATAGATAGAACAGGAAGGGTGAAGCAGATCTGGGAGGAAGTTTGTCAGGCTAGTCAGAGCTGGGAAGGACACGGGAAAGCAGGCATGGCTAGGCTCCTGATTATTTGTTTGTTTGTGGGAAGGTCCCAGCAAGAGGTGGGGGGAAGGTTTGGGAATGCCTTTGTCCCTTGCACTGCTAATGTGTATTGACTTCTTGGCCACTATGACTAATTTGGCTTTCTAGTTTTGAGATTTGGATTTTTGGTGCTGAATAAATGTTTTTCTTCTGTCTTCTCTATGGAGAGTCTTTTGTACTTTGCAACTGAGAACAACGCTGGCATATTCATAGTCACCACTGGTGTTGTGAACATTGCCTTGGCGATACAAATGCTGGACCGAGAATACAAGCCTTGAGTAAAAATCCCACCTCAGATACTAATAAGTATCTCTGTGACCTTTGGCAGGTCACCTAACCTTTTTGTGCATTAGTTTCCTCATCTATAAAATTAATAATAATCCCTACCTCACAAAGTTGTGAGGGTAAAATGGGATCATATTTGTAATGTATTTCACAAACACCTCATTGTGCCATATGAACTTTAGAATGATGTCATCCAACTTTACCTGAAAATTGTGGCCTATTTTTTGTTGAGTTGTCATGTGATTGCTGAATTGTATCTTTAGTGGGCATCATCTTAAAACAAACATAAATCACCTTGATTCTGGTCACATTTCTATTTTCATAATATTTGGTAAAGAATCAAACCTGGTCCTGGAAAAGGTGGTACCACTGAGAGGAATGAATGCAAGTTCTTTGTAGGTTCTACCAAATTGGAAAGGGTTCATTATATGAGGTCAATTACATTTATTACTTGACCAGTATACTAATTTTGAAGGACTCATAAGCACAGGGTTGCTTACCAGATGACACTTCTTTTTTTGACAACAGCAATACCCAGACACTTTCAATAAAGGTGTGGTTGTAGGTTGTGACCTGTGTTGATATAGTGAATAAATACCCACGTTCACAAAAACCATCAGTTTTAGCTGAAATAGATGATAGCTGCTTTTCCCTGTGAAAATGAGGTACACTTTGGAAAATAGATTTTTTTCCCCAACATTTTTCACTTTAATTCATCCCATAAAGTATGAAACCGTTCTTTAAGCTGATAGTACAGCATTCCATTATAAGACTTTAGAAAGTTTCACATTTAAATTAGACAACAGTCCTGGAAGATTTATTGGTGACTCTTTTTTAAGATCATGGATATGTCATTATATCTTTATAGTCATTTTGTTCTTTACACTTTGCTGCTTGTTTTATGGTCATATTCAACAAAGCTCTTTAAAGGGTATTTTTTTTCTTAACCTTTAGGTAGTTCTTTAGATCTTAGGCCTATCCGGCTTTTTAAGTTTTAGGAAACAGTCTCCTAGTTCACTATATGCTGCACTAGTCATTATGGTATTTTATTTTACATCAAACTTATTCTAAAACTCATATACCTTGAGGGAAATCATTAGCAATAGAATCATCAGAACTTTGAGATGCGTCCTTATTTCCAAGAAAAGGAGACAAAAAGAAGGAAAAGAGACTTTGAAGTTACTACGCTTTTATGGTGTATACTTTGTTTCTGTACTCTCTGGGTTATTTAATCGTCTGGTACAAAGCACTTTTTAGTCTTATAGACAAGGACATATCATTCTGAAATGTAGGGAAAATAATTATGACCTGTGAGAAAATTCATGAAATTGTGCATTTATATCTTTTTAAAAGTAAACAATCAGTAAGCAAAAAATGTAATATAAATTGATTGTACATACATTTATGTGTGCAAAATCCCAGATATTTTCTTTAAGACAGATCTGCACAGCTTTTAAACATCTTCAGGGTGCAAATAGGTTAGACTACAGACAGATTGATGATGGTTTGGTGTTGCAGGTCACGTGGCAAACTGGAGAGTGTGTAGTGGCATCCCTGCATTTTAGGGGAGCACCTGAAATACTTTGGTGGGCTGATATATTGTACAGGCCTGCTTTAAGGCAAGCAGAGGCAACAAATAGTGCTTCCTCTATGTGCTAGGCACTGTGCTAAGTGATGGAGATACAGATTTAGGTAAAGAGTAAGTCAGTTGCTGTCCTCAAGGAACTTATTCAATGATGACACTTGGGATCTCAGCCTTTGGATCATGTATTAAGTGAAAGAGTTATATGATAAGGTCATTTTGCTTTATTTAAAGTTATTAAAAACAGTTCGACCATCTATATCAGGAAAGATTTAAATTTGTTCAGTCTTACATGGAATAACATGGGGATGACAACCTGTATGTATGGCTTATGTATATATAATTAACAAAAGAATTATATTCATATTCAAATTGTGTCTTGGAGGAAGCAAGGTATAAGTGGATTGAGAGAATAACTTTGAAACTAGATCTGGGTTCAAGTGCTGTCTCTGTGGCAATACTTGCTGTGTGACTCTAAGTAAGCTATTTAACCTTTCAATGATCTAGCCCACTCTCTAAGACCAAAAACTTGTAGTGAAGTTGCCAACCATCCTGGGTAGAGATAGTTACTTTCCCTAGGAGTTTTTTATCCAATGAAATTCAGAGTTATGATCTCCTGTAGTGATTGTGAGTTGACTCACTGAACAGATATGAGCACTTCATGATCACTGTTGACATCTATATCTAAAGAGCCGGATCACTTTCTTGTTCTACCTTTATCTCCTCATCCAGTTTTTTGTGGTCTCATGAGATCCAGTCTTTTAGATGCCTGGATTTTCTGTCACCTTGTTACTTGAGTCACACAATATTTTTTTTTATAAGCTGTCTTGCCTATAATGAATCTATTAGCTGGTCTTCCATGGCTCTTTAGCTGGCTTATTGTCCTGCAGAAATGTTTAAGAAATTGTTCTGTCTCTTTGACGTAAAGTGACTGTGAGTTTTCGGCTCTCTTCTTTGTCTGGTGTACCAGCATTCTTACTGTTATGAACAACATTATGGAGTTAAATATTTCTGTACCCTTCTCTGTGTCTGTCTGTCTGTCTTTCTCTCTTCATGTCTCTGTCTCTCTCCCTGGGTCTCTGTCTCTCTCTCCCTCTCTCTGTTTCCCTCCCTCTCTCTCTCTCCCTCTCTCTCTGTGTCTGTCTCTCTGTGTCTCTGTCTTCCTGTCTCTCTTTCCCTCTCTCTCTGTCCCTCTCCCTCTCCTCTCTCTCTCTCTCTCTCTCTCTCTCTCTCTCTCTCTCTCTCTCTCTCTCTTTCTCTCTCTCTCTCTTGGGATTTTCTCATTAATCCATATGCATAATTCTCAATAGAGAATTGATTGCATTCCTTACCAAGGCCCTGATTGGTGATAATCAGATTTTGGAGAGATCATGGTTGTCTCTCCAAGGCCCCCATCACATATACTTAGGCACTGAGCTGGCCTGGTCTCCTGCTGTGGCTTGAGAACGTTCTGAAGTTTGCACTGCCTGGACTTTCTCTCTACACAGTGTTCTACCTGGAAATAGAATTTTCTCCCACTGCTGTATCAACAGGCCATGGCTAAGATCCTGTCCTGCTGGCATTTGGCCCTGTTACCTGGAATTTGTGCTGACTTCTGCTTTCCCTAGCATGTGGGCTTTCACCTATAGTCTTAGACTGAATGGAGGAGCTTACTGGTGTTTTTATTTTGTATTCTTGATCGTTGTTCCATTAGGTATCCTTTTACATCTTTCTGGAGTGTTTATGAAGGTGGAGCAGCCTGGGCTCCTGTAGGACTTGTGACATGACCATCTTAATCAGAACTCCTCTAGACCTTTTTCACATGAACTTTTCTAAACATTTATTTCCACCTGGTGCTTGTGAGATTTGTATTTGGAATCCAAGGAATTTGTTACATTTATTCCTATTAAATTTTACTCATTTCATCCCAATGCCCTAAGCTGTGAAGAGAGCTTTTGGAATTCTGACTGTCCCTTTAGTCTGAGGATGTTATGAGAGTATTTCCTCAGCGTTTGGGAAAGGGAGATACTACTTGAAGATGACCTTAAGATGATGAGTATTTAAATGATAGATAGGCCTTGAAACTATATCAGTTAGATTACCATTCCTGGAATCTAAGATGAAGAACTCTGGTTGATGCAGGAAGATGTTCAATAAGGTGGGAGTATTTTGCATTGGGGTGGGAGTATCTTGCGACTTTTAAATTAACTTCTGAGATTTTGTACTTTGTTATCTATTCTTTTCATAGTTTTATTCAGGGGTTCTTAAACTGAGATTCACAAATTTGTTTTTTAATAATTTTATAGCTGTGTTTAAATAAAATTAGTTTCATTTGTATGTTGGTTTCTCACATTTAAAATATTATTCTTAGAAGGAATCCATAGGTTTCAAGGACTTCAAAAAGTCCATGACACAAATAAAAGTTAAGAACCTCAAAAGTAGAAGAAATAGCTGTGAGGATACTAGCCCAGACCTCTGATAATAGCAATAATTAGTCAGACTTTATAAAGCTTCTTTCCCCCCATCCTGAGCTGTTTGTCCCAATATTAACTGCATCTTAGGCCTATTTTCAGAGTATACATCAATCTTTTGACCAATAGTAGGAATGAGATTCTTTCTATCTTTGATTACCATAGTGAGGTGGACAATACCTAACTAAATAAACAGGTTTTACTAGCATTGGATATTAGACCATATGTATATGGGTATGCAGGTCTTCAATAAAACATGTTTTAGAATGGAAGTTAGATTTATAATGGGAAATCTAAGCACAAAATATTCATATATAGAAAGAGATACTACTACTACTACTACTACTACTACTACTACTACTACTACTATTACTACTACTAGTACTTGCTAGCAGTTATATAGTGCTTTAAAATTTGTTAAGCATATTATGAACAGTCTCCTTTTATCCTCATAACCACCCTTGGCGATAGATGTTAGTATTATTCCCATTTTACAGAAAGGGAAACTGAGGAAGCAAAGGTTAAATGAGTTGCCCAGTGTCATGTAGCTAGTAAGTGTCAAAGGTTGAATTTGAATTTAGTTCTTCCCAATTCCAGGTCCAGTGCTCCATCCATTTTGCCACCTAGCTATCTGTCATAACAAAATGGAGAAGCTAATTAAAGCACAATATATGCTATTTGGAAGTCTCATGATTACCAAATGTTGCTGTAAAATTGAGTAAGGGCAAAGAACAGATATGCCACTCATCATTTCAAAAATTTGCTGATCACTTCAGAACTGGACGTAGGTACCAATAATTTATTCCCCTTCTAATTACATGATTCATTTGAACTTTCCCTCACCCCTTTCTCTATCCCCTCCCCCCCATCCCACCACTGACTTTTAACTTTAAGGTATACTATCATCCATTATCTTAACCATCTGTTTAAGCTTTGTGTAATCTCCAAATATGAGATGTGTGCTGTCTATCGCTTTATCCAAGTCATTGATAAAGGCATTAAAGAGCACAATACCAAGCACTCATCCTTATGGAAATCCATAAGAGATCTTATTCCAAGTTGCCATTGAGCTAGTATAATTATTCTTTTTATCTGACCATTAATCAGTTCCAAACTGACTTAACTAGGCAGTTTTCTAGCCCACATTTCTCTATCTCCTTTAAAAAGTTTTATTGATTTCTTTTGACATCACTGTCACTTAACAAATACTGATTCCTGGATTTAAGATTGGCTGTAACTTTGATATGAGCCTTTGAGTGCTGGTGTCCATTATATATATATATATATATATATATATATATATGTATATATATATATACATATATATATATACATATATTATATAAAATATGTATTGTCAATTGGGTTCCAGTTAATTCACTTTATATAAGTTCAAAGAAATCTGCAAATCACTATAGATACTACTGTTGTTCTTATTATATAGTTATATCCTATACAAATCTGTTCAGTTATATAATTTTTCTTTTTATGATGAAAGTGTAGTTGTAGTCCTCTAAGTTCTAAGTATATGTCAGTAAGTTAATCTGATATTTTATGAATTTTGTAGTTACTTTGAATTTAACCCCTCTATCTTCTCTCACTGGATTTAGTTAGTAATATATAGAAAATCTGATGAGGACTTTTACAAGCCACTTCTTTAAGTTTTTCATATTTTTTTATTGAATCTTTAGATTTCTTATACTTTCTTGACTTTAAGTAGCACTGGACATTATTGGTCACCCTCTCCTCTAATAAACTTTCTCCTTTCCCAATTGTTTGACACTTGTCTCTTGGTTCTCCTTCCACCTGTCCTAGTTCTCTTTTGCTAGCTTACGATCTACCAGGTGTTCCCTACCTTGAGTATCCCCAAGTATCTGTCCTGGTCCCTCTTCTCTCTAGTGCTTCTCTCTTGATGGCCACCTCACATGGATTTAATGGTGACCTGTATGCTAATGTCTGTCAGATTCATTTTTCACCCTTAGTTTCACTCCTGAGCTTCAGGCCCATATCATTAACAACTTATTAGAAATTTTGAACTAGCGGTACATGAGACATTTCAAATATATGTTCAAAAGTGAATTTATTTTCCCACAAATTGGCTCCATTTTTGAACATCCCTATTATTTCAACTTTTCCTTTCTGATCATCCAGATGTGAAACCTTGGTTTTGTTTTGTGCACCTCATTCTCACTCGCCCCACATATCGTCCCAATTACCAAAATTTTGTAGTTTCTACCTCCATAATATTTCTTACATTTGCTCCTGCCTTTTAATATGTTTTGTTGAGAGACAGCTAATCTAGCTCATGCCCTCATTACCCCTTGCCTGAAATGTTGTAATAGCCTCCTAATTCATCTACCTTCTTCAGATCTCCCCCACTACACCAATTTTCCTGAAGTGTAAATCTGACCAATGCCATTCCTCTGCTCAGTAAACTACAGGGGGTCTCTATTACCCGAAGGTAATACAAATTTCTCTGTGTCACATTTCACAACCTGGCTCCAAGCTATTTTTCCAAATCTGTTTGTCCACAGATACAGGAGTCCAGCCAAAGTGGCCTTTTAATTGCTCCTTACACATAATACTGAGTCTCCTCCTTCTGTGATTTTGTCCTGGTTATTCCCTATGCCTGAAATGCCTTCTCAGAATTTTTAGTTTTCTTTAAGGCTCATTAGATCTTCTCAGAGCCTCATTTCCTTTCTTTCTGGCATGTATCAGCATGAGGGCAGGAGCTGTCTTTTGCCTTTTTTTCAGGTTGCTCTTCTAAAAAAAGTAGCCCTTTAGTTTTTCCTTTGTGTTGTATTTTTCCTTCCACCAGTTTTTTGATACAGTTCAGAATTCCTCTGGGTTTTTTTTTTCCTTTCCTGCATCCCCATCCCCTGCTTTATCACTGAAGCCTTTCTATCCCATTTTAAGGAAACATTTAACTTTCCTTACAATTTGGATAGTATAGAGGCATTCCTTGAACCCGCTACTCTTCCAAGAGGGAGAACAGCTTGCGTTTTGAACATAAGTAGTAGTTACTGTCTGATCGCATAAATGGAAATGTTGCACATAGCAAACGGAAGTCACTTAAGATTTTTCCCTGCTCTCCACATTTTAGAATCTGTCCATTTTCAGTTTTGCTCTTAGGTCTTTTGTTTTCATCTAGTATTTCTTGACTTTAAGTAGCGCTGGACTACTACCATCTATTACATTCTGTAGTAGTTACTCAGAAAGTGTACAGCATAGGCACCAAATGCTCCCAGGGGTTGCATTATGGCCACACAACATTACCAACTGAACAAGATTAAAATGTAATTAGAAAATATTTAACAAAATTAATAAAGATACACTAAAACATAGATAATGCTAATTTGTAGTTTTCTAAGTTAATATGTATCCTTATGTAACAGAGAATCCTTATGTAATTGTTAATGGCCTCTCTTTCTATTTGAGTTTGACACTACTGGTCTATAGAAATCTTTGAGTTTCTTCTGAGGTATTATTGTTAGTACAGGTTAAAGGTATTTCCCAGATCAATAATCTTTTGTGAGGATTTATTCTCATTTGAAGATTTCTTTTTTCCCTCTCACACTCTATAGAACAACAGACAACAGGAAAATGCCTCCTTATAATACTATAAATGCTAAAGTCAATTTAAGTTTTAGTTCCGTATTTTTAGGGGCAAGACTGTACCCAAACGATACTCATATTGTTGCCAGGTCAGAATATAATGACTCAAGAGGTATTATTAGCACATCTGTCAAGTTTAAAGGACCCTGGCTCTAGGTGGACGTGTCTTTTTATTCCCTCAGGTGACCAGGATACCATGTCAACAAAATCAGAAGCCACCAAGATTCTGTATCAGGGGTGGTACAGCTTGACCTTTGTTCCACCCCTTGACAAATAAAGTACAGTCAGTTTTTTTTTTATAATTCATGTTTCAAAAATACAAATTTGTTCTAATTTTATTGATACTAGGAAGCAGGAGAGCTAGTCTATCCCAATCCCACCTTCTTCAACCACAGCCTCCAGAGTACTATTCCTTCCCAAATTGCTTGTGCAGTAAGGTTGCAGGCCAATCACTATTTATGGTAGCATATATTTATTAACCAATTAACATGCATAAAACTATACTATTTTTTTTTAAATTGGGATCCTGTATTTTTTTAATGTGTCACTGAATAAAACATGTATAAAACTGCTGCAATTTTTATTAAGGTCCTATCTATTTTTTTTAATGTGTTATTAAGAGCATTTTTGAATGTTGTGGTCCTAACTCCATTTTCAACATTAGTTCTGTAGATTTTATTGAGTGATTTGGCACAATGGTGATTTTTAGGAACACGTGTGTCAAATTGTAGTGGAACTGTGGACAGCTTTGTTGTCTTGTAGGGAAAAAACTAGCCTAATCCACATGGTGGGGAGGAGGAAGGAACCCTGAGAGATATTGTATAAATGAACCCCCAAAATGTAGCTTGTGTCAGAGACTTTCATATGACATGAGGCATTTTGGTACATTTTAGGAGATTTGTGGCCTCTATCTGATGCATTGCCCCCATCCAATTCACAATGTGACACTTCACTGAATGACAAAGCTGAGTGTGCTGTCATCAAGCTCCCTTGCAAATGCCTAGCTCATTTCGACTCTAACCACAAATGTGTTTTAGGTGTCTGAGCCAATTTTAAACAATGCACTTTTCTTAATGATTTGATGCTTCATAAGGGTACCAGAATTTGCTACTGCTTTCCTAAAGCATTCACATTTTACTTTCTCACTTTATAATTGAATCAGCGCATGGTATTTCATTTTCTAGAGACTTTTTTCCGTTTTACTGATGTGTGCTCAGTGTGATGCTTTAAACTCACTTAAAATTCATCTTTTAAATATAATTTATTTTGACTATGGGCTTCTCAAACCACACACTTTGTTCATTTATTTATCTGACAATTTGTCTGACAATTTGTGACCCCATTTGGAGTTTTCTTAAGCAAAGATACTAGAATGGTTTACCATTTCCAACTCACTTTACAGATGAGGAAACTGAAGCAAATGGGGTTAAGTGACTTGCCCAGGGTCAAACAGCCAGGACGTGTCTGAGACCAGATTTAAACTTAGAAAGAATCTTCCTGACTTCAGACCTGAAACTATATCCACTAGTTTGGCATACAAACTCTTATAAAACTGGAACATAAAGATAACCAAAGGACATGAACAATATTAACTCACAAAGCTATAAAAATAAGTTGAGTAAAAAGAAATCTGCCAAGTGACACTGTTATTGAGCTTTGAGTCCAATAAAACAAATACTTGGTTTCCATTTGAATTGTGGCATGAGGGGATAGAGCACTAGCTAGAGGCCAGAAGATTGGAGTTCAAATGTGATGGCAGACACTTCATAGCTATGTAGCCCTTGGCAAGTCACTCATGCCATTTGCTAAGTACAAAGCAACTCCAATTCCAAACTACTATGAAGTCATGGGGCAAAGTTGAATAGGACACTCATAATGATATTACAGTGTCCCCTGCCATAAGATCAATGCACTGTTTAAATGGAATCCTAAAATTAAATATTTCTTTGTGTGAATCTGGTCAGATTTAAAATGAATCCTTATCTACTTCACATGTAATTTGAAGAATCTCCTAGAATCAACTATTCCTGGCTTCAGGCTTCAAGTCTGAGGGTTTTTATATGGGCCCTAGGGATTAGTTCCATCCTAATTCATAATCCAGCATTAATTTGCACTAGATATTAATAGATATTGGTTCTATCATAACTATAAGCCCCTCAAGTATACCCTTGTGTAGGCTATTTTTGCATTTAGTGAACCAATCTGATACACTTCAGAGGATTTCTCACCTATTTGGATCATTGTCATTGCCTAATTGAGAGACCCAGAAAGGGCCCATTAGACTATTTCAGACTGAATATAAAATGAAAATAAAGATATAGTCAGTATCAAGTTTTACAAAGCATTCCTAGAAATAATGTGGCAATACTGATTGATTTAAAGCTGGCCAAATGAACACTCCTTGTTGCACTGATATATCTGAACACTGATGCGGAGTTAGCCTGTTCAAAACTAGGTGACAATTCTACAAGGTGAAAGGGTGCCTCTGAAGTGTGAATTTGACAGTTGAAACATAGATAACAGAATTTTGTACCTAGAGCAGACATTAATCTAATCACAATGTAAAAAAAAAAATTGTCTTGCAGAGAACATTGTGGGTATGGTGGAAATTTGTGGACTCTGCCATTCTGCTCTAAAAATGGCAATAAATAGGCCAGGGTAATTGCAATAATCAGCCTAGGTGGCCATAGCTTAGAGGACCTCCTGGGAATCTAGGACAAATTGAATCCAGGTCTGGATTTTTAAAATCAAGGTTCTAGACCTAAAGGAAATACTAACATGGGCAGGAAACACACTCAGCAGGAGCATGGAGCCTGGGATGCCAGATAATAAAGTTAGGTAGAGGATCATAGGTTCATAGATTTAGAGCTAGATGGGAACTTAGATCCATTTCTCTAAGTCCCTCTCATTTTAAAGATGAAGAAACTGAGGCACTGTGGGGGGTTAAGGGACTTGTAGGGGATAATACAACTATTAAGTGTCTGAGGGGAAATTTGGACTCATGGCTTCCTAACTCCAGCATTCTGTCTACAAATCCATACTGCCTCTAACTCAGGCATATCCCTGACTACTGGGAACTGTGTGAGGTTCTGTAAGAAACTGGCAGAAAGTATTGTGAAAAAAGAAAAGAGGAGAGACACTCTAGTCTGATTGCATTCGAGGCATATAGAAGACACTATGTATCTTACTATGACAGAAGAAACTCTGAAACACTCCTCTCTCCATAGAGAGATCAAGCCTCTGGCAAAAAGGGCAGGTAACACCATTTTCTGGGAGTTTCAAAGAAGAAGCAAAATAAACCAGGAGAGGCTGGGAACTGCCTACAGGGACTGATGTCAGGGGCCACCCAATCTAATAGGAGCTGTGAGGAGCTGCAGAATGGGCCAGACAGGGAGAAACTAAGTGACTCAATTGATCCAAAACAGTTGGGATGGTAATCACACTGCAGCAGAGAAACTACACTATATGGTACTATCAATAATAAGCTATCAATGTTTATATATATATAAACACATATTTATATGTAACTAATGACATCTAAATATTAGTATTATTTTTATGATTAATATATTCGATTGTATTTGTAATTTTCCAAAAATTGATACATTTTTGGATTCCAGGTATAAAACCCACTTGGTCATAGTGAACCCCCAGAATCTTGCACTCATAGTAGATACTTAATATGTGCTTTCTGAATTGAATTATATATTTTAAAATATCCCTATTACCTTTGTGCTGATATATTATTTAATATTTTTGAGTTATCCTATAGTTTTCTTTATCTGCTTTATTATTCCACGATTTGATATGAGAACTATATTTGTCTCCTCATAAGAGTTTGATAAAAAGCCTAATTTCTCTATATTATGAAGAACTTTTGAAACATTCAAGTTATTTATTCTTTAAATATTTAGTTTCACCTTGAGTTCCACTCTAAGGGTTTGTTTTTACTGGTGCTTGCTTAATTCTTCTTTCTAAGATCGGACTCTTCAGGTTCTCGGTTTCTTGTAAATCTCGGTCTTTTTGTAGACATTCATCCACTGTATTTGTTGTTAGTGTTGTTGACATGTAAGGGAAGCAAGCACAAACCACTGCTTTTTTTTTAAAATTAAGCAAAACCCCGGACACACTGACCATATCTAATGGAGTATTGACTTTTCCTCTGAAACTGCCCTCGTTGCCAAAAGGAGGAAATTAGCCCATACAGATTTTCAAAACAATATAGCAGAAATTAAATTTTAGCATTCAAGGATTATGTGATGTTAGAGATCAGTATTCTGATTGTCATAACCATGCTTTAGATAGGCTGCATTTAAAAAAATATATTTTGTTAGCTATTTCCCATTTACATGTAAAATGTTTTAACTTTGATTAAAAGAAATATTTGACTTCCAAATTTTCTCTCGCCCTCCTTCCCTTACTGCTCCAATCCATTGAAAAGACAAACTATGTTATCAGTTATGCATGTGAAGTTATACAAAACCCTTCACTGTCCTAATTATTCTTTTCTGGGTGTGCTTATTAGGGTCCTTCACAAACTGGGTTGCCCAAAACTGAACACAATACTTCATGTGTAGTTTGACCAGGGCAGAGTACAAAAGGACTATAATTCTTATTCCTAGAACTTATGCCTCTCAGTGTGGTTCCAAATTATACATGGTCAATATCATCATTATTATGGCTGCCACCTTACATTTGTGAGTCATATTGAATTTGGATTCTGTTAAAATACCTTCATCTTTTCTTGGTGAAATACTAACAATGCCTCTCCCATATTTTACTCATGAAACTGATTTTTTAAAAAATGTTAAATGTAAGATTTTATATTTATTGCCATTGTGGCTTCACTTAGATTTCAGGTAAGAATTGGCAGAGTACAGTTGAGGGTCCCAAGAATGAGAAAGCCAGAATCAGTGGTTATTCTTGCCTACATACTTATATATTTTAAAAAAAGCACAGACCCTTCAATCAGCAATATTTCCACTGGATAATAATCTAAATATTTTCCACTGGACTAAACCAGTTCTAAAGTCATTTACAAAAGTGATTTCCACTTCTTTGAATGCATACTTTAAATGGTGAATCTCTAAAGTGGAAAAAATTGAAGCCTAATTCATATTTTCATAGTATTATCTCTTTGAGCACTCATGCCTAAATTTTCCTTATATTACATTCTATTTCCTTGATGTTCTTCATCGTGTGCACAACCCCAAATCATATTTAACTACAAAAGGGTCTGTGAAGTCTCAAACTCATGAGGATCTATTTTTATCATATGTCATGGACTTAGTTTATAGAATCCTCCACTTTCACAGGAAATTAGGAAAATTAAAAGTAGAAGCATGTGCTAAAGGAATCAGTAGACTTCACACTTATTTAAATAAGTATATCTGAACTCGTCCTATTTTTGCATTTTTTCTTGTTCAAAGATTTTTTTAGGATGACTTACAGTGATTCTTCCTTGTGATCACCATCTTGCAATATGTCCCACATTGTATTATTGAAAAACTATAGGAACAAAAGGACATAAAATTGTACTTGCAACCTCTATTACTATTCGCACCCTGCTGCCAATATTGTTCCACTGAAGTTTTCTGACTATGAGTCATTCCTGGAACACTATACTGTTTGGAGAATCAAAGCTGAGCATCACCCAAAGGGCAGTGTAAAGCATGTGGTGAGCATGAGTAGACCACAACACATAACTGACAAGAATTTAATGATAAGTAGTATAAAAGAAGGCAAAGATATATTTGAGTAAATAAATCAGCACATTTTTTATTGGCTGCCTCCTAGGTGCTAGATACAGTGCAAGATGCTAGGAATACAAAGACAAAAATAAAATAGTCTCTATCCTAAAGTGAAAGAAAATAAATATAATTTAATGGGGAATAAATTTAATGCCCTAAACTAAGGAGCAAAAACAAATACTGAACACTATTTGAAATGAGAGATGCCAGTTCATATAATCCAAGACCGGAAGGTTTTAGTAGAATGTAAGTTTAATGAATCAGCATTAAGCTACAAAAAATTAACATTTCAACAATAGAAATATGGTATCCAGAAAGAAAAAGATGATAGTCCCATTAACAGATGGCATGTTGGTTGTATGAAGCCCCCAAACATTGAAGCTGCCTCATAAATGGGATCCCTAATCACCAGAGTTCAAATATAATTAAAGTCAGAAAGAAAAATGAGAAGAAACATCACTTTCTAACAGTGCTCAGCATGATTTTATTGAGTTCTTCATAACTGTCAAGCATATACTTCATCAGATTTTGGATAATAGCAATAAATTCATGTCTACTTGCTTTCAAGAGGCCATGTTTCTGTTCAAGGGCCATCCCAACAATAACAAAAAACAAAACACAACAAAACAACCAAAAGATCAGCCCTAGTTTCCAAAATTAGGAACAAGGGAAGCATTTTAATTCTTCCAGAAACTCTAGACCTCTTGAATTTGATTTTGGCTACTATCACATAGACATAAGATGCACTTAGGTCATTCTAATTACAAAGCAGCAGCATTTTAGATGGAAGTTGTTAAGGATTTGTTTTTCAGAGAGGAGGTGTTAGAATCATAGTACCACTGAGGTTTTCTCCAAACAGCATGCAATCTTTTCTTTTCTAACAAACAAGCCAGGTGATAATTTGAAGTATTTACACCCATGAACCGCATTTCTCCCAAAGCTTAAATATCAGCATACTTCTCTGTAAAACTATCATTTACGTGGAACACCTGTGTTTTGTGTACTCTTTCATTAGTAACAGTTTCCATGACAAAAACAAATCAGATATGTGTTAGAAGGAAGATTTTGCCTAGACATTAATTTCACCTGCTTTTACCATTTAATTAACACACATATATGTATGTATATATATACATATATGTATATTTGAACAAAGATTAATTAACACAACTAATTTATAGCTTCTATCAAATGTTTGGAAAACCTTCACAATACTTTCAGCTCCCTCTGTATTCTGTACAGTGCAATACTGTAGTGAGTACATTTTTCCTGGATACGAATTGTTTTATTCTCCCGTACACATACTGTCTTGTTTCCTCACGAAGGGTTTCATGATTTAAAATATTAAGACTGCAGTTGGATTTTACACTGCTCCAGAATGCACATCGGTTAATTTCAGGTTCTGAAATGGACGCAGCATATGCATTAATATCCCTTTTGAAATGATGATGTACAACTCAAGAGAGTAGCTGTCAGATTATTTCCCAAATGCAGCATAAATGTATTCAAATGAATGACTATTTGAAGATTCTATGACTTTTTTAGCAAAAATTATTTCTATGATTACACATGTCATATCAGTTTCTCTATAATCTGGATTTAACTAAATCTATTTTCCATATAACTCCAGCATAGATTCTCTGCTTTGATGAGTTGTGTCTTCTCAGTGGCCTAAGAAAATATTAGATAGATATTTTCCCCTCTTTATCCTGACTCATGTTTTCCCTCCCTATTGGAATGACCTCTTTCCTCTGCATATCCAAACTACAAATTCCCTTCCAAAAATTGCTTCCACTATGACCCTTCATTGGATGCTCTAATCCTCAGGGTTGTACTATTCCATCAAATTGTATAATGCTTGTGTTCTGTAGTCCATGGTTTAAGTTGAAGTTCAAGTACACACTAAAATTTTCTGATTTGTATAATTTTGTCTCCACAACATTATGAGCTCTTTGGGGGCAAGTAATAGTCATTATGTTATTTTCTTCGTTTTAAAGCATTTATTTATTTAAATGACTTCAAGTTAATGTCTTTTTTCCTTCAAGAAAATATTGTTGTTTTAATGTAGCAGATATTTCCCTACCTCACCCCCCAAATCAACAACTTCTCTCATGAAATACATTCCTTAAAATAGTGAACCAATTATTTAACACATCAAAAGATTGTATTTCTTATTCAGTACAATACTAAAGTTAATCATAATTGATCAGTTTTGCTATCTCTCAAGTTGGCAATTTACATTATTTTAGCTTAGTCCGGTTCTCTCTATATCACTTTATTTTCCTCTGCTCATCTAAATTCAGATTTATCATTCCTAACAGCACAATAATATTTCATTATATTCATGTGCTATATTTTTTTATATGCCATTCAGAGTTATCATAATATAGAGACTGAGAATTGGCTTCAGAATCTGAAACACCTGGGCTCAGGTGTGGCTTCTGATACATACAGACTGTGTATCACTGAGCACAACTTACCTTCATAGGGCTCCTAGAAACTCTCCAACACTTAAAAGGTGAGAATCGACAATGGTAGAAATTCCTTATACCAATGAACTCATGAATAGCTCATTCACGTCCTGTCTAGCATGAAAATTCTGCATCTGAGTGATGTGGAACAGATGCTAATCTACCTTGAGGATGAGAATCTTCTCTCTGAGAGTAACCTAAAGAAATGATAAAATCGTAGGTCTAGTTCAAATATCTACATACATACATGCTATACCTACATACATGCATACCTACATAAGTCATCATTCCACCTACCCAGCAAAGCTGAGTTAATTCATGAGGGGGGAAAATGGACATTCAATGAGATAGAGGAATTTCATGTATTTCTGAGAAAAGACCAGACCTAAATAGAAAATTTGACTTTCACGTATAACATTCAAGAGAAGCATGAAAATGTAAGCAGGAAAGAAAAATCATAAGGGACTTATTAAAGTTAAACTGTTTATATTCCTACATGGAAAGATGATATTTGTAACAAGTAAGACATTTCTTATTATTATGTAATTAGAAGGAGCTACATAGACAAAGGGCACTGGTGTGAGTTGAATATGAAGGGATGATATCTAAAAAATAAAATTAAGCAGTGAAAGAGTAATGTACTGCGAGAAAGAGGAAGAGGTAGAATGGGGTAAATTATCTTACATAAAAGAGGCAAAAAAGGCTTTTATAGTGGAGGGGAAGAGGGAGGAGGTGAGAGGGAATGAGTGAAACTTACTCTTATCAGAACTAGCTCAAAGAGAGAATAACATACACACTCAAATGGGTGTAGAAATGTATCTTTTCCAATAAGAAAGTAGGAGGAAAGGGGTTAAGAAAACGGGTTGATAGAAGGTGGGGCAGATTTTGGGATCGGGTAGGAAGTGTTTTGCATGGCTACACATGTATAACCTAAATCAAATTGCTTGCCTTCTCAGTGAGGAGAGATGAGGAGGGAGAGAGAGAATTTGGAACTTATAGTTTTAAAAATGAATGTTAAACTTGCTTTGGCATGCAATGAGGGCAAAATAAAATACTAAATAAAAAATTTAAAAAATAAATAAAATTCACAATTTTACTCTTTCAAGTAGCTGTGTATGTATGCCTATGTGTGTGTGTGTGTGTGTGTGTGTGTGTGTGTGTGTGTGTGTGTGTGCGCATCCTTTCCCAAATACAGCTTTTCATATCAAGGGCTTGAAAACATTTAGAATTATCATCCATTTCTAAAAGTACCCTCTTCTACAAAGTCTTGGAAATAAAAAAAAAAAAACAACAAAATTAAAATAAATGACAATGACAATTTATTTAAAGTGTATTTGTATTTCATATGGTTAGTATTCGAAATTGATGTAGTGGAAAAAGTACTAGACTGAGAGTTACATGACCTAAGCTCTAGTCTTGGCTTTGTTACTACTTAGCTATGTAAAGTTGGATATGGCATCTTACCTTTTAAGACCTCATTTTTCTTAACATAAGAGAGATTGACTAGATAATCTTTAAGGCTACTTTTGTTTCTAAATGTCTGATGAAAACATTAAGCTTAGAAATCACATTTCAAACTAGAAGAACAAATAAAACAAGTACCATTTTATGAATTTGTTCTGTACTGTTCCTTACATGGTACATTGGCAAGAATATTGGTCTGATAGAAGAGTCTTGGCTCTGTTCTCAATTGCTGTGTAACTTGTCTGAGCTTCAGTTTCCTCATGTATAAAACAGGAATAACGTCCGTGAAGACCATCCACGTCTTAGGACTGTTTGGAAGAAAGCTCCGTATCCATGGTTCTCAGACTTTTTGGTCTCAGGACCCTTTTAGACTGTTAAAAATGATTAAAGACTTCCCTTCCCTCAGAGCTTTAGTTCATCTTGGTTACATCTATGAATATTTACTGTATTAGAAATTTAAATATCCTAGCATTATTATAAAAATAGTTTTGACCTTGTAAATACACTGAAAATGTCTCAGGGACTTAAAGGGTTCCCTGGACCATGCTTAGAGAACCTCTGTTTTATACTGTTTAGAAATTAGTATTATTTCCCCAGAGTAACATGTACATGGCTTAAAGAAAGCCAGAATTTAATTACCAAAAGCAAGTTTGACTGTGGAGAAAATATAAACCTCACTAAAAATGAAACTAAAGTAAATAAGAAATAAATGTGTATCATAATAAACTGTTTAATCTCTTACATAGTGTTAGTCCACACTAGAACAAAAGCATGACCTCAAAATATTAGTCATTATTATGTGTTTTCCTTTTCACCTGCCATTACCAATGAAAGAGGAGAAGAAAGAGGAACAGGGAGAGGGAAAAGGAGAAGAAAATAGGGAAAAGAAGGGAAATTGTGGGGGAAGGAAATGGAGAGAAAGTGTAGGAGAAGGAGTGTAGGACAGGGAGAGAAGCATAGAGAGTGACAGGAAAAGGGATATCTAGCCAAACTTCCAGTGTCAAGAATCTTGTCCCTTTTTCCTTCTATTCTTACATGAGAGAAGAAATTGAAAGGTGCTGATACAACTGAACATGAAGACTATTGGGATGAATGGAAACCCTAAGTACACTGAATGAATTAACAGTGAAGGAGAAAATGAAAAGAGTCTGTGACACAATGAAGGCTTTAGAGCAGATGAGACCCATGTCATCAAGTTTCTACCTGATAACAGAACTGGTGGCTAGCTCTAGTTTGTTTTTGAAAATACACAGAATGTGGTGTTTTTAAAAACATTTTAAAGAAAAAAAATGTCCACCCAAGCATCAGTATTATAAATTGTGCGTCAGCAAATCAGAGCTTTGTCTTCCCAACAATGTATATTGAAAGCTGATTTAAAGGGGATTAAGCAAGAGAAAGGAACTCAATGTATATACATAAAATTTACAGAAGAGTTTGTATTAAAAAGTGCTAAAAATAGGTAATTTCCAAACATAGACCATCAGATGATAAATTTCTATCAACATTTGGTAAATATCAAAAATCACAATAAAATGGGCTTCTTTTCATTTAGGGGAATTGTATGCTTACTATTGAAATTTATGAATTTTGCGTGAAATAAGCCTTAGAGATTCCCAGTGGCTTGAGATACTTAAATGGAGCATTTCTAGGGTTGAAAAAAAAAGTCATTGCTCTCCTTGGGTATATAGGTGAGAATGCTAGAGACACATAGTACTAAATAGTGGTTGCTAGAGTAAAAGGGGCAGGGCTGGTGATATGGCAGGATTGGAAATTATTTCCTGCCCATCCAAATGGGAAAATCTAGAGTAAATTTGAACTTAAGCATCTATGAAGTAATATTTGACAGTGGGTGTGTTCTTAAAAACTTGCCTGTCCATTTAAATTTATACAAATCACCATATGCTTTAAAGCCTTCCAAGGATCCCTTTTCAAAGTGAGTTATCACATATTTAGGCAGGGATATTATTAGGAGTATAGAAATAGATCTCCTTATGATTCCCATTTTGTGGATGAGAAAACTGAGGCTAAACATATTTAAGTAACTTGCTCAGAGTCACAAACCTAGTAAGTACCTGAAGTGGAATTTCAACTCAGGTTTTCTTGACTCCAAGTCTAGCATTCTGACCCTTTTTTAAGGGGGATTTTGAACAGTGGGTTGGCTGTGCATGCAGATCATGTTTGTCCATATCTTACTAGATAATCTTTATGAGCTACTGTGGCAATAAGTAATCACCTAGTGGCCAGCTCTATGGAAGAGCTTGTCTGCAAATAGCTAGTCTATTCTATGAGTGATAGGCACATATATGAAGTCTTTCCAGATGAGCAAGGGTGGATCTGTGAGAAGGGTACACATTTTCTGAATCCTTAGGATACCTTCCATGCCAGGGTGAGTGAGAGGTGTCTGAGTAGAACTTCAGTGGAGGAGCTACTAATGTATCTTTTAAATAAAATCAGATCTGGATTTTCACATGTCAAGATTCCTTAATACAATTTATAAGTAGTCTGTCAGTGAAACTAGTGCTCCTAGTCATGGCAAAAGAGGTAGAGCATTACTGATAATTCTGTTTTTACACATACTACACCAGCAGCAGGTGCTAAGCAATGTATCCTGTCAAAGACAGACAGACACCTGCCCACCTACCCTGTCCCCCCCACTCCGCCCTCCTCCAGAGGCTTTGAAATCTCACACATTTTGTCATACCAGGTGCAACACTGCAAACTGGCAAAGCAATTTAATGCTCTGCTTTAAACCACAGTCTGTCTTATTTTACAGATTGTTCTCCTAGCATTAAGGGCGCATGAAGAATGTTTATTATCTACCAATTTTCTTTTTAGTTTGAAAGACACTACTCAATACTAAGAATGACCTTGCTAGTAGAAAATCTATTCCAGAAGAGACCACTGAAGTGAATACCTGTTAAACAAAAAGATCTGTGAAATGAATACATTTCATAATGAGAAAAACGAATAGAAAAGTGGAGCACTAAAGGAAAATGGATGATGCTTATATGAAAAAAAAAACTGAAGCACGGGTAGCATTCGAGCAGTTGAATTAAAAAAATATATTTCACAGGTTATTTTCCTCCAAGGCAGTAATTTGAAATAAACAGTTATATTCAAGAAGCATTCTAGTACATCTAATAATTACAGTTTCATTCGTATGGTTAATCTGGCAGGTGTCTGAATTATCTAAGCAACTAGGCAGCCACATGAAGAAGTGGATAGAGTGTTAGAGTTGGAATCATGAATACCTGAATCTGAATCTTGATTCAGATACTTGGTAATGTCATTCTGGGCAAATCACTAAACTTTCAACTTCATTTTCCTCATCTATGAAATGGGAATAGTCACTAGCATCAACCTCATAGGGTGGAGGAAAAGATTAAATAACATATTCAAGTATTTTAGAAGGCTTAAAGTACGCTACAAATGTGAGCTATTATTATCTTTTATTATTTTCATCTAAAATACTCTGAGAAATAGGTAGCATGGCATAGTACATAGTCTGCCTAAGACTCAGGAAAGCCTGGATTCAAGTCCTGTTTCTAACAGGTACTGGGCATATGACTATGTGCAAATCACTTCTCAGTGTGTCAGAAACCTCTCTAAAACTATACGATATGGAGCAGATGCTGACCGGCCTGATAGAGAGAGCTTCTTTACTGGCAGTTCCTTAGATCAATGAAATGATTCTTAGAGGTTTAGAATCACAGGTTTAGAGTTAGAAAATAACTTAGAAGGTCTTCTAGTCCAATGGCTCTAGTAGAGTTGAGTATGTATCCCTGGAACAAAATAATTCACAACTGAGAAACTTTGATGAAACATTTAGAAATTTTGTATTATGTTCTCATATTTTTAATCAGCCTTGTTAAATTCCCTATGCTAATAATAACACAATTTTTAATAGTGTTTTACATGTTATGAAATGCTTCCCTCAGAGTTCTCTGAGGTAGGTATAGGGCTCACAGATTGTTTGAGTTAGGAGTTTTAAAAATGATCTAGTCTAATCTTCCCATTTTAAATATGAAGAAACTGAGGCTAAAAGTAGAATGGTGAAGTGATTTCCCTAAGGGCATAAGCTAATTCATGGTAGAGCTGGTACTCTAATTAGTCTCATTTTGCTGATGGAGAAATTGAGTCCATAAAGGTCAAATGACCTGTCTAGAGTTACTCAGGTCATAAGAGTTAGAACCCAAGTCACTTGATTCACAGTTTATTGCTATTTCTGCTATATACAGGGTGTGACAATTATGCAGTAGCAATGATTATGTGGTGAAATACTGTATTTTCTTTCTGCCTCTAACATGTTGTGATTTCCCACATAAACTTAATCTTCCCAAGGAACATTTAATTCTTTATGAGAGTTTACCATTACTGGATGCTTCAATTATTATTTCTTCTAAGAATCACTGTAAGTGAATGCAGTGAAATTTGTTAAAAACTTCATGTTCTGGATCCCTTGTGCATAGAGAAACTTCCCCAACTTGAAGATTTCAGAAAAGAAAACAGAAATGAAAAAACATGCTAGGATGAAAAATCAGTCTGGAAAACCCCTTAATGCATTGTAGACAGTCTAGTAGTGGTTAGAGGACAGCATTGCTCTCATAGAAGCCCTGAAAGTTTCCTAGCTAGGAACATGTAGAGCATTATGAATCTGTCAGAAGATTTAAAAATAAAACATTTATCCTTACTGAACTATTTTAAGGAAGCTTCTTGGATTGTGGGAGCATTTTGGATCTTCACTAGGAGATCTTTTTAGAACTAGGAAAAAGCTGATGTATTAGAAAGGCTAGTTTTTAATTTAAACTTAAAAGAGGAAAAGCATCCCCAACCCATTTTTAAAACGGTACATATTAAGAGCCACTTTCTGCACTAATAACTTATATGTGTTATTTTATGGCTATATAGCTTTATGTATGTTACTTAATTTGACCCTTAAAATATCCATGAGAAGAAAGGTAGTAAATAGTGTTATTTTCATTTTACATTGAGGAAGCTCAGATAAATTACATGACGTATCCATGGGTCACACAACTACAAAACATCAAAATTAGGAATGAAACCTTTCTTTCCTGAAACTCTTTCCATTACACCATTCTGCCTCCATTAATTAATAAAATGTCAAAAAGCAGGAAATATCAAGTTCTTAAGTTGTTTTTCAATTAATTCAAATGAATAAAAATTAAGTGTCTCATGATTAAAGTACTGGGATAAGCAGTAGGGACTTAGAATTAGAACATCTGCCCCTAAGCTTACATTCTACTGAAGGGATATGATATGTACACAGATAAATAAAGTCAAGGTCGATACAAAGTAATACCATTGAAATTTTAACAGGGAGAGATCAGTAATAATTGGGAGGACGGAGGATGTTCTCAGATAGGTGGTGATGCCAGAGCTTGTGGTTTGTCCTTTGTTGTTGAAGAAAACCGTGACATCAGGAAGGTGATGCCATGACATGCATGTGAATTGGATTTAAGTGAGGGAGGGCTGTGCAGAGTCACCAGACTAACTTTCCCTTCCACAGCCATCTGGGTCCAGTGGCCAAATATAAGTCAGGGCAACTGAAGATGGCTGGTGCCAGAGCTATGCTTTGGAGCAGGGAGGTTAGCCTGTGACTTAAAGACTGACTCTATAGACATATCCCTCTCTATAGCCACCTCCAAATGTAAATTTCCTTGTGCCTGGACCATGTTAGGGAAGGACACAATGATACCGACATTAGGACAGGTGAATGTGATGTAGAGGCTAAAAACCTGAACCCAAATCCCACATGCTGGCTTTGTGGACTCAGGCAAGTTGTGAGAGCTCTGGGGCCAATCTCTAAAACCGTATGTTGTGGAGCAAGAGCTAGCCTGCAGTGGTAGAGGGGATTACCTTGTTGAGAATTCCCTTTCCCAAGGAAATTACAAGTCGAGTTCTCCCCCTACTTCCCTCAGCAGTTACAACTTTGCCCTTTCCTTTCTTTTTCTTGATCCTGGCATTTGATAAAGTTTTCGTTACTCATCCCAGGTTTCAAGCAACTTGCTGCTGGTAGATACATTTTTTAGGCTTTCTTTGTGTGAATGTTGATTCTTTTGATCTGAAGACTCCTTTCAGCCAGCATTAGTGATGAGTCATGTCTGAGTTCTATTTTGAAAGTTAACTTCAATCAGTAAAGACTTATACTTAAGGAAATGAAGGTCATTCATTGTGTTTCTGTATATAGTTTCCAGTTATGCCTCTCAGGGAACTGAGGCTTCTATTTTCTGTGAAGAATAATCTCTGGAGATACCTGACTTTATTCCTTCCTACTTAATTCTACAATATAACACAGGAAAAAGAAAGTTGAATATAACTTAATGACATAAGACAACTTTTTGGTTTGGTTTTTCTTTGTTATGTAGCCTTCTGACATTTTGAAATGGTACTTGAAACCAGAGAATATTAGAGTTAGAGGGTACTTCAGAGAAGGTTCCATCTGGTCCACTGGTCAGCCATGGGCCAAAAACATACTGTTTTTGTTTAGCTTGCAATATGGTATATTTTAAATAAAATAAAACTTCATTTAAAAGTATAAAAACCATTCATAGCTGCCAAATAACTGCAGTTTACTGAACTCTGTCGAATAACTTTTTATGAGGTCAGAGAGGCAAAATGTTTTACCCAAGGTATAGTAGGTACGTAGGCAGAGTTAGGACTAAAAATCTCTAGGATTTCAGCATTGGAAGGGACCTGAGAGGTGAACTAGTCTGATCTGTACCTCACACAGGAATTTTCTCTACAAGCTCGTCAGTAAGTGACTACCCAAGTTTTTCCCTAAGACTTTTAGTGAGAGAGAATCTTCTGTCTCCTATGGTGGTCCATTATACTTCAGGATATTTCTAATTGTTTGCAAGTTTTTCTGTGCATCATTTTGATATTTTTTCGTCTCTAACTTTTGTCCTGCAGGGCCAAGTTGAACAAGACTGAAATCTCTTCTACTAGACTGTTCCCCCTAAATCATCCCCCCTCAGGTGGAACATTCCTATTTCCTTGAACAGAACTTGTTGTAACATGGTTTCATGACTCTGCATGATGCTGGTAGCTATCCTCCAAATGTTCCTCAGCTTTTTAACGCTCTTTCTAAAACATGGTACCCATAAGACTCAACTCAACTGCCATCTTCTTCAGGAGTTATTTCCTAGTCCCCACACTTAGTAATCTTTCCCTCTTAGATTATCTTCCTGGTACAATCTTCCTGGTGCTTTTGTTCATAGTCAGCACTTAGGTTTGTTGACATAACATCTGGTTATGTTCTGACCTGAGCAGAATACAATGGGACTATCACCTCTCTCATTCTCAACCCTATATTTATTAATTCAGCCTATGTATGATTGCATTAGCTTTGTTGGCTGTTCTGTTACGCTCATTTGGGGTGATAATACCCAGACTTTTTTTCTTTACAGAATTTTTAAAAAATTCAGTTATCTTGTATTCACTAAGGTAATTTTTGTACCCAAGAATATGAACTCAGTTCTTCTGACTTTAAGCCCAGGGTTCTTTCTCCTAAAACATGTAAGATTACATATAGTCATTGAGGAAATAGGATTCACTTTGAATTTAATAATGTAAATTAAGAAGTAATACTTTCTGTGGTATATATAAAACAGGCTTTATAGTACTGTAATAATATAATCTTTATCCTTAAATTTGCTTTGAAATGTTTCTACTTTCATTTTCTTTTCTTCTTTTCTTTCTGGTCTTCTAATAGTTTATGTTAACACATAAATGGTAAACACATGACATAACATGACAACATAACATAACATAACATAATATAACATAACATCATAACACATCAGTACACAGATGGCAAATACACAGTGAAAAATATACACAAATGGAAATAAAACCTTTACTCAGGTGTCACCAACTATACCATCAATGAATATTTGGTGGTTTTAGAGGTAACTATATGCCTCAACAGACAGAGCAAGGGACCTGGCATCAAGAATACCAGTCTCATACTTAAATGTCAGTGGAATGGAGATAAGCCTCTGAGACCTGCTTTGAGCTCTGCCCAAGCTGACTGCTGTAACGAAACCTGAGTCACATTGTGTGGTGGGAGGAGCTTGCCAAAGAGGTGAAACAGAATTGCTGAAGCAGGAAGTGAGAGTGAGGCAGAGCAGCTAGCTTGAGTGCGAGAGGGAGGAATTTTGCCAAGGGGAGCTTGTTTGTGGGGAGGCCCAAGAGAGGGAAAGTTTGGGGAAGTCAGTGCTCCCTGGATTGGTGATGTATATAAGCTTCTTTGTTGATATGGTGGAGCTGGCTTTCTGGAATCTGAATCAATATTTTGATTTTGCCTTTGAGGAAGAGAGTTATTTATATTTGGTAAATATCCTCTGGAAATACGCATGCATATTCATAGCAGCTGCGATGGGTATTACATATACTTTCTAGCAGCGTTACCTGGACAGGTCACTTAACCTCTGCCTCAATTTCCTCCTCAGCAAATTGGGGATAATAATACCATCTACCTGTCAAGGTTGTTGTGAAGATAAAATGAAATAATATTTTATAGTACCTTGTGAATCCTAAAGCGCTATAGAAATACTAGTCATTACTATTCACCCTCAAGCTATTAAACCTAGTATGTACTGCCAGCTATGTTTGTGCCAGGTAAATCTTGAACTCATCTAATTTGTGGTATAATTTTGGCATGATATAGATTTTGGAAACAATTTTTGTCTTTATTGCGACATTATACTATTGTAAAGATGTACTTTTTCTTTAATCTAATTGATTGAAAATTTTCATTGTCTATTTTCTATTTAGAAATTTATAGTACCTTTAAAATAAATTATGACATATAGGACATTAAATCAGGAAGTTGGCATATATTGTGAAAGACCAGACATGAGTTTATGTTGTCATGAATATTTTGAAAGCAAAAAATGTGATTTAGACCCTTTGAAAATAAGTTTTTAAAAATTTTTTTGGTTTATTTGTTTTGTTTTTAGAGTAAGGAAGCAATAATTGAGGTAAGTAGAAAATGACAAGCTTACTGAGTTTTCAAAGTTGTTGATAGCATTTGACAGATATCTAGGAGCTGACTAAGCTCCACACAAAGCTTTGTGATATAATAGAAAGAACTTGCATCTTAGTCAGTACTTTATTCTTAGCTAGCTATATGATCGTGTTAAAGGCCTCTAGTTTCTCTGGGTCTCAGCTTCCTCAACTATAAAATAAGGACTATCCAACTTAAAGTTGAACTTTTTAAAAAGTGGTCTAATGGTATTCTGGTATTTGAAAGAATGGAATTCAACTAGGGAAATTCTCAAGATTACATGTAGATGATTTACCTACTAGTTTAGGTGATTATCAATATCCATCTGTTTATTTACAGGTTTTATTGCTGCCTTTTGTTTTTATAATAGTCTTTTATCCATAGCTGTTTCCCCATGAATCGTTACTTGTAATAGTGAAAAACATTTTAGTAAAACCAACCAATATGATAACTCTATGGAGGAGGGGGGTGTATTACATGGTTAGACCAGCACTTCAGGAAAATCACTTTGGGAGCTGTGGAAGATGGATTGCAGTGGGGAGAGACTTGAGTCAGAGAAACCAACCAGAAGACTCACCTAGACTATTGTGTGAGTCAATGAAGGCTTACACTTGGGTGGGAGCAGTGTTAGAGGAGAGAAAGCGTGTTTAGTGCCTGTCGCACTGTGGACCTTTTTCCCACCAACCCATGACTTCATCCTTATTGACATAAATTTTTCTGCTGATGTCCTTTCAGACATATTGTCTTCCCTATTTGTCATAATCCACCAGTGATCGTCATTTTCATTCTCCCTCAATCACCTGCAAGAATCATCAGCTTAGACCTCAATATTATTCAAAGGGGTAATGATTTGGAATTCTGATTTCTCCTTTCTGACCACAATCTCCCATATTTTTAATTCTTTTACTTTGCTTCTCCTTCTAAATTAATTGATCATCCTCACTGTGATCTGTAATTTTTCTATCTTTCCCTGTTTTCCTAGTCCATTTTTTCTGACACATTTTTTTCATTCCTTTATAGTTTTGATTCTATATAATCGGTTTCCCTCTTTAAAAGTATCATTCTTCACCCTCAAATCCTTTGTCTCCTTATGCTTTTGCCATCCACAATCTGATAATCCTTAATTCTGGGATATCCTCCTCATCTATTTTCATTAATTTTACTCCTGGCTTCCTAAATGCTGCTTGGGGAAATATCCAGCCATGAAAACTCTCCATAGTCAAAAGCACCCTTTTACCAGTTGAAAAGTCTACCTTCTCAAAACTATATTGAAGCAAAAAGAAATTTTAAGAGAGAAAGTCAGAAAACCAAGCTAATAAATAAGAGGTCAAAGGAAAATATAGAGAGTTAACTGACAGAAATATACTTGACATTTTTGTACTTTTCACAATTTAAAAAAGTCAGCTTAAATCGCCTATTTATTTACTTGCCAGAGACTAATCAGGAGAATTGTTAACACATTCAGAGATTAGGAATTCTGGGGAATTGATCCAGAGCAAGCACCCGAAATGTCTAAAAGAGGCCTCTAAGTACAATGAAGGAAACTCTAATTTAAATATATGTTTTAGAAGTTTATTTATTTTTTAACATTGCAGTCATTCATAAAATCTTCTCCCTCAAACCTAAGCTCCCTTTGTAAAAAAAGAGAAAAATCCTTAAGCAAAAACAGGTGACAGTGATTACAGCTGACAAAGGTTATGGCAGCAAACAATATAGGCATATTCTACCTCCAGAGATCTCTTTTCTAAAAAAGGAATAAGGGGCTTCATTGTTTGTTTTCTGAAACCAAGTTCAATTAAGTCAATTACTGAAGAGGTTAGCTTCCTTTTAGTGTTTTTTTCATCCACGTTGTTGCTGTTGTGTATATATCCCTTTATTCATACTGCTTTTTCCACTCTGTATCAGTTCATACACATCTTCCCTTGCTCCTCAGAATTTCCTGTATCTGTTATTCCTCACTTAACAGTAATATTCCATTATATTCTTTTTTTTGGAGGGATAAGGCATTCAGGTTTAAGTGATTTGCCCAAGATCACACAACTAGTGTCAAGTGTTTGAGGCTGGATTTGAACTCAGATCCTCCTGACTCCAGGGCTGGTGCCCTGTCTGTCTGCTGTGCCACCTAGTTGTCCTCCAGTATAGTCTTATGACATTTTCCTACCCAATTTTCAATCAACAGATGCCTATTTTAAAAATGTGCTATGATTATTAGAGTAGCACTTTTTTGTGATATACATACATACATACATACATAAACATATGTACATATATGCATATGCATAAATCTATCTATCTATCTATCTATCTATCTATCTATCTATCTATCTATCTATCTATCTATCTAATCTACCTAACTGTAGCTAGGTGGTACACTAGATAGAATTCCAGACCTCAAGTCAGGAAGACTCATTTTCCTGAATTCAAATCTGGTCTCAGACACTTGGTAGCTGTGTGACCCGGGGCAAGTCACTTAACTTTGATGCCTCGGTTCCCTCATCTGTGAAATGAGTGTGAGGAGGAAATGTGAGATCCAGTATCTTGGCCAAGAAAACCCCAGATGAGGTCACAAAGAGTTGGACATGACTGAAATACACACACACACACACGCATGCGCGCGCACACACACACATACACACACGCACACCCTTTCTTTCTGTCTTTGACTTTCTTGGCAGTATATGCCCATAGTCACCTTTTTCTCATTATTCTAAGTTATATAGAAGAACATACAATAAATTCTTAGCTTTATCAACAGTTCTGTAGTGGACAGAGGGCACTCATAATTTGGAGAGGGTTGTATGTGTCTACCAAAAGGACTGTGGGGGGAGTACAGAGGGCAGTCTTCACTAGTTCCATTTTGCATAACCCTTTTTATTACAATTCCTATTTATTATTTTTAAATGAAATTTTAGACAGAATATTTTCTTAGAGAAAGATAAAACTTTTCAAGGAAATTTTAAAAATTTCCTTGACAATGTTAACTGTCTAAAAATTAGAATAGTAAAGGCATTTCTATAGAACTTTAAGAGTTGCAAAGTACTTTTTATTCACTATCTCATTTGGTCCTCGCACAAACCAGGTGAAGTGTAGGTACTATTCTTATCCCCATTTTATAGATGAAGAAAGAGGTGAAAAGACTTGCCCAGGGTCATGCAGCTAGTATCTTCTTGACTCATTGTCCATCACTCTATTTACTTCATAGGGTTAGCTAGGTGGTGCAGTGCATAGAGCACCAGTGCTGGAGTCAGGAGGACCTGAGTTCAAATCTCACCTCAGACACTTGACACTCACTAGTTGTGTGACCTTGGGCAAGTCACTTTACCCCAATTGCCTCATCCTGAGTCATGTCCAGTCATCCTGATGAATATCTGGTCACTGGATTCAGATGGCTCTGGAGGAGAAGTGAGGCTGGTGACCTGCACAGTCCTCCCTCACTCAAAACAACGTCAAGTGCAAGTCATGTCATTATTTTTCTGATGACATGGTCTTCTTTGGCAACAAAGGACGAACACACATTCACTTCATAACCTGTCTGCTCACTGCATTGTAAGCTTTTTAGGGAAGAAACTGAATAGACACTTAGTAGATGCTCAGTAAATATTATTGAATTTTTGTTCTTTCTCTCGGAATCTAGCTCTATGTATGCTCAGTAATGGATAGATTCTAGGATAATGCTTTGGTATCTGTAATGGACACTGTGCTTATGGTTAACAACCAAGGCAAAGCTCTATATTTCAGAAAGTTTGTGATTAAATGATACTACTGAGGCACTCACTAAAACCTCTCTGGGCTTCAGTTTCTTCATTTGTAAAATTATTATTTTTAGATCATATGATCTTTTGAAGAAAGTTCCTTATGAATATAAAATTCTGTGTATCTCTATGTAGAGATTAGTCTTATTTGCTTGGTACTGGAAGGAAGAGACAGGGGAGGCACAAATTTCAGCTCAATATGAAGGAAAAACTTCATACCAGGGGTATTCCAAGTGAAATGATCTGTCTTAGGAGGTTGTGAATTTGTCATCACTGCAAATTGTTAGGGCAGAGATGAGAAGAAAACTCATCAAAGATGCTATAGATTCTTTTTCTGTGATTCATGCTTCAGGAAAACAAACCTAGATGAATGCTGAGGTTTCTTTCTATCCTAAAATTCTGTGAGTCTGTGTTTTATTCCAGTGGCAAGTGTAGTATGTCTGTTATTCTTAATGTATATGTAAAATATTTTTGATATTTTAAAATTATGTGAAGAAGATTATAGAAAATCTTGCCTAGTGGTATTTGAGTGGTAATTCATCAAAGAAAATTTGAAAAACTGGGTGGAAATAGTGACAAGCCAAGAAAGACTGAGCATCTAAGGGTACATCACTCATTTCTGCTTGCTTAACTATATGAGAGTTGGAACACAGCATCAGAGAGGATGCAAGAATTTGGAGACACCAATTTTGAGTCAAGAAGAGGTAGAAACTCTGGATTTATACAACAGGGGGACATTTGGGTTAAGATTAAAGTCCACTGTTTCTCAGTCCCTTTTCCATTTGAGGAAACAAAGTCTTTGAAGATATGGATTGCTTTATTCTTTGTGTTTGTGTCTTCAGTACCCAGAATAATGTATACAACTTAGTAGATACTTTAAAAAAAACAAACAAAAAACCTGCTTGTTATTTGACTGATTTTATTCAGCCATGAGGTGTGAGTAAACCTAAAAAGCTAAAATTTTTTTTCTGACCAATTAGGTGAAAATTGAACTAAGAGGCTCAAGAGGAAATAGAGGATAATGGAGTTTAAAAAAAAAGCTCAGAGAAACAGTTAAGAGAAGAGTTAAAAGGGCAGAAATGATTTTATCCTAGGACACTCTCTGTTCTTAGTGTAGCCTGGCTGAGCAGAGACTTTCAGAGCCTTTGGATGAGAAGACAGCATCTAAGACGTCTGAATGACAAAGCATTTGACAGAGACTAGCTGAAGAATGCTGTGGGTGGGTTTCTATGGTAGATAGTTTTACCAATCAAAAACCCATCTTCCCCCTTGCTCTAGAACCCCAAGGTTTAGGCATTTTGTGGAGGACTGAGGTTAAAGTAGCCCTGAAGATAGAACTTTAGTTGAGGTTTAGAGGTAAGAAATGGATATCAGAAGACACTAAATTAGCTGCAGCTAATAACCCCCTCAGAGGAGAAGCAGCTTCTTTACCCCAGAACCCTCGTACTGGGTGGTAAAGATTACTCAGAGTTAGGTCAAAATGCTGTGCCATCACATCACATCGATAGTGGATGTTATATAGGGTATAAAGTGACCCAGAAAATAGCTGGAACTTATTACTATTTGAAGTAGAGAAAAGTGCCTGGGAAAGAAGGGGAACATAGAAGAGTGATGCCAGGAGAAAAGTAGACTCATTAGAGATTATCAGTAGAAGACATCTGTTGATTTGCAGCATGGCAGTGTGAATGGTTCCCTCTTCCTCCCTTTCTTGGTTTCCAAGAAGATGCTTTGGTCATCCATGTTCCCATTATGTGTATCTCTTCATGAAAGTCATGCCATGAGTACGATATGTTCCTCATAGGTAGATGTTCCATACATAGAAGAAAGTTCACTTTTCTCATTGAGTCCATTTATATATGTGGGGGAGTGAGATCAAGGTTTGTCAGAGGAATGACATTTTACTTGTCATTTCATTTTAGATGCCTTTGTTTTGAACAAAATGTGTCCTATGACTAACTGGTAAAAAATAAAACACATTCATGTGGGCTTTCTAAGCTATGTTTTGGAAAGTATTCCTGCCCACATGATGCCTAGGAACTAGAATAAATAAATGAAGCTTGATTTCTTTCTGTCTGTATCTGTCTCTGTCTCTCTCCCATATAGCTCTAATTCTGAGTGGATTTGGGTGAGAAATTTATTCCTGTTGAGACAGTAATAAGCAGGTTGTAGGAGGGTTTAAGAATGCCACTAGATCTGAGAGCCATGCCAATGCAAAATTATCTTGAAAGAAAAGTTTGAGTATATGTTTGAGCATCTCTCTGACAAGGCTGGTATGAGGAGAAGGAACTAGAAGGACAGCTTAAGCTTTATCTGTGGCTAGATTTTTGTTCTGTATCAGCAAACCATGTAAACTTGTTTATTTCTATGTTTCTATAAATTTGATTTTTATATGCATATTTTTATGTACTTATGTGTGTTTATACATGTGTGTGTGTTTTCTCCTGTTTTTTTTTAGAGTTCCTTGTTTTACAAATTTCATGCCATTTTTAACTGAACTAAGAGCAAAGATTTTTTTCTATACTTTGGCCAAAGTAAGTCAAGGGAATATATGTACACTTTCTAGAAAGGAAATGAGTATTGAATACTTACTGTGTGCCAGGAGTGGTGCTAAGCACCTTATAAATATCTCCTTTGATACTCATATCAACCCTGGGAGGTAGGAGCTATTATTATCTTTGTTTTACAGTTGAAGAAACAAGTAGACAGAGGTTAAGTGACTTGATTAAGGTCCTACAGCTAATATATTTCTGAGGTCAGATTTGAATTTAGGTCTTTCCTTATTTTAGGCCCAGCACTCTATCTAATGTACCATCTAACTGCCTCTGGGCCACATGCAATAGGGCCAAAGAGCTTCTGATCCCAGAAAGAGCTAGCTGGAGTTGGTACAATGTAGAAAACTTAGGAGTTTCATAGATAAATCGGGTCACTTGCAGAAGTTGTTCACTTCCTGAATTTACTGTCACAACACGTATTTCAGAAAAGAAATGCTTCAACATTGTTAGAAGATAAATTTTTAAAAAAAAAATTATTTTCTGGGCACAGTTCATCTACTTGTTAGAATTACTTTAAGTTTTTGAGAGTTCTGTGATCCCACTGATCTGAGTTGTCTTTTCAATAATGATGATCACATCCATGCTTATCTATCTTGTGTACTGTTGCCCATGTCCTACCATAAAACTTCTTCTGGGAATATACCCATTCTTCTGGGGAGCCTTTAGCTAGCTCTCTTGGAATGGCTTGGATATTAGAGGATCCCACCTGCTATCTGCTATCCTGTCACTCTTCGCATAGTTGATTCATATTTTCTCCCAGTTGTAATTTTTTTCCATGATTCTCTTTATACTATTTCCTCTGAGCAGTTCTTTGTTTGCAGCATGTTGTTGTCTACTCATGCCCTTCATGCATCTCTCCATCCTTTTAGGTAATCCTCCATTTTAATTATTCAGTGACTAAACTATTCAATGAGTTTCAACCATATGTGGTAGTATTATTAAATGCATGCTGCTGGGTGGCATGTTACTATGTATAAAGACTATGCTGATGAGTTTGCTGCAAAATTAGAGTTGGGGCATTATCAAATCTGTTTTAACAGTGTATTTGGATTCTTTCCTTCCTCCTCTTGTACCTGAAGTAGAATGTGTGTGTGTGTGTGTGTGTGTGTTTGTATGTTTGAATGTGTGTATGCAAATATGTATATATATATGTTAATACATTATGAATTAGTAAATGAATTTATGGAAACTTTTAATTATTCTCAGTAAACTTACTTAAAAAAAAGTACATAACAAAATGCAAGTTTACCTATTTACCTATTCTAACCACAGTGGCTTACTTAGTTAGATTAGTGTAAGGAGTGTTTATAATGAAGATATGGAGTATAAAATATTAAGTTAAATAGTTCTTAATAATAATTATGACCAACTCATTGTGTTTCAAATTGATATTTTATTGTGCTATAAATCTTCCAACATTTTTTCCTGTATAAGTATTAAAGCACATATTTAAATTCTTTGCTGATGGGGCTTTCCATGTATGAAGCTGTAGGAGGAAGTTACTCTCATCAATCAGGAAAAAAAAAATGTTTTTTTATAGAGAGAGCTGCTCTTCTTGACAACTAATTTCCCTTGTTCTTGTTCCTCTGCAGTGTTCCATTTTCCCTGGGACCATTAAAATGTACATGGTTTTAATACTCTCAAACAAATTAATTGGTAGGAGGGATAGTAGGCACCCTTAGGGAGACTACTGGTGATCTAACAATGTCATGTCATTGCAGAGAATGCAAAAGCTGTGTCCATGTAGGTTAGCCACCCTTCAGTGAAACTAGCCAATGCCTACTGGCCAAGATCACTTCTACAACCTCTGTGCAGAGGCAAGACTACCGAATGGTTAGTGTTTAATTTAGCTGTAATCACTTAGCCTATTTTTTTCTTCTGTTTCTCTGAATTGGTGCATCTCTAGCAGCTGCCATCTCTGCTTGACTCTGGTATCCCTGTGTTTCTCATTAAACTTGGGGTGAAATGATCATAGGATCATGGCTGAAAGGAGTCTTAGAGATCATCTGTGGGATGTGAAACTACTCTGAAAACTCTGAGACTAATTTTGATTAAATTTACCAATATTGGTAATATATAGGGAGGAATAGTCAGAACAGAGGCTATTTTTTGCCACCGTGGAATCAGTTTACTTTATTAAAATTACAACTAGAAATCAACTACCACACAGTTAACCAAAAAGTTGAAGTTCAAATATTCTAGGGACGACCTTACCCTTTCCACATGTGTGGATTTTCATCCTGAAAAAGCTTTCAACCTAATGAATGAGTCCAAAATTCTGATTTTTCTGGGGTCAGCCCAGGCACTCTCCTTTTCCATAAATCCTAACTGAATTCTTTTTCATTGTAAATCCTCTCTCACTTTACAAATATGTTTATTCATCTGTGCTCACATTACAGCCTCCCCTCAACCCCCAATAGAATATAAGCTGCTTGAAGACAGGGAATGACATATTTTTTGTGCCCAGGGCATAGAACATCATAGTCCCTTATTTCACTGAATCAAGTAAGAAAATAATTCAGTACTAAATTGTGTGGTATTCCTTGTCTCTTCAGTGAAAGGAGAGATAACTGTAGACTTCATGAAGGCAGTAAGATTATAGCTTGGTCTTTAAAGAGGAGTGAGCTTTTTTCAGGCAGAGAGATGCAGGGGAAAGAGATGTCTAACCACAGGAATACCACAGAGATGGGACCAAGAATTAAATTTCTTAAAAAAAACAAAACTGGAATATTATCTCACCTTGCTTCTTTCTCTTTATTCTCAAGCCCCTCTCACTCACAGCTGTTAGAGCACCCTTCAAAACTGTTCAATGTCATAGACAAGAAAGCAAGTATTAGATACCACAGCTTTGTGAAAAACCAAATGTAAAGTGTATAAAGGCACCACTTGTCTTGCAGAAGCACAGTACTCAATAAGGCCATGTTCAATGAATTGCTGCCTTTCTGACAGAACGGATGAGGCAGAGAGACACTATTAACAGTAATTGTAGACTGTGAGGGATGTGGCTTTCACAGCAGGGATTTGTCAAGCTAGCCTGGATTTCATTTAGGAAAACTGTAAGCAGTTTCCTGAGCCTGTCTACATGGGCTGGCATAAACGTTTCTCACTGTTGCCATGGGCTAGCATATATATATGGCCTTCCCTTTGAGCTGCTTCATACTGACTGTCAATTCATTATTGGCTAGATCTGATAAAAGTCCTGCCAAAGAATCTTTCTGTTGCATAGAATAAGGGAAGCAACTAACGATAAAATGCTTAATCTTGAGAAAAAAAGTGGTGAAATCTGGTTTCTTTTTTCCTCTTGGCAGGTTCAGTTGATATTGCCTTGGATTTTTATAAATGTGCTTTCTGCCCTTGCCTTTTCCCTCTTTTCTTTTATTGTCATATTGACAAGGGCCTGTGACCTTCTGACTTGCACAATGTTGAAAGAGAAAGTCATTCATTTTGAAAGGGCTGTTTTAAAGAATAATTGACTGACAGAGATGGAACCTACCAGTGGGAGATTAAAAAAAAAAAAGTCCTGCAGATGGCAAATGAATAGAAAACTGATACTTATTAACATTAAAAAAAAATTACTGAAAGAAACTGATGACAAGAAAGCTTTGATTTACTAAATAACCAGGAAAAGCTGTAATGGAGGCAACTTCTCTAGATTTTCTCAAAGACTATCTGCAGAAAAGACTCCAGATGACCCTAAGAAGTCCAGGGCACCATTTATTTGCAGGATATGTAATCTTATCCTGGGGAGTTATTGTAATTAGTAGTGTCACTTTTTTGTATGCTTATTACACACTTGAAAAGTAGTAAACCCAAAGAAAAGTAGTAAAACCCTACTAAAAAACAACTTGATGTTCCACAGCTTCAATGTCATACTGTCAATTACATTCCTTGTGTACATATAATGATTCATGGGCATCTCTAGAACTAAATGCCATGAAAAGCCTAAAATGCAATAGTATTTCTATATCTCAACCCCAGGGTTCTTCAGTATATTGAAAATTGCAAGATCAATTTTAAAAGGCAGAAAGCAACATCTATTCCAAAGCAATATTCCAGAACTATTAGCAAGCTTTTCTTTAAAAGAGAATCATTTTCAGGAAGTAATTTTAGCAATGGACTTTTAGGATTGCATTAAATGTAAATGATAAGGACTTAAAATTAAACAAATAAAAAGGACAATGATTTTCTTGAGTCAGGGTCATAACATGGAAATATGGCACTATTTCACTCCTGGTATAGCCAATCCCGGCTCACAGCTTTAAGGAATAATGAAGCAACTGTTAAATATAAAATTAAAAATGTGCCAACCCTACTGGACCAAATGAAATAACACAGATAGAAATGTTAGAGAGATCTGCAAAGAGTCACAACATGAAATGCTCAACACCTTACAATAAAAGGGATGAAAACCTGCTATAAAGTGCAGTGCACTGGGCAGGTGATACTACCTTTGGTATACACCTCTCCCTTTTCTTTTATTTAGGAATGTGACTACACATGGAAACCAAGCAGTGTGGAAGGTTTATGTTGCTTATGATGTGAAGCAAGAACTACAATGTCTTTCTCAAGAATGGTAGGGTTTAATTATGAAATCTTGATCTTTCTTTATGTGCTTGTAAAGGTGTTAAATCAGGTTACAGCATTATTTCTTTAGTGGAGCCACTTAGGGAAGAAGTTGTTGGTAGAACCTGGTTCCTATGAGGGGATGTCAGTCTTAAGATTGCATTTTGCTTGTAAGCCTTAGGGGGATAAAACTGGATTTATATGGATTTGAGAGGTTATGGTGTATAGTGGACAGCAAGTTGGACTTGGAAGACCTGGGATCAGATCTTACCTCTGACATTGATTAGAAGTGTGACCATGCACCAGTCACTACCTCTTTGACCTCCAGGCAACTCTTTAAGGTCATACGTTGTATCACTTAATCAATATGGATCAAAATCACAGGTTTTTGATGAATTCACTTATCTAGAGCTATAGAATCATCTCTTTCTGTGGAATGAAAGGCTTTGTTCCTGTTGAGAATTTTAGTGATCAGAATGAGGTGGTAATTTTGGTGGTGGGATAAAATGGAACTTTTAGCCCCACAGAAATCACATCTTATAGTTACTAATCTGTTCCTTCCACCAGAAAATGAGTAGATTACAGTTGGATTATTTAGTAAGTAAAAGTAAAAAAAAATTGGTGAAAAATGTAGTTTCCCACAATGTACCCTGGAGTCACAGATGTTTCAGACAAAGGTAAGAGTCTACCTAAGAAAAAAGCCAAAGCAATTTCCAAAATGGCAGGCCATCAGGAAGTTTCTAGAGGACTTCAGATAACTGTTTTTTCCTCAACAGTGTGGAATAATGCTTACAATTTTACCAATTCATTTGCCATTTTGTGAGTTATCCTTTGAAATGGATAGAAATTTTATCGTTCAGTAATAGAAAAACAATGGAATCTATGTGGTAATGAAATATATATCCTTGACATAAGGTAAAATTTCTTGAGTTAAAATTCGTCATAGAATGGGCTCCCTCGGAGGTTAATGAGAACTTGCTTGTAGGAAGTGTTTGAGTGGAGGATAGATGACCATTTGTTGCCTGTGTTCTTGTTCTGGAATGGATTGATCCAAATAACTACTGAGGTCACATCCAAATCTAACATTGTAGCCTGTATATTTGGAACCTACACAGTGTCAGAATATCCCCTTTGGAGAATTTGTGGAAGACTCTATGAACCTAGGAGTCTCACTGTATGAGAAGTTGTCAATGGTGACCATTTGTACCTTTAGAAGACACTGATCAGATAGGAGATCCACCAAAAAATGGTAGTATCGAAGAAGTTCTGGTGAGAAACCATTCATTCTCAGAAAAAGAAAAGAAAATCATTTGTATGTGCATTATATTGTGTGTGGTTCCCATGATTTTAGCTTAGACATGACTATGTTAGTAGCATTAGGGTTGTTTAGTCTAAGTTTTAAAGGGTACATTATAGGTGTTGTGCTGCAAGTTTTCATTAGCTCACTGTCATTGAAAGAAACTTCATAATCATAATGAAATTGAACTTGTTGGAGGAACTTATAGATGCTTATTAGTTTAAAAATACTTTGCACAAATCTCATTAAAAATAGTATAGTAGTTTGAAAATTCTATTTTTAAATTGACGAGAGTCATGACAGAATAAGACAGCGGGTTATACAAATACGTATTTAAGAATGAACTAAAAACGTAATTTACAATTATGGTTTTATATTATAGATAACATCTGCCTACCTATTCTCTGAATAAACTCTATGGTTTTATTCTCCTCAGTTTCATTTTGTGGTGTTTGGTGATGTTATTAAAGTTGATGTTCAATGAAATCAAATTTGTAACAACTTTGCTATCAAATTTTGTTATAAGTTGTATCTCTTCTTAAAAAATGTGGATCAGATGTTTAAAGGAACCATGAAATTCAGGCTTTATAGACTACCAGTCATGATGAATTTATTCTTTTGAGATAATTTTATTTTGCAGATTGCCTGCGCTTGCTACAAATTCTTGATGCTAATGCTCATTTAAAAAGTGGGATTTGGGGTTTTTCCAATTCATCCTTGCCAGACACTTCTGTATGAGAATTAGCTTTTGTCATTCTTGGGGTGTAAGAGATGCCCCAAGAGTACATCATCTCATTAATTCCCTGAAAAAGCTCTTTTGCAGTGTGATAACTTCATGTCCACAGGATTTCCTGAAGGCTTTGTATCAAAGCCTAAGTGTCCAATTTTATTTCACACTTACTGGTACTATTTTTTCATATTTACATCAGAGATTTTAATTTTTTTTCATTCTTTGCTCTTACGTTCAAATATTTGAAGAGTGGTATTGATTGTGATTTTCTAAACCACTGAATAAAGGCCAAATTATAATAGTTGCCTTTACACTATCCAATGTAATTCTTTTTCCCATGCTTCTCAACTCTCATGGAAGGTAGTAAGGTACAGTGGCAAGAGTCCTGAATCTGGAGCCAGAGTATTTAGATTCAAATCCCAGCTCTCAGAGTTATTATGTCCAGGTCACCTTGGGCATGTCATATAACCTCCTTAAGTCTCAGTTTCTTCATCTGTAAAATGAGGGGGTTGGATTGAATGGACTTTGAAGTCCCTTCTTGCTCTACATAAGTAAGCCTATGATACTATTATTAATATATATATATATATATATATATATATATATATATATATATATATATATATTTAGGGTGAATAGACTGAGTTGGTGCTTGTTGTAACTAAGACTTGAGCAATGACCAATAGGTAAAATGGGCCAGAACCTGAAAAGTAAGTCCTGGAAGACTAGACAGATCTAATGATTGTAGGTTCAAATTCAACATTTGACACAACCACCTCTTTGACCTTAAATCTCCTTGTGCCTTAATCTCATCATCCATAAGATGAGGGGTTTATGCTAGATAGCTTCTGAGGTTCCTTCTAGCTCTACATGGATGGTCCTAACATCAGACAGAGATCAGGGCTCTGAAAATGAAATCAAGACCAGAGATTGATTTTCTTTCCATGTTGAAGTACAAAGAATGGTGACCTAGGAATCAGGAGAACTGAGTGGTTCTAATCCTTTTTGTATCACCAACTGTCTGGACAAGTTGAGTGTAGTTATTTGATCTAACTAATCTCAGTAGGTTTCCTCATATTGAACTAACTGATCTCTAAAATCTCTTCCCTATCTTCTTTCATATAAGAGGAACTCATTAAATACGTATTTCATCTTGCCTTGTTTTACTTTATTTGCTGAACAAATTGGCCTATGTAGCATTAAACTGAGGACCTTGACTTCATTTTGAATGACTACTTAAAGTATTTTCTCTGTGATCTGAGAGTTCTTGAATTTGGCTCTAATATTCCTGGGAGTTATTATTTGGGAATTTCTTTCAGTAGGTGACTGCTGGAGTGTTTTGATTTTTATACACTTTGGTTCTAGGATAGACAACTTTCAACTTTCCTTCATAATTTTTTGAAATATGATGTCTAGCATTTTTTTTCTTGAACATAGATTTCAGGAATTCCAATATACCCCCAATTACCTCTTCCCTCTGTTTTCTAAGTCAGTTGTTTTTCTAATGTGATATTTCAAATTTTCTTGTTTTTTTTATTCTTTTAATTTTGATCTATTTCTTTTTTATGTCTCATAGAGTTATTTTCTAGTTACTCAATTCTGATTTTTAAGGAATTATTTTTTTTCAGTGAGCTTTTGTACATCTTTTTCCATTTTCCAATTCTGGATTTTTAGGTGTTTTTTCTTCAGTTTCTTTTTGTGCCTCTTTTACCAAGCTGTGAATTGTCTTTTTATAATTTTCCTGCATCATTCTGTAGCACCAGTGTGATATTCACAGTGCCTAAGGTGGCCATGAACTTTGAATTGTGAAATACAACAGACTCCCCACATGGGAGGCAGAACCTCCCATGGTCATAGACCTCTTCTTCTGACTTCCTAAGCAGTCTCGGGCTAGAAAAAAAAAAAAATCTAACCCTGACCTTTTCTTGACTTTGCCAGTCCAGAATTTGATTTGAGGCATTATTTTAAAATTGTTTGAAGGGGAATGTTGGAAGAGTTTGGATTCTTGTCTACTCTACCATGTTGGCTCCACTTCAACAAATCCCGAAATTAAGCCCTTTTAGGCTGTAAATTAAGCTCCTTTAGGGCAAAAAAAATAGCTGTGATCACTACAATCAGATGGCTAGAAAATGTTACCTGAGCCTTAAAGTTATGATTAAGTTTCTTAATTTAGCCTTCTTCTAATCCCACTTGAAGTCCATGGTCCCACCGATCATGTATACTAGTTTTAAAAAAATTAATTTAACTCCTGTCAAATTCCTGATTGCCAGATTGCATTCTTTCAAACCATTTTAAGTACTCTATATCTAACAAAAAAAATGGAGTGTAATCTATTACAATAGGCCACAACATAGCAACTTTTATGTCATGCTATAGATAAGGTCTTGTCATGGAGAGTGGTATAAGCACCCTACAGTGTTATACTACAGACTTCATACTTCTGCAGAGTCAATGTGATCACAGTGCCTATGGCAGCACAATTCTGAATCTTGAAATACAACAGACTCTCTATATGGAAGACTGAAAGAAAACATTAATTCAGACACTAGAAAGTCAAATCCCAACATCAGAAAGCCAAATCCATCATAGTAACAAAAAAATCCATACACAATAACAATGCAGAGGGCAACATCATCCCCAACCCTTTCCTCTGTTTGGCTTGCCATAAACCAGCTCCCTTAAACAAATCACAAACAGGCTTCCTTAAACAGTCACAAATAAGCTTCTCACTCATGCTAGCCAGCCAGCCTGCTTCCTCTCTCTCCCTCAGTTCTGACTTCTCTCTGATCAATTTCCTCTGAGCTCTGCTCCACCCTTCCTGTTCAGCAAACTTTCCACTATAGACTTCATGTGACTCAGACTTCCATGTGACTCAGGCAGATCACATGGGCCTATTAATGAATAGGAAATGTCTTCCCATTTAAATTACCATTACTTCTCACCTAGGTGTGTCAAAAAATCCATTTCTTTCTTGGTTTGGCTCACTTATCCAGTGTGCTCTTGCACTAGTGGGTATCAGTTTCCAGGGACAGACCACCACACAGAGTTATATTCACACTATGTCAGGATCCTTGGGATATCTGGATTGTGGGAAATCTATTTCTACTCACTACTCTATTTTTTCAGTCTCATCCAAAGTGTTTTCTATTTACGCATTTACTTACTTAAAATTCTACAATTTTGTGTGCTTAAAACTGTATCTCTAGTCACATTTTTCCAGTTTTTGATATATTTAGACCATCAAAATGTTTACATATAAATGAGGTATTAGTCTACATTTTTGCAAGTAATTTAAATTTTTATGGGTTTACCAGTTATTTTTTGTCTAAATCTCATCTAAAAACTATTTTGTCATATATATATTGTACTAATTTTAATTAAACCAAAATTATTTTCATGCTCCTTTTAGTGATAATAATGCTAATTTATGACAAAGGCAATATATTACCTCATTTTCTGGTTTAATTTTTTTCTTTACACAAAAATACTTTTATGCCTTTATCACATACAACTCTCTATATGCAAAGAACAGCACCTCAAAAATATGTATCTTACAAATGCATTGATTACTCTTATATTTTCTAATTGTTGCTAACATTCTCTAGATATTTTTTTCAGTATAAGTATAGTCTGAAGTTTTTTTCCCCATATGTTTTTGTCATTGTTACCTCCCTCAGGTACTTTCTATAGCAGTCCTTCAATACCCCCATATTTATGTCATTTCCATTATGGATACCTCTATATATGCTTGGCATAGTTTAGTTGCTATCCTTGCCTTTATTCTCTTTAGTGCTATTTCTAGCTTCTATAGAGGCAAATCTAAGACTCTGATGCTAGGTTCCAAATGTGATTGCACTATCCTTGATGGAGAAAACAATTTGTTATAGTAATTTTTATACATTTTTCATTTTGCTTTCTTTTTGTTGTGTCAAGGAAGTGACATATAGTATATATATATAAGGGTCTGAGGATCAATGGAGATAATAAGCACCTTAAGTACTCTATAAATGTTAGCCATTTTAGCTAATTGTTATTCTCTTTCCATGTTTCCCTGATGTCCTTCAAATGACTTTGATCAGTTGAATGTCTTGCCAAGCCTTCTTTAATTTGGTTTTATTCTCCACTGCTTCTCTTTGCTCTATGAGATGATACTACTCATAATTATCCATCATCTTCCTTTGTAATAATCATAATAGCTAACATTTATATAACACTTTTAAGTTTTATGAAGTACTTTATATATTTAAATTCATCTGTTCCTCATAAGAAGTAGATGTTATCTCAGTTTTGAGGAAACAAGGGTTGAGAGAGCTTAAATGCCTTATCCAGATTTATAAAGCTCTTAAGAGTCTGAGGCAGTATTTTAACACAGGTATTCCTAAATTTAAATTCAGGACTCTACCCAATGTGCCTTCCATTTGCATACATGCACACACACATGTATACACACATGTATACACACATATATGTATGTATGTATGTATACGTACACACACATATGTATGTATATAAAACTTTGGAGGCCACCTTTTTCTATTTTGCACCTAGGTCAACATTTGCTGACTAAGGTACTTTCTGGACTCTTGATTGTAGCAATTAATTTATATTGATTACACTTCTTTATAAAATTATTATAATTGGCCTTCATGTCATTTCTGTCATCTGTTGCCTATGTGAAATTGTCAGTTACTTGTTTTAATAATTCAGGGTTGAGTTTTCTCAATTGTATACAGTATATTTTTCTCATTATGATTCTTTCTTCTTGCTTTTTACTAAATTGGATCTAAGCCCTGACAAGTGAATGGTTAGGTTGATTCAAGAGTAATTCCCAAATCAATAATAAGCTTTTTCCTTTTTTGTCAAGTTATATTATTTTTCAGCTTTTGCAGTATTATTTGGTGATTGTCATGTCTAGTACCTAACTACCATTTTCTTTCATTTTTTTTTTTTTGGCATTGATTTTATTTTCAGCTCTGAATTCTCCCCTGCTACCTTCCTAAACCTTCCTTATTGAGAAAGCAAAATAAATAAAATTCATTATAAGCATATATAATCAAGCAAAACAAATTCCCATTTTAACAATGTCAAAAAAATAAGCTTCAATCTGTGCTCTCTATTTGAAGTAAGATTTTCCTATCAGTTGTTCACTTAGCTGTTTTTAGAAGTTTCTTGAATTCTTAAAAGAAAATAGTATTCCATCAAGTTCATATACCCCGACTTCTTTAGCTGCTCCCAAATCATAGATATTCCTTAAGTTTCCAATTATTTGCCATTGCAAGAAAGAGCTTTTAAAAATCTTTTTGTAAATATCTGTCCTTTCATTATTTTCTTTGGAGTGTAACTCTAGTAGTAGAATCACTTGGATAAATGGGACCACACAGTGAAATATCTTTTGGAGTATGATTCCAAATTGCTTTCTACCATGGCTTGAATAGCTCATAGTTCCACCAAGAGTGAATTAATGTACCTGTTTTCTCATAGTCCCTCCAGGATTTCTTATTTTCCTACTTTGTCATTTGATGAGTATGAAATAGTACCTCAGAACTGTTTAATTTGCATTTGTCTAGTTATTGGTGACTTGAAGATATATATGTATGTATGTATACATTTATATATATATATTTTAAGATGGCTATTGATAGCTTGGATTTCATTCTTTGAAAACTTACTGTTTATATCCTTTGACAACTTATTATTTGGGGAATGATTCTTATTCTTATAAACTTGTCTCATTTCCATAGGTAAATTAAAAATGAGACTCTTGTCAGAGGAATTCGCTCTGAAAATGTTTTCTCAATTTCCTACTACTCTTCTAATTTTAGAAATTAGAAAGATTTAGAAAATCTTCTGATTTTGTTTGTGTAAAAACTTTAACAGTTTTATGCATTCAGAATTGTGCATTTTATTCCATCAATCTCTTTCTTTTTCTTATTTTGTCATAATATCTTTCCCTGTCCATAGATATGACAGGTAATTTCTTCTATAATTTATGATTCTAATCTTAATGTCTAAATCATACATACATTTGGATCTTGTCTTGGTATACATTGTGAGATATTGGTCTATAACTAGCTTTTGATAGACTATTTCCTAGTTTTCTCAACAGTTTTTTTTTTGTCAAATAGTGAGCTCTTGCCTCAATAGCTGAGATATTTGGATTTATAAAACAGTAGACTCTTGTGCTTATTTGCTTTTGTATATACAAAACACTGTTTCTTACCTAATCAACCTCTCTACTTCTTACTCAGTACCAGATTATTTTGATGATTACATATATATTGTATAGTTTGAGATCTAATACTGCTACATCCCATATCTCATTGTGTTTTCCATGAACTCTGTTGATATGCTTGATCATTAGTTTCTACAGATAAATTTGGTTATCATTTTTATGGGTTTATAAAGTAATCTTTGTGATGTATTTCTATTGTCCATTTGCTAATTTTGCTTTTTAAAAAATGCATCAATATTTAGTTGGGATATTTGTCTTCAGTTTTGTTTCTCTGTTTTAACTCCTCCTGCTCTAGGTATCAAGACCATCCCTTTTTTCCTCTTATTTTCCCCAACATTTCATGTAATATTGGAATGAATTGTTCTTTAAGTGTTTGAAAGGATTTGTTTGCAAATCCAACCACCTGGTCTTTTTTTTATTTTCTCTTTGGGAGTTCATTTATGGCTTGGTCAGTTTATTTTCCTCAGATAGGGTTATTTAACTCAATTTCCTATTCTTTACCTGTTCTTTTCTAGAAGACATAAACACATAGGACTTTTTTGTAGTGTACTAGTCTTTGTTAAGTTTCATGCCTACTCCCTGAATCATACTTTCCCAAATATTTCCTCCTGTTTTTTTAATTTTATTTTTTCTTACTTTTGCAACTAAGTATATTGATGTAACATATTGTATATATTACATATATACAATTGTATATATTGTATATTGATGTAATTTTTTCATAATCTAATATTTTATTTTTCCCAATGACATGTAGAAACAATTTTAACATACTTTTCCCACACCAGTTTTTCAGTTCTACAATTTCTTCCTCATACCCTCCTCCCTATCCCCACTGAGAAGGCAAGCAATTTGACGTAGGTTATATATCTGTAGCCATGCAAAACACAAGTCATTCTGTGAAAGAAAACTCTGACTAAAAAATCCAGGAAGGAAAATAAAGAAAGCAAAAAAAAAGTTGCTTTCATCTACATTCAAGGCTTTATCAACTCTATCTCTGGAGATGGGCAGCATCTTTGATCTTAAGTCCTACAGAATTGTCTTAGGTCATTGTATTGCTGAGCATAGTTAAGTTATTCATAGTAGAACCTCATTAATAATGTTATTACTGTGTACAATGTTCTCCTGGTTCTGCACATTTTACTTTGTTTCAATTTGTGTAAGTCTTTCAATTTTTTTTTTCTGAGAGCATCCTACTTATCATTTCTTAAAACACAATAGTATTCCATCACAATCATGCATAAGAACTTATTCAGCCATTCCCCAACTGATAGACATCCCCTCAATTTCCAATTCTTTACTACCATTGAAAGAGGTGTTATAAACATTTTTGTACACTTAGATCCTTTTTCTTTTCATTTTTTATCTCTTTGGGATACAGATGTAGTGGTGGTATTACTTAGTGAAAAGGTACGCATGATTTGATAGACCTTTGACCATAGTTCCAAATTGCTCCACAGAATGGTTGAAGAGTGTATTAGTGTTTTAATTTTCCCACATCCCCTCCAACATTTTTTGTTTTCCTTTTCTGTCATATCAGCCACTCTTGAAAGGTGTGAGGTAATAGTTCAGAGATATTTTAGTTTATATTTGTCTTCTCAACAGTGATTTAGAGTATTTTAAAAATACGACTATAGATAACTGATTACTTTGTCTAAAAATTGACTGTTCATATCCTTTGAGCATTTATTAGTTGGGGAATCACCCTTGTTTACGTAAATTTGACTCAGTTTTGTATATGATTGAGAAATGAAGTTTTTATCAGAGAAACTCACTGCATTTTTTTCTTAGTAATGATTATCAGCTATGTATTTCCCTCCGTCCTATTTCTCCCTTGCTTAGCCTGCTTTCTCTTTCCTTTTACCCTGTCCATTCTCAAAAGTGTCTTGCTTCTGACATTTACCTGCCCTAAACTGCCCTCCTATCTGTCAACTAGCCCTTCTGTTACCCTGTTCCCTTCCTATTTTCCTATATGGTAAGATAGATTTCTACACCAAACTGAGTGTGTATATTATTCCCTCTCTGAGTCAGTTCTGGTGAGAGTAAGGTTCATGTTCTCCCTTCCCCACTTCCTTCATTTATCCCTCCACTGTAAAATTTCTTTCATGCATCTTTTATGTCAGATAATTTATCCCATTCTACCTCTCCTTTTTCCCTTCTCTCAGTACATTCTTCTTTCTCATTCCTTTATTTTCTTAGATAATCGTATCATCACATTCAACTCACACCTCTATTTTTTATCTACATATGCTCTTTCTAACTGCTCCAATAATGAGAAAGTTTTTAGGAATTATAAATATAATTTTCCCATGCAGGAATACAAATAATTTAGCCTTATTGAAAGGTCTTATGAGTTACAAATATCATCTTCCCATGTAAGAATGTAAACAATTTAACCTTATTAAGTCCCTTACAATTTCCTTTTTATGGTTACCTTTTTATGCTTCTCTTGAGTCTTGTATTTTAAGGTCAAATTTTCTATTCATCTCTGGTCTTTTCATGAAGATTTCTCAAAAGTCCTCTATCCTATTGAATGCTCATTTCCTCCCCTGAAGAATTATACTCACTTGTGCTTGGTTGGTGATTATTGGTTGTAATCCTAGGTCCTTTGCCCTCCAGAATGTCATATTCCAAGTCCTCCCATCCATTAATGTAGAATCTGCTAAGTCTTGTGTTATCATGACTGTGGCTCCATTATACCTGAACTATTTCTTTCCAGTTGCTTCCAGTATTTTCTCCTTGATCTGTGGACTCTGGAATTTGGTTATAAAATTCCTTGCAGGTTTAATTTTGGTATCTCTTTCAGGAGATGACTAGTGGATTCTTTCAATTTCTGTTTTACCCTCTGGCTCTGGAATATCAGGACCATTTTCCTTGATAATTCCTTGACTGATGATTCTTTTTTTTTTTTTTTTTGAACATGACTAATTTTTAAATTATCTCTCCTGGATCTGTTTTCCAGGTCAGTTTTTTCCCAAGAAAATATTTCCCATTTTCTTCTATTTTTTCCATTCTTTTGATTTTGTTTGATTGTTACTTGAAGCCTCATAAAGTCATTAGCTTCCATTTGTCCAATTCTAATTTTTAAGGAATTATTTTCTTCAGTTAGCTTTTGTACCTCCTTTTTCATTTGGCCAATTTTACTTTTTAAGAAGTTCTTCTCTTCAGTGAATTTTTGTATATCTTTTTTTCCATCCAGCCAATTCTGCTTTTCAAGGCATTCTTCTTTTCATTGGATTTTTGTGCCTCTTTTTACCATTTGGCTTATTCTGATTTTTAAGGTGTTATTATCTTCAGTATTTTTTTGTGTGCCTCCTTTAATTTTGTCTAGTTTTTTTTTTTGTTGTGTGCCCAATTCATAGATCTCTTCTTTTGCTCTTTTATTAATATACACATTTAGAGATATAAATTTTCTTGAAGTACTGCTTTGACTATCTCATTGTTGTCATTTTCTTTAATGAAACAGTTGATTGCTTCTACAATTTGTCCTTTGACTCACTCATTCTTTAGAATTAGATTGTTTAATTTCCAATTGTCTTTTAATCTATGTTTCAATAGCATTTATTAAATACCAGTTTGATTACCTTATTATCTGAAAAGTGTGCATTTAAAAATTCTGTTTTTCTACATTTAATTGTGAAGTTTCTGTGTCCTAATAAATATTGAATTTTTATGAAGGTGTCATGTACAGTTGAGTTCTATTCATATTCATTTTTCTCCAGAGGTATATAATATCTTTTTTTAAAATTTTTTTTTAATTTCAATTTTCAACATTCACTTCCACAAAATTTTTAGTTTTAAATTTTCTCCTCATCTCCCCACTTCCTTGACCCCAGGATAACATGTATTCTGATTGATCCTTCCTCCAATATGCCATGCCTTCTATTATCCCCCCTTTCTTATTCCTTTTCCCCATGCTTTCTGATAGCATAAAATAAACTTCCATACCTAATTGAGTGTGTATGTTGTTCCCTCCTGAAGCCAAATCCAATGTAGGCTCAATTATTCTCTCTCATCTCCCCCTTCTTCCCTTTCATTGTGAAAATTTTTTCTTGCCTCTTTTATATGAGATGATTTACTAAATTCTGCCTCTCCCTTTCTCTTTCTCCTAGTATATTTCCCTCAACACTTAATTTTCTTTTTTCGGTATCTCTTCATATTCAGCTCATCCTGTGCCCTCTGTCTCTCCGTGTCTCTCTGTCTCTGTCTGTCTGTCTCTGTCTCTCTCTTTCTCTCTCTCTATGCATATATATATATATAATACACACACATAAGTATGCATATATATGTGTATATATCTGTATCTATATATACACACATATATTCCCTCCAACTATCCTAATACTAAGAAATGTCTCATGAGTCACAAATATCATCTTTCCATGTACAAATGTAAGCAGCTCAATTTTAATAAGTCCCTTATGGTTTCTCTTTTCTGTTTACCTTTTCATGCTTCTCTTGATTCATGTATTTGAAAATCAAATTTTCTATTCAGCTCTGGTCTTTTCAACAAGAATACTTAGAAGCCCTCTGTTTCACTGAAACTCTGTTTTTTTTTTTTCCCCTGAAGTATTATACTTAGTTTTACTGGGTAGGTGATTCTTTGTTTTAATCCTAGCTCCTTTGACCTTCTATATTCCAAGTCCTCTGATCCCTTAGTGCAGAAGCTCCTAAATCTTATGTTATCCAGATTGTGTTTCCAAAGTACTTGAATTGTTTCTTCCAGGCTACTCGTAATATTTTCTCTTTGACCTTGCTATTCTGGAATTTGACTACAATATTCCTAGGAGTTTTCCTTTTGGGATCTTTTTCAGAAGGTGTTTGGTGGATTATTTCCATTTCTATTTTACCCTCTGGTTCCAGAATATCAGGGCAGTTTTTCCTTGACAATTTCTTGAAAGATGATGTCCAGGCTCATTTTTTTGATCATGGCTTTCAGGCAGTCCAATAATTTTTAAATTATTTTTCCTCTATCCATTTTCCAGGTCAGTTGTTTTTCCAATGAGATATTTCACATTGTCTTCTATTTTTTCATTTTTTTTCGTTTTGTTTTATAATCTCTTGATTTCTCATAAAGTCATTAGCCTCCATTTGCTCCATGCTAATTATGAAGGAATTATTTTCTTCAGTGAGGTTTTGGACCTCTTTTTCCAATTGGCCCATTATGCTTTTTAGGGAAGTATTCTCCTCATTGAGTTTTTGCATCTTTTTTGCCATTTGGGTTAGTCTATTTTCAAAGGTGTTATTTTCTTCAGCATTTTGGGGGGGTTCCCTTACAAACTGTTGACTCTTTTTTTAAGATTTTCTTGCATCACTTTCATTTCCCAATTTTTCCTTCGTCTCTCTCACTCGATTTTTAAAATCCTTTTTCTGCACTCTTCTAATACTTGAAGCCAATTCATATTTTTTTTATTTGAGATATTGGATGCAGGATTTTGACTTTATTGTCTTCTTCGGTGTGTGTGTTTTGCTCTTCCTTGTCACCATAGTAACTTTGTATGGCCAGATTTTTTCCTTTTGTTTGCTTGTTTTCCAGCCTGTTTCTTGACATTTAATTCTATACTGAAGTGAGGCTTTGCTTCCCAAGTGGAGGGGGCACCATCCCATGTTTCAGGGCTTTTGTGCAGCTGTTTTCAGAGGTAATTCTGTGAACCAGTAAATTTTTGGCTCTCCCAAGGTTGTATGATCTAGGGACGTGTATGTTTACTACTTTCCTGTGCTGTCCATTGGTTTGTGACTGACCACAAGCACTCTTATCAACCCTGGAGCTGTGACCAGGGTTTCTGCTTCCCTAAAGCTGCAAACTGTTCTATACTAGTGTTCCTCCTTGCACTGGGACTAAGACTCAGGGCTGTAGCCCAGATCCTAGCTTAGGCAATGCAAAAGAGTCCTTCCCCTGGTGCCAGGAAAGGGACCCCTCTAAATCTCCTTCTGACTTCTTGTCTGATCCCTTTACTGTCTGTGACCTGAGAGCCTGGAAACTTCCATTGGTGCCCTCAGTTACCCTGAGTCATGCTTCTAGTTTGCTGAGACGGGATCTGCAATTGAGAGACCTGTGCTGGATTGTTCTCCTCTCCCACCTTGTTGCAACAATCATTTCCAGCCAACCTTCCAAAATATGTAAGGCTTGAAAACTTTTTCACTCTGTATTTTTGTGGGCTCTGGCTCTCTAAAATTTGTTTAGAGTCATTATTTAAATATATTTATAGCAAAAGTTAAAATTTGACATTAGATTAAAAAAGAAACTAAAAGTGAGAAGACTATACAATCCCTCCAATTTCATTCTGACCTATTTAAATGCTTCATTATCCACCACTATCCAGCAATGGGAGATTGAATTAAGCAAAGATCTTTACCCTGTTTATCTTCATTTGCTGCAAAAATTTAACCAATGTGAAACAATTGCTACAACAAAGAAACTTCCTCCTACCACTTCTCTCCCCTCCCCACCAGCCCAGAAACTGCATTGATCAGCACTTCCTTTCCCCTTCATAAGCATAGAGTCATGGAATTCAGGACTAAAATCAGTTTTGAATAAAAATCATTTGTAAAACACTGTGGCAGAACATAGTACAAGATTATGAGAATTATTCCCCTACATAAAATAGGAAACAGCAGAGGAAGCAAAATAAAATATACAGAGTTCAGTATGACATCTACCTGACCAATCAGTTCCTCTCAAGAATCCTCATAGAAGAAATTGGAAAGAAGACAACAAATCTAAAATGAAATATATTTGTCAATACTTCAATGATAATCTGTTTTCATCATTAGTAGTAAATGTAGAATCACAAAGACACCTTATCCTTGATATTTTATATGAAGGAGTAGAAAGAGAAATTCAGTAGAAAGAAAAATTCAGAAAACGAAATTAGGAAGTGCATTTGAGCCCATTCACATACATTCCAAGGAAGCCCATTCTGGAGGTAACACAATTTTGCAAACATTGAGGAATTAATATCCCCGAAGGCAGATGGAGACATTAATACCTACTATTCCATATGTCTACATTTTCATTTTATGAAATCTTTCTAGGATGTATCCTTGCAAATGAGAATGTGTGTCAATTGGTACCCTTGATAAGATTATAAACAGGGAATTAGAACTATTTTTTTCAGTGATTTAATGTAATAGGCCACATCTTTTGAGTTAGAAAGAATTATGATTCTATTGTGTTTGCTATTTATTGGTAGAAAATCATGTCTTGGTAGGAGAAAAAGGTCTTAAAGATCTATCTTTAATAGAGTCTTATATTATTTCTACAAGTAAGCTATGGTGAGATTATAAAAGGTTTCCTCTTGATAAGCAGAAATTCAAAGATAACTCTGTTAAATGAGTCTCTGATTATTAATGTTAAATAACAAATAAACTAGGGGTAAGTATCCTTAAGACAAGTATTTGCTATAGTCAAAGAAAATGTTTGCCATGAAGTCCGAATGGAAGAAGGATTTCTCCATGGACACTGATGTCAAGTTTGCAATAATTGCATCAAGAGAGCACCCACTCAGTGGAACCAAAATAGTGGAATAGAAGGATGGACCTACTCTAGTTCTACCACCAAAGTCCAGAAAGTACTTGAAAAATGACTCTAAACAAATTGTAGAGCAGCAGAAGTCACAAAACAATATAGTGAAAGAAATTTCCAGCCCAAGACAGCCTGGAAGGCTAACAGGAAAGATCTACTGCACTTGGCTTGGAGCAGAGTGCAGCTCAGCCTTGGCCATGCAGCATGGTAGGGACAGGACTGGAGCAGGCTTCAGGGTGCAGAATCATGGGTAGCAACTGTAGTTCCCAGATTTCTCAACCCACAAATGCCAAAGAAAGCTTCAAAGATCAGTAAGAAAGGTCTTTCACCTGGGTGAGAAGGGAACCAGCCCTAGCCCTGGCCCCAGGGTGACAACAGCCACTGTGGCAGCAGCATCCACTTTTGCAGCCCTTGGACTAAAGTCCCTGGGGGAACTGAGCAGCCAATCTGGCTCTCAGTCCTGTGTGTCAGTCCTGAGGTGAGGAGAAACACTGGTGTGCTGGAGATGATGGAGGTTCTGGAGAGGAAATCTTACTCGCACGTCCTGGGCAGAAAAGAGTGCTTATCATTGCTCAGAGACCAGAGAGAAGGCCATGAGGAGCAAACTCCTCTTCTTTGATTATGCCTCCTTGAAGGAACTGAGAACTTACAGTTTCCTAGTGTATACGCTCCATTTGATGAAGGACTCAAAAGTTAAGTAACTGACTGGGGAAATTGCCTAACAAAGAGAAAAAAATAAGACTATAGAAGGCTACTTTCTCGGTGAACAGGTATTTTATTCCATCCATTTGGATGAGGGATAACAAAGCATACTATCAGAGGAAGATATAAAAGTCAAGGCTTCTACATCCAAAACCTCCAAAAAAATATACAACGGTCTCAGACCATGGAAGAGCTCAAAAAGGATTTTGAAAATCAAGTAAGAGAGGTGGAGAAAAAATTAGGAAGAGAAATGAGAGCGATGCAAGAAAATCATGAAAAGCAGGTTCACAGCTTGCTAAAAGAGACCCAAAAATGTTGAAGAAAATGAGACCCTTAAAAATAGACTAACTTAAATGGCAAAAGAGGCCCAAAAATCCAATGAAGAGAAGAATGCTTCAAAAAGCAGAATTAGCCAAACAGAAAAGGAAGTTCAAAAGTTTACTGAAGAATATAGTTCTTTAAAAATTAGAATGGAGCAGATGAAAGTTAGTGACTTTATGAGAAACCAAGAAATTACAAAACAAATCCAAATAGAAGACAATGTGAAATATCTCATTGTAAAAACAACTGAACTGGAAAACAGATCCAGGAGAGATAATTTAGAAATTATTGGTCTACCCAAAAACCATAATAAAAAAAGAGCTTAGGTGTCGTCTTCCAAGAAATTATCAAGGAAAATTGCCCAGATATTCCAGACCTAGAAGGTAAAATAGAAAGGGAAAGAATTCATTGATCACCTCCTAAAAGAGATCCCAAAAGAAAAACTTCTAGGAATATTGTAGCCAAATTCCAGAGTTCCCAGGTCAACGAGAAAATATTATAAGCAGCCAGAAAGAAACAATTCAAGGATGGTGGAAATACAATCAGGATAACACAGGATTTAGCAAGTTCTACTTCTGGGATTGAAGGGCTTGGAACATGATATTCCAGAAGTCAAAGGATATAGTATTAAAACCAAAATCACCTATCCAGCAAAACTGAATATTATACTTCAGGGGAAAAATGGAATTTCAAAGAAATAGAGAACTTCCAAGCATTCTTGTTGAAAAAACAAGAGTTGAATAGAAAAGTTGACTTTCAAATACAAGAATCAAGAGAAACATGAAAAGGTAAACAGGAAAGAGAAACCATAAGGGACTTATTAAAGTTGAACTATTTACATTCCTATATGGAAAGATGTTATTTGTAACTCATGACATCTTTTTCAGTATTAGGGTAGTTAGAGGGAATATATGCAAATATATATACATATATATATATATATATATATATACACACATATATATATACACATATATACACACATATACACACACATATATGTAGGTATGGGCATGTATGTATATATCATATGTGTGTAGGTGTGCATATGTACAATGGTATATATGGGTATGTGTGTGTGTGTGTGTGTATGCTTGGTTGGTTGTTGTCCTTTATCTTTGAAGAGGACCAAAATGACATCACCATGATAAAGTGAAATTTCAGTGTGTCTGACTGTAGCTGACCAGACCAATATGAGCCTGAAATGCTCTACCACAGGTTGGGCACAGATAGTCCGAATAAATTGACTTATACTTCGTTGCATCTCAGCTTCAGAGGCTACACTGAGTACACAATCATGCACCAACACTCCTTCCACTTTAGTCTTGGCTTGTAACCTTTTCAAACTGAAGAATTTACCATCAGTACAGTAGGTGACCTTGATTCCATGTTCATCCTCATTGAAAGTATTTGTCAACATAGCTAAAACATCATGCCAAAAAGCATGGGAGCAAGCACACAGCCGTGTTTCACTCCACTGGTGACTGGGAAGGCATGAGAGCTTTGTCCATCATCCAGAACCAGGGCAAACATGCCATAATGAAATTGACATACAATATTAATGAACTTATCCAGGCAACCAAATTTTGACCTAATTTTCCATAAGCCCTCATGCCTAACAGTATCAAAGGCCTTGGTCAGATCCACAAACATTGTGTACAGACCTCTGTTCTGCTCCTGGCATTTCTCTTGGAGTTGTCAGGCAGAAAACACTATATTGACTGTTTCTCGGCCCTTTCTGAAGCCACGCTGGCTCTCAGGTATATGACCATGTTTCAGGTGAAGGATCAGCCTATTAAGGAGGACTCTAGCAAGAACTTTTCCAGCAAAGACTAAAAGAGAGATGCCCCTGTGATTGTCACAGGACAATCTGTTCCCTTTACCTTTATAGAGATGGACAATGGAGGCATCCTTGAACTCCTGGGGGATAACCTCCTCTTACCATATAACCTGGAAAATTTCAATCAGCTTTTCTATGAGCAATGGTCCCCTTACCTTATAAATCTCAGTTAGAATAGAATAAATACCAGGTGCTTTGCCACATGAAAGGAGCCTAAAGGCCGTCAAAACCTCTTTTTCAGTTGGAAGGTCAACTAAGGAGGGATCGACTTCAACCTGAGGTAAATGGTCAGCGGTCTCAGCATTGATTGATGATGGTTGGTTGAGAACACTATGAAAGTGTTTAGCCCATGTCTCTAGGATCATGTTCTTATCACTAATCAATGTGGCTCTATCAGCACTGAGTAGTTGTGATGCACCATAGGTTTTTGGTCCATAAATTACTTTCAGGGAATCATAAAAGTGCTTTGGATTGTTACTATCAGCATAAACCTGAATTTCATTTGCCTTTTTATAGGTCAAGGGAGAGAATGGAATAAATGAAGGGCAGGATAGGACAGAGGGAGATGTGGTTAGTCTTTTACAATATAGGTATTATGGAAGTGCTTTGCATTGTTACACAGGTATGACCTATATTGAATTGATTGGTTTCTCAATGACAGTGGGTAGAGAGGGAGGAAGAGAGTATGGAACCAAAAGCTTTAAGAATGAATGTTAAAAATAGTTTTAGCATGCAACTGGAAATTAAGCTACACAGGCAATGTAACATAGAAATCTATTTTGCCCTACAGGAAGTTAGAGGGGAAGGGGGATGGAAGAAGAGTGGGTAATAGAATGGAAGACAGACTGGAGGAAGGGGTGAATGGGATGCATGCTGTCCTGGGGTGAGGGGGTGGGTGAAACAGGGAGAAAATTTTGAATTCAAATATTTATGGAACTGAATGTTAAGAACTGAAAATAAATAAATTATATATTAGAAAAAGAGTGCACCTACACAAAGTGTCTTTTCAATGAAATCTTTAATTATTGGTAAGAAATCAAGATGATAACTCAACTATAGAAAACAACATTGATTAAAATGCCTATTTTCCAAACTGTGGCATGCAGGTGGATGGCAGTTGAATGAATTAGTGCATCATTACTTACATTTTGAACAGGCCCTGAAAACAGGAAATAAGTTGAATTGGACAAAATTGAATAAAAAATAAAAAAAGTACTCTGGATTACATTTGCAGAATTGTGCTCTTCTATTAATATTCCTAAACTGATATCTTGAACAAGGAACCAATATTTTTTTAAAAAATATTTTTCTGGTGTCACAAGGTTGTGATTTTGGAATATCATTTTCTCTGTGGAATCAAAATTGTTGAGGTAATAAAGAGACTGGATGGAGCAGATAGGATTATAAGGTATTTCCATTGGTGACCTATCTGAAAGCCAGTGCCACAAAAATATCTTTGAGGAAATGCAGTTTTGGAAAAGGAGACGGATTGGTCTTGTGTCAAGAGTGAGGGTTAACTGGACAAATTGTATGCTTTCCTGCTACACATGAAATGTAAAAAGATTTCTAGGGAAAGTTTTAGCGTGTTGCATCAATCCTCTATTTTGAGATATGGAAGAAGATTGAAAAGAATCACACAAAGCAAGAAAGCATGGATAGGTTACAATATGATCAGCCCTGTTGAACTCATACCAAGATTATTAGCAATATAATCATGGCTGAACGGGATTTATATTTGTGATCTGTTTAATATACTAGCTATCCTTCCTTAAATGAGCATGCCTCCACCAGTCATCATCCTATAGCACTGTGGCTTACCAGTAGCTTTTAAATTATGAATCAAGGTCTCAAGGTCTGGTAGATCAATTCAGCATCATTTGTCCTAGTGTACATATAAAAGAGTAAAGTATACAAACTTGTTCAGCTATTTTTATAACCTCTCAAGTTTGGTTACTATGTTCCTCCCAGCTGTGTATTTCAGCTTAATACGCTTTATTGCTTTTCTGCCATCAAACAGATTTCTACAGTTCTCAAGATTCTATTTATTCTTAAAGTGCCTATTGTGAATACATTTTATTTCCACAACTATAAAATGTCTGTTAGCTACTTAAAAATGGTTATATTTTGGGGGAAAAAGACATATTTTGATAAAATTGTATATTCAAGAATCTTTAAATGTTTTAGCCAAATTTGAACCTAAGTAGAGTGATTAATCTCAGAAAGGCTCACTTATGATTAATATTACCAAACCCCAAAGAAGTCTTCTTTTTGTAAATGAACAGTAGAATTGTTTCTTCAAATTCTGATAATATGCCCTTAGTAATCAGAAATGTCAATACCATGGAGAAGAAACAGAAATTGATTTAATGATAATTACTCTCTTGTACTTAAGTGGTTATCATCATTCATGAAAATTATAAGCCATCCTATATCACTCTACTTGATTATTTTTAAATTCTCTAGACTATATCCAAAGAATTGTTTTTTATGCTCAAGGGAGGAACATTTGCTTGAATCAAGCAAATGGGACTCTTTTTACTACACTTAAGAATAACTGATGAGGAGAATTTATTGCTTTTCTAGAAAGAGTTCTTTTTTGAGTTTTTGGAAACACTTTCTTCAAATAGCAGAATCACTGGCTAAAGTGAATAATTTGCTTATGACTTTCTCTGTGTCAGAAAAATAGCATGCATTTTTATTCCAAGCACATACTGTCTACATTTATAGAACTCCAAATATCAACTAAAATATAAAATTCAGTAACTAACCAAATATTTACAATTTTTAGGTTTTGTTTTGTTTTTGACCATTGTGTAGAAATCGTTTCATGGATAGTCAGTAGGAAAGGCTTTTGGTAGGTATGAACATGTGGCTTTACATTACAAATAAGAGTAAGAAGGAGAAGCAGCATAAAGGATGTAATCAAGGAAATAAATGCATGATTGGAGAAGAAGATGGGTAGGTCATATGGTGGAATCAAAAGATAGCTGATAGCCCACTCATTTCATTCACATTCTTACAATGTCAAAAGAACTTCAAGAAGTGTGTTAGATGAAATTTCTGTGATTAATTTATTGGGGGTTTGTGAACAAGATTCTGTGGCATGAGCAGAAATGAAATGATACATGATGTACATTTTTGAAGGTAAAACCCACAATGATAAGGTACACTAACATGTCAGCACAGAAAATATTTGAAGGATTTATTTGGAATTTTCATGTTCATTCATATTTTTTTCCATTATTAGACAAAGTAGTCATGTCCCTATTCCTTCTTCCATCCTTTTTAGTTCAACAGTTTTCGTATGACTCAGCAATATACATACATACATACATACATATATATGTATGTATACATATGTACTTTTTTTGGGTGGCAGACATTAAACATTTTACACATTTCCCCTCACCAAAGTTGCTACAAAAATTCTGCTCTAACTTCTCACTGAAGAGGTGACCCTTAAGTCCTTGAAGATAATTCCAGTGGAAAATAAACTGGAAGGTCCCATTGACCTAGAAGATCTTTAATCATAGTGCAGTGACGGCCTCTGTGGCTAGCCAAGTCGGAAGCAGCTTAGTGATAGAGCCATGAAATGACAAAATAGCTACAAAGATCTTGAAGACCATCTATTAAGGCATGGTGAATAGAGGAGTACTGTGTAAGGAAGAAGAAGTACTTCTTCAGTAAAGGTTATACCCACATTGAAAAAAATCACAGATTTTAGAGTATTCAAGTATTGAAGTCTCATTTGTGCATAAATGCTTCATCTTGAGGAGGCAGCAGAACATAGTTAACAGTTGTAGCTCTAGTGTTAGGAAAACCTGGGTTCATATTCTACTCTGGCACTGTGTGATCCCAGGTGAGTGCCTTAATATGTATCAGGAAACTTCTTAGTCTACTGAGTCATAAATGGGTTAAAATATGCATCAGTGAAGGGAGTTTCTATACTGGGAGTCCTCCCCACTCCCATGAAATCAAAGATGCCTCAAGGGTTCAAATAATTCCAGCCTAACTTAGAATGGGTAAATTATAGTCTTTTGCAAGATTGAGCTTTCTCATTTCCTTCTATTGTTTAATTTTGACTTGCATTATTACTGTATCTAATAGCAATCAACTCCTTTTAGGGAATTAAAATTAAATTAAAATAAGACAGTTATCTACATACTTTTGCAAGTAGCACTGAGCAAAGAACATGAAATAATTTGGAGTAATGGGATAAACCCAAAGTATTGTCTAATGGGTTTTTGATGGGGCCACTAAGTACATAAGGCTTTTCCCTACAGATATAATGAAATTTGAGAATAAAGAACCAATAGAAATGCCTAAGAAATGGTAGAATAAAATATTCTCGGGGAGGGGGAATGACCCACTCCCTCCAATCCTTTTAAAATATTATTTCCATAGATATACAAATGAATGGGAAAATAGGGGGGTAGGCAGTATTCAACTCTTCAGAAAATGAGTTATTTGGGGTTTGAATCTCTCAGTTGCATTCTGACTGACATAAGTAGAATGGAATTTTCTATTTTGTCATATTATTTATTTCCTCAGAAAATGCAGTTTTCAAATGATATGAGAGGGAAAAAATATTCCTAGAATTATATTCTTTCATCTAACCATCAGGCCTTTTTCTGCACACAAACAAAACCATTGTTTCCAAATTCCAAAATCCTATCAAATGGAACCTTAAGATTACAAGAATGATGCAATTTAAAAGCCTAGAAAGTATGTCAATCTGACTGAACTTTGGAATTATTGCAACACAAATTTTATTTATTTTCTTCATTGGAAAAGTTTTGTTCTTTTTAAGCCTCTTAAGAAACTTTTTCCTTTCTTCTTTCCTTCCTCTTTCTTTCTTTTTCTTTCTTTCTTTCTTTCTCTTTCTTTCTCTCTTTCTTTCTTTCTCTCTTTCTTCCTTTTTTTCTTTCTTCCTTCTTTTCTTTCTTTCTTTCTTTCTTTCTTTCTTTCTTTCTTTCTTTCTTTCTTTCTTTCTTTCTTTCTTTCTTTCCTTCTTTCCTTCCTTCCTCCCTCCCTTCCTTCCTTCCTTCCTTCCTTCCTTCCTTCCTTCCTTCCTTCCTTCCTTCCTTCCTCTCTCTCTCTCTCTCTCTCTCTCTCTCTCTCTCTCTCTCTCTCTCTCTCTCTCTCTCTCTCTCTCTTGATGTAATGGTGGCAGGAGAATAGCAATCACATAATCACACTCTGACAGATATTGCTAGCATCTAAACAGCGTCACCCAGTACCCTCGGTCTAATACAGCAGACAATTCGGCAGATAGCACTAATCAATCAACATTTTAGTTCCCTTTATACTGACAAGACTTCCTAATACAAGCCATCAAAAGTAGTTTAAAACTCGATAATACGGTTGCCTGTTTTTAATAGAACAGGTAACATATCCCAGCTGCCGTCATTTTCTTTATTGAAAAACTGACAAAGCATTACAAAATACATCTGCCTTAAACATTTGAGGCAAACAATAAAATATCGAGATCTATGGTAGTAAATCCATCAGTAATGTTGTGACATACAAGGAAATATGCATAAACCTGTCCAATTCCAAAAGAAGACCAGTTAGAATTTAGATTAGGATTAACAAAATGAATCATGTAAATAAAGCTAAGAAACTTGATGGAAAGAGCAGTGAACTGTGGGAAGAATTGGAGTTAGTCATATCTTCACAATTGTTTGAACTTTGGAAAGTTGCATCCCTTCTCTGGGATTCACTTACTTCGTCTTTCAACTGAGAACCCTGGGGTCAGTAATCTCTAATATTCTACTATTTACTAGTGATTTAACAATGTTAAGAATTCAAGGCTAGATACACACCCTCACACAAAATTCCAATGCTTAAAATTGGTAATGAAAGAAAAAGATTTTTTTCCCCTATTAAAGGCCTCATTAATGAAATAAGAACTATCAGAATAGGTAAGAGAGGAAAGACTGGTTCTTTTCTACAGTCAATTCAGCAAATATATTCAGTCCTAGGTTTACCCAGTGATATTGTGCTTGAGGGAATCTATTTTAGTATGCCCCCTGAGCACCCACATTTCAATTGCACATTGTTTGAACTATGACTTCACCTGTCAGTTTCCCCCATGTCCCCACATTCTTCCCTCTAGTGTCAGCTAACACTAGGAAAGTCTTTGGGATTAGAAGTTATTGTGTGTTTGGAGCAACCCTTTGAAGCAGTTCTGAAATGGAAAAAAAAATATATACCATCTTCTTGGGGAAGAATGTCTCCCTTTTCTAATTAGCATTTAATTTTAATAGTGAAAGAAGAAAAATAATCCAGAAGATTGTATTCTTTTTCATTTTTGGGGAACAAAACAAAAAGAATCAAAATTTGATTAATTTTAAAAAATATTTAAAAAATTGTCAAGCATGCATTTTTGTCCTCTCATTTCTTTCTATCTACTGTAAAGAGATACAAAATTCCTGTATCATCTAAGCACTTTCAAGTAAAACATTCATGCATTGGTCAGGTTCAAAATCCATTTCTTATTCTACATATTAGGCCATGGTCTCCCTGTCATGAGGTGGGCAATGCTCGTTACCTGTGATCCCCTGGAATCATGATCGATCATTTAGTTATTCAGTGTCTTTCAAAATTTTTGTAATTTTATCAAAAGGATAATTTTAAAATCTAACTTTATAACACTGATCATATAATTTGATTGATTTTTTTCGATATTTGTGGGTGGTAAGGACCTAGCAGTGTTAACAGGGTCAAAGAACATGCCTTTAGTAACTTTTTGCACATTATTTTAAATTGTTTATCAATATGATTGAATTCATTCATGGTACCACCAACACAGTGCATCCATGTGGCTATTTTCCCACAACCTCTCCAGCATTTGTCATTTTTTTGGTCACCTTTGCCAGTCTGATGGGTGTGAGGTAGAACCTGAGATGTTTTAATTGTATGTCTTGAATGTTAACAATGAAAATCGAATAAAATGCTTTTACAAAATGCAAATGCAGAAGTGAAGATAAACAGATAAATTAAAAACAAAATCTTTAAAAGTCCTAGTTTTTGTTTTCATTTATTTTACTCAGAAATTCTTATAAATCAAAAGTGGTCATATCTGAGCAAAGTTGTTCCTATCTGTGGAGAAGCATTCTGGCATAGTGGATACAAAATGGGTTGCTGAATCAGAAAGTCCTGTATTGAAGAGCTCTTGCTGATACATGGGCTCTTTGACCATGGGCAAATCAGTGAAACTCCCCAAGTAGCTCTTTAAGACTGCAAGTGGTAGAGCAGTTTAAATCCATATTGGTAGAGGGAATTCATTCCAGAGCTTTACTTACACTAATCAAAATGCAGGTCATTATATTTAAGAATGATTCTACTTTATGGGAAGTTTTCTATACTAGTTTTCCTCACAAAAGGTTTTATTCCTGGGTTGCTAATTTTGTTTTTTCCTGTTTATCACCTTCTGTATCATTGGTCCAATAAATAAACATTGAGATCCAGCATATAAAATGCTACTAACAGATTCTTGTCAACAGATTGTGTTTCTAACCTATTTGCTACTCTTATGCTTCGCAGTGGAAGTAGTCACTTAGTCAAAAGTGCTGCCCCTTACCCTTCCACGTGTTTGGTAGTTAGGTTAGCCTTGTCTCCATGGAAAATGCTGAAAGAGAGGCAGAGTGCTAACAGATCTAAATGAGAATTTCAATAACTTACATTTATACCATGGTTTTGGCTTATAGAGCCTCTTACTATGAGAAATGATATTTCCCATGTATGTGTGTATTTGTGTAGGTGTAATGTGTGACTGCAAAATACATGATGAAATAGAATTGTTTAGGAGCTCTATGGATTAGAATGTAGCAAGAAATAAAGCAGTATTTGTATAAAAGTGGGTGGCTTGGAAGTTGGACACCATTATATTTTCTGTCCAAATCATTGTTAACTTGTGAAATTTTCGTCTCTTTTATTCAATTCCTTTGTTCTTTCTCTTGGTTTGCCATGTGCAAGTATTTTAGTAGTCCTCTGAGTTACTATGTTTTCCTAGTAAAATCAATAAAACCCTTTAATTCACAAAAGAATTGGATTATAGTGCTCCTAATGAATGGTTATTGATGGGAGGGGAGCAGGGAAAATAATTAAAGGGTGGAAATATCTCAAGAAACTTTCACAAACCAATTTTAAATGTAATTTATTTATGTAAATGACCAACTTACATTTCATAGTACCTTTCATTTAAATGGATTACCTTACTTGTTACAAATGTGAGTGACCTACTCTTAACGCATGTAGAACATGACCACCATTTTCCCCTCTGAAGTTGCTTTAGTGATGAAAAGTCAGAACTGCTTGACAGAATATGAAACCAAATATTTAGAAATGCAAGAAAATGAAATATATGTTTGAAATTATCAAGTTAGAAGCAATTAAATTAAGCTGGAAGAGTATAACAGAGACATTGCAAATAGTGATGAATAAGTAATATCGTAAAATCAGGAATATGTGTTCAAATCCCATTTCTGATGCTAGCCATATGAGGTAGGGCAAATCACCACATAACAAAGACCTCTTGTTAGGTATTGCAGATATGTAAGGAGTGTCATTTGTGAAGACCTACCACTACCTCCGGAGCCTCCATCCTGAGCCAAAGGTGCTAGGGATGGAAGCTCAATTCCATGTGGACAGTCTCGGGCGGGTAAAGGTGGGAACTTCTAAATGTTAGAGTTCTCACAAGGCCCCCCCAGGAAACGACTGGAAATCGAGGTGAACCGAGCTATCTCGTGTATTTCCGCCTCTTCCCGTGAGAAACGTGATGGGAGAGAGCTCTCCCCGCCCTCGAGATTGTCCCGGATCTGGGCACACCTAACAGCACGGTATTCAGATGCAAACTATGTGGCTGGAGAGCTTAAGTAGGATCAGGAAAGCCTGAAAGTTCTCTTGGGCGGAGGGGCCATGTGTGAGGACACTAGGCTCCGCTTTTCCTCTCTCCCCTCCCCCTCTCTCCCCACTTATACTTCTACTTCCAATCTCTTATTGTAAGATCTTTGCCTCCTTGGGAGATTCTTCGCTCCCTCCTAAGGAAGAATTCCCCTGCACTTGTAACTAGACCCTGAAATAAAGCTCAACCCTAGTTCAACTCTGGAACGTCCTTTCTCTCATACGAGCATCTGGTTTGGCCAACCGAAGACCTCCGATAGAGGTAAGGGAAGACTCGGGTAGCCCTCAGGCCTCTAGGCCTGACACAAAGGCATATAGATTTTTAATGCTGATGCACACAATAAATTACCTGTTGTGTACTTTTCTTATCTTGGACTCTTTCAAGTTCTTTAAACTTGCCCTTCAAATTCCTTTTCCCCTAGATCCTATTCTAGTAAAAATAGCACACTGTTTCCCCATGTACTTCTACCTCTACTCCTAACCATATTCATCTAAGCTCTGTCCATCTCTGGTCCCTAGTCACCAATTCTTGTTCTTTTTTATGAATAAATACCCATGTAAGAGACAAGGGTTAAGTCTCCACAACTGCAGGTTCAACATCCATAGGTGTTTCTAACACAAAGAAACCGAATCCTTGCAGGTGACTATAGCCAATCAAATTAAAATTAATGAGTTTGCTTCTACCTCAAAATCAAGATATAGGGTGAGCCAGTTCAAACCAGTCAGGGTTAACTAGGCAACTAGGACAAAATGCAACTACAGATACTTAATAAGCTTCATTAATATTAACTGACATACCTTAAAGTCAGGGATTGCCGCCATTTTTGAACATAGGATGTATGATGAGATGGGGGTTATATGCTTACACATTTCAAGGGGAAACATGAGAGGGGAGTATAAGGAAGTTTGTAACCCAAAAGTAGCTGTACCAATCTGGTGTCTGAAGGGAGGAATTGAGCCAAGCTGTCTGCTTAAAAGCTTTCTTGCTTCTGTCCTCAGGGCTCTCTCCTCCTGAAGAGGAGAGCCCACTTCTGGCCAGAAGTGTCCATCCTCTGGACTTACTCAACAAAAATTACCTTGATACTGAGATTTGGTGTCAAGTGCGTTTCTAACACCTTTATTTCATCTTATCCTCTCATTCTTCCTGTTTCTTCACGTTAACTGAAATGTGATCCATCACATAATAAGAATATATTTTGACATTAAAATAGCTCTCTGCTTCTAAACTTTGGATCAGCAATAAAATAATTCCATATACAAATTCAGAACAGTTACACACCTATTTTACATCTTCTGTTAGAATGCAGATTCCTTGTTAGGACTGTTTCATTCTTTGTATCTATACTGCCAGCACCTAGTATAGTACTTGGAACAGAGAAGGCACTTGTTGATTGATTCCAAGCTTCAACTAATAAGTTTCTTCTGCATCAAGATAGTATTTTCCTTAAAGTATGTAGTTACAAGTGATGATTTAACACAAACCCACAACTATAATGTCATTTATAAACTTAACTAATTACCCTTTACAACATCCCTTTCTGGAAGACATAGGTCCTTGTTATAACCCAAAGAGGAAATTCACAGAGGTTAAAATGCAAAAATGAACCCTCAATTTTAGTGTCTTTAATAGTGTATATTTGTTTCTCCTACTTCCGTGGTATGATATGTGAGAAGCCCTCTTCACTAATCCTTCAGTGTCATATTGTTCCTCCCCAGCACACCTTTAGCTTGTGAGACTTGGGAAAATCACAACTTCAGTTAAGTGGGACTCACATTCCTCATTTTTAGAAGGAGTGCTTGAATTAGACACCTTCAGATTTCCCTCTAAGCTTCAGATCTACGGATCTATCCTGTGAGTAGTGTTACTATTATCGCCAAGATTGTTTTTATGTGTAGTATTGACGCTTACCACAAAAAGGTTCTTTAAAACCATTATTCATGTTCTATGGGAGGACAAAGAATCATAAAATTATTGAAGTCTCTTCCAACCCTAAATTTCTTTTTATTCTTTTCAGTTCTTATTTCAAGATTTTAGCTCCAGTTAAGATTATTTTTATTGTGGTTATTTGTTCAGTTATACCCAACTCTTCATGACCCTATGGACCATAGTAGGCTACATGCTTTTGTCCTTCATTATCTCTTGAAGTCTGTCCAAGCTCCTGTTTGTTGCTTCCATGACACTAATTATCCATCTTATCTGATGTTGTCCCTTTCTGTTGCCTTCAATCTTTCCCAACGTTCAATCTTTTCCAACGATTCTCATTATATGGCCAAAGTATTTAAACTTCAGCTTCAGTATCGTTCTTATTCTGATTCATTTTGTACTGGCAAACAGAGTAGGAAAAGTAAATCATGAGCAGCATCGAAGAAGAAGAGGAGAGCAGGAGAGAAGGAGGATGGAGAGAGAGAGAGAGAGAGAGAGAGAGAGAGAGAGAGAGAGAGAGAGAGATTGATTCAGAATGCAAAATTAAATTTCAGAATCCTTGGTAGAAGAGAAGTAAATGTCAACAACATCAGAGGAACCCATGAATTTGACATAAGCCAAAGATACTGATCTTGAAGACAAAAGGTGCAAATATAACTTAAAGATCATGGGTTTCCTAGAAAAACATGAGAAATAATAATTGAAAACACCTGAATGCAGGAAGTAATAAGAACCACTTAGAGTTTCTGAATACAGAAAAAAAATGTGAATCAAGAGAACTGGTAGGTAATTATCAGGGAAAGAAAAAAAGCAATTAACCTGTATTAAACTTAATAATTCTTCAACAGCACAAATTTTACAAGGCAACCAGGAAAAATACCTTCAGTGTGAAATAAAGTCAATTTCAATAACACAAAATTCTTCCACATTCTTGAAAAATTGCAGGAGAGAATGAAATAGTACAGTTTGTGTTCCAAAAATGTTAGTATTGTTCTAAACTTTAAAAGGTTAGAGTGTGAGAATGTGTGAGAACTTCAGACTAAGATATGTGAGAATTTCATGTTTCAAGCTTTAAGAGCTTAGAACAGTACTTAAGATTTTTGGAAAACTGTAGAAAGGAACTCAACTGTTAGTGCCCTCCCTCCTCAACAATCTCATATTCATGCTTAGTTGCAACAAGAGGTACAATGGATAAAGCTCTGGATCTATTAGACCTGAGTTCAAATGTAGCCTTAAATACTTATTGACTCTGTGACCCTGAACAAATTGTTTAATGTCTGTTTGCCTCAGTTTCCTCATCTATAAAATAGGTATGATAATACCCTCTACCTCTCAGAGTTGTTATGGGAATCAAATGCAATAATATTTATAAAGTACTTAGCACATTACCTGGCACATAATTATTCATCTTTGGTTTTCAAAGAGGACCAATGACATCATGGGGCAATGACTTGCTGTGAATTGAATTTAAATGAGGCAGAGCTGTGCACAGTTGTCAGCCTCACTTTATCTCCTAGCATGATCAAAGTCTAATGGCAAGATAAAAGTCACAATGCTTAGCAGTGACTGGGGATGTAGTTGGTGCCTTCGGTGTCTGACAAAGCTCTAAATGGTCCATACCTGCTTCAGCTGCCTTCACATGGCTGTTGAAACAAATTGTTCTCATCCACCATTCTGTGAGGGGAAGTCTTCAGTTCCCTTTGGAGTAGACATTCCCCTAACTCACAGATGAATTTCAGTCACCTTCAATGTGATTTAACTTATTTGCTGAGATGGTTTTACTGGCATGTGACCCCTGTACGTGCTGTACTTTTTTGGAGTCAAGGTGAAAAGTGCTGAAAGGTGGACACCAAAAGTGGATGAGAAGCTCTAAAAAGGGCTCAGCAAGCCCTCACGTTAAAGATATTAGTACTTCCCAAAGATCCCTGGCACCAAGTAGGTGTTCAATAAATGTTTGTTTCCTTCTTGTCCTGTATACATTTGTCCTCTATGAACTTTTTTATATATTTGCATCTTCTCTTCATAGAATAAAAATTCCTTGAAAGTAAGGATTGTTTAATTTTTAAAAAGTTTTTTTTTTCCCATCTGCAAGTTGTAGAACAGGTACTGTTAGGTACTAAGTACTCATTGAATCCTTGCTGATTGATTAATAAATAGACTAAGTCTGCTGACCTCCTCTAAGTGAATAAATATCTTTTTATGATCGTATCTAACATTGAAAGTTATCTCTTTTTACATATATGTGAATGGGGAAAGGAAAAGTAAAGGAGGAATGAGGAGGAGTGGATGATATACAAGCCCATACATTTCTTTGAGTCTCTCAAGAATGGGGAACATAAGCTTATGGGAGGGTAAGCTAAAAGCAAGGCTAGGGAAAAATTGGTTTGGGAGAATTAGAAGTGGGGAAGGGGTAGTGCTTATCCCTGAAGGAGAAATGAAAGGATATGACTAAAGAACATTTTAACGAGAAAGGGGATGTATATCTATAAGACACAGGGGATCATTTAATTTTTGTTTGTTTTTTTTTCTGAGATAAATTTTTACATTGAGAAATAGTTTTCTCTGAAATCAGGATATTTTCTGATTTTTGATCCCATTCCAGGAAAAGGTAATGTTATAAATTCCTAAAGTTAACAAACTGGTGGTAGGAAAGATGTAGAACCAGAGGAAGCATAATATACCCTTAGAAATGGAATATGATTGTGATAAAGGCAGATGGTGAGATTAGGTTGAATGATTTATGATGTAGAATGGCTCTGACCATGCAACATTCATTTCATCTAACATTCTTTTCCTCATAGATATTCCAAGAGTGGATAAATCTATAAAGTCAATAGCATAAAGATTGGATAGGAAAGTTTTCGACAAAAACCTAATATAGACTTTACCCTTTAAAGAGACATGAAGAAAATACAAAAGGAGAAAATAAAGGTGTGTAGTTCATGAGTCAAAAAATACAATTCAGAATAGTCTAGAAGAGAATAAAAATAATATGGAAAACTTTTGAAATGAGTATAGTAACACAGCTCAGTTTAAGGGTATACACTGCTAAGCATGTTTTGTAGTAATTCCAAATTGATTTTCAGAATGGTTGTACTCATTCACATATCTGCTAACAGTACATCAATTTGTCTATTTTCTCAAAGTCCTTCTGAGGTTTACTATTTTCCTTTTTTTGTCACCTTTGCCACTCTGATGATGGAATCTCAGAATTGTTTGAATTTACCGTTCTCTAATTAGTAGTGATTTGGAGCATTTTTTCTTATCATTTTAAATAGCTTCAATTTTCTCTCTAAAGAATTCACTGTTCATATCTTTAATCAGTCGATAAACATTTATTAACTACCTACAATATGTCAGGTACTGTGCTGAGTGATGGGGATTCAAGTACAAAAGATAGTCTTTTCCCTTAAGGAGCTTACAATCTGATAGGGAGGACAAAACACACACAAAAATCTGAAAATGAGGGAAGGAAGAGGAAAAAGTTACCCAACATCCGGGCATGATTGAGAAGTCCAAAGAGGTCAAAAGAGTGGGAAATGAAGAGATTGCTAGCCTTCCCTGGATCCCTCCTTAAATCTTTAGGTCATTTATAAATTGGAGAATAGCTCCTTTACTTATATATTTGCTTCTTGACCTAGTTGTACCATTGTTAGGCCTATATCTTACAAGAGATTAAAGGAAGAATTAAAAGACTTTCATATACAAGAAAATATTTGTAGTAGGTGGCAAGAAATTGAAAACTAACTGGATGTCTATCAATCAAAGAATTATTGAATAATTTGTGCTATGTGAATGTGATGGAGGACTACTATTATATAAGAAATGAGGAAACATTATTTCAAAAAGGCATGGAAAGCCTTGTATAGCATAATACATTGTGAAGTAAGCAGAATCCTTATAACAATAATAACTTCAGTATTATGAAATAGAAAATTCTGAGGATTTCTATAAACTTATGAAGAATGAAATAAGCAGATAAAACAGAACAATTTATACAATAAAAACATTGTAAAGAATCAAACTTTGAAAGATTACAGCCAAAACAATGAGCATTCATGATTTCAGAGGACCAATGTAAAATATCCGATCTGTTATACAAAGTGATGGATTTAGAGCATTGAATGAAACCATATATATTTTTATATACATCCAATGAGGGAATTTGTTCTACTTGATTAAATATTTTTCTTATAGGACATTCTTTCTTTGATTTTCTCCCTAAGGGTGTGTGTGTGGGGGGGGGGAGCAGAAGGGAGAAAATTGGAAGTGGGTGCTACTACAGATGTAAAATTGTGTAAGTGCTTTCAAATAATGTCACTCTATCATTCATTTACTTAACTCTTTTATTTTGTTATGAGACCTCTCAGTAGGTGGAAGTAAGCTGTAAATGATTGTGATGTAAAAATAAAGCATTAATAAAACTTAAAGAAAAAGGAAGAGGGCACAGTAGAAGAAAGTTCTTTTTTAAAAAAATAAAGGATAGAAAAGGAAGAAATTTCAATCACTTGCTTTGGTAGGCATATAAAGAAAGTGAAGAAAACAAAGGAGAGAGAGAGAGAGAGAGAGAGAGAGAGAGAGAGAGAGAGAGAGAGAGAAAGAGGGAGGGAGGGAGGGAGGGAGAGATACAATTGAAGGAGACAGGGTAGTTAAATGAGAGGTGGCAGTGGAGATTGAGTAGAGTCTATGGAGAGGAGAAAGTCTACCAAATAGCATTGTTACTATTTAATCATGTCCAACTCTTCATGACTCTCATAGGATTTTCTTGACAAAGATACTGGAGTGCTTTGCCATTTCCTTCCCTAGTTCATTTTACACATGAGGAAGTGAGACAAATAGCATTAAGTGACTTACCCAGATTATAGGACTATTAAATATTTGAGGTCATATTTGAACTCAGGAAGATGAGTCTTTGATTCCTCAGCACACTGCACTACCTAGCTGCACTCAAAATAGTATAAACAAAACTAATTTCAGGAACAAAATACTGATTTAAAAGAGTAAAGAAATAAAAATCAATACAAAAAGAATAAATAGTCTGTGTTAAACAAACAACTTTTGCTTCGCATTCAAATGGATTAAACCCTGTAATTAAAAAAATACAGAATAAATAATGAAACAAATTTTCAAATTCTGTTTTATAGAAGAAATATCATAAATCATAGACACATAAAGTTTAAAAATGAGAACAAAATAAAGATTTAAAGTATCCTATCTCAAAAAATTATATTGAATTAACTGTAAAGTTCTACAAAAGAGATGTGGGTTGGGGGAACCCTGGTAAATACAGATTTATAGGAAACTTTTATCAAAGGTTTAAAGAGCAATTGATGATTATATTTTTGTCAAAGGGAAAGGCAGCTAGGTGGTATGCTGAATAGAGTGCTGGACTTGGAGAGATGAAATCAGCTGCAGAGATCTACTAGCACTGTAACTGAGGAAGTCATTGAATCTCTTCCTTAGTTTCCTCACCTGTGAGATGGAGATATTATTAGCAGATGCCTGCCAGGACTGTTATGCAGATAAAATGAGATGATACTTGTAATGTGCTTTGTAAATCTTAATCTGTTACCTAATAGTATAAATGCTAGCCATTATTAAAAATTGAGAAAGAACACATTTTACCAAACTTTTTATAGGAGAAATAGTTTTCAGACTTAAACCAGGGAAGCCTGAAGCAAATAGGTAAAATATTGATTTAATTTTTTAATAGAATCTTAGTAAAATGGAAAGACCTGAAAGTGTGATCATACTCTATACTGGCAAAGTCTATTGCCTAAAATAAAATGAGGAAAAAGAGATGAGTGAAATGAATAATTGTGTCCCTTTGTTTTCACCTAATTTGGAGTTAAGACTGAAGGATTGTCTGAATAGAGCCATGGTGAGTATATGGCATATTTTATTTGCTCCTTTATGTTCTAAAGCTCTTTCTAGTTGTTGTTGCTGTTTTTCCAGAAACAAGAATTTCATGAACTCTAGAATCTGAGCCTGCCATGGACCAATGATTATATTGCTAATGTATTTTTGCTTAATGTGAAGATCTTTCCCACTCATGCAACCTGCTTAAATCACAAAAAACCTAAGTCACATGTTGCAGGATGAGCTTGCTGAACTGATGGAACAGGAAGGGTGGAGCAGAGCTGGGAGGAAGTTAGTGAGAACAGTCTGGGTGAAGATTTGGAAAGATGTTTGCAAGAAATACCAATAAAACCAAGAATTGGCAGAGGTGTGTAGGAGAGGCTGGATTTTATTAACAGGTTATCATCTTACGTGTAAAAGCAGAGATGAGCTGCTGAAGGAAAAAAAAAATCACCTGGAGAAAGAGTTAGCTAGTTTGTGTGGGAATTCTCAGCATTCTGCTCTCCTTTAAAAGAGTAAGCAACTTTTCTACAGACCCAACCTAGTTGCCACAGAGATGACTGCCAGAAGAGTGTGTGGGAGGAAAATGTAACAAAGTTAGGGGGGGAAAATGAAACAATGTTAGGGGGTAGGCTTCTCAGGCAGAAGCGTGCCCAATACTAAGGTAAAAACAGGAGAAGCAGTGGGGCAACACACTGTTTAGGGAGATAATTGAAGATTTAATTCAGCAGGAGTTCACAGATATTTTGAGTGGGTTCAACCAAAGGATGGGATAATTGTTAATATTTTGAATGGTTAATGATGAAGGGGTTGGAGGAGTACTGATAGATGGCATGGATTGCTTGTAATGTATGGGTATTAGACTCCTTTTGTACGGCAAGCTTTTAGAGATTGCAATCTTCAAGGAGGTAACAATATGATTAATCTGTTAGCTTTGACTGCAGAAGTGTGTGGTAAGCAATATCCTACAGATGCTATGTGACCTAGTGGAGATAGAACTTGGTATTCACTTTGGGACTGTCTGAGAAAGTTAAAGGAGGAGGTAATGAAGACTGCCAAAATGATTGGAAATGCAGATGCATACTATGATATCCCCTTTGCATTTTCCCCTAGGAATATGATAGTGAAAATGGCTCCTTCTGTTTACAAGCACATAGTTTTGACTCTACTAATTGGGGAAATAGGGTACCTTCTTTCAGAGGTGCTGGACAATATTTCACAGTTAAGTGACTTAGGGGACTAGGGAAAAGAGAGAAGAGTAAATAGCCAGAGGATTCAGAGTCAGAATACATTAACAAGAAAATAATTATTTACTGCCCTATTGAGAGCAGGGGTAGATTTTAGAAACATGGATGGTATTCCAGCTAATGAATTATACAAAATGTACCAAGAAAAGGGGCTTGATATAGATGGAATAGAGAAGTAAGAACTGTCCCTGCAGATTCTCCTGAACCCTTGTATCCAAGTTTGCCACATGTTCAGGGAGAACAGAAAATTGGCCAAGCCCCAACTCAGATTAAAGAAATACATAGACAGGCTTACAGACTCCATATCAATTTGACAATATCAATGACTATCCATTGGAAAAATGCATCAAATACTGTAATGAGGGCATTAACAGATACTGGGGCAGAGGCCTCCCTTGTATATGGAAACTTTAATAAGTTTAAACATGAAACTCCTATCACCATCACAGGACTGGGAAGGGCTCAGAAATATCAGCCAGACAAGTCAAACTAACAATGAAAATTGGACCATTACTTAAGAAAGAATATACTGAGGTAATTGTACCCATTCCTGAATACATCATTGGAACAGATATATTGAGAGGTATGACTTTGAGGGAGATACTGATTTGTAGTAAAGAAGATAGGAATTGACATAGTTTTAATGGATAAAATAAAAATGGACCTAATTACTTTGCCTGAACCTTATGAAGTAATTACTTTAAAGCAGTATTGTGTACCAAGTGGGCAAGATGAAATTACCAATACTATAAGGGGATATGTTGAGGCAGGAGTGTTAGTCCCTACAACCACTCGATGGAATAATCTTATCTGGCCAGTATGAAAGTCAGACGGGACATGAAAGATGACAGTGGATTATAGACAATTGAATAAGGTGACTTCTCCCTTGTATGCTGCTGTTTCTACCATTACCTTAATAGAAAAGATCTAGAAAAATCATGGAATTTGGTCCACAGTTATTGATTTAACCAATGCTTTTTTTTACTATCCCAATGAATTCTAAACAATGGGGCCAATTTGCTTTCACTTATCAGGGTCATCAATATGCTTTTATAGTCCCTCTATTTGTCATAGGATTGTGGCTAAACATTTAGATGAATTAGAGCTGACAGGTGTACAGCTTATCGACTACATGGATAATATGACACAGGGAATGTAGATAATATGATAGAGGGGAAAAATGTAAAAGAAGTGGAGAAGAGTTTGACACTTTAAATTGAGCATATGAAAATCAAAGGGTGGGAAATTAACCCTGCAAAGATTCAAGGGCCAGCTCAAACCATAAAATTTTTGGGTATACAATGGAATGAGGGTCTGTGAGAGATTCTCCTTCAAGCCCAACAAAAGATTCAGGATTTTCCTATCCCCACCAATAAGGAAGAGGCCTAAAAGTTTGTAGGTTTGATATTGACAACATCACATGCCTCATCTAGGACAAATTTTGAAACCCTTATGTAAAATTACTAGATCAAATATGAATTTGATTGGGGACTTGAACAGAGTAAAGCTTTTGAAGAAGCAAAGGCTACTATACAGTTGACCCTAACTTTATGGTCTATGCAAAGTGGCCTGATGGAATTCTAAATGACTGCACAGGATGAATATGCAAACTGTTTTTCTAGTGCCTTCTATATGAAGAGTCTTTTGTATTTTGTATATTCATAGTTACCATCGGTTCTGTGAATACTGCCTTGGTGATGCAATGCTATAGCAGTAGGAAGGAGATTGTTTTATTTTTTAAATGTTTCTGATGCAATAAGTAGATGTAGACTGTGAGGGCTGACCCCATGGTCATTTGTATATTTTTCTTGAGTTCACAAGTCAGAGTTACCCTCAAAAGTCAGGGTGGGGTCAACTTTGTCTAGATAATCTACTTTTCATATCCATCATATGGCACCATATGCCATATGCCATAAAGGCATATACCTTTAGTCTACATTTGAGCAGTAAACAAGGAATGGTTGCCTTCCATTGTCCACACTGTGAAAGTGTATGAAGTGTTATTGAGAATTTGAGAGATTAGGATTGCTTGGGCGTACAAAGAGAAAGGAATTTTTTCTAGCTATGATACTAGTTTTCCGTAGCTCTGGAGTTAGGAAGACCTGTGTTCAAATGTGACCTGAAACACATAATAGATGTACGACCCTGGCCAAGGCTTTTAACTTCTGCTTGCCTTTATACACTGGAGAAGGAAATGGCAAGCCACTCTAATATCTTTGTCAAGAAAACCTTTTGGACAGTATTGAGGCTATAGTCCATGGGGTCACAAAAATTTGGATATGACTGAATGACTAAAGAACAGCCACAATAAAAATACAGAAAATTTAGATACAGATAGAGAGGAAGAGGCTTACAATACCACATATTAAATCCACTCTTATCCTGGTTGTTCATATGACAAACAATATAATTTGATATTTAAAATAAAATAATTACTCATTTTCTAAGGACAATAATATAATAAATTATCCAATTCATATCAGAAGAGGTTAAAATAAAATAAATTGCCAAACCACTAAATAAAAACAGATGGGAAGCCTCAATAATTTCTTTGCTTAGTAATCTTGATCAAAAGGGTGACAAGAATGTGTGGTCTATGAGATAACATTACTTATAATTTCAGTGGGGAATTTGGATGCATTAGTTCCTTGTCTATACCTGGACATTGCCTAGTGACTTAACATAATGAGATTTTCTTAATGTATTTTAGGAAGGTAGTCCAATTCTGAAATTTCTGACTCCTGGGTATGATTTTATATTTGGAGGAGGGAAGGCAAGGCAATTGGAGTTAAGTGACTTGCCCAAGGTCACACGACTAGTAAATGTCCAGTATCCGAGGCTGGATTTGAACCCAGGTCTTCCTGACTTCAGAGCTAGTGCTCTATTCACTGTGCCACCTACTGCCCAAGGGATTGTTTTTTCTTTAAATAAGTTTAGATTGCTGTATATTTTGACTCTTCTCTTATATTCTGCTATCTATGGCAGTGCTTTTCTTGGTTTGTATTTAAATTTTAATATTTAAGTATATAATAAATTTCTTTTTTCTTTTTTTATTGCATATTTAAGTTTTAGTATTTTTTAAAATTAATTTTAAAAAATAAATAAAGTAAATACGGGCATATGAGAAAACAATTACTTTACCTGCCATTAAAGCAACCCTGGCTCTGCTGCTAAAGACAGAAACATGAAGTTAAAGCATCCAAGCAAAGTCAGGTTGGTTAGATAAAGGAAAGAGACTGTGGCTGCTACTAAATTAGGCTAATGCCACCATTGCCTATACAAAGCAAAAACATCTGTCATGTTGTTATCAGAATCTATATGATAACTAGCTTGAAGACTCCTTGCTTTGTTGTGATTGTTGTTTTAAATTCAGTTGACCAGTTATTTTGGCATGTCCCAGTCACCTCTGTATACTGTTACATTTTCATAGCATTTTAAGGTCTCTGCACCTTGTAGCCTTGTGAGGTAGCCATATTACAGGTGAGGAAAGTTAGAACACAAAATATGGTGAGCAGATCCTTTGCTGTTATTGCTCTTAAGATTTTATTTATACTATCAGTTATTTTTATTTTATCAGCCATTGCTATGCACCCTTCATTGAGCTCTTGTATGTAACATAAAGAAATCAGCTAAACAAAACCAGGCAACATAGTGGCCATATTGGAGAGATTATGAACCATTTTGCTTCTATGTTTTCCCACGTCTGCTGAGAAGTATGTTCTTTTTTTCCCCATTTGCGACCACATCCAAAATTGGTCATTCCAATTAATAAGAGTTTGGCAGCCTTCCAATGTTGTTTTGAAGAGGATGAGAATTTGATTGTGTCATTTATATTATTATTGTCAGTATCATGACTTGAGAAATTATTACCGCATGAACTTATGTTAATGTTTAGTCAATTGTTCAACAAGCATTTGTTAAGTGCCTTCTATGTGCCACACAGTCTACTTGGTTCTGATAATATGAATGCAAAAACAAAATCTTTTCTGCCCTCAAGGAGTTGAAATTCTTTCCAGAAAGACAATATTACAAGTATATAGAATTACAAGTTACATCAAATATATAATATACAAATTACAAGTGTATAGAAGATTATACAAAATAATCAAAAGATAATTTTTAGGAAGAGGATACCAAGGGCTGGGGGGGGGCGCGGGGGGGGCTGGTAATGATCAAGATTGACTTCATGGTTCTTGAAATGACTCTTAAAGAAAGCAAGGGATTTGAAGACCCAGTGGTGATGGGGTCGGTCAGGCAAAGGCACAGAATATGGTGTAAGAAAATTAGCAAAGCCATTTTGAGTAGTCCATAAAGTTTACAAAGAACAAGAACGTATAATAAAGCTGAGAAAATAGGTTGAGATCACGTTATATAGATCCTTAAAAGCCAAATATATTTTATCTTAGTTGCAAGTCTATACTTTATGATAATCGTTTTGGCAGCTATTTGGAGGATGGATTGGGGAGGGAAAAGATCAGTCAGGTAGTCCAATTAGAATTCTACTAAAATAATCCAGGCAGGAGATGACATGGACCTGAGCTTGAGTGGGAGCCATGTGAATGGTGAGAATGGAAAGGATGTGAATGATATTGTGAAGAGGAAAATATGGTCATTGTACAAACATATGGGACAAGAAAGAAGAGTGAGAATCAAGGATGTAAACCTGGGAGAGTGAGTGATAATGTCCTTAGTAGAAACAGTAATATTCAGAACATACATTTTTTGATTGGACACTTTTAGAAGTTCATGAGGCATTTAATTTATGTAGGTAGTTGTTGCAGTCTTGTAGCTTAGGAAAGGGAACAGAGGTATTGTACTGAGGTCTAAAAGGATGAGAGTTGAGAAAAGGACTTCTGATTTGACCCTTAAGAGAGCATTTAAAACCTTATTTTTCTAATTTTATTTTATTTTCAATTCTAAATTCTCTCCCATCCTTTGAGAAAAGCAACACAAATAAAGTTCATTACAAATATGTATAGTCATACAAAACAAGCTCCTTTATTAACATTTCATTAGTAACCTTAGAAAGAACGATTCAGTTGAGCAGTGAGGGAAGAAGGCAACGTATGTTTTGTGCAGAGCACAGGGCTAGGTGCTTGGAGACTTGGCAGAGGTTGATTATCTTATGAAAAGTTCATTTATAAGTATGCCACAGCAACAAGTACATTTCACAAAGCACTTTAAAAACACAACAGTTAGGTAATATTGAAATCTCACATTTCTGTAGAACACAGGGAAATGTGGAAATGCCATATGGAAAATAAAAAAGCTGCTTTGACCTTTTCTGGCTTTATTAAGTATTCATGGTTGGTACACACGTGGTAATAGAGCACTAATGACAATGAATCCATAAGAATTTGGCAATCGTCAAAATAAATAAATAAATAAATAAATAAATAAAAGCCAGTCTTCCACATAGGCAATGGAGACTTTGTTCTATATCTTCAGAGATGGCTTTGAGCAAGATCAGCCTTGCCTTAAAAAAAAATAATAAACAAGGAAGCAGAGCTGATGCCATAATGTATTCTTTTATTTTTAATGAGCTGAAACAGAGCAAAGAACCTAAATTGTTTGATGGGATTTAGTTGCATCTGTGCATTGTTACGGAAGAATGGGCTGTTATAGATTTTTTTTCCAGTTAATGACCCAGTGGAACAGTGACACTCAACCTTTTACAGCCAGGGAGCTACTTTGTTATTGAACAGACATGGACAACCACAAGAGAATTGAACATGTGGAGAATATAATGAGTTTGCAAGAAGGCAATACTTAACTCATTCATCTAAGTAACTAAATGAAAGTTAGCGTACAGGCAGGGCCAAATAGTGTATCACAGAGGTGGATCATAAAATCTCAGAATCATAGGAATTTAGAGCAAGCAAGGAGCTCAGAAGCATCTAGTCTAATCCATATCCAAGAAGGAATCTTCACTATAGTAGATCCAATGATGGTGATCTAGCTTCTTCTTAAGCACTGATGATGAGGGGTGATCCCACTAACTTTCAGAGCAACTTTCATTTTTCAATAGTTCTAGTGGCTAGGCAGTTTTAGCTAACCATTTACATATGATAATTCTTCAAATACTTGAATACAGATATCATACCATTTCCTCAGTCTTCTCTTTTCTAAGATAAATATACCCATTTCAATCAACCAGGCCTTGTATTACATGGACTTAAGGCTCTTCGGCATCTTGATTGTTCTGAATGTTCTTCATTTATCAATGTCCTTCTTACAATGTGGCACCCAGAAATAAGCATAATACTCCACATTTGACCTGATTCATGGTGCTGTTAACTTCTTATTAATAAAAACTTTTCTTCTCTTCATGCTGCCCCACATCACATCTGTTTTTTGTTTGTTTTTCTGACTGCCACATCACACTCCTGATTCATATTGAACTTACAATGCAATAAAGCTCTCATATCTTTAGAAGAATCGCTATCTAACCATGGCCTAACTAATCATGTACTTAAGAAAATGTTTTTTAGATTAAAATATAAGATTTTATGTTTATCTAGGACTAATTTTATCTCATTAGATTGAGGAATATAACTTCATTGAGCTATATAGTCTATGATTACATAGACTGAACTATGTAGCAACAACAGTGTTGTGACTTGTTGAGTTATTTCAAATGTTGTATTAGCTAAACACTGGATCAGTTCTCTGATTTGTGACATTTAAAGTTTGACATTTGTTACTACTCTTTAATCTAAGTCACCGAAAAAAAATATTTAATAACATAGGGCCAAGAACAGATTCCTGGGACAATCTATTAGAGACCTTCTGCATTTTGACCCTGAACCATTAACAGCTATTCTTTGAGCACTGCCATTTAGAGGTTCTGAATTTATCTAATTGTACTATTTGACTAGCCTCCATATCTTCCATTTTTCTGCCAGAAAGTCATGAGAAGCCATATCAAATGCTTAGTTATAATTTAGAAGACTCCTGGTTCAATAACTCAAAAAAAATAAGGTTATTCTGTACTTGAAGTCATGCTGTCTCTTGGTAATTGTTGCTTCCTTTTCTAAATACTGAACATAACTTTAATGAACCATTCTAGATTTTTCTCAAGGATAAAGAGTCAAGAGTCAGTTTTCCTGATATGAGGTTGAAGACTCTTATCTGATTTTTTTGAAAACTCAGTCAACACTTTCTCTTTTTTGTGTTGTTGTTGAGTTGTTTTAGTCACGTCCAATTCTTCATTTGGTGCTTTCTTGGCAAAAATACTAAAGTGGTTTGCTATTACCTTTTCCAGCTCATTTTACAAATGAGAAACTAAGACAAGCAGGATTAAGTGACTTGCCTAGGTCCACACAGAGGGTAACAATCTAAGCCAGATTTAAATTTATGAAGATGAGTCTTTCCAGCTTTAGGCCTGACACTCTGTCCACTGCCTTACTAGCTTCCCATGCTTTCCCTTCTCTCATATGGTAATATTTCTACTGGATCTTTCAAAGGTGCTTCTCAAGTAGTGTGTTAGTTCCTTCTTAGAGAGCTTAAAGCAAGGACTGGACAATCACTTGTCTAGTATGTTACAGTAGAGATTCTTTTAGTGTATGAATTGGACTAGATGGCTGCTTGGTCCTTTCCAACTCTCAGATCCAAAGAAGAACAGTTCATGCAAGCCTAATTTAATTCCCTTTCTTGAAAATATGACACGGTATACATGGATTTCTAAATGTCAGGCATATGATAATGTCTTTTGATATACTTGTAGGTGAGAAGACCAGATGAAAACGTAGTTATGAAAATTTTGAATCAGTTGAATGATCCATTCCACATTGTACCGACTTTTGGATCCAAAGAAATCTCCCATGGAATTCAACAAGAATTTTCTTGATCTTGTTCTGCTTAAGATTTTATTAATGAAATGACTGAAGGCATATGTGTTGGATGATAGAGTTAGGGTAAAAAAATGGTGTTGGGATATTAGAATAATGGGTCCAATCTAATGAAATAATTTTTATAGATATAATTCAAGTTATTTCATTTGGAAAAAAATCAACTATTGAAATAGAATAGGGATAAAGTAGCTAGAAAGTAGCTTGTAGGAAGACACCTAGTGTATAATGGGCTTCAGGGAAACTAGGTGGTACAGTAGATGGAGTGCTGAACTTACAATCAGAAAATCATTCTCATGAGTTCAAATCTAGCCTCAGACACTGGTTGCTTAATCCTGGGCAAATCCCTTAACCCTGTTTGGCTCAGTTTCCTCATTTGTAAAATGATCTGGGAAAGGAAATGCCAAAGCACTCCAGTATATTTGCCAAGAATTCCCAAATGGGAGGATGAAGAGTGGGACACAAGTAGAATGACTCAACAACAAAGTATGAGTCAATAGTGAACTGGGGTCATTTAAAAAGCAAATGACAGAGAGGTGGAGCCAAACTCATGAAGTAGAAACAAGGATCAAATAGAGCTCTCCTCCTGAAACTCCCCCAAAAGCCTGTAAAAATGACTCTAAACAGATTTCAGAGCAGCAGAAGCCACAAAATGTCAGACTGAAGGAAATTGCCAGACCAAGACTATCTGGTAGGTTGACAGGAAGAGTGTGTCACATTGGGTGGGAGCAGAGCACAGTTGGGAGTGGGTCACGTCAACATGAACAGAGTGGGAGCAGACCTTAGGGGACTGAACCATGGATAGCTGCTGAAGATTCCAGACTTCTTAACCCACAAATGCTAAAGAGAGCTTCAAAAGTCAGTGGAAAAGGTCTCTCACCTGACTGAAAGGGGAGCATGGTCCAGCCACAGCCCCAGCCCCAGCCCTGGTCCCAGCCTCAGGGCAGCTGTAGCCAATGCTGAAGTGGAGGCTGCTTATGGAGACATCCAGATAACAAATAGCTCAAAAGTCAAGTAATTGGCTGGGAAAATGAGCAGACAGGTGGCAGGTGGGGGAAGAAACAGACTATAGATTCTTATTTTCTCATTGAAGAGTTATTTTTTTATGTCATTGGTGATGAAGATCAAAACATACAGCTGAAAGAAGATGATGGAGCCAAAGCTCCTTCATTTAAAGCCTCTGAGAAAAATATGAACTGGTCTGAGGCCATGGAAGAGCTCAAAAAATATTTTGAAAATCAAGTAAGAGAAGTAGAGGAAAAATTGGGAAGAGAAATGAAAGTGATGCAAGAAAATCATGAAAACAAGTCAACAGCTTGCTGAAGGAAACCCCCCAAAAATGCTGAAGAAAATAACACCTTTAAAATTAGACTAACCCAAATGGGAAAACAGGTCCAAAAAGCCAATGAGGAGAATGCCTTAAAAAGCAGAAAGGACCAAATAGAAAAGCTCACTGAAGAAAATAATTCCTTAAAAATTAGTATTGGAGCAAATGAAAGCTAATGTTCTTATGAGAAATCAAGAAATTATAAAACAAACTGAAAAGAATGAAAAAATAGAAGACAGTGTGAAGTATCTCATTGAAAAAACAACTGACCTGGAAAATGGATCCAGGAGAAATATTTTTAAAATTATTGGAGTACCTGAAAGCCACAATCAAACAAAGAGCCTAGAAATTATCTTTCAAGAAATTATCAAGGAAAACTGCCCTGACATTTTAGAACCAGAGGGTAAAATAGAAATGGAAATAATCCATTGATCACTTCCTAAAAAAGATCGCAAAAGGAAAACTGCTAGGAATATTGTAGCCAAATTCCAAAGTTCCCACTTCAAGGAAAAAATAATGCAAGCAACCAGAAAGAAACAATTCAAGTATTGTGAACACATAATAAAGATAACACAGAATTTAACAGCTTCTACACTCAGGGATTTGAAGGCTTGTAATATGATATTCCAGAGGTCAGAGGAGATAGGAGTAAAACTAAGAATCATCTCCTCAGCAAAACTGAGTATAATATTTCAGGGGAAAAATGGAACTTCAATGAAATACAGGTCTTCCAAGCATTCTTGTTAAAAAGATGAGAGCTGAGTAGAAAATTTGACTTCCAAATATAAGAATCAAGAGAAACATTAAAAGGTAAACAGGAAAGAGAAATCATAAGGGACTTACTAAAGTTGCACTCTTTAGATTCCTACAAGGAAAGATGATATTTGTAACTCATGAGACCTTTCTCAGTATTAGGATTATTGGAGAGAATATATATATATATATACCCACACACACATATACACATGTATGTGAATATATATGCATATGTGTATGTGTATATATATATGAAGAGAGAGTCAGAGAGACTGATACAGGGGGCACAGGGTGAGCTGAACATGAAGGAATGATATCTAAAAAAGAAAAAAAAAGGCTGAGAGGAATGTACTAGGAAAAAAGAGAAAGGGAGAGGTAGAATGCAGTTAATCATTTTATATAAAAAGAGGAAAAAAAGAGCTTTTGCAATGGAGGAGTAGAAGGGGAAGGTAAGAGGGAATAAAAGAGCCTTCCTTTCATTGGATTTAGCTTCATGAGGGAATAATATACCCACTCATTTGGGTATGGAAGTTTATCTTACCTTCTCGGAAAGCAGGGGAGAAGGGGATAAGAGAGTGGGGATAATAGAAGGGAAGGCAGATTGGGGGAAGGGGTAATTGGGAGCAAACAATTTGCAGAAGGACAAGTCAGAGGAGAGAGTTGAATAAATGGGAGGTGGGACAGCATAGAGGGAAATATAGTTAGTATTTCACAAGCTGACTGTTAATGGAGGTCTTTTGCATGACCACACAGAGAACAGAAAATCATGGCATGTCAGAACCTATTGAAGACAGTGAGGTAACTAATTTGGAGAAATGAAGACTTAAAGTAGGAGGAGCATGATAGTTGTCTTCAGATATTTGAAGAGCTGTCATGTGGGGAAGGGATTAGATTTATTCTGCCTAACTTCAAAGGACAGAACTCGACCTACACACAAAAAATCATGGAATTTAGTTTGGTCTTGTTATAATAAAAAGGGTTCATTACAATTATAGTTATAACAACAGCAGTACCAACAAGAGAATGGGCTACTTTGCATCTTATTGAGTTCCCAGTCGCCATAGACCTTGAAGCAGAGGACAAGTGACTGTATATTGCTGGTGTCACCCAGGGGATTCCTGCTCAGGTGAGGTTAGACTTGACCTCTGAAGCCCTTTCAATTCTAACCTTCTAAAAAGACAATCACAATTGAAGGCACTTTGCTTAAGGCCCCAAAAGGAAAAAAAGCTTTTTAAAGGAGGCAGGTTTGCTTTAAAAAAACATCCTTGTAACTCATTTATCCTTGTATCCCCTCCAAAACAATGCCTTGTCCAAAATAGTTCTTGTGTTTATTGATGTGATTTGTATCAGTTTGGAATGATCATTTGCTATTTGTTTTGAATTACTAGGATTTCTCAGGATTCATTAATGATTGTAACTTCAAATCCCAGTAGCTAAGGAGCTAATTTTGGATTATCGTAAATAGTTTATTTTTAAATTGTTTTTTGGTTAGGAAATAAGGAAAGTAAGAATTAAGGATTTTGATTTCTTCAAAATCATTAAAAATTATTCCTTAGTAAGAGCTGGGGAAAATTATTTTATTTCTTTGAGACATAGAAGTATCTTAGAGGCTGAAAAGTATTGGGGGTTGCCATCCTCATCTCTAACCCAGGAAATAAGGTTAGAATAATTTGTTTTTAAGCCTTAGATTCTACATTTCAAATGCCTTTAACTAATAATGAAAAGCTTGTGAAGAAGTACAATTATTATTAGCCCAGTCTTATAGATAAATAGTTTGAGTCTGTGAGAGTTTGAGTGACTTGATCATAGTCCAACATTAAGTATCTGTGAGAAAGAACTCAAACCCAGGTCTTCTGACTCCAAGACTCTCACTTTTCTCCTCTGTACTATGATGTTTTTCAATTAGCGCTGAGCAGAAGATGGACTGGAGCCAGTATCAATGAAGTACACACCCTTCTATTAGATTTCCCATATTTTCTCTACCTTAGTAGTAGCAAGAGATTCTAATAAGCCAGCCTGGTATAATCCAAAGTGCATGAAATATAAAATCAGAAGATTCAGATTCAAGTTGAAGATTTTCTATTTAGGAGTCATGTAATCTGAGGTGATCAATTTTATCTCTCTGAATCAAAGTTTGTTCATTTGCAAAATGTAGATAATAATATTTGTATCTATAAATCTATGTATCATTGCAAATAAACCACTATAAAATATAAGCTGTTTATATTCCACTTGCCTCTCAATATTATAATTTTTAGCTATTTGTACTCATATAATCTGAGTCAGAAGAGGCCTCACAACTGTTCTAAGACATACTTGTGTGGGATACAAAGACTCATACTCAAATTAAACTCAGAGGCTTCTCAAGGTAGAAGGCAAAAAAGGAATTTATTACAATCTCATGAGAAGGGGCACTTCCCTCGAGACCATGGGTGGTGTCAGCAAGGGAGTGCACCTAAGTAGTGCAGAGTACAGCATTATGTAGTCCCTAAGACAGAAGCCCACTAGCCTGTCTTCCCATTGACTGGGAATCCAGACGTACAGTCTAAGCACGGGAATCTACCCCAGAGACAAAGAACACAGAAAGGATCATTGCTCACCAATGAGGGTTTTTGTTACCAAAAATGGAACTTAAGAGAAGAATGCTGATGTGGCTGGCACAAGGGGTGGTGAAGGGGAAGTGTACACCAGGTCAGGTGACCAAAACTTTGGTGGTTCTTCTCCATCCTAGAGCATCTTCTTTGCCTAAGGCAGATACTTAGTCATTTTAGCTTTGGCAAGAAGGTTGGGGGTTTTGGGGAATTCATGCCTGGGGGGGTCTTCACTTAACCTGATTTCACTCCCACTTGAACCAGAATTTCCTCTTTAACCTACTGATCTAGCTGTTGCTTGAATACTTCATACTAGGAGGTATCTTCTGAGGTAGCTGATTTGACTTTTGGAATACTCTAAAAGTTTTTCTTTATGTCAAATCTAAATTTACCCCTTAGTTGCTTCCACCCAGTGCACTTATTATTATTAATTATTATTATTTTTCTGCTGGAGACAAACAACTCTATTTCCCTTTTGATATGATATCCCTTTAAATACCTTAAGAGAACAATTATGCCTCTCCTAAGCCCTCTCTTCCCCAGGTTAAACAATCTTCAGTCCTTCAACCAATCTTCATATTACATGAAATGAATGTCTTTTACAACTATGACTGGTTTTCTCAGGAAACCCTCTAACTTATCAGAATATTTCTTCAGATGCAACACTCAGGACTGACCATCATCATCCTCACTTTATCTGACCAAAGAAGAGTACAACAGGAATATCACTGACTTATTCCTGGATGGTCTCCCTCTCTTCGTACAGCCTAAGAATGTATTAGCTTCCATGGTTGCCATCAAGATGTTAACTAATATCAATTAATTAATAAGCATTTATTAAGTTCCTACTATATACCAAGCACTGTGCTAAGTGGTAGGGATACAAAGGAGTCAAAACATAGTCTTTATCCTCAAGGAACTCATAATCTAATATCAAATTTTTTCATTTTCTAAAATCTCTAGATCTTTTTCAACTGAATTATCGTCTAGCCGAACTTCTCCAAATTGTATTTATAGAGTTGATTTTTTCAACCCAAGTATAAGATTTTATATATTTTCCCTATTGAAATTCATGTTATTAGGCTAAATGTTGCAGCCCAGGGATTTGCAGTGGCTGTTTTTGTATGCCCGAGAGCTAAGAATGTTTTGTTTTGCTTTTTGCTTTTTGTTTTTTGTTTTTTTTTTTCATTTTAAAATACACAAAAACCCTATTTAAAAATGTAAAAGCTACTCTTTGTACTCTTTGTAGCTGTACAAAACACAGGTGATGGACTGAATCTACCCTGTGGGCTCAGTGAAGTTGCGTAATGCCAACCTCTGTACTAGCTGAACAATATCTTTTAAAATCTTTATGCTCAAGCAGTGTATTAGTAGCTTTTCCTACTTTGGAATAATCTGTAAATTTAATAAGTATTTGATAAATCATTGATAAATATGTTAAACACATCCCATTTTTAGTAACATGTTCTGCTCTATCCATGAAAGATTATTTCTTTTATTTATGTTTAGACTAGTAACATGGTTTCAAGTTATTACAAAAATTTAGTCTTTTATAAATGCTGAAAGAAATATAATCTGTCAAATAGAATCAGACTGAAATAGTTTAGTAAACAACTTAAAGTTTAAACTTATTATGGAATTTCATTAAAATACAACATGATAAATGAATGGAACCTACATTAGCTACCAGTGTCATGAAAATACAGCCATGATTTCTATAGTCATGTGAGCTAGATATAAAATATTAGAATGAAACTTCTTCAAAGACCTTGGTTGCTGTACCTTGTCCAAGGAAATGACCTCTTAGGTAATTATATACTCAAACTTATTTTATTCTCCTAATTTATAATATAAAATGAGATTTATTGATTTTTAAAAGTAGTATATTTACATTGGATGTACAGACTTAGAGTTTGCAACAGTAAATGAGAATTTCCAAAGGGATAAAAAAAAGGGGGCTTGATATGAAACAGAGAAACTTCCTTACTTAGTGTTTGCCAGACTTACATTTACAGATTCCAGGTTAATTATAAGTTAGAGACTGTAAAATCCACCTCTTTATGAATCAGGATTATCTCATTTTGCTATGAATATTGTTCTGTAAATATTATCCCTTACATACATTTAACAGTTGTTCTATGACACATTTTTACTGAAATTGTTATAATTCTTCATTACTACAGGAGAATATCAAGATGAAGATTATATTTATTCAAATGAAGAGATTGAAAATAAGCCAATAGCAGAGTTACAGCAAAGGTATTATTATAGTAGTGGTGCAATTCTCTCAGAACATATGTAATTTAAAAACTATCCCTTTAAAAGATAAATAAGAGAAACCTCTCAGCTCACTGTATTACCTCTCCCAGCCCCTCCAAAGAGCTAGTCAGTTCTCTTTATGAAAGGTTAGAGAATTGAGGTAAAACTTGAAAATTTTAATGAAGGGTTTTCTTTCCCCTCTAGTAATAATCACACTTTTAAGGTTGGCCATGTTAGTGGTCAGCAATGAATCAATTTCTTTTTTCTCATAAGTTCATGCTTCATAGTGAATTAAATAAAAAACCAATTAAATATCAAATGGCTGTGACAAGACCAAATTTCTTTGGCTAATATTTGAACATGAAAAAAATTGTATAAGCAAAGAGTCATTCATTTAGAAAGTGTTCTCATTTCAGCAAGACCTCATTTCAAGTATTTAATTAAACTGTTCCAAATGATATCCTTCCAATAGAAAAGGAACTCTTTCCCCTCTCATTGTTTTGAATATTTCAAGTAATTAGAGAAAAGAAAGCACTTTTATGTAGTTAGTATAATCTAATGTTGTAAAATGTAATTCCTATTTCATTCTTTGGATGAAGAAGATGGGAGACTGATAGCAAAAGAACTAGTTGAATAAACAATTAAGCATAAGTACAGATGTTCAAAAGTGAGTTTAATTCATGGGGACTGTTTCAGCTCACAAATAATTTTATATTCCTCATTTTTTACCCATTTTCAAGGATTGCCAAATAAACCATGAACATTCAAATGACTGAAATAAAGAAATGTCTTTTAAAATATTTTTTTAAAAATTAGTTGTTACTTTAACATTTAAGTAATCAATAAGAGTGAAATGAAGTCGGCATCTTTGAGCTTTTTGATATATTAGCATCTGCCTCACAAAATAGAGCATTGAAAGAGTAGAAATAAATGATATATTGATGACTTTTCAGGAAATCCTTAATTATATTAATTCTCTTTTTATTGATGGCCATGTTCTTCCCTAAAAATTTCATTTATCATCTACCCCAAAATAATGACTTTTTCTTTGAAATCTGAGTATCCCTTCATTTCCATTTAGTGATAATAGAAATATGTTGTGTTTTCTTTTGTAGAAATAAAGTCACCCAAAGTAGTCTATATGTACTATCAAATGTAGTTAACAGTATGTACAAGAACAATATGTAATACAGTGCTTAACTGACAGGGATCCAAGGATATAATGATGTGTTTGCAGAGCACTACTCATGTGTACCTTCACATCCTGTGTGGTTCTTGTCAAGGTCTTCCTATACATTCTACACAAGGAAAATATATTTTGGCATGCTTTTTGGCATTGTGGGATAACCAGGATAACACTCAGTATCTCGAATATCCCCGGTATCTTATCATCAGTATTATCAGTATCTCATATCTTGTTCTTGGTTCCTGACCAGACCGCCCTCTTTTCTGATTGTATGCTTTCTAGATGCTACCTTTTCTCCTATTTAAGATAATAGGATTATTGACTTAGAGCTGGAAGGTACCTTAGAGGTTATCTAGGTCAACTTTCTCATTTTACAAATGAGAAAACTGAGAGCCAGGGAAGTTCAATGATTTTTTTACAAGGTCAAAGAAGCAATAGAAGTCAGATCTATGATTCATACCCTGTTGCCATGACTCCAACCTAGGTTAAAGCTCCAAGGTCAATGCTTTTTCTACTGAACCATGAGGTTGCCACCTTCTTGAATGAAAGTTATAATTGGCAATAAGCTATAGTCTATTCATAACTCACATTCATAAGCCCCTGTTTTCTTTGGATCTCTACAGTTTTGATTCTTCCATAGATTATGGTATTCCATTTCTACAGTGAAACAAAACAAAACAAAATGATTTGAGTCCTCATTTCCAAGCTGTATGCCTTAAATGTCGCTCTTGAAATGATTTTGTTTAAATGGGTCTCATATCACACTTTCAGAAATTCAGTGTTTCTCTTCCCCCTTTCTTGCTGTTTTAATGAAGTGCTTCTGCTCATAATCTTAAGCCATCAGATGATTTTACTTTCTGAACTAGTGTTAACCTTGGCTGTCACATCATGCTGTTTACTGGCTGAGGTGGTTTCTAGTCTTTGTTGATTTCCTTGTTAGAGTAATTACTTTCTATTACTTTACATTTACAGTCATTACTTTACATTGGTGAAACTTCTACAGAAAAGGATATTAATTCATGTCATTTTTTTTCCTGTGTTGTTTTCTATTTTTTACTTCAGTAGCTTATTTGAGTAGTTCTTTTGGTTTCTGCTTTTTTTGGGAGGGGGAGGTACAAGGGTCAATTAGTCGTGTCCAACTCTTTGTTAACTCTATGTGCAGTTTTCTGAGTAAAAGACTCTGGAGTGCTTTGTCCCTTCCTTCTTCAACTCATTTTACAGATGAGGAAACCAAGGCAAACAGGATTAAATGACTTGCCAGGGTCACACAGTATGTATTTGAGGCTGGAGTTGAACTCAGGTCCTTTTGACTCCAGGGCCAATACTCCATCCAATGCAGTTCTTCTAATCTGGGACAGATTTTGATTTTTTGCTTTAGAATTTTGCTAGTCTGTTAGCTCGTAGAAACCCAAATTAGAAACTGGTAACCAGTCATTTGCTGTTGAGGTTGAATGAGTTCAGTTTTTGTGCTGATTGGTGATTTCCATGTCCAGTACTTTCTATCTCTTTTCTTGAAGAAAGTGTTCAGAATAATGAAGATTCTGATGCAGAACTTTGGTCTCTTTATGTGTATTTTCCAGTATGTTTTTTTCCTCCAGTCCTTTCCTATATTCACCTTCATAATGAAATCACCAATTATTAAGATATAAGTAGATTTAGGTCCTAGATCTGAAATTCAGATCTGGAACGTGCTTCAGAAGCCAAAGAGTTCAACACCTTCATTTTACAGATGAGAAAGCTGAGACCTAGAGAAGTTATGTGAATTGCTCATGCAAGCTTAAAACCCAAGTCTTTTTGACTGAAGTCTAGTGCTCCAGCTTCTAAGTCCTCACCAAAAGATGTTCATATATACCACAATATGTACCAATCATATGTACCACAATGATTTTAATGAGGTTTATTTTTCTTATGATCATGACCAAGGTAAGATGACCAAGTGTCCTGTTAAAAGATTTTTCTTATTGATTGTAGACAAAGTGTCTTTATCAACTCCTTTCTTTCCTTCTCCAGGTAAACTTGCGAGCCATCCTTCAGTTTTGGTGTGACTTTCATATCCTTTAGTTTCATTAATATGGACTATAATATGTACTGAATTATTTGATTTCTGAAGTTGTAAGGTGATGTTACTGAAGGATGTCAAACAGATTACCAAAAACAAAAAAAAATTGTAGAAACTACAATTTTTAAGATCCTCTGTTTTTTCCGACACTTTTCCACTGTCAACGTAAAAGGGGATGACTCACATAAGATATACTACTTGGTACTTTAAAAAAAAAATTTTATATGTTGCCTTCGTCAAGGAATTCATCTTTTAATGACCATACCATTAATGATGAGACAGCAAGAAACACAATGATAGAATTCTGAAACTGAAGTCTGGAAGATCTGAGTTCAAATCCAGTATTAGTCACCTACTAGCTGTGTGACCCTGGGCAACTCCATTCAGTTTGCTTCAGTTCCCTCACCTGAAAAATGAGTATAATTATAGCACCTACCTCCTACAGTTATTGTGAGGATCAAATGAAGTAACAGTTGTTTTTTTTTTGGCATATAGTTTATTCCCTTTTCTCCCCTTGATAAGCCTTTCTGTACTTAGCTAGACTGGTATTTGAAGTGTTTCTAATGTAGTATTAACCATGAAAATTTAAGTTTTTATGACATCATCTTCAGGAAACAAAAGTTATCTTGATGAGAAATAGTACACTTTTGTGTAGAAGTTTAGATGACATTAGGAACTAAGGAAAATAGTAAATTGGCAAAAGTATAATGGTATTCTAATGGTAATGGAAATATAAATTTAATCTTAGATAAACTGAAACATTTGGATGCACGTATTAGAAACAGAAGATATACTTGAAATAATCAAACTGAATTTCTATAAAAAAGAAAAAGAAAGACCAGAAATTGTGTATAGTCATGATTTATTACAATTGATATTACAACTAGGTCATACCCAAGTTGAAAATGTAAAAATCTTATACTTGATGTATGATCTTATCTCTTATTCCTTTGGCAGTTTCTCGGTATGACAAGCCCATTAATTCTCAAATACATATGACCTATAAGCTTTTTCTATGGTCCTCGTAGAAAACCTGAATAGTTGCTTTTGAATAATCCCAAATCTATTATCAAAAATAACTTATTCCAGTGACCTGAATGGACCTCAAATCTAAAAGACTATTTTGAATGTGCTTTTGAACATTTCTGACATTTAATTACAACCTAGATGACAGGGTTGATGGGTAGGGTTCAGTCATGTATACAGATGCAGGGCAGTATTGGTAGTTATGAAAGAAGACAGGGCTGTGTTTTACTGTTTCAATTTAATCATTCTAGAATGAGCTTCCTGCATGCTGTTTCTGAATATAATTTTATTAGATTATAAAAAATTAACTGTTTGAATTCACGATAGCTAGTAAGGAAGAAGAACTAAGAGGACTATATATCTTCCTTTAACCAGATCATAGAATTTAAAAATAATGCCTCAAAGACTTCTGCAAATATTATTAAATCCAATCTATATTTATTTTCTACTTTATTTTGGAAAATTATCTGATACTGTTGATTATTGCTTGGGTAGAAAAATACTATATTATATTTTAAATTGTGCATAGTATGGGAAGATGAGAAATAAGTCATTTCATGAAGTATATTGACAGAAGAAGGGGGTGGGAGAGGGGGAAGAAAAGGAAGAAGAGAAACAGAGAGAAAGGGAGGGTGGAAAGGGGAGAGAGAGAGGCAGAGTGACAGACAAGGAATATTGGAGGTAGGGGGAAAAAGAGACAGAGTGAACACGAATGGTAACAGCAGCCCACCTGAAAAATATTTAGTGACTTTATGTATTATCCATTAGCAAATGGATAAAGAAGGACTGCTTTACACTGCCAAGTAGCTTGATTTTTATGATAAATTTAATAAACTCAAATAAACAGGCACCATAGTATAGTGGCTAGTGTGCTTGAATTGGAATTGAGAGTGAGCTGAGTTCAAAACCATCTTGAGTCTGGACAAATCACTTTCTTTGTTGCTTTCATGGTGAGGAAATAAAATAATTTTCAAGTATAGGTCAAAGGGCAATAAAGGACACAATTGAACAATTGCTATATATGTGCCAGACCACCATGCAGAAAATCATAATTTCTGAAATACTGTTGGCATCTTTGTACCACAGTGTGGGACTTGGTGCATTCTGTGTGCCCACCATCATTATTCCAGAGTCAGAATGACTTTTTCCATATAACTTCACTGCTTTCTAGATATAATCAGCAGGGTATTGGCAAAAGGGTAATTTGCATATCAGGAATTTTTCGCATGCCTCCTTCTTTGGTCCATCATCCTTTAGCATCTCATATACTGTTCTACCAATTTTTAGAAATACCAGCCAGGGTGAATGATATACATGAGATATAATGTTGATTTTTCATAAGAAAGAAATTGTATTGGTTAACCACATTTTGGAAATTTCTCAGGAGTTGGAAAAAATTAGATAGTAAAATATGGTCTTTAATATGTGTAAATGCTCTTCATTTTTCAACTTAAAGGATTAGGTATATAATTAGAGTTTATGACAAATCAATTATTTTTAAATATGATAAGCAGATGTTACATAATAACTAGAGGAAACAAGCAAAATTACATCATTTCACTGGAAACAAATGAACAGATGCAAGGAAGAAAACATAACTAGTAAAACAAACAAACATTTAGAGTAAATGATTAAGAATTAAACAGAAAAGTGAAACAGAAACGTCTCAGAATGAGGAACCTAGGCTGGGCCTTCCTTTTCTCTGATAATTTCATATCAGATGACTCTTGTGAACAATATGGTGATTATCCATATTTTAGCTGTGTTTTCATTCACACTGGGGTGGGCTTGCCACCTGACCAAGATTTCTCTGGGAAATTCAAAATTTAAGGTATACACTCATTGTCCAGAAAGCTCAGCAAAGTCTGGAATGTGGCCACAGTGGCTATGTTTGTGGTTACCATATTCTCAGAGATTGGGGGCTGCCAAAATAAATTTGGCAGTCATTAAAATAGTTGCTGCCAGCATCGGCTCTGAGTCATTTCTGGCCCTGTTTATGAACATCTGGTTGAGACGGGAGCCAGAAGTTTGCAATGTCCCTCCTCCCCTACTCCTCTGGTAATACAAATGAGAAAAGAGAAAACACCTAAAGAGATTCTCCCTAAACTGATCTCCTTTTTTCCCTGTAAGGGGGAGGAGAGAGCTAGATGCATAGAAAATTAAAAGCAACAATTTTTTTTTTCATTTAGAAATATGTGCAGTAATACCTTTTACCCTTCACTCACATTCATATCCCTTATGACTTATAGTCTGACAATATTGTTCTTCTTGTACATATTCTAGTTTGCCTCAAGGGCTTCTATCTCCCTGTTGACCCTTCCTAGCCACTCAAGCAACACTATATATTCACAGTTTCTGGATCAGTGTTCTCCAGACAAGTATCTATACGTTATTAGGGCCCTATAGGATACTGGTGATTATTGTCCATCATTCTCAAAGTGGACCAAAATGCCATCACTATGTTGGAGTCAAGGTACAGTGTGTCCAGCTGTGAATGATCAGAGCAATACAAGTTTGGAAAGCTCTAACACAGGTCAAGCACTAATGATCCTTATGAACATTTAGAATGGAAGTGTCTCTAAATTTGTGCATCTAGCTTTTCTTTCAGTCTGCTTCGATTCTCCTTTGCTTCAAGAGTATGGTGCTTTCTTTGATGAGGGCATGACATACTGGTCCAGTTTCTCCCATGTTTCACAATTAATTCCAAAGTTTCTCAGAGACATCTTGAGAATGCATTTCTATTGCCTCTTCTGACCCCAGTGTGAGTATTTGCCTTATATTAGTTCCCCTTAAAATAGACTTTTAGGCAAATGTATGTTTGACATTCAAACAACATGGCCAACCCATTGCAGTTCTACTCTCTTCAGTAGAGTTTGAATGCTTGGCAGTTTAACTTGAGAAAAGACCTCTGTGTGCAGTACATTATCCTTCTAGAAGACCTTCAGAATCTTCCTAAGAATATTCAAATGGAAGCAATTCAGTTTTCTGGCATGATGCTAGTGTTACTGTCCAGGTTTCACAGACATACAACAATAAATTCAGTACAATAGCTCTGTAGACTTTCAGTTTGCTAAGCAGTCTAATACCTCTTCTTCCCTATACTTTCCTTTGAAGCCTTCCTAACTCTGATCTAACCTCACCAAAGCATCCATCAGCTTCATCATTTATGTGTACATCCCTGGCAAGTATACTATCAAGATAAGTGAATTTATCCACAGCATTCAAAATTTCTCCATTTGCTCTAACCAATGGTTCCATAAATGGATGCTGTGGTGCTGGCTGGTGGAGATCCTCTGTTTTCTTGGTGTTGACTGTTAGGCCAAAATTAGTTCAAGCTGCAGGGAATTGATCCATATTTTGTTGTATCTCAGCCTCAGAGGCTGCATTGAGTGCACAATCATCTATGAACAAAAAGTCACGCACAAACTCTCCTCTGCTTTACTCTTGTCTTGTAGCCTTCTCAAGTTAAATATGGTAGCTGACCTCCCTGATTTTCATCCTTATTGATGGCATCTGACAATATAACTAAAAACACTATGCTAAATAGCATGGGATCAAGCACACAGTCTTGTTTCACTTTATTGATGACTGCGAAAGCATGAGAACATTGTCCATTACCCAGAACCCATGCTAACTTACCATCATGAAACTGACGTGCAAATACTGATGAACTTAGTCATTTCATAATGATGAAGTAAGGCCAAAATAATGAATTCCATTTCCCCAAATTCATTTTTCAAAGTAGAAATAAATAAGAAAACTGAGAAGTTATCCCATGAGCTGTCAAGCTTTGGTTATAATGCCACCACAAATTCCTTTCCATCTGTATACTTCCTTTCACTTAAATGGCCACCACACTAGAATACTTTAGTTCCTCATTATCTCTTACCTGGACTATGGCGCACAGGAATCTACTAAAGGATCTCCTTGCTTCCTATGAGAGATATTCAATTCACATATTACTCTCTTGTTCAGTAAATTACAATGACTTCTTGCTGCCTCTAGAATACCAAAAACAAAACTAAGTAACAAATACAAATCCAACAAAAAACAAACTTCTTGTTGAGGATTTAAAGCCCTTCATAATCCAGACACAAGTTCTTTCTCCAAGATTATTATTACACGTTACTTCCAATCATATACTCTTTTTTTATAGCAAAATTGCTTATTGCCCTTCCTCTTAAATGATTTTTCATCTCATTTTAACACGTGAAACTCATTCTCTTCTCAACTTTATCTCTTAGAATGCCTCATCTCCATTAAAGCTCAGCTCAAATGCCATCTCCTACATGAAGCCTTTTCTCCTCCCATCCTGCTGCTAATGCTAATGTCCCCCCCAGGCCTATCCAAGATTGGGACTTCTGGGAAGATATGGAAAGACCATGAGATCTCCTCAGATCCCCCAAAAGCCAAAATTTTGGATTTATTTTGTATATATTTTCTACCTACATGAATACATCTCTCCTCTGTAGAATATGAAATACTTGTGGGCAGAGTTTGTTTTGTTTTTGTCTGTTTACTTCTAGAACCTAGCTTAGTGCCTGGCACAACATTGGTGCTTGCTAAATAAACGTTTGTTGATTGGTTGATTGATTAAGGCCATTAGGTCATCATTTAAGCCCCTATCAAAGCTATTTGTTAAACAACGGCCCTAAAAAAATCAATAAAATGTTGGAGAAAGCAGTTTCTTACCAACTGTTTGAATTAAGCCCAATCTAGATATGAACACACACACACACACACACATATATATATAACATATAATATATTATATTATATACTGCAGTATATATTACATAATATAAAATATGTAGCTTAATATATTCAAAAGATTCCAGTTCCCGGTTCTGTACTTGGTGCTTCCTCCTGGCTCTAATTACTTTCTTTTTGTCTCTGGTTTCTAGTAGCATAACTTCTGGCTGCCAGTTGTTCATTCCTGGCCTAGTCTCCACTATATCCTTGTCCTGGCCCAGTTTCCTGTTGTGTTGTTCTTGGCTGCCAGTTGCTTACTCCTTGCCCAGTTTCCTTAGGCAGCCACTTTTTTTACATCTCATACCACAACACCTCTCAACCCCCAGTGAGATTTCATTCATCCTTTTTAAATTGGGTATATTAAAAGCTGCTGACTTGTGCAAAAGCTTTTGGGAGATATAGTTTTTGCAAGTAAACATTCTTTTCAAAGGTCCTCCTTAGAGTTGAGGGAATACAATGAGATAATATATTTAAAGCCTACTATAAGCCCTAAAAGTCCTCTAAAACTGTTAGGTGATATTAATAGCTAGCACATGTTTAAAGTTTACAAAGCTATAATTATCATCATTATTATTTCTATTATTATTTTTGGTAATAGTAGTGGTCATAGTGGTAGTAGTAGTAGTAATAGTGGTAGTAAGGTGGTAGTAGTAGCAGCAGCAGCAGCAGCAGTAGTAGTAGTAGTAGTAGCAACAGCAGCAGCAGCTGAGCTAGGGAAAAGCACTAGAAGATCTGGGAGCACCAGTTACCTGAACTATGGAACCTTGGCACTTGTGAAAAAAAGTTAAGGAATTTGGGGCTGCTGCCAGATAACTTTGACTTTATTCTTCAAAATCCATTTTTTTTTTTTTATAAAATTACATTGTAATTTCAGGTCTGCTTTAAATGTAACTGACAACAATTAGAAGTAGATTAGAGAAAAGCAGTCCTATGTCACAGCTCAAAAATCACTGACCTCTTGAGTGGAGTCAGAGCAGCATTAGAATTGGATTACACTCTGCCTCATACCCATTCAGCACATCTTATTACTCTCCTCTGACCCATGAAAGATAATATCTTGTTTTCTTAATGGCACGATCAACCTGCAGTGTCCATTGGCCTGAGGGCCTTCAGCTTTGCCCTACAAACAAAACCAGAATACATTGCATAAGATGTCAGTCTTATACTAACTTATACTAACAAAGTCAACTGAAAAAATATAAACTACCTTTGGTTAAAAGTGAAGCATGGATTGCATGCAGTTTTTCTTATCAATGTGAATACTGAGAAAATATTGAAAACATGGAAATAAGTAATCCTTCATAGCTGAAAGAAAGAGCCAAAAAAGTGCCTTCTGTCCAATGATGAAATCTTGGTGCTGTGGATACCCTTAGCAAAGATCTGGTCCAATTCCCTTATTTTACAGAGGAGTAAACTGAGACTCAGAGCAGTTCAATAACTTTCCCAAAGTTATAGAGCTGGCAAAAGACAGAACAGGGCCTGAAATAAGTTCCTGTCTTTCAATGTAGCATTTCCCCCCATCCTGCCATGCTTTATATACCTTTGAAAATATGTGAAAAATAAGTGGCAAAAATATACTAATTTTTTTCCATTTTTCCTACTTCTATCATAAAGAATTTCTCAAAGGAGAAGAAAGGGAAACCTTTTAAAATTGTCTTCACCTATCATTATTCCATTGATTGAGCTTTTATTAGGATAAAGTGAATTGCTATATTCAGCTACTCAAGATTAATAATGGAAGGGCATTCCCTTTAAGCAGCAGAAATGTGAAACTGCTGAAGATCTAGGCACTCATTCACCTCTTATTCTATTCAAAATAAGTGATTAAAAAACTTCTATTCTTCAGAAAGATTATCTAAGGGTTATGAGATGTCACTAGCTCTATCTTTGGTAATGTCATATTTAACAACTGACACTCCAGCAGTATGAAATTGTCATGAAAAGGCCTGCTTGTATCCCTTTACCAACCAAGAGTTTGGTTTTTAATTTAGGCATGGGATTGAGAAGATGACTTTTCATTATAAAATCTGGGAAAGTCCCCCTTTATTAGTAGTTTGGTCCCAAGTAAGGACCATGAAATACATCTAGGGAGATAATTTTATGTTCATTTAGTGGGGATCAGACTTGTCTCATTCCAAAAGAACTTCTTGCGGAGTAGCAATAATTTGGGGACAGAGATTTGGGTTTTAGTGGTCAAGAATATGGAGAGAAGCATGTGACTTGGTTTGACCAAGATAGGGTATTTGGAGCTTAAAAATGAGGATTTTCTGACACTTCCCTTATCTTTTCTCTCCAAATTGACACCTTGCAAAATGATATTCCTTGGAATATTCCTTTCTTCCCTTCTATCTGATGAGACTGCTCTTTGGGCCAATAGTACAATCCGCCTTTATTTTCTTTATTTCAAATTAGAATTGATCCAAGTGGGGCCCACTTGGATTTATATTTTTTTTCCCTTTTTCCCTGTACCTTTGTCCCCTTTTGCTAAGACATGGAGAATTCACATATAGCCCTATGTCTAGTAAGGTCCTGCTAAACCTAGGACAATACAATTCCATCTTATTTCCTGGAGCAGTTGTATATCCGATATATTTAAAACTATTGTTAAAGATGAGATAAGCAGTATTGTGTATTAGAGGGTGCCAGATATGGAGTCGAGAAGATCAGACCAATTAAAATAGCTGCCTCCATTTTCTCTCCTCTAACTCTCTTCTTAACCCTTTAAAATCTAGCTTCTGACCTTATCATTAAAGTGATACTGTTTTCTCCAAAGTTATTAATGATTTTAGTTGCCAAATCCAATGACCTTTTCTCTGTCTTCCTGGTGGAATCCTAATAAAGCTACTCCCAGCCCCAACAGTCTTGTCCTGATTTAGCCATATCTGAGTTTAACCACACTTTATGCTCCCAGACGCAGTTTTGCCACTGCTCCGAGTTAGCCACTGCACCCAGATCCAATTCATTTATTTGAGCAGGTATGTTCTCATACTCAGTCACAATCACATCATATTTTACCCCAAGACAAAACCACAATACCTAATTATCCATCTTGACCAGACAAGGCTACAATACCTGGCTAAATGGAGGGCAACTAGGTCAGGATGTTTGATGACCAAACCATAAAAGGGACTCTTCCCCTATTACTTATTTCCTTAACAAACCCCCCTGCCTTATTAACATTCATAATTTTTGTTGTGAAATCAGCATCATTCCACTGTCTTGTCTTATTGAGTGGCTGATTCTTCTTAGAACCTAGCCCATTTCTGAGGTTAGAGATGGCCTGATTCTGAATTTTTTGAGCTGGTGCTGCCACAACACACCATGAAACTGCAAAAGTTTTTGGCATCTCCTTGACCTCTCTGCAACCCTTGACACAGCTGATCACTCTCCTCGATATTTTCTTCTCTCTAGGTTTTTAGGACACCAATCTCCTGTGGTTTTCATCTTACTTATCTGATCACTTCTTTGTCTCCTTTGCTGAATCCTCTTCCAGATCCTGCCTTTTAACTATAGCTGGTCCTTAGCATTCTGTCCTGGAGTCTCTTTTCTTCTCTCTCTTCACTGTTTCATTTGACAATCTCATCAGCAACTTGTCTCTTGGCTGATGATCCTCAAATCTACCTATCCTGTCTGAAACTTTGAATGACCTCCCACTGCCTGTCAGATATCTAGAACTGGATGTTGAGTAGACATCTTAAACGCAGTATATCCCAAATAGAGCTCATTATCTTTTCCTCTTCCTAATCTTCCTATCTCCCTGAAACCTTCCTTAGTAATGTAGAAGGTAACATCATCCCTTCAATCTTCAGGTTCACAAACTAGGAGTCACTCATATTCTTCACATTCTCACTCTCCATAGAAAAAACTTGCCAAAGCTTATTGATTTTGACTTTGCAACGTTTTTTTTCAAATATATACCCCTTCTCTCTTCTGGCACTACCACCCTTCTGGTACGAACTTTATTACCTCATACCTAGACTATTCCAATAGCCCACTTGTGGATCTGCCTAACTCAGATCTCTCTCCACTCCAATACATCTATATTCAGCCACTAAAGTGATTTTCCTGATATGCAAGTCTAATTATATTACCAGACCTCCCTCCCCACCCCATACTCAATATACTCTAGTTGGCTTCCTATTTCTTCCAGAATTAAATATAAAATCCTCTAGTTAGCATTCAAATCCCTTCATAACCAGACACCCCCTACCTTTCCAATCTCCTTATACTTTATTCCCTAACACATAGTCTTAGATACTGTAACACTGGCTGTTTCACAAACAAGACACTTCATGTCTTGGCTCCTGGTATTTTCTCTTGCTGTCCTCTGTGCCTAGATTGCAGTCCCTCCTCCACTCTGCCTGTTGATCTCCCAATCTCAGTGGCTTCTTTAAATCTCAACTAAAATTCGGTCCTTTAATGAAAACCCTCCCCAATCCCTGTTAATTCTACTGTATCCCCCATGTTAATTATTTCCTATTTAGCCTGTATATGGCTTGCTTTACGTATGTTAGTTGGCATGAAGTCTGCCCCAATAGATTGTAATTTCCTTGAGGGCAGGGACTGTCTTTTGACTCATCTTGTGTCCCAGGTGCTTAGAACAGTGTCTGGTACATAGTAGGGCCTTAATAGATATTTATAATGATAATAATAAAGTTATATTTATATTTATGTGAATAAATTCTAATTACATAATTATCATTAATAGTAGCTATGTGACTATGCACAAGCCTCTAGTAACTTCACTGAGCGTCTAGTAACTCCCCAAGATTTAGCTACTAAACTATGTGCAATTGAGATCTCTATTAGTGGAGGGAGTTCTCACAATGATGCAGTTCCAGAAAGTTACTAAAGATTCTAATTTTAGAGAGGGGAGTCAATTTTAATAGATTTTTATAGTCAGTACTCATCTACAAATTCAATGAGAGTTCATGTGATTCTTGCTCTTTCTCAAAAGTGAAATTGATTCTTTGTGTCATTCAGTTTTATCAGGGAGTAAAAGTGCTCTAGGTATGACTAGTCTCTAAAGATCCTACGAAACCTGAATTCCAATATGTTTGAGACGTGGAAGAATTAGTACCTGGTAGAGAAGTTTGAGTTTGTTTGTCCCCTCACCCCCACTTCCCTTCTTGGCAGTTAATAATGCAAGTGCCAATGTTGGTTGAAGTCACTTGAATACCTAACAGCAAAGACCAAGTAGTCACTTGAATACTTAATATTAAAGACCAAAAACATCAAAGGCCAATAGCATGTCTACATGGCATATCCAACTCTGGTAGGTTTACAGCTAGAGACAAATGACTACTTTATAATTAACCTAATATCCATAACTCTTAGATCTTTTAAAGTATTTTATTAAGAAAACTCCTCCAAAGTCAGGAGTTATATTTTAGATGAGATGAACTTTGTCATATACTTGAACAAAAAACCTTCCCCTCAAATGTATGAATATCTTTTTACGGGCTAAATGAGAATTCCTGTTATAGAACTCCCTCACTCATAGATAAGTCATAGGTTCATAGATTTATCTTATATCCTTTATCCTCTCTTTCATGGGTTGCAGAGTGTGTCTAAGTAGACCCAGTAGGGAAACAACATCAGTGTAGTTGATTTTGCAGCTGCTTACAAAATTTCCATTTCTTGGCTTCATTTAGACATACCTACGGTGAATGTGATTAAGCTACATTGTCCTTTGCAGCCCCAGTTTCATAGATTCTCATGGCCCAGATAACCCAGCTACCCTTTGGAGATACTTAGTCTTTTAGCTTTTCACCCAGAAAACCTGAGGAAAAGTAAGCATGGTAAGCATACTTTCTCCCCTCTTCCCTTACTTGACATATATCATTAAACTGATTCCACGTTTGTAAGCTCACAGTATTATAGGAGATTACACACACACACACACACACACACACACACACACACATATACATATATATGTGTGTGTGTGTGTGTGTATAAAATTAAAAGGAGGAATACCAAACAGAGACCTGTAAACAACACCCAAAGTACTAAATGAGAGCTCCTCTGATGGGGCTCCCCCTCCCACAGATAAAACAGGATCATAGACCTACAAATCAGGGAAATTTAGAGATCATCTAATCCATTCCTCCCTTCTCCCTCTCTGATTTTTTTTTATACAAAAACAAACTTAGAGAGTGGTTAAGTGACCTGCCTGAGATCATGTAGGTATTAAGTGACAGAGACTGGGTGTGAACTTAGATTATCTAACTCCAAATCCACCATTCTTTCCATGAAACTACTCTGCCCTTTATGTACTGCCTTGAGCTGTTTCTCCCTTAGAAGAATAAAATCAGGTGTAATTTTCTCTCCCTCTCTCTCAGTCTAACTAACATGGCCAGTTTTCTAGACAGGATGAGTACCTTGTCTTAAGTATTTTCTGTTCTTTTTTGGGCTACCTTCTTGGGCAAGATGAAGACAAAATCTTCCACTATCTTCCTCTTATGAGCAGTGTACCACTTTTCTCCTAACTAGATGGAAAACTTTATTTTCCTTCTTTAATTTCTTCACTCACCACTTCTATACATTGCTAAGCATACCTTGTGCCTGACACTGAAGTTAGTTTCTAGGTAACTCAAATGAAAGAGGGAAGGCAGTAGTAAAACTATACCATCGATGGAATCCTAATAAAGCTGCCCCCAGCCCCAATATTCTAACTTCCTTATGGGTCTCATTGAACAATAGACGTATCTTGACTCAACAACACAATCTACACCTCAGATTTCCAGACTCAAACTATCTAGCCACTGCCCCCAGATCCGATTCACATATTTGAACAGGTGTGTTCTTGTACTCAACCGCAATCACATCATCCATTAAACCTAAGACTGGACCACAGTACCTAACTATCCAGCTTGATCAGACAGGACTATAATAGTTAGCCAATCAGAAAGCATAAATCATAGATTTGTCACATATCCTTTATCCTATCTTCCATGGGTTGCAGAGTGTGTCTGTATACCCAGTATGGAAACAAAATCAATGCAGTTGATTTTGCAGCTGCTTCCAAAATTTCAATTTCTTGGCTTCATTTAGATGTATCTCTGGTGAATGTGATTAAGCTCTGTTGTCCTTTGTAGCCCCAGTTTATACACACACAATTTACCAGGATGTTTGACCACTGAACCACGGAAAAGACTCCTCCCCTATTATCTAATCCCTCAACAAACCCCTCCTGCTCTCATGTAACTCCATCTTTACATTTTAAAAATCCATGTCTTTTTTTTTTTTCTTTGAAGTTACTGGTTCCTCTTGGAACCTAGCCTGCTTCTGAGGGGCAGAATTCTCAATTCTCAATAAATGCCTATGCTTGAATTAGAGGTGGTCTGACTGAATTCCTGAGACAGTGCCACCACAACACACCATGAAACTGCAACAATTTTTGGTGTCCCTGGGTGGGCAGAATCCCAGATCCCATTCTATGGGGTTAAACTGCAACACCATCAGTTACTACATTCCTATAGTTACTCAAAATGTTTGAAGCCTTTGTAAATTATACGAGATACTGTATATAACATTCATTCAAAATACATTTGTATTCAGTACAAGATATGCAGTATACAACGTTCATGCAGTATGAATTCACGTTATAAATTTTATATGCACTCCATCATTAAATGTTTTCTTTCTCTAAGATACTATATGCTGTTTGTGCCATCAGGCATCAACCTGCACAATGTGTGTGGGGGGATCATCCATTGCCCCTGCTGTGTCATTACCTTCTTTCATCAAGTCACAAAATGTCAAAATTGGAAGGAATCTCAGAGGCCATCTAGTTCAACCTCTACTTGAACAAGAATTCCTGCTAAATATTCCTGAAAAATTATCATACTAATTTCCCTTCAAGACCTCAAGTGAAGAGATTCTTCCTGATGAGCTCCTCACTTTTGTGTATTTCTCATTGTTTGAAGGTGGTCATACATTAAGCCTAAATTTATTTCTGTACTCAGTGCTCCTAGTACTACCCTCTGGAGGCAAGCAGAATTCTTCTATATGAGAACCCTTTAAATATTTGATGAAAGCTATCATGCTCTCCCAAGTCTTTTCATCCTTAAACTAAACATCCTGTATTCCTTTAGTTGATAATTGTTTAACATAATCTCAAGGCCATTCACTATCCTATTTGTTCTCTCCTGGACCCTGTAGCTTATCAGTGTTTTTCCTAAAATATGGGGTGTCCAGAACTGGAGACAAAACTGGAGCTATCACCTCAATATTCTTGAACACTCCACCTTTCTCAATGTTACCTAAGACAGTACTAAATTGGGGTTTTGGTTTCACTTTTTTGAGGGGGTCTTTTTTGGCTGCTATAGTATGCTGATGGTTCTTGATAAATTCACAAGTTTACTTGTGACAGTTCACTAAACCTCCAGATCTTCATCCGATCAAGTGTTATTCAGCCTATCTCTCCACCATTTTGTACCAGTGAGTTTGATTTTTGAAACTCCACTTATTAGTAGCACATGTTGTCTCAGTGGAATATTTTACTTTGACCCTAGTTTTCCCACCGTGTTTAATAAGGTTTAATTAAAATTATTTGACACGGGGATCTTCTTGAGGATGGGAAGGCCTGATTCTACGTTTTTAAAATTTCTCAGATCAAATGTTTCTCTTACTACTATGACCTCAAAATCTCAACTTTCACTTGAGGGGTTTCTGACATGGAAGACATACACTGAGGAACACTTCTCTCAGTATGTTAACAAACAGGAAAGCCCCTGATTTCTTGCTGAGAAGACCTGTGAATGGCAGGTTAAAATGGCACAGCATCTCATATTCTTATCCCAACCCCAAGAGATATCTTTGTACCTTGACTTTAAGGTTTTGTAACTGCGTATATTCTGTAAGCATATCAAGCTGTTAGTACTGACTTCTGAACATACTTGCTCTGTGTTCTTATATAGGGCAAATTGTTCTTCAGGATCAGCCAAATCTATTCTAGAGTAGATCTACAGATTTCTTTTGATTTAGGTTTCCAAAATCATTATAGAGAGTTTTCATACCTATTGATCTACAGTAGGCTTTGCATAACACTAATTATACACAGCAGATTTTTAATTAATGTTTGTTGATTTCAGTTCATACTCTGAGTGGGGTATTCATCATTTATTATGACACTTCATTGTCACCAACAATTTGGATTTGGATGAACTAGGCACAGTTCTTTGGAGTTCATGTCTTTTTCTTTTGACCAGCAATACTGTCCATTCTACAGAACTGAGACCTTTTCTAGACAATTCTGATCAATTGGATCAATAACTATTAACTGAGAAGCTGGTACTGTCCTTCAGGTAGGTGTTGCCATGATAAGTGTGCCTCATTTAAAGCAGTAGTTTCCAGTTTTTATGAGGAAGAAGATCCCTTTTTAATCTTAAGAAATTTAATGAGATCTTACACGGTATTACTTGCACTATTAACTATAGATCAAAATAATACTAGCAGAGTTAAAATGACATTGCTTGAGATGTGTAGACATTTGCAGCTTCTTGCAATAATTCATATTCCTGAGCCCTCACTCTCCTTGAGGCATATAATACTCAGGTGATCAACTACTGATTTAAGGTTTCCCTGAGCACTTGAACAAACCTAACATAGTTCAGATGCTCTCTGGTCATTGTACGTGCAATCACCTCTTCCTGTACTACCTTTTCTAGCTGGAAATTTATTTATCCTCCTCTTAGATTTTATTCAAGTCCTTAGCACTCTCCACATGATTAAAGATTATCCTGTACTTTTATGTATTTGTGCCCTTTGTGTACTGTAATGGATGGAGATACACACACACACATTCAACCCACAAAATGCATGATCTTTGAGGATCTTCACCAGTTAGATATAGTCAGTATTCTCACTCCATGCCACCTGCTACTTTTTGAGTGTCTAAATAGCATAGCCATCCATAGTTTATTTTTTTTCCTTTCATAAGGAAAAATATGCACTAAGAATTATGACAACTTTCAATAGGGGATTCCCTAGGGGTGAAGTGGTAATGTCTTTCTCCCTGAGCTAACTCAGTGACCCATTCTCACACTTTGGATGACATGGTCATGATCAGGACTTAGGTGTACTTTTTAGCTCTAGTAGTTTTGCCTAATCTGTCACTACATTATTAGTTTTCTTTCATTGTTTTACTTTGTTACAAGAGAATTCTTATGGAGTATGCAGAGAGTTGAATATAGAAAGGTTTTTATTTAAAATATGTCAATAAAGCTTAAAAAAATGAAACTACCCAAATCTAGGCAGGTACTGGATTGAGTACCACTAGAGAAGCTGGAGATAAATAATGTATGTATTACATATAAACCAGTCAGGTAAGAGATTAAGGCCAGGGAAATCAGCTAGAAAGAACAGGCAGATACCATAACTCTAGGCAGGTGGCTTCCTAAATTTTGGAGGACAGAGATGCCAAATGGAGTGGCATCAGTAAACAAGAAGCGCTAAAGATTAAACTTTGATCCTAGGGAATAGACTATTTGTTTTCTTCCCTGTTTTATCATATCCATTGGATTTGAGTGTAACTTGTGGCTGAGAGGAGAGTTTGAAAGACTGCTTGCAAACTCTGCCCAAAAGTGCCTATATCACACTTGGAAGTCTTGACAACTCTCATTGGCAATGACAATTTTACCATGATTACTTCATGAATGCTGATAAAATGGGAGAGTATAACTGAGTTAAGGCCAACTTCAGGTAGCCAGTTTGGGGAAGAAAGGTATTTCCTCTTTCTCCTTTCCACTTCTAAAATATTGACATCAATCTAAAGAAGGAATGGTTTAGTGCTTTCAAGGGATTCCATCTGGGCATAGCTACTGAGCTGCTATGTGAATAATATATTCTCCAATGAATAAATCATGGGAACAACAATATAAACTGATAAGCCATTTTGTGAGGAGTGGGGACAGGCATATGTTTAATAGATAGATAGCTTTATGTGAGAAGTCAGTATAGCAGATAGTGTTTGGAAGGGCTGTTTTATTAATTCATTGGCTCCAATGGAGATTTTCCCCTTTCTCATTCCCATTACTTTAAAAGAAGCTATAATATAGATTTTAAAAAAGATTGATAATACTTTCAAACGGTCTCCACGCTGTAGATATCTCATTGCAACAAAGATGTATAATTAAGCAAAACAAACCAAAAACCATGACCGTATCTGACAACTTATTTGCATGTTTCTTTCAGTAATGAAGGCAGCTTGGTGTAATGGCCCTGGCTCGGTCCCTAATTTGCTATGCTACTTAATCTTAATGAGCCACATTCTTAAGATCTTTTAATGGAAATAGTCAAGATACAATCAAATCTACCTAACTTGGTTGTAGGGAATATCTGATGCTGTTGCTTTTCTTTCATACTTAAAAAGAATCAATAGTATCATGATAGTGGGCTCAAGTGAGGTATATTTGACTATGGTTGATCAGTCCAATCCGAGCTTGGAAAGATCAATCCATTTGAACATTTAGTTTGGAGATGTCTGCAGATATCCACATCTTAAACTTGTTTTGTGCTATTGTGATTGAACTTTGTTCATAGAGTATAATACCTTTTTTTGATGTTGGCATACCATGCGAGAGTCATGTGCTAGTCTCCCATGCCTCATAACTGAAGCTAAAGTTCTTCAGAAAGACCTTGAGAGTGTCCGTGCATCACATCTGACTTCCTTGTGGCCACTTGCCTTATGTGAATTCTCCACAAAATCGTCTTTTAGATAAAGATACATGTGGCATTCAAACAGTCCATCAGAGTGGTGCTTTCTGCAGTACCGTTTGAATACTTGGCAGTTCAGCTAGAGAGAGAATCTCAGTATCTTGTACGTTTCCTTGCCAGGTGATCTGCAGAATCTTCCTTAGACAATTCAAATGGAAACTGTTCCATTTTCTTGCATCTAATGAAATAATAAATGTAAAAGTATTTTAAATGCTTTAAATGCTAATCAAATGTGAAAAATCACTGAATAACAGAAGTGCGTTGAGATTTTATAAGAAACAGAAGAATGGATTTAGAACCACAAGGGGCATGGACATTGAAAGCTAGAGGCACACATTAGCAGGAAATTGCTATGGAGAAGTTTGAGCTCTGAAGGGTAAGAACAGGTAAGTTAGTTCAGGTTATTTTTTCTGTTAGGTTCTGAGAGTATAACTACCATATATTTACTTCTATTCAATACAACTCTTCATTAAGAGTATTACATTCACTAATTAGAAGAGCTGTTACTAATTAAGTTTAAACTCTAATTTACCAATCAAATTTTATTTTTTAATTGTACTACATCATCACTGATTAGAATAGCAGTTTTTACTTAATGGATTAAGTGTAAATTAAGATACTTTAATCCAGCTTTTTTTCCTACTTGAATTTTAACTAATTGGCTTGACAATTATTAGGTGTCATTTAATTTGAAATATATCAGCCTAGTAGAGAATCATATGATACTTCAGTTCCAATCTGGGTGAACCCTAGTAAAAATGATTAAGATATAGTACTATTAATTTGTTTCCAAATCAACAAAATTTTGTAAGTGCTTGAGTCAAGAAATGATACCGCATCTTCTATCATGTTTTAAAAGACAGTTATCAGTTCAGCCATGAAGAACAAACGTAAAGAAAAATTTTGCGTTGACTAGCATTCAAAGCATACTTTTTGCACATTCCACCTGTTTGCTACCTAGTAGTTAAGGTGATCCAGATTTTCAAAAGGAAAGTTATAGTTCCCTTCTCAAAAACATTTAATGACTGGTTTCCCATTGACTATTAAATAAATTCCAAGCTTCTTGGTTTGGCATTCAAAGCCTGCATAATCTGACTCCAACTTTCTATTCCAGATTTAACTCTCAATATACTGTTCTTATTAATGGAATCTCTACTTCAACCAGACTGGGCCATTTACTCTCTCCAGAATTGTTCTGTGTTTTCTTGCCTCTGTATTTTTGCCTATGCTCCTCCCTTTGCCTGACATGCTTTCCTTCCCTCCATGGTTAGCTAGTGAAATTCTCTCTGTTTTAATAGATTGGTATATGTCATCTCCTCTATGAAATCTTGAAATCTCAAGACTGAAAATGATGTATTTCTCCTATCAACTCTAATAGCATACTATTTGTTCTTACCCTAAGCAGTACTCTTATTAGAATGTTAGGATTTTCTTTGTTTTTCTCTTTTTTCTTTCTTTTTATTTGTAGTGGAGAGGAGAGGAAGGGCAAACAGGGTTAGGAATAAAGTCCAAAATATAAAAAAAAGATGGATTTTCTGTTTGTTTGTTTTCGTTTAAAGAGAAAAAGAACAGAAGGAAACCCATAGGGAAGACTAGACATGCAGGTCACCTTTGAAAACTAGATTTATCTTATTATATACTGCAAATAGAAAAGCAGGTTGTACATCAGAGCAATCTGGTATTTCGTTAATAATCTTCTTTTTCTTTTCTACTATACATTTGAAAATTTCCCTTCTTATTTTGCTAAGTTCAGAGGAAAATTAAAAGTAAAAAAAAAATGCACCGCATAAATAAGAGGTAAAAAAGAATGTGAGACCTTTGAGAACAAGGGATGTTCACTTCTGTCTTCATATCACAAGAACCTAGCTCTTCTGTTTAACTTTTAAAGCTATTCCCAACCTGGCTCCACTCTAGGTTCCAGGCACACTGGCCTCTTTGCTCTTCCTCCTACTCCATTCTCCCATCTTTGGTTTCTGTGTCTTTGCATTAATTACCCCTCTTCCCTATTCCTGAAATATGCATCTGTTTTACCTCCACTTCTTAAAATCCCTTGTTTCTTTCAAAACTCTGATTGAGAAATATTTACCCAAATCCTTTCCCCAAGCTGTTAGTATTTTTTCTTTCAAAAATGTACTATTTTGCACATACTTATGTACAGATTGCTTCTCTTGAGGACAGGGATTTCTTTTTTTTTTTTTTTGTCTTTATATTTCCAGAGGCTACCATGTTTCCTTGTCTATAGTAGATGGCATTTAATATGGAATTATTAACTTATATGTCATGACTCCTCATCGAGGTTATAAAGTCCTTTTTGGCAAAAACTATGTCTTACTTAACTGTGCATTTCCTCCCACATTTAAGATAGTGCCTTATATCTAGAAAACACTTAGTGATGGTTTCTTCAGTGAATTAAAATTCTGAAGAGTTTTTTCCCTGCCAAGGATTCCACTCTCTAGAACTTATTGTAATTTGATTTTTATGTGAATGAGGTTCTTTGTGGACCTTGAGCATCACTTATAGAGACATCTCTTTAAATAAACTTTTGATCAATATTGAATTAAGTATAATAGGCTAACAATTAAAAAAAAATATGGTATTTCACTCAAGTCAAAGAGTTATACATGTGAGAAGTACAAGAGACAATATAATGGATAGATGGTCCACTGTGGAGTCAGGAAGACCTGAGTTCAAGTCTTTCCTGACACATTAGCTGGACAAGTCACTCAACCTCTCAGTGCCCCAGGCATTATCTAAGGCCCTCACTTACAAATGAACTGCTGATCCCTAGCAGAGGAATTTTGGAACCAGTGAAATTAGAATTCTAGACAAAAAAGGATAAACATATTCAGCCATATGTATTTTTGGTGCTATAAAAATGTGTATTTTTATATATTATACATACATACTCACATATAAAATTTGTGCATATATACATAAAAGCATATTTCAAAAGTGTGTATGTATGTTTATGTGTATGCATATGTTTCTATATCTATCTAGCTATTTTCTTTAGAAAACCCTAAAATAGTTTTCTAGTTCCCAGTACTTTGCCCACATGAAATAGTTCTTTTTTTCAGCTTCATAAAGTTTAGCCTAGGTCTATGGTCCAAGAGCCTGACAGGAATTAGACTGGAAAGAAATCAGATTTCAGTCAAGAAAGAGCTTCGATAATAACTGAAATTACACTCTACATTCCTAGAACTGTGAGTCTTTAATTTACTGACAGTCACTGCTCACAGATGCAGCACTCCTATGACACTGGGATGGGAAGGACTGATGAAATTTTTACAGCTTGGCAAGATGCACTTTTCTTGTTGAGTGATAGGTTTAAAACAAACAAACAAACCAAAAAGAGCTGTCTTCCAAGTTAGACACTAAAGTTTGAAGTCTTCGTTCTCCATACATATAGCCACGTTCATCAATTAACTTATTTTTGAGTTTAGACCTCTTTAACATTCTATATGGTGTGTTGGTATGAATTCAAGAGAATCTAGAAAGAAATGATCTAGGATGAATGCAAATGACATCATAGGGTTTTACGATTATAATAAAAAAGACATCAATGAGAAGTTCTAAATTTTACATACTACTCAGAATAATAGTTGAGATGTATATAGAAGTTTATGGTTTACAGAATGGCTTATGTATTATTTTAAATGTAAACTTACATAAACATGAAATATACTGAAACGTAAATATATCTCAGCATAAGCTTTGCTGTTGCTCAGTCATTTTTCAGTCATGTCTGACTTTTGGTGATATCATTTGGGGTTTTCTTGGCAAAGATAATGAAATGATTTGCCATTTCCTTCTCCAGCTCATTTTACAGATGAGGAAACTGAGGAAAATAGGATTAATTGAGTTGCCCAGGGTCACTCAGGTAGTAAGTTCTGAGGCCAGATTTGAACTCAGGAAAATGAGTCTTCCTGACTCCAGTTCTCGCCTGTTATCCACTGTATAACCTAGCTGTCCAACATAAACTTACACCTTGTATATCATCTTAGCAACAACAACCCCATAAAGATAGATACTCTTTGTATTCCCCCCTTTCCCCTTTAACACATGAAATAACTGAAGCTCACAGTTTAAGTGATTCTTGCCTATGGTCACAGAACTGATGTCAGATGTAAGATTCAAACCCAGAACTCTCCTGATTCCAAATCTAGCGTGTTTTGTAGGGTATTGCAACCTCTCTAGGATTACCCACAGTAGCCTAGTTTCTCACACCCCATGCTTTTTTCTAAAAGTCCACTTCCAGCCTAGAATCTTTCTTTTTCCTATTGTAGCATTAAAGATAAATGCTGGACTATTGACTTCATGGCTTGACAGCAGGAATTGCAAGAGCCAGATAGTTTTATTCACATTTATTCCTTAGTAAGCAGGACAAGGGTAGAGAAATATTGCTTTAGTTCTCTGTCACTTTCTGTCTGTGTCTTTATTTCCCTCCAAATTAAATAATTAGGAAGTTTGGGGGGAATGGGATAAAGAAAGAAAAAATGTTGTGATATGTAGCCATTTTTGCAAATCTTTCATCATGTGCAAAACTGTATATAATCTGAGATAAAATGAGATATTATTAGAGAAGGGATGGAGTCATGGCATCGTGAGCTTCTCAAAAAGTGTGAGAAGAAATGTGGGAACATTAAGAAAAAAAATACATCTGTGAAGAACACATAGGTCAATAGGATGTGTGAGAAGGAGGAATTGACAAGCCTCTCTAAAAGTGAATGATCTTAAAGATGGAGAATGTCATTCAGTGTAATATGGCATATAAAGGGCGAGAAAAGCTGATATTAGGTGATGTTTTCCTTTACGTTGGGATGATTCTATCTATTTCTCACTTCAGTTTACTCTGGCTTTTCCAAAGAGCTTTAAAATTTACTTATTTACAGCTCCCTAAACAATATTCCAACTCCTACAAGAATAAAGTATATTTTAAGTTCAAATAGTTTGTTATCTGCAGTAGAGAAGGCTCCTTTCCTGATTTGAAAACTGAGGAGCCCTCATTTTTAGTAATCCTCTATCATAGTATGAAATTGTCGTCTGCTTTGGAGTTGGGATAGATTTCCAGCTTTTTTTTGTCAGTTTATCACATGATAATGATGACAATTATATATGATTAAAGAAATAGCTTAAAGTAATAATAATAATAATAACAACCTGAAATTGTAAATTGAAAAAAAAAATAAAGTAATTGTAGCAGATGTCATTGCTGATATTGGTAATTTTCCTCTATTCTAATGTACCTGCCCTTTACATGGGCTCTGGAGGAGAAAACAACAAATGGATGGGCATTAACAACCATATGTGCTTCAGGGAAGTGGTCTAGAATAACTAATTAATATATAAAATATAATCTCTGCATACCCTGTCAGGAGGTTTCCCAAGCTAGAATATCTAGCAAAGAAGGATACTCTACAAATGAGCAGAAGTAGGTTATTTGCCTGATCTCTGCCAATGCATTGGAGAATATGCTTATCTTCCACGTTCTTGTTTGGACTTCTCGGCTCAGATTTGGGTTGAAAATGTGAGCATATAATATTTCAGAATTTCATCAAAATTTGCTCTTTCCCATTAGTATTCTTATTTTCCTCCAATCTAGTGATCCAAAGAAAAACACACACACACACACATATTTTGGATTAGAATATATTTATTGAGTGAAATCAGAATTTTAAAATCACAGTCCAAAAACTCTTAGTTATTCCATTACTCTGGTAAAGATTAGAAAAACCACTTCTCTTTCTTTCGATGCTTTCCTATATCTGCTGTGCTATTATAAATTAGTACAACCACTGTCCAAATGATTCTAGATCTTCTGGAACCTTGTAACTATTTTATATTTATATGTGATATACAATCAAGCCTCAATTTTGTGAAGGTAACATTCCTAGAAAATGGCACAAAAGTAAAAAAAATGTGAATGTTGATTGAACATTGAACCTATTGGACATAGTGTTTGAGGTTCCCATGACCACCCAAAACTATTACCTTTTTTCTAGAGATTACTGAAAATACTTATCTGCATACAATTTTTTATAATGAAACATTAATTCCATACTATGCATTTTTCCTAACACAGTAACCATGAAATAACCCATAAAATGCAATAAACAGAATAAAATTGGTAACATGCAAAACACTTTTTCTTGCTAGTAATTCCCTAGAATTCTTTGTGTTAATATCCATAAAAAAAAGATTGATTTCAGATAACATTCACTTTTCATAATACACAAAATCTATAGCATCCTTAAATACTGTATAGCAAATAGAATTCTTAAAATTAAAACATGTTTTAACCTGCATATTACCCACCACTTTGTCAGATAGTGGTGTGAGGGCATTGTATTTCATACATTACTGCTATAAACCTCTCTACCTTGTCCACTCTCTGAATATCAAGAGAGTGATTGATGGGACTTTAGTCACTCCTACTGGCAGACTTTCAGACCTGGTCTCAGTATTACCTTAGAGTCCAAAGGACTTATACTATGCTTTGGGGAATACAATTTGCAACATAAAAGCTTGAGTTTTAAAGACAAATAATAGAAATATGCAGCAGATGCATGGGGAACTCCGTACTCTCCCACGGTATGGTGAACAAGACCACTAAAGCACCTGGTAGGGTAATAGCTACTCTACAGACTTGCACACATCACCCTTCTTATTTTTTTCTCTATTGAGTGAATATGTGTGCAGTTGCCAATGTGAAAATGAAGATGAGGTTACCAAGAAAATCATGTGAATGCTCGAAGTTGAGTGTGAATGGTGAAGACTGACTATGCATGTGAATGAGTTAATGGTCTAGGCCAATTATCAGTATGCGAGTAATCACACACAACTCTTACCTTTTATCATAATATGGCCACATAGTTTTGGAGTAACATGGTCTGTTGAATTGAACATCTACATTCATATCAGGTTTCTCCAGTCAATTGTATATACTAAGCACTATAGTTGACTCGTGTTGCTACCTATTTCTGGCAATCAACATCCAGCCTGGTAATGGTGAGAATACAGGTTAATAAGTTATTGTCTGTTAATACATGAGATGTATTTCTGTACACAATCTCTTAACTTATTATTTCTAACCCACTTCAAAGACAAGAACTCCAGAGAGTACATGAGACAAATCTCACTGTCAGGAAGTCTTCCATTGGTAAATGTGATGTGTTTCTGATGGCCATCTGTCTTCTGGTACAGAACTGCTCCCAAAACTTCCACGCTAACCTAAGTATGTAGGACTACTCTGAGCCATGCCTAACTCAGGACGTTTCATAGATTCAGTCTTGGGATTCAATTTATGGATCACAAAATAAAATAAAACTGTTGTTGTCCATGACAACAGACTAAAATGATACAATTCATATTTTTTTGAAGATAGTATTTCTGAAAAATAAAGTATACTCCTCTCTGCCCCTACCATAGCAGCACCATAGCAATCTGCCATTTATGTGTAGGTAAGAAAGGTACTCTTTTATGGCAATGACAATTCCGCTAAAAGATGTGACTTCAATTGCCCATGGGTTAAACCTTTTCTTCCTGAAGGCAAGGAATATGAATGTTAAAGGAAGCCAGCCTAACCTATGTGACTCACTTCTTCAACAGAGACAAAGGGCTTGATTAGATCCACAGAGGCTAACATTGAGCTGTGTGGGTGTTCAAGGAGGGCAATCACCTCTGGGATGAGGGCTTGCTGAGCCATATCCAGGGCTGCTAATCCACCTTTGGTGTCCATCTTTCACTCAACTCTTATCTGTGGCTCTAAGAAACTGTAGCAGGCCCATTGACCATGCCTTGATAAATTGTCTTGTCAGATGGGCTAAACCAGGCCGAGCATAACTAATCATCTGCAAACTTGCCTGTGAGTTAGTGGGGTAACGGGGCAGCTAGGTGGTCCAGTGGATAGAGCACCAGTGCAGGAGTCAGAAGGACCTGAGTTCAAATCTCACTTCAGACACTTGACACTCACTAGCTGTGTGACCTTGGGCAAGTCACTTAACCCCAACTGCCTCATCCTGGGTCATCTCCGGTCATCCTGATGAATATCAGGTCATTGGATTCAGATGGCTCTGGAGGAGAAGTGAGGCTGGTGACCTGCACAGCCTTCCCTCACTCAAAACAAAGTCAAGTGCAAGTTATGTCCTCTTTTCTCTGATGGCATGGTCTTCTCCAGCAATGAAGGATGAACATGCACACACACACAGGAGTTAGTAGAATATCTACCCTGACCATGTGAAGACTTCCCCCTCTGGAGTGAGCAAATGAGAACAATTTGTTCCAATGGCCATGGAGATGTATGAAGCAGGGACTGTGGAATGCTTAGAGTTTGGTATCAAAGACTCCAAGGTCAAGCACTGCATCCCAGACCATTGTGGGTCATCCTGATTTTGATGACTGGAAGAGAGTGAGGCTAATGACTTTGCAGTTCTGCCTCACTTAAATCCAATTCACTCATGAATCAAGATATAATCCTGTCATGTCATTAATCTTCAAAAAAGGACAAGAAACAACAGGCAACAATGGTGCATATATGATGTAGTTGACCAAATGTTTACTCACATTAAGTCCAAGGCTAAACACTCCTTTTTTACCCTTCATTTTCTAGTTCTCCTCAATTGTTTATCCCTGATTAAACTCAATCATAGTCTCAGTAGTTGCATTAGAGTCTTTAAAATACTTTAATTAACTACTACCAAATCATAGAAAAAGGCTTTTAATCCAGAAGATGTTTTGCTTGTGGTCAGATGAGGAGTAATTCTATATTCTCTGGATCAACGTTTACTCCTTACCAAAGTAATAGTGACCTCACATGCCCATAGTCAAGGGGCATAGTATGGAAGATGGGCCAGCAAAGGAGATTGGGAATTACCAGCCAGAGAGGAATTAGAATAGTCAGGAGAGAGCAGTGTTAGAAAAGGGGAGAAGGAGAAAGTGGAGGATAAGGAATGAAAAAAAGATCATCAGATTTAGCAATAAGAAATCACTGGGACCTTTCAATAGTGCAGTTTTAGTTGAGTGATAATGTCGGAAGCCAGATTGCAAAGGGTTGAGGAGTGAATGGGATGAAGGAGAGAAAGAGGAGGCAAGAAGTGTAAAGAACTTTTTTTTCTGGAAGTTTTCCTCAGCAAAGAAGAAGATATAGGGAATAATATCTAGAAAGAATGATTGGGCTTAGTACTAGGCTTTTTTGTGGGCTTTGTTTTATTTTAGGATGTGGAACACTTGGAAATGTTTGAAGACAGTGGGAAAGGAAACTAGATATGATGAAAGTGGAATGTCTAGAGATAAAAGGGATGACTGGATTTGAAATTTTCCACAGAAGATAGGAATATATAGAATCAAATCTACCTCTAGAGGAGCTGGCCATGCCAAGGAAAAAGCACACATTATCAGAGCCTGGGGAAGAGAGGGAAAAAAAGATGATTGAAAGGGTCTTGATGCAGAGAATTGGAGAAGAGAGAGAGATTACATCTCATGGTTTCAATATAAGTTAAGTGAAGAAATGGTAAGATACATTCAGATACTCTCAGGAAGTTCATGTCATCAATCCCAGGTTAACAACATTATAAGATAACAAATGGATTGTCAGATGTTATTGATGATTCATTGTCTTTGATCTTTGATGAATCATTGAGAAAGGAGTAGATCTTCTAGATATATGTGAACAAATGCCCTTCTTTCAAGAAGAATGAGAAATCTTTCAGCAGAAGACAGCGATCTTCATTTTCTGACAACATTCTAGAATGTATTAAAAAGGGATGATTTGTGTGTATTTAGAAAGGGAAGAAGTGAACACTGAAAGCATGGATTTAACAATGATAGTTCATGCCTCATGTGTTTCCTTGGCAGTGTCACTATATTGGTATATCAAATAAATACCACATACAATAGAATATCTGAGTTCCTACATAGTAAACGACAAAGTCTCTCATGATATAATTTCGGAAAAGATGGGGATCCTGGAGGCATATGCTAATATTGCTTGTTGGTTTTATAACTGGCAGGATAATTAGTTCCAAAGTAAAGTCATTAAGAATATATGTCAACCTCGAGGGACATCACTAGATGGATGCCCCCAAGAAATTGTTCTTTGGATTGTACTCTTCCATGTTTTTGCCAATGAATAGATAAAGGTAGTCACAGGACACAAATCAAAGTTGTGATGATAGAAACCTGAAAGAGGGAACTAATAGGTAATATCCCAAAAAAATGTCTTGACAGACTAGAATAATAGGCCAAATCTAATAAGATGAAACTTGCATAAGTCACCTTTGATTTCACTGGTAAAGTCTAAAAATACAGAGTAAAACCCTTCTATAACTTAATGGGAAGTCTTTGAGAGATGCTGTAGCTGAAAAAAAATAATCTACCTAATTATTTTTCCTAAATTTCTCTAGGCTGGGATCATTGAAGTATGACATGATAAGGATAAATACAAAGTCCTACATTTGGGTTCAAAAATTAAGTGTTAACATTATATGATAGAGGAGGTATGTGTAAACTTCAGCTCAATCATTTATCACTAGTTTATTAGCTGTGAGATGCTGAGCAAGGCACTAAAATCTAGGAGATTTAGAAGACTGCAAAGTTTGACATGATAACAAAACAAAAAAAGCTAGTTTAACCTTAAGCTGTATTGGTATGTGAGATATAATGTGCAGAATGAGGATGATCCTCTTTTCTGATCACACCAAATCTCAAATAGTATGTTCAGCTTTTGGTATTGTCTTTCATTTTGAAAGAGGACCAACAGGTGATGTCATGACTAGTGTGTGAATTACATTTAAATGAAGAAGAGTTATGCAAATTTGTCACTTTCACTCTCTTTTCCAAAGTCACTGAAGTCCAGCGGCAAGACCAAAGTCAAGACGATCAGTGATGGCCCAGGATGCAATGGATAACCTTGGTGTCTTTGATGACTGACCAAGCTTTTACTGTTCCATAGTGCCTTCTTCAGCTGCTTTCATGGCAGTTGAGACAAATTCTTTTCATCCACCCATTTTCCTGTGGAAAGTCTTCACATGATTGGGGTAGACATCCTCCTAACTCACCAATAGATTTGAGGCCTGTTACTTTCAACCTGGTTTAGCCTATCTGCCCAGATCCTTTCTCAGGTTGTGGCCACCAAACATGCTGCAGCTTTTTGGAGCCACAGGTGAGAACTGAGTGACAGGTGTACACCAACGGTGAATGAACAGCCCTGAAAAGCCCTCAGCAATCTCTCATACTTCAGGTACTAGTCCTCTGAATATCCCATACATCCTAGCAGTAAGGTGGATGGAACACTGAGCTTGGAATCAGGAAGTCTCTTCTGTGTGACCCTAGGCAAGTCACTTAATCTTGTCTGCCTCAGTTCCTCCTCTGTAAAATGAACTGGAGAAGGAAAAGGTCAACTAGTCTAGTATCTTTATCAAGAAAACTTCAAACTGGGTCACAAAGAGTTGGACTCAACTGAACAACAAAGTCTCACAGGTGAAACACTTCTTAGATCGACCTTTCAAACTCTTGACTTGAGGGATAAATCTCCTCTTTTTCAGTTCTTTTTTGCTTTATGTCAGAAAGAATATCCAGAAACCAGAGTATGCACAAAGGATGGTGACTGAGATTATGAAGATACTGAAATTGATTTGTTGAAGGAACTGAGAATCGAAAGATTTAGTGGGAGGGGAAAACTGTGGTCAAGTGTTTGAAGAGCTGTTATCTGGAAGAGGGATTGTCCTTGTTCTGCTTAGGCCTTGAATGCAAAACTAGCAACAATGGGTAGAGATTACAAGGAGGCAAATTTAGCTTTATTTGGAGAAAAAAGTTCCTATGATTAGAGCTAAAAAAACGTAGAAGGGGCTGCTGCCTTAAGAAGTGATAGATCCTCTATCACTGGAGGTTGTTGAGCTGAGACCAAATGGTCAATGCCAGAGAACTCCTGTTTGAATACAGATGGAATTGTAAAAACTGACTTCTGTGATCCCTTTTAGGTCTCAGATACTACAGTTCTCTGATATGAAAGGAGAAATGGAGCACAGAGATAATACAGTCAGAATATATTCCTGCTGAAATATGTGGGTGTATAAAATTGACAAGAGGGTGCTGCTATTATAAAATACATTACGAGTGTAGAAAATTAGAGTTTAAAAAAATCCTTAAATTATGTTCAAATCAGTGCTAGAGTGATTCAATCTTTATATTATTTCTTAAAGTAGATTTAAATTTCCTAGATAATTTGATACTGTCCACTGTATTATTTAGTTGGTTCTGCTTCGACAAGACCAATTAGCCAATAATTTGGGCTTTTAACAGAAAGGCTTACTTGGGAAGATTCTCTTCCAGCTAGGATGGAATGAATTAAAATAGCTTGTAATTCATCTCAGGCAACCTTTAGAAACCTTTTCAACAACAGGTATATTTTTGTCCTTTAAAAAATTCTTGTGAATGTCCTTTTCTTCAATCAGACATTAGTGTGCCTGGGCATATTTAAGTAATTTCTATGCACTGTAAGGCATTTTAACCACCTTCATAGGAAGACAAAGAATAGCCCCTCTTTAAAGTGAAGTTGTAGCAAACTCTGAAGGTCTGAAAAAGGCTGCTGGGGTCTTACTTTAAGAATTCCAGCATATTTTCTTTAGTTATGGCTATTTTGATGGTTCCAAAATTGCAAACATTTAACTAACTCACTCTAGTCAATCAGTCAGACATTTACTAAGGACCTACTATGGGCCAGAAACTGTAGTAAGTGGTAGAAATATAGAAAAGAATAAAAAAACACAGTTCTTACCTTCAAAGAGTTATCTAATGTGGAAAGACAACAACTAAAGGAAATTCCAAATGAATTTAGATTAAATTTCAACTGACCAAACTCTGCTGGATGAATATAATAGTTTTTAGGGCTGAGAGACACATTCTCTAACTGCTGTCCTCAGACACATACAGATGACATAAGGAAAGGTGCTGAACTAGTCATTGTCAAACTGTCAGAAGCATGGAAAGTTCTTCCCTGGGATTTCTCTGAGACTGTCTCAGCTCACCTCCAAAAGATTTACAAACCAAGTTTCTCAGTATGAATGAATATGAGATGAGGGCTGTCTTAATTTGAGGATTTCTTTCCTCATATTGCTCACTGCTATAGCTAGACTTTATTTTATATCTGTTCACTAGGTTAAATGAATAAGGATTTTAAACACAGATTGCTTTTAACTGGCTGTGAGAGAAAGCCATCTATTTTGAAAAAATAAAATTTCCCCATTAGAATCACTGCTTCAGTAAACAGCAATGCTTTATGTATCAAGAAAATCAGCAACAAAACTTTCTTTGAGCTCAGGGGGCATCCTTTTTTTTTTTTTTTTTTTTTTAGCAAATAGCATCAGTGAAACATGTCTGAAGAGTGTGGCCCATCAGACCCTCTTTCAGGTAAATGGGAAACTGAATCCTAATTATCTAAGTAGAGCTTTAATTCTCCATTCATACAGATTGATTCAACATTCTACAAATACTCATTAAGTATACACTCTGTCCAAGGAAGTATGTAGAACATTGGGAATGCCTAGATTTTTTTTTTTAATAAAAGGCAGTTCTTGTTTTCTCTAGGTATTTTTGATTGCATAAAAGGCAGAAAAACAAACAATGATGCAAAAGAGAGAACTAGAAAAAAAAATGTTCCAGCAAAATTTGAGTAGGATGAGAATATTTTTAGCTGGATCAAAGAAAGATGCAGAAAGTGCCACTGAAGTGAATCAAGAGAAAAATCCAGGAAGAGAAAACTTAGGAAGACCATTTAAGGCACAAGGAATAGTCTTGGGAATAGTAAATCAGCTTAAGCAGGCAGAATGATCTGGGAAAGGCAAGAGATGTGAAATGACTAATGGTTGTAGTGAGGATAGCAAATAGATTAAGGGGCATTGAGGCACAGGAAAGCTAGAAAAGCAGGAAATTTGGTCAAAGGAGCTTGAAAGTATTGGATTGTGGTGATAAAACACTTGTAGGTAATTATGATATCAAAGCTATGATCATCCACATTGTGTGGCAGGGGTGAAGTGAAAGTAGTCACCTAAACGGAGAAAGCTGATGAACTGGAAAGCAAGAGTATTTGGGTGGATGTTGAAATATAAGTTGAATTCTCCAAGTATAAGAAGAGTTTGGACTGAACTTTGAAAAAGGAGGGGAAATGAATTAGGGGGAGGGGCAGTAGATAATAGCTACCAAGAACTAAATGGGTCCACATATCTATATGTCTTAAGTGTCCAAAGAGGAGATATCTGTATTAGAGTGAAGGTGTGTAGGAAGAGAGGGTCTAGGAATAATATTGATGAGCAAGAGGCATGCTTACTTTCACAAGAAATAAGATAATTCCGATACTGGAGAGGACAGATGGGGATACAGTGTCTTTAGGACAGAGATAGGTTTCTGTGATTCCAAGGAGGCTGAAAGAATATGAGATGTAGAAATCTAATATAAAAGGCAGTTTATTTAAAATAGAATGAAGATTCCACTGGGCACAATTGAAAGAAGAGAGTAGAAAAGAGTTGAGACTCAGGAAAATTAATTCTGACATGGATGGGAAAAAGGAATGGGGAGGAAGGGGCAGGAGTGGTGGCAAGGAAAGAAAGGTTTGTTCTAGGCAACCCATGACAGAATCACAGGCAAATTGTGGGCCAAAGGATTGTTAAGTCCTTTCCAGATGTTATTGTTATTATTATGGCCATCACAAAATATATTTTGTAGATTGGAAGTGAGTCTTAAGACATTATTCTAGACCACTGCCTGCAACCAGGTTCAATAACAGGCCAGGAAATGAGGGATATAGGTGAGGTCTAGGAAGGACCAGGTTTAAACATAATCAACCTGGGAAAGCCTAATTAATGAGGTAAGCTCTGTAAAATTTTTGTTTTATTTTGTTTTTGCAGATGTTCTTCACCTGGGGTCCATGAATTTGTGTTTTCTCAAAAAAATATTTTGATAATTCTGTTTTAATATAATTGATTTCCTTTGTAATCCTATATATTTCATTTTATGTATTTTAAAAAGAAAACATTATTCTGAGAAGAGGCTCATAGGTACCACCAGACTGCAAAAAGGATCTCTGATCCAAAACAGTTTAAGCAATAAGAATGTGGGTTTATAATGGATTTATACCACATAGAGCTTACACCGTGAGATTTGCTCACATTGTGTTAAAGTAGTTTTATGCATTAAAATGCTGCATTAGGAAGGCATCATGGAGAATCTGATTTATCTTTTTTAAAATATGGTGATATGATTTTTATCCCGACCTGTGATTTCATCAGTGTGGAGAACTCCCAAAGGAAGAATTTCCCCCTCTGATGATCAGCACTTCATCTGTAACTGCATTATGCCATATTATTCTCCTTGATGCAATCTATAATCCAGCCAAACCAGCCTATTTGCTATTCTCAGCCATCATCTTTGCACTGGCTGTCCTTCCTCCTCTGGGTATTCTCCCTCTTTGTAATAATTGTAGCTTATACTGTTGCCCAAATAAAATGAGACTTGCATTTATGTACCTCTTAATATGCTCAAACCTCCAGTAGAAAGTGAATTCTTCAGAGGCAGGCATTTTTGTCTTTGTATTCCCAGTATCTAGTAGAGTGTCTAGGATGTAGTGGACCCTTAATGAATGCTTTTAGAATTGAATTCAGTTAGAGAGTTGAGCGAGGGCACTGAGAAGTTAAATGGTTTGTCCGATGGTCATGCAACTGGTATGAGTGTCAAAAGTAGGACTTGAATCCAGTTTTCCTTGGCTCTAATTCCAACCCATTTTTTAAAAATGAGAAACATCTTTGAAAAGACTCCTGTCAGATTCAGTGGAAAGCAGCAGTTGTTAATTAACTCTCTTCATTTAATTTTAAGTTAAATAGTCTTATCAAGAGATGGGAAAACAAAAGCCTGGAGCAAGGTAATAGTGACACTTGGTGTATCTCTTTCCAAAAAAATAAAAACTCCTCAGGGTCAAGGAGGAAGGTACTGGATGATAAGTTTGCAGATGATATGTTAATTGTAGTTGAAGGCAAACCCTTACAGTAAAATTCTAAAATCAGTCAACAAACATTCATTAAGCATTATGATAGCTGTTGAGAATACAGGAAAACAAACACAAAAACAGTCTCTGCCTTCAAAGAATTTCCATTCTATTAGAGAAAATGATATGTTTTTTATAACCTAAATAAATACAAAATACATACAAAGTAATGGGGAGACTGGCAAGTAAGGGGGTATTAAGACGAATCTTTTTTAGGAGGTAACAATTAAACTTTGAAGGCAATTAAAATTTTAAGAGGCAGGGTGAGGGAAGCATTCAAGGGATGGGGGACAGGCCATGATAAAGCAACAGGGGATGGAATGTCCTGTATGACAGTAGGCAGGAATATGGAATGACCCAAAAGCTTAAAAAGACCAACTGCAGCCAGGCTTTAAATACTAAGCGAAAGAATTGGATTTTATCTCAAAGGCAAGGAGCCACTGACACTTTCTGACATGTTCTTTTGAAATATTAATTTGACAGCTTTGTGGAGGATGAATTAGATTGGGAAAAGACTGCATATAAAGATATCTATGATGAAACCATTGCATTCACCCTGTCAAGAGGTGATTTGGGTCTGTGCTAGAGTAGTACCATGTGTGTAAAAAGAAGGGGATAAATGGGAGAGATATGGCAATAGAATGAACAAGATTGTCAATTAATTGACTATGGAGAATGAAGGACAGGAAATAATGCAAGGAAAATAATTCTTAGGGTGTGGATCTGGGTAACTGGAAGGATTATGGTGTCTTTAGGAGAAATAGCATAGTTAGGAAGAAGGATGTTTGACAATAAAGAAATTATTTTTGAAGTTTTTGCTTGATTTCTCAGATTTCTTCAAAATACATACATCGGAAGAATTAGCTGATAGGCTATGTAGGCAAAGATGCAAAATATCATCTAATAATAATTAGTAACAGTAGTGATTAGTAAAGATTAAAACAAACTGCAATAATGTGGCCCTTACATTTAACATGGAAAACATGTCAGAGTACACAGTTCCTTTCTTATGGCATAGCAGATAATAGCTTAAAGGTTATCAGAGAGAAATGGAAGGGAAAGAATTGTAGTCTTAAGCATGAGATGAGGTCTTTGAAGAAGACAGTTTACGTGTTCTTGGTAGTGATGGCAGAAAGTGTCCTGGAGTGAACATAAAAATCTTAAAGCTCTAAGGGATCCCAGAGGTCATCTTATCCTATCTCCCATTTGATGCAAGAAAAAGCAATAATTCCAATAAATACATAGACAAATAATATATTTAAATAACATCACAAATACATGATATGTACATATTTGATATGTATTGATAGGTATCAGCATTTTGTTAGTTCTGTCATCATAAATAGACATATTTCATGAATATATGAAATAAATACATATTTTACATGTACATATGTATATCTATAGATATACATTTCAATATTTCAATAGATCTGTCATCCTGGACCATCTTATGTGACATTCATTTCTTGCCATAAATCTGCCCAAAGGCAATCTGGATGTGCTAAGGGACTTTTATGCAGATCCTGTAACATTCTGTGAATCGTAGTAAAGCACATGCACTTTTCATCAAAAATCTCTTGCTCATTTTTTCCCAGTTATACATTTTAGAATTACATGATTGTATGTCTTAAATTTATTTTGTCTATATAGAACCCATTGTTTTACCCTCTGTTCTTCACATGATATGCATGCAAATACGTATGTGTGTAGAATCCTAGATGAAATTTAACATATTACCTTAGTCTCTCAGTTTTGTGTTATCCACAAATGTGATTAAAATACTTCAGTGTGTTCATATACTTCACTCCATTTCATAGATGCCACTCCACCAAAGTATTACTTTGATGCTTCTGAATACCACGCTGGTGTTTCTAGGTATCCTTGTGTAGCAACAATGTGATATTCACAGTGCCTACATTGGTCATGAATATCCAGGGGCAGTTCTGAATTGCGAAATGCAACAGACTTTTCACATGGAAGACAAAACCAAAACATTTATTCAGACACCAGAAAGCCAAATCCATCATAGTAAGAAAGATATCTACATACAATAACAATGCACAGGGCAACATTATCGCCAAGTCTTCTCACTGCTAGGTCCTTCTCACATACAAAAAACCCATAGTCAGTTGCCTGCTTCCTCCCTCCGTCAGTTATGACTACTCTCTCTCTCTCTCTTTCTCTAATTTCCTCTCAGCTGTGCTCTAGTTGTGCCTTTTCCAGTTCCACCCTTCAGCAAAGGTGAACTTGCTCCATCCATTCAGCAAATTCCTCCCACCACAGGCTCCATGTGACTCAGACTTCCCTGTGACCCAGGCAGGTCACATGGACCTATTAATGAATTGGAAAAATCTTCCCATTTAAATTACCATTACACCTTGTTCTGCCTGCAGGGTACAGGGTCCATCTAGCTAGTTCTCCTAAACTAGAAGAAAGGGTTTTGAGTATAACAATATAGTAATACAGTAGATTTTTTCCCCACCTTTTTGGTGGGAAAAGTGCCTATAGTAATGAAATCACAGAGCCTTGAAATATTAAAATGTATGATCTTGCAATTTCTTGAGAAAAATGTGGAGTGAGATGGAACTAAAGGCAAAGCATATAGCATGATAAAAGAAAGAGGTACTTTAATTTGAATTATAAATTTGTCAAATTGACAAAAAATGCTTTAACAACTTGAAAATAATTCCTTTTACCCAACTGAGTACTGATTGAGAAGCCTCTATTTAGGAAGTACATTAGAATAATTTTAAACACACATCCTCATGTTTTAGACTTTGTACGGCATACTGTCGCTTAGGAAACATTACTGGATTAATTTACTTCAGTTACATTAATTTATTTCAATTAATATATACTTGCTTCAACTATACCCCCTTTACCAAAGCAGCATAGTTTGTAGATTCTTGCTAATGTTGGTAAAAATTTATTCATGTAAGCTTTGTGGTTAATTTGCATATGTAAATTTAAGTTTTGAATAGTTTAGAAATAGAAGAATCTCAAGACTAGATGCTTTAAACAACATCAGCCACAGCAACAACAGTAACTTTAAATTACAACTGAGGATAATTTTACTTATTCATAAGAGCCTAGTCAGATTTTATCTGAACTTGATTTTATAGACCTCTTCACTTGGCTGCCTATTTCTCCTTGTAAAGCTTTTGGATACTGTTTTATGTTTCCAAATAGACTGTTGTCTAGGAGACATTTGCTGAGTTCCTTCTGGTTTGTATAGTTGGTTATAAATGTAGAAACACTTAATGCTTTAAGGGTTATAATTGCCTCATCAATGAAATATCTGGTTTATATACATGCATATAAATGAGGTTTTATGAACAGGTTTGTTGGTATAACTATTTGCTAAGAGAAAAAGTCATTTGAATTGTGCATCTTTCTATAGCCACATCTGTTAGCGATGTTTACTTGATTGGGAGAACCAATGAAAGAAACGTGATACGTTCTGGGGCATTTGAGAGCCTTTTCTATAGGCAGAAATTAGTACTAACAATAATGGAAAAGAGTGAAGCCATGATGATTATCAATATAAATATTGAATAGCAGTGTATATCTCAAGATATTCTGTCCACTAGCTGAGTGCTGGTTACTCTTTTTCTTGGAAAAGTTATACGTATATCAAGACAATAAAATTCAGATTAGCATAACTAGGCTAATTTTCATTGTATTCTTCAGCATTATTTGCTGCCCCAGTTTCAGTTACAAGTTCTGATTCTTCACTAGCCATGATCCCAGAGTGGCGCAGCATCTTCTGATCAACATTCTGTATCATAAACTTCTTCACTAGCCATGATCCCAGAGTGGTGCAGCATCTTCTGATCAACATTCTGTATCATAAACCATTTTAATAGGAGGAAATCTGGGACCAAAATCAACAGGTAGCTTAGCCATGCTATATTTCACAGCCTCAGTCTCTCTCCTGAACTCATTCCAAATATTCTTTCCATTTTCTTATGCCTAAATATAGATGTTTCCCCTGTAGGATATACTAGCCACTATCCCATTACTTGGTTATTTTAAATGCCTGGGAAGAAGTTCACTTGCAATTTTTTGCTACTTGATTCACCTGTTTCTCCTTTACTTGACTCTGAGGAATATCTCAGGCATGAGATGCTTCATCACTGGAAGGAACCGAATACTAAGAAGATAAAAAATTATTTTGTTCATTTCATAGAACCAAAGAATTTTAGATCTGTCCTTGGATAATTAGTCTAAGCACATAGTCTGATAGAGGAAACTATGACACCTCTATAGCATCTTTTATAAGCCATGATGTGATTTGTCAACATATAGTAATACACATCTTTTATCAAATTTTTAAGAAAGTATATATTATAGTGCCATGAAAACATCAAAACCTTGTTACCTCAGGGCACAATAAGAACTCACGTTTATATAGCATCTTAAAATTTGAAATGCATTTTACCTCATTCCTATTTGATTTTCACCACAACCTTTTGAGGTAAGTAGACAAGCACTTATTCAATGCTTGCTAATCCAGGTAGCTCTATGCTTCCACTAGAAGATGCAAACCAAGATTTTTAAGTCAAAAGAATGCATCAATTAATGAATGTTTATTAACTGCTAACTGTGTGCCAGAAAGTATGTATGTCTTGGATGTGGGTGGAGGAGAGGAGGATGAGAAGGCTGCAGAAAGGCAGATGGAAAAATGTTCATATTCCCTGGTAGGTCACTAGATATTATTTACGGAATACTTGCAATCAGTTTTCCTCTTCACATAAAGGATTTATGAAATATCAGAAGATTCTTTCAATGCCACCATTTTGCCATCTACTAGAAGAAATGTTAAAAAACTATTAGAGCTATGATATCTTTTTGGTTTTATTTTGTATTTCTTTCTGGCATTGGTTCTTTTGTCTCATCATGGGTAGCTAGGTGGCACAGTGGAAAGAGTGCGAGGCCTGGAGTAAGGAAGACTTACTATAAGTTCAAATCTGGCCTCAGACATTTACTAGTTATATGACACTGGGCAAGTCACTTAAACTTATTTGCCTCAGTTTCCTCATCTATGAAATGAGCTACAAAAAGAAATGGCAAACTACTCCAGTATTTTTGCCAAGAAAATCCCAAATAGAGTCATGAAGAATTGGGCATGACTGAAAAAGCTACACAACAAAAAAACCCTAAACATCATGGTCATTCAAACATTTTTGGAATGTAGCATAGCCACATTTTATAGGATGATATAAAGCACATGGCCTTTAGTCTACTTGCACGAGGGCAGAGAACCATATCACCAAAAATATTGTAGAAACTTCTGACAACTGTCAGTAGTATGGATTCTGGGAAGACACCTACATGGCAATTCAGAAGCAAGCTCCTATAATAACTGACACACCCATTTTTAAATGACTATCAAAAACATATTCCAAATGAAATAGATATTTACACTCTCCATTTAAAAAAATCTATTATGAGTTAACTGAATATTAAGAGTTGACTGCATAAGCAATAGTATTTTCCAAATGTATGCAATAGAACAATCTGAAACCTTTACTGATAAGTCATAGTTTGTTGACTGAGCATGTGACTTATCAGTCAATCAGTTAATCAAAAACAAGCATGTATTAAGTACCTCCTGTGTGCCAAGAATTAAACTAGGCTCTGAGAATAAAATAGATAGAATGAGATAATCTCTACTCACAAAGACACATATTTCAATGGGAGAGACAACCGGTATGTGGTAAAAGCTTAAAATTGAACTATGACCTTTGGGACACTTTTAGTATGGTCAGAATAAATAACTTTGTAATTTTAGGAGTTTAAAACTGCACAAAGACTTTGGGAATATCTCATATGAGTACGTGATGAATAAATAAAGGAGAATAAATACAAAACAGTTAAATACAAGGTAGTTTGAGATGGAAGGCACTAGCAGATGGGACCAGTAAAGGCTTTACATACAAGATGGTGTTTGAGCTGTGTCTTGAAGGAAGAGAGGGACTCTGAATGGAGTTGAAACAAAAGTACATTTCTGGTATGAGAGACAGCCAGTGCAAGAAATGGAAAGAGAGGATGGATTTGACAATTGTCAAATGGATTGATTTTGTGAAGAAGGAAAGAAGACTAGGTTGACTGTATCACAGAATGAAGGAAGGCTTGTAATATCTGATGAGACTGGAAAGATAGGTTGGGTCAGAAGAGTTTATATTTGATCCTAGAGACAACAGGTAACCAATGGAGGTTATTAAATAGGAGATTGACATGATCATATCTGTTATTAAGAAGGAACATTTTGACAGCAGTATGTAGGATGAATTGGTGTGTTGTGGGGGCACTTGAGGTAGGGAGAAAAATTGGGATACTGCTATAACCAGGTGAGAATTGATGATTGTCTGAATTAAAATGGAGGTCATGTAAATAGAGAAAAGATTTCGGATGTTAGTGATGTGTTGTGGAGGCAGAAATGACAAGATTTTGCAACTAATTGGATATGTGGGATGAGGGAGAGTGAGGAGTCCAGTTAACATCTGAAGTTACTCCCTGTCCAATCTGTTTCTATTTATGACTCTTCAAACTTTTTCCATATAATATCAATCTGGAATAAAATCTTGTTACTTTTCAGGCTGAGTACTACATATTTCTGTTCTGTTCCTCAAAGCAGCCGGTCTCATCCTTCTCTTCTCTCCTAAAGCAACATACACCACTCCTCCCCACCATCTCTCAACAAAAATCTTCATTTGGTATTTTGCTGAAAAAAGAGTGCTTATCCATTGTGAGCTCCTTTTATCCAATTCTATGTATCAGATCTCCTCAATATCATCTCTTACTATGTACTGTTTTGCTCTACTCTCTAAAAAAGGGGGGTATTTCTTTTAAGACTAACAACTCTACTTGTGTCTTTGATCCTATCCCTTCCTATTTTCTTTGAGAACTCACTTCTCTAGTCTTCAATCCATTAAACAATCATAGATCTAAACCTGGAAGAGACCTGAGATGCATGTTGGCCACCTGCCTTCTTTTACAGATGAGGAAAATGAAACTCAGGAATTGACTTGTCTAAATGACTTGTCTATGATCATAGGTGGAAAGCATCAGAAGTGCTATTTAGCCTAAGCCCCTTGACTCCAGAATTAATGTATAGTTTACCAACATTTATCCACTAGCTCATTCTCATCTACCTAGAATCGTGCCCAGATCTTTGCTTATCCTTAATAAAACCATGGCACTATTATTCCCTTAAGCTACTTCCCTACATCTTTCCTCCATCTCAGTGCTAAAGTCTAATGAAAGACTGTCTACTCTTATTCCCATCCTCCTCCCATATGTTCCACAACCTCTTAGAGTTTGATTGTGGACCTCATCACTCAACTGAGTCTTTTTTTCTTTCTCCATTAATCTCAGTTGTAAAACTGGATGACCTTTTCTCAATGTTTACCCTTCTTGACCTTTCTGTGGCATTTGACACTTTGACTTCCCCCATATACTCAATGCAGCTGCTATAAGTGAATTGGTACGAGAAGCCTCCAAAGGAGAGGAACTGCAGCCTGCTGGATAATGTGCCCCTGTGATCTGAAATTGGCTGGATACCACTTTAGTTGCATAGATTAAGGAACTTCTGAATAGCTTGCCATATATCTGAAAAGATGTGAAGAGAAGAAAAGGTTAACTTTAAGATAATATTATCTTTCTTTCCCTCAGAGTGCTAAAATGATGAAATTCACTGGTAAAACCAATAAATTATTGAAATCAGAGTGCTGTGGACTCTGGACTATATCCTTTTTTTCATTGAGAACACCTCCCTCCTCCCATCTCCAAGCCCTAACATTTCCCACCTATGTTGGGAAGCCTGCTTCAACTTAGAAACAAAGCTGAACCAATTGATCTCAATCTGAAATTTTAGGAAATTGGTCATTTAAAAAGTTTTCAATAAAAGGCATTTATTCACCTCTTGATGCAAACCTTTGAATGTTAACGTCAAAGAAGGATAGGATGAAGGTGAAGATGGAGGAGGATTTAATTTAAAGATAAAATAAATATTCTATCTGTGAAGATAAAGGGAATCAGTTTCTATATGGGCATGTGAGTACGTTAGGTATGAAAATTTTGTAGCGGTTCCAATGAAGCCAGGGTGCCAGTAAATAAAATGTTATATGCTATGGCTGGAACGTGGCAATGCTTCATTTCCGTAGCGATGCCCACTTCATGGTGAGCATTAAGAACCCAGCTTGAGCTGAAGTTTGAGCATAGCTAGTATCAGCAAAACTGTGAAAGTAGAAGGGGATTCAGTTTTGAATGAGAGGCTAGGGACAGAATATAGGAAAGGAAAGTGATGAATTTGAAAAATAAATTCAGTTTATATTTGTATGACAAGAAAGTCTTAGAATAAAATGCAGTTTTTCTTCATCGCTAGTGTGGCTTACTGCCCATACAAACACAAAGCAATGTAATGAAAGCAAGCACCACTACTCACCCTATTTCCCAAACTAGAAGAAATGTAACACACACACAAAGAAGCACCTGGGGATTCTGTAGACTAACACCCAGCATGAGAATGCAATTTGGCAAGCAAACTTGTGAAAGTGACAAAGCAGAATCATGATCAAACACTGTGCTTTAAAAAATGCCTTTGCACATTTCATTTTGAGAGAAAGAGAAAACTAATGCTGCAAACTACATACCTCCTGCCATAGCTACAGATCACGAAGAGAGAAATACCTCCTTGCAAAGCTCCATGTCAAAACTGGGGAAAGTCAAGGTTAGAGGCTAGAATGAGACATTACTGTGTGTTATCTCTTAAAATAGCCCCCACCCCCAGCATGCTGGCACTCTATTACAATCATTCCACAGTCCTTGTGTATTTCTATGATTCATGTACTTAATATCATCCAAAGGCATATGGAAAAAATAGCAATGGCTTCTATAAGCCTTGTTTAAATATCTGAAATATTAGGCAATATTTTATGCAAAAAAGCCCAAAACAACAAGAACTGAATTTTTGGTAGGTACTTGCCATGACAGAATGGTACAAGCTCATAGAGATCTGAAGGAGATTTCTTTGGTTCACACTCTACTTTCCTGAGAATATTTTCACTGTTGTTATTGTTTTTTAAGTTGTAATGAGGTGGCACTTACTGAAGTGCCATTGCCAGTCATTTTTCAGCCATCACCCCATTTGAGGTTTTCTTAGCAAAGATACTGGAGATGCTTGCTGTTTCCTTCTGCAGCTCATTTTACAGTTGAGAAAACTGAGGTAAGCAATATTAAATGACTGGCCAGTCATATAGCTACTAAGGAAAAGAGGTCAGATTTGAACTCAATTCTTCCTAAATTGAGGCCTGACAACTTTATCTACCATGTCAAATAGCCTATGAAATGCTGTATAGAATGATTAGTTTTTAAGCTGGGAGCCAAAACCTAAAGTAAGACTTTTGTGACACCCTGCAAAGTATTTCAGGACATCTATAAAATCTTAAAAACGCACAAAGACTTTTTTTGCACTCTGTATTTCAAACCCCAAAGAACATTTAACACATAAAATGGGCATTTTTTCTTATTATTTACCTACCAATTCAGTAACTTAACATTTGCCTGCTTGTCTCTCCCCATCTTCCTGCCATCCTCTGACAGATGTCATCCCCAAATCCATCCGGGTTGCTTGGTTTCTCACATGGCTTGGGTGGGATGGAAGCAGGGATGCACTGGTAAATATTGAACAAGTGATTCTCTGAAGAAAAAAATGTATTCATAACACACATAAGTTTAATCTTTATTATCAATATTTTCTCCATCATTGCGTGAAGTCTAGACAATGAACATAAAATAAACCAAATCTTGATTTGTACCATTTGCTGATTCCTGAGGTATAAGCACTTGCACTGAAAAATTCACAAATAACTCTTCTGAACTTGTTTAAGTTGGTTCTAGCACATTCCTGGAGGGAAGTTACCTATCCTATTCCTTCCAGTGAGTTAGAGGACCACCAGGCATCACTATTTTCCCTGCTTCTATGACCTACAGACCCCTGACAATATCATCTGATCTTAGTTAAGGGTATATAGACATTGCCATCTACCCCAGGCTATTCCATTCACCCTGAAGCTGAATGTGTGTGTGTGTATGCATATGTACGTGTGTATAATGTATGTGTATATATGTACACACACTCACTCAGAGTAGAAGCTCCTTGAGAGAAGATACCAGCTAGCTTTTTTTTTTATATTTGTATCCTCATTGCTTAACAAAGATCTAAGTGTTCCTTTCATTCATTTACTGATTACTCGCCTAGTTTTATTTTGGTTTAGGCAATGGCAAAAATGAGACTCCCCACATTTGCATTCCTTTCTCCCCATTCTACTCAGAGGACTAAGAGTTATTAATGTAGATAAGTGCTGGTATATTCTGATCCTGTGCCATGGAGAAACTGCATATCGTCATCATTTCAGGGTTAAAAGCATGTATCTGTAATGTGTATTGCCAGCTCTGACTATAAAAATAGCAGCTCAGATGCAGCTTTAGGCTAAGTTGAGGCTTTGCAGTTGAATGGGACTTAGTTATTTTTAGACAAGGGTTTAAAAAAATACCTGAGCTCTCAGAATTGGACAGTAACAATGGGAAATTCACTCGTGTTGTTTAACTTTGCCATACATTAGTGCTGGGGCTCTCTTTCCCTTACACTGCATTCCTCCATCAGTATTTATCTATGCCATTTCCCTTGTATTATTTTGACCTTTTTTATTTGGCTGTTTGTAAATATTTTATCTTTGCATATAGGTATATATGGCTTTCAATGAGATTGTAACTTCCTCCATTAAGGGAACTATGTTTTCCTTATATTTTCCATCTACCCATATCATTTAGAAGAATGTTTATAGTTCAAGAGTAAAGACTGTTGATTGTCTGACTGGCATCCTCCTATTGGATCAACCAGAGGTCTGATATTTTGATTTCAAAATCTTATTTCTACTAAATCAGAGTGAAAATAAATGCCAGGCAATGTATGGCTCTCATTAGATATCATATATCACACCTAAAGAGCTTCCCTGGGAAAACGGATAAAAAATAAATTGGGTAAATGAGACCCACAACAGATACTTGAGGTAGGTCACATGGAAGTAAATTTGAATAAATGGAGCTTTTAATTCCTCTTGAGGAAGTTCATGATCATAGTGAATTTCAAATGATCTATTCTGCCAGGTCTCAAACTCATTCCATATTTATTTATTTTTATACTAAAGTATTTTGGAATATATGATTTTTATTCAAGTATATAGCACAGACTAGATGAATCCTGACCTCTTTCAACTCTTAGATTTTCTTTTTTAAAAAAATTAATTTATTTTATACTTAAATACAAAATAGGAAAAGAAAGCATTGCCGTGTGCACAGCAGAACATAAGAAGATTCAAAATATATAGCTATAAATTTCCATTTCAAGAGAGTTTATATTACAAATAGTACATATTGTATTCAGAGCTGTCCATCTTTTTCTTTACATCCTTGTAAGTTTTCTTTTGTTCTTTGCAGGTTTTACTTTGTTCTTTTCCCCCTCTTTCTTCTCCTCCATCCCCAAGAAGGCTGCAAATAAGAGTGGATGTGTATTTATATGTATAAATATGTGTATGCACATTTATACATGCATTTATATGCTTACACACAGATATACATATACATACATATACAGGTACACACACATACACATACATATACTTAGATATCTATAATCATACACATATGTAGACAAATACGTTCATATGCTCAGTCTGAGATCATGATTACTACACCTGTCTGCTTTTTTTCCCTAATAAATTCTACTCCTGATGATTATTTTATGTTTGTGTGCTCTCATTTTCTATTCCTCTTGACTCTTCTACTTGCCTCTACAAGCTATTTTGCCCTCTTATTACTTCCTACCCCACCGTCCAAACATCCATCCCTTATCCTCCCCTCCTTTCTTTTTAACCTCTTGTTTCTTTTATAATTTAGAGGACTTTTGTAGCCTTTCTAATATTTATGCTATTCCTTCTTTATCCCGTTCCTATTAACCTAGACACCCTTCTGTCCCCCACCATCCTATTCCCTCACCCTCTTATTTCTTTATAAATTTGGAAATCATTTATTCCCTTCTAAATATATAAATTGTCCTTTCTTTAACCAAGTTCTGATGTGAGTTCCCTCTAAAAATCCCTCCCTTATCTACTCCCCACTCCTTATCCCCTAGCCTTTTCTTTCTTTCAGATTAGAAGATTTTTATACTATTGTTTCCTCTTTAACACACTCCCAATGAGAGTAGAGTTCTAAAGCTACCAACTCTCTTACCTCATTTGATTCCTGTGTCAATTCTTCCTCTCACATCTCATTTATATAAGATAATTACTCTTTTTACCTTTTCCTACAGGTTTTATTTTTTAGAATCACTTCTTACTCAGGCTTACCCCTTCTTTCAAACTAACCAATTACTAATAGCAATCTTAGGCATATATTTTACATTTCCTCGTTTAAAAAGTAAACATTCTGTCCTTTGAGTCTCTTGTAATTCGTCTTTGATGAGTACCTTATATTTCTCTTGGATCTTGCATGTCAAATTTTCTATTAATTTCAGTGTTCTTTTTTTTGGCAACCAAATGCTGAAAATCTGGCAATTGATCAAATGTCTTTTTTTTATTTTCCATCCAGGATTATGCTTGATTTTGCTCAACATATATTTTGTGATCACAACCCAAGTTCTTTGCTCTTTGGTGTTCCAAGTGTTCCAAGACCTGCAGTCTTTTAGTGTCATTGTTACTAGGTCTTCTATGATTCTAATTGTGGCTTCATCATATTTGAATTGTTGTTTGTTTTTTTTTCTTTTTACTAGAAATATCCTTGAGCTGAGGGAACTTAACTATGATATTCTTGCAGGTTTTTCTCTCGTGGGATCTCTTTCTGGTGGTAATTGGGGATTTTTTTCTATTTCTACTTTCTCTTTTTGTTCTAATGTTTCAGGACTTTTTTCTTTAATTATTTCTTGTATTATTGTATTGAAATTCTTTTTTTTTTTAATGTAGCTTTCAGGTAGTCCAATTATTCTTAGATTTTCTCTTCCTGATCTGTTTTCCAGATCAATTGTTTTTTTTCTTATGAGATGTTTCACATTCTCTTCTATTTTGTTTTATTACTTCTTGTTCTCTTAAAATTTCATTGACTTCCCTTTGCTTCCTTTTCCCAATTCTAATTTTCAAAAAGTCCTTTTCTTCCTTGAAATTCTGGATTTCCTTTTCCAGTTGGTTGACTTTCTTTTCATAATCTCATTTTTCTTGGGATGTTCTGATTTAAAAAAAATAATTCCTCAATCTCTCTCATTTGATTTTTGAAGTCTTTTAAAAATTCTTCTATGAATGATTTCTGGGCAAGTGACCATTTGATGTTACTCTTTGAGGTAGGAGTAACTTTTTTTCCCTTCAATATCCTCCTCTAAAGATGAATTCCAGTCTTCTCTATTCCTGTAATAGCATTCTGTTGTTGGGTTATTTTTCCTTTGCCTGATCATTAAAAAAATATAGCAGCATATTATTGTCATTAAATCTAGTCCTGAGGCATAAGGGATGTTGCCTCTGGCTTCAGATGCTCCTTTAGTTCTCCCCTCTGTCCTAGAATCAAAACTAAGAGGTCTGCCTTCCTGGAAATGCCCATAGCCAGCTGAATCTCCACTCTACTGCTTCTGAAATCACCAGTCATGTGCTGGTTCCTTTTTGTCCAGGACTATGAGTCTCGTCAGCACAGCTGGGCCTGGCATCCTTTATCAGCAGAGCTTCCCTCAATCTTCCCCAGCCCAGTTGCCTGACACCCCATACTGTCCAGGGGCTGAGAATTCCTGTGTCTGGGAACTTGGCTACTTCCCAACCCAGCTATCCCATTGATATGTTTATACTTCACAGGGACCAAACCTTGGTCCTGGGATTTTTCTTTGGATCTTCTCCAGTTGCCAGGAAAACCACTGTTCTGCCCCAACTATTGCTTATTTTTGCCCCTCTCTGCTCATTCTGAGGTGCTATTTTACTTTGTTTGTGGAGAAAATTTTGGGGGTTTGGAATTTTCTGATCCTCCACCATCTTCCTAGAATTCTCTCAACTCTTTGATTTGCTAAAAATATCTAGTTTAATTGGGCAGTTATTCAACATTGTATGTGGACAATATACCAATAGGTACAAAGTACTACAGGGAAGATTGTTTCCTTTTGCAGTGTTGAGTTTTAATACAGTATTATGTTTTATCCCTCGAGAATATTAAATTCAAATAAGGGTCCCAGAGGCAAGAGAGCTATGGATTTTACCCCCTTATTTTGCATCCCAAATGACAGCATGTCATTTAACTGTGTGGTTTGCACAGAAGATGGATGATAATTCAATGAAATGAAAGAAATATTTCAGTGAACAGAAGGCAATGCTGATAAATTGTTGGGTTTTAGGAATAACAAAAAGACTCTGAATAAATGAATGTTCAGAGACAAAACAAATATAGTAGAATGTTTATAATGTTCTATATACAGATAGAGATGATAAGGAAAGCATATGTAGTGAGATTTCTTCAGTGGAAATAATCAAATTAGTAGAATATACAGATTTAAGTTTAGATAACTTACTGATATTTTGGATATACATCTTCAGATTTTGGAAGTTATTCTCATACTTAGGAAAGATAAACTATGTCCCTATGTTGGTTCTATCATTTTTCAAATACTGAAGGCTAATTTTAGATCTAACTCATGTAATAAGAAGTCACTTACTAAATAAAAATAGGTATCTTCATGGTAAGGAAATAAACTCAAATGGCAAATATTGAATATCTATACATGTATTTACATCAAATTTCAGAGATGCCACTGAAAACCTTTTTTTTTGGCCCATCACCAGTCGGTATTAATTGGAATGACAAGGGGATATCACGGAATCTCATCAAAGAACTTAACTGTGTCAATCTCCGTTTCTAAAAGTTACAGTGAACTTGGCACCTCATCTTTTCACTCAGTGTTTTAGAGACTTAGGATAATAGAAAAGAAATAATGGACTGGATAGAATAATTTGGGAAGAAATTGTGTTTGAAACCATTTTATCAAATAAATCACCCTCCATGGGAGAAAACAATACAGAAAGAGCTTGACTCTAGCAGTTGGATAAAGATAAATACTCAGAATGAGGCAAGTAGGGCTTAGGTAGATAATAGCTTGTCTATCAGGGGCAATGTTGCCAATTAATGCTAATAGAACCATATAGAATTTCACAGTATTGTGCCTAGGCATGCTGAGAATATTGTTAACATCACAGTGCTCATGTGTTATTAATATTAAAAGCTAGATAGAAAAGGTGGGGGAAAATGGGATCCAAGCTGCTCTATTACTGAAAGTAATTTTTTAATTGAGAATCACTTTTTAAAAGGTAGGTTCTGGAACAACAAGAAGTAAACTAACACTGAAATTAATGACACAAGCATTTTATTGATAAACTGAATTACAGACTCAGCAAAATATTGAACTCATCCAAGAGAAAAATATATTACTTATGTAGATAACAGCTTATGATCTCATTGTATTGGCTGTTCACTGATAACATGTAATGATATGTATCATGGTATTTATCTAGAAGAATCATATTACCCTATTTTAGAATGAAGCAGAAACTGAAGCATAGATATAGAAAATGAAAAACACTATCACTATTATCTCTTAGACGTAGATCTTAGAATGTTTTACATTATAGTTACAAGGTAGGTAAACAGTGCTATGAACACGATAGGAAAATGAAGTCTCTGGCTTTCTCAGAGAATTGAGAGCAATGATGAAAAGTACCAGAAATGACCTGCTGAAAGAGTTGTTGTTGTAGGGCAGCTAGGTAGTGCGGTGAAAAAGGTGTGGGTTTGGAGTCAGGATGTTTTAACTTCCTGAGTTCAAATCTGGTCTCAAATACTTACCACTTATGTGACCTTGGGCAAATCACTTTACCAAGAATGCTTCCATTTCCTCATCTGTAAAATGAGCTGGGGAAGGAAAAGGCAAACCACTCCAGTATCTTTGAGAAGAAAACCCTAAATGGGATCATAAGGAGTCAGACATGACTGAAAACTGACAGAACTACAAATGACATTTTCCTCTAACTTCTCTCCTTAAAAGAATAGCTAAGTACTAAATTCTTTTGTGCTAGATGAAGCTTCTTGTGGGAAAAAAATAGGTTCTTATTAATCTCTGCATCGCTCAGTGCTTGACACAGAATATTGCAAATAGCACTTAGTGTTTGTTGAGTAGAACTAAAGTGTGTGGCAAGTATGTGGACAATCCCGAGCTACCATAATTCATTTGTAGTTAGCATGTATGTGCAAAGGTTACATATAGTCTTTTAACAGATAATCATCAAGTGCTTCTGTTCTCATTTCAGTTGAAAAACAAAAGGAAACAAGATTTATTAAACCATCACCATGTGTGACACACTCTGCTTGGAACTGAGGATATGAAGATCCAACTAACAGACAAAAAAGTGTCCAAAATAAGCTTCTATTCAACTGGGGGCTATGATATGTAAACCGAAGGCAATACAATATAGTGAAATGAACTGAAACTAAATAGACAAAAGACTAAGTGCTTAATAAATGCTTGTTCCCTCCCTTTTTCCCCTGCACTACTTTTCCAGGCAAAACTGAAAGAACTTTTACTTTCAAGGAGCTCACCTTCTATTGGGGAGAATATACACATACATTATATATAGGTGTGTATATATCTATCTATATCTATATCTATAACTATCTATCTATCTATATATCTGTATACACACACACATACACTATAGTCATTACCTGCTGAACTCTGAACTCTTTTCTAAAATGAATTTCTCTTAACTGCCTTGTGCTCTATGAGCTAACCTTCCTCTTAAAATTCAGCTGTCACCTAATATGTCCATAAACTTGTTTTATATGGACTCAGGGCCTTATATTTCACTAAAAGAATAAACATTGAGAGGCATTATGGAAAAGAATCTGCTGTAATCTTATTCACACAAGTCCCTCTGTCCTATGGAAAGCAGTATACCTGCTCTTCTGGATAAAGGATTCTGAGAGATAATATGATTTTTGTCCCACGTCTTCCATCACACACCTGGTATCTCCCTGACTTCTTAACACTTCCAAATGGTTTTCTCCAGTGAAGACGTTTGTGGTCAGGTTCAGCTGTTCTTGTCATCTTTATCTTTAGCTGTATTTGCTTTTCATCATATGACATTGGTGACTGAGGTTTTAGAGTCTAAATGTGGTGGCTTCACTGTCATTGATGATGAGAATATTTGACTATAGAAATGCTGCAAAATCTGTCGTTTCATAGTTATACGTTCTTGGTTTATACTTCTCTTTCCAGTTCCAGCTATGAATGCTTTCTGGACAATCTGTTTAAGTTAGGTCTCATGCTCATTTTTCAGGCTTATTTTTGTCTTTGCTTTTGATTATTTGGGGCTGTGATAGTACAAGCCATTTCTCATCATTCATATTCTTTATCCTTTTCTGTTCTAATTTAATGGTAATGTTGATCTTGTTTTAAATATTTGTTATTCAGTCTTTCAATAAATAACTGGGCTGACTTCCACTGAAGTTGTTTTCTGCCTGTCAATATCTAGTCGTTATCATTTTGGTTATGTATCATCTTGTTTGATGATCACCTTGTTCAATATCTGTTGTTCTACTTCTCAAAGAGAGTAATAGTAATATAGAAGTGTGATGTTTGTAGTATCCTAAGATACTTTGGCTTTCTTCATTTCTCAACCTTGAACCATAGTTTTTTTCAAGATATTTTTGTTATACTACCCTTCCAAATGGTATCAAGGTATGTGTATCTCTCTCTCCACACACACACAATCACACACAGCCACACACATTCAATCTAGTAATCTATTTATCTTTACTATGTATAGATCATATATTGGCTTGGGTATTGGAGGATTTTGTCAAATTCTTCATTTAACTTTTCTATTTCTGTCTCGTCTACAACATATGTTGACCCATAAGGTATAATTGACTTCATTTCTGTCTACTTATTTAGGTTTATCAAGAGCACGACAAGGTGTGAAGACCAGATATCCTATGAAATAATATTTCTTGTTGCCTCTGGGTACAAGATGAATCCAACTCTACCAATTACTATTTTACCCCTCTGAGTAGAATTCTGTTTCAGTTCAATTCTTTGACAAATGCCATTTGCTTTCATTTGTTATAAGAATGTTAATTTGGGCATTGCTCAGCTCTTTCCTGGCCTGTGCACTCAACAGTTGTCAAACAGTTAAATGTTTAGAATATAAAAATTAAGTGCATTTTAGCACCCTTTTTCTTTTTCTTTCTTTTCCTTCCTTCCTTCTTTCCTTCCCTCTTTTTTTCCTTTTTTTTTTCTACTATAAGACCTTCACTAAGACTAAGGATGATTTTGTATATTTTTAAAATTTATTTTATGATTCATTATGTTCCACAAACAAATCACCTAGTGGCTATACCAAGGGTAGAGAACCTGTGGCCTCAAGGCCACATGTGGCCTTCTAGGTCCTTGGCTTTGGCTCTTTCACTGAGGCCAAGTTTTACAGAACAAATCCTTTAGTTAAGGTGATTTGTTCTGTGAAGTTTGGATTCAGTCTAATGGCCACACTTCAGGACCTAGAGGGTCACATTTGTCCTTGAAGGCTCAGGTTCATCACCCCTGGACTAATCTGTTGGTGAAGAAAATACCTATAATACACTGAATCTCATTACATTCAGCCAATTATTCCTGCCTAAATGACCACAAACCTTCAAGGAGTTTGTTATTTTTTTTAGAATGGTTTATTTAAGAAGTCAAGGAAAGTAACCCATTTTAATGACATTTTCAATATAATATAATTAATATAAAATTTTAAAATGTTTTGGTGTTTTAAGGTCAAGAATGACTCACCTCTGGAATATTTCAGATAGCCAGACTTTTGCTAAACCACTGCACATACTGCCTTAGGGGAAAGAGAAGTACAAGCAGTGGGAGCAGGTGCAAGGCTTTCAGTAACAACTGGAGTCTGAAAGTAAATTCTGACACTCTTATCTTAAAAAAATGCTGCTTGATTCATTTCCCCTCACAGTACTATTCCCTTTCCTTTTGTAGCAGTCACAATGTTGAGACTGGATTCTTGCCATTTTCATTTCTCATACATCTACCCCATTCTGATTCACACTCTGGGAGACAATATAAGGGGGACAGAAAGGGGTAGAATTTCATTAGTGAAGCAGTTTCCGCACAAATAGTTACTGCATTATTTGGAACGCATCCTGGACAAGAAGATGGTTAAATGTACTTTTCTTTGACATTTACTAAGTGATTTTTTTTTTAAAAGTCATATGTAACTTTTTTTTTTATTTGTTGTTCTTCTCAACATGCTACGAGACGGATAAGTATTGTAGACTCATTTTCCCAGGTAGAGGTGGGCATTAATCTTGCGGGTGTACTTCAATGGAGAACGTTGTTGAAAGTCTAAAGAAAATTTTTACTATTCAAAATAACCTTTTGGAGAAAGAGAGAACTGGGTTCTTTGACAAGACAGAAGGAGATTGCTCCAAGTACGTTTGCATTTTGATTTATATTTTGTGATACGTTGCAAAATATCTTCAACAAGGGATCTTTTTTTGTTCCTCTAGAATTTATTTTCCCTATTTTTTTAAACAATAATTCCTTTTCCTTGATTAGGTATCATATTTATTCAATGGAAATAAAATTAGTGAATTTAAAGGTATTACACTACAATCCCAGTTATGGTATTTTAAGATTTCTAGTATATGAGCAGGAAGGCAACTTGAATGGAGTAGAAGTAATAACCTAGAGAAGGAGATGATGTCTCCCCTCCTCCCCCCCACCATGTGTCTTTTCCTGTTTGCAGGCAAAGAGAATAAATTCACAAAATCATTGTGATAACACATTGCAAAGTGAAGTTCCTGTAACCTACACTGTTACCTAATAAAGCACCAAATTCAGTGTTTCCTTCTTTGATTCCCATGTAAAGAGGTTCAAATATCAATTACTAGAAAGAACCCATGATACAGTGATTTCACCTTTTAAAGGGATGTCACTGAAGGTATATTGTGTGGCCCTAAAGCAGGTATTTGTCATTGACCTAATGTTACAAAATCATTGTTAAAATTAAGTAGGAATAATTAGAAGTTCCTTGGGTGGGCAATGAGGAAAGCAAGCCAACAACAACAAAATCTACCCAAAATATAAATCTGAGAGCTCTGTGAAAGTGACAGTGCTTATAGAAGACAGATGAACTTTTTTTCGCTGTTGCAAGAGCTAATGTGTGTCAGTGACAATCCAGATACGAATGAAAGATGCTTCTTCTCAGGCTCCAAATTTGAAGACAGAAAGGAGATGATAGGTGACACTCATCATGTAGTTAAATTAGGCTTACCATCAACTGAGTGATCATTTTAAATCAAGGCAATCCATCATTTGTTGTAGTGTATTTTTAATTTCTCCAGATATTTGGAAGGATAGATTGCCATTGTTCCATTAGATAACATCATTGCATTATTTTAAAACTGGTATTATTAGCCACGGGGACATGCAAAATATATAAATTAGATATTACAAGGAAAGGTGACCTTCCTGCTCAGAACACAAATAAATAGTGAAAGAGCTGTCTAACCTCTGACACTGATGTTTCAAGGTAATTTGATAATAAGGCTCTTACCTAAAAATTAGAATATAATACTATATGTCATACTTAGTGTCACACATAGGTTAGATTGACAATTACTTAGAATGACTTTTTTCAATCCTACTGTATTAAATCTACTTAATTTTTCATTGATTGAAAGACACCTTGGTTTTATTAGACATTTTCTAGGTATTTGTAGTCATTAATAATACTCACATGGTCATGGCAGCACTCTTGAGAGAAATGTATTGATTCATATCAAAGCTATTTTAAAAGGTATTATATTTATTTTTATTTAAATTTCTTCTGTGTGTCTTATGTGTGTACATATATGGATATCTTGTGTACCAGGATATTTAATCATAAAATTCTTTTGCTTATGAAAAAATTTTATCTACTTCAATTACTTATATAATCATCATATTAGATTGTAATATATGGATATACCCAAGAAATGTTATTAAGAAAAAAAAAACTATTGGCCCAGATAGTTTTATAGCATTCTAATGTGGAATTCTAAAAATATGGAAGTAATCTACATGTTAAACTATAGCTAATGGTTAAATAAACTACAGTCCATTAAGAATTCCATTAAGACCAATAGACATTATGTGTGTGTGTGTATGTGTATATGTACAAAGAAGGAAAGGCATATACAATTTTACAAAGTAGATTTAAAATAAAAGCAAAGAATAAAGCAGATACTTAAATGCATAAGATATATGAGAAGAAAAATACTAAAGGAGGCTTTGAAGGAATGATGAAAAGTTACCTTATACACTGAAAACCAGTTAAATGTAAATAATAAAAGTTGCATTGACTGTATTGATGTTAAACAATTTTAATGAAATGTTCAGTTGAAGATGTTTATTATCTTTTAGAGGTTAGAAACTAGAGCTGCTTGTAGCCTGTTTGCATTATGATATTGTATATAGCATAACACATCTATAAACATTCAGATACCAAAGCATCATGATATGTTGGTGTCAGTATGGCTCCCAAGAAAAGCCACAGAACAAGAATTTTATCAAAGGGCAGAGCCAAGATGGTAGAATAGAAGCAGAGACCTAGTAGAGCTCTCCCCACAAACCACTCAAAAAACCTGTAAAAATGACTCTATACAAATCCCAGAGCAGCAGAAACCATAAAGTGAGAGACTGAAGCAAATTTCTAGCCCAAGACAATCTGGAATATTGAGAGGAAGGGTCTATTGTACTAGGTTGGGAGTGGAGTGCAGTTTGACATGGCCCGTGCCAGCATGAACTGAGCTGGAACTAGCTTTAGGGAACTGAATTGCTGAAGGCTACTGTGGTTTCCAGACTTCTCAACCCACAAATATTGAAGACAGTTTTGAAGGTCAGTGGGAAGGGTTTCTTACCTGGCTGAAGGGGAAGTATGGTTCAGCTTAAGCTCCAGCACCAAGGTAGCAGTAACCACTACTGAAGCAAAAGCTGCTTCTGGAGCCTTCCAAATAACAAATAGATCAGAAGCCAAGTAATTGGCTGAGAAAATGAGCAAATGGGGAAAAAGAAACAGACTATAGATTCTTACATTCTTGGTGAAGAAGTACTTTCTTATGTTATTGATGATGAGGAAGATCAAAACATACAACCACAAGAAAACAACAAAGCCAAAGCTCCTACATCCAAAGCCTCCAAGAAAAATGCGAATTGGTCTCATGTCATGGAAGAGTTCAAAAAGGATTTTGAAAATCAAGTAAGAGAAGTAGGGGAGAAAAATGGAAAAGGAATGAGAATGATACAAGAAAATCATGAAAAAAAAACGAGTCACCACTTTGCTAAAGGAAAGCCCCCAAAATGCTGAAGAAAATGACAACTTTAAAATTAAACTAACCCAAATGCCAAAAGAGGTCCAAAAAGCCAATGTGAAGAAGAATGTCTAAAAAGCAGAATGGGCCAAATAGAAACAAGTTCAAAAGCTCACTGAAGAAAATAGTTCTTTAAAAATTAGAATGGAGCAAATGGAAACTAATATGTCATGAGAAATCAAGAAATTATGAAACAAAACCACAAGAATGAAAAATTAGACAACAATGTGAAGTATCTCATTGGAAATACAATTGACCTGGAAAATGGATCCAGGAGATATATTTTAAAAATTATTGGACTACTTGAAAGTCATGAAAACAAAAAGAGCTTAGACATCATCTTTCAAGGAATTAACAAGGAAAACTGCCCTGATATTCTAGAAGCATAAAGTAAAATAGAAATGGAAAGAATTCAATGGTTACCTCCTGAAAAAGATCCCAAAAGGAAAACTCCTAGGAATATTGTAGCCAAATTCCAGTGTTCCCAGGTTAAGGAAAAAAATATTATAATTAGCCAGAAAGAAATGATTCAAGTATTGTGGAAACACAATAAGGATAACACAGGATTTAGCAGATTCTACATTAAGGGACTGGAGGGATTCGAATATGACTTCCCAGAGGTCAAAGAAGATAGGATTAAAAGTAAAAATCACCTACCCAGTAAAACTGAGCATAATACTTCAGGTGAAAAATGAAACTTCAGTGAAATACAGTACTGTCCAAGCATTTTTGTTGAAAAGACCAGAGTTGAATAAAAAATTTGCCTTTCAAACACAAGAATCAAGAGATGCATGAAAAGGTAAACAGGAAAGATAAAACTATAGGGGATTTATTAAAGTTGAATTGTTTACATTCCTACATGGAAAGAAGATATTTGTAATTCATGAAATCTTTCTCAGAATTAGGGTAGTTAGAGGGAATGCATACATACACATATATATACATATATACATATATATACACATATATATACATATGTACATATACAGATATACATAAACATACACACACTATATATATGTGTATATATGTATATATATATATAGAGAGAGAGAGAGAGAGAGAAAGAAATAAAGAAAGAAAGAAAGAGAGAGAGAGGGGGGGGGAGGGAGAGAAAGAAAGGCAGAGGGCACAGGACAAGCTGAATATTAAGGGATAATATCTAAAATAAAAATTAAATTTTGAGAGGAATGAGAAAAAAGAGAAAAGAGAGAAAAGTAGAATGTAGTAAATAATTTCACATAAAAGAAGTAAGAAAGAGATTTTACAATGGAGGGGAAGAAGGGGAAGATGCGAAGGAATAAATGAGCCTTACTTTCATCTGATTTGACTTCAGAAGGGAGTAACATACACACTCAATTGGGTATGGAAGTTTATCTTTCCCTATAGCACAGTACAAGGGAAATAGATAAGAGAGGCGAGATAATAGAAAGGATGGCAAATTGGGGAAAGGGGTAATCAGAAGCAAATACTTTTGTAGAGGGACAGGTCAAAGGACAGAATAGAATAAATGGAGGCCAGGACAGGATAGAGAGAAATATTGTCTTTCACAACAACTATTATGGAAGTGTTTTTCATGACTACACACGTATAACATGTAACAAAACTGCTTGCCTTATCACTGAGGGGATTAATGGGGAGGTGGGAAGGGAGAGGAGGTGGAACTCAAAGATTTAAAAATGAATGTTAAAAATTGTTTTTATATGCTACTAGGAAATAAGATATATAGTCTATGGAGTATAGAAATTTGTCTTATCCTACAGGAGAATAGAAAGACAGGGGATAAAAGGGGAGGGTATGATAGAAGGGAAGGCAGATTGGAGGAAAGGGTAATCAGAATATATGCTGTCCTGGGGTAAGGGGAGGGGGGAGATGGGAAAAAAAATTGAAATTCAAAATTTTGTGGAAGGGTATGTTGAAAAGTGAAAAAAAAAATTACCAAAGTTCTCTAAATTGCACCTATTAAATTATATTTAGTCGATGTTCATATGATATCAAAATCAGTGAGGGAAAAATAGAAAAATATAGTCACTCAGATGTGTTTTCTACATTTTGCCAAATGTCTACATGCTTGAAAACAGCAGAATGATTGGGTTTTCTAACACATTTCATGTAACCTTCCACAGAAAACAATGAAAAGCCTTACTTAGAATTTAAAAAATTTTTTCTATCTTTAATCCTACTCTTATTATTTATTTTATAATGATGTAAATTGTATCTTTTCAGTAAATAATTTGTCTTTAGAAAAAGACTGTTTTGTATACTTCCATGGCAGACAAATGTTGGTTTTAAAGGACAAAATTCCATAAAATACTTTGATACTTTAAAGACCTGACATTTTGTCAGTACAAGTACTCTCATCGACACACCACAAAATCATTTTTTAACTTAACGGAATTGTACTATTTGCTACTTTCTTGTAGAAGGCAAAATCTAGTAAAGTGCAATGTAACGAATTCTATTAGAGTGTAAATTCATTGAGTATAGGCACTATCCTTTATATCCCTAGAGCCTAGGGATAGGTTTTATATGGCAGATACTTGATCAATATTTGTTGATTACTAATAATGATAGCTAGCATGTACATCATAATTGCTCTTTCAGGATCTGTGCTAAGTACTGTATGATTATCTCATTTGACTGAGTAGAGAGTCTTTAAGAGTTGGTATGGCATAAAATGAAAATCATAACCAAAAACTATCACCTTTCTGGTGTTGATATTCCCGAAGTTGCTAGCAGTAGACTTCTCTCAAAATATAGTATTTAACTGGGCCCATATTTGAAGCCTTTTCCACTTTTCTAAGACCTACCAAGGCTTTTTATTCCATAGGTGTAGCATTCAAGACCTCAGTGTCACCTCCTTGCCAGGATGAAATATCAGAGGACTTTACCTATCTCATCACCTCAAATATACAACCAGTCCTCCTATCATTCAACTTTTTTTCTCCCTTTAATTCATTTGACATATCCTATACAAAGTAACCTATCTCTTAGCTAACCTTTTCTTGGTGCCTACAACAGTACTCCATTCTCTCCCATCCTCAAACTTCACTAGACTCTACTCTGCCTGCTGGCTATATCATCCTCTGGTTATATCATCTCTCTCCTTCTCAGCTAAACTTGAGAAAGCCTTTTTATATTCCTTGCCTTCATTCTTTTCTTTTTACTCTTCTAAACCTTATATAAGATGACCTCTAACATCAATCAATTAAAACTACTCTTTCCAAAGTGAACAGTGGTAAACATATTTCCCCTCAACTCTGACCTTCTCTGTTACTTTCTAAGGTTCCGCTATCATTGCATTCTGTCAGACTCACAATCTTGGTGACTTTCTCAGTTTCTCACTCTCATTTACCCCACATAAATCCTATTGATTCTATCCCTATAATATTTCTTGTTTCTCTGTCTCCTTTTATCCATTTTCTTAGCTACCACTTTAGTTTAGTATCACCTCTCATCTAGATTTTTGCCAAAGCCTCCTAATTGTTCTTTCATCCGCTATTGTTTCTTCACTCCAATTCACCTGCTAAACAGCCCCTAAAGCAATTTTCTTAAAACATATATCAGATCATGAGATTCACCCCACTCAATAAATCCTAGTGGCTTCCTTTCCATAAGATATAAAAATGTTTAGGCTTTAAAGCTTTTCACAGAAGATCCCCTTTCTTTCTTTCAGTGCTTTCACTTCTCAGCTCTGCCTCTTGGAATCTCTGCTTTCCATCTAGCCAAAGCTCAAGAGAGAGAGGCCTTCTATAAGAAATTTACCCTGGAGACTACCCTCCTCCCCGTCCAACTGCTATTACTTTCTCCTCTAAGGTTGCTTTGTACTTACTTAGCGTCTTCTGTTTATTTACATATGTACATATGTTCATTAGAAAGTAAGCTCTTTGAAGAAGAGGATTGTTTTAATTTTGTCTTAGTATCTTCAACACTTAGTCCATATAGATGCTTAAGAAATGCGTATTGATTAATTCCAAGTAGGTACTTAAATGCTTGATAAATACTAATGAATGAATGAACAAATTGAATATGTGAATGAATAATCAAATTTTCCATATATATGGATATATTACACATATTTTCATTTATATACACACATATATAAAACTGTCAATTCTATGAAATTTAATTCCCTAAAAAATGTCAGAAAGTTTGCTGTCAAGAAAATATGTGAAAAAAAAGGAGCCACTGTAAATTCAATTTGAAATTGTTCAAAATGTATTAATGGACATGTAGGCTTGATGTAATGTCAGTGAAGTTCCTTTTATCCTGTCTGTGGCTTTTGACTCTGCTTTACATTGAAGTTTAATTCATTCTGTGTTGAGCAGATTTAACCCAAATGAAAGTGGTGCATTTCTTCCTGTGTTTGAAATGACTAGTCAGCAAGTAAATCAAATGAGATTTATTTGAAAAGTTTCACACAAGGACAGAATATTTTTACAAAGGGAAAATCATGCATATCTTGGCATATGTTTTGTGGCATTAATATTAAGATTATATTCATTAAAGGACACTAGCAGACTTTGTAATAAAACTTCATGGAGCTCTTATAATAGTTCTACTCTTTTACAGCTAAGGTACAGGTAAATATACAAAATAGTTTGGAGATAATTTATTGAAATTCAGTGTTTATTGTAATTTTAATCAATGAACCTTTATTAAGGTCTTAGTTTATGCAGGATGCTATATTAGATATTAAAGATAAAAAGACTGATATTTTCTTAAGGACCTTGCCATCTAACAAATTGGAAAAGGTATATGCAAAAATGACCATGATACAAAGCACACTAAAAGTTCTGTGCAGAAATCAATGGCTGCTCTGAGAAATCTGAGGAAGAAGAGATAATATTACCTTAGAATGATTGTAGGTTAAGATAGAGAGCTAGAAGGAACCTTGGAAATCATCTAGTCCAGGACCTTCATTTTACAGATAAATGAATGGGAGCCTCACAGAGGTTAAATTCCTTGCCCATATTAGTCATCTATAAATAAAAAAAAATACCTGGGTTGGTGTAGTGAAGAGAGTGTTAGACTTGGAGTTAGGAAGATGAGTTTAAATCCTGTCTCAGACATTTAATAGATGTATAATGCTGGGCAAGCTACTTAACTTTATCTGCCTCAGTTTCTTTATCTGTAAAATGAGGATAATAATAGAACCTGCTCTTCACAGGTTGGTGTAAGGATCAAATGAAATAACAGTTAAGCCACTTTGCAAACCTTAAAGCCCTCTATAAATTCTGGCTATTATTAAGGGATAGCCTATTATACTATATTGTGCAGTTGTTTCCAAAATAACTGAATTTAACCTGCTCCCCAACAAAGAAAAAAATCCAATTTAGTATCTATTTTACGGGATGGGGGAGGGCTCAAAGTATCTCAGGTACTGTTATAAATACAATAGAAGAAAAATGTAATGTATGGTTTTAGTTTTCAAGGAGGCAACTGTCATGTTGGAGAGGTAAGAATTTCCTATTAGAAACAATTCACAATAAAAGTGAAGTGATAAAATTATGAGGTATGTATTATAAAAAAGTAGAAATATTTCCAAGGAAAGGAATTGGAGCAGTCAGGAAGGACTTCTTAGGAGAAGAACTTCTTATTTTACGTCCTGAAGAATAGATATGATTTAACCAGGCAGAGAGAAAGAAGTATATTCTATGCATGGAGAAAAATAATGAAGTATAAAAGGGAGACAATGAACATAAGACACATAGAGCCAGTAAAAAGAGCAGAACAAAAGCTTTGTAGAATGTTTTCTCTTTTGTTACCCTTCAGTCAGTCGTAGCTTCTTGATTTGTTTCCCCTCTGCTTTTTTTGAGTTGGTGATAGTATGCTTAGAAAAGGCTAGGTAAAAAGAAAGAGGGATAAGAAGTAGAATCTTATCTATTCCCAATACTCCTAAGGTTTGAGGTTGTGCATGCAAATGCCTACCGAAAGAGCCTGCATTTTTGGCATTTTGGTGGATGCATGATGTCATCAGTTTTGTCTCCATCGATGCAAGTTGGAACTCTTCCATGCCTTCTCATTCTTTAGAATTCTTGCCTATATTTTGCCATAAATTTGATGTAGGGGAATCTCTGCCTTATTTTTCAATCATGCAATGTACATTTATTAAGAATAGACGTCAGGCATTGTGCTGGGTAATGGATGGGGGTGTGATGACAAGAACCAAAACAATCCCTACCCTAAGGATCTTAACATTCTATCAGTAACTATGTACAAATGCAAGTGAACAAAAATATGAATGAACATAAATAGAAGATAATTTTAATTGGTTAGAGGTAGAAGCAATGATGGGAAATGGAAAGGGTAAAGATGAGGGAAAGTCTCTTTATTCTACTTTGGAAAGAAGCATTGGAACTGAACTTTCAAAAAAGCTGTGGATCTAAAAGGTGGAGGTGAGGAAGGAGTGTATTGTAGGCAGAGAATAGACCAGGCAAAGTCATAGAGTCAGCAATGAAAAAATTTTGGGGTTGGAACAGGAAGAAGTTCAGTTTGGCTAGAGCAAAAAGTTAAAGAAAAGTGGGGTATATAATTATTCTGAAAATATGGGCTGGAGGTAGGTGATCAATGAATTAAAAGGACAAATAAAGGAGTTTACCTAGATTTTACTCTAGAGATAAGAGGGCGCTAGTAGGGATTCTGGAGCAGGTCAGCAACCTGGTTTTGGCAAAGATGTGGAGGATGGATTGGTGCAAATAAGAGGGGTTGAAGATCTGAAGTAAGGAAGTTGTCATGTGAGTAAAGAGAAGTATAAATAAAAGAGAGGTTATTGTTGAACTGACAAGACTAAGCAAATGTTTGGATCTGTGAGATAAGATAGGGAGGATGAGTTTGATTCTGAAATTGTGAATACGGGTGACTAGGAGGATGGCCCTCAACAGAAATAGAGGACTTTGGCGGTGGTTTAGTATCTCAGTTATCAAGGTACCATTCAGGCTGTCTCATTCTCACCATATTAGTATTCCAATCATACATTTTATTTGCAATGCTTTTAATGTCACTTGGGGACAAATAGTTGATAACATGCTATATAAGGATTGTGCCTTCTCTGCACACATTCCACCCCCAGTTTAAGTTATTTATAATTTGAATTCTTCCAAGTTTGTGTTACAAACAGTATTTTAACTCCCAGTAATATTTGATGGTGAGCATTTTTATTTCATGTAATTTCTAGGTTACTCCATTTTAATTTTCTATGCACAGTTGAGGCATCTATTTAACTGAGTTTTTTCTTCTATTTGACACCTTTAGGCAAACAATAGAACAATGTTTTCAGTTATTCTAGGCTTCTACGTGTTAAGGTCCTTTATTTCTTGCATATATAGTGGCAAGCAAATAGTCTGTTATTCAGAATTAGTATGTTGAATTTCTTTTTTAAATGCACATTACTGCTTGTCACTCATTAGTCATGAGAAGTCTACTTATAAGTGAGCTTCATTATGGCTTCCAAAATATGAGGTTTTACATCCTATATCAAAAGAAGAATTCCAGAAATGAGTATTTATTCCTCTGTGTTTCATCTTTCCACAACTTTTCAAAACCTAAGTCTCACCATGGTCTACTGCCCTCATGTGGATCTGTTCTGTGATGATCAAAATAATGGTTGACTTTTAAAAAATATGTTATATTGGAAAATTTCTTTTCTTTGTGTTGGGAGTTTTTGTAGTTGGGTTTTAAAAAAATACAGCACTCTTTTCTTTGTATAATGCCCTTGAAATCCATATACAAGTGGGATACATTTATTTATCTGAAATCCTGCATTTTTTACATGTGAAGATTTACCCAAAATACAGATTTATAGCCAACAAGTTGAATGTGCTCCTTCCTTTCTTCCTTCTTTTTCTTTGTTCCTTCCTTCCTTCCTTCCTTCCTTCCTTCCTTCCTTCCTTCCTTCCTTCCTTCCTTCCTTCCTTCCTTCCTTCCTTTCTTTCTTTCTTTCCTTCTTTCTTTCCTTCCTTCCTTCCTTCCTTCCTTCCTTCCTTCCTTCCTTCCTTCCTTCCTTCCTTTCTTTCTTTCCTTCTTTCTTTCTTTCTTCTTTCCTTCCTTCCTTCCTTCCTTCCTTCCTTCCTTCCTTCCTTCCTTCCTTCCTTCCTTCCTTCCTTCCTTTCTTTCTTTCCTTCTTTCTTTCCTTCTTTCTTTCTTTCTTCTTTCCTTCCTTCCTTCCTTTCTTTCCTTCTTTCTTTCTTTCTTCTTTCCTTCCTTCCTTCCTTCCTTCCTTCCTTCCTTCCTTCCTTTCTTTCTTTCCTTCTTTCTTTCCTTCTTTCTTTCTTCCTTCCTTCCTTCCTTTCTTTCCTTCTTTCTTTCTTTCTTCTTTCCTTCCTTCCTTCCTTCCTTCCTTCCTTCCTTCCTTCCTTCCTTCCTTCCTTCCTTTCTTTCTTTCCTTCTTTCTTTCTTTCCTTCTTTCTTTCTTTCTTCTTTCCTTCCTTCCTTCCTTCCTTTCTTTCCTTCTTTCTTTCTTCTTTCCTTCCTTCCTTCCTTCCTTCCTTTCCTTCTTTCTTTCTTTCCTTCTTCCTTTCTTTCTTCTTTCCTTCCTTCCTTCCTTCCTTCCTTCCTTCCTTCCTTCCTTCCTCCCTTCCTTCCTTCCTTCCTTCCTTCCTTCCTTCCTTTCTTTCCTTCTTTCTTTCTTTCCTTCTTTCTTTCTTTCCTTCTTTATTTCTTTCTTCTCTCCTTCCTTCCTTCCTTCCTTTCTTCCTTCCTTCCTTCCTTCCTTCCTTCCTTCCTTCCTTCCTTCCTTCCTTCCTTCCTTCCGTCCTTCCTTCCTTTCTTTCTTCTTAGATTAGGCAGTAATGGATAAAAATGTATATGCATATTTGAAGCCAAGATACATGTATATAACTATTTTGGGAAAATTTTGCTTTTTGAGAAATAAATTTCGAAAAATGTTAATGATGAGTTCCAACTGATTTCAGGAATAGAGTCATTTTTATATTAAAAATATTTATTTTCATGGATTTTAAAACTGGAATGAACTGAAGAGATCATCTCATCTAAGCCGCACATTTACTCATTTGAGGCTCATAGTGGCAAAATCACTGGCTCATCAATCAACAACAAAATGAAAATAATAATGATGACAATAATGATTAGCGTTCATGTAGCAGGTGAATATTGAAAGATACTTTACGAATATTATTTCATTTGGTCCTCACAACAATCCTGACAAGTAAGTGCTATTAGCTTCCTCATTTCATGGATGAGAAAACGGAGGCAGTTTAAATTATTTAAGGCAGGTTAAATTGAGACAGGTTAAGTTATTTGGCCAGAATTACACTGCAAGTAAATATCTGAGGCCATCGTTGTGACCCAGAACTTCCTGACTCTAGGTCTAGGACTTTATCCATTTCTTTACCTTGATTTTACTAAGTATTTGCTAACTGTGCTGCGCCGGGTGCTAGGGAAGGAGGGGTTAGTAAATACAAAAAGAGGAAAAATAATCTCAAATTTATATTTTATTGGGGGAGACAAGGGCATAAATATATACAGAATAAATGCAAGTTAGTGAAGTATTGCATTAGTAGCTGGGGGAATCAAGAAAACCTTCTTGTAGAAGATGATGTTTGATCTACCCCTTGAAGAAAGGGGTGAAGTTGGGCTGAGAAGGAAGCTCATTTCAGGCATGAGAAACAAGTAGAACAAAAAAGCAGAAGGCATGGTGATGGAGTGATGAGCATGAGAAATGGAGAGGTCAGCCTGGTTGGACTGTAAAGAATAACACAGAAGTAGCCTCTAATAAGATTTAAAGATAAATTGGGCCCAGGATGTGCAGGGATTTTTAAATGCTCAGAAAAGTAGTTTATGCTAGACCCAAAAGTAATAGGGAGCCACTAGATCTTATTAAGATAGGATGGGATAAGGTCAGATCGGTGTTTTAGGAAAACTATTTTGACCAGGTGTGGGGATAATGTATTGAAATGTGTAGAGACCAATTTGAGGGCTACTACAATAAGCCAGACAAGAGACAACATGAGCCTGAATGTGGTTCTGTGAGTAGAGAGGAGGGATCAGACACAAGAGATGTTGTGGAGGCAGAAACAATGAGATCTGATAACTAACTCCATATGTGACGTGAGAGCAATGAGTCCCAAAGCTAGGCCACCAGAGGAATGAGAGTGCCTTATATATCTCTGGTATATATCTCTGTTTGCTTGTGGTTTGACTTAAATCAATTACATCATGTATGAGGAAGGAAATTCCATTTTCCCAGAGTCAGAAACATCTAATTAAAATAGAATGGAATCATATTATCCTAAGCATCCTCTAGACTTGATATCTTTTATCATGACAGAGATTTCTGGGAATAGTAAGTAATAATGTACAGAAATTCAGAGAGCAGAAGAAATGGTGAAAATAGGAATGATTGGAAGAGAGGGCTTGATTTGGTGGGAAAGATGATATACTTTCTTTTAGACATATTGAGTTTGAGATGTTTCTAGCATATTAAGTTTGAAATGTCCAACAGGCAGATCATGATTAGGCACTGAAACTCAGGGAAGAATTGGGGCAGGATATACAGATATGGGAGCTTTCTTCATAGAGATGATTGTTAAACCCATGGGGGATGGTGATGACCCCAGGGAAAGAGTACAGAGGGAAAAGAGCTTAGGACAGAGCCTTTGGTAATGGTGGTATGATGAATTAGGGACAGAATATGCTAATAATAGTGAAAGGGGGAACATATTACAATAGAAATTAGGCTGAATTGGTTGTTGGAGGACCTAAATTTTAACACCAAATTAATCTGGTATTAATATAAGTTTTGGCAAAACATGTTAGCTGTCTGGACCTCAGTTCCTACATCTGAAATGTGAAAGTTTTGGACTAGATACAAAGTCTCTATTTCCTCTAAATCTGTGATTTTCCTTCCTTCCAGTTCCAGACTTGTTCTACCATCCCTCACTGCCTCTATGCTAAAGGTTGGGTTCACCTAATTCCTTTAGAGAAAAATTCAGACGTTTCAATGGTGATTTTTAGATGTCACACTGATTGCACAACCCACAGGATAATGATTACAGTGATGGAAGAACAATTAGCAGATTAGAGGATTTTGTTTATGTTCAGGTCTTTGTGGTCACAGTTAATTGTTTAGAAGTTATCTATCTCAGTGAAGCTGAGCTTTTCTTAGCTTGACTCTAAGGAGCAGGGTTCTAAAATTGAAGGGCCTTCATTAGTTGGAATAAGAAAATGTGCTTCAGTTTCTTAAAAACAGCTGTTTCGTTTCTGTATATTATAATTAAGCACTCAATAACTGCTCCTTTGGAGGAACACATAATATCATTATCAGAAACTTATTGAATATGAATTTAAAATGAAAGAATAAATAGGTTCAATAGAGACATCTCCTATCTGTCTGGCTTTGGTTTGACGGAAATCAATTATTTTATTGGTAAGGAAGGGAATGCAATTTTCCCATACTCAGAAACATCCAAGTAAAACAAATGAAATCACATTATCCTAAGGATCCTCTAGACCTGATGATTTTTTATGATAAGTTGCTTATTTCTGGGAATAACAAGTAATAATAGCACAGATATACAGAACGCAAGAAGAATGAGAAAAGAAGTACCTCAAATCCTGCCTTGATTAAACAAATTCCTAAACATGCAATAAATTGATTTATTCTCATGAATAATGATAACCAAAGTATATGGAGTGAAGGATGTTTATCTGAGAGATTGCAGTTAGATCAGTGTTTAGGTCTGCCATTGTTGATCTGACCCCAGGGGAAAAAGTGGAAGCCAAAACTAATTTAAAAACAATCTTCCAAGAAGATATCAGATTTGTATATTGGATATTGAACTAAGATCACATTAGCTATTCTCTGATGTTGGTCTTTCAATAAAAGGGAGGGGGAGAAGAATACTCCATCTGTAGGTATTTAGAAAAGCTTTCTATGCATTGAGGATTTCAATTCAAAGGATCTTTATCTTTTGAATTCATGGTTATCTTTAAAGGATTAAAACTCCCAAAGGTAAGCTGGTAATTAAGAACAGTGCTGGGAATTAACCTCAAAGTGAAGGATTCATTCTACTGAGACACTAACAGATGAAACTAAACTAATGTCTGTCAATTTTATTTGGATTGAATTGCTTGCAACTAGATCTGAGTTAACTAGAGTCCTGATTTCTCTTTTTTCCCTTCACTAGTGACCTGAGATTTCTTATTTCTTGTGTTCTGAGGTTTTAGGAACCCAAATCCTTGCTCAATAAAACTGTCTGGTGTTTATGACTACCACGATACAGGTTAAGTAACAACGAAAAAGTGAAATTGTTAAAAAATAAATAATTACACCAAATGGGCTTAATTTTAAAACCACAGGTGCCCCCTTTATAAGTTTTTGTTGAGACTTTGCCCACAGTAAATTTATATGTCTTGGGATAAATCTGAAATCTCTTTCTGCTTTGACGACTTTTAAATGGGAAACATTTGCTGCCCCTCTGTTTACGGTTGAGAGCTCATATGATGTCATAAAAATGACAAAACCTAGGAAAGCTTGTTTCTGCTGTGAAGAATATTATATATGATTCATTGTGTGCAGAATATATGTAAAATGATATTTATTAATACTTTGCCAAGGGCCTCAAAGGGTTTTTTCTTTGTTTCAAATAGTGGAGTGGAGGCTTATTCACTTCACATTTCATGTCACTTTCCTTTGAAAATTATACATTTCGAGCCTCATCAGCTGACACTATGATTCCTCAAGCCCTGAGAAACAATTTGCAAAACATTTTTGTCAAAGTAGATTTGTTGGGATTCAGTGAACTTGCAAATGATGTATGTGACACTGCCATTTTATCTGCCATACAGTGAAAACACATCTGTCTGTATACGATTTTCAATCTGGATCATTGAAATAAACCTTTATGATGTTATCCGCCATTGTTAATTTCTAACAATTGCCATTAAATTTTATCCAAAGGTTCATTTAATTTCTATGTACATGATTCTCTTTTCTATGTCCATCTTCATTCCCCTCAACACTCCATCACATACCATGATACATCAGGTAAACATAATTTTTCAAATACCTTTGCCCTGTATGCTCAATATTTATGGTGATTCCAAAAGTACCCTTGGTATTGAAGCCAACCATGCCTATAGTTATCTAGTTACAATAAATGAAATCAATTCCTCCCTTGGTCACCTGAGAAATAAATAGGAGGACCTCTACACTGGGAGTAAGCTTCATTCATATCAAGTCTAGAGCAGAACTCTGATAGAAGGAAAAGGGAAGGAGAGTGGAAGAAGACATACCCAATGGGAACTATTGTCTTGAAGCTGACCTGAATCCCTAGAGTGCGGAGAAAGATACATTATGGACTCACTGGACTGACTATATGTGTGTGCTAGATGTTCCAAAGTTACTTTTAAATCCCTGCGTATCATCATCATCATCAATAAGTCATGTAAAATCACTCACAGGTGCTATGTTAGGTGCCACAGTGATGCCATGCACAATTTACCCTAATTTTTGAAATATTGATTAATATCATATGTGTCTGTTTTCTATTTTCCTTAAAAGTACTGTGCAAACCACTTCAATAGGATAATCTTATCTTTATTAATAGTATTTGAAAAACTAATAATATTTGCAAAGCACAATTTATGTAATAGCATGAGATCCTTTTCATTAAGTTACATTTGCATTAATATGACTAATGAAACCTCTCACCCAAACAGCCTGCTGTGTTTGTCCTGTAAGAATATTTTCTTCAGCAATCACGAGAGACTAAATTTCAGAGCTCACTCAATTGCACATCTCAAACATGTTTCTCTGTGTGTGCACACATAGACTCATGTGACTTTGGCATTATCAGACAAATCTTACATAACCATACTGCTATTCATTTTGGATGCCCTCCTCACAAGCCACACATTTACACTACAGATTGCCACTTTGGGAATGCTGGGAAATTAGATCCATTGTTCTAAATGGGGAAGCTGAAAAATCATATCCTCCAAATATGAAAAGGACTCAAAGCCTGTCATTTGCCCTATGGAATGATGAATTTGTAGATGCCTAATGATTACAATTTGCATTTATATATAGTTTTCTATTTCACAAAACACATATATTTTAGCCAATCCTTACTAAAGCCATATGAAATTGACAGAATATCATTTAGAATTCACAAATACATAATTCCAGAGTCAGAAGACTTTTCAGCCGTCATCTAATCCTGCTTTAACTATCCCTTTACACATCATTCAGCCAATTATGAAGATGTTTAGTGAATGGAAAATAACTTCAAATAGTATAACATTATTATTAGATTTCCCCCTCCTTTTTATGTAGGATAAATCAGCCTTCCTATAACTCTTTTTTTCTGTACACTAGGGCCAAATTGAACAAGTTCAATCCCTCTTCCCCATGACAGTTCTCCAAAGATTTAGAGCTACCTTGATCACTCCAAAGTCTTCTATCCTTTAGACTAACATTCCCAGTTCCTTTAACCAACACACATATCACTACAGGATCATGCATATGATCTTCATCCTTGGCACCCACTGTATGACCTCTGGGTTGTCAATGAGTTTCCTAAGATGTGACATCCGGAATGAAATGTAATATTGCAATTCTGGCTATTATATCAATGTAGATGTATCAGGTCAATTTTGGGAAATTCATGGAGGACTAGTCTTATGATGATGTTAGGTTTTTGCTTCTATTATAAACTGTTAGCTTCCTGGTAAATTTGGCAACCATATCCCAGTTGTAAAATTTTGTTACTTTATTGTTTCTTCTTTTAGAAGATTCATGTAGTTAGTATTTTCTTTTAGCTGGAATATTGATGAAGTCAGTAAAGTAACCATGTAAAATTTTATACTTAACCCCATATTTATTTTTCCTCATATGTCAGTATAAGATACCATTTGATGCCACTTCATTATTCTTTAAACATGGTCTATTGAAAATTGAACTTCCTAAATGGTAGGAAATAGAGAACACTTAAAGAATTTGGAATTGCAATTGTATTTGATGTAACATAGAATATTTGGGCTAGCATGAACATTAGAGATCATTAGTCTTATCTCATAAGCAATATTCATTCACTTTTGTCTCATAAAATCCTACATTAATTTGAATTTTTATTTTGAGCATAATAACAAATGATGTAATAATTATCTTAGACATAAGCACTGCACAATTTATAGAACATAGGCTGAATGCCTTTTCTTAAAAACAAAAGACATTTTCTTCAGACCTTTCAGATTGGCTAATATGATGAAAAAGGAAAAAATATAAATGTTGGAGAGGATGTGGAAAAATTAGGACATTAATGCACTGTTGGTGGCATTGTGAATAGATTTGATCATTCTCAAGAACAACTTGGAATTATGTCCAAAGGGCTAAAAAATTGTGCATACCCTTTGATCCAGCAATACCACTGCTAGGTCTATATCCCAAAGACATAAAAAGGGGAAAGGATCTATATGTACAAAAATATTTATAGCAACTTTTTCTGGTGACTAAGAACTGGAAATCAAAGGAATGCCTATCAATTGGGGAATGGATAATTAAGCTGTGGTATATGATTGTAATGAAATATTATTATGCTATAAGAAATGATGAGCAGGATGATTTCAGAAAAATCTGGAAAGACTTACATGAACTGATGCAAAGTGATGTGAACAGAAGAATCAGGATAATGTTGTATGCAGTAAGAGCAATATTGTTCTATGAAGAATTGTGAATGACTTGCCTATTCTCAGCAATATAATGATCCAAGAAAATTCCAAAGTCTAACAATGAAGCATACTATCCACTTTCTGAGAAAGATTGGATATTGTTTGAATACAGACTGAAGTATGCTGTTTTGCACTTTTTTCTTTCATTATTTTATTTGTCTTCTCATGCAAAATGATTAATATGGAAATGTTCTACATGATTGTACATATATGACCTATATCTGATTGCTTACCCATCTCAGGGAGGGGGAGAAGAAGGAAGGGGAAGGAAAGGGAGGGGAGAGGGAAAGAATTTGGAATTCAAACTTTAAAAAATGTTTAAAATTATTTTAATGTAATTGGGCGAAAATTAAAAAAATATTTTTAATATAAGGACATGTTTCAGAGTTACAATTGTCTGTCAGATTTCAGTGGCGGTGAGAGGGAACAGAATCAATATTTTGGACCATATACTTACTTTATTAAAATATTGTTATTGTTTACATATTGGTTCATAAATAGATTTTTCTTAAAAAGCACATCTACTTTTGAACGAAGTGAGAAGTAACATTCAGGTATTAATTTTATATACAAACTTACTATCCTTTATTACTTCAAGAGATCCATAATTCCTTTGATGCAGGAGAGAGGGGTGAAGGGGAATCACTGGTCATCAAGGCATACTGTAGACCCTTCACATTTTGACACACATTCTTCAAGAGTTGCTTTGGTCAAGAAAGTAATCAATTGTTCACCAATCTTTTCAGGAGGAACTTGTCTAAATTTGAAAAGGCTGCTCCTGAGAAGATAGAATTCCTTTCTGAACCTCAAATCCTTTTCATCTTTTTGGACCTCCTAGAATTCACATTCTACTACCATAGCTCTCCAGAAGCCATTGTTATTTCCACAGAATGATGAGGCATTGGGAAGAAAATTGTTAGTAGAGAAAATTGGTAAATACTTAATCTTTTTGGATCACAGAGACAGACATGAAAGAGAATTCTGGGGTAATTTAGTGCAATCTCTTAAATTTATAGATAAGGAAACTGAGGCCCAAGGAGATAAAAAGATTTACTCAAGGTAACAGAGATCATAAGCATCAGAGGTCTGACTGGAGCCCATGTAGTCTGATTATAGAGCACGTACTTTTTCTATTTTACCACACTGTCTTTCCACTATCTCTCCAGTTCACCATTTTACTTGAACACCAATATGTATTAAAAGTGAGTTTTGGAGGAGATTTAAAAAAGGTTAAATTTGAATTATATGGCTTTTATTTAATAATTTAAGCTAACTACTTTTCATTTTATATGCAAAAGTCTGCACTGCTGAGCTAAGCTGCAATATGAATTCTCTAAAATCCCACAATCAGAAGTAGCATAAGCAACATATTGATTAGGTATAGTAAATCAATTCTCCTTCTTTAGACCAACACTGGAAAATAATTACTTTGGGGAATTATACTGTGACCTCATAGAGTATAATAGGATTGTAACATTTAGCCCTAGATTCTATATTTTATGAGTTGTCAGACTGCTTTCCCTGAGGTTATAATTTTTCAGTCTTGATTTATGAAGAATAATAATTTATCCAGTTCTCTGTGTGTATTTAATAACATCATCTTTTACTGTGATGCTCATGACAGTCTCATAGCATGAAGCTGGTTTTCCAGTCTCTAATTTAGGTATTTAGAGAGAGAGAGAGAGAGAGAGAGAGAGAGAGAGAGAGAGAGAGAGAGAGAGAGAGAGAGAAGAGAGAGAGAGAGAGAGAAAGAGAGAGAAAGAGAGAGAAAGAGAGAGAGAAAGAGAGAGAGAGAGAGAGAGAGAAAGAGAGAGAGAGAGAAAGAGAGAGAGAGAGAGAGAGAGAGAGAGAGAGAGAGAGAGATTGAATACATGTATGTGGTTCCTGGTTGGAGACAGGCAGCCTGTGCCTCTTACTATAGCTACAAACCTCTAAATATCTTTGAGAATTTATTAGATAAACTATACTGGTACCAAAACATTTATACTTGTTGCCCATTCCAACATAACATTAATCCATAAAAATTTAAATATAGCCTTTTATTTGCTACTGATATTCTAAATATTTATAAACTTCAAATTACATGGAATGAAAAGATTTTAAAATATAGGCGAGCTAATGGTCAGTCATAAGGGAACAAGGACCCTAGTCTCAGTTCAAAAGAAAAGAGGAGTGCTAAGACTTGTGGCTGCACGTATTCAGGGGCTTTTCTTTGGTAAAGATGAGAGCACAGTACAGGAGAGAAGTGACCATACCTCTCCCACCATCATACCACTTTGGAAGTACAAAAACCTGCAAGCCCCCAGAATTATCTCTGAAAATAACAACACAAAAAGGCCTAAAGCTTGGGACAATGCCTTCCCACCCTCAGGTAAATATAGCCCAACTTTAACATAAAGTTCAAAATCAAGAAATAGGAAGGAAAAAGAAGCAAATAACAACAGCAAAAAAGAATTTGTTCATAAAAAGCTACTGAGGTGGTAATGAAGGTACAACTCAGAAAAAGACAATGTGAAAACAGTTACAAAAATCCTTAAAGAAAAAAAATACTAATTGGATTGAAGGAAAATAAACTTCCTGGAAGAGTTAAAGAAAGAGACAAGAGCAGTAAAGGAAAAATTGTACAAACTAATGAGAGCGATTCAAGAAAATTATGAAAAGAGAATTAATGTCTTTTTATGAGTGAAAAAATTATTGAAGTAATTACCACCTTAAAAACACCTTAATACATATTGACCCAATGAAAAAAGAGGCACAAGATCTCACTGAAGAAAATTCTTTCAAAATGAGAAGTGGAGGCTAATGACTCCATGATATATCGAGAAGCAAAACAAAAGTAAAGGAATGAAAAGAAAAGAAGAACATATGAACTATCCCATTAGGAAAAAAATGACTTGGAAAGTTGATCAAGGGGAGATAATTTAAGAATTATTGAACTGTGTTAAGTCATGATCAAAAATAGAGCCTAGACATCAAATTTTAAGAAGTTGTCAAGGAAATTATCCTGCTATCTTAGATCTAGAGGGTTAAATAGAAATGAAAAAAACTTTACTGATTCCTCCTGAAGGAGATCCCCAAAAGAAATTCAAGATCAAAGAGAAAGTGCTTCAAACAACCCAGAAAGAAAAAATTCAAATAGGATGGAGGCAGAGTCAAGATCACACAAGATTTAGCAGCTTTCATATTGAAGGAACAGAGGGTTTGGAATATGATATTCTAAAAGAAGCTGGGATTCCAACCAAAAATAACCTGCTGAGCAAAACTGAGTGAAAATCTTCAAGGAAAAAAAATCCACATCTAATGAAATAGTGTACTTTCAAGCATTACTGATGCTTGAACGGGGCTGAATAGAAAATTTGACCTTCTAATGCAAGACTCAAGAGAAACATAAAAAGGCAAGCATCAAATACATACTGAATGTAAAACTGAGTCAAATTCATAAAAATAAGAGCCATTCTTTCATTGATAAATGGTCAAAAGATATAAACAGCATTTTCCAGAAGAACACATCAAAGTTATCCATAGTCATATAAATGCTTTCAATAATGATTGATTAGAGAAATGGAAATTAAGACAACTCTGAGTTATCATTTCTCCCATCAGAAATAACAAATGCAGGAGGGCATGTTGGAAAAATAGGTATATTGATGGACTGGTCATGGAGCAATGAATTGGCACAACCATTCTGGAGAAAAATTTGTAACTATGCCCAAAAGACTGTAAAACTATGCATACCATTTAGAGATTAGAGAAAAAGGGAAATTACCTTAATATACAAAAATATTTATAGTAGCTCTTGTTTTGTGGTGGCAAAGAATTGGAAATCTTTGGAAATCAAATGCTCATCATTTGGGGAATGACTGAACAAGTTGTAGCATATGATTGTGGTGGAGTACTATTATACTGTAAGAAATGATGAGGGGAGTGATTTCAGAAAAAAAAAAAAACATGAAAAGAACTGTTATGAACTGATGCAAAGTAAGAAGAACCAGGAGATCACTGTGTAGTAACTTCAATGTTGTAATGATGGATCAACTTTGAAAGACTTTCTTACTTTAATCAATACAATGATCCAAGTCATTTCCAAAGGACTCATAAGGAAAAAAATGCTATCCACCTCCAGAGAGAGAACTATGGAACTCTCAATGTAAATAAAGCATAATTTTCTCAATTTCTTTATCTTTCTTGGTTTTTTGCAATATGGCTAGTGTGGAAATGTCTTTTGCATAATTTCATAGGTATAATTGACTTTGCTTACCTTCTCAGTGGGTTTGGAAAGGCTTGGGAAAGAGAAGAGAGAATTTGTAACTCAAAATGTAAAAAGAAAAGAGTATTAAAATTCAATAAATAATACATGTAAATATTAAAAAAGAGGTTAAAAGTAGAAAACATTGATTAATTGTAATCTACATGGTGAAGAAAGTGGGGATGAAGTGGGAAGAAACAAATGATCAGACAATTCCCTGTGGTCACCACTAGATATTGCCAGGAGCCCAAATCAGATTGGTTATTTACCACAGTGGGACTGATTTGTGTGGAGGAAAGGAAAGAAAGTGATCAAATGACTGTATATATGTATAGGATATTTAGAATCCAAGGTTTTGAAACTTAGGGAATTCCTGTGCTACTTAATCAGCTAGCCAGTATAAAGTAAATGTACAGTTTTGCTTTGAAGGGAAGCTGGGTGCAATGTGGAAAAAGCACTGACTCTGGAGCCAAGAAGACTCATACTTCCTGAGTTCAAGTCTGGTCTCAGACACTTAACATGGGTGACCCTGGGCAAATCACTTAACCCTGTTTGCCTCAGTTCCTCATCTGTAAAATGAATTGGAGAAGTCAATGGCAAACCACTCCAGTATCTTTGCCAAGAAAATCCCAAATGGGATCCCTTAGAGTCAGACATAAATGAAAAACAGTTGAACAACACTCTGCCTGGCATTGTACCAGGCACTATGGTTCTGCTCATTCCAAGCAATGATCCACCTCTATCTTCTTGCCCCCATACATTGGGGGTTGGGTCAGAGAGGGCAAGACTGGCTTCTTATTTTCCTTAGTGTTCCCTGAAAGGACATTCTGGAGTTTTGCCTTCCTGACAGGCTTCTTGTGGACTCTGGCATTTTTATATCCCCTAGTAATGTGTCCTTGTTCCCATTTTTCTTATAAAGCCTCTAAGAAAGTTTGTAAAATTACATGCAAATAAATGGGAAATAGCATTGTGTAAAGCAAATAAGTACTACAGGGACAATTCAAAGGAAGAAAGCAATTTTTAGGATTGGGATTAATTGGAATGCTTCTGGGAGAGGGCAAATTTTGATCTATATGTTGAAGAAGCCAAGATATACCTATCAGTGAAAAAGAAAAATAACGAGACTGTTGCAAGTGCTGTGTATTTATGATTTTCTTGCCCAGGCATTAGAAAAACAAGCTACAATGAACTACCAGTACATTTTCTAAACTTTCTTAATGAGAACATTTTTTGATAAACTGGATTTTCCAAGTTATTTTTATCATCTTAGAATTATGGCAAAATTACATTCCTTTTGTTTTCACTGAGAGGAATTGAATATCTGTGCTTTATTTCTTCTACTTTTTTTTCAAGTTGCTGCTTACATTTAAATCAAGTATTTAGCTAAGCATAGACTTATTGTTGATAAGTCAAAATGAAATAAAAGTCACCTATTTTTGTACCTTTTAGTAATGATCAATATTTTATTATGGAGATAAAATTTTCTATCCATTAAATCTATTTTTATGTATGTGACCCTTATTTTCAATTTCATCATTCAAGCCTCCACTGGTTTTCTTTTTCATTCCTCTAAAGATCTTAATTAAAGGCCATGTTTAGGAAAAAATAGAGTACCCTTGGGGAAACATGTCTAGAGGAACAGCAGTCCTGTTTTATGGATAAAGCACCTTGCTTACCTGGATGATTTTCAGAAGGCCACTCAATGTCTTCAGATAAAACTGACTAGAAATTCTTCTTGATTTTTTGGTTTGAGCTGATGTTTTTCCACCAAATTCTGCATTTGAATTCAGGTTATCAGTATCCCTCCCTTGTCCCTGCTTTACCTTCATTTATAACCTCAGTAAACTATTCTGTACATTTCTAGATGAAAGATTGTTCTATACTCCCAAGACCCTGCTCATGAAAAAGAGGTCAACTTTCACCTTTGGGTCTAATCTTGTGTCTGGCAAATTTTTGTTTTGTAGACTTTGGGAATACCTTTGCCATTATAAAGAGTACCTAAGGTTTTCCTTTAAATGGATAAAAGAAATGTCTGTTACCTTCATCGAAGTGTGTGTGTGTGTGTGTGTGTGTGTGTGTGTGTGTGTGTGTGTGTGTGTGTGTGTGAAAGAGAGACAGAGAGGAGAGAGAGAGAGAGAGAGAGAGAGAGAGAGAGAGAGAGAGAGAGAGAGAGAGAGCAAGAGTTTTGTGTTGAGAGGGAGAATTTGGCATCCAGTGTGATTTTTCTCTTCTAGGCTTTTTTGTATCTGCCCTCTGTTTCTGTTTTGTGAAGTATCCTGTGAAAGTTTAATAAACAGTTGTCTGGAGCCCTTAAGGAATTCAAGCCTTTTCCTGTTCTACACTTGAAATATAGAACCGATTCCCACTTGATTTGAAAAGTGCCACCTCTATTAATATGTTGACAACTCTACAGAAATACATCTTTTGAAGAACTTTCCTGCACTGGGGACATAGACCAGAATAGAAATGTAAACAAAAAGACAAACAAAAAGGAAAACATCAGCCTTTTGATATTTACGAAGATTTTTATCCAGTAATTTATTTTGTCATAGGACATTGGGGAGAGTGTTTCCTCAGTCTTTCTTATGCAAAATATTATTTGGATCCTTTCCTGTTTATAAAGAGCTCCTAACATATTTTGAAATAATGGAAATCAAAGGAAACCCTATCCACTGATGAGATCATGGTTGGGAAAATATCCGACATATAGGTCAGTTCTGCTTGAAAAGAAAAGAAGGATTAAAATTATTTCGTTTTTTGGCTGTTACATTATGAAAATGATGCTCAAAAATTTGGCTACATTTGGTACTGTTTGAGGATTCTGCTATGCTTAGGAGTCAACTAGATCAGAACTCTTTGTGGTGAGTAAACACTCAATCATGTACAATTGAGACCTTTCAATTGGTCTAGTACTAAGAATCTTACTTTAGTACATTTATAATCTGTTGTCATTAGATTTCAAAACACATTTTAAGAGATTTTCCCCCACCCCAAAAATTGAATATAAACTTTTCAGAGTCCTAAATAGTTTCTTAGTTTTTGCCCCCACTATTTAGATAATAATTTAACGTAGTTTGTAAGAGTGTAAAAATCCAGGATGAGATATGGGGCTATTGTGAGCAAAAGCATTTTGCAAACGTTTGAGTTTTATGGGAGTTGGAGGAGAAGTTGTAAATAATAATAATATATTAGTTTTGGTGTGGATCTGGGATTCCAGTGACATAAGGATCCCTTGGTGTACAAATGCTATCAGTGAATTTCAGAGAGTTCTGCAATTAATAGTCTTAGAGTAGCTTGGTGTCCATGAGATGCTAAGGGATATTCCCAAGTCATACAGTTTGTAGGTATCTGAACCCAGGTTTTCCTGACTTGATTCTCTCATCTCAGTGATTAGAGCTTTAGGCCTAGAGTCAGGAAAATGCGTTCAAATCAGGTTTTAGAAATTTACTAGTTCTTTGATCCAGGACAAATTCCTTACTCTCTATCTGCCTCAATGTCCTCAACTGCAAAATGGGCATAATGATAGTAATTATTGCTCATAGTTGATGTGAGGCTCAAATGAGACATCTGGAATAAAATCACTTAGCACAGTGCTTGGCACATTATGGATAATAAATATATTCCTTCTTTGCACTTCTCTTCCTATCTTCTTTTGGAGTAAAGTCTCTAAGCTCTTGCTATATTGATATTAACGTAGAAAATTCTATGAGCCAAAGAACCCTCACAAAAACAAAAATACAACTTTTATTTGAGAGGATTTATTATTGAGACTTGGTATTTTATTATATTTTACTGTTTATTATATTTCTAAATAATATTTTCCCTTCGAATTCCATGTCGATTTATAGATGTCAGATACAAAACACACATTTGCATGTATTTAATTAGTTTTAAGAACTATTGTGGGAAATTTTGGAAGCATGTAGAGAAGAATGAGACTTTACCAAAAATGAAGTGGACATATGGTCTCCTTTTATTCATATAATAACGATGCCTTTTTTTGGCTCTCCAAATAATAATCACCACTTTTCGACTTCTCCATCTTTGTAAACAGGAAAAAACCACCTTGTTAATCTGGAGAGATAAATACAACAAATGAGTACAAAATGCAAATTTAAATTATTTCAGTCTATATATGAAACATTTTACATTTCATGTCCTCCTTTACAGAAATTCCAGAGGAAGCCTTTAGCTTAGAGGACAAAGAATAATATGGGATTCACTTCTTCAGGGAAAGCTAACTTTGATTTACCATATCACATGATGTTTGGCTGTGTGTACAACTTTCTAACTTTGTGGGCCACCTTGGTAACTTTGGTATAGGGCTGTTTGTTTAAAAAAAAAAAAGGTCACAATCTTTTTCTCCTTCTGAGTATTGATGCTACAATGCATTGACTCACCCATTGGATCAGATACTTTAGGCTGGTTTGTTTCATTTTTGCTGGAATAGTTCCATTTATTATTATCATTATCATTTTATTAAATTTGCTATGCTAGGCAAATCTGTGGGCATATGTTTTGAGCGTCTGGTTCTCATTTTGAACAACTCAGATGAAGTAGGAAGCCTGTTTTGCAGAATGAATAGAAATTTGAATTTTAGAGGAAAAATGAAGAGAAGTGGACATGCTCAAGCTTCATGGGGAAAGATGTAAATGAGAAAGTGAACGCTGCATCGCCACCAGTAGCCACTTCTGTCTAATTAACTGCTATAACTTTCTCAAATAGTGCTATTTCTATTTCAAGGAGGTAAATAAAAACAAAAAATGTCATGATGTACGTTTGTGTAATTTATAAAATCTATTGAATAGTTTCGTTCATTATGGCACACTGAGTGAAATTTCAAAATATCTTGAGGAGCTCTATCAGATTTGAGGTCTGTAGTATAAAGAACCAACACAGTGTCTATCTAAATCCAAAATATTGCTGCTTTTGGAATTCTAGTACAAAGTAATCCCTGTACAAAAAGAAGGGTGTGTAATGGGTAGAATACATGGCTTGGATTCAGGAATACCTTTATTTAAATTTTACCGCTGATACTAACTAGGTAACCTTGGATAAGACACTTCATCTTTCACCTCCAGCTTCCTCACCTATGAAATGAGGATAATAATGATGTCTGTCTTACAGAACTTTGTGAAATCAAATGAGATACTAACATATGTAAAAAAAATGTTTTGCAAAGTTTAAAATCCTATGTAAATGTTAACATTATGAGGTAGAGTGATTGTTTACCTCAGTGATATCTATTATTGCCCACCCTGTCCCCACCCAAAACATCCTGAAGACTTTTATTGTTTATAAAATGCTCTTCAGCTTCAAAATGCTATATGATTATATAAAATGCAAACAGGTTATCTGACGCAGCAGGGGTAAAACTTTGAAGATTTGGGAACATTGGAACAAATTGTATTATTCTCACGGGTAGAGAGACATTTTAGTTAAGAGAGTAGATATTATTATTATTATCATTAATTATTAGGATAAATGGATTCAGATGATTTAATTTAAAAGACATTCATTTTTAAGTACCTATTTTTGTACAAGATTGGACCATTTATTTATTTTTGAGGCAATTGTGGTTAAGCAACTTGTTCAGGGTCACATAGCATGTAAGTGTCTGAGGCCAGATTTGAACTCAGGTAATCCTGACACCAGGGCTGCTGCTCTATGCACTGAGGCACCTAGCTGCGCCTTGGGGCATTTTAGTGGTGACAAAACTGAATTTAAGTCCAGTTGTTGTCACATACATGATGTGTGATTATGAAGAAAAATATTTGACAGGACAGTAATATTTCAGAGTAGCTGTTTAGTTTTGAAACTTACATCTCTACCCTTGATATCCTCAAAGGAAGAAGGCAAAAGCAAAGAAAATGCCAAAAAAATCAAAACCAAACCACGATGGAGGAGGAAGAGCAAGAGTCCAAGATAATTCACAATTAAGATAAATCATCTCCTGAATTATCATGATGGCTATACATAGAAATTTGCCTAGATAACACCAGCCCAATTATTTGTGAATAAAAGATTATATCCTTAATGCCTGAGAAAATTTTGAGGGACAGGCACATGAACCTAAAGTCAACATAAAAATTTCAAAACCCACTAGGAAAAATATTACCTATGGATCAGGAGACGATCTGATATATCCAGCAAAATTTGGGATTGCTACTTGGATAATAATCCGGAACATTGACAGTCTGATTGACAGAGTTCTGTAAACCAAAGGGTTTCGTAGAGGATTTCTTTGATCTCTGGTTGGAAGCACAGTGCCTGGCATGGTTTCTTAACTCTACAATGTAATGAAGTTGGATTTTTCTTCCTTTTATCACTGTTAGTTTTTGGACAAAGGAAAAAAAGAAATTCAGGTATATATCCATTTTAAATATATTTCTATATCTGCCATTCTTTTAGGAATTTTACAGCACCAGTTCTATGAGATACCTGCAGCAATTCCTTCTATGATCTTAGTGAATCTTACTTGTCCTGCTGACTCCTCATTTTAATTCATAAAAGAAAGTGCTATGTCTACATTTAATCAATACACAGGACAAAATGTTTAGAGCTGGAATGGACTTTAGAGACCATCTATGATCTAATCTCTATATTTTATAAATGAGGAAACTAAAGCCTAGGTTTTGACCTGTCTAAGGTCACAAAGTTAGTAAATGACAGAAGTGGGATTTGAACTCAGGTCTTCTTACTCTAAATTCAACCCCTTTCCATTGTACCGAGCTCTCTATTAACCTTAGTCCTACAAGAAATCTCAGAGATCATCTATACCAAACCTCTCATTTTGCAAATGAGCAAAATGACGCATACCGCTCAGCTAGTAGAACCTAGAACTTCCAATTTAATGTTCGTTCCAAGAAACCAGTGGAGCCTTTTCCCTTTGGTCCATTCTTTTAATGAGTCTAGCTTTCAACAATTTACCTTCCTCTAGTCACAATGCTGTTATTTTCTCCTAAAATTCTCCATTGTTACTGTGTCTTTGGCTCAGAGACAGATATCAGTGGGTTCTAATAATCTACAACCCATATGCTATGTGGTGTTTTGTCTCACTGCCCTCTGTGTCTCAATTTCCACAATCTTCATATTACCTTCTCTTGGGGAGAATATTAGAGAATAACTTAGAAGCATTTTACCAAGCATGTATATGTCTATGTATGTCTGCATATGTCTGCTAATTCGATTGACAAAAGCTCTTAGAGCTCCTTCAAAAAGGATGAAATACAAAAAAAGTGTACAGCTATGAATATCATTATAATCTATTCTTAGCAAAGAACTTAGACATTCTATTTGGTAGATCCTACAACACAAGCTCTGCTTCCACTTAAAACAAAATCTGAGTTCTTCCCCATTATCAGATCATTTGCCTGACCTCCTATAGAGAAAAAAAAAAGATAATATTAATCCTCTTGGTCTTCAAATTGCAACAAATGTTGAAGAGTACAATGACCTACTCTTGGGCTTTAAATGCATCCTTTCCTCCCAGTTATATGCTATGCAGTTTTCCTGTCATAATGGATAATCTCCAGCTCATGTAACATCATCCAAACATCATAATGGCATGAAGAATTCTGAGTTCTGACAACAAAATAAAGGGAAACAAGAAAATTTATCATGGACAGCAGGTAGTATAAGACTAGAACAACCCCCAGAACTGACTCCGCATCTCAGGACTTCTGTCTCTTTTCAGGGGTTTTTTATTCCTAATGGCTTGTGTGAAGATATGGGATCTGGGGATGAGAAGCCATGAGATTGCCTGATCCACTCATATGTAGGCAGCAGTGAATGTCCTTAGTCACCTTTTCTGGAAATTTATCTATTGCAACATTATTGTTATTTTCCTTTCTCTCTTCCCTTCCATTCTTTCTGAAGACATCCTTCTCTATCCCTTCTTTGTTGGCCCATCACTAAAGTCATCATAGATTCTACTAAACTTAATGTGTGAAAATGATAAAATGTGAACAGAACATGTAATAGGAAATTACTCCAAAAATCTAATCGCAATTTTTCAAAGAATTATGTATAATTCTCACGTTATAATTTATTATTTTGACAAATCCAGATTTTTTTTATATACAAATCTTCTTCTCTATTGAACATCATAACCCTTTCATTCCTCAGGTCAGCATAAATTGAGCACAAGTCTCATAAAACAGAATTTTATTATGCCTATATATCTATACTTATCTATATCTCACCTCTGAAACTTCAGTTATTATCTATAAATAGGTAATTGTTTTAGGAAAGGTATTAAATTCATATTTAGTCATATTTTTCAATTGGATTTTAAATTTTGAATTGAAATAATTTATTAATAAAATAATAGATGATCTTTTATATTGTACTTCATGCTTTTCAATTTGTGCTCATATTCCTTATATTATCTAAGTCTTGCAGCCACCTTGTAAGGAAAAATAGGTAATGTTATCCTCACCTGATTGATAAGAAAACTAATTATTTCACTAGTTTGTTTATTTGTCTTAAGGTAAAAGATGGTTATCCTTTGCATTAGAATTAAAAACAGAACTGAATTAATCTGCTAAGAGTTATTCCCATGAATAACATTTGGCCAAGTTAGTTTCTGTCTGTAATAAGTGAATTCATATCAGGGAAAGAAATAGTCTAGGATATGTTCAGATCCATCATTCTAATAAAATATGCAATAACATTATTATTTTAATTAGCAATAATTATCTGTGCTGTAGCCTTTGTATCTTTAGTTTTTATTTACTCTTGAGATAACATATCATCCCTTCTGGATAAGGAAGACAAGCAGTGCATACCATATACAGAAAAACTAAAAAGTGGCCAATGAGAAAGGCAGTGTTTTATCTGAATTCATGGAGATGAGCATTTTAAGGTACAGATTAGCATGTGTGTGTCTCTGTTCTTTATTAATTATTTTAAATGCTTATAAAAGGTCATCATAGTTGAATTACATCTCATTTATCATTTTTTAGTGACTAATAGTTTTTAAGAGAGGAAAAAGATATTTAAGAATTTAGGAAACTAGAGAGATAGTGATTGAGCAGACAAGTTCTGCTAGACAAAAGGATGCTGCACGTGCATTCATTTAGATTTCTTTCTTCCTCTAGTATTACACAATGGGATACATTTTAAGCTCTAGCAGGAACAATGACTTCTAAAGAAGAGAACAGATAAGCAAGCATCAAAAAGCTTGTGACATCTCCCATTAAAGGTAATTTGTTTTCATCATTGTTTCCACTCCTACAAAGAACACAACAGAGAACCAAATAACACAAATCTGTCTATAATGGGAACCAAATGAAGGAAAGTAAGATATGTGTAAGAGTGCCAAGTAACAAGGTGGGTCACCAAACCTTAAACATCTGTGAGATGAATAAACTTTTGAAATGTTTACTGGGACTCTTTGTGATGCCAAATAATAGTTGTGTCTGGGAATGAATCCAAATTTAAGACATTTGTTGAGTACCTGTTATGTGCAAGGGGCCTGTTGTAAGAACTCTGGAGGACCAAAGAGGCCAAAACATGGTCCTTGTCCTCAAGGAGTTTACAATTTGGTAGGAAAAATAAAATATGTACTCATAGCAGAATGTAGTAAGTGCTTTAGGTGAGATACAACGTGCTCTAAGAGAGGTTGCTTCCATCTGGGAGAATTAGGGCAAGCTTCATGGTATGAATAGGATTGTTTTAGGATTAAATGTTTTTTACCTAATTTGATTTCTGTCCATGTGTATGCTATTAAGTGATCTGCTAATTTGACGATCTGTCTATGTCAGGACCAAACTGGTGATAGACTTTGGATAAAGATACAGGGCACTAATTTCCTTGTGACTTCTCTTTTTTCAATCAAGAGAACACAGAAGTCGCAAATCTTTCAAACTGGCCATTTTTTGATGACCTATAGGACCGTAGGTTGTCTGTTCTTTTGACCACTCCTGGAAATGGAAGTAATTCAAAGATCCAATACTCTTTCCTATTACTTCTCTATCTTGCTGACAACTGTCAATCAATAAACATTTATTAATCACCTACTGTATGTCAGTCACTGTGCTATGCACTAGGCATACAAAGAAAGGTAAAAACCAATTCAAAAAGGAGTTTATAAATCTAAAGTGGGAGATAACATGCTAATTACTGTGTATAAGCTAACTATATATATATATGTATATGATAATTTGGAAGAAGTCAATAGATGAAAGGCTCTAGAATGTAGAGAGGGGCTCCCTGTAGATGGTCAGACATTAACTGGGACTTGTAGGAAGCCAGGAGGTAGAAATGAAGAAGAGGGACATTCCAGGCATGAAGGACAGCCAGTGAAAATGCCTTAAATCTGAATGGAATGTCATGTTTTAGGAACAAGAGTCACTGGATGACAGAGTATGTGGGGGAAGGTGTCAGGTGAAAGAAAACTGAAAGGTGGGGAGTGCGGCAGATTATGAAGGGCTTTGAACACCAGAGGATTTGAAAAAGTCTGATCCTGAAGCTAAGAAGGAACCATTGGAATTTACTGAGTTGGGGTGTTGTGTGATATCGTTAGACCTCCACTTTAGGAAGATCACCTTTAAACTTGAGTAGAGGGTGAATTAGGGTGGGCAAATGACTTGTGGCAGGAAAGACCAACTAGAAGATGGACTATTGCTATGTAGTCCAGGGGTGAGGTAATAAAGGTCTGTGCTGGTCTTTCTTTCTGCTCATATTTGCATTCCCAGGGCTTAGCCCAGTACTTTCCGTGTAGTAAGAGCTCAATAAATGCTTGTCAACTGACTGACTGACCCAGAGTGGCGGCAGTATCAGAGGTAAGAATGGGGCATATGCTAGGGGCTGGGGCCATGTCTTCTGTCTACCCCATACAACCACTTCCATCTGTGCCAGTACAAGGCAGTCTCCACCTCCTGCTGCCAACCTGCTCTTGCAACTGCGATGTGGAGAGTCTCTAGCACAAAGAAGATCAACCTTCTTTTAATTTCATGCCTTTCATATCCTGCAGCATCTGTCCTTTGAGAGTAGACAAGAGGTGATATCCACTCAACAAAGAATATTTTCACACCCAGTTATATCATTCACATTCCAATGACTATGAATTCCTATAGATTATCTTCCAAACCTCATTCCCCATACCCTATCACACCATTCCTTGTTCCCATTCCCTTCAACACTCCCACCCCAAAGTTTCAGCTTAATTCTACATAGCCTTTCCACTACACCATCTGGAATGCCTGTTCATAGGCAACAAATTTCCCTTCATATTAAATATTTCCTCTTTCTCTCCATCCATCTACTAACTCTTACTGAAACTTACCTTTCCCTTGATGACACAGTCTCCCTGGCCACTCTTTCAAGTACTAGCTGTACCTTCACTCGTTCTCCTCAAGGTAAGGGAACTGGAATACTCCTTGGTCTCTATTGCCATTTCCAAGTTCTTCCCCTTCATGACTCAGTAGCCTTTCTTCCCTTGATTTCCATGCCATTCATATTTGCTCCCCAATCAAAATTCTGGTAATTGTTGTCTATAGCTTTCACAGGTTATTCTCTTCCTCAGTGAGTTAGATACCTGGCTCATAATTTTTCTCTCCTCTTCAATTTCTGTCCTTATACTAGGGGACTTTGACGTACATATTGATTTTCTCTCAAATATCTAACTACTCAGTTCCTCAAGCTACTCACCTCTCATGAGATACTTCTCCATACAACCTCACTACATACAAAGGTGGTTATACCCTTGACCTTGTCATTGCACACAAATGTACCACCACTATGCTCAAGTATTCTGAAATCTTCTTATCCGATCATAATCTATCAGCTTTTCTCCTCTCCCTCTACACCTTCTTTTACAAAATCCACCTCTTTATCTGCACAGTGACCTCTAAACTCTGGACCCCCCCGTTTTCTCCCACACTGTCTCCCCTCCACTAACTACTCTTTTCTTACAACTCAAACCCTTAGTGAAGCAATTTAACTCTACATTGTCCTCTCCTGAATCACTAGACTCCTTGTCACATCCAACCTTGGATCACTCCCATTGTCTTCTCTCTTATCCACATGCTGCTGAATGAAGGTTCAGAATATCATGTAACTAGAAAAATGGTGCTGCTCTTGGAAGTAACAGGGACATTTGGAAGGGGGAAAATTTGTGAGGGGAAAGATTATGTGTTCAGTTTTGGACATGTTCAGTTTATAAAATATACAGGCCATCCAATTCAAGATATATAATACATAGTTGGAGGTGCAAAACTAGAGGCCAGTAGCTATGTTAGGACTAGATAAATAGCTTTGAGAATCATGATCATAAAGTGAATGCAATCCATAAGAAATGAAGTCTCCAAATGATAAAATATAGAGAGTAGAGGTAAAAGATGCCAGGCCAAGGGCCCTGGAGTCACCCACAGTTAAATGATGAGGTCTAAAGGAAGATTCAGCAAAGGAGACTGAGAAGGAGTGGTCAGATAGGAATGAGGAAAACTAGGAGAGAGAAGTCACAAAAACCTAGGGATAAGAGTATTAAGGAAAAGAGGGAGATCCATAGTATCAAAGACTGCAGAGAGGTAAAGAGGGATAAAGAGAATAAAAGCCCATTAAATCTGGCAATTAAGAGAATGATAGCAATTGTGGAGAGAGCAGATTGTGAAGTAGAAAGGTGTACAGAATTGGAAAGCAGCTTTACCAAGAATGGAAAAGACCCATGATGTCTCTTCAGATCTGTGGTGTCCTGGTCTCTAAAGTGACTTCCAGACCTGATCCACTGATATTACCTTTCTTTATTCTATTGTTTGACCCAATTTTGAAGCCTCCAATGTCCTCTTTCTCTCCCTCACTTATTGACTCTTAACTTTTCTTTGTGTGCATTTGTTCTTGACATTTTGAGAAACACTTCAGCGTAAGAAGGAACACAGGACTTTGAATCAGAAGTCCTGGATTTTAATGTCGCTTTCAGTATTTTTGTGACCTTGGACATGTCATTTATTTTCTCTGAGCTTTGTTTTACTTAATCTTTAAAATACGCACTATAAAATGCATTTCTTTTTCATTGTTGTGAATAAAGCCCCTAGGAAATCAGAAACTGCTAGATAAAATGGGAGCCAACAGTATCATTTCTCATGATGTGATGCTGGGGTGGGGTGGTGATGATGGAGGTTAACAGTGAAATGAAATACTTCTTTAAGCATTTACATTACGTTTATTAATAGTTTAGTAAGTAAGTGATGGCACATCGCTAGAAGAAATTGTCACATCCACACTAATGTGTTCTCTATGAATTAAACTAGAAGACATTAGTAAAAAGGTTACAGCTGCAAAGCTCATATGGTCACAGGTTCTTCTTAGAGAGACGAATGATGTATTTATTATTTAGTCCAACTACACTGGAACAAAGATTACTTCTGTAAAATCTCTGACTCCTGATAATTCAACATTTTTTTTTTTTGAAGAACTTCAGGGAGGGGAAATTCACCACCTCCTGAACCAGACAAATGTCATTTTTAAATTCCAGAAAGATTTCCCTCATAAGAAGCTTAAAGTTGCCTCCTAATAACTTCTGCCTATTGCCCCTTCTTCTGCCCTCTGGAGTCAACTAATGTCTTATCCTTCTAGGAGCTTTCAAACATATGAAGGCAACTTTCTTTTCTTTAAGCTAACCACGCCTAGTTCCCTTATGGCCCAATTTCAGTTCATTCATCATCCTGATTTTCATTTTCTAGATTAACTACATTTGCTTTATGTTCTTCCAAGATATGTCACTCAGAACTGAGGGCAATACATGTTTCTGCATAAGAGTGAACTGCATTAACCTTATCCTAGATACTAGACAACTTACTGCAAATTAAGATTGAGCTACTTTTTTTCTGCTTCCATGAAACTGTTGAAATATTGAGATTATGTTAAAATAAAACTCAGAGCTTTTTCAAATAAACTTTCTTCCTCATCCTGTATTTTGAAGTAGTTGTTTTTAAATTAAAATGAAAAACATTTCTGTTCAATGTGATTTCATTCAACTAATTACATTGTTTATACCCATCTTGATCTTTTAGATCCCAACTGTCCTCTATCATTGTTAGATACCCCCTCCCCCCATATTTTGTGTTTTCTGCAAATGTAATAGGTATTTAATTAATGCTTTCATCTAAATCATCGGTAAAAATGTCGAAGAGCCCAAGAGGAGATCCCTGAGTTGTTCCCCTGGACACCACTCTTCAGGCTGCCCTAGATGAATTTGTAACTATGCACTCAGTACTGTTACTCAACCAGTTTCTGAATCTATCTAAGGATACTGTCATTTAGACTAATTTTAGGATCACAGGGTCATAGATTAAGAGCTGGAAGGGCTCTTAGAAGCAATTAAATCCAACAGCTTCTTTTTGTGGAAGAGTGAATTGAAGATCTGAATTGCTAAGCAACTTGACCAAAGCTAGTAAATGTGTATAGTGGGATATAAACTCATTTTTTCTTTTAAAAATAATTTTGAAATAATTTTATTTTCTTTCCCCATCTCCTCCAATTTAAAAGAAAAATTCCTTATAACAAATATGCATATAGAAGGAATGCAAATAATCACATTATCCATTTCTAAAACTGTATATCTCATCATGAAACTTGAATCCATCAGGAAACGAGTAGCATGGATTATCATCATACCCCTTGAATCATGACTTGTAGTTGCATTGATAAAATTGCAAAGTCTTCAAAGTGCGTGTCTTTTAAGTGTTGTTATTACTACACACATTGTTCTTCTGGTTATGCATCAATTCATAAAAGTCTTCCCAGGTTTCTCTGAACCCACCTTTTCATTGTTTCTTATTTCATAATAATATTCCAGTAGATTCATATACCATAATTTGTTCAGCCATTTTCCTGTTCATGAGCATCCCCTTAGATCTTTGCCACTCCAAAAAAAAGAGTTGCTATTAAGTATTTTGTACGCACAGATCCTTTTATCTGATCTCTGTGATACTGGCCTAGTAGAGATGTTGCTGGGCAAAAGACTGTGCACAATTCATTGATTTTGGTGATATAGTTACGAAATTGCACTACTCTACCAACAATGCGTTATTGTGCTTGTTTTCTCATAGCCAAGTCAATTTGACTCAAAGTTCTTTATTTACTGTGCTGTGCTGCCTTTCTCCATTTTGTTCAAAAGAATAACAGTAGTAAAATGCTTTGTTGAAATCCCCTTAGTCATACTATGTCGATAGCATTTTTCTGTTCTAATAACCTTATAAAAATGAATTGAAATTCAATTGTAATAGTTTCCTCTTTTTAAAGAGCCGTGTTGGCTTTTTAGTAGACATCACTTTCTTTTCTAAAAGCTCATAAAGCATCCCTTGAATAAAATTAATATAGAATCAGCAAACAGTCAAGTCTGACAGCTTATAATTTTCAGTACACTCTCTTCCTTTTTTTGAAAACTGAGATGTTTCTCTATATCCAGGACTGAAGTACCTTTCCTATTCTCCATAATTTTTGGAAGATCTGTGGTGGTACTTCACTTGAATTCAAGTTAAGAAAGGAATAAAAAAACTAGGAGAAAATGAAGTTTACCTAATGAATCATTGAAAATAACATTCATAGATTCTAAACCCAAAGTATCCCCTGTGGTTGGCAAAATTCTTTAAATGCTCCTATGTGCAGATAATATTTTGTTACTTGCATTTTGCTCTGGAACACTACTAAGTCTCCATGGTATTACCTGGCAGTCGAAGAGATTGGAACAACCATACATATTAGAAAAACAAGCCGCACAAAAATATTTGTGGCCTAGTTTATGACTTGTGTTGGGTAGGCAAACTGTCAAGTTGGTCCATATGCTTATATCATACAGGCACTGTAGATAAATAGTGAATCATTTCAAATAACCTTGTTGGAAACAAAATAATGTTAGTTTGGTATGACCTGTTCCTAGTAAAGACATACTGGTATTTTGTGACCCCCTTTTCCTTTAGCCATCTCTTTGATAACGGGTCTAATATTTTACCATAGCTCAACCAATAAATCAAAAAGCATTTATTAACTAATAATCAATTCAGCAAACATTTGTTAAATGCCTACATATGCCTAGATATTATGCTAAGAATTGAGAATACAAATAAAAGCAAAAAACAAAACAGCATAATACACAGTCCCCTTTCTTAAGGAAGTCACAATTGAATGGGAAAATAGTGTGCAAAAAACAAAACAAAACAAAACAAAAAAACAACTAGTTCAAATAAGGTAAGTAAAGAATAAATTGGAGATAATCTCAGGGGGAAGGCACTAAGGGTAAAAAGGACTACAAAAGGCTTCCTGCAGAAGGTACAACTTTACCTGAGACTTGAATGAAATCAGGAAAATTAGGAAGGGAAACATTGCTAGACAGGGGACAGCCAGTGAAAATATTCAGAGTTGGGAGATAGAGGTTCTTACGAGAAGAAAAGCAAAGAGTCCAGTGTCAGTGGATGACAGAACACATGGGGTGAAGTAAGGTATAAAAAGATAAAAATGTAGGAAGGAACCAGGTGATGAAGGGCTTGGAATTTTAAACAGAGTTTTGTGTTTGGTTCTGGAGGTAATAGGAAGCCACTATAAAGATAGACAGTTTCAACGTGAAATAAGCCTACCTTTGAATAGGGGAAAAAAGTTTATGTAAGTATACATGCATACATACATACATATATATATATATATATATATATATATATATATATACATATACATACACACATACATATACACAAAGATATATATATACATTATATGTACATATTAAAGTGAATAAATAAAAGTGTATGCTAGGTAACCAAATACAAAATAAATTAGAAATAAGTATCATCATCTATAGTTTGCAAATCTTTTCTTCTTCCCTTATTTTTTTGAAAACTGGGACATTGGAGAGATCACCATCACTGATCACATTTGACAATTCTTTCCCTACTTGAGGAAGCTGTTAGTATGGGCTGAGTTACCCAGACTTAAAGGTAGCAAGGTATTGTCTTTTAATGTATCCTTTTAATGTAATCTTTTGTATGAGTTCATTAGCCTTATTATTCAGACTCTTTTCAGGTCAAAGATCATTCTTTTTGACAAAACTAACAAACAAACAAAACAAGAATTGAAGAGTTCTTGCCCTTCTCTGTCATGAGTTACTGTGTTCAACCTGCCCCAAGCAGTTGTCTTTTCCTTTTTTTAAATGATCTCTTATGTCCTTTATAGTTTTCAGAAATGATAACTTAGTTGTTCTTTACTTTCCTTGCTGATGAGTTAGAAGGGAGTGCTTGAGGCAAATGAAGTAAGCAGGATGCAGGGTAGGAGATAAGATGCAGGGTGTGACCAGCCAGAAAAATGATCAGAGAAGACATGCATTGAAGTACCCCACCATGGACTTTCACAAAGCCCCCCCAATTCCAGAACAACTCTTCCCCTTTCCTATTCTCTTTGCTATGCTCTACGATCAAGGCTCCTGTAGATTGCCTGATATCCCAGGCATTTTGGAGCCATACTTGCTCCTCCTATTCTCTTGTCCCCTTTCCCCCATTCCATAAAAATGTATTTAAACCATTCCTTTACCCTAGCTAATTGCCTTTGCCTCCTAGAAATAGGGGCTGCTCTACTCCTGCTTTTGGAGGAGCAAAAAAGCAGGGCCTCCTGCTTTTGCCTCCTATAGCAAGCAGGGGCTGCTTGGCTCCTTTAGGGAAGCCTATGCTCTACCTCTTCCACTTGGAAACAGGCCTGCTTTGGTGCATCATCCCAATAAATGCCTTTCGTTAGCTTCTTGCTAACAAGACCTGCATATCTTACAGAGAACATCTGAGTGAATTCTTTCACACTCAAACTGCTCTCCTAAATCTGACCTTAACATTGCCTTCTTCAACTCTTTCTAAGCTTAATAGGCAAGATTATGTTTCTAGGATCTTGCCACAATTTTGCAGTTACTACTTGCCCTTGCTTTTTTTTCCCTATATATATATCTTCAACGAATTAAATTGATGGGCAGTTTCCTTGTTCATCTCACATTGGAATTCCTAGCCAACTTCCCTTCTTCCTCATCAAAACATTCTCTATGTATTCAGAATTTCATCCTTGAGAGATTCCTCTCTTGGCCTGATTTCTTTGCAGAATTTTAGTCCATGCAATCCTGCCTATTTTTACTCTGAACTCTTTAAAATTTCTTCTCTCCAGTCTAGGATGTGTGGTCCCAGCCCATTGCAATTTCCCTTCTGTGGCAAACATCGAATTCTCTCCACTCTGCCTTTTGAGAACTTTCAAAGCCAGGTGCAGAACCTATCTCCTTCTTCAGGTACTAAGCTTACGTGTATTTTTTTTTTCCTTTTTAGAGTCTTAATATTTATTCTGAATTTATTTGACATAAGTTCCTGTGCTATCATCTTTTTATCTTTTCATATGGATGTGTCTTATGTTCCTGCTTTCCAACTCCATACACATATGTACATATAGATGTGTTTATATGCATGTCTCTTACGTTTCCAACCTGACTGTAAGCCCTTTGACAAGAGACCATGTTTTTAACATTTGTGAATCCTCTATCCTTTCCATGTGTTTGACACTCAATAATGTGTGTATTGATTTACAGTAGACTAGTGCTTTATCTTAAAACGTACAATTAGAATAGAAGAGTTTAGGACAGAATGAAATGGAATAGAAAAATCTGTCCTCATTTGACTTTTAAAGCAGCAAATCACCAACTGCATAAAATCATGGACATTTTCCTTGAGGGAGAAAAAAAAGTTTCAGTCTTCCTTACAAAATTACCTAAATGTATTTGATTTAAAACATCTTCAACTACAAGGAAACATTTTGGTCTCTCAGTGAGGGCTAAACAAAGCCAAAGCAGGGACATATATTTGATATTACTTCTTATTTCCAAAATGCCAAGTAAAAACTTTTACTTCCTTCAGTATAACACAGGAGACTTAAGTGTATTTCTTGACAGAAGCCGCAATGACAGCCCTACCAGTGCACAAATCATATAACTGCTGGGCAAATGATTAACATCTAGTCAGAATTTCTAGAATAAACATTTTGATATATATATATATATATATATATATATATATATATATATATATATATATGTCTTATTCTTTGTTGCTAGGAAAATATCTCTGCATACCTAGGGTTTTTTTTCCTATATGTCCTGAAGCCCAGGATCTGTTTTTGAATCAAACTAATAAGCTACAGATTTTATGTTAGCACATTAAAACAACTGAACAATCCTCGTATTGACTTTTGAGGTTGCCTTCTGTGAATCTTTTCCTAAGCCTCCCAGATGTTACCGTTTCCCAACCTCTTCCAATTATCTTGCACCTGCTTCTCTTCTCTGCGTACATGTATCCCCTCAACAGAATACAAACTCCTTGAGGACACAAACTATTTGGATCTTGTCTTTGTAGACCCAATAGTAAGTGCTTAATAATTTTTTGTTGAATTGAACATTCTGCAGCTGCTTTGTGTCTGTAACCTTGGAGACTTTATTTTGGAGGGGGGTTCAGGGACTTTTTTATTATTAAACAAAATTACAATTGGATAGTTGCTTAGACTTGAAATAGTTCAATAGGTGCATGACACTTGATTCCTAAAATGCATCAGTGGCTTAATCAATTGTTTATCTTTTATTTTTCATTTTATTTTTAAATTTTTATTTACTTATTGAGGGCCTAGCTGAATGTCTTAGCTATCAACCTCCCACTTGAGCAATACACCATGAATTTCAGGGCTCTGAAACTTGACAGAGTATTCTTAAGGCAACCTAACATAAATCTTGACTCTTAAGACTGCTACCTACATAGATAAAATATACTTCTTGTCAATCTGAATCTGTGCTAGGAAAGAACACCTAAATAAAAAAAAAATAGGTTCACTCACTTTCTTTTCATTTGTTTTCCAACCTGCCAGTCCTAGCAATTTAAAGTCTAGTAAATTTAATGGGGCCAAGGACTTGTGATGACTAGGTTTTAGACATTCTGCCTTCTCAGCACTAACCTCATTATAACTGAGCCCCTTGAATCTATATTGTGGCAACTGTGGCTTGGTATTTCTCTAGGGGTTTTATGCCAGTTGAAAACAGCATTTAGTTTCTAGATTAAACACATGCTTCTTCATACGAGGGAAATTAGGGTGGTTCCATAGTGGTTTAAGGGGTTGAGGGTGGGTTACTACATTGCATTATGTTAGGTAACATAAAGATTAGAACACTGTGTTTAGGGTTAACAGGAACTGTTTTAAATCTTGCCTCAGTTGTGCCCTGAACAAGTCAGTTAACTGCTCTGAGCCTCAGTTTTCTCATCAGAAAAATGTGGACAAAAATCACACATGTCACAAGGTTCTTGGGAAGCTCTAATGAGATAATATGTCAAATGCTTTACATGAGTGTCACATATCATTGTCCATTTATCCATTGTCCCTGTTGGCTATAATAACATCACACACACATATAACATATGTAATAATGATGACAGTGTTAAAGATAATAAACATAATAATACAACTTTCATTTTATAGTGCACTTTAAGATTTGCAAAGTTCTTTACACGTTATCTTTTTTTTGTCCTCAAAATAGCAATATGAAATAGTTACCGTTTTTTCCCATTTTACAGATGAGGAAACTGAGGTTGATCTCATTTAAGTGACTCAGTCAGAGTCACACAGTAAGTCTCTGAAGTGGGAGTTAAAGTTTTCCTGACTTCAAATCCAGCATTTTGTCCAATCTGTTTCTATTAGTGATGACAGTAATGATTACTCACATTTCTATAATGCATCATAAATTACAAGTAGTTTATCATAAAAAAACTGGAAGGTGAATATTGAATTCTCTGTTTTATAAAGGATTAAACTGAGGCCTAAATTAGTCAAATGACTTGGCCAAGGTCACATAGCTAGTAGGAACTTGAACTGAAATCTCAAATTATTTTCTCTCCTGACTTCATATCTTGTGGGGTTTTTCCCTCTAGAAACATTTATTAAGTAGCTACTTTGTATGACTCAGATGGCAAAAAAAAAAAAAAAAAAAGAAAGATGCACATCTCTCCTTAATGGGTGGGTATTGTAGTGAGGAAGAAGGGACAGACAAATGATAACATAAATAAAAATAAAAGATATCATGCACTATTGTACTTAACACACCTCCTAAGCAGGACACTGGGGGCAGAAGAATAGCTGTGCATATAGAGAAACAGGAGAGTTTCAGCATCTGAGTCAATTAACAAAGCACACAGAATTAGAGAGTATGAGCTCGTAAATTTACAAATTAGTTCATTCAGGGAAGAGTCACCAAGCCAACAGACAGGAGTAATTAGGAAGGTTGATTAGTCAATCACAATCAAAGATTTAAATGAAACCAAATAAAACGAAACCAAAAATCTATATAAAGTTTGTAGTGTTTACGGATGCTGATAGTGGGAACCTCTCTGTCTGTCTGTCTATCTATCTATCTATCTATCTATCTATCTATCTATCTATCTATCTATCTATCTGTCTGTCTGTCTGTCTGTCTGTCTGTCTGTCTGTCTGTCTGTCTGTATGTCTCTCTCTCTCTCTCTCTCTCTCTCTTTCTCTCTCTACCTATTTGTCTGCCTGTCTGTGTGTCTATCCATCCAATTTTAAGGACTACTGTAGAAGTACCATAAATATGATGATAGCTTAAGGACAGAAGTCCTCAAACTTTAACTTGAAGCTTGATGGACAGTTCAAGGAGCAGGTGGAACTTGAATGCTACCTTGAAAGTGTGTAGTGCTTTGATAATCAGAGAGAATCAGGAAAATTTTATTTCAGTCTTTTAGTCTAGGATATAGAGCTAATACAAAGGAACAATGATCAATGATTGTTAAGAGGAGAGGTATAATATGTTCCTAAGAGAGATGGATTCTGCTGTGCTCTTAATGGAACAATTGAAGGTTTTCGGGAGGAGAAGAGATCCCTCAGTTCTTACATATCTCTTTGGTGATGCATACACAGAAAATGAATTATTGTTCATTAAAGTTATTTCTGTACATCATATACCTGTTCTAGATTAAAAAATTGCATGAATACAGAAACTCTTTCCAAACTAATCCTCATATTTCTCATTACCTAGCATATTTCTCTTTCTGCACTGAGTAAAGATATTTATTGGATGAATAAGTGAATGAATAAATGGGTAGATGTGGTATTTTAGTAAAACTAAGTTGGTTGGGATCTTGGAAAGTTAAGCAATCAAGTGGTTTTGGAGAAACAGACCTTACTAATCTTTCTTTGACCCTTTAAAATCTGGGTTCCCCCAATATAGGGCATATTTCAGAATGTACCCATATTTCTTTTCCTTCTCTTTCACAAATTCTAAGATGGAATGATCACTTTTTCCCCTTAAGGTTTCCATTATTTCTACCCCAGTAAATTTTTCTTTAGGTTAGAATGAGATCCAAAATAGAATCTCCTTCTGCTTAATTCTCTGCCCTAATTATCATTAAGGTAAGTCAAGAAATAATTAGCCACTCAACTTTTGCAGGAGAGTCTGGGAAATTGAAGTGTCTGTTCACTACCATATCAGACCTCCATTTCAGGCTTATGACACAACAGTATCTTGATCACATCTAATCCTGCTTTTTTTTGTGTGTGAGTGGCCTCTTGACTATTTGTATGATGGTAACACTTTTGTTTCTGCCTCCTTTGATCTTTACCTAAATATCCTCTCTGCTATACTTCAGCCCTCTAGCTCTTAGATTTTCTCTTTTTGCTATAGTGTCTTAAAATTCAGTGCTTCTATGTCCTTATTACCTGTTTGTTGTTATCTAATTTTTTTCTTTTCTATTGAAGGGTTCATCTCCCTGACTACTTTTTAAAGAGGCCTATTCACTGAATGGACATTGCCTCATTTTAAGTGAGTACCTGAAAAGGACTTAGCCTAAAAGGCAAAGTCTCCCATTGCATCCTGGGCCATCTCTAGTCATCCTGGTGAATATCTGGTCACTGGATCCAGATGGATGAGGAAGGAAAAGTGACACTGGTGACCTTGCATAGCCCTTCCTCACTCAAAACAAAGTTAAATGCAAGTCATGCAAGTCATGCAGTTTCTCTGATGTCATGGTCCTCTTCAAAAATGAAGGATGAATACAACCTGGTTATTGTCCTTAATTCTCAAAGAGGACCAAAATGACATCACTATGCTAGATTCAAGTTTCAATGTGTCCAACTGTGGCCAATCAGACCAATATGAGCTTGGAGTACTCAACATGAAGTTGGGCACAAATAGTCCATATGAACATTTTGGGGTGGATTCTTGAAATTTTAGCATCCTGCATTTCCTTTGAGCTGTTTCAGTTCTGCTTTTCTCATAGAGCACAGCACCATCTCATGCTGAGCAGTCCTGTGCCAGTGTCTCCCATGTTACACAATCAATTCCAAAGTTCTTAAGAGGGACCTGTGTCATTCTATCACCATGATACCAACTTGTGATTACTTGCCCTGTGTGAGTTCTGCACAAAATAGTCTTTTTGGCAATTATATATTTTGCATTTGAACATCATGGCCAGCCCTTCAGAGTTGTGCTCTCTGAACTAGAGCTTGAATGCTTGTCCATTTAGTTTGAGTAAGGACCTCAGTGTCTGGCATCTTATCCTGCCAGGTGATCTTCAGAATCTTCCTAAGACAATTCAAATGGAAGCAATTCAGTTTCCTGGCATAGCACTGATACATTATCCAGGTCTCACAGGCATACAACAATGAGGTCAACACAATGGCTCTGTAGACCTTCAATTTGGCAGTCAGTGTAATACCTCTTCTCTCCCATACTTTGGAACCTCCCAAGCCCTGAGCTAGCTCTGCCAATGCATGCCTGAACCTCATTCTCAATGTGTACATTCCTGGAGAGTACACTACTTATGTAAACTTATCTGAAGCATTCAAAACTTCTCCATTTGCTGCAACTGATGATTCTACATATAAATGGTATGGTGGTGACTGATGGAGCACTTGTGTTTTCTTGGTGTTAATTGTGAGGCCAAAATTAGCACAAGCAGCAGAGAATCAATCCATGCTTGATTACATCTCAGCTTCAGAGCCTACATTGAGTGCACAATCATGTGCACACAGAAAATCATGCACTAAGACGCCCTCCACTTTGGTCTCATTGTATGTCAGTTTCCTGATGGCATGTTTGCATGGTTTCTGGATAATGGACAATGCTCTCTTGCTTTCCCAGTCACCAATGAAGTGAAACAAGGCTGTGTACCTGCTTCCATGCTTTGTAGCGTGATGTTTTCAGTCATGTCAAGTGTTTCCAATGGGGATGAACACGGCATTAAGGTCAGGTACCACACTGATGCTAAATTCTTCAACTTGAAAAAGCTACAATGCAAGAATATTGTTCTTTTGAATATATCACAACCTGCCACACATATTTCAGTTATGGTTTTATCCACCAAGTCCTAGTAATATCTGTGAACTCATAGTGTTCTCTATGTGTTAAGATCTTTATCTTATTTTGCTTAGAGTGCAAGGCGGGCAGTGGTTAGAATGCTGGTCCTAGAGTCAGAAGAACCCAGTTCAGAAATGGTCTTAGACTCTAAGTAGCTATCTAACCCTATACAAATCACTTAAGTGCTGTCTGCATCAGTTTCCTTAACTGTGAAATGGGTACAAAAAATAGCACCTAGGTCACAAGGCTGTTGTGAAGATAAATGAGGTAATAATTTTTTTTTTTAAATCACTTTGTTTATTACCTGGCCCCTAAAGTTGGAGCTTAATAAATGCTTGTTTCCTTTTTTTCCACCCTGCTTTAAACATTTACATGTAAATATATGAAATCATAAGATTTAATTGTGGGTCCTTTCCTTTGATTTTGTGTCCTATAAACATCTAGATGTGTCCCATGCTTTGCTTCCTAGTAGCTACTGTCTGTTGTATCTAGCTCTAATAAGCACATTTATTCTGTTTTTTTTTTCAGTGTACTGTCCCTTTGATTAGATTTGCGGTATTCCGGATAAATACATTATTGGCAACTCTTTTTAGATATACTTTGTCTCTCTCTGAGTTTGACATTTCTAAATTTTAATCTGTAGTCTAGAAAATCAAATTCTATTATTTGCTTCTCAAATCTCTCTTTTTTCTTTTTCTGAATTTCTCATCTTCAACCAGTAGTTATAATGAAAAAATGGCCCGTTTTCCTAAGAACTTCATTTCTTGCCCAAGAAGATGAGATCTTCAGCAATGCTGTGTAGATTCCTTCAGGTAGTACATATGTGCCCACTTGAATCACCATTAATGGGTACTAAACCATTGAGAGTGACAAGTTTTGAAAGGCTGCATTTCACATTTTAATTGTATATTCTAGGAAGATAACAGGCTATTTTCCTGCTACTCTACAAATAGATGTCTTGGTATCTCCTAGCAAGTAGGCTTTAATTACTCCTCCTCACATCTTCCTCTCTCCCTTACTCAACATTTCATATCATTGTACCCTTGTGTGATTCCATATTGTCATCCCTTCTGGTACAAATGGCTATCATTACTCATCAGAGTCTCTTTCCTTTCTGTCCTGTTTGTTTCATGACTCCATGTATTAAGTGCACTTTCTTCTTCTCTTTCTTTTTTCTGCAACATTCTTCCATTTATTCCACCAAGTTACTGACTGGTGGCACAGTGCATAGAGCATTAGACCTGAAGTTAAAGACCAGAGTTCAGATATGGCATCAGATACTGATTAACTATGTGACCCTGGGCAAGTTGCTTAATCTCTGTTTGCCACATTTTATTCATCTGTAAATGGGGATGATAATAGTACCTACTTCCTAGGGTGGTTGTGAGCGTTAAATGAGATAATATTTGTAAAGCTCTTTGTAAACCTTAAAGCACTACAAATTGCAGTTATCATGTTATTATCATTGCTATACTCTTCAGTTACTTTTTCTATTTTGATTTTATATTGAAATGCTTCCTCTGTTTTTATGATCACTTCATACTCTAGAGAGAGGTTTCTCATTACTATGTAGGATTTTTTTTTGGGGGGTCTAAATCTGCGATTTCATCTGAGTTGAGAATTCCCTAATTATAAAGTCCCTTCACTAATGCATATGGCAACTCAATTTCAATTTATAATCTTAAAAAATTAGAGCACTAAGAGGTTAAGTGATTTTCCAAGTGTCAGAAAGAGTACTTGAATCCAGATAAAGGTCACACAATACGTATCAGAATAAAAACTTGAACTTGAGTCTTAAGTCAAAAGGCTGGTTCTGTACTCTGTACCATGCTGCCTTCTTTACTGTGTGATGCCTTAATAAAGAACTTTGATGCATTTTATTAGGTGTTTCTTGCTTATATTGTAGTATTTCCCATTGACTAAGATGCTTTTAGAAGAGTTTTAGCATTTTTCTTTAAATATTACACATTTCATTTCCTGCCATGCAAAACTGAAAAAGAGAAATGACACTATGTGGTTAACCATGAAAATAATAATAATCCTGTAACTGTAACCCATGATATGTATATATATATGTGTATATATATACATACATACATATATATACACACATGCACACATATCTGATATATAAATATATTATATATAGTTTCCAGAGCACAACACAGGCTATAGTTTATTAAAATATTTTTTTCAGTACAAAAATAAGATTATATCTATCTGTCTTTTTAAAGTATTGACAATAGACCAAACATTTGGACTAATACCCTGTCCCAGATGACCAAGATCTATGATCTACAACTGATTAGAAGGTAAAATCATGTCATTCTTCAGAACTGTTGAATAGAGATTCATATTGTTGAGTAGTCTGATTTTTAAATTCAAACTATAAATAGGAGTATTAGAATCTATTTTCATGGAATTGGCATTTATAACCTAATCAAACACCCTATTTTGCTATATTAGGAAGGGTGCAATGGAAAGTGCTCCAGTGGGGGGAATATAGAGAAAGTGAGGGGAGAGAAAGAATGAGACCCTGCTCAACTTGGTAGCAGCGTTCGATCTAAGTGTTGGCAGATCACATGAGTACTTGACATGAGTAGATTCTTTAGGATCTTAGAAAATGAATGGAAAGATTTTTGTTTGAAATGGGGTGGGGTGGAGGGCACTGGAGGAGACAGGATTAAAAAAAACAACAGAATTTTAGTTTAGTTTAGTTCTATTTTAATAGATCCTGTAGTTTTAAAACAAATTTGCTCTTGAGTTCCCAAACAAGTCCGGAGGGCTGACAATCAAGATGAGCAACGAGCCCCCCCTCCCCCTCAGATGTTCAGAACTCCCAAGTGCCATGTGCTCATCAGTCTGAAAAGCTCTGGCACTTCCAAAGTAATGGAAAATTAAATTTAAAGAAAATAAAAGAGTGAAAAGCTATAAAGATTTTTATCTTTCTTTGCTACGTTATACTCTTGTTCTGTGCATAGACTAATAAGATTAAGGTTGGTTTCCTAATGCAGTATTTGAGCTTCAAATTGTGCCTGCTTTTTGTCAGAATTTATGCTGTTTATTTGCATGTGCTTGGTCCATTTTGGTGCATTACTTGTGCCTTCTACACTTTATTTGATCTTATCATGGATGCCACATACTCAGCTTCATAAAATGTAATAGGAAAAATTTATTAAGTGCCTACTATGTACAACGTAATGTCCTAGGGACTAGGAGCATAAAGATGAAGAATGGCTACCCAATCCCTTAAGGAGTTTACTATGCAATTAGCATGTGACTTTCTCTGGGAGGATTTAGGAAGAAAGTGATAACGTGTTGTAATGGAAAGAATACTGGCTTTGACATCAGGAGCAAACTGGGTTCTTGTTCTAACTCTGATACTTATTCATATATGGTTTGGGCAAATGGTTCCTGAGGTCCCTTGTGATACTACAAAGGGAGTCTAAAAATATCTAGTCTTTTAATGTGATTTCACATTCATACATTACAAATGCCATTAGACACTTTATAAATTTACTCTTATAAGATTAGAGATTTGAATTTAGATGGATCTTAACATTCATCTAAGTTAAATTCCTTACTTAACATCTGAAGAAATTGAGACCCAAAGGGGAAAAGTGATTTATTCAAGATCATCCAAGTAGGTAGTGGCAAAGGTAGATTGCTTGTTAAATGAATGTCAAAAAAAAAAAAAAAAAAAAGCTTCCACACAATTTTCATCAAGATGTTCATCCAAAGAAAAGTGCCTGAACCATTTATTTTTTCCTGCTTTGAGTCCAAATATAAACTGATCACAAAAATAAACTGTCAGTCTTGGAAACTTTAAGATTTGAAGACCTTGCCATTCAATTTTCAGTGGAGCTGAAGTTACCTAAGCTGCTAGAGGCAAGGGAGCTCCTTCAAAAAGCATTTTTTCACTTTATCCATTAGAGAAGGCTGCATGTACTTAAGCTCTTTTTCACTTTCTGTGAAAGGCATAAGATTGACATATTGTACTTAGTTATGGATCACTCAGAGTAGTCATACATCACTCTCCCCAAGGTCCTTTCGTTCCGTGATCTGGAAGAATCATCTTGAGTCTAATAAAGGTTCTTAACTAGCATCTAATGTGGGGGCAGTTCTGCACAAATGAAAAGTGTAACTTGAATACTTGCGCAAAGACTTTGGAGATACTTGGTTTATTCTCTTTAGTAATCATCAGAGTTTATATTCAGTTACTTTCTGTTCTAAAAAAATAAAAAGAAAACCAGCAATAGTAAAATGATGAAAAAGTTGTATACTGTGGACACCAGATGGAATACTTAAAGATGATATGACCTCTTCTAATGAATTCTGTTCAAAATAATTAGATCAGATTTTACTAAGTAACTTTTTCACAGGTAGGAAGCATCTTTCCTGCCTAAACATTACTTCTGCAGGGTATCTATATTTCCCCCCATTTTCCATCTGGCTAAATGTTACCAATAAAATATAGTGTAATCTAGTACTGCTCTATTGTCAAGACCCAGATTGTTGATGTGGCACTTGCCATTTCCTTGTGTTCCCTAGTTCTTTGTATAAGATGGATTGGATTTCTGTAGCAATACTTAGACATACACACACATACACACACACACACACACACGCACATAAAGGCAACTCTGCAGGAATCTGAAATATATGTAATAAAATTTTTGTCACTTTAAAATATATATTTTTCTCAAAATAGTTTCCTTTAGATTCTTTCCTGCCTGTTTTTATTTTTTTGTCATGATTACCATATGACATTCAATGTATTTTAGTAATAAAAACAAGTTCACTTTAAGTTCAAAATAATTCTTTACATATTTTGATAAAGTGGATAGGATTGGTTCATTTACTAGAAACTAAGTATTTTCATGTAAATCAATTCATTCCCCACAAATTTTAAAAGAATATAATTTACATTTTATCAAGTTTTTTTTTTTTTCTCTCCCCTTTCCTTTTTGTTTCGCCAGTGGCAGAATTCTCAGAAAAAGCTTGTGTTTCTCTTCCCTAGCATGAGATAACATAGACTGTATGCACTCAATAGCCTGGGGCAGAGATGTATGCCCGTAAGCAATATACAATCCTTGCATGATTGAATTAAGAATGAAGCAAATGTGTGACTGACCAAAAGATTGTGGCTTTTGTTTTGTTTTGTTTTGTTTTCCCAAAGTCTCCTTTTTCTTCTAAGCCTGGTATCTAATAATACTTTAATTTCTTAATGAATTAGTAGACTTTCCCTAGATGGAACCAAAATGAAAGAGCATGGATTAGTGGAAGTTCTCCCTTTAAATTGTCAATAATGTAAACTTACTTTAAAGAAATCTTATGTTTCCATAAGCTTTGCCATTTTATAAAAAGATCTCATTAAAATTGCTCCTAAGCTTGGCTATTAAGGTGTCAGGGAAGCTCCTGACACAAATCCAGAAGAGCATAATTCTAAAACATCTATAGGCAAAGTCTCAGATATAGATATAGATAAGTAGATATGGTTACATAGATAGATATATAGATACAGATATATACACAGACAGACAGATAGACATATAGACAGATAGAAAGATAAATAGAATAATTCTGGTCTTTTATTAGCATGATGATTAAAACCTCTTGATAGGTGACAGAGACAAATTACAGGTATGTAATGAGTTTTGTTTTTCTTGTGTTTTCAGTTGGGGGGATGAGAAAAGGAGTAGGGTGAGGAGGCAGATTTTTGGCTAATTAAAACATACACATTTTTAAAAAGAAAGAATAAAGGGAGAAGTCAAGAGCTGAAGGATGATACGGTGTTTACATTTTATTGGGCAATGTGATACCTTGAGAAGGCAAATTGGTATAATGGAAAGGGAGCTGACTGGTAAACCGCTTTTGATCCATACTGGCTTTTTGACTTTTAGAAAAGTGACTTGGCTTTTCAGTACCTCAAACCATTCTTTAAGACCCTGTGTTGCAGCAAGGGTTCAAACTGGCATTAGTAGAGGAAGTTTCCTCACCTGGGAATTCCCTATGTTTATGAAATCTCAAATTTAATCCTTATCTCTTAACTAATCACACTTAAGATAATTTCATGGTGTAAGGATATTAAAAATAGATCATATAAGACTAGTATTCCTTTCTATGATTTGAATGCACAAAAAATGTTAAAAAAGAGAGAAAAAGAATAAAACTAAGTAGATATTAAATGTTGCTCACAATCACATGGACAAAATACAACCTTGGGATGAAGTGGAAAGGGAATTTTTTTTAGATATAGCAAATAACTTTTAGAGAATATACAAAACTAATTTCAGAATAACCAGCAGACACTGATCCAGGACTTCCTCTTAGGATAAGTGTTTGTTATTGTTGCTGTTCAGTCATGCCCATCACTTTATGACCCTGTATGAGGTTTTCTTGACAAAGATACTGGAGTGTTTTATCATTTCCTTCTCCAGTGGATTAAGGCAACAGAGGTTTAGTGACTTGCCCAGATTCACACAACTACTAAGTGTCTGAGGTCAAATTTGAATTCTGATCTCCTTGACTTCAAGGGCTAGTAGTCTAACCACTCAGCTACCTAACTGGCTCCTAAATAATATATAGCAATTATGAAAACACATTTAAATATAGTCTTTGTGGTATAGTGGGATGTGTACTTGATTTAGTATCAGAAGCCTTGCATTGCATCTACTTTATAATCTTGGCTTTGCCACTTAATAACTTGTTATACCTTGGGCAAATTATTTTCTTTCTAGACCTCAGTTTCCCTATATGAGGAATGGAAAAATGGGAATGAATTGATCTCTAAGGCCCTTCCAGGTCTCAATTTCATAGTTAGATAGTATAATAAAGATCTTAAAAAAGCAAACATGAAGTTCTTCATTTCAGAAGAGAAAGCCATGATAAAATAGAGAGGAAAAGAGAAGACTTCTTATCTTTTATTGTGGAAACATTTCCAAAACACCTTGGTTCAATATCCAAAGTTAAAAATAAATACTCCAAGGGGGGAAAATCTCTCTCCCTCTCTTTCTCTCTGTCTCTCTCTCTCCCCCTCTCTTTCTCTCTCTCTCTCTTGCTCTCTCTGTCTCTCTCTCTCTCTCTTGCTCTCTCTCTCTCTCTCTCTCTCTCTCTCTCTCTCTCTCTGTCTCTCTCTCTTCCTCTCTCTCTCTTTCTCTCTAGGTATATATCTATATATCTCTAGACATATATTTATATATCTCAGATACTTGCATGATTACCTAATGAACCAAAAATAATATTATTAGATAGAGGAAATGATGATTCTAATAATAGTAATAATGGTAATAACAGTAGCTGGCATTTATATAGGATTTTCAGGTTCAGAAAAACATTTACATTTTGAGGTAAGTGCTATTATTATTCATTTTACAGATACAGAGACTGAGGCAGACAGTGGTTAAGTGACTTGCCCAGGTTCACGCAGCTGGCATCTCATGCCAGATTTGAATTGACTCTATCTTATGTGCCATATAATTACATAAGTAAGCAGAGAAAAGGGTTTCTGTGTTGTAATGGAAACAGCTCTGAACTGGAAGTCAGAAGGCCTGGGTTCTTATTCTAGTTTCCCACTGAGTTGCTTCTCTTTTCTATTCTACTATTAGAATGAGATTAGATGCTTTTAGTGATTCTAGGGATGATTTGTGAGCATTTAGAAATGGAAATGATATTTATTAAGGACAAATCAGACTAGCTTGACTTCATTCTTTCTTGACATGGTTACTGGAACAGAAAAAGTAGAGAAGTAGAATTGGATTTCAGCAAAGCATTAACAAAATGTCTTATGATATCTTCATGGAGATGTTAGTTGTATTACTGAGTCAAGTTGAATAATCTGATCCAGTGGGAGAAATTCATGTTTCAAAGTTGAAATGTGTGCTATAAGAATTGATGAACAGGCAGACTTGAGAAAGACCTGGAAAGACTTATATGAACTGATGCTGAGTGAAGTGAGCAGAACCAGGAGAACATTGTACACAGTAACAGCGACAGTGCATGATGATAGACTTCAATAGACTTAGCCCTTCTCAGCAATTCCTAAAACAATTCCAAAGGATTCATGATGGAAAATGCCATCCACATCCAGAAAAAGAACTATGGAAACTGAATACAGAGCTAAGCAGACCATTTTTCTTTTTGTTTTGTTTTCTTTCTCATGGTTTCTCCCATTCATTCTAATTCTTCTATACAACATGGCTAGTGTGAAATGTGTTTAATCGGAATGTATATGTAGAGCCTATACAAGATTGCTTACTATCTTGAGAAAGAGGGTAGCAGGGAGAAAGGGAGGGAGAGAAAATCTAAAACTCAGGGAAATGAACATTGAAAACTGAAAAATAAATGAATTAGTTTACTAAAAAAAAGTTGAAAAGGAATAATGTCTCTAGTGGACATCACTTTTTGACCCAGGGCTACTAAAATTTGTTTTTCTCAAAGATAAAGACAAGGACAAAATGCTTATATTTTTGGATTACACAAACCTGAGAAGGATAGAAAATATGTTGGATGATTGAATTACAATCCAGAAATTAGTTCATGGGTTAGAAGAGTGAATTATACGAATCAAGATAAAATTGAAAAAAAAAACCATTGAATGTAAAGTATTGCACTTAGGTTAAGATCAATATAATCATAGAACAAAGAAGATACGGTTAGAAAATAGTTTGAATGGGAAAAAAAAAAAACAACAACACCTGATAGAGTTTTAATGGACTGTCTTCATATAAGCACAATTTGATTTACTCAGATTCATACATTGCCTAAAATCAAATTACTTGATACTTTACACATAAAAGCTAATTCAATCTTTGGATAAAATAACAGGAGTATTGCATCCAGAATAAGTGAGGTGATTTTGCCATTGTACTTCAACTTTGTCTGACCATATCAAAATTGTGTCTAGTTCTGAGTGCCACATTTTAGAAAGATCAAAGACAAACCCTTTGATTCAAAAGATGGTGACCAGAATGATGAAGGAATTGTAAATCATGATATACAAGGAGAAGATGAAAGAACTAGGAAAACTTTAGCTAAAGAGGAAAAGAGATTAAGTTTAATCTGTGTGATCTCAAAGGATATATAACTAAGGTCAATTGTTAAAAGTTAAGAATGGCAGAATTCAGTCCAAGATTAGGGAAAAAAAATCTTTAATAGGTGTCCAGTGGAAGTTGCAAAGTGAAGGCTGGTTGATCATCTTTCAAGGATACTGAGAAAGGGATTCTTACTTAGAAAGCATATTATGGATAAGATGAGATCTTTTCCAACTCTTGGAGTCAATTATTATAATTTACAGTGTGTTATTTCCTTATAACCAATTCTTGTTATATTAACTAGACTTATGCTTCAGGTTATAGCTTTAAACTTTTCTATTTTAAATAAATAGGAGGGTAAAATAGAGGGTATTTTGATTTACGTTGTGGTTTGACTATCAAGGAATTTGGTTTTGTGCTTAGATTTCCAGAAATTCAAAATTTTAATGAGAAATATAACTGTGAATATATTCATTTCCTGCCTAAGTTCATACCCAAAACATTTTCAAATTGCCTGAGTTTGCATTGCTACTTCTTGAAATGACAATATTTATTTATATTAAGCTCCAATTAATCGTGCTTAACATCTGTGGTTCATATCTAGTGGGAATTGAAAATTCCAAAGTAAAAAAACAGCAAAAAGTATTCTTTTGAATTTAAAGACATGACAAAGATCATCATCCTAAAGCATAAAATACTGTCTTGAAAACAACTCCTGAAACATATTTATTCCACACAGGTTTATTTCAGAATAAAAAAAATCTTTTCTAAATTGATGAACTAACCTGTTGTCTAAGGCAAATTACTTCTCTTATTAATATTTGAAGCGATAAGAAGGGAACTTATTTTTCCTGATGGACTTATTTCCTGGCCCCTTTGCTTAACAATTCTGAGTCTGCTTGGAAATGAAAATGCCATTGAGGGCTCCCTTTTGGTCAAATTGCTCCAGTCAAGTAATGCACTGCACCGTTAATATGCTTCAGTAGGCCAGGCATGTACCTTTCTATAAATTACCTCATTTGGATGTTGAAAGCCCTCTTTGCTAAGCACTATTCAAAATGCAGAGGCCAATCTCGATGACAATAGCAAGAACAGACAAGTGAAGCACACAGACAGACCTTATTTAAAACTGAAGCGCAGTTCATTGGAAAGTCATACTTTATACCAATGTCAGGGAGTCCTACTGTCCAACCTTCCTGATGAGATCACCAAATACAAAGTCAGATAGGAGTGTGTTCATAAAGTAAATTAGGTAAAATCTAGGTCACTGGGCAGAGCTTCCAGTGACCTATAACACTATGAAAAATTAAAAATAAACCTTTATTATCTAACAGGCATTTGGGTAAATATTGAACTGTTCTTAGAGTACTTCTTTTCTGAATACGTGCATTCTAGGATATAGATATAGGTGAAGATATATCAATATATCTGTAATTATACATCATACATGTGTGCCTACACACATATGTATATGTGCACGTGCGCATGTATATGCGCATGCATGTATACAACCACACATATTCATCCATATGCATACACACATACATGTGTATGCATGTATACACATATGTGTATATTCCCCGCATCTTGTCTATCTATAAAGGAAGAGATGCTTTCAGTGAATTTATAATGGATAAGGTTACATGCTAACACTTTTATTCAGCTACAAGTAGTAACTTCATCCACCTATGGAGAACTTACTATAGATTTCAGTACAAACGGATAATGGCACAATAATACTTACTTGATTATGGACAATTTCTATATTAATCACAGGATAATTTAATAATAATAATGATATCAATAATGCCATTATTTGATCATGTCCTACTTTTTGTCACCATGGGGACCATAGAACACCAATGCTGTCCACAGAATTTTCTTGACAAAGATACTGGAGTGGTTTGCCATTTTCTTCTTCTCCAGTGGATTAAGGAAAAATAGAGGATAAATGACTTGCCCAGGGTCACATAAAAGGTAAGTGACTGAGGCTGAATTTGAACTCAGATCTTTCTGACTCCAGGCCTAGTGCTCTATACATTGACCTATCTGTCTCCAATATCATTATCAAGTGGCAACAAAAAAGAGATATACCTTATTCTCATAATCTGCTATTACAGATGAACTGAGAATGCTTTCAATGAGCCTACAGAAAATGATTTTATAATTACATATATGTATAATGCTTTATGTATATATATATTTATACATACTACAGGTATTATGCACACATGTATAATATAGTCTCAGTGTTGTTCAGTCATTTCAGCCTTGTCTGACTTTTTGTGGCCCTACTTAGGGTTTTCTTGGCAAAGATATTGCAATGATTTGCCATTTTCCTCTCCAGCTCATTTTACAGATAACAAAACTGAGGCAAACAGGGTTAAGTGACTTGCCCAAGGTCATGCAATTAGTAAGTGTATGAGTCCAGATTTGAACCGGTCTCCCTTACTCCAGGCCCATCACTTTATCTACTGCATCACCTAGCTGCCCCCAAATACAAAAAGGGTTACCCATGTATATATGGAAGGTTTATATAGACCTAGGCATATAAATATAGGCATGTAATGTATATACATATATTTACATGCCTATATTTGCATCACTAGATCTCCCTACCTCACCAATGCTGTGACCATTCCTGGGCCCAAATGCAATACTGATCATCATGGAAGCCTTATCTTGGTAGCCCTCCATTTCTGGATATGTTGATATCATACTTAAATGAAGGCTCCCAATTGTCATTAGCCCAATTGAAGCTCAGAAATCCTATTCTCAAAGGATTCACTAATCTTAGCCTCCCCACCAAGGACTACTGGCTTGTACTACCATTCCTAGATTAATAAGATTATATCTTAATACTTTTATTCAATTATACAAAAAAGTTTTTTTTCTATTGTATAATGGTCTGCAAAAATTGAATATAACAGAATAACGGAATGGTGACTTGTCCCAAAGCTGTGTCTATCTGGACTTCAACAAACAGAACAGGAAGAATAATTTCTGTATAATAAAAACTAAAAGAACAATTTGTAAAAGATGTGGAATCTTCTTGGACATAATGTAATCCCGTTGTAATTTTTCCTGATAATATTAAGCACCATATATTGATCATAGAACTATATCTGAAATGGACTTCAGTCTAATGAATGGAGATACTATCCTCCCTATTTGTAGGAGAAGGAAATAGAAGTTCAGGAACGTTAAGTGGTTTGCTCAGGGGAATACAACTAGTGAGTATTGAAGGTAGTATTTGCATTCAGATCTTCTGATGCTCAATGCCGTTATCTTCTATACTGCCTCCCATTAAATATAAAATCAGGATTAAGAGTGGTTTCCAAGTTTTTTTAATAGTTAGATTTATCTGGTTCTGAGAAGGGTAAACTGAAGTCAATCACTAGTATCATTTTACTGTCTATTTCCTTTAGTAACTCATTTAACTTCTCCTTCAAGAATTTGTATGTTATATAATTTGCTACACATATGTGCAGGATTGATTTTAATTCATTGTTTGTGAAATGTATTTTCCTTGCTTATTCTTTTAATTTGGTTTATTTTTGTTTTTACTTTATCTGAGAACATGATTGCTAACTGCCATTTTCGCTTCAACTGAAGCATAATAGTTTTTACTCTGGATTTTTATTTTAACTATGTATATCTTTCTGTTTGAAGTGTAAGCAAAGTTTTGTCGAGTTTTAGTTTCTGAGTCATTTTGCTTTCTGTTTCTATTTTATGGGCAAATTCATCCTATTTACATTCACAGTAAAAATCACTAACTATGTATTTGTCTCCATCTTATTCTCTTCTACTTATCTTCCTCTTTTTTTAAACCTTGAGACTTCCTCAAGGGTCTGTTTTTGCTTCTGACCACTGCCTCTCTTAATTTACTCTCTCTCTTTCTTTACCTCCTTGACCTTTCTTGTTCTTCCTTTTCTTCTTCCTTCCTTCTTGGGTAAGATAAATTTCTGAACCCAATTGTATTCCCCTCTTGAACCTCTATAGATGAGGTTAAGGATCAAACATTGCCTGCTCTGGCCATCCCACTCCTCTGCATTCCCCCTCCATTGTGTAAATTCTTCCTTGTGTGCTTTATTTATGTGAGATAATTTCCCTCATTCTTTTCCTTCTTTCCTGCTTCTGAAAGTGCATCTCTCTTTTAAGCTTTCCATTCTTTTTTGAGGTAATCCCAGCAAATTAACCCATGACCTCTAAGTAGACTCCTAATTGCTTTAATAATGATAAACTTAGAAGTGGTTACTTGTATCTTCTTCCTATAAAGGAATACAAGCAGTTTAGCTTCTTTAGTCTATTGAGGATTTCTTATGTTTTCATTTTTCTTCTCTGTTGAGTCTTGGATTTGAATGTCAAATTTTTTATTCAGCCATGGTCTTTTCATCAGGAATGTTTAAAATCCCATTTATGTCATTAAATATCAATTCCCTCTGATAGGATTATACTTAGTTTTGCTGAGTAGGTTATCCTTGGTTGCAATCCTAGTTCCTTTGCCATCTGGGTTATCATTTTCTAAGCCTATTACTCCTTTATTTTACCTCTTAAATTTCGGATCCTTATTGTATTACAGTATTTGAAAGATTTCTTTCTGGCTACTTTCAGTATTTTCTCCTTCACCTGGGGGCTTTGGATTTTGTTATTTATATTCCTGGGAGTTTTCATTTGGGAATCTCTTTCAGAAAGTGACCAATGGAATCTCTCAATTTACTTTGCCCTATGGTTCTAGGATATCTGGGAAATCTAACTTTATAATTTATTGAAATATGATGTCTAGGTTTTTGTTGTTGTTGTTACTGTTCAGGGTTTATATGTAGTCAAATAATTTTAAAGTTGTCTTTCCTCAGTCTATTTATTTGCAAGGTCAATTGTTTTCCCTATGAGAAACCTCACACTTTCTTCTATTCTGGCAGACTTTTAACTTTGTATTACTGTTTTTGATATCTCATGGAGTAATTAGTTTCCACTCAAACAATTTTAATTTTTACAGAGCTACTTTCTTCATTGAGATTTTGTGTCCATTGAACCATTTTGCCAATTCTGATTTTTAAAGTTATTTTCTTTAGTTTTATTTTGAAACATCAATCATTTGACCAATTTTTTGTAAGAAGCTATTTTCTTCAGTATTTTTTGGTGTCTCTTTTATCAAACTGTTAATTCTTTTTTCATAATTTTCTTGCAGAGCTTTCATTTCTTTTCTCAATTTCTGTACTCTTATTTGATTTTTATATCCCTTTTTGTCCTTTTTATCTTTCTTTTTAACTCTTCCAAGAATTCTTTTGGCTTTGTGTCTAATTCATTTGTTTCCTTTGATAACTTTGTTTGTAGCTATTTTCATGTCTTCTTCTGGGTTTGTGTCTTGATCTTCCCTTCCACTGTAATATATATTTTATGGTTCATTTCTTTTGTGGTTGTTGCTTGTTTATTTCCCAGACTACTTCTTGATTTATGACTTTATATTAGAATTGGGGACTGCTCATTTTGTGTGAGTAGGGGTAGGATGACCAGCCTGAGTATGTCTGTTCTGTCTTTATGTTGCTTTCACAAATCGATCTGGGAACGTGTAAGTTTTCACTGCTTCCAAACTGGTGTGATCTGGGGAAAGATCTAGTCACTCCCCTTATAGTCTCCTCTCTGGTCCTTACACAGGCTTACTCACGACTGGCACCATTCTTATGTGCCCTGGACCTGGCCCATTCCATCACTTGACTCCCCTCCCACTTTCTAAGTTGAAGAGAGAATCAGATAAAAACCACTTGTTAATCTTTTTGATATTCATGGATGACATCCAGCTACATTTCTCTTTCATTTGCTAGAATTTTATCCCAGTGATATCAAATTATCCTTTTGACTTGGCACATATAATATATTTTAACAATTAACACTTAAACATTCCTAATTTTATTGTAGCCATTTGGAAAACATCGTAACAAAATATATTTATTTTGTTATAATATATTAATTGTCATATATTATTGTCATATTATTGTCATAATATATTAAGAAAAAACAGTTACTGTTCTCTGGAGTGGCCATCTTAACCAAGTAGGGTCATTGATAGAAAATCTCATTGTTGTTAATGTTCAATCATTCAGTCACAATCAACTCTTTATGTTCCTGTGGACCATAGCACACCAATATTGTGCAAGGGATTTTCTTAAACAAGGATACTGGAGTTTTTTGCCATTTTCCTCTCCAGTGAATTAAGGCAAGCAGAGGTTAAGTGACTTGTCCAGGGTCACACAGCTAGTATGTGTCTGAGACTGCATCTGAACTCAAGTCTTCCTGAATACAAGCCTAATATTCTAGCCACTGATCCACCCAGCTACCCACAAGGCAAACAGTGGTTAAGAGACTTGCTCAGGATCACACATCTAGTGTCTGAGGCTGGATTTGAACTTAGGTCTTCCTGACTCCACATCTAGCACTCTATCCACTATGACATCTAGCTGCCCCAGACATTGTCATAGCACATGCCAGACAGAGCAACAACCCACAGAAAGACGTAGGAAAAGAGAGACCTGATTTCACCAAGTAGCAACAAATTCTAGCAACAGGTACATGCCTTTGGATTTGTCTAAAATACCTAAAAGTTGTTTGTTACCAGAAGGAGCCTAAATGGCCAATATCCAAGAGTAAAATCAAAGGACCCTCCATGAATGACATCTTGTAATGCCAATGTGATGCCCACAGCAGTCACTATGGATATGAATATACATTTCCAGGGTAAATTCTCAAAATGTAAACTCTTTTCTTCAAAGATGAAACCAAGATATTTATCCAGATTCCAGAAAGCTAATTCCAGCATGATAGCAACAATGTTTGTACACATTTCCAATAAAAGGAACAAAGTCATCCCAAGCCTCCCCTCCATCAAGCCTACCTACAAACAGGCTTCCTTAGGTAAAATCACTCCCTCCTCTCACTCATGCTAGCTGCCCTCTGCTCTCCCAGCTCTCTTTCTCTCTCCCTCAGCTCCACCTCACTCTTTCTTCCTGCTTCACCTGTCCAACAAGTTCCTCCCACCATGGGCTCCATGTTACTCAAGCTATGGGCTGGGCCAAATCTCAAAGCAGGTCACATGGGCTTATTAAGGGACAGGGAAGATTTTCAAATTCCCTTCCCATTACACATCTATATGAACTCAGTCAATAACATGTCAATAAAGAAGCATTAAAAAAATGACTGATCCATGAATATTTGTTTATGGAAATGGAAAAGTTTGTGGGGAAATTAAGAACCATAAGGACTCCAGAAAACTTTTTAAAAAAGATTATTCTGTAAAAGCTTGGATTTAGTTATGAATGATGATTATGCATAGAAATGGTAGAAACTATGTCAAACATTACAGTTGATAGCAAAAATTTAACATTTATGGAATACCTAAGACCTAGTAGCTAGAATTATATCAGAAACTTGCTAGAATTATATATCAGAAACTTGATATAATAAATCCTCATTCTATAAAAAGTATTCCTTAAAATACCTTGAGAACTCAAATAATGAAATTAATTAGATCTGAAATTGTTTTTGCTGTTCAAACTGTTGCTTACATTGCCTCCTATAGCATTGATCCATAAAAAATTAATAACACTGTAACTGATAGATACCATCATGCCAAATACTCATTATCATGAAATAAAAATCATTTAAAATATAGACATCTATTATGATCAATCAAAATCATATGACATCAGAATCCAATAATATTGTCACCATCATCCTGATACTACAGTTGCACTAAGCATTCTTTCAGTGAGTCAGCAAAAGCTTAGCTTATGTTATCATATTATTATTTAACTACAAAAATCAATTATTTTACTCACCTGGTCAATAAAAGCTTCCTCATCTGTAAAATGGAATAATGATTGCAGCTGCCTGCAAAGGTTGAAAAGTTAATATGAGGCAACATATTTAAATATTAGCTACTACTACTACTACTACTAGTACCACCACCACCACCACCAACAGCTGCCATCCTCTGGCCCACCACCACCACTACTACTGCTGCTCTTCTTATTACTTATGGAATCTTGTGCTCATCACTTAGACTCTTGCTATCCATTTTAAATGACTTCAAAATGAACCTAATAATAGCACCTGCCTCACTGTGTCATGAGGATCATGAACTGTATGAATGTTAGCATTTAATATTTTTAACACATTTTTACATACGTAATTAGAAAATGCTTAAAACAATGTTCCTTGCCCAAATAATTATTTGGAAAGTGGTCATAATTTGCTGCTGTGAAAGTGGGATGGAGAGACAGGAGCAAATGTCTAATTTGCCTTTTATCTAACTCTCTTTTAAGAAATAGGAAAGCATAGGAATGACTACAGTGAACAAGAGATATGCAGATCTCATTCCCTGCAAAAACCCAGGGGGAAAGTCTCAAATGTAGTTTCACCAACAATTCTTCTCATATGTCTATCTGATAGTACGTGGAAGGCTATGGAATACCTATCTGCCCCTGGCTTTCCAGTTTGTTTTGTTTTGAACACTGAGGAATGCCATTCTAGATAGTTATCTGCTCAACTCACTATGGCAAAGCCCAGCAAATATACTGTTTATCAGTGGTGCCTTTATTCTCTCTCATGTCTCAAATCGTTGACTTTTCCCTTTTCTTCTTGATTCCACATTCCATTACTAGCCCCCTAGATGAATCCCTATTTACACTAAATCTATCCAGGCCATCATTACTTATTCTCCAATATTTTTCCCTCTTTAATCTATCCTTAGCACCATTCCTACAATCACCTTCCCTTTTGCATGATATTATTCAAGGTATTCCAGTACTGAGGTTTTCCATGGTTTCTCATTACTTATTTAGTAATGCCCAAACTCTTCAAATTAGTGAGCCATGGTAGATAGAGAGCAGGCCTCATTCTATAGAGACCAGTCAGGAAGATCTTCCTATGTCACAGGTCTATGTGACCTTGAACAAGTCAACAAACAGATCATTCTATCTTCCCTTTATGTACTTTTCTGTGAATGTACCCCATACCTAGAACACTGACTCTTCACCTCCAACTCCTTGGATTCTTTATTTCTTCTGCTTATGCACTTCTTTCTACATGAAGTCTTTTCTGGTCCTCATTCCCTTCCCTTCCTCCCAACTACTAAACCCCTCTCTCATCCCCATCTTCTCAGGCCTTTCTCATCCCCTTATATTTGCTTTATGTGTATTTTAAAGAACAGTGCTTTAATTTGGTCTTTGTAACATAGTGCCTGGTACATAATAAGTGCTAAATAGATGGTTGCTTGCTTTATTAAATGGCCTTTGCATTTTTGTCTATAAAATTCAGATTGTCTCATCTTCAACATTTTTGAGGTCCTCCATATGGGTGCTTGATGTACAGTGGAAATGGCATTTTATTCCTCTATTCCACTAATGAGAGAGCTAGATCCAATAACTCTAATGTTCCATCTGTGGTCATGGGGTAAAAGATCAGAGGGACCTGGAGATGGAGAAGTAACAGTTTTGAAGTAACACCATATGTTCAAAATTTAGAAACATAGACATGGAAGAAATTAGACACGAGGGATCAGTTTAGATAACACAGAGTGTGAAAATCATTTGCAATAATGTAGTGCCAAGAAGTCCAAGATCAAGGAGCAGGATCCAATAGTCACCTCTCCCCTGTAACTTTATTCTTGTGACACCAACTCCTTTTTTTTAGCCAGCTACTGACACAGAGAGATATTGACATCTACTGGGGTTTTATTGACATTACTTCTCCTTTCTTAACCCCAGGTTACCGGCAGGCAGAAGATTACAGAGTTTTCCAAACTTCACAATCTTTATTTTCCTCTAAATAATAAATCAATCTCTTAAATATTTTAAATGGTGGTGGTGGTAAGCTAAGATGACTGATTAGAAGTACCAACTCAGAGGAAATCTCTCAACATCCCCCACTAAATAATTTTAAAATGACACTTCACATCAAATTTTTGAGCAGGTGAGTCAACAAAAGGTTGGGGTAAAATATTTTTTCAGCCTAAGAAAACTTAGGATGTTGGCAGGAGAGATCTGTGACACCAGGGTGAAGGCTTATTCAATATGCATGCATATGATGTCAGTAACAATGGAAGCAGCAGCAGCTTCAAAAACTCTTAGCTTAGAGGGAGTAAGGGATCATACATCTGGTCAGAAAAAGATTACAGAGGATCTGTTGCTGGCATTTTGTGTTGCTGGTGCTGATTTGAAACTCTAGTGCCCATATGCAATTCTGGGTCATGGTTCCAGGGTGAAAAGGAGCACTTATGATGATCACAAGAGAGTAGGAGTCATGTCCACAATTCCAAAGCATAGAAGAGCACAAGTATGGTGACTACAGCAGAGCAAGGAACCTAGTCACAGTTCCAGGGACAAGAGGAAAACTAGTGTTTGAAGTTGTCAGGGAACAGGGGAGCAGAGTTAAAAAAAAAAAAAAAAGATTACAGAACAGGAGAGCAGTGACCTCACCACTCCCTACATCACAACACCTTAGAAGCACCAAAAACTCGCAGGCTGCAAGAACTAGCTCTGAAAATAGTAGAATTAGCTTTCAACAATGCCTCCTCACCCCATGGTGAGCAGAGCCCAACTTTAACCTACAGTTCAAAGTCAAGAAATATGCATGAAAGATGAGCAAACAACAACAACAACAAACTTGACCTCAAAAAGCTACCAAGTTGTCAGAGAAGATCAGGAAACAAATTCAAAAGAAGACAATAATTTGGAAAGAGCTACTAGCAAAGCCACAAAGAAAAATTCTAATTGAACATAAGTCCAACAAGAGTTCCTGGAAGTGTTAAGAAACAGATAAGAGTGGTAAAGAAAAAAATGGAAAAGAAATGAGAGTGATTCAAGAAAATTATGAAAAGGAAATAAATAGCTTGGTAAAAGATACAAAGAAATACTAAAGAAAATACAACATTAAACAACAGAATTGGATTCATGGTTATAGAGGCATGAAAATTAACTTAAGAAAATAACTCTTTACAAAGCAGAATTGGACAAATTGAAAAAAGATATGCAAAAACTCACTGAAGAACATATTCTTAAATGTTAGAAATGGGCAAGTGAAAGCTGATGATTCCAGGAGATATCAAGAAAAAATAAAGCAAAGTTAAAAGAATAAAAAAAGAAGAAAATGCTAAATACTTCATCAGAAAAAACAAATAACTTGAAAAATAGACTAAGGAGAGATAATTTAAGAATTATTGGACCACCTGAAACCCATGAACAAAAAATGATCCTAGATAGCATCTTTCAAGAAATTATCAAGGGAAAAATGTCCTGATATTCTAGAATCAGAAGGTAAAATAGAAATGGAAAGAATCCAACTGCCCTCCTGAAAGGGATCCCAAATTAAAACTCCAAGGAATGTTATAGTCAAATTCCAGAGCTCCCAGGTCAAAGAGAAAGAAACAGAAAAAAAGACAATTAATATATTGTGGAACCACAGTCATGATCATACAAGATTTAGTGACTTCCAAATTAAAGGACTGGAGAGCTGGAACATAATATTTTTGAGTTCAAAGAGCTACTATTACAATCAAGGATCACCTACCCAGCCAAATTAAGTATAATCCTTCAGGGAAAAAAATGGATATTCAATGAAAAAGAGAAATTTCAAACAATCCTGATGAAAAGACCAGAGCTGAATAGAAATTTTGTCTTTCAAATATAACACTTACTAAAGAAGCATAAAAAGGTAAACAGAAAGGGAAATCATAAGTCATGCACTAAGGTTAAACTGTTTACATTCTGATATGGTATGATACTTATAACTCCAAAAAACTTTCTCCTTATTAGACAGTTAGGAGTACACATAGGCATGAAGCACAGGTGTGAGTTGAATATGATAGGCCGATTATCTGAAAAAATAAAATTAAGTTATGAGAGAGAAGAATGCAGTGAGAGAAAGGGAAAGTGAGAGGTAGAATGGGATAAATCATCTGACATAGTAGAGTCCCAGAAGAGCTTTTCACAGTGGACAGGAAGATGGGGAGAAGACTAGGAGTGGAGGGGAGTGTGAACCTTGTTCTCTACATTTGCTCAATGTGGGAAAATTAAAACACTAATGTGCTGGTGGTGAAGTTGTATATGGATTCATTCTGTATTCTGGAGAGCAGTTAGGAACTATGCCCAAACGGCTATAAAACTATGCATGCCCTTTGACCAAGCATTACAATTACTTTGTCTATGTACCAAAGAAATAAAAAAAAGGAAAAAGACCAATGTGTACAAAAATGTTTATAGCAGCTCTTTCAGTGGTGGGAAAGAATTGAAGGGAAGTCCATCAGTTGGGGAATGGTTGATCAAGTTTCATATGATTGTGGTGGAAAACTACAGGAAATGATGAGCAGGATGCCCTCAGAAAAATCTAGAAAAACTTATATGAATTGATGCAAAATGAAATGAGTAGAACCAGGAGAACATTATATACAGTCACAGCAATGTTCTATGTTGATCAGTTGTGAATAACGTAGCCATTCTCAGCAATACGACGATCCAAAACAACTCTCTGTTTTATTTCATATCTTGACTTGCATGGAAATGTGTTTTCAATGGTTAAGCATACATAATTTATGTCAAATTGCTTGCCTTCTCAATTACGGGAGAGGGGTGGGAGGGAAGAGAATTTGGAACTCAAAATCTGAAGAAAGAATATTAAAATTGTTTTTAAATGTAATTGGGAAAATAAAATACTACATTTAAAGAATTTTATATAAATACATATATGTATATATGTATGTATACACACACATATATAAAATATGTATCTATCTATATAAGTGCAGTTCAATCGATTTCTAAGCCTTAATGTTTCTTTCATTCCTTTTATGAAGGTTTCCATGCATTGTCCCCTTCTGCTGCTCACTCTCTAACCTTGTCCTACCACTGTTCTGATTGATCTGCCTGAAGCAGAGAGCAACACCTAGGCCTTTTTGGTTTGTTCTCCTCTTGATGGTCTAGATTCTAGACTCTAGAATCTTTTCTTCTCATACTAAAAAGATGTAGTCTCTTTACACCAACCCATGTCAGATCCTTATGAGCCTAAGATTTCCTCACTGCATAGCTGCTTTCCTCATGCTAACTTACTCATTATGTAACTCTGAATTGATCCCAGGGATCATGTGCGTATTCAGATAATTATTATAAAATTAAATAAAAAGAAAAAAATTGTTCTGATGAATGACCTGGAGTTTGAAAATACTCTCTCAAATTAGGTGGCAGAAAGTGGATGAGCAGTATATAAATTACACTTTGTGAGCAGATTAAACCAAAGAGCATGTTGGAGAAATAAAGGGTTAAAGATCCTGGTCAATAACAAAAACAGTGTTGATTATGGATCTCATCTTGTATCATGTTTGTGGCATGTGGGAAATATTCATGGATTTGTTGTTTTCAGACTACACCTTGCCTCTTGTTGCTACTGAGCTCAAACATATAGTATGGACTAATATGGAGATTAAGTGATGGTGATTAGATCTCATTGAATAAGATCATTGGATTCCAGATTTATAGCTAGAAGGAACTTTTGAGATCCACTTAGATCAACTTCCTGATTACAGATGCAGAAATTAAAGTGCAGACAGATGAAGTTATTTGTCCAAGATTACGTAGATAGTGAGAGTTCTCTGACTCCATATTATATGTTTCTTCCACAGTATTATCAACTCTGTCAGCTTGCTCCCAATTCTAGTCCCTAGAGTAAGATGTTGTCAGTGGTAGAACTGGGAATTTATATCTCAGTTAATATTCTAACTGGTCTGGTTCCCCTTTTTTCTTCCCCGTTTCAAGGTGAGTAATTAGTTTTCCTTGTATCTCTTCCCCAGGTGAGAACCTAGAAACTCTTATGTTGCAATAAATTTAATAATGCAGACTTCATGGACATATAATGTTTCCAAAGTCTGATTTCTGACTTCCTTAATAGCTAGTCAGCATCATTTCACTGGAGACAGATTACTATATAGAAATACAGTTTTTACCAAGATAGAGGTTTCATTTGTAAAACCAGAAGAAATTTGGGGACTAATAGAAAGGAGAAGGAAGGGACAGAACAGGAAAAAGGAGAAAGAAAACAACTTAAATTAGCTTATTTTTTGCAGCTTATACATTTCTGAGACATTTCAAACCTAGACTACTCAAAAAGCCTCTAAAATAATTTAGTGTATGATGGGCATGGGCAAGTAGGGCAAAGTTTTTGACTTCAGAGTCATTTGAGAAACTAGAAGACAACAAAGTAGCCCTTTTGATACTTAGTTTAGGAAGATAGTTCTAGGGATTCAAGGGGAGGGAGAGAGAGACTGAGGAATGAATTCTAACTCCATTTAGAGGATGCAGAGCTGATAATGAGATAGTGGACTTTAAAATATTGGCAAATTCTATGCAAGGAAAAAGCACATTAAAGAACTCAAATTTTCTAAGCAATAAAAATCCTTTCTGAAGACCACAATAATTTACCAGATCTGCAAGGAAAAAAGTATCACTGCCTTTTGGAAATTCAGAAATCTCTTCAGTGTAACATTATTATGTGGATTCATGATAAAGACATGATATTGTCTTTGAGGGGTAGTGGATCACACAATAGGAAAACAAATTTGGGTTCTTTCCCCCCTAAAAATGAATCAGCACTCTCAACTCCTCTATCACTATTTTTCTATCACTGTTTTTCTTTCAAAAATGCTACACCAATATTTTCAAAGTTCCTTGCTCTACATTTTATGAGTGTATTTTGAAATGCTGTTACTTAGCCCTCGGAGTTAATTTGTTTTTTTTTAAATAAATAGTTTTATAAAATTGGGTAAAAGTAGAAGGAAGAGAGCATGATCTAGTGGATAGAGGGTTCACTTTTGAGTAAGGTAAGACCTGGTTATAAGTTGTGCTTCTGACAAATACTAAGACATTTAACCTCTTATTCTGTTATAGAACAACTGACAATGTATGTTGGTGTAAGGAATTTCTGTTCTATGCTTTCTACCATGATGAAATCAAAGATTCAGAACAATGAAGGAAAGAAAGAAAAGAGGAAGGGAGGAAACAAAGAAGGAAGGACATGAAAAAAGAAGAAAAAGAGGAACAAAGGGAGGAAGAAAGGAAGGAAAGAAAAAAGGAAGGGAGGATGGAAAGAAGGGAAATATGAAGGAAGAAGGGAAGAAAGAAGAAAAGCAATCAAGAATCTTATGTTCTGAAATGTAGAATGAAAAGATATGTGTTTAGGTATAATGCCAAATTTATATAATTGCTTTTTTAGCTCTTCCCCTATCCAAGAAAGAAAGACTATAAAAATCTTCTCGGTAAAAAAGATAATTTGTACCCTTTTCCTCTTTGTGAAACTTTTGCATTTTCTTTAGCTCAAGTGTCTGATTATTCTAGGATTGGAAGATCACTGGAGCATAGATTTAGAGAAATAAGGGAGCTTAAACGTAATTGAATCCAGTTTCTTCATTTTACATATGAGTAAACTGAGGCCAAGAGCTGTGAAATGACTTGCCCAAGGTCCCATTCTAATGGGGAGAAAACATGCATATAAAAATATACACTGCTATCTATATGTAAAACAAATAGGAAATAATTAAAAGAGGGAATTAAGAAGGGTTAAGGAAAGCTTCTTGGAGAAGACAGAATTTTAGTTGGGACTTAAAGAAAACCAAAGGGGTCAGTAGTCCTAGTGGAGGAGAGACATCATTCCAGGAATGAGGGACAACTGTAGAAAATGCCCAGAGCCAAGAGATGGAAAGTCATCTTTGAGGAACAGCCAGGAAGCCAATGATAAGGATCGAAGAACATATGCCTGAGAATAATGTTTAATAAGACTGGAAAGACAGGAGGGAGCTAGGTTATAAACGGTTCTGAATGATGAACATAGCATTTTGTATTTGATCTTGGAGACAAGGGGCAACCATTGGAATTTACTGAGTAGGAAATGACATGATTGGGACAGTAGTTTAGAAAAACCACTTTAGTGGCTGGGGACTATTCCGTAAATTGAACTGAAAATGCCTCTGGACCCTCTGACTCCTTGCTCTTAATTGTGCCCACTGGAAACAAATAGAATAAATTTGATTCCTCCCCCATATGGCAGTTCTTTAAAAGGCTTGGAGACAGTTTTCATGTTCCATGTAAAGCTTTGCTTTCCAAAGTTTCCAAATATCTCCAACTTTTCTTGCAACTCATACTAAATGATCTGTAGACCTTTCACCACCCTGAACTCCCTCTTCTGAGTATATTCTAGTTTTTCAATATCTTTATTAAAATGGATCACTCATATCTGAATACAATATTATAGGTATATTCTGTCTAGAGCAAAGTCAATCAGTATTATAGACTTCTTTGTTGTGGACACAACATCCCTATCATTCAACCTATATTTGCAATATCTATTTTTGTTGGATTTTATGTCACAATGTTGCAGTCCTCCAAAAACATCCCAAAACACTTGAAAACATTTTGCAATACTATTATCTAGTCATGCCTCCCCCAACCTTTCCTTCTTTAGTTGTTTTTTTTTTTTTGATCCCTTGGAGCCTTTCATATTTGTTTCTCTCAAATTTCATCCTATTAGATTTGGCCCATTATCCTAACATGTCAAGATATTTTTGGATCAAGAGATTGTCATAAAGTGAGTTAGCTATCCCTATCACTGTATCACCTGAAAATTTGGTAAACATACATTGTCTGCTTACATCCAAGATATTTATTATAATGTTGAGTAATACAGGGACAAATGTCTGGAACTGTCCACTAGACACTTTCCTTGAGGGTGATATTAATCACTTCTCTTTAGGTTATTCAATCAGTCCAAAATCTGTCTTGTTATAGCAATGCTTCCCCTTGACAGGTGAGATTTTTCATTATCATTCATCCATTCATCCCCAATCTCAGCATAAAATGAGTATGGTTATAGATTAAACGGTTCACTGACCACTGCATATCAACAAGACCTGTCAACTATGGTTGCTATTTCTTCATCTTGTCCACAAGGCTAATATAGGAACTTTTTGCCAAATGAGTAGTTGGATTCGAGGCATATTATATCTATAGCATTCTTCTGATCATCTTGTCTAGTAACTCTATGTAAAAAGGAAATAAAGCCTGTATTATACTATTTATTCCTAGGACCCAAAGAATTTATAGGTCAAAGTTATTTAAGAAGTCACCTAGTGAAGCTCCTTCATTTTATAGATGAGTAAACTGAAGCCCGGGGATGAGAAATGACTTGCCCAGTGTTACACAAATAGTAAGAGACAAAACTGCATGTGAATCTAAGTCTTCTGGGGTACAAATCCAGAGCTCCTTCTCTTAGTGAGACTTGATCTTTTTATCTTCCCTTCTCTCTTTCTATACTATCTATTTAATAATGTAGTCCCAAATTATTTATTAGAAAGTAAAGTGATGCTCTTTGGTCTAAGACTGCGCCCCCTTCTTTTTTAATTAGAACATTTGCTATCTTCACCAATTTGTAACAGTGGCTTGAGGAGCCATAATTATGGATTCTTTCAGTATCTAAGATTTAGCTAGCTATCTGCTGACTTGAACTAATTAACAGTAACTCAATTCTATCTCACCTTCTCAATAGTTATCTTTGGTTTCACCTTACTGTTAGCCATTTAAACATTTTTCTTTTTTATTAAGAACTTAGACCTAAAGCTTTGCTTTCCAAAGTTTCCAAATATCTCCAACTCTTCTTGCAACTCATACTAAATGATCTGTAGTCCTTTCACCACCCTGAACTCCCTCTTCTGAATATATTCCAGTTTTTAAACATCTTTATTAAAATGGAGCACTCAGATCTGAATATAGTATTATAGGTGTATTCTGTCCAGAGCAAAGTCAATCGGTGTTATGGATTTCTTTGTTGTGGACACAATATCCCTATCATTCAACCTATATTTGCAATATCTATTTCTGTTGGATTCTGTGTCATAATGTTGCAGTCCTAATGTGCTAATAAGGGATCTGAAGTCTTTTAGAGGTTTTTCTGTTTCCTTTCCGTTATGGGGTGACTGTGTGAATTGTTTTCCTGGTTCTGCTTACTTCGTGCTACATCCGTTCAGGTAAATCTTCCTCTTTGAATCAATTTTATTTTTTCACTTCTTAGTCTGCCATAATAATCCGTTATTTTTATATATTATGGTTTGTTCAACCACTCCCAAATTAATGGGTATCTACTTTGTTTTCAATTCTTTACTATCACAAAACTGCTGCTATGATTATTTTCACATATATGGATACTTTTTCTATTTCTGAAGTAGCTAGCAGTGACATCACTGTGTTGAAGATTACCTATTAGTCATTTTCATTCAATTTTATTTAGTCTAAAAATCATTTTCCTTGTTAGAAAAAATGATCTACCCCTTCATGTACTTTAGCAGTTATATCTTTTTGATCTACCTCTTTCGCCCAAAGGATTATTAAAAATGATTCTTTTCCTATCTTAGCTTTTATGGCTGGCTTCATTTGCTTTTGAACCTATTACTTTTAAGACAATTCTTGTAGAATTATGTTCACACTACTCCTTTGTATTCATCTTCAGTTCCCTGCCCTATATTCCTGATATATATGTACATATACATGTAAATATATGTGCTTATACACGTATCTATGTCTTAGTTGTTTGATGAATTCACTGTGCATCTATGTCAGTTTCTTTAGCCAACCTTCCATTTTCTTCCACATCAGGATTATTTTTCCTTGATTTTCATTGTTACCTTCTTGAGAATTGCCTATTGCTCTTAGGCAGAGCTTCCCTATAGAATTTTCAGCTACAGAATCTTACTTAGGCTTTCTCTGAAGTCTTACAAATCTGCTCTTTCAAAATCTACTTTGGATATTAGTCTGTGCTTACATTTCCTCTCCTTATCATAAATTCTAAAAATGGAATGAATTACTTCCTCTTAAGAATCTCAGTATAAATTCAATAATCAATTCCTTCTTGTTGATTAGAATCAATAGAGAATGGTAGCAAACTTTTTGGACAATAAAACTGAGTACTGAACTGCAGGTGATGACCAGTGAGAACTTAGTATTCAAGTAGGCAAATTATTTGCCAAAGGTCACACAGGTAATAAATAGCAAAGGCAGGATTTAAACCCAAGGTCCATCAAATTCAGATCCAGTATTTTCTTTTTTTAAAAAAAAATTATTATGATTACTTTATAACATATAACTAACTTAGTCTGTTTTTACTGTTTCTAATTAAGGATGCAAAATTCATAGTATGAAACAAAAAATATCTATTTTGTGCATTCATTAATACTAAGATAATTGTCTTAATCAATACAAACATTTATTTTTTTAGGGCAATATTCTTTCAAATAATCTTTTCGAAATTAGTACATTGAAGTTGTTTTCTTCATCTCTTAGAGCAGTTGCTTTTAAATGTTGTTCACTGGAATTCAGCTGCTACATTTAAATACTTTGTTTTACCATAAGGAAAACAAGTGTGGGTACATATAACTGCCCATTTATTGTGAAATTATTTTTATATATTCTTTTGTGATTTTTCATGATACTTCTCTCAAGATAACAGTAATGCATTCACCCTATAAAATTGCCTTTGGAGTTCTAAGGACTTAATAAATTATTATATTATCAGATTTAATGATTTCAGTTAAAAAGCAATTTTACAGTAGGATTGCTATTCTGGTGCTGTGATCACTGAATGAAGAGCACTGATAGTAAGTTACCATTCTTCCATTTGTTATGACATAGCATAAAACCTCTGTATTCTAGTTTAGAAAAATATCCTTTAAAATATTTCCAATCTTAAGTAGAAGAATTAAGATGAAAATAAAGCTTAGGGAAAAATAAGTCTGTATTGTTTTACATGCAAATTTGCAAACAAATGCTTCTCAGATTTTTACTTAATTCACAGATGCACAGAGAAGACTATAACAATTGCACTTATTGTGTACAGAACTCCATTATGCACACCATTTCCTTAAGTGTCTATTACTATGTAAATAAAGTCTTTTGTTTAATTTGCTCTGAGTAAAGAAAAGATGTAGTTATTTATTCTTTTATTTTTATTAATAATTTATAAAATTTTAGTTTATATATTCACATATATATTATATATTATTTTATGTATCTCCAAGCCATATTACTTGGAGATGGAACTCAAGGAACACTGTCCCACCCCTACCACCTCCCACTGTTTGGATGGATCCCTGCAGTGAATTTATGGGCAAATATGATGAAAATTACACAAGATAAAAAGGCCTATATCATACATATATCAATAGAGGTTCATTGATCATCATCACCATCATTGAGGTCATTGATGTATTTGAGTATTAAAGTTTTGGTGTGTTTATACCACAAATCAATCAGATTATATAAGTGGCCAGTCCCTGAGATCCCTGGTTTGGGCCAGTTTTGGGGGGATACTAGTAGAGGATAACATCATTGATTTATCAAGCTACTACTTCCTTGGCTGCTGGAAGGCTCCTGAAAGATGCAGTATGTTATGACCATGGATCTTGTAGGGTTCTATGAGACTGAGTGTTGTGTGACTGGACTAGCACAATAGGAGGAAATCTTTGCATTAGATTTGCCAAACGCATGTCTCTTATATGAAGGAATGAAAAGAACTGATTTGGTCATTGCAATGTGTATCTTATGACCTAGAGTGAAGATGAAGTGTCTTGATACCAGCTTATGTAAATAACAAAGCTATGAATGCTTTTCTTTCAACATGAACTGTCTCAGAAAGATTCTGAGGATCACTAGGCAAGATAAGGTACTAGACACTGAAGTCCATGCTAGAGCTGAACTGCCAACCATTCAAACTATGCTTCAGAGAGTGCAACTCCAATAGACTGGCCATGTTGTTCAAATGCATAATATACACTTGCCAAAAAGACTATTTTATGGAGAATTCGCATGGGGCAGGTGATCACATGATGGTCAGAAGAAGTAATACAAAGACACTCTCAAGGTCTCTCTCAAGAATTTTGGATTTGACTGTGCAACATGGGAGACACTGGCACAGGACCACTCAGCATGCCATGCCCACATTAGAAAGGGTGCTGTGCTCTATGAGCAAAGCAGAAATGAGATGCCGCAAAGTAAATGTAGAATGCGCAAATCTGGAGTATCCACCCCAAATGTTCACGTGAACTATCTGTGCCCAACCTGTGGTAGAGAATTCTGAGCTCATATTGTTCTGATCAGCCACAGTCAGACACACTGAAACTGCACTTTATCATAGTGATGTCATTTTGGTCCTGTTCAAAAATGAAGGACAACAACCAAAAACATGCATATTCCTGTTTTAGTTTATACCTACCTTTGCTATGAAGAACTCTTTGAATATTCATCTCTCATCCCCTTCTGAGGCTGGAAAAAGGTGCAAAACACTTTTTAACATCCTTGAATTGAATTAAAATATGGATCCGAAAGTAAAAATAGGGGGAGGCCTTGAGATATTGGTAATACTTCTCCCTCATATAGTTCAGGGCACATTTAGAAGAAATAAACATTCTTATATATGTTCAATTAAATCATTTTCTTATAACTAAAACCCCACAATGTGCTCAAACATATGGAGCATCTGGAGTATAAACTATTATGTTTCATTGCCTTTCTCACTCACACCTCAACTTTTGGGTTTGCTGAACAGGTACATATCCCCCTGCCCCCAAACCTGTAAAGGAAATGTGGGGAGCATTTGGGGATATGCTAAAGAAATGATGTTATTAGAAGGGTCAATAGGCAATTTTGCCAAATGTTGAGACCCTATGGTACTTGAAAATGGTTCTTAGTTTCAAATGAACAGAAAAATTTGGAGTTGTTTTTCAGCCAATTTTTTTTCAATGAAACATTATTCATGCATGAAATTGTATAGAAGAGTTTCAGAGATGCAGTAGAAGAACACAGCTTTTGCTAGTCTGGCACTTTAAAATAGTCTGGAAAGTTGGAAATGGTGGTAGATCAGCTTATTGTTGAGTAATTAAACTTTATGTAGGAATGTAAAACAACCTGTGACCTGGGAGCAGTCCTATAGGAAATGTTCTTTTTTTAAATCATCTGAACTAGGGTTTTTTGACACAAAACATGTTAAATTAATCTGTATGAATTTATAAGGGAATAGAGATTTCTTAACAAAAATAAATGGTAAAACTAAGTGTAACAAACCCATTGAATTACATATATATATATATATATATATATATATATATATACATAATTAGTATCCAACAATCCGTTTCTTTATTACAAATTCTCTTGTATCAATATAAACATTGATGTGTATTTAATATCCTTTTAAAATTACTCTTCAAGATAATAAAAAAGTAAAAGGATCACATGTACAAAAATATTTATAGCAGCTCTCTTTTTGTGGTGGCCAAGAATTGGAATTGAGGGTATGCGCATCAATTGGGGAATGACTAAACAAATTGTGGTATATGAATGTAGTGGAATATTATTATTCCATAAGAAATGGTAAGCAGATGGACTTCAGAAAAACTTTGAAAGACTTGCATAAACTGATGCTGAGTGAAGTGACCAGAACTGGAAGAGCACTATACAGTTATGCACTGACCAACTTTGTTAGACTTAGCTCTTCTGAGCAAGGCAATGATCTAAGACAATTCCAAAAGACTTACGATGGAAAATGCCATCCACATCCAGAGAAAGAACAATCGAGTATGAATGCAGATTGAAGGATGCTATTTTCTCCTTCCTTTGTTGTTTTTTTTTTGTGTTTATTCTCATTTTTCCCATTTTGTTCTGATTCTTATTTTACAACTTGACTAATGTGGCAATATGTTTAATATAATCATACTTATATAGCCTACATCAGATTGCATGCCATCTTAGGGAAGAGGGAGGGAAGAGAGGGGGGAAATTTTAAACTCACAATCTTACAAAAGTGAATGTTGAAAACTAAAAATAAATAAATAAAAATAAAGTTACTCTTCAATTTTTATCACTTAATATATTAACCCAAGAAAAATGAACACAAACACCTTCTCTACAGAATTATATAAACCTTTCCTAATTTTGGTTGGTAATAATCCATTTGTGATAAGAAAATTAAATGTTCGGAGTTTATAATAACCCCATATATTCATTTCACTTCAGTTGAATTATTTTTATACCAATTTTATTACTGTAGGGAATCCTCAGTAAGGAAATTCCTTCTACTGATGTAGATCACAATTCATCTATCATTAGCTTGTCTCATGTTATTGCTTTGGGCATTGAGAAATTAAGTGAGTTCTTGGAGTCTGAAAGCTAATATTCATCAGAGATATAGCTTGAACCCTAGTAATCCTGACTACAAGTCTGGCCTCTATTCACTATGCCATAGGCTATCAAAATTAAACATTGCTGGTATTTAATTATCTTGCCATAATCAAATTAAAGAATTAATCTCGGTGTTGAAAGCTATCATACCTTTTCTTTGATTTCTATCTCTAACATCCTCATGTTCTGTTTGGACACCTTTTGTTTAGTCCTATTATAATGATACATCAAAGTATCAAATGGCTTCAACAAGACATATGTGAGGTTATGTATAGTTGTATTTTCTACATAGCAGTGATTTCTCTGACATCTCTAGATAGATATCTTCAAACTGATTTTTCAGCACAATATGTGACTTTTTTTTTTTTTGCTTATTTTTAGAGATGGCTGATCAGCCAGTATATATCATAAAAGTGTCTTGTAAACCACTTCTTATCTTTTTTGGTATATAAAACTAAGAAACAGCTTCATTTTTAATATTTCTCTAGTGTCTGTTTCTAACTTACAGGGCAACAATCACAATAGGATTTTATTGTGCATATTTGCAGTTACTCCCCTTACATAGTGAGGAGCATAACACAGACTTCACATTTGTATAGAATAAAGAGTACAACTAGTCTGATGCTGTGGATTAGAACTCATACTGACAGAAGAGGCTATCTTTTCCCAGTACTGCTTGAGATTGAGTAGTTAATTCTTCATTCTAGTCAAGAAACCGAGATCTTATAATTTTTTTTTTGTCCTTGCCTCTAGCCTAAGTCATTTCTTAACCACCCCAAGAAAGGAAAATAAGCTACAGAATACAAATGGGATTTCTCTTATATCAACTAAGATTAGAGCACTGGCTGGCTTACTTACTTGTAGAGCAAGGGGAAAATGGATATATTCTTTAAAAAGCAAAAAGGACAAGGAGAAAATAAGAGAAAAGAAAAAGAGAAATCTAAAAAAAGAAAGCCAGTGGAGCTGGCAGGATAGTAGAAATGACCCACCTCTATCATAACTGGTACACTTCATCTAATGACATTCTGAACGTTTCCTTAATGACTGCAGCTCCATATCACTGCCTGCGTCTAAATTTTAGATTGTGCCTTTAGCTACAAGACAAGAATGCCTGGTCTCTGGCATATATGTCAGGTACCTTCACAATTTCAATATTATAGCCAGTAGCTTGATTATTCATATATAAAAGGCAATCATTCAGTTCTCTGATCCCTACTGTAACCTTAACCATTTTACTTATTTCACAATCTTTTTCTTTGTTCCTTTGAGTCCAGGTGAGGTCTTCTAACCAGATGATGATGTGTTTTCAGCCTAACTGATCTCTTCCTACAGGTATGTGAAGGAAAAAGAAACAGTTTGGTAATAAGTATTCTGATCTGTAGATCTTCCACAAGGCCTAGCCTGGGGCAAGGAGTCTTGTAAAATTGACTATAAAGAAAAATCTGTGATTTCTGTAGATCCTTGAATGTTGTAGCATACTAACTCTTGCTGATCTGTGCATTTCAAATTCATGCTGTGAATTTTGTATGTACTAAAATTCATTTCATTTATTTTTAATGATATTAATATTTTTAAGTTGTAATGAAATAGTGCTTACATTTTCCAGGGATATTTTCATTTTCAAAATAGTATATTAGGTGGAATTTGAAAAGATAAAGTACAAATGTTTGAAAATGAGCATTTGAATGGCTTAGCTTTTTTTTTCATTGTGTCTGGACTCTTGGCAACAGAAATTACTCATTTCTTCTCTGTGGATAATGTAGAAAGCTTTTCAACAACAGCACCCATGAAAAGCTTTGACATTTTGGATACATACTCTGGTGTTAAGGAGGAAAGCTGCACTTTAGATGGTGGGATGCTTGGGATGTTACGCGGATTTGGGCTCTTCCATTGTTATCTGTGAAATTTGGCTTCACTGTTGCTCCTTTCTAAAACATTTAGTTTAGCAAGTATCAAGGCCAGATAATAAAGGAAAGTGGAACACTGGCTTTACTTCAGTTTGAGTATTTATCTATCAAAATTATGCCACCAGGGGCTGCCATAGCTATTATATTTATAAAAATCCATAAAGGTTATCTCTTGGTTTACAGGGCACAAGGACATTCTCTGGTTATTTTATGCCACTGGGCAACCCAAGATGAGGGAGTAAAATATCCATTAACCAATATTATGCTTTTGATAAAGAAGATTTTATTTTTTCAACAGACTACTCAGCAGACTTCAACCATAGCAGAGATATCAAAATGTCATGCTTGGCAGAAAAACTGGAATTTTCTTTGGGATTGGTAGGATGGTTCCATGAGTTGGCTGGGCAGTGAAGTATGGTGAAAGACTGTTTTCAGTGCATTCAGGAAACACTTCAGGGACCTGGAAGCCTACCTAGCAATTTCAAATCTTGGAGTCAGACTTATTAAAATAAAAGCAGGAATGGTTGAATGTGATGCTTTTTGGGTACACTTGCTGAGATATTAATATTCACAGTTAATCTACCAGAGTCTTTGTGGTCAAGAACAGCAAATGAATACCTACATCTGCAAGTGAGATTTTCAATGGAAAGGCTATAGATTTTTCAAAGTAGAGGAACTGTGAGGTAGTATAGTAGAATGAAAGGAGCATGGGTTTTGACATTAGGCAAGTTGTTTCAACATTCAGCAGAAGGCTTAAGCTTACTCAGCTGTAAAATAAGAGGGTTGAAATAAATGGCCCCTGAGGTATCTTCCAGTTCTTGCTCTAGGATCCTATGATCTGTAAGCCCATGAATTTTTGCTACATACAATGCCAATTGTCAACTGAGAGTCTGATGTGTTTGTCCTTCATTTTCAAAGAGGACCGTGATATCAGGGAGATGATAGGACTTGCACCTGACTTTGATTTGAGTGTGGGAAGACTGTGCAAGGTCATCAGACTCACTTTGTCCTCCATAGCCATCTGGGTCCAGTGGCCAGATATTCATCATGACTTTTGGAGATGACCCAGAATACAATGGGAGGCCCTAGAGACTCTGGCCCTTTTAGGGTAAAGTCTCCACAGATTCTTAATTTGAGTGAGATAATGTCCATTCAGTGACTAGGTCTCTTTAAAAAATAAGTCAAGGGATGGCCCCTTTAATTAAAAAAAATCAAACTGGGAGGGGAAGACCCTGAGAGACTACTTGAAAATTTAACGAGATAAATAGATATAGAGTGTAAATAGACAACTCATTCCGTAGATAATTTTCACATGGGTAATCATTTATTTGCTATCTGCTTAAAAAAGAATCAGTTTGTATTTTGTATTTATTAGTTTACTTGGTACATACCATTTCCATAATCTCCTGGTTCTTTTCTTAAAGAGAGTATTCAGGACACATAGGCATGAGGCTTTTTCTGTTTCTTAATCTTGAACTATATTTTCCAACATGTATTTTGTTGCTCTGTACTAAGCCAACCTTTGTGTTTAATCTATCATGCTGGATTAACTTTTTGGTGAGGTGGGGGAGTTTTAGAGAAGTTTTAGTGGAATTTTTTGTCACCTTTGGATGTATGATAAAGACAATTTGATTTGACTCTTTATATGGCTCTTTGAAGATAACTTATGAAACATTAGTATGAGTGTTTGAAGTACTTCTGGTGTAAGGGCTTCCTGAACCCTTTTCAGGTCTCTTTATCCACCTTTGGTGTCTACCTGGTTCTCAACCCTCACCTGTGGCTCCAAAAAGCTGTAGAATGCTCAATGGCTACAACCAGATGAACTGTCTTAACAGATGAGCTAAACCAGGTTTAGAGTAACCAAAGGGACTCAAATCTTTTGGCGAGTTCGGGGGATTTTTACCTGAGGCACTTGAAGACTTCCCTTTGTAGGATGGGCAAATGAGAACAATCTGTTCCAATGGGCATGGAAGTGGCTGAAGGACATGCTGTGAAGCACTTAGAGCTTGCTCAGACATTTAAGACTCCAAGATCATCTAGCGCATCCTGGGTCATCCCCAGTTATGTTGACTTTTGTCCTGTCACTAGACTTTGATGGCTCTGGAAGAGAGAATGAGGCTGATGACTTTGTGTAACTCTGCCTCAGAAAAGCCAATTTACACACAAGTGATGGCATCACCCTATGATGTCACTGGTCCTCTGAAAATGAAGGACAAACCATTTATATCGTATGATTTAATTTCTAATGAAAAAGTCTGTTTATATCACTACGCAACAAAATGAAATAAGGAAAAAAGACAAGTGAAGAAATAACCAAAGGCCATGAGCAAAGGATTTGAGATATCAAATGCTAATTCATAACAACCAAATCATAATCATTTAAAAATGACAGTGTCCCTTGAAAAATACCTATAGAACTTTGGACCTGGAGTAGTTATGATACTTGGCTTATTTTTCATAGTTTTTGCTAACTGTTTTGCAAATATTTGTTATCGTCAATATAGTAATGTAATTTTAAAAATCTATGCATTGGTTTCCTTTTTAAATTACAGAATCCTCATGAAAAAGGATTGCATTTTCCTAGTTCTTTTCAAGTTCCCCAAATACCTTTGTCAATACTTTCGTACCTCCCCTGGCACTCAAATTAGACCCTCTAAAGTGAAATAAAGACAATTGAGTAAAAGAAATTTAATGAATATTCCTTTTTGTTAGATTTTCAAAAGGAATTACATGTTGTAGTGAGCTTCAGATCTGTCACTTGTCAATATTTATATGCAGGTTGCAGAATTAGTGTTATTCCTTTTGAAGTAACAGCTGTAGCTGTAGCTGGTAATTTTGGAAACTTGGGCAAGTTTTGCAAAAGCTCCCCTCTCCCTCCTCCCAGCAAAGAGCATAAAATATGCATTAAAATAGATTGAAAAGGACAAATCCTTTTGGGGCAGTGTCAGTGGGTGGAACAGGAACCCTGGGACATGAGGAAGATGCTACTGGAAAAAAGCACATCTCAGAAATTTGGGATGTAGGTTTTCTAAGAAATTCTCATGCTATAGTGAGCTACCGATGTGTTAGTTATAGGTACCAGGAATCTATGTAGGAGAGGTCAGTAGGGGTACATTTTAGTCATGACTGCTAGAGCGTGGAAATAGCTTTTAGCTAATTACCATGGTAGCTTAGGTGCTAAACTAAACTGTTTCTATGTAGTTGAAAGAGTATAAGCATTGCCAGCATGTTCTAAATATTTACAGAGGCTCTTTCTCTGGTGGGCAAGAACTGGAAATTGAGGAGATGTCCATCAATTGGGGAATGGCTGGACAAGTTGTGGTATATGAATGCGATAGAATATTATTGTGCTATAAGAAATGATGAATAAACTTCAGAAAAATATGGAAGGACTTATATGAGCTGATGCTGAGTGAAATGAGCAGAACCAGGAGAACATCATACACAGTAAGAACCACAGTATGTGAGGACTGTTTCTGATAGACTTAGCCCTTCATAGCAATGCAAAGAACTAAAACATTCCCAAAGGACTCAAGTCAAAATACCATCCGCATGCAGAGAAAGAACTATGGAATCAGAACACAGAATGAAACAGGGCATTTTCTCTTTTGCTATGTTTTGGTTTGGTTTTTCTCATGGTTTCTCCCATTTCTTCTAATTCTTCTATGCAATATGACTAATGTGAAAATGTGTTTAATAGGAATGTAAGTGTAGAACCCATATAAGATTGCATGACCTCTTGGGGAGTAAGAGGGAAGGGAGGGAGAGAAATTGTAAAACTTTTGGAAGTGATTGTTGAAAACTGAAAACAAATTAATTAAATTAAAAAAAAGACATCACCCTGTAATGTCATTCATCCTCTTCAAAAGAAACGATGAAGCCCTTTTTCAATATTGTTGTGAGACTCAAAATAGTATTTGTAAAGTGCATTGCAAAACCTAAAGCCCTTTATAAATTATAATTTTATTATTTTCCCCTGGGAGTATCCATGCAATGAAATAAAATTGCATTTTGACTAATATTTATATGCAACTTCCAAGATGAATACAGAAGCCTTAATGATTGTACCTAAGTGCATCTTTATCTTTTTTCTTTTGTGGGGTGGAACTCAAAGCAATTAAATGAACATTGGCAACTTTATTTAGAACCTTGGCAATGTAGAAGAATTGGTATGATCCGTGATATTCAACTCACTCAATACACTGTATACCGCTTTCTTTTATCTGGAAATCTTCTGGAGCTCTCTTTGCAAAAGCAGAGCAACAAATCATTTATTGAGTTGCTGTAATGATAATTTTATCCTTCACAAGGTGGAGGGATCATAGAGAACAGAAGAGGTATAGTAGTACTAGAGAAAGGTGTTTTTAAAAAAGGGGAAGAGAATGGAATCTCTTGTAGATCAGAGAGCTTGACCTCAATTCCTGGCAAAATTTTGTCGTGTTTTTAAAGACGTGGTTGGTGAATAGCTAGAAAAGGTGTCAATAATCAAAAGAACCAATGTACTTATTAAAAATGGCACATGTGAGATTACAAACTATTCTTTTTTTTTTAATTGAAAGGACTACTCAACTGGTTTATCTGGGAAATTCTTCAGACAGAGTTTACCTAGATTTTAATAAAGTATTCAATAGAAAGTATTCAATTCAAAATATTCAGTATTCAGTGTGGGAGAGACAATAGTACAATTAAAAAAGTAACCAAATTAGATTAAATTAGATCAAATTAATAACTTTTATCAGTACATTTATTTCTTTTTTCCCAACCCACTCCTTATTTTTCCTTAATCTTCCTTTTAATTTTTAAATTAAATTTTATATATAGTTCCAAATTCTCACCTTTTTCTATCTTCTTCCTCTTTCATTGAGAAGACAGGAGAAATAGAAACCTTTACAAATATGCATATTCATGCAAAACACATTTCCATTTCCATTTCTGAATGTTTCTCCTCCCCTATCTGTAATAAGGAAACAAACAATAAAATCCAGTTCATCAAAGCAAAACACATTTGACCATATCTGACAGTTTTGTACCTATCTATAGTTCCCAGTCTCTACAACGAAGAGAGGGAGATTCATTTTCTCACATCTCTCAGGCCAAGTGTGGTTAACAGAGTTAATCAACTTTATTTTGTTGTGGTTGTTGTTCTTTTCTATGTATATTGTTGTCATTGTGTATGTTGTTTTCCTACTTTTACTTACTTTATTCTGCCTCAGTGGAGATGCAGCCTGGCAACCACTCCTACAAGTGCTGTGGTTAACCTCCATTGAAGACCCAGAAAAGAAGGCTTTTGTCACCAAATTCCTTGACACTTTTAGATGATTTAACATAAGAAACTGATATTATTTTATCAGTGTAAATGACACGAAAGAAGAGACATTACCATCTGTTAAAGTGCTGCACTCTTAGGAATATGGGACCTTTCCATCTCACTTGAAGCTAAAATCTTCCATATGTGTTATATTTCTCATTAGAATGTGATCTCCACAAGAACAAGGGCTGTATTTTTCTATTTTTATTCTCAGTGCTTACACTGTGCTTTGACATAGCAAGAGTTTAATAAATCTTTATTTATCCATTCACTCATTCATCTATTCATATAGCTTCCCATGGTGCTCTGGATTCTTCATATTTGTTGCTTTTATGGTGCAGCAATGTTCTGTGACATTTATGTATCACAATTTGACTAGCATTCTTCAATTGATGGGGAAACTTCTTTTGCAACAGTACAATTTGATGAACTGAAAAGTGTTTGAATAGCTCAACATTTCATGCCATCCATTGTTCCATAAAGACTTGGAATGAGGACTTCAGTGGAGTGTTCAAGGGATTTATTATTTGTTGGTTATTCCAGTGTTGGTTAATATTGTCATCAATGATCCGAATAATGACATACGTGACATTCTTGGAATTCCTTCCACAATGTTGGAAGGAATGCCTAATACCTTGATAACAAATTTTGAATGCAAAAAATTTTGGCAGGTTTAGAACATCATTTTAACTCTGATAAATTGAAATTTAAAAGAGATAGATATGCAGTTTTACAGTAACATTCAAAAACTTAACTTTACAAATTGAGGAAGCATGATTAAACAGTAGTTTTGTTTTCTGCTCTTTGTTTTTTGTTCCTGAAAAATAGATGCAGAGTATTCAGGAAAAAGGAAGTGATGGCTCTTTTGTTTTCTGCCATGGTCAGACCACATCTGGAGTTTTCTATTTAATTCTGGTAACCACAATTCAGGAAAAACATCAGGAACCTTTAGGGTATACCAAGAAGAGCAGCCAGGATGTTGAAGGACCATGAGATGATGAGAATGTTCCATAAGAATGGATTGAAGGAATTTGAAATGATTGATCTGTAGAAGAAAAGACTTAGAGGGACCTCACATCTATATCCAAGTGTATTTTATAAAGTATTTAAAGAACTGACTTGTAGAAGACAAAAGCCTTGCCCTCTACGTCCACAGAGGGCAGGACTAGGAGCAATGGGTGAAAGTTGCAAAGAAGCCAAATTCTATATGTAAATGAAAACTTATGTTAACAATTAAATCTCTTTCACAATGCAATGGGGCATGTTGACAAGGCAGTAGAATCGTGGTTGAGATTGACTGAGAATCTTCAAGCTAAGGATGGATCACATTTGTTGGAGAGCATTGTGATAGGTGATAAATGACGTCTTTTCCAACTGTGAAATTTGGAGACAATAAATGTCTGTTGAATTGTAATAACAAATCAAATTTGGATACTGATAGTATGTTTTTTTTATTTTATCATTTTTATTGTTGATTTTGCAGTAATAGAGACTTTTAATACATTAGAGTTATCTCTGACACTTCTTTTCCCTTTACTCTACACATTTGGTTGAAAGATTTTTGCCTCCTCAATATCTCTTGTGTCCCTTGAATTCTACTCACATTGGCATGATTGTAATTCAGGTCCTCAATATCTTTCATATGGAGCTTTGTAGTAGCTTTTAAACGATTCCTCAGGATTTCAGTCTCCCATCTTCAACAGATCCTTCATACAGTTGCCACTTCCCAAGGGCATTAATCTGATCATGTCAGTACCTTGATCAAAATCCTTCAGTGGCTTCCTGTTAACCTAATAAAAATAAAATTCCTCAGCTTGAAGTTATCTACATTCTGTTTCAAACCTGCCTCTTAGTCTTGAGTCACGCTATTTTATTCCATCTACACCAAATTCTAGCCAAACTGATCTGTTATTTATTTCCAGGTATGGTCCACCTATTCTTGATTTCTCTTAATTTGATCAGGTCATTTTCTATGCCTTGAAATAAGAACTTAGCTTGGTACCTGGTATAGAGTAGAATGAATGTTTATTAATTGACTATAGATTGATTAAAATTGTTCTTTATATATCTCTTCCTGTTGAATTTTTTTCATTCTCCAAAGCCTGCCTCTGATAGAACTTCCCTCATGACAATTTCTCTTGTATACTTTGTGTATATTTTTTACTCATCACATTTTCTTTGTGTATGCAATCTGTAGAAAATATTACCCCATAAATTCTTGTTGGGAGGAGAATTTTATTAGATTTTTTATCTTTGTAAACCCAGCACAAATAATAGGGAATTTTTTTTTGTCATTTTGCTGATTTTATTTTCTTCTTGAGCTGTAATTTCAACAGTGTAGGCAAAACCTGATTTAGAAACTCTGGCACTAAGGATCAGAAAAAGTCCAAAGCAATTTGAAACTATTCCCCAAAAGGCACTATACTGTGTCTACCCTTTGACCATTATACTACTACTACGTCTATTCCCTAAGGAGATCAAAGGAAAAGGAAAAGGACTCATGTATATAACAGTATTTATACTAACGTTTTTTTTGACAGGACAGTGTATTGACTAAGAAATGGAATTGCATGGAGTACCCCCTCATTGTGGAAGGAGTAAGGAAATTATGCTGTATTCTTAACAGAATATTATTACATCAAAAATATGATCAGATCTTTCAGAAAAACTTGGGGAAATTTGTATGAGGTCATTCAAAGTGAAATGAGCAAAGCAAAGCAAGAATTTCATGCAATAACAAAAACATTGTAATGACAAACTAAAAAAATTAAGATCTCTAATCAATACAATGACCAACCTGGATTTCAGAGGACTAATGATAATGCATGCTACTTACCTCCTGGCAGGAGAGTGATAGACTCACAATGCATTTTGGGGCATGGCCAATGAGGGAATTTTCTTTGCTTGACTGTGTAATATTTTCTAGAAGTACATTTTTTTTAAATTTTATTTTTCATTTTTAACACAGTTTATAACAGATAAAACAATTCAAACTTTTGGTCAGGTGATGCTTCTTTTTAAAGCATTTACAATATGGACCACAAAAGAATTTTTTTTAAACATTAACCAACTGAGACACAAATAATATTTACATTTGCTGACTTCACAAGCTCTTGACCTAATTGTCTGCACAGTATTACTAAGAATTAAATGACTCTAACTTGTTGTTGGTCTAAAGTCCTAAGCCTAATAGCTTAATGTGAGACTTAACCTCAGATGTTCTCCAACCAATGATCTATAATTCAATAGATCTGGTATTAAGCTCACAAATCTTTTGACTATAGGAAATTGCCATCAAGAGCAGGGACATTATAGGGAAACAATATCTCCCCAACTTCATGTCAGTTCCAGGCAGGAGTAGATTGTCAACTTGCATTCAGTCAGGCTTAAAGTCTGCCAGGTGTCAGTGGGAAAATTGAGTCAGGATAATCCTACCTTAACCCAGGCTGAACAGCCACTCTCCCACCCTTCCCATGAGATCACCTGTTGCAGTTCATACCAGCATCTCACAGGCTTACTGGCATCATGAAGTGCCTTTCTTGCTATCTATATCTGGAGTTAGACTCAGAAGAACAGTCACTTAATAGTCCCATAGCATCTAAAAATAGCAAGTTCCAATAACCAGGTTTCAAATATGATTATAATTTCACTTTGGCTAAGGAACATCCTTTGAGGCAAATCTTAAGTAGCTTACATGCCTTTCTATACATATTCTAATTCCTGATTAAATAGCAATCATAAAATCAAATTTATCATCAAAACCTTAACTTTTCCATCAATGCAAAATTTTTACCCGAGGTTACATTTCTCTGGGAAATTTAGACTAAAATTCTTTTTCCCAAACTAAAGGTGTCATTGATTTATTCTCACTAATTAATTCAATCAATTGTTTTAATACTAATTGCTTTTACCTCACTTTGTAACATGTCCAATTTTTCTCCCCATCACTCCCCTCCCTCTGCTTCCTAATACCTTGCATTCTGATTACTCCTTCCCTCAACGTAACCTACCTTGTATCACACCCCACCCTTCCCTTATCCCTATCTTATCTCTTTTCTTGTAGGACAAGATAAATTTCTATACCCCATTCCCTATATTTCTTATTTCCCAATTATGTGCAATAAAAATTCTCAACAATCGTTGCTAATACTTTAAATTCCAACTTCTCTCCTCTCCCATTCCCTCCTCAACCCTGCTGGGAAGGCAAGCAATTCAATACAGACTAAATATATTTTGTTTTGCAAAAGACTTCCATAATAATCATGTTGTGTAATACTGACTATATTGTCCTCTGTCCTACTCTATCCCCTCTTATTTTCCCCCCTCAATTGACCTTGTCTCTTCTAGAAAGTGTTTATTTCTAGTAACTCCCTTCTCCCATTTGCCCTCCCTTGTATCATTCCCCTCACCCCACTTGTCAACTCCTCCCTTACTTTCCTGTGGTGTAAGATAGATTTTCATTTCAAATTTAGTGAGCATGTTATTCCCTCCTTCAGCCATATGTGGAGAGAGTAGTTTCACTTATACCCTTTCCCCTTCTCCCTTTTCTCCTCCATTGAACAAGATTTTTCTTATCTCTTTTATGAGTGATAGCCTGCCCTGTTCCATTTCTTTCTTTCTCCTCCTGGTATTTCCTCCTTCATCCCTTAATTTTTATTTTATTTTATTTTTTTGTGTGGATATCATCTCTTCTGATTCAACACAGCCCGTACTCTCTGTTTATATATGTGTATGTGTGTGTGTGTGTATGTATGTGTATGTACAATCTCTCCGTCTATCCAAATACTGAGAAAAGGTTTGAGTTATAAATATTTTCTTTCTATGTAGTAATGTAAACAGTTCAGTTTTAGAAAGTCTCATGATTTTTCTTTTCTGTTTACCTTTTCATGATTCTCTTGATTCTTGTGTTGTAAAGTCAAATTTTCTACACAGATCTGGTCTTTTCCTCAATATGAATGATTGAAAGTCCTCTGTATCATTGAATGACCTTGAATTCCTTTGAGGTATTATACTCAGATTACCTGGGGTAGGTGATTCTTGGTTTCAATCCCAGTTCCTTTGACCTCTGGAATATTCCACTCCAAACCCTTTGATCCCTTAATGTTGAAGCTGCCAGATCCTGTGTTATTCTGATTGTATTTCCACAATATTCAAATTGTTTCTTCCTAGCTGCTTGCAGTGTTTTCTTCTTGATCGGGGAACTCTGAAATTTGGCCACAATATTCCTAGTAGTTTCTCTGTTTGGGTGTCTTTCAGGAGGTGATCAGTGAATTATTTCAATATTTATTTTGCCCTCTGGTTCTATAATATCAGGGAGTTTTCCGTGATAATTTCATGGAAGATAATGTCTCAGCTCTTTTTTTGATAGTGACTTTCTAGTAGTGCCACAATTTTTAAATCGTTTCTCCTGGATCTATTTTCCAGGTCAATTGTTTTTCCAATGAGATGTTTCACATTATCCTCTGCTTTTTCAAACATTTGGTTTTGTTTTCTAACTGCTTGGTTTATCTCATAGTCATTCATTTCCCTGAACTCGGTTCTCTCAATGAATTATTTTGTTCAGTGAACTTTTGAGCTTTCTCCTCCATTTGGTTAATTCTGCTTTTTAAAGCCTCCTTCTCTTCATTGGCTTTTTGGACCTCTTTTTCCAATTGAGTTAGCCTCTTTTTAAAGCTGTTATTTTCCTCAGCATTTTTTGGTTCTCCTTTAGTAAGCTGCTAACTAATTTTTCAAGCTCTTCTATTGCCTGAGTCTAATTTAAGTTCTCTTTGGAGTCCCTGGAGGCAGGGGCCTTGACTTTCTCTGACAGTATGCCTTGTTCTTCCTCATGCCAAAGGATGGGGGGAGATACGTGTTTCCCAAGAAAGTAACCTTCTTAGTCTTATTTTTTTTCCCTTTTTGGGCATTTTCCCAGATAGTTACTTCACTTCTGAGTTTCCTCTCCACAACCACCGTGCCTCCATTTCTAAAAAGTCAGCACTGAGGGCTGAGATTCAGATGAGCTGCTCCAATCCCTTAGGTGCCTTAGGTGGGGGCAGGGCTGCTATTCACTGTGAGATTAAGATCAGCTGCTCAGATGAGGGCAGGGCAGCCACAGAGGGCTCAGTTCCCTCAGGGGCTTGAGACCTTCAATAATGGATACAGGTGCTGCCTACCTGGAGAGCCCTGTCTGCTGCTGCCTCTACTGCTGCCACCTGAGAAGGCCCAGAGTTATGGGGACACCCTGCTCCCTTCTCAAAAAGATGAAAAGCACCCTCTCACTGACCTTTGGCACCTGTAGGTTGAGGGATCTGCGCTGCCACTGGAGATTCTGTCCCTGAAGCCTGCTCGGTTCTACTCCTCCCAGTGCTGTGTGGCCAAAACTGAACTGGGCTCTGCTCCACATCCATCCAGTGCGACAGACCTTTTCTGTTGGTCTTTCAGGTCACCCTGGGCTAGAAATCTCTTCCACTCTGTTGTTCTGTGGCTTCTGCTGCTCTAGAATTTGTTGAGAGTTCTTCTTTACAGGTATTTTATGGGCTGTGGTATAAGAGCTAGTGTATGCACATCTTTCTACTCCACAATCTTGGCTCTGCCTCCCATTTTTTTTTCCAAAATGGGAGTAAGTAAGGAAAAGGGAAAGTAAATAAATTAATGTTAATTGTAAAAAAAAAAAAAAGTAATGTAATTCTTAGTAGTTTCCTTTAACGACTTAGTAATTTCCTTTAATCATAGTCTCAATTGTTGTATCAAAATTGAGTCCTGTAACATTATTCATAACTATGCATACATTTTAAATTTTGAAATATTCAGTTAAAATACAGAATATTTTATAGTCAGAAATGCCACCATACAGTTCTGTGCATGCATAGTCCTTTAGATCCAGTTAGTTGCCAGATAGCAATTACATTTACAAAAAGGATAACTATAAGATTTTTCTTTATCGCACTGTCCTTCTGTTTTTTGAAAATATAGCTTGCTTTTTGCTCTGTGGTGACCAAACTTAATATGCTTTTTGCTAGTATATTTACTAGGTTAGAATTGGGAAAAATATTTCTTTCTACTTTAATTATTTCATAGAATCACTGAATTTTGGAGATGTGAGGGACCTTACAGATCACCTACTCAAACATATTCTGTTTACACAGGACAAAACTGAGGCTCAAAGAGAGAAAGTGACTTGTTCAAAATTACATAATCTTAGAGCTGTAACTAGCGCCAAGATCTCTTGCTTCTTGGGGGATGGACAATAATCTTCCACAGAGAATCAATGTTTAAAGGGCCTTCTAAAATATCTTACATATAGAAGGCACTCAATAAATCTTGAATGAATGAATACACAGCCAATTCCTGTTAAATTTATCCTTGCCTGGCCATTATTGGAAGCTTCACTAATTTGTCAATGTGATTAGAGTACTATTTACCTTACTGACACAATAATCTAATAAAGTGAGTGAGCTAATAAAATGTTCTGACATGTCTAATTTACAATGAGGTATGATAGCATATAAATTAAGAAAATCATGTCTAATGTTTACAAAATATTGTTGGGTCCTTGAAAAATTAGGGGACCAGAAACCCCTGCTACAAATAACTAATTGTACCATTCAAGGCTGTTCCCTGAGTTGGCCCATGAACAGAGGTCTGATGCATGCCAGCCATTCGTCCTTTTCCTCTGTATTCTTCCTTGTTGTTGCCTCTTCCTGGTAAAAGGCAAGCTGTAAGGGACCAGCACTATGCCAAATAGTGTATAATGCAGTGTGTGTGTATATGTATGTATACATATAGGTATTTGTATATATATATATATATATATATATATATATATATGTATATTATATATATGATATCATATATTTACTGATGTATGGAAGTACAGTTATTATTGACTCCTACACTTAGAGAATGCATATTATATCATAATCATTCTGAATTCTGTAATTGTTTTATAAGTCAAGCCTCACACTAAGAGAACAGATACAGCTTATTCTTTTAATTTAATTGGATTGTATTTCAGTTTCATAATGCCTTACTTGGAATGAGAGGGATGGGAAAAGTGATAGGGTAACTATATTTCTTATTAGCTTGATGATTACCAGCTGTTAATGCATTTTTTCTAAATTAGGTATTTTATTAAAATAGATTTAGTATTTCAATATGTGTATGAAGACAGTAATTGTAATATGATGGAATAGCAATGCTATGCTTATTATTTCAGTGAAATACATGGATTTGATTTTATATCAAAGATGAGATTGTTTCTCTTAGATATCTCAAAATCTTTATCTAATGCTCAGCTAATTATTTTGACAGGGGTCTGATTGATGTTTGTTTTCCCATGTAAATAAGTTTGTAGAAAACATGATAACTGTCTTCTAAATAAACATTTCATAACTGATCCTTATCTCCACTAAGAGATTTAGTAGTTTGTGAATGTGTACAATTTGTAAGCACTAAAAATATTATTTTCTCCTATTATTTTAAATGTTGGTGTTAGAAATGTTGCTTGGAGTTTCAAGACCCATACCTCTCCTAGACCCTCACACCAATCTCAGTGTGTGTGTTTGTGTGTGTGTGTGTGTGTGTGTATGTGTGTGTGTGTGTATGTGTGTGTGTGTGTGTGTGTAATATTTGACATTTTTCAACCTTGCCTTCTTTTTTATAACCATTTCCTCTCATATCTTCCATTTCAGGCTCTCTTGATTCTGTACTAATCAAGCTCCTCCTTAACTCCTCTTCCCTTCAGTATATCTTAACTATGGGCACTTTTCAAGATTCAGTTCTCAAGTTATCTCTACTCTTCTGTCCACATGCTCTTCCTCAATAGCCTAGTTCCTCTCAAGACCCTACCTATCACCTTTATGACTCAATAGTATCAGTCTCTACCCCTATACTTTTTAAGAACTTCCATCTGCTTGTCTTCAGTTGTTCACAGTGTGTTTCCTCTTCAGTGACCTGCTGTCACCTCAAATTTAATTTGAGGCCTAACTCATCAGCCTCCTGACAAAATTTACTTCCCTGGCTGTAACATCAATATGATATTCACAGAATCTATGGCAGCCATGAATATCCTGGCTCCATTCTGAATTGTGAAATACAACAGATTTTCCACATGAAAGACAAAACCAAAACTTTTATTCAGACACCAGAAAGCCAAATCCATCATAGCAACAAAAATCTGTACACAATAACAATGCACAGAACCACACCATCCCCAAGCTTTCCCCCTGCTAGGCTTCCCACAAACCAGGTCCATTAAATAAATCACAAGCTGGCTCCCTTAAACAAATTTATAAATAAGCTTTTTTACTCATGCTAGCCAGCTGCCTGCTTGACTTCATCCTTCCTAGCTCTAACCAAATTTTCTCTCAGCTCTACTCTAGCTCTGCCTCTTCCTGTTCCATGTAACTTAGACTTAACTTAGATATGACTCAGTCTTCCATGTGACTTAAGCAGGTCACATGGGCCTATTAACAGATGGGAAATATCTTTCCTTTATGAAGAAAAATTATTTTAACAATAAGCAAAATGCATGATCAATACATCTGCTTATTTTCCCATTTCTATCAGAATATCACTATTTGCCAAATTCTCAGGTTTCAAAGCTTGAAGACATCTTTAACACCTTTCCTCTCCCAGTTTGACATTGTCAACTAGTCACTACATTGGATCCTTACTTTCTCTCCATGCTGCCCCCATTTTGGTTTCAAACGTAATCAAAGAGTCCTATATTTACACTAGAAGAGATTTCAGGAGCCATCTCATTCAATTTCTTCTCAGTTTGTCAGGGAGGAAATGGATCCAGCTAAGCCTAATGATATATTCAATGGCTAAGAGACAATAAACATCAGTCTAATGGTTGCAGTCGTTCTAACTGGACCTTATTAAGGGGATTTGGTTTTGTTTGTTTTATCAATATGACAACTTCTTGTGCTCAAGGTCTCACAGGAAGTTGTTAGCCAAACTCAGGCAAGAAATCAGGTCTCCTCCTTTACTTTAAAAATGGTCTTTATAAGTTTCTATGGACCTTGCCCTTGCTGCCTAATGCCTGCTCCCTAAAATCATTTTTTTGGTAAGCCTCCATACCTTCTACATACCAGCCTCTTGACCTGGCTCCAAATGCAGACTTCCACTCAGCAGAGGCAGTAGTAGAATACATTTTTCAGGCCTGCTCTTCGGTTTCTATTCTGCCTTGTGTACTTCTATCAGGACTTGTTTGTTTGCTCAGTTGAGGGCACAATTGAATCTTCACACAAGATGCATAAAAAACAGTCTTCTCTCTGCCCTCCTCCATGTTAAATAAGAAGGCAGGAGAAAGGACTGCTCCCGTAGGGCTTAATGAGAGGAGAGAGAGAGAGCTACACTGGCACATAGCACTTAGTAAATTATATTTGAATAACTTATGACAAGGCAGCTAGAAGATGGAACAGATGGAGCCCTGGGTTTGGAGATAGGAAGATTTGAGTCCAAGTCTTGCCTTGGACTTTTCTTATCTGTGTCCTGAGACAAGAAGTCACAACATCCTTCACAACAATCTTTTCCTCATCAATAAAATGTGAATAATAATATCAACCTCACGGGATTGTTTGGGATGATCAAATGAGGTACATATAAAGCACTTTGCCAATCTGAAAGTGCTGTATAATTGCTAGCTGTTGTTGTGGTTATACCCTCTTTCTACTTGGTTATTTCCCTGCAACCTGGATCTGTACTACAACCACTCTTACACATATGACTTGTGTTACTATATGTACTACAACCACTCTTACACATGTGACTTGTGTTACTATAATGTGGAAAAATGAAGGGACACCTGATTTCCTTTTAATGAGAGGATGCAAGTGGAGGATTCATGACACAAATCATTATTTAGTGACTAGGTAGACTATCAGTATTCAAAGTCTCAAGATAAGAACAGTTACTGCTGTCCAAAGGTCTTACTGTATAGTTTTGTGGACATGGAATATAAATCTAAGCCAAAATGATTTTCTTGCTATTTCTCAAATAATATTCTATATTTCATCTCTACCTTTGCATAACTTGTCTCCCATGGTCAAAATTGACTCCCTCTTTATGTCTTCAAGTCAGAGTCCCTTGTTTTCTTCAAAGCTCAACTCATGTAATGTCTCCTATTTGAAACCTTTCCTCACCTATCCAGCCTCTATTGCCTCTCCCCAAACTGCTTTGTATTTATTGTATATGCATACATGTCTTCCCTAATGGAATATATATTCTCCTTGAGAATAGGAATAGATTGTATTGTTGTTTTTGTATTTCCAGGATCCAGCACAGTGTCAGTGGAGGGAGAAGAAAGAAGTTAATGTATTTATTTAGTACATATTTTAAATATATTTCTATGTATACATGCTATCTCCTCAGATAAAATGTAAGCTTTTTGAGGGCAGGGGCGTTTTTAATTTTGTCTTTGTATCCTAACACGGCACCTGGCAAATAGAGTATCTAATATAACCAAAAGAGAAGTCATCCTTTCCCTAAACCTTTCTTTTTCTCCTCCCCCCCAATTCAGGTAAGATCTCCACCATGCGTCATTTTAGTTACCTAGATTCATAGCCTTAGTGTCATCATCAAATCTTCACTGTCCTCATTTCTCATATCCAGTCAGTTGCCAGGGCTGGTCTGTTTTTACCCATGCGATATCTTTCCATATCTCTCTCTTTTGTTATACCCTCTCTGGAGGTAAAGATAACTTTATGAAATTGTGGCACAGTTTCATATGTCCTTTTCATCTCAGCTCTATGCAGTCAGGGCAACTCATAAGTCTTTTGGTCAATAAAGCCATATGGACCTTTGACTTTCTCTGTCCTTTCAGGTGTGAGCTCCTCTGAGAAGCTGCTGTGACAATCATCTCCTGCTGGAAAAGGAACACATGAATGGGGAACTCATCCTCTTAAAATCACTAGATTCCCAACAGGGCTAGGCATATCTATTTTTCAGGGTTTCTGTGTATGGACTGGATCCCAGAGAAAGAACACAAAACCAAAGAGTCATGTAGGAGCTCAGTAACTAGTATGATATAGGCATATATTTTCACTGCAATGGTCACCAAGGCTAAAGCAGGAGGGAAAAATGTTCTCATTTCTTTTCCCATCTTAAACCTGGTGAGGGGGCAGTCCTTCTTGTCTCAAATGCCAATCCGCTTCAACCGAATCCCAAATCAGTGAGACACCCAAGAACCATTCAGTGGTCATTGATCACAAAATATGCTTTAATCAATTCAAGTCAACAAGCATTTATTATGCCCCTACTATGTATCAAGTAATGTGCTAACTTCAAGGGACCAAAACATGCAGCCATGAAAGAGCCAGATGTAGATGATCAGTTCTTTGTAAAGTACTGCTTATGGGGGATTATCTGCTTGCTCCCTTTACAAATGTTGCTACCTTTCATGCACTTTACGATTCAAATAATCTGACTTCTTCCTGTACTCATGTGATGGTCAATTTCTTTTTTTTATTTTTAATTTAAATAGGTTATTCTCTATGCCTAGAAAATGCTCCTTCTTCACCACTGCCTCTTAGAATCTCCTTTTCATCAAAGCTTAGCTCAAGTGTCCTGTTCTACATAAAGCTCTTCCTGATCTCCCAACCCCATTTGCTGTATTTGGTTTGTATATATTCTGTACATATGCTGTTGTACATGCCTATGGACTATACTATACTATACATGTACTAGATTTGGCATATATATGTATATACACATATATGTATATATATATATATGTATGTATATGTGCTTGTCTCACTTTACAGAACATAAGGTCCTTGAGGGTAGGAAGTGTTTCATGTTTGTCTTTGTATCTCTATTGCCTGACACAGTATCTTACACATAATAAGTAGTTCATAAATGTTTGTTGGCTTGCTTGTATGATTGCTTCAAGGACAAATGGCAATGATTTTTAATATGTCAAGATGTAGTAAGCCCATCTTCTGTATGTAAAAATATATTGCATATTAGGAAGTATATTAGTCAGATAGTATCATGATCCAAAAAAAAGTGTTCCTTTAAAAAAAAAGGGTGCTCTGCTCACAAATTGAAAATTACTAATGCATGCTAGTTCCATTGTAATAATTACATGCACCAGACATTTTAAAGTATTCACAGAGCAACATATGGTTTAGCTTTTTAGCTGCAGTGAAAATGTGGATTTGTAAGAGGAAAAGTCAGTTTGAAAATCATCAGGCAACAGTAAGCCTGAGTCCCCTATACACCCATAAAATTGTAACACCCATCTGCACTATGTGTAAGCTGATGACCTTGGATTAATTTGGTGTCTTTTTGGAGTGTCATTGTTGCCTTGCTTGTAAGATTGCCTTAGCCCACATTAGTTGAGGAAGAAAAATTATTAAGAAATTCAACTATTGTCCATTTCAAAAATTGTAAAAATGCTCTTATGCTATAATTATTATTAAATAAGAGATGTATGATAATCATTATATGAGGATTTTATTATTCTGTTTAAGGAGTCTATTGAATAAAAGGAAGTGACAACAAATGATCATCCTCCTAGTATATATGTTCTAATAAAACAAAACAATAAATGAGTCTATTTGTTTAATCATATGAGAATCTTATATGGCAACTTCTTCAGAGTATGTTAGCAGGTAAGATAACTGTATTGATTTTAACCTTGTTCAATACTTCAGAAATCTGTGATTTTTTTTTTTATAGTTACTTCTTTAAGTCATGCATATTGCAACTCCTCTAAGCTTTTTCAGTTGATCTTTGGGAATTACAATGGCTTAAAAATCTGTCAGTACTACACTATTACACTACAGCTATTGTAGGGATGAGTTGCTCTAAAATTTGTTGTTTTATAAGCTAAAAAAGTTCTTGGTTGAGGCTTCTAGAATTTTAATTAATTCATTTTAAATTGAATTTCCTGGTATAATTCCTTTTTAGTACACCGTGTAGAGACCTTATCACATATTCCTAGGTCTTGGATATAAAGACTTGGCTTTAATGAATTGGTGATATGATGCAACCTGTGTAACCTATAATCTTTGTAAATTACACTGTTTGCAATTAAATTCTTAGGACATGGATATTCCATAGAACCATCTAATATATACAACTGTGTGACTAAAGAGGCTTAACAAGTTTGCTATTTATCATTACTTTTACGCTGGAAGAAAGAAGAGAATTTGTATTGCAATTTTTAAGGGAGCTGTACCTATGAAAACTTAGTATAAAAGACCACATAAGTATAAATTTTATTGCTAATTTTAAAAAGTGAATCCTAAAATTCTCAATATTATCTTGGGATTTAAAAATCCTGTAGATGAAGCTTGTAAATTAGTTATCAGCGAAATAAAAATTTATTAAGCATTTACTAAGTGTTGAGGCATTGTGCTGAATGATAGGGTAAGGTAGGGGAGGGTTACAAAGAAAAAAATGAAAATAGTTTCTACTGTCAAGGGACTCCCTCCATTCTATTGGAGGATACAATATTTATATAAATCCCATCACTTTCCTCCGTCCTCATATGTGCATGTTGTATGCAAAGTGGATATAAGGTAAGTCTAGAGGGGAAGATGCTAATAGTTGTGGGGACTAGTAAGGCCTCCCTCTGGCACAGAAACAGGAGATAGAATGCCATGTGTAGAGAACATAAGTAAACCCTTTGCCTGAATCATGATGTGTGTGAAAGTTGGTATTATGTCTCATTTCTGGGACTTCCTAGACCAGTGTTGGGGAACCTGTGGCTCAGGAGATGTGTGGTCCTCCAGGCCCTCGGGGTGGCCCTTTGACTGGGCCCAGGCTTCATAAAACAAATCCCTCTTAGAAGATTGTCAAGGCTCTGAAAAGCTTTAAATGGCTGTGACAGTAAGCATATTAACATACATAGGGGGACCTGCTATCACAGGTTTTCAGATCTGCATTCATAGAAGGGGAAGCAACTTGTGAGGGGTTGACAATCACGTTAATCAAACACAGGTATCAGAGAAAATCAAAAGCAAAATTTCAGAGAAAATACAGAGAAATCAAGTCAACAGATATGTTTCCAAAATGTCTGACCACTGCATACATACACAGTTACCAGAGAAGCAAGCGTCAACTTCTGGGTTTTGGTGGGGGAGGGCTCCTTAGGGGCTTCCCATAGTCTATCTAGCCAAAAAAATACTTCGAGTTAGTAAGCCCCAAAGTAAAACCTCCCCCTCAGTGTATTTATATTTTTTGGAGCCAGAGTGCATGACCCCCTGACACAGTTCCTCAGTAGAAAAAACAAAAGGTACTTGGGACCCTTCTACAAAACAACTCCCCAGTCAAACTTCCCACAATGGGCAGGCTCATCATATAATTGGCCTATGCTTCTTTTGAGGGATATTTCTACCTACCCTTTCCCAACATGGGGTAAGCTCAGGCCCCTCCTCTAACAGTGATTGGCTTTCCTCTTAAAAGAGTCAAAGTTGTCCCTGGGTTGGACGTCCAGCTTCCTGGTCACTTAAAGACATAAAAAAGCCTCAGTCATGAGTAATTGTGGGACTTCAAACCAAAGATCACAATAATTGTTAATGATGAGTGTCAACCTGAAAGTTTGGTTAAGAAAAGGCAAACAGGCCAAATGCATACAGTTTATTCCCTTTTAGGTGATTACATGATCACAGAGTCAGAAAAACTTCTGACTAATACAAGAATGACCAGGCTTAAATTCATTTAGAACAATCCAAGGTTGTCTGTGTCCTTCAGATTTATGGTCTCGATGAGTGATTAACTATAACATAAGAAAGGAATTCCTTAATTGGATAGGTTGTAATATAATAAGATAAGAAAGTTGAGAAGGTATTGATTGAAGTTACAACTCAGAACATCTGTATTTTCTCTGTCATTAACATGTCATAACATAGTACATGTCCAAAAGATAATAAGAAAAAAAAAGTCCCACTATTTAAGATAGTGTCTCAGGTTCAGGGTCTCGTAAAGTATGCTAAGTCAGCCCCATCTGGTCTTGTTGACATAGGAAGAGGTATTCTCTGACTTTATTTCAGAGAACAAAGAGACTATTAGGTCCAGGCTCTTCTTCAAGCTCTAGCCTTTATTAAAGTCCAAAAATGATATTAAACATTATTATGAGGTTTATTTCTGTTGAGGTTAGGGGTGCTGGGGACTCCAAAATACCAGCGTGCCAGGTTCTGCTCAAATGAATTTGACACAAACCTCCTTAAAGCCAAAGAAAAACAAAGTGTATGAAAGATTCACCATATTGGTTTGACTTAAGGAGCCTTAAGCATTTGTAGAGCTTGTATTAGCAAAACAGGCCAGATCGAATCTCAGCTAGACAGAGTCTGATCTGGATTGAATCTGAGTGCCTTTATGAAAGTGAGATGAAATTTAAATACAGAAAAAGAATGAGAGAAGAACGCAGGTGTTGCCAGGTAGTCTGGGGCTCCAGGGATGGTCTTGATAGGTGAGGTTAACTTGTAATGTAGATCAAATCCAGGGAGGATCTTGATGGGAGTGGCCAGCAGCCTGGAGAATGGGATTTTGATATAGTCAAGGGTGGGGAGTACAACAGACACTTGGGCATAGGGATAATAAAAAGCTCATGGGCCTCCAGAGACTGCCAGATCAAATGGGAAGATTGAAGGAGAATTCAAGGAGGTTTCCAGGGTCTATACCCTATCATTTCCATATGGAGAAAAGGCCTCATCCAGAGAAACTCAATGCCACTCTATCCATGCTGCATATCCTTGCTGTGTTAGGGCAAAATAAACCTCCTCTTGTTAAATTTTCAGTGACAGGTGAGTGGCTTATCTCATTTGAACATGGAAACCTATTGAGATGTCTGGTATTAGAGCTGCCTTCCACAGGATTATTCATAAGAGAGGTTATGAAATAGAAAGCCCCATATTTGACAACAAATTGGATTTGTGGATTAAGTGATAATGAAGAGTTGAAGATGATACTAACATAATTGAACCATAATAATTTAGACTTCAACTGGTTTACCAAGGGAAGGGAAGAAAGCATAGTAGTAAAAGAGGACTGCCTACTGGGGAAGTGCTGAAGGATGGAGGAACTGGAGAGTTCCTCACTTCATTCCCAATTCATTTCCTTCTCCACACTATCTCTCCACTTCCTTCTCACCCCCTTGCTTTTTCCAGCTCAATTATCCCCCATATTAGAATATAAGCTCATTTTGGTTGCTTGTATTGGTATCTATAAGGCTTATACAATAAGCACTTAATAAACACTCATTTGTTCCCTCTCCCTGTCATCCCTCATCTATCTATCTCATCTGTCTATCTATCTATCTATCTATCTATCTATCTATCTATCTATCTATCTATCTATCTATCTATCTATCTATCTATCTATCTATCCATCCATCCATCTATTTGCCTATCTAACCATCTGCCCATCTCATCTCTATCTTTCAGAATATATTCATTTTGTCCTCAATTAGGTACCATGAAAACTTTCCTGAACTCTCTCCCACAACACATGCCTGTCTGCTATTATTATTTTACTACTATTACTACTCTCTGCCTCTTCAAATGATCTAGCATTTATTTATCTGGGTACACAGTGTGTTCCCCAAGAACTAAAAATACTGTTACCAATTTGTCTTCATATTCCTTGCGCTGAGCACAGTGCCTTGCCTATGGTATCACTTAAAATATATATATTTTTTAAATGGTGGGTGATGGGATAGAGGTAGTGTCTAGATCTGTGATTTCATTAGTGAAGCTCAACAAGGAGGCTTCCAATACCCATGTAGATCTGTGTCCTTCAATTTGTAGGCTTCAACTTGACTTGCCTGGGCATAAAAGAGCTTAAGTAACTTGTACAGGTTCATATACTCAGTATGTATAAAAGGTAGGACTGAAAGCCAGACCCTCCTGAATCCTGCCTTCTGTATGATGATGGAATGCTGGTTACCTTTATTCTGCTACTATTAATAACGAAAATGACAATGACAGTAATGACAATGACTTCAGGCTCCTTCCATTGAGCAGTCTGATGCTAAATCTGCCACAGAACCTACTCATGGTTTCTACTAAATACTCTTGTATGCCTTTCTAGAATACAGAGATCTATCTTAAAGCAATCAATTCTTTAGCAATGCTTTATTATTGCCATTGTATTATAGAGCATAGTAGTTATTCACAAGTTTTTATGATATGATTACATAAAGGTTTCTCAACTGGAGGCCCTCAAATAGATTTGAAAGTGTCTCTAAATTTGGATAAAAAATTGGTTTCATTTTAACTAAATTTTGGTATCTATTATAATTATATTATTTTGTTTTATGCATTTATAACATTATTTGGATAAAGAATTGTATCAGCAAGCTCCCTGACACATCTAGGATGGTCTGCTAGCACAGGTTCTTAGATCTGCTTTTCTAAAAGGAAAGCAACTTTTGAGGGGTCAACAATCTTCTTTAATCACATATGCCAATAGAGTAAATACAAGCAGAGAAATAAAGACCAAGAGGCAGGGTTTCTAACTCTCTGACCATAAGCAGTACATACATCATAGATCGACAGATTCAACTGTCTGGCCATTATACACATACATAGTTACCAGAGAGAAAGAAAGATCAACATCTGGGTTTTCAAAACTGAGGGGCTCTTTAACAGCTGTCTGGCTCATGAACCTTCTTCCAAAGAGTAAGCCCCAAAGCTTACACACACACACACACGCACACACATATGTATATATATGTGTGTGTGTGTGTATATATGTATATCCATATATGTATACATATGGATATGCATATATATATACATATGTATATATACATATACATATGGATATGCATATATATATACATATGTATATATACTTTTCAGAACCAGAGGGCATCATGTACCTCATGACCCAGTACCTCATTAGAAATTAACAAAAGGTGTGAAAACCTTCCTTCAAAACAAGACTCCCCTAATCAAGTTTCCTTTAATGGACTCCATCTGAGGCTATTAATGGGTGGGGAAGATCTTTATCTTTTATTACAGGGGTTCATAAATTACACCAGACTGCCAAGATATTCATTAGATGCGATTAAGAACCCTTTGATTAGATGATCTCAAAGGTTTCCTTTCAATTACAAAATTCTATAATTTTATGACACAATCATTCGGTGTAGCATTCAAAAGAAATTCATAGACAAAGTCAAAATAAGGTACTAGTGCATCTCATATACTTTTTTCTCAGAACTTTTTTCAATGCTAATGATAAGTGGGAAATCAGTTTAGAAGACTAAGGACAAATGGGCAAAATTTCAATATGTCCTTCAATTTGGCATTCATTTTCAACCAATAATTTCCCTTCTAGGGCTGATTTACTTTTCCAGTCTTCCTATAAATGAAGACTTTTAAGATGCTAATATAGGAAATTGTTCCTTAAAAGGCATCATTCCAGTTTCTATTTGACTATTCATGCCTACGATCAACCTCTCACAGAGTTTGTTCTAAGAAAAACAAACCATATTAGCCTGTGTGTACACATTTTTATCTCTCAAGTTGGCTTGACATATATTGCATTGGAATTACGGTCCAGAACTGTTTGGATTTGAAAGTTGAAATGCCCAGTTTATTTTACTTTTCAATAGGGTCTGATATCACCCCACCTCAATTTGGCAAAATATTTCTTCAATCAGATCACCTCCCTCCCCCGCAAAGACCACTCCCAGCCTTGGACCATTCAGGGAGAAGAATCTATCTTCACCAAGCATGAGTAAGATAAAAATCAATTCAGACTTGGATCAGGTTTGACCAGGACAAGAAGAGTCAATGCAGTCTCATCATTAGTAATGTCCTTCTAAAGGAGGGACTGAATTTATAATGAGGAAGGAATTGGGGGGGGGGGAGAAAGTCTGACTGTTCAAGACACTGACTACCAAGAACAACCATTTTTCACACTACCTTTTTTGGAATTAGCTAGGAGCTCTACATATACTCAGAAAGTATCTTTATTCTTTCAGTCTAAGTCTTCAAAATAATTTAAGAATATAGCTTCGGTCTAGCCCATCTTATTTTCATTATGACTTTCTGTTTAGTCAACAGATTCTTCAGTTGGACTTGGCGTTGTCTTTAGCTACTGGAGAATGCTACTTCCAAGATTTCTATATGAATAGATACTGACTATCCATTTTTGCTTCTCACCATTTCTATAAGAGCAAGAACCTTTATACAACATACCTAAGAATAATAATTAAAGGGATGAAAAACTAAATATACTTATATAAAGCAACATACTGGGAAAAGCATATGTTGGAGAGAAAGACAGCATGGTACTCATAATTATTCTGCTTAATCGTATTATTTGTTTATTTAATTTGGGAACTATTGCTCATGGAATTGTGAGTTGATCAGTTTGTTGGGTATTTTTTTTTTATGGTCTAGTGGTCAAGGAGACTTACCTTTAAGTGCTGTCTTTGCCATAAGGACTGTGTGACCCTGAGGAATTCCACAATCTCTCTGATCCTAAACTGAAGACAAGTACTATCCTCCATTGATAGAGGAAGTTTCCTTATTTGGGACAGTCTAGTCCCTGTCCCAATCTCAGTCAACATGTTGAGATTACAGAATGTGAATCTTATTTGGTAATACCTGAAGGTCACTGTTCCTATTCTCCTCACCATGGGATTTGTTTGAATAGTATAAATAGAATAAAGGTGAAATGCCAGGTCAACAATCCAACCAAGTACTTCATATTTTGCATGTACAACTTCCATGAACATATAATTAGAATTATTGGTTACTGCCTCATCATATCATGACTATAACGGACCAAGAAGGAATGGGAGGAATAACTATCATCCAAGGTCTTCTGCATTGTCCCAAAGTACAAAGAGTTAAAACATATGTCCCACTGGAAGTAGCTCTGTCATGCAAATTGTCAGGCTCAGCTTTTGCCTTCATTAAACATAAATATAATAGGTGATTTTCCTATTATAATTCTAGTTGGGAAAAACAAACCAAAAAAGTCAAACCTGATTCCTATGAGGTCAGAGTTTTGAGGTCTTTAGACATCATTTAATCCCAACTTTCATTTACAGATGATGAAATTGGGAGCCCAGAGAAACAGAAGGGATTTGCCTAAGGTCACTCATCAAAAAACAGAATCCAGCTCCCCTGATTTCATGCCTTTTACTACTTCCACTCCACTGTGCTCTTTACCAACAAAAGAACTGATATTAACCACCTTGTGATTACATCATCAATTGCATTGTCAAAATACTTTTGATAAATGTCTTGTAAAGGTACAAAGTTAAAGATGCCTTTGATAAGCAGATTGAAGCCAGAGAAGAAAATAAAATCTTTCCTTCAAACTTACAAATTGCAAGAAGAGAATGTTTTAGAAATATCCAAGAAATAATAGGGATTTCAAAATTAAAATTTGATTAGAAATGTGAAATGAGATAATTGAGTTTGAAAAGCAATCAGACAATTAGAGAATACTTGTTAGAATGAAAATCCCCTAAGTTCCCTACCCTTGCTGGCTCTTGATGGCTGTAATTAAAAGACATCAAAGTTTCTCAAAGTGACTTCTGAAGAATTTTTTTTCTTCTTTATTATTATTTAAAATATTTTGCTTGAAAATTTCAGGCTGACAGATTTTAAGTGCAAGCCTTTTGATCTTTGGCCCAATGTAGATTCTTCTTGGGTCAGATTTTTTTGTTTTTTCTCTGTTCCCAGCAGTCAGACAAGTGATTTCCCCACCACAGTATCACCATTACTGTTGCTCCTGTATCATTGTAAAGCTTAAACAAGGTAATGGATGCAATGCACTTCACAAACCTTAAAGTGCTGTATAATTGCCAGGCACTGTAATCATCATCATCGTTAATGACATCATTAATTATTAACCTATGTCACCAGGCCGTCAGTTAGTTGATGGGTTCATTCCAGAGCCTTCTTCTTGACTCCTGCAGAGGCTACACAATGTTTAAAGATACAGGGGGGCTTCTTGGTAACTGTTTAAGGAGGGCTTTCTAAAAAGAAAAGGTATATATACTTTTTAAAGTTTACTCTGAATTATTAACACTTTCTTAAGTCCGTCTATCATTCCTAAATTTATCTTCCTTTTGTGTGTAGCTTTCCTTCAATAGATTGTAAATTCCTTAAGATTGTGGATTATTATTTTTTTTTTGTATTTTCATTCCCAACATAGAACACAGCACTTGAAAAATAGTAGGCACTTAATAAATATTTATTTACTTCTGACTAATCAACAAAACATTGAATCAATCTCTGATTTGTAGTGATAACCAATACCTGAAGTTTCAGTGTGCAAACTGTAAACTTAATGATGAACTCTGAAAGCTCACTACGACACAGCCTTAACTGTGTTCATCACTCAGCAATCATTCATACAGCATTTGCAATGGTTCAGGCATTAATAAACTTTAGGGATACCAAAGGAGAAGTCAGATAGCTTCTGCCATGAAGTATCTTATGTTTTACCAAGAGATGCAACATGTACATCTGTCTATCTGTCTATTTATCTGTTTGTCTATCCGTCTATCTATCTATCTATCTATCTATCTATCTATCTATCTATCTATCTATCTATCTATCTATCTATCTATCATCTGGGGCAGCTAGGTGGTGCAGTGGAGAGAGCACCAGTGCAGGAGTTAGAAGGACCTGAGTTCAAATTTCACCTCAGGCACTTGACACTTACTGGCTGTGTGACCTTGGGCAAGTCACTTAACCCCAATTGCCTCATCCTGGGTCATCTCCCGTCATCCTGGTGAATATCTGGTCACTGGATTCAGATGGCTCTGGAGGAGAAGTGAGGCTGGTGACCTACACAGCCTTCCTTCACTCAAAAAAAAACAACAACAAAAAAACAAAGTCAAGTGCAAGTTATATCATTATTTCTCTGATAGCATGGTCTTCTTCAGCAATGAAGGATGAACACACACATATCTATCATCTATCATCTATCTATCTATCATCTATCTATCTGTCTGTCTGTCTTTCTGTCTATCTGTAAAATAAGTAAAATGCAATTTTGGTTGGAGAGACGCTACCTGCAGGGGAAGGGGCAGATCAGGAAAAATCTTTTTAGAGAAGGTTGTGCTTCATCCATGTCTTCAAGAAGAATGGATTCTAAAAGTTCATTCAATATGCCCATTTTCTAGGCATGTAAGAGCCAATGCCAAGATATGGAAATGAGAGATAGAAATAGAAAAGTAAAATACTGTGCGTGAGGACTAAAAAGGGGAGAGAGAGAAAGAGAGAGAGAGAGAGACAGACAGAGAGACAGAGAGAGAGAGAGAGAGAGAGAGACAGACAGAGAGACAGAGACAGAGACAGAGACAATTGGTGAAAATTCAATTCAAGAAGATAGCTTTTTAAGATGCATGGGGATATCTCTAACAGATCACCAAGAGAGGTACTACTTGAATCCTCTTTAGTATTGATTTTCTCTGTGAAGGAGAACTTAAACTTTTAGAAGTATAAAGATAGTGTAGTATAAAGAGAGCTAAATTTAGGTTGAAGAAAATCTTGGCTTCAAATCATACCAACTTCTTCTCCATTTTGTTGTGTATTACATTCATAAAGCCATTCAAATTTCTTGAGCCTCAGCATCCTGTTTTGCAAAATGGAGATATGAACATCCATATATTATGGTGCATGGTATTATGCAGTATCACAGCAGCCCATATTAGAAGTCTGCCACAAGACTTAAGTGAGATTAATGTACATAAGGCACTTTCATACCTTAAATAAGTATAAAAATATTTGTTATTGTTATTTTCCATTTTAATAGAACTAATAGATTTGTCAGAAAAAATGCCACAGATCAGAGTATACATATTTCATCAAGACATTTGACAATTTTTTTCGATACCTTTGTAAACATTATATAATGACATGTATTTAATAATAAATAGGATCAATAGGTATATTCAGGACTAGTTGAGGCATCATATACAAAAAGTTACAATTGATCACTGTCAAAACTGGGCAAAGTCTCTAATGGAGTGTCTAGGGATTGGTTCTTGCTTCTCTCTCTCTCTTTCCCTCTCCCTCCACACACATACACTGAATTGAACGAATAAATCAATATCATACTTTTCACATTTTCAGAGGATACAAAGCTTAGAGGAGTAGCAATATGCAGGATGACAGAATAAGAAAATAAAAAGATCTTGCACATTGGAACAGTGGACTAAATCTCACAAGATTACTTATTATAAGGATAAATGTTAAATCTTACTTGAGTTTTTTAAAAATAAATGCAGAGATTTGTGGGATGAAAGTGACATGGAAACTTACTGTTGATATAAAAGTAAATAAGGATTTAAGTAAACTACAAATTCCACATGAATTTAAAATATAACGTGAAAGGTATAATTTCATTGGACTCTATTTATAGGACTAAGGTGTTCAGGGATGTGATAGTCCCACTGTAATCTGCCCCCTTCATACCATTTCTAGGCACATATTTTAGGAAGAATTTTGAAAAGTTAGAGTGTGCCTGAAGGATTGTGTGGAAAGCCCTGTTCCATTTGTACTCCATACTGGAAATTCTCCATGACTCTGGGAAGCTCTAACAAGAATGCATTTTATTTTATGCCTCATTTCTTATTTACAGTCATGACAATTATATGAGCAAATGAGTATATGCACATATCAAATATACCTACGTTTATACACATTGTATAGGTATCAGCCTATAGACATATACACAGGCATATATGTATACATACATGCCTGTGTATATATTTTTACTTTTAACTGAGACTTGCTCTTTTATTAGTGTGAGGAGATCCTAGAATAGTTCCTGCTATTCCACAGATGCTGCTCAGCAACTTGTCTGTAACTTACAGTCTTAAAGGATTGCCTGGGTCACTGTGATATAAAAGAATTTGTGCAGGATCACAAAGCCAATAAGTTTCAGAGACAGGACTTGAGCATAAGTTTTTCTGACTCTGAGGCTGACCCTGTGTTCCAAACAAGGCTGATTCTCCCTTCCTCCCTTCCTTCCTTTCTTCCTGCCTTCTTTATTTTTTTTTTCTTCAGGGGTGGGGGGAAGGGAATAAGCATTTGTATAGAACCTACTATGTGTCAGGTACTATGTTATGTGCTTTGCAAATATTATCTCATCTGATCCTCACAACAGCCTTGTGTAGTGACATAGGTACTACTTTTATCCCCATTTTGCAGTTGAGGAAAATGAGACAAATAGGAGTTAAGTGACTTGGCCAGAATCACACAGTGTCTGAAACAGGATTTGAACTCAGGTCTTCCTGACTCTGGACACATTACTCTATCCACTGTACTACTCAGCCACCTCCAAGATAAATCAAATACTCTTAGATTATTCCGCCAGCTAGCAAAAAATGGTTTACTTAGCGATAAAAAAAAAAAAAAGCAGGAAGGTAATATTTTACTTGTGCTTCCCTGATCTCCATACAGACCTACGAAAGCATGGTGTGATGATTCGTTTGTCCGTGTCACATCTTCTGAGTCTGAGAGGATGAGATTCCCTAAGTCAACCAGGAAACATTTTCTGCTTGGCTTAAGACAACCAGAACAATGCATAATGGATTCAGCCTAATTGCCTTAAGTTATTTTTTGGGGGGAGGGGTATGGAAATGAAGGACAAAGCCTATAACACATTGTTATACAGGGAGACCATGGAATGCTTGTTAATACTACTTCTTCTGCATCATATAGAACTTCCTCAGCAAAGGGAGGTAGGTATCATTATTTAGTTGGCTCTGAGCTGAAAGAATTAACATACTTCCCCCAAATTTGTATCCTTATAAGGGATCATGGCAATATACTACTATTGCAATCTTAGCAAAAACTCTGAGGGGCAAGTGTCCTGTCAACATTCCGTGATTTAGCAAAAGTTTCAAGCTTGGTAGATGTCTCCACTTGTTTGTTTTCTCAATATTAGATGTTTGAGTATTACATTGGCCACTATGACCTCCAGCTGAAGTTCAAAATATGAGGCTATCCCATCATGGCATGTTAATTTTGTACTATTGTAAAACTGCTGCTTGAACTCAACCTTCTAACTTGCCAAAGTTGCAGGTGTATAATAGAGCTCTTTGGTCATTTTTTGTTGGGTGTACTTTGCCAATTTTTTGTCCATTTCCAGTCCCAAATACCAAAAGGAACTTGAAGGGCAAGATTCCAATAATTTCAGAGAAAAAGCTCTCTTTCTCTGTTCCTCAAGACAGCTTTTATGTACATCTGCATCTTTAGTTTTTATTCTAAGTCTTTGGCACACTTCTAATGAGTTTTCCCTTTGGCCCCCACCACATGTAGCCAGTTGACTCCTTTGCACTATGCAGACAGAAAAGCTCTCTGGATTCCCTTTAGAATAATATGAACATTTTATTGCCTAAATACTCACATGGCTTTATGCAGCAGCCAGAGTTCATTGCTGTTACACTTTCCAGATCACCACTATAGTCAATGCTCAGTTGTAATGGGAAGAATTAAAATAGACATAGGGGATAACTGCCTTAAGGGGCTGGGGATGGAAGAAGGGCATCTGGGGAGTCTATCTCAAAGCCTTTAAATCAGAATTCTAATGCCATGTGATTATGGTGAAATTAGGAAAACAAAGAGATTCTCTTTAAGACATCAGAGACTTGCTTTATCCATGACTATCACTGAGAATATGTGTCTTGAAATTTTGAATGAAAATGAATATAAAATGACAATGATATTATTAAGGCAATACCTGTCAAGGAAACCTTTTCCCCTTATAGCTCATAAAGCCTCTTTTAGATTTTCTGTTATTTATTCAAGTCACTCAAATATCTCTGCCACTAGCTAATATTAAGGTATTACCTTTGCCTACTTCTCAGACATAGGGCAAAAAGATGTGTGGAAAATGAGAGTACTGTTTTTCACAGTAACATGGTAACTACTAAAGTTATATCAATTTATATATTTAATATTAGTGCAACAAAATAACAAATACAAAATGAAATTGTCTCCATACTCAAGTACTAGACATTTTTTTTTTAAATGGAGAACAGCATATACACTAAAAAGTAAATACAAATTTATTTGTTGTTCAATCATGCCCATTTCTTTGTGATACCATTTGAGGTTTTCTTGGCAAAGACACTGGAGTGGTTTGCCATTGCCTTCTTTGGCTTATGTTACGGATGAGGAAACAGAGGCAAACAGGACTAAGTGTCATGCTTAGGGTCACACTGCTAATAAATATCTCAGGCCAGATTTGAGCTCAGGAAGAAGAATTTTCCTGACTCCAAGCCTACCCCTCTACACATTGCACTACCTACTGGCCCTACAAACTGAAAAAGTAATTACAGGGAGAGAACTAACTTGGAGGGATCAGGAAAAGACTTAATATAGTTGGTGGGACTTGAATTGAGTCTCCAAAGAGAACAAGGATTAGAGGATGGGAAAATTAGGAGATAAATTTATATATTATTTTTTTTGTTGTCCAGAGTTACTTAGAGCACTAAGAAAAGGGAGTGTGTTCAAAGGTGGGCTATAGATGAGACAACAGGAGAAAGATCAGGAAAAGAGAGAGAAAAATGTGAGTTGAATAAGAAGGAGCAGGAAGTTATGAAGATGACTGGTAAAAAAGGAAAGTAAGACACTGAATCTGAAGAGGAGAAACTGAGTAAACATTTAAGGAATTCTCTTATTCTCTTCATGGCTCTTAATGTGGAGGTAATGAATGAATTCATAATGAAGAACAGGACATAATTTTTGGACAGTCAATGAGGGAATTTATGAGTGTTTTCTTTTTTCTTTCTTCTTTTCTCCTCTTCATTGATTTGGGAGATGAGAAATGGAAGGAAGAGAAAATAAATGTTCATTAATTGAAAAAAAAAGTTCAAATTTCTGAAGAATATATTTGTCACCTAATTTCAAATTTAATCAAAAAGGCCTTAGGCTGAAGGAAATAGAGTAACTATGATGAAGGAAGAATAACAGTTGAAGCCTTTAGAAGTTCAAATGTGGGAAATAGGAGGAAGGAACAAAACGTAGAGCTTCAGATATTTATATATAAAAGTCCAAAGTTTACATAGCAAAGCAAGATGTCTCTGAGACTTGGAAGGTTGAAATCACATGGCTGAAATGAGTCACTTGATATGTACATCTTATTTCAAAAATAAGATAGATAAAAGTGGAAGGGGGGTTCCATCGTTGTCTTTTAAGAGGGCATATCATATGAGAAAATCCAGGACAAATTGAAGCATGGTGTAGAACATTTGATTTATGGATTATTCATTGAAGGGAGCAGCCATGGAGGGAGAAGCAATTTTGTTATTATAGTACTGACCTCCTGGAAAGAAAGGAGGACAAGGTGACGAATTTGTGAAACAGATCATGAGCCTAGAAGGACATATAATTGCACAGAAGCTTTTAGGTGAGTATGCCAGCATATTCTTGGAATGAACACTACCAGCAACCTTTCTCAGGAGAAGGAGCTATAGTAATGGTTGCCCTCAGGCATAGTCGCACCCCCACTCCATTCATTGTGTAGTCCTATGGAGGCATATTATAAGGATTCTTCAATTATCTAATCCTACCAAGTTAAGGGGGAAATGGTGTGCTGAGCCCTCTCTCCAACAGTCCCATAATGTGGTACAAAATGGTGGAAAAATGTGTTGCATTAGCAACTCTTTCATGATTGCTTATTGTGAAGTTTGTCTCTACAGCAACCACAACCTCAGTCACAACCAGAGCTACACTTATTCCTCAGTTCTCCCCTATTCTGATTCCTTCTATTGTGCAAACTCCTGGCCTCCTTCTTTGTGAGCTGACTGTGGGTTACTGAGGGTATGGGATCCTATAAAAATAACTATCTATTGGGAAACTATCATCTCCTAAAGCATACCCAAATGTCAGATCACTTGTTAGCTATGGAAGACACCTCTTAGTGCTCTAATGCTCTGGGAGTAACTATACATGAGTAAGAGCTCCTTCTCATTTTCATTTTGAGTGGGATAGAATCTCACAGGATGTGTAGACATGAATGGGTTGTGAAATGCACCAAAGATCTTGTTGCATTGTCTTTAGAAATATGACTATCTTCTAGACACTTTTTGAGAGTACTCCTTTCTTTCTATTCTTCCATTTTCACAACTTCAGTGTTATTTTCAAATCCTTAATTTTCTTCACCCAACATATTCAATCAGGTGTTGTATCCATTATTTCTATATCCATGACATTTCTTGCACCAGTCTCCTCTCTATTTGTAAAGATTTTACCCTACTTGAGGCTCTCTTTTTTACTTGTATTAATGCCCCTTCTTCAAATATCTTTTCCTTTCCAGTCCATACAAGACCCTGACTGTATGACTGACCATATCACTTCCTACTCAATCAACTCTAATGACTTCTAGGGTCAAATGTTATTTCTACTTTATCAAATTATATTAAATTTCTATATTTTTAAAAAACAATTTTAATGTGCAAGCTTATTTGACTCAGCAGTACAACCATTCCTTGATGTCTCAAGGAGTTAATAGTTTCCACTTGCTCAATTCTAATTTTTAATGATTTTCTCCATTGAGCTTTTGCCTCTCCTTTTCTATTTGACTAATTCAACTTTTTGTATGCCTTTTTCCATTTGACCAATTCTATTTTTAAAGTATTAATTTCTTCAGTGCATTTTTTGTGCCTCAATTAGTAAACTGATGACTCATTTTTATCATGATATTCTTCCATTACTAGTTTATTTTTGAACTTTTTCTCTACTTCTCCAAACTGATTTTTAAAGCCTTTTAAAGCTCTCCCAAAGATTATTTTTTGGGCCTAAGATCATTTCGTATCTTTCTTTGAGACTTCAGGTGTAGCTCTATTGATTTCACGTCATCTTCTGAGTTTGTGTTTTGATCTTCCCTGTTACTATATTAACTTTTTATGGTTAGGTATTTTTTTCTTTCTCATTTTCCAGCCTAATTCTTGAATTTTAACTTTATGTTAAAATTGGACTGTTTCTGGGGTGCAGGGGCACTGTCCCAAGCTTTAGGTTATTTTCTGTTTCTGTTTTTAGAGTTAGTTCTTGGGCACTGTAAATTTTCAATTCTTCTAAGATGTGATCTAAGGAGAGTTGTGGTTACTGCTCTCCTGGCTTGTGTTTTGATCTGTGGGCATCCAAAAATACTCTTTTCTTCTCTAGAACTGTGACCAGTGTCTCCATTCCTGCTAGTGTTCCTCCTTGCTCTGGAATTGCAACCTGGAGCCATGAATGGGCATTGCAACACAGTCCTGCATTTGGGACCAAGAACAGTCCCCATAATCTACTTCTGACCAGTTTTTGAATCCTCTTACTATCTGTGAGCTGAGATTTAGAAGCCAGCATTGTTGATATGGTTCCCTCCAAAGCCTGCTGCTGGCTTGCTGGAGTTCATCCTGTGCTGGATTGTGCCCCACTCTCACCCTTTTGAGACAGAGCTTTCCTGCCAAGCGTCTAAATCAGGGATGGGGAACCTTCAACCTCAAGGCCACATGTTTCCTTCTAGGTCCTTTGATGTGGTCTTTTGACTGAGTACAAGCTTTGCTGAATAAATCTTTTTATTAAGGGAATTTATTCTGTGAAGTTTGAATTCAGTCAAAAAGCCTCATTTGAGAACCTGGAGGGCCATATGTGGCCTCTGGGCCTTAGGTTCCCCACCTCTGATCTCTAAGTTATTTTAGGCTAGAAAAATTGTTCCATCCTGTTCCTTTTATTTTCTTTTGATTCTGTCACTCCAGAATTCATTTTTGAGCTGCTATTTTAAAGTTATTTGGAGAAGAATTTGGATGAAATCAGGTAAGTCCCAGTCTTTACTCTGCTATCTTAATTCTGTCTTTCCACATACAGTATAAACATATTGAAACTGTGTGTTGAATTTTTATTTATTTTTATCCTGGTTGGTGTGCTTGGAGACAACTGATTTAGTTTACAATATTCACTGGATGAAAGTCTTACTACCAAAAACAGATCAGATTTCTGACTTGACATTAACAGTTTCATGCTTCAAAAATTAAAGGATCCAACGAAAATTTGAAATTGGATCTTATTGTTGCTAACAGTGAAGATTGGGTTGTGGGGTTTATAACTGATAACAAACTTGAGGGAAAGCAACCCAGCCCCTTTCTGAGAGTTCATATATAGGAAGAAAACAAAAATGATTGTATGATATACATCCTAGATTTTTGGAAAATAGTTTTGAAAGTGTTGAGAGGAAAGATAGTTTCCTTCCCATAGATTAAAATTCTACAGAAATCATTCTATAAGGGATGGGAAACTTTTAAAAATGGAGTTCTTAGAATGAAATTAAAAAATAATTCAAATAACGAGGAAAAATGAGTTACCTTCAGGGTACAAATCAAGGTATATCTACATATGTGTATATGTAATATATGTTATTTATCTATATGTCATATATAGATATTGGTATCTCTAGAGAAAGAGAGAGAAAAAATAGAATGAGTACAAGATTATTGTCCTGACATAATCTTATAAAACAATTTCAGAAGTAGAAAAACTAAGAATGGGTTGATGGTGAGTGTAAACAAACAAGACTGAGAGAAAGGTAAAAAGTCTAATAGACATGCTGTGAAATTTTTACAGAACATTTCCTGTTTCCTACTCATGTGGCACAGATTCTTCATTAATCATTAAAATTAAGTGAAGCATGTTTAAATAAATGAAGACTATACTTTGTCAATTATTTTCTCTTTTAATAGTATCCTTTATTATATGCATTTACTTATCTCTAATAATAAGTGGTGGTATGTTATTATTTTACATGCACCTTCTAGCAGCCAACACATTTTTTGTGTGCAAATAATCATAGGAGTAACTAGCCAGATGGCTGAGTGAGAAGTCTTGTTAAGCCTAGCTCTTCTTTACCATCTCAAAGTAGGGGGAAAACGTCATATAAAGGAAAAGAAGAAAAAAGGGAAGGGAAGAGAATAATTAGAGAAGCACAGAGGGAGAGATTTAAAGGGAGATTTTAAAAATGGATAAACATTCAAAAGGAAACTCTAGCAAAGTGAATTCATGTTAAAGAGTGAAGGTAAATATTGTGAAAATCCCATAAGCAATGTCTGATAACTGCAAAAACAAATCCTTCAGAAATGCTAACAACTGTAAAAAACAAACAAACAAACAAACAACTGGAATGGTTTAGAAGTTCCATAGAATAATTAAAAAAAGATATAAGTATAGAAATTAGAAGAGAAATTAAAACTCATAGAAGTAATTGTAAAGAAGCAAAAAAGGATAGTTGGTTTGGAATAAATGAGGGATTGTTCTAAGGCAATAGGCTGTCTGTAAAAGAAATCAAACTCAAACTTCAAAAAAGCAGACTTAGAAAAAAGAATATCAAAATGAAAACAAATGATAGATGATCTTCAAAGATATCTTTTAACGTTAAATCCATGAATTCATACAAATCAAAAGACAAAAAGCCTGGAGAAACTTGAAATTTCTACAAGCCAAAGGAATTGACCTTAAAAAGAATCTACAATTATTGGGTTCTGCAGAATAAGTAAGAAACAAAAAGCATCAATAGTATTCTTCAGGAAGTCATACATAAAATTTGCCTACAAATATGTAAGTCAATCTAAGGGCAAAGAACAAATCAAGATAAATTCCTAAATTCAATTTGCCCCAAAATGTTGTTGTTAAGTTTTGGAACATTATCATTAGACATCATCTACTGCAAGAAAAAAGCAAGGAGGAGACACTTATACATGGAAGGAAAATAATCTGAATTGCACAACTATTCTATGACTATGAAGAAAGAAAGAAAAAACTGGAAAAATATTCCTAAAGCAAAGGAAATCTGTTTGCACCCCCAAATATCTTAGCTATACCCACAGAGTCATCAAATTATGCATACACTTTGACTCAGTGATACTACTTCAAGGCCTATACCTCACAATAGGAAAAAGATCTATATAGAAAAAATATTTGTAGCAATTCTTTTTGTTATATGAAGAAAATCTGGAAATTAAAGTGGTAGTTATTATTTACAAAACAACTGAATAAATTATTGAATATGAATGTAATAGAATATTATGTCATCATGATAAATGATGGAGGAGATAATTTCAGGAAACTTATGATATTTGTAAGAAGCAATGCAGATTGAAGTGAGCAAAAGCATAACTATTATACAATATGCAACATTTGAAAAAAAACTTTAATAGTTTTTGAACTTGTTTAAGAACTTAAGAACAAGTTTAAGAACTTGATCAATGTAGTGACCAACCATGAATGCCGAGATCTGATAACAAGACATTCTACTTACTTACTTACTGAAAGTCTATAGACTCCATGTAAGGTTATTTGTTTATTTTTAATATAGCCAAAGTGAGAAGTTATTTTACCTGATTTTGTATATTGAAAGCAATTTTTTTTACCTCTTTTTCTGTGTGTGTATATGTGTGTGACAGAGAGAGAAAGGCAGAGGAGAGAGAGAGAGAGAGAGAGAGAGAGAGAGAGAGAGAGAGAGAGAGAGAGAGAGAGGGAGAAAGAGAGAGAGAGAGAGAATTATGTTAGAGTAACAAAAACAAAAGAGAAAGAAAAAGCAAAAATGAAAAATATGATTATTGAAAATGTCCAGAAAAAAAAGGAAGACTGAGAAGAATCACAAACAAGTAGGCAAGCTTTGAAAGATATGTGTTTAATTATTAAATGCGCAACATATTTATTATACTTAAAAAGCATGCTGTGCATAAGAGATATACAATTTCATATACAATCACTTTTTCTTTTCTAATATCTAAGTAGAAACGTTTGTTTTCTTTGATGTTTTATTTCACAATTAATTAAATACAATGTAGGGGAAAAAGTCACACAAAGCAAAATAACGTCCTTTAAAGCCGTACTTAACCATTAGTGAAAAAAAAAAAAACACTGGGGAGGATTTTAATCAGACATTTGGGAAGTCAGAGGTAAACAGGACATTTGACATTCAAAATTGCCAAAGAAAAGAAAAGAAAACTTAGTAAGGTAAACTAGTCTGTGTACCATTAAAAACAAGAGCAACAAGCATGTGTATAATTGTTTACATGCTGTAAGGAGGAAATGATATGAAAGTAATTTTTAGAATTTTACATTGACTAAAGAACATTGAGAGAACAAAGAGTATTTGTAAGTCAAGCAGAGAAAAGAGGGAGGAGATCATAAGAAAGCACTTCAAAGAAGAAAAAGATGGAGGTGAAATCATTAGCATGTGATGATACAGACAAAATTTATTCAAGTAAAGAGTTGGAAGAATGGGGAGAAGGTAGAAAGCATCTAGAATCATATCTATGTGGACTTGACAAAGGAGAAATGTAACATTTGTCCTTTAAAGTTTTAACTTGTCTTTTAATCATTTTTACTTTGTTGAATAAGCTAAGAGAGAGCATGATACAGTAGAAAAAAGAGGTGGATTTTAAGCCAGAGAATCTGCATTCAAATCCTAGCATTATCAGTTGATATCAGAGCGAGTTTAGGCAACCAATTCACTTTTCTGGGCCTCAGTTTCCTCATCTGTAAAAGCAGAATGGTTGGGGGATCGTGGTGGAACTTGAAGTAGATGACTCTTAAGGCTCCTTCCAGCTCTAAATCTATGATCTTATGAATATGTATAGCCAAAGCTCATGATAGCAGAACAGGAACTATTTCTATTTTAGAGTGGGTTATTCTACTTTTAAAATATGACAGAAAGGTAACTTGGAATAATGGATAGAGGTTTTCTTTCAAAATCTGGAAGACCTTGGGTCAAAATATACCTCTGTGTCACATACTGGTTGTATGATCAGCGAAAAGTCACTTAACTTTTCAGTATTCCACTTAATTCTCTAAAATTGAAATTTAAAGAGAATTGAATCATAAGTCTGAATTTAAACAAAAATCCAAAGGAAAAGAATACAAAATCATTTCCCATGCCCAAGATGAACATTTCCTAAACTTAATCAGAGCTTTTGGATTGTTATCCAAAATATTTGTTCTCTGGACTTTGCCATATGGTCTAAATTTGGAACTCACAACTTTCAGAAGCCTATCCAAGATTAGAGCAGACTGACTGAAACCTCTAGGCCTTCCTTGATTCTAAACTACAGATCCCTAGAAAATCCATGATTTCTGATCAATTTGGTAAGGATGACACAGAGTGAAATGATCACAGTTGTTAGAACTGTAGGAAAGTAGGACCATGAATAGACTCTTATTGGAGATATGAATTATTTCAATCATCCTGTTTATAAAAATTATATTTAAAAAGTCACTGAAGTACTTATCTTTTTATATCAGTGATATTATTATTAGTCATAGACTATAAGGAAATCAAAAACTGAAGGAGGATATTTATATGTACAAAAACTATTTCTGGTAGAACTTTTTGTAATAGCAAAGAGTTTGAAGGAAAGTAGGTGGCCATCAATCAGTGAATGGCAGAATAAGTTGTGGAATATATAAAAGGAACAGATTATTCTTACAGAATAAAAAAATAAGGAATATGATGAATTCAGATATTTGGGAAAGCAAACAGATTCAGAGAGGTTAGCAGAATCTGTAGGAATGATCTCCCAGAAGACTATTATTAGGTAAAACAAACAATACTCAAAGACTTAAGGACAGTCAGTACAAGGACCGATTTTGATTCTGAGGACTTGATAGATAGATTCTGAGGACTTGATAGACTTTGATTCTGATAGACTTGATACTTATATTGTTTTTTCTTATTACAGGTCAGGACAAACTTAGGGAAAATGTTATTGGTAAAGATGTGGTGAACATTGGTTATGGAATGAGGGATATATGGTCAAGCATGGCTAATGTATTGATTTGTTTTGCTAGGGAAAACTTTGGTAGAGAAGAAGAAGGGAATCATTGGAAAGTGATTGTGATATAAAAAAGAGAAAAGAGCACCAATAAAACACTTTTAAGGAAAAAAAAATTCCTGATATTTTTTAGCTATTCCATAATTGTTAGGGAAGACCAAATTCCTCCCTCTTCCATTCAGGTGCACCACTTTCCAAAGCAACAATATATAATTATTGAAATGTACAGTAAGTAACAGAAGAATTGGTTGCTGACTATTATTACCATAGGACAGAAATTCCCTTGAGGTAGCTTCCTGGTCAGCTAGTGAGATAAAATATTCCACCCACATGAAGTCAGGTACATTCTGACTTGGTGAATATCTGAAAACCATCCAAGTCTGGGTAAGTTAACTGACTAGATTCATTTCTATATAAAGACAGGAAAGATTATGCTATGGAAGCTATGTACCATTAATATAAATAAACTACATTTTGTTAACTATTAAATGACTTACACTAGTCTCATTTCATCCTAAAATTGAACTTAAACTAACAATGTACTGGTACCAGAATTGCCTCTAGTTTGATACCATATCTGTCTAATGTATACCTTTAGTAAATAAACTGCTTTAATGGAGATTATAATTTACTGAGGAACTGAAAAGCTTACTTATTGAACAAGAATCACAATTAATGCAAAAGAATTGTTTTTCAGTATGTGTCAGATATTCAACATTTGTTCAGTCTTATAATGGTCAATCTGGTGATTTCTTCCAGATTTCCCACGCTATGTATCTCTAATTATGGTCCAAATGATTATAGGCATATGCCATTTTATTGTGCTTCGCTGTGTTGCACTTTATTTTGAATGAAAACTCTGTTTAGATGTGTCAAGTCATCAAACAGCATTGCTAGAGGCCAAAAATGTATCATTGCTTCATGACTAATAAAGTGTTGTCAATTGTCTTTTTCAGAGGTGATGAAAATGTTAATATTATCAAGGATTTTTCAGACAAAGTTATTGCAAAGAAGACTCTAGTCTAAGCTCAATTTTGTCTTTCTAATATTTCCAGGTGCTTCTTTTTCTTTATGTGTTTGTTTAGTAAAATTTGGCAGACCTTGGCAAGAGACTGGACAAGGGGATGAGAATGAAAGGATGGCTTCTAGACTGTGAGTTTAGAGACTGGGAGGATACTGGTACCCTCAGCAGTAATAGGGATACTGAAAAAAGGGAGGGTTTGGGTAGAAAGATAATGGATTCGGTTTTAAATATGTTAAGTTTAAGATGTCAAAAAACTCATGATTAAAAATATTATCCACCTCCACAAAGAGAATTGATGAACTCAGAGTAGATTGAAGCATATTTTTCCACTTTCCTTTTCTTGCCTTCTTTTATTGCAACAGGGCTAAGATGGAAATATATTTTGCATGACTTCACATGTATAATGATTATCATATTGTTTACTTGGACTTAGCTCGGGGGAGAGCTGAAGGGAGGGAGAGAATTTGGAACTCAAATAAATGAATGTTAAAGTTTAGAATGTCTATAGGAAATTCAGTTTGAGATGTTTTGTAGGTAGTAGGAAATGAAAGATGGGATCTGAGAATCACTGGCATGGAGATGATAACTGAATTCATGGAAAATGATAAGATAACTTAGTGAAATAGTATAAAGGGAAATAAGAAGAAAGTCCAGGACAGAGTCTCACATCCCTATGGGACATGCACAGTTGGTGGACCTGAACTGGATGTAGAGCCAACAAAAGAGATTGATGAGTGGTTAGAGAGGTATGAGAAAAAACCATGAGAGAAGAGAGTACCAAAGACTGTAGAGGCATCAAGAAATTCAGGACTGAGAAAAGGCCATTACATTTATCAATCAAAAGATTTTTTTGTATTTTCAGAGAGGATAGTTTTGTTATAGGATGAGGCCAGAAGCCAGAGTGCAGGGAGTTAGGAAGAGACTAAGAGACAAAGCAGTGGAGGCATCTACTCTCGATGACCTCAAGGAATTTAGTCACAAAAGTAAGGAAGGATATAAGATGATAGGTTGAGGGGATAGATTGATCAAGTAAGAGTTTTTCTGAGAATGGTGACTTCTGCATATTTTCTGATAGAGTCTATCTGAGGAGTTTATTTATTAATTCCTTCCTTCATTCATCCAGTGGGTATTTATTATGTACCTGCCACAAGCAAAACATGGCTCTATGTGTTGGGGCTATAATGACAAAATGAAAAACAGTCTTTCCAAATCATAAAACTTAAGGAAAAGGCATACATATCTTAAGGTGTTACTTAAATATGCTATTATTTTTGTCTTTAAATTTATTACAAAGTAGATTTGCTTATATACATTATGAAATAATGACAGAATGCTCACTTGGATAACAAATTATGGATTTCCTTTCTGTGATGACATGAAAGAGCAAACATTTATATAAAGAACATAATGCTGATGGAAGGGTTGAAGAAAAAAAATCAAAAAAGTTTCAGTATCTCTTTTATTTTTTAACCCCCACACATAAAATGTTTGAATCCGAGGCTAACATACATTCAACAATACAGATTTGCATCTTGATGAGGTGTGGCATAATGGAAAGATGATTGGCCTTGGAATCTGAGTTCGAGTACTGTATGACATACTAAGTTTGTTTTTTTTTTTTTATTATGGGTAAGTCATTGATTCCTTCACTGCCCTATGAACTCTTTAAGACTACAAATTGATGAGTAGTTGCCGATCTGCATGGGTGGTAGTGGGGATTTTTAAACTAAGAACTTGGGATAATGATGAATCACAAGTCTGGACCAAAAAACCCCTGAAACATTCTACTTCATTTACTATCTTAAAACAAATCTTGCTTATTTATCTACTGCTACATTGTAAATTTCCAATGAAATGAAAGATTAATTTCCATCCTTTGATGAGACTGTTTATGGTCATTTTTATAATCACCTTTATTGTTCCTCCCCTAATTGAAATTGATTTATTATTATTTTGTGGTTTTCTACAGAAATTAGTTTTTATTTAGGTTTTAACCTACCATTCAATGCCATACATACATACAGAGTTAACATCTGTGGACATTTCCCTGTACCTCAAGGAATGTCTGTCTAGGTAAATATCAATTAATTTTTTTTACTAGAGAAATTAGAAGTGTATAAGTGTTCCAAGAGGCTCTGGTGTTTCCTTGTTTCTATTTTGTCTCTATATAAGTGTATTTTTATTATATACACCCTCACCTTTAAGGAACATTTATATTGGATGATTCCTATATTTATCTATCTAGTCCTGATCTCTTAAAATCCAGACCTATTCTTTCAACTTCCTGTTGGTTATCTTCACCTAGATAACTGATATCATTCCAACTCATCACTTCCCCTTCTCAACCATAAAGCCCAGAAACCAGATCATGAATTGAAAGTAGAAAACTAAAAGTTTGTAGATTGTTGCAATAATTTATGGGAGAGGTAGCAAGGTTAGTGGTAGCATATATGGGAAAGAAGGGAATAATGCAGAAATGAAGATAGAATTTGGAGGCCTTGGGGAAAAGGTGGCATAGGGAGTAGGACATGTTCTCCAAGGAATCCCGGGAGTATCTTACTATCTCTCATTTGAACTATTCCAATAATTTGTAAATTTCAGGCATTCTCCCTCCAATCCATCAATTTGGAGTTGTCAAATTAATCTTCTCAGCAAGCAGATTTGGTTGTATTACTTTCTAGTTCCAAAAGTTTCATTACAACCTTCCCCTTACTCTTTGCCTGGTGAACAAAATCCACAATCCTTAGCGTGGGACTCCAAATCCTCCATGAATTGTCACTATCCTACTTTTCAAACATGGCACCTACCACTTTCCATCTTATATCTCTTACAGTCAAATCGAACTAGGTACCATTACCCAATTGGTATTGCCTACTTTAATTCTTTTATTCACATTATTACCTTGACCTAGAATGCCTTCACTCAATCAATCTCCAGCTCTCCAAATCCTATCAAATCTCCAAGGACCTGTCAAAAATCCTATCTTATTTTTTCTTCCTCTTAGGGCAGCTAGGTGATACAGTGGATAGAGCACCAGTGCAGGACTCAGGAGGACCTGTGTTCAAATCTCACCTCAGACACTTGACACTCACTAACTGTGTGACCGTGGGCACGTCACTTAACCCTAATTGCCTCATCCTGGATCATCTCCAGTCATCCTGATGAATACCTGGTCATTGGATTCAGATGGCTCTGGAGGAGCTGGTGACAGCCCTTTCTCACTCAAAACAAAGTCAAGTGCAAGTCATGTCATTATTTCTCTGATGACATGGTCTTATTAGACAATGAAGGATGAACACATACACAATTCCATACAATAACAATAGAATCATGGAATTTTCATGTTAAAAAGTACCTTAAAGACCACAGTGTCCAATTTTCTCAATTTACAAAAGAAGAAACAAAAATAAAATAAAATAAAATAATTCTGTTTTGTTTGTACTTCTGTAGAACTTCAGAAGGACAGAATCTTAGAGCTGGAAAGTGACTTCATAGGCCTTTTGGTCTAATCCAAACTTGCACAAGAATCCTCTCTATTACATCTGACAGCTGGTGAATATGAAGACCTTCATTGAAAGAGGACTGCTGACATTTTGAAGCACCGATTTCGCTTCTGTCTTTACATTAATTTACTTCTTTTGAGAGGTAGCTTGAATTGAAATTGTAGTGCATTTCTATGAGATAACTGGATTAAATGGGTGTCAGAGTTCCTGATCTGAGCAGGGCCTCATTTGTAATAGGCTCCTCTAACTTGAATTAGAACTTTCAATGGATTCTCAATCATAACTTAACTTTTTTGTGTGTGCCTTAGACCCTTTTTGATAATTTGGTAAAGCCTTTATCAGAATAATGTTTTGAAGGATTTAAAATAAAGTACAGAAGATTACAAAGGAAATCAGTTATGTTGAAACACAGTTATAAAAATATATTTTTTTTTTTTACAAAAGAAGTTTATGGACACTAGGCTGGACTAGATTATCTTAAGACTCTATGTACCTTTGAGGGTCCTTGGAAGCTTGCCTCACAAAAGAAAAAGCCTTATTGTTGTGATCCTTGTTTGTACTTGGCTTTTTCTTCCAATAGGGATTGCCCATTCCTTCCCTTTATCTTTAAAGCTTATCTTACTGATCTTATCCTATAAACAAGATGATTCAATATCCTTCCCTACATTAGAGTTTTCCATCTCTAAATATCTACCTTCAGTTCTTCAGGTAAAAAGGAATCTTCTACATGGACCTCTATCTCTGTCCAAAGCAGCAGTTAATAATTTCTTGAATTAATGTAATTCCATACTTTAAAATGTGGGAGAACCAAAGAAGATAAAATCTATTATGGTCATATGCCTAGAATTGGAAGAGTTTTTAAAAGTAATTTATTTGGCCCCTTTTCAAATTTCAGGGAGTTCATCTCTTGTTTAAGGCTTGCTAACATCTATTCAAAGCTATTGTTTCTTGGTATTCCTTTCCTCCCAAGCTATTGGTTCCTTTAATATTTCATTTTGAATCTTCCAGGTGCTCTGATAGTTCTTATGGTCAGGACCCTTTTTTTCCCCCTGTAGCTCTATTTGGGTTTGTCTAGTCATACTTTTCTTCTGGCTTTACTTCTTGGACTTCTCTCAGTGCAAAGTATTTCTTTATACTGTATAGCATTCTTCTGTTTACTTATATCTCAAACTTCAGTTTTTGGATTGGATCCTAAGATTGCTCATCTAAATATTTTTGGATGATGGAGGAAGACCTTGCTTGAACCTAAATGCATTGGCTAAGATTAAGTCTCAGATTCTGTAAGAATTAGCTTGTTTTTTTAGTTTTCTTGTGGCTCAACTTAGTTTGGGGTCTTGGGTCCTTCACTGTCTTTTTTTTTTTTTTGGCATAACCCCTAATTGAGATTTCTCTTTCTGTGAGTCTGAAAGGTCCCACTCAGATGTTTATAGTGTTGGCAGCGGACCTCATGGGATATCTTAGATATTTTGCTTCCTAATTGATCTGAAAAAGATTTAAAGTGTATTTAAAACTCAGTAGAGGTCAATAGTGTAATAAGAAAGTTAAGAAAAGTAATGCAATTTGAGACTGCACCGAGAGGTATAGCATTCCTAATGAGGGATGCTATATTCTGCCCTGCTTAGGCCACAGCTGAAATATTGTGTTCAGCTCTGGGCAGCATACTTTGAATGAATATTGTAAATCTAGAGGCTTTAGAGGAGGGCAGCCAAGAATCATATATATATATATGGGAGAGAGAGAGAGAGAGAGAGAGAGAGAGAGAGAGAGAGAGAGAGAGAGAGAGAGAGAGAGAGAGAGAGATTGGTTGAAGGATGTGAGAAGGGTTAGTCTAGAAAGAGGATTTAGGGAATGGTGAGACAAGGATGGAAATCTTCAAGTTTAAGAGAGATGAGAGTTCTTTCCTTTTTCTTGGCCCCAGAGGGCAAATACTATCTTTCCTGAGTCTCATAACAAGACTGTGAAGAAGGCGTTGCTGTTTGTCCTTCCTTTTGAAGAGAATGAATGACATCCCAGGAGGATGTGTGAATTGGATTGATGTGAGGCAGAGCTACACAAAGTCATTAGCTTTACTCTCTCTTTCAGAGCAAATTCCAGGGCAAGACAAAAATCAGGAGAACTGGTGATGGCCTGGGATGCAGTAGATGATCTTGGAATCTTCAACGTCTGAGCATTTTAAGTGTTTGGCAGCAGCTGGTTCATCCACCTCATGGCCATTGGAACTAATTGCTCTCATCTTCATATGCTGGGGGTAGACATTCCCTTAATTTCCCAAAGGTTTTGAGGCCTTACCCTCAACCTTGTTTAGCTAGTTTACTGAGATGGTTTTACCAGGGTATAGCTGTTACCTATGCTACAGATTCTTGGAGCCACAGATGAGAATTGGGTGAAAAGTGGACACCAAAGGTGGAAGAGTAGCCTTGAAAATGGCTCCGGAAACCCTCACACAATTTGTACTACTCTTCCTTAAATACCCTATACACCCAGTCTTTAAGCCAATGCTTAAATGACCATTCTCACTGAATGTACTGTAGCAGCCATGACTTTTATATTCCCTTTGAAACTTGAGATTTTATAAATCGATGAGTACCATAGAACCCTAGCTGTCATAAGCCTTGATGGTTCTCAGCCATTTTCACTAATTCCCTACCTTCTCAGTTACTGAATTTGTGACAAATGCTAAAGTTTTTGAACTGAATATCAGCTGCCCATGCCATATACACAATGACCTATAGGCAACGTACCAGGTGGTCTCCTTTCATAATCCTGCCAATGACAGGAAATACTTTTGCATTTTTTAAAAAGAAAATATTATAAAGTCTTCAAAATGCTACAATTTGTAAAGATTAGGTTGAAATTAATTTTGAGATTGTGTTTTGATTAGGACTGGTCTTTTGGGGCTTGACCACAACGTTTTGTTCTTGTGGAATATGGGTTATGACATGTTATTTAAACATAATCCTGATGTAAGTACATTCTAAACTATTTTAAATTGAGATAATCAAATGAAGTGTATAAATGAAACAGGGGAAATGCTCTTATTCCTTTTCTGATAAGTTTGAAATATGATATGAAGTCCTGTGCCTTCGATTGTAGAGTCTAAATTTATCATACCTAGCTTTATTTTTTCAATGTTGTTTATCGCTTTTTCAAATTACAGCCTTAAATCAAATTATTATAACAAATTTAGCCATGAAATTAAATCATAAGGTAAACAATCTTAGTTTGTTCCTCCCTACAATCTGACTATTGCATATGGTTGTCAGTTTACATGAGTGCCTGCACCCATTATGTTTTGAAAGGAATGAAAGGGCAATTTGGTAGCTATCATTATTGAGGACACATTGAAGCGGGCTATAAATGCACAACTAGAGCAGCCCACATTGATTAATTATGAAGTAAATCACTTGTAATTACATAGTATTCAAAAAGGTAACTATTCACTCTTTACAGGAAATCTTACCCATTTTCATGCCATTGATAAAATGTCATAGTAGCAAAGACAAGAATAGAAGTAGGAATAAATATGGTTCATTTCCCCCCTTTTTGATAATGATCTTCTGCTTGTTGAATCTCCAGGTGGCCTTCTTTCCATCTGGTAATTGCATCCAATTCATTTGTAGAAAATTAAAGTATTCTGTAACACTGGTCTGCTAACTGTATGGATTTCCTTTAGAAAGGTTCTAAGATAAGCTTGGAAAGAGGCAGCATGTCATAAGGATGCAAGTGAGCTTCACAAAGAGGTTGCAGTTCTTAGAAGAAATATGTTTAAGAGAGTATGAGAGAAGGCAAAAAACTGGCTGGTACTTCTCTATGCCTTATTCACAGTGGAGATAGTCAAGGAGAGTCACTTGACCAGTCAAAACAAATCCACAAATGAACTTCTTATTTTATAACTACATTTATCCAAAACTCTAGGCTGTTTTATTTTCCACACTATTCCACCCTAGGTTATGGCTAGGCCATAAGATGACCAATGAGGAGTTAGGTGTTACTTGTATGACTTTTATCTATTTTCTAAGACTAGCATGGTGCAAGTTAGTGACTTGCTTGTAGACACCATCTAGTATGTAGACTTGAAGCCAAATCTTCCTTATTCTAGGATCTCCCTTCAGTGCTTTATACTAGACTGCCTCTCTTTTTTATTCTGTATTAGGAAGAGAAGCCCAAACTAATACCTTCTTCTTGCTATTAAAATATTGGTAACTAGTAAGCTTTGTCTCTAAAGGTAGTTTGGTGGGACAGTGGATAGAGTTCTGAGCCTGGAGTCAGGAAGATCTAACTACAAATCTGATCTCAGATACTTTCTAGCTATGTGATTCTGGGCAAATCACTGAATCTGCTTGCCTCGGTTTCCTCTTCTGTAAAGTGGGAATCATAATGACACCTTACCTCCTAGGGTTGTTGTGAGGATCCAGCGATAAAATCATTGTAAAGAGTTTAGCACAATGCATGTCACATGTAACTTCTATATCAATTAACGATGATGATGGTGCTGATGATGAAAGTTTAGAAGGCTGTATTTCCCTTTATTATTTAGGAAAATATTGTTCTAAATACCTAAATAATTTAGAGAATTCCTTTTAAATCAGTGCCACAAAACCTTTGCACTGGGTGAACTGAGGCATGACTGTCTCTTAGAATTGTACATCAAATGTAATTACTATTATTATTAGCCATATGACCTCATTATGCTGTGATAATGCCTAACCAAATCTTGGACTGGATGTGCTCCAATGCTAATTCCACTTTAATATTACTCCATGAGAATCATCTCATCCTTCAACATCGCACTAATATAAGGCAGCAGATTTTCGTTCTTTTAAAACAAACCTCTCTCCCCTCCTTTGAGTTTTTCTAAGTCTCAAAATCCAGCTTAGGAACATGGTAACTAAAAACATTGAACTCCCAAACTTTTTTTAATGTCTTGTATATAACACAAGAAAGTAGCTTCTGTCTTATTTCCAGTGGACAAGTGCCCACATCTAAAAATCACCCAAGACACTGATAAATTATTGGTATTCCTTCTGGCACCTTTAGAAGAGAAGCCAAAAGAACTGAAATGATTTGGAAAGATTGGCAGATCCTGCCCCTTTGGTTGGAGCTGAGACACTTTTGTCAGCAGCGTGGGAGATTAACTGAAGCCTCCTGCCATCATTCATTAAAAGGAACTGAGCCAGACAGAGTGTTGAGAAGGCAACGTACCCAGAGGAATGCAGTGAGCATCATGGTACAGAGAGCAGAGTGGGGCTGTCCCTCACAGGCATATAATCAATGTTATTACCCTTTTCATTGTATTCCTCCTTTACATGATACTTCCCCTCCCCATTGCCTATCTACTTTTATGCCTTATTCCTCACCTTGCTCTCATCTGTTCATGTTATCCCACCTTTCCTTCTGTTGTTACTTTCCCTCTTTGGCCTTCTTCCTGCTCATCATTTTGTACCTCATTCTTTATACTCACAAATAGGAAAAACAAAACAACATACACCAAACCAGATGTCCCTTCCTTTACAGAAATCTAAGGATATGTGGACTGAACCTCTGATTTCCTTGATGTAGGGGACTCAATGGGTGGGGAAACCTCCTTTACCAATGAAAACTGGAACTTTCTTAGTATCTTATAGTCTTATAGGGATTGCCTAGAACACCAAGGGACAAAATAACTTACTGAGGGTCACACAGCCTTTGTCAGACTTGAGACTTAAACGCATGACTTCTTGGCTTCAAAATCAACTCTATGTCCACTATACCTTACTGCCTCATTAAAATTTGCTTTGATAGATTAGGATTGAGCCTATGAAATTCTTTAAATAATTGATTATTATTATTTTTTTCTATAGGTACAAAAGTATCTTTACTGCATCAGTTTCTGATGCTGCTGTAAGAGTTAGTTTTAGTGTTGAGAAGCAAGTCACTCTTTCCCTCATCACTTCAGGTGCAATGGAAATAGAACTGGATGATGGTAATAGAGAAGAAGACCTAATAGCTCAGGGCTCTCCTCACTTACTTGTATACCCATGAGAAGATAGCCCTAGGGCCAAATGGTTAGATGAATGGGTTCTTAGTGGCTGGGAGGCAGCATGGGAGAGTGAACAAGGGACTTGACTTTTAGTCAAGAAGATATGGATTGAAGTCTTGCTTCAGATAAGTACTAATTGTGTGGCACCAGACATGTCACTTAATGTCTCTGGCCTGTTTTGTCATCTGTAAAATGAGAGAAATGTGCTTGATGATCCTTAATGTCTGTCTGGTTCTAAGTTTATAATCCTACAATTCTATAGTTCCTAATTCCAAAGAGTCTCTACTTTTCAATTGACAGTATTGTTATGTTCTTTTATCTTCCACTTGTCTAGAGAGGAAGGTAAGTGTTTGATCTGTAAGGCTAAGTCTGGGGAAGAGGAGATCATGCCTATAGAGCATGGGGTACATATCCTTTGCAAAATTTGAGATGGTGTGATCTATATCTATATTTGTTAGACTGCTTTTGTTTTTTGTTTTAAAGGAAGACAGGGCTTGCGAAGGAAGGAGATTCCCAAATTAAGATGCTATTAAAGCAAAACATACTGATAAAAAAACCCCAAATTAATGAGGTACTATAGACACAGTGCTGAACTCTAAGTCAAGAAGACCTGTATTCAAATTTCTCCCCTAACACAGATTAGCTATATGACCCTGCTGAAGTGATTTAACCTCTGTCCCCTAAGTTAATTCCCTGCCCATCAAAAAGCATTTATTAAGTGATTACTATGTACCAGATATTGTGCTAACTGCTATAGTTACTAAGAAAAATGGCTTCTACCTTCCAGAGAATACATTCCAAGGGAGACAAAATATACATAAAAAGAGTTACATATCAAGTACATAATGAATAGTAGATGGAAGACAGTCTTAGGAAAAATGAGACTAGTAACTGGAAAAACTAAGAAAGGGCTTCTAAAGAAGGCAGAATTTAAAATGAGTCTTAAAAGAAGCTGGGCTTTTGAAAAGTGTAGGTATTTCCTTCTCTCGCTCTCAGCCTCTGTCAGTTTGTGGACTGCCTATTAGTGCAGATAGCAGTGTAAAAATGTCAAACTCTAAGAATCATAGCACCCACAACCGTCATAAAAAATGGTACAGAAATGGTACCAAAAAGCCTAGGTTACAGATATATAAGTCTCTGAAAGGGGTTGACCACAAATTTGCTTTTCCAAGAAACACAAGAAGGGACTGGAGAAGATGTAGGTCAAGAATGTTGAAGCCATCAAGGTCTGAGAAGAAGCCATCATGTCCTGAGGAATCAAGGTCTCCAAGGCCAAGTTGCTCAGGTTCAAGTTGACCACCCAATACCTAGTCCCCAGGATGACAACGCCTGACTCTAAGGCTGCCAGGATCAGTTACCCCAAGACTACCAAGTCCAGAGACCCCAAGGCTGCCAAGACAACTGATTACAAGATCACCAAATCTCATACTAAGATCACAGAATCTGACCCTATGGTCACCAAGTCTGGTGCCCAGGCCACCAAATCTGACCCTAAAGTCTTCAAGGTCACCAAGTCTGATCCAAGGGCTGTCCAGTTTGATCCTAAATCAACTAAGTTTGAAGGCAAGGTGACCAAGTCTGATCCTAAGACCACCATATTTGATTCCAATTTTATAAATCCCAGTGATTCCAAGGCTGCTAAGTCTACTGACCCCAAGCCTGCCATGTCCATTGACCCCAAGGGCATCAAATCCAAAGATTCTGGGACTAAGGCTCCTAGTCCCAACCTCTCAAAATAGACACTTCAGGATAGAAGGACTTGTTTAAAATCTAATCCACTACTTTTTCCTTAGCCAGGGCATGATTATTCACTAGTTTGTATAATTAAGGAAATAGTATCAAAAAAAAGAAAGAAAAATTTAAGTGAGGAGGGAGTGCATTCTAGTCACAATGGATAGCCAGTGCACAGCCATGGAGAAGGGAAATAAAATGTGTCTGAGGAATAGAAAGCATGTCAGAATCACTGAACCACAGAGTGCAAAGGAAGAAGTAATGTGTAATAAGTAGTAAGATAAGGAGGGATCACATTGTGAATAACTTTAAATGCCAAATAGTGAAATGTCTATTTAATTGTTGAGGAAATAGGGAGCCAGGAGAGTTTATTGAGGAGGTAGATGATATGGTTTTAGGAAAATCACTTTGGCAATTGTGGGTAGGGTAGGTTAGAATGGGAACAGATGAGGCAGGAAAAACAATAATCCAGGTAAGAGGTGAAAAGGACTTGAACTGTATACTATCCACATAAATATACATATATATATATATTACATACATACATACATACACACACACACACACATATATATATGATAATGTAGAGAAAGAAAAGGCAAAAAAACTGGGTATGTGGCATGACTGTGAGAGTGAAGCGCTAAGAATGACATCAAGGTATGTCTTAGAGTTGGTGAAGGGAGTTTGCACTATGGAAATTCCCTATGCAGATGTAATCACAGATCATCTGTCTATTAATTATGAATCTCTTCTAGAAAGAAATTGACCTTTTTGTTTCACTTCTTTACTCCCTTCTAATCTGGTGTAGTACTAGGCATATAGTCCATAGAAATGTTAGCTATCAGTGACAATAAATCCACCACACTCTATCTGCATTGTGGGTTGAAGACTGTCCTTTCAGAGATAATAAGGAGCACAAAAGCCTTGTTCCATGTCTTGTTCTGTGCTCTTGAAGCTGAGCCAAGTGCAAAGCTCCCTTTGGATGTCAATGGGAGTTCTGAACTCAGGCCAGAGCAGGATGAGAAAAATGAAAGAAAATGAGAAATTGGCTTCAAGTCAGAAGTTTAAAAAATGAAAGTAAAACTTTGTAATTTTTTTCACTAATGGAAGCTAATTACACACACTCGTACGTATACACACATACATTCATACACACTTTTTTTTTAATTTTTGATGGTTTTCAAAGCATTCAATGTGCTCATTAGTCAGTGCACTTTCCCACTTTTGAAGGACATTTCAAGACTAAAATAGCTTTTCTTTTGAGTCCTACTGACCTTTTGTGTATTGCAGCAGACACACATTTGCACAAAGCAGGATACGATGTTCTTCTAGAAAGAATACAAAGCTTTGAATCAAAAGATGTGACTTGGATTTGAGTCTCTCCTCTCATTCTCAACATTAGTGATTTGACCTGAGGCAGAACATATCCCTTTAACCTCAATCTCCCGATATTTAAAAAGGGCACAATAAAATTTACATAGTATCCCTCACTGGGATATTGTGAGAAGAGCATTCTGTAAATTATAAAGCAGGCCTGTACAGCAAGACATGCTATAGTCTATGGAGAATAAGATTGTCACAGTAGTAAACCATATGGGAAGATTAGCATTCTTCAGAATCATGCAAGTTCTTAGATGCCAGACCATAGATTTAGAACTGGAGGGATATCACGGCATCAGATTTAATAAACTCATTTTATAGCAGAGGAAACTGTTTATCAGAGATAGAGTGACTTGCCAGAGCTAGGATTCAAACTTAGTTCTTTTAGGACAGTGCTCCTTTGACCAGACCTCCCAGTGACAGGCTTTCTGCAAATGGTCTTTTCTTTGGTCCATTTTGTGCCATTTCTTTGCTTGGCAACCACACAGGCCTTTTCAGATGAGAAAATAGAGGTCTCCAAAAGGTAAAAGACTTTGCTTAAGGTCACACTGATAATTATTGGCAAAGCCACTTTTAGAATTGTTCTCCTACCTTCTATTCCCGTAGTTTTCCTCCTACATCATAAAGATCATACCACTTCATGGGTACTCGAGATAATGCAGCCCCTTGAAGGAGACCTCACGTCATTCAGATTTCTCCTCAATAAGTAACGATAGTCACTCGAATGAAGTTCCAGTGGACATTAATACGTTTTGTGTAGCAAAAAGATCTCTGGCAAAAAAAAAAAAGATAAAAAATAAAAAAAGATTAAAAGCAACTTTGCCTCAATACATGGGGATTTATTTCCAAAATTTTGATTCTTCAATATATTTTGGTCTGTTTTAAAACATGGCTCAAATGGTAATAACAATTTTTGAACAACAACAGCCAAAAAAGTTATTGACAGCTTTTCAGTGTTGATATCTTTCCAACCAATTTGCTCTTCTTGGCAGAATAAATGAGGCAGTTCCTACTCTTTTGTGACTAGTTGATGTTTTAAACATACATCTCAACCTTTTTCTTAACCCAAATGAAAATGGAAATAACTGCAATTTTGAAAAGGAGACAAAGTGCAGAAGAGCTAATTAAACTTTGGACAGAAAACTCATAAAGCTGTTGCTTCAAATAGCATAAGCAGGTTATCCACATTTAGCACACACATTTCCATATTAAAAGGAAACTGTTTAAGGGAACATGGCATTTGTCAGAGTGCCATAGAGACAACTGATTTTAAACTTAAAAGGCCAAAAGGAACAGACTAAGTTCTCCTACAATGAGGCTATATGTTATTTTATCTGTGATGATTAGATAACCCTACTGATGTGAGCCTGAGTGGCATGAGTTCTCTCACTCATTATTTAACTTTTTTTTAATTCAATAAGACACTTCAGAGACTCAAAATATATAGTTGCCAGATCTCTGCTGGTGACAGATTATCCTGCTTTGGCTACTGGATCAGAGAATTTCATGAAACAGATATTATCCTGTGCTTTGTTCTTGGAAATACAGAAAGGAAAAAGGAAAGAGAGAGCTTGGTGAGGGCTAGATTCAGCCTGGGAGAAGAGATCAGATAGAATAGATGAAAGGGGAGTTGGTGTTTGGTGACTGGGAGGTGAACTGAGATATTTTCAAGGGCAATGTGTTTGCTCATCAACACCTACAGTTTGTCTGGAGTCTTCTAGGTGAATCTTGTGTGCTGCTAGTTGTGGCAGGGATGGCCTATGTGATGTCCAAGGAAAGGAGGGCATCTTTTCCAATGGTGTCCAATTGCAGGTGTTGGGAAGACATATACTATGATTTGAGATGCATCTAGGTGGCATAGTGGATAGAGTGCCAGGTCTAATGTTAGGAAGACTTCTCTTTCAAATCTTGCTTCAGACACTAGCTGTGTAACTTTAGGAAAGTCACTTAACCCTGTTTGCCTCAGTTCTTCATCTATAAAATGAGCTGAAGAAGGAAATGGCAAACCACTCTAGCATCTTTGCCAGGAAAACCCCAAGTGGGTCACAAAGAGATGGTCCTGACTGAGCAACAACAATAAATACTATGATTCAATCTTGGTGGAGTGTTAGTAATGTGGAGGATTTATGGCAGTCCCAGGAAATACTGATCCCAGGAGCTGGTACAAGGGACTAGTGGAGAATTAGATTGGAACTGGATGGAAGTAGGATTGATTGGGACAAAGAGTTGTTAGCAAGGTGTGTTTTCAAGAACAACAGACCAGTTTGATCCTTGGAAAAAAAGATGGTTGCTAGCCATTTGTCAGGGTCATAAAAAATAATACCAATAATATTGTGTCAGCCTGTGAGCCTAAATTAGATGTTTTAGCATAAGAGTTATAGGCTCATCGATGTAGAGCTAGAAGAAAGAGACATTATCTAGAACAATTCATTTAACAGATGAGGAAATCAAGGCCCAAAGTTATAAAGTGACTTCAATTCAATTCACTAAATATTTACTGAGCCCCCAATATGTGCAAAGCATACATAGAACCATATCAGTCCCCATCTTTCAGAAATTTGTCAGGATAGGAGAGTTGAGGGTAGAGGAAGTTTATGCTGATAAGTAAAATACAACATAGAGTATGATGGGACCAGGGAGAGAGCCAAACAAAATCTTCTAAAAAAATTTGAAAAGGGACAGAACTTGTTCAATTGTGTGTGTGTGTATGTGAGTGTGTGTTTGTGTGTATTAATGTAGAAATACAAGGAAATATAGAGATTATACCTCGGCTGCTTTTAAAGAAAATAGGGGTTATGACAGGCAGATGTGAGAAGAAAGTGCATTTTAGGCACATGGCACCAGCTCATACAGAAATTCATAGAAGTGTGAATGACAGTTTGAATTCAGGAAACAGCTAGCTGTACAACTTAAACTGAACATAAGGTGTGCATGGATATATTCATTTAAATGAGAGGAGTAGGGATGTGATGGTGATATTTTCAGAAGTAATGTGAAAGAATATGGAAAGGTAGATTGGGGCTAGATGTGGAGGGCCTTACATGCTAAGGAAGGGAATTTGCATAGTACCCTAAAGGTAGCATAGAAGCAAAGGGTGGTGCAGTGACACAGCAAGATCAGTGAGATGTTTGGCAATTGTATGTAGCGTGGATTGACAAGGAAAGATCATACATTTACAGTATGATAAAGATAGTTTTTGAAACTGTTGTTGGGAAATTTAACTATTTCTCCTGATCCTAAGTCCATTTTCCGTTTTTTCCACACTCTCATTCTTCAGCTTTTCAATCTAGGAATCTTATTTTTTTCCCATTATTTTGCATTTTTAAAAATAATCTTTGCCTTAAATTCTAGCAAAGCCCTTTTGAATTACCCATCTTATATTTCCAGGTGAGCCATCAGAAAGAAGGAATTTTCCCATATTCTTTCCTGTTCAAACAAAATCTGTAGTATTATATTCACTTTTCATTTCAAAGGTGTCACTTTTCCTTTTCTAAATCATAGGATCATTGATCAAGACATGGAAGGTGTCCTAGAAGCTATCTAATCCAGTTACATTTAAGGTTGAGGAAGCAGATATAAGGAAAGATAATAATGTGTCCAGAGTTATAATGTTAGTATTAGAAGTGTAACTTGCAAATAGATCCTCTGATGAGAGAGAGAGAGAGGTGGAGAGATGGAGATGGAGTTGGAAGAACTGAGCTTGACTCTTCTTTTGCCCACCAGAAAATGAGTAAAGAGACATCTGCTCTGCTGACCTTCAGTAATAATGGGAGAAAGAACAGTCCTGCAGGAAGAATGAGAAGAGATGAGGTTTCTGCTAGTTTCATCAAGAGTTGGGCTCTTCTGCTCTCCTGCCCAACTGAAAAGAGAGAATAGACAAGAGAAAGAGACCATAGCCAACCTACGTTTTAAAGCTATGTTCTAGTCAGGTCACATATTAGAATCTCGACTTCTATTTAGCAATTCCCACTACAGAATTGGAAACAGTCTTTGTTCTTTTTGCTTTCAAAAAGAAGAGTGCATCTTGTCTATCACTTCCCTTGTCCTAGGTGCTATTGTTTAATAGGATTAACTTTTTTGACTGCTATGTCATGCTGTTGACTCACATTCAACTTGCACTGCAACAAATTCCCACAGTATTTCTCAAATGGACTTCTTCCTGACAATGACATTCCCAATACATGCTTGTGAAATATATTTTTAATGCAAGTATAAGGTTTTGTCTTTATTAAATATAATTTTATTGTATTCAGCCTAATATTTTGGCATATCAATAGTTGTTTGAATCCTCATTCTATCAGCCAGCTTTTTATCTGAAAATTGTCACTTAAAATTTGATAAGCATGCCATCTATACCTCTGTCCAATTCATTGATGAAAATTTTAAGTGGAATAGGGCTAAGGGCACATCTCTGGGCCTTTCCACTAAAAACATTCTTCCAAGTTGACATCCAACTATCAGGTACTATTTAACTGTTAAAGATTTTTTGAGCCTAGTCATTCAGCCAGTTTTGTGTTCGCTTTGCTATGCTTTATATGCCAGTCTCATTTCTTCATCTTATTCAGAAGAATTGCATGAGAGACTTTGTCAAACACTTTATTAATGTGATATAAAATCACCCACGAAGTTCTTTGGTTGTGTGATTTTAACACTCTCAGAAAGATATCCTGCCACTGTGCTAATGATCCAGTACGGGAATATAGTTAGTTGAGAGCACTATCTGCACTGCCCACAGGTTGGTGCTATACTTGACTAACTAGTTCAGGATTTATCAATTACTCTCTAGTGAATACTTGAAGTACAACCCTTTCCTAAGATACTGCAGTAAACTTGTTGACTACATGGGGATACTAAACCTGCAAATGCCTGGAATGTTCTCTCCTGTTTTACATACATACATACTTAGAAGCCCACTAGAGAGTGATGGTAAATTATCATTGATAAACCTGCATAGAATTCATTCCAAATCTGATCTTGAGGATGAAATAACATATTGCTCAAAATAATAAAATACGAAATAATTTGCCTATAAGTAGTTTTGAGTCCTCACCCTATATTGTATTCTGTTTTCTCTGTTGTTGTTTTTCACTCATTTCAGTGGTGTTCAACTCTTTGTGCCACAATTTAGGACATTCTTGGAAGAGATATTAGAATGATTTGTCATTTCCTTCTCTAGCTCGTCCTGCGGATGAGGGAACTGAAGCAAACAGGGTTAAGTGATTTACCCAGGGTCACATAGGTAGTAAGTATCTGAGGCTGAATTTGAACAAATATCCTTCTGACTCAAAGTCCATCACTCTCTCTACTGGACCTTTTCATTCTCTCTGATCCTTTTCTAATTCATTTATGGAGTCAGAGATTTAGGTTATTCTGATTATATAATGTGTTGAATATAGAATGAAATAAAGAGAAATGAGAACAAGTACTCATATATAGTTATCCCCAAACATCTGCTTCCTTCCTTCTTGATCTTTTTACCAATTTTTGGACATGGATGGGCCACAGGTCACAGAGAGGGATAGGTAGAAAAGGGATATATTCCTTGACAAAGACTCATTAGCTAAATGAGAAAGGGAAGATGAAAAACAATGAGAATTTCACTCACTGAACATAGGCTAAAAATACGGGCAAGTGAGGAAAACAGATTCCATGAGCTCATCAAGCAAACAATATTCGCAATACTTGTCAATCTTAGCATCTCTGGATCTTTTTTCTCTTCCTGCATCTCAGTTGCCAACCCCGCTCCAGGATTAGAATCTTTCCCAGTTGTTCTGGCTTCCACCCCCATCATTTTTCTCTTTGAGATGTCTTCAGTTACTCAGACTCCTTTGAAGTCCCAGTTTTAAAATGAGAAGGAATATCACCACAACAACAGGTGGAAAGAGTGTCCTGAAAAAATAATCCCTTATAGTCTCTCATTTGACTTCCTGTTCCCATAGCATAGTCCAGGGCAGACAATTTCTGCTACTTTATGTCTATCCTTGAAAGAGTTTGGGCAGTATTATTTCTGCTGGTATGGACCCCATTCTGTTCCATCTGTCTTTCTGTACAGAAGACGTCTTAGAAATCCACAGACATTTTAGAACTGTGTTATACCAGCATCTAAGCAAACCTTGAACAGCACTTTCCTGATCAAGCAGTCTAGCAACCCTATGGGGAAAAAGAAGGACTTGATGTTAGTCTGGGACTGCTTATTCTTGATGAAACTTGATGTCGCTTTGGGATTTCAGACAAAGTAGCCTACTCCTTCTACTACTGTATCTAAGAATGGGGACTGTGGGGTGGGGATGAAATAAGAAGGAAATTTTTGTTTCCTATGACTTGGTTCAAAGTGGGTTTTAGTATTTCTGTTGGTGATCTCGTTACTACCATAGCAGCTGCCAGATAGACCTCAAAATATATTAAATACTTGAAAAAGTGAGATCAAGTGGGAAATCAACTCCCATAATATAATTTAATGAAGAATTCCTCAAAGAAATCTTTGATACATGAAAAACATTACATATGTGTATATATATATATATATTTTCTCCCTCCTATCTTTGCTAAACTTCACTAGGTTTTTTCCCTCAGTAATTGCTGTTTCCAAGCATGGTTCAGTATGGAACAATTTAGAGAATCACATCTAGCAAGAAAAGATTATTGCACTGGGGACAGGAAAGAGAAGAATACAATATATGATTAAGTATATTTACTGAAGTCATGATCTACTTTATTGAAGCATGACACCTGGTAGATAGTTCCTTTTGTTTGTCTGATATCAATCTCAGTGTCTTTCATATTTTTCAGCTCTTCCATATGCCGGAGGATGGCTCATAATATTTTTTATTGGATATATTGCAATGCCCTTATAATAAGTAATTCCCTCAAATAGTTTTTGAGATATTCCAGGATGCCATCAATTATTTCAAAGTATGTGGTAGACTTGGGAATGAAATTAATCTTATGTCAATCCAACAATAGGGTGCTATAATTCTCCAAACATACTATCTAGAAGATTATGATTGTTTTTATAATCCTATGCAATTTAGAATATATCAATGAAAGAAATTTCTTTTTAAAAGAGAAACAGTATGGTCAAAGCATTTCCTAAGGAGTCTTTTAGTCTTCAAGGATTTTGCTGCCAGTCAGTGAACATGTGTGTGTGCACGTGTGTGTGTGCATGTGCATGTGTGTGTGTGTTTGGGGAAAAAGGAATATTTTAAAAAATATGTGAACCAGCAAAAAAAACATTAGATATCATATCATCTCCTTTCCCTCTGCTTTACCCCAGTCCTTTCTCCTCAGACAGTTGTAGAGTTCGAGAGGGATCTCAGAGCTCCTTAAATACAGTGCTTAAGTTGTACCATGAATCCATCCACACTGTTATGGGCAACAGTTGGAAAATCAGCCTTTTCTTGAAAACTTCAATGACAATGACTGTCTTCGGAGGCAGCACATCCCATTGTAGACAATTCTAACTGTCAAGAAGATTTTTCCTTTGATTGAACCAAAAGCTGTCTTACTACATACCTCTTTCCTTCCTCCCTCTGCCTCTCTTCAAGCTCCATTCTTAATTTACATATGTTCAAGTAGAAGCTCCTGGCTAGTGGTGCTATTGTCTCACTATTCCTGGCACTAGGCTACACTAGGCTGCACAAGTAGCTAAGAATTAGTTTGGTAAATAGTAGACACGTCAAAAATTCTGAATGAATAGCTAATAGCTAGCATTTACGCAGGAATTTAAGGTTTGCAAAGCACTTTATACATGTTTTATCATACAGGAATGACCACTTAATATTCATTTATATATTATCCAGTCTAAAACTGTTAGTTTTCAATAATTAAAAAGATTCATAGAATCTTAGAAGGAATCTTTTACTAAATCCCTCTTTTATCAATGCAGGAAATTGTTTCGGGTTATGTGACTTAGCCAAGGGCACACAGTAGGGTCCAGGTCAGGACGAGAACCAATGTCTATTGACTCCTACCTAGCCCAGTGCTTTTTTCATCATACTATATCTTAAACTTGCAACAAAATCTTTAATAGTGCATGTCATTTTACTAATTCACATATTCAACTGTGCATTTATGTATATATACACTTAATCAAGAGCATTCATTGGTCACATTTTATAGTAACTTTAAGAGCTTATGTTTAAATAGAACCCTTTGTACTGAGTTGTTACTACAACAACCTTATAACAAGCAATACCTCATTTGATTCTCACAGCTCTATTCAGTAAGTATTATTGTTATCTTTATTTTGTAACTGAGGAATCTGAGGCAGACAGAAACTCATTGATAGGTCAAAATCACACAGTAAGTGTCTGGGATGGGATCTGAACTCGTCTTCTTGACTCCAGGCCCAATGCTGTGTCCATTGTACCATCTAGCTGCCACTAGGACATGTAGACAAAGACTGTGTGCTAAATGATGTTCTCACAAGGAAGAAAATAATAACCAAACTCAAATATCTCCAAGGGAAGAACTTAAAGTGGGAAATGGAAGATACTTCGGCTTTCTGCTTAAAATTCTAGAAAGTACAAAGCGGAGACCAGAGATAGCCCTATCAAAGAGAATATAAAAGAGCAAAGACTGCTGATTAAACAATCCCACACTCCTTCTGTACTTGATCATGGTACATGTGACCCACAGAGAAAGGAGATGTGATCTCTAGGTATCTGAACCAATCTTACCTTGGTAGAAGTTGGTATAACTTGTTACATAGGTGACACACAGCAGGCAGATCATGCCAATAGAGACAGAAAATGGAATCTTAAATTCAGAGAATACCTATAAGGTAAGCTTGTCAGAAACATGGTTTGAACAAAGAAACCATAGCAGCAAAGTCTGGAAAAGGTCGGTGGTTGATAGACTATGGAAGGTTTTAAACGACACATTGAGGATCTTCTGTGTTATCCTAGAGAAAATAAAGAATCACAAGAGATTTTCAGTGCCCATATCTATATTCGAGAAATGTTAAATTGGCAACTGTGTAGGAGGTTTCAAAAGGGGAAGAGAGGGAGATCAGTTACAAGGGTATTATAACCCAATCTAAGCGAGAGGTGAATGGGTAGCTGGGTGGCACAATGGATACAATGCCTGGTTTGCAGGCAAGAAGATTCACATCTGACCTCAGGCACTTACTAGCTGTGTGGCTGTGGGCAACTTCCTTAACCCTGTTTATCTCAGTTTCCTCATCTGTAAAATGTTCTGGAGAAGGAAAAGGCAAACCGCTCCAGTATCTCTGACTAGAAGACCGCAAACAAAGTCACAGAGAGTAGGACAGTAAGGTGAGAGATGAGGAAGTTGACTAGAGAGAAGGGGACAGATATGAAAGACATTGACTAGACAGAATTGACAAGACCGGGGAATATGGTTGGATATATGAATGAGGGAGAGAGAAGATTAAAGTTTGACTCTTAAGTTATTAAACTGATCACTAGAGGGATAGTGATTCTTTTAACAAAAATATCAAGGTCTGGTGGATAAGTGGGGGGCGGTAGGAAGACTAATTGCTTTGGATATGCTCAAGTTAAGATGTTTATAGAACAGCCATGTGGACTGACTTTGTTCACAATGAAGTTGAGATCATGTCCTAATGGGGTGGGGAATGAACATAGGACCTCTTTCCTTTTATCTCCAGGCCATGAAGCCTTAAGAAATAGGGCTGTGCCTTTGCTTTTTTCATCCATTCTTTTCCATTCTAAGTGCAGGGAGTAGCATGAGTCACAGGAGTGTGAGAGTTTAGAAATCCAGGTCAGGTGTTACATCCAGCCCAGCAGTACTGTCTAGAGGAGAAAGAGTGGGGGACCCTAGCCTAACAGAAGCAGGCACTACTACCAATTGTAGACTTCATCTTGAAGGGACTAATGTGATGAGCTAAATCCCACTCTACCCCCATCCTCACTTAAAGACTAAGGTGATATATCAGGGAATATATATCCAAGGTGTTAAGGAAAACATATTTGTTCTTCCTGTATTTTTTAAGTAAGTGTTATTTTGTAAATACTAATCTCATGTTATGTGGTTAAATAAAACTTAGGTACTAGTTATTGGGTCATGAAAAAATGGGTGTGTGTAAGAAGTATAGCTCTTAGGATATGAAGTTAATTACAGAAAGAGATTCCCCAAACCCTTCATAGTATTAATATGAAATACCTGGCCCTGAAAAAGTGGGGCCAGAGAAAATGTTATTCCTGTATCTCATACATGTAGGCATATATATATATATATGTATGTATACAGAAATATATATGTATGTATATATATATGTATATGCATGTGTGAGTTGTGTATGGATACTATTATTAAACCCTTGGAACCTGATGAAATCACTGAGAAAGAGTAGATATAAATGGAAGAAGGTCAACAATGAGCCTTTGGATATCCACATGCTCAGGATTTGGGTAGTAAATGATAATTAAGCAAAGAGGACTGAAAAGATATGTTCAAACAGGCAGGAAGTGAATCAGAAGAAATGTGTCATAGAATCAAGAGAAGAGAAAAATGCAGTAGTAGGGGATACTTAACAATCTAAAAAAGTGCAGAGTTCAAGTGGAATGAAGACTGAAAAAAAAGCTCCTGGATTTAGTGATTGCCGTTGCTGATTACTTTGAAGATAGAAATTGTAATCAAGTGGTGGGGTCAGAAGCCAGATTATGAATCACTAGAAGTAGAAAATAAAAGCCTTTTTATTTTATAACAATACGCTAGGTGAGGGATATTAGTCACCTACTGCCTTCCTATTTTATTTATGATGGGAAATGGTCACTTTTGTCAAAATAGTTGAACAGATTTTGCATTTGAGACCTTCCCAATGAATAAGATCCAAATTCACCTTAAATAAGAAGTGGGACTTGGAAGATGAGATTGCCTGAAATGCAAAATGACTGTCACTAGTGAAATCACTATAAAATTAGGTTACACGATAAATAGAGAAACTTTCCAGTGTTAAATTTTCCAGAGGGATAGTATATTTAGAAAACCTGCATCGTTAGCAGCTACTCATTAAATAAAACATGCAATGTTATTAGATATTCACAGGTAAGGGAGTGATCCAGTTTTGCATGCTGAACCATTACTATACTCTTAGTAATTACAGTTCCACCTATCCATGTGCTACCTTACCCTCTCTGGATTGTTTGAAATGCTTTTCTTAGCAGTGTAGAAGGCTCATAGGGGCTTAAACTATGTCTTTGTAACCGCACAAATGTCTTTTGAATCTTTAAAATGCTTCAGGGAACTCTTAAAGTGCATCAGTGGCAACCCTAAAAACTAACATGGCTTTAATTGTAAATGGACTATTTCACATTGCAATTTGGTCTTTTGCTGCTTTTAAAGAAGCACTGCCTTCAACAAATAGTGATCGCTTTAGGCAGAGCAACTGCTTTCCTATATACGGATTTTGCAATTATTAGAGAATTTCCATTCCAATCCAATAAGTATTTATCAATGACCTATTATGTGAAAGGTACAGTGCTAGATGTGGGGAGATACAAAGGTCAGAATCACTCCATACTTTCAAGTAGCTCACATTCTGATAGGTTGATACAGCTTGTAAATGAGTATACACTGGAACTTGAAAGGTCACTTTTCAGTAACTACTAAGGGGGTTGGAAAGGCTTCCTGTACAAATTCAAAAATTATTTGAATCTTGAAGGAAGCTAGAAATTTTAAGAGATGATGGGATGAGTAGAATGCATTCCAGTTATAAGGAATAGTTAATATAAAAGGGACTACCAAATAGGTGAGTTTGGCTGTAACAGTGATTGATAGATAGGAGTATGTCACTCACCACTGGTGAATTAAACAGAATATGATACAGAAGCCATTATGTACTGGAAAAGGTGGCCTATGCCAAAATCTGGCCTGAATTTCACTTTTCAATATTATTTCTTATTCCTTGTCATGTTTACTACCCAAGATCCAGTCACTATCCAGATCTCCTGAGTATGCCAACTGTTTTTTTTGAACACCAGATCCTAAGTCTACATTGACTTCTCTACCTCTGTCTCAGTTGAAATTATTCAAGGACTACTGTCTCTATGAAAAGTTATTTTCTATTATTTAGCCAGTAGGCTTCTATTTCTCTCATCTGATCTCCTATTATATTATTTATTTTCTAGCCTAATTTTAGTATTTTTAATTGGAAATGTATCTTGCCATTTCTGCTAGACTTTCAGATGCTCAATATCAGACTCCCTTCCTTACTTAATATCTTGCAATTTCTAGGCACTTTATTGTTTGGATTGAATTAATTATTAATACAAAGGCCAAATCAAGTCAAGAAGCATCCACTGAGTGTCTACTATATGCCAGAAATGTTATAAGTACAATCAAAGGCAAAAACCTACTGTTCTTATTGTCAAGGAGCTCACAGTCTAAAGGGAGGGATAACTATGAAAATAAGATATCAGCGTTAGTATACACACTAAAATTAGAGACAAATGGAAAAGGCTTCCTACAGAATATGGGAATTTTTTTTAACTTAATAGCATTTTGTTTTTTTCCAATTACATGTAAAGACAGTTTTCAACATTCATTTTTATAAGATATTGAGTTCCAATTTTTTTTCTCTCCCTCCTATCTCCACTTTATTGCCAAGACAGCAAAGAATCTTTTTTTTGTTTCCCCTTTTCCTCTTCTTTTCATGCGATCCTTTTTTTCACCCCTTTTTTTTGTTTATATCATCACATCAATGTCAATTTATACTCACACCCTCTGTCTATGTATATTCCTTCTAACTGTTCTAATAGAGATACAGTTCTCAAGAGTTATAAGTAATATCTTCCTGAGTAGTGTTGTAAACAGTTAACCTTATCAAATTACATGCTTCTTTTCTTTCCTGTTTACCTTTTTATGTGTCTCTTGAGTCTTATATTTAATGATCAAATTTTCTGTTCATCTCTGGTCTTTTCATCAGAAAAGTTTGAAAATCCCTCATTTCTCTGAATTTTCATCTTTTCTCTAGAAACATTATGCTAAATTTGACTGGGTAGTTGATTCTTGGCTGCAATCAAAGCTCCCTTGCCTTCTTGAAATCATATTCCTCTGATCCTTTAATGTAGAAGTTGCTAAGTCCTCTGTGATCCTGACTGTGACTCCTTGATATTTGAATTGTTTCCTTCTGATTGCTTGCAGTATTTTCTCCTTGATCTGGCAATTGTGGAATTTGACTATAGTATTTCTCAGAATTTTTATTTTGGGATCTCTTTCAGGAGGTAATTTTGTCTTCTCTTTCTATAACTTCAGGGAAGTTTTCCTTGTTAATTTCTTAAAAGAGGCTTCCAAGCTCTTTTTAAGGTATTACTTTCAGATAGTCTAATAATTCTTAAATTATCTCTACTAGATCTATTTCCCAGGTCAGTTGTTTTTCCAATGTGGTATTTTGCACCTTCTTCTATTTTTAAAAATCTTTTGATTTAGCTTGACTGATTCTTTTAAAAATTATTCAATTTTAGTTTTCAATAGTCACTTTTATAAGAGTTTTGAGTTTTAAATTTTCTTCCCTCCCCTCTCCCCTTCCTAAGATGACATGCAATCTGATATAGGCTATACATGTAAAATCATATTAAACATATTTCCACATTAGTATTTGATTCTTGATATGTCTTAGAGTCTTTAGTTTCCACTTGCTCAATTGTAATTTCTAAGGAATTATTTTCTTCAGTTAGCTTTTTTAACCTCCTTTTCCATTTGACCAACTCTACTTTTGCTTTCTTCAGTGGAATTTTTTTTTGCATTTGACTAATTCTGTTTTTTAAGCATTTGTTTTCTTTAGTCATTTTCTGTGCTTACTTTTCTAAGCTATTGACCCTCTCTTGTATAACTTTCATTTCTTTTCCCATTTTTTTCTCTACCTCTGTTTTTTTTTCCCCCTGATTTTTCAAGTCCTGTTTGTGCTCTTCCAAGAAGGCTTTCTTTTGGGCTTGAGACCACTTCAGGCATGGAGCATAGTCAGTAAAAATACCTGCTTTCTGGAAATGGAATGCCAAGTGTGAGGAATAGCAGGGAAGTCACTGGATTAGATCAGGTGAGGGAAATAAGTTGTAAGAAGACTGGAAAAGTAGAAGAGGGCTAGGATCCAAAAGGTTTTAAAATGAAACAGATGATTTTAAGTTTGATAGGCCATTGGAGTCGATTAAATACAGTAGTGTCATGGTCAAGCTTGTGTTTAGGAATATCAATTTGACACCTGCCAGAAGATGGATTGGACTGGAATGACACTTGAGGTAGGAAAGTCAGTCCCTAGGCTATTGCAGTAATCATGGTGTGAGGGGATAAGTAGCTATACTGCAATGGAGGGTATTTCAGAGGAGAGAAGTATAAAGGTATGAAAGAGAGAGGAGTTGGAAATGATACCTAGGTAATGAGCCTGGGTAACTGGGAGAATGATGGTACCATTGACCATGATAAGGAAGTTAGGAAGAGGGGAAAGTTTGGGAGGAAAGGTAATGAATTCAAATTTGGATTTGTTGAGTTGAAGATATCTGCAGGAACATTTACTTAGAGATATCCAGTAGCCAGTTGGAGATGCAAGACTGAAGTTCAGGAAGCATTTAAGGGCTGGACAAATAGATGTGATAATCATCTACTTTGAAATAACAGAATGCATGAGAGCTGATGAGAGCACCAAGAGAAATAATATACAGGGAGAAAAGAAAAAAAAAAGTTTAAACCCTTGGGGGTTACCTCTTGTGTAGTAGAAATAACTTCAATAAAGATGAAAGGTGAGTGTATAGGAATAGTTCTAAAGGTAGGAGACCAGGAGAGAGCAGTGTCTCAAAATCCTAGAGAGAAGGGAGTAACAAAGGAGATGATGACTGAGAAAAGGCCAGTAGATTAGAAAAATTATGAGATTGTTAGTAACTTTGGAGAGAGCAGCTTCAATTAATGATAGAAAGCAGACTCCAGAATTAAGAGAGTGAAAGGAGAGGTAGTAGAGAAACTAGATGGATGTGCCAAAGACTTTCACCACAAAAGATAGGAAAGATAATAGTGGAGATGAATGGGTAGAGTGAAGGCTTTCTCATGACATGAGATGCAAGGGTATATTTATAGGCAGCTAGATTGACTGGTAGGTAGAGTGCTGGTCTTGGGATCGAGAAGATCTGAGGTCAAATCTCAGCTTAGACACTCAGTAAGTCACTTAATCTTTCTCAGCTTTAGTTTTCTCACCAATAAAATGGGGATAATAATTGAATCTACTTTGTAAGATGGTTGTGAGAATCAAATGAGATTCTCCTTACAAGTTCTTCATAAACCTTAAAGTGATAGTAATTATTGTTATTGCTATTATAATTATTATTATTGTAGAAGTAGTGGCAGTGGTAATGGTGGTAGTAGTAGTAGGAGTAGTAGGAATAGTATTGTAGGTGATCAGGAAGCAGTCAATAAATAGGGAGAGAATGAATTATAGTGAGAGGGTAGGCATGATAGAAGGGACAATCTTCTGGAAAATAAGGATAGAATGGAATTACTTCTGAATGTTGAAAAGTTAACTTTGGCAAGTAAAAGGGCTAAAGGTGAAGAGGGTAGTATCAGAAGACAGCTGGGTGAAATAAAAGAAGAAGAAAAGGAAACATATTCTTCTTAGATGTTTTTATGTCACCAACTTAAAGAGAGGGAGAAGAAAGTTAAATATCTAAATTACCAATAACTTATGATCATTGGAAAAAGTTTCAGTACGATATTGCTGAATGCAGAGCCCCTCCTAATGATATCCAAGTAAGATGTTAAAGATACTTTAATTTATCCTTTGTTATTTGATTCATCTATTGATTCTTCAACTTCCATTTCCGAAAGATTTTTGCCTATCATATTATTTAAATTATAAGATTTCTTTACTATGTTGTTTCTGTTTTATATACTACTCATTTTTTGGTTCTGTGATAGAACTGGTAAAAGGGACAAATGTCATCTAGAACTGTGCTGTAGGAGTAAAGGAAATTCAATACATCCACGATGGTTGTTATTTTGATTTATTTTCTGTTATTTTCTTATTATTGGTTATGACAGTAATATAATTTGTTTGAATTATATAATTAAGAGACTACTAGGCCAAGAAACAAAAGCCTCAATGTTCTGCTTATAAAAAATGTGTTTAATTTAAAAATATAGTTAAAGTTAAGAGTTTAGTGTTTTTGTTAAAAGTGAATGTTAACATTTTTCAATTTATGTTTGCCAAACAATTTGATGTTTTCTTACGTTAAAAAGAAAGGAAAAAGCAATTAAATTATGCTTATACCTGAAGTCTATAGAAAAGGAACAAGTCATGGTCCAAAGATGGAAAAAAACCCTCAAAGAAACTGTAAACAAAAAACAGATGTAAACATAATAGTAATGAAATCTGAGTTAATATATAAAACCTAGAGAGTTTTTAAAAAGACTGATAAAATTGAGTCACTAGAAAGTTTTTTTTTAAAAGAAAGAGGAAATGCCACCAGACAAAATTACAAAAAAAAAAAAAAAATGAGCTCACCACAAATAAAAAGGAAATGAAAAATGTTATTTTGGAATGCCATACGCAGCTATAAATGAACTAGATACTATAATGGCAATAGATGATTATTTGAAAAAAGGTATTAACTTGATACAACAAAAAATTAATTTCAAAAAGTTCCAATAATTTCAGGTACAGAAATCCAATCAAGAAAGAATTATCTCACACACCTCAGCATATACACACACACACACACATACACAAACACCAATGATTGACAACTTAATTTTCTAAATAATCTCTGTATAATAGAGATTGTTAGTACACAGAGAGAAATTGAAAACACTACTCCTAATACCTTTTATGGGTCAAATAGAATGTTTTTAAAACTTGACAAAATGCTTAATAAGATTATGGAACAATTTGTTCAATATAGATGAAAAGACACTAAATAAAATGTCAGTGCAATTACCACCAGCCCAAGTGTTATAAAAGCTAAATTCTAGTCTTTGGTAGCATCTGAGTGACAATGGGCAAGTCATTTAATCTCCCTGAGGTTCAATTTCCTCATGTATGAAATGAAGGATTTGGACTAGATGGTCGCCAAGGCTCTTTCAAGTCCTAGACTTGTGATTCTTAGGATACAATAATAATTTTTATGTATTCATCATTAACATAAAAAGAAACTCTTTACAGTTACAACAACAACAAAATCAATATTTGGGAATTATTTTAAACTAGAAACATATGATTTATTTAAGGATAGATATAAATTTTATTGTTGTTGTTGTTGTGTGTTCATCCTTCATTGCCAAAGAAGACCATGCCATCAGAGAAATGATGATATGACTTGCACTTGACTTTGTTTTGAGTGAGGGAGGGCTGTGCAAGGTCATCAGCTTCACTTCCTCCTCCTGAGTCATCTGAATCCAGTGACCAGATATTCATCAGGAAGAATGAAGATAGTCAAGGATGCAATGGGAGACTTTGACCCCTTTAGACCAAGATCTCTTCAGGTTCTCACTCAGGTTGAGGTAACACCCATTCAGTGAAGAGGTCTGTTTAAAAAGTAGTCGGGGATGGCCCATTTAATGAGGTAAAAAAACAAAACAAAACAAACTGCATCAGACTGGGAGAGAAACAGTAACAGTTACTATTGATAATCAGTCTTTCTTTTATACATTTTTCTTTTTTTTAAATTAATCAATTTAATTTTAATTTTCAACACTCATTTCCACAAGATTTTGAGTTCCAAGTTTTCTCACCATCTCTCCATGCCCCTATCCAGAACAGTGTATTCTAATTATCCCATCTCCCAATCTGCCGTCCCTTCTATAACACCCCTCCCTTCCCTTATCCCAATCATCTCTCTTTTCTTGTAGGGCAAGATAGATTTCTATACCCCATTGGCTGAATTTCTTATTTCCCAATTGCATGCAAAAACAATTCCCAACATTTATTCCTTAAACTTTGAGTTCCAACTTCTCTCCTTTCCTCCCTCCCTACCCAGCCCCACTGAGAAGGCAAGCAATTCAATATACACTACATATGTGTAGCTTTGCTAAAGACTTCCATAATAGTCGCATTGTGAAAGACTAACTATATTTCTCTCCATTCTATCCTGCTCCCCATTTATTCTATTCTCTCTTTAGACCTTGTCATTCCCCTAAAGTGTTTACTTCTAATTACTCCCTCCTCCCATTTGTTCTCCCATCTATCATCCCCCTACCCCACTTATCCCCTTCTCCTCTACTTTCCTATAGTGTAAGATAGATTTTCATACCAAATTGAGTGGGCATGTTATTTCCTCCTTAAACCAAATGTGGTGAGAGGAAGCTGAATTTGTTCTTACCTCTCCCCTTTTTCCCCTCTATTGAAAAAGCTTTTTGTTGCTTCTTTCATGAGAGATAGTTTGCCTCATTCCATTTGTCCCTTTCTCCTCCCAATATATTCCTCTCTCACTCCTCAATCCCATTTTTTTTAGATATCCCTTCCTATTCAACTTACCCCGTGCCTTCTGTGTATGTATATATATATATATATATATATATATATATATATATATATATATATATATATATATATATATATATATATATGTGTGTGTGTGTGTGTGTGTGTGTGTGTGTATAATCCCTCCAACTACCCAAATACTGAGAAAAGTTTCAAGAGTTATAAATATTATCTTTCCATGTAGGAATGCAAACAGTTCAATTTTAGTAAGTCTCTTATGATTTCTCTTTCCTATTTACCTCTTCATGTTTCTTTTGATTCTTGTGTTTGAAAGTAAAATTTTCTATTCAACTCATCTTTTCATCAAGAATGCTTGAAAGTCTTCCATTTCATTGAATGACCATTTTTTTCCCCTGAAGTATTATACTCAGTTTTGCTGGGTAGGTGATTCTCGGTTTTAATCCTAGTTCCTTTGACTTATGGAACATCATATTCCAAGCTCTTCTATCCTTTAAGGTAGAAACTGGCAGATCCTCTGTTTTCCTCATGGTATTTCCACAATACTTGAATTGTTTCTTTATGACTGCTTGCAATAATTTCTCCTTGACCTGGGAACTCTGGAATTTGGCTCCATTATTCTTAGGAGATTTTTCTTTTCAGAATTTTTTCAGGGGGAGATTGGCGGATTCTTTCAATATTTGTTTTTCCCCTCTGGTTCTAGAATATCAGGGCAGTTATTCTTGATAATTTTATGACAGAGGATGTCTAGGCTCTTTTTTTGATCATGGCTTTCAGGTAGTCCCAAAATTTTTAAGTTGTCTTTCCTGGATCTATTTTCCAGATCAGTTATTTTTCCAATGAGATATTTCACTTTGTCTTCTATTTTTTCATTCTTTTGGCTTTATTTTGTAATTTCATGGTTTCTCATAAAGTCATTAGCTTCTATCTGCTCCTTTCTAATTTTTAAAGACCTATTTTCTTCATTGAGCTTTAGAACTTCCTTTCATGTTTGGCTAATTTAGCTTTTTGAAACACTCTTCTCCTCATTGGCTTTTTGGGGTTCTTTTGCTATTTGAGTTAATCTATTTTTAAAGATGTTATTTTCTTCAACATTTTTTGAGTCACCTTTAGCAAATTGTTGACTCGCTTTTCATGATTTTCTTGTATCACTCTCATTTCTCTTCCCAATTTTTCCTCCATCTCTCTTTGCTGATTTTCAAAATTCTTTTGAGCTCTTCTATGACCTGAGACCATCGTGTATTTATTTTGGTAATTTTGGTTGGAGAAGCCTTGACTTTTATGTTTTCCCCTAATGGTATGCCCTGTTCTTCCTCATCCAAAGTGATGGAAGAAAATACCAGTTCACCTAGATAGTAACCTTCTATAGTCTTATTTTTCCCTTTTTTGGGAATTTTCCTAGCCAGTTACTTGGCTTTTAAGTCCTTTGTCAAGAAGAGGGTATATTCTTGGGACCTGTAACTTCTCAGTTTCTTCAAGGTGACTGGACTGTGTTCTGATCTGGGAGTAACCACAAGCTTTTCTGTCCGGGATCTGCTAGTAGAATTCCCTCTCCAGAGACTCCACCTACTCTACCCGCTACACCAGCCAGTGTTCCTCCTCATTCCAGGACTACCACTCAGTACTGAGATCCAGATCAGTAGCTCAATTCCCCCACAGTCTTCAGGCTAAGGGCTCTAAAAATGGACACTGCTGTTGCCACTTGGGGTGGAGGCTAGGGGAGAACTTTGCTCCTGTCTCATCCAGAAAGAGCTTTCTCACTGATCTTTGAAGATATCTTTGGCATTTGATGGTTGAGGTATCTGGCAATCGCAGCTTATGCTGGTGGCTCCCTGAAGCTTGCTTCAGTCCTGTCCCTGTCACGGCCAGGGGCAAGCTGTGCTGTACTCTGATATTGGTGTGATAGACCTTTCCCATTAGCCTTCCAGGCTGTCTTGGCCTGGAAATCTCTTTAATTCTGTTGTTTTGTGGCTTCTGCTGCTCTAGAATTTGTTTAGAGTCATTTTTTACAGGTATGTTATGGGCTGTGAGAGGAAAGATGTTACAGATCATCCTTCTACTCTATCATTTTGGGTCTTCCCTTCCAATAATCACTCTTAAGCCAGGAGTGTCCAGAAAACAGCCCTTTAAGTGGACCTTGGGCAGGAGCCTAGTGTTGTCCAACCTATGGGCTTCATAGTACAGTGGGTTTATGGTTTTGGGAAAAGAAAGGAAAATAAATGCTGAAATAATAAAGGAAGAACTACATAACCTGATTAATATTCAATGTTTATTGGTTAGGTAGATCAAGATAACAAAATGATTATACTTTCCAAATTAATTTGTATGTATTAATGCAAAGAGAGACTGCATGGTATAGTAGATAGAAGATTGAAACTGGAGTAAAGGTTATTCCTTTGTCTTTGCAGTCTTGGACAAGATATTTCACCTTATTTCTCAGTAACTTTGAGTCTAAATAAATGAAGAGTCAGCAATCTTTGTTATGGAGAGTTTCTTTATCAGTGAGTTCCCTACACAGATGAAATCACAGATCCATTTCCCCTCCTTCTAAGTATGAGATCAATTAAAATAGCCATAGATGTTTTTGTTAAGGTAGATAAAATAAATGTCTAGAAAACAAGAAAAAATCTGTGGAGGCATAAAGGAAAAAAATGTTGAATTGGTCATGCAGTTACAGATATGAAAATATATTACAAGGTGATTATAAAAACTACCTGGTACTGGGTCTAAAAAGTAGAGAAATAGACCACTACAATAAAATAGAGACAACAGAATCCAAAGAAAGAAAAATTAAGAAAAGATTAGTGTTTGTTGATAAACCTGCAGGGAAAAACTTGTTAAAAACATTAGTTATATAACATAACTAATACATGGTATAAAACATTTTACAGAACATAATAAGGAAATTAGCATGTGATGGAAATGAATTTAAACTTACATATTATATCACATATCAATGAATTTCAAGTGAATGATGGAACTGAATTTAAAAACCTCAAAACCAAAAAAGATGGAACAAATTAGAAAGTAAACTTATTTCATTTCAATGAAAAGGATATCCTTAATTTATTTACAATAAGGAAAAATAAAGACAACTTTAGGAAAACATGGTAACTTATATAAATAAAACATGTTAGTAGGGAAAAAACTATTGGAAATTTATGAAGGTAACTTGCAATCCACTTGGATGAATGAAGGCTCTAAACAGACAAATTTCAAAAGAGAAACTATAAATAACTAAGAAACACTTGAAACAATTTCAACTTTACTAATAAATGAAGATATAGAAAATAAAATAATTTTGAGGTATTACCTCATTCGTGAAATTGTCAAAATTAATAAAAAGTTATGCAATTCAATGTCAGCAAGGCTGTGGAAGAAACAAAAATACTAATCTATTGCTGTAGAATTATAAATTAGTATGATCTTTTTTTGGAGAGCAATCTGACAATTTTAATTAACAATTACAAAAAATAATGATATCTTTATAACCCATAAGTAAATTATTGGGAATATACCCACCAAATATAAAACACAATAAGAACAAAAAGAAAAATCTCTTTAAATCTCATTTGTACTTGCAAAAACTGTCCTAAATGTCCGATAATAAGGGCATATTTAAATTTGTACATTCTTATAATGGAATACTCTAATACAATTCAGACACATTAATATCAAGAATAGAAAGAAATTGAGAAATTATATGCTGTTTTATGCTAAGATGTTCAGCAGACTGGGCTGCAGACCGTGGTTTTTTTTTTTTTGTAATATGAAATATTTTTCCCCTTGGGTGTGACTTCCTCTCTGGATCTTTCTCCTTTGGAACGTGGAAATTAAAAGTTCTCTCATAGTTTACTCACATAAAAGACATAATCTATCCTGCAAACCCCAATATGTCTTGTGAGTTTCAGCAATCAAAATTTACATTTCATTAGGCAGAGCACCCACAGGTCCTTAAGGCTATGATACCCTATTTGAATGGAGGGAGGGGAAGGAGGAAGATAGAAATAAAAAGGAAAAGAAGAGAAAGGAAGAAAGAGGAGAGGAAAAAGCAAGGTAGGAATGATGGAAGGAAGGAGCTGCATTTCTAAACTGGAAGTGGCCAGTTAGGTCTCCAGTGGGGCAGCTCATACTATTCACAGGTTGTTGTTTGTCCTTCATGCTGGAGAAGGACCATGACCTCAGGAAGGGGATACCATGATTTACAAGTGAAGTGGATTTCAGTGAGGGAAGGCTGTGTAAAGTCACCAGCCTCACTTTTTCCTTGACCAAGAAAGGGAGGAGGAGGGCCAACCTCCCTGACCTCTACAAGGCTTTTTTGGTTTTCACACTTCCTCCTACTACAAATCTGAAGGTCAGAAGAGGCAGACCTATGAACCTATCATTACTTTCTCATAACTCCTCTGATGGTCCAAGCTTAGGTCAAAACTCCTGGGAGTTGAGGAAGAGAAGGATGATGGGAGATGCTTCTTTTCTACTCCTGTGGGAGGGTTGGTCAAGCTAGCATGGCATTTTAAATAACAAAAAGATTTCTCCCTTTCCCTCAAAAAAAAAAAAAAAGCAGAATGAGAACAGAAAACACATTTATTTCTAAACCTATAAAAGAAGAAAAATGTACATTATTAGAGAGATGAAGAATTCTGATAAAGATTCAAAGGGAATACCTGAAAATTTTAAGGCATTTTACAAAGGGAAATTAATTTATTTAAGTGTAAATAATTGAACATCAAGATTCATTAGTTGTATTTATATTTAAGAGAGGAGCAATATGGTAGCGCCTAGAGATTGGGTTTAGGAGATTCTGGCCTCTAGTTCTGTCTCTAACACATCTTGTTTGTTTCCCTCAGAAAACAGCTTAGTAGCCTCAGTGTTCCAGGCAACAAGAAGATTGTAAACTGCAGAAAAGTGATGAAATTGGTTGAAAAAGTTCTTTAATGACATAGAGATGCTTAGGGCAGAGGTATGGTATGCTAGAGCACCCTGAAGGTAAAGAACCAATAGAAATGTTCCCCAAGGGTACACAGTTCCACATGAGTATCTACATTGTGAGTAGTAACCTACCCCCCAAAATCATATGTGGTTAAAAAATAAAGGAAAAAGTAAAGGAAAAAGCTGAATACTAGTAAATATAATTTTTGAATAAAATTCATTTGCATATTAACTTCTGTGCTAATAGTCAACCAGCCTTGTCTTTGCATTAAAACAAATGTTCTAAGGACTTTTTAATAACAGTTTGAATGAATAACTTTCTTTAACCTAGTTGGAGTTTTATGTCCTTCAAAATAACAGAACTGTATATACTTTCTTGTGTTTCTTTTAAAATATCCTTTTAAGGCATTATACTATTCAGATGCCTGTTAATAGCAAAAAAAAAAAATAAGTACAAAAAATTCTATTTATTCATTCAACAAATATTTATTTGGCCTTTACTGTTTGAGAGATACTTTGCTATCCTGTTCATACAGTAGCAAATAGTAGGACATTGGTTTACATCATCTAATATATAAAATCCTTTAATTTTCTGTTTCATAAAGTACTCTGCACTTGCCTTTTAGCCTGGCCTTAAATGTGAGAAATTTGTATTGCTGTTAAACTGCCTAAGTTAATAATTCAACCTTTCAAGTGTCCATAGTAACCACCAGTTAAGAATCTTGCAACAGTCTACAAAAATGAATTGCATCTTATAATCCTCTTGTGAGGAAGTTAGTATTGATGATGTATTTACCAATGAATACTAAGACAAGTGAGTAATGATGAATTAAGGAAATTCAATAGCAGAGCTTTGGACACTAGACGCTCAAGTATTGGAAAATATTCCTCTAGGTTGTTATGTTTGCTAACCACTATCTCCTTCACTCCATCTCACATGTATATATGGTCTTTCTCCTTGGGAAGGCAACCCCCTCTATATGCACCTTTGATTCCATTTCATCCTGTCTTCCCCAGTTTTCTCCCTCTATCACCTCCACTCTTTTACTAATCTTTAGTCTTTCCCCATCTACTGGTAGCTTCTCTGCTTCCTACAAACACCCTCATGTCTTAAAATAAACCAACAAAACCAGATCTTGATCTGACCAGCCCAGTGAGTTATTGTCCTGTATGTCTCCTCCCTTTCGTGGTTAAAGATATTCTGAAAGCAGTGTACAGGGGTTCCTCCATTTCATCTTCTCACATTCTCTTCTAAATCTGCTATGATCTGGTTTCTTATTTTATCCTTCAACTGAAACTGTATTTTCAGTTGCTAATGATGTTTTTATTTAGAAGTGTAGTTATCTTTTTAAATTTCTCATTCTTCTTAATCTCTCCGAAGTCTTTGATACTGTCCATCTCCCTTTTTTCCTGGATAACTTTTCTTCTCTAAGTCTTCATGGTACTGCTCTTTCGAGGTTCTCTATCAACCTGGTTCACAGCTCCTTTCAAGTCATCTTTCCTGGATCTTCCCTCAGTTCATCCACACTAGTTGTTTATCTCCCAACACTCAGCTCTAGATCTTCCCTCTTCTCCCTCTGTAGTATCTCACCTACCGATCATCAATTATCACCTCTATTCAGATGTTTCTCAGTTCTGCTTATCCATCCCTAGCCTCTTGTCTGACCTCTAGACTCATATTACTAACTGCATATTGGGATTCCAAACTGGATGTCCTTTGGCCATATCAAATGTCCAATATAGAATTCATTTTCCCTCAAACTATCATCTCTTCCAGACTTCACTGTTACCCTTGAGGATACTACCACTTGTGAGTCATTCAGGTTCATAACCTCAGTGCCTGTTATCAACTAGCTTTACTGTTCACGGAGCAATAAGAATCAGAACGATGTCTGATCCTTGTGTGAATCAGCTTTATTGGCTGGTCTTAACCTTTTAAACCTCAACAAGATACCTGGATAAATACACTGGTTAGATAGGTTGATGGATTGTTGACCTTTCTCTTCTTTCTCAGAAGACAACATAGGCTTCAAGGAACCTGCCTTCCTGAAGCTTCCTCAATCACTTTGGCTTCATTTGGAAAGGCCTCCATTAAATAGGATGATCTCACAGAAAACTGGAAAGATTTACATGAGCTGATGCAAAGTGAGATACATTGTGTACAAAGTAACAGCAATATTGTGCAGTCATCAGCTGTGAATGACTTAGCTATTCTAAGTAATACAATGATCCAAAACAACCTCTGAAGGACTTAAGATGAAAAAAGTGGTATCCATCCCCAGAGGAAGAACTGATGGTGTCTGAATACAGATTGAAACAGACTTTTTTTAAACTTTATTTTTCTTGAGATTTTTTTGGTCTATGTTTTCTTTCACAAAATGACTGTTATGGAAATGTTTTTCATGACTCCACATGTATAACTTATATTGAAATGCTTGACTTTTCAATGGGAGATGGAGGGAAGGAAGGAAGGGTAAGAATTTGGAAATCAAAGTTTTAAAAACAAATGTTAAAAATTGTTTTTACATGTAACTGGGGAAAATAAATTAAAAAAAAATTTTTAAAAGCAAAGGCCATCATTAGCTTTAATGACTAATGAGAAAAAATGGATTATTACAAAGGAGGGCTATGACTTTATCATAGCCTCTACTCCCACTCGGGAAGCTAGGTAAGATAGAGTACTGGGCCTGGAGACAAGAGTTCAAATCTAGCCTCAGACACTTACTAGTTGTGTAACCCTTGGCAAGTCACTTAACCCGTGTTGTCTCAGTTTCCTCACCTGTAAAATAAACTGGAGAAGGAAGCGGCAAATGACTCCAGTATTTTTGCCAAGAAAAAAGATCAAATGGCGTCATGGAGAGTTGCACATAACTGAAAAATGACAAAACTACTACTCCCACTCACCCCATATATCCTATATATCACCAAGTCTCATCCTATAAATGTATAGAATGTCTCTCATACACATTCACTTTTATCTCTACATACTTTTGCATCAATTTTTTCCTAGACTATTTCAGCGCCTTTCTGGTTTTCCTCCCTGCTTCATTTTTTGCTCACTTCCATATGTAAAGGAGAAGGACCCAAACTACTGGGAATTCAAAAGGGAGGAATAAAAATTCCTATTTATAAAGTTAGTATCCATAGGGTCTCCCAACTAGATATTTATGAATATTGTTAATAATAAATATGTTGAACATCCATCTAATGAACTGCAACATTGACTGTATCATGGGAGTTGTAAGATACAACATTAATCTCCCTTCCTCTGTCCTTTGTAAGTGATCTTTACGTAGGTCGAGGTTATTTATTCATACAGATGATAAATATCAACGATATTTATGCAAATATATTCCATATTCTAATATATACAAACCTAAAACTATACTGTGTTTTCTTGTGTTACCAATTGGATACAATTTGTTATAACTTCATTATATTTATTATATGTTTATATACTATTGTATATTTATTTGAACATATTCTAATAATTTATTATAACGACTTTATTTATTTATTTGACATTCATTTTAACAAAATTTTGGGTTACAAATTTTCTCCCCTTTTATCCCCTCCCCTCCCAAACACCAAGCATTCTAATTGCCCCTATGACCAATCTGCTCTCTCTTCTATCATCCCTCTCTGCCCTTGTCTCCGTCTTCTCTTTTGTCCTGTAGGGCCAGATAGCGTTCTATACCCCTTTACCTGTATTTCTTATTTCCTAGTGGCAAGAACATTACTCGACAGTTGATCCTAACACTTTGAGTTCCAACTTCTTTACCTCCCTCCCTCTCCACCCCTTCCCTTTGGAAGGCAAGCAATTCAATATAGGCCAAATCTGTGTAGTTTTGCAAATGACTTCCATAATAGTAGTGTTGTGTAAGAACTAATTATATTTCCCTCCATCCTATCCTGTCCCCCATTACTTCTATTCTCTTTTGATCCTGTCCCTCCCCATGAGTGTTGACCTTAAATTGCCCCCTCCTCCCCATGCTCTCCCTTCCACCATCCCCCCCACCCTGCTTATCCCCTTATCCCCCACTTTCCTGTATTGTAAGATAGGTTTTCATACCAAAATAAGTGTGCATTTTATTCCTTCCTTTAGTGGAATGTGATGAGAGTAAACTTCATGTTTTTCTCTCACCTCCCCTCTTTATCCCTCCACTAATAAGTCTTTTGCTTGCCTCTTTTAGGAGAGATAACTTGCCCCATTCCATTTCTCCCTTTCTCCTCCCAATATATATCTCTCTCACTGCTTGATTTCATTTTTTTTAAGATATGATCCCATCCTCTTCAATTCACTCTGTGCACTCTGTCTCTATGTGTGTGTGCATGTGTGCATGTGTGTGTGTGTGTAATCCCACCCACTACCCAGATACTGAAAAGTTTCAAGAGTTACAAATATTGTCTTTTCATGTAGGAATGTAAACAGTTCAACTTTAGTAAGTCCCTTATGACTTCTCTTTGCTGTTCACCTTTTCATGCTTCTCTTCATTCTTGTGTTTGAAAGTCAAATTTTCTTTTCAGCTCTGGTCTTTTCATCAAGAATGCTTGAAAGTCCTCTATTTCATTGAAAGACCAATTTTTCCCCTGAAGTATTATACTTAGTTTTGCTGGGTAGGTGATTCTTGGTTTTAGTCCTAGTTCCTTTGACTTCTGGAATATCCTATTTCATGCCCTTCAATCCCTTAATGTAGAAGCTGCTAGATCTTGTGTTATCCTGATTGTATTTACACAATACTTGAATTGTTTCTTTCTAGCTGCTTGCAATATTTTCTCCTTGACCTGGGAACTCTGGAATTTGGCCACAATGTTCCTAGGAGTTTCTCTTTTTGGATCTCTTTCAGGAGGTGATCTGTGGATTCCTTGAATATTTATTTTGCCCTCTGGTTCTAGAATCTCAGGGCAGTTTTCCTTGATAATTTCATGAAACATGATGTCTAGGCTCTTTTTTTGATCATGGCTTTCAGGTAGTCTCATAATTTTTAAATTGTCTCTCCTGGATCTATTTTCCAGGTCAGTTGTTTTTCCATTGAGATATTTCACATTATCTTCCATTTTTTCATTCTTTTGGTTTTGTTTTGTGATTTCTTGGTTTCTCATAAAGTCATTAGCCTCCATCTGTTCCATTCTAATTTTGAAAGAACTATTTTCTTCAGTGAGCTTTTGAATCTCCTTTTCCATTTGGCTAATTCTGCTTTTGAAAACATTCTTCTCCTCATTGGCTTTTTGAACCTCTTTTGCCAATTGAGTTAGCCTATTTTTCAAGGTGTTATTTTCTTCAGCATTTTTTTGGGTCTCCTTTAGCAGGGTGCTGACCTGCTGTTCATGCTTTGACTGCATGTCTCTCATTTCTCTTCCCAGCTTTTCCTCCACCTCTCTAACTTGATTTTCGAAATTCTTTTTGAGCTCTTCCATGGCCTGAGCCCATTGAGTGGGCTGGGATACAGAAGCCTTGACTTCTGTGTCTTTGCCTGATGGTAAGCATTGTTCTTCCTCATCAGAAAGGAAGGGAGGAAATTCCTGTTCACCAAGAAAGTAACCTTCTATAGTCTCCTTTCTTTTCCCTTTTCTGGGCATTTTCCCAGCCAGTGACTTGACCTCTGAATATTCTCCTCACACCCACCTCACCTCCTGATCCTCCCAGCCAGTGCTTGGGGTCTGAGATTCAAATGCTGCTTCCCAGCCTCAGGGCTTTTGGCAGGGGCAGGGCTGCTATTCAGTGTGAGATTAAGTTCAGGTGGTCAGATTGGGGCAGGGCCGCCTCTCAGGCTCAGTTCCCTCAGGGGGTTTATGCAGAGACCTTCAATAATGGATCCAGGCTCCTGCCTCCTTGGGCAGCCCTGGTCTGCTGTTGCCTCAGCTGCTGCCTCCCGAGGGGGCCTGAGTTATGGGGGCACCCCACTCCCCTCTCGACCTGCCAAAGAGACCCTCTCACCGACCCCTGTCACCTGTGGGTGGAGGGACCCGCGTGGTCGCTGGAGATCCCGTCCCTGAAGCTCGCTCAGATCTGTTCCTCTTGGTGCTGTGGGTGCGGCATGGCTGTGCTTGGCTCCCAGTCCTGGCACCCAGTCCACGACGTGAAGGACCTTTTGCGAAAAGTTTGCAGGTCCCTCGGGAACAGAAATCTCCTTCGCTCCACTGTTCTGTGGCCTCTACTGCTCCAGAATTCGCCCTGAGTTCCTTTTTACAGATGTTCTATGGGTTGTGGGTTCGGAGCTATGTGTATGTGCCTCTTTCTACTCTGCCATCTTGGCTCCTCCTAACCACTTCTTTTTGTAGAATATATTTTTATCTCTATATTGGTAACAATATTTTTTTTTGTTTTTTTAACTTCCTCTTTTAAAAAATTAACTGCTCTCTCTTGAAGATTTTGCCTAATGAAAAATATATTTGCTTTTATAAAAGGTTCTTCAGTAATTTATTGTGTGAAAGCTCAGTAGCTTTGTGATTTTTCAAAAGATTGGAAAGCGTAAAGAAAAGCAAAAATGTGACATTCAGCAGGGAAAAAATATAACTTGGCTTGTGATATAGTCTGTGGTTTGGTATTATAGCTCAAATAATGCTAAGCATTTGTGGGTCCTACTACTACTACTACTACTACTACTACTACTACTACTGCTATTACTACCAGCTAACATTTGTATAGTGTTTACTATGAGTTAGGTACTATTTTTTTTAATTAAAGGGACCATCCATTGACTCTTATAGAGGTTTATTCTCTAAATGGATGTTGCCTCACTCAAAGTGAAAACTAGAAAAGCCTTTTGCCTGAAAGGGCCAGGGTCTCCCATTATATCCTGGTCCAGCCAACCTGATGAATATCTGGTCACTGGACCCAGATGGCTCTGGAAGAGAAAGTGAGGCTGGTGACCTTGTACAGTCCTCTCTCACTAACATCAAAGTCAACTGCAAGTCATGTCATCATCTCCCTGATGTCATGTTTCTCTTCAAAAACAAAGGACAAACACATTATTATCTCATCTGATACTTGCAATTTCCCTGGTAACTAGATGCTATTATTATACTCATTTTACAGATGAGAAAACTGGGGCAAGGAAAAGTTTAAGTGACTTGACAGGGTAACACAACTAGCATATGTCCGAGGTCAGATTTGATCTTCCTGACTTCCAGTCCTGTGATCTATCTACTCAGCCATCTAGTTAACAGTAAATAGTTATGACATAGTGGTTAGAGAGTTTATCACAAAGCTAGAGAGTCCTAGATTTTCTGGAAGAATCTGGATGTGTAACTTAACTCTGGCAGCTCTTTAAGATGATATATTGTGAGAAAGTGCCAACCTGAAAGTTTATTTTTTTACCTGTTAGTTAAGAACCTATACTAATAAAATCATGTTTCCACCCCTACCTCCTAAAAATTCTCCTTTCCTTTTTCATTTGGTATTAGACTTTCAGTCGCAATGGATATTAATTGGCATTTAGTCCAAACTCTTCATTTTAGAAATGAGAATACTTAGATCTGGAGTTACACAGATGGAAACTGGGAGAGCCCAATGATGAGCCTTGATTTTATGATTTCAAACTGAGTCTTTGTTGTCCTGCACCTCACTGCTGGCAATGAATAGATCATTAGATTTTAAAATCTAGTGTCCTTCACTTATAGTGATACCAACACATACCAAGGATTTACTATGCTCAGAATGCCAGAGAGATGAAGTTAAACTAAAACCTAGACCTTGTCTTTAGAGAGTCTTTTGGATTGTCTGAGTATTTCAGAAGCCAGTGCTAAATGATATCCCAAATAAATACTAAGACTCTACTGAAATTAATTTTTGCTTAGCATCATTTTTCTCCCAACTCTATCCCTTTGTCTTTGCTTGATTGCATCAGGATACCTTATACTCTCACTGTTTCCTTTTCTGTAATGCTAATTCTCACCTTCTCAGGCTAAGAACAAAGTTAGGAGGGATTGTTAATAATAGATGAAGAAAGAGGAAGAAAATAAACATTTATATAGGGTCTACTATGTGTCAGACATTGTGCTAAGTACTTTTACAAATATTTTCTCATTTGATCTTCAAAACCTTGTGAGAAAGGTGTTGCTATCATCTCTAATTTACAGTTCAGGAAACTGAGGCAAATAGAGGCTAAGTGACTTTTCCAAGGTTACATAGATACCAAACTGCTGAGGTCAGACTTGAACTTAGGTCTTCCTGATTCCAGGTCCAGTGTACTTATCCTCTATGCTGACTAGTTTCTTTTGAAGACAAAATATCCAAAAATATCCCAAGAGGCTAGAAAAATGGGTTGAATTTAATAATTATATTTAAATAAGTTATATTTAATTTAATAGATTATAATAAGATTAGTCTTAGTTTGAAATTTAAACAATTAATGTTATACAAGAAGATGGAGAAGATATGCCCATGCAGTGATTCATCTGAAAAGGATCTTTGTTTTTTAAGTGGATTTCAAGCTTAATTAATTGGTAAAATATAGTAGGATCAAATGCTAATGTGATCTTGGGTTCCATTAAGAGAGGAACAGCTTCCAGAAAAAAGAAAAGATAGTCATATTGCATTCTACACGTCCTGTCAGCTCCAGCGTAGCTTGTTCAGTTTTGGGCACTACTTTCTAAGAACGCTGATAAACTGAAGATTGGACACTGTTTTGCAGTGGAAAGAATAGTGGTTATGTAAGTAAAGGGCATGAATTCAAGTCCTACCTTGATGCTTGCTACCTCTGTTAATTTGAGCAAGTTAGTAGATGTCCTTCAGTGTCAGTTCCCTCATCTGTAAAATGAAGCCATTGGACCAGCTGGCCTCTATGATCCCTTCCATTTCTAGATATAAGCCTATAATTCAGAGGAGTGGTGACGTTCTGAAGTCCATTCTACATGAGAATTGGTTAAAGGAATTTGGGGTTTTTAACTCAGAAAAGATTCAGTGGGAAAGTTGTTATGTGGAAGAGGGACTATACTTTTTTTCTATTTGCTTTTAGAGGAGTAAAAGAGAAGCAAACCTAAGCTTAATAGAAGGAAATGAAAGTTCCTAATAAAATTTCCTAACAGTTGAAAATATGATTTATCAAGTGGAAATGCCTGTTTTAGAGGATAGTTTTTTTTTTTTTCTTTCACTGCAGGATTTTAGAGACATAGGTGCTACAACGGATACAATACTAGGCCTGGAGTCAGAAAGATGTTTCTACATGAGTTCAGATCTGGACTCCAACACTTCCTAGATATGTGACCCTGGGCAAGTCACTTAACCCCATTTGCCTTAATTCCTCATCTATAAAATGAGCTGGAGAAGGAAATGGCAAACTACTCCAGTGTCTTTGCCAAGAAAACCCGTAATGGGATCATGAAGAGTCAGGAATAACTGAAATGACTCAGTTAATAACAAGAAGGTCTTTGAGCTAAAAGTGGATAATTACTCTCTTGGTGGATTGAAGCAGTGAATCTTTTTTCATGTTTTGGTTACAGAGTCCTTGTAAGTCTGAAATTTTCTCGTTTTGCAAAACATTCTGCTACTCACTTTTCAGTTTTTTCCTCTGTCATCCAACTCTCATTTTTCTTTCTGTCCCAAGTTCTCCCTATCACTCGATAACATGTCTAACTAATTTTTCCTCTTCTTGTAACTATGATTTCCTTTCTCATCTCATACAGCTAGGACCCTTCGATTTGGTATCCCAGAAAAGGGTTCTTTTTCCTCTCCAGCACTGTTTTCCCTAGGGATTCAGTAGATCCTTTTCATTTACACTGACTTGTGTCTGTTGTTTTTCAGCCCCTGTTGCTAGGCTAGATCTTATTATTTTATTTTTTTTGGCTAGGCTATTTTACTCCCAGACTACTTGCAATGAGTCTCAGAGGACTAAAAAACCTCCAACACATGTACACCTGCATGACATTAACTGCCTTTACATGTTGCACTGGGAAAGGAAATAAACAAAGCACCTTAGCACAAATGACAAGCACAGTCATGTATGAATTAATGGTTGAATGTGGCATTCTCCTTGATTTTAGGGAAATGAGCATTGTGTGCGTATTTGTGTGTGTCTGTGTGCATACACACACACAGACACACATATCATGCATGTTTTCACATTAGTAGATCTATAATATAGATTTAGGTCTAGAAAGGACTTCAGAAGCCATCTTCTATCATCCAGTTCCCTAATTTTACCACTTAAACTGAGATCAAGGGGTTAAAGTACTTTGACAGGATAGCACAGGTTGTAAGTGTCAGACTTGTGATTTGAACTCATTTCCTCCAAACTGAGTTCCTACCGCTTTTAGGTAAGTGTCACAAACCACAAGGAAACTAACAACTTAACGATCAATGATGGTTAGCCCTTAATTTCCTATAGCTGACTTTAAACCCCATTGCCCAATTTATTGCCACAATTCCCACTCTTCCCCACAACACAAATCGATTAGTGTTCTTCTAAGGCAAAGGTTGTCAAACAACAGCCCATAGGCTAAATATGGCCTACCACTCATTTTTGTATGGCTGAGTAACTAAGAATGATTTTTACAAAAATGTGAATATTTGAGGGCTGCAAAAATTGCTCTAAAGCAGTCCAATCTTCCTTTTCCCCCTGCATATATTTTAGCATAAGTGTACCAGGGGAAGCTCAAGAATGTTTCCATTCACATTCTTCTCTCATCATTATGTGGGTTTGATGCCTTCATGTTAATAGAACAAGCATAAGTTCTGTGAGGTGATGCCAAACTAGAAAAGGCTCAGATTGAAGACCCTGTTAAGAGACTCTTCGCAGAGGTGGTATTCATCATAAGGAGTTTCCACTGGGTGATGAAGATTTTTGGTGACGATAATTCACGGTCATAGTATAGAGATGTTTTGCACTTTTTTATGAATTAAGCACCCATATCAATAAAATCACAGCATACTTTAAGCATTAAAGTCTATGGATGTCATATTACCCACAATGTCATCAGCCAGAATCTGTAGGGCAGTTGGATGTCAGTCACTCTGTAATTCCCCTCTCCCCTACTAGTCCTCGGTTCCTTATCTAGGCATAAGTAGGCTATACCCCTTATTTTCCAAACACACCATACTATTTCAGTGACTTGTCTACACTCATAGTCATAACTGAGTAAGTGGTTTACTTAGATTAGATAAAATTTTGAGAAATTTGAAAATGTTGTATGATGAAGACTCATATATTACTCCTTTCTAACTATGTAGGCAAAGAAGAAAAATACCCATCTCAACTTGGATCTGGATTCCTCCTACTGAATTTAGCCTATCAGTCATAGCATCAGAGCCAATTCAGAAATTCAGGGTAGTATATTAGATAACTCTCTCCCAAAAAACCGGAGCAGAGTACAGGCAAGTTAACTCACAATTGACTATCTGTAACAGGATTAGAGCATATGGTAGAAGGTTTCAATGATTTGCATAGTCATTCCTATGTGGGTAAATAAGGAATCAAGATCTCTTAGGGTCCTCATGGACCCACTGGGACAGTCTTAGAATCCTAAAAGTCCATTGTAGGGGTCTTTAGGTCTCCTCTTAATTGATCTGTCTATCTGTCCTCAAAGCTCCACATCACTGAAAATGAGCACTGTTAAGAAATGTTTATGATCAGTGTCACCTGAAGCCTAAGGCTAGAGTGACTGGTGTGTCTGTGGCTACTATTGGTTCTACCATCTTTTCTCTCCAAGCTCTATGGACCAGACTGCCATCAGACAGCCTTGTAAAGGAAAAGAGTGGATAAATCCCTGTCAGAATACTAACAAGGGCCTAGGCTATCCTCCTTACATTTATATATTCATGATGCATATAAACAAGTTAGGCCACATTTCCAAAGATACACAAGAAGTGGTATAAAAGGCAACATAAAGAAATATGTGCACACTCACACATATACAGAAAAAAAGGAGTGATCTGGTCACATCACAAAAATGAGTGATCAATCAGTCAATAAGACAATAAAATAAGTATAATAGTCATTGTGCTGAAATTTGGGGATGCAAAGCTGAAAATGAAAGAGTTCTCCACTTTCAATGAAGTTATAGTCTACCGAGAATACAATTTTTACAAAGATAAATATTTATATATATATATATATATATGATAAATGAAAGCTATATACAATGTAGTTTAGCAAGGATAGGCACTAGTAGTTGGAATCAGGAAAGGTTTTATATGGAAGGTGGTGATTGAGCTGATTCGTGAAAGAAGAAAGGGGTTTTACAAGGCTGAGTTAAGAAGAAGGAAGTATATTCTAGGCTTGGAGAAGAGCAAAGACACAAAGGTAATATATGTCCTTTGTCAGGAAGAAGAAGGCCAGTTTGATTGAACCATTGAGTACAGGAATAAGAGTAATGTATAATGAATGAGACTGGAAAGGTAGGTTGAGGCACAGTTGTGAAGGACTTTAAAATGGTTTATATTTGATCCTATAGCCAATAGAGAGACCTCAGAGTTTATGGAGTAGGTAAATGACTTCGTCAGACTTTCTTTGAAGAAAAATAACTGTTTGTTGTGTGGAGAATAGATTAGAGTGAGATAGACTTGAATTAGAGAGATCAGTCAGGGGGCCATTGCAATAGGTTAGTAAGAGTTGATAAGAACCTTAAAAGAAGTTGTAGTCATGTGAGTAAAAACAAGTAGATAGTTACAAGAGATATTGTAAAAGAAGATACAAGTAGCAAGCTTTGGCCACTTGGTGTATATGTGGGTTGAAGAAGAGTAATAAATTGAGGATAAAGCCAAGGTTGCACACATGGGATGCTAGAAGGATAGTGGCACCTTTGATACAAATAGGTAAATTTGAAGGATTGTCTTTTGGGGCAATTGTCAATGAGTTCTATTTTGGGCAGGTTTATGTCTATGGGATGCATAAGTTAAAATATCTAATAGGTACTTTGTATTGAAGGGGTGGAATTCAGCAGTCATTGAATAGGTCATTGCAGGTAGCAGGGAAGGGTGATCAAAGTTGCAATATGCTGGCAAAAAGAGGAGGCTGTCAGATCAAGAGAAAATTGAGAAATATTGGCCTTGGTAAGAATGACCACCTTACTGCCAGAACCTGTAGTAAAGGAGAAGAGAATTGGGAATTGTGTCATGGTGTTTCAATAAACAACCATTTATTAAGTACTTACTATCCTTAAAGGGTAATCACATGAATCTAAGTCACATGTTGTGGGAGGAGCTTGCTGAACAGGTAGAATAAGAAGGGGTGTAGCAAGAAACTTGGAGCAGAGCTGAGAGGAACTTGTCAGACTAGTCAGATCAGGGGGAGAGAGAGAGAGAGGGAGGGAGGGTGGCAGGGAGAGAGAGAGAGAGAGAGAGAGAGAGAGAGAGAGAGAGAGAGAGAGAGAGAGAGAGAGAGAGAGAGAGAGAGAGAGCAGGGAGCTGGCTGTGAGTGAGAGGACATTTGTTTGAGGCTGTTCATTTGTGGGAAGACCTGATAACGTCTATAGACTTCTTGATTACTATGCTGGATTTGACTTTATGGTGTTGGGATTTGGCTTTGTGGTGTCTGAATAAATGTTTTTCTTCTGTCTTCTATATGGAGAGTCTGTTATACTTTGTGATTCAGAACTACACTGGTGTATTCATACTAGCTGTCAGTGTTGTGAATATGCCTTGGTGATACAATATAAAATATATGGAAAATAAATGCTACACAACTTGGGGAAATTAAACTAGAAACTAGTGATGTTAAGATGGATCCTGTAGAAAATGACATTTAACTTAAAGGAAAGAAAGGAATTCTAAGAGATCGAGGTAAGGAAGGAGTTTCTTACAGTCATGGAGACAACCTGTGCAAAGGTATAGAAATGAAAGATGGACACTTTTGCAATAGGACCAGCCAGATTAGTTGGACCAAATATTGTGTCCAAAGGGGTAAAACAATGGAACAAAACAGAACTGGAAATTTAGAACAGAGACAGGTTGTGAAGTGTTTTAATCGCCATTAAACAAACAAGTTTGTGTTTTATCATATCAAGCCACTAGTCTATTGAGCAAGGGAAGTATCATGGCAGATCAATAGTTTATGGATACAACTTTGGCAACTGTGTACAAGATGAATGGAGGAAGGAAAACATTTAAGGCAGGGAGATTAATTTGGAGGCTGCCTAAATAATACAAGTGAGAAGTGATGAAGGCTTGCATTAGGATGGGAGTGGACTTAGAATTGACAAAATTGGACAACCGAATGATCATGTGGATTAACAACAGCAAGCACTAACTTCCTTGAAGTACTTCTAAAATCCCACAGGAATATCTTCACATATTGAATAGGACCTATGAGAATGAATGTAGACATAGACAAGAGTCTAAGAGTGGGAAACCTCCGGTCTTGAGGCCACATATGACCCTATACATCCTCAAGTGTGCCCCTTTGACCGAATCCAAATTTCACAGAACAAATCTCTTCAAAGGGTGGCACAAGAGGACTTAGAGGGTCACAAGTGACCTTGAGGTCCCTGGTTTCCCACTCCTGGACAAGACTAACAAAGAATGAGAAAGACAGAAAGGAATTTAAAGTTCTCGATGGAAAGAACACTCTAGATTCTGGAATAGATGGAGTCATCTATGTATTAGTGGGGGAAAATTATACATTTGTATACAATACATACAATCATGCAAATATATACATATACACATACCTACCTACATGCCTAAACACATAGATACACTCATAAGCACATGTATGTATATGTGCATAGGTATATGCTTATATGTATGTATATAGGTATGTGTATACGTGTGTGCATGTATTATGTGTGTATATGTAGGTATGAGTGTGTGCATCAATGAGATGGTACAGTGGATAGAATGTCAGACCTGGATTCAGAAAAAAAATTTCCTCAGTTCAAATCTGACCTCTGATACTTACTAGTTGTGTGAATCTGGGCAAGTCACTTAACCCTGTTTGCCTCAGTTTCCTCATCTGTAAAATGATCTGGAGAAGGAAATGGCAAATCACTCTAATATTTTGCCAAAAAAATGCCAAATGATGCCACAAAGTGTCAAACATGACTCAAAGATGACTGAACATATCTATATAAACACATATACATATATACACAAACACATACATACATACATGATAAAGTGGAAATAATGTTGGACTTAGATCTGAGAAATTAGTGCCTGAATCTAAATATTTATGTGACCATGAGCAAATTCATTTATGCTTTTGAAGACTCAGTTTCACCATCTCTAAAAAAGAGTTTAAAATTTTGCTGTCCACATAACAGTGTTATTGTGTGGAAATGCTTGTAAAATCTTAAATACTATATAAACATGAATTATATTTGGGGGGAACAATGAAATTTGAAAGAAAACTAATTAAGATTCAACAAAATTGAAGGCAAAAGGTAGAAAAAGGAAAGAAAGAAAAATCATGTATGTAATAGAAATACAAATGAATATTGAGGATATTTTAGCGAAAACATGTTAGTCAGAGAGAGAACTTTGGAATAATAGGAACTGATAACTGGGAAGTCAGTTGTAGGGAAAAGAATGTTTGAGAAAGAAGAGGCATAATTAATAATTAGCTTAAGTACCAGCTCCCTTCAAGAGGCTATTTTTATCTGTTTATATTTATGTAGGTTTTTAGTTAATGTTTATTAGACATATTTTATATATAGTATTATATATGATATATATGCCAATTTATGTGTGCATGTGTACATAATACATACATATAATATATATGTATCCCTAACCCATATGTATACATACTGAGAGATAAATACATATATGTGTGCATGTAAAATGGAAATTTAAAAAGCTACATGGAGACATACATATTCATATGCATATCCATAGATGCAAACAACACACCTATTATGCATATACACATGTGTGTATATGTTTTCCCCTTCATTAGAATGTGATCTCCTGGAATGTAGAATCTGTTTTGGCTTTTCTTTGGATTTCAGCATGTAGCTGGAACAGTGCCTGCAACTTAGTAATGTACTTAAAAGCTTGTTGATTAATTGATCAAAGAAAGAACATGTATATAATTACATGCATATAAAGAAGTATGTAGGTATGTATAAAAATAGGCAGTTTAACTTCCTTTGAGCCATAGCAAGGAAAATTTTGGTTCAAAGGAAGCTTGCATTTGGAGTCATTTTTATCATTTTCACCTTTTTTTAATTGCAAAAAGGGTCAGAAAACATTAGTTGGCAGTGGAAGAAAAAATATCATGGCTCACATGTGAAGCATGCCATGGAAAGAGAAAAGAACGTTATTAATATTCTAAAGCTGCCTCTGGGCTGAGCCACGTGGGCAATGATATTGAATTAGTGCATATACTGTACACATAAGGCTATGGTGTCTTACAGTCTTTCTTCTTTTCTGTATTTTTAAAGAAAAAAATATATTTTTCCCCTTCCAGATAGAAAACCATGCCTGGGGTAAAAGGAAAAGCTTTTCCAGGAATCTAATTGTTTTTTCCCCCTTAAACCATTTACTTGTGCAAAGCATTCAATCAGAGGGAATGGTCTGGCTGCTGATTTAGCTTTTTAAAATTATTTCAGCAGTGCTTATTCAGGGCTTCGCATACTCCAAAATACTTGAGCAATGATCATTTAAGAAGGTGCAGAATCTAATCAAGATTTGATATGAAAAATTGTCCTTGTGTCATTCTCAAATATGTTTCAAAGTCTACACTCAGTACCTTTTCCAAGTCAATGACTACCCTTAGATACTTCATATGATTTCAAATATGTTAGTAGAAATGATGGTTATCACTTCCTTAAAAAAGAAAAGAAAAGAAAAAGAAACAGACACAGGAAAGAAGATAAATTAGAGGCTATTATGTGCTGCCCCAGAACTCAATAACTGTTACTTAGATATAAACTATATGGTTCAGGGAATTGGAAATGGGATATAGAGCGTACCTTCAATTTGGACACAGAGCAGATTAGCCATGTCTGTAAATGATTTGCCTTTTCATGATTCCCCAGTGCTTTGTGTTAACTGAATTGGTGGTCCCTGTACAATTACAAATTAGAGGGTTTTATTGTTTTTCTTTTAAAATCATTACCATGTACATCTATTATGCATTCCCTGTGTCATTTTTGTCTTATATTATGAGATATTGTCTTTCCCTTTGTTAGATCATAGACTCCATGAGGGCAGGTAAGTATTCCTTTATCTTCATATTTTCCTCAGCAATTGACAAAAGGCTTTAACAGTATATTGTACAGTCCAAGACCCTCATTTTATAAATGAAGAAACAGACTTAGGAAGTTTAAGGTCACAGAAATAGTAAACAGAGACAGAATGTGAATACTTTCAGGGGTGATTAGATCCTTAGCTTGGTTTTAAGTCAGAAGATCCAAGATCTAAACTTTCATTAAATTCGCCTATTGGTTGTGAATGACCAAAGGGTAGTATCAGTGGTGGGGGAAACCTTGTATCTACTTAGGGAAAAAACAATAAAAACAACGACAAACAAAGGAAACAAACATTACCACCCCATCAATGGAAATGGTCAAACTGGAAGCAACCTTCTTGTTGTATTTTTTCTGCAGTTTTTCTGAGAATCTTACCTTCTTAGGACTTTTGTGATATTTTTTCCACCTTGAATCAGTCCTGGATTTGTGGCTCTCTTCCTCCTGTACCTTAAAGAGTCTATAGTTACAACTACAGAGCATCTGTTTGGAGTCTACTAGAATAAGGACTATTTATATGTAGTAGACCAGTTGTTTGGGACTTGGGAAAGGGGGAGCTTGCAGAAGAGCAGTGTGATTATATTTGTTTGTTTCATTCAGCACATGCAACCAAAGCAGGCTTCTCATTTTCAAGTTTTGCCAGCCACCTTCAGAGCTTTGACACTGCATACCTCAAGAAGTTCAACAAATCACCAGGGGTGGTGAAAAGTTTAACAGTTCCTTTTTCCACAGTTTTTTTTTTTTTTATAGCATTAGTATCAAAGATACCTGAACCCTGTAGAACTCTATAGTACAGAAGCAACTTATATAGTATCTGGGAAATATACTTTTTGAATTCTACTAACTTCCTGAATTGACCCTTTTATCTATAACCTTCCATCCTTTCATATTTCTACTTAAGCAATGAAATTATGAGGCATTTATTCTTTTCTATGTATTTTATTCATGTAAAGTTATGTATATTCAAAATGAATAGATTAAAAGTAAATACTATATATACAAATTTACACACATAAATGCATACATATAAGTGTGTATTATGGATTGTCTGGAATAATGGAAAAATGCTGAATTCTGATGCTGCAGAGACCTGGATTGATAGAGGGTTTGAACTAATTCCCAACTCCAGCAACTATACATTAAAGTATCTGTTTGCCCACAGCGATGTCATCCAACAATAAATCATCCCTACCCAAGTAAATTAACAAAATCCACTTTTTACTCTAAAATGTCACCTTTTTGACTATTGGCAATACATAGTATTGATACACAGGGGCAAATTTCGCAATCTTTTTCATAAACACACAGTATATACTTATGTGTGTGCACACATGCATCGGTCCATTAAGTAAGTGTGATTTGATGTTAATCTGTCTTGTTTCCAAGATAACATACAACGTATTTCTATATTTTGTAAGAATTTTTAAACTACTGGTTTAAGATCACTTAAGATTACTTAATGTAAAGTAATAATGTAAGGTACGTTATTAATACATTGCTTTGTGGTTCCATAGTATTTTATATCTGTTAATTCCCACAGTAGGTTGGGACAGCATAACATCATGGTCAAGACCCTGGACTAGGTGTAGGGAGAGAACTAGACTACTGGTTCTGGTATTTATTAACTTTATGATTCCAAGCAAAATACCTTTTTTGCACAATGTGGTTATTAACGAGGTTCAATTTCTTCATTCAAAAAATTGGGTTAGTGCTGTTTGCACTACTTATGTCAGCATTTTTTCATGGAAAGTTCTTTGTAAACTTTAAAGTTGTATGGAACTGTGAGCTTCTATTCCTTCCAAGGTATGCAATGAAATTTTATTATCTTGATTTTACAAATGACCAAACAAAAGTCATGCAGATAAAGTGACTTGTTTCTTGTTTCTGTTTCTTGCATAGCCAACCTGGCACTTGAAGTCATTGCATCTATGATCTAAGATCATAGGAGGGTTGCTTTAGGTATAAAAAGGACTTGCTAAGTCATCCAGTTTAATTTACACTTAGTGGCTACATCTGGAGAATGTTCACTGGGCAAGGGAAAATTGATGAAAGGAAATGAGGATTCTAAGACGTCTACTGAATAGTAATTTGCTTTGCATGGTAAATTCTCTTGGAAATAACTTTCAAATAGTAAACTATATAATCCTCTGTACAGAAAATATAAGGCTTTAAGATAGAAATTTGAATTAATTTTATTAAAGATGTAAAGAATGATTATTTGCTTTAGAAAACTTTATCCATGGCACCTAGCATCTGAAGACCTAGATTTGAGTTTGGCTTCTACAATTTTATGGTCATTTCCAGTATATCACTCAAATTACCTGAGATTTTGTTTTTCTCTCTGGAAAATGTGAATAATAATACACATGCAGCTTCTATTACAGTGCTGGTGTGACTAATGGGTTTAGAAAACTGTTAGGTTTCATGAACAGTTAATATGTGTATATATACATATAATAATATATTTTATATGTAATATATTGTTATATGTATATACATATATTTACATATACATACATATAATATATATACTATTTTATGCATTATGATCACAATGACCAATGACAATTCAATGATGTGATATTCATGATGCAACATGCTATGCACCTGAAGATGGAGAGCTAATAGACTAAAAGTGAAAAATGAAAAATTTTCTTTTCTTCCCCTTTTTGAGCATAGATTATGCAAGGATTTGTTTTGCATGACAACACATGTTTGAAACAGCTATAATTTTCCTTGCCTTTTCAGTCGGTGGAGGCGGTAGATGAAGGGAGAGAATTCAAAACTGAACATAAAATTGAATTTAAAAAAAGTGAAAAAGTAATAAGGGGTGTTGGACTAGGTGAGCCCTAAAATTACTTCAAGTTCTGAATCTATGATCCCATGATAATAATACATATCTCATGATATATAATGCATATATGTTTATAGATATATGTGTACTATAATTAAATTATGAATATAGTGCTAATAAATCTCATCTTAGATTTACGAGATGAAATCTCTACCATTTTCAAGAAAATATTTGTATTTCAAGCAGAAAACAAACTAACAAAAATCTTGGGACTCAGTTTGGTTAGAAAATTTTGAAAGAAAAAGATTGAAATATTTTTCTATAGTTTTCAAATTCCGTGACTAACAAATAACTTTCTCCTGACATTATTTTATGCTCTTAAGTCCATGAAAAATGATTTTGCCTTTTTGAAAACAAGAGTGTCAAATGGTTAGGCTATAATGAAGACAAATTACTTTATTGAGTTCAGAAAAGAAGTATTATCATGCAGAATATAGAATCTTTACGTGACTGGTAAAAATCAGTTCAACAATAGATGGGCTATAAATAGATGATGAGGCTGTCAGAAAATTAATGGGCCTTTCAAGGAAATTTGTGGAAATCAGTTAGAACTTATATATTTGACTTTCATTTTCATTTGGAAACTTCGAAGTTCATAGGTTCTTTTATGATATTTTCTCCCACTCTCCCATAATTAAACACACACACACACATATCTGGATTACAGACATATACATTTATACACATACATATGTGTGTGTATCTGTGTGTATATGTATACATGAGACAATATTGGGTCTAGAGTCAGGAAGACCTGAGTTCAAATCCAGTCTCACATATTTACTAGCTATGTGACCCTGGCCAAGTCACTTAATCTCTTTCTTAATTCATTGGAGAAGGAATGGGGTCATGAGTCATGACTCAGACATGACTGAATGACTAAGCAACAATACACATATAACATGCACACATATATGCATGTATGTATGTATGTGCACACACACAAAATAAAATAATATGTATGTGTATATGTATAGGTGTTTATATAAACACTATTTAAGCCTGTTCACAAAAAGTCTTTTGAGCCTAAATGACATTAGCTCACTTAGTTCCTGGGAAGAAACTGAATGATTTTACATGTAAATTAGGAAGCCCAATGATGATAAAGTTTCCAGTGAAGTGGGTATCTTATCTTTTAACTAAAGCCACATTTATCTATAAAACATCAATGTCTGAACATTCAGAAACATTCTCCTGTTTCACTCTCTTTCCTCCTTCCAATTTTCATGAGTCTGATTGGCATGGTGTAGAGGCAGGTGGTTTTTCTCACTGAGATTTCAAAAGCAAGCTCTGCTCAATTATCTTTAAAATAGACAGGGAACTCTGTAGATGTAGTGAAATGTAGTGAAATGCTCTGAAGAATAAGGACCTATAAAATACTGCAGACACTCTTTAGAGAGAGATTTGTGAAAGGTAGAAGGTTGTGACATGCTGCCCCACTGATCTTAGGGCTGATTCAGCTCAGAAAGGGGGAGAATGTGTGTTCTCCTACAGGAGAATTAGATGCCAGCCTACCCTGCAGGATGGGATGGTTAAGCTTTTCCAAAGCATCTTTTAAAACAAAAACCTTGGCTAGCTTCAAACTTGTGGTTAGACTATTCCCTCTCCAGGCATTCTAAATGTTGCTCAGAGACTAAGCAAAAATGTTGTGTGTGTTCCAGACACTTTGAGCTATTGCTTCACTTGGGAGCTGATTCAAGAACACCAGTGGATTAACTAACGGTTTTGAATTTCAAATATTCTCTCTGAAATAGTTATTGATAATTAATCTTGGTATTATGATGATGAGAGTGGCAACATTCCTGCAAAATGTCTTTTGATTGGGAATCTGAGGACAATTTGAATACTCAATTTTTTCATTTATTACTTTACAAGAAGCAATAGAAGTGAGACATATCTCATAAATCTTGTCAGTACAGAATGCAAAAGTTAGCTTTTCCATTCTTACCTTATTTTGTATTGTTTTTCAATTAATATCTTTAATTATGCTTTTTAAAATATTAGGATAGTTTTTTTGTCTGTTGTGACAAATAATAAATTAGCTGTAACTCAAAAGGTGAAGTAATATTATAGGCAACATCCCATGTCTGTAGATCCCCACCTTTCTACTGAGAGAAGGGAAATAAGTTTATTCTTCTTTTCTGTAAACTATATTGATCATTGCAATAAATCTGATTTCTTCAGCTTTTTGTTGTTTATTTTCGTTGTTGCTATTTCTTACATTCAGCGACTATATATTTGGTTCTTTTGTGCAGGAGTTGAAGCCTGACTGCCATTTGTGTTAGATACATTGGCATCTAAGAATACCAGTGATTTTCCTACCATAAAGTTCAAAGACTGACTGTACGTCTGTGTATAGATCACATATTGGAATGCTTTATGTTCCAAAACATTTTGCTTTACTATGTACAACATTTAGTAAATGCTTTAACGTCAAACTGCAGTTCCGATTATGAAATACAGATTTTAAAAATACTTGTTTGTGTCACTCCACTGAACTACATAAATATATAATATTTTATCCAGAACAAATTATAGTAAGAACATTGCAAAAAATGAGAAAATACTACAATATCTGTCAACTTTAAATTATTTTTGGTATAACGTTCTCCCATACATCAGTCTCAATTACTTGAGCTTTAAGGATGATTCTAGAATAGACTGCAGAAGTCATCAGGATAACTCAGACAAAATAACTATCAGTTCAAATTCTTCAGTTCCTATCCTCAAAATTGAAATGTGATTACTATGGAGAGAATATTTTCATGTTAAATAAACAATATTTGATTATTATTAGCAATTAATGATGCAAAAGGGAATAATTTGCCCAGAATTATATAGATTAGCTATCTAGGCTTTCATAAACCTATCCTTTCAGTCAATACATTATTCAAGTTTCTTTTTCTCTAACTGTGTAGACTTGGCCAACTTAGTGAAAATTTACATTATAGTAACTGAATATCTAAGCTGCTGTCAGGTTCACAGGATGCCTGAAGCCTAGAGGGACATGACTACTGACACTTGTGTTTGTCCCACTACGGTTTTGTCTCTTGATCGTACCATTTCCTGTCATTACCATGCTCATTGATGCCTTCCTTTATTCTACCTTCTAAATCTACATTGTTGGCAAACCTCACAGTGAACACTGTACCCATTCTTAAAATGCCATCTGCATGTGCTTAGGAAGAATGGCAAAGGACAGAATAAGCCCTGTTAAACTCACGTCCTTTGCCAATCTCATCCCCACTCAACTTTACTGTGCATCATGATTGCACATATAAAATTAGTATTCTTAATTGCTAGTTTTCTCACCCCTTCTACTTCTCTGTGGTTTGTGTTTTAAAGTGGCAGGAAGAACATAGAAACAAAGAAACTGTCAGAGCAGACATTCTAATATTGGCTCTGGATGCATAAGTAAAACATATGGGGATATGCCCACTTAGAGAAGGATTGAAAGTATTAAAGAATATCTTAAATACAATATAACATTTTTATATAAGAGAATATTTAAGAAAATGAATAGTCACTGTAGCACAGTCATATACCCAATGAGGGAAAAGTTGACAAGTGTCATTTTGAAATATAAAAAGGAGAGAGACAGCACTCAAAATTACTTGCCAAGTTTCTTGTTAAAACTGGCCAGTCAGCTAGCATTTATTAAATGCCTACTATGTGCCAGGCACTATGCTAAGTGCTGAAATAATTCTCCAGAATAATAATACACGTTATTATAATATTTATATTATAATGTAATTCATCATATGCATTCCTTCGTTTATTTTGGACTGGACCTGTGATTTCACTAGTGTGAGGAACTCCCATCACCAGTGGAGATTGGCAGCCACACCATAATTTTGTAGTCATGAAATTGCTGAGGATTTGAGAATTTTGCCCAAAAATGCATAGTTAGTATATCAGTTAAAATTCGAACTCACTTAGTTGTGATTCTCCTGAGGCAATGTGCTGTGTCATGTAGATCCAGAACAAAGAGACATTTAAATTCATTTCTTTAGGGGAAATCACAATTTTAGAAGCTTTATTTTTTGTAATAAGTTAAATTTGAGTTATTTGTGTGTATATATTGTCAAAAAATAAAAATCTCAGAATTATCCAAATAGTAGGTTTTTTTCCCCCTATTTTCTTTTTGGCACTTAAAATGTGTGGAAGATTTGATTTGGACTAGTTACAACTTTTTCTTTAGCCCTGCATGTGTAGAAAATCTGCTTGCTAGAATCAAAAAGGTTTTGAGTGGAAGAAGACCTTAAGATTATCTAGTCCAAACCACTTATCACAGAAATGAGAACATGGAGACCTAGAAAGGACTGAGTGATTTGTTCGAAGACACATTGATCAAGTTACCATGTCTTTATTAAGCCCTCACTACTGTCAAGTACTGTGGTAAGCTCTTAAGATAAAAATAAAGAAATGATAAAAAGAATGAAACTCATCCCCTCAAGAAGCTTAAATTTTAATATGGAAAAACACAAAGAAAAGCGAGCTAAAAAGTAGAATGAGGGATGCCTGTGAAGGGCATAGGAGGCAAATCCTGAAGAATCAGAAACTTAACTCAGTGATAAAATATGCTTAGCCTGGATGCTTCTTCCAAATTGAGGTTTCAGGAGGAACTCACTCACAGGAGAAAAGAACTGCAGGAATGGAGGGATGTTCAAAGGTGAGAAGGACTCAGGAGCTTAAAGAATTTACAGGGTAGGAAGGCAGTTGAAGCATGGTGGTGAAGCCCAAAGGTCAGTAGCAGACCTTTGGTACTATTAATGGCAAGGCCTGGACTAGAAACTATGTCTGTGGACTCTCATATCAGTGGTCTTTCAGGTGCAACATCATTCTTTTCTTACTGTAGTCGATTTGCAGAATATGAATGAATGAAATAGTTAGTTACCACTTACCAGATCCTGGAATCATTAACATGCGTCAGCACATCACTTGCCTGGACACCTGAATGCAGTTACTTCATAATGAAGATAGACAAGGTGCTGATATATTTTTTAATGTCATAATGGTGATTAATGTAGCTTTTTTTGGTCTCCTCTAGTACTCCTAAACGACTTTTTGAAAACTTTGGTACCTTAATTCTTCTATGATATATACCCTGTGAAAATGAGGCTGTGGGGAAGGCTGTTTAAAAACTTAGTTCCCATTGTTTCACACTCCTTTGATTTTATTCTGTTAGTAAATAATGTGACTTTCTGTGTAGGTCTCATGAGTATTAATAATATAATGCCATAGTGGAACTATAGTTGGGAAGCTTCCTGCAATATAATCTTACAATATAATCTTATTAGCCTTACAATATAATCAAATCTTAAGTGATTTGACCCTGGGCAAGTCACTAAACTTTTCCAGTCTTTACCCTGTCTGTAAAATGAAGAATTTATTTCAAAGATTTTTGGGGGGAGGATCAAATAAGATGCTATTTGTAATGTGTTTTTCAAATCATAAACCCTATATGAACATCACTGTTGTGATTAGAATAAAATTATTGAGAGTAATTTGAAACATTCTGTTTGAATGTGTTTGGTACATTACCATCCAGAAACGAGAGTAACTGGAGATACTCAGAGACTATGGAGAGTTTATCTTCCTTTTGAATGCTTTTCAGGATAATCGCCACAATAGTCTTAAAGATCTTTGTCTAACATATGTCACTCTGTTTTGTGTGTGAATTAATATGAATAATATGCATGAATATTAATAATACATATGAATAAATATTAATAATTAGAGGATTACTGAACAAAACTTGAATGATCTTGACACCCTGAAGAAGAGATACTAACAGTGAGTTTAGTTCTACATAATAAAACTGAATCAGCAACAATAAACAGAGTGAAATTGCATTTTCTACACAGCTCATTTAATTGTGTAACTATGAAGTAGTGTGCTATAGAAAATTGTTTTAAGAGGTTTGCCAGTTCCCTTTTAAAATTTACATTGTGTATACCCCTAATAAAAGTGAGGATAATTTACATTACTTTTTATAGCAATGAGAATATAGGCATTAATCAGTAATTATTTAGTGTAAAATTTCTCATCCTGGGGTCAGTGAACATAAAAAAATGCTCCAATAATTATATTTTAGGAAAATTGATTTTCTTGGTAATTCTTATTATTTTAAACATTTAAATAGGAAAATTGGTTTTCTTGGCAATTCTTATTATTTTAAACATTTAAAACATTATTCAGAGATGGGGTGCAGATGTTTTACCATATTGCCAAAGGTGTCCACAATAAGAGAAAAAAGTAAGAATTCCTGGTTTAGGGACTGCTCTTTTAGAGGGATACTAGTGATGTCATTTAAAACTATTTTTTTGCTATTTTTCCTTAAGATATCTTCAGAAAGATGTTTGCTTTTTTCTTTCATAATTGTTTCACCTTCAGTATATGTGTACATGCTTGTATTCCAGCTGTTCTGCTTCATGTTTTGATTTTCTTTAGTGATATTCTACATTGTCATAAAACACATTTGAAATTGTGCCTAAAAGTGGTAGATTCAGTCACCAATGCTGAAAAATTATTTGTAATGTGTTCACATATTTGTCTCATGTTTGCTTTTTGCTATTGCTGCTGCCTTCTTTCTAGATTCATCTATAAATTATTTTGAGATGATCTGCCCTAATTAGGTTTCACGGAAAGTTTTCTACAGACTCAATTTTTCTTCAAGTACTACTAATTGGATGTAAGGTGACATTCTTATGTGCATAAGACTGAAAGATTTAGACTATTTGATGACCTAACAACATGGTAATACTTCATGGAAGCTATAACAGTTATATAGGTTTTGTGAAGCACTTTAACAAAACAATAAAACTGGACTAATTAAACTCATTGTATTGTAACTGCTGCTCAAAAGCTCAAAAACACTTTCTGAAATGCCATTTCTTTTCAGTAAACATACCAAGTACATGTACATATAGATACTGATACAAACTTTAAAAAAATTAAATAAAAAATGGGTAGTTCACCATTTCTTCTTCCAATTCAGTTTGCAGATGAGGAAGTGAGGCAAACAGGGTTAAATGATTTGCCGGAAGTCATACAGCTAGTAAATGTCTGAGGTGAGATTTCAACTCATGTACTTGAAATCATAAATCCAGTTACATACATGTACTTGATGTTTTATTAGGCAATACTGACTGTAATCTTCCACCCTCCTTCTTCATAACACCTGTAAAATAATTTTTGCTTTCCTCACCCAGCTTTTTCTTTAGCTCTTCTAGGTTTTCTTATCAGACATATGTCTAATCTGCATTTTATTTTGAGGCTTTCCTTGTAGATGTTTTCAAGTCATTTATTATCTTCTGAGTTTGTGTCTTGAGCTTTTCTGTCACCAGAGAAGCTTTTCAATGGTCAAGTTCTTGGCTGTTTACTTATTTTTCTAGTCTGTTTCTCACTTTGGACTTTTTATTAGAGTTGTGCTCTGCTTATTTCTGTGAGTGTGGTGGAGGTGATACCTGGAGTGAGTCTATGTCTTTTATATCCCTTTGCTGCTTTCACTGATGAATGGGGGACTGTAAGTTTTGAGTGTTTCCAACAGGGTATGATCCAGTGAGAATACTGATAATAGCTCTTCGGGTCTGTGTTCTGCTTTTTACCCAGGTTTTTCACCCTGCTCCCTTGCAACTGCAACCATTCCTCTCTCTACCCTGAAAGTCTAATCTGGAACTAGGTAATGGGCAACAGAGCTAATAGATGGCACCTATTTCTGTTCCCATTATAGAAGACAGCTCCTCTCAAATTTCTTAGAGGAATTCCCTCTTATCTCTTCTGACTTGGTATCCAGTCCTCTTACTATTCCTGATCATTGGGCTACTCTCCAATTTTGCTGCTGCCATGAGTCTGATGTATAAAGACCACTGGCACTGTTTCTGTCATAACATATGTTCCTGACCAGTTCCCACCTCAGTGTCCACAGACCTCTCTAAGCTGTCCTGAGCAGGAAAAAATTATTCAGTATGATTTTTAATTGTCTTTCCTGCCCAGAATTTATTTTCACACCTTTTTAGATTGTTTTGAAAAGGTTGTGTTGGGAAGGAGAGTTCTGAAAAATGCCAGCTTCACTGTGCCATCTTTACTCCACCTTCATTCATAACATCTTAAAAGTTAGTTTATACTCTAAACCAGCATTACCCTTGGCTATCAGGCTTTCCCACTTAGCAAGAAGAATGAATATTTGCTAGCTGAAGTAGTTCCTGAGATCTTCTAGCTTCTTTATTGTGGTGATTACTTACATCGATATTCTTCCACTTCTTTAGGAAATGGTCACAGTTTATGCTGATATCTTCTTTACGCATTTTCCATTTTCAATGTCTATGGCTTGTATGTACAAGTCTGGTTGAAACTATTGTAATGAAACTCAGTATCTTCTCTTGTCTTATCCTTTTTTTTTCTAATTTGGTGTTGATTTAATAATTTGCTGTAAAGAGTCACTGGTCTGATTGCACACAATTCATTTTGAAAATGGCTTCTAACTTAATAACCAGCTGATTTCTTTATGCTAAGTTATAGCCAATTTAAAGTTCTGTAATATGGAGTACTCTTAGCATCTGCCAGTAAAATACAGCCATTTCAAAAGTTATAGCAATGATATTGCCATGTTTTAATGGCTAACTTAAGGGTACTTCTCTCTTGATCTGGCATGACACCGTGGAAAAGTGTACAATAGACTTAAAAGGGGAGAAGGCAGAAGGGCTAGCATTATAGCATATTAAATTAACAATATGTACCAACAGAGAAATTCAAGAATAAGAAGCAAGAGCTATTGTTAGGAATATTCCTATCAAGATTCAACATAGACAGGAAAAGAAGTGATAACTGTCATCAGAGTATTCTACAGACCACTGGGACAGAAAGAGGAAATGGAGTCTAGGAAACAGATTGCAAGTCTAGTTTAAATGGATAATGTAATGGTAATGACAGGAGACTTGAATTGTCTGGATTATTCTCTGCACAAAACCTAAAGGTTATTGACTCTATCCTGCAAAAGGTAAAGACACTAGTAGAAATTATGTTATACATCTGGAAGAGCTAGTTGTTGCATCAGAAATTAAAGGAATTTAGGAAGAAATTATTCCATCTTAAAAGTGAATTTGTTCTTGAAAAGGGGTCAAAACTTGGTAAAGTCTAAAATTCATCCTATATTTGAGGAGGGTAGATTTCAAAGGGTTATGAGAAAGGATATGTGGAATTCTGTGAATTAAAATTCTGTAGGGCAAATCAGCCCAAGAGAGATGGGACACTCTCAAATGAAGTTCTGAGAACACACAAAAAAGTAGTTTTGATGTGGAGGAACAGAGGAAATCATTTAATAAAACTGACATAGGTATATAGCTAAGTGATATGAAATTAGCAGGGACAAATGTAAAATTTTGTTCTTGGATTCAAACATTCAATTTTACAAAGATAATATAAAGAAGATTTGGCTAAATAGGAGCATATATGAAAAAAATCGAGGGGCTTTAGTGAATTGTAAGCTCAATAAATACCAACAATGTAACACAGCATCCAAAAAAGTAAATACCATCGTAGATTGCATGAAGATATGTATTTTGTCTTGCACAAAGCATGGGGACCTGTTTCATGACCACCAAGACTTGCCCCTCTCCTAAGGCCTATTCAACTTTTTTTTTTTTTTCCATTTTTTTTTTTTATTTAGCTTTTAACATTCATTTTCACAAAATTTTGGGTTACAAATTTTCTCCCCTTTTCTCCCCTCCCCCCCCAAACGCCAAGCATTCTAATTGCCCCTATGACCAATCTGCTCTCTCTTCTATCATCCCTCTCTGCCCTTGTCTCTGTCTTCTCTTTTGTCCTGTAGGGCCAGATAGCTTTCTATACCCCTTTACCTGTATTTCTTATTTCCTAGTGGTAAGAACATTACAGTTGATCCTAACACTTTGAGTTCCAACTTCTTTAGCTCCCTCCCTCTCCACCCCTTCCCTTTGGAAGGCAAGCAATTCAATATAGGCCAAATCTGTGTAGTTTTGCAAATGACTTCCATAATAGTTGTGTTGTATAGGACTAACTATATTTCCCTCCATCCTATCCTGTCCCCCATTACTTCTATTCTCCTTTGATCCTATCCCTCCCCATGAGTGTTGACCTCAAATTGCACTCTCCTCCCCATGCCCTCCCTTCTATCATCTCCCCCCACTCTGCTTATCCCCTTATCCTCCACTTTCCTGTATTGTAAGATAGGTTTTCATACCAAAATGAGTAGGCATTTTATTCTTTCCTTTAGTGGAATGTGATGAGAGTAGACTTCATGTTTTTCTCTCACCTCCCCTCTTTATCCCTCCACTAATGAGTCTTTTGCTTGCCTCTTTTATGAGAGATAATTTGCCCCATTCAATTCTCCCTTTCTCCTCCCAATATCTTTCTCTCTCACTGCATGATTTCATTTTTTTTAAAGATATGATCCCATCCTCTTCAATTCACTCTGTGCACTCTGTCTCTATGTGTGTGTGCGTGTGTGCATGTGTGTGTGTGTAATCCCACCCAGTACCCAGATACTGAAATGTTTCAAGAGTTACAAATATTGTCTTTCCATGTAGGAATGTAAACAGTTCAACTTTAGTAAGTCCCTTATGACTTCTCTTTGCTGTTCACCTTTTCATGGTTCTCTTCATTCTTGTGTTTGAAAGTCAAATTTTCTTTTCAGCTCTGGTCTTTTCATCAAGAATGCTTGAAAATCCTCTATTTCATTGAAAGACCAATTTTTCCCCTGAAGTATTATACTTAGTTTTGCTGGGTAGGTGATTCTTGGTTTTAGTCCTAGTTCCTTTGACTTCTGGAATATCCTATTCCATGCCCTTCGATCCCTTAATGTAGAAGCTGCTAGATCTTGTGTTATCCTGATTGTATTTCCACAATACTTGAATTGTTTCTTTCTAGCTGCTTGCAATATTTTCTCTTTCACCTGGGAGTTCTGGAATTTGGCCACAATGTTCCTAGGAGTTTCTCTTTTTGGATCTCTTGCAGGCGGTGTTCTGTGGATTCCTTGAATATTTATTTTGCCCTCTGGTTCTAGAATCTCAGGGCAGTTTTCATTGATAATTTCATGAAAGATGATGTCTAGGCTCTTCTTTTGATCATGGCTTTCAGGTAGTCCCATAATTTTTAAATTGTCTCTCCTGGATCTATTTTCCAGGTCAGTTGTTTTTCCAATGAGATATTTCACATTATCTTCCATTTTTCCATTCCTCTGGCTTTGTTCTGTGATTTCTTGCTTTCTCATAAAGTCATTAGCCTCCATCTGTGCCATTCTAATTTTGAAAGAACTATTTTCTTCAGTGAGCTTTTGAATCTCCTTTTCCATTTGGCTGATTCTGCTTTTGAAAGCATTCTTCTCCTCATTGGCTTTTTGAACCTCTTTTGCCAATTGAGTTAGGCTAGTTTTCAAGGTGTTATTTTCTTCAACATTTTTTTGGGTCTCCTTTAGCAGGGAGCTGATTTGCTGTTCATGCTTTGACTTCATTTCTCTCATTTCTCTTCCCAGCTTTTCCTCCACCTCTCTAACTTGATTTTCAAAATTCTTTTTGAGCTCTTCCATAGCCTGAGCCCATTGAGTGGGCTGAGACACAGAAGCCTTGATTTCTGTGTCTTTGCCTGATGGTAGGCATTGCTCTTCCTCATCAGAAAGGAAGGGAGGAAATGCCTGTTCACCAAGAAAGTAACCTTCTATAGTCTTCTTTCTTTTCCCTTTTCTGGGCATTTTCCCAGCCAGTGACTTGACCTCTGAATATTTTCCTCACACCCACCTCACCTCCTGATCCTCCCAGCCAGTGTTTGGGGTCTGAGATTCAAATGCTGCTTCCAGCCTCAGGGCTTTGGGCGGGAGCAGGGCTGCTATTCAGTGTGAGATTAAATTTAGATGCTCAGGTGAGGGCAGGGCTGCCTCTCAGGCTCAGTTCCCTCAGGGAGTTTATGCACAGACCTTCAACAATGGATCCAGGCTCCTGCCTGCTTGGGGACCCCTGGTCTGCTGCGGCCCCTCAGCTTCTGTCTCTCGAGGGGGCCCGAGCCATGGGGGCACCCCACTCCCCCCTCGACCCGCCAAAGGGACTCTCTCCCCGACCCCCGTCACCTGTGGGTGGAGGTACTTGTGCGGCCGCTGGAGATCCCGTCCCTGAAGCCCGCTCGGATCTGTTCCTCTCGGTGCCGCGGCCACGGCAGGGCTGTACTCAGCTCCCAGTCCCGGCGCCCAGCCTGCAGCACGAAGGACCTTTTACGAGAGGTTTGCAGGTCTCTCCGGAACAGAAATCTCCCTCGCTCCAATGTTCTGTGGCCTCTGGGTGCAGAATTCGCCGTGAGTTACTTCTTTGTAGTTGTTCTATGGGTTGTGGGTTCGGAGCTATGTGTATGTACGTCTTTCTACTACGCCATCTTGGCTCCGCCCCAGGCCTATTCAACTTTAAAGTTCTCTATACAGTATTATATTTTCATCAGCATCACAAGAAGAACTATGTTGGTGGGATGCCAAGTACACCAGCATTCCTTAGAAGTCTTGAACAGCACAGTATAATTATACTAACTTTGTAAAACATACACACAAGAATTTAGTAGTGTATATGAAGCAAAGTTACATTCATGCTTTGGAAAGGTTAGAAAATATATTCCCAGTGACTTTTGTGAGTCTTGGTGTGATTTGATAGGTTGATTTAGTCCTCAACTGGGAAGAAACCTTTGTGATTTTAATTTTTTCATTTTCTCTCTTCCCTTCCCTTCCCTTCCCTTCCCTTCCCTTCCCTTCCCTTCCCTTCCCTTCCCTTCCCTTCCCTTTCCTTCCCTTCCCTTCCTCCTATTTACCACTGAATCCCAATTATTTAGCTATTTTTTCAGCCTTGATGTGAACATCTTGCCAGGTAGAGTGATATATTCAGAGTAAAAATAATTAAAATAACTAGGAAGTTATTTTACTCATTTTCAGACCTAGACAAAATGAGAGAGTATAATAAACTTCTGACATGCACACTCAGTATACATATAATGTTCCCAACTTTTCATCCCACAATATGACATTTTTCTTATTTTGATTTCTTTAAGTTCAGCATCTGAGTTCTGACAAAATCACATAGAAGTCTTGAAAAGTATAGTTTTATATGTCAAAATCTGAAGTCTTATCAACCATGTCTCATGAGAAGGCAAATGGAGTAATTGCCACATTTTCTGCCTCAAGTAGTTGGCTGCCTGAAATAAAACAGCTTCAAGGGTAGTATTGGGAGATAAAAGTGTAATTCTATTTACTTGATTGTTACTGAGTACTTTGTTTTGTCAAAGACCAAAAAGTGGAAATTGTAGGAAGATATTAACAAGACCACAATAGTCTACAAACTGACAGTTCTGAGACTGAGCTGCAGATACAAAGGTGTAAAGGATCTATTGAACTCAAGTTCAGAGACTATAAATCAAATTCTTACAACCTTTCTCTTTCCATTCCATATATTCAATGTAAAGTTGTTTTTCACATTTGTCAACATATATGCACATATATGTATATGTAATACACACATATGTATATATAATATACAATATATATACTTCCGTGTGTGTATGTATGTATGTATGAATGTATGTGTCTATGTGTGTATGTATGTATAAAGTCCTTGAGGGAAAGGACTGCTTTGCCTTACAGTGGATCCCCAGTGCTTAACATTTGCCTAGCATATTGTAAACATTTAATATATGTCTGTTTATTGTGACTGATACTGAGAATATTATCCATCTGTTAGCTGATGGCTAGTTAGTAAATTAATAAGGAATTTTCACAGGCTAGTAAGGAATTTCACAGCTGTGGTATTAGGTATAAGAGTCATAACATGTACATGTAAGGACTTCTCCTATGATTGTAAATTCCAAGTGAACATACAAAGGGTTTATGTTTAGGAGGCTCTGTTTTATTGAAGCACAACTTCACAGCAAGAATTTATTCCATACTGTTATCTCGCTGAGAACTGCTGTCCACAGGTTTATTGTCAAACTTGGAAAAGTTTTATTACCTTGGAGAAGATGAATTGAACTTTTACATAACTCCATCGAGAAGTACTGATTCACAATAGAAGCTATGTAAAATCTACTTGATGGGAATGATTTTCTATTTTTAAAAATTTAATATTTAATTTTTCCCAATACATGTGAAAAATATTTTAATATCCATTTGCTAAAGTTTAGAGTTTGGAATCCTCTCCTTCCCTCCCTAAACTCCCCACTCCTTAAGAATGCAAGCAATTTGATACAGGTTATAAGCATGCAGTCATGCAAAACATTTTAATATTAGTCATGTGAAAGAAAACACAGATCAATGTTAAAAAAAAAGAAGAATAAAGTAAAACAAAAGCATTCTTCATTCTGCATTCAGACTCCATCAGTTCTGTCTCTGGAGGTGGATAGTATTTTCCATCATAAGTCCTTCAGAATTGTCTTAAATCTTTGTATTGTGGAGAATAGCTGAGTCATTCACAGCTGATCATAGTACAATATTGCTGCTGTTATGTACAATTTTCTGGTTTTGCTCAATTCATTTTGTGTCAGACCATGTACATGTTTCTGAGGTTTTTTTAAAACTATCCTGTTCATTATTTCTAATAGCACAATAGTACTCCCAAAAAATCATAAACTAATTCTTCAGCCACTCACCAATTGAAGGGCATCCCTCAATTGCTAATGCTTTGTCACTGTACAAAGAGATGCTATAAATATTTTTGTACATATAAATCCTTTACCTATTTTTCATGTTTGGAATATAAATCTAGTAGTACTATTGCTGCATCTGAAGATATATAGGGATTTATAGCCCTTCGGGCATGACAGATTTCTATACCCCATTGACTATGTATCTTATTTCCTAGTTGCATGCAAAAACAATTTTAACATTCATTTTTAAAACTTTGAGTTAGACATTCTCTCTCTTCCTCCCTCCCCATTCATACTCATTGAGAAAGCAAACAATTTGGTGTAGGTTATACATGTGTACTCATGCAAAAAACTTCCATAACAGTCATGTTGTGAAAGACTAACCACATTTCCCTCTATCCTGTACTGCCCTCCATTTATTCCATTCTCTCCCTTGACCTGTTGCACCACAATAGTATTTGCTTCTGATTACCCCTTCCCCCAATCTGCTAGCTCTTCTATTATCTTCCCATTTCTTCCCACTCCCCCCCTATGTTCCTGCAGGGTAAGACAGATTTCCATTTCCAATTGAATTAAGCCAAATCTGATAAAAGTAAGGTTCATTTATTCAGTTTCACCTCTCCCCTCTTCCCCTCCATTGTAAAAGCTCTTCCTTGCCTCTTTTATGTGAGATGATTTGCTTAATTCTAACTCTCCCTTTCTTTCTCTCCCAGTACTTTTCTCTCAACACTTAATTTTATGTTTTAGGTATTCTCCCTTCATCTTCAGCTCACCCTGTGCCCTCTGTCTATGTGTATACACACACATACGTGCATATATATATATTCACACACATATATGTATATACATATACATACCCTTACATGTATATAATCCCTGCAATTACCATGAGAAAAGTCTTAAGAGTTACAAATATTGACTTTCCATGAAGGAATGTAAACAGTTCAACCTTGGTAAGTCCCTTATGATTTCTTTTCCTGTTTATCTTTTCATGCTTCTCTTGATTCTTGTATTTGAAAGTCAAATTTTCTATTCCACTCTGGTCTTTTCATTGAGAATCCTTGAAAGTCCTCTATTTCACTGAATGATCATTTTTACCCCTGAAGGATTATACTCAGTTTTTCTGAGTAGGGGATTCTTGGTTTTAATCCTAACTCCTTTGACTTCTGGAATATCATATTCCAAGCCCTCCAATCCCTTAATGTAGAAGCTACTAGATCTTGTGTTATCTTGATTGTGTTTCCACAATACTCAAACTGTTTCTTTCCAGATACTTGTAATATTTTCCCCTTGATCAGGTAGCTCTGGAATTTGGCTGTAATATTATTAGGAGATTCCCTCTTGGGATCTCTTTTAGGAGGTGATCAGTGGATTCTTTCAGTATCCATTTTACTCTCTGGTTCTAGAATATCAGGGAAATTTTCCTTGACAATTTCATGAAAGATGACAACTAGGCTCTTTTTTTGATCATGGCTTTCAAGTAGTCCCATAATTTTTAAATTGTCTCATCTGGATCTCCTCTCCAGGTCAGTTGTTTTTCCAATGAGATATTTCACATTTTCTTCTATTTTTTTTATTCTTTTGGTTTTGTTTTGTAATTTCTTGATTTCTCATAGAGTCATTACCTTCCAGTAATCCCATTCTAATTTTTAAGGAATTATTTTCTTCATTGAGCCTTTGGATCTCTTTTTCCATTTGGCCTACTCTGCTTTTTAAGCATTCTTCTCCTCATTGTCTTTTTGGATCTCTTCTGTCATTTGGGTTAGTGTATTTTTAAAGGTATTATTTTCTTCAGTTTTTGGGGGATCTCCTTTAGCTAGCTGTTGACTCATTTTTTAAAATGATTCTCTTGGGTTGCTTTTATTTCTCTTCCCAATTTTTGCTCTACTTCTCTTACTTGATTTTCAAAATCCTTTTTGAGATTTTTTTCATGGCCTGAGACAATTTCATATTGTTTTTGGAGGTTTGGGATGTAGGAGCCATGACCTTGCTATTTTCTTTTGGTTGTAAGCTTTGATAGTTGTATGCTTTGTTCTTCCTCATCTTTGAAGCTGTCTTTGGCATTTGCCAGCTGAGAATTCTGGAAGCAGCAGCTGCCAGCAATTCAGCAACCTGATGAGGCCTGCTCCAGTACTTTCTGTACCAGTGTAGTGTGGGCAGCATTCCTCTGAGCCCAGTGCAAGAGACCCTTTCTGTTGGCCTTCCAGATTGTTTTGGGCTGGAAATTTGTTTCACTCTGTCATTTTGTGGCTTCTGCTATTCTTAAATTTGCGAAAATTCATTTTTATAAATATTTTAATGGGTTTGGGTGAGAGTGTTCAAAAAAGTCCCAGTTCCTACTCCACCATCTTGGCTCTTTCCCCAAGCAATTAATAGCTTATTTCTTGACTTTTTACTTTATGTTCAAGTTGGACTCTAATCCCAGGGTAGAAGGGAACTATCCCAAGCTTCAGGTTTCTGTGTATATGTTTTCCAGTTTAGTGACGAGGGTCCATAATTTTTCAGTTCTTCTAAGGTGGTATGATCTAAGGAGAAGTATAGTTACTTATCTCCTGGGCTGTCTTCTGGTCTTTGAGCAACCACATCTAATCTTTTTCACCCTGAAACTGTGACCAGGTTTCCTGCTCTCCTGAGGCTGCAAGCTCTGTTGTACTATTACTACTCTATGCCCTGGGACTGAGACTCAAGGCTTGGACCTCATTTACTGATATGGAATGCAACAGAGTCCTTCACCCAATGCTAGCAAAGGGACTCCTGCAATCTCCTTCTGACCAGCTGTCAGATCTTCCTGTCGATGAATTGAGAGTTCTAGAAGTTGCTGTTGTTAATTAAATTACCCCCAAGATTTATTGCTGGCTTGCTGAGGCCTGGCCTGCCTATACATTTACATCATTGGATTACATTCAACTCTTCTCCTAACAGGACAGACCTTTTTTGCTAACCTTCTTGGTTGTCTTTGGCATAAAAATGGTTTTGCCTTATCTTTTTGTGGGTTCTATGACTTTAGAATTCATTTTGAGATGTTATTTTAAAGTTTCTTGGAGGGGAATTTGGGAGTGCACAGATGACTATCTTCCTTTTCACTACCATCTTGGCTCTGCTCTCAGCAACCCTTTCAATAATACATCTCCAATATATCACCATGTCCAAATCATACTGTTATACAAGCTTCACCAAATCTCACCTCATTTGCTTTACAATTCTCTCTTATTGTGTCATCTTTTGTCATTATAGTTTAAGTTGGCTACCTTGATTCTTTGTATGTGTATCTGTCTTGCTTATCACAGTATCTGACAAATAGATACAATGAATACTTATTTTACTTTTTGTTCATTCATTCATTCATCTCTATCATTCCTTCCCATTAACCTTTAAGGGAGATTTTAATTCCTGCCACAAAGGAAAACAGGAATCCTGGGCTCAATGGCAACCATTCTTCTGATTTTACAAAGTGGGGGACCAGGGTAGAATTGTATTTGCTCCCTTAAGTAATACTAGCGTAAAGGATGTAATTTTTAGTTTGAGGACAACCTTTCTATTGCTGTTTATTAATGGGAAAAGGAGGACCCTATGCTTGACAGCCAAGTCTTGCCTTCATTTCTACCAAATACCATTTCCATAATGAGCAAATGGACATAACAAGTATCAAAGAAACAAATTTATTCAATTCAATAGCAAAATAGAAATCTGAGAGAGGATACATAAAGTACCCAATGAGGAAGTTCTTGTAATGGGAGGGAGTTAACTCAGTTCACCCAAGAGAAAGTCCCAGATCTCACCCAAAGGGAAATTCCCTGAATTCTCTAGTGTAGCACTGTGAAGACAGGAAAATGATAGAGACTGCCAGCTCCTCTCATATTCACTTCTTTCCAGTCTTTTTCTCCCTCCAGCAACCTAGAATGGGTCGGTCATTGTCCATCTTCCCTCTTGAAGTTGGAAACCAGAAGAATCCAAAGAGATTGAAGATCCCAAAGAGAGTAAGAAACAAGATGTCTCTTCTCTCATCAATTCCTCCCATCCACTCATGCAGCTGCAGGACATTGATTCCCCACCAACAGAAATAGTCCAATAACAATGAGCTTTGGGAATTGGGTTAAATGTAAATTAATCTTTTTTTTTTTATACCTTTTCCACTTCTTAATTGTGTGGCTTTTCATAAGTCACTCAATCTCTTTATACCTTAGTTTCCTCATCTGTAAAAAAAAAGTTGGCTTTCCAAGTTTCCTTATATTTCCAAATCAATGATCCTATGATGCACCCCAGCTGTCAGTATTTTTCCTGTCTTGAAATTGTTTAATATGTGCTCTGTATTTGTCATGTATGTTTGTATCACCCCAGCAAAATATAAGTTCCTTAAGGAACCACAAACTGTTTTTTGCTTTTCTCTCCTCAGCATCTTATCATTGTACCTTGTATATAGTTAGTTATGTACATTAATAACTGTTGGTTGACATCAATAGGATATATTAATATTTCTGTCTATGTACATACAAAAATAGTGGCACACACTGTACCTTCTTTATGTATCCAAGTATAAATCCATGGCATATTTCTCCTTTTTCATTTTTATACATATACATATAAAACCATATGTCCTTGGTGACATTTTTATGTGGAAGTTAAAAAAGAAACAGAAGAATTCTGTTGAATATATACAAATTAGCATTTTTTAAGTCTTGAAAATCTATGTTCTTATAAAAGTGCCCTTCTCTCTAGTTGGTATCATTATCATGATAATTTATTTTCTCACAGGAGTCTATATTCAGTTCCTTCGAAGGATGTTACTATCATTTCTTTTTAAATATTCTTTCTTCTCATGTTTATAAATATATACATATATCTGTGTATATATGTATGTTTATATGTCCTTGTGTACATATAAACATATATACACACAAATATACCCATACATATTTACACAATACAAATTCAATAGATTCCAAAGGAATTTCTATCTTTTATAACACTTTCTGGTTCTCTAAGTGACATATGACAGTTTAGGGCACACAATGCATTGAAATACCCAACTGGCATGGGCTTATTCACCTGTGTCATCTGTAGGGCCATAGCCAGTATGCAGTATGGGAAGAAAGCTCCTTTCTGGAAAAAGATGAAGAGGAACTGCCAAGTAAGCTGGAGCTGGATAGTTAAGAATTCAGCAGGCACACCGAGCACAGAGAAACTCTTCTGCATTGATGGTATCTACAGGTTCAATCTACAATATGCTGATTCTATCATAATACAGAAAATTACTTAATTCCCACTGGAAATTTACAATAAAAAATTCTCTCCTTGAACTGCTCTTGCTTCTTTCTTTGATTAGATGATGCTATCTTTCCCCCTTTTACCTCAGGACATAAAGGACATTTCAAACCCAAGTGTGTACATTTATAAAATCTGCACATTTTGTAGATATATTTGATACAGTCCATAAGAATTGACATACGCAAATAATGAGAGGTGGGTTGTTATCCAAATCTAAATAGAAAGTTCTTATAGAATTCATGCTTTGGGGAAATTTTTTGATTAATTCTCCTAGGCATTGCATTTATCACAATTCTTTTTCTCTGTTGATGTTCCTTCTCAGGCACTCCAACCTTTAAAGTAATTTGCAAGTACAGGCCACAGGCACCTGAAAGTGACAGTACATGACAGGCCACTAGCAGTACGTGTCGACTGTTACTCAGTCCTGCAAATATATCTGTCTCTGCAGTTATGTGTTGTGTCTATGCTGCAATTCCCTGAACATTCTATGTATCAGTAGAAGCACATCATAGGTCTCTACCCCATAGAGAAAGAGACTCTAGCAAAATACAAAGTGTAGGTGAATTTTGTAGAGTAATAATTCCAAGAGAAAGAAAGGAAAAATATTGTTCAGATAAAAATCTATTGATTGATTTTTTCAGTTGGCCTGTACCTAGTCACAAAATCATTTCATAAACTAAAACATTATTTTGAAATATGAACAATCATTCTATTATCTGTTTTGAAACATGATATTATTAATTTTCTTCTTATCTAATCACCCTTTTGGAGACAAACGGCCAAGTTCAAGTCTTGTCCCTGACACGTGTTGGCAGTGACCAAGGGCCTCTCTATGTCTCTAGGTGATTCTCTCAGGTTATGTTACAAGTAGAAAGAGATTCCCCAATGGGAGTGTCTCCACAACAAAGTATTCACAAGTCTAATATATAGAAAAAAATATTATTCCATTGCTTAAGTCTTCATCATGAAGTCTAAAGCTTTGTGAGCTAAAGACACAAGAATCTTTAACGCCCAGTCTCAAGAGGTGCTTGATGAATGCTTTTGATGATGATGTGTGTTTGTCTTTCATTGCCAAAGAAGACCATGCCATCAGAGAAATGATGAGATGATTTGCACTTGACTTTGTGTTGAGTGAGGGAGGGCTGTGCAGGTCACCAGTCTCACTTCTCCTCCAGAGCCATCTGAATCCAGTGACCAGATAGTCATCAGGATGACTGGAGATGACCCAGGATGAGGCAATTGGGGTTAAATGACTTGCCCAAGGTTACACAGGGAGTGAGTGTCAAGTTTCTGAGATGAGATTTGAACTCAAGTCCTCCTGTCTTCCTGCAGTGGTGCTTTATCACTGCACCACCTAGCTGCCCCATTGTGAATCAAAACTCATACTGGTGTAGATGTAGTTTGAGCTAAACATGGTTGACTCTGCCTCCCATTCAAACCCTTCAGGATGAGTGTTGAAACAGACTGGATTTATGAAAAGAAGATGAAATATTTGAACTGCTGAATATTTGAACTTCCTGCTCTACTTGCTGATGGCAAGAATTTACTCCAAGATTCCTCTATATGTGTTATTCACAATTATTTATTTTTGGTGATACCTTAAAAGCTGTCTTGTTTTTCAATATTGAACTATGACTTTAGATAACTTCTTTTGATGTATATATGAATAGGAAAAGGGAGTTTTCACAAAATTGTAAGCTAGTGGATCACTTTTGGTCTACAGGGACATAAACACAATAAAGGTCAGAAACCTCTGTTTTGAAATGCCAAGGTACTTATGCTTTCTGTATTGTGGGGCTGAGTGTAATTAAGAAAAGATCTTGTGGTTTTGATTTATTAATAATTTGTATAAGCTTCTCAGTAGCAGAAAAATATTGTCATGTGCCTTAATTCCAGTATGATAGTTAATGAAAGAGTATTAAATAAGCAGATTTAAGTGGTGGAAGGAGGCTTGGTAAAATCAGGATGCTATCCTCAGAGGCAATCATCAGGCAAATTTATTTCCAGCAATGTCCTTCTTTTGAAGGTGGTCTGTCCAAAGTGAGGGGTGGAACAATAACTAAAGGGGAAAAAAGTGATTATGTCCATATTCCAAAGGTGAGGGCCAACTACAAAGGAATAGTTCTTCCTCAATTCAGCCAGCCTTCTTTGACAGCACCACAAATGATTCCAGTAGCAACCAAAGAATATTAGGCATTTGTAGGGATGTAATCAGCAGACCAATGGCATAACAGTCCAGTTTAACCATATTGAATAACGTTTGTCCCTCCTCCTTTACCTTTTTATGTTTCTTTTGAATTTTGTATCTGAAGATACAAAAAATGTTGCTACACAGTTGATTCTTGCTTGTAATTCAAGCTCCTTTGCCTTCCAGAGCATCATATTCCAAGATTTCTATTCTTTTAAAGTAGAAATTGCTAAATCCTATGTGTTCCTGTCTAGCTCATTGATCTTTAAATTATTTCTTTCCAGCTGCATGTGGTATTTTCTCCATGACCTGATAATTCTGGAATTTGGTTTTACTATTCCTTGGAGTTGTCATTTTGAGATCTTTTTCAGAAGGTGATCAGTGAACTCTTTCAATGACTATTTTACTTCCTGTTCTAGGATATCAGGGCAATTTTCTTTGATAAATTCTTGAAAGATTCCTTCTAGACTTTTTTTTTTTTTGGATCATGGCTTTTAGGTACAGCAACAATTCTATTTTCCAGGTCACTTGGTTTTCCAAATAAAGTATTATATTTTCTTCTCTTTTTTCATTCTTTTGATTTTGTTTGACTGATTCTCAATGCTTTATATAGTCTTTAGTTTTTCTTGCCCAAGTCTAATTTCTAAGAAATTCTTTTCTTCAATTAGCTTTTGAACTTCATTTTTCATTTGTCCAATTTTACTTTTAAAGCAGTTTTTTCTTCAGTAGGTCTTTTTTCCATTTGGCCAAGTGTATTTTTAAAGGAAATTTTTTCTTCAGTCAATTTTTGTCCTTCATTTTCCAAGTTGTTGACTCTCTTACATAACTGTCATTTCTTTCCCCAAATTTTCTTCTACCTCTCTTATTTGATTTTTAAAATCCTTTTTGATCTTTTGGAAGAATGCTTTTTGGGTTTGAAACCAATTCATATTCCTCTTTGAGGTTTTGCCTGTAGGAATTTTGACAATATTATTCTCATCTGAGTTTGTATTTTGATCTTTCCTGTTATCATAGTAGCTTTCTATGCTCAAGGATCTCTTTGTTTACCTGCTAATTTCCATCCCTCCCCATTTTATGACTTTTTAAGTTGAGATCTGCTCTTGGGGCACCCAAGCCTCTTGTGCTAGGGACCAGGTACCTGGTCACTAGCTTTCCATACTAGGGCCTCAGGTGTTGGCCAAATAATGCTTATTGTTACCTGGGTTTCCTTGCTATCATTTTGCCCTCAGCACCAGGGCTGAAAGCCTTATGGGTGGACTGCTATACTACTGACCTGCCAAGCCAGGACACAGGGGTCTTGATAACTGATTTGTCCTGTGTCCTATAGATTCCTGCTGGCTTGGCTGGACACTGTCTGTGCAGGGCTGTGCTTCCTTTTTTACTTAGTGAGACAGACCTTTCCTGAAGTTCTTCTAAGTTATCTTAAGCTGGAAAAATTGTTTCACTCTGTCTTTTTTGTACTTTCTGTTACTACAGATTCTGTTTAGAGACTTGATTTCACATTGTTTCTGGGGAGAGGTCAGGCAATTACCTGGTTTCTCTCTGCCATTTTGGTGGAGGCAACAAGGAACATTAGCAGTGTAGTGGTGACCATTCAGGAAAGGCCTGGCAGTGGAAGATATACTTAAATTGGGTCTTGAAGGAAACTAGTAATTTACAAAAGGCTGAAGTGACAAAGGAGAACATTCCAGTCATGAGGATAGTCTGTGCTAAGGCACAGAGAATAATTTATTCTCTCTACCAAGTCATTATAAATGTGATACGTCAATCCTTGCTAGAATTATTTAAGTAAATACTGTCTATAATTAATTATCACAATAATAGTGAATAATATCACCAGTCTAAAACATACTACCTCCTTATAGATTAGCACAAGTAATAACTGATTAATTCTAAAATTTTAGGTAAATGTCACTATTAACCTACACACAATTTGCCTACTGAGGAAAGTTGATATTAAGACTAAAGAAAGTTGCAGGCAAAGATGAACTCTCCAGTAAAAATACTGGGAGGAACTGTGTTATATTCTTATGGTATATAAAGAAGAAAAAAGACAATCCCTGACCAAGAAAAATTAGATTGAAATATCAATTAACATGAAACATGGTAGAATGTAATAAGGACAAAGATGAGACCAGATACATGCTTTGGAAAAAAAAAGTTGAAAGGGGATAGAGCTGTTTATATTGTCAAGAGAAAAGGTATGTACCATATGCAGGGCATTGTACAAAATGACTTTCAAAGAAATGGTGTCACCTGAGCTGAGTTTAAAGGACAAGAAACATTTCAAGAAGTAGGGGTGTAAAAGGTATGTATTCCAATTATGGGTGGATGACCTGTACAAGGGAGTAGGATTAAAGTGAAGAAAAGTTTTGATTAGATCGTAAGTGAAGAAAAGAAATTTGAGGTAAATGAAAATCACCAATAGTGATATGAAAGAATGCCCACATTACGACTAACAACAGAACTTTAAATTAATACAGCTCTAAGATTTCAACTTATACTCATCAGATTGTCAAAGTAGAAAATTTTAAATATTGGAAAAGTTAGAGGAATATAGGCACATTATTGCATATCCAAAAATTTTTTCTCTCTGTCTCTCTTTCTTTGTCAAATTCTGCAGAAAAGTAAAGGAAGAGGACTGAGAAAAGGGCCAATATATTTGGTAATTAAGATGTCATTCCCCAATGACAGGTGGAAGGAAGTTATCTGAAATTTCAGTAACTGAAAAATGTCTGTCGAATATCTATGTGCCACCTAGACTAGAACTACCTTCTGAAAAGTAGACTACAAAGATTAAAATTTCATTTCTGCTGTAAGAGATGCATAGGCCTGAATTTCCAGGGTCTCCTTTCCTTTCACCAAGAATATTGAAAAATGAATAATCTCCTTGATTGCCATTTGGCATAGGCTGGCCCTGTTATGCCACAGGCCTAGTAATTCTCTCTTTTATTGATGAACAATTTATGTCATTGTTCCAGAGACAGGAACAAGGGCATAAATTCAAAAAGTTTTCTAGTGTCAGCCTAGATTTTAGATATTCTTCATTTTCAATTTTTTATGATGGTCTGTCAAAACTTTACCAAGACTCACATTTTAGTGACTTAAGTCCTTGTCTTCCAAGAAGGGATGATTTTGCAAAAATCATGTTTTCCATGAAGTACAAACTATTGAATATAAATATGCTTGGCTAATATGTAATGCTAAACTGGTAGAGCAATACACTATTTCAATAACTAATAATGTGGCCATATCTGATATAATTTTTGGTGGCAGAGATCTTAACCCCATGATATCACCAGTATTAGAAAATTCCTTGTGGGGAAAAGTCCCTGCACCATGCAGGAAAAAAGAGACACCAAAATTTTCATTCTTGCCAGTTAAATATTTCCTGTACTCAGCAAATCAATTGGAATGCTTTTGGAAATCTCCACATTCCCAACCCTAGATAGCAACTCTCTAGTGCCTTGGGAAGGCTCAAGTATTATCCTTTCCAATAACTTCCCTGGTGCCTTCTACTAAACAGTCTCATTAAAGTCCATGCAGCAGAGTTCATTAAATAATCTAGAAATTACCATTTTTCTATGATAATCCAGGGCTATTACGGCTAGTGTTCCTGAAAATTTAATTCCCCCTCTCTCGTCATGATTACATGATTCTGCAAACAGACATTATTGACCACTGCAGCATATTGGAAAATCCAAATAGAGTTTTGAACTCACTCTCATTAAGAAAACAAGGCTTGCTTAAAATGAAACCAAACACTCTTCAAAGAAACGTGAGACATCCCAAAAGGGATCAAGAAATAATTATTCAAGGTCTCTAGATCATCAGGCAGCTCTTATTCTATGGACAGCTGATGAGGTAAAACCATAGGCACTGAGCATAGCAACATCTTCTAGGCCTGCTTCCAGCATGGCTTCCACAGCTAGAATCCAAGGAAACAATCCTTTTATAGATGGAACTTGGAAATTTCTGATGAAGCCCTTGCCTTCTCAGAGCCACAACTGGAAATAATGAGCTCAATGGTCTTAAAAAAGAAAACAACACGGATAGACTTGCATGAAATAATGATGAGGGAAATGAGTGGAATTGAGAGAACATTGTATACAGTACCAGCAACATTATTCTAAGAACAACTGTGATCAACTGTCAATTTGACTACTGCAAATAAATCAAACTAACTACAAGGGACCTATGAAGGAAGAAGCTATCTGTATCTGGAGAAAGAACTGATTGGAGAAAGAACTGATAAATAATATGGCATGGTTTCACACACACACACACACACACACACACATACACACACACATTCATACATACTTTTATAAGACAGTGGGGAGAAGGAAGAAAAAAGAAAGTTGCATAACTTTATTATATATTTATGAGGAACAGCAACTTGTTTATAATAGGTTTGCAGTTTTATTTTTTTCCTATTCTACAATGTTATGGAAATGATTGTTCTATTTCTTAAGTTCAGAATAAAATAAATAATTTTTTAATAAAAGAAGCCACAACTACTGAAGACACAGCTGGGGCCTCTTAAGGTATTCCTCTCTGCAGTTGGATTCTCACCTATCAGGTCTAGTTCTACGTTAATAGGCTGGGAGGTGGGAGGTGGCCCAATACCCGTATCATATATACACTTAAAATATCAACCATTTCAACAAATATTTGCTGATGTCCTTGTTAACTCTACTAGATCCTCCAATCCATTTAATTCAAATCTATTAGGATTTTTTAGGCACAATGCTATGTGTTTTCAGCTAGGTGACTCAGCGGATAGAGCACTGGGCAGGGATTCTGGAAGACCTAAGTTCAAATCTGACCTCAGACATTCACTAGATGTGTGACCCTGGGTGAATCACTTAACCTGTCATTGTTTTTATTTTTTTAATCCACTGGAAAAGGAAAATGGCAAACTGCTCCAGTTTCTTTGCCAAGAAAATCCCATACAGACTTACAAAGAATCAGACGTGACTAAACAACAACCACAAATGAGGTAGTTGCCACCTTTACAAAAATAAAAGAGAAATGATCTTTGCCCTCAAAGTACTTTCTATCAGTTTCTTTTGCTATGTGAGGATAAAAATAAATATAAAATATAAATCTTGGTCACTATCTACAATCATATCTTCTAAGGTGTACACAGCAATCACATGTATACCAAAGTAATATATAATTATTTTTCCTTATTTTTATGATGAGGAAGTTGGGTAAGATAATATCTAAATTTTACCCCAACACACTATGATTCCAAGAATTAGGTGGCTACGTAGATTATAAATAGAGTTGGCATTCATACTCATTTCTTGGAAAATCTTAATAATTTGCACTCACTGTCTGCTTGTAATGGAGGTCTCATTGATCAACTGTGAAATGGGCCAGTGTGATACAAATACTAATGAATGATTTTATAAGGCACATATTCCTGTTGTTCTGCATGCATGGATTTATTGACAGTAAGCATAAAGAGAAAATGAGACAGGGATATAAACCAATCTTGGAAAAATATTGCCATATGAGATTGAAAAACAGTTTTATAATATATTTTATTTCATATGCACTCACAATAGTAAACCATGACAACTTTTAAAATTATCTTTAAAGTTTTAAGATGAAGTCTCTTTTGTTTCAGTTAGAAAGAAAATAAAGCAAATGCAAAATTTTAATGATGCATAATTCACAATGTAAGCCATAAGTCATCCTTATGTGAAGTGACTTGACTGAAAAAATTATTTATGAACAATTTGTATATATTACAGGAGGACCTAACAGAGAAATTATAAATGATCTTTCAAATTTTTGTTTTGTTTGACAATCAGAATATTTTCCCATAGAAACAATGTTATAAGTAGTGATCAGAATCTTAGAATAGCTAATATATCTGTATTTAACTGGTAATGTAGATGAAATTTAATATTAGCCAGAGTTTTGAGTCCTAGGATGAGGAGATTGTGTTTTGCAGGAGAAAGAAGGAAAATGAAGGAACATAGGTAGGTCATAGCATTCCTCCCCATTCCTTGGCATAAGGACAGTCAGAGATAAAAAAAAAAAAAAGACCAGATCTCTTTTAAACACCTTTCTACCATTCTTTCTCTACCATCTGATCACCCAGTAGTTTCTAGTTCTGCTGTGGAATCCCACACAGCTCACCCTACCCTACAAAAATTATTTGTTCTCAAATTCCCAAATTCCTTCTTTCTCTCTCTCTACTACATCCATCAAAACTCTCATTCCTGTATCTAGTTAGAAAGAATGTCATCTGACTGATGCATGAATTACTTATACTTCTAAGAGAAGTGAAGCTTCTTAACCTAATGAATAGGTCTAATTGCTTTAATTCCAGGCAACATAAAAAAGTTGAAATTTTATCTTTTTTCAAAATTCCCTATATGTAGACATAGTGAATAGGACCTAATTAACTTTGATGTAGGCCCAAGCTATCCTAGGACACTTTCCAAAGGCTAGCTACTTCAAGCTACTCTTTATTTTTATAGATTTTCTCACCTCTATTTCTGAACTCACAAGCTTAAAAAAAAGAACTATACTTTCTTTTCACATAATTAATAGGGACTACTGTTATATACACAAATATCCATATCATCTATGTAATCCTATATCTGTGTTTAGTATAGTAAAATATACCATGTACATATAGTTAGATCAATAGATAGCCATGTATTTATTGTAACAGGGGCTAAGATTGCAGATTTGATATATGTGTCATTCTTCAACTGGCTATTTCATATTACTTAACTTTCAAATATCTCTAAAAGGATGTTCAAACATTAATGGTTCATAGAAAAAAATAAGTGCCTTATCGCACATTCTAGAACTTTGACTGTACTCAAGTAGACAGTGACTGAAAGACTTAGTGAGTTGATATCTAAGTGTTCATAAGTTCTGTATTTTGCTTTACTATGATATGACTCTGTAGTGAGGGCAGCTATTTGGCATAGTAAATAGTGTGTGGGTCTAACGTTGGGAAGACTTATCTTCTTGAGTTCAAATCTGGCCTTAGACACTTAATAAGTGTGTGACCTTAACTGTCTTTGCTTCAGTTTCCTCATCTGTATAGCGAACCGGGGAAGGAAATGGCAACTCACTTTAGTATTTTTGCCAAGAAAACCCCAAATGGGATCACCAAGAGTTGGACATGACTGAAAGGTCTGAACAACAATAACTCTGTATTGATTTTCTTCATTCCCCATTTCCATCCTCCCAATTGGACATTTGGTCTTATTCAGAAAGAGAGCCAGTAGACAGAGAACAGGTCAGGCAAGTCTGAGTTGAAGTTCTATTCCTGATAGGGGTGAACTTGGGCAAATCATTTATCTTTTAGTGTTCTAAGCACTTCTGTAAGACTAAGTTGCAGTGAAAGTGTGTACTTGTATCAGAAGAGAGATTTGGTCATTTGAGAGTTCTCTATATCAGTGGAATCATAGGTCCAGATCATATTCCTAACCTCAAATTGCAGGCTCCCTTTTGTCCTTCCCAGTCAATAAATAAAACCATGTGTCATCAGGATACTATTGATTCCTTCAATTGATTACATGTGTATGAGAATATTGTGAACATTGAGTGGATGGGGGCACAAATGTGAATCAGTCAATATTGCAAGAAGGGATGGGACCATATCGTAAAGTGCTAACAAAGGAGCTTGTATTTTATCCTAGAAGACTAGGGTACTTTCGTAGCTTTGTAAAGTTAGAAGTGACATGGTCACATTTGTATTTTAATATTGTGTATTTGGTAATTCTGCAAATGTGATATTAGAGTGTAGAGGGACTGCAGGCAATTATGAGACTATTTTACCAGTACAAGCAAAATGTTTTGAGGGCTTGAAGAAGGGTATTTTTATATTGAGATGGGGAAGGTAGAATCAACAATACTCAACATTTGACTAGATGGGGAGGTGAGGCAAAATGAAAAGTAGAGGATGATGATGAGGTTGTAAACCTGAATTACCAGAAGAATTGTTATTCGTGGTTCTAGTTTGACTTTAGCTTTTCAAGTAGTTAGGTTTATTGCCCTTGAATCCTGTCCCTGGTATCTCCTGTTACATTGATTGATAGTCTGTTTACTAGTTCTTGATTTGCTTACCATTTAGACTATTATTGATTGTCTGATTTACTACCTCTCAAAAACCCTGTGCCCAGGACTCTGGAATATTATGGTTGGTTTTCGAATGCCTAGCCTTTCCCTCTTAGATTTCTCAGCTGCAGATATACTTTCTGGACTCCAATCTCAGCCCAATTCATAAAGGACCCTAACTATGTTACCTTTTTTTAGACTCTCATGGTAGGTATGCCAGGACTTTTTGGAAATTCTTGCGCCAACCCACCTTGGTGAGATCTGATGCCCATTTGTAACACTGATAGTGATGTACAGTGTTCCGCTGTCTATCCCACTTATGAGTACCCTGTCCTCTAATGAAGCATACAAAAAGAGAACATATTTGTGCTAAAGTCTTATTTAGTGCCCTTGAATGAAGACCATATTTCCAAATGGGATGGCCATGGATTATTAAATGTGTATTTTTAAACACACAGTTTAGGACTGGATGAAGAAAAATAGTTAAGAAGCAAATAGTTCAGTGAAACAAGTTTACCAGAACCTATAAATTCTGCTTTACTGCTTGCCTGCTTATCTTCCCCATTAAGAAGAAGCATACATTTCCCTAGTGGTGTAGATGTCAAGAGTACAACTATTTCAATTCGGAACAATTATGTGTATAACCCAGCCCTTTAAGGCTGTCATGGGGACAGTTGGCTCTTCTTTCAGTACTCAGTTATAATGACTAAGCTACGGAAAATATCCTGAGCAAATCAATACTTGGCACAATTTTGATATTGACTGAATTGGTTTTGGCATCCTTTTTCCTCCTTTTTTTGCTGCCTTTTTCCTCCCCTCTCCTTCTTACAAAGTTCCATTTAGACTTCCAATACCCTCATCTCGTCAACAGTCAGTGATCTGTCAACAAACATTTATTAAATGCCTACTGTGTGCCAGGCATCATGTTAAGTGCCAACCCTGCTTTCTTCTCATAGAATTCTAGATTTTGAGAATGAGAAGGAACTTCCATTTACTTATCTAACCCCTAGCATAAAGGAATCCCTACTATAATATACCTGACCAGTGGTCATCCAGTATGTGCTTTCCAGGGAGGTGAGACTACTGCATCTTGAAGTAGTCCATTCTATCTCTGAGTAACTCCAGTTCCTGAGGAAGATTTTTCTGACATCATGCCTAGACTAGTGTCTTTGCAATTTCTTCTTGCTTGTGATTCTGCTACCTCGAGGAGAAACAGAACAAGACAGCAATCATATCACTTCTGGATCTTCTCTTCCTTCTTTCTTCACCTGATTCTCACATGGCCTGGACTCAAGACTTTTTGCCATCTTAGCTGCCTTTCTTTGGATGCTCTCCACTCTATCAATGTCATTTCTAAGTTGCAGTGCCCAGAACTGAACACAGTTCTCCTGATATGGTACGGCTAAGACAGAGTGCAGAAAGATGATGATCTCTTTACTCTTTGAAAGTATGCAGACCAATATTTCATTTTGATAATGACTATCATTCAGATCTGTCTTCAACAAAGGACTTGGAGGGAGTCATTTATACTTCTGCTCTTGTAAACCTCACAGTAGTATGTAACCGGTAGCTACTGCTATTGTTGATTTTGATACTATTATTACCATTAATTTAATTGCCTGCATAGCTTTGGATCAGTTATTTAATTTCTCTGGGACTTAGTCTCCTATTTGCAAAGTGAGTGATACTACTACCTAATTTCTAAAAGACCTCAATTTTGAATTGTGGGAAACTTTAGTGTATAACTAATGTGAATGTGTTATACCTTTCCTAGATACATTTGCATTTGAAATGATCTCTAAGGTTTTGGAATGAAGAGTATTGACCCTTTTAAAAAGAATTTCAAATAATATCAGCAAAAGCAGAAAAGTTATCACTGGCAGTGAATTGTTATAACTGATTGAAGTTAACTATTCTGTTTGTGGCTTGCTAAGGCTGGCTTAGAACCTGGGAGAATAATTAATATAGTGTAACTGAATTCTTAGAATAGCAAAAGTCTGACACCAGATTTGTCTCAGGTAACCAGATTGCTGATATTGTGTTCTATACAATTTTTACAGCAAACACCATCAGGTGTTTATAAAATCACAAGTTATAAATGGGGCTCTAAAGAGAAGTTTATTTTGTAAATCTTTCTACAAGAGCCTACAGTGAAAAGCAAATATATTTTATTTAGACAAACTAACAATCTTATTTATGGTAGGAAACTGCTTTTCATTGTTCTGTTTGCTTTGTGCTCTCTTTAATCCATCTGAAATTATTCTCCCTATGACATAATTCTTTTTTTTTTTCTACTGATCCATCTATTTTCTACAAGTCAGGAGAACTCTTTATTTCTGGAGCAATCTCCAAACCCCAAATATATAAAGAATGGATTGTTTCTCCTGTGACTTGGTGTCTGTGACATGCATATTATTCTTTGACCTTTGTGTTATGTTCTGAGTTTGTGTTATACTTAGTCATTAAGGTTGTTTTTAGCTAAAAATTGCAAGTAAATTATAAACCACTTTCAGGGGTGCTTGTTATACACAGTAATAAAAGGTTTTTGAAAACAATTTAGGGAGCGTGCATTCTATAAAACTGTGTAGTGTTGGCTCAAAATTACATTATCAGGCACCATGACTTGTCTGGTGAGTGTTAGCTATAGTTAAAGTGACACTTTTGGCCTTTGATGACAAATGGTTATTGCCTTTCTGAGAGTGAAGTTCCCCATCTATCCATCAGCTAGGTTTCTCTTTCACAAGTACTCTTTTGAGTTGGGATTCAATCTATCTTTTCTTATAAACAATAGTTTCCTAGCTAAAATTTGCTCAACTCAATAAAATAAACATATGTACCCCTTTCTTCTCTCTTGACACCTCCACTTTCCTACCCAGTCTGAGTATTGCTCTTCTCTAAGGCCCTCTATCAATTCCTATTTCTATCAATTTCTACTGAAATGTCAGATGATTACTACTTGAAGGATAAAGATATAACCTTTCTCCAAGCCCTGACTTATGCTGTAGTAAAGGAAGGGAAATTAGGAATCTGGCTACTATGTGGTTATAGGAGTGCTGGGAAATACCCCTTCTATATGTATAAATGTCTCCTGTTCCTCTAAGTCTCTACCAAGTATTTGCTGCTGCAGAAAATAGGTGGAAAACATTTCATTTCACAATTAGGGATGAGGTATAAACAAAAAATGCCTCAGTGGGAAGTAACATATTGACTTGGTCTTAAATTTATACCGAGGTCGTTTGTGACTAGTTTTTGAATTATCCTAAAGAGCAGGTTATTATAGGAATAAAGAGAAAACAATTTTAAATACTGCCCAGGGATAGAGCTTTGTCCTTCTCTAGTATATTCGAATTTTAATGGAAATTGTAGGATTCAGTTAGAAGAGAGTTTAATATAATCTAGTTTAATCTAATTTAATTAATTAATCTAATCTAGTTTAATTTAATATACTCTAGTTTAATGTACATACATATATGTCTTTGTGTATACATGAATGCTTATATAAATATGTAGCATTTATTAATATCTTATTAATAATGTGCCAGACATAGCCCCTGGGTAATGCTTACCTGTGAAATGGGTACCGCACAGAAATATTTCCCTTCTAAGTGATTATTAGAGTACATTTCTAAGGCTTTCTTCTAATGTTTTGTTGAGTTTCTCTGTCTTTGGATATTCCTGCACATCTTTTCCATCGTCACCATTTTAAAGATGGAGAATTTGAAGTGTGACCTCATCTCAGTCACCTAACTCTTCTAGAGTGAAAACGTTTATAAAACCTGTGCCCTCAATTTCCAGTTCAATGACTGTCATATACTTATTTTGCATAACAAAGTGTGCAAAATATCAGTTTGAAATTAAAATATTCTGTTCTTTTATGTTTATTTAGCAAAAAGATGATCAGGGGAAACAAATGACATTCCTGGAATTTCAGCTTCTTTTTGACAGCAGCAATTGTACTCCTCTGTATTTGGATTATATGGGCCTTATCACTGCAGTTATAAAAAATATATTGGTAGATTAATATATACCATAACATAATGAAGTCAAGTGGAAATTAAAAACAGAACCTAAAAAACAAAGAAATTTTAAAAATAAAAGCCTGTATCACTAGTTAGTGAACTCTGAGGTGTATTCCCATAATTTCATTCTACTACCAGCAACAATGGCGTTGTTAGTGACTAAACATGTTTCTAAAAACAATGAATAATGACAGAGAATAGCTAAATATGAAATTGCAATCTGTCTCTGATGTCTTATGATTAGCCCAGGTGAGGTACACTCTTGTGGTAGGTCTAATTTATTCAAATATTACCTATGTTAACCTACAAAAAAACAAAAGAATATTTACAGGTTTTTCTTAGAGCTCTGCCTTTTGGAATTCTTAGCTCTAACAGATTTTGTGCTTGCCGGTAAAAGAAAAAGAATTAAATAAATGCAACTCATCAAAATATAAATTGGTTGAAAGTTTTAACTACAATCATCAAAACACAATGATAATGCTTGTTACTAATTACTTCCTGTAACTCTCTAATGAACAAGTTCTACCATAAGTTTCCATTAGGTTGCAAATGTTTAATGCCATTCCTGTGTTTTGGATTTTCACAAGAAAATGTCTAAATACATCTCCCCCCCACTTTCTCTCTCTCCCTCTTTCTCTCTCTCTCCCCCTCTCTTTGTCCCTCCCTCTGTCTCTCTGTCTCTGTCTCCGTCTCTATCTCTGTCTCTGTCTCTCTGTCTCTCTGTCTCTCTCTCTCTCCCTCTCTCTCTCTCTCTCTCTCTCTCTCTCTCTCTCTCTCTCTCTCTCTCTCTCTCTCTCTCTCTCCCTCTTTCTCTCTCTCCCCCCTCTCTCTGTCCCTCCCTCTGTCTCTCTGTCTCTGTCTCTGTCTCTGTCTCCTTCTCTGTGTCTCTCTCTGTCTCTCATTATAAGTACTATGGGAATATTTCAATGATTTTTGTTGTCCTATGATTTAATTGGTGATTTAATTTCTTTCTTGGATAAGGAAACTTTGTCTATTGCTGAAGTTCAACAATTGTTCTGTAAGGCGTCATCTGAGAACTGTGTAGACACTGAAGTTTTACGTCACACAGTTAATATATTCCACAGTTAGGACTTCAATCCAAGTCTTCCTGACACCAAAGCTGGCATCTGTTGTGCCATGTTTCTTCTGCCAAACAAACAGTACATATTAAATTTGATGTCAGCCTAATTCACATCTTAAAAATTTATTATAGGCACTTCTAATAGTGTGTCTTTTCTTCTTAGTCCTTATAGATTGTAGAAGATGAAAATTGTTCTATTGTGTGACTTGATGATTCTGTAACTAAGATTATACCCTAAGGACGTTATTGAAAGGAAAAAATACTCACGTGCAATACATACATATATATATATGTATATATATATGTATATATATATATATATATAATTATAATAGTAGAAAAAAACTGGAAATAACCTATGTGTTCAATGATTGAGGAATGGCCAAACAAACTGTGCGATGTGGATACAATGGGATATTATTACAGCATATGAAATGACAAATATACAAAATACAAAGGATATGGAAAGAAATATGAGACGATGAAGAGGGAGGAAAGCACAATGAGAACAAGAGTATATATGCCAAAACTATGTAAAATTATAATTATAACAACGTTCAGAAAAATGAACAGAAGGGTTCAGAAGCGAATATAGAAACAAACAACATTTTACTTATGATTCTTTTAAAGTTAATAATGTACCTATTTTATTAATAAATTATAATTAAGACAGTTTGTGGTTTGGGGGGATTTTGGGTACTTATATGTGTAATATGGACATTTTAGTTGGTGATTGATTGCTAAGTTTCTATTTAAAAATTTTAGAAAATTACTCAAATTATTAGATGTTTGACAGTGTTTAAATGTATAGTGAAGAGGGCAGGTGAGGATATATTGCTATATGCATATGTACTTTGTTTTATAATCATTATAAATGCCTGTAGTTTTTAGAAGCCAATTTCAGAGGAAAGGATCCCCAAATGAGCCATGACTTGCTTTTCTTACATAAGACAGGTGTTGAAGCCAGTATCTGAGAACAAAGAACCATCATGGTTTCATAAAGGGAAGATTAGCTTTAGAAGGGTGGATTTGCTTTGAATGCAATGATGTTGGTAAGCTCAGCAACCTAATGGACCAGGTCATAGGCCTGATGCTAGTACAAAGCAAAGGAAGAAAAGGGAATTTCACCAACAAGGGCAATGTTGTTCAGAGGAATAATTGATTCTTAGAATTGACAAAGACCTTACAAATCATCTAATCTAATCCCACCTGCAAATCCCTAACAAGTGTTCATCCAACCTTTCGTGTAGTATCTTGGCTATCCCATAAGGCACCTGATCCTTTTTCAAGTAACCGGTGTTATCAGGAAGTCTTGCTCAACGCTAATTATTTGCCATGGAAATTTAAAGTAAAGGAAAGATTACTTGGAGTTGGATTTATCAAGGACACTTGGCACAATAGGAAAGGTTTGTCTCTTTGAAATACATAACTAGTCTTTCTTTCTCCCCTTTTTTTCTTTTCTTTCTTCTTTCTTCCCTTCTGTGTACTCATGTCTTAGCCATATTTCTCGGCCTATCCTAAGTTCTGCCTCTTTGAGGAAATCTCTACTCTTAACCACACCATTTTTCTTTTCTTCTGAATCTTCTCTTACATTTGTAGCCAGACTCCACAGCTGAATACTTTATTCTTCTCTCATTTTCTGTGCTTTCCTAGACAGATTGTGAGTTCCTTCAATCCTACTCTGTCTTTTGTAGGTCCATTAGCACTTAGAACTTCAGATGCTACACTGATGTATGATGGTATATGGGTGGGTACTCTCTCTACATAGGAGATCACCACTATAGAGCACTAAATTTGCAATCAGAAGACCTGGGTTAAAAGTCTGGTCAGTAATTTATGAGGTATGTAATCTATGGCAAACTGCCTTGCCTCTGTGGGTCTTAGTTTTGTTTTTTTTTTTAATAAAATGAAGGTGGGAGGAAAGGCATTGATAAAGTCCCTATTACATGTCAGACTCTGTGGTAAGCTTTTTTCATTTTTACAAATTTGTTTTTTAATTCCTAGAACCTTGTGAGGTAGATACAATCATTATTTCCTTTTTACACTTGAAGAAACTGAGGCAAACAGAAGTTAAATGACTTGCCAAGGATCACAAAGCTAGTAAACATCTGAGACCAGATTTGAACTCAGTTTCTGACTACAGGCCCAATATTCTATCCATGGTGCCACTAACTAGCACAAAATAAAGGGTCTTGACTCTAAATCTATGATTCTCTATTGTTTGGTAGAATAATTTCAAGAGCTGCTGTCACTAAAAGTAAGAAAGCACCCCATAGCCAATTTAGTACTAAGTATTTCTGAAATTTGGCTGGTCTCTGAAACAATAATTGGTCAATAGAACAGTAAGTGCTATTTCTTAACTAATTTATTTTGTTGAGATCATTGGTATGCAGAAGATAATATTAAATGAAGTATAGCCTACCTAGTGGCCCATGCATACACACACAGTTACCAAGTACTCTAAGGTTTGAAGGTCTGTTGGGCTCAGGAGTTATGAGTTCTGGTACACCAAGTCAATCAAATGCCTGTACTCAGTTTAGCAGCAGAATGGCAAGTCCCTAAGAACAGGAGCAGGGGTCCCCAAATTGCCAAAAGAGGGGTCCAGGTCAGAAACACAGCAGTGCGAAGCTTTTGGGCTTGTAAGAATGAGACTGGCCCCATGATTAGCTCATACAGTTCTGGCCTGGGTGAGATAGGCAGACTCAGTTGAAAGAAAGAGAGAAAGAAAGAAAAGCAGAAAGAAAGAAAGAAAGAAAGAAAGAAAGAAAGAAAGAAAGAAAGAAAGAAAGAAAGAAAGAAAGAAAGAAAGAAAGAAAAAGAAAGAAAGAGAAAGAAAGAAAGAAAGGAAGAAAGAAAGAAAGAGAAAGAAAGGAATGAGGAAATAAAGGAACAAAGAAAGAAAAGAAGGGACAAAGGAAGGAAGGAAAAGAAAAAAGAAAGGGAGAAAGAAAGAGTGTGAATAATTATTTCTTGACATATAAAGTCTATGGCCTTTTCTATAATCTTCAAGTGCAAAGATTTATTAATCATCGAACATGGAAAGGATTTTTGATGAAGCAGGATTATTACAAAGAGATATAGCATGGTGTCTGCCTTCAAGAAGCTCATGATTCAATAGAACAGATAAAACTGACATAACATGCACCTAAAATCCATCATGAAATGGCACACTCCTGCATCAAAAGTGGAAATCAGAGGCCATCTGTTTCAGCTTTTACAGCATGAATCCTTCCTACAGCATTCCAAGAAATGTTTAGCTAACTTTTGAAGATCTCTAATAATTTATATCTCATTATCTTCCTGTCACAGTCCTTTCTAAAATTCCTTAAAAACAGAACTGTAGGCAAAATCTAGATATGATCTAACCAAAGCAAAGTACAGTGAGATTCTCAATTCTCATGTTCAGATCGCTATATCAATTAATGAAGCAATTAATCAGTGGATCAATTAATGAGTGAGAGAGGCAACAGGCTATAAATGTAAGTGGAGTATAGTTTGAGTGGAATTAGAGAAGTGTGTTTTATAGCTACAAATCAGAGGTGAAGAGGTAGAAAGGACTTCCTCGAATCACAGCCAAATAGTTCCAAAGTAAGGATTCTTAACTTTTGGTAGGAGGTAGGGGAGGAAGGTGGACCATGGATTCTTTTGACTGGCTGATGAAGCCATTGATTTCTCAGAATAATATATTTAAATACATAATATAGAATACAAAGAATTACAAAGGAAAGCAATTTTATTGAAATAGTTATAAAAATGTATTAAAAACCCTCATTCATGAAGCTCTTGTTAAGAATCCCTGGTTTATAGCAAAGTATTTCACAAGAAAATATTGGTGCTAGGAGTCTCTGGGAGAGAAGTACCTATCATGCACTGCACCTACATCCAAGTAACTGAAAGATTAGCAGCTTTTCCAGTTAAACACATATCAAGAGAACTTGAACCAAGATAACACTACAAACAAGATCTGACTGTCCTTGTTTAATAGGAACAAACATCTCTGCTACATTAGGCAGGTTAGGGGTGCCTGGTCAGTGTACCTCCAAAGCATCAAAGTTACGGGTCAGAATATGAGAAATATCAGGGTCTTCTACAGCAAATTATACTCTCCTATTATTTTCATGGCAACTTAAAAAATTTATAATCGTTTGTTCTTGTTAGACATTACTTTTTGAAAATACTACTCACACCTTCCTCTATTCTGCAGGTCTTGTCTAGAGGTAACTAGATGGTGCAGTGGATAGAGCCCTAGATTTAGAGTCAGGAAGACTGGAATTCAAATCTGATCTCAAACACCTATTAGCCACATGATCTAAAGAAAATTATTCTACTTTTATCTGTTTGCCTCAGTTTCCTCAATTATAAAAGGGGGATAACAATAATACCTAGTACAGCATATACTTTGAAGGGTTTTTGTGGGAACCAAATGATATGTTTATAAAACATTTAGCACATGACCCATAGCACTCTAAAAATGTTTATTTCCTTCTCCATCTCATTATAATAATAAAGATTTTAAAAAAAGAAATCTCATTCTCTTCTAATGTTTTTATGTTGTGAGATTTATATTCAGACCATGTGTCAACTGTGCATGTATAGTGGTAGGTAGTTATTCTAGTATTTTTTTATAATGAACAGTTAGCAATTCTTTTAGAGCCATCTCACCTCTGATTGTCTATGTGTCTGCAATGCTTAGGCATGGCAAAACACGAAATTCACACTACTGACTTCTAATTTTTTCAAGGTCCACAAGGGAACATTTTATGCAAAATTTCAATATCCATTTGATTTAAAAATAGTAATCACTGTCTTGGTAGAGTATATGTTACTAGCTATGTGACCCTGGGTAAGTCACTTAATCCTATTTAACTCAATTACCCCCCTCCAAAATAGAATCACAAAAAGTCAGATATGACTGAAAAACCTCAACAACTCTTTCTCCTCCCTCCCTCTCTCTTCACACACACACACGTGAGTTATATATTCATAAAGTTTGCTATTTATGTGTATTATGTGTTACCTATTTATAAGGCTAATATGCATATGTGTGTGTGTTAAAATTAATTAAAGCATTTTAAGAGAGACACTCTAGAAGATATTTGCAGAAAAAGTTAAAGTCTAGGGCATCATATTCCTTTCATGACACTAGTTCATTGGACAAAGGTTTTCTTGGCCTACAATCAATTACAAATCCATCAGTAAATCCTTCAATATCTTTTTACTGGTGTCTACTGTCCATCAGACTTATGGTTGGTGAAACCCAGAGATGGGAATAAGGGTAGAATTCTTGCTTGTCTTGCAGGAGTGAAGGCTAGACAGCTCAAAGCCACAACTCTTTTTGAGTTTTGCACCCTATGACCAGCAATGCCCTTCTGTGAACTTTCTGTTTTTATGGAAAGTGATTGAGAAAGTTGTCTAAATGCAGCACATGTGTCATGCCAGGTCTTAATGTTTTTTTTGGCTTCTTATAAGCTTAAAACAGCCTATGTGCAGCTCTACTCTGGGTGATTGATGATCACTTTTAAGAAGAAGGGGAAGGTCATATTCAATTTGATACTCTTAGTTATCTTTTTGGTCATGTTGGACAAGGGTTTAGAAAAGCCATTTTGCTTTATTATTGTGAATAAATGCTAATTATTTTGTGAACAACTCTATGGAAATGGTAGCAAGAAGAATTAATCAGGTGAGTGATAATTGTTTGAAAATATCCAATTTTGGTATAATAATGTTATTTTCCTGGATTCTAGTTGCCCCCCTTCAGATCATACTAATGTGTGATCTTGGTCAAGTCTTTAACCTCTTACTGCTCAGTCATGGTGTAAGATAATGAATTGTAGATAAGATAGATGTTGATTTATGGAAAGATTTTCTATTCTCAGAGCTATCCACACCAAAGAAATAATAGGGTCACAGTGGTGTTTTCTCTGTAAACATCCATTTTCCACCAACCCTGTCCCCCCAAAAGCCTCAAACCACTAGTTTATTGAATACTTCTGTTGTATCTTGGTTTTGAAACTCATAACCTCCCTTTACTTTATGTGCTGGCAGAGAGAACACAATTCAATTCAGTTGAATCAATATTTATTAAACATGTACTATGTGCCTGGCACTGCACTGGGGATACAAATAAGAAAAAAAAACAAAATAGTCCCTTCTCTGAAATTGTTTACAATTTAATAAAGTAATATGTGTTCAAGAGATGAAGGAATTTCTTCAGCACTTTTCTTTAGTATCTTTTGTCTTGCTGTCCTTGAACTCAAATTTAATTCTATAATAAAGTATCCATTTAAAATCTTCCGCTTCTGGCTCACCCAAATTAAATGTGGTCAGAGAAGAAGCCAACATGTATGGTGGAGTGGAAAGTACACTGACTCTGGACTCAGAGGAGCTGTTTTCAAATCCTACTCTGATGCTTACAACGTGGATAACTTGGTAAAAGTTGATGAATCTAACTGGATCTCAGATTCCTCCCTTGAAAAAGAAAGGGTTTGACTAGAGGGCCTTGAAGGTCCATTCTAGCTTTGGCTTTAAGGTTCTGTCTATTGAGATTAACATGTGATTGCTTAATAACCTGTTAGGTTATTTGTTGGTTTCTCTACTCATTTCATCAAAGAAACTTTTTAATAATGACAATGCCAACACCTCTAACCTAAGGCAGAAGTCGTTTTCCTATTTAGTGATTAAAGGGAAAAATAAAAATATCTCCAAAGGAAATTGCCTATCAGCAAAGTATCTAGAAATTGTTAGATGGTACAATGGATAGAATAGTGAAATAGGAGTAGGGAAGACCAGGATTCAAATCCAACTTCAGATGCTTACTAGCTTTGTGACCTTAAGCAAGTCACTTGAGTTCTGTTTGCCTCAACTGTAAAATAGCAATAATAATAGTTTTTATCTTTAGGCTTGGGCAGCTAGGTGGCACAGTGGATAGAAAGCCAGACCTGGAGTTAGAAAGACTCATCTTCTTGAGTTCAAATCTGGTCTTGGACATTTACCAGCTTTGTGACCCTGGGCAAGTCACTTTATCAATTTTGCCTCAGTTTCCTTATCTATAAAATGAACTGGAGAAGGAAATGACAAAGCACTCCACTATCTTCCGGGAAAACCCAAATGGGGTCATGCAGAGTTAGATACACCAGAAGTGACTGAATAACAACAGCCTCAGGGTTGTTGTAAGGACTAAATGAAATAAAAATTGTACAATGTTCATAGCACAATACTTGGCACACAGCAGGCACTTTGTAAATGCTCTCGTGATTGTTGCATTTTCATTACTATCTCTTCCATATACAAAGGAGAGAAGCAGGCAAATGTTTTTGTATCTACTAAGAATTGGATAAAATTCAGTAATAGAATTCAGCATAAAAATAAATCCTTTTTCTTTGGACAGGCAGTCAGTGGATAGATGGACAGCTGATCTCAAGATGATACATGACAAATTACTAAAATGGTCACTTGATTTTTCTCCCTGCTGAGTTCAGTTCAAGGCAGATTTACCACTCTTGCCACAACATGAAAATCTCTTGTACTGTCATAATAAAAGGAATGCAGAGCTGCAAAAGTCTGTTGAAGATTCTGTAGAGTGTCTTTTGCGCATTTTTCTCTCAGATAATTTAGGTTACATTCCCTTGTACCCACTTGGTAGATGTGGCTTTATAAAGCAGCAGAGTAAAGTAAAGTGGACAATAATTTAGATAGTTCAGGATACACATACTCATTCCCTTCCTCCATATAGCCCCAAACAAAAATCAAGGGAAAGTTTTTGAAAATATAAATACCAAATATTATTGTTCAGAAAAGATGAAAACAGAGGAAATCAATGACAACTTAGATGGAATTTTCAGATGAATTGTTTAAACAAATCAAATCAAGTAGACAATTTTTTTCACCTTGCACTTCACAATTGGAATATAGACATCACTCTTGTATCAGTTTTGCTTTTTGTAAGAAGCACTAGGATGTAAATATTTTATATCCTGAGAATGGATTCTCACTATACAATGTTTTGTAATGCTATATATATATATATATATATATATATATATATATATATATATATATGTATATATATATATATATGTATACACATATGTGTATATGTATGTATGTACATGTGTGTATATATTCTTATTGCAAGAATGTTCACGTCTGGATTTTCTGACATTTTGAGAATTACCAGTTATAGAGAAAAACAAATAAGATATGCTGTGTTCTATGAAAATTAAAATAATTATACAATAAAATAGTGTATTTCAAATTAAAATAATAATATCAGGGAAATTATTCATATCAAATATGATGGACAAAATTTGAGACCTAAATATATAAAAGGAACTAAGTATTCTGCAGGGTAAATTTCTAGTATTTGCATACATACACATATAAATATATATAATTTCCTTTGGAGATATTTTTATTTTTCTCTTTGATCACTAAATGGGAAGAAGAGTTCTGCCTGAGATTAGAGTTGCTGACATCGTCGTTATTAATATATTTATACACATATATATATACACATATATGTATACATATGCTTAAGTGTATACGTATACATATATGTGTATATATGTATAAGTATATATACATCTATGTGTGTATATATGTGTGTATATATGTATATGTATATATACATAAATGCCTGCTATGTTCCAGGCACTGTGCTAAGTGTTGTGATGAAAAAAATAAAAGAAATGCAAATAATTCAATGGAGGAAGACAACATAAAATGAAGCATGGGTGAGGAAGAGTGGGGATCAGAGGGATAGAAATAAGGTACTTGGCATGACAGTATGACAGAGAAGTTCAAATAGTGCAGCCAAGTGGGAAATCAAGAGATGAATGAGGTGGACTCCATTCTGTTATCACTGAAATTAAGGTAAACTGAGTCACAAAGTTCTGATCATGATCACTTATTGACAATGTGAAATTTGCCCATAAACAGGGTCTCAACCCCCTCAGAAAAGCTAAGATCCAAAATGAGGGGGACATCTCTCTTTTAGAGTCAAAAGGGGAGTATCCAAAATGGAATATCATACCAAGAAAAGCATTGCGATAGATCATACATTTTGTAGAATCATAGGCATGGGAACAATATGATTGACTGGAAATTGGGAATGAAGTGTTAGCCACAACCTCTCCCTCCATCCTATAGAAAAATTCATAGTTTGAGTTCACCTGCAGGGATGTCCATTGATTAGAGAATTGAAGGCTAAACAAGTTGGAGTATATGATTGTGATGGAATACCACTGTACTATAAGGAAGGATGAGCTTAATGATTATAGAACAACATGGAAAGACTTGTATGAAAAACTGAAGAGACAAATGAGCAGAACCAGAGAACATTACATACACTAATAGCAACATTTTTTAAAGAATGACTCTGAGTGAATAAATTATTTTATCTATTATAAATACCCAAATTAACTATAAAGGATATATGAAGAAAGATGCTACCTGCATCCAGAGAAAGAACTGAAAAATAGAAATATAGGATGATTTTATATATGTGTGTTATATATGTATATATATATGTTTATGTATATCTGTATATTTATATATCTATATTTACATACATGCACATATGCAAATTTGTGTCTAATGGTAGCCATCTCTGGGGTGGGAGAGGGAAGAAAAAATAGAAAAAAACACATAATAATTTTGTTGTATATTTGAAAGGATTAGCAAGTTGTGCATAGTGTATTTGTGGTTTCATGTACAATAATCTCTTCAGTCTAGCATCATTTTCCAACCTACCTTACAGACAATTTCTCTAACACTCATTCTATTCTGTTACAAACAAAATGGAACTTGGCATTCTATCTCCTCTACCCCCATTTTAGCATAAAATCTCTGCTCTTGGTGCTTGGAAATTTCCCACTACTGTCCTCGTGTAACAGAGGTTGAATAAGGCATGTGTCAAGCTGATTTTTGACAGTGCTGAGGGATTTGTTGCCTTGATCAGGAAGTACTAATAATTTAGTGGATATTTAAAAGGGAGTGACCCAAGACTCAGTACTTGCTTACTTTCCTGTGGATCTTGTCAGGTCTCTGCAAACCTTAAACACATGGCATCTAAGGCACATAGCTTACCTAGGTAACCCTGAGCCTGGATTTAGGACTACCTCTTTAAAGTTTTTCCTTCCTTCCTTCCTTCCTTCCTTCCTTCCTTCCTTCCTTCCTTCCTTCCTTCCTTCCTTCCTTCCTTCCTTCCTTCCTTCCTTCCTTCTTCCTTCCCTCTTTCTTTTTTTCCTGATCTGAAGTTAATTACTTCACCTTTTCCACCCTGAGAAGAACATGTCCAGATCTGAAGTTATCTTGTCTGATTGTAGGGTCAGGAGATCTTGAGTTATTTGGTCAGAGCTGAAAAATAGCAAAGGAGGGTTTCTCCAAAACTATTTCAGTATTCTCAAAGATGATGCCTTTCCAACCCAAAGGCTGGCAAAAATCTTCTCACCTCATTAGGAGACGTGGCTCAGTGATTATTTAGATAGTATATAAACAAAATGAAATGTGTAATGCCCAATTATCAATCCTGAAAACTATTTTATGTTCTACATCAGTCTTCAAAAAGAGTGTAACACTAATTACATTACTAACTGCTTAAGTCATTCTGTCAATGTCCTTTAGTATTTCTTTAGTGCGTAGGAAAATATTTTCATACCAGACTTAAAAAAAAAATTAATCAAGTTTTCAACTAACAAGCATTTATTATCTCTCCCTCTCACCATCCAAACAGAGGCAAAAAATGATAAAGAAAACCATTGTGTGTGTGCATATATACATATGCATATATACATATATATGCATATATATGTATGTATGTGTGTGTGTGGTATAAACATACAAAAACCAAACAAATTCTCATGTTGGCCATAGTCAAAAGTGAATATACCATTCCTTATCTTGAATTGTTTACCGTTCTGTCAGGAGGTGGGAAACATGCTTCATTGGTATATCAATAAATAGTCCTCTGAAATCGTGGATAGTCATTGCATTGATCAGAGTTCATGTCTTTCAAAGCTGTTTGTCTTTACAATTGTGTTGTGATTTTATAAAGTGTTCTCCTAGTTCTGTTCTCTTCATCTTGCATTAGTTCCTATGAGTCTTCCCATGTTTTTCTGAAACCAGCCCTTTTGCAATTCTTTTTACCACACAAAGGCATGTTATTACCTTTCTAGAACTTTATTTAGCCTTTCCTCAATTAATGGTGTCCCATTAGTTTCCAGCCATAAATAGTTTATGTCACATATTCAGTACATTTCTATACCCCTCTTTGTAGAGATCTAGACATAGTTAAGTCTACACCTTAAGCAATTTTCCCCATGGGATTGGGATTTAATGAACACAAATGTGTTAGAAAGAGGAGACAATCTCCTCTAGGGTTAAACTTGATCCAGATTCTTGGCCTGATTTCCGAACTGAGGGAAGCCCAGTGGGCACAGTGTCCTAGCCCCTTAGTAGTAGTTTCATTATTAATATTTGCAGAGCTCAGTTCCTGTGCCATCTTCTACATAAACTTTTCCCAGAAACTCCTGTTGTGACTATTATCTCTTTCTTTGAGATGTAAAATGTTCTTTTTTCAGGTAAAAATTGAGCTCGTTGAGAATAGGTACTGTTATTTTTATTCTTGTACTTTTCAAATTTATTGAAGCAACTTGAATGTAGAATAAGAAACATTAAATCAAATCGGAAGTATATGTGTGATATAACATGGGAAAAAGTTAAGTGAATGGTGGTGGTGGTGGAGAGGAACAGAAATGAAAGTATGGTCAGAAATAGTATAATTTAATGAAAGTTTTAAAATAATGAAATGATTGTTACATATCAAGGAATTGTTTTAAGATCCTGAATGTTTGTGAAAATTATAGAAATTTACCTTCTTATAAGGTACATTGTATGTACTTTGCATCAAATATGTCCTTCCCACTTTCAGAAAAGGCAATATCCTCTAGAAGGAATGGATAGAACCTACTTTATAGTCACTTATAAATATACAGACAGGAGAATTATACTAAATCGTCCCATTAAATTTGTCTTCCTCGTTGGTTCAGTCGTTAATTTAAAAACAAACATGTAGCATCAATACAGGCAAGTATATTATAAAGTGAGTTTGTGAAGGACAGAAGGAATAAACTGCTCTTTCCTTTTAATGGTGAAAGGAAAAAAATGGAAATAAGCTCCTATTAATATTTGAAACTCCATATCACCATGTGATATCTGGTTGGACAAAATAGAAAGGGTCCTGTTTGTGTGTGTATATGTATTGTGTTCTGACTTCCTCCCACTCTCCCTTACTGGTGATTTAAGTACAAGAAATTCTACATTTTTAACACAATCGCACTTTTGGTACTTTGATGAATGCATATTTGCTATTGTCACAAATTATGAACATCAGTTTTCAGTATTAAAATTATTGTCTAAAATTGTTTCCTTAGATATTAATGATTATCTTGGAATACTCAATATGATAGTTATATGACTGAATACTATCCACATGGAAATGATAAAAAATGAATGTGCTGCCAGTTTTCAGAATCCTAGCATATTTTGAAAAATAATCTGTATCTATTGGATACAATATTTGGGGGGGCATGCTTAGGAGACTAGAACTTTGATGGAAATTTTATGCTCTAAGCTAACATCAATTTTTTCACATAAAGAGAATGTGAGGGTCTAGTGAATAGGACTATTAGTGTGAGAAATGTCTCTTATTTTCTGGGTTTTGTGCCTGGTGGGAGTTCATACTTGGTTTACCTGACTCCAAGAGAATGAAATCATCTCATCAGAAATTCACTCAGGACCAATTGTTACCAGCTGGATAAAAGCCTCTGTACAGCATCCTTTCACTCATTCTTTATGTGTATGGGAGAGCTTTTTTATTTGTTTGCTTTTGTCTTAGGAAAGATTTGACTTATTTATCTATATTTCTACCACCTTGTTAAATAAATATTTTCAAATTATCTAAATAGAGGCTTGGATTATCTCTCTTAATTGAACATTAAAAATAAAGAAATATGAAAACAACAATGCTATTTCCATATTAGATTTTTTTGATTGCATACACAATGAAAATTTTAAGGGAAATGTTTTTCTTTGAAATAAAGATACTGATAAGATGGAGCACATTCAGAGAATAATCAGCAAAGTGAATTGATAAGGACCTCTGATAGAAACTGGGGGACATTTAGCCTGGAGAAGACTTATGGGGATAAACTGGGGAGGGGGAGGGGCATGATTATTTTCTTTAAATGTATGAAGAAATATTACTTAAGAAAGGAATTTTATTTGTTTCCATTGGCCACGGAGAGCAGAACTATGATGGATGGGTGAAAGTTATAGGAAGACAGATTTCTGCCTGGTATTAGAGCAATCTTCCCAGTAATTTGAGCTATCACAGAGTATAAGACTGCCTTAGGAGGTATGACATGTTTTCTGTCCCTGGAGTTCTGCAGATAGAGCCTGGATAACCACTTGGGAATATAGTTGAAAGTATGAGCTTCAGAAATAGGTTAGGCTATATGACCTCTAAAATCCTTTGCAATTCAGATATTCTACTAGCTATGTAGTTGAATTCCTAGGGCAGACAAAAGTACTTTCAAGCTAGTAACAGGTACAAGATGAAAATATTAGTTGTTTAGTAGTGAAGTACTTACTCACGTGGAGAACGTGTGGGCCCAGCTATAAGACAAATCTCCTTACTCTTTCCATATTATCTATCATAGTTGGACTTAATGATCTCTTACTTAACACAGTTGTCTCTAAGGAGGGATCTAGATGGCATTCCAGAAGTAACTACGCAATTGCTGGAATCATAACTCCCCAGGCAATTAAACTGAATTAGGATGTACACACCAAAAATTGTTTTTGGAACATCCTTTACCAACTTCAATTTGCTTTACCTCTCCCTGAACTAACATCCTTTACTATAAAATTTGTGTTTCTAGAATGATTTCATATCACTTCCTATATAGCTTATTATAATAACTGACTAATTGTTCTAAAGTTTCAGATTGGAATGCCCAAATATTTCCCCCAAAATGCTGGTTATTTCACATCACTTCTTTCCTTAAGAAATCCCAGTGACTCCATATTACCTTGAAGATCAAATATAAATCCCTCTGCTTCACATTTGAAACTCCTCACAACTTGTCCTCAGCCTACCTGTCAAGGCTTTCATTCTACATATGACTTTTCATATATATTGTACATAAGCCAAACTGGCTTTCTTATTATCTCATATATATGACATTTCATCTCGCTTTTTCAAGCTATTGCAGTGGCATTCTCATGCCCAGAACACACTCATTCTTTACCTCTGTCTCTTTAAATCCTTAGTGTTCTTCAATGTTCAGCTTAAACTCCTTCTGCATCAGACTTTTCTTCATTCCCTCACCTCCTATTGCTTATTCCCTTAAAAAAAAAATCTTGGGAGGAGCCAAGATGGCAGAGTAGAAAGATACACATATGCTAGGTCTGAACCCACAGCTCATAAAATACCTGTAAAGAAGAACTCCCAACAAATTCTGGAGCAACAGAAGCCACAGAACAATGGAGTGGGGGAGATTTCTGTTACAGAGAGCCCTGAAAAACTGACAAAAAAGGTGTGTCATGCACCGGACCCAGAGCAGAGCCCAGCCTTGCCTTGGCCATGGAGCACTGAAAGGAGAAGATCTGAGCAGGCTTCCAGGACAGAATCTCCAGCAGCAGAGCAGGTTCCTCCACCCACAGACGCCAAAGGTCAGTGAGAGGGTCTTTTCAACTTGCCGAGATGGGAGCGGGGTATCTCCATAACTCAGGCCCCCTTGGGAGGCAGCAGCCGAGGCAGCAGCAGAGGCAGCAGCAGACACAGGCTCCCAAAGCAGGCAGGAGCTTGGATTCATTATTGAAGGTCTCCACATAAACCCCCTGAGGGAACTGAGCCCTGTGTGGTGGCTCTGCCCTGACCTGAGCACCTGAACTTAATCTCACACTGAATAGCAGCCCCGCCCCAGCCAAAAGGCCTGAGGCTGGGAAGCAGTATTTGAATCTCAGACCCCAAGCGCTGGCTGGGCGGATCTGGAGGACAGGTGGGTGTGGAGAGAAAACTCAGAATTCAAGTAACTGGCTGGGAAAATGCCTAGATAAGGGAAAAAAATAAGACCACAGAAGGTTACATTCTTGGTGAACAGATATCTCCTCCCATCCTGTCGAGTGAGGAAGAACAATGCTTACCATCAGGGAAACCCATAAAAGTCAAGTCTTCTGTATTCCAAACGCCCAAAATAAATATTCAATGGGCTCAGGCCATGGAAGAGCTCAAAAAGGATTTTGAAAATCAAGTTAGAGAGGTAGAGGAAAAACTGGGAAGAGAAATGAGAGAGATGCAAGAAAAGCATGAAAAGCAGGTCAACACCTTGCTCAAGGAGACCCCAAAAAAATACTGAAGAGAATAACACCTTGAAAAATAGACTAACTCAATTGGCAAAAGAGGTTCAAAAAGCCAATGAGGAGAAGAATGCTTTCAAAAGCAGAATTAGCCAAATGGAAAAGGAGGTTCAAAAGCTCACTAAAGAAAATAGTTCTTTCAAAATTAGAATGGAACAGATGGAGGCTAACGACTTTAGGAGAAACCAAGAAATCACAAAACAAAACCAAAAGAATGAAAAAAATGGAAGATAATGTGAAATATCTCATTGGAAAAACAACTGACCTGGAAAATGGATCCAGGAGAGACAATTTAAAAATTATGGGCCTACCTGAAAGCCATGATCAAAAAAGGAGCCTAGACATCATCTTTCATGAAATTATCAAAGAAAACTGCCCTGTTGTTCTAGAACCAGAGGGCAAAAGAAGTATTCAAGGAATCCACAGATCACTGCCTGAAAGAGATCCAAAAAAAAGAAACTCCTAGGAACATTGTGGCCAAATTCCAGAGTTCCCTGGTCAAGGAGAAAATGTTGCAAGCAGCTAGAAAGAAACAATTCAAGTATTGTGGAAATACAATCAGGATAACACAAGATTTAGCAGCTTATACATTAATGGATAGAAGGGTATGGATTATGATATTCCAGAAGTCAAAGCAACTAGGACTAAAACCAAGCATCACCTACCCAGCAAAACTGAGTAAAATACTTCAGGGGAAAAATGATCTTTCAGTGACATAGAGGACTTTCAAGCATTCTTGATGAAAAGACCAGAGCTGAAAAGAAAATTTGACTTTCAAACACAAGAATGAAGAGAAGCATGAAAAGGTAAACAGCAAAGGGAAGTCATAAGGGACTTACAAAAGTTAAACTGTTTGCATTCCTACATGGAAAGACAATATTTGCAACTCCTGAAACTTTTCAGTATCTGGGTAGTGGGTGGGATTACACACATACACACACACATACACACACAGAGACAGAGGGCACAGAGTGAATTGAATAGGATGGCATCATATCTTAAAAAAAATGAAAGTAAGCAGTGAGAGAAATATATTGGGAAGAGAAAGAGAGAAAAGGAATGGGGCAAATTATCTCTCATAAAAGAGTCAAGCAAAAGCCTTTTTATTTTTTTTTTATTTAACTTTTAACACTTATTTTCACACAATTTTGGTTTACAAATTTTCTCCCCTTTTATCCCCTCCCCCCCCAAACCCGAGCTTTCTGATTGCCCCTGTGACCTATCTGTTTTCTCCTCTATCCTCCCTCCCTGCCCTTGTCTCCGTCTTCTCTTTTGTCCTGTAGGGCCAGATAGCTTTCTTGACCCCTTAACCTGTATTTCTTGTTACCCAGTGGTAAGAACATTACATTTGGTCCTAACACTTTGAGTTCCAACTTCTTTAGCTCCCTCCCTCTCCACCCCTTCCCCTTGGAAGACAGGCAATTCAATATAGGCCATATCTGTTTAGTTTTGCAAATGATTTCCACACTAGTTGTGTTGTATAGGACTAACTATATTTCCCTCCATCCTATCCTGTCCCCCTTTACTTCTATTTTCTTATGGTCCTTTCCCTCCCCATGAGTGTTGACCTCGTATTGCATTCTCCTCCCCGTGCCCTCCCCTCCATCCTCCCCCCCACCCTGCTTGTGCCCCTGTCCCCCACTCTCCTGTATGAGATAGGTTTTCCTATCAAAATGAGTGTGCATTATATTCTTTCCTTTAGTGGAATGTGATGAGAGTAGACCTCATGTTTTTCTCTTACCTCCCCTCTTTATCTCACCACTAATAGGTCTTTTGTTTGCCTCTTTTATGAGAGATAATTTGCCCCATATAACTTCTCCCTTTCTCCTCCCAATATTTCTCTCTCACTGCTTCATTTCATTTTTTTTTTAAGATATGATCCCATCCTCTTCAATTCACTCTGTACACTCTGTCTCTATGTATGTGTGCATGTGTGCATGTGTGTGTGTGTGTGTGTACTCCCACCCAGTACCCAGATACTGAAATGTTTCAAGAGTTACAAATATTGTCTTTCCATGTAGGAATGTAAACAGTTCAACTTTAGTAAGTCCCTTATGACTTCTCTTTGCTGTTCTTCTTTTCATGGTTCTTCTTCATTCTTGTGTTAGAAAGTCAAATTTTCTTTCCAGCTCTGCTCTTTTCATCAGGAAAATTTGAAAGTCCTCTATTTCATTGAAAGACCATTTTTTCTCCTGAAGTATTATACTCAGTTTTGCTGGGTAGGTGATTCTTGGCTTCAGTCCTGGTTCCTTTGACTTCTGGAATATCTTATTCCATTCCCTTCTATCCCTCAATGTACAGGGTGCCAGATCTTGTGCTGTCCTGATTGTATTTCCACAATACTTGAATTGTTTCTTTCTAGCTGCTTGCAATATTTTCTCTTTCACCTGGTAATTCTGGATTTTGGCCACAATGCTCCTAGGAGTTTCTCTTTTTGAATCTCTTTCGTGCGGTGTTCTGCCGATTCCTTGAATATTCATTTTGCCTTCTGGTTCTAGAATCTCAGGGCAGTTTTCCTTGATAATTTCATGGAAGATGATGTCTAGGCTCTTCTTTTGATCATGGTTTTCAGGTAGTCCCAGAATTTTTACATTGTCTCTCCTGAATCTATTTTCCAGGTCAGTTGTTTTTCCAATAAGATATTTCACATTATCTTCCATTTTTCAAATCTGCGCGGTATGTTCTGAGATATCTGTCTTTCTCGAAAAGTCCTTAGCGTCCATCTGTACCATTCCAGATTTGAAAGATCTATTTTCTTCAGTGAGCTTTTGAATCTCCTTTTCCATTTGGTTAATTCTGCTTTTGAAAGCATTCTTCTCATTGGCCCCTTGCACCTCCCTTGCCAGCTGAGTTAGGCTAGTTCTCAAGGTGCCAATTTCTTCAAAATTTTTTTGGTTCTCCTTTAGCAGGGAGCTGATCTGCTTTTCATGCTTCTCCCTCATCCCTCTCATTTCCCTTCCCAGTCTTTCCTCCACCTCTCTAATTTGATTTTCAAAATTCCTCTTGAGCTCTTCCATGGCCCGAGCCCATTGGGTGGGCTGGGACACAGAATCCTCGATTTCTGTGTCTTTGCCTGATGGCAAGCATTGTTCCTCCCCATCAGAAAGGAAGGGAGGAAGTGTCTTTTCTCCGCTAAAATACCCTTCAATAGTTTTATTTCTTTTCCCTTTTCTTGGCATTTTTTCCAACCAGTGGCCTGACCTCTGAATGTTCTCCTCACACCCACCTCGCCTCCTGGTCCTCCCAGCCAGCGTTTGGGGACTGAGATTCAAATGCTGCTTCCCGCCTTAGGGTTTTTGGTGGGGGCAGGGCTGCTATTCAGTGTTAAATTAAGTTCAGGTGCTGAGGTCATGGGCAGGGCCGCCTCTCTGGCTCAGTTCCCTCAGGGGGTTTATGCACAGGCCTTCCACAATGGATCCAGGCTCCCGCCCGTTTGGGGAGCCCCTGTCTGCAGCCGCCTCTCAGCTTCCATCTCCTGGGGGGGCCCGAGCCATGGGAGCACCCCACTCCCCTCTCAACCCGCCAAAGAGACTCTCTCACCTACCCCCGTCAGTCACCTGTTGGTGGGGGGGCTTGTGCCGCTGCTGAAGATCCCGTCTCTGGAGCCCTCCCAGATCCGTGTCTCTAGGAGCCGCGGCCGCCGCCGCAGGTCCAGGCTGGGCACTGCGTCTGCAGCACGATGGACCTTTTGCGAGAGGTTTCCAGGTCCCTCTGTGAGTGGGGGGACCCACGTGGCCGCTGGAGATACCGTCCCCGTAGCCCTCTCAGATCTCTTCCCCTCGGTGTCGTGGCCGCGGCGGGACTGCACTCTTCTCCCCGTCCCGGCGCCCAGTGCACGGCACGAAGGACCCCCCGCGAGAGGTTTGCTGGTCTCTCCAGAGCAGAAATCTCCCTCGCTCCAATACTCTGTGGTCTCTGGGTGCAGAATTCGCCCTGGTTTGGTCCCCTCTAGCCGCTCTGTGGTTTGTGGGCTCGGAGCTGTGTGTATGTGCGTCTTTCTACTTTGCCATCTTGGCTCCGCCTCTCCAAAAGCCTTTTTAGTGGAGGGATAAAGAGGGGTGGTGAGAGAAAAACATGAAGTTCACTCTCATTACACTCGACTAAAGGAAGGAATGAAATGCACACTCATTTTGGTATGAAAACCTATCTTACAATACAGGAAAGTGGGGGAGAAGGAGATAAGCAGGGTGGGGGGGGGGTGATGGATGGGAGGACAATGGGAGGAGGGAGCAATTTGAAGTCCACACTCTTGGGGAGGGACAGGATCAAAAGAGAGAATAGAAACAATGGAGGGCAGGATAGGATGGAGGGAAATGTAATTAGTCTTACACAACACGACTATTATGGAAGTCATTTGCAAAACTACACAGATTTGGCCTATATTGAATTGCTTGCCTTTCCAAAAGGAAGGGGTGGGGAGGGAGGGATGAAGAGAAGTTGGAACTCAAAGTTTTAGAAACAACTGTCAAGTACTGTTCTTGCTACTAGGAAATAAGAAATACAGGTAATGGGGTATAGAAAGTTATCTGGCCCTATAGGGCAAAAGAGAAGATGAGGACAAGGGAAGAGAGGGCAGATTGGTGACAGGGGCAATTAGAATGCTTAGTGTTTTGGGGTGCGGGGAGAGGACAAATGGGGAGAAAATTTGGAACCCAAAATTTTGTGAAAATGAGTATTAAAAGTTAATAAATAAATTTTTAAAAAATCTTGTATCTATTTTCTTCATTCATTTAAGTAACTTTCTTTAAGACCATTTTTATAAGCAATTAATTATGAAAAGAGCATGAAAGTGCTTTTTTTAAGAGAAAGAGATTTATGTTGATTGTCAAATAATGTGGTATATCTGTCCTTTGTTGCTGAAGAATACCTGTTATAAATGCACATTTGAAAATATGAGAGCAGCAGCAAAAATAATTTTGTTTTAATATAAAGTGCCAAAATACGTGCTTGAAGAAACAGCTTTCAGATAAGATTTTGTACATTTTGGAAGAGAATGATCTTTTGGTGTTGATTTGAGGATTTGATCTGCATTGTTAAAAAGTTATGCCTTACTTATATGCAAACAGTAAAAAGGCTAAGAAAAATCTCCTGTATATTAAAAAACAGAAATGCAAATATGAAGAAACAATTTCAAGCACATTGCACAGACAGATTTCCTTGTTGGTGGCATCAGAGAGGACATGATGGGTACATCAGATAGACTGCATATGCATGTTTTATGACAAAAGGTGGTAAAAAGAAAAAAAAGAGAAATCATATTCACATTGGAAAATGGCATATACTTGAAAAAAAGGACTGCTCATTTGATAGGAGAAATTTGGGGAGATGGGACTTTTAAACAAAAGGTGAATTATGGAGAGGTAGGAGTCTCTTATTAAAACTATGCAATGCAGTGAGGGAGAAAGGGAAGAGGCATCATGTAAAATGCCAGCAGAGGAAACTGAGAAGAACTGAAATACTGTGCTGAGGTTGAAAAGCTGCTGAGTTAGAACTGTGGCATTTGCGACCATTTAGCTGAAGCTTCAGCTGAAGGATTCTCAACTGGTAAGAGAGAAAATTGATTTCATTGGTTGAGTATCAATGACATGATATCTATTACCCTTCAGGCCTAGCCACTTAAAAGTGGAGTAAAGTGAAGCAGGAATTAAGGTCTTATAGTTCTCTGTTGCCACCTCTGGTTTGAGGAGGAAAAGCAAACAATCTTTACTGTTGCTTTGGTATCCAGAAGGGGAGTTGTGTTGCTGTGTTCAGATCGAACAGGACAGCATCTGGATGAATGAGTAACTGACCAGGCAGGTCTGCATGGCTGATAGCCAGTTTGATGTGTTTGGCAATGGTCTGGCTTGAAGAGAACTGCTGTTCACATTAAGAGCTAACATTTTCTAAATACTCTTTTAAGGGCGATGGTTAATTGCAAGAGCTTTAAAGGTCATGTTTCAGTAAAGAAGAGATGAAGACTTCCCCAGTTTAAAAGCGGCAACTTTCAGCAGTCAAGCAGTGAGCAAAAAGAAACAGCTTCCTGTGGTACAGATATTTTTGAATGGACCAGTAACATTGAATGTCTGCAGTCTAGATAGATGCTTTCAAAGGCATATGATTTCTTCATCTTTGCATATTTTCCTTTTAGGTTTTAGTAAGTGTGGACCCACTCTTCACCAAACTATATCAAGTGCATTCGTGGAACACTGGCCTCCATTTATATTTGTACTGTGTATTTTATCATTTACGTATTTGCTTTAATATAGTAGGTTCTATAAGCTCTATTTTTGCTTGATTAAATAAATACTTATCTTGAAGGAATAAAAGAAACATCTTCATGACTTTACAGAGTTAGAATGCACATTGGATAGGTGTTCAAGAGCTAGTCTGATCATCACCACTCATGTGAATAATAGTTATGCAACCTCTATATGTTTTTGTAAAATGAAGCATTGAGTTTAAGGGGGATAGTTTTTACTTTGTTGATGTTTTGCAGGCACGTGACAATTTTGTATTAGTAGCTTGAGACAATTTATTTTCAAATAGCTTATTGATAATCTCTATCTGTATACCAAATATCAGTAAAGTCTCTAACGTATTTCTGCCTATCATAAAACTTAAAAAAGCCTCCATTTTGCATCAAGTTGACAGACTAAAAAATATCTCAAGCTTATGCTGTTTCTTATATCTAATAGCATTATTAAGTTTCCTCAAACCATTCACCTCCTATGTAGTTTATTGGGGAGGAAATCATGTATGTTTGTTTGAATAGGAGACCTAAGTGATCTCACATCATTCATGCAAACATGAACCTCCAAACTCATCATGTATTTATGTAAGGTAACATCATCTTTGTGGAATGTCAAATTGAGTTTATTTCACTATTGTAAGAAATAGGAAAACAATCAAAATTTGAGTTTATCATGTTTACAAGAAAATGATATGCAGTTTTTAATGTGTATAAAATGTTTCTTTGATTGGCAGTTATATAAGAATTATAAACATATAAATATTTACAAATTATAAACATAGAAATATTTATAATTGAAAATTAAATGTAAACATCAAATGAAAATATATAAAAATACTTTGAGAAGTATAGATCACTATATAAATATGATAGAATTATTAGTAGTATTTTAAAATTCTATTATTAATATTTTTTTAGTTGTAGATTTATTGGCATAAGAAGCATCATGGCATAGCGGGCAGAGAGGCTTCCTGGAGGCTGAGGAGACCTGGCTCTAAGTTCTGACTTTGATACGTACTGATTGTAGGTAACTCCTTAAGACTAAAAGTTGCAATTAAGGTGGCAACCTGTATTAGCAGAAGGGGTTTCCTTCCTAGTAGTTTCTTATGTCAGTGAAACAATAGGTCTCTTTAAGTGCACAGACACAGCCTTCTTTTTCTCTAATATATTATGGAGATTCATTTCTAAAAAAGAAAACAACTCCCTGTAAAGGTGCTGCCCACAAATAGATAACACACATGCTCAAATTTATTTTTTTTTACATTTCCTCATAACAAAACTTTTTGTTGTTTTTGTTTCCTTAAATAAAAGGGTCAGTTTTATGTAGAAATATTCCTTTGTTATTTTCAAGACCCTTGGGTAAATCTCTGCTTCTCTGAGCCTCAATTTCTCCATCTTTAAATTGAGGGAGGTAGACTAGAAGTTCTCCAAGATTTTTTTTAGATTTAAATTTCTCTTATTCTAGGAATCAAATCACTGCAGTTTTTTCAGTCTGTGCTTATGTTCCTGCCCTTCTGATGCATGTTGTGTGGGATATGGAAGAAAGAGAAAAACATGACCCAATGAGTTTGGAATTTTATATGATTGACTAAACACTGAAATTTGAAAAAAAACTGAGAAGAATTCAAGATAGTCTGTGATTAAGTATGAAGCTGCATGACGCTTATAAATGTCATAAAAGTTTAGAGGAGAAGCATGGACTTCTGATACCCAAAACAGTGCTATAAAAGGGATGAAGAAACTTACTGTGGAAATGAGGAGGTTACACTAGAATCAAGAGTAGGGAACCTGTAGCCTTGAGGCCACATGTGACCTTCTAAGTCCTCAAATGTAGCCCTTCAATTGAACCCAAACTTCACAATTTGCTCTGTGGCCTCAAGGCCACAGGTTCCCCATCCTTGTAGATGTCCTCTACAATTCTTACCATTTATAAATCTATAATCCTTTCATGCTAAATAAGAGTCGTGACACAGGAGTCTGGAGATTTGGCTTCCATTTCCCACTCTGCTAATAAACTAACTAAAAATATATATGTAGCAATTCCCTCATCTATGAATTATGAGGGTGGGGCTATGTAATCTGTAAAGTGCCTTCATCTTCAAACTCTTGGAGATTAATTTAAAAGGCAAAGAAGGCACTATCAATGAAATAAAGCTAATTAGTAGTACTTTGCATGAGGAGGGTAGATCTAAACTAGTGCAAAATATGAGTTTGACTTTACTTAATCTTGGCTGATAGATATTTTATGACTTCTAGAATAAACTTATGGTCACCTTTATGGTGGAAAAATACTGAGTTTTATGTTTCTGACTATAAACAAAACTGAGCAGAGCTGAAGGAACATTAGAATTATGAATCAGTATTATGCTTCCTCTGACAGAATTATAGGTCACTATGTTTATGAATAAATTTTACAGTTGATAAGTAACCAAAAAATGCCTCAAAAGATTTTGTTGTTTAATTAATACATTTTAATATAAAGTTTATTATATTGCTTTATTATGACATACAGTGAAAATCTGGCTAGCAGATTATGCATTTATTTTTTCTAATGTATATAATGCTTAGTTTTTAAAGTTCTATAAAGTTGTGTTACCTCATATAACATTTTCTCACATAATTGTTTGAAAGTTAGTTCAGAGCTTGACAGTTCTGAGAAATATGATGGCATGTATCTTTTAAAATGTTATTTCAATATCCATTCTAACATAATGATATTGACTAGGTGATCTTAAACACATACATATTCCTTTGTTGTAAATAAAAATATGTGTGAATTAAAAAGAAGATGGGCTTTTCATGTAGTGAGACCCAAGTCTATTTGTTGAGCAGTCTATGTGCTGTATTGGCATTCTCATGGTGTTAAGTCAAAACAAAAAAAGCCCCAAGTATATTGGATAAGTGTTCTTGTGGATAAGTTATTGCAAAATATGGAAAGAGTTATATAGGATTGACAGGTATGGATGGGTTGCTATCTGAATCACTGAAGGAAATACATTGATGACATCATAGATCTATTTGATCATTTGAAAATCTGAGTTACTGTACTAAGTTAAACGCTAATTTGCTAAAGAGTAGAAATACTGCTACTAAATAAAATCCATGAAGGACATAGAATTTGGGATTTATTACTATAGAAATTGAAAGTAAAGGGAAGTGAATTAAAGATTAAACATATTTGCTGGTAATAAATTTGAAAAACTAAACGTTTTAGATGTGAGTTATCAAAGACTTTATTTAATCACATGAAATGCTGGTAAATACGAAATCTAAAAAGAAAAGACCCTCTGTCAAGAAAGGTGATCACAAACTCATAGGGCTGAGAGGCAGCATGGTAGCCCCTAACAACTACCACCTCCAACACCCACTAATTATTTCACAAGTCACTTAACACCTTTGAGTCTGTTTCCTTATCTGTTAAGTAGTTACAGAAATATACACGCTACCTCCTTCACTGTGTTCTTTCAAACAAAGTTGTATCAGTAAGCACCCGGACGTACGCAGGGGGAGCCTGCTATCACAGGTTTTTTGATCTGGTTTTCTAAAAGGAAAGGCAACAATCTCCTTTAATCAAGCACATGTATCGTTCACTTAGTTCAGGGGAAAAAGTCAGCATTCTGAACTTCAGAGAAAATGCAAAGAAATCTAAATCAACAGACAGCAGTTCCAAACTATCTGACAGTAAGCAATATATGCATAGTTACCAGAGAGGGAAGCACTAATATCAGGGTTTTCAAAGTCAGAAAGTTCCCTAGCAGCTTCCCAGATTCTCATCTGCCCAAACATATACTTCCAATCAGTAAACTCCAAAGTAAAACTGCACCTCAGAGTCTTTAAACACTAATTTTTAGAACCAGAGGGCATCACAATCCTTGAGAACCAGTGCCTCATTAAAAAATTAACAAAAGTGTGGGCCTTCCTACAAATCTTCCCAGGTCCATTAATGGGTAGGGAAGATCTTTCTATAAAGAAACAAAATTATATTAACAATAAGCAAAAAATGAATTATCAATACAAAATTGAACTGTAAATTTTGTCTAAAGAGTTAGGTAAATGTGAGCCACTATGTCAATATAACAGGTAGAGATCTCAAAAAAGTCATCAAATCTATTCAAGAAAAATCAAAATCACCTAATAGATATCCTTGATGCATCCAGCTTTATAGTTAAGTAGAACACGTTTGCTAAACTATTCCAAATTTTCCTAGCTTGCCTGGTTCTATGGAAAAAAATGGTGATATGAAAAAATATACTTTTCTACTTCTCCAATATAAATTGCTATTGACTATGGTAAGCAGGTTTTATCAACTTTCTTTTTTTAGTATATCTTTATTTGTTTTGTTAAATATTTTCCAGTTATGTTTTTTAAATTAACATTCATTTAAAATTTTTAAATTCTAAATTCTCTCATCCCTCTCCTACCCATTGAGAAGGTAAGCAATTATCCATTTGAAGGCATGCAAAAGGTCATGTTGCAAAAGAAAATACACAGAACAGGAAAAACAAATAAAGTGAAAAAGAATGTTTCAATCTATACTCAGTGTTCATCAATCCTCTGTCTGGAGGTGAATAACATTTTTGTCATATGTCCTTTGGAATTGTCTTGAATCATTATCTTGATTAAAGTAGCTAAGGTTTTTACATTGTAAACACAATTGTAACACATTTGCCATTACTGTGTATAATATTCTCCTATCTCTGCTCACTTTGCCATTGTTAACACATTGCCATTACTATGTACAATATTCTCCTATCTCTGCTCACTTTACTTTGTATCAGTTCTTATGAACCTTCCCAGGTTTTTCTGAAAAGCATCCCACTCATCATTTCTTCCAGCTTAATAATATTTTATCATACACAGCCCATAAAATACCTGTAAAAAATGACTCTCAACAAATTCTAGAACAGCAGAAACCACAGAATAACATAGTGAAAGAGATTTTTCAGCCAAAGGTAACCAGAAAGGCCAACAGGAAAGGTCTATTTCACAGGACACTGAGTGAAGCAGAGCCCAGTGCTGGCCCCTTGGCACCATGAGGAACAGGACCAGAACAGGCCTCCAGCGTAGACTCCCCAGCAGGGAGGATCTCAGATCCCTCAACCCACAAGAAACAAAGAAAGCTTCAAAGGTCAGTGACAGAACTTTCCCAACTGGGCGAGAGGGGAGCAGGGTCCCCACCCCCAGCATGGGCCCCATGTGTTGGTGGCAGTAGCAGCAGCAGCGGCATCTATCTGTTAAGCATTCTGTCTAAAGCCTCTGGGGGAAATGAGAAACTGATCTAAATTTCAACCCTGAGCAAGGTCCTGGGGTGAGCAGGAATACCAGGACCCTCCTCTTCACAAAGGATTCAGAAGTCAAGTAACTGCCTAGGAAAATGCCCCTCAAAAAAGGAAAAAAAAATAAGACCATAGAAAGTTATTTTCTTGGTGAACATGTATGTTCTTCCATCCTTTCAGATGAGGAAGAACGATGCATACAGTGAGAGAAAGCCAAGGCTTCTCCATCCAGTACCTCCAAAATGAATATGCAGTGTTCTCAGACCACGGAAGAGCTTGAAATGTGAGTCAGCAGCTTGCTAATAGAGACCAAAATGCTGGAGAAAATAACACCTTTAAAACTAGGATAACTCAATTGAAAAAAGAGGTTCAAAAAGGAAATGAGGAGAAGGCTTTAAAAAACAGAATTAGCCAAATGTAAAAGGAGGTTCAAAAGCTCACTGAAGAAAAAAGTTCCTTAAAAATGAGAGTGGAGCTGAGGGAAGCTAATGACTTCACAGTGAACCAAGAAATTACAAACAAAATTTAAAAAAATGAAAAAAATAGAAGATAATATGAACTATTTCATTGGAAAAAACAACTGACATGGAAAATAGATCCAGGAAAGAAAATTTAAAAATTATGGGACTACCTGAAAGCCATGATCAAAATAGAGCCTAGACATTATCTTTCATGAAATTATGAAGGAAAACTGCCTTGATATTCTAGAACCAGAGGGCAAAATAAATATTTTTTTGGGGGGGCACTTCTTTTTTTTAAATTATTTTTTAATGTTTAACAATCATTGCTATACAATTGAGATTTTATCCCACCCACACCTACCCCCCACTACCCCCCCCTCCCTCCCCACGACTGCATACAGTTCTGTATAGGTTCTACATCTACTTTCCTATTGAGTATATTTTCACTATAGTCATGCTATGTAGTCGGACTAAAATAAATGGAAGAAATCATATAATAAATCAAAACATGATACACAAAAACATACACATACACAAACATGATCTGCTACATTCTGCAAATGACTTCCATATTTCTTTCTCTGAGTGTGGAAGGCATTTTGCCTTAGAGAACCACCATTGGGATTTTATTATTTTTTTTAAGAAGTTCTTGCATTATTACAAAATTCCAAGTCTACCAGAAAAAACTCTCGCACACTGTGGTCATTGCTGTGCACAAAGTTCTCCTGGTTCTGCTCCTTTCACTCAGCATCAGGTCATATAAGTCCTTCCAGGCCTCTCTGAAGTCTTCTTGTTCATCATTTCTTATGGCACAATAGTACTCCATTACATTCATATACCATAATTTATTCAGCCATTCCCCAATTGATGGACATCCCCTTGACTTCCAGTTTTTGGCAACTACAAAGAGGGCTGCTATAAATATTTTTGTACATGTGGGACCCTTTCCCATTTTTATGATCTCTTGGGGATACAGTCCTAGTAGCGATACTGCTGGGTCAAAGGGTATGCACATTTTTGTAGCCCTTTGGGCATAGTTCCAAATTGCTCTCCGGAATGGTTGGATGCACTCGCAGCTCCACCAACAATGAATTAGTGTTCCAACTCTCCCACATCCTCTCCAGCATTTATCATTTTCTTGTTCTGTCATGTTTGCCTATCTTATAGGTATGATGTGGTAACTCAGAGTTGTTTTGATTTGCATCTCTCTAATCAACAGTGATTTAGAGCATTTTTTCATATGATTATAGATATCTTTAATTTCTTCTTCTGAAAATTGCCTGTTCATATCCTTTGACCATTTATCAATTGGGGAATGACTTGTATGATTACACATTTGAGTCAGTTCTCTATATATTCTATAAATGAGGCCTTTATCCCCGAGCTTAGCTGTAAAAATTCTTTCCCAATTTACTACATCCCTCCGGATTTTGGTTGCATTGGGTTTGGTTGTGCAAAAACTTCTCAGTTTAATGTAATCAAAATTATCCATTTTGCATTTCATAATGCTTTCTATCTCTTCTTTAGTAAAAAATTCTTCCCTTCTCCATAAATCTGATAAATACACTATTCCTTGCTTCTCCATTTTATTCATGGTATCAATCTTTATACCTAAATCATGTACCCATTTGGACTTTATTCTTGTGTACGGTGTCAGGTATGGGTCTTTGCCTAATTTCCGCCAAACTGTTATCCAGTTTTCCCAGCAATTTTTGTCAAACAGTGAATTCTTATCCCAGAAGCTGGGGTCCTTGGGTTTATCAAACAGAAGGTTGCTATATTCCTTGCCTACTGCGTCTTGAGTGCCAAGTCTATTCCACTTGTCTACCTCTCTGTTTCTTAGCCAATACCAAGTGGTTTTGATAATTGCTGCTTTATAGTACAATTTGAGGTCTGATAGTGCTAGGCCACCTTCCCAAGCATTTCTTTTAATTAGTCCCTTTGATAGTCTGGACCTTTTGTTTTTCCAAATGAATTTTGATATTATTTTATCCAGCTCTAGAAAATAATTGTCTGATAGTTTAATTGGTATGGTACTAAATGAGTAAATTAATTTAGGTAGAATTGTCATTTTTATTATATTAGCATGGCCTACCCATGAGCAGCTAATGTTTTTCCACTTACTTAAATATGACTTTATTTGTGCCAAAAGTGTCTTGTAATTGTGTTCATATAATCCCTGGGTTTGTTTTGGCAGGTAGACTCCTAAGTATTTTATACTGTTTACCCTAGCTTTAAATGGGATTTCTCTTTCTATCTCTTGCTGTTGGACTTTGTTGCTAATATATAGGAATGCAGAAGATTTTTGTGGGTTTATTTTGTAACCTGCAACTTTGCCAAAGTTGTTTATTACTTCAAGTAATTTTTTACTTGAATCTCTGGGATTCTCTAAGTGAATCATCATATCATCTGCAAAGAGGGATAACTTAGTTTCTTCTTTGGCTATTCTTATTCCTTCAATATCTTTATCTTGTCTAATTGCTACAGCTAACATTTCTAGTACCATATTGAATAATAGTGGTGATAATGGACATCCTTGTTTCACCCCTGATCATATTGGGAATGCATCTAGCTTATCCCCATTGCATATAATGCTTGCTGAAGGTTTAGATAGATACTGCTTATTATTTTATGGAAAGTTCCCTTTATTCCTACATTCTCCAGTGTTTTTAGTAGGAATGGATGTTGTATTTTGTCAAAAGCTTTTTCTGCATCTATTGAGATAATCATGTGGTTTTTGTTAGCTTTGTTGTTGATGTGATCGATAATGCTAATAGTTTTCCTAATATTGAACCATCCCTGTAATCCTGGTATGAATCCTACCTGATCATAATGTATTAGTCTTGTGATAAGATGCCGTATTCATTTTGCTAAAATCTTATTTAAAATTTTTGCATCTATATTCATTAGGGAAATTGTTCTATAATTTTCTTTCTCTGTTTTGTCTCTTCCTGGTTTGGGTATCAAAAATCATATTTTTATCATAGAAAGAATTTGGGAGGACTCCTTCTTCCCCAATTTTCAAAAATAGTCTATATAGTATTGGAATTAACTGTTCTTTAAATGTTTGATAGAATTCACTTGTGAATCCATCTGGCCCTGGAGATTTTTTCATAGGGAGTTCATTGATGGCTTGTTCAATTTCTTTTTCTGAGATGGGGTTGTTTAAGTATTCAACTTCCTCTTCTGTTAATCTGGGCAATTTGTATTTTTTAAAATATTCATCCATCTTGTTTAGATTATCGAATTTGTGGGCATAAAGTTGGGCAAAGTAGTTTCTAATTATTGTTTTAATTTCCTCCTCATTGGAGGTGAGTTTACCCCTTTCATTTTTAATATTAGTAATTTGATTTTCTTCTTTCTTTTTTAAATCAGATTGACCAAAGGTTTATCAATTTTATTAGTTTTTTCATAAAACCAACTATTGATTTTATTTATCAATTCAATAGTTTTCTTAATTTCAATTTTATTAATCTCTCCTTTGGTTTTCAGTATTTCTAATTTGGTATTTACTTGGGGATTTTCAATTTGTTCTTTTTCTAGCTTTTTCAACTGCAAGCCCAAGTCATTGATCTCCTCTTTCTCTATTTTATTTATGTAAGCATTCAAAGATGTAAAACTTCCCCTAATAACTGCTTTTGCAGTATCCCATAAGTTTTGGTATGTTGTCTCACTATTGTCATTCTCTTGAATGAAATTGTTGATTGTTTCTATGATTTCTTTTTTAACCCAACCCTTATGTAGGATTAGATTATTTAGTTTCCAATTGATTTTTGGTTTATCTTTCCATGGCCTTTTGTTACATGTAATTTTCAATGCATTATGATCTGAGAAGGATGCATTGATTATCTCTACCTTTCTGCACGGGATTGTGAGATTTTTATGTCCTAGTACATGGTCAATTTTTGTAAATGTTCCATGTTTTGCTGAGAAGCAGGTATATTCCTTTCTATTCCCATTCAATTTTCTCCAAAGATCTATCATATCTACCTTATCGAGAGTTTTATTTACCTCCTTAACCTCTTTCTTGTTTGTTTTGAGGTTAGATTTATCAAGTTCAGAGAGGGGGAGGTTGAGGTCCCCCACTAGTATAGTTTTGCTGTCAATTTCTTCCTTCAACTCCCTCAACCTCTCCTCCAAGAATCTGGATGCTATCCCACTTGGAGCATACAAGTTTAGTAATGATATTGCTTCATTGTCTATAGTGCCTTTTAGCAGGATATAGTTTCCATCCTTATCCCTTTTGATTAGATCTATTTCTGCTTTTGCTTTGTCTGAGATTAGGATTGCTACTCCTGCCTTTCTTACATGAGCTGAAGCACAATATATTCTGCTCCATCCTTTGACCTTTATCCTATGTGTATCCCCCCGTTTCAAATGTGTTTCTTGTAAGCAGCATATTGTTGGATTATGGCTTTTAATCCATTCTGCTATCCGTCTCCGTTTTATGAGAGAATTCATTCCATTCACATTCACAGTTATGATTACAGTCTGTGTATTTCCCTCCATCCTCTTACCCACCATTTGTGCTTTTAGCTCTCCTGTCTCCCTTCCCCTCCTCAATAGTATTCACTTTTCACCCCCTCCTCCTGCAGCCTTCCCCTCCTTCTTTTAGCCCCCCTCCCTTTTACTCCCCTTTACTCTTATTGCTTCTTCCCTCCCTTTTAGCCTCCCTCTCCTTTCTTCCCTCTTCCCCTCCTACTACCTATAGAGCTAGTTAGGATTATCTACTTAAGTTTATTGTTCCCTCCTTTAAACAAATCAGATGAGAGTACCTCTCAAACAATGCTCATCTCCCTCCCCTCCTTCTCTCTACTATAGTTTTGTACTTCTTCCTGTGCTGTAATTTGCCATTTTCTGCTTCCTCCTTTTCACACCTCCTATTACAATCTCTTCTCATACTTAAATCATATTTTTGATATGACATCATTTACTTTATACCCGTTCCCTCTATGTATATCCCTTTTATCATAATAGCTGCACAGTTCTCAAGATTAGCATGTATCATCTTCCCTTATAGGAGGTAAACAGTTTGCCCTAATTGAGTAACATGTTTTTGTTTTTGTTTTTTCCCCCCTGTTTACCTTTTTATGATTCTCTTGAGACCTGCATTGGAAGATCAAATTGCCTATTGAGTTCTGGCATTTTGGTCAGGAAGCTCTGGAAATCCCTTATTTCATTGAATGACTTTCTCCTTGCCTGAAATGTTATGCTGAACTTTGCTGGGTAGTTGATCCTTGGTTGAAGTCCCAACTCCTTTGCCTTACGGAATATTGGGTTCCAATTCTTTTGATCTTTTAATGTAGAAGCTGCAAGGTCCTGTGTGATCCTGACTGTATGTCCTTGATATTTGAATTTTTTCTTTCTGGCTGCTTGTAGTATTTTCTCCTTCACTTGAAAGCTCTGGAATTTGGCAACGATATTTCTTAGGGTTTTGAGTTTGGGATCCCTTTCGGGAGGGGAACGGTGGATTCTTTCGATGACTGTTTTGCCCTTTGGGTCTAGTACTTCTGGGCAGTTTTCCTTGATGATTTCCTGGAAGATATTGTCCAGACTCTTTTCTTCATCATGGGTTTCTGGCAGGCCAATAATTCTTAAATTTTCTCTCCTGGATCTATTTTCCAGGTCAGTTATTTTTCCAATTAAATATTTTACATTTTCTTCCATCTTTTCATTCTTCAGATTTTGTTTGACTAATTCTTGCTGCCTCATTGAGTCATTAGATTCTACTTGCCCAATTCTAATCTTCATCATGTTGTTTTCTTCAGTTAACTTTTGCATCTCCCTTTCCATCTGACCAATTTTTCCCTTTAAGGAGCTATTTTCTCCATTTAATTTTTGTACTTCCTTTTCCATTTGACCAATTTTCCCAGTTAGGTTTTGTGTTTCTTTTTCCATTTGATGAATTTTCCCAATTAGGTTTTGGGTTTCCTTTTCCATTTGATTAACTCTTCTTTTTAGGGAATTATTTTCTCCAGTTAACTTTTGAACTTCCTTTTCCATCTGTTCAATTTTCATTTTCAAAGTGATGTTCTCATCAGTGAATTCTTCTTTTATAATTAAAATTATTGGCCAGTTTTTCTTCTATTTCCTTCTTCACCTGTTCCAGGAAATCTAGTTGTGCTTGAGAGAGGTTCATAGTCCCTTCAGAAGTTTCAAATGGAAGGACAGTCTCAGCTCTGACTTCTTTGGTGTTTGTGTTTTGGTCCTTATCCCCATAGAAAGATTCTATGGTTTTTTCTCCCTTCTGCTTTTTCCTATTCATGATGTTGGCTGAGTGTTGTAGCTTCTGGTTCTTTCAGTCAGAAGGTACAGAACTTTGTGTTGAGCTGATGTGTGAAAAAGCTAAAAGCAGGTTTTTATTTTTTGTTTCCCAGATCACCCCTGGGGTTAGCTTGTTAAGTGTATGGGAGGGGTGGTCTGGTCACAGGAGATCTCCTCAGCTGAACTGAGGGAAAGGCAAGCTCTGGGGATGGTGATCCCAGCTTCCCTATTGTCTTCCCTTTTCCCCTGGACGGCTGAGGCACGCCTAGATGCTAATGCGTGTTGCCACCCCTCCTGGGGCTTGTCTCCCAGCGTTGAGGCTTGCCTGGGTCTCAGTGCTAATTTTCTCTGTCCTGGGTCCTCTGTCCTTCCTGTTCACCTCTGCCACAGTAGGAAGAATCCCCTTTTGCTATTTTCCTAGCCTCTGGTGTTATGAGACTAATTTGCCCCCTTCTGCTGTTCCCGCTGATCCAGGATTTTTCTGGGGAAATATTTTATGGATCTTTCACAGTCATCAGGGGGGTGGAGAGAGCATTTACTGATCACTCTGCCATCCTGGCTCCCGGAAGTTCAAGTAGGTGACTTACTGAAGTTTAGTCTTCAGGCTGAAGGTTTCAAGGGCTGCTGCGCTGATATCTGGCACTCAGCGGCTCTCACCAGCTCGGTTTGGCTTGTCTCCTGCTCTGCTGGTTCTGCCCGCTGCTCTCGGGCTTCTCAGGTTCCTTCCGCCCCGCTGCGCTGACCACGCTGCGCTGTGCGCTGGGGGCTCATCCCTGCAGAACAGATCCTTCCCGTGGACCTTCCAGTCTAACCTGGGCTCCAAATCTGTCAAAGTCTGTCACCCACTGGATTCCACACCTCCAAAGTTTGGTCAGATTCTCCTTTCAGAGGTATCCAGAGGAGTTTATCCAGGAGCTTAGGTGAGTCGTTGCTTTCACTCCGCCATCTTGGCTCCGCCCCCGGCCAAAATAAATATTGAAAGAATTCACTAATAACCTCCTGAAAGAGACCTGAAAAGAGATACTCTGAGGAATATTGTGGCCAAATTTCAGAGTTCCCAAGTTAAGGAGAAAATATTGCAAGCAGTTAGAAAGAAACAAGTCAAGTATTGTAGAAATACAATCAGAATAACACAGGATGTGGCAGCTTCTACATTAAGGGATTGAAGGGCTTGGAATAGGATATTCCAGAAGTCAAAGGAACTGAGATTAAAACCAAGAATCACCTACCCAGCAAAACTTAATATAATACTTCAAGGGAAAAATGGTCATTCAATGATATGGAGGACTTTGAAAAATTCTTGATGAAAAGACAAGAACTGAAGAGAAAGTTTGGCTTTCAAACACAAGAATCAAGAGAAGCATAAAAAGGTAAATAGGAAAAGAGAGATCATAAAGGATTTTCTAAAGCTGAAGTGTTTACATTCCTACATGGAAAGATAATATTTGTAACTCATGAAACTTTTCCTAGTATTTGGGTAGGTGGAGGGATAATACACACACACACAGACACACACACACACACACACACACACACACACACACACACATAGACAGTGAGCACAGGATGAGTTGAATCAGGATGATATCTATAAAAAAATAAAATTAAGGGGTGAGAGAAAAATATATTGGGAGGAGAAAGGGAGAAATGGAATGGGGCAGACTATCACTCATGAAGGAAATAAGAAAAATCTTTTTCAACGGAGGAGAAAAGGGAGGAAGTGAGAGGAGAAGAGTGAAGCTTACCCTTTACGTGTCACTTAAGGAGGGAATAACATGCTCACTAAATTTGGTATGAAAATCTATCCTACACTACAGGAAAGTAGGGGAGAAGGGGACAAGTGGGGTGAGAGGGATGATAGAAGGGAGGGAAAATGGGAGAAGGGAGTAACTAGAAGTAAACGCTTTTGGGAAGGGACAAGGTCCAATGAGAGAATAAAATAAAGCAGGGACAGGGTAGAATGGAGGGAAATGTATCTCGCCTTACACAACATGACTATTATGAAAGTCTTCTGGAACATAATACATATATAGTCTGTATTGAACTGCTTGCCTTCTCAGTGGGGATGGGTGGGGAGGGAGCAAGGGAGAATAGTTGGAATTCAAAGTATTAGATATGAATGCTGAGAATTGTTATTGCACATACCTGGGAAATAAGAAATACAGGTAACTGGGTATAGAAATCTATCTTGCCCTACAAGAAAACAGGGAAGATGGGGATAAGGGAAGGTGTGTATGTGTGTTTCTCCTTCATTGCTGAAGAAGACCATGCCATCAGAGTAATAATGACATGACTTGCACTTGACTTTGTTGTTTTGAGTGAGGGAGGGCTGTGCAGGTCACTTTTCCTCCAGAGCCATCTGAATCCAGTGACCAGATATTCATCAGGATGACTGAGGATGACCCAGGATGAGACAATTGGGGCTAAGTGACTCGCCCAAGGTCACACAGCTAGTGAGTGTCAAGTGTCTGAGGTGAGATTTGAACTCTGGTCCTCCTGACTCCTGCACTGAATTACCTAGCTGCCCCAAGGGAAAGGTGGGGTGTGATAGAAGGGAGGGCACATTGAGGGAAGAGGTAATCAGAATGCAAAGTGTTATGAGGTGGGGGGAGGGGACAGATGGGGAGAAAAATTGGAACTCAAAATTTTGTGGAAATGAATGTTGTAATCTAAAAATTAGTAAATAAATAAAGAAATCTTTCTTAAAAAAAAGTAACATTTTATTGCAATCATATACCCAACTTGTTGCAGCACTTCCCAACTGATGAGCATCCCCTCAACTTCCAGTTCTTTGCAACACAAAAAGAGTTCCTCTATATAGTTTTGTACAGATAAGTACTTTTCCATTTGTTTGTCTCTTTGGAATACAGACCCAGTTCTGGTATCACTGAGTCAACACAGGTACCCACAATTTTATAACTCTTTAGGTAGCTTCAAATTGCTCTTCAGAAGGATTAGACCAGTTCACAACTCCACTTGTTGACAACTTTTGATGCTATTTTTAATGATGTGAATTTTTGAATACGTAAATCATTTGATCTAAATACCTTTTAAAAGATGACTATACTGTGTAGCATAATTGGAAAGATCCTTGAGTTTGGAATTAGAGGACTTTTTGTTTGAATCCTGCCTCTGCTCCTTATTATCTTTGTGAACTTGACCATCATTTACCCCCTTTATGGGCCTCAGTTTCCTTGTCTGTAAAATGAAGAGGATTGGATTACATGATCTCTTAGGACCTTTCAATTTTTTTGGTTCTATAATGTTATGAATAAGTACTCATTTATGAAATATTCTTGGAGAGGAAGATTTCCTCTTCTTCTTCCCTTAATACAGTGAATCTGAAGTATTAAGTTAAAAGGGAAAAAGTTTGGAAAATGATATTGCCAGATGGTAGAGGACATGGTATGTCCTGTAATAATATATAACCGGTTAAACTTCAAGAAGAAAAATTGTACATTTGTTAAGCTTATCTTTCCTCATTGTGTGTGTGTGTGTGTATGTGTGATCAGTTTCAGCAAGTAAAATAATAAGTACAAACTGTGTGCAAGGTGCATTCCCAGGCCCTTTGTGAGATATTTCTTTTGTGCTTAGTGGTTCTTATACTTTACAAAATCAAGTATATTACAACATAAAATAAAATTCATTGCTTTTTCCTGTGGTTTCTCCCAGACATAGCATGTATGCAATAAATTTTGAAGATAAGCATTACATTCTATACTTTTACATAAACTCTTTCTGATGACCACCTGACTGGGAGATTAATCCATTTTATGATCCTGTATATGTAGAATTCTAATCTGAATAAATTTGTGTTTGAATATTAGGTTTGTTGAATTCAATCATTGTTTTAAAACCAAACAATTTAAAAATGGCATTAGAATAGCAGTGGAGGTTATGCTCATTCAACATGCCTGTTTAATGTTCTTAGTCATGGTCATTCATATTTCTTCAATAAGCTTTCAGCTGTTAGAGGACTAGATATTCCCCATTGTTAGAATCCATTTTATTCATAACTATAAATTATTGTTTTATGAACATAGTTATCTGAAATGAATGATATGATTGACGTTTTGCTAATTAGCCCACCTAGAGGCGGGTATTTCAGTGAGTACAAAACTAGAAACACCAGAAAAGAATGACCAGTGACACTTGACATCAAGATTGAGCTAAGGATCATAAACTACTAAAGCCCACTCAATAGATAGACTAAATAAATATTTTTTGTTAGTCTATAGCACCACCCAGTGTTATGGAATCCTCAGTAGAGAATAATACACAGTGGGCTTCAATGCCAAGGCATAAAGACACTAAGGTGACATTCTGAAAAATAAAGAGGGGAAATACTATAAGGAAATGGAGTTTTTGAAAGTTGTTTTGGTGCATCACATCTACTATTATATCAGAAGACATTATATTAAGAAAAAAATAAAACCAAATCAGTAATGAACACACCAAACTGTCAACTGGCAATTTTTCTCTCTTTCAGTACTTATTACTTAAGAGAGAATCTTGGTAACATTATTTAGACTCTATTAATTCACTGTGTATTGTAAAATGCTTAAGAAACCCAAAGAGATTATTCCAGATGTCACTATGGATTCAGGTTCCCTTTCTGTGGTATATTTTTCCATAATGATAACAACTTCTTTGAATTAAGTAACAGACAACATTGAAAATAGTTTTGTAAGAAGGAGGTAGGAACTTGTTTTTCTATAATGCTTATCACCATAGGGAATTGATGTTTTAAAGTCATGCTATTCTTATATTAAACACCATAGAGCCAAAGGATAAATATTCATATTTAGGAATAGCTATGACATAGGGAGTAGAAATAATAAAAAAGTTTAAAGATTTCTTCATTGCTTATTTCCTAAGGAGATATGGGAAAAAAGTCACTGTTTTTCAAGTTCTTAGTTACGAGATTTTTCTGACTTCATCTTATATATTTTCATAAATACTTATATCTTAAAATTTGCTCAAATATTATGTTACACTTTGCTTTGTTTCTTTCTCCTGTATTTACAAGGTGTTCTGCTATGCACAGACATGGACTTCTTTTCTGACTTCCCTACATTCCTTTCCAAGGACAGTACAAACACTCCATACTGATAACAGCAACTAACTCTAGTTTTTCATACTTAGAGACTACTTCCACTTACGGATTCGGCCATCAGGTCAAATACGTGGAAAGCCATAGCATTGCACAATGAAGAAAGACGAGGGTTCCAATCCAATACCTGGTACATAATCATGTGTGACCTTGGTCAAGTCATTTAACCACTCATTCTCCATTTCCTCATCTGTAAATTGAGGAAACTGAACTAGTTGAACCTTCTAGATTTCTTTTAGCTCTACGTTTAAGATACTGAGTCTTAAAAGTAAAGTCATCCTCTGTCTCCTAAAATGACTTCCTTTGCTATTTCTGTCAATGATACTTCTTTTCTTGTCTTTCTCCCCATCCTGTACTAGCTCTGTTATTTCATTGATCAAGAACCTCCCCCTACAGAGTGTTTTCTAACAATTCGTATCACCATCTGATCTGATGCTTAAGGTCTTAGTGAACTGCCTTGGGCACTGAGAAGCTAAATTAACAAGGCCACCATCCGATTCAATAGTATTAGAAGGAGGACTTTAAAAGAATTCTATACCAAAATGTCTCCTTGCTCTTTATTTTGAAAACACTTTTATTAATTCGATTTTATTAATTTAAGTATTATTATATACATTTAGAATATAATACAAATTGTAGAAAGAAAAGTGGACTTGATATCATTAGCATTCATTTATGTTCTAGTAAGAAAGAAATGACTAAGAAATCTGAGCAAACCAAATTATTTTTATGAATGCCTAGGCAATAATCTTATTTTCCTTTTAATTACAAAAATGACTTTATTTAAAAATTTTTCTAGAGTGAGATAGGTGGGAAAATTATTTAAGATAATTAAATAAATGGAATAGGAGAAAATGAAAGTATTTGGATGTGGACAAGTAAATTGCAGTTTTCTGTTTACAAGAAATCAATTTTTAAAAAAATAAGTGGAGACCAAGAATTTTCTGAGATTGAGTTACAGTTATTGGTTACGTTTTATTTTGAAGTATTATTGACACTGAGGATTTTTATGTCATTTTTCTACAAAAAAATGTAGTGTATAAATATAGCAGGATTGTCTAACGGGAAGAATACAAGAAAGGAAGGAAGAGAAGGCAAGGTGAAGAATGAACAATATAAGAAATTTGCTAAAGGCTTCAGTTGTTCATGTTTCATATAGTTACTGACAGAACAACAATATTTGGTGATTGCTGTCTGTTTCATACTGTATTTATTTCATCTTCCAGTTGTTCGTAGTTCCAAAGAAGAGAATGGTATACCTAGGACTGATCTTGGGTTTGGAGTCAATTCTCCATAGTTCCAAAATATGCATGCTATACTCTTACCTGGTGTCTCTAATTCCTAAATGAGCTATATTATTACTTCCATAGTGTTAGATGAATACAAAGTCACATTCACTAATATGGTGGATCTGTTATTTTTTTCTATACCTATTAAATCAATTTTGTTTCTAGTGATTTAGAAAAGTAAATATTTAATTTTGGTTTCCTTCTGGATCAATTCAGATTAAATAATATGGGATCTGCCTAGTATGGGCAAAAATCCATTTAAAAAGAATATGATGTTATCTTAATCATTAAAAATTTGTCATTTGAAGCTCTATTTGAAAGGTCTGGGAAGAAGCTGAGAACAAGAAAAAGTCAATCCCCTTTTTCAGACATTCTTGTGTTTCAGGTAGCTCAGAGAGGGAACTGAGTGATTTAATTGTCTGGATGGCACAGCAAGAGATCCTCTGAAGCTTTAGTGAGCTTGGCTCTGTGGCATCTTGCTTCTCTTTCACAAAAAACAGACTCTTTGGCTGCCTAGCAGGGAGATTTAGTAAGCATGGATATAAGAGGCTAACAAAGAAAAAATGCTGTTATTTATTATTCACTAATCTCCCAGGGTTTGATGCCACTTGGAGTGAGTAGACTTCCAAATGAGATATTTAACTCTCAAGATTCAGCCCAGGTTAAAAAAATGAAAACAAACTAGATGATCAAATTCATGCAGGACAAAATATAGGAAATTTCTATAGTAGTAGCCACTATAATGAGCCTCTATATAATTCCTTAATTTCTGGATATGGATAAACATATCCTTAGTTACTAATTCTATGAACATAGATTACAAATCAGAACCTTGGAACTGGGAAAGACCTAAGATGTATTCTATCTGCTTCAAACCCCCATTTTGGGGTAGGTAAGAAACTAAAGGATTTCATGACACAGGGAAAGGAGTACTGATTCTAGACTCAGAGGACCTGGATTCAAATCTTACCTCTGAAGGATTATTACACTACCTCTATAAAATAAGGTAAATTGGTTTGGATGGCTTCCAAGGCTCCTTCAAGCTATATAACTATACACCTATGCCTTTATTAAGTGCAGAATTAAAATCAGTAATCTATTTTCAATGGACACAAGATAAGTAGTACATTGCCACTTAACTTTAGTAAAATCAAAATTTCCTGCTTACTGATGATAGTAACTGTTTTACTTAATTGCTTCCTTTGTTTTTATACCTCTGTTTCCTCTTCTACTTTATAGACAGCCTGAAATTCAATAAGAAAGCAATTTGAGTACAACATTTAACTACCTTCCTTTACCACGGAAAATTTAGGAGACAGCTCTTCAGAATTAAATTCTTTGCTTTAGTTTTTTTTAATCACATTAAATGTTTCCAGCATGAATCAGAGGGATTTGATAGAAATTATACTAATTTTCGGTCCCCCCCAAATCAACATAACAATATAAATTCATTATCCTGCTTAACTAAAAATGACATTTATTTAGTTACTCATTTAATCATTTATTTGTCTACCTATCTTTTTACTTATTTATTTGTTTGTTCATGCCCTTATTTATTACTTTATTTATTTGTTGACTTGATTAATTACTTACTTTCATTGATCCCTTTGTTTTATTTCAGTCTTTTCTGGGTATAACTAACTTCTTTCTCCCTTATTCCCACTGCTCTCACCTGCACTCTGCAGGCTTCTGTAGCACCAATCATGGTCACACACCTGAGGACTGCTGCTATGAATAATTTCAAGGGGCTAATCACATAGTTTAATGAACTTCAACTCTTTCTTCAACAATAAACTAAACATTGTTCAATAAAGTAAAGTACCCCATTCATAGCAACATCTTTAAACATTACCAAGTGTCCAAGTAAAGTCCACACCATCCACCCTTAAGTCTCACTCAGTAAGAACAATCTTCTTAATCAACATCAAGGGTCCAAGTAAAGTCCCCTTTTATCTTAACTCAAGGTTGACTTCTAAGTCCCATGGCTCTTCCTCTGTGAGCAAACTCTCATCTGGATTCACACATAGGCAGCTCTCTGCTCCGGCTCCATGTCTCAGCTCAGGGAGACTACTCCTTTCAGCAGCTTCTGCCCCTAAGAAAACAAAGCTCAACAGCCCAACAGCAATACTGACACATACTATTAGCACCGTCATCTCAATTCATCTCCAAAGTCCAGAGGTCCTGTGTTAACAGCTCAGTTCACTTTAACCACTCTCAAAAGGGGCTAAGTCTCAAGGGTGTGTTTCTGTCCTACAGCTTTATTAGTTTTCAAAATTTGGAGGCTCCTTCAGCAAGTCTCTATCATCAGAGGTCTCCTCTCTCAGCCCTTAGTCTCAGCTCTCAGCTCTTTTCTTTTCAACACTGGCTCATCCCTTCAATGCTGGCTCTCTCTTTATGTACAGATCTACTCAGTATCTGATTGGGTAGAACTCACATGTATATGTCTGATTGGCTAGAGCCCACATGCACACCTGATTGGTTAAAACTCAATCCAGAAAAACAGCAATGACCCTACCTTGCTTGCTGTTACTGCTTATTTTGTGACAAAGAAAAACAATTAAGTCAGACAAACCCAAGCAGTAACAATGGCTTACAGTCTAAACAAGATTTTGAATTTATTGTCCCTTAACCTTGCCAGTGAAAGGAGAGTTATATATTTTATCATCTCTATTTTGTGCCATGATTAGTCATAACTATTGCATAACTGTCAACATTATTGTGGTTTTTGCTTACATCATTTTAGTTATCTGGTATATTATGTTTCAATTTAATTAATTACCAAGTCATCTCATGTAAGTCTTCCTATGTTTCTCTGAATTCTTGATATTTCTTGTAATGCGCTAACATTTTACAACATTTATATGCTATTTTGTAATCACTGGGGACTCACTTTGTTTTAAATTTTTCTGCTTGTGTGTACCAACACATCCATGTGCTGCTATGGATATAAGGCTACTTATTCTGTCCTCCACCTTCTTGCCATTTGAATTTTAAGGTTATGAACTGCTTAGTCACTTTTGAGGGTAATTGCAAATTATTTTTCAGAATGACTCGGTCAGATCATAGCTCCAAGAACAATGTGTTAGTGGTCCTATCTTCCAGTAGGCCCCTCAGTAATCTCATCTTAGCAATTTATCTGAATATGAGGTAAAATACCAAAGACATTTTGATTTTCATTTTAGAATTATTGATTTTGAACATTTTCATATTTTTAATGTATATAATTGCTTACTTTTTTTTGAGGACTGTTCAGACCCATTAATCACTTATATGTTGGACAATAGGCTTTTTTCTTACATATTTGGGTTAATTTCTTATGTATTTCAAATATCACACTTTTATCAGAGGTGATTATTGCAAATACTTTGAAGTCTTCCCATGTATATCCATAGATTTAGTAATGGAAAGAGCCTTAGACTTCATCCAGACCAAGTCTCTCATTCTACAGATGAGGAAACCAAGACCCAGGGAAGTTAACAGACTAGCAAGTCTGTAGCAAGTGCCAGAAGCAAGATGACTAGGTTATTCTAACTCTTTCCAATGTACTCTTTACATAAATAGGAGATATTTTTTTAGTTCTTATACTTCTTATAGTGCCTTATGTTCCTTATTTCATTTGATTCTCAGAAAAAAAAATCTAGAGGAAATGAAATATTTTAATTTCCATTTTATAGATGAAGAAACTGAGACTGAGTAGTATAATTATTTGCCTACAATAATAAAGCTAGTTAATAGAAGAAATGAGATTTGAACTTAGGTTTTTATCATCCAAATATGTTGCCATTTCTTTCTTTTCTAAAGTACACCACAGCTATGCCTCAGCTGGGAAATATTTTATCAGAAAATTGTGTCCACCTATAGTCTTTTATGAAGTTATAACATAATTATATCAATTAGAATTTTTCCATTATCTTACAGGTGTCATTAGTTATTTCTCTCTTGCTTTCTTTTGGATGGGATAATAGATAATTGAGAATAGTAAAGAGCATATTTCTTGTTTTTATTCAATCATTTTTCAGTTATGTACAACTCTTTGTGACCCCATTTGGAATTCTCATGGCAAAGATACTAGAGTGGTTTGATATCTCCTTTTCCAGCTCATTTTTATAGGCTAAGTGGCTTGCCCAGGGTCACACAGCTAGTAAGTGTCTGAGGCTATATCTGAAATCAGGAAGATGAGTCTCCCTAACTCCATTCCTGGTATAATAACCATTGCACTATCTAGCTGCTCATAAAGAACATTTGTAGTTTTCCAAATACAATTATAACAGTTAATAAATGGTTTGGTGCACAAAACAGTAAACAGAGTGAGAATGAAGTTCTGTGTTTACAAAACTGACTTGTCATTAAAGTTTTTTTTTTAAATAATATAAGTCTCTTTTGAATTTTGTCAACATAACATTGAATTAACAGCTTAATTTCCGATCCTTTTCCCAATTACAATCAAATTCATGATTTTTCCTTGCATAATGTGAAAAGAGACATTCTATGTTTGACCAAGCAGAGAAAACTGGGGTGTTTCATTAGAGATGCTTTTTCAAACTGATATCACTGTTCATTCATACGGAATCAAATAATCATAAGTTTGGAGCTAAAAGACATCATGCTTGCCATGTAGTCCAAATTTTTTATTTTACAGATGAAGAAAGGAAATCCTGAAAAGGCAAAATGACTCATAGGTACTTAAATGGTTACTGGCAAACTGGTACTTAAATAGTAAATAGTTACTGGCAAACCTGGAATTTAAACCCATATCATCTGAGTGAGTCATGAAGTGGTATTCTCTCCATAGTACTATGTGACAAAAAAGTCTATAATGATCTTGATAAGACCTTAAAAATAAGAAGGACAGCACACTATCATATTTGATGGTTTCAGTGCAAAGATGAGTGTCAGAGAAGAAGATGAAAAAATGTTAGAGAGCATCATTAAATAATAAGAAAAAAAGAGAGTTTTTCAAAACAACAGTTCTCAAACTTTTTGGTTTTATGACTCCACTATACTCTTAAAAATTGTTGAGGTCCTGCATCTCCAAAGACCCTTTATTTATGTGGATTATATCTATCACTATTTACCTTATTATAAATTATAATCTCATTATTATTATGAAGATATGTTTATATCATTGACCCTTAGAAAAGATTCTTGGGGATGTCTAAGGAATCTGGACCACACTTTGAGAACCAATAACCAGTAAGAATGATCAGTTGTAAAAGAGTTAGCTGCTCTAATCAGGGTAACAATCTAAGACAATTTGAAAAGAACCATGAAGAATAATGTTATCTACCTCCAGGGAGAATTGATGAATTCTGAATGCGGAATAAAATATATATTTTTTACTTTATTTTTCTCATTTTATTTTTGTCTGGTTTTTTTGCAGCATAGGTGAATATATTTTACATGACTTCCATGTATAATTGATATAAAATTACTTGTCTTCTCAAAATGGGGGAGACATTGAAGGGAGGGAGAAAGTTTAGAACTCATTTTTTAAAATGATTACTAAATTTTTACATGTAATTGGGAAATATTTAATGAAATAAAAAATATTTTGGAAAAGAAAACCAGTCACCTAAGGTTTTAAAGATTGTAACAGTGTCTTAAGCCTATATGCTGACCATGTCCTCCAAGAAGAAAGCTAGTAGGTACTATACATGATCAATATCAAAGAAAATCATAAGAAAATTCAATTTATTATATTTTAGTATATAGGAAATGATTGGTTAGTGATGTGTGGTCAAAGAATGATTTACACGAAACTAATTAAACTAAAACAAACTAAAACAAAGATCAAAATGAGAAGAGTATATAATTCCAAACTGAGGCAACTCTGATCTTATTAAAGACATTGTTGATGCTAGAAAATGGGAAAAAAGAAAGAAACATCAAGGCAACATAATGACATTTCCTATAGAAGTTTAGCTGATATAAATCAATTGCCACAAGGAGTTTGAAAGAATCTAGAAATCATCTTGCAAAAGCTTGCTCTCTTTGCAAAGCAGAAAAATATGGAATTTAAGAGTAATAATAGATTAAAATACAACCTCACTTGTGAAATAATACAAAAGAGGATGATGGAGGAATATGAATATAGAATTACTTCATAAAAAAGAAAAATGGATAAAAACACACAAGTCTCCAGGAAATTGAAGAAGAGATTAAACTAAGCCAGGTCATGACAAAAGCCTTTAAAAAAGAAAATGGAAGAAGGTTAATGACACTGCTAAAATGATGATTATACAGATCTTTAAATATTTTTCTAAGAAATTGTTTTCATTTTGAATTATTATGGAACTGGCATAGTTGGACACTTGGCATCACAGTCCCAATTGCTGGGCTCAAGGGAAGTGAAAGATGAGATCAGGAGAGCAGCTGGAATAGGTTAATTATACAAAGGAGATCTCTTCTGAAGGAGAAAAAATATTCAGATTGCTGAGGGAATTATTCTTAAGGTATCTGACAGATGGAATGATTCAAGTTGCTTGAGGAAAATCCAGAGTCTTTTACTTTATAATGTGGATATGTGATTTCATCAGTGCAGAAAACTTTTAATGAGGAAATTCCATCTACTAATATGGATCAATAATTCTTTTGTAACTTAGTCATAAAATGGGGCACAGAAAAGTTAGATAACTTGCCCAGGGTCACAAAAGAAAATGAGGGCCAGAAGCCAGACTTAAACCCAACTTAGGAAGACCTAAATCCAAATGGAGCCTTAGACAAGTACTAGCTACATGACCCTATACGAGTAGCTTAACCTCTATCTTCCTCATTTTCTTCAAGGATAAAATGGTTATCATAATAGTACCAACTGCACAGGACTGTTACGAGGCTCTATCAGATCAAATAAGATATTATTTGGAAAGTTTTTAAAAAAGTGGATGACACAAAGTAGGCACTTAAATGCCTGTTCCCTTTTCTCTAGACTGTTTTCTATTCCTAGGACACAATAAATTTCATTGATTTTATTACAAAAAAGATGATAAAATATTAATAATTTCACTCAAAAAGCTTACTTTACCAAATCTACATTTCCATAAAAATAATCCACATGTATATTGATGGATTGAAGAAGGATTGAGACTCGAACTGGTGGTTTTGCAATTGATCTTCCATAGGACTTTGTTACAGTTGCACAGTTGAGTGAAGGATGGAGAGAATAATTATCTCCCTTTCCTTATTTTTATTGTTGTTGATTATAATGAAGCATTTGATTTAGTTATGTAAAATGTTGCCTAAAAGCTGCTCTTCTGTCAAGGCATCTGTTACATCCCCAAATCATACACGATTTTCTTAAAAATATTACAAGACAAATTTGTTCAGAAATATTAAGTGAGGCACAAAATAGACAGAAATATTTTCTCTAAAGTCCTTGCCACTGTCATGATAAAGTTCCCTAAAAATTATTCCAGCTTAAAAAGACCAGGCTCTCACATTGCATTCTGGGCCATCTCTAGTCTCCTGATGAATATCTGGTCACTGGATCCAGATGGCTCAGGAGGAGAAAGTGCAGTTGCTGACCTTGCACATCCCTCCCCCACTCAAAACAAGGTCAAATGCAAGCCATGTCAGCATTTCACTGATGTCATGGTCCTCTTTGAAAAACAAGGACAAACATAACCCTTGAGTAGACCAAGCTACCTGAATGATGACCCAGCTAAATGGGTAACTCAGCTCTTCCTCTCCCTCTCCCTTTCCTTCTCCTCTCCAAAGGAATCAAAATTTTGGTGGCCAGAAGCTGCCTAGTTAACTTGGGGTTTACTGGCTAGATTTCTTCCTCCTCTCCTCTCCTTTCCTCTCCTTTCCTCTCCTATCCTCTCCTTTCCTCTCCTTTCCTCTCCTTTCCTTCCCTTCCCTTCCCTTCCCTTCCCTTCCCTTCCCTTCCCTTCCCTTCCCTTCCCTTTTCCTCCCTTTTCCTCCCTCCCTTCTTTCCTTCCTTCCTTCCTTCCTTCCTTCCTTCCTTCCTTCCTTCCTTCCTTCCTTCCTTCCTTCCTTCCTTCCTTCCTTCCTTCCTTCCTTCCTTTCTTCCTTCCTTCTTTTCATTCTTTCTTAAAACCTTTAACACAGTTCACTGTGAAGCCCATAGATTGGACCATAATAGCTCCCTCTCCAAGCTCCACTTTGTGGCTACTTTTTGAACCTCTTGACTTAGAGCGAATCTCGATGGTAACTGTTTCTCCTTGGAACAGCAACCCTGAGCACCTTGCCCTCTCAGGTTGATTTATCTTTTTCTTTTTCTAATTAAAGGGACCATCCCTGATTACTTCTTTTTTCCCTTGAATACTTCTTAAAGAGGTCTATTCATTGAAGGGACATTACCTCATTCTAAGTGAGTATCTGAAAAGGCCTTAACCTAAAAAGATCAGCATCTCTCACTGCATCCTGGGACATATCCAGTCATCCTGATGAATATTTAGTCACTGGATCCAGAAGATTCTGGAGGAGAAAGTGAGACTGGTGACCTGCACAGCCCTCCCTCACTCAAATCAAAGTCAACTGCAAGCCATGTCATCATTTCCCTGATGTCATGGTCCTTTTTTTTTTTTAAATTATTAATTAATTTATTTATTTCACTTTTAACATTCATTTTCACAGAATTTTTGGGCTCCAAATTTTCTCCCGCCTTGTCCACTCTCCCACCCCAAAACACCGAGCATTCCAATTGCCCCCATCACCACTCCGCTCTCTCCTCCATCATTCCTCTCTGCCCTTGTCTCCATCCTCTCCTCTGTCCTGTTGGGCCAAATAACTTTCTATACCCCTTTACCTGTATTTCTTATTTCCTAGCGGCAAGAACAGTACTTGACAGTTATTCCTAAAACTTTGAGTTCCAACTTCTTTTCCTCCCTCCCTCCTCTCCCCCTCCCTTTGGAAGGCAAGCAATTCAATATAGGCCAAATCTGTGTAGTTTTGCAAATGACTTCCATAATAGTCGTGTTGTATAAGACTAACTATATTTCCCTCCATCCTATCCTGCTTCCAATTACTTCTATGCCCTCCTTTCCATCGTCCCCCCCACCCTGTTTATCTGCTTGTCCCCCACCTTCCTGTATTGTAAGATAGGTTTTCATACCAAAATGAGTGTGCATTTTATTCCTTCCTTTAGTGGAATGTGATGAGAGTAAACTTCATGTTTTTCTCTCACCTCCCCTCTTTTTCCCCAAACTAAAAAAATCTTTTGCTTGCCTCTTTTATGGGAGATAATTTGCCCCATTCCATTTCTCCCTTTCTCCTCCCATATATTTCTCTCTCACTGATTGATTTCATTTTTTTTTTTAAGATATGATCCCATCCTATTCAATTCACTCTGCGCACTCTGTCTCTATGAGTGTGTGCGTGAGCATGTGTGTGTGTAATCCCACCAAGTACCCAGATACTGAATAGTTTCAAGAGTTACTAATATTGTCTTTCCATGTAGGGATGTAAACAGTTCAACTTTTATAAGTCCCTTATGACTTCTCTTTGCTGTTTACCTTTTCATGCTTCTCTTCATTCTTGTGTTTGAAAGTCAAATTTTCTTTTTAGCTCTGGTATTTTCATCAAGAATGCTTGAAAGTCCTCTATTTCATTGAAAGACCAATTTTCCCCTGAAGTATTATACTCAGTTTTTCTGGGTAGGTGATTCTTGGTTTTAGTCCTAGTTCCTTTGACTTCTGGAATATCCTATTCCATGCCCTTCGATCCCTTAATGTAGAAGCTGCTAGATCTTGTGTTATCCTGATTGTATTTCCACAGTACTTGAATTGTTTCTTTCTAGCTGCTTGCAATATTTTCTCCTTGACCAGGGAATAATGGAATTTGGCTACAATATTCCTAGGACCTTCTCTTTTTGGATCTTTTTCAGGTGGTGATTGGTGGATTCTTTCAATATTTATTTTGCCCTCTGGTTCTAGAATCTCAGGGCAGTTTTCCTTGATAATTTCATGAAAGGTGATGTCTAGGCTCTTTTTTTGATCATGGCTTTCAGGTAGGCCCATAATTTTTAAATTGTCTCTCCTGGATCTATTTTCCAGGTCAGTTGTTTTTTCAATGAGATATTTCACATTATCTTCCATTTTTTTCATTCTTTTGGTTTTGTTTTGTGATTTCTTGGTTTCTCATAAAGTCACTAGCCTCCATCTGTTCCATTCTAATTTTGAAAGAACTATTTTCTTCAGTGAACTTTTGAATCTCCTTTTCCATTTGGCTAATTCTGCTTTTGAAAGCATTCTTCTTCTCATTGGCTTCTTGAACCTCCTTTGCCAATTGAGTTAGCTTATTTTTCAGGGTGTTATTTTCTTCAGCATTTTTTTGGGTCTCCTTTAGCGGGGTGCTGATCTGTTGTTCATACTTTGCTTGCAAGTCTTTTATTGTTCTTCCCAGTTTTTCTTCCACCTCTCTAACATAATTTTGATAATTTTTTGAGCTCTTTATGACCTTTTCCCAGAACTGATCCCATTGAGTGGGCTGGGATGTAGAAGCACTGACTTCCGTGTCTTCCCCTGATGGTGAGCACTGCTCTTCCTCATCAGAAGGGAGGGGAGGAGAAACCTGCTCACCAAGAAAGTAACCCTCTATAATCTTGGTTTTTTTTTCCCTTTTCTGGGCATTTTCCCAGCCAGTGACTTGAGCTCTGAATATTCTCCTGACACCCACTTCGCCTCCTGATCCTCCCAGCCAGCGCTTGGGGTCTGAGACTCAAATGCTGCTTCCCAGTCTCAGGGCTTTGGGTGGGGGCAGGGCTGCTATTCAGTGTGAGATTATGTTCAGGTGCTCAGGGGGGGGCAGGGCCACCTCACAGGCTCAGTTCCCTCAGGGGTTTTGTGCAGAGACCTTCAACAATGGATCCGGGCTCCTGCCTGTTTGGGGAGCCCCAGTCTGCTCCCGCCTCAGCTGTTGCCTCCCGAGGGGGCCTGAGTATAGGGGCACCCCACTCCCCTCTCGATGCACCAAAGAGACCTTCTCACCGACCCCGTCACCTGTGGGTGGAGGGACCCGCGAGGCCGCTGGAGATCCTGTCCCTGAAGTCCACTCGGATCTTCTCCTCTCAGTGCCGGGGCCGGGGCAGGGCTGGGCTGGGCTTCACTTCCGCAGCGTGACGGACCTTTTGCGAGAGGTTTGCAGGTCCCTCTGTAACAGAAATCTTATCCGCTCTGCTGTTATGTGGCTTCTCCTGCTCCCAAATTTATTGGCAGCTCTTAACTACAGATATTTTATGGGCTGTGGGTTTGGAGCTAGCGTATTTGTGTGTTTCTACTCCGCCATCTTGGCTCCGCCCCGCCCTGTCATGGTCCTTTTTCAAAATGAAGGACAAACATAATAACCTCTAAATGGAGTTATAGTTATAGAAAACATTGTGCTGATTGCTTTAAGCCTCTGAACATTATAAAACTTCTAACATAGAATCTACAATCATGCAGAATAATTCTTCCTAATTTTCCAGACAAGAAGGGGTGAAAATCATTTTGAAAAAAAAAATGCCTTATTGCTTGGAAAATTATATGCAAATAGAAGAAAAATCTATGCAATTTTTTCCCTCCCTCAATGTACAGATAGGTAATGAATAGGACCAATAATTAAACAGAAAATGAGTAGGCTCTATTGTCTATGATAAATAGCATGGTGCATTCAATAATCTAAAGTTTCTTGCTGACAGAGGTGCAAATTTTAATTGCAATAGACTTCTGAGGATGACTACAGCTGTGAAACATGGAATATTATAGTCATGGAAAATCAAAGTTGAGAGATCTGCAAAAGACAATGGAGTAGACCTGAACAGGTGATAGTATGTTACCAACAAAGATTTCACAAATGGAGATGTATAACAGATGCCACCATCTTTTATCCTGTCAGAAGCAGCTGATGGCATTGTGAATAGGGTGGTAGGCTGAGAATCAGCAAGCTCTAAATTTGAATTAGGACTTGGATATGACTCCATGAAAGTTACTTAACTCTTGTTTCCCTCAGTTTCCTAAACTTTAATATGTGGATAATATTATCATCTACCTCTTAGGGTTGTCATAAGAGTAAGATGAAAAAAATATTGTAAAAAATAAAAAAAGAATCTTAGCATAATACCTTGTACATAACAGATACTATATAAATGTTTATTCCCTTTTTCCCTTACCTCATCATCAAACTATAGGGCCAGCAAAAGGGATAGGCTGGTTATGTAACAAGAGCAGAGGGTGACTGATGGATACCATGTACTTCAGTCATGTCCATACAATGCCAAAAGATCTAGAAGAATTCACCCAAAATGTTGAGTGGATGTACTCTCTATGGAAAGATACAGATAAGAGTTGCATAGAATTAGAAAGGACAGATAAGATGCAGATGGCTCAGTTTGGGGGAGTACCCACATTATTGAGGTTCCATGTCCATCACATCACTTATATATGAAGGTTATAAGCTAATAAATTGATAATCTCTTTTTACTTTTTCCTGTCAGTATATGGATCTCTTTCTCCCCTGGAACATCGTATGTAGTTTGCCATGCAGTTCAATCTGTTGGTAATATTTTCTAGGAAATTTATTTTGACCTCATCCATGTTCCCCAGTTCGTTGCTGTCAACAGCATTTCCACTCTCACCTACTCATATTTTTTGCAACCAAGATGTCACCTTTGATGTTTTCTTTTTTCCTCCCAGGTCCTTCATATTCAGACCATTTCCAAACATGACAGCTTTTTCATACATAGTACCTAACAATCTGCCAATTCCCATCTTTTTCCACTGCTAAAATGTTTGAGTATGTGATTTGTTATATCACTATTGCTAAGGACCTTAATCAGAAACAGAACATACCAAGGTTACCTTCTATACCATGGTAGCCAAAGATTTTTTTTCAGTACTCCCCCCCATAAAGATGCAACATAATTTTAAAAGGAAGCAATGAAAGGAAAAGTAATAGATCAAAACCACTTTTTTTTGTTGTTAATGATGCCTAGCTAATACAGTTTTCCCCCTGACTAAACCAGTATCTTGCTTGAATTTGTATAGTACATTAATCATCTTAAGAATGAGTTCATTTTTTCTTTGTTGATACCTTCCTTTCTTATTTGTATATTTCCATTGTGCTCTAAATATACTACTACTTCAATTTTTGACTAAATTTCTGTCTGTCATTCTCTAGTTTCTGTCCTTTGTCTCAACTTCATTTTTATTTCCTCTTCTTTCTCTGCTTTTTTTGCTGTCTACCCAACACTTTGAATGATTTGAAAATTAAGATTTATCAAGCTGCCAAGGTATCACTTTAATAGTCAAAATTTGACGAGCTTTACCTCCAGAAGCTAAAATGATCAACTTTCCGTGTGTGTGTGTGTGTGTGTGTGTGTGTGTGTGTGTGTGTGTGTATACATATATAAAATATAATAGAATGTTAGTTTTCTGACAGTGGAGACTTCTTTTTAAAATGTATTTGTTTACAGAGCATTGTTTAAGGAATATTTGTTGAATTGAATGCTATTGTGTCAAAAGCTATTTGAGAGAGGATGTATATAATAGAATATTCACTGTGGAAAAGCAGTGTAAACTTTTCCTTTTGTTATGCAATTATTCAATCATGCTATTAAGGGCATTAGTTAGCTTGGAGTAATTATAGGATTTTATAAGTGTCATGGGTCTCTATGGTTATGTTTATTGGGGGAGGAACAATTCTAGCTAAAGTTTCTTTTCCAAACCCAGATCATCCATCTAAGTACTTACTATGTACCAGGAACTGTGCTAATCACTGGAAGGATGAATAGAAATAAAAAGAAAGGCCCTCCTTCTCTGAAGAGACATATGCTATAGGGGAGAAGAACACATAAAAGGAGACTGAAAAGTTGAAGATGGGGATGAGAAGTCTGGAGCCAGTCATCCCAGGAGAGGAGCAAGGAGTGAGTAGGGCTGACCTAGACTCTTCCTCCAGGTCTTGGAAGAAATTAACCAATTAAAGGAGGAGTCTTTATGGGTGGGGGAATAATCTGGGGTGAGAAGGCTTTACAGACAAAAAAAAAATCTTCCATGATTAGAAGGGTGCTGGGACATGGTAGAGAAGTTAGGAAAATCAAGAGGGAGCAGAAAAAGAGGATGAGTTCCTGCCAGTGTTTGTTTGTTGTTCTTGTAGTCATATGCTATGTGTATTTTTAGAAGATAAGTTTAGCATAGAGCAGTTTTTGTAATCACAAAACTATTATATGCATGCTTTCACTTCATTTGCCTATTATAACATTATCTGACATAACACAATTATACTTTTATTTATTATTTATTATTATTTATTTATTAAGTCAGGATTCTCGTGATTAGAACTCCATTGCTACTCACTGTAAAAATAAAATACTCTGTTCTAGAAAATAATTTTTAGTGTAAAAAATGTCCATAATCACACTCAAAAATACAAGAAAATATTTGTATAGGTTTTAAGAAGACTAAATTATATTTATCTTATATAGAATATTTTGAAGTCCAAAGGAAAATCTGCCATATCTATAACTAAGATGTAAATGCCATTTAATTTCCATGAGAGGACACTGTCTCTATTTCTCTTTCTTTAAATAAAAATTTGATGTGGATGAGAAGCGTGTATGTGTACACACACAAGGTTGTTCAGTTGTTTTAGTTCTGTCCACCTCCTTGTGACCATGTTTTAAGAAATATATGCAAAACAATTTCTTCACAATCACCCTAGGAGATAATTAGCTCATTATGGTATCATAAACCCTATTTTACAGATGAAGAAACTGAGGGTCAAAGATTTAAAGTGACTTTACTGAGCTTATACAGATAATGTGTCAGAGATGGGATTAACCTTTGTCTTTCTGACTTCGTCTATTGCTTTTTACATTGCCCAAATGCTGCTTCTTCCCAAGTTTAAAATTAACTGTTTAGAAAACTACAGTGTCTTCCAGATCACCAGAGTATGCATCATCTATTAAATTAATGTTTAACTGCATTGTCACTGTCAGTTATGCATTATAGAGATTTAATATTTTTTTGCATTGAATAGCCAGGCATGTTTACATATGTAATAAATATTTATATGTGCCTAAATTTAATTATGCTTATGGTAATTTTATATTTTAAACTGGATTGACTCACTGTATGGAATTCAAAAAAAATCAAGGGATCTAGAGTGCACTCTATACTTTGAAATGCCTTTAACCTAAGTACATGTCAGAAAAAATTTTCCCAATTCACAATAATGACTAGCATTTTGACATAATGCTTTTTTATGGATTGTATCTAGTTTTATCAATGATAAAATAGTGAAAGGTAGTTCATAAAGGTTTTGTTGACCCCATTATACAGATAAGGAAACTGAGTCTCACAAAATTTAAGTGATTTTTTGAAGGTCAGCTACTAAGTGTCACTGGAAAGATTTGAACTCAAGGATTCCTGGATCTAAATGCTCCTTTCCATTATATTACACTACCTCTCAATAAAGCTTCATGTTACTTGCTTTCTTTTTGTCTTAGATGTGAATTTTCTCAGATGTCAGGAGCTAAAGATTCTCACATTCACTCAGTGCCAGAATTTCCATGAAGCAGAAATATGTCTGTGGCTTATCTAAAGTTAATCTCTCCTCCAGGTCAAGAGACAGAGGTGACCTAGCTTGGCAGGGACAGGGATTGGAAAGAGTTTGATGCCACTAAAAGTGAAATTTTACAAAGGCCTCAAGAAGTAAATGCATATAGGACAAGTTCAAGCATTTCTCCTCTCCTCAGTAATAGAAAAGAATTATTCCAAGAGTCATCTCCTTGGAAAGCTTATATAAGCAGCATTTGTACCACTGCATGCTTAATATATGTATATATATTTCTTGGAGAAGATGTCAGCTAGACCTTTGAAGGTATTCAAATGATAGATGAAGATGAGCTTGTCGATTTGTGAATTTAAGAAATTCTATGTTCAACAATGTGTTTTCTCCCCCATTCTGTGTTCTTCCACTTCTCTCCAACCCATCTTTGTTGTCAGAAGGATAATGCTGCTAAGGTGAAATGTAGGCTAAGAGCCTTTGGGTGAGGGAGGGAGGAGATTATTATTTTCCACTTGTAAGGCAAGATGTGTGCAGAGAACACAAAAAGACAGGGAACACTTAAAACAAGATTAAGTGAGGGGCTCAGCAAAATAGTACTTTTAAGTTGGAGAGAATATTAAAAATAATAGGCATGTTATAATGTCCTTTATTTTTCAGAAAAGCAAAAAAAGACCCATAGAATTGTAGTAGCAAAAGTTTTTAATCTTTGTGTGCATGTGTGTGTGCGCGTGCACTATGGAGCCCTTCTCAGGAAGAAAAAATCGTAATAGAAGGAAATGGTAAATTTTAGTTAGAGATTAATGAAAATAAAAATAATTTTTCCCATACAAGTTCATGAACCGCTGACATCTATTCATGGCCCCCAACAGATCTATGGACCCTCTACATTTAGAGGAACTTGCCCAGAATCATGCATTTGTTAATGGCTGTCAGGACTCTAATTCAGGATTCTAAGCTTCCAGGCCATTGTTTCTTCCACTTCATACTGTTGCTATGGAAATGTTGATGTGTTGTACTGCTGCAACAGCTGCTATTGTTACTAATTAAATCAGTTCATTAATAATCATGGATTTCTTTGATAGTTAACAGCAACAAAACTTGGTTCACAAATCTGGGATAGGACCACATGTGGTATTGCTTAACTATATTCACTACTACTTCTGGTATCAATGCTCCCTTATCATACAACCAGAGTCAATCAATCTTCCAATTATGTGCACAGAGAACTCACCAAAATTATTACAGGGCCAGCATTTGCAGCGAACTGAAGTAGTTCACTTTCATAAATTGTTGTCTTTCTAGACTTTAGACTATTAATCTGGCACATGTTTCTGATGACTGGTTAATATTTAAGTTATGTTCTAAGAAGTCATATGGGGACTTAAATGGTAAGAGAACAATCAGAAACCCAAACCAATGGGAAGTAATTTATTCAATTTTTACTGAAAATTTTGAATACAGAATTCTTAATTAATAATTAATTCACCTTAACACTTTGAGAGAGTAGATTCATAGTATACTAGTACTGAAAAAGATTTCATAGATTATTTTCTTTTCCAACACACTCAGATTACAGATGAACAATTAAGGTCAAGAAGAATGAAATCATTTGTCCCAAGTTACACGTTGAAAGAAATGAGAATTCAACCTACTTATTCTCACTATCAGTTCAATATTCTTTATATTCCATCAAGTCATCTTTCAACAGAGCATTCTTGAAGATGTCTTGAAATTAATTCATTATTCCCTAAGGTTTAAAATCAAATAAGAGATATTCCCATTTTTTTGTGTCCCTTCATTTATTACTGCAATTGGTTGGAAAACCATTTTTACGTCTCCTACCTGCTGAAAACGTGAAGTACTTTCAATTCCTAGAACTTACCAGCCCACCTGAATGACGTATGGTATTATATGGGTGTACATAACAATATTCTTATGCTTTAGAGAATTCATAAATGTCAGAACTTCTTTTACTAGTGCAGACCATGGGGCGTCTTCACTCATCCAATGTGATCTGTATCTATGTTGCTCTGCTAGTCCTCCATGGAAGATGCATCTAATATCTTCCTCTAATTCCTTTAAGATTTTATGGATGCCAGTGCAGAACTTTCTGTTTATTAGACAGTCTTTCCTCTTGGTAGATGACTACATGTCCTTGATGTCTTTTATAGCACTTCTCTCAATAAATCAGTCATCTGTGATAATATGCTAACTCATACTTGTTCTATATGTTTCCATTGCCCTTTGGGTCATTTGCAGTACTGATACTTCTAAAATCCTTACGTTCCGTGATTCACAGTCATATAGTATGACTGTGAGACTATCTATCTATCTATCTATCTATCTATCTATCTATCTATCTATCTATCTATCTATCTATCTGTCTGTCTGTCTGTCTGTCTGTCTGTCTGTCTGTCTGTCTGTCTGTCTGACTGACTGTCTGTCTGTCTGTCAATCTACCTAACACCCATTTGTTTTTTAAAATAAACTTGGGTGGGAGCAAGCAGCTTGGGAACATTAAAAATGCTGCCCAGCTTCCCAAATGTGATCTAGCCTGATCTCTGATCCATGAAACAGATGTGTGTGTATAGAAAAGGACAATTTAATTTTATCACCTGTTTATGTGGAATGATACAGTTAGTGCTTTCTGTTTTCATAGCAACCAAGTGTTTAAACTGAGAAATAGGCCTTAAATGTTTATAAATATAAATGAATTAATCATCACAGATGCAAGTAACTTGAACATTTTTCCCCCAGAGGAGGTGGAAGAAGAATAGGGAGAAGAGGTCGGTGCTATCTGTCTTAAATTGGCTTTCATGAGGGAACCAATGACTCATACCTTTTCAACTTTTCAGTGTGTATCTTAGACAGTGACAGTGATGGATGACCACTTTGTCAGGCTACGTTCTCTGTGGCATAATCTTGGCATCAGATGCTGAAAAACTTTTATCCTTCTCCTCCTAGCAAAGTTTTTAAAAAGGGAGCATATTAGGTGTTTCAATCAATATCTCCCCCTTTCCTCCATATTAGCATATTAATTTTGGTACTATTGAAGGCCAAAGCAGTGATATATGAACTGGTTCTTCCAGATTTCCAAGTTATGCTGTAGTCTAAGTGTATACAAATTGGAATATAGTACTTTTTAGCACACTGGAAAAGCAACAAAACTGAATAGACCCTAATGTCAGTTTATTCATACTAAACTAGAATGAGAAATGCTTACCATTAAGTCAAGAAGGCAGTCAGACATTGGGAGAAGTTCATTGGCTATAACATCATATGTTGGTAGGATTATCCATATGGAATTCTCTCTCTTCCTTCTCTAGCGATTCCACTGTCAGAATTATTTGACTTTGATGACAGGCCTCACCCAAGTGGTTGTCCAGATCTGTAATTTTCTTATTGAATTTGATTCTATAAGATAACTTAAATCTGATGTTGTCCTTTTAAATGGACTTTTGTGAGATAAGGAAAATGTTTAGTTTTCTGTTACATGCAACCTAATTACTCTGTATATGTCTTTACAGAGAGAAATAAAAAAGATGGAAAGCAATGAGATGATAGGCATCTCTGTGTTTCCTTTCCTTGTTTGTCTCTTCCTGTAGTGTAAGAAGAATAATAGTTCCTGAATCTTTGGACATATTTTGGGAGAAAGAGAAAGTGGGTTAATGTGGCTTGTTTCTATATCATTCCATAAAACTGGAATGTAGAACTGGCAAGATGGGCCTAAAAATATGTAAAGTGTTCTCACTAGTGTTAACTAATCATTTTTTTATTTCTTTGGTTTTAAATTTCTTTGGTTTTAAATTAATTTTAAAAGAAAGGTCAAAAGGATGGAAGCTTGAGAGGGATAAGGCATATATTTAGAAATGAATGTGATATATGTATAATCAAGATGGAGTAATAAATAAAATGAAAGAAAAAAAACAAGTTATTTCATCTAAAAGTCTCTTTAGCTAACTTTCAATAAACCTGCTTGATAACTCCAAAAATATAAATGTGTTGCTAAATAACTTCAAATGTGTTCAGTTGACCTCAGCTTTATATTTACTAGAGGAAGGCTTAGAAGACCAGATTTTAAAAACTCAAATGATATTGAGGAGAATATATATTTCTGGCATCAAGAGTCCCCCATATGATATGATTCAGATACAGGCCACTCTCACATCTCACACAAGATGACTAGAGCCAGGACAATTGGGGACCCAAGCAAAGGCCTCATGCAGCTCTGATCAAAGCCAAAGCTATCACACTGAATGACAGATGGACCAGGGTTGCGGACACCAACCCTGGCTCAGAGGTAAATGCATGCTTAATCTGTGAGGTATCCCGGGATGTTCTTTATCACCCATGTTGGAGTATAACTACTTAGTAATTTCCACAAATGAATTTAATCCAGTTCATAGAGATCCATACCTACCACCAAACCTCTGTGCTTTCCAATCCCAATCCCAAGTCTCCTCTCCTTTGGAGGAACACGTGTTAAGACACAGCAGCTAGTCAGTCATCAAACAAATACTTACTATGTACTATACACTGTGCTAAGTGCTTCTTCCATCATTGTAAAGACTCAGAACTTAAAGGCACCAGTCAACTGGGTACCTCCTTTATCTTTAAGTTAGCCAATTTATATCTTATGCTACTCTAATCTCCTTGATTCAGAATCTCTACTTCTTTTTGCTACCTTTGCTCATACTCTTCTTTTTAACCTCCTCCTTCACACCTGTTTTTTTCTCCCTCTGCTCTGTGTTTTAACTAAACATTCTGGAAACTTAGTCTCTTTAGTCGTTAAACAGGCTTCCTTTCTGTCTCTGATCACTTTTTTCCCTTGATTTGATCTTTTTTGCATTCATGAAAACCTGGCTTTCTCCAGAAGAAAGTGTATCCTTGTTTACCCTTTTCAGTTTTGAGGAATTCTTTTCTCATACCACTTGCATGCTGGTCCAGGAGTGAGAATGAGAAGGAAGAAGTAGGATAACTCTTTCTTCTGGCTCATAGTGTCAGAGGTCTGAGAAAATAATCCTCTAGTATGAAAGCAGGTAGCAAAGACTCCACGGACAATCGTCTGAGACTGTTAAGTTTCATTGTCTATATCTCTATAAGGACGTTGTTTCCTCATACCAAATGAAGTGACTGGGCTGCCAACACCCACACTCCCGCACTCACATTCATTCACACATATGCACAGCACCTCCACAAACACCACCCATGAACACCAAAATATAACAAAGTCACAGATTTTTCTATTGCTTTTTTGTAATAACATTTGTCATGGAAAAAAAGTATCTCCCAATGCTTTGCCCATAATAGTACATTGAAATGGTTGTTGGATTTAATTGAACTGGACTGAATTGAAATAAAAGTCAAGCTTATGTTCCATCTAATACGTGGTTTTTCTAAGTGGTCTGTGTTTATTATGTGCAACACTAAAAGCAATAGGAAACAACTCCAATTTCCTTTCTACACCTTTAAAAAAGATTTCCCAAATTATTTTCAATTTTTGGCAATGATTGACATAAAGCAGTAACTTAGCTGCATAAAGTACAAAAGAGTCCTGTGGTTACGTTGTGCCTTTTATCTTCCTACAAAGAAGCATAATACTTAATAGTTAAGGAAATGGTGGCATTGAGGGACAGATTCACCAGCAAGATAATGATTCCTTTAAAAATAATCTATGATTAATTCAATGTAGGTAGGGATAAATCCATTTTTTTTAACAATGCAGATTTCTATCTGCTCTGCAATTTATAGTCTCAGAGTTGGTTGGGGCAGTAAGAAGCTAATTGACTTGTCTAGGATCACAAAGTCAGTATGTACCTGAGGCTGGACCAAAATTCACATCTTGCTAATTTTATTTTTTAGAATCCCATTTTATTTTCAGTTTCAAATTGACTCCCTCCATCAACTCCTTTTCCTACCTATTGAGAAGGCAAGAAATACAAAACCCTTTACAATTCATAGTTATGCAAAGCAAATTTACACATTAGCCATTCTCAAAAATAAATAAGTTGATAGATAAATAAAAATATGAATGAATGAATGAATGAATGCAAGGAAAAAAAGTACATTTCAATTTGCACCCTGACTCCATGAGTTTTCCTTCTAGAGGTAGATAGCATTTTTCATCATGAGATTTTTGAAATCGTGAGGGGTCATTGCGTTGATTAGCTACTTAGTCTTTCACAGTTGATTATCATATAATGTTGCGGTACTTTGTAGTCTTTCTAAGTTTAAGGCAAACTCTCTACTCCTGATGCTATACTGACTTTCTTTAATATTTCCATTATGGCAATTTTGTTGATAATGAAAGTCAGGAGATGAGAATAAAAAGCAACCCCAACTTTCCACTTTATTTGTTTAGTTTCTGAGATCATTTGTGCTCAAAGTACTCCTGTTTTATGGACTTTTATATTCTTGGTTTCATTTTAGAGGTAGAGGATGAATGGTGGAGGGTGGTTAGTTCACTGATAGATGTTTGAGTCCAGAAAACCAGTTTTCCAAGCCTTGAATGTATCTCATCAATTCTCTGAATGAGCTCTGATTTTCACCTGCTACTCAATGCCTGTTCAGAATGGGATTCAGTAAGATAGGCTTGTGCTGCTGGGAGACTCCCAAATGTCCTGAGAAGACCTGCCTGCAAAGATAATAATCCAGCTTGTGGCTAGAATGATTAACAGCTGTGAGTTATGACTTACAGTACTTACTTAAAATGTAAAAGTTTAGAAATCTATTTTTATAGCAGGCACTGAAGACAGAGTTATAACTGCTTTCCACCCTGTCCGCTGTGGCATTTCATAACTTGCCAAGTAATCATTTTCCCACCCAAACCCTTAATGTTTACTTTGCTAATGAAAACACTTTTCTTGGCCTTAGAATTTACTTTTCAAGCCTGACCCTATTAAATTTTGAGTCTTTTTTTCTATAGAATTTTTAGTAGCATCATTTTTCTTTGTATGAAACACCTACACGAAACCATTATATGATGAAGATCTGACTAAGGAGATTTAATTTGAATGTTAACACTTTTCTAGGAAATGTGAGAAGCTCTCTTGTGAATGTCTGTTGAACTGACTCCAGTTCTTTTCCTTACTGTCTCATCTCCAATTCCCATGAAGACCCTCCATCTCCTGACTTTAGGTGTTTTCACTGGTTGCCCCAAACGCCTGGAACCATCTTTCTCATCTGTCTCTTGGATTCCTTAGTTTCTTTCAATTCAGCTAGAATCTCATCTTCTCAAAGAAATCTTTCTTAATCTTACTCAAGTTGAATGTCTTCCCTTTAGTAATTATTTTCTATTTTGTTGGTATCTAATTTGTTAGTATATAATTATTTGCAGTCTCTCCTATTTTATTGTGAGACTCTTTAAGCCAGTGACTGTTTTTGCATCTTTGTATTCCTAGCACAGCATTATGCCTGGCACACAGTAGGCCTTTAATACATGTTTATCGACTGCCTAACTCTTTTAGCTTTCAATCCTCTAGCAGAAAAAGCTCTTTTGGATTTAGATGCAAGTCTCTCAATGATGTATTGCTGAAACTGACTTAGATAATGTAGTGAGGTTCAAATTTGAAGTTATCACTGGACAGAAGTACCAACTCCCCTATTCTGCAAGAAACTTTTCTAGGTTTTCCTTGAGGATGGTACCTTTCTTCAGAGACTGCTTCTAATTTATCTTTACATATCTTGTTTGTACAGAAGTGTTTGCATGCTGTCTCACCTATTAGATTGTAAACTTCTTGAGGGTAAGGATTATTTTTCCTTTCTTTGTATCATCAGCACTTAGAATGATGACATAAACACTTCTTGATTTGACTTGCAGAATGAAGGAAAGAAACCTTAATATTTATATGTTGGGTTCCTTTTTTTTCTCATTGTTTTGTAAATATTTCCTCTACTCCCATGGGGGTAGGATCAGGCTGTATTTTATACTGTTATTCACCTTCCAAGAATAATGAATGCTTCACATTTTGTAATTGATCTATAAGCATTTATCAAGTGCCTACTGTGTGCTAGACATTGTATTGGATGCTGAGAATACAGGATAAAAATAAAAAATCCCTACCCTTTAGTAGCTCACATTCTTATGGGAGAAGGGGACAGGGGAGATAAGTCCATATGTAAGAACATACAGAATAAAAATAATGTGAATAAATACAAATAAATATAAAGTAGTTAAATAATTCAGTGTTAGGTAAAATTAAATATAAGGGAGGATGGGAGGGAAAAGCACCAGCAATCAGGGGATGGGGGGAATCATGAAAAGTTTCATGGCTCTCCTTGAATGAATGTTTTAATAAAAAGGGGTACTTAAAATACCAGGCCATTTCTCCCCTAACTTACTTATGTTGGGTGTCATTTGTTTTACACTTTAAATCATAAATTTGCCTTTTGAAATCTAGCTTTGTGTTTGCTCTGTAATCCTTTGATCTCTTTGCAGTCCCTGGTTGAAGCTTTATTTTGGATATGGAAATTTTCTTAAGAGGTTGTGGCCTAAATAAGACCCCTTGGGATGAAAACAGAATACTGTTTCCTTCACTAGAAACGTAGATGACAGTGTTGTGATGGCTACCAGTCCCTGAACACAGTACTATGCTTTTAAATGGCTTTATAGACAAGAAGTTGCAATATTTGCACAGATGTATAAATGACTTTCAAAAACAATTGTTGCTGGTGTATTCCTTACTTTAGTAGATGGTATTGGTACTTAGTCAATTTCAGTCAATTAGTCTAATGAAGAATATATAGTAATTATGTATGTATATGTACTCAGTTTTTAGAATGCATTACTTAAAGTATGAATATACACAGAAATAATATTTTAAAAGACCAGTAAAATTTCTTACACAGGGTAACATTCACATATAGGCAAATCAATATGGGTGAAAATCAAGAGGAATAATTTTCAGCTTGAAAAATTGGCTTTTGAAGATGTCTCATGAAGAGTGGCAACAAAGTTAGGGAAGCAAGAACTGAAATTCTTTATGGCAAATAGAAACTGAAATAACTTTTAGATCCAAAAGGATTAATTTTACAATTCATTCGTTAGTGAACATAATGTCCAAAATTCACCCGTACTCACTTTATTGAAGCTTCCCACAGTGGTTTTAACAAGCACACATTCTTTGATGATGGACTAAAGACATTTACTTTCAAGCATAGAAAGTTATACTTTTACCCTACTTATTTCTTGTAAAGTTTTACTAGACTTCGTTTTGTTCTATTTGTTTTTTTTTCTTGATTTTAGTAAACCATACGTACACACTGTGGTTATAGAGTGGAAGGGCACTCTACATATCTTTTCAAAAATATCATCGGGTTCCCTGAAAACACAAAAGCTTCTACAAACACTGCTAAGTGAACTTGTTTGGATTTATGAGATAGTTGACAAACCAATAAGGTAAAATAAGAGATAAAAGTGAAACTCTAATAGAAGAAATGTAATTTTAAAAATAACTTGGAATTCTTTTCCTATAAACATACCAGGCTGTATAAATTTGCTTCAATTTCTAAAGTAGGAAAGTATGATATAGTGAATTTTGAAGTAGTTGTCAATAAATGTATGAATCATGTAATACACAGGACAAGTTTCTTAAGTTGTGTTTTTAGTTTTAGTTGAAAACACTTTGGGGTTTATATCAGACTATGTTGGTCTGATTTGGTTAATTTAGATCTTTCCACCCAAATGGACCAAGTAAACCAAACATATGGTTTGGTTGAGTCTTTATATTGTTAAATGCAAATTCTGGTTCTATCCATTGTATTTTATGTGACTGAAAATATTTTGATGACTCTTAGAGAAACACAAATTTTCCTTTCCATTTATTCTCTAGTTTGGTTATTTATTAGAATCTCATAGGTCAGGTCCTGGAATTTCTATTCAAATGTGATCCCCAACAATCTCATCTGGTTAAGAAACCATTTAATTACTTTCAATGAACTCTTATTAGAAGTCTGATTATATATCAAATATGTTGTTATGATAATTAGATATCCACATCTCATATCCCAAAGCTTAGAAGGACTAAGAAAAAGAGTAGTGTTAACTGTGATTCTAACAATGAAGTGGAAGTAAATAGTCTGAAGAGCGAGAGGCAGATCTATGATATTTTGCCCAAATCAAAAGAATAAGCTTTCAGTGAGGATATATAAGCTCCTCTTTTCCAATCCCATCTGATTAAAAAGTAACTGCAATATAATATGTATATACTGCCCTTAAGCATGTAAAACCCTTTCTTCTCAAAATCGTGTGTTAGCCTCCATATGAGGAAACTGAGACTAAGAGAGGTTGCTATGCTTTCATAATCAGTTTGTGTCTTTGTCAAAGAGCTGAGATTCAAACCCAAGAACCTTAACTTTGGGGCAACTAGGTGGCATAATGCTGGGCTGGAGTGCTGGGCCTAGAGTGAGAAAGACTCAACTTCCTGAGTTCAAACCTGGCCTCAGATACTTACTGGTTTTGTGACCCTGTCAAGTCCCTCAATCCTGTTTAATTCAGTTTCCTCGTCTATAAAACGAGTTGGAGAAGGAAATGGGAAACCACTTCAGTATCTTTACCACGAAAACCTCAAATGTGGTCATGAAGATTTGGACATGACTGTTATTGACAAATAACTCTAAGTCCACCGAGATCTTATAAAGTATAGTTATAACCTGTACTTGGAACTTTATTTTAAAATTTGGTCCAAATCCATGATTTTATTGGCAAAGGGAACTTCCAGTGAGGAAACTCTCTCTATCAAATGACATCAGCAATTATTCTGCCACTTATGGTCTTGCCTTGGGGCACTTGAACGATGATTTACTTTGAGTCAAGTAGCCAATATGCAATCTACCATTCTGGGATCAAGATTGTCCTGACACTTAGACTGGCTGTCCTTCAATCTACTAAATAGTGCTATGTGGAATAAGGGTAGCTTGCCAAGGATATAGTTTCCATCTGTCTTCTAAGAACATCTGTGGAGCAGACTCATAGATTAGTGTATTTTAGAGACAAAGTATGAGCTCTCTAGAAATTAGTAGTGGAGGAAATTTTCTTTATCCTTTCTCACAGTATTTTCCAGGCAAGAAGGGGAGAAAATAAATACTGGACACGAATAGGAATTTCTTTGTAAACTGGGTAATGTTTGGAGCTGAGCATATCACTATATTCATTTTCCATTAAGTAGGTAACAATCCAGATTCCTTCATTAAATCAATTGTAACCCTCTTTTCCAGCTCTAGTTCTTAGAGGAGTTATGACCATTAAATATATGTATGTATATACTTAATGGTGATATATATATATTATATATGTATATAATCACCATATTATATATATATATATACATACACACACACACACACACACACACACACACACACACACACACACACACACATATATATATATATATATAAAATCACCATCTTTCCTAATAATGTCATTTCAATCAATTTCCCTGTTACTATAATCACCATTCGACCAAAACACTCCTCCTGGCCACCACTTCCTTATACTGTATTGTCTTTCACTATTGGGATGTAAGATCCTTGATAGAAGAGATTATCTTCCTCACTTGTATTTATATTTGCAGTATTCATCACAATGCCTAGTGCATGAAAATGCTCAATAATTTTTCATTTATTCATTCTGGTTTAATTTAATTCCTTTTATGTTAAATGTGTATTTTTGTACTTACAGGATTTATATTGAAACAAATGAAAACAAAAATGTTCTCCAGTTATAAAAACTACTTTGGTTGTATTTTAATTTAGGTTTCCTAGAAAATACATATGTATTCCCCTATATTTTTGAGATGTCTTTTTATGCTCTTTATTTATAGGGTAAATAGTGGACATTAAGAATATCAGATATCAAAAGCTGATTCTAGAGAACTTGCAGGATGATTTCAAACAGGATTTGATGATGTTCTCATTTATCTATAAGAAGACCATTGGTATAGTCATAGTAACAAAAGTCTTATCTTTCATACTTCAGTTGAAATGTCCTCATAAAATCCTTTATTTTTAACTTTTCTTCCTCAGAATACAACCAATGTTGAAATATGAAAAACTTTCCTAAAGACCCTGTTGATTACAGAAAATAGACAGTATGTGAAATATACATTAGGTGCTTTTCAATAGCAACACAGGGCAGCATAAGACAGAGTTACTATTCAGATTTTATACTAATAAATAATTTTGGATTGAAAATTTCATATAATTTGGCAAATATTTTGGTTCCTCCACTCCTTACTGTCACCACAGCATCCTATCATTCAATTTCTCTCCTTTACTTCAATTAAATATACTTTTACTCTCCTTTGCTCCCCAAACTTTGCCTTAAGTTTCTCAGTCTCCTCCTATTTTCTCTGCTCTGTCCATCGTAGTCAATTAGTTAGCTAGTCTGTCAGTCACTAAGTGATTATAAAGTGCCTCCTTTATGCCACACATTGCAATAAGCACTGTGGACACAAAGAGAGGCAGAAAGACAGCCCCTGTCTTCAACGAGCTCATAATCAAACAGGACAGAAAATGAGCAAACATAAAGGCACAAACTATACACAGTATTAACAAGAAATAACAAACAGAGAGAAATACTAGCAATAAAATGGTTTGGGGAAGACTTCCTACAAAAGGTGGAATTTAATTTGAGGCTTGAAAGTTGGGAAAGCAAGTGGACCAAGATGAAAAGTGAGAGCATTCCAGGCATAGGGGACACTCCAGGAAAATGCCCAGATGCCAGAGAATAATGAAGGTCAGTATTGCTGGATCACAGAGTGCATGTCCAGAGTGAGGTATAAGAACACTGAAAGGGTAGGAAGGAGCCAGGCCATGAAGGGTGTGAAATGCCAAACAGAGGATTTTGTACGCAATTCTAGAGGTGACAAGGAGCTACTGGAGTTGATGGAATGGAATTGGGGTGGGGGTGGGGAGGTGACATTGCCAGATGTACTTTAGGAAAACCACTTTAGCAATGAGTTGAGGGTGGTTTGGAGTGGGGAGAGGCAGACACACCAGCAGATATTACAAGAAAAGTCAAACATTTCGGAGATGCCCTTTATAGAAGTCTAGAAATCCTTACTCACAAAGACAATCTTTCCTGACAATTACTAACCTTGACAAATTAGCATCATCTGTTTTTATCTATTCCCACTCCTAGATCAAAATTCATGGTATATAACTTCTAGGCCTTCAACAGCTGCTTGACAATGATATAATTCTTTTACTGACTTCATATTTAAAGCTGTATCAAATCTTTTCTCTTAGTCTCTTGATCCCACTAGGAAAAACCTAAATCTTTTCAAATTACTACTCACTACTACTACTACTACTACTACTGCTACTACTACTACTACTACTACTACTACTACTACTACTACTACTACTATTACTATCACTATTACCACTGCAACTGCTACTGCTGCTGCTGCTACTACTACTACTGTTACAACTATTACTACTTCAAATGGCTATTTCATTTGAATTTTCTTAATTCCACTTTTTACTGTATATTCACTTATATGGTCCTTTCTTTCAGAAAAGAAATATGGCCCTCTCCCTTGTAGCTAACTCCTCTTCCAATTTCTCTGGAACCTTGGTCCAGCAATTTATCTCTTCTTTCATCTTAAGTCTTTTTTTTTCCCCACATACTTTTTGCTTGCTTAGAAATATCTTTATCTCCCCAATCATTAAGAAAACCATTGTTTTGTCAGTTTTGCTGGCCCCTTTAATTACTGCCACACCTTTCTTTCTTTTCACTGATAAATTTCTTACTGGAAATAGTGATAGTAGCAATCACTTGTCTCACTTTCACTTTACTCCTCTAATCTGCAAATCTTACTTTTGCTCCCATCAATAGATGTACTATTCTGTGAAAGGCTTATCTACCCGAACTGCTCTATCAAAAATGTTCTTTCTAGAATATATTTGCCAAGTTGCTGTTGTTTTTCTCATTTTTCAGCATAATCAACTAAGCTTTTGTAATTTCCTATTGTTCTTTCTACTTCTATGACTTCCTTTTCTATCTTTACTGCTTCCTCTATTTCTAACTTTACCTCCAAAATGTAGATATTCTTCATTTTTGTCTTCCTTTGATTTCCTCCCCTCTATATTGTCTTCCTTAGTTGTCTTACCCATTCCCATGAATTTAGCTATTATGTCTACAAATGATTCTTATATCCTATTGGTTTTATGGGAAACACTATGATAAGCTACTAAGGAGAGCAGCCTTTTTAAAAATTATTGAAATTTATGTCATTCCTTCCAATGCACAAGGGAAGAAGGAAATTATCTTTCTTGACACTGCCTGTTGCAAAGACAAAGCCAGAAATCTTTTAGAAAAAAAGTGCCCTAATTTTTTACACGTATCTGGCATGAATGTGACTGTATTCAAGAGAGATTATGAAAGACAAGTCAACAAATGGCTAGCAATAATGAAAAACTGAAAACTGAAAATATCAGCCACTCTCCTGAATTACAAGGACATATTTTCAGCTTTTTGCTGGACAGTTCTTTCTGTATGTCACACCAGCTATTCAAACTCATCTTTAGCACTCCTCATCTGGCTTCTTATGGTTGTTTTTTTGTTAATATCACACCCATCCTTCTAGCTATTAAGACTAATAATCATTTTATAAAGTAATTTTTACTCTTCCTTCACTTGTTCCTCATGTCAAATCGGTCATTAGGTTCTGTTGATATTATCTCTGCAATGCTTTTTATATTTCTTCTCTCTCTCTCTTTTTATTTCCAATATCTTTGTTAAGTATCACTTTTCAAATTTCGACTATTTCAAAAAGTTGTAACTAGTTTCTTTATTTCCAGTTTCTCTTTTTCTCTTTAGTCATTCCTTATACGCTGCTACCAGGTAATTAAGATAGTTATTAAAAGTGTTTGGTACTACAGAATTAAGCCTAAATTTCTTAAGATGTCATTAAATCAAAACTCACCTTTCTCTCTAAACCCTCCGAACACATTCCTGTTTTCCCTATTACTATATGGGCAACACCATCCTCTTATCCCTCAGATTCACAACCCAGGAGTCATCATTGATCTTTCACTATTTCTCTGCTCACCCTGCTCCCATATCAAATATGTTATCAAGGTCTATTAATTTTAACATAAACTACATTCTTCCCTCTGAAGCTGCTACCACTTCATCACCTCATGTCTGATCTATTGCAATAGCATTCTGGTGAGTCATTTTCTTGCAAGTCTCCCCCTACTGCAAGTCTTCCATTCCGTCACCAAAACAATTTTCTTATAATGCAGGCTGACCATGTCACCCCTTACCCAATAAAATTCAGTGGCTCCCTTTTACCTCCAAAATTAAATACAAAATCCTCTGGTTAGCATTCAAAGCTATTTAAAACCTAGCCCTCATCAAACCCCTAATCCATTTCTTTTTTTCCTTTTAATTGTTATTTTTAATTCCAAATTTTTTCCCACTTTTCCCTTCCCTTACCTATATAGGAAACAAGAAATATTATATCCATTATAGATATAAAGTCATACAAAGCAAATTTCCACATCATCCATATTGTGAAATAAAAAAAACCAAAACAGCAAAAAATTGAAAAAGCAAAAGAAAATATGCTTCTATGTGCATTCAGAGTCCATCAGCTCTCTCTCTAGAGATGCACAGAATTTTTCACCATAAGTTTTATGGGATTATTGTGGATCATTTCATTGATCAGATTAGTTAAGTATTTCCCAGTCATTGTCATGATAATATTGCTTTTGCTGTGTGCAAAGCTGTCCTGAATCTGCTCACTTCACTTCGTATAAGTTCATATAAGTCTTCCTAGGTTCTTCTGAAACGACCACTTCTTCAATTCTTATAACACAATAGTATTCCATCAATAATAAATCCTGACTTTTTCCACCATTAGTCAGTTAAATAAACTCCCCTGAGTTTCCATTTTTTGCCACCATAAAAAAAGAGCTACTATAAATATATTTTTTGTACTCATAGGTCCGGTTTCCTTTTTCTTTTATCCCTTTGGGGTTTGGACCTAGTAGGGGTATTGCTGAGTGAAAGTGAGGGCATAGTTCCAAATTGTTGTCAAAATGGTTAGACCAGTTCTCGGCTCCATCATAGTGCCTTGGTGTACCTATTTTCTTACATTCCTTTCAATATTTGCTATTTTTCTTTTATTTCATTTTAGCCATTCTTATAGGTAAGAGGTGGTACACCAGAATTATTTTCATTTGCATTTCATCAATTATTAGTCATTTAGAACATTTTTTCATATAACTATTTCTAGCCTTGATTTTTTCTAAAAACTACCTGTTCATATCCTTAGACTCTTTATCAATTGTAGAATGAGTTCTTTTTTAAAATTTGGCTCAGTTCATATATATATATATGAACAGTGAGACATTTGTCAAAAGAACTTGATATAAAATTCTCCCCCCCATTTCCTACTTTCCTTCTAATTTTTGACTGTGTTGCTTTTGTTGGTTCAAAAATTTTTAAATTTAGCTCAATCAAAATTGTCCATTTTACTTTCTGTGATCCACCCTCTCCCTCTTTAGTCACAAATTCTTCCTTTATCCAAAGATCCGAGAAGTAACTTTTTTCATGTTTCCCTCATTTGGGCATCAACCTTCTTGTCTGTACCCATTTTGAGCTTTCAGTATTTTTAACACTGTATGCTCTTTGATGTAGTGGCACTTGCCTCCTAGCTCTTTCATGAATAAAAACCTCCATCTCAGTTCTAAGCATTTTCTCTGGTTGTTTTCTAAGCATAGAATGCTTTCCCTCCTCATCTCCACCTACTGGCTTCCCTGGCTTCCTTCGAATCCCAATTAAATTTCTACCCCTTGCAGGAAGCCTTTCCTGGTTCCCAATACTAGTGGCTTCTTTTAATGAATTGTTTTCTATTCATTCTTGGATATCTTGTATATTCTGTATGCTTGTTTGTACATATTTGTTTACTTATTGTCTCCTCCATTAGAATGGGAGCCCTGTCTGGAGGTCAGGGACCACCTTTTTGTCTTTTTGTTTTGTTTCCTCAATGCCTTACACAGTGCCTGCAACAATGTGGATGTTTAATAAATGTTTCATTGACTGTTGGTGAAAGATCCACTAGAGGAGAGGTGTCAAACATGGGATGCCTGCAACACTCTTGAGTGAAGCCCAAACTACATTAAAATGTAATTGGAAACTATTTAATAAAAAATATAAAATACAATAAAACATAGATAGTATTACATTTTAAAACAAAGTCAGTATGCAGCCTGCAGGGATTCTCATATATGGATTTGTGGCCCTAATTTCTATCTGAGTTGGCACCACTGCCCTAGGATATGACTTAATTTCTTTCCTACCATATCTTTATATATCACTTATCTTTTTATCTCTCCTGGCAGTAGGAGTGCAATGCCTTGAATGCAGTAGGTAATTAAGAAATGTTAAATTGAGACCTTTCAGTAAGTATATCCATTCCTGCTATTAAAACATAATTCTCTACCATTGTGCACATGAATTTTGGTCCTTGTAATTTTGGCCTTTAGACTCAGAATAATGAAAGCAATAAGAAAAAATGTTTTATAAAAGATCTGAGACACTATGAGGACAGAAAGAAAAAGAAAAAAAAATTGGTTTATCCTGGGATTCACAGACACTTATGCATTCAATTACTTGGTACAAAGAAAGCTTTCATAAAAGTCGTAGTTTATGTGTAAACAGTTTGAAACTTACAACATTGCCTTAGAGACACACTGACAACCTAGAAGTGCTTCTGATTAAAAGACAATGCGAGATTTTAATAGAGAAATATTTATTATAAAAGTAAAACAATACATCAGAAAAATGCCCTTCAGCCAAGGTTTAGCATATTTGTACTTTCTGACATTGTGATACCATAACCCTGACATATGTGGTCACTTGAAACAAATTCATAAACCATTTTCTCTAGTGTTCTTGGAATAAGCTTTTTTCAAAAAGAAAAGTGGTGGAATACTCGCGAAGGTTGGCTTTGAAAAATAGATCCTTGTCTCTGGATGTTGTAAGTGAGTCTTTAAGTGTCAAGGTCAGTATTTTGTTTATTAAACTGAAAGTTTGATTAGCATGAATATTCAATTAAATTTATTGCTGAATACATCAATGGTGAGTGAATATTTAACACTGAGAATGTTTCTCTTATTTTTTGAGTAAGTAAAGTGTTTAAGTTGTCCCTAGGCTTTTTTATTTTTCATTTGTTCTTTTTTATTTCATTAAATATATGAATTGGAGGAACTTTAAAATTAAATGTTCTTTTTTGGCTTTCTATTTTAAATATATAATTCAAGTCTAAAGACTGAATTTTGAGCCAGAGAACCTTGATTGAAAACCCACTTCTAATATTCCCTGTGTCACATTGGGCAAACCACTTAAGCTTACTGGATCTCAATTTTCTCATATGTCAAAAGAGAGGTTTGGACTAGATAGCCCCTGAGATCACCACCAGCTCTATATCTAAATTATAAAATATGTACTGCAAATTTAGCAGAGAGAATTGAGCAGCAAACCCTTAGCCAGCTTCCCCCAGTCAAGTTGATGAAATCCAAGAATGTAAGGGAATACGAAATAGAAAAACGACAGGAACAAAAATAGTTACCAATATCTTAAATGAAGTGTAAGGAAATTCTCCAGTAAAAACTGATTGGAGATTTGAACCCCTTCTTGGTGGTCCTTAAAAACAAGCAAACAAATCAAACTCAAACAGCAAAAAAACACAGAAATGCCCCTGAACAATGCTGGAGCAGTAGGAAACACCTTTAAGGAGTACTCCCCATAGAAATAAATGGAGATAACTGTGGAAGAACCTAGCCTTTGAGAGGGAATATTTCCTTACCTATGGGATGGAGAACTTTTCTTTCTTTTTCCCTATCAGGAAGCCATAGCATGCTACAACAGAGCTACTTGCCCAGTAGGAGTCACCAAGGCTCACAAGGAGCAGGTCCTGGAGCAGGAGAAGACTGAAAATGTTACCTTTTTGAGTCAAGGAGACACCCAATTCTGACCATTCGAATTGGTCAGTGAAGAATAAGAGGCCTAGAGAACCCAGGTTGATGACCTTTCAAACAGAAATCTTAGGTTGCTTTTTGGAGAAAGGAAACTATTTTAAAAAAGAAATAAGCAAAGCCTTCAAAATAATGAACTTGTATACCACACCCATAGTTTTTTGAAGATAAGGGTTTTATATAGTATTAAAAAAAGAAAATATGACCTTTAGTTTCTTTTAGTAGACTACTGTGTCCTTGGGTAAGTTGCTTAACTTCTCCATACCTCAAGTTTCTTGTCAGTAAAATGAGGGTTAATAATGGTATCTACATTACAGAGTTGCTGTGAGGACCAAATGAGATGTTATAAGTAACGCGTTCCAGGAGCCATTGGGATTGGCTTATTGAATTATTCATGAACATGACTAAATAACATCTGGAATAATCTACCTTATATGTTACTTTACGTACCCTTTAACACTTTCTGTTTTCCTCATCTAATCCCTATTTATACTGTGGGTACCTGCTGAAGGAGGTAAAATCCATAATTTGCCCTTCGATACCTTACTTAAAAAGGGTAAAAACTAGCCCTTCTTCTTAGATTAATTAGTTCAAGTCTTTTATTTTAGTCATTTCTGTGCTATGGATTTCTGGCATCAACTGACACTGTCAAATTCTTTCAATTTCTATCACATGGAAGAGAGAAAAGCACACATTGAGAGAGCATAGTATTGGGTTATGTTTACTGTGAAACAGGATTAGCTGTTTTCACATTCCGTTGGCTTAGAGGATCATAGGATTTAGAGTTGCAGGGGACCTTAGAGAAAATCTAGCCCAATGCCTTCAATTTGCAGAAGAGGAAACTGAGCCCCAGGGAGCAAAAACATTGCCTTATAGTCATGTATAGATGCTCTTGTTGCCTGTAGTAGATCAATTTATGAAATGGCTTTGGAAATGATATAAAAAATGTGTGTGTGTGAGTGTGTGTATGCATATATTTTTCTTCTATCATTAAAAAGAAACTTTATTTAGCTTTCCAGAGATACTTTCTATTTTGTTCTTTAAATTCATTACCAATTTCAATCTTATGTAGTAACTCAGAGGCAGAATCACTTTTTGACCTTGTATAGTGCTTAAGGTATCTTTCAAATCTCAAATTCCCAATCCTAATTATCACCTCCCAACAGCACCCAGTATTTTTAGTGTATACAGCTGTGAACGTTTGTTTCTTAATGAGGGAAATGAATCTTGTGAAATATTTGATCAAAAATGTTATTATCATCATGTAAATATAGGAATAACTTTGTCTGTAGAGTGGAGTATAATTCTGTAGGGGGAGAAGGCCTTGAATGAACTTTAAAACATTTCTGGTGAAAAGGCCATAACTGAGAAGGAACTTTGAACAAACATAAGAAAGAAACCTAGAATGGTAAATATTTGAGGAATTTGAATGGATTGTACATTATGCATGATAACATCTTAATAGGAGAAAAAGAAAGTGTCCTTCCAGGATCTTAGACACTTCCAACCGTACTGAGGTAATAAAATAAGAAAAAAACAGAAAAACAGGTAATAGTTGGCTGTGTTTTGAGGGTGTTAAGATGGGAAAGAGAAGGATGATAAAAAGGAATACACTAGTGTGAAGAAGAGAAAGAAAGTGAAAAACTTTCCCTTCATTTCTCATAATTGAGTTGTATGAGGAAAAGAGAATGGAAACATTAATAAAGAATAACCCTTAATATAGAATATCCTTTCATATAGAATATAGAATGAGTGTCTTCTCCCCCACACACTAGTTCTACAAAGAACACATGTAGCAAATAGCAAATCATTTCCCCAAGTTGATAATAAACAGAAGTCAGAGAGAGTATATGGAGGAGAACGTGCTAGACAATATACAGATGAGTGAGCTCCTCCATTGGGAGTGAGATATCTAAGCTCAACCAAAGGAGATTGTCTCAGATCTTACCTGAAGGATAAATCTCACAAATTCTTTCTTGTAGCAAACTGGGGATAGACATGAGTGAGCTGCCAGACTCTATATCGTAATTTTTTTTTGGAGTTTTTGTCTTCCTCAGGGATCTTTCTCCCAAAAGAATCAGGAACTATGCGCCTCCTCCCTCAAAGCTGGAAACAAGAAGCAAACAGAAATTTTAAAGTTTAACTAGTTAACTTTGGGCCAAAAGAAAAGTAATGGATGAAAGTGAAGGTGAAGTAGTGGTGATCATCTGGCATTTAAGAGATGGAAAGATTTGATGGGGCAGGACTTACAGGGAAGAAAAAGAAAGAACTTGTTTTGAGTTCCAGCTCTGATACATGTTACCTGTGTACAAATGGCAGGAAATGTACACATGTCTCAGGAAATTTTCTAGGTCTATAAGTTACAGGACCAATTGTCAAGCTGTGTCAATGGCTAGAATTTTCTACTCTGATGACATCATATATTTATACCATTTTCCTCTCACTTTTCCTTGTTCCCTCCTAAACTGACTAGTGGATTATCCTTGGCTAGGTACTACTTTTCTTTGCTGAATATAAAAGATTACATATGGTAGGTGGATTTCAGGGAGGTTAAAATTTCTGGGAGTAGGGCTTCTGGTTATTTTTATATCATTTATTTTAGCTTCATTTATGGGAAGAGTTAAAGATGGAAAACAGTGGAATTCAGCAACAAAACTCCTTTAGCAAGTACCAGAGGAGTTCTGTTCAACACTCAGTTCTTTTCAAAACCCTAAATAATCCATGGGTAATCCAACCCTTTTGTTACTTTATTAACTCCTTAATGCTTCCTGCTTTCCTACCAACTGAAAATGAAAATAGCTGTTACTACTCTTTCGGAAGCAAAATCATGTAGGAATATATGACTTTCAACTTCACATCCTTCAAATCTTTCTAATTATTTCATCAGTCCATCAGCAAACTTTGAGTATTGACTATGTACTCAGATTAATGGCCAAGTTCATCTGTCTTGTACCTAGGTGACAAGTTTGAACCCAAGGCAAGTTTAGTTCATTTATTCATTATCTATATTTTCCTTTCAACATTAGTTGGGGAGAGAGAGAGAGAGAGAGAGAGAGAGAGAGAGAGAGAGAGAGAGAGAGAGAGAGAGAGAGAGAGAGAGAAAGAGAGAGACAGAGAGAATCTAATTTCTCCTAAATTCTTCCAGGATTTTTTCCAAGGCATTGCATCAGGACTACTATCCATCAAATATGTCTCCATTTATATGTTTCTATAGAACATTTTGATTTGCCTTCTTCTGTATGAGATTTCTCTTTCCAAAAGTGAATTTTATTTGAATTTTGTGCTCAAATTCCACTAGCATCATAAGCTCTGTCTGTATGGGGATTCTAAATGGGTTTTGATATGTGGACAGCTGGACCTGTGGCCAGCCCTTAATATTGTTTAATATTGCCAGTGTTCTCACAGATATTGGCTGTTAAATTGCAATCTGGCCTCAGGCACTCATTTTCCTTTAATCTAGCTTAGACCATTGCCTAGCCCCATATGAACAAGCTGGAGGAGGCTTAAAAAACTATTTGGACACAACTAATGGTGTTCATACTAGTGGAGGTGGCATTATATTTATCAATCTTTTGTCAATTATTTGTGAAAAAGTCATTATGACTTTGTGGGATTTACTATTTCTTATCTACAGTTAATTTGTAAATATGATCAGTGGATTTGGCAGTTTTGTAGGTCTCTCTTGAAGGAATTCACTTGCAATTTACATATACAGGTGGAGGGTAAGAGATCCTAGAGGTAAGTACCTATAGGAATGTCATGAGGCAGAAGAGGAAGATGAATATGTCAGTTTCCCAGGATGCAACCTATAATAATTCAATATGCCATCCATCACTCTGTGTACCACAATTGAGTATGTTTTATTTTCTAGCATGACTTTGAAAGTGAAATGCAGTATGTAATTATAAGAGACCTTTCTTTCATCTCATAAAAAGTATGATGGTTTCAGCTTGTCATTCTATAGTCCAAAATTACAATACCTACTATATCCTTTGCTTAAGGTTTCCTGACTTTTATTCCATATGCTTATCCTCTGACTTAACTATAGCCTGAATTTAGATCCCTGGCATCTTTTCTCTTCTTTTCCTTCTTTTAGAGAGGGCTAAGCTTGAAATCTTTAGTTGTGGTGACATGTTCCATCACTAAGCTGTAAGGTTTGTTGTCGTTATTATAAATCTGTAGAAAACTTTCCCCGATTTCATAACTGCCACGTAGAGCCTGAAGGAGAGTATGGTAGGAAGCCTGGCTATTAGCAATATCTGTGTGACAGCTGTGCTCCCTTTTGAGTGAGCTCCTTTTCCCTTTTAATTCTCTTTTTCTACGGTGCCTCCACCATCCCCACTCCCCAAGACCCACTATCTCTTGTGATGTAGGTGAATATACACAAGATAGAGATATAAGACCTAAGTTCTTAGTGTTGGCTCTTCTGTTAAATACTAAAAAAGATGTGTGTGTGTGTGTGTGCTCATGTGACCTTGGTAAAATCATTTAGATTTTGTGGTTTTTCCTTTTCATCTTTGAAATAAGGAGTGTGAACTATATCAGTGAGGTTCCTTTCTACCTTCAAATTTTATTGGAGTATAAACTCCCTTTTGTGTTGTCTCATGACAACTAGGAAACCTCCCTTTTCATTTCCCTCTTTTCTATGTTTTTCCCCCTCCCCTTTGATTTCTACCCTCAATCAAAATGAAATGTCTCCATCATGTGCCCCATTCCCTTCTTAGAGTGTTGTCCTCTGTTAACATTGATTTGTTATTAAAAAGTTAAAGACTGATGCTGATTTAATAAATTATTCTCTTTAAGAATGTGCATTTTAAGTTACATTTTATACTTTATTCCAAAACATTGTCAATATTGGGAATTCTGAGAAGGAGGCAGCTTTCGTTGGCAGGGATTCCAATAGCTCTTAAATGACCTTGCTGGCTATAATACTCTCTTCTCCTACAAAACTGAACCTGAGGAAGAGGGGAAAATATGTTGGTTAAAAACCTACTACATGCCAGACACTGTACTGTTTTATAAATATTATTTCACTTGATTGTCACAACAATCCTGTGAGTTAGATGTTATTTTTGTCCTTATTTCACAGTTGAAGAGATTGAGGCAGACAGGTTAAGTGAATAGAAAGTGCTTGAATCTAGACTTAAACTGAAGCTTTCCTGTCTCCAGGCCTACTGTTCCACCTATTATATTACCAAACTGCCTGCATCAACACCAAAATTATATTAAATTATAGGATTTATAGAATAGATCATCCGATCAAACCTATGGTCTAGTGGGCAAAGTATTGAACTAAGAGTCAAGAGGAGCATCATTACGAACTAATTTTGTTCTGAGACAAGAATGGGAAATTATGTCCCACAACAATACGTCCCGGAGCTTTGCAAGATAGATGGGTATTTTCTCTATTTTTCCATACCGTTTTGCAGTTTATGCCCTATGTAAGTGTCTCACTCTTCCTCCTCACTTCTTTCTCCTCTCACTTTCCTGTCCTCTTTGAAGACTAAACTCAAATTCTGCCTTTAGCAGGAGGTCCTCCACAATGGTCATGCCCAACAATATCCCAAGGATGTCTCCCTTTTGAGATTATCTTCCATTTACACTTTCAGTAGCTTATATGTACACACTTGTTTGCCTGTGGTGTCTTTCATAAGAATATAAGCTCCTTAGGAGCAGAGATCATGTTTTATCCCACTTTAAAATACAACAACAGCATTCAGTTCTACAAGCTTTTGAGTTTTAAATTTTCTCTCCCTCTCCAAGACAGTGTGCAATCTGATACAGGTTCTATATATACACTCATATAAAACATATTTTCACATTAGTCATTTGTAAAGGAGAATTAAAGCCAATGGAATGAACTACAAAAAAAGAAGAAACAGAACACAACAAAAAAGAGAAAGAGCAAATAGCATGCTTAGATATGCATTCAAACTGTAATTCTTTCTGTGGATGAGCCTTTTGGAGTTGTCTTAGAACCTTGTATTGCTGAGAAGAGTGAAGTCTATCAAAGTTAGTCATCACACAGTGTGACTATAACTGTTTCTACCTTTCTTTATATCCCTATCACTTGAAAATGTCTGTCACTTAGTAAGTGTGTTACAAATGCTTGTTGAGTGAGTGAGAGCTCTGCTAAACACACCCTTTTACTTATCCAAAATGACTGTTTCTCTAGGCTTTTATCGTCTGTTCAGTGTGAGGATGTGGGGGTAAATTTGTGATTAATCTCAGCTCTGAAATCCAATAATTCTGGGTAGCCTCATTTTACAGCTGACAAAATGGTCCCTCAAGGGTGAAACATCTTTTAGTCAGTAAGTAATGGCTCTGGGAGGAGGGTTGGGGTATTTCAGAGCATTGACCCAGTTGGGAAGACTTAGGTTTTTGCTTAAATCCTCCTTTCCCTTGACTCCTAACAGTTGTTACTTATTCTTATGCATATAATTTAAATGCACAACCTATGAAATTATTACTTCATTCTTATGGGCCTTGTGGCTATTTCTGGGCACTTATTATCACAGAATTCCTGCCCTAGATCCCTAGGTACAGCCAAAAATGAGAACCTTTGTTGCATAACCACACAGGTAATTTGACATACCCCAGTCTATTCTATCTCTATCATACCTCTCACTTCTGTCATTTTCTCCACTTAACACAGTGATCACAATAATTCAAGTCATATGATTAAAAGTCAGAGATTTAGGACTACAAGACACCTTAGAAGTCATCTAATTCAACTGCTTAATTTTATAGATAAAAAAGCTAAGACCTCTGAGTTGCTAAAGGCTTTAGTGGTAGTAAGTGGCACAGTTGGGATTGGAAGCCAGCTCCTCTGATTTGGGGCAGCTAGCTGGCACACCAGGCATGGAGTCAGGAATATTCATCTTCCTAAGTTCAAGTCTGGCGTTAGACACTTACTGGATGTGTGACCCTGGGCAAGTCACTTAACCCTGCATATCTCTGTTTCCACATCAGTAAAATGAGCTAGAGAAGGAAATGCCAAACCACTCCACTATCTTCGCCAAGAAAATTCCAAAAGGAGGTATGAAGAATCTGACATGATTGAAAAATGACTGAACAACAACTTCTGACTCCAAATACATTGTTCTTTCTGTTGTAAAATGTTGCCTCTCCCAGCAATTACCTGGACTATTGCAGTGGTCTCTTAATTGGTGTTTGCATTCAGTTTCTCCCTTCTCCAATTCATGCTCCACAGAACTCCCAAAAGGTATCACTAAAGCATGGGCCTCTTAAGAAACTTCAGTGGCTCCCTATTGCTTAAAGAACAAAACATGAAACTATTTGTTTGTCATTTTAAGATCTTCACAGTATGACTACAGATTAAAGTTCTAGACTAATTTGATATTGTTCCTCATTATTGACTCTATACACCATCCAAATTGACCAACTTGCTTTTCTCCACTCCTACTAATCTATCTTCCCCACTCCATGCCTTTAGACAAGATGTCCTGCTTCACTTCCTTTTCCCATCCTCTCCTCTCACTTTATGTCCTTTTAATTCCACCTTCTGTAAGAGGCTTTTCCTGATCATCTCACCTACTACCATTCTCTCTAATATGACTTGAGTCTGCTAAAATTTTAGCTTTAAAATGAAGTGACCTTTATTTTTCCATTTCTTTTCTGAAGATAATAAGGGAAGGTTATTGAATTAATTGGAGCATGGTATGTTTCAGCAAATAACAATGAATTTTAGAATAATATTCTATCTTTATGTAATGTTTAATAAGGAAATTAATGAAATATAAGATAAGAGAACACTAAGTTAATGACGAGAGGTTAAAATATTGTGGAGCTGTTGACCCTATCCAATCTTCTCTATTTAACTTTCATAATAAAGGGATCATTACCAATACTTAGTCAATTTTCTTTCTGTCCTTCCTCGAAAGCAGCAAAAGCTGAAAAGATGAAATTGCAGCCACACAGTGGATCTCTCCATCAGTGATAAGAAATCCCTCAATTGCCTTTTGTCAATGATAGAGAAGTGAGGTTATTCTGTTGAAGCAGAGGTAACTGCAAATGATCTCTTAATGAATTTTGGTAATGATACTAATTGACTATACAACTTTGCACCTAACGTCTCACCTTCAATTGCCTCATCTCTGAAGTCTGACTCTGTGTTCCCTTGGATGTTGTGTTTCACAAATGAGGTAACAGACATGATTTGTGCAAAATCAATTGGTGCTGAAGTGAAAAGCATGTACAACAGTTCTTTTTGTAACAAATGGAAAATAACACATGGAGTCAAACCAAAGAAAAGAATAACATTTATCTTCAATCAATCAGCAAGCATTTATGAAGTACCTACTATGTGTCGGCAATGTGCTAAGCCATAGGAATACAAGTGCAAACAATGAAACAATCCTTGTTCACAAGTATGTTTGTTGTTTATTCCTTTCAGTCTTATCTGACTTTTCATGACCCCATGTGGAGTTTTCTTTACAAAGATACCAGAGTGGTTTGCTATTTTCTTCTCCGTCTCATTTTACAGATGAGGAAACTGAGGCAAGTTAAGTGATTTGCTCAGGGTAATACAGCTTCTAAGTGTCTGAGGCCAGATTTAAATTCAGGAAGATGTCTTCCTGACTCAAGACCCAACTCTCTCTCCACTGTACCACCTAGTTTTTCATAGGCACTTCTGTTGTACCTGAAATGTTCTTTCTTCTGTTTTCCAACTCATTGAATGTCTTATTCAGGGGATGTTCTGGTAAATGTTAAACAACCAACTCTCTGAAAAAAAAACATTCAAGGAATACTTTTAAGTTTAATCTTCATTATTAACATTTTATCCATTACTTTCTTAAGTCTAAAAATTAAAAATAATAAATAAAACCCTGATTTGTAGTGTTTGCAATTTTTAGATATATCAGTACTCATACATGGACCTCTCATATGGACAAAGAATTATTGATTGAAAAATAAATATCTTAAAGATCATCTAGCCCAACCCTTTACTCATGGTCAAACAAACTGAGGCCCTGCTAGGAAGTTAAGTGACTTGCTCAGGGATACATCAATAGTATTTGGTTGTCACATTCTGGGCTTAGAGTCTCTAACTGCTAGTTTAGACTATGGATTGTGGTCTAGAAAATCATCTTAAACTTCATTCCCCTTCATATCTTAGAGCCTCCATAAATGAAAAAAACTAAGAAACTAAAAACTAAAAAACAAAGAACCATTATTGGTTCTTTGACCACAGGAGAGGGCACAAGTGGCAGTGAGAGAAAAGGAGGTTAAAAAAAGTTGTTTATAAAAAACATATTGGAAACAGAGAGATATACACAGAATAGAAGTGAAATGTTGGAGCAGAATATGTTATGCATCAGCTGAAATAAAAAAAAAAGTACAGAGGTAGCAATCCTGATCTGAAACAAAGCAAAAGCAAAAATAGATTGGTAAGGAAGAAAATTGCATCTTGTTAGAAGGTATCATAGACAATGTAGGGATAGCAATACTAAGCATATGCAGCAAGTGGCATAGCCTTCAAATTATCAGAGGAAAAGTTAGGTGAGATACAGGAAGAAATAGACAGCAAAACTATATTAGTGGGTGACTTCAACATTCCTCTCCCAGAATTAGATAATTCTAACCAGAAAATAAGAAAGAAATTAAGGAGGTGAATAGAATTGTAGAAAAAGTTAGATATGATAGACCTTTGGAGGAAGTTGAATGTGGATAGAAAGGAATATACCTCTTTCTCAGTTGTGCATGGCACCTACACAAAAATTGACTATATAATAGGGCATAAAATCTCACATTCAAATGTAGAAAGGCAGAAATATTAAGTGAATAATTTTCAGATCATGATTAAATAAAAATAACATGTGATAAAGGGTCATGGAAAGAGAAAGTAAACATTAGTTGTAAACTAAGCAATCAAATTGTAAAGAATGGGTGGATCAAACACTAATCATAGAAACAGTCAATAACTTCATCAAAGAGAATGATAATAATCAGGCAACATACCAAAGCCTATGAGATGCAACCAAAACAATTCTTAAGAGAAATTTTATATCTCTAAACATTTACATGCATAAAATAGAGATAAAGGAAGTCAATGAATTGAGCAAAAAACTAAAAAAGCTTGGAAAAGGAGAAATTAAAAATTCCCAATTAGAAACCAAATTAGAAATTCTGGAAATTGAATGGGAGATTAATAAAATTGAAAGTAAGAAAACTTGAACTGGTAAATAAAACTAGGAGCTGGTTTCATGAAAAATGCAGTAAAATAGGCAAAGCTTTAGCTAATTTGATTAAAAAAAGAAAATAAAAGCACCACATTACCACTAACAAAAATAAAAAGGATGAATTGATTACCAGTGAAGAAGAAATTAAAACAATAATTGGGAGCTATTTTGCTCTCATGTATCCCAGTAAATCAGACAATCTAAGTGAAATGGATGAATATTTGCAAAAAAATACACATTGCCAACATTAACAGAAGAAGAAATAAAACACTTAACCATATGTTAGAAATAGAAATTGAACAAGCTGACAAATAATTGCTTAAGAAAAAATTTCCAGGAATGTTACCTAACCTTTAAAGAACAATTACTTTCAATACTACATAAGATATTTGGAAACATAGGAAAAGAAGCAGTCCTACTAAATTCTTTTTATGAAATAAATATGATGCTGATACCTAAACCAGTAAAGCCCCAAACAGAAGAACACTATAGATCAATTTCCCTAATGAATAGTGACGCAAAAATTTTAAATAAAATATTAGCAAAGAGATTACACTAATTTATCAAGAGGTTAATTCACTATGACCAGGTGGCATTTATACCAGAAATCCAGTGTTGGTTCATTATTAGGAAAACTGTCAACATAATTGACCATATTAATACCAAAACTAATGGAAATCACATGATGTTCAAAAGTTTTTGACTAAATACAGTACCCATTCCTATTGCACACACTAGAGAACATAGTAATAAATGGAGTTTTCCTCAAAATAATAAGCAGTATCTATCTACTATCATCAGAAGGCATAATATGTAATGGAGATAATCTAGAAGCATTCCCAAATAGATCAGAGATGAAACAAGGATGTCCATTATCACCCTTATTATTCGATATTGTAGTAGAAATGTTGGCTTTAGCAATAAGGGAAGAAAAAGAAATCAAAGGAATTAGACTAAGCAATGAGGAAACAAAACTATCACTCTTTGCAGATATGATGATATACTTAGAGAATCAGCTAAACAACTACTTGAAATAATTAATAAGTTAACAATTAACAAGTTAATAATGAACAATTAACTAACCCTAAATTAACAAGTTTAGCAAAGTTACAGGGTATAAATAAACCACACATCATCAGCATTTTTATATATTACCAACAAAGTCCAGTAGCAAGATACTAAAAGAGAAATTCCTTTTGAAATAACTGTAGATAATATAAAATATTTGGATGTCTACCTGCCAGACAAATCCAGGAACTATATGAACACAATTACAAAACACTTTTGACACAATTAAAGTCAGATCTAAACAACTGGAAAAAGTATGAATTGTTCATGGGTAAGTCAAGCTAATATAATAAAAATGACAATTTTACCTAAATTAATTTACTTATTCCTTGTCATACCAAACTACCAAAAATATTTTATAGAACTAGAAAAATAATAAGAAAATTTATCTGCAAGAACAAAAGGTCAAAAATATCAAGGGAATTAATGAAAAAAATGCAAAGGAAGGTGGCCTAGCCACATCAGATCTAAAACTATATTTAAAGTGGCAATCATCAAAACTATTTGATTTTGACTAAGAAATAGTATGATAAATCAGTGGAATAGGTTTGGTACATAAAACATAGTAATCATTGACTATAGTAATTTAATCTTTGATAAAGCCAAAGCCTCTAACTTTTGAGATAAGACCACACTATTTGGTAAAAAAAAATACAAGGAAAACTGGAAAATAGTATAGTAGAAACTAAGTATAGACCAACATCTCATATCAATATAAGGTCAAAATGAGTACATGGCTTAGACAAGAAGGGTGATGCCATAAAAAAATTAGGATAGCAAGGAATAATTTACCTCTCAGATCTATGGAGACAGGAAGAGAGGACAGAAAGAGACGGACCAAGAGAAGCAGACAGGAGAACATTATGGGAAAAGAGCTGAGAACATGCACTAGATTTTCTTTGTCTATCTCTGAATCTCTCTGTCTTGTTTTTCTGTCTACTTATTTTTTCTCTTGTCTCTAAAACTGATGTAACCTTTCTCTTTCTCTCTCTCTCTCTCTCTCTCTCTCTCTCTCTCTCTCTCTCTCTCTCTCTCTCTCTTCTCTTCTCTCTCTCTCTCTCTCTCTCTCTCTCTCTCTCTCTCTCTCTCTCTCTCTCCCTCTCTCTCCCACACACACTCACCAATATACGTATATATGTATATGTATATATATATATGCACATATATATATATATATATTTGTGTTGGTGATGAATTAGAAATTGAGGGGATGTTCATCAATTGGGGTTAATTGTGGTATATGAATGTAATGAAATACTATTATGCTATGAAATATGATGACAGATTTCAGAAAAAACTGGAAAATCTTACATGAAATGGTGTTGAATGAAGTAAGCAGAACCAGGAGAACACTGGACACAGTAACAGCAACATTTTGCAATGACCAACTTTGATAGACTTAACTCTTCTCAGCAATACAATGATGGAAGACAATTTCAAAAAACTCATGATGGAAAATGCTCTTCATATCCAGAGAAAGAACTGTGGAGTCTAAATGCAGTTCAAAGCACACTATTTCACTTTATTTTTCTTTCTCATGTTTTTCCCCTTTTCATTCAGATTCTTCTTTCACAACATAATTGTACATTAGACAATAAAGAAGGAAAAATAAAATGAAATCATCTTTGAGTCTTAATTGACACAAAAGATTGAAGTTTAAAACTGACCTACCATCCTGTCCCCTAAAGCATAAAACATCCAGATCAGAAGTAGTGTCCCTCAGTCTTGATAAATTCTTTGTTGTGAGTCAACTAACTACCTTCCTGTGAAAACCAGGGGAGCTACATTGATCAAATTAATGTTGTGTTTGAATCAATATTCCTTCTAAAAATCTTTTCCATGCTGCGGTTAAGTGAACTTTTTTTGGTAAATGTTAAAAAAAGACTTAAAGTGCCCAAAGGTTTCTCCAATTATCAGGCTAGGTAGAGCTGACTGAGAGCTGCTTCAAAAAGAAATTAATGAGCTGGCAGATCCATTTCCCCTTGAGAAAGAAGCTGTTTCACAGCTAAAGAGTAGCTGGTAGCAGTAGAGTACACTTCTAGCAAATATGCCACCTAATAGGTGATGGTCAGAATATGGCAGCTGAGGGCAGCATTGGCTCAGTGGAGATGCCTAGCACAGAGCTGAAGCGCCCATCAAAGCAGTTGAGTACCAGGGAGCAGATACACGATGACATCACCATGAGGTACTGGCAGTTCTGCAGCACAAACTGCTCTTCCATTTATCTACGATTTCTTTTTATCTTCCCTTTTCATTTCTGGTGAGCAGGTTAACATGAATGTGGCTTAAATCCACTTACAGTGCCAATTTAATTATTGACAATGGTTTTATGTTAACTGCTAGAAGCTAAATGAATGATGGATTATAGATTACAGAACTATGCAATTTTAGCATGCTCTAACTTCATTTCTATTATTGTCTGTATATTTTTTGTAATAAATACTATTACTTGGTGACCAGCACTCTGATAGCAAGCTTCCCCATCTTTAGAGAAACTGTTCATCAAAAAATAGTGACCACGTTGTATTTGAGCCTGTATCAGTCACTCAATCAACCAACCAACAAACATTCATTATGTACCTACTATGTTCCATGCAATCTAGTAGCAGCTAGAGATACAAAGACAGAAGTGGAACAGACCCTTTTCCAATGGATCTTCTATCCAAACAAGGGAGTTAGCATGTACATATGTAGATTTGTGCAACAGAGACAGTTACTTTTCTGGGGAAGGTGCTAGCAGCTGGGAGGGACCAGGAAAGGCCTCATAGAGAAGTGGTCTTTGAGTTGAGTGCTGAAGAAAAGCAATGATTTCTAAAAGGGGATAGAAGGAATCAGTGCATTGAAGGAATGGGAGCATAGCCAGTGTAAAGACACAGTAACAGAGATGGGAATGGTATATGTGAAGAACTGAAAGAAAGTCATTGAAGATGGATGAGAGAGTTTTGTGTCAGCTAGGTGGTGCAGTGGATAGAGCACTAGTGGAGGAGTCAGGAGGAACTGAGTTCAAATCTCACCTCAGACACTTGACACTCACTAGCTGTGTGACCTTGGGCAAGTCACTTAACCCCAATTGCCTCATCCTGGGTCATGTCCAGTCATCCTGATGAATATCTGGTCACTGGATTCAGATGGCTCTGGAGGAGAAGTGAGGCTGGTGACCTGCTACTAGTTAGCATCTATATAGTACCTACTATGTGCCATATTTACAAATATCATCTCCTTTGATCTTCACAGCAATCCTGTGAGGTAGGTGCTATTATTTCTTCATTGTATACGTACAGAAACTGAGGCACAAATATTAGATGACTTGCCCAGTATCAGAGTTAATAGTAATAGAAGTAGTAGTAGTAGTAGCAATAATAGTAATAGTTATTGTATTGTGATTGCTAATTGAGTAACACGTAATAGTACTCTAAAGGTAGGATGAGGCCAGGATATGAAAAGCTTTAAATGACAGATGAGTTTGCATTTGGTCCTTCAAGTAATGGGAAGACATTAAAGCTTTTGAGTAGGGGATAGGATGGGATGAGGTGACATCTATTCTTTAGGAAAAACACTTTTGGTGGCAGTGTAGTGGATGAGGTATAACAGTCCAAATGAGAGGTGAAGGCATTAACTAGAATGGTAACTATGTAAATAGAGGGAAGGACATGCATGTGGGAGATATTGTGGAAGTGGAAATAATAAATCTGTCAACTGATTTTTAAAAGGGGAGAGAAAGAGAGACAGAGACAGAGATGAGAGAAGTTATTGCTTTACTATTATATTAATAACCAATTATTAGATTGGGATTCAGGTTTTTCTCTTCTCTTTCTTTATTGAGACTCAGCTCCTGTGGAAGGTCAGCCTCTGAAAAACGTGACTGATTCAAATTAGCCCTAACCCTCATGACAAAGCCACCTTCTAGCCCATTTCCTCAATAAATGTCCACCAATTAGGGTTGATTTTCAGTTGTTAAGGGAATTCCCTTTCAAAGATTATTTAAAGCTTTCAGACTCTCTGTGTTGTTTTCTTTGGTTTTTGAGAGAATTGATTAGTTACCTGGGAATTCTGTTTCTCAGATTTTTCATGAGAGATAAAGAGAGACAGAGACAGATAGAGACAAACAGAGACAGAAAGACAGAGACAGAGAGTGAGAGACAGAGAGAGAGAAAGGAGTGTTGAAGTCATATCTTCAGTAGAAATAGAGAAGTTATAAAATAGAGAAGTTATAAAAAAAGGAGTTGGTTTGAGAAAGAGGGAAAAAGATAATAACACATTAATTGATATTTGATTCAAAACATTGGATGGGAAACTGGTGATACACAGGATTGAAACTAGAGAGAGCCAAGAGGAAGTCATCAGCAAAGAGACATTATTTGCTTGGGTGTTTGATACAGATCTGCTTTTAGGGCGTGTGTCATGAATGATCAGTCCAAAGAATTTGAGAAGATGTCAGCAAGTTAGGAAAAAGGCCAAGAATAGGATGAAACTTTAGAGGAAGTGTATGGAGGAGGAATGTGAAGACTGTTTCAAAGTACGCAATTTTGGGATAATCTACCCATAGTTGCCTTCCCCTGGAACAGACCTTGATAAAATGCTGGGAGGAGATAGGTTTGAGAAGAATACTCCCTGTCTCTGGATTAAATAATTTTATAATTGCAATTATTGTCCTTTAAGAACTCACCAGAAGTGAATTTCATAGTTAGAGTGGCAATATTTTCTGTGCCAAAATTGGACACAGGGTCTGACAAAGAAAAATGTTTTGGTACTTGGTAAAAGTCAAATTTATTTTCTTGAAATTGGAATTGCCCCAGAATATCTGGGAATTATGGTTATGGCAGCTATGGTTGATAAAAATTACCTCCCAATTGTCTCCAGCTTGCCTGATACTGCAGAAATATGTTCTACACTAAAGGTGGGAAACCAACAGTCTCAAGGTCACATTTGGCACTCTAGGTCCTCAAGTGAAGCCCTTTGACTGAATCCAGGACCTGGGGGCCACATGTAGCCACTAGACTGTGGGTTCCCCAACCCATGTCCAAATATAAAGCTTACAGAACAGTAACATTTATCACTGTACTTCAGTCTTACTGGTCTTTGGCTCCTTATAAACTGGGGATGCATGCCCCCATTCTGAGTTTTCCTCAATCTCCAACAACAAACTTCTAAATTTTTTCCATTTGAACAGTCACATTAAAATTGGGAATTGGTGCTAGTCCATAAACACATTTGTTCACATCCTACCTCTGTCTATTAATTGACTCTATATCTAGCAATCCTAAGCCTGGCATGTATATGAATGCAAATTTCCTTAACTGTTAGTGACCATTAAAATAGTTCTGACCTTTCCCCCTAAATCATCTGCAAAACAGATGACTCCCAGGCAATTTTCTGCATTCTAACAGTATAGACTGCTCCCGATTGTTTGAGCCTAATTGACTTGTTATCTTCTTTTTATCAGTTTTATTGGGCATAGTGATCATCCTCTCCCCAGTTGTATTCATTGTCAACTCATAAAACTGCCTTCCCCAACCCTTCCCAATCTCAGTGTCAGTCTTCAGGCATCTACCCTGAAGTTCGTTTCCATATTGGGTTTCTATTGCACCCTCATTATGCCACTTCCATCATTCAGGATTAACTAATTAAACTGAGAAATAAGTGTGCTTCCAAATTAAACCTCTTTTAAAAAGGGTCAAAAGAGCTAATAAATCCAAATAAAAATAGCCAAAAAATCAAGTAGAGAGGCCATTTAGCATAGGAAATAGAGTACAGGACTAGAAGTCAGGAAGGCATTGTTTCGATTTTATCTCTGTCACTAGCTGTGTGATCTTGGACTGGTCATTTGACAACTTCTCTAAGACTCAGTTTTCTCATCTCTTAAATAAAAAGGTTGACTCAATGACCTCCATGTGCCTTCTAGCTCTACATCCAAGAGTTATGAATACTTTGAAAGAGGTTCCTTCCTATATCAGAATGACAGCATGATAAGAAAAATACATCATTAATCTCTGGATTTATTATTCTCCACTATAGGTCTCTCTCCAAGGAAGAGGAATTTGCTTTCCCAGATACTTTTCTTAGATTATGTAAATATGTTTGTCCAGTAGCTAGATAATATAAATCCTGCAAAGCACTACAAGAATACTGAAGCTATGAATCTGTCTTCAAAATATTTCCGTGCTGTTACTTTGTCTGCTATCTTCAGTGACATGCAGATCTTGCTCCAGTGTTATTTGTATCCATTGATTGGTACATAAAATGGAAAAGATGGCAGATTATCTACACTATATTTCCTCTTAGGCCCACTTCAAGGTATTAAAAATGCCTCCAAATGAAAGCTCTAAAACTCAACAATATCTCTCCCAACATGCCTTCACAGGATCAAGAGGGATTAATAAAAACACAAATGCCTTGGATAATAGAGAAAGGATCCTTGATAGAAGCCAAAGTCTGTTTATTAAGTTACTGGCTTACTTTATAATGACCTTGCCTAATCATATAATACTACATCAGAATAAGTGTTGGTGTACAAGGAAACAGGTAAATTTAATAAAATGTTATCTAAGTTTTGGCTATCACATTTAAGTATGACAGAAAGAGAAAGATGATATTTATGCTTAGAGATTACGAATTTGCTTGTGGGGTGGATGATGGTGATTTTTTTCATATGACAGTGAAATGGTTTGAATATTTTAATATGGCAGGCTAAAATTTCAAAAATGATGTGATGCGTATGTTTAAACTGTGTATTGATAATGATCATTTAAGCATATTTCTATTATAAGTAGTTTTTGATTTTCTGTTACTAGAAGGAAGCAAAGATAAAAAATAAATGATACACTTAAAATATTTACTTTTGAAATTCCAGTTGAAGAATTCTTTTCATGTCAATATTTTTCTCTTTATGCCTTTCTCATATACACAATCACTCTTAAATACATGATAGCATATTTTTACAATCATATCACTAACTAGTGGTGTGATCTGGGACATCATTAAATGTCTGTGTATATTAATTTACTTAACTGAAGAAAAGCTTCTGAGATGTTTTCAAATTATGAACCTCTACAACTTTATTATTTATAGTATGAAAAGTAAGAACATGAACATTATGATAAGCGGTTATTAAAAGCTAAAAAATATAATAAACCTAAATTCTTAGGGGGAAATTCGGAATAACATTATGTATATTTCCTTGAGATCAACATCATGGAAAGCCATGACCACGTTCACCGAGAAACATCACTTGTTGAAGAAAAGCCCACGTAATTAAAATTTAAATTTTTAATTGGCAAAGTTTCTATAATCTATTTCTGAACTACTTAGATATTCCACTTGAAAGACTCTCAATACTTTCAAAGAATTATAAAAACTCCATATTTATCTTGGATTATTGTTTTCAGCAGAAAATCCTACCTATATTTATCCAGTTATTATAGAATAATCTAATTCTTATTTTTGACAAACTCTCTACTGCAGTTCACTAACCATCAATCAGTTAATAACATATGAACAGCCCAAATATTTTTACCTTGCCCAAATTCATATTCTAAGCTGCCAAACCATGAATTAATTTCTCGTCTGTGTGTATAGGTGTATCTATGGGTGTATGCATACAATTACTTACAAGTATGTATCATTCAATCACTTGATAATAATGAAACCAGCTCTTCAAAAACCAATCATACTCTTGAGAGATTCAGATAACAATTAATAGAGGTAATAGCAATCAATTAAATATTTACTAAAGGAGCAATAGGACAAATTATGGATTCTAATTTGAACTAGTGGCATACATATTTATTATTTGGTAGCTGAAATAATAAATAAACTTGCTACTCAGTAAATGCCTTTCATTTTAACTTTAATTTTAAAGGATTAAATTCTTAAATGAAACTGTATATGACATGTAATATATATGTCTTATTGACCCTAAGCATTATAGAAGGAAATACTCCACATAATGATAATAGTGCTATCCTTTCATCAGGATTTTTCAAAAGAACATTGATCAATAATATTTTAGAGCTAAGATGTTTATTCACTATAATTATTTTCTTAGGAAATGAAGTCAAAGTAGCACAATTTGTTTTCAACTGAAATTTTGCATTCTCTTTAAGAGTACGTTAAAACAACAGAAACAACAATAAAACTTTCAAAATGTTTTCTGTTTTCACTATTAATGTAAATAGCTCCCCCTGGTGGATACCATCCCAAAGGTTTGCACTAAATATCTTGGTTGTGAAGAACATGGGAACACATAGATCATCTCATTTCCTTCTTACACTAGATTCCACTATTGGTCATTTTTGAGATATCAAAATATCTATATTGGTTTACAACAAAATGAGTTAAGTAGCACACTTCCAAACATTAGTTCATTATTTCAGCCAAAATAGAATTTTCTTTTTTTTTTCCTTTTCATAGACTGCTTTATTAATTCAATGCATTGGGAATTTAGTTATTATTACATTTAGTAATTTAATAATTTGCTCTTTGGATTTTTCTTTTCCACATAAAATGGTTTTGTGTTCATACGTAGCTGAAAATTAGTAGTATAGTCAGTGCTCAAAAATATAGAAGTTCAGTTCAATCCTAGGTAAAATTACGAATATTTTAAAGCAAATCATTTAGTAATTAAGTCTAAATGAATTTCATAAAAATATTCTTTCAGGGAATTCACTTAAGATTATCCTCATCTGAAATGGAAACCTAATAAATAAAGGTATGATTTCTTAGTCAACTTTCCAATGTAAGAAGTAGGAGGTTTTATAAAATCAAAGGGGCAGTCCTTTTTCAGAGCATTTCTAGGTTCATTTTTCATCCCAATTTAGACTCTATCTATATGAGTTTGGGGGGGCTTGTCATTTTGATAATTTATCATAATTTATCATTATGTCCTTCTCTTTGGAAAATGATTATTAAAGTACCCAGAGAATATTTTGAATTATTTCTTCAATTATAAACACCTATATCAGAGATTATGAATGAGAGGAACTTTAGAAGACCATTGACTAACTCTGTCATGGCCTTGAGAGGTTAAATGACTAGCCCAGTGTCACACAGCTAGTAATTATGTGAAGTAGAGTTCTAATCCAAATCTTGCTGATTCCATACCTGTGTACTATGCTATTTTGTAATTGCCAGGTTGGATATAGGCTAATAAATCTTCCAGTCACACTAACTCTCAAAACTAAGTCAGGATGGGATTGATATGTGCCAGCAGAATGGGTAGCCAAGTCAACAAAAATCACAGGTCTTTAAAGGATGAATGGGAAAAACATTATACTGAACCATATCCATTCTCTGTTCTGCTAACCAAAGGACTCACCTTTATTTTTCAGTGGCAACAAAGCTACCATATGCTTGAACTCTGTTTCCCTTAAATATTATTTGCTAATGCAATTTATTTTTTTCCATTTTCAACCTAGGTGATTTGACCAAATCAGTGGGGAGAAAAAGAATGAAAGGGGCTCAGGAGGCGAGGTGCCTTGGAATTAATTGCTGAATGTTTATTGAACTATTTTTTTGACTCAAAAATTGTGTTGACACTTTTTCAAGAGCCAAAGTTTAATGGTGGCTATTTTTATGCATGTCTTTGCCTCCAACTGTTAAATAGACATGGAAACCCAAGTGTTGTGGTTTTAATCCAGTTCACATGAATACTTGTGAGTTCCTGAATTAATTCAGTCATTTTCCCTTAATGACCATGAAGAGGGATGTTCAACTGAAGGGTTATTAAAGAGAAGTACTCTAGCATTTAGCACTCAGCATTCAGAAGGCAAAGCAAATAGGCAGCAAGTAGAGACCTGGAGTTGGACAGAACTAAATTCAGAGTTATTTTGCTGTCAAGCCATTGAGAAAAACAAATGGAGGTTAAATCCTTCAAATTAGTCTAAAGCTTCACTTTGTCAGATGATGAGAGTAATTTATTTTGATTGCACTTGCTGGTAATGTGTGAATTTCAAAGCAAGCAGGATTTTCCAAAGCGCTATTAATAGATTATTCCCCATTGTCCAATATAGTAGATGGGTTGTAATAATCATCTAATAGCTGAGAAATAAACAAACAAAGTAGCTTACAAACAATCGTTTTATGAGAACAAGTTTTAATGGGCAAAGGATCCTAGTTTTCACCCTGGGAAAATCTTTGAGCTAGAAGCACAATTAATATTGTAAATATGAAAAATCTCCGTAGTCTAAGCTTTGCAAAAATAATCAGTGCCATACTGTGTAATATTCTCTTTGTTAATGGAATTATGAGGAATTACTTTGTAACTGTAAAGCATGGTACAACGTGAATTATTAGAATTAATAATGATAATGATAATCATATGGTTTGAGAACCCTTCATAAATATATGTGTGTCTTAGAAACTTTGCCTGTTCCCTTATATAAAATTACATCTTCTTTGACACAATGCTTCTTTCTTCCTTGTACCTTCTCCCCAAGAACATATTGACAACCCTCTACAAACCTAGAGGATGGTCTTTCAGAGTTGTTTTGGTAAATCATCACCATCAAGCCAAACCAGTGAAGAACCTTTCCAAGCATAGCTAGGATAGTCAAGATGAAAACAAAAGAGACATAGTCTATTGCCAGGCTCATGGTACTAGAAAGTCTTTTCTCCTTCGGTCATACTTGCCAGAGTTTATGATTCACTGGGACAACCAAAGATTTCATCCATAACACAGAGCAGTATTGGGGCAGCACTAGAGATAATAAAATGATACCGGAGAGTTACCAAGAAACTTTCCTGACTTTCCTGGAAACAAAAGGCTGCATGCTCATACTGCGATGATTTGTTACCTTCTTTTGATCCGTGTTACGTGATGCTATCAATGTTCAGGAGCACTGTCAGAGGACAGGAGTTTGAAGCCAAGGTTTGCTACTTATTTCCTGTTTGACCTTGAGAAAATCCTTTAATCTCCTTTGGACTAAGTTTCTATTTCTATAAAATTAGGGGTTAGATCAGGGGTGGGGATTCTGTGGCCTGGAGGTCATATATGGCCTTCTAGGTTCTTGGGTACAGCCTTTTGACTGAGTCCAAGTTTTAAAGAACAAATGCTTTTATTCAGGGGATTTGTTCTATGAAGTTTGGATTTAAAGGTCTGCACTTGAGGACCTAGAAGGCCACATGTGGCCTCCAGACCAGAGGTTCTCCACCCCTAGGTTAAACTCTATCACCTCTAAGGTCCCTTTAAGGTTTAAATATGTGACCCCATGTATTGGGCAGCTGTTAATATCAAATTTAATTAATATAGACAGTATCTATTTGATATTTTCCTAGTGAAAGTAATGATTTTATGTCAATGTAAGGAAAAATTTTTTTTCACAATTGCAATTATGCTAATGTGTAATAGATTGCTTTAGTAGATAATGGTGTACTCCTCACTAGATTTTTTAGCAAAGTCTAAAAATCCACCCTCCCCCACTTGGTGGGAATTGTTGGAAGGATTCTTGCTTTGGTATGAGTTCTAGTAGGCAACCTCTAAGGTCTCTGAACTCTAATGTTCTGTGATTGTTCTCAGTCTGACTCATTTAAACTTAGTAATGCATCATTGTTAGTTTGGCTCATGTTCTTCTGATTTAAATGCCATTACAAAATGAAAAGCTCTGCCCAGAGTCCTATTTAGAACATGCATATAGAATCAGGCATCACGCTAAAAATCTCATCTGACTTTTGTCATTTTCATTATGTACTCTCTCACAATATTCCTCTTGATAAGAAACAACTTTTCCATTGATTAAGTCCTTTGCTACTCCTGGATGGCTAACCATGTGTTTGTGAAAAGATCATGGAGGTGAAATCAGTCCTTAATTAATAATAAAGGTCTTTTTTGTTCTGGTGCTCACAACTTTACTCTTTAGCAGGAGACATATGTTGTACCAACATCATATTAGGATGTTTCGTGAGCTTTTAAGGTACTGAGTCAGGCATACAATAAAATGGCAAAATATGGTTCAAAATACATCAGTGCTTGAAAAAATGCAACATTAATAGAAGAGAGCACAGGATGACAGAAGAATTTCCCATGGCTGGCCATGACTTACGAATGTTAGAATCCAAAGAAACAGCTCTCAGTCCAGATCCATGCTTCAAAATCTATTATTAGACATTCATTTGAAGCCAACAAAGAGTCCCCCAAAGAGAATCGAAAGGCATGCTATATCAGTCTTAGAAAGTGGCACAATTTGCCAGCACTTAGCTCACATGTGTGAAGAAAAGCCAATACATGATGTAGTGACAGTGAGGGAATCCCACCAAGCAGCTAATGGGTTGACAGCAGAAGTCCTATGATATCTCTAATAGTCATTTCAGAACTTTATTTCAACAGTAGCTGGTTAAAATGTGAAAAATTGAGGCAGTCAACTATGGTAAAAGATGTTTTATTTCTGGAAACTTTTTTTTGTTTAATTTGATATCACATCGACAACCTCTTTAAAAGGTGATCTAATTTTTAAATAATAGCTTTATGATCCCTACAACCATAGATTAGTTGGGATAGAAAAGGGATACTTGACAAATGATGAATAGCTGATAAAACTAAATTGAAAATCCTTTATAGTTTGAAGATGTTGATGGATAGAATTTTATTTAAATATATTTTTGTTGAGTTCCTTATATGTACCAGATATTGGAATTCCTTTTGAAGTACTATGAATATAAGAGGCATTATCTCCATACATAACTTTGCCAAGGCTCAGGCAAAGAAAGAAGAGCTCTGTGCTAACCTCTCACTATCCAAACAGAAACATAAAAACACTTCCTCATTAAGCTTTTTAAGTAAATTCACCAAGAGTAAAAATGAAATCTGTGTAATTTTAATTAATCATTTTTCTTGGTCAAAGCTTACTTCATAGAAAAAATAATCATAGTAATGTGATTGTCATTTTAGCACGCAAGCCATTGAGGGGAGGTGATAACTAATCTAACCACAATGCTTTCTAAAGACAAGAAAAAATGGGACCAGGGTAATCTGGAGATAAAAAAGAAACATAGTGGTACAAATTTTTCAAACAAAGCAAAAAAACAAAAATATTCCCATTAAGACTGCATCATATTTAAATATTGACAGAAAAGGAAAACCGGTCATTTGAGAAATATTTCTAAGTAATGGAGCTAGTCAATATTAAATGAAGCATCTTTCTCAAAAGAAGTCTACCTGTTTCAAAATAAAGGAAACAAAGAAGGCTCAAAGAAGATGGCAGAAAGTCAAATAAGGAAGAAGGAAAATTTAACTGTGTATAAGTCATGCATCAGGGTTTGGGCAAGTCCTGTGAATAAACTCTATTCTGTTTAAGAAAAATCAGGCATACATGAGATGTTTCACAGAACCCACACAGATTTCATTAGGTTGTGTTTCAAATAGAGTTATGCAAAGCCAGAAAATATTTGGAGAACTATCCATCTTTAGTGTTATTATACATACAAGTATATGTGCATGTATACACATATTATAAAAGTTCACTTTGATTCACTTTATCATTTTATTTTGAAGGTTTTGAAGGAGTCAAACCATTCTCAGAAACCCCTTTTGGAGTGTATGATTTCTCAAGTAGAAACCATAAAAAATTCTTTTTTCCTTTGAGATTACAAATTAGAATGAAAGCAATATAAATATGCAGCTGGTCCAGTCTCCATTGATAACATCTGCAAAGAATGTAGGAAAATAGCAAGTGAGAGAAAGGTCAAAGCTAATGCCTTAACAATTTTGAAGAAAAAAATGTTTTAAACATATAATTCTTTTTTTCAAGATTAATTTCACATTATTGGTAAAACTATAATGTTACACTTTTTTTTAATGATAGAAGTTCAGTAAGGCATAGTTTATGAAAGGGGTTCAAATCCTGATGCTGGTGTTTGACTATGGATAAATGACAACTTTGATTTCAGGTTTTGTTAATCTGGAATTTTTTATGGCACTTGTGATTTTATAATTACAAGAAGCTTTGTTGTGGAATTTGACCAATGAAGATTTGAACTTTCTCTGCAATTTATAGTCTTAAAGAGTTATCTGGGCACTGAGAAATTTAGTAGTACACTTACCACCAGAGGGTTAATATGTGGCAAAGTGGGAAACGAATCCAGGTCTCCCTCCCTGCAAGGTTAGCTCTCTATCAACTTAAGACTATGAGGTCCTTGATGTCAGATGCTGTTTGTGCCTTATTTACTCTCCCTTGGCCAGTTGAGATAGCCTCAAAATTGGTCTCTCTGCTTCAGATCTCTCAATTTTTCTCTCTCTCCCACCTCCTCATTCTCTCTTTCATTCCATCATCCATCACTCACCTAGAAATCAATATAGTTTTTCTAAAACATAGGTTTTACCAGCTTGCTCCCCTGTTAATAAACTCAAGGGCCTTCCTACTTTCTTTTTTTTTAATTAAAAGGCCCATACCTTGATTCACTTCTTAAAAAAGACCTTTTCACTGGGTGGGTGTTGGCTTACTCAAAGTGAGAACCTGGAAAGAATTAAGCTTAAAAGGACCAAAGTCTCCCACTGCATCCTGGGACATCTCCAGCTGTCCTGATCCTTATCTGGTCACTGGATCCAGATGGCTCTGGAGGAGAAACTGAGGCTGGTGACTTTGTATAGCCCTCCTTCACTCAAATCAAGGTCAATCAAACTCATTTCTTTGGTACTTGAAGATTTTCTCAAGCTAGTTCTCTAGTACCTTCTTAGTAAACACTATTATACAGCAATCATTTATATTCCCAGAAGCCAAACTATCCCTCTATCAGTTCCATCATCATCCACCAACAGTATAGTCATGATGTAATTAACAGTGGTAAAATGATATAAAGAATTCTGATTCATTATTTTCTATTACAACCAGCTCATTTCCTCATAGACTATCTTACATATGTTTTGACAGAGTGATCGTTTATAAACTTGTTTTTCAGAGTTTCTCCAACAAAATAAAACAACACCAGGCATCTCTTTGTGAAACTTGGTTGCAAATAACCATCCTCTCCTTTCTACTCTCTCCCCAAGGAAAATTATACCCTGAGATGGACAAAAGGTTCCATTTGAAGTTAGTATGATTTCACCCAAAGGCAGAGTTTGGACACAAAATTAAAAAGAAAAACAATACGAAAGCAGAATGAGTAGTTAAATCTATCTTCATTCTATTTCATTTTTAAAGACTTCTTAGCATGTGCTAGTCACTGGGTTCTTCCTCTTTTACTTAACAGGGCGGCTTGTCCCAGGTACAGCAATTTCTAGTTCATGAGATATAGTGAAGAGGGAGAACACTTTTAAATATAATATCAACATTATAAAAGTGAACAATTTAAAAAATTTAGGAACCCTTATCAGTGCAATGCTTACTTATAATTCCAGAGGAATTGGTATCGACTAGCTCTAGGCCCCACTCATAGCAGAAAGGTGATGTACTTATAGTGAAGAACAGACATATATTTTTTGAAAATGCCTAACATGGGAATTTTCTTTATTTCAGTAGGCTTATTTGTTACAAAGGCTTTCTGTTTTCTTTTTTTCTCAGTATGAGAGAAGAAAGAATAAATTCTTGATTATTGAAAAAACATTTAATAAAGCAAAAAATTTTAATTATATCTTTAGTGCTTAATTTCAAGAGCAATTTAAAAATGTTGATATAGTGACCTGGGACTTTTAGTAATAGTTTTTCTCATTTTACATATTAGAACTACCTCCATATTCATGTATATAAAATAAGAGAAAAAGTTTCAGTGCTCTTTTATGATTATTATTTTATTTTAGAATAAATATATTAAGAATGACCTTTTATTTGGAAAGGGAACACTTCATCAAATGTATTTGGAATGTAAATTTATCCTGGAACTAATTCATTAAAAAAAACAAAACACTGAGCTTTGAAAATCCAATTCAGTATTTTTTGGTTATTTTTTAAAATTCTTCTTTTTCTTCTTCAGTCTAAACAGGAGAGTAGTTGGAAGGTTGAGAGTCCTCATGAGAGTCTTTTTTGTGAGTAGCTATGATATTTCCAACCTAAGTGGAAGCCAATTACCAACTCAAACCATTTAATTTTCTCAAACACAGTTTTACAGTCTTGGATTCCTAATAGTTGATAGAAATTTCCCATAGTAATAGTTTTTCTGTTTATAGCATTTATTTCATAGCTGTCAATACTTGGAAATTTACTTTGGATTTCTATAAAGACTGCAGAAAGATATATTTTTATCATATAAAGTAATACCTTAGCAACCTTAGGATGCCTCAGTGTTCCTTAATTTCATTTTAGCCTTGATGTAAGAATCATTAAAATCTTTTATTTTAGTGAATCACAAGCTGACACGAGAAAATCAATTTCCAGGCAGAAAGAAGTGATCTCCCCACTTTGAATTTGGCTTAAAATATAAACTGAGATAGCCCACAGCTAGAGAATATATTGTTGGACTAATAACATTTGGAATGTGAAAAGGAAGTTTGTTACACTTTTATTGCATTGACATTTCTAATTAAAAATTAGTATATTCCCAGTGGACTATCTTTTACACCATTTTTTTGGAATAAACAATGCACTTCATCAGTCAGTGTTTCCAGTAAAGAAATCAGTGATGGGCATTTGTCTTTATGCTAATCTTGTCAAACATAGGTTCACTAAGTAATGACCCAAGAAAATGTATAGCTCTTTTTCAACACCTAATAGACCTAGCAAGATCCATAGAATCAGAAATTGGCTTTGCAACCACTTATATTGATTGATGACATGCATTGGTTTCATTATTACTGGAAAGAAGAGAAGACAAGAATATGAGAAATACCAAAGTGGGTCAGAAAAAGTCAATCCAAACCATGTGATGTTTTGCCTCTGACAACAGATCAAAGTATTAATTGTTAAGAGAGTGTGAGGAATGCTTTATATGCCCTCATATTCCTTTAATCATTTGTTAAGCATAGAAGTGGAAAGTAGAAGCACTGAGTTTGTTCTGCAAATGCAATGCAAAAAACTCAGTTCAAAAAGAAAATTCACTAGTAAACTGATCAAGAACATGCCAGAAAGTTGTGATCTGCAATTTCCATTGATTGGTTCTTAATGTAACTTATTAAGACAGTTATTGTAATTAATAGCATGCTTCTGTTAACAGTTCTTCTTTCAGATTAATGATTACTTTTGGGGTGCCAACACTGAATAGGTTTTAGAGCAAGGTAAAATACCCAAATACTCACAAAATTCTGATGTTAGTACATGTATTGTGTTCACCTCTGGATGGCTAAGTGAGTTTCTATGACTACAAATACTTTTGAGAATCTTTGTTCTTTAATTCTATACAAATAGGTTTACATTAATCTATACTCATATATAAAATGCATTTTTTGTTTTAAAAATATACTAAATATATCATATTGCTTAATATTTAAGCACTCTTACTCCAGAATCTCAATGAAAAACATAACATGTAAGAATCAGTTAGAAAAAGTAAAAATTCCATTCCCCAATTGCTGAATAGTCAAAGAATATGAGCAAGCATTTTTCAGAGGAAGAAATTAAGCTACCTGTAGTCATATAAAAATATGTTCTGAATCACTATTGATTAGAGAGATGAAAATCAAAACAACTCTGAGGTACCACATCAGATTGACTAACATGACAAAGCAGTAAAAGAACACATTTTGAAGAAGATGTGGGAGAGTTAGAAGACTAATTCACTGTTGGTGGATCTGTGAGCTGATCCATCCATTCTGGAGAGTAATTTGGAACTAAGCCCAAAAGTTGAAAATAATGTGTACACCCTTTGACCCAACAATATCAATTCTAGAGTTGTATTCCAAAGAGATCATAAAAATGGGAAAAGAACCTATATGTACAAAAATATTTATAGCAACTTTTTTTTGTGTTGGACAAGAACTGAAAATGGAGGGAAAGTCCATTAATTGGGGAATGACTGAACAAGTTGTGGTATATGAATGTAATGGAATAGTATTGTGCTATAAGAAATGATGAACAACTGAACTTCAGGAAAACTTCGAAAGATTTATATGAATTGATGCTAAGTGAAATGAGCAGAACCAGAGAATATTCTATACAGTAAGAGCCCCAGTGTATGTGGACTATTTCTGATAGACTTAGCCCTTCACAGCAATGCAAGAACCTAAAACATTCCCAAAGGCCTCTTGATGCGAAATGCCATCCACATCCAGAGAAAGAAGTATAGAGTTGGAATGCAGAATGAAGCAGAGCATTTTCTCTTTTGTTACATTTTGTTTTGGTTTTTCTCATGGTTCCTCCCATTTGTTTTAATTCTTCTGTGCAATATGACTAATGTGAAAATGTGTTTAGTAAGAACATATGTGTAGAACCCATATAAGAGGGCATGCCATCTTAGGGAGGGGTTAAGGAGGGGGAGAAAATTTAAAACTTGTGAAACTGATTATTGAAAACTGAAAACAAATAAATGGATTAAAAATAAAGAAAAAGAAAATTTTCTAGAAATCACCAGTAAAAAAAAAGAAAGAAAAAGTAAAAATAAAAAATTAGTACTATTTCACCTGAAAAAGAGAAAAAATTTGTTGGATGGGCCCTAATTGCTGTCTTCAAGTACATAAAGGACCATCTTGTAGAAGAAGATGATTTATAATTGTTCTGATTATTCTAACTGGTCCTAGATTTATTACTTATTTAGTTATTACATATTGCATATGAAGTAACAAAGACTCAATGACTTTAAGTGACCTATTCAGGGTCACATAACTAAGTATCTGATTCAAGCCCAGGTCTTTCCACCATCAAGTTTAGCACTCTTGTAACTGTTATTAATTACTAAATAGCAATTGTTTCTCTTTTACCCAGGAACCCTGAGGGTCTTCCCCTCCCAGTTTAATTTTTTTTTTATTAAAGGGGCCATCCTCTCAGTAACTTAAAGACGTCTATTCATTGACTGGGTGTATCTCACTCAAAATAAGATTGTGATAAGACCTTTGCTTGAAAGGGCCAGGGTCTCACATTGCATCCTGGGCCATCTCCAGTTATCCTGATGAATATCATGTCACTGGACCCAGATGGCTCAGGAGAAGAAGGTGAGGTTGGTGACCTTGCACAGCCCTCCCTCACTCAAAGTCAACTGCAAGTCAGGTCATCATCTTGATGTCATGATTCTCTTCGAGAACAAAGGACAAACACAATTGGTTCTAGAAGGCACAACTACAAACAATTGGTGGAAATTATAAAGAGGCAAATTTAGACTTCTTAAAAGAAAAAGTTTTCATTTTTCATGTAAGTTGTTAGGTTTAGAGTATTAAAGAGTTCAGATCCCCTAAAAACACCCAAGAAAAGCTCTAAAAATGAACCAGAAGGAATAATTGAAAAGAAAACTAATTTTAAATGATTATAAACTCCTCTCATCAATCCAGAACTGCACAAGAAGAACATTAAAAATCTTCAGATTCTGTTCATGAAGAAGTGACAGCCTAAGCACAAGCCCAGCATGTAAGTAGTTCCAGACACATAGAAATTACAGGGTCAAAATAGAGGCCAAGAAGCTCAATGCCCAGGTTGCCTGACTACTGTCATAGACAAATCCAGTTCTCAATGCAAGGCCCAAGCTCAAGGCAGGCCTATTGGAGTATTAGCAGACAGGATAGACTAGCACCCACAAAGTACACCAGCCTGGCAGCCATATTAAGCAACAACAGGAAAAATCCCAGGTAATACAAGGCCCTGGCAGCCTGAGCCAGAATCACAGCAGCATACAGGATAAAATCAGTGCTCATGCCATCCATGCCCTACTTAGAATACCAGCATCCTGTGCTCAAACCAAAGTGGAACACAAGGTCATATTAGCCTGGGCATCCCAAATTCCTAACTGGAATGCCCTATGCCCTAACCACAGCAGGATTCATTGAAGGAGAAAGGACAAAGTTAGCCCCACTAAGCAAAGCACCTAATATATTACAGGAGACTTGTTACCAGAACAATCGATAACATCTTGTTGAGGGTCGCTCAGGGTTATGATGAGACAAACTTAGCTCTAGTTACAGGAATGTAAAAGGTGAAGGAAACAAAACCACAAAAAAATGTAGCTGAGGATAAAACCAAAGTTTAACTGGAAGAGTTGATAGGAAAGAGAGTTGATACTCAGGAGTTTTTGCAAAGATGGGGGCCTGCTCTTAGCCCCCTCCAAAACCAGAGAGGGCCTGCCCATATCATCCATGAGTATAGGAAGGGATAGAGTCTGACTCAAGGACAATATCCTAGTCTGAAATCTAAAGCCGAATTTATGAGCAAATGGAAGAAAGTGAAAAAAAAAAAGAAATACTGCAAATTAAGAAAAACCCAGAAGAGTACACCTGGGAAAAGTGAACAATAAGTCTAAGAAAATCTCAAAGGAAAGAATGTTCTGGCCTCTCTAGGAGTAGTTAAAAGAAATAAAGCAAGAGATATAAAATAAAATGTTAAAGGAAACAATAATTGGATAGAAAATAAGACAAATGATACAAAAGATAATAAAGAGAAAAATAAATAACAGTTTCGGGATATCACTACAAGGCAAGAATGCCAGAGGACAAAGTCCTCTTTTATGCTAAAATATTAATTGCAGTACTCATTTTGGGAGTAACGAATTAGAAACACAATGAGCACGCATCAATTGTGGAAATGATTGAAGGAGAAAAGTCTATATTATCTGAATATACATAATATTCAGTAAGAAATAGCAAAATAAGGAATGCAGAGAAGAATTCGATTTGCATGAAATTATGAATGAAATAAACAGAAGCAAATGAATATTGTAAATGATGCCTATGACCACATGATAAGATCACTAAAAGGAAACAACTCTAATTCCATCAGTGGTTCCAGGGAAGAGAGCTGAGAAGTAGAATACAAGGAGAGAATGTGGCACCCATATTCTTAATAGCATCATTGTAGCAAATGTTTTTGTTTAATTGTTTTGTTCTGTTCTAAGATAGGTTTTAATCTCTGTCGGGGGCAAGGAAGCATATTACTCTCAGAAATGGCTACAACATAATGACAAGTTATAATTAAAAGATATTGAAAATGAAAAAGATAAATTAAAGTTGTACACACGTACAACAGATACACAAAGCTATAGAGATCACCCATCTAAGGTAATCAAGGCCTTGTTGAATCTGAGTAAAAGAATTTTCTAGTGGTTAGACAAGTTCTTTTCCATTGAACAAATATTTATTGCATGACTACTATTGCCTATTGTTACTTCATAGGGGATTCATGAGATTAAATACTGGGCATCTGCTCGGGGTCAAGGCCCGAGCCCCCTGGATCCCCCTGACCCACGGGCTTCTAATCTATGGGCCCTGAAGGAAGGAGACCAGAGACAAGATGATCCAGGCAACAATAGCTCTTTATTCAGCTGAGGGTTAGGGTTTATAAAGGCTGATCCACCAATCACATACATGCTGAGCTCATCCCATTACTTCACCATCTCATGACTATTCCACATCCTTACACCCGCAGTAAGGAAAGAAGCTTATCTTGTTCCTACAGCTAGTTCCTGGGTTCCCAGGCTCACTTGTAACTTTACTGTACAGGACATTGGTATCTGCAGGAACATCAGGTTCCAGGGTCACACAGAGCTTCTTCAAGGGTGTGCATCAGCACTGTTCCCACGGGAACAGGCTTTGCCTCTGACTTGCACCCCCTGGGACCCTCTGGGCCCCTTACAGGCATCTTAAGCTTTAAATATTTTTATAGGTTATTACATAAGATACTTGGTGTATTGAGTTGTATAAATTTGGGATTTTAATTCATGTGTTTTAGTTTGTTCCTGTGCCTTGAAGCTGTTTTAGAAAACATTAGTCAAAACATCGTACATAGAATGAGTCTAAAAATGTCTCATTCTTGAATTTTTCAGAGACAATAATAGAATTATAGATTTGGAACAGAACTTTGATATTATTTAGTCTAAGACACTAAGTTTACAGAAGAGCAAACTGAGGAGCAAAGTGATATTCCAAATATTATGTGTATAATTAATAATGAATTAAATTTAAAATTTACATTTTTGACTAGAATATTTGAAGCTATTGATACTTCATTATGCAAAAAAGTTGCTAAAAATAATTTTAAGGGAGAACTCTGTAATTATCACAGCTATATGACTTTATCAAAAACAAGTCATGCCAAACTAATCTTTCCTTCCTTCCTTCCTTCCTTCCTTCCTTCCTTCCTTCCTTCCTTCCTTCCTTCCTTCCTTCCTTCCTTTCTTCCTTCCTTCCTTCCTTCCTTCCTTCCTTCCTTCCTTTCTTCCTTCCTTCCTTCCTTGCTTCCTTCCTTCCTTCCTTCCTTCCTTCCTTCCTTCCTTCCTTCCTTCCTTCCTTCCTTCCTTCCTTCCTTCCTTCTTTCCTTCTAATTACATATACTTTCTTTGAGAACAGAAACAGGAAGCATTGGACAGAGCACCAAAAATACAGCATAAGATATGTAATTTGGTATAATTTAATGGACATGAAATGACTGATTACCAAAGTGGTAATACTTGTCAAATTAGCTGTCTGCATATGTCCAGACTACAAGTTTGTGAGCATAAAGACCTAAATCAAAAATCAAATTAGAAAAAATTAAAAAAGAAGGCACAATTTTTGTAATTAAAATGTGATATTTTAAAATAAGCTGCCCACACTAGAAGTTGGGAAATGGAGGGAAAAAAAATGGAGAAAAGGATTGTGATATCCATTTCCTAAAGAAGTTTAAGCAATGTAAATTGTCCATTACAAGGAGCCCAAAAGAACCTAGAAATTGCCTAATCTAGCAGACATTTTATCTCTTTTTCAAGTGGAAAGATTTGGTAAGGAAATGCATTGTTGACTGAGTATGAACACATTTGTTAGATCTTGGCAGGAAGGAAAGTGAAGATTGTAAGTCGATTGACCTTGTAAAAACTGAGAGTCAGTGGGGTCAGGGGAAGTTTTAAAAAATCATGGCAAGAAACTCAACTAAGCAAAATCATCACTGTGATTCTGTGATCCTTGAACATTTTAAGTTATTTGGTTTCAGCTTTCAACAATCGCTTAAGATAATATTTTAAATTTTCTCCCCCTTCCTCTCCCCTCTCTCTCCAAGACGGCATACAATCTTATGTGGGTTCTACACATATATTCCGATTATACACATTTTTATATTAGTCATGTTGCATAAAAGAGTTAAAATGAATGGGAGAAACCATGAGAGGAAACAAACCAAAACAAAACATAATAAGAGAAAAAAGTCTGCTTCATTCTTCTTTTTGATTCTATAGCTCTTTCTTTGAATGTGGATGGCATTGTTCACCGAGTCCTTTGGAAATGTTTTAGGTCCTTGCATTGCTGTGAAGGGCTAAGAGTCTATCAGAAACAGTCCTTGCACACAGTGGCTCTTACTGTGCAGAATGTTCTTCCGGTTCTGCTCATTTCATTCAGCATCATTTCGTATAAGTCTTTCAAGACCTCTCTGAAATCTTCCTGTTCATCATTTCTTATAGCACAATAGTATTCCATTGTGTTCATATACCACAACTTGCTCAGCCATTTGCCAACTGATGGGCATCCCCTTGATTTCCAGTTTGTGGCCACCACGAAGAAAACTGCTATAAATACTTTTGTACATGTGAGACCTTTTCCCATTTTATGATCTCTTTGGGATACAGCCCTAGAACTGATATTGCTGGGTCAAAGGGTATGCATATTTTTATAGCCCTTTGGGATAGTTCCAAATTGCTCTCCAGAATGGTTGGATCAGATGACAGCTCCACCAACAATGAACTTGTGTTTCAACTCTCCCATATCTTCTCCAGCATTTAGCATCTTCCTATTTTGTCATGTTAGCCAATCTAATAGGTGTGATGTGGTACCTCAGAGTTGTTTTGATTTGCATTTATCTAATCCGTAGTGATTTAGCACATTTTTTCATTACTATAGATATCTTTAATTTCTTTCTCTGAAAATTGCTTGTTCATATCCTTTGACCATTCTGTGCTAAATATGAATTGAACATATAAATTAGCCTAAAGTAGTTTATCAGGGACATACAAGAGTGGAAAAGAAGGGGGACCTTCTTTTTGGTGAGACCACAATTATAAATTGTGGTCAGTACATGTGCTCCATCATTATCCACATAATGGCAAAAGAAATTGAGGAATGTTGACTTTACCTCCTATAGATAATTGATGGGAAGCCATGGACAAAATTATACAAGATTAGAAGCAAATAATTGTTTATGACTTCAGTTATTGGAAGGAGTATCCATATGAATAAGATCATCCATTGAACTATCAGCATACATAAGGAAATATCTTTCTACATGACTACTCTCTAAGTTTGTCATGGATTGCTTTAGAACAATTCTTGTTTCAGATATGGGTTAAACTAGATGGTCTTGAAGTCTTGTCTAACTTTGATATCTTTTTTCTACTTTGATTTTAACTCTATTCCTCTATTTTTCTCCTCATCTCAAATATAAATAGGATGGTCCCCATGCATGTAGGTCATCAGTCTACATCTCCCCTTTCCTCTACTTCCTATAACGAAACCTTGTTGAGCTTATCTCTACAACTTTCCTCTTTCACTCACATAGCCCCTTCCTTAGTTCAAACATCTCTTATATGGACTATTAGACTTCTAACTGATCTCCCTCCGTATAGTCTCTCCTCTCTTCAATCCATCCTTCTTTCAAAATGATGTAACTAAAAGCATGGATCTGGTCATGCCACTCCACTGTTCAATAAGCTTCAGTGGCTTCCTATTGCCTCTAAGGAAAAAAAATGCAAACTCCTCTAATTGGCTTTTAAAGACTTTTGATTCCAATCTGTCTTTCCAGGCTGATTACATTGGGGTATTCAGGGAGAACTACCACCACTGGTATGAGGGCTTGCTGAGTTCTTTTCAGGGCTGATCATCCATCTTTGGTGTTCACCTTTCACCCAACTCCAAACGGTAGCTCCAAGGAGCTGTAGCATATGCTAAACTAGTTGAGGGTAGACAATAGGCCTCAAACCCACTGGTGAGTCAGGGAATGTCTACCCCAAGCACAAGAAGCCTTTCAATGGCAGAATGATCAGATGAGAACAGTTTGTTCTACTGGCCATGAAGGCGGCTGAAGCAAGCTCTGCATAGTACTTAGAGCTTCCTCATTCTGACTTCTGTCCTGCTACAGACTTCAATAAGTCAGAAAGAAAGAATGAGGCTGAGGACTTTGTGCAACTCTGCCTCACTTGAATCCAACTCACATGTGAGTCAAGAAATCTCCCCATGATGTCATTAGCCCTCTTTGAAAAAGAAGAATGAACAACAACACCTTATATCCCCTTCACATGCTTTTGTAAATAGCCTACATGTTATTTCCAGTACAACACAATCCATATCCCACTTTTGTCCCTTTGCATAGGCTGTCCTCCATACTTGGAATGTTCTTCCTTATCAACTCTGCCTCTGGGAGCTGTTAGCCCCACTTCCGGCTCCACTTTAGTACTCCCTCTTCTGGTGACACTTTTGATTTCCCCTGTTGTTAGGACTTCCCCCCACTATATAAATACTTCGCATTAATTTTATATGACTAATCTGTATATATATGTTTTTGACTTCTATAAAATGCAAGCTCCTTGAAGGCAGTGATTTTTCATTTTTGTCTTTATGTTTCTAATATCTAAAATAGTACCATGGTAGGGGCTTAATAAAATACTTGTTGAATTGAATTAAGTAAGTTAGAATTAACCCTGAGGTCAGTGATTATGGATGTATATGTATATTGTCTAGACCGTTACAATGAATTTTTGTGTTAAACAATCCACTATTAGTGTTATAAATATCAATATAATTATTGATTATCAAACATTGCAGGATTATTATTTTCCCATAGCACTATGAAAAACAGATAGAACTGTGAGTAAATGGGTTCAATATTTCAATAAAATCAAAAGGATGTTTTATAAGTAGTCATTGCTTTTCTTATTTTTCAGAATAGCAAGGTCTTGATTGGAGGAGGATAGGAAAGAGAAATAAGGTGCCAAAAATGAAAAGATAAAAGTTAATTAAATATTAGCAGTTTTTTTATGTTTGAATGTTCAGAGGGTGTATGAAAGATGGATTTTTTCCTCCTTCTTATCCACATGTACACAAAACCAGAGTGAGTCAAGGATATGAACTGAGTAGGCTTGTCCTGAATAAGCGAATGGAACTCAGATGCCTTTTGGATGATCACTCTTAAGTTACCTTACATTATTAAGGGCCAAATTTAGCAAGACTTTGTTCACAATTTAAATAAAAATCAAGGTGAATTTTATTTATTAAAAAAATGCCTAACTGTGATTTTCCTGCATGCTAACTATATTTGAATTTCCTGACAGATGAACTAATTTCATAAGATATTCAACGTTAACTGCAATGTGTTTAATCACCCCCAAAATTTCACTTATTTTTTTTTTAATTCACAAACTGACATAGCTGGCAGGTTTAATTTATTAACTCCCCTTAGTAAAACTGACAGGAGCAAATTGCCGGGTTTGAGATGCAAAAAGTATATTGTAAACAAAAGTATTTGAACTTAAGTACCCTTTGCAGTTAGATTTATGGGGGATTCCTAGACTGCATTTAGGTAAAAGAGCTAAAGAATGCCCAGAGAAAATAAGAGAAAATTAAATTTTGCTTTAATAACACAAATCCTGGCAGCATATGCACTCCAGATTGCCGGCAACCACACAGAGGCAAACTGGACCTGTCATTTGGAGGGAGAATCACTGGCAGTTTTTTTTTTTTTTTTCCCATATGCATAGGCTTCAGGGGGAAACCAAAATCTCTGAACTACATAATTACTACCCTGTGTTGGCACCTGCCAGTCAATGTTAATCATCTTAAGTAAGTAATAAAGCCTGGCAGTAATAAAGCCTGCTTGAAATAAGTCTAGCACCTCTTTTCAGACCAAGCTAGTATTCTACTAATTTGGTATTTGCTTTATGCTGGGAAAAAATAGGTAATGGTTATATAAATATGCATATATATGCAACATATACATACATATAATATTGATATGCATAGTATGCTATGCAATTTTGTAGATAGATGTATATTATACAACTCATGTTATATATCTATGTATAATATATAATATGTATATTTGAGAATTATGTACACATATGTATACATATGTACATACCTATATATACACCTATTTCTCTATCTATATCAACACACATGTAGATGTATGCTTACATAGTTCTTCCTAGGAATATATATATATATATATATATATATGCATGTGTATGTGTATATACACATGTATATGTACATATATATACACATATATTCTATATGTTTATATATGTATAGATTATAAATGTACTCACACAACTAGTGTATATCTTGTCTGTATTTCTTTACTCTTTCATCAGAAATCCCCATGTTAGTAACTGCACAGGTACTATTCAAATAATTCTAAATATATTTGTATTTAGTTTAGCATGCTTTTTTCTTACAGTTTTATTTTGCTTGTGTCATATGAGGAAGCTAGGTAGTATAGCAGAGAGCTGGACCTAGAGTTCAGAAGAAAAGAATTCAAATCCACCTTCAGTTGTTTACTAGCTTTGTGAAGCTAAGCAAGTTACTTAACATCTGTCTGCTTCAGTTTTCTTACCTGTAAAATGGGGATGATAATAATAGAATCTATCTCCCAGGGTTATTGTAAGGATGAATGGAAATGTCTGTAATATACTTTACAATCATTAAAATGCTTTATAAATTCTAGTTTTTTTTTGTTTCTTCCCACCCCACCCAGGTCTTTGCAAAATGCTTACCACATAGTAGACACTTAATAACTTGTTGACTGACTGACATTTGTATGGGGGACTGCTCTTATGCAAGTATATTTCATCAGTTAGACAATTTATCAGTAACTTAAATTCCTAGAGCAAATACGGGTGTACTGAGAGATTATGATCTCTCAGTGCTCGCATAGCTACTATATATGAGAGGCAAAAATGAAGATTATGTCATTTTCATTACTCCAAATCTAACACTCACTCCACTATTCATATTGCTTTTCAGATTCACTATATTTATAGTTGAGGGGCACGTAGGTGGTGCTGTGGATAGAGAACAAGTACAGGAGTCAGGAGGTCCTGAGTTCAAATCTCACCTCAGACACTTGACACTCACTGGCTGTGTGACCTTGGGCAAGTCACTTAACCCCAATTGCCTCATCCTGGGTCATCTCCAGTCATCTTGATGAATATCTGGTCACTGGATTCAGATGGCTCTGGAGGAGAAGTGAGGCTGGTGACCTGCACAACCCTACCTCACTCAAAACAAAGTCAAGAGCAAGTCATGTCATTATTTCTCTGATGGCATGGTCTTCTTTGGCAATGGAGGATGAACACACATTTATAGTTGAATACACACACACACACACACACACAGATACATCCGTCTAATCTGTCTTTTAATTATTTATCTGTACATCTATCTGGCAGCCCTGGTATAATGCATAGAATTTTGTCCTTGGAGGCAAGAAGTTTTATGTTTTATGTTCTACCCTCTGGCTCCATGCTGTGTGATTCTAGGCAAGTTCTTTTACCTCTCAGTGCTGTAAGCAGCTCTCCAAGACTATAAGTTGCAGAGAAGGTATTGCTTTACATTAGTAGAAACTTTTGTTATTGGAAAGTTTCCTGTTTTAATAATTGCAGGCCCCAATTCTCTCCCTATCCATATATTTTATTTATACTTATATATACTGTTGTATTTGTACTATGTATCTAATATACATAGATATAGAAAAGCACACAGTCACATACTCAAATATATTTCATATGTTTTTGTATGCATATATATTGAGAAAGCTTCAATATATCTGAGAATTCTTATAATGTAAAGGAAACAGTTTACCTGGTAATGATTTGCCTTAAAACTCATGACATCTTGAATTATATAACTCTTCATATTTGTTATTATATCCTCCAAATTAAACACATGGTCTACAAAATCAGTTAGCAGCTATAATTAGAGCTGAAGTCTAACCTCAGTGAATTTTGGACTCAGTAATTAAGAAAATATTGTTTTGTAATTGACAATGTTTAATTGCCCATTTTCTAAACAGCTCTCATAATCTAATTAACAAAAGAATAAATGAATGGACAGAGACAAAACTGATTTGTCTAATTTGACCCTATCTCTAGCTAACACTTAGTTTAGGTCATTGCTTATTTGGAGGCGTAGGTACTGTACTTGGAAATCAGATGACTATGAACAGGAACAGAATTGTCTGCCTCTGATTGCCATTTCCTCTGTGTCACACTTTTTTGTGTGTGTTTTATTTTTACATCATCATTCTTTATAAATCTCTTCTTTATTAGAACATAACAACATGTTATGGAGTTGGTTATCTCACCCCTCAGGCTCATAGGAATGATGTAAAAATCAAATAGAAAAAAATGGCCATTAAACATGACATATGAATCCCTATTGACTCATATTTACTTAGGGGGGAAAACCCACACATTTTGTCATTATCTATATTTTACTGTATTTTTTTATTTTATTAAATATTTTCCCAAAACATTTTAATGTAGCTCAGGCTGGACTCCACAGTGCTATGAACTGCAGACGCCATGTTAGACATCTCTCTGATGTAGGGAACTCCCTAGTAAGAAAAATTTTTCTAATGATGCCCTTTGGCCATTGTTCTGTATGGTATGATTTTAGAGAATTTCCTGGGGGCATTGAGAGTTTCACTGTCTTGTCCAGGGTTACACAACCTGTATGTGTCAGAAATAAAGCTTAAGCTCTGATCTTCCTGACTCTGAGGTCAGCTGTCTATCTATTCTTCTTTATAATTTGTCAATAGAAACAGAATTTTAGAGCTGGAAAGAATCCTAGAGTTTATTTACCTCAATTCAGTCATAATTAAATAATATTTGATAGCATTCTACTCTGTACTGAGCACTGTGCTAGGGTGCTGTAATCTTCAAAGAGTATTCTTAGATATTTGAGTTCAACACGAAACTTCACCCTCCTTTGTCAGCTACCTAGCTCCAAGATCTAACTAGGGACTAATTCAATTCAACCAACATTTGATAGACATTGACTATGTGCAAGATACTCTGGTAAGTAGGAGGGATTGTATTAAGTGCTAGTGACAAAGACAAAAATTTAAAATAACCCCTGTCCTCAAGCAATTTACATTTGAATTGAGGATACAAAGCACAAAACAGATAAGTTTGATGAGGCAAAGTACAGAGTTGTATGCTGGATAGGGCTAAACTAGGAGTCTGACTTTAAGTTCAAACTTTCCTTTATTACCAGTGTAATAGTGAGAAACTTGTTTAATCTCTCTGAATCTTAAACTCCTCACATATAAAATGACCTACCTGGTCTACTCTTAGAATCTTAATCTTTGTTTCATGCTGGTTAGATTTTCATTCAGTGAGTAAGGAGAATCAGGAAAAGTTTTGAGTGAGAAGGGGCAACTGAGCTGAGACTTGAAGGAAACATAAGACCAAATGCTAAGAGGAAGAAGTGAGGAAGGAGGGTATTCTAGGTGTGGGGAGCAGTTTTTGCAAAGGCAAAGAGGCAAGAAATTGAATAGTGAGTTTTAGGGAAGCTAGCAGCCAATTTTACAAGGTCCTAGAATTTGTGAAATAGAGAACTATGAAATAGACTGGAAACGTTCCTAGAGTCAGATTGTTAAGAGTCTCAAGACCATTAATGCCAGGCTGATGAGTTGTATTTCATCTTGGAAGTAATCATAAGTTGCTGAAGGTTTTGGAGCAGGAGAGTGACATGATAAAACCATTGTTTCTGTAAGATTATTTTGGCAGCTGGATGGGGGATGTATTGGAAAGAAGATAGATAAACAACCAAAAAACTAATTAGTAAGCTTTTATAATAATCCAGTGAAGAAGCAATAAAGGCGCAAACTGGAGTGGTCACTATGTATGTGGAGAGAGGGAATGGACATAGAAGATTCTGTACATGTAAAGTAGGAATAATTAGCCTTGGCATGTGATTGAATAGAGTATTAGGGAGAGAGAAACATCAAGGATTATCACCAGTGTGGTCAGTCAATATTTGGAAACTGCAAGGTTGTCATGACAACCACTGAGATTCTCTAACTGCTTCTCACCTTGACCTAAAAGTTTCAGTTGAAGATTGTTTAGGTCATCTAAGGAAAGAGGAAAGAACATCATCAAAAAGAGAAAGCGTCACCATAAAATGTACTTTACTAAAAGGAAAGAAAAATGAATAATGAGGGGAAATGCTAAAAGTACATGAGAAATTTGAAAATAAAAAAGGAAAAATAGAGAAATTAAAATCTAAGAAGAAATGTAGAAAAGCTATGTTGAAACCTCAAAAGAATGGTATAGCTCGGATATTTTGTTTGATTACACTTAAACCATAATAACATTTATGAAATATTTTAGTCTGAGCTTGACACAGGCTACAGGAAGGATATAGCCCAGGGAGATTTTAGGTGTTATAAATCTTATGCTGTTTCTTATTTTTATAGCTCATTGTTAAAGACTCCATCCTATCACTAAAAGTCTGTTGTCCTCTATCTTTTGGGGAGCTCTTGTTTTTGTGCATCATAAATGGAAAAGACGAATTGAAGGGATGAAATAGTAAATTGTTCATCCCTTTGAGACAACAATATCTTGCTACCTAAATTGGAATTCAACAACCTTATCACAACAAGTTCATCAATTTATCACATATCCATATTTCTTTCTTTCTCTTGGACAGTTTACCTGGTTTAGTGAGATTGATATTGTCTTTAAAGATAACTATTTTCCCTAGAACTTGATTAATTAGGATTTCTTTGTAGCAAATTCCACTTAAAGTACTTGTAATCCCAGAGTCTGCTTCTTTTAAAGTCCTTTAGCCATCTTAATAAATAAATGTCTTCTTTCTTCATCTAAGTCATGTAAAGTCATGGCTCAGCTTTCTCTCAACCAATCAGGAGTTAGTTACGTCTTTCTAAATATAAGGATTATTAAAATTATAAACATCAATATTAATAAATTTATTATTGCTATTGCTTATTTAGCACCTACTATGTGTCAGACCCTGTGCTAAACACTTTTTACAAATATAATCTCCTTTGATCCTCAAGACAACCCCGAGGATTAGATGCTATTATTTTTTTTATTTTACTGATGAGGAAATTGAGTCAAGTGGAGGTTAAATAATTTGCTCAAGATTATACAACTAGTAAGTGGCAAAGATGGGGTTTGAATTCAGGTCTTCCTTGCTCTAGGCCCTGTAGTCTCTCCACTGAGCCTTCTGAAGCAGTATCATAGAACTGTTCTTTAGGAAAATTGGCCCAAACTTGGGCATACATGAGATTACATATACAATGTATAGAACAACATGAGAGAAAAAAATGGCATAAAATTCAACTCAAACTTATGTGTGTGTGTGTGTGTATTTATCTTTAGATATGTAGACAACTGATTTTTGACATCTATTTTTGATATATTAGTTTCAGTCTTTCAGTCTCAAGAACTTCAAAATGAGGCCAGTGCTTCCATACTTGAGGATAAACTCATATATGAAGTAGAACCTCTTTATAAAACTGATGTTGGGAGAAGAACTCATGTTTAAAAAAAGACATAAAATTGAGGTAATTATGTGACAGGCATGCTATTCTGATCCTATGACATGTTCAAGCTCATATAGTAATACATTATATTATAGCATGTTTACATGACAGTCATACTTTTTTATGCTTCGAGATTGCTAACTAAAAAAGAAAATAACCTAGAAAAATAATTCTTCATCAACTTAATTTCCAACAAAATGATAATGATGTCTGCCAAAATATTATATAGTCATGGCAAGAGTCCCTTATGTCAGCGGAGATAACTGGTGTGATTTTGTTCAAAGTCCCTGAATTTGAATTGGTAAAAGAGTGAACCTAAAAAAGAAACAAAAGAAACCTTAGTCATTAAGTTTCCTGTCTCTAATACTCTCCACTCTGTGATGATCAAGTTAAAAGTGTGAGCTTCAATGATTCTTTCCAGCAGATTGTTGTCTTTTCCCCCTGAAGAAAGTGTCACAGCTTTGAGAAATGGAGCCTGCTGTGTCTTAGGTCACAGCTTTGTTTCTTGAGGTTGGGTAATATTAGGTAATGACATATGCTTCTAGCATCAGAAGCAATGAGAGTAAAGGGAAAGAGTGAATCACTAAAACCAAAAATAGATTCTCGGAGGTATTGTAGGAAGAGAGGGCTGGAACTCCTCTGTGACTATGAAAGGTGGGTGATAATTCTGATACTGAAAGTGCAGAAAGAAAAATCAGCATCATGGAAGAATAGAGGTCCTTCCAAAAGAGCCTGATTTATGAATATAAATAGCATGTGAAAACAAGCCTAAAAGGAGAGAAAAAGAAACAAGAAATAAACCTCAGTGAGGATCTAAAAAAATGTTCCTTTTTGAAATCTGATTTCACATTAGCAGAATCCAGAGTACCCTAATTTGAGGGTCCTAAAAGTTAGCTGCAATGTCTCAGGGATAAAGGATCTAAAAAGAAATAGAGAATCCTTTAATTTTTTGAAGTGTGAAGGGACTCACACAGGTAAGGAATCTCAGGGTCATAGTGAATTGCCTAAGGATTTTGTTGCTTTTCAGTGATTTTCAGTTGAGTCTGACTCTTCAAGACCCCATTTCGGGTTTTATTGGCAAAGATGCTGGAGTGGTTTGCCATTTCCTTCTCCAGCTCATTCTACAGATGAGGAAACTGAGACAAACAGGATTAAATAACTTGCTCAGGGTCACATAGCTAATAGGTATCTGAGGACAGATTAGAATTCAAGAGGATGAGTCTTCTTGACTCCAGGTCCAACACTTTAACCACTGCATTACCTAGATGTTCCTATCTAAAGTTACTTAGTAATTTAATGACAGAGCAGGGGATAAAGCCCATCTCTCCTATTTCACTGTTCATTGCCCTCTCTCTTGTAGACTTCAACAATACTTTGGTTAGAGGAGGAGATAGCATTAATTTAAGAAAAAATAATTCGCATATAATTACTTTCAGCATATAAAGACTATTTCCATGCCCAACTTTTTTGCCACTACCAAGACAAGGAAAGTAACATCACTTCAAGATCCAAAATTAAATCAATTGGATTCAATTAAACTCAGTTCACTTCAATTTAATGACTATTTATTGAGCAGAGTCTATATGTTTTGGTGAACTGTGCTAAACTCTGGACATAGGGGAGGTTAAAAAATGATACCATTTCTGCTCTGAGAGTTTATACTCTGACAAAAGCCTTGCTTGGCTTAGAATGAGAGAGGGTAAAATTTGAAGCCTAAGTTCAGTGGGAACTTTGGTAAAAGTCAGAGGGAGAGCAATTTTCTGGGATGTGGTGAGAAGCAACAAGAAGACAGAAGGCAAGAGACGGGAGAGAACAGACCACAAGGGGAGACTGGAAAACAACAGAGATAAATGCCACTACTACAACTGTTTTTTTTCTAGGTTTCTGGTAGGAGCTGGTGGTACAACTAAACATCTGTGATATACATACCTTGACAAATGCCTGAAATGAGTTGTTAGATTAATTTAGGTTATCAGTCTCAGCTCACTCAGTCCAGTCCAGTCTAACTAATAAAGACAGCCAAGTTTGACTTTTTAGTTAGGTTCCATGCCTTCACATCTGATCCCTGAAACCCCTTTCTTTTGGAAGCAGTTTATGGTCAAAGAGATAAAGAAGGGATAGGTACATGCATTCATCACTTCTTTCTCCTTCATTACGCTGGAATTTTGGTAACAGGTAGTACCTGTTACCTCCCTTGTTCTTCTACTCCAACCAGGGAGAGATGTATAGGATTAAGACAATTAACTTCTTCAGAGACGTATCAAATTTGTTTGACAGATTTGTGACATACTTGACATAGAAAGAATAGCCAAGTATATAATTCTTTGAACATAAATAAACAAGGGGGCATGGAGATATATACAGTGACTAGGATTGTACTTTCTCTTCACCGCCCATTGTTCTCATTAGATTTGTAACAGTCTGGCATGTGAGCAGTATGTCCCATATCTGTTGAGTTAAAGGTAGATATTGAAGAATCATAAATTTCACAGTCCTAGAGGAGAGTCTCTTGGGGCTGTGAATTAGCATCTTGATGATATATATGCCAATGTAACTTCATCTTGAAAATTACTGACAACTTACACAAGATTCTTAATGTAGACAAAGTTGTGGGTTAACTTTTCAAGTTTCTCACACCCTTCTATGGAGAGGTAATGGAAAGACTAGAATGATAATACTGAACTTCCAAGTTAGTTATCATCTTCCCCAAGTATATCCTGGAGGGAAGATACACACACCCACACCCACACCCACACCCACACCCACACAGAGATAGAGAGAGAGAGAGAGAGAGAGAGAGAGAGAGAGAGAGAGAGAGAGAGAGAGAGACAGCCTAAAATGTAACATAAAGATTTCTTCTCTGAGGAATCACTGGACCTGGGGATCAAATGCAATGTATAGTCTGTTACAAGAAAGTGAAGTTTTAACTTTTACCAGTCTTTATCCAATCAAACTGCTTATAGAAATAATAGTTCTTTGAGGCTCAATTGACTCAACATGGAAGAGGCAAAACCAGGTGTCAATATAAAATCACTTATATATGAATTATTTGGATTATCTTACATTTTCAAAAGTTAATATTTTACCTTTTTTTTTTAATGGAGGAGCAATTTTCCTACTAAAGATTTTCCAAGACTCCACAATGGAAAGTCACCAAGTCTGAATTTTCAGTTAATTCTGAGTTCAACTTTGAGGTGCTAATTTGAAAAAAAAAAAAAAGTGTTCCAAAGGCAGAGAAAAGGAACTGTTCAGTTCACGGGAGATGCAAAATCATAAGGGAACTTTGTACTGTAAGGGGGATAAACAAGTGGAGAAAATGAACATCTTTGAGATTTTCTAAACTTGACATCTGGAACTTTGCATTCAAATGGAGGATTTTAAATGGCCCTGCTGTGCCTATTTAAGATAGGCAGGATGGGCATAATGAGAAATAAAGAATATTTCGAGGCAAGGGATTTTCTTGCATCCTTTTTTTCTTGTTGTAGATTAATGACTGTAGGCATTTGGCTGGAAACTTCTTATTCTGAATTTTTTGTAGTGAACCCTTGACTAGAGTCACATTCTTTATTCAGATTACTGAATCCAGACTTCAGACTTCTCAAATGAAGATTAGAGGAGTTCAAAAAAAAATGCAGCAATGTAAAATTGAGAAAGCAAAATTCTGATCATTTAACACATGTGAAAATCTGTTTCATACTCCTAAATAAATTTAAAAATTTTAAATAGCAAAAAGTAAAAATATACTTTATGTTCTTAGTGGTATTTTAAGACAAATGACTCAAAAGAATGATAAAAAAATAAAAAAAAATAAAGAAACCTACAATATTTTAAGGACTAATAAAAGTGTGAATAGGTATTAACAAATTAGGAAATCAAAATGCAAAGATGATGATCTAGAATAAGAAAATGAAACTGTAACAAAAAGTATAAAATAAACAGGAGAATGTTCAATGTAGAATGCTTGAAATGATGAACCAGAATGATGTTGCAAATTTGTTAGGTTTTAGCGCTTTCTATTGTTGTCACTACTATTGCTGTAATATGCATTTATTAAATACTATGTGCCAAGCACTGTGCTAAGTACTAGGTTTATGAATACAAAAATGAGACAGTTGCTTTCAAGGGGCCCCTATCCTTACAGAGGGTTCCCGCAGGTGCATGAAGCACCTTGGGCTCTAGACACCAAATATATTTGCTTCCTTCCCACCTTCTCACCTTTTCTTAGCCCCCAGTCATAGTAGAGAAGGAGGGAAGTGTGGAAAAAAGCATAATATTCTTGAAAACATGCCAGATTTGATGTCAGAGGACTTCGGTTTGAATCCTAACTGCCACTTTATGGCAGCTCTATGACTTTGATGAATTTTCTCATCTATAAAATTAAGGGATTGACCTCCAAGGTCACTCCCAGCTCTGAATCCATAATCCTCTGAGCCTATCCTCATGTGTAAGTAGGTACAGGATACACACATATACACACACATACACACAGATGTAGAGATATAGATATATGTATACATATACATATATACCTATACACACATTTAAATGTTTATATAATAATTATAAATATATTTTATAAGGCAAAATATCTTTGAAATCTTATGAATTATATTCATAAAGTATAAAAATTATAAGTATGACTATTCCACAGGTGGATTTAAGTATATATTTAAATATAGAGTGATGAACAGGAAATAACTGGGGACATCAGGAAAAGTCTCTTAAAAGGAGGTAGCCTTTGAGCTGAGGCTTAAAGGAAGACAGGAATTCCAAGAGGTAGAGGTGAGGAGGGACAGCATTTGAGGCATAGAGGACAGCTTTATGAATCAGACTATTTTCAGAAAGAAAGACTAGTACCAGTTGACTGGAGAAAATTGTGTATGAAAGGTATTAAAGGTCAATCAGCCTGGAAAGAGAGGTTGGAGCCAGATTATGCTTTAAATTTGAAAGGTAAGAGGGAGAGTTTGTATTTTATAAAATTAACAGGGAACCAATGAAGTTTGTTGAGTAGAAGAATCACATGGCAAAGGCTGTACTTTATGAATATCAATATGTTAACTTAGTGGAAGGAAGATCGGAGAGAAGAGGATACGAGGTAGAGAGGGGAGCTTGAAGGCCATTGCAGTAGACCAGCTGGGAGGTAATAAAGGCATGGGCTATGGGGGTTGTGGTATAAATGCAGGGAAGAGGATGGAAGAGAGAGATGCCAAGGAGGTAGAGTCAATAAGATTTGACATCTGATTATATATGAGTGAGAGTGAAGAGCTGCAAACTAGAGAGACTATGAAAGCAATAGGTAGAATTAGAGAAATTAGGAAAAGGAGTGGGCTTGAGGAGAAGAGTGTAGCAAAATTTTTTTAAACATTTTGAGTCAGAGATATCTAGAAGCATTTCATGGGCAGTCTAAAATGTAACACTAGAGTTTGGGAGAAAGATATGGCTAGAAGATATGCATATTTGAGATTTCCACAGATAATCTTAATTCTAAGGCATTGCTATCATAGAAAGAGAATATAAAGAGAGAAAAGGAAACAGTCTAGGAAAGACTATTATATATACTGATACACTGAGAAACAAACATGTACGATAAACTTACAAGAGAATAAGAACAATTGGTTTGACAGGCAGAAGAAGCACCATGAGAACAGGGTCAAGAAGTCCAAGGGGGATAGAGAATGTCTAGCAGATGGTTATGAGTTTAGAACATGAAAAAAAAAGTCAAGAAGGATGATGAATAAGGAAAGGTGATTTGATTTAGTTACAAATAGACAGCGACAACTTTACAAAGGAAGGTTTCTTTCAAATGATGGAGATGAAAAACAGATTGCAAATGGTTGAGTACAGAGGGGAAAATGAGAAATTGAAGGCAACAAGTACTGTTCCAAGAAATTGGACTGTGAAAGGGAGAAATCTCAGAGAGGTGCAGTGATTTATCCAGAAGTTACCTTTGGCTAGAAGGACAGCTCAGATTTCTTGGTTAACAGTTCAGTGCTTTTTTTATGAAACCATGCTATCTTCTTATGGAATTACTTTTTTGGAATGTGTAATTAATCATAGGATCATAGATCTAAAGCTGCAAGGGATCTCAGACAACACATTTCCCAGTCCTCTCATTCTATAAGAAACTGAGACCCAGAGAAATCCAGTGACTTGTTTCAGGTTTTACAAGAACTGAGCATCAGGTGGGGATTTAAACTCATGCCTTCTCTTACATGTTATTGAGGATGAGAACAAGAATCAGACAGATAAGAGCCCAAGAAAGGGCTCTGATCTGCGCTGTAGAAGAGAGCATCAGGTGTACTGGTAAATATTTACCAATTGGCTCTCCAAAAATGAAAGTGCATTTATGATACACTTTTAAGTTTAAGCTACATTTAATAACGTTTTATCCATCACATTCTTAAGTCTAGACAAGGGACAAAACAATAAATTAGTTGCTGATTTGTAGCATTTGCCAATTTCCAAGGTGCTAATGCTCACACTGAAAATGTAACAATCAACAAATTGGTAGGAGTAGGCTCCAGTACTTTCCTGGTAAAGTACCAATATCAATGAGATCATAGATCTATTAAAATATGAAGTTTTAACCTAAGTCTCCTAAGGAATACTTGGAAAGATGTGAAATATCATCCTGAAGGAAAGCTGGTTAATATTCTTCTTTTATATGAGAAAAATTCTAACATTATCAAGGTTTGAAGCCTAATGTATCTTATGTTATATTGTCATGGAAAAAAAAAAGCTATTTTTAGCCTTTTACAAATAGAGTTTAAAAACTGAATCATTATTTGCTTATTTGTGGTTACTTGCTAAAATTGTCAAACCAACCTTGGTACAATTTTTAAATTATTCATTTTCTTTGCCCATAGGGGCACAGAATTGAAGAGGAGGAAGGGTCTTTAGGGCTTATTATGCCTTCACTTTTACCAGTGAAGAAACTGGGATCCTAAGAGATCATGACTTGTCCAAGACTAAACACATCTCTGCCCTTTTAATCAGGCAATGCTTCCACCATTCAGGGTCAGAAAACCAGTTTTCTTATGGCTTTCCTGACATGACCATATCAGATTTATTTGTATATTAGGATCAAGTGAGATAATATTATGTAAAGGACTTTGCAGGTTTGTAAGTGCTTTATACTTCCAGGGATAAGGACAGATACACTTAGAGAATCATGTGTGAACCTCAACATCTAAAAATAGTTTCACACAGTGCACATCTAATTGAATCTATTCCTGAATCTCTTTAGACAACAGATTTAAACCATGTTTTAGAGGGATAAGTGTCATTTTTCTTGGAGGAGATAAAACAACTTCTTGAGATCTCTAGCAGTTCTAGGATTATCAGTACTTAATTTCCCCCTTTACAACAAATACACCAGGCATGTGTGTTTCATACTTCAATAGCTCAAAAGAGCTATGAATTTATTACACAGAATAGTACTCCCACTAACTCAGAATGCAACCACTTTTTGTGTGGGTTCTGGGGGCCAAAAGAAATTCATCATTAAGTAATCAAGCATCTGGTGATGAACCTCTCTAAATATAGCAAGCCTGGGGCTCAAATAATAGATTCCGTCCATCACTTGGTTTATTCTCAAAGCCTTTCTGATCCAAATCAATTTAATGTTTATGAAGGGCCTACCACATACAAGAAACCCACTGAGGATGGAAAGAAATAATTTCACAGAGAGCACTTCTTAAGGGTCTTATATCCAGCTGGGGAAAGGAGATAATGGGGGTAGGATATTTACATAACTACATAGGATAGGATGGGATAAACAAAAAGAAAAGACTTCCATAGATTTTTTTTCCAAGTCTCCATGGTTTGCCTTATACCCACAATTCTATTGATGCCTTAATCTCCTAAACTTTTTAAACTCTATTGTCTCCATATTGTTTATTTCTGCTTTTCCAAGATAAGAAGAAAATTTATTTTGGCCAACCAATTGAGAAATTCTTCTTGTCCAGTTCCCTAACCTGCAGCTTTGCAGGAAACTTCTTCCGTATAGTTAAATGATAATGAACAAAGACAATGTACCTTGCTCATGAAAACATTTGAACATTTACTGATAAATCATTCATAAAACAGAGAAGTGGACTGGACTATAAGGTGTCTTATAGCTCTCAATGCAGGACTTTCTGAATTGTTAGGGATGAGATCACCAGCTTTTCTGTACCTATCTGGGTATTCCTTATACTTGCATAACCACTAAAACACCAGGTACACCTATAAGACACACCTCTCGATCACCAATTTCCCATAATTCTTTTGAATTTTCTTAAGGAAATGAATCAATGGGACCAATTCTTTCCACTTTCTGGTGACATCAAAGGCTGCTTTCAAAGGGAAAAAAATGCTATATCCAATAACTCAGTGAATATTTGGAAACAATCAGGAATTTTATCATGCTGAAGGGTTCATCCAGCAAGTACAATTGCTAAGCTCCTCCCTAGAAAGTTCAGAAACTGAAATTTAATATAGGCAATATTCCACTGATGAACTCCTGAAGGGGAGGAACAAAAACCATTGTTTCTTCTGTTCTCTCTGAATCCACTATCAGTATCTCACATTAAACCTATTCCTTTGTTCTGTGATTTCCTTCTTCCTAATCTGAATTCCTTTATTAAAGAAACAAAATTGTGTAGCTTGACAATCTCATAACATAGTAATATATTTTTATAATAAATTCTATTGTGAATTATAGTCTGGTCAATCTGGACTTTATCCATTGTCCATCAATCCCTGTGATTCTTAGAGAGATTTTAGGGTTCTGTTAACTTGGATAAAAAAATGTATCTTTTTTCCAATAATATTGGTTTCATTTATAATTCTATTTATTTTTACTTTATACATTAAAAAAACATTATTGTTAGAAAAGGTACACAGACTTCACTAGGCTGCTGTGTGTGTGTTAGCATGTGTTCATCCTTCATTGCTGAAGAAGACCATACCATCAGAGAAATAATGACATGACTTGCACTTGACTTTGTTTCTGAGTGAGGGAAGACTGTGCAGGTCACCAGCCTCACTTCTCCAGAGTCATATGAATCCAATGAGACTGCCATGACACCAAAAAGGCTAAGAACTCTGGTCCAGATCCCTTCTTTTGGAGGGAAGAGGAGGGACATGAAGAGAGAAACAACTAGAAGGAGAGCCAAAGTACTTTAAAAATTATTTATTTATTTGACTCATCTCTGTTCTAGTTTACTTGCCAATAGTGTGTTTCAAAGTGTTTGGGTTCTGCTTACTCTTAATTGGTATATTTTAAAATAGTTCAATATCAATTTGTCCTTTTTAGGGTAAACATGTTTTACCCTAACCTTCTCAGACTCTCGAGAATTGAGGCCAACTGGCAGAGCCAGTCTAGTGGAACTAGATGATTATTGTACCCGTGCTGTTATTTTTAGCACTGTTTCTAACTTAAGACCCATGGAATTGACAAAGCAGAATAAGGACCCTCCATCTTGGTATTCTTTAGTATTTATCACAGTGTGGTGAATACTACTATTAAAAACCCTCTTAGTTAGATGGGTGAAATGTGGAGTTTTGTTTTCCTTTATCTTAAATCCCAGAATGTTAGAAAATTGGTATTATCTGTGTGATAGAGATGAAAATCATTGAGGACAAGAGACGTGGTAATATCCAAAATCATCATCTAATGAATCAGTGATGGAACCAGAAATAGTAGAATGAAAGTTTGTATTGATAATGCATTTTTTTTGTTTTACTATAATCACGTGCCTCTGGTTGAATAATGTGATTCAAGATCTTCCCCACCCATTAATGGACTTATTGATTGGAAGTGTTTGGCCAGATGAGACTCTGGGAAGCCACAAAGGACCCTCCTCCCTATCCCCCAGCTCTGAAAACCCAGATGTTGGTGTTTCTCTCTGTGGTAACTATGTATGTATGGTCAGGTAGTTGAATCTGTCTGGAGATTTGTGATGTATGCATTACTTACTGTCAGACAGCTTGGAAGCCCTGTCTGTTGATTTTGATTTTTCTGTATTTTCTCTGAAGTTCAGGGCACTGACTTTTTCCCCTGAACTAAGTGAATAATACATATGTTTGATTAAAGTGGTTGCTGACCCCTCAAAATTTGCTTTCCTTTTAGAAATGCAGATCTAAGAACCTGTGATAGCAGATACAGCTGTGTATGTCAGGGTCCTTTCTTTTACAAAGTTCTGTGAAGGGAGGGACTTTTTACGTTTTGTATTTGCATTCCTTACACTTAGCACACCAGTATCTAGCACTTAGCACACCAGCACATATAAAATGATTTATACAGTTTGTTGACTGATGAGGTGATTAGCACAGAACCTTACACACTGTGGCCCTTAAAAATGTTTCTTGACTTGAATGGAATTGAACTCTAAACTCATGTTCTCAATATTATTAGTCTTGGTAAGAACGTATCCTAGGCGACAGAGCCAGTTGGTATGGAAGTCTCTTCTCAACGGTGGAAATCAATGGGGCCCCTGCATCAGGGACAGGGCCAAATCGGCAAGAACAAAAGTCTCAGTGTCTCCAATTTTAAAGATAGAACCTTTTCCCTCTTCTTCCAGCTGCATGGTCAATTAAAGGAGGCTACCCCCCACAAGTATGGTAGCTTCTATGTTAGATAACCTGGGAATGAGTAGCACATCTCCATGTGGGACTATCTGGGCCTGTTCTAACTACTTCAGCTATCTGACACTATACTGAGTTGAACTCTTCAATTAATTATTAAAGTGCTGTATGTTATCATCCCAGTATACATATGAGAAGGCTGTTCTTTTTCACTTCTGCTTCTTAAAATTACTGGTTTTCTTCAAAATGCAGTTCCCTTGCCACCTCCTACATTTGACCTTTCCTGATTCTCCCAGTTGCAAGTGTTTCAACCTCCCCCACCCCCCAAAAAGCAATACAAAAAAACACTCAAGAAAAACCCATTGTATTTTAGATAGAAATAGATAGCTACATATATGTACCTATCTCTATCTATCTATCTATCTATCTATCTATCTATCTATCTATCTATCTGTCTGTCTCTATGTATGTATGTATGTATGTATGTATGTATGTATTCCTGCTTTGGGGGGTAACTAGGTGATTGTAATGGTAATTTAAATGGGGAGATCTTTTCCATTCGTTAATATGCCCATGTGACTTGCCTAGTTCTCATGAAAGCCTGAGTCACACAGAGCCTGTGGTGGGAGGAGTTTGCTGAATAAGTGGAACAGGAAGGGTGGAATAGAAAGAGGCAGAGCTAGAGCAGACCTGAGAGGAAATTGGTCAGAGTCTAGTCAGAGCTAGGAAAAATGCAGGCTGCTGGCTAGCATGAGTGAAAGAGCTTATTTGTGATTTTGTTTAAGGGGTCTGCTTGTGATTTGTTTAATGGAACTGGTTTGTGGGAAGCCTAGCAGTTGGGAAGCCTTGGGGATGGTATTGTTCTCTGCATTGTTATTATGTATAGATTTTTGTTACTATGATGGATTTGGCTTTCTGGTGTCTGAATGAATGGTTTGGTTCTATCTTCCATGTGAAGAGACTGTTGTATTTTGTAATTCAGAATTGTGCCTGGATATTCCTGGCTGCTCTAGGCACTGTAGATATCGCATTCGTGTTACGGAAGCACAGTGGATGGAATATTAGACATGGAGTCAGAAAATCTGAGTTAAAAACTGGACACTTTGTAGCTATGTGACCCTGGGCAAGTCACTTAACCATGTTTGCCTCAGTTTCCTCATCTGTAAATGAGGTGGAGAAGGAAATGGCAAATGCCTTCACTATCTTTGCCAAGAAAACCCCAAATAGGTTCAAGGAGAATCTGAAAGGACTAAATAACAACAATTTGTAGTTCCCCCAACCACAACAAAATAGAATGTAACTTCTTTCCTTCCTTTTCTCTTTGAATCCCTAGCACCTGCTACATTATCTAGAACAGAGTAGGCACTTAATACATGCTTACTGAATGACAGATCACTACTGAATACTTAAGAATGTAGGAAATTTTGCAATAATTTGCTCCATGAATAAAATGTTGGGAAAGACAAGATTATACTTTAACATCTTTAAGTTTTGACTTTCTCAAGATACATTTTATGGCCAGTGCAGAATTTAACATATATAGTAAAGTGGAACACAGAAAAGTTCCTTTCAAGGGCAAAAACTCTATTAAATATTTTATATGCTTATTATGGTTGAAATTGGCAAATTGTCTAAGAGTTTAAGCTTTGGTGCGAAACTTGATATCAGACACAAAGACCAGGTCACACTTAAAAAATAAGAAATTCAATGTGCATATTTAATAAAGTTTCTTAGTCTGTTAAATACTTCACAGACAATATTATTATCCTAAAATTTTAGAGACAAAATGTTTTAAGGAATTGTGCATATAGTACAAAGTAGAAACAATACTAAGCATACTGACATACATATACATGTATTTAATGTAATGAGAGAGATAAAGATAATTTAATATTTGGATTTAAAATGCTATTTTATCTGAGTTTATTTTTAAAGTGACTATTTATTTATTAAGTATATATTATATATGAATTGTGTATGAGTATGTATATTTGCATACAGACATATTCAATGAGAAGAAAGAATTATTGGGAAATTATATACAAAATTTTGGGGAGTTCAACAGTTCATGAGAATCTGAAACATGAAAAGGGGTACACTATTTATCCTTGAGTCCTAAGAGTTAATAATTGCTGTAAAACAGATCATCAAACTGAGCATGGAAGCTTTTGAAAGCATTGTTTTCAGAAGACTTAAGATATTTACGTGATGTTAGTGAATTGATATTGACATTTTGTTTTCGTTTAATTAATTAATTAATTTTAGAGTTTGGGGATTATAAGTATATTCTTCCCTTTCTATGTTTGGTAAATAATGTATATTTTGCTTTTTCTAAAAGGAGTTTTACAAGGTTGTCGCTATTATCATCATCATCATCATTACGTTGGTTTCACGTACCAGGAGTGATCTCACTACAGAGAGACATACATATTAGAATGATACTTGCATTGTCAAATATGTGCTGCCTTTTTTGGAAGGTCAATGAGAAAGAACAGGTTCTAAGATGTTTCTAGAACTGGATGCTTCAGAATTGATCTATTCACTCAGAAATATCAGACTAAATGATGTTAAACCTAATGTGCCTAGGTGCAGGCTTTTTCCCATGCCTTGAATGTTTGCCTTTTTCCCCACTGTATGCCTTATTTCACTTGGATTCTGATGGATTAATTGCCTTACAGAACATGTGAAATACAATCTTTGGCCTTAAGGAATGCAGAGAGGGTTTCAACTTTTTTTAGATAGAATATTACAGATTTCTCTGTGTTCCACTTTCTCACAGTAGCATTACCATTTATCAGTTAACACTTTCCCTGGTCCTTTTTCAGACACACCCCTGTCTATTACACCTTGAAATCCCTTACCACTTCTTAAAAAAGGAAATGATCTGTTCCTCATGATATTCTAAATTCCCTATGACTGACAGATGGAATCAACATAAAGAGAGGCACGCTAGTTTCATGGAAGGAATCCTCAACCTCCATCAGGAAATCTGAGTTCAAATCCAAACTCTTCTAGAAATCACTTTTGTGACTTTGGGTAAGTCACTTACATTCTCTGAAGCAGTTCCCTTATGCGGAAAATGAAGCAAGAATCAAAATGAGGTAACAGATGTAAAAAACTTTCAAACCATAGATTGTTTTTCAAATGTCAACTGTGGCTGTCATTATTCTTTTCCTCCCATATTCGACAGAGTTCATATACAAATGTCACAATAATGCCACGGTTCTTTTATGCTTAATGCTTAGCAGATTATTGAGAAAGTGAATAAAATCATTGCTTTTTTCTGGGGGGAATGGAACAAAAGAACTCATCTTCTCTAGCCTCTAAAAACATTTTGGGGAAAAGTACAGTAGCTCTACAATTGCTTCTGCTTCCTACTGTCCCCAGACCTAGACAATGACTATAGTTCACTTGATTTTCCAGATTCCTCTTCAGTCACTGTGCCACCCATGCAGAAACCAACCCCTGGAGGACTTAGTTCATTTCCTGGATTCCCAACTTGGAGCCTTTTTTTTTCTGACTGGCGGCTCTCTGAGTTACTTATGACTTCTAACCCAGGCCTTTTTTGGATTCACTTCAACCAGAGTTTTCTTCATCAGCAACCATGTAACTTGTGTCCTTACCTTTAGCAGTTCCCTTTCCAGTACTGGGAAACATAAGCAAAACATTTTTCTTAGAAAAAGACCTGTCAATATATTCCCTTGTGACTGTAACTGCTCTTTCTGTGACTTTAGAAACCAGTATTCCTTCCCTGACTACCACTCCTTTACATGTATTGTCTCTTTTTATTATAATGTTAGTTGGGTGAGGGCATAGATTGTCATTGCTTTTATGAACATATGGCTAACTCTTAGCACAGTGCTTGGCATATAATATATACTTGTGACCTGGGACTAGGCAGCAAGCAAGGAAACTGCCAATTGTCACCTCTTCCAGTATCCTATACTAACTTAGGACCCTTTTGGCTGGATTTGATACGTAGCATCCCAGTGCTACACCATAAAATATTCCTGATCACCTAGTGCTCACAGGCTTCTCTATCTACCCATACAGAACTGGGCTGGAAAAATCACTGTGACATCTTTTTTTTGGATTTCTAAGTCAGGATTTGTCCATGTGTATTTTTTTGGATCTATTTGAAATAGTTGCCTGTTTAGACTCATTTTGATTTATTTTAGGCCCAGGAGAATTTGTGTGAATATTGTTCTTTTGTCTGGTTGAATTGACACGTTTGCTAATAGCCAAAGCAACATCATTAAAAAAAAATTAAGGACAGGTTATTACTGAAAGTATGATCTCTAGAAACAGAGAAGTAAATACTCTCTCTCTAATCTGAACCTGTAATACCATACCCAAAATATTGTACCAGCTTCTGTTCATCACATTTAAAAAGGCATATGGACAAATTGGAATTCATACTGAGGTTCCCAAACGTGATTGGCCTACTACTCCCTTTTAAAGAACAACACAATGCCCCTCTGAAAATCTGCTTTTTTTAACCCTTTAATGGTTTTTTTTTGAAATTTGCATAATTTCAAAATATACCATGTCCCCACCTCCATTCTTTCAGCACACACCCTCTTCCAGGGGATGGTATCATCCACTTTGGGAACCTATGATTGGAGGATAATCAGAATAGTGAAAATAACAGAAACTAGGTCTTGTGATAAATGGTATGAGATAAGACACATCTAGGCAAGAGAAGAGAAAACTTGAGTGGGATTTGAAAACTATCTTTAAAAATTTGAAGGGCTTTCATGTGAAAGAAGATTTGACTTTTTCTATGTATGTAGAACTATAACTGCTGACTAGACATTAGGAGGAAGAATACAGTTCAGTATAAGGAAGACATTTCTATCAAAAGTATCCAACAACAGAGGACTGGATATTGAGCATCCCTCCATCAAGCTGAGGTCCCTCCATCAATGAAAATGTTCAGTCAAAAGCTAGATGACCACTTTTTCTGAATATTATAAAAAGAAATAAATCCTCTCTAAGCTTTCACTCTCTTTAAGGTTCTGTTATTCCATGATCATTAGAAAAGACAGGATTTTGATTATCAACTACACTAAGGAATCCCCACTAGACCACATTGTTTCTTAAGTAATTTATGTGAATGTTAATGAATTCTTCTCTAAGGGAAGGCACTCTGGAAGTGTGAAAACCATTGAGGTGATATGGATTCCTTATTTAAAGAGAATTAGAATGATAGGGGCAATAATAACCAAAGCAGAAATAGAATTATAGGGGTAATAATAACAAAAGTAGAAATAGAATGATAGGGGTAATAATAACCAAAGCATTTTTGCTTTCTCATAACAGGTCACTTATAATAGCTAGCATAAGATATTTCTGGTTCCTAGTGACCACTGGCGCCCATTATTAATTCTGCTTCTTTCCACGTTATATAGTAATGTTTTTGGCACATGATAATGCATTTAAAATTTAAATTCAATTCTATTCACCTATTCTAGAGTGTCTTGGGCATCCAATCCCTATTAAAAATTCAGACCTTTTATTCAATAATGTCTAAGGATTATGTGCTTTTTGCTGAAAAGAAAAAAAAATCAACCCAATTACCTAAAGAAGGTCTATAAACTCATTACACTATTTGATTTTTAGAATAATTACTCTATCCAGAAAGAAACTGATAAATAGTCATGAACTCCTAAACTAACTTGGGAATATTGCTCTTAGGTAATCTGTAGCTACTTATAATAATAATAACTCATATTTAAATGAGTAAATTTCTTTAAATAAAGTACTTTTTTTAATAACAACCATGTGAAAAGTATCATTATTACCATTTTGTGGAGAAGTTAGTGACTTGCTCAGGATCACACAGCTATCGAACATCAGAGTCAGGCAGTCATCTAACTTTTTTCTTGGTATCAACCTGAACACTTTTATATAGCATGATGGACTTCCCATCCTGCAAAGAATAATCGGCATACTTAAACTTGTGGATATGAATTAGCAGTTACAAATGGCACTTTGAAAAGTTGAAATTGATTTGTTGTTGAATGCGGACAAATGTGGTATTTTCTTATATTTTCTATTTACATTGTCAAAGACACATATATTTAACAAGGGCAAATTATAAACAAATACCTGTTACTAATATGACGTGGCATTTGTCTTTGCTACTATTAGACTATTTCAAACTGTCTAGGGCTATTGTACCCTTAAGAATCACTTACCCCATTTACAATACTGTGCTTCTAAAGAAATAATTAACTGAGTTCTAAGAAGTGTTTTAATACTGTTTAATGAAATACTAACTTATACTGCATGTGGAGAGGGGTTGAGATATTTCTATCACAGTTCATTTCTTCATGGCAGGATTCTTGAGGTCACCTAATGAAATTTCCACCATTTAAATGACTTTAGGGCTGTCACTTTAGGGCTGACAGATGGTATTCATAAACCTGAGAGAAGTATCATTAAAAGAAGAAGAAAGAAAAATAAAAACTAAAAAAATACATGATAAAAATAGCACAAAAATAGGTAATAAAGCAGTTCACTGGAGTAACTGAACCTGACTGAGTTAATGGCTGTTTTGAGTACAAATGATCAGGTGCATCTGGGGAGAGGCTGAGCTATTGTCCCTACCACAGAACTCATCCATGGTTGCTCATGCTTTGCAAATTTTGTCCACATCCTCATTTGAATTTCCCAGAAGGGGTTTACTTAACAATTCCAGAGATTACTAAAATATTATGCGATAAAAGATATTTTATAAGTGGTACCAAAAATTATTGCCATATTGGAATTGTTCAATGAAGGCAAAAATCACTATGAAGCATATTCACATAGAGGGGTTTCATATGGATGGTGGTACTTTATCTGGGTCTTCACAATGTATAAAATTCCATTAAGCAGAGAGACGGAAGAGGAAATTTTGATAACAGGAAATGCTATGAAAATGGAAAGGCTAGAGTCAGAGTTAGAGTTTCTATTTGCATTGACCAAGGTACATATATATTTGACAATGCTCAGTTATAAGCAAACACTTGTTACTAATGTAATATGGAATTTATCTTTGCTAATAGTAAATTATTTTCAGTTGCATATGGGCTATATATCTTTAAGAATCATGTACTACATATAAAAACTATACTTCTAAATAAACAGTTTATGGATGAATGCCCTAAGTCACTCAGATATCATGATCTTCTATCAATCCATGACTTGAAAAGCACTTATTAAATACCTACTATATGCTTATTAAATACAGTACAAAAAAGTACAAACTAATTTTGAAACACAGTGGATCAATTTAGATATAGTGGAAGCTTCATATATGGAGCAATAGTTTACAAGTTTGAGGATGTAGGCTGCATTCAGAGCCTTGAAAGAACATGGATTGAATTTGGTAGGTAATAGAGAGCCATTAAGCTTTTTAAGTAGAGTCACATGATGAGCGAGGTGTTTTATGAATGTGAAGCTGGCAATTATGTATAGGATGTATAGAAAAGAAAAAGCACTGTGGACAAGGGGGAAAAGTCAGTAGACTATAGATAAGCATGTGTTGAAAAGAATAATTATAGTTACAGTCAAAAGAAAAAGATAGATGCCATGGACATGAGACCAGGTAATTGGGAAAGCAATAGTACCATTAACAATAGAAAGATAAGCAAAGAGTTAAGTTGATTTTAGGAATTTGTTCCTTGTGAGCAGAGATTATTTCATTTATAATATTTATATTTGTATCCCCAGTGCCAAACACATAGTAAGCATTTAATATATGTTTATTGATTGAATGGCCTTTCAAATTTGGGTTAATAATAGATTAACCAAGTGAAAAATGTCTAGCAATCTTTTTGAGAGTTTAGACTGGAAGATAGGAAAGGCCAGAGATATAGAAGAGAGAATTAACTATTCAGGAATCATTGCTAAGGCTATGGAAGGAGACAAAATCCAGAATGAAAGGAATCTTAGAAAAAGAAAAATAGAGTAACCAAGGAAAAACTTTGGGAAAATGTACATTTTAGGGGATGGAGTAAGATGAATCCATAAGGGAGATAGAGAAGGTTATAAAAAGAATCTTAGAGATTAGTTAGCCTCCCTGAATCATCATAGGATCCTGGAAAATAAAGAACCCAAACAACTGAGCTCTGTGACTGGAATATGACTCTTACTCCTCTGGCCCAAGTGATTCTGTCACTGTTTTCCAGGGAAAAATCAAAGAAGGTAGGGTCCTGCAAGCTCCTCCCCAAAGGATGCTATCTTGTCATTTCTCACTTGATTTCCTTCTTTGTAGTCTCCTATTTTGTCCTTTGGAATCAATCTCTGCTTGATTAGAGCTGGAAAGAATTTTAGAGAAAGCCTAATGCAACACACATATTTGGCATTTAAGGAAATTGACACTCAGAGGTTATGCACGTGACATGTTCAAGCTCCCATAGGTAGTATATAGACCCGGGGTTTGAATTTGAACCCAGAGCCTTTGGGTAGGCAAAAGATAATTCATTTTTTCACTTCCCCTCTCTGAGATAGGAGTTGTCAGAGAGGCCATCATGGGATAGACCTTGAGAGATTTGGAATGTTCAAGACAGAGTCAAGTTTCAGCTACAGTAAGGAAATTCAATGGTAACTTTCTAAGTTTTTGTGGCTGGTTATATTGGTTGGACTAAAGAAGAAATTAAAAAAAAAATACAACATTAAAGAGCACTTATAGCTACTGGAAAAATAAGGCCAAGAATGAGTGAACCTGTTCAAAACTAATTTTGCCAAGAAACAGGGGAAAGAATTAAACTAGTATGTGTAGATGGAAACATAATGGGTGAAAAACAGCTAAAGAAGGCCACCTGAGTCCTCTGAATGATATGTGGAGATTGTAGGAAAGGAGAAAGTCAGCTAGGATCAGGGGAATTGGACAGGAATAAAATATCACTCAATCGATGTAATGTCCTCTCTTCAGATGGTTGAACTCAGGTGATACATACACATAGCAAGGAAATTCACCATAACTTTTGGATGAAGCTCTCCAGGCTCAATAAAGTACATAAATAAATTCACATATACTTCACATTATTTCATTATCTCTTAAGGAGCAACACAAGGCATGGTTCCCCTTGAAAAATTGGAGGATATAGGATATTTAATTCAATTCAACAAGCATTTATTTAGCACCTTTTATGTGCAAGTTACTGTCCTAGGTCCTGAGAATACAAAGAAGTCACCAGACCCTTTACAAGTAATTTAAACTCTCTTAGCCTTAAGAGCATCACCTATAAAGAAGGGGGATGATGATGACACTTATCTCTAGGAACTCTTGTGAGAACCAGTTGAGAAAAATGTATGAAAAATACTTTGTAAACCATAAAGACTTAAAGCTCTATATAAATATAAAGTTGTTTTTTTCCCTTCTCTTTTTAAATCAACCAGTGACTTCATGTTACAAGGAACTCCCTTGGAGAAAACTCTATTTGCCATGGCAACTTTCATCTGTTCTGTAATTTATGGAGTTGTCTTAGGCACCGAGACTGAACATTTCCTGAATTTCCAAGAGAGAGGTTAAGTGACTTGCCTAAGGTCATGCAATCACTATCAGAATCAATCAATCAATCAATCAGCTAGCATTCATTAAGCATTTACAAGATACAGGCATTGTCCTAGGTGACGGGATACAAATTCAAAGAATGAAATAACCCCTACTTGCAAGCATCTTATAGAAGTAAGATTTAATCCATATCTTCTGGTCTTCCAGGCCAGATCTCTATGCCCTATGCAAAGCTGCTTTCTAAGCATACTGCTCTTCCATTAGCAACATTTTGAGGCAATTAGGAATAAAATAAATACCATTTTCTCCCATTTAGAAAACAATGAAATCTTTAGAAGTTGCGTGACTTACAAAAACTCACTTAACCAGTGGAAGCTTACTCCCCTGAGGCTCGCCCTAATGCTCTATTAGATCCCAGCATAAACTCTCATAAACATTTCTAATTGTTTACTTATGTTCAAATCAAGGTCAAAATATCCACAAGGACAGGAATAAAGAATAAACAAACCATTTATTAAAGGAGCAAGGAGAAAAATTTCATTGTCAGGTCAAGACTCTCCTCGGGGATCGTAATAAAGACAGCCTAAATGATTGAACTTTACCAAACAAGAGAATCAAAGTCAGAGAAATTTCTTTTTATCAATGCCTAGAGCATAAGCTAGGATTCCAGGGAGCATTTAAACAACATGCCTTGAGTTATGGCAAGCAAGCTGGCTTCTTTTTCATTCTGTTCATATTATAAGAATGAAGGCCAATTTATGAATTATAAATTAGGCATTCATTTAGAAAACTGAAGGTTTTAAAACTGAGAATTTGTCTAAGTAGGCAATTAAGTCACTCTTCTAGCTCTTGTTTCCTTGAGAGTGTGAGCTACCTACTGTTTTTGATCATTTGTCTTTTCGTTTTAGAATCCTTCTCTTTTTGCTCTTGCTCCCAAAGTTATAGGATTACAGATGTGGAGCTGGAAAGAATCTGAGAGTCCATCTAGTCCACCTGCTTCCTCATTTTATAGACAAGGAAACTGAGGCTGAGGGAGCTGAAATGACTTGCCCAAAGTCACATGGGCAGTCAGGTGAAATTCAAACCCAAGACCTTGGATGCCAGCCCTAGTATTCTTTCCACTGTACTGCACTGCCACGTGCTTTACTTTTGCTTTCTCCAATCGTACACCATTGGATAGTCCTGCATAGAGAATTCTAAACATGACTGAACCATGAGTTTTCCCTGTCTCCTATTAATCCCTACTATGCTATGATTCTGTCTTATTAAAACATCTTTATATTTGAATTATGTTACCCCTATAATCTTTATTTTGCAGTTATAGAATACACCTCAACCCTGGTGCAACACATCTGTAAAATCGTGTCTCTGGTGAAAGGACATCAAAAACCTGATGCTAACCCCATGAGGCCAAAGGAAATTCATTTGCAGTGAGTTCCTCGCTAATAATATTCCTGGCTCCCCTCCTCCCTCAGTCCCTTGAGAGTTTTTCTGAGGAGGTTTATTGTCTATTATATCAAAGTAATTGCCACATTGTACTGCTCCAGATTTATTTCTGTGGAACATTTGTCTGTGAGTGTCTCCTTCGTTTTCTATTTTTCTAGACTATTCTAATACAACACCAAACTCGAAGAGAGAATGAATTTCATTCTGCTGATAATAGATGTTCAAAGCAAAACACAAGCAATTCTTGCTCTTTTTTTCCCCTTTTTTTCCTGACTTGAATTCTATCTACCCCAGGTAAGCTCCAGCGAGATAGTAAAATGTAATATCTGGAGGAACAAAGCACGCTTTGGGTCCCATTGTCAAAGAACGGGTCAGAAAGCAGCACTTCTCCTTGTTTCTCTTCCTCTCTGAGAAACTTTCTCTTTGAGAAAGCTACTTTTGGTTGTATGATGGTGGTAACAGTTGTGTGCGTGTATAGTCTGTGTGTGTGTGTTTATATACATTTTAGGTCATTTCATTTGTGTAGCATTTGGTATTTCCTTCTTCTTTATCTGCTTCCTATTTGATTACTTTATCTTGCCATGATATACACATGCTTGATATTATTCAAGTATCTGCTGCAAGCCACTCAGGCTTAAGATACATGCAAGAAGAAATCCCATATCTTTTTTTTCCAAATGTGGCACTCAAAAGTTCTGACCTTAGCTGAATGTCACTTGTAGTCTTTTTTGGGTCCCTATTTCCTCTACCTGAAAAATAAGAAGATAAGACAAATTTTAGATATGGCATATGTATATATACATGTATATGTATGTGTGAGTGTATGTGTGCATATGTAGTCATTCAGTAACACCCTCAGACACCACTCCTTGCTTTCTACTTTGACCTCATCCCTATTTTGTTTCACATGGAAACAAGAAATGTGTTTCTTTTCAGAAGACAGAACTGAAGTAGTTTTGTTTCAAGGTCAGCAATGATGCAGAATGAATAGGAGTTTCCAAATGCTTCTGCCATATGCCTTAATGGAGATGATGAGAAAAGTATAAAAGTAGTGAACTGTTCATTTGATTAATGCTCGTTTTTCTCAAAACTCCAGAGCATGTCACATTATTTGCTTGACATTGGGAGAGAAACGCCAAACAGACTGCAAAACATTGTTTGCACATCTCTGGATGATTCAAGATTAAAATGTTAAAGTTTAAATGTTGGAGAGAATACAAAATAATGGCAGATCCGTTTTCAAAAGAATTCCTTTCCACTTAATGATCCAAGTTCATCTTCCTTTAAATGAAAATGCTAGGTATAGATACAACTAAAAAAACCCATGCTTGGTTGGCACACATAGAATTTCTCAGAAAATGTACCTTGTAACACTATATAGCATTTCTCTATGTAGTATTTGATCAATCAGTCAGTATTTATTAAATACCTTATGTATACCAAACACTGTGCTAGGTTCTGGGGATATAAATACAAAGAATGAAATAATTCCAACTTACATTCATGGGGGAGACAAGGACTCCATATAAAAGTATATGCAGTATCACTTTCAGCACTGTCTCCCCTCAGATGCCTAGGACTTTGAGCCCCAGAGCCAAGGGGAAACAACCCTTATAGAGCCGCAGTCTGACAACAATTTATGTAAGGGCTACATCCACAGCTGCTGAAGACCCAGGAAAGAAAGTTCTTGCCACCAAAATCCATGACACTGACAAATAGTTCAACATTAAAAACTGATTTGGCTTTATTATTAGAAATGATCTTAATGAAGAGACAATACCATCTACATTGCTGCAGCACCCTAAGAATCAGGGGGATTTTTCTATTGAACTGTTAGCTGAAACCTTCCATGTGTTCCATGTGTCTCCACCATTAGAATGGGAAGGGAATGGAAGGGAAACTTCTAGCCAGTAAACCCAAGTCAACCGGGCATTTTTGGCCATCCAAATTTATTTTCCTTTGGAGAGGAGAAGGAAGGGGAAGAGGAGACAGACAGGAGAGGAGGAGCTGAGTGTACTCACAGGGTTGTGTTAGTCCTTCGTTGCTGAAGAAGACCATACCATCAGAAAAATGATGACAAGACTTGAACTTGAATTTGTTTTGAGTGAGGGAGGGCTGTGCAAGGTCACCAGGCTCACTTTCTCCTCTCCTCTCCTCTCCGGTCCTCTCCTCTCCTTCCCCTCCCCTCCCCTCCTCTCCTCTCCTCTTCTTTTCTCTCCCTTTCCTTTCCCCTCCCCTTCCCTTTTTGTCCCTCTCCCTTCCTTCCCTTCCTCCCCTCCCTTCCCCTCCCCTTATTTGCAAAATAAACCAAATGCAATATATATATATATTGCATATATATATATATGCTAACCTTAAAACACATCATACAGACCATGAAATAACAAAGAACTGACTTAAAACACCTGTTTGTATTGAAGGAAAAAAGTGCATGCATAAGTCTCCTGTCTGTTTAGCAATATTGTCTACCTAAATGCGGGAACCAAGACTCATCAAAGTAAAGAATATTGTTTTGTGAGTGAAAAAAGTTTGAGTCTAAACCTTATAGTAATGACCAATGGTGTTTGGTTAACTTGATAGGCTTTCTTCTGCCTCCATACTTTTAAAAATTCTGTTCTGCATACCCTGAATGTGACATTTCCCCCCCTTCCCCATCACACCCAAAACAAACAGAAGAACAACCCCTAAAAAAACTTTCCTTGAATTTGTTGTAAAAGGTTATGATTATCTTTTATTTAGATCAGACCTGCTCTTTAATTAGTATAAGTAAGTCACAGTAGGAAACTAGATCCAGATTAGTAGATAAGAGTGCTGGGTCTAGAGACAGGAAAACTCATCTTCTTGAGTTCAAATCTAGCTGCAGATACTTCATAATTGGGTGACCCTAGGCAAGTCACTTACCCCCATTTACCTCAGTTTCTGCATTTATAAAATGATCTGGGGAAAGAAATGGCAAACCACTTCAGCATCTTTGCCAACAAAACCCCAAAGGGGTCACAAAGAGTTGGACACACAACTAAAATTGACTAAATAAGAATAAAAACAACCTAAAATTGAGAAAACTCCCTCAAACAATGGAAACCTGAACATGATCTGCAACTTAAGAGTCAGTTTGGACTGAGAAATTGAATAACTTGTCCAGTCACACAGCCACAATATATCTGAGTTGGGAGTTAAACTTAGGTTTTCTTGACTCCAAGGTCAACTCTCTGTTCACCACTCCACCTTGCTCTAAATGTCTACTTTTGTTCTCCACTTTTCCTCTGAACAGAGCAGGCACTTTCTTTTATTGATAGGACAAGACTTAGGAAAGAAAACACATTGTGGCATCCTTAATCATCTACATTTCTTTGTAACATAGATTGACTTAGTTGAGGGTCAGAGGGACTTGTGATTGATTCACTGCTTTATGCCTAGCAACACATCTCCAGGAAATGAGTAGTATCTCCTTTATTTACATCTGGATGAGAAGTAGAATCGGTCAGTTTGTCCATACTCTGACTATATGCCTTTCAGTAGAGACTGAATTAAGCTTTTTTTTTTTTTTTTTAATGTAGCTCAGCCAGGATTTTCTAGGGAGTACACACTAACAACTTGTGTTTCCTGTGAGTACAGAGAAATGGAAACTGGTCAGTTCTTTGTTCTACTTCCAGTTGAATAGTTTGAAGGACATACATAGTCATTGGGGAAATGTGAAATATCTCAGCATTGCTCTACTATTTCAGTCAGGTAGGCTGATGTCCTTTCTCTCGTTCTTTCCAAAGAATCGATTTTCTATTGAGCACTGTGAGAAAATAATTTGATTCCTTTGCTTGAGAATTATTCTGTGCTGTTTACATGTGTTAAAAGGGGAATAGGTAAAGTCCTGTTAAGAAGCTAATTTGGGACATGCTGAGACACTGCTGCAGCTACAGCGAAGGAACACCATCCTTCGGTACTTAAGGACTTTAAATTGAGTGTAGAGAGGAAAGGAGAAATCTCCTCAGGTAGATAGATAGATACCACAAATCATAACTCAAATAGCATTGAGAAAAGCACCTATATAAAGGGGAAAAAAAGGTCCAGTAATTCCCAGAAGACAAAATTACAAAAAAGAAAGAAAGAAAAAAGAACCAAAATGCTGCAGGTAATAAAAAACCATGTCCTCAGATGTCTAATGACAGTGTTTGAGGTGCCAAATGGGAAAATAAAAATGACACTAAAGTAAACAAAGGTGGGAAGAGCAATTAGATGTATCTTACACATAGGAGATCTATGCTAAAGGTGACAATTTCAAAGGTGCTGATGCATTGATATTCAAGGTCTCTGAAAGAGGGAAAGATTAAGTAATTGGGGAAAATCTCAAGATTTCCAGTTTCCTTTGTCTTGTTATCATCCTTCATTAGATTGTAAGCTTCCCATGGGGAGTGATTTTCTTTTTCTTATATGTGAACTGAGTGCTAGGATATTTCCTGCACATAATAGGCACTTACATTTTTATATAATTGATCTGCTTTACTACTATTGAGAAAAATAACCTAAGAAAATATCAATAAACATAGTCCTATGGCTTTACTTCCTCATCTATTGATGAAAATAATTATATATGTGTTCAGCATATCTTTGATTTAAACATAAGAACAAAACATGCTGTTCTTTTTGTAAAAGAAAATACTCTACCACAGATCACATTTTTATCACCATAAGATTGATTTAAACATTTACACAATATAAAACCTCACTGAGGACATATTTTGTTGGCTGTTATAAAAAAATACTCCAAAGAGCTAACTACAGCCTTAAAGGCTTTCTTGTTATTGAGTATGTGTCACATTTATGTCATGATCATCTAAACTTCCTTGATATAAATTGTGGCAGAGAGAAAGCTTTATTTAGAAATTTCCACATTATTAATATCTGATGTGGCAAAAAGAACGAGATGTATACTCACCAATGGCATTTACTTTTGTGTGTAGTGTGGTGAGTACACTATTCAATTGCAATATCCACTGTAGATGTTGATGCCTTCAAGATACTTGCATTTGGGGATTGTATTGTGTTGTTTTCTTCAAAATTGGGAACATTTCAGATGTTTATGTGTGATCCACAATAACTCAAAAATGTTTCATCTAACTATATGTGCACAGAACTGACCTAGATGAATGTCTCTTATCTGCATTTATAGCAGTAACACATGGAGGTGGTATCTTTTGGAACACCCTGTATGTCTTGGACAACCCTAGCACATAAGTAATCAACTGAGTCCTTAGAAGGCAGAAGGTAGCAGGCTAGCTTGCATCTGGGAAATTGTGACAGCTTCTCCCTGAAGGAAAACCTCATTTTTTTAATACCAACATTCTCCCAAAGTTGACTTTGTATAAATCATTCAATAACACAACTGAAATTGTGGGTCACTCAAAACTAATGGAGATAGATGTGGTGGTAATACATAAGATATAGCATCTTGTCATGGTTAATTGCACACACGAAACTCTACAAAAATATCAGGGATGTATCATTAGAAAAGCTGGCTTTCTGGTCATGTTGTCAGAATGAGTCTGTGTATAATGTCAAGAGATCAAAAGAGCAACTTACACTGAGTGAAGCTATTAAAGGGGCCTAATTGGAGGACACAGACAAAAGCCACACAGAATGAGAAAGGAGGGATGGGCTGTGATCTGTGTCATTGGAAGGACTACCTATGATGATGACAGTTTAGATACCTTTAAATATTACAAAGATAAAAATGAATGTCTATGGCTAGCTTTTAAGCTCTTGAAGGATCATGATTGATTTTTTTGTAATAAATGCCCTTGAAAAGGGTGATTTTTAAATAAATGTTCAAAGAGAAAGCCCATAAATTCAGTAAAGTTAAAAGAAAAAGAATCTAAAAACATAGGATAGAATTAGACATTGCAAATATTTTGCATTTCAATGATAATGTCCTCTATCAATCTTGAGTAAAACTTGAAAAAAGGATTTTTCTTTAAACTTGACCCTTAAGGTACCTAAGAAGGAGCTGAATCAAAGGGAAAAATGTCTTTAGCAGTTTCAAGATGAACAGACAGAACCTACTTGTCCTCCTTTTTAACTTATTGAACTTCTAATATTCCCTTTGAAGAGGTTTCATCCATAATAAATTCTCTAGAGATTTAATTTTATTTGTGCAGTTCCTATTAAATTTTTGTAACACTGCTAATCACATTTAAAAGTTCTTTTAATATGACTACCCAAGAAGGTAATTCTATTTAAAATATATTGGATATATTTATTTCAGTAGTCTTAACATTTATTTTATAGTCAGATTTATTTCTTTCACAAAAATTGAATTAATGTTAAGTTATTGTTGGGCCTTGATATATGAATAACTGTCTATATGGTATATTTTCATGATTGCTAGGACTTTCCCCTACAAATATCTTCTTGATCCAGTTTATTAGTGACTGAAAAATTAAAGTCACATTATTTGGACTTTGAAGTGTGTTAGTCAATTTAATTCACTTTAAAGGTGGGATTTGTGAAGGTTCTATCACATCAATGTTCTGTTTAGAACCTTGTAACAGACTGATAGTTTACAAACTTCAATTCAGCGCAACGAGTATTTTTTTTTAAAGTCTATTATATGCCATTCACTATGCAAGCTATCAAACAAACAAAACAAACCAACCAACCAACCAAACAAAAACTGACAGACCCTGATCTTAAGAAGTTCATGCATTTTTGGTACTTTCTCCAACTGCAGTTCTACTCCGTATCTAGGTAAAAATCCCTTTTCCTGTACAATTTTTATTCTCTTATCCCTATCCAGCTCATGCTTTCCTTGTCCCTATGCTCCTCTGATTACCCCCTAATTGTAACCCCTAAAATAACTACCCTATTGCTAATAAATTCCCTTTCTTTTTCTGTATCTTCTTCATATTTCTATCTCCTGGTACCCATTGATATCTTATTTTCTCCTAAAGTCACCATCTCCAACGTTGGTTGCTCCTTGTTTCGTTCTTCCAGATCCACGGGGCCAGGAAGAATTGGTAGATTCCTTGGGCTCCACTGACATTGCTCATAAGCATTCAGTACCATTCAGCACTTTCTTCATTGTAAAGTCACCTTTCTCAATGATACCTTGCTTAATACATGACTTCTTTTTTTACCTCAAATTCTCTCATCATTAGTTGGCAACTCTAACAGTCACAATAATGACCCTTCTAATATCTTTACATCAGTTTATTGACTTCCTTACTTCCTATAATAATATCTACATAAAAAACTGCTCTGTTTACAAGATGCTAGAGTCTGAAATGCCCCTATCAGTTCAGAATCTAGCAATCTTCTACGCTTGCTGCGTCACGTCTCCTGGCCTTGCTCTTCTTTTTCATTGTTACCTCTAATCCTTCAACTCTCTTAATTTTATGAGTTCATCAATGCTTTTTCCTTTCTTCTTGATTTTGACTCTATTATAAGCCATTTCTGTGATGCATGATCCTCTGTCCTTGTCTTTCAGCTGCTTTTGTCACACTAAAACAGTTTTGAAAACTGATCACAAAGTACACTAGACAAAAATATCTGACCAGGACAGAATATGGTAGAACAAAGACATGTCTTATTCTCAGCACTGTACCTTTCTTAATGCTGTCTAAGTTTGCATTCTCTTTCTTGGCTGTCATATCGAATGGTTGAATCATATATCTTACAGTTCACGAAGAGCCCCAAACCTTTTATCCCCCAGAAGCACACAGAAAAGAGCAGATTCCTAGCCTATGCACTAGAATCTACCTGTTAGTCTACAATGCTCCATTAATGCAATCAAATGAGATAATATCTGGAAAACACTTTGTGAGTAGCAAAGTACTATATGAATAAATATTATTGTGAAGATGATTATGATTTTTATTAATGAATTCTCATTTGGTCCACTTGCTCAGTCCCATTTCTACCTAACTGGATGGTCAATTAGCCCACATTTAACTATCTTGACCAGAAGGATATGTGAGAGACACTTTGTCAAATGTATATAATAATGAATAAATAAATGAAATAAATAAGTAATTTATATTATATTCTTTGATCTACCAGTCAAGTAGCTCTACAGAAATGGAAATAATTTTAGTCTGCTATTGTCTGTCCTTGATGAGCCTATAGTAACTCTTAGTGTTGATTTTCTTTTCTAAAAAATCATACACTTTTTCTTTAATAATACTTGATTTCCTTCCCCCAAACCCAAGAAGTTAAAATCAAGCTCACTGGTTTTTAGTTTAAATAGTGGATCATCTTCTCTTTTCTTCCATTCTCTGTGAATTTTTCAAAAATCACTAATATTTTTTAGTCAACAAAAAAAACAGCTGAAATGTACATGGAGATTAAAGTTCACTAAGTCTTGTATTCATGCCCTCTCCTCTTGTCATTTCTGTGCAGTTGGTACTATTGATTTTCTTTTTTTTCTTTTTAATTTTGAATTTTTTAATTATTCCTGTTAATTTATTTTTAATTTTCAACATTTACTTCCACAAGATTTTACATTCCAGATTTTCTCCCTATCTCTCTCTTCCTCCCACTCCAACAAGCATTCTGATTACCCCTTCCCATGATATACCCTCCCTTCTATCATCCTCCCCTTAACCCTTCCCTTCTATTTGTCTGTAGGGCAAGATAGATTTCTATACCCCATTGCCTTATATCTTATTTCTCAGTTGCATGTAAAAGCAATTTTTAACATTTGTGCTTAAAACTTTGAGTTCCACATTTTCTCTAACTTTCTCCTTTCTGACTCACCCTCATGGAGAAGGCAAGCAATTCAATATAGGTTACATATGTTTAGTCATGCAAAACACTTCCACAACAGTCATGTTGTGAAAGACTTTGTTTCCCTACATCCAATCCTGCACCCATTTATTCTATGCTCGCATTTGACCTTGTCTCTCCTCAAAAGAGTTTGCTTTTGATTATCCTCTCTTCCCATTTGCTCTTCCTTCTATCATCCCTCATCCTCTCTTATCCCCTTACCCCCTACTTTCCTGTAGGGTAAAATAGATTTTCATACCCAAATGAATGTCTATGTTATTCCCTCCTTTAAGTCAAATCCAACGAGAATAAGGTTCCCCTCATCTCCCTCTTCTTCCCCTCCAATGTAAAAAGCTTTTTCTTGCCTCTTTTATGAGATATAATTTACCCCATTCTACCTCTCCCTTTTTACTTCCCCCAGTACATTTCTCTCTTACCCTTAATTTTTCTTTTTAGATATGTATATGTATATGTATGTGTGTATATATGTATATATGTATGTATATATATATATATATATATATATATATATATATATATATATCTCCCCTCCTCCAACTACCCTAATACTGAGAAAGGTCTCATGAGTTATAAATATCATCTTTCCATGTAGGAATGAAAACTGTTCAACTTTAATAAGTCCCTTATTATTTCTCTTTCCTATTTACCTTTTCATGCTTCCCTTGATTTTTTCATTTGGAAGTCAAATTTTCTTTTCAGCTCTGTTTTTTTTTCATCAAGAATGCTTGAAAGTTTTCTATTTCACTGAATATTTATTTTTCCTTGAAGGATTATATTCAATTATGCCGAGTAGATGATTCTTGGTTTTAATCCTAGTTCCTTTGACCTCTGGAATATCATATGTCAAGTTCTTCAATCCCTTAATGTAGAAGTTGCAAAATCTTGTGTTAACCTGACTGTGTTTCCACAATACTTGAATTGTTTCTTTCTGGCTGTTTGCAATATTTTCTCCTTGACCTGGGAATGCTGGAATTTGTCTGCCATATTCCTAGGATTTTTCCTTTTGGGATGTCTGTTAGTAGGTGATCAGTGGATTCTTTCAATTTCCATTTTACCCTCTGGTTCTAGAATATTGGGGAAGATTTGCTCAACATTTTCTTGAAAGATGATGTCTAGGCTCTTTTTCTGATTATAGCTTTCAGGTAGTCCAATAATTTTTAAATTATCTCTCCTGGATCTATTTTCTAGGTCAGTTGTTTTTCCAGTGAGATATTCATATTGTCTTCTATTTTCTTTCATTGTTTTGGTTTCATTTTATAATTTCTTGATTTCTCATAAAGTCATTATCTTCCATTTTCTCCATTCTTATCTTTAAGGAATTATTTTCTTCAGTGAACTTTCCATATGACCAATTTCACTTTTGAAGACATTCTTTTCCTCATTGGCTTTTGGGACCTCTTTTGCCATTTGGGTTAGTCTATTTTTAAGGTGTTATTTTCTTCACTGTTTTCTGGGGTTTCCTTTGGCAAGCTGCTGACTTGGTTTTTGTGATTTTCTTGTGTCACTCATTTCTCTTCCCAATTTTTCCTCTACTTTTTTTATTTGATTTTCAAAATCCCTTCTGAGATCTTCCACGACCTGTGACCAAATCATATTTTTCTTGAAGGCTTTGGATGGAGGAGTTTTTATTTAGTTGTCTTCTTCTGGTTATTTGTTTTGATCTTTCTTGTCACCAAAGTAAAATTCTATAGTTTGATGTTTTTTCTCCTGCTGTTTCCTCATTTCCCCAGCCAATTACCTGAGTTTGTAGCTCTTTGTTAAGGTAAAACTCTGCTTCCTGGGGGGAGAACAAACTATTCCAAGCTTCAGGGGTTTTGTCTAGCTGTTTTCGATGATACTTCTAGGAAGCTATAAATTTTCAGCTTTTCCAAGTTTATATGATCAAAGGAGAGGTGTTCACTCCTCTCCTGCTCTGTGCTCTGGTCTGTGAGTGACCAAAAACATTCTTTTCTGCCTTGGAAATATGAGTACGATTGCCTCTCCACAGCTGCCACAACCTCTGCCACACCAGTGCTTCTCCTTGCCCCAGGACCAGCATCCCAGGCTGTGACCCAGATACAGGCATAGATAAAGCAAGAGATTTTACTTTAGTTCGAGCAAAGAGAGCCCCACAATCACCCTCTGAAAAGCTGCTTGATCCCCCAACCGTCAGTGAGCCAAGAGCTCTGGAAACAACAGCTGCTACTGCAGCCTCTGTCCCTGACCTGATGTGACAGGAATAGGAAAGACTCAAGGATAAGAAAAGAAAAGAGGAAGATTTTAAAAGCTGGAAAAGATGAGAAAATATATGCTAAATATGGAGCTAGGTGATGGGCACATCTATAGGCTAAGGAACTCATAATATTTTTGACAAAGAAGTGGAAAGTTGGTCATGTGGATTCTTCAAAGTTATAAATCAAGAGGTCTATAGAGGGTTTCTGGCTTCTTCCCCAGGTGAGATCTCATCCCTCATTCTTCAAACCTCTATTTACCTTGTCCTGGAAGCCTATTTATCAGCTACATCCCCTTCACTAATACAAGTGTTTCTTATTTCCATTCAAGGGACTCAATTGACTAATTCTGAACTCATCAAGAAAGAATACGTCTTTCTTTTAAAATCCTCTGTGTCTTACTAATTGCAGTTGAACTTTCTTGATCCCCACCCCCACCCCCTTGGTCTTTTCTTGGGTAGTGAAAAACAAACACTCTAAACTCTGATCTTCTCCTTATATGTTCAAATCCTGATTTAAGATAAAGAAGATTTAAAATAAAGAAGATTTAAGATAAAGACATTTAAACAGATTTAAAATTCTACAGAGGCAGAACTCAATTAGGTTATGGTAAGAAAAGACTTGTGAAATTTACAAAAGAGTAACAAAGCAGGAAAGATAAACTAGGATTGCTATTTGTTTCATCAAATGAATTAATACTTAGCCCAGTTCAGGCACATACTAGGTGCTTAATAAGTGCTTGTTCCCTTTCTCCTTCATCATACCACTTTATTCTAAAATACCTACATCAAGTTTATACTAGTGCCAAAGATTATTTTCACGGGTTTCTCAAATTGTTTTCAATAGAAGTCATTCTTCCATTATTTCCATAACATTTGGTACTTGGCCATCACATATTCCTGTTGGAGTAAGAATACCTTGATTCAATTCCTGATCTCCCTTTTCCCTCTGTTCACTAAATCTCCCCATGTTTGCTTGAGAGTGAGGGAGACAATTGAGTCTGATGTTTGGGATCCAGGAAATCCAGGAGGAGCTACTTTAGCCACCCCAGCCCTTGTTAGACTCCTGCCCTGCCCTGCCCTGTAGTGTCCTGTCTTTTCCTTTCTCCAAACCTTAAACCTACCATACTCTGAAGCTGGGATGCCAATAGGCCCATGCTAAGGGCTCTTTTGGACCCTCCAGGCCTTAGAGTGATTACAATAGGAACTGTTGCTGTTTCCCTCCCAGCCTGATGTCTTTCTTTTTCTTGGCCTCATTAAAGGGGCCATGCCCTGACTATTTCTTAAACAACCCTATTCAATGAATGGGCATTACCTCACTCTAAGCAAGTACCTGCCAAGACCTTGGCCTAAAGGGTCCAAGGTTTCCCAGTGCATTCTGGGACATCTCCAGTCATCCTGATGAATTCAGCTGGCTCTGGAGGAGAAATGAGGCTGGTGACCTGCATAGCCCTCCCTCACTCAAAACAGTCATGTGCAAGTCAAGTCATCATTTCTCTGATGCATGGTCTTCTTCAGCAAGGAAGGAGGAACACAACAATCCATAATCCTAGAGACTATCTACTCTAGCCACATAATTTTTCGGGTGAGGAATTTGAATGTCAAAGAGGTTGATTCTTGCCCAAAGTGACACATGACTTTCCACAGCAAGTGGAATAGTGGAATTGCTAGAATGTAAACTCTGATTCCAAAACTTTCTCTCTTAGTAGTACACAAAGGTAAGCTCCTTGAGGATAGAATCTCTGCCTTATTTATGTTCACTTCTTACCTGCCAGGCAATGTGATATGGTGGATGGAAATCTATTCTGACAGCCAAGAAGACCTGGGTTCAAATCTTGCTCCTGACAAGTATTGAGCAAATTTCTTAAACTCTCAATGCTCTAGGAAATTCTCTAAGCCAGTAAGTCATGGAGAAGATGCTGCCCTGCCTTCCTCTGCCAATGAAAAGCTCAGTCCCAATGCCTTTTCTTAGCTATGCTGAACTATATACTCAATACTCATTATGTATTTAATTAATTTTGGGGGGGAAGAAAGGAGAAAGGAAAGAAGAAAGACTGAGTTATTTGTTAAGTATTTGAAGATGAGGCTTATTTGAACTAATGAGGGTACAACTGAAAACAGAACACTGGTTGTAGTCTGGAAAATGATGGGGTTTAGGTTTGCTAAGCACATACGTGCATACACACACACACACACACACACACACACACACCATTTGAAGAGACATATTCGAAGTTTATTGAACCTTAACAACAACATGTTAATAGTGCAGCTGCTCAGTATTTTCAGATGTTTCTCTCAAGCTGATCCTAGTTCCCTACTCCTCTGAAACTCTTCTCAATTAGTGTGCAAATCTCCAAAGAACATCTTTTCTCCTGCTACTCAGTTCAACACTTTTCCTTCAGATTAAAAATGCCTGAGCAGAGAAAACAACAACAAAGCATTAACAGTGTGAAGGATTCTTTATGAACTTGGAAGAGGGTGGGGGTGCAGCATCCCGCTGATTTATGAAAGTTTTCTGATATCTAGAAACTTCTTTCAAGTTCCTGTTGATTTGTTAGTCTGTCATTTCTAAATCTGGGGGGTTTATTTTTATTTAATGCAGCAAAAGCACAATATGCTTCTGAGACTACGTTTTGCTAGCAGCACATATGTGTTACATGTTAAATAAAATCTACTCAGACACAGTTTTAGAAGATAATGAGTAAAATAAAAAGCTTTAGATTTTGATCATTTATCAAAAAAAATTACTAAAAGTATAAGTACCTAATGCTTTTAATTGGCTTCAAATTATTTGAATTACTCTTTGGAGTCCCTAGTTCCTCCAGCATCTTTAGGCAATAAGCCATTGTATAAAAAGTTATGCTGACTCAACATCCCATTTTTCCCAGCCATGTTTGTCAATCAGTGTTCAGGGAAGCTCTGTTGAGGGAGGCTCTGCTAGGGAAGGTGTTACCCTGCCTGCAGCTTTTGTGTTACCTGGTATTCATCACATACCAAGTCACCTCCTACCTATACCAGGTCATCTCCTACATGTTAGCCCTCATGCATCCTATGGACAATTGGGGAAGTGCTGAGGAAAACAGGGACCTGTCTGAATTGTCTTTATCTCATTACAAAAGTTATCAATAAAAGTTGACTCTGATGGGGATGGAACCTGGAATCCTAAAAGGAAAAGACCATATCTTTGAAAGCAACCCTTTGAATATGCGCATACATTCCAGCAGTCCAGATCACTGGCCCCAGACTACTTGATCATACCGATCACTCCTTAATCCCACCTAGATCATCTAATTGTCCTACTTGATATTCCTTTCACTGTTGCACCTGGCCCATCCCAGTCTGCTTACTACTCCTTTATCCTATCCAGAGACTTTCACTATCTCTTTCAGACATAAGCATCAGTCTCACCCCCATTAAATTGCAGTTTCATTAGGAATCCTGCCTGCTTCTATTAGCTATAAAATAAAATTTGCCCCTTGACTAGAAGGTTTGAGTCCATGAATTCATTCTAGGTGGACTCTGCCCTATACCCTGACATTTTGGGGTCCCCAGAAATCCTAAACCTTGTCAGTTCCATCATGAATCCCTTGCCGAACTCCAGTGATGAGCCCATCAAACTGTTGCTAACTTTGATATATTTTCATAAACTCCTTTACTTCTCTTTGTCCTAAGTTTTGCCTCATCATTAATCAGGGCAAAAGCCCTAACAAAGAATTTTACTTTTAGCAGTTGTGTATTCATGAATTATCCAGACAAATGAGTTAACTTTTTAGGCATTTTATTTTAGTGATTACTAATAGAACATTTACCAGCATGCATTACACAATATTCCACCTTCTTGAAATAATATATTAGATTTAACAATCTCCTCTTGAGGAGTGAATGCTTGACATATAGTCAAATTATATTAGGAAACCTCATTCTTGCCCTCCTATGTACTTCTGATTAAATTTCAGGTCTTCAGTCCCTTGCCTCAGATGCAGACAAAACTTCCCTCAGTACCTGGGGCCTCTTTTCCCTAGAACATTATCTTCCTCTGGATTCTTTGACTGAAATATCCTTTTTCCATGATAACTTCCTTCTCTCACTGTTGAGTTCCTGATGCCTCTCTTTTGAAGAGGGACTGAGGCTGTCCAATCTTCATTGCCCTCCTGGTTATGCTGCTAACTTTCTGGACTTCAGTAAAGTGCCCTTTCCCACCCCACCCCCCAGTCTTTTCAGCTCTTCTTTGGGTGCCATCATCTCCTATTTGAAGGTAAACACCTTTTGGGCAGTCTGTCTTCTTTTTTGCTTGTGTTTGCATCCCTAGTGCTTAGCACAATGCCTGAAACCTATAAAGAAAATAAGGAATACTTATTGTCCTGATTTGCTTGATACAGTGTATATTATAACTGTGATTTCATCAGGAGTTAATCTTTAGGAGTCAATCTGCTCTCTTCCAAAACCATCCAAACATTCAACATGTGATAACTCTCTATACCTGAGCAGTACAGTGTGTGGTAATGGAAAAAGCACTGAATTTGTAATCAACTCAGGGTTTTATTTCTCTTGGACTCAGGTTCTTGAACTCAATTCATTAGAAGGTTAGAGAGGATAACCTGTAAAGTATTATTTAGCTCAACATCCATTATCTTATGATCTCAGATATCCCAGGTGTACTGAATTGTGGAACCTCTAGCAACATGAGCTTCTTGCCTCATTTGGTTATGCTTTGGGAAGTTAGTCATTGGACCACGATTTAGCAAGACTATATGCTAAATATCTTCAGTTTAGATTTAGAGGTTTCCTCAGTTCCAAGTTTTTAATATTTTAAAAACATTGTGTTTGCCTTGTTGATTGTGTTTTCTCTGATCTCTTTGCTTTGATTGCCCTTGCATCAACTTTTATCCCTTAGATATGGTTTCTGTAACCTTAGGGAATCTCAACTACTTTCACAAAACTACACAATTTCAGATTTGAAATGGACTTCAAAAGGCATGAAGCGAAACCTATTCCTGAACACAAGTGCCCTCTAAAACATCCTGACAAGAGACCTCCAGGCCTTTACTTGAAGAAGTAGGAGGAAACTCTACCTCCTCAGACATCTCATTCCTCTTTTGGATAATTCTGGTTGTTAGTGAGTTTTCCTTCTGTTGATCTTAAATTGGCCTCTTTACAACTTCCATCCATTAGATGAGATTTGGATGTTACCCTCTGGGTCTAGGCTGTACATCTCTCTTCTACATTTCAGCTTTTTAAATACTTGAAGGTAACCGTCATGTCTTCTTGACTCTTTTCCTCTCCATGCAAAATATCCTAATTCCTACAGTAGATAGCATGGCTTTAAGATCTTTCACCATCCTGATTTCTCTCCTTTGGACACTCTCTAGCTGATCATTATCTTTTCTAAAATGTAGTTTCCAGGAGTGAACACAATTCACCAGATATGGTCTGACTAGAAAAAGTGAAGTGGAACATTATTGCCTTAATTATTAACACCAAGGCTCAGATTCGGTCCTGGTTTTCTGGGTCCTGAATTGCCCTGACTCCAAAAAGTCTATTGGTGAGGGCTAGTCATTACAAATAGAAATGAGTCCAGGTTTATTGTACTTTTTAAGCACTTCTAATTTCTGCCTCATGATTAGCTGTTACTTTCCGATGCTGTGAATACATTTCTGCATAGTGGTACCTAATTCTTATTGTTCTTAACCTCTTATGCAATGTAGCCTCAGAAAAAACAAAAGTTTAGCAGGAGAAAGACCCCTAAATCAGTAAAACCAGTCACTGATTCTCTCTCTCTCTCTCTCTCTCTCTCTCTCTCTCTCACTCTCTCTCTCTCTCTCCCCTTTCTCTCTCTCTTTCCAAACACACACACACACATACACACACACAGAGTTTCCTCTTTATGCATTCCTTATGAGACTAAGGTTTCAACACGATCCACCTTACATCCACTACCTTCTTCTCTATCAGTTTTTCCTTTTGCCTCACTTGTATGAGATAGCGACTTCTTTTTATCTCTCCCTACATAGTTTTTCTTTTTTAAGAATCACCCTATCATACTCAGCTCAACCTCAGCCTTTCTTTCAAACTACCCCAATATTGATGACAATCATAACAGTTTTGCTAATATTTTGAATACATAAGTAAACAATTTGACCTTATTGAATCCCTGATAATTGATCTTTAATGTTTACCTTATATTTCTCCTTGATGTTACACACTGAATTTTCCCTTAAATTTTGAGGGTTTTGTCACAAAAATCTGAAAGTCTTTCAGGTCATTAAGTGTTAATTTTTTTTAAATTCAGGATTATATTAGTTTTCCTTGGTAAGTTACCCTTGGTTATAACCCCAGCTCTTTTGCTCTCTGGACTATAGTATTCCAAGATCTATGTTCCTCAAACACAGTAGCTTCTAGGTCTTGTGTAATCCTTATTGTAGCTCTTTGATATTTAAATTGTTTTTTTTTTTCTCATTGCTTCTAATATTTTCTCCTGAACTTGGAAACTTTGAAACTTGGCTATAATATTCCTGTAAGTTTTCCTCCTGGGATATCTTTCAGGTGGTGATTGGTGGGTTTTTATTATTTCTGCTTTGCCTTCTTATTCTAGAACTTCAGAGCATTTTCCTTTATAATTTCTTATAATATTGTATCAAGGTTCTTTAATCATATTTTTCAGATAGTCTGACCATTCTTATATTATTTTTTTGCACTCTGTTCTCCAGATCTCTTTTTTTTCTGATGAGATGTTTCACTTTCTCTTCTACTTTTTCATTCTTTTGATATTATTTTATGATTTCTTGCTGTCTTAGAACATCATTCATTTCCCCTTACTCAATTCTAGTTTTCACAGAATTATTTTTTAAGTTTTTGATTCTCTATTTCAAGTTGGTTGATTTTTTTTTCATAATTTTCTTCATTTTCTTGAATTGCTCTTATTTTTTTCTAAGTTTCCCTCAATCACTCTTATTTGATTTTTAAAAGTCCTTTTAAAGTTCTTCTAAGAACTTTGTGCTTGGGACCATTTGACATGTCCCATTGAAAAAGGAGTGACTTTTGAAAGCTCCATTATCTTCCTCTGAATATGAATTCAGATCTTCTCTATCCCCATAATAACTATCTATGGTTGGGTTCTTTCTCCTTTCCTTACTCATTTGTATGCTTTTTTGTTTTATTTTGTTTTTAGCAGCTATTAGTAATCAAGTCGTAGTCCCAAGGTATGGGGAAAGATTCCTCAAGTCTCAAGTTCTTACTGTTATTTTCTGAAGTTTGTTTTGGAGTCCAGCCTTGGGGGTCTCCTCTATACTCCTAATCTAGAGCCCCCAGCTGCACTGTCTACAAAAGATCCTACTTCCCGAGTCCTTCGGGTGGCTGAAAACTACAACTGTCCTCTCTGCCCTGGAACTGAAACCAGGGACTCTGTTCTCCTGCAAGTTTCCACATCCAACAGTGTCCCCAACCCTTGCTACTGCACTCACCAGATATGTGCTGGTTCCTACCTGCAACAGGATGTGTCTGATTAGCACAGCTGTGCTTGGTATCCCTCAACAGTGGAAGGTCCTACAATGCTCTCCTACTCAGTGGTCAGACCCCCACAGTGTCTGTGAGATGAAAGTTTTTAAGGCTGAGGTTCTCTTTCAACCCAGCTTCCCCCAGGGCTTATTGTTTGTTGATTCTGCAGAGTTGGCCTAAGAGGTTTTTCTTTTCATTCTGGCAAACCTCCACTCCAGGAGGTTGAGTGTTTCCTGGGGTCTTCTCAAATTGTTTTAGGAGGACAACTGCAGTACCCCATGTTTATTTCTGCTGCTCTGAGGTGATGTTCTGTCCTTGTGGAGGAAATTTGGATATCAGAACCTTTTCTGACCTCTGCCACCTTCTCAGAATCCTGTGTGTTTGCGTAAGTTTAAAAGAATCAGTAGGTTTCCACTGATCAGATCCTGAGGATAACTTCTCATGACAAATTCATAGGCTTCCTCATGGCTGCTTTCTTGATCATCAGGCCCTTTGTGTTTTCATTTTTATGGATAAAGTTGCTAGAAGTCTGAGGGCTAGAGAAGTTGGAAGTTTTACTAACAAATATATGTCTGCCTATGTCATAAAGTATGAAATTCCTTTGAGTGTGTAAACATTTACATTTTACATTCATAAAGACTTCTAATATGTCAGAATTAGTGAACAGTATGGAAAGAGCAGTGAGCTGGCACTCACAAGCATTGGGCTCTAGTCCTTGTTCTTCTGCTGATTTTCAATGAGATTGTAGGTCCTGTGTTTTAAACGATCGACTTCATCAGCTGTAGAGTATTGTGGTTGAACTGATTGATATCTAACTGTTCTTCAGGAATTCTATTACCACAATTCATAAAGAGACTATTAGGCTCTTTTATATGAAATACCAAATAGTCATAAGTTATACAGCACAAGAAAATATGAGATTAATATATTATATGATTTTTCAACTTGAACCAAGCAATTTATTATATATATACACACATACATACATATATACATATACACATATATACATACATGTGTATATATGTATATGTGTATATATATGCATATATACCTATACATACATACATATATATATATATTTGGGGGTCTCCTCTATACTCCTAATTATACTCCTATATTCTATACTCCTAAATTGTTTGAAAATACATATAATTTATATATATATATATCCTCTAAACTTAAACTGCCAAGATTTCAAATAATTTTAGAACACATACTGAAATAAATTTGAAAATTCCCAATTGGGTGAGAAGCACAGCCTTATCAATCCAGTTATGTGCAAATTTTAGATAATACCTGCTTCCTGCCCTCATGGCATATGCAGTCTCTTAGGAGGTTGATACACCAGCACAAATAACTCTAATGTACAATATTATATATGTAGTGCACCCTTTGGAATGCCAATTTTCTTTGGATTAGCAGGTTGGTCTCTCTGAAGGAGACCATTGGAGGCCAGTAGCTGTTTTTTTCCTCCATGTTCTATGGGTAATCCTGAGGGGCTGGGATTTCTAATACTATAAATCATTAGTCCTCATCCAGTGTGCACTAGTAATACTGAGCAACCAGTTCATATCAATTTTTATTATTTTTACAAAGAGATGTTTATATAAAATTATTTATAAAACATTTCTCCCCACTTTTGAGCACAGTCTTACCTCCTCCCTTTATGCAGTTTATGGGAAGAAGAGTTGGCATTACAGTGTCATGTCAATAAGGAATACACAGAGAAAACACGTGGAGCTATGGGGTACCTTGTGATTCGTGGTACTGAGGAATCCTTCCTCGCACCTTTCTCCTGAGTACTCACAAGGCAAGCATCCAGGTATTGCTCCTTTACTTATCTTCTTCAAGGTCACAATGTCTTTTCTGCAAGGTCAAATCATTGCTGGTCTTTGAAAAACAGTTCAGTTGTTGGTCTAGTTCCTCACTAGACTCAGTTATGGGTGATAGCAGCTTTGATGGTCTCTCCTACTGCCTGGTGACTGAAAATAACTTTGATAGCTTTCCTGATTTTTTAAAGCTAATAAGATCCTAAGTTGGTCATTCCATTTCTGGGTACTCATTCATCTAATATAAGGAAGGAATAGATATGAAAAAGATAAACAAGTACCACGCATTTACAGATAGGATGCAGTGACTCATAGTAGTCTTTTCTCAAACACCACAAGGGCAGAATATAAGAGATCATATACGACCTCATGTTTCTCTTATAGCTCTTCATGTAATTAGAATATGATTTCTTCTCCTCGTATAGCATATATACCTCAGCAGCTCAAAAGAAACATGAGATGTATAGATTTAGAGAATCTCCCCCTAATGTTCACATGGAGTACTTGTGCCTGACCTGTGATAGAACATTCTGAGCTCGTATTGGTCTGATCAGCCACAGTGGGACACACTGTAGCTTGATGCTAACATAGTGATGTCATTTTGGTCCTCTTTGAGAACAAAGGATAACAAACAACAAACCAATGTCCCTCCATCACCACATCTCTTGGTTTAGTTTGGAACGAGGGAGGGAATCATCATCATCTCAGCTAGGTAATTTCCTACGGAAGACATCAGCAGAGTAAGAATGGGAAAAGGTCCTTACAAATGGTGGAATTTGAACTGTCTTAAAGGAAGCCAGGACTCAAAAGTGAGGAGGGAGATCATTCTAGGCATGTGGGGAGTACAGCCAGTAAATAGTATTGGAGTCAAGATATGGAATATCCTATGCAAGTAATTGCAAGGCCAGTGCTTTACATCATAGAATATGGGGGTGGGGTGGCAGGGATAAAAAAGTAAAGTCTAAGAAGCCTGGAAAAGTAGGAAGAGGCTGGGTTGTAAAGAGGTTTAAAAACAAAACAAAGTTCATGGATCCCAGTTTAAGAACCCTTGATTTATAACAAGATTAAAAGAAATGTAAAATCTGAAACCCAACCTAAATTATAATTCATTAATGTTTTGAAATATATTTTTATATTAGATTGGGAAATATTGTATATACACCATATAATCTAAACAGACAGGAAAATCTGTGCATATTTCATCTGTGCCCTTATTTTCCTGTTCTCTCATTACACATGATAAGTTCATTAGGAGTTACATCACAGAGCGATAAATGAGATGGAAGGCTAAAAATCATTGCCAACTGGGGGACATCAGGAAAATCTCTCAGAAGAAAGTAACTTTAAGTTGAATTTTAAAAAGTGGAGACAAATTCAACAAGAGCAAATGTGGGAAAGAGAGATATTCCACTAACAAATAACAGCCAGAGAGAATGAAGTTTGATATGTAATTGAGACATGAGAGAGGAGTTTACCTTGCCTGAAGTTAAGAATTTGTAAAAGGGAGTAGTAATATGAAGTAAAGCTTTAAAGCTGGAGTAATGCCAGATTATGGAGGGCCTTGAATGCTATGTAAAGGAATTAGAATATGGCTATTTTGCCAAAAAAAGAAAAAAGAATGAAATTACATTCTTTGTTTTAAAGTTATATAATAAGTCCAATTGCATCAAGCAACATATATGTGTACATATATACACACATGAGTATATGTATACATACACACACATGCACACACACATATAAAGTTAATATGGTAATTATATATGAATTTATGTTCATGCATCTCCATAACCTAGAAAAATTAATTTTGTCTTCTAATGAAACTCTTCTGCTTTTCAGATAGGATTCAAGGTGAAACTATCAATTGTTATTTATGGTACATTAATGAAAGAAAATTGAAGTGTCTCATTTGATTCCTTTAGCCTTGGACATTTCAGTAGGAAAAACTGACAATATCATGGTTTACTGGGATATTCAGCAAATCCACTTTGGAAAAGTAAACCAAAACTTCTGCATAGCCCATTAGACTGGAAGATATTTTCAACGCTCCCTGCTTCAAACCTTCTGACCAATCCCAAAAGATTTACAAGTCTCTCTGAAAAACTACTTTGCACGCATTGATTTGGGGATTCTTACATATTCTTACAATCAACAATAGGAAGCTTGAACTGATGCAAGTTCAGTGAGATTTTTTTTTGGAAACTAAAAATATGGGGCATAAACTTATTTGGGTTGCATTTCTGATTGTCTAATGAAACTTTCCCTCTCTTTGTTATTGATGTAGAGAAATACAAAGAATATTCTATTTCACAGGTTTAAAGCTATAAAAAAATCAGAGAAATCTACTCATCATTTTTTTCAGATGGGGCAATTTAACCTTAGGGAGTTTAAGTGACACTTTTGGAGAATATCGTGCATAAAGTTTGCAGCTATTGAGCATTAGTGGAAGAAGTTTTGTGCTAAAAAGGCTTTCTGATAATTTTAGTTACTGTTTTGTTTTGTTTTTGTTGTATGAGAACACCTTGGGATTGTTAAAATAATAAAAAACCAAACTCCTCTTGTTGCTTTCCATGAACAAAATCCAACAAACTCTTATCCTCCTTGTTAGTGCTGTGGTGGGGATGGAAGCTCAATTCCATGTGGACAGTCTCGGGCGGGTAAAGGTGGGAACTTCTAAATTTTAGAGTTCTCATGAGGCCCCCCATGAAACACCAGGGAATCGAGGAATGAGACCGAGCTATCTTGTGTATTTCCGCCTCTTCCCATGAGAAACGTGATGGGAGGAGTATCCCCGCCCTCGAGACTGTCCCGGATCTGGGCACACCTATTGTTATCTAACAGGCACGGTATTCAGGTGCAAACTACAGCAGCACTCATCCCAACCACTGACATTGCTGCCCACTCCATCTAGGCATCTCCTTTCAGCGGCTGAAGGAGGACTTTGGCATCACAAACCCAGGACACATGGGGGGAGGTGACCAACTTTTCACCTGAATACCACAGGCTTGGCCATTGAGATCCATTTGCATGACTGAGGGGATGGTGATGTGTAAGGCGCCAGCACTGAGCTACTTCTCTTAGAATATGCTTTGGAATTAGTGATTGCCCTTCCCCTTGTTGTAATTCAGCCATTTAGTTTCATCTTTGTTTTGTTGGATGCATCTCTTTGTCAGTTGTGCTAGCTGCAGATTTCTGTGTAAATGAAGTTCTTGTTGTGGGGTACTCATATGACAGAAGGCTCCGTTTTTCCTCTCTTCGCTCTCCCCTACCCCTCTCTCCCCACTTACACTTCTACTTCCAATCTCTTACTGTAAGATCTTTGCCTCCTTGAGAGATTTCTCTCTCCCTCCTAAGAAAGAGCTCCCCCTGCACATGTAACCAGGACCCTGAATAAAGCCTAACCCTTGTTCGACTCCGGAAAGTCTCTTCTCTCATACGTTTATCCGGTTTGGCCAACTGAAGACCTGGGACAGGTAAGGTAAGACTCGGGTAGCCCTCAGGCCTCTAGGCCTGGCAGTGCTGGGCTCAAGCCATTTTCCATCTGCATTGCCTGTCCAAGATAAGTTTGCTGATGTAGCATTCTACCTGTTATACTCTGGTATAAAGACATTTAAAAATAAATCTCTTTGGTTGTTTAATCTGAATCCAGTCAAGTCAACAAGCTTCTAGTATGTGCCTATCACTGTTCAAAGAGGTGGGAATATGATTATAAGCAAAAAGAAAGACCAACTCAGACCTCAGGAACCCTGTGTTCTAAAGGCAACAAGTTCTTCAGAAGAATGTATTTTACATTGTTGTCATTGTGGAAATTGTCTTCCAAATTCAGTTTACTTTTCTTACCATTAGCTCACTTAAATTGTTGATGGCCTTTCAATGGTCACAACTGTTAAAATTAAATAAGTAAATGTCTTGTCCAAGGTCACATAGTAAGTAGAACTTCTACTCAAACCCAGGTCTCTGACTGCAAGTCCACTGCATGAACACATAATAGAAAAGATGTATTTATGACTTTTTTGTATGGATTGGGAAACTTTAACCTTCAGGAGTCATTAATTTTCAGGATAGTCCATAAAGTTAAACTGCGCATCACAAGGGCAAGTACAAAGGATTAGAGGAGAATAGATTATAGCAAATATTACTACTTAGCATTCATTGAACTGAATTTTTCTTATTTCCAAAGTTCTGCTATTGGGATATTTTGAGGAGATTATGTGTCTCCAGGGAAACCGACACCTTGAAGACCAATGTATTTTCAAATACATTAAAATAGCCTCGAATTTTCCTGGATGTGTGACTCGCAATGGTAAAGTCACATCACTAAGCATGTGTTAAGTATTTATTATGTACCAAGCCTTGTGTTAAGTGGTGAAGACACAAGCAAAGTCAAGAAAAACAAAACAGAACAAAGAAACCCCAAACCAAAACCAATTCAAGCTCTCACTGGGACCTTAGTCCAGTGGGGAGGAAACATGAAAACAACTATGAACAAAGAAGATAGATTCAGATTAAAATGGAATTAATTTCAGAGAAAATTAAGGATGATTAGGAAAAGCTTCCTACAGAAGGTAGGATTTTAGCAGCAACTTGGAAAAAGCCAGTGGAGTTAGGAGGCAATAATAAGAAAGGACTGTGTCCTAGGGATGGGAAACAATGAGAGAAAAGTCATGGTGTTAGGAGATAGAGTATCATATACAAGGATTAACAAAGAGTATAAAGTCAATGGAAAGTAAGCCAAAACCTGAAAATTATAGAGAGAGATTGTAAGAACGGTACCAGAGGATGAGCAAGTAGAAGAGACAATGTTGAAGAGGTAACATTTCAATTCAGTTCAATAAATGTTTGCCACGTGCCTACTATGGACCAGGTCCTGTGCTAAGTACTGGGGATGCAAATCAGAAAAAGGCAACCTCTGTCCTCAAGGAGTTTAAAATCGCTTGAATCCAATGAGTGAACATAACACACAAAAGAAAGCTGAAAAGCAGTTGAAGTTCTGTGGAGTCAAAACTAAGCAGAACTCTAATAAAAAATGGAGAGTTACTTGAAAAGTTCTGAGCTCTCTATAATGAAAGGCTTGGGGAGTTTATTACTTCACCCTCCAGCACTCCAATCAGAAGGAAGAGACACCAAGAGGGATATGAAAAGTTGTTGAGTATAAAAGACTGAGTTAACCAGCATGGTGATGAGATTTCTGGTGATCAGTGTATCCTGGGGGAGGAATGATGTTCATTGGAAACAAAACAGAGTTTTACTTAGAAATAGTTACTGAGAAAATTCCAAGTCCTTGATAAAGGAAGAATTTGGGAGGAGTTTATTGTTCTAGTTCTCTAGTCAGAGGAGAAAGGCATCAGAGAAAATTCCTATTCATGAAGCTTAGCAGTAGCTAAAAATACCAGATGTCCAAATCACTGGGAGAGATGAGGAGAACCTGAGGCATAACTGCTACTCACAGACATTAAAGCGCAAAAGGAAGTCAGCACAAATGATGATTCAAAATACCTGAGAGTTCAACAAAGCTCAGCTCTGATACCTGCTCTGTAAATTTGGGACAGTATCCTATTAATTTCTTGATCTGTATATTATTTTTCTTTTTGAAAGAAGCATTTATTGCTGTTATTCAGTTGTGTCTGAAACATGGTGAGCCCATTTGGATTTTCATGGCAAAAATATTGGAGTGATTTTCCATTTCCTTCTCCAGCTTATTTTATGGTTGAGGAAACTGAGGCAAAAAGGATTGAATGACTTGTCCAGAGTCACCCAGCTAGCAAATATTTGAGGCCAGATGTGAACTCAGGTCTTCCTGAATCCAGGCCCAATGCTCTATCCTCTGCACCTCACATGAACTAAGGAAATTTGTTAAAGGATCTCAGTTGGCATTGGTGGCTCTCCACTTACTTCCTCTATAACCTTAAGCAAGCTGTTCAACAACCTCTTTGGGCATAATTTCCTTAACTATAAAAATAGAGGGTGTGTGGATACATGAGGTTTTTATCTCATTGATCTCAGTGGTCCCCTCCAGTTCAGTGTCTATGATTTTAAGAGTATGTTATGATACTGTATGGATTCCCACCCTCCCCTCATAAGGTTATTTTAAAGAAAGTGCTTTCCAAACTTCCAAATAAATGCTTCATAGAAATGAGAATATTTCTAGTTCTGTTACTGCATACATTTTGTCATTTGAGTTTACCAATAACTGTGTGAAGTAGGTACTATAGCAATTTCCATTTTACAGAAAAGAAATTGAAGTTCAGAAAATTACAATTACACAAAGTCATGGAGCTAGACAGTGGTAGAGCACACATAAAAAACAGTTGTCATTCCATTATTGTACATCAACTTTAATAGCTAATGACCTACTGTCAGGGAAGTGCCAACACATATTTAACAACCAACTCTATAAAAGGAAATATGCACAATGCACGTCTAAGTTTAATTTGCCTTATTAATTTATTGTTTAGATGAAAAAAATAATAAACCAAGTCCTGATTTATAGTGTTTTCAGTTTTCCTAGGTATAAAGGCTATACTGAAAATTTAACAATTAGTTTCTGGAGCCAGTATGAGCCAGCTCCAGCACAGTCCTGCACAAGTCATTAAAAACAGTGATTAACCCAAGTAGAGAATGGTGATTGGACTAAATGTAAAAATGTTGCTTTAAATCCAAATAAAAATAGGAAAGTTTTGGAGAAAATTTGGGAGGACTCTTTGCTCTCACTTTTAATGAATGTCACTATTTATATCCTACTGCAGTATTACCAGTTTTTGGCATTTGATTTATAACTTGACTATGCTACCTATTGTCGTGCATCATTCATACTGTTTTTAATGAATGCCATGACATATTTATCCATAACTGATATTGAAATATGTCACAAGTACTAGAGGCCCAAGTTGACAAGTATTGTTTGTGTGACCCTGAAAACAGATAGCATCTATTATTTTATAATACATGCAGGGGTTATAAATATTACTTTTCTCCAAGAGTTCTTTCCCTCTCTTCTGTCTGAAGTATGAATCTGGATTCTGGTCATGTTCAACTGCCAAAGCACATAGTTAATGAAATATGAAGGAGGTAACAAGGGCAAAAGGTGAGATGAGCAAGATGAAGAATTGTTAAGGAGGAGATAATGATATTCAAGAAAACTTTAGAAAGAAGATAAAGATTTGAAACTTTTCTCCTTAATCTAATAATTATGTGATTAAGGCAGAGGAAGTAAGGGTGTTATGGGAGGAGTGGAAGCCCCATACTCCTCTTATTGCCTGCTCTTCTTCCCGTGTCTCAAAGCCCCCTGTAATCTATCCTCTTCTCATTTCTACCCTTCCTACACCTCATTCTCTGCCATCTATTCTTTAATCCAGTGATTCTAAAATCCTTGCTGTTGCATCACATGACACTCCATGTCTTGGTATTTTCTCTGACTGGCCCCCATATCTGGAAAGTTCCCTCTTCATCTCTACCTCCTGGATTTACTGGCTTCTTTCAAGTTCCAACTAAAGTCTCAACTTGTACAGGAAACCTTTCCCAACTCCTCTTAATTCTAGTGCCCTTTCTCTTTTCATTATTTTCCATTTATCCTGTGTACTCTTGTTTGTACATATTTGTTTGCATGTTGACTTTCTCTTTAGATTGTGAGAACCTTGAGAGCAGGAACTTTCTTTTGTCCCCTCCCAGCTTTTTTGTATTCCTAGTGCTTAATGCAATGCTTGCCATGTAGTATAATGAATGCTTATTGATTGACTCACCAAATCTCTCTCCTTCTCAACTTATAACTCAGGCTCTGTCCTGGGATTTTGCATCATGGAATCTTAATGGACCATATGAGAGGCTTCAATAATAATCTCCTTTTGCACCTGTAGTTCAGATTTCTGGTGTTTGTTATTGTGGATGTTCTCTCCAAACATGCAAGGCACAATCGTATTCTGATTTGGGAGATAAACTTTAGAATTACTGTGAATACAAAATTCTAAACTATTTAGCCACAGAAGTGATGAGTCTCTCCAAAATTATTAGACTGATCCTTGTACTGTAGCTTTAGAGTACATTGCTAGACCTCTTACTAAACATATTTTAAAAGTATTCAAGATTTTTTTAAAGTGCACGGTAGGTGGCTCTTCTTTCCACTTTTCAGATACTTTGCAATAGCATTTTGCTTTTCCAAATCAAATGCATTTTTATAAAATTAACAACAATGAGCACAATAGGATTTTATAGTCTCCATAGCTTTCAAGTAATTGTGAAATGGCAATCTGCTACTGAATATTGATTGAGAATATTTATTTATTTATTATTTACTCACACCCTGAGCTAAGATGTGACATCTTCTATTTGTGCATATATATTTTAATAAAATATATAGATTAGATTAATCACTTATTAATATTTTCTGTTGCTTTTTCTGTATTAATATCAGATATATACACATATATGTATATGTGTGTATATATATAGGTGTGTGTATGCATATATATATATAATATATATTCATATAGACCCTTTAGTACTATCCTGTCCTTTAGCTACTGTGTTTATCTCTCTCTAGATGCATTCACAATTGTGTGAGCTCTAGCACAGACCTTCTTCATACATATTTGGTTCAACCTGGATGCTTTTCCCACCTTTAATTAGTACCATTTTTACTCCCCCAACCGATCAGGTGTTTTGGAACCATGATATTTTGTTAAGGGCATGGTGGTTCCTCTGTCCTTTACTGTGGAAACAGATTATTATAGTGATTTTTTTCTTCTCTCATTTTCCTTGAACTCCTTTGAGATAATTTTGCTAAATTAGATATCTTGCCAAACTTTCTTCTAAGCCGTTTTTACATGCTCCTTTTTTCTCTTTGTTTTATGAGATGAAATTTATTGTAATAGTCAATCATTATCCTTCTTGGTAACATTTGACAAGTGACTTTAATTTAAAAATGGTGATGCAATTTCTTTACGAGCTGTTGCCATATAGAACACTAATAATGTTCAAACTATGTGGAACAACAAACTCAATATGTAGAGTACTGCTATATGAATTGAAAAACATGTTGCAAAAGGAAGTTGTCTACATCATTCTTATACATTCATTGTTAACCTATCTCCTACTAGAGTTGCCAAAAGATACTTACAGTGTCATTTAATCAAAAAGCACTTACTGAATACTTACTGTGTGCTAAGCAATGAAGATATAAAGAAAAAAAGAAAAAAATCAGTTCCCTCAAAAAGCTTGTAGCCTAACATATTCAATTAAAAAAGATCAAGTATTTTGCACACTTGTGCAACAGTTCACCAAACACCACACACACACACACACACACACACACACACACAATTATATTTATATATTTAAAACATCCTAGGACAGTGACTTGTCCTGTGACCATTTCTATCTGGACTCCAACAACCATAAAGATAAGAGCTAAATAATGATGGTAATGATGATGATGACAACTGTCATTTTTCTCGTACTCTTTATCCATTTTATTCCATACAGTAACCACCTAAGATATATCTTAGAAGTGTCATTTTTCCCATTTTACAAATGACAATACTGGAATGTGATAAATGTAGCATTAAAAAAATAGTCTTCGGCACTATAGAGTTGTTGATTTCCCATTGGAATTCAAGGGATTCTAATATTTTTTTTTTGATGTTCATGAAGCCAGTATTGTGAGTAGTTGGATGTTAAATCTGGTGCTATTGCATTAGGTATCTAAAGTCAGAAAGAGTAGTAGTTTGGTTCCACTGGATAACAGAGGCAAACTCTGGCCAAATAAAGGTTGCTAAGCAGGCATTTATCACAGTTGGCTAAATAGTAATTGTTTCTTACACCCAGGAACTCTGAGGGTCTTCACCTCCCACTTCAATTTTTTTTTCTTTGATTAAGGGGGCCATCCCTTGCATAACTACTTTAAAAAGCCTCTTCATTGAATGGGTGTATCTCACTCAAAGTGAGAATGTAATAAGACCTTAGCCTGAAAGGGACAGGGTCTCACATTGCATCCTGGACCATCTCCATTCTTACTGATGAATATCAGACCACTGGACTCAGATGGCTCAGGAGAAGAAAATGAAGTTGGTGCCCTTGCACAGCCCTTCCTCACTCAAATCAAAGTCAACTGCAAATTATGTCATCATCTTGATGTCATGGTCCTCTTCCAGAATGGAGGACAAACACACCAACAGCAATCACAATTGGCTACTAAGTATCCTCTGGTTATATGTGCCTCACATAGACAGAAAAGCAGTCAGGATGACAAAGTTTCCCTGAGTGGCATTATAAAGCAGCTAGCTATCTTGTAACCAAGCATTGTAAGGTTGTACTGGTCATAATCACCATTCCATTTTGGTTATTTGGAGATCAAGTATTAATCTTTGAGGACCCTTCTCATAGTTTTCTTTATAGTTTCTTTATAACTCATATATTATTTTTTCTTTTAATGATATGTGAACATTTAAAGTCTTTCTGTGGCTAATAATAGCAAGCAAATAATTTTATAGAAAACTTTGCTCAAAAAGTTAACCCAAAGTGACATAATTTGCATATCTCCACTGGAATCTTCCTTGTCATCTCAAAGATTACCCATATCATCATGGGAAGATTGTGAGCTGACAGCTACATATTTGAAATCAATTTGTATTGATGTTAAAATGTCTAAATCTTCCCTCAGCTCATCTATTTGTAATCTAAAATCTATATCTCAGGAGAGAATGTACCATTACTAGAAACACAGAAATATAACTGTAGCACGCATAATGTTCATAACATAAAAGAGAAATCACACACTGTGTTCATTACATGTTGCTATTTCTTTTGTCTTTTTTAAAAAATTTAGATTTGATTACTAATACTTAAATACATATGAAGAAAACAAAAAGAAACATTAAAAAATATAAAATAAGAAAAAAATGAGTGCAGTAGAATGTAAGAGATGATTCAAAATATATAGAAATAAATTTCCTTTTCAAGAAACATATTTAATATTTTATGCTGTATTGAAAGCTGACCATCTTTGTTTCCTTGTAGGTTTTCTCTTGTTCTCTGCTGTATACTATTTACTTTGTTCTTTTGTGCCCTCCTTTTCCCCATGTGCCCTAGGCCATGATTAAATATAGATATATCTGTACATAGATACTGATATATGCACACTCATACACATATATACACATATATTTATATATACATGCATATTTATAAAAGCATATGCTTTTCCCAAGGAGTGTTGATATCCCCCCAAATTTATATATACTTATATATGTATATATATATATATATATATATACACATACATATATATGTATATGTATATACATATACATATATATGTATGTATATGTGTGTGTGTGCATGTGTATTAAGAAAAATTGTCCTTAATCTTATTTTAACTTTTACTGAACAAGGTTGAAATTCCTGGGCATTGTAGAGGCTCAGTAGATATGTGGAGTGAGTGAATGAACGAAAGTCTGAATTCCCCAAACCTCATATTTTTTTCATATATACGAACATCAAGGCAGAAGACCTTTAAGTAATTAATTAAATGAACAATTTTGGTTTAGAATAAAAGTACAATTAAGGAACTATATTATAATTTTCTCCTGTTTTGAGTCTAATTCACCATTTAATCTTTAGCCATAACATGAAAATTATATATTTTAGATAATACAGGCACATGGAATCCCTCTCTCAAATTATAAAACCACTGGCTAAATTAACCAAACCCTAAATCTCCCAAGGATTCTTTTTGCCTTTAGTAATTCTGCACTGTTTAGAAATAAAGCTGGTAAAGGCTTTGTGTGCTTTTTGAGAGACAGAAAGCAAAAGTATGTTACAATGATTGAAAGGTATTGTTTATATCTAGGGCTTGTTTCATTTCTAGTTTCAGGGCTGGAGCTTAAGAATTTTTGATCTTGAAAAAGACTAAACAAGCTCACTGCTCCTCTTTTCCCTTAGGGTTACACCAATCTTGTTCCACTAGCCCCAGGGGACATGAGAGGAAGACAGAGAGGAGAAAAGAAGGGAATCAAAGGCAGCTGGATCTATACTGAGGAATGAGTTCAAGCTGCAAGCTATTCCTTTAATTTGACCATTTATATTCTTTGGAGAGCTTTAAAAAAAAATTAAAAGAATTGATACCTTTTGCTTTTGTACCACTTAATCCTCCCATGATCATTTCTTTCCCCTTTCTCAGACAGCCTTCACATATAATCAACATTTAAAAAGAGAAAGAAGAGGGAAAAAATAATCAAATTGATAAATCTGGTGAACAACTCTAAAGGCATATTAAATGGGCAATATTTGTGAACCTCTTAAGTACTACAAAGAAATGGGGGACATATTTTCTCATATCACTCTTTTTAAAATTTATTTTTTTAGTTTTAGTTTTCAACATTCGTTTCCATAAGATTTTGAGTTCCAAGTTTTCTCCCCATCTCTTTCCTCCTACCACAACAAGACACCATAGATTCTAATTTACTCTTCCCCGAATCTGTCCTCTCTTCTATCACACCCCTCCCTTTCCTTATCCCCATCTTCTCTCTTTTCTTGTAGGGCAAAATAGATTTCTATATCCCATTACTTGTATTTCTTATTTCCCAGTTGCATGCAAAAACAATTCTCAACTTCTGTTCCTAAAACTTTGAGTTCCAACTTCTCTCCCTTCTGCCCTCCCCACCCATACCCATTGAGAAGGCAGGCAATTCAATATAGGCTATACATGTGTAATTATGCAAAAGACTTACATAACAGTCATGTTGTGTAAGACTAACTATATTTCCTTCCATCTTACCCTGCCCCCACTTTATTCTATTCTCTCTTTTGACCTTGTCCCTCCCCAAAGCTGTTTATTTCTAATTATTCCCTCATCCCATTTGCCCTTCCTTCTATCATCCTCCCCACCCCACTTATCCCCTTCTCCCCTACTTTCCTGTAGTGTATGATAGATTTTCACATGAAATTGAGTGTGCATGTTATTCCCTCATTAAGCCAACTGTGATGAGAGTAAGCTTCACATTTTCCCTCTCACTTCCCTTTTCCCGTCTGTTGAAATAGCTTTTTCCTGCCTCTTTTATGAGAGATAATTTGCCCCATTCCATTTCTCCCTTTCTCCTCCCAATATATTTCTCTCTCACACCTTGATTTTATTTTTTAGATACCATCCCTTCCTATTCAACTCACCTGTGCCCCCTATCTATATGTATATAATCTCTCCAACTACACAAATTCTGAGAAAAGCCTCAAGAGTTACAAATACTATCTTTTCGTATAGGAGTGTAAACAATTCAACTTTACTAAGTCCCTTGAGATTTCTCTTTTCTGTTTACCTTTTCATGATTCTCTTGATTCTTGTGTTTGAAAGCAAAATGTTCTATTCAGCTCATTGAATGATCATTTTCCCCCTCAAGTATTATACACAGTTTTGCTGGATAGGTGATTCTTCATTTTAATCCTAGTTCCTTTGAGTCCTGGAATATCATATTCCAAGTCCTTTGATCCTTTGATGTAGAAGCTTCTAGACCTTATGGTATCCTGATTGTATTTCCACCATACTGGAATTGTTTCTTTCTGGCTGCTTGCAGTATTTTCTCCTTGATCTGAGAACTCTGGAATTTGGCTACACCATTACTAGAAGTTTTTCTTTTCAGATCTCTTTCAAGAGGTTATTAGTGAATTCTTTCAATATTTATTTTAACCTCTGGTTCTAGAATATCAGGGCAGCTTTCCTTGACAATGTCATGAAAGATAATGTCCAGGGTCCTTTTTTGATCATGGTTTTCAGGTATTCCCAGAATTTTTAAATTGTCTCTCCTGGATCTATTTTCTAGGTCAGTTGTTTTTCCAGTGAGATATTCACATTGTCTTCTATTTTTTTTTCATTCTTTTGGTTTTGTTTTGTAATTTCTTGATTTCTCATAAAGGCATTAGCTTCCATCTGCTCCATCCTAATTTTTAAAGAACCATTTTCTTCAGTGAGTTTGGAAACTCCTTTTCCATTTGATTAATTCTACTTTTTAAAGCATTCTTCTCCTTATTGGTTTTCTGGACCTCTTTTGCCATTTGGGTTAGTCTATTTTTAAAAGTGTTGTTTTCTTCAGCATTTTTGGGGGGGTCTCCTTTAGCAAGCTGTTGACTTGCTTTTCATGCTTTTCTTGCATCACTCCCATACCTTTTCTCAATTTTTCATCCACCTCTCTTACTTGATTTTCAAAATGCTTTTTGAACTCTTCCATGGCCTGAGGCCATTGCATATTTGTTTTGGAGGTTTTAGATGCAAAATCCTTGACTTTGAGGTCTTCCTCCAATCTTATACATTGTTCTTCCTCATCCAAAAGGAAGGAAGAGTATATCTGCTCACCAAAAAAGTAACCTGCTATTGTCTTATTCTTTTTTCCTTTTTTGAGCATTTTTCTAGCCAGTTACTTGACTTGACTCTTTGTCAAGAGGACGGTATACTCTGTGGACTTGTAAGTTCTCAGTTCCTCCATGGTGGTACAATCAAGGGAGAGGAGTTTACTCCTCTTCTGACCTGCACTCTGGTCTGGGAGCAACTACAAGAACTCTCTTCTGGGAGTAGAATTCCTCTCTACAGTCTTCACCAGCTCCACCATGCCAGCCAGTGCTCCTCCTCACTCTAGAGCTATTACTCAGGGTTGAGATCCCCATCAGCAGCTTGGTTCCCTCAGGGTCTTTGGGCCAAGGGCTCCAAAAATGGATATTGCTACTGTAGTGGCTGCTGCCACGCTGGGCTGGGGTTTGGGCTGGATCCACACTCCCCTCTCACCCAGTTGACAGTGCATTCTCACTGATGTTTGAAGCTGTCTTTGGCATTTGTGGGTTGAGAAATCCGGGAACCACAGCTGCTACCTGTGATTCCACCCCCTGAAGCCTGCTCCAGTCCTGTCCATGCTGGACGACCAAAGCTGGGCTATGCTCCACTCTGATTCCAGTGCAATAGATCTTTCCTGTTGGCTTTCTAGGATGACTTGGCCTGGAAATCTCTTTCACTCTGTTGTTTTGTGGCTTCTGCTGCTCTGGAATTTGTTTAGAGTCATTTTTTACAAGTATTTTAATGGGCTTTGGGGGTACAACGAGAGCAGATCCATCGTTCTGCTCTGCCATCTTGGCACCAATCTCCCTCTCACATCTCTTCTTTAGGGCCAAGTAATTTGCTTTGAGATATTTTTATTAGTTGCAGGTGCCAATTAAAAACTGTAAATCATAAGAATAAAAAACTCCCTGTATTTGAATGATATTACATCAACAACGTGCTTTTCCCCCTTTAATCCCTTGTTCTCCTAACCTGTGGCTGATAATGTACTGTCAAACCTCTGTGCTCCATTTTCACTGTGAAAAGTCAGCCTATTTACTGGGAACTTCCTCTTCTCTTCTTAGCTCACATTTCCCAGATGTTTTCTGTCACTGCCTCCTCCTTCAGTCCTTCCACACTTGAAAAAGAAGCCCATCTCCTTGCAAAGGCAATCTCCTCTATATGCATAAATGAATCCATTCCATCCAATCTTCAGCATATTGCATTCTCTGTTATCCCAATTCTCTTACTTGTCTTCAGTCTCTCCTTGTCTACTTGCTGCTTTCCCACTTTCTACAAACATGTCAATGTCTCTGATAGTCACTCTACAATCTGACTTCCAATCTCACCATTTAATCAAACTTTTTCCCAACTTTATTAATGTTTTTTGAATTATCAAATTTAATGACAACCTTCTTGACCTCTCTGAAGCTTTTGACATTGTTGACCACTCTCTTCGCCTTAATGTCTTATTTATAGGTTATTTACAGTCTTTTACTGTTCTCTCCTGGTTTTACTCCTTCTTAACCAAGTATCCTTTCTCTGGTGTTTTGCTGGGTCTTTATCCAGAATAAACTTATTTACCCTACTTTGTTCCATAGGATACTATTCTCAACTATCTTCTCATCTGTCTGTAGCATGAACATTGTTCAGTAGTTTTTCAGTCACATTCAACTATTTGTGACCCCATTTGGGGTATTCTTTTGGCAGAGATACTGTAGTGGTTTGCCTTTTCCTTCTCCATCTCCTTTTATAGATAAGGAAACTGAAGCAAATGGGGTTAATTGACTTACCCAAGGTCACATAGCTAGCAAACATTTGAAACAAGATCTGAACTAGGGTCTCCCTTACTCCATACCCAGAACTCTGTTCACTCTCTCCCTTCCACCTAAACCCTTTCCTATCTGAACTTTTCTATTTTTGTCAAGTGTACCAAGAAATTCTCATCTATCCGGACTAACAACCTTGATGTCCTCCTTGACTCGTCACTTTCTCATTTACCATAGCCAATTTGTTACCAAGGCCTATTTATTTTATCATGCCATGTTTCACATAAATCCCTTCATTCCTCCAATATTGCTGCCCCCTTGTAGATCCTCTCTACATCATGCATGGGCTATTGTAGTAACTCAATGGTGGATCTTCCTGCCACTAGTCTCTCCTCACTGCAGTCCATCTTCTCTTTGACCACCAAAGTGATCTTCCTAAAATGCTGATTTGAATGTTATCTTTAATTTCTACTCAATACACTCAATTTGACATTTGAGCACTTCACAACCTGAACACCTTCTTTTTTTAACATTCTCCCCAGACACCAAGAGACATGTGGCATTATTACTCATACTCTTTTTTTTAAGTGCTGAATTATTATTTTTTTCCCAAATTCAACCTGAATACTTCTTAACAATCATTTCCACTCTGACATCTTATTCTACTTCACATCACCTCTCATCCAGTGACAATCTTCTTACCATTCCTCACATAAAGCACATTATTTCAGGAATTAGACATTTTTACTAGTTACCCTCCCCCCCCCCCCCCCGCATCCTGGAATTTTCTCAATCCTCTTCCCCATCTGACTCCTCCAAATTCCTTCAAAAACAGATAAAATCTTACTTTCTAGGGGAAGTCTTTACCTGATATCTTAATTCTAGTGCCATTTCTTTATTGATTATCTCTTATTTATCCTGTGGGGTGTCAAAATAATACAAAGACAATAAGATATCTAAACGATCTCTTCAGTGTTTAGAAATATATGGAGAAAAGTAAGACGTATCACTATATATGTGTGTATGTATATATACACACATATAGGTATGTGTATATATGTGTATACACACACACATATATTTGAATCAGACTCTGGTGATAAACATGTAACTATGGGAGGTTAGTCTTCACCACTCTATATTCTGCCAAGAAAGTATTCTGATTCCCTATCTGCAGACAAATCTCTTTCTTAACCTCATGCTCCTATACCTTGTACTTCACTTTACTAATCCATCAACTGATGTCAAAAGACACGTGCATTGATTAAACTTAGGCAGAAAAATGCAATGATTTTGGGTCAAAATAAAGTACTCTGAATTGGGCATTCTTCAGGCACCTCATGTCTTTGAGGAACTGGTTCTAACAATTTTCTGAGTAGAGAGGGACAGTTCAGTTCAGTCTGCTTCTCAGAATACCTCCATATACTTCTCGCTTGGAGGAAGGTGCCTGCTTGAGTAATATTGTAGTAATTTTCCTTTCCCTTATGGGTCAAAGGGCTAGAGATTCTGGCTAAACTTTGTGCCTATCAATTCATGTGTTATACAACTATTGCTATATATGCTTATCTAGTGTCAGAAAGGAATATGAAATCATTCTTCACATGACTTCCATTGTGTGAAAGATCCCTTCTCTTCGTTTCTGAGAACTGATGCACATACATAAAAAGAACACACTCACACAAAAATACACACACACACAACTTTAAGAATATCAATACTACCAGTTATAGATGTTTCTGTATTTTAAAATTTTTAGAGATGTTACTTCATTTTACATATTTATATAATATTTTGTTTGTCCTTTATTAGGAATATAACTTGATTGTCATATTACAAAGCTATAGCTGATTTCTTTGTCCTTGAACACTAGTGAGAAATTTGAGGATTCATAAACCTTTAAAATGGTTGAGTACCATTCAGAAATGTCATTGACTTTTCTTTTCTTTTTGTGAGGATGGTGATCATTAGCTGAAGGATCTTACTTGAATTCATGATGATGATCAATGATTCATATCTGCAGTCATAAAGGTAATGACCCTAGAATTTCCCAATATGATAGTATCAATTTTGCTTATGTGATTTTCATTCACTGTTGGGAAGCAGATACAGGAAGTGGATATGTGCTATCAGGGAATGAGAGAAAAACATGATAGGATGAAGTCAACTTTCCTGTTCTACCTAGCTTTTAAGTGTGTCAAGAATTCAATACTTGGAGGGGTGGAGTCAAGATGGCAGAGTAGAAGGACAAACCTGCTACAGTTTTACCCCCAAAGCTCATAAAATGTCTCTAAACAAATTCTAGAGCAACATAAGCCACAAAATGACAGATGGAAAGAGATTTCTAGCCCAAGGCATTCTGGAAGACAGACAGGAAAGGATTATCACATCAAGCTTAGAGCAGATCACAGACCACGGAGTGCAGCCCAGCCTTGGTCATGCAGTGTGGCTGGGATAGGATTAGAATAGACTTCAGGGTGCAGAATCCAAGGTAGCAGCTGTGGTTCCCAGATTTCTCAACCCACAAATGACAGAGACACCTTTAATGGTCAGTGAGAAAGCTCTTTCACCTCGGTAAGAAGGGTGCAAGGTCTTGCCCTAGCCTCAGTCCCAGGGATCTACAGCATCGATTTTTGGAGCCCTCAGTCTAAAGACTCTGGGGGAATCAAACAGCTGCTCTAGATCTAAGGCCTGACTGGTGGCCCTGGGATGAGGAGGAGCACTGGTGTGGGGGAGCTAGAAGTGGTTGTGGAGAGGGAACCCTACTCACAGATCCTGAACAAAAAAGCTTGAGGTTGCTCTCAGACCAGAGTATAGGCCAGAAGAGGAGTAAAATCCTCTCCCTGAATTGTACCACCTTGGAGGAAGTGAGAATTCACAGATCCCTAGAGTATACCCTCCACTTGACAAAGGACTTAAAAGTCAAGTAACTGGCTGGGAAAATGCCCAAAAAGGGGAACAAATAAGACTAAAGAAAGTTATTTTCTTGATGAACAAGTATTCTTCTCCATCCTTTCCAGTGAGAAAGAACGAAGTGTATCTCAAAGAAAGACATAAAACTCAAGGCTTCTTCATCCAAAACATCCAAAATAAATTTGTAATGGTCTTAATGCATGGAAGAACTCAAAAGAGATTTTGAAAATCAAATAAGAGAAGTGGAGGAGAATTTGGAAAGAGAAATGAAAATGATGTGAGAAAATCATGAAAAGTGAGTCAACAGTTTGCTAAAAGAGACCAAAAAAAAATGCTGAAGTAAACAACTCCTTTAAAAATAGAGTAACCCAAATGGCAAAAGAGGTCAAGAAAACCAATGAGGAGAAAAATGCTTTAAAAACCCGAGTTAGTCAAATAGAAAAGGAGGATCAAAAGGTCTCTGAATAAAATAGTTCTTTAAAAATTAGAATGGAGCAAATGGAAGTTGCTGACTTTAAGAGAAACCAAGAAATTACAACAAACAAAAACCCAAAAGAATGAAAAAGATAGAAGACAATGTGAAATATCTCACTGGAAAAACAACTGACCTGGAAAGCAAATCCAGGAAAGAAAATTTAAAAAATTATGGGGCTACCTGAAAGTCAAGATGAAAAAAAGAACTTAGATAGCATCTTTCATGAAATTATCAAGGTAAACTGCCCTAATATTCTAGAAGCAGAAGACAAAATAAATATTGAAAGAATCCACCAGTCACTTCCTGAAAGTGATCCTAAAGGAAAAATTCCTAGGAATATTGTAGCCAAATTCCAGAGTTCCCAGGTCAAGGAGAAAATGTTGCAAGCAGCCAGAAATAAACAATTCATGTATTGTGGAAATGCAATTGGGATACCACAACATCTAGCAGCTTCTATATTATGAGACTGAAGGGCTTGGAACATGATATTCCAGAATTCATAGGAATGAGGATTAAAACCAAGAATCACCTACCCACTAAAACTGAGTGTGATACCTGAGAGGAAAAATGGTCATTCAATGAAATGGAGAACTTTCAAGCATTTTTTATGAAAAGAGCAGGGCTGAGTAGAAAATGTGACTTCCAAACATAAGAATTAAGAGAAGCATGGAAAGGTAAATAAGAAAGAGAAATCACAAGGGATTTAATGAAGTTGGACTGTTTATATGCCTCCATGGAAAGATAATATTTGTAACTCTTGAGACTTTTCTCAGTATTTTGGTATTTGCAGGGATTATATAGTTATAGATGGAGAATACATGTGAGTTGAATAGGAAGGAATGATATCTAAAAAAATAAAATTAATGGATGAGAGAGGAATATGTTGGAAATAAAAAGGGAAAATGGAATGGGCAAATTATCTCTCATAAAAGAGGCAAGAAAAAGCTTTTTCAATGGAGGGGAAAAGGGACAAGGTGAGAGGGAAAAAGTGAAGCTTACTGTTATCACATGTGGCTTAAGAGTGATATAACATGCATACTCAATTTTGAATGAAAATATATCTTATGCTACAGGAAAGTAGGATAGAAAGGGATAAGTGGGGTGTGGGGGGCTGATAGGAGGGGGGGAAATGGGAGAAAGGAGTAATTAGAAAGAAACACCTTTGGGGAGGGACAACATCAAAAGAGAAAATAGAATAAATGGAGGCAGGATAGGATGGAGGGAAATATATTTAGTCTTTCACAACATGATTTTTATGGAAGTCTTTTGCATAACTACACATGTATAGCCTATATTGAATTGCTTGCCTTATCAGTGGTATTGGTGGGGAGGGAGGAAGGGAGAGAAGCTGAAATTCAAAGTTTTAGGAACAAATGTTGAGAATTGTTTTTGCATACAACTGGAAAATAAGAAATATAGATAATGGTGTATAGAAATCTATCTTGCCCTACAAGAAAAGAGGGAAGATGAGGATAAGGGAAGGGAGGGGTGTGATAGAAAGGAGGGCAGATTCGGTGATGGGATAACCAGAATGCATGTTGTCTTGGGGTGTGGGGAGGGGAGAGATGAGGAGAAAATTTTGAACTCAAAATCTTGTGGAAATGAATATTGAAAACTAAAAATAAATAAATAAAAAGGAAGTCAATAGTTGGACAATATGCTTTTGGAGAGGAGCAAAATCAAGAATTGACTGTGAATGCAAAGATATGAAGTGGGAATAAGTCATTCTGAGAGACAGTAACAGAAGCCACAGTAGCAGATAAACTAGATTAGAAGCTGTATATAGCATAATTCCAGGGACAAAGTATGTCTTCTCATTGTACTATGACAGAAGCCACTTAATTGATCTTGCAGTGTTCAGTCTTCCTTGCTCTCCAATCTACCTTCTGCAGAGTTGCCAAGCCAATGTTCCTAACACAGAAATTCGGTTGTCATTCTTTTTCTCCAAAATCTTCTATGATTCTCTATTATCTTTAACATTCTCCATAAACTGATTTATACTTACATTTCCAGTTTTGTTTCATATAACTCCCTTTCATCTACTCTCTATTTTAGTTAAATTGACCTGCTGTCTGTTTCTTGTAAATGGCACCTCATTTCTTACCTCCAAGTCTTTGTCTAATATATCTTCATGTATGGATCACACTTCTTTCTCATTTCCTCCTCATAAAAGACTTAGTTTCCTTAAATAAAACTACAGTGAGTCTACATAAAGCTTTTTTCCCCATCCTTCCAGTACTGTCTCCCACTTGAAATGGTTTGCACTATTTTGTATGTATTTTGTATTTATTAACTTGCATACATGTTGTATACTTCAACATAATATAAGCAACTTAAGGACAGAATTTTTTTTTTCTGTGTACAAAGCTTTAGTACCAATAACATACTTTGCACAAAGTAGAAAATTAAAGCTTATATTAAACTCCATGAGGGGTTCCATCACCTTATCAGTTAAAGTTTCCCATGGTCTGCCCATTCCAGTTTAGGCCTCATGAATCCTTTCTGCAAATTGGAATATGAATACATGGTCGTTACTCTACCTATATAATATTTTACTTTTGCTTATTTGTCCTTCATTAGGAATATAACTTGATTTCCATATTACAAAAATACAGTTGATTTCTTTATCCTTGAATACAAGTGAGAAACTGGAGACATCACAAATGCATATATGCTGTTAAACTGTTTTACTCCTGAAATGATTTACTTAGGAGCAATGATCTTACCATCTGTATTATTTCATTCCTTTAATAATACTGAACAGATCTAATTTTTATAGTTGACTTAGATCAGTTCTTTTCAACACTTCAAGAATCTTCTTTTCTGGTAAGTCATTTTGATAGCTACCTGAAAAGAGTTTAAACTGTTAATAAAGTTTAAACTATGAATAAATTATATAGCTGTAATTCTGTATCCTGTTGACTGGCATGTAACCTGTCAATACATGCCCAATGGCAGACATCTTTTGGCATGCTGTAATATCTTTCTCTTCCCTGAGACTTTAGAAACCAACCTAAATCTGAAGAATTTGAAACTATCCGTGCTTTTGGTTCATGAAATATTCTGAAAAAAAGCAAATAAATGTTGTTGATAATAATCACAGAAGTCTCTAAAAACACAACAAAAATAAAATACCTTTTTAAAAAATGTGTCCTTTTCTTTATTTTTTTAAAGATATGTAGAAATTAAAGGATATCCAGCAAGTAGAAACAATCAAAGAATTTCTTCATTTTATGGATATAGGACATGGTATTAGATAAATATATGCAGCCACAGTCAGGGTCAAATCAACAAACTAGGGGAAGGAGATTTCATTATCATGTTTGAAGGATGCATCATATATTCTGAACATTCTTATGGACCTCAACCTTGTGAACAAGTGTCAGATATTATAGCATTATTAAGATTACCACCATCAATAATATTTACTTAACATTGACTTTTACCTGGCCCTGAAATACCATAGAACATTTGACAGTAATTACTGCTTACAACTCAGAAAATAGACTTTGTGTCCCAAATATCTGTAAATTGATGCTGATTATTAATGTTATAGAAATATCCTCTTTCAGGTACCTCAAACATCCATTTTCACTGGAAGTGGAAATTTGATAAGTTGTTCATTATTACTTGTTTGATTAACATAGTTTTGTGATCTAAAATAATATCTTTTCCTATTTGACTATCACTATCTCATACTTTTAAGACTGTAAGACCTGATTTTGTTATTAAGCAAACTTTCTTGGCTAGGTAGTGTTTTCATTGTGATTCTAGCAGGCTAAGAAAGACTTGGGACAGATGAATTGCATGATGAGTTTGTTTTCTTTTCCTTTCTTCCACATCTGTGTAGAAGTGGCCCTTTGCTGAGCATTTACAGTTAAACATGGATGGGTATCTTTGCCAGTGCATTATCTGACTGGCTGTGACCTGAGTGCCTTTGGGCAGATTGAGATCTTTGCAAACTTGTGAATCAGATTCCAGAAATGGTTGTAAAAGACAATTATGAATTGTTTGACTTCTCTTTACTTCTCTCACACACAGAATATCAGACAGGGGACTATGTTTGTTGGGTCTTTGTTTTTATGCCCTTTTGTGTTTTGGCCATACTTGGCATGTTCCAGAGCACAAAGGTACAATTTTCTGTGAAGGATTGAATGTGTGTTGATAAAGACCGTTCAATTTTAAGTTCAGCCTTCATTTCTGATACTATTATTATTCTGAGACTCTACTGCATTACACTGAGGGTCTGATTGAGAGCCCAGACATAATAAGCAGAAGCTAAGCAGTGCAGAAAATAGACCACTGTTAGCTGGTACAACTATCCTGTGGTTCATCTTGTTCAGGGGTATAGAGAGTCCTCATTAACTTCAATTCCCTACATCCGTTATAATCCTATTAAATTTTAAGTGCTTGGAGGGGAAGCTTGCCGTGTTTTTCATATTTGTATCCCCATTGCCTTGAAAATTGTTGATGCTTAATTTTAAAAATGAATAGAATTAGAATCTTATCCAATCCAGAGGTTCACCAGAGGATAGTTGGTGTTTCTCTGGTGCTCCAAACTTTTAATTGGGGAACATGAGGGACCCAAGAAAGATCCCACTATTAGACATAGAAAGGGAGGGAAATAGAGAGAAAAGAGCTCCAAAATGAAATGACTGCTGCTCCAATGGCATCAATCACAGGATAACACTAGAGATATTTCTTGTTTGAGACGTTATCTTGTTCAGAGGATAAATCTGTGTTCTGCACAACCTGTGAATAAATGTGTTTTCTAATCTTTGTGCATCAACTCTAAAATATTCAGCCCAAATAGTTTGCCTCAAATTTGGTATTCATAGTCATGAGATACAAACCTTAAAGTATAATATAAATATCTTCTAAGGTGATTATGATGATGAAGATAATGATGAATTTAAATCATATATCTATCAATATTTGAATGAAAAAGTAAAAATAATTGTAAAAGAAAAGTAAACACAGTTGAGATTGTTTGCCACTGGTTTGATAGGCTAGATGGGGAGAAAGACATAAAATGTCAGGACCTTGAGGCAAAGTCTTTGTTTTACAACCCTAGTTATGACTAGAAGTTTTGTTTAATTTTGTTTTTAAATGTTTATTTTATTCACTAACTGTTGCTTGACCTTAACTGAGCAACCACAAGTTCTATAGGCATGTTTCTACCATCCATATTTATTTACAATTCAATAGCAAGTGAGTGTTCAATGCTGGTAAACCTGAAATGTTAGGTGCTGATGTTGTTAAATTTTTGACATTTGTTGTTACATATAGCTCATAGCTAATGCAAATCCAACTTTTTCAAGAGACTCAAAGGGATAACTTTAGCTGATCCAAGTCATGAAGAATATTGAATGCTTTTTCAGAAATCATTTTTAGAAGACTAGCCAAAAGCTTGCTATCAGGAATATAATTTTAAAAATAAAATAAAATTTAAAAATCAAATACATTGTTTAATTGGATAGTCTTCTTTCACAAATTTCATTAAGGCATTAATTTTTTCTTTGTGCCTATTCTAGCTCTATCCTCCATCCACTGCCAATATAAAACTTTGAGAAGGAACATGATAATAGAGTATAAATAAGTGGTAGAAAAGGGCATCTTATCTCTTTCTGAAGCAATGAACAAGAAATAAAACATACATAACAACATATATATTCAATTGTCTAATATATTGTGAGTAATTACTTATTAATTTATTATATGTAGTATAATGTGCTAAATGTTAATATGTACACATATAAATATATGTGTATAATCTATAAAAAAACTTGAGTATATTATAAAACAGTTAGCACATTACATAATATCTTAAACACATACTTAGATAGTAATAAAAATTATGGTTATATCGTATAAACTGTCACAATATTATATAAACATACATATTCTTGACCTTTATTTTTAACTTGAAATTTCATTTTAATTACAAAAGTTATCCAGTATACTTACACTAACTAATTCACATAAGTCCTCCGAAACTGGGAATGTGAAGTTGAAATTTCTAAATCTCTACCAGTCAGTAGTTATAGAATGGAAATAGTAGTGGGGAAAAAAGGTGTTTAATGGTAATATGAAATGTTTCTAATGCCCACTGATAATGTATTACTAGCCATTTAGTTCAAGTGAAAAAAAAAACCAGCAAAAAATGACCATTTAAATAGATCCTCTTAGTAATGAGAAAGCTGCATGAGGATTCTTATTAGCTGTCCTAGGGCTTTCCCCTCCATTGAGATCATTGAATGACAAGCACTTTGATAAATGCCAAAACTTAGTTGTAATAGTCATTGTGGAAACTGTAATTACCATAGCTAAAACAAATGAAAGTACTTGATTATTTTTCTAATTATTTGCATTTTTCTGTCTAAAGGAAGAGTCTAATTATAGAATTAGACTCTTCCAAATCTACTTTAAAAATTATATGCATGCCAATATTGAGAATGTCTAACATATTATTTGCAATTATTTATTCATTTAATATATGTTGTGATGTGTTATGTTTTAATTCACTAAAGCAAAGTAAATAAATATTCTGAAAGCATTTGACAAACAGATTATTCTGATGGACACAAAATGATAATTGAATACATATTTAATCAGTATCTTGATAAATAACACTTGACCTGTTTAAGCAAGGCTATCATCATAAAACAATTCCAGTAGAATGCATTCAAATTACATTGAACTACTGGCTATGGCATTTCTATTTCAGAGTATTTGTTCGCATGTATTCATAATAGAAAGTTGTCTAGATTTTTATCCTATGATTTTAAACTTTTCACCTCGTATTTTAGCCTCCAGTGTTTTAAAGATTATATACGCTGCTTTAAAACATTAGAGGGTAAGAATATTATAAGTAAATATCAGAGTTTCTGACTTAAGTTATTCTCTTTATCTAGACGACTGATGAAAAATATGCTAGCATCAATAAATTATGAGCACAAGTTCAAAATTAAATCACTTTCACCTTGCTACAGTGTTAATTTAATTACAATCCATGACCTTTCATTTTCTGTCTTTCCTACTCTGAAACCATTGAATATAATCCACATGTGAACATATACATATATATGTAAATAAGTATACATATTTATTGGTGTGGGTGCGAGGGAAGATTTGGAGATTCTAGACATTGTGTTCATTAGGGAAACATAGCGAAGTTCTAACATAGAAATTGTCTTCACTGATGAAGATCCACAACTCATTTAGGGTCACTGAAAGGTTAATAAGTAATTAATATATGCTTCTTGATTGTTTGCTAGTTAATCTGTAATGATTAAATAAAAACATGAATAAAACAGAACCTTGTTTAATTTTATATTTAGTGAACCTTCACTTTATTAAACATACATATTTATAAAAACTTTTCTTGTTCTCTAGAGCCCATGTACTAGAGAAAAAATTCATTAAGCTAGAACCAGTTAATTCGGAATTCATTCTTGGTAAGATCTTGTTTGCTACTTCAGGGACTATGTATAAAAGAGATAAACAAATTTTGTAATTGTTCACACATATAAAATAGTAGCACAGACATTAAAAAACTTATAATGCTTAAAAATGGATCTTAAATTCCTTAGCTAAACTGTGTATGTGAAAGGGGGTGGCAGGGGAGCTGGGAGGCAGGGCAGAATTGGTGGCAGTGGCTATGTCTGTCATTTATTTCAAAGAGTCTTATGTAGTTTTGACAGAAACATTGCAGTCACTGTCAGAAGAGAACTTTTCAGGTAGAACTTTGTTCTATCACATCACATGTTGTTATCATATGATAACTCCTTTATGCATTTTTCATTGGTTATTGACATTACCTTGTCAGACTCCATGGCAACTTTTGTCATATTTTCAACAAGCAAGTGTAGTAGGATATTATATTTTGTACATTTTTCTGCACTGAAGTCAACTATCAGTATATTCAGATTTAATTTAAAAGGTTTGATCATGTTCTTAAAATTTCTTTATCATTTCATCCCCTACAACTGATGTTGTATAAGAAGCAATTATCTTCATAATGTTCTCTTTGTAAATACCTACCACAAACAGTGCAGTATGAGATGGCCAAGATTTTCATGAAACAACATTTTGTTGTTGTTGTTGCTTTGGGTATAAGAAAAAACAACTCTGCAAACATCTTTATTTCCTTCTCCAAGGACAACTTGTGGACCATCCTCTCTTTTGATTATGATAGTTTTTTGTCTTGTTTATAATGAAATCCTTAAGATCACTACTACTAAGGACTTCCAGTAATATGTTATGCTATTTTGTTTTTGGACATGAATCTCATACGTAGGGCACCACTAGTTATTTTTTATAACAATCTAAAGATTATTTTATATTAGCAAGCCAAACACCTTTGTTCCCAATTTAACACCATCACTGCACATACGTAAAATGTCCACTCAGGAAGAAAGACCATTTTATATCTTTCCCTTAATGAGTTGTCATTTACAAAGAATTAATTTCCTGGTGTACAGTTCTTCATACAATAGACCTTTATGATATATCTCAAGTTGAATTTTTAAAATTATCACTTAATAGTGTCTATAATATATATTTAATCCCATTCCACCACATTTAGTTACTTCTGTTTGTCTTTGTTCAACTCAGTCTAGTCACAGAAAGGTAATTAAAGTAAAATAGTCAGGTCCAAGGATGTGAAGGTTAAAATATTTCACAAGTGACCAGGAAGTCTACCACACTCTGCTTTCATTCCTTCTCTCTCTTTTCCTTATGTGTTAATGACTGTTCTCCCTAAGTTATCCTTATATCTGACTGACTATGACTTCTAAGTTTCTTTTGCTACATCTTCACATATAAAACATTCACTAAATGCAGATGTCATCCAACGCTGAGCCCTCTTCTCTTCTCTGTCCTCACTGTTTCACTCAGTGATCTCATCAACTAGCAAGGTTGCAATTATCATCTCTGTGTAGATGATTTCCATTTGCATATATCCAGTCCTCATTTACATGCCCGTCAGCTAGCTGGTGTGGATAAAGCATGGAACCTGGAGTTAAGCAGACTTAAGAACAAATCTAGTCTTAGAAACTTTCTAAGTATGTGACTCTGAGCAAGTCACTTTATGTCTGTCTACCAAAGCTTCCCAAAATGTAAAATTGATATAATAACGGCGCCTTCCTCTCAGAGTTATTATGAAGATCAAATGGAATTATATTTATAAAATGTTTAGTTTAATGCCTGGCACATAGCAGGCACTTACTAAATATCTGTGCCCTTTCTTTTCCCTTCCATCTTTTCATTTCCTATCCTACTTTCCTGATGTCCTATACACATGTGAATTGAAGAGGTCCAAAGCAGAATTCATTATCATTCTCCATCCCCAAATGTTACCCACTTCCCAACTTTCTTTTTGCCGTTGAGGGGACCATCATTACCCAGGCCCGCAATGTTGGCATAATCCTCTGTTCATTAGTCTTAAAGGTCCAGTCTCTTGTCCTATCATTCCTACCTTTGCAAAATTTTTTCATATATGTGTGTGTGTGTGTGTGTGTGTGTGTGTGTGTATTTCTCACCACTCACACATCCATCACCCTATTATAAGGCTTCATTATGTTTCCCCTGGACTATTGTAATATCCTTCTAACTGATCTTCCTACCTCAATTGTCTCCATCTTCAATCCATCTTCAGTCAAAACTCAGTCATTCAACAAGCATTTAATAAGTGCTTAGTATGTGTCAATCACTTTGCTGTGGAAACAAATGTAAACAGAATGCAAAGTCAGTCTTCCTTCAAGAAGGTTACATTCTAATGGGAAAGACAACAGAGAAAAGGAACCTGAGGGTGGGGTTGATTGTGGTGGTGAGAATGGGATGGGAGATAGAGGACATACATGGTAGAGAAAATCAAGAATACAGCCTGGCGAGGAATGAAACATAATTGGCTATGTTCTCTTTAAATGAAGGTTCTGGAAGAGCCATCTTATAATTGGAAGAGGCTATAAGGACAGAGGACGTTTCAAGTGTATCAATTCCAGGGCTGGAGTGAACTTCCAGAGTAAAGACATCTCTGGATCCTGCTTGATAAAGTCTTGGAGGTGAGTTTTCCATGACCTAGGTCTGACCCTGCTCTTCTGTTTTCTCCAGGATAACATAGAAATGTCTCTGTTTTAAATCTTTTCACATTCTGGATCCTTCCTATGTTTCCAGCTTTCTTATGTTTTATTTTCCTGTATATATTCTAAATTTTAGCAGCACTGAACTTTTCTCTCAAACATACTATTCCATCTTCTGTCTCCATGCCTTTATACTATCAGTCTCTATTATTGGAATAAAGGCTTATTGACTTAACTTTCCCATATTATCTTAGAGAATGTTAAAATTTAAAAAAAAAAACTTGTATTTTTACTAAATAAATAAGTACTGAGTACTTACTTGTACTCAGATTATATTGAAAATACACAAATTTAAATGTTCTTAGAACAAAAGGATTAAACATAGTTTATGCAGTATAGAGACATGCAGAGATAAACAATAAGCTTCTTTCGTGCCTTGTCTTATGAAAACAAAACAATTGATACTTTTATGAGACTGACATTTCTAATCCTTACAAAAAGTAATTAAGAACATATTCTAAGGGATCTGAGTTACTGAAATTTCCAGATTTGCTTAACTGGATTCTTTGCAGTCTTAAAAGTGAAAATACAGTCTTTGTTTCTGCTCTGTGTCAGTCATTTTAAAGATAATCTATTGAACAATTTTGTTGGATACCTAGACTAATCACCTGCTAGTGAATGCACTATAATGGAAAAGACAGTGATTGGAATTTGATGAATTATTTGTCCAGGAACTCCAATATTATGAAAGGGAGTATGAAGGGATATAATCAATTCAGTCTATTTTCACTGAGAATGACAGAAGACCTCAACATACTGCCAACTGGCATGAGACATAAAGCAAGAGGCCGATGTTATACCTGAAAGCCATTGCATTCTCTCCACTTGGCACAGCACATACAACTGGGGCTTGGAGTACCTCTAAGGGGAAGAGGAGGAAGAAAGAGAACAGGGTACAGGGAAGATTTTCGGATGAAATAGGCCTGACGAACTGACTGACTGAGGAACTGAGGAAGACGGATTTAGGGGAAATGAATTTTTTGGTTTAAGTAGACATCCCAGGAAACAGGCAACTTTTGAGAAGAAATTTTGATTCCGAGATTCCACTACTTCCCCTGTTCAATCAGAACAACGTGGGGCCCTATTGTCATTACTCATTAATGTTTAGAAGGACCTTTGATTACAGACAATGGGACAAAAAAAGAATAAGAAAGAGACAACTTGGGAGACTTAGTTTCCTTTGTTTTATCCTCATTCAAGTCAAGTCTTCTAACTAGAGGTATTCCACAGGACTAGATAGTACTCCCTCTTCCCTTTTCCCTCTATACTACTTCATTTGGTGAACTCATAGGTTCCAGGGGATTTAAAATTTCTATGCTGATGATTCTCAAATATACTTATCCTCCCTTACTTTATCTACTGAACTAATACCCACATCTCCAACTGCCTTGTTAATATCTCAAACTAGATGTCCAATAGATATTTTAAACTCAACATTTCTAAAACTGAATTCCTTATCATTCTCCCTAATGCTCTCCCTTTCCAAATGTACCTATGACTTTCAAGGGTACCACCATTTGCCTTATCCACAAGCTCACAACCTAGGTGTCATCATTGATGTCCCATTATCTCTCACTCCTCACAGCTAATCTGTTGTCAAGTCCTACTAATTTAATGTTTGCAACATCTCTCAAATACATCTCCTTCTCTCTTCTGATATTGCCACCAACCTGGCATAGGCCCACATCATTTTATGCCTGGCATTTTTCAATAGCCTTGTGATGACTCTTCTTGCCAAAAATAATCTATTCACCTTTCAGCCACCAAAGCAATTTTCCTAAAGTGAAAGTCTGATAATGTCACCTCTCTACAAAACAAACATCAGTGGCTCCTTGTCATCTCCAAGAGAAAATACAAAATCATCTCCTTGTGGTCCAAAATCCTTCACAACTTATCCAGCCTCCTACCTTTCTAGTCTTCTTGCATCTTAGCCCCTACCATGCGTGCCTGCATTCAGTGAGACTGGCCTCCTTGCTATTCTGAGAACAAGAAACTTCATCTTTCAGCTCTAGACATTTTCTGTGGCTATTCCCATGCCTACAATGCTGAATGCTCTCCATTCTCATCCCTAGTTCCTGGCTTCTGATAAGCCCAATTAAAATCTCATTTTATAGAGGAAACCTCTTCCAATTCCCCAAAATTCTAGTACCTTTCTTCTTTTAATGATTTGTTTTTTTTATCCTGTATATATCTTGTTCATGACCATTTTCTTCTTGTCTCCCCAATTAAACTTTGAGCTGCTTCATTGAAGGAAGTATCTTTTGCCTCTTTCTATGCCCTTAGCACTTAGTATGGTGTCTAGCACATAATAGATACTCCCTTCCTTCCTTCCTTCTTTTCTTCCTTCCTTCTTTTCTTCCTTCCTTCCTCCCTTCCTTCCTTCCTCCCTTCCTCCCTTCCTCCCTTCCTTCCTTCCTTCCTTCCTCCCTCCCTTCCTTCCTTCCTTCCTTCCTTCCTTCCTTCCTTCCTTCCTTCCTTCCTTCCTTCCTTCCTTCCTCCCTTCCTTCCTTCCTTCCTTCCTTCCTTCCTTCCTTCCTTCCTTCCTTCCTTCCTTCCTTCCTTCCTTATTTTCTTCCTTCCTTATTTTCTTCCTTCCTTCCTCCCTCCCTCCCTCCTTTCCTTCCTTCCTTCTTTTCTTCCTTCCTTCTTTTCTTCCTTCTTTCCTCCCTCCCTCCCTCCCTTTCTTCCTTCCTCCCTCCCTTCCTTCCTTCCTCCCTTCCTTCCTTTCTTCTCATTCTCAAAACCTTAAACCCAGTGCACTCTGAAGCCCATTGGCTGCACAACAATAGGTCCCTTGTCCAAGCTCCACTCAATGGCTAGCTTAGAGTGATTATTGCTAGTAACAGTTTCTGTTGATTTTGTTATTTTTTTCTTTTGTTCATTAAAAGAGTCAGTCTATGACTACTTCTTAAAGAGGCTTATTCACTCAATGGCCATTATCTTTCTCTGAGTACCTGAAAAAGGCAGCCTAAAAAGATAAAGGTCTCCCATTGCATCCTGGGCCATCTCCAGTCATCTTGATGAATATCTGGTCACTGGATCCAGATGGCCCAGGAGAAAAAGTGAGGCTGGTGACCTGTACAGCCCTCCCTCACTCAAAACAAATTCAAGAGCAAATCATGTCATCATTACTCTGATGTCATGGTCTTCTTCAAAAACCAAGGATGAACACAGACAGATAGATGCTTAATAATGCTTATTGAATGACTAACAGTTAAATTCAAGTCTTAGATACTATTTGTTTGAGTTGGATTAGTCACTTTATTTCTATACTTCATTATAATTATAATTTTATTATTCTATAAAATGGGGAAAATTATAAAACCTACTTTTTGGAATTATTGCAAGGCTCAAATAAGATAACATGTCAATCACTTTACAAATCTTTAAATACTATACAATGTTATTATTTTTATTATTACCTCTAACGTACATTGTTTGACTCTGGGAAAGTCATTTCATCTCTCAGTGACCCAGTCAATTTTCTGAAAATGTGATTTCCAGAGAAAGTACTAATCCAGAGAAAGTAGAAGGAGTTCCTCACTGGGAATTTTCCAAATAGATAAAATCAGAAGATAATAAATCAAGAGACACACTTGAATTCATGTTTTCGAAACCCCTCATTTTATAGTCAAAGACATAGATAGTCTCAGTGAGGTTAAATAACTTCTCCAAGAATACAAAGATAACAAAGGGCAGAGTCTAGATTTGAGTGCAAGTCATTTGACTCCAAATACAGTGCTATTTCTTTTTTACCTTGTAGTCTTCAAGTAAAAGAATGCATAATCCTTAAGCACTGGTTATAACAAATAGCTCCCCATTCTTTTTCAGTTAAATGACTCTTAGAAGATGCAACCTATTTTTAACAGAATTTATTCATTGCTATTATGAAATAGTTACAATGTAATTTGTTTACCTTCCCTCAACATTTCTTTGCTTCAGGTGTTATCCATAGGGTTCTTCTTTAAAGGTGGTTAACATATTTGATTTTTATTTCTTTTCTAAATTTATTGGTAATATGATACAAATCATTTATGCTGAAGGGTACAGGAAAGCTACCTTTTTAATATTAACCAGTGTAGAGGGCCGAGCTCTGGACCATGGTCCCCTGGTGAGCCCGGAGACGCCCAGGGGTGAGAACCCGCCTTCGGGTGCTGGGAACGCCCCTTCCGGAGCTGAGCTCTGCCTCCAGGGCGGAACATGGGAGGAGCACGGCAGGGTATATAAGGGGGAACACGGGAAGGTCGGGAGGATTTGGGGTAAGCAATAAAGTGCAGTAAGCAGCTCCTCCAGTGCACTGTTTGGTCATTCCCCTCCCCCACAGGAGGGGGCCGGAACCGTTGGAAGACCGGTAAAGCAGTTGGAGCAGTTGGGGAGGCAAGCTCCAGGCGACAGCTCAGGGCAGGCCCTGAGCAAACCAGTTCTTATCTAAAACTAGATAATCTTGAAATTGTTGGGTACTTCCTATTATCTGGGGAACTCTAGAAATCATTGTGTATAATAAACTGATGCTGCACAGTACATTTTTGAATTACATATTAATGAAAAATTATAATAGTTTTGCATGATGCCAATTTGTCATTAAAATTCTAATTTATTTAACTGTAAAACAATGGGTAAAATTGTCAGTGTTTTGTACTTTTCTTTCCTTTATGCAACTAGTCTATATTTCGGACCATGGGAGAAGACAAACAGATTCTTCTTGGACCTCAGTAGAATCTCCATAAAAGTACATCAAAAATAAAAGAACAGAATGAATGAGCAAGAAAATTTAAATAGTAAGTTACCCATCAAATGATCAAGTAGATTTAAAGTGCTTTGAAAACTTTAGAGTGCTAAAAGTCAACTATAACAAAAGAGAATGATGATGATGATAATTCTCCTTTTCCTTAGAGAAAGCATCAATGGATCCATATCTCCATGCAATAATTTTCTTTATGTATTAACATTTTTTGAATTCTTATATTTCATACATGTTTAGAGAATTTCTATTGAAGGACAATAAATCCTTGCCTTTGGATAATTTACAATTTAGGCTGAGTTGTAGTGATTGAATTTAACTCCAACGTTATGCTGGTATCCAGATCCCTAACTTTAGTGATTAATAGGGATCAACCAAACAGATTGATTTGTTCCATCAGCTGAAAGAGATGTTTCAGCTAGAAAGTGGAAAGATAGAACATGATGCAGAGCAAAGCAATCAACTTCTCAGTGCTCTAGACTAGAAGGGTTAAACTCCTACCTGAATGGCCTGCGAAACTGACAAATACAGCCTGAAATATATTAAAATGTAATTGGTAAAAGTTAAAATAAAAATGGATTGCAGTATAGATAATATTAAATTGAAATTTTCTAAGTAAATATGCAGACTATAGGGAGAAAATTCTTTTTGAGTTTGACACAATTTTTTCAAGTGCCTCACTTTCAGAGAAGGTGATAACTTGCATTAATAAAGCATATTTCTTTGTACTATGTACAAATGAAAGTTCTATGTATCAATTCTATGTACTAATGAGAACCAAGGTCCATTGCGTGCCTCTATTACGAAATTTCTAAAATATTTATCTCTGCCAGTCATATAGTAGAGTGGGAGAGAGAGGTGGACTCAGATTCAGGAAGACCTGGACTCAATGTCTGTCATTCTTTACATGCAATATGACCCCAGGCAACTGATGGAACCTTTTGGTACTTGAGGCAACTAAGATGATAAACTGCAGAGCAACTGATCAGTTGCATTAGTTGAGAAAACTTCTTCACTATGAATTCCTTGCACTGTTGAAATCATAGCTCTGGGTCACCTTAACATCATCCGAATTAAAACGTCTAACTCAGGAGAAATGTGTTGCTAAAGCCTGCTGTGCATATAATTATAGCATCGTAGGCATGGGGGTGGGCAGCTCTGAACTGGTACTAGTCAAGCTCACCATCATAGGCTGGGTGTAAATGAACATCCCAAATTAATGCAAATTACAGTGATCTAAAGAGGAAAACCATTGCTTGAAGTCAGTGGAGATTAGTGAGACATGATATTGATTTCTAAAGTCGGTAATTTTGAAACATCTTGTCCTGATGCCCAAATCTTTGATCTTTGCAACAACTGATAACGTTTAAATCACCCAATGTTCCCACATTTTATTTAGCCCTGACTTTTAAAAGTCATCTACATTACACCAATTTGTGATCAAAGTCAATATTGCGTGTTTTCTGTGTTGAGATTTTTTCCCTCCTTCTTCCTCTAAGCTGTAATGTCAAATGCTTCAAGTTAATTGGGCATTCACAACAATTCTGTTGATGGCATTTCAAAGTAAATCAAAATATTGACAGCTCATAATAGTGATAATAATGACACATTTATTTATACACTTGACACAAATTGCAGTTGTAATGAAAATATCCAATGAATGCACAGCACAGATAAGAGGAAATGTTGTGGGTCAATAACAACAGCCAAATGATATCATCTGCATTATTATCCTTTTCCCTATTAAGTTTTTTTCTCCTAAGTTCAAAGACTAAAAAGTTATTTTTATATGCTCAACAGAAAGTCCAGTGTCTCAATAGGTGTTTAGCATGGTTAAAGGTGATTCTTTGGATACATCTGAGTCAATTTATGAGCCTGGTTGGGAGAGTAACCTGATTCATTATCCACAGATAACTTAATCTTGTGTTCTATTAAGAAGACCAATAGTAGCCTTCATCTTCCATCTTCAGTTCTGCTTGGCTCCTACTCTAGAGAACACCATGCTTCTTCCTACCCCAAGGATAATTTGATCACCTGAAATCTCACTACCATGCATACTGACTGAGCTTCTCCATTCACTCTCAGTTGCCTCTTCCCTCTGATGGAGGAACTGGTGGAGCATTAAACTCCTCCCAAAGCCTTTCTTTAAAAGGGTTTACAACCTTCCAGTTAGTTCCATGGAACACACAGCCCCGAGTCACTTGCCTCACCTCCCCCAAAATTCCTCCTCCCAGTTCTTCCCCTCATGTTCAGCGTCATTTTGTGCATTGTTTTCTGCCTGAGATGATCAACTCTTTGAGGACTTAGCACAATGCCTGATATATAGTAGGCATGTAATAATTGTTTGTTGAATTGAATTAAATCCTGTGTGAATGTGAAACATTTTCAAAGTTTCTATTCTCTACCTTAAAATGATTACTCATTCCTCCTTCCTTTTTTTCTGTCTCAGAGACAGAATATTGTCTTCTTCTGTACAAGAATAAACTCTCATCTATGATTTTGATAACATTCCTCTTCCTCCTTTTGTACTTTACCAAAAGTATTATAGTATTATCCCCTCTTTCAATTATATTTTTGATTTTATACACACACACACACGCATCTATATACACACACACACATCCCCACATGTATATATATACACACACATATGTGTATATATATACATATATATTATATGCATTTTTCTTTTCAAATAATTATTTTATTCAGTATACAAATATATTTGGGTATTTATTATCTAACTCTTTCTTCCACATAATAAAAACTTTTAAAGGACTAGGAGTTTTGAGAAATAGATTAAGGTATTGATCCTGCTATTTAATAGCTTAAGGGCAAATCACTTATATTTGCTGAGGTCCATATCCTTACTTATGAAATGGATATTTAATTCTACAAACATTCGTTAAGCATCCATTCTTCCCAGTGTGTTGTTTCTCAATCCTGTCCTACTATTCATGACCCCATTTGGGATATTCTTGGCCAAAGATACTAGAGTGGTTTCCATTTCTTTCTCCAGCTCATTTTACAGATGTGAAAACTGAGGCAAACAGGGTATAGGAACATGTTTCTTGCTCCAGCTCCTTCACTGGACTGTTGTAAGGATTATCTTCCCACTAGCCTTCTAGAGGGTATTGACTGCCTCTTCTCTGTCTTTTTCCTCTACCCCCTAAATATTGAATAATTAAATTCATTAAACATTTATTGGTATTTGTATTCTCCACCATTTTTCTATTCTTAGACACTTTTCCAAACTTTTATTTATCTACTTCCATAGTTTCAAATATTATTTCTACGACTATTACTTGCCAATATTTATTTCCAGCCCCTACCCCTCTCTTATGCTCCAGAAACATAGTTTGGTGACTAACCCCAAACTTTTTATGTCCTACTGACACCCACTTTATCCACTATCAAACCTATTTTGCTCTAGGTCCCTCATTAAGCAAATCCTCATTAAAGATCTGATTAAGGGGGCAAACTCAATAAGTTAAAAGAAAGTGTGTTTAACATGCCAAGGTTGAAAAGTGTTGGAATAGCCTCCATTCTAATAGTGATTTGCTTTTTATTAAGAGGAGTAAACATTTTATGTACACAGGCAAAGTTATTTTGACTGGAGGACAACAGGGTGGCACAATGAATAAAACTCTAGATCTGGTACACCCAGGCTCAGACATCTATTAGCTGTTTGACCCTGGGCAAATCACTAAACCCTCTTTGAGTTGGAGAACGATAGGGCAAACCATTCTAGTATCTCTGCCAGAAAAACCCCAATGGGATCATGAAGAGTAGGTCAGGACTGAAAACCCACTAAACAATAATATTTTGGTTAGATCATGTAATCTTAAGGTGGTAGATGCACTTTTCAAATGAGGAGATGGGCTTACTAAGAATTTGTAGCAGCTGTTGCCAAGTACTCATTATGAGGAAATGGGATTAGCAGTAAGGGGATATAATTAGCCATGCAGAATATATTTTCCTGCAGGCAAGCTGGCTGGTCTTGTATGTAGACAAAGTCAAGCAAGATTAACAAATGGTGTCATTTTAGAATGATTCTGCATTAAATGACTGATTTTAGATAATATCCACATGTTGATGCTATCCATAGTCATGGGGCAGCTCCATAATGTGTATATATATATATATATATATATATATATATATATAATTCCTCCATCCTCAACTGCATCCTCAACCTAATCCCTTGTTTGTGCCAAATCATTAGTCACTATAAACTAGGGGATATAAATTTAGAACAGGAAACAAGTGTAATGTGACCAATGAATGCTACAAAAATAGTAATTTCATTTCCTTAAATATCATAAAAGTTAAATAAACACAATCATAATCTCATATTTCGCTCAAGAAGACAAACCTGTAGCCTTAATAGATAAACTGTTAGGTTACAGATTAAGCTACATAGATGGTTCACCATGGATTAATTTGAGAGGGGACAGAATTTACATTTTATCAAGAAAACAAGAAACTTAGAGTCAGCAAAATTCTCTCTTCTAGAGTTAACCAGGGAAATAACAAAATCATTTTGGGGAGCTTCAAGCTTGTCTGTGACTTTCACCTGAGAAATGCTGAAAAGTTAGTAACATTGTTCTGTAAGTCAAATTTTGATCAGGTGAGGTTAATGTAACCTCAGCTGACCAAAACATTTTAGGAGGAATGCCTCTGATCCTGAACAATAAATAAAAGAGCTTAGGGCATACTTATCTTTTTGGCAAACATAAACACTATGAAGCAAAAGCCAAAGTAATACCATCATGACCATCAGTATTAAATAATATTGTCTTCCTTGTAACCTGGTAACCCAATCTCAATATCCATTGAAACAGCACATTTCATCCTGAGTCCTAGATTAGATTGTTCTCTCAAAGGACCATGATAGATACGTGTATACAAGTCTGTCTATCTATCTGTCTATCTATCTATCTATCTATCTATCTATCTATCTATCTATCTATCTATCATCTATCTATCTATCTCTATCTAGTTATCTAATTTTATATATAATTACATGTATGTGTGCATGTATGCACACATTGCCCAATTGGCTTACAAATATTTACAGTGAGTTATATAAGCCTTGAGTATGTTTTAGCAATAACTTATCATATTGAATGAAGGCTTTTGTGTGTAAAATTGCATTATTAATTGTAAAGAATTTAAATTGTGTTCTTGTTTCCTATTTGAAATCTCTATCTGACAATACTAAAACACAGAATGGCTCATTTTATGTCATGGTAATTAATTAATTAATCCATTAATTCATTCATCTGCTCTCTCTATTCTTATGTCTCTTGATAGCATTGTACATATCAGGTACATAGTTCATATAAAGATAGAAATAACAAGTGGTATATAAAAATGAAAATTCTCTAAAACTTTCTGAAAACTTGCTACTCCATTAAATTCAACAAAGTCTTTTTGACCCATATGTACAAAAATATTTATAGTGGCTCTTTTTGTGTTGGCCAAGAATTGGAAATGGAGGGAACATCCATCAATTGAGGAATAGCTGAACAAGTTGTGGTCTATGAATGTAATGGACTACTGTTGTGCTATAAGAAATGATGAGTGGGCAGACTTCAGAAAAATGTGGAAAGACTTATACGAACTGATGCTCAGTGAAGTGAGCAAAACCAGAACACTGTACATAGTAACAGTCACATTGGGTGATGACTGATTTTGACAGACTTAGCCCTTCTCAGCAATGCAAGGACCTAAAACAACTCCAACAGACTCATGATGGAAAATGCAATCCACATTCAAACAAAGAAATATGGAGTCTGAATGCAGACTGAAGCATACTATTCACTCTCTTTTTTTGTTTTTCTTTCTCATGATTCCTCTCATACATTCTAATTAGTCAACATGACTAACGTGAAAATAGTTTAAGAAGAATGCATATGTATGTGTGTGTGTGTGTGTATATATATATATATATATACATATATGTATATCAGATTGCATGCTGTCTTGGAGAGAGAGAGAAGGAAGAGGTAGGTAGACAAAACTTAAAACTCATGGAAGTGAATGTTGCAATCTAAAAATAGATTGATTTGTAAAAAAAAAACAACAAAAAGAAAAAAAAACAACCATTTACATTTTTTTGTCTTATTCCCTCTTTATGAGGAGATATATATTGTGCTCATACCATCCTGAAGAAATGAGAAGCATTAAGAACATAATCTAATATGTGAATTTAGTACAATTAATAAGGGGATGGCAAGCCTTTTTATTTAGTTGTTTATTATAGGAAATAGACCATAAATTCAGAGGAAAATAATGCTATCTTCCATACTTGCAACCTATTATTGTATTGTAATGATAAATCTCCATGATTCACCTACCCTGAGTATGGAAATTTGCTTTGAAAGCAAAAGCAGGGACATGATTATAATGATATAGACTTTTTCCCTCAAGGGCACAGGCTGACCTGATGTAAACCATAAAATTGGGAAAAACAACAACAACAACAAAATCTTCCTCAATTCTGTTTGATTCTAGGCACGTCATACTTTACAGCTAATCAGGTAGCAAAGTTTCACATTATTCATATGATATTAACAGCCAGGCTCAGTATTAACCTGGTGACTAAATTTCCTGTTCAGAATGGAAAGAACGTAAAAGAGAAACTGAGTCCAGATGCTCTTATCTTTTACTGTGCCAAGCCATTCACTCAACTTCCCCAGACACAGACCTCCACTTGCAATAGTAATCAGACCACTCTCCTTTTGAGCACCTCATAGCATTGCCTTTGAATCGTAGCTTAAAAACAATTTTGAAAATCAAACATTAAATTGAAACTCAGAATAACATCAAGTTATAATTTCATGAGATTTTACCTGAAATGACACAATTTTACTTATCACAGTATAGAGTTAGGTTATTATTACTATTTTTTTTAATTTTTATTTTTTAAAAATTTATTTACTTAAATTTTAACATTCATTTTCACAAAATTTTGGGTTCCAAATTTTCTCCCCATTTGTCCCCTCCCCCCAGCCCAAAACACGAAGCATTTCTAATTGCCCCTATCACCAATCTGCCTTCTCTTCCCTAGTCCCCATCTTCTCTTTTGTCCTGTAGGGCCAGATAATATTCTATACCCCTTTATCTGTATTTCTTACTTCCTAGTAGCAAGAACAGTACTCGACAGTTGTTCCTAAATTTTTGAGTTCCAACTTCTCTTCATCCCTCCCTCCCCACCCATTCCCTTTGGGAAGGCAAGCAATTCAATATAGGCCATATCTGTGTAGTTTTGCAAATGACTTCCATAATAGTCATGTTATGTAAGACTAACTCTATTTCCCTCCATCCTATCCTGCCCTCCATTGCTTCTATTCTCTCTTTTGATCCTGACCCTCCCCAAGAATGTGGACTTCAGATTGCTCCCTCCTCCCATTGCCCTCCCTTCCATCATCCCCCCCACCATGGTTATCCCCTTATCCCCCACTTTCCTGTTTTGTAAGATACGTTTTCATACCAAAATGAGTGTGCATTTTGTTCCTTCCTTTAGTGGAATGTGATTAGAGTAAACTTCATGTTTTTCTCTCACCTCCCTTCTTTTTCCCTCCACTAAAAAGTCTTTTGCTTGCCTCTTTTATGAGAGATAATTTGCCCCATTCCATTTCTCCCTTTCTCCTCCCAATATATTTCTCTCTCACCCCTTAATTTCATTTTTTTAAGATATGATCCTATCATATTCAATTCACTCTGTGCTCTCTGTCTCTGTGTGTGTGTGTGTGTATGTGTGTGTAATCCCACCCACTACCCAGATACTAAAAGGTTCCAAGAGTTACAAATATTGTCTCTCCATGTAGGAATGCAAATAGTTCAACTTTAGTAAGTCCCTTATGACTTCTCTTTGCTGTTTACCTTTTCATGCTTCTCTTCATTCTGGTGTTTGAAAGTCAAATTTTCTTTTCAGCTCTGGTCTTTTCATCAAGAATGCTTGAAAGTCCTCTATTTCATTGAAATACCATTTTTCCCCCTGAAGTATTATACTCAGTTTTGCTGGGTAGGTGATTCTTGGTTTGAGTCCTAGTTCCTTTGACTTCTGGAATATCATATTCCACACCCTTCTATCCCTTAATGTATAAGCTGCTAGATCTTGTGTTATCCTGATTGTATTTCCACAATACTTGAATTGTTTCTTTCTAACTGCTTGCAAGATTTTCTCCTTGACCTGGGAACTCTGGAATTTGGCCACAATGTTCCTAGGAGTTTCTCCTTTTGGATCTCTTTCAGGTGGTGATCTGTGGATTCCTTGAAGACTTATTTTGCCCTCTGGTTCTAGAATCTCAGGGAAGTTTTCTTTGATAATTTCATGAAAGATTATGTCTAGGCTCTTTTTTAAATCATGGCTTTCAGGTAGTTCCATAATTTTTAAATTGTCTGTCCTGGATCTATTTTCCAAGTCAGTTATTTTTCCAATGAGATATTTCACATTATCTTCCATTTTTTCATTCTTTTGGTTTTGTTTTGTGATTTCTTGGTTTCTCGTAAAGTCATTAGCCTCCATCTGTTCCATTCTAATTTTGAAAGAACTATTTTCTTCAGTGAGCTTTTGAACCTCGTTTTCCATTTGGCTAATTCTGCTTTTTAAAGCACTCTCCTCATTGATTTTTTGGAGCTCTTTTGCCAATTGAGTTAAGCTATTTTTCAAGGTGTTATTTTCTTTAGCTTTTTTTGGGGTCTCCTTTAGCAAGGTGTTGACCTGCTTTTCATGCTTTTCTTTCATCTCTCTCATTTCTCTTCCCAGTTTTTCCTCCACCTCTCTGACTTGATTTTCAAAATCCTTTTTGAGCTATTCCATGGCCTGAGCCATTGAATATTTATTTTGGATGTTTGGGATACAGAAGTCTTGATTTCTATGTCTTTCCCTGATGGTAAGCATTGTTCTTCCTCATCTGAAAGGAAGGGAGGAGATATCTGTTCACCAAGAAAGTAAACTTTTATGGTCTTATTTTTTTCCCCTTTTCTGGGCATTTTCCCAGCCAGTTACTTGACTTCTGAGTTTCCTCTCCACACCAACCACGCCTCCAGATCAGCCCAGCCAGGCTTGGGGTCTGAGATTCAAATGCTGCTTCCCAGCCTCAGGGCTTTGGATGGTGGCAGGGCTGCTATTCAGTGTGAGATTAAGTTCTGGTGCTCAAGTGGGGTCAGGGCCACCACCCTGGGCTCAGTTCCCTCAGGGGGTTTATGTGGAGACCTTCAACAATGGATCTGATCTCCTGCCTGCTTGTGGAGCCCCTGTCTGCTGCGGCCTCTGCTGCTGCCTCCCAAGGGGACCGGAGTTATGGGGACACCACACTCCCCTCTTGGGGAGCTGAAAAGACCCTCTCACTGACCTTTGGCACCTGCGGGTGGAGGGACCTGGGAGGCTACTGGAGATTCTGTCCCTGAAGCCTGCTCAGATCTGCTCCTCTTCGTGCTGTGTGGCCCGAGGCAGGGCTGGGCTCTGCTCCAGGTCCAGGGCATGACAGACCTTTCAGGTCAGTTTGTCAGGTCTTTCTGGAACAGACATCTCCTCTGCTCTGTTGTTCTGTGGCTTCTGCTGCTCCAGAATTTTTTGGGAGTTCTTCTTTCCAGGTATTTTATGGACTGTGGGTTAGGAGCTAGCATATGTGTATCTTTCTACTCCGCCATCTTGGCTCCTCCCCTTATTATTATTTTTCTCATGTAATAGGAACATTTCATTTATCCTTACTTTCAATTAAGACTAATCATAATCTGAAGTTTCAAACATACAGAGAATATGATAGTTTGCTCGAATCTTCTTCCAAAAAAAAATTATGGGCCACTGTAAATGAAATGTTCCTATTACATGAGAAAAATAATAATAACCCAACCCTAATTTTCATAAGTGTTGGTCAAATACTTTCATCACTCTTTAGTATAAGCAAATAAGTTCACTCTTTACTATGAGCATACTTATAAATTTCTCCATTTTGACTGGGAATGGTCCTAGTTTCTCAAACTTCATTATTTTACAATTTTATGACTAGCTGTCAGTGGGGCTGATAAGATCTTATGACCTTGATCAAATAGAAAGTCCCTAGGAATCACATAGACAAGGATTATTTAAGAGGTATGTACTACTTTTCTCCCACTCTTCTAATTATTATTATCAACTTCAAACCAAATATATCCGATTAAATATTTAACAGTTTCAAAGATTTTTACCATGTTTTTTTAACAATTCAATTCATAATCTGACAGCATTTAGATTAAAAGAATACTTTTCAAATGGCATTTCTGATATAATGGTTTCTTTTTTTTCATAATATAAGAAAAAAATTAGAAATGCAATAATAATTTACAATATGTTATGTATTTAAAATATGAAACAAAAATTATTACCAATCCAATGACATCAATTTAGCTGAATGTATTTTAAAATCCATATATATATACACACACAAACATATATACATACACATATGTATATATATATCTCACTTTCTATCAATTTGACATTCTATATTAATAACATTTAAAACCCAGTATAGATTAATTGCATTTAATAAATATAGTAATAACTAACATTCATATAGTGATTACCATATGCGCAGTACCTTGCAAAGTACTTTATACTTATGTTATTTGATGCTCACAACAATCCTTGGGGGTAGGTGTGGTTATCATTCCTTTTACAGATTTATAAACAAGCGAAGTAACTTGCTTAAGACCACAGACCTAATAAATTTCTGAGCCCTTTGCTTCCATTTCACTCATTTTTGAAGATTCATGGTGTCACTTTCACCTTCCCATAACACTTTTTTGGTTCCTTTTTAAATCACCCAATGAGTCAAATCAGTTTCTTTGTGTTTTGACTAACTCTTCCAGGTACTTTAAGAGGTTGAATAAAGTGCATTGCTCACATTTCCCCATGTTCTTACTATTATTTGCAGTTTTAATGCTGGGAAACTCTCAGAAGGTGGGGAAGGTTCTCCTCATGGCAGTCTTCCATTACCATCTCCTTTATTTGGAGCCTATGAGGTGCTAAGGATTGGGACATTTCCTTCAAATTATCCTTCGAAGACGAAATGTTAGTATGCTATTCAAAGAATTTCATGCTGCAAGGTTTTTCTAAGAGTTTCCATTTGTTAAACATTATAATTTGGTAGAATGCTGTCTGAAATTGCTAACAGGCATTTCTTTAAAAGTTTCTCAAATCCTTCTTATTTCAGTGGAATCAAACTCTTGTCAAACCTCTTTCCAAAACTCCAAACCCTTTACTTTCAAATTTTCCATTAACACTGTTAGTGCAAACAGACACATTTTTTCTACTCATTCTCTTCTCACTCTTACTCAACTTTCTCTCTTACTTTCTTTTTATATCCCTCTAGTAGACTTTGATTTAAGCCTTTCAAATACAAAACCTTTTATTTTAGACTATGATTTCTTGTTTCTCTTTACCTACACTATTTTCTTAAATCCATTTTGATGGAGTGCTAATAGAACTGCCGAACCTCAATATTCTAACTTAATTACAGGTTCATTGTACCTACCTATTCCGCCTGCCAATGTCCTAACTTTTTCATATGTGCCTCACTTCTCACTAGAACAACAGCTTATGTCCCTGAATTCTTAGTTCTCACAGAAACAGCAGGCTTGGGAAACTCAGTCACTGCCTTTGCCTAGGCACTGCCCCCAGACTCATTCCTCATATTTCCCACAGAAACAGCAGGAATGTCCATGCACCCAAACATGACCATATCCATCTAATCCTAGACAGGACCACAATACTCAGCTAATCAGAAAGCAGCAGCATCAGGATGCCCAAGCAGGATATGGACCCCAAACAATAGAAGAGACTTTGCCTAAATAGGCACCTGAGTGCTTAGAGTGAACTTATGATATAGAGAGGCTTATTATAATATCATTATCCTATATACATACCCCCCAAATGGGTTTCTCTGTATGCATTGTGGGTAATCACATGTGCAGTTCCACTGCGGCTGGGACCCCTCTTCCATTACCTAATCCTTTAGCAAACTCCTCCTGCTTTTATAATATTAATCATATTCCAATATTCTATGTAAATTTCTGTCATATAATTGCATCTTTACCCTATGAAAATCTATCACGTTCTCTGTGAAGTTGCTGGTTCCTCTTGGAACTTAGCCTACTTCATGAGAGGCATCAATCTCGATAAATGCCTATACTTGGATTAGAGGTGATCTGACTCTGAATTCTTTGAAATAGTTCCACCTCAATACATCATGATACTACAACAGTTTCTGGCATCCCAGAGTTTAAATTTCAACAGTTTTTGGCTTCTGTGGGTGGACTAGAGTCTCTGACTTTGACCTTCCCCTCCACAAGGAGCCCGCTTTGAATTGTACCCCCTCTAATCCAAAGGTAAACCTATCTTTTTCCCTTCTCTTAATTGGGAGGTCCTTCAAGCACTTAGGAAGGGCTGACTGGATTGCCCAAGGCCACTGCAGTCAGCAAAATCCCCTCTGGACAGTGAATGCTCTGTTGGGGAATTTCCCAGTTTTTTTCTTTTTCTTTCTTTCTTTTTTTTCTTCTTCATCCTTCAGTGCTACCACACTGAAGAGATGAATGTAACTATAGGAGGAGATTACCTTAGGCTTACTGGCATTCAGTCTCAACTCCCATTTCATGGGATTACTAAACTGTAATAGATTCTGCTCTCTGTATAATCTGAAAGGAAGGTTATCACTATCTGTTCTTTCTGTCTGTATTTCTCTGCTTTGTGTCTGTATAAACATCTCTGAGTCTACCACCTTGTAAGATTCAAAATCCAGCCAGTCAGGAAACAAAAACAAAAGAAAAAACTGTGCCTGGGCAAGAAAGATTGATTGTCTCTTAAAAAAGGTTGTTGGCAAAAAACAAAAACAAAAACAAACAAAAAAAAAACTTTCTATTTTTATTTCCTTGGACTCTGGTTCAGTTCTGGAAATAGGGGGAATAGATAGAAAAAAGAGGAAGGAGAAACTTTTCCCCTCAGCTCTGTCTAAGAGAAAAGAGGTCACTTCAGTGACCAAAGGGAGGAAGGTTTCAAAACTGCACTTTGGAATAAGACTAATATTTAACCCTTAAGTAGTAACAGAAGGAGAACTGTGTAATAATATTTGAATGAATTGAATTCATTCTGGTTACCATTTGGCACTAAGATAAATTGGAAAAATGCATAAAACTGAAAAAGAGATCTCCGAGATGAAACTTTGAGCTCTCCAGTATGGGGAAGAAGGGACTAGGTGGCACTGGATCTTTTCCAAAGCCCCACTCACCTTGCCTGGCAGGTTCAAAACTCTCACTTTCAAAGAAGTTTTTAAGGAGTGGATAGAGAATTGAAGTTTACTTCAGGAACCCCCTCCCCCCCAAAAAAACAAAACAAAAGAAAACAAAACAAACATACTCACTAAAGTTCTCCTCTCTGTAGAGCCTCTGACCAAACTACCACTACAGTGAAAAGTTAGAGCCACTAAGATTCTCCTCCTAGTGATCCCAGCTACGGATTCTTTCCAGGCTAGGGCTACAATGTCTTCTCTCTGTCATCCTGGCTCTGATTCAGCTGAGGATATAGTGAATGGTTAGAACAATCAAGGTCCTCAACCTGTCACCCTGGCTGTGACTGAGTTAAGGCTGAAGCGGAAAAGTGAGAAGAATGGTAGGGAATTTGAGTTATCCTCCCCCACCCGGCAAAGGGAACAAGGAGGGAAGCGTAGTAGCTACAGCAGGGTTCTAACTGGCAACAGCCCTGGGTCCCTGAGCACCCTGAAGGCCACCCCCTAAGGAAGTAAATGAACCTCTCCTCTCAAACCCCCAAGTTCTTGCTCCCACAAGCTTCTGCTTCAAGTTCCCCAAAGATGAGCAAACCCTGCAAGGAACCTTGCAGGTTACTCAAGGACTCTCCTTTTTATCCACCAAATCCCCCTCCTCAATGGCCCCGGGACCTCTAATTCAGGTGCTGGACCCTATTACCTCCTGGCACTTCCCTATCCTTAGTTTCTCCCACACAAGGAGTGGTGCCCTCTTTCTCTTTCCTTCTCAAACTGACTAACATTCAGTCTCACCTCCCATCCCATGAGACTCACTGGGACTCAAAAAAATAAAAGCTTATTTGAATTATGGAGCTCCTAAACAATGAACGTGGCTTACTGAGAAATAAAATCTCTAATACATGTAAATCATAGTAAATTTTGATTGCTTATTGCAACTCTATAACAGTAAAAACAATTTCATCTAGCCCTAAGCTGTGATTGGTGAGACTTGCTATTTGAGGTAAAAACCCTTGGGACCACAACTCATTCTTTTTTTTGTTTGTTTGTTTGAATTTAGATGTAGCTGTCTGCATTAAATCAGTATTTAGAGAAATGCTACAATTTACTCAGAGGGAATGTGATCCTGCTTCAAGTGAAGGTTTGCTTCTAGGAAAAGCTGAGAGGGCAATTTTAGCCTCAATATAAGATGGGACCCTCCTGACTCAGTTTCCCCATTGTTTTCCATTGAAAAGGAATGCTTCTCATTTGACTACTCCTGAGTCTGGCTGTGAAATGGTATTAAAGTGACTCTTATCTGGATTCGAATAGAGTTAAAGATGTTTTATTCTGTCATACTTGGCATGTCCTTGCTTTTTCCTTTTATAGCAAATTTGTCTAATTAGAGCAAGTGATCAGTAAAAGATATGAGAACAATGCATGCATGTAAAATCTTGCTGTTTGCAATCTGAATGGGTAGCCATTGCATATTCCAAACAACTGGGCAAATTCATTCATGGGTTTGTCATCTGCCTGCCTGCATAGTTGAGTGAAAGGTTAAATCCCTGGAATAGAACATTCTTTCTGAATGGTATGAGAACAATTAGACAAAGAGAAAAGAAGTTTCTGGAACAGAGGTACAAACACAATGTTAATCTTGGTCCTATATTCCAAGACTGGGATACGTCTGTGGTACTAAAATTTGTGTTAGATCTGAGCCATTCAACTTAAAATTATATTCCTTTCTTTCTCTAGCCTAAATAATTTACTAAATGGGTACTTGGCTTAATTAGCTGCCTATTTTTAGATATATTTGTTTTTCTCCTTATATTTGGGGCCCTGTATATCGAACTTGTCTGTCAGATTTGTGTCTCTCAGACTATAAGCCAAATTACGTACAGTTGGTAGCAAACAGTCGATACCAGCCCCTACTCACTCATCATCTCTGGGATCTGACCTATCCTCAGTTCCAGTCAACCCCCTTCCCCAGATTCATTGGGACAGGGACAGCTCTATTCCCCTTTTCAGTCTAAAGAAGCTACTGAAATAGAGACCTTTATCCTTTTTCCCCAATGAATTGGGGTCCCAGCTCTCTGAGGGGGGACTGATGGAGTCTTAATAGAGCTGCCCTCAGCCCCAGTATTCTAGTTTTAACATTCCACTGACTCTCTCCCATACAGATTTCCTTATAGAGTACCAATTTTTACTCCTGGAAATGAATAGTCTTATGTCAGTTTAGGTGATTTAGTTACTATTTTACCTAAGCAATTAAGTTCTGTTGAATAATTTAAAACTAGTTTCAATTCTGTTTATTCTCTAGTAGCTGAAGTCAACTTCTACTAGAATAATGACTTCTATCACTCTCCAGGAAGGGGAGAGAGGTTGCTTGTATTTAACCTTAATTCTAGTTGCAAATCTTCCCCCTTCCCCCCTCCCCCCACCAATGCACTAAGATGCTTCGGAAGTTAAAATAATTTTTAAATCATCATATGGACATTTATTGCAAAGATACTACATCAGTCATAATTTTAACTCTCTAGTTTATAATGCTATATATTTCTACATACTAGGAAAAAGATTTCCTTCCTTTTCTTTATCTTTGTGATTTCCAATACAACCATGATTGTGAAGATATAGAGACTAAAACAATCTTATAGATTTTCCTCCTCTTCCATTGAAAGTCTAATCAAAAGTCAGAAAGAGTTCCTGCTTAATATTATTGACAACTATAAGAGTTGTCAAGAGACTTTATTATTCTTCCCCATCCTTTTATACTCTCCTTTTGTGCTGTCTCACTGCATTTTTTATGAGTAATGAAATGTTCCCATCCAAAGTTCTCCAAGCTAAGAAGTTGTGCACACTAAAGAACTTAAAAAAAATTAATTTATTTTTAGTTTCCAACATTCAGTTCCACAAGCTTTTGGGTTTTAAATTTTGTCCCTCCCCCCCAAGACAGCATGCAATCTGGTATAGGCTCTACATATACATTCATATTAAATACATTTTCACATTAGTCATGTTGTAAAGAAGAATTAGAACCCATGGAATGAACCATGAGAAAGAAGAAACAAAAGAAAACAAAACAAAAAACAGAGAGCAAATAGCCTGCTTGAATCTACATTCAGACTCAATAGTTCTTTCTCTGGATCTGGATAACACTTAGCATCATGAGCCTTTTGGAGTAGCCTTAGAACCTTGCATCACTGAGAAGAGCCAAGTCTATCAAGGTTAATCATTGAACAATGTGGCTAACACTGTGTGCAACGTTCACCTGGTTCTGCTGACAACTTCTGAAGTGGAAGCTCCAGCACTCCACCTCAGTGCCTGCATTGTCCCTTTCTCAGGGCTTGCCAAAATCTTCTTTCTTCTTTGAATATTCCTTATAAAGGAGTTTCTTAACAGTGCCATGGTCTTTGTTTTTCAAGAAATCTAGATTGTATGGGCATGGTAATGAGGGACATTGTCAGTTTTTAAAATGCTTCTCAACAGTGTTATAATTCATTTTTCCCCTAGGTTTTTGTTTTTCCTGTCTAGTTTTTAATATGCTCCACTAACACACTAATAGATAAATAAGCTAGTAACTAATAAAAGGTCCTGAATTTATCTGGCCAAATTTGTTTCCATAATTATCTTAACTGAATCCTACTACTTAAGTATTAGAAATGGAGCTTAGACATTCTCAGATTTCCTGGACATTCTCATTTTCCCCTTACCCCAAGCTTTTAATAGCTAGCTTAATGGGGAAACAGCATGAGGATTACTCTGCGGTGAGCCTATATTGGTAATAACGCTCACTTTTCGTTTCTTCTCCATGGGCAATTGGTACTCACTGGCTTCCATTTTTTTTAATGCACAAATAAGAAAAAAACAAACAAACAAACAACCAGCAATTATCTCTCTTTATTCTTCCTGAGTTTGGGAAATTTAATTCTCTGATCACTTCAAGACTGACTAAATCTTGGGGGAGTCCACAACAGCCTTTGATGGGACAAAGACCCAATGCTGGATACAAGTTAAAGTAAGCTCTCTCTCTCTGTCTGTCTCTCTGTCTCTCTCTCTCTCTCTCTGTCTTTCTCTCTCTCTGTCTCTGTCTATGTTTGTGTCTCTCTCTTTCTCTCTTTTTCTCTCTCTCTCCTCCTCTCCCTCGCCAGTGATAGTCATGCAGATCAACTCTGAAAAAAAAGTTGGTCGTCAATTTCTTTCAATTCTACCTCTGCATGATCTCTAGTGTCAACTTCTTTCTATTAGGAAAACCCAAATTCTGCTAAAATCCAGATTCAGACACTCATTACCTCTCTCCTAGTCGTCTTCCAGCCTCTTAACTGTTGTCATTACCTTTATGCTCTCCCTATCCTCTAGTCTATTTTACACATAGTTATAAAATTAGTCTCCCCAATGAACACGTTGAAGCATGAAATCCCCCTAAGAAATCATTAATGGTTTGATATTACCTAAGAAATAAAAGTCAAATTTCTCAGACTCATATTTAAAGGCCACCACAAGTTTGAAAAAACTTGTGCTCACAATGGTCTAGATAATCTTTCTCCATATTTCCTCTAATTCTTAAACCTTATCTTTACTATTTGTTTTCTTTCTTTAATACCTTTCTCACTCATTTCTATCTGTAAAAATTCTATCTGTTCTTCCAGGTTGATCTCAAATAGACTATCTTCATAAGACTTTTCCTAATTCCTGCCTCCTGCCTTTAGACAGGAGATATTTTAGCTTTTAATATCTCATAGTTATTTATTTGTAACTCTTGTAATATCAAAAAAGTTAGCATTTTATTCAATGTCCATTCTGTGGCAGAAATTTTAAATATATTTCAAAGAATGAAATTATCTCTCCTCTAAAGAGACTTACATTACAATGGAGTAGACAAAAAGTAAATATGTATATATGTACATACACACACTCACACACACATACTAAAACAGATAAGTATAAAGAGAATATATGCACACTGTCAACTGCACCACACCAACCTCTAACCTGTAAATGACTAGAGCCAAACAGAGCAGGCCAGAGACAAGGAAATTCAGGAATCAAACAGAAGTTTAATTTCAAAGTGAGGGAAATGACTTACAAACAAGGAGACAGATTAAACACATGTGGCAGGGCCCTAGTGTGTGTAGGGGCATTTTAGTGTGCCAGAACCTTGATTTATACACTTGCGGCTACACAAAGAGTCAGTATCATGTAACAACAGTAGTGAGGAGTGATAGCAAGTGTGGGTCAAGGTTGTCTAGTGACAAAAAGTCCATTCATAGCAAGGCTTCATGTCTAGGTCTGTTGGTGCTTGCCTGAGCTCAGGGACCATCAGTTCCAGAAGGTGATTGCAAAGGATTGCTGTTATGCCAAGCTCAGGGTTCAGCTTGCTTTCTGGGACTTAGCTCTGGGAAACAGGGTGTCTTCTGATGATATCCTGAGAACCTGAATGCAGGAGTATTTGGTGGAGTCATGAAAGTCTTCATGTGGAAAGAAGGCTTTGCTTGAGTTTCCTCTTGAAGGAACACAATGATTTTATGAGTTAACGCAAAACAGTAATGGAAGATGGCAGTGCAAAGTCACAGTGATGGAAGGAAGATGGATCATTATATGTGAGGAATGGTCATAAGATCAATTTTATAAAGCATGGATGTGAGGATAATTTGAAAAGATGATAGGTGAAGTAAAAAACTATCAAATTCTAAGTTGAATTTAACTCAATTCTGTTCAATTAAACAAGTATTTCTGTCAGTCAAACATTTATTAAGAAACTGCTATGTGTCAGGCACTGTGTTAAATTCTGGGACTATAAAGACAAAAAAAACCAACCAGTACCTTCCTTCAAGGAACTCACACTCTAGGGAGGAAAGACAACACATAAAATAAGAGAACTTATTAGGTGTTGATGCATGACAAAGATCTGAAGCCTGCCATAAACATAAATTAAAAAAAGGGATTAAAAATCCGAAAAGAATATTAAAAATAGAAACAATCTAATAGATCTTCAACTGGAATATGACAACATCAGCTTTGATACTCAAATATAATTAGAACCTTCAGTAGCATCTATTCTTCTTATTGGAAGACTGGAGGGCAGAACAAATCTCCCGAAGCTTCCATTTGAAGAGGACTCATAGTCAGTCATTTCCTACCAGCTGTGCTCTTTGGATTAGACCTCATCATTTTCGTGCTTCCAGGAAAAGCTCATCACCAGGAAACTCATTATCTCAGATATTGTATCAACTTTATTATTCATATCTCATCAACACCCTCAGTAGCCTCTGCCCCTCTGATCAAAAAGCTGGGAGAGGAATAAAAAAAAATACACAACCAAAATACAAAAAACAACACAAGAACAAAACAAAATAAAACAAAAACCTCTTTCTAAAGCCTCCATATGAAGATGGTTCACAGACCTAAAAGACTGAAATAACTGCTCTTTCGGCTGTTCTTACTAGTTGGTGAACTCTTTCTGGCTCAAGTTCTTTCCTGCTGTGTGCAGAGGAAGATCACTTTACACATGGGCATGCACTGTTCATATGGGCATCATGTAATGTAAACTGAGGCAGGAACTCTATGGGACCTGGATCTCTCATTCCAAAAGAGAAAAATAAAACAGAGGGAGACCATGCCTGTAAAAGTAAAGAGTGATCTTTATTAAGCAGGTACTTACAGGCATATGGAACACACTGTCCAATGCTGAAACAGCTCAGTTTGGGGAAAACAGAAAAAGGTTTATATAATTTTCTAACAAAGTGAGAAATGAAAATGGGAGGCAGGACATGGGCTGATCTGGGGAGGGAAGGGGGTATATTATGGATACAGAGTTCGAGGAGATAGCGGTGAAGAGTTTCAGGAACAATGGCACTGATTTCTTGGTACCCTGAACAGTAAACAAGATAAGCATGATGATGTAGAGGCCAAGGCTCCAGTAAAGACAGGATGAGTAGGATGTCTTCAAGAGCCCAGGGCTACCTGGAAGCTCAGGGGTCACTCAAGTCCGGTTTGAGCTTAGCTAGTTTCAAGGTCACTGATTCTGCAATTCCAGTTGGATTTACTCTCAGTCACTGCAAAGGATTTTTGGTTTGTCAAGCTATTCTGTATCCTGATTGGTTAAGCCAGTTCCATACCACTTCCTTTGGTTACCTGGATAATTGGAGAGCCCAAGCAAATAAAGGTAGTTAACATATTCATTTTCACAAACTAAACTGGAGAGAAGAGAAAGATTTCATTCCCTCCTTCCTATTGAATCTCAGCTCCAAGAAATGAGTCCAGGGCTATTTATGTTTTATATCATTTATCCATTCAGTTTTAGTTGTCTATGATGATCCTCACTGGAAACAGGAGTTTAAGTCATGGCAGCCTTGGAGTCAATATTCCAGGTGGAATATGGGCAACCAGCCAGGAGAGCAGGGAGAAGCCAGAGTGCCTGAGACATGAGTTTGGAGAGCAGTCTAGACTTGGTACTGGGACTTTACAGGAACTGAGCGAAACTGTTAACCCAATCATTTTCCTTCTTTTCCCTGAGATTGAAGTAGTATAGGGGTTGTGGTGTGTGTGTGTGTGTACTTCAATTTTCAATTTTTCTATGAACTTTACTGTGGATTTTGGAGAGTTAGCACTAAGAAGGATTGCCAATTTAAATTAAATCAGTACAACCCATTAAAAAATTAATGTAATGTGTTTTAGTGGGTTTCAACCTTTTTTTTCAGAGTCTAATCAGATATGTGACCCTAGGTAAGTCCCTTAGTCTCTCTGGGAGTTCCCCAGCAGTAACATAAAGGAATTGATTTTTAATGATCTGTAAGGTCTTTTCTAGTTCTATATCTATGATCCTGATCCTGTGAATCAATAGCAAAACATAAGGGAAAATGAGAATTTTTTCTATCTCTTTTAGTGTTCCAGCATAATATTTTGAATCCTAGGATTCAACTGTTTATAATAGTTTTAAAATTCTTTCTTGAAAGTTTAGTGACGTTACTTAATATCTCTGATGGGCTAGCTCAGTTTAATTAGTGAGCTATAATAATGAGGCCAAGGTCATAGGATTGTTTCCCATGTAGACCAGTTGACTGTGTTCATAAGTTTCAGACAGCTGACTTTAATAGGCATAAAATTTCCACTTAAGAATTATTTTAATAATGTAATTTCTATGAAAACAAATAGCATGAAACAGATGAACTATTTTAAGGTTAATATTAGTTCCAGAGTCATAACCTTTATTCTCTCTGACAATATCCAGTTTTAATGATAATAATTTGGGGGGGGGGGTTGGGAAAGAAAACAAAGCCAGTAGAATGCTGTGTTGGGCATTATTAGTGAACTTTACTGTGATGAAGAAGAAAAACAGGCAAGTGGGCTAGGCAAATGCCATGGTTTTCAGTCTTGATTGTGCTACCATGTTTGTGTGTAATCTTGGATAGCTAACTTCAGTTCTTTAAGTCATAATTTCTTTATTTCTAAAACACTTGGTTGAACTTAAGTGCTCTCCTGATCCAACAGAACATCGTACACAGTAATAGTAACATTTTTCGATGATTAGCTATGATAAACTTACTTCTTCTCAGCAATACAACAATTTAAGACAATTTCAAAAGACCCATGATGGAAAATGCTACCCATATTCAAGGGAAAGAACTATGGATTCTGAATGCAGATCAAAGCATACTATTTTCACTTTTTTGTTTTTTTTCTTTCTCATGTTATTTTTAATTTGTTCTGATTTTTCTTTCACAACATGACTAATAGAGATATATGTTTTGTATGACTGCACATATATACATATATCAGATTGCTTGCTATCTTGGAATTTTGGAACTCAAAGTCACTATCTCTTAGTTAATTTTCTTTTCATTATACCCTTTACCTCTGGTAAAAACACTTCCTTCAACTCCATCATAGTCTAGTTAGACTATTCAGCTAGCCTATTCAGAGATGCTATCATTCAGATTAAACTGAAGTGAATCACCTCAAAAATATTCTTCATGTCTCTCAAATATACCTTCACTATGTCAAACACAGTATCAAAAATTTGCCCTAAGAGATATATAGTCTAGGCTATCTCACTATTGCTTTGTTATCACAGAGTCATCTGTGACAAATGCAAGCACAGTATACACATAAAGCATGATTATAGCCAGTCTGAAGAATGGATCTTAGCTGTCTCATGTAAATTAAAAGTGTTGGTTTAGACCTTTAATATCCTTTTGAGCTTTAAATCTATGATTGTATGAAGGATGATGATGATGATGATGATGATGATGATGATGGTGATGATGATTGATGATGATGATGATCAACCTGGATGAAAGATTAGACTCATTCAGCTTTACTCCATGAGGCAGAACTAGAAGCAATAGCTGTATGGTGGAAGATACAAAAAGGTGAAAATATGTGTGAGGTAAAGAAAAAACATTCTAGAAACTTGAGGTCTACAAAAGTGAACATATCTGCATTGAGAAATAGTGACTTCTCCATAGGGGAGATCATAAGACAAAATCTACCTGGCTGGTCACTTGCAAGGTGTGATACAGTACACATTTCTGTCCAAGTACACGTTGGATTAGATTTTCTGAGATTCTGTAATCCTGTAACATCTTGGGAAGCAGAATCACTTGGCATATTCTGAAGTAGTAATCCATCAACATTAATGTGGTGATATTCTCCTGGGAAGGTGAAAAATGACTGATGAAATGTCCCATGCAATGCTGTGGTTAAAGATTAAAAACGACAGTTTTACTGTGGCCTCCCTCTACTTTACTTCTAGTCATAATCTTGAAAATAATGCCAGGCATACTGTTCCATGGATTAGGCCATTAATAGTGGCAATGGATTAAATTATCAGTGTTCACTTCTCCTAGTATCTTGTAAATTGGGCATCATGGTAAGCCCAATAGACCTCTGCATGTTGAATTCAGTGGCACGAAGGACCCGCCACTGGAAGAGTAAAGTCCAGACCTTTCTGTGTTTCCTTTCCACTGTTGCATATATCCTGGGAAACAATAAGAGTTCCAACCTTTCCCCCTTCAATTCTAAATTTCAAGATGGCACATTTGGTAAGCAATCACTCATTGAAAATCCATAAATCAGATAAATATTGTTTTAAGAAAGAGAAAACAGTAATGTTCACTAGGAGTGATGTCCAGATAAAACCTGAACTCTTGGATTTGACGAAGAAAATAAAGAGAAGATTAACCTCTTCCAAGCAAAGCCAACTTAAGAAATAGCAATTCTTGGTCCATCTGTCCATTTCAGTTTAAGTCAAATGGAATGAATAATATATAATAAGTCAGAGTCATGGGATTTATCTAATCTTGTTTTTTGTACCAAAGTTTGAGTTAATGCTTTTTCAAAAGTATTACAAAAGACATTGGTTGCCAAATACACACAACATTATATATATACATATATATATAATATATGTACATATATATAGTGTAATATATTATATACAATATTATGCATGCATAATATTGTATGTAATATATAATGTATTATATATAATATATAATGTATGTATGTATGTATGTATTTGCAAGACCACATTCATGAACTGTAGCAATGAAATATCTGTAAGACATCACCATTCTTAGCAATATTTTCAGGCATCAAATCCTGCTGACAACCCCATTACTCAAATATTAGAAGTTTGCAGAATAATCAAAGTATGTAACTGGATGTTCATCATGTTTGAACAATGCATAAAGAGCTGTTGTCCACTCATCCCCAGGGGGAATTCCAATAAAATTTTTTTTTTTTATTAATTTTTTTATTTTTTTTTAATGTTTAACAATCACTGCCATACAATTGCGATTTTATCCCTCCCCACCCACCCCCCACTACCTCCCTCCCTCCCCACGACTGCATACAATTCTGTATAGATTCTACATATACTTTCCTATTGAGTATATTTTCACTATCGTCATGCTATGTAGTCAGACTAAGATAAATGAAAGAATCCGTATAACAAATCAGAACATGATACACAAACAGATACACATACACAAACATGATCTGCTACATTATGTGAGTGACTTCCATATTTCTCTCTCTGAGTGTGGAAGGCTTTTTGCCTTGAGGTCCACCATTGGGATTTTTTTTTTTTTCAGAAGTTCTTGTGTTATTACAAAAATCTAAGTCTACCAGAAAAAACTCTCACACACTGTGGTTGTTGCTGTGCATAAAGTTCTCCTGGTTCTGCTCCTTTCACTCAGCATCAGGTCATATAAGTCCTTCCAGGCCTCTCTGAAGTCTTCTTGTTCATCATTTCTTATGGCACAATAGTACTCCATTACATTCATATACCATAATTTATTCAGCCATTCCCCAATTGATGGACATCCCCTTGACTTCCAGTTTTTGGCAACTACATAGAGTGCTGCTATAAATATTTTTGTACATGTGGGACCCTTTCCCATTTTTATGATCTCTTGGGGATATAGTCCTAGCAGCGATATTGCTGGGTCAAAGGGTATGCACATCTTTGTAGCCCTTTGGGCATAGTTCCAAATTGCTCTCCAGAATGGTTGGATGCGCTCACAGCTCCACCAACAATGAATTAGTGTTCCAACTCTCCCACATCCTCTCCAGCATTTATCATTTTCTTGTTCTGTCATGTTTGCCAATCTTATAGGTGTGATGTGGTACCTCAGAGTTGTTTTGATTTGCATCTCTCTAACCAATAGTGATTTAGAGCATTTTTTCATATGATTATAGATAGCTTTAATTTCTTCCTCTGAAAATTGCCTGTTCATATCCTTTGACCATTTATCAATTGGGGAATGACTTGTATGATTATACATTTGGGTCAGTTCTCTATATATTCTAGAAATGAGGCCTTTATCCCCGAGCTTAGCTGTAAAAATTTTTTCCCAATTTACTACATCCCTCCGGATTTTGGTTGCATTGGGTTTGGTTGTGCAAAAACTTCTCAGTTTAATGTACTCAAAGTTATCCATTTTGCATTTCATAATGCATTCTATCTCTCCTTTAGTAAAGAATTCTTCCCTTCTCCATAGATCTGATAAATACACTATTCCTTGCTTCTCCAGTTTATTCATGGTATCAATCTTTATACCTAAATCATGTACCCATTTGGACTTTATTCTTGTGTACGGTGTCAGGTATGGGTCTATGCCTAATTTCCGCCACACTGTTATCCAGTTTTCCCAGCAATTTTTGTCAAACAATGAGTTCTTATCCCAGAAGCTGGGGTCCTTGGGTTTATCAAACAGAAGGTTGCTATATTCCTTGCCTACTGCATCTTGAGTGCCAAATCTATTCCACTTGTCTACCTCTCTGTTTCTTAGCCAATACCAAGTGGTTTTGATAATTGCTGCTTTATAGTACAGTTTAAGGTCTGGTAGCGCTAGGCCACCTTCCCAAGCATTTCTTTTCATTAGTCCCTTTGATATTCTGGACCTTTTGTTTTTCCAAATGAATTTTGATATTATTTTATCCAGCTCTAGAAAGTAATTGTCTGATAGTTTAATTGGTATGGCACTAAATAAGTATATTAATTTGGGTAGAATTGTCATTTTTATTATATTAGCACGGCCTACCCATGAGCAACTAATGTTTTTCCACTTACTTAAATCTGAGTTTATTTGTGCCAAAAGTGTCTTGTAATTGTGTTCATATAGTCCCTGGGTTTGTTTTGGCAGGTAGACTCCTAAGTATTTTATACTGTCTACCCTAACTTTAAATGGGATTTCTCTTTCTATCTCTTGCTGTTGAACTTTGTTGCTAATATATAGGAATGCAGAGGATTTGTGAGGGTTTATTTTGTACCCTGCAACTTTGCCAAAGTTGTTTATTAATTCAAGTAATTTTTTACTTGAATCTCTGGGATTCTCTAGGTAAATCATCATATCATCTGCAAAGAGTGATAACTTAGTTTCTTCTTTGGCTATTCTAATTCCTTGAATATCTTTATCTTGTCTAATTGCTACAGCTAACATTTCTAGTACCATATTGAATAATAGTGGTGATAATGGACAACCTTGTTTCACCCCTGATCTTATTGGGAATGCATCTAGCTTATCCCCATTGCATATAATGCTTGCTGAAGGTTTTAGATAGATACTGCTTATTATTTTATGGAAAGTTCCCTTTATTCCTACGTTCTCCAATGTTTTTAGTAGGAATGGATGTTGTATTTTGTCGAAAGCTTTTTCTGCATCTATTGAGATAATCATGTGGTTTTTGTTAGCTTTGTTGTTGATGTGGTCGATAATGCTAATAGTTTTCCTAATATTGAACCAGCCCTGTAGTCCTGGTATGAATCCTACCTGATCATAATGTATTAATCTCGTGATTAGATGCTGTATTCGTTTTGCTAAAATCTTATTTAAAATTTTTGCATCTATATTCATTAGGGAAATTGGTCTATAATTTTCTTTCTCTGTTTTGTCTCTTCCTGGTTTGGGTATCAAAACCATATTTGTATCATAGAAAGAATTTGGGAGGACTCCTTCTTCCCCAATTTTCAAGAATAGTGTATGTAGTATTGGAATTAACTGTTCTTTAAATGTTTGATAGAATTCACTTGTGAATCCATCTGGCCCTGGAGATTTTTTCCTAGGGAGTTCATTGATGGCTTGTTCAATTTCTTTTTCTGAGATGGGGTTGTTTAAGTATTCAACTTCCTCTTCTGTTAATCTGGGCAATTTGTATTTTTTAAAATATTCATCCATCTCGTTTAGATTATCGAATTTGTGGGCATAAAGTTGGGCAAAGTAGTTTCTAATTATTGTTTTAATTTCCTCCTCATTGGAGGTGAGTTCACCCCTTTCATTTTTAATGTTAGTAATTTGGTTTTCTTCTTTCTTTTTTTTGATCAGATTAACCAAAGGTTTATCAATTTTATTAGTTTTTTCATAAAACCAACTATTGGTTTTATTTATTAATTCAATAGTTTTCTTTATTTCAATTTTATTAATCTCTCCTTTGGTTTTCAGTATTTCTAATTTGGTATTTACTTGGGGATTTTCAATTTGTTCTTTTTCTAGCTTTTTCAACTGCAAGCCTAAGTCATTGATCTCCTCTTTCTCTATTTTATTTATGTAAGCATTCAGAGATATAAAACTTCCCCTAATAACTGCTTTTGCAGTGTCCCATAAGTTTTGGTACGTTGTCTCACTATTGTCATTCTCTTGAATGAAGTTGTTGATTGTTTCTATGATTTCTTCTTTAACCCAATCCTTCTTTAGAATTAGATTATTTAGTTTCCAATTGATTTTTGGTTTCTCTTTCCATGGCCTTTTATTACATGTAATTTTTAATGCATTATGATCTGAAAAGGATGCATTGATTATCTCTACCTTTCTGCACTGGATTGTGAGATTTTTATGTCCTAGTACATGGTCAATTTTTGTAAATGTTCCATGTACCGCTGAGAAAAAGGTATATTCCTTTCTACTCCCATTCAATTTTCTCCAAAGATCTATCATATCTACCTTATCCAGAGTTTTATTTACTTCCTTAACCTCTTTCTTGTTTATTTTAAGGTTGGATTTATCTAGTTCAGAGAGGGGGAGGTTGAGGTCCCCCACTAGTATAGTTTTGCTATCAATTTCTTCCTTCAGCTCCCCCAACCTCTCCTCTAAGAATCTGGATGCTATACCACTTGGAGCATACATGTTTAGTAATGATATTGCTTCATGGTCTATGGTGCCTTTTAGTAGGATATAGTTTCCATCCTTATCCCTTTTGATTAGATCTATTTCTGCTTTTGCTTTGTCTGAGATTAGGATTGCTACTCCTGCCTTTCTTACATGAGCTGAAGCACAATATATTCTGCTCCATCCTTTGACCTTTATCCTATGTGTATCCCCCCGTTTCAAATGTGTTTCTTGTAAGCAGCATATTGTTGGATTATGGCTTTTAATCCATTCTGCTATCCGTCTCCGTTTTATGGGAGAGTTCATCCCATTCACATTCACAGTTATGATTACAATCTGTGTATTTCCCTCCACCCTCTTTCCCACCATTTGTGCTTTTAACTCTCCCGTCTCCCTTCCCCTCCTCAATAGTATTCACTTTTCTCCCCCTCCTCCTGCAGCCTTTCCCTCCTTCTTTTAGCCCCCCTCCCTTTTAGTCCCCTTTACTCTTATTGCTTCTTTCCTCCCTTTTAGCCACCCTCCCCTTTCTTCCCCCTTCCCCTCCTACTACCTATAGAGCTAGTTAGGATTATCTGCTTAAGGTTATTGTTCCCTCCTTTGAACAAATCAGATGAGAGTACCTCTCAAACAGTGCTCATCTCCCTCCCCTCCTTCCCTCTACTATGGTTTTGTACTTCTTCCTGTGATATAATTTTCCATTTTCTGCTTCCCCCTTTCCACACCTCCTATTACATTCCCTTCTCATACTCAAATCATATTTTTGCCATGACATCATTTACTTTATGCCCGTTCCCTCTACATATATCCCTTTTATCATAATAGCTGCACAGTTCTCAAGATTAACAGGTATCATCTTCCCTTACAGGGAGGTAAACAGATTGCCCTAATTGAGTTGCAAGTTTTTGTTTTTGTTTTTTCCCCCTCTGTTTACCTTTTTATGATTCTCTGGAGACCTGCATTTGAAGATCAAATTGTCTATTGAGTTCTGGTGTTTTGGTCAGGAAGCTCTGGAAATCCCTTATTTCGTTGAATGACTTTCTCCTTGCCTGAAATGTTATGCTGAACTTTGCTGGGTAGTTGATCCTCGGTTGGAGTCCCAACTCCTTTGCCTTACGGAATATTGGGTTCCAATTCTTTCGATCTTTTAATGTAGAAGCTGCAAGGTCCTGTGTGATCCTGACTGTGTGACCTTGATATTTAAATTGTTTCTTTCTGGCTGCTTGTAGTATTTTCTCCTTCACTTGATAGCTCTGGAATTTGGCAACTATATTTCTTGGGGTTTTGAGTTTGGGATCCCTTTCCGGTGGGGAACGGTGGATTCTTTCGATGACTATTTTGCCCTCTGAGTCTAGTACTTCTGGGCAGTTTTCCTTGATGATTTCCTGGAAGATATTGTCCAGACTCTTTTCTTCATCATGGGTTTCTGGCAGGCCAATAATTCTTAGATTTTCTCTCCTGGATCTATTTTCCAGGTCAGTTGTTTTTCCAATTAAATATTTTACATTTTCTTCCATCTTTTCATTCTTTAGATTTTGTTTGACTGACTCTTGTTGCCTCATTGAGTCATTAGTTTCTACTTGCCCAATTCTAATCTTGATCGTATTGTTTTCTTCAGTTAGCTTTCGCATCTCCTTTTCCATCTGGCCAATTTTTCCCTTTAAGGAGCTATTTTCTCCATTTAAGTTTTGTACTTCTTTTTCCATTCGACCAATTTTCCCAGTTAGGTTTTGGGTTTCCTTTTCCATCTGATCAATTTTCCCTATTAGGTTTTGAGTTTCCTTTTCCGTTTGATTAACTCTTCCTTTTAGGGAATTATTCTCTCCAGTTAATTTTTGAACTTCCTTTTCCATTTCTTCAATTTTCTTTTTCAGATTGATGTTCTCATCAGTGAATTCTTTTTTTATGGTTTTAAAATCATTGGCCAGTTTTTCTTTTATGTCCTTCTTCAGACGTTCCAGGTAATCTAGTTGTGCTTGCGAGAAATTCATAGTCCCATCTGAGGTTTCAGATGGAAGTACAGTCTCAGCTCTGACCTCTTTGGTGTTTGTGTTTTGGTCCTTATCCCCATAGAAAGATTCTATGGTTTTTTCACTTTTCGTCTGCTTTTTCCGATTCATGATGTTGGCTGAGTGTTGTAGCTTTTGGTTCTTTCAGTCAGAAGATACAGATCTTTTAAGTTGAGTTGATGTTTGTCTAGGCTAAAAGCAGGCTTTTTTTTTTGTTGTTGTTGTTGTTTCCCTGATCAACCCTGGGTTTAGCTTGATAGGTGTGTGGGAGGTGTGGTCTGGTCTCAGGCTATCTCCTCAGCTGGCCTGAGGCAAAGGCAAGGTCCAGGGGGATGGTGATCCCAGCTTCCCTATTGTCTTCCCTTTTCCCCTGGAGGGCTGGGGCACGCCTAGAGGCTAATGCGTGTTCCCGCCCCTCCTGGGGCTTGTCTCCCGGGCTGAGGCTTGCTTGGGTCTCAGTGCGAATTTTTCTCTGCCCTGGGTCGTCTGTCCCTCCAGACAGCCTCCACCACGGTGGGAAGAATCCCCCTTTGCCACCTCTCCAGCCTCTGGTGTTACGAGACCACTCGCCCCTTTCTGCTGCTCCCACTGATCCAGGATCAATCTGGGGAAGAATTTTATGGTTCCCTCACGGTCATCGGGGGGGAGGGGAGAGCACTTACTGATCACTCCGGCATCCCAGCTTCTGGATGTTCAAGTAGTGTCCCACTGAAGTCCCGTCTTTAGGCTGAAGTTTTCAAAGGCTGTTGCGCTGATATCGTTGGCTCGGCCTGGCTTATCTCCTGCTCCGCTGGTCTCGCCCGCCACTCTCGGGCCCCTCGGGTCGCTTCCGCCCTGCCGCGCCGACCGCGCTGCGCTGTGCGCCGGGCTCTTACCCCCGTGGAACAGATCCCTCCCGTGGACCTTCCAGTCCAGCCTGGGCTCCGAATCTGTCAAAGTCCGTCTCCCACTGGATTCTACACCTCCAAAGTCTGGTCAGACTCTCCCCCCAGAAATATCCAAAGGAGTTTTTCCAGGAGCTTAGGTGAGTCGTTGCTTTCACTCCGCCATCTTGGCTCCGCCCCCCAATTCCAATAAAATTTTAAGTGTGTTGCCAGTCTTTCTTTCTTTGGTCTCACAATTCCATACACATGGAATCTACTCCTACTTCATAAAAAAACAAAACAAAACAAACCCACCCTAGCTGAAAAGAATGAGCCTATATTTGATTTTCCTATAATAATAACAAACATAAAGGACAAGTGAATTATAAATTAGAATTCCTACAGCTGAAAATGAAATTATTATGATAGAAGTACAAAATGATGAATGGATCTATGAAATTTATAATACTGCTACTAACATTTTGAAAGGAAGAAATACAGGGAAACATTTTATGTAGACATGTAAAAGAATTAGTTCATGCTTTCCCCTTCTAAGTTATTCAAAGGAAATGTTTTACCACTAAAATTCATTACATTAAAAAAAGAACACAGGAGAAGAATGCAGTCGGCATTGCTGAATTCCTGTGGAGATATAGAACGTGGGGTAAAATGGTCTATTTTCTCTAAGAAAAAAATTATTATATGATCATGTTACTTCCATTTAAATGGAGAATGAGCAGAGAAGAGCACAGTTGTTTAGGTTTTGACACTCATGAAAGATAGAAAAGGGAAAGGATTACTTAAATGCTTGAGAAACTGTGGGAAGGGGAAGGGAAGAAAGATAACAAGTCTTTATACAGTGACTAATGTATGCCAGGCACTGTCTAATACCCTTTTACAAATATTATCTCATTTTATACTTACAACCACCTCAAAAGTTGATGACATAATTATCTTTATTTTATAGTTGAGGAAGCAGAGGCAAACAGAAGTTAAATAATTTGCACAGGGTCACACAGTTAGTAAGTATCTGAAACCACAGTTAAGTTTTTTGAATAGGTATATAACAATGCACATAGAAAAAAGAGGATCTTATTTTTCATGTGTTTTATGCCCATTCCCTGCCTTCACCCCCACTAGATAGTAAAATCCTTGGGGGAACATGTTATGTTTTTTCTTAAAAATATTTTAGTGTATTTCCCCTGAACTATTATTATGTGTTTTGTACATAATAGGCAATTAATATTAATTTGCTGATTGGGCCTTAATGAAATAATGTAGATATCAAGAGAAAAGACTTACCACTAATGCATTGTAGGATTCCAAGCAAATGATGAAATAGTCAAGGACAGTATGAAAAAGGGGAAACAGACTTTTTTATAAGATTCAACATTTTAAATATATATTACAAGATAAAAGCACAAAGTCGAGGTAACATCAGTTATTTGGTTTTCTTGAAGATGCAAAAAGTTTCATTAATTAGGATAAAAATTACAATTTTCACTGTTGACCAGGATTCAAGAAATTGTATATATGAAGGTTGGTGATTCCTTTTTTTTTTCTCATAAAAGCTTTGCCTAAGAAAATATTTGCTAAAGAAAGGAATTGAACTATTCTTTATTGCAGAAACCATTCTCTGGGGAAGCAAAAGACTGAGTAGTTGAAATAAAAATAACAAAATAACCAAAAATTTCCTCATTTAATGAGGAAGCAGTAATTTTTTAATGCCATAAAAGATTTTGTTATACATAAAAACAATTTCCTGGAGAGGTTTTGAAGTCACTACAGATTTTTTTCTAGTGTCCAAACATTATATGTAGGAATGTACAATGAAAATTGATGAATGATGCACTAGGGTACCTTCAAAATTTAGAATAATCAAATGAACATAAAATTATGTTGACTAAGCTGTAGTTAAGAAAATGTAAGATTTTAAAGTGACTGCAGAGGTCATTAAATCCAATATATATCTCAACAGGAATGCCTCCTACAAAATCTCAGACAGAAAATATTTACCCTCTGCTTTGAGAATTCAAGTGTTAGAGGAACTCACTACTTCCAGAGATAGTTCATTTCACTTTTGTACAGCTATTATTGTTAATATTTTCCTTTTTTGAGCTTCTTCTGCAGTTTTTATACTACTGCTGCTAGAGACCATGCAGAATAAATGCAATGCCTTTCCCACATGAACATCATTCAAATCTTTGATAATGTCAATTTTTTCCTTTGTAAATTTCTCTATCAGAAACACCCAGTTTTGCTTTGTTTAGTTTTATAAACTATTCTATGGCATGGTATTTACTTCCTTTAAAATACTGGTTGGTCTCTTCTAAAATAACACCTTGTCAGGGCAGAGCCAAGATGGCAGAGTAGAAAGACACACAAATGCTAGCTCTGAAACCCACAGGTCATAAAATATCTGTAAAAAAGAACTCCCAACAAATTCTGCATCAGCAGAAGCCACAGAACAATGGAGCAGATGAGATTTCTGTTCCAGAGAGCCCTGAAAACCTCTCCCATAAGGTCTGTCATGCTGCGGACCCGGAGCCGCGCCCAGCCCTGCCTTGGCCACGCGGCAACAAGAGGAGTAGATCTGAGCAGGCTTCAAGGACAGAATCTCCAGCAGCAGAGCGGGTCCCTCCACCCACGGGCCCCAAAGGTTGGTAAAAGGGTCTTCTCAGCTTGACGAGAGGGGAGTGGGGTGCCCCCATAACTCAGGCCCCCTCGGGAGGCAGCAGCGGAGGCAGGAGCAGACTGGGGCTCCCCAAGCAGGCAGGAGCTAGGATCCATTGTTGAAGGTCTCTGCATAAACCCCCTGAGGGAACTGAGCCCATGTGGTGGCCCTGCCCCAACCTGAGCACCTGAACTTAATCTCACAGTGAATAACAGCCCTGCCCCCACCCAAAGCCCTGAGGCTGGGAAGCAGCATTTGAATCTCAGACCCCAAGTGCTGGCTGGGAAGATCTGAAGGACAAGTGGGTGTGAAGAGAATATTCAGAAGTCCAGTCACTTGCTGGGAAAATGCCCAGAAAAGGGAAAAAAAAAGTAAGACTATAGAAAGTCACTTTCTTGGTGAACAGGTATTTCCTCCCTTTCTTTCTGATGAGGAAGAACAATGCTTACCATTAGGCAAAGACACAGAAGTCAAGGCTTCTGTATCCCAGCCCACTCAATGGGCTCAGGCCATGGAAGAGCTCAAAAAAGATTTTGAAAATCAAGTTAGAGAGGTGGAGAAAAAACTGGGAAGAGAAATGAGAGACATGCAAGTAAAGCATGAAAAACAAGTAAACACCCTGCTAAAGGAGACCCAAAAAAATGCTGAAGAAAATAACACCTTGAAAAATAGGCTAACTCAATTGGCAAAACAGCTCCAAAAAGCCGATGAGGAGAAGAATGCTTTCAAAAGCAGAATTAGCCAAATGGAAAAGGAGGTTCAAAAGCTCACTGAAGAAAATAGTTCTTTCAAAATTAGAATAGAACAGATGGAGGCCAATGACTATATGAGAAACCAAGAAGTCACAAAACAAAACCAAAAGAATGAAAAAATGGAAGATAATGTGAAATATCTCATTGGAAAACCAACTGACCTGGAAAATAGATCCAGGAGAGACAATTTAAAAATTATGGAACTACCTGAAAGCTATGATCAAAAAAAGAGCCTAGGCATCATCTTTCATGAAATTATCAAAGAAAACTGCCCTGAGATTCTAGAACCAGAGGGCAAAATAAGTCTTCAAGGAATCCACAGATCACTGCCTGAAAGAGATCCAAAAAGAGAAACTCCTAGGAACATGGTGGCCAAATTCCAGAGTTCCCTGGTCAAGGAGAAAATATTGCAAACAGCTAGAAAGAAACAATTCAAGTACTGTGGAAATACAATCAGGATAACACAAGATCTAGCAGCTTCTACATTAAGGGATCAAAGGGCATGGAATAGGATATTCCAGAAGTCAAAGGAACTAGGACTAAAACCAAGAATCATCTACCCAGCAAAACTGAGTATAATACTTCAGGGGAAAAAATGGTATTTCAATGAAATAGAGGACTTTCAAGCATTCTTGATGAAAAGACCAGAGCTGAAAAGAAAATTTGACTTTCAAACACCAGAATGAAGGGAAGCATGAAAAGGTAAACAGCAAAGAGAAGTCATAAGGGACTTACTAAAGTTGAACTGTTTACATTCCTACATGGAAAGACAATATTTGTAACTCTTGAAACCATTCAGTATCTGGGTAGTGGATGGGATCACACACACATACACGCACACGCACACATGCACACACATAGAGACAGAGTGCACAGAGTTAATTGAAGAGGATGGGATCATATCTTAAAAAAAAATGAAATCAAGCAGTGAGAGAGAAATATATTGGGAGGAGAAAGGGAGAAATGGAATGGGGCAAATTATCTCTCCTAAAAGAGGCAAGCAAAAGCCTTATTAGTGGAGGGGAAAAGAGGGGAGGTGAGAGAAAAACATGGTTTATTCTCATCACATTCCACTAAAAGAAGGAAGAAAATGCACACTCATTTTGGCATGAAAACCTATCTTACAATACAGGAAAGTGGGGGATAAGGGGATAAGCAGGGTGGGGAGGATGATGGAAGGGAGGGCATGGGGAGGAGGGAGCAAATTGACATTGACACTCACGGAGAGGGACAGGATCAAAAGAGAGAATAGAAGTAATGGGGGACAGGACAGGATGGAGGGAAATATAGTTAGTCTTATACAACACTACTACTATGGAAGTCATTTGCAAAACTAAACACAGATTTGGCCTATATTGAATTGCTTGCCTTCCAAAGGGAAGGGGTGGGGAGGGAGGGAGGAAGAGAAGTTGGAACTCAAAGTGTTAGGATCAACTGTAATGTTCTTGCCACTAGGAAATAAGAAATACAAGTAAAGGGGTATAGAAAGTTATTTGGCCCTACAGGACAAAAGAGAAGATGGAGACAAGGGCAGAGAGGGATGATAGAAGAGAGAGCAGATTGGTGATAGGGCCAATTAGAATGCTTGGTGTTTTGGGGTGGGGGGAGGGGACAAAAGGGGAGATAATTTGTAACCCAAAATTTTGTGAAAATGAATACTAACAGTTAAATAAATAAACAAACAAACAAATAAATAAATAATAAAATAAAATAAAATAAAAATGAATTTCAAGTAAAAAAAATAAAATAATATAACACCTTGTTTATCAAGGTCTATCACAAAAGTTGTAGCTAGAACTGATTGCAACATTATGGATGTGATCTGATTAGAGCAATTGGCTTTTAACTCCTTCTGTTCTGGTAGCTATGAAGTGTACTATCGCACTAGCTCCTGAGGGCTACCACACTTCGCTATGAGCTCTCACTCCATAAAATAAATTCAAATTTTTTACCCAGAACCTTTTGCATAGTTATCTCTATATTTTACTTATACAGTTAATTTTTAGCATTTTATGAATTTAATTATTCTTAATTTCTTTGAAATATTCATTAATTATATTCATATTATATTTATATCTTAATATATATTCTCTGAAATATGCCTTATAGTTACATTTGTGTATTATTAACATATGAGATGCTCCTAACAGCTCATTGATTAATCTCTTAGCATCCATTTTATCTTTCTTTGTCCACATATATATATATATATATATATATATATATGAAGATATAAAAATCCAGTCATAGTTAATACGTGCACTGTCATTCTGTTTTTTTTTTGTTTTAACTTTATTTTGAATTATTCCTTGTGGTTCTTTTTCAGATTTCTTCATTATATGTGTAAAGTGGGTGGGGGAAGGACTGGCTAACAAGAGTCCAATCATTAGCGCATGCATAATATGCTTTGCCAAGCAGCAGTTATAAAGGACTGCTAGTGATCCTCTTTCTGGATTTGTGTGATGATGTATAATGGAGGGGTCCTTTCTCCAGTTCAGACCATGCACATGTGTTTAATTAGTGTTTTGGATAACTGTCAGTTTACTGTGTTGTAACAAAAAGCTTTTCAATTGATAATTGAGTTGGAAGTGAATCTTCACATAAAAAGCATACATGGTACATGGATGAAAAACCTCTCTCCTTTATAGCTTTTGAATGATAAAGTAAACTGCTGAATGTAGACCCACAGAGTAACTTGAATCTAAGATAATTGCCTATTAGGAAACCCAAACTCTTCACTTAGGCCATTTATTTCATAATGTAAAAAGACAGCCTCCAACATATTGGGTAGACCCTGTATGGAGGACGCATGGAAAAATACGTATAAGAGTTACACAAGATGACAAGGTATGAGTGGGCTGCAATTTGAACTAATCTAAAGAAGCTAGGTGGTGCAATGCATAGAACACAACGCCTGAAATCAGGAAGACACCTCCTTGAACTCAAATCTAGACTCAGGCATTAACTAACTGTGTGATCCTAGGCAAGTCACTTAACCCTGTTTGCCTCAGCTTCCTCATCTGTAAAATGAGCTAGAGAAGGAAATGGCAAAGCACTCAGTATCTTGGGAAAAAATACCTCAAATGTGGTCACAAAGAGTCAGAAATGACTGAAAAAACAAGAAGGAATATCTACACGAAATGACAGAGACATTGAATCACTGAAAATAGATGGCAAAGTTTAGGTCAATGCAATATAGTGGGTGGTATTAGAGAAAAATTTTGAGTATTATTTGCCAAGATGTGCATCTATATATATTAAAGTTATTATTGTTAAAGAAAAAAAAATTATAAACAACTAGGAAAAAGAAACAAATTGCACACATGCACACACATATCCATATCTATACATACCCATATCACACACATAAGGACAGAATGGTCAGTTCTCCCTGCCTCTACTAAGGTTCTTGTCATTTCCACAATGGCAACAAATTTGTCCATTAGTGAGAATTAGATTCAGAATAGGATTTTCCCTTTTAAATTCTTCTAATTCTTCTACCTTTTAAAAGATTAAATTGTCATTAAGGCAATTGAAAAACCTTTTAGTTACTCTGCTTTAGATAGAAATAGAACTCCAAAAGATGTCTCAGCAATTGAGTTCCATCAGCTTTCTGTGTAAGTGATTTGTAGTATACATCAATAAAAAACTCACTTGTTTCTCTTTCCATCTCTTCACCCAAATGCTTTCCACCATGTTATTCCAACTGATTTCTGAATTTTCTCACACAGGTATACTTTCTAAATATTAAATAACATTCTGTATCATCCTCTTTTACCTTCTTTCCTTATTATTAATTTACTTTAAACTTTAATATATGAGAAAAAAGAAGAGTTATAAACTTAAATATTAAAACTTAAGTATAAAATGAGAAAAGAGAAGGAAAAGCATTGCCTTGCGTGAAGCAGAATGCAAGAGAGGGTTCAAAATGTATTTCAACAAATTTCCATTTCAAAAAAGCCAAGAAAATAAACACTACATATTGCGTTCAGAGCTGTTCATCTTTTCTTTGTTTCCTGTAAGTTTTCTCCTGTTCTCTGCTGTGTATTTTCTACTTTATTCTTTTTCCCCTCTTTTCCTCCCCCCACTACAAGAAGGCTACAATTAAGAATGGATACATATATGCATATAAATATGCGTACATACATGTACATATACACAACATATATGCATATACACATTCATGCATGCACTTACACACACACACATATATATATATATATACTTAGATATCTATAATCACACTCAATGTAGACATACACATTCATATTCATCTATGTAAGACTGTACTGTACTTGTTTGACCTCTGTTTCTCTGAGGAAGAATGACATCTTCCTTCATAAGTCAAAGTCCATATTTTTCTAAGTCCACCAACTCATGATTTCCTATATCATAGAAATATTCCAACCTTACACTGTCTACTTATCAAATAATCTAAAAATATTAATTAATATGGCTGACATACGGTGTAGATTCCCCATTTTTATCTTTTGGTTAAATCTATTTAACTTCAACTTTGTCTGAGATCAAGATTACTCCCTCTGCTTTTTTTCCTAATAAATTCTACTTCTGATCTTTATTTTATGTTTGTTTGTATCTTCTATTTCTCAGCCTCCCCTGATTGCTCTGCTCTACTTTTACCTTCTTATTTTTGCCTTCCTATATTTGCTGTTGCTATATTTGCCTTCTTATTACTATTATATTACTTATATTCCTATATTTTCTATATTTGCCTTCCTATTACTTAAAATACTCCCTTCAAAAATCTTTTCTTTTTTCTCCCATTCCTATTAATCTAAACACCCTTCTATATAACCCATCCTTTTCCCTCACCCTCTTATTTCCTTATAAATTTAGAAGACTTTTGTTCCCTTCTAAAATCATATGTTCTCTTTTTAGTCCAGATCTAACCTTTTCCGTCTAAAAATCCCCCCTTATTCTCTCCCCAGCTTCCTATTACCTTAGCCAATTATTTCTTTCTGAATTGAGGTTTTTATACTCTTCTAGATTTATATGTGCTGTTCCCTCTTTAACTCATTCTTGAAGAAAGTAGAGTTCCAGAACTATTAGCATTCATCCTGCACCTAATTCCTGTGTCAGTTCTTCCTTTCATACTTCATTTGCATAGAATAATTACTCTTTTTACTTTTTTTTCTAATTGGTCACTTAAAAAAATCACATTATACTCAGGTCTACCCCAATTTTTCTTTCAGACTACCCAATTACTAATAACAACTCTAGATACACATTTTACACATCACACCATCAGATTGGCTAGCATGACAAAACAGGAAAATGATAAATGTTGGAGAAGATGTGGGAAAATTCAAACACTAATACATTGTTGGTGGAGTTGAGAACTGATACAACCGTTCTTCAGAGCAATTTGGAACTATGCCCAAAAAAGCTATGAAACTGTGTCATACCCTTTGCTCCAGGAATACCACAACTAGGTCTATATCCCAAAGGAATCATAAAAATGGAAAAAGGATATACATGGACAAAAATATTTATAGCAGCCCTTTTTTTGTAGTGTCCAGGAATTGGAAATTGAGGGGATGCTCATCAACTGGAGAATGGCTGAACAAGTTGTAGTATAGGAATGCAATATAATATTATTGTTCTATAAGAAATGGAGAGAAGATAGATTTCAAAAAAAACCCGAAAAGAGTTGTATGAACTAATGCTGAGTGAAGTGAGCAGAACCAGGAGAATATTGTACACAGTAACAGCAACACCTTGTAATGATTGACTTTGTTAGATATAGTTCTTTTGAGCAATGCTATGATCTAAGACAATTCCAAATGATTCCTGATGGAAAATGCTATCCATACCCAGAGAAAGAACTATGGAGTCTGAATGCAGATCGAAGCATACTGTTTCTCTTTTTTTCCCTTTCTCATGGTTTTTCCCATTTACTTTGAATCTTCTTTTTACAACATGGCTAATATGGAAATATGTTTAATGTGATTGTACATGGATTGCATGTCTTCTTGGGGAGAGGAAGGAGAGGTGAAAATTTAGAACTCAAAATCTTCTAAAAGTGAATCTTGAAAACTAAAAATAAATCAATAATTTCAAAAGATGTGTGCTTTACATTTCCTCATATACAAAGTAAACAGTCTGTCTTCACTGAGTCCCTTATAATTCATCTTTAATGTATACCTTATGTTTCTCTTGTATCTTGTATGGCAAATTTTCTATTGAGTTCAGACATTTTTTTTTTTTTTTTACAACAAAATCCTAAAAGTCTGGCAACTCACTGAATATCCATTCTTTCATTCATTCAAAATTATGTTTAACTTTGCTGAGTATATTTCTGACCACAACCTCAGTTCTTTTGCTCTTTGATACATAATGTTCCAAGACCTGAGGTTTTGTAGTGTCACTGCTGCTGGGTCTTGTGGGATTCTAACTTCAACTATACCATATTTGAGGTTTTTTTTTTTTTCTTGTTGCTCACAATATGCTATCCTTCACTAGGGATTTTAGAATTTGACTATGTTGTTCCCATAGGGTTTCCTTATAGGATCTCTTTCAAGTGGTGATCAGTGAATTTTTTTATTTTTATTTTCCTCTCTTGCTCTAATGCTTCAGTACAATTTTCTTTAAATGTTTCTTGTATTATTTTATCAAAATTTTATTTTTTGTTGTAACTTTCAAATAATCCAATTATTCTTATGTTTTCTCTTCTTGATCTGCTCTCCAGTTCAGTGTTTTGTTTTTTTTTATGAGGTGTTTCATATTCTCTTCTTTCATTCTTTGTATTTTGTTTAGGCTCAGATGCCCAACTCCCCACACTGTCTGGGAGGTAAAAATTCTTGAGGCTGGGTTCACAGCTACCTCTCAATCCACGGAGTCCCAGGGTTCCTTGTTGGCTGTTTCAGTGGAACTAGGCTAGAGATTTTTATGCTCCACAGGGGAGAAACCTTGGTCTTGGGATTTTTCTTTGCATCTTTTACCAGTTGTCTCAGGAAGGTTGTCTCAGGAAGATGACTGTTCTGTCCAAACTCTTGTTTTTTTGTTTTTTTGTTTTTTTAATCACTCTACAGTCACTCTGAGACACTCTTTTTTTTTTTTTTTTTTGCTAGTGGGGGAAATCTGGAGAGTTTAGAATTTTCTGACCTATTCTGCCATCTTACTAAAATCTTCACCTCTTTCTTTCTTTCAAATAAAGTATATTTATCCAGAAACATATTTCCTTCATGAGTTTTATCACATTGCACCATTTCTCAGGGATAGCTATAAAGTCAAATTTGTCTTCTTGAATTAAGACTTTCAGTTTCTTTTGTTTATTGACTAAACTCTAGACTTTTGCTAGTAGGCATTTGAGATCATTGTTTTTACAACTCTTTCTTCTCTTGAATTTCATCTCCTGTGAACTTCTGAATGTCTCAATAGGTATTTTTCTTTGTTCATAGATGCTTTCTGTGGTATTTAGATGCTATCCATGAGAAGCTTTTCTCCATCCTACTTTCTTAAAAGAAGACAGTGTTGATTAGTAATGAAATACACAAACCAAAGTGCATCCTTATTTACACTCATCTCTAGCAAAGACTTTGTCTAAAAAGAAATTGAGTGTACTCTGAAAGGTTCTTTGATACAATATGCATATCTTGCTTTTCACTTCCAAATTCCTTTATCATCCACATTCATAGTCAACTTAAAGACTTGAATTTTAGTGTTCTGATTTCCTTCTATTTCTTCCTAAGAAAAAAACTCTCACTTTAGATAATATTTAGTTTCCCTTTGGGGTATATGAGGTGTTCAAGAAAGACTAATCCCTCTGGTGTGAGGGCTTATTGAGCTCTTTTCAGGGCTATTCATACACCTTTGATGTCCACCTGGCACTCACCTCTCACCTGTGGCTCCAAGAAGGTGCAGCATGTATAGTGGTTACCACACTGGAAAATTGTCTTTGCAGATGGGCTAAACCAGATTGAGGGCAACCAAAGGATGGCAAACTCTTCAGTGAGTTAAAGGGATGTCTACCCCAAGTATGTGAAAACTTCCCCTGGTGGAATGGGTGGATGGGAACAATTTGTTCCAATGGTCATGAAGGAGACCAAAGCAGATGCTATAGAGTTTTTAGTGCTTGGTTGGACATTGAAGATGCTAAGATCATCCATGGCATCCCAGACCTTTGCCAATTGCCTGACTTTTGTTTTGCCACTGGACTTAGGAGAATGTGGAAGACAGAGTGAAGTTGACAACTTAGTGTAACCCTGACTCACTTAAATTCAAATCACGCAGAAGTCGAGACATTACCCTTTGATATCACTAGTCCTCTCCAAAATCAAAGGACAAACAATAAGTTTTCTTTTAACACAAGAACCAGGACTACCTTTTATTCAAAATAGTTGAAGAACAAATATTTGTTTTTGCTGATATTGAAAATCTGTACAAACAATTGGCTAAGTTGGAGTGAATTTTTTCATCATGATCAATACAGTAAAGGTTAGAAAGATTTATCTTTATTTCACCATATCCATCATAATGGGGATTTCACAAGTGATATTCTCATAAAACTCTTGGAATAGGAAGACAAACTTGAAATAGAATAAATTTCTTATTATTAAGAGTATTTTTTCAATTAAAATGTTTTTGCTGATTTGCCCATGAGCTGCTCTGTCTTTTTTTTTTTTTTACTGGTAAATCTGTTTGTCATATACATTGTATTTATATGCAAACTTATATTCCCTTTGAGACAGAATTGATCCAAGTGATTTATTCCAGGCAAATATGTATTTAGGAAGGGTTTTTTAAAATTATTTGAGAGTAGAATATTTTTTTAATGTAAAGTTTCTTCCTTTGGGTAGCCTCAAAATTATGAACTACATATCAAATTTAGACTTTCCAAATGAATCACAACTTCTCAGAAGTTTCCAGTTCTATCTTCCCTAACCCCTAAGTGATGCTTCATGTAGGGAGAGAACAAAATACTGAGAATTCTAAAACATTTTGATGTGTTGTATTTTGATAGCTTTTATTTGCTTTGTTTGGTCAACAATATTGTTCCAATAGAAAAGAAAATAGGTAAGAGATAGAGATGGATTCACTTTAAAACCTATCACCTCTCCTGTGTGTATGCCAAACATAGTTATTGTTACAGTAGGAATCACTTTAGTAGCCTTAGGGAAAAAGGAAATCTTGGAACTGAATAAAAGTAAAGGTAAAACTAACATGTAACTGAAAGGATTCAATTTCATCAGAAGTCTTGGTATATGTTAAGAGTTTCCTGGTACACCCAAGACAATTCTTTTCATGGAAAAGGTTTTAATATATCTGGAAAAGTGACACTTACAAAACTTCTTATTCCTAGTGAATTGGTGAACTCACACAAAGTTATAAGTAGTGTTCCTATTATCTAAAACACATTCATAAGACAAAATATTTTTCCTTACAAAGAAATTGAACATTAACTATTTTCTTCCTCCTTTTGAGCTCTTCAGATTACATATAAAACAGACATATTTCTTAATTCTTTTTTGTTTCTGAGAAATTCATCTACTAGGAGTTGATCTTCACATTTTGCTCAGTAATTATCTATTGCCTTATTAGAGTGTAGTGTCCAGTTTCTGGCCTGGAGAGAACTACATATAACTTGGAAAGGACTCCAAGAATTTTCAAAGAAATGATCAGAGGTTGGAGAATGAAACCTATGAGAAAAGACAGGAATTTTGGATATTTACCAAAAAAATAGGACATTTACAAGTAACTGAGCAATGGTTTCTTTCTAAATTTAAAGACATACTAAACAGGAAATGAGCTATTCATCATTTCTACTGAGAATTAAAAAAAAGAAACATGCTTAAAGTGTGAGAAGACTAACAAAGTTTACACATATAAAACATTTCTATTCCTGAGATAGATTTCATAACATATATTTAAGGGGTTAAAATCTAAATTTGACATTCTTTACTTTTTAACACCTTCTATACAGTCAAGACCCAAAGGTGATGGCTACTACTCAAGAATATGTCACTTCCTTGTGTTCTCAACTTGCTACCTCGAAACTTGAGTAATCCCCACCATGTCCTTTCCCCACTGCCAGACAGATAAGCCTTTCTAAGATCAGTTTAAAAATTGTTCTGACTTTACTATAAATCTATTCTACAAAGCCTAGTTTGGAAATCTATGCTTTCCAGCAGTCATAGCATTGCATATTTAAATCCAGAATTATCCTTAGAGGTCATCCACTACTAATCCTATTTTGGATGAGGAAATTAAGGTCTAGAGAGGTTAAGACTACACAGTCAGTATGGTGGAGCAAGAATTTGAATCCATATCCTCTGAATTCTGACTCAGTAATCTTTATTCTATGATATGTTATCTTCCAGTTTTCTTATTTATCTTAACTCTAAATCAGCTATTCCAAATTTTTCCTCTTTTCCTCAAGTTAAAAATTCTGCTTTGCTCTTTTATTATCAGTAGATGAAATCATCTCCTAATTAACTGAGAAGGTCAGAGTCATGAGAAAGGGCTTCTTCAACTTCTTTTCAACTTCAATTTTTATAGGAATAATCATTCATCATCATTTCCTTTTCTATCTCAAAAGAAACAATTCTCACAGTCAAAGCACACTCTTCCATCTTTCCCTTATTTCATCTCTATCATCTTTCTTTATTTTATCTTGTATTTTCAACCCAAATTATGATCAACAAAGATCATATCTTCACTGTCGGTGTTCCATGAAGAATCATGTAAGGAAGAGGTACCTTAAATCAAAGAAGGACAAACAATCTACTTTAAAGAGAGGGAAACAGATGGATGAGAAAAAGGTGGACCATGTATCTTTGTGATCTTGTTGTCATACTCAGGCCTTTTGATTACACATCCAACATTCTTACTTTCCTTTCAAAAAATACTAGTATAAAATTAAATGTATTCAAACACCAAATTCCTTCTTCTTTCCAATTTTCTATCTGAAATGTCCTGAACATCAGCCTCTTTCTCTTTCTTCAGTTTCAGTCTTTGAAAAAGATCTCCTTGCCAAGAACACATCTTCCTCAACTTGTGCCTTTGTTCCCATCCAATATTCTTTGGAGAGATGCCACTTTAATCATCTCCTTTATCTATCTAATTTAAAATTTTTCTTTATCCACTATTTCTTTCCCTGTTACCTAAAAATATGCTCAGATAGCTTTTATTAAAAACCAAACAAACAAACAAACATCAGCAGAAACAATTTTACTTGACTTTGCTGTTCTTTCTAGCCACCATGCTATGTCTTCTTTCCAACTGGTGGCCAAATTACCAGAAAGTCATTTATATTTCTTGTGTCTCCTTCCTCTTCTAAACCACTTTAAAGCTGATTTCTAACTCCACTACTCCATAGAAACTAGTTTCTCTGATCTTATTAATAATCTTTTCTATTGCTAAATTTGATGAATTTTTAATTCAGTATTCATTTTTCTTGATCTTTTTGTAGTATTTGTCGCTATTAACCATGACTTCCTCCTGGATAATCTGGAAAATCTCTACTCCCTGGGATTTCATGACATTTCTCTCCCTTTTTTCTCTTAGTACCTGTCTGATTACTCCTCGCTAGGTCATCATTTAAGTCCATGTGTGGATATACCCCCAGGGATCTCTTTCGGTCATAGATTCATATAATTTTATCTAGCCACAGGAGCGAAAATCGATCTCTCCTCAAATTTCCTTAGAATATTCTCTCTCTGTCTCTGTCTCTCTCTCTGTCTCTTTGTCTCTCTGCCTCTCTTTTTCTCTCTGTCTCTCTCTGTCTCTCTGTCTCTGTCTCTGTCTCTCTCTCTCTCTGTCTCTCTCTCTCTCTCTCTCTCTCTCTCTCTCTCTCTCTCTCTCTCTCTCTCTCTCTCTCTCTCTTCTGCCATCTTCCTAGGTAGTATAAAACTTTTTTCATGTTGTTTTTCCTCTCCTATAATATAAAATTTATTCCCTTAATAATTCCCACCAACTAGTAGTTTCTTCACACATGCAATGTACTCAGTGCAACTTTGTTGATTCAAATTCAATAGAACAGAAATGAATGAAAACACAGCTGTGCTTTAACCAATTGCACTTAAGACACCTAAATGATTTGACTGGTTGTTTCAGAAGAAAACATTAGTTCTATCTGTTGTCTGCTTCCCAAATTTCAGGGATTCTTTTTTTCTTAAAAGAAAAAGTTAATGGGTTCGGATAAGAGATATCTAACGTATCTGGGCCCTTCTATAGGTGACACATGAAACCATCTTACATGAGATAATTTTAAACACTTGCTTTAAAGGAACATTTTGAACCTGCGATATTTTCCCAGTTTCCTTCATATTAGATCACATAGTCTTCATTAGATTTCCTCTATCCCTAGAATATATATAGAGGTAGTATGTGAATAAACAAAGTAATCCCAGTTATACTCAGAGTTCACACTTCTTTTTGGTGGTGCTAGAAAAGCAAAGAGGAAAATTTATTTTCCATTGGCAACTTGCTTGATATACAAAACTATTTCAGAAATTATATTTGTGCAGATCTGAGCTTGTAACTTGAGGAATATAGCTGGAAAGGGATTTATTTAAGGGAAAGGTAGTGAAAAACAGTCATGAATAGGGTAAAAAATGTTATTCAATTGTGTCCACCTCTTTGTGACCCCATTTTGGGTTTTCTTGTCATAGATACTGGAGTGACTTGCCATTTTCTTCTCCAGCTGATTTTACAGATAAGAAAACTGAGGCAAAGAGTAAGTTTCTTTTGCAGTCACACAGGCAGTCAGTGTTTGAGGCCAGATTTGAACTCATGAAGCTGAGTCATACTGAATCTAGTCCCAACACTCTATTTACTGTTCCTCTTGCTGCTCTAGGGGAAAGAATATGCTTTCCTTATCTGTAGTTTTATGTTTTCCCTATTGAGGTTTCCTCAGTGTTTTATATTGTAGATCCTCACAATGAATACCCAGCAGCCTGTTTCCTCTTCTGCCAAATTATAGGAAATATAGAAAAGTGAAGAATGTACGTATCACAGATATCCCAATATTATAATGTAAGTTCCTTGAAACTAGCATCCGTTTCTCATTTTGACTGTATCCTTAGTATTCAGCATTGTTTTTAGCTTACAAGATGCACTAAAGAAATGCTATCAAACAAATGCATATATGGATGGGTATATGAGTAAATAAGTGTTTAATTGTCTTACTATTTTTATCAAGATATTTTGTGCTTTGTTAGACAAGTCCAGTGCTTCAAGGTCTGGAAAAAATGCCAGACTTAAGTAGCACATTTCTTTTCAGGAAATAAAAGTTTATAACACACATAAGAATAATTACTTAGCAGCCCCGAGAGAATCACAAAGTGGTAACCATTATCTTCTATTTAACAGATGGAGAAACTCCCATAGTAGGTCATAGGATTATCACTAGAAAGCCAGGTCTTTGGTGTCCAAGTTGAGTGCTTCATATACTAGACTATACTGCACCACTGTCAATAATGTAAGGGAACCGAACAATAGAAAATTGATGTTGAGTATGAGGTAACTTTACTTACAATAGATTCTATTATATATCTCCTAAGGGAAATGGTGGGAGTTTCATTATTGGTGTCATTTGAAACCAAGCAAGAAAAAGCACTCAAAAATCTATTCTCAGGAACACTGCTAGAGTAGAGCCAAAGGATAGATGAGAGGAAGCTCGTAGATGGAGGTTCTTTCCATTTCTCATGTCTAGGGTTGGGAGGGGTTTAGGAGGGAATAGACAGATTCTTTTTCTTTTCTCTTCCTTTTCCAATACTCCTGGGCTTCCTGAAATTGTAGAACTTCAGTAGATTGTTAGAATAGAAAGTGCTTTTTCTCATTGCTCTTGAAGCAAGGCTATCTGTCTTCTCTCTGTCACAATTTTATACCTTTTCTATGTGGAAGGTCAAGAGAATCCCTTGGACATTGTGAAGTAGCAATTTAAAAAAATAAATTGTCTCTCTAGTCAGTTTAGCACTCATAATGCATGAAGTAATTCTACCATTTGAAAGATAATTATCAAACCTAAGAAGGTAAAGGTGATTGTGGATGGCTCTTATTAGATCATTTACTATTTACTTATCACCAAATTCTGTTCAAGAAATTTTAGTAAAGAGGTGGTTCTTTGCATCTTAGAAGTTGCACAAGGTTATACAGGAGGTCAGTCTTGAGGTAGCACTATGAGAAGGGGGTGTAAAATTGTTTCTATTTCCCTTAGCTCACAGAAAGAAATACTTTCTGGACAGTCCAAATGCAGAATCATGGTATAAGTCTACCATATCTACATTCTCTTCTTAATTCTTAACTCAGAGATTTTTTTTCTCACTTTGTTTTTTATCAGACATGGGACATATAAATTACATACTCAAATAAAAGAAAACTCAAGTCAGGACAACAGGAGTATTTCATTGGAACTTCATTGGATAATATTTTTACCTAGTGGGAAGATCATACGAAATGAGGCTTTGGATCACAATGAGCATAGCTTGACTTTGATGGCATATATCTCTGGCTCGTCCTCTGCTGGAAACTAGGCTTATGCATCAGAGCTGTTATGAGAACAAAAACACAGTGGTAGCCATTTTGGGGGTAGAAGTCAGGGAGGACAAACCAAAACCCTGTCAATTCGTTCATTGAAGTGATTCAGTTTGAATCTTAGAAAGTTGGGAGTAGGGTAAAGAAATGCACATATTTTGTGGCATTTACATATAGGATATTTCAAGTGATGTAAAATATATGTAGATGTTTACATTCATGAATGTGTAGAGAGACAGGCACAGATAGTGATGGAACTTTGCATCAAAACAGAACATGAAGAACCTCAAGGGAGATAATATATGGAAAGTGCTTTGCAAACCTTAAAACTCTTTGTAAATGTCAGTTATCATTATCACCAACACATCATCATCATTCCTGGCTTCACATTTCAATGTTTCATTATTCTACAAACATTAGGGAATATTGCTAGACAATTTTCTTCCCATAGATTTATTGCAACATGATTTCTCTCCTTTAGCTGTAGTTCAATAAGTATTTATTGGAAGAAAGGGTTACTGCGGTGTTGTGGGACTATTATCTAATAGCATTATCTAAAATATGGGTTAGGCCCATACCTTCTCCTTCCCTATTGAATCAGGGATTAATGTTTTCTTAGAAGAAGCAAAATACTCTCAGGATCTTATTGTCTCCTACTTTGCTGAGCAGTTTTCTAGTCAATCAAAGACATAAACCATTCCATTCATATTGAGTTGTAGCCCCAATGACTAGGTAAATTTCAGAAAAAACTTACATTACTACTTTATCCTGCATTTTCATATGGAGATAAGGGATACTATATCCAGAGAAGCTAAATGTCCTTATGCCTTTGCATATTCTTGAGGTGCTGAGGCAATGTAAACATCTTTGGGTTAACTATTCAATGACTTATGACTGCTTCATTTCGTGCCACCAATGAACGTGAACCAAGTGAATATTAACACTAGTCACATCTCTAACAAGTTTGGTTTTCAAAAATGCCAGAAAACAGTGTAAAAATCATTATTGTTTTTGGCGTTATTTTTTGTTATTGTTCCAAAATATTTGACATTTATTTACTTGAAAAGAATTTATTACCAATCATCTCTTATAACATGGTAAGTAAGGGCATAAAAATGCATTGAAATGCTGGATGCTGGTGACAAATACATTCAAGGATCCAGAGTAAGATTAGGTGGTAAAGAGAAGGCTGATTTTTTTTCCTTTAGTATCATGTATTGTGCTTTGTAACCAGACGTTGTTTATGTCCTTTGCAATTACAATGAAAACATCAACACTCATTTGGCATTAGTAGAGAACAAATCCCACATTGAAGAAAAAAAGCTTTTAGAAAGTAGTTTATCAAGTTATCCAGTAGAGGGGAGAACTAAAACAGGTAGGCAATCCCCTTGGGACTCTATGAGTTATATATTGTGTAGGGCCTGTGTATACATACAAGGAAGCAAGGGAAATGAAATTGATTGGTCTTTATGTGTCATCAGAGGGGTATTTCACATAAAGTACACAATCTCTATGCAGAAGCAAGGCTTGATGATTGTCAGATCTGGAAATTCTCTGTGATCAGCACCTCCTGCACTCCCTACAAATCTTAGGTTAAGCAGTAGATAAGTATGGTCTGGACAAGTCCAGTCTTTTGCCATTCAGGGTAATGATGAAGCATGATGGCAAAGTCTTCCTTGCACTGATTCCTTTTACCCTAACATGTTACAACACGAAAGATGCGCTTCTTATCCTATATGCCTACTGATATGTTAGCTTCCTCACCTACCATGGTATCACAAGAGCAGAAACCTTTTTTTGTTGTTCCCATAGTTATATCCTAGATTTTTCCTTCTAGCTTTACATCTATTAAAAAAAGGAAGGCTACCCTTCATTCTGGGCTGTACAGAAAACTCAGTATAAATCTGTCACTGTGGAGGTGCACTATCCTGGTAGGTGGATAAAGAGTATATTATGGTCCCCATTTTACAGATGAAAGAATTGAAGTTTAGGGAAGTTAAGTGGCTTACCTAAAACCATGAGTTTATTAGATCCAACGCTCCTTCCATCATTGTCTCCCCTAGAGTGCCAATTTGGTGATCACTTTGGTTTTATAGACAGTCAGAGGCAGACAAAACTGCTGAACATTTCTTGGTGCAAATTGCCAGCAGACTAAAAGAGTGTAGCTGGGCTTCTCTGCTGGCAGCTCTATCATTTCCCAGAAATGGCTAAATGATTTTCTCTTTTATGTAAACACTGTCAAAAGAAAAAAATGACTGATGAATGGAAAGAAGAAAATTTCCTTTCATAATCAATCAATCAATATTTATTGAGATTCTACAATGCATAAAACACTGCTCTACCCAGCGTGAAAAGTATTGATTGATGGGGGGACTGAGAAACCTGGGCTCAACTCTGCCATTAACTAGCCCCATTATCTCTGTTAAATCACTAACTTGTTGGTCCTTAATTTCTTCTAGATATTCTATGGGAAGGTTGGACTACATGACTACATAAGCCCCCTTGTGCTCTAAAATTCTAGAACAGCATAAAAGATTTTGGGGATGGTTGCTACAAAGCTTAAGGTGTCAAGTCAGCATCATAAAATGGTATAGGGGTTAGAGCCATGTTAAAAGTTTAGGTTATAGAAGAGACAAAAAGGAAGAAAAAAATCAGAGCATTGGTGGTCATGAGATGAGCCTCTTTCTCTCAAAAATAGGTTTTTCCCTTCATCCCAGCTCTGGTTACCCTTGATGATTGTATAGACAGCAAGGAGCCATTTGCTTTCCATACCATCCAGATGATTATCTGAACATTTAGAAATCAGTTTGGAAGCAGCTGGAGGACAGAGTTGGATTCTGACAACAGAGTAGAAAGCAAATAAAAGCTATTGAAATTGCCAATTAATCAGTCAACAAGCATTTATTAAACAATTACTATGTGCCAGGCACTGTTCCAGGCAATGGAGATACAAAGGCAAGAAAGAAACTGTTCTTACTTTCAAGGAGTTTACATTCTAAAAGGGGATCTAACAAGTACAGACAGAAATTCATATAAAATAAACATAACTCACCCAGCTGAGAGTAGGTTTCACTTTAAATAGAACAGCCTTGGGTGGTGCTTGATAGCTCCCTTAGGAGTGATAGTTTGTTGTGGAGAAGCTGAGAAGGAAATCTGATTATAAGCATCTAAACTATATTCTTCTGATACTAAAATTGGGGAACATGTTTAGAGACTGGTTTGGGGTTGCTTGGGTCTGAGAGGAACATGATAGTAGCTTTTCCTCCATTTTTCTTTGATGGTGATATTACAACTAGCTCCTTTTGGTATGTTTTTTTGTCAATGTATTCCATTGTAATGCCCCAGGGAATAAAAGAGATACCCCCTCCCCCAAAGTGGGATGAAAATGGAGCAGATATTAGTTGTAAAATTCTAATTTGATAAGTACACATGCAAAAATGCTGCATTCCTAGACCAATTAAGCAAATTGGAACATAAAGAGTGTTGTGGGCAGGTGAGAGAGGTAACCAGTTCTGTGAGAGTTGTAGAGAGCTTGGTAGTTACCCAAAAAGGTCCTCTGGTGTGGGGCAAAGGATATAACCAGTAGCTTGAGTTCCTTTTAGTTTGTGATTTTATTTTTGAATAACATCAGAGAACTGGTAGTCAGAACCTTTAGTGATAAAACTCCAAATATTAAAAAAAGATGATCTCTGCTTTTATTGCCTTTGCAGTCTAGTTGGGGGAGAAATGACATACATATATCAAAAGATAACTAACAAATAAAGTATATGATGAGGAAAATGTGTGGTATGAAGCAGAAATCTTAAACATTTCTCTGTGGGAACCAGATTAAAATGTAATTGGGAAATATGTAACAAAGTAATAATACAACAAAACATAATGCTAATTTGAATTTTAAAGTCAATATGAGTCTACAGGGATCTTTATGTAGGATTTAATGGCCCCTATTTCAAGTTTGGCAGCATTAGTATAAAGAATAAATTCTACAGAAGTTCTGAAGGAAGAAATTAGTGTGAACTGAAATGGTCAGCAAAAGCCTCAAGGAGAAGGTGTGATTTGAGCTTAGTCTTTAAAACATAAGTGTAATTCATATTAGTGAAGAAGTGTTGGAGAAGAATTTCTAGGCATAGAGAAATAGTATGATGGATGAGAAAGCACAAAGATGTTTAGCAAATAATGAGAAAGTCAGTTTGGTGTAAAATAAATCTGGAAAACGATGTCTTGGATATATTATGAAAAACCTAGAGGTTTAGAACTATGGGAGATAACAAAACTTTTTGAACAGTAGAAAACATAATGAAAGGGTATTCTAGAAAAAAAAATAACTAGGTGGGTTAAAGTAAAGATGGCAGAGTACAAGCAGAGATTCAGCAGAACTCTCCCAATATTCTCCAAACAACCTTAAAATCAAAAATTTGTAACATCAGAGTCAACAAAAGGTTAGAATGAGACTTTTTTCTTCCTAAGACAACTTAAGAGGTTGAGAGGATAGGTCTGTGACACCTGAGAGGAAATGGCGCAGCACATGGCAGTACCACCAGCAATGGGCCTTGGAGATGACTGAGAAATGGTGGCAACAGCAGGAACATAAGAACTTGTGACTCTAGGAGAGCAAGGAACCTTGACACAGCTCCAGAGCCAAGAGGAGTGGTAGTACTTGTGACTTCAGAGGAGCAGAAGAGAGACAAGAGATAAACCAGGAGAGCAGTGACCATACCTTTTTATGGATCACATCACATTGGAAGTGCCCAAAACTCACAAACCCACAAAACTAGCTCTGTAAGCTGCAGTACAAAACTTGAAAGGAGCAGTACAAAACTTGAAAGCACAAGTCCAAAAAACCTTTGAAAGTGACTCCTCACACTCAGGTGACCAGAGACTAATTTGAACACAAAGTTCAAAGTTAATAAATAGACTGGAAAATGAGAAAACTGGAGCCACAAAAAAATGACTCTAAAAAAAACTGCTACAGTGGCAGAGAAGAACAAGGAATAAAGTCAGAAGACAACACCAATGTGAAAACAGCTACAAACAAAGCCTTAAAAATTCTAATTGGACCCAAGACCTACACAAATTCTGGAAGATTTAAAGAGATAAGAATGTTAGATGAAACAGTCATAAAAATATAGAAGAAAATAGCAATAAACCCCCCCACAGCATGGACCTAATAGTAAAAGAGGAATAAAGCTTCACTGAGGAAAAGAACTCCTGAAAATCTGAATTAGTCAAATTAAAAAAAAAAAGGAGGTGCAAATGCTCACTGAAGAAAGTAATTCCTTAAAAATTAGGCTTGGGCAAGTGGAAGCCAATGACTCCATGAGTCATAGAGAAACAATTAATCAAAGTCAAAAGAATAAAAAAAAATAGAAAAAAATGTGAAAAGTCTCCTTGGAGAAACAACCGATCTGGAAAATAGACCAAGGAAACAAATGTTAAGAATAATTGGACTAACTGAAAATTACAATCAAAAAAGAGACTACACATCATATTATAAGCAATTATCAAAGAAAACTGCCCTGATATGCCAAATCCAAAGGGTAAAACAGAAACTGATTACCATCTGAAAGAGATCCTCAAATGAAAACTTAGAGGATATTTTGGCCAGATTACAGAGTTCTTAGGTCAAGGAGAAAATATTGCAAGCAACCAGATAGAAGAAAATATCATGCAGACACACTCAGGATCACAAAAGATTTGGCACCTTCCATGTTAAAGGAACAGAGGACATGGAATGTGATATTCCAGAAGGCAAAAGAAGCCAGAATTACAATAAAAAATAGCTTATCCGGGGGAAAATAAACAAACAATAAACAAATAAATAAAAAGAAAAAATAACTTTCCCTTCAGGGGAAAAAGTATATATTTAATTAGCTAGAGAACTTTCAAGCATTCCTGATGAAAAGACCAGAGTTGAATAGAAAATTTGTCATTCAAACATAAGACTCAAGAGAAGTAAGAAAAGGCAAACATGAAAGAGTTGTCATAAGGAATTCACTAAAATTAAATGTTATTTTTCCTGTATTGCAAGATGATGCATGTAGCCCCTAATAATTTTATCATTATTAAGTCAACTAAAAGGAGTCAATATTGACAGAAAGAATGAGTGTTAGTCGATTGTGCCACTATGATCTCCAAAGAACAAACAAGAAATGAAGGGGTAAGAAAGAGGAATACAATGGGAGAAGGGGAAAGGGAGAGGTAGAATGAGGAAAATTTTCTCATGTAAAAAGGAATTCAAAGAAAGTTTTTATAGCTAAGGAGAAGTGAGTTGCAGGCAATGCTTCAATCTTACAACAGAATTGGTCTAAGGAGGGAAGAATATGTATGTGTACACACACATATATACGTACATACACGTAGCCATACATTTGGTTATAGAAATCTATCTTACCAGTACAGAAATAAAGGCTTAAAGAGATTAGATATATAGGGGGGGTAATATAATAAACAGGAGGGTGGATTATGGGAAGCAATGGTGAGAAGCAAGAGAATGAAGGGTAAACAGAAGAAAATGGGATAGTGGAAAATATACAATCAGTAATCATAACTGAGATCATTCGTAAAATGGAAACAGATAGTAGAATGAATTAGTAACCAGAATCCAACAATATTTTGTTTAAAGGAGACATACTTGAACCAGGAAGACAGATAGAATGCTAAGATAAAGGGCTAGTGCAGAATCTATTATGCTTTAGCTGAAGTTTAAAAAAAAAGACAGAGGTGGCAGTCAGAGTCTCAGACTAAGAAAAAGCAAGAATAAACCTAGTTAAGAGAGATAATCAGGGAAACTTCATTTTGCTAAAATGTCCTAGAGACAATGAAATGATATCCAAAATTTTACAGCAAGTTTCTGTGACAAAGGTTTAATTTCTCAAATATATAGAAAACTGAATCAAATTTATACAAATAGAAGTCATTCTCCACTTGACAAATGGTCAAAAAAATATGAATGGGCAGTTTTCAGAACAAGAAATCAAACATACCTACAGTCATATAAAACAATGCTCTAAATAACTATTGAATAAAGAAATGCAAATTAAACCACCATCAATCAGAAATAACAAGTGCTGGAGAAGATGAAGAAAAATGAGTAAACTGACATGCTGTTGGTCAAGTGATGAACTAGTCCAATTATTCTGGATATCAATCTGTAACTATGCCCAAATGGTGACAAAACTGTGCCCAGTAATACTACTATTAGATCTGTACAAAAAAGAGATCAAAGAAGAGGGGGAAAAGACCTCTATGTAGAACAATATTTATAGCAGCACTTTTTCTGTTGTTGGAAAAGCTAGAGATTTATTGTGATTAATAAATTGTCAAATTGGCTATGACACTTTCCCATAACCAAATATCACCAGTCACCAGTACAGAAGTTGGTATTTAACCAGGTTGAGGAACATGGCAGAAAGAGCAGACGTGTGAATATCATTGGTAACAACTTACACTCTTCATGCCTGTGTACTGAACATTATTCTTGCCAAGGAAAAGTGTCTGAACGTATTAGTGGGGTAATATGACCTCCACAACCTTTTTTTTGTAGCAAACAGTTATGGAAGTAATAGAATTGAACTTCAGTGTTTCCCTTGATTTTATTGGTTTGATGCCATGTTACTTGAACACATTTCAGTTTTTTTTAAACTATATACAAGGGGAAAAAACTGACCTATGAGAATGCTGAACCAGTCAGTCAAATACATGAATAGCTTCTAGGTCATCTTTGAATTGATCTTAAGAAATGTTCCATCCTAACAATCCCCGGAAGAAAGGGTGTATAAACAAAAATCCAATACTCTCACTACATGGTTAGAACAGCTCTGATCTTTTGTCTATAAATTATGTTTCTAAACTACCAAATATCTATTTCAATTCAAATAGATTCTTGGTTACCTGGTATAATCTTGGTTCAATATGGAGACAGATTTCCTCCAAAATATCTCCTCTCCGAGCCTCTCAAAACATAATGTTCAACTATTCTTTCAGGATTACCAAGACACCAGAAGCAAGTGGCTCACAAATCATTTTTAATGAATTTATTACCTGTACACAAAAGAAATAACTGATAAACCAAAAAAACAAAAACAAACAAAAAAACAAAAAAACCAAGGTTAGATGCCACAGAGTTGGTGGCAGTGCTTAGCGCTTAGCTGTAAATCGGTTGTAAAAGCCACTAGGACCTCTTCCATTCTTATCAAGGGGAGTGCTAACTTTCTCTCCTTTCATGTAACACTATAGCAGTGCTTTTTGTGGTGTCAAAGAATTAGTAATGAAAGGGATACTCATCAGCTGAGGAATGGTTGAAGAAGTTTTAGCATAAGATTATGATGATGTATTATTGTGCTAAACAAAATGACCCGAGTGGTTTCAGAAAAAGTGGTAAGAACTATATGAACTGATGCAAAGTAAATTGAGAACTGAGATAGTGTGCACAGTTACAGCAGTGTTGTAATGATTATCAAGTGTAAAAGACTTGGCTACTCTGATCAATATCCAGTGATTCAAGACCATTCCAAAGGACTCATGATGAAAAATGTATCCACCTCTAGACAGAGAACTGATAAATGAAGTTTGGTTTTATGACATTATTTAAAAACATCTATTTATGTATGTACACATACAAATATATTGATACTTCTCTCTCTCTCTCTCTCTCTCTCTCTCTCTCTCTCTCTCTCTCTCTCTCTCTCTCTCTCTCTCTCTCTCTCTCTCTCTCTCTCTTACTAAAGCACTGGGTTTGGAATCAGGACGACTACTCTTCAAGAGTTCAAATCCAGATACAGATACTTAAGCTGTGTGACCCTAGGCAAGTCACTTAAGCCTGTTTGCCTCAATTCTTCATTTATAAAAATATACTGGAGAAGAAAGTACAAACCACTGCAGTATCTTTGCAAGAAAACCTCAAAATGAGGTCACAAAGAATCGGACATACCTGAAACACCTAAGCAACAAATACGGAAATATGTTTTACATGATTTCACATATATAATTGATATCATTTTCCTTATCTTCTCACTGAGGAAACCCAGTTGGGATGAAAAGAAATTGAAAAGCAAAATTTCAAAAAGAAGAGAATGCTAAAATAAATAAATAATACATTAAAAAATAAATCCACCAACCTACATGCATACCACCACAAAATCTAATTAGATGGCTTAGGGAAGCATGTTGAAACTTCTTTCCCATATGCAACAGAATGATGTGAATATTAAGAACTGTGAGGAGGAATTGTACTCTTTTTCCATTTTAATAAAATTATTTTTTTGTTTTGCTTACTATTTAAATTGAACATTTCCTCCCTTAACAAATGCAGCTTCAAGTGAATGCGCTCCATAAAGGACAACCAACATAAAATTATAACTTGAACATCAAATTATGACCGGTGCTTACAGATACTGGTATACAAGTGTTACAAAACAGTTAAATTTAAAATATCCCTTAACAAGCAAAGCTCTACGCAATTATAAAACATGTTACTTCACATACCTGACTGAAAAAAAAAAAACACCAAACAAACACCAAAGGAGGAAGACAAAACCATTTTAGCTTAGCGTCTCACATTAGTAATGTCTGCACTGACACCAAAACATACCTCTACTCTCCAACTTTATCCTGATTTTTCACCCCAATTTTTCTTTCCTTTCAAGCAGCAAAGGGTCAGCTACCAGATATAATTAAGTAATCATAGAAAGCATTTTTGTCTCCAAAAAACATGCTTGGGTTGCTCTTGTGACATCAGAGAGCCTTACTAAGAAAAGCAAAGTACCTAGAGGACAAAACTGACAACTGCAAGAGAGCACATTAGTATTTTGCACAACTTCCTCATCCTGCATAGCAGGGAGCATCTCCAAACAAGTGATGAATAAGTACCTTAATTAATTTTCTTCCTCTACTCCCTCCTTTTTCTTCCTCCTTCCCCTTCCTCATCTCCATTTTTAAGGGCAGACTATGTCCTTACAAAATTGAATTCTACTTGGGTTGAACTCTGGGAAGACCCAAGAGTCTTAGGGCTCCAAGTTCGCCAAAGTTAATTTACAGATTGTAGCATTGGATCTTAGTAATGCCAGTGGAATTGGCATCAGGTCAGCTTGAACTCTTGGCTCTGTGACTTATGACTCTGCAAATTAGTTTTCTTATCTGTGATAACAAATGACATCCATATAACTCATTAAAGTTTGCAAAGCGCTTTCTACATCTTATATCATATGATCTTCACAAAAACCATAGAATGTAGATGTTGTGAATGTTTTTATTCACATTTTATGTGGGAAGAAACTGAAGGTTTGTGTTGACACACATAAAGCGTCTCTGCTGCTATGGGATAAAGGACTGAATTCGGAGTCAGATGATCATGGTTAGAATGTTGGCTTTTTTACTTGTGTGACTTTGGATAAATCATATAAACTCTTTAGTCCACAGTTTTGCAAACGTAAAATGATAGGTTGTAAGTAGATGACATTAAAATTTTCCTATGGATCTATATCTATCATTCAAAGTGTCAAATATACTATTTTAATTTGTGCCTTCCTAACTTCATCTAGCATTTCTTCTACCCTACCAACTGCAACAACATTTATTAAAATTAAGGGGCTGAACCATAAGATCAAATATTTGCCCTTCTACTTCTTCATCCTATATTACAATTTGAAATCAATGCCATTTTTGCCCCCTCTGAAGTTGCCAACGATCTCTTGAATGCCATGTTTAATGACATTTTCTCGTTTGATCCTTCTTGACCTATCTGCTGACTTTGACACTGTTGATAACTACCTTTTCCTTGATACCATTTACTCTTTGGATTTTTACAACATTTCTCTCTCCTACTTCTCTTACTTGCCCAACCGCTCCTGAGTCTACTTTGCTAAATTTTTATTTATCTCATGTCCATTAAAACCCAGGGATGTTCAATATGAATCTCTCCTGGGTGCTTTTTTTGTTATCACTCTATACTATCTTGTCTGTTATTTTCACCAGCTTCCCTGGGTTCAAATAGCATCTTTAAATATTTGATTCCCATGTATATGTACGCATACATACAGAGAAATATATGTGTGTACATTTTTGTGTATATGTATACATACTTTTATTGAGCTACAGACTCACATCAACAACTGCCTTTTATAGATTTGGAATTGGATTATCCCAAGCAGAGGTTCCCAAAATGGGTGATAACACTCATTGGAGAGTGCTGAAATGATCTGGGGAGGGGATTGGTAGTAGTCTCAGGTGGAACTGGAGGGCACTGGAAGCATAAGGAACAAAGAGAAGATAAGACAATTTTGAAAAACATTTGTACATGTTTCATCTGTTGCGTAACAAATTTAAAGTCATAATAATTATATTATTTTCCAAATAAAGACACAAAATGCAAGTTATAACCAATAAGTTCTCAAGTTCACCACAGGTCTTAAGAAACAGGTGTTGGCAGGTAAGAGTGTTTGGCATTGTTGAGAAGTTCAGCATACATCAGCAGGAATATGTACCTATAATGACTTGTTTGCAATATGATACTATATGGTTACAAGATGCGATATTGTGTCATCAAAATTTCAATGCAGGAAAAACTATACTAATTTGCAATAGATTATAGAATTTAAGATGTGTCATTGAAAATGTATATATATGTATATATACATATTTATATAAATATATACATTTATTTGAAAAGATTTAAATGTTTAAAAAAAACTGTTAAAGGGTTAAATAAAGTAGATTGCCAAGGGAGCACTGAGCAATTTTTTTTTGAAAAGGAGGTTGTAAGCCAAATAACTTTGGGAACCTCTGGTCTATAGGCATCTCATACTCAACATGTAAAAAACTGAACTCATTACCTTTCCTCCATTCTCAGTTTCTTATTACCTTTTCTTTTATTGTTATCAATATCATTGTCCTAGTTACTCAAACTCACAACCTCCATGTCATCCTCAAATTCTCACTCTGACTTATCCCACGTAGACAATTTCTTGTCAGATCTCATTTGTACCTTCACAAGATCTCTCATATACATTCTGTCTATTCACACTGCCACTCTTCTAGTGCAGGCTGTCTTTCTATCTCATGTGGACTAGTGCAGTAACTTTCTAATTCATCTATTTGCCTCATCTTTTGCCTCTACAATCCATTCTGCACTTAGCTGCACAGGTGACTTTCTTAAAGCAAATATCTGACCATGTCATTCCTCCGTTTAATAAACTCCAATAATACATCATTCAGTCAGTAAAGTTATTTTCCTTTTTTTCAAAATGCTTAGCAGGCTTCATTTTTTATTTTATTTTTTCTCTTTTATTTAGTATTTTATTTTCCCCAATTACATGCAAAATCAATTTTTAACATTAATTTTTAAAATTTTGAGTTCCAATTTTTTCCCTTCCTCCCTCCCTTTGGGAAGGCAAGCAATTAGATATAAGTTATACATCTGTAGTAAGGCAAAACATTTTCATAATAGTCATGTTGTGAAAGAAAACATAGACTAGAAAAAAATCCCTTAAGAAAAGTAAAGTAAAAATAAAAGCATGTTTCAATCTGTATTCAGACCCCAACACTTCTTCCTCTGGGAATGGATAGTATTTTTCACCATAAGTCCTGCAGAGTTGTCTTAGATCATTGTCCTGCAGAGAGTAGTGAAGTTATTCACAGGCGATCATCCCACAATATTGCTATTACTTTGTACACAGTACATTTCACTTAGTATCACCTCATGTAAGTCTTTACAGGTTGTTCTGAGAGCATCCTGCTCATCATTTCTTATATCATAATAGTATTCCTTCAAAATCACACAGCACAGTTTATTCAGTCATTCCCTGATTGATGGGCATCCTCTAAATTTGCAATTCTTTGTTCTCAAAAAAGGGACTTAATACTAGACAAAATACGGAAGTGAGAACTGCACCTACAGATCCTCCTGAACTCTTGTATCTAAGTTTCTTGAACTTTCAGAGAGAATGGGAAGTTGGCCAAACCCCAGCTCGGATTGAGGAAATATATCTTGGGATTACAGACCCCATATTAATTTGACCATATATTGAAAAAAATGTATCAAATACAATAATTAGGGCATTAATAGATACTGGAGCAGAAGCCTCCCTTATATATGGAAATCCTGATAAGTTTAAACATGGAACTCCTATCATCATCACAGGACTGAGAGGGGCTGAAATATCAGCCAAACAAATCAACCAATTGATGAAAATTGGACCATTACCTAAGAAAGAATGTATTGTGGTAATTGAACCCATTCCTGAATACATCATTGGAATAGATACATTGAGAGGTATTACTTTTAATTTATCTGAGGGGAGATGCCAATTTGCAGTAAGGAAAACAGGAATTAATACGATTTTAGTGGGTAAAATAAAAATGGACTCAATCACTTTACCTGAAACTTCTGCAGTGATTACTTTAAACAATATTTTGTGCCAGGTGGGCAAGATGAAAATGCCAATACTATAAAGGAATATATTGAAGAAGGAGTGTTAGTCACTAAAAACACTTGATGGAATAATCCTGTCTGGCTAGTATGAAAGTCAGATGGGAAATGGAGAATGACAATGGATTATAGGCAATTGAATAAGGTCACTCCTCCCTGTATTCAGCTCTTGCAGATACCCTTACCTCAACAGAAAAGATATAAAAATAGATGGGACTTGGTACACAGTTATTGATTTAGCCAATGTGTTCTTTACTCTGCCAATTGATTCAAAACAATGGGATCAATTTGCTTTCACTTGGCAGGGCTGACAATAGACTTTTACATGCTTGCCACAAGGAAATCTGCATAGACCCAGTATTTGTCATAGGATTATGGCTGAACATTTAGATTTAGAGCTACCTGATATATGATTTACCCACTACAGAGATGATATTATGACACAGGGAAAAACTGTAGAAGTGAAGAGTTTCACACTTTTAATTGAGCGTATGAAAAGTAAAGGGTGGGAGATTAATCCTGCACATATTCAAGGTCCAACTTAACAGTAAAGTTTTTGGATATACAGTGAAATCAGGGGCTGCAAGAGATTCTCCCTTAAGCCTGACAAAATATTCAAGATTTTCCTATCCCCACCAAAAAGAAAGAGGTCCAAAAGTTTATAGGATTGTTTGGATCTTGGTGACATCACATACCACATCTAGGACAAATAATGAAATTCTTATATAAAATTACTAGGAAAAAATAATTGGTGTCTTTTGAGGAAGCAAAGGCCATTATACAGTTGGCCCTAGATGGATGACCTATGAAAAGTGGTCTGGTGGAATTCCAAGTGACAGTACAAGATGAATATGCAAACTGGAGTTTATGGCAAAAACAACAAAGCCAAAATATATCCTTAGGATTTTGGTCTAGGAAACTCCCTTCATCTGGAGCTCAATATATTCCTTTTGAAAAGCAGTTGCTAACTGTGTATTGGACTTAAGTAGAGACTGAACAGCTGCCTTTATGCCGTGAAGTAATATTAAGCCCTGTAATCCCAGTTATGACCTAGGTAATGAGTATCTCAGCTTTTCACAGAATTTGACATTCTCAAGAGCTTACCATAATTAAATGGACATAGCATACTCAAAATAGATCCAAAATAGGCAAAAATGTAGTTTCTGCTTTACATGAATCTATAGCAAACATAGATAATGAGGGAAATGATGCACACTCTGAACCAAAGCAACAGCTGGTACAGTCCTTGGTAAAATAGAATGAGGGATATGATGGATTAACTGAAGAACAAAATAGACATGCATGGTTTACTGATGGTACAGCAAAATATTTGGGCCACAAAAGACATTGGAAAGTGGTAGCCTATAACCATGTACTAGGCAGGCATTGGAAAGTATTGGGATAAGTGGAAGTAGTCCATATACTGAACTTGTGGCACTACACCAAGCTATGAAAACAGATCAAATGGGACAGTGTCATATATTCACTGATTTATGGGTAGTAGCTAAGGGATTAGCTACATGGACATCCTTGTGGAAAAATCAAAATTGGGAAATTCATGGCAAATGGCAAAGGTTTATGGGAAGATATGTGGGACATGTCTTTGGTTACTAATTTGTCAGTTTTTCATGTAGTTGCTCATGTGGTCCCCACCATGCCAGAGTGTGAGTACAATGTACATGCTGATCTCCTAGCAAAGATTGCTACCCACATATTGTCCCTACTCTGATACCAACTGATGATCTGGTACTAGCAAAATGAGTCCATCAAATTGCCAGTCCTTTAGGGTTCCAGGCCATATACCAGTGGGTACAAGACTGAGGTATTAGTATCTCTCACTCATTGTTAAAACAAATAGCAGAAGAATGTTATATAAGTAAGTTGGAAAACGAATGAACTGTTCCTCAGGTAGTCACTGCTGAGATAGCAATGGGAAAAGTATAAACCCAAATTTGGCAAAGAGATTATACTGGACACCGAACCCAAAATAAAGGATGCAAATTTACTTAAGAATGAGATCCAGAAAAAACACCTCTAAAACTTTAGATATCATAAGTCTACATTATGAAACCCCAGTGCAGATTCAAAGCAACAATGGCTAACATTTCAAAGGTAATGAAATGAAGAGCTATTGTGTATTAAACAACATAGAATGGATGTACATTTTCCTTATCATCCACAAGCTTCTAGTTTAATTGAAAGAATGAATGGATTATTGAAAGAAGAGTTAAAGATGTTAAGTTCTAATAATTCTTAGCAACACTGGAAAGATACATAATTTGACTAATAGACTATTTCGGGAGGAAGTACACATCTAGCCAGAATGATCATCTCAAATCTGCAAATTAGAAAACAACAAACACATAAGATCCCAAATATTGAGTATTGGACTGTGGAACCAGATATCCCAGAACCATATCCAGGGACACCTGACTTGGCAAGATATGACTTACATTATTCAGAATACATTTTGTTATTCAGGAAAGAAGTAAGGGCAATCTCTACTCAAATATGTATGAGAATCCCTAGGAATCATATTGGACAGATATTACTTAAATCAGGATTAGCAGTTGAGGAACACGTATTGGCTGGAGTGGGAGATTCTAATTATCAAGTATAAATTATTGTGACATTCCCAAATTTAGGTGATAAACCTATAGAGTTTTGCAAAATGATAGAATAATTCAAGTGATTATTATTCCTTGTGAAACAATACCCCTTGAGAAAACTCACCGTCCTTCTGAAATACCTAGCAGAGGAACTGAAGGATTAGGTTCTACTGAGAGAATAAAATTGAGAGCTAAAGTATGGGTAAAATGGGAGCCAGATGATGTTGCAAAGGCTGTTGAAATTATAGTATATGGGAAAGATAATACTGTAGCTATTGCTTATTCAGGAGAGGCTGATTATCAAATTGTACTCAACTCATATATTCTACCGTCAATGAGGCTGTGATAGTGTGTTCATGGACTCCGCAAACACGGATGACCTTATATCCACCCTGCTTCTGATTATTGTCTCCTTTTTGGCTTTTCGGCTTTTTGTCTGTTAAACTTGTTTGCTAGATTTGTTTCCTATAGGCTTAGTACTCTCCACCTGTGGATACCTGATGACTTAAACTGGATGTCACTGCCTATCCACAACTGTGATGTGTCATCTCTGGACCTGATATTGACCAAACTCCAGATGCCCACTAAAGAACTGGTCCCTCAAATAGGACCTCTTGGGGCAGCGACAGCTCTACATCCAATTTCAGCAAGTAGTAGCTATGGAAGAAGAGACCTTCACCCCTTACCCCAAGATTTCAGGCTCCATTCCTTCTAGGGGGAAAAGATGGGGTGATTGTGCTCAAGCTCAACCTTAAGATATTGTTTTATGTACTCATTTTGTGTGATTCCTATTATACTGTTGTAAAGTTCTATTTTACCAGTTGCCTAAGACATTGTTTATATGCTTATTTTCTGTTATTCCTGTTAAAATTCTGTTGATATCCATTGATCCACCAAACCTATGTAATGCATACAAAAGATCATGGGGCAACTGCAATAGCAATATAAATGGAAAGATCTTTCTCGTTCATTAATAGGCCCATGTGACCTGTTCACCTGCAGGCCTAAGACACGTATGATGGGAGGAGCTTGCTGAACAGGCGGAACAGAAAGTGGGGAGCAGACCTAGGGGAAGAGAGTGAGCACAGTCAGGGCAGAGGAGAAAGGACACAGGCAGGCAGGTATAACAAGGCTCAGGCTTGTGAGTGTTTGATTGTGAGAAGGACTCAGATGAGGGAGGGATGCTTGGGAATATCTTTGCCCCCTGTGTTGAACATGTTTATGAACTTCTTGGTTAACATGACAGATTTTGCTTTCTGGTTCTGGAATTTGGCTTTCTTCTGTCTTCTATGTGGAGTCTCTTATATTTTGTGACTGAGAACTACCCTGGCATATTTGTAATCACCACCAGTGCTGTGAATATTGCCTTGGTGATACATATTGCTAATGTATTTCCCTCCATCCTATCCCCTATTCCTCTTCCCTTTGCATCCTATTTATTTTACTCTCTTTCTCCTTTTACCCTGTCTGTCCTCAAAGGGGGTTTGCTTCTAATTACCCTTCCCTCAATCTGCCCACCCCTCTATCAACTCCCCATCCTTTTTTCTTATTTCCTTCCCCTCCTACTTTCCTGTAGGGTAAGGTAGATTTCTATATTGAAGCAACTCTAAGTTATTCCCTCTTTGATCCAATTCTGATAAGAGTAAGATTCACTCACTCTCCCTCCTCTCCCTACCCATTGTAAAAACTTTTTCTTGCATGTTTCATACGAAATAATTTACCCCATTCTACTTCTCCCTTTCCCTCAGTACTTCCTCATTTATTCCTTATTTTTTTAAAGATATCCCTTCCTGTTCAACTCACACCTGTGCCCTGTATACTCTGTCTAACTGCTCTGATAATAGGAACGTTCTTATGCGTTACAAGTATCATATGTAGGAATGTAAACAGTTTAACTTTATTAAGTCTCTTATGATTTTATTTTCCTGATTACATTTTTATCTTTTTCTTGACTCTTGTACTTGAAAGTCAAATTTTCTATTCATCTCTGATCTTTTCATTAACAGTGCTTGAAAGTCCACTATTTCATTGTACATACATTTCCCCCTTGAAGGGTTATACTCAGTTTTGTGGATAGATGACTCTTGGTTGTAATCCTAACTCCTCTGCTTTTGGGAGTATTATATTCCAAGCCTTCTGATCCTTTAATGAAGAAGATGATAAATCTTGTCTTATTTCCACTGTGGCTCCACAATACTTGAATTGTTTCTTTCTGGATGCTTGCAATATTGTCTCCTGGAATTTGGCTAAAATATTCCTGGCAGTTTTCATTTTGGCTTCTCATTCAATGGATTCTTTCAATTTCTATTTTTAATTTAATTTAATTTAAATTTAATTTAAAAATTTAATTCTGTTTCTAGAACATGAGGGTAGGTTTTAGTGATAATTTTTGTTTTTGCAGCATGTTGAAATAATTCATTTTTCATAAACTTTCAACATCTTTCTTTTACGTTATCTCAATCTCTAACCTCACTTCATAAAATACATTTTTAGGGAAGGAATCCTCTTTTCCCCACATGGTTACTCTTACTTGTCTATAATTAAGCAGTAAGATGAATGAATGTATTCCTTGAACAACTGAAAGCAATCATAAAACAAAGATAGAAGATATTTTGACTATGATACATCATCCCCAGGGTCATCGCAGCCCTTCAGTATAAGAATAGAAAACTCTTCTTTTCTGGGCCAGAAACAGTCTCATACCATTTACCTGAGGCCAGATTATAGGTAATCTCTCTCTCTTTTAAAAAATTTATTTATTTTAAGTTTTCAACAGTCATTTCCACAAGATTTTGAGTTTCAAATATTCTCCCCATCTCTCCCCTCCCCCCACCCCAAAACTCCTTGCATTCTGATTACCCTTTCCACCAATGTACCCTTCCTTTTAAAAACCCTCCCTTCCCTTATCCTCATCTTCTTTCTTGTCCTGCTGTAGGGCAAGATAAATCTCTATACCCCATTACTTGTATTTCTTATTTCCCAGTTATACCCCAAAACAATTCTCAATATTTGCTCTTAGAACTCTGAGCTCCAACTTCTCTTCCTTCCACCCTCCCCACCCATCCCTACTGAGAAGGCAAACAATTCAATATAGGCTATATATGTATAGTTTTGTAAATGAATTGCATGTTGCATAAGACTAACTATATATCCCTCTATCCTATCCTGCCTCACATTTCTTCTATTCTCTCTTTTAACCTTGTCCCTTCCCAAGAGTATTTAGTTCTAATTGCTCCCTCTTCCCATTTGCCCTCCCTTCTATCATCTTACCCCATGCTGCTTATCCCTTCTCCCCTACTTTGCTATACTGTAAGATAGATTTTCATACCAAATTAAATATGCGTGTTATGCCTTCCTTGAGCCAAGGGTGATGCGAGTAAGCTTCACTTTTCCCCTCTCACCTCCCCCCTTTACCTTTCCACTGGAAAAACTTTTTCTTGCCTCTTCCATGAGAGATAATTTGTCCCATTCCATTTCTCCCTTTCTCCTCCCAATATATTCCTTTCTCACCCCTCATTCTTGTTTCTTTTAGATATGATCTCTTCCTAATCAAGTCATCCTGTGCTCTCTGTCTCTGTCTCTGTCTCTCTCTATATATATTTATATACACACACATATAATATATATGTATACATATACATATATATTACATGTGTATGTGTATGTGCATATGTGTGTGTGGATATATATATATATATATATATATATATATATATATATATATATATATATATATATATATATATATATAATCCCTCCAAATACCCAGGTACTGAGAACAGTTTCAAGAGTTGCAAATATTATTTTTCCATATAAAAATGTAAAGAGTTCTAATTTAGTAAGTCACTTGTGATTTCTCTTTCCTCTTTACATTTTTATAATTCTCTTGATTCTTTTGTTTGAAAGTCAAATTTTCTATTCAGTTCTGGTTTTTTCATCAATAATGCTTGAAAGTCCTCTATTTCATTGAATGCCCCTTTTTCCCCTGGAAGTATTATACTCAGTTTCACTGGGTAAGTGATTCTTGGTTTTAATCCTAGTTCCTTTGACTTCTGGAAAATCATATTTCAAGCCTTTCTATTACTTAATGTAGAAGCTACTAGATCTTGTGTTATCTTGATTGTATTTCCACAATACTCGAATTATTTCTTTCTAGCTGCTTGCAAAATTTTCTCCTTGACCTGGGAACTCAGGAATTTGGCTACAATAATCCTATGAGTTTCTCTTTTTGGATGTCTTTCAGGAGGTGATCTGTGGATTCCAACAATATTTATTTTGCCCTCTGGTTCTAGAATATCAGGGCAATTTTCCTTGATAATTTCATGAAATATGATGTCTAAGCTCCTTTTTTGATCATGGCTTTTGGGTACTTCCATAATTTTAAAATTGTCTCTTCTGGATCTGTTTTCTAGGTCAGTTGTTTTTTGAAGGAGATATTTCACATTGTCTCCATTTTTTCATTCTTTTGGTTTGTTTTGTAATTTCTTGGTTTCTTATAAAGTCATTAGCTTCCATCTGTTCCATTCAAATTTTTAAGAACTATTATCTTCAGTGAGCTTTTGAACCTCCTTTTCTTTTTAACTAATTTTGCATTTTAAAGCATACTTTTCCTTATTGGCTTTTTGGACCATTTTTGCCAATTGGATTAGCCTATTTTTAAAAGTGTTACTTTCTTCAGCATTTTTGGGTCTCCTTTAGCAAGTTATTGACTCGCTCTTTGAGATTTTCTTGCAAATTCTCTTCCCAATTTTTCCTTCACCTCTCTTACTTGATTTTTAAAATCCTTTTTCAGCTCTTGCATGGCTTGAGACCATTGCATATTTATTTTGGATGTTTGAGAAACAGAAGCCTTAACTTTTTATGTCTTCTGATGGTAAACATCATTCTTACTCAATTGAAAGGATTGGAGGGAATATCTGTTCACCAAGAAAGTAACCTTCTATAGTCTTATTTTTTTTCCCCTTTTTTAGGCATTTTTCCAGCCAGTTACTAAACTTTTGGTTCCTTTGTCAAGAGTAGGGTATACTCTGGGGACCAGTAAGGTCTCAGTTCTTCCAAGGTGGCACAATCAGAGGAGAGGTGTTTGCTCCCTGGCCTGGCTCTGGCTCAGATTCATATTAGCTATTCAATTCCCCCAGGGGCTTTAGGTGGGAGTGGGGCCACCACTCAGGGCTGAAGTTCAGATCAGCTGCTCAGTTCTGCCAGGGCTTTAAGGTGAGTGCCCCAACAAAGGAATAATGGACATCAGTTGCTATCTGCCTGCCACGGCCACCAGAAACCTCTGAGCCCTCTGCCTCCTCTGCCACCTGGGGCCAGAGCTACCAGAGGACCCTTCTCCCTTCTTAATCTGGTTGAAAAGCCCTCTCACTGATCTTTGGTGCCTGTGGGTTGAGGGATCTGCAAGCCACCACTTCTGCTGGGGATTTCACCCCCGAGGCCTGCTCTAGTCTTGTTCCTCTTGGTGCAGCATGGCCAAGGCTGGGCTGGGCTCCACTCAGCATCTGGTGTGACAGAACTTTCCCATCAGTCTTCCAGGTCACCTTGGGCTGAAAATTTCCTTTACTTGGAAGAGCCAAGATGGTGGAGTAGAAAGATACACAGATGCTTAACTCCTACCCCACAGCCCATAAAATACCTGTAAAGAAGAAAAACTCTGAACAAATTCTAGAGCATCAGTAACAACAGAACAACAGAGCAGAGGAGATTTCTGTTCCAGAGAAACCTGAAAAACCAATGGGAATGGTCTGTTATGCACAGGACACAGAGCAGAGCCCAGCCCTGCCTTGGCCACGTGGCACCACGAGGAGCCGATCTCAGCAGGCTTCAGGGGCAGAATCTCCAGCAGCAGCACAGATCCCTCAACCCACAGGCACCAAAGGTCAGTGAGAGGGTCTTTTCAGCTGGCCAGGAGGGGAATGAGGTGTCCCCATAACTCAGGTCCCCTTGGGAGGCAGCAGCAGAGGGAGCAGTTGACAGAGGCTCCCAAAGCAGGCAGTGGCCTAAGCCCCGTGTGGCAGCCCTGCCCCAACCTGAGCAGCTGAACTTAATCTCACACTGAATAGCAGCTCCACCCCCACCAAAAGCCCCTGAGACTGGGGAGCAGAATTTGAATCTCAGTCCCCAAGTGCTGGCTGGGCAGAACTGGAGGCAAGGTGGTTGTGGAGAGGAAACTCAGAAGTCCAGTAAATGGCTGGGAATATGCCAAGAAAAGGGAAAAAATAAGACCATAGAATGTTATTTTCTTGGGGAACAGATGTCTCCCCCCATCCTTTCAGATGAGGAAGAGCAAGGAACAGTCAGAGGAAGTCAAGGGCCCTACCACCAAAGGGGACTTAAATTTGGCTCAGGCAATAGAAGACCTTAAAAAACAAGTTAGCAGCTTACTAAAGGAGAACCAAAAAAAACAAAAACAAAAACAAAAACTAAGGAAAATAGCAGCTTTAAAAAGAGGCTAACTCAATTGGAAAAAGAGGTCCAAAAAGCCAATGAGAAGAAGGATGTTTTAAAAAGCAGAATTAGTCAAATGGAGGAGAAGCTTCAAAAGCTCACTGAACAAAATAATTCTTTGAAAGAGAGAACTGAGTCCAGGAAAACGAATGACTATGAGTTAAACCAAGAAGTTAGTAAACAAAACCAAAAATTTGAAAAACTTGAAGATAAGGTGAAACAACTCATTGGAAAAACAACTGACCTGGAAAATAGATCCAGGAGAAATAGTTTAAAAATTATTGGACTACCTGAAAGCCATGATGAAAAAAAGAGCCTAGACATTAACTTCAATGAAATTATCAAGGAAAACTGCCCTGATGTTTTAGAATCAGAGCTCAAAATGGATATTGAAAGAATTAATGTTGAAAGAAATCCGAACAGAGAAACTCCTAGGAATACTGTCGCCAAATTTCAGAGTTCCCAGATCAAGGAGAAAATACTACAAGCAGCTAGAAAGAAACAATCTGAGTATTGTGGAAATACAATCAGGATAACACAGGATATGGTAGCTTCAACATTAAGTGATCAAAACGCTTGGAGTGGGATATTTCAGAAGTCAAAGGAACTGGGATTGAAACCAAGAATCACCTACACAGAAAATCTGAATATAATACTTCAAGGGAAAAAATGGTCATTCAGTGATATAGACAAGCTTCAAAATTTCATGTTGAGGAAAAGATCAGATCTGTATTTAAAAATTTGACTTGCCAAGACAAGAATCAAGAGAAGCATGAAAAGGTAAACAGAAAAAGAAAAATCAAAAGACTCTCTAAAGCTGAACTGTTTACATTATTACATTGAAAGAAAATATTTTTAACTCTTGAATCTTTTCTCAGTATTTGGGTAGTTTGAGAGATTGTACATACCCACACACATACACATAGATAGAGAGTCTAGGGTGTGTTATATCAGAAGAGATGATATGCACACACACACACAATAAAAAATAAATAAAAATTAAGGGGTGAAGGAGGAAAATTCTGGGAAGAGAAATGGAGTAATTAAATGGGGTAGGCAATAACCCATAAAAGAGATAAGAAAAATCTTATTCAATGGAGGAGATAAGAAAGAAGGGAGGGGGAATAAACCTACTCTCCCCATCTGTGGCTGAAGGAGGGAATAACATGCTCACAAAATTTGATATGAAAATTTATATACACCACAGGAAAGTAGAAGAGGAGGCTACAAGTGGAGCAAGGGGGATGTTAGAAGGGAGGGCAAATGGGAGAAGGGAGTCACTAGAAATAAACACTTTGGAGAAGGGACAAGGTCAATTGTAGGGGGGAAAACAAGGGGGGTATACTGTAGGTCAGAGGGCAATATAATTTATATTACACAATATGATTACTATGGAAGTCTTTTGCAAAGCAACACATATTTAGTCTGCATTGAATTGCTTTCCTTCTCAGTGGGGATGGGGAGGGAGGGAGGGAGGGAGGGAGAGAAGTTGGAATTCAAAGTATTAGAAATTAATGTTGAGAATTTTTATTGCATGTAATCGGAAAATAAGAACTACAGGGATAGGGGTATGGAAATTCATCTTGTCCTGCAAGAAAAGAGAGAAGATGGGGATAAGAGAAGGGTGGGGGTATGTTGGAGGGGAGGGTAAATTAAGGGAAGGAGTAATCAGAATGCAAGGTATTAGGAAATGGGGGGAGGGGAGTGATGGGGAAAAAATTGGACATGTTACATAGTGAGGTAAAAGCAATTAGTATTTAAAAATAGATTGAATTAATTACTGAGAATAAATCAATGACATGTTTAGTTTGGAGAAAAGAATTTCAGTCTAAATTTCCTAGGGGAAGGTAACCTCGGGTAAATTTTGGCATTGATGGAAAAGTCAAGGTTTTAATGGTAAATTTGATTTTGTGATTGCCATTTAACCAGGAACTAGAACACGTATAAAAAGACATATAAACCACTTAAGACTTGCCTCAAAAGATGTTACTTAGCAGAAGTGAAACTGTAATAATATTTGAAACCTGATTATTGAAACTTGTCATTTTTAGATGCTACAGGAATATTTAGTGACTGTTCTTCTCAGTCTAACTTCAGGTATGGCTAGCAAGAAAGGCGATCTGAGCCTCCAATCCATGATGACAGTAAGCTGATGAGATGCTGGTATGAACTGCATAGGTGATCTCAAGGGAAGGGTGGGAGAGTGGCTGTTCAGCATGGGCTGAGGTGGGATTCTCCTGACTCAATTTCCCCACTGATACCTGGTAGACTTCAAGACTGACTGAATGCAAGAGGATAATCTAATCCTGGCTGGAACTGACATGAAGTTGGGGAGATATTGCATCCCTGCAGTGTCCTTACTATTGGTGGCAATTTCCTGTAGTCAAAAGGTTTGTAAACTTATTACCAGATCTACTCAATTATAGATTATGGATAAGGGAACATTTGAGGTTGTCTAAAATTAAGCTATAAGGCATAGGACTTTAGACCAACAACATTAAGTTAGGGTCCTTTAATTCTTAGTAATACTGTGGAGACAATTAGGACAAGAGCTTGTGAAGCTAGCAACATAAATAATATCTGTGTCTCAGTTGGTTAATGTTTTAAAAAAAACTCTTTTGTGGTCCATGTTGTAAATGCTTTGAAAAGAAGTATCACCTGACCAAAAGTCTGAATTACTTTATCTGTTATAAACTGTGTTGAAAATAAAAATAAATAAATAAATTTCCTTTACTCTGTTGTTCTGTGGCTTCTATTGCTCTAGAATTTGTTGAGAGTCTTTCTTTACAGGTATTTCATGGGCTGTAAGCGAAGAGCTAGAATATGTCCATCTTTCAACTCTGCCATCTTGACTCCCTTTACTGATAACTCTTGAAAGATGATGTCTAGACTCTTTTTCTGATCGTAGCTTTCAAGGAGTCTAATAATTTTAAAATGATTTCTCCTGGATCTATTTTCCATAACAGTTGTTTTTCAAATAAGATACTTCAAATTGTCTTCAATTATTTTCATTCCTTTGATTTTGTTTAATGGTTTCTTGATTTCTCATAAAGTCATTAGCTTCCATTTGTTTAAATCTATTTTTTCAGTTTTTGTTTCTCTCCAGTGAATTTTTGTGCCTCCTTTTCCTTTGGGCCAATTCTGCTTTTAAAGCTGTTCTTCTCCTCATTGGCTTTTTGTATTTCTTTTACATTTTGCTTCATCTGTTTTTTAAGGTATTATTTTCTTCACTCTTTATTGTGTCTCCTTTAACATGATGTTGACCGTTTTTTCCATCATTTTCTTGCATCACTCTCATTTCTTTTCCCAATTTTTCTTCTACTTCTGTTACTTGATTTTCAAAATCCTTTTTGAGCCTTTCCATGGCCCAAGATCAATTCATATTTTTCTTGGAGGCTTTGGATGTAGGAACTTTGACCTTTTTATCTTCTAAGTGTGTGTTTTGATCATCCTTTTCACTACAGTAACTTTCTTTGGTCAGAAATTTTTTTCTGTTGTTTGCTCATTTTCCTAGCATATTGCTCAATTTTTAACTCTTTCTTAAATTAGGGATCTGCTTCTAGGGTGGAAAGTGCGCTGTCCCAAGTTTTAGCAGTTTTGTGCAACTGTTCTCAGAGATATTTCCAGGGACCTGTAAGTTTTTAGTTCTTCCAAGATGATCTGATCTAAGGAGAGGTGTTTACTACTCTCCTGCCTTATGCTCTTTTTTTGGAGCAGCCAAAAGCAAGCATTCTTTTCTGTGTTAAGACTGTGAGGGGGGTCCCAATACCACTGTGGCCACAAACTTTGGTGTGCTTGTGCTCCTTCTCACCTTTAGACTGTCATTTAGTACTGTGTCCTAGATACAATTATGGGTCAAGCAACCAAGTCCTGCTTCCGTGTTAGTGAAGAGACACTTATAATGTCCTTCTGAAAAGTTGTTTTACCCTTACTGTCTGTGGTCTGAGAGCTTTGGAAGCAGCTGCTGTTGACGCTGATTCAGTGGTTCCCACAGCCTGCTACTATTTGCTGGGACTGGGGGCTGTGCTGGTGCAGCCTGCATTGGAATATGGTCGGCTCTCACTCAATTGTGAAAGTCCTTTCCTGCTGACTTTCTAAGTTGTTTTTGGTGTATGTGGCCTGACAGATCTGGTAACCACCACTTATGCCACTGATTCAGTCCCCCTGGGGCCCGCTTCTGGTCTGCTTTGAACCAGTCTTCTAGGGCACAGCCCACACTGAACTGCACTCCTCTCTTTCTAGTGCAACCAACCTTTCCTGATGACCTTCTAAGTTGTTTTCATCTAGAAAATTGTTTTATTATGCGTTTTTGTGACTTCAGTTGCTCTAGAATTTGTTTAGAATCATTATTTAAAGGTATTTGAAGAGGTTTGGGGAAGACATCCAGTGGATCCCTGCCTTTACTCCACCATCTTGGCTCTATCACCAAGTAATTTTCCTACAGTGCAGGTCATTTTATGTCACTCAACTGCTTGATCAGCTCCACTAATGAGAATCAAATACAAAATGTTATAGTTGGCATTTAAAGGCCCTCATAACCTAAACCCTTCTTATATTTCTAATATTTTTATACCTTACTCATACATACGTACCCTTTGATTTGGTGACTCTACTTTCCTGGTTGTTTCTTTCACCTTTTTCTCTGACTGTCTCCTATACCTAAAGTGATCTCCCTGCTCTGCTTTCGCTACTGACCTTGTTGGCTTTTTTTCAAGTGCAAGTCAAAATCACACCTTCCACAGGAGGCCTTATCTAACCCTTCTTAATTTTAATTCTTTCCTTCTGTTAATTATTTCCCACTTATCCTGTACATACTTTGCTTTGTGCATACACACACACACACACACACACACACACACATTTGCCTGTTGTCTTCGATATTAGATTGCAAGGTCTTAGAGGGCAGAGACTGTCTTTTACCTCTTTTTATATCCCCAGCAATTAGTGCAGTGTTTGGCACAGAGTAGGTACTTAATAAATATTTATTGAGTGATAACAATTTGAGAATCTATAATTCTGATTGTTGTCTGTCTCTACCCCCCCACCCTTCTCTCTCTCTCTCTCTCTCTCTGTCTCTCTCTCTGTCTCTCTCTCTCTCTCTCTCTCCCTCCCTCCCTCCCTCCCTCCCTCCCTCCCTCCCTCTCTCTCTCTCTCTCTCTCTCTCTCTCTTTCTCTCTCTTTGTCTCAGAGATCTTAAATCTGAAAGGGACTGCACTAAATAAGCTGATCTACCAATCTTTAGTGAGGTAAAAATATTTCTGTTTTGTACAAGATATTCCTGAAAGCAGAAAGAAGTTAAATGACTTTTGGAAAATCATACAGACACTAAATGGCAGAGAAGGAATTACAATTAAGGCCAACTTCTCTCAAGCATAATTCTCTCTCTTCTGCATCTTGAGTTTCTTCTTCCTTTAAAACCAAACCAAACCATTATTTCTTCTGTCGTTAAGATAATAAATTTTTCTTATGATAACAGTATACATGGTAAAAGGAACCTGAAAAAATAATACAATACCCCAACTGTTCATCTCTGATTTCCATCTGGACTATCATGGGAATATATTGGCAATCTCACATGAAAATCTGTTCCTTTGTATTTACAATTTTATTTGATAGACTCAGTAGATGGGTGCAAGATGTGCTCAATTAAGCCTATTATCTTTCTCTTAAAATCTGTTCCTGTAGCTTCACTGTTTCTACCTTTGACACCATCATTCATTCATCACGATATGTTCTAAACTTAATCATTTATTGGCTTTGGCTGCTCTTCCCTTATGTTATTAGAGAAATAGAATCAGGTTTTGAAAACTGGTAATATTCTAGAGAGTAAAGTTGATGAATTTCCACAACTCTGCATCACTTAAATCCAATTCATAGGCAAATCAAGACATCACACTCATGATGTCCTTGGTCCTCTTCAAAAACAGAAGACAAACAACAACAACAAAACACTATTCGATTTAGCCTTTGCCATCCTCTTTCACCTTCCTAGTCTTCATGCAGGCAAAGAGTATTGTAATAGCTTCATGTTTCTAACTCCATTATTTTTCCCTTTCAAAACTATCTTTTAAAATTAGCTGACCCAACTAATTTTCCTTATTTGTGGTTCTATTCACATCATTTTACTAGTAAAATGACTCCTCAGTGTAGCTCAGATTCCTTAGGTGACATTCATAGACAAATTTAAATTTTTCCTTCCCTCTTCACTTCTTTTTTTTTTTTTAAATCTAATACCATTCTACATCTATGTTATGTATGTTATGATCAAATAAAATTGAACTTCTATAACCCATCTTTTCTTACCTCTGGGTCTTTGCTTATCCAACCCCTCATCCTGTTTATACCTCCATTAGCTTGCTGAATTTGAAAAGTCCAATTCTTTAAGGCTAAAATCCAAATTCTTTAAAATTAAACCTAAACTAGTCTTTACATTCTAATTCTTTAAAGTCCAATTCAAATATTTCCCCGTAAAGCCTTCACTGATTCCTCTATTCATGAATAGCCTAACACCCGTATACTCATATAGTACTCTACATATATCTTTCTTAGATATTTATCATATGTACCTGTACATTGTAGTTATTCTGTATACATTTCCTGTTCTCTATCAGACTGAAAGCTTGTAAAGGCAGGGACAATATAAAGTTTCTGTCTCCCCCAGACCCAAGTACAATGCTCTATCTGCTGGAAAGTTAATGAATGCTGACTTGTATTTATTAGCTAATTATGCAAATAAACATTCAGGAATATATCCTTAATTAGAATGCTTTGACATATTTCCCCCTCCTTGACAAAGTTCTCATCTTTCTTTCTTTCTTTTTTAATCAATGGTTTTAAAACCCCAGGTCTGCTTCACTAGTGCCATAATCATTACCTGTTTATTAAATAATAACAATTTTCCTTCAATGTACATGTTTAGACCTATAGAGAGAAACTAAGTTTTTTGCCAATGAGTCAGTCCATCTGTAAATTAACAGCTAAGAACTGCTGGAGTACAGAAAGAAGCTTAATTTCAGGCTTTAATAACAAAATTAGTTTTAAAAATCATATTAATCAAATTTTTCAAGAGCAATGAGTTTTATTAACTAATTTCATTTGGAACTCTTTGCTTAAATTGATAATTTTCAATGATCAACTTCATTTAAAAAAATAATCCTTACTATATGTTTTGACCTGGAGGGAGAAGTTAAATCTTTGGCCAATGAGCCAATCTATCTGCAAATTTGCAGATAAGAACTGTGCAAATATAGAAAGAAGCTTCTTTCAGGTTTAAAAAAATAGTTAAAAATAACATTTTAATAGAACTTTTAAAGATAAATTACTTTTACTAACTTATTTCATTTTAAACTTATACCTTAAATAAGTAACTTTCAATAATCCACTTAATTTAAAGATAATCCTTTTTTTTTCCACACTTGGCAAAACCTAATTTCCTGTTCATAAAGAAGTTGTCTTTTTGGGAAATGGACTACTTTTTTTTTTCAAGTGGTTCTTAATATTTACACAAAACATCCAAATGATTAAAATATTCCTCTGTAATATGAATGCTGCCATTCTGTGCACTTAACATACAATAAAATAGAGGATATAAGAAAAGTTTCAAGAAATCTAGAGTCTTTCCATTCATTCCAGAATAGTTATCTGATTTTGAAGTATAGAATGAAATAATTGCTTTAATAACCAACTAGCAAATCCAAACTCTTCATGTTTATTTTATTCAGTCCACTCTCAACAATTGTCTCAGAATTAAAACTTTAGAGAAATAGATTACATGATTTACAATTTACATTATAGTCTAGGAAGTTGTAAACATTGCTTTTTTATTGACTTGCTTCCATGAAAATGCCCTATTTATCAAAGTAATCTGAAATTAGGACAAGAGGCATAGTATAACCATAGAGATGGATTACTTATACTCTCATGAGTAGTGTAAGAACAGTAAGAAGGAGAATAATGTATATATTAATTAGCCTAATTGGAGATAGGTGCAATTAGAGAAATTTCTCATCATTAAGATTGTGACTCTTCAGATTAACAGGGAAAACAACAAGCTGCTACTCAAGTAAGAACTAGTTACAGTATGCATTTCTTTCTCGAAGTCAAGTGCTTAAAGCTAGGAGGTCTCACAAATACCTCTTGAAATTTCAGTTTTTTTATAAAGTGTATGACAATGTATAATTTCATATCTGCATTGCTATAGACTTCTTCAAAAAGGTTTGCATCTCTGTTCTTTGTGATTGGTATTCCTTTTTTGGTTTTAGACTGATCAGTCCTTTGAAGGAAAAGAGGAGTGTTGCATACAGTATGAAATAGAGTATATTTCTTTTTAAAAAATAAATATCCAATGAATTTGCCATTTTAATTGGCCTAACAATGTAAGCTTTTCAACAACCAAAAAATTGACTGTGCTTTCTCCAGTCAATAGAAAAATGTGCATTAGTAGTGGAGGAGTGCCAAGACCAGCTTAACTATGAAAACTTCATCTGTTCATTTTAAATCTATTTTAATGCATAGCACAGTCACTGGGATTGAACATATGCAAAATGTGATTCCATGTCATGCTTCCCATCTTAATTTCAAGGCAGAATAAATATATTTTGTTGAAACTGCAAGAAAAACAAATAGCTATAAATATTCAAGCTTAACAATCAAATACTGAAAAATTCATGGTTTTAATGTTTTTAAATCATTTTAATGGTAATAATCCATACCGAATTTGATAGAATGTCAGATACTTTATCTTTCAATTACATTCTCTCCCCAAATTCTCTTGTCCAAAATTCTATAATTATCATCAAAATGTTCTGTTATGAATGACAAACATTCTAGTAGCATTTCTGTATTTCTTTTTTTGGGGGGGGGGGGAAATGATCATAACTGCTCACTAGTTTCTTTATTGTTGATATTGCTTTTCTTGTTAATAGTGTATGTACTATTAAATTTTTGGACAGAATCTCTCCATACCTTTGCAGGTTCTGGGAGTCATATTTAAGAAGGACATGGATAAACAAGAGGGAGAACAGAGGAATATCACAATTATAATGAGAGACCAGAGACCATGCTACCCAAGGGTCAAATGAAGAAATTGAAGATGCTGAGTATAAAGAAAAATTGTAGCTTTCATATGCAGGGTTCTCTTGTGGAAGAGGGAGCAGAATTGTTTTTCTTACTTCCAGAGAACAGAAATGGGAGAAATGGGTAGCAATGGAAGTGAAGCAGAGTTAGCCTTGATATAAGGAATATCCTTAGAGTTGTGCCAAAGTGGAAGTGTGGTCACAGTTTGGGGTGGAAGCAGAGGCTCGATGACTGCTTATCAAGGATTTTGTAGAGAAATTTCCTCGTCAAAATGACCTCTGTGGCACTTTCCAAATTCATAATTTTGCAAACAAATCAGGCCCAAGTTTGTAGAATATTAGCAAAAGATGATTGATGTCATAGCAGAGATATATTCTGACCTTGAGAGTAAAAACACCACTGAGCTTAGATCAGAACAAACCTTGACTTTGCTGATACTTTTCTGCATTGCTTGGAGAGAGGATAGATGGAAAAATAGGAACAGACAAGAAGACATGGAAAATTAGGCCATTTTCTCTGATCTTTGACTGACAGATGAGATCGCCTTACAAAGTTATTCCCTAGAGTGAAAAGAAAGCACATAATAAGAAATTCCCTGCCTACTAAGGGCAAAAATTATAAGAAAGGAATATTTGACAAAGGGCAGAAGTCCCTCTCACTCATGCTTCAAATATTAGGCTGCACTTTGACTTCTCCTCTGTCCTGCCAAATCTATATGGAGGCAATTATCAAATTCTATGGAATGTACCTTCATATATTTTGCCATTATAATTTCTTTTTCATTCCTACAGCTTTCACCAAGTGCATACCCTTCATTCCCATTGTCTAGACTTGATTCAAATGTTTTTCAATGTACCAGATTTATAGTTTATCATCAAGAAAAATGGCATAGTATGTGATTGTAGCAAATATAATGAATCATATAGAGGTGTCAAATACAGAAATGGATTATGAGGCCCACAACACCCACCTGAATCAGATTAAAATGTAGGTTTCTATCTGATTTTGGAGTGTCATTGTATTAATAGAAACAGAAATATATAAACATATGTGGTTTTCCAAGACAACATGGGTGATGTCCTTTGATTCGTGTGTAAACTGGATTAAGTGAGGCAGAGTTGCACGAAGTCATCAGCCTCACTCTCTCCTCTAGAGTCATAGTTCAGTGACAAGATAGAATCAAGTTAACTGGTAATGGCTCAGGATACAGATGCTTCCCATTTATATTTAATAATACTGATGTAAAGTATGTGGGAAATAAAACAAAACAGAACTTTATATCGACAAAATTAAATGATTGGATAACATTGTTTGCCCGGGTGAAGTGAATGGGAAGGACGAGAAAAAAGTAAGAAAAATATATAGACTTCTATAGACATCTATTTTTTATAGAAAGGAAATCACTACATTTTTGAAAAGATGAAAAGGACTTCATCACTGATGTATACACACATATAAATATATATAAACACACTCACATATACATATATGTGGACATGTATACATACATACATACATATGCATACACATATGTATATTATATATGTATATGTATGTATATGTGTATATATATAAAATATAAATAAATATAGAATATATATAATATATAAATATAAAAAATATATAATACATATATATATATATATATATAATTTCTAGAATATATAGTTGCCTTAGAGAATTTGGAGGGGTTTTCAAAATTTCTGGAAGATCTTACCTTCAGGTCTTCCACGGAGAGTAACTACATGAAAAGAGATTACTAGTATGGTGCTTTTTAGTTCTAATTCTTGAGAAACAACATAAAAATATTCCTATTTCCTTAAATCTATTTAACACTCATTTAAACATGAAATATAATATTTTTAAGGAAACACGTACTGGATCCAGTTCAAGAGCTGACTAAATTTTAAACATGAACATTTACACCACAGAAATAGACAAATGCTACAAATCAAGGTTTGGTTTATTGTTTTGTGGATTTTCCTAACTTAAGAAAGTAATAGAGAAGTGTTAATAAAGCAGATTAACTTCATAGAAAGTTGGGAACATTTCCCTTCACCCTAGATAGTTGTTTAAACATTAAGTAGCACATCTTTGTCTGTCAATTACATTAATCTAGATGTTTCATATGCCCACTTTTGCCCAATTGGTTCTTGGCTAAATTCTTTTGTTGGTTCAACAGAACTCATCAAATTATCTTGGGTAGCTTAAAAAGAATAACTGATAATTACTTAATACATTAATTTTTCCAAAATATTTCAAATAAGCCTATTTGATCCTCCAAAACAACTGTATGAAGTAGCTAATATAGCTTACCGTTTCCATTTTATGTACATATGGAAAAACACAGCAACTGAAGCTCAAAGAAATTCGATAACAATGTCCATCATCACATAAATGTCAGTGGTAAAATTTGAAACTGTCTTTCTTGAAGATGAAAATACATGAACATATTTTCATGAAGATCTTTTTTGACTTCAAGTCCAGATCTCTCTTAGCTCCAAAACAGTTTTGTTTTTATCCCAGACATCTCACACTGTACCAGTAAGTTTTGTAAAATTTTTCTAGGGTTCTTTATGCATTTGTTTGTCTATCTTTCTATCCATTTATTCATGTATTTGTTTTTTTAGTGAGGGTGGAGGAAAGAGAAGGAAAAAAATGGAAAAAAAATAAAGCTAAGATGCTTTTTGTGGAGCCTGAATCTTTTACAATGAGCATTCATTTTAAATTGAAAGATATTAGAAGTGCCATTTATTGGTTAAAAGTATCATCAGTGTTGAAATGAAAGATAATGAGAGATAAAACCAACAGCAAATAAAAACACAAATTCTTAGAAATTGTGTCATTGAAAAATGTATGTGTGCAGGTATTTAAGTAAATGTAAAAGTCATAAAAATGGAAATAATTAAATCTATAGCACTGGAACTCAGGGCTATCTTTGAATTCTTTCACTGCACTTGAATTTCTATAGGTATTTGGATGCATTCTTATCTTATAAGTGCAGTAACATAATAGTATATGGAAATTTATTGTCCTTGATTGTATAGTTAGAAATATAGTGCATCATTTACAAGTTTATTATGAAGAAAACTTGAGTAGCTTGGTCAAACAATGGAAAATTAAAGGTAAAGTCTTGGGGCAATGAGATAATTTATGATAAACAGTGAGACAACCATTCCACATGCCTTTCAACTTTTAATAGTGAATCCATCTCATAATGCCACAATAACTGCATGAATATGGGGTAAATTTAGAAATATAACTACTGTTATGACTGTATCTTGTTCAGAGCTTCTCTTTTTCCAGAGGTAGTTTTGTTCTTTTTCATATGATATTCTTGATGTTAGCGCTGTCCTTTATTTTGAAAATAATACCATGTAGCTTGTGACGACAGAGATGAAGATGAAGACTATGGTGATGATGATGACTTGTGACAGTAGATGGCTAAAAATAACAAAATGGGCAATGAAAGTGGAGACTTAGAATGAAAGTTTTGATCTGTATTTGTAGTTTATCACTTTTCTCCCAAGAGATGGGAGGGATATTTCATCTTCACTCTTCCCAAACCATAATTAGTCACACATTCGATCGAAATTCTGAAGTTGCTCACAGTTATTCTCTTTCATGTTATTTTGTAGTCCTTATTTAGATTCATTGATTTATATTTAAAAGTATCCTTACAGGCCATCATGAGCAGCTATGTGGTATGGTGGATGCAATGTTAGACCTGGAGTCAGGAAGGCTAATTTTCAAGATTTCAAATCCAGCTCAGACACTTACTAGCCGTGTGACCATATCCAAGTCACTTAACCCTGTTTCCTTCAGTTTCATCAGTTGTAAAATGCACTGGAATAGAAAACCACTCCAGTACCTTCACCAAGAAAATGTCAGATGTGGTCATGAAGAGTAAAACAGCACTGAAAATAACTAAACAACAGCAACAACCAATTAGAGGAATCGAATTTTCAACTCTGTCTTTACTGAAGAGGAAAATGAGATACATACAGGTTAAGTGAATTGTTCAAAATCACAGAAGAAGTAAACGATAGAATGGAATTCGAACTTATGTTTTCTGACTACAAATCTATCATTCTTTCCATTGTACCACTCTACCTCACAATATTCTGTTGTGGCCACTTCACTTTGCATCAGTTCATATAAGATTTTCCACCTTTCTTTGACTGACATAATTTACTTTTTTAATGTTTATTTATTTATTTTTAATTTTCAGCATTCATTTCCACAAAATTTTGAGTTCCAAATTTTCTCCCCATCTCTCCCCTCCCACCAGCCCCAAACACCATGCACTCTGAGTACCCCTTCCCTCAATCTGCCCTCCCTTCTATCACACCACCACCTTCCCTTACACCCATCTTTTCTCATTTCTTGAAGGGCAAGACAGATTTATATACCCTGTTACCTGTATTTCTTATTTCCCAGTTGCATGCAAGAATAATTCTCAATATATGTTCCTAAAACTTTGAGTTCCAACTTTTCTCCCTCCCTCCCCACCCATACCCACTGAGAAGGCAAGCAATTCAATATAGGCTATGTATGTGTAGCTTTGAAAAAGACTTCAATAATAGTTATGTTGTGGAAGACTAAGTGTATTTCCCTCCATCCTATCCTGCGCCCCTTAATTCCATTCTCTCTTTTGACCTTGTCCCTCCCCAAAAGTGTTTGCTTCTAATTTCTCCTTCCTCCCATTTGACCTCCCTGCTAGCATTCCCCCACCCAACTTATTCCTTTCCCATCTATTTTCCTGTAGTGTAAGATAGATTTTCATACCAAATTGAGTGTACATTTTATTCCTTCCTTAAGACGAATGTGATGACAGTAAATTTCACACTTTCTCTCTCACCTCCCCCCTTTCCTTTCCATTGGAAAAGCTTTTTTTGCCTCTTCTATGAGATATAACCTGCCTTATTCCATTTCCCCCTTTCTCTTCCCAGTATGTTCCCCTCTCACCCCTTAATTTCACTTTTTTAGATATCATCTCTTCTTATTCAACTCACTCTGTGCCCCCTGTCTCTGTCTCTGTTTCTTTGTCTCTGTCTCTGTCTCTGTCTCTCTGTCTCTCTCTCTCTCTCTCTCTCTCTCTCTCTATATATATATATATATATATATATACACACACACACACACGCATATGTATATATATATATATATATATATATATATATATATATATATATATATATATATATACATATGCGTGTGTATGTATGTATGTATAATCCCTCCAACTACCCAAATACTGAGAAAAGTTTCAAGAGTTACAAATATGATCTTTCCATGTAGGAATGCAAACAGTTCAACTTTAGTAAGTCCTTTAGGATTTCTCTTTCCTATTTACCTTCCCATGACTCTCTTGACTCTTGTTCTTGAATATCAGATTTTGTATTCAGTTCTGGTCTTTTCCTCAAGAATTCTTGAAAAGTCCTCTATTTCATTGAATTACCATTTTTTCCCCTGAAGTATTATTCTCAATTTTGCTGGGTAGGTGATTCTTGGTTTCAATCCTAGTTCCTGTGACTTCTGGAATATCATATTCCAACCTCTTCAATCCCTTAATATAGAAGCTGCTAGATTTTGTGTTATCCTGATTGTACTTCTACCATACTCGAATTGTTTCTTTCTATCTCCTTGCAATACTTTCTCCTTGATCTGAGAACTCAAAAATTTGGCTACAATATTCCTAAGAGTTTCTCTTTTCAGATCTCTTTCAGGGAGTGATCAGTGGATTTTTTCAATATTTATTTTACCCTCTGGTTCTAGAATATCAGGGCAATTTTCCTTGATAATTGCATGAAAGATGATACCTATGCTTTTTTTTCATCGTGGTTTTCAGGTAGTTCCATAATTTTTAAATTGTCTCTCCTGGATCTATTTTCCAGGTAAGTTGTTTTTCCAATGAGATTTCACAGTCTTTTATTTTTTTCATTCTTAGCTTTTTGTTTTGTAATTTCTTGATTTTTCATAAAGTCACTAGCTTCCATTTGTTTCATTCTAATTTTTAAAGAACTATTTTCTCCAGTGAGTTTTTGAACCTCCTCTTCCATTTGGCTAATTATTTTTGAATCATTCTTCTCCTCATTGGCTTTTTGAACTTCTTTTGCCACCTGAGTTAGTCTATTTTAAGGCTGTTATTTTCTTCAGTATTTTTGGGTCTCCTTTTACAAGCTATTGACTTTTTTTTCATATTTCTTCTTGCATTGCTCTCATTTCTCTTCCAGATTTTTCTTTTACCTCTCTTACTTGATTTTCAAAATCCTTTTTGAGCTCTTCCATGGTCTGAGACCATTGAATATTTATTTTGGAAGTTTTGGATGCAGAAGCCTTGACTTTTATGTCTTCCTCTAATGGTATGCATGGTTTTTCCTCATCCTAAAGGAAGAATAAAAATACCTGTTCACCCAGAAAATATCCTTCTGTAGTCTTATTTTGTTTCCAATTTGGGCATTTTCCAGCCAATTACTTGTTTTTTTGAGTCTTTTGTGGAGATAAGAGTTTACTCTGGGGTCTTATATGTTCTCAATTCCTCCAAGGTGGCACAATCAAGAAAAAGGAGTTTACTCCACTTTTGTCTAGGAGCTACTGCAAGCTTTTCTGCCCAGGATCTCTAAGTAGAATTTCCTGTTCAGAACCTCCACCAGCTCCCTCATGTCAGCTCTCTTTCTCACTCTAACACCACCACTCAGGGCTGAGATCCCCATCAGCAGCTCAATTTCCCTATGGTCTTTAAGTCAAGAACTCAAAAAATGGATGCTGCCACTTCAGTGGCTGGTGCCAGTGGGGCCAGACCATGTCACCTTCTCCCCCAGGTAAGAGAGCTTTCTCACTGACCTTTGAAGGTGTCTTTGGCATTTGTGGGTTGAGTAATCTGAGAACTGCTGAAAATTCAGTGTCCTGAGGCCTCCTCTGCTCCTGTTCCTGTCATGCTGCATGTGCAGTCATGGGTGGACTATGCAGCACTCTACTCCGAGAACTTTTCCTGTTGGCCTTGCAGACTTTCTTGGGCTGGAAATCTCTTTCACTCGGTCATTTTGTGACTTCTGCTGCTCTAGAATTTGTTAGAGTCATTTTTACAGGTATTTTATGGGCTATAGGAGAGAGCTCTCACAAGTCCATTCTTCTAACAATCGACTTTTTTATAGTATGGTAGCATTCTATTTGATACATATACCACAATTTCTATTCTGATATATGAATCCACAAATTAATCCATAATTCATTTTCCAATTCATGGACATCTAGTTTATTTTCAGTTCTTTGCTACAGCAGAAAGTGCTGATAAAATTGATGGTCAATGTGTCATGATCTATCTATCTCTCTGTATCTTTTCAATAGTATTTTACATACATATTTAGAGAAAAGTACAGAAGGGGAAGCAAATAGAATGATTTTGCTATTATTTTGTTTATATATATATATATGCATAAATATGTTGCTTCTCTTTTTTGTTCTTCATATATTAAAAATTTTATTTGTTGATTACTGCTAAATTCACAATATGAAAGAAAACTAGAAAAAATATCAAGATCAGTCCAATCATATTTTCCCCACTCTGCATTGCACACTATATGTTTAACCTTAGATTAGTGGCAGTGGGATAGGAAAATAACTGATTTAATCATGGTCAACTTTGTAATGATATTTGCATAAGAATCAATTTTTATGAGCATTTAAAAACATTCTCTTTAGATCTGGGGGAGTCAATCTGATGTAGACTAATGGGATTTGGAGGCAAAAATATTTAGACTGGGATTCTGACTTCAATTTAAATACAGCTGAAAGGCTTTAGAAAAAAAATAGTATGCCTTCATTGACTGAGTCCACTATTCTCTAGTGTCAACTGGGCTTTTATCTCCTTCTTATAATCTTTCACTCTTCTTTGACAAAGGTCCAATTGCACACTCCATAAATACTTTTTCAAATGTTCTTTTCTCTCTTCTAGCCACTCCATCCAATCCTCATTCTTCTCTTCCTGAAGCTCTTGCCTCATACCTTTTTCAACAAAATCAAGGCCATTCATTGTGTGCACCCTCTTATATGAGTTTCTAAACCTCAAAGCCTCCTGAATTCATATTTTCTAATTTTTCCTCCTTTACTTCAGTATCTGAAGATGAAGTGGTCATTCTTCTTGTGAAGGCCACCCTTCTACTTGAGCCCTCAATCCCATTCCTTACTATCTCCTCTAGGAGTTTTCCACTTCAATCATAACTTCTGTCATTCTAATCTTCAATTTTTCATTATCTACTGATTATTTTACTGCTGCCAACAAATATACACAGAATTTCTCTGTCCTTAAAAACAAACAAAAGATGTAAAAAATAATTCTTTCTTTCCTACCATCTCAATTCAACATCCTGATTTTTTCTCATTTTCACTGGCAGACTCTAAGAAAAGATGCCTATGCCCCTTTCCCTGCTTCCTCACATCCAATTCACTTCTCATCCCATTGAACTGTGACTTATGATCCTCCTCCACTCTAATACCACACCAAATATTGTCTTTCCCAGCTCTTTCTAATGATGTCTTAATAGCTAGATATAAATGGCATTTTCACAGTCTTCATCCTTTTTGATCTCTTGAAGGCATTTGAAGCTGTTGATTTCTTCTTCTTACTGAATAACATCTCCTCAAGCTTTATCCTTGACCTTTTTCTCTTTCTTTCTACTCTCTCTTTCTATAATCCATTCACCTAGGTTATCGATGTTGGTGTCATTCTTGATCCTCTCCCCTTCCTTACTTCTCTTTTTGGACTGAGGTTTTGAACTATAGTTCTGTATCTGAGTAATTTCTAAACGTTGAAAAAGTATAACATTTTCTGCCCATTTTGGAGTAATCCCCTTCCATCATGAAGCTTTTTATGTGTGACTATTAAGGGAAAGCTTTTGAAATTATAAAGTTCTCTTGATGGGTATTTTCTTAGAATTAGTTGAGTAACAGAGATTTAACACATTTCTAAATCCAGACATGTATAATCTTTATGCTTGGTAAATATAAATAACATTTTGCTAATCCAAAGTGACAGGTACTAATGGGCTACTTAGTGGATTAACAGACAGTGTGGTATATCACTATATTTATTTTGATCCCAGACTTAAAATGGTGCACAACCAAATGTAGACCTTGGAGGACATTTAATTCAAGTGGACAGAAATGCATGATTGCATACTCCAACAGACTATGGAACTCATGAGTTTTATCTTTCACCTACCCTATTACTTCAAGCTGTGAAGACATAAAATGCTGGCCTTGGGATAAGGACTTGGAGCATAACCAAGCTTTTAGATGAACAAAGAGAGCTCACCAATGCTTCTCCTTTCTTATGACAAAGGAAATTTTTCATCTTTACAGCACTGTCTTTCCTGTTTTTAATTAATATCATACACAGGTGGTATAAGGGATAACCACAGTAAATCACAGGAAGGCTTACGAGCCTCTGAAGAACTGTTATTAAATACAGGCACCACATAAAGAAATGTTTGAGAATGATGGAAATACCATGCACTACAATTTCAATCTGCACCTTTGATGCTGGTATCTTTTCTTCTACAAAGAAAAATTTAAAACTATTTAACTAGAGGACTCATTTTAGTGTAACAAAGGGGAAAAGTTCATTCATTTTCCATCTAAGCATGTTGTTATGACTTCACTGATGTTGTACTGCCTGCCAACATGTATTTTTTTCTTTAAAAGTTTTTTCTATTGAAAGGAAGCCAGCATTCATTGAAGTAAGAGGAATTAAAAACTGACACTTGGATTCTTGAGTGATTTCTAGGGGAAAAATGTTAATGACCTTTTGAGAATACGAATAAGAAACTATCAATGTAGAATCTAAATTCTTGCTAATACTATTCACCCATTGGAGAAAACAATGATCAACAATGCATATATGGTCACATCCATCACACCCTCAGATTGTTACTAAGTCAAATCCTTGTTTAAGAATTTTGGAAAAGGTGATATGGCATTAGATGAAGGTAATACTGAACTTTGGGAACATACTGATAATGACTTGGAATTTACACTTAGGATTTTTCTCCCAGTATCTAGTGAAACTTTTTTTCTGAAAAAATCTTACTCATTTTAAAAACATGATTCAATGGCTTATCTTTCCCAAAAGTTGTTTAAAATTCTCTACTGAAAGATGAAAGATAGGAGAAGGTTCTACTCTTACAGTTAAAGGAAGCTACTGTCCTGTGTTGCTCACCTCATCTAAGATATAGTAAATCCAAGTCTTGTAATTCTATGCCAAATGATCTCTCTTATCCATCCCTGTCTCTCTTTACATGGCTGCCATGATAGATTAGACACTTATTATCACTGACCTGGAGTACTTCAGTCATCTCCTTTTTGCTTTGCCTATCTCAAACAACTCTTTCCTCCCATTTACAGAGCTGGAAAAATAATCATTTTATGGCATAACTCTGATCATGTATCTCATTCCCCAGCACAGAAAAATTCAGAAACTGCTCCCCACATGGTCTATGGGATAAAATATAAACTTTCTAACTCAGCACTTAAGGACCTATGAAATCATCTTACACTTTTTTCTGAATTGTTTCATAACACTCTCTTTCATGAACTCTGAATTCCAATTAAACTGAGCTACTCATTCCTCACACTTGATGCTCTATCTGCCATCTCTATGCATTTGCACAAGCCGCTCGTCAGGCCTGGAATATATTCCTTGCTGCTCTCCACCTTTCAGAAGTTTTGTCTTCACTTCTCCAGGGCCAAATCCTTTATAAAACCTTTTCTGACTGTCCCTTACCTCCATTTGGTACTATTCTATCCTTCCCCAGTTTTCCTTGTGCTATATTTATATGTGTATTATATATCTTACCAGCAGGCAATCAGCCAACAAGTGTTTAGTAAGTACCTATTAGTGCAGCAGATCAAAGAAAATCAAAAGTGCTCATCTTCTAATGAGAGGGATAACATGCAACTATAAAGCACATATGGTACATACATATCTATCTCATATCTATACCTAATCAGATGGAGTGCAATTTCATAGGAAAAGATACTAGCAGCTGGGTGACTGCAGAAAGCAGAATTTGAGCTGAGCTTTGAGGGAAGCCAGGATAACTAAGAGGTGAAGGCAAAGATCGAGAGCATTCCAGGCCTGAGGAATAGCCAACACAAAAGCACAGACATGGGAATGTGCAAAAAAACCCAAATATGTCACCATACCTGAATCTTAAATGATCTAGAAAGGATTAAAGTATAAGAATACTGGAAAGCTATGAAGCATCCAAGCTACAGAAAGCTTTAACTTCTTAACAGAGAACTTTATACTTGATCCTTGAGGTAACAGGAAGTGCATAGAGACTACTAAATAGGGAGATAACACAATGAAGATGTGCACTTTTTATTTTTGGTGCATTAAATCAATAGACCTATTTTGCTCCTTAATTTTGTTATCTGGAAGTTTATTTTAGAAAGGGAAGGGCATAAACAAAATATTATGAAATGTTTTATGCTGGAAGGATAGATACAATGAGAACATACATGGCTTAATTTTGTTATGTAGACACTCACATTTTGAATTTCCCAATTTTTCTTGTCCCAATGTTGTGATTGACTTTTATTTCCCTCTTGTTGACATGTTCCTGTCAGGGTCTCATGACCTTTGAAGGCACTTACTTTGGAGAATAGAAAAGTTATTGAGGGATGGAATGTTCACTACTCAAATTCTTGTGTTTGATTTGCCTAACAAATCAGGGAATTCACAGCTTGGGTCAACACGTGATTTAATTACATTAAATAATTCTAGCAGAGACACACTGAGAAAGACATTGAGCATCACCTGATTCTCCATAGCTTGTACAAGTCTGACATGAAGAATTATCATAAATCTCTTTCCACCTTCATGGGTGTTATATTCTTTACAGTAGAAAGAGACAGAATATGAAATGTTAGGAAAATTCAAACTTCTCATAGATTTTAGGCACAGTTGATATTAGACCAACCATAAGAAATTGTTCTTAGTCCTTTGTACTTTGCCTTCCTCTGCTGACTTGCAACCTTTCTACCACATCTACCTTACCTTCCTTAATAAGATTACCATCCTTTTAAACCACACTTTCATCATGTGCAGCATTCAACAATATTCAAAAAAGCTTGAAAAAGTACCTATACATTGCTATGTTTAGCATAAACTGTAGAGTAAAATATGTGATTGTCTCTTCATGGTGCATATTATTTATTTGATATGATTTTGGTTCCATGTTTTTATACCTCCTTTTCTCCATTTCCCATCTTTTTCATTTTATTCTGAGATTGTTTAATTGCTTATCCATTTTAAGCTTCTAAATTCATTTTTTATACCAAATATCTCATTTTATTATTTTTCTTTTATATTTTATCTTCTTTTTGTTAACTTTACAACCTACCCATCTTTCATTGCATGCTATCTATAATTCATCAATCTTTTTTCTCATTCATTCTTTCCTGACAATTCCTTCCTTTATATATTTTGCTTTCTTGTTTCTTCCATACAGCCTTATTTTTCTATTTTGCCCTGATCTTGTTCTTTCTTTTTAAAGTTTTGCTATTTCTTTCTTCTGTTCTTTTCACATCTTTGCATTTTTATGTTCACTGGGCTAGGGTCCAGAACATCTGTGATAATTAGTGTCTAACAAACTTTGCCCTTACCATGCTTGTGTCTCAATGTTAGCTTTCACCTACAAAATGATAAATTATTTGCAAAAAGGTTGTCATGAAAAGTATATAAAGTCTTCAGAGTCCTTTGAACACTGGACAATTTAATGTTTCATAAATGTTGGTATAATAGAAAAGTCCTTTAGAAAGTGTTTTCTCTGATATGTGTTCAATAGATCATTATAATAGACACATGTATTATGGCTTATTTTATCTTTTAGAAATTGAGCCCTTTATCTCACTTGTTTTTAACAAAGCATACAAGCAGTTGTTGTGCACCTTTTGTTATTCTTATTTCTGGAATATTCCCTAGGATTTTAATAATACCATTTTCAATAGAGAGATCAGGTAAATTTGCTTCAAGCTCTTGGTTTGCTGTTCTGCCAGTAGGACAAGCTACAACATGTTTTACCTCTGTGCTCTCTTGCCAATCACATTGGTGCCCTTTTCAGTAGATTGAAGGCAGATCTCTGCTTTATTTTCAAGAAATGTGAGTTCTAGCCTTGCAGCAGATAATGTGCTCAGGGATATTCTGTGCAGTATAGATACACTTTTGTCTGAACATCTATTTTAGCAACATAACAACTGGAATGTAAATTACTTGTTTCACTGTAGTCTTTCAATTGTTCAAAGAAATCTGGTGCTTCTAGTCACTGCAGATCTACAAATTGTGGTCTTTTATTTCTACCTATAAACCTGTGAAAGTGTTAGTAGAACTACTCATTAAAATCATATTTATAAAGCCTGCTATCTACGCAGAAACTGAAAAAGAGAAATAAGAGCTTTCTAAATACTTTTAAAATGCTCTGACAACTTAAATAGCATTCATTCTTCCAAATACTTTGCATTTTTATTCATATTGTGCCTGCCAAAGTGAATTATATAGCTATTACACAAACACACACAGATATACCAACGTCCCCTGATTTTTCACTATTCACTATTTCACTATTCATACATTCATGCATGTGTGTACCTGTCAACCATAATTGTCAACCATACACATAATTGTGTATGTTAAAGAATCACAAAGATTCTAAAGAATTCTGCACAGATATTCTTTGCCTTGTATTGTTAATTGGTTCTATAAAAAGACAATACTGGGGAAAATGTCATTATAGGAAGAAGTGAACTGCATAGGAACAGAGATGGCATTGTTGAGGGTATTGAGTGTTGAGTGAACAAGAGGAGTGATCGCGAGTCAGAGCCACAGAAGCCTTTATCCAGTTCACCATAAGCAGTTAAAAGTTTTAATTTCTTACTGTATCATTGTAAAATCACCTTAATTTAGTCGTGTCTTGATTAGTGGTGAAGTAATTTGAAGTGGCAAATTTAAATATTCCCTTGTTTTAAGATAGTCACAATAAAATGCCCCTCACTCCTCAGAATCACATGAAAACACAACAGTTTGCACCTGTCATATGTGCTTGTTATATTCTATTCTGAACTATGGCTATTACATATTTATTGTTTAACATTGAATATTTGCGTATCTGTCATATTCTGTCTGCCAGATTGCAAAGGTCCATAAAGAATGATGGCAGTCTTCAAGTCCTTGGAAGGTTGTCAAGTGATTGAGGAAATAGAATTTTTTAGGCCTCTGAAGGCAGAACTAGGCACAATGATTGGAATTTTAAGAGGAAAATTGGGCTCCAGGTGAGAAAAAATACAAATAATTAGAAATATAAGGAAATGAAGATGGATTATGTCAGTATGGAATGTGTTCTCCTTCATTGGAAACCTCTAGCTTTTGCTAAGAGGAAAATAAGATTTTCCTTCTCTTCTTCCCTTCCTTCCTTCCTTCCTTCCTTCCTTCCTTCCTTCCTTCCTTCCTTCCTTCCTTCCTTTCTTCTTCCTTCTTCAAAATTTTGTAGCCATTATTCTCTTTATTTTTTAATTTTAAGTCTCTTTTTACACATTCATTCCTGAATATATTATGACTCCCATGCCCCTCACCAGCAAGTCCATCTATGTGCCAACTAGATGACATAGTGGATCAAGTGCCAGACTTGGGGTCTGAAAGATCTGAGTTTGAATTTGCTTCAAGCAATTAATAGCTGTGACTCTGGGCAACTCACTTATCTTTTCTGTGTCTCTGTTTTCCTAACTCTAAAGTGAGGATAATAATAGCACTTCTCTCATAGGGCTGTTGTGAAAATCAAATAAAAAACATATGCAAAAATCTTTTCAAGGCTTAAAGTGTTATATAAATGTTAGCTATTACCAAAGGGGACAGAGGTGGGGGAAATAAAGAAACAGAAGCTTGAAATAGTTCCTTCAAACCACTTGAAACATTAACAACATTTGACAGCATATATAATATTTCATATTCACTGTCTCTGACCTCTCCAGGGGAAGGAGTGAGGTACATTTTCTCATTTTTTTACTAAGCCTAATTGTTCTTTATGTTTACATATTATTTAGATTAATACTGTTATTCTCTCTTTTTACATTACTATAACTATTTTGTGTATTATTTTCCAGGTTCTGCCTCTTGTGTTTTTCTTTAATTCATATAAGTTTCTCTACGTTTCTCTGAATTTCTCATATTCACTTTTTTTGATATTCTTATATTCATATTTAGCCATCTTCCAATTAATGAATGCTCATTTTGTTACTATTTCTTCACTAACACACACACACACACACACACACACACACACACACACACTAGAATAGTTATAAACATCTCTATTTAGATGGGAACTTTCTTTTTGTCTTTGATGTATTTTGATTTAATTCTAGGAACAGAATCTGTGGGTCAAATGATGTGGACATTTCAAGTCCCTTTAATCACATGATTTCAAATTGTTCCCATGCTTTCACTAGCATATGTGTGTGCCCATCTTTCTTCTTTTCCTGGAACATTGACTCTTCCCACTTTTTATCATCTTCGCCAATTTGATAAGTATATGTTAAAAATGCAAAGCTGTTTTAATTTTCACTGAACTAATTAGAATTTGAGGTCAATTATTCATGTAATTAAGAGCCTGCAAATGTCTTTTAATGGTCTTAAAAGTAAATCATTGTGCAAAAATGTCACTAGTTTTTGCCATTCATGTCTCTTTTGGTTGGCATTTGGCTGTTTGGGTTTTTGATTCTAAGATCAATTCTTCTACAATTTTTAATAATATTGCATCCCTCCCCCATTAGAATATAGGCTCCTTGAGGACAAGAACTGCTTTCCTTTTTCTTTTTACTTGATTCTCTAGCACTTAGCACCATATTGATATTAATGGGATTTTTGAGACTGTAAGCTATTTCTGAAGATGAAAGGAATAAGCAATTTTTCAAATGCTACCTAGACCGATTTCTAAGTCTTATGTAATTCTGCATCCAGCAGACATCATTATGACATCATGGGGTCAAGGTATAGTGTGTCCAACTGTAACTGATCAGACAAGCTTGGAAAGTTCCAGCCCAGGTATGTTATAAATAATCCATATGATCATTTGGAGTGGGAATCTCTTTAAATTTGTTCATTTGACATTTCTTTTGAGCTACTGAAATTCTGTTTTGCAGAATTCTTTGATGGAGTTATGCAATGCTGGGTGGTCCTGTGTGTCTCCCATGTCTCATAATCAATTCCAAAGATTTTTAAACAGACCTAGAAAATGTTCTTTTATCGCTTCTTCTGACTTCCCTGTGACTGCTTGTCTTGTGTGAGTTCTCTGTAAAACAGCCTTCTAGGCAAATGTACTTTTGGCATTTGAATAGGGTGGCCAGTCCATTGGAATTGTGCTCACTGTTGTAGAGTTTGAATACTTAGGAGCTCAGCTCAAAAAAAGGACCTCAGTCTCTGGAACTTTATCATGTCAGGTGATCAGAATCTTTCTAAGACAATTCAAATGGAAGCAATTTAGCATGGTTCTGGTGTACTTTTTAGGTTTCACAAGCATATAAAAACGAGTTTAGCAGAAACAACTTTGTAGACCTTCAGTCTGGTAGGCAGTCTAATACCTCTTCTCTCCCACACTTTCCTTCAGGGACTCATGAACACTGAGGTAGTTCTGGTGATGTACGCATCATCTCATCACCTACATGAATATCCCTGGAAAGTATACTGCCAAAATAAATTAGCCTATCCACAGCATTCAGAATTTCTCCATTTTTTGTAAATGATGGTTCCACATATGGATGCTGTGGTGCTGACTGATTTGGAACCTCTATTTTCTTGTTATTAATTATTAGACCACAATTAGCAGAGGAACAGAGAATTGATCCATACATTGTTATATCTCAGCTTCAGAGGTTTAATTGAATGCAAAATTATCGGCACAAAAAAGTCACACATCAATTCTGGCTTTGCTTTAGTCTTGATTTGTGTCCTTTTCAAGTTAATTGACTCTCTGTGTGGTAGCTGATTTTGATGACATTTTTGTCCTCATTCAAGGCATTTGACAACATTACAAAAATGTGGGATTAAACATACAATCCTGCTTCACTCTCCTGTGGCAAAGTGCCTGGTGCTGATTCTACTCCATTTGAGATTTACAAGGCAGAAGGTCCACTGCTTGTACAAAAGGGGATAAAAATTTTCCAGTAACTGGGAAAGTATGAGAGTATTATCCATTGTACCAAACCTTTGCAAGAATGTTGTCATGAAAATGACATATAATACTAAGGAATTCTAAGGCACTAAAATTTGCCATAATTTTGCACAAGCCATCATTACTGATGGTATCAAAAGTCTTGGTTCAGGGATGGGGACCCTGCAGCCTCAAGGTCACATGTGACCCTTTTTCTTAATTGAACCTTCACAGAACAAATCCCCCTAATTAAAGAATTTGTTCTGTAAAACTTGAATTCAATCAAAAGGCCACACTCGAGGACTTAGAAGGCCACATGTGGCCTCAAGGCCATGAGTTCTCTCTACTCCCCCCACCTCTGCCCACTTTGATTCAAGAATGTTGTGTACAAAACTCTGTTCTCCATTTCTCCAGAAGTTGCTAAATAACAAGCACCTAACCAACTATTCCTTGACTTTGGCTCTTAGATTATAATGTTAATGTAAGGTTAATGGTGGATGGGAGGAAGACTTAAAGCTCTTCCTGCCTATTAATAGGTTTCAACACCTTTTTTAAAATTTCTCTTGAGGCACTGGGTCAGAGGGTCTTCCTCTCTGGCTCTAAAAAAAATGTATATATACTCTGAGGTGAGATTTTACTCATTTGAAGTGTTTATTTGGCCAGACGAGACTCTGGGTAGCCATTAAGGAGTCACATCAGCTTTGAAAACCCAGATGTTGATGCTTGTCTCTCTGGTAATTATGTATGTATGCAATGGTCAGACAGTTGGATCTGTCTGTTGATCTGTGATATATGGATTGCTTATGGTTAGGCAGTTGGAAGCCCTATCTGTTGGTCTTTATTTCTCCATTTGCATTTTCTCTGAAGCTCAGAGTAATGACTTTTCTCTCTGAACTAAGTCAATGATATATATGATTGATTTAAGTATATTGTTGACCCCCCAAAATTTGCTTTCCTTTTAGAAAAGCAGATCTATGAACTTCTACAGCTGGCCCTCCTATGAATACTGGGGTGCTAGCTGCTATTTTGTGATGTAGTTGGTATGATCTGCAAAATAAAAGGAAAGTATGGGGGCTGGGATAATAACTCACTGTTTATCAGTTATGGTGGTTATGGTTCTGTGGAGCCCTAGAAGTGCCCTGAGATTATATCACATGCAGAGCCCAGGTGGAAGTAGTGAGAGCTTGGAATGAAGCCATAAAGAAGGAATGGAGAGCCGCCTGCAAGTAAAACCAGGCAAAAGATGGGAGTGGCCAGCTTCTGCTGGGGAGGAGGATCTCCAGAGATCAGAATTCAGCCCTGGGGCAAGATAAAGACTGAGAGGCAAGTCAGGAAAGTTGAGTGTGCTTTTATGCCGTATTCTCTTGGGAAAGTTTGGGACCCAAGGGGTGGAATTGCTTATGGTGGGTGGGGGGAAGTGCCACTTACCTCTAAGGACTCCATCCTCTTGACTTTGTTGTCCAGCCATCCCTCATGACTTGGAACCCTGCAACAATAGTATGGGGAGAAGGGCACACTCCCAAAAAGGACTTTATTTGTATTTTGGTTTGGATTGAGGAAGGAGGAGCTAGTTATCTACTCCCCAAACAATCATGTTATATTATGTTATATCATGTCATATTATGTATTCTGCAAATATGAAATTCATGATATGTTTGTGAGAATTATTTTGTATTTACTTAAAAACTGTTAATGCCTCTTATCTATGTAATGGACATGAAAGATCTTGGGCCCAATGTAATGTTAATGTAAGGTTAATGTTGGGTGCAGGGAAAAGTTAAAAATATTCCCTCCCATTATTAGGCCTCAATATATTTTGTTAATTTCTACTGAGGCACTGGATCGGAGGGTTGTGCCTTCTGGCTCTGAAAAGTGTACAGATACATTGAGGTGAGGTTTTACTTTGGGGGTTACTCATTGGAAGTGTTTGGCCAGACAAGACTCTGGGTAGCTTCTAAGGAGGCCCTTGGCTTTGAAAGCACAGGTATTGGTGCTTCTTTCTCTGGTAACTATGCATACATATAATGGTCAGACCGGTGGATGTGTCTGTTGACCTGTGATATATATATATTGTTTATCATCAGACAGCTGGAAGCACTGGCTGTTGGTCTTTATTTCTCTGCTTGTATTTTCTCTGTTGGTACATGTATTTGATTAAAGTGATTGTTGACTCCTCAAAAGTTGCTTTCCTTTTAGAAAAGGAGATCTAAGAACAAGTACAGCAGGCCCTCCTGTTTCTGCCAGGGTTCTTGCTATTATATAAATAGGTGACTATCTTGAAGGATCAGTCCATTAAGGAGGACTTTGGAAAGAATCTTGTCAGCAGTGATTAAAAGAGAGATATCCCTCCCCCCAAAAAACCCTATGATTGATATAGGACAACTTATTTCTCTTTCCCTTATAAAAATGAACAATAAAAGCATCCTTGAGGATGCTGAGAGGAAGTAATCTCCTCTTGCCATATAATCTGGAAAATTTCTTTTATGTTTTTTATAACCAGTGGACCTCCTACCTTGTAAATATCAAGTTCAATAGAATCAGCACCAGGCACTTTGTCACAGGAGAGGAACCTAATGGCATTCAAAACACTTCTTTAGTTGGAAATTCAGTTAGAGAAGGATTGACTTCAACCTGAGGTATACAGTCAATGCAAAGGTATAGAGGAAAAAGAAAAAAAAATGTCTCAAGATAGAACCTTGGAGAACATCCATGGATATTGGTTGCAACCTGGATGAAGATTCAACATATAGGACTGAGAAAGAATGGTCACACAGGTAGGATTGAGGACCATTAAAGACCAAAACCATAGAAGAAACATAGTATCAAGAAGATAAGGTTGACAATGTCAAAAACTGCAGAATATTCAAGAAAGATGAATTTTGAGAAAAGTCCATTAGATTGTAAATAAAGTATTTTAGGTAGTTTGGAGAGAATCATTCTGATCAGAAGTTCTATTGCAAAGAGTTAAGAAGACAGGAAGAGGAAAGAAAATGGAAGTACTTGATGTATATAGTTTTCTCCAGGAATTTAGCCAAAATAAGGTATAGAACAATAATTAGAAAGCATGGATGGAAGAAGTGAGGGTTTCTTTAAGGATAGGGAGAAAATAATATGTTCACTGCTTTTAGAAATATGGAAGTTTAGTGAGAGAATGGGACCAATAAAAGGGGAAATATGTTTGAAAAAATAGGGTAGAATAGGATCACCTGGGCATATAGAGGTATTTGTCATCTCAAGGGGAAGGATGTAGCAACAATGAGATACTCACGCTAGTCACTATGGATACGCATACATATTTCTAGGGTAAATTCACAAATATAAACTCTCTTTCTCAAAGATGAAACCAAGAAATGTATTCAGATATCAGAAAGTCAAATCCATTATAGTAACAAAGAAATCTATACACATTACCAATGCAGGAAGCATAGCTATCCCCAAGCCTTCTCTCTTTCAGGCCTCTGCACAAGCAAGTTCCCTTAGGCAAAATCACTTCCTCTCTCACTCAGACTCTCTCCCCTGGTCTGCTCTTCCTCCTCTCTCTCTTGTTTCACCTCACTTTCTCTTTCTGCTGCACTCTTCCTGCTCCACCCATTTAGCAAGGTCCTCACTTTACTAGCTCTATGTGACTCAGGCAGTGAGCTAGGTCAGAGCCTAAGCAGGTCACATGGGCCTATTGAGGGACAGGGAGGATCTTCAGATTCCCTTACCATGACAGAAAATCATTACTTCATTTGACACTGGTCTAAAGAAGAAGATATTGAGGGAAACCATCTGAATATGTAAAAATGAGGAGGAAAGAAGAGGGAACTCTTTGTGAATATGTGCCATTTTCCTCCCATTTGTATAGGTTTTCAACTCAAAAGGTGCAAAGAGAGGACCTCTTAGTCATGAGATGTTTGAGGAAAGATGAAAAAGGGTAAAAATACCTACTATGGTCAGTTGAATAATGAATTGATTAAAAAGTTGAAAAAAAGGAATGCCTTATTGCAGTGATAACCCAGTTGAAATTAAGCAATGTAAATTTCTAGTGAATCTAGTCAGCATGGTTCCATGATTTTCTCCAGATAACAGAAGGCAGTTGATAAAATCAAAAGTAGGAGTTTGGTATAGATAATATAAGATTCCACTGTTTTATCCCTCTAAAATATCAATCTTTTATTTTTATGCCACTTTTATTAATTTTGTAAAAGCACATGGCATAGTAAAACAAATTTAATCTTGTTAATATTTTTCATATAAAATGTGTCTGTTCTGTATACTGAAATTGTACAGGACCATTTGAGGGACTCTCTTCTGCAAATCTTTGATAAATGGTCATCTTATTTCTCTCTAAAGGAAGTTGCCTACTATGTCCCAATGTAACCTATTCCAACTTTTTAACATCTTTAATTTCTTAGTTTTTCTGAAAACTGGGCCTATTCTCCCTTGTTTTACCTTTTAGTCCTTGAGCTTAGTTAAGACCTACAGCTTCCAATTCAAACTAACCTAAATCCTCTGCTGGATTACAGACATTTAAATCCTTGAAAAGGGCAGTCATCTTCCCCCTAAACCATCTTTTCTCCAGAATATATATGTTCAGTTCTTTCAGTCTATTACTACACCTCATGGTTTCCTGTTATATTATTTCTGGTCATGATCCTAGTTAGGTTGAACAGGAGAACTTCCAGAAAGGAATATCAGCTTTCTTGTACTCATTACTTTAAGGACCCATAGTTGTGTTGCTACCTAAAAAAGAAATTATTCTGATTTAGTATATGGTCTTTAAGAGTTGTTGTGAATGGAAAATTCATCACCCAGAGACCAAGCTATTAATGAAGCTCTCATAATTTAACTGAACTTGTTATTGGTTGACAAATATATGGTCTGCTTCTGTAATCTCATTCCAAGTCATTTAGCTTTTCCTTCTAGAAATGGAACTCACTTTAGGAACTTAGGTTTTCCTTCATACCATGATGAATCATCTGAGTAGGACCTCAGCAGAACAACTTTGTTGAATATAAATCATATTACCTTGGCATTAAATAAACGAATTTGAAAATATATGAAATAATATTTGAAATTTTTTGGACCACAAATATGCATTGCTATATTATTTCAGATTGAAATCTAAATCACTGTCTAAATATCCCAAAGGATTTGTATTCTAATTTCAATTAGTTATCCATATTGCCTAAGTAAAATGTTAGTGAACACTAAAAATAAAATTTAAGCTAACCAGATTTTATTTTCATCTGGAATCTGTAATTAGAACAAAAATTCCTTTTGTATTTAGGTAATCAAGATGGTTATTTGATTACAATGCAAACATACATAATTGGATTCATATTGTCTTTTAATTAGTAGCATGGAGATTTCTATCTCTGATAAAAATCTGTAAGAAGGAAATAGAAATCAGTTGAACATATCCCAAAAGACTTATTAAATTCAAATTATATTAAAAACAACTTATCTCCTCAAGAAATTCATGCGACCTTTCTGACTGGATCATGACTCTTGATCTTAAGTCTGGTTGAGGAGACTCTCAAGCTTTCGTAACTGAATGAAAATTTTGCCTTTTCAAGTGAGCTATCTAAAATATATAATTATCATTTTATAACCAGGGATTACATTGTATAGACACTAAAATAATTTAATCACAAGTTATCTCAAGCCTTTTCTTTAGGTATGGTCAGTAAACATATTATTGAGTCTATGTAATATCCTTTCAATTTTGTCTGAAATCTATCTCTGTGTTGATATACTATAAGAAATCAAAACATTTGGATAGTATTATCTCATTCCCACAGCAATGCCTCAATTAAATTATGATTTAATCTCTTTCCTTACCTTTTATACAGGATACTTTTGAACAGTGTTTCTTCTTTTGTTTTGTTGCAAAAAGCATAGAAGAAAACCTCTGTACTATATTACCGTAAGACTAGCATAGACAACTTTACCCAATATATTTTTCTTTGACTTTGGTTTCCAGGAAAAAGTCTTTGTTAATAAATTTCCTTTTGTTAAGTGACAATGATGAAGATGATGATAACTCATATTTACACAGTTTTCAGGTTTGTAAATTGCTTTCCTCACAATAGCTTTGGAGAATGTGTGAGTACTATTATGCCAAGTAATAATACCAAAAAAACCTAAGTCATTTCCTTTTTTCTCTTAGTTGACATAATATTTTATCTGAACTTAGTGGGTGTCAGAACATTTGACTATTCAAATAGCTGAAGTTTAAGACAACTTCCATCTCTATATTTGAATTCTAGTTATGTTGCTCCAGTAAGTAGCTTTTCAAGGTGACATATGCTCTTTGAAGCTTTTGCTTCTCTATTTCATGTTTTTATTTCTTGTTTGTTTATTTGTACATGGGGTATAAATCTTTAAATAGAATATAATAAGGAAAATGTTTTCTTTCTACATATTTCAAGTGGGGAGAACTATGTTATAAAGCTATAGTTTGTGACACTTTACAATTTTTTTCTTATTAGGCATTGAGAAAGCTCTAAAGACATTATCAAAATAGCAAATAATGTGATACAGTTATGTATATATATATATACATATGTATATATGCATAGATATACATGTATATGGCAGTCTATCTCTCTACAGATAAATCTAAGAAACAAAAACGTAATAGTTTATATGAGCATATGCTGTACCTCATTTGTTTGGTTATATTTGGAGAAGTTGGCACTATGTTGATGACAGAAAGGAAGGAACAAAATATCTTGTTGAGCAGTCAAAATTTAAATGAGTTCAGGTTTACTTGATTAGAAAAGAACTTTATTCTCACCGAATAGATAAAATCCTATAATGCAGGGAGATATAAGATGAAATCAGCCATGGTCTGGAGCCATAGAAGAAAGAGAGTGTTCTCATTCAAAGTTGATGCTTTTTCTTTTTCTCTTTTCTTTTCTCTTTTAAAGAGGGATTTGAAAGAATTAATGCTTTCCATTAGAGAACATCAATGTCTAAAGCCTGCCTGAAACACAATCTCTTCATTAGGAGGGGCAGGTATCTAGAAAAAAAAAAGAAATTTGATATTCTTAAACATTTTGAGTAATCCTGCTCCTCTGTTTATCAGAGTTCAATGGGAGCAGGAGTTTGATGAAGGAAGGTGACTAGAGTGTTTTGTTGAATCTTGAACTAATGAGAAGTGTTCTTTCTGGGTAGAAGACATCTTCCAGGTATCATAGTATCACAGGTAACAGGACAACAGATTTAGTTTTGGTGATCAGAAATTCTGACATTTATGAGGAGCACTCTCCTGCAGTTGAACAGCAACTCTTGATCAGTTTATTGCTTTTCTATTTGCTTTGGAGGGTGACAAGTGACTTAGAAAGGATCATCATCTCAAAAAACAGGGGCTTGATATTTGCCCACTAGAATTATGATAAAGGACAAAATCTCTTCCCAGTAGCATTTTTGAATTTTTCCCCTTATTGGTGAAGGTAACTACCAATGGCTGAGAAAGATTGTATCTTGATGGAGGTGTTTGATTTTTCTCAGGCAAAAGAGAACTGACTGAACATGAGAATCATAACTCATAATAAACTATAGAAATGGTCAAATTCAGGGGAAAAAAACACCCGGAGAAACCATTGAGAGTCAACAGTAAAGTGCAGTGGAAAACACATGACCAGAGTAATTTCCCTAGCAGAGGATAGTAGGGAAAATGGCAAATAAGTCCCTAAAAGCAAAGCCAAAACTAGATATTAAGTACAATCAACACACATTCTATACTATACATTATTGAGAATTGATCTAAGAAGAAAGGATTTATCATTATAGTATTTGTTTTCCAAGTGTTGTTTTCTCTGTAAAAAATCTCTTTGTTTTCCAAGTTCTTTCAATAAAAAATTACATCTTTTAGTATTACAAATTCATGGAACCTACAGTGAAATCTAGGAAGATTTAGGTTCAGATCCTACCTCTAACACCACTTACGTGACCTTGGCTAAGTTACTTAACTTCATTAGGTCTGAGGTTGTTTTATTTGTGAAAAGCAGTGGTTGGGTCTGTTGGCCTGTATGATCTATTTTCTCTAAACATCTATGGTTCTATGATGCAATGGGTGTAGGTTTACTAAATATTGCCAGCAAGTGATTTCCTGATATTTTCTGGGAGAAGCCACAAATTAAAGAAGTAGATTTTCAAGTGTACCTGGGTATTCTATCATTAAATATTCAGATACTGGAGTTTTAGAAGAATCAACTTCATTTTATTTACAATAATTTAATAGTTCCTTAATAAGTCTGAAAACTCTCTGATGAATTAACCCCAAGGCAAAATTGAGAAGGCATAATACAGTGTGATACATGAAGATCCTTCTCCAAATGATCTACATAAGTCAGTTTCTTAGTTACAATTTTATTTTCAGAGGGAATTAGAGAATTGGAATACTTCCAGTAAGTATCCTATGAGACCACTAGCCTTCCTTGATTATTATTCTGTTTCCTTATATAAATTACTCTAGAAACTATTATGTCATGTTCCTAAAATAACAACTTGCTATGTAATTATATATCACATTATTATTATTTTTAAAATTAGAGCTAATTAAAAGTGTATTTGTCTATTGAATTTTCTTCTGCATGCCAGATTCTGAAGAGATCCTGTCTGTAACCCTTAAGGTAACAAACAGCTGCTCTGCTTGGTCAAAAGTGACTTTTTCGTCTTTAAGCAAATGGAGTAGCTATGTTGGTTCAGTTATTTAAGTACATGCTGCATTTCTATAACTGGCATTTTATGGAATAAAAAAAAAATGAATGACATGTCTCATTAAAACATAACATTGAACTCCATAGTAAGATTTAAAAAGATAGTCTTGCTGGGAAAAAGTACTTTGTTATGGAAATTTTTTAAAATTCTAATTTAAAAAATGTTGGTGGCAGCTTTGTCTATATAACTGAACTACTGGCAATCTGGTACTTTGGAAAATGATGGAAATATTGATGGAAGGTGAAGTTGATGAATTAGGGGTCATGAATATAATTTTTAATTACAGTTAAAATGGCTCCTGCATGAAACCTAAGTACAATCTCTCCCCAGTCATGGTTTTGCATTTAGAAACCTAACATTATAATATAAATAAATGTCATCCCAGAAATGTTTCATTGTCATTGGTGTTAGAGCTAGGGTTTTAATAACTTTGTTTTAAAAAAATTTCCTCAAATGAATAGGGAGCATTTTGCCAGTTTGATTCCCCTGCCCTGACAAACATAACCACACCTCCCCTTTTATAACTAGCTGCTTGTTTTCCTATATTAATTTTTTTTAAATTTTATTTTGAATTCACCATGCAACTTTCCTTCTACACAAACCTAAGTGCAGAAGTCAGCAGGACCTGAGTTCAAATCTCATCTCAGACACTTGACACTCACTAGCTGTGTGACCTTGGGCAAGTCACTTAACCCAATTGCCTCATCCTGGGTCATCTCCAGTCAACCTGGATTCAGATGACTCTGGAGGAGAAGTGAGGCAGGTGACATGCACAGCCCTCCCTCACTCAAAACAAAGTCAAGTGCAAGTCATGTCATTATTTCTTTGATGGCATGGTCTTCTTTGGCGACGAAGGATGAACACATACACAATAAATCTAAGAAAGTCAAATACGCTTCAATGCATCTTAAAATGCAATTGAAGGTTGTAACCTTAGGTTCTGGAAGTTTAAAGTAAATTAGGCTTAGTTTAAATAGAAAAAATCTGATTAATAAGATGTTAATAAAATAGAAATTGTCAGATATCATTGACATGTATTAAAATAACATCTCACTTGATCAGGGATGTGTTTTTTAATAGGATAATTTCAATCCTCTTGAAAGCAACTCAAACCAGAAAGTAAGCATACAAGGCTTCTAACAAGTCAATGACACATGTAAATGTGTCAATTTAATTTAATTTAGTTATTATTTAATAGAGTTCATATTAAATGAATTACAATAGCTGATATTCAGGAAAACATTATTTAATTCTCAATATAAAGCTGTTATGTTTAATATATTTTTAAGAAGTATGCATTATATTTTAAAAGCAATTTCTGTAGCAATGTCTATATACTTTTATAGAGTTTTCTATTGAAGTTACAAGCGTCACTTATCCAGACAATAAAAGCAAATTTCCATATTTCATAAAAATATTAAAAAACATTTTATTGCTCAATGATCATCAATAAAATTTGACTGTTTCTAATGAAAATCCAACTGGCTGATGCTAGATGACACCTGTATGCCTCAATGGTCATTATTTCCCACCCTACAGAGAAATAGAAATAAATAGACCCTACTAGCTCTGTTACATTGTCATTGATCAAAGTATTAGTCGTCTCAATGAATAAACTAAGCACACCAGGAGTTGAGAGGAAAACAAGATTCCCTTGGATCCCTTACAATCCTGACACAGATAAGGGGAGGCATTAGGCTAATTTAATTCCTAAGAGAATGAAGCAGTTGGCAGCTGTTCCATGTGAGCTCTTGCTGACTTAGTGGGTAAATGAACTTATCCCAGTCCTGATATATTATTTACTTTTTCCCTTCAAACTTAAATATGCAGATATTTGAGCATGATATTGAAGACAAGGCAGGCTTGTTGCTATGGGCATACATAAATTGCTTGTTAAATGAGCAAGCATAGTCCATGTAGGCCCAAAATTCATGTCCAAAAATCAACTATCTCATAGCTTATATAATGAAGGGAAATAGAATGAGAAAGGGAGAAGATGAACTCTTGTTCAAGTTTGCCTAAAGAAAATAAACAAACACACACAGAGAGATACATGTATATATGTACTACATAAATACATACAAATGTGTATATATGCAATACAATGTGTCTATATAATCTATATATACACACATATATACATATGTTTATATATGTTTCTATATACACACATATATGTACATATGTGTATATATGTATATACACATATATATGTTTATACACATATGTGTGTATATACAAATGTGTGTATGTGTATGTATATATATATGTATATATATACACATATAAAATTCATTTAAATTTCTTTTTGACCAGAAATTTTGCTCATATAACAAGATATAACATTAGGCTTTCAAGTAAAAAAAAATGTAAAATGACTTTGTCTATTTCTTGTGAAAGGTTGAAAATAAGGACAACTAAGTCTCAACTCAAGGAAGACCAAGGTGATCCTGTGGAAAAAGAAAGAATATAAATGATTGAAATATTGTTTTCTTAATTTAGGGACAATTGTTTTAATACATTCCATATAAAAGACTTGATTTTATATTCACTATGGTGGCACCTAAAAAAATCAGAATTTGGAAGAATTCTTTAAATGTCAATATATGGAAAATATCAATCAACACACATCTATTAAGATTTACTACATTTATCTAAAACCATTAGCCAACATTATGTGTAATACAGATAAGCTGGAAACCTTTCCTTTAGGATCAGGAGTAAAGCAAGCATGCCCATTAAAATAATACTTATTATTTAATATTGTTCTAGAAGTGCTAGCTACAATAATAAGACAAGAGTAAGAAAATGAAAGGGCAGAGCCAAAATGGTGGAGTAGAAAGATGCACCTACTCTATCTCTCCCCCCATAACCCATGAAATACCTGTAAAAAAATGAACCTAAACAAATTCTACAGCAGGAGAAGCCACAAAATGACAGAGGGAAAGGGGTTTCCAGCCTAAGACAGTCTGGAAGGTGGACAGGAATCACATTGGACTTTGAGCAGGGTGCAATGCAAGCAGGCGTCAGGGGAGGAATACCTGGCAGCAGCTGAGGTTCCCAGATTACTCAACCCACAAATGCAAAAGACAGCTTCAAAGGTCTGTGAGAAAGTGTTTTCACCTGGGTGAGAAGGGAACACAGTCTGGTCCAAGAGACCCAAGGTGGCAGCAGTTGCTGCAGCACAGCGTCCATTTTAGTAGTCTTCCACCTAAAGCCCCTGGGGAAATCAAGTAGCTGATCTGAATCTCAGGCCCAAGTGATGGTCCTCAGGTGAGGAATGTGTGGCATGGTGGAGCTGGAGGTGGTTGTGGAGAGGGAGCCCTACTTGCAGATTCTGGGCAGAAAATTTCTATCACATCAATGTCAGAGCAGAGCACAGCCCAGCCTTGGCCACACAGCATCAGCAAGAACAGGCCTGGAGCAGGCCTAGGGGTCACAATCCCCTGCAGCACCTGGCGGTTCCCAGATTGTTCAACACACAAATGCCAAAGACAGCTTCAAGGATCCTGGGCAAAAAATCCTGCCGTAGCTCCCAGAGTAGAGCAAAGGCCAGTAGAAGAATAAACTCCTGTTCCATGATTGTGCCACCTTGGTGGAACTGAGAACTTACAGGTCCCCAGAGTATATCCTCCCCTTGAACAAAGAACTCAAAAGTCAAGTAATTGACTGGTAAAATGCCCAAAAAGGGAATTAAATAAGACTATAGAAGGCTACTTTCTTGGTGAACAGGTATTTTCTTCCATCCTTTTGAATGAGGAAGAACTATACTTACCATCAGAGGAAGACTTAAAATTCAAGGTTTCTGCATCCAAAACCTCTAAAATAAATATGCAATGGTCTCATGTCATGGAAGAGCTCAGAAAGGATTTTGAAAATCAAGTAAGAGAGATGGAAGAAAAATTGGGAAGAGAAATGACAAGAATGCAAGAAAATCATGAAAAGCAAGTCAACAGCTTGCTAAAGGAGACCAAAAAAATGCTGAAGAAAATAACATCTTCAAAAATTGGCCTACTCAATTGGCAAAAGAGATCCCAAAAGTCAATGAGGAGAAGAAGGCTATAAAAAGCAGAATTAATCAAATGGAAAAGGAGGTTCAAAAGCTTACTGAAGAAAACAGTTCTTTAAAAATTAGAATGAAGCAGATAGAAGCACATGGCTTTATGGAAAACCAAGAAGTTACAAATAAAAACAAAAACAAACTAAAAGAATGAAAAAATAGAAGACAATGTAAAATATCTCATTGGAAAGACAACTGATCTGGAAAATAGATCCAGGAGAGACAATTTAAAAATTATGTGGCTACCTGAAAGCCATGATCAAAAAAACAGTCTTGACATCATCTTTCATGAAATTATAAAGGAAAGCTGCCCTGATATTATAGTACCAGAAGGTAAAATAAATGTTGAAAGAATCCACCAATCACCTCCTACAAAAGATCCCCAAAGAGAACTCCCAGGGATGTTGTAGCCAAATTCCAGAGTTCCCAGGTCAAGGAGAAAATTTTGCAAGCAGCTAGAAAAAAACAATTTGAGTGTTGTGGAAATACAATCAGGATAACACAAGATCTAGCAGCATCTACATTAAAGAATCAAAAGATTGGAATATGATATTGGAGAAGTCAAAGAAATAGGATTAAAACCAAGAATCACCTACCCAGTAAAACTGAGTATAATACTTCAGAGGAAAAAATGAAATAAAGGATTTTCAAGCATTATTGATGAAAAAACCAGAGCTGAATAGAAAATTTGACTTTCAAACGTAAGAATCAAGAGAAGCATGAAAAGTTAAACAGGAAAGAGAAATCATAAGGGACTTACTAAAGTTGTACTGGTTACATTCCTACATGGAAAGATAATATTTGTAATTCTTGAAACTTTTCTCGGTATTTGGGTAGTTGGAGGGATTACACACACACACACACACACACACACACATACTTATATACATACATACATACATACATGCATACATACATACAGTCACAGGGCAAAGTGTGAGCTGAATAAGAAATAATGATACCTAAAAAATAAAATTAAAGTTTTAGAGAGGAATATATTGGGAAGAGAAACGGAGAAATGGAATGGGGCAAATTGTCTCTTATAAAAGAGGCAAGAAAAAGCTTTTCCAGTGGAAGGGAAGATGGGGGCAGTGAGAGGGAAAAAGTTAAACTTACTCTCATCACATTTGGCTTAAAGAAGGAATTACATGTCCACTCATTTTGGTATGACAATCTGTCTTACACTACAGAAAAGTAGGGAAGAAGAGGATAAGTAGGATGGGGGAGATGATAAGTGGGAGGGCAAAATTAGAAGTAAACACTTTTGGCAAGGGAAAAGGTCAAAAGAGAGAAAAAAAATAAATGGGGGCAGGATAAGATGGAGAGAATACAGTTAGTCTTACACAACATGACTACTATGAAAGTCTTTTGCAAAACTACACATATATAGACTATACTGCATTGCTTGCCTTCTCAGTGTGGATGGCTGGGTAGGGAAGAAGGGAGAGAAGTTGAAACTCAGAGTTCTAGGAACCAATGTTGAGAATTGTTTTAGCAAGCAACTGGGAAATTAAGAAATAGAGGTAATGTGGCATAGAAATCTATCTTACCCTACAAGAAAAGAGAGAAGATGGGGAAAAGGGAAGGGAGAGGTGTGATAGAAAGGAGGGCAGATTAGGAGAAGGGGTAATCAGAATGCACAGCATTTTGGGGGGGAGGGGAGAGATGGGGAGAAAATTTGTAAATCAGAATTCTGTGGAAATGAATATTGAAAACTAAAAATAAATAAATAAACATTAAAAAAAGAAAGAAATTGAGGGAATTCAAATGAAACTACCACCCTTTGTAGGTGATATGTATGATATATGATCCTAGAGATCAACTAAAAATCTAGTCTAAATAATTAACAGCTTCAGCACACTTGAAGGATATAAAACAAACCCACATGAGTCATTAATATTTATATATTACACACAAAGTTCAGCTGGAAGATATAGAAAAAGAAATTCCATTTAAAACATTTGCCGACAATATAAAACACTTGAAATCTCCCTGCAAAGACAAACCCGGGAACTGTATGAACAAAATTACAAAAAACAAAAAACCCTTTTCACACAGATAAAGTCATATTTAAAGAACTGGAAAAACATTAATTGCTCATGGGTAGGCCAACCTGATATAATAAAAATGACAATTTTACCTAAATTAATTTACTGATTCATTGCCATACCAACCAAAATACCAAACATATATTTTATAGAGCTAGGAAAAATAACAAAATTCATCTGAAAGAACAAAAGAATATCAAAGGGGACTTATCTTAGGAGTGGGACAGTGGTGAGAGCAAGAGGGAGGGTAGCTTATCCATACCAGTTCTTGACCTGTGTTACAAATTATTAATCATCCAATGATCTGGGACTGCCTAACCAATAGAATGATCAATGTAGTAGATTAGATAGATGATACACAGTGATCAATGACCATAGCAACCTAGTGCTTGGCAAACCCAAAGATTCAAGTTTTTGGGAAAATAAATCACTATTTAACAAAAAAAAAAAATGCTTTGAAAACCAGAGAGAAGTTTGGCAGAAAATAGGCATAGACCAACTTCCACACTTTATGTTAAGATGATGTCAAAATGGATAAATGATTGAGAGCATTATGGAATTTAAAATCAATTATTACTTCCAATTAAAATGTTTTTGTATAAACAAAACCAATTCCACCAAAATTAGAAGAAAAATAGGAAACAAGGGACAAATTTTACAGCAGTTTTTTTCTGATGAATATCTTATTTCTGAATCTTATAGATAACTGAGTCAAATATTTAAAAATATTAGTCATTGTCCAACTAATAAAGTCAAAGCATATGAACAGGTGGTTTTTAGAAGAAGAAACAAAATCTATTTATAGTCATATGGAAAAAAATGCTCTATTTTACTATTGATTAGAGAAATGCAAATTAAAGAAACTGAGAGGTACCACTTCATACTTATCAGATTGGTTAATATGAAAGAAAAGGAAAATAACAAATGTTGGAGAGGATGTGGAGAAAACTGGGATATTAATACACTGTTGGTGAAGTTGTGAACTGATCCAACCATTCTAGATAGCAATCTGGAACTGTGCCCAAAAGACTGTATAACTGTTCTTAACCTTTAACCTAGAAATATGACTGCTAATTCAGTATCCCCAAGGGTCAGAAGAAAAAAAAGAATCTATGTGTGCAAAATATTTATAGCAGCTCTTTTTTTGTGGTAGAGTTAGAATTTAAGGGGATGGCCATCAATTGGGGAATAGTTCGACAAGCTGTGGTATATGGTTGTGATGGAATACTATTGTGCTAAGGGTAGGTAAGTAGCATAGTGGATAGAGTGCCAGGACTGTCATCAGGAAAACTCATCTCCCTGAGCTCAAATCTGGCATCAGACAATTGCTAGTTTTGTGACTGTGGGCATGTTACTTAACCCTGTTTGCCCCAGATTTGTCATCTGTAAAATGAACTAGAGAAGGAAATGACAAACAATTCTGGTATTTTGCCAACAAAATTCCAAATGGGGTCACAGGGTATCAAACACATTTGAAATGACAGAAGAAGAAGAAGAGGAAGAGGAAGAAGAAGAAGAAGAAGAAGAAGAAGAAGAAGAAGAAGAAGAAGAAGAAGGAGAAGGGGAAGAAGAAGAAGAAGAAGAAGGGGAAGAAGAAGAAGAAGAAGAAGAAGAAGAAGAAGAAGAAGAAGAAGAAGAAAGAGGAGGAGGAGGAGAACAACAACAAGAATTTTGCTATAAGAAATGATGAGCACGATGCCTTAAGAAAAACATGGGAAGATTTACATGAACTGATGCAAAGTGATATAAGCACAGCCAGAACAACATTGCACATTGGAAGAGTAATACTGTGCAATGATCAACTGTGAATGGTTTAACTGTTTTCAACAATACAGTGCTGCAAGACAATTCTGTTGGACTTATGAGGGAAAATATTATCCATCCCCAGAAAAATAGTTATGGAGTTTGAATGCAAATGGAAGCATACTTTTAAAAACTATTTGTTACTCTTATTTTTGCTTTTTTCTGATCTGTATTTTCTTTTGTAGCATAACTGATGTGGAAATATTTTGCGTGACTGAACAGGTATAATCTATATAAGATTGTTGTCTCATAGAACAGGGAAGGCCAAGGGGAGATAATTTGGAACTTCAACTTTAAAATAAATGTTGGCACATTTTTGTTCCTAAGTAACGGAAGAAACATAAAAAAATAATAGACCAATAACAGTATTTGATGCTGTAGATACAAAGAAATAAAGGGGAAAAAAAAAAACCCCTTACTTTCAAGTAGCTGGCATGCTGAAGGAACAATCAAACCATAAATAAATAGATACATAACTGACACATGGAGAATAGATGGAAGGTATCCTAGTGGGGAAGGGTACTGGCAAGATTTTTTTTTCTTTTTTTTTTTTTTTGATCTTATGATCATTTTCATAAAAATTACAAATTAAGAAACCCCTCCCAGGGACGAAGGAGCTAGAGGGAGTGGCAATGGAAAGGGAGAGGAAAAAAGAAGGGACTAGGGAGAGAAGTAAGTTTCAGAGAAAGGAAGTAGGAGAGGTTTTCCAGAAGGGGCAGAAGACTTTTCCAAGCACCTTCTTTTCCTTTCAAATACCTATTATTATTCACCCAGAGAGGAAGACTAGTCCTGAGAGAGTTAAGTGGCCACTGGCAGGGGCCTGGAATGTTAATCAAATGAACTGGGGAGGGGGAAGAGGCTTCATTTTTCAATGCCCATCAAAGTTTTGCCCCTCCTCACAAAAGGGGAAGGGGACCCAAACCTTTTGTGCCCACCCTAATACCAGCAGGACACTCAGCCCCACGCCTTGTTCTTTGAGTCCTAGGGAACTAGGGCTGCCTCAGCTGCATGGGACAACTGAAGGCAAGGAGACCAGGGTTAAAAGAGAGGAGAAGATCATCAGGGGAGATGGCCACCATAGTTCTCATTAGGAAAAGCTGAAATAGTAGCCTCTAGTTTCAGGTCAGTGTCCACATAAGTCTGTAGCAGGTTTGGTGGTGCAGTGAACCAACAGCTTAATCAACACTCCCTTGCCCACTCCCTGCCAGTTCCTAGCATCTGAACCCCTCAGTGTTACTCCAGATACTACCTGAAAGGGATTCTCAAAATGGTTGAGTGCCCAATGTCAGGCAGATCCAAATCCAGAAATGGGGTAAGGGGTTACATGCAGGAAGATGGGGGAATGCAGTGCTCAGATGACCTGCTTCTCAGGGGAAAGCTTCAGGTTGGGGGGCGTTGGAGTCTGGGCACCTACCTGCTGGGTTAGTAGTGCTTATGATGCTTCTGGCCCAGCAGGACCAGTGCCACTACCAGGAGGAGGATGCTCAGGACTGAGAATCCAGTGATGATGGCAGTAACTAAACCCTGGGGCAGAGCCCCACTGGCTAGTGGTGCTATGGGAGAGGTAGTAATGTTTTCATACCCGGTGTAGCCAGTATTCTGGGCCATAGCTGGCTGGGGGTTCAGTAGGTTCAGGCTCAGTGTCAAGCACAGACTCAGGGCAGGGTTGCTTGCCAAACCAGGCCTAACTCTGGTGGCTACTGAATCTCAGGCTAATGTGAAGGGGAAAAGAGGAGGGAAGAAGGGAGAGAGCTCAAGGCCCAGGAGGAGAAGGGGGAAAGAATTTTTTTTTGAGGGAGTAAGATGGAACTGTGAAAGGAGTACTTTTTGTGTTAGGAACATCATGTATGCCAGTATGACTAGTATGGTACAACGTGTGGAAGTGAGTAATATGTAAGAAGGCTTGAAAAGGGCCAGGTTGTGAAAAGCTTTTTTTTTTTTTTTTTTACACAATCATATAATTTATTTATTTTCAGTTTTCAACATTCACTTCCACAAGATTTTGAATTCCAAATTTCTCCCTATCTCTCCCTTTCCCCCACCCTAGGACAGTGTGCACCCCAACCACCCCTTTCCCCAAGCATCCCTTCTATATCCCCCCTTCTCCCATAGCCCTCTCATCTATTTTTCTGTAGGTCAAGATAGATTTCTATACCCCATTCCCTGTATATTTGTTTTTAAGACTTTGAGTTCCACATTCTCTCTCTTTCTCCCTCCCCATCCACCCTCATCAAGAAAGCAAAGAATTCCATATAGGTCATACATGTGTAACCATGCAAAACACTTCCACAGCAGTCATGTGAAAGACTAACCACATTTCCCTCTATCTTGTACAGTCCTCCATTTATTCCATTCTCTCCCTTGACCTGTTGCCCCACAATAGTGTTTGCTTTTCTCATTACTCCTCCCAATCTGCCTTCCTTCTATTATCTTCCCTCTCCTAATCCACTTCCTCCTGCCTTGCTGCATGGTAAAATAGATTTCCATATCAATTGAATGTGTGTTATTACTTGTTTAAGACAATTCTGATGAGAATAAGGGTCACTTATTCCTTTTACCTCCCCCTTCTTTCCTTGCATTGTAAAAGCTTTCTTGACTCTTTTATGTGAGATATTTTACTACATTCCACCTCTCCTTTTCTCTTTCTCCCAGTACTTTGCTCTAAACACCTAATTTTATTTGTTAGATATCCTGCCTTCAAATTCAGCTTACCCTGTGCCCTCTACCTGTCTATCTATCTATCAATCTATTTTCTATCTATTCATATACACACAAACATATATACATACATATAATCACACATATACAATACAAGTACATATGCGTGTATATATGTATGCCTGTTTATATTCCCTCTAACTCCTGTAACACTGAGAAAGGTCTCATAAATTACAGATATCATCCTTCCAAATAAGAATGCAGACAGTTGAACTTTTATGAGTCCCTTATGGCTTCTCTTTTCTGTTTACCTTTTCATGCTTCTCATGATTCTTTTTTTTTTTAATTTTAATTAAATTTATTTATTTAACTTTTAACATTCATTTTCACAAAATTTTGGGTTACAAATTTTCTCCCCTTTTATCCCCTCCCCCCCCAAACACCAAGCATTCTAACTACCCCTATGACCAATCTGCTCTCTCTTCTATCATCTCTCTCTGCCCTTGTCTCTGTCTTCTCTTTTGTCCTGTAGGGCCAGATAGCTTTCTATACCTCTTTACCTGTATTTCTTACTTCCTAGTGGTAAGAACATTACTCGACAGTTGATCCTAACACTTTGAGTTCCAACTTCTTTACCTCCCTCCCTTTCCACCCCTTCCCTTTGGAAGGCAAACAATTCAATATAGACCAAATCTGTGTAGTTTTGCAAATGACTTCCATAATAGTTGTGTTGTATAGGACTAACTATATTTCCCTCCATCCTATCCTGTCCCCCATTACTTCTATTCTCTTTTGATCCTATCCCTCCCCATGAGTGTCGACCTCGAATTGCCTCTCCTCCCCATGCCCTCCCTTCTATCATCCCCCCCACCCTGCTTGTCCCCTTATCCCCCACTTTCCTGTATTGTGAGATAGGTTTTCCTACCAAAATGAGTGTGCATTTTATTCTTGCCTTTAGTGGAATGTGATGAGAGTAGACTTCATGTTTTTCTCTCACCTCCCCTCATTATCCCTCCACTAATGAGTCTTTTGCTTGCCTCTTTTATGAGATAATTTGCTCCATTCAATTTCTCCCTTTCTCCTCCAAATATATTTCTCTCTCACTCCTTGATTTCATTTTTTTTAAAGATATGATCCCCTCCTCTTCAATTCACTCTGTGCACTCTGTCTCTATGTATGTGTGTGTGCATGTGTGTGTGTGTGTACTCCCACCCAGTACCCAGATACTGAAATGTTTCAAGAGTTACAAATATTGTCTTTCCATGTAGGAATGTAAACAGTTCAGCTTTAGTAAGTCCCTTATGACTTCTCTTTGCTGTTCACCTTTTCATGGTTCTCTTCATTCTTGTGTTTGAAAGTCAAATTTTCTTTTCAGCTCTGGTCTTTTCATCAAGAATACTTGAAAATCCTCTATTTCATTGAAAGACCAATTTTTCCTCTGAAGTATTATACTCAGTTTGGCTGGGTAGGTGATTCTTGGTTTTAGTCCTAGTTCCTTTGACTTCTGGAATATCCTATTCCATGCCCTTCAATCCCTTAATGTAGAGGCTGCTAGATCTTGTGTTATCCTGATTGTATTTCCACAATACTTGAATTGTTTCTTTCTAGCTGCTTGCAATATTTTCTCCTTGACCTGGGAACTCTGGAATTTGGCCACAATGTTCCTAAGAGTTTCTCTTTTTGGATCTCTTTCGGGCGGTGTTCTGTGGATTCCTTGAATATTTGTTTTGCCCTCTGGTTCTAGAATCTCAGGGCAGTTTTCCTTGATAATTTCATGAAAGATGATGTCTAGGCTCTTCTTTTGATCATGGCTTTCAGGTAGTCCCATAATTTTTAAATTGTCTCTCCTGGATCTATTTCCCAGGTCAGTTGTTTTTCCAATGAGATATTTCACATTATCTTCCATTTTTCCATTCTTCTGTCTTTGTTCTGTGATTTCTTGGTTTTGAAAAAAGTCATTAGCCTCCATCTGTGCCATTCTAATTTTGAAAGAACTATTTTTCTTCAGTGAGCTTTTGGATCTCCTTTTCCATTTGGCTAATTCTGCTTTTGAAAGCATTGTTCTCCTCACTGGCTTTTTGAACCTCTTTTGCCAATTGAGTTAGGCTAGTTTTCAAGGTGTTATTTTCTTCAACATTTTTTTGGGTCTCCTTTAGCAGGGAGCTGATCTGCTTTTCATGCTTTTCTTTCATCTCTCTCATTTCTCTTCCCAGTTTTTCCTCCACCTCTCTAACTTGATTTTCAAAATTCCTTTTGAGCTCTTCCATGGACTGAGCCCATTGGGTGGGCTGGGACACAGAAGTCTTGATTTCTGTGTCTTTGCCTGGTGGTAAGCATTGTTCTTCCTCATCAGAAAGGAAGGGATGAAATGCCTGTTCTCCAAGAAAGTAGCCTTCTATATTCTTATTCCTTTTCCCTTTTCTGGGCATTTTCCCAGCCAGTGACTTGACCTCTGAATATTCTCCTCACACCCACCTCACCTCCTGATCCTCCCAGCCAAAGTTTGGGGTGTGAGATTCAAATGCTGCTTCCAGCCTCAGGACTTTGGGTGGGGGCAGGGCTGCTATTCAGTGTGAGATTAAGTTCAGGTGGTCAGGTCGGGGCAGGGCCGCCTCTCAGGCTCAGTTCCCTCAGGGGGTTTATGCACAGACCTTCAACAATGGATCCAGGCTCCTGCCCGCCACGGGGAGCCCTGGTCTGCCGCCGCCTCTCAGCTTCTACCTCCCGGGGGAGCCTGAATTATGGGGGCACACCACTCCCCTCTCTACCCACCAAAGAGACTCTCTCACCAACCCCCGTTACCTGTGGGTGGAGGGACTTGTGCGGCTGTTGGAGATCCCTTCCCTGAAGCCTGCTCAGATCTGTATCTCTCGGTGCTGCGGCTGCGGCCACAGCAGGTCTGGGCTGGGCTCCGGACCTTTTGCGAGAGGTTTGCACGTCCCTCTGTGGGTGGAGGGACCTGCATGGCTGCTGGAGGTCCTGTCCCTGAAGCCCACTCAGATCTTTTCCTCTCAGTGCTGCAGCCACGGCAGGGCTGCACTCAGCTCCCAGTCCCGGCGCCCAGTCAGCAGCGCGAAGGACCCCCCACGAGAGTTTTGCAGGTCTCTCCAGAACAGAAATGTCCCTCACTCCAATATTCTGTGGCCTCTGGGTGCAGAATTCGCCGTGAGTTATTTCCCTGTAGCCGTTCTATGGGTTGTCGCTTCTCATGATTCTTGCATTTGAAAGTCAAGTTTCCTATTCATCTCTGGTCTTTTTAATAAGAATGCTTGGAAGTTCTCTATTTCAGAAGTATTATGCTGAATAGATGATATTCCAAGTTCTCCAATCTCGTAATGCAGAAGTTGCTAAATACTGTATTATCCTGAGTATTTTCACAGTACTTGAATTGTTTCTTTCTGGCTGCTTGCAATGTTTTCTTCTTGAACTGGGAACTCTGGAATTTGGCTGCAATGTTCCTAGGAGTTTTTTGGGGGGAATATTTTTCAAGAGGTAATCAGTGCATTCTTTGCATTTCTATTTTCTCATCTGGTTCTAGAATCTCAGGGCAGTTTTCCTTGATAATTACTTGACAGATGATTTATAGGTTCTTTTTTTGATTATGATTTTCAGGTAGACCAATACTTTTCAAATTATCTCTTCTGGGTCTATTTTCCAGAACAGTTGTTTTTCTAATGAGATATTTCACACTGTCTTCTATTTTTTCATTCTTTCGGTTTTGTTTTATAATTTCTTGATTTCTCATAAAGTCACTAGCTTCCATTTGTCTCATTCTAATTTTGAAAGAATTATTTTCTTCAGTGAGATTTTTGGCCTCCTTTTCCATTTGGCCAATTCTGCTTTTTAAGACATTCTTCTCCTCAGTCTTTGGACATGTTTTGCCATTTGGGCTAATCTATTTTTAAAGGTGTTATTTTCTTCAGATTTTTTTAGATCTCCTTTAACAAGTTCTTAACTCATTTTTACATGATTTTCTTGCATTACTCTCATTTCTTTTCTCAATTTTTCCTCCACTTCTCTTATTTGGTTTTCAAAATCCTTTTTTGAGCTCTTCCATGGCCTGAGACCATTCCATATTTTTTTGTTGGGAGTTTTGGATATGGGAGCTTTGACCTTGCTGTCTTCCTCTGGCTTTGATATTTCTCTGGTTGTATGCTCTGATTTTCCTCATCATAAGAAAATACATTTTTGTGAAGAAAGCAACTGCTATAGTCTTATTTTGCTCCACCTTTGGTCAATTTCTCCACCAATTCCTTAACCTCTGAGTTCCTTGTTAAGTGGAGGGAGCACTGCCCCAAGTTTCAGGGCAGTTGTGCAGCTTCTTTCAAAGACATCTTTAGGGACCTGTAAATTTTCAGCTCCTCTAAAGCGGTATGATCAAAGGAGAAATATTTATACCTCTACTGAACTGTACTCTGGTCTGTGAGCAAACACAAGCACTCTTTTCTGCCCTGGATCTATGAGTAAGATTCTCTGTTCACAGCAGCCACCAGCTCCTCTATGCCAGTACTCCTCCGTGCCCCCAGACCACCACCTTGATTAGGGTCAACAGTTTGATTCCTCTGCCCTCTGCAGACCCAGAGCTCTGAAAGCAGCTGCTGCTGCAGCAGAGGCTACCACTGACCTTGCGCTGGGCCTGAGGCTGGGGCAGGATAGTATTCCACTCTCATCCAGGGGAGACAGATTTCACACTAACTTTTGAAGCTGTCTTTTAAAAAGTTTTATATAACAAATAGAGTAGTTAATTACTTTGACAACTGTGTGGAGGATTGATTAAAATGGGAAGAGTTAGGGGTAGAGAGTCTAATTAGAAGGCTAAGAAGGAGGTGATGAAGAATGAATGTGGGTGATGGTTGTTTGAGTGGAGAGAAGAGAACATGCACCTGATAGACTATGAAATGGAAACAGGAAGATTTGACAATTGATTGCTTATGTGGGGTGAGTAAGAGTAAAGAGTCAAGAGTGACACTGATGAAAAACTGAGTGACTTGAAGGATGGTGGTCTCCTCAAAAGAAATAAGTTAAGAAGAGGTATGGACTCAAAGCAGAAAAATAATTTGAAATTTCTGTTATACATCCTGCTTTAAATATCCGATAAGACTATAGCTCAGGAGAGAGACTCGGGGTAGATATATAGATCTGCAAATAAACTGCATAGGCATTGTATTTGAATATAATGGATTTAATGAGATCTCCAAGTACAATAGCAGGGAAAAAAAGAGAAGAGAGCTTAGAATTTACAGTTAGTAGATGTGATAAGGATAAAGTTCTAGCAAGAGAGAGTAGTGTCAAGAAAATCCACAGAGGAGAGGAGATTTAGGAGTAGCATGTGGTGAACGCTGTCAAATATTCCAAAAATATGAGCTAAATGATGAGAATGGAATCAAGATTATAGACTTTTTAGAATAGAGAAGAGAGCTTGGAGAGCCAAAAGTGTAGTCTCTCTATACATTTATCCATCCATCTATCTATCCTTCCATATATCTATCCTTCCATCTATCTATCTATCTATTTATCTATCTATCTATCTATCTATCTATCTATCTATCTATCTATCTATCATCTATCTATCTATCTATCTATCTATCATCATCATCATCACCATCATCATCATCATCTTCCTTCTAGGGCTTTAGCTGGGGATGACATAAATTAGTCAGGTTTCTTTAAATAAAGGACACTTGTGAATGAAGAAATCAATAAATATGGAAAGACTGAAGATTAGAGAAAGTGAGGGCATTGAAAAGAACATTTGGAATCAGAGGACATAGGTTCAAATACTAACTCTAACTTATGTGTCCTTTGGCAAGTCAATTTACTCCTTTGTCCTTAGTATATTTCTCTGTAAAATTAAGAATTTGGATCATTTCCTCATGAATTTAATAATACGTTATGTGTACTTTCAGATAGATGTTGAGTCTAATATTTATTATTTCTGCATTAATGTGTACATATAATAAACTTTTCCTGACAGTCTTTATTTCTGGAATTTCCTCAAATTTCTAATGTAGTCCTATCATTTTCATTCTTTTATCAACAAACTAATTAGTTTTAATTCTTTATCTATACCTCAAAAAGCCTTTCACAAGGACCAAATCATTGCATGTTGATACTAAGTTTAATCTTGAGTAATATAATTCATGATGGAATATTCTATTGATTATTTTTATTTAACATGATTGAGATCAACCAAATTGAGTTGCTAGATATTTTATTTTTTGATCTTATTAAGAGATGTATTTAAGACTTTTAATTGAAACTACATTTGAAGAAAAATTTTGTTAGGTATAAATCAGGAAATAAAGCCATGTTTAATTTCTGTCTGAATGATTACTTTAATATTCCTCTGTGTTCAGAGTGACAACCTTTCATTTCATATTATATTAATTAAATAGCATGTCAAACTTTGAAAAGTTTCCCATTTATTATAGCAGATCTTAAAGGAAACTTAGGACTATTATAAATCATTATTTTCAAAACATATTAATTCAACTATAGGCTAACCACCCCACTCTAACATATCTCCAGTCAGACTTGGCCAAAATCAGTATGTAATCAGAGATCTCTTTCTGTGTCTCTGTCTCTCTCTCCCTCTCTCCCTCCCTCCTCTCTCTGTCTCTCTATCTCTGTCTTACACACGTGTGCACACACACATACACACACACACACACACACACACACAGACCAAAGAAAGATTCTTCTTGTAGATTTATGGCTTAAATTCAGCTAAATGGAACCAATGATGTTCAGATCAATAAGGTCAATGTAAATGGAGTGTATACATGGTGATATGGGAATGCAAAATTTAGTTACAGTAATATTGAGTTGTCGTTTTTCAATTCTAAAATTTTAATTGACTGGCAACTAACTCTAATTAATTCTTAGTTTCCCCAGATAAAGTCACTTGTCCAATCAAAATTGATGTAGTCATGCAATCAGCTAGATGACAAAGTGGATAAAGTGCTCGGCCTAGAGATCATAGATCGCTTCAGACATAAACTAGGTGCGAGATCTTGGCAAGTCACTTTACCACTTTTTGCCTTAGTTTCTTCAACATTAAAATGGGGATGATGACAACCTATATCTCGATGACTTGTGAGGATCAAATGAAAAAAATATAGTTGTAAGGTGCTTGACATAGTGCCCAGCACATAGTAGATGCTATACAAATTCTGTGATTATTTATGTAATGATGATGTATTTCTGGACTTACATAATATCATACTTGTGAGATGCAATACATATTTTAAGTATTTTATCTCATTAAGTTAAGAAATGGAGACATAGGGTGGTAAAAGAGACCTGAATCGGAATGCATATATTCAAGTAAGAATTCCATGGTTACTTTGGTCACTTCTTTATCTTATGCCCCCTTGTACCATGTCTTATGCTAAAATGCTACAAATCCTCTGCTTTGGAGAGCACACAAGGAGAGACAGGAGGGATAAGGGAAATGCTTTTACATCACTGAAGAAATGCTTTAAGTATCAGCAGATACTTAAAAGGTAAAAAATAATTTAGGAATATGATCACTACCATTTATGTAGAAAAAGAACTGAATTTATCCAACTTGCCTTTACTTTAGATAGAAAAACTAGGATCAATAGGCATAATTGATCTACTTTGATCTTTAAGCTCAATATAGAAAAGAATTTTTTAACAATCAAAGTTGTCCATAATAGCTCTTCAACTGCAGATGATTAAACACTGGCTAGATGACCAATTATTAAAGAATGTTGGAAAGTTTTCATCATTAAAGATGCAGTTGAACTAGTTGGAATAATGTCCCATCTAACCTAAGGTTTATGGTTCTAATCTGCCTTTAAATTAATCAAGTGTTCAAATAAATCTCCTGCCCATGCAAAATGTCAGGAAAAGGTAAAACTGGAATATAAAAAATGGCAGACTCATCACAGGAGAAATAAGAAACTAGGGTGAACAGAGAGAAAATAGTTCATTGGATAATGGGATAGTTTGAGTACTTTTCCCCTCTGTGGTTGGAGTTGTATTAGTACTGTGGTTTGAGACAGTAGAGAAAAATATTATATACATACATACACACACACACACACACACACACACACATATATATATATAAACTCTATTGAGAAGAATAAATCTTTTGAAATATTAGGTCTTTTGCTGTACTCACAGCTGGAATACATTTCCAGCAACAGCAATTATTGGAAATTGAATACCTGTTAAGATCATGGCACGCTGGATTGTCAAGGTAACATTGTCTCCAGTGTCCATAATGTTGGTTAATCTTATAGGACTGATAGCTTTATAATGAAATTCTTTTGGTACTTCACTAATTAAATTCCCTAGAACAAGACCCAAGATAGACTGTCCTATACCAAATTCTGCTCTACTGAAAATTTAGTTACAATGGAGTTTCACTGTAAATGCTGTCTTAGAATCCTTAATGAAATTTTAATACACAGAAAATATGTATTTTCATTCATTTTTAAAAAAGCAGGTCTGTGCCTCATTGTAGGGAGACAGAAACACATATATTAGGTAATACACTGGGAAGATTAGGTTTGTGTAGATCAGAGAAGAAAATATTTGATGAAGCACAAAAATCCCTTTTAAAGAATATTTAGTTGCTAGTTCTCTCCAAATTTAACGTAGTTATTTTGTTTTTGTCTTAGATGTGGGAGAAGTGTTAAGGAGGTGTGTATGTGTATGTAGGTGGTTTGAATTCTGTTTCAGGCATTTGGTGTGATACTCTACATAAGTAAAGCAATCTCTGAATATTGGTTTCTTTTCATCTGCAAAATAGGGTTTAATAATAGTATATAATTGTAAAGATCAAATGAGCCAGTGTATGTCAAGCATTCCCGAAATAATAAAATACTACATAAATTTATCCCTTCATTGATAAGAAGCAAGTTCATATATATGACAAAAGATTTATTGCAGCACTTTTGTGATAATAAAGTATTAGAAATAAAGAAGATGCCTATCTAAACAAATGGTGGTATATGAATGTAACAGAATATTACCATGCTATAAGAAATTATATATGCGATGAATACAGAGAAGCATGAAAAGGTCTACATAAAATTATGCAGAGTGAAATAATCAGAGTCAAGAAAACAATACACACCACAAATCCAACAATGTAAATGGAAAGGACTATACAACAAAAAAATCAAAATCGAACATAACAAAGTTTTAAAGCTCAAGTATGACTCAAATGAGGCCATATTAGATAATACCCTCAATCCACAATTTTATGGATATGGGAGGTGTTTACATTACACATGTTCTCAAACTTCTTCAGTGGATTCATTAGTTAATTTTGATGATTCTTTTACTCTCTTTTCTCTCTTTTTTATTATTTTAAAATAATATTATTTGTTTATGAGTTGATGCTGAGAGGATCTGAGGGAGGGATACTGGGGATAGAATTGTGATAATGTAAAAAACAGAAGACATCAACATAAATCTATTTTGAAAATGTATATTATATTTATTGGATCAATCTTTGTATTTTCATTATTAATGAAACCAGAAAAAAGTAGTTGCAGCTAAATGGAATGTCTCATAGACATCATTTTACAGGCAAAGAAAAAAGTTGGCAGAATTGATATTATCATAAGTTAAAAGGGAAAAAGAAATGTAATTTCATGGGACATTTGGTAATCTGATATTGCAGAGCTCATGATTAGCATTTGCACAAAAATTGTCATGAAAATAATTGTACCTTATGTAGCAATACTGCTTTCAAAAGGTTAAGACCAAGAATAATTATTTGAAAATTTTGATAAGACCCTCCAAAGCAAATCAACTACACTTCAATGATTTGTGACCTCTATGTAAAAATAGGACTAAATGAAGATGGAGAGAAATATATGGAAATGATGCATGAGAAATAAGAAGCAAGAGAAATTGAAGATTATGTAGTAGTTGCATGCTTATACACAAACATATACTTACATAAATACACACATGCACACATACATTCATACACACATGCATATATATATATATATATTCCCTTCAGGAAAAAGAGTGTTAGCTAAGCATATAAAGCACTATGAAACACCACAAAAATGAAATTGTCTATATTTAAGAAGCAGAAAGTAGACTTATTGATTTTAAAATGACTCCTGAATGGATTATCAGTACAGTCAAACCATAGATTTCTTAAAAATCAGAATCAGTATAAAGCTAAAAAGAAAGAATACTAAAAAGATATGGCATACACTTAAGGGAAAACCCCTCAAATCCTGATGTATTTTAAAAAAGTTATTGTTAGTCCAAAAATGAAAAATTTATAGCAATAATAATGATGACATGAAATATAAAATTTTATATAGAAGTATAACCACCATAAATATGTTGCCACAATTTGGAGATGAAAAGAGCCTAAAATATAACTTATTCAGCAAACAATTGAATTATTTGCCCAAAAGGGAGAGATGGTGACCAAAGTGAATACCACTTTAGAATATAAACTCATTTGTCAAATTTGGTAAAAAGGCATGATGGAAGATTAGGATAAATGACAACTTCAGAAATAAAGGGAAGCAGTAATAGATAAACATTTGAACAGAAAGCTTGGTAAAAATACCCAACCAACCAAAATTATCTCAAGATAGGTAAGGATAAAAATTGAAGGACGATATTTTAAAAAATATAATAACTGTGACAATATTTATAACAAGTTTAGCGTTTTCAAATTCCTGACATATAGTAATCTCCAGGATTTGGGAATAAAAAATTAGAATTCCCATGAATTCTTGGGGATTTCTCAAATCATGTTATTCTCTATTTGTCATAATATTTTATTTTTGTGTTTTAAGTAATAATGAGTGACCATAATAATAGTGAAGCATTTTTCTGCTGTTATATTAAAAGTTTTAGAAATTTCTGTTAAAAATATTGTGGCAGTTATTTAGAATATATCTGATAATAAGATAAACAACTTCCTTTATGTTTTTTAAATTATTTCCAACATTGTTCGTGCTCTTCACTTAGTATCATGGATAACTGAGTTTCAACTTAACAGACTAAAAAAAAATAATAATTCTTGCCAGGCCTAGAGGCCTGAGGGCGACCCGAGTCTTACCTTACCTCTATCGGAGGTCTTCGGCTGGCCAAACCGGATGCTCGTATGAGAGTAAGGATGTTCCAGAGTCGAACAAGGGTTGAGCTTTATTTCAGGGTCTAGTTACAAGTGCAGGGGAATTCTTCCTTAGGAGGGAGAGAGAAAGATCTCCCAAGGAGGCAAGATCTTACAATAAGAGACTGGAAGTAGAAGTATAAGTGGGGAGAGAGGGGGAGGGGAGAGAAGAAAGAGGAAAAGCGGAGCCTTGTGTCCTCACACGTGGCCCCTCCGCCCAAGAGCGCTTTCAGGCTTTCCTGATCCTACTTAAGCTCTCCAGCCGTATAGTTTGCATCTGAATACCGTGCTGTTAGATAACAATAGTGTGCCCAGATCCGGGACAATCTCGAGGGTGGGGAGAGCTCTCTCCCATCACGTTTCTCACGGGAAGAGGCGGAAATACACGAGATAGCTCGGTTCACCTCGATTCCCAGTCGTTTTCCTGGGGGGTCTCGTGAGAACTCTAAGATTTAGAAGTTCCCACCTTTACCCGCCCGAGACTGTCCACATGGAATTGAGCTTCCATCCCCAGCAAATTCTGGGGCAGCTAAGTTACAAAGTGGATAGAGCACCAGCCCAGGATGATCTGAGTTCAAATCCAACCTTGGACCCTTAATTGCTGTACCCAATTGTCTCTCCCTTCTCCCCACAAAAGTCGAAGAAATAATATTAATTTTAATATATTTACAAAGAGCTGTAGTCTATACTGAATATTCAAATACTGGAAAATTCTAGCAAAAATTATTGTGTTGAAATAAAGTAACATTCATATCTCTTCACAAAGTTCACACAGAATCACAAGTTAAAATATAAATTTAAAGATTGATTTTGCTTCCAAAATTAGTTATTTCTTGAAACACTACTCATAAGCTTTTCATAAAGCATACCGTATTTATGAATTTATTAATATTTATTTTATTTGGAAGAATGTCTCACAGCTAGCAGAGAAGCCATGAACATGGTAGGAGGAGTAATGGTTAGACTGCAACTGCTTTTCTCCTCTGGACTCCTGTTTTACAGGAGGCACTGGTGTTTTTGTTTTTCTTTTTTGATTGTTTGTTTGTTTGTTTGTTTTTCAGATGCCAGCCTCTATCTGGCGACACTGACTACATAGGAGGGCTGCCAGCAGGTGTTGTAGCACAATTTTATTCTGGATTCAGGCAGACAGAACGACAGGAATGGAGCATAATAAGGCATTAAAGAAACTACTTTACTTTGTTCTATTCTAGTCTTCTCAAAAGGAGTTGCTAATAATGGGAGCACCAACTCCTATAGCATTCCCTAATCACCCTTCTAGCAGTGACTGGCAAAAAGGGGAGGCAGTTACCCCTACATCTAAATGGGTCTGTTGCGACAGGCGCAGCATTACAGCTTATGCATTCCACTAAATCCCCTCAATCCTCAATGGGGACAAGTTGAGGCAAACACAGATTACTCCCAAGCCTTGATAACAGTCGATCAAAGCAAGTACATACATTCCTCTGCACATTACCCAAATCCCAAATCCCTATGGGTTCCCCACTTACTTCCCAGTGCCACTTTATTTATAGGGTAACAAAGAAGGCATATTGCCAGCAGAAGCTTCACAGGTTACCTTTAGCAATATTGTCACAGCACAAGCGTGGTAAAAATCACATTATGCCAACCCCCCCATCTCACTACGCAGATGTGATAGGATTGTTTATAAGTCTTGAGCTTGGGAAAGATTATCTAACCCCTAGCAACTAGAGATTGTTATGGACTTGAATCCTGAGAACTAAACTCTAAGAAACAATGATAAAATCTTCCCTACCTACAACTCCTCTCCTACTTCCTGAAACTTATGACACTAAACTTTGACAGCATGTTAGCATTTTCTTTTTTTTCAACTTGATGTCGGTGATTCTACTGAACACATGCTGTTTTGATGTTGTCAATATTTCATTCTGGCAGAACAATTATAATCCCTTTTCCTCATTTCTCTACTGACTTTTAACTAGGATTTGTGATCCAGAAACAGATTTCCTGAGAAATGCTGGGAAGAAATTCTGACATGGAAACTATTTTTTTTTTTTTTTTTACTATCAGTCACAATATGGCTGCCTCACTTCGACTACAATATCAAAATTCTGATCATGCAAATAAAAGAGATTAAAATGGCATGAAAGAAATAAAAGAAAGAAAATGAGGACAGATTGAACTGAGTGAAGACAGAAGAAAGACCTGACAGAGGAAACACAGTTTTGGGGGTATTGAGATGTTGACTTACAAAGTATCTGAGTGAGGTAGAGATGCCAAAAGTATAGAAAGTATCTCAGGTTTTACAATACTGAATAAAAATATGACTAAGAGAACGTCACTACTATCAGCCTATGTTTCTTGTTTCCTTGTTATACGTTTTTAAAAATAAGTTCTTGTTATTATCATGTGGGTAACGTTTGTGACAAATTTATCTTTCATGCTCTGAAAGCTTATGGTTCCTCTTCTCAAGTCTGCCATTTATGCTAAAGAGTTCTCCATTGGATTTTCAAACAAAATCTAATTTTGGAGAGGATACAAAAGAAAAATTGAAAGTATATACACATACCTACATATACCAATAGTATTTATTTCCACTATATGTACACATTTATATCATTTGTCTTTCTCTCTATTTCTCCATCTATCTGTGCTTTCCGTTTCATTGATTTTCTTCTCTGTTGTATGTACACTTCCTTTTCACACAAAACTCTGAGTGGTGAGGTTTAGGCATTTTGCCATTTCTGACCATTTGAAAGAGACTCACCTCTGAGCAGAAAAAAAAAATCGGGAGAGACATTGAGGCACATTTAAACACATCTAAAATTAATTATCTAACTTAATTGGAGGTTGACCCTTGAAGATGATGAGCAATATAGGAGATACTTAAACAAATGAAGTTGTAACCTGGAAGTAATTAGCTGGGGCAATTCCATAACTGAAAAAATGCTTTTAGTTAGAAGTGTCCTAGGCTATACATTTAAATGTAGGGCTTTAAATCAAGTAGTTGATGGAATTTTATACTTTGAATGAGAATATCTTAAAAACAAAGTTCTATGTATCATGGATCCAAAGTAAATTATTACCCAAAGAATTCTCTATTGTAACTTCTTTGATCCTGCAACTACATATTTTAAAAACTTTGGCAATCCTAACTCTTAACACTGGCTTAAGCCCAGTGACATCATGAGCAGTTCTGAAAGAAGAATTTAAATAAGTTCAGCTTTTAAGTGTCATTTATTTAGCTGACCATCTTAGTATTTTAGTTCAATACAAGCTTTTCAAAAATATGTCGTAGAAAAGTAACACATAAACACACATACAACTTCTAAGAAGTAAATTTGAAAATTCTACACACAATACATTGAAAAAAACAAGGATAACTTTATAATCATCAGTCTCTTTACAGAATTTGTTCCTTCACTATATGAGACTTAAGAAAATTTCACGCAAGTTTCTATTCAAAAATCCTACAGAAAGCAGAAAGAAGATGAATGCATTGCATACATAATGAATTGACATTTTTATTAAGATTTAAATTTATTTATTTTGTTTTGAACATTCATTTCCACAAGATTTTGAGTCTCAAATTTTCTTCACATCTTTCTCCACCCCCACCGAGATGGTACACATTTTGATTATCCCTTCCCCTAGTCTGCCTTCCATTTTATCATGCCGCCCTCTCATCCCCTTCTCCTTTACTTTCTTGAAGGGCAAGAGAGATTTCTATACCCCATTGACTGTATATCTTATTTCCTAGGAGCATGAGAAACAATTTGTTAACCTTTGGTTTTAAAACTTTTGGGTTCCAAATTTTCTCTCTTCTTCCCTTCCCATCCACCCCTACTGAGAAGGCAAGCAATTCAATTTAGATTTTACATGTATAGTTATGTGAAAGACTATATTTTGCTCCATTCTATCCCTCCCCTCAATTATTCTCTTTTCTCCTTTGACCCTGTATCTTTTCTAAAGTATTTGATTATTAGTAGTCCTTTCCTAATGTGTCCTCCCTTCTATCATTCACCTTTATCCCCTTCCCCCCTATTTTCCCGTAGTGCAAGATACCTGATTGAGTGTGTATATTAGTCCACCCTTAAGCCAAATCAGATGACAGTAAGGTTGACTCATTCCTTCTCACCTCTTACCTCTTCCCTTCCATTGTAAAATCTTTTTCTTCCCTCTTTTATGTGAGATAATTTACACCATTCTATCACTCCCTTTCTCCTCCCAATATATTTCTCTCACCCCTTATTTTTTTAGATATCGTCCTTTCATATTCAACTTACCCTGTGCCATCTATCTATCTATCTATCTTTTTATCTATCTATCTGATGTATTTACTTCCTCTGACTATCCAAATACTGAGAAAGATCTGATGAATTACAAATATCATTTTTTCCATGTAGGAATGTAAGCAGTTAAACTTCAATGAGTTCTTTATGGGTTCTTTTTCCTGTTTATCTTTTCATGAATGGCAGTTAGGTGGTGCAGTGGATAGATCAACAATGTGGGAGTCAGGAGGACCTGAGTTCAAATCTCACCTTAGACACTTGACACTCACTAGCAGTGTGACCTTGGTCAAGTCACTTAACCCCAATTACCTCATCCTGGGTCAGCTCCAGTCAACCTGATGAATGTCTGGTCACCGGATTCAGATGGCTCTGGAGGAGAAGTGATGCTGGTGACCTGCACAGCCCTCACTCACTCCAAACAAAGTTAAGTGTAAGTCATGTCATTATTTTTCTGACAGCATGGTCTTCTTCAATGAAAGACAAACACACCTTTTCATGATTCTCTTGCTTCTTGTATTTGAAAGTCAAATTTCCTATTTAGCTCTGGTCTTTTCACCAGTAATGACTGAAAGTCCTCTCATTAAATGACCAATTTTCCCCCTTAAGGGTTATGCTCAGTTTTGTTGGGTAGGTGATTTTTGGTTTTGCTTGCAATATTTTCTCCTTGACCTGGGAATTCTGGAATTTGTATACAATATTCCTAGAAGTTTTCCTATTAGTGTTTTTTTTTTTCAAAGGTGATTGGTGGATTCTTTCCATTTCTATTTTACCCTCTGGTTCTAGAATATTGGGGCAGTTTTCCTTGACAGTTTGGTGAAAGATGATGTCTAGGCTCTTTTTATTTCTATCATGTTTTTCAGGTAGACCAATAATTTTTAAATTATCTCTTCTGGAAATATTTTCCAGATCAGTGGTTTTTCTAATGAGATAGTTCACATTTTCTTGTAATTTTTTATTCTTTTGGATCTGTTTTATAATTTCTTGATTTCTCATAAAATCATTTGCTTCCGTTTGCTCCATTCTAATTTTGAAGAAATTATTTTCTTCAGTGAGTTTTTGGACTTCCTTTTCCATTTGGCCAATTTTGCATTTTAAGGCATTCTTTTCTTCATTGGCTTTTTGGACTTCTTTTGTCATTTGTGTTAGTCTATTTTTTAGGGTGTTATTTTCTTCAGTATTTTTAGTTCTCCTTTAGCAAGCTATTGACTCTTTTTCATGGTTTTCTTGCATTGCTTTCATTTCTCTTCTCAATTTTTTCTCTACTACTCTTAATTGATTTTCAAAATCCTTTTTAAGCTCCTCTATAACCTGCAATAATATTCCTCTTGGAGTCTTTTGATGTGGGAGCTTCGACTCTATTGTCCTACTAATAGTTGTATGCCTTGATCTTCCCTAACACCAAAGTAAGATTCTACAGTCTGAGTTTTTATGATGTTTACTTATCTTCCCAGCCAAATGCTTTACTTTCTAACTCTTTGTCAAGGTAGAACGCTGCTTCCAGTGATGGTGGGAGTGGGGGTGGGAGCACTGTCCCTAGGCTTCAGGGATTTTGTATCAGCAGCTTGATCCACCCCCTCCTCCACCATGTGTGGGCCCAGAGCTGTGGAAGCAGCCTCTACTACTGTTGTTGCTACTCCCAGTCACTAATGGCACCACCCTAAAGGCCTTGGGGGTAGGAGCAGATGGTGCCTTCCCTTATCACCGAGGTCTCACAGAGTTTTCCCACTGACATTTTTGTTGTTTGTGAGTTGAGAAGTTTGGAAACTGCCACAGCTGCCAATGATTTAGTCACCTGAGGCTTGCTCTGACTGGTCTGTGCTGCTGCAGTCCACACTAGACTACTCTCTGCTCTCTGCTCAGTGTCAACTTTCCATATCATCTTGGGCTGGGGATTTGTTTCACTCTGTCACTTTGTGGCTTCTGTAGAATTTGTTTAGAGTAATTTTTACAGGGATTTGGAGGGCTTTAGGGGACAGCTTAGGGAAGTCCATGCTTTTACTCCACCATCTTGGCTCTGTCCTCTTCTGTGTTGATTTTTTATGGATGTTTTGTTAAATAGAATTTTATTTTTTTATCATATTTTCCTCTATTAGGGACAATGGGAATATGAACTTTGATCTAAAACAAAGCACAACAAAATGCAAAAGAAAAACAAAACTGAAACCAAAACTTCAGACATTATTTAAATCGAACCCTTCACTTTATAGGTAATGCAATAGAGATCCAGATAGTTTTTGTAATTGTCCTTAGTGATAAAATTAGTAAACGATAGAATTGGTATTCGAACTTAGATTTTCAAATTCCAAATTTAGTGCTCTTTTCCCACTGCATTATGAAAATCTGTAAATTTGGATATATTATATCTCTTACAGACCATTTTTTAAACTTATTCCATATATTCATTACTCCAATAAGCTTTTTATTAGAAGACGTGATGTCTTTGTAGTTATTGTTTTTCAATCAATTTGTTCAATTCTATATTTTCTCTTGTATGTATCCTTTTATCATGTTAATATAATTTATTTATTTTCAGTTTTCAACATTCGCTTCCACAAGGTTTTGCATTTCAAATTTTCTCCCATATCTCTCCTCTCCTGACCACAGGAGAGCATGCATACCAACCACCCCTTTCCCCAATCTGCCCTCCCTTCTATCACCTTTACCTTTTCCCACCCCTTTCCCCTTTATTTTCTTGTAGGGCATTGCCTGTACAACCTAATTCCCAGCTGTATGCAAAAAACAATCTTTAACATTCATTTTTACAGCTTTGAGGTCCACATTCTCTCCCTTCTTCACTCTCAACCCACCCTCATTTAGAAAACAAGCAATTTGATATAGGTCATACGTGTGTAGCCATGCAAAAACCATTTCCATAATAGTCATATTGCAAAAGACTAACCACATTTCCCTCTATTCTGTCCTATTCTCCATTTATTTCATTCTCTCCCTTGAACTTTCCTGCCACAATAGTGTTTTTTTCTAATTATCCCTTACCCATAATCTGCCTTCTCTTCTATTATCATCCCTCTCTTATCATTTTCCCTTGCCTTTCTGCAGGGTGAGATAGATTTCCTTACACATTTGAATGTGTGTTATTCCCTCCTTAAACCAAATCTGATGAGAGTGAGGCTCACTTATTCCTCTCACTTTTCCCCGCTCTTCCCATCCATCGTAAAAGCTCTTTCTTGCCTGTTTTATGTGAGATGCTGTAGTACGTTCCATTTCTCCCTTTCTCTTTCTCCCAGTCCATTCCTTTCAACATTGGATTTTAATTTTTAGGTATCCTCCTTTCATATTCAGCTTGGCTACTCATGCATGCATATACACATTTATGTGTGTATATATATATATATACATATATATATACACATATGCATACATACATACTTATACATATGTAATACATACATACCTGCATACACATATACACATATGTATGCATGTATGCATGCATGCATGTATGTATGTATATTCCCTCTAACTACCCTTTTAATGAGAAAAGTCTTATGAGTTACAAATATCATCTTTCCATGTAGGAATGCCAAGAGTTCACTTTATTGAGTCCTTTATAGCTGTTCTTTCCTGTTTACCTTTTCATGTTTCTCTTGATTCTTGTATTTGAAAGTCAAATTTCCTATTCAACTCTGGTCTTTTCACCAATAATGGTTGAAAGTCCTCTATTTCATTAAATAACCAATTTTTGCCCTGAAGGGTTATGCTCAGTTTTGCTGGGTAGGTGATTCTTGGTTTTAATCCTATGTCCTTTGACCTCTGGAATATCATATTTCAAGTGCTCGAATCCCTTAGTGTAGAAGCTCCTAAATTCTGCATTATCCTCATTGTGTTTTCACAATACTTGAATTGTTACTTTCTGGCTACTAGCAACATTTTTTTTCTTGACCTGGGCATTTTGAAATTTGTTTACAATATTCCTGGGAGTTTTCCTTTTGAGATCTCTTTTCAGAGGTGATAGGTGGATTCTTTCCACTTCTATTTTACCATATACTTCTAGAATATCAGCTCAATTTTCTTTGATAATTTCTTGGGGGATGATATCTAGGCCCTTTTTTATCATAGGTTTTAGGTAGATTAACAATTTTTAAATTATCTCTCCTGAATCTATCTTCTGGGACAGTTTTTTTTTCCAATGAGATGTTTCACATTGTTTTCTATTTCTTAATTCTTTTGGTTTTGTTTTATAATTTCTTGATTTCTCATAAAGTCATTAACTCCATTTGTTCTATCTAATTTTGAAGGAATTCTTATTCAGTGAGCTTTTGAACCTCTTTTCCCATTTGGCCAATTTGTTTTTTTGGAGAAGATTCTTCACCTCATTGGCTTCTTGGACCTCCTTTGCCATTTGAATTAGTTTATTTTTCAAGGTGTTATTTTCAACATGTTTTTTGTGTTTTATTTAGTAAGTTGTTGACTTGTTTCTCATGATTTTCTTGCATCACTATCATTTCTCTTCCTAATTTTTCCTCTACTCCTCTTACTTGATTTTAAAAATTCTTTTTGAGCTTTTTAATGCCTTGAGACCATTTCACTTTTTTTCTTGGAGACTTTGAATGTAGGAGCCTTGAACTTGTTGTTTTCCTCTGGTTGTATGCTTTGATCTTCCTTGTCATAAAAAGCACCTTTTCCCCAAGAAAGTAACCTTCTATAACTTATTTTTCTCCTTTTTAGATCATTTTTTCCAGTCAATTACTTGACTTTTGAGCTCTTTATTAAGTGCAGGGTGTACTACCCCAAATTTTAGGGGTTTTGTGTAGCTGTTCTCAGAGATGTCTCCAGGGACCTCTAGATCTTTAGTTCCTCCAAAGTGTTATGATCAAAGGAGAGGTGTTTACTCCTCTCCTGGTGTTTACTCCTCTTCACTCTGGTCTGTGAGCAACCACAAGCACTGTTTTCTTCCCTGAAATTGCAAGTATGATTCCCTTTCCACAGTCACCACCAGCTCTGCCACATCAGCCCTCCTTGTTGCCCCAGTACTGCCATCCAGGACTGCAACCCAGATCATCCTCTAGATTCCCCCATCATCTGTAGGCTGAGAACTCTTGAACCAGCTACTGATGCAGCAGTGCATGCTACTGCCCTGGGATTAGAGTTGTGGCCTGACAAATTTCCTTTCTCCTCCAGGTGACAGAGCTTTCCCACTGAACTTTGAAGCTATCTTTGATGTTTGTAGGTTGAGTAGTCTGGAAATCACTACAGCTGCCAATCATTCAGCACCCTGAGCCCTGCTCTATTCCCATCTGTGCCACTCTGGTCCACGTGGGGCTGTGCTCTTCTCTGAGCTAGTGTGAGAGACCTTTGTTGTTGACTTTCCAGATTGTCTTGGGCTGGAAATCAGTTTCACTCTGTGATTTTGTGGCTTCTGCAGCTCTAGTATTTATTTGGACCAATTTTTACAGGTGTTTTGATGGGTTTAAAGTGAGAGCTCAGACTGGTCCCTGCTTCTACTCCACTATCTTGGCTCTGCCTCCTAAGTAGAATTTTAGTATGGCAGAGACAAATTGGAAAGGGAAAAATTGTCTAAGGAAATGATTTAAGGTGAAGAGTTACAAATGCTATTTTCTGTATAGAAAAAATAATATCTTGTGGTTTTAAACATTCTGGGTACTACTAATAGCAACCTTGGGTAGGTAAGAGCAGAAGTGTTTTGTAGTCATACATGTTTTCACCTATGCAGTTCAAGAAGTGGCATCTTAGAAGTAACATGAAGCTACCCCAATCTTATGACATTCCAAAAGGAAGGATTCACATGAACCAGTCTCCTGGTAAGCCTCCTGGCAATTTTTTGAAAATGCTGTGTTTTCAGAGGATTTTTGAACATACACTTCAAAGGAGAGAAGAGAGATTTTCTAAAAATTGGCAACCTCTTGGAAAGAAGAGGATTTGGGGCTTGGCGACGGACATGGAGTAATAAGGTGTTAAGCCAGGAAACAGAGGAACAAGCCACTTTAACCTGCCAGTGTCTTAAGGAACTCTGAGACTTTAAATTGTAGAACCGTTTTTAAGCTGTATTAGTAGAGTGTTCTTTCCACAGTGGAATCTTTCCACATCAGTGAAGTTGCAAGACAAGACCAAACATTTTTTTTTCCTTTTGACATATTTTGGGAATCATTTTCATCTGTTAATATCTTTTGTATTCTAACTGTCATAAAGTATGTTAAGTTTGAATTCTCATCTGAAAATTTGATAAACATATAAATGACTAACACAAATATGAATGACACAGGGCCAAATACAGATCTCTGGGGTATTCTAGTAGACATTTTCATACCAGTTGACATGAAATTAATAACTACCCTTTGGGTCTTTACATGTAATCAGGTCTGAATCCCAATAACATTGCTATCAATTCCTCTACTTATTTGTAAAATCTTGTGAAAAGAAAGTTTATGATTGATAATGCCTCATGGAACAATGGGAACTAGTCAGGGAAGACACAAGTTCAGAGAGCTTTGTGAGAACCTCAACTCCATCAGATTAGCCCTGGGGCATTTAAAGAGTAAATGAAAAGAAAGGTAATAAGCAGATGAAGAATGAAAATTTTACATAAGTACTTTAAGGACAAATTATTTTCTCATCAACGAATGAATGAACGAAACACATCTGTTATACCCTTAACTATGGGCCAAATACTGAGCTAAGAGCTGGAGATACAAATATGAAAGCAAGAGAGACCCTGTGCTCAAGGAGTTTAAGGTTTAATAGATGGATAAACAAAGTGAGAGGAGTAATTGTCAGGAAAAGCTGCTTAGGCCTAGAAAGTCACAGGAATGATGAAGAGATCCATACAATATTTAATATGGCTCTGTCAGATGATATGTTAATATTAATATAATAATGTTTCCCATAATTATATAGGAGGATGTGCAATGTGAAGTGTTGATGGGAGGTGATAAGTGTTAGGTAACAGGGAGGATGTTAAGAAAAGTTCCTGGGGTAGAGGAATGAGTCATGTGAAGCATGATTTGGTCTTGAACCAACATTTATACTAAGTTACCCACCAGAATAGGTGAAATCCAACATGGAAGCTCCAAAGCTCAGTGGACTTAATGCCACCAAAAATGGTGTTTGAAGATTTAGTGATCTGAATGGCTCAGTGGCAAGTGTCATGAATGACTTTCTCTGTCTCCCAACTCCCTCTGTTTCTCTGTCTCTCTCTGTCTCTGTCTCTGTCTGTCTCCCTTTCTCCCTCTCCTTCAACCTAATTAATTGGAGTTCAGCAGACCAGGAATCGTATTTATCATTTTCAAAAATATCCTGGGTCATATTTGTATATAGTGGAGCCAGATCCTTAACAAAAAAGGCTGCTAGACTTTTTTTAATAGATTTTTGGTGGAGAAAAGAGAAGAATCTCTGACAAATTTTTCTAATTTTTTGACCTTCACTCTACCAATTCTACCCTCATTATTTTCTACCAAATTTCTGTGTTATATTAATTTATTACTAAAATGCTCTTGCTAAAATTAAGCACATAATTCTATTATTTCTCTGACATTATTTTATTCTATCAACTTAAAATTGTCAGAATCATATCAACTCATATCAACTTATTCGTTTATAAGTTGGTATTGTTTGCATTCTTATTGCCAAATGTAATATTTTTGTTTTAAATAATATTAACTAGTATTATTACAACCTTCCAGGAAATGATAACATTGTTGAATTTTGTCAGTGTGTTTTAATTCAGATTAAGATACTGTGTCAGAGAATTAAGATCCATCCATCATATTTATAATTTAGTTATAAAGCATAACAAACTCTTCTAAGATTTGAAGTGAAATGTAAAAATAAGGACACATCGATTATGCATTTGTTTACAACTCTATTTTACTGTAAAAGTTATCCAGGATTTTGTCTTTGGCTATGCTATAAGCCTATAAACATAAATACATGCAAATATACACATATATGCCTACATACATACATACATAGAGATATGGAGTGGGGGGCTCACAATATTTATAGCTGAAAGAGACATTAGATATCATGTATTCAAACCCCCACTTTGTTGAAGTTGAAGGAAATGATTTCCAGAAAAGTGAAACAATCTCCTTAAGATCACAGAGCAAATTATTTTTTTAATTTTTTTTTATTTTTTAATGTTTAACAATCACTGCCATACAATTGAGATTTTATCCCCCCCACACATACCCCCCCACTACCCTCCTCCCTCCCCATGACTGCATACAATTCTGTATGGGTTCTACATATACTTTCTTACTGAGTATATTTTCACTCTAGTCATGCTATGTAGTCAGACTAAAATAAATGAAAGAAATCAAATAACAAATCAAAAAATGATACACAAAAACATACACATACACAAACATGATCTGCTACATTTTGCGAATGACTTCCATATTTCTTTCTCTGAGTGTGGAAGGCATTTTGCCTTGAGAACCACCATTGGGATTTTTTTTTTTATAAGAAGTTTTTGCGTTATTACGAAATTCCAAGTCTACCAGAAAAAACTCTCACACACTGTGGTCGTTGCTGTGCACAAAGTTCTCCTGGTTCTGCTCCTTTCACTCAGCATCAGGTCATATAATTCCTTCCAGGCCTCTCTGAAGTCTTCTTGTTCCTCATTTCTTATGGCACAATAGTACTCCATTACATTCATATACCATAATTTATTCAGCCTTTCCCCAATTGATGGACATCCCCTTGACTTCCAGTTTTTGGCAACTACAAAGAGTGCTACTATAAATACTTTTGTACATGTGGGACCCTTTCCCATTTTTATGATCTCTTGGGGATACAGTCCTAGTAGCGATACTGCTGGGTCAAAGGGTATGCACATTTTTGTAGCCCTTTGGGCATAGTTCCAAATTGCTCTCCAGAATGGTTGGATGCGCTCGCAGCTCCACCAACAATGAATTAGTGTTCCAACTCTCCCACATCCTCTCCAGCATTTATCATTTTCTTGTTCTGTCATGTTTGCCAATCTTATAGGTGTGATGTGGTACCTCAGAGTTGTTTTGATTTGCATCTCTCTAATCAATAGTGATTTAGAGCATTTTTTCATATGATTATAGATATCTTTAATTTCTTCTTCTGAAAATTGCCTGTTCATATCCTTTGACCATGTGTCAATTGGGGAATGACTTGTATGATTATACATTTGAGTCAGTTCTCTATATATTCTAGAAATGAGGCCTTTATCCCGAGCTTAGCTGTAAAAATTCTTTCCCAATTTACTACATCCCTCCGGATTTTGGTTGCATTGGGTTTGGTTGTGCAAAAACTTCTCAGTTTAATGTAATCAAAGTTATCCATTTTGCATTTCATAATGCTTCCTATCTCTTCTTTAGTAAAAAATTCTTCCCTTCTCCATAAATCTGATAAATACACTATTCCTTGCTTCTCTAGTTTACTCATGGTATCAATCTTTATACCTAAATCATGTACCCATTTGGACTTTATTCTTGTGTACGGTGTCAGGTATGGGTCTATACCTAGTTTCTGCCACACTGTTATCCAGTTTTCCCAGCAATTTTTGTCAAACAGTGAGTTCTTATCCCAGAAGCTGGGGTCCTTGGGTTTATCAAACAGAAGGTTGCTATATTCCTTGCCTACTGCATCTTGAGTGCCAAGTCTATTCCACTTGTCTACCTCTCTGTTTCTTAGCCAATACCAAGTGGTTTTGATAATTGCTGCCTTATAGTACAGTTTGAGGTCTGGTAGCACTAGGCCACCTTCCCAAGAATTTCTTTTCATTAGTCCCTTTGATATTCTGGACCTTTTGTTTTTCCAAATGAATTTTGATATTATTTTATCCAGCTATAGAAAATAATTGTCTGATAGTTTAATTGGTATGGCACTAAATAAGTAAATTAATTTAGGTAGAATTGTCATTTTTATTATATTAGCATGGCCTACCCATGAGCAACTAATGTTTTTCCACTTACTTAAATCTGACTTTATTTGTGCAAAAAGTGTCTTGTAATTGTGTTCATATAATCCCTGGGTTTGTTTTGGCAGGTAAACTCCTAAGTATTTTATACTGTCTACCCTAGCTTTAAATGGGATTTCTCTTTCTATCTCTTGCTGTTCGACTTTGTTGCTAATATATAGGAATGCAAAAGATTTGTGTGGGTTTATTTTGTAACCTGAAACTTTGCCAAAGTTGTTTATTATTTCAAGTAATTTTTTACTTGAATCTCTGGGATTCTCTAAGTAGATCATCATATCATCTGAAAAGAGTGATAACTTAGTTTCTTCTTTGGCTACTCTTATTCCTTCAATATCTTTATCTTGTCTAATTGCTACAGCTAACATTTCTAGTACCATATTGAATAATAGTGGTGATAATAGACATCCTTGTTTCACCCCTGATCTTATTGGGAATGCATCTAGCTTATCCCCATTGCATATAATGGTTGCTGAAGGTTTTAGATAGATACTGCTTATTATTTTATGGAAAGTTCCCTTTATTCCTATGTTCTCCAGTGTTTTTAGTAGGAATGGGTGTTGTATTTTGTCAAAAGCTTTTTCTGCATCTGTTGAGATAATCATGTGGTTTTTGTTAGCTTTGTTGTTGATGTGATCGATAATGCTAATCGTTTTCCTAATATTGAACCAGCCCTGTAATCCTGGTATGAATCCTACCTGATCATAATGTATTAATCTCGTGATAAGATGCTGTATTCGTTTTGCTAAAATCTTATTTAAAATTTTTTGCATCTATATTCATTAGGGAAATTGGTCTATAATTTTCTTTCTCTGTTTTGTCTCTTCCTGGTTTGGGTATCAAAACCATATTTGTATCATAGAAAGAATTTGGGAGGACTCCTTCTTCCCCAATTTTCAAAAATAGTCTATAATATTGGAATTAACTGTTCTTTAAATGTTTGGTAGAATTCACTTGTGAATCCATCTGGCCCTGGAGATTTTTTCCTAGGGAGTTCATTGATGGCTTGTTCAATTTCTTTTTCTGAGATGGGGTTGTTTAAGTATTCAACTTCCTCTTCTGTTAATCTGGGCAATTTGTATTTTTTAAAATATTCATCCATCTCGTTTAGATTATCGAATTTGTGGGCATAAAGTTGGGCAAAGTAGTTTCTAATTATTGTTTTAATTTCCTCCTCATTGGAGGTGAGTTCACCTCTTTCATTTTTAATATTAGTAATTTGATCACAGAGCAAATTATTGGCAAAACCAAGATTCATCCTGTCTCTTCTATCTTTTTGATGCAGTTTTTTCTTTTGCATCATACTTGCAAGATACGTTCTTTAAGCCTCACTTCAAACTTGGCCTTGGACTGGCTGTATTTATTTGATTTTCCATTTTGAAAATTCTGTGTCCTGAATGGTTTACTTGTCACATGGACTTGACTTTTATTTTCTTTTACAAGGAAAATTTTTATTCATTCTTTATGGTCCATTAGTCAAATGTATTAGTTTAAACATAGCAGAGGGGCTGAAGAAGAAAATACCATGATTATAAGAGGAAAAGAATAAACCATTTGAAATCTGCTTTCCAAATCATTCTTATAGGAGTAGATATGCTATTATGATATCTGTTAATACTGTAGAGCAAAGGGGTCATTTCAACAATATCTGTTGTCCTGACAATTGCTTTGTTACAATAAATATAATATGTTCTTTATTATTATTTAGATAAGGATTTTTAAATACAGAAAGACAAAAATATTGCCTTTTCTCATAATTACTAGCTCATAATCATAACCTTGGTTTTGAATTACAATTCCAAAAGCTATTTGACGTGGAACTCAGGGGAATTAATTAACTTTTCTGTTCCTTAGTTTCCTTGGCTGATGAGGCACCTCCTTTGTACTATTTACTATGGTAGGCGCTGGGAATATAAAGATGAAAATGAACCACTACCTGACTTTCAGAGTAGACTCTTTGTCTCTTTCTCCATCCCTCATCTCCCCTTTCCCCTCCCATATATGTGCATATCTATATCTCTACATAGAATTGTTAAATTACAGGATACTTAATTAAAGAGTATCTGCAAAAGAAATATCAGATACTTTTCTAAATGAGTTACTAACCCAGGGTCGGGGGAGTATTAGGAAGGTATTAGGCAGGAGGAGCAACTTGAGCTAAGGAAATAGGAGATTTTAAGAGATGTAGATGAAGAGGGAGTATGTTCCATATATCACGATGAGAGGAATAACAGGAATGAGATGAAAGATGTAGTGAGGTATAAAAGAAATTTTTTAAAAAGCCATTTTGTCTAGAATGGAGAGTGCAAGGGGGTTACCAAATATCAGAAGGATGGAAAGATAGATTAGGGCCAGGCTGTTATGGTTCTTAAGGATCTAACAAAGAGTTTATATTTTATTCTGTAAGCCATAGCAAGATATAAGCTTACTGCATAACAAGCTATATTGAGCATGTAAAGTAGTAGGGAGAATCTGGAAAAAATAATTCTTAAAGTACATATTATCACAGAATTTTAAAGAGTGTCTTCATAGACCTTAGATGACATGATGAGGTGTTGTTATTATAAGCAATAATAATAATGTGTTCATATTATGAATACCAATAGGATAGTGAGGACAGTGGTAGATAGAAAAATGTTTGCAAGCATAGTCTGGGAGTAAGAAATGAGACAGTGTCAAGTCTTATAGGCTACACAGTAGCCACAAGAAGACATCTTATATGTAAGCATGTAGGGACTTGCGATTTGGGGATAAGTATTCATTGTGTGATAAAAATTATTGGGAAAACTAAAAAAACAGTCTGACTGAAATTGGACACAGACCAATATCTTACACCATTCCCGAAATAAGATCAAAATGCATACATGACCAAGATATAAAGAAAGATATTACAAGAAAATTTGAAGAACATATAACAAATTGCTTATTAGATTTACAGAGAGGCAAACAACTTATGCGTAAAAAAGAGAGAGATGAGAGTGAGGTGTATAATTGATAATTTTTATTACATTAAATTATAAAAAAGATTTTATAAAGAAAACAAATGTAGCCAAGATCAAAAGGAAAGCAAAACAACTGGGGAAATTTATAGACAATTTCTCAGTTAAAAATCTCATATCACAAATAGATAAAGAACTTTGCAAAATACGTAAGAATGTGAGTCATTCCCCAATTGATAAATGGTCAAAGGATATGAACTGGCAGTTTTTCGATAAAGAAAATAGGCAGTTTTTTGATAAAGAAAAAAGCAATGTATTATTATATGAAAAAATTATTTATATCATTATCAGAGAAATGCCAATTTAAACAACCTTGAGATATCATTTTATCCCCATCAGACTGGCTAAAATGATTGAAGGGAAAAGCAAAAAATGTTGGAGGGGAGGTAGAAAAATTGAGACACTAATTCATTGTTGGTGGAATTGTGAACTGCTCCAATCATCTTGGAGAACAATCTGGAATTATGTCCAAAGAATTATTAAGACTTGGCAATTACCACTACTAGGTCTACTTCTAAAGATAATTAGGAAAAAAAGGCAAAGACCTTAAATGTTCTAAAATATTTATAGCAGCTCTCTTTATAATGAAAAAGAACTGGAAATTGTGGGCATGTCTGTCAATTGGGAATGACTAAACAAGTTGTGGTATATTACTGTGATGGAATACTACCATGCTATAAGAAATGATAAGCTTGACGATGTCAGAAAAACATTACATAAAAAAATGAGAAGTGATATGAGCAGAACTAAGAGATTATAAACAGTCATGACAATATTGCTTTATGAACAACTTTGAGCAAATAAGTCACTTTGACTATTATGAATATCCAAACTGCATAGGACATATGAAGGAAGACACTATGTGCATCCAAAGAAAGAATAGAAATATGTACAGAGTGATTTTACATACAGACACACTCACTGTACACACATATAAATACATACATACATATCTAATGGTAACCATCTCAAGTTGAGAGGAAGGGAGAAGAAAGACAAAAGACAATAAATTTACACCATAACTTAATTATGTATTTTAAAGGAATACCAAGTAGTATGTAATAGATTTACAGTTTCATGTACGATCATTTTTTATCATAACATCATGGAAATGCTTCTTTTCATTCATAAATTAAAAATAAAGTAAATTTTAAGAGTACATATTAGAGATACTTCTTCAAGGAAGTACTAGACATGTCAAGTATTAAACATGTAAATATTTTATTAAATGAAAAATCATTGGTTACTGATACAATATCTTTGAACTGTCAGTCTTAGAATATATGTAAATATATGTTTGCATGTCTATGTGTGTGTTACATATATATGTGTGTATTGGAAGTAATCTTCATTTTGGAATCAGAACAACTGGGATCAAATTCCATCTCTAACACCTTGGTGCCTTTATTTATACCTTAGTTTAGTAAGTAATAATAGTTAACAGTTAACATTTAACTGACATTTAAGGATTGCAAAGCACTTCATATTTATACATATATATGCATATAAACACATATGTGTGTATATGCATGTGTGTATATACAAACATATATACACATATAAAATTTTTTCTCATCATAGCACCCCTAGGATGTAGCTTTCATTATTATCTTTCTTTAACAGATTAGTAAACTGAGACAAAGAGAAAGATAAGTGTCTGATACTGGATTTGACTTCATCTTTCCCTGACTCCAATTTCTGCACTCTATTCATTGTGTGTCACTAGGTCTTTTTGTTCTCATCTGCAAATATAGGGAGTTGGTGTCTACATAACATCTAATGTAACTTTCAGCTCTAAATCCTATGATATATACATGTACACATCTCTCTGTCTCTCTGTCTCTGTCTCTGTCTCTCTGTCTCTGTCTCTGTCTCTCTCTCTGTCATCTCCTTCTTTCTATTTCTTCTGAGTAATTCCTTTTTTGGTGGTATGTTATAGCCTCATTATTCCATTCTCTATGCATATTCTTCTCTATTGCCGAATGGGCAATTTGTAACTATTTTTCTTAAATGTGGTAATCTGTGGTCTTTGACAAAAGCATCACTGGAAGAATATTGGTTTTACAGATTCAGGATACTTGGAGTCATTAAAGTTCATATAATTAATGAAAGACCACTCAGCTGCCTTCCTCCTATTCCAGTTTGGTTTGAACTCATTGTTCGTTCTCAATACCTCACAAGACATATTTATAGATGGACCAACTTCACAGGTTTTCTTCTCAAGAGTATTGCCTGGTCTGTAGAATGAGCATTCTGCATTTACTTTTTTTTCCTTATTTAGACAGTTTTGCATTTTTCCAGGGCTTGATGTGTTAATCACAACATTCTACATAAAGAGGAGGAGCTTAATGATTCCACCATATACAGGAAAGCTCTTTTCAGTTTGAAAGCTACAAGAGATATTCCTGATACCTAAATCAAGCACGTCTGATGAACATACCTATCCTTATTATTTGACTCACTAAATATTACTACCTACCCTTTCCAAGTAATCTTATATTTTGATTTAACTGCTGAGAAATGCCTTGTTGAAGGAAATATACTTCTTTCTTTTCTTTTCTCGTAAATTAGTTTGTATTCAGGTTTCAACAATCACTTCCATAAGTTTGAAATTTTCTCCCCTACCTTCTCTTTTCCCTCCCCAAGATGGCATGCAGTCTTATATGGGTTCTACACATTCATTCTTATTAACACATTTTCACATTAGTCACGTGGCACAGAAGAATTAAAATGACTGGGGGAAAATATGAGAAAAACCAAATCAAAACAAAGCACAAGAGAAAAAAATGTGCTTCATTCTGGTTTCTGACTCCACAGTTCTTTCTCTGGATGTGGATGACATTTTGTATCGAGTCCTTTGGGAATGATTTAAGTTGGAAGGAAAGTTTTTAAAGTAATTGTTCATCTCATTTATATTGTAGAATTTATGTGAATACAACTAGCAATTTCCAATTATGGCTTTAATTTCCTCCTTATTGGAGGTGAGTTCTACCTTTTGATATTAGTAATTTGATTTTCTTCATTCTTTTTTTAAATCAAATTGACCAAAGGTTTATCAATTTTATTGCTTTTTTCATAAAACCAACTCTTAGTTTTATTTATTAATTCAATAATTTTCTTAGGTTCAATTTTGCTAATCTCTCCTTTGGTTTTCAGCATTTCTAATTTGGTATTTACATGGGGATTTTCAATTTGATATTTTTCTAGCTTTTTCAGCTACATGCCCAATTCATTGATCTTCTCTTTTTCTATTTTATTCATGTAGGCATTCAAGATATGAAATTTCCCCTAAGAAATGCTTTTGCAATATCCCATAAAATTGGGTATGTTGTCTCATTGTTGTCATTATCTTGAATGAAGTTGTTGATTGTTTCTTTGACTTGTTTAACCCTCTCATTCTTTTGGATTAGATTATTTACTTTTCAATTAAATTTTGGTCTGTCTTTCTATGGCCGTTTATTACATACAATTTTTATTGTATTCACTATCTTTGCCTTTCTGCACTGGATTGTGAGGTTTTTATGCCCTAGTACATGGTCAGTTTTTGTATATGTGCCATGTACCACTGAGGAAAAAGGTATATTCCTTTCTATCCCCATTCAATTTTCTCCAGAGATCTGTCATATCTACCTTATCCAAAGTTTGATTCAACTCCTTAACTTCTTTCTTGTTTATCCTGAGGTTAGATTTATCAAGTTCACAGAGGGGAAGGTTGAGGTCCCCCACTAGTGTAGTGTTGCTGTCTATTTCTTCATAACTCCCTTAACTTCTCCTCTAAGAATTTGGATGCTATACCACTTGGAGCATGCATGTTTAGTAATGATATTGCTTCATTTCTTTGGTGCCTTTTAGAAGGATATAGTTTTCTTCCTTATCTCTTTTGATTAGATCTATTTCTGCTTTTGCCTTGTCTGAGATTAGGATTGCTACCCCTACTTTTTTACATCAGATGAAGCACAATATATTCTGCTCTAACCTTTTACCTTTACCCTGGGTGTATTTCCTCATTTCAAATGTGTTTCTTGTAAAGAACATATTGTTGAAGTATGGTTCTTAATCCATTCTGCTATCCATCTCCGTTTTGTGGGAAAGTTCATCTCATTCACATTCACAGTTATGATTACTATCTGTGTCTTTCCCTCCATCCTCTTTCCCATCACTTGTGCTTTTAGTTCTCTCTTCCCCTTCACAATAGTTTTAATTTTTGACTAACACTTCCCACAGTCTTCCCTTCCTTCTTCCAGCCCCATTCCCTTTTAGTCCCCTTTACCCTTACTACTTCTTCTCTCCCTTTTAGCCTCCTCTCTCTTTTACTTGCCCCTTCCCCTCCAACTGCTTCTAGAGCTAGTTAGATTTATATACTTAAGTTTGTTGTTCCCTCTTGAATCAAATCAGATGAGAGTAAATATCAAAAATGCTCATCTCCCTCCCCTCTTTCCCTCTACTCTAATATAATTTTGTTCCTCTTCCTGTGATGTCATTTACCATTTTCTACTTCCTTCTTTTCACAGCTCCTGTTACAATCCCTTCACACACTTAAATCACATTTTTATCATCACATCATTTACTTTATATCTGCTTCCTCTATCTATGTGTATCCTTTATATATGTCATGATAAATATAGAATTCCCAGGATTAACAGGTATCATCTTCCCTCATACAGGTGTAAAGAGTATGCCCATATTGTATAACATGTTTTTTTTTTTTTTCCCGTTTACTTTTTCATACCTCTCTTGAGACTTGTGTTTTGAGATCGAATTTTCTATTGAGTTCTGGCCTTGTTATTAGGAAGGTCTGGAAACCCCTGGTTTCATTGAATGCCCATCTACTTGCCTGAAATATTATGCTCAACTTTGCTGGGTAATTGATCCTTGGTGGTAGTCCCAGATCCTTTGCCTTGCAGAATATCATATTCCAATTCCTTCAATCTTTTAATGCAGAAGCTTCAAGGTCCTATGATCCTGACTGTAGCTCCTTGATATTTGAATTATTTCTTTCTGGTTGTCTGTAGTATTTTCTCTTTCACTTGATAATTTTGGAATTTGGCAATGATATTCCTTGGTGTTTTTAGTTTGGGATCCCTTTCACAAGATGAAAGGCAGTTTTTTAAATGACTATTTCAATCTCTGGATCTAGGACTTCTGGGCAGTTTTCCTTGGTAATTTCTTGGAAAATATTGTTCAGGCTCTTCATGGCTTTCTGGTAGACCATTAATTCTTAGCTTTTTCTCTCCTGGATCTATTTTCCAGGTCAGAGTTCTTTTTCCAATTTCATATTTTACATTTTCTTCTATCTTTTTATTCTTTACATTCTGTTTGACTGATTCTTGATGTCTCATAGAGGCATTAGTTTCTACTTGCCTAATTGTAATTTTTACCAAATGGTTTTTTTTCAGTTAAATTTTGCATCTCCTTTTCCATCTGCCCAATTCTTTCTTTTAAGGAGTTATTTTCACCACTTAGCTTTTGTACTTCCTTTTCCATTTGTCTAGTTTTCCTAGTTAGGTTTTGTGCTTCCTTTTCCATTTGTCCAATTTTCATTTTTAAGGAGCTGTTCTCTGTTCTCTTCAGTGAATTCTTTTTTCATAGTTTTAAAGTCATTGGCCAATTTTTCTTGTATTTCTCTAATTCAACTTTTAAAATCCTTCTTCAGCTCTCCCAAGAGTGTTCTTTGTGCTTGTAACCAGTTCATATTCCCTTCTGAAATTTCAGATGGGAGTACAGTCTCAATGCTGACTTTTTTGGTATTCATGTGTTGGTTCTAGTCCCCATAGAAAGATTCTATATTCTTTTCTTCTCTGCTTTGCTTCTTTCTCATGATGATCATGATGATGATCCCCTTTTCCTGACCTTTAAGTTAGATCTCTGTTTTTAGGGCACAAGGGACTCTATCCCACAGTTCTTGTGGCTTGAATTTGAGGCTTTGTGTGTTGTGGCCTTTGGTTCTTTCAGCTAGCAGCTATAATGCTGCCGATTACCTGGTGCTGAGCTGGCTGGTGTGAAAAAATAGAAATGAAGTGAAGTCTTTCTGTGTCCTGGAATTGTCCTGGAGCCAGCTGTGTTGTGTGGGGGAGGGGTGGTCTGGCTACAGAAGGTCACCTCTGCTGAGCTAGAACATAGGCAAGCCCAGTGATTGGTGATCCTGTGTGCCCTAGTGTCTTCCTCACTGCCCTGGGGTGCTGAGGTCTGCCTGAGGACCTGGTGTTGGCAATTGTGGGCTCCACCTCTTTGGGGCTCAAGATCTCCTTCTGGTTAGCTGAGATGGGGCTGTCTGGAATTACTCTGGTCCTGCACTGCTCCCTTTCAACCACAGGAAGAGGGACCCTCCGTAGCGACTTTCCTAGTCTCACATGCTAACAGACTGTTTGCCCCCTTCTGCTGAACCTACTGTTCAGGAATTTTCTGGGGAAATATTTTATGAGTCTTTCAAGGTCAACAAGGGGAGGGGGAAAGAGCACTTACTGATCACTTTGAGATCTTGGCTCCCTGAAGTTCAAGTACGTGACTTGGAGATATTTAATCTGTGGGCTGCTGGTCTCAGGAGCAGCTGCTTCAGATACCTGGTGCTTTGTGGCTCTCACTTGCTGGATTCGGCTGGACTCCTGTACTGGGCTGATATCCCCAAGATTCTGCAGTGCAGCCACTGCCTCAGAGAGCTCCAGGGCTTCCTGTCCAGCCCTGCCATGGCAGGGATGGCACTGGTACAGCCCAAATGAATTAATTTTGACAAATTTTAAAAAATAAAACAAGAAAATACACAAAAAGCATTCTTGTTCATTGATGCTCATTAACATTGGATAAGACATGAAATAAGTAAACAACATGTGATTATCAAATTTGCTCACCACAGACTTAACACTTAACACAAATACAATTCTTTGTAGATGAAAAAATCTTTTGAATGCATTATGTTGGTATTATATTGGCCTTATCAAGTCCAGAAACACTGAAAGAAACCCAGAACCACTCTTTAGTCTTTTGCCTAACAATTCTAAGTGGATGAGCAGATTTTATGGATTCTGACTTGGAATCATTAAGATAACCACAGAAAGGGAACCTGTGACCTTGAGACCACATGTGCCCTTCTAAGTCCTTGTGTGGCCCTTTGAATCCAAACTTCACAAAACAAATTCCCTTAAAAAAAGGATTTCTCCTGTAAAACTTGGACTCAATTAAAAAGCCACACTTGCGGACCTAGAGGGCCTCATGTTGCCTTGAGGCAGCAGGTTCCCCACCCCTGAATCTATAGAACTCGTGTTTTATAGAGATATTGCATATGTATCCAATATAGATACTGCAAAGGAACAATGGATTGAGCTTACAATTAAATATGAGAAACCAGAGTGCACTAGATTGAATATGAAAAATAAGACAGCTCCTTTAATGATCCCAACAAGAGCCTATATCTTAAGAACTAATATATTATTGCTGTGCCTGTATGCTTAAAATTGATTGGATGTTGCAGTTGATTAAGAATTCCATTTGATTGTCTTTCAGAGGGCAATGGAAGGATATAAGGTGGGCATGAACATATTTCAACATACGATGAATATATACTTCTCACTGAGAAAATGAATAGAGGATGTCATTAAAATAAATGTATGATCAAAAAAGGAAGTAATGCTTTCTGGTTGTAGGAGGGAGGGATAACTTCTGGAGAGCCTTTGTGTTTTACTGGTAATGATTCAAATGCCAAGAGAAAGTGAGGAAGATCCCAGATTGTTTTTTGGACCTATCGTGGCCAACGTTTGGGAAAATATGGATGAATCTCATAGAAAGGGCAGAAATGGATGGAGTGTGCTTTAAACTGTTGAAGGAAACATCCACATTGATAAGATCACAATTTCATTTTTATTTAAACATTTCTTCAAACAAGATCAACACAGAATTAGAAGAAAATTATGGTTTGGGCAATATGTTATTAATATTTTTGAGAAAAAATATAGCATTTAAAATAAATAGTAGTGGTTCTATGTTGATAAGTATATGTCATTCTAAGAGATTTCATTTGTAGTCCTCTGTATTTTATTATATTCACTGAAACATATTATTCTTTGAAGGGGTTCATGGACTTCAGTAGACTGCCAGAGGGGTACATCACACAGAAAAATTTGAGAACATCTATCCTGCATTAGTTTTTAGTTTTACAAGGTAATTTTCTGTGCTCTTGTCAACAGGATCTCTCTCTCTCTCTCTCTCTCTCTCTCTCTCTCTCTCTCTCTCTCTCTCTCTCTTTCAGCAAAATATGGTGAGGATCCATCATTGCCTCTCATTGCTGTATATTTTATTTCACTATGATTCACTGCTGCTATTTCATATTATACCTTTTCATTCTTATTCAATAACATATTATATGGTCAAAACCAGAACATTACATAGTGCTTCTAAAATGGTTAACTCAGTGTTATGTTATGCCCAAACTGGTTCATTACCTTGACACTGTCAAGAAAACAAATGCGACCAAAATCTCTGAATCTCTGTGTACTGAAATGACTCAGACATGGTGTAAGAAAGAGTTACTGGTATTAATCATTTTTATAAATATGGTGCTCAAAAAACTTTTCTGTCTTGTCATTTTTAGGAATAACACATAATGTTTGACACATTGATTTTTGTCCTTCATGTTGAGTTACATTATGTCCTCAGGGTTATCGGCATGAGGAAAAAAGACTGCCTTGAAGAGAAGCAGTCATAGTTTCACATATCACTTTTCAACCCATGACTCAGCATGAACATTAAATGACAGCAGTTACTAGCTGGCAAATGTCATTCATTTATTTGCCAGAACCATTTGATCAGTCAAAGCAAATTGCTATTCTCATGCAAAGATGTAATGCATGAAAAGGGAGTACTAGTGACTCACAATGGAAAGATATTTAAGATTTTCAGAAAGATTTGAATGGTACATTCTATTCAGATTTTCTGTTTTCAGCTCTAGCCTTGTTGCTAAATGAGTGACCTTGGGTTACTCATAATCTTCTAGGTTCAATATTCTTATTCACAAAAGGAAGTGATTGGAATTCCATGCCTATTATTTATATGTTTATGAACTCACTTCTACCAAATATAGAACCCAGCTCTAAGATAAGACTCATCAAAATTATTTCCTGTTTTATGTAATTTATTAATTTGTTAAATAATATTACAATTTACATTCAAAATTTGATGTAATAGATATCATGAGAATACACGATAGTTTATAAAACATAAAATAATTCTCAGGTCTGCTGTGAGAATTTGTACCTCACAATTGCTTTAAAATATGAAACAATTTTATTTTAAAAGTGTCCATTCTTCTTCTTACGTTAGCAGAAGTAAAAGGTAAAGAAAGTATTATATATGTTGTTCCCCCTAGATAATCCAATATGTATCATATGTTTCTCTTCCTCTGCCTAGATGCCTTCACTGTTGCCAGTTGGGCATACTAGATTTCACAATCAATATAGTATATATATATATATTTTTTTTACTCTTTGGACTATGGTTTTAGCTAAGTACAAAGGATGACACTGTTAATAATAGAACCCATAGACTGATATGAATTTTAACTCTAAATAATCTATCTTACAAAGTCATAACTTCTCTCTCATCCTCCACATTTGGCAGATCATTTCATTTCCAGTTTTAGAGAATATCACATGCACTTGTTTAATTACTCTCATCTATTCATCAAAATTTCTTTTCATGTCTTCTCTCTGTCTTCCATCCCTCCTTAAAGAAAAAAGCCATCTGCATTCTTTGCTAATCTAATCACCTATGCCTGCTTCCTCCATGACTATTCCAATCATTGAACTTTAGACTTAAAAGGGTTCTTAGTAATTTTGAATCTATCTCACACTTGTAAAGAATTCCCAATATAGTGTTCCTGAAAAGTGGTCATTCTTATGTCACTTGAAAACCTTCAATGAAAAGGAATTCATTAACTTACAAGACAACCCAACCCTTGGGAGAGCAGCTTTGTGTCAGCTAATTATTTATATGCCACAGACTGATTTGAGCAAGGTGGTGATAAAAATGTTAAACAGTACAGAATCAGTACAAAGTCCTACTAATCTCATCTGCAGACTTTTTTCTGACCTAACATGGAACTAGTTACTATAATTGGGTCTAGTGATACAACCAGTTCTGCATCTCCCCAGATATACACTCATTTATCTTATATTTCATGAACTTATCCTTATGTATAACATGAAAAAAATTGTCCAAAACTTTGCTAAAGTCTGAGCAAATATAGTTTACTACAGTTGCCATAATAAATTATATTTACAACATTCCCTGCTTCTATTAGTCTAGTTCTTGGTTATAGTCACATAATTTTAAAACTGTCAGTCAACTCGTCTAACATATACGGAAAGGAAATGATTTAACATCTGAAACTCCTGATACAGCCTCTGAAAACTTCCACTTATATAGATGTCACTATCTTCCTCCCAATGATCCTAGTTTTCCCTATGGAACAAAACAGAATTAATCTAATAACTTTTATGTTATAGTCCTGCAGATGTGTTCTAATTCTACTCTCCCTATGGGCCACCAAAGTTTTCTCTCATTCAGGTTAAACATTGCCATTTCCTTCATTTTCTCTATATGTTACATAACCCAGGACACTTCATTGGTTTCTTTCCTCTTGAACCCTGTAGTATGTTAATGCCTATCTTGAAATATAGTATCCAGACGCAGACACAATACTCCAATCGGTGAACTGACCAGAGCAGAGTTCAAAGGCAATATCACCTTCATATTCCTAAGATTGTATTAGCGACTTTGATCATTACATCACACTGCTGAGAAGCAATGAGTTTGCAGTCCATTGAATCTACTGTGTCTTTTTCACACAAAATATAGCTTAAACATTTTGCACATATATTGAACTTATGAAGCTCATGTTTTTGATAGCAATTATGATACTTTATGTTAATTTCCATTACAATGTATTTTATTTGAATAATCTCAATGTTCTAGCTCTCCAAGATCTTTTTTGGAGTCTGTCATCTATCATGTGTCTTCTTTAAAGTTGATGCTTTTATCCAAAAACAGAATTTGAGAGTTGAAAAGTATCCCAATAACTTTCAAAACATACTAAAGTCTCATTATAACATATCAAAGAAATTTGCATGTAACTTGTACTTGAATATCTCATAGGATGTAGACTACAGTAATGCTGTAGCCAGGGCGTTGCCATTTTTCATACCTCTTTTAAGAAGTTTTTCCTGACCACATGAAAATTTGTCTCTTTATAATCTCTACTGTTAAACTACAACTGGAATGATTTTTTTCTTTACACATCTATTTAAAATTAGTTTTGGAGATTCCCTTTTTTGCTTTTTCTTTTCAGTGTGAAAGGTAGGATTCAAATATCTCTTTTTTGATCTGGTCTTGCCTTTTTTTACTCAACCACAAAGCCCCACATAAACTTATATCATTTTAAAAATGTTAAATTATACAAAACTATAGAAAAATCCCTGTGACACTTCACCAGAGACTTCCTGCCTAGATGACATCGATCCATTAGTGGTATGCTCTCTTCAGAAACTCCATCCTCAGAAGCTTTTGTAGATGGCAGCAAGTGACTATTACTTTGATGGGGATGTTAATGTTCCTGCTTACTGAATGAATATGAATGCTCACAACAGAAAACAAATGTGGAAAGACAGGTGGTAGTGTAGAAGGGAGAGCCAAAAAGAGACGGAAGAGAAAGGTGATAATGGGAAGGGATTTTTAAACCTTGGAGCTGCATCTCATTTCTGCTTTCTATAACCATCAACTCTCTTCTTGATCTTGAAAGTCTTAGTCTGCAGGATATTGAAGCATCACTTTCAGATTTTGAGAAGTCTCTGACTTTTAGAGTTTTAAACTGAATCACTTTTGTGCCAAAAAGAAATGCCTACAGGATTTTTTTTTCTTTTTTACCCCATAGTTGGATCCTGATCATTTCTTTACACTGGCAGGATTTCAATGCATGTGAAAAACGTCTGTCCCTTAGGCTGGACAAATTGATTATGCCTTTTTTACCCCTTTCTAAGCCACTGATGCTTGCTGGGATAGCCAGGAGGTGAGTAAAGAGATGCCAAATCTTCCAGAACTCTCTGTTGTTACAAAGAAAAACAAGTCCAAAGAGTAATCAACCTCAATAAATAGCACAGTCCTAGTTCTCACCCAAGTGAAAATTACCTAAAGTCTCTAATCTGACAAGTTGAGGATGGGATCATAATCAAAGCACTTACTTCTTTCCATGCTGACTTCTTTTCAGTCTTTTCATCCCTTCAGTTTCTTTCTGAAGAGTATCTGGATAATGATAAGTCTTCTCTCAAATGATGAAGATAGAGGACTAAGACCTCTCCTTTCCCAAGTTCTTACCAACTTTGTCCCTCATGCAAGATACGGAGAATTGAATAATCTATCTATATTCAAAATGACAGCTTTGTATCAGTGGGTTTGGACCCTTGATTGTGTGTATTCATCCTTCATTGCCGAAGACCATGCCATCAGAGAAATAATGACATGACTTGCACTTGACTTTGTTTGAGTGAGGGAGGGCTGTGCAGGTCACTAGCCTCACTTCTCTTCCAGGGCCATCTGAATCCAGTGACCAGATACTCATCAGGATGACTGGAGATGACCCAGGATGAGGCAATTGAGGTTAAGTGACTTGCCAAGGTCACACAGCTAGTGAGTGTCAAGTGTCTGAGGTGAGATTTGAACTCAAGTCCTCCTGACTCCTGCACTGGTGCTCTATCCACTGCACCACCTAGCTGCCTTGATTATACTTTGAACAAATGGAAAACTGCTACAATATAAGGTTACATCCACTGTGAATCATAGTCAGTCTTTTCTATTGTTTTCTTAAACTGCTTGAGGAATCCTACTTGGTGAGGAACTTACGTGAGAGTGCTGGGATTTTATTTTAAAAAAATGTTTCATAGAAATGAATGGGTCTTAGATTTGAGAGTGTGGAAAAGTCCCTCACATAAACCTTTCCCTCAGAGACCTTCAAAGTCTCCAAAAATTACAGCACTGTCCTGGATGAGGCTCTAGTTAGGAGGCACTGGTGGTTTGTCTTAAGCCCTTGCTAGTTTTCTCCATGGCGCCTTCATTTGCTAGATTATTTGCCTCTTGCGTTTCGCTCTTTGTCTAAGAGATGTTGGTGATTCTGTCAGTGTTTCTTTCTTTTGACATTTACTACTCCCAGGCTTCCTATTGCTCAACTCTGCTTAACTGCTCTCTTCTCCGAAATGTGTTTCACCCTTTCTCACGGTAAAAGGGAACAATTTTCTGAGACCATTTTGTACAGTTTAAAAACACAACTCTACTACGCATCATCCTTCTTATGCACATCATTCCTACAGTTGAAATCTCACTTAAGTGTACTATATGTATTAAGAACTTCTTAAACCCCCAAATAGTTCTATATTTCAATTACAGTTTTAATATATGATTAGCTACTGCTAACTTGACTCCTCTTCTTTAACTTCAAATCTGTAAATTTTTTGCTCATGTCACTATCTCACACAGTATCTTAGCATTTGTTAAAAATCTTTTTGCTTCCTTTTCAATTTGTTTTTAATGGTTCATCTTTCCCTATAGCATCTTACCTTGACTATTCAAATGAGATACTGCTAATTCTGAAAAACTAAATGTAGATTGTACGCCACCTCCCCATTTCTTTCTCATTTGTGCCCATCTGGCAATGCCTCTTTTTTATTGGTTCTTAGTAAGTAAAATAGAACAAAAATAAAGCACATGCCATCAAATACAAGATAAGATAGCTTTGTTCCTCTGTCTTCACAATCTCTCCTTCTTAAGAAATGCTCCAATGATCATTTCTGTCTGAAAATGTGTCTCATTTTGAACCTTGATTCCATCACCAGGCAGGAGGTGGGTAGCGTATTTCAACATCATTTCTCATACATAATATTCTTAACAGTTCTGATGGCAAATAGGAAGTGTCTTTAGAAAGGAATTTTTTAAAGGAAGGTTGTGTTGAGATTTGAGTTCATATTACTAGGAATGTTTACTACTTGCCAGCCTACTAGCCTTCATACCACATCATCTCCTCTGTGCTACTTACTATTTCAGAATCTGTAGACTAGTTCACTTTTCATTAATTTGAAAGGCAAGGCAATTAGAGATGTGAATGTAGTGATTTTCCCACTCTTTCTTCCACCAAGAATTCTTCTCCCTATGCCTGGTGAAATAGTTTCTCTGTCAACCTTGTCGTTACCAACACTAACTGCAAATCAATTGTAATCTCCCTGGCATGCAAAATAGCTTGTCTGATTGACACAGAAAAAAGACCTGAGTTTGACCACAAGCACTGTATTCCTTTATGTGCTATTACACACTGCCAAGATCCTCCACATCAAATTTTAGGGACTACAGTTCCTCCCCACTATCCAGTTCTGAGTCCAGGGCACACCTGCATCCATTTCCTAGGGTAGCTAATTTTATGCATAGCAGATCTGGCACTTGTCTCTACAGGTGATTCACTTCCTGACTCTACTCTCTTCAGTCTTTGCAGGTACTGAAGACACAAAAAAGAAAGTTCTCAGCAACAAAAATCTTGACATTGAGTGAATAAGTGGGAAGGGAAATAGCATTTAATAAGTGCTTATTGTGTGCAAAGCACTTTGCTTTGCTCGGGATAGAAATTAAATTATTTATTAAAAATAAGAAGTCAACACTTTAATGAGCCCACATTTTAATAAAGAGAGATACCATATGGCAGTGTCAATTGGTTCAACATATCTATATTCTTCTCTATCAGTGAAAATGATACTACAGAAGGCACATTGCTTTGTGTGTTAGTGCTCCTCTGTAGGACCATTTTACTTTTCCATGTGAACTGCAGCTGAAACCTCTTCTGCATTGTCTCCACAGCCTTAGAATATAAGCCCTTTGATTGCAGGGATCATCTTACTTTTTCATCTGAATCCTTAGTGACTAGCACAGAATCTTCTGTGTGATAAGTTTTTAATAAATGTCATTTCTTCTTCTTTTTTTTTTTTTCAGGAATTTGCTATGTTTTATTTTATTTTTTTAATTAATTTATTTAACTTTTAACATTCATTTTCACAAAATTTTGAGTTCCAAATTTTCTCCCCATTATAAATGTCATTTCTTAATTCATTTTACCTTGCCATCTGTGATGAATGAAAATCCCAAGAGACAGAGTTTTGGGGTAATTATTAATCTATGTATTAATTAGACTTGTTAATAATCAGTAAATTGATGGAAAGTCATTTCAGTAAACAAAGACAAATGATCTGGAGAGCCTGAAAGTTTTACATAACTCTTGAAATGGAATTCCCTTAACAACTGAAAATCAAATCTGATTAGTGGACATTTAATGAGGAGGTGGGCTAGAAGTCTTCCCCTCCCCCTACTGAAGACATGACTTGACTATGAGACTCAGTTGCCTCTAGAAATCTGGAGAAGGGAATCCATCTCCAACTGGACAACTGTGGTTGGTTTTCTCCACCATGAGCTGGGTCACTCTAAACTCTAATGAAGGGGTACAGAGACAGTGCCTCTTCTTCTTGGGGTAAGACCTAGTCCAAACTAGATTTTGTTTACAATCTAAAGAGAAGTAAGTTCTTCTAATTGAGTGGGGCCAGACCCAAGATTGTAGAGTATACTCCTTAAAGGGTAGGAAAACCTCATGAATCAGTCAGAGGTAGATTTTTTTTTTTATAGTGACTGGATCTGAAATGAGAAAATAAAGGAGGAAAGCCTGGATCCTAATTAAATAATTGGTTATTAATGTAATAGCAAATAATTTCTCTCATATCTATCCTTTCTTCCCCAACTAATAACAAAACTTTCTTTGCCCTCTCTTGCAAGTGCGTGAGGAAAATGAATTATAAAATAGTATTGGGCATGACAAAATGTCAGCATCTAATACCTTCAGAGTCTTGGGGGAAAAGGACAGTATCAGAATTTGCTTCTCTCTCACCCCTTCAGTTTTCATCTCTGCCACCTTTACTTACACCCACCTAGCTTCTACCTATAGAGGAATGTTCCCCAATAGATAATGACATGAAGTGTTGTTTCTTTTCCATGACATAGGACCACACTGTTTTGATTCAATGGATACTGAGGAAAGACAAATATTATTTTCAAATCAACTTCTATTAGTTTTCAACTGGAACATGTTATGTTTACAACATAAATAGGAGTGTAGCACTAAAAGGGGGCACAGAACTGAATATGGGACCCAGTTTGATCAGAAGTGAGTAGGATTTCTGGACCCCTAGCCTTTGACCTGTCTACCTTTTTGCAGCATCTGGCAAACTATGGAGACAGTCAGAATCTGGTGGCTCTGAACCTCCTTTTTCTCTCTCTCTCCTTCCAGCGATCCCAGAAAAACTCTGGGTCTCCCTTCTGGCTTAGTTTGTCAGCTTGAATCTGTGTAGCAGCAGGCATCCTGACAAACCCAGGATGTTAGCCTAGATTCTTAGATCTGCTTTTCTAAGAAGAAAGAAACTGAGGGGTCAACAATCTTCTTTAATCATATGTACCAACAGAGAAAATACAAGCAGAGAAATAAGGACCAACAGGGCTTCTGTCTGACCATAAGCAATAAATAGATCACAGATCAACAGACAGATGTAACTATCTGACCATATACATACATGGTTACCAGACAAAGAAGTACCAACATCTCTCTGGGTTTTCAAAGATGGCAGGGGGCGGGACTCCTTGATGGCTACTACACTCTTCTCTGGCACATGAACCTTTTTGCAAACAGTAAGGCCCAAAGCAAAACCTCACCTCAGAGTGTATGTACACTGTTCAGATCCAGAGGGCATGATGACCCTGGTGACCCAGTGCCTCATTAGCAATTAGCAAAAGGGACTTCCTACAAAACAAGCCTCCCTTAACCAAGCTTCCTTTAATGAGCTGTACCTGAGGCCTATTTATTGGCAGGGAAGATTTTTAACTCCATTATTACAGTCTGCTCTGACTACAGCTAAACTAAGGAATGGACATCTGACTTTACTCTATGTGTTTCATTTTCTTCACTTCTCCGTGAATCTGTTCCTCTCTCACTGCTAATAGTTAAAAAAGATATTTGCATGGCATCTCAGCAGAACCTGCTGGGCATAGGAGAGATAACTGACTGCCTTATAAGTTATCAGAATAATTGTGTATATTATACTTAGGATTATTGCTCAATATGGAATTTCCATTTATACCGATCTCATTGACAGATATGTACATTGTTCAGGTAAGCATCCCCTCATGATCTATGTATTATGTGCATGCTAAGTCACTTTTTGCCAGATTTACATGTTCATTTTTGAACTATGAATTTCCCTATAGTCTATGTACTAACAGTTCTCATTTGATATTAATCTCTGTATGTGAAAATTGTAGGCATTTTGTGCGTTCAGATTTATTGGTGCCACAAGACAAAGGCCAATCAATCCCAGGAGATCTGAGAACTACATTTAGAGGGTACTGCAAACTCAGAAACTTGTGGAAGAAGGGAGACAAGATTTCCTCCCACCCTCACAGGTTACTTCTTAACCTTGGTCTCAAAGAAATTGTGCTCAGGAGAGTGTAGGAAATAATAGTTGTTAACAAATCAAGGAGTATGGTCCATCAAAAGATTGATTCCCAAGAACAGAGCTTCTGCTGGGTTTCCTTGTTCTACTTTCACCAGTAGAGGAGTTATTTCCAATCATGTAGTTCATGTGCACTCTGACTGGCATTTGGACAAATTCTTCAGGTGTCTCATTTCCGTTGTGAAATTGCTGTGAACCTCTAATATGAACATTCTGTTGAGACTGAGATCATGGTGCTTCTTTTGGGGATTAATGTTTCTGTGAGGCCCATGTACAGAGTTATCTCAGCCTTTCTTCCTAAGGGGAAATGAGTCAATGAAGAAAAATAGGCTCATCTGGTATTATCTAAACATTAAATTAATCCTCTCAACATTTCTGTAAGTTGTCCAGAGTTTTTCAGTTCCACAAATTTTTGTTAAGCACATGATGTGTTTAGAGAGACAGCTGAGGGGCACAGTGGATACGTGTTAGCCAGAAGGTAAGGAAGACCTGAGTTCAAACTTTTCCTTGAAAACTTAAGCTTTGTTACTCTAGGCAAGTAACTTGACTGTGGTTTGTCTCAGTTTTATCATCTATAAAATAGAGATGATAGCACCTACCTACCAAGTCTATTGTGAGGATAAAATCAGATAATATTTGCAAAGTACTTTGCAAACCTTCAAGTGCTAGGTAATACTAGCTTATTATTATTAGAAAAAAATGCATATTTAAAGAACCTACTATGTGCCAACAACTGTTTTAATTTTATTGTAAATATTATCTCTTTTGATCCCTACAAGTCTGTGAGGTAAGCTACAATTCCAGCTTAAGAGCTAGAAGAAATACTAGATTTAAAGAAAATATATCTTCTAGACTCGGGGAGCTTAAAGCCTGGATGGGAAATAACTTTAAACAAGTCACAAAACAAAGTGGTGAATAGGCCAGGGGAGAGATAAATGTTATATGGGAAATGCTACTGACTAAAAGGATAAGAAAAAAGTTTCCCACCTGCTTTTCTTCGTTAGATTTTTTCCCACTGTTCAGGGTTCCCCTCTCCCTCAATTTTGTTTTTTTTTTTTTTTTTGGTCCTTCCTGAAGAAGGATAAAATGAAAGCAATTGAAGAGGATGAAATTTAATTTGTATGAATATAAAGTACCATAAATATTCAATTCTTTCTCCTCTTCATTTTTTGTCACCTACATTTTGTCCATAGACTTTCTCTGCTTACTGATATTCTATCAAAAATGTAATAGAATATATACTTTTTTTTTTTTAACTTAACTAAACAGGAATCATATTTCTCAGGATAACTGCTTGCTCCAAAGAAGAAGTGGATGAGTCTCTGTGTGGACACCTCACTCTGAGGGTAGATGGATGGGAGAACAAAGATTCATAGGGAGCATGTTATTACACTAATATGTTTAGGTGATAAGGAAAATGGAAAGAAATAGGACTGGTTTCCTAATCAAATGTGCTTCTTCTTCATGAATTAGGATAGTTGACAATGATGCTTCTCTGAAGAAGATACTTTAAAAGTAGAGCACTAGATCTGGCATCTGGAAGCTTAGATTGAATTCTGGCTCTAGGATTTGCTACCTGGGTAATACTAGACAATTCACATAATCCCATTAATTCCTTCATTTGCAAAATAAGGAGGTCGAACTAGATGACCTCTTAGTTCTATTTTATACCTAAATCTATGATCCTATAGAATGGCAGATTAGGAATTTGGGATCCAGATTGGACAACATTAGATTGGAAGAAAGCACAGGATCTCTAAAGAACAAGGTGAAAATAAATAGGGTGTTAATCTAAGCATTAAAGCATACTTGGCTTGTTTTGAAGACAACACATTTTCCTTTAATTATCCATTTCTCTTTTAGCCTTTTCTTTGATACTGTGTATCCTTTAAAGGAAGTAATGTGTACTTTCTCACTTTCCAAACCTCTTATACTTTTACTCTCTTTCACATACTCTATGATCCAACTGCCATGACTTTCTTACAGATCCTCAAACAGGACTCTGCCGTCTTTGCTTTTTTGCTGCTTGCACTCCATCTTGGAATATTCTTCCTCCTCACCTCTGTTTCCTGGCTTCAATGGATTTCCTTTAAGACTCAGCTCAAACCCCTCTTTCAAGAGGTCTTTCCAAGTACTCTGAGACTGTTATCTAGTTAAGGGAATATATGTCTTGTATGTAGATAGGTTTTTGCATGTCAGCTTCCATCTTAAAATGTGAATGCCTTGAGGGCAAGTACCATGTCTTTGCCTCTGTTTTTCTCCCTAGTGCTTGACATGATAACTGATACTTAAGAGTGCTTAATAAATTCTTCGTGACCAACTATACTGGATAACATTGCAATACACATACTCTTGGGCTTTTCCCTTATGTGTAATCTTTCACTTCTGTCACCACTTCCAGTGCCAGTGACAATCACAATTCACAACCCACTAAGATCTATAGGAAGTCTGGTAAGGATGCTAATGAATAGTAATTCTGAGAGCTGATACAGAGTGCAGTTATATCATCATAAATCTAAAGACATGGGAACAATTTGGTAAATTTTGCTTAGGGAGCACTAAGAGTTATGAGTCAATGATGAGACCTTTTCTTGGTCTTTGTTTTTGGAATCACTTTGTAGAGAGCTGGTTTCTTGGTCCCCTTCTTGTTCCTATTTTTTATTGCATTTTTTGATGCATTTATTATTGTTTAGAGGTAACAAAGGGGAAGCTCAGTCTAAGGACAGCCTCTCTTACTCCACCATTTTATTAGGCATCTTAGCAAATGCATTTCAATTAGACAGAAGTTAGTTTAGATCCACAAAAATAGAACGTGTAGAATTATGTCACAAATATTCTTTTTTCTGGTTTGGAAAAGACAAGTTTGGATCCAATCTTTATTTTTTTTCCCACTTACAAGTTAGTGGTTAAAATTATTTAAAAAAATTGGAAATTATCTTTCCCTGAAGGAAATTAAAGCTTACTTCATTTTAAGATTAAAGTTCATAGTTCCTATATGGATAAAAGGCAATTTGTGGAATTAGGTTCAGTGAATATTCTTCTGAGAACTTTCAAAGGCTTGATGTTTTAGAGTGCTTAATAAATGTTTTGTTTTTATCCAAATTTTATGTTTGTCTTTCAAATAAATTTAAAAAAAAATTAATTTGTACCTCACACTACCTTTGTCGTCCATTAAGCAACTGTCAAAACAAACAAACACAAAACAAATTGTTTACTACATGTCTACCTAATCTAACAAAACAAATTCCTACCTTGGCATGTGTCTCTGTCTCTATTTTAAGTTCATTACTTCATCAATGAAGTAATTTCATCTACATTCTTTTGGATTTATGATTTATCATTTCATTGATTAGAATTCTAAAGTTAATTGAGCCTGTTTTTTTTTTCTCTCTCTCTGTCTACAATATTATTATCATGGTATAAAATGTGTCCCTTTTTCTTATTGCTTTGCTGTGTATCAGCTATGCGATTTCACATGGAATGGCCATTTACCTGATATTTTGCCTGAAGCATAACCTTACTGGCATGAATTTTTAAATGTCATATTTCTGTACTAATAAGCACATAGCTAGACAACTAATCAAGCAATAGAATGCCACCATTTTTCCCCTCTAGTAAAAAAAATAAGATTTAAATGAATGTTTAACTAGTTACAGAATGTATTCAAGTTTCAAAATTATTAAGTATTAGAACAATAATGAATATTTGAAACTAGTTTAAGTATCTATTATTTAAAGAAAGGTGGAAAAAGTGTTGAAGTAAACGAGATGTCCTTTTTCTATCCCAAATTATCAATTCTATATTCTAAATAATATATCAATGCAGAAATTATCTGATATTTAATGATTATTAGGAGTATAGATTTATAGGTTTTCATTTTCTTAACTACATAATTGGGGAAGAATAGGGGGAGACATTGAATAGAAGTGCTGTAAGGCTTCTTCTGGATTTATAATTCTACTTTTGTATGGTATCAGATGTAAAATAGTATGTAATATATAGTTCCATGACATTATATAAATGATGAGTTATTGTAATGGCAAGTAAAATTAGAATCTTCTATGTTTTGTTTTGTATAATCACTTGCCTGATTGATTCTTTCCTTTATCAATCAGGAGTACTAGGAGTAAAGTGCAGAAACAAGAGTTTCTTTAACCAGAAACAGTATATGTATTGTTAATGTGATTAAAGATTAAAGATCTTCCCCACCCATTAATGGGCCTGCCCATTAAGAGGAGTTTGATTAGGAAAGATTTGTAGGAACACCCACAGTCTTTGTTAACGAAGCACTTCTCAAGGGTTGGGATACCTTCTGGCTCTAATAAGAGGTATAAATACTGTGAGGGGAAGGTTTTACTTTGGGGCTTAGTTTTGGTAATAAGGTTTGAGTGCCAGATGAGGGCTTTGGGAAGACTCTAAAGGAGCCCTCTGCCTTTGAGAACCTAGATATCATGCTTTCCTCTCTGGTAAAGATGGTCAGATAGCTGTACCTGTCTGTTGAATTATGGTTAGGCAGAGGAAGCCATGTCTGTTGACTTCTAATTTCTCTGTATTTCCTTTGAAGTTTTTGAGTGCTGCCTCCCCGGAATTAGGTGAATGTTATGTGTGCTTGATTAAAGGAATGAGACATGTGCTTCATTAAAGTGATTTAAGTTGCCTTTCCTTTTATGTGATAGCAAGCCTCCCTGTGCATGGTGGAGTGTTTACTGCTACACTTGTAAGTAGAAAACTCAAACAAGCATCTACCACCCAGGAGGCAACTAAATATTTCAGTGAATAAATCGCTGGGCCTAGAGTCAGGAAATTCTGAGTTCATATCTGTCCTCTAACGTTGCCTCGGTATGTGATCCTGGGCAAGTCCTTTAACCTCTCTTTGTCTTAATCTGCTGGAGAAGGAAGTGGAAAATTGCTCCAATATCTTTTCCAAGAAAATCCTGTGAACAGTATGGTCCAGAGTGTTATGAAGAAAGAGTCAGACATGTGTCTGACAACAACAACATGGGTCAAGCACTGTTAATACAAAAAAAAATCATTACATACTTTACATTTTGTCACATAAAAATATATTTTATAAACCCCTATTCAAGAATCTGTAGATAGTTTCCATTACAGCTATTTCAATATTGATAAGGAATGTTCAAAGTTTAATAAGAAACAGTTGGCAACCTTTAAAAGGAGATTGCCTTCTTTTTTTTGTAAGAATACCAAGCTGATATCTGGTTCTATTAAAAAAGTGGATCAGAGAAGAGACACATAACTGAATCATATTTCATACTTTTGATTCACCAGTTGTGATCTGTAGAGAGTGAAAAAAATGGCAAACTTTTTTAAAAAATATAGTAAGGGTTAACTCTTATTTATTAATTATTATTAATTGTTAGTTATTAATTATTCCAATCTTCATTTCTACCCTGAATTACAATAGTATGGTGATTCCAATATCTGAGTTTTGCATTCATATAACCTTTTGAGAATGTACTTTTCCCAAATATTAAATTTCTAAACAAGAGAAAGTCTTCATCTATAACATTAACGTAAATCTAATACCTTTTCAATATTATCATAATAGCCTCAAACATTGCTTTTCAGGAAAAATTATGGAATCTTTATTTATTTATATAAATCCATATTGGGACTATCTACATAAATTCATGAAGTTCATCACTTTCCAACTGCTTAAATCAATTTTGTCTGGAATTCACTTGCACAGAGGTATCTTATTTTGTATGTGACTATACCAAGAAAAAAAGACACTTAAATGATGTTTCAAGGACATGTAATTCATCTTTTCTCAATATAGCAAGAAGATGAATTCAATAGCCTTGAAATATCCCAGATCTATTTGTAAATTGGAAGCAAGAGAAATAATCATTGTCAGCATATCTCCTTTAAAGAATCTGAATATTGTTCAAACCCATTCTAATAAATTAATTTTGCAACTGAGTTGAATTCTTTAAACCTTGTTACAAATCCATCACTATGTATGGATTTCTATGTTGTTCTGTAACTATTTATAGGAAAATGTCTTCAGTTCTTGTGGGTTACCACATATTGATCTCAAGATTATTTTCTTGTAGTTTAAGAGGTAGTTTTGCCTAGTGAACAGAATTGTGTTCATATCCCTCCCTCTTTTATCCTTACTAATTGTGTGACCCTCAGGTAGTCATTTAAGTTCTTTATGCATTAGTAAACTCTCTAGGACTGTCATAATTTTTTTTTTGGTGGTGAAAGCAATGAAATCACAGATATTTGACATAGTGGCATTTAATATTATAAAACTATGTATTGATCACTTGCAGCTGATTATGCTTACTTTCTCCTATGAAGCCAAATGTTGCAGTTAGTAAGTAGCCTCTATAAGTCATAATTCATCACTTCGGTCCTTGACAACACTTTGCTTCTTGGATGAATAAACTCTACCACAGTATCAGAAATTCATTGATTTCAAGCTGGAAGGAATTTACAACCTATTGAGTCCAACCCTCCCATTTTATAGATAAGTAAACTGAGACAAAGAAACATTAGCTAAAGCTCATACTTCATCTGAGGTGGAATTTGAGTAGAGGTGCCTCAAGATCAATATCCTACCTACTACCCCATAGTGCCTATCAAGTAGGCTGACATATATGTAGTCCAAATTAAAAACAAACAACCCAGAATCATTTAACCAACTATGACTGTGTCTTTGGATGTGGAGCTACTTGAAAACATCTTACAATTCCAAAAGGTTAAAAGAAGTGCTAGGAGCTATTGGCAAGCTGATTTTAACTCCTCTTCAGAGTATTATCTGATCAGTCTGTTGCAGCGGGAAGATTTTATGATAGCAAACGACATCTGTACATTGTAGAATCTGCCCTTTTCCACATAATTTGAATATTAAGACCTGAAGAGCAACTGTTTTTTCTTTAGCCTAAAGAAGGCCTATAGTCACAAAAGCTTTTTCTTTGTTTATTTTCAGACCATCTCCTTGACTTGACAACTTATAGACCTCTTCTAACATTTATTCTGTTGGTAACATTTGTTTGGCTTTGCCATATATTTTTTTTTCTTTTTTTCTTTTTATTTAACTTTTAACATTTATTTTCACAAAATTTTGGGTTACAAATTTTCTCCCCTTTTATCCCCTCCCCTCCCCAAACCCAAGCATTCTAATTGCCCCTGTGACCAATCTGCTCTCTCTTCTATCCTCCCTCTCTGCCCTTGTCTCCCGTCTTCTCTTTTGTCCTGTAGGGCCAGATAGCTTTCTTTACCCCTTAACCTGTATTTCTTATTTCCTAGTGGTAAGAACATTACAGTTGATCCTAACACTTTGAGTTCCAACTTCTTTAGCTCCCTCCCTCTCCACCCCTTCCCTTTGGAGGACAAGCAATTCAATATAGGCCAAATCTGTGTAGTTTTGCAAATGATTTCCATAGTAGTAGTGTTGTATAAGACTAACTATATTTCCCTCCATCCTATCCTGTCCCCCATTACTTCTATTCTCTTATGATCCTTTCCCTCCCCATGAGTGTCGACCTCGGATTGCATTCTCCTCCCCATGCCCTCCCCTCTATCCTCCCCCCCACCCTGCTTGTGCCCTTGTCCCCCACTCTCCTGTATTGTGAGATAGGTTTTCCTATCAAAATGAGTATGCATTTTGTTCTTTCCTTTAGTGGAATATGATGAGAGTAGACCTCATGTTTTTCTCTTGCCTCCCCTCTTTATCCCTCCACTAATAAGTCTTTGCTTGCCTCTTTTATGAGAGATAATTTGCCCCATTCAATTTCTCCCTTTCTCCTCGCAATATTTCTCTCTCACTGCTTGATTTCATTTTTTTTTTTTTAAGATATGATCCCATCCTCTTCAATTCACTCTGTGCACTCTGTTTCTATGTATGTGTGCGTGTGTGCATGTGTGTGTGTGTGTGTACTCCCACCCAGTACCCAGATACTGAAATGTTTCAAGAGTTCCAAATATTGTCTTCCCATGTAGGAATGTAAACAGTTCAACTTTAGTAAGTCCCTTATGACTTCTCTTTGCTGTTCACCTTTTCATGGTTCTCTTCATTCTTGTGTTTGAAAGTCAAATTTTCTTTCCAGTTCTGGTCTTTTCATCAAGAAAACCTGAAAATCCTCCATTTCATTGAAAGACCATTTTTTCTCCTGAAGTATTATACTCAGTTTTGCTGGGTAGGTGATTCTTGGTTTTAGTCCTAGTTCCTTTGACTTCTGGAATATCCTATTCCATTCCCTTCGATCCCTTAATGTAGAGGGTGCTAGATCTTGTGTTATCCTGATTGTGTTTCCACAATACTTGAATTGTTTCTTTCTAGCTGCTTGCAATATTTTCTCTTTCACCTGGGAATTCTGGAATTTGGCCACAATGTTCCTAGGAGTTTCTCTTTTTGGATCTCTTTCATGTGGTGTTCTGTGGATTCCTTGAATATTTATTTTACCCTCTGGTTCTAGAATCTCAGGGCAGTTTTCCTTGATAATTTCATGGAAGATGATGTCTAGGCTCTTCTTTTGATCATGGTTTTCAGGTAGTCCCAGAATTTTTACGTTGTCTCTCCTGAATCTATTTTCCAGGTCAGTTGTTTTTCCAATAAGATATTTCACATTATCTTCCATTTTTCCAATCTTCTCGCTATGTTCTGTGATACCTGTCTTTCTCACAAAGTCCTCAGCGTCCATATGTGCCATTTGCCATATATTTTTGATGAAGCATTTCACTAAGGAAATCATATTCCTAAATCATTTGAGGATAATTTTTACATACTTATTTTGCAGGGCTAGTATAAAATGTCTGCATTGCCTACAGTTTAAGATGTAATTTAGAAGTTTTATCAGTATAAAAACACAGTAATATTTAAAAAAAAAAAAAACACTTTATACGACTCTGTAGAGGAAAAAATCACCAAAAGTCATAAACATGTATCTTCCTGGAAATAAGCCATTTACAACCCTACAATACATACTATGTAAAATATTTTATATGCTATGCTATTTTCTGGGTTTCTGTTTCATTTTGCCGTGTGTGTGTGTGTGTGTGTGTGTGTGTGTGTGTGTGTGTGAAGAGTGGTATATGATAGCATCCTGATATTCCCCCTGTGAACCTGCCATTTTCCTATTGAGAGATATACAAAGAATCATGTGCTTGTTGTAAAAAAGAAGAGTCAAAAGAAAACAGGTAGATGTCAGGCCTATCTACCAGAAAGCTATTTTCTAGAAGGGTAGTCTGATTTTACTGTGTGGCTTTTCTACAGGAGAACAAGGGACATTTAATTACATTGAGACCCTTTTACTAGGCTTTCACCTCAGCACCGTGGGGGACTGACACTTCTTGCATACTCTGTCATTCTTCCAGTGTAAAGTTTAGGGGAAGTTATATCACTAAGAGAACTTGCTCAATGACGGTGAAGTGCTATTTTCAACTCCCTCTATCAGCTCCTATTCCTCAATAATAATCAGACCACACTAGGGTGGGGTAACGGTGGCTTTACTTCAATATATGGGGTAACCCTTTAGAACTATAAAGGTGTTGTGGTTTAGACTCTACACACCTACGGACATCAAAAACTGACCCAGGGATGCCAAAAACTGTTGCAGTTTTGTAATGTACTGTGATGGAACCGTCTCAAAGAATTTGGAGTCAAACTACCTCTAACCCAAGTATAGGCATTTACTGAGACTGACACCTCTTATGAAGCGGGCTAATTTCCAAGAGAAACCAACAGCTTCAGAGAAAGCAAGATGGATTTTTATAGGGTAAATATGCAATGATATAACAGAAACTATGAATATTAAAATGCAGGAGGGGTTTGTTAAGGGATTAGATAATATGGGAGGGGTTCTAGCTATAGCAGAACTGCATTTGAGATTATCCATAATACATACAGAAAAGCTTATTTGGGGGGATATGTGTGTATGATAATGATATTATAATAAGCCTCTCTACATTATATATTTACTCTAGGTCAGTATTTTACTATTACTATGCAGGTGCCTACTTAGAGAAAGTCCCTTCTATTGTTTGGGGCCCACATTCTGCTTGGGCATCCTGGTGGTGCTGCTTTCTTATTGGCTGAGTATTGGCGTCCTGTCTGAGATTAGTGGATGTGATTGTGGTTGAGTGAATAGACACACCTTCTGTTTCTGTGGAAAATATGAGGAATGGGTCTGGGGACAGTGGCTAGCTAGAGGCCGTGGCTGGGATCCCATCACATGAACATGCCTGCTGTTCTGTGAGAAATATGAATTCATGGACTCACGTGTTTTTCTAGTGAGCAGTGACCCATATATAAAGAAATTAGAATATTGAGTGGAGAGGAAGGGGTGGCTAGATAGAGGCAGTGGGCCTGCTGTTCGGGTGGATCTATAAGGTTAGAATATTGAGATTGGGTACAGCTTTATTACAATTCCATCAAGGAGAGGGAAATAAAGCTTAGAAGTCAATTTGTAACATTAATTAGGTAAAATGAGAAGCTACTATTGGTCTGGGTGGAATGACATCTTCCCTCTGCTTTTCCTATACCTCTCATTTCCTCCTGTGACATTGTGTTTTGGTTCTCTTTCATCCCCATACTTAGCCTCACATACACCCTTATCAAAAGAGGATATGTTTTGGAGTATTTGCCCTGGGCTTGCATTGGTTTGTTGTCATTAACTCCGATATAATTTTTTTTTTTTAACTCTAGTCAATTAGGTTCCTGGTAGTTTCTCCAATACCCTTAGTTGTTGAAATATTTCTTCAAATACAAGAAACAAAACTTTGTGGCACTATAATGATCCCCATCACTTAGAGAGCACAGGGGAGAAGGAGAAGGATGGCAATACCAATAGAAGTAACATTGCTATTTGTAATTTTATAGGGAAGCTTCTTTGATTACTTAATATATTTTGCTGATATGTTTACATATATATTTATCCTTTTCATTCTGAATGTGGTGGTATGTAATTAATTTTCAACTGTTTTGTTTTCTGCCATTGTTATTATCTGATATTAGTTCCAGATATAAAATCACTTGAGAGGTAGTGTGGTGAGGTGGAAAGAGAGCTGATATCAAGACCAGGAAGATGAGGGTTCAAATTCTGCCTCTCACATATTAAATCTTTGTGACTTTGGGCAAGTCACTAAGTGTGAGAGAACTCTACAAAACTCTCTATAACAATAAGCTGTAGAGAATATGCTGATTAGCTTTGGTGGAGGGAATTCACTCACCCAAGGGTATAATGTTATATTTTAACTTGGAGATTATTTAAATCTCCCTTGTTGGAGAAACTGGAAAAATTCTTTTGAGAATTAATTTTCATATACTGGTTTTCCCTTGTGTACAGTAATGATGTACCACAGTGAATTTTTTGTTAGATTTTTTTTTTTTTCCCATAGAGAAAAAATATTCCCTTTTGCTTGTGTAGGTTCCTCAAGTGGTTGTTGAATTAACTCTTGACTGACTATGTTGCTGTTAAGTTGTTCAGTCATGTCCAAGTCTTTGTGGACTCATGGTGTACCAGGCCATTGCATCCTCTATTATCTCCCAATGCCTGTCCAAATTCAAGTTTGTTGTTTCTATGACACTATCTATCCATCTCATCCTCTGCCATTCCCTTCTCCTTTTGCCTTTAAATATCCCCACCTCAGAGTATTTTCTAATGAGCCCTGTCTGCTCATTGTACGGTCTAAGTATTTAACCTTCAACTTCAATATTTAACTTTCCAGTGAAGAGTATGAATTAATTTCTTTGAATATTAACTGATTTGATCTCCTTGATGATGACGTGGCTCTCAAAAGTATTCTCCAATACCATAATTGAAGGTATCTCTTAAGTGGTACTCAGTTTTCCTTGAAGTTTAACTCTCACAATCATACATTGTTACTGGAAAAAAAAGAACAGAACTTTGCCTATGCAGACCTTCATTGACAAGGTGATGTCTTTACTTTTTAGAATGCTGTCCAGAGTTGGCATAGCCTTCCTTCTAAGAAGCAAGTGACTTTTAATTTCATGGCCACAGTTTCTATATTCTCTGAGCTTTGAGCCCAAGAATATAAAATCTGACAATGCTTCCATTTCTTCTCCCTCTATTTACCAGGAAGTAATAAGACAAATTGCCAAGATCTTAGAGCTATTTTTATGTAAACTTTAAGCCAGTTTTTACTCTTTCTTCTTTCATCTTCGTCAACAAGTTTCTTAATTACTCTTCATTCTCTGTCATCAAAATGGTGTCATTTGCATATTTGAAATTGTTGAGATTTCTCCCCCAGCAATCATAATTCTGGCTTTTTATTAATTTAGCATCTGCATACAAGTTAAATGAATAATTTTCCAATCTGAATTTCCAATCTTTTCAATCTTAATCCACTTAGTTGTTCCATGTTGGGTTCTAGCTGTTGCTTCTTGACCTACATACAGCTTCCCGGGGAGATAATTAAAATGATCTAGTACTCCAAATACTTTGAGAACTTGATTATTTTGTTGTGATCCACACAGTCAAACGTTTTAGGGTAGTCAAAAAAAACAGAAGCAGATTTTTTTTTCCTGCCACTTTCTGGTTTTCTCTATAATCCAGTGAATGTTAACAATTTGGTCTTTGGTTCCTCTTCCTCTTTGAAGACCAGCCTGCTCTTCTGTTAATTCTCAGTTTATATGTTGCTTAGACTAGCTTGCTGATTTTTAAGAACTACCTTGCTGGATTGCGAAATGATCACAATTTTTCAATAAATTGAACATTCTTTGGCATTTCCCTTTTATAAGACTGGGACATAAATGGATATTTTCCACTTCAGTGGCCACCAATGTTGAGTTCTCCAAATTTGCTGCTATATTGAGTGCAGCACTTTAAGGGCATCATCCTTTAGGATTTTGAATAGCTTGTCTGGAATTCCATTTCCCCCATTAGCCTTATTGATGGTGATGCTTCCTAAGGCCACTTTGATTGGTTCTCTAGGATATCTGACTCTAGATTAATAACCACACCACCATACTCATCAGTGATTTTAAGATCTTTCTGTTTAGTTCTTCTGTATATTCTTGCCACATCTTTTAATATCTTATTAATCTTTTAAATCCCTACTAATTTTTCTTTTGCCATGATAATTTTATGCATGAAACAGTTCCTTGATATCTTCAGTTTTCTTGAAGAGCTCTCTTTTCTATCCCATTCTTCTGTTTTTTTCTATTTTTTGCATTACTTATTCAAGAAAACCTTTTTAATGTGTCCATTGTTATTCTCTGGAATTCTGCATTCAATTAGGCATATCTCCTTTACTTTCCTTCTTTCCTCAGCTATTTGGAAAACCTCTTCAGACAGTCATTTTCCTTTTTTTGCTCTTCTTTACTCTTTGAAATTTTTTTTTTGTCATTATAACCACTTCCAATATGATGTTGCAAACCTCTGTCCATATTTCTTCAGGCTCTATATCTACCAGATCTATTCTCTTAAATCTCCGTATCACTTCAAATGTAGGAGTTCATACTAATGGAATCTGATGGTTTTCCCTACTTTCTTCAATTTAAATCTGAACATTGCAATAAGAAACTCATGAGTTAACTCTAGGTTTTGTATTAACTGATTGGATAGAGCTTCTCCACCTTTGGCTCCAAAGTGAATAATCATTTTGATTTTGATATTCACCATTTGGTAATGTATGCACATAGAACTGAATTTTGAATTGTTGAAAAAGTGTGTTTGGTATGGTCACCAAGTTATCTTGACAAAACTGTATTGGTCTCTACCCTGCTACAATGCAAGCAAAGTGGAATCTTTTGCTGGTTTTGTTTTAGTATAAAGTGCCTCTGATTGAATCTTGCCTTTATCAACCAAGACTCTTTACTAGGAGTAAAGTATAGAAACAAGACTTTTCTTAAGCTAGAAATAGTATATGTATTTGTACTGTTAATGTAATTAAAAATCTTTAGCACACATTAAAGGGTAGCCTGATTAGGGGCTAAGTGAATGATATAAGTGCTTGATTAAAGGACATTGTTAACCCCTCAAAAGTTTTCTTTACTTTTAGAAAAGCAGATCAAAGAACACATGATAGTAGGCTCCTTGTGTATGTTGGGTTAGTTATTCTGGTATAATCTGATATCTTACATGTTATTGAATTACTTAATATTATTCACACAAAGTTGAGAGTGTTAGTTTTAAATTTTAATGCACTTATCTATAATACTATCTTTGTGAATTACAATTATCTTAGGGAGATTCTTGCAATATTTTGTCTCTTCAGTTTTTTTTTCTTGCTTTATTTCAAGGTAATTTGATTCTCTTTCCCTTACCCTCAAACCTCCCTCTCAAATGTTTGTTACTTTATTTAGTTTTTGACATTTTACTTATTTTATTAAGTCATTTTTCTTTCTCTCTTTTGTTTAGTTATCTAATTCTTTATCTTTTCTTTTAGTTACATGGCTAAATAAAATATTTCTCTCTCCCCTTATCTTTATTGATTTTTTGTTAGAATTGTTACCCAATTTTCTGAGCATTTTTACAGAAAGGATTTATTTCCTTTGTTCTCTTCATTAATTCTATTCCTGTTCTACTTTATTCTTTTAGCAGTTGATTCATTATCATACTTATTTTTTTCTTTCATTTCTTTGTTCCTTGTGGAATTAAGCTTCAAAAATGCCCATTTTGTGTTACCTGTTCAGTTTTTTTTTAATTTTTTCCTTATATATCTTGCTTCATTGTTGTTATTGTGTCTTTCTCTCAGAATTATCATTTCCTACAAGAAATGGAGAGGACACAAAAGTGCTATTACCAATGAGAAGCATTTTCCTATGACTGTGATTTTGAGGCCTGTTCTTACAAGCTTTCTTCCATATGATTATTTTCTTTCTCAGTTGCCATCTTTGGGTCTGTGCCCAGAATTTTCTAAAAGCTTGATACTTGAAGAAACCAGATTCATCTTCTTGTGAGGCAGTATGCTTTCCCTGAAGGAAAAGAACTCTCTCAGTGGTGTTTCTGAACACCAAATCCCAATAATCATTGCAAGATCATTTACATACATACATACATATGCAAATACATATATGTGGACATTCACATATGTATATACACATATATACACATGATATGGACTAAATCTAAAACACTATGGACTAAACATCAAAGTATCTTGCTGTGGATGAATCAAAACTTTGCATGTTTGTTTGCTGTATTGTACTAAAATGCAGAATTTGTGAAATATGAAAGGAAATGAAGAAGATAAAGGGGAAGAATTGGTCTATTTTACTCAAGTCACATATGTCATAATGAAGGGAAAATAATTTCTGTAATCTCTCTTCAAAAAGAGGAACTCTAGGAGAGTGGAGTATATAGCAAAGGGAGAGACTAAGATGGGGAGGGAAGAAAAATCTAGATTCAGTTGTGGGAGTGCACATTATTGAAAAACACTCCCAAGCTAATTTGGGTTATGAGTGTCTCTCTCTCTCTCTCTCTCTCTCTCTCTCTCTCTCTCTCTCTCTCTCTCTCTCTCTCTCTCTCTCTCTCTCTCTCATCTCTCTGATCCTCTCTCTGTCTTTGTGTGTCTATGGATTTTTCTGAAATCCATAGTATTTAAGCTACTTATGTTCATTTTTTTTCAAATACCACTTTGCATTTAATGACCATTTTAAAAAAAATGAGGTTTAGACTCAATTTTGCTGGGTATATCACTTTGTATAGAAGATACAGTATAGAATTCATGTGATCTTTGGAACATGCTCTTCCTTTCCCTTCTAGTGTTTCTGTTGAGTGTAGAATAGTATAGTTTTAGGAAAATGACAAATGTTGGGGAAGATGTGGGAAAATTGGAACAATAATGCATTATTGGTGGAGTTGTGAATTGACCCAATCATTCTGGAAAACAATTTGGAACTATGCCCAAGGGTTATAAAACTGTATTTCTTTTGATTCAGCAATACCACTACTAGGTCTGCATCCCAAAGAGATGAAAAAAATGGGGAAAAGATCTACATGTACAAAAATATTTACAGCAGCTCTTTTTTGGTGACCTAGAATCAGAAATTGAAGAGATGTTCATAAATTGGGGAATGGCTGAACAAACTGTGGTGTATGAATATAATGGAATACATTCCATAAGAAATTATAAACAGGCAGACTTCAGAAAAACCTGGAATGACTTGTGTGAATTGATGCTAAATGAAATGAGAAGAACCAGTAGAACATTCTTCACAGTAACACCTCATTATGTGCTAACCAACTTTGATAGACTTAGACCTTCTTAGCAATGCAATGATCTAAGACAATTCCAAAAGACTCAAGATGGAAGATGCTATCCATATTCAGAGAAAGAACTATAGAGTCTGAATTCAAATCAAAGAATACTATTTTTCTTCTTTTTTTTTCTTTCTCATGCTTTTTTTCCCCTTTGGTTCTTTTAATTCTTCTTTTTAACAAGACTGAAATAGAAATATTTTTAATATGATTACACATATATAGCCTATATCACACTCCATGCCCTCTTGGTGAGGGAAGAGGAGAAGTAGGGGAAGAAAATCTGAAACTCTAAATCTTGAAAAAGTGTATATTGAAAATTAAAATAAATAAACATTTAAAAGAATATTGGCATTTTTGATTGGCATTTTTTTCTGTTTTTTAAAAAAATAAAAGTTTTCTTTCATTTTTCATACACTATAATATCCAAAGGTTTTTTTTGTTGTTGTTCTCTGGAAGGTCCAGGATCCTTATGTTATCTCTATGAATATCATCTTCAGCATACAGATCATTATTAAAGATGCATAGAGATAATTTTAAAAGCATTATTGTTTTATGGTTCTCTTTTTCTAGACTGTTTTTACTTCTATATATCTATATTCTTAATCATTATCTCTTTTACTTCTTTGGCAGTACTTATTCTTGAACATTCGAATTTTTCTAGTCTGCTGGTTATTTCTATTATATTCACCATAAATTCCACTTTCACATTTCTCCTTTCTCTTTTAACCTATTATAGGGCCGTGCCACTGTGGTTTCATGCTTTATGGGAAACCACACGATCCATTGTCTCATTAGCTGTTCACTTAATTTCCTCTTATTTGCAATATTTATTTAGAAATATTTATACTCATTTGGATGTCTTTTTTTTCTTTCTTATGATAAAACAGTTTTCTGAATGGGTTAATTCAGGTTAAACTAGGAAGTAATTGAGAATATAGAGGAAGATAATAGAAAACTTGGATGACATCACAAGGTGCTGTCAACTCAGAGTTAATTTGATTCCAGCTGGTAATGATGTTTGAATGCAAAAAGAGGCAAAAAATTCTAACTTTACATTGCAGATTGATGTGTTCAATTCAATTCAACAAATCTTAATTAAACACCTACTCTGTGCAAGCATTGAGGATGTAAAATTAAAATCAAATAGTTGTTCCTTGTATAGTAATAGAATAATAGATTAGCAGTGAAGAGGGACATTAGAAGTCACTAATTCTCAAAGTGACCTTACCTACAATGAAGTCCCTCATTTTTCAGATAAGAAATCTGATACCTAGACAAAATACATAACTTGCCAAGGATAAGAAAACTAGCAAGCATCAGAAGGGGAATTTGAATCACCTGAGGGTCTGAGTCTAGAGTCTTATCCATAACACCATGTTTATTCCTAAAATAATTTACAGTCTACTAGAAAAGAATTCATTTTAAAATCAGAGTAAAAATAAAATGGAACCATTAAAATTACTCTAATTCTTTTGAATATTCAGAAGAATCCAGTAACCTTGAAGCAATAACTAATAATGTAACAAAGGACCCTGTTGCAATGAATTCAAAGTATCTGTGTATTATTTTGCAGAATCAGTAGCATTTGTTAGTACAGTTTTCAAAAACTGTGAATCTGAAAACATTTTTTCCCCAGAAAATCCATTATACTAATAAAATGTCCATTCTGTTTTTATCCTTCCCCTTTTTTGTTGAACAGAGGCACTCCCTGTTTTGACACAGATAATGATACTCCTTTCCCTTTGTAGGTGGTCCTCATGACTTGTGCTCAAAAAGTCATCATCATCATCATCATCATCATCATCATCATCATCATCATCATCGTCAGGTAATGAGGAATCTAATAAGCTGCTTTGTTTTTTGGCTAGGCACATGAAAAGTAGAACAAAAGTAATACTGATTTATCAGAATGAAGCCATTTAACTAGGGTCACTCCACTACCCATTGAGAAAATTAGGAACAGAACCAACATCTAATCCTTATTTTATTCTTTTTAGAACTAAAAGCCAAATATCTAGCCTGAAAGATTTAATGAGCTTTTTTGGGGAAGAAATATTCTATTCTTTCCTTTTAATTATATGAATACAGTAAAAATATCATGATAATCATTGTTATGTATGCTTATATGTGTGTATATACAGATATATGTATATATATGTATGTATGTATATATATATATATATATATATATATATATATATATATATATATATATATATATATATATATATATATGTATTTGGGAGAAAACATCACAGTAGACAACAAGTATACATTTCTATTAGCTGTCAGTTCCTTAAACTTTGCATAAGCACTGTATTATTATATTTTTTCTTGCTTTGGTTTACAAACATTTTCTCTACTAGAAAAAGAAAAAAAATACTTTTTTGATCGTATTAAGTTTAGCAGAAGGCTAAAAACCAAGATTGTTGAAATTCTATTTTGAATGAAAATACAAAATCAGACTGAAACATATACATTATAATGCACTCTCATTTATAGAAATTTCTCTAAGGATAATAATCCTTACTCATATCCTAAACCCATAATAAAACATGTTACAAGGTTACTTTGTCTTATGTGTGACTTTGTTTTGTAGTTTCTATGTAGGAATATGATAAGTTCAATTGGTATCCTCTTGGAAATCTTGGTGGAATTAATTATTTTTGTCCTCCCCAGTATTATATAAATTATTAAGGGGAGAGGCATTGAGTTCAAAAGAATCATTTTTGTACTATGGGAATCCACTCAAGTTAATAGAAGCAATCAAATATGCATATGTGTGATCAAAAGGCATATATAGTTACATACACCTACATACATACATGCATACATATATACATACATACATACACATATTTCTTCAAACTTTATAAAGCATTTTCAACAGTGTTATCAAAGACATAAAATCAACAAGAAACTTCATGTTTCATGTCAGTCTCAAAGGAAGATAAATTATCTCAAAATCTAAAACTACTATTAATATGTTCCAATAAGGACATCAGTTTGACCATTTGAAGTAGTTTTCAAGGGAGGTGTTTTCTCATTTCTCTTTGAGAGAAAAAAGGTTCAAAAGGATTCCACTTGAAATTATCTCAGCTGTATTAGTACTGTCTCATTTACTAATCAGCCATCACAGAAGAGAAAATGCAAAGTAATGATCATGAAATCAAAAATACTACAGTAACTCTCTCAGTTTCTAGCAAATTAGATTTCCCCTAGAGAACAAATTATTTATTGTATAAATATTCTTTGTCTATCAGTATATTGGCTATCATATTAGTTTTCTCTTTGCTTCATGTTATCAGTATAATTTATTTATTCCTAGTAACAGCTGCTACTTCACAATAAAACTTTGCCAGAGTAATTTAAAATTTGAGAATGAAAATGGGAAGAAAATTGATATATCTTTCATTATACGAGTGCCCACTAAAGCAATTTTGAAAACATATCATTATCACTCAAAATTCAATTTCTCTGAATGGTATACAAACTGACAAACATTTCCACCCAAACTTCCCTGCTATTTCAACTTTAAAGTGTTGTTTTTCTGTAGTCTTTATTTCCAATATGTTTTAAGATAAAAGAAAGCTATTTTGATTAATCATAATAAGAATTCGTTACCATTTCCCCAGATAGTTAAAATTTAGAAATAGTTAAATTTAATAACTAGAGATTAGAGCTAAAACAGTAAAGTTCTCATGATAATCTTTTCAATAATGTGAAATGTTCTAATGAACTTACATTTAAATGTGAAAGCAGAGTATTTCTCATATGATGTCACTTAAATAATTATCTTGGCCTCTATTCTAATTCTACCTCCCAACTTACACCTACAACCACGGAACCAATATATCGAACTAATCATCTCCCAAAGGCACTATGTTGATGTCTTACCATTGCCATAGCAGCTGCAAAGACATTTCCCTGTCTGGATGTGTAAATACACCCCCTACCCTTTAACTTGCCAGGGAAGCAATTCCTTGCCAAGCACACCTGTGCCTATGCCCTCTGATGACATCCACCACCATTATCCATTTTACATTTCCTGCATAGGAAATACACTTCCCAGGAAGCCAGTGTTGAGTTGCCATAATGAACAGTGTTTCCTCATAAAGAAATAACAATTTATCAGTGTAGATTTGAAAATGTACAACAATCTGAAATTATGACTTCTTGCAGACCATTGTTTCAAATTTACCTTGGTGAGTCAGGATTTAATGTGAAAATAGAATAGAATTTTCTTTTCCATGCAATTCTCTGACTAGGCAGAGAGACAAAACAGTGAAAGAGAAAAGGAAGGTCATGATTTTCAGTATCAGTGTACAAACAATTCTGTATTTAAGGGCCTGGGCTACATTTATTTTTTCTGAAATAGCATCATGTGTACTTGTTTTTTTAACAGAATTCTGTGGAGGTGATTTCCACTAAAAGAATTTCATATCACTTACTCTGCTTGAGAAAAGGAACAAAATTAATCTTCCACCCCAAAATCAACTAACTCTTCAGCAACTCCACAGCTCCCTCAGGAATCTCAGGATGAGTCCTCTGTCACCCTTCCAAGGAGACGTCAGAAAGATAGGTTCAGTCTTCACAGGGGATTTGTATTTTTATTACATTTCATGAAGTCATTCAAAGGAAAGATGGATAAACCATGGTAAATGAAAGTTTTCATAGTTGTCTATGTTAGTGACTAAATGAAGACTCATTGCTTTTACATCTTTAGAAATTTTAAGATTGTTTTTGGATTTCTGGAAATAACTGTTAGTCACTCCCATGTGCTTTTCATTGTTTTGTTATAAGGTTTTATTTCTACAGGTTAGCTTTGTGCTACTTAGCTGTGACAAAAGTTGACAACACTGAGTTAATAATCTACTTCCTGCCTTTGAGTTCAACTGCTAGTATAAGAATTGAATTTTCAGTTGGAAGAATGTTCGAAGACCTTTAATGTAATCTATTCATTTTATAGATTAGAAAATGGAGGTACAGACAGCCTAAATATTATTACATTTTGTCACAGCAACGTAGTGTCAGATATTCTACTAGAACCTGGAGTATCTTGTCAATGTAACGGTTCTGAGGAGGTTCTAAATGTCCTGTTATTTCAAATAATCATATAATCCTAAGATCATATATATTTATACTTTGAGTTCAAAAGGGCTTTGGGGTTCATCTAATCTAATTATTTCATTTGACAGATGATAAACACAGAAAAGTAATGGGATTTGCCAAGCGTCACATAGCCACTGTCAGAGTTGTGATCTCAATCTGTCTTTCAGACTAGAAATTCAACATTCTAACAATGCCACACTTCCTCTTCAACAATATTTCTACTATATCATGCTGTCTCTGGAAATAAGTGCTCCTTAAGGACCAGTGTATTTACAAGGTTCATTCACAATTTTAACTGAACTAAAATCCGTTTATGCTCATGGTTGGGAAAATATACCCAGTTTTGCTCTGCCTTCAAAATGCAAATAAGTGCAATAAACTTTGAAAACACTGACAAATATCATTTATTACTGTAGTGTATAGAACATACGCACACGCACACACACACACACACACACACATATAGCACTGTTATCCTCTAAAAATTCTAATGTTTCAAGTACCTATGATTTTTTTTTCCATTGTGGAGACTTCTTCAACCAATATAGTTAGGGACTTTTCTACTGAATAGATCTTAAACATGATTTTGGCTAAAGAACTCACTCCTCAGGTAACCAAACTAGTTATTAATCTCTCTGCATTTAGTGAGGATCATGTAAATCAGACAGGTAACTAGGTAGCTATATTGACATCTATCTATCTATTCTTTCTATCAATATATCTCTCTAGCTACAGATAAAAACATAAGCCTATAGTGATAGAATTATAAATACATACACACATATATATATGTAGAGAGAGAAAAAAATCTATAGAGCTATCGGTCTATCTATACCTCTATAGCTATAACTATACATCTTTAGATATAGATATATACAAATCTATCTATGCAAGTATATCTATAGCTATCTTTCTATCTATAGATGCAGCTCTATAGCCATACATATAAGCATAAATCTATCATTATATAGCTATACATATGCATATATATATAGCTCTATATCTATCTATAGCTATATAGCTATAGTTAGACAACTAAAGTTAGAGATATGAATGCATAAACCTATATTTTTGTAGCTATATTGATTACCATACAGCTATACCTATCTATCTATCTATCTATCTATCTATCTATCTATCTATCTATCTATCTATCTGCCTATCTATCTTTCTACCTATCTCATCACTGGAGATATACCTAAAACTTTTGTAGAAAGGGAGAATACATTGAGATATGAGTACCCAGAGTGATCTCCATACCAAGAAGAAGAAAAAATTGTAACTAATCGGAAATATTAGATCTTCAAAATTACCATTTTCAGTCTGAACATAATATATTTGATCCATCCTCATACCCTCCCCCCAAAAAATCCAGATGAAAGATTTAACTTCAATATGAGTGCTACAAGCATAGATCAGTTACAACTTTTCAAAGCACCATTCAGAAATAGTGTCAACAGACTCTGAAAAAGAGGTCTATTAACAATGCAAATGATGCAGTCATGTGTGGTTCCTAATGAAGACAAATGAATCTATTAGAAGTTACATGTGACATATTCAGTCTTTGGGAACTTGGCTTTGATGATGTTGAAGACCCTGAGCAGTGCATTTATCCCACTTAACCAAAATCAGAGTGAATCATTCTAAGGCTTTTGAGTAGTCCTAAATAGTTCTATGAATAGACATTGAAGATAGACATGCAATTGAGTGATAGGCATGAAGATAGGTCTTGGACCTGTCAATTCCTGGATAAGAGAATGAACACTTTCTACCAAGGATGGTAAGCCTGTGCTCTACATCTAAAAGTCTTGAAAACTGCCTGGAGAACTGAGAGGTTAAATGAGTGATCAGGTCATGACCTATATATGTCAGAGTGGCGACTTGAAATCAATTATTCCTAAGGAATCCAAATTTTTTTTCTACTCCATACTGTCTCTCAGCTGGTTGATAGGTATGCCAGTATCCTATGTCTCAGGCAAAACCATTTTTATGTTTTTGAACTGAGGCTAGTTGAACCAAATGACATTTTGGAATTCAGAAAATCCTATATGTATACTGATGAACAAATGAACTGATTTTCACATATAGACTAAGGTAGAATGTTCTTCATGCTGAGTTAAAACACCAAACTCTTTTAATACTTGTGGGCCCATTTCTATTGTGGCTGTGATACTTATCCTGTGATAAACTTGATGTTTAAATAAGAAAATAAAATTTTAATTTTTTTCCTGTTTCCATATATTTCTCTTCCATAAATACCTGCAGGTGTCTGGTGCTAGAAATGATAGATGAGTTGCCTCTTTCCTTCTCTGTTTATTCTCATATGTCTTTACTTAAAAGGTTTGGAATCATATTGAATGTAATTACTGTTCACAGTTTGTACAGTTTGTGCATGACAGACAAGAGAAGCTTCTATATGAGAATATATGGTATGTTCAGCTGAGTATTATTTTTAATTTTGAGAAGTAAGATTGAGTATATCATTGAAGTAACATTATGTCCATTGGAAAATGTCATACCATTTAGATATTGATACACTGTGACTCATTCAAATGCTTAAATACTAGATAATTATTTCTTGGTTCTAAGCCAAAAACTGTTAAAGAAGCAGTTGATAGGACTGCATTAACATTTCAAAAGATATTAAAGTAGCTAGAAATGAATTTGGGACTAAATATCTACTGTCCTCTAATAAGCAATGCATGCTGTAAACACTCAGACATCAGGAGGTAAATGGACTTTTTCTTTCACAAAAGACATAATAGCTTCAGCTAATCAGTGTTTCCTGTGATACATCATTTTCCCCGGCAGATACCATTAGGACCAAACTGAAATTGTGCAGTAGATAGAGTACAGTTATGAACACAGTTTTACTCATCGGTTCTTTGCCAGTTTTACTTTATGCTCTCAAACTTTAACTGAGTGAGACAAGCACCGGACCATTTAGACAACTCCACAACCCTCAGTATTCCTACCTGCCATTGACATTATGTATTTAGACTACGTGGACAATGACATTTCACTTAAAACATAGATCATGCTTGGTGATGAAAGTATCCTCTATGGTATAAGCCATTTAAGATCATGTAACAGAAATCTTAAAGAACCAGTTATGTATTATGAATAGTTCGTACTTACTTAAAAAGCATATACCTGCTTTTCTAACACATCAGGTAAAGTGGTATTCACAAAGCAATTGTCTTATTTCTTTTTCAGACAACATGAAAGGAACAATTTAAATTAGTAGCAAGTTACATTTGCTCAGTTTTTTTTTTATGAAATTGTGGTGACTCAAATGACATGTTTAAGCTAACAAAGATGAAAGGGAATTTTGGATAGTTAACTCAAGGGCAGTATGGAAACCAAATAAGAATTGTATACAGTCATGAATCTGACCTTTCATTTCCCACATTATGACTTTCCTGATCTCTCTAGGTCTTAATCTTCTTTTCTTATCTCCCCCATACCATCAAGGAATTTTGAAAAATATTTTTAAAATATATAGTGTATTGATTTACCTCTCTCTTTACATGATGTATTCTCCCAGTAGAATATAAGCTCCTTGAGGGCAGGGATTATTTCATTTTTATTTCTGCATCCCCAGTGCCTAGCACAATGTTCAGCACATAATTGACACATTTAAAATACTTGCTAAATCAATGTATATCTGCCTAGATTCTGCCATCATGGGTTCATTCCATTACTTGACCTTTAATCTTAGTTTTGATGTATTTTAGTTAGACAATGCTTTAAGACATAAATTATTAAGTTTGCATTTTTACAAATTTACAAGAAATTGAGTCTTGAAATAAATGCTAAAGTCAACCAACAAGAATTTTTAGGTACATACCATGAGCCACAACACAATGAGTTCTGAGTAGTCTCTGTCCTCCGGGAGCTTGTAAACACTTTACAAAGATTGTCTCATTTGATTCTCACAATAGCCATGGGAGTTAGCTGCTTTTAGAAGAGTCATTTTGTAGTTGAGGAAATTGAAACAGAGGAGAAGTGACTTTCCCAGGACCACGCAGTTTGTATATGAGACCAAATTTAATCTTCTTAAATCCCAGTCCAGTTCTCTACCCACAGTGATACCCATAGCTGTCCAGGTTAGAGGTGATTGGGTCCTGAACTAGAGTGGCAGCTGTATAATTGATGTGAGAGAGAGTGTAGAGAAAAAGATAAGATTTGATGAGAAAGCAATCTGGTTTTACCAGTGAAGTAGCTGTTTTAAAACTGCCTTGGTAGCAAGTGGAAGATCAAGAAAGATAGAGATCTATGGTTCAAAATGGGTGAGAAGAAACAATACAGGGTAGAAAAGGTTTCTCTTTTTGTTTCTGTTTTCCCTAACAAGACAAAATGTTCTTCATGATACTAGGAGGAGAAAAACAACCACCACAAAAATAGGTGAGGTAACTGAAACTCGTGATAAAGTGAGAAGGGATCACATAGTTCAAGTCATCTCATCTGGGAACTGACAAAACTTCAAATGTGATTGATGAACTGCTATTGGCCATCTTTAATCATGGTGAATGAGGGACGAGTGATACACAAATATTATTCAAATTTGCAAAGAAAACAGCAGTGTGTTGCATAGTATTGTAGAAGCAATTGCAATCGACATAAGTAAAGCACAGAATTGACAGTAGATGAGTCATAATTTGACATCACTGAGAGAAAAATTTTCCCTATCTGTAAATAGGTCATAAGTTTTATATCCCCTATTTCAGAGGGTTTTTGTAAAGAAAGTGATTTGTAAAAATGCAAACTTTGTTGTTGCATGAGTAATTGTTATTACCTGAATGTGTACACATTAAATTAAAGGATGGTGGTTTTGTTATTCATTCAAATTTGAATTATAAAATGGTCCAGTCTGTAGTCACTTAGAGAACAAGAGATTAACATGAGGTAGGAAGTCTTTATGAAGAACAAATCAGGTCATAGTAAACTAATCTCTTTTCATAACAAAGTTGTTAAAATAGAAGAAAACAGTGAATAAATTATGATTACATTTCCCAAAAGATTTTTGACAGCATTTATTGAGAGCTTGTATATAAGGTAAAAAGGTATGGATTAAAAGATAGTTCAACTAAATGAATTAAAAAATAGTTGAATTAAAGAATGCCAAGAGTTAAACTAAATGCATTTGTGTAAACAAATAGGTGTAAATCCAAAAGTTCCAAGGGAATTTTATAAGATGTTGTCCTTCATCTACTTCTCTTAAGCATTTTTTATCAGTGTCTTGTATGATGTTATATATAGCTTACTTGGCACATTTGTATTTAGAATAATGATTAGAGACAATTTACAAGACTAAATATCCTTGGTACATTTTACCTTCATTGGAGTTGTCTAATAAAATGGATGAGCTTGATTTTTCCAATTGCCTTTCTTCAATGCTTACGCTTTCTTAGCATCATCCTACTCTACTCATTTATTCCCTTGGTTGCTCAAGTACGATGGAAAGGAAAACTACCAGGTCACAAAACTGACTATGGGTGCTTACAGGCTTTTGGCAAATGGGACAAAACATGCAAAAGAGAAAAGGGTGACCAATGTCCCTACTACAACCCCAACTATTTGAAACCATGAGATGTAGTGTACTACAATGTCATTGTATCAGATTACAGAAGTGCTGTACACACATCTCTGAAATCGCAACTTATTCCCTGGAAATCTGCATCCATAAAGAACTATATACACACATGTATGCATACATGTGCATGTGTTACATATGTGTATATATGTGCACACACATTATGTGTATGTGTATATATGTATATTATATGTATACATATGTGCATATGCACACAATTTAAACATTTCCCAATTAGACCTAAAACAATTTTTAAAATTGTTTTTAAATTTTGAATTCCAAATCATTTCCTTCCTGATTGTATCATCCCTTTCTTTGAGAGGACAAGTAATCTGATATCAATTATATTTTGGAAGTCACCCAGAATATATTTCTAGTTTAGCTATGTGGCAAAAGAAAACACAGAAAAAAAATAAAAGAAGAAAAATAAAGGAGCAACAAAAAGGCATGTTTCAGTCTACATTCCAAGCTCATCAGGTGTCTCTCTGGAGGTGGATAGAATATTCATCATGGGTCCATTGAAACAGTCTTGGATCATTATTTTGGTCAGAATATCTAGGTCTTTCATAGTTAATCATTCTTAAAATATTGATTTTACTGTTCTACCCACTTCACTTTGCAAGAATTCAAGGAATTCTTCCCAGGTTTTTCTGAAACTTCCTTCTCACCAATTCTTAGAGCAAAACAGCACTCCATCATAATCATATTTTGCAACTTGTGAAGTCACTCCCTAATTGATGAGCCTCCCCTCCATTTCCAATTTTTTGTCACCACAGAAAAGATCTACTATAAATATATGTATAAATAGGTTTTTTTTTTTTTTTTTTTTTTACCTTTTCTTTGATCTCTTTAGAAAATAGACCTAGTAATGGCAATGCTGGTACAAAGGGTACATGCAGTCTTATAGCTCTTTGGGCATAATTCGGTTCATCAACTTGAGAATGTCTCTTGTTTTTATGTATTTAACCCAGTTCCCTATATATCTAAGAAATGTGACTTTAATCAGAGAAGTTAGATATAAAAAACAAAAAAACAAAAAACAAATCCCTCTCTCCTGTTTTATTGCCAACATTACCTGCAATAGTTTGTTAGTGGAAAGTTTTTTTTTTTTTTTTTTAATTTTATGTAATCAAAATTTATTTTACTTCCCACTATTCTTTTCACCTCTTGTTTGGTCATAAATTCTTCCCTTATCCATAGATACATTAGGTACACTTTCCCATGTTCCTCTAATTTATTTATGGTGTCATTCTTTATTGTCTGAATCATTAATCCATTTTCACCTTATCTATGTATGTGGTGTGAGATGTTGGTCCACTTTTAGTTTCTGCCAAGCTGCTTCACCGTTTTCTCAGAAATTTTTGTCAAACAATGAGTGCTTGTCCAAAAAGATGTGATCTTTTAGTAATTTAATACTGCATATTGTGCACCTAAAGAATTTCACTGACCCACCAGTCCATTTCTTAGACAATGCCAGAATGTTTTCATGATTATAGCTTTGCAATATAGTTGAAACATGGAACTTCTAGGCCATCTTCCTTCATTTTGTCATTGATTTTTTTTCATTTTTGACCTTTTTGTTCCTCCAGGTGAATTTTGCTGCTATTTTTTCTAGCTCTAGATGTTTTCTAGAAATATAATTATTTGACACTTTGGTATGATACTTAATAAGAAATCAATTTATATAGAATTGTCATTGCTTCAGCCTCCCAATGGGCAGTAGATATTTTTTCCCAAACATCTGAATCTGTCTTTATTTCTATGAAGTGTTTTGTATCATGTTCATATACTTCCTGAGTTTAACTGGGCAGATAGATTTCCAAATATTTTATATTGTCTGTAGTTACTGTAAATGGAATCTCTCTTCCTATCTCTTGTTTCTGGGTTTTGTTGCTAGTATGTAGAAATGCTACTAATTTATAAGTGTTTATTTTATGGTCTACAGCTTTGCTAAAGTTGTTAATAGTTTCAACTAGTTTTTTTAGTTGATTGGGTAAGGTTCTCTAGGTATAGCATCATATCATCTGCAAAGGGTGATAGTATTATTTACAAAAAGCCCATTTTAATTTCTCCATTTTCTTTTTCTTGTCTTATTGTTATATCTAGCATATCTATTGACATATTGAATAATAGAGAGGATAATACATATCCTTTCTTCATCCCTGAACTTATTGGGAAGGTTTCAAGTTGATCTCTGTAACAGATCATGCCTGTCCTTGGTTTTAGATAGATAATATTTAATAATTTCAAGAATGGCCCCAAGAATGGCCCACAGATTCCTGTGCTTTCTAGTGTGTTCAGTAGGTATTGTATATTGTCAGATGATTTTTTTCTGTCTACTGATATAATCACATTTTTCTTGTTTTTGTTATTTTTCTGGTGAGTTTTCTTGATATTGAACCAACACTGCATTCCTGGTACAAAATTTACCTGACTATATATGAAATATTGTTGTAATCTTTTTGTTAGTTGCAAAATTTTACTTTTTCATCAATATTCATTAAAGAAATCTATCTAGAGTTTTCTTTTCTTTTTTTCTTTTTGTTCTCCATCTCTTACATATCAAAACTATAGTTGTATCATAAAAATTTATTAGGACTCCTTTACTTTTTTTTTCAAATTGTTTATATATTGGGATTAATTGTTTCTTAAAAGTTTGGTAGAATTCACTTTTAAATCTATCTACTTCTGGAGATTTTTTTCTCAGGGTACTCATTTATGCCTTGTTCAATAGCTTTTCTTACTATGGGGTTATGTAAGTAATTTCTTTCCTCTTTTGTTAATTGGGGGAAATTTGTATTCCTGTAAAGACTCATTCATCTCACTTAGATTGTCAATTTTACCTGTAAATAACTGGGCAAAATAACTCTTCTAATTGTTTAATTTCATCTTTATTGTTACATTTACTCTAATTTTTGAGACTAGTAATTTGTTTTTCTTCTTAATTTTAACCAAACTAACCAGTGGTTTATCTATTTTATTTTTTTTAAATAAACCCTGCTTCTAATTTTGTTTACTCAAGTTTCTTTACATTTTATTAATCTCTTCTTTGATTTTCAGAATTTTCATTGTATTTAATTACAGATTTCTAATTTGTTTTTCCCAGTTTTTTTTTTTTAAGTTATGTGCCCAATTCATTGATTTGACCTTTCTTTCTTTTATTGATTTACAGGTTTAGGGATATAAATTTAAACTCAGTAGTGTTTTGGCTGAATCTTTCAAATTTTGGAACATTGTCATATTGTTCTCACTCTAACGAAATTATTGATGATTTCTATTATTTCTTCTTTGGCCCACTCATTTTTAAAAAAAACACATTATTTACTTTACAATTAATTTTTAATCTATGTCCCCATGTACCTCTACTAAATGTAATTTTTATTGTATTATAGTCTGAAAAGGGTACATTTTATATTTCTGCTTTTCTGTATCAGTTTTTTCAAAGGTGCCATTATCATCTGAGAGAAGCACATCCTCCTTTGTACTACCATCAGGTTTGATTCAAATTGCTATCATAATTAATTTTTATGAGATTCTATTCATTTTCTTGTCTTTTTTCTTATACATCTTATGGTTATATTTATCTAGCTCTGAGAGGGGAAAGTTAAGGTCCCCCGTGATTGTAGTTGTATGGTCTATTTTCTCCTTGAGCTAATTTAAGTTTTCCTTTAAAAACTTTGATTCTATGCTGTTTGGTGGATATGTATTTAGTACTGATATAATTTCATTTTCTATGATTTCTTTTAGCAAGATGCAGTTTCCTTCTTCACACATTTTAATCAGTTCTACTTTTTACTTTTAATTTACCTCTGATAAAGATTGTTAACTCTACCTTTTTTTTTTTTTTAACTTCAGCTGAAGTATAATAGATTCTTCTCCAGGAACTTATTTTAACTCTTTTTTTTTCTTTTTTTCCTGTTTCAAGTGTGTTTCTTGTAAACAACTTACTACTGGATTCTGGTTTCTAATCCTTTCTTCTATCAGTTTCTGTTTTGTGGGTGAATTCATCCCAATCACATTCACAGTTACAAATACTAGTTGTGTGTTTCCCTCCATCTTATTTTCTTCTGTTTGTCATGTTCTCTTCCTTTTCATTCCTCTCCTTCAAACAACAGATTTGCTTCTGACCACTGTTTCCTGCAATCTGCCCTTTTTTTTAAAAAAAAAAAATTATCTTTTCCTTTCTTCTCTGTTTGGTAAAATAGATTTCTATTGCCAGCTGAGTATGCATATTTAATTTTTCCTCTTTGAACCATTTTATTTGGGAATGAGATTCAAGTTTTGCCCACTGCCCACCATTTTCCTCTTTACTATAAGTTCTTTCTTGGATACATCTCTTGAGACTTGTATTTGAAAGTCAAATATTCTCCTCAGCTCTGGTCTTTTCATCATTGTTGGAAAGCTATGTATTTAACCGAATATCCATTTGCCCCCTTAAGTATGATAATCAGATTTACTGGCTAGTTTTTATTTTCTTGGTTGTAATTCAGTTCTTTTGCCTTCTGTTGTAATCCATTATAAGCCCTCTGCTCCTTTAACATGGTTGCTGCTAAATCTTTTGGGATCCATAATGTGGCTCCTTATATTTTTAATGGCTTCTTTCTGAGTGCTTGGAGTGTTTTCTCTTGAATCTAGTTTCTGTAGAAATTTGGCTATAATATTCCTGGGTGTTTTCCTTTTGGGATCTTATTTAGGTGGTTATTGATGGATTCTTTGCATTTTTTTGTGTTTACTGACCCCTGTAATCTCTTTCTGATAAGTTGTCAGGCTTACTTACCACCAGCTCTGGCTTGAGATCTTCAGAACTTCTGTAGTTTCTGTCACCACCAACTAGTCCCATTGTTGTTGCTTTGCCAATGTGGACTACAAGCCACTCCCCATGCAAATGTCACAAATCTCAGACCTCCTAAGATATCTTTACCTGGAAGAATGTCTCAATCTGACCTTTTATTGACTCTGCTCCTCCAGAATTTGACTCAAGGCATTATTTGAAAGTTGTTTGGAGGGGAATGTTGAGAAAGCTTAGCAGAAGGCTCTATTCTGCCTTTTTGTTTAGTCCTTAAACTCAAGCACCTAACATCATCAAAAATTCCAATGATGTAGTCAATTATCGGAATGTCTATGTGCATAGCCATATGTGCCCAGAACCGCCCCCCCCCCCCCCCAGAGGTCTGGACGCAGATATAGAATACTTGTAAATGTTCTGTGAAAAGGAAGCCCTATTTCACTTATATGATGCAAAAATTGAGAGGGACAGCTGATATACTAGATGAAGGAAATGAGATCTAAAATAATCTAGGGAGACTATGACATTGGTAGAAAGAGGAAACTAAACAGGGATATGCATAAAATCCTTCAATCAAGTTAAGAAAATATGCTACTCTCTCTATTTATATATTCCAAAGCATTTCTGTTCAGTTCAAGTAAAAGATATAGGTGACTTTGGGGGACTGAAAGTAAAATATATCAGTAGTTTCACATGGTACTAAAAATTAATCTCAGGATGAAATGTTATGAATTACTATGAAGTCTGTTAAAAGCTATGCATTTTCTTTTAATAGCAAGTTTTGTTTTTCTGTGAAATTTTTTATGATGTATGAGGATCAGTTTTCTCCATATAATTTTATTATTCCAAATACCATCCTATTTATTGAGAATGTAAAGGAATTGAATCGGCTTGCTAGAAAAAAATATAATGATAATACATTTAAATATTCCTATATTAATAATTAATACTCCTTTCCCCTTGTTGAGTTCCTGCTATATTGGAAGCTTATTCTCCCTCACCATATAAATTCTAAGTTAGCATTTATACGTAGAATTCCAGGAAGAAATGTTTTAAGCAACAGTTTTTGAGAGACCTTTAATCCACTCAGAGAATCACCCAATGCCACTTGTCCTCGCACTTGTCTTAGAAAGAAGAATTTCCTGAGAAGATTTATTAGTCATTAATTAATTGGTCCCTATTCTATATATGTATATAATTTTAAGGGACTTGATTTCTTTTGCTTTCACACTAAAAGTACTCCAGAAGATCTCACTTTGTTTTCATAAATAAAGTTTCATAGAAAAAAAAAATCCACCTTTGACCAAATACTTTATATCACCAGAAATATCCTCAATAAACCATTTAATATCTAACCTTGAATAAACCAGAGTAGGCTGGTCAGTACTTAGCAACCAGCTCTCTGGGAGGAAAATGAATTTATGATTCACCTTTTGGTTTCATCTTCATTATTCATGTTTTCCATCACTTTCTTAAATCTACATGAACAGTGAAACAATAAATAAATATCTTTTTGCAAAGCATTGGCTGATTTCTGATGCATAAATACTCAAGTTGAAAATTTAACAGCACTCATAAGCCAGTTGAAGCTACTTCTTGCATGCCCTTTCAGACATCCTAATCTCATACTCTCATTTCCTTCAACCATTAATGACCTTCATGATCCCAGAACATAGATAGGAAATCAGAGACAATAAATAGCTGTTTATTCCTCAGCAGTAACCACTCTAGGACCTGCAGAAGACTATAATACTACTGTAGAAACAAGAAAGTCTGAGAAGACATACTAGGAGTTGAGATACCACCATTCTAATCTGGATGCAACATTTCACTCCTGTCTAATTAAGCTATCTTAGGCAATCACATCTTATGTATGGATTTTTCTATTTTCCCTTTAACTTTGATAGATATTGAGTTACCACACAGTCACTCAAGTATGAATTGAAATGGATGGAAATAACCAATGAAATCTACTTTTTACAAAGCTTCACAAAGTCATTCAGAGAGTACTCCTTAAAACTATTGCCTAGGTGGCGCCAATTTAAAGTAAGTGCTCAGTGTCAGTAGTTAGCTTAGTTATACTCAGTCCATCCTGGACTTTTCAAAATACATTTGGTATAGCATGCTGAGTTCTGGAGCTCTGTTGTTTTAGAAGAAAAAATAGCAATGCATCACAGTCACTACTGCTCTTCCTTCTCCAAAGTTGATGAGGATGATGAGAAAGTAAAACATCATGTTATAACAAGGATTATTTAATAGATCTTGTTCATGGAGTCTTGGATTGGAGATTTAGGATGAAGGCAGATGTGTGTATGTGTGTGTGTGTGTGTGTGTGTGTGTATGTGTGCATGATGAAATACATACATATTTGAAAAGAAAATAGAATTGCTGCACTTGATCCCAGAGGGAAGGTCTAACTAATAATCTTGGGTGTGTGTTTGTCCTTTGCTGCCAAAGAAGACCATGCCATCAGAGAAATGATGACATGACTTGCACTTGACTTTGTTTGAGTGAGGGAGGGCTGTGCAGGTCACCAGGCTCACTTCTCCTCCAAAGCCATCTGAATCCAGTGACCAGATATTCGTCAGGATGACTGGACATGACCCAGGATGAGGCAGTTGGGGTTAAGTGGCTTGCCCAAGGTCACACAGCTAGTGAGTGTCAAGTATCTGAGGTGAGATTTGAACTCAGGTCCTCCTGACTCCTGCACTGGTGTTCTATTCACTGCACCACCTAGCTCCCCCAATAATCTTGGGTATAATATAAAAGAAGGTAGAGTTTTGGAAAAAATCCTAAATCTCAAATTATCAGAAGAATAAAAAAAGGCCTGATTTGGGGATCAATGAATTTTCCATCAAAAGAAGGAAATAAATATTTATTAAGTACCTTCTATGTGTCAATTATGGTGCTAAATGTTTTATTGATAGTACCCCATTTGATCCTCACAATAATCCTGGCAAACAGATTCTATCATTACCCTCATTTTATGTTTGAAGGGACTAGACATGCCCAGGATCACAAAACTAGTGGCTGAGCCTGCAGTTGAGCTTGAGCCCTCTTGAATTCAGAACCAATGCTTTATCTACTATGCCTATGAGACTGTTTAAAAGAATTTGTGTTTTAGTAAAGTCTAGATTATAGAAAGGATTGAAGATTTCAGTTAAGGTTGGAATATGAACTCTAAGTTCCCTTGTAACACTGAGATTCTGAGTTATATCTCCATATGCTTTATTTTAACAGAAACTTTCTTGAGGGAAATTTTAGAAAAAAAAACTTGGTGAATTCAAGACACCCCAGAATTTTGTTAGATACAGTTGAGCATCAGCGAATGACCAAGAAAAACATTTAAAAAACTGTATTGAAGAGCACAGCTAATAAAATCTTACGATACTTTTTTTTGTTAATTTCACAGTTTTGAGTAGAATTAAACCTAAGGAGTTATCGATAGCACAATTATTAACAAGTAATAGGTGAATGTCTCAGGTCCTATTTATCAGTGAGGTTATTTATTTCTTTAGTTCGAAAAATGATTCAGAATGACTTGAACCTTTTTTTAATACTAGCTCCATCATAAAATGCCAAGGAACTCTGTAGTTATAAAACCACAGGGAAGCTTATAGATAGCTAGGTGGGTAGACCTTTTCAATGCAAGTCAAAGGAAACATGATTTATTTATAAAAGTTCATTATATAAGTTTTGTCATGGCTTTTTCATATGGCTATTTATTACTCCCTATCTATTATCAGCATCAATAATTCCTCACTGGGACTTATGAAGAAAGGAATATTCAATCTTCAAACCCATTTCAGAAGTCAAGATCAGGTGATCCTCATTGTAGGCACATTGATTTTAATTGAGTCAGAAAATGCCCTAAAGCTTTAGCAGTGCTTGTTCAGAACATTAAGATGGGTGTTACAGACATAAATCCTTATACTATTATATGAAGCTTGTTTTAAATAGTCTAAAGCACAGATAAATGGACAGAGTATTTTTCTGACATTCACCTACTGTAGCATTGCTAAGTCATTCATCATTTCCTAGCTCCCAATATTATAACCTTTGTGTGTTTGAAGTCACAATTGCTGTTCTGTCACAGCATGAGCCCTTAGGGCTCACTATGCATAGTTCAGTGTTTTGCCTGACTAGCTTAGGGGGTAGAAAAGAATTGAACTCTCCTCTCTTCTCAGATAAGCCCTCTATTCCCTGTTCCCTCTGTGATCCTCATTCATCACTGAGCAGGTTGATCAGAAGCACTGCAGGTGCAAACCTGCAGTGTTCAGCTGAGAGTACAACACCCTCAGACAAAGAACTATTTTTCTAAGAAATATCAAAGAGCAAAATAAACAAATAAGTAAAATCTCCCAGGGCACCTGGAAACTGGGCTTTATTGTCAGTCTCCTAATGATAGCACTTCTTTAAGGCAACAATATTCCCCTCCACATCTGTCTTTCATATCAATATTCATAAAAAGTGAAAGCAGATTAGTGTCCCTCTGATTAGGATTCCAGGTTATGTTTGAAGGTTTGTGCTGAGTGAACATAATGTGTTAAAGAGAGCCATACCTTTGTACTTCTAAATTTTCATATAACTATGAAAGTATATGTGATTTGAAGAAAGCACACTTAGATTTTGCAGATTGGCTAATGTCTTTCAATTAAATATTATTTTTAATTTGTATTTCTTTTAAATTTAATTCATGGAATAAAATAATCATTTCTATAGCATAGTGTAATTAAAAAAAGATGACAGCACATGCAACTGCAAATCTATTATGTGGAACTTACTATTTCTTTTAAATACATAATAAAGTTATCATGTAAATTTCTCCCCCCACTTTTTTCTCTTCCTTCCTCCACTGCATTTACAGACTTAGCAATATCAGACGGAGAACTGGAGACAGGTATTCTTTTCTTTATGACTGTGAGTAGCTTAAGTGGATATGCAAACTACCCTAGTTGATTATTTATGTAGAATCTTTCAAAATGTCAAAGAGCTTTACAAAGTAATTGAAAGGCAAGAACACATTTGCTTTCACGAGAATTTAAATTGACTATGGAAATCACCAGCCTTATTTATGTGTAGTTAAAGACCTGTATAACTCTCCTGCAAACACCTAGAATAAAATAAGGCAGAGTCATTTCATACTTATTCATTGTAACATATTCTGGGCTTCTGGGACTTTCATCCATTTTAGAAGTTTAAAAAAAAGTATAAAACTGCCACAGAAAAAGATGTAAGTAAACACACATCAAAATATTAGAATTATTTATTGGGTCACTAAAGCCTAAAGGACATATTTATTGGATCCCCACAGCCTATCTCATAAAAAATAAATTCCTAATTCTGCCATGCGGGGCTAACTTGGCTCCAACTTACTTTCCTAGTCTTAGGTCATACTTTTCTCCTTCATGTACTTCTGTTACAGTCCAACTTTCTCCTCCCCCACTTCTTGTCTTGTCCTATATCATATTTGTGACTGCTCACGTCATCCATAATTTGTATTTAGGATGTATTCCCTATTCCATTCATCCAAATTCCTCTTTCACAGTCTCCAGCCTGTTACTTTAGCCTTTTAAAACTATTTCTTTTCCTCAAGCCTAACTCCTTGACCCTCATCCATCCCTAAATTTACAGTGTTTTCTTTCTCTGATTTGTCATAATACTTTGCTTAATCTTGTTCTCTTATACTACTTGAGTATGTTAATTGCTTTATTTTGTGTTCAGATCTTCCCCTTTTTATGCATTTTATAACTAAAACAACAAATGTTTCAATCAATCAATAATCATTTATTAAGTACCTACCTTATGACAGGCACTGCATTAAGTGCTGGGGAATATAAAGAAATGCAAAAAATAGTTCCTGCTCCTAAGGAGCTCATACGCTTCGTTATACCATGCTTGTGAAATACTTCAGTACTGCAATGACATTTGTCATCTATTCTATGTACCTATGGAATCTACATGGGTAAGAAATATACCCATTTGAATCTTTTCTCATCAAAGAGAAAAAAAACTACTATTTGAGACTTATCTTTAATAGCAATCACTTCCCATTCTGTAAAAATGTTATGCATAACCAATTTTAAATGCTTCTAATACAATCAATGGAATATTTATTTTCCCTGGCATTTATGTAATAGGAAAACACAAAGCAAAGGAATAGTATTGAGTTAATAAACTAGTAGATTTTATAAATTTTTAAATATAGCCTGCAATCATTTAAAAATGCTAATTACATTTAATTGTTTTTATTTTGGGGAAATTTTTTTTAAAAATATATTATTTTTTCCAATTATATATAAAAGCAATTCATTTTTAAAATGTTGAGTTTCAAATACTTTCCCTCTTGGACCACACCCATTCTTGAGAAAGTAAGCAATTTTATAACAATTATACATATGTACATTTTAAGTATATACATATATATAGACATATACCTATATACATAAATATACATATATGTGTTTCTATATATGTATATAGAGACGTATATGTACATTGTGATTATTGTGAAAAAAAAAACACAGACCAAACCAAATAAAAAAAATTAATAAAAGTCCAAAATAGTTTACTCCTACCTGCATTCAGACTCCATCAATCCATTCTCTGGAAGTGGGCATCATTTTTCATTATAAGTCCTTTTTTTTTAAGGGATGGGGAAACATGTGGCCCTCTAGATCTTCAAGTGGAGACCTTTGACTGAATCCAAACTTTATAGAACAAATCCCCTTAATGAAAGGATTTGTTCTGTAAAACTTGGACTCAGTGAAAAGGCTGCACCCAAAGTCCTAGAAGGTCACATGGGGCCCTGAGGCCACAGGTTTTCCACTCCTGATTGTCAGATCCTTATATGGTTGAAAATAAGCTGTCATTCACAGTTAATCAATGTTGCTGTTACTATACACAATGTTCTCTTGGTCCCACTGATTTTACTTTGTATCAGTTCATGTACATATTTCCAGATTTTCTGAAAGCATCTTGCTCATCATTTCTTACAGCACATTATTCCTTTACAATTACACAAAACAGCTTGCTCAATTGTTCTCCAATTAATAAGCATCCCCTCAATTTCCAATTTTTATCAGAACAAAAAGAGCTACTATAAATGTTTGTATACAAATAGGTCATTTTTCTTTTCTTTTCTTCATTTTGATCTCTTTGGGATACAGACAGTAATGGTGTTGCTGAGTCAAAGGTATGCACAGTTTTATAGCCCTTTGGGCATAGTTTCAGACTACTCTCCAGAATGATTGAATCAGCTCACAACTCTACCAACTGGGGACCAAATTTTTGATGTCTCTTCCATTATTTTTCCTTTTCTTTTCCTGTCACAGTAACCAATCTGATAAGCTGTGATCTGGTACTTCAGAGTTGTTTTCATTTATGTTTCTCTAATCCATGATGATTTAGAACTTTTTTTAAAAAGAATATCTACAGATGTGATTTATTTTTCTAAAAACTATCTGTTCATTTTCTTTGACCACTTATCATTTGGGGAAAGACTTGCATTTGTATAAATTTGACTCATTTCTGTATGTGTTATAAAATGAGTATTTTATCAGAAAAACTTGCTGTAAATGTCCCCTCCTAGCTTTCTGCTTTCCTTCTAATCTTAGCTGCTTTGGTTTTGTTTGTGCATAACTGTTTATTTTTTTATTAATGTAATTTGGATATTGTTGTATATGATGCACATATGTTTAGAATTGATGTTACTTCATTGTTTGTGGTATCATTTAGCAAAATATAGTTTTCCTGCTTATCTCTTTTAATAAGATCCATTTTTGTTTTGCATTATCTGAGGTCATGATTGTTACCCATTTTTTGTTGTTGTTATTTTTTAAATTTCAGCTGAAACCCAATATATTCTGTTACATTCCCTTCCTTTACTCTGTATGTGCCTCTGTTTCAAATGTGTTTCTTGTAAATAACATATTATAAGACTCTGTTTTTATAATCCACTTTGCTATCTACTTCCATTTCATGGGTGAGTTTGTCCCATTAACAATTATGATTTCTGTTCATTTCCTCCATTCTTCTATCCTCCCATTCATTCTTCTCTCTTTTTCATCCTGTATATCATCAAACTTCTTTTTTCTTTTTATGATTCTGATCATTTATGCTAATTTAAAAACATGTATATTTATTTATATTTTCAAAGGATCACTTCAATTTCACATCTCAGTCACTGGATAGTGTTATATTATTTTCATGAAAAAAAGATTTCCAAATGTATTATAATTTTTTGGAGGGTCAAGGGGGTAAGGTAGGCACAGAGTTTCAAATTTAGTTATGAAAATGATCAATTTATCTAAAACTTATAGTTTTCAGAGTTAACTATGCCACTGTAATTTGGTTCTAGTTTCAAAGCTAGTATATGCCAGATATAGGCCTTTAACTCATGACAGATTTAAGGACACTAGTCATATAACCTTTAAAAGAGAAATATTAATAGCATTATGAGAGTAGGCTGAAGCTTCCAAATATACTATATTTTCTTTAACATAGAATTAGATGTTATTGTGTTTTACCATGATTCAAGCATAGCTGGAACAGATGGATGTAACTCCGCCAGTAGAGGCCAACAGATATTCCCCTTCCCTCTCAGAATTTCTCAAAGCTTATTCATGTTTAAGGCAGTTTGAATGGCTTAGATCTGATCCCAATACAAATGGAAATGAGGAGGAACCCTGTGAGAGATGCTGACCACGGTGGAGGATAGAATGGGAGTGGAGGGTAGATGGTTTGGTCTGAGTTCCTTGGTGCTGAATAGCCTTCGTGGTATTCTGACTTAAAAGTTCAATAACACTACTTTCAAGGATTTATATTACATAATAGAAGTAAGGCAGAGTCTCAGAATGCTTGGATAGAAGGTCAACCATAGAATTTTAATTCCCTGTTTACTTCATAATCCTTTTAATACTAGAATAGCATCTACACATTCATATATACGTGTGTATGTGCATACACCCATACAAATATATTTATGTGTATGTTTTTTTGTTTCCTTTGAAAGTAGCTGCCAGAGCTTTCACTCCAGCTTTCAAATGCTTAGGAGCCATCATAGCCCAATTAGATACTAGACAAAGATTTAAATAAATATTGCATACTTATGTATGTCTGTATTTACTGTATATATCTGTATATCATATACATATTTAAGAATAATATATTCCTAATAATGAAGCAGAAGGAGCAAATTTTCATTGCATTCAAAGATTCTGACATAAAGGAAACACTGAAAATTATAAGTTGTGTTCTTTTCTGCCATGACTTGTGGTATTTCAAACTTATCACATGTGATTTTTTTTTTAAATTGGAACTGAGATTCCTCTAGTGCAATATATTCCTGGTTGGTAGATCTCTAAACACATACAGAGTCTCAGGAATATTAACTTCATTTACCCAGGATCACAGGGTCAATAAGTGGTGGAGCTTGAGTTGAGGTTTTGTTGCTTCTGAGATCAGTTTTATGAACTTTGGAAATAGAAATGGGAAAATTGAGAACTAAAATTTTAGTGATAAACTGGAGAAAACATAGTGAAAGTAACAGTTAGAGTAAATTGTAGATACAATTAACTACCCAGGGAAACAAGCAGCTATCAGATATACAAAAGGGCAAATTATTACAAATATATAAAAAATATGAGATGAGATGATATAATCTAAAATTTTAGGGTAGACCTTTATTTTGCTCTGGGCATTGCTTCCCTTGATAATATTATTTAATTAAGAATAGAAAACAACATTTGTTTAGATGCAATGTAAACGAAATGTAAAGATAGTTAAAAATTAATGATGAAATTATTGCACAATATTTTGCTGTTTTGCTGTGGAGCAATATTGTAGGGTATTATGGCATCAAGTAATATCAAGTTAGTATGTATATTTAGATAATCAAAAATCTCAAGTGATACCTAATCATCTATTATGCATTTATCATCAACATGTTTACTTACAGATCTTTCTTTTTCTTTCAAAAACAAAATAAATTTGGCAGAATACTTTAAATCAATAACTGTTTTTATCTTACTAAATAGAGTTCATTTATATGTATGTATTCATAAGTTTATATATATATATACGTGTATATATGTGTGTGTGTGTGTAAGCTGTCACTGTGAACAACAAAATTTTCAACAAATATTTATTGTTGCTTCTTTATCATATAAAGTGAGAATTAGAAGGACTAACTATTGAAGAAACATGCAGAAGGTGTCAAATTTGCAAATGCTTAACTAGACACCTATGAGATAAGCTTGTACTCATTTGCCCCCCATCTCAAATAAATCAGAGTGAATTTAGAAGAAATAAGGTGCTGTATCTAAAGGAAATTGGTCAGCAACTCATGATGAAATGTAATATGCTTTTCTCTCTCTTATTATTTTGCTCTTTTGTTTTTTCATAGGAATGATTGGTGTAGGAGAACTTTGTCTCATGTAATACTAAGTGTATGCATTTGGGTTTGGTGTTACAAAAGAGAACTCAATATGCAAGAGAACTCAACAGGTATCACATACAAATAGAATCCCTGAGGGAAACAAGTTCGGCAAATGAAGGCCAACTTATTTAAGCTGGAGCTGGATGTACATTTTTCTCGAGTGGGCACAGTGAAGGGGAGCACGTGAAGTTGGCATGGGTTTTGCAATCAAAACCAATCTATTCAGTAAGTTAGTATGCCTGCCAAAGGAGTGAATGACAGGCTGATGACAATGCAGTTGCCACTCGCAGGAAAACACCATGCCACTATCATCAGTACCTATGCTCCCACCCTGACACAGCCTGATAAAGTCAAAGAAAAATTTTATGAAGACCTAGAGACCCTTACCATCAATGTTCCAAAAGAGGACAAGCCTATAATTTTGAGTGACTTTAATGCTAGAGTAGTTTCAGACTACCAGAATTGGCAAGGAGTCCTAGGAAAGAAAGGAGCTGGAAACAGCAGGAGCAATGGTCATTTACTACTGAAGACTTGTGCATCACATGACTTTCTCATCACAGTACTGTTTTCCGTTTACCTAAATGCAATAAAACTTCATGGATGTACCCTTGCAGAAAACATTGGCGTGTAATAGACTATGTGATTGTAAGAAAAGACAGACAAGATGTGAGAGTAATAAAGGCAATGTGTGGTGCAGAGTGCTGGACTGATCATAGACTTATCCTTTCCAAGCTAAACATTCATATTCATCAAAAGTGCTGCCCTAAAGACGAAATGACTACCAGATGAATTAATGTCAACAAATTAGAATTCTCCTCTGAGCATACAAAGTTTGTTGCTAACTTGGAGAAAAAGTTGAGCCAAGACATAATTGGCAACAGTGGAGCAGAAAAGGAGTGGGCAGTTTTCAGAGATTTGGTGTACAGAACTGCATTTGCGCATCTGGGTCAGAGCACTTGCGAACACCAAAACTGGTTTGATAAAAATGGTGGGGAAATTCAGAAGCTACTAAGTGAAAAATGATAACTCCACAGGATGTACTAGCAGGATAGTTCATCCATCCCTAAGAAGGCAGCATTTAATCCCATCAAAAGCAAAGTACAAGCCAAGGTTAGAGAGATGTAAGATTCCTGGCTCAGTAAGAAGGCAGATGAAATTCAGTTTTATCGAAAGCACATTTATGATTCCGTGAAAGCTTTTTGTGGACCAAAAACCTATTGTGCTTCACAACTACTCAGTGGTGATGGAGTCACATTGATTAGTGATAAGGACATGATCCTAGAGAGATGGGCTGAACACTTCCATAGTGTTCTCAATCCTGAGGCCATTGACCGTTTACCTGAGGCTGAAGTCAATCCCTCCTTAGCTGAACTTCCAAGTGAAGAAGAGATTCTGAGGGCTATTAGGCTCCTTTCATGTGGCAAAGGACCTGGTACTAATTGCATTCCAGCTGAGATTCACAAGGTAGGGGGACCATTGCTAATATAAAAGCTGATTAAAATTATCCAGCTTATATAGCAAGAGGAGTTTATCCCCCAGGAGTTCAAGGATGCCTCCACTGTCCATCTCTATAAAGGTAAAGGGAATAGATTTTCCAATGGTAGTCACAGGGGTGTCTCTCTCTTAGTCATTGCTGGCAAAATCCTTGCTTGAGTCCTCCTTAATAGGGTGATCCTTCACCTGGAAGATGGTTATAAACCTGAGAGCCAGTGTGGCTTCAGAAAGGGCCTAGGAACAGTCAATATGTGGTTTACTGCCCGACAACTCCAGGACAAATGACAGGAGCAGAACAGAGGTCTGTAAATCATATTTGTACATCTTATCAAGGCCTTTGATACTGCTAGTTGTGAGGGCTTGCAGAAAATTATGTCAAAATTTGATTGCCTAGAGAAATTCATCAATATTGTATGTCAATTTCATGATGGCATGTTTGCCTAAGTTCTGGACAGTGAACAATACTCTTGTGCCTTCCCAGTCACCAACAGAGTGAAACAGGGCTGTGTGCTTGCTCCCATACTTTTTAGCATTTTGTTTTCAACCATGTTGTCTAATGTTTTCAATGAGTATGAACATGGCATCAAGGTTAACTACTGTACTGATGGCAAATTCTTCAGTTTGAAAAGGTTGCATGCCAAGACCAAAGTGGAGGGAGTGTTGCTGCATGATTTTCTGTTTGCAGATGACTGTGTCCTCAATGAAGCCCTGAAGCTGGCATGAAACAAAGTATAGATCAATTCTCTGCTGTTTGTGCTGATTTTGGCCTGATAATAAACACCAAGATAACACAGGTACTCCATCAGCCACCACCACAGCATCCATATGTGAAACCATTGGTTATAACCAATGGAGAAATTTTGAATGCTGTGGATAAGTTTACTTACCTTGGTAGTGTAATTTCCAAGGATGTACACATTGACAATGAGGTTGATGCACGCATGGCCAGAGGTAGCTCAGTGTTTGGAAGGCTCTGATGAAAAGTTGGGGAGAAAAAAGGTATTAGACTGGTACCATACTGAAGGTCTACAGAACCGTTGTGCTAACCTCATTGTTGTATGCCTGTGAAAAATGGACAGTCTACCAGCCCCATACCAGAAAACTGAATCGCTTCCATTTGAACTGTCTTAGGAAGATTTTTAGGATCACCTGCCAAGGTAAGGTACCAGACACTGAAGCCCATGCTCAAGCTGAACTGCTAAGCATTCAAACTATGCTTCAGAGAGCACAACTCCAGTGGGTTGGCCATGTTGTTAGAATGCAAAATATACACTTGCCTAAAAGGTTATTTTATGGAGAACTCACATGGGGCAGGTGATCACATGGTGGTCAGAAGAAGCAATAGAAAGGTACTCTTAAGGTCTCTCTCAAGAACTTTGGATTTGACTATGCAACATGGAAGACACTGGCATAGGACCACTCAACATGACATATTTATATCAGAAAAAGTGCTATGCTCTATGAGCAAAGCAGAATTGACACACCAAAAAGTAAATGTAGGATGCATAAATTTGGAGTACCCACCCCAAATATTCATACAGACTATCTGTGCCCAACCTGTGGTAGAGCATTCTGAGTTCATATTGGTCTGATCAGCCACAGCTGGACACGATGAAATTTTACTTTATCATGCTGATTTCATTTTGGTCCTCTTTGAGAATGAAGGACAACAACTAGCCAACCAACCAAATTTGTTCCTTTGTTTATTTCATAGGAATGATTTGTGTAGAATTTTGTCTCATATAAAAAACTAAGTGCATTTTTTGTGCTTGGTGATACAAAAGAGTATTCACACACTGAAGGAGAAAGAGTATATGTGTTATCAATCCAAATTAAATTTAGAGTACTGATGATTAATGATTTTAGACAACTACTTACAGAACTGATTTTATATAATATTTCCCTGCAACTTTCAACATTTTGACCAGAAGACATGGTTCTGTATTATTAAATTTCAGTAGTTTACTTCATTGATGTATCCTAAGACCTTTATAAAAAAGGACTCCATTTTTTTACTTTCACAATTTTCAAAACAGAAACAAAGCAGATCATCTTATTCTCCAGAAATGTTCAACATTATTTCCTTTGTCTCAACAAGTGATATCATTCCATTAAGAATTCGTGAATTCCTTGAAATGAAAATTAAATTTAATTGAACAAACATTTCCAAACACATTTAACCACTACTTGAAATTAAATACCTACTATGTCCTAGACACCAGTAATACAAAAAAGAAATATCTTTGCAGTCAATGAACTTATATACTACTGAATAGATACATATGTGTGAATAATTAAATATTTGTCCCTATTTACTTTCATGTGATTACATATATGTACATGAGTGTATGGATATATGTGTTTACATATATGTGTATTATGTTGTTGGATTGGATAAGCATTAATGCAGAACAGATAGGCTAAAGCGAAGAAGTAGAGCAAACAGAATATTGTTCATGCAAGAAAGAATGAAAAAATATTTTTGTTGGAAAGTAACTAGGATGCATGGGCTGGGGAGGGAGGTCATGAGTGGAGTCAGATTATGAATACATTGTCAAATAATAAACACCGAATTTTATTCTGGAAGTAGCCACTAAAATTTCTTAATCAGAGGGATGCTGTGGTCTGATTAGTACTTTAGAAATAGCAATTTGGCAACTTTCTGTAAGATGTGTTGGAAAGGAAGAGACTGGAGACAGAGAGAACCACTAGGAGACAAAAAGTATGAAGACACTGAGTCAGAGTTGTGGTTTTGTGAATGTAAAGAAAGGAACAAATGTAAGAGAAATTATGGAATCCAAATTGAGAAGAATTTGCAATTGACTAGATGTAAGGTAGGACATGAGGATGATTGGAGAATTGATGAACTGCAAACCTAGAAAAGAATCTGAAGGTTCTGTTGACAGAAATAAGGAAGGCATCTAGATTTCTTGGGGGCAGGATAGGGATAACGAATTATCCAGAAAGACATTGGCAATGGGACAGATGAATATTGGATTTGTAAATTTGGGGCCATCTGCATTGAGGTGATGTTTAAGGCTAATGATATCACCTAGAGAGAGAAAAGGAAGAGGGATGATATAGCTCTTGGAACAGCCATGAAAAGGCAGAAAGACATGGATGATGATCAAAGAAAGGAGAATGAGAAGGAGCAGCCAGTTCAGTAAGAAAAGAACAGGGAGAGAATGGAATCACAAAAACCCAAGAGGGAAAGAGTATTCAGGAGGAGGGAGGAGGTGTCCACAAGTATCAAATGACACAGGATCAAGAAAGATAAGGACTAAAGACACTGAAATTAGTAACCAATTTTCATTCAATTAGTGAATGTTTATACCTACTCTAGAACAAGCTCTTAGATCTGGGAATGCAAAAGAAGCGGGGATTTTCTTTTCTCACAGAACTCCTCTTGAGGAGTCACTCAACCACAAGATAGGTTTAACTAAATTTCAAGGGTTTAAGAGAGTGAAATATGAAAAAAAAAATTGATGTAATGAATTCAGATACCTTTTTCTAGAATTTTAGTTGTGAAGAGTCAGCAAACCCAACAATGAAACAAAGAAAAAATTTAAAGGAAATAATAGAAAAAAATTCATGACAAGGTTAAATAATTTCATTACCAATTCAGAGAAAATTGTTGTTGATAGATCTTGGTGACTTCATGTTCTTTTATGTGTATTTTGAATATACACAATGTGAGAGCTAGAAATGACATCCTAATCTTCTCTGTTCTGCTTATAGATAAGCAGCACATCACCAGAGCCATGGAAGAAGAAGATGTATCCAAAATACTCAAGTTCTTTGTGAAAGAATTAGTGTGATATGGAAATAAATGAAGAAAAACCCACATTCCTGAAACTCATATGTTTTTCAAGATGGAATCAGAGTTGCTTTTCATGAAATTCTTTCTCACTTTGATAGTACTACCTATTCCTCTAAGTTCCTGGGAGCAGTGTCCAAAATATGTCTACCTGTTAAGAATCAGAGCATTCAATTTTCAATAATTATCATATGCTTTATGATAAAAGGAATATTTAACTCAAGCCCTTAGAGGACAAAATTCCACCACATTTTCACTGCTTTGACATATTTTATAATTTGTCCATCAATAGTATCATAAGCACCAAATTGTTTCCTTTTCTTTTTAAAAGTAATAAAGTATAGTTACAAAATAAGGTGAACATCTTGCAGAAGTAAAATAAAATTTAAGGGTTATTTTGTCCAAATTCTTCATTTTAGAAATAAAGAAACTAAGACTCAGAGAAAATGAGATTCCTATAGACACATAGCTGGTGATTGGTAAGGCCCAGATTATAACAAAGGTCAAATGCATTTCCCACTAGACTGCAAAGACTGTCATTTACAATCCTTGTAAAGCTATATCATTCATCTTCTCATATAATGTGTCCAAATATCCTCCAAAGGTTTTCTTATAAAAAGTCCTAAAGTAGATCTTGGATGAACAGTTCCCCCAGGTCCTTCTGCACAGTACAGCTTTACCAAATATGATTGAACTAAATTCATCTCAAAGCTTATGCCTTATAAAGAGGCCATTTTGATTTTAGCAGTTCAGGGGGATGGTACAAACAACAAACCAGGTTTTCAAATGATGTAATGCTAAGAAGGATGACTAAAAAATTAGATGATAGGATATGTATACAAATAAATCTTTATAAACTGTAGGAATGATCCAAATCCAAAAAAGATGACATTGAACGGAGATCAATCCAAAACCCTGTTGATTGAGTTTAACAAATCAATTGCAGGAATGGCCTAGCCAAGATGGTAGCTTAGAAGCAGTCACCCAGCTGAAATCTCCCAACATTCTCCTCCAAAAAAACTTTACATTAGCTCCTCAAATCAAATATTGTAACAGCAGGGACAATGAAAAGTAAGCATGAAGTATTTTTTTCAGCCTAAGACAACTTAGGAGGTTGACAGGAGAGGTCTGTGACATTGATGGGAGCTGGACCAGAGCATTGCAACAGCATCAGCCTTAGGCCTTGGATGTGTTGTTGTTGTTGCTGTGTTTATCCTTTGTTGCCAAAGAAGACCGTGCCATCAGAGAAGTGATGACATGACTTGCACTTGACTTTGTTTTGAGTGAGGGAGGGCTGTGCAGGTCACCAGCCTCACTTCTCCTCCAGAACCGTCTGAATCCAGTGACCAGATATTCATCAAGATGACTAGAGATGACCCAGGATGCACTGGGAGACTTTGGCCCCTTTAGACGAAAATCTATTCAGGAATTCATTTAGGGTGAGGTAACTTCCATGTAGTGAATAGGCCTCTTTAAGAAGTAGCCAGGGGCTGGTGCCTTTTTGTGAGGCATAGGAAAAAACACAAAAACACACATCAGGCTGGGAGGGAAACAGCAACAGTTACTATTGATAATCACTCTTAAGCCAGAAGGGTCCAGAAGTCAGTGCTTACTCAGGGGCCTAGTGTCCTCCAACTTATGAGCTTCAGAGTACAGTAGGTTTAAGGTTTGGAGAGAGGGAAGGGAAGGGAAGGAAAGGGAAGGGAAGAGAAGGTAAAGGAAGGAAAGGAATCAGATTTATGAATAAGGGAAGAACTTATGATCAAACAAGTGATAGGGAAGATCAGATTACAAGAGTGGAGGCAGCAATAGTAGATCTTGGAGCTTTCACCCCAGAGGCATTAAGGGGGTAAGACAACTGGTCAGAAAAAAAGTAACAGGGGAAAATGTATTGGTACTGGGTGTAGCTGGCACTGATTGGCAACTTTATTGTCTACAGGTAGCTCCAGGTCATACTTCGAAGGCAGGGAGGACTGCTTGTGGTTGATTGCAAGAGAGCAGAGGCCTTATTCTATCTCCAAGTAAGCTCCTGTCACTGCAGGAGATCAAGGGACTGGGTCACAGTTCTAGGACCTAAAGAACCTCTAACACTTGTATCTGAAGTTGAACAAGGTAAAAACAAAACAAAACAAAACAAGGAGAAGACCAAAAATAAAGCGACCACACCTCTACCCATATAATGCCACTTTGAAATTACCAAAAACTTGCAGACCCCCAAAACTAACTCTGAAAACAGAAGCAAGAAAAATCCTAAAGCTTAGGATGGTGCTTCCCCCTTTCCAGGTGAGAAGAGATGAACTTCAACATAGTGTTCAAAGTCAAGAAATAGAGTGTAAAAGTGAGCAAGCAGCAACAACAAAAAGAAGTTAATAATAAGCTACTATGGTGGGATTTAGATCAAGACATAAACTCAGAAGAAGATAACATGAAAGCAACTGCAGACAAACCCTTAAAGAAAAAAATCATAATCAGATCAAATCTCAACAAGTATTTCTAGAAGAATTAAAGAAATTGCTAAGAGTGGTGGAGGAAAAAAAATTAGGAAAAGAAATGAGAGCAAAGAATGAAGTTTATGAAAAATGGAATTAATTGCTTGATAAAGGAGGGACAAAAATACTGAAGAAAAGCATATATTAAAAAAACAGAATTGGCATAACAATAAAAGAAGCAAAAAATTCACTAAAGAGTTTCTTAAAAACAATGTAACAAATGAAAAAAGATATAAAATCTTGCTGAAGAAAATAATTTATTAAAAATATAAGCCTGGAAGTAGAAGCTAATATCTCCACAAAACGTCTTGAGACATAGACAGTGGAAAGGATGTAATTCAATCCTCTTGGAATAATCTTTTTAAAGTGAAGAGTTGAGAAAGCAGGATGCATGGGGAGAAGGCATGAGGGAGAGACAGTGAGGAAAATTTTCTCACATTGAGAAGGTACTCAAGGAATAACTTTTATAGTGGAAGGAAAAGTGGAAGGGGTTAGCTGGCAATGCTTCAAACTTACTCTCATACAAATTATTTTGAAGAGGGAACACACACACACACACACACACACACACTCACACAGAGTTGGGCATAAAAATCTGTCTTACCCAATAGAGAAATAGGAGAGAAAAAGTATGAGATGATGGGGGGAGGTGGATAAGAAAGAAGGCTGGATTAAGTAAGGTAATGGTTACAAACACAATAGTTTTGAGAAGGGACAAGATAAAAAGAGAGGAGGATAAACATAAGAAAATAGGATGCAGAGAAATTTATAGTTATTAAGTACAAATGAATGTGAATCCACTTCTGTGGACAGAATGGATTGGAAAACAGAATCCAATAATAGGATATTTACAAGAGACACACTAGAAACAGAAAGACACACAGAGTTAAAATAAAAGCCTGAAGCAGAATCTGTTATGCTTCAGCTAATGTACAAAAGGTGGAGGTTACAATTGTGATCTCAGACAAAGCAAAAGCAAAAATAGACCAAAAAAAAAAAAAAAAAAGATGAGCAGGGAAACCACAGTTTGCTAAAAAGGTAGCATAAATAATGAAGTAAAATAAAATAAATTTAAGGGCAAATTTTTCTGATAAAAGTCTCATTTCTCTAATATATAAGGAACTGTGTGAAATTCATGAAAAAAGGAGTAATTTCTCAATTGAGAAACTGTCACTAGGCATGAATAAGAAATTTTCAGAAGAAACCAAAGCTACCAATAACCATATGAAAATGCTCTGAATTACTATTGATTAGAGATATGCAAATTAAATAAACTGAGGTATCACCTCACACCTGTCAGAAATGGTAAATGCTGAGGGAGGGAGTACACAAGGGAATAATAAAATATTGGCTCAGCACAATTTGGAATTATACCCAAAGAACTATAAAATCGTGCATACTATATTACCCAGCAATATCACTTCTATGTCTGTACCCCAAAAAGATCCAAAAAAAGGAAAAGAAGTATATATACAAAAATATTTATAGTAGCTCTTTTTGTGACAAAAAAGACTTAGAAACTGAGAGGATGACAATTAGTCAAGGAATGGCTGAAAAAGTTGTGACATATAATTGTGATGGAGGAAATGACAAGAGGGGGTTTCAGAAAAAAACAAGACAGAAATGGCAACACTTGTATGTGCTGATGAAAAGTGAAGTGAAAGGAACCCAGTAAATGATTCTGCACACTACAACTATGTTGTGATGATGATAACTGTGAAAAAATTGACTATGCTAATCAATAGAATGATCTAAGCCCATTTCAAAGACATCATGATATAAAAATGTTATCTACCTCCAGAGAGAGAGAATTGCTGAACTCTGAGTTCAAATTAGAAAATGGTGTTCTTTCTTCCTTACTTTCTTTTTTATATGACTAATATAGAAATATGTTTTACATGATTTCACATGTATACTTGATAACATTTTGCTGGCCTCCTCATTAGTTGGGGGAGGTGTTGGAAGAAGGGCATGAGAGAATTTGGAATTCCAAATTTAAAAAGAATAGAATTTTAAAAAGAACTAATAATTAATAAAACAAAAACAAATCAACTGCTTACATCACCTCTTGTAATAGACAAAGCCCTGAACTTGCAAATGAAAAATCTGTTGTCCAGATGTTGGTCTGCCATTCTTTAGCTGGTCAGTGATTCTTCACCAATTCAGAGCTTTTTTAAAAAAAAATTTATTTTATTAGTGGGAGCACTACTCTATATGTACAGATTCTTAGTCTTATAATTAATAATCTTCATGGGTTGATGTAGCAGCATCTGTGTCTACATCTATATTTGCCAGTTGTCAACTGCTGATGAATTCTCTCTATACTTACCTAGGTTGGTCCTCAGACAATGGCTTTAGAGACATTGTTGGCCTGTACTCCAAAGTCCTTCTAGCTTGGTAGGAACTCCTGTTACTTATACTGGGCTCCATTTGTATAGTTTCCAAAAACCCAAGGTCACTCCCATATAAGCTTCCCCTTGACAACTGTCACTCAAAAGATTTAATTCAAAATGTTTATCTATCACTTTATACATATATTAACCTTATTCTATAATAAGGCAACAGAGTAACATTATGGTGAAGGATGAATGAGGACAACCTCTAAATATTCCAGTACAAATAATAAGTGACATCTTAAGCATAAGCTAGGTTTAATAGATTACTAATTAAAAAGAAAATATGTTTCTCATATGACGCTAAATTTTAGGGTTGAAATTATACCACTAACTACATTTTTTCATATCTTATAAAATTTAAATTATTCTAAAATACACAAAATAATTGAGTCTGAAACATAATTTATGATGGGTTTATCCTAAGTAGTTACTAAAGCACTAAAGGTGAATGAAAGATAAACAAAGAAAGCTGGCAATTTTAGGTACCATCAAATGGACCTAAGGGATTTTTTTTTTAATAGTTGACATTCTTTTTTTTAACACATATACATTTACTTGTCTTCTGGATTGTTAAAGCAGTAGTTTAGACAACACTTGCCACAATAATGTCTTTCAAAATGTCTAGCCATAAAGACTCCAGCATCACATTCATCAGAAGGGCACTCTTTTCTAAGACATCTAATCTTGCCATTCTCATCAGCCTTAAAGTATTTAAGAACAGCAAGCGTAACCTTCTTTCTCTTATGATTGGGTTTTTTTTTTTTTTTAGAGTGGTGTAAGACATCTTCTTTCTCTTTTTGGAAGCACTACGAAACCTCAGAATAGTTTGAAAGATAGACTCCTTCTGAATGTTGTAGTCAGACAAAATAAATCCATCTTCCAGTTGCTTCCCTGAAAAAAATCAATCTTTGCTGAACAGGGGGAATAACTTCCTTGTTGTGCATCTTGACCTTGACATTTTCAATAGTATTGGATGGTTTGACCTCAAGGATGATGATCTTCCATATCCAAGTCTTCACAAAAATTTGCATCATAGCACTGGGTTCACCTGTTGATTTCAGATTTGAAAGACAGCAGGGGATATATTAAGAATTAAATTTACAATAATTGTGTATCTCTGAATTATGGACAGATAAACTGATCTGGTATAATTTGTTCTCTAACTTTTTCTTGACATTCTGTAACAGTAAAACCTCATTGATTTATATTCCATTATTTTTGGATGTGTGATATTTCAATTAAAAGATGATCTTTTTGTTTCCAAAGTACAGTAAGCCAATAGAGTAAACAACAATTCTGAAGGAATTCTTCAATTTTTCAAAAAGAATATGTTTTTTTCAAGTACATTAATCACCTCTAATTATGTATAAACAATTAATGTGCCCATTAGAATAACACCATTTATGCATTAAGACACAAGAACACTTCTTTTGGAATATTTTATAAGTTGTTCATGAAAATTATTCTATTCATTTGCAAACAATAAAATTGCATTTCTATATAAACATTCCACTGTTCAATTTTTAAAACTAATTCAGACTCAGGACTTTACCACAATTAGTTGCAATCAGTGGAGTTTTCCTTTATTACTCTTTTGGAGACTGGATTTTTAATTTCTTAAGTGTAGGGAGCTCCTAGTATTGAAGATCTCTTTACATATAAATCTGTAACATTTTTATCGGGGAGGATTTCTGGGGGCATTGAACAACTTAAGTGACTTGCCTAAGGTCACAAAGGACAACTTTTTCCAATCTTCCTGATTCCAAGATAGGGCCCTTATCAATTTCACTTCATTTAAAATGTAATTTGTTTTGCAAAACAAATTATAGGAAAACATGAATGTATATCAAAGTAATAAATCTCCATTTCCTTTTAGCCAGTTCCACTATGTGTTTCTTTAGATCTATAGGCTTTAAAACTGTTGTATACTTGCAAGTCCCCTGGGACCAACCTGGAGTCTAGTACTCTATGTATATATCACTAATCAAAATTCATTGAGCACCTATGTGTTCCTGGTTGTAATGTGGAGAATAAAATAAAAATAAAATAAAATACTTCATTGACTTCAATAATTCAGTGCTCACAGATAAGATTTACAAACCATTTTGAAGAAATAACATGGCAAATATTTGTTAAACACCACTGTTAATTGGTGCTCCCATTCAACTGAGGTAAGAAATCTGAGAGCTTTTATCTGCCTCAAATTCTAAATAAAAGTATCCGTTCTGCCCATCACAAAATTTCAGTTGCTTATCTTAAGTTAAACAAAAAAAAATCTATGCCTATCATCATAAGTTGAAATTTCTCTGAATTTTTTTTTTTACTCAAGTTACATGCCAGTGCCCCATTAAGTCAACTCCTTTCCTGTGGCAAAGCACTTAGTGCTGATTCTATTCCAACTGAGATTTACAATGTAAGGGGATCATTGCTCGTACAAAAGCTGGCTGAAATTTTCCAGGTTATATGGCAAGAGGAAGTTATCCCCCAGGAATCCAAGGAGGCCTCCATTTTCCATCTCTGTTAATGTAAAGGGAATAGATTGTCCTGCAACAATCACAGTGGGTCTCTCTCTTAGTCATTGCTGGCAAAATTCTTGTTAGAGTCCTTCTTAATATGGTGATCCCTCAACTGGAAGATGGTCATATACCTGAGAGCCAGTGTGTCTTCAGAACAGGCTGAGGAACAGTCGATAACAGTGTTTGCTGCCCAACAATTCCAGGAGAAATGCCAGGAGTAGAACAGAGGTCTGTAAACAAATTTGGAGTATCGACCCCAAATATTCACATGGACCATCTGTACCCAGCCTGTCATAGAGCATTCTGAGCTCATCTCAGTCTGATCAGCCACAGCCAGACACAATGAAATTTCCATTTATCATGGTGATGTCATTTTGCTCCTCTTCGAGAACAAAGAACAACAACCAGCCAAATATCCAAGTCAACAAGCATTTATTATGTACTTGTTTCATTCCAGGGACTTTGCTAATAGTCTGAGATCAAAAGAAGTGTAAAATCGTTATCTGCATTCAAGGTCTGCCTCACAGCCTAATGAGGAAGGCAACATTTAAATAAATAGGTACATACTAAAAGTATAAAGAATGGATAAGAAGTAATTGTAGAGGACATGACACTGGCAGGTGGAGGGAGTGACTCCTGAAAAAGGCCAAAGCTGAGGCAAGTCTAAAAGGAAGTCAAGGAAACTAATAAGCAATGGTGAGAAGGCAAAGTATTCTAGGAAAAAGTGACAGGACAAAAACAAAGAAGAGAGACTGAATGCTTTATTTGAATAATGTCAAGTCAGTCAATGCAGCAGTATTAAAGAGTGAATAGAGTGATCTAAAATGTAAGACTAGAATGGTAGAATATCAGATTATGAAGAAGATTCTGGTCATCCATCTGCCATCCCTCACCTTACCATGTGAACAGTTTATCTTTTCTTTCTGTCATAAAATTTCTTGATAACATATTTTACTCCTGTCCTTCTTCCACATTCTTCATTGGTTATATGTTGTAGCTTGCTCTTACATAACATGTATCTTTTGATTGACCTCTGCATGATGCTCATTTTGGTTCTTCAAAGGCAATAGTTATTGCAGTTTTCATTGCCATGTAGTAGCAACTCTGGTAAAATATTTATATTAGCAGTTGAGGAAGAGGAGTCTTCAATGTAATAGAAAGCTTAGAATCAGTAAAGTATTTACAATTTCTCAAAAAATCTAATTCACTTTCTTCTTTCATATATTCACACACACATATACACACATATTTTTCCCAAGATACATACAGTGTTGGGTAAGCTGTATCATCTGCCCACTTGAATTTATCTTGCAGCCTGGACAATAGAAGTTCTCCATATTTTTGGTCTTTTTGGTGTAGATGGACAACACATATAGCTTTGAATAATTGTGAGATGGTAAGTATGTGGTCTATCATTAAATGTAGTTTACAAAAGTCTACTTATTCTCTACCAATACCCTTACTGAGGATGCCCTCAATTCATGCCTAGGTGATCTTAATAAATTTTTGTATGGATGGGAGAGCAAAGACACACATGGTTTATTTTCTTTTTCTGACTATTTCTTTGGTATTAATAAGATTTATTTTTTCACTATGTGCCTTTGGTATCTTTTTTTTCTCTTTCCCATATCTTGTACATTAATCCTTCAGTGCTCTCAAATTGCATCATATTCATTATGAGATCTCCTCTCTCTATGTATACACTTGATACAATATTGCTGTTTTTCCTAATCTTTGTTTTCTTTAGTGCTATTTCTGTTTTCTTATGTACTGGGATTGTTATGTAAAGGTCCAAGTGGACAGTAACTCTTTCCTTGACCAAAAATATTGTTGAAATGGTTTGGTTTTGTAACCTCTTCCCTATTTTTCTTCTGTCTGTCTTTCCATTTTTATCCTTGAATATCCTTGGGATACTGTGTATTTTTTTAGTCAGACATTATCCTTTATTGCTTCACTCTGCTTTACAAGAAGATATTGCTTATAATCACTTATCATCATCCTTTATAAGTTTTACAAATGAGTTTAGATTCTAATCTTGTGTTGCCTTTGACAGTCTATTTGGCAAGTAAATCAAATGTTTACTGAATAAAGTCCTCTCTAGGTTCCCTTAAACTATTTGTTTTGGTAAAGAATTAATATTGATATAATTTCTAGATCAATATATTGAATTTATCATTGATGTTATTTCTGATGTGTATTTCATTGTTTTCATTTTTCAATAGTTTAAATAATTCAGGGTTAAGTATTTTTAATTGTATGACAAGTATTCTATTGTTACATTTATTTTTGCTTATTATAAATTTTGATCTGAGGTCTGAGTATCCAGTTTTCTGACTGTACAAAGATAGCTGATATAGGGATAACTCCCATGTTAATAGTAAATCTTTTCCTATTTGTTGAAATGGAATCAATTTCACTCTGTTCTATTCTATTGGTAGTACTTGCAATGTCTGTGACATAACCATTATCTTTTATTTTTTAAAGACTGAGCCTCCTTTTCTGACCCTGGATGAAATTATTTATGAATTTGATAACAGTATTGATTGTCACCCAAGATTTGGCCAACTCTATTCTCTGCTTGAGTCTGTTTGCCTCTATGTAGGTTACCTGATGACCATACCTACCTCCCATTCTCCAGGGATTATAATATCAGTATTGAAGGTAGTACAAGTATCTGATCAGGATCCTCCACTGCCACTCAAAACTTTCAAGCTCAAAACGTCATCCAACTTTGACCTTCTAATATTTAGAAATATAGGAATGCATCATCATGCCAAACAACTATTCTTTATTTTTAAGGTGTCTTAATTTTTTTCATAGATACAATCAGAACATATTGGGATGAAAATAATAGTGGAATTATAGATCTAGTGATGTAAGGTATGTTAGGTGTCACTTTATGCAACTCCTTCATTTAACATTTAAGAAAATTAAGCCTCAAGGAAACAGTGACAATTTTCCCAAGGTTACACACTTTTTAACTAACAAAGGTGAAATTTGAACCTACAACTTCTGATGCTAGAGCTGGTGTCTATTTATGGTGCCACAATACATTATATCCCTGATTAGTTTTCTCTTGCTCTTTCTTTTTTGTTCATCTGTCTTTGTTATGAAAGTTTTTATTCAGTTTTACTGTTTAAAAATGTCTTTGTTTCAGGGAGAAGCTCAGTCACCCAATATGTGCACTTGAAATTATGTACATGAAAACCAATTTCCCTAAGTACAATCATATAATTAACGAATTATAACTCACTGTGCCTCTCCAACAAACATATGCACCCTTATAATCCATTGAACACTTCTTACAAGATGCATGTATGAAATTCATGTCTATTTTAAAAAATTATATTCTTGGTCCCTTTCTTTGGACCAAGAAATCAATAGACTCTACTTATTGGCTTTTGGATACAGACAATTGTCTTTGAACTCAAAGGTAATCAAAAGTTTTTGGTTAGATTGAGCAAAAGTCAGAATATGAGACTGGTTCAGTTTATAACAGCTATGTAACTAACATGATAATAGCCTCTTCACAGGAATTAGAAAAAGTCTGCATTAACTGATTCATTATCTCAGAAATCATCAATTTTTCTGACCCTCTTCAATAAAGTGCTATTCATAACTTCAGTGTGGTAAATCTCTGCGTATTTATTGTAGTAAAAGTTCCATTGTGTTTTATTTCAATGCATTAAATCTTGCTATGTGTTTCTTATTTGAAGTTCCAAAATACAAAAAAATTATTCATACATTTTTTGATTTAAAACTAAAACCTCTTTCAAAAGTCTCCTGTCTCCAATTTTCAGTAGAAAATAAGCTGTTTCCACAGTGAATAACACAATTTAGTCACCATAATAAATAATGGCACATTCACAAAAACTGTATGACTTACTTGAACAGTTTTATTTTCCTTGATATTTTCCCATAAGCCTTTATCTTAGGTTGTTTACACTCTATTAATGTCTATCATCTTCTATGTGTGAAGTGGATTCCTTGTGAACTTTTGGGCTTGTTCTACATTTTTCATATAATGCAGTACTTGGTTTCCCTAAATGCAAAAAAATACCAGCAAATAAATTCTTTTTTAATAATATTCATTCATAAAACATCTATCTACTGCTTCCCTATTGGCATATCTTGATATAACTTTGATGCTGATGTTTTAGGAATTTGGTTAGAACTAGTAAATAGAAAATAAACTGTATATACCTTCAGATCCTCAGCCAAGTTTCAAGTCAGCCAATCTACCTTGAGGAACGAGGAGAATTAGATATATGTCCTACTACTGATTGAGAGATTCACCTATATATTAAATAATCATTTATTTTCATATCAGACACATTCTTCACGCAAAAGGAAGAAAATATACCATCATATTGGTTAACATCTAATTAGGGAATCAGAACATAGAGATATGAGGTACTTTGACAATTATTGCAAAGTCAGTGTGATCAACTATAAGATGTTTCAAACTTTAAGAAACTGTAGTTTAGTTGATGTGACTATTTCCTAGATCAGTGAAAGTTGCCAACTATATATAACTTAGTAGAGAATCTGCAAGTATCACTTAGTCCAAAAAAAATTATCAAAATGTGATTCATCTGATAGTAAGCAAGTTTGAACTTAACGAGGCTGGTCTTGAGATAGTGAACCTAATAATATTGTCATCCTTTTCATTCTTCCTTGATAGAAACTTTCAGGTCGTGTGTTCCACTACTATACATTGAAGGGTCCACTTGTAGCCTCCATACTTCAACAAGAATTTGTAGTATGATTTTGATAGAAGAGATACAACATGAAAAGATAGGTACAATATGCAGCTGAACTAAAATGATGTGTAGTACAGGCTCATCAGAGAGGTATAGGATTAGTCCAAGGAGGAAATGCAATTTAATTCGGGTATTAAAGGAATTAATAGAAATGCACTAATACGGAGAAAACAAGAGTTGGCAAGACTTATGTAAAATAGGGAACAGATTAGTTTTGTTAAGCACATAAATGCTTCTAGGAAATAGAAATAAATTTGGAAGGGAGCGAGTGACATGAGGCAAAATATGGTGCATTAGATATTTTCTCTGATTCTCATGACCTCTCTGAAACAGAAGTTATGCAGAAAAAAAAATAACTATCTACAATTTCTAGGAAACAAAATCCAAATGAAGGATTAAAAATATGCATACTCAGTAACCCTAATTTCCATTGTAAAGGTTTTTTAGTTCCTCTTTTGTGTCCAATAATTTACTCAATTTCACTTTCCTCCTTCACTTTCTCAAAGTGGATTCCTTTCTCACTCCTTAATTTTATTTTTTAGACAATTATCTCATCGTATTAAACTCAAACTCTTGTCCTCTATCTGTGTATACTCCTTCTAAATGCCCTAGTAAATGAGAAAAAAATTTAGGAGTTACAAATAGCATTTTCCCATGTACAGTTTAACCTTATTGAAACCCTTATTAATTCTCTTTCCTGTTTACCTTTTTATGCTTCTCTTGAGTTTTGTATTTCAAAATTTCTATTCAGCTCTGATTTTCTTTTCATCAGGAATGTTTGGAAGTCTCCCTTTTTACTTAATGTCTATTTTTCTCCCTGAAGGAGTATACTTAGTTTTGTTTTGTTTTGTTTCGTTTTCTGGGTAGGTGATTCTTTATTCTAATTCTAGCTCATTTACCTTTTGGAATATCATATTCTAATCCCTCATTTCCTTTAATGCATAAACTGTTGAATATTGCTTTATTGAGACTTTGACTCCTTGGTATTTGAATTGTTTCTGTCTGGCTGCTTGCAATATTTTCTCTTTGACCTGGGAGCTCTGGAATTCAGTATAATATTCCTGGGAGTTTTCATTTTGGGATCTCTTTCAGAAAGTGATTGATGGATTCTTTCAATTTCAATTTTATCTTCTGACTCTAGAATATAATGGCAGTTTTCCTTGATAATTTCATGAAAAATTGTGTTGAGTCTTGTTTTTTATCATGGTTTTCAGATAATCTGATAATTTTAGAATTCTCTCTCCTGGATGTATTTTCCAGATCAGTTGTTTTTCCAGTAATATAATTCACAGTATCTTCTATTTTTTTCATTCTTCTCTCTTATTACTTTTTGATGCCTCAAAAAGTCATTGACTTCTATTTACCAATTCTAATCTTTAAGGAGTTCTTTTCTTCAATGAGTTTCTGTACTTCTTTTTCCATTATGCCAATTCTTTGTAAGGAGTTATTCTCTTTGTGAAATTTTCTATATCTTTTTTCTATTTGGCCAATTCTGCTTTTCAAAACTTTTTCTCCTTATTGGATTTGTGTACCTCTTTTTTTATCATTTGGCTTATTATGTTTTTTAAGTGCTTATTTTCTTCAGCATTGTGTGTTTATGTGTGTGTGTGTGTGTGTGCAAGTTTGTGTGTGGCTTCTTTAATAAGCTTTTGACTCTTTTTCATGTTTCTCTTGCATTTCTCTCTTCCCAATATTTCCTTTACCTCTCTTACTTGATTTTTGAAATTCCTTTTGCGCTCCTCCACCACCTGAGACCCATCCATATATATTAACATTTTGGATGTAGCAGTTTTAACTTTTTTTGTCTTTTTCTGAGTGTGTGTGCTGATCTTCTTGTCACCATAGTAACTTTCTAGAGTTGTCTTTTTTTCTGCTCTTTGCTCATTTTTTCTGTCATTTTTTGAAATTTAACTCTTTGCTAAAGAGGGGCTCTTTCTCCAGATAGAGAGTGCAGTTTCCCAAGTTTCAAAGTTTTATGCAATTGTTTTCAGAGTTCATTCTGGGGATCTGTAAGCTTTCAGTTATTCACACTGCCACCCAGATCTATGTATCAGCAATGAAAATGAGTCCTGCCTCTGGTATCAGCAAAAGGACCCTTGTAATTTCTTTCTGACCACTTGTTTGACACACTTAGCATCTGTGGGCTGAGAGCTCCAGAAGAATCCACTGCACCTTCTGATTCACTCCTAAGACATGCTTCTGGTTTTCTGGGCCTGTGTCTGCACTGGCACAACCTGCACTGAATTTTGCTCTACTCTCTCCCTAGTGCAATAGATCTTTTCTGCCAGACTTCTCAGTTACCTTGGGCTAGAAAAAAAATATTTTGTCTCATCCTTTTGTGAATTCTGTTACATAATAATTTGTTTTATGGTATTATTTCAGATGTATTTTGAGGAGAATTTGGTAGAGGTCAGGGAAGGCCATGAATTTTTTCTGTCATCTTCCTTCAGCCCCCCTTCATGAGTGATTTAAAAGAGAAATAACAAGTATGAGATCAGGCTTCATGTCCTGTATATCAATAATAATGAACAGAAGAGAAAATCTTGAATCTACATCAGAGAGCCTCCACCCCCCCTCAAAAAAAATAAAGAATATCTGATTAGGAATGTAAATACAGACATGTTAAGAACAATCTAGAAGAAGAAAAGCAGAAAAAAATAACATTACAAGAAAATATGCTCACTACTCAAGTAAAATATACTGACTTCAAAGACAGGATTCATAGAGACAACCTAAGGTTACTACATCTTCTAGAAGATGATGATATAACAAAAATAATAGCACCATAATGAAGGAAAGAATAGAAGAGAACTTCCCATAGTTTAACATAAAATATTAGATCCCCATTGAAAGAAACCACAGATTACTTCAATGGAAAACAGAAAGACAAACAAACAAACAAATAAAAACAGTAGATAGGCAATAAACTCTAAGACACAAATAACACAAGATTATTCTACAGCCACTAGAAAGAGTAGGAAGGAAGGGAAAAATGTGTTCCAAAAACAATTGAGTTCAGGATATGACCCAGCATGACTTCTCATGCAAATCTTAGCTTACCCATAAAGGACAAAGAAATGGATATTTAACAATAAAAAAAGTCTGAAATGTTTTTAGAAGGCAAGCTAGAATTAAAAATACTATTTCCTTCTTTAACACCCCAAACAGAGATGCAGTAGTGAATGAATGATAAATGTAGGAGACAAAAAGAGCAATGGCAACAAAGTGACTACAAAAAGAATAGTAAAAGACATCTTTCAAAAGACACACAGAGAGGCAAAGTGAAAGTAGAAATTTGATGAAAATAGCAGTGAAGAGTTAGAAAGGGAGTATTACGGAGAGACCCTGGAAGCACCCTGCCTAAAGGTGAATGTTTCTTTTGTGGAACTATTTTACAACACAGAAAGGAATACAAAAGAGGGAGAGAAAAGCAGGTAATGAAGACAGTTAGTGCTGTGCCAAGGTCAAATGCAGGGTTATTAATGAGAGAAAGGTGACCTTTGTGGTCTCAGAAAGAGGAAACTATACAGGAGAATGGGTGAAGAACAAAGGGAAAGGTTTAAAAAGGAAAGTAGAAGGAAGAGAACATTACTTCAGAGGTGAGAGGGGGTTCCTTTGATGAATGTTCCTATTAGTAAAGAGAGATGGTCTGTGAAGAGAGAAGAGGTTCTTATGTTGGATGAAACTTGGGGGATTTGATGCCTGAAAAGTCTCCTTGTCCAGGGGTGGTGGGGCTTTAAAATTTCTGGGAAAAATTGGCAACTAAAGGAGTGGGAGAACAATAAAATAAGGAGGAGATCTTCAGGCAAATTTATTTTTAAAAATAAAGGATCAACAAGACAGGATAGATCAGTGGTGAGCTGCATTATCAGTGTCACTGTTGGGGATGACCCTACGACAGGGAAGTGTCCTCTTTGATACCTGAATTAATTGGCATTGTTCTGGAGGGAGAATGGAAGAAAAGAGAATCCACAAAACAAGCCTTGTTAAGACAAGGTAGAAGGAAGAGCCTAGACTGGATACCTTGGAAACTTTCATTGTATGAAGGATGCATGGAAAAGGTAGAGACCAAACAATTGTAGATGATATAAAACAGAGAGTAAATATCTAGAGTAAAAATAAAGATAAGATAGATAAAGAGAATAGTGAAAAAAATCATTTTTGTAAAGGGTGAAAAAATGAAAAGCAAAACTAAATAACCGGGCTAGTTAAAAATGAGAATGAAAGGATAAGGGGTAAAGGGAAAAGAGCCAGTACAAATAGGCCCACTTAAAAATAAAAGATTGAAGTAAAGTAATTGAAGGAGTATATTACATTTTCCATATCAAAAGAGGGAACTTGGAACTGAAAGCTTTTTGTACAGACAATTTTAATGCTTCATAGGAATGAGAGTAGTGAGATATATAGTATATATATATATATAAAAATTTGATATATATCAAATATATATGTATATATTTGATAACATTTTTATTAAATTACTTTACTAAGGCTTTGGTATCCAATATATACATGTAAGCATGCACATAGATATTTTTATGCACACACACATACATCAATATATATGTTATGTATATATATTCAGTATATCTATCTGTCTCTCTATCTCTGTCACTCTGTCTCTGTCTCTCTCTCTCAGCCATTCCTCAATAAAGAAATGGTTAAAGGATGTGAATTCAGTTCCCAAAGGAGCTGCATAATATCACAACATGAAAAATTGTTTTAAATAACTACTAATAAGAGAAATATAAATTAATTCACCCCTGAAGTTTTACCTGACACCCTGCAAATTAACAAGTCATCAAAAAACATGCAACACTAAATGTTTTGGGGGGGTTATTAGGGTAAGACAGATCCACTAATAGATGGTTGGTACATCCATGAAATGGAATAATCATTTTGGAAAAAAAAATTTGGAATTATGCAAATGAAATAACTAAAATGTTCATACCCTCTGAATACTGAGCTTATACCACTAAACTCAGGTCAGTAAAAAGGCCAGCAGGGGCACATACACATAGCTCCAGACCCACAAACCACAGAACGGCAGAGGGGACTAACCCAGGGCGAATTCTGCACCCAGAGACCACGGAATATTGGAGCGAGGGAGATTTCTGTTCCGGAGAGACCTGCAAACCTCTCGCGGGGGGTCCTTCGCGCCGTGGATTGGGCGCCGGGATGGGGAGCAGAGGGCAGCCCTGCTGCGGCCACAACACCATGAAGAAAAGATCCGAGAGGGCTACGGGGACGGGATCTCCAGCAGCCACGCGGGACCCCCCACCCACAGAGGGACCTGCAAACCTCTCGCAAAAGGTCCGTCGCGCTGCAGACGCGGAGACCAGACCGGACCTGCGGCGGCTGCGGCTCTGAGAGGCACAGATCTGAGAAAGCTCCAGAGACGGGATCTCCAGCGGCGGCACAAGCCCCCCCACCAACAGCTGACTGACTGACAGGGGTAGGTGAGAGAGTCACTTTGGCGGGTTGAGAGGGGAGTGGGGTGCCCCCATGGCTCGAGCCCCCCCAGGAGATAGAAGCTGAGAGGCGGCTACAGACAGGGGCTCCCCAAACGGGCGGGAGCCTGGATCCATTGTGGAAGGTCTGTGCATAAACCCCCTATGGGAACTGAGCCAGAGAGGCGGCCCTACCCCTGACCATCTGAACTTAATTCTCACACTGAATAGCAGCCCTGCCCCCACCAAAAACCCTAAGGCGGGAAGCAGCATTTGAATCTCAGTCCCCAAACGCTGGCTGGGAGGACCAGGAGACGAGGTGGGTGTGAGGAGAACATTCAGAGGTCAGGTCACTGGTTGGGAAGAATGCCAAGAAAAGGGAAAAGAAATAAAACTATTGAAGGGTACTTTATCGGAGAAAAGACACCTCCTCCCTTCCTTTCTGATGGGGAGGAACGATGCTTGCCATCAGGCAAAGACACAGAAATCGAGGATTCTGTGTCCCAGCCCACCCAATGGGCTCCGGCCATGGAAGAGCTCAAGAGGAATTTTGAAAATCAAGTTAGAGAGCTGGAGGAAAGACTGGGAAGGGAAATGAGAGGGATGAGGGAGAAGCATGAAAAGCAGATCAGCTCCCTGCTAAAGAAGAACCAAAAAAATCTTGAAGAAATTGGCACCTTGAGAACTAGTCTAACTCAGCTGGCAAGGGAGATGCAAGGGGCCAATGAGGAGAAGAATGCTGTCAAAAGCAGAATTAACCAAATGGAAAAGGAGATTCAAAAGCTCACTGAAGAAAATAGATCTCTCAAAACTGGAATGGTACAGATGGACGCTAAGGACTTTATGAGAAAGACAGATATCTCAGAATATACCGCGCAGATTCGAAAAATGGAAGATAATGTGAAATATCTTATTGGAAAAACAACTGACCTGGAAAATAGAATCAGGAGAGACAATGTAAAAATTCTGGGACTACCTGAAAACCATGATCAAAAGAAGAGCCTAGACATCATCTTCCATGAAATTATCAAGGAAAACTGCCCTGAGATTCTAGAACCAGAAGGCAAAATAAATATTCAAGGAATCCGCAGAACACCACATGAAAGGGATCCAAAAAGAGAAACTCCTAGGAGCATTGTGGCCAAACTCCAGAATTCCCAGGTGAAAGAGAAAATATTGCAAGCAGCTAGAAAGAAACAATTCAAGTATTGTGGAAATACAATCAGAATAGCACAAGATCTGGCACCCTTTACATTGAGGGATAGAAGGGAATGGAATAGTATATTCCAGAAGTCAAAGGAACTAGGACTGAAGCCAAGAATCACCTAACCAACAAAACTGAGTATAATACTTCAGGAGAAGAAATGGTCTTTCAATGAAATAGAGGACTTTCAAATTTTCCTGATGAAAAGACCAGAGCTGGAAAGAAAATTTGACTTTCTAACACAAGAATGAAGAGAACCATGAAAAGGTGAACAGCAAAGAGAAGTCATAAGGGACTTACTTAAGTTGAACTGTTTACATTCCTACATGGAAAGACTATATTTGTTAACTCTTGAAACATTTCAGTATCTGGGTACTAGGTGGGAGTACACACACACACACATGCACACACACACACACATACATAGAGACAGAGTGCGCAGAGTGAATTGAAGAGGATGGGATCATATCTTAAAAAAAAAAAAATGAAACCAAGCAGTGAGAGAGAAATATTGGGAGGAGAAAGGGAGAAGTTATATGGGGCAAATTATCTCTCATAAAAGAGGCAAGCAAAAGACTTATTAGTGGTGGGATAAAGAGGGGAGGCAAGAGAAAAACATGAGGTCTACTCTCATCACATTCCACTAAAGGAAAGAATATAATGCACACTCATTTTGATAGGAAAACCTATTTCATAATACAGGAGAGTGGGGGACAGGGGCACAAGCAGGGTAGGGGAGGATGGAGGGGAGGGCATGGGGAAGAGAATGCAATCCGAGGTCGACACTCATGGGGAGGGAAAGGACCATAAGAAAATAGAAGTAATGGGGGACAAGATAGGGTGGAGGGAAATATAGTCAGTCCTATACAACACAACTAGTATGGAAATCATTTGCAAAACTAAACATATATGGCCTATATTGAATTGCCTGTCTTCCAAGGGGAAGGGGTGGAGAGGGAGGGAGCTAAAGAAGTTGGAACTCAAAGTGTTAGGACCAAATGTAATGTTCTTACCACTGGGTAACAAGAAATACAGGTTAAGGGGTCAGGAAAGCTATCTGGCCCTACAGGACAAAAGAGAAGACGGAGACAAGGGCAGGGAGGGAGGATAGAGGAGAGAGCAGATAGGTCACAGGGGCAATTGGAAAACTTGGGTTTGGGGGGGGGAGGGGATAAAAGGGGAGAAAATTTGTAACCCAAAATTGTGTGAAAATAAATGTTAAAAGTTAAATTAAAAAAAAAAAAAGGCCAGCAGGGACACCTAAAACATACCTGGGGCACCAGAATGAAGGAGGGGAGAAAAATGTAAGAGCAGAGTAACCCAGCATGTTTTCCTTCAACAGTACAATTCTGTCAGAACTAGAGCAGGATAGAAGGGAAGGTCAAGGGCCAGAACTCCAGAGACCTACTTAATTTTCATAAGACTAGGTCCCTTGTTTAGTCATAAGTCTTCTTGTCACTATACTTCTAAAGGTAATGCAATGTCTATGTATATTTGAAAATTAAAATGTATGCATTGTGGATATAACACAGAAAAGGAAAGCAAAGGTAGGTATACCTTGTGAAAATCCTGTGTTTGTAAGAAAGTAATATCCATCATCCTACCAAGCACATTTTTCAAAATGGGAGGAAGTGAAGATGCCTATAACCATCCCTAGATCTGAAATTTCTCATCTGTAAAATGGAGGAGATACACTAGATCAGAGGTCAGAAAACTGTAGCTGAGAGGGCCAAATGTAGCCAGCCTCTTGTTTTTATTAAGCCCTCAAGCAGTGCCTCCAAATCTTATTGTAAAATAAAAAAAATATATAATGATGAACATTCTGAGCTCACAGTACTAAGGTCTTTTGGGTTAGCTATTCCTCCTACCTTTTGTCTCCTGAAAATGTGCTAAGCATACTATCTATGATTTTTTTCCAAGTCATTCTTAAAATTATTTACCAGCATAGAGTCAAGGACAGATTGTTGTGACACTCCATTAGAGACTTCCTTTGAAGATGACAGCAAATCACTAATGGATGATTATTTTGAGAGAAGCTGTTTGCTTAGTAATAAATCCATCTAATTATTTTATAATCTTTCCATTATTTCACAAAAATAACATGAGGTGTTTTAAAATGTATTTTTCTAAATTCAAAACAACATATATATACATTTATATAAGTATATGTAAATATAAATATATATAAGTATATATATATATATATGTATATATATATATGACATTCCCCAAATTGACTAATTTAATGATACTAAAGAGAGGTAGGTGGCATAGTGTATGGAGTGCTGGACCTGAATTCAAAAAGACTCATCTTCTTGAGTTCCAGTCTGGCCTCAGATACCTCCTAGATGTGTGACCCTGGGCCAATCACTTAGGCCTGTTTGTCTCAATTCCTTATTTGTAAAATGATCTGGAGAAGTTAATGGCAAACTACTATAGTCTCTTTGCCAAGAAAATACAAAATGGGGTCATGAAGAGTCAGCTAAAACTGAAATCAGTGAACAATACAATGAAAACCACAAAAACATTATTATAAAAAGAAACAGTTTGTCTCTCATGGCTTACTCTTTTTAAAATCAGTTTTTTCTTTGTAACCTTTGCTTCCTTACCTAAGTGCCCACAAAAACATATCTTTACTAAGATATTCTAGAACTCTCACAGTAATTGAAGCCAAACATTATTCTATAATATAAAGACTCTACTCTCTTATCTTTCATAAAAATCAGAACTTTTGCAATTATATGGTACCTCCTTTATTCTAGACAGTCTTCGAGATGTTAGAGACATTCATTCTGCAATCATATGTGACACATTTTTTTTTTCTTCATCTGGTGTAAGTGACTCAGGTCATCTTTAGTAGCCCAACACTTAAAGATTACTAGAGAAAGCATCTCCTTCTGGGACAAAAAAAACGGTGAATAAAGTCAGAACTAGAATTTAAGAAAGTATAAATGTGGCTGTATTAGAAACTTATGCTTGCTAGACTGTCAAAATCAAAGGAACTAAGATAAATGAGAAGTCATGTGCAAAGATCGAGACAGATTCCACAAGTTGGTATCAGATCGGGGGTAGGATACAGGAAGCATTGATACATTTGCTATTTAACTCTACCAATTCTGTTTGGGCCCCTTGTGGTAGCTGTATATCTTCCTCATCTCACATTAGGCTGGTCAGAGAAGTACAGGCTAGATTAACCCTCCTGAGTCAGTCACACTGGATCAAACTGTGGACTTCAGCAATAGTGAGACCACTGCAGGCATAATGAAATATTTTACTGATCTCATTATGTTTGAAAAGCTTTGAGTATGGGTCTAGTAATACAGTACATATTTTCCCATACAACGATTGGATTAGATAGATCAAAGAGTATATCATCCATCTATAGGCTGGCTCCATGGTAATTATTTTTCATCACTTACACATACACAAACACACACACACACACACACACAATCAGTTCACTGATTCCAATACTCTAATTTTACAGATGAGGAAACTGATGCTCAGAGAACAAGTGACTTCTGGCAGAGCAGAAATTTGAACCCAAATCTTTTCACTTCAGATCTAATATTTTTCCCCTATTTCATACCATCTAGCTTAAGATATAGAATTGTTTTTTCTTAATACATGTTATAATAAATATAGACAGAAAAGAACCAAAACTTAAAGATTAATTAAATGTATTACTATTGGAATAAGTGTCATTAGACTGGTTTGTAGCTCTAAAAGCAGAGATGATAATAATGGAAGAAAATGCTATGTGAGAACTATCTCTCACAGAACCATCCACAAAGCAATATCCTTAGTGAATTTATGATTCTTCCAAAATGGGAATTTTGCATATGCTAAAATTGTATTCCAATAATTCCTTTGATTTTTATACACATAGTCTGAAGCAATGGTTTCTTGTAGATATTTTTGGTTGTTTGTTTTTGATAAGCTCTTATGTAGAAAGATAGCGTATAAAAGCAGAGGACTGGACTTGTAATAAAGAAGGCTTGGAGTCAAATCTTGCCCTTGGCTCTCATTAGCTTCATGAGGATGCAGGAGTGACTAAATTTCTTTGAGTCTCATTTTCTTCATCTGAAAAAGTAGAATAACAACATACGGAGTTAGTACTTTATTGTAGTTGCTGTATGGTTCAAATGAAATAATGAAAGTAAAATATTCTGTAAACTTTTAAGCACCATGTAGACACTAGGTATTATTATACATGACTAACTTCCATGCATTTGGAAAATTATTGTTCTTCTCTGATCACTGAAACTAATAGCCGTTGGCTGGCCTAAAACATGGTTGTAAAGGGACAGAACCAAGATAGCAGAGTAAAGGCAGGGACTTGATTGGTCTCTCCCCTAAACCCCTCCAAAAACCTGTGACAACATGACTATAAATAAATTCTGTAAGCTGCAGAACTCACAAAATGAGGGAGTGAAACAGGTCTCCAGGCCAAGACAACATAGAAGGTTGATAGGAAAGGCCTATTGCACCAGGCTGGGAGTGAGTGGAGCACAGTTCAAGTTAGGCCACACCAGCATAGACAGGCCAACTGAATCACTGACAGCTGTTGCAATGTCCAGAATTTCATCCCACAATTACCAAAGACAAGATATAATGTCAGTGGGAAAACTCTGTCAGGCCTGAGTGGGGGAGGGTGTAATCTGGCCCCAGCACCCAGGGTGTCAGAGGTAGTGACTACAGCGGCAGGAGGAGGTGCTTCCAGATCCCCAGGCCCACAAATGGTGTGGGGATCAAGCAACTGATTAGAGGGCAATTGCAGGGATCTCTTTACTGGCACTGAAGCAGGATTCTCTAGCTTTGTCCTTTTTGGATCTGGGTCATAGTTCTGGGTGGCACCCTGAGAGGAAGGAGGAGTTCTGGTGTGATAGAGCTTGTGGGGTAGATCAGAGGAAATCCTCCTCACCATTCCAAGGAATAAAAGAGTACTTGCAGTCACTCTCAGACCACAGCACAGGCCATAAAAAGAATAAATGTCTTTCCTTTGATCATACCATCTTGGAAAAATTGAAAATTTACAAACCCTTAGAAGCAGTTCTGAAAACAGCTACAGAAAATTGCTGAAGTTTGGAACAGTACACCACCCCTCCCCCACTGGAAGCAGAGTCCTGCCTTGACAAAGAGTTAGAAAGTCAATTATTTGACTGCAAAAATGAGCAGACAGTGTCAAAAACTCAGACTAGAATTTTACTTTGGTGACAAAGAAGATCAACATATTCAACAACAAGAAGACAACAAAGTCAAAGCTCCTACCTAAAGCTTCCAAGAAATATATGAATTGATCACATGTCATGGGAGCTCAAAAGAATCAAGTAAGGGAATTAGAGGAAAAATTGGAAAGAGAAATGAGAGTAATGCAAGAAAATCATGAAAAGTAAGTTAGCACTTGCTAAGGAGATCCAAAAAATACTGACGAAAATGACCCTTTAAAAATAGACTAGGAAGCAGAACCAAGATGGCAGAGTGAAAGCATGGATTCACTTGAGCTCTTCCAGAAATTCCTCCAGATACTCTACAAAAGTGAATCTGAACAAAATTTAGAGTGGCAAAATCCACTAGGAGACAGTGTGGCAGATTTCCAGCCCAGGGCAGCCCAGAAGGTTAATGGGGAGGATCTGTTGCACTAGGCTGAGGGAGTACAGAAGATGCAGTGATACACCAGTGCAGATCTGGCCATAGTGGAGCGGGAATGGTCTGGGTAGACTGCATCACCAGAGGCAGTACTGATTCCCAAACCTCTGCACATAAAAAAGGAGGCTGGCAGAGCTGTGTGAGAGAGAAACACAATGTTTGAGTCAGTAGCAGCAGATACTCCTGGGGCTATCAGCCAACAGACTAAATGTTTGAAAGTAACGTGCTTGAACTTCCAGGGTACAAGATGGAAGAATAAACTGTCAGTGCTCTCAGTCTCCCCTTCTTGACCTTGAAAAAACCAGAGTATCTTGCCCCAGGAATAATCCTGGGATAGTGAAGGCAGCAGAAGGGGTACAACAGTCTTTTAGCTCAGGAGGCTAGAGAGATGGATGGGAAGGGTCCGTCTTGCTGTGGCTGAAGGCGACCAATGCAGGACCAGAGATGTCCCAGCAAGCCCTACCTCAGTAGATCAGCAGAAGATCTTGGTCCCCAGGGGGATGGAATCTTTATTTGACCACATCATGACTCCAGGCATGCCTTAGCACAGCCAGGGTAATTGGGCAGATACAAATGCAGATGGGGGTCCAGAAGCCACTTAAACTGCCCATGCTCAAGCACAGTCCCAGGGGAGGAGATCTCCAGTGATCAGACTACCCCTTCCCCTTACCTCAAACCATGGGCTTCAGTGTAACCCCAAGGAAACTCAGAAAGATTTCACTTGGCCTCAGTCTTGGTTCACACCAGTCAGCTCAGCACGAGGTCAGCTGCAGAATTATACAGCTTCTGCCTGAAAGAACCAGAAGTCACAACACACAAAAGCAGTAGCCAGGGCCTTAGCTCACAACACAAGAAATATGAGAGAGCCCTTTCTGTCCTAGGAGCAAAGATACACTTTAAAAGCAAGAAAAAACGCAATCACCATGAGCAAGAAGCAAATTAGAAAACAAGACCATAGATCTTACTATGGACACAGGTAAGATCAAACTATGAATTCAGAAAAGGGCAGTAATGTTACTATATCCTTACTTGAAATTTCCAAATGAAATATGAACTGTTCTCAAGTCCAAAAAGCATTCATGTAAGAGCTCAAGAAGGATTTAAAAAGCCAAATTAGAGAGGTAGAAGAAAAATTGAGGAATGATTTTAAAACTAAAATTGACAAAATGAAAAAAAAAAAAGAGTTGACTGAAGAGAACAGCATCTTAGCAAAGTAAAAATGGCCAAATGGATAAGGAGGTACAAAACTCTATTGGGGAAAATGTCTTTTTTTTAAGGAACAATTGGACAAAGGGAAACGGAGGTACAAAAACTAACTGAACAAAACAATTTATCAAAAATTAGAATTGGGCAAGTAGAAGCTAATGACTCCATGAGACATCAAGAACGAGTCAAATGAAATTTAAAGAACAAAAAGAAGAAGAAAACATAAAAAAGCTCATTGGAAAAAAACTGACCTGGAAAATAGATCCTGGAGAGAAAAAAATTAATAATTATTAGTCTACTGGAAAGCCATGGAGAAAAAAGACAGTATCTTCCAAAAAAGTCATCATAGAAAATTACCCTGAAGTCCTAGATCCAGAGAGCAAAATAGTCATTGAAAGAATCCACCACACACCTCCTTTTCATTTTAAGTTTAATTAATATGTTAGTTTTCAATTCTCAATAATCACTTCCATAAGTCTTAAATTCCCCCACCCACCCACCTCTTTGTCTGAAACAGTATGCAATGTTATATGGATTCTACACAAGCATTCTTATTAGACACATTTTCAACTTAGTCATATTGTACAGAAGAATTAAAACGAATGGGAGAAAACATGAGAAAAAACAAAACGTAGCACAAGAGAGAATAGCCTGTTTCATTCTGAGTTCCGATTCCATAGTTCTTTCTGAGTGTCGATGGCATTTTGCCCCAAGAGTCCTTTGGCAAAGTTTTAGCATTGCTGTGAAGGGCTAAGTCTATCAAAAGCAGTTTTCCCACACTGTGGCTGTTACTCTGTATAATGTTCTCCTGGTTCTGTTCAATTCACTCAGCATCAGTTCATATAAATCTTTCCAAATTTTTCTGAAGTCCAATTGTTCATCATTTCTTATAGCAAAAGAGTATTACATTACATTTACATACTACAACTTGCTCAACCATTTCCCAATTGATGAGCATTCTTTCTATTTCCAGTTCTTGGTCAATACAAAAAGAGCTGCTATAAATGTTTTTGTACATGTGGGACCTTTTCCCATTTTTATGATGTCTTTGGGATATAGCCCTAGAAGTTATATTGCTGGGTCAAAGAGAATGCACATTTTTGTAGCCCTTTGCACATAGTTCCAAATTGTTCTCCAGAATGACTGAATCAGCTCACAGCTCCATTAACAATGAGTGTTCCAACTCTCCCACATTTCCTCCAATATTTGTCACCTTCCTGTTTTGCTATGTTAGATAATCTGATGGGTGTGATATGGTACCTCAGAGTTGTTTTGATTTGCATCTCTCTAATCAACAGTGGTTTAGAGCATTTTTTCATATGACTATAGGTAGCTTTAATTTCTTCCTCCAAAAACTTCTTGTTTATATCTTTTGACCATTTATCAATTGGGGAATGACTTGTATTCTCATAAATTTGACTCGGTTCTCTATATACTTTAGAAATGAGACCTTTATCACATACACCAGTTGTACATTTTTTTTTGCCAGTTTTCTACTTCCCTCTTAATCTTGGCTGCATTTGATTTGTTTGTGCAAAAACTTTTCAATTTAATGTAATCAAACATCCATTTTGCACTTCATAATGTTCTCTTTCTCTTGTTTGGTCATACATTTCTCCATTCTCTATAAATGTGACAAATACACTATCCCTTACTCCCTAATTTGTTTATAGCACCAGCCTTTATACCTAGATCATGTACTCATTTGCATTTTATTCTTTACTGTGTCAGGCATTGGTCTATGCCCAGTTTCCACCACATTGTTATCCAGTTTTCCCAACAGTTTTGCTCAAACGATGGATTCTCCCAGAAGCTGAGGACCTAGGGTTTATCAAACCAGAAAATGCTATACTCAATGGCTACTATGTCTTGAGTACTTAATCTATGACATTGATCTATCCTTCTATTTTGTAGCCAATATCAGGTGGTTTTAATTATTGATGCTTTATAAAACAATTTGAGATCTGGTATGGCTAGGTCACTTTCCTTAGCATTTACTTTCATTAATTCCCTTGATAGTCTGAAACTTTTGTTCTTCTAGATGAATGGTATAGCCCTGAATAAGTAAATTAATTTGGGTAGAATTGTCATTTTTATTATATTAGCTTGGCCTACCTGTGAGCAACTTGTTCTTTTCAAATTACTTAGATCTGATGTTATTTGTAAAAATTGTTTTGTAATTGCATTCATATAGTCCTTGGTTTTGTTTTGGCAGGCAGATTCCCAAATATTTTAGAGTGTCTATCAGAACTTTAAAAGGAATTTTTCTTTCTAACTGTTACTGTTGGGCTGTTAGTAATATATAGAAATGGAGATGATTTACGTAGGTTTATTTCGTAACCTGCAATTTTGTCAAAGTTGCTTGTTATTTCAATTAGTACTTTTATTTGATTTTGTAGGATTTTCTAAGCATATCATTATATCATCTGCAAAGTGATAACTTAGTTTCTTATTTGCCTGTTCTAATTCCTTCAATTTCTTTTTTTTTCTCTTGTTGCTAAAGCTAAGATTTTTAGTACCATGTTGCATAACAGTGGTGATAATTGACATCTTTATTTCACCCCTGATCTTACTGGAAATGCATCTAGCTTTTCCCCATTATATGTAATGTTTGCTGAGAAAGATACTACTTTTTTATTTTAAGGAAGGCTCCATTTTTTCCCTGTGCTTTCTAGTGTTTTCAACAGGCACCAATCACTTCTTGAAAAAGAAATGAAATTGCCAAGAGATATTGTAGCCAAATTCCACAACTATCAGATCAAGGAGAAAACATTGTAAGCAGCCAGAAAGAAAGAATTCAAATATCAAGGAGCGACAGTCAGGATCCCTCAGGACTTTGCAGCTTCTAAATTAAAAACCAGAGGGACTAGAATATGACATTCTATAAAACAAAGAGCTTGCACTACAACCAAAGATTAACTACCTAGCAAAAATGAACACCATCTTTAAGGAAAGGAGTGAATTGGACATGCAACTGAAACAGCTAGAAAAAAAAATAGAAAATCTCAATTAAATACCAAATTCTAAATTTTGAAAAATCAAAGGAAAGATGAATAAAATTGAAATTAAGAAAACAATTGAACTATTAAATAAAACTAAGAGCTGGTTTTATTAAAAAATAAACAATAATTGATGAACTTTTGTCAATCTGATTAAAAAAAAGAAAGAGGAAAACCAAATTACCAGTATCAAAAATGAAAAGGGTAAATTCACCTCCACTGAAAAGGAAATTAAAACAATAATTAAAAATTATTTGGCCTAATTGTATGCCCATATATTTTACAATCTTAGTGAAATGGATGAATATTTACAAAAATATAAATTTCACAGATTAACAGATGTATCATCACAGCAATATTCAAAGCATTGTTGGTGACTATGTCAGTGTAGTTCTCAATTGCAAAATATAAAAGACTCTCTACATAGAAGGCAGAACTGAAACATGTACTTAGACACTAGAATGCCAAATACCAGAATCAGAAAGCAAAATCTGTCATCGTGACCAAGAAGTTAATAAACAAGATCACTGCAAGGAGCAAAGTCATTCACCAAGCCTCTCCTACTCAGCCAGGGCCTTTTCATAAGTAAACACTCAGCAGCCTGAGCCTTTCCACACCTGCCTGTGTCCTCTCTTTTCTGATCCAACCATGCTCACTCACTTCCTCCAGGTTCTGCTCTACAATTCCTGTTCTGCCCCTTAAGCTAACACCTCCTGTCACATGTGACTTTGGCTTCCAGGTGGCTTAAGCAAATCATATAGGCCTATTAATGAATGAGAACGATTTTTCCATTTAAGTTACTATTACAAGAGAAGAGGAAGTAAATTACTTCAATAATGCCTTCTCACAAAAAGAAATTAAACAGCCATCAATAAATTCCCTAGGAAAAAAATCTCCAGGGCCAGATGGATTTACAAGTGAATTCTATCAGTTATTTAAAGAAGAGTGAATTCCAATACTATGTAGACTATCTGGGAAAATTGACAAAGAAGTATTCCTACCAAAATCATTTTATGATATAATTATGATACTGATACCTAAACTGGCAAGAGCCAAAAAGAAAATTGTAGACCAATTTCCCTAATGAATACAGCTACAAATATTTTAAATAAGATATTAGAATAAAGATTACAGTAAGGTATTATGAAAATAATACATTATGATGAGGTAGGATTTATACCAGGGATGCAGGGCTCATTCAATATTAGAATATCTATCAGCTTAATTGATTATATCAATAAGAAAAGTAACAGAAACCATGTGATTATCTCAATACATGCAGAAAAAGCTTTTGACAAATTGCAGCATCCATTCCTATTGAAAACACTGGAGAGCATAGGAAACTTTACCAAAGACTAGAGCTCAGAGCAAGAGAACTTTTTACACAAGAAATTTAGGTTTGATATAAGTAAAAATCTTTTAGGAGTAAATAGAGCTGTTGTCAAGTGTCTTGGGGTACCATAATAGAGAGTGGGTTCCTCCTCCTTGGAAATTATCAAACTAAGTCTGAAGAACAACTTGATAGGCTTTTAGTCACTAAGATTTTTTAATTCTGCCAAATCTTCTTAATTTTGTCATTTGTATTTACTGAGTATGTATTGCCAAAATGATGACTGGGAATACATACGTTAATAAAATTGATATGTATGCATATGTAAAAAAAAGAGAGAGAAGCATGAAAAGGTAGTCAGGAAAGACAATCATAAGGGACTTATTAAAATTGAACTGTTCACATTCTTATGCAGAAAGATGATATTTGTAACTCATCAAATATTGGGAGAAGGAGAAAGGGAGAGATAGAGTTGGGGTAAATTATCTCACAGAAAAGAGACAAGAAAAAGCTTTTACAATAAAGGGAAAGAGGAAGGAGGTGAGAGTGAATGAGTGAACCTTACTGTCATTGGATTTGACTTAAAGAGGGAATAGCATCCACATTTAATTGGTTATCTTACCCTACAGGAAAGTAGGAAGAACAGGATAAGAGGGAGGGATGATAGAAGGGAGGAGAGATTGGGGGAGAGGGTAATCAGAAGCAAACACTTTTGAAAAGGAATAAGGTCAAGGGAAAGAATAGAATGAATGGCTGGGGGTGGAATAGGATGGAGGAAAATATAGTTAGTCTTCCACAACATGAATATTGAAGTGTTTTACACAATTACATATGTGTAATCTATATTTAATTGCTTGCCTTCTCAAGGACAGTGATTGGAAAGGGAAGAAGGGAAAGAATTTGGAACTTAAAAATCTAAAAACAAATGTCAAAAATTGTTTTAACATGCAACTAGGAAATAAATGTAGAGGCGATGAGGTATACAAATCTATCCTGCCCTATAAGAAAGTGAGGGGGAGGGGGTGTAATGGCAATTAAATTAGGATCTTTTGCTCTTTCTGTTTTACTAAAAGTGCCTCTGATTAAATAATGTGATTGGGGAGGATCTATTCCATCCCTTAATGGGCTTGTCCATTAAAGGGAGTCTGATTAGGGAAGATTTGTAGGAACACCCATACTTTTTGTTGATGAGGCAGTGGTGCTTAAGGGTTCTGATGCCCTCTGGATCAGGCATAAGTACTCTGAGAGTGAGGTTTTATTTTGGTGCTTAATTTTGATAAGAAATTTTGAGTGCCAGATAATGACTCTGGGAAGCCACTGAGTGGGATAGACTTAGTGAAGACTCCTCAGATTGTAATTTTTCTCCCAGGGGTGAGGTAAGGCCTAAAGGCTCAAGGTTACAATATTTTTACAATAGAATAGTTCCATATAAGGATATAAAACTGTGTAGTGTATTAGGGTCTCAATGACTGGACAAAACTTACATAATTCCTCGATGTCTTCATTTCAAAAGGGATTGGTTAGATTTCGTGTCTAGAATGTAAGACCATATTCTCAGCTAATGAGGATAATAGTCAGTGGGGGGAGGAGGGACTTGCGTTAGGGTCTATATAAATCACTGTCCTGTTCTTTGTCTTCGGCTTTCCTACTCCTACAGGTAAGCCCCGCTTCTCGAGAATCGAATAAATCACTTTTCTGTCATCACTTGAGAGGCCTCTGAGTAATTGATTTATGTAGGGACCTGAGCCATCCCACACAGTTTGGGGGCACGTACCGGGATCTGTGACCTTTCTGAGAGACGGCTGACAGCTCAGTCCAAGGACTTGGGCGCCCGTGGGGAGATTTTCCCATTGTCCTTGAAAGGAGCTGCCGGGCCTCCCTCTCAGCAAGGTAACGACCTGAAGCAGAGGAACTCAGTGAAGACAGAAAAGAATAGAGATAGGGACTCCAAAGACTCCGAAGCTGTGAAGTGTGTGAAAATGCCAACCAGTTGGTGTTGAAGTTTGCAGTCAGGCAACTTGTACGCCTATACAACCCAGTGGTAAGCGCGGGGTGGGGCCTGGGGGTCAATTCGTTGAGTCTTAGCTAGACTCGGGGAGAAGGTGATGACTCCCAACCAAATTAGTGGACTGCGGGACCCCAGGGTGAAGGGCCCCCCCCAAAACGTTTGCTGGGTGACTGTTGGTGATGGGCAACCCTCACCTGAGAGCTGGCAAGAGAAGCTAGCAAGAGAGCTAGCAGGAGAGCTAGCAGGAGAGCTAGCAGGAGAGCTAGCATAATTCCTGAGAAGCTAGCAAGAGAGCTAGCAGGAGAAGCTAGCAGGAGAGCCAGCAGGAGAGCTAGCAAGGGAGCTAGCACAATTCGTTGAGTCTCAGACTCGGAGGTGTTGGCAACAACCCTCGACCAAAATGGGACAAAAGCAGTCCAAGAATAGAGCTTCGGAGTGGAGTCAGGAAGAAATACCGGTAAATAGTCCCTTGGGAAACCGATTGCAAAATTGCCATGAATTACCAAAATATAAGGGAAAGGACAAGAAGAAGATGATTAAGTATTGTTGTTTCATATGGGGTGAAAAGACATCGGAGGAGGAGGCACAATCTGGCCCAAATATGGTTCCTCCAAGGATTGGGTTTGCCAAAAATTTAAACCTATATGTACTATTCTATTCTGTTAAATGTTTTGTCTGTATATGTTGTGTTGGTATTTCTGTGTGAATGAAAGTCTGTGTGTCTCTGTTTTTATCTGATAAGGTTGTAAATTTAGCCAGCCAGCCAGCAGGAGCAGAAAGGCTGAGCTGAACTGTCCTTGAAATTCCTGTTACTCCCTTTCTTCAACCCCTCCAGACTAATTTCAAAGGGGCAGAGGGACAAGGAGGGAAAGAAAGGAAAAAAAAAAAATTCTTTTTCCCTCAGACCTAAGAGGCATGCTAGCAACCAATTAACCATTTCCTGCCTCACCCAAAAGAAGAAATTTTAGTGTAATGGGAAATAACAGAAAGTTAAGTGAATTCATTCTGGTTGTATTTGGAATTGTGAATAGGTGAAATGTGTCATTCTTAATTTAATGTTTCAGATAGGTTAGAATTTATTAAAGTTTGGTGGAAGTAAGCAGAAGATTAGAAAGTAAAAAAAATCTCAAGTAAGCAACTTAGAGCTGAGAGTTTTGGATTTAGGTTTAATTAGATCAATATATTTGATGCCAGACAATGTATTTAAAGTAAAAAGATAGTAAGTTTAGGTTTTTCTTTTTCTTTGCAGAGTGGGAGGGCCAGAAAGGGGTGGCCTTGGGAATCATGGCACAAATAAGAGGAGGGCAGAGACACGCAGCAGCATTTCTGCCAAAAATGTTAGCTCCATTAACAAAAGGACAGGTATTTGTTAGATGCAACATTAATCTAATGTAACTGTTACACGATTTTAAATTTTGTAATTTATTACATATAGATTGGGGTTTTAAAAAGATGTAATAGAAATTTGATAATTTGAAACTTACATTTGGTTATAAAAAGAGCTGAATAGGTTAATGGCTTCTTTTAAGTTTTAAGTAAACTTAAATAAGTTTAAATTTTTAGGTAATCCATCTAAATATTGTATTAGAAATTGCATTGTTAAGCTAATTAGTGAATTGGTTAAAAAGAGTTGTTATGAATTGTTTTTTTGTAAGAGTTTTCTTGTTGTAGCATTCTTATTAAGAAAATGAGAATGCTTTAAAAATGTACATGTATATATATATATATACATATATATATATATAGGTGTAATTTTCAAGCCTGTTTCATCTGAGCATGTATTATGTTAAAAGTTTATTCCTGTTGTTGAAAAGGAAATTTTAGCTAAAATTGTTTTTGCCATGAATCAAGCATTTACTCTAAAGTTATTTTTTTGTAAAAGAAAGTTTATGGGCAAATGTGAAAAGGCTGTGGGTGTAGGTCTTGTGATTTCTGTCAATTAGTTTCAAGGGGATTGTGATAAATTGTAAACTGTTCATAAGAGAGGAAATATTTGCTGTATTAAGAAATACTTTGTAAAATCTTTCGTATGGGTTTTTGAAAGGCCTACCTATCCAATTTGTATTTGTAAGTTACAAAAGTGGGAAGAATTTAGTTTCTCTAATAGGATATGAAAATGCAATTGATGTCATCTGAAATTTATTGTTCGGGTTCATAGCTAAAACAATTTGTTATCACTTATAAAAATTATGTTTGCCATTTGTAATTCTAATGCTAAAACCTAAAGCTGGTACATTGTGTGAATATGTGGGGGAAAGAAGCAGTCCTCAGGCTAGTAACAAGTACAGCCCCAGCAGCTGAGGAGATTGTATATGGAACTTGCTTTGGTGAGAATTTGAAAATGTACAAGAAATGATCTTCAGTGATTGGCTCTTTAGGGCAAATTTAAGATCTAAGATGTAAATAAAATCTCTGGGAACATTCTTTCTAAATTTAATGGGAATAAGTAGATATTGTATCATTGTTACATAGAACAAAATTGGGATTCAAAGTTAGCTGTAATTGTATTTTATTTACAGGGGGATTCAAGGAAAGGAATCCCTTATAAAAAAAAAAGGGAGGGAGCCAGGTGGTCTGGGAGCTCCAGGAATGGTCTTGATGGGAGTGGCCAGTAAACTGGAGATTTGGACTGATAGAATTAAGAGTGGGAAGTAGAATAGACTTGGGCATAGTGATAGAGCGGACCTTAGGAGAGCTGGTTCACGTGGAAAAGAAAAAAAAAAAAACCAAGGAGTTTTCAAGGTGAGGTTTTCCAAGGCCTTTAGACAAATGGGACTAAAACTTTTTTGGGGTAATGGACAAAAGTCCCAACTTGGAGTGAGATCTTTAAAGGTTACAAAATGATGTAAAAGCAATTAGTATTAAAACAATTAACTGAATTAATTACTGAGATTAAATCAGAGACATCCTCAATTTGGGGAAAGAATTTCAGTCTAATTTTCTTAGAGGTAGGTAGCCTCTAGTAATATTTGGCATTGAAAGTTAAATGATTGTTTTGATTTGAATTCATTACATGAACATAAAAATTCAAGTTAGTGTTTGAACTTATCACATGTGTAGCTCATTCTTTTAGATTGAGCAGGGTTAGAAAGGGATAAAGTAGTTTGGGAAACAGATATAAATCTATTAGAGCAATTACTTATGATTGTTATTCAATCAGGAACTAGAACATGTATAGAAAGGCACGTAGGCTACTTAGACCTGCTTCAAAGATGTTCCTTGGCCAATGTGAAATTAGTCATGTCTGAAACTGATTATTGGAGCTTGCTATTTTAAGATTTTTGTGGGACTATTAACTGACTGTTCTTCTGAGTCTAACTCCAGGTGTGGATAGCAAGAGAGGTGGTCTGAGCCACTGATCCATGATGCCAATAAGCCTGTGAGATGCTGGTATGAACTGCAAAAAGGTGATCTCATGGGAAGGTCGAGAGAGCGACTGTTCAGTCTGGGCTGAGGTAAGATTCTCCTGACTCAATTTCCCCACTGACACCTGGCAGACTTGAAGCCTGGCTGAACGCCAATTGACAATCTACTCCTGCCTGGAATTGACATGAAGTGAGGGAGATGTTGTTTCCCTTCAATGTCCCTACTCTTAGTGGCAAATTCCTAAAATCAGAAGTTTTGTAAGTAAAAATACCAGATCTGTTGAATAATAGATTGTTGGTAGGGGAACATCTGAGGTTAAGTCTAAAATTGAGCTAACAGGTTTAGGACTTTAGACCAACAACAATGTTAGGATCCTCTAATTCTTAGTAATGGTGTGGAGATGATTAGGTTAAGGGCTTGTGAGGCTAGCATGCATAGTTATTATTTTGTCCTAGTTGGTTAATGTTAAATGAAAAATGGTTTGTGGACTATATTGTAAATGCTTTAAAAGAAGCATCACATGATCAGAAGTTGGAATTGTTTTATGATGTGATATGCACTGTGTTAAAAATGATTATTTCTTGTATTTATATAGGTACTGGAGCCTGGTATTGACTCTTTAGTGAAATCTCATCTTCCTAATGAGGGAATGAATAATGACTTACTGTGAAATGTAGAAGCTGCATTTTAATGTGAATTTTCTTTTTTTTGTTAAATGACAATTTGTCAAAGTTTCAATTTTGATTTTTGTAAGAATGATAGGAGTGGTAATCTAAGATGGTATTAAGTTCAGTTCTGTAGGAGAGTGGACATCTGGATTTCTACAAGAAGATAAAGAAAAGATGCTGAGATGGTGTGCTGACGACTGTTTGAAGGAGCATCCAGATCAGAAAACTGCATAAGATGATATTTCTCCACAGACTGCTGTATGAGATGGAACCTCTAAATGGACAGTTCATTAATTTAAATTTCTGTATCTGTACTTATGACAAGGGGACTGCCCCCTGTAATTTGCTAATGTGTCAGTCAACTTTGCTTTCTTCCCATATTCATATATATAAGGAAGATAGATGAAGGGAAGGATTCATAAGGGAAAGAATGTGAAGAGGTATTTATTGATTGGATTTAGGTATGGAAAAAGGAAAAATAAGAGGAGGGGAGGAATATGGGTAAGTTGAACCTTGAACTATCTATTCCCCCATACCAATTCAGAAAATGTTTAGCATGATTGGGAAGCCAGTAGACAAAGTTATGGAAGGTTATTGCATTTAAAAATTTAGAGTTGTTTACTGTCATTTATAATTATTGCTATTAGTTATTAAACTCTCAAGCTTCATGCTTGGAGACACACTTTGTCAGTATTAAAAGCTCCATTTGAAGCGTGTGTGAGAACACACAGAATTTGGAAAGGGATAGCCAATGAGGTATATATATATATATATATTCATTATAAGTTTTGTTATTTGTTCTTGACAGGATTCTCTGTTCAGCAATTGTACAAACCGTGGGAACAATGCAACCAAAATGTAATACCCTGGGAATGTCCCTTTTAGGCATGATCCTGTTCCCACTGCTGGGACACCAGGCCCCAGTTATCAACCCCCCTCTTGAAAATAGTTTCCTGGCCCTAATTCAGACCATTGTGGACACCTTTGAGGTATCTGACTGTTGGATTTGTGGGGGGACCTCAGCGGTTAAGCCAATGGCCATGGGTAGCAGTACCGCTGAGTCCAGTCTGGATCTTAAGTAATAAATCTGTAGTACATGATGGAACAAGATTCTGGACAAGCCAAGAGAAACACCAATGGTCTTTGTCCGAATCAGTTCCAGGTGAACATTGTTTAAACCAAACAGGACCTAAATTGCAGGAGACATGGCTGGGAGAAAGTAATTGTAAATGGACATTCACACAAAGGCCAGAAACCCTGGCTCGTATTGATTGTGCCCAGTATGCAAACAGATGGGATCAGAACGGTATTACCTGTTCAGATGGTAGGGTGATTCCCTGTACCCATTCATTTTTCCCACCCTCTTCATGCGAAGAGAGAACAAAAGGAGAATATCATGAAAGTTGTGGGTATAAGTTTTACAACCCCTCTGATCCCAGAGAACCATGTGAAGGGGGTCACGACCATGACTATTTGTGGAGTTGTATATATATGAATAGTACAAAGAATAACACAGAATATAAAGAATGGGTATGGAAGTGGGAGAATGGAACACATAGGATGATGTTTGATACTTTCTGGAGTGTAATCAATAGAACTGGGGAGAATTATCAACATTGTATATGGAAGAGGAAACAACAACTATGGAAGGGTAAGTCAGAGATCATGAAAGGGGGACCATTAGGCCCGGATGATGTGAAGTACTTTCCAGCTGTGGATTAGAGAGTAAGACTGTTTCTAGAGGAAAATCCTTGCTTTGAGAGGGCATTATTGGATATGTGGACAGACAGCCTATACTCACCTTCCGCTAAACTGGAGAGGTGTTTGTTACATTGGATTGGTGAGACCTAAATTCTTTTTTTTTGTCTGAATCAGGGAAACAGAATCTAGGGGTCCCTCTATATGATGATCTAGCAAAAAGAAAGAGGAACATCAACACCTCCCTCACTCAGATTGGAAATGCAAATGGGTGGGGCGATACTTGGCCTCCTGAGAGGATAATCAGAGAGTATGGGCCTGCAACTTAGGCTCAAGATGGGAGCTGGGGTTATAGAACCCCTATATATATCTATTAAACAGACTAATCAGACTCCGAACAGCAAAGGCTTTGGACTTATTGGCTGATCAAGCCACACAAACTAGGGAAGCAGTACTGCAATGGACTTGCAGAAGAAGGAGGAGTTTGTGGGAAACTCAATTTATCTACATGTTGCTTAAAAATTGATGATAATGGAAGGATAGTGAAAGAGATCACCAAGAATATCAGGAAAGTTGCTCATGTTCCCATACAAACTTGGGGCTCCACTTTCAATACATCCTGGTGGTCCTGGTTTGAGGGGAGCTGGTGGAAGAGATTACTGTGGTTTGGCCTTATAGCAATTAGTGGTATTGTATTACTTCCTATTTGTTTACCTTGTTTGATTTCACTAATTACTAAAATAGTTAGAAATTCTCTACTAAAACTTGCTAGAGTAGAAGAGAGGACCAAAGGAGCCATTCAGTTGATGATACTAAAGAAGGAAGGATGGGCACCTGTGGAGACAAAAGACAGGAATGATCGTGATTGGGATGGGGAGATTAATAGACAGTGTGAGATTATGTTACAGAACTTTGGTTGAAACATCTGTGAGAAGTCTTCAGGCTGATAAAATAAGAGGAGGGATTGAGTGGGATAGACTTAGTGAAGACTCCTCAGATTGTAATTTTTCTCCCAGGGGTGAGGTAAGGCCTAAAGGCTCAAGGTTACAATATTTTTACAATAGAATAGTTCCATATAAGGATATAAAACTGTGTAGTGTATTAGGGTCTCAATGACTGGACAAAACTTACATAATTCCTCGATGTCTTCATTTCAAAAGGGATTGGTTAGATTTCGTGTCTAGAATGTAAGACCATATTCTCAGCTAATGAGGATAATGGTCAGTGGGGGGAGGAGGGACTTGCGTTAGGGTCTATATAAATCACTGTCCTGTTCTTTGTCTTCGGCTTTCCTACTCCTACAGGTAAGCCCCGCTTCTCGAGAATCGAATAAATCACTTTTCTGTCATCACTTGAGAGGCCTCTGAGTAATTGATTTATGTAGGGACCTGAGCCATCCCACACACCACTAAAGAGCTTCCTGGCTTTGAGAACCCAGATGTCATGCTTCCCTCTCTGGGAACTGGTGAGACTGCTGTACTTGTCTATTGAATTATTGCCAGACAGAGGAAGCCATGTCTGTTGATTACTTTGGAGTTCAGGATATTGACTACTCTGAACTAGATGAATGATAAGTGCTTGACTAAAGAATTGATACATGTGCTTGATTAAAGTGATTGTTAACCCCTCAAAAGTTGCCTTTCCTTTTATGAACGTAGATCTAAGAACCTGTGATAGCAAGCATCCCTGTGTATGTTGGGGTGCTAACTGTTACAGAGAGAAAGAAGGAAGTGGGGACGTAGAGGGAGGACAGGCTGGGGGAAGGAGTGATCAAAATGGAAACCATCTTGGGATGGTGGTAGAGAAGAGATGGGGAGAAAATTTAAAACACAAAAACGTGTGGAAATAAATGTTGACTAAAATAAATAAATTAATTTTAAAAAGAAGAAAAGAAATAAAATACAAGGGAGTGTTCACAACCTACTCAGCTTCAACCTGAGCCATGAGAATCTTTCCTGAAGCTCACCCATCATTCACCTTTGTGATAACTTCAATTTGCTGTTACCCTAGCATGGTATTTTCTCCCCTTTCTTCTTGGGAAGAAGAAAATCTGAAAACACCAAATCATGGAGTAGTGGAAATATTCTGTAGTTTCATTTCTAATGAACAGAAATGTTCTGATAAAACTTTATATTTGCATAATTGTTGTTATTCGTCCTTCATTCACAGAGAGAATGGATGATGTCACAAGGATGATGTCTTGACTTGCATTTGAATTGGATTTAAGTAAGGTAGAGCTGTGCAAAGTTTTCAGTCCTAGTCTCTCCGCCAGACTCATCAAAGTCCGGTTTCATAACTACTTAAGGGAATCTCCAGAGGCAATTCATACTGTAGTTCCCTTACATAAAGTCCTACCTAGGGCAATTACGGCAACTAGATATCATAAGGGCTACTGAAGCAAGAGAAGAACCAGAAACAAGTTTAATCAAAGGCTTCTTATTTTACTAAGGGAGTGAAAGTATAGCCAATTTAGGACTGAGATTACTCTAAACAATCATTGGTCAATGTTTAAACTGAGAAAATAAATCACCTCTAGGGGGAACATGTTTGTATTTTCTAAGTTTCACTTTAGGGAATTTTGAATTAAAAGACCTTATACTTAACAATTATGTAAAATATTATACTGTAATTTTAATAAGGAGTTATGACTTTGTAGCCAATTCACCAAAAAATAGCTGTAATTCAAGAGTTTCTGGGAAATCCAGAAAGTGCTGCCTGGTCAGACCACTGTGTAGAGAACAATGAAAAGAAGGATGCTGTCTTTTCTACAATGTTCAATGAAAATAATTTAATTGATATGAGTTGCCTTGGATATGATAGAGTGGAGGTCTATATGGCTCAGGAGAGCTCTCTGGTCATCATATAAAAATTAATATATATCCATGACAAATCAGGTCAAATATCAGAAAGAAGATATTCAGGCATTAAGATTAACCCTAGGGGGCGGAGCCAAGATGGCGAAGTGAAAGCAACGACTCACCCGAGCTCCTGGAAAAACTCCTCTGGATATCTCTGGGGGGAGAGTCTGACCAGACTTTGGAGGTGTAGAATCCAGTGGGTGACGGACTTTGACGGATTTGGAGCCCAGGCTGGACCGGAGGGTCCACGGGAGGGATCTGTTCCGCAGGGGTAAGACCCCGGCGCACAGCGCAGCGCGGTCAGCATGGCAGGGCGGAGGGGACCAGAGGAGCCCGAGACTGGCGGGCGAGACCAGCGGAGCAGGAGATAAGCCAGGCCGAGCCGGTGAGAGCCGCTGAGTGCCAGACATCAGCGCAGCAGCCCTTGAAATCTTCAGCCTGAAGACGGACTTCGGTGGGTCACTACTTGAACTTCCAGGAACTGGGATGGCGGAGTGATCAGTAAGTGCTCTCTCCTCCCCCCTGATGACTGTGAAGGAACCATAAAATTCTTCCCCAGATTAATCCTGGATCAGTGGGAACAACAGAAGGGGGCGGGTGATCTCATAACACCAGAGGCTGGAAAGGTGGCAAAGGGGGATTCTTCCTACAGTGGCGGAGACGGCTGGAGGGACAGACGACCCAGGGTAGAGAAAATTCGCACTGAGACCCAGGCAAGCCTCAGAGCCGGGAGACAAGCCCCAGGAGGGGCGGGAACACGCGTTAGCTTCTAGGCATGCCCCAGCCCTCCAGGGGAAAAGGGAAGACAATAGGGAAGCTGGGATCACCATCCCCTGACCTTGCCTTTGCCTCAAGTCAGCTGAGGAGATATCCTGAGACCAGACCACCCCTCCCACACACCTAACAAGCTAACCCCAGGGTTGATCGGGGAAACAAAAAACAAAAGCCTGCTTTTAGCCTAGACACACATCAGCTCAACTTAAAGATCTGTACCTTCTGACTGAAAGAACCAAAAGCTACAACACTCAGCCAACATCATGAATCGGAAAAAGCAGACGAAAAGTGAAAAAACCATAGAATCTTTCTATGGGGATAAGGACCAAAACACAAACACCAAAGAGGTTAGAGCTGAGACTGTACTTCCATCTGAAACCTCAGATGGGACTATGAATTTCTCGCAAGCACAACTAGATTACCTGGAACGTCTGAAGAAGGATATAAAAGAAAAACTGGCCAATGATTTTAAAACTATAAAAGAAGAATTCACTGATGAGAACATCACCCTGAAAAAGAAAATTGAAGAAATGGAAAAGGAAGTTCAAAAATTAACTGGAGAGAATAATTCCCTAAAAGGAAGAGCTAATCAAATGGAAAAGGAAACCCAAAAACTAATTGGGAAAATTGATCAGATGGAAAAGGAAACCCAAAACCTAACTGGGAATATTGGTCGAATGGAAAAAGAAATACAAAAATTAAATGGAGAAAATAGCTCCTTAAAGGGAAAAATTGGTCAGATGGAAAAGGAGATGGAAAAGCTAACTGAAGAAAACACTACGATGAAGATTAGAATTGGGCAAGTAGAAACTAATGACTCAATGAGGCAACAAGAATCAGTCAAACAAAATCTAAAGAATGAAAAGATAGAAGAAAATGTAAAATATTTAATTGGAAAAACAACTGACCTGGAAAATAGATCCAGGAGAGAAAATCTAAGAATTATTGGCCTGCCAGAAACCCATGATGAAGAAAAGAGTCTGGACAATATCTTCCAGGAAATCATCAAGGAAAACTGTCCAGAAGTACTAGACTCAGAGGGCAAAATAGTCATCGAAAGAATCCACCGTTCCCCTCCCGAAAGGGATCCCAAACTCAAAACCCCAAGAAATATAGTTGCCAAATTCCAGAGCTATCAAGTGAAGGAGAAAATACTACAAGCAGCCAGAAAGAAACAATTCAAATATCAAGGACACACAGTCAGGATCACACAGGACCTTGCAGCTTCTACATTAAAAGATCGAAAGAATTGGAACCCAATATTCCGTAAGGCAAAGGAGTTGGGACTTCGACCAAGGATCAACTACCCAGCAAAGTTCAGCATTACATTTCAGGCAAGGAGAAAGTCATTCAACAAAATAAGGGATTTCCAGAGCTTCCTGACCAAAACACCAGAACTCAATAGACAATTTGATCTTCAAATGCAGGTCTCCAGAGAATCATAAAAAGGTAAACAGAGGGGAAAAAACAAAAACAAAAACTTGCTACTCAATTAGGGCAAACTGTTTACCTCCCTATAAGGGAAGATGATACCTGTTAATCTTGAGAACTGTGCAGCTATTATGATAAAAGGGATATATGTAGAGGGAACGGGCATAAAGTAAATGATGTCATGTCAAAAATATGATTTAAGTATGAGAAGGGAATGTAATAGGAGGTGTGGAAAGGGGGAAGCAGAAAATGGCAAATTATATCACAGGAAGAAGTACAAAACTATAGTAGAGGGAAGGAGGGGAGGGAGATGAGCATTGTTTGAGAGGTACTCTCATCTGATTTGTTCAAAGGAGGGAACAATAATCTTAAGTAGATAATCCTAACTAGTTCTATAGGTAGTAGGAGGGGAAGGGGGAAGAAAGAGGAGGGTGGCTAAAAGGGAGGAAAGAAGCAATAAGAGTAAAGGGGACTAAAAGGGAGGGGGTCAAAAGAAGGAGGGGAAGGTTGCAGGAGGAGGGGGAGAAAAGTGAATACTATTGAGGAGGGGAAGGGAGACGGGAGAGCTAAAAGCACAAATGGTGGGAAAGAGGTTGGAGGGAAATACACAGATTGTAATCATAACTGTGAATGTGAATGGAATGAACTCTCCCATAAAACGGAGACGGATAGCAGATTGGATTAAAAGCCATGATCCAACAATATGCTGCTTACAAGAAACACATTTGAAACGGGGGGATACACATAGGATAAAGGTCAAAGGATGGAGCAGAATATATTGTGCTTCAGCTCATGTAAGAAAGGCAGGAGTAACAATCCTAATCTCAGACAAAGCAAAAGCAGAAATAGATCTAATCAAAAGGGATAAGGATGGAAACTATATCCTGCTAAAAGGCACCATAGACAATGAAGCAATATCATTACTAAACATGTATGCTCCAAGTGGTATAGCATCCAGATTCTTAGAGGAGAGCTTGGGGGAGTTGAAGGAAGAAATTGATAGGAAAACTATACTAGTGGGGAACCTCAACCTCCCCCTCTCTGAACTCGATAAATCCAACCTCAAAATAAACAAGAAAGAGGTTAAGGAGGTAAATAAAACTCTGGATAAGGTAGATATGATAGATCTTTGGAGAAAATTAAATGGGAATAGAAAGGAATATACCTTTTTCTCAGCGGTACATGGAACATTTACAAAAATTGACCATGTACTAGGACATAAAAATCTCACAATCCAGTGCAGAAAGGTAGAGATAATCAATGCATCCTTTTCAGATCATAATGAATTAAAAATTACATGTAATAAAAGGCCATGGAAAGAGAAACCAAAAATCAATTGGAAACTAAATAATCTAATTCTAAAGAAGGGTTGGGTTAAAGAAGAAATCAAAGAAACAATCAACAATTTCATTCGAGAGAATGACAATAGTGAGACAACATACCAAAACTTATGGGATACTGCAAAAGCAGTTATTAGGGGAAGTTTTATATCTCTGAATGCTTACATAAATAAAATAGAGAAAGAGGACATCAATGACTTAGGCTTGCAGTTGAAAAAGCTAGAAAAAGAAGAAATTGAAAATCCCCAAGTAAATACCAAATTAGAAATACTGAAAACCAAAGGAGAGATTAATAAAATTGATATTAAGAAAACTATCGAATTAATAAATAAAACCAATAGTTGGTTTTATGAAAAAACTAATAAAATTGATAAACCTTTGGTCAATCTGATTAAAAAAAAGAAAAAAGAAAACCAAATTACTAATATTAAAAAATGAAAGGGGTGAACTCACCTCCAACGAGGAGGAAATTAAAACAATAATTAGAAACTACTTTGCCCAACTTTATGCCCACAAATTCGATAATCTAAATGAGATGGATGAATATTTTAAAAAATACAAATTGCTCAGATTAACAGAAGAGGAAGTTGAATACTTAAACAACCCCATCTCATAAAAAGAAATTGAACAAGCCATCAATGAACTCCCTAGGAAAAAATCTCCAGGGCCAGATGGATTCACAAGTGAATTCTATCAAACATTTAAAGAACAGTTAATTCCAATACTCCATACACTATTCTTGAAAAATGGGGAAGAAGGAGTCCTCCCAAATTCTTTCTATGATACAAATATGGTTTTGATACCCAAACCAGGAAGAGACAAAACAGAGAAAGAAAATTATAGACCAATTTCCCTAATGAATATAGATGCAAAAATTTTAAATAAGATTCTAGCAAAACGAATACAGCATCTTATCACGAGATTAATACATTATGATCAGGTAGGATTCATACCAGGACTACAGGGCTGGTTCAATATTAGGAAAACTATTAGCATTATCGATCACATCAACAACAAAGCTAACAAAAACCACATGATTATCTCAATAGATGCAGAAAAAGCTTTTGACAAAACACAACATCCATTCCTACTAAAAACATTGTAGAATGTAGGAATAAAGGGAACTTTCCATAAAATAATAAGCAGTATCTATCTAAAACCTTCAGCAAGCATTATATGCAATGGGGATAAGCTAGATGCATTCCCAACCATTCTGGAGAGCAATTTGGAACTATGCCCAAAGGGCTACAAAAATGTGCATACCCTTTGACCCAGCAATATCGCTACTAGGACTATACCCCCAAGAGATCATAAAAATGGGAAAGGGTCCCACATGTACAAAAATATTTATAGCAGCACTCTATGTAGTTGCCAAAAACTGGAAGTCAAGGGGACGTCCATCAATTGGGGAATGGCTGAATAAATTATGGTATATGAATGTAATGGAGTACTATTGTGCCATAAGAAATGATAAACAAGAAGACTTCAGAGAGGCCTGGAAGGACTTATATGACCTGATGCTGAGTGAAAGGAGCAGAACCAGGAGAACTTTATGCACAGCAACATCCACAGTGTGTGAGAGTTTTTTCTGGTATACTTAGATTTTTGTAATAACACAAGAACTTCTTACCAAAGAAAAAAAAAAATCCCAATCGAGGATCTCAAGGCAAAATGCCTGCCACACTCAGAGAGAGAAATATGGAAGTCACTCACATATTGTAGCAGATCATGTGTGTGTATGTGTATGTGTTTGTGTATCATGTTCTGATTTGTTAAACGATTTCTTTCATTTATCTTAGTCTGACTACATAGCAAGACTATAGTGAAAATATACTCAATAGGAAAGTATATGTAGAATCTATAAAGAATTGTATGCAGTCGTGGGGCGGGAGGGGGGTAGTGGGGAGTAGTTGGGGAGGGATAAAATCGCAATTGTATGGCAGTGATTGTTAAACATTACAAAATAAAAAAAAAAATAAAAAAAAAATCCCAATGGTGGTTCTCAAGGCAAAATGCCTTCCACACTCAGAGAGAGAGATATGGAAGTCACTCACATAATGTAACAGATCATGTTTGTGTATGTGTATGTGTTTGTGTATCATGTTCTGATTTGTTATACGATTTCTTTCATTTATCTTAGTCTGACTACATAGCATGACTATAGTGAAAATATACTCAATAGGAAAGTATATGTAGAATCTATACAGAATTGTATGCAGTCGTGGAGAGGGAGGGGGGAGTGGGGGGCAGGTGGGGGCGATAAAATCATAATTGTATGGCAGTGATTGTTAAACATTAAAAAATAAAAAAAATAAAAAAGATTAACCCTAAAGAATACCTTCAAAAATATAAAACATCTAAACCAATAAAAGGACATATGGAGATCTTAAATAACCTAATCACAGAAAAAGAAATAGAAATGACTATGAAGGAACTACCAAAGTGGATAGTGAGATTACTCCAATTATTGCTGAATTCACAGGATAATTTTATCAAACTCTAAAAAAAAACAATAGTACCAATACTGCTATTGTCACAAAATATTCTCAAAAATTGGGAATGTATGCTACCAAATCAATTTTATGAAATAAATATATTTCCAATACTAAATCTAGGAAAGAATAAAACACAGATGGAGGTCTATGGACCAGTATCATTTAAGGATATTCATTAAAATTTTTAAATAACATTTCATCAATGGGACTACAGCAGTTCTAAGAAATAACTCATCATGTCCCAGTTGAATCTACAGTAGGGATGAAAGGATGGTTCAAAAGTGGGAAAACAATGAAAATTGTTAACCAAATAAAAATAATCTAATTTGCAGATGATTATTATAATGTATGTGTAAAAAGGCTTCTCATAAAATGCAGCAGTCATTTAAACCAGAAAAACAAACAAAAAGCCCTACACAGTTGAAACATCTAGGACCATTTTAATATAAATAAGTTGTCCATGTAAAGGGAAAAGCACACATTATATGCAATCAGGATATTCTACATTGTTTCCTCCAAAAAGTAGCCAGGTCTAATGCAAGGCTATTCCCTCTCTCCACTGTTATATACCTCTGGAAATGTTAAGAATAGCATTAAAATTGAAAGAAGGAAAGAAAAATGGAAAGAGGTAAAGAGGAGATAAAACTATTGTATTTGCTTTTGATAGTTTACTTAGAAAAATCTACGGAACCAGAAAAGATGCTCAGTGAAACAATTTAATAGCTTCAACAAAGTTGTTGGTGAGGAAAAAAGCAAAGCTCTGAACCCCCAAAAAAGTTGGGGAAAGATTTCTAAGTAAAAATAACCAAATCCAAGACTTGTAAAAGGGTGAATTTCATTCCAGGTAACTGCAAAGTGAATAATATATTTGTATATCATTCCATCAGAACGCCAAAAATACTTGTAGATATTCAAATACATAGTACTTTTGAAAGGAATGAAGAATTTTATAAGCTAGAGGAATAATCACGGCTTATGACTGGACCAGGACAATATAATATAAGTGACAATCCTACTAAAGTTTCCAGTTTAAATGCCATATCAATCAAATATGTATTGAGACCTCTGGTCACATCCAACGAGGAAAGTGTTGTTAGCATAAACAGAAGCTGATAATTTTTCTTCTTTTCTAGGCCAATAAAAGCAAGTTCTATTAGAAGTGAGGTAGATTTATCCCAAAAGAATGATTCAGCATACTCCTTGATCAGACTGGCCTAGGATGTATTCCAAAGGGATAAGACAGTGAAATCTGTTACCTCCTATTTATTTTCTTTTTGTTAACATGCAAACCTCTTTCACTGAAATGAACCCAAACTATCAATATTGATGGCTCTGTGGTCCCATTGTTTTTCCCAAGATAGTTGTGAGTCCTAAGGAAATTTAACAAAATAAATTCAAGGTTCATTTGTATTTTCAAGAGCTAGTCAGTAAGGGGGATTTTCTAGACTGTAATCTTTTCCTGGAAAAATAAAAGTGAAAATAAATATTCCAGTGAGACCGCAAATAAACAAAACATAGAGAATAGTTACAATCTGATTTTATTGTCTTGAAAATTGACAATAGACTTTCAGTGCTAAAAGGGAAATAACACTTTTTTCTTAAACAAATACATATTAATATGGAAAATACAGTGTATTCATAACTACTCTGACAATTCATGTATCTCACTGAGAAAAGGATAAACACTGAGATGCTGTGTTCTGGGACCAAAATTAAAGGAATTTACTATTGTTACTGTATGTTAATAAAAGAAAGGTGTCTCTCTCAGAATCAGATAATTTTATAATATTATTCCACATAACTCTTGACACCCTAAGAAATAAAAGGCCCATATCAATGGGATAAAAAACACAAAACAGGGTTTCATCTATATACTGTCTTCTCAAATGATATGCAATGAAACTGAGGCAAGAAACCCTATTATTTTCAAATCAATCTATTGTTTATCAAAAAAATACTCACATATAATGGAAAAGAGTTCGTCAAGTGACACAATTGAAAACTGGATATAATATATAAAAGGTCACTTAGTATACAATATTGCATATTATCTAAATGTTGCTTCTGGTATTCTAAGTGTTTACAGTGAATTGAACACAGAAAAGTTCACACATGTACGTGCATGTACATATACACACACACACACCGAGTGCAAACTGAATTCTATGGAAGATGTCAGAAAAAATATTTCAAAGACTCATTTGGGCGTTGTTTGTATAATATTTAAAATATGACAAAATAATGATAAAGGAAAATCACTGTATAGAGAGGCAGTATGATGAAATTTATAGCATGTTAGTTTTGAAATCAAGGAGATTCAAACTCAATAGCTGCCTAATTGAGTAAACTTCTCTCCTTACATGTAACTGTTATGAGACCTTAGGCAAGGTAGCGTATTCCTTCTTAGTACCCCTATGGAACTCCCTAAGAACATAAATTAAAGACTTGCATCTGATGTGTCACCATTTCAGAGAATTTCCACACTTGGAATTCCCCTACTAGTGAAATTATTGGTCAAGATTAATAAAAGAAGGCAGAAGAAAACAACAATAATGATAGCTCCTATATGTGTGGAGTTCACTATGTGCCAGGAACTTAATGATTATTATTTCATTTTATCCTCATAATAACCCAGGGAAATAGATGTTCCATTAATAACTTCATTTCACAGATCAGGAAACTGAGAATGACGGTGGTTAAGTGACTTGTCTAGGAGCATGCAGCTAGTAAGTGGATGTAATGTTATTGAGGGTTAAAGATCTTCCCTACCCATTAATAGGCCTTGGGTGGAGCCCATTAAGGGAAACTTGATTAAGGGAGGCTTGTTTTGTAGGAAAGCTCATACCTTTTATTAATTTCTAATGATGTATTCAATTATAAGGGTCATGATGCACATCTGGCTTTGAAAAATACATATGTATTCTGAGGTAAGGTTTCGTTTTGGGACTTACTCTTTGGAAGAAGGTTCATGTGCCAGAAGAGACTTGAGGCAGCCATTAAGGAGCCCTCCCACTTTGAAAATCCAGATGCTAATGCTTCTTTCTCTGGTAGCTATGTACATATGTCATGGTCAAACAATTGGATCCATCTATTGATCTGTGATGTATTGCTTATGGTCAGATAATTAGAAGCCCTGTCTGATGGTCTTTATTTTTCTTCCTGTATTTTCTCTGTGGGTATATGTAATTAAAGAAGATTGTTGACCCCTCAAAAGTTGCTTTCCTTTCAGAAAAGCAGATCTAAGAACGTGTGCTCAAGGTCATCTTGGATGAGTCAGAGTGCTTGCTGCTACAGTGGATGACAACAGATTTGAACTCAGGTCTTCCTGACTTCAGGATTGGTACTATATTCATTGCAAGATGTAGTTTCACCTAAAATACATTTAGAAAGTAAAAACTTTCTTCGAAGATATTATTGTCAGTACCTATCATATAATAAGTAAGATCTTTTGTTTTTTCGCACAGACTCTAGGTCCTTAATTTTTTTTTCTTGTTGCTTTAAATAGTGTTTTATTTTTTCTCTTATTACACAGCAAGAAAAAAAATTTAACATTCACCTTTACAAAGTTTTGAGTTCCAAATCTTTCTCCCTACTCCTCAGCCCTCTTCTGAAAATGGCAGCAAGTTTGATTTAATTTATGTATATGATATTATGTAAGCATATTCCCACATTTGTCACAGTTGTGGAAAAAGAAACAGATCAAAAGAAAAAAATGAGAAAGAATAAAGTGATAAAAATGTACTTCAACCTGCATTTAGAATCCAACAATTCTTTATTTGGATATGGATAGCATTTTCTTTCACGAGCCCTTTGTACTTACTTATTTTGGATCATTGTATGGCTGAAAAAAGCTGAATCATTTATAATTGATGATCACATAATATTGCTGATACTATGTGAAGTGTTTTACTCATTCTGTTCACTTTTCTTTGAATCAGTTTGTACAAGTCTTTCTAGATTTTTCTGAAATGTGCTTGTTCATCATTTGTTACTGTAGAATAGTGTTCCATTACATTCACAAATTGTTCAGCTAATCCCAAACTGATCGGCATCTCCTGAATTTCTAATATTTTGTCACAACAAATAGGGCTGCTATAAATATTTTTTGCAAATATAAGTCCATTTCCCTTTCTTATGATCTCTTTGGGATTTAGACCTAATAGTAGCATTGTTGGATCAAAGAGTATGCAGAGTTTGGTTGCCCTTTGGGCATAGTTCCAAATTACTCTCTAGAATGATTGGGTCAGTTCTCAAGTCAACTAGCAATGCATTACTGTACTAATTTTTCCACCTCCTCTCCAACATTTATACCTTTTTTTGTCATATTAGCCAGTATTAATGTGATGTGATATTTCAGAGGTGTTTTAATGTGCATTTCTCTAATCAAAGATGATTTAGAGCACTTCCTCATATGCTTATTTATTTCTTTGATTTATCATCTGAAACCTGCCTGTTCATATCCTTTGACCAATTATCAATTGTGGAATGGCTTGTATTCTCATAAATTTGACTCAGTTCTAAATACTTTTGAGAAATGAGGCTATTATCAGAGACTCTTGCTGTAAAGATTATTTCCTGGCTTTCTGCTTTCCTTCTAATCTTGGTTGCATTGGTTTTGTTTGTATAAAAGCTTTTCAATTTAATATGATCAAAATTATATGTCCTACATTTCATAATGCTTTCTATCTCTTGTTGGGTCATGACTTCTTCCCTTTGTCATAGATCTGAGAGGTAGACTATTCCATGCTCTTCTAATTTGATTGCTTTATTGTGTATGATACCTTTTTTTTTTTTTTACTTAGCTTTTAACATTTATTTTCACAAAATTTTGGGTTACAAATTTTCTCCCCTTTTATCCCCTCCCGCCCCCAAACCCAAGCATTCTAATTGCCCCTGTGACCAATCTACTCTCTCTTCTATCCTCCCTCTCTGCCCTTGTCTCCGTCTTCTCTTTTGTCCTGTAGGGCCAGATAGCTTTCTTGACCTCTTAACCTGTATTTCTTATTTCCCAGTGGTAAGAACATTACATTTGATCCTAACACTTTGATTTCCAACTTCTTTAGCTCCCTCCCTTCCCACCCCTTCCCCTTGGAAGACAAGTAATTCAATATAGGCCAAATCTGTGTAGTTTTGCAAATGATTTCCATACTAGTTGTGTTGTATAGGACTAACTATATTTCCCTCCATCCTATCCTGTCCCCCATTACTTCTATTCTCTTATGATCCTTTCCCTCCCCATGAGTGTCAACTTTGGATTGCATTCTCCTCCCCATGCCCTCCCCTCCATCCTCCCCCAGACCCTGCTTGTGCCCCTGTCCCCCACTCTCCTGTATTATGATATAGGTTTTCCTATCAAAATGAGTGTGCATTTTATTCTTTCCTTTAGTGGAATGTGATGGGATAGACCTCATGTTTTTCTCTTGCCTCCCCTCTTTATCCCTCCACTAATAAGTCTTTTGCTTGCCTCTTTTATGAGAGATAATTTGCCCCATTCAACTTCTCCCTTTCTCCTCCCAATATTTCTCTCTCACTGCTTGATTTCATTTTTTTTTAAGATATGATCCCATCCTCTTCAATTCACTCTGTGCACTCTGTCTCTATGTATGTGTACATGTGTGCATGTGTGTGTGTGTGTGTACTCCCACCCAGTACCCAGATACTGAAATGTTTCAAGAGTTCCAAATATTGTCTTTCCATGTAGGAATGTAACAGTTCAACTTTAGTAAGTCCCTTATGACTTCTCTTTGCTGTTCACCTTTTCATGGTTCTCTTCATTCTTGTGTTAGAAAGTCAAATTTTCTTTCCAGCTCTGGTCTTTTCATCAAGAAAATTTGAAAATCCTTCATTTCATTGAAAGACCATTTTTTCTCCTGAAGTATTATACTCAGTTTTGCTGGGTAGGTGATTCTTGGTTTTAGTCCTAGTTCCTTTGACTTCTGGAATATCCTATTCCATGCCCTTCGTTCCCTTAGTGTAGAGGGTGCTAGATCTTGTGTTATCCTGATTGTATTTCCACAATACTTGAATTGTTTCTTTCTAGCTGCTTCCAATATTTTCTCTTTCACCTGGGAATTCTGGAATTTGGCCACAATGTTCCTAGGAGTTTCTCTTTTTGGATCTCTTTCATGCGGTGTTCTGCGGATTCCTTGAATATTTATTTTGCCCTCTGGTTCTAGAATCTCAGGGCACTTTTCCTTGATAATTTCATTGAAGATAATGTTTAGGCTCTTCTTTTGATCATGGTTTTCAGGTAGTCCCAGAATTTTTACATTGTCTCTCCTGATTCTATTTTCCAGGTCAGTTGTTTTTCCAATAAGATATTTCACATTATCTTCCATTTTTCGAATCTGCCCGCTATGTTCTGTGATATCTGTCTTTCTCATAAAGTCCTTAGCGTCCATCTGTACCATTCCAGTTTTGAGAGATCTATTTTCTTCAGTGAGCTTTTGAATCTCCTTTTCCATTTGGCTAATTCTGCTTTTGAAAGCATTCTTCTCCTCATTGGCCTTTTGAACCTCTTTTGCCAATTGAATTAGGCTAGTTTTCAAGGTGTTAATTTCTTCAACATTTTTTTGGTTCTCCTTTAGCAGGGAGCTGATCTGCTTTTCATGCTTCTCTTTCATCCCTCTCATTTCTCTTCCCAGTTTTTCCTCCACCTCTCTAACTTGATTTTCAAAATTCCTTTTGAGCTCTTCCATGGCCTGAGCCCATTGGGTGGGCTGGGACACAGAATCCTTGATTTCTGTGTCTTTGCCTGATGGTAAGCATTGTTCTTCCTCGTCAGAAAGGAAGGGAGGAAGTGTCTTTTCTCTGAGAAAGTACCCTTCAATAGTTTTATTTCTTTTCCCTTTTCTGGGCATTCTCCCCAGCCAGTGGCTTGACCTCTGAATATTCTCCTCACACCCACCTCGCCTCCTGGTCCTCCCAGCCAGCGTTTGGGGATTGAGATTCAAATGCTGCTTCCCGCCTTAGGGCTTTTGGCGGGAGCAGGGCTGCTATTCAGTGTGAGAATTAAGTTCAGATGGTCAGGTCGGGGCAGGGCCGCCTCTCAGGCTCAGTTCCCTTAGGGGGTTTATGCACAGACCTTCCACAATGGATCCAGGCTCCCACCCGCTTGGGGAGCCCCTGTCTGCAGCCGCCTCTCAGCTTCTATCTCCCGGGGGTCCCGAGCCATGGGGGACCCGCCAAAGAGACTCTCTCACTGACCGTCCTCACCTGTGGGTGGAGGGGCTTGTGCCGCCACTGGAGATCCTGTCTCTGAAGCCTGCTCGGATCTGTACCTCTCAGAGCCGAGGCCGCCGCAGGTCTGGGCTGGGCTTCGTGTCTGCAGCGCGACGGACCTTTTGCGAGAGGTTTGCAGTTCCCTCTGTGGGTGTAGGGACCCGCGTGGCCGCAGGAGATCCCATCCCCGTAGCCCACTCGGATCTTTTCCTCACGGTGTCACGGCCGCTGCAGGGCTGCACTCAGCTCCCAGTCCCAGCATCCAGTCCGCAGCACGAAGGACCCCCCGCGAGAGGTTTGCAGGTCTCTCCGGAACAGAAATCTCCCTCGCTCCAATATTCTGTGGCCTCTGGGTGCAGAATTCGCCGTAAGTTACTCCCCTCTAGCCGTTCTGTGGGTTGTGGGTTCGGAGCTATGTGTATGTGCGTCTTTCTACTCCACCATCTTGGCTCCCTCGTGTATGATACCTTTTAGCAAGATATAGTTTCCTTACTTTTCTCTTTTAATTAGGTTTATTTTTGTTTTTACTTTGTCTAAGATCAGAATTTCTAATGCTCCTTTGTTTTTAACTTCAACTGAAAAATCATAGATTCTGCTCCAGCCCCTTACCTTTGCTTTGTGTGTTTCTCTGCTTCAAATGTATTTCTTGTAAGCAACATATAGTAGCATTCTGGTTTTTGATTCACTCTGCTATCCACTTCTGTTTTATGGGAGAATTCATCTCATTCATATTCACAGTTATGATTATTAACTGTATATTTCCCTCTATCCTATTCTTCCTCTTATTTGTCCTCTCTCTTTTACCCTTCCCCTTCTCACCAATGTCTTGCTTCTACCACCTCCCCTGTTCTGCCCTCTCTTCTGTCAGTCCATATCCCCCTTTACTTAATTTTCTTTCCTTCTTCCATTTTGTGTAAGATAGATTTATATATTGAACTTTTTGGGTATATTATTTCTTCTTTGAGCCAATACTGATGATGGTAAGCCTCAAGCAATGTCCATCACTTCCCTTCCCATTGTCTCCTCCACTGTAATATGTCTTGCTTCACGTGATATAATTTTCTCCATTTTATATCTCCCTTCCTTCTACAATCATTGTACTACTCTTTCTCATTCTTTAACTTCTTTAATGTTATTTTCTCAAATCACTTTGTACCCATATCCTCTGTCTATGTATATCTCCTCTATCTGTTCTATTAGTGATTATACTCCTTTAAGAGTTATATGCAGGGCTGTAAACACTATAGCTCTACTGAATCCCTTATGGTTTTTTCCCCTTTTACCTGTTTATCCTTCTCATACGTCTTGATATTGGGAATCAAATTTTTTACTCAATTTTATCTCCTTTTGAAGACTTGAAATCCATCTATTAAATTGAATGACCATTTCCCCCTTTCAATGTATTATGCTTAATTTTGCCAGGTAAGTAATTCTTGGTTGTAGTCCTTTCTCATTTGCCCACCACAATATCATTTTCCATGACCTCCGATTCTTTAATGTTACAGCTGCCAGGTTCTTCCTGGTATTTGAATTGTTTCTTTCTGGTCACTTGTAGTATTTTTTCCTTGAGCTGATAGTTCTGAAATTTGGCTATAATGTTCCTTGAGGTTTTTATTTTAGCATCTGTTTCCTGAGGTGATTAACACATTCTTTCAATGCCTCTTTTGCCCTCTGATTTTAGGAGAAGGTTTCCTTGATAAGTTCTTGAAAGATATTCTCCTGTTGCCCCCTTTGATGATGATTTTCAGGTAGTCCAGTGATTCTGATATTGTTTCTCCTGTGTCTATTTTCCATGTCAGTTGTTTTTTCAAGGAAGTATTTTGCATTTTACTCTTTTTTATTTTTAAAAATTTGATTGATTGATTCATGATATCTCATAGAGTCATCAGATTCTACTTGCCTAATTCTAACTTTTGAGGTGTTGTTTTCCTCAATTAGCTTTTGTCCTTTTATCCAATTTGACTAATGTTGCTCTTTAAGGAGCTGTTTTCTTTAGTGGATTTTTGTATCTCCTTTGCCATTTGGCCAATTTTTCTTTTTAATCAGTTTTCCAAGGTATTGAATCTTTTATTCATTGTTCTCTTGCATCACTCTCATTTCTTTTTCTTTTTTCATCTTCTACCTTTCATATAATTTTTAAGTTCCTTTTTGAGCTCTTTCATGAGTTCTTTCTGGACTGGAGGTCACTTATTATTTATTTTTCTTTGAGATTTTGCATATAGGTATTTTGACATTATTGTCCTCTACTGAATTTGTGTCTTGGACATTATTGTCCTCTTCTGAATTTGTATCTTGGTCTTCCCTGTCATCATAATGACTTTCTTTGATCATATTCTATTTCTGTGGGGTTTTTTTTTCACATCTTTTTTGGGTCTTTTTCCTTTCTTTAAATATGATCTGCACTCTCAAGGTGGAAGAGACCCTGTTTCAGGCTTCTTTTGCCAATGGCTGCTGGCCCTGTCTGTTAACATGGTAGCGTGTTGATGTTACCTTGAGGTCTATGGGGGACCCTTGTGTCCAGTGCTGTGCATACAGGGTGGAGTGGGAAATAGGTAACACTGATGGAGGCTGTAGAAATCTGGTAGCTTACCTGGTGCTGAGCTGGGGTCCTTGTGGTTGGTGTTTGTCATGTGCTGAGGTCAGTTGGTATTTTTCTGTATTTCTTTGGGGTTCCACTGAAGTACATGGAACTCTGACTTCTGGAGGACACCTGCCTGCCCAGAGTAACACTGAGGCATATAATGCTTCTCAGAGCTTGAGTCTGTCTGTTCCCCTACCTATGCTAACATACATAGGGGACATTTGTCTGCTCCATCACACTAGGGCTCAGGTGGTTTCTTGAGGTGGGGCTTGTTTCTGGCTTGCTGGACCCCTTCCTGTCATGGCAGGTGATCTCCTTTAATCTGAGATGAGCTTATTCTACCATCTTGGCTCCTGGAAGTCATAGTAATATCTAAATAAATGTTTGTTGATTATTTAGCATGTGCAGAAATAACACCTACAACATCTTCCCTAGCAAGAGCTCAGCATTTTCTGAAAACCAGGTAAAATGCTAAATCATTTTATTTGGGTAAAGTTCATAAAGTGGAATGATATGTTATCCTTCCAGTTATGTTAATCATTTCAAGACAGTGCTGCATGAGAATGGCACTGGAGAATGCTGGATAAGTTGTGGTATATTAATATAATAGGAAATTATTGTTCAGTGAAAAATGGTGTAGTGGATGGACAACTTGACTTAGAGTAAGGAATACCTAAGTTCACTTCCTGTTCAGACAATACTATTCCCATGACCCTGGTCAAGTTATTTATTATCTCTGGGCCTCAGATACTTCATCTGTAAAATGAGTAGAGGAGGGGGAGACCCTTGGCTTCTGAAAATCTGGTAATCTCTGATCCTATGAATATAAGGAATTTAGGGAAACTTAACAAGATATGCATGAGTATGAATTGATACAAACAAAAAAACCATAACAAAATGTACAAGGATTTCAATGACCCAGGCAAAACAAAAACTACTTTAAACACATTTGAACCCAGATTGATTGCAGAAACCAATCTTGGAAGACTCTCAGTATGATTTTGGTTTTCCAGAATGTTTCCAAGTTTATGTATTCTACTGCAGGCACTATTATTCTAAATATGGCAAGGTAAATCTTTTAAAAGCATAAGAAGTATCACATAGGAGAAAATTGAGAGGTACATGGTGGGTGTTTGCAGACTAACATATATAAATAAAGAGTTCAGAAGAAGAATTTGATTAACAATTCTACCCAGAAAATGTGCGCTAAATGTTGAGTCTAAAGGATAAACCAAGTACTCCCTTAAGATAACAATAGCTAAAGTTTATATGACTAAATTATACTCATATATCATATTGCTGGGTATATGGCATTTATTTTGAATTTTAAGGTTTTTTTTATAAATATTAGTCATACTTGATCCTCACAAGTCTGGGAAGGAGATGATGCTATTATATTATTTTTACAACAAAAGAGACTGAGACAAATAAGTTTAGTTACTTGCCCTAAATTTCACATTTGGTAAGCATCAGAGAATGAAATTAATGAGGGGTTCTTGATTCCATATCTAGTTCACTGTTTGGAATACCACCTGACTGACATCAGCTAATTTAGCTAAGGGGACAAGCACTCAGAGGACTAAGTATCCTTTCAATGTAAGGTGAAATTAGAGGAAGGTAACAAACATGTTGAGAAGTCCTCCTTAGGTGAAGTAAGGAGACATGGACAAGGCTAGGCAGGAATGGGCTGCATTCTGCATCGTTCAAAGAAGCAACCAAATTGAAAAGATCACAGGCAGATCACAGGAGTAAATACTGGCATGTCAAAAGCTAGTAGTGTACTGTTTGCCTCTGTTGCCATCAAATTCCTGAGTTATTCTGCAAAACCTCCTTCTCCTAGTCTGTCCCAAACAGCGATATCTTTTTAGATAATCATCTGCACAGAGAAGTGGCAAGAGATCTGGGAACGCAGAGATAACAGAATCTGACAGTCTGAAAACAATGCCCTTGAGGAATGTAGAGATCAAGACAGCAGCTACACAGAAATTTGATTGGAGCAAACAAAACATCTAATTAAATCCAAATGAATATCTAACCAAAACACAAAATGCTACGTCATTCAAAAATAAGAGACGAGTGAAAGACAATACCATTTGCAACTCTAGCTAATAAAGAAATTCTTAATAAGCATAAAATATACAATTCTGATTCTGTAAAATGGAAATATTTTTGCAAAAATAAAATTAAAAAGGCTAAAGTGGGAAGAGGCAGTTAATTAGGGAAAAATCATAATAGCAAATATTGCTAGTGTAGTAATACCCCAAATATCTAAGTAGTTGATATAAATATTCTAGAGCAAGAACTATTCCTCAATAATCCAGGAATCAAATGACCTGAATTAAAAAAAAGAGAGAGATACACGTTATCTACAACCATAGGGAAGGATATTTACCAATCATTAACAAGAGAAATGTAAATTAAAATAACTCTGATATTTAATCTTGCACCCATTAAATGGAGAAAAACTCAAAATGACAAATAGTGAAAGACTTTAAGAAGGAAAAACGTATTAATTTACACAGAAGAGAATTGATAAAATTCAGATGAAGACTGGTCAAGTATTCCAACTTCGAGTATGGTTGTACTACCAACTACCTAACCAACTACCAAATGAGGACCTTTAAACTGTAGACTGAAGAAGGAGTGAAAAAACAATAAGAGATAGACACCTTAAGTCAAAAAAGTAACATATATACATATATATCTATATATATACCTACATATACATCTCTCTCTATATATACATATATATATATATAGATATAGATATATATGGTAGATTGGTATGTTTATCTATCCTCATACACATTATACATCTATATGTAGATTTAGGTAGATAGTATATTAAAGCTTAAAATTTCACTAAGACTTTTTGGACACCCTGCATCACTATTCTACTCATTATTTGATGTACTTCAGATAGAAATATTATAGGTTAATGGGACTGTTCTTCTATCCCCATGGTGTGGATATAATCTAGCCATATTAAGAAAGTATTAAGAATCCATTAAGAAAGTATTCACTACTAATTTCTTTGGGGGAAAAAGAGATGGGAAAGACTAATAGCTTCTCCAGCTATTGAAAATTTTAACTTCTGATCCAAAATAGTTAATAAATTTTTCTGAGCCTCCTTTTATAATTTGTAAAATGGGGAAAATAATACATACCTCAGCCTCAAGAGGGATAATATTGTTGTGCAAAGTTTTAATGCACCATATTAATAGCAGCTTTTTTTGTTACTTCTTAGTCAAAACTGATTTGTATCAATGGGAAACTACCTAATTTTGTAGTTAACTTTTTGTTCTTTTAGATAAAGTGAACTAGTCTCCCCTTTATAAGATGGAAGGGATGGTCAGAAACCCACAGATTAATGACTTCAGTGCTCCTCCATAGGTTTACATATCAATAGTTATTCTGCTGGGTATAAATCATACTCATAGTTGTAGTAGTTGAAATCCTCTTTCCTACAGTGGCAGTTGTATGACCATTTAACACTCCTTTCCTATTCCAGTTAAAGTCTAAGAAAATAACTCTATACAGGCTAACCTAGGCATCAGGTGATTCATTATTCTTTTTAATCAGTCCAATAGTTGAAGGTATGAGAGCAAAAGGAGGTACAGTCCATTCTCTCTTTACTTAAGGAAGCTCATCCGTAAATGCCCTCATGCATCTAAATCTTCTTCATTAAAGTTACAAGCACTAATCAAAGTTGTCTAACTGGCTGAGTTTGTTTGGGAACAAAACAAAAATGTCAACAAAATGCTGCAAATATTTGCACCTGAAAAAGATGTTGGCACACAAATAAATAAATACATTATGTAAAATTTAGGAAACAAAAATTTAACCCTTTTCATCTTTAATCTATCCAATTTAAGATAGTTTTGTGTATACACACACACACACACACACACACACACACACACACAGATATTTTCAGTACTTCTGGAATTCCTAAAACTCAGAGGCAGGAGTAATTAGTAAATCTCATAGAAGTGAAGGTAACTAGAAGGTAACAGAGAAAGCAATCTCTCTCTCTCTCTCTCTCTCTCTCTCTCTCTCTCTCTCTCTCTCAAGCTACGTGTATTTATCTAGTATTTTTAGTATATCTCTATGTGTTGCCTTTTTATTTATTCTGCATTTCTCTATATACGTAGAAATTTACACATATACATATATAGATATGTTTGAATGAATTTGTATATGTGTATTTGTATATATAGATAGGTACACATTTATAGATATTAATTGTCTCCTATATTAAAATATGAACTCCTTGCAAGTAAGAATTGCCTCTATCTTTATGTATATATCACTATCTCAACAAAATGTTTGTCACAAAATAGATACTTAAGAAATTCTTTTTTTAATTGATTAATTAATATATTTTTAGATTCCAACACTCACCTCCACAAAATTTTCAATTCCAAATTTTCTCCCTATCTCTCCTCTCCCTTACCCCAAGAGACTGTGCATTCTGATTATTCCTTCCCCCAATCTTCCCTCCCTTCTATCACACCCTCCCCTTCTCTTATCCTCTTCCCCTCTATTTTCTTGTAGGGCAAAATAGATTTCTATACCCCATGGCCTGTATGTCTTATTTCCCATTTGCTTGTAAAAACAATTTTAAACATTTGTTCTTAAACTTTGAGTTCTAACTTCTCTCCCTTCTTCCCTCCCCACCTACCCCCATTGAAAAGTAATCAATTCAATATAGCCTACACATGTGTAATCATGCAAAACACCTCCATGACAGTCACGTTGTTAAAGACTAACTATATTTCCCTCCATCCTATCTCACCCTCCCAATTATTCTCTTCTCCATTTTGACCCTGTCCTTCCTCAAAAGTGTTTAATTCTAATTATCCCCCTCCTCCCATTTGCTCTCTCTTCTATCATTGCCCTGCCCCTCACTTATCCCCTTCTCTGTTACTTTCCTGTAGAGTAAGATAGATTTGCATACTCAGTTGAGTGTGGATGTTATTCTCTCCTTAAGACAAATCCAATGAGAGCAAGGTTCACTCTTTCCAACTAAACTCCCACTCTTAGACTGCATTGAAAAAGCTTTTCTTTCCTCTTTTATGTGAGAGATAATTTACCCCACTCTATTTCTCCCTTTCTCCTTCACCCAAAATATTCCTCTCACATCCTTCACTTTTATTTTTTTAAATATCATCCCTTTATATTCAACTCAAGCTGAGTCCCCTGTCTATATATACAATACCTCCAACTGCCCTAATACTGAGAAAACTCTCAAGGGTTACAAATAATATTTTTCCATGTAGGAATGTAAACAGTTCAACTTTATGAAGTCCCTTATGAGTTCTCTTTCCTATGTACCTTTTTGTACTTCCTTGATTGTTGTGTTTGAAAGTCAAATTTGAAAAGTTCCTTTGCGGGGGAGGAGTGAAGCCAAGATGGCAGAGTAGCAATACAGATCTGTAGAAACTCTCCCACATAGCCCATAAAATATCTGTAAAAATGACTCTAAACAAATTCTAGAGCAGTGGAAGCCAGACAGAGTGAAAGAGATATCCAGCCCAATACAGCCTGGAAGGCCAGCAGGAAAGGTCTATAGCACTGGGTGTGGAGCAGAGCATAGTCCAGTATGGCCCACATCTCATGACAGGGACAGGACTTCAGGGAGCCACCAGCAGCAGCTACAGTTCCCAGATTGCTAAAACCAAAAATGACAAAGACAGCTTCAAAGGTCAGTGAGAAATCTCCTTCACCCAGGAGAAAGGAATGTGCTGTGGACTGCTGGCAGCAGCTACTGCAGTGGCAGCATCCATTTTTGGAACCCTCTGCCTGAAGCCCCTGGAAGAATTAAGCAGCTGATCTGAATCTCAGCCCTGAGCTTGGCCTAGGATGAGGAGGACTGCTGGCATGGTGGAGCTGGTGGAGGATGTAGAGAGTAAATTCTGCTCCTAGAAAAGAGTGTTTATAGTTGCTCCCAGACCAGGGTGCCGGTCAGAAGATGAGTAAACACCCCTCCCTTGATTGTGCCACCTTGGAGGAACTGAGAACTTACAAATCCCCAGAGTACACCCTCCTCTTGACAAAGGACTCAAAAGTAAAATAACTGGGGGATAAAATGCTAAAAAGGGGGGAAAAGATGAAAGAAGGTTATTTTCTTGGTGAACAGGTATTTTCTTCCATCTTTCTGGATGAGGAAGAACAATGCACCATCAGAGGAAGACCCAAGGCCTTTGCATCCAAAACTTCCAAAATAAATATGCAGTGGTCTCAGGCCATGGAAGAGTTCAAAAAAGGTTTTGAAAATCAAGTAAGGGAGGTGAAGGAAAAACTGGGAAGAGAAAAGAGAGTGATGCAAGAAAATGACGAAAAACAACAGCTTGCTAAAGGAGATCCAAAAAATGCTGAAGAAAATAACATCTTTAAAAATAGATTAACTCAAATGGCAAAAGAGGATCAAAAAACCAATGAGGAGAAGAATGGTTTAAAAAGCTGAATTAGCCAAATAGAAAAGGAGGGTCAAAAGCTCACTGAAGAAAATAGTTCTTTTAAAAATTAGAGTGGAGCAGATGGAAGCTAATGAATTTATGAGAAAACAAAGAATTACAAAACAAAACCAAAAGAATGAAAAAATTGAAGATCATGTGAAATATCTCTTTGGAAAAACAACTGACCTGGAAAATAGATCCAGGAGGGACAATTTAAAAATTATGGGACTACCTGAAAATCATGATTAAAAAAAGAACCTAGACATCATCTTTCATGTAATTATCAAAGAAAACTGCCCTCATATTCTAGAACCAGAGGGCCAAATAAATATTGATTGAATCCACTGATCACCTCCTGCAAAATATCTGAAAAGAGAAGCTCCTATAAATATTGTAACCAAATTCCATAGTTCCCAGGTCAAGGAGAAAATATGACAAGGAGGTAGAAAGAAACAATTCAAGTATTGTGGAAATATAGTCAGATCTAGCAGCTTCTACATTAAGGGATTGAAAGGCTGGTAATCTGATATTCCAGAAGTCATAGGAACTAGGAATAAAACAAAGAATAACCTACCCATCAAAACTGAGTATAAAACTTCAGGAGAAAAAAATGGTCATTAAGTGAAATAGAAGACTTTCAAGAATGCTTGATTAAAAGATTAGAAATGAATAGAAAATTCAACTTTCAAACACAAGAATCAAGAGAAGCATGAAAAGGTAAACAAGAAAGAGAAATCATAAGGGACTTGCTAAAGTTGAACTGTTTATATGCCTACATGGAAAGATAATATTTGTAACTCTTGAGACTTTTGTCAGTATTTGGGTAGTTGGAAGGATTATACACACACACACACACACATACACACACCATACATGCATATATATATATGTATATATATACATGCATATATATGTATGTATACATACAGAGAGCACATAGTGAGTTGAATAAGAAGCGATGATATCTAAAAAAATAAAATTTAAGAGTGAGAAGAATATATTGGGAGGGGAAAGGGAGAAATGGAATGGGGCAAATTATCTCTCATAAAACACCTAAGATAAAGCTTTTTTAGTGGAGCATAAAAGGGAGAAGGTGAGAGGGAAAAAGTGAAACTTACGCTCTTCACATTTGACTTAAGGAGGGAATAACATGGTCACTCAATTTGGTATGAATATCTATCTTTCACTACAGGAAAATAGGGGAGAAGGGGAAAAGTGGAGTGTGGGGTACTATAGAAGGGAGGGCAAATGAAAGAAGGGAGTAATTAGAAGTAAACACTTTTGGGGAGGGACAAGATGAAAAGAGAGAATAGAATAAATGGGGGCAGGAAATGATGCAGGGAAATATAGTCTCATACAACATTACTATTATGAAAATCTTTTCCAAAATTACTCATATATAACCTATACTGAATTGCTTGCCTTCTCGGTGGAGATAGGTGGGGAGGGAGGAAGGGAGTGAAGTTGGAACTCAAAGTTTTAGGAACAAATGTTGAGAATTGTTTTTGCATACAACTGGGGAATAAGAAATACAGGTAATGGGGTACAGAAATCTATCTTGCCATACAAGAAAAGAGAGAAGATGGCGATAAGGGAAAGGAGCGGTGTGATAGATGGGAGGGCATATTGAGGAAAGGGGTCATCTGAATGTAAGGCATTAGAGGGTGGAGGGAGGGGAGAGATGGGGAGAAATTTTTTGAATGAATGTTGAAAGCTAAAAATAGCTATATTAACATAAAAAAAGGAAGTCAAATTTTCTGTTCAGCACTCTTCTTTTCATCAAGAATGCTTGAAAATCCTCAATTTGATAGAATGATCAGTTTTCCCTTGAATTGTCATATTCAGTTGTGCTGAGTAGGGGTTCTTGGTTTTAATCCTAGCTTCTCTCTCTGACCTCTCAAATATCATATCCCAAACCCTAGCGTATTTCAGTTTCCTCAATAGTAGTCAAATGCCAAGGATCACTGCTGGTCTTATTTTCTAAGAAGAGGACAGGCCTTAAAAAAGTTCTCAACAGACTGATTAAAAAGAGCAATATGAGTAGAAACTATCAGTAGTAAATAAATAAGAACCAAAACAATCATTTAAAACTTTATATATAAACAGAAGAGGAAGAAATAAAAGGAAGGAACTTAACTTTGCTATTTTATAGAAAGGGAAAATATGGGTAAACAACTGGTAAATATAAAATCTTTTATTTAGTCCTTAGTAAAACATGCAGTGATAAATGACAACTTTAAAATACTAATTTTTTAAAAGAAAGAAAAAAGTTACCTTTTCTGAATTTTTAGAGGAAGTCAGAGCACAAGTAATTTTTTTTTTAGGAATCTTTTGTGTCTGCTGAATGAAATAAAGTCCAAATTATTTATTATCACTTGAAAGAATTCACTCTAGTCCAAACTCATGAAAAGACAGAGAGAGTTGGATTTCAGTATAATTTTATCTTTGTCCAGTCCTAGATAGAGGTTAGCAGACCTTAGAGTCGGGGCTCTAAGGAATCTTAGAAATCATCCAGTCTAGTCCCATCAATTTATAGACAATGAATTTGAGTCCCAGAGAAGGTTAGTCTTCCTTTGATCACACAACAATAAGAAAAGAAAACATCATAGCTTTTTTTATTTCCCTGTTAAATCACGCTGATGTTTAGTGCTAGGGAAAGCATAATGTTTATTTCCCCCTTGTATTTTTCAAAATTTGTATTTGTCTTGGAAATTGGGCAGGAGTCTTTCCCAAAAATGTTCAGTTAAAATTCTTACCCATCCATTCTTCCTGGACCCTCAGTCACTGTTTCTGGAACAGACAAATACCAAAACAAATAAAATAAAATAAAATAAAATAAAAATTAGGTTTCTTTTTGGTATGAAAACTAGGGCTCCCTCAAGAAATTTTTCAAAGGCATGTTCAGTAGGATTTTTAATAGAAATTTTAAATTTGTGTCCTCATATATGGGTATTACTGTGGGCTTAGCTCGTATTTTCTTTCTAAGTGTCAATGTGGTTGAAGAAATTCTAGCATTAACACAGATTCATTCATATTTAGAGCTGTACTAGAAGGAGTGCTGTATCTCTTTGTCATGTGGCTTTATTCCAAACCTAGGCCAAATTCCAAAGACAAGTTTATATTACCCGAAACTGTGGTTCAATTGCAGTTCAATGTTGGGAGATTTTTTTAGGCCTTGGCTTTTAGCCGTAGAGTCTTTCTGAGAATCCAAAATTCTGTCCCTATTTCTTTTCAATTAGTTGCCTTGAATATTGCTATAACGTTATAAATATTTCTTCAGTCTGGAAATGATTGGTAGCCCAAGTACAGAATCTGGACTTGTTTCATCTTGCTTATCCTGTAGATACGAATAACCCCACAGCCATAAGTCAACTTCTTTGGGAGTTCTGTCACAATTGGGGATGTGTCAACTTTAACTAGGAGTCTCTCACTAGCCTTCTTCCCTCCTTAGTTAATTCTACATTTGTATGTGCTTCAAAATTATTTCTGAGACCTCATTACTACAAAATTCATACATCCTTGATTTACCTTCGTTTCAATGTCAGAAAGTGAAAGGAAGTCTGAAGGGTATTAGACTGTCTTTGCCAAATATGCTTTCCAAGAAACAATCATTGTGGCTAAAACTCAGTATAAATACAACCAGTTGGTACAGATTTGATCTTGTTTAGATGTGATAAACATATGGAAGTCATTCTACATCAATACTACTGCCAAAAAGTGTGAAGAGGCTTTATTACACAAACCCAGGGAAAACTCTCTCTATTTTAATAGATATATACTTTTTCTGTGAACTCTCTAGTATATCATAACATTAAACTCTGTCTACATGTCACATACTGACAATGAGAATGCACAAATTTATTTTTACCCTAAGGAATTTGAATAGTTCACAGCTGGTAAACCATTTATTTCACATGAGTGCACTGGAGGACTTTGATTTGTTTTGGTCTTTATAAAATTTGGGGAATTTTTTTTATGTTCACATTCCACAAATAGCATCAATCAATCAACTAATAAGCATTGTGATGTGTACCAAATACTGTGCTAGGCTCTGAGGATGCCAAGAGAAAAATAGAATATTATCTGCCTTCACTGAGCTTATCCTCCACTAAAGTCTTACTGACATAAATATTCTTCCTGTAATTATAAATGTGTGTATATTTATATGTATCTATACACACATTCACAACACACTACATATAGTTTATGACACGTATATGTATATATGTATACGTATTATATATCTTCCTTTGTTTGGAAATCTGGATATTTTTTCTGCAACTTTTCATTACCTCTACCATTTCCTACAAGTTTTCAAAGATCACTCACTTTTACTTCGCACTTTGATCTACTAGTTTTACGTTCATTGCCCCATCCCCCAGCATCTGAAGGCTCAATTCGTCTTGACTTGGTGACTTGAACCACTCAAGGAATGCTAAGTGATTTGAAATTATCTCCTTATTTAACCAGAGGACCAGTTCCCAACTAATCATTTTATGCAACTTCTTGTTGCTGTTTCTTTCTGGAAAACTTTCTCCTTTGTAGACAAAAATAGTGAAAATGAAATTTGAAGTGATCTGAAATATATTTGCCATTTTTTGTCACTTTGTCATTATTTTATTACTATCACACCATCCATTCTGAACAGTGGTCATCTTTTGCCAAAAAATAAAAAAGTTTTAAAATGTTGCTTTAAAATGTTTAATTTTTGAAAATATATACCTTTCTCAACATGCTTCTTTAGATGACCATTTCTTGCTTTTGTGTTCTTCTATCAATATATGTGTTTACTTTAACTTTCTATACATTAATGTCCTTTAAACGCCTAAATTTGTTGATGAATGTCCTTCATCCCTCATTTTTCCTATTAAAAAACCATCCTCCAGCTTTTCTGAATTTCTTCTCTTTATGATTTCATAACTTCATTCTTGAGAGTTTCATGTTTCCTAGCCCGACTTCCTTTGAAGAATTTTCGTACATATTATCCTACCTATATTTCATCTGAACTCTGAAATCTGTTGTCTGAGAATATGAGGTTCATGTCAAACTGCCTCTGGCTTTCATGTCTTTTTGTCTCTTTTTTAAATCACGAATTCTAAGGTGGAATAGTTGTTTTTGACAGAGGTTCCCTTCACTTCTACATTAGTTAGTTTTATTAATTGAATTAATATCCAGAGTAGAGATTCTTCTCACTGATTTCTTTACTTTCTGATTAATAAAATGAACATTAAGAAAAATTGAAGTAATGTTTCTCCTCTACTTTTGTGATAGAGAGACATCCACCAAAAGGATAAATAGAAATCATCCATTACTACTATGTCACATTTCTGTGCCAAACTTGTTTGTATTCTTGTTTTCTTTTTTTAAAGTTTCTTCTTTCTATCTTGAAAGACAGTGATATATTCTGATGACAATATTACTTCTGTTTTTGCCTCCCTTGATCTTTATCCAAATAGTTTCTTCTGTGTTTTCTACCTTTGGTTCCTGGAATTCTTCATAAATAATGTTAATTTAACCTGACTTTTTTAATATAAGGATAAATATATGATGGATTTGTAATCTACAATGAATGAAGATTTTAAAACCAAAGATGGAAGATCAGACATACTAATAAAGTTAAATTTGTATCCATGGATAACTTGTTTATTGGGGAACGGCTCTTGATCATACAAACATAAATCTGTATTAAATATATAGTCTCTATATATGTAAATATATATATATATGTAGAGAGACATAACATTTATCTATATATGTGTGTATACATATATGTATATATGTGTATTTATATGTGCACACGTATGTGGGCATATTGCATATACCTATACAAATGCACACATATATTCTATACATCTTGGATAACAAATCTCCAACAGGTAAATTTGATAAAAATATTTTTTCTATTCTACCACTTTTCTACATCACAAACACATAGAATGCATACATACATACACACACACGCACACACACACACATATATATATATAAGTACATGCATGCATATGTATTTCTATAGATTTAGAAGAATTTTTTTATCTGATGTATTTTTATAATCTTATGTAATTTTCTCTTTCCTTTGCTTGATCAGGATTATATCTTCTCATACAAACTGTAAAATGTACGTGATCTGTTTGTCTCCTTTTTTAAAATTTATGATCTTTATATAGCAATTACATATCCATTTTGAATTTCTTATGGAATATGGTACAAGATATCTCTCTAAGCCTAATTTCTACTGAACTTTGTACTTTCCCCAGCAGATCTTTTCAACTAGGTAGTTTTTTTTTCCGAAGTAATTTATGTCTTCAGGTTTGTCAAACATTGAATTATTAACTTTTATTATTTCTTAATCTCTATTGACTAGTGTGTTCTATTGATCTATTTTTAAAAAATCAATGTCTGTTTTTTTCATTCTTTCAAATTAATTTCTGTCATTATTTCATTTAATTCTATAAAATAATCCTTTGATCATATTCTTAATATACTATTAAAACTTCAAATTAATTTTCATGGTATCTCTGTCTCTTAATATCTTTTGAAAATATCATAGATCTTCTAGAAAGGCAAAGAACCGACGAACATGCCTCCAACCAACACATTTCCAGCTATTTGTTTATTTTGGCTTTTGAGTGTACCCTGTGTACAAAGTGCTTCCAAGAAAGCTGTGAATATCTGTTGACACTTCCATTTCTACTTACAATCCCTAACCCTTATTTCTGGGTTAGTTAGAGTGACTGATTTACATTCATCACCCTAACTCAAAGTAGAATTTGTGTGCTCACCAAGTTGGACAGAATTTCTTGCTCAGTATTTTTGAGGTCAGAAAAAAAATGCTTGTTTATCTTTCTGCTTTACTTCTGCATCTTATCATCTCCTCTGACACTTCTCCCACCCTCAAGATTGAAGCAAGTTTCTGCAACTTACTTAAAGGCTAAAAAAAACTCAAAGAAGGTAAAAAAATGCACAGGAGGTAAGGAACAAATCTGACATCTATCATCAGAAAACTTGTAATCTGAACCATATATTTTAAGCATAGCATAAAATTGGATTTTAACTTCTCAAAATTACTTAAACATGTTGAAATCAATAAACATGATGAAATCAATTTAAATCACATGTGATTAATATCAATTTCAAATATAATAGTAATATTCTGGATGGCAAAATGTTTTTATATAACAAAATTTTTTACTACTCAAACTCAACTGATTAAAAAATTGAAAGTTTTTCCCCCATACTCTTTTTAACATCTACAATATGCTATAGAAAAAGTTACAGAATATTGTATTATACAAGACAAATTTTACATTTCTCTGTGCAAATAATTTTGTTATTCACTTATAACCTAATTTCACAAAACCCATTTATTTTATTAAACACAAAGTGCAGTGTAATGGTCATGATACTGTTGATGTTATTAGAAAATAATGAACAACAACCAATATTCCGAAGTGTAAATGAGACTCTGGCACCAGTATGTGAGTGGATTGTAGGCCTCAGATAGCATGAACCTGAAAATTTGGAGGACAAAGAGGGTTAAATCTTTGAAATTGAAACTAATAACAAGAAACTTAAAATTTAAGAGTTAGCTGCTTACAAATGGAAACCATATTAAAAGTCAATTTTCAAATGTGGTACTAGTAAGACTAGTAAAGGTCACAAAACTCATTGAAACGAACTTGCAAAATAAGTGGTGTTCTAATTAATAGTCAAATGTGCATTACCTTGTCCATAGCATTATGTCCATTACATTATCATAAGAAAAAAAAAAACAAAACATTGTGTTGTATAAATAATTTGCCAATGTTTCCAATGCATTCCCTGGAGAGTGTACTTTGACTCTAATGACTATTATCAATGACCTTGGGAGAAAAAATAATTTCCCCAGACTGAAAAACGTTTATCCATTAAACTATCTTAGCTTGATGGAAATAGCCTATCTCTGTTTTATTTCAGTGCTCACCAAGCAACTTTCTGATCTCTAATTTGGTTTCTATAGTAGAAATAATGACAAGAAAACAGTGCCTAGTGGAAATGGCCAATGCCAGTTGCACAGCCTGTAATATTTCGTACTGTAAATTCATGAATAGAATTTCAGATTAACTCTACAGACTTGAGTTTGTTTAATGTGAATTAGGTTCTCTATGCCCATATCTTCCCTGGGAAGAATCAGAAAACCAAGTACTTCTACGTGCAAAATCAAATATCATATCCTGAGTTCACAGTGATTCCTCTTATATGTAGGCATTTTATTCATCCCTATCTAGTTTCTTTTTTTCTTTTCCAACTTTTTAATGCATCAAGTCCCTATCTGGATCATTTACTATATGTGTGTGTGTTGTGTGTGTGTATGTCTTATGTATGATATGTATATACATGTTGCATACACACACCTGCACAAATGTGTATAACTTATTCAGTCATTCCCCAATGGATGTGATTGGCATCCCTCAGTTTACAATTCTTTACCACCACAAAAAGAGCTATAAATAATTTTGTACAGCATTAGTTTGGTTTGCTTACGATTAATCCCACCTTTAATGTACCTTCCCATTACGTTCCATTCTCCACACAACCCTTTCCCTACTATTTCCTTGTTGAGTGAAGAATATTTCCTTACCCAACTCTGTATGTGTATCTCTGTGTGTATTTTATCCTCTTCTTTGACCAATTCTGGTGAAAGTGAAGTTCAAGTGTTAGCCACTCTGCTGACCCTTTCCACCTGGCTTGTATAGACTTCTACTTGCAAATTTTCATTATCTTAGATGATTTTCCATAACTATTTTTTCCTTTCTCCCACCCCCAGTGAATTCATCTTTCCCTCTCTTTTAATTTTTAAGATCATCAAAACATGATATAACCACTTTCAGGCCCTCTAATTAGACTCTCTCTTGAAAAGGCTTCAGAAAGGAAACATGTATCACCTCCATGTATTTGAATATAAGCATTTTATCCTTACTTAGACCCTTTTAACTGTTCATGAATATTATCTTTTTAATATTTCTCCTGGTTGCTGGATTTGCATCTCAAAGTTTCTAATTAGCACCTGTTTTATAATTGAGAATGCTTAGAAATCCACTCTTTTATTAAGATCCATTTTTCTGTGTTTAGGATTATACTCAGCTTTCCTAGATAAGTTACTCTGAGTTGTAAGCTTTTAAATGGTGCCTTCAAGAATATCATATTCAGAGTTCTTCTCTCTTCCTTAATGGTTGCTGCAATTCTGTTTGATTTTGACTATAACTCCTTGGTACTTGTATTGTTTCTTTCTGGTTGAGTTATTTTTTCCTTTGACCTGAAAGCTTTGGATTATGGTTATAATGTATTTGTTAATTTCCTTTTTTTTCTTTTAGGAGGTGGTGAGTGGATTTTTTTCTATCTCTGTTTTGCCTTCTGATTTTAAGAGGTTTGAGAACATTTATTTATTGTTATTATTTCTTACAATATTACGACTAGGTTCTTTTTTTGGGGGGAGAATCATGGCTGTCAGACTAATAGGCCCAAAACATTCTTTTTTAAATCTTTTTTTTGTACAAATTGGTTGTTTTTTCTATGAGACACTTAAATTATTATCCTACTTTTTGATCTTTTAATAGATGAATAAGTTGTATACATGTGTAGACATATTGTATATACGTGTATAAAGTACAAATAGCATACCTAATTTATAGTATGCATACATACATACAAATATGTATACATGAATACATAGGTATGATAAATTATCTAGACAGGAATTTACTGTGTTAAAAATTGGAAAAGAAAGCTAGGAAGGCACCAGTTAGGAATTCATGAAGTGTCCACATGTAAGAGGAATCACCATGAGATTGGGATATGATCATTTGTTTTGCAGGGAGAGGAACTTGACTTTCTGATTCCTTCCAGGGTGATTCTAACAGTCATTTTATTTCATGAAATCATTGAACTCTATTTGGTCCATTTTAATTTTCAAGGAGTTTGTTGTTTGGGTACTGTTATGTACATCTTATACCAAGCAGCTTCCAAATTCTTTCTTCCATAGATCTTACTTCTTTTTCAATCTTTTCCTCTAGTTCTCTTATTTCTTTATATTCTTTTTCTCTAGATCATTCATTTTGTTTATAAAAACTTTTAAATATTTTTTTAAACTATTGTATCATCTTTTACAGGAATTCTAGTTGAATTTTGTCCTAAGTTATGTTTTTCTTTGAGGCTCTGCTTGTAGAAGATTTGGAATTATTCTATTCTTCTGGGTTTATGTTTTGAGTGTCTTTGTGACCATAATTATTCATTGTGTTTGTTTTTAAGGTGGGATTCTTTTTGTTTGTCTCTCTGCTTGTTCATTCTTACAGCCTGCTTGCTGACTTCAAACTTTCTCAGCACTGGGCTTCATCACGTTCTGGAGAGAATATCTGGGTTGGTCCTGCTGCTTATTTATTGACTCACTGAATATTGAGTTATTTAAGACTCTCAAAAGCAGGAATCTTTCAGTGCTGATTAGGATGCAGGGAAAATTGCCTTCTTGATCTGACCTGGGTTCCTGACCTGGGTGTGTGTCTGAACAACAGGTCTCTGGGATTGCCTTATTGGAATTTCAGTAGCCTGGTGTCAGATTAAGCCACTATCAGAAAGCTGAAAAGTTCTCCTGGTTCAGAGAGACAAAATTGCAAGTTTCTCTTTGATCTGAGATAGCTTTCCATATTATTTTAAAGAATTCACATACTGAGCTAGAAATTGAAATGCAGATCTCTTTCTACTTCTAGAAGAGCTGTTTGAACAGAGCCAAAAAGCTGCTGCTTGTTTCTGAACTTGTTCCTCACTCAATAGATAGCCTAGGAATTGTAACTTCTCCTTATTCCAGATCAGCACCTCTTGAAATAGGACATCTTCTCAATCTCCCTTGGGTCTTTGATCTTAACCTTGATAGTGAGCAACCAAGTGGTAAGTTAACAACTGTTCCCACACCATGCGCAAGGTGGGTGGTACCATTCTATCTGAAGCTAGGTGTACTGATTCACCCTTTTTTCAGTATTTAGTGATAGAATTCTCCTTTCAATGATATGCTTCTGACAAGTCCCCGTCATTAGAATGCCCAGAGCACTTTGTCTCTCTCCCTATATTCGTAAGAGTTAATAAAAGGACTGGCTGTGACTTCTTGGATTTTCCAATCTGGATTCAGTCTTGTACATTTTCTAAATCTCTTAGTATCTCCATCTTTCTTCTGCTCTGAAATACCTTTACGTGTCTTTATGAGGAAAAGGTATTAGATTTGTTGTTTTACACCCATCTAACAGAGGCTGGAGCTGTTAATGTATTAATATTGCTGAGGAAAATCAAAACTTAATGCCAGGAGATATTTACTTACAATGCAAGTTGTTCTAAGATGGAACAGGTTGTCCCTTGGTAGCTGATAGATTCTTTGTCATTGACTACTAAAGTTGCTTCCAGCTTTCACATGGTGTGATTCTGAATAAGCAACTTAGGAATGAGTTGGAGATTTGAGAAGAGAGTTTTAGAATAACCATTTTGGACAATATGTACCCCCCACTCTTCTTCACTGTGAAACTCTTCTCTGTGGAAGAACATATCCAATTCATTCAACTGAATATTGTTAGTATTACATTTTAATAGTATTTTATATTTTCCCCAGTTACATGTCAAGAAACTTTTTAGCATTCATTTTTACAAGATTTTGAGTTCCAAAGTTTTTTCCTTCCTTCCCTCACCTAACCTCTTCTAAAAAATGGTAGGCAGTTTTACATAGGTTACATATGTGCTAGCATGTTAAAATATTTCCATATTAGTCACAGTTGTGAAAGAATAAAAAGATTAAGTAATTCAACCATTCTGGAGAGCAATCTGGAACTATGTTCAAAGGGCTATAAAACTGTGTATACCTTTGATCTAGCAATATCACTACTAGATCTATATCCCAAAGAGATCATAGAAAAGGAAAATGACACGTATGTACAAAAATACTTATAGTTTTGGTGGTAAAGGATTAGAAATTGAGATATTGCCCATCAACTATATAATGACTGAACAAGTTGTGGTATATGAATGGATTGAATACTATTGTCCCATGAGAAATGATGAGTATAGAGGGACTTCAGAAAAACCTGGAGTTACATGAACTGATGCTAACTAAAGTGAGCAGAACCAGGAGAACATTGTACACAGTAATAGCAATGTGTGACGACTGATCTTATAGATTTAGCCTTTCTCAGCAATACCACTATCTAAGACAATTCCAAAAGACTCATGACGGGAAATGCCATCTACATCCAGAGAATGAACTATGGAGTATAAATGTGAATTGGAACATACTATCTTCTCTATTCTTTTTCTTTCTCATGATTTTTCCTTTTGTTTGATTCATCTTTCACAACATGACAAATGCGGAAATATGTTTAGTATGATTGTACATGTCTAACCTAAATCAGATTGCTTGCTATTTTGGTGGGGGAGGAGAGTGAGGAAGGAAGAAAAATATTTAGAACTCAAAATCTTGTGAAAGTGAAAGTAGAAAACTATCTTTACTTCTAATTGACAAAAACAAAATGTTATAAAATGGGGAAAATGTTGGATCTTTGTTAACTTAATAAATTGTTTTCAGAATGTTTAGAAATAATAGAATAGTTACTAAATTTCTGATGTTAACTGAAGAGTCTCTAGCTCAATGTCCTAGGGATTCAATTTAATAAAGATAATAAACAAAAAAAAAGAAAAAAAACAAATCTAAAGAATAAAAGGAGAAAGAATAAAGTAAGTGAAAAAAATGTGGTTCAATTTGCATTCAGATTCCATCAGTTCTTTATTTGGATATGGATAGCATTTTCCTTCTAGAGTTCTTTGTACTTGTCTTGGATCATTGTATTGCTGTGAAGGGCTGAGTCATTCACAGCTGATCATCACACAATGTTGCTGATACTTTGTATAATTTTTTCCTGGTTCTGCTCATTTCACTTGACCCCAGTATGTACGTCTTTCTAGGCATTTCTAGAATCTGTTCATCATTTCTTATTGGACAATAGTATTCTGTTACATTCATATGTCACAGTTGATTCAGCTAGTCACGAATTGATGGGCATCCCCTTAATTTCCAGCATTTTGCCACAATGAATAGGGCTGCTCTCAATATTTTTGCACATGTAGACCCTTTTCCCATTTTTATGATGTCTTTCGAATACAGATCAAGTAGTGGCATTGCTGGATCAAAATGTATACATAGTTTGGTTGCCCTTTGGGCAAAGTTTCAAATTGCTCTCCAGAATGATTGGATCAATTCACAACTCCACCATCAGTGCACCAGTGTTCCAATTTTCCCATATACTCTCCAACATTTATCAGTTTCCTTTATGTCATTTTAACCATTTTTGTACAAAACTTTAAAATTTAATATAATCAAAATAATCTATTTTACATTTTGTAATGCTCTGTCTCTTACATGGTTGAATCCTTCCCCTCCCCATAGTTATGACAGATAGACTCTTCCTTACTCTTCTAATTTGCTTGTTGTGTCACCTTTAATGTCTAAATAATACTCATATTTTGACCTTATTTTGGTACATGGTCTCTAGTTCGTATGCTATCGTTTTTGAGGTTTCGCAGGATTTTTTCTCAAATATTGAGTTCTTATCCCAAAATATGGGGATTTTGGATTTATTAAACACTGTTACTATGATCATTGACTACTATGTCTTGTGTATCTAATCTATTCTGCTTATCCTTCACTCTGTTTCTTGGCCAGTAATAAATAGTTTTGATGACTGTGCTTTATAATGTTGTTTGAGATCTGGTGTTGCTAAGCCAACTTCTTTTGCATTTTTTCATCATTGCCCTTGATATTCTTGACCTTTTGTTCTTCCAGATGAATTTTGTTATTATTTTTCCTAGATCTATAAAGTAATTTTTGATAGCTTGATTGATATGGTACTGAATAACTAAATTAATTGAGGCAAAATTATCATCTTTATTACATTGAGTCGGACTACCTATGAGCAATTGTTATTTTTCTAGTTGCTTAGATTTGGCTTTATTTGTGTGAAAAGTGCTTTGTAACTGTATTCACATAGTTTCTGGGTTTGTCTTGTTAGGGAGACTCTAAGTATTTTATGTTGTTTATAGTTATTTTAAATTTTTTTTCTCTTTCTTTCTCTTGTTGTTGAGCTTTATTGGTCATATAAAGAAATGATTATTTATGTGTACATAGCTTATATCCTACAACTTTGCTAAAGTTGCTGATTATTTCAAGTAACTTTAGTTGATGCTCTAGGATTCTCTAAATATACTATCATATAATCTGCACTTATCATTTTGTTTCTTCATTGCATATTCTAATTCTTTCAATTTCCTTTTCTTCTCTTATTTCTGTTGCTAACATTTCTAGTACTATATTGAATGATAATGGTGATAATGAGCATCCTTCCTTCAGCCTTCAATAGATTATTATTATTACAGTTTCATGGTTTTTTTTCTCCAAACTGATTGTCTTCTTCTGTCAGTACTAATTTGTCATTTTTCCCCTATAAAATGGAAACATAGTTGTATATGACATGATCTGATCAGGACTTAGTATAGAAAGGCTATCATTCCCACTATTCTGCTAATGCATATTAAGGTAGAAGGTGAAGGTGAAATGCATAAAGTTGACACACATAGAACTTGCCATCCCCCTAAAGCTATATTTTTCATATCCTGAACTTACGAAGTGTTCCTATTATCTCTCTTTCTCACAATTGCTCTCCACGATTTTAAATATCGTTTCATGATGACTTCATCTATGTCACTGAAAACAATACCAAATATAACTATATTTGGGTAAATAGATAAATATAGACAAATACAAAATCATATATAATATTCCCTGAATACACCACTCTAATAAGTAGTAACACTGTCAAATAAGGAAATTAAGTTGATCTGCCATGATTGATCCCAAGTTTGTTCTTAGTGAATGCAATTTTTAGTAACTAGGATATAATTTAGGAAGGAAATCCATTCACCCATAAATTCTTATCTCATAAATACTTTCCCATGAATATTCTCTACACTCTCTGTAATCATCTGATATTACACAACATCCTAAGAGAAATTTTTTTTAAATTTGCGAGTCATTGAGTTATCTTAAAGGTGAAAAGGTAGTTTTAAGTGAATAATTGAAACTACTCTGCAATCATCAGATATAACAATATCTTGTTGGTTCTCCTAGAACACTAGCTTTATCTACATACATTTCCAAAAGCTAAAATGAACTATTATGATATTTTTCATTCCTTCTTTTCCTCTTTCATTTGCTTTCCTACCTTCCAGAGAAGAAAACCAAGCAAAAATATTTATTTTTCTTGCCAAAGGTGATAATGCGCATCAAGGATGATTGCAAGATTAAAAAAATACTCACCAACCATCTATTGAAAATAAGCTTTGCCTTTATAATGTGAAACTTGATCATCAAAGGGAATCATGGGATTTAGATTAAATTAACATCCTTCTTCATGACCATCATTGTTTCTGGGACGAATCTCAAGCAGAATTAAAAAAAGCAATTGATCTACTTATTATAAGATAGCAAAGTGATCTGATTTTGTACTTTGGTATAAATACCGATGTAACAAATGAACTTCTCAAACACTAATAAAAGGCAAGTACTGTACCAGTGATGGGATATGATTTCCCTTTTTGCTGTTGTTTTTTTGTTGTTGTTGTTGTGGTTGTTTTGACTTTGAGAGAAGCAATGAAACATTTGCTTCTATAAAATAAATACTTGGTGCCTTTCCCATTGTTGATGTCATGGTTGGAAATTATGTGCTTAGAGAAATAACAGCGGCAAGTCAATGTCTGGCAGATGTCAGTACTGTATTTCTTTGATGCAAGACAGATTGTTATAGCTTCCAATTCTGCTATGTTTCCTTAGTGTGTAGTATATACTTGAAAATGTAAAGTAAAATTGCTGATTTTTTCTTGTTTCTCTCAAACATAAGGTTTCAGAACCATCAAAAGACATAGTAAAATCTAATTTTCAGCAGTAACATTAAAAAAGACAACATCTATAATTTGCATACACATTTTCATGTATTATATTTATGTAACCTTTGTGTCAGAGGCAGTTGTAATAGAAAGGATATGGATTAATTCTGAGTGTTGTCATTCTCTCAAACCAAACCCCTAACTAAAAATTGCTTAGTGGAATGACTCAGTTTACTGGTATCAATTTCACACTTATAAGCACATATTGTCCATAATATAGCAAAAATAAGTTTTATTAACAGGGATAGAAGGACCGGAGAATATTGTACATTTTAACATATTTTATTGATGCTTTTTTATTATATATCATTTTCTTTGTACTACCCCACCATCCAAGCTTCCCAATCCCATGTAACAAAGAAAAATCATTAGAGAAAGAGACAGAACAGACAAGTATGACATCACATTTTGTCCCTGTAGTCCCCCATTTCTCTTAAAAGGAAGTTTTTATTCAAATGTGTCATATTCATTCCTTTTTTCAAAATTATTTTTATTTTCCACTTAATGCACACCTTAAAAGACAAAACAATTTTCCATATACTAATTAAAAGAGATAAAGAGGATTATATGTGAAAACATGAATCTCTATTAACATTTGCTTATATGCCTTTTTATATGATTGCTTTATTTGAAGACGCATAATAAATGTAATATATAATAAATCTAACATTGGATGCATTATATATGTGTGCATTTATTTCCATACATACACACATATACACATGTAGGCATATATATATACATATATATATACATATTACTTTTAAAGATATTCTGCTTGTATGTTTCCCTCTGAACTTTCTTCCATTCTAGTCTGTGCATTTATATAGATGATTTAATGACCTTTATTTTTTCCCCTTTCTTTTATCGGGCATCCTTATTGATAACTTCCGTTTCTTTGGCCACAAATCTACTATTTGAACCAAATAAAAAAGGGACAAATTCACCTCCTAATGAAAAGGTTAGCCCTACTCAGTATCTAGCAGAAGTTGTTTTTTTTTTTTTATTTTAATCATCTATTTTCTAGGGCTCAAATTAGTTATTTCCCAGTCTGAGTTCAGCTACCTTTACTGACATTTAAAGTTTTTCCATTCCTTAGTCACTATTTATATTGTTATGATCCTGCTGCTTTCTGTATTCTAAATCAGCTTAATCATCTTCCTATGTTCTTCAAAACTCTTCAATTTTTTTTCTTTCAGGCAAAATAATATTTCACTGCACTTATGTAACATACTTTGTTGTCTCCAATTAATTTGGATTTACTTTGTTTCCAGATTTGTTTTCTTTGTTTTTGCTACTTCAAAAAGTGTTGCTACAAAATGCTTGGAATACATAGGACTTTCCTTTCTGTCTATCTCTTACTTGGGGGCCATATTCTTGAGAGTGGTATTACTAAGTAGAAAGGTATGAATATTTTAAGCATAGTGTAGTCAAATTAATTTTGATAACTGCAATTTCCCCCAAATCTGAAAAAAACCAACTATATCCTAATTTACTTATAGCTTCAGGATGAGGTTCATGTGGCTACAGCTTCCTTGACAGATACTGTCTTTGCTTTTTCCTTATTTTTGTTTTTCTCTGTCATATCTTGCAGTTCTCTTTAACATATCCTTGGATAGTCATTAGGAGACCTATTATTATCTTTACGTATTAGATGAGAATGAAAATAAGGGACATTAAGCAGAATGAACTTAAGGATTTATCTCTCTCCTGCTCTGGAAATACAACTTTTCTATCAATAGTTCCAATGATTGTGACTCAACCATGAGGAGAGATTTGAGTTCATCTTTGAGCATTGGCACAAACTATTTTCTTGGAGTTACATTTCACAGATACAGCAGAATTCTTATCATAATTCATAAAATATTGTAGAATCATGGATCACAGAGGCAAAAGAGTGACATGCTTTAGAGTCAAAGATCTTCATTTTATGGAGGAAGAAACTGAGGCCCATAGAAGTTGTGACTAGCTCAAGGTCACAGCAGTAGTAACTCGCAGAACTACTTGCTGATCTTAAAAATGATAAATAGGTATGAAAACATAATTTCCATATACCCAATATCCAATATTTGAAAGATTACTCAAATTCACCTTTCTGCATATGTAATAATGTATAAGATATGTAATAACATACAAATACCGCATGATAGAATGTGGATTTGAATAATTTGAGTAAGTTACTTTTGACATCATGTATAAGATATGTAAACATACAAATATGCATGATAGAATGTGGATTTGAATAATTTGAGTAAGTTACTTTTGACATCAATCAAAGCATAAAATAATGAGATTTAAGGTTACCAGAGTTGTTTGCCAATGACATAGATGAATTCTGTTTGAAAACTGAAGTTGGTAGAGCATTTCCCCACATTTATACAGTTTCATTCTGTTTGGTCCCAGAGGGAAGAATCAGGAATATTTACCTAGAAGCTGCAAACAGGCAAATGAAGTTTTGGTATTAGGGGAAGAAATATTCATGTGATTAGAGCTTTACAAAGAGAAAGTTGTACCAAGTACCTTCTTTTTGGATATCTTTAAGAAGTGATCATCTACTTACTATACTATAAGGAAAATTACTTTTTGTGCATGGATTGGCCACTGAGGAACTTCACAACTCTCACGTTCTTTGATTCTGCAATTTATACTCAGAAATTTGCCAATATACAGAAAGCAGTATGATGTAATCAAACAAATTCTAGATGTAGAGATATAAAAATACAGGATTTTGTTCTACCACATGCATGCAACATTAGGTAAATTACTAAATCTCCTTAAGACAGTATACTTATCTTGGTGTAACAGTACCTATACTATTTTCCTCACACAACTAAACAGACACCAAGGAAAACTCTCTTTGAAGGTTATTAAGTGTTACATATGTATAAGATATTATTATTAACTATTATAAATGAATAAGCATTAAAATATTAATGCTAGCAGTTGAATAGTTTGCCAGTTTCACTGAATTTGTGTTTTAAGAAGTATAATATTTAAACTAAAGCATTGACTTTTTTAATTGTGAAATCTTGATATTAAGGAAGTCCATATTTTTCTTGCCCCTAAAATCATTCTATAAAGTATCCACCCACTCTTTCCAGCTGCAAGTCTATGTCAGAACTTAGCTATTCATATCTGTAAATTATAAGTACAGCAACACAGGAAAGATTAATGATTTCATCTATGTAGGGAACTTCATGTCTATAAAATTCCTCCACTAAGATTGTGCGAGTTGCCTGAAGCACAGAGATGTTCAGGGACTCAAAAAGAATCCAGAGAAAAAGAAAGAATTTAAACCCAAATCTTTCTGATTTCATCCACTACACCATGCTGCCTCCAAAATTGAAAGTATTCACAAAATTTTAATCAAAACAAATCACCGACTCAGACCATAAGTTACATCAATGTTATAATAGCTTAGAGCAATACATTCAAGGAATGCCATTTACTTTTAACAATATGATGTGTTTTGTTTTGTTTTCAGCAATTTCCTTTCAACTAGGAAATTGGAAGAGAAAATTAATTCATCTTGAAGCAAAAACACTAAACATCACAAGACTTTACCCCAAAGCAAAGAAAGCAGAAATGGATCCATTGGAAACAGTACACAAAATATTTCTCTCTTTCCCAAAATTATACCTAAAAAGGTGTATCACATAATAACATATTTTACATTTAAAAATGATTTTTATTTAAAAATGAAATGAAAATGTTAAATTGTGTCTGCCGTTGATTTGAAACTTATGTAAGGTTAATGTGGTTCATAAACAAATGTGAATTTAAAGAGCAAAGTATTTAGTTAATGCTATTTTTGTCTTATAAAAACTCTGTGACTGACTAGGTAGTACAATAAGTAATGGGTACAATGGAGTCAAGAAGACCTGAGTTCAAATCAGACCTCAGACACTTGAGCTGTGTGACCCTGGGCAAGTCACTTTACCTTGCTTGCCTCAGTTTTCTCATCTCTATAATTATCTATTGAAGAAAATGGCAAACCACTCCAGTATTTTTGCTAAGAAAATTCCAAGAGTCATCACAAAGAGTGGGGTATAACTGAAAACAGTAAACAGTAATGACACACATAAACCCTAAATATCCAAACTTTCCTAATATGACTAGACTTATAGATATAATCATTTCCAATTTAATTCTCTTTTTTGCAGTTTTGGCTTTTTTTTTTTTTATTTTTAACATTGTGAAAAATTCCTCTACTATTCATCTCACAGACTGTTAGTAGGACATTCACATAGTAGGACTGTTAGTAGGATATGAGTAATCGATATGTATTCAAAGGATATGGGAGGGGTCTATTTCACCAAAAAACAGCATGTGAAGCAGCACAAAACTTCCTTTTACTTCTGCACTAGTACTTGTATCTTGGCAAAATCGCATAACAACATATTATAATTTGATATCTAATATGCACAATCATAGAATTTTGCAGTATAACATTTTAATAATTTAATTTAATCTAATGACTATTACATTCTTCTAGATGCAAGTCACTCTATGAGACTAGAGATAAAGAGAAAACAGTGCCTGCTCCTAAGGAGCTTATATTCTATTTTTGGATCCCCAACTATATAAATGAATACCAAGTTAATTTCAAGCGGTTAGTAAGAGAGTGCCACTAACTGAGAGAGTAGGGAAAGTCCTCACATAGGAAGTGGTAACTGAGCTGTGCTGTGAATGAAACTAAGCAAACTTTTAGTCATAAACTGAACGGGATTTATCCGGGCCGTTCACCCTGAGCCGACAGGTTTATCTAACCAGCAGGGCCTGTTGACCCTGAAGGAGCTCGCTGTGAGTAACCAATGAGGCGGGAGGCAAAGATGTAAGGCAACTCGGTTTATTCAAACTAGCTCAGGCACTTATATAGTATCATGTACGCCTTAGTTACGTAAGCAGCACAAGCAAGATTAAACTAGTTTAAGCAAGTTTTGCTACTGCTTTCCAGCCACGTTTCAGGAAGTATCTGGTGGTGAACAGGGGTGGAACCCTTCCTCCCAGCGCCATCTTGTTCATGCCTTACCAATCTCCCCTCAGATTACCTGAGCCGTGATTGGTGTACGCAATCCAAGAGAGCTGAGGGTTGGCAATTCCCTTACAATAAAGCATTTTTGTTGAACAGCTATGTGGTGCAGTGAATAAAGGGATGAACCTGGGGACAGGAAGACTTTAGTCCAAATATGGTCTCAGAGACTTATTAGCTGTGTGACTTGGCAATTTATTAATCTATTTACCTCAGTTTCCTCATTTGTAAAACAGAGAAAATAATAGCACCTATGAGAATTGTTATAAGGATTAAATAATATTTTTAAACACTTAGCAAAGGGCCTGGCACATACTAGATACTCTACAAATATTAGGTATAACTTTATTGTTAATTAAGAGCTTCCCAGGCATTGTACTGAGTGCTGGGGAATAAAAAGAAACTCCTGAAATGGTACTTTTCCTCCAGCAGCTTACTGTACATTGGGAGGAACAATTTGTATATATTTATTTTTGTTGTTCAGTCATTTCAGTCTCATCTTGGAGTTTTCTTGACAAAGATACTGGAATGGTTTGTGTTTTCTTCTCCAGCTCATTTTACAGATGAGCGATTGAGGTAAACAGGGTTAAATGACTTGCCCAGAGTTACACAGCTAATAAGTGTCTATGACCAGATTTGAACTCACAAAGATGACTATTCCTGAGTCTAGGCCAAATGTTCTATGTACTTTGCCATGTAGCTGACACAAATAAATTTAGACATGCAAAATATGTGCAATCTGAATAATTCATAATTTATTAGGGACAGGAGAGCACTAGCAACTGAATTGGTCAAAAAAAATCTCTCAACGCAGCTATGCTTAGGTTGAGTTTTGAAAGAAGCAAGAATTTCCAAAATTAGTACATTTCAGAAAAGTGAAAGATTTTTAAATAAGGCAAAGATGGAATATGGAAGGTTATGTATGTGAGGGAGAGCAAACAGGCAAGTTTGTCTTAAGTATAAACTGTGTGAAAGAGATGAGGAATTAAATGTAATAAGTTTAGAAAGGTGCTGGAGCTAGGTTGTGAAAGGCTTTCAGTGAAAAAAATAGAGGAGTTTAAATTATACTCTATAAAAAACAGGGAACCACTGAAGTTTCACTGGGCAAAGTTACACTTGTATTTTAAGAATATCACTTTAAGGGAGGTTAGACTGGTCTGTCTGACATATCACTTGGTTAGGAATTCAGACATATTTCCCTAGAACTAGCACCTGAAATGGTCCCAAAAAGCCAATTTGAATTTTTTCCCCAATGAATTGACAGAATGGTTAAGTGTAGTGCACAGTTAAAGAACTGTCAACTAAGGATCTGTGATTTCACTAGTGTTAGGAACTCTGTAATAGATAAATCTGAGGCAATTTCCTAGGGTATACACAAGCTAGTGGGTCTTCCTAACTCCGAGTGCTAGGTTAACTTCCAATACTACAAACTGTATATTTGTTTCTCACATATAGGGTAATCTTAGAGATCAGAAGAGCAAGAGGACCACGGATTAACGTTCCCCCAGTAAAACTTTCCTGATTCTGTCTATTCTGACAGTTCAATATCATGCATTTGCTAAATTGTCTTGTCATCAAAGGATCTTTTTTTCTTATTGAGAAATAAGGCATACTTTACAAGCAGCAATAAGTAAGTCAAGCACTGAAATACGTTCACAGATAAGAACATTATCAGAAACTGTGGACTTGTCTTTTTTATAGAAGCTGAACTACAGTTTGTCATTTTGAAAACAGAAAGAGGGGACTGATAGTTACCCTACTGGAGAGAAAGCATTACTGTCATTTTCATTATAAGATAATGTGAACATTTTGCCTATGCCATAAAATAGCTCTTGCCTAATGTCCATTAGGATGTGCAGATGGTAAATTAACTACAGAGAAATTTTACAAAGTCTCATTCATTTAAATAGAAATGTATTGAAACTTTTAAGAAGTAAAATAAAAACAAAGTGAGACAAAATGGGGGAAAGTTCTGCCCCTTTAATGGAACTTTCTTTTATGGTAGGAGACTCATGCTATAATGCAAACCTAAAATAATTTGTAAATTTCTAGATCTGATTATTCACTCAACTCTAAACCACTGCTGAATGATTCAGAAATGAAGGTGGATTGAAGGTTATGTCATCTGTCATAGGAAATATAAATTTCCATATGACCTCAATAAGGTCCCAGATTTGACCTTTACAGTTTGATTTCAAATGGCTGTCAATCAACCCCTTCTTGACTATCAAGTGGTAAAGGTCTGACAAAAAAATCATTGAAAACAAAAGACAATTTCTTAGATTTTACACTAGAACTATATTATTAAAAAGTAATTGAAATCCAGTTTGTATTAAAGAATAACAAACGGGTTATGTTTTCCACTACAAAACAGAACAATAGACCATTTCTCTTATTCCCTATAGATGAGGAGATCGTTGTTTTAAGTCAATTATCAAGAAGGGTGATGACTGATATTAACACTTCAGTTATAACTGCCATTACCATCATCACTAAGAATGCACATTTATTAACAGACAGTTTTGAGCTTAAAAATTACTCATGCTATTGCCATCAACTGAATTTTTCAACTTAGGCTTACTAACAAGAAATCAATATGTCAAGAACATAGCATGTGATATCCAGACAATGAAGCGGTTGTCTGGTGGAAATGAAAAGGAAAAGGGAGTAGAGGCTATGTCTGGGGAGTAAGACCATAGGACATGCTGGATGGTAAGTGAATAAACTTCTAGAAGAGCTATGGACCAATGTTGCCTTGTTCTTGTGGAGGCAATGGCTTTTGGAAGTGCAACTAGAAAATTCATTTCCCAGTGGGAAATTGGAAAATTCCAGTTTAATCTGTTGAAAATTTTTTCCTGACATCAACCCTGTATTTCCATCCTTTGTTCCTGAAGTAGTCTTCTGGGGTCAGGCATAACAAATCTATTTGCTTCTCCAAGTGGCAAAACTTTACATATCTGAAAAAAGCTATTATGTCCCTATTAGTCTTTTTAATTGTAAGCTAAACATTTCTAGTTCCTCCAAATAATTCCTGATATCTGTTTTTCTACTCTTTTTCCCATAGCTTTCTCCCATGGAAACTAGAAGTAGAATAAGGAAGACATAAAGCAAGCAAGAATTAATGATAATTGAAAGTTTCAATATACTAATCAAGAAGGAAGACTCTGAGTTGTGTATCACCATAGAAAATATTGGGCAACAGAGTAAAGAGAAAACATGAGGACACTAAATATCTGGATTGAGAGAAAGAGGCACTGAGATGAGAGGCATCAAAGACAAGTGTGGGCAAAAAACAAGCAAATCTCATAGACTGTGGCTCATGATGCAATTCAACTTAAATATTTATAATACTATACTATCTATAGAGGGAGAAGAAGCCTTGGGGAGTGGTTAGAGAGCTGTCTTTGGAGCCTTCCTCTGATTTATACTGTGTGACTCTAGGGAGGTCACATTAAACACATTGTACTTTGGGGATAGCTACAAGACTGTATATTATAGAACATTTACTCAAGGACTGAGGTTAAAAAATACATATTCCCCTTTAAGTGTAGACAAAACTGAAAAAATAAATGTTGAAACTTAGGGGCAGCTAGACAGTGCAATAAATAAAATGCCAGGCCTGAATTTAGCAAAAAATATTTTCTGGAGTTCAAATTTGTCTTCAGACACTTAGTAGCTGTATGACTCTGGGTAAGCCACTTAACTTAAACTTAGTTTGCCTCACTTTGTCATTTGTAAAATGGACGGGAGAATGAAAGGAGAAACAACTTCAGTATCATTGCAAAGAAAACCCCAAATGGGCTCATGAAGAGTCAGACACAATTGAAACATCTGAACAAAAATCACAAGTGAATAAATAAGAGAATGTGTTGGACGATATGCTAGGCAATAGAGATGTGAATATAAAAATTAAACAATTCCTGACTTTTAAGAACTTACATTCTACTAGAGTTTATAAGTCTGGGACTATTTCACATGTTTTGTTTTTTTTTAGCATCAATTACATGTAGACAGTAATTTCTTACAGACTGAATGCTTTTCACATATTATGGAATTCATAGACCCACTCTCTGATGCCAAATATTTGAAGATCTTGGCAACTTCTTGTACATTGTCAAGGATTTTTCATCAGATTTTTCAATGTGATTTTTAACATACTTTTTTAGATTTCCTGATAGTTCTGTCTTTTACTGCTTTCTCCATAGGATGAGATTGGGAAGAAAAAAAGGAGAAGAAAGAAATAGATCAGGGAAGCAATGAAAAAATTATAGTCAAATTGTGATGCTTTTCATGGAGAAGTATATGACATATACTCTGACAGGGTAAATGACTAGCTTTGTCCTATGCTCACAGGGATTCATTACTCCCCATGTTAAATATATATACATACAAACATACACCCATATGTATGTATATATGTATACATACATATCAATGTCTATTTAAAAGTGGAGAAGGCAGATTATTCTTACCTATTTCCTTACAATTTTTTTTTATTTGTTTCAATAAAAACATGGGATACTTTTTGTTTCATGAAGTATATTTAAGTCCTCTTCCCACTCATGCAGAAAATAATTAAGTCTTTTAAACTAAAGTTCCAATGTAATCATGCTCAAGTTGCAAGCAAATATATCACTCCTACATATAACTTGTATGTTAAAGTTGCTCAGGCAGCATTCATAATATATGATGATGTATTGATTGGTTTGACTGATAAACATACAAATTGGTTCAGTACTTCTGTTTAAAAGTGAAAAATCATTTAGAAGGTTCAAATGAATATACCACTGAATGATCCCCAAGTTTGGTATACCTAAAGGTCTATTGCTTATAGAACTTTGCTGTTATGTATTCCTTGACATCAGCACAGAAGGTTTGGTTTGGCAGAGAGGATTAAGAAGAACTTCAAAATCATGGAACACTGATCATGCAAATTGAGTCACTGGCAGTGCTGGAGCCTGAGTCCAGATTCCTATTGTGACCTACCCCTCCATGAATTGCTTCCTTGGCTCTCATTCTTGCTTTTTCTCTCTTTACCCTGGACTTGTTCAGCATCCCTGTCTATTTCCTGGGCAGAGATTCTATGTAAAACACATTTGCTTTGCTTGATCTGCCAAACACCCCTCAAACCCCTCTGAGATAAGCATGACTTTTGAGTCTTCCTTCAGTCATTCTATCTGACCGTAGAATAATTATTGTTAGGCTATAATGAAAAATAAACTGCTTAGCATCTTTTTTTCCCATGGCAAATGAAAATAGTTCACTTTACTTTCTTTATGAGTCTAATTATTATTCACATACCTTTCCATGCTAGGAAATATGCATTAAAAAAGTAGTTACAAAACTAATTTATGTCTAGTGAGAGAGGTGATTTAATGAGATTTTGATAAAGTCTTTCAAGATTTGGTTCATCTTCTCATCAGTCAGTAAATTACCACATTAATCTTCTAGCAGTGTGATGGCATTACTTGAACTGGCTTCTGTAAGCCTACCTGGTAATAATTTTTTCCTACTTTCTCCTTTGACTCAAAGTAATTTTGCCTGAGTCAGGACAGCACTAACTTAGCCTTGCTATTATACATCTTATTAAACTCAAGTTTCTTTTGAATCAGAACCTGCTCAGTTTATATTGATTTATCCCTTGAGAATACACTTTCCACCTTCTTAATATTCTTTTCAAAGAATGATGATTTTCTGGCTTGAACTTGTTGCATATGTGAAACAAAGTCAATTATCCTTCCCTGTACTCAAACCTTGAAAAGCTTCCATACAGTACTCTTAAAGTAGGCTGATTTACGATTAGGCCTTAGGATATTTGAAATTTTTACATCGCAGAGGTAAATTGTTATGATGGCACACAGAAACAAAATCCTGTGACTTGGATCTCTAAAAAGGTAGATGTACCTAACAGAGAAATTTAAGTTACATACTTCATTGCATAACATTTTATTTGAACCTCAAAATGTTAATTAGTTGACAGTTCTATTTTTACCTTGATATTTTCCAATGGAGATAGTTATCATTAGAGTGCAAACTTCTTGAAGGCAGAGAATATGTCACCTTTTCCTTCTTTTATTTTCATACCCAGTGCTTTACCCAGTTTTTGTCACATAATGAGTGCTTGCTAAATGTTTCTTGACACATTTATCAATTTTCATTGATGTGAAATATCACTACTACCCATAGTGGAGTTTGAAATGTAGAAGTTTTCTCTAGAGATAATCTACAGATTCATTCAAGCAGTATTTTGTATTGTTTTTGTTGAGTGCTAAATAATTTTCTTATATTAATTCCTGACTTATGGTACTTATATATTGTTTTGTTTTGTGTTTTGGTTTTTGGCATGTTTGCAAAGCTTATCTTCAAGGTCGTTAGTTGACTTGGATAAAGATTATGTCTCCTGTTAGCACTATTATGCTTCAATGTCCTTCCTCCAGATTTTTTCTCCTCTTCAATATGTTTGTGTTTCACATCCATTAGTCTTTCGGTTTTTTGAGAAATTCTCTAGCATAGGTTCATTTATTTTCTAATTTGTGAATTAAAAAAAAGATATTGGATAGAAAACTATGTTTTTTTGACAATATATTCATTCCTAATTTCTTCTCTAATAGATTTTATTTTTCTCGAACCCTTGTGGAATTTCTTGTTCTTCCTTGCTCTCTTGGAATTCTGTAAGATTCTATTTCATCAGGCTTTATTACATTCACTTTTTATAGGAGAACTTTTTAATCTTTTCAAAGGTTTAATAGTCTTTCTTCTTCCTAAGTTTTATGATCTGTTGATATATGTATTTTTTTTTGTATTTTTAATGAGTTTTCTTACTCTTGAGGTATTTAGTGTCTTAGCTTTTATTTTTTATACTCCCTCCTCACTTTTTCATTATCCTCCATTTGCTGGTGGGTATAAATGTGAGCTACAAAGCTGCCTTAGCTTCCTCCCACATTGAGAGATTTCAATGTTCACCAATCTGGGTCCTTTCCTTAGGTAGTCCTTGGGGAGGCAACACTGCCACCTGTAAGATCTTTGTCTTCTTTTGTCGTTGCTGATGAAACCATTAATACTGATCTCCTGCCCCAATTCCTCCTTTGGGTCTTGTTCTTCTGCTATTTAACGGGGCTGAAACAACATCTACTGTTTTTTCTAGGACTGGAAGAAATTAGGGAGGAGTTTTTGAAGCCTTGTGAAACCATAATTAAGGATTGATCCAGGCAAAAGGTAACATAGTATTTCTCCCATAACTATTTTCTTCTGAAATGACTGGGCAGAATCATTGTCTGTTTCTTACTGATGGTTTGAGGGCTGGCAGGAGGCAAAGTATGCCACCCAAGTCTCTACCTTAGGAGGTGATGTAACTAGCATCCCCAAGCACAGGCATGAGTCAATCTCAATATATCTGCTAGGAATATGGAGTCTTTTAAGGGAAGCTGTGTGAATTTACCTTTTTCAGTTCTAATGCATGAAAATCTTACCTTGTCAATGTTTTTATTTAATATCCTCTTAATTCATATTATTATTATTATCACTTGGAGGGAGGGAACAGTACATTGAGAGTCAATGGAGGCTGTGAACATGTCTAATTTACCACCTTTTGGACTAATGACTCAGACTCATTTTAAATAAAACATAACTAAGGTGCTACTTATCAATCCCCATATCTGAAGAGTAAAATTCAAAATGTTAAAAATTACAGATATTGATATGAAAAGATTATATGTCCTAGTTTATGTGATATAAATCCCATGATTTTTAGTAATTTAAACTAAGGGAAACAGTTTTGATTGTAACGTCCTATGGCTTACTTGGATTTTGGACAAGTATCATAGCCAAAATAGCAACGAAAGGTGTCCTAGTCTCTGTTCATTATGAGCTACGTAGATCTGAATTGAGTAAAAAGATCATCCTATTTTAATATAAATGATTTTATTAACATCCCACAAAGGTAAGTTACCTTGGAGAATGTAAGTTGGATTTACCCTGATAAATTAATTGTATTATCACCAATTAATTTAAAGTTTATTGCTAATTATTTATCAGCAGAATGATGCAACAGCTTTCCAAAGAGTACCTAGATTTTCCACATATTTCTACTTTGCTTAAGTAGAAGAAATTATGTCTAGAATTGGCATGCTAAAGATAAAAAACAGAATGCAATTTCATCATTCTGAATAGAGTAGGTAAATATTAGAAGTTATATAAATTCATTTTCCTTGATTTCATTAAGCTTTCTATTCAATTGAAGTTTAATGCAATGAGGAGCAAAACTTTAGCTCGAGACCAATTTCAGACCGTTTTTTATGAACTAATAATATCACATTACAAATGGAACATCATCAGAGAACAGAACTTATTAGATGATCTCACCCAGAGGGCAAACAAGCAGAGGTTTTAGATGCCTGGGAATCTTTGCTTTTTCATTCATTTGAATGATATGCAAGGTAGATGTAATTTTCATGGTTTTGAAATTCCAGCACAGATATTTGTAGGAAAATATGACCAGTTGCTGAATTTGGGAGAGCACCAAATTCCTTGAAGCATCAGAAAGTTGGTGAGGTCACAGAAGATAGAGTAAACAGGAAAAGAATGATCTATCATAGTGAGAACATCTGCAATTAAAAGTTGTTAAATAAAAAGCTCCAGGATATTTGAAATGATATGAAGTAAGGAAACAAAGTTTGAATTTTAAATTCTCTGGATGCAGATAATTTTATACTTTACAAAGGCGAGTGACCATTATATGATAGCCATCATTGTAGTAGTTTCTAAGTTTCATGAAAACAAAAAAAAAACAACTTTTGTATACTATCAGAAGTATCATAATTTTGCCATTTAATCATGATATGATCATCTCTACCCAGTTTAACTCAATCCAATATGAGATAGCCCATGAAGATTTATTTACTATCCATCCATCTATCCATTTATTCATTCATTCATCTATTTATTTTGTTCAAAAACATTATGGTAAAGGCATTGAATAAGGACTTGGAGAAGGAATATAATAATTATTATTTTGGATCTTTGATCTAGGTTTCCTCAATATACTAAAATCATTTTGTATTTTTGTTGCACATGTTGGTTTCTTATATGTATAGTTCTTTAAAATTTCCAAATTCCTTTCATATCTCTTATATCATATGAGAAAATGAGACTCCAGAGAGCTTAATCAATCTGTCAGTTAGTTGACAAATATTTATTCAGCACCTATTGCATGCCAGGCACTGTGCTAACTGCTAGGGATACACAGGAAGGTAAAGATATGCAAACGGTTAGGCGCATCAAACTACATACAGGATAACTTGAAATAATGAAGATAACAAAGGAGCTAGAATGGAGAGACATCTTGTGGAATCTTGGATTTTAACTGGGACCTAAAGTAAGGGAAGACAGTCAGGAGATGGAGATGAGGAGAGAGAGCATTACATGCATTGGGGAAAGCTGGTGAAAATGTTCAGAATCAAGAGAAAAGATTGTTTTGTTTGAGGAACAACAAAGAGACCAGTAACACTAGACAGCAGTAGGTGTGTGTGCATGTGTGTTTGGCTGGGGTGGAGGGCCAGATAAGGTATAAGAAGACTGGAAAAAAGTGTTATTTAGTTATTATGGTCTTTTAACCAAGCAGAGGATTTTGTATTTGATCCTGGAGGTGATAGGGAGTCACTGGAGTGAATGAGTGAATGGGGGAGTGAGGGAGTGAGTGTACGTGTGACTGTGTGTATGTGTGAGTGTGTGTGAGTGTGTGTGTGTGTGTGTATGTGTGTGTGTGTGTGTGTGTGTGTGTGTGTGTGTAGCACGGTCAGACCTATGATTTCAGATCACTTTAATAGCTGAGTGGAGGAGAAACTAGACACAGTAGACTTGTTAAAGGGAGAAAAACCACCAGGTTATTGCCATAGTCTAGGAGTGAAGTAAGGATCTCAGCCAAGGTCGTGGCAGTGTCAGAGAAAATAAGAGGGTATAAAACCAACAGGCCTTGATGACAAATTCAGTATGTAGGAGTTAGAAGGAGGAAGGAGTCCAGGATTATTTCTCTGTCATAGGCTCAGGTGAGGTATGGAAGTAGAATTTCATGGACTGTAACTTCTTCATACTTTGATTCTGCTTGAAAATGAGTGACTTGAAAATGGAAATACTACTATAGTCAGTTATCATAGGATTTTATACTTAGAGATGTATGAGACCTTGTTCTTAAAGATGAACAGAGATTATCTAGTCACATTTCTCATTTTATAGATGAGAAAACAAATTTGAAGAGTGACTTGTCCAAAGTTGGAAAGGTAGTAAGTGGCAGTCAGGTTTTTTGACTCCAAAGCTGACTTTCTTTTGCTATACCATTCTGTTCTACCACAAATGATCTTTCAAGTCAACAATTCAACAGGCATTTGTTAAGTGTTTACTATATGCCAAGCATTATACCAAATGTTAAGGTTACAAAGAAAGGCAAAAGACCCTCTTGCCCTCAGAAATGTTATATTCTAATGGTAGAGATGAAATGCAAACTACTAAGATTTGCACAGAGTAGATGGCAGGCATTCTGAGAAAGAATGGAGGTGTCTTTTCTCCAGAATGAAGATTATTTTCCTATGGCATAAAATCTCAGAACTGTGAATTGTTTTAAGGGAGAACTTAAGAAGAGCCAATATAAAAAATTTGTTGCTCTGTTGACTTAATGAGGAAAAGGGAGTGATAAAACAATTTGTGGATGTTTCTAGGAAGGTATGAGAACAAGTTCAGAATTACTGAAAAATTTATATGAGTAATATGGATTTAGAATTAAACAGTTGATATACAGGTAATTAAGATGGGATTTATTTAAAGTTGCCTGGAAGATTTGTTTTAGTCTTACAGAAAGTTCTTACCTACCATGTTGAATATCATGTGGAAATTGAGAATTATCTTAAAAACTACTTTAATTCACTGACATTATGACCTCTTATAATTTCCAGTAGATAGTTTTACATGCAGTGTGTATTTGATAACTGCTGTTAGGTAACTGAAATTTTGGATTATATTGTTTTGTCTTGTTATTACGAAATGGTTTTTATATTTAGCATTTACATTTTACATCTAGAATTAAAGATAATTGGATAACCAGAATTAGGGATAATCTAAAATAAGATGAAATTTCAGTGTATCATTGATTACATTGAACAAGCTCACCAATCTCATGTTTTTACACTCAATTATACAAACTAATCTAAATAATTTCACTTTGAAGCTCATCCAAAAGACCCAAGATTAGGTAAAAAAATATGAATATTTTTGTATTAATTTTTTGCACAATGTATATATATTTTCAATTTAATATCAAGGAAAAGACAATCACTAATTCCAAGATTCTCTGAATATAACCTGAGGATTTACCTCAGGCTAAAGATGAGAGTACTCCATGTCAGATGGGTTATTATAAAAGCCATGAATCAGGTATTTTTGGGAGAAAAAAATTGGAATTATGCAAAGTGACTACCATGTCCTCACATTTTGACCCTAAAATTTCATTGCTAGGCCTAAACTTCAAAAAGGCCAGTGCCAAGTCATAGTTAGCCTTTTTTTGTGTGGTAAGAAAGAAGTGGAAGCAAAGAAACTTCCCATCAGTTGAGGAATGGATACCATTATAGTACACGAATGTAGTGCAATTTTTCTATGTTATAAGGCTTGATGAGTATGATGAATACAGAGGAATATGAAAGTCTACATGAACTGATTTAGAGGAAATTGACAGATCTGAGCCTCTGCTGTGGTTATATGGCTTCAGGGTTAGTTAGATTTGCTTAGCAGATGGATCTGAAGTCTTCATCCTACTACCTGCTGCTATGCCTTCTTTCCTGGAGCACAGACCAAGGTGTGGAACTGCTTGTTATCTTAGCCTGTCACCTTTAATGACAATATAATAAATGACAGCTAACACTTATATAAAACTCTTACTCTGTGCCAGACACTGTGGTAAGCTCCTTGTAATTGTTATCTCATCTGGTGCTTGCAACAACCCTGGAAGATAGGTGCTATTATTATGTTCATTATTCAGAAAAGAAAACTGAGGCAAACCAAGATTAAATTTTTCTGGGACATTTAGCTAGTAAGTGGCTAAATCTGCATTTGAACTCAAGTCTTTCAGCCTCTAGGCCCAGAGCTCTATCTGCTGTGTCACCTAGATCCTCTTCGACCCCTCTCAGTCCATACTGGAGGGTGAGGGACAGAGCTTCTACATTAATTTTACTTGTTGTTCGGTTGTGTTTGATTTTTTGTGACCCCATTTGAGGTTTTCTTGGTAAAGAGACTGAAGTATTTTGACATTTCCTTGTTTAGCTCATTTTACATATGGGGAAACTGAGGCAGAGTTAAGTGAATTGCCCAGGGTCACACAGCTAGTAAGTGCATAAGTCTGGATCTGAACTCAGTTCTTCCAGACTCTAGGTCCAGAATGCTATCCTCTGTGCCACCTAGCACCTCCAAGCCCCCTTTTCAGTCCACAGGGAAGTGTGAGGGGCAGAGCCTGTGACAGCTGCTCTTAGTCCCAGCAAAAGGGTCAGGCCTCTTTGTTCTTGGCTCCCTTGTACAATAGGCCTCATTTGAAATGAGTTTAATGTCCTCTTGCTTAAACCCTTTCGGCACTGTTTACTAATATCCTTCTGTCTCTCTATGCTGACCTACACTGAAAGAAAAAGTCACTGTACTTTTTCCTGATTTCTTAATTAAGCCTCTTCCTGTTTCAATGTCCTTGTGGAATGGAATTTTCCAAGGAGGTGTGGGACGGAGAGGTGAAGGGAACCACGATGGTGGAGGTGGAATATATACTTCTTTCTGCTCATTATGTTAGCTTCACTTTCATCAATTCATGCATTCATTTCATCCATTTATCCATTCAATTGCATTCATTCATTCGTTAAAGAATCATTATTCTTTAAATAAAACAAGATTCATCTTAACCATGAACAAAGTTTAAAGTAACATGATGTGGAAAACAGATTATGGAATGAAAAGTTGGACAAGAGGCACTCTTCTAGTCCTACCCAGTTCATTTTTTCTTATTTTAGCCTTATTTCCCTCCTATGTATTTGCCATAGAACACTGGACTTTTGAGTATCAGCTTGTGATTGAAACTATGAAGGAAGTTGTTTTGTTTATTTTTTCTCACAAAGCAAAGGTTCTGCTTCTTAATTGCCAGTCCTAAAATTTGGAATAAATGGTAATCTTACTTGAATACATCAACTTTCAATTCCATACAAATAATAGTTTCATGTCAGTCTTCTATGTTATTAATAACCAATTTAGCCATTGTCTCTTTAAATATCTAATTCTGCTTAGCAAATGATAAATATAGGATATCTAGATAATATAACTCAGCAAAGTTTTCATGCTTATGTGAAAATCATCATTGGGTAAAATAAATTAGATGAATACTTCTACAATAAATTAGCTATCAAAGGTATTAGAGAATGAGCACTCAATGCATTGTACCCCTTTTCTTAGCTTATAAATATCATGAGGGAAAAGAAACATGACATTTCATTTAATTGTGTGAAGCAATATTTAAAAACAACAGGAATGCTTTCAGTTTCAATAATCAGGGTTTATACACTAGAGACATATAGCATTAATATATAAGAAAGCAAATATACATATTTATTTGTTCATTCATTCATTTTTCATATATTATTTATTTAACATTTCTTGAAAGCATATTACCAGGAAAAGTTTCCCTTTCCTTCATGTAGAATTATTCCTATTACCTACTTCAAAACTAATGTAAAATCTAAACTTGAGCATTTTTATTGACAAGATCTCTTGAGACCCTTTTTTCAAGTCATGCTCAGATGTCAGGATTGAAAACATATGTGATTATTTCCTGTGCAATCTGACACTTTTAAAAGATCCTAATTTGAGTATTAAGCCATTATATTGTACTCTGTAGAGCATTCTGGGGTTGTGTGACTCTTTGAGTGTAATGGCAATTGCAAATTGTGACTCCAGATTCGCATTACTACAAGCACCATTGATAATAATCCAGCTTCTTCCTTCCTTATAGAAGCTTTCTGTCAGTGGAAGGTTTTTGCATCATTGTTGAAAAACATAGCAGGAATTCTTTCTCCACTATATATAGAGAGTTTCAGAATATCTTCACAGGTGTAAGAAGAAAACTGGTAGTACAAGCAATAGGTTCATGGAAGACTCAAACAATATTGGTGTCTTACAGAGTATATCCATGTACAGCTATGCAAATGTTATCTATTGAGAATGCATAGGGAAAAGTATTATGTTTATTTCTTAAAAGAAAAAAAAATTGTTCTAATATAGAGAAACATTAACTACTTGTTCCAAACCTGCTCCCTTAAACAATATAAGCTGTGTCATTAAAAATCAGATCTAACTTAAAACAGGAAACTCTCAAACTTTAAACATTTATCCTTTAATTTACTTCAACAGTATAATTCCTGGCACAGAGTAGATGCTTAATAAATGCTTATTGAATGAAGGAATAAAAAAAATCAGGCAGAGAAAGATACAAAGAGAAAAAAAATTAAAGCTATCCTTAAGAAGTTTGCATTTTACATGGAAAATGAAGCATATATACAATTAACTTTTCTTGTTAATTATTTTTCAGTTATGTTTGACTCTTTCTGACCCCCTTTTGGGGTTTTTCTTGGCAAAGATACAGAAGTAATTTCCCAGTTCCTTCTCCAACTCATTTTAAAGATTAAAAACTGAGGCAAAGATTTAAAAAAATGAGGCTTAATTGACTTGCCCAAGGATACAGATCTAGTAAGTACTTGAGGTAGAAATTCAAATTCAAGACTTTCAGATTCCAGATCTTGCAGTCTCTCCATTGCACCACCTAACTTCTCCACAAAAATAAATAAATAAATTCAGGCTAATTTAAAGACTGATTCAGCCCTATCAATGGCAAGGATTAGGGGTGGGGACTGGACAGGTTTCAAGTCAAGAAAGCTTTTTTGAATTGGTAGCACATGAGCTTAAAGAATGATAAGGAATGTAAAAATTAAAGTTGAAATAGTTTATTATAGGCATGGTGGTAGTTTATGTGAAAGAATACACAGAGGTGGCATATAAGATCTGTTTAAAAAAAATTGTTGGCTATCCAATTTCATTAGGTTATAAAGTACGTGAAATGAAATATGAAGCATTCCTAGTAAGGAACATTGATTTAGTTATGTGCAAGTGTTAAATGTTAGAATGAGCAATTTTAATCTTACTAGAGACACTGGATAGAATGTTGGACATGAAGTCAGGAAGACTCATCTTTCTGAGTTCAAATCTGACCTCAGACATTTACTAGCTATATGACCCTGGGAAAGTCATTTAACCTTGTTTGCCTGTGGTGGAGAAGAAAATAGCAAATCATTTCAGAATCATTGCTAAGAAAACCTCAAATGGGGTTACAGAGATTTAGACATGACTGAAAAATGATTGAAAATCCTAACTAATAAACTGATCATGCTCAGGCCATTGTCTCTCGTTTAAATAAACAAGTAATAAAAAGCCCACAGACTTTGGGGAATATGCAGTATACCATTACAGAGTAGCACATCACATTTATATACCATAAGTTTTTCAGGTGTTATGTCCCTCACAGAGACAGAGGGAAATGGAGGGACAAGATCAGAAAATGATCATTGGTTGAGTAAATTTATTTTAAAGTTGAGGATGGAAAGATAAAATCTTTCTACAAAATTCAAGATGGAAAAAATCAACACTATGGTGGCTATTGCTTTGCCACAGTGTAGGGCCAGTTGGAATTGAGTAACATGAATTTTTAGAGTACCAAGTCACCAGGTTCATGTGGTTGACTCTAACTTCATTTACCAGGAAGTGAGTAGGAATGGAGGAGGTAAATGATTACCATAATCATGTGGTTGAGTTTGCAAGGGAGCAATGGAGATATGGCAAGGCTTGTGGTTGTGGCTTGTCCTTAGTTCTTGAAGAGGACCATGATATCAGGAAGATAATGCCATGACTTACAAGTGAATTGGTTTCAAATGATGGACTGCTGTGCAAAATCATCAGCCTCACTTTCTCCTTTGGGACTACCTGGGTTCAGTGGCAAGATATGGATAAGAACACCTGGTTATGTCCCAGGATGTAGTAGAGTGAGATGTTGACCCTTTTAAGTGAATCTCTTTCCGAGTTCTTACTTTGACTGAGGCAAGGCCCATTCGGTGATTAGAGTTGTTTAAGAAGTGAGCCAAGGGCTAGCCCTGTAATAAAATAAAATATTTAATAAAAAGTAATAATTTAATAAAAAGCAAAATAAAGAGGGAGGGGAAGACCATTAGGGTTTCTGCCCTAAAGAAAAACAATTGTAATTTACCTTCACTCTGATCCATCAGGGCCCAAACAAGAAACGTGAAGTGGTGCTTGTGTAGGTTCTTGATGTTAGCCAAACAATGAAGGCCAGAGTGAATTTGGATTCAAGTCATGGTCTATAAGAAAGAAATCTAGCCAGTAAATGCCAATATATCGACGTAGATTTCAGCCTTCAAAATGTACCATCCATCATGCAGAACATCCTCAGATAAGTGCTGAAGAGGAGAGGAGAAAAGAAGACAACACGAAGTTAAGTTCAAGATTGGGCAGGGAGAAAAGTGAAGTTGTAAAAGGGTGACAGACAGAAAAAGTATTACATAGACTATGACTAGGTAAGAAATGAGGCAAAAAAAAAAATGTCCTCTTTACCTAGTTAAAAATAAATAAAAGCCTGGGGGGAGAGGCCCTCAGCGTTTCTGGCCAAAACAGAAACAATTGCTATTTACATTCACTCTATGTCAATCAGGGCCATAACAATTTCCTTGCAGAGTTTGGTCTGGGACCTATTGTTAGCTGATCATTGAGAGCCTGAGTGACTTGGGTTTAAGGCTTGATCCTTAAGAAGAAAAAAAGTTTTCAGCAATCAAAATTTACATTACCACTGGGACCTGTTAAAGACCTTAGCTTTTAAAGGTCAAAGTCTTCCAGTGCATCCAGGGCCATCTCCAGTCATCCTGATCTATATCTGGCTACTGGACCCAGATGGCTCCAGAGATAAAGTGAGGTTCTTGACTTTGTACAGTCCTCCCTCACTTAAATCCAATTCATTTGCATGTCATGGCTTCACCTTCCTGATATCATGATCCTCTTCCAGAAGAAGGACAGACAGCAAAAACAGCAACAATTGCGTAGAGACAAAAAAATTGAAATAAACCACTGGGAGTAGAGTTTATGAGAGGTAACTGATGCGAGGGATGTCACATTGGTAGAAGTTAGGATCAAGCAAGTGATTAGATGGGGGAAGTAGAGAGAACTAAATCAAATCTGCTTCCTTCCCTAAACTAAAACAAAAGCAAAAATGCTATAGTCAATTAAAGAAATCAAATATGGTTGCTCACACCACCCTCGAAAGAAATGACCTTGACCAGATAAGTGTCTTTGCATGTAAAAAATGGAGAACAGATTTATCTGTAAATAGCTATTTCAGATGATGACAAAATAGTTTATGTGCTTTGTATGGCATAGAAATGCATTGTATATAGTAGTTGGTCACTATAGTCTTTCAATTTTTAGTTTGATAATGATATAATAAAAGTAATATAAAATAATACAGCAATAAATTTTGCAGAAAATATTAAGGAAAGCTTAATTTATCAGAGAAAATAAACAACTGTAACACAAGATGAGCAAGTATTGATGAGTTGTAACTTGCATCTTTGGAGGCCATAGACACATTAATGAGTTCACAGTTCTATTTGAGTATCCTTAAATAAGTTAGAAAATACTAAATGATGTGAAGGTCACTAATGTGAGAAAAATATCCCATGATTTCATAATCATTTTGATTAAGACAAAATAATTTAATCATTTGAGTGAAGGAGAGGTAGTCACTATGCCCTTCCCACCCTCACCAACCACCATGACCTATAAAATAGATACTATTCTACTACACACTTGATATGCAAAAATTCCCTAAACACATACTGTGTCTCTTTAAACTAATGTGTTTCCTAACAATGTCATTATAATTAGCATCTGTTATGAGACTACACCTCCACTAAAGTCCTACTCTGATGATTCATCATTAGACAAAGGTGACCTTGGTTTTTTAAAGACTAGGGCAGTGGAACACTAATTCTGGAAGGCCTTATCAAGCTACAACCACCAAAGTGACTTTAGCTCAAGAATCACACCTCATAAATGAGAGTTAGCTAACAAATGACAAGTGGTCACAAAATGATGAATTTTTTTTAAAAACCAAAAATCATTATGGATTGCTAAAAATAAATGTACAAAAGTTACATATAAACTTGTATCTATAGGTCATTAATGCAAATACATAAAAATCAAGTCAAGAAGCATTCATCAAGCAGTTATTCTGTGCCAGATACCATGTGAAACACTGGAGATACAATGAAAGGCAAAAGCACCAAACAAAACAAAAATCTGCTCTCAAGTAGCTCATAGCCTAATATAATGGGGGAGAAAATGTAAACACAGTTGTGCACAAACAAGACATATACAGAAAAATTGGGATAAACCTCAGAGGAAAGGCACCAAGATTAAGAACTAGGAAAGATTTCTTGTAGAAGGTGAGAGACTTTCCTGAAACTTGAAGACAGCCACAGTGTGATAAGGATGGAGGATACTCTTGGCATGAGAGATAGCTGGTGAAAATGCCCAGGATTAGGAGACAGAGTGTCATGGCCAAAGAACTAGGATCTATTCCCTAATAAATAAATGGCAAGTGACAAGTAGTTCTTAAAAAAATGAATTACACAAATTAATAATCATATCAAAGAATGGTCCGAATTAATAATGCTAGGAGAAATGAAAATGAAAATGACTCAGAAGTTTTACCTTATATAAACTCTTTGGCAAATGTAAGTCAAAATTGAATGAGACTGCAGGAGGACAGTTACATTAATCCATTATTGATGGAGCTGTGGATTTATCTAACCCTTTTAACACCTTTCCTCCACTGATCATCTTTAATTTATGCTGCATATATCTTGATGGTATATTGTTGTTTCTGTCTTGTTTCATTCCTTATACTGAGAGTTCTCTGGAAACAGGGGCTTTATTTCACCATTTTTTTAATCTCCAGTGTTTAATACAGTAGCTAGTACATAGTAAGCACTTAATAAATGTTTATTGAGGAATAGACTTTCTGACTAACCCCCCAGTTGTGCACTCATGAACCTCAAAAGTACACTGGAACTATTTCATTATTATTGAGAGACAGTTCTAACACTAATAACTATCTCAAATATATTTTAGCAATAAACTAGAAGTTTGAGTGTGTACAAAGGGAGAGGTGGCATGGGACCCATGATTTAATTCATGGAAGACTCCAGGGAGAGGAAACTCCCTCTCACAATGCAAGTGGGCACCTTCTTCCAATTTATAGACTTAGAGGGTGGCCTATGCCACTGGGAGAATAAATGACTTTTCTAGGACTGCATAGCCAGTATCTGTTAGAAATAGGATTGGAACCCAGCTCTTCCTGGATTCATGGCCAAATGTCTGTTGTGCCACACTACTCCTATAAAGGAGAAATATGAAAATTCTAGTGAAAATGGAACCTAGATACTGTGCCTTTAATGTGTTGCTAAAATAACTAATTCTTGTCAAATTGGTTTTATATCCAATGAATCATATTTTAGAGTTGATTATCAGCATAGGCAGATTCTCAGGCATATATAACATTTTTCATCAAGAAATTAAGAATATAGTGTTCAAGGAGAGGAGCTGAATTCTACTTCTCATTTCATTATTTCTTTCAATAAAATCATTCATTCCTGTTGAATATTTGTTAACCTTTGACACTTTTCTCTCCTTCCTCTCTCATAGTCAATTATCAAGTCCTAATGACTCCACATTTATATGTCTTGCATTTATCTCTCTCTTCTATTCCCAATATGCCTTCTCTTCCCCACATTGATTCTGACTATGAAACAGTTTCCTTACACATCTTTTCCACTTCTACTGCTTTTTATCTTCAGTCCTTCATATCACTCCTTCAATTATTTTTCCACACATCTATATATATATATTTGCTTTGTTCAAAATCTATAGTCTGGTCAAATGTGATCTTCAATTTCCATCTGGCTATGCTGGATTTCATCATAGTCTACAAAATCTCATCATCCTCATAAGAACATATTAACCCTGAAACACAACTCTTCAGTATCCCCCACCCCTGATATCCCAGTGGAATTCTCCTACAGGATCCTTCATTTTAAAGAGGAGTGTGGCAGCTTTGTCAAAACTCCTTATCTGACTGTCCTCCTGGATTTCATAATGCCTCCCATTTTGGTATCTTACCCCCTTCTTCTCCCTCTCTCTCTTCTCCTTTCAGTTTCTTTTTATGTGTGAGCTCCTTGAGGGTAGGGGCTGTCTTTTGGAATTCTTTCTATTTCCAGTGCTTAGTACAATGTCTGGAATAAGTAGTCAATGTATGGTGTATCCATTTGTGTCTGGTGATACCAATATGAACTCAAGAAGCTCCACCACAGGTCAGGTACACTTTTAAATAAATGTTTATTAACCAGTGATTTCTGAACATTCAGCATAGTACTCTGTGTCTTCACTTTTGTTTAGTCTATTTCTTATGCCTCAAACGTACTGTTGTCTCTTAATTACCTTTAGAATTCCTGTGGTACTTCCACCTTACAGTCTTTCTTTGTATATGTTTAGTAAGGATTTGTTTTTAACTCTCATGGTATTGTTTATAGAATTGTCATTTTGTTCAACAATTAGAATCATTAGCTGATACATCCAGAGCTAAAAGAATCCTCAGAAAACATAGGAAACTGGGTTAGTGGATTAAAATGATTATTTAATGTCACTAATACAGTAATCTACAGAAAGAGAATTTGAACTAACTTCCCCTCACTAAAAAGAAAGTGTTCTTCCTTTGTTCTATGTTGTCTCATTGTTATATAACATTTGTTACCATCAGGGTTAATATTATAATTATCGATATCAATGTCTTATCTTCTTACGAAATTCTAAGGTCCATGAGGGCAGAGACTATGTTTCCACTAGATTGGAATCTCCACTAAAGATCAGTACACTTGTCCCTTAATTTTAGTATTGTGTTAAATGAATTAATGAATAATGTATAGATTTTTCATCTCTGCTGAAAGTAAGGTAAAATACCATATTTTTTGTTTCCTGAGAACTTTAGAAATCTTGTCTTGTGACATCTATTTTTATTTATTAGCACTTTAAAGGGTTTTAGAAAGCATAAGAAATAGAAGCAACTTTAAAGTACCAGAGAATGAATATGGAATAAATTTAAAAAAAAATCTAAGTCTGGAAGTCTTTAACTAAGATGGTGTTTTAATAAAACTGTCAATGTTCCTTTTTCTTTCACAGAGCAAATTTAAAAGATTTAAATTTAATTTCATCATCATATTTTAATAACTAGTTATGTGGTCTTGGGGAGCAACAGTATATACTCCTTTCACAAAGACAAAACTCAGCCCCTTTTCAACTTAGTAGATGGTCTACAAGACTTTTTGTGGCTAACCTAGTACTTGAATTTAAGCCTTCCTACTTAAGACAGTGAGTTCCTCAAGGACAGAGTCTATGTTTTATCTTTCTCTGTATTTCTAGTACTTAGTAAAATGCCTGACATATGGTTGCTGTTTGCCCTTCATGTTCAAAGAGGACCCAAATGACCTCACAATGTCGTAGTCAATATGTGGTATATCCAGTTGTGCCTGATGATATCCGTATGAGTTCAGGAGGATCTACCACAGGTCAAATACAAATAGTCCACATGACTATTTGGGAAGGATTCTCGAAATTTGCTCATCTAACATTTCTTTGTAGCTACTACAGTTCTCATAGAGCACAGTGCCTTCTTTGATGTGGGCACACCATGGTTAATGATCTTTTGTGAGTGTCTCTCATGTTTCATAATCAATAAAAAATGTTTTTCATAGAGACCCTGAGAATGTCCTTATATTATTTCTTCTGACCACCTTATGAGAGCTTGCCTTGTGCGAGTTCTCTTTAAAATAATCTTTTAGCCAATCATACAATTGGCATATAAATACATGGACAGCAGAGTTATGCTCTCTGCAGTAGAGTTTAAATACTTGGCAGTTCAGCTCCAGGAGGAATCTCAGTGGCTGGTACCTTATCTTGTCAGATGAGCTTCAGAATATTTCTAAAACTATTCAAATGGAAACAGGTCAATTTTCTGGCATGGCACTGGTAGACTGTCTCAGTATCACAGCATACAACAATGAGGTCAGTCCAAAGGCTCAGCAGACCTTCAACTTGGTAAACAACTTAACATTGTTTTTTTTTTTTTCCCATACAGTCTTTCAGTCTCCCAAAAATGGACTAACCCTGAATATACATGCATTAATATCATCATCTATGTGTACATCCCTAGACAGTATACTGCCAAGGTAAGGTGTGTTTCCTTATCCACTTCGTTAAAAATGTCTTCATTAGCTGTAACCAGTTGTTCAATATGTGGGTAGTACAATGCTGACTGGTAGAGAATCACTGTTTAATGGTGTTGTTAGGAGAAAATTAGAACAAGGGGCAGAGAACCAATCAATACATACCTTGCTGTATCTCAGCCTCTGTGACTTCATTATGTTGACAATAATATGTAAACAAAGAGTCACAAACCACCCCTCCTCAAATAATGTGTGGGTATACATATGTAGACACACATTAAACACACACACACACACACACACATACACGCTCACACACACATATGTGTCTAATGGTAACCATCTCTAGGGCAGAGTGGGGTGGAGGGAGGAGGGAAGAAAACAGTTATGTGAGAAGAACAGAAAATTGTACATTATAGATTTGCAGTTCTATGTACAATCATATCTTCTTTTTCTATTCTATTTTATGAAAATGCTTCTTTCACTTCTTAAATTCCTAATGAATCATTTCTTTAAAGGATCTTGTTGGCAATGACTAGGAGACAATCTCTCCTTGTGATTGTCATAAGACAACCTATTTCCTATATATATATACATATATACATGCACACACACACACACACACACACACACACATATAATGAAGGCATCCCTGTTTCCATATAATCTGAAAGGTTTCAGTCAGCTTTTGTATGAGCAGTGGACCCCCTGCCTTGTAGATCTCCATTGGAATGAAATCAGCACCAGTCCTTTGTCACATGAGAGGAGACTAATGATATTCAAAACTTCTTCTCCAGCTGGAAAATTGATTTCAACCTCAGGTTAAGGGCCACTAGTTTAAGAATGAGTTGTTGATCTATTGGGAACACTGGAAGTATTCAGCCCATCTCTCCAAAATCACGTTCTGATCTGCAGACTCACAATGCACTTTCTGGATCCATTTCTCTCAAGGACTTTCTGCCATGTCTCCCTGATAGTCGGTTCCTACTCCAGCATTAATGTCACCCAGAATTATGAGCTTGTCTTCTTTTGATACATTGGTGATGGGAGTCTCCAGGTCTTGATCAGACAGTGGGATTCCACCTTGCCTCAATAAACAGGCCAGAGTTAAGCAAAACAGATAATTTTTGGGGTACCTTTTCTAGCCTCTTCTTTATGGCAGGGGATGAGCACTGTGGTCTTTAAGAAGATTACTCAAGGGAGGTAGAGTAAAGGCAAGGACTCCCCTGAGCTCTCCCTTACACCTATTCATATACCTTTAAATAACAACTTTAAATAAATCCTACAGCAGCAAAACCCACAAAAGGGTGAAGTGAGAGAATTTTGCAGTCCAAGACACCTTAGAACATTGGTAGAAACAGTCTATTACACAAGGATGAAAGAGAAGCACAAGCCAGCGCAGGTAGCACCAGTGCAGAACAGGCTCCAGAATACCAAGAGTAGGCCTAGTGGTGACTGAATCGATGCTAGCAGAGGCAGTTTCCAGACCTCTCAGCCCACAGACAGTAAGGGGATTGGATAACAGATTAAAAGGATATATACAAGGCTCCCTTTCCTGTACCAGTGATGGCACTCTGTTTCATTGCTTATACTTGGATGTGGCTTCCAGTCCTGGGTCTTAGTGCCAGTACAAGAAGAACATTTAGCGCAAGGGAGCAAGGACCTTGGTCATAATTCCAGAGTTGAGAAAGATGCTTGTGGTCACTCACAAATCAGTACACAGTATAGGAGAGTAGTAAACACACCTCATCCTAGACCAAGAGTGTTGGAACTTCTCCTCGAGGCCACATGTGACCCTCTATGTTCTCAACTGCAGTCCATGAACTGAATCCAAACTTGCCAGAACAAATCCCCTTAATAAAAGTATTTGTTCTGCAAAACTTGGGCTGAGTCAAAAAAGTCATATTCATGGACCTAGAAGGTCACATGTGATCTCAAAGCCACAGGTTCCTCAAGCTTGCCCTAGCTCATACTATTTTGAAGAGCCCAGAATTCATAGGTCCCCAGAATTACCTCTGAAAACAGCTGCACAAAAACTGAAACTTGGAACAATGCCCTCTCCACTTGGGAAGAAGAACCCCACTCTATCATAGAGTTAAAAGTCAAGAAATAGAGTAGAAAATGAGCAAATAAGAGAAAAAAATTTGGATAGCAATTTGAAAGTATGTCCAAACTATACATACCCTTTGGCCAAGCAATACTATTATCACCTCAGCATTTCAAAGAGATAAACCACATAAAGAAAAAGGACCTATTTGAAGAAAAAAATTCATAGTAGCTCTTTTAGTGGTGGCAACAAATTGGCCATTGAGGGGATGTTCATCAATGAGGGAGTAGCTGAAAACATTGTTTTATATAATTATGATGAAGTACTATTATGTGTTAAGAAATAATGAATAGGACAGTGTCAGAAAAAAACAAAACACCAAAAGACTTACATGAACTGATACAAAATGAAATGAGCAGGAACCAGGAGACCATTGTACACAGTAACAGTAATAATGTATGATGATCTACTACAAATAACTTAGCTATTCTAAAAACAGAGTGATTCAAGACAATTCTATAGGACTTAAGATGAAAGGCGCTGTCCATCTCCAGAGAAAGATCTGTTAAACCCTGAATGCAAATCAAAGACAATTTTTCTTTACTTTCTTTATTTTTCTCATTTAAAAAAAAAATCTGTGTTTTCTTTTAAATGACTTCACTGAAAATGTGTTTTGCATTACTATACATGTGTAACCTATATCAAATTGGTTGCCTCCTCAATGGTGGTGAAAGGAAGGGAAGAAGAGACTTTAGAATTCAAAATTTGAAAAAAAAATGTTAAAATTGTTTTTAAATATAATTGGGAAAATATAAAATAATATTTGAAGAGAGAAAGCTGCTCAAATACTCAGAAGGCTGCCAACTCCCTCTGCTACTTCAATCCAGTGAGAAAATGATCTTATAGCCTTGGTCACCTATGTGCAGAGTTGTGATTATAGTTCTCAAAGTACCTGTACCTGCTGTTTTGTCACTAGTCCACAACCAGCAGACTTCAACGTAGGTAAACTAGTAAGATATTAAAATAGTTGAATTTGTAAAATAATAAAATGAGAAAATATGTAAACTATTGTAATTATTGTTAAATTGTAAAATCTTTGAATAGAAAAATAATGAAATACTAAAATCATATTTATAATGCCTTTTGACGCATATAAAATGGATTTAAGTGAAGCAGAGTAGTGGGAATTCATTAACTCTTTTCTGGGTCCAATGTTGAAAGCACGGTGGCAAAACAAAAGTGAAAATGACTAAAGATAGCTCTGGATGCAGTGAGTGAACTTTGCCTCTCCAGTGTCTGACCAAGTTCTAAGCATTCCACAGTACCTGCTTCCACTACCCTCATGGACCATTGAAGCAAAATATTCACAGTTATCTATTCTACAGGGGAAGTCTTCATATGCTCGAGGTAGGAACACTACCTTCCCCCCACCCCACTCCCATTCACTAATGGTTCTCAGGCTCATCAGTTACCCTCAACCTGGTTTAGCTTATCTATCAATATGGTTTTTGAGCTGTGGCTACTGCTCAGTCTACAGCTTCTTGGTACCACAGGTGAGAGTTGGAAGGTGGAAACCAAAGGTGGCAAAGAAGTCCTATAAAAGGGGCAGTCAGCCTTCATTCCAGAGGTAGTTATCCTCCTTCTGATGCAGAGTAGGTGCTTAATAAATCTTTATTGGCTGATATGCTGTTTAATACATTCTGTTCTTCAGGAAGCAGCAATACTACATCTTCCCAGTACCATTTTGGGAGGACATGGCAGCTCTTATATGCGATTGATATGGTCTTTGAAAATAAATGGTCAGAAACAGAGTCAAAATAAAACAGCAGTAGGAAGCATTGTGGTGAGCTCCAGTTCCTAAATCTCACCAAACAGATCTAGAAAATCCACCAAAGTCCGAAGTTTGGAATTCTGGCATAGGAAGATAATTAGGGAGGTCTGTAGATACTGGGTTTGGGTCAGTCCAGGAGCATGCAGTATGCTGAGCTGCACTCTGTAGAGATGAGAAAGAGGTTTCCATAAGGACAAGAAGAAATCTCAGGCTCATACCAAGTCACTCTAGACACATATCAGGGCACTGCAATGGGACAGATTTGAACTAGTGCCTTTGTTACTTACTACCTTGTTAGGGTCACAGATCCAGGGCAGAGGAAGAAGGGTACCTGCTTACAGTTTTGGCTTTTCTCAAATAGAGAGGTCCTCAGTTGTGTATGGAGAAAAGGGGAAGTTCAGAAACCATTAGTGACAGTAGTGTGGTTCAGAACCTTGGCAAAAAGCAGAGCCTAACTTCCAGCATCTAGTCTGAAGAGGAACAATCAATAGTTAGCACTTCCAGACCAAAGGGCAGCCTGATCCAGAAGAGTTTTAAAGTTGGCTGATGAGAAAGAGTCCAGCAGAAGTTTATTCTTGTACAGAATGCAAGTAGCCAGAGAAATAATGCAAGTATATATAAAAAAGACACAGACAGAATCACGCGTGATTTAGAAACTACCACCTTAGAGGAACAGAGAACTTAGAATATAATATTACAGAAGGCAAAGGATATGAATTTAGAGTCAAGAATAACTTACTTAGAAAAACTGAGCATAATGTTACGGGAGAAAAAATGCACCTTTAAAGAAATAGAATTCTAAGTATTTTCTATGAAAGGAACAGAACTATGGAGAAACTCTGAAGTACAAACATAGAAGTTAAGAACACAAATGCTAAACATGAATGAATGATGAGAAAGGACTAAAAAAACATAAAATGTTGTGTTCAAAGATGGGGAGGCGATAAATATATGTCCATCTGAGCCCTTTCGCAATCAGTGTCCATAGAGGGTGTTCAATTAGGCAGAGACTGGGAGTGTTACTATTGAGTTTTAATAATCTTAAAAAATTACAGAAAGGAAGAAGAAAAATATACTAGGAGGAGGGGAGGAGGGAAAGAATGTTTATGGAAAATCATCTCACGCAGTGAGGGTACACAAATACATGTCTGTACAAAGAAGGAGGAAGGGAGAAGCAGCTGAAAGTTGAATCTCACTCTCATATTGACCTGGTGGAAAGAAGAAAGAATACACACACGCGCGCGCACACACACACACACACACACACACACAGTAGGGTACAGAAATATGTTTCATTCAACAAGGAAATAGGAAGGATGCAATAGAATGGAGAGGCAGGATTTGAGGGAGAGTATATTAAAGGAGGGATAATTCTTAAACAAAATAAATTCTAATGATATGCAAAATATCTATAGGTCTTTTCCAGGTGGAAAAAAATGGAACTCTGTAGGCTGCTCACAAGATATGAAAAGGATGAATAAGTTGTGTTATATAAATAAACGAAATATTGTTGTGTTGAACTCTTCTCTGTTTAATGATCAACTAGAATTCCAGAAAAGTAGTGAGGAAACATACTATGTACTTCCTGATAGGGACGTGAAAGACACAGAAAACAGGATAGGACAGGTATTTTCTGTACAAGTTGAAAGAGGAAATTTGTTTTGATTGCCCATGTATGTTTGTAATAGGTTTTATCTTTCTTTACTCTCAACTGGGGCATGAATCAAGATGAGAAGGTGAATCTAGAATGATTAAAACAAACAACTAAATTATATTTTAAATTAAAAAATATTGGGATAAGTTCATGGCAGCAATATTAAAAGAAAATCACCTTTTTATTTTTCCTTTTGCTTTGGAACTGCGAATTATTGGTGTTGAGTGACTCCTCCTATGAAAAGTCTTATCCTGATAACTAATTGGTATATAATCTTAGAAGACAATGGGCCCTGAGAAGTTAATTGACTTACAAATGCCTGCACAGGTTAGAAGTTGGACTTGAAGCTACACCTTAATGATTCAAGGTTAGCCCTCCCTTTACCATACTGCTCTTTTCCTCCCTGTGCTATTTGGTGCTTCATATTCATTAAAAAGAAATATAGATTTTTATTCCTTATTTAAATAAACACACAATCAACTTTGTTGCTATGAAATAAGCTTGAAAGTTAAATGTGAATTTCCAACATTTTTGCTGTAATAGTTTTTTTCATGATGACATGAAACTACTTTAAGCTTTTACAAATGTCTGCATAGAATGTTTGTGTGTGCATATACACATTTACTTTGAGACGTGTAAGAATACTTATATATGTATACATGTGCACATATATGTATAAGATTTTAAACAAATGTGGAAATAAGCTTATTGTCTGTTCTGTCTTTTATTCATGTTAAATTATTTTGTAATTGCCCTATGTGACTTAAGGACAATATATCTATTGCGTATTTTTTCTGGGACACAAATATATATATGTACGTGCATATATATACATATATATGTATATATATACATATTTACATATATGTATATACACTAAACTTCTTCAAACTTAAGATATTCTTTCCTGGAGATTAATCCTATTAAATGTTTATGAGTCAAGTCTTTATTTGATTTGAACTATGGATAATACCTTGGTCAGTATCTTTGCATTTCAATGTGCTAATGAAATCAACCTCAGAGATGAAATTTAATAGAGTTTTTTTCTGTTTTTAATAATTCCTTAATAATAAATGTCTAGCACAAGTGCAGTAATTAACTATATTTTGAAAGCTAGAGCTCATATATTAAGAAGAGTTCAAAATTATTTTTCAAGTAGTTTGCAAAGTAACTACTACAATCTATTATTTCCCAATGGTTTCATCCTTTAAAGTTATTAATAATTTTATTTTACTGTATCATAGACATTTATCCCAGATTGATCTGAGCAAATGATGTTTTTCTAAGTAAAGTTTTCTCTCTTCTTTTGCCATAACTTATTTTTTTTATCTCTTGTTATACTATTTCACATTTCCCTCTTTAATTCTATTTATTATTTCTTATACTTTCTCCTTTTACAAATGGTATTATCTAGTGATTTTATTCCATCCATCATAATATTGGACCTGATGATAATCAGCTTTTTTGGTTGTAAAAGTTAAGTTGTTTTTATATGTTCCATTTATAATATAAATGTGCAGTGAATTTTCATCTCCTTTTCATTTCTCATTCTGTTTTTCTACTTGGTTTTAATTATGTTGTTTATCCAGATAACAAAAGGAACATTTCTTTATTAGTACATGTCATGGTACAGTCAACTTTCAATTACATGAAAAGGGAGAGGATCTTAGGTTCATTTTTATGTTAATATTTGATTTCAAATTGTATCATCATATGATTGAGTAGTGCTGAGTGAAATAAATAACTTCTAATCTTAGGATCCCAGTCTTATAGCTGGAAAGCAACTCAGAAATCATGTAGTCCATTCACTTCATTTTAATGATGAGGCAACTTCAGGCCCACAAATTTGTCCAAGGTCACCCAACAGGTTATAGAACTAGGACCTCTGAATCCAATTCCATCCCTTTTTCTGTTATAAAATTGCTAAACTGGGCCACTTTAGGAGAAGTTATGGTGATAATTAACTTGGAGGAAAGGATCTCAGAACTCCAGAAAAGTAATTTCTAATAAGGATCATTGAGAGGCGAATATATTATATTAACAAATAATATCTGTACAATGCATTCGCACTTACGTACTATTTTCTCATAATAAATCTATGAGGGATATTATGGATATAAAACTATCCCTATTTAATAGATACCAAATCTATAGTTTCAGAGAGGCAAAGGTGACATGATAGTGTTGCCAGGACAGGAGCAATAGCCAGGCCTTCTGATTTTTAAGAAATAATTTCAAATAAGGTACTGTGTACATTCCACAATTCTATGCTTTTTCCACACCATACCATTTATAACCATACTTAGATGTGCATCTTCCAAATCTCCTGCACTATTTTACAACTTGTTTTTCACAAAGAGTTGTTGACTAAAATTTAAATTACTTTTTTATATGTCCTATTCAAGTAGCCAATTCAAGAAAATCGATACAATTCAATATGTTTCTTAACTAAAATGGGAGATGTGAGAACAGTAAGCTAAAACGCGTCAATTTCATCTTCCTCGAGTCTGGGAGAAATTCAGGCCCTTAGTTTTTCAAAGGATATTTTTAGAAATAGATGTTACTTGACCAACACAGCTGAAGAAGTTGGGATTAAGAAATATTTTCCTTTTTGAACAAAGGGAAGTAGATCACTCTCTCCATAGAGAAAGTGTGTATGCCAAGACTGATGTAGGGTTCAAAATTCCTCCTACTCTTTTCATATAAAAACAAACCACAAGGAGTAGAATTAATATATAAAGTGAAATAACCTGTATATATCAAACTTATGAAGACTGGATGGAGAATTAGTTCAATATCCCATGAAGTACATTGTAGCACTAGCTTTCAGCCATGAACGTACTTACCCTCAGAATGTCAGTTTTGTGACCTAGAATTGGGAGGATTTGCTGAGGGTGTTTTATGTGGCACAGTGCATACCTAGTTTTATTCCCACAATAATAACGGACTCATTTTGTGGTCTTTTCAAAAATCACATCCTTTATTTCAGTTTCTCTCTCACCCAAAATGAGGTCAGTAAAATCTGTTCCTGTGCTGTATCAGTGAAATACAAAGATCCAGATTTGCAAAGAATGGGTTACTTCATAAGTAAAGGAAATCAGGGATGTATTTTTGGCATCTTCAATTATAGCTATAAATCACTTTTTCTGTCTAGAATTAAAAAAAATATCAACCTTACCTACTAATTAAGCATATAGATGGAAATGTGCACCTAAAGAACTGAAATTAATATGCTGTTATTTAGGAAAATTTCAGTGTTCTTTATCCTTTTGTAATATACGAATTTCCCCAAAGATTCCCCCAAGTTGTTCTCATTACCCCATTTCTTCATGTACAGTTTGTATTTCCTTACCTACTTTATTAATCTCCCACCCAAGCAGATGATAGACTCCTTGTGATGGTGGAGACTTGTCATTTTTGCATTTGCAATCCTTGCATCTAGCACAGTGTCATATTCATAGCATGTTTTTAATAAGTGATATTTGAATAAAATAAAATTGAATAGCCTAGAGTTACTACTACAGCTATAATCAATGGAGTTCTGCAGTATTTTATATCAGAAAATGTTCATGATGCTTATCGCACTTAGTTCAGTCTTTGAAAGAACTCCTGTCTATATAGATGTGAGGAAAAGGGAAGAATCTAAGTAGATTACCAGCATTAAATTATACTTATTAACTGCCTGTGGCATTGGGCTATAGCTCCCAGCATCACATCCATTTGCAGGTGGGCAGTTAATACATTGCATGTCATCCTGACTTCTTGCATTCATATTGATAATGCCTCTTTTTTGAGCTTTAGTTCACTGCACCCTTACCTGCTGCTGTTGGCTTTTCCTTTTTCCCATTTGGAGAATATAAGCTTGTTTAGCATTTCCTTCAAGGAGCCTTTCTTAGAGTGCTGCCACAGGCTGTAACACTACTCTGGAGAATAGCGAAAACTGAATACATTTGAAGAAAATAAAAATCAGGCTGCCTGCTTTTTTTATTGCTCTTTGATCAGTGTTACTTAAGGGACTTGTTCACTTATCCTTTTCTTTTATTGTCAGTGTCTTAACCTAGCAACTTTCCCCTGAAACTGAGGAGAAAAAGATATACTGAAGTGATGTTTGTGAGGGAAATGTTCATTGTACCTACTCTCTACATGGAGTTTTTCTTTTGTTACTAAATCTTTCCTTTATCAACACTTGAAATGAGCTCTAAATCCTGCCTAGCTTTCAGGAGCAGAGATATTCCATATGAACAGCAATAGTACTCCATTGGGTGGCTAGGAATTTCCATAGTTATATGCCATGTTTCTTTCTTTTTCTCCACCCCTCATTCCCTCTTTTTCTCCTTCCTCCCCTCCTTCTTCCTTGCTTTCTTCCTTCATTCTTTCTAAATTACACTGAACTAAGGACAGATGATTCCTTCTCCTCAATTTTTGTAGCAATTTGTTTTGTACTTTTTAGAATCACAGAATTTCAGCATTAGAAAGGATTTTAGTGTCTATTTGGAAGAACCCATACCATTTTCTGCCTCTTTCAGAATACACACATGGATGACCAAAACTGATCATTTTTTTTCTTGAAATCTTCCATTGAAGGGGATCCCACTATTTCCAAATGGCACCCATTCCATATTTTAGTACCTCCACTTATGTGGAAGTATTTTTTCTCATTAATAAGCCTAAAATTGCCTCTTTGCAGATTCTATCAATTGTTCCTATTTCTGGGACCAAACAGGACAAATCTAAGCCTTCTGTCCAACATGGCAGACATTCAAATATATTGTCAAATACAATAGTTCTTTGCCAAGTTAAATATCTCCAGCACCTTCAGTTGATCCTCTTTTGATGTAAATACAAACCCCTCCATTCTTGCTGTCCTCTTATAAATAATTTACAAGGTTGTTTATGTCCTTCATAAAATGTGACCATGATTGTGGTTAAACAATTTAATGACCTAGACTGAACACATATATTCTTTAATTTTGTTTGCCACATATCTTCCCAGTTAGATTGGAATCAATCTAACATCGAAATGACCTACCTTCTTTTCAGGATCCCTTGATTGGGGCCTTTCATTTTGCCTTTTCTTAATGCTTTTGGGTCCCTGGATATCAGCCATTGACTCTAAAGTTTTCTATTTTTTTTTAATATGTAGAGTGGACCTAAAATCTCAGTGTACTTTTAAGCTTATGAATATTTAAACATTTTTTTTTAATTTTAAAGACTTAAAGTTATTAAAAATTTGTTTCACATAAAAAGTTATAAGCTTCAGGAAATTAACCTTTAAAAGCTTAAAACTACACTAAGCCTTTTGGGACGCCTTGTGTTAGTTGCTTCTCCTTCACTTTGCCTGGAGTGCATAAATATGCTCTCTGCCCTATTCTAATTAAACCAACTTTACTTTGATTGTATATTTCTCACGTTAAGAAAGAGTACTACTCAACCTACTGTAATCTGGTCTGTGATTCACACTCCTCTACCAAAACTTTTTTGAAATATTACCTCTTCATTTCTAAATTCATAGGTTCCTTCTTTGTCTTCATCTTCTGTGGCATTTCTGTATTAGTTTATATTGCTTCAATCAATAAACCCTGAATGCTTCTGCTTCAGGGTATATGCTATGCATTAGGCATACATGTACAAAAGTTAGAACCTGTTCATAATATGGAGGAAAACAGATTATTTCTTCCTGTCTGCCTTTACAACCCTGTGCAGGGTGGAAACTGACAGATAAGAAAAGGAAAGAATCCTTTTCCTCCATTGTAGAAATTTATTGCCTTATAAATTAATTGGAGATTAAAAATTGCACCTGAAATGTAATATATTTACTATTAATTTCCATAATTTGGTAACTGTTAAAATATTGTAGTGTATTCTTGTAAGTTTGCAGCTAAGATTAAGATTAAGAAAAAATAGCACACATCTCTCTCTCCTTCCTGGTAGACAATAGATGCATAATTCAAGTAGAATATTTTGCTTACTGGAGAACAATGTTTTTGCAAGCTCTAATAGAGATTAAAAAAGCTAAAATATTACAGTTCATTGGTATTATGTTATAAAATGCTAATTTGTGAAAGAAAAATTCAATGGAGTGAAAAGAAATTCTATAGATATTTTGGGATATGATTGGGAAATAAAAATGAAAGGAATTAAGAAAGTAAGAGAAGTGTTAGGTCAAAGTATTGAAAGGAACAAGAAAGGGACTGTTTAGAAGTGCTTTAATCACAATCCACAGGAGGGATATAAAAAGAAAGGAAAAGAAAATGGATTAAGCAAGTAGGTATGAGCAGAGCAGGGGTATAAAGTTAAAGAAAGTTGGAGTCCACAATGACATTGTGAAGAGTTTAAATAAATGGTTTAGAGTTTTGGAAGGAAAGTTTTGAGGGAAATTTTTGATCTCATTGAATTAAGAAGACTATGATGAACTTTATGTGGTCTTCTTCATGATGTAAAAAATATAGAAATAGATGTTCAGCATGTAATTATTTGAGGATGGCATACTAAAATTCTGTCCTTCCATCACCATTAAAAGATTGTTTCCCAGTAGTTAGAGTCTCACAGGTTCCAAAATGGGGGTGATGAGAATGTGATACTGCCATCATGAATCTTTGCAATTGAGCTAACTGAAATCAGTGGTCTCTAAAATTTAAAGTAATTGTCACTATTGACCTTTGGGAAAATTGAGGTGTTTGGCTTTTACCTTTAATGACTGTCAATCCACATCTGATTTGGTTGAAGTTTATTTTGAAATTAAATTACAATGAACTCTCATTTAAAGGGAGATGTGATCTCTTATGGTAATCATGGTAAATCAGAACTTAATGCAAAATACATTTGATATTTGTCAGTAAGATCATATGCTTGGAAACTGTATTGATCAGGAAAACCTCTTAGCTCTGTGACCTTAAGCAAATTTTGTCACCCGTTGCCTCAGTTTCCTTATTTATAAAATAGAATAATGATAGCACCTACCTTCTAAGGTTGCTGTGAGGAAAAAAAAGTGAGATAATAATTGTACATTATCTAGCAATGTACCTAGAACATAGTAAGCACTATAGAAATGTTAATTATTGTAAAAAAATCAAAGGTAAGTACTCTACATTCTATTTGAACACAGTTGGTATATGCTAAATTGATAGACAGTGAATTACTATATAATAGGATTCAGAAATACATTTAAATGAATTGCTATAAATTTTGTGTTACGTTTTGGTTTTATTCAGTCACGACCAACTCTTCATGATTCCATTTGAAGTTTTCTTGGCAAGGATACTGAAATGATTTGCCATTTTCTTCTTCAGTTTATTTTACAAACGAGAGAACATGTGAATAGGACTAAGTCTTTGCACAGGGTCATGTAGTTAGTAAGTATCTGGGGTCAGATTTGAACTTAAGAAGATGAATCTTCCTGACTCTAGACCCACCATTTTATTCACTGCACCACTCAGCTGCTATCGCATGTTACAAACTTATAATATTATCTATTTTATTATTAGGCTCCTAATTATTCTTGTATCATGAATTTTTAGAATCTATTGTATAAGAAATGCTGTAAATTTAAAAATAACTCAAAGGCGATATAATTACATACTTAGAATAGTAATTTCCCTTTTTCTTTGGATGCTATTAGATTATAAAATGAGCTGTTAAAGAATGAAATCAAAATGTTTGAAAACTGTTAAATTTTTTTAATTGGATATATATTTTCTTTGAAATGGATAATAATAATAATAATAATAATAATAAAAATAATAATGATATACTGTTTTGAGGGAAAGTAGCAAAGGCTGCTTAAGTTGGCCTTATCTTAGAGGATCCTTGGGACTTTCTATTCAGATAATCGACTCTGCAGACAGCATGTCAAAAATTTCTACAGTAATGAAGCTTGCAAAACTAGGACCTTTCCAGTTAAATTGGAGGGCACTTACAAGTTTGCTTAAAGAGTGAGTTTTGTATGATAGATTATTTTGCCCTTGTTTATTAAAATTATGAAATGTACCTGGAATAATATGTATTCAAGTTATATTTTGAACCAATTTAGGAACAGTAGACCTTAGATTCAAAGATTTCATTTTTACCCTAGCAGTTAATAGGTAATAAAGATTTAGTTTATTCCAGAGATTTATTGTGGTCAGCAATTTTCAGTAGTTTTGAATGAATTATCATTACTGAGTGCATGTGTGAAAATTCAGAATATGATTATTCTTAATTTATAAATGAATAATAAGTAAGATATGTTCATTGTTAGCTGTTTCTATTTGAGATAAAATTTCTTATGATAGCAATATGGAATTGCTCTGCATTTTTATTTCAGGTATGACTGTTTGAATTATCATTAAGCAACTAGTTCACCATTCAAAGAGAGTGCCATGTGTAGCCTAAAGGGAGTGTGGTCTGAGAACTGTTATAGGTGGGTGTCTTTGTGTGGAAAAGTTAAGGAGATGACCTAGAATAGGCAAACGAAGATCCTCTTGACTTACTTTCATTATATGCAACTTTCTTTCTGAACAAAAGGGGGATAGAATTTTTTTAATTCAATAGAATAGTAAACTTTGTGAAAATAGGTTAGACTGTTTTCTCTAAGAACTAGAATATATGTGTATAAGTAGGTATACTATACATACATATATAGACACATACATATATACATACACAAATGCGCATGTACACAGGTATGTGTCTATGTATGTATATGTATAGAAACATATATATGTACATACACACATACCTACATATATGTGGGTATCTATTTATCTATCACTCTATCTATCTATACTTGATTTCAAATGTTGTCTTTTCTAATGGGATATACAGGCCTTTAGTGTGTTTTATTAATAAGTTCACAAAATTGAAATAAGAATTTTTCATGTTAAGCTGCTTTAATACTTGTAAAGAAAATTTAAATTATATGTTTTCCTCCTTTGAAGTCTCTATCTGATAACCAGATTTAGAAGATTGCATTAAATTTTATTGAGTCTTGTTATTGGCATATTTTAGTTATGCTAAATGAGGAATATTTGCAAGTTAGTTGAAGGCAGAGAAAAAGATCTACTAGGAGAAATCACTTTCAGAATTGCCCTGAGAACAAGACACTGCCATTCATTCAGCAAGTAGCAGAGTTGGCTGCTTTAATTTAAGTCTGCCTAGAGGCAGCATTTAAACTTGCTATGCCTGTGCTGCAGTAGTGCATACCTTTGGACAACTGTGGAAACTTCAGGGATTCCTTACTGCCACTGCAATGCCCATCCATCATATTGTTTATGTATCTTCCCTGCTAGAAGCAATTTTGCTGCCCTCAGATCTTCTTATCTACAAATGCCAGGCCTATTCCTCTTCATCTGACCTGAGTCTGCCTGGGCAGCCTTGCAGTAGAAGCTGCAGCTTTTGGTAATCTCATTTACATGGTTCAGTTTTCCTTTCTTCCCTCCTCCACTTGGGATCTCTTGCCTTTGTCTGCCCACTGGTCACAGCTCTGGAAAGTTCCCAGGCCCTTGAACAGGTCTCCTGGACTGCGTCTGGAATCCCTCCCAACTCATGGACTTTAGGTATCCAAGACCTGACGACTTGTGATACCCCTTTTGTTATTGCCTGAGGTTTATCCAGACCACTCTGCGGGTCACAGGAATCATAGGGGGATGGTGGCTAACATGATTGGGGATTAGAAAGCTCTGGGAATAACCTAGGTAGTAAAAACTAGCTTGATAAAACTCTGAGCTTCACCACCTCACATGCCCCCTTTTCATATCACAATTCTTCCCCCACTAGATAATGCTTGCAGGAACACTCTCCTAGAATAAATGTAATGCCTAAAGGTGTAAATGGGGAGAGTTATGGATTGCAAATTGTACACAACTTCCTCCATCTTATGTTACACATTAGCTCTCCTACCAAAGCACTTCCTTGCCATGCTACCCACTCCAAAGATCCCTACACAAGAACATCCTTTGTGATCATATCTGTTCAGGGAGACTTCAGAAGTTAGCATCAGCTTGGTCAATTGCATCAAGGTATTCTATCTAAGCTAGCTTTTGTAACATTCCCTCTTAATCTCCTTTTTCCTGAGACCTTTCTCCTCTTTTGAGATTTAAGCATGTACAAGCTTTCTCCTTTTGTTCCTTTTGGGGAGTCCCTGTCCTTGTTGGTTCCTTTGCTGATGAACTCAGTAAACTCCAAGACAAGTTTGATATTCTGGAATCTGGCCATTCCTGCATTACCCACAGTGCCCTTTGAAATTTTCATCTGAAAAATCTCAGAATACAGCTAATATCTAGTTCTCCATGGATCTCCAAGTGCCATGTATGTATTCATGGCAACAATACATATCAGATATAGAAGGGCCTTAACATATGCAAAATACATAAAGAACTCATAATAACCCATAAATAGCACATGCAATTTTCTGCCATTTCTAGTTTTCATCTTATCTGACTAATCCTTTGGTGTCTTCTTTTTTGGTTCTCTTTGCTATAACTATTTTTCATGCTTTTCTTTCTCTGGATGATTTTGACTGATTCCATGTCTTCAAACACCATTTCCACACCTTTCTGATCCCAAAATTAATTCATTTAACCCTAAATCTTTTCCACCAAGTTCCAGTCCTATAAATCTGCTATGGTATCGGCATAGCACACTGAGAGGAACAAATCTTATGCCTGACCAGCAGGCTGCTCGTCCTCCTGTGGAGCTTGCAAGTAAAAGAATGAGGCGGGAGAGTGGATCATGAAGCAACTCCGATTTATTCAAGCAAGCACTCTGATTATATAGTCTCTGCCAGCCAGCCCAATGAACCATGGTAACACACACAAACAAACCTGATACTATAGTAATGAACACAAGCTGAAACTACAGTAACAAACACAAACCAGGGATGGGCCATGCCTTCCAGGGCCATCTTGTTCGCCCTTCCCTGCACCAGACTCAGTTTACCTGATGTCCGTCAGTGTGGCATCCCAGATGGTGTGGTGGTCAGTGCCCCTTACATAAATCCAGTTGTCTTTTGGATACTTCCATTTGCAATCTGTGCCAACACATCAAATAAGTACAAGCTGAAATCCATGTCTTTACCCTCTAACCTTTTTATGTTCCCATTGGTTTCTATTGATGGTGACACTGTTCTCCCAGTTCTTGTTTATAATTCATCCATAAACATAGCACATTCACATTTCTGATCATATTTTTTTCTGTTAAAATTTCCTTAAGGTATATCTGTTGCTTATATGATAAAATATGAGCAATTAGCCTTGCATTTTAGGACTTTCACAATCTGGTTCCAAACTATTTTATTGGGCATATTTTAGAGACTGGACTACCAGCTGTTCATCAACGTCTTTGATAAAAAAATATTCAATAGCTCAAAGCCTCAGAAAGAATCTTTAGGTATTATGCAAAAAAGATTTTTTCCAAGAAGTCATTGACAATAAATATAGCTTAAGTCCAGTTATTTGACCAGTTTTGAATACCCTTGATTATATTGAATTCTAACTCATTTCTCTCCATCTTGTCTACAAGGATGCCTGAAAGCATTTATCAGATGCTTTGCTAAAATCCATGAATCTACAGAATTTTCTTCATCGACCAAACTAGTAAGCTATTCAGAAAAGCAGATGAGGAATGATCCATTTCTGCAAAAGCCAACCTGTATTTTTTTAGATTGCCACTTCTTATTCTGGGACAGCTAGGTGGCACAAAGAATATAGTGCTGGACCTGTACTGAAAAAGACATCTTCCTGACATCAAATCTGGCCTCAGACTCTCACTAGCTGTGTGACACTGGGCAAGTCACTTAACCCTTCAGGCGTCTGTTTCCTCACATGTAAAATAAGCTAAGAAATGAAGTGACAAACTGCTCCAGTATCTTTGCCAAGAAAATCCCAAGTGGAATTTAGAAGAGTAGGACACACCCTAAAGATAACAAGAAACAAGAACTTTCTTTTTTTCTAAATGTTAGTAAACTATGTCTTTAATAGTATATTTCAAACTTTTGTTTAGTATCTTAACTAAGATCTTCTGCCAAAAATTTATATATTCCATCTTTTCTCAAATTATTCCTGGATTTTTTTATTTAGGTATATATTCTTAATATAGGAGACACTTTTCTGTCCCTTTTTATTTATGTTGCTCTCCTTGAATAATGTACATACTGTCTTAGCCATATTATAGCTATGAGTCTCCTCAAATTTCAGTTTTATAGATATATATGTGATATTAATTTTGTCTTGTCTTAGAATCTTCAGTTACTATTGATTATTTCCTATATTTTGTTCTTTTGTATATAGACACTGAAGGCCATTAATTTTATTACTGGCCCTCTTCATTTATGCTGATTCTCCTGGGAATTACAGATCATCTCCATTTTTATTTTATTGTTTCTGCTGTTTTCTTCTGAATTTGCCTTAGTAGGCATATTTTGAAACTCCTGTCCCCTTCCATTTTAGCCCACTTCATTATATTCCCAAACCTCCAAAAATATATTTCTACTAATCCACATGAAATATATCTACCATCCTGCCAAGAGCTCAATGCTCCTATACTCTAAATGCTGGCTCCAAAATACAAATATCGTTCCTTGAAACCATCTTATCTAGTTGTTCATGACTTAAATCTACCTTTGCTTTTGAGTTTCCTACCATAAACCAGCAACAGTAATTAAAATAGTACCTTTTTCATAGTCTTTTGTCCAAACATATTCATTCTTAGTAACATTTCCTGGTTTTCCTCTGGTAATATGATTTATCTTCCCATTAATTATCAGAAATGGTTAATGTTCTATGTAACTGACAAATCTCAGTAGACTTTCTATCATATCTCAAATGTATATTTCAGGAGGAAAGAAGTTTTCTCTATTGTTTACCTCATCTTAAAATGGCTGCCTTAGTACTGCTTGCAGGGTATGACCAACCACCACTGCTCAATTCTTGTTTCTCTGACTACTACTGTAAGATGATTTTTTTCTATGAAAAGTTGTTTCTTCCTAAGATGGCATGGCTCCATCACTACTATCACATAGCTATATAACTCTAAATGTTCACTGATGCTTCTCATCTTTCCCCTTATCACATCTTTCAGTGCTTTGTGATGTTAGTAATTAGCTTTTTTTCCCCTCTACCTCTTAAAATTATTTAAATAAAAATTATTTTCTCAACAGGGCTCCATTCTTTTAAGTAATACTTCATTGTACCTAGTATTCTTGAGAGCAGAGTTGTGTTTTTTTTTTTTTTTTTTTTTTTGCTTTAGGAGTTTCTCCTCCTCTTAGAGATACTCCTCTCAACTTTGCCAGTATGTACATAATACAACTATCTAGTTGAAACTAAATATATCACATTTTTGGAGGCCATCAGCGTTAAGCGATTTTTGGAAGTGTCTAAAGCTGGATTTGAATTCAAGCCATCTTGACACCAAGGCCAGTGTTCTTTCCACCATGCAACTTAGCTGCCTACCGCACTTCTTTCAGATTACTTCATGATTTTCCTTGGCTTCTATATTTGTGAAGCAGGATATTCTCTCTTTTGTTATTTTCTTAGTTTGTACTCCTGTGGCAAACAGACTGGTTGCTCCCCTTAATTTCTTGGGTACTGAGAAACACAGTCTCTTAATCAAAGTTCTGATCACTTATGGAAGGCTTTGTATATTTTTCTGTAAGGCAATATCAAATTACTCCTTGAACTTTCTCTATTAATATGTTCTTATTATAATCTTAACCAAAATAAAAGCAAATCAAAGCTCTCTTTTGTAAGAGGATCTCTAGCACAAAACAATTATTGTTCTCTTTGTGCTTCTTCTTCCCTCTTCTAATTTCTTTGCAGCTTTTTTTTTTGCATCTGTTCCCTAGTAAATCTGCATAAACCAATCATTAAATTCAAGGACTATGCCGTAGTTGTTGTTGTTGCTTTCTCTATATATGAATATGTGTTTGTGTCTCTATCACTTAGCACAGTGACACACATTGTTAAACTCTTTGGTTTTGCATCACTTTCAGTGTATAGCAAAATATTATATATATATATATATGTATATATACGTATATACTCACATATATTATGCACTCATTATGACAGTTGATTTTTATTGGTTATCTATATGATTCAATGAAAAGAACTTATATAATAGCAAAATTAAAAGTATTTAGAATTTTTTTAGGCCCTCTGATCTTTCATTGCAATTACTTATAAGTCAAGTAAGAATATGTCTTATTCTTCTAAACTCTGCAAATCTTATCAAAAGCCTGTAGAACCAAAACAATAATAGCCCTTCCCAAATACCTAATAAAGAAGCCACAGAAGAATATTGTTATTAAGTTGTCCAATGTAAAGGCAAACATCCACTCCCTAGTCAATCACAAGAAAGTAACATAAAAATGATTCAATCAATCAGTCAATCAGAAGTAACCTAGGTGAGAAGGAACTCTTAGTCAATCTGAAAAGATCGGAAGAACACCGGGGTCATTGAGTAAAAGTAGATGATGTCATGCAGGAAATTCCTTGTGATAGTTGAAGACAATCAGTCATATCTCTTGGGTTACGTGTAGAGAAGCAATTAGTTCAGCAGCAAAGGGATCGGCTGGTGATTGGTATATTAGCAGAGCATTCCAAGGTTAGGGGAGAAGGATTTCATTTCTGGAGTTTGAGCCGGATGTTTGAGAGGGGATCATTCTAGGGGTTACTTCTCCCTTTTTCTTCCCTCCTCCAGCATTGGCTATATCAACTGGTCCAGTAATAAATAACACATTTAGTAGGGAGTATAGACATACAAAGACATACTGAAGATAAACATCTTTGCAGAAAATAAGCACTTGAAGAAGAAGGCAGCTTCAGGAAACAAGACAGCATGAATCAAAAGAGAATTCTGGCTAAGGACCCATAAAAATGTTTACAGTAACAAAGAGCTGTGAATTTACCTTTGGTACATGTTTACCTCATACTCTCAGTTAAATCTCTGCCATTCCCCCAAATTGGTGTATACTTTTGGGGGAGTGTACTTCAGGGTTTTTGACGAAAGTATTTTATGACAGCTTTTCTTACTATACCACTTTAGCAGATACCCTTGTTCAAAACAATTGGGACAACTGGCTTAATAAATGTGGGTTATGTTCCAATCAATGGGAAGCTTACCAGTAGGGACTCATTAGGACCTGAAGCCTTCAGAGTATTTTTTACTAGAACATTGACATTAATAAGCAATACTAATAATTAGCAATCATATTCCTTCTAGGGCCTCAAATTCATACAGTAAGTAATAGATGAAAGGAAGGAGTGACCCCAGGGAAGGGTGTTATATTATCTATAAGAAATTATAAGCAGAAAAAGCCTGGCTGGAAATTGTCTAGTCTATATCAAAAGACCTAATATTTACCCTTATGAAATGTAGTAATGACAGAGTGTGAGACTAGGATAAACACTACCATGATTTCCATTTTGTGGGTTGATAGTTTTTGTTTTTCTGTGTATGTTTTTCAGGAGATTGAATAGATTTGAGTTTATGGAATAAAAGAGCTTAAAAGGAAAAAAAAGCATAACTTTTAAATCATACCTTTCAAAGACTTGGAATTAAAATGATTTCCTTTAGAATGCTATGGAGAAGAGTCTTGGTAATGAAAACAAGATGTGAAAACAAAATTCCTTTGAAACATGAGTTGTGTCCCATGGTGCATCAGTTTGTCAGACTTAATCAACTGCTCTACTTAAGAAATTCCCATGGTAGCATCACCACACCTCCTTCCTTTGTGACAGCTACACAATTATAAGAGTGAGAGTTATAGAAAACCATATGGTTTTCAAATCATGAGGAAAAGTCAAAAGTCAATGTTAACTAGAATCACTATCCCTCCATTTATTATTTTATTTCTATTTTACTTGGAGTTCATGTGGCCTCTCATAATAGCACTTACGACTTTACCATGAGTGATAGTTAGTCAAGCAGCAGTCCATCTGGCTCCAGAAATGCATGAAATTCTAAGTGTTTCATTTAATAAAGTAGATAAACACCAGCCAATTTGCTGTGCTCCTAACTGATGCTTCCCCAGTTTGCTAATGCAGCTTCCCTAGCAATTTGACAGAACATATAGTTGATTTTCTCACCTTTCGTTTTCACCTTGGGAGCTGAATGCATCTGTTCTGTTTACTTGCTAAAGGATAATACACAAATTGGGAAGGCAGATTATAGTGTTGGTAATTACAGGTTTTTTCCTCCCCCCATTCCTTCACTTTAAAGGTCAGGTTACATAATAAAAACATTTTTTTCTGAAATCAGACATAGAGAATTCAAATATTTCTGTCATTGATAACTTTTTAGATTTAACAATTCCATTGATGGCAAATTTAAATAAAAATCACAGTTTTATTATGATTAGCATTCCTAGAACAGAGACTAACAAATCTAGTTATATGTCCATGCCAAATAAAACTAGTCCTATGCTTGTCAGTTATCTATGTGCTGTAATGAAAGGGACCCTAATAGGCTTTTCTACACATAACCTACAAATAGGTTTTGCATATGAATGTAAATGTGTTGTGTGCATGTGTACACTTTGTGCTAGAGAACTGAGGTTTCATTAATGTAGGCAACTCCTTGCTTACAAAAAAGTGCACTGCTGCAGATTAGAAACTTATCTATAATTTATAATCATATATGTTTTTGGAGGTATTCAAAGGTATAGTAACTTTGCCATGACCATGCTGCCATGTGTTGTAGTCTGGCCTTGAATTCAGGTGTCCTTAACTCTAATGTCTTCCCTCATTCCTTCCAATGTATCATATCACCTTTCATTCTGATTTCCAACACATGTGACTTTTCAAGTATACATTTTTAATACATTGAAAGGTCATAGCAACTTCTCTGCAACTTACAGACCTAGCGTCCTTGTTAGAGCACTGAGAGTTTGAATAAATTGTCCAGGTTCATATACCTAAAATGTATGTGAAACATGATGTCAATCTAGGTCCTCTTGACCCTGAGGTGAACTCTATATCCACTATGCTAGGACATTAAAACATATAGGTAGGCATTATAAAAATTCTTGCTGATTGAATGAATCTGCCTTGTTAACTTGGAAGTATATTAAATGAGTCCATGCTCTTCATTGCATGCTACTAGAAAGTACAACCTTGAAGAATAAAATATTAGACATTTAGATTTTGGTTGGTGGCAGATGACTGAAAGGTCCATAGTGTAAAGGTATATATCCCACCACACATATCCTCCAGTGAAACACTTGCTTTGACAATGGAAAGGCAAAAATTACTAAGAATTAAAAGATAAGGGTACTAAAAGTGGGGAGAATAATGAGGAACAAAAATAAGGTCATCAAGAACCAGAAGCAGCAACATAAATTTACCCAGAGCCCTTAAGATACTTGAACAGTATGTCACATAGATAAGAAAAGAGGAGAAACATAAACAAGAGAAATAATGTTTTATGGAGACTCCAGAAAAGATACCATTCATTGTTTCTGTCACCTAGTCTACAAGATGCTGTCAAGGCTTCCTCTAGTCCATGTTCTCTATTATTTCTGACACTTATATGCAAAATTTTCTCACAAAATCTAGCATTTGTTTTGTGATACTTACTATAGTTTGCATATCGGTACCAAAGGTGTTGTTGAAGAATACTGAATTAGGAAATAGGAGACCCAGTTCCCAGATCCAGTTCTGCCAGCAACTAACCAAGTGACCTTGGACAACTCATGTAAGTTTCCTGACATTTAGTTTTCTCATCTAGTAAAGGAGAGAATTTTGACTAATCTTTAAGTTCCCTTCTACTTTTAAAGTTTTTTGATTCTACAATTTAATGTCAGAGAATATTTTGAACTACCTAATGAAAATAGTGTAAAAGATTAAAATAAAGTGTATTTTCAAGGACTCTAACATAGATTGACAATATAGTAGAGGAACATTTGATGCTTATACCTGACATTGACTCTGAACCTTTCTTCACATGGTTATTGCAATTAAATGTGTTAGCCTGCTAATGGCTCAAACTATGACTTTTTTACCCTTCAGCTTGATGAATTTGGGATGGAAATACAGTCATACACTATGCCTTTTGTGTTTTGTAAAACACCTAGCACACGGTGAGCACTTAATAAGCATGAAATAATGAGCAAGAAAAATGGGTAAAGGGCATAGGTGCAACAGAAGATGTCAGAACATTAGTCATTTGTACTTTTAGAATATTTAGAACAAATGAGAGGTGAATAAAGGATGTAGGAAGGGTAGAGCTATCATATTGGTGAGAAAATACCGAATATTTTTTATTTCTTATTTTTTCTTACTTGCTGTAGTTGTTAAGTATAGAACACAGATCTACATTAACTTTTTTGGCCCTTAAAGGCCCCCTGGAATCTATTGCACCCAAAAGCACTTTCAAAAAGGAAACTTGGCAACAGAATTTGTAGAAGTGATACCTTTTTTGCCTTGCTTGCTACCCACCGATGAGAGCTTATCTCAAGCATTTTCTTTTCAAAATATATAACTGCTTCCTACTCAACAACTTTTATTTATATCTTTTACCTCCTGGCTCAAATTTTGACCTTTCTGGTCATTCCCTGACCTTCTTTGTCTTCCAACAACAAAGCCAATCTCTTCTATTATAGAGCAATGAGATCTGCTCTCTTTGCTATCACTTCATTTTCTCTCTGTCTGAAAAAAAAAAAATAAATCATACCACAACTCTCCATTGAATTTCTGAGACCACAAAACAAAAGAAAATAAAAAAGGTGCAATGGAAAACTTTCTTTTGCAATGAAATTGGTCTTCACAGGATAGATAAAGTCTGTCACTGTCTTTGTTCTAAGTCTTCTCTCCACAGAAACTCTATTGTTTAGTAGACAGTCTTTTAGAGTTACAGTTAAAAGAATATCATCATCCTTTGTTCAAGCTGCTCAAAAGCACCTCTGAAGTTAACTAAGCTGGTCCTTATACAGAAGGAACAATTTTCTCTAGACTCATACCCTGTGTTTCCAGTATGCCTTGAACTCCACTGGTATGGCTTTGAAGAACTCTGTATCAACTCCCCAGCATTATGAGATATCACAATCAGTCTATGAGGAATGGTTATTTACCTAAGAAAAAACTTAAGGAATAAGTTATTCAACCAATAAGAAAAAATAATAAGTACAAATAATCAATTACACTGTAAGACTGTAGGTGCATTTTGTTGTTGTTTAAGTATGTTTTATCCACTGAGCCACCTAGCAGAGTCAAATAATTAGTCTAGACACTGTATATCCAAAAAAACCAAAAACCAAAAACCAACCAACCAAACAAACAAACAAAAAAAAAACCCAAAGCCCTGATCTTAAGCTATTTAGATTATATTGAGGAAACAATATGTATAAATACAAGTTTAAAGAGAAGAAATGCAATATAAATATAAGGTACTTTAGGGAGAGATGACATTAGCAGTTTAGAGAGATCAGGAACATTTTTCTTTATGTGCTGTTGCCAGCATGCAGCATAGTGCCTGGTACATAGTAAGCACTTAATAAATGCTTACTGAATTAAACTGAACTTAGATTTTGACTCTTCTTCCTCTTTTCAAAACTTGAATTATCTTAGTCACTACTTTGAAAATTTATTTATTTATGTTCAGTTTTGTCTTATGTAATATATCCTAAGTGGTCCATTTTAAATGTTCTCACATTTTTTAGTTAAAAAATTTGAATACATTTCCCCTGGAAGATGACTTCATAAGAGAAAATTTCATTAAACATGCTTTTTCTTCTACACCTGAAAAATGTACATCTTTGAAAGAAGGGTCAGATTGCTTTCCGGTAGAGGCTCCAAACAAAGCGATACATAGCAATGATAATGCTTAGGCAAGCCACAATTTCTGGACATGACAGAGGATACAGTCACCTTCATTTTTGTTGTAAGGAAAAATACAAATAGCTAACTGCACAATTTATGGCAGCTGTCTGTCTCCCTTCCAAGTAAAAATATATCTAAATATATTCAGTTCACTTGCTTCAGTATAGAAATGTTCAGACTTAGGATGTGTTGGAAATAGAGAGTATAACACAGACATAAATAAATAGAAACTATGGTGAGGAATTGGTATCCATTGCACTTGACTTAACAACATAGCATCCTAAAAGTCAAATTGCTGAATGATTGTGCGCTGTAATATATTTTATGAAAATTTTGTGTTCTAAAAAATTATGGACAAATTCTGATTTTTTTTAAAAATCTTACTCCTGTGTGTAATTTGGAAAGTCATTTTACTCTCTCTGGAACTGATTCTTAATTTGAATAAGTGAAAATAAAATGAAGACTCATAGAATTTAAGAGATTTAATGAATCTTGGAGATCATTTAATTCAAATCTCTCATTTTATAGGTGAGAAAACTTAAATGATCAAATGACTTGCTGGGAGTTATAACTTCTGGTGTTCTTTTAATAATTCTCTAATGCAATTCCATATTTGATATTATAAAGAAGAAAAACTAGCCTAGAATTGTAATCATAAACATTTCCATGGTAGCTATAGTCTCCCAAATGTTTTTTGAAGACATTTTATCATTTCAATTTCACCATGAGCTTATGAGATAAAGGAGGTGCTATTTTGATTCTTTCATAGATGAGGACAGCTTCATGACTATTAAACAGCAGAGGCAGAACTAGAGAGTAGACTTCTTGAGTTGAATTGAGTTTCCCCTTCAGGGAATCACTGAGATATTTGAAAGTAAAGAAACTGGGGTGGGGGGAGTAGAGCAAAGATGGTGGAGTAAAGGGGATGGGACTCCCTTAAGCAATCTCCCAAGTCCATCCAAATAACTTTAAGTAATGACTCTAAACAGATTCTAGACCAGCAGAATACACTAATAGATGGAGTGAAAAAATTTTCCAGTCCAAGACAACTTAGAAAAATGGCAGAAAAAAATCTGTTGAAAAAAAGGTGAGAGGAAAGCTAAGTTTGGCTCAGGACAGGCCAGCAGAGATCCAGGCCCAGCAAACAAGAAACAGGACTGAAGGTGACTGAATCAGTGGCAGCAGTGGTAGTTTCCAAGCCTCTCAGCCTTCAGATGCCAAAGACTACTTAGGAAGTCAGTAGGAGAGGTCTTTTGTACCAGGGTGAGAGAGGAGTATAATGTCACTTAGGCCACAGCAGTGCAGATGCTGTCCCAGCAAATCAGAAGCAGACCTTGGGAGTCACTGAATCAGCAGCTGCAGCAGTAGCTTCTCCCAGAATTCAGTCCACAGGTGGTAAGGGGGTCAAACAACTGGTCAGAAAGAGATTAGAAGGGTCTCTATGATAGCACTGAGGCAGGACTCTGTTGTTTTGCACATACTCAGATCTGGGTCACAGGCTTGGTTGGTAGTCACAAGACGAGAAAAAGTACTGGCATAGAACACTTGCAGGCACAGTGGTGTGGGGAACCTCTTCACAATGCCTAGACAGAATAGAGTGCTTGTGATCACTCTCGGACCAAAGCACAGGCCAGGACAGTGGTAAACACTTCTCCTTAGATCACACCATCATGACAGAAATGAAAACTTCTAGCTCTCTAGAAACATCTATGAAAACAGTGAACAAAATCCCTGAAGTTCAGGACAGTGCACCCTTTATCCTGTAAGTAAAATCCTACTTTAGCCAAGAGTTACAAGACAAGTAATAAGCAGGGAATATGGCAACCAACAGAAAACAATCTGAAAATAGAAATTTACTACATTGATAAGTAATATCAAAACACACATTCAGAAGAACATATCAAAGTTAAAGCTCAGTTACCCAAAGTCTCCAAGACAACTATGAATTGTTCCCAGGCTATGGAAGAGCTCAAAAAGGATTTTAAAAATCAAATCAGGGAGACAGAAGAAAAATTAAGAGAAATGAGAGTAACGTAAGAAAATCAGCCAGGCAATAGGGCATAGATATTTATCTTGCCCTAGAAGAAAAAATTGAAAATGGGGATAAGAGAAGAGAGGTTATGATAGAAGGGATGGCATGTTGGGAGAAGGGGTAATCAGAATGAATGCTGTCTTGAGTTGAGTGGAGGGGAGAGATGGAGTGAAAATTTGGAATTCAAAATCTTGTGGAAGTGTCAGTTGAAAACCAAAAATAAATTAACTAATTAAAAAAGAAAAAACATACACACTTAATCAATGTACCGGTAAGCACCCTGACATACACAGGGGGATCCTGCTATTACAGGTTCTTTTATCAGCTTTTCTAAAAGGAAAGGCAACTTTTGGAGTGTTAACAATCTCCTTTAATCAAGCACATATATCATTCACTTAGTTCAGGAAATCAACAGACAGCAATTCCAAACTGCCTGACACAAACAATACATATACCACAAATCAAAAGACAGGTCCAACTGCTGACCATAGTTGTCAGAAAGTGAAGCACCAACATCTGAGTTTTCAAAACCAGGGGGCTGCTTAGTGGCTTCCTAAAATCTCATCTGGCATACAAACCTTCCAGAAGGTAAGCCCCAAAGTAAAACCTCACCCTCAGAGTACATATACCTTTTTTTAGAGCCAAAGGGCTTCCTGAACCTTGAGAACCAATACCGCATTAACAAAAGATGTGGGGTTTCCTACAAATCTTCCCTAATCAAACTCCCTTTGATGGGCAGTCCCATTAATGGGTGGGAAAGATCTTTAATTTCATTAACAATACAAATACACATACTGTTTCTAGTTAAAGAAACTCTTATTTCTGTACTTTATTCCTAGTAAAGACTCTTGGTTGATAAAGATAAGATTCAATCAGAGGAACCTGATTATACTAAAACAAAACAAACAAAAGATCCTACTTTGCTTGCCCTTATAATCCACCCTTCCAGGATCCCTGACCTTACAATCTAAATGGCCATGGATCCTGTAAAAAACAGAGGCATTGTACTTCTTGATTATACTCAAATAAAAACAGTGGAATGATCCTACATCACTTGCCCTTACAATCTGGCATGGACATCTAGCTTAGCCTATAGGAAAATGGGAGGGAAAGAGGATAATAAAAGGAGAAATAGAAGAGAGGACAGGTTGGGGAGGAGTCAGAAGCAAAACACTTTTGAGGAAACATATGGTGAAAGGGGAGAGAAAATGGAATAAACATGGGGGAAATTGATTGGAGGGAAATACAGTTATCAATAGTAACTGTGAAAAAGAAATTGAAACAGATTTTTCTGATAATGACTTCATTTCTCAAACATACACAGAACTGAGTCCAATTCATCAAAATAAAAGTCATTCCCTAATTAATTAATGATATGAAAACATGAACAGTTTTTGGGTGGAGCAATCAAAACTATTTATAGCCATATGAAAAATGCCCTAGCTTACTATTGATTGGAGAAATGCAAATTGAAACAATTCTGAAGTGCTGCCTCATGTCTACTGGATTTGCTAATAGGATAGAAAAAAATGACAAATGGTGGAAGGGATATTGGGGAAATGGGGTATTTATGCACTATTGGTAGAGTTGTGAACTGATTCAACCATTCTGTAAGACTTATTTGGAACTACACCCAAAGGGCTATGAAATTTTGCATTTATACATTTATGCTTCTTTGCTCCTTTCACCTAAAAATACCAGTATTAGATCTGTACACAAAAAAAGATTAAAAAAAAAGATCTACATTTACAAAAATATTTGTAGCAGTTCTTTTCTGGGGGAAAAGAATTGAAAATTGAGAGGCTGCATATCAGTTGGAGAATTGATCTGAATAAATTGACGTATAAGATTATAACGGAATACTATTGTTGTAAAGAAAATGTTGAGTAAGATGCTCTCAGAAAAAAAAAACTGGAAAGACTTATATGAGCTGATGCAAAGTGAAATGTACTGTGTACAAAGTGACAGCAATATTGTAAGATGATCAGAATCACAGCTATTTTCTGCAACAAATTACCCAAGACAACTCTGAAGGACTTATGATGAAAAATGCTATCCATGTCCGGAGAAAGAACTGATGATGTTTGAATAAAGATTGAAGCATATTTTTTAAACTTTGTTTTTCTTGATTTTCCCCCCAATTTTGGTCTATGTTTTCTTTCACAATATAACTATTATGAATATTTTTTGCATGTATAACCTATATGAAATTTCCTGCTTTCTCAATGAGGGGCGTGGTGAGGAAAGAAAGGAGAGAATTTGGAATTAAAAGTTAAAAAAAAAAAACATGTTAGAAACTCTTTTTACATGTAACTGAGGAAAATAAAATAATAAATAAATTTAATCCCCTCCCAAAAGACTGTCATTTTTCTTATTTGCCAGCTGAAAATGTGATGGATGTGAGATTAAACCCCAGAGTCGAGCCCCTCCCCCCCCATTTCTAATTGTTAGGAAATTTTATATGGCCTTTGATTGCTTGGATTTCTTTGTGAACTGTCTGGTCATAGCCTTTAGCCAGTTTCCTATTGATTAATGAGTGACTCTTGTTCTTATCTATTTGAATCAGTTCCTTGCATTCTTTGGTTATCTGAACTTGATCATAGAAAACATATGTGTGTATGAATGCATGTATGTACACTTTTAAGTAAACCCTCCTCCTATTTGCCCTCCCTTCTATCATCCCAACACACCCCGCTTATACACTTATACCCTACTTTCCTCTAGTATAAGATAGATTTTCACAGCAAATTGAATGTGCATATTATTCACTCCTTAAGCAAAATGTGAAAAGAGAAAGGTTTACTTTTTCCCTCTCACCTCCCCCCTTCCCTTTCATTGAAAAATTTTTTTCTTTCCTCTTTTATGTGAGAGATAATTTACCTCATTCTATTTCTTCTGTTCTTCTTCTCCCAATATATTCTTCTCTCACTCCTTTTATTTTTATAGATATCATACCTTCCTATTCAATTCATTCTGTGTCTATATGGATATAATCCCTACAACTACCCAAATACCAAGAAAAGTCCCAAGAATTGCAAATATTATCTTTCCAGGGATGGAAACAGTTCAACTTTAGTAAGTCCTATATGATTTCTCTTTCCTGTTTACCTTTTCATACTTCTCTTGATTCTTGTGGTTGAAAATCAAATTGTCTATTCAGCTCTGGTCTTATCATCAAGAATGCTTAAAAGTCCTCTGTTTCATTGAATATTCATTTTTTCCCCCTGAAGTATTATACTCAGTTTTGCTGGGTGGTTGAGTCTTGGTTTTTGTCCTAGCTCCTTTTATCTCTGGATCATTGTATTCCAAGCCTTGCAATCCCTTAATGTAGAAGATGCTAGATCTTGTATTATACTGATTATATTTCCACAACAATCCAGAGACTAGGTCCCAGGCACACAGTACAAGAATCTTGAGTCAGGGGGCGGAGCCAAGATGGCGGAGTGAAAGCAACGACTCACCTAAGCTCCTGGAAAAACTCCTTTGGATATTTCTGGGGGGAGAGTCTGACCAGACTTTGGAGGTGTAGAATCCAGTGGGAGACGGACTTTGACAGATTCGGAGCCCAGGCTGGACTGGAAGGTCCACGGGGAGGGATCTGTTCCGCGGGGGTAAGAGCCCGGCGCACAGCGCAGCGCGGTTGGCGCGGCAGGGCGGAGGCGACCCGAGGGGCCCGAGAGTGGCGGGCGAGACCAGCGGAGCAGGAGATAAGCCAGGCCGAGCCAACGATATCAGCGCAACAGCCTTTGAAATCTTCAGCCTAAAGACGGGACTTCAGTGGGTCACTACTTGAACATCCAGAAGCTGGGATGCTGGAGTGATCAGTAAGTGCTCTCCCCTCCCCCCCGATGACTGTGAGGGAACCATAAAATTCTTCCCCAGATTGATCCTGGATCAGTGGGAGCAGCAGAAAGGGGCGAGTGGTCTCGTAACACCAGAGGCTGGAGAGGTGGCAAAGGGGGATTCTTCCTACCGTGGTGGAGGCTATCTGGAGGGACAGACGACCCAGGGCAGAGAAAAATTCGCACTGAGACCCAAGCAAGCCTCAGCCCTGGAGACGAGCCCCAGGAGGGGCGGGAACACGCATTAGCCTCTAGGCGTGCCCCAGCCCTCCAGGGGAAAAGGGAAGACAAAAGGGAAGCTGGGATTACCATCCCCCTGGACCTTGCCTTTGCCTCAGGCCAGCTGAGGAGATAGCCTGAGACCAGACCACACCTCCCACACACCTATCAAGCTAAACCCAGGGTTGATCTGGGAAACAACAACAACAACAACAAAAAAAGCCTGCTTTTAGCCTAGACAAACATCAACTCAACTTAAAAGATCTGTATCTTCTGACTGAAAGAACCAAAAGCTGCAACACTCAGCCAACATCATGAATCGGAAAAAGCAGACGAAAAGTGAAAAAACCATAGAATCTTTCTATGGGGATAAGGACCAAAACACAAACACCAAAGAGGTCAGAGCTGAGACTGTACTTCCATCTGAAACCTCAGATGGGACTATGAATTTCTCGCAAGCACAACTAGATTACCTGGAATGTCTGAAGAAGGATATAAAAGAAAAACTGGCCAATGATTTTAAAACCATAAAAAAAGAATTCACTGATGAGAACATCAATCTGAAAAAGAAAATTGAAGAAATGGAAAAGGAAGTTCAAAAATTAACTGGAGAGAATAATTCCCTAAAAGGAAGAGTTAATCAAATGGAAAAGGAAACTCAAAACCTAATAGGGAAAATTGATCAGATGGAAAAGGAAACCCAAAACCTAACTGGGAAAATTGGTCGAATGGAAAAAGAAGTACAAAAATTAAATGGAGAAAATAGCTCCTTAAAGGGAAAAATTGGTCAGATGGAAAAGGAGATGCGAAAGCTAACTGAAGAAAACAATACGATCAAGATTAGAATTGGGCAAGTAGAAACTAATGACTCAATGAGGCAACAAGAGTCAGTCAAACAAAATCTAAAGAATGAAAAGATGGAAGAAAATCTAAAATATTTAATTGGAAAAACAACTGACCTGGAAAATAGATCCAGGAGAGAAAATCTAAGAATTATTGGCCTGCCAGAAACCCAGGATGAAGAAAAGAGTCTGGACAATATCTTCCAGGAAATCATCAAGGAAAACTGCCCAGAAGTACTAGACTCAGAGGGCAAAATAGTCATCGAAAGAATCCACCGTTCCCCACCGGAAAGGGATCCCAAACTCAAAACCCCAAGAAATATAGTTGCCAAATTCCAGAGCTATCAAGTGAAGGAGAAAATACTACAAGCAGCCAGAAAGAAACAATTTAAATATCAAGGTCACAAAGTCAGGATCACACAGGACCTTGCAGCTTCTACATTAAAAGATCGAAAGAATTGGAACCCAATATTCCGTAAGGCAAAGGAGTTGGGACTCCAACCGAGGATCAACTACCCAGCAAAGTTCAGCATAACATTTCAGGCAAGGAGAAAGTCATTCAACGAAATAAGGGATTTCCAGAGCTTCCTGACCAAAACACCAGAACTCAATAGACAATTTGATCTTCAAATGCAGGTCTCCAGAGAATCATAAAAAGGTAAACAGAGGGGAAAAAACAAAAACAAAAACTTGCAACTCAATTAGGGCAATCTGTTTACCTCCCTGTAAGGGAAGATGATACCTGTTAATCTTGAGAACTGTGCAGCTGTTATGATAAAAGGGATATATGTAGAGGGAACGGGCATAAAGTAAATGATGTCATGGCAAAAATATGATTTAAGTATGAGAAGGGAATGTAATAGGAGGTGTGGAAAGGGGGAAGCAGAAAATGGCAAATTATATCACAGGAAGAAGTACAAAACCATAGTAGAGGGAAGGAGGGGAGGGAGATGAGCATTGTTTGAGAGGTACTCTCATCTGATTTGTTCAAAGGAGGGAACAATAACCTTAAGCAGATAATCCTAACTAGCTCTATAGGTAGTAGGAGGGGAAGGGGGAAGAAAGGGGAGGGTGGCTAAAAGGGAGGAAAGAAGCAATAAGAGTAAAGGGGACTAAAAGGGAGGGGGGCTAAAAGAAGGAGGGGAAGGCTGCAGGAGGAGGGGGAGAAAAGTGAATACTATTGAGGAGGGGAAGGGAGACGGGAGAGTTAAAAGCACAAAGGGTGGGAAAGAGGGTGGAGGGAAATACACAGATTGTAATCATAACTGTGAATGTGAATGGGATGAACTCTCCCATAAAACGGAGACGGATAGCAGAATGGATTAAAAGCCATAATCCAACAATATGCTGCATACAAGAAACACATTTGAAACGGGGGGATACACATAGGATAAAGGTCAAAGGATGGAGCAGAATATATTGTGCTTCAGCTCATGTAAGAAAGGCAGGAGTAGCAATCCTAATCTCAGACAAAGCAAAAGCAGAAATAGATCTAATCAAAAGGGATAAGGATGGAAACTATATCCTACTAAAAGGCACCATAGACAATGAAGCAATATCATTACTAAACATGTATGCTCCAAGTGGTATAGCATCCAGATTCTTAGAGGAGAGGTTGGGGGAGTTGAAGGAAGAAATTGATAGCAAAACTATACTAGTGGGGGACCTCAACCTCCCCCTCTCTGAACTAGATAAATCCAACCTTAAAATAAACAAGAAAGAGGTTAAGGAGGTAAATAAAACTCTGGATAAGGTAGATATGATAGATCTTTGGAGAAAATTAAATGGGAATAGAAAGGAATATACCTTTTTCTCAGCGGTACATGGAACATTTACAAAAATTGACCATGTACTAGGACATAAAAATCTCACAATCCAGTGCAGAAAGGTAGAGATAATCAATGCATCCTTTTCAGATCATAATGCATTAAAAATTACATGTAATAAAAGGCCATGGAAAGAGAAACCAAAAATCAATTGGAAACTAAATAATCTAATTCTAAAGAAGGATTGGGTTAAAGAAGAAATCATAGAAACAATCAACAACTTCATTCAAGAGAATGACAATAGTGAGACAACGTACCAAAACTTATGGGACACTGCAAAAGCAGTTATTAGGGGAAGTTTTATATCTCTGAATGCTTACATAAATAAAATAGAGAAAGAGGAGATCAATGACTTAGGCTTGCAGTTGAAAAAGCTAGAAAAAGAACAAATTGAAAATCCCCAAGTAAATACCAAATTAGAAATACTGAAAACCAAAGGAGAGATTAATAAAATTGAAATAAAGAAAACTATTGAATTAATAAATAAAACCAATAGTTGGTTTTATGAAAAAACTAATAAAATTGATAAACCTTTGGTTAATCTGATCAAAAAAAAGAAAGAAGAAAACCAAATTACTAACATTAAAAATGAAAGGGGTGAACTCACCTCCAATGAGGAGGAAATTAAAACAATAATTAGAAACTACTTTGCCCAACTTTATGCCCACAAATTCGATAATCTAAACGAGATGGATGAATATTTTAAAAAATACAAATTGCCCAGATTAACAGAAGAGGAAGTTGAATACTTAAACAACCCCATCTCAGAAAAAGAAATTGAACAAGCCATCAATGAACTCCCTAGGAAAAAATCTCCAGGGCCAGATGGATTCACAAGTGAATTCTATCAAACATTTAAAGAACAGTTAATTCCAATACTACATACACTATTCTTGAAAATTGGGGAAGAAGGAGTCCTCCCAAATTCTTTCTATGATACAAATATGGTTTTGATACCCAAACCAGGAAGAGACAAAACAGAGAAAGAAAATTATAGACCAATTTCCCTAATGAATATAGATGCAAAAATTTTAAATAAGATTTTAGCAAAACGAATACAGCATCTAATCACGAGATTAATACATTATGATCAGGTAGGATTCATACCAGGACTACAGGGCTGGTTCAATATTAGGAAAACTATTAGCATTATCGACCACATCAACAACAAAGCTAACAAAAACCACATGATTATCTCAATAGATGCAGAAAAAGCTTTTGACAAAATACAACATCCATTCCTACTAAAAACATTGGAGAACGTAGGAATAAAGGGAACTTTCCATAAAATAATAAGCAGTATCTATCTAAAACCTTCAGCAAGCATTATATGCAATGGGGATAAGCTAGATGCATTCCCAATAAGATCAGGGGTGAAACAAGGTTGTCCATTATCACCACTATTATTCAATATGGTACTAGAAATGTTAGCTGTAGCAATTAGACAAGATAAAGATATTCAAGGAATTAGAATAGCCAAAGAAGAAACTAAGTTATCACTCTTTGCAGATGATATGATGATTTACCTAGAGAATCCCAGAGATTCAAGTAAAAAATTACTTGAATTAATAAACAACTTTGGCAAAGTTGCAGGGTACAAAATAAACCCACACAAATCCTCTGCATTCCTATATATTAGCAACAAAGTCCAACAGCAAGAGATAGAAAGAGAAATCCCATTTAAAGTTAGGGTAGACAGTATAAAATACTTAGGAATCTACCTGCCAAAACAAACCCAGGGACTATATGAACACAATTACAAGACACTTTTTGCACAAATAAACTCAGATTTAAGTAAGTGGAAAAACATTAGTTGCTCATGGGTAGGCCGTGCTAATATAATAAAAATGACAATTCTACCCAAATTAATATACTTATTTAGTGCCATACCAATTAAACTATCAGACAATTACTTTATAGAGCTGGATAAAATAATATCAAAATTCATTTGGAAAAACAAAAGGTCCAGAATATCAAAGGGACTAATGAAAAGAAATGCTTGGGAAGGTGGCCTATCGCTACCAGACCTCAAACTTTACTATAAAGCAGCAATTATCAAAACCACTTGATATTGGCTAAGAAACAGAGAGGTAGACAAGTGGAATAGACTTGGCACTCAAGATGCAGTAGGCAAGCAATATAGCAACCTTCTGTTTGATAAACCCAAGGACCCCAGCTTCTGGAATAAGAACTCATTGTTTGACAAAAATTGCTGGGAAAACTGGATAACAGTGTGGCGGAAATTAGGCATAGACCCATACCTGACACCGTACACAAGAATAAAGTCCAAATGGGTACATGATTTAGGTATAAAGATTGATACCATGAATAAACTGGAGAAGCAAGGAATAGTGTATTTATCAGATCTATGGAGAAGGGAAGAATTCTTTACTAAAGGAGAGATAGAAAGCATTATGAAATGCAAAATGGATAACTTTGATTACATTAAACTGAGAAGTTTTTGCACAACCAAACCCAATGCAACCAAAATCCGGAGGGATGTAGTAAATTGGGAAAGAATTTTGACAGCTAAGCTCGGGGATAAAGGCCTCATTTCTAGAATATATAGAGAACTGACCCATATGTATAATCATACAAGTCATTCCCCAATTGATAAATGGTCAAAGGATATGAACAGGCAATTTTCAGAAGAAGAAATTAAAGCTATCTATAATCATATGAAAAAATGCTCTAAATCACTATTGGTTAGAGAGATGCAAATCAAAACAACTCTGAGGTACCACATCACACCTATAAGATTGGCAAACATGACAGAACAAGAAAATGATAAATGCTGGAGAGGATGTGGGAAAGTTGGAACACTAATTCATTGTTGGTGGAGCTGCGAGCGCATCCAACCATTCTGGAGAGCAATTTGGAAGTATGCCCAAAGGGCTACAAAAATGTGCATACCCTTTGACCCAGCAATATTGATACTAGGACTATAACCCCAAGAGATCATAAAAATGGGAAAGGGTCCCACATGTACAAAAATATTTATAGCAGCACTCTATGTAGTTGCCAAAAACTGGAAGTCAAGGGGATGTCCATCAATTGGGGAATGGCTGAATAAATTATGGTATATGAATGTAATGGAGTACTATTGTGCCATAAGAAATGATGAACAAGAAGACTTCAGAGAGGCCTGGAAGGACTTATATGACCTGATGCTGAGTGAAAGGAGCAGAACCAGGAGAACTTTATGCACAGCAACAACCACAGTGTGTGAGAGTTTTTTCTGGTAGACTTAGATTTTTGTAATAACACAAGAACTTCTGAAAAAAAAAAAAAATCCCAATGGTGGACCTCAAGGCAAAAAGCCTTCCACACTCAGAGAGAGAAATATGGAAGTCACTCACATAATGTAGCAGATCATGTTTGTGTATGTGTATCTGTTTGTGTATCATGTTCTGATTTGTTATACGGATTCTTTCATTTATCTTAGTCTGACTACATAGCATGACGATAGTGAAAATATACTCAATAGGAAAGTATATGTAGAATCTATACAGAATTGTATGCAGTCGTGGGGAGGGAGGGAGGTAGTGGGGGGTGGGTGGGGAGGGATAAAATCGCAATTGTATGGCAGTGATTGTTAAACATTAAAAAAAATAAAAAAATTAATAAAAAAAAAAAAAAAAAAAAAAAAAAAAAAAAAAGAATCTTGAGTCAGTAGCCCCTTGACTCTAGCAGGAGAGCTCAACTCTAAAAGCCAGGAATTAGTCAAACACCAGGATCAAAAACAGAAATGGACACTGACCATAGATACTTATTCTTAAGGGGTTAGGGAAGATCAAGGTGTAAATTCAGAAAAGTACGACACTGGAGCTCTTGAGGTAGGGGATGGGGCATTTGTCACCTAATTCAGGGGAGTCAGCACTCTGAACTTCAAAGAAAATACAGAGAAATTAAAAGTCAACAAATATGGCTTCCTCTGCCTGAATTCAATAGACAGTTGGACCCCAACTGTCTGACCATAGCTACCAGAGAGGGAAGCACAAGATCTAGGTTGTCAAAGTCAGGTACTCCTTAGCACCTTCCCAGAGTCCTTGTCTGACACACAAAACTTATTACAAAAATTAAGCCCCAAAGCAAAACCTCAACTCAGAGTATTTATACCTTTTTTAGAGCCAGGGGGTATCCCAGCCCTTCAGAACCAGTGCCTCATTAACAAAAAGCTTGATCTTTCTCTTAAATCTCCCCTAATTAAATTCCCTTTAATGGGTAGGCTCATTAATGGGTGGGGGATATCTTTAATCACATTAAAATCATCAATAATACAAGTACATATACTATTTTTAGTTAAAGAAATTCTTTGCAAAGCTTTAGTCTTCTTAGACTTAGAATATAGTCCTTTTATTACTTATGATGTGTTATGCTATGTTATGCTATAGCATGTTATGTTATGTTATGCTATGCTGTGTAATGCTGTGTTGTTACATTATATTATATTAAGTGACATTGCATTATATCACATGCTATCTTATTATATTGCATTACCTGTCAGTGTATTGTATCATATCTTGTTATATGACATATGTATTTCACACAATTGTATACCTTAGTTTTCCCAAATTATAATATATTTGTTTTAAAACTAATTACAAATGTCAGTCCTGGTTACCATAGAAATTAATACTTTAAAAAGAACATGGACATTATGAAGATCCTTTCTCCATGACATTCCCATAGGTATCATAAGCGCAAAAGTTGGAAGTCAATATTCAGCATGCAAAAAACTGAAAAAAAAAGTTCCTTTTAACCTTTATCCTGAACTGTAGCTGAGACTATGCTTGTCTTAGGTCAATAAAGTTTGCACTACATCCTCTTTTAATGGAGCTGAGTTCTGATTTTTAACTTCATGATTGGATATTAAAGAAATCTTTTAGTAGCCTTGTATAGGTTGAAAATACACATCACATTTAAACATATATTTAAATCTGAAATTCATAATACAATAATGTAATAATAAATTAGAGCTTTTGGATTTTGGAGAAATCTAGGTGTGACTGCTTTTAATTTTGCATTCAGAAAACTTAGTGAAGAGAATTTAGTAAAACTCCCATAATTTCAATTTTTACTACAGTAGGCTAAAATAAATCCATGGATCCATTCTGTGTGGTGAATTTAAGTAGAGCTATTTAAGAAGGATTCCTTGGAGCCCATGTGGTGAGAAGTTAACAACTACTGGTCACAGAATAAGATGATAGTCACAAAAGCAAAAGTTGAAATCACAGATGAATTTTCATTTTCTATGTGATGGGAGGTTGATTTTTGAGAATGTTATTGATGCCCTTTCTTTTTATGTGCTTCTATATACTTTGTCAATGTTATTTTGAAATTAAATGTGAATAATTACAGCCACCTTCTTCAAAGGGAAATTAGTCAGGGACACATTGTCCCTGGAATTCAAAATTTCCCCATAAGACTCCTATGGCAGTCTGACTTGACACTACAGTATACAATGTCTGAGTATTGCATTCAATATTCTAAAACATTGGTTCTTTAGAATTTGAAAAATGTATTACTAATGTGAATTGTGAAAGCACATAATAGCTAATTGTATCAATTTCTTTTTAAGTGTCAAGTTTTATTTTTTTCTGATTTCCTTTGTTTCAAAAGATGTGGACTTTTATATATCTAACCATTGCTTGAACAACAATTAAAATTTAGAAGAAAAGAGAAAAATCAATCAACAGCCAATAACTTAAGTAACTACTAAGGTACAGGCACTATGCTAGTCAATTATCAAAAAAATGAGGCCATTATTCATCTCAAGAAGCTTGCCTTTAGTGGGAATGACATGTACCAACAATATACACAGTATTGATATCAATATTAATATGGAAACTTCCTTAATTGATGCATGTCAGTATCATCAATTTACAATCTAAGAGAGTTGCCTGGAGCATAGAGAGGTTAAGATATTTGCCCAGGGGAGACATAGGTATGAGATGAGACCTGAACCCAATTCTCCCTTCTAAAAAGGCTGGCCTTCAATCTGCTACCATATTATCTCTCAAAGAATCATTTTAGATCTTCAGTATTATATCATCAATTTGATTATCTTAATTTTGCAGTCAGTACTTCTCCTTAAAACATATTTTAGAATATTTTAGAGAAATTTTCATTTACTTTGTGAGTTACAATAGTTTGGCTGTTTTAGAAAAATTATCCTTTTCTTTGTGAGTCAAAATTGACTTGAACCATAGTGACATTTTTTGGTCAAAACTGTTCGAATTCTATCTTTCTCAGAATCAAATCAGTGAATGAAAAATGCCTTAGTTAATTTTCATCACCTCTTTTTAATAGATGGCAATTTCCAGCATGTTGAAGTTTCACAAAGAAACTATTATTAAACTCAAATAATTATGTGAAAAAGTAAAAAGAAAACCCAACAACTACAAAGTAATAACCAAGCTCAGCATGTGCCTAATTCAAAGGTATTTTGAATGAAACGGAAAAGGGCAGTTTCAGAGTCTGGGTTTAATTGAAATACATTATCATTCTTTGATGAGTTAGCCTTTCACTGAGTAATTTGGCATTTCTCCATGAAGTTGAGCTGTATAAGCACATCCCCATAGGAGTAATAAACAATGTGGCATGCATTGGATTGAAGCATTTACTTTACTAGACTCCCATCTCCTCCTCACCCCTAAAAATGATGCTAATAATAAACCTGTGAATGAATCATTTTATATTTACAAAACATCAAGAATTATTAGATACAAAAGAGATTCCTTTGTCCTGTAACACGTCATAGGGAGTTTGGACAGGGACTTTTCTCTAACGCATTTGTCCTACAATAGTAGGTACAAAGTGTGGAGAAGAAAGAGGAAAGATAAATGGATATTTGGTTATGGACAGTGGGCAGGCTTCTTTTTGGGGAGAGATAGAAAATGAGAATTATATATTTAGATTATGATTTTTTTTAAAATTGCTGGAATCTTTATTCAGAGAATGTTATGGCTTTACCTCACCTGCTACATCAATATACATGATAATACCATTTTTAAAATTAACAGAACAAAAACAAATCCCTTTTAGAATATAAATCTTTTAAGACCTGAAAGCACAAAAGGATTTGGGGCTGAGTATCAGATTTCTGGTTATATTCTGATCCAGCCTAATTTTCCATCAAGTTTGTTATGTAACCTTGACTTCTATACATCGACTGCAACAATGTCATAATATTATTTTCCAGCAACATAATTAATATTTCTATTTTATTCTTCTCATGAGATTTTCCCAGGATTTGACAAATCTATATTAAATTAATTAGTTTTTTATATAAAACAAGTTGTTAACAAGATCTGCTGTGAAGTAGTACAACTTTTCGAAATAAAGATTATGTCTATGGTATATGTTTTTTTTTAAAGGAGATTAAAATTTGAATTTTCTTTGCCTGGATGTTATTTCTTTATGCCTGCTTTGTGCAGTTGATATTATTTGGGGTTATAGATTTATTAAAAAAATAATCTCATACTGTTTTTCTACCTGCATTTTTATTGCCTTCCTCATAGTTTTGCTATTGGCAATTTTATTAGTTTTCATCTTGTTAGTGCATTTAATCAGGCATGTTATGTAATGTGATATTCAATTTTATCAACACAGAAGACATTCATAGTATAAATGATCAGGGACATGCATGAAATATCAAGAAAGGACACTAGTCTTACACTGTTTGTCAACTAGAAACAATTGAATAGTTTCCATCAGTAAATTTGTATGATGTAAAATGTTATTACATTTCTAACTTTCTTTTGCCAGAGTTATGACTAGCAAATTTTGTACCCAGGACAAGTAATAGGAAGGATTATGGGTTTATCAGGGATATGACTCCTGGAACCTAAGGCTGAGTTGTTCTGATTAATGATCAAGGACATATCTCTGTAATTCTCTACATCATATACCTGACTCCAGATCACATTTCACATCCCATCCAGTCAGCCACCCTACATGCCTTCTTATCTGCCCACTCACCTGTCCCCTCACAGTTCCTTATTTTGGAATTGCAAACAACAACAAAAATTTGAGCCCTTGCTTCTGTAGAAAGCATTTCCATCCATTCCCTTACAATTCCACTCACCATCTCTGTCACTTCTAAGACCTAAACATCTTTCCTTGACCACTTATCACTACATATATTTTCTCCTTGTATTAAAATATGTCCCTTTAGGGTAGTAATTATCTCACTTTAGTATTTTATTTCCAGAATTTAGGACAGTGCTTGGTACAAGTCAAAGTCTTAATAGGTGATTTTCATTCATTTTTAAGTTGCCAGAATGGGACAAAATACCTATGGTAAAAGCCAGTACTTGAGTTTGAGGCCAAGTAGAGTACTGCTGTTGTCCCCTAAATTTCTTATCTGGAAAAAGCCTTATTACTGCCCTCTTGTTACAATTCTGTCATATATACCATATACTTTAATACATTTGAAGTTCCATACAAGTTACTGGCAATATATTTTTTAAAGCAATTGAGGTTAAGTGACTTGCCCAGCGTCATACAGCTTGTAAGCTTGTTAGGCTACATTTGAACCAAACCTTCTTGACTTGACAATCAGTGCTCCACCCACTGCACCACCTAGCTGCCCCTATTGTGTATGTTTGTGTGTGTGTATGTGTGTATATATATATGTGTGTGTATGTGGATGTAGGCATATGTGTATATGTGTATAAGTATGTATACACACATATGTATATATAAGTATATGCATATATGCAAATACATGCATGTATATATTTATACATGATTTGTGTATGTGCATATACATACATACACATATCTAACTACATATATATACATATATATAACTTATTTTGAGAGATGATTCATCAGCAGTAGAGATTTGCCTTTCACTTGTACATGTCACAATTCTTATATCTCTTATTTCTGTGTATTTTTCATCTCTGACTTTCCAAAATTCCTCTAAGGGATCTATCCAAAACACTGAAAGTTTGCTTTTGGTCTATTAACACTGATGACATATAACATTAGGACTTTCCATTGGTTGTCTGTCATTCACTGTAATAGCAGTGGAGAAACTGGCCAAGATGGATGAGTAGAAGGAACTAATAAGACTCAGCTCACTACCCCAACTAGGAATAACACCAGAGCAAGACATGATCAGAAAATCCAATGAAAAATGAAAGTAATTAATTTTTACAGGCCACAAGGCATTGGAAAACAAACAGAGGAGCACCAAGACTCAATAAGGATGGGTCTGACACTGCACTTGGAACAGAAATAACAGTCGAAAGGTAGGGTTATTGCTTATTTCCCAGAGCTGAGTCACACATATAAGTGCACACTGAGGAAAGGACCTTCTCCTAAGGGATGGGGATTGTGCAAAGGAGTCATGCTGATTATGAGAATCTGCACAGGTCAAGGAGGAGAAACAAGCAGGCAGCAGCCATGTGATTCTCATCCTGGATCCAGGTCTCAGATTCATTTACTGTCCAGAGGTAAGGCCTGCCTCTGAGCAATCAGGATAAGAATCTTAGATCCCAGGGTGAAAGCCATTGTGAGGAGAAGAATATCATTTTGTTTTCCTCTGAATCTACAGTGTTCCAGCTAGAGGAGAGGAGCTGGAGCTGCTGAACTTGCACCTGAGGCACGCTCACTGTTGTGTCACTCAAACCCAAACTGAAGTCAGGGGCTTGCAAAACACAGTCTAAGTTGAGGATGATAGATTCATGGCAACTAAATCCTTTTCCAGAAAAAACATATTTCCTTGATAGTATCCATTTTCATTTTTCGCATGGATGTCATCATCATCAACATATAGTGGCCTCCTTATGTCGATCATGTATCTTTGCTTTGAGTTACATATAATTTTGATTCTTCTGATATCACATCATTCCATTATTCACAACATATAGCATTGCCAGGAGAAAGTTGATAGTCAAAGGAGATGAATTTTTGTGGCATCAAGAATTTGGGCTCATTGGAAGCACTGAACAATTTCCCAAAGGCAATGCATCCTCATCTCTTCCTACTCAATTCTAGATCTATTTCATTGTCCCTTTGTCTTGTCTTTGCCTGACAAATGTGCATTTTTAATGTACCCCCAAACTCACACACACAGTGTTTGGTCCTAGAACACTCATTAATAAATTTCACCAAATGTCTTTATCATATTTCAAGTTTTAGTCCAATTTGTGCAATATGATATTCAAACAGCATTTGGAGTACCTTGCTATCAATTTTTGTTTTAAAAGGAGGAAAATGCAGGTAAAGATGCTATAAAGAACCTTTATTGCTTTAGTGAAATGAATTTTGCAATCCTTTAAGTTTGAAGGTCATTTAATCCACCCTTAAAGTAAGCAAGGTTGGTAAATTAGCTTTAGAAAAAGAATTTAAAATGAACAGATGAACTCGGAATACATTTTACCTTTTAGGGTGTAAAGTAGACCATGAAATTAATATTCAGACACAGTAGAGTAGTCACTGTCATTACTTAAATTGGCTTAATTGGTGGTAGAGCAATTTTAAATAGCACACTAGAAGCACTCATAAATTAGGTATGCTTTCCTATGAATAATATAGCCATTATCCAATTCTTTCTCACTAATTTTACTTCCTTTTTAAAAGAAATTAAAGTTCCTGCCTTCTACTTAATAATGAAGAAGATAATTTGTTATTAGTAGTGAATAATTGTGGAGGTAAATGATGCTGGGTCATGAAATTGAAGGGTAAAGGAAGCAATAGAATGGAAGGAGCAGGATGCTGACATTTTGCAATTCAGTGGTCTTCAGTTTGGTCTCCAATTTTTACCTTTATGGTGACAAGCTGATGTGGCAGAAGGCTCTGTAATTACATTTATTGCTGATAAAAAGAATCCTAATAAATATAAAAATGTACACCTTATTTTCTTACTCACTGATTTTACTCTTCACACTTCATTCTCCATCAGCAATGAACAGCAAGTTGACTTAACACTACTTTTTGAAGTTTAATGCAAAAACATCTACATTGTTACTTTAACTATAGTGATCATTCACATATTAATTTGTCATTACTATCTCCTTATCAATAAGGTGTGTCCTTATGTAATAGTAATTTAAATGGGAAGATATTTCTCATCCATTAATAGGTCCATGAGACCTGCTTGGGTCACATGGAAACCTGAGTCACATTGAGCCTGTGGTGGGAAGACTTTGCTGAATAGATGGAGCAGGAAATGAGTCAGAACAGTCAGAGGCAGGAAAGAGAAAGCAGATGGCAACCAGTATCAGTGGTAGAACTTGTTTGTGATTTTGTTTAAAGGAGATAGTTTGTGGGAAGCCTAACAGAAGGAAGGCTTAGGGATGGTAGTACCCCCTGCATTGTTATTTCTATAGATTTTTGTGTTGCTATAATGGATTTGGTTTTCTGATGTTGGGATGCAGCTTCTTGGTATTTGAATAAATGTTTTGGTTCTTTCTTCCACGTGGAGAGTCGGTTATATTTTGTGATTCAGAAATGTGCTGGAGTATACATAGCCATCATAGGTGCTGTGAATATTGCATTGGCACTAGACCTTCAATATTTTTTAATTATTAGAAATAGTAGGCTTTGTTTTTGATTTTCTGATTCTTCTGTGCTTTCTCAACCAGCTGATCCTTTTTTGATTTGGAAAATGGCAAAACACGAATGCTAATAGAGTCAATAACTTGAATTTCCAATAGCTCTATTCTATCCAATTCATTTAACAATACAATTAATTTTAGAGATGAAGCTCAATTAACTATCACAATTGAATCAGAAGGAAGTCAGTCCACAGGATTGACCTAGGGATCTAAACAACTCTGTAGTGTGAAGGACATATGGATACAAACAGAGTGGGTGTATTGCTAGGATCTTATATAGGTCCTAAATATAGACACATAGATCCAAGTATTTGAAAGGAAGTTCCCAAACAAATAGGTTATCACAAGGAGAAAATATCAAGAAGAAGCAAATATTTTAAGTCAAATTTGATGGATACAAGGTGTCCACTAATGTGGAACATGGCATATATGCATTATATATATATGTTATTTATCACATTATATATTATATTTATATATTATATACCATATAAAACACATTATATATGCATTATTACGCAGGATTTTTTTTTTGATGTGTTGGTTTCACAAGTTTTTTTTTTGCTTTCCTCTTTTTTTTTAACAGCAACAACAAACATAGGCTCCAACACAATGCTCAGTCTGATTTATGACCGTTTAGATGTCACCCATGCTTGTAGTAAGATAACAGATTATCTGATAGATATAAACACAGAAAAAAACTTTCTTCAAAGATTCTCTAAATATCAAAATTAATCACGTCATGACTCAGGGAAACAAACTGCATTGGGCTCATCTCAGGGAATGTAACTCTCAGACTCCAGGATGGGGGTGGGGGAAAACAATGCTAAGGCCCTGGCACAGCGGAACAGCTCTCAAGCCTTAGCATAGGGGTGGGTGGGTAAATGGGACACTATTCAGGTCCCAGCACAGACGACAGGGTTCAGACTCTGGCACAGTGGAAAAGTATTTAAGCTTAGCATATATGGGTAACATTCTATATCTGTCATGGAAGGGTAGTATGTCTGCTTTACCTTAAGTGGCCATTCTGTCTCCACCACATCACCACTCCCTGTTACAGACACTGTCACACTCTAATATTGTAAATATGTTGTCATTGGAAGGAGATAAGAGAGACAGCAAAGTCAAGTGTCAATCCAATAGTTTTCATATTCCTGTACTCTCTTTGGGCTCCACAGTGACTGCAGCTCATGTATCTCTACTTCTTGTAGCTTGTGGTGCCCCGGCTCAAGCCCCAGTCATTCACTGGACACATCTCAGTCTGGTGGACATCAGATGCCCTCAGTTGATTGAACTCTTTCCTCTTGCTTAGCATGCATTTGTCTTTGCTCCCGCCAATTTCCAGATTTTGAGAGTAGAGGAAGGAAAGAAAAACCTACAGCCTTCTCCTTTTTGTTATAACAGCCATGAAGATAAAGTGGAAATTCTTCTCTCACTCCTACTAATCATTTTGGTTTCACTGGGATCCAAAGCCTCTACTTTGGAGATGATTGGATTGCACTTCACCTGAGCATTACAAGGGGAGATGACAAACATCCCCACAAAGTTCCAGGAAAATATGATGAGATCAAGTTTTTGGTTAGTTGCTCTAAGGAAGTAGTGTTTCCATTTAAATAACCTATCTGGCACAATCCTTTATTGGTTTCATCTTCATGACATTTCTATTTTGATGGTACAGTCCTTCCAATAGCGATGCTACTCATTGGTCACTGTGCAGGATTGTTGAAACTAGAGTAGCAACAGTTAAATTAATGCTCAAGGGTGGCCTAGAAATGATATCATTTTAAATATCCTTTATCATTCTCCCCCTCCACCCCTTAAACATTCTTTACCTTGTTTTTGTTTGTTTTCTGCTACATCACCTTCATAGTAAAAACAGTTAGTAGATGTGTAAGGGGGTTAGATAGGATATGTGAGGCCCTTTGAAATATTGTTTTTATCTATTTCATGTTTAATAGGAACAAATTATTCTTCAGCTAATGTATAAAATGTTCCTCAGATTCTCAATGATTAACTTTCAGGGTCCTCAGATAAAGCATACAATCTGTTGCTGAAACCAGTCATTACTTTTGCTAACTGAGGATCACCTACCTACTATAATGAGGAACTGGAGTGTTCCTAACATTTATATTGCATTTTTTAAGGTTTGAAGATATTAATATTAATTTATTTGATGTGATATGTATGTCTTTTATTCAGGGCAGAACAGTTAATTCTAAATAAACACTTGTCTATTTTTAAACAAATAAGTTTTCTTCATAGGATCTCTAAACACTGATTTTTTTAAAAACAATTTATTAACTAAGTTCTGCATCTGAGAAATAGAACTCTTTCTCTAAAAAGAAAAAACTGGGGTGAGGGGGTAATTTTTGCTGCTTATAGGAATGATACAGGTTCATAATCTCCCAATAGTAAAGTATGGGCTACAAAACCTTGTGTCTATGACAAAGATGAAGAACAGGAAGGGCAAGAACTATAGGAACGAGGAAGAGAAGCAGGACCTTTCTGACTTTTGTTATCATTATTTTAAAAATAAATTCAGGAGAGACCGGAATCAGAATTCTAAGGAAATTGAGTACTCTGCTAGATGAAATAGAAGTGGAGAGTTTTGAACACAAAAGCCAAATAACTTTTAAAGACTTGGATGGGTTTTTGATATAAAGTATGTTGTCGTTGTGATCACAAACTGTTAAGATTTGGTGAAGGTGTATCAAAATATACCTAGGCGGAATTTGCCTTAAAAAGTTGACCCAAGTAAGAAAGTATTAAAGATATTAAGTATTTTTAAATTTTACATTTATTTCAAATTTGATTAAGTTTTGTTTTAACAAAGAAATAAGATTTTTTTACGTGAAAAATACTGTCTAAATTAACATTTCTACATGATCAGTTTCAGCCCTAGCCTTTTGCCTTGTTGATTACCTGTGTGGTTTGAGGGTACTAAGGAGGGCCCCTGACACTCCATGCTTCACCTTATCCTTGTATTTTCCTTGGATTCTGGCTGATTCAACAAGCTAAACACTTAATAAATATTTGTTGAAAGAATGAAAGGCTTTTTGATCTTCTATAGTGCTGGATTTTAAAAAAAGTGCTCCTGTAATAGCAATAGTTTAAGGCATTTACCCCAAACACCTTAAAGGGATTTATTGGGAACTAGGTGAAAGTAAAACCCTAAAAGAACGGGGACAGGATTAGGCATCTGGGAGGTGAATGTTTGCATGGGCTTGCTGCCAGAATATAGAGTTACTTTGAAAGGATAAGGTAGGAGTACAAAGAAGACAATCTTTACTTTACATTTTTCTCTTTGCCTGGTTCTGGAATCCAAGAATGTAGAGGTCCTAGGGACTTTAGAAATGATCAGAGCCCTAAATTTACAGATGGAATCTAAGATCAACAGCCTCTGAGAAACTCAGACTTGGAAGAAAAGAATATAATCTGACTTTATCACTACTTGGACCAAATGTATTTCTAGCAGGTCTCTGACAAGAGATTATCTATCCTGATTTTGAAGAACTCCAGAAGGGACTCAATACCACTTGAGGTACTCTGTGTCTTTTTGGAAAGCTTTAATTTTTAAGAAGATATTTATTTCATTAAGCTCAAATTTGTCCTTTATAACTTCCACATATTACCAATTTTGCCCTTTATAATCAAGCGCAGAATATGTAATTATTTTTCAGCACTAGTTCAACACTAGTTCTTCAAATTGCAGGCATCTATATGTCTTCTCTAAGTCCTCCCTTCTCCAGACTGAATGCCCTTATTTTCTTCAGCAAATCATCTAATGAAATGATCTACAGGACTCTCTATGGACAAGTACTAATTTCTCAACATCCATGCCAGAACGTGGTGCCCAGAACTGAGCACATGCTTCTAGATAAAGTTTTATCAGAACATGACACAGTGAGATTCTTCTCCTATTGTTGCAGGCCAAGAATGTCTCACTTTGGTCTAGTGGTTCAGCCTCAGGATTGTAACAAATGAAAAATTGTTAGACCGTATAACATTCAGCAAACAAACAAAGAGCAAGACAGGCAGAAAGATTGTAAATAGATGAATGAATAAATGAATGAATGGGTACATAAGCAGATAGCTAAATAAAATAATTAACAAAAATATAAACAAACAATAAATTTCCTTACTGAAGGGCATTCAACAAGGATACAACACCAGTTCAGGTGGGTGTAACCCTCTCATTTATATACAGAGAACAGCTGGTTCAAAGCATCCATAAGATCTGGATGACACTGATTCTGCCTGAGCTGTGCTTTTTGTGGCATGGGTTACCAGGAAGCTATGTCAGTAGCTCTAGTCATAATTCCATGGACCAATGTAATCATAAGGAATAGATTCCTTTCTTCAAAGGAAACAAAACAAGCCTGTCATAACTACAGGGAATCTAATAGATGATGTTCCTACTATTCTTGTGTATAAAAAAAGATCCCGATGCATTTATTATTTTTAAACTATAACCCAATTCTTGATTGAACAGAAGAAAAAAAAACACACCCTTAAAGTCTCTCTTCCAGTTTTCTTCCAATGCTTCTATCAAAGTCCATTAAATGATATAATGACAAAGTTCAGCTTATTTGAAAACCCTCCAAGAATCATGTCAAGCAAGACATAAAATAGGGAGATATGTGATTGCCAAAAGTCTTCATTGTCATCAAGGAGATTCAGCAGAGAGTCCAAATTGAATAAGGATTCCCTATAAATAGAGAAGTCCTCCAGATACTCTTTTCTGTGAATGAAATTGCATTCATTTCATGAAACCCTGGAAAATGAAAAAAGACTCCTAGATAAGAGCTAAAACACTGGTAAATTAATAGCTGATATATTGAAAGTAAATTATGATTTTTCAAGTGAGCCAATCAAGAGTAAAGTCAAATGTCTATGAATTTATCCATTAGAAGTAAGTCAGAAGAAGTAAGAAGGCACTGCCAGGTTGACATAATTAATTTGGTGCACAGTTGTTACACATCTAGATTCACCATTTGCTGTCTGTGCCTATATATGTTCCCTCCAACCACTGGGGAATGAATCTAGTCTGGCAATACTGAATCATAAACTTCAGATTTCTGGGTCAAAGGGACTAAAACACAAATTCTCAAAGTTTGGCCCAAGAAACACAGGAAGTCCAGGAGAACTTTTCAGACAGCCTGTGAGGTCAAACTTATCTTCAGAATAATTGTAACATGTTTTAATTTCTAAAACAATAAACATTAATAAATATAATGTAAAGGACAAAAATTCTTTTGGAGGTCCTCAAAAGTTTTTAAGATCATTATGGGGTCATGAGACCAAAATGTTTGAGAATCATTGGAATCAAATTTCGTCCAGTCTCATTCTCCTGCACAAAATGTACACCCTGACTAGAAAACACGATCACTTGTCTTCTTTCATAACAGAACTCAACTGTCACTTGATTTTTGCAATAAACTTTCCTGCTCTCCTTTCTTCCCCTCAAATTATCACTCTCTCCTCAAATTGCTTATAACACTTTTATCTAGCAGTTTTTACTTTACATTTATCATACAGTATAACTGTTTTTATCTGTATACATGTCATACTCCATTTGAGACTACTATCTTACAACTTGCACACTCACAGGTTGGGGTGGGTCTGTTACAAGAATGCAGCTACCCAAAGTTCAAAGTCATCTGTGTCCTTAAACCAGACCTCTCAAAATACCATTGCTATGTTTCTCATAAATAGCTTGGCAGAGGAAAAAAATAGCTCAAAATGAATGTATTTATTAAGACGGCATGATGCAAACAGCAGTAACAAAATATTCCTCTCATAAATCTGGGCACATTCTCCTAAAAGTATATACTGCATCAGTGGATAGAGTGGTCATATCGTTGAAAAAACACATGGCCAAGACAACTGGTGTTTCTAATACTTTCAGTCATCACTGTCTTTTTCTCCTTATGATGTTCTCAGCTTCTCCCCCTCTGCTGGACGAGTTGCTTGGTTTAGGTCACAGGGCCTGTTGCTCTCCATGGCTCAATTGTAGCTACCCTGAGGCAAGATCATAAAGGATGACAACACACGAAAGGAAACTGGAATGAGAAGTGGAGTAGGGCATGGAGAAGTTATCTGATCTGTGGTCTTCATGGAATAATACAAAAGAGTGAAACTTGCTGAGAAATGAAGATGTTGCTGACCTGGGCATAGTTTCTTATCACTAGGCTACTGATGAGGTGTGAGTACCAAAGACAGTTCCATTTTCCCTTATGATGAGGTTGCTGTCGGCATAAGCAAGAAGCTCTTAGGTCAGTTGCTTACTAACTCCATCACTCTTTATCAAAGATGAGGAAAATATAAATCCTTTGAACTAAATGGTTTATTCTTTTTTCATTGTCTTTCTTATAGGCACCTTTTGTTTATTAACCAGACCTCAGGAATTGTAAATGGATGAGAAATCAGTTTATGAGAGACGCCCTGATCAACAACTTTCCTCTGCATGTTTTTCTGTCTCCTTTTTGTATTTATCCAGTACTATTTTTATTTGTTTACGTTTCATCTCCCTACTTAAAAAAAAAACAAGGAAACTGGGTCCAATAAAGGTTAAGTATCTGACTGGACTAGTCTTACAGCTAGTTAAGTGACTGAAGTCATATTCAGACTCAGGTCCTCCTGACTCCAGGTCTAACATTCTAACCATTGAGTCACATAGCCGCTTCTATAACAAAGAAAAGAAATGGTCAATGGTAATATTTGTTTGAGAGTATGCCAGGATATCTGGGTAAATGCAGTCCATGCTATACTTTTCCAGATATCAGATAATTAATAATTTTTAAATTGAATAAAATTAAATTTAATGTTCATAAGGGTAAAAAAGGGCCTTGATTGGAAATAAGATAAATGTGGACACAGTTGTAATAAAAATCTTTTATATTAAAGCATACTAAAGGTGCTGAAGCTATAATAGCGTGTAAGATAATTTTGTTTATTCAATTTCTCAGTCATATAAAAAGATAGGAAAACATTAATATAGCTAAAATACAGTTTATCAAGAAAAGTGACAGAGTTAAAGTTCTTCCAAAAATGTGACAAAATCCTTCACAAAAGATTGAAACCTATGTCCACAAAATTATTGGTTTATCTCTTTCTCCTAGTAATCAAGAGAGACAACACAGCTGTTTAAAATTTACTGACAACATGTTTTGTCATTACTAAACAGACACTGCTGAATGATGCCAAGTTTATATTTTGAATTTCCATCTTCCTTTCACATAGTGTAATCGTGCCAGGTAATATACATTTGTTGGAAAGAACATTTGGAACATGCAGTCCAAAAATCTTTAACTGTTGCATTTGGATTGAATTTCCTACCTCCTCTCTGTTTCTGGCAGAGTCAAGCAATGACTCTTTTCAGGTCTATACATATTAACTTTACCTGGAAAACCAGAGCTTTTGAACTTGATTCCTTGGATTTAAGGATAAAAGGCAGAATTATTTGTTTCAATGTGGTAAATTTTCCTGGAATCAATTAAGACAGCAGGAGAAAGAGGTTGCATATACTAGAACTCTTACATTTAAACAATTTTTGGACATCATCAGGGAGGGTAAGAGAAGCATAATAGAAAACTTCCTAATTTTATGTAAAATCATTGGTAATTGTGCACATCTGGAATACTACAAATGGTTCTGACTAACTATATTCAGGAAGGTATAACAGAGTTAAGAAAAGACAGCTAAAACCACTTAACTTTCTAGAGAGGCTTTACTATAAATGCAAAATGAAAAATACTAGAGTTTCTGTAGTCTGAAAAATGGAATTTGAGAAGAAATATTGTTAATGATATCCTTCAAAGGTATCTAGATAGATGTCACATTACAGCTTTGGGCTCATGTTCTAAGGTAATGAGAACAAAGAATTATATATATTTATAGCGATAGCTGTATCTATGTATCTAGTTACACACATACACACATGTACAAATACATATATATGCACATATGTGAGTATAAACATATATATTTTAAGTATGTGTGTATGGTGTATGTATTATAAGAAAACTAAGTCCTAAATGGCATACATGATGATTTCTAAAAATATAAATTGAGAACTATAAAATTAATATATTTATGCTTAATTAAATCATATGACCTTAAGAACAGACCAAGTATTTTGATATTTGTAAAAGAGTTTATTTTAATATACATGGCTAGCCTTTCCTACATTAATTCCTTTGAGAAAAATACTGTGAGATGACCAGCACCATATGAATACTTGTGTTGACTTAACTTTATTTTCATAGCCAACTACCTAAATTTCTTACAAGTGTATACACACACACACATATCTGTATGTATATACACATACATATGTATATACATATATATACATATATATGTGTGTGTATATATATATATATATATATATGTATGTATATGAGCTTGCCATGGGCCATACTATAGTTAGTTGTTTTTTCTCTAAAAATTACTAGACCAATTGACAGGAATTTATTGAATATCCTTTTATTTTTAGTTTTGTTTGAAAGCCAATTCTAGATATTGGAGATATTAAGAAAAAGAAATAATTTCTGCTTTCAGAGGTCTTGCAGTCTATTGGAGAATATGACATGTACGTATCTCAGTTGATGTAGAAGTAAATAGACATAAAGAAAGTAAAGGAGGCACTTGTAATTGGGAGGTGACTGCAAGTGACAAGGCAAGAAGTGATGAGGGTGTAGATAAGGGGTTGGGTACAACAGATGCAGCAGAAAAAAAATATTTGACAGCTGATTAGAAGTGTGAACTAAAAGAAAGTGATGTGTCAAGCATAAGTCTGAGGTTATGAATTCGAGTGACTGGGACAATGGTGATACTCTTGCCCTAAATAAGCAAGTTCAGTAGAGGGAAAGATTTGATGGGTGGAGGGGAAGAGTTTTGCTTTGTACATATTGAATTTGAGATATTTCTGGGACACTCAGCTTGAAATACGCACTAAGCAGTTGGTTATTTGGGACTTATACTATAGAGAGAGAACTGAGGTTGGATTTATAGATATTGGTCTTTCTTGTATACAAATGACAAATAAAATTATGGGCAAGCAGTGCAGGAGAATTAACTACTTAATAAATAGTATTTGAATAAAATACTTAAAGAATGTTACAATTTTTAAAAATATATAAATAAACAATCACAATTACAATTGGAGAACTTTCTTATTAAAATAATAGTATAATCAAGACAGAAGTTGAAGGAGACTTAGAGATCATCAGAGCTATAACTAGGGATTCTTCTACCTGGGACAAATTCTATTAATGTGTGTGTTTGTGTGTGTGTGTGTGTGTGTGTGTGTGTGTGTGTGTGTGTGTGTGTGTGTGTGAGAGAGAGAGAGAGAGAGAGAGAGAGAGAGAGAGAGAGAGAGAGAGAGAGAAAGACAGAGAGAGACAAAGAGATCAATAAACAGTTATTATGTGTCTACTATGTGCCATACATTGCTAGATACTTGGTATGAAAATACAAAGATGAAACAATCTCTCCTCAAAATGATCTTGTATTCTAATGAGGGAGACAGGATATATATGTGCATGTGTGTATATATGCAAATATATATATATGTGTATGTATGTATATATGCACATGCATATATGTAAGTACATATATTTATGTGTGTAGATAAGCATGCACAAGTGCATATACACACATGTGTACATATGTATGTATGTATATGTAGGCATGTATATGTATATACACATACACACCCTAAATACAAAGTTAAATAAAAATACATATAAAGTAATTAAATAAAAGGCAGATTGGGAAGGAGAGCAATAGTGTTTGTGGGATTTGGAAGACTTTATATAGAAAATGGTGCCTGATCCTCATTTCAAGGGAAAAGATGGATTTTTGAAGCATAATTTTATGACATTGAATATGTCATTTAACCTTTCTGATCCTTAGTTTCTTCATTTGTCAAATGATGCATTGAGTCTTTGAAATCCCTTCCAGTTCTCAAATTCTGTGAAATATTTTGGTTTTTTTCTCTGGACGTTTTTGATTAGGATTCATGGTAAGTTTCACTCTGTTAACCTGCATATGATTTCCATTAAGAATATATTTAGTACTGCTTGTCATAACCAATATAGGAGGTAGTGCCAACATATATGTTCAAAGTTTCACAGCTGGAAAATACCTAGCACATCATATAGTCCCAATCTCTCATTATACAAATGATGAAAAAGAAACTCAGGGGTTTCATTCCTTGCCTCACTTCACATTGTTAGGAAAAGTAGACTAGTAAATAAAACTCATGTCCTCTGGTTTCCAAATACATATGGATTTGCAGGATGATCTCCATTTGTTAATAGAATGAACAATATATGAATCAGGAGTATAGCAAACTTGCTCTAAGAGGTGAGGCTAATAAAAGTCACCATGCCCTAGCACATGGTCAATCTATAATGGTGGAAATACGTAGAAAACTTGCCAGTACAAGTCAGGAAGCTTGGTAGGACTTTTGCTCACTAAAGTAATGAAAATGATTTGCTAGCACTTTCTGAGCCAAGGCTGATGACTTTAAGCATTAGCCAGGGATTTCCGTCCCTGGAGCATTCCTGGGAACTTAGGGGCTGGCATTGATGTTCAGACACCTCCATACTCCATAGAGTTCCTTGTTGAGGATGGGAGTAGGAAGCAGGGAAATGGCTTCTGGTAGACACAGCAACACTGCTCATGTGAGAGGTTGAACATTCATTTGTGAGCCAAGCCAGAGGCATCAAGTAGGATGCCAGCAAGTCACCTGCAGACCACAACACTCTTCAAGGGGGACCTGAGTCATTTTACAATGTACAAAACAAATAAAAGTGCAATCAAATATAGATCATATTACAATTAAAAACAAGTCAATATGTGACTTTTATGTTAATAAGAGTTGCTTGATTAGATAAGGCTTATTATGTAAGAATTAGAGATCTGCCCTGCCCATTAGTAGACCTCAGGTACAGCCTGTTAATGGAAACTTCATTAGGGGAGGCTTGTTTTGGAATTTAGGAATGCCTCGCTTTTGGTTAATTAATGAGGCACTGGATCACAAGGGTCCTGCCCTCTGGCTCTGAAAAGTATATATGTGCTCCGACTTGAGGTTTTGCTTTGGGGCTTTACTGTTTGGAAGAAGGTTCCTGTGTCAGATGAGACTTTGAGCAGCCATTAAGGAGCACCCCCACACACCCCAGTTACGAAAACCCACAGATATTGGTGCTTCTCTCTCTAGTAACTCTGTAGGTATGTAATGGTTAGACAGTTCAATCTATCTGTTGATCTGTGATATATGTATTGTTTATGGTCAGACAATTAGAAAACCTGTCTGTTGGTCTTTATTTCGCTGATTCTATTTTCTCTGTTGGAAATGTAATTAAAGAAGATTGTTGACCCTTCAAATGTTGTTTTCATTTTAGAAAAGCAGATCTAAGAACCTGTGCAGCAGGTCCTCCTGTGTATGCTGTGGTGCTTGCTGTTACTGTGACCTGCAGACATCTTATGTGTGTTTTAATGGCTCTCAAATCAAAGGACAGATATCAGTAGATTAAGGTACAGCCAATTACAGTATGGTAGATTAAGGAAACACCTGGGTAAGCAAAGGTTAATGCTACTTTCTGGTTGGAGAGAAAAGGGTTTGAAACAGGAGATCATCATTTCATAAATCCTAAATCTGATTGTTTTTTCTCTTTAATATAATTTATTTATTTTCATTTTTCAATATTCACTTCCACAAGACTTGGAATTCCAAATTTTCTCCCCATCTCTCCCCTGCCCCCACAATGACAGAATGTACTCATCCCTTTCCCTAATCTGCCCATCCTTCTATCAGCTCCCCTTCTCAGATGCCCCTCACCTCCATTTTTCTGTAGGGCAAGAGAGATTTCTGTACCCTACTGCCTGTACAACTTATTTCTCAACTGCATGCAAAAACAATTGTCAACATGCATTTTTAAAGCTTTGAGTTCTACATTGTCTCCCTTTCTCTCTTCCTACCCATTCTCACTGAGAAAGCAAGCAGTTTGATATAGGTCATACATGTGTAGCCCTGCAAAACACTTCCATAATAGTCATGTTATGAAAGACTAACCACATTTCCCTCTATGTTGTCCAGGCCTCTATTTATTCTATTCTCTCCTTTAAGTTTCGCCCCACAATAGTGTTTTTTTCTGATTATCCCTTTCCTCAATCTGCCATCCCTTCTATTATCACTGTTATCATCCTTCTCCTATCCCCTTCCCCCCTCCTTCCTGCAGGGCAAGATAGATTTCCATGCCCAATTGAATGTGTGCTATTCCCTTCTTAAACAAAAGCCTATGAGAGTAAGGCCCACTTATTTCCTCTCATCTACCCCTGCTTACCCTAGATTGCTAAAACTCTTTTTTCCTCTTTTATGTGAGATGATGTACTACATTCTACCTCTCCTTTTCTCTTTCTCCTAGTACATTCGTTTCAACCCTTAATTTTATTTTTTAGGTGTTCTCCCTACATATTTAGCTTATCCTGGGCCCTCTGTCTATATGTATGTGTGTATGCATGCACATACATACACACCCATATATGTGTATATACACATATAATATGTATATGTGTGTGTGTGCATAATTATATTCCTTTATTTAAAATTTTCTATTCAGCTCTGGTCTTTTCAACAAGAATGCTTGGAAGTCCTCTATTTCATTGAACTTCCATTTTCCTGTAAAGCATTATACTCAGTTTTGCTGGGTAGATGATTCTTGCTTTTAATACCAATTCCTTTGACCTTTAGAATATCTTATTCCAAATCCTCTGATCCTTTAGTTTACAAGTTGTTAAATCCTTTGTTATCCTGATCCTGTTTCCACAATACATAGATTGTTTCCTTCTGAGTGCTTGTAATATTTTCTCCTTGACCCGAAACCTCTGGAATTTGGCTACAATATTCTTAGTTTTGTTTTGGGATCTATTTCAGGAGGAGATCAGTGGATTCTTTAAATTTCTATTTTACCCCCTGGTTCTAGAATATCAGTATTGTTTTCCTTGATAATTTTTTGATAGATGATGTCTAGGCTCTTTTTTTGATCATGGTTTTCTAGTACACCAGTAATTTCTATATTATCTCCCCTCGATCTATTTTCCAGGAAAGTTTTTTACCAGAGAGATATTTCACATTGTCTTCTACTTTTTCATTCTTTTGGTTTTGTTTTATAATTTCTTGATTTCTCATAAAGTCACTAACTTCCACATACTCCATTCCAATTTTGAAGGACTTATTGTTTTCGATAAGTATTTTGACCTCCTTTCCCAGTTGACCAATTCTGTTTTTCAAAGAATCCTTCTCCTCATTGCCATTTTTGGATCTCTATTGCCATTTGGGTTAGTTTATTTTTAAAGGTTTTATTTTCTTCAGCTTTTTTTGATGGGGTGGGGGCTCATTTAGTGAGCTTTTGACTTGTTTTCCGTGATTTTCTTACATTACTCTCATTTCACTTCCTAATTATTCTGCTAGTTTTCTTACTTGATTTTCAAAATCCTTTTTGAGTTTTTCCATGACCTGAGACTATTTTTTTCTTGGACGTTTTGTATATAGGAGCCTTGACCTTACTATCTTCCTTTGGTTGCATGTTTTGATCTTCCTTTGGTTATATGCTTTGATGTTCCATAGTCTTAGTTTTTTCCCCCTTTTTGCTCATTAGTCCAGCAAATTACTTGACTTTTGAGGTCTTTATTAAGTGGAGGTTGAACTGCCCCATGTTTCTGGGATTTTGTGCAGCTATTTTGAGAGATATCTCTAGTGACTTGTAAATTCTCAGGTACTCCAAAGTGGTATGATCAAAGGAGAGGTATTTACTCTTACTCTTCTCCTGGCCTGCACTCTGATCTGTTAGCAACCACAAGCACTCTTTTCTGCCCTGGAACTGGGAGTAGGATTCCTTCTCCATAGTTGCAACCAGCTCTGCCATGCCAGTGCTATTCCTTATCCCAGGACTGCCACCCAGGCCTGCAAACCTGATCAACTACTCAATTCCTCCACCATATGTAGACCAAGAGCTCCAGAAGGATCTGCCATTGCAGCAGTGGCTGCCACCACCTAGGGGTCGGGGCTGGGACTGTGGCCAGACCATTTTTCTCTCTTCTCCAGGTGAGAGATCTTTCTCACTGACCTTTGAAGCTGTCTTTGGAGTTTGTGGGATGGCAAGTCTGTTAACCACTGTAACTGCCAGGGATTCAGTGCCCTGAGGCCTGCTCTGGTTCCAACTGTACAGGCACAGCCCAGGCATTGTCCACTCCATTCCTAGCCTAGTGTAATAGACCCTTCCTGTCCACCTTCCATATTGTCTTGGGCAGGAAATCTCTATTGTTTTGTGCCTTTTGTTGCTCTAGAATTTGTTTAGAGTCATTTTACACATATTTTGAAGGGAGAGTTCAGGCATGTCCCTATCTCTACTCCATCTTGACTGTGCCCCCTCTCATTGGGTTTTTAAAAATGTACTGGTAAGGTCTTGAAAACTGAAGCCAGGTGGCTTAGTGGACAGAGCACTCGGCTTTAAGCCAGAAAGATCTGTGTTCACATCATGCCTTAAACCTTAACAGGTGTATGGACTGGGATGTTTGACTTTATTTTTCTGAGCCTTACCTTCATTAATTATAAAATGAAGGGGCTGGAGTCAATGACTTCTGATGAGGGCAGAGTATAATTGGACTGTCAATTCCACATAAACATGCCTCTCTTAATGTAATCTGAGATCATTTTAGTTTTTGTTTTTTTTAACTTTCACATCATATTGATGAATTTGATTGGAATACAGCCCCCTAAAACCCTGTGGTAGGAGTAATTTTTTTTTTTTTTAGCAAAGTATGTGACATTTCTCAAGTCTTGGTTAGCTTAGGGGTGCTAAGAGCTCTGACCACTGACTACATGTCCTCATCACCTGAGTAAAACATATCCATAAGGAGCCAGAAAGATTTTCAGATGCTTAACTGGTATATCATAGTGTGAACTTCACTCAGCAGAGTCAACTCAAGGTACCCTTATTGCCTCTCCCTATTGCTACATTTTTCTTGTTATGGCTGAGTAAATCTCCTTTTGTTAAATATTGGTTGACCTACAACTGTCTCATTCTATTCCAGCTTCAAACCTAAACTGTGAGAGGGCTGTCCTGAATCTAGTTCAGCCTGGAACAAACTCTCACAATTTTGAGATTTGCTTTGTTTTGTCTTTGTGCCCTCAGCACTTAGTACAATGTATATTGGAACTTAATAAATGACATTTGATTAATCTGTAGAATTTATGCCTCTCAGTGTAAATTCATTGGTTTTGACAGGAGGTAGCAAAAATGAAATCATTTTCTTTTTCCACATCCACAATATTTATGTCACTTTTAATATGAATGGCCATGATTATTTAATCATAAGCAAATTATTTAGTAACACCATAGTGACCCCAAATTATTAGTTAATTAAAATATAAAAATTAATATTACTTCTAATTTCTTCTGTATCAATTTCTACTGTATTGATTCTACATGTAACTGATTTTATGTTGTATTAATTTTTTAATTATGTATGTATTCAACTGGTTGTATGCTTGAATTGAGCTCAAGAATTCAGTAGTCATTCTGTTAGTTAAAAGTTATAATTAATGGAAAAAACTGTTATCTTCTATAGTTTTTCCTTCTGGGAAAATAACATAACATCATTTGTTATTTTTAATCCCTGAAGCTAGCTCTAAGAAATATATTCTCCCTGAATCTTTGTACCATTAAAGAAAGCCTTATCTCCCTAACATACCTGGGCACAGGGGATTTGGCTAACTCTGGTCCACTGAAAAGGTCTGCAATATGCACATGAATCCAATAAATCAATCAAGCATTCCTCTACAACAAACAGAAGTGGTTACTAGAACCACATTGGTGTTAGCCCACTTTCCTTGATGTAACCAATCATTTTGCTCCATCTCCATGATGCTGACTACCATGCAATTAATCACATTGTCTTCCCTCTCTACCTAAGTTTGTACTCTCCAAAACTATATGAAGATGGTAACCCTGACTTGGGATCTTTGGACATTGAAAGAGATCATTGACCCAGTTTATTGATTATTATGAACCTAATTAATTAATCATGCTCAGATTATTGTCTCTCGGTTCATCTTAATTTTCAAACTTACATGAACAAATTCAATAATCCATTAAAAACTTCCAATTTTGAGTACTCTGAGTTATGACTGCCTTGAAAAATCAAAGCAATAAAATGTAAAATAGCAGGTTAGAAAGAAATTCTTGTAAAAATCACAGAATCATTGACTTAGAAGGAACCTTAAAGAGCATCTAGCAAAATTTTGAACCAAATCAGGAATACTTTACAAAGCATCTGTGACAGGTGATCACTCAGCTTCTGTTCGATCATTTCTTGTGCTGAAAAGTTCATGACATTTTAAGACAGTCTCTTCCTTTTCTGACACATTTAATGTTAACCTTGCACTTCCATATATTTAGAATTTGCCTCTCTGTAGCTTCTACCTTTGTTCCTACTCTTGATTTTCTTACTAAACTCTTTGCCATTCTACAGTTTAAAAAATGAAAACAACTATTCTTTATCTCTGAATCTTCTACATCTCCTATTGGAACATTCCAGGTTCATTTACCAGTTTTGTTGACAGACACCTCATGCTGCTTTGTAACCTCATGGTCCACTCAACTCAGCCAGAACTTTAGATCTTCACATGGCAAGTACTATACTAGCGGGATTTTTTAAACCCACATTTCAGTACTTTACTTTGGTCCTAGTTAAAGTTCATCTGTTTTACACTGGCCCCAAATTTCAGCTTCTCAATACAGTTAAAAAAAATCTCTACTCAGAAATTCATCAACACATCATCTATTCCCCAACTTTTTTGTCACATGCAACATTGATAGGCATGCTTTATTTTCTTATAAAACAGAAACTGCAAAACAAATCTTATATATTTTGAGTCTTGCAAAACTCTTAATGCTGCACTAAGACTTTTGGGACACCATGTATATGCCTATGGAGGAATGCTGAATTGACAGAATTGTATTTCAGGTAAATACATCTATTACACTAATACTTGAATTGACTGAGATTTTGTCATTAGGGAACTTCTCATGTGAGAACACTTTCTACCAAATACATCTTATAACTCAACTATGAATGAAGAAGTGTGCATATTAGTAAAAGGAAATGATTAGTTGTATTGATGACACTGCTTCATGATCCTGGACAAGTCACTTAAGGTCTCAGTGCCCCAGGCAACTCTTCAAAACTATAAATTACAGAACAGTTACCAGTCTGGCATCTGACATGGGAATACTCTATTTTCTGTGACGTAATTGCAGAATTATCGGTAGAATCAATACAAACCTTTTAGTTTACATTTTTTTCTCAGTATATCTCAACCTTTAGAGCTTTACAAAGTTGGAAGAGGGGTAAATAATTGTGACAGTGTTATTATTGAGCACTGGACATGTAGTCTGGAAAACCTGAAGTTGAATCATGGCTCAGATATTCACTAACTTAAGAGCTGACAGACTTTAAAAATTCCTTCTACTGATGAATTTAAATGATGAATTCAGAATATCATACACTTAGAGCTGGAAGAATCCTTAGATGTTATCTAATGACTCTTGTTTTATGGATAAGAAAACTGAGGCTCTAAAAGGTTCAATGTGTAAACTGCAGGTTACTGAAAATCACAGCCACTACTGGGAATAAAAATGAAAAATTTTGTTTATGTGCTATGGTAGGCTTGGAATATTCTCTAAGGCTTGTCTGGTTGTCACCATTATTTCAGAGAAATCCAGTCAGAAGAACATTTTTTTCCTCTTACATCACAAAATTGGCAACTAAAAATAGGACCTAGTCAAACATGGTTTTGGGAGATAATTTAGCAAATCTTTCATATTACTACCAACATATGTGAAGTTTTGAGATAATCCTAACTCTGAGGAATCTGGGCCCCTAGGCAGTTGGTATACTAGACTCATCCCCTGTTTATATGCAGGCATGAGGTTAAGATCAGATTCAATCCTAGGCACACTGAGTTTTCATGAGAGGAGGCTTAGTTTACTGTCTTGGTGTTATTTGGCTCCTTCAAATTCCGCATGATGTCCTGGAGACAATTTTACTCATAGCTTAAATGAATGTTCATATCTAGAACTTCCCTTCAAAAGGAAAGCAAGAAAAATCAGTTTTATGCAATATAAATCTGACATGGCACAGGTGGTTTCTTCCTGTGCACAAAAGAAATCCTAAACACTTCTAGAGTACGGAAGACAAGGTCAAATCTGAATGATGAAACACTAGACATGTTATCTTGGACAAATCACTTGCCTGGGCTATTCTTTTTCTCCCTAAGCCTAAAGAAACTTCACAAATCCACATTAGATCCACACACTTGAAACAGGATTTAGCAACTTGATCTACAGTCACTGTTACAATTAGTAAGGAGTCTCATGCTTCAACTTTATCAGAACACAAACAGTTTGTAGGATAGCTAATTAGAAAATTCATATTTCACCTTGGCTTTACACTATATAAATGATTTCTGGTGGGCAGAGACAAGATGGCAGGGTAGAAGGATGGTCCTGTAGCAGCTCCCCTACATAGTCCATAAAATACCTGTAAAAAATGACTCTAAACATATTCCATAGCAACAGAAGTCAAAAAACAAAAGAGTGAAAGAGATTTCCAGCCAAAGACAGCCTGACAGGCCAACAGGAAAGGTCTATTACACTTGGCACAGAGCAGTGCAGCAGGGATGGGACCAGAACAGGTTTCAAGGCACAACTGGCAGCAGCAGCTCCCAGATTGCTCAATCCACAAACTACAAAGACAGCTTCAAAGGTAAGTGAAAAAGCACTTTCACCTGAGTGAGAAAGGAATGCAGTGTGGACCCCTTAGCAGCAGTCACTGTGGCAGCAGCACCAACTTTTGGAGTTCTCCTCTTGAAGACACAGGAGCAATTGAATCGCTGATCTGGTTTTCAACTCCGAATAGCTCTACTGGGTTGTGGAAGAGTGCTGGCAGTGGAGCTGGGAAGTGGCTCTGGAGAAGGAGCCCTACTGGGAGATCCTGGGCAGAACAGAGGGTTTCTGGTGGTTCCCAGACCAGAACTCAGGCCAGGAGAGGAGTGAAATTCTCTCCCTTGATTGTGCCACCTTAGAGGAACTGAGAAGTTATAGGTCCTTAGAGTATACCCTCCCCTTGATAAAGTACTGAAAAGTTAAGTAACTAGCTGGGAAATTGCCCAAAAAAGGGGAAAAAAGTAAGACTAAAGAAGGATACATTCTTGGTAAACAGGAATTTTCTTCCATTCTTTCAGATGAGGAAAAGCAATGCATACCATCAGAGAAAGGCCAAAAGGCAAGGCTTCTGCATCCAAAACTTCCACAGTACATGTGCAATGCTCTCAGGCTGTGTAAGAGGTTGAAAAGGATTTTGAAAATCAAATAAGAGAGGTGGAGGAAAAATTGGGAAGAGAAATGAGAGTGATGCAAGAAAATCAAGAAAAGTGATTCAACAGTTTGCTAAAGGAGACCCAAAAAATGCTGAAGAATATAACAACTTTAAAAAGAAGCTCACTCATTTGGCAAAAGAGGTTCAAACACCAATGAGGAGAGAAATGCTTTATGAAGCAGAATTAACCAAATGCAAAAGGAGGTCCAAAAACTCACTGAAAAAAATAGTCCTTTAAAAATTTTAATGGAGCAGATAGAATCTAATGACTTTATGAGAAAGCGAGATTACAAAACAAAACCAAAAGAATGAAAAAATAGAAGACAATGTGAAATATCTCATTGGAAAAACAACTGACCTGGAAAATAGATCTAGGAGAGAAAATTTAAAAATTATGGGATAACCTGAAATCCATCATCAAAAAAAAAAAAAAAAAACTTAGACATCATCTTTCAAGAAATTGTCAAGGAAAACTGCCCTGATATTCTAGAACCAGAGGGTAAAATAAATATTGCAAGAATCCACCAATCACCTCCTGAAAGAGATCAGAAAAGAGAAACTCCTAAGAATATTGTAGCCAAATTCTAGAGTTACCAGGTCAAGGAGAAATTATTACAAGCAGCTAGAAAGAAACAATTTCAGTACTGGGGAAATACAATCAGGATAACACAAGATGTATCATCTTCTACATTAAGGGATCAAAGGGCTTAGAATATGATATTCCAGAAATCAAAGGCACTAGTATTAAAACCAGAAAAACTGAATCTAGTACTTCAGGTACTCTGGTTCTAAAATATCAGGGCAGTTTCCCTTGATAATTTCATGAAAGATGATGTTTTGGCTCTTGATCATGACTTTCAGGTAGTCCCATAATTTTTAAATTGTCTCTCCTGTACCTATTTTCCAGGTCAGATGTATTTCCAATGAGATATTTCACATTGTCTTCTATTTGTTCATTCTTTTGATTTTGTTTTGTAATTTCTTGGATTCTCATAAAATCATTGGCTTCCATCTGCTCCATTCTAATTTTTCAAGAACTGTTATCTTCAGTGAGCTTTTAAACCTCCTTTTCCATTTGGCTAATTCTGCTTTTTAAAACATTCTCCTCTTCATTGACTTTTGGGACCTCTTTTGCCATTTGAGTTATTCAGTTTTTATTTTCTTCATGCATTATTTTCTTCAGCCTTTTTGGGGGTCTCCTTTAGCAAGCTGTTGATTTGCTTTTCACTATTTTCTTGCTTCTCTCTCATTTCTCTTCCCAATTTTTCCTCCACCTTTCTTACTTGATTTTCAAAATCCTTTTTGAGCTCTTCCATGATTTGAGATCATTGCATATTTATTTTGGAAATTTTGCATGCCGAAGACTTGAGTTTCAGATCTTCCTCTGATGGTATGCATTGTTCTTCCTCATCCAAAAGAAAGGAAGAAAAATACCTGTTTGTCAAGAAAGTAACCTTCTATAGTCTGATTTTTTCCCTTTTTGAAGCATTTTCCCAGCCACTTACTTGACTTTTTAGTCCTTTTTAAGGAGATGGGTAGACCTTGTGGACCTGTAAGTTCTCAGTTCCTCCAAGGTGGCCCAATCAAGGGAGAGGATTTTACTCTTCTCCTGACCTGTGCTCTGGTCAGGGAGCTACCAAAACTTTTCTGCCCAGGATCTGCAAGTAAAATTCCCTTTTCAGAGGCTCCACCAGCTCCACCACATTCAGTACTCTTCTTCAACCCATGACTCGGGATGGAGATCCTGATCCAACATCAGTTTGGATGACTCATCCAACCACTCAGGATGGAGACCCAGACCAGCTTCTCAATTCCCCTGGGGTCTTTATTCCAAGGGCTCCCAAAATGGACATTGCTGCTGCTATGCTGCTGCCACCAACGGGTTCCAGGGTCAGGGGAGGAACCTGCTCCTTTCTCAAGTAGGTGAAAGCACTTTCTCACTGACCTTTGAAGCTGTCTTTGGCATGTGTGGGTTGAGGGATTTGGGAAATGCAGCTGCTGGTGGGGATTCAGCACCCCTGTGGCATTTTCCAGTCCTGTTCCTGCAGGTTCAGCCTAGATACTACCTTTCATGAAATTATCAAGGAAAACTGTCCTGATAGTCTAGAATCAGATGGCAAAATAAGTATTGAAAGAATCCACTGATCACCTCCTCAAAGAGACCTGAACAGAGAAAGTCCTAGGAATATGGTGGTCAGATTTCAGAGTTTCTAGGTGAAGGAGAAAATATTACAAGCAGCTAGAAAGAAATGATTCAAGTATTATGGAAATACAATCAGGATAACACAGGATCTGGCAGCTTCTACATTAAGGGATCAGAGGGTTTGGAATAAGATATTCTAGAAGTCAAGGGAACTGGGATTAAAACCAAGAATCACCTACCTAGCAAAATTTAGTATAATACTTCAAGGGAAAAAATGGTCATTCAATGATATAAAGGACTTTCTAGCATTCCTGATGAAAAGTCCAGAACTGAAGAGAAAATTTGACTATCAAACACAAGAATCAAGAGAATCATGAAAAGTAAACAGGAAAAAAGAAGCCAACCTGTTTACATTCCTACATGAAAAGATAATATTTGTAACTCTTGAGACTTTTCTCAACATTTGGATAGGTGGAGGGATTACATAAACACTCACACTCCCACACCCACACCCACACCCAGACCCCCCCCCACACACACACACATAGATGGAGAGCACAGGCTGAGTTAAATTGGAAGGGATGAGATTTACAAAAACAATAAAATTAAGGGGTGAGAGAGGAATATATTGGAAGGAGAAAGGGAGAAATGGAGTGGGTCAAATTATCACTCACAAAAGAGATAAGAAAAATCTTTTTCAATGGAGGAGAAAAGGGAAGAAGTGAGGGGAAAAGTGAAGCTTGCTCTCTTCACATATGGCTTAAGGAGGGAATAACTTGCTCAATCAATTTGGCATGAAAATCTAGCTTACACTATAGGAAAGTAGGGGAGAAGGAGACAAGTGGGTTGAGGGAGATGATAGAAAGGAGGGCAATAGGAGAAGGGAGTAACTAGAAGTAAACACTTTTGGGAAGGGACAGAGTCAAATGAGAGAATAGAATAAAGGGGGGACAGGGTAGGATGGAGAGAAATATAGTTAGTCTTACACAGCAAGACTATTATGGAAGTCTTTTGCAAAATGACACACAAATAGCCTGTATTGAATTGCTTGCCTTCTCAGTAGGGATGGGTGGGGAGGGAGGATGGGAGAGAAGTTGGAATTCAAAGTATTAGAAACAAATGTTGAGAGTTGTTATTGCATATAACTGGGAAATAAGAAATACAGATAATGGGGTATAGAAATCTGTCTTGCCCTCCAAGAAAAGAGAGAAGATGGGGATGAGGGAAGGGTGGGGTGTGATGGAAGGGAGGGCACATTGAGGAAACGGGTAATCAGAATGCAAGGTGTTATGGGGGAGGGGAGAGATGGGGAGAAAAATTGGAACTCAAAATTTGGAGAAAATGAATGTGGAAATATAAAAATAAATAGATAGATTTTAAAAAAGAAATAAATGTTGAAAGCTGAAAATACATAAATAAGCATTAAAAAAATGATTTCTGGTACAAGCTGCTGGTAAGACCATTAGGTGTAGGCCTATTCTTTCATCACATGCGGTCTTTTGTGATCCAGAAAGTTCTTTTGCTGCCAGCTGGCTCCACAGATTAAATTTCAATTTTTGCTTTCTTTCTAACTTACCTTTAGTCCTGAGTATCATGCTTAGAAATCCAGTCCAATGATATTGTGTATTTGACTAAAACTAAGAATGACCCCTCTTGAGCATGTTTCGTGAGACTGACCCTGTAGGCCGTTTCAAATTCCATCTACATGTACTTATATTTAAATGTAAACAGAGGTCTTCCACATAACCCATTTTATAATGAGCTCTCATCCTTAATTTTATTTCGTCTAACTCAGCTTCATTACCAGAAGTATTAATTTTCAGCTTGTCCAGTCAGGCACAGCAGTGAAAACATTTTTCATAATTCTCTATCAAACAGAGATTTGGAGTAACCATGAGGCATGGTAATTGAGAAAATGGTTCTATTTTGGGGATACTGCCTCAAACAAAATGAGGACATCAGATAATGGTGATTTTCAAGGGCAAACGATTTTCTTAGTGCTTGGCTGTTTATTCACTCAAAATGAATCCTCTTCTCTCCCAAACCTTTACTTCAAACTTCCAGGAACATTTTTTTTGATAACAGCTCAGTTTCTATAGGGAAAGCCATTATTAAAACATAGCAACTTCTAGGTCAATTGCTATTTTATTTTTAAAATAGTTTGGTTGTGGAGAATGCTTTGGAGTGACTACATATGTCATTCTCTATAATCTCTCTAGACTTGGTTTTGTTCTTTGGATAGGAATCTATGATTTGGGGTCTTCTAATGAGGTCTAGACCCTGACCCCTGGCTGCTGCTGATTGCTAATGAACAGTCAAAAGCTAATTGCTTGTGCACCAACACGATGGTTTTCCAGGTCTAAATATAGAAAGTTTTCATGATTCCCAAATTGAGTTGACAGTTCAGTTAATTGTCTCCCCTCCTAATCACCTTCTATATTCTATGAAGTCAGTCTGAACAACTAGAACATCTTGTTCTCTCTGTATCTAAATCAAGGTTATTACTTCATAGTTTTTCTGCTGCGTGAGACTTGCAAGACAATACACCCTCTTTAACAGCTCTGAATCAGTGCTTCTTTAACAAGGAGTCCAGAAACTTAGTGAACATACTCAGTTTACCCCCTCTCCCCCATCAATATTTAATTATATGTATTTTACACTTGGTAAACAGCATGTACTAGAGGACAGAGGACCAGCACATTTTGCAGGAATATAAGCCTCTCATTTATACTACCTGTGTGACTCTGGAAGAGTCAAAACCTCTCACTGTTCCCAGGCAACCCTTTGATTTAAAGCAGTGTTTCCAAATTGCTGACCTGCATTTGTATGGGGAATTTTCCTACTCCTGTGAAATCACCAAGCTAATTCAATTCAACAAAGATTAATTAAGTACCCGCCTGTCACTTGCTAGCCTGAGAGAGAGAGTAAAAAAAAAATAGTCCCTTATCTTAAACTTCCATTCTAGAAGTAGCAAGAGGAATCATAGGAAAGGGGGAAAATTCTGTATCCTAGAAATATGAATGTGTAATGCAAATGAAACCAGATGAAGCACACAGTAAAAGATGACCATAAATGGAAAACAGCCATGATGGGAAAGTCAGATTATGCTTGTCATGTGTTCTTCTTGAAGCTTGTTTTTTTTTGTATTAGTGTGGATATCCTTGGTGGATTATAGAAGGTGCTTGATAAGTGTTTGCTGACTTTATTGTATTACACGTAAGACATGTCTTATGTCACTCTGATTTCTCTGTAAAATGTCACTTCCTAAGCATTGAATTCTCAAACAAAACAATGTGAATTCTTATTCAGTGGGAACAAAAAATTAAAATAAAACAACAACAAACCAGTTTCTTTCCATGGCATTTTGTTTGCTTCCCTGAATATTTGAAAATTGGGTCGCACAAAAGTACTTGATTCCTTCTGATGTGTTTCCTCCCTGCCACATGGATGAGGCATGCGGTAGCTGAGGGATACAAGCCCATAGTGTTTTCAGAACAACCTCATCACTATTTCTACTTGATCTTTTTTCAGTTATACCTGCCCTACTCTTTCTGTACTGTCTTCCACTTATGGTCCTCCCTCAGCTACCCAATTTCCTCCCAGTGGAACTGGCCATACCAGGATTGTTCAGTCTGATAGGTCCCATGAGAAAGCAGGACACAGGAGGGAGTAATTGTGAAAAGAACAGGACATGGAGACTGACAGGGAAGGCATCAGAAAGCTCATTGAGCTCAATGAGAGAAAACTGCTTTTATTTACAAAGATATTTTAAAGATATATAGTTGCAAAGTATTATTGATTACAAATAGGACATGGAATTGCTTTAGAAATCATATAGCTATTTCTTTCATAAAAATTGAATATTTATCCAACTTTACAAAACAAACACGTCTCTGTACTACTTTAGAAACAGATTATCACTGTTATTGTAGAAAAATCCTTGTTTGTGGCTTTGATAGGATCCTCAGGTATTTTATAGACCTTTGTTAAGAAAAAATGTTACTCTTTTAAGAATAACATAAATGCTATTTTAAATGTATCTCCCAATTATATTATTTAAAAATTTTAACATTCATTTGTAAAATTTTGAGTTCAAATTATCTCCCTCCTTTCCAAATCTCCTCTATCTCTTGAGAAAGCAAGCACTATGATATTAATTAAACATGTGATCTCATGCAAAAATATTCCCATAATAGCTTTGTTGAAAAAGAAAATACAAACATAAAAAAGCAAAAGTGAAAAGTCTGTTTCCAGCTGCATTCAGAGCTCATCAGTTCCTGCTCTGGAGGTGAAGGCATTTTGCATCAAATGGTCTTTGGAATTGTCTTGATCAGAATAGCTAAGCCTTTCACAATTTATCATCATTACAATATTACTGAACAGTGCTATTAATTAGCCGAGCTCATTAATGTACTAGAGTACTTCAATTCATATCTTGCCACTCTGATTTTTGCAGAGGCGTGGGTGGAGTGCACTGTCTCATTTCCTCCTCCCAATAAAACCCTTTAACTTCAATCAAAATTCTGACTAGGTGTTATCTCCTATAAAAAGCCTTTTCAGAGCTCCTTAGCTATAACTCTGTCCTCTTAAATTATCATGCATATACCTGTCTGTCCACATGCTCCATTACCTCAGTAGAAAGCAAGTTCTTCAGACAGTGACTGATTTTTCTTTGCAAAAATAAAATAATTAATAAATTCTGAATTGTGGAAAACCAACATTGTTGATTGAAAAGTTAAGTAGAAAGGAAAGGTTGAAGCCAGAAAAAGCAGTCTGAGGAAATTTCTAGATTGTGGACTTTTATTTTGAGATTCTACTGCATTTATTTGTACCTGCACATGTCCATTTACCTGTAACTGTGCAATGGACAATGCAAGAAATGGAATCTTCTTAATATATAAACAAAATTTAATAGAGGCAATAAATACTCTCAATGGGCAAAGAAGAGTCTAAGAAAGTGCAAAACTTTTGATGACCAAAATCTGAGAGAATTATGGGTTATGTTTTGCATATTTATGTATCATCTTGAGATAAAATTCCTTTAATAGAATTGAGTATTGACATGATTTGAGGTCTAGAAGTCCCAACCCGTATTCCTTCCTACTTTTTTTTTTATTCTACCCATTCTTGGTATACATATATTTGGTGAATTTGAATAATGTCAAATGCCAAATGTACACTTGCCAAATTAGCTATTTTATGAAGAACTCACACAGGGCAAATACTCACATGGAGATCAGATGAAGTGATACACTCTCAAGGCATCAAGAACTTTGGAACTGATTTTCATATGTGGGAGACACTGACACAGGACTACCCAGCATGGTCTGCTCTCATAAGAGAAGGCACTGTGCTCTATGAGCAAAACAAAATTATAGTAGCTAAAAATAAAAACGACATGTACAAATTTAGAGAATATACCTCAAATATTCACATGCACTACTTTTGCCCTACCTGTGAAAGAGCATTTTGAGCTTGGGTTGGTCTGATCAACCATAGTCAGACACACTGTAACTTGACTCTTCCATGGTGATGTCATTTTGGTGCTCTGAGAATGAAGGACAAAAACCGATCACTCTCGACCATATTAGGGAGTATGGGGTGTTCAGGGAGGACTAGTATCTCTGATGTGAGATCTTGCTGAGCTCCTTCTAGCATTGCTCATCCACCTTTCATACAACTCTTACAGGGATTTCCAAAAAGCTGTAACATGGGAAGCAACCGTTTCTGCACATGGGCTAATTTGGGTGGTAGGTAACACACAGGCCTCAAACTTGATGAGTCAGGGGGAGGTTTACCTCAAACATGTGAAGACTTTCCCACTGGAATGTGTGTAGAGGAAAAATTTCTTTAGAAGACCATGAAGATAGCTGAAGTGGGCACTTTGGAGCATGTTAGAGCTTTAACAGACATCAAGACAACAAACTCATCCTCTGCATACTGAGTGACGGTCAGTTCTCTTGATTTTTGTCTTGCCAATGAACTTCTATGACTCTGGAAGAGAGACTAAGATTGACAATTTTTTGCATCTCTGCCTCACTTAAATACATTTTACACAGAAGTCAAGGTCTTACCCTATGATATCACTGGTCCTCTTCAAAAATGAAGGAACAACAACAAAATATGTATATTACTGTTGTGTGCCTGCAAAACCTGAACAGTGCACCATGCCAGAAAACTGAACCACTTACACTTGAATTGTCTCAGGAAGATTTTGAAGATTACCTGGCAAAATAAGCTACTGTGCACTGACTTCTTCTCTATAGCCAACTTGCTAACTTTTCAAACTCTGTTGTAGAGAGTGTAACTTCAGTGTACTGGTCATGTAGTTCAAATGCCAAATGCACTCTCACAAAATACTATTTTATAGAGAAAATACATAATGCAAGCTCTGATATGATGATCCAAAGAAGCATTATGAGGACACTCTCAAGGTATCTCTGAAGATCTTTTAGTATTATGTGAAACATAGGAAATGCTGACACAAGAACATCCAATATGGCATGCTGTCATCAAAGAAAGAACTGTATCCCATGAGCAAAGAGGAATCATAGACACACAGATGAAACATCAGCTGTACAAATTCCAGAACCACTTACATTCTAAATGTTCTTATGCACCACTCCTGCCCAATACAGGCATTCTGAACTAATATTGGACTGAACAGTGACAACTGAACACTGTACCCCTACCCCAACATTGTGATGTCATTCATTTTCTTCAGGAAGAAAGGATAAACTACTATATATGTATAGATAGATATATAGATATAAATATAGATATATGTGTATATATCTATAGATATATAGATATACACACATGTATGTATCTGTATGTACATGTATGTACATATGTATGTATATGTGTATATATGTACCCAAACATTTAATTATATATGTATGTTATTCTCAGTGTGCAAATACAGGTATCAATGCAAATATTTATGAGGTATGTAATTGCCAATGAATTATATTTAAAATGAGAAGTTAAACCATGAAAGTTAAATATTTTATATTCTTCCAATTTCATCTCATTTATTACAAATTTTTCAATATTATTTTATAAATTAAGTTCTTATCCTCTACATATAATCTTTATTTATCTTATCAAAATAAAAAATAATAATAAAATAGAAAAAATACTAAAAACTTTAATAATTATTTATTCAATCACAAATTCAATAATTCATCCGTTTTGACAACATCTTGTTGTACCATTCATCTATTTGGATATCCATCTATGATATCTAACAAAATTGCTTTTCACTTTCATCATTTTTTGCCATTGTAAAGAAAAACAAAATGTTAATCTGCAGTGTCTGAGACAAACAAAATAGGTACTGACAAAACTATCTACAGAAGTCCTCACCATTGTTATTGAATATGTATTACTTCAAAAGGATTAAATATCAATATTATTTGAGGTTTGGAGTCCCAAAGCCCACTCCTTTATACTTTTTCTGCCCATTGCATTTATTTATATTCTTGACCTTTTCTTGATCATTCTCTAAATGAATTTTCTTATTTTCCAGTTCTGTGGGGAAAGAGTTTGACATAGGACTAAATCTGGATATTAAAAAGTGTTTGGAGTAACGCCCTCATTTTTGATATGCAGAAACATTATATCTATGGACAATGGATATTTTTTGCGATTGCATGAGTATTATTACATTTTTGCAAATAATTATTTTACAGTTAAATTTGTATGAGGACTTTATGTATATTTTAGACTAATTCCCAAATATTAAACATACTTCTTTTTTAAAGTGATTTTTTCCTACTTCTCCATCCTGACTTTTGATCACACATGCACACACACAAACACACAAGCTTACACACACATGCACACATGCATATGTATATATATATATAGGAATTTTTATGAATGCATTTGAATCCCGTTTCTTTACTGAAAGTATAAATGATCCAAAGTACAAGTTTTATTGATTCTCTAGAGTCCTCATTCTAAATTAAGATATCAGTTGCAAAGACACATAATTTTCTTTCCTTTTGGTTTATGTTTCTGGTTCACTTTGCAACCTTTTCTATTACAGGCACTTACCATCCTAACTTTCCCGTAGTTTCATCAGTAAACATGAGTGTTTGGGGGAAATTACATATACCTATTGATAAGAAAAACTTCAGTGAAACATTCATTAGAATGCTGAGAGGTAGTTTTTATCAGATACTGAAAGGACTTTTGTGATAGTTTCTGAATCAACAGGTTAGACTCAAAGTCTACAGCACCTATCTTCTTATTGATCCTGAAATGAATGTTAAACTGAAGCCAAAATAAATGTTTGGGAACTATAGGAAAAAGGAATTCTTTCTTGGTCTGGTTCATTTTTGATTCCTGGTCAACCAAGTTCACTTTTTGTGTTCCATTTACAAAAAGTACTGATTCTTTTCAACATAGCTTTTGCTTTGGGTGAAAAAAAAAAAGGTGGGGCAAAAAAAAGGGACCAATTGAGAAACAATGGAAAAAACGAGGCAGAAGCAGCATGTAAAACCAATGAACTAAAAGCATCATCATCATCATCATCATTATCAAAAACCACACAACTTTAAGTCTTCTTAAATTTCTTTTTCTTGACAGGGGGTAATTTAAGTATTTAACTTCCTCTTCTGTTAATCTGAGCAATTTATATTTTCTGAATATTCATCTATCTCACTTAGATTGTCAAATTTATGGGCATACAGTTGGGCAAAATAATTTCTAATTATTCCTTTAATTTCCTCCTTGTTTGAGGTGAGTATATACACTTTTCATTTGTGATATTGGTAATTTAGTTTTCTTCTTTCCTTTTTTAAACCAAATTGACAAAATATTTATCAATTTAATAGATTTTTTTTAATAAAACCAACTCTTAGTTTTATTTATTACTTGAGTAATTTTCTTAATTTCAATTTTATTAATCTCTCCTTTGGTTTTCAGTATTTCTAATTTGGTATTTACTTGGGAATTTTCAATTTGTTCTTTTTCTAGCTTTATCAGTTGCACGACCAATTTATTGCTCTCCTCTGTTTTATTCATGTAGGCATTCCGTGATATAAAACTTCCCCTAAGAACTGCTTTTGCAGCATTCCATAAGTTTAGGCAGGTTGTCCCATTATCATCATTCTCTGGAATTAAGTTATTGATTGTTTCTATGATTTGTTGATTAACCCACTCATTTTTTAGGATTAGATTATTTAATTTCTAATTAATTTTTGGTCTGTCTTTCCATGTCCTTTTATTACATATAATTTTTATTGCATTATGATTTGAGAAGAATGCAATGACTATCTCTGCCTTTCTGCACTGAATTGTGAGGTTTTTATGCCTTAGTGCATGGTCAATTTTCCAATAAGATCAGAAATAAGGATGTCTATTATCACCACTGTTATTCAATATGGCACTAGAAATCTTAGCTTTAGCAATTACAGAAGAAAAAGAAATTGATGGAATTAGAATAGGCAAAGAAGAAACTAAGTTATCAGTCTTTGCAGATGCTATGGTGATATACTTAGAGAATCCTAGAGAACCAAGTAAAAAACTATTTGCATAAAGTTATAAAACAAATTCATATAGTTTTTCACATTATTACTGATAGTTTGTATTATTTCCTTTGAAAATTGTCTACTCGTATCCTTTGGTCATGTATTTGTTGGACACTATCACTTATTCTCATAAATTTTAATCAGTTCCTTATATATCTTAGAAACCAGACTTTTTTCAGACTTTATGAGACACGTTTTGGAGAATTTTATTTTTAAAAAACTTTATTTAGTATTTTGAATTTCACCAATTACATGAAAAAAAACAAGTTTTAGTATTCATTTTTCAAACTTTGAGCTACAAATTCTCTCTCTTCCTTCCTCCCCTAACTTCCACCACATTGATAAGGCAAGTGAATTGATATAGGTTACACATATATAGTCATGCAAGACATATTTGCATTTTCATCATATTGTGAAAGATAACAGACAAAAAATCCACAATAAAAATAAAGTTTTAAATAAAGTATATTTCAATCTATATTAAAACATCATCAGTTCTTTGTCTGGAGATGGACAGCATTTTTCATAATGAGATTATTGTATTGTTAAGAATAGCTCTCATTCGCAGCTGATCATCTTACAATATTTTCGGTAGTTTGAATGAGATACTTGCTGCCACCTTTTTTCTCCCTTTGGATAAGTCATTTCTTTCTGATTTCTACCACATTTGATTTATTTGTGAAAAATCTTTCCATTAAATAGATTATCAACATTATTCATTGTATTTAGTGTGAGCCTTTCTATTAATTGTTTAGCAAAAAACTCTTTAACATACATACATGTAAAATGTAATTTCTTCCTAGCTCCTCTAATATGATTATGATATGACTTTTCACATCTTAGTCATATATATATTTGGAAATTGTCTTGTTATAAGATATGAAACATTAATCTGAACCTATTTTTTTCTTCATACTTCTATCTAGCTTTCCCAGGAAATATGAGTCCATAACCCAAGAACTTGAGTCTTTGGGTTAAATAGTATATTAAGTTATATTGTGTTTGCTTGCTTTGATATATTGTCTACATAATCTGTCCTAATTGTTGACATTTAAAATGATTAGTACCTTTTAGTATATAGTTTGTGATAGAATATTAAGAAATTCCTCCTTCTCCCTCACTATTTTTAGTATAGTTCTTCAGCCTATTGGACTTTTTTTCCTTCATTAGAATTTTAGAATTGCTCTTCTAGTTTTATAAAATATTTTGGCCCTGTGTCAAATAGATAAATTAATTTATTTAATGTTGTAATTTTTATTCTAGTTATTGGCTTGAATTACCCCTGGGAAATAAATGTTTATTAAACACTAATGCTAATTCAATTTATTTGTTTAGTGTAGAATAGAAGAACATTTTAAAATGATGCTTAAGAAAGAACAACAGATGTGAGAGAATTAATCTGAAAATATTTTATAATAAACTCCATTAACCATCAAGGACTGTGGAACTACCACATCTGGACTGGACTATTAAAGTTATGGAAATGCCTATGGAAAAAAAGTAAAACTATTACTTACAAATAAAATGAAGATTGAAAAACATCTCGACTAGATCAAGTGCACATAGAGGAGGTCCATCGAAGTCAGCACAGTTTTGAAGCTATTTAGGGTTCAATGCCAATGGTAGCTGACAGAAAGCGACCCACACATGGAGAAAATCATGGATGATTCTTTCAAAAGAGAACTGAAGAAAGTATCAATAATCTGTAACCAATACGGTGACTTTCTTTTTGAAAAATTAAAACAATTTGAACAGTTATGAAAGACATTGTTGAGCTGTGTATTATAAGGAAACAATCAATTCCTTTTTGAGTAATATTCTACAACAGATCACATCTTTGACTGCAATATGCATAGAGTAGTGGTGTGTAAACTTTTGATTATATACCACTTTCAGCACATTTTTTTAAAAAGTATATATTCTCAAAATGTGTGGAATCCACTGTGAGCTAGTTTACCAATTTGCTACTGCATTTTTTAGTTCAGTCCCCAAACATCATTATCAAGACCAGTTCTTCATAGAGTTCATTTTCACTTTTCTATTGCCATGTCATATTCATTTAACCTTGAAATGAATCTTTCCAATATTCATTGATATCCTTCCTGTATCTTCCTAAAGAGTGTGTATCTGTACTTTCAACTCTGCCTTGAACTAACTCTTGAACTGCAGTCTCTTATGAGTGTGCTATTCTGCTGCACGATACTGTGACTGATTTAGAGGAAGAGAAAAAATCCTTTCCTCACCCCCAGTATGAATTAACAACATGACTTTTTGCTCGCTAAAATTGTAATTAAAGTTTTCTTTTTTCCACAACATCATGGAACTGAGTACTCTTCATTATTTTTGAAGATCTTGGTTGAACTTTCAGTGACAGCAATTTGAAAATGTCCCACTGTCAATTTATTTTGATACTTGGTTTTAAAGACTACTACTAAAAAAGACATCACAGAAGTGTACATAGATCCAAACAGAAAATGTGAGTTATTGACTTTGCCTTTTAAATCAAAATACTCATTTTCAATGTCATTTACCAATTATAAAACGGAATTTTTAAAATCTAATCAGTACATTTTCTAGTACTTTCATTAAGCATATCATTGATGTATGTCTAAGTTATTCTCATAGATATATTGTAGGAATGCAAAAATGAACATTCAGGTGGTGATTCTTCATCTTCCTCCGTAAGATTTTGTAAATGAGTCTATCTGTGTTCAAAACACAGATTGAAGTTAAGGTTGAACTTAAAGAAAAGGCACTTTTGGAGCCAGAGACAAGATGGCAGAGTGAGAGCAACTAATCACCTAAACTTTTAGATAAACTCCTTCAGATACCTCTAAAAAGAGAATCCGACCAAATTTTGGAGTTGCAGAATCCAGTAGGAGACAAACTGTGGCAGATTCACATCCCAGGACAGACTGGAAGATTGACAGGAAGGATCTATTCTGTGGGGGTAAGCCTAAAGCACACAGAGCAGCACATCCTGAAGCAGTGCAGCCAAGCAGGAAACTCCCAGGGTGGCCTCAGGCAGCAGGAGCAAGGAGGGAAGGCAGAGTAGCAGCCCAGGGCAAGAGATCAAACAGAAAAAGAAAATTGTAGACCAATTTCTCTAATGAATATAGATGCAAAATTATTAAATAAGATTTTAGCTGAAAGAATACAGCAACCTATCATAAGAATAATACATTATGATCAGGTAGGATTCTTACCAGGAATGCAGGGTTGGTTCAATATTAGGAAAACTATTAGCATTATCAATCATAACAACAAAAAAACTAACAGAAATCACGTTATTATCTCAATAGATGCAGAGAAAGATTTTGACAAAACACAACACCCATTCCTATTAAAAGCATTGGAGAGCATAAGAATAAGGGGAACTCTGCATAATAATAAGCAGTATTTACCTCAAACATTCAGCAAGCATTATATGCAATGGTGATAAGCTAAATGCATTTCCAATAAGATCAGGGGTGAAACAAGGATGTCCATTATCACTGCTATTATTCAATATGGTACGAGAAATGTTAGCTGTAACAATTAGACAACATAAAGTAATTGAAGGAATTAGAATAAGCAAAGAAGAAACTAAGTTATCACTCTTCGCAGATAATATGATGATATACTTAGAAAATCCCAGAGATTCAAGTAAAAAACTACTTGAAATAATAAACAACTTTGGCAAAGTTGCAGATTACAAAGTAAACCCATACAAATCTTCTGTAATTCTATATATTAGTAACAAAGCCCAACAGCAAGAGATAGAAAGAGAAATCCTATTTAAAGCTAGGGTAGGCACTATAAAATATTTGTGAGTTTACCTGCCAAAACAAGTCCAGGCACTATATGAACACAACTACAAGACACTTTTCACACAAATAAAGAAGTGGAAAAATATCAGTTTCTTGTGGGTAGGTCAAGTCAATATCATAAAAATGATATTCAACCTAAATTAATTTACTTATTTACCACCATTCTAATTAAACTATCAGATAATTATTTTCTAGAGCTGGAAAAAAATAGTATCAACATTCATCTGGAAGAACAAAAGGTCCAGAATATCTAGGGGATTAATGAAAAGAAATGCTAAGGAAGATGGCTTAGCACTACCAGATCTCAAATTATAATATAAAGCAGCATTACCAAAACCACTTGGTACTGGCTAAGAAACAGAAGGGTAGACAAGTGGAATATGCTAGGTACTCAAGACACAGCAGGCAATGAATATAGCAATCTACTGTTTGAAAAGCCCAAGGACCCCAGCTTCTGGGACAAGAACTCACTGTTCGACAAAAATTGCTGAGAAAACTGGATAAAAATGTGGTAGAAACTAGCCACAGACCAATGCCTGACACCATATACAAGAATAAAGTCCAAATGGGTACACAATGTAGGTATAAAGATTGATACTATGAACAAATTGGTCAAACAAGGAGTAGTGTATTTATCAGATTTATGGAGAAGTGAAGAATTTTTGATTGAAGAAAATATAGGAAGTATTATGAAGTGCAAGACGGATTATTTTGATTACATTAAATTGAAAAGTTTTTGTACAACCAAACCCATTGCAACCAAAATTTGGAGGGATGTAGAAAACTGGGAAAGAACTTTTATAGCTAATGTCAGTGATAAAGGCCTCATTTCTAGAATATATGGAGAACAGTGTCAAATGTGCAAAAATTCAATTCATTCCCCAATTGATAAATGGTCAAAGAATATGAACAGCCAAGTTTCAGAGGAAGAAATTAAAGATATCTATGGTCATATCAAAAAAAGCTTTAAATTATTTTTGATTAGAGAGATGCAAATCAAAACAACTGTGAGGCACCACATCATTAGCTATCAGATTGGCAAGCATGACAGAAGAAGATGATAAATGTGGGAGAGGATGTGGGAGAGTTGGAACACTAATACATTGGTGGTGGAGCTGTGAGCTGATCATTTAGTATCAAGGGAACTAATGAAAAGAAATGTTATGAAAGGTTGCCTAGCTCTACCAAATCTCAAATTGTACTATAAAGCAGCAATTATCAAAACCACTTGGTACTGGCTAAGAAACAGAAGGCTAGATCACTGGAATAGGTTGGGTACTCAAGACACAGTAGTCAATGAATATAGCAATCTGCTATTTGATAAACCCAAGGACCCCGGCTTCTGGGATAAGAACTCACTGTTTGACAAAAATTTCTGGGAAAACTGGATAACAGTGTGGCAGAAACTAGGTAAAGACCAATGTCTGACACCATACACAAGAATAAAGTTTTAGTATACGATCTAGGTATAAAGATTAATACTATAAACAAATTAGTGGAACAAGGAATAGTGCATTTATCAGATTTATGGAGAAAGGAAGAATTTTTGATTAAACAATAGAAAATGATATAAAGTGCAAAATGAATAATTTTGATTACATTAAGTTGAAAAGGTTTGCACAACTACACCCAATGCAACCAAAATTAGGAGGGAAGCAGAGAACTGGGAAAGAATTTTTTTCAACTAGTGTGTATGATAAAGGCTTCATTTCTAAAATATATGGAGAACTGGGTCAAATGTACAACCATACAAGTCGTTCCCCAATTGATAAATTGTCAAAGGGTATGAACAGGCAGTTCTCAGAGGAAGAAATTACAGCTATCTATAGTCATATAAAAAAATGCTCTAAATCACTATTGATTAGAGAGATGCAAATCAAAACAACTCTGAGTTCCCACATCATACCTATCAGATTGGCTGACATGACAAAACAAGAGGATGACAAATGTTGGAGAAGATGTGGGAGAGTTGGAACACTAATTTATTGTTGATGGAGCTGTGAGGTGATACAACCATTCTGAAGAGCAATTTGGAACTATGCCCAAAGGACTACAAAAATGTGCATCTGACCCAGCAATACTGCTTCAAGGACTGTATCCCCAAGAAATCATAAAAATGGGAAAGGGTCCCACATGTACAAACATATTTATAGCAGCACTTGTGGTGGTGGCCAAAAACTGGAAATCAAGGGGATGCCCGTCAACTGGGGAATGGCTGAAGAAATTATGGTATATGAATGTAATGGTATGCTATTGCGCTATGCAAAATGGCGAACAGGAAGACTTCAGAGAGGCCTGAAAAGACTTCTATGATCTGATGCTGAGGGAAAGGAGCAGAAGCAGGAGAACTTTGTGCACAGCAACGACCACAGTGTGAGGGAGCTTTTTCTGGTGGACTTGGAACTTCATAGCAATGCAAGGACTTAAAAAAAATTCCCAATGGTCTTCTATGACAAAATGCCTTCCACATCCACAGAAAGATCTAGGGAATTCAGTTGTGGAATGTAGCTGATCATTTTTGTTGTGGGTGTTGCATTTAGTTTGTTAGATGATTTCTCCCATTCATTTTAATTCTTCTGCACAGCATGACTATAGTGAAAATGTATTTAATAGGATTGTATGTGTAGAATTTATATAAAATTGTATGCTGTCTCAGGGAGGGAGGAGGGAGTTAGGGGAGAGCGAGGAAAAATAATAATGTAAGTTATATGGTAGTGATTGTAGAACACTGAAAATAAATAAAATTAATTTAAAAAACAAACAAAAAAAAAAGCCAGCATTGACTTTTGTTACCATTTTTCTCTGCTTGGCAAGGTCATTACAAGTTTGATGAATGAATGGTTTCTAAGCCATTTTGTTTTCCTCTCTGTGGATATTTATTTACATTTGTTAAAATTGCTTAAGAAATGATGATTACTTCCTATTCATTTATATATTTCCTACTTTTCTGGATAAACAACAAATTTTAAAATGCTGGAACAAAACTCTATGCAGGTTGATCTACTCATTTTTTTTTTTTAAGTTTTGATCTTTGTTCTAGCAAGTTCGTGATTTGGCTCAGTTAATATGGAAATGCATGTATATGGAAGAATAGTAATTCTACCTATTAAAATATAATGACTTTCAATCTGTGTGATACTGTTTTTTTTTTTTGCTTCCCATGTGCACTGGTTCTTAACTTTTTATTAAAAGTGATTTTTCATGATATATAGATGTAAAGCTTCTACATATCTTCCTTGCTTTTGGCGTGTCTCATTTCTTATTCCTAGGCCATGTTTTATAACATATTTTTCTGTATTTTCCCCAATGATATTCATAATTCTTATTCCATATTCAAAATCTGAATGGACACTACTGAATTTTGAAACATACATAGATTTAATTTAGAGGATCTTATCAAGCTCTCCATGAAACATCTCTAATTTATATTCTATAAATATGTGGCATCTATAAATAATGGTACATTGGCTGCAATATGATGATCACTTTCAAAATATTTTCCATGAGTATAAGAACACAAGATTTCCCATGGGATATTGTTTCATATTGCCCTTCAGTGAATAATGGGGGACAATACCTCCAGCCCCAATATTTAATTCTCCTAAGAGAACATCTGAATTCTCTTATTTAGCTGTAACTTCATTTCTTCTGATTTTCTTTTAAATTATAATTTCAAATTTATATAATTGATTTCATACTAGATTATGACCATTCTTTAATTTCTGAAATAAAATCACATTTAAACTATCAGCATCTAAGTTAATATTTATGAATGGTCAATCATTAACTCATTCCTCTTTACAACACTTAGCCAGTGCTGATGCAAAAGCTGAAGCAAAACACATAAGGATCTAATTCATTTTGCAGTTTTCCTTGTTCCATGGGTTTCTGTAGTACAAGAAGTCATTATCAAATGTTCAGCCTCTTGATGATGAACCTCTTTGTAGTTAAGTAGGTTGGTCCTTGAGAAATATGTCTCTCATTATTATACTCACAGTCTTTTGAACAAAACATAATGGATAAATGAATCAATCAAGAATATATTAAGCACACTATGGCACCATAACATTTCGTTGTACTTTAAGGTTTATGAATATTGTTTCATTTTATCTTCACAACAGCCCTGCTAGGTGGGTGCTATTATTATCTCCATTTTACAAATGAGAAAATAGGCAGGCAGAAGTAAAAGACCTATATAGAGACACTGCTTGTAAGTGTCTGAGGCTAGATTTGAATTAAGGATGATAGATCCTAGATACATGAAGACAAAACATTCCTGTGCCTAAAAATTTACATTATCTCAGGTTAAGCAATATGTATACATATAAGTAAATATGGAATGCATTCAAAGTAAATACAAAGGAATTTGGGTGGGATTCTAGAAGTTGGGGAGGTCAGAAAATGCTTCATATAAAAATAATACTTGACTTGAACTTTAAAGGATGCTAAGGATTCTGAAGGGTAAAGATATTAATAATAAAAGCTAACATTTATTAAAGTTTACTATGTTCCAGACAATACACTAAGTTGACATTTTGTGATCATTATCTCATTTGGTCCTCATAATAACCTTGTGAGGTAAGTGCTGGTATTATTCCCTTTTTATATAGGAGGCAAAAAGATGTTGGATGACTTGCCCAAAGTCACAGTGTTTAAGTGTCTGTGGTCATATTTGAATTTAGGTCTTCTTGATTCCAAGTGTTCTATCCATTGTGCTATCTAGCTGGAAAACAAAAAAAAGAATTTGTTTCAGGCCCAAGGGCCACATGTACAAAAGCAGTGTAGCAAGGAGACATAAAGTTTTGTGTAAGGAACAGCAAATAGGCTACTTTAATTGAAGTTTAATTAGATGTATGTGAAGGAATAATTTGTAATTTGCCTGGAAGGTAGGTTGGAGCAACTGCTAAAAGCTCTAAATGGCAAGCAAAAAGTATTGTGTTTTATCATGTAAATGAGGTTGGCGAATTGCTAGAGCCTTGTTAGTAGGAGAGTAATGTGGTCAGACCTGTGTTTTAAATTTTTCATTTTGACAGTATGTATGGAGGTTGGATTGAGGGAATGGAAGCAGAGAGGCCTCCTGGGAGGCTATTGTCATATACTGGCTGAAGGTAACCTAGATGATGATGGAAATGAGGTAAAGATGATCATGACTAAACAAGTTATAATGAGAGTAAAGTGATGGAAAGGGATGTCAGAAACATTATGAAGATAGAATTGACCTGAATCAGCAACTAACACTATGATGCAGATGAGGGAGCTTGAAGATTCCAGCATGATTTTGAACCTGGAATACTAGAAAGTTGTGACTGCATGGAACTTTTCATAACATTACATCTGTATATGCATGCCCCAAATTACGCTGATTATATTTGGTATTATGACCTTTCTTTTTCTTTTTTTGGTCAAAATAATATTAAAAAGTTCCTATCAGCTCTTTTCCATTAGAAGTAATTTTTATAGCAGCATGCTATAACGAATGCACAGCAATGGATTAAAAGTACAAAATGAGACTAATTTAGACAACATTGTTATCTAGAAGGGAGTATGTGGCAAGCCATTTAGAATGTTTCTGGTGTATCAAGCATGACAGACTGTATATTTTCTACAACAGATTATAAGGTAAAAATTTATTTTGGCTCCTGAGAGAAAATAGTGATGTAGCCACTGAGTTTATTTTGCTTTTATAAAACTATTCAAATATTATAATATCACCTCTCACTGCTTTGCCAATTAAATTTTGTTACTTCATGTTAAAATGTCATTTAAGGCATATTTGAAATTAACTTTTTTCTTTGTTTTTCAATTTTGAGGATGTCTACAACTCATTTCCGTCTGAACCATCGCAGACAATAGATCACAATTTTCTTCAACTGCTCCCAACTCTAACTAGATTGGGTGGAGAAAATAAAAGTACGCCCATATCATAAAACCATGATCTTGGTACTTACGCTAAAGTCAGGTGGAATGAATTTGCCAAATGAAAGAATACAGGCCACAGCTGCTGCTGAGAAATTAGATCTCTTTGCTAGAACATATTTGTTTAATCCTTCATGATGGATAATGACACCAAGAGCATCATGATATGAACTCAATTTGACATTTGCCAAATTAATTCCTCATTTTCTCTCCAGGAACAAGAAATGCTGTTAATTTGTAGCATATTCATAGCATACAATGGTACTTATGTGATTATATAACATATGGCAAATGATGCAGTGATCCAAGCTACAATATTATGTTCTAAAAGATCACAAATTTGAACAAGACTCAACAAACCCATTCTTGCTACCTGTCAGTCTGCGTATCCATTACAAACTTTAGAAACAGAGAATCTGCTACCAAATTTTTCATCAGGGTAAGCATTAAATGATTGTAACTCATTCTATTTTCATGAGAAAATAATGTAGTATTTGATGCATTTACTTTAAGTAAACTATATATGTTTGTGAAATATACATATATCATATATATCTATATCTACATTATTATCTCTCTAAATGAACACAAATGTGCACACACATGAATACATATACATATATATTCATGTACAGATACATATGTGTATTATGTGGATCTATACATATACATAGACATACATATATATGGTGTTTGTGTATGAAAACAAGAAATGATGACTGGAATAAACTCTCCCCCAAATATATAGATTATTTGTAATAAATCACAAATATGTCATATCCCTTGAGAATGCTCATTTTTAGGGAGAAGGGCTTTCCTACTGTGTGTCTTCATTGCAGCAAGGAAGTACTAAATAATTTATTTACATATTGTGGATTTAATTATCAGTCAAAGTTATTTTATTTTGCATTTTACCAGCTAGAAACAGAAATACCTGGGATATAAATTTCAATGTCTAAAGGATCTATGAGCTTATTGGAGTTATTTTATCTTGTTCTTTACATAATCTAATCATAACTGCTAATACCTTAGTAGAAAGGTTTTGTGAGTTGCTATAAACAAAAATGCTCATAAGAAAGTTACTAGTCTTCTGATAATGGAGTTCTCTGAAATTACCTAGTCTGGATCTCAAAAAATGATAAAATGATTCATCATTGACGCTACACACACACATATATTTAGATACACAAACTTACATCTGTATATGCCTATATGTGTGTATATATATATATGCACACAGATAGATAGATAATGTGGATACAGGTAGGAACATACATATGCAGACATATTAACATATGTACATATACACATATATGTATATGTGTGCTGCATTTCTATGTTGTTATTATATTAGTATGCTATATAATTTTATGTATAACATTGAAAGGTCTTGAGGAAATATATAAATATACATATCCAAAATATAACATTTATTTCATATTAAATATTATCTCTTTTCTAATTGATAGCTCCTAACAGACTTGGAATTCCACTGGCTTCAGTGTACAAGAGCTCAAATATACCTCTATGTCATTTAAAAATTCATGAACATGTCATTAATGACAGATCCCTGATTTATTCCAATCTAAATCTTTAATCCAGTAATTGTACTTTCTACAGCTAACTATGATATTATAGTAGAATGCATTGGTGTTATTACAGTATTTCAGGATGTTTGTTGTTTATTATTCCTGTTGTATCTGGATTTGGGTTTTATGTCACTATCAGAAGTCACATAAGAGAAGGCAGCATGGTACATAATCATGAAAGCTTCACTGATACTTGGAACACCTTTGTTCAATTTCCACCTCTTCCACTAAGTGAACTTGGGAAAATCAGATCCTCTTTAGGTTTTCTTCACATGTCAAATGAAGATATTAGACTAGGGGAATCTCAAAGTTTTCTTCCAGTTCCAACCATTTAATATTCTATTAATTTATAAATCATACAGAAATATAAGCAAAACAGACTTTGAAGACCATTGAGTTCAAATCTCATTTTACAGGTAAGTGAATTTAAGGACCAGAGAGGTCAAGTGATTTTTTTTTCAGACTTACATACCTACTTAGTGGAAGAGCTATAATTTTAATCTAGATGAGGAAAATAAGTCACCCACATAGTGGGAGGGCTTGGGCTAGAACCCCAGTTTTTGCCTCCCATTGCTATGCATTTTACTGATGCACAATGCTATTTATGAATGATCAGATGAAAAATAAAATCAGTATTTGGAGCTGGAAAAGTTCACACAACTGATCTAGTTTCCCTCTTTACAAAGGGGGAATCTTTGTTTATTGTGAAAAACATTTAAAAAGAGAAAATACATATTAAATTAGTTTGAAATTTGAATGAATAAAAAATTGTCTCTATCTACCCCAAATGCCAGGTAACAACAGTTTCACTGTATCCTTGCTGTTATTTCCTGTCTTGATAGTAATGTGAAATGGAAAGTTTTAGCAGAGCCTCAGTAATTCAATCAGGTAAAAGAGGTGAATCTATCCATTGCATAAAAAAATGCATGTTGTTCAAAAAATAACATGTTCTCAGAGTGGCAGCTAACCAAATTATTTGTGAATTACATAGTATATATTGGACAAGGAATTCCAAAGAGTAATTACTTGTGAGTGTAATTGAATGGAAAGGAAAGAATTAACTGGATAACATTTGGCAATTGTTCTTAGATAAAAAAATATGAAGTCTTTTAATACCATTATTCATTTGATATGCGATTTTGAAACATTAAAATTTAAAAATTTACATTAAAATTAACTCAAACAACAAGGGAAAAAGCATAAGAACATAGCCTGAATATACCACGATTTAGAAGCAATATAATTTGCTTGTAAAATATCTTTGGAGATATAAATGACTAAAAGAGGGAGTGATTCAATTAGAGACAAAAAATAAGGGACAAGATAAAAATTATTTATATAATAAATTGAATCTTTCAACATAGAGGAATAAGTGAATGACATCCTATAAGGTGAATATATTCATTTGGAATTAATGACAAATAAAACAAGAGTTTTAACTCGGGAAAAGATGTAGAGAAATTATATCCCAATTAGTTGTTAAGGTCAAACCTAGTTGTAGTCTTGTACTACATATACAGCTGCCCTCAAAACCAGGATGACCTATATTTAGGTCTGATAATTTTTACTATATGACTCTGTGCAAGCCATTAAATCACTTAGCTAGTTGTTTTGTGCATGCTCTCTTGAAAACTATTTGATCTCTTTAATCTTTACAATTAGAAATATATCTCAATTGAAGATTTTTGTTAAATAATTTGATGAAGAGACCATAAATCATGTTTTGATGAAGGCAAAGAACTTGAGGCATTTTTTTTTCTAAATTTTATATTGAGAATATAGGCTGTGAATGAGAGAGAAAGGTATTTGTTGGAATTCCATAGAATTAATTTGGGTCATTCCTTACACCCTTCAAAGCCCATGGTAGTTTGCTATAGAATCCCATGTCTTAGGTATATGTTTAAATACACATTCTTTCATACGCACACATATATACATTTACTTCACACACATATACATACACACACACACATGAGAAACTGTTTTTCCTCCAAGATCCTAGTGGTTGGGTCTTACCACTTTCCACTGAAGATGCTTTCTGCTTTGCTGGACAGACTACGCAGAATCTCATTTGAGAGAATGGCCTGAAGCCATGTAACTTTAAAGCTTTATTGTATTAAGAAGTATTTAGCTTGAAGACTGTGAGATAGGAAAACAAATGCTATGCTCTGAGGCAAAAATTTCAAAGGGCCTAATTAGTAGAAGTGAATGTAGCATTTTAATGTTATAACTAACAGGGCCCTAAATTAGTGCCTTTAAGTTTGAAAAGGTCAGATGAACTCCAAAACCTCCATAGATTAATCACATTTTCTGAACAGTTTAAAAAAGTTTAGTGAAGTGTGTCCTTCATTGGCAGGGCACTGTGCACCATCAATCCATCTGTTACTAAATATTTTTGGAGTAGTAATAACTTAATATCTTTCTATATTGACACTCTCAGCCTTTATTAAAGACTAGTTACTACTAAGAAACTAAGTATAGAATTTGTTTATCAGATTTTCAAAAGACAGAACTCTGGGAAAGACTGTTATTATTATAAATGAAAAGACATATTAAGGCAAAGTCTTGATAGGATGCAATGCTGGGTCAAAAGCGTCAAGATAAAAATTTGAAGGAAGAGTTGTAAAAACTTATATGTGTTTTTAAAAAAATCTGTTAAGCACAGAAAGAGGAAGCACAGGCTTGCCAAAAGTCTTGGTGAAAAGAGATTTTTACTTGGTAAATTGCCAGGCCTAGAGGCCTGAGGGCTACCCAAGTCTTCCCTTACCTCTATCGGAGGTCTACGGTTGGCCAAACCGGATGCTCGTATGAGAAAAAGGACGTTCCAGAGTCGAACAAGGGTTGAGCTTTATTTCAGGGTCTAGTTACAAGTGCAGGGGAATTCTTCCTTAGGAGGGAGCGAAGAATCTCCCAAGGAGGCAAAGATCTTACAATAAGAGATTGGAAGTAGAAGTACAAGTGGGGAGAGAGGGGGAGGGGTGAGAGGAGAGAGGAAAAACGGAGCCTTGTTGTCCTGTCCGCTCCGAGCCCCTCCACCCAAGAGAACTTTCAGGCTTTCCTGATCCTACTTAAACTCTCCAGCAGCATAGTTTGCATCTGAATACCGTGCTGTTAGATAACAATAGTGTGCCAGATCCGGGACAATCTCGAGGGCGGGGAGAGCTCTCTCCCATCACGTTTCTCACGGGAAGAGGTGGAAATACACGAGATAGCTCGGTTCACCTTGATTCCCAGTCGTTTCCTGGGGGGTCTCGTGAGAACTCTAAGATTTAGAAGTTCCCACCTTTACCCGCCCGAGACTGTCCACATGGAATTGAGCTTCCATCCCCAGCAGTAAATAGATCACAAGCTTAAGATGAGCCTATATTTTGATGTAACTGCTAACAGAAAACCCAACAAGCACAACCTTACATATTCCTATGATAAAAATAGTGGGAAGTTATAATCTCACTTTACACAGATGCCTTAAGGAGAAATATTTGAGCTGTTTCATTTATTTCTGTGTATTATTTTACAAAGGATATTGAAGGACTTCAATTAATACAGAGATAAGTAACCAGAGTGTAGACTTCTATGTATTCAGAAGTTTAAAAGAAAAAAAAAAGATACATCTGAATACTGTGTTATAAAATAAGTAATTTAAATAATGAGAGATGTTCAGCTTAGAGAAGAAAATATCTATGGAAAAATATGCTTTTAATTTTAAAAAACGTGCTTTACCAATACCACTACTTGGTCTATTTCCACAAGATAATTAAGGAAAAAGGGAAGAACCTATATCTTCTAAAATGTTTGTATCAGCTGTCTTTGTGGTAGCAAAGAACTTGAAATTGCAGGGAGGCCATCAATTGGGGAATTGTTGAATAAGTTGTGGTATAAAATTGGGATGGAATTCTACTGTACTATAAGAAATGGTGAACTTACAGATTTTAGAAAAACAAGGAAAGTTTGCACAAAATAACAGAGCAAGATGCACAGAATCAAGGGAACACTTTATACAGTGACATCAATATTATTTTAAGAATTACTTTGAATGAATAAGTCATTTTGACTATTATAAATACCGAGATTAACTACAAAGGGCAAATGAAGAAAGAAGCTATCTGTATCCAGAGAAAGATGATAAATAGATGTACAGAATAATATTACATACATATTTGTGCCTAATGTATCCATCTCTAGGGCAAGAGGGGCAAGGAAGAAAAAAATAAATTTCCACGAAATTTTTGTTGTATATTTGAAAGGAATAGTAAGTTGTGCATAGTAGATTTGCAATTTCAAGGGGCAATCATCTTTTTTATGGCTCTATATTATGGAAGTGTTTGAGTTATTCCATAAATTAAAAAGAAAACCAAAAAAATCAAAATAATATGCTAGCTGATGGATATCTGCCTTAGATAATTGAAAGGATATCATTTTGTTCTATATTCTGGACGTAACAAGTAGGACCAGTGGGCAGACTGTACGGGAGAAGTAAGTTAGGTTTCCTTATAATAAATAAGAATCTGAGGCTAAGTTAGAATTCTAGTCTTACTGACCCAAGGTCCAACCCTCCATTCTCTATGCCATGTAGACAGTGCAAAGAATTTCAGCGGGACATAGAAGGCATAATTATCTACTAAATAAGTAATATCCTTTTGGATAAAATAATTACTTCCATAACTGAATAAAAGTATTACAATTTAAACTATAAAAAGTTTACTGAAAATATCTTTTATTTCCAAAACTTTTCTTTAAGAGAAAAGATGATGGGGATGATGTACCTTTCATACTGTTCACACATAATTTTATTTCTACTGTTAGGTGTCTATTTTTTGAAAGTTTCCCACATAACTCAGAGAATATGAATATTTAGGACAATAACCTCCATGTAAAATGTTATTCTCAAGCTTTTTACTTTTTGTTTTTCCAGTTAGTTATTTCCATATTATTATGGGTGAGAGCTTGGTCTGTGATAATGGCCTGGCGATCTTTATCACTATCATCATTAAGATCATCAGTATTACTATTGCCAGTATTTGTATGGTACTTGGAGCTTGTCAAGGCACTTTAGAAATGTTAACTCACTTGATCCTCACCAGGAGAAGATAGGTGCTTTATTATCTCTATTTTACCAATAAGAGAATTGAAGGGAAAAGAGGTTAAGTGATTTGCCCAGAGTCCTTCTATCATTAAGTTGCTTTTCCCACATAGTTCTTCATGACTCAGCCATTTGTTTGAGGCTATTATTGGTGTATTTTTAGTCAATTTCATATAGGTATAATTCACTGAAGGACTTTGATTCAACTCTTCTCCCTTACCCATTTTCTAGGCTCTGTTTGGAGGCAAACTAGCAGAGGTAGATCCAGCTAATACAATGGCATACATCCCTTACCAGCATTTACTATTGCTCAATGAAATGATGTCTGTTTATTCTGAAAGTATTTTTGTAGGCTTTTTCCTTGTTTATAATGTGTTCTAAGAATATTTAACAACATTTTTATCATTTTTGTCATTTTCAGTTATTGTATGTCATTCATCAGACTATCCTGCTGTTTTCTTGGTGTGGCTGAATTATAGCCAATGGACTCTGACAAGAATATTGACTACTCTTGGTGCAACATGATGGGAGCCTCCATTTCTGAAATGTTTCTGATGGAAAAACACTGATTCCACAAAGCTTATGTGATGATAATTTAAATGGGGAGATCTTTCATATTCATTAATTGGTCCATGTGGCCTGCCTGGATCACATGGAAGCCTGAGTCACATGAGTCTGAGTCACATGGAGCCTGTGGTGAGAGGAGTTTGTTGAATGGGTGCCAAAGGAAGAGGTAGAGCTACAGCAGAGCTTAGAGGAAATGAGTCATGAGAGCAGTCAGAGCTAGGAAGCATGCAGGTAACTAGGGGGCTGACTAGCTTGAGTGAAAGGAGTTCTTTGTGATTTTGTTTTAGAGGCCTGTTTGTGATTTGTACAATGAAGCTGGTTTGTGGGAAGCCTAGCAGAGAGAAGGCTTGAGGATGGTGTTGTTCTCTGCATTGTTATTATTACAGATTTTTACTACTACTATTTTTACTACTATTTCTATTTTTACTACTATGATGGATTTGGCTTTTTGGTGTCTGAATAAATGTTTTAGTTCTGTCTTCCAGTTGGAGAGTCTGTGATATTTTGCAATTCATAATTGAGCTGGGAAATTCATGACCTCAGTGGGCACTGTGAATATCACATTGGCTCTACAACTTATCAATAGAAATGTAACCTCAAAACTTTCTAAAACAGCATTGAAATAAAATCTGATAATCTCTAACAGACTGACACTAGATTTATAGAAAGTTTATAAAATGCTATTAGATTTCAAGCAACCAGCTTTACTTGAACTTTCTTAGTAATTCACATGTCAAAACTTTCTGAGATTAAAAAAAAAGGGATCAAATGGAAACTTCACCCTATGTATTTTCTCTTTTTTTTAGATAGAAAACCTATATCTATTTCACTGTTGGGCATTTAAATTACATATATTTTCAGTTACTTTTTCAGCTTATTACTCTTATTTTCTAGTAGATGTTGATTTTAAACTGCTTTGTTTGCCAGCATTGTGTCGTGCCTCCTCCTAGAGGTCTTAGGGGAACGGACACATTTTAAGAAGTGAAATAAATATATAAGTACATACCACCCCCGTTTTTTCCCTGGGTCATTAGGAATCAATTTTGCCATAAGGATGTAAAGCCAATCATGGAGGCACACCTTAGGACTGCTTATGTGAATGATCTTAAGGGTCTAATTGTATAGCATAATGAACTCTTTATTTATTCAGCAATAAACATTGTTCGATAAAGTAAAACATGACACTCATAACAACATCCTTAAGCAAAACATATCTAATACATGTATGTGTTTCCTAAGACTCAGTATGTCATATGGCACATATCTTTGCATATCCCAAATCAGGGAGTCCTAGGATAATGCAACCTTAAGGGTAGCAGAAAATACCACACCATTCATCTCTAGGTCACTGTAGGAATAATTTGATTAATCAATACACAGAATACAAGTAAAGGCCTCTCTCATCTTGATTCAAGGCTGACTTCCAAAACCCACAGCTCCTCCTCTACATATCAACCACTGGCAGCTCTTGCCTGGGTTCATATGCAGACAGCTCTACCCCTGCTCCTTGACCCAGCTGATGGGGACTGTTCCACTCCAAACTTTTCGTGCTTCTGCTTGACTCCAGGGACAGGCTTCTGGGGCTCTGGTCCACAGCTTCTGTTTCTAGGGAAACACAGCTTGAAAGGGTTATAGCAATATTTAAATATATTACCACCGCTATCATCTCAATTCACCATAAAGACCAATGGATAGGGCTTCTGAGAAATTACCACAGATTAACAAATAGTAATTCTATCTGAAAAATCAGCACACATCAACAGATAGGGCTTCTCTCTGAAGAATTAACACAGATCAACAGACAGAGCACTGATATCACAAACATTCTTTCTGTTAGACTTCCTTACAAGCAAGTTCCCCTAACCCACTCACAGTCACTTCTCTTTCAGCTCTGATTCTGACTACTTTCTCTACAATATATGTATATATGTATATATGTATATATGTATATGTGTATATGCTTTCAATTAGGAAGGGGTAGTGCAGGGTATCTGATTTCTGCAACCCTTCAGCCTCACTTGTAGCAGTAAGCTATAAATTCAGCATTGGGGCAGGGTGCCTGGAGAACCATTCAAAAACAGGTTTATTTTGAATTAAATATTAAAATTAATAACACATTTGACAGTGCAATATCTTGTTCTATAAAAATGTCTGTGGGTAGTCTTATAAGAATTTCATGTGGTTTGGGAAATATAAATTTACTGTAGGATAGGATGTAGGCACTGTACAAAGGAAAAATAGCTTTTTATTTGGCAGAATATGTTCCTATCTTCCTGACTGATGACAACCTGAGACTTCACACTCAGGATATAATAGAAAGGAGCTCATTTTCTGTATTCCTAAGCATACTTCAAAAAAGAAAAGGAGACCTTTTCAGTGTTTAAAGAACAGGTGGGTAGTTATGAATAGTCTTTGTCTAGATCTCCTTCCTTTTTTCTGTTAGACAATTAAGGTAAATCATCAGGTTTTCTTTACAAACATTCCTTTCTATTTGCTCAGCATACAATGACTCTCCACACCACAGTTTCACAAATCACTAATAACTCAATTACAGCAACAACAACAACAAAACATATCTTCCATCGGATTTGATGTCTGATGTTTGAATACTGTCTCTTTAATCTTGAGCATGTGACAACATGGAGGACAGAGCTTCTTAGCTTTTATTTTTTGTGGGTGTGTGTGCATAACTGACCCTTTGGCAATCTTGTAGAAACCATGGAATTTGGGTTTTTGTTGGGGGGGATGAAATGATAATTATTATTTTTGATGAACTTACAGTTTTAAATAATTAACACTAAAAAAATGTATTGTCTCAAATACTTTCCCTCCTTCAACTCCTCCCCCACACCCTGAGAAGGCAAATATTAGGATACTCGTTTTACATTTGAAGCCATGCAAACATATTTCCATATTAGCCATAGAGCAAACAAAAATTAATAAAGCAAGAAAATTGTACTTCAATTTGCTCTCAGAGTTCATCAGCTCTTTCTCTCAAGGGTGACATCAATTTTCATTATGACTTCTTCCTAAATGTCTTGGATTATTGTATTGATCAGAGTGGTTAAATCTCTCATAGTTGATCATCATTACATTGCTTCTCTTACTGTATACAATGATATCCTATGCACTTTGCATCAGTTCTGTATCAGTAACCACCCAACATCCAAAGGGTACTTGCTACTGCAGGTTCTTTGATCTGCTTCTCTTAAAGGAAAGACAATTTTTGAGGGGTTAGCTATCACTTTAATGAAGCACATATATCATTCACCTAGTTCAGGGGAATCAACACCCTGAACTTCAAAGAAAGTACAGAGAAATCAAAAATCAACAGACATGGCTTCCTCTGTCTGACCATAATACATATATTATAAACTGACAGACAGGTCCAACTGTCTGACCATTGCTACCAGAGAGGGAAGCACCAACATTAGGGTTTTCATAGCCTGGGAGGCTGCTTAGTATCTTCCCAAAGTCCTTGTCTGGCCAAACAAACACGTCCAGTCAGCAGGCCCCAAAGTAAAACCTCACCCTCAGAGTATTCATACACTTTTCAGAGCTAGAGGGCATGACCCTCTGGTCTAGTGCTTCAGTAGAAAAACCAGAAAGTACTTAGCACTCTCCTACAAAACAAATACCGTAGTCAAGCCTCCCTTAATGAGCAGGTCCAACAATGGGCCTACTTAATCACATTATTCAGAGACATTATACTTGTTGGTATAAACAAAAACAGCAAAAAGATCCTACCATTCTTGTCCTGTTTTTTTTTTTTGCAACAATTTGGCTGGTCATTTTTTATAGCACAGAAGTGTTGTGACACAATCATATGAGACAACTTGTTTGACCATTCAACAATAATAGGCATCCCATGCTTTTCTATTTTTTTTGCCACAACAGAAAAACTAATATAAATATCTGTACTTATAGGTCCCTTGGCCTTTTAATTGTTTTGTAGAGGAGGGACTGACACAGTAATGGTATTGTTGGATGAAAGCACAGAAATAGGTATAGAATCCTTTCCACGTAATTACAAATTGCTCCCCATAATAGTTAGGCTATTTCCAACTCCATTAAAAGTTCATTGGCATGCAAATGTTCCCACAATCCTTCCAGAATTTCTCATTTCTGATAGATATGAGGTGATACCTCAAGGATGGTTCAATTTGTACTGCTATAATGAAAGATGATTTAGAACATTTTTTTCATACAAACTTTGAGCTTTGGTCTCTTCTAAAAACTACCTGTTTATGTTTGTTAACCATTTATCAATTGGAGAATAGCTCTTTTTTTAAAACACAAACTTGATTCAGTTCACAACATATAGGATAAATGAAGTCTTTATCTAAGAAACTTACTGTAAAGTTTTTTTTATATTTCTTCATTGTTTATGGTACCTTTTAGCAAAGTGCAGTTTCCTTGAATATTCCTTTTAATTCACTTATTTTTTGCTTTTACTTTGCCTGAGATCAGGATAGCTAGTTATTGTTTTTTTTACTTTAGTCAGAACATAATAGATTATGCTCTCACCCCTTATTTTAGCTCTGTGTTGTCTGTGTGCCTGTGTGCATGCATTCATGCATGTGTGTGTGTTTCAAATACGTCTCTTGCAAAACATTGTTATATTCCTGTTTCTAATCCATTCTGCTATATCTACTTCCACCTTATAGGTGACTTAATTTCATTCACATTAACTGTTCTGATTATTAACTATGTATTTCCCTACATTGTATATTCTTCTATTAATTCTTTTCCCTCTCTCTTTTCATACTATCCCTCCTCAAAAGTCTGTTTTACTTCTGACTCCTGTTTCCCTTAATTAGCCTTCCCTTTCATTATGTCCCACTTTTTTCTCTTCCCTTCTGCCTCTACCTCTTTGTTGGGTAAGATGTATTTTTATAATGAATTCTCTCTCTCTCTCTCTCTCTCTCTCTCTCTCTCTCTCTCTCTCTCTTCCTCTACATGTGTGTTTATATGTGCATGCATATGTGCAGTTTTCAGAGATTTTGTGTAAATCACTGCATTTGCTCATCTGGGTCAGAACAATCACAAACACCAAGATTGGTTTGATGAAAATTATGGGGAAATTCAGAAGTTGCTAAATGAAAAATGAGAACTCCACGGAATTTACCAGCAGGATAGCTCATCCATCTCTAAGAAGGTAGGATTTAATTCTATCAAAAGTAAAGTAGAAGCAAAACTTAGAGAGAAGCAGGATTCCTGGCTCAGGAAGAAGACAGATGAAATTCAGTTTTCTGCTGATGGCAATAATCCAAAGCACTTTTATGACTCCCTGAATGCTGTTTATGGACCAAAAGTCTAGGGTGCATAACAACTACTTAGTGATGATGGACACACATTGATTACTGATAAGGATTTGATCCTGGAAAGATGGGCTGAGCACTTCCACAGTGTTCTCAACAGATCATCATCGATCAATGCTGAGGCCATTGATCTTTTACTTCAGGTTGAAGTCAATCCTTCCTTAGCTGAACTTCCAACTGAAGAAGAGGTTTTGAGGGCCATTAGGCACCTTTCAAGTGACAAAGCACCTGGTACTGATTCTATTCTAACTGAGATTTACAAGGTGGGGGGACCATTACTCATACAAAAGCTAAATGAAATTTTCCAGGTTGTATGGTAAGAGGAGGTTATCCCCCAGGAGTTCAAGGATGTCTCCATTGTCCATCTCTATAAACATAAAGGAAATAGATCCTGTGACAATCATGGTGGGGGGTGTGTCTCTCTCTTAGTCATTACTGGCAAGATTCTTGCTAGAGTCCTCCTTAGTAGGTAGATCCTTCATCTGGAAGATGGTCATACACCTGAGCGATGGTGTGGCCTCAGAAAGGGCTGAGGAAGAGTTGATATGGTGTTTGCTGCCCAACAATTCCAGGAGAAATGACAGGAGTAAAACAGAGGTCTGTACACAATATTTGTAGATCTGCCCAAGGCCTTTGACACTCTTAGTCATGAGAATTTATGGAAAATTATGTCAAGATTTGATTGCTCAGAGAAGTTCATCAATTTTGTATGACAATTTCATGATGGCATGTTTGTCTGGGTTCCGGATAGTGGACAATACTTTTGAGTCTTTCCAGTCATGAATGGAGAGAAACAGAGCTGTGTACTTGCTCCCATGCTTTTTAGAATGATGTTTTCAGCCATGTTGTCCAATATTTTCAATAAGTATGAATAAGGGATCAAAGACAGCCATCATACTGATGGTAAATTCTTCAATCTGAAAACACTACAAGCCAAAGCCAAAGTGGAGGAAGTGTTGGTATGTGGTTTTCTGCTTGTGGACAATTGTGAACACAACACAATCTCTGAAGCTGAAGCTGTTGCCTGTGCTAATTTCGGCCTAATAATTAACACCAAGAAATACAGGTACTCCATTAGTTACCACCACACCATCCACAGATGGAACCATTAGTTGCAGCAAATGGAAAAGTTTTGAATTTTGTGGATAAGTTCACTTACCTCCAGAGTATATTTTCCAGAGATGTACACTTTGACAATGGGGTTGTTGCATACATTGTCAGAGCTAGTTCAGTGTTCAGGAGGCTACAAAGAAAAGTATTGGAGAGAAGAGGTATTAAGTTGACTACCAAACTGAAGATCTACACAGTCATTGTGCTGAACTCATTGTTGTATATCTGTGAAACAGGGACAGTCTATCAGTGCCATGCCAGGAAACTGAATCACTTCCATTTGAACTGTCTTAGGAAGATTCTGAAGATCACCTGGTAAGATAGGGTACCAGACTTTGATGTCCTTACTCAAACTCAACTGCCAAGCATTCGAACTATGCTTCAGAGAGCTCAGCTTCAATCGGCTGACCGCATTGTTTGAATACAAAATGTTTGCTTTCCAAAAAGGCTATTCTATGGGGAATTCACATGGGGCAGGTGATCACATGACAGTCAGAAGAAGCAATACAAGGATACTCTCAAGGACTTTGGATTTGATTGTGAGACATGGGAGACACTGGCACAGGACCTCTCAGCATGGCGTGCCCACATCAGAAAGGGAACACCTTTTACTCTATGAGCAAAGCAGAATTGAGACAGCACTAAGTAGACATAGGAAGTGCAAATTTGGAGTATACACCCCAAATGTTCATGCAGATTATCTGTGTCCAATCTGTGGTAGAGCATTCCAAGCTCCTATTGAACTGATCAGCCACCATCTGAAACATTGGAACTTGAATTTACCATGCTGATGTTATTTTGGTCCTCTTTAAGAATGAAGAACAACAATGAGACTGCATGTGTGTATATACTTATATACACATGAGTGTGTGTATGTCTGTATTCACACCTGCATGTATGAATGTGGAACAGCAAGCAAATAGTATTTTTTGCAGTTTTTGTGGATTGAGTTTTAGTCATTCAATACCTTTGATTGAGTCTTGCCTTTGACTGAGTCAATCAAAAATCTTTGATTGGAAATAATATATACATATATATATATATATATATATATATATATATATATATATATATATATATCTGCAGGTAGAGGGTACTAAATCTGAAGAAAATAAATCTGACAAATGGTGAATGGGCAAAAAGCCAAAAAGAAACAAGGAGACAATAATCAGAAACAGGGCAGATATAAGATCAGTCATGCTTCTAGAATCCATGAACCCACCGCAGTCTCATTCACCATTGTTTGCTGCTTTCTAACTTGTATTTTTGGGATCAACATTCTGGCTAGATGTATATTTTCTTCAACCTGAGCTTGGGCCTGGTCAATCTCCCAATCTCCCTGCAGGGGTGCAGAACTTGAACAAAATGTTTCAAGAGTATCCGTAGGGGCAGTTCTTATTTCCTTATCAATCTAATATCAAACCCTTTTCTCAATATCTTTAAAATAGTTAATTAGTTGGAATGCCATCTATTCTTTCAAAATCTACCCTTGCTCTCAACAGAACAGTAAATAATTCTTTTCTGACTTTGAATCTGCTGGCTGTTTACTCTCCTTTCTTGAGGAAATTTATTCTTTTCAGTGATTCTCACCATTCAAGATACCAAGGATTCTCCCATCCTTTGGGTGAATCATCTCAAAAATATCTGCAACCTCCTGTTGAGTAAAATCCTCAATTGCCTTCCCAAACACTGTGTAACCCCTTGATTCTTCTGCTGTGCTGGGGGTGCTTCTGCCTGAGAAGCCACCCCCACATTCTTTCTTTTGTTAATTTTTTTGCTTCTTTTTGTGAACTAAGCAAACAATAGCTTTTTCCTCTGCTACCTGAGACCCTCTAACTTGTTCTTCTAAAGGAGAGTTTGAATATTGAAACATATAAAACTTCTCATGTAAACCAACCATCTCCCTTTCCATGTGAGCCTTCTCCTCCAACATCTTTTCTCTGCTTTTACATATAATTAATTTCTTTGCCTGGTTCTATTGGTATTTCCTGAAAACATCTTTCTAAGTTTCTGGGTTCTCCCTACTCTAGCCTGAATTCCCAGTTTTCACACAGTCCTGTGTCTTTAGACCATTCTCTTGCTAGGGAGGAATAAGTCAAATCTTCTCACCCTGGGATATCCATTTCTTCCTCTCACCTCTGCCTTTCTGACTCCAAATGGAGGTCTGATAATTTGAGATCCCACTCTCGTCATCATTTGTAGTACCAACACAATATTCACAGTGCCTCGAGTAGCCATGAATATCTCAGTGTAATTCTGAATCATGAAATACAACAGATTATACACATGAAAGATAGAACCAAAACATTTATTCAGACACCAGATAGCTAAATCCATCAAAGTAACAAAAATCTGTATACAATACAATACAGAGGACAACACCATCCCCAAACCTCCCCCCTATTAGGTTTCCCACAAAACAACTCCACTAAAGAAACCACAAACAGGGTCTCTTAAACAAAATCACAAACAAGCTCTTTCCCTGATGCTAGACATCTGCCTGCTTCCCTGCATGTTTCAGCTCTGACTAGACTTTGACCAATTTCCTCTTAGCTCTGTTCTAGCTTCACCTCTTCTAGTTCCACCCTTCCTATTCCACCTATTCAGCAAACTCCTCCCACCACAGGCTCCATGTGACTTGGACTTATGTGACTCAGGCATCCATAGGACCCAGGCAGGTCACATGAGCCTATTAATGAATGGGAAAGGTCTTTCCATTTGAATTACCATTACAACCCCTTAAGGATTTATCATGCTATGGAAGACCCTAATCTGGAACCCCCTTATTTTGGGGATGCAATCATATATGCTATGTATCATATGACACACTGAGTGTTATGAGATACATGTGTGCATTAGATGATGTGTTTTGCTTAAGGATGTTGCTATGAATACTGTACTTTATTGAACAATGTTTACCTTATTGCTGGATAGAGAGTGCATTATACTATGAAATTAGACCCTTAAAATCATTCACAGCAGAAGTCCTCAAGTGTGCTGCCATGATTGGCATTACAGTATGTGTATATGTTTATCTCTCTCTCTCTCTCTCTCTCTCTCTCTCTCTCTCTCTCTCTCTCTCTCTCTCTCTATCTATGTATATACACATATGTCTATGTATTTTCTCTCTTTGAACCACTTCTAATGAGAGTGAGATTCAAGCAATGTCTGATTCCCTTCACTGTAAAAGTTCTTCATTGCATGCTTCTTTTATGTGAGAAAAATTCCCCCCTTCTGCCTCTCTCTTTCCCTTTATTTCAATGCATTCCTCTTTCTCACCCCATCATTTTTTTGAGATTATTTCAATAGTCAGATGACTCACATGCCTTCTGTCTATCTAAACTCCTTTCAACTGCCTTAATAATAATAAAGTTTTTAGAAATTACCTGTATCATTTCTCCATATGAGAATGTAAAGAGTTTTATTTTTTTGAGACCCTTATTATTACTTTGTTTTGTTTGTCTTTCTTTGCTTCTCTTGAATTTATTGTTTAGATGTCAATTCATTTCAGCTCTGTTCTTTTCACCAGGAACACATGAAAATCTTCTATTTAATTAAATATCCATTTTTCCCCTCAATAACTACACTCCATTTTGCATGGTAGGTGATTGTGGATTGTAATCTTCTACTCATTTAATGTCAAGCTACTGAAACTTCTGTGATCTTGATTGTGGTTCCATGGTATTCACATTATTTTTTTGTACCCACTTCAAACATATCTCTTTGACTTGGGAGTTATGGAATTTGACTCTCCTATTCCTAATTATTGTTTTAATTTCCTCCTCATTGGAGGTGAGTTCACCCCTTTCATTTTTTATATTAGTAATTTGATTTTCTTCTTTCTTTTTTTTAATCAGATGGACCAAAGTTTTATCAATTTTATTAGTTTTTTCATAAAACCAACTATTGGTTTTATTTATGAATTCAATAGTTTTCTTAATTTCAATTTTATTAATCTCTCTTTTGGTTTTCAGTATTTCTAATTTGGTATTTACTTAAGGATTTTCAATTTGTTCTTTTTCTAGCTTTTTCAATTGCAAGCCCAAGTCATTGATCTCCTCTTTCTCTATTTTATTTATGTAAGCATTCAAAGATATAAAACTTCCCCTAAGAACTGCTTTTGCAGTATCCCATAAGATTTGTTAGGTTGTCTCACTATTGTCATTCTCTTGAATGAAGCTGTTGATTGTTTCTATGATTTCTTCTTTAACCCAACCCTTCTTTAGGATTAGATTATTTAGTTTCCAATTGAATTTTGGTTTATCTTTGCATGGGCTTTTATTACGTGTAATTTTTAATGCATTATGATCTGAAAAGAATGCATTGATTATCTCTAGCTTTCTGCACTGGATTGTGAGATTTTTATGTCCTAGTACATGGTCAATTTTTGTAAATGTTCCATGTACCGCTGAGCAAAAGGTATATTCCTTTCTATTCCCATTCAATTTTCTCCAAAGATCTATCATATCTACCTTATCCAGAGTTTTATTTACCTCCTTAACCTCTTTCTTGTTTATTTTGAGGTTAGATTTATCAAGTTCAGAGAGGGGGAGGTTGAGGTCCCCCACTAGTATAGTTTTGCTGTCAATTTCTTCCTTCAGCTCCCCCAACCTCTCCTCTAAGAATCTAGATGCTATCCCACTTGGAGCATACATGTTTAGTAATGATATTGTTTCATTGTCTATGGTGCGTTTTAGCAGGATATAGTTTCCATCCTTATCCCTTTTGATTAGATCTATTTCTGCTTTCGCTTTGTCTGAGATTAGGATTGCTACTCTTGCCTTTCTTACATGAGCTGAAGCACAATATATTCTGCTCCATCCTTTGACCCTTATCCTATGTGTATCCCCCCATTTCAAATGTGTTTCGTGTAAGCAGCATATTGTTGGATTATGGCTTTTAATCCATTCTGCTATCCGTCTCCGTTTTATGGGAGAGTTCATTCCATTCACATTCACAGTTATGATTACAATCTGTGTATTTCCCTCCATCCTCTTTCCCACCATTTGTGCTTTTATCTCTCCTGTCTCCCTTCCCCTCCTCAACAGTATTCACTTTTCACCCCCTCCTCCTGCAGCCTTCCCCTCCTTCTTTTAGCCCCCCTCCCTTTTACTTCCCTTTACTCTTATTACTTCTTCCCTCCCTTTTAGCCTCCCTCCCCTTTCTTCCCCCTTCCCCTCCTACTACCTATAGAGCTAGTTAGGATTATCTACTTAAGATTATTGTTCCCTCCTTTAAACAAATCAGATGAGAGTACCTCTCAAACAATGCTCATCTCCCTCCCCTCCTTCCCTCTACTATAGTTTTGTACTTCTTCCTGTGATGTAATTTTCCATTTTCTGCTTCCTCCTTTTCACATCTCCTATTACAATCCCTTCTCATACTTAAATCATATTTTTGACATGACATCGTTTACTTTATACCCGTTCCCTCTATGTATATCCCTTTTATCATAATAGCTGCACAGTTCTCAAGATTAACAGGTATTATCTTCCCTTATAGGGAGGTAAACAGTTTGCCCTAATTGAGTAACATGTTTTTGTTTTTGTTTTTTCCCCCCTGTTTACCTTTTTATGATTCTCTGGAGACCTGCATTTGAAGATCAAATTGTCTATTGAGTTCTGGTGTTTTGGTCAGGAAGCTCTGGAAATCCCTTATTTCGTTGAATGACTTTCTCCTTGCCTGAAATGTTATGCTGAACTTTGCTGGGTAGTTGATCCTTGGTTGAAGTCCCAACTCCTTTGCCTTACGGAATATTGGGTTCCAATTCTTTCGATCTTTTAATGTAGAAGCTGCAAGGTCCTGTGTGATCCTGACTGTATGTCCTTGATATTTGAATTGTTTCTTTCTGGCTGCTTGTAGTATTTTTTCCTTCACTTGATAGCTCTGGAATTTGGCAACGATATTTCTTGGGGTTTTGAGTTTGGGATCCCTTTCGGGAAGGGAATGGTGGATTCTTTCAATGACTATTTTGCCCTCTGAGTCTAGTACTTCTGGGCAGTTTTCCTTGATGATTTCCTGGAAGATATTGTCCAGACTCTTTTCTTCATCATGGGTTTCTAGCAGGCCAATAATTCTTAAATTTTCTCTCCTGGATCTATTTTCCAGGTCAGTTGTTTTTCCAATTAAATATTTTACATTTTCTTCTATCTTTTCATTCTTTAGATTTTGTTTGACTGATTCTTTCTGCCTCATTGAGTCATTAGTTTCTACTTGCCCAATTCTAATCTTCATCATATTGTTTTCTTCAGTTAACTTTTGCATCTCCTTTTCCATCTGACCAATTTTTCCCTTTAAGGAGCTATTTTCTCCATTTAATTTTTGTACTTCCTTTTCCATTCGACCAATTTTCCCAGTTAGGTTTTGTGTTTCCTTTTCCATTTGATCAATTTTCCCAATTAGGTTTTGGGTTTCCTTTTCCGTTTGACTAACTCTTCCTTTTAGGGAATTATTTTCTCCAGTTAACTTTTGAACTTCCTTTTCCATTTGTTCAATTTTCATTTTCAAAGTGATGTTCTCATCAGTGAATTCTTTTTTTATAATTTTAAAATCTTTGGCCAGTTTTTCTTCTATTTCCTTCTTCACCTGTTCCAGGAAATCTAGTTGTGCTTGCGAGAGGTTCATAGTCCCTTCTGAAGTTTCAGATGGAAGTACAGTCTCAGCTCTGACCTCTTTGGTGTTTGTGTTTTGGTCCTTATCCCCATAGAAAGATTCTATGGTTTTTTCTCCGTTCTGCTTTTTCATATTCATGATGTTGGCTGAGTGTTGTAGCTTCTGGTTCTTTCAGTCAGAAGGTACAGAACTTTGTGTTGAGCTGATGTGTGAAAAAGCTAAAAGCAGGTTTTTGTTTTTTGTTTCCCAGATCAACCCTGGGGTTAGCTTGTTAAGTGTGTGGGAGGAGTGGTCTGGTCACAGGAGATCTGAACTGAGGAAAAGGAAAGCTCTGGGGATGGTGGTCCCAGCTTCCCTATTGTCTTTCCTTTTCCCCTGGAGGGCTGAGGCATGCCTTACCACCCCTCCTGGGACTCCTTTCCTGGCACTGAGGCTTGCCTGGGTCTCAGTGCGAATTTTCTCTGCCCTGGGTCCTCTGTCCTTCCGGATCTCCTCCACCACAGTAGGAAGAATGCCCCTTTGCTATTTTCCTAGCCTCTGGTGTTATGAGACTATTTGCCCACTTCTGCTGTTTCTGCTGATCCAGGATTTTTCTGGGGAAATATTTTATGGTTCTTTCACGGTCATCAGAGGGGAGGAGAGAGCATTTACTGATCACTCCGCCATCCTGGCTCCTGGAAGTTCAAGTAGGTGACTTACCGAAGTTTAGTCTTCATTCTGAAGGTTTCAAGGGCTGCTGCACTGATATCTGGCGCTCAGCGGCTCTCACCAGCTTGGTTTGGCTGGTCTCCTGCTCCACTGGTTCCGCCCGCCGCTCTCGGGCTTCTCAGGTCCCTTCCGCCCTGCTGTGCTGACCTTGCTGTGCTGTGCGCTGGGGGCTCACCCCCGCGGAACAGATCCTTCCAGTGGACCTTCCAGTCTAACCTGGGCTCCAAATCTGTCAAAGTCTGTCACCCACTGGATTCTGCACCTCCAAAGTTTGGTCAGATTCTCCTTTCAGAGGTATTCAGAGGAGTTTGTCCAGGAGCTTAGGTGAGTTGTTGTTTTCACTCCGCCATCTTGGCTCCGCCCTTGACTCTCCTATTCCTAAAGATTTTTCGTTTGGATTTCTTTCAGGAAGTGATTCCTGGATTCTTTCAATTTCTATCTGACTCTCTGGATCTAAGATATAGAGATAGTTTTCCTGTATACTTTCTTCAGATTCTCTCTCTCTCTCTCTCTCTCTCTCTCTCTGTCTGTCTCTCTTTCTCTCTCTGTTTCTTTCTCTTTTAAGTTAGTCCAATAATTCAAATTAGCTGTCCTGGATCTATTTTCCAGGTTAATTGCCTTTTTTTCTGATGAGATATTTCATATTTTCTTCTTTTTTCATTCTTTTGATGTTATTGTTTCTTAATGTTTCATGGACTTATTCATTTTCAATTGCCCAATTTTAATTTTTAAGGCATTATTTTCTTTGGTGAGTTATAAACTCTTTTTTCCCCCATTTGTCCAATTTTGCTTTGTATTGAGTTCTTTTTAAAATGAATTTTGTACCTCTCTTTTTTTCCATTTGGCTTATCCTATTTTACAAAGAGTCCTTTATTTCAGTGAATTCTTGTGCTTCTTTTACTATTAGACCAATTTTTATTGTACTATCTTCTTCAGTATTTTTTATGTCTCTTTTACCAAGATGTTAATTTTCTTTTAATATTTTTTTGCATCCCTCTCATTTCTTTTCATAGTTTTTGTTTTCTAATTCACCTATCTTTTTCTTTAACTTTTCTAGGAATTTTGTTTGGCTTGATTATTTTTTTGAACCTATAACTGTTTTCACATTATTTTCTCCTTTTGAGTTTGTATCTTTGTGTTCCCTGACACTATGGTAGTTTTTTATCATCAAGTACATTTTCTTTTGCTTGATTATTTTTCCTGCCTATTTCTTGATTTGGAAATTTATTCTTAAAGGTGAATTCTGGGGTTACAGGGGCATAGCTTCCAGCTTCAGAATATTACACGGGGTTCTAAAAGTTTTCAGGGTCTCCAATGTTGTATGATCCTGGAAGAGATATAGTCCCTGCTCTCACAGATTGTTCTCTGGTCTTTATACTGGAAGGACTACTGTTGCCTATAGCCACCAATGCTAACATACCTTGTTGCCTTGAAATTGGAGCCAGGGTCCCTGCTCCCTTCTGACCAATTACAAGTACGCTTCTTTGTTCTGGAACCATGACCCAGAACTGCAATCCCAAACTGTGGATGAACAATATAGATGCCAGATATCACTAGACCCTATACCCAATGCCAGAATGCAGTCCCCTGTAATCTCTTTTTAGCCAGTTGTCTGACCTCCTTACCATCTCTGGACTGAGTGCTCCCAAAGCTACTGCTGCCATTGTTGCAGCACTTTCCTTGATGGGCTGGTACTGACCCTGATAGTATAGACCTTTCTTACAAACATCTTAAGATTTCTTAGGCTGGAAAACCAGTGACTCCAACCTTTTGTTGTTTCTGCTGCTCTAGAATTTGATTTGAGGCATTATTTTAAAATTTTTAAGTGGAAAATACTTTGGGAGTTCTGCTGAGTTACTCCTTCCATTCCACCATCTTGGCTCCTAACCCTTCGATCCCTTCTTTGAATAGTATTTTTAAATACATAAAATAAACTTTAAAACGGATAATTGGTTTTGAAATACAGTTATATAAATTAAAAAAGGATTTATATATATAGAAGTTTAGGGCACCTTGGTTAAAATCTCTTCTGGGGCCCAAAACAACACTAGCTCTTGTAATTCTGTGTACATGACTTGACCTCTTCTGGTTTCAGCTTCAAATATTGAAAATATATGATTGGATTAGAAGTAAAACCTTTTTGTTCTTATGATCTCCTTCACTTTTCTCCTCTGCTCCCAAGAGAATGGCTACTTGAGTGGTAGTCACATGTATGAAAGAGGAAAACAAAAGGAAGCTATCAAGATTCTGTTACCCCATTCTTTGATACTGGCTTGTATAACACTGTCTCCCAAAAATGAGAGCTAGATAAATACTTAACACTTTTGAGTATATAGAAAGTATAAGACCTTTTTTCATTAACATAGGAGCTATTGAGTTTTTTGAAATCACTGAGAACACCTTTTAAATGTGCCCTGTTAATTATAAAAGCCTAAAAATAAGAATGGCTCTTTTCTTTCATTTTTATGCTGATTTCTCAAAGTCTCATTAGATTCTGAGTCCTCTACCCTTTTAGAGAATGGATAGACATATAAAGACTTTATACTAGGTTTCAGCAAATTGATACATTTGTAAAATGAGAATATTGGGTTAGATGATTTATAAGGTACCTTCCAGTTCTAAAATTCTGTTATATTTCAAGTTGAGCTGAATGAAGTTTTCAAAAATATTAATAGGATTTTGAAATATAATTCTTCATTTTAAAATATATTTCTATCCAAGGTAACAAGTGTTTCTGATTCAGTAAGTGACATTTCTATCAATCATGATAATGTTGGATCAAAAGCAAAAAGGGAGAACAAACCTCTTTCATAGGGAAATTTTCTGCAATAAAAAAAAAAAAATCCTCCCATCTATGGTACAAGACATATCAGAAGTGTTCTGTAACAACAGAGAAGATAATGTTTTTCCCTTTCAATGGAGAGATTCTCCAAATGATAGTATTTGATAATGACATTGACTGTGTGTATGTATCAAGAAAACTATAGCGCTTCCTCAACTTATTCATAGTCTCTCTAAAATAACCAGACTGGTATCTCATGCAAGGAAAAAGAAATAAATAAAGAATTTCTATTTCTCTGATTATTGTTTAATCAGTTGCCAAATCCTATTGATTCTGTTTTCAGAATATTGTTCATATTCACCTTCCTTAAATCTACTCTAAAGGCTCTGTCCTCAGTTCAAGCCTTCATCATCACTTTTAAATTATTAAAATAACTATATTTTATAGCCTTCCATCTGTCTGTCTTCCAATCCCTTTCTCCCACAACTGGCACAATGGCTTTTGAATGCATTTCTTATTTTGTCAGTCCTCAGCTCAGAAATTTATATTGTGCCCTAATTGTCACTCAAATAGAATACAAGCTACAGAGGATAGTTTTTAAACTTTCCACAGTCTATTTCCAAAATTCATTTCTTTATTTTTTTATATCTACTCTCCTTGAAACACCTCATTTTCTAATCAGAACAGATAATTAATTGTTTTTCAGTTCTAAATCCCATCACCCACCTCTATACATTTGTAAAAGCTAGCTCCTGTGCCAGGAATATATCATCTCCTTAACCTTTGCTCTCAGAATTATCCTTCAAGGATGATTCCAACTTCCTCAGAGAAGTGTTCCCAGAATAGTTTCTTTGTGGTCTCCCCACTGGGATATTAGAATAGCCTGAGACATTCGGGTATCTCTTCTTTACTACCACCAGTCTGCGTCCTCATCAGCTATTTTTCTCTCATTTTTAGGGAGCAGTACTTAGCTCCTTGGTTTCATTTAACCACTTAATATTGAGAAGGTTTTACAAAGTGATAATTACTTCCATATTATTGTAAGTACAAAATACTTTCCCCCTGTATCATGTCAGTCTCTGGGGAAAGTTAGCTCAACTTAGCTCAGTTCTTACATAGCACTGGTCCTACAAGCTCATGTCTAAAGGCAGCATGATTGTGGAATATCTTGTCTCAGTTATGACTGGACTAAGATATAAAAGACAACTCACAAAGGACATTCTCTGTCCATTGGTGCTTAACTGGCTGCAGACTCAATCTCTGAAGTATTAGAATGTGGAACACTCAACAAACATAATGTGAAGGTTGGAGGCTCCAGTCCTTCCACAGGCTGCCATCAGCTAAAATCACTGAGTTTCCATTGAACAAGGGGACAAAAAGAAAATGACTGAAGTTGGCAGAAGTTTTTGAATGCCTCCATAGTTAGTCAAAGAGCCTCTTCTTCACCATACGATATGCTGAACTTAGCCCCTTACTGATAATCTATGTATAATAATTCCTTTGAGCCCCTACTCTCCTCCAACCAGTATTAATCAGTTTGATGTGATTCCATATGAGCAGTGAAGAGAAATTCTATATATGAGGCCCTGGAGCTGTTAACTACAGATTGTAAGTTCACTTGCTTAACCATAGGATGTTAACTAGAGATCATCCACTCTTGTTTTTCCTTCTAATACTGACCAAGTCCAACAGAGGTGACTCAATTATATGGAAAGTCTTCCAACTTAGTTTTGGATCTCTGGTTCAATCTCTTGTACAATATGAGCAGGTAGCAGGTTAATATTAGTATCTCATGGCTACTTAATCAGTGAAAATGCCCCATTATTTGCCCAACCTGAAATCCCTTGATGATATATCACATTTTGATTGATAAATCTTTTTTGGTCCTTGATCTATCAATCAGCGGGAGTCTATATCTTGTGTAGCCCCATTAGAGAGCTGAAGTATCAAATCTGATATCAAGCCTTATAAAAATAAGGTACTGAAAGAAGGGGGCATCTCACATCTTGAGGAAGATATGAGATCTACTTCATTATATAGGACCATGGACACTTTAATAAAGTGCCATTGGCTCAGAGCTCTACCTCAGTGGTTTTTTCTCAGAGATTGGGCAATTAAAATTGTCACATTTTCACAACCTAAGACATATTCTATCCCTGTTATCACAATTCTTCCAGAAGCAGGAAGCAGGCTCCCCAAAATTTCCATATAGGTAGGCACTTTGTCCTTGTTTCAGATCACTGTTGCATTTGTATATTTATTCTCTACTATCTATGACTTCTATATTCCTTCCTCTGCATAAATAATTTTCTCTCTCCCTACCTGACTATTCCTTTTTCGTTTAAATTGTCCTTGCATATGCAGAAGGTATCACTTAAATAGGTAATGTACTGCATTCAAATGGGTTGTCAAAATGAAGGCTGCAGAAAGAAAAAAAAAGATATTTATGGAATTCAGTTTACTATTTCCCAAGGAAGACTTATGAGACTAGTCCTCTCTGGAGAAGAGCAGAAGGGTCATCAGTCTGGGTATAGTGTTCTCTTCTGAGATAAAGAATAGATGTGGGGAGAGAGATATTAGAATGGATTAAAAATATATTTATCTCCCTCATCACCTTAATGCTGGCAGTCTAGGAGAACTCTTTTTTTTTTTTAGGTTCAAGTCTATTACTTAAAAGGAAAGGGGATACCTAAACTTATATCTATTAGTCTAACTCTTTCCTATTGAATGCTAGTTACACAAAAGACCATCATAAATAGTAAATAGCAAATAAACCTATTTATCAAAGTTGATAACAAGCAAAATGAAAGAATGTATGAATATTAGAATGTGCTAGAAAATGCACAGACTAAATGAGATCTGTAGATGTGAGGTATCTCAGTTTAAATAAAAAATATTTTATTTCACCCCAAGGAATATTTTGCAAAGTCTTAAGGAAGGCAAACTAGAAATGGTAAAAACCGTGTTCACCTTACATGTCTGCCTTGCAAACTACGTTCTCTCTTTCCATGAGTCTGTCTCTGAAGAGAGGCTGGAACCATGTGGGTCCTCTCTTGAAACAACAATTAAGAAGAATGTCTTCTCTGCTTCAAAACTCTTATACGAACTCTTTGCCTTATATACTCATAAGGCATTTTCTTCACCAGTTCAGAGTCATTCCTAGGCAACAGGAAGCAAAATGCTCCTGGAAAATTCAGCTTACAATTGTATTTGTTTAACTTCTTGTTTACAAGGCCTTGTTAAGTATACAATATTCTCAAATTTTCTTATGAATTTGTTATTATGAAATGTTAAACTGTGGTTCAAAAATCCTAATTCTCATTTTAACACAAGCTTCTAAACCAGCTATCTATTGCCCAGTTTTGTGTTTCTCTTCCTTGTTGTTGCCTTCATTTAGGAACAATGATGAAAAGATCACCTGCACTTAACATGTTTTCAACTTCCTGTCCTAGATATATGTTAAATGAATGGTGAATGGCTTAGTGGAAGATTATTTTCCTTTGTATGCTTTTCTGTAAATGTGAAACATACTCACACCCAAAATTTATGTTAGTTGATTCACTGAATTCCATCTGAAATATAAATGTGTATCTGTGTATATGTATGCATGTGTATATACATATAGATATAATTTTGTCTTGCTTTATAATTTCCCTATTAAAATTACTTAAGGGAGTAAATAAAACATCATAATTACATACTTAAGTATGTAGATAATGGATTTCAATTTTATATCAATATACTATTAATAAACTTTTATAAATGCTTAGCCAAAACAGTAGACTGCATTTTACTAAAAAAATAAAATTCATTTTATTTTGATGTAGTCATGCTAGCACACTAAACATTTTTTAAACCATCAGGGACTTTTGATGGCTAATTGCCTTTTCAAACTTAATTGAGCCTGGAATGAGAACATGAATGAGCTTTGGCTTAATGGGAAAATATGTGAGAGCTAGTATAAGTTGGGTACTATTATTTTTAGATCCAAATTAAGCCACTGAAATTAGACGCAAACAATAATTATGCCACTACATTTGTAGACACTCCATTGAACCAGTAGCAAGAATATTAGCTTTAAGCACCTATGTGAACAATTTGAAATTTACTAAATAATCAATAGACATTTCTTTGTCTATGCAATAGCATCAAACATTTCTCTCTCCTCTCTAGATAGACAGATGGATAGATTAGATAGATAGATGGATAGCTAGATAGATAGACAGAGATATATACTTCTACTCCTGATTGATGTTAAATGTCTAACCATCAATGTAGATATACTCTAATTCTTACTCTATGAAGACAAAAACATATAACTTGATGAGTTTAGTATTAAAAAAAATTGTCTTTATTGGAACTATCTGGAAAAATAAAGAAACTAAAAGCAGAAAACTGTAACTGGAATGAAAAGACACCTGTTTGGAGGACCCTAGGAGTATCAGCTATGGATGCCTTAGTAATCATCTGTAAATTATTATGTGAGTTCAAAAAAGTTTTATTCCAGAAATAGGAGTCAGTTTAGGATTTCACCATATTCCTGAGGAGCAAAATATTATTGGGCTGAATCATATTGAAGAAGGTTATAATGTTTGCAGGCAGACCCAATAAATAGTAGGCTCTTTTCCTATTCCTCCCAGTGTTTGTCTATCTACAGACATGATAATATAACCTGTGGTTTCATTACCGAAACATTGTGAGTAATTAAATTTTATTCAACTTCAAGGATACCAGGAGTTAGCCAGATCTAGATGTAAATACAAGTTATGTAGAGAGTTTAACCTTTATTTTAGATCTTTCCTAAGTATTCAAAATTTCCCTAACTGAGGACTTGGAGCAATTATGACAGAAATGATGACTGTTATTTTAAAATAAACTCTCTAAACCTAAAGTGGAAAGAAAAAGTATGAATCTCAGGAGTCATTATACTGTCCCTAGACTTTAAATGAATCAATTATTCTGGTATTTTACATACACATACACATATCTATATCTATCTATATACATATAAATATTAATATATCTAATTATCATATATATATATAATTGCCTGTTAGTCATAATGTATTTTTTTCTATTACACATCTGGATACCTTTTTTTACACCTCATCTATTGCCTCAAATTAGCTCCACTCTACTAACAGAATCCTGCTTTATGGCAAAAAAACATAATGTTAAGGAAAATAAACTGCCAACATACACAATATTTTCTATGTATGCCCCATCCCTTTACCTCTTTATCAAGTGCAGGGAAGAAAGTTTCATTAGTTGAATTAAGATTAATCATTATGATTAAATAAATTTAAGCTGCATTTGGTTTTTAATTGATTCTTAGTTTTTCAGTCAGCAAAGTCCTGCCTTTTCTCCTTTCCTACCCTCCTATATCCAATTGCATAAGAAAAACAAAACTCTTGTCACAAACATGTATAATCAAGGAGAATAAATTTCCATGTTGCTGTTCATTCCTTCAGTTGTGCTTGACTTTTGGGACCCTCTGGACCACAGTATGTCAATACTGTCCATGGAATTTTCTTAGAAAACATACAGGAATGTTTTGCCATTTCTTTCTCCAATGGATTAAGGCAAATGTAGGTGAAGTGACTTGCCAAAGGCCTCACAGCTAGTAAGTGTCTGAGATTGCATTGAATTCAGCTCTTTCTGACTCTAGGTCAAGCATTCTATCCACCTAGCTGCCCCATTCCATGCTGATCATTAACAAAATTTTTAACTGAATCTTTCACTCCACATCAGATAGTGGGTAGCATATTTTCCTCATGATTTCTCTGGGTTAGTGGTTGGTCATTATTCTCTTTAGACATTCTAAGAATCTCAAATTTGATTGCTTTTACAATATTATTCCTTTACATAGATTGTTCTCCTGACCTTACTCACTTCACTCAGACAGTGAATGGAAGGAAGAACTTAGAGAAAGGAAAAGAAAAAAAACATTTGTATAGCACTAATTATGTACCAGGTATGTAATGCTAAGGTGCTCTTATCCCCATTTTATAGATTAGTAAATCAAAACAAGCAGAAGTTAAAAGATTTGCCCAAAGTCATACAAGTAATACCTATCTGAGAATGGATTTGAAATCATATTTCCCTGAATCCAGATCCATTATGACATCTAGCTGCCCCTGACTTGTCTTGAATAGGAAAGAGCGGGCAAAATTTAAGTTGCTCCCTGACCTTGAACATTTTTAGCTTTCCAAGAACAAAAAAAACTGTTTTAATTTTATGAAAATCTCTGCCACTTTGTGGTTACTTAGTGACTGAGAACTCTAGCATAATTTATTTATTGGATTGAAAATCAAAATAACATAGATCACATTTATTCATTTATTTCAATAATTCTTCAGTTTGAGCAGTGCTGATCAAAGCCCATTCATGCTAATTCTTTCCGTGTATTACCTTTCCAAATTCTTATATATATATATACACACACACATATATATTCATAGAAGATTTCATAGAATATCTTTCCAGTTTCCCAAATCTTGTTTGTTTTATGTCCAAATGCCTCTCCTCTCTGATCCCTTGTTTTGAATCATACCACAACCACTCATTTCAGGACCTCATCACTTTTTGTTTGAATTATTCCAAATAGCTCCTAATTTGATACCCCTGGTCACATGCTAAAAACTTCAAAGAATTTTTGCTTCTTTGTGTTAATTCTGAAAAGATCACCTGTGGTATAACTACTGACCTAATAAATACAATTATTGTAAGTGATAATAAAGAATATAATTTATTTTCACTATCTAATCTTTTTCTTCCACTCACCAAACAATATTTAAAAGTTTTCTCTTATTTTTACAACTAAGTTTATTCCCTAGAGGAAACCAAGCTATGGGTTATATAAAGAGTTATAGTGGCGGGGGGAGAGAATTCCCCTTGACCAGTGAAAAAGTAACCTCCTTCCAAACTTCCCAATTTCTGTAGAGGACCTTTGCACTCTTTTGGCCATACAAAGTCATCCTCTACTCTTTACATTCTCTCACAAATCAAATTGGTTGTCACCATCATCTTGGACATCCATCCACATATTTCTACTTATACAGTTACTACCTGAGTCTAATACCTTTTTACCTATTTACTTAAATTATTACAATGGTCTTCCCATTTTTTTAGGCCCTCCCTGTCCAATATGTGTTCTACACAGCTACCAAAGTTAATTATCCTAATTATCCTAAAAGTACAGGTGTAGCCATTTCGCTGTCTTATACAAAAAGTTCCAGTGGCCCCCAATTGCCCTCTAGGTTACACTTAAAACTTCACGGATTAACTCTAGACATCCCTTCTCGACTTATTCTCCTTGCTTCTTGAACAAAGCCTGTGCTAAAACCAAATTACCCTACTCATTATTGCACCTAACATTTCTGTGTGATTATGCAGACTGTCTTTCATGGTTGGAATATATTTCTTCCACTTCTCTGTCTATGGGAATTCTTAGTCACCTCCAAGACTCAATTCAGAGACCAATTCTTCAGTGAGAGCATTTCTGCTTCCCCTATTTAATACTCATGGTCTCTTCTCAAATTATCTTGTGTTTACTAATACAGATAGGTAGTACATACCCTTAGTAGAATCTTAGAATTTTCCAGCTAACAAAAGCCTGGTATATCATCAGTTTCCATTAGTATATTTCAGCCCTGGAGAACATAGCCTAATACAACATAGTTTGATTAATATAATTTCCAATTAGCAACTGCCTTAAGGCCACCCTAAATGTATTGGTTTACAGTAATAGAAGAATTTTTGTCATTAGTCTATCATTCAAGAGTGGTAGTAAGGTGAAATAAACAAAATAGTTGCGCCAACCTTTATAATGGCAATTTATAAAATTTTATATGGATGTGTTCATAAGAAGATTCTGGTAGCATATTAAAAATTGAAATAAAAATTCCTTGTTCATTCAATAGAAAAAAATTAATGAATTTTACTGATGGACATTTAATCTGGGGTAGTTTATAAGGTTGATAAAAGAAAAAAATAAGTTTGTAAATGGACTCAAAACAGACTTTTTCTTAGTTCTTGATCATAGAATTAAGTGTTATTCATTGTTCCCTTGAAAATAATAATGTTGTTTATTTATAAGGTACAATAGAAAACCACAGAGTAGTAGTCATTTCATCATACCCATATGTGAAAACACATGTTGCTACAACATACCCTGAAAGTATTCATCTAGGCTCTGTGTAAAGAATGCCACTTAAAGAGTCAACATGGTGGACCTATTAGAACTCTACCAACATTACCCTAAAAACAACTAAAAATTCTTCAAATCTAATTTTGGAATGGATGAACCAATAAAAGCCAGTGAAAGACATTTTTTTCCAGCCTCAAACAATTTAACAGTTCTTCAGGAGTGTCTGTAACTGGAGTTGGTGTAGGCCTGGAGCAGGGCAGTACCATCAGTGGTGGACCTTGGATACTGTGACAATGGCAGTAGCAATAGCAATAGGTTTGGGAGTTCTCAGTTCAGAGAGTTTAAGGAAGTTCAATAACTGGTCAGAAGAAGATCACAAAAATCCTTTATTGGTGGTTGGATGCAGCTAGTGCTGCCTGGTGACTGTTTTCCATGTACATTTTTGGGTTGCAGTTTCAGACATAGAGGAGTATTTGTGATCAGTCAGAAGGGAGCAGGCACCCTGGTCACAGTTCTAGGGCCAAGAGGAGAAGTAGCACTTGTGGCTGGAGGGGAGGAGGGGCTCTTCTTCACAAAAGACTAGAAGGCAGACCAAGAGAGCAGTGACCACACCTCTCCTAGGTCAATACCACCTTGGAATCTTAGAAAAGTTGTAGACTTCCTAGAACAAGCTCTTCAAACAGCAGCACAAAAGATCCTAAAGCTTGGCATAGTCCTCCCCACAACCAGGAGCATAGAGCCTAACAAAAAAGATAAAAGTGAAAAAATAGACTGGAAAAGTGAGCAAAGAACTACAACAAAAGGACTGGACTATAAAAATCTGTTATGGTGGCAGGAAAGAACAAGACACAAACTTAGATTAAGATAACTATGTAAAAAGATGTACAAACAAAGTCTTAAAGAAAACATGCTAATCAGACACAATGCCAGAAAGGATTCTCAGAAGGGCTAAAGAAATAAATGAGTGGTGAAGAAAAAAAGCAGGAAAAGAAATGAGAGTTATGCAAGAAAATTATGTGAAAGAAACAAATAGCTAGGTAGAAGAGGCATAAGAGATACTGAAGAAAATATCACTTTAAAAAACAAAATTGACATTGTGCAGTCACACTGAGGGATATGCACAATCTAATAATTTCCATATTAAAAGGAATGCAGGGTATAGAATGTGGTATTCCAGAGGGCAAAGGAATTAGGATTATAGCCAAAATGATCCACCCGGAAAAACTGAGTATAATCTTTTTGGGAAACAATTGGATGTTTAATGAAATAGAGAACTTTAAAGCATTCCTAATGAAAATAACAGAGCTGAGGAGAAAAACTGACATTCAAACAAAAGACTCAGGAGAATCATAAAAAGGTAAAGGTGAAAAAATGATCATAAGGAACTCAATGGAGTGAAACTGTTTGCTTTCCTATTTGGGAAGAGGATACATGCAATTCCTGAGAACTTTATCATTATTAATGTAGTTAAGAGGAGCCTACATAGACACATGGCATGAATGTGAGTTAATTCTATTAGGCTGATCTTCAAAAAATAATTTCAATGTGAGAAAGAGGAATGAGCTAGGAGAAGAGGAAAGGAAAAAGTAGAATGAGGAAAATTTTTTCTTATAAAGGAGACACATTATAGTGGAGAAGAAAATGGGGGCTTGGTAAGCAATGCTTGAAACTCACTCCCAATGGAATTGATTCAGTATATATATATACACACACAGACATATATACATACATACATGCATTTAGTTGGGTTCAGAGATCTATCTTACCCAGCAGGGGGATAGGTTAGGAATGGGATAAGAGAGATGTAGAAAATATTAAGAAGGAGGCAGGACTGGGGAAAGGAGTGATCAGAAGCAAAATGGACTTTTGAGGAGGGACAAGATAATAGGAGAGAGAAAAGGAGAAACAGAAGAAAATGGGGTAGAGGGAAATGCACAGTGACCATAACTGTGAATATATATGGGATGAGCTGACCCATATAATGGATACAGTGAGTAGAATGGATTTGAAAACAGAATTCAACAAAATATTGTGATCAATAGACACACTTGGGAAAGAAAGATACATGGAGTTGAAATGAAGGATTAGAGCAGTCTATTATATTTCATTTGAAGTGAAGAGGGAAGTGGTTGTAATCATGACCTTAGACAAAGAAAAAAAAATTAGAATTAATTGAAAATGATGATCATGGAAACTATGTTTTACCAAAAGGTAAAATAAACAGACATAATATTTTAAAAAATTACAGCAAGTTTCTCTGATAAAAGCCTCATATCTAACATAAAAAGTCAAATTTATATTAAAAATAAGTCATTCTTTAATTGATAAATGGTCAAAATATATGAATAGGATTAAATCAAGGTTAAAATATACGAATAGGATTAAATCAAGGTTATCAATTATCATATGATAAAAGTCTGGAACTCACTATTGATTAATGTAAGGCAAATTAAAATAAGTCTGAAGCACAAACCCATATTTATCAGAAATGACAAATACTAGAGCAGATGATGGGAAATACATTAAGGAACTGTTGGTGAAATAGCCACCTGGTTCTACCATTCTGGAGGATAATCTTGAACTATGCCCAAAGAAATATAAAACTATGCATGCCTTTAGACCTAGCTGTAGACCACTACTAGGTTGGTATTCTAAAGAGATCAAAGAAGAAGAAAAGAACCTATATGTACCAAAATATTTATAGTAAATAATTGGAAAATGAAGGGATGCATTAATTGAGGACTGAATGAACAAATTACAGCATATTGTTGTGATGGAGTACTATTGTACTATAAGAAAAATAATGGTGGATGGTTTCAGAAGGAAAAAAATTAACATGGCAAGATCCATATGAACTAATACAAATTGAAGTGAAGAGAACTGGGACATTATTGTACCCAATAACAGCAGTGTTGTAATGATGAACTCCTGTGAAACATTTGGCTACAAGCTCATGGTGAAAATTGCTGTCCACTTACATAGAAGGAACTGATAAACTCAGCATAATTTTCTCACTTTCTGCACGCATTTTTTTTTTTTTGTGATATGGCCAACATATAAATGTGTTTTCCAAAATTTCATATTTTTAATTGATATATTGTTTGCCTTCCCAGCTGTCAAAAATGAAATTATGTGGTCTAGAAAATGGTACAACTCTTGCCTTCAGCTCTGAGATTCTAGGATATTCAGATTTGTTCAAGGTACCAGGTACAAACTACATATATATCATACCATATGTATATGTACATAGATAGATAGCACTTTGAAAATTTTTAGGCCATCTACCAATATTAGTTTTTATTAGTGAACTAAGAAGAAAGTAGAGCTAATAATAGCAAACCAAGTCTTGCACTTGTGACTGGATTGGAGTTTATGCTGTGACTATAGCTTAACCAAGAGTTAGCAGAATATTTGACAATCTCTCATTCCATATTTCTGTCAAAAATGAAATTATGTGGTCTAGAAAATAGTACAACTCTTGCCTTCAGCTCTGAGATTCTAAGATTTTCAGATTTGTTCAAGCTACCAGGTTAATGCAACACTTCCATTTCCTTTCAATTATTTAGTCCTAGAAGAAGAGGGTTAAATGGTGAGGACAGTAGTGATTTGTCACAAGAAATATTTCTTTATGTGAAGTGCAAAGGTAGAAGAGTAGCTAAAGGAGATAGGAAGGGAAAATGAAAGCTAGCCTATTGGAAAAAAAGTTACACAATTTATATATTTCCTCCTCCAACGTGAATAAAGTTTCTATGCTTAAATTTTCTAAGATAGGTTCACTGTATATACACTGTACCTTTTATTTCAAAGAAAATAGGAATTAAACAAGACCTCTTAAATTAAACATTTGTATCACCTTTCAAAATTATAAAATTGTATGTCTTATCCAAGTCAAATAAATGCAGCCATGCTAATAATGTACAGTTGGAGACTAACTGTTCTAACTTCATCCCAGTGCAGTGCACTTGCTGAAAGAAGTCATTATGTATCTGTCAAGAGAAAGGCCTTTAAATAATGATAGAAAGGACAAAATTAAACTAGTTGAATTAGTGTTTGACACCTTTCTTTTCCAAGCACATACTTCAGCCAAGAGAAAATTAGAAAATATTTTAGCAGTAATGCAGCCTTATGCCATCTATTTGTTCGTTAAATTTTACAAACCATATTTCCTATTGTACCTAAATATAAATTTGCATATGGAGACAGAATATTCAAATTAAAGGAACTTTAAAAATCATCTTGCCCAATCTCATCATTTGATAGCAAAGGGAAATAAACCCCAGAGAGATAAAGTGACTTTCATAGAACATATAGATGGTTAGTCACATTAAATATTACAGAACATATTTCCTGACTCTTCATATAGTAGTCTCTCTATTAAACTATCTTGCCTCCCTACTACTGAAAATCTGAGTATTCTTTAATATGTTTTTTTCTTATTTGGTTTAATTTTTGTTTCCCTTAGAAATATATTTATTTAATATTTTGCTGTTAGTTCACATTTATCAAGTTCATTGAACAAGTGCTATTGATTCTTTCTTTGAACTACCTCCTACATCTCTTGCTCCCTTTCCCTCCTTATTGTCACCACATTAGACCATGCTTTTATGATTCCATCCCTAAATTATTGCAATAGCTTCCTAAAATACTTCCTTGAACCTAATCTGTCTGCCACCAATCTATCCTTTTTACTTTCCCAGATTACATGTCACAGGTCTGTTATCTCATGATTGTAGGAATTATTTGTTTAGAAAATCCTTGTGCTAATATAGATCACATTTTGCTTGTAATCGAGTTGAGAGTAACTGACAGGCCTTAAACTTGTTGGGAGTCAGGGGGATATCTACTCCAAGCATGTGAAGACTGCTCAGCTGCATGTGTTCCAAAGACTATGAAGGCAGCTGAAGAAGGCATTGTGTAAGGGTTAGAGCTTGGTTAGGCATCAAAGACACCAAGGTCATCCCTTGTATCCTGTGCCATCACCAGTCATCTTAGCTTTTATTTTGCCACTGGACTTTGATGATTGAGGAAGAGAGTAAGGCTGACAACTCTTAGTAACTCTGCCTCACTTCAATTCATCCACAAGTCAAGATATCACCCGAGAAGTCATTGCTCCTCTTCAAAATGAAAGATAGACAACAACAGTTTTAGAGAGCTGAGGATCCAAAAGGATTAGAGACTTTTTCATGGGTCCACATTTATTGCATCAGAGAAGAGATTTGAGCCTAGACCATCCTTCCTGACTCCACATCCATGTTCACCATGTCATAGTTATCTCTTTTCTCAGATTAATCAGCCCCTCAACATTCTTTTTGAGAATCTTATTGTGAACCATGCTTTGCACAAAATATAAATAAATAACAAACATGTGTTATGTGTTTAATGCAGTCTCCTTGTCTGGTTCTCAGTCTGAGGAGATAGACTCTCTGTCTGATTATTCCTTAGACACACAACACAAAGGGACTACATTAAACACAGAATAATAGATTCAGAGCTGTAAGAGACCTTGCAAGTTTAGCTCTTCTAATTCTCATTCTACAGATGAGAATATTGAGGCTGGGAAAAAAATGGGAATTAGTCAGGGTTATCCACATAACTAAATGGCAGAGAAAAAGATTACATCAAGGTCCTGTGGTTACAAATCTAGCCCTCAACATCATGCACCACAGTTTCCCATCTGAAATCAAATTGATATTTCATTCTCTAGACAGTCTCTCTTCTTATGGACCAAGTAAACTTGAGTAGGAAATGCTGAGAAAGTCATTTTTTTAAAGGATGTGTCCAAAAACTTTGTTCCTTCAATCACCAACAAATGAAATATTTCATTTTTACTTTCTTATAGGAGTATAGCTTTTTCCTCCTTTTCCATAGTAAGTAATAAAATTAAATTACAGATTGGTCACTAATCTGAAAACAAGAGAAGTATTTCATTGTTTTCTGTTTAGTCTTTCATATTTATGAATCATTTTCTTTAATTATGACTCAAAATTTGAACAAAGTAAAACAAGTACCTATATATCTAAAATGCTAATTGCAATCTGAGCATCCTAGAGGGATCTCATGAAGAGTCACATTTTATTTTCCTACTTGACTTTCATGCCTTTGATAGCACAACATGATGTTCTCAAAAGAATGGAATCCTACGAAGATCACATCTGTTCAAATCACGTTCTCTTTGTACTGAAGTCATTGAAGCTAATTTAATTGAATAAGAATTAAGACCCAAAAATCTTCCCTATTTGCTTCTGAATTTTGCTGCCAATTAAAAGTACAGCTTAGACTTAGTCATTGTTATTTAAGAATGGTATGAACTTGTGTTTAAATTTTTTTGTTTCAATTCACTTGCATCATGATGGATATATTAAAATATTTTCTGTCTCAGGGTATTTTTTTTTGAAAGCTATAGTGACAGAAAGAACAGAAACTCTATCAAAACATTTTTGATTTCTTGACATGCTTGTAAGACATAAAAGAAACATATGAACAGGTTTAGAGAGACTGAAGTGAAAACAAGGAATTTTAAGTATAATACATATGTTTTCTCTCTTTCCCCCTTGTCGCTTTGCCCCCTTTTCAAATCCAGCTTGTATTAAACAGCTAAATTCATATTGATTTCTATCAACCTTGGATATTATTCTATTTGAATTTCTGAGAACTAATTTTAAAAGACAGTGTGTTTACTTTTTTTAGAATGAATGAGAACTAATACTTTCAGAAATACTATTTTATTATCATTTTAATTGTGAAACTGAAGAATCTGGTACTATTTCATTTCCATAATATAGATACTATTGTGTCAAAATAATTATAAGTTTTTAGACATCTGTTAGAAGGACAAAATAGTTCAAAATTTCTTATACAATCATGTTTCTCTTTCATCTATGCATGGTGAAATATTTGCATTTGATGATGATTATTCAGTTCTTAATAAAAAGGAAAAGTGAAAAAAAAAAAACTCATGGTAAGTAAGAATCTAAAATCTCCAACATTTGTTATCAAGGGCATTGAATAAATGATAGTTCTCAGATCCATGTGAACCTTCTGCAATCAAGAGCTGAGAAAAAAATGTTTTATTTATATAGCATTCATTCTGGGCTTCAACATTTTCTTATAGAATTTAACTATTGTTTCCTCTAGAGATATTTAATATATTTGAAATAAGTAGTCTAGAAATATCCAGATTCACCCTTTCACAGAATCACAGTTAGAATGGACCTAAAAGATCATCTATTTCAATCTAGTTCAATTTAGAGTTGAACAGCAATCCCCTCTACCATATCCTCAACAAGTACTATTCTCTGTTAGAAATCCTCCAGTGATGGTGAGCTAGTGATCTGCATCAAACCATTCCATTTTTTGACAACTCTATTTATTAGAAAGCATTTTCTTATTTCAAATTAAAAAGTTATCTCTTTATACAACTTCAATGCATTATTTTTAGTTTAATACTCTTAAGACAATAATATAAACATCTAATCAAGGGATGGGGAACCTGAGAACACTAGGCCACATATGGCCCTCTTGGTGCTTCAGGGCAGCTCTTTGACAAAATCCTAACTTCACACAAATCCCCTGTTCTGTGAAGTTTGGATTCAGTCAAAGAATGGCACTTGAGGACCTAGAGGGCCATATGTGTCCTCAAGGTCACAGGCACCCACCCCTGGTCATTCTAGTCCCTCTTTCACAAAACAGATGTAACAACATTCTGAGTAAAAACTGCTGGAAATTCAACTGTTCCCTGCATTCAAGGAACTTGTAATTGAATCAGGTAAATACGCAGTTTCCACCCTAGAGTTAGCCTTACTTTAAAAAAAAAGCTTATATTTACAGAGTATTTAAAGGTCTGAAATAAACTTTATACAATTTAATCCTCACAGCCAGCAGGAAATTTAGGTGCTCTCATTATTCCCATTTTACTGAGGAGGTAAAAAGTGACAACGGGATGAGAAGGGACTTGCTCAAGATCTCATAGTTCGTGTGAGGGGAAATGTGACTTAAGCTGATCCTGGTTCTTAGCCAACCATGCTCTCTGTATTGTCATGTTGCATTTTGGGAGTAATACTTAACATTTGATGGCTAATTTTAATGTATTTATTTTCCCAATGCAAAAATTCTTCTTTAGGATTTAAATAGCAAGAAAGGACAAAGGTATAATAAGGAAAAAATTCCAAATTAAACCAAGTTCAGGAATAAGTGAGAAGGAAATGATAATTCCTCAATAAAATTGAGACATTGACAAAAAATAGTAATTTTGAATTAGAGTTAAGATTGGAATGAAAAAGACGTAGAAATATTAATGAAGGGTCACAATTATGAATAAAGACAATTAATTAAAGAATGCAGTTAAAGGTAAATGAGTGAATGCTAGGTGGAGCCAAACATCATAAATATGTTTTAATCAATAAGTATGATTATTTTTACAGTGGTGACATTTCATATGTGAAAATGTGTTATCTAGTTGAAATGTTCCTTAATTAGGAAACGAATCTGATCACTATGTTGTATCACAATGGAAGTTAATAGAAGGTGTGTGATTGATATAGGAATGTTTTTTTTTTAATCCTCTCATAATGTGTTTAAGTATTACACTAACCCAGTGGTCAAAGACCTCAAAAAATGCACTTTTCATTGAAGGATCACTCTTTCTCCAAGATAGCTAAATAACTATCATCAGTTGGCTGAAGGATGTCCTAGAGCAATAATTCAGATATCAAGAAAACACCAAATGGGGTCACAAAGAGTCAGACATAACCAAAATGAAAGAATAATAACAAAAAAATTAATAAATCATTCATCCCAGAGGATTCTTGCTTGGCATCTGATGGTGACTGACTGAGATACTCATATCAAACATTTTTTTGTGTCGTTCTCTCATTTCCTCTATCCTCTTTGTCTTTAGCTTCTTTTCTTTTCTTTTGGTTCAGATCTACAATTTTCTCCATTAGGGAACTCCCAGTAATGGAATTACTTGCACCAATGTAGCAGTTGTTCTAAGATTAATAGTGACACAGAGTTGCCTAGTGCAGTGAAGGGTTAAGTAATTTGCTAAAAGTCACATGGCAAGTACATTGAAACCTGTCTTTTTTACCCCAAGGCTGGTTCTTGGATTATACCATATTGTTTTTCATTTCTATTCACTACTCTTTGTTGTACTTCAGCAGCAGAATGAAGACATGAAATGTTATTCACGATGATACAAAGAAGTTTGAAAAAAATACAGATAATAGAATTTAGAACCCTGTATAATTTAATGCAAATATGAAGACATCACTTAAAAGTATGATGAAATCACAATGACACCAAGTATCTTTATAACAATATTTAAACATAGCTATACAACATATATTTTAATAATTAGGGTTATATTTTGTTTTATGATATTATTGAACATTAGAGTCTAAAGAAATCTGATCTTAAACCAAATAATTTTTCTTACTACCACATTTTTATTCGCTTGTTTACACAAATGAGAATTTGAAATGGAATTCTTGCTTCAAGTCATACTGAAATCGGTGGGTTTACCTGCTCCTTTGTTATTATCTCAGTAAAATTGTTGACAAACAGTTCATTTCAATTCAACATACATTTACTTAGACATCTATTATAGCCAAAGCATTGTATTAGGTGAAGGACATATATGCAGATATAAATATGGCACACACAGCCTGTGCTCTGTCCAGAAATTCAGCTCTACTGGAGGGATACAGTGTATACCACTTACAAGGTGGGAAAGGATGTATGCCAAAGATAAATAGAGATAAAGTGCTCTTGAACAATTTGAGGAGCGAAATAAATCAATTCCCTGGTAATCATGTATAATCTGATTTGGCATAAAAATAATCATACATATTTTGCTTAATCTCTGATTTTATGTTTATATTATGCTTTCTTATAAGTAGTAATTTGTGAATTAGAGAGAAAAATCAAGCCTTTCATTCTCTGAAAAACTGAATATCAAGATGATCTCCACATCTTGTAGCAAGTTGTGTATGTATGCACCTGGGTGTGATAACTATGTTACAGGAAATTCTCAATGAAAAAACAAGCTTTACCAATTTAGAACAATAACTGCTCTGTAACTTAGACTATTGAGTATTGCACGGGGAACTGAGAAGGTGAGGGAATCACCCTAGATGTCAGAAACCCAGCAAGAAGTCAAGTTGTCCTGACTATGTGGATGCCTCTCTATACAGACTGTCTTTCATACTGATTAAATTGGATGTAAGAATATTCATCAAGAATTTTTTTTTAAAAACAGACCAAAAACGATTCACAAATTTTATTTCTCTACATAACTGTATCATTCAAATTCATCAAATAAAGTATGCTTTGGGTATAACAATGAAATATGTGAGAAATAATGGTAATAATTTGTTTCTGAAATAATGCATTTATGTTACAAGATGATTGTTAGTAATTTGTAACAGGTGCAGATTGAAAACATGATTAATTAATATTGTTGGGAAATGATTTTGTGAATATGTGAGGATACTTATTTTTTTCTAAAGAAAGGAACTTTCTCTAAACCACATTATTGGTGGCAAGGGTCACTTCATTCAGGGTTATATTGTACTTATTGAAATCTTTTTACTTGTAAAGTCAGAAGTTGTCAGTGAGGATTTCTTCCAATATCCTCAGGTTGTTGGGAGAAACAATTATATGTTTGGTTGATTAATTTTGCATTATTATCTTATAGAAATAGATTTTAATTCTCTTGATTTCTTTTTCTTTTTTGGAGGCATTGGGGAGAAATTTCAAAGGTATCACATACCATTAAACATATTAACTTTGAAATGTCTTTTGTTCCTGTCTCTGAACTTTCAATTTCTGACTGGGTCCAGGCTTTCTGTGTATTTATGATTATCTAAAATTGGATTATCTTTGGGAGGGATTAATGTTAATTTAAGATGGCACACACATACATAATTTTTTTTTAGAAGTTAGTATAATTAGTGAAAAAAGGGTGCGTGTGTGTGTGTGTGTGTATGTTTAATATTTTTCTTTCTCTAGAGTTATCTACCTCTGCATTCTCCTCCTTGAGTATTTATATCCTACCATTATTCTCATATCCTAAATCAAAAAACAGACACTGTATTCCTAGAACTTGCCCCTTTAGTAGCCAATTTCATAATAATCTGATATCATTGATGGGCGCACCGAAGGGACAAATCCCTAGAACAGAGTGATTCTCCTTGGCAAACAGCAACTCTATTCTTTTAAAGTCCTAGGAAAACATCTTCTAAATGCAAACTCATGATTTCAATTCCACAAGTGTGGTAGCTTTTGAACCGTTGCTCTTCCAATTCTAGCACATTATCCATCAATAGCAATCTATGTTGGCAAACACTTGTTTGACTCTGCTATGTGCTCCTGTGAGAACACTTAATACTCTACTATGCCCCTTCTCCTCCCAAACCCAAGTTGCTGTCTTTATTTGAATTAGAATAGTATTTTTTTAGACCTCAATTCACTACTTTCTGGTCAGAAAATTGCAGTAGAGACATGCAACTGGTTTATTTTCCCCTCAAACAGGCATCAAAATCTTGTGAGGTAAAATGAAAACTAAGAACTCTACCAAAACGCAAGTATTTTAGGCCTGTTCTGCTGTGGTCTGTTCTGTACTACAAATATGAAAAAGGTGAAAAACTAACTGAGAAAATTCCATTAACTTTCTCTTATAGATCAGCATAAGTACAGAGAAGTGCATTCTCTGACTGAAGTTTAGCCTTTGAAAGGAATAGTGCAGTGATAGAAAACTAGCCTCAATGCTATCGTTATTCTTCAAGACTAAAGAGATTTGTTTTTGCTTTCTTATTAAGATACCAATAACAATTTTACCTAAAGTGGTTTGTGTATTCTGTGGCATCCTAATTAAACTACCCAAAAGTATTTTTCACTAAATTAGAAAAAAAAAAACCCAACAAGCTTCATTTGGAAGAACAAAAAGTCAAGAATATTAAAGATACTATTGAAAACTGTAAATGGAGATTTAGCACTGTCAGATCTTAAACTATAGTATAAAGTAGTAATTATCAAAACTATTTTTACTAAGAAATAGAAACTTAGATAAATGGAAAAGAGTAGACATAAAATTTGCAGCATATATATGTATATATACATATATGTATATATACATGTGTATGTATATATACATATATGTATATATACATATATATTATATATATATAATATATGTATATATACATATATATATATATGTATATATATAAAATAACCTTATACTTGACTAGTTTAAAGACTTAAGATTTCAGGCTAATTATTCATCATTACTTGGTTGAAAAAACCGTTTTGCAAAACTGGAAAGCAGTATGACAGAAATCAGACATAGACCAATACCTTACACTGTTTACCAATATAAGTTCAAAGTGGATGCATGGCTATAATGTTAATGGGATTTAAGATCTTCCCAGCCCATTTTATAGATCTCACATGGTGCTTATTAAGGGAAACTTCCTTAGAGGGGGCTTGCTTGCTTGAAAATTTTCATACCTTTTGGTAATTAGACACTGATGGTTTGTCATATCATCTGGCTCTGTGTATACTCTGAAGTGAGCTATTGCTTTGAGGCTCATTCATTGGAACACTGTTCATAGACAAGACAAGACTCTGGGTAGCTGTTAAGGAGACCCTCAACTTTGAAAACCCAGATGATGGTGCTTCTCTTTCTGATAACTACATATGTATGTAATGGTCAGATAGTTGTATGTGTCTGTTAGTCTGTGATGTATATATTGCTTATTGTCAGACATTTAGAAGCCCTGTCTGTCCTTTCTGTTGGTAATTTCTGCTTGTAATTTCAGTTTGCATTTTCTCTGAAGGTCAGGGTGCTCACATTTACCCCTGAATTAAGTGAATGATACGTATATTTGATAAAGGTAAGATGGTTGACCCTTTAAAGGTGCTTTACTTTAATAAAATCAGATTCAAGAACCTGTACTAGTAGATCATTGTGGGTATGCTATGGTGCTTGTTGTTACAATGACCTAGATATGAAGAGAGATATTAGAAGAACATGGAACATGTTACCTATCAGACTTATGGATAGGTGAACAATTTATGAATAAATGAGAAAAAGTACAAAGTTGGGTGTAAAATGGATAATTTTGATTACATTAAATTAAGAAATATGTACAAATAAAACAAATATAGTCAAGATCTTCTAGAAGGAAAGCAGAACACTGGGGAAAATTTTACAAATAGTTTCTCAGATAACGGTCTCATATCACAAATATACGAGGAACTTTGTCAAATCTATAAAAGACATGAGTCTTTTCCCAGTTGATAAATGACCAAAGGATATGAACTGACAATGAAACAAAAATAATTCAAATGAAGTCAAAACAATAAATTATTGATTGGAGGAATACAAATTAAAGCAACTTTGAGATCCAATTTTATACCTACCAGATCGATTAAAATGATTGAAAGGGAAAGCAAAAAATTTCGGAGGAGATATGGAAAAACTGGGACATCAATTCATTATTGGTAGAATTGTGAAATCATTACACCATAATGAAGAATAAACTTAGAAGAACCAACAGAATGTTGCATACCATAATAGCAATATTGGTTTAAGAATGACTTTGAGTAAATAAGTCATTTTGACTCTAATGAATACCCAAATTAACTACAAAGGACATATGAAAAAAGATGCTCTCTAGATGATTTTACATATACATATATACATACATACACCACCACTTATATCTAGATCTATGTATGTATGTGTGTATTTACCTTTCTCTCTCTCTCTCTCTCTCTCTCTCTCTCTCTCTCTCTCTCTCTCTCTCTCTCTCTCTCTCTCTCTGTCTAATTGTAGCCATCTGTAAGGTGAGGGAGAGAGAAAAAAAAAGAAAAAAAGAAATTTACCTGATAAGTTTATTATATATTTAAATAGAATAGCAAACTATATATAATAGGTTTTCAGTTTCATATGTAATTAGTTTTATTATGCTTTTTTATGAAAATGCTTGCTTTATATTATAAATTAAAAATTAAATAAATTTTTAAAAATATCAATGAGCCTACCCATACTCTCAGGGTGGAGGTACTTAACAAAACTCGCAGAATCACTGCCTATAATATCACAGTACAGAAATCATAAAAAAGAATTAATGAACTTTCTGTTAAGTAGGACATCTCAGATGTCAGAGGAGGATTAGTAAAAGGCCTTCCAGTCACAATTTTTAAAGGAGGGAGATTGTGATGGTGACCTTCACGAAATTAGTAGCCAGTAGCAGATTCTTCTATATATATATCTGTGTTCAGATGTTGGGGAGGTCACAACTAAAGGATTAGTCTTAGCACTGCGTTCAAAGGAAAGAGAAATGAACTTGAAATTAGAGGATCCATGTTCAGACTTTTGTTCCCGTTTGCACCTTTCATAATTTGGGCATTACATTAAACCTCTCTAGTCCTCAATTTTCTAATCTTAAGGGCACTTACATGCTTTCAGGGGACAAATAATGAATGCCACTCACCTTCTTACAGAGAACTGATGAACTAAATATGCTGAAAGAGACACACATGACCATGGACATAATCAATTTATTTTGCCTAACTCTGAAACTAAATTATCAAACTTTTTATATACAAGTCAAATCAATAAACATTTATTAAATGTTTACTATCTGCCACTTAAACGTTTATCATTCAAAGTTATTCATAAGGTGATTTGAGTCTTCATATTTATATTACAGTTCATTTTCTGTCCAAACAACACCAATCTCATTTAAAAACTTTATTTTTTAAATGTATTTCTTAGCAGTTTTTGTTAAAACTTTCTCATACTTTCACGCATCAAATTATTTATCTCTACTTGTGGCAGCATCTTATATACTTTTACAGTTGGCTATTTTTCTTCATGTAAAAATACTTTTTTTTCTTCGTGTCTCTTTCACTACTAGACTACTCCATATGAAAAAGACAGCATTTGCTAGCTGGAAGTAATTCAGTATAACTGTATCAAACCATGTTAACATTTCAGAAGTTTTTCTTGGTAGTTAAACAGGAATAAAAAGAAGTAGGAAAATTCCCTTAAATGTATGTATTTAGACCCTTGCTAGCATAAGATAAGTATACACATATATACATATACATACACAATATAAAAATACATATGTGTATGTAATAAACATATACACATATTCCCATAGATATCTATGTGTGTACATATAAACATATATATGTCTGTTTTGCTTATATAGAAGAAATTTCTTTTTCTTGTGGTAACATCTTTTATTCCATTATCTATGCTTTGGAATATACTAGTCAGGAAGTTCTGGCTAGCATAGACTATGGTGTGTTTTCCCCAAACTTTCAACTTCCTGTGTACCTTTTCTTATGTCTCAGTCAATCATTTAATATGCATTTATTAAGCACCTCCCATGTACTGAGAGGCTGTACAACACAGAGATATTCCGAGGAAGAGCAAAAGACAGCACCTGCTCTCAAGGATCTCACAAAATAATGGTGAAGACAACATGCAAACAACTATGTACAACAAACTTTATGCAAGATTCATAGGAAACAAGCAGTAGAAACAAGACACTAGAATTAAGGGGGGTTGAGAAAAGTTTCTTGTAGAAAATGGGATTTTAGCTGGTATTTAAGGGGCACCATTAGGCAGAGAGGAGGAGGAAGAACATTCTAGACATGCTAGAAAGTCATAAAAAAAACTTTGAGCCAAGAGATAAAGGAGCAAAAAGGAGGCCTATGTCGCTGGATCTAAGTGTACATGAAGGATGAACTGTGATAGAATACTAGAAAGGTGGGTATGAAGGGACCTAGTGTAGTCATGGCAAGAATAATTTCCTGCTATGATAAAGACTTTATGTTTTCCTTACTGCTCTATTTAATCATTATTGGTGTATCCCTCCATATGAAGTGGTTGAAATGTCTGTGATCAATTTTTTCTTTTAGCATTTAAAGCTTATGCCCTCATTAAGTCAAGCCAACTCAAAAAACCATTTCTTATGCTCCTACTATCTTGCAAGAATTTTACTATAGACTTGGGGTTACAAGGAAAGGTACACAGAGACACACCAAGACATACATAAACATACACATATATACACACATACACATGCACACACACACACACTGAGTCCATACTTTCAAAGGAGCTTATAGTTTAATGAAAGAAACAACATAAAAATGATGTGGAAAAAGGGTTTCTTATAGAAGGTGGAATTTGGTATTGAACTGGAGACAGTCAGAAGAGCAAAGAGACAGAGATGAAAAGAACATTCCATTGACAAGTGACAGTTAGTGAAAGATGAACTGTTCTGTGTAAGAAACAGCAAAGAGGGTCATCTTGGATCTATTTTGTAATGCCTCTGATGTCCCCCAGCTCCATTCTTAGCTCTGGGAGGGTAGACATAACTCCTTGTTTATCTTTGTTCACCTGGCTTACAAGAGTTTACTGTATGAGGCACTGGACTAAGCTTCAGAAATGCTTGTTAACAAAAACAAGAAGACTGGGAGAAGCTGAGGAATTTCTGGAGGAAGATGATCAGGATGCCCTGTGGCCTTGGGACCTGGCTATATATGGATGAATGAAAGAGCTAGGGATATTTGGAGAAGAGAAGCTTGGGGTCCAAATGGATCATTATTATCAAATTCTCCAAGAAGCTTGGGCCTGTCAGGTGGAAGAGGAAGCAGCCTGGCTCTGATTTGTTCCCATGGCAGAACCAAAAGTGATGAGGGTAGGGGGAGACAAAGAGGCAGATTTAGACTTAATCAAAGGAAAACATCCCACAAGAAAGCAGCAAGTGGCCTCAGTCATTGAAGGCACTTCCTAGGCACTCACTATGTGATACATATATAAAGAAAGGCAAACACAGTCCCCACTGTCAAGGAGTTCAGTCTAGAAATAACTAGGTAAGTGCAAGGTATATAGAGTAGATGGAAGTTAATCTCAGAGGGCAAGGTGGCACCCTTGGCAGGGAGGGAGCAGGAAGCTGGAGAGGCTTCTGGCAAAAAGGGAGATTTTCCCTGGGAAGGAAGACAGGGAAACTGGGGGAGGGGAGGGGTGATGAGGAAAGAGGGAATTTTTGGCATGGAGGAGAGCCAGAGAAAATGGTAGAAGCTGAGAGACAGTGTCTTATGTGAAGGAGAGTCAGGAGGCCATCATTACGGGACTCTAGAGAACTGGGGAAGTAAGGTGGAAAAAGACTGGAGAGGTAGCAGTTGCCCAGGATGGAAAAGGCTTTGAACACAGAACAGAAGGTTTTAGATTTGATCCTGCAGTTGACTGAACAGTAGGTGGTGGGGATGACATAATCAGCCTTCATACTTCAGGAAGACCCCTTGGCAGCTGAGAGGAAGAGGGGATGCAGTGGAGAGAGACTGGGGACAGAGATACCCATCCCCAGCAGCTACTACAATAGTCGGGGGACAAGGTGATGAGGGTCCTCGCCAGCACCATGCCTGGTTTGAAGGACAGAAAGGGACTAGTGCAAAAAAATGATTCAAAGGGAGAAACAGATGTCACATACAGGTTAAGTATTAGTGAAGTATGAAGAATGACACCAAGTTTGTGAGGCCCAATGACTGGTACAAGGTCATACCCTCTTCAGTAAGAGGAAACTTCAGAAAGTGGGCAGGAGCCTCCTGGGAGTTCTTGAGTTCTGTTTTAGCCAGGCTAAACTTAAGATGCTTCCAGCTTGTTCAGTCTAAGATGTACTACAGGGACCTGACATTTGAGACTGGATAAAGCCAGAGATTAGGGCTGAATACATATCCAAGGTCCATTCCCTTTCACTGCAAGTCAGCAGCTGGATGAGTCCTTGTGGCAATGCTCAAGAGACTTCTGGTCAAGGACAGGTAGGGGAATTGCCTCTAAGGCATCTTCTCGTTCCAAATTCATGCGTGATGACCTGACCCTTAAGGAGTAGAATAGAAGGATGTCTGTTAGAAAGGATCAGTCCTTCCTGGCCCCTCTACCACAAGAGGACCACTGCCCCCACTGAACACCAAATTTGTGAAAGGGGAAAAGGTCTAAGAAGACTGAAAAAGTGAGAATGGGTCAGGTAATTAAAGGCCTTCATTGCTAAACAGAAGCCTTTATATTTGATCCTACAGATAATAGAGAACCACTGGAGTTTATTGCATAGAGGGGTAGAGTAGGGAGGGTAGCTGGTGTGACCTATTCTTTAGAAAATCATTTTGTTCTTTGAAGTGAGGACCAATTGGAGTGAGGAAAGACTGGTGGTTGGAAACCCAACCAGAAAGCCAATTGCAAAGGTCCAAAGAGGGTACAAAGGTGATAGCAGTGTCAGGGGAGATAAGCGGGTATATACAAGAATGGTAGAATATATGGAATTTCTTGATAAATTGGAAATGAAAGTGAAAGTGAGGAATCAAGAAGTATACCTGTGTGGCAAGTCTGGGTCGATGGTTATAAATTCTACCTCAAATGTCCATTGACTGCTCCATCTGAGGAGCAAGTCTTGGAGTGATCCTTAAGCCTTTCCCAGTCGTTGAAATCTCTGACAACATCTCGGATTCTGTTCATCTCAGTGGTTACTGGACAAAAAGGCTACTGAGCTACAGAAAGAATACTTAGTTCCCATATGTGCCCTTTGCCCAGTAAATGGTCAATTTGATTCATTAGCAAGTGGATATAGCAGTGGGTTTCATGGCCTAAATCAATATCTGCAAAAGTCTATTGGTTTGACCAATAGGAATTGAATATGATACATCCAACTACACTGATAAAGAAAATAAATTGCATCCATTATTTTGTAAAAAGGGACTTACAAAGCTCTAACCAAGTAAAATGCAAGTGAAAGAAGAAAAACTCCTACTTTAATTCTGTCCCTGGCTCTACTATTATTCTCCCTCTTTAAAGCCTGCAGAGGCTCTGAATACACAAGGCATTGATGTAATGAGGCTCATAATAAGACTCTAACTCTCTACAGTGATTTCCTTTGCCTTCCCTCTTCTTTCATTGCAACCACAAACCAAAGAACAGTTTTCTCCAGGAAGGAATGAAAAGGCATATCAATGCCATTTTTTGGAAAGATCCTTTTACACAACGGCTCTTCCTGTCTTTCTTGCTAATAGAGTTCTTACTATGGAATTTGTTTTAAAATAAATTCTTCTAGCTTTCATCTTTTCAGTAGTGTGAAAACTAGTTTTAATAACTGTGGAAATACATAATTATGTAGCTTTAAAACATAAGTTCTAGTGACAATATTGTTAACTCTAAAGTGACAGGGAAACTGTAAGAATTTACTTTGAATATTCATTTTGCAGCTTTTTTCTATAGATACTGCTATTGTAGTGAATTGTCAGCGGAGTTATCCAAGGACATGATAAGGCAACCATATTTGTTCTCACAATGATATCCTATGACTGTATAGCTAGATGGTGCAGTGTATAGAATACTGGACCTGGAATGAGGAAAATTTGAGTTCAAGTCTGACCACAGGTACTCCATGTGCAACTCCAGGTAAGTCACATAATTGTATTTGTCTCAGTTTCCTCAGCTATAGAATGAAAATAAAAATATCATTTACCTACCAGGGTTATTATGAAGATCAAATGAAATAATATTTGTAAAGCCCTTAGCCCAGTGACAAATCTTATGTATATAATACATGCTTGCTTCTTTCCTTCCTATAATAAGGTAGAAAGAATACAAGGCTAGCTCCCTCCGTAATTCTGTGCTGTCCTTAGAATGGATTTACTACATAATGGGCAATTCACTGAATATCTCTGAACTTCAGTTTTCTTATTAGTAAAATGAAATGAGTGGATTACTTTCAAAGTCTGTGACAAATATCAAATATGGTAACATATTCCTTGCCAAAACTTAAGAGTGCTACCATTCAGAAACACCAGTTTCAAAATATTGGACTTTTATTTCCATAGGAAGGATTACATCACTAGAGGAATTCTGAGTTTTCCTAAAGGCCATTCAGCCTGCTTAATAGCTTTAGTATATCTGTATAGATCACAACTCACGCACATGCTTTTATTCTTTGTGATTCTAATCTATATCCTTTCATAAATTCTGCATAGGGAATGTAACAAACACACTTGAAGCCTTCCTCTTTGATCTCTTTATTTGTTTTTGCTTTTAATATTTCATATGCACCAGTGCAGAACTCAAGCTGTCTGTTATCCTTCATTCTCATCACTTGACAAATACAGTTTGTTTTTTGATGATTATGTGACTAAATGTCCTGATCCAAGATTGGTTATTAATGACTCAATCTTAAAGTGGAAAGATTACTCTAGTGTTTTGTCACAGGAGATGTATGGGTTGTATTTTAATTCTTATAATATTATCTTTCTCCGCACTGGGGAAGATTACTACTATTGGAAAACTCCATGTTTCTATCCAGGGCAACACCATGGTTCCAGTTCAAAACCATGGTGTTATCATTGACTTTTGACTCTCAATCACCCCACATATCCAATCAGTTGTCAAATTTTATCTTTAATATACACACATCTCTCATATCTATCCTTGAATTTCATATTACCAATGTTGTCTCTAAAATATAACAACAACAACAGCAGTAACAATGTATTTATATGATACTGTAGGGTTGTAAAGCATTTTACAAATTTCTCATTTGATTGTACAACTATAGGAGGTAAATGCTGGTATTACCCCCATTTTACAGATGACACAACAAAGACAGATGGGGTAAATGCCCAGGGTTATAGAGCTTGCTAGTGGTAATAATAAGCATTATTATTATGAATTATTATATTATTATTAATAATTATTATATTATCATTAATATTCTAGTTTCAATGATTATCTCTCATACAATTTAAACCTTCTGTAAACTAAATCATCAAAAATATGTTAGCTCATAATCACCCTACTCAGTACTTGACATGTTATAATTCTCTATCTAACTATGCCCAGTCTGAGTGTGTATGTGTGTGAATTTTATGAGTGTTTTTATTCTGGCACTCACTAAGAATTATAGGATGATATCTATCTGTAGTTGAGTTTGAGCAATGAATTGATAGTTTTAAGCTTCCTGAAGGAATTGCCAGTGATTCTACTTTTCTTACAGTGATACTTGGTTATTCAACCACTTATTTCTAATATGATCATTTTTATATCAAGGGTAGATTAATGGAAGTTGATGGCTTCGTGTCCATCTACATGTATTCTGAAGTGATAATAAGTCTAGAATTACTTTTCTGCAAAAGCTTATGTCATCTTGAAAGACTGTCTAAATGATGAATACATAATGAAATTATATAGAATTGAGACAGATGGCTCTAGCCTTTGATAAATGCTTATATCTTCCTAATCAGATAATAATGCCATTGCCAGGAAGATCAATTGAGATATAATAACTTTGAAAATGAAATCATTTTGTTGTTTGGAACTTAAAATACTGAGTAAAAGAAACATTTCACTTTGACTATTGCCTTGGAGAATGTCTTTTTTAAAATATGATACACATCTTGATAGACAGTTTGGTGATGATGATGATGATGATGATGATGATGATGATGATGATGATGATGATGATAACTAGCATTTTTATGATCCCTGCAATGCAGTAGGCACTATGCTAAGTGCTTTCAAATAATATTGCACTTCTGATAGATAATGAACTAGACCTTTCATTAAATAATAGAGGAAAAGTGGGCTGACCTTCATTTGAAGAAAATAGCATGGTGTTTTTAATCTTTCCAAGCTTTTCTCTGATACAATTTTTCATTTAAAAAAAATATCTATTCTCTTTCAATGATGTCTAGAAATGAATCACAAAATAGTGTGATACATGCATAAATGAAGTAATTTATAACTCAAATTGAAACTATTAAGCATATAGTATCCATAACTGGTTTTTGAATATTACCAATTGTAACAATAAGCACCCTAACATACAAAGAGGGGCTGCTATCACAGGATTTTAGATCTGCAGTCATAAAAGGAAAAGCAACTTTTGATTAAAGGTACTTTAATCAAGCACATGTATCATTCCTTTAAGCAAGCACATAAATCATTCACCTAATTATGGAGAGTCAGTATGAGTCAATAGATATGACTTCCTCTACCTGACCATCCACAGACAGATCCAAATGTCTGACCACAGGTAGCAGAGAGGGAAGCAGTAGCATCTGGGTTTTCCAAGGTGGGGGGAAGGGTTCCTTAGCGACTTCCCAGTGTCCTCATCTGGCTAAACAAACACTTCCAGTCAGTAAACCCCAGTATAAAACCTCATCCTCAAAGTATTCATACACTTTTCAGAGCCAGAGGGCATAATCCTCTGACTCAGTGTCTCAGTAAAAAAAACAAAAGGTACTTGGGGCTCTTCTACAAAACAACTCCCCTAATCAAGCTTCCCTCAATGGTAAGGCCCATCAAAGGGTGGGGAAGATCTTTCTTAATCATATTATATTTAATCAGAAGCACTTCTAGTAAAACAAAAACAATGAAAGATCCTAATCTGATTGCCATCACACCAAGGAAGACTTGATCAGCAGTAGCATAATGGACACTATTAGGGTGCTATCCTAGAACAAGAAATTTCCAAATAGGTAGTGAGAACCTACAAAAACCACAGGAGAGCTTGTGTGTTCCAGTGGTATATATGCAACATCGAAGATACAGTTAGGCTACCAGTATGCTATATATATATATATATATATATATATATATATCCTCTTTGGAAGATTCAGAAAAAAGTATGAACCTGAGGCCTACACAAGGTGCAGTAACTGAAAGGGTGGATTGATTGCAAGCTGTGTCATTGGAAAGGGTAGCCATGTTCATTAGATTACAGGCCATTAAAACTATGGAAGAAAATATTATCTATTTATGTCTTAATTAAAAAATAAAATAAAATTTAGTCATATTCTTATGTTGGAAATATGTTTTGAAATGTATTTCTCAAGAAAAAAACAATAGTAATACCTTTACCAGATAAAGAATTTAATTATATTGATGGCCTGTATTTGTAAGAGAGAAAAAGGGAGGGAAAATCTTTTTTCAAAATAGTAAAATTCTTTATAACTTTTAGATGTTATGAACTGAGCAGGAGGTTCTTAATAGTATAGAAAATATTTGTTTAATAACTTAAAGTGTTTCTGGTGTGTCTTAAACACTTAAAGTGTTTCATGTGTCTCCTCAATCTAAATGACTGACATACTCATAATTCTGTATTCTATAAAGATAATAAGTATTCTGTGGAAAATGTAATTTTTTTGTAAAATTAAATTTAAAACAGAGATGATTCATGTTTCATTTTAGCATAATTGAGAAAATGTTTATGTTATGTAGATAAAATGTTTATGTCATGTAGATAAAACCTATCTAGAACAAATATGATTATCATTAGTTTTTTTTATTTTTTAGTTGTGATTTAAAATGTTAAAAAGTGTTTTACAAAACACAGTTTACCACAAAAGAGGTTTCCAAATGATGCCATGCACATACACACATATCAGATTTAAAACTATCTTCCTTTGTAGACATTATCACTACTTTCTCTTTTCTCCACTCCAATTGATAACTAAGAGAAAGAAAAATAAATCTTGTAACAAATGAACACAGTAAAGTGAAACAGGTGCATTTGGGAGCCATATCCAAAAATATTTATCACTAAGCTCTGTGCCCATCACCTCTCTATCAGGAGGTGTGTGTCATACAGTAACATAAGTCCTCTGTAAATATGATCAATTGTAGTATTGATCATATTTCTTTTACCTTTCGATTTTTTTCTTTTTTAGAAATAAATTTATTACTTATGTTTTTAAACATTATTTTTTTACATTCTAAGCTCTCTCCTCTCCTGACCCTTTCCCACACACTGAGAAATCAAGGAATGTAATATCAGTTATACAGGTGAAATCATGCAAAACATATTTCCATGTTCACCATGTTGCAAAATAAAAAGAAAGAAAAAGAAAGTGGAAAAATTATATGGTAATCTGCACTTAGGCTCCATCCTTTCTTCAGTTGTGGATAGCATTTTTTTCATCATAAGTCCCTTGGAAAAGTCTTAGATCATTGTATTGATCAGAATACTCAATTCACTCACAGTTGATGATTGTACAAAATTTCTATTACTGGGTGCAATATTCTCCCGGTACTACTTAACTAACTGCAGCAGATCACGTGTTCCTGGTTTTTTTCATTTTTTTCTGAAGCTATCCTCATTATTTCTTGTAGTGCAATAGAATTGTTTCATAGTCATATAACACAACTTGTTTAGACATTCCTCAATGGATGGACATCCCCCCAACTTCCAATTCTTTATCACCACTAAGAGAACTACTATGGATATTTTTGTACATATAGTTAATTTTTCTATTCTTTGGAATGCAGATCTAATCATGATATTGTTGGGTGAAAGATAATGCACATTTTGGTTTGCCCTTTGGGCATAGTTGCAAGTTGTTTTCCAGAATAATTGCATCAGTTCACAACTCTATTAACAAAGCATTACTGTGCTAATTTTTCTACATCACCTCCATTTAAAATATTTTTGTTGTCTATCATGTTAGCCAGTCTTATACGTCTATAGTGATATCTTAAGAGTTCTTTTAATTTTCATTTCTCTAAGTAATGGTGATTTAAAGCACTCAAGAAAGTTTAGGTAGAATTTTCATTTTTATTATTTTGCATATTGTACCCATGAACAAGTACTATTTCTCCAATTATTTAAATCTGTTATTTATGTAAAAAGTGGTTTTTTAATTGTGTTCATATAGTTCCAGAGATTTTTTGACAAGGAGATTCCTACATATTTTATAATATTTGGAATTATTTTAAATGTAATTTCTCTTTATATATCTTCCTCCTAGATTGTGTTGGTAATATGAGAAATGCTAACTCTAGAAAGAACAATACTCCTTTTGGAAACCAGGAAAGCTCTTATTTTACTTTACACTCTTGTGAATGGGTAACCCTTTAATGGGGCATACTTGTTAAGACAAATACAAGACTATTTACTCTCTGTTCCCCATTGGCTAGACACAACTTCCTGAATGGCCAATTCCATGTTTTTTTCCTGTATGTGTTCCCCTTCCCTTTTCATGCATTGCATGTACATTTAAATTAGTTTGCTCTACCCAGAGGTTGTGTGGATTAATACTAAGCATCTCTGTAAGCATACATACAAGCTTCTGAGCTTGTACCTGGTCAGAGGCCTGTTTCTACCAAATTACAGCTCTGGTTGGAACCAGAGTGCATCTGATTATCTTTCCTGCAAAGTTGGGAGTGTGTAGGTATCATTTCTGTGGAAACAAAACTCCTTTTTCTGTTTCTCACAGTAATATGAAAAATGTGGGAAGGAGGTTATTTTACGTCCTGCAACTTTGCTAAAGTTAATTGTTTCAACAAGGTTTTTGGTTGCTTCTTTAGTATTCTCTAAGTATACCATCATATCATCTTCAAGTCGTGATAGTTTTGTTTCCTCACTGCCTATTCTATTTCATTCAATTTATTTTTTCTCTTGTCATAGTTAGCATTCCTACTACAGTGTTGAATAATAGTGGTGATAATGGATATCATCATTCCACAGTTGATCTTAGTAAGAAGGTTTCTAGTTTATCTCCATTACAGGCAATGCTTGCTGATGATTTTAGATTGATATGACATCATTTTTTTAAGAAAACTCCTTTTATTCCTATGCTCCCTGATGTTTTGTTAAAAAAAAAAAAGTGTTTCATCTTGGCTTTATTTTTTTTTGCTCTTGCTGCAAATATTGAAATGATAATGATAACTATTGTTTAGCTGTTGATATGATCAATTATGCTGATAGTTTTACTAATATTCCAAGTTTCTTTTTCCTTAGTGTTCTTATATTTGTACAAATTGTCCTTATGCTTGGTTTACTTCACTCTGTATAATTTTATACTAGTCAGGAATTTCTGAAATTGTCTCTAACATTTCTTACAATGAAACAATACTCTTTTTACATTTATGTTATTCTGTTTTCTCATACATTCCCTATTTGTCAAAGAGACAATCTAAGACATTTTCTTAGACTATAGCTCTTTTCTTTTCTTTCCCCTTTTTCCTAATTTGAAATCTCCCTTTGAGATCAGAAAATTTGTATTGTATTCCACTATTTCTTCTTTAGTATTATCTTTTCTCTTAAATCACAGTCACCTTCCCCACTAGTTGTTTTAAGTTTCATATATTGCTATAAAAAACACTGTGTGTGTCTGTGTAAACTTCAGCATTTTTCCAATGAATATATGTAGAAGACTGACAATCTGACTCCCATTCAAATAGCCATTTTGGCTAGAAATCTTTCTTCACATTTTTTTGAATATTGTGAGGATAGAAATGGGCAATATGAGTTCCCAGTCATTTTTCACTCTTATTAAGGGACTAAATCATATTTTTCAGCAAAACATTTCTTCAATGATATTTATCACACTGCTTCCCCTATGAAGTTCCTTGTTTTTAAGTATTTCCACCTGCTTAAATGCATCATTCATTTCTCTACTCTCTTTTTGAGTGATATTTAACTTCAAGTCCTCAGAGACCACAAGTGTTCTATGACTTGTAGTAATAGACCTCCATGGAAAGAATATTGGTATTAAAAAGATGATGGCATGATATGCAATGTTCAGTTAAGTATGGAAGAAAAATATTTGTTAGTGTTCAACAATTTTAAAAAGCTAACTACATAGAAAACAAAGAAGACTTCTAAATGTTCTTATTTTCCTTGCACAGAGTGAGTGTTTCATAATTTTTTAAAAATTGAATTGAATGTCTTTCATTCCTGTTAAACTGCAGCCTACTGGAAGTCAAGGATTTTCCTATATTCTCCTTTGCATACTTCATATTACTGTGAGCATAGTAGCCGCTTTGATGTTATTTTTTTAGGATCACATGATCGTTGAATCATTTAGTGTAACAATGAACAAAAGGAGGTCCAAAGACTTGAAATTTTTCCTCCAAATTTTCTAAGAATCAGAGTTGGAACTCAAATTCAGCTCTTTTGATTTGAAAACCAGAGTTCTTTTTCTCAGCTTGAACTGAAAACAGGAACCACTTAAAGTAAGTTGATCAAATTCTCTGGTTTCTGATAGCAATTTTACCTTTGAAAGCTACTTGAAAATCCATGCATTTAAATTATTTTTATACTTATCCTCCATTAAAATGCCCCATTATACCCCATACATCTGGAGAAAATATCACTGATGACATCACTAAAACTAATTTGGCCTCATTGATTGTTACTAAGATATAACAACATAAGATCATATCAATGCAACAGGCCACTCAATATATAAATCCATGGGAACTTTTTTTCTCTCTCACAAAATTGACAACATAATTGCATTGACAGAGCATGCCAGAGTCACAGGCAGAGAAGATAAACCTCTGCCACAACAATCCAGGAAAATGGTTGGAATCAGAAAGTGGCTATCCCTTCTGTAAACTAGATTAGCCTGAGGCAAAATGCTTCCCTGAAAGACTGTCAGATCTGCCTCTTCCCCCCATCTCCAGTGTTTTCGGAAACCTTTAGACTGGATAAATGCAGATAAAGGGAAATGTTATGCTTCAAAATATTCAGACATCAACTTTTAAAGTCTTGTCAGGGGATTATATCATCCTTCTGATCAAAATCCTGGTTTAAGGATTTAAATAACACCTTGAATAGTAGCCAGAAGTAGCCATGGACGATTTTACAAAATGCCTTGGCATTTATTTTTACATATACACATGCATCTTCTTATTTCAGTGAGGAGTTATCTTATCTCTGTGTTATGCTATTCACGAAATCTTGGAACACTCCATGCAAATGTGATTTAGATTGCTTTCTTTGGATGTGTCCCCAGAGTCTTTCTTTCTAGTTTTCTTTAATTTTAAATCTGATTTGAATTTTCCTATTTAACACAAGCAATAACTTTTATTTCTATTTAAATTGCTGACTGTAGTCATGATGGTAGACATATTCAGTTATATTAATGACTTTAATTTCATATAACAAAGAAAAAATTGAATTTAAAAATTTTGAAAAGAAATGTGTTTCATACAAACTTTTCTAAAGAATAATTCTAAGAAATTAATCAAGGCCTCAAGAGTATAAGTGTCTTAGTGATGATAGATGGCATAGCCTTGAAAAATCTATGATCACCTCCATGTCAATACAAGCCATCAGAATACGACTGCAGAGAAAATAGGAATTTAATTTCTTGCTTTCTGTATACATAATTTTGCTTATCTGCTGCAGGTAGGTACACCAAAATCTTCCATTTTCATGAATTTTTACTATTCTGTTGTTTCTAAACTGTATCTCCAAGGAGAAATATGAATTTCTGGGTTAATTAATCAATTTTCCATCTTTTTCATCAAACAGAATAATTCTTTAATTGTGGTTCTTGGCTGATGCAGATGGAAATTTAACCCCCAGTATTTAGATTCACCTCTTCATTTTTTTTTTTCACTTTGCCATTATTAAGAAGATTTGTGCTCATTTCAATAGAATGAGTTGTTGAACTACAGAATAATTTTATTTTCAGATTGCCAATCATTAGCTATAGGAAAGTAAGCAAATCACTTAACCTCTATGAGTCACAATTTCCAATACATAAAATGGAAATAGTAGTATTCAAAGAATACTTAAATCACAGAATTTATGTGAAGAAAACAATTTTCACTTTGAAAAGTGACATATATACATCTTCTGTCTCTACTTCATTTGGGGACATTTGTTGACCATCAGGATCTCTAGTATAAAAACAAAATGCATATGGAGAGTTTTTTTGAAAAGGGGAGAGTTAGTGAGTGGGTGTGACAGTCTAGTGAAAGGGAGAGGCTAAATGGGTGAGGTTTTGTTCTACATTCAATAACGCAGAGGCTTAGAATCCAACAGAAATAAAGGACTGGACATGGCAGATGAATTGTGGGAAAAATATATAATGGTATTGAGTGCCAGCATATGAATTTTGGGAAAGAATGCTAACTTCTTGTTTCAATGGGGCTTGGACCTTTACCAGTTTGAGGATCAAGCTGACTGTGAGAAAGTTGAGATAAAACATCAACTTGAAAGTGAAGCTCGAGGCAGAGCCAAGATGGCTAGCTCTTACCCCACAGTCCATAAAATACTTGTAAAGAAGATCTCTCAACAAATTCTAGAGCAGCAGAGGCCACAGAACAACAGAGTGTAGGAGATTTCTCGCCCAGAATGACCTGAAAGACTGATGGGAAAGTCTGTAAATCAGATGTGGAGCAGAATCCAGCCCAGTCTTGACCACACAGAAACAGAAGGAGCAGAACTGAACAGGCTTCAGGGACAGCATCTCTAGGTGCAGTACAGATCCCTCAACCCACAGGCATTAAGATCAGTGAGAGGATTTTTTCACCAGGCCGAGAAGGGAGCAGGATATCCCAATAACTCAGGGCTCCTCAGGTGACAACAGTAGAGGCAGCAGTGGTTGGGGGCCCCAAAGCAGGCAGTAGCCAGCATCCATTGTTGAAGGTCTCATCATAAAGCCCCTGAAGGAACTGAGCCCTGTGTGGTGACCTTGCCCCCACCTGAGCAGCTGATCTTAATCTCCCACTGAATAGCAGTCCTATCCCCACCTAAAGCCCCTGAGGCTTTGGAGCAGCTCATCTGAATCTCAGCCCCCAGTGCTGGCTTGGCAGAGCTGGAGGTGAGGGTATTGTGGAGAGGATGCTCAGAAGTCAAGTAACTGGCTGGGAAAATGCCCAAAAAAGGGGAAAAAAAAAATAAGACCACAGAAGGTTACTTTCTTGAGGAACAGGTGTCTTCCTCCATCCTTTCAGATGAGGAAGAACAAGTCATATTGTCAGAGGATGTCAAGGCCCTTGCCTCTAGGGCCTCTAAAGGGAACTTAAATTTCTCAGGCTATAGAAGAGCTTGAAAAACGAGTTAGCAGCTTACTGAAAGAGAACCAGAAAAATGCTGAGGAAAATAACAGCTTTAAAAAGAAATACAGGGAATAGGGTGTAGAAATTTACCTTGCCCTACAGGAAAGGAGAGAAGATGGGGATAAGGGAAAAGTGGGTGTGATAGAAGGGAGGGTACATTGAGACAAGGGGTAATCAGAATGCAAGGTATTAGGAAGCAGAGGGAGGGGAGTGATGGGGAGAAAAATTTTACATGTTGCAAAGTGAGGCAAAAGCAATTAGTATTAAAACAATTGACTGAATTAATTACTGAGAATAAATCAATGACACCTTTAGTTTGGGAAAAAGAATTTTAGTCTAAATTTCCTAGAGGAAGATAACCTTGGGTAAAATTTGACATTGATAGAAAAGTTAATTTTTTAGTGGCAAATTTGATTTTATGATTGCTATTTATTCAGGAACTAGAACATGTATAGAAAGGCACATAAACCACTTAAGACTTGTCTCAGAAGGTATTCCTTAGCCAAAGTGAAATTATAATCATATTTGAAACTTGGTTATTGGAAATTGCTATTTTAGATGCTATGGGACTATTAAGTGACTGTTCTTCTGAGTCTAACTCCAAATATGGATAGCAAGAAAGGTGGTGTGAGCCTCCAATCCATGATGCCAGTAAGCCTGTGAGATACTGGTATGAACTGCAAAAGGTGCTTTCATGGGAAAGGTGGGAGAGCAGCTGTTAAGCCTGGGCTGAGGTAGGATTCTCCTGACTCACTTTCCCCACTGACACCTGGCAGATTTTAAGCCTGACTGAACGCAAGTTGACAACCTACTCCTGCCTGGAATTGATATGAAGTTGGGGAGTTATTGTTTCCCTGCAATGTCCCTACTCTTGGTGGCAATTTCCTATAGTCAAAAAGTTTGTAAGCTTAATATCAGGTCTATTAAATTATAGATTATTGGTAAGGGAACATCCGAGGTTAAGTCTAAAATTAAGTTATTAGGCTTAGGACTTTAGATCAACAACAGTAAGTTAGGGTCCTTTAATTCTTAGTAACACTCTGGAGACAATTAGGTCAAGAGCTTATGAAGTTAGCAAACATAAATGTTATTTGTGTCCCAGCTGGTTAATGTTTAAAAAAAATTATTTTGTGGTCCATATTGTAAATATCTTTAAATAAGTATCACGTGACCAAAAGCTTGAATTGTTTTGTCTGTTATAAACTGTGTTAAAAATGAAAAATAAAAAATTAAGGAAAGCAAATGATGGCCCCAGGACTTCAGAGCATTTTTCCTTGATAATTTCTACGGGCATGCTGTGCAGACTCTTTTTTATTTTTTTGATCATGGCTTTCAGGTAGGCCAATAATTCTTGAATTGTCTCTTCTGGATCTATTTTCCAGGTCAGTTATTTTTTCCAGTGAGGTGTTTTAAATTTTCTTCTGTTTTTTTCATTCTTTTGATTCTGTTTGATATGATGGAAAATGCTATCCACATCTACAGAAAGGACTGTGGAGTGTGAATGCAGATCATAGCATTCCATTCTCTCTCCCTCTCCCCCTCTCCCCCTCTCCCCCTCTCCCTCTCTCCCTCTCTCTCTCTTTCTCTCTCTCTCTCTCTCTCTCCCTCTGTCTCTCTCTTTCTCTGTCTCTGTCTCTGTCTGTCTGTCTGTCTGTCTGTCTCTCTCTCTCTCTGTCTCTCTCTCTGTCTCTCTGTCTCTCTCTCTGTCTCTCTCTGTCTCTCTCTGTCTCTCTGTCTCTCTGTCTCTCTCTCTCTCTTTCTTTCTCTTTTGTTTCTCCTTTCTTGCAGTTTTTTCCCTTTGGTTCTAATTCTTCTTTATAACATGACTAATGTGGAAATATGTTTGATATGATTATACATGTATATAGCCTAGAAGGGAAGGAGAGAAAATGTAGAACTCAAAATCTTATAGAAGTGAATGATAAAACTAAAACAAATACTTTTTTTTTTAAATTAAAAAAAAGAAAGTGAAGCCCACAAATATAAATATGGGCATTTAACAAAGAAGTTGGTTGATCTTGAAGTGTAAGTTTGCGTAGATGGTATTTAAAGGGTAATATAGAATTTGTGCTTTTATAATTCATTCTCCACAGAGTAGAGACCCCACAGATTCCAGTATCATATGTGAGGAGATCTGATCTCTCTCATTACACAGAAGTATATAAATATGTTGCACCTTTACTTTTAGATATTTTATATGTGGATGTATATTTATTGGCTTGTGTTAAATTTCTGATGAAAGCATCTGACATATTAAGTGCTTGCCTGATATCACTTCAAACTCAAATTTTTTGATGGTAGACTCTCTTTGATGTCACTCACTAACAAATCTACTCTTAACATTTGAATTGTTTTATTTTAAAATGTATTTTTTGTTAGGAATTCATTCCCATTCAAATGGGTTTATATATAGGATCTATTGTGTTTAATAACCTAATTGGCAAATTAAGAAATCACACTGCTTTTATTTTTAATCATTACTAAACTATCAATATATAGATATTAATTCTAGCCAACGGTCTCATTTTATGTTTGTCCTGTGATATGCTGGTTTAGATTCTGTACCTTCATTATCCTGAAGGGCTGAGAATAAAGTGAACCACTGCTAGGGCATTATCATTTCCTTATTAGTTGCTTAATCTAATGATGGGGTGTAGATGGGGATTCCCATTGCTTCTTCACAAGACTTTCATAGACATTTAGTCAGAGGGCAGTCAGAAAGGTTTGAGAAAATCCTGCAAGTAAAAGCACTTTAGGGTCTGCTTGGAGCCATTTTTAATGACAGATAACGTAGTGGGTGGAGTTTTATTTGTTGGATGGGCTTTGATTCTTTTGGTAGATTGATAACACTAAATATTAGCCTTCTTCAGAGCTTCCATTTATAAATGACAAATATCCTGATCTATTATTTGGTTTCATATTTTTCCCCAACTCCTGGGAATGAATAACTCCTGCTTAATAATACCTCTTGACAGCTGTGTCCACATGAGTTCATCTTATTTTTAACTCTCTATTTTTAATGTCCTTGGATTTTATCATGAACATTAAAAAAAAGTTTACCCTCTTTCCTTTAGGGCTTGTAAGTGGCTCAGTGGATAGAGCACTGGAACTACAGTAAGTAAGACCTAGGTTCAAATCCAACCTCAGACACTTATTAATTGTGTTACATTGGGCAGGTCACAACCTCCATTTGCCTCAGTTTTCTCAGTTTCAAAACAGGATAAAAACAGTACCTATGAGATGTGAGAATCAAATGTTTTCCTATGTGTAAAGCACTTAGCATAGTTCCTAGAGCATAGTAGGTGCTATATAAATGTTTATTCCTTTCCTATTCATCCCATTTCCACTCATGTTCTCCTGACTGTAGGGCTGGTTCTCTATGCACTGCACCACCTTGGTATCCCTTATTGGTACTCTTATTAAATCCCTTCATTCTTCTTACCTGTCTTCTAAATATTAGTAGTGTCCCAATTCTGTTGTTTCTGCTTTTTTTTGGGGGGGGGGGGCACATTAACCTCCAAAGACATAAAACTGTAAAGAATAGTTTCTATAGGTATTTACAAAGTAAAATAGTGATCAAATGCTTCTGAACATTCACAATAGTAATTAAAAAGATAGAAATTCAGTCGTGTGGATAGTAGGTCAGTCTCTGTGGGACCAAAGACGTAAAAGAATGACTTTATTTATATTCAACCTAGGAAATTCCTGTTAAATTGAAAACTTTTCTTTATCAATGAAAATGATTTCTTAAAACATGCCATCAGCATATTTCTTTGAAGTTTCTCAATCCTTTCCTCTTCGCTTTCTGCTATATTTTTGTACTTTTGATATTTGTAGCAGAGCTTAGTTTGCTTTTACACTTATTGCATATGTATCTGACTCATTAGACTGGGAACTTCTTCAGGGCAAGGACTGTCTTTGTCCTGTTCTGTGTATCCCTATCAGTTTGCACACTGCCTGGAAAAGAGTAGGCAATAAATATTTATAGACTCAATTACTGTCTATCATCCTTACCTGCCTCCTACTAGGACCTTGAACACCACCCTTGAGTTCTGTAGATTCCTTAGCTCTGATGTGTGAAATTTTTTACCTTTCCAGGGTTCATACCATCTTTACACCACGTCCCTTGGAACATACCTCCACTCCCTTCACTTTCTATAACCCTTTTATACATTATATTCCACCATTAAAACTGACGTTATAAGCACTTGATGAATTATATCTAACTATCATCTATCCTTACTCTCCTTTTTATGAAAAAGATAGACATTTTTAATTTTCAAATCCAAATAATTAAATGATAATATTTCATACAGCTTTGTGTACTTCATATCATTTATCAGTATGTATGGAATGTGTCTCATAAACATCTATGAAACAAATTATTGAATGCTAACTGTGATGCCATATAGGTTTCAAGGATGTCTTTATAATAACCTAAGGATTCAAACAGTTCTAAGATATCATTGATGTGAATTTTCCTTCTAACTGCACAAATCATAACATCTTCATTAGTGACCATCCTCTAATATTGCTGCTGAACCTTTCTAGATGTTCATCAGAAGTCTATGCAATATGCTGGTAGCCTTCTTTGTCTTCTCTTGACATCATGAGTATGCCAGTAAGTTACATAAACTGTACTTAATTCCTTAGTCTAACCACATGATGAGAGCAGTGTCTTTTACAGTCATATTTTTTTTGGGGGGGTGAAGATATTCTTTATTTGAGTTCTCTCTTGTAGTTTGTGTTTTACTGTCACCTAATCATAACCATATTACAACTTCACATTAGCCTGCAACTGTGATTCATTTCTAATTCATCAGTGAATGTAGTATTCTGTGATTTTCAGTCATACATCCTGTGCAATTAAGAAGCAAACTTTCCTAATTCACTAAAATGATTTATTTTGGAGACATCAGATGTCATAACTGAATGAGAATAGGTTGAAAGTGAATAGCAGGAAAAGCTCTCTTCTTTCCTCTCTAGCAAATTTTTAATTGCAATTAAATATTTAAATACATTTACTTCAGGAAATGAAACTTTTGGCATGATATACTTTCAATAGAATGAGTGATTCCTTTATGGAATAATCTTCTTCTGATCCTTTATTTTTACCATTTAATGCATAGTTTCTTTAGGAGATTTCGTCAGCATCCCCCCCTCCAAATTTCCCAAACTTTTTTTTTTAAATCACAAGGTTTCACATATTAAAGCTGAATTTTAAACTAAAATGTCCCATGTGCTTTATGGGAATTAAAATATTCTACCAGAAATTTCAGAGAGCATTTGACATTTTAAAAGTACCATGCTTAAGGGAATAAAAGTAATTTAATTAAAAAATCAGAAAATATAGTCATTGCATAAAGGATAAAAAGGAGCGCGTAATTATCACATGATGTACTGTATGTACATGTTTATTTTTGTGGTGAGCAGCATAGCAAATAGGTCATTAATGTTAGGTAAACAGATGAAAATTTCTAAAATTAGGATAGGCAAATTAAAATGGTAACTGAATATTAAAATGAACTTACTCCATAATAATTTGAGTTATACTGTATTTCACAGTGAAAACTCTGATATAAAGTGCTTCATAACATCTGTGAATTTCAATATATAGTAGGTGAATATATATTACCTTAATCTAAGTACCTTAGTATACAATTTACTTTAATTGCATTATGACCCATATATTTACAGATGTGTGTGGAGATCTTATCAGGGGAATACTTTCGAAGCTCAGTCAACTTGCAAATTCCTTGAAAATTGATGTGTCTTGTGTTGCAGTGATGGTTCAGTGCCCAGCACTCACTTCTTTATCCATCTGTAAACTGCTGTTAACTTTCATAAAGTGATCTTTAACTAAGGATTAGAGATCTCTTAGAGTGAAATATCAATTTCCTTAAACAACAAAACGTGATTAAAAGATAGTATATTTTTATACTACAAGGATATTAGAAAGTTCAGTGCTCCTATGTGTTAGGAACTGCATTTTCTCTTCCTTCTCCTATGCATTTTAGACAAAGGGGGAGAAAGAGAGAGAGAGAGAGAGAGAGAGAGAGAGAGAGAGAGAGAGAGAGAGAGAGAGAGAGAGAAATAGACAGACAGAGATAGAGAGACAGAGACAGATAAGAGACAGAGATAGACAGAGATTAGCACAAGGAGACTAAGGGTTCAGTTTGTTGATGTTTCTTCCTCATGTCTAAATGCAAAAGCTTCCAGGAGGACCTGGGGTGGTGATGTGACCTCTAAGATGTTTATGGTTAGTGGATCACAGTGGGTAATACAGGCAAATGAGCTTTTCTCAGCTGAATCTTCTCAATGTGTCCTCAGTGCTTAACCTTGTTTAACATCCTTTAGCTATAGGTAATTAAATCTCCATTGATAATTATTGAATGACTTCATAATGTCTCTTTTGGCTAGAAGGGAATGGTGTGAATAAGGCCTAGCTTAGAACATTACATATAAAAAGAAGGTATTTGAAAGAAATAGAAAGTAAGAAAAGAACATGTTAAAAGAAGGAAGGAAAGAGGAAGAGGGAAAAGTGCTTATTCAGTGCCAAATATTTGCCAGGCATTGCGTTAAGCACTTTACAAATATTATCTTGCTTACTCCCTACAACACACAACAGCAGCAGTAACAACAAAAGAACAAGAAAATATGATAAGCATAGACATATTGTAAGAGAACTTGAATACTGAAAGGAGTTGCATTATATGAGAGTGTGTACTGACTCTATCAGTATCTTTTATCTTCACCCTCTGACTTCAGAAATGGTCTTCAAGAAATCAATGTATTTAAAAAACATCACTCTGTGGTCTACATGATCATAGGCCAAGCTAAATTCATATGCATTAGTTTTATAGCAAAAGGTATACAATCCATAGTCTACTCCACCTGGCAAGAAAACTATGAACTGGACAATAGACATGAGGGAGGAAAATTTTATGAAATATTTTCAAAGGTTAGTATATGATAAAATTAGGTTAATATAAAAACTAAAATGACAATATAATATGTAATGAAAGGGAAATGACAAATTTTAGAGGGAATATGGAAAAATCAGGATACTAATGGACAGCTGGTGCAATTGTGAAATGATCCAAATATTCTAGAGAAAAATTTGGAGCTATTTCTAAAGGGCTATAAACCTATCCATACCCTTTGACATAGCAAATAAGACTACTAACTTTGTATCCCAAAGAGATTTTTTTTAAAGGAAAATGACACATATGTACAAAAATATGAAGGAATCTGAATGCAGAGCAAAGCAAGCTATTTTTAAAACTTTCCTTAGGGAGGACTCTTGGATAACTTGTTCAAAATAGTGATCCTGACTACTACACAACTTATACACCATTTTGACTTGGGGCAACCAGAAGAGCAAGACAGAACACAGTTCTGTTGAAACACTACATGTTGATTCAACAACAAAAGTATCTGTCACCCTCTGTGTGTATGGGGTGGTGACAGCAGTGGAATGATATAAATGAACTAATAATCTATTTGGAAGATGCTTTATGAAGTGTAATTTACACTTGTATATTAGGAAAACCCAAATAATGTGACATGAAAAAAATCCTACCCATAAACACATTGGAAATATACATATATAGATACACATTTTTGTGTGTGTATCTATATATACACGATCACAAAATGAACAAGTATCCACAGATATTATAGTCATTTATGAAAACAAAGCCATTCAGTATTTACATGTATTAAGAAAAAATAATAGATGATTTTTAAAAAAGAAAAAAAAGTAGAAAGTTTATATTTAAAATATAATTAAAAATTCTAAAGGATAGTAGAAGTAAGCAACTGTATTAAGAGTGAGGAAATCTTGGCACATTCTTTCCTCATTAAAAGTAAGAATTATAATTGAAAAAAGGTAATAAAAAGGAGGGAAAGAAGTGAAAGTTTTTTTGTAAAATAGCCAGCATACATAAAAAAAAATAGTCATAAAAGAAATTGAAAATCTGCACAATAATGTTATTCAAGTTTTTGTTAACAAATTGAATGTAAAATCAGAAATAAAATATAATGAGGCAATATGTGAAAATTCCTTTGTCAATATTTCTCTTATTTAAGTAATACTTTGGGGGCAAAATGAACACATCACTTATTCTTCTCAGAAGACAATTTTATATAGGGTTACAGGAAAGTTTATACATTTACCTGCCCAGAAGGCAGTGTCTTGACCAGATGATCCCTCGGGGTCCCTTTCTTGTTCTGATATTCCAGCCAAGGTACAAAAATATAAAAAGTGAAATGAGTAGGGACCTCAAACAACTCAGTGAAGCATTCAAGGAAGAAATAATACTAAACTTTAATGATGCACTGGATTCCAAGTCTGGGCTTTCCCTTTTTCTTTTCTAGTTAGTTATTTTTGTTCCAAAACTGAACTTAATGCTCCCAAGAGTCAAACACATTTACATAATTCATATAGAACTTTCTGAATTCATATTAAATTTTAACCAAATTAAATACCATAATTAGTGTCTCCACATGATTTTCATTATGTTTCTCAAAGGTTTTCTAGCTTCTCTTTAATAAGAAATTGTAAATCAATTTCAGGCTTTTTTTTGGAGATTTATTAATTACTTACCCTGTTCAGAATTATCTGCTAAGGTTAAGTTTGAAATGAATTTCTTCATGTTATTTTATCTTCTTATAATCAAATATTCTGGTATAAGAACTAGTCACTAGGACTTTATATTTTTTTGATGCATTAATGTTTTTCAGTTAGAAATGTTTTAGGGTTGATGCTACTTTTTCTTTTCTTGGTAACAATACTGTCACCTAGCATTACGTTGAAAATATCTCAGGCAAAGACTTAAGCAGTATTTTTTTCTCCTGGGTCCCTAAAACTCTAATTAAGCTAACTGCCACTCAAGTCCCCAAATAATATCACTAAGTGTAACATATATGCCTATTTCGTCCTTAATTAATTGTTTTATTCATTCCATATTCAATGGATGCATTTAAAGTGCTTATTCTGTGTAAAAACACATGCTAAATGGAAGAAGATACAAAATTTAAATAAGTTGGGTCCCTGCTCATACAGAGTTTACTGTGAGTTTGGTATTCAAGACATTAAAGGGGTCAAGAACACCAAGATAACATACTATAGGATACAGCGATACTGTCTTACTCTTTATTCTTTCGACTTGCCACTACATCACCAGACTCTGCCTTTTCACTAGTTGCTCTCATTGTTAGAATGCTCTCCCTTCTTGCTTTCATCTTCTGATGCCCTTTAAGCCTCCATTCAAATCTCACCTACTGCAAGAGGCCTTTTTCAAATCACTCCATCACTAATACTTTTACTGTGAAGCTATCTCTAATTTAATCATCTCAAATGTAAGTAACTGTTTGCATGTAAGCTTCTTGAGACCAGACACTATTTGACTTTTAGTATCCCAAGTATTTTATGCACTGCCTGGCATGTAAGCAAAGTATAAAAAAACCATTGTTTTATTCTTGATCATGCCCATCATTAGTAATATAAGGTTCTATTACTAAAAATTCCATGAAATATTTCTTGTTCTCTTATAAAATGCAGTGAAATCAAATCTATCACTGCCATTATTTCTTTCACAAAAAATAGTGCAGCCTCATTATTCCATTTAGCTACTATTTCCTGTGTTTTCTGATTTCTTTAATATCCTCATTGACATTTCTTCATTAGCGTATTGATTCATATAAATGAACAAGAATGTCACTAGCACCAGCAATTAAATTTATATAGATTCTTTTTAGTGTTATTTGTTTAAATGCATATGCTACAGTTCTTTACTTTAATTATTCTAGAGTAAATTATTGGAGTGTTAAGGTCTGAAGTTTCATGTGATCTTATAGTTAAAATCTTGTCATTTGTAGGAAAAAAATATTCTTAGGTTTTGCTCCTGTTTTGATTTAATTTTTCAAAGAAATGAAGTGGAAAATTTATTTGTAGTTAGCAGAAAAGGAATTATTTTACCGTTAAAGTCTTGGCTCTCATGGTCTCTATTATATAACAACCTCGCCTTTGATAATACTAACACTTACCTATCCACTTATGCCTTCAAAATTATTCCACAGTTTGAAGATAATACTGCATTTTTCATTTTATATACCAGTTCAAAACTGATTTGACAGGGTACATGGTAGTTTTAGCTATGGGAAATCTGGCTTCTAGACAGTGGTTTTATCCAAAATTATTTAGTCTGTGGTAAAGAAAGCATCATCAAACTGTTCCCAAACCATCCAACATTTGTTGTTTATTAGTCAAGGCAAACAATTAGGCATTCACTTTATTTCACGGTAATTGATGAATATACTTTTTATTAACTTCTACATTTCACGATGTTTTTAAAGAAATTGGTTGAAGGGGACACAGGAAATGACAAGCACCAGATAGCCTCACCAAAAAAAAAAAAATAGTTTGAATATTTTAAAAGAAAATAGCTAATTACCACCATCATCAGACAACATATATTTATCAAGCACCTACAAGGAAATAAGCATTAGTGATACAAATAAAGATAAAAAGCCCCTACTCTTGAGTTTACAGTCTAATGGGGGAGGGTAGAGAGACAATACATACACAAGTAGAATCAAGGTAAATGCAAGCTAAATGAGTACCAATTACTAGAAGAAAGTCATTAGATTTAAGAGTAATCTAGAAAACCTTCCTATGGAAGGTAAGATTGTAGTTGGTATTTAAAGGAAGGCATGGAGGTCAGGAAGTAGATATGAGAAGGTAGAGCATCCCAGGTATATACCAGTACAAATGTCCAGATTTGGGAGATGAACTCTCTTGTTCAAGAAACAACAAGGAAGGCATGGGGAAGCTATTTTCAAATCAGTTTTTTGTGTATACTCAGATGACTTACTTATTACAGCAGAGTTCAAAGTCAGAAGGAGAAATTAAATTGAGATTGTCTATTTGACAACAGAGGATCTTTAACCTGAGCTACTATTTGAGCAAAGATAAAAATCAGAAGAAATAAAAATGATAATGTGTAGCTCACAATTTAAGAGACTCCAACTTGAGCCATTTGATTAAACGGCTAATGGCAAAAATAGTGGGAAATGAATAAGTAAACATTCATTGACTTTGATTAGCACCTTTTCCAAGGAATTTGATTTGAAGTAAATGAAGCAATACAATGAAAACATTTAATAAAAACCTGGAAACCATTGAAGCTAGCAAACATTTGGTCACCTTGGGAATAAAGAAATATGAAGACTAAGAGCAACAGTAACTTAAAATATAAGTTGTGTCATAGATTTTTATGAAAGACGAAGGTGCAAGATCATGAAAAGTATCATCTCATAAAAAGACTAGAAGCATTAAAGGAAGAAAAAAATTGTGGTAAATTGGTTGTAAGAGTCAATTAAGTTAGATTTATCTTAATGCAATAAATAAATGGGAAAATATTTTAACAACAAAGATTTCTTCAAGAATCCTTTCATCCATTACATTTGGACACTAACACAACAATCGTTGGCATACAGTCAAGGAAATAGGAATGATAACTCTGTTTATTTGGCCTTGTCCAACTGCTTTCTGAAATTATGTTGTATGTTAGTAGCATTTCTGATTTGACCTCTAACAAAGTGAGGACTGTGAGCCAAATGTGTTAGCTTTGTTTTGTTTGAAGACTTAGGTTCAGCAAATGAAAACCCTCCTATGTCTTTTATACAATTTCCATTTCCTACTTCTTTTCATTTGCACCAGATTACCTTCATACCTGATTTGCTCTCTGTTCTTACCTTCACCTCACAGAATCTATAGATCTCTAGTTTTCTGCTAAGCAATGGGAAAATAATACACATCATATTAGGCTTTTCCTAAATCTTCAAAGTTAATGCTCTCTGCCCTAAAATTAATTTGTAATTACTATGTATATATCTTTGTATAATCGTTTCTGCATTTATATTATTTCCTTCCTAAAGAATATAAGCATCTTGAGGATAGTGACTATCCTGATACATAGAATTCTCTCTCTCATCCTTTTGAGTTGCTGAGAATATAGAAGTGTGACATACACTTGCCAATTCTAACAAAAAACATCCCTCAATTTTGTGCTCTTTTCACTATTTCTCTAAGAAAAGTATTTCAAGTCAGAATTTAACCATGATCCTTAAACAATGAAAGCCATCTGACACTTCTGCTTTGCAAGAAAACTGTTTAAACTATCATCACCAAAAACCAAGAGCAAATTTTCAGTTTTTGTTAGACAAATAAAGTATTTTTATTTACTCTAGAAGACATGTCTCCTTTAATAAATTCATATTAGGAATCCTAAAATGAGGGATTTTCATTTCAAATAAATTTGGGCCTCACATTTATTTGGAAAAGTTTACTATCACCAAGGAAATACGTGAAACTGAGTAACTGTTAAGCCAGAAAGTCAAAAAGACTTGATGTCAATTAAAGTGCTTCACTGCAAAAGGTCAAATTGGAGTGAATTAAGATGAACACTGTAGTGATCTAGACATTCTAAGTATAGAGCAGAGAAAGCAATCTTATTTGTACAGTTTATCAATTCCTTTATTGAGTCTTTTAAGATAGAAAGCTGACCAAAGACAGAAACAGACAAAATGCAGAATAATTTTTGATATTCAAGCAAATATAATCCTGAAGACTATAGACAGGATCCTAAGGATGAGTTTCAACACCAAAGAGAGAAATACACACACATACACATATGTGTGTGTGTATACATATACATATATATAGAGAGAGACAGAGACAGAGAGAGAGACAGAGAGAGATAGAGAGAGACACACACACAAAGAGATAGAGATTATACAAATCAGGATAATCAGGTAAATATGTGATGAACTGGGGAGTGATCACTGATTAAGTGATTATGTGAGGGAGGGAAGAAAGAAAAGGGAGGGAGAGAGAGAAGGAGAGACAGAGACAGAGAAACAGAGAGAGAGACCAAGCGATATGCATACAGAGCTGAAGTAGAATATCAGGAAATGAATATGAGAAAAGGAGGGGAAGTTCAGACTCAGAGCTGATTTCACATTTGAAGTTTGAGTAGTGAAATCTAGGGCCAGGTAGAAGAAAATAAGCTCTGTGTAATTGACCTAAGACAATTCTTAATGATTCTTTTTTTTTTTTTTATTTTGTAATGTTTAACAATCACTGCCATACAATTGTGATTTTATCCCCCCCACCTACCCCCCACTCCCCCCCTCCCTCCCCACGACTGCATACAATTCTGTATAGATTCTACATATACTTTCCTATTGAGTATATTTTCACTATAGTCATGCTATGTAGTCAGACTAAGATAAATGAAAGAAATCGTATAACAAATCAGAACATGATACACAAACACATACACATACACAAACATGATCTGCTACAATATGTGAGTGACGTCCATATTTCTCTCTCTGAGTGTGGCAAGCATTTTGCCTTGAGATCCTCCATTGGGATTTTTTTTTTTTTTTTGGTAAGAAGTTCTTGTGTTATTACAAAAATCTAAGTCTACCAGAAAAAACTCTCACACACTGTGGTTGTTGCTGTGCATAAAGTTCTCCTGGTTCTGCTCCTTTCACTCAGCATCAGGTCATATAAGTCCTTCCAGGCCTCTCTGAAGTCTTCTTGTTCATCATTTCTTATGGCACAATAGTACTCCATTACATTCATATACCATAATTTATTCAGCCATTCCCCAATTGATGGACATCCCCTTGACTTCCAGTTTTTGGCAACTACATAGAGTGCTGCTATAAATATTTTTGTACATGTGGGACCCTTTCCCATTTTTATGATCTCTTGGGGATATAGTCCTAGTAGCGATATTGCTGGGTCAAAGGGTATGCACATTTTTGTAGCCCTTTGGGCATAGTTCCAAATTGCTCTCCAGAATGGTTGGATGCGCTCGCAGCTCCACCAACAATGAATTAGTGTTGCAACTTTCCCACATCCTCTCCAGCATTTATCATTTTCTTGTTCTGTCATGTTTGCCAATCTTATAGGTGTGATGTGGTACCTCAGAGTTGTTTTGATTTGCATCTCTCTAACCAATAGTGATTTAGAGCATTTTTTCATATGATTATAGATAGCTTTAATTTCTTCCTCTGATAATTGCCTGTTCATATCCTTTGACCATTTATCAATTGGGGAATGACTTGTATGATTATACATTTGGATCAGTTCTCTATATATTCTAGAAATGAGGCCTTTATCCCCGAGCTTAGCTGTAAAAATTCTTTCCCAATTTACTACATCCCTCCGGATTTTGGTTGCATTGGGTTTGGTTGTGCAAAAACTTCTCAGTTTAATGTAATCAAAGGTATCCATTTTGCATTTCATAATGCATTCTATCTCTCCTTTAGTAAAGAATTCTTCCCTTCTCCATAGATCTGATAAATACACTATTCCTTGCTTCTCCAGTTTATTCATGGTATCGATCTTTATACCTAAATCATGAACCCATTTGGACTTTATTCTTGTGTACGGTGTCAGGTATGGGTCTATGCCTAATTTCCGCCACACTGTTATCCAGTTTTCCCAGCAATTTTTGTCAAACAATGAGTTCTTATCCCAGAAGCTGGGGTCCTTGGGTTTATCAAACAGAAGGTTGCTATATTCCTTGCCTACTGAATCTTGAGTGCCAAGTCTATTCCACTTGTCTACCTCTCTGTTTCTTAGCCAATACCAAGTGGTTTTGATAATTGCTGCTTTATAGTACAGTTTGAGGTCTGGTAGCGCTAGGCCACCTTCCCAAGCATTTCTTTTCATTAGTCCCTTTGATATTCTGGACCTTTTGTTTTTCCAAATGAATTTTGATATTATTTTGTCCAGCTCTAGAAAGTAATTGTCTGATAGTTTAATTGGTATGGCACTAAATAAGTATATTAATTTGGGTAGAATTGTCATTTTTATTATATTAGCACGGCCTACCCATGAGCAACTAATGTTTTTCCACTTACTTAAATCTGACTTTATTTGTGCAAAAAGTGTCTTGTAATTGTGTTCATATAATCCCTGGGTTTGTTTTGGCAGGTAGACTCCTAAGTATTTTATACTGCCTACCCTAACTTTAAATGGGATTTCTCTTTCTATCTCTTGCTGTTGGACTTTGTTGCTAATATATAGGAATGCAGAAGACTTGTGTGGGTTTATTTTGTACCCTGCAACTTTGCCAAAGTTGTTTATTAATTCAAGTAATTTTTTACTTGAATCTCTGGGATTCTCTAGGTAAATCATCATATCATCTGCAAAGAGTGATAACTTAGTTTCTTCTTTGGCTATTTTAATTCCTTGGATATCTTTATCTTGTCTAATTGCTACAGCTAACATTTCTAGTACCATATTAAATAATAGTGGTGATAATGGACAACCTTGTTTCACCCCTGATCTTATTGGGAATGCATCTAGCTTATCCCCATTGCATATAATGCTTGCTGAAGGTTTTAGACAGATACTGCTTATTATTTTATGGAAAGTTCCCTTTACTCCTACATTCTCCAATGTTTTTAGTAGGAATGGATGTTGTATTTTGTCAAAAGCTTTTTCTGCATCTATTGAGATAATCATGTGGTTTTTGTTAGCTTTGTTGTTGATGTGATCGATAATGCTAATAGTTTTCCTAATATTGAACCAGCCCTGTAGTCCTGGTATGAATCCTACCTGATCATAATGTATTAATCTCGTGATAAGATGCTGTATTCGTTTTGCTAAAATCTTATTTAAAATTTTTACATCTATATTCATTAGGGAAATTGGTCTATAATTTTCTTTCTCTGTTTTGTCTCTTCCTGGTTTGGGTATCAAAACCATATTTGTATCATAGAAAGAATTTGGGAGGACTCCTTCTTCCCCAATTTTCAAGAATAGTGTATGTAGTATTGGAATTAACTGTTCTTTAAATGTTTGATAGAATTCACTTGTGAATCCATCTGGCCCTGGAGATTTTTTCCTAGGGAGTTCATTGATGGCTTGTTCAGTTTCTTTTTCTGAGATGGGGTTGTTTAAGTATTCAACTTCCTCTTCTGTTAATCTGGGCAATTTGTATTTTTTAAAACATTCATCCATCTCATTTAGATTATCGAATTTGTGGGCATAAAGTTGGGCAAAGTAGTTTCTAATTATTGTTTTAATTTCCTCCTCATTGGAGGTGAGTTCACCCCTTTCATTTTTAATATTAGTAATTTGGTTTTCTTCTTTCTTTTTTTAATCAGATTGACCAAAGGTTTATCAATTTTATTAGTTTTTTCATAAAACCAACTATTGGTTTTATTTATTAATTCAATAGTTTTCTTAATTTCAATTTTATTAATCTCTCCTTTGGTTTTCAGTATTTCTAATTTGGTATTTACTTGGGGATTTTCAATTTCTTCTTTTTCTAGCTTTTTCAACTGCAAGCCTAAGTCATTGATCTCCTCTTTCTCTATTTTATTTATGTAAGCATTCAGAGATATAAAACTTCCCCTAATAACTGCTTTTGCAGTATCCCATAAGTTTTGGTATGTTGTCTCACTATTGTCATTCTCTCGAATGAAATTGTTGATTGTTTCTATGATTTCTTCTTTAACCCAACCCTTCTTTAGAATTAGATTATTTAGTTTCCAATTGATTTTTGGTTTCTCTTTCCATGGCCTTTTATTACATGTAATTTTTAATACATTATGATCTGAAAAGGATGCATTGATTATCTCTACCTTTCTGCACTGGATTGTGAGATTTTTATGTCCTAGTACATGGTCAATTTTTGTAAATGTTCCATGTACCGCTGAGAAAAAAGTATATTCCTTTCTATTCCCATTTAATTTTCTCCAAAGATCTATCATATCTACCTTATCCAGAGTTTTATTTACCTCCTTAACCTCTTTCTTGTTTATTTTGAGGTTGGATTTATCAAGTTCAGAGAGGGGGAGGTTGAGGTCCCCCACTAGTATAGTTTTGCTATCAATTTCTTCCTTCAACTCCCCCAACCTCTCCTCTAAGAATCTGGATGCTATACCACTTGGAGCATACATGTTTAGTAATGATATTGCTTCATTGTCTATGGTGCCTTTTAGCAGGATATAGTTTTCATCCTTATCCCTTTTGATTAGATCTATTTCTGCTTTTGCTTTGTCTGAGATTAGGATTGCTACTCCTGCCTTTCTTACATGAGCTGAAGCACAATATATTCTGCTCCATCCTTTGACCTTTATCCTATGTGTATCCCCCCGTTTCAAATGTGTTTCTTGTAAGCAGCATATTGTTGGATTATGGCTTTTAATCCATTCTGCTATCCGTCTCCGTTTTATGGGAGAGTTCATTCCATTCACATTCACAGTTATGATTACAATCTGTGTATTTCCCTCCAACCTCTTTCCCACCATTTGTGCTTTTAGCTCTCTCGTCTCCCTTCCCCTCCTCAATAGTATTCACTTTTCTCCCCCTCCTCCTGCAGCCTTCCCCTCCTTCTTTTGACCCTCCTCCCTTTTAGTTCCCTTTACTCTTATTGATTCTTTCCTCCCTTTTAGCCACCTTCCCCTTTCTTCCCCCTTCCCCTCCTACTACCTATAGAGCTAGTTAGGCTTATCTACTTAAGATTATTGTTCCCTCCTTTGAACAAATCAGATGAGAGTACCTCTCAAACAATGCTCATCTCCCTCCCCTCCTTCCCTCTACTATAGTTTTGTACTTCTTCCTGTGATATAATTTGCCATTTTCTGCTTCCCCCTTTCCACACCTCCTATTACATTCCCTTCTCATACTTAAATCTTATTTTTGACATGACATCATTTACTTTATGCCCGTTCCCTCTACATATATCCCTTTTATCATAATAGCTGCACAGTTCTCAAGATTAACAGGTATCATCTTCCCTTATAGGGAGGTAAACAGTTTGCCCTAATTGAGTAGCAAGTTTTTGTTTTTGTTTTTTCCCCTCTGTTTACCTTTTTATGATTCTCTGGAGACCTGCATTTGAAGATCAAATTGTCTATTGAGTTCTGGTGTTTTGGTCAGGAAGCTCTGGAAATCCCTTATTTCATTGAATGACTTTCTCCTTGCCTGAAATGTTATGCTGAACTTTGCTGGGTAGTTGATCCTTGGTTGAAGTCCCAACTCCTTTGCCTTACGGAATATTGGGTTCCAATTCTTTTGATCTTTTAATGTAGAAGCTGCAAGGTCCTGTGTGATCCTGACTGTGTGTCCTTGATATTTGAATTGTTTCTTTCTGGCTGCTTGTAGTATTTTCTCCTTCACTTGATAGCTCTGGAATTTGGCAACTATATTTCTTGGGGTTTTGAGTTTGGGATCCCTTTCGGGAGGGGAACGGTGGATTCTTTCGATGACTATTTTTCCCTCTGAGTCTAGTACTTCTGGACAGTTTTCCTTGAAGATTTCCTGGAAGATATTGTCCAGACTCTTTTCTTCATTATGGGTTTCTGGCAGGCCAATAATTCTTAGATTTTCTCTCCTGGATCTATTTTCCAGGTCAGTTGTTTTTCCAATTAAATATTTTACATTTTCTTCTATCTTTCAATCTTTAGATTTTGTTTGACTGATTCTTGTTGCCTCATTGAGTCATTAGTTTCTACTTGCCCAATTCTAATCTTCATCGTAGTGTTTTCCTCAGTTAGCTTTTCCATCTCCTTTTCCATCTGACCAATTTTTCCCTTTAAGGAGCTATTTTCTCCATTTAATTTTTGTACTTCTTTTTCCATTCGACCAATTTTCCCAGTTAGGTTTTGGGTTTCCTTTTCCATCTGATCAATTTTCCCAATTAGGTTTTGGGTTTCCTTTTCCATTTGATTAGCTCTTCCTTTTAGGGAATTATTCTCTCCAGTTAATTTTTGAACTTCCTTTTCCATTTCTTCAATTTTCTTTTTCAGGGTGATGTTCTCATCAGTGAATTCTTTTTTTATAGTTTTAAAATCATTGGCCAGTTTTTCTTTTATATCCTTCTTCAGACGTTCCAGGTAATCTAGTTGTGCTTGCGAGAAATTCATAGTCCCATCTGAGGTTTCAGATGGAAGTACAGTCTCAGCTCTAACCTCTTTGGTGTTTGTGTTTTGGTCCTTATCCCCATAGAAAGATTCTATGGTTTTTTCACTTTTTGTCTGCTTTTTCCGATTCATGATGTTGGCTGAGTGTTGTAGCTTTTGGTTCTTTCAGTCAGAAGGTACAGATCTTTAAGTTGAGCTGATGTGTCTCTGGGCTAAAAGCAGGCTTTTGTTTTTTGTTTCCCAGATCAACCCTGGGGTTAGCTTGTTAGGCGTGTGGGAGGTGTGGTCTGGTCTCAGGCTATCTCCTCAGCTGACTTGAGGCAAAGGCAGGGTCAGGAGATGGTAATCCCAGCTTCCCTATTGTCTTCCCTTTTCCCCTGGAGGGCTGGGGTATGCCTAGAAGTTAATGCGTGTTCCCGCCCCTCCTGGGGCTCGTCTCCCGGCTCTGAGGCTTGCCTGGGTCTCAGTGCGAATTTTCTCTGCCCTGGGTCATCTGTCCCTCCAGATCGCCTCCACCACAATAGGAAGAATCCCCCTTTGCCACTTTTCCAGCCTCTGGTGTTATGAGACCACCTGCCCCCTTCTGCTGTTCCCGCTGATGCAGGATTAATCTGGGGAAGAATTTTATGGTTCTATCAGGGTCATCAGGGGGGAGGAGAGAGCACTTACTGATCACTCTGCCATCCCAGTTCCTGGAAGTTCAAGTAGTGACCCACCGAAGTCCGTCTTCAGGCTGAAGATTTCAACGGCTGCTGCGCTGATGTCTGGCACTCAGCGGCTCTCACCGGCTCGGCCTGGCTTATCTCCTGCTCCGCTGGTCTCGCCCGCCACTCTCGGGCTCCTCTGGTCCCCTCCGCCCTGCCGCGCTGACCACGCTGCGCTGTGTGCCGGGGTCTTACCCCCGCGGAACAGATCCCTCCCGTGGACCCTCCGGTCCAGCCTGGGCTCCGAATCCGTCAAAGTCCGTCACCCACTGGATTTTACACCTCCAAAGTCTGGTCAGACTCTCCCCCCAGAGATACCCAGAGGAGTTTTTCCAGGAGCTTAAGTGAGTCGTTGCTTTCACTCCGCCATCTTGGCTCCGCCCCCCTCTTAATGATTCTTAATGCCTCTCTTAATGTAATGGAGGGAACCGTGATTTCAGTTCTGGCAAAAATGAGTACCTATTTGCCCTCAAAATCATCCCCCAGATGTGAAAAGAGAGGAATGAGGAAGAAGTTAGTCTTACCATTATACTCAATGGCAGCTAAGAAGGATTCATAAATTTATGCATAGATCTATGTCACAATTAAGACAGTGTTGGATAAAGTTGATATTAATGAATATTTGACCTAGTACTTGTTTTGAGGCAGTTTAACGTGAATATATTTAAGAATTTTTTGAATTAAAAGTCATGGAATTAGGGAGTGGAGTAGAAAGATGCATGTGCTCTAGCACTTCCCCCACAGCCCACAAAATACCTGCGAAAATGACTCAACAAATTCCAGAGTAACAGAAGCCACAGAACAACAGAGAGAAAGAGGATTCCAGCCAAAGTTAACCTGGAAGACCAACAGGAAAGGTCTATCTCATGGGACACTGAGCTGAGTAGAGCCTAGTCCTGGCCACTGGGCACTAGGAGGAACAAGGACCTGAACAGACCTCCAGGGCAGAGTTCCCAGCAGGGAAGGTCCCAGATCCCTCAACCCACAAGTGGCAAAGAAAGCTCAGAAGGTCAGTGTGGGAGGGCTTTTCCAGGTGGCTAAGAAGGGAAAGGGTTCCTCCAGCAATAGCCCCAGGTGACAGCAGCAACAGCAGCAGCAGACTGCTGGCAGCTAGGTGGCTAGGAAGCAACCTGGGTCCATAGTCCATGCAGCCCAGCTTAAAGTGTCTGGAGATGGGGAGCAGCTTATCTAAACCTCAGCCCTGAATGATGACCCCACCTCCACCCAAATCCCTGGGGAATAGAGAAGCTGAGTCCTTTCACAGCCTTGGGGATAGGATTCAGAAGTCAAGTAACTGCCTGGGAAAATGCCCCAAAATACAAGAAAAAAAATAAGACCATAGAAGGTTACTTTCTTGGTGAACAAGTGTCTCCTCCCATCCTTTTGGATGAGAAAGAACAAGGCATACTATCACAGGAAATCAGGGCCCCTGCCTCCAGTGCCTCCAAAGTGAACTTAAACTGAGCTCAGGCAATATAAGAGCTTGAAAAGTCAGTGGACAACCAAAAAATTCTGAGGAAAATAATAGCTTTAAAAAGAGGCTAACTCAATTGGAAAAAAGAGGTCCAAAAAGCCAATCAGGAAAATGAGGCTTTAAAAAGCAGAATCAGCCAAATGGAGGAGAAGGTTGAAAAGCTCACTGAGCAAAATAGTTCTTTGAAAGAGAGAATTGAGTTCAGAAAAATGAATGACTATGAGATAAACTAGGCAGTTAAAAAACAAAACCAAAAGTTTGAAAAAATAGCAGATAATGTGAAATATCTCATTGGAAAAACAAGTGACCTGGAAAATAGATCCAGGAGACAATTTCAAAATTATGTGACTACCTGAAAGCCATGATCAAAAAAAGAGCCTAGACATTATTTTTCATGAAATTATTGAGGAAAACTGCCCTCATATGCTAGAGCCAGAGGACAAAATAATGTTGAAAGAATCCACCAATCACCTCCTGAAAGAGACCTGTTGTATCTTCTTTTCCTCCGTAGCATAACAATCCTTCAAATTCTTAATCATATCTGTCATTTAACTTCTGGATCTTTTCTTCTCCATACTATGTAATTCCACTTATTCATGTTGAATGAATTCAAGGTACCTAAACATGCTGGTTGACCTCTTTTAGCTACTTTATGGGCTATCAACTTCCTTCAAAAGTTGGGGCACCTATAATTCATTTACAATATTCTAAGTGATGTCTGATGATAGAAAAGTACATCTCTTTATTCCAAAATGCTATGCTTTTTAATGTCCCCAAAGATTAAATTAGCTTTGTGGTTTATATATTGCACTGTTGATTCATGCTGAGTTTATAGTAAACAAAAATTCCAGACATTTTTCAGAACAACTGCTGTCTAACCATGATTCCCATATTTTGCACTTGCAAAGCCAATGTTTAAACTAAAATGTGTACAAATATTAATTAATATTAATTCTTATTGCCTGTTATCTTAGTAAATATATTCCAATGTTCTTAATTATCAAGATCATTTTGGACTCTTATGCTTTCATGCATTGGGTTATTTATCACAACCTCTGTACTCCCTGATTTTATGCCACCATCACCCTTCGAATTACCTAGATTCATTACTCAATTACTCCATCTTAATCCCCTTACGACATTTTTCATTCCATAAAAACTGAATTATCAGTTAATCTCTAGACATATCATGCCCTCTTCCACTTTTTGATTTTGGAAATAAGAAATGTTTCCACTTCATTCTATCCTACTTTTTATCCTTTCATGAGTTATGTCTCTTATCTCCTCAAGGATAATGTAAATTTTTAGCCACAGGACCAAAAAGGAAACTAGTATAGTGCCTTGCAGTTAACATCACTGCTTGCCATAATTAGCAAGTTATAAACTGAAATAAATATAATAAACCAAGGAGTCATTCCTTAGAATTTCCTTAATTTCTTAAACATTTGTATACACAAATCCCTATTCATTTTATAACATCTCTATCATGCATAGTCAGCAAGTCATTTGGATTTTAAATGGAATAAATATGGATGGTAATGTTATCTTCCTCTTACTTTAAGATGCAGATCAGCTTCCAGTCTTGCCTACTCTCTATTAATCGCTATTCTTTCCTCTCTACCTTTGGTCCACCTATATATCTATTACATTATGATGTGTTATTACAATGATATGTATACATGTGATATACACTTACAAAATCCTGTTTTTCAGTGACATTTTCCCTCATTGTATCTTCACAATATAGCACAATACATAGAAGCTGCTCAATGTTACTTCATCACTTCTGTATGTATTGAACTGAATTGAACCACAATTGGTTTTGAGATTGTGAAAGGTTTAGGGTAAGATCATTTTCAAGACTGAGGGAGACTTCATTATTCATCAAGAAGACTATCTTCATTTTAGAAATATAAACCCCAGGAGAGTAACAGAGATATATGCCATCATATACAGAAAATGAGGTATTTCTAAGCTAATAAGGGCTCAAGCATATGGAGCTTTAAAAAGTGAGGGTAATGTCATGACTTCCAGGAGTAAATTCAATAGAATATAAGTAGCACACCTTTAGGCTGGGAATCATAAGATTTGATTCTAGTCCTACTTTTGTTGTAATTATGTAGCAATTCCATTCATTTCTCTGCTTTTATTTTCATATTGATTAAATGGTGACAACAACCTTCCTGTTAGTCATAGCATTAATTATATGTACATGTGTATATTCCAGTAGGGTTCACAAAGTTCTTTACTTTGAATTTATATATGTGGAAGTGTTTTGAGAAGTATAATGCATTGCAGAAAAATATATATGGGGTGTGTGTGTGTGTGTGTGTGTGTGTATAAATTTATATATGAAACACATACATATATCTTACCTTTGCAAAAAATAGACATTTGAGGTTTATTTTCTTTTCCTTAGTCCATAGTGGGAATTATGAGTATGAGTCTTTAATTTCATTTAAATTGTGAAAATTGAAAATTTCACTTATTTATCCAGATGTTTAAGAATAACTTAGATATGTCTTGTGAAGGAATTAGAATCAGGATTTCCAAGCAATTTGAGATGATTTGAAAGTTTATAGATGCTACATGCTAGATGTACTTGAGTCAAATGAACTTTAAAGAGCTACCAAATAAAGAGAAATTTCAATAAAGAAAAATGTTAATGGATTAGAATCAAATTATTTAAAATTAGACACATAATATAAAGATTTTCAGGCATTATATGCATGAATACATCCATAGCTTAAATGTTGGAATGGATGTAAGAGTCCACCTGGTCAAAGCAACTCAATCTGACCTTCCTAGAATTTTTAGTTTTTCCCACTGTTACTAAAAAACAGGTTTTTTGAGAGCAATGTTCAATATTTTTCCTCACCATATTCTCAACATAAGTTCTATGTAGATCCAGTTTTCTTAACGTTAAAATGTAAATGATGTGCTGATATTACATGTTAAAAATGCTATGAAATAAAATGATTTATGTGTGCTAACATGTAAGAAAAGAAAGAGCATTCTAAGGAGCAATTCTAGATTCATACTATTGATTTTGGTTTAGTATTCACTGATTGTAACAAGGTACTAATGTTAATTTCAATATATTATACTTTTGTTCCTTTGACCAAAAATTTATATTATAGTTAAAGAGATAAGTGATACACAAATGCAAGGATAAAATATAGCATAGAGGAAAATGAAAATTCCTTGTTTCCAGAATTAGAAAGTCAGTGAAGAAAGTGGGAAAGGAAAACAATCTACTCTTGTTTGCTTTTATTTTCCTGGTCTCACTTCATTTCTTTCAATGGAAGCTGTGTGGCAGAATGTAATTTAGTCCAGGTCAATCTTTAGCCTGATAATAAAAAAAGCTATACAAAGATAGTGAGTTGATAGTGATTTGAGGGAAATTGGGAAGGATCAACAAATGTTTTACTGGGATGGTGACCTTTTAAAATTATTTGAATTGTTATACTATGTCCCATTATATGTGAGAAATGGGTCATTGGAACCCTTACTCCATTCCAATCACTATTAATCAGTTCAGTGTGGTGCAATAAGTGCTAATGATAATTAATAGTTGTTAGTGATATACTCATACAGTAATATATATATACATATACAGTCAATAATCTAAGAATATTCAAAGAATAAACATGTATTAATGCATAATTTACGTAAATCATATAAAGATAATTAGATTAGATAGATTTTTGTAGTAGACCTTTATAGTAGGCCTCAAACTTTAATTCAATGTTCACCACTTGTTTAAAAGCTACAAAGCTCATTTATCCAACCACAAGAATGCTAAGGAGAAAACTCAGGGTGGTTGGGATGTCCTAATGTGATATGTAAAGTCTTTCAACTTATTTTTGTACCTCCTGACCCCCTTCTATTTCCCAGCATGAGCAGATGACCATATTATGATCACTTTGTCAGTTGTGATGTATCAGCCTAGGACTCCCAGCTGATAGATCATTTTTGGCCCTCAAAAAACGATCTATCAACCAATGAGATTTTGTACTTTACTTTGACTCTCCTGACTTTCTGGGTATCAAACACTTTAAAAATAAGATCATAGGGAGTAGGAAGCATCTTGGATCATGAGGAAGATCTGAGGTCCACTTCATTAGAGGGAATGATAGATCCTTTAATAAAGTTTTATTGGCTTGAAAATCTGCATCAGTGGTTTTTCTTGCAGACTGGACAATTTTGAACCTCACACAAAGGAAATTAAAATTTTGGAGGAAGAATTTCAAAGAAATTTTAACCTAAACTTTTCTTGTTCGTATTACATAACATAGAGAATGATAGTAGCAAATTGATGATAACATTACTTTAAAAAAGTTATTTTTTTCATGTTCAGAAACTCTTTTCCCTCCTGATCATCTGACAAAAATATTACTTGAGATACAATAGTCTGGGAAATTTCCTACAAATGCCTAATGGGAAAGATAAAATAATGAGTAAATAATCCAACTTTCTTCACTAAAACTATCTTCTATTATGACTATTACTCAAATTTCTGAGAATTATCCCACAAAAGAATAGTATTAATATTTTTAATCTGTGAGAATTTAAATAGGAAAGACATTTAGCAAATGACATTTATTCAGTAAAGTTATACTCTTCACTGAGACTTCTTGAGAAATATTGAAAATTTGATTTTAGTTCTCTAGTTAATCTAATGAGTTCAAAGAAGTACTAAACTATGTAATTTCAAAAAAAGCAAGTTTTTAAAGTAATTGTCAGGAGCAGAGGAAATTTAAATATGTAAAAAATCACATTACATTTATGGTCTGAATAAAATTGACAAGGATAATTCATTGAAGTGATACCATCAAATACATTTGGAAATTATGCTATTATGGAAACATAAATATTAATTGTCTCATTTTGATGAGCAGAGAAAATTTCTAATTTTGTCCTCAGTTTGATGACATTGATTTGGCAGCTTTATCATTGGAACAGAATAATAGAAGTTTCAGTTCTGGGAGGGACCTTCCATGGATTTTTATCAAGCTTGTCTCTCTTGCTATTAATGGGACCTTTTTTTATTCCAAGAAAGTTTTTCAAAATTTATAAATGCAAAAGCTATTACAACTTTTCTTGGTAGCAGTTAGGAGATGAAAGAATAATGTTTGCTAAATCTTTAACTGGATCTTCTATGCTATATTGCAAATATATTTCATCTGTTCCAAATTCTGTAATAACCAAAAGCTGGGATTCATGATAGCCAATTTTTATTTACTTCTTAGAATTTTCCATCCTTGAAATTTTGAGGGGGAAAGCAAAGAAGCTACAAAGATTTCTAGTACTAGTTTCTAGTTCTAGAAAAATTGACCTGGTATGACTCCACGATTAGTTCAGTTTCCTATTTGGGTCAGTTACTCAACTGTAGAATGGAATCTAAATCCTAACCAGTGATGTTGCAGATAATTATCACAAGGGATTTGTAGTAATGAGAGTCTTTTAATGCATACAGGAAATGCCTACAGGTTATGAGGGACACCATTGAGAAAATTCTTCCTTCAGTTACAATCATGCAATAATGCAGCACAGGGAGTTTAAGAAAAGATTAAATTCATTGCAATAGTTTTACTGGACTACTTCTGTTTCCTGTATAAGACTTTCCTTCTTTTGCTTTTATACCAGTTTATAGGTGTGTATACCTCACTTCTGCCTAACTTATGTCTTCACTTCACGCAAGACTCACCTCCTACAAAAGTCTTTTCCTGATCCCTTTAGCAATTATTGTCATCCATTTTCCTATTTCATGAAGGATATAAGCTGAACATCTCTGAAGTGTCTTCCAGCTCAAAAATTATGCTTTTTCTAGTGCTTTTACTCAACCAATCCTTCATCTTCCAACTCATTCCTGTAAATTCATTTTTTCCTATATGGAATAGTTCCATGTAACACTAATCTCACCCTCTTCTCTTGTTCTATATTTCTCCTTTGACATCCTCTGAATACGATGCATCATCTTATGGTAGGCAGGTTTTCCTTTATATAGATATTATCTTAGCATGATTCATCAAGGCTTTTATGTCATCACTCTCATTGAGTAGCTGTTATTAAATTAAGTTTCAAAAACTATGGTAAACATCCATTTAATTTTATTGTTGCCAGACATTACCTCACCCACATGTACCTCCTCAATTACAAAAAGTATTAGTAGATGGATAGATGCCATTGGGTAGAATTGTGTACAGGAAATTAGGCCCTAGATAATCTTTTGTCCATATAAAGCAAGTTCTCTGAATCCAACAATGCAATAAGCACTTTTAAAATTCTGTCTTCTCCCTTTGTTATAATATTGCTTGAATGTACTTCTTTTCTTTTATATGTACACCACTTTGGTGTAGGTGTTCATTATCTCACATTTGGATGACTATCATAGCCTGCCAGTATGTCTACCTGCCTCAGATCTCTCTCCAGCCCAACCCATTCTCCTTTTAGTTGTCAAAATGATTTTGCTAAAGTGAAGGTCTAACCAAATCACCACTTTCCACCACTATTCAGTAAACTCCAATTGCTTTCTATCACCTCCAGGATCAAATACAAAACCGTCTCTTTGGTGTCCAAAGTCCCTCATAACCTAGTTACCCTCTTTGTCTTTCTGGTTTACACCTTACTGCCTATCAAGTATTCCATCCAGTGACTGATCATCTTTCTGTTCTTTAAATGAGATGATATCTTGGCTTCAGACATTTTATCTGCTTGGGACTTTCTACTACAATTTCTCCACCCCTGGCAGAACTATATTTCTTGGACTTCTCTGCACACTTATCATCTCTGTTTTATTCCTTTTATTTCAATGTATCTCAGGTTTCTGTTCTAAGGTACCTTTTCTTATTCTGCATTCTTCCCCTTGATCTACTTAGCTATTGGGGAGGGATTTAACTATCAGCTCTATGCAAATGACTTCCAGAGCTACACATCCAACCTTAAATCAATCTCTCTCCCAAGTTCCATTTCTTTATCTCCAACAGCCTGTTTGACATCTCCACCTGGATATCTAATAGACTTCTCAAACTCAAAACAGGACTCAACATGATTCCCTCTAAAACAACTCCTCCTAAATTCCATCTTTTTATGGATGGTACCACCGTGTTTTTAGTCGTTCAATTTTGTAGTCAAAGAGTTATCCTTGACACATGAACCTACTGCCTCCCACCCCTATATCTATTCAGTTGCCAGGTCTTACTGATTCTACCTGCACAAAATCTCTTCCACTCATCTTATTCCTGCTCACATTCCAAGAGATTTAGTTGAAGGTCTCATCACTTGTCATCTGGACTACTTCAATATGCTCCTTATTGATTAACCTGTTACAATTATCATCCTTTTCTAATCTATCCTCCACATTGCTACCAAATTAAAATAGCAAAAGTTGACACCTCCTCTAAGCATCTTTTTCCATAGAAGATTCAAGTGGTTTTTCCAATGATCTCAAGATAAAATCAAAATTTTTCTTTTTCTTTTTACATGAAAAGCCCTTCACAATCTGACTGTAGTCTGACTTTCCAAACTGGTTATATGAATGCTTCTTAAACTTTAGAATAGATTTAAGCTATTAAATCTTAAACCTGATCTAAGACCTTGGTGATGGTATATATCCTCATATTTTCTATGTTTTCTGGTCAAAAGGTCTACTCACGCTTTGTTATACATAATGTTCAATCTTCCATCTTGTGCTTATTTTATACCTTGTCCTCCATACCTGGACTCTTTTCCTTCCTTACCTCTTGGTCTTAGAAAACCTAGATCCTTTTTAAAGATTCAGTTCAATTGTCAGCTACTTCAAGAATATCTTCCTAGTTCATCTGTGCCTTTGTATCTTCCATCAATGAAAATCTCTTGAGAACAAGAATTTGTTTTCATATTTTTGTTTATGGCAAGAAAGTTGATTCCAGGCACATACTGAGAGCTCAATAAATGTGTAAGATTGGTTGATTTACTACTATGTACAAGACACTAAAGATACAATGACAGAAAAAACAATACCTAACCTCCTGAAAATTTCATTCTGTTGGTGAAGAGGGGATATATAGGATGTACAGAGATAAGTAAAACACAGCATATACAAAGTGATTTATTGGGGACAGGAGAATTCTAAAAATTGGAAATATTGGGAAAGGCTGGTCTGATACTTGAAGAAAACTAGGATTTCTAATGAGCAAATGTCAAGAGGGAGAGTATTGAAGATTGGAGAAAACCTTGACAAATGTGTGAAGGAATAAGACAGAATGTTGCATATTGGAAACAACAAGTGAGGCCATTTGACACATGGAATGCACATGGAAACAAAGAGAAAGTCATACATATTTTAATTCTTGTACCAGGAAGGAACCACCTAAATTTTCTGAACAAGGGAGAGACATAGATATTACAATGTTTTAGGAATATCAATCGAACTACTATATGAAAGATAGACTGGAAGGGTTAAAGTTTGAAAAAAGTGAGTCAATAAGGAATATATTATAATAGCAAAAGTAAGAAACATTTCTAAAACAATGTATTATGGTTTGAACTAACTCCTGACTAGTACTACCAAGTCCCTTGTTTCTCAATTATTACTATCTTCTATAAATGTTTTTAGAACCTCACATGCATTTTTCTTATGAAAGAAAAAAAGAGAAAAAGAAGAAAAAAAGCTGTTTGATTATAGGTGGTCATAAGCTTTAAATTCTTAACAGAGAAGTACAAGAGATAGAGACACTGTGTCTCTAGCTTAAAGAAAACTAGGTTTCGATTCATATGTACTGAGTTGAAAATCCTCATGCTACTTACGATCTGTATTATTGTAAACAAATTACTTAACCTCTCTGACTGTGTTTTCTTATCCATCAGCTCAATTTACTCATATGGGGATTAAATGGCCTCTAATATCTCTTACAGTTCTAAATCTATAATCAAGTGGATAGCTGCTAATTGAGACTTTATCTTTAATATAAGGAAAACCTGAAAAGAGCTAATTCCTCCTTTTAAGAAAATTGTTTATTTTTCTGAAGCTCTTTTGCAATAGACACTATTTACAAAACCTCTCAAGTTTCTCTTATTCACAAGGTGAGTTGATAAGAGCTAGTAGCTTGAACAGGTTGGATGGCTGGATCAAAAAAAAAAAAGTAAACACTAAATAGATATCAGTTTGAGGGAAAGTCTTTACTAAAGTCCCCCTAGGGTGTGTCCTGGAACCTATGACATTTAACATTCTTATCAATGACTTGAGTAATGTTGTGCCTATATACTGTACCTATAAAACTTCAGAAAATACAAAGTTTGGTGGGGCACAAAGCATTTTGATTGATAGAATTAACATCTTCAAAATTATCCAATGTCTAGAAAGTTGTTTGAATGTAATAAATGAAAGGCAATGGAGTCCAATATAAAACATAAAGTTTTTCAGTCAGGTTCAAAAAATCAATTTCATGAATGTAAGATAAAGGAGGCATGGCTTGATTGCAAATCTCAAAATATTCTGAGTGTTTTAGTGTAAATTCAATATATATATTAACACTAAAATATGGTGGCCAAAATATAATTTGATCTTTAGGTATTTTAATTGAATTTTTTGATATATAAAGTGTTCATGAAAAAGTTAAGAAAATACATGAAGAATTGGATTGCTGAATAATTTTTTGTTAGCCTCGCAGATTTAATATTAACTAATTTTTTTTGCTCCTTCAAATGATGTCTCCTAAAATGAGACAAAAATAATGTCTTTGAAGCAAGCCAAATTTAATTGTGTTTTTTGTTAATCACAGTTAAATTTTAGCAGGTAGAACACCTGTCCTTGGTAGATGAGGTCATGCATGCTTATTCCCTGTTTTTCACACTACCTGACTATATAAAGTACAGAGTGAATGTTGTAAAGAAGCATTTGGCTATGTTTTCTAGTTTTATTAAGTTATATTTGCATCAGTAGTGTAAGTAAAAGGAAATGACAGTTAAACAAAATGAGAACAAAAGATTTGGCCTAGTTTCAACAAGGAAAGCAGTAGCTCAAAGAAAACATATACCCTTTAATTACCGATTCTTTTCAAGCCCCATGTATAGTACTCACTATTGTTTCATATGAGAATGATAGTTTCTATTCCTCTTTACTGAAATGTGTTTGTCATTTCACTTCTTATAGTGCAACTCATCTGAATTTCTCCTGGTCATTTTAAAGACTTATTAAGCATGGGAAGTACATGTAAAATGATAAAAATAATAACAACAAGGAAAGACTTTTGGAGATTCAGAAAATAGAAGAGAAAATAAGGAAAAAGGAATGAAGGAAAAAGGTTATTTTATTTTATTTTTAGGTTACTAAATTTTACTTAACACCCTTGATATGTGAATTGTAATCCCAAGAAAGTCTTTCCTTCTTTCCTTAGTAGTAACTTTTGTCTACCTCCCAAGGTTACTTTGCATCTATTTTTTAATATGATTTGTATATAATATTAATCATTCCTCATCTTGGAACCTCAATGTCTAAATTCCAAGTATTTTAACTGTTGCCCATTCTCCAGGGTTCTTCAGTACCCTTAAAGCTGGAAGAAAGCATCTAGTCTGTGTTGTTGGCTCAAACTCCCACTGTTTGGTTTTCCTCAATTTTAGGAGTCATATGTACTCTTTTCTCACTGAATTGCTTAGATAGCCTTTTACAACTAAATATTTACATTAAAGGTACAGCAAGAATAAGCATATACAAATTCAACCAGCCTATAAACTGGAGGCATAATCCTCTATCATATGAACCCAGTTTCTGGAGGAGTATTCAGTCCACAGCTTACTTCAGTTCTTTTAAAATGTAGCAGCACCAAAGAACCATGGGCTTATGTTCAGCCACCCTGATGTGTGTGAGAGAGAGACAGAGAGAGAGAGAGAGAGAGAGAGAGAGAGAGGGAGGGAGGGAAGGAGGGAGGGAGATACAGAGGGAGGGAGAGAAAGCTTCAGTCTGATTATTTTAACAATACAGGCTGTTATGGCTAGAAAGGCAATGAAAAAGAGACTGTTCACATCCACGTGTTAGAGAAAAACAGGATTTCTTTTGCTGAAAGCAGATCCTTACTATCTCCCACATGACTACCTCCATCATGGATGAATTGATGAATTAGGCATGTGAAGCAGAGGACCATTGCATATTTATTCTTGTATGTGTATCTGTTTTTTTTACTCAAAATGTATTACCCTTGAGAACAGGAAATACTTTGATTTTTACATCTGTATTACCAATATACAGTATAGTACCTGGCACAAAGTAGTTCTTTAATAAATGCTTGCTGACTGAATAGTCGATTGAATATTATATTCAATAAGCATTTATTGTCAGCAAGAATTGCTAAGCACCTACTATGTGCTTATTCAGCTGAATTTTGTACAAAGAAGAGAGTTTTACATTTATTCCTATTGAATTTCATCTTGTTAGATTTAACTTCGTGCTTCAGAGATTCCCTAAGTGTGCAATACCACCTCCTGGGGTGCTCAGGAATGATGGGGAAAGAGTTGTAGTAGCCTCAGGTGCAATTAGAGGGGTATTGAATAAAAATAAAAGGGTAATGGAAGCATAAAGTAAAAAACGAAGAGAGGAACATTTGGAAAAACCATTCATATGTACTTCATCTGTTGTTTTCACATCATTCTCTTCAGTTAAATACCATTTTCCTATCTTGTGCTATTTTGATTTGTTCTATTGATTTTTTCTTTTTTTTTTCTGCCATTTGAATTTCATTTCTACCTTTTACCCAGGATTCATCCAGGTTCACAACTGCACAGTTAACTTTTACTCTTCACTTACCCTGAACAAGACTTACAAGTTTTGTTGATTCTACATCCACCATACCTTCCATATGTGTGCCCTTCTCTAATCACTCAGACATCACCATAATTAAAACCCTCATCATCAATCTCACAGAAATTTGCCCTAGGATCTGAATTGTAAAATGAAAATTCCTTGAGGGCAAGTGCCATTTTAGCTTTGTCTTTGTAGTCTTATAGAGCCCAGACTAGTGCTTGTCATATAGTTCATACACAATAAATGCTTGTTAAATTGAATTTTGGAGAATTTACTTTAGGAAGAGCTTATCCATTCTTTTATTTATATTCAATAATCTTTAAAATTTAATTCTATTAACATTTTGTTTATCTTTCTGATTTCATCATTGAAAATCTAATTTTAATTTTATTTCTTTTAATTATTTTGTATATCTACTCAAACACTCAGGGTGGGGGGATTGTTCAATTTTTATTTTTGAGAATTTTGTGATTTTAATTTGATGTTTACTCTCTCATCAGGGTTTTTATTTAAGCCATATTCTTTCCTTCCCTAATTGCCCACCCCCATATCATGTTATATTACTTCTTAATTATTAACTCATGTGCTTTCATTTTTTTCTCAGTCTTTGTACAGGTTTTTCTGTGATGCCTTTTCTGTGTTGTAACAACTTCTTTCCTCTCCTTTCCTTATGGAATGTTTTTATTCCTTTATTCGGAACATTTCTTGCTATTATGAGATTATTTAAGGAATCTGGGTTTAGACACAAACCTTCACTCAGCTGTCTCGATGGGACTCTCTGCTTTGTGTTTATTCTAAAATTCATTCCTTTACTTCACCTTTCACCTTTCCATTTGGAACATCTAATGGTTTCTCTGCCCCACTCCCCACACACTAGGGAAATTGTTGTTTGCTTCTCTGTAAACTGACAGAAAAACTTCAGGTATGTTAATCAACTTGCATTTACTCTTCCAAAAACATTTCCACTTTTTAAAAAATAATTGAATTATGTTAAAAAATGAGTAACATATGCCTAATAGTGTAATTATATTTGTCTCTATAGTATTATCTTATACTGGTTTTATTGTCTTTTTTTTTTGGAGGGGGGAACTATGCTGAATAAGAAGGTTTAATGCTGTGATATACATGTTCAGAAAATTAATATTAATAATTGGCAACTGTGCTGCAATTTATAGTTTTTATAGCTTTTTTTTCCATTTTAATTTACTTTGGTCTCTGATGCCAGATTAAGTTTCCTAAAGCATCTCTTTCTTCTCTCACTTTCCTTTCCAAAAACTTATATTTGATTAAACTGCCTCAAGAATAAAACTCAAAACTTGTCATTCAAGGTCTTCCACAATCTAGCCCAAATATAACTTCCTGGCTTTATCTTTCATGACTCTCCAAGGCAAATCCTGTGCTCTGGGTAACCAAAGTGCATTATTCTTGTTCCCTGCAAATAATTTGTGTTTTTATCAAGCAACTAGAATTTCTATTCTACTCTACCCACTGTCATCTCACCTCCTGAAATCCTACCCACCCTTCAAGTCTGATTCAAATATCTCTTCCTCATGCATATCTTTATGAGGTTATCTCAGCCTGAGACAATTTTTTCCCTCTGCATTCATATTTCAATTAGATAAGAACTTGTTTACAAACATAGAAAACATTATATATAGAATACAAATAAGAAATCTGATTCCATGATCCAGTTATATGCAACTTAGAAATGTTAATCTCATGCTTGTTTTCTTTATAAATAAACCACAGAGATAACTTTCTTAAAAGAAAATTACTATCAATATTTATTTCATGGTAATAAACATTTATTAAGCACTTGCTTTACTATGAATTTTTAGGCATTGAGGATGCCAAAGAGAATTAAAAAGGCATAGTTTTGGAACTTTTGTTACACAAAGGGATATAGTAAATTCCCGGGTAAGTAGCCCATAGTTTAAGAACAAGGAAAATATTAAAAAACAAATGAAATTGGGCTAAATGAAAGTGGTTCCTGAATTGATTCTTAAAGCAGGGAGATGGATACAGAACAAAGTTATTCATTACCATCCTGCAGTGGGTCTTGCAGTGTTCAAATGAAAAAAAAAAAAAGAAACAAAAAGACATTCCCTATCTAGAAGATGCAGATGCTCCTTTTCCATTGCACTGAATTCATTACATCAAGCCTCTAAACATTTCAGGGTCTCCTCAATGTTATCAAAAGCAATGAAAACTTACAAGTCCAAAAATGGAGGAAAATGACATTTGTCCAAGCTCTGTCCCATAGTTGAATGGGTTTAATATCAAGACACGTATCTGAGACAAGAACTGAACTTACCTGGACTCAGAAGTAGATGGGAAGAATAAATCAGGAGGCATTACATCTGCTTAATTACTGAGTATTTTCAGTTATCCTAAACTTCTCCATGACTTGTAAACCAATTTTATCATCAGAGGTATTCTTCCACTAATACAGCATCGTTTAAGATGAGAGAGTAATACAATTTCTGAGAATATAAAATTGTGAGGGACTCAGAGTATAATGAAGGGATTTATGTTGGACATAAGTAAACTATATTATTATAAATAGTAAAATACCAAGTAGAACACAAATGTTATCAGTTCAGAAGTATATTAACAGAAAAGGAGATGTGATAGTTATGCAGTGAAAGTGAAGCATAAATTTCAGAGAGTTAAGGTCCTATCCTGGTAACCTTATCCTCATGCTGCAAATGTTGGAAGTCCAAGATAGAATAACCTTCATTACATTAGGTAGAAGGTAGATCCTTTACAGAGATTTTATGGGAAGGGAACAACCAAAAACTGGACAAAACAATAAAGATGAATTACAATAAGTACTCATAGGGAGAGTGTACACATCAATGAATGCATTAATACACTGTATCATATATATGTATATGTATATATATATATATGCATGTGTATATGTATGTATTGGTATACATATAAATATGTACCCCTATATACATATATATGCATGCACACACATACATATGCATATATACATACATACATATACATATATGCTTATACATATACACATAAACATACAATTATATACATCTGTGTATGTCTGCCTCTCTTTCTAAATATAAACATTAGTGTATGTATGTACGTATGCATGTATGTGTGTATGTGTGTATATATGTATAGTCCTGGGCAGAGTCTTGTGCAACAATGAGTATTTCGTGCAGTCAGCATGGAGCTTTAAATATAGCATATGAAAAATATGTGCATATTGTATGGATATTTGAAAGGTAGAGGCACAAGAAAGGCACATTAGGAGGCTATTGCAATAATGCAGGCTTTGTGTGATTAGTATTTAGACTAGAGAATTAGAATGAAGAAGAGGGAGAAGTTAAAGAGAACAGAAAATAGAATCATCAGTATAGCTATAGAGAGAAAGAAATAAAAAGGGTTCAAATGCTGATATGATTTTGAAACTAAGGTAGTCTGAGATCATTGGTGGTATTGAAAAAAATTGAAAGCTACTAATAAAAATAATAATAGCTTACATATGGCACTTTAGGTTTATAAAATGCTTTAATTATATACGTAATTTGATCCTAATAGCAACCCTGTGATATAGATGTTATTATTATCCCTCTTAAAACCAGTAATGAAATAATGGTTAAGAGGTTACTTGACTTGAAGGGGAATATGTGGGAGGAAAGGAAGATGATTTCAGTTTTAATTATGTAGGTATGTATACATATATACTCATAAACCCACATATTATATATACATATATATATATTCATATCACATATACATATACAAACAAATGCATACATAAATTTTACCTGACTACACATATAATTAATCTTTAAATATTTGCATTGCATATATTATATGTGCATACATATATATATATATATCCTTTTGAATTATAAATTTTTTCCTTGAAATCAGAGATTTTGAGATATTAAGGTATGTGAACTGTGATTTAAAGGAAACTCTTACATGTCATGAATTTTCCTTGGCCAAATGAAATAAAAAGTCATTTTTCTCTAAAAGCTGATTTTTTATTGAGAGCTTAATGTATTATGCATACACACATGCATATATACATATATGTATGTATGCAACTCTTCAATGATAGTAGAAAAATGCATATGACAGATTTTCACATTAAAAATACTGCCTTTGAAGTCCTCAGTATTTAGCTGCATTCTTTTTAGTTAAGTTTCAGCTTCTTGTATTAAAAGGGTATAGAATACAAAAGGGTCTACATCACTTAGTAGAGACAGAATAGAAAACCAAAAGTATAATTTCTAGTTTGGTAAGTATTTAAAAGGAATAAATAAAGTGAACAAATTCTGCTGAAGGCACTTTGGTGCAAACACTGGTACTTAGCTTGTCAACATTTATTTTTCAAAAAAAAATTTGAGTACTTTTAATTAAATTTATTTTAAATTATTTTTATTTAAGTAAGTATATGTGAATGTGTGGAGTATATGCAGTGACTGAACACAGGAATTTCTGGCCAATTAATGAATTCAGTTAAAAAACGTATGACATGCTTACTTTTTTCAACACACTTTGGTTACATAATACCTGAGGAAAAAAATGAGAAAAAAACAACCTAGCCCTTGATCTCAAGCAAAATATATTGGATTAGAGAGGCTATTGTAAACATTTCACCAAAATGGGACATAAATTGTTCTGAAAAGAAAACAAAAAAAGGAGAGAAGTAAGACAAAGCTCTCTGAGAAAAATCCCAGAAGATGTAATCAAGAAAGGCTCCATGGTGGAGGTACTATCTAAAACTGGCCTTGTAAAACAGATGGATTGTAAAACACGGACATGACAAATGAATAGTTTCTAGATAAATTTAAATTTTAACCTCTGGAAATGCAAGGACAGACAGAGAAGGAAGAAATTTTTGAAAAACCAGGAGATAAGAATATGGGTGAAAAAATTTAAATAAAATGCTAGGAATGAGATTACAGCAATATATCATAAGAATCATACACCAATTGGGATTTATAGCAGAAATATAGCACTAATTCAATATTAAGAAAACAATAATTGACTCTATATATAACAAAGACAACAAAAATCATATGATTATATCATTAGGTACAGAAAAAGCTTTTGACAAAACAACAGCCATTCTTAATAAGAAATGCTAGAAATTATAGGAATAAATGAAACTTTTCTTAAAATGCTATGTAGTATCTATCTAAAACCATCAGCAAGCATTATTTGCAATGGAAACAAACTGAAAACCTTTCCAATAAGATCAAGAGTTAAACAAAGATGCCCATTATCACCATTATCATTCAGTATTGTATAAGAGATCCTGGCAATAGCGATAAGACAAAAGAAACTGATAGACTAAAAATAGGCAATAATGAAACAAAACTATCCCTTTTTGCAGATGATATGATGGTTTGCTAGAAGAACCACAGAGAATCAACTGAAAAAGTAGCCAATATAATTAACAGCTTTAACAAAATTGTGGAATATAAAATAAACCTACACAACTAATCAGCATTTCTACATACTGCGAATAAAACCAAGAAGGAAAAGAAATTTCACTTAAAATAATGGAGGCAATATAAAATATTTCAGAATCTACTTGCTAGGACACACATAGGGACTATATAAACACAATTACAGAACACTTTTCACACAAATAAAGACAAATCTAAACAATTAGAGAAATACTAAGGGCTTGCAGTTAGGCAAAGAACAAAGTATTAAAAATGATAATACTACCTAAAGTGATTTACTTATTCAGTGACATGCCAAATCACATGCCAAAAAATCATATCCTAGAACTAGAGAAGATAGTCAAAAAAATCATCTGGAGGAAACAAACAGGCCAAGAATATCAAGGAAATAAAAAATAAAAGTGAAGGAGGGTGGCTTAGTAGTATCAGATCTCAAAATATAATACACACCAGTAATAAACAAAATAAGCTGATAATGGTTAAGCAACAGAGTAGTTGATCAATGGAATAGATTAGTTAAACAATTTCCAGAGATAAATGAGCATAGTAACTTAGTGTTCCCTAAACCCAAATATTCAACCTAATGAGGTATGAACTCACCATCTTACCAAAAAAAACAAACAAAAAAACTGAGAAAATTAGAAAGCAATCTTGTAGAAATTAGACATAGTTCAACATCTCATATTGTATACCAAAATAAGTTCAAAATGAGTATATGATTTACACATAGAGGGTTGGTTGGTTGCTGTCCTTCATTCTCGAAGAGGACAAAAATGACATCACTGTAATAAAGTCAAGTTTCAGTGTGTCTGATTGTGGCTGACCAGACCAATATGAGCTCAAAATGCTCTACCACACACTGGGCACAGATTGTCCATGTGAATATTTGGAGTGGATACTCCAAATTTGCACTTCCTACATTTCCTTTCTACTATTTCAATTCTGCTTTGTTTTAGAGCACAGCACCCTTTCTGATGTGGGCATGCCATACTAAGTGGTCCTGTGTCAGTGTATCCAGTGTTGCACAATCAAATCTAAATTTCTTCAGAGAGACCTTGAAAGTATCTTTGTATCACTTCTAACCACCAGGTGATGGGCTTCCCTATGCGAGTTCTTATTAAAATAAGCTTTTGACAAGAATGCATTTTGCATTCAAATGTGACCAGCCCATCAGAGTTGAGCTTTCTGAAGCATAGCATGACTTAGACATAGAGAGCAATATCATAAATGTCAAAGCAAAATGGGAAAAATGTACATTTAGATAAGAGGTAGACAGAATCACAGGTAGTAAAATTGATAATTTTTATTAAATTAAATTAATATTTGCTGTACAAAGAAAGCTAATGAAAACAAAATTAGAAGGAAAGCAAGAATTACTAAAATCTCACCCCTGTTTCTTACAATTTACAGTAGAACTTTGGTTTATGAGTAACCTGGTTTATGTTTATGCTTCAGTGGAGGAGGAAAAATTTTTCACAAAATTTGTCTTGCACAATGAACAAAAATTTGCAGGATGATGCTCAAGTAGGGCAATATTTTTTTGGTTTTGTTTGTTGTTGTTGTTGTTGTTGTTGCTGTTGTTGTTGTTGTTGTTGAACCCATACAAGACTACATGCCATCTTGGGGAGGAAGAAGGGAAGAGGGGAAAAAATTTAAAATTTATGGAACTGATAGTTGAAAACTGAAAAGAAATGACTTAATTTTAAAAAGTCAAAAACAAATGTTGTTAGATTCCTTGTTAGAAACGAAAGTAAAGAAAAAAAATCAGTGAATCAAGACATGAAAGTGAGTCTGAAAAATGAAAAATAAGTGGAAGCAGTAATGTTAGTCTTACTTTTAGTGAAAGAAGCATAATAGAGAACACTTCCCATGTTGAAATCCCTGATATTCTTATAGAAGGAGATTCTCCTTCCAAGCAATAACCTTGCTTCCTCCTCCTCCCTCTTGTCTCCCTCACACCAGTCACTACTCTTCTCAAAGGTAAAGTTCAGGTTAACTTATTTTATTTTCAGTTTATATTGTGTACTAATCATTACTATTGTATTTCAGGCACATCAGGGACAAAACACTTAAAATTATAAATAATTATTTTGTATGAATACTTTGGGGGATGTGATATTGATCATTCAATTTTACATTATTTCCCATGACAAAATTCACTTTGCAACATCAACAAACTACATGATGAATGCAATCTCAGAATAAATTAAATTTGTAAACCAATGGTCCATTGTATATGATTTTGGTAAAATTATATCACCTCTACATCTCAGTATACCCACCAGCAAAACATGATCAAGGAACAAAACAGACATTATGATCTTCTTCAATGTCTATTTACTTATTTTTAGTTTTCAACATTCATTTCCACAAAATTTTAAGTTTCAAATTTTCTCCCCATCTCTTCCCCACACCCCATAATGCCTTGCATTCTGATTACCCCTTTCCTCAATATGTCCTCCCTTCTTCCCTTATCCCCATCTTCTCTCTTTTCTTGTAGGGTAAGTTTGATTTCTATACCCCATTACCTGTATTTCTTTTTTCCCAGTTGTATGCAAAAACAATTCTCAACATTCATTCCTAAAACTTTGAGTTCCAACTTCTTTTCCTTCCTCTCCACCCATCCCCACTGAGAAGGCCAGCAATTCAATATAGGCTATATATGTGCAGTTTTGCAAAAGACTTCCATAACAGTCACATTGTGTAAGACTATATTTCTCTCCATCCTATCCTGTTACCCATTTATTCTATTCTCTCTTTTGACCTTATCCCTCCTCAAAAGCATTTACTTCTAATTACATCCTCCTTCCATTTGCACTCCTTGCTATCATTCTCCCCCACCCCACTTGCACCCTTCTCTCCTACTTTCCAGTGGTGGAAGATAAATTTTCTTACCAAATTGAGTGAATATGTTATCCTCTCCTTAAGCCAAATGTGAAGAGAGTAAGCTTCAGATTCCCTTTCACCTCCTCCCTTTTCTTCTCCATTGAAAAAGCTTTTTCTTGCCTCTTTTAGGAGAGATAATTTGTCCCTTTTCCATTTTTCCCTTTCTCCTCCCAATATATTCCTCTCTCACCCCTTAATTTTATTTTTTAGGTATCATCTCTTCTTAATTAACTAACCCAGTGCTCTCTCTCTCTCTCTCTCTGTATATATATATATATATATATATATGTGTGTGTGTGTGTGTGTGTGTGTGTGTGTGTGTGTGTGTGTGTCTGTATAATCCCTCCAACTACTTAATTACTGAGAAAAATCTCAAGAGTTACAAATACTATCTTTCTATGTAGGAATGTAAAAAGTCGAACTTTAGAAAGTCCCTTATGATTTCTCTTTCCTGTTTACCTTTTCATGTTTCTCTAGATTTGTGTGTTTCAAAGTCAAATTTTCTATTCAGTTCTGGTCTTTCCCTCGAGAATGCTTGAAAGTCCTCTATTTCCTTGAATGACCATTTTTTTTCCCCACAAATATTAAACTCAGTTTTGCTGGGTAGGTGATTCTTGGGTTTAATCTTAGTTGCTTTCATTTCTCAAATATCATATTCCAAGCCCATCAATTCCTTAATGTAGAAGCTGCTAGATCTTGTGTTATCCTCATTGTATTTTCACAATACTCAAATTGTTTCTTTCTAAATGCTTGCAATATTTTCTCCTTGACCCAGGAACTCTGGAATTTGGCTATAATATTCCTAGTATTTTCTCTTTTTGGATCTCTTTCAGGAGGTGATTGATGGATTCTTTCAATATTTATTTTGCCCTCTGGTTCTAGAATGTTAGGCTAGTTTTCCTTGATAATTTCATGAAAGATGACGTCTAGGCTCTTTTCTGATCATAACTTTCAGGTAATCCCATAATTTTTAAATTGTCTCTTCTGAATCTATTTTCCAGGTCAGTTGTTTTTCCTGTGAAATACATCATGTTATCTTCAATTTTTTTTTTAATTCTTTTGGTTTTGTTTTGTAATTTCTTGGTTTCTCATAAAGTCATTAGCTTTCATAGGCTCCATTATAATTTTTAAAGAACTGTTTTCTTCAGTGAGCTTTTGAACCTCCTTTTCAATTTGGTTAATTCTGCTTTTTAAAGCATTCTTCTCTTCACTGGCTTTTTGGACCTATTTTGTCAGTTGAGTTAGCCTATTTTTAAGGGTTTTACTTTCTTCAGCATTTTTTTGGGTCTCCTTCAGCAAGCTGTTGTCTTGCTTTTCATGATTTTCTAGCATCACTCTCATTACTCTTTCCAATTTTTCTTCTACATCTATTACTTGATTTTCAAAATCCTTTTTGAGTTCTTCCATGGCTTGAGACTGTTGCATATTTATTTTGGAGATTGGGTAAGCCTTGACTTCCTCTGATGTTATGCATTGTTCTTCCTCATCTGAAAGGTGGAAAGAAAATTCCTCTTTCCCAAGAAAGTAACCTTCTGTAGTCTTATTTTTTTTCCCTTTTTTGGGGGACATTTTCCCAGTCAGTTACTAGAGTTTTATGTCCTTTGTCAGGACCTGTAAGTTCACAGTTCCTCCAAGGTGGCACAGTCAAGGTGGTCCTGGCCTGCACACTTGTCTGAGAACAACCAAAAATTTTTCTGCCCCGAATCTGTGAGTAAAATTTCCCTTCCACAGGCACCTCCAGCTCCACCACACCAGTGCTCCACCCCCTCAGTCCAGGGCCTGTTTCAGGGCTGAGTTCCATATCAGCTCCTCAATTCCCCCAGGGGCTTTAGGTGGAGGGCTCCAAAAATGTATGCTGCTGCTACAGTTGCTCCTCCTGGAGGAGCCATACCAGGTTCCCTTCTCACTCAGATGCATAGACTTTCTCACTGAACTTTGAAAGTGTCTGTGGCATTTGTGGGTTGAGAATTCTGAGAACTACTTCTACAGGTGGATTCCTTAAGCCTGTTCTGTGTCCTGTCCATACAGTGCCTAGCAGCCATGGCTGGGCTACACTCTTCTCTGCATCCAGTTCAATAGACCTTTTCTGTCCACCTTCCAGGCTGTCTTAGGCTGGAAATCTCTTTCACTCTGTTGTTTTGTGGCTTCTGCTGCTCTAGAATTTGTTTAGATTCATTTTTCACAGGTAGTTTTTGAGGTATGTGGGGGGAGCTTCTATAGATCTGTCTTTCTACTCTACCACCTTGACTCACACCCCACCAACAGTATTACCTTTAAAGCCCTTTCAACTGTGAAATTCAGTTGTTTTGATTCTAAACTTCTTCCATTTTGGCCAGAAGATAGATTTTATGATGGAAATAGTGTTAATAGTGGTTAGAAAGATGGTTAAAGCCAAATTATGGAATGACACAAATTCCAGGGAAAAGAAGGAATGTTAATTTTATTCCACCGACAATAAGGAAACACAAGTAAATTTTGCTTTGTTTTATTTTAGCTAAGTAATGACATGATCCTTCTAGCACTTTGAGTACATTATTTTGATGATTATTTGGTGATATGAAGGGTTATTTGGAAAGAGGAAATATAATTCATTCAAGATAATCATAATAGTTCAAGTATGCACTGTTGAAGACTTGAACTAGGGTGATGATGATATGAATTATGAGATGAGTGTAAAGACAAAAGTTTTAGTAATAATAATAATAGTTTCCATTTCTATAAATGTTTGGATAGTACTTTACATTTCATCTCATTCATGACAACAACCTCATGAGGTTAATACTGTTATTATCCCCACATCTTTTGTGAATGGGGAAATAAGTTGAAAAAGGTAAGTGACTTCCCAAGGGTCACACAATTAGTCTGGCTTTTGAGACAGAATTTGAATTCATGTCTATCTGACTTCAAACACATTGTACTAACCAACTACTTAAAATCTGAGAACTATTTGTATTGCAAAGGGGAAAGAATCAATAACATCTCTGAGGTTTAAAGCCAGAATGATGCCATCATAGCATTCTAATCTTCATAAATATGAAAAAATGGGAGGAAGGGCAAGATTATGAGAAGCAAAATTCAATTTGTGAAATAATGAATCTCAGATATTGGAGAAATATCTAGGTAGAACTATCCAGTAAGAAGTTGGAATTACAGGGAGATGTATTACCTTGAAAGTCTCAGCACCTGGCATAATACTTTACCTATGTTAAATGCTGAAAAAAATTGTCATGACCTAAGAACAAAAAATAGGTATCTACCATATGCCAGGAACTTTGATAAGCATTAGGGATACAAAACAAGGTCTATGACAAAGCCTGATCTCAAGGAATCTATAGTCTAATGAGAGAAAGATTATGCAAAATAATTAAATGTAAGCAAGTTATATACAGCATAAATTAGAGATAATCAGCAGAGGGAAGGCACTAGAATTAAGAGAGAGTATGAAAGGCTACTTGTAGAAGATGGTATTTTGACCAGTATTTGAAGGAAATCAAGAAATACAGATAAGAAAAGACAACATTCTAGGCATGAGAGATAGTGAAAATTCCAAGAGTCAGGAAATGAATTATTTTTTGAGAATTGGCAAGGAGACCAGTGTGACTGGATTGTAAGATTACATGAAGTGGGGAGAGTATAAGATGTGAGAGAGGGGAAAGATAGTGCAGGTAGGTTTTAAAGAGGCATGCAACAGACTTAATATTTGATAATGGATGTGATAAGGAGACACCAGAATTATTTAAGTGTGAAATATGGGAGGTGAGATGGTCAGATCTGTACGTTAGGAAGGTAACTTTGACCTGAACAGGGAACAGACAAACGTGGAGTGAAACTGATGACAGAGAGACCAATTAGACTTTCTGTAATAGACAGGTTATGTGATGAGGAGCTAGAGTTGTGACACTGTCAATGGAGAGTAGAGGAAGTGAGACACTGCAGTTGTAAAACTGACAGACCTTGGCAACAGATTAGCTATGGAAAGGGGATGAGAATGAGGGATAGAAGACATCACCTAAGTTATAAATCTTGGTGACTAGGAGGATAGTAGAACCCTCAACAGTAATAGAGAAGTTAGGAAGAGGAGAGGAGAAGGAAAATGACTTCAGGTTTGGACATGTTGAGTTTAAGATATATTTGTTTGAATTGAATCAAATTTTGTACCTATTTAAATAAAGTAAAATTAAAAGGCCCTAGAATTGGATGAAATTAACAAGAGAGAAAGTATAGAGAGGAAAGAAAAGAAAAACATGGAAAGAGAGGACAGAAGTAAATGTATATAGCATGTCAACTTATAAAAATGCATCTATTGAGTACTTCATATGTACAGACACTGTATAAAGTTCTGGGAATTACATGTAAGTCAAAAGAAAAAACAGCTATTATACCCATGAAACCTACAGTCTAAGGGGAAAAGCAAAATATAAAAAGAAGTTTAACAGAAGATGGAAGCAGAATCATCTGCACAGGACATAATGAAGAAAGAAGTGAAGAAAGTCAGAAGAAGAACCAGAAAAAGAGTGAAGGACTAAATATAACTGCCTTAGTATCTTTCTTAAAATGGAGAAATTGGAAAAGCTGACCTCGTCAATGGAAGGGACAACAGAAAAAGAATTTGAATCTCACAACATAAGAATATAATGAGGAATCATGATGAAGCATTTTTCTAGGGTGAGAAGCCTGCTTAGACAGGATGAATAAATTGTGGAAAATAAATGAGTGGAGTTGAGAAAGGAGTAGCATATGCGTATGTACATGCACAGTTTTAAATTCTTGTGTATAGATAAGTATGATATGCATAGGCATGGGCAGCTAGATAGAACAGTGGATAGAGTTCTGGGCTTGGAGTCAGGGAGGCTATTGATCCTAGGACATTCTAGGGTAGCGAGGTAGGATAGAGGAGAGAGTGCTGGAGTCAGGAAGACTTATTTTCCTGAATTCAAATGTCAACTCTGTCACTTACTAGCTGAGTTTAAGCTGTTTGGACAGGCATAAGCCTGTTTGCCTCAGTTTCCTCATCTGTAACTTGAGTTGGAGAAGAAAATGACAAACCACTCCAGTATCTCTGCCAAGAAAATCCAAATAAGATCATGAAGAGTTGCACAGGACTGAAAAACAGCCGAGCAACAATATCTATGATATGTATATGATATGTACATTCGTATAAGTATATGTTCATGCACTTTACTTATGTATATGCTTTGAATCATAGAATTAGAACTAGCAGACATCTTCGAGATCCTTTAGTCCATCTCAGAATTTACAAATTCAATTCAAATAATTTTTGGGGTTCAAATTTGTGTAAATTATTATGCAGGCTGCCACAGGTACAAAACCAAAAATCAAACAGTTTTCCATAAAACATATCACAGTCTTCTAACATCTAGAGAAATGAAACTACTTGCCCAAGGCCACATAACTATTTACAGTCAAAGCTAGGATTTTAATCCAGGTTTTCAGATTCCAGATCCAGAAAAACCAATTCTATTAAATGACTGAGAACCAATTTTTTAGAAAATCTGTTTTAAAAAACAAAAACAATACAACAGAAAAATCATACTAAAATGACTTTATGTATGTACCTTATTTTTAATTTGCCTTTTTCCTAGGTTAGAGAAGAACACATTATCTCTACAATGCAAAATAACACTAAAGAGTTTTCAAAATCTGCTTTTCAAAATTACAGTTAAGCAGTCAGTCCTCCAATTGTTTCTCCTTGATTGAAACCCATATCCAGCTCATCCATATGTTTTCTCATCCACTTACCAAACTATTTAAAAACTAAGTAAACCTGAATAAATATACATACATTACATATATGATACATAATATCATATATATTACATATATGATATAATACATCATATACATTGGGAGCTCACTAAGAAAAAAATATCCAGTGGGAGATGGATTCAGAGGAGATTCTCTGAAATATTTAAATTAATTCCAATACTATATGAAGTCTTTGGTAAAATAGGAAAAAGGAACATTCAAAATTCCTCTTATGACACCAATTTGGTGCTGATACCTAAACAAGGAAGCAAAAACGGTGAAAGAAAACTATAGATCAATTTCTCTAACGATTATTGATGCAAAGCTAATTCTTATGTTATCTCTCCTCAACAGATTTTCCAGATTAACTATTTTTTCCAATGAGATATTTCATATTTTATTCCATTTTTTTTAAATTTTGTTTGGTTGTTTCTTAACATTTTGTGGAAACATTGTGTTTGTATTTGTAAAGTGTTATTTTCTTTAATGAAGTTTTATATTTTCTTCTGTATTTGACCAATTCTACTTTCTAAGAGTTTTTTTTTTTTGATGAATTTTTGTACATCTTTTTTTTTTTTTCCATTTAGCCAATTTTGTTTGAGCGGATTTTTGTGCCTTTTTTTTTTTTTTTTTTTTTTTTTTTTTACCATTTGAGATATTCTGTTTTCTAAGGTGTTGTTTTCTTCAGTATTTTATGTCTCTTTTTCCAAGCTCTTTCTTGCACCACTTTATTTTCTTTTGCCCATTTTCCTTTGCCTGTCTTATTTTCTCTTTCTTGGTATAAGACCAATTCATCTTTTCTTTGAGGCTTTGCATTTTGCTGCATGTAACTTGATCTCATTTTGATCTTTTCTGCCACTATAATAACTTCCAATGATAGATTTTTGTAACTTTTCCTCATTTTCCCAACTTATTTCCTAACTTTTAACTTTATGTTAAAGTTGGATCCCGCTCTGAGATAGATGGAGCAGTGGCCCAAGCGGCAGTATTTTTATACTTCTCTGTTCAGAGCTAGTTCTAGAAGTTTACACGTTTCAGTTCTTTCAAGGTAGTATGTTCTTAAAAAGAAGTGTATTCAAATATCTCCTGGCCTATACTCTGATCTGTGAGTAACCACAAGTATTCTTTTCTGTCCTAAAGGACAGGACCCCTGCTAGTTCTCTTCTCCATCCTGAGATTATGACCCAGAACAATTTATGCATAATGCTACAGAGTCCTGCACTCACTGCCAGCAAAGGGTCTTTTGTAATGTTTTTCTGACCAGTTTTCAGACTTCCTTTTCATCTGTGGGCTGAGATTCTTAGAAACTGATGCCTTCTCCTCTGATCCAGTTGCCTTCAAGTCTTGCTGCTGGTTTGCTGGGGTGGGGCCTGTGCTGGCACTAAATCAGGCTATAGTAGAACGTATTCCGTGCTCCTCCCAGTGAGATAGACCTTTCTTGTCAACTTTCTATGTTGTCGTGAGTTGGAAAATTCTTTCACCCTGTCCTTTTATTGGTTCTGAGAGTTTGGAATTCATTTTGAAGTATTATACTAATGTTGTTCATAGGAAAATCTGGGATAGCTCAGGTGAGTCCCTTCCTTTACTTGGCCAACTTGGCTCTGCCCTCCACTTTGACTTTTTCTTGAAACAGAGTATAAGTGTATATTGCAAATATTTAAAGCTCTTCCAAAGAATATTGACAATTTCAAAGTGACTATCACTTTTTTTTCTGATCTAAAATATGCTGCTTTAGAAATACAGTGGAATTACAGAGATATGAGTCCTTGAAAAGTCTTTATGTTTCACGCTTTGCTTCTGCTATTTCACTTAATTTTTAAACAATTAACTTCCTTGATCTACATAATAGGATAGAACATGTAGTGTCTTTGCTAGGATTTGTCTCCTCATTAATCCTGACTCAAGAGAGAAGATGTACAACAGATATTTTTTTAATTAATGCACTTTGTTTTATAGGCCTTTGGGAGACAGCTATCTATTGCCAATCACTGTACTACAATTTTAGATTCAGTATTTCTATAGCTGTGGTTGTGGATAACCATAGAAAAAGATAGGTAGAGCATTCAAGCACAAAACATGTGAAAACAGTAAGAGCTACAAAATTATTTTGGGCCAAATATAAAATCATGTGCCAATTAATTAATTATATAATACACCATATGAAACTCAAAGTTGACCTGACTTAGAAGTAAATAGAAATTCAATTTATACAAGCTATTTATATAGAACTTTGCAGAGTTATTATAACATTGTTGCCTGCACAGTTTGAGTTTCAACTGGAGTTATGATTCATTCTACATCACATTTTCCTGAATGTATAGTAATATGAATTAGGGTTGAAGATATATTTTCAATCAATTTTATATATTAATTGATAGCACACAATTGAAAGAAACAATTTTTATTTGTTTCTGAATCTCAATTGATTAAATAAAATGTTTTTCTTATCATTTGAGCATAAATATTAACCCCATCATTAACTATACACAAATAGCATCCATTTAATACATTATATTGATAGTTAAATAAAGATACAATGCCTACAGATTTTGATAGAAGAGATTTCTTATATAAGCCTGAGGTCATTAAAGAAAACTCCCATCTGAAAGTGGGATGTATTTACTGTCCCAAAAAAGTTTAGAATCTCTAAATAACAAGTAGCAATTACACAAATATATGACATGTTATTTATAAATAACTTAAGTTGAATGATTGATTTTTGTTCTTGTTTTTGCCCTGGAGTCACAGGATACTTAGACTCAGTGCTAAAAGGGATTCATTGACAGCTTTGTTCCTTCCCCTCATTTTGAAAGTAATAAAACAAGCAAAGACAGTTGAAATGACTGTTCTAATGTTACATAGGAAATTATTGTAAAATCTAAGATTTGCCCTCAAGCTCTCTGGATCCTAACAGGCCAATTCTATTTTCTTTTGATTATATTGTGGTACCTATGCTAAAATAAACATTCCATCTATCTAAAAATCAACTATCACTAATTGATCCTACAAATATCAATTAAATCCTTTCTAGGTGCAAATCACTATACTAGGTTTCTGGTGTTGTAAAGACAAAATTTAAACAGCCCCTTCCCTTGAGTACCTTATACATTTCTGGAGAGTTGCAACATGAATTTAGATAAGTAAATAAAGGATATATGTAAGAATAAAGATGGAGAATCTGCCCTACAGGTGGAGAGAAGCCTGTAATTGTGTAGCTTAAAGGAAGGTAGAAGAGACATCTCTAGCTTCTTCTGTCCCCATCATTCTAAAAAAAATTTTTATTATTATATGGAGGGGAAACAAAAATTTAGCAAGCAGAGAGAGGAGGTGTTGGGTTGGAAGTACATCAAATTGCTACCTTAAATATTATCATTCTATGGGATATCATTAGGTTTGAATTACCTTTTAACCACTTTATCATTTTGGGGCACAGATGGACCCCAAGTTCTATATCCAAGGCTTGACCTCTTTCCCAGCTAGTACAAGTTCTGCAATGAACACATATAGTAGCAAAGAAATCCATTTGTCCAAATCATACAAAACAGAAATGAGAGGAAGTGTACATGAGAAAATATATGCCCAATAATATAGTGAAGGAGTTCTAACATTGGGAGTGAGGTAACTTGGTTCAACTAAGATAGAAAGTCTTGTATTTCACTCAAGGGGAAACCCACCAAAGTGTCTAAAGTACCAAACTGGGAATAGGTACACAATGAAGGTTATCCGGTCTTCTCATGTTGTCCAGATGATTTTCTTTCAGCAATTTGAAGGGGTTGACCTCTTCCATCTTCTTGCTTGAAGCTGCAAACTGGTTTTATACTAAACTTGAAGGAGCTTGAAGAAGACTCTTGCTTGAAGATTGTCAAAGAGAACTCCCTCTTAAGAGTCCCCAAATAGGGAACTAGTTGAAAACTGAAGCTCTCTCCATTTCTGAAGTTCATCCCACTTCTCATGCAAGGCAGGGCCTTGACTTCAAAAAATCGAGTCCCATACTAATGGGCTCTAGGACAGAGGATACATATATGAAGTGTGTGTGTGTGTGTGTGTGTGTGTGTGTGTGTATGTGTGTGAGAAAGAGAGACAGAGAAAGAGAGAGACAGAAAGCGAGAGACAGAGACAGAGAGAGACAAGGAGACAGCAAGACAGAGAGTTGGAGAGACAGGCACAGAGACACACACAGAGAGATACAGAGAGAGAGAGAGAGAGAGAGAGAGAGAGAGAGAGAGAGAGAGAGAGAGAGAGAGAGAGAGAGAGAGAGAGAAACTGTGATAAACAGATTCAGAGACACACATTCACAGAACATAAGATTTCTTTTAAAAGACTAGCCAAGATAACAGATTAAGAAGAAACCATATAACCCAGTTTCCTCAACAGGTTACCTGTCCCCAACCCCCTCCCCCCAAAAATTCCAGAAGACTCACAAATTAAATAATGATAGGAAATCTAAAGGAGAAATCACCATGGGTCATTTTTCCGGCACAAGACCATACATTGCAATGACAGACAAGTGAATGTGTCAAGAACTGAGAAAGAATAGTTGTCAAGATAGTGAAACCAGATTATGGGAGCTACAATACTACTGTGCTAATTTCAGAGAGGACATCCTGGACTCAGTAGAGAGCAAAGAACAGGGCTGAGAGCTCCTTTTCTAATGCAAAATGCATGACATGAGACACAGTGTCTTGTCTCAGCAGCCATGGCATTGTTGGCCTTTTAATTCAACTGAGAAGAATTCAGTACCAGACCTCTGGATCAAAAGTGTGTCAATCTACCCCAAGGGAGGTAATCTCAAAGCCAGGTGGTTAGAACTGAACAGGGCCGCTATAAGACAAGAAAATCCATGGCCATACAAAAATATAACAATACTACCCCTAAAGTTCATAGTGTATTTTTAAGACAAAATCTTAGTCCAGGAAGTGAGGCTAGGAGAACAAATAAACAAACAAACAAAAATATATAATGGACAGTTGTTATGTCAGAGATGCATAAGACATACAAGCAGGAGAATGACTTCAAAGTACCTAGAAATGAAGTTGAATCAAGGAATAGGCAGTGTTTGGGTGCCCTTTAGGCATATTTCTAAATTACTCTCCAGATTGGGTGAGTCAATTCTCAACTCCACCAAGATTGCATTTCAGTCACAATGTTCTCACATCCTCTCCGACATTTATCATTTTTCTTTTTTTTGTCATATTAACCAATAATCTGATTGATATGAAATAATTTGCATTTTTGCCATCAAAAGTGATTTGAAGCACTTCTTTACATGCTTCTAGATATATTTGATTTCTTCATCTGAAAACTGAATGCTCATATTCTTTGCTCATTTATCAACTGGGGAATAGCTTCTCATGAATTTGACTCAGTTGTCTATATTTTTGAGAAATAATGCCTTTATCAGAGACATTGGCTGTATAGATAGTTTCCCAGCTTTCTTCTTTCCTTCTAAACTTGGTCACATTGGTTTTATCTGTACAAAAGCTTCTTAATTTAATATGATCCAAACAATTTATTCTATATTTCGTAATCTTCTCTTTCTCTTGTTTACTTGTCAATTCTTCCCCTCTCCATAGATTTGACAGCTACACTATTCCTTGCACTTTTAATTCCTTCGTTGTCTATATTACCTTTTAATATAAGATGTAATTTCTTTATCTCTTTTAATTAGGTCTGTTTTTGCTTTTACTTTGTCTAAGATAAGAATTGCTACCCCTCTTATTTTTTTTTTTAATTCAGCTGAAGCATAATAGATTCTGCTAAAGCCTTTACCTTTATTCTGTGTATGTCTCTCTGCTTCAAGTGTGTTTTTTGTAGGCAGTATATTATAGGATTCTGGTTTTTGATTCACCTCACTATTCATTTCTGTTTCATGGGAGAGTTCATCCCATTGACATTCACCATTATGACTATTACCTGTGTATCTCACTCCATCCTATTCTTCCTTTTGTTTGTCCTCTCTTTTCACCCTTTCCTACTTCAGCAGTGTTTTGCTTCTGTCTATGCCCTACCCTGATCTACTCTCCCTTTGGTTAGTCCCTGCCTCCTTTACTTAAACTCTTCCCCTCCTACTCCCCTATTGGATAGGATAGATTACAATATCTGAATAACTGTGTATATTATTCCCTCTTTGAGCCAATATTGATTAGAGCAAAGCTCAGGTAATGCCCACTTTTTCATCCTCCCATCTTCCCAACTATTGTAATAGATCTTTTGGTCCTCGTCATGTGAGATGATTTATCTCATTCTACCTCTCCTTCCTTCTGCATTCACTTTATTCCTCTTTCTCATGCCTTAATTTTTTGTGTGTCATTTCCCCAAATTCCCCTTATAGCCATCCACATTTCTTCCATCTGTACTATTAGTTACACAGTTTTTAAGAATTTATAGGTAACGACTTCTAGTGTAGAGATGGATGTAAAAAGTTTAGCTTTATTGAATCCTTTATGTTTTCTCTTCCCCTTTTACTTGTTTATGCTTTTTTTGGTTCTTTATATTAGGGGTCAAAATTTAGTTTAGTTCTGCTCTTCTCCTTACTAAAGTTTGAAATCCTTCTATTTCATTTAATGATCATTTTTTCCTGGATATGTTATGCTTAATTTTGCCTATTAAGTGATTTTTGTTTGTAATTCTACTTCTTTTGCCTCTGTAACATCAGGTTCCATGACCTCCAATCCTTCAATGTTGCAGCTGCCAAGTCCTGCATATTCCTGATATTGAAGTGTATCTTTCTGGCAACTTATAGTAGTTTTCCTTGACCTGAGAGTTCTGAAATTTGTCTATAATATTCCTTAGTGTCTTTGTTTTGAGATATCATTCCTGAGGTGATCAGAGGACTTTTTCAGTATCTATTTGTCCCTGGTTCCAGGACATCCGTACAGTTTTCCATGATAATTTCTTGATAGAAGCTGTCCAGATCGTCCTTTGGATCATGGCTGTCAGGTAATCCAATGATTCTGACATTGTCTCTCTCTCTCTCTCTCTCCGATCTATTTTCCAAGTCAGTTGTTTTTCTTTCTTTCTTTTTTTAAATTATTTTTTAATGTTTAACAATCACTGCCATACAATTGAGATTTTATCCCCCCCACACCTTCCCCCTACTACCCCCCTCCCTCCCCACAACTGCATACAATTCTGTATAGGTTCTACATATACTTTCCTATTGAAGACATTTTCACTATAGTCATGCTATGTAGTCAGACTAAAATAAATGGAAGAAATCATATAACAAATCAAAACATGATACACAAAGACACACACACACACATAAACATGATCTGCTACATTCTGTGAATGACTTCCATATTTCTTTCTCTGAGTGCGGAAAGCATTTTGCTTTAAAAAACCACCATTGGGATTTTTTTTTTTAAAGAAGTTCTTGCATTATTACGAAATTTCAAGTCTACCAGAAAAAACTCTTGCACACTGTGGTCGTTGCTGTGCACAAAGTTGTCAGTTGTTTTTCAAAGAATGAATTTCATATTTTATTCTATTTTTAATTTTTTGAATTTATTTGATTGATTCTTGTTTTCTTGTAAAGTCATCAGCTTCCACTTGCCCAGTTATAACTTTTAAGGGGTTATTTTCCTCAATTTACTCTTGTACTTTTTTCCCATTTGGCTAATTGTACTCTTCAAGGAGTCATTTTCTTCAGTGGAATTTGTATCTCCTCTTCCATTTTGGCCAATTCTACTTTTTAAGCCATTATTTAAGCTGTTGTCTCTGTTTTTATTTTTTTTCATAATTCTCTTGGACTACCCTTATTTCTTTTCTCATTTTTTTTTCTGACTTTTAAAGCTCCTTTTTGTGCTCTTCCATGAGTTATTTCTAGGCTAGAGACCACTTGCCATTTTTCTTTGCAGTTTTGTTCAAAGATCTTTTGATATTGTTGTCCTCTTCTGAGTTTGTGTCTTAGTTTTCCCTGTCACCATAATAAATTTCTGTGTTCAGATTCTTTTGTTGTTGTTGTATTTGCTAATTAAAAAAAAAATTGGCCTTTGCCTCTTACTTTAAATTTGATCTCTGCTGCAAAAGTGGAATTGGAAGTCTTCAGCTTTTTATTCTAGTTCCTGGAGGCCCTGAGTGTTTACCTGGTGCTACACTGAGGGGGTGTGGTAGAGGTTGGCTGGTGCTGCTGGAGGCCATAGGCATCTGGCAGATTACCTGATGCTGAGCTAACGTCCTAGTGGTGGTGTCTTGTATGAACTGAGATCTGGTGGGGTGTTTCTGTGTTTCCCCATGGTTACATCAAATCACTTGGCAATATGACTTCTGGAGGCTGCACGCATGCCTGGAACTATATTGAAGCATAGGATGGTTCTTGGAGCTAGAGTCTGCCAGGTTCTCTGGCTATGCAAAGGCACATGGGGAGCCTGATGTTTGCATTTGTCTGCTCTACCCGAAGTGGGGCTCAGGATCTCCTGCTGATTTGCTGAGGTGAGGCTTACTACTAGCTTGATGGGAAGCTTCCCATCCTAGTGTGCCCTCCCCTTTCACCCAAGGGAGTTCAATCTTTCTTGCCAATCCTCTAAGTTTCTTGGGCAATAAGACTTTCATCTCATTTTTTTGCTTGTTCACTTATTCCAGGATTTTGGGGGGAGCTCTATTTTATGGTTATTTGGATGTGAGTATGGGAGAGTTACAGTAATTTCTTGCTTATTTCACCATCTTGGCTCTACCATTTTAATACTTTAAAAAATGCTGAACAAAATCATATATATGTGTGTGTGTACATATATACACATATACACACATATGTGTTTCTATATGTGTGTACATGTACATGTACATACATACATATATGGATATCTATACCTATATCTATCTATCTATCTATATACCTACACACATACATACAGTGGGACATCTTAATGTAACTTTTACAGAGCTAGGGAGCCTTAATTAAAGACAAACAAGAAAAAAAGTTTAAGACCTGAATTTTTTTTAAATGAAATTTGACAATAGGAAAATTTAGCAACAGGAACAGAAATAAAACAGAAATACCAAATATACATGGCACCATTGCAAAATTGGCCAAATCCTAAGACATTAATACCCAATAAATAAATGAAAAAATGCAAATTTAAGGATATCTCTTAATTAATAAAATGCAATCTAATTCATTTTTAACAAAGTGCCATTGAAAATAGGATTCACACTAAATGCAGATGAAAATGAATCAATAAGTCAAAAAATAAATCATGGAAACATAAACAATTCCATGAAATGTAATAACAATGAGACAATATCCCAATTTTTTGAATTGTCCTTAACAGAAATTTTATGTCTGTAAACATTTTAATCACCAAAAGGAAAAATGAGTTAATGATAGAATTAACCATACATTTAAAAATATAAAATAAATAAAAAATCATTAAAACAGAAATTGTGGAAGTAAAATAAGAAATAAACACATTAGAAGGGGAAAAAGAACTAAAATAAAATTAAGGATTATTAAAGATGCATACAAACATATACATGCATGTATACACTATTCAATTTAATTGTTAAAAATGATAAAAATTAAAAGTGTCAAAAAAGAAAAAATCACAAGTAAAAAATAAATTAATATTTTTGGAAAATTTCCCTCCTCACACAGAGAGAATAAAGTAAACAACTTAAGTGAAACAGATGAATATTTATGAAAAACAAAATACACAAATTATTGGAATAAAAAAACACACTTAAAGCATAAGGATAAATGTACTTTTCCTTAACAGAGTAAATATCTAAAAGAATTCACCAACATCATATACGGTGGGGATAAATAGAGTTCCTTCCAGAAAGATCAAGAGTAAACCAGGAATATCTATTTTCTTCACTACTCTTTAATGTAGTGAACACAATATTAGTTTAAGCACTACAACAAGAAAAAAGAAATTGATAGACTAAACATAGTCAAAGAAAAAGAAATAAAATTATCACTTTTGCAGATAATATCAATGTATATCTGAGTCAACTAAGATGAAGTTAAAGAATAAGTCAAGCAATGTATTAGAATACAGTATAACATAAATTAACATAAATCAGTAACATTTCTGCAATAAAACCTAATTACAATAGGAATGTTTTTCCCCTGAATTCTTTAAAATTTCACTTTGATGCAATTTTCGTCTATTGTTATCTACAGGATTTCTGTCATTGCAGCCCATGTTTTACTCATGTTTTCTTGCAAATAACATCTTTGATATGATTTGACCTTGATCATGATAGTTTCCCCACTCAACGGTACATTAGGATCCTTCTGGAATGCCCTGCAATAATATGTCCATGACTTTGCGGTCTTGCACATTGAAAAGAAGGTTAAGCAACACTTCCAATGTCATGATTTGGTAGCTTTCGTAGCAAATTCCCCTTCTTCTAAATTATGGGGACTATGAAGAAAACTTTTTTATTAATTAAAAAAACAGATCAAATATACAAATATATTACATTATCTTGTATATTCATAATAAAGATACTTCCACAATTTATTTTATTTTATTTTAAAAATCATTTGTTAAAAATGCATTATTGATTATTACAACTAGTTTCTGCCACTTGTATTTTAAATAGTAATTTCTATGCATAAAATTTATAATGACTTTTTGTTTCATTCCCACTAAATCCCCATCTAATCAATATCTTAGGTTTGCCTATTCGTTTGTATTTATTTTTCTTCTCATATGGTTGCAGTTAAGAAACAGTGTGGAATGGTGTTTTCAATCAAGAAGACATGAGTATAATCCAGCCTCTACCATGGATGGATTTTGTGCCTATGGGCTAAACAACAGAGCAGGTATCAATTTATATTTGCTAGATGGAGTTTTCTTATCTGGAGTTCCCTATACCAATGAATTCATAAAACCTGTATGAGAAATAAAAAAAAAAATTCTCAGTGTGTGTTGTTTGAATGGTTACACAATTTTCTTTTCATATTTCAAACTGGTCTTTCTAGATACCGGTACATCAGCACAAGTCAAACAAACTGTACGTTTTAGTGAGTCTGATGAAACCACAAATCATTTTCACAACAAAAAACAGGCAAATTGGGCAAAACTCAGATTTGTGTTGATACATTGCCCATATCTTATACTCAGTAATAATCATTTTCTTTACGTAGAATTGCCTTCTATAAAGAAATGAGAAAAATCAACGAAATTAGCCTTTAACTATCTGGTAACTTAAATTATGTAATATTGCTGCCTATTCATTTAATGAAATGCCCTACTTAAAATAGAAGATTGATCCCTAAGTCACTAACAACAAACGATAATGGAGATTGCCTGCAAATCCACTCAAATGTTAGAAGCTCTAGAACAATGAGGAAGAATAATTGCAGTTATTTTTAAAATGGCCATGGGCAAAATATGACCCATTTTAAAAGACAGATTAATGAATAAAGCAAAAAACACAGCATGACACTTATCTACTTTCCTTTATTTTTTTTTCCTCCTTAATGAAAGTCTTGACCTAAGTCTTCTGAGCTAATATTTTTCTCCCACTTTAAGGGGTAATGCTAAAGTGAAAAGATATATGCAATGCATTTATAAATACCATATGCAGAATGAATCAAATTTTAGTTACAATTTATAACTTTAATTTTTAAATTGTAATGTCTCCTTCAAAGCTAGAAAGTGGAAGACCAGAATTTCTCTTCTCTCCAGCTGTCACTCATCCCACACCTCACATAAGTATAGAACACAGAATAATTACCTCCTTTCCATTAAATAGGAATCATAAGATTTTATGACAATGACTTTTGATGTATGTGACACACAGAAAGATAGACATCTATGCATAAACATATATGTGTATGTATAGTATTTTGTACTATGTATTTTGTCACTGTTGTTCAGTCATTAAAGTTGTATTCAGCTCTTTTATTGGCTAAGATACTGGAGTGGTTTAACATTTCCTTCTCCAGCTCATTTGACAAATGAGGAAAGTGAGGTAAAGAGGGTTAAAAGACTTACCCAGGGTCACACAGCTAGTAGGTGTCTGAGACTGGATTTACACTTGATTCTTTCTGACTCTAGGCCCAGTAATCTATCCATTGCACTACTTAGCTGCCCCCAAATAATGACAGGGGCATCTTTGCATGTCCAAAAAGTTTATATACACATGCACGTACGGATATATGAATGTGTATATACATATATATTTGCATATAGGTATATGCAGACACATAAACACACACAGACATTTTGAACACTTTGTTTAAAACAGCCTTCACATAGTTTTAAAGTTTATTAGTCTAAAACTGCACTAAAAGTTTTGGAAGAATATCTGTCTTTCTATGCAATCTATCTGTCTAGATACTGCATATAGATTTTGATATAGATAATATAACTATAAATATAACTAGAAGAACATTAAGGATGTTAGAAACAAGACTAGAATGGGGCAAGGGTAAAGATTGCTGTGCTATTGGTAATTCCCCAGTATAGATTAATACCAAGGTCCAATTATGGCCAAACCAAAGGTTAAGTTCAGCTTGGTGAGATCATATAAACCCACTGTTCATGCAACTGATGACTAGTTCTTTTGCTTACAATTTCCCTTTCTGTTTGTTTGTTTTACTTATTATTTATTCTATTACCTTAAATGTATCCTCCCTTTACATGAAAGTACTCTAGAAAGAACCCTGGATAAAGGAGAGATCCTCCTCCATGCCTCCCCCATTGTCCATCTCCAATAACACTTACCATTTTCAATCTAATTCTCTTTCCAAGGCTTCAAATTGTTTTTATCTTTTGAGAGCTCATTAACTTCAAAATAGCAAAACAAAACAAAAGCCCAAAGTTAATAACTGAAATATTTGTTACTTTATCATTGACATTATGGAAATAAATTTCATTCTTTCAAAAATACTGCTTATTTCATTTTTGAAATATCAAAAACTAAGTTGTAAGAAATGTATAATACTGAAAAAAATCATTCTTCCACAAGAAGAAACAAATATGTATTTTGGAAAAGGGGGAAGTGATTGTAGGATTTACATGAGGAAACTATTTCTATTTAGTTTAAAATGATGTTTTTATGTGGATGCATTAGTTAAAATAAATGAATTAGGCATAAACAGTAATTTGAAATTGTTTATGCAAAACATTTCATATGTTCCTATTTCAGTAAATTAATGAATCTTATGAATGTTTGCATTTGCTCCACAGAAATCAGCCCCAGCTCATTCAGGGCCTCTCTTTCTCTATGATTTTGGTTCATATTCCCCCATAAGTTTTTAATAGAGCAGCCACACATTGCTCTTAATACCTTGCTCAAACTCTTCTAACATTTCATGAATTTCAGGACAGCTTTCATGCTGTCCATCTGTTGGTATTTCCTTTTGCACAAGATGAGATCACCCCCTTTTCTGGTCATATATATTCTGGATCATATCCTTTATACCAACTCCTATTATCACTGTTAATGACAATCTATAGCCTATTTATGCTAAACATGTATGTTAGCACAGCCCTTGAATAAAACTTAACTGTGTCTCTTTGGAGATTGTGATGTTCTATCATTTTTGGATGCCACCAGAATGTGTAGAGAACCTTGAAGGGTTTGAAAGAGCCCCTTATCAAGAGCTCCCCTCCAAGGGAGAACAATAGCTGACTTGAGAAATTAAGTGATGTATTGTTCTCAGGTGCATGTCTTTGAATTCAGGTGTTGAAGTTCCAGGAATAAAAGCCCCTGCTATACAGGATAATATTCTGAGAAAAGAGGCCCTGAGGCCTCCCTTGCTACTTATCACAATCTGTTCTGTTCTCATGCCTCAATCGCTACCCCCCTATGTTGTTGGTTTTTTTTTTTTTGTTTGTTTGTTTTTTTTTTACTATATAAGCACCCTGACCCCCTGATTTGTTGACTCAGTATGTCTAGAATAAACTCAGCTTGTTCAGACTGCTGTGTCCCACCTGTCTTTTCCTCCCACCTGTCTTTTCGTCCTCGCTTTGTGACTCCCACGTTGGGTGCCAGGTGCTGTGGCCAACACAATTGGGCAGGTCTGGGGAGGTTATGGGCTCATTATTTTTTAACCCAGTAATTTAGTTTATGACATTCTTTGATATGTCTGGACAATAATTCCTATATCACTTTCCAAATTATGTCATCTCCAACAGAAGCTTCTGTTTTCAAGTGATACAGTCATATTCTCCAATTTTATTTTTAATTTCATTTAATTTAAATTCATTTAATTTCATCCAGTGATCTAAACCTTCAGATCACTTCTCTAAATAATTGTGACGTGGTCCTTGTCTCTGGTCTTTCTACTTCCAATTTATTTGAAATTAGAGCATGAAAAGAATCATTCTACAGTTCTACTTCAATTGTGTTATACCCATCTCAAAATTTCTGATGGATCATATTCTATTTCACACCAAATTCCTAAACACGGAATTAAAAGCCCTATACCACAAGTACCTTTATGTCCTGCTTTCTGTCACTATTAATTTTTTCTCAGGTAGACTTCTATTTTCCCCCTCTGATTTCCATGAACCCCATTGACCTCTATGCCTTTTTATAAACCATCTAAAATGCATGGATCTTTTTTCCATTACCCTACCCCACCCTCTGAAGAAACTTTCACTAACTTAAAGCAGTCCAGATCTGTGATTTTATCAGCATGGAACACTTTCTTCACTAATGGACATTAGCAATATTTCTGTAACCTTTAGTGTGAGGTACATAGGGAAGTATTTACATGTAAATTGTATGCACATGATCACACAGCAAATTTGTACTAAAGACAAGACTAAAATGCAGGTTTTGTGACTACATGGCCTGCATTCTAGTCTCTACACCACTCTGGCTATTTCCCCAGTTATAGTCTTCCCTATCTCGAAACACCATAATAACATTTTGATGACTAACTCTATGGGTTTCTATATACCTGGCAATATATCTTAGTCTATACATTACACTGTAGGAGACTCAAAGGAAGTGATCCAGGTCAATACTCTTCATCCAGCAAGTGAATATTTGATGAGGAAGAGGATGATTGGGATAGCTGGACATGCAAGATTAATGGCTTGTGATTATAATGACCATATTAATTGTTATAGTATTTGAAAGTCAATCAATAGACAAATTTAGAACCTAGTATCCTAGAGGCAAAAGATGTTTTTCTTAAATTTTAAAATTTGATCAATCCATTAACTTCAAAGAAAAAATATCAGATACCAAATATTAGCATAAGTCCTGAAAGTTTTCTATTGATCACACAAGGGAATTTGCGCCATAAACTTTGCTAACCAAAATTAAATTCTGTCAGATTCAAATTTTATGTTAATAACCAACAGATGTTTCTCAGCTCTCTGCAACAAAAAATAGTAATTTATGGCCTGTATTTTGGGGTTATGAATTAATTACAAGCAGTGGAAGTTTTGTACATAATACTACAGTATGGTATCCAGTAAAGACACAATGACCTCCTTCAATTCAGTACCACACATGACAGTTTTTACAGAAAGCATGACTTTTTTTGAGATTAGGATCTCCATTCAATCACAAACCATATACTCTACAAATGTCCAACAGAGAGTTAGAAATTATTGTTTGTCATGAATGTATTCATGAAATGAATGGAAATAGGCTAATCAGGGTAAGCGCTTATGAGAGATGTAAAAGTGCTTCACTATGAAGTTGGAAGTTGTATTTGTAACAATATGCCCCAATCATGTACTTAATGGAATAATTTTCAAATTACCTAACCACTGAATCTGAAGGAAAAAAAATAGCCATAAATATTATAATGAAAAATTATTTCAAATTATTTCAAAAATTATTTCAAATTATTCCAAAATTATTTCAAACCTAGTTTGCCTTTATTCCAGAAGTGAATTCACTGAAATGCAAAAGGAAACTATATAATTCTTTTTTTAATCAATATTTATTTGAATCTCAGAAACAGATGTTGCATATATTCATATTCAAAAAGATTTTTATTTTACCTTAACTGGTTTGTTGATTTAATCATCTGATGTGTACGTGTATATGTATGTGTATGCATGTGTATCTGTGCATGTTCTCATAAGCTTATCATATATCTGCTGACTAGAAGATCTTTTCTTGTTGATCAGATTTAATGACCTTTTCTCAGTAATCATCCTCCATGACTTCTGTTCACTTAGAAATATTTTCATTCTCTCTCTCTTCCTGGGTACTCTCTCCTTTCCAGGCCTTTTTTACAGAGCTCTACCCTTCTCTTCCTACCTTTCTGACCATTCCTTCTTGGTCTCCTCTGCTGGATCTCCATCTGCGTCATAGCCCATAACTGTGGGTGTCCCCCACCAATCTGTCTTGCGTCTCCTTCTTGTGTCCCCTTCACTTTTCCCTATACATAATTTTACTTGGTGATCTAATGAATTCCCTTGAGTTCAACTATCATTTATATGCAGATGATTTCTAGATACAGAGATGGAGGCAATGATATATGTATACATAGATACATACACACACACGTATATATATATGTATGCATACATATATATCCATGGGTACATGCATGATACATGTATGTGTATATACATACATATTTATTTTATCCAGTCCACTCTTTTGAATTCCAGACTAGCATCTTTTGTTCTTTTTTTACAATTAAAATTGGTTATCCTGCAGAACTCATTATCTTTTCCATAAACTTTTCCTATTTTCCTAATAGTAATATTAATTTTAAAGGTAACTCTTTCATCCTAGTTACAGGAGCTCTCAAAAGGCTCTCATAATATAAGTCTCATCCTAAGCCTTTCACTCAAACTTGTCACACATATACCTTTCCTTTTACTTGGACTATTTCAATATTACACACACATATACATCCACACACCCACACATGCCAACACTATCTTTTATTGCTAAATGATGATGATATTTCTAAAGGGCATCTTTTACCATCACACAAATGCACACACACACACACACACACACACACACACATACACATACACACACACAGTTTCTTGCTCTCAAAACTACAGTGACTTCTTATTACCTCCAAGATCAAATATAAAATCCCTTCATAGTCTGGACACTCCCTATCTTCCCAGTCTTTTTATACTTTTCTGCCCTTCACATAGTATGTGATCCAAGTAGGTTTGTCAATTTACTGTTCCTCAAAAACGACATTCCATCTTCCTTCTCTTCTCCTTTTCCCTGGCTGTCCTCTGTGCCTGTGATGTTTTCCTTCCTTGTTTCTGTCTTGCTTCAAGACTCACTTCAAATCCTAATTCCCGCAGGATTCTTTTCCCAGCTTCCCCACTAACCTCCCTACTGCTAGGTGTTTTTTCCCCTTTGAGACTAACTTTAATTTACACTGAATGTATCATATAAGCATTTACATATTGTCTCCCTCGTTTGAACATGAGCTCCTCTGCAACAGGCACCACGTCTGCCTTTCTTTGTATCTTCAGTGCTCAGCACAGTGTCAAACAAGGAGTAAACGCTTAAGAAAGGCTTGTTGATTGCTTGTTGGAGTATTCTTATCTTAGTGTAGTCCCACAATGTTCTATTTATTGTTACTTTGATATTTATCAAAATGATTCATTTACTTTTACAAGAGAAAATATATTTGTGATATATAATATTATCCTGATGTCCATTCTATCCTTCAAATTCAAGGCGTCCTTTTCATTGTTATATTCAGATTATGAGTCCCAACAGAGATATAAATATACATGGGTAGACAGATAAATGGATAGATGGATAGTAGATAGATAGATAGACAGATAGATAGATAGATAGATAGATAGATAGATAGATAGATAGATAGATAGAGCAATTTTTAAGCCTTTCATGTGAGCCAGGAACTCTGCTAAGTAATGGGGATACAAATATAAATACACAGGGGGAAAAAGTTCCCTAACATAGGAACAGAGTACAGACTAAATAGTAACATGTATGTGATATTATAGATGGGATTCTTGTTCAGGCAGATGACTTTTGAGGTGCTTATAATCAGAGATTCCATAAAGCTAGCCTTTAGAATTTGGTTGTTTATGTAAGATGCAATTAATTTAATTTTGACCTCCACTGTTCTGGGCCCAAATGAATTAAATAAGTATTTTGGCAAAAAGCATGAGAGAGCAGAAGGGTGGAGTCAAGATGCTGGAGTAACAGCACACATTTTCTAAAGAGCTGCCCTCAAAACCAGAAAATACCTGTAAAAATGGCTCTAAACAAATTCTGGAGCTGCAGAACCCAAAGAATGACAGAGTGAAGCAAATCTCCAGCCCAAGACAGTCTGGAAGGTTACCAGGAAGTGTTTATCACACCACTCAGGGGGCAAGGTAGCCCAGTGTGGCCCATACCAGCACAGACATGAACTGAACAGGTCTCGGGGAGACCAAATCTCTCCCACCAGTGGCAGTTCCCAGATTTCAGGACCCTAAAACATCAAGAACAAATTGTAAGATAAGTGGAAAAATCCTGTATGAACAGTGTGGGAGAGTGGAGTGGCCCAGTCAAAGCCCCAGGGTAGCAGAGGGGGAAGGGGACAGAGGAACAGAGGAACCTGCAGCAGCCACAGTAGCAGCAAGGGCAGAGAGAGTGACTGTTTCTCGAGCTCCCACGTTTTGTGGGAGAATTCAGTTGCTGGAAGCACACCACTCATCACACTAGAAGCAGTGGCAAAGACCTCAAAAATCAAGCAATGACTAGGGAAATGAGAAAAAACTGAAAAAAGAATCAGACTATAGAATCCTACTCTGGTAACAAGGAAGATCAAAACATGCAAACAGAAGACAACAAAGTCAAAGCTCCTCCATCTGAAACCTCCAAAAAAAAGATGAATTGGTCTCAGACCATGGACTTGTTCAAAAAGGATTTTGAAAATCAAGTAAGACATGTAGAGCAAAAATTTGGAAAAGAAATTAAAGTGATGCAAGAAAATTATGAAAAATGAGTCAACTGCTTGTTAAAGGAGATCAAAAAATGCTGAAGAAAATAACACTATAAAAATAGACTAATCCAAATGATAAGACATCCAAAAGGCCAATGAAGAGAAGAATGCCCTAAAAAGCAGAATTGGTCAGATAAAAAAGGTGTTCCAATAGCTCAGTGAAGAAAATAATTTCTTAAAGATTAGAATGGATCAGACGGAAACTAATGACTTTATAAAAAATCAAGAAATTATAAAACAAACCCAAAGGAATGAAAAAATAGAAGATAATGTGAAATATCTGACTTGAGAAACAACTCATCTGGAAAATAGATCCAAGAGACACAATTTAAAAATTATGAGACTAACTGAAAGGCATGATCAATAAAAGAGCCCTGACTTTATCTTTCAAGGAAATAGGAAAACTGCCATGATATTTTAAAACCCAAGAGTAAAATAAATATTGACAGAATCCACCAATTGCCTCCTAAAAGAGGCCACCAAAGGAAAACTCCTAGGAGTACTGTAGCAAAATTCCAGAGCTCCCAAGTCAAGGAGAAAATATTACAGACAGTCAGAAAGAAACAGTTTAAGTATTGTAGTATTGTAGAAGTACAATAAGGATAACATCAGATGTAGCAGCTTCTACGTTAAGGAATCAAAAGGGCTTGAAATATGATTTTCCAGAAGACAAAGGAACTAGGATTAAAATCAATAATCACTTCCCCAGCAAAACTGAGTATAATACTTCAGGGGAGAAAATGGTCATTCAGTGAAATAGAGGACTTTAAAGTGCTCTTGATGAAAAGACGAGAGCTGAATAGAAAATTTGACTTCCAAACACAAGAATAAAGAGAAACATGAAATGTAAGCAGGAAAGAGAAATCATTTCTTACTTAAACTTACTAAATTTGGACTGTTTACATTCTTACATGGAAAGATAATATTTATAACTCTTGAAACTTTTCTTAGTATTAGGGTAGTTGGAGGAATTATATCCATATAGACAAAGGGCACAGGGTGAGTTGAATAAGAAGGGATAATATGTAAAAAATAAAATTAAGGGATATGAGAGGAATATATTGAGAGGAGAAAGGGAAAAATAGAATGGAACAAATTTTCTCCCACTTAAAAGAGACAAGAAAAAGCTTTTTCAATGGAGGAGAAGAGAGGGGAAGTGAGAGGGAAAAAGTGAACCTTACTCTCAACACATTTACCTTAAGGAGGGAATAACATGCATACTTAATTTGCTATGAAACTCTGTCTTACAATACAGGAAAGTAGGGGAGAAGGGGATAAAGAAGAGTGGGGAGATGATAGAAGGAAGGACAAATGGGAGGAGGGCTTAATTCGAAGTTAATACTTTTGAGAAGGGATAAGGCCAAAAGAGAGAATAGAAAAAAATGAGGCACAGGATAAGATGGAGGGAAATATAGTTAATCTTCCACAACATGACTTTTATGTAAGTCTTTTGCATAACTACATATGTATAACACACAACAACTTGTTTGCCTTCTCCGTGGGGATAGGTGGGGAGGGAGGAAGGGAGAGAAGTTGCAAGTTTTAAAAACGAATGTTAAAAATTGTTTTTACATGCAACTGGGAAATAAGATATACAGGCAATAGGGTATAGAAATCCATATTGTCCTCCAAAATAAGGAGGATGAAGATAAAAGAAGGGAAGGTTGTGATAGAAGGGAGGGCAGATTGGGGAAAGGAGTAATCAGAATGCACTCTCTCTTGGAATGGGCAGAGGGGAGAGATGGGGAGAAAATTTGGAACTTAAAATCTTTTGGAAATGAATGCTGAAAACTAAAACTAAATAATTTAGAAATAAAAAAAAATGAATGCCAGAATAATCTTCACCGTTGTCCTTTTCTGCCTAATATGACTTGTCAAATAGAGATGGGTTAATGATCCATTGTGTGTATGTGTGTATGCAAGTGTGTATTTATGTGTGTGTGTGAAATGCAATATATCCACAAATGTTTGTTAAGTATCCATATACTTCATATTGCTAGGTGAATACTGGGAGGAATTAGAAGCCCAAGGCACCGTATTTGTCTTCAATAAATTAAAAATTGAGTATGAAATGTATCACAGAAGCAGGAAAAATTCAATATGAAACCACAAGAGAGATCAGATAAAATTCCATTTTAATCTAATAAATATTTATTAAGCAACTCTATGTAGTAAAGTTAATGCTAGGGACTGGAGGTATAAAAGCAAACACCCTCAAAATATGAGTTTCTACACCTAAGGAACTTACATTATACTAAGGAAATAATAATCCTTTAAATCACAGCATCACACAATCATAAATTTAGATATGTAGCTCTATCTTGTCCAACCTTCTTATTTTATAGATGAAAAAACTTTGCTCCAGATATATTTGTTGAAGAAATGGTTTGTTAGCTAAATGGGGTGGTCAAGCAAAATCCAAATTTATTTCTCACAGGAAGCAAACTATAGTGCATAAAGAGCCTATCTTAGAATCAGGAAAATCTGTCTCTGGTGGGGATAGTATCTGTGTAATTATGGACATATCACTTCAACTTTCTATAGGCACTATAAGATGGCAGGTTAATTCAGGCATTCATAAGTTATGACAGCTGCAATACATTGTACCTGAACTGATATATCCATTTGTAAATGTAATTCTGTAACCTAGCCCAAAGCAAGGACAATGAATCAAATTAAATCCTCTTAGATTTCAAAATATAGGCAATAGCATTTCCACTTTTAACTGTGGAATGTATGTTATATCCTTGAATGTAGATGCTGTGAATACATTTTGCCTTATGACACATTGAAATCAGTATGAAGTAACTTTGATTCAGTAGATGGCATATCTGGTTCAGTTGAAGATATTGCTGGTTCAAGAGGTGATGCATTTAGCTCAGCAGATGATATATCTCCCTCTGTAGTCAATGTATCTGAATTAGTAGGTAATATATCTGACCCAGTGGGTGACATATCTAATTCAACAGTTGACATGCTTAATTCATTCTCGGATATATCTTGTTCAGTAGGTAATCAATATTTTTAGTTGGTGATTTATTTTATTTCCTGATATATTCTATCATATTTCACTTGGATCACATCTGCATTTCCTGATGATGATACATTGTCTCTTGCATTTATCTCAGGAAACTAAACGAAACAAAAACCTGTTTAATTGTTTCTGGGAATATTACTTCTTCCTCCTCTATTTTGTCTTCTCCACCCAAAAAAGGAAAGGCAATTTTTTTCCTATTTATTTTTAATAGACAAATATGCACATCTTCCTATGATATCTCCTTCATTATTTAACTCCTTGTTTTAAAACCTCCAATAGTTGTTCATTGCCTATAGGGTAAAGTTCCAACTTATTCTTTCATTAAAGGCCATTGATAATGTTCATTTACTTTTATTTTGTGCTACTTCCTACTGCATTTTATATGAGTGCTACTTTCTACTACATTTTACATGAACTCCAAATTCAAGGCCAAATGATTCACACCATGCTTCATTTCGACTGTGATTTCTTTTATAATACCTCCCCGCACCCCCCTCCCCAGATTGCCTGGAATATCTCTGCTTCTCTGCTTATATAAATATTCACTGCTTATCTAAAATTGTTCTAGGATCCACCCAAATCCTTTGTCCTTTATGAAGTCTCCTTTATTCCTCCAATCTCATAATGATCAAAATGATTTTTAGTTTTTACTTATGATATGTAGGCAGGAACTTTTCAATTTTTTTTTTTTAAATTTTAGCAATTCCTTCATAGCCCAACAAGACATCAAGCATTATGCCAAAGGCAGAGGTGCCTTGATTCTGTCACTTTATTTCAACATTTTATTCTTTTAAGTAACAGTGATAAAATGGAAAGCAGGGATTACTGAACTGTATGTCATAGAATGCAAATCCATTTAGTTTGCCTGGAACTAGACCAGCCTTCGCAATTTTGTAATTCAAATGAATCTTTCAAGATACTACATTGACTCTATATAAGTAAGTCATTCAAGCTGATGAGGAAATTCATTTTACTTTTTTGGCAACTGTAGGTTTTTTCATTCTTTGAAAACAAAACCAGGACTCAGAGCTGGTTTATCTTTTTTTAAAGTTACCCTGATGGCATTTAGTTACCCGTTTTCATAGTGCCACTTACAATTCAGGAAAAATAAGCAAAGATAGAAGGAAGTAAGTTAACAAATATACTTTGATTTATTCATTATCATCTGATTTCTTTGCACTACTCAATTGTTCTGTTCTTAAAGATGATCATATAATAATATTTTTGTTCCAACCATTGCTAGATATGATTATAATAATTGTGAGTCTTATCTGTGTGGAATTCATTACATGGTGGGACTATTTTAAACGTCACCTAAGTATATCTAATTGTTCAAATACAATATGCAAAATGCTTCATTTTTAGAGGACTCATCTTTTAAGTCAGAACATTCCATGCAATCAGAGATCAACTTTATAGTAAGACCCTAAAATTGCTAAGTGAAGTATATTGGAGTACTTGAAAAAAAAATTATCTAAATCATTAATATGTTGTCAGTTCTCATCTGAGTATTATGATGATAAGAATTATATACAGGACTAATGCTGTAACATGAACTTTCATACAATTGAAATCATATAACCTTGTGATTATAGAGGTATTAATTTCTAAAATCTCAGGGGTCAAAGGTGATTAGTAGATGAATTGATTAAAGTGGAAATGTGTCATCTTGGGGTAGAGTGAGACTCTTTTGAAGCTTGAAGTTTTAATTATTGCTGAAAAAATATATGGTTTTTTTCCTGGTAGGCATATTCATCTATGAAGAATAATGACAATTATTATCTCAGTACATCAAATATCTGTAATTTTCTTTAAATTATTTCAATTATTTGTATGCATGTTAAATATTTATTTTGTCCTATTCACAATGCTGATATAAAGACAAAAATGAAGTAGGTCTTACCTTCAAGCCATTTACCTTCTAAGGAACAGAAACAGCAGTATACTGATAAGTTGTTGTTCAGTCTTTTCATTCATGTCTGACTCTTTATGACTCTATTGGGCTTTTCATGGTAAAGATACTGGAGTGGTTTGCTATTTCCTTCTCCAGCTCATTTTGTAGATAAGAAACAAGGTCAAGTGAATTGCCCAGGGTCATATATCTAGTAAGTGTCTGAGGACAGATTTGAATTCAGAATGAGTCTTCCTGTGTCTAGGCCTGACATTTCTATCCTCTGTGCCACCTAGCAGACAGTTACACGGATAGGTAAATCCAAAATGTATATGAAAGTACTTAGAATTTAATTTCTATGACGATGTGGGCAATGATTTTTTTTTTCTATTTCTGCAAGTCCATCCCTTTCTCTTTATTCAAGCAGTGTACACATTAGTTCAGCACTTCCACTTAAACTCCAGGATCTCCCTATTGCCACCAAAAAATAAAAATGAGGTTTTCCATTTAGTTCGTAAAGTCCTTTGTACATTGGTCCTATTTTATGTTTCAGATGCATTGCACATTACTCCCTTTTCTACAATCCAACCAAACTAGCCTTGTCTGTTACCCACATAGCACATTCCATATTCCGTTTCCATGTCTTTGGATTGACCGTCTCCACTCCTGAAATGCACTTTCTCTTTACATTTGTCTCAGAGAGGTTCTCTTCCTTGAAGACTTAGCTAAAGCATCTCCTTCTTCATGAAGCCTTTCTTGGTTCTCCTACCTTCTAGTTCCTCTTTTCATATTATCTTGTAATTGATTCCTTTGTATTTACATTCTTTGTATTTATTATGTATTCTTGTTGTTGTTCAGTCATTTCAGTCCTGTTCAATTTTTTGTGAGCCCATTTGAGGTTTTCACTGCAAGAAATGATTTGCCATTCCCTTCTCCAGTTCATTTTATAGATCATGAAACTGAGAAAAACAGGGTTAAGTGACTCACTCAGTGTCACACAGATAATAAAGGCCTGATGCTGGATTTGAACTCAGGTCATCCCAGCCTCAGGCCCAGTATTCTATCCTCTGAGTCACCTATTATGTATATACTACGTTTTATATGTATATGTTGTTATATATATATATATATATATATATATATATATATATGTCCTATATATATGCACATATGTCTTTATATATGTATGTATATATATATATGTATATGTATCTTTTATATGTATGTGTTCTCTTTCTACTCACATTTAAGGTCCTTGAGAATAAGGAATGCTTCATTTTCTCTCTGTATTTGCATCCCTAGGATACAGTACAATGTTTGACACGTAGTAGGCTCTTAGTAGATGTTTCCTTTGGTTATTATTACAGGTGCATTTAAATGCTTTTTTATGGGAAAATGAAGCAGCATATCCTACACATTTTTCCTAATATATTTTGTGCAAAATTATAGAATGTGCTCTCACAGACATGTAAAATAGAATTGCCCATAGGCTTTGAGCTCAGGTGAAATTTGGCTAAGACTAAAAAGAATTTTGCTCTGGGAAAGGAAGAATTTTAATAAAAATGTAAATGATGACCTAGCCCATTACTAAATTTCTTCAGGCTGGTGTTCAAACTGCCACTGAGCACATCACCACTGGGCCATATGCCAGAAGAGGCAAGGCAAAGGAGCATTTTTAATCAGTTTACTCTTCTGAAGGCTCAAGAAGTTGATTGAACTTATCTGTTTTAAATCTCTATATTATTTGTCTAGGAGGCAACTATACAAACATCACTATGTTTGAGTCCAGAGAGAATCCATTCATTTACTCACAGTAAAAGCACAAACATTCCTGCACAAAAAGAGTATACTTGCTGCAAGATTCAAATTCAACGTCTTTGAAAACTGAAAATGAATTTGAATGCAAAATGGATTAATAAGTTATTTAATAATTATGTCTTCTTTCTTTAGTTAACTAAAAAAAAGCATGATTAATGAGTCCTCCTCTTTTAATAACTGAATTTTATAAGGTACCTAGAGATATTTTTCCTTCCTTCCTTCCTTTTCTTCCTTCCTTTCTTTTTCTTTTTCTTTCTTTCTTTTTCTTTCTTTCTTTTTCTTTCTTTCTTTCTTTCTTTCTTTCTTTCTTTCTTTCTTTCTTTCTTTCTTTCTTTCTTTCTTTCTTTCTTTCTTCCTTCCTTCCTTCCTTCCTTCCTTCCTTCCTTCCTTTCTTTCTTTCTTTCTTTTTTCCTTTCTTTCTTTCTTTCTTTCTTCTTTCTTTCTTTCTTTCTTTCTTTCTTTCTTTCCTTCCTTCCTTCCTTCCTTCCTTCCTTCCTTCCTTCCTTCCTTCCTTCCTTCCTTCCTTCTTTCTTTCTTTCTTTCTTTCTTTCTTTCTTTCTTTCTTTCTTTCTTTCTTTCTTTCTTTCTTCCTTCCTTCCTTCCTTTTTCTTTCTTTCTTTCTTTCTTTCTCTCTTTCTTTCTTTCTTTTTTTTCTTTCTTTTTCTTCCTATTTTTTACCAAATGATGGTTTTTCAATTAGATATTTAGAAAGTTAAAACTTAAGTTTTTTTTTTTCTAAAAATATGATAAAATCTTGACCTCTTGGTCCTGGAGAAATGTTGGATTGATTAGCCCCAAATTCTGGTTGAGTTAAAATTAAAGATCAGAGTAAATGTGCTTATCGTTATTGAAATCATAGAAACTTAAGTATTCACATGTTATTTTGTTTCTGTTTTGTGTGCTAAGAAGAATTTTTTTAATGAACAGGATAGAAATAATAGTGTTTAGAAGAGAATCAAGAGAAGAGGGGAGGCAGATAGTAAGAGAATACTATACTTATTGATTTCAAGCAGCTAAGTAAAGATGAACTACTATCTAGTATATAAAATAAATGTCAAAGAGGATTGCTAAGCTCCTATTTGTCACCTTGAAAAAACTGTGCAGAAGAGGAAAGATGCTGCAGAGGCTTGGAGAAGGGCACACATTTAGCCATCCAAAAAAATGTTTTCCAAATATTGGACAGCAAGCTTGACTTTGACACGTTGCAACATCCAAGAACAACTTTCAACAAAAATCATTTGGTGAATATCTAGAAATGGAATCAGTGATCACTAAATAAGGCCATGCTAAACTAATTTCTTCTTTGAAAAGGTAACAAGACCATTGCTACTACTGCTACTGCTGCTACTACTACTACTACTACTACTACCAGCACTACTACTACTACTACTACTACTAACATCTAGCATTTACACAGAGCTTTAAGGTTTGCAAATAATTTTAAATATGTTATCCCATGTTACCTTTACAACAATGCTATGTTATAGGTGCTATTATAGTCCTTATTTTATACTTGAGGAATCTGTGGTTGAGACAACACAGACTTGCGTAGGACCACACAATCTGCTTTGGCTTTTTCATGTTGGTCTTCATGTTTCCAGTTTCAGCACTCTTTATGTACCATACCAGCTAGCTATTTAGGGCAGGACAATGTGGTAGATGTGCTTTATTCAGTACATTAACAAATTGTAAACGAATCATAAATTATTGACTACACTTGATTTGATAAGATCTTTCATGCTATTCCTATTGAAAAAAATTGATTCAAAATTAGTTGAGGAACTAGGCCCATTAATGATCTGAACGCAATTTGGCAATGTACATCTAGTGGAGAGTCTCAGAGATATGTATTTGACCACATGCTATTGAAAATAAAGTTATAAATAGCATCATTATAAAACAAAAATCAATACTAGTGTATGGAGTGTTAACATGGTCTCTGCAATGACTGTATTAACCTGTTAGAGTTACAGAACAAGTTAGCCAATCAGAAAGACTTCTGTGCCAAAAACTGTTTGACATACCAGTGATACCTTTGCAAAATGAACTGTAGTTGAACTTGGAGATGCCTGCAGAGACCAGACCAGCTTTGAATGACTCAAAACTGGACTGAACAGCAGCTGCAGACTCAGTAGTTTCCAAATACCTTACTCCCTGGCTTATTATATCTACAGATATCTTTTCCATTAACTCCCCTGTTCCCCAACTGTAATGGTAAAGGAATTTGAAGATCTTCCTTGACTTTTATCCCTTTATTGGTGGGAGGAGCTTGACAAAAGGGTGGAGCATGAAGAGATAGAGTAAGGCAGAGCTGGGAGAGACAGAGGTAGAACTGAAGCAGAGCAGCTAGAGTGAGTGAGAGAAGGTACAATTTTACCTAGTATAGCTTATTTGTGGGGAGGCCTAAGGGAGGATAACTTGAGGATGGTAGTGCTCCCTTTATTGATAACGTGTACAATCTTTGTTGTTACCATGGTGGAACTGGATTTCTGGTATCTGAATAAATATCTTGGTTTGATCTTTGAGGAAGAGAGTTTATATTTTGCACATTTATCCTGGAAATACAAAGGCGCTGCTGTGGATAGATATCCACAGGTGTTACACCACCTGAAAGCCTTTACAAACTATGGTATCTCACCCTTTTCCCACTCCCCTTTGAGTCAGTGAGAATACTCTCCCCCTCTGCTCCTTTGCAGAGCCTTCTCTTTCTTGGAAACTTCTTTTTCTCAGACAATAAATGCTTTTAATTGGTGTAACAGACCCTGTTTACTTTCAGGGTCTTTTATAGGGTTGGGGGTCTTTTGTTAACAGGAGTTGTTAATTAGATAAAAATTCTTAAAATGATCTGGGAGTCCTGGCAGATTGCTGATTAAAAGTCAATGGTGTGGTATGGAAGACTCAAAAACATTAATGCAGTCTTATGCTACACAGAGTAACCAAGACTAGGATGGTGGTGAACAAATGTCACTCTGTCCTTTTCAGACCAAAGCTGAAGTCTTATGTTGAATTCTGGGTACTGCATTTTTGGGCTAACACTGCAAAAGAGGAGAGTACCCAAAGGAGGACAATCAGGATGGTGGGGGATTTTGAGATCATATTCTGTAAAGATAAAATAAAATAATTAGGGACATTTAAATTGGAGAAGTTTTGTGTGACCTGAAAAATCTTCTTTAATTTTGTGAAAAGCTTTCATTTGGCAGAACAATTGTCGGCTGGGACCTCTTAGATTCATGAGCAATGGCATGGAAGTGGCAATGAAAATTAATTCCTTCTGATTTAGGGCACGATAATACTTGGGAACACAGAATGGGCTATGTTGGAAGGTAGCGGGTACCTCGTGTGTGAGCCTGCATGCACACACACACACACACACACATACACACAAAGTCAGTGAAATGATAAGCACACATTAATACTTTATTGCAGACACTCTGGAATGACCACATATTAACTGCATTGTAGAGGTAATACTTATTCAGATAACACTGCAGAGGAGCGACAGATTGGATAAGAAAACAAACCTCATAATCTTTTGCTTATAGGGAACAAAGTTTAACAGAAGTGTCATAAAGAGAATAAAAAAGAAGTGGTCCTGTAAAAAAAATAAGTTACTATGTATCAGCTAAGTACAGAAAAGGAGGATTTGCTATAATGCTGCTAGACAAAGCATTCACAATGACAACAACAAAAAGATATAATAAAGGAAATTACATTATACCAAAAGGCAATATAATGTCATCAAACAAATATCAACATGAAATTGAACTATGAGAAGACAAAGACAATTGTAAAATAATGGCAGAATATTTCAATATCACTCTCTTGGTTTGGGATAAGTCTAGACTAGAGCTGATAGAATTATGGTAACTTCTAAGTGGAGCTACTAAGGAATACATGTATTTCTCATCACCATGTAAAACTTGTAAAACATCCATTTATAAGGCCAAAGAAATAGTTTAAACAAACGTAAAAAAGCTGAAAGTATAAGCACATCCTTTATAAATGATAACACAATAAAGACAATAATCAGTTCATGGAATACAAATAAAAAACAGAGCCAAAGGAAGACATGAAATACCGAATAATGAGTTCATCAAAGAAATATAACAAAAATAATTGTCTAAAAGAAAATGTAAAAGATGAAACAGCATACCAAAATTTCTGGGATGAGGCTAATATAATCTTTAGGGGGAAAATCATATGTTTATAAATGTAAATTAAAATAGAAAAAATTATTAATTAACTGAATATACATTTTAACAATTAAAAGCAAACAAGCAAAAGAGTGAAATAAGTACAAAAGAAGTAATATTTAAAATTAGATGAGAAATAGGCAAACTGAAAATACTGCAAAAATAATAAATGAAATAAAAATTTAGTTATTTAAAGAATACTTCAATTGATAAATTTAACTAGCTTGATTAAAAAGAAAATCACAGATATAAAAACACCAAATAGCAAGTAAAGTGAAATCATGATAAAACTAAAAGAAAATAAAAGCTTATCAGATTCTATTATGTTCAATTACATGCTAACAAAATTGAAAACACAAAAGAAATAAAGGAATGTATTTAAAATAAATAATATCCAAATTAACAGAAGGCCAAATAGAGAGTTTAAATAGTAAAATCTTAGAAAAAGAAATAGAATTTGCAAAGCAATTAACAGGAGGAAAAATGTTCAGTCCTGGTGGTTTAACAGGAGAATTTAAACAAATTTTAAACAACAATTTATAACAATACTACCTAAATTATTCTTAAAAATTGAGGGAAAGCCATGCTACTTAATTCTTTGTATGAGACAAATATAGTTTTATTAACTAAAGGAAGAATAAACCACAACCATGGGGAAAGAAACAAACTAAAGACTAATTAAAAAATGAATTTTAAGTAAAAATATAATTTATCCAATTAAACGTTCATCATAACCAAGTTGAACTTATATCAAAGATGTAAGGAAAACTCAATCTTAGGAAAGCAATCAACAAATTCTTTATATACAGCTCTTTGCTTTATCACAAAAATTCAGTGGGCTTGCTGTCAGTATTATTCTAATTTTTTCATATGTGGAAATTGAGTAGAAGAGAAATTAAGTGACTTACCCAGTAACTGTCATCATCAAACAACACGGAGGCCTTTGATCATTTACATTGGGTAAAGCTCAATCCCTCCTAGTTGAAGTTCCAACTGAAGAGTTTTGGAATGCCATGAGGCTCCTTTCACGTGGCAAAGCACCTGGTGCTGATTCTATTTCAGCTGAGATTTGCAAAGTAGGGAGTACACTGTTCATACAAAAGCTGACTAAATTTTCCAAGTTATATGGCAAGAGGAGGTTATCACACAGGACTTCAAGGATGCCTCCATTGTCCACTTCTATAAATGTAAAGAAAATAGATTTTCTTGTGACAATCACAGAGAGGTTTATCTCTTAGGCCTTGCTGGCAATACTTTTTCCAGTGTACTCTTTAATAAACTGATCCTTCACCGGTAAAATTGTCATCTATCTGAGAGCCAATGTGGCTTCAGAAAAGGTCAAGGAATAATTGATATGATGTTTGTTGCCCAACAACTCCAGAAGAAATGCCAGGAGCAGAACAGAGGTGTGTACACAATGTTCGTAGATCTGACCAAAGCCTTTGATATAGTCAATCACAAAGGCTTATGGAAAATTATGTCAAAATTTGGTTTCCTGGAAAAGTTCATCAGTAGTGTACATCAGTCTCATGATGGCATGCTTGCTCAGCTTCTGGACAATGCTCTTGTACTTTCCCAGTCACCAGTGGAGTGAAACAAAACTATAAGTTTGCTCACATGCTTTTTAGCATGATGCTTTCAGTCATGTTGTCAAAAACTTTCAATGTGGATGAACATGACATCAAAGTCAGCCACTGCACTGATGGAAAATTCTTCAACTTGAAAAGGCTACAAGTCAAGACCAAAGGGTAGGGAGTGTTGGCACACGATGTTCTGCTTGCAAATGATTGTGCCCTCAATGCATCCTCTGAAATTGAGATGAAACAAAGTATAGATAATTCTCTGCTGCTTATGGTAATTTTTGCCTGACAATTAACAGCAAAGAAAGCAGACTCTCAGCCATTCAGTACTGCACCATTCATACGTAGAACCATTGGTTACAACAAATGGAGAAGTTGTGAATGCTGTAGATAAGTTCATTTAATTTGGTAGTGTGCTTTGCAGGGATGTATGTATTGATAATGAAGCAGACACATACATTACCAGAGTTTAGTTCAGTGGTTGGGAGGTTCGGAAAGAAAGGATGAGAATGAAGGCACATTAGACTGACTACCAAACTGAAAGTTTAAAGAGACATCGTGCTGACTTCGTTGTTGTATATCTGTGAAACTCGAACAATAAACCAGCACCATGTGAGGAAACTGAATCACTTCCATTTGAATTGTCTTTGGAAGATTCTGAAGATTAGCTAGCAGGCAAAGATACCAGACACTGAGGTCCTTTCTCAAATTAAACTGCCAAGAATTCAATCTCTGCTTCACAGGGTGAAACTCCAATGAACTTGTGACATAATGCAACATGTAAATTTGCCACAAGACCTTTATGGAGAACATACACAGGGCAAGTGTTCACATGGCGATCAGAAGAAGTGATACAAAGACACCTTCAAGGTCTCCCTGAAGACTTTTGGAATTGATTGTGGGACATGAGAGAGACACTGGCACAGAACCTCCCAGCGTGGCATGTTCTCATTAAAGAAGGCACTGTGCTCTATGAGCAAAGCAGAATTGAAGTAGTTCAAAAGAAACATGAAATGTATCAATTTAGAGAATTCACCCCAAATGTGCACACAAAGTTTTTTTGCCTCTGGTACAGTATTCCAAATTCATATTGGTCTGATCAGCCTCAATTGGACACTCTAAAACTTGACTCTAGATGTCATTTTAACTATCTTCAAGAACAATGGACAGCAACTGAACATCTGAGGCAGGATTAAAACTCAGGTCTTCCTGACTCCCAGTCCTGAATGCTATCCACAACTGAGCTGCTAAAGGAGATTTATTAAAGGATATTCTCTTTAAAGCTATACAAGGTCTCAATGTATGAGAGTGTGATGCTGCAGTCCTCCAAATATACATCTAAATTGGAGTAGAGGGAAGACAACTCACAAAATGTTTCCTGAGCTTTCCCCTTTTCTGTAAGAGAAGTTTCATTTTTATTGTATGTCAAAGATTTTGTCTCCTTTTATCAGGTTTCCAGGATTAATAGTTGGTTTCAGATCTATATTTTGGGATCTGTAATACAATTAGTTATTCTAGAGGAATAAAAGTTTGGGTCTGCAATGTTGTCTGATTATTGGAGATTAGCAAATAATGTGGGAATGGAGGACATTATAAACAATACACAGGCAATAGGGAGTTCAAGGTGAAGGTTAACATTTTATGTAATTCTTATGAAAAGGGAAGAAGACTTTTTGGTCTGGTTTTCAAAAAGAACAAAGGGCAATTAATATTTACAGTCTATCTAAGAAGTATATGGTTACCAGACAATGATCTTTGGTTATGCTTTCAAGTGAGAAATCAAAGAAATCATAGATGACTATGGCTAACTGCTTCAGATTCTATATGTGAAATACTAATTTAGATTGCATGCAGGAAGAATAATAAACTTATTTTATTCAAAAGGCCTAAGAAGAAACTAAAGGCCTTATTATTTGTAAAAATCTATAAATTAACGCATTTATTTCTTAATATTAATAACAAATCTTTTATAATGGTTTAGGAATTATGAATTACTGTGCAATCATTTCATTTGATCTTCACAAGGGCACTGTGAATTAAGTATCAATATTATTTCCACTTCACAGATGAAGAAACAGGGTAGAGGAGGTTAAGCAACTTCCCTAGGGACACACAGCTAGTGTCTGAGGCAGAGTTCATGCCAGTGTGATTCTTATTCCAAGACCTAACTGTTGTCTCAAACAAATTTTAGCTCCTTTACATTCCTCAGAATGGGGACGAATAGGACTTGCAGTTACAAAATTCTAAGAAATTAAATCCAATCTTTATAAACATAATAAAATCACTTTGGAGAACTATAGAAATTAGACATTATAGGAAAGTATAATAGAAGTTAAAGCTTTTTAAATCCTATCACACAGTAACGAAAGAACCTCTCAGAGATTATAAATAACAAAATTGTCAATCTGAATTGGTAAAGAATGTTTTCACCCTGGGTTGTCTCAATGTCAATGAAATCTCATCTTGACAAAACATAAAAATTTTAAAATACCATTCTTAATAATTTATAGCATATAAGATAGTATATTCCCTCTTTGTGTGTGTGTCTCTCTCTCAATTTTAGAAAGATAAATTTAGATATATAAACTTTCTCCTAAGAGGCCAAGAAACATCATCTTGGTCTCCAAAATGGAAAGGAAATGAAAGCTAGTACAATGAAAAGAGGAATAGTTTTAGAATAAGAAGACCTTGGTTTAAATTCAAACTCTCTCTTTCTCTGTTTCTCTGTCTCTGTCTCTGTCTCTCTGTTTCTCTATCTCTTTCTTTCTCTCTCTTTCACACACACAAGCACATACATGCATGTGAGAGAGACAGACAGATAGAGAAAGAGAGAGAGAGAGAGAGAGAGAGAGAGAGAGAGAGAGAGAGAGAGAGAGAGATGAGAGAGAGAGAGAGAGAGAGAGAGAGAGAGAGAGAGAGAGAGAGAGAGAGAGAGAGAGAGAGAGACAGGCAGGCAGGCAGGCAGGCAGACAGACAGACAGAGAGACAGAGAGAGAGAGAGAGTCCAGAACTATAACTTCATTAATGGTAGGAACACAGGGTATGGAAACTCCCTTTATCAGAAGCAACCAGTCCATATCAACTATATGTAACTGATTTGCCATTATAGGAAAGTCAATACAAGTCATTCCTTAAATGGAGTTGCATTTTTCCTACATAGTCACTTTTGAGATCATTTGATCTTCTGGAACATGTTAAGAAATTGGTGTTTACCTATCCTATATAAAAAATGCAAACTCAATTTACTTTAAACATTCATTTAATTTTAAATATACCTATTAATAAAGGTCTCAGATTCCTCGCCTGTAAAATAATGGGATTGGATTAAAGTCATGCATCTATGATGCTGTACAATTAGAATTTAAACCCAGGTCTTCTTATTCTAAACATATTTCTTCTTTCACTGTACTGCTTGCCTTTAATTCCCTTTCCATTCTGGACACAATAATGATGTCTCGACCCCTTAGGATAAAGTTTAAAAGAAGTGTTAGTTTACATTTCTAAAAGTGATTTTTATTTTCCTAAGAAAAGATGAAATAGAGAAAGATATTCTACTAGATTTTTGACTATTACTTTAAAAAATAGTATTAATTCATTTTCATGTGGGACAGTGGAATCCTAAAGACTGAAGTCCAAATGTTCAAAAGAATCATAATTTTCCCTTAAGAAACAAGACCAGAGAGTTATGTTAAATTGACATCAATTTATTATCTTTGAGAATACAAAGATAATGTGACCCTGTTATAAGTATGAACTATTTAATGTCTTTAGAAAAAAATCATTTACAAGTATATAGAGTAATTCATATCTAACTATAAAAGCATTTGAACTCAGTAAGAAATCATACTTAGCATATCAGTTAAGTGTAAATTTACTAGAATCTGTTTGTTCTCCTGAGACTTTAAGTATCGCTCTCTTTCCCAAGTCACTAGTTTACAATGTTAAATTTCATTGAAAAGGCAGAATTCTCGGGGGGGGGGGGGGGGGCGAAGCCAAGATGGCGAAGTAGAAAGACGCACATACACATAGCTCCGAACCCACAAACCACAGAACGGCTAGAGGGTACCAACCCAGGGCAAATTCTGCACCCAGAGACCACAGAATATTGGAGCGAGGGAGATTTCTGTTCCGGAGAGACCTGCAAACCTCTCGGGGGGTTCCTTCGCGCCATGGACTGGGCGTCGGGGCGGGGAGCAGAGGGCAGCCCTGACGTGGCCACGACACCGTGAGGAAAAGATCCGAGAGGGCTATGGGGACAGGATCTCCAGTGGCCACGCGGGTCCCCCCACTCAAAGAGGGACCTGCAAACCTCTCACAAAAGAACCGTCGCACTGCAGACGCGGAGCCCAGCCCGGACCTGCGGCTGCCGCAGATCTGAGAGGCACAGATCTGAGAAGGCTCCAGAGACGGGATCTCCAGCAGCGGCACAAGCTCCCCAACCAACAGGTGATTGACGGCGGTAGGTAAGAGAGTCTCTTTTGCGGATTGAGAGGGGAGTGGGGTGCCCCCATGGCTCGGGCCCCCCCAGGAGATAGAAGCTGAGAGGCGGCTACAGACAGGGGCTCCCCAAACGAGTGGGAGCCTGGATCCATTGTGGAAGGTCTGTGCATAAACCCCCGGAGGGAACTGAGCCAGAGAGGCGGCCCTGCCCCTGACCACCTGAACTTAATTCTCACACTGAATAGCAGCCCTGCCCCCACCAAAAACCCTAAGGCGTGAAGCAGCATTTGAATCTCAGTCCCCAAACGCTGGCTGAGAGGGCCAGGAGGGGAGGTGGGTGTGAGGGGAACATTCAGAGGTCAGGTCACTGGTTGGGGAGAATGCCCAGAAAAGGCAAAAAAAATAAAACTATTGAAGGGTATTTTCTCGGAGAAAAGACACTTCCTCCCTTCCTTTCTGATGGGGAGGAACAATGCTTACCATCAGGCAAAGACACAGAAATCGAGGATTCTGTGTCCCAGCCCACCCAATGGGCTCGGGCCATGGAAGAGCTCAAGAGGAATTTTGAAAATCAAATTAGAGAGGTGGAGGAAAGACTGGGAAGGGAAATGAGAGGGATGAGGGAGAAGCATGAAAAGCAGATCAGCTCCCTGCTAAAGGAGAACCAAAAAAATCTTGAAGAAATTGGCACCTTGAGAACTAGCCTAACTCAGTTGGCAAGGGAGGTGCAAGGGGTCAATGAGGAGAAGAATGCTTTCAAAAGCAGAATTAACCAAATGGAAAAGGAGATTCAAAAGCTCACTGAAGAAAATAGATCTTTCAAAACTGGAATGGTACAGATGGAGGCTAAGGACTTTATGAGAAAGACAGATATCTCAGAACATACCACGCAGATTCGAAAAATGGAAGATGATGTGAAATATCTTATTGGAAAAACAACTGACCTGGAAAACAGAATCAGGAGAGACAATGTAAAAATTCTGGGACTACCTGAAAACCATGATCAAAAGAAGAGCCTAGACATCATCTTCCACAAAATTATCAAGGAAAACTGCCCTGAGATTCTAGAACCAGAAGGCAAAATAAATATTCAAGGAATCCACAGAACACCGCATGAAAGAGATCCAAAAAGAGAAACTCCTAGGAGCATTGTGGCCAAATTACAGAATTCCCAGGTGAAAGAGAAAATATTGCAAGCACCTGGAAAGAAACAATTCAAGTATTGTGGAAATACAATCAGGATAGCACAAAATCTGGCACCCTCTACATTAAGGGATAGAAGGGAATGGAATAGGATATTCCAGAAGTCAAAGGAACTAGGACTGAAGCCAAGAATCACCTACCCAGCAAAACTGAGTATAATACTTCAGGAGAAAAAATGGTCTTTCAATGAAATAGAGGACTTTCAAATTTTCCTGATGAAAAGACCAGAGCTGAAAAGAAAATCTGACTTTCTAACACAAGAATGAAGAGAACCATGAAAAGGTGAACAGCAAAGAGAAGTCATAAGGGACTTACTAAAGTTGAACTGTTTACATTCCTACATGGAAAGACAATATTTGTAACTCTTGAAACATTTCAGTATCTGGGTACTGGGTGGGAGTACACACACACACACATGCACACACGCACACATACATAGAGACAGAGTGCACAGAGTGAATTGAAGAGGATGGGATCATATATTAAAAAAAAAATGAAATCAAGCAGTGAGAGAGAAATATTGGGAGGAGAAAGGGAGAAGTTATATGGGGCAAATTATCTCTCATAAAAGAGGCAAGCAAAAGCCTTATTAGTGGTTGGATAAAGAGGGGAGGCAAGAGAAAAACATGAGGTCTACTCTCATCACATTCCACTAAAGGAAAGAATATAATGCACACTCATTTTGATAGGAAAACCTATCTCATAATACAGGAGAGTGGGGGACAGGGGCACAAGCAGGGTGGGGGGGAGGATAGAGGGGAGGGCATGGGGATGAGAATGCAATATGAGGTCGACACTCATGGGGAGGGAAAGGACCATAAGAAAATAGAAGTAATGGGGGACAGGATAGGATGGAGGGAAATATAGTTAGTCCTATACAACACAACTAGTATGGAAATCATTTGCAAAACTAAACAGATATGGCCTATATTGAATTGCCTGTCTTCCAAGGGGAAGGGGTGGAGAGGGAGGGAGCTAAAGAAGTTGGAACTCAAAGTGTTAGGACCAAATGTAATGTTCTTACCACTGGGTAACAAGAAATACAGATTAAGGGCTCAAGAAAGCTATCTGGCCCTACAGGACAAAAGAGAAGACGGAGACAAGGGCAGGGAGGGAGGATAGAGGAGAGAGCAGATAGGTCACAGGGGCAATTAGAAAGCTTGGGTCTGGGGGGGGGGATAAAAGGGGAGAAAATTTGTAACCCCAAATTGTGTGAAAATAAATTTTAAAAGTTAAATAAAATAAAAAAGAAGTCAACTCTCAGTAAGATGGGAAAAAAAATTGGAAAAAGAAAATCTGATGTATACTGTCATCAGTAATTTCTCATTCTTCACTTAAGACTAGTGACCTGATGGAATGTAAACTATTAAAAAGTTAGGTTTAGTTAATTATTTTCTGTTTATATCTTTCTATCACAATATCAGACACAACGAAGTCTCTTCTTCAATGTTTATTGATTAATTAATTGCTTAGCAATGCCTATATTTGCTCTCCACCTCTTGATTCCAAATCACATTTCCTGTTTCTACAATAAAACTTCTATCCTCTTCTCTCCAGTCAATCATATCCTGCTAATCAGATGCAATGCACAGTATTCAGGATAGTATTTCATTTCCTTGCAGGATCTGGAGATTCAGTTTTATGAATAAAAAAAAATCTAATGTGGTGAAATTCAGGATGCTGCAAAAGGAAATTTTTAGATAGGTAGACCTTTTATCATATCCCAAGTTTTTAACCCCCTCTTTGTTAAAGCCCATTATTCTCATTCTCTTACCTTGGCCTGTAGCACTGATGTCTTGGAAAAGTGAGTTTTTACTTTATCATGCCACGTATCAGGGCTCTATGGCACATCCTGTCCATCTTAATGAGGGTATATTTCCCCTCCCCCTTCCATATGGAAGAACATATAAACCATAAATTTGATTTTGCTTTCTAAGTTAAAAGTGAAAAGACAAATAAACTAATGTGAAATAATGGGAAGCTTTTAGGAATGTATGTACAAATGGACCTCATCAAAATCTAATTTGAATTATTGAAACTTGGAAAGATTCATGAAATGGATTTTTTAGAGAAGGAAGGAGAGTCACTTTTACTCTAGATTCAATTAAATGAAAGTGTCATCTAATTAATAATTTAGGTAAAGAATTTCAGATTGGAAGTGACCACAGAGTCTTTTTTAAAAAATTAATTATTTGTTTTCAGTTTTCAACAAGCACTTCCATAAGTCAAAAATTTTCACCCTGTTTCTCTCACCTTCCTCCTCTACATGCCTTGATATCTTATATGGTTTCTACGCATAAATTCTTATTAAATACATTTTCACATTAGTCATGTTGCATGGAAGACTTAAAACTAATAGGAGAAACCATGAGGAAAAACCAAATCAAAACAATCCATAACAGAAGAGAAAATCTGGATTCAGGTTCCATAGTTCTTTCTCTGGATGTAGATAGCATTTTGCCTTGAGTCCTTTGGGAATGTTTTACGTCATAACATTGCTGTGAAGGGGTTAATCTATCAGAAACAGTTCTTGCACATTGTGACTGTTACTGTGTATATTCTCCTGATTCTTCTCATTTCACTCAGCATCAGTTCATATAAGTCTTTCCAGGATTTTCTGAAGTCCAATTGTTTTTCACATCTTATAGCACAAACATATTCCTTTGCACTCATATACCACAACTTGTTCAACTATTTCCCAATTGAAGGACATTCTCTCAATTTCCAGCTCTTGGCCACCACAAAAAAGAGCTACTTTAAATATTTTTGTACATGTGGGACCATTTCACATTTTTCTGATCTCTTTGGGACATAGCCCTAGAAGTCATATTGTTGGGGCAAAGGGTATATACATTTTTGTAGCCCTTTGGACATAGTTCCAAACTGCTCTGCAGAATGGTTTGATCTGAACACAGTTCCACCAACAATGAATTAGTATTCCAACTCTCCCATATTTCCCTAACATTTATCATCTTTGTGTTTTGTCGAGTTAGCCAGTCTGGTAGGTATGATGTAGTATTTCAGAACTGTTTTGATTTGCATCTCTATAACCAATAATGATTGAGAGCATTTTTTAAAAATATGGCTGTAGATGGCTTTAATTTCTTCCTCTGCAAATGGCCTGTTCATGTTATTTGACCATTTATCAGTTGGAGAATAATGTGTTTTCTTGTAAATTTGACTCAGATTCTCTCTACATGTTTTACAAATGAAACCTTTATCACAGACACTAGCTATAAAAATTCTTTCCCAGTTTCTGTTTCCCTCCTAATCTTAGTTGCATTGGGTTTTTTGTGCAAAAATGTTTCAATTTAATGTAATCAAAATTATCCATTTTGCATTTCATATTGGTCTTGTTTCATCATATATTTCTTCATTCTTCATAAATAAGACAAATACACTATCCCTTGTTGCATAAATTTGTTCACAGTATCAGCATTTATACCTAGATCATGTACCCATATGGACTTTACTTTTGTGTATGGTGCAAGGCATTGGTCTATGCTCAGTTTCTACTACAATATTATCCAGTTTCACAGCAGTTTTTGTCAATCAGTGAGTTCTTATTCCAGAAGCTAGAGTCCTTAGATTTATCAAACAGTACACTACTGTGTCTTGACTACAGTGTCTTGAGTACCTAGCCTATTCCACTGATCTATTCCTCCATTTCTTAGCCAGTACCAAGTGGTTTTGATGGGACACCTTCCATAGCCTTTCTTTTCATTAATTCCCTTGATATTCTGGACCTCTTGTTCTTCCAGATGAATTTTTATATTATTTTTTTCTAGCTCTAGAAAATAATTTTCTGGTAGTTTGATTGGTATGTCACTGAATAAGTACATTAATTGAGGTAGAATACCATTTTTATAATGTTAGTTTGGCCTACCCATGATCAATTGATGTTTTTCCAATTACTTAGTTCTGATTTTATTTGCTCAAAAACTGTTTTGCAATTGTGTTCATTCAATCCCTGGGTTTGCTTTGGCAGGTAGACTCCCAAATATTTTATAGTGTCTACCACAGCATTAAATGGAATTTCTCCTTCTGTCTCTTTCTATTGGGCTTTGTTGGTAATATATAGGAATGCAGATAATTTATGTGGTTTATTTTGTAACCTGCAACTTTGCCAAGGTTGTTAAGTATTTCAAGTATTGATTCTCTAGGATTGTCTCAGTAAATCATCATATCATCTGCAAAAAAAATGGTGACTTAATTTCTTCTTTGCCTATTCTAATTACTTCAGTTTCTGTTTCTTCTCTTAAATTTATAGTATCATATTGAAATCTAACATTTCTAGTAACATACTGAACAACAGTGGTGATAATGGTCATCCTGGTTTCAACCCTGATCTTATTGGAAGTGCATCTAGCCTGCCCCCATTACATGTAATGCTTGCTGATTGTGTTAGATATATATTACCTCTTTCTTTAAGGAAGGCTGCATTTATTTCTATGCTTTCCTGTTTTCCATCTCAATTAGTGCTGCATTTTGTCCAAAGCTTTTTTCTGCATCTATTGAGATAATCATATTGTTTCTGTTAGTTTTGCTGTTGATATGATCAGTAATGCTGATAGTTTTCCTTATATTGAACCAGCCCTGCATTTCTGGTATAAATCCTACTTGATCATAATGTATTATTCTTCTGATAAGCTGCTATGTTTTTGATAATACCTTATTTAAAATTTGTGCATCTATATTCATTAGGGAGATTGGTCTATAATTTTCCTTCTCTGTTTTGGCTCTTCCTGGTTTAGGTCTCAGAACCATATTTGTATCATAAAAAGCATTTAGTAGACCACCTTCTTTGCTTATTTACCCAAATAGTCTATATAGTATTGAAATTAACTGGTACTTAAATGTATCATAGAATTCACTCATAAATCCATCTGTCCCTGGAGATTTGTTTTTCCTAGGAGGCTAATTGTTGGCTTGTTCAACTTCTTTTTTATGAGATGGAGTTATTTAAGTATTTAATTTAATCTTTTGTTAATTTGGGCAATTCGTGTTTTTTAAATGTTCATCCATCTCATTTAGATTGTTAAATTTATGGACATACAGTTTGGCAAACTAATTTCTAATTTTTGTTTTAATTTCCTCCTCTTTAGAGATGAATTCGCCCTTTACTTTTTTGATATTGGTAATGTGGTCTTATTTTTTTTAATCAAATTGACCTAAGGTTTATTAATTTTATTGTTTTTTCATAAAACCAGCTTTTAGTTTTATTTCTTAGTTCAATAGTTTTCTTAATTTCAATTTTATTAGTCTTTCCTTTAGTTTTCAGTGTTTCTAATTTGGCATTTTTTGGGGATTTTCAACTCATTCTTTTTTCTAGCTTTTTCAGGTGCATGCGCAATTCATTAATATCTTCTTTCTCTATTTTAGTTTTATAGGCATATGATGATATAAAACCCCTAATAACTGTTTTCACACGAACCTATGATATTTGGTAAGTTGTCTCATATGATTTGTTGTTTAACCCACGTTCTTTAATATTAAATTATTTAGTTTACAATCATTTTTTGTCCATCTTTCCATGGTCTTTTTTTACATATAATTTTGTTGCATCATGATCTGAGAAGGATTCATTGACTATCTCTTCCTTTGTGTACTGTATTTTGAGGTTTTTACACCCTAATACATAGTCAATTTTTTTGTGTGTGCCAGACACTGCTGGGAAAAATCTAAGTTCCTTTTTATCCCCATTCAGTTTTTCCAGTGATCCATCATATCTACCTTATCCAGAGCTCTACTGACCTCCTTAATTTGTTTCTTATTTATTTTTAGGTTAGACTTATAAAGTTCAAACAGGGGGAGTTTGAGGTACACCACTAATAGAGCTCTGCTGTCCATTTCTTCCTGTAACTACCTTAATTTCTCCTCTAAGAAAGTGGATATACCACTTAGTGCATATATGTTTAGTAATGACACTGCTTCATTTTCTATGGTGCCTTTTAGCAGGATATAGTTTTCTTCCATATCTCTTTTGATTAGATTTGCTACTGCTTTTGCTTTGTTTGAGATTAGGGTTGCTGCCCATGCGTTTTTACACATCAGATGAAGCATAATATATTCTGCTTCATCCTTTTACCTTTACCCTGTATGTACAACTCCCTGCCTACTTCAAATGTGATTCTTGTAAAAAACCTATTATTAATTTTGCTATTATTTATTTTTAACACAGTTTATAATGGATAAAGCAATTCAAACTTTGGGTCACTTGATACTTCTTTTTAAAGCATTAACAATATGGAGCACAAAAGAATTTTTTTTAAAGAACATTAACCAACTAAGACACAAATAATATTTATGTTGCTAACTTCACAAGCTCTTGACCTAATTGTCTCCACAGTATTACTAAGAATTAAAGGATCCTAACTTATTGTTTTTGGTCTAAAGTCCTATACCTAATAGCTTAATTTTAGACAACCTTGGATGTTCCCCTACCCATAATCTACAATTGAATAGATCTGGTATTAAGTTCACAAATCTTTTGGCTATAGGAAATTGCCACCAATAGTAAGGTTATGTTTTTTAATCCATTCTGATCTCTGCCTCTGTTTTATGGGAGAGTTCATTCCACTCACACTTACACATATTATTATTATTATCTGTGTCGTTCTCTCCATTCTATTTCCCCAAATTTATACTTTTATTTTTCCTTTCTCTCTTTCCCTCCATATTAGAGTTTATTTTTGATCTCTGCCTCCCTCAGTCTTCCCTCCTTCCTATCAGCCTCTCCTCCCTTTTATTTTCATTTTCCCTTTACTATGTCTTCCCTCTCTTTTAGCCTCCCTTTTCCTTTCTTTCCCCTTTCCCCTCCTAGTCCTTATGCGGCAATTTAGATTTCTATGCTTAACTGTATATGTTCTTCCCATATTGAACTAAATAAGGTGAGAGTAAATTCAAACAATGTTCATCTCCATCACCTCTTTCCCTGTCCTATAGTATATTTTTGTGCCTCTTCCTGTGATGTAATTTAACTTTTTCTGCCTCCTCATTTTCTCTTCTCCTGTTATAATCCTTCCACATCCTTTAACCATGTTTTTTATCATCACATCAGTTAATTTATACCTCTTCTCTCTCTCTCTCTCTCTCTCTCTCTCTCTCTCTCTCTCTCTCTCTCTCTCTGTTTTATACATATATATTGTATTACATATGTTCCTTTTAAATGTTATAATAAATATACAGTTCTCAAGATTGACAAGTATCATCCTCCCTTATAGGAATATAAACAGTTTGCCCTTATTGAATACCAAGTAATTGTTGCTTTTCCTGCCTATTTACTTTTTTATACTTCTCTTGAATCTTGTATTTGAACATCAAATTTTCTATTGATCTCTGGCCTTTTCATCAGGAATATCTGGAAATCACTGATTATATTCAATGTGCATCTTCTTGCCTGAAATATTATGCTCAATTTTGCTGAGTAATTGATCCTTGATTGTAGTCCCAGCTCCTTTGCCTTACAGGATATTATATTCTAATCCCTCTGATCATTTAAGGTAGAAACTTCAAGGTGCTGTGTAATCCTGACTGTGGCTCCTCAATATCTGAGCTGTTTCTTTATGCCTGCTTGCAATATTTTCTCCTTAAGTTGATAGTTCTGGAATTTGGCAGACGTATCCCTTGGTGTTTACAATTTGGGATCTTTCTCAGGAAGGGACTTTTAGATTCTTTCCATGATATTTTTTGCATCTATATCTAGGAGCTCAGGGCAGTTTTCCTTGATGATTTCTTGGAAGATATTGTCTAGGCACTTTTTTTTTTTCTTCATGGCTTTCCAGTAGACCAATAATTCTTAGGTCTTTTCTCATGGATCTATTTTTGTTATCAACTGATTTTCCAATAATATATTTTACATTTTATTTTATTTTTTCATTCATTAGATTTTGTTTGACTGATTCTTGATGCCTCATCAAGAGCCATTAACTTCCATTTGTTCAATTTTAATTTTTAATAAATTATTTTCTTCAGTTAACTTTTGCACCTCATTTTCCCTTTGTCCAATTGTTCCTTTGAAGGAATAATTTTCTCCAGTTAGGTGTTGTACTTCTTTCTCCATTTTTTCCAATTTTCCTAGTTAAATTTTGTGTTTCCTTATCTATTTGCCCAACTTTCTTTTTTTTAAAAAAATATTTATTTAACTTTTAATATTCATTTTCACAAAATTTTGGGTTCCAAAATTTCTCCCCATTTCTCCCCTCCCCCCAGCCCAAAATGCCAAGCATTGTAATTGCCCCTATCACCAATCTTCCTTCTCTTCTAACATCCTTCCCTTCTCTTGTTCCCATCTTCTCTTTTTTCCTGTAGGGCCAGATAACTTTCTATGTCCCACTACCTGTATTTCTTATTTCCTAGAAGCAAGAACAATACTGGACAATTGTTCCTAAAACTTTGAATTCCAACTTCTCTTCATCCTTCCCTCCCCTCCCATTCCCTTTGGGAAGTTAAGCAATTCAATATAGGTCATATCTGTGTAGTTTTGCAAATGACTTCCATAATGGTCATGTTGTGTAAGACTAACTATATTTCCCTCCCTCCTATCCTGCTCCCTATTGCTTCTATTCTCTCTTTTGATCCTGTCCCTCCCCATGAGTGTCGACCTCAAATTGCTCCCTCCTCCCCATGCCCTCCCTTCCATCATCCCCCCCACCCTGCTTATCCCCTTCTCCCCCACTTTCCTGAATGTAAGATAGGTTTTCATACCAAAATGAGTATACATTTTATTCCTTCCTTTAGTTGAATGTGATGAGAGTAAGTTTCATGTTTTTCTCTCCCCTCCCCTCTTTTTCCCTCCACTGAAAAGTCTTTTATCTGCCTCTTTTATGAGAGATAATTTGCCCCATTCCATTTCTCCCTTTCTCTTCCCAATATATTTCTCTCATGGCTTAATTTCATTTTTTTAAATATGATCTCATCCTATTCAATTCACCCTGTGCTCTGTGTGTGTGTGTGTGTGTGTGTGTGTAATCCCACCAACTACCCAGATACTGAAAAGCTTCAAGAGTTGCAAATATTGTCTTTCAATATAGGAATACAAACAGTTCAAATTTAGTAAGTCCCTTATCACTGCTCTTTGCTGTTTACCTTTTCATGCTTCTCTTCATTCTTGTGTTTGAATGTCAAATTTTCTTTTCAGCTCTGGCCTTTTCATCAAGAATGCTTGAAAGTCCTCTATTTCATTGAAAGACCATTTCTTCCCCTGAAGTGTTATACTCAGTTTTGCTGCATAGGTGATTCTTGGTTTTAGTCCTAGTTCTTTTGATTTCTGGAATATCATATTCCACGCCCTTCAGTCCCTTAAGGTAGAAACTGCTAGATCTTGTGTTATCCTGATTGTATTTCTACAATACTTGAATTGTTTCTTTCTAGCTACTTGCAATATTTTCTCCTTGACCTGGGAGCTCTGAAATTTGGCCACAATGTTCCTAGGAATTTCTTTCTGGATCTCTCTAAGGAGGTGATCTGTGGATTATTTCAATATTTATTTTGCCCTCTGGTTCTAGAATATCAGGGCAGTTTTCCTTGATAATTTCATGAAAGATGATCTAGGCTCTTTTTTTGATCAAGGCTTTCAGGTAGTCCTATAATTTTTAAATTGTCTCTCCTGGATCTATTTTCCAGGCCAGTCATTTTTCCAATGAGATATTTCACTTTGTCTTCCATTTTTTCATTCTTTTGGTTTTCTTTTGTGATTTCCTGGTTTTCTCATAAAGTCATTAGCCTCCATCTGTTCCATTCTAATTTTTAAAGAACTATTTTCTTCAGTGAGCTTTTGGACCTCCTTTTCCATTTGGCTAATTCTTTTTAAAGCATTCTTCTCCTCATTGGCTTTTTGAACTTCTTTTGCCAATTGAGTTAGCCTATTTTTCAAATTGTTATTTTCTTCAGCATTTTTTTGGGTCTCCTTTAGCAAGGTGTTGACCTGCTTTTATGTTTTTATTGCATCTTTCTCATTTCTCTTCCCGGTGTTTCCTCCACCTCTCTAACTTGTTTTTCAAATTCCTTTTTGAGCTCTTCCATGGCCTGCACCCATTGAATACTTATTTTGGATGTTTGGCATACAGAAGCCTTGACTTCTATGTCTTTCCCTAATGGGAAGCATTGTTCTTCCTCATCTGAAAGGATGGGAGGAGATATCTGTTCACGAAGAGCACCAAGAAAGTAACCTTCTATGGTCTTACTTTTTTTTCCTCTTTTTTGGGCATTTTCCCAACCACTTACTTGACTTTTGGGTCCTTTGTCAAGAGTAGGGTATACTCCGGGAATCTGTGAGATCTCTGTTCCTCCAAGGTGGCACGATCAAGTGTGTACTGGTCTGGAAGCAGAGAGGGATTTTTGTGCCCAGAATTTTAGCATTTATCTCTCCTCAGCCACCTGGCCTCCAGTTCTGCTAAGTCAGCACTGGGCGCTGGTTTTCAGATAAGCTGGATGGGCAGGGCCGCCATTCAGTGTGAGAGAAAGACCAACTAGGCCAGAGCCTCCACCCAGGGATGAGGTAAGACTCAGCTCTTCAGTGCCCCCAGGGGTTTTTACTCTCCAACAATGGAGCTTCAGTATGGGTTGCTGTGCTGTCTCTGTGCCCACTGCCTGCTGGCAGAGATATAGGAAGGCCCTTCTCCCTTCCTGGCCAGCTGATAAACCCTGTCACTGACCTTTGGCACCTGTGGGTTGAAGGATCTGAGGACCTGCTTCTGCGACTGTTGATTCCATCCCCCAGGTGTCCTCCTCTAGGAGTCTCATCATGCCGCACCACTCAGGCAAGGCTGGGCTGGGCTCTGTGCTTGGCTCTGCGTCTGGCATCACTGACATTTCCGTGGGCCTTTCAGGTCACCGTGGACTGGAAATCTCCTCCACTCTGTTGTTCTCCACTTCTGCTGCTCCAAATTTGTTGAGAGTCCCTCTCTACAGGTGTTTTGTGGGCTGTGGGGAGAGACCCTGTGTAAGTGTGTCTTTGTAGTCTGCCATCTTGGCTCTGTCCCCCAACTTTCCTTTTGAGGAGCTATTCTGTTCAGTGAATTCTTTTTTCATTTTGTCAATTATATTTTTAAAATCCTTGGCCAATTTTTCTTCTGCCTCTCTAATTTGGCTTTTAAAATCTTTCTTGAGCTCTTCCAAAAATGTTTTTTGAGTTTGAGACCTGTTCACATTTTCTTTTGGGATTTCAAATGTGAGTAAAGTCTCAATGCTATTCAATTCTAAATTCGTAGTTTGATCTTTGTCCCCATAATAATATTCTATGATCTTTGCTTTTCTGGTTTACTTCTTGCTCATTATGATTGCCTTTTTCCTGGTTTTAAAGTGAATCTCTGCTTCTGGAGCACTGAGGGCTCTGTACCACATTTCTTGTGCTGAGAACTTGAGGCTTTGTGTGTTGTAACCTCTGATTCTTTCAGTTAGAAGCTGGAATGCTGCAGCTTGCCTGGTACTGACCTGGCTGGTGTGTGCCAAGGCCAGGTGAAATCTTTCTGAGTTTCCTAGGGAATTCCCTGAAGCTCACTCCAGGAGATGTGGGGGAGGGGTGGTCTGGCCACTGGAACTCTCCTCCTTCCCTGAGCTAGAGGACAAGCAGGTTCAGCAACTGGTAAACTTCCATCTGCACTGGAGTCTGCCTGATTTCCCTGGCTGTGCTAAAGCACTCCTGTGGTCCTGTTGTTGATGCTTATGGACTCCACTCCCCTGGGTTTCACAGTCTCTTCCTTGTTTGCTGAAGTGGGGCTGTCTGGGACAGCTCTGATTCTGCACAGGTCCCCCTCAGCCATAGCAAGAAGGACTCTTCTTGATGATCTCTCTAGCCTCCTGAGCTAAGCAGTTGTTTACCACTTTGGCTGATGCCAGTATTTCAGCATTTTCCTGGGGCAATATTCTCTGGGTTTTTCAAAGTCAATAAGGAGATGGTGAGAGCACTTATAGTTTACTCCACTATATTGGCTCCTGCAAATTCAAGTAGTTCACTTTCAAACTTCTAATCTATGGATTGATAGTCTCAAGGTTACCAAGGGTCCTTCATTTCTCTCTCACTCAGTTCCATTGGACTCCCATTCTGTGCTGATATGTTTGAGAATCTGAACTGTTGCCTTTGCTTCAGTCCCCGCAGTTCCTTCTCAGCTCTACTATGAATCCTTTCTCGGCTACTTAAATCTTGTGAAAGTGGTAAATTTCAAGCTCTCTGAGTCTCAGTTTCCTCCTATGTGCAATGAGAGTATTAGACTAGATAGCCTCTAAAGTCTTTTCTGGTTCAAAATCTGTGACTCTGTCATGCTCTTACAATCTGTCCAACAAGTCATCTAGAGTCATTTGAAGATCTATATTGAGGCAGAAGTCTATTACCTGTCATGGAAATTAGATTAAAAAAATAGCATGGATAATATTGCATAGACTATACTAGTATATATACTGGCATATATATATTAGTATAATACATATCATACCAGACATTTTAAAAAACATTATTTGGTCTGAACAAAATAAAGAAAGGGCCTTAGATACATGGGGGGTTTATTAATTTTAGCTGAAGGGCACACAGTAAAATTCTGGCCAGGTCAGGTTAAGGCTGCTCTGGTTGTTCAGGTCGAGATTGGAATGAGATACCTCACTGACCATCAAATACTGAACAGTTGGAGGTTTACTTATTAATGTGGCTTTGCTAGATTCCTTTAAGCCTCAGCTCAAGTCTTACCTTCAAAGTACTTGTAGGATCCTTCTCTAACTTCTGTTGTCTTTTCCCTCTTGTATTACTTTCTACTTGCCCACATTATGCGTTGCTTTTACCTAGTTATTTACATGTTTTCTTCTCCATTCAGTTTTAAGGCCCTAGAAGTCAAGAACTATTTTTGCTTTTCTTTGTAACCCCAGGACTTAACATATTGCCTTGAACAATGAAAGCCCTAAATAAATGTTTGTTGACTGAGTGAAAAGATATTCTATTAAGATATCCCAGGGATCAATTTGAGTATTGCTGCCTTGCCTCTACTTTTGCATGGTGACATGTTCTAGAGAGAGGCATATATAAAACCTGAGGATACCAGAGTCCTTAAGAGCCCATATTTTATTCTTAGTTTGCCAAGAAGCTATATCAATAAATTGAGTCTCAGGCCTTTGGAGCAATAAAGTCTTAGGGTTGGTCTTAATACCTTTAGATAGTTCCATGTACGGATGGTGTGGTGATGGCTGATGGAGCACCTGTGTTTTTTTGCTGTAAATTATTAGGCCAAAATTAGCAAAGGCAGTAGAGAATTGATCCATACTTTGTTGCATCTCAGCTTCAGAGGCTGCATTGAGTGCACAATCATCTGCAAACAGAAAATCATGCACCAACAATCCCTTCACTTTGGTCTCAACTTGTAACCTCTCCAAATTGAAGAACTTATCATCAGTGCGGTAGTTGACCTTGATGCCATGTTCATCCTCATCGAAGCATTTCTCAACGTGACTGAAAACATCATGATCAAAAGCATGGGAGCAAGCACGCAGCCCTGTTTCACTCCATTGCTGACTGGGAAGGCATGAGAGCTTTGTCCATTATCGAGAACCTGGGCAAACATGTCATCATGAAATTGACATACAATATTGATGAACTTCTCTGGGCAGTCAAATTTTGATGTAATTTTCCATAAGCCCTCATGACTAACAGTGTCAAAAGGCTTGATCAGATCCACAAATGTTGTGTGCAGACCTCTATTCTGCTCCTGGCATTTCTCCTGGAGTTGTAGGACAGCAAACACCATATCTACTGTTCCTTGACCCTTTCTGAAGCCACATTGGCTCTCAGGTATATGCCCATCTTCCAGGTGAAGGATTAGTCTATTAAGGAGGACTCTAGCAAGAATTTTGCCAGCAATTACTAAGAGAGTGATCCCCCTGTGATTGTTGCAGGACAATCTATTCCCTTTACCCTTATACAGATGGAAAATGAAGGCACCCACAACAAATGGAGAAGTTTTAAATGCTGTGGATAATTTCACTTATCTTGGGAGTGTACTTTCCAGGGATGTACACATTAACAATAAGGTTGATGCATGCATTGCCAGAGCTAGTTCAGCATTTGAGAGGCTCTGAAAAAAAGGTTTGGGAGAGAGGAGGTATTAGACTGACTACCAAACTGAAGGTCTATAGCGCTGTTGTGCTGATCCCATTGTTATATGCTTGTGAAATATGGACAGTCTACCAGCGCCATGCCAGGAAATTGAATCACTTCTACTTAAACTGTCTTAGGAAGATTCTGAGGATCACATGGCATAATAAGGTACCAGACACTGAGGTCCTTGCTCAAGCTGAACTGCCAAATATTCAAACTATGCTTCAGAGAGTGCAACTCCAATGGGCTGGCCACATTGTTTGAATGCAAAATGTCGGCTCACTAGAAAGACTATTTTATGGAGGATTTGCATGGGGCAGGCGATCACATAATGGCCAGAAGAAATGATACAAGGACACTCTCATGGTCTCTCTCAAGAACTTTGTATTTGACTGAGACATGAGAGACATTAGCATAGGACTGCTCAGCATGGCATGTCCACATAAGAAAAGGTGCTGTGCTCTTTGAACAAAGCAGAATTGAGACAGCACAAAGTAAACACAGGACATGCAAGTCTGGGATATCCATCCCAAATATTCAAATAGACTATCTGTGCCCAACCTGTGATAGAGCATTCTGAGCTCATATTGGTCTGATCAGTCACAATCAGAAGCACTGAAATTTCATTTTACAATGGTGATGTCATTTTGGTCCTCTTTGAAGATGAAAGGCAAAAACCAACCAATACATTTCTATATATTGAGTGGGAAATAGGAGTGGAAACTACCCTACTACTTTGGTACAGACCTTAATAGATGATACCCTTATCAAAAAGAGAGATATTTCTTTTCATATTCTTTATACGTGAATGAACATATTTGGAAAATAAGAGTTTCTTTCTTTATATAACACATTTGGGTTATTTACACCTGATTTTTTCAACCTAGATTTTGCAACTTCATAAAACAATAATATTACATTTTAACAGAATAAAATCACAGTTTCAGATATTGTATAGAAAAATTCTTCCTATTCATATACTCCAAATAGAATGTGCTTTGCTGGAGATATGTTATTATTTGACATAATCTTATCACACTTTTCTTTGACAGCTGTATTTTTGATCTGCAATATCTAATAAAATGATGACAGTATTCAGACTGTGAGCAAAAGTAAGGGAAGACCTCCTGAGCCACTTGCAAACCTTTGTTTCTCATTTTGAATATATTATCATTAATTTCAGGGAATGTAGTAAAACTTGTTCTCCTTCCACAGAAAAAAGTTAATAAAGATAGAAGAATTTTGAAGGATAAAATAATGATAAAAATAATACAGTGAATCTTAACATCTGTTTGATCATGTTAGTTGCTATTAATTTGAAGATAATAAATATATACCTCTGAACATGTAATCAATGCTTCCTAACAAATTATTCTAGTTTTCTATGCAATTTCACACTATCTTTAGTACCCTTTGGCTAAAATTTTTTTTTACATTTTCAAATACAATAAAACTTTATTTTCAAATGCAAAAAATCATTCTTAGCTCATGAAGTATAGAAAAACCTGCTTTTAGTGTACATTTAATGTAACTCTTCCTTTTTTGTACAAGGTTAATGAGACAGACAGAGTTGAAGGGCAAAGGCAGGATTTAAATTCAGGTGCTTAAAACCCAAATCCAACATTCCTTCCTCAGCACCACATTTGATAATTTTGTAGGTTCGTATTGAGTAGAGAATTTCCTGACACATACGCTTATTATGCTCAGGTTAAAATTTTAACCCCCATATAAAAAAAGACAATTTTGCTTTAGAGAAAGTTCATTATTTAATGGCAAACATTAGACATATGAAAGGAAAGCACAATGATCTTGGAGAGTTGAACTTAAAGTCATAGGACCTGAGTCTGAATGCTGTTTCAGGAACTTACTGCCTATCTGACACTGAATTCTCATTGGCTCAGTTTCCTCATCTATAAAACAAAATAAAGTTGGAATAGTTGACCTCTATATGGTTCTTTTCAACTATGTGATGTTATGATTCTGTGAACTTACCCTACAGCACAAGGTTTTTTTTTTTGTTTGTTTGTTTTTTATTGAGGGGTAAATGGTCAGGGTGGTAACCTATGATTGTATCAGTGTCTGGAATTCCTTTTATAAAAATACCTGATAGCAATGCAGGTTGACTAGTCATTTGCAATTTACAGTCTAAGAAGATGAGTAAGAACATAGTTAGGTTATATGGCCCATCTGTGATCATACAGTCAATATGTGCCAGAAGTGGTTCTTGAACTCATATCTTCCTGATTACAAGGCCAATCCTGCATCTATTACACTATGTACATTTGATGTGTCTGACGATTCCCGTTAAATAAATAATTCTCTATTGTTTAAAATTATCTTCTTGTATAGAATGGTTGGTACACCATAGTTTAGAACAGGTGTTCTTAAACTTTTTTGTACTGTAGACCCCTTTGGAAGTTTGGTGAATCCTTCTCAGAATAATGGTTTTGAAGGAATAAAATAAAATACTTAGCATTAAAAAATTAACCAATTATTTTGAAATCAAGATGCATTTTTTTTCCTATCCTATTCAGTGAGTTCACAAACTGACTAAAATCTATCCATAGACTCCTTGGAGTGTTCATGGACCCCAGGTTAAGTACTGCTGACCCAGAAGATCTTGAGCTCACTGACTCAGCAAAATGCAGTAGAAGGTGTGACTTTATCAAATATCCTCCCTCCCCTTCATCTCACAAGGATTATCAGCAGAGAATTCACGACCTGAATCCTTGTGATCTAGCTTTGATATACGTGAGTAAAAAACCTTATGTTTGTCACATAATAAATGTTTGCCTTACTAATAATGCTACACCTCCCAATGGTCAATGACTAGGTATGGATTTGTATTATTTATTGTACCAAAACAAAGAGATATAGAAAAACAGACACTATGCAGTCCCTTTAGAAAAAGAAAAGTCTATATAGTAACTACTTCTCAGTTATTCTTTGGGAAAACATTTTGATGCTTTCATTTACTTTTTCTTCATTTCAGGGATATTCTCAACTTTTCCAAAAAGTCATATAATGAACAGTATCTCTAACAATCCATCAACACAGTGATAGCACATTTATTTTGGGGAATGTGGGAAGGTGGGTGTTCTTTGCCTCATTTAAAAAAAAATCTTTGGCAGCTGACAGTTGTAACATTCAAAAAACATGACTGAGAAGAAGAAGATCTGAGAAAAGTCTCCCTTGTCATGATAATCACAATACTGAAGGGAGGATGATGAGTGCATTACTATAAATAAGAAACGAGGGCTTTGTGGTCTAGAACTTCTCTAAATGAATTATTTGCATTTTTAAAATGTATACTCAATATTTAATTCATCATGTCGAAGCTTTGAAAGGCTTTGTTTATATTTAAAATAGAGATCCTCAGGTCATCTTTAATGATAACGATAATTGGGAGCAGCTTTAATCCACGTTTGTTCTGGCTCTCATTGTTACTAGAATCAATTGAGATAGGATTGTGCTAGATTGTTAGAGTTTTATTTTTTTGATACAAAAAAATCACAATATTAACCCTCTGATGACTTTGTCTGTTGAACAAAATGAAACTGAAATACAAGCTTTTTTCAGTGGTTTTGTATTTTCTGGTAGTCTTCCCAATTAGACTTTTCCTGACATGGGTTATTGAAGTTGTAAAAGAAAATAAATTGAAATGGTAAACCTATGAATTGCTGAATGTGGAAAAGATTAATCAAGAACAGTAATGATAGTATGCAATATGGGAACCATTTCACAGGTGATATCTACCTATGACAAAAAACAAGCATTGCCAAATGGAAACTGGAATAAAATGTGTTTAAAAACATGAAACTCAGCAATGGCAATGAACCTTGTGACCACTTCAAACTAAGTCAATTCTTAATGCTTTCTCTGAGTGATATATTCTAGGGCTCCTCGGAAAAAATTATTTATTATTATTTGTTATTATTTATGCTTATTTTAGCTGATATATACAGAGCTCTTACAAAGTTTTCAAAGCACTAAGCATACATAGAATCAAAGATCTCTTCTCTGTATTTACCAGTGACTTGGGTGATCGATAGATGATAGGCTTATCAAATTTGTAGGTGATACATAACAGGCTTGTCGTTACATGATAACTATCCTCAAGTATTGAAGAATTGCTATGTTGAAAAGGAAAATAAAAAGATGTGTGTTACACACAGAAAGCAAAACAATAAAACAGAAATGGATAGACTTTTCAAAGAAGCAAATTTAATCCTTCATATAGGTAAAAACTTCGTAATTGAAACTATACAAAAATAACATATGTTGCCTCAGGTGATGATGAATATTCTTTAAATGTTTGATGACCATTCTGATTTTGTTTGGTATGTTGTACACAGGATTATTTCTTTTAAAGTATGTATGTTATAGATGAGACAGCCTGGGAAGACAGACAGACTATGAAGCTAAAATATCATTAAGTTCATTTTTCTACGAGTTCCCTTTTCTTTCCTCCTCTTCAATTCACATAATTAAGATGCTTTCTTCCACTATTTCTTCCTTTATCCTTGTTTCACAAAAGGAGGTAAACCTTCTTTTGCCAAAGGACACCGCATTTACATGCACAAGGGTTGAGATTCTATCCTGTATTCTCTGGCAGATGACTGACTTTTGAAATATCACAATGATCTTTAAAAATCTCCCAGTACACTGTTGTTTCCTTATTGCCTAAAAATACTGATGTTTGCTTCTTCCTTAAGGAAAAAGAAAAACACAGAAAACACTATGACATGCTTCTTTCATGCCTCTTTGCTAGCCTTTCCTCTTTTACACAGTCAAATTCCTCGAAAAAGGATTCTACAATTGTTGCCTGCACTTCTTTTCCTATCACTGTAAGCTGATCTCTGACCTCTGACCTCATCATACATCCGAAAACACTCTCTCCAAAATTATCAATTAATTTCTTCCAAAGCACTATATAGGGCCCTCTTCTAAGCTATATAGTTTGGTGATTGCATCAACTATATGCATTCAAATATCAGTTTTATGTAGATGGTTCAGAGATCTACTAAGATCTAATCTCACTTGTTAACTCCAGCTTTGAATCTCCAGCTGCATATTGAATAACTTGTACTACATATCCCGTAAACCTCTTAAATTTCATATGTCCACAACTAAAGTCATTATCTTTTACCATCTGACCTACCCTCTGCCAAATGTCCTTATTATTGTGTAGTGCAACACTACACTATAGGTCATCCAGTTTGGAAATCTAAGCATTGTTCTTGATGTCTTGTTTTCTTCCATTGTCCCTATTGAATCATTTGTCAAGTTCTATTGATTCTAACTTTGACCCATTTCTCACATGTGTTTCTTTGTCTCTTGTGACACTGCTGGCACCCTAATTAAGGCCCTCATGACCTCACATTTCTAAATGCAATAGCCTTCAGATTGCTCTCCTAGCCTCAAGTCTCTGCCACTCCAGTCCATCCTGCATTCAGCAATGTAATCATCCTTAAGGATATATATGACTATGTCCTATTCCCTCCTCTTCCCCACATTTAATAAATTCCAGTGACTCCCCATTACCTTCAAGAATAAATATAAGATACTCTATTTAGCATTAAAACTGAACCTCTTCTTCCATTGCAATCTTCTTGTCGCTTACTCCAGGCCTCCTCCTATACTCTCCTATTTAGTCCTTTGAAGACATAGGAAATGTAACATAAATCCCATTTAAGGTGTCTGAATGGTATCATCATGCACTAGCATAATAATATTTGTATAAAAGCAGAATATAACAAAAATTGGCAACTAATATTGGTTGAATTTTAAAGGATATGTTTTACTCTGCAGAAGATAAAAAATCTATATTGAATCTGTTTGCAAACAGCAAATTATTTCCTCAGAGAAGAAGAAAAAATAACTTCAGTATTACTCTTTGGAACTCCTGTTTTTGGTGCTTTAAAAATATGCTCCAGCATTTTTAATCTGTAAGTTTACCATTATGTACCTAAATCATCTAAATGTATTAGAAAAAGCACATAGATGTTTGTGAATTGTTTATTGCAAAAAGTAATAAGATTCTAAAACATCCCTCTAAGGTGGAAGAAAGTCTTACAACATTGTAGTTAATGAACACCTAGATCCATTGGTGTAAAACTCATCTAGAAACTTGGGCCATTAAATAAGGATCCCTTCAGGACACATATTAACTTGGTTTTTTATGTAATATTAAATGCAATATTATATTTTTTGTATTTTTTGCTTATTTTGCTAAATATTTCTCAATTACATTTTAATCTGCTGCAGGCTACACTCATCAATGTTTTAGTTTGCATGGGAGCCTCTGGCTATGTGTTCCACACCTCTGACCTAGATTAGTGTCACGTCCTAGAGAGCCATAAATACAATTATTTTGTGCTTTGGACAGGAAAAATGAAACAAGGTGTTATTGAAGCAATAGAGAGAAGTGTATGTGTGCATGTGTAGGTAAAGATGAGTGTCTGTGTGTGTGTGTGTGTTTTACATTTGTTCTCAATTTTCTGCTTTTGTCACTGTCAGAATGAATATCATTGTATCTTACTTTGCTCCCACAAATGTTCTTGAGAAACAGTAAAGCCCCGAGGCTAATGGGAGTTTGTGATAAGATAAACTTGCATAACCTGTTTTGCAAGGACAATGGTCAAGTACATTCCTGCTTCAGAGAGAACTAGAAAAGTAGGGACTTGACAAACAGCTCTGAACCTAGAGGTCCTGCCCCAGTCACAAGTATCCTCACGACTACCCCTCTATAATTTGTATAAAGAGGGAATGTAGGCTAATGAAGAGAGTATCCCTGAGGAGTCTGGACCAACCCTACCTCTGATGGAATGTACAGAACTGATTAATCTCAGTCCTGCTTCTGCATCATTATGGGTGTTCTTAATGAGCACCATACCTGCTGTGCACACACACACATTTCATAAATGCCTTCCACTGCTCACTTTGCTTCTGAGTTCTTTCAGTGAGAAAGCGTCTATTACATGGGTCTTCCGGAGGGCATGCTACCAGAGAAGCAGTGGACAGTGGCAGCTAGCCTGAGCTAACTCCCTGACCTTGCCTGGGAAGTCCTCCCGTCCCCACAGCAGTGTTTCTCACAAACACAATCACTACGTACCACTTCACTGGGGTCTTCTCAAGCTTCTCTTTATTCCTGGAATGGCTAGTTCCTTGTAGCACAATAATATCTCATTTCCTTCCCACAGAAAAATTGTTTATTTATTCCCCAATTAATGGAAATATATTTTATTTCTGGCTTTTTGTTATTAACAAAAACACTGCTGTGTACATTTTTGTTTCCTATTATAAAATGTGCTGCTATTAATATTTTTATGTTAGACCTTTTTTGTCATTAACTTACTTGCCCTTTACTCCTCTTTCCTGGAAAATAGCTTCCTAAGTGATTCCTCTTCTTTTAGTCTTTTATGTCTCCAATCTGTGAGATACATAGTTCCAGAGAGAGTATTATTAAATTATAAATCTGACCACATCACTCAGAAAACTTCAGAGGCTTCCTATTGCCTATTTCTATTGATTAAATGTCAACTTCACAATCTAGCCCTTTAAATAGTCCTTTATATGGCTACCAACACATATAAATCTTGTTTAATATTAATTATTCCATTCATATATGCTCCATTTTGGTCAAGTTGGCTTATAAAATTATTCCCATCTCCTCACATCATACCTTAGCACAAGTGGTTCCCCATATCTGGAATGTCCTTCCTTCTCAGCTGCAACTTGTAAAATCCCTAGTTTCCTTCAAAGCAAAGCTCAGTTGCTTTCTTTGGAATTTGGCTTTTCCTGATGGCCACAGAGTATATCTAAGCTTAGTACTTATCTAAATCCCTTTAAATTGTTATGCATTGTTCTGTATCTACTTTGTATTTAATTGTTTGTGTACATGTTATGCTATTCTAGTAGAATGCAAGCTCCTCCAGGAAACCTATATTTCTTCTTTGTCTAATACAGTACCTACATATAGTAAACTCTCGCTGTCTTCTCCAGGTTCAGTGTACTTTGGGTAATCATAACCATGCAAAAAGGATCCATGACACCTTCCAGTTGATTTCTGTACCAATAAATCTGGCTTATATGATAAATGAAATAGCAAAAAAAATTAATTGAAAATGCATAGCAGGTAAATACCAAAGTGAAATTTAAAAAATGAGTATAATTTCCCACTGTACTTATATTGATCACTGATATCCTTGACAGGCTCTGGAACACTGTTTTTCCTCTGAATCTCTTCAGTTATAATGCCCTCAGGTGTCATCTACTGCCATACCCTTCTTCTTCAATGAAAGAGCCTTGTTCCCCACTCCTAGCAGGATCAAGAGAAGCAAGTTCTTTTCATTCCTTCCCTGTCCTACAGTTCTCTGTACAAATATGGGGTATTTATACCTATTGACTTTTTCTGGAGTTAGGATATTACCTTTTCATTTGACTTTTTAACTCACATCACCAACTAGTATTTGATTCACAAAAAATTTCCTTGAAACTTCAATAAGATGGTACACTTAGTAACACTGAAGTGAGAAAGTCAGAATTGATCATCTTTACTCCATGTTCCTTTCTTCTCAGGAAAATTTTCTTGCTTCTTATATAAAGATCAGTCCCATTCAAGTGCTTTTGACATTCTGTTTTGGTTAAACTGGTCTACAGACCATTCCACAAAGAGAACTTTCCCACATGGTTACCTTAGCTTACCCAGATCTTTTGTCCTGTAATGTTGTCCAGACCATCTCTATCTCTGAAAGCCTACCCATCTTTCAAGACCCATTTCAAACCCTCTGTGCCATTTGTTCTTCCCTGAAACTCCCAAACCTTGAGGAACTCTCTCCCCTTCCTTTAAGTTTTCATGGCACCTGCACCCTTCTTAGGCCATTATCATATTTTATTCTAGACTATAGTAATTTCAATTTCATCTCTTCTACTAGACTGATGCTCTTTGGAGTGAAACGTATTTTCCTTCCTTTTGCATCTAGTGTAGAGCTCTTTGTAGATAATGAACACACTATATGTGTTTAATAAAATCACATAAAATATACTATATGAAATAAATAAATATATATTATCTAAGCTCTCCACTACCTGCGAGAGTAAAAACTAGTAGCGTTACAATTCTTGTTTCTCTACCATTGCTAGGATCTTTGAATCTTAGTGGAGACATGCTTAATGTGCACTATACCTCTGCATGACTTATTCATTTTCTGTCCTCATTATACCAACTTCTCTAAGTTATAGACCTCTGATTTTAGAGTACTAGGCATACCTCTTAAAAGGATCTATAAACTCACAGTGCCATATATACAGGGAAAGGTCAAAATTCATAATCAAGTTATTCCACACTGTTTCATGGAAACTCAAAGAATTTCATATTCAATTTACTTTCCAATCCTTGTCTATGATTAAATTCTGCTTGCTTCAAAACATTTGACTTGTGCCATGCAGTTTGATCCTATGATGAAAATGTTAATGTTTTATTGTTTTTTTTTCTTTTCAGACCTCACCAGAATTTTTCCAGAGTCCAAATTTCTATATTCTCTGAAATAGTATTCACATAAAATATTTTACTCAGTTTAAAAATAATTCCTCTTTCAAATACATTTGAGCAATATGCCTAATTCTATCAGCTTTTAGTAATACCTGCTAAACCATTGGGTAGTACTAATGACTTTGAATGAGCTACTATAAGGAACACAGTTTTCTTTCTGCCTTCTAATATTTCATGATGTTCTAAAAACCTCATAAGAAGTTTCCCATATGCACAACTTTCTACAGAAATTATATTCACCAAGCATCAACCAATTTCTCTGCCAAAGAACATTTTTTTTCTGTTTCTGAAATTATTTTTGCTTTATTTTCTAACTACGTCTTCCCATGTTCACAAACTAGTGGTTGGTTTTAATGAAATATGGTCTCCTGGACAAGTCATTTAGCCTCAGATTCTGGAACTATAAAAATAGGCTAATTATATTTATATTAGCCATCTCCTAGTGTGTTATGAGAATTAAGTTTGTTTTTTCACATTACTATAATTCTCATCATCATCAACAGCAATAATATTAAAAAAGAAACAATATTTATTACCATGGAATAAAATTGTAGTTATCATTTTCATTCTACACATTTATTAAACACCTTATAAAATCTATTCTCTCTATGAGGTGCTATGAAACACAAAATTAGTGAGTCCCTGCCCTCAATGTAATATCCTCCCCACAGTGATTATTCAGAAAAAAATTCTACTTTAAATTATTTAGCATGAATTTGTAAGAATTTAAGACTTAAGCTAAAAATATAACATGAGAAAGAAATAATATATGCCCCAAAATATATCTTCTTCCTCATTTGGTACTTCCTTTATCAATCTGGCTAACATTTCATTTAGGGGACATTTATGTACAACTATACTTTTAAATTTTCCAATTTTGAAAAAAAAAGATCATAAATATGACTGTTGCTACTTTTTTAATAATATATGTCAATCAAGGTCAATTTGGTTATATGACATTCTTAAATTTCTTGGGACTCAGTTTGTTCCATCCTTATATTTCTAAACATTTCTGGAATCGTTTTTGGTGCTGCAAAATGTACTTCCATCTTCTGCTTGAGTTACATGCTTTTTTTTTTTTAATTAATGTACAACGATCTTTGCAGCCTTATTTTGAGGATGAAGAAACAAAGTGATGTTGCTAATTTCCCCTGGTGCCCATTAAAAGAGTAGTAGAGAGAAAATTTGGACTAAAATCTCAGATCCTTTGCTTTCTATGGTCAATTCGGTATGCTCTACAACCAACAAATTAATTGATTCCATTATGGTATTCATGGGTTCTGCTTTTTAAAGAGATGCTTATGATCAGATCAAATGAGGTAAAATCTATAAAGTGTTTTGTAAACTTTAAAATGCTATAGAAATGTGAGATAGGATGATAATGGTGATGGGCCTTATAAGTAGCTTGAATAGGAGAAGGGAAGAGAACACATATTTTAAACCTACTATGTGCCAAACACATAACAGAATCCATGCAAGGTAAGTATTATTATGATTCCCATTGTTCAGTTTAAGAAACTAAAGTAGTCTGAAGCTGAATGACTTTTCTGGAGTCACAGAGCTAGTGTCTGAAGCAAGATTTAAACTGAGTTTTTTTCTGACTACAGGTCCATTTTTTTTTATCTGTTGTGCTATGTAGAGAGTCAACAATTAGGTTCCATGGGAAAAATAACACTTTACAATAATAGGGCCACTAAAAATTCTAATCTAACTCACTATTATTGCTTATGAAGAAGTTGAGGTTCAGAGAAATAAAATATCTTGAAGGGCCTGTGGATAGTTGGTGACAAAACTGGAATTGAACCCATATAATACTAGTTCTGGTTCTATGCCACATTCCTGGGGCTGTAAAATCATAGAGCTAGAGCTCAAAGGAAGCTTGCAGGCAATTTGTTACACTCCTTAATTTTAGAGATGAGGAAATTGAGGCACAGAAAACTTAAGTGATTTACCCAACGTTTTATAGACAGTGTTAGAGGTGGAATTTGAACTCAAACCCTCTACCTCAAGATTCCTTACCCATACTATTGTATCATGAAGGTGCTGAAAAGGAAATCAGTTGGAATCAATATTTCCCTTCTTTGATGTCACAAGACTATTGGTATTTTTCTTTTTCATGTGTCACATGCTTTTTTGTATTATGTCATAGTGTACCACTTGGGAACCCCCTTCTTAAACATTAGACCTCTGGAAAGGTTACGCTAGTCTCAAAGTATTCTTGGTGTCTAGTCAAAATTCTACCAATACATTTATCTCAACTAACCAGTCATTTCATTGCATATGCTATTGCTCCTTTGCCATCTCGACCTCTTAGTGAATCTGTTCAATTCACTTCTATCCTCATTTCTCAAGTTCCTGGCCCCCTATCCTAAGAAAGATGATGCCCTGTTAACTTCCTGTTTATATTGTTCCCACAACCCATTTTCTTCACCTCTGTTTTCAGGTTTCTAAATGAAACTGGGAAAAACAGTATCGAGTGGGTCCACTAGAAATTTGTTAAATAATCTCAACTGGGCCCTCATTGTAACAAGGCAATCCTTTGATACATTCTTAATTGATTCACTGTTCAGCTAACCACAATGGCTTTTCCTTTTCCCTTCAGACTTCCTTTGGATCTCCCTCTCCTCACTCTTTCAGTTGAGAATCTTGACTCATTTTTCATTAAAAAAAAAATAAAATCATTTACTGGGAGCTCCTTCTCTCCTCCTCTTCTACTGTCATTAAGATTTGACCCATTATCTCCTGCAGCTCTATCCCACATGAATAGTTGACCATTCTGGAAAAAGTGAACTCCCTTTCACACACAAGGGAAGACATTCCAACCCGTGGCTTCTCTAGCATATTTCCTCATGAGCATTCCAACACTTTCACTAAACTCTGTACTCTACCACTCTGCTAGCTGCTTCCGTAATCTCCATGTCTTGCTCACCTAAAACAAAACAAAACAAACAAGAAAACCATTATTTGATTCATCCATATTTTCTTTTAAGTTTTCAATACTTACTTTGAGAAGATTTTAAGTTTCAAATTGTTTTTCTCTCTTTCCCTCCCCTTCACTCTTCCCAGGACAGTAAGCAGTCTGATATAGGTTATACATTTATAATCATGTTAAACATATTTCCACATTAGTCACGTTATGAAAGAAGAATCAGAACAAATGAAAAAAAAATCATGCAAAAGAAAAGAAAAAAAACAAAAAGGGGAAAACAGAATGCTTAATCTTCATTCAGGCTTCATAGTTCTTTCTCTATATGTAGATAGTATTTTCCATCAGGAGTCTTTTGAAATTAAAGCTGATCATCATACAATGTTGCTGTTACTCTGCAAAATGTTCTCTTGGCTCTGCTCCTTTCACTCAGCATCAGTTCATATAAGTCTTTTCAGCTTTTTCTGAAATTCACCTGTTCATCATGTCTTAGAATATAATAGTATTAATTATATTCTTATACCACAACTTGTTCAGCCATGCCCCATTTAATGGACATCCCCTCAATTTCCAATTCTTGGCTACCACAGAAAGAGCTGGTATAAATATTTTTGTACACGTGGGGTCTTTCACATTCTTTTTGACTTTTTTGGGATGCAGACCTACTAGTGGTATTTCTAGATCAAAAAGTATGCATAATTTTATAGCTCTTTAGGCATAGTTCCAAATTGCTCTCCAGAATGGTTGGATCAGTTCACAACTCCACCAGTCATGCAATAGTGCCCTGATATTTCCAGATGCCCTCCAACATTCACCATTTTCCTTCTTCTTTTGTTATATTGGGAAATCTGATAGGTGTGACATGGTCACTCAGAGTTCTTTTAATTTTCAATTCTCTAATCAATAGTTATTTAGAGCATTTTTTATGACTATAGGTGGCTTTAATTTCTTCCTCTGAAAACTGCCTAATTTTATTCTTAGACCATTCATCAACTGGAAATGATTGTATTCTTATAAATTTGCCCCTTTCCTTTATATTTTTTAGAAATGAAGCCTATATTAAAGACTTTGACAGTAAAATCTTTCTGCTTTTCTTCTAATCTAGGTTGCTTTGGCTTTGTGCAGAAATCTTTTAATTTAATGTAATCATTAGTATCCATTTCGTATTTCCCAATGTGATCCATACATATTTGATAGCTAATACCCTATCTTTCTCTCCTCTTATAGGAAGCTAAGTGGAGCAGTGAGTAGAGCATTGGGCCTTAGTCAGGAAGACCTTATTTCAAACCCACCCTCAGACAGGTAGGTATTAACTGTGTGACTTTGGGCAAGTCATGTAAATTTTGTTGACTTCAGTTCTCCCAAATGTAAAATAGGGATAAAAATAGCACCTTCCTCCCAGGATTGTTGTGAAAATCTATTGAGATGACATGCTTAAAGCACTTAGCACAGTGTCTGGTACATAAGAGATATTTCATAAATACTTATTTCCTCTTCTCACAGAAAAATAAATTACAACCAGTACAGAAAAAATGGGATCTCCAACAAATGACTCTAATCCCTTTTCTCAAACTCTCTTTTTAACTCTTCAGACTGGCTTCTAGCTCAGCATTGAACTACAACTATCCTCTTCAGTTACCAAGGAGTGTCCTCCAAAGTGCTGTCTTTGGCCCTCTTTTGTGTGCTATTTTAAGATTTTATCAACTACCATGAATTCAAATATTAGTTCTATGCAGATGATTCAGAGATTTTTCTATTCAGATCTAATCTCTCTCCCAACTTTCATTTTTGTATCTCCAACTTTTTCCTGGATACTTTTAATGAGATGTTCCATAAACATCTCAAAAAAGACATACCCAAAGCTGAAGTCATTAATTTTCTTTAAATCCCTCTCTTCTAAAAAGAAGATTTATGTCCCTGAGTTCAAATATGGCCTTGAATACTTACTAGTTATGTGATCCTGGGAAAGTTGCTTAAGCCTGTTTGCCTCAGTTTCCTCCTTGATAAAATGAGCTGGAGAAGAAAATGACAAACCACTTCAATACCTTTGCAAAGAAAACCCAAAATGGCATCATAAAGAGCAAGACATGACTGAAAATGACTGAGCAACAATACAATCTATCCTAGTCTTGCAACATCTCTCAGATATGCCAACATCTCTTCACACTGCCACCACCCCACTGCAGGACTTCATCTCTTCTTATCTACAAGTGTAATGACTTTCTGTTTGATCCCCTTGTCTCTTCTATCCCCACTCCAGTGTTTCCTCCACTTAGTTGCCAAAGTGATCTTCTTAAAGTACAAGTCTGAGTATATCATGCCCCATTTTCTGCATTCAATATACAGTATTCTAAGATCAAGTATAACACTCTGTGACTTTTATATCTCTGCCTAACATATCTTCTTCTTGCATTTCCAGTCTTTAAACCTTAATTCTTTTTCATTTATTCTGTGATTCAGATACACTAACTTCCTTGCTCTACCTTCCATATGACACTCCATCTTTCATTCTGACTATTATCTCCCTTGCCTAGAATGCTCGTCCTCTATTTTCTGCCTTTTCTTACTTTCTTCATGTTTCAGCACAAAAACAATTTTCTGCAAGGAGCCTTTGCCAGTCTCCTTCAATTTTAATATCTTCCCTCTGCTATTGCCTCCATCTGAACCATTATGTATCTTATAATTATGCAGTTGTTTGCATGTTGTCTCATCCATTCTAATGAAAGCTCAGCGGGAATAGGGACTGTTTTCTTACTATCCTCAGTTATTTGTGTGCCTAACACAGCAATAGCTTCTTGAAAAAAAACTTTAAAAATGCTTCTTGAATGACTGACAGTCAAGTAGCTTAGAGCACAGGATACAGTGAAACAGCAAAAGAAGAATGTGACAATGAAAATTTTCTACTACATATCTCAGAGAGTATCTCACTCAGAAAATACATCAAACAGTTCAAAATCTCTGTGCTTATCTGCATGATATACATGATATAACAATGAAAATTCAATTCTTCTCGAGTTGTGCAGGCACATTGTAAGCTCAAGGAATATTTTTAAAATTCATTAGTCATTCATTTATTCTTGGAAAAATATTTTTAAAACATGAATTAAGTATATAAAATTCAAAGAAATCAATTTTATTAAATAGTTATGTATGTATGCAAGCATATGTATGCAAATATCATACATATCTACCTAAATACGTATCAAGTTATGTACATAATCTATTTATTTGAGTACAAATGTATATATAATCTGTCAATTTATCTGTGATTGATCTATCTAGAGATGTTCATTGGCTCCAGGTTAAGAATCCTTGGCTTAAATTTTCACTCATAGAGGGTATAGAAGAATATTTCTATATAGAAAATTTCATATAGAAAATTATAATTTCATGTAGAAAAAAATTGTCCCTAACTAGCAGTTTAAACATTATTTCAAGGTTTATGCTAAGATGGAAAAGAAAGGAATTTCAACTTTAAGAAATGATTTATATATAGAAAACTTGCATCTCAGGGATTGTTATGGAAATTTCACTGTTTAAATTCAATTGTTGGAATTCATTGAATCCGAACCCAAATTCAGTTCTGACTTGTTTAAGCATCTTATTTGTCTATACTATTACTTAAAGATAGTGCATTGGAAGGAGTATAGTATAATGCATGGAAAATTGTTTTTGGTGTATGGAATGTGGTTTGAGTCACTGACCTGCTCCTAACTAGTTATAAACTTAGATAAATTATCTTCACTTTCTCTGGAGTCTTTTTTTTTTCATTTTTCTCTTTCTTTTTCTTTAAATGAAGGGATTTGGTTAAATGATTCCAAAATTCCACTAAAATTCTGAGAGTTTGAAGTTCATATTTCTATAATTCTGCTTATCCCAAAGAATGGACATCATTAGAGAACAATGTAGGAGTGGTGGGCCACTTAACTGCACTCTTAGTGTCTAAAGCCTTTGAACAGCTTTCTCATCTCTTCAGAGCATTTTCCTTGATTATTTAAAATTAAATTATATGTTTATCTTGTGCTTCTGTCTATTTCCAGTATGATCACTTATTAATCAGTATTTAGAGTAAAGAGAATTGATTTTGAACTTGTTGGTTAGGGAATCTCTGATGGAATTTTGTGAATCAACACTGTGCTCTGGAATCATAAGAGGACTACTTTTCATTGGATTTTAACCAACAAGTAAAATAAATACAAACATAAAGTATCATTTGAGGCAGATAAGGTATTTGTAAACAATGTCTAAAGATTTCATTTTTAAATTTTCTTTAAATTATTCAATTTGTTTTCACTTTTCTACAATCACTTCCATATATCTTAGATTTCTTCCCCTCACTCTGCTTCCTTCCCCTCTCCTTTCTAACTCCCTCCCTGAGATGGTGTGCCATCTTATATATATTTAACACATACATTCATATTAAATACATTTTCACCTTAGTCATGTTGCACAGAAGAGTTTAAATGAATGGAAAAAATCATAAGACAAAACATAACACAAGAGATAATGATCTGTTTCATTCTGTGATCCAGTTGCATACTTCTTTCTCTGAATGTGGAAGGTATTTTGCCTCAAGAGTCCATTGTGAATTTTTTAGGTCCTTGAATTGCTGTGAAGTCCTAAGACTACCAGAAAAAATGTCTCACACACTGTGGTTGTTCCTGTGTACAAAGTTCTCCTGGTTCTGCTCTTTCCACTCAGCATCAGTTCATGTAAGTCCTTCCAGCTTTTTCTGAAGTCTTCCTGTTCATCATTCTTATAACATAATAGTATACCAGTACATTCATATACCACAAATTGCTCAACTGTTCCCCAATTGATAGACGTTCCCTTGATTTCCAGTTTTTGGCCACCACAAAGAGAGCTGCTATAAATAGTTTTGTGCATGTGGGACACTCCCATTTTTATGATCTCTTTGGGATACACTACTAAAAGGGATATTGCTAGGACAAAGGGTATGCACATGTTTATAGCCCTTTGGGCATACTTCCAAATTGCCCTGAAGAATGGTTGGATCAGCTCATAGCTCCATCAACAATGAATTAGTGTTCCAACTCTCCCACATCTTCAACATTTATCATCTTCCTGAGTTGTCATGTTAGACAACCTGATAGGTGTGCTGTGGTACCTCTGAGTTGCTTTGTTTTCCAAGTCTCTAATCAATGGTGATTCAGAGCAATTTTTCATATGGCTATAGATAGCTTTAATTTCTTCCTCTGAAAACTGCTTGTTCATATTCTTTGACCATTTATCAATTGGGGAATCACTTGTATTCTTGTAAATTTGACTCAGTTCTCTGTATATTATAGAAATGAGGCCTTCATCACAGACTCTAGTTGAAAAAAGTATTTCCCAGTTTTCTGCTTCTCTCCTAATGTTGGTTGCTTTGGGTTTGTTTGTGCAAAAACTTTTCAATTGAATGTAATTAAAATTATTCGTTTTGCATTTCATAATGTTCTCCATCTCTTGTTTGATCAAAAATTTCTTGATTCTCCATAAATCTGACAAATACACTATTCCTTCCTCCCCTAATTTGTTTATAGTATCAGTCTTTTTACTTAGATGATGTATCCATTTAGAATTTATTCTTGGGTACTGTCTCTATGCCAAGTTTCCACCACACAGTTATCCAGTTTTCCCAGAAATATTTGTCAAACAGTGAGTTTTTAATCCCAAAAGCTGGGGTTCTTGGGTTGATGAAACAGTAGATTGTAGTATTCATTGACTCTGTGTCTTGAGTACCTAGTATATTCCACTGGTCTACCCCTCTACTTCTTAGTCAGTACCAAATGCTTTTGATCACTGTTGCTTTATAATACAATTTGAGATCTGGTATATCTAGGCAACCTTCCGTAGCATTTCTTTTCATTAGTTCCCTTGATATTCTGGACCTTTAATTCTCCCAGATGAATTTTGATATTATTTTTTCTAGCTCTAGAAAATAATTATCTGGCAGTTTGATGGGTATGGCCTATCCACAAGCAACTGATGTTTTTCCATTTAGTTTGATCTGACTTTATTTGTATGAAAGTGTTTTGTAATTGTGTTCATATAGTCCATCATTTTATTTTGGCAGGTAGATTCTCAGATCTTTTAGAATGTCTACTGTAGGTTTAAATGGAATTTCTCTTTCTGTCTCTTGCTGTTGGGCTTTGTTGGTAATATATAGAAATGCAGATGATTTATATGGGTTTACTTTGTAACCTGTAAGTTTGCCAAGGTTGTTTATTATTTCAAGTAGTTATTTTACTTGATTCTCTAGGTTTCTCTAAGTATATCAACATATCATCTGCAAAGAATGATAACTTAATTTCTTCTTTGCCTATTCTAATTCTTTTAATTTCTTTTTCTTCTCTTACTGCTACAGCTAACATTTCTAGTACCATAGGGAATAACATTGGTGACAGTGGGCATCCTTGTTTCACCCTTGATCTGTTTTGGAAACACATCTAGCTTATTTCCGTTGTGTGTAATGCTTGCTGATGGTTTTAGGTTGATTCTGTTTATTATTTTGTGGAAAGTTCTATTTATTCCTATGCTATCCAATGTTTTCCATAGGAACAGATATCGTATTTTGGCAAAATATGTTTCTACATCTATTGAAGTAATCATGTGGTTTCTGTTAAACTTTTTGTTGATATGATCAATAATACTGATAGTTTTCCTAAAATTGACCAGCCCTGGATTCCTCTTATAAATCCTACCTAATCACAATGTATTATTCTTGTGATGAGTTGCATTCTTTTTGCTAATATCTTATTTAAATTACTATATCTATATTCATTAGAGATATTGGTCCATAATTTTCTATCTCTGTTTTGGTTCTTCCTGGTTTAAGTATCAGAACCATATATGTATTATAAAAATTTTTTTTTTCTTCTTCCTTCTTCACAAATTTTCCCAAATAGTCTACATAGTATTGAAATTATTTTTCTTAAAATCTTTGATAAAATTCACTTTAAATCAGTCTATCCCTGGACATTTTTTGCTAAAGAGTTCGTTGATGGTTTGTTCAATTTCTTTTCTGAGAGGGGTTTATTTAACTATTCAATTTCCTTTTCTGTTAGTCTTCACAATTTAAATTTTTAAAAATATTCATCCACCACATTTAGATTGTCAAACCAATGGGCATAAAGTTAGGGAAAATGATTTCTAAATATTATTTTAATTTCCTCCTCATCGGAGTTGAGTTCAACCTTTTCATTTTTGTTATTGGTAATTTGGTTTTCCTTTTTCTTTTTTTAATCAAACTGATCAAAAGTTTATCAATTTTATTGTTTCTTTTCATAAAACTAACTCAGTTTTATTTATCAGTTCAATAGTTTTCATAATTTCTATTTTGTTGATCTCTCCTTTTGCTGTCAGTATTTCAAATTTGGTATTTACTTGAGCATTTTGAATTTGTTCTTTATCTAGCTTTTTCATCTGCCTGCCCAAATCATTGATCTTCTCTTGCTCTATTTTATTCATGTAGGCATTAAAAAGATATAAAACTGGGGGAGGAGCCAAGATGGCAGAGTAGAAAGATACACATATGCTACCTCTGAAACCACAGCCCATAAAATACCTGTAAAGAACTCCCAACAAATTCTGGAGCAGCAGAAGCCACAGAACAACGGAGAAGAGGAGATTTCTGTTCCAGAGAGACCTGAAAAACTGAACCAAAGGTTCCCTCTCGCACCTGACCCAGAGCAGACCCCAGTCCTGCCTTGGCCATGCAGCATCTAGAGGAGTAGATCAGAGAAAGCTTCAGGGACAGAATCTCCAGTGGCTGAGCAGGTCCCCCCACCCACAGAGCCAAAGGTCACTGAGAGGGTCTTTTCAGCTCACCTACAGGGGAGCTGGGTGTCTCCATAACTCAGGTCCCCTTGGGAAGTAGCAGCAGAGGCAGCAGCAGAAAGGGGCTCCCAAAGCAGGCAGGAGCTAGGATCCATTGTTGAAGGTCTCCACATAAACTCCCTGAGGGAACTGAGCCCCCTGTGGTGGCCCTGCCCCCACCTGAACTTAATCTAACATTGAATACCATCCCCACCCCTGCCAAAAGCCCTGAGGCTGGGGAGCAGCATTTGAATCACAGACCCCAAGCACTAGCTGGGCAAATCTGAAGGTGTGGTGGGTGTGGAAAGGGAACTCAGAAGTCAAGTTACTGGCTGGGAAAATGCCCAGAAAAGGGAAAAAATATAAGACCATAGAAGGTTACTTTCTTGGTGAACAGATATCTCCTCCCCTCCTTTCAGATGAGGAAGAACAATGCTTACCACCAGGGAAAGACATAGAATTCAAGGCTTCTGTATCCCAAACATCCAAAATAAATATTCACTGGGCTCAGGACATGGAAGAGCTCAAAAAGGATTTTGAAACTCAAGTTAAAGAGGTGGAGGAAAAACTGGGAAGAGAAATGAGAGAGATGCAAGAAAAGCATGAAAAGCAGGTCAACACCTTGCTAAAGGAGACCCAAAAAAATGCTGAAGAAAATAACACCTTGAAAAATAGGCTAACTCAATTGGCAAAAGAGGTTCAAAAAGCCAATGAGGAGAAGAATGGTTTCAAAAGCAGAATTAGCCAAATGGAAAAGGAGGTTCAAAAGCTCACTGAAGAAAATAGTTCTTTCAAAATTAGAATGGAACAGATGGAGGCTAATGACTTTATGAGAAACCAAGAAATCACAAAACAAAACCAAAAGAATGAAAAAATGGAAGGTAATGTGAAATATCTCATTGGAAAACCAACTGACCTGGAAAATAGATCCAGGAGAGACAATTTAAAAATTATGGGACTACCTCAAAGCTTTGATCAAAAAAAGAGCCTAGACATCATCTTTCATGAAATTATCAAGGAAAACTGCCCTGATATGCTAGAACCAGTGGGCAAAATAAGTATTCAAGGAATTCATGATCACTGCCTGAAAGAGATCCAAAAAGAGAAACTCTTAGGAACATGGTGGCCAAATTCTGGAGTTCCCTGGTCAAGGAGAAAATATTTCAAGCAGGTAGAAAGAAACAGTTCAAGTATTGGGGAAATACAATCAGGATAATACAAGATCTAGCAGCTTGTATGTTAAGGAATCGAAAGGCATGGAATATGTTATTCCAGAAGTCAAAGGAACTAGGACTAAAACCAAGAATCACCTACCCAGCAAAACTGAGTATAATACTTCAGGAGAAAAAATGTTCTTTCAATAAAATTGAGGACTTTCAAGCATTCTTGATGAAAAGACCAGAGCTGAAAAGAAAATTTGACTTTCCAACACAAGAATGAAGAGAAGCATGAAAAGGTAAACAGCAAGGAGAAATAAGTCGTAAGGGACTTTACTAAAGTTGAACTGTTTACATTCCTACATGGAAAGACAATATTTGTAACTCTTGAAACTTTTTAGTATCTGGGTAGTTGATGAGATTACATATGCACACACACACACACGCATTCACACACAGAGACAGAAAGAACAGAGTGAATGGATAGGATGGGATCATATCTTAAGTAAATGAAATCAAGCAGCAAGAGAGAAATCTATTTGGAGGAGAAATGGAGAAATCAAATGGGGCAAATTATCTCTCATAAAAGAGGCAGGCAAAAGACTTTTTAGTGGAGGGATAAAGAGGGGAGGTGAGAGAAAAACATGAAGTTTACTCTCATCACATTCGACTACAGGAAGGAATAAAATGCACACTCATTTTGGAATGAAAACCTGTCTTGCAATACAGGAAAGTGGGGGAGAAAGGGATAATCAGGGTGGGGGGAATGATGGAAGAGAGGACAATGAGAGGAGGAAGCAATTTGAAGTCAACACTCTTAGGGAAGCACAGGATCAAAAGAGTGAATAGATGCAATGGGGAGCAGGATAGGATGGAGGGAAATATAGTTAGTCTTACACAACATGGCTATCATGGAAGTCATTTGCAAAATTACACAGATATGGCCTATATTGAATTGATTGCCTTCCCACAGTGAATGGGTGGGGAGGGAGGGATGAAGAGAAGTTGGAACTCAAAGTTTTAGGACCAACTGTCGAGTACTGTTCTTGCTATTAGAAAGTAAGAAATACATGTAATGGGGTATAGAAAGTTATCTGACCCTACAGGACAAAAGAGAAGATGGGGGTAAGGGAAAGGAGGGATGTTAGAAGAGACAGAAGATTGGTGATAGGGTCAATTAGAATGCTCAACGATTTGGGGTGGGGGGAGGGGAGAAATAGGGAGAAAATTTGGAACCCAAACTTTTGTGGAAATGAATGTTAAAAGTTCAATAAATAAATTAAAAAAAAAAAGAAAGATATAAAACTTTCCTGAAGAATTGCTTTTGCAGTATCCCATAATATTGGGTAGGCTGTCTCAACATTGTCAGTCTCTTGAATGAAGAGGTTGATTGTTTCTATGATTTGTTGTTAAACTCACTCATTTTTTCAGATTAGCTTATTTACTTTCCAGTTAGTTTTCAGTTTAACTCTCCATGGCCTTTAACTACACAAAATTTTTCTTGCATTATGAGCTGAGAAGGATACATTGATTATCTCTTCCTTTCTGCACTGAATTGTGAAGCTTTTATACCCTAATATATGGTCAATTTTTGTATTTGTGGCATGTATCACTGAGAAAAAGGTATATTATTTTCTATTCCCATTCGATTTTCTCCAGAGATCTATCATATCTACCTTATTCAGAGTATTATTCAACTCCTTTACTTCTTTCTTATTTATTTTGAGGTTAGGTTTATCATGTTCAGAGACGGGGTTTTTGAGGTCCCCCATTAGTATAGTTTGCTCTGTATTTTTCCCTGTAACTCATATAACTTCTCCTCTAAGAATTTGGATGCTAAGTCATTTGGAGCATGTGTGTTCAGTAATGATATTGCTGTATTGTCTATGGTGCCTTTTAGCAGGAAATAGTTTCCTTCCTTATCTCTTCTGATTAGATCTATTTCTGCTTTAGCTTTAGCTGAGATTAGGGTTTCTACCCTTGCTTTTTTTACTTCAACTGAAGCACAATATATTCTGTTCTAATCTTTTACCTTTAGCTTCTGTGTATACTCCTGTTTTAAATGTGTTTCTTATAAACAACAGATTGTTGGATTATGGTTTTTAGTCCTTTCTACTATCCAGCTCTATTTTATGAGAGAGTTCATCCCATTCACATTCACAGTTATGGTTCCTATCTGTGCTTTTCCCTCCATCTTCTATTCTCCCATTTATGCTTTAAGTTTTTTCTTCTCCCTTCCTCTCCCCAATAGACTTTAATTTTTGATCTCTACCTCCCTCAGTCTTCCCTTCCTTCTTTCAGCACCCTTTCCTTTTACTCCTCTTTTTCCTTATTACTTCCTTCCTCCCTTTTAGCCTCCACTCCATATTCTTTCCCCTTTCTTCTACTGCCTGTAGATCCAGTTAGATTTCTATACTTAACTGAGTTTGTTGTTCCCTCTTTGAACAATGCTTTTCTCCTTCCCCTCTTTCCATCTTCTGCATATATTTCCCTCTTCCTTTGATATAATTTACCATTCTCTTCCTGCTCCTTTTCACATCTCCCATTACAATCCCTTTACACCCTTAAATCACATTTTTATCATCACATTATTCACATTTTACCCATTCACTCTATTAATGTATATCCCTTTTATGTATCATAATAAATATGCAGTTCTTAATATTAAAAAGTATCATCTTCCCTTATAGGGAAGGAAACAGTTTGCCCATATTGAATAACATATCTTATTCCCCTGTTAATCTTTTTATGCCTCTCTTAAGACTTACATTTGAAGATCAAACTTTCTATTGAGCTCTAGTCTTTTCCTCAGGAAGGTCTGGACATCTCTTATTTCATTGAATGTCCATCTATTTGCCTGAAATATTATGCTCAGTTTTGCTAGATAATTGATTCTTAGTTTACTCCCAGCTCCTTTGCCTTATGGAATATCATATTTCAATACCTCTGATCTTTTAATGTAAAAGCTGCAAGGTCCTGTGTGATCCTGACTGTAGTTCTGCAATATTTGAATTGCTTCTTTCTGGCTGCCTGCAGCATTTTCTCCTTTTCTTGATAGTTCTGGAATTTGGCAACAATATGCCTTGCTGTTTTTAGTTTGGGATCCCTGTTAGGAGGTGAGCAGTTGATACTTTTGATTACTATTTTGCCCTCTGTATGTAGTACTTTTGAGCAGTTTTCCTTGATGATTTCTTGGAAGATATTGTCCAGAGTCTTCTTTTGTCATATGGCTTTCTCATAAACCAATCAATTGTTTTTCCAATTATATATTTTGCATTTTCTTCTATCTTTTCATTCTTTGGTTCTTTTTGAATGATTCTTGATATCTCACAGTTTCAATAGCTTCTACTTGCCCAATTCTAATTTTTATGAAATTGTTTTCTTTAGATAACTTTTAAATCTCCTTTTCCGTCTGTCCAATTATTTCTTTTAAGGAGTTATTTTCTCCACTTAGTTTTTGTACTTCCTTTTCCATTTGCTCAGTTTTTCTGGTCAGGTGTTTTGTTTCCTTTTCCATTAGTCCAATTTTCCTTTTAAATTCTACCATGATTTCTATTTTATAATCGTTGGCCAGTTTTTCTTCTACTTCCCTAATTTGACTTTTAAAATCCTTCTTGAGCTTTATGAAGAATGCTCTTTGGGCTTGAAATCATTTCATATTGCCTTCCAAAGTGGCAGATGGGAGTACAATATCAATGCTGATGTCTTTGGTATTCCAGTTTTGGTCCTTCTACCCTTTGAAAAATTCTATTGTCTTATCTTTTGTGGGTTGCTTCTTCTTCAGGATGTTTGCCTTTATCCTAGCTTTTAAAGTGAATCTCTGCTTCTGTGGCACAGAGGGCTCTGTTCCAGTATTTTTGTGCTTAGTACCTGAGGCTCTGTGTATTATGGCCTCTGGAGCTTTCAGATAGAAGCTACAATGCTTTATCTTACCTGGTGCTGACCTGACTGATGTGCCAAAGCAAAGGCCAGGTGAAGTCTTTCTGAGTTTCCCAGGAGTTACCCTGAAGCTAGCTGCATTAACTCAGCAAATTGAGAGAAGATCCTAAGTTCTTAGAGTGGAGAGTGCAATTGTCAACACCAGGACCCCAGGCATGCCTCAGCACAACCAGAGGAGGAGGAAAGACACTAATGCAAGTGGGATTCACCAACCACTGAGCCTTCCTGTGCTCAGGAGAGGAGACTACCTGTGGTCAGACCACCCCTCCCCCCTCCCAGCTGTGCTGAGGCATGCCTGGGGTCCTGGTGTTGAAGATTGCACACTCCACCCTAAGAACTTAGTATCTTCTTTCAATTTCCTGAGCTGGTGCTATCTGGGACAGCACTGGTCCCCTTCAGTGAGAGTAAGAGTGACCTCCCCCTTGCAATTTTCCTAGCCTCACAGCCTAAGAGACTGTTTACTCCTTTGACTGATCCCACTTTTCCAGGATTTTTCCTAGGGAAATATTCTCTGAGTTTTTCAAGATCAACAAGGGGAGGGGTAAAACACTTACCAATCACTCCCCATTTTGGATTCAAGAAGCTCAAGGAATAAAGATTTCGTTTTTGCCAACAAAATCTTACAAACAAAAATGAAACTAGTAATAGCTGAAAAATCTACTACTGTCATTTCCTTCCTAAATTTTCCTTACTTATAGTATGTAAAGGTATACAATTTTTTCAATCTGAGCCCTTCATTTTTAGAAATTCTTTTTTGTTTGTTTTTGTTTCATTTTGGTATTTTTTTTTTGCTGTTCAAAAAATTTAATCTTAACTTGCCCTCTAGCTTTTTAAAGGTCTTTTGATAGACAATCATGAAGACTTTTTAGATATTTAAAAAAAAATGAGAAACTAGAAATCATATCAGTTCTGTAAATATAATTTAATATAGCCTTGGGTTTATAATATGAAAGCTTTTTTTAATATGAAAGATAGGAAATAACTCTGTTCCAACATAATGCAATTTACCTTTATACAAATTATCCTTTTATTATGCTTGCTGATATTCACATTCATCAGCCTAAATGCTTTAGTGAAATAGTATTTCATTTTTCTGGTGTCAGCCTAGTCCTAACAAAGAGATATCAGAAATCTGTTACTAAGGAAAGTTATTAAATCACAAGCCCATTCTGTCCTTACTTATAGTGAAATATGATAATTTTGAAAGGACTCAGAACATTTAAACTCCCTGAGGAAAGTAGACAAGAGATAGCCCATTGACCCAGGGTCTAACAAAAGAGTCAGTCATGAAAGAATATGCAAAGCAGTAATTTTGTAGCCTGCCAATATACCAAGTACTGTGCAAATCAATACTGTAGACTGTTCTTAAAAGGACAAATTTGGAAAATGCTCCCTATGTTTTGTGTCTAAATAGATGTGGTAAGAGCAGAATCTGTTTTATATAGGCTGGAGTGGTCAATTGAGGGAATGGGATGGTTCTTTCAATTTGCCACCCATGGAATCAAAGGTCCAGCCAATGGTTATTTGTTATAAGAACTTTTAGAGAACTTCTGTCTCTCTGTAATGAATAACTTTCTGTCCATTTTCATGTTTAATGTGGAAGAAGAGGGAAGTAATAATGTTCTTTCTTAATTTTTTAACTAAGAAATTATCCTTTAAAATATTTTGTCATTATTAAATGACAAAATTCTTTGTTATTATTAAATTTTCTAGTCCAAAAGATTCTCCTTGCATTGTGGTATTGAGCCTGGAATGTACTCACCTCTGGGCTTTGCCCAGAATATTGGGCCAAACTTAGGCAAAACATAAAGTATATAAAGTGTTTCTTTGGCCCTCCTTTTGAATTCCAATTTGTGCTACTATTCCAATTTGTACCCTGTGTTGATTGCCTAGTTTTGAGAATTTACCCTTTAGCTTCCTTAAGATCCCCACTGTGGCACCCTGTGTAATCCTGGCCTTCTCTGACAATAACTTGTGATTCACATTTTTAAAATTCCACCTTACTTGCCATTCCAAGTATCAAAATTTACTAATTCCATTTCTTTTAAGAATATGATGGTCTAACTTCTCTGAAAAAATAAATTTACTTTAAAGATTTAATGTTAATAGTCTGATATTCTTCCCTTTTTGAGACAACACTTGCATTTAAAAAAAGTTCTTCAGAGGTTTAACACAAAGGACTAATTAATGTTGGAATTTTTAACCAATGAAATCAAAGACTTGTACCTCTGGTAAGAATGGTGTGAGAGATTTCAGATGAAGAAACTATCAACTTGTGAAACTCAAATTATTTTGGTAGATAGCTAGAGAAGACCAGCCATTTTCTTTCATACTAATAAGAAGTGAGTGTCTTTAAGTAGTGGTGAAATTAGTTGGACTTTTAGTTATACAACAGTGAAACATGATGTAGACGAAAGGCCCAGGGCCTGGAATCAGAAGAGAATGAGTTTGAATTGATGTGACTGACAATTACTAGCTGTGTGACCCTACCTGAATCATTTAACCATGCTGAACCTTACATTCCTCATATTAAAAAAAAGAGAGAAATTTTAGGTACCCTAATTGTCTCATATTGGTTTTTGTGGTGAAAACACTTTGTAAATATTGCAACAACTACATAAATGAAAGTTATTATTTACTGAACACCTTTGTCAGCAAAATGACATCTTTGTTTACAGACTTGTATCAAGAACACATAAGTTCATTTTTCTGAGGTCTAACTACAATGAAAATAATTTGGTTATTAGAGAAGAATCTAAACCTAACTCCACTTCCTGTCTTAGCCTTCAATTTGAATCTGATATTTATTTCATAGTTAATTGTTATTTCTCCCTAATTTATTATTCATAAATTCAATTTTATTCATCTAGCACTTATTAGGTACTTACTACATGCCAGAGTAGAGAAGTGTTAGAACATTGCTTTCAACTTATTTCAAATCTAAATGTAATGAAAAAATGATTAGAAACATCACAAAGACATGTTTATGATTTGAACATTATTTTTTATCTAAAATGGCTTGAATGTATTCTAGATAAGACCCACAAGTCTTACAGTTTTGACAAAAAGGACCTCTGAAGTTTGATGATCAAGAATCATCTCTTACTAGGAACTCATCATTACTAAGACATCAGGAAGGTGCTACCATTACTTGCAAGTGAATTGGATTTAAGTGAGGGAAGGCTGTGCTCTAAACCTCCTCACCAAATGTAAAAGGGTGTGTGTGTGTATGTATGTGTGTGTGTGTGTGTGTCTATGTGTCTGTGTGTGTCTGTGTGTATTTATGTGTTTTAGAGACAGAGAGATAAAGGAAAAGAAGGAAGAGAGGAAAAAAGAAAATTTTGAATGGTAGAGAGAAGCCTGGTATCCAAGTCAGAAAGACCTGAGTTCAAGTTTTGACTAAGACATAATGGGTTTTGTGACCCCAGAAAAAACATTTAATCTCTCATTGACCCGAGAAGTCATATAAATCCAAATCATTAATTTGCAAAGTAGGTAGGTACCTTATCTACAGTGATAAAGTTATTTTTTTAATTAGAAGTTCTCTCTATATGACAATGAAATAAAATTGTCTTCTCTCTCTCTCTCTCTTTCTCTTTCCTCTTTTTCCTTTCTCTATAAATAAATATGTATCTGTATGTATGTGTGTATACACATATCTGTGCATATTTGTGTGTTGGCATGAATTTATATGGTGGTTTGGAAGTCACTTTATAAGTATTATCTTACTTGATCTTAACAACTCTAGGAGCTAGATACTATTATTATTTTTATTTAACAAGTGAGGAAACTGAGTCAGACAGCAGTTAAATGACTTCCCCAGGATCACAAACCTGGTATGTGTTTGAGCCTGAATTTGAACTTAGATTATGTTGACTTCTAGTCTCTACCAGACTTCTAACACAAAACTCATTGTGCTATGTAGTCAATATTTTTATTAATGTTCTTATAAGTCCTAAGGAGATAATGTTGGAAAATAGCAAAGGGAATTAACATATAAACAATGCATTTTTAAATCAATATATCAGTAACTAGAAAGAAATAACAATGCAGATAGACTTTCCCCAATTAAACCAAATGTATTAAAGAGTACCTAGAAAGCAATCATTCAGGAAATTAAAATATAATAATATTGAAAAAATTCCAGTAAGCAGTGGTAACTAGAAGTCTAGGTTATAACCAGGAGTCATTGATGCAATCTTATTCACCAAGCATTTATTAAGTACTTATTGTGTGGAAAACACTGTGAAAGACATTGGGGGTTAAACAAAATCCAATTAAGAGTAGTACCAGCCCCCAAAGAACTTATATCAGTAGGTAGATGATTGAATATCACTAAGGTAGCAATGATTCTTATTTTGCTCAACACAGATAACTATGCTTTTATTACCAGAAAGTGTGATGGAAATTGTTAAATAAACTCTAGGATGGAAATAGATGCTTAATATGTTGTTTATATTTCTGTCTCCTATGCTTAAGTAGATTTTTGATAATGATATAAGCATATGGCTGATTTAACACATTTTACATGATATCTGAAAGCAAGCATACACTATGTGTGCATACAGGCAGATCTCAATTAAAAAAAAAAAAGAAAACAGCCAACTTACAAACAAATCCTGCCACCTTTGCCCCTACCTTCCCAACTACTACTGAAAGAAATTAATTTTGAGTGAAACTGGATTTTTTTGAAAATATCACAATTCAGAAATAGAAGAAGGGAATGGTAAAATAGAAAGTGTATTAGACTTTGAGTGAGATAGAAGAAGGGAATGGTATAATAGAAAGTGTATTAGACTTTGAGTGAGAAGACACGGGTTCAAAACTCAGATTTGCCAATTATTACCCTGAAATAATTTCAATACATCCTGGAAAATTTCTTATCTTCCTTGACTTTCTTTCTTCACCCGCAAAGTGAGAGGGTTGGACTCAATGATGCCAAATGTCTCTTCCAACTCTAAATCAACAGGACTTTGATGTAGGATAAAAGAAGTCCTAAATGTAGGATAGGGTCTATGGGTAGAGTCTACAAGCATACACACACACACACACGCACACACACACGCACACACACACGCACACACACACGAACACACATGCATGCATGCACTGCCTGGAATGTCATGTTTTAATTTGCCTAGGGGTGAAAAATTCTGCGTCTAGGAAGATTAAGGTACTACCTTCATTAATGAACCAGATTTCTTTTCTTTAAACATCTACCTGCTGTGGAAGATATGAGTTTTAATTGTTTGTAACATTAACAGTAGGAGTGAGATAGAATAGGGGATGTCATTTAAAGCAATTAGTTTTAAGGATTGTGTAGATTTATGAAAAAGATAAATAATATCCAAGCAGGAAGTGATCTGACTTTCTAAATTACTGAAATAAAGGTAGCAAAGCTTGGAATTATGTCAGAGGATCGCATTATTTAGAGCTAGAATTATTTTTATTTTTCCCTGAGTGCAGTGCTTAGCACTTCATCATATTGAACCTAGTTTGACAACTGTCTTCCCTCTAACTGTATCTTACTTCTGTCTTGCCATTTCACTATCCAGAAGAGTTTAAGGTTGTCTGTATATGTATATTTGCATTATTATACCTTATACTATATGCATTACGCTTCTTGATCATTTATCCTAATCCCCCAGATGATTCAAATTGCAATAGCACTTGCTGTAAATCTTTTCTAAAGGTTTTTTTTTAATTGAGTATATAGCCTGTCCTCATTCATTTAAAAAAGATAAAACTGCATATTTACCTCTTCAGTATCTGAAATAGATAATTAGACATGATTTTCCTTTCATATTTTTTCATTTATTTAAAAATTATATTTTGCATTATTTATATGCTTCTAATTCTAGAAAATAAAACTCTTTATTTATTTTTCTCATTCTTTTATTTTAACAATACTTTCGTTACATATGTTACATTTGTTACATTTGTTATGTAAGTTCAGATGATATTATGATCTTTATAATGTAACTTGCAAAGCATTTAGAAGGTACAAATTTTCTAAATTGCTGTTATTAGGTCAAACAAATAGCTGGCACCATTTTGTGCTTCTATAGAATGCCATACCATTGCTCTTTGGGCAAAACCAAGTGTAGCACCAATGTGATATTCACACTGTCTACAGCAGCCATAACTATCCCAGTGCATTTCTGAATTGTGAAATACAACAGACTCTTCACATGGAAAACAGAACCAAAACATTTATTCAGGCTCCAGAAAGTCAAATCAATCATAGTAACAAAAACCTATACACAATAAGAATGTAAAAAATCCCCAAACCTTTCCCCTGCTAGGCTTCCTACAAATCAGGTCCCTTAAACCACAAACAAGCTTACCTTAAACAAAAGGCCTTTCTCACACTCTTAGCCAGTTGTGGGCTTGCCTGTGGCCTTCATTTCTGACTGCTCTCACACTAACTTCCACTCAGCTCTGCTGTAGCTCTGCCTCCTTCTGTTCTACCTTTCTTGTTCCAGTCATTTAGCCAAGTCCTCAACCCACAGGCTCCATGTGACTCAGACTTCTCTGTGACCCAAGTAGTTCACATGGGCCTATTAATGAATGGGAAAGATCTCATTTAAATTACCATTACAGTAAGCTTCCTCAGAAACCCTAGCCCCTGATATGTGATCAGAAAATGAAACAGAAAAACACCAGCATTTGAAGATTGAAGAAGAACCATTGGCAGTCGACAATGTGTAGCTTGCCATCTACTTGTTCTACAAGTCCCAGAGGTACACTCCCTTTCCATCATGAATATAAAAATGAAAATCAGTTTTGCTTGGCTTTTCATCTGCAGACCCAAGGAGGGAGAGAGAGAGAGAAAAACATGATAGTAAATCACATTTACATATTTGGGGAGGAGTGCCTATCTCAAGAGACCCTCTCTTATCCTCTAGAATCTTATTTATTATTTTTTATTTACTAATCATTTGGAAAGCTGTCCCAGATACTGGACTCTAATCAGTACTTTCAATTTGTTGAAGGTATAAGTTTGCTTATTTCCCTCTAAGAGAGACACTTCAAGTGCCTTCAGAGACAAGTTTACATTCTATAATCTCACCAAATTGATTAGAGAAATTCATCCGGATGAAAGTTTTTGCCGTTGTTCAGTCTTGTCCATCTCTTATTTATCCCCATTTAGTTTTTTCCTTGGCAAAAGTAATGGAGCAATTTGCCATTTCCTTCTCCAGCTCATTTTACAGAGGAGGAACTGAGGCCAATAAGGTTAAGTGACTTGTCCAGGATCATATGGCTAGCAAGTGTCCAAGTTCATGTTTGAACTCAAGAAGATGAGTCTTCTAGAACTTAGACCTGGCATTCTATCTGCCAACAATGATAGATCTACGTTTCCTTAAAACAAACATCTTTCCTTTCCAGGAACTAATTGTTTTTGCAGACTTTCTAGTATAACATTTGGTTCCAGAATTTTTTTCCTCTTTCTAGGGCTACTTCTTAGTTTTTCTATCTCCCCCTAAATACCGCAATTAATAGTCCATTCTGGCTGCTCTCCATGTACTTTCCTTTGGGAACAACCTATTCCCTTCTAATATCCTATGTAGTAAAAAAACATGTAACCAAGTTTATTAGAGTTGCATGATAAATAAAATGAATGAGCCTCTGAAGGAAGACTTGAGTAACTACTCTATGGAAGATAATGCATAGACTTTATGACATCTTTTTTCTCTATTCAATGAGTCAAAAACACTTTTTATTCATAAATATTGAAGTTAATGGTAATTTCTTTAATTCTGTTGGAATTTTAGTTTGCTTCTTATCCAAAGAATGACTTCTCAAAGTGAAATTCACTTAAAATCTAAAAGATTCTTTTTGAAAATTTATTGTTTGAATGGCTTTCATGAATGGAAATGCATGTTTTCTCTGATTACAGATATGTTAGATGTTTTTATTCTACCAATTCCATAGTTCCAGCTTACAAGCTTAGCTGCATGCTTTGGTTCATCTACATTCTGATAGAAAAATACATAACAAAAATGTAGCTGAAAAAAATAGTGGCAGTAGAGGTTAAGGTAGGAGAAACAAATATACATTCCATTCTGCAGCAATCAGAAAATGATCATGCAAACTGTTAAAGAATAATAATCTATCATTTTAAAAAAATAGTTATTCACAGTTTTATAAATAAACAAATAAAGGAATAACAATATTTTTAATGCTCAACACAACATAATACTGTTAGAAATGACTATAAGATTGTTAAGTCACACTGGAATGTCCCCTCTGTTGCATGAGTAATTATTTCTAATAAGTAAAGGGAAAATGATGAATGCTGTTACAAGGGAACAAAAATAATTTATGGATAGAAAATATGCAGCAGGACTGTGACTTGAGATTATTAAAATGGTGGCTGTTATTTTTATTTGTTTTCTGAGTAATATAAATGAGTATATTATCATATGCCATGTTCAGCTTGAAGAAAACAATCTGTCTTACTAGTGTACAAATATCAAAAAGAGCTTTGATTCATGTTGTTTCTGCTTACTAAAACCATGGTGGCCTGTCAAGGGGAAAATTTCTGACAACTTTAAAATTGTTATTTTAGGTTGAAAAGTCATAATTGAAGGTTTGACTGCATTTATATAAGAAGAACCCTCATGCATAGCTGACCTATAATATAATATAATCAAATGGTTGTTACACTTATACACTCTTTCCATTTTAATTTTCTTACTGCTGAAAAGAAGATGAAAATATTTGTATGGCTATGGGCTTATTTCTTTTGTCCAAACTTGGGGAAGTTGATATATATCTTGAATTTTAGATTCCTAAATGTTGATTCAGAAGAACATTAATGATTTCTGTTATCTAGAAGTAGGCTTCATTTGAACAGATTTAAAACTTCAAGAAAAGTCCCCCAAATCTCCCCTGACAAAGTGGTGTCTAATTCTTATTTTTGTTATTTCTTTTACATCAAAATCCTACCCAAGGCCACCATTGATGGTGTGGAGGTCATTCTACTTTTTTAATCTAAAAGTTGAAGTTTAGCTTCTTGGTTAAAGATCCAGGTTGCTGCATAAAGACAAGCATATATGTATGGAAAGGACCACTCATCTCCAGTAGATTGACAACTAGGAGAGATTGGAGTAATGAATTATTTTTTTAGAAATGACAGGCAAATAAATGAAAAAATACATTAATTTTCATTTCTCTACAGTTAATGTGGAGTCATTTCAGAATGTCAGAAGTCAGATTATTGACCAAGTAGAATATTTGGCCAAGTTAAAACCAGACAAGAACAACAACAACAAAATGCTACAAGAAATTCATGAGTTATATTGAAACAAGATGCTAATTTCTTCCAAAAAAGAAAGTGGAAAAGTCAAGTTATTGACCATATCACCATTTCATAGAGGAATTTAACCTATATAAAGTAGATAGCACAATGAAGAAGGCACAAGGACCCAGAATCATCTCAGCTATTGAAGGCCTGACTCTTTGACCAAGGAAACACATAATACATATAGGAATAATCATCACTTAGAATCTGAACATATATTTTTAAAATATTGCAGGTTAGAATGGTAGAACATTATGATTAATATCGTCTCATAAAATATCACAAAAATGTGGAAACGAAAATAAGTCTATAAAAAGTACGCATAAAGCCCAAGTCAGATATTTAGGAGAGCTTTGCTACATAAACAAACTTTACCCTTTTCTTAATTTGAGAGGTCTACTTGCATTTATGAAGTTCAGATGAATTATATTTGCATACAAAACAATCAGTAATCTGAATACATTATTTTTTCTCTGCTCATTCATTTAAATGAACTCAAAATATATACAATGTAAATCCAATGAAATTTGATGAGTGGAGCTACTTGTAACTGGGATGAATCAGAAAAATCTCATGTAAGAGAAAGTACCTGTTCATATTCATTAATCATTTTCAATTGGATAACAGCTCTTTTTCTATTAGATTTGATTTAGTTCTTTATGTATCTTAATAAAGAGACTTTTATCTGAGAAATTTTCTGCCAAACTTATTCCTAACTAACTCTTTTCCTTATAATTTTAGCTACATTCAATTCTTTTATGTGCAAAAAATAAATGTTATTAAATTGATATGATTTTCTCATTCACTGGTCAATAAACAGCTTTATAATGTGTCAGGGATAATGCCAAGTCAATTCAAGAAGCATTTTCTAAGTGCTAGGCACAATGTTAAGTACTGAGATTACAAAGAAAAATATAATCACTGTATTCTTCAAGGAGATTGCACTCTAATTACATTCTAATAAGCAATGGAAGTGGAACTAAAGCAAAAGAGAAAGTCTAGGGAGATTATATATATATATATATATATATATATATATATATATAACATATTTAATTAAAAATAATTTAAAAATTTTTATCAGTTCGGCAGGTGTGAGGAGGAAGACTGATTATAAAAGGGAAAGACTAGAATGGAGAGACCAACTAAGGGGATATGCTGGTAAAAAAAGGGTATGAGGGCCTAAACTTGATGTTGGCTGTTGGAGTGAGAAAAGGGGACAGATATAATGAGGTCAGCAACAGAGAGATAAAGTCTTAAAAGGGAGAGAAAATAGGACCTAGGTCAGAGCCTTGGGTGTTCCAACAGATAGAGGTTGGGTCTTGAATGATGACCAACAAAAGGGAACAGAGAAGAAACAAACATATGGGCTAGAAGAGATCTAAGAGAGGAGTTATTTATCCATATGGCTAGTGGATGAGTTCCTAAATTTGATGTCAGAAAGAACTGGGTTTGAATCCTGTTTCAGATATTTAACTAATTTTCTAACCGTAGAAAAAGCATTAAAGGCCTCTTGGACCTAATTAATTGCTCATTTGTAAACATCAAACGATTAGACTTGATGACCTCTAATGTCCAGGGGTCTCCTGCAAATGCTCAAAAACCTAACACTATACACACTAGCTCTTAGGGTCAACTCGGTAACTCAATGAATGGAGTTCTGGGCAAGTGTGACTTGCCCAAGGTCACACAGCTAGTGTCTGAGGCTAGATGTGAACTCAGGAGGATGTCACTTAACTTAGGTTGCTCATCTGTAAATGAGTTGGAGAAGGAAATGGAAAACTCCTCCAGTATCTTTGCTGAAATAACCTTGATGGGGTCATGAAGAGTCAGACACAACACTCTGGGGGAAAAAGTTTTTCACAATATATTTTTAAGTTTAATCTGCATTATCAACATTCTCTCTATTACTTACTTTTGTCTAGCATTTAACATTTTATGAGATGTGAATGTTCATACTGAAATTTCAATGATTGACTTTAAGGAGCCCATAAAGAATTAGCTCCAGCACACAACTGCTAAGGTCTCTTCTCAATCTAACTCTGTAATCCTCTGACTATTCAGAGTACAAAACCAAAAGATGCAGGAGCACCCAGGAATAGAGTGTGATCAGTGGTTTGAAAAGGTATAAGAAGTGAAAGATGAGAATCGGGAAAAGACAATGAAATTTAATAATTAATGTGTAAGTTGGAGGGTTCACTTTTATTTCAGTGAAATCTGAGTTTTTAAGAGATTAAGAAAGCTATGGGAGGTAGGAACAGGGGGAAAAGACCACAACAGTTCTCTTTTCTCCCCACCATGAGTTTGAAACTAAAGAGAAGAGATATAGGAGGATAACAACTTAAGGAAATGACAGGTTTAATGAGGATCTTTAAATGATAAAGAAGACTGAAACATGACTATAGGAAGCAAATAAGGAGCCAATATATCCAAGGAGAATGAAGATTGAAGGAGAAACATATTAGAGCATATAGGAGTATGGAAACAAGAATACAGTTAGCTGGATTGGTCATGGTGAGGAGAAACACCACCTCATCTTAAACCCTTGGGCAAGTAGCTCTACCTTTCTCAGTCTCATTTTATTCTTCTGTAAGATGGCTAAGCAATCCCTATTTATGCTAAAACTCTGAGATTTTGTGATTAATAGGTGAGACACTGCCTTCTTTAATTTCTTTAATCTCACCCATAGTTTCCATCATACTTTTTCATATTCCTTTCCTTTTTCTTTACCTTGAAGTTGCCAAGTATCAATTTATTTGCTGTGTTGCTATAAACTTCTCAAGTTCTTCGTGGAATTGAACATCTTTATCCTTTGCACAGATATTGACTTATAAATTGTCAAAGCAATTTTAAAGAGCACAAATGATGAATTGTGCCAATAAGGCTACTGAGATAATAGAAACAATACTGCAAGGACATACCTTGTAATATTTAGAAAAATTGTGAGAATCATCAGCACATACACCAACGATACCCCTGATGAAAATATGAGAAAATAACTAGTAAGTTTTCAAAGACCATTTTCTATAGTAGATTATTGAAAAAAGGAAACTATTAATACTGTATTATATATTTTAGGCATGCTTATCAGAAACATTTGTTATTTCATTCATTATTAATCTAATATTTTAATATTTCTAGTTGAACTAAAAGTATTTTAAAACATTTCCCAAGACATATCCAAAAGCACAAATTGATTGAAACATTCAGACCATACAAATCCTGTTGTTTATTCATGAAATGGTATAAAATAGTGAAAATAGTTCTGGCTCTAAGGTTAGACATTATGGGTTCAAATCCCATACCTAGGTTTGTGACCTAGATCAAGTCATTTACTTGACCTCAGTTTTCTCATGCTTAAAATAAGGAATTTGAAGTGTCTCCTCTAACAAGGAATTTCTCTTATGGGATCGAGATATCCTGATCTCTTTCCCTACAAAAAGCTTATCACTCCTTTGTCCCATCTCCTCTTGGCCATGCTTTTTGGCTCAATGGTATTTATTTAGTTAATATATTCCCTAGCTACCATTTTGAGTATGGAATATCTATGCTTGATAAGAATTTTTTTTTAAGAAACTGAATAATACTAAAATATGACTTTAAGAATGTGGACTTTCTTTTCTTTGGATATATTTGTTTTGTTTTTTGTAAATAACTTTTCATTTTTTCTCACAAATACAAATTTGAAAAAAAATGATATTAATTTGTACAAGATTTTGAGGTGCACATTGTTCTTCTTTCCTTCCTTTCCTTCTCTCTTCTTAAAAGTTACCAATTTGATATAGCTTATGCAAATGTCATCATGTAAAATGTATTTCTGAATTCATCACAATTGTGGAAGAACAAACAAATCAAAAGTAAAAAAAAATCATGAGAAAGGACAAAGTAAGTGAAAAAATATGCTTTGATCTGTATTTAGAATCCATCAACTCTCAGGATTTTCCTTCATGAATCCTTTGTACTTGTCTTGGATCATTTTGTGGCTGAGCAAAGCTGAGTCATTTGTAGTTGATCATCATATAAAGCTACTGTTACTATGTACAGGATTTTTCTGGTTCTCCTCATTTCACTTGCCATTCATTCACACAAAGTCTTTCCAGGTGTTGCTTTACTCTGTGTGTATTTACCTCTTTCACATCTGTGTGTGGTAAATAACATATTGTAGGATGCTGGTTTTTCATTCATTCTGCTCTCTGCTTCTTTTTCATGGGAGAGTTCATCCCATTCACATTCAACATTGTGATTACTACCTATTTATTTCCATCCATCCTATTCTTCCTCCTTCCAACCTATTTGTCATCTCTCTCCTTCCACCCTTTTCTACTTCACCAGTGTTTTGCTTCTACCTACCATGTTCCCTGATCTGCAGTCCTTTTTGTCCATCCCCATTCCTCCTTTACTTAATCCTTTCACTCTTATATCCTCATTGAATAAGATAGATTTCTATATTCATTTGATTGTATATATTATTCCCTGTTTGATCCAATGCTGATGATCGTAAGGGTCAAGCAATGCTCATCACTCCCTTCTTCTTCCGCTCAACTGTAATAGGTCTTTTTTGCCTCTTCATGTGAGATAATTTACCCCATTTGATCTCTCCCTCCCTTGTGCACCTATTTTCCTCCTTTATCTCATCCTTTATTTTTTGTGTCACTCCCCCAAATGCGTCCTCTACTCATAATCTCTATATTCATTCCTTCTATCTGTACTATTAGTGATACAAGTTTTTAAGAATTTAAAAATATCATCTTCTAGTGTAAGGATATAAACCCCTGATGTTTTTTTTTTAAATTATTTTTTGCATTTCCCTGGGGCTACACTGAAGCATAGGGAGATCTAGTCCATGGAGGATGACTGTTTTCCCTAGACTGCACTGAACTACATGGCGGTCCTGACACTGGTAGATGTTTGCCCACTGGGAGATGTGATAATGCATGTGGTGGTACAGTCACCTTACAATGCCCAAAGGGACACTATGGAAGCACTTGGAATTCTATCCTTCCCAGGATGTCTGCCACCTAAGGTGTGTGATTGTTCTTGCAGCTGGAGTCTTTGAGTTCCCCTGGCTATGCTAATGCACATGGGGTTAATGGTGTTGGCATTGTCTGCCCCACCACACTTAGGCTTAAGCTTTCACACTCATTTGCTGAGGTGGGGTTTGCTGCTGGCTTGCTGGGATGCTTCCTATTCTGAACTGCACTCCTTACATCAATTAGACAAAGATTTCCTAAAAATCATCCAATTCTCATGGACTAAAAACTGCCTCACTCCATCTTTCGCTGCTCCAAGATGTGATATACAGTGCTATTTTATGGTTGTTTGTTTGTGTAAAGGTTAATATGGAACAGCCACAGTGATATACTGCTTACTCTGCCATCTTGGCTCCTGGAAATCCTATTCTTTAAATACTTTGAGGAGAATAGTTTTTGAATGGTTGGATTACTTAGTATATGCCACTCTACCTCATGAAACATCTCTGAAACATTAATTAAATAGCCATGAATTCTTTACAGAAGCAAACCCTTCACATAGTTGTTGCTACTTTCATTAACCAGTTTGCTGTAGTCCATGGCATATGAACTCTCATACATACTCAAACTGAAGGAGTTTAAAATTCAATACTCATATACTTTCACATAGTCAATAAAGCTCAAAGGAAATCACTTTAGTGAGTGAATAGATTGGAGTAAGGAGAGACTTGAGGCAGGCAGACCTACCATCTGGCTACCAAAAAAACAAAATAAAGCAAAACAAAGCAAAACAAACTTAAATCTTCAAATGCATGAGTATAGTTAAGCAAAACAAATCCCAAACTGTATACGTCTTTCTTAATTTTTTTCAATTTATTTATGTATTTTTAGCATTCAAAATTCATTTCCACAAGATTTTGAGTTTCAAATTTTCTTCCTGTCTCTCCCCTCTCCCTATTACAAAACACAGTGAATTCTGATTATTCCTTCCCCCCATTTACCCTCCCTTCTATCACACCCCTCCCGTCCCTTATCCCCATCTTCTCTCTTGTCTTGTAGGGCAATATAGATTTCTTTACCCTATTTTTTGTATTCCTTATTTCCCAGTTACATGCAAAAACAATCCTCAGAATTATTTCCCAAAACTTTGAGTTTCAACTTCTTTCACTTCCTCCTTCCCCAACCATCCCCACTGAGAAGGCAAGCAATTGAACGTAGGCTATGTATGTGTAGTTTTGCCAAAGATTTCCATTACAGTCATGTTGTGAAAAACTAACAATATTTCCCTCCATCCTATCCTGCCCCCCCATTTATTCTATTCTCTCTTTTGACCCTATCCCTCCACAAAAATGTTTACTTCTAATTACCCCTTTCCTCTCATTTGCCATCCCTTCTATCATTCGCCCCCCTACCCCACTTATCTCCTCCTCTACTTTCCGGCAGTGTAAAATACATTTTCACACCAAATTGAGTGTGCATATTACTCTCCCCTTAAGCCAAATGGGATGAAAGCAAACTTTACTTTTTCCCTGCTCACATCCCAGTCCCTCTTTTCCCCCTCCATTGGAAAACCTTTTTCTTGCCTTTTTTATGAGAGATAGTTTGCTCAATTCCATTTCATCATTTTTCCTCCCAATATATTTTTCTCTCACCTTTTAGTTTTATTTGTTTAGGTATCATCTCTTCCTATTCAACTCACTCTGTGCCCTGTGCATATATATATATATATATACACACACACATATATATGTATGTATGTATATATATGTATGTATGTATGTATTTATATGTATATGTGTATGTGTATGTATATGTGTATATATGTATATGTATAGATAGATAGATAGATACAGATACAGATGTAGATAGATAGATAGATAGCTATAGAGATATAGAGATATCTATTTCTCTATGTCTATTTACAGATATATATATATATATACATATATATATATATATATAGTATAGATAGATAGATGTGTGTGTGTGTGTGTGTGTGTGTGTGTGTGTGTACAACACCTCCAAGTATCCAAATACTGGAAAAAATTTTAAGAGCTACAAATATTATCTTTCCATGTAGGAATGTTAACAGTTCAACTTTAATAAGTCACATGATTTCTATTTCCTGTTTACCTTTTCAGGCTTTTCTTGATTCTTGTATTTGAAGAGCAAATTTTCTTTTCAGCTCTGGTCTTTTCATCAAGAGTGCTTGAAAGTCCTCTATTTCACTGAACCACATTTTTCCCCTTAAATTATTATACTCAGTTTTTCTGAATAGGTGATTCTTGGTTTTAATCCTAGTTCTTCTGAATTCTGTAATATCATATTCCAAGCACTTTGATCCCTTAATGTACAAACTGTAAAATTCCGTGTTATCTTGATAGTATTTCCACAAAACTCTAATTGTTTCTTTCTGGCTGTTTGCAGTATTTCCTTGACCTGGGAACTCTGGAATTTGTCTAGAATATTGCTAGGAGTTTCTCTTTTCAGATCTCTTTCAGGAGGTGATCAGTGGATTCTTTCAATATTTATTTTGCCCTCTAGTTCTATAATATCAGGGCAGTTTTCCTTGACAATTTCATGAAAGATGATGTCTAAGTTCTTTTTTTGATCATGGGTTTCAGGTAGTCCCATAATTTTTAAATTGTCTCTCCTGGTTCTGTTTTCCAGCTCCATTGTTTTCCAATGAGATATTTCACAATGTCTTTGATTTTTTATTCTTTTAGTTTTATTATGTAATTTTTTGGTTTCTCATAAAGTCATTAGCTTTTATCCACTCCATTCTAATTTTTAAAGAACTCTCTTCTTCAGTGAGCTTTTGAACTTCCTTTTCCATTTCGTTAATTCTGCTTTATAAAGCATTCTTCTCCTTATTGGTTTTTCAGACCTCTTTTTTCTATTTGAGTTAGTCTATTTTTAAGGGTGTTAATTTCTTCATCACTTTTTGGGTCTCCTTTAGCACGCTATTGACTCACTTTTCATGATTTTCTTCTATCACTCACATTTCTCTTCCCAAATTTTCCTCTGCCTCTCTTACTTGATTTTCAAAATATTTTTTGAGCTTTTCCATGACCTGAGATCATTGCATATTTATTTTGGAGGTTTTGGAGGCAGAAGCCTGGACCTTTAGGTCTTCCTCTGATGGTATGCATTGTTCTTTCTCATCCAAAAAGATGGAAGAAAATACCCTCTCACCAAGAAAGTAACCTTGTATTATTCTTTTTCTTTTTTGGGGACATTTTCCCAGTCAGTTACTTGACTTTTGAATTTGTTGTCAAGAGAAGGGTATGCTCTGGGGACTTCTAAGTTCTTAATTCCTCCAAGATGACACAATCAAGGTAGAGGAGTTACTCGTCTCCTGACCTGCACTCTGGGCTGGAAGCAACTACAGTTGCTTCCTCTTTTCTGTGAGCAGAATTCCCTCTCCAAAGGTTCAGCCAGCTCCACCAGCTAGCATTTCTCTTCACTTGAGGGTCACCACTCAGAGCTGAGATCCAGATCAGCTGCTGAATTCCCCCACAGTCTTTAGGCCAGGGCTCCAACAATAGAAGCTGCCATGGCCTGTTGCCTGGGCTAGACTGCTGAGTTCCCTTCTCACCCAAGTAAAAGAGCTTTCTCATTGACCTTTGAAATTGTCTTTGACGTTTATGAGTTGAGGAATCTGGGACCTGCAGTTGCTGCTGGTTGTGTCTTGAAGACCGTTCCAGTCGTGTCCTTGCCATGGAGTGGTAAAGGCTGGGCAGTGCTCCACTCAGTGACTGGTGTGATTGACTTTTCCTGTTGGCCTTCCAAACTGCCTTGGGCTGGAAATGGAAATTGCATGTGTTTTAATGCACTTTGTGTTCATCACATCACTATGAGGCTGAGGGTAATATGCTTCATCATAAGTCTTAGGCAGACATGGAGTGTGTCTCCCCCCCATTTAAGTATTCCCCCTTCCCTTTCCAAGTTTGTTTGGTTGTTTGCTTTATTTTGTTTAAGCCTTCTGGGTATTATACCCCTTCTTAATGTCCACTCTGCAATTCTTGCTAGTTTCTTCTATAGAGTTTGATATATTTCTATAATACTTTGCACCCTTCTTTTTTTGTTTCATATAAATGAGACTCATTTGATATTCCTTCCCCAAATACTGCCTTCCATGCTTACATACTTTTCTTCTCAAAAATCCTAATTCTGAGAAATAGCAAGTTCCTTTCATTCTTTCTTTCTGTGTTACTGTATTCCTTTTGTCTTATATTCCCTTTTCCCTCCTGAAGTCTTCAGAATAGAACCAATTCATCCACAGAGCTTGCCATTTTCTCACTTAGCCACTCTACCCTACTGGATGATGCGCTAGACTGACATTCAGTAAGACATGAATTTAAATCCTTAGATACTTACTGACTATGTGATCATAGACAAATCACTTTACCTTTCTTAATCTCTTTTTCCTCAGCTTTAAAACAAGGACAAAAAGATCAGGTATCACATAGGGTTGTTTTGAGCAATCAAATGAGATTAGATATGTAAAGAGCTTTGAGGGAGAATACAGGAAGAGGAGATGATCCTGAACAAACATTGGAGAATACAAATATTGATACGGATAGAGCCAGCAAAGTAGACAAAGAAGTATTAGTAAGAGAAGTAGGAGGCAAATTAGGGCAGATTAGTAGCAGGAAAACGCACAAAGAATAGAGTAGCTAAGAGCACAGAAAGCTCAATACTACTAAAAGCAGCATATATGTGAAGAAGGATTGGGACTGAGGAAAACAATTACAGATCATAAGAGATCATTGCTAATATTGATGTCAGAGAACCATAATCTTGAGGTCTGGAGTACTTGAGACACCAAAATCCCGACACTCCAGACCCTACCTGAAAGAATTTGACTCAAAAGCTTTTCCAGTCAAAGCAAAGCAAAGTTTATTAAAGATTTAGCATATTGAGTTGGCTCTTAAGAAACTTTTTAAAAATTATTTTATTTGTTTTTAGTGTTTTACCATTACTTCCATATAATTTAGATTTTCCCCCTCCCTGCCATCTCCCTCCCTCGATAGCACACAATTTTATATAAGTTCTCCACATACATTCCTATTAAATCCATCTTCACCTTAGTTATGTTTTATAGAAGAATTAAAATGAATGGGATAAATCATAAAACAAACAAAAATGTAATACAAAAGAAAATGATCTGCTACATTCTGTGATCAAATTCCATAGTTTTTCTCTGGATGGAGAAGACATTTTGCTTTAAGAGACCACTGGGAAGTTTTTAAGTCCTTGCATTGCAGTGAAGTTCTAACTGTACCAGAAAAAATCCTTCCACACTGTAGTAGGTGCTGTGTATAAAGTGCTCCTGGTTCTGCTACTTTTGCTCACATCAGTTCATACAAGTACCTCCAGGCCACTCTGAAGTCTTTCTGTTCATCATTTCTTATATCACAACAATATTCCATTACATTCATATATCAGAATTTATCCAGCCACTCCTCAATTAATGGGCATTCCCTTGATTTCCAGTTTTGGCCACCACAAAGAGTGCTGCTATAAATATTTTTGTATATGTGGGACCCTTTCCCATTTTTATGATCTCTTGAGGATACAATCCTAGAAGCGGTATTGCTAGATCAAAGGGTATGCACATTTTTCTAACCCCTTTGGGGATAGTTCCAAATTGCCCTCCAGAATGGTTGGATCAGCTCACAACTCCCCCAACAATAAGTTAGTGTTCCAACTACCCCACATATTCTCCAACATTAATCGTTAATCATCTTCCTGTTTTGTCATGTTAGTCAATCTTATAGGTGTGATGTGATATCTCAGAGTTGTTTTGATTTGTATCTCTCTAATCAATAGTGATTTAGAACATTGTTATATAACTACAGATAGCTTCAATTTCTTTCTCTAAAAACTATCTGTTCATATCTTTTGACAATTTATCAATTGGGGAATGACTTCTATCCTTGCACATTTGACTCAGTGTATTTTGGAAATGAGGCCTTCATCACAGACACTAGTTGCAAACATTCTTTCCCAGTTTTCTGGTTCCCTCTTAATCTTGGTTGCACAGAGTTTGTTTGTGGAAAAAAAAAACTTTTCAATTTAATGTAATCAAAATTATCCATTTTGCATTTCATAATGCTTTCTATCTCTTGTTTAGTCAAAAATTCTTCCCTTCTCCATATATCTGATAAATACACTAATCCTTGCTCCACTAATTAGTTGAAAGTGTCAGTATTTATACTTAGGTCATGTACCCATTTGAACTTTATTCTTGAACTTTATTTTATTTATTTATTTATTTTATTTGAACTTTATTATTGTCAGGCAATAGGGTATAGGGTGTGTTCACGGAGGACCAGTACCTTTGGTGTGATGGCTACTGAGCCCTTTTCAAGGCATTTTCTACCTCTGATGTCCACCTGTTCCCCCTAACTCTCGCTTGTGGCTCCAAGAAGTTGCAGCATGCACAGTGGCTACACCCCAGTAAACCATTATGCCAGACAGGTCCACCCAGTTTGAGGACAACCAAGGGTTCAACCCATTGATGAGTTAGGGGGATATCTAACACAAGCATGTGAAGACTTCATCTGGTGAAATGGGTAGATGAGAACAATTTGTTCCAACAGCCATGAAAGCAGATGAAGCAGGGGATGTGGAACATTTAGAGGTTGGTTAGACACCAAAGATGCCAAGGTCATCCACTGCATCCTGAGTCATCATCAGCCATCAAGACTCAGTCCTGACCCTGGACTATGATAACTCAGGGGGAGAGAGTGAGACTGATGACTTCATGCAGCTCTGCCTTACAAATCCAATTTACACATGAATCAAAAAACATCACCCATACATTTCACTATTATGCCTCAAAGTCCTGTGGTGACAGGCAGGTGATGAAGCAGCAGATGTGGATACATTGGAAGTTGTAGTCATGACCCTGCACACAAGCAGCCCAGGCCATAGGGTCATTTTTCACTGGAAGCAGCAGTGGGACTCTGTAGCCCCCTGGGTGTCTGAGCAGCCTCTCACAGGAAAATGCCATGCCATCATTATCAGTGCCTGTGCTCCCACCATGACAACCCTGATGAACTCAAAGAAAAATTTCATGAAGACCTGGAGATCCTAATTGTCAATGTGCCAAAAGAGCACTAGCTTATAATACCAGGTGACTTTAATGCTAGAGTAGGCTCAGACTACCAGACTTGGCAGGGACTCCCAGGGAGGAACAGAATTGGAAATAGCAAGAGGAATGGTAATTTGTGCATCACGTGACCTTCTCATCATCAACACTGCTTTCTGCTTCCCTAAATGCAATAAAACTTCATGAATGCACCCTCACAGAAAACACTGGCATCTAATAGATTATGTGTTTGTAAGGAGAAAAGAAAGACAAGATGTGAGAGTGACAAAGGCAATGTGTGATGCAGAGTGCTGGACTGATAATAGACTTATCCTTTCCAAGCTAAATATTCACATTCATCAAAAGCACAACCTCCAAGGCAAAATGACTACCAGAAGAATTAATGTCAACAAATTAGAGCTCTTCTCTGAGTGTGAACAGCTTGCTGCTGACTTGGAAGGAAAGTTGAGCCAACATACAGTCAGCAATAGTGGAGCAGAAAAAGAGTGGGTAGCTCTCAGAGATTTGGTGTACAGCACTGCATTTGCTCATCTGGGTCAGAACACTCACAAACACCAAGACTGGTTTAATGAAAGTGATGGGGAAATTCAGAAGCTGCTAAATGAAAAACCTGAACTCCATAGGATTTACCAGCAGGATAGTTCATTCACCTGTAAGAAGGCAGAATTTAATTCCATCAAAAACAAAGTACAAGCAAAGCTTAGAGAGATGCAGCAATCCTGACTCAGTAAGAAGGCAGATGAAATTCAGTTTTATGCTGATAGTAACAATCCAAAGCCTTTTTATGATTCCCTGAAAGCTATTTATGGAACAAAAACTTATGGTGCATCACAACTACTCAGTGGTGATGGAGCCACATTGATTAGTGATAACAATATGATCCTAGAGAGATGGGCTGAACACTTCCATGGTGTTCTCAACAGATCATCATCAATCAATGCTGTGGCCATTGACCATTTGTCTCAGGTTGAAGTCAATCCCTTCTTAGCTGAACTTCCAACTGAAGAAGAAGTTTTGAGAGCCATTAGGCTCCTTTCATGTGGCGGAGCCCCTGGTGCTGATTCTATTTCAACTGAGATTTAAAAAGTAGGGGTGCCATTGCTCATAGACAAGCTGACTGAAATTTTCCAGGTTACATGGCAAGATGTGGTTATCCCCCAGGAGTTCAAGGATGACTCAATTGTTCATCTCTATAAGGGTAAAGGGAATAGATTGTCCTTGGGCAATGATAGGGGGATCTCACCCTTAGTCATCGCTAGAAAATTCTTCCTGCAGTCGTCCTTAATAGGTTCATCCTTCACCTGGAAGATTGGCATATAGTTGAGAGCTAGTGTGGCTTCAGAAATGGCTGAGGAACAGTAGATACTGTGTTTTCTGCCCGATGACTCCAGGAGAAATGCCAGGAGCAGAACAGAGGTATGTACACAACATTTGTGGATCTCACCAAGGCCTTTGACACTGTTAGTCATGAGGGTTTATGGAAAATTATGTCAAAATTTGGTTGCCTGAAGATGTTCATCAATATTGTATGTCAATTTAATGATGGCATGCTTGCCTGGGTTCTGGATAATGGACAAAGCTCTCATTCTTTTCACAATGGAGTGAAACAGGGCTGTGTGATTGCTCCCATGCTTTTTACCATGATGTTTTCAGCCATGTTGACAAATACTTTCAATGAGGATGAACATGGCATCAAGGTCAACTATCACACTGATGGTAAGTTCTTCAGTTTGCAAAGGTTACAAGCCAAAACCAAAGTGGAGGGAGTGTTGGTGCAAGATTTTCTATTTGCAGATGTTTGTGCCCTCAGTGCAGCCTCTAAAGCTGAGAGGCAACAAAGTATGGATCAATTCTCTCGTGCTTTTGTTAGTTTTGTCCTAATAATTAACACACAAAAAAAAATACACAGGTGCTCCATCAGCCACCTCCATACCATCCATACATGGAACCATTGGTTATAATAAATGGAGAAATTTTGAATCCTGTGGATAAGTTCACATACCTTGGTAGCATACTTTTCAGGGATGTCCACATTGACAATGAGGTTGATGCATGCATTGCCAGAGCTAGCTCAGTGTTTGGGAGGCTCTGAAGAAAGGTTTGGGAGGAAAGATGTATTAGACAGACTACCAGACTGAACGTCTACAGAGCTGTTGTGCTGACCTCATTGTTATATGCTTGTGAAACATGGACAGTCTACCAGCACCATGCCAGGAAACTGAATCGCTTCCACTTGAACTGTCTTAGAAAGATTCTGAGGATCACATGGTATGATAAGGTACCAGACACTGAGGTCCTTGCTCAAGATGAGCAGGCAGCTATTCAAACTAGGCTTCAGAGAGTGCAACTCTGATGGAGTGGTCACATTGTTCAAATGCAAAATTTATGCTTGCCAAAAAGACTATTTTATGGAGAACTTGCATGGGGCAGGTGATCACATGATGGCCCAAAGAAATGATACAAAGACACTGTCATGGTCTCTCTCAAGAACTTTGGATTTTGCTATGCAGCATTGGAGACATTGGCACAGGAAGGCTCAGCATGGCATGCCCAAATAAGAAAAGGTGCTGTGCTCTTTGAGCAAAGCAGAATTGAGACAGCACAAAGTAAATGCAGGATGCAAAAATTTGGGACATCCATCTCAAATATTCAAATGGACTATCTGTGCCCAACCTGTGGTAGAGCATCCTGAGCTCTTATTGGTTTGATCAACCACAGTTGGACACATTGAAATTTCACTTTATCATGGTGATGTCATTTTGGTCCTTTTTGAAGATGAAGGAAAACAACCAAAACCAGTCAGGCTTTGTTCTATGCCTACTTTGCACCATACTGTTATCCAGTTTTCCCAGCAATTTTTGTGGAACAGTGAGTTCTTATCCCAGAAACTGAGATCCTTAGATTTATCAAACAGTACATTGCTATATTCATCGAATGTGTCTTTGGTAACTAATATATTGGTTACTGGTCTACCCTTCTGTTTTTTATCCAGTAACAAGTGATTTTGATGATTGCTGCTTTATAATACAATTTGAGGTCTGGTAGAGCAAGGTGCCCTTCCCTAGCATTTCTTTTCATTAGTTCCTGTGATATTCTGGACCTTTAGTTTTTTCAGATGAATTTTCTTGTTATTTTTTCTAGCTCTGCAAAATAATTGCATGGGGCAGGCAAACTATCTGATAGTTTGATTGGTATGGCACTAAATGAGTAAATTAATTTAGGTAGAATTGTCATTTTTATTGTATTGGCTCAGCCTACCTACAAGCAACTGATATTTTTCCACTTACTTTGATCTGATTTTGTTTGTGTGAGTAGTGTTTTGTAATTGTGCTCATGTAGTCCCTGCATTTGTTTTGGCAGGTAGACTCACAAATTTTTTATAGTGTCTACTGTAACTTTAAATGGGATTTCTCTTTCTATCTCTTATTGTTGGGTTTTCTTTGTAATATATAGAAATGCAGAAGATTTGTGTGGGTTTATTTTGCAACCTGTAACTTTGCCAAAGTTGCTTATTATTTTAAGTAGTTTTTACTTAATTATCTGGGATTCTTTAAGTATATCATCATTCTTCTGTGCTTATTCTAATTACTTTAATTTCTTTTTCTTCTCTTATTGCTACAGCTTGTATTTCGAGTACCATATTGAATAACAGTGCTGATAATGGACATCTTTGTTTCACCCCTGATCTTATTGGAAATGCATGTAGCTTGTTCCTGTTGCATATAATGCCTTCTGATGGTTTTTGTTAGATACAGTTTATTATTTTATGGAAAGTTCCATTTATTCCTATGCTTTCCAGTGTTTTCAAAAGGAATGTGTGTTGTATTTTCTCAAAGGCTTTTTCTGCATCTATTGAGATAATCATGTGGATTCTGTTAGTTTTATGGTTGACATGACCAATAGTGCTAATAGTTTCACTAATATTGAACCAGCTCTGCATTCCTGGTATAAATCCTACCTGATCATAATGTACTATTCTTGTGATTAGTTGCTGTATTGTTTTTGCTAAAATATTATTTAGAATAGTTACGTCTGTAATCATTAGAAAACTTGATCTATAATTTTCTTTCTCTGTTTTGGTTCTTCCTGGGTTAGGTATGAAAACCAAATTTGTATGAAAAAAAGGAATTTGTCAAGACTTCTTCTTCCCCAGTTTTCCCCAGTAGTCTATAAAATATTTGAATTAATGGTTCTTTAAAGGTTTGATAGAATTGATTTGTGAATCCATCTGGCCCTGCAGATTTTTTCCTAGGGGTTTCATTTATGACTTATTCCATTTCTTTTTCTGAGGTGGAGTTATTTAAGTATTCAACTTCCTTTTATGTTAGTCTGGGAAAATTTTATCTTTTAGAATAATCATCCATCTCATTTATGTTTTGGAAGTAATGGGACATACATTTGGGCAAAGTAATTTCTTATTATTGTTCTAATTTCCTTCTCATTGGAGATGAGTTTACCCTTTTCATTTTTTGTATTGGTAATTTGGTTTTATTCTTTTTTTTTATCAAGTTGACCAACTTTTTATCCATTTTATTGTTTTTTTTTTCATAAAATCAACTCCTAGTTTTATTTATTAGTTCAATAGTTTTCTAAATTTCAATTTTTATTGATCTCTCCTTTTGTTTTTCAGTATTTCCATGTTGGTTTTTACTTGAGGATTTTCAGTTTGTTCTTTTCTGAGGTTTTTCAGTTGCTTTCAAAATTTGTTGATCTCCTGTTTCTCTGTTTTGCTCATGTAGTCACCTAAAGACATAAAACTTCCCCTAAGAACGACTTTTGCAGTATCCCATAAAATTTGATATTTTGTCTCATTATTGTCATTCTCTTGGATGAAATTGTTGATTTTTTCTATAATTCTTTGTTTAATCCACTCATTTTTAGGATTAAATTGTTTAGTTTCCAATTAGTTTTTGGTTTGTTTACATATAAGTGTTTGGTTTGATTACATATAAGTTTTCTTACATTATGATTTGAGAAAGATATATTAACTTTCTCTGACTTTATGCCCTGGATTGTGAGATATTTATGGCCTAGTACATGCTCAATTTTTGTATATGTTCCATGTACTGCTGAGAAAAAGATATATTCCTTTCTATTCCCATAAAGTTTTCTCTAGCAATCTATCACATCTACCTTATCCAGAGTTCTATTCACCTACTTAACTTCTTTTTTGCTTATTTGGAGGTTAGCTTTACCAAGTTCAGAGAGGGAAAGGTTAAGGTCCTTCACTAGTATAGTTTTGCTGTCTGTTTCTTCTTCCTGTAAATCCCTTACCTTCTCCTCTAAGAATTTGGATGCTATATCACTTGGAGCATATATGTAATAATAGTGAAATTGTTTCTTCATCTATGGTGTCTTTTTAGCAGGATATAGCTTCCTTCCTTATCTCTTTTGATTAGATCTTGTTCTGCTTTTGCTTTGACTGAGATTAGGATTGCTACCCCTGCTTTTTTATGTTTGCTGAAGCACAATAAATTCTGCTCCAACATTTTACCTTTACCCTATGTGTATCTCCATGTTTCAAATGTGTTTCTTGTAAACAGCATATTGTTGGATAATAGTTTTTAATACATTCTGCTATCCATCTCCATTTTATGGGAAAATTCATCCCATTAACATTCAGAGTTATGATTGCTATCTGTGTCCTTCCTTTCATGCCTTTTCCCTTGCTTATGCTTTTAGTTCTCCCTTCTCCCTTCTCCTCCACAATAGAGTTTTAATTTTTGACCTCTACCTCCCTCAGTATTCCCTCTAGTCTTTCAACACCACTCCTTTTTAACCCCTTTTCCCTTACTACTTCTTTCCTCCCTTTCAACCTCCCCTGCCTTTTCTTTCCCTTTCTATTGGCCATAGTGCTAGTTGTATTTCTATATTTAACTGAATATGCTGTACACTCCTTGAATCCAATCTGATGAGAGTACCTCTCAAACAATGTTCATTTCCATCCCCTCTTTCACTCTACTGTAATATATATTTATGACTTTTCCTGTGATGTAATTTAGTTTTTTCTGCCTCCTCCTTTTCACATCTCCCATTACAATCCCTTTGCACCCTTAAATCACACTTTTTATCACCACATCTTTTAATTTATATCGACTCCATCTATCTATGTATATCCCTTTTATATATCATAAGAAATACACAATTCTCAAGATTAACAAGTATCATCTTCAGTTTTAGGGATGTAGACAATTTGCCCATATTGAGTAACAAGTTTTGTTTTGTTTTTTTCCCCTGCTAACCTTTTTATGCCTCTCTTGAGACTGATTTTGGGTCTTTTCCTTAGGAGGGTCTAGAAATGCCTTATTTTATTGAATGTCCATCTCATTGCCTGAAATATTATTTTGAACTTTGCTGGAAAATTAATCCTTAGTTTTAGTCCCAGTTCCTTTGTCTTTTGGAATATCATATTCCAATTCCTTTGATCTTTGAAAGTAGAAGTTGAAAATTCCTTGTGATTCTGACTGTAGCTCCTCAATGTTTGAATGGTTCCTTTCTGGCTGCTTGCAATATTTTCTCCTTCACTTGATAGTTCTGAATTTGGCAAGAATATTCCTTGGTGATTTTAGTTTGGGGTCCCCTTCAGGAGGTGAATGGTGAATTCATTTGATGACTATTTTGTCCCCTGGTTCTAGAATTTCTGGGCAATTTTCTTTGATGATTTATTGGATGACATTGTCCAGGCTCTTTTTTTCATCATGGCTTTCTGGTAGACCAATAATCCTTAGATTTTCTCTCTTGAATCTATTTTCCACATCAGTTATTTTTCTAATTAGATCTTTTACATTTTTTTCTAACTTCATTCTTTAGATTCTGTTTGACTGATTTTTGATGCCTCATAGATTCATTAGATTCTACTTGCATGATTCTAATTTTTATCAAATTGTTTTCTTCAATTAACTTTTGCATCTCCTTTTCCATCTGTCCAATTGTTCCTTTTAAGGAGTTATTTTCACCAGTTAGGTTTTGTGCTTCCCTTTCAATTTGTCAAATTTTCCTTTTTAAGGAGCTGTTCTCCTCCGTGAATTCTTTTTTTCATATTTTAAAAGTTGTTGACCAGTTTTTCTTCTATTTCTCTAATTTGGGTTTTAAAATTCTGCCTAAACTCTTCCAAGCCTGGTCTTCATGCTTCAGACCAGGTCATATTCCCTTCTGAAATTTCAGGTAGGAGTACAGTCTCAATGCTGACTTCTTTGATATTTGTGTTTTGATCCTTGTCCCCTTATAAAGATTTTATAGCCTTTTTTGATCTGCTTTGCTTCTTACTTATGATAATAACCCTTTTCCTGGTTTTTAAGGTAGATCTCTGTGTCTGTGGTAGAAGGAGGTCTGTTGAGCAGTTCTTGTGACTGAAACTTGAGATTTTTATGTTGTGGCCTCTGGTTCTTTCAGTTAGAAATTAAGTGTTGCAACTTACCTGGTGCTGAGATGACTGGTGTTGGAAAGCAGAGGCCAGTTAGGTCTTTTTGGGTTTTCCCATGGTTACCTTGGAGTTAGCTTGTTACATGTGGTGGAGGGGTAGTCTGGGTGCCAGAGGCTCCTCTGCTGAGCTAGAGCATATGCAAGGTCAACTATCTGTGCTAGTGTGATCCCAGTTCCACTGAGGTGATGAGGCACACCTGGGGTCCTGGTATTGGCAATTGCTGACTTCATCCCCTGAGGTTCAAGATCTTTTCCCAGTTTGTTGAGGTGGGGCTGTTTGGGACAGTTCTGATCCTACACTGGTCACTTTTGGCCACAACAAGAAGAACCCTCCTTAGCTATCTTTCTAGCCTCCTGGGCTGAGAGTCTGTTTACCCTTCTGCTGCTCCCACTGTTCCAGGCCTTTCTGGGGGAGATATTCTTTGGACTTATCAAGATCAACAAAGGGAGAGAGATAGCAATCCCTGATCACTCCACCATCTTGGTCCCCTACAACTCTTGAGGAATTTCACAATTTGTGAAGCTTGTACTGAGAAGCAAGCCAGGTTGAATCTGAGCTAGAATGAATCTGAGCACCTTCATGGAAGTGAGATGAAACATATAAAGAAAGATTGTGGGAGGGATCTTGGGGTGGTCTAGTAGTCTGTGGTGATGGGAGAAGAGATTTAGGAAGGGTCTTGAGAAGGAGTCCAAGAAGGATCTTAATGGGACTGTGGTGACTGATCAGGGTGGGAAACAGCTGGAGGCAATCCTGAGGTATCAAGCAATGGAGAGCTTGAGTGGTAAGCATGTGGGGCAATCCAGAGGTAATAGATAATGGAGGGCCAAGCTAGGTTAAACGTAACAGATTTGGGTGTGAAAAGGCAGATTATGTGGGAAGATTCAAGGAGAGTTCAAGGAGGTTCTCCAGAGTCTGTACTCGATCAGTAATACTACAGACAGCAGGTTCAGTTGAGCATAGAGTCAGAAGCTAAACAGCAAAGGACTGAGAAAATCCTCATGGCTCTAAGTGCAGAGAAGACTGAATTACCTCTTACTCACCATAACTTCTGTGTTTTGTTACTATAACTAAATGAAGTCATTTGCTCAGTCTTCTTATAATTGACTCAATGCTGCCTTCTCTTTCTTCTTCTCTTTCTTCTCCTCTTCCTCTTCCCCTTCCTCTTCCTGCTCCTACTTCTTCTTCTTCATCTCCTCTTCATTTTTTTCTTCTTCCTCCTCCTCATCCACCTTTTCCTCCTCCTGCTTCTTTTGCTCTTCCTCCTCCTCCTTCTTGTCTGGCCTTCCTTCTCTTACTTCTCCTCCTCTTCCTCCTCATTCTCCTCTTTCTTCTTCTCTTCTTTCTCTGTTTTCCTTATAAAATATTATCTTATTTTCTTAATACTTTTAATTGTATTTTCCTAGATACAAGATACTGTGAATTTCCCCAAAATCACTCTTTTTTCGTGTGATTAGTCCTTTATTAAATATCTTTATTTTATACTTTAGTAAAAACTACTTCAACAAAACTGAGTGAAAAATTTCAACTTGGCAATTAGAGACTATAGATTTTCTTTCTGAAGGTACAATGTTGGCAACTTTTGAATAAGCTAAAGGTAAGGTTAATATAGTGAGAACCTAAGCATTTGAAGACCCATGTATCATAGAAGTAAAAAAAAAAATCATTTTATCGGCTTAGTATTGTAAAAATTCGATGCTTTATAAATAAGTTCAGAAAAAGTTAAACTATAAATGCTATTTTGTCAGTAGTTAGCAATTCTTGAGTGAGTATTTCAGAAATTTCGTAGATGCTAAATGACAAATTATAAGTATTCATAAAAGAATGAAATTTAGAGTGAATCACCTTAGGAAGATAATTCCAAAATTTTGTCATAATCTGCAATATATTTTTCACTTGTCAAATTTTGTCTTTACCCCACTCCTAACCATTAGTGAAAGTATCAAGAATTTTCACCAGCAAGCATTGCCATTTCTTTGTTCAATCTTTTTTTTTGTCAGATAATAACAATAAATATTTTAAGAATAATTATTATATGGCTTCTCTCCATTGTCTGTTCCAGGTTAACATTTATACCACTATTGGAGCAGAGATTCCCTTTAAAGTTTGAGCATATTTTGATAACCTGCCAGCTATAAGGCTATTCATTTAACTCAACCCCTAGAAAATCCTGAAGGCCCATTCCATCACTGACTACCAAAGGTTAGACTGAATCTGAACCTTGAGCAATGAACCTTTACAGTGAAACTATATTGAACTATAATTTGTCATTCCTCAGATAAATGTGCTTATTATAAGATATAAACGGGGCCTTAATTGTTTCACTTCAGCTTTCCTGGAGTGGCCAGTTTGTCACTGAAATCAGTATTGAGAAAAGGCTTGTTTTACAGCTGTGCGAATATATTTTTCCTGGATTTGATAAAGGAAAAATCCTGCATTTCCCTTGCCATAAAAGATTCAAAGAAAAGTGTTATATGTTGATTTCTATGCTTTAAATCAGTCCATTTCAAGGTACTGAATTAAGAGATGTGGAAAGTGCTGTTATTTAAATAGTTTTGCTTTTCAGATTTCTTTTGTCATAGGTTTAATTGTGCTTGGTATTATTGCACATGGGAGATAACAGAATGTGGAAAAGGACTTGTTCCCTTCCTGAAAGTGAACATTGTAAATATTTTCCCCTTTCTTTTCCACCCCCCACTACTCCCCAAGCCAGGTAGGCAACAAGAATTTATTAAGCCTTACTATATTCGAAGTACATTGCTCCACTGGGCATACAAATACGTACAAAAAGGAAGACAATCTCTATCTTCAAATTTAGTAAAACAACATATTAAAGACAGTCAATGTCCTAGGGTCAGGTTTGGGGGCAAGTCCATCCCCTCCCCTCATACAGGAGTCTGGGCTTACAGGCCAGAAAGACAGAAGCATAGCTAGGAGGCAAAAGAAGTTAGGTCAGCCTGAGCCTCTCCCAAAGATAGAGACTGAGCAAAAAAGCAGCTTTCCTTCTTAAATCTTTCCTTGGGAGCCTTTTATCTTCATCCTTTTCACTTTGCTACTCTTTTTCCTCTTCAAGTAACTTGATTTATTTCTTCTAAATTATGACTCTTTAGAGAGCACATCTGGCTCCCAGGTAAAATTATTAACAAATTAGTCCACTATTTAAATCGTTTTTGCTAGATGCTCTGAGGAAATAAAGTCTTTTCCACAGCTCAAATTTAATTTATCTAAGACTCTCCTCACTAGTAGAGACAGATTACTCAGTGATCATATATCCCATGAAAGTGGATATTTGGTAAGAAATTGACAAAAGAGAAATCCTGATTTTCTGATTTTTTCAGGTTACAAAGAGAAAAAACTGTGTCCCACATTCTCCCCAGAGTGATTCTCTAAAGGGGCATAGAGAAGAAAAGGATAAAACTTTGGTGTTATGAGTTTGGGGGAAACATCTCTCCAGAAGAAGCAATCTTAGAGGTTAAAGAGAGGGGGTTACAGTGCTGTTTAACAGTCATTCTGTATTTTATTCAACAAAAGGACAAGGTCACCAATTCTAGCTTGAAAGATGACTCCATTACAGGTTTACCTTATTTTATTGCATTTTCAAATATTGATTTTACTTATTTGTTTACTTATTTAAACAAATCAAAGACTTTTTTTCAACAGTACAGGTTTTCAGTGTCTCTATGTCACATTTTGGTAATACTCACAATATTTCAAACTTTTAAAAATTATTATTATATCTGTTTTGGTGATCTGAAATGTTACTATTGCTATTGTTTGGGAACACCATGATTTGGGCCCATTTAAGACGTTGAACTTAAAGGATAAATGTTTTTTGTGGTCTGACTGTTTCATCTCTACAGTTCCCAGTCTCTGTCTGCTTGGGGCTTGTAATGTTAATTAGAGTTAAAGATCTTCCCCATCCACTAATAGGCCTGCCCATTAAAGGAAGCTTGATTAGGAGATGCCCACACCTTTTGTTAATTTCTAATACACTGGTTCTCAAGGGCTATGATGCCCTCTGGCTCTGAAAAGTGCATAAATACTTTGAGGTTAGGTTTGATTTTGGGGCTTACTCAATGAAAATGTTTGTTTGACCAGATGAGACTCTGGATAGCTGCTAAGGAAACCACCCTTCCCAGCTTTGAAAACCAATATGTTGGTACTTCTTTCTCTGGTTAACTATGGTCAAAGAATTGGATCTGTATGTTGATCTGTGATGTATGTATTGCTTATGGTCGGACAGTAGCAACCCCTGTCTGTTGGTTGATCTTTGCTTCTCTGTTTGTATTTACTCTGAAGTTCAGGGTGTTGACTTTTTCTCCTCAATAAAGTGAATGATATATGCGCTTGACTAAAGTGATTGTTGACCCCTCAAAAGTTGCTTTCATTTTAGAAAAGCAGATCAAAGAATCTGTACAACAGACCCTCCTATGTATCTCAGGGTCCTTACAGCTAAAGGCCTCCCTATTCCCTGAGACACAACAATATTGAAATTAGGTCAATTGATAACCACACAATGACCTTTAAGCATTCAAGTGAAAGAAAGAGTGAATAAAACTTCTTTGTTGTGCTATTTTAAGAAATGGTAACAGCCAACCCAACCTTCAGCAATCACCACCCTGCTCAGTTAGCAGCCTTCAACATGGAGGTAAGACCATAGTGAACTTTATGCTAACTCAGTGACCCATTGTTCCCACACCTACTTGCCAATCAGTCCTGAGGAAGGGTCACTCAATCTGTAACATCTGATTATCTGTAATTTTTCACATGCTAAATTATTCCCTATCTGTTTGTACCTAGCAAACTGTCCTGTGCTTGTTATCCTGGGAAGAGTAGAGATGCAATAGGCCATTGCTTTTGCTGACAGGAACCTATCTGAATTGTGTTTATCTCATTAAGAAAGTTATAAATAAAATCTGGCCCTATGCCGAAACCTTGGCTGATCTCTAGTGATCAGCCAGTGAATGTGTTGTTACCTTAATGTACTTTTAATAAATTACTTTTAATTCTCCTTTTCCTGATTTTTGCTTGTTAATTAGGGCAAAAACAAAAACAAAGAATTTTCCTTTCAACACCTTCTACCAGAAAAAAAAAATTATGACTTGTTAAAGGCTCAGATGATGGCTAGAAGGTTTTAGCATTAAAATAGCTTTATTTTCTTTGTTTAAATATAATTTATTTAGTTTCAGTTTTCAATATTCACTTCCATAAGATTTTGATTTCCACATTTACTCCCCATGTCTCCCCTCCCCCCACCCCATCATAGCATGCTTCCCAACCACCCCTTTCCTAATCTGCCCTCTTTTCTATCACCCAACCCCCCTTCTCCCACCCCTCCTACTCTATTTTCTTGTAGGACAAGAGATTTCTATACCATATTGCCTAAACAACTTATTACCCAGTTGCATGCAAAAACCAATTTTAACATTCATTTTTAAAGCTTTGACTCATACATTCTCTCCCTTCCACCTTCCCTACCTACTCTCATTGAAATAGCAAGTATTCAATGTAGGTTATACATGTGTAGCCATTCAAAACACCTCCATAAGAGTCATGTTGTGAAAGACTAACCACTTTTCCCTCTATCCTGTCCTGCCCTCAATTTATTCCATTCTCTCTCTTGAATTGTGCAGCCACAATAGTGTTTGCTTCTGATTACCCATTCACTCAATCTGTTGTCTGTTGTATTATCCTCCCTCTCCTAGCCCCTTCCTCCTGCTTTCCTGAAGGGTAATACATTTCAATACCCAACTGAATGTGTCTTATTACCTCCTTAAGCCAAATCTAATTGAGTAACTCTCACTTATTCCCTCACACCTCTCCTCTCTTCCCCTCCACTGTAAAAGCTCTTTCTTGCCTCTTTTATGTGAGATGATTAACTACAATCTACTTCGCCCTTCCAGTCCATTCCTCTTATCATTTAATTTTATTTTTTCGGTATCCTCCTTTCACATTCAGCTCACCCTGTACTCTCTGTCTCTTTCCATAAATAGACATACACATATGCATATATGTACCTATACATATATTCTCTTTATATCTATCTATATTATGTATAATTATATGCAATAATATATATAATATATAATGTAATTGTATTTATTATATTATATAATTATTATATCATGTAATTACAATATAATATATCATATAATTATATATAACATATATGTATATATATACACACACACACAATAAGAAAAGTTTCATAATTTACAAATATCATCATTCCACATCACAATGTAAACAGATCAACTTTAATGAATCCCTTATAGCTTCTCTTTATTCTTTACCTTTTCATCTTTTTCTTGATTCTTGTATTTGAAAGTTAAAACTTCTCTTCAGCTCTGGTCTTTTAAACAAGAATGCTTGAAAGTCTCCTATTTCATTGAAATTCCATTTTTCCCCTGAGGTATTATATTCAGTTTTGCTGTGTAAGTGATTCTTGCATTTAATCCTAGCTCCTTTTACCTCTGAAATATCATATTCCAAGTCCTCTGATTCCTTAGTGTAGAAACTGCTAAATACTGTGTTCCTCTTGGCCCTAGGAGTTCTGAGCAGGTGTTATTACTCCCCAGCCACCTCCAGTTTTCTCTATGGCTGGATTTTTGGTTATTATACAACAAGTTGCTTTTTAGCTTTCTGAGGCTATGCTTCCCATGGGACTCTCTGACCTTGTTAAAGTTTATTTAACCTTTCTCCACGTCTTCCCAGTTGGGGCACTCTAGTACTTTGATGGTGTGTGGTAGCCCCAGAATGCAATACCTTAGCCTCCATTAAAGTTCTTAGGTTTTACTGTTTTGGCAATATTCTTTACTTCAGGTTGACAACACAAATGTTGAAGGAGTATAATTTACAAATTAAATCATAAATTAATCATTTCAGCATTATAAAATTTTTTAAAAATTTATGAAGCTAAACTCTCTACTTAAAGCTATTGGTCAAATTAAAAAAAATCAGTCAGTGGAGAAATCCTGGGAAGATGGCAGAATGAGAGGTAATCTAGGACATAGTTTTCCCTCCATTTCTTCAAATAAACTAGTAATATGCCTCAAAATAGAGCAAATGCAACTAGAACAGGAAAATTAAAGATCCCAAACACAAGGTAATTCATACTTTAAAAAAACCAAAATATCAGCTGACAAACCCTTTGCCACTTATTATTGATTGTTGCTCACTCTGCTACCCTAAAGCCCATTGTTCAGGACAGTCCTTCATCTTTTGGGGCACCAAAAGTCTATTACTGTTGAAACTTTAGCAATATGTGCGTACATATGTGCTGCAATGAAACCTCTGGTGTCAAAAATAGGAATAGTCCCTCCACTATTGGAGATTGCACACCTGCCCAGTCTATATATTTCTTGTTCACATTTATCCATAAAATCATCACAGGAGGTCCACCCAATATTCCCTTGGGCTTTTCATTCTCTTAACATTGCATGGATACTCATGGAACACGTAAGCTGTCCATCAGTTATCCAATGCCTTCATTTCTCTTTTTTTCTCATTGTCAGAATCTCTGATGGAATCTTTTACATTACTTCCCACCACAATGTGCTACAGCCTGTTATCATCCACCACTTGGATTATATCCAGAACCATCTCCAGTCATCCAGATTCATGTGTTGCTACTGGATTCAGATGATTCTGGAGGAGAAAGTGAGACTGATGAATTTGCATAGCTCTGTCTCACTTAAATCTAATTCATTTGTAAGTCAAGACATCACCCTCCTAATGTCTTCTTCTTCAAGAAGGAAAGACAAGTAACAATCACACACTAGCCAAAACTCATGTCCAGGTAATAGGTGCTTAATCAGAGGAAGTCATTTAGACTTTGCACTCAGGGCATTTTGGTCCTATGACATATAAATTTAAGATAAATTCCATGCTTCTTCAGTGAGACCAGAAGAATGCCAAATAGCACTGAAAATTTTGAGATGACGTTAACATTAACTTCAAAGCTTTACTCACAACTTTGAGATGACTTGGATATATCAATGAACTAATCCCAAGGATGCATACAGGAGAGTCTGTTACCCCTCCAAAAAAAATACACAAACCTAGAAAAATGAGGCCTCAAACTCCTCCCCTTCAGCTCTCTTGCCTGTCCATCTGGTCAGTGTTAATGAGTGCTACCAACTATAATCCATGGTTGTTGTTCACCTGATTTTCTTACAAATGTGAGGAATAAAAGAAGGAATTATGTTTCTGCCTGATGATAAACTGCTCCCAACTTTGCAGGACTGATAATAGGATATAACTCATAAATGACTGGTTCTAATCAGAGCTGTAACCTAGCCAACCAGACTTCCAATTAAGTGAAAGGTCAGAAGTTTTTATGCATGCTTAACAAGCTGTATGAGGGGAACATATCAAGGAGGAGAACATGGAAGAAGTGGGTCAGGAAGCTGCATCTAGCCAATGGGTAACAAAGGGTGAAATTTGAATCAAGGACAGGCAAAACAAATCCTTGCATTTTTCTGAGCAAATGTGCTCCATTAGGGAGTTACCCATTCACCAGAAATGTAAAACAAATGTAAAATAAAATAACAACTTTCCTGGCTTCACAATGAGTGCTGTTCTTTCTGGAGCAAGCATACTTCTCACACAAAGATATGAAAATGCCTTGCCATTTTCTTCTCCAGCTTACTTTACAAATAAGTAAACTGAGGAAAATAGGGTTAAGTGACTTGCACAAGGTCACACAGCTAGTAAATGCTCAAGGATAGATTTGAAGTGAAGATAAGCCTTCCTGGCTCCAAGCCTGTACTCTATCCATTGAGCTATGTAGCTGCCCCAATTCATGTTTAGTGATAATCTGTGCCTCTGCCATTCTTCATCTTTTTACCCATGTTGAATCCCTTCATTTAACACCCTATTCCTATAACCAAAATATTGATCTAAAGCTTTAACTTTGAGTTTAGCTTTTCTCCATATGAGATTGCATTGACTTTCATTATAGTCAACCCTCGTCCAAACTTGTTTGTAATTTAATCTAAAGCAGGGAAACCCACTGTGTTCTGCTCAAGCTTGGGTAGAGAACAATTCTTTTCTCTAGATATTCTAAAGGTGGGAGTGACCTGGTATAGTTGGAGGTGATATTTTCTTTGTCTTGAGATGAAGTAAGGATGGAGTGATATCAACCCCTGATGGAAAGGGATATATAACATGCACCCTAATACCAAAGGGAGCTCAGTTCCAAACTAGAGCTCTAACGGATGCATGCTGCCTGCTTTAGAGAAATAAACATGGATACAGTCTAATTCTGTTTGTCTTTCTTAGACCTAACTCTGAAGATTGACATGCTGTACCCACTCTTTACATTGCTTGTGTCTGTTTTCTGTGTTTTTTGCCACTGCACTCTGCCAAGTTAAAATTGATTGCAGCCTCAATCCCTGCTCCTAAAAGGTATGCTACTAATTGGTATGCCTAAAATATTTCATAATTTCATAAATGAATGAGCAATTCAGGTAGATAGATAGATAGATAGACCCATATTTTGAGGTTATGGTTTGTCTTTTGTTCTCAAATAGGACCGTTGCATCAGGAAAATGATGACATTACTTGGAATTAACTTTGATTTGAATGAGGCAAGGCTGTGCAAAATCATCAGCCTCACTTTCTCCTCCAGAGCCATCTGGCTCCAGTGACCAGATATTGATCAAGATGACTTAAGATGGTCCAGTATGGAGTGGGAGACCTTGGTCCTTTTAAGCTAATGTCTTTTCAGGTTCTCACTTTGAGTAAAGCAATATCCATTCATGGACTAGTTCTGTTTAAGAAGTGATTTAATGGATGGATCCTTTAATTAAAAAAAATAATCAAACTGAGAGGGGAAGACTCTCAGGATTGCTGGCCAAAAGAGAAATAATTGCTATTTATATTTACTCTGAGCCAGGAAAGTCCAAAAAATAACCTCGAAATGGTGCTTGGGTGGGGACCTATTGTGGTCCAATTCATGAGATGCAGAGTGAATTAGGTTTCTATGTTTTGAATACCTATGAATATCTATAACACAATTTAATATTTTTAACATATTCATAGGAATATAACAAAAATTTCTTGTCATTTTTTTTGGAAGAAATTGTGGGGCTTTTTTGCTTTTTTTCCCCTCAAAAGCCTTGTACATTTTTTAATGCTGTCTTTCTGAGATTCTGCCTCATTTTACCTCTACTGGGACCCATTGCTTTTTGAATGGTTAAAGCAAGTAGAGATTTTAACTGAAATTGCCCCAAGCTACTCAAACTGTAGTGGGACCCCAAAAGTCCTATTCTTCAATTCTAAAAGGCCCATTGTTTTGGTTTGTTTACACTTTTGTTGGCCTGGACTGAGTTTAAATTAGGATGATTTTTTTTCCTCATATAAATGGATGGATTGAAATTTTAAATCTGTATACTTATAGTTTTTTGAGAGAAGCTTTGAGAGAAGGATTACTAAGGTTTTTGGGGGGTGGGTGGCATGTGTGTGTGTGAAGCAAATACAAAATGCCCTTTATAGTATTCAAAGCTTTTCATAACTGAGCCCTCTCCTGATTTTTCCAGTCTTCTTACACCTCATTCCCCAACAAGTGGTTTACACAGTGACACTGGTCACCTGTCTGTGCCAGAAGCAAAATACTCCATCTTCTTTCTCTGGCATTTCTCTGACAATCCCCCATGTCTGGAACATTCTCCTTCTATGAAAAACTCACTGACTACTCACGCTAGCTTCCTTTAAATCCTGTGTAAAATAGCACCTTTTACAGAAAGCTTTCCTGACTATGCCTGGCTTGTCTTTGATCCACCTCTTTGCCTCATCCAAAATGTATACTTCCAACTCAATTTGTCTAAATTCTTGTGAAACTTTAAGTCCCAGAATAAGTTTTGCATCTTTAATGAAACTTTCCTATACCACTCTGGCCCACACTGACCTTCCTTTGTTTTGGATAACTACATCACAAATTATTCTCTATTGTCCATCACTTTTGTATGTGTGTGTGTGTGTGTGTGTGTGTGTATGTGTATGTATTTTTTATGAATATGCCATCAAAGAAATTCTAAGCTTGACAAAAAAAAAAGATTATGCCTTGCAATAATTCCTATAAAATATACTTAGAAAACATTATTAATTGGTTGACAGATTACACCTAGAATGTGTAATTATGATGGGCCAAGGGATATATTATGTGAATTAGGTGTAACTATTTTAATGTACTTCCAAGGTTCATTTCTACTGTTTTCTAAAGAGCTATGGTCCTTTTTGAATCATTGCTCTTGGTGATAGCATCTTTAGTGGTTATCTTTCTTCAAAGAGGTGTTGAACTGCCCTGTTCCCAAGAATTAATTTCTGAAGAATCTGAGAAAAACTGTGAAAGAACAAGTCTTTCAAGAACAAAAGATAATTCATGATATGATAAGAAGAGAAAGAAACAAAGAAAGAAAGAGTGGAGGAAGAGAAGAAGGAAGGAGGAAGAAACGAAGAAAGGAAAGAAAGAAGGAAGGAACAAGGCAGCAGTAAAAATCAAGTAGTATCAAATGAAATAAAGAAAAAGGACAGGAAAAGAACATGAGTAAAAAAAAGGCACAAGCAGAGGCCAGATTAAAAAAAATGGCAGATTTATAAATCGCATATCGTAAACAGAGGGATACAATTAAGTCCAGAGGAAGTTTGAGGGGACTCTTTTCCATTTAATGTGAAGTTCTTATGCTCCTTGATTTTTTATGATGGCACTTTTAATTTTATTTTTAGTGTTTGTGGGGCTACTTTTCTTGTCACAATTGTCCTACAACAATTTTTTTTTGAAATAGGAGACTCAGTGTTAAAAGAGAGCTAATGAGACTTCAGTTGTAACAAACACATTAGTCACTAAGATGTTAGTTGCCAACACTTAATCTACACAACAGTTCTTTTTGACGAATTTTGTGTATTGAACCATATTTAACAAGAAAAATCTGAAAAAATAGAATTGAAAATGTAATAATAACTATAGCAAAAGACTGTCCTAAGAACCAGCACAAGTATACTATAAGAAATCTTTGTTAACATTACTAACTTCTGAAAGAAAAAAAATAAGAAAATTGATTTCCTTTTTAAAAAGGAAAGGGAGGAACATCTAGATCTTCATGAAATAGGCCTTAAGTATAATTGAGCTCACCAACAAAAAAACAAAAATCTTAAAGCCAAATGGTGACTTGGAAATATATCGGTAAATGAAGAAGTTTTAAATTGGTGAGTATGGGGAATTTCCTGTGTTGAAACTCCTTTTACCAGAGTATTATGCAACTTATCCATGATCTTATATATAGTTCCTGAGAAATTGTTTGAGATTCTTGGGGGTTTAGTGCCCAGGATCACATAGCTATGTGTCAGAGATAGGTGTTTTCATCATTAAACCCCAAATTATCTACTCTTCCAAGCTAACTCTTTAAAATGAAAATCAAAGAGAAAGTCCCCATATGTATTAGACTTTTATTTTTGTACTTTTTTCTCAACAAAATCATATTCTCCAACAATTCAATTTAACAGTTCCTTATAATATATTTTTAGTACATTTAAATATAATAAAAATATATTGCAGTTCTTTGTAATAGAATAGAATAGTCTTGAAAAGTACTTGTAGGTTAAAAACACAGTCATCAGTGATATTACTAACTTTAGAATTACATTTAAAAAATATGTCTAATAATGTAAAAAACATTTTAAATATTTACAAATGCTTTTTACAAATGAAAAGTTCTTTTGCTGCATTATATTGTCATGCAAATATAAAATATCTTGCAAATGTTGAGAAATCACTGAAAATATTTCTATGTAGGCAGCAAAGGAATAAGTATTAAGTAGTTTTTGTAGTTCATTATTGTCTGACTCTTTGTGACTCCATTTGGGGTGTCTTGACAATCATACTTAAGTGATTTGCCATTTCTTTCTCCAACTCATTTTACAGATGAGGAAGCTGAGGCAAATAGTGTTAATGATTTGCCCAGAATTACAAGACTAGTAAGTGTCTAAGGTTGGATTTGAACTCAGAAAGACATTCCTGACTCCAAGCTCAGCACTATTTCCTGAGCCAAACAACTGTCTATCATTGATGTAGCTAAGAGAGTCATCAAAGACCATCAGCATTTATTACCCAACTCAAAAACTTTCAATGATTCCTGTTTCTCCTTGGATAAAGTAATTAATAAATAAAAAACCTCATTTGGCATATAAAACCTTTTAGAACCTGGATATATGCTAATTTTCTTGACTTAGTTCACAGTGCTTCTTTTTATACATTTTATAGTGCAAACCAGGTCTGCTTTCCCAAATTTGTCACTTTATATCCCACCTTGATGTGGATGCAAAGACTATGATCGCCTAAAATTCAGTCTTTCATTATTTCTATCTCTTAAAATAACTAGCTTCATCCAAAAAGTCATACCATTGGACACCTCCACTGGGGAACCTTTTTGGTTCCTAATTCTTTATTTATTTTTTTCATTTTATTTTTTTTATTTTTTTTAATTTAACTTTTAACATTTATTTTCACAAAATTTTGGGTTACAAATTTTCTCCCTTTTATCCCCTCCCCCCCCCCCAAACCCAAGCATTCTAATTGCCCCTGTGACCAATCTGCTCTCTCTTCTATCCTCCCTCTCTGCCTTTGTCTCCATCTTCTCTTTTGTCCTGTAGGGCCAGATAGCTATCTTTACCCCTTAACCTGTATTTCTTATTTCCTAGTGGTAAGAACATTACAGTTGATCCTAACACTTTGATTTCCAACTTCTTTAGCTCCCTCCCTCCCCACCCCTTCCCTTTGGAAGGCAAGCAATTCAATATAGGCCAAATCTGTGTAGTTTTGCAAATGACTTCCATAATAGTAGTGTTGTGTAAGAACTAATTAAGGGAGCCTGAGTTATGGGGACACCCCACTCCCCTCTTAGGGAGCCAAAAACATTCTCTCACTGACCTTCAGGGCCCATGGGTGGAGGGACCTGTTTTGCCACTGGATATTCTGTCCCTGAGGAATGCTCAGATCTGCTCCTCTCAGTGCCACATGGCCAAGGCAGGGCTAGGCTCTGCTCTGGTCCAATGCATGACCGATCTTTGATGTCAGTTTTTCCATGCTCTCAGGAACAGAAATCTCCTCTGGTCTGTTGTTGTGTGGTTTCTGCTACTCCAGAATTTGTTGGGAGTTCTTCTTTATAGGTATTTTATGGGCTTTGGGTTTCTGAGCTAGCACATGTATGTCTTTCTAGTCCACCATCTTGGCTCCTCCTCCTCATTCTTTTAAGTCTCCCTGCCTTCTTTTCTTTCTATTTGCCTTTTCCTCATCTTCCTCTCCTTCACCTCCTCCTTCTCCTTCTCCTCCTACTCCATCTTCTTCTCTTCCTCCTCCTCCTTTCTCCTTCTCTTCTTTTTATATAAGTACTTTGAGAAGATTATTTTTGTGTTTTCACTACTTAGCATGGTGCCTTGAACTCAATAGTTGTACCTTTGCTCCACAAATCTAGATGAGGGGAAAAGTATAGTCTTACTCTTCTACAAGGAACAAAAAAGACATAGAAATATGCTCCAATTTAACCAGTATGGAATGAGGAATTTGTTATTTTTATTAATTTTTGGGGGGGGAGTGGGCTTTAAAGTCCTTTTTTTTTTTTAACATTTTTGTTTTCTCCTTGATAGACCATTAATTTTTATGTATCATTCAAAGGAAACAGAGAGCAGGTTGCCAAAGCAATAGCAGCAACAGCAGCAAAATTGTAGCATTATGAACCTGAAATTTTTTAATTATCAATATAACGACGATAATGACACTATAATCTTTAGCTGAATGGATTATAAAAATAGTACTTGAATCAATTTCTAGGGATATACCAATTGTCAGAGAGCACATCTGCTCTATTCTTCAGTAAAGCTAACATCATTTTAAGCAAATAAGTATCATAAATAAACTGCTAAACTCTAGGGACACAAAGAAACGCAAGAATGGTCCTGCCCTCCAAGGAATTCACACTCTAATGGGGGAGACAATGTGAACACAACTATATAAATAGATATCTGAGGTAAATCGGAGGCAATTTCATGAGGACATAAGGACAGCACTAGCCCTTGGGTGTGGGAAACATGGAAAAGGTCTGTTACAACAAATAACACTTGACCTGAGGCTTGAGAAAGAGAAGTAAGCTAGGAGGTGGAAACAAAAGATGATTCTAGACACTGTAGTTAAACATGGGAAATGGGTATTTAGGAAATGGAGTACTTTGTGAGAAGAATAGCAAAGAGGCTAGAGTCACTAAATCATAATTTTTTGAAGGGCTTTAAAGACCTTAACAGGATTATACATTTGATCCTTGGGTATATTTAATAAGGAGACATTGGAGTTTTTTGGGAAGTGGTGGGGTGGGACATTCACTCTATGAAGATCATTTTGGAAACTGAGTGGAGTAAGGAGAGTGGAGGCAAGGATACCATCCAGAAGATAGAATGGGCACAGAATAGTCCAATTATGAGGTGCTAAGGGCTGGAGGCAGGTTACTGGCTGTATGATTAGAGAGAAGGGTAGATTTATTAGAGACTTTGCAAAGGTCTCAACAAATGATCCAACTTGGCCATGATAATTCCAGGTGCCAGACTGTTAGGAAAGAGATTATTTCAATTCTTTCCTGAAGCATTATAAGAAGAGCTGAATTAAAAATAAAAAGATTAGCCAACCACATTCTGTGTTCCACTTCCATTCCAAGATAACAGAGGAATGGTTAGGGGTTAGATTATTCTATAGTTTTAGGGATTAGATCTGTGACTTTGCTGGCTTAGTAGAGAATTTCTAGCTTGAGAAACTCCCATTCCCAATTCAGGTGGGTACCTTCTGTGCAATTTATATTCTTAAACACGTTCTATGAGCACTGAGCAGTTAAGTGATTTGCCCAGAGTCATATAGCCAAAATGTGCCAAAGGCAAAGCCCAGGTGTTCTTGGAGGATGGTTTTCTATCCATTACAGTGTAATGGGTTGGGGAACTTGCAGCCTCAAGGCCATATGTGGCCTTCTAGGTCCTCAAGTGTGTCCCTTTGACTGAATCCAAACTTCACAGAGCAAATCCCCTTAATAAAAGGATTTGTTCTGTAAAACTTGGACTCAGTTAAAAGGCTGTACACAAGGATCTAGAAGACTACATGTGCCCTTGAGGCCACAGGTACCCCACCCCTGCCATGCCACCTCACATTTTGTATAGCAAATGACTAACATATGTATAATTACTGCTATACTGCAAAAAAAAGATGACTTGTTAGAAGTAAATAACTTCATTGAAAATATATGAACAAAGATTTTCAAAAGCATATTTTGTTAAAAATCAATTTGTATTTATTTTTTAATCAAAGAGCTAGCAAATTATGACATAGCCTTGAAACAATGAACAAGAAGACTATGTTAATTATATGCAAAGAGAAGTTGTATAAAAAGAACAAGATCTTTTACAACATCATGCTTTGTACTAGCACGTTGCTCAAAGTTTTAAACAAGAGTGATAAATGGGTAATTGATGCCTACTGATTCTTATATTTTGTAGAAACAAAAGTTCTTCCTTTCAACCTGCCTACCCTCCAGGAGTTTAAATTGTTTCCTACCCTTTCCATTCTCAGGGGCCCTCACAAAAATGTGTTTCTTTTGAAGACGTCAAACCAGAAGGACCCGGGTGATGTCTATCACATTTTATTTTTCTGCTTTGGGGAACACTAACATCCTCATAAATTAGTCATCTACTCTTGCTTTAAGCAAGGGACTTAAGTTTGTTCTACAAGCAAAAGTAAAAACAAACAAACAAACAAAACAGACAAAAAATTATCTTTGGTCTTAATTGAAAACTGTTTCATGTTAGTGTCAAAATATACTTTTAAATGGTGTCATCCTTTTCCTACCTTCCACCAAATTAAAAAAAGTTGACCTCAGCATCAGTCCCAGAGAAGCCAACTGGAAGGAACCAGAGCTTCTCCTGCCTGGTGGGAGATTTCCCTTTTATACCATTGCTTTTGTCCAAACTGAAAGTTGTCTTGAACATTGTCTTTGTTCAATGAAAGATCACCAGGGAGGGAACGTTCAGTGCTGTATTCCCCATAGTCCTCTTTCCCCACACTCCCCCCTAGATACCAGGCTCTTGTACTGGGAAGAAAGGTCCAAGTGTGTTTCTCTTTTTTAATCAGTAGAGAACTCATGACTCCAGCTTTGTGACATATGGGAAATAGCTCAATGAAGTGGACATGAAATTGACATGAAACAAAGTGGATGATCACCTCAGGGACTTTCACAAGGTATGAGGCAGGTTGGGCAGGAGAATTGCTAATTCCCATATAGACAAAGAATTAGCTCAACTTCCAGAAATAGAATACCTCTGAACTAGCTGAAAGCCATTAAGGGTTTCCACATGTGCAGTACTTCTTAAACTGTGGGTCTCAGCCTCATAAGTGGGTCTCAACCTACGGTTTAAGAAGTGCTGAAGGGGTTACTAGTGGGAAAAGTTTAAGAGGTCCTGGACCAAGGAATCAATATCATTGACAACATAGGTCTGGGTTCTGTTAGACCTCCATGCTACTTCCAATACATATCTAAGCACCAGTTTCTTCCTTTCTTTACCTGTGGGCAAAAGCATATAATGGAACCAACAGCTTCAATTTATACATTCTTAAATTTTCACTGAAAGGTACAAATTTCCACACATTTTTTATAAGCAGATCTATTGCCCCACACCAATGAATACTGATGATAACTATTTTACAGTAGATACCATATTCTCATATTCTCAGTCATTATGGGATTGAAATGCATGTGGTTTTCAAAACATTTGGTCACATGGGACTTTAGCTGCCTCTTCACCTGTTGCCCTCTGCTACTGACATCCATCAAGTCTTTGACTTTTTTTGTTTCAGTGCATGATGAGCCAGACAGTAGGATTTCTATAGCTACTGGTCGAGGGCTTGTGCCAAGGCCTAGGGTGCAGGTCTATGGTCATTGCACAGATGAATCTGCTGCATGGAGGCCTGGGTATTCTTACAGCAGCTGGCACTGCAGTGGAACATGGCACCTGCATCTTGTAGATATTCACCCACTCCAGATCCTTTACCACAGAGTCCTCCAATGCCTCCTACACTTGAAGCTTCTGCGACTTCCATGGAGCATGCCCCAACACCTCCTTCCCTTCACTCCCCTCATGCCTGCTTGAATGTACTGACAAGTACTTTAATGAAATCTAATGAAACCTACTTCTATGTATATTCTTTTTCTCCTCTATTACCTATAAAAAAAATTCCTAGCGGCAACACTAATGTTTCACATCAGAAGATGACTGAAGCATTCAATGAAGTATGCAGTGGAATGGCAGTTCTCACAAGGACTTGCTTCTGTCAACTCAATTTTGAACAATCAGTGACAAAAGATTGCCATATGCAATGTGTTATAATAATTTGAATGCCCTTTCTGGAGATTAGGCCAAATTATGATTGGTATTCAAGTGTTATTTTATGATGAAAAATAATTCTCTTAGGTTCAACTAATTTAACAGAAAAGTGAATGATGCTAGAAAGCAACAAAAATCATCCAGTGAATGCTTTATAGACTGGTATCTGCATGATAAAAACAAAGCAGAACAAATTTAAAGATTTGAATTCTAGAGAAAAAAGACTATTCCTACATTTGAACAAGGACTTCTTTTATGCAGTTTTAAGACGACTTACAACTAAGGCTTTTTAAAACCAAATATGAGATTTCAGTGATTTTTTTTTCCTTGAAAGAATGTATCTGATGTTAGTAAGTTATTTTACCTCTCTCCTCTCTCTGAGAATTTAAATCACCTTCCAACACGAATTACAAATTATTTTTGTAGTGACTATAAATATATTAGTTAAACCAGAATAGAAAATCAAACAGAATCAATTACTTCAAAGTAGAAGTTAAGCTCTGTGAAAGACTTCCTCCTACTCAGTACTTTACACTGAGGACACACACAATGGAAGCTAGTTGGCAGTGCTGAGGATTAATAAAATTGCAAGCATATGACATTCGTTTCTGGCTCAGAAACAGCTCTGTCATTCCATTTGCAGTTTACTCTGTGTGTGTGAGTGTATGTGCACCCACAACAAAAACTAACGAATTAGATTCATCTTCTCTTCTATGTAACACATAACAGAAAGAAAGAAGGAAAGAAAGAAGGAAAGAAAGAAAGAAAGAAAGAAAGAAAGAAAGAAAGAAAGAAAGAAAGAAAGAAGGAAGGAAGGAAGGAAGGAAGGAAGGAAGGAAGGAAGGAAGGAAGGAAGGAAGGAAGGAAGGAAGGAAGGAAGGAAGGAAGGAAGGAAAGAAAGAGAGAGAGAGAGAAAGAAAGAAAGAAAGAAAGAAAGAAAGAAAGAAAGAAAGAAAGAAAGAAAAAAAGGAAGGAAGGAAGGAAGGAAGGAAGGAAGGAAGGAAGGAAGAAAGAAAAAGAAAGAAAGAACGAAAGAAAGAAAGAAAGGGAGGAAGAAAGAAGGAAGGAAGGAAGGAAGGAAGGAAGGAAGGAAGGAAGGAAGGAAGGAAGGAAGGAAGGAAGGAAGGAAGAAAGGAAGAAGATAGTTTTTAGTATCTAGCTTGGCCAGCTAGGTGTCTCAGTAGATAGAACACAGGGCCTGGAGGGAGGAAGATTCATCTTACTGAATTCAAATCTAGCTTCACATGCTGACAAGATGTGTGACACTGGGCAAGTCACTTTACCCTGTTTACCTTGTTTTCTCATCTGCAAAATGAGCTGGAGAAGAAAATGGCAAACTCCTCCAAAATATTTGCCAAGAAAATTCTCATCAGGGTCACAGAGAATTGGATATGACTGAAAAATGTTGGGACAACAACAAAAATATCTGGGGCATTATAAATTATCTTTAAACAATTAGATTAATATTTTTAATATGATAATGATGGCTAAGTCCCATCTTAAATAGACTAGGAGTACAAGGGCAAATCAAAGGACATATCACACTGTGGATCAACATAAAAACTTTGATTTGTTCCATCTTCTAACTAATTTATCACTTCTGAATTAATTTGACCCCTCTAACCAGGTTGACTCCTTTCTTAATTTTAGGTAGTTTGGTAGATTCTGGATTACAAAGGATAACTGCATTGATTCCAGATGACAAGGACATCCTAATGACTTACCTCACTGAAACTCAGAACCCAGGAACTGGAGATGTCTACTATTTGATCAGCTTCCCAAATAGCTAGGAATAAAAGCATTTTCATTCCTAGCTCCACTTAATTAAAAAATAGGTGTCAAAGTTTAATGGTTTCTTTCTTTATTAAGGCACCTCAAGAATTTGTCTGTTTTGTATTTATTAGGGGTTTTTTTAAATTAATAAATCATTAAATAAGCTATTGCACAAATGCCAGCTGTTATATATTTTACGGTTATAGGCTGAAAATCATAATTCTCTTCAGTAACAATTATGTTTCACTGTAAACTCCTTGAGGGCTACTATTGTCTTCCAGATTTCTTTGGATCCCCAAGTGCTTAGCTCAGTGCCTGACACATAATAAGCATTTACGTTTTTATTGGCTGACATTTACGTTAGGATTTCAAAAACCTACTTCCACTCTTGGAGGAATGATGAAAACAAAACTGTATTCATCATCCTCTTTATTGTTTTCTTTATATATATATATACATATATATAAATTTTATTTATTTTCAGTGTTCTACAATCACTACCATATAACTTCGATTTTTTCCCCTCTCTCTCTCCTCCCTTCCCCCTCCCTCCCAAAGAGGTCATTCAATTTTATATAAGTTCTACACATACACTCCTATTTTAGACATTTTCACCACAGTAGTGCTGTATAGAAGAGTTAAAATTAATGGGAGAAATGATATAACAAACCAAAACGTAATACAAAAGAAAATGATCTGCAACATTCTGTGATTGAATTCCATAGCTTTTTCTTTGGATGAGAAAGGTATTTTGCCTTAAAAGAGCATTGGGAATTTTTTTAAGTCTTGGCATTGCAATGAAGTTCCAAGTCTACCAGAAAAAACTCTTGCACACTGTGGTTGTTGGTGTACAAAGTTTTCCTAATTCTACTCCTTTCACTCAGCATCAGATAGTATAAGTCTTTCCAGGCCTCTCATCATTACTTATAGCACAAGAGTATTCCATTATATTCATAGTCCATTATTTATTAAGCCATTCCCCAATTGATGGACATCCCCTTGATTTCCAGGTTTTTGCCACCACAACGAGTGCTGCTGTAAATATTTTTGTACATGTGGAATCTTTTCTGATTTTTACGATCTCTTGGGGATACCGTTCTAGAAGCAATATTGTTGGGTCAAAGGGTATGCATATATTTGTAGCCTTTTGGACATAGTTGCAAACTACCCTCCAGAAAGGTTGAATCAGCTCACAGCCCCACCAACAATGAATTAACATTCCAACTCTTCCATATCCTCTCCAACATTTATCATCTTCCTGTTCTGTCATATTTGCCAGTCTGGTAAGTGTGATGTAGTACATCAGAATTGTTTTGATTTGCATCTCACTAAACAATAATGATTTAGGGTATTTTTTCAAGTGACTATAGATGTATTTAATTTCTTCCTCTGAAAACTGCTTCTTCATATCCACTGACCATTTATGAATTGGAGAATGACTTGTATTTTTGTACATTTGACTCAGTTCTCTATATATTCTAGAAATAAGGCCTTTATCACAGATGCAACCTGCAAAATTTTTTTTACAGTTTTCTGATTCCCTCCTAATCTTAATTGCATTGGGTTTGGTTGCACAAAAACTTTTCAGTTTAATGTACTCAAAATTGTCCATCTTGTATTTCATAACGCTTCCTATCTCTTCTTTAGTTAAAAATTCTTCCCTTCTTCTTAGATCTGATAAATATACTATTCCTTGCTCCACCAATTTGTCCTTAGTATCAATCTTTATACTTAGATCATGTACCCATTTGGACTTTATTATTGTGTACAGTGTCAGGCATTGGTCTATGCCTAGTTTCTGCCACACTATTATCCAGTTTTCCCAGCAACTTTTGTTGAACAGTGAGTTCTTATCCCAGAAACTGGGGTCTTTGGGTTTATCAAACAGTAAATTACTATATTTGTTGCCTACTGTGTCTTGAGTACCTAGCCTATTACACTTGTCTACCCTTCTGTTTCTTAATCAATACCAAGTGTTTTGATAATTGCTGCTTTAGAATACAATTTGAGATCTGGTAGCGCTAGGCCACCTTCCCTAGCAATTCTTTTCATTTGTCCCCTCTCCTTGATATTCTAGACCTCTTGTCCTTGCAGACAAATTTTGACATTATTTTTTCCAGCTCTAGAAAATAATTATCTGATGGATTGATTGGTATGGCACTAAATAAGTAAATTAATTTAGGTAAAATAGTCATTTTTATTATAATGGATTGGTCTACCCATGAGCACCTGATGTCTTTCCAGTTACTTAGATCTGACTTTATTTGTGTGAAAAGTTTCTTGTAATTGTGTGCATATGGTCCCTGGATTTGTTTTGGCAGGTATAATCCCAAATGTTGATAGAGTCTACCTTAGTTTTAAGTGGGATTTCTCTTTCTCCCTCTTGCTGTTGGTCTTTGTTACTAATATGTAGAAATGCAGAATATTTGTGCAGGTTTATTTTATAACCTGCAGCTTTGCCAAAGTTGTTTATTATTTCCAGCAGTTTTTTACTTGAATTTCTGGGATTCTCTAATTATATATGATATCATCTGCAAGGAGGGAGAACTTAATTTCTTCTTTGCCTATTCTAATTCCTGCAATTTCTTTACCTTCTCTGATTGCTACAGTTTACATTCCTAATATCATATTGAATAACAGCAGTAATAATAGACATCCTTGTTTCACCCTGATCTTGAATGGAAATGTATCTAGCTTATCTCCATTGCGTATAATGTTTGCTGAAGGTTTCAGGTAGATACTGCTTATTAATTTCTGGAAAGTTCCCTTTTTTCCTATGCTCTCTAGTGTTTTTAATAGGAATGCGTGTTGTATTTTGTCAAAAGTTTTTTTTGCATCTATTGAAATAATAATGTGGTTTCTGTTAGATTTGTTGTTGATATGATCGATAATGCTAATAGTTTTCCTAATATTAAACCAGCCCTGTATTCCTAGTATGCATCCTATGGGCTCATAAAGTATTATACTCTTGGTAAGTTGCTGTATTATCCTTACTAAAATCTTATTTAAATTTTTGCATTTGTATTCATTAGACAAAATGGTGTATAATTCTCTTTCTCTGTTTTGTCTCTTCCTGGTTTAGGTATCAAAAACATATTTGTATCATAAAAAAGAGTTTGGAAGTACTATTTCTTTCCCAATTTTCCCAAATAATCTATATAATATTGAAATTAACTGTTCTTTACATGTTTGAGAGAAATCACTTGTAAATCTATCTGGACCTGGAGATTTTTTGCTAGCAATTTCATTGATGGCTTTCTCAATTTCTTTTTCTGAGATGGGGTTGTTTAACTATTCAACTTCCTCTTCTCTTAATCCAGGCAATTTATATTTTTTAAAATACTCATCCATCTCATTTACATTGTCGAATTTATGGGCATAAAGTTGGGCAAAATAATTTCTAATTATTGTTTTAATTTCCTCCTCATTGAATGTGAGTTCACCTCTTTCATTTTTGATATTGGTAATTTGGTTTTCTTCTTTCTTTTTAAAATCAAATAAGCCAAAGGTTTTTCAATTTTATTAGCTTTTTCATAAAACCAACTATTAGTTTTATTTATTAGTTCAACAGTTTTCTTAATTTCAGTTTTATTGCTTTCTTCTTTGGTTTCCAGTATTTCTAATTCAGTATTTCCTTGGGGATTTTCAATTTGTTCTTTTTCTAGTTTTTTCAGCTCCATGCCCAAGTCACTGATCTCCTCTTTTTCTATTTTCTTCATGTAGGCATTCAAAGATATAAAACGTCCCCTAAGAAACGCTTTTTCAGTATCTTATAAGTTTGGTAGGTTGTCTCATTGTTGTCATTCTCTTCAATGAAGGTGTTGATTGTTTCTATAATTTGTTGTTAACCTACTCCTTCTTTAGGATTGGGTTAGTTTCCAATTAATTTTTGGCTTATCTTTCCATGGCCTTGTATTACATATAATTTTAATTGTATTATCATCTGAGAAGGATGCATTGATTATCTCTGCCTTTCTGCATTGGATTGTGAAATTTTTATGCCCTAGAACATGATAAATTTTTGTATATGTGTCATGTACCACCAAGAGAAATTTATATTCCTTTTTATTCCCATTCAGTATTCTTCAGAGATCTATCATCTCTACCTTATCCAGAGTTATATTCACCTTCTTAACTTGTTTCTTGTTTATTTTAAGGTTAGATTTATCAAGTTCAGAGAGGTGGAGGTTGACGTCTCCCTCTAGTATAGTTTTGCTGTCTATTTCTTCCTGCAACTCCCTCAACCTTTTCTCTGAGAATTTGGATGTTTTACCACTTGAAGCATAGATGTTTAGTAATGATACTGCTTCATTGTCTACGGTGCCTTTTAGCAGGATATAGTTTCCTTCCTTATCTTTATTGATTAGATCTATTTCTGCTTTTGCTTTGTCTGAGATTAGAATTGCTACCCCTGCTTTTCTTACATCAGCTGAGGCACAATATATTCTGCTCCAACCTTTCATCTTTACCCTGTGTGCATCCTCCAATTTCAGATATGTTTCTTGTAAACAACATATTGCTGAATTGTGGCTTTTAATCCATTCTGCTATCTGTCTCTCTTTTATGAGTGAGTGCATTCCATTCACATTCACAGTTATGATTACAATCTGTGTCTTTCCCTTCATCCTCTTTGCCACCATTTGTGCTTTTATTTTGCCCATCTCCCTTCTCCTCTTCAAAAGACTTTTCATTTTTGACAACCACCACCAATAGTCTTCCTTTTCTTCTTTCAGCCCCCCTCCCTTTTACTCCCCTGTACCCTTACTACTTCTTCCTTCCCTTTTAGCTTTCCTTCCCCTTTCTTCCCCCTTTGCCTCCTCTTGCCTATAGAGTTAGTCATATTTATATACTTAATTAATTTTATTGTTCCCTCCTTGAACCAAATCAGATGAGAATAAATCTCAAAAAATGCTCATCTCCCTCCTCTCTTTCCCTCTACTATAATATAATTTTGTACTTCTTTCTGTGATATAATTTATCATTTTCTGCTTCCTTTTTTTCACATCTCTTTTTACAATCCCTTCACATGCTTGAATCACATTTTTATCATAACATCATTTACATTATAGCCTTTCCTTGTATCTATATATATATATATCCCTTTTATATTTAATAATAAATGTACAATTCTCAAGATTAGCAAGTATCATCTTCGCTAATAGGGAGGTATGTATTTTGCCCAAATTGAGTAACAAGTTTTTTTTTTTTTCCCTTTTAACTTTTTATTCCTCTCTTGAGAACTGCATTTGAAGATCAAATTTTCTGTTGAGTTCTGGCCTTTGTGTTGGAAAACTTTGGAAATTCTTTATTTCATTGAATGTCCATCTCCTTGCCTGAAATATTATACTGAACTTTGCTGGGTAATTGATCCTTGGTTGTAGTCCCACCTCCTTTGCCTTACAGACTATCGTATTCTATTTCTTCGATCTTTTAATGTAGAAACTGCAAAGTCCTGTGTGATCCTGACTGCAGCTCCTCAATATTTGAAAGGTTTCTTTCTGGCTGCCTGTGGCATTTTCTCCTTTATGTGACAGTTCTGGAATTTGGCAAAACTGTTTCTTGATGTTTCCAGTTTGGGATCCTTTTCAGGATGTGAACACATGTATCCCTCTGGATCTAGCACTTCTGGACAATGTTCCTTCATGATTTGTTGGATGATATTGTCCAGGCTCTTTTGTTCATCATGGCTTTCCGGCAGACCAATAATTCATACTACATATGTATGTGTGTGTGTGTGTGTGCATGCGTGTAATCTCTCCAACTACCCAAATACTGAGAAAAATCTCAAGAGTTACAAATGTTATCTTTCCATGTAGGAATGTAAACAGTTCAACTTTAGAAAGTCCCTTATGATTTCTCTTTCCTGTTTACCTCTTCATGCTTCACTTGATTCTTGAGTTTGAAAGTCAAATTTTCTATTCAGTTATGGTCTTTTCCTCAAGAATGCTTGAATATCCTCTATTTCATGGAACAAACATTATTCCTCCAGGTAGTATACTCAGTTTTTCTATGAAGGAGATTCTTGGTTTTAATCCTAGTTTCTTTGACTTCTGGAATATGATATTCCAAGCCCTTCAGTCTCTTGTGGTAGAAGCTGTCAGATTCTGCGTCATCCCGATTGTATTTCCACAGTACTCAAATTGTTTCTTTCTAGCTGCTTGCTATATTTTCTCCTTGACCTGGGAACTCTGTATTTTGGCTAGAACATTCCTAGGAGATTCTCTTTTCAGATCTCTTTCAGGAATTGATCAGTGGATTCTGTCAATATTTATTTTGCCCTCTGGTTCTAGAATATCAGGGCAGTTTTCCTTGATAATTTCATGAAAGGTAATGTCTATACTCTTTTCTTGATCATGGTTTTCAGGTACTCCTATAATTTTTTTTATTTTAATTTTTCATTTTTTAACACAGCTTATAACAGATTAACCAATTCAAACTTTTAGTCATGTGATGCTTCTTTTTAAAGCATTGACAATATGGACCACAGAAGAATTTTTTTTTAAACATTAACCAACTGAGACACAAATAATATTTATGTTGCTAACTTCACAAGCTCTTAAACTAATTGTCTCCACATTATTACCAACTTACTGAAATCATTGGTTAGAGGCTCAGATGGCTTTTCTTGCTACCCATATCTGGAGTTAGACTCAGAAGAACAGTCACTTAATAGTGCCATAGCATCTAATAAATGGTAAGTTCCCATAACCAGGTTTCAAATATGATTATAATTTCACTTTGGCTAAGGAACATCTTTTGAGGCAAGTTTTAAGTGGCTTATATGCTTTCAATTTATCATTAAAACCTTAACTTTTTACATCAATGCCGTATTTTACCCTAGGTTACCTTCCTCTAGGAAATTTAGACTGAAATTCTTTTCCCCAAACTAAAGATATCATTGATTTATTCTCAGTAATTAATTCAGTTAATTGTTTTAATACTAATTGCGTTTACCTCACTTTGTAATATGTGCAATTTTTCTCCCCATCATTCCCCTCCCCGTTCTTCCTAATACCTTGCATTCTGATTACTCCTTCCCTCAATATACCCTCCCTTCTATCGCACTCCACCCTTCTCTTATCCCCATCTTCTCTTTTTTCTTGTAGGGCAAGATAAATCTCTATACCCCATTCCCTGTAGTTCTTATTTCCCAAATATATGCAATAAAAATTCTCAACATTTGTTAGTAATACTTTGAATTCCAACTTCTCTCCCTCCCCCCCTCTCCCCAGCCCCATTGAGAAGGGAAGCAATTCAATACATACTAAATATGTGTTCTTTTGCAAAAGATTTCCATGTTGTGTAGTACTAATTATATTGCCCTCTATCCTATTCCCCCTTATTTTTACCCTACAATTGACCTTGTCCCTTCTCGAAAGTGTTTATTTCTACTGACCCCTTTCTCCCATTTGCCCTCCCATCTTACAATCCTCTCACCCCACTTGTTGCCTCTTCTCCCACTTTCCTGTGGTGTGATATAAATTTTCATATCAAATTTAGTGAGCATGTTATTCCTTTCTTCAGCCACATGTGGAGAGAGTAGCTTTATATTTCCCCCCCCCCCTTCCCTTCTCCCTTATCTCCTCTGTTGAATAAGATTTTTCTTATCTCTTTTATGAGTTATAGCCTGCCCTGTTCCATTTCTGCCTTTCTCTTCCTGGAATTTTCCTCCACCCCTTAATTTTTTTATTTTATTTCACTTTATTTTTTGTGTGGATATCATCTGTTCTGATATAACACACCCTGTACTCTCAATCTATCTATATGTATCTGTGTGTGTGTATGTGCAATCTCTCTATCTACCCAAATACTGAGAAAAGATTCAAGAGTTAAAATATTTTCTTTGCTTGTAGTAATGTAAACAGTTCAGCTTTAGAGAGTCTTTTACGATTTTTCTTCCCTATTTACCTTTACATACTTCTTTTGATTCTTGTCTTGGGAAGTTAAATTTTTCTATACAGATCTGGTCTTTTCCTCAACATGAATGATAGAAAGTTGCCTATGTCATTGAATGACCATTTTTTTCCCTTGAAGTATTATATTCAGATTTTCTGGGTAGGTGATTCTTGGTTTCAATCCCAGTTCCTTTGACTTCTGAAATATCCTACTCCAAGCTCTTCAATCCCTTAATGTTGAAGCTGCCAGATCCTGTGTTATCCTGATTGTGTTTCCACAGTACTCAAATTGTTTCTTTCTATCTGCTTGCAATATTTTTGCCTTGATCTTGGAACTCTGAAATTTGGCCACAGTATTCCTAGGAGTTTCTCTGTTCGGGTTTCTTTCAGGAGGTGAGTGATGTATTCTTTCAATATTTATTTTGCCCTCTGATTCTAGAACAAAGGACAGTTTTCCTTGATAATTTCATGGAAGATAATATCTAAGCTGTTTTGATCATGGCTTTCAGGTAGTCCAGTGATTTTTAAATTATTTCTCCTGGATCTCTTTTCCAGGTCAGTTGTTTTTCTAATGAGATGTTTCACATTATCTTCTATTTTTTCAAATTTTTGGTTTTGTTTGCTAACTGCTTGGTTTAACTCAAAGTCATTCATTTCCCTGAACTCCATTCTGTCTTTCAACAAATTATTTTGTTCATTGAGCTTTTGAACCTTCTCCTCCATTTGGTTAATTCTGCTTTTTAAAACCTCCTTCTCCTCATTGGCTTTTTGGACCTCTTTTTCCTATTGACTTAGCCTTCTTTTAAAGCTGTTATTTTCTTCAGCATTTTTTTGGTTCTCCTTTAGTAAGCTGCTGACTTGTTTTTTAAGGGCTTCTATTGTCTGGATCCAATTTAAGTTCCCTTTGGAGGCAGAGGCTTTGGTCTTCTCTGATAGTATGCCTTGTTCTTCCCCATCTGAAAGGATGGGGGGAGACACCTGTTCCCCAAGAAAGTAAACGTCTATGGTCTTAATTTTTTCTCTTTTTTGGGCATCTTCCCAGTCAGTTACTTGACTTCTGAGTTTCCTCTCCACAACAACCTGGCCTCCAGTCCTGCCAAGCCAGCACTTGGGGGCTGAGATTCAAATGAGATGCTCCCAAGCCTCAAGGGCTTTTGGCAGAGGCAGAGTTGCTATTCAGTGTGACATTAAGATCAGCTGCTCAGGTGGGGGCAGAACCACTACACAGGGTTCAGTTCTCTCAGGGGTTTTCTGATGAGACCTTCAACAATGGATGTGGGGTATTGCCCGCTTTGGGAGCCCCTGTCTGCTGCTGCCTCTACTGCTGCCACCTGAGGAGGTCTGAGTTATGGGGACACCCTGCTCCCCTCTTGGCCAGCCGAAAAATCCCTCTCACTGACCTTTGGCACCTGTGGGTTGAGGGATCTGTGCTGCTGCTGGATATTCTGTCCCTGAAGCCTGATAGGATCTGTTTCTTTTGGTGCTGCATGGCCTAGGCAGGGCTGGGCTCTGCTTTGTGTCCAGTGTGCAACAGAACTTTCCCGTTGCCTTTCAGGTCTCTTTGGGACAGAAATCTCCACTCCATTGTTCTGTGGCTTTTGCTGCTCTAGAATTTGTTGAAAGTTCTTCTTTACACATATTTTACGGGCTGTGGGGTAAGAGCTAAGAGTCTGTGCATCTTTCTACTCCTCCATCTTGGCTCCTCCCTAGTCCTATAATTTTTAAATTGTCTCTCCTGGATCTATTTTCCAAGTCAGTTTTTTTTTTTCCAAGGATATATTTCACATTATTTTCTATTTTTTCATTCTTTTTGTTTTTTTTTTTTTAATTTCTTGGTTTCTTGTGAAGTCATTAGCTTCCATCTGCTCCATTCTAATTTTTAAAGAACTGTTTTCTTCAGTAAGCTTTTGAGCTTCCTTTTCCATTTGTCTGCTTCTGCTTTTAAAAGCATTCTCCTCATTGGCTTTTTGGACCTCTTTTGTTAATTGAGTTAGACCATTTGTAAAGGTATCGTTTTCTTCAGCATTTTTTGGGTCTCGTTTAGCAAGCTTTTGACTCCCTTTTCATGATTTTCTTGTATTGCTCTCTTTTTTCTTCCCAATTTTTCCTCCCCTTCTCCTATTTTGTTTTCAAAATCTTTTTTGAGCTCTTCCCTGATCTGAGACCTTTGGATATTTATTTCTGGAGGTTTTGGATGCAGAAGCCTTAACTTCCTGTGATGTTATGGTTTGTTTTTCCTCATCTGAATGGATGGAAGAAAATACCTGTTCACTCTAGGTACCTGTAAATTCTCAGTTCCTCCAAGGTGGCACAATCAAGGGAGAAGAGTTACTCCTCTCCTGGCCTGTACAGTGGTTTGGGAGCAATCAAAAACTTTTCTCCCCAGAGTCTGTGAGTAAAATTCCCTCTCCATAACTGTCTCCAACTCCCTCACCAGTGCTCCTCCATTTCTGTGCATTTTCTCTGAAGTTCAGGGTGCTGACTTTTTACCCTGAACTAAATGAATGATATGTGTGCTTAATCAAAGGGATTACTGAACCCTCAAAAGTTACTCTCCTTTTATAAAAGCAGATTGATGAAACTCTAAAGCAAATCCTCTTGTGTAAGTCAAAGTGTTTGCTTTTACCAATGTACAACCAGAAATGCAATCCTAATAATGCAAGTTTCTATGAAAAATGACTTACTAATGAACACAGAAGATAAGTTCATTCAGTATTAAAATTGTAATTCAGCATGCATTTATTAAGTACAGCATAAGGTATCTTGCTAAATACTTCATATACATTTTCAGTTTATGTGTTTCAGGTAACATCATTTTTATGAACAGGCATAAAATGTGTTCTATATTACATGATCAAATTGCCAACTATCTCATTGCAATTTTATGGGTAAACATTATTTAATTATTCTTAATATTATGGAGCATGTGGAGAAAAATGTTTGGAGTGTGATGGGTGACCAGTTTTGTAGATGCTAAATCATTTAGTAAAATCTAAAATATTTACCTATGGTCACATATACACATGGGGCCATTCATAGATCTTGAACAGTAAGAACTTTCACTGTTCACCTAATTCAAACCCCTTTACTTCACAAAAGTGAAATCTAAGATCATCAAGGTTTAGTGACTTGCCTAAGATCATAAAGCTAGCAGGCTTAAGAGGTAGAAATTGAACTCAGGTACAGTTAGTTTTCTACTGCACCATATACACACACACACACATACCTACATACATACCTACATACATACATACACATTGATAATCATTTCAGAACAATTGAACCTTAATAAGAGCCAGAGTCTGAAGTAAATGAGGAGTCCCTCAGCCTAACATTTTCTTCCTTGAGTAAATTCTAAGTGCCTCCTCCTGTGTCAAAAAGGTCAGATGGAGCTAACTTGAGCATTTTTTTCTGTTTATGGTCATTAAGGATGAGACCCTAAACCTGAGACAATATCTTGAGTGATGGGACTTTTTCTTATCTTAATATTTTTGTAAATAAACTATACTACTATGTTTTTTAAATATTTATTTTTATTTTTATTTTTCAATATTCATTTCCACAAAATTGTGAGTTCCATATTTTTGCCGCGTCTCTCCCCTTCCTCAACTCCATAGTCCCTTGCATTACCCTTTTTCTCAATGTGCCCTCACTTCTATCACACCCCTCCCTTGCCTTATCCCCATCTTCTCTCTTTTCCTATAGGCAAGAAAGATTTATATACCCCACCTGTATGCAAAAACAGTTCTCAACATTTGTTTCTAATACTTTGAATTCCAACTTCTCTCACTTCCTCCCTCCTACTCATCCCCACTGAGAAGGTAAACAATTCTATATATGCTATATATGTGTAGTTTTTCAAAAGACTTCCATAACAGTCATGATGTTAAAGACTAACTATTTTACCCTCCCTCCTATCCTAGCCCCCACTTATTCCTTTCTCTCTTTTGACCTTGTCTCTCCCCATTTACCTTCCCTTTGGTCATCCCTCTCATCCAACTTGTCCCCTTTCCCTTCACTTTCCTGCAATGTAAGATAGGTTTTCATACCAAAATGAATGAGCATTTTATTCCCTCCTTAAGCCAAGTGTAAGGAGAGTAAGTCTCACTTTTTCCTCTGACCTCCTCCATTTTGTCCTCCATTGAAAAAAGCTTTTTCTTGACGCTTTTATGAGTGATAATTTGCCCCATTTCATTTCTCCATTTCTCCTCCCAATATATTCCTCTCTCACACTTTAATTTTATTTTTTTAGATGTCATCCCTTCTTGTTCAATTCAACATGTGATCTCTGTTCATATGTGTGTGTGTATATGTGTGTATAATCCCTCCAACCACCCAAATATTGAGAAAAGTCTCAAGAGTTGCAAATATTATCATGTAGGAATGTAAACAGTTCAAATTTAGAAAGTCCTTTATGATTTCTCTTTCCTGTAATACAAAATTTTGTATTCATTTCTTGTCTTTTCATCAAGAATGCTTGAAAGTGCTCTATTTCATTGAATGAACATTTTGTACCCTAAAGTATTATACTCAGTTTTGCTGGGTAGGTGATTCTTGGTATCATATTCCAAGCCTTTCAACCCCTTACTGTAGAAGCTGCCAGATTCTGCGTTATCCTGATTGTATTTCCACAATACTCGAATTGTTTCTTTCTAGTTACTTGCAATATTTTCTCCTTGACCTGGGAACTCTGGATTTGGGTTTGAATATTCCTAGGAGATTCTCTTTTCAGATCTCTTTCAGGAGTTGATCAGTGGACTCTTTCAATATTTATTTTGCCCTCTGGTTCTAGCATGTCAAGGCAATTTTCCTTGATAATTTCATGAAGGATGATGTGTATGCTCTTTTTTTGATCATGACTTTCAAGTAGTCTCATAAGAATTTTAGGAGAAAAGAGCCAGCAGCAATGTATGGCAGGGCCTCCACAGCACTTGGAGTTGGGATTTTTTTAAATTTAAATTTATTTATTTAAGTTTCTCTCATTCATTTCCACTAAATTTTGGATTCCAAATTTTCTCCCCATTTCTCCCCGCCACCACCCCAAAACTCTGAGCATTCTAATTACCTCTGTCACCAATCTGCCCTACCTTCTTACATCCTTCCCTTTCCTTATCCCCATCTTCTCTTTTGTTCTGTAGGGCAAGAAAACTTTCTATACCCCATTACCTGTATTTCTTATTCTCTAGTTGTATGCAAGAAAAATACTCAACAGTTGTTCCTAAAATTTTAAGCTCCAATATCTCTTACTCCCTCTTTCCCCACCCATACCCTTTATGGAAGGCAAGCAATTCAATGTAGGCCATATCTGTGTAGTTTTGCAAATGACTTCCATAATAGTTGTGTTGTATATGACTAACTACATTCCCCTCCATCCCATCCTGCTCCCCATTTCTTCTGCTCTCTCGTTTGATCCTATCCCTCCCCAAGACTGTTGACTTCTAATTGCTCCCTCCTCCCATTGTCCTCCCTTCCATCATTCCCCCCACCCTGCTTATGCCCTTCTCTCCCACTTTCCTGTATTGTAAGATAGGTTTTCATATTAAAATGAGTGTGCATTTTATCCCTTCCTTTAGTCAAATGTGATGAGAGTAAGCCTTATGTTTTTCCTCTCACCTCTCTGCTTTTTTCCCTCTACTGAAGTCTTTTATTTGCCTCTTTTATGAGAGATAATTTGCCCCATTCTATTTCTCACTTTCTCCTCCCAGTATATTTCTCTCTCACTGCTTAATTTCATTATTTTAAGATGTGATTTCATCCTATTCACTGTGTGTGTGTGTGTGTGTGTGTGTGTGTGTGTGTGTGTAATCTCACCAACTACCCAGATACTGAAAAAAGTTTCAAGAATTACAAATATTGTCTTTACATGTAGGAATGTAAATAGTTCAACTTTAGTAAGGCCCTTATGATTTCTCTTTGTTGTTTACCTTTTCATGCTTCTCTTCATTCCTGTGTTTGAAAGTCAAATTTTCCTTTCAGCTCTGGTCTTTTCATCAAGAATGCTTGAAAGTCCTCTATTTCATTGAAAGACCATTTTTTCCCCTGATGTATTATACTCAGTTTTGCTGGGTAGGTGATTCTTGGTTTTAATGCTACTTCCTTTGACTTCTGGAATATCATATTCCACTCCCTTCAATCCCTTAATGTAGAAGCTGCTAGATCTTGTGTTATCCTGATTGTATTTTCCACAGTACTTGAATTGTTTCTTTTTAGCTGCTTGCAATATTTTCTCCTTGTTCTGGGAACTCTGGAATTTGGCCACAATGTTCCTAGGAATTTCTTTTCGAATCTCTTTCAGAAGGTGATCAGTGGATTCTTTCAATATTTATTTTGCCCTGTGGTTCTAGAATATCAGAGCAGTTTTCCTTCATAATTTCATGAAAGATGATGTGCAGGCTCTTTCTTTGATCATGGCTTTCAGGTAGCCCCATAGTTTTTAAATTGTCTGTCCTGGATCTCTTCTCCAGGTCAGTTGTTTTTCCAATGAGATATTCCACATTACCTTCCATTTTTTTGTTCTTTTGGTTTTGTTTTGTGATTTTGTGGTTTCTCATAAAGTCATTAGCCTCCATCTGTTCCATTCTAATTTTGAAAGAACTATTTTCTTCAGTGAGCTTTTGAACCTCCTTTTCCATTTAGCTAATTCTGTTTTTGAAAGCATTCTTCTCCTCATTGGCTTTTTGAACCTTTTTTGCCAGTTGAGTTAATCTATTTTTCGAGGTGTTATTTTCTTCAGCATTTTTTTGGGTCTCCTTTAGCAAGGTGTTGACCTGCTTTTCATGCTTTTCCTGCATCTCTCTCATTTCTCTTCCCAGTTTTTCCTTCACCTCTCTAACTTGATTTTCAAAATCCTTTCTGAGCTCTTCCATGGTCTGAGCCCATTGAATATTTATTTTGGATGTCTGGGATACAGAAGCCTTGACTTTTATGTCTTTCCCTGATGGTGAGCATTATTCTTCCTGATCTCTAAAAATCAGAGAAGATGTCTGTTCACCAAGAAAGTAACTTTCTATAGTCTTATTTTTTCCCCTTTTTTGAGAGTTTTCCCAACCAGCTGCTTGACTTTTGGGTCCTTTGTCAACAGTAGGGTATACTCTGGTAATCTGTAAGTTCTCAGATCCTCCTAGGTGGCATGATCAAGCACATACTCTGGTCTGGGAGCAGGGAGAGATTTTCGTGCCCAGAATCTTAGTAGAGTTTCCTCTCCACAGCCACCTGGCCTCCAGTTCCACCAAGCCAGCACTGAGGAGCTGAGATTCAGTTAAGCTGTAGGGGCAATGTGAGATAAAGATCTCAGGCCCTCAGGGCCTCTAAGCAGGAGTGAGGTAAGAATGGGCTCCTCAATGCCCCCAGGGATTTTATGATAGAATGATGGATGCGGGTTGCTGTGGGAACTGCTGCCTGCCCCATGTAGCCTCTGTGGCCCCTGCCTGAGGCTGAATCAATAGGAAGGTCTTTCTCCCTTCCTGGCCAGCTGAAAAAATCCTGCCACTGACTTTTGGCACCTATGACTTGAGGGACTCTTGAACCCGCTACTGCTACTAGGCCCCCAAGATATCCTCCTCCCAGAGATGCTCCACACCATGCTGAGCAGCCAAGCCTGGGCTGGGCTCTATTCTGTGTCCAGTGCAACAGATGTTTCCCGTGGGCCTTTCAGGTCACCCTGGGCTGGAAATCTCCTCCACTCTGTTGTTCTCCACTTCTGCTGCTCCAGAATTTGTGGAGAGTCTCTCTCTACAGGTATTTTATGGGCTGTGTGGGGAGAGCCTACATATGTGTGTCTTTCTACTCCACCCATAAAGTAATTTTTTACAGGCATTTTGTGGGCTGTGTGGGAAGAAGTAGAGCATGTGCATCTTTCTACTCTTCCATCTTGTCTCCCTAAGTTATTTTAATGGTAAAGAAAACAGATATCCTGGGTCATAATTTCAACTGAAACTTTATCAATTATTTTATCTTACTGTATTTACCATTTATTCAGTTAAGAAAATTCCTTTATTGTAATATGACTAAACATAGAGATCATAAATTTCAGTGACACAGACATACTGAGATGGGATTGTTCTAAACCATATTTCATCTTGGTCATTCTTTTATCAGGTAGTCAAAATTTAAGTTCTGGCTTTTTGTACATACAGACTAGGTAGCTTTGGCTAGCTTTAATAGAATATATAATATGCATCTACATGTTATGTAGTCTGTTTGCCTTCTTTACCAAAGTTTCAGGTGAACAATATATGCACTTACATACATACAGTTAAAAATGCTTCAGTCTTTATTGCAAAAACTCCCCTTCCTCTGTCCCAATGGACACTGTAGCTGTATTTATTTCTGAGGATATAAAATTTGATTTATGACAGCATGATTTGGACTGTATATAATCTTTGTTGTGTTGACTCTTGAGGTTTGAAGAGATTCCTCTCTTCCTTTCCCTATTCCTCTCTTTTCCCTGTTTCTCTCCCCTTTGTCCCACCTCTCTGTAAATAGTCCATAGAAAGATAGAAAGATAATATTAACCCAGTATGCTGATTTTTGCAAAAGTGAAATATTTTTAGTTCAATGCAGTGTCTTTCAATTTATAAGACAATCTAATTAGCTTGCGCTAACATGACACTTTTTGACACTCTGAAATAAAATCATGGGTAAATATTGCAATAATTTATACTTCAAATTCTAATTAAAATGCCTTCCAAGCACAAGAATTTTTCTACTTTTCAAATTCTCTTTATCTCAATTTTTAAATTAAAAAAAAAAACAACCTTAGCAGCAATAGAAAAAACAGAATTACTTCAGAACAATTTAACTCAAGAGTCCTCTTTCATATAACAATATCATTTTGAGTCATATGGAATTGCATTTAAAGGTTTTAAATGTAGTCAGCAAAGTGTCAGGGATTTTGTGATGATAGCTATAAGTAAAAGAAATAATTTGCATGTCATCATGAGACCGTTTATTTGTCAAGGTATACCTTTTTAGAAGAGGTCTTTAAGGTCAGTAGTGAAGAAAATATCATCATTTTATTTGAACTCTACACACTGGGACTTTTGGACAAAATTACCAGCTACATGGTGATATCACTAATATGAATAATACGATATCAATATATGTGTGATGCTTTTGACTTTATAGCAGTTATATTCTTTGCAAAGGGGTGATTTATTTGCAATCCCTTGAAAGTTTTCATGAATGGAGAAAGAGGAATGGACTAGATTATTGTTCAACATACATTATATCAGAGGGAAATTTCATGATATTACATGTGTATTTTTGATTTCGAGTTACTAAATGCAAATTGGTTTCTTTGTCATTTGCCATTCTTGAGTGAAGGAAATTTATATAACTTATGCAATAAGAGGCAGTAATAGTGTTTGATTGTGAGTTGGGTATTATTACATATTATTACATATGTAATATCATTCTATACTAGGTTAGAGATGACACTGTGTAAGTGGAACAGGCTCCATTTTTAAAACTAATTCTCATGCTCTCACTATCAAGAGATATCCAGCAGTGAAAGTACTATTCACCAGAATCATGGATACCATACACTATAAGCTAGATACAAGGAAAGGCTACCTTATCTCTACTTTTTTTTTTTTTTAATACTGTGGCTATGAAAAAAAATTTGGCTTGGGGTTTTGAGGACTTTTTTTTTTTTTTTGGTTTGTTTTATTTTTCTTTTATACTTCTAAGTACACGTGATGGAGTTAAATGGGACTAATGCTGTATAAAAAACTGAATTAAGTTGTAAATCTTCCTTCTCTCCTTGGAGACTGAGGTTATTTAAGAGGTGGGGGATCATTCCCCTCCCTATCAGATGGTGTAGGTTGTTTCTATGTTATTTTTTTCTTGCTATAACTTTGCTGTAAATGTTTGTAAAAGCAAATCTGACAGTTAAATAATTTGATGGGACTAGGATGCTGGAACTCCTAAACTGAAGAAACACAGTAAGTGGGAGCTTGAGTCAGTAACAGAGACAGTTACCATTTAATTCTCTTAAAATTGCAGGAAAATTCTGAGGGAGAAGTTAAATGTAACATATTTGGCCTTCAGGCAGTTTTGGAGTGGGGGAGACTTAGAATATCACTGGATTTTGTCAAATTGATGGATCAAAAAGTAGTAGTGCTATTGTTGCTGCTGCTGAAAGATTGATAGACTAACCTATTTTCCCCACTAATAGAACATAAGCTTCTTGAAGTCAGTGACTACCTTGATTTGCCTGATACATTGCAAGCACCTGGTAAGTATCTGTCCCCTTTTTCTTCCCTTCCTTCCTTCCTTCCTTCCTTCCTTCCTTCCTTCCTTCCTTCCTTCCTTCCTTCCTTCCTTCCTTCTTTTCTTCCTTCCTTTTTTCTCCCTATTTTGTCCCACTCTTTGACTTCAGAGGAATATGATTCCTGAAAATGATTCCAGTATTTTTTTTTCTTACTAGAATGGCGTTTAATAAATGAGTGGAAGCAAAGATGCAAATTTATACAAATAAGTATCAATAAATGACACTGTTACATGTGTAGAAATTATGGGTGCATGGGGAGACATAATGACACTAATTGGCTAAAGACATTTCTGTGAAATGTATAGAAAAATAATACTTACCCTGATGGGACAATAAAACTTTAATCAAAAGTATACCTATGTACAAAAATAATATTTAATACAACGTGTCAAAGGTACAGCAAAATGTCAAAATTTCCTCCATGGAAGAATGAAACATCTATTTTCTCTGAAACAGAGAAATTGAATCTAGGAAGTTTTTGTCGAGAGACATGAAGAACACCAGTGTGTTCACAAATAAGGTGAGGATCAGATAGATGAGAATGATACCTTTGTTCAAGGGTGTCTGCTCTGTGCCTTGAATGACAGGCAATGTGAAAACAGAATCTTATGAAAACTTTGAAAGAAAAGTACCTTCAGTGTTTGTACTTTTCTGATCATCTTCTTTGAATATAATTACTTATTTCTTTCTTTTCTCTTTACTGTTCCAGAGAACTATGGTCATCTTCTCATTTGATTTCTTTTGTTTCCACCAAGAAATTTTTAATTTTAAAATCAATTTTAAGATGTTTTCTAGATTCAACTTTTGCTTTCTTCTTTTTAATCTAATTGCATTTATTTCTACGTAAATAACATGTAGACAAAAAATAATTTTTAAAATGTTTAAGTTCTAAATTCTCTCCCTCACTTCCTCCCCTAAACCCTAAACAAAGTATAACCTACTAAGTCATGTAAAACATTTCCATATTTTTGCAAAATAAAATGCACAAAGAAGAAAAAAATAAAGAAGTAAAAAGAAAACCTTTAATCTGTATTCACATTCTATCAGTTCTTTTTCTGGAGCTGAATAGCATTTTTCCCCATCATAAGTCCTTCAGAATTGTCTTGGATCATTGTATTTTGGAAAATAGCTAAGTTATTCACAACTGATTATCACAATTTTTTTCTGTTAGTGTGTACAATGTTCTTTTTCTGTTCATTTCACTTTACTTGAGCTCATGTAAGTCTTCCAAGGTTTTCCTCAAAGTATCCTACTCATCATTTCTTATAGCACATTCTATAACAATCATATCCACAACTTATTCTACCATTCCCCAATTGATGGGTATCCCTTCATTTTCCAATTCTTTGCCACCTCAAAAAGAGCTATATTTTTTATGTACGTAGGTCCTATTTCTTTTTTAAAATTTGGGTTACAGATGCAGTTATGGTATGCTGAGTCAAAGGGTATACACAGTTCTTTAGTCCTTTGGTCAGAGTTCCAAATTACTTTCCAGAATTGTTGGATCAGATCAAAACTCCACTAATAGTACATTAATACCACTATTTTCCCACATCCCTCCAAATATTTCTCATTTTCCATTTCTGCCATATTAACCAATCTGATAGGAATGAAGCTGTATCTCAGAGTTGTTTGAATTTGAATTTCTCTGATCAATAGTGATTTAAAGCATTTTATGTCACTTGTATTTCTTTTTTTCTAAGAACTAGCTTTGAGTTTCCTCCCAAAATACTGTTTGTTCACATCCTTTGTATATTCATGTTCATATGTTCATATTCTTTGACCATTTATCAACTGAAATTTAACTCAGTTTTTACATATTTGAGAAATCAGTCTTTTATCAAAAAGAATAGAATGTAATATTCTGTTCAGTTTTCCGCTTTCCTTCTAATCTTGGTTATATCGGTTTTGCTTGTGCAATTTTTCAAAATTTGATTATCCACTTGTCCATCTTGTAATGCACTCTATCTCTTGTTTGTTCATTAATTCTTTACTTATTCATACATCTGACAGATAAAATATACTGGGCACCTTCTTTTGCTTATTATATCACCCTTTGTGTCTAAATCATGTACCAATTTTGACCTTATCTTGCTACACGGCATGGGATACCTATCTTCGGGGCAGGTGGATAGTGCAGTTTGACACCAGGTCTGGAATCAGGAAGACATTACTTCACACACAGCTTTAAACATGTACTAGAGATGTGTCCCTGGCCAAATCATTCAACCCTCTTTGCTTCAGTTTCCTCATCTGTAAAACGAATTGGACAAAGAAATGCTAAATTACTTCACTATCTTTACAAAGAAAATGGCAAATTGGTGTCATAAAGAATTAGACACAACTGAAACCACTAAATAATAGCAAACCTAGTTTCTGCCAAATCATATTCCAGTTGTACTGGAAATTTTTGTCAAATAGTTATGTCTTCTCCCAAAATATTGAATGTCTGGATTTGACAAACGTTAGATTACCATGTTCATACACTACTGTGCATTGTTTATCTTATCTTTTCCATTGATTTATTATTGTTGTTGAGTAACTTTCAGTTGTTTTTGACTCTTTGTGACCCCAATTGCAGTTTTCTTGTCAAAAATACTAGAGTGGTTTACAATTTTCTTCTCCAGCTCATTTTACAATTGAAGAATCTGACGCAAACAGCTTTAAGTGACTTGCCCAGGATCTCACACCTAGTAAGAGTGTGAGACCATTCACGAAAATGAGGCTACCTACTTCTGGGTTCTACATTCTTTCCATTGTTCTATCTAGTTGTGCACTTCCACTGATATACCACTTTATTCCTTAGCTAGGACAAGAGCATTTTGATGATTATCACCTTGTAACGAAACACATTTTGAGATTGGGTACTTTTAACCCAACACATTTACTTCAAGTTGTTTTTCATTGGTTCCTTCTCCATTCTTTATCTTTTTTTTCTTCCAGGCAAATTTTGTTATTTTTTGGTAGTTCTATAAAATATATATTTTTAGTAATTTGTTTGATATGGCACTGAGTAAGTAAATTAATTTAGGTAGAATTGTCATTTTTATTATGTCACCTTGGTGGACATATGAGCAATTAATATCTCTAATTTTTATGAAATTTAAATGAAAAATATTTCTCAATTGTGTTCAAATATTTTCTAGATTTGTCCTGACTGGTAGACTCCCAAGTATTGTATAATATCCACAGTTATTTTAAATTGAATTTTACTTTCTGTCTTTTCCTGTTGAATTGCATTGGTAATATATAAAAATGCTAATGATTTACATGAGTTTGTTTTATATTCTACATCATTTCTCAAGTTGTCATTTTTTTAAAACAGTTCTTTCTCTAGCATATACCATCATATCATCTGCATTGCTTATCCTTATTTCTTCCTCATTGTTTATTCTAATTCCTTTAATTTCTTTTCCTTATCTCATTGCTATAGCTAGAACTTCTAGAATCATATTGAATAATAATGGCCATAAGGGGCATTCTTGCTTCATCCTTGACATTACTGGAAAAGCTTATTGCCATTAAAGATAATACATGCTGATGGTTTTAGATAGATAGTATTTATGTTTCTGAAAGCTCCATTTATTTTTATGCTTTCTGTTTTTTAATAAAGATGAGTATTATATTTTGTCAAAAGCATTTTTATTTCATCTATTGAGATAATCACATGGTTTTTGATGTTTTTGTTATCAGTGTGGTCAATTATACTGATGGTTCTCCTAATATTCCATTTGAGGCATTACTTTATTGTTGTTTGGATGTATTTGGGAGCACTCGCCAGAGCATTTACTGACTCTGTCATCTCGACTATACCTCCTCTTCTGTTTTTTCATCCTTTATCACTTAGAGTGTTGATAGAAAGATAATCACTTATTTTAACCTGGTGATTGTTTGCAACATTTTATAAATTATTTTTTAAACTTTTCATCTTGACAAGTAAAATGAAATAAGAATTAAAGATGAGAAAGAATGGAACAAAACTGAGTTAGTACAGTATTTGATTAAGAAGTGGAGGATCTAAGAAGGGATAGAACATGGTACAAAGTATATGGAATAATCACTAATGGTAGAGAAAAAAAAATTACTTATTTGCCTCTCTTTTCTCCTCCAAAGAGACTAATTTTGTGTTGTCATACAAAGGACATAAGCAGAGTTAAAACAGTTGAAACATAAGCAAGGTAGGAATATTCTTTTTTTTTTTTATTTTAATGAAGGGTATTCTAAGAGAGCAAAGCTGCCTTCAAAGCAAGCCTTCCTGGTTAAGTACTGTTTATTCTGTCAAGCCCACACAAACTAACTGCCAGGTTATTGGAAAAAAAATGGCTAAATATTATTGATGAAGCACTGTTGAATGAACATAGAGAGGAGAGGTGTTGCATTATGAGTAAAAATGGGTAAATATTCCATTTTTTTAAAGGAAGAGGATAGAGTTTGTCATCTAGAGTTTGCATCAATAGCATGATTTTAAAAATATAGAAAGGAAATGGTGATTGCAAAAAGTCAGCAAATCTTCCTCAGAAACAGCATTACAAGAAACCGAATAGAGTGTTAGTCCTGGACTCAGGATGACTTATGTTCAAATTTGACCTCTGGCAATTAACTCCAGGTCAGTCATTTAACTTCTCTCTGCATCAGTTTCCTTGACTGCAAAATGGAGTTACTAATAGCAATTACTTTCCAGAACGATCATAAACTGCATATATTTGTAAAATACTTTGCAAATTTTAAAGCATTATATAAATGCTACCTAATACTACCATAATTACTTTTACAGGATTAGTATATGAAAATGCTGTCTATGTAGTTTACTGAGATTTTAATACACACTTCATGAAACATTTTATGTTATTCTTAAGGAAAACATGGAAAAATATGAACCACATAATTGCAAATTTATGTGAGGTTGAATGACTTTGTACAAATAATAGGATTTTTTTAAAAATAGTCCAATTTTGATGCTAGGAAGAAACAAGTGGTACTTAGTGGGGTGCTCAAGTAAACTGCATTAAACTATTCTTTCAAATTTTGAAAATGATTTGGAGAAGGACATAGTTTACATGGGGGCAGAGATAAGATGACAAAGAAAAGGCAAGGACTTTCCTGAGCTATCACCCAAACCATTATGAATAACTTTAAATAATGCCCCCAAACAAATTCTGGAGTGCCAGGTGAAACAATTTTCCAGTCAAAGACAACATAGAAGGTTGGCAAGGAAGTTCTCTTGTATGAGAATGTAGCGCAGTTCAGTGCAGGCTACAGCAGTGGAAATCAGGTCCCAGTAAACCAGGGGCAGGCCTTGTAAGGCCCTGAATCAGCAGAAACAGCAGCAGCTGTTTCCAGAAGTCTCAGCACATAGGCAGTAAGAGAATCAAACTATAGGTCAGGAGATTAAAGGAATCTCTTTGTTGGCATTGGGGGGAGGATTCCATTGTTTTTGTCCATACTTGTATCTGGGTCACAGTCTTAGGTGGCAGTCCCACAGTGAAAAGGAAAACTAGCATGTCAGAGCTTATTACCACAGTAAAGCAAGGGCTCTCAACATAATTTCAGGGAAGAAATGTGCTTGTAGTCACTCACCAAACGTAGCACAGGGCAGGAGAGTAATAAATATACCATTCCTTAGATAATACCACTTTGAAAGAACTGAAAACTTACAAGTGTCTAGAAATATCTATGAAAACAGCCGTGCAAACCCTTCAAGCTTTAGACAGTGTACCTTCCAACCTAGAAGCAGAGCCTCACTTTAGCAAAGATTTAAAAAGCAAAGAAATAGACTGGAAAACTGAAAAAAAAACAACAGAAAAAATAAATCTACCTAGAGAAAGTTACTATGGTGACAGGGAAGAAAAAACTCACACTCAAAAGACAACAAGGTTAAAAGTCCTATATCCAAAGCCTCAGAGAAAATGGTGAATTGGTCTCAGACCATGGAAAAACTCAAAAAAGGATTTTAAAAATCAAATAAGAGAGGCTGAGAAAAAAATGAGAAGAGAAATGAGAATGATGCAGAAAAATTATGAAAAAAAGAATCAACAGCTTGGTACAATAGCACAAAATTTACAGATGGAAATAATGTGTTAAAAAAAGAGAATAGGTCAAATGGTAAAAGAGGTACAAAAATCTAATGAAGAAAAGGATGCCTTGAAAAGTAGAATTGGTCATATGAACAAAGATGTACGAAAGTTCACTGAAGAGAAGAAATCCTTAAATAGTATAACTGAGCAAATGGAAAAGGAAGTACAAAAGGTTACTGAAAAAAAATCCTTAAAAGTTTTGAATTTGGAAGTGGAAGTAATGACTTTATGAGAAATCAAGAAAAAAATTATTAAAAGTTAAAAGACAATTTGCAATATCTCATTTAAAAAAAACAATTAACCTGGAAGATATTTCCAGGAGATACAATTTATAAATTCAGTAAATATTACCTGAAAGCTATGATCAAAAAATAGCCTAGACATCATCTTTCAAGAAATTACCAAGCAAAACTGAACTGATATACTAGAACCACAAGGTAAAATATACATCTAAGGAATTCACTGATAACTTCCTAAAACAGATCTCAGATTGAAAACCCCCAGAAAAGTTATAGCCAAACTCCTGAGCTTCCAGGTCAAGGAGAAAATACTGCAAGCAGCCAGAAACAATTCAAATATTGTGTGGCCATAGTCTGGAGAACAGTTCATATAAGTCTCTTTCCAGGCCTCTTTGAAGTCTTCCTGTCCATCATTTCTTATAGCAAAATAGTACTCCATTACATTCATATGCCACAATTTATTCAGCCATTCCCCAATTGATGAACATCCCCTTGATTTCCAGGTTTGGCCACCACAAAGTGAGCTGCTATAAATATTTTTGCACATGCAGGACCCTTTCCCATTTTTATGATCTCATAGGGATATAGTCCTGGAAGTAGTATTTCTGGGTCAAAGGGTATATACATTTTTTGTAGTCCTTTGGACATAGTTCCAAATTACTCTCTAGAATAGTTGCATCAGCTCACAGCTCCACCAAAAATGAATTAGGGTACCAAATCTCCCACATCTTTTCCAATATTTATCTTCTGTTTTTGTCATGTTAGCCAATCTGATAGGTGTGATGTGGTATTTCAGAGTTGTTTTGATTTAGAGCATTTAGAGCATTTTTTCATATCATTATAGATAGCTTTAATTTCTTCCTCTGAAAACTGCTTGTTCATACTCTTTGACCATTTAGCAATTGAGGAATGACTTTCTTGTACATCTGACTCAGTTCTCTCTATATTTTATTTATATATTTGGCCTTTTTCACAGACAGTAGATGAAAAAATTCTTTCCCAGTTTTCTGATTCCCTCCTAATCTTGGTTGCATTGGGTTTGGTTGTGCAAAAACTTTTCAATTTAATGTAATCAAAATTATCCATTTTGCACTTCATAATGTTTTCTGTCTCTTGTTTAGTCAAAAATACTTCCCTTCTCCATAAATCTGACAAAGACTGTTACTTGCTCCACTGATTTGTTTATAGTATCAACATTTACACCTAGATCATGTACCCATTTGGACTTTATTCTTGTGTACAGTGTCAGGCATTTGTATATGCCCAGTTTCCACTGCATTATTATCCAGTTTTTTTTAGTAATTTTTGTCAAACACAGAGCTCTTATACCATAACCTGGGGTCCTTGGGTTTATCGAACAGTAGACTGCTATATTCATTGACTGCTATGTCTTGAGTACTTAACCTATTCCCTTGGTCTACCCCTCTGTTTCTTAACCAGTACCAAGTGGCTTTATAATACAATTTGAGGTCTGGTACAGGGTTGTACAGGGTACAGACTTGACGATGAGGGGATAACTAAAAAATAAAATTAAGCAGTGAGAAAGGAATATATTGGGAGGAGAAAGAGAGAAATGGAATGGGACAAAATATCTCTCATAAAACAGGCAAGAAAAGCCTTTTCAAAGTAGGGGAAAAAGGGGAAGGTGAGAGGGAAAAAGCGAAGCTTACTGTCATCACATTTGGCTTAAGGAGGGAATAGCATGCGCACTCAATTTATTATTTAAATCTATCTTATACAACAAGAAAGCAGGGCAGAAAGGAATAAGTGGGGTGCAGGGTGCAGGAAGGGAGGGCAAATGGGAGGAGGGAGTAATTTGAACTGAACTCTTGGTGAGGGACAAGGTCTAAAGACAGTATAGAATATTTGGGGGACAGGATAGTATGGAGGGAAATACAGTCTTACATAACATGACCATTATGGAATTATTTTGCAAAACTACACATATATAGCCTATATTAAATTACTTGCCCTCCCAGGGGGATGGGTGGGGAGGGAAGAAGGAAGAGAAGTTGGAACTCAAAATTTTAAGAATAAATGTTGAGTATTGTTTTTGCATGCAACTGGGAAATAATAAATGCAGGTAATGGGGTATAGAAAAATATCTTGCCCTACAAGAAGAGAGAAGATAGGGATGGGGGAAAGGAGAGATGTGATAGAAGAAAGGGTAGATTAGGGGAAGGGGCAATGAGAACGCATGATGTTTTGGGGTGTGGGAGGGTAGTTAGGTAGAACATTTTAAACAAAATCTTGTGGAAATGATTGTAAAAAACTAAAAATAAATAAATAAAGTTAAAAAAATTTCTTACTCTAAACTCACAGAACAAGACAAGCATTTCCATAAGATAGTGAAATAGTTGTTTTCTAAAATCATTGAGCTCTTCTTATAGCCTAATAGTATTCAGTTATGATCATACACCACAAGTTACTCAGCCATTCTCCAATTGATGACATCTCTATAATTTCCAGTTCTTTGTCACCACAAAGGGAGATACCATGAATATTTTAGAACATATAGGGTTTTTCTCTTTTCCCTAATTATCTTTGTCAACAGACCTAATAGTTATGTTGCTGCGTGCAAGGGTATAGGCACTTTAAGAATTCTTTGGGCATAATTCCAGACTGCTCTCCAAAATACCTGAATCAATTCAGAGTTCCACTAATAGTGAATTAGTTTCCCAAGTTTCCTATATCCCCTCCAACATTTTTTGTTTTCCCCTTCAATAGTTTTCACAATCTGAAAAATGTAAAATGAAATCTCAAACTTTTTTTAATTCACATTTCTCTAGTCATTGATTTAGAATATTTTTATATGAATTTTTAAAATTTCTTCATTGGATTAGGGAATGACTTGTATTCTTATGTATTTGAGAAAATCCTTTATGTATTTGAGATATGAAACCTTTTTCTGAGAAATTATTTCTAAAATTTCCAGCCAGTTGTCTGCTTTCCTTGTGATTTTAGCTTCATTTGTTTTATTTGTACAAAATATCCTTTTTCATTTTTTATCTCATATTGTTTTCTATCTCTAGTTTATTGATAACTTGTTCACCTACCCATAAATCTGATAGGTAATATGTTCCAAGTTATTTAAATTTTCTTATAATATTTCTTTTTATGTATAGGTCATGTATCCATTTTGGCATAATCTTGGTAAATGGTATAAAATTTTGGTCTATGCCCAATTTCTGCCAGATCACTTTTCAACTTCTCCAATTTTTTTACTATGTAACAATTAGTTTTTAGCGAATATTGGTTATCCTCCAAATTTAAGTCTTTACATCTGTTAAATATAAGGTTACTGTAGATATTTGCTGGTGTAAATTTTGTTTTCTTTCATCCACTGATTCATCTTTCTATTTTTTAGTCAGTTTCGATAACATTCTATTATTCGTATGAAATTCTTCATAATTCTGTCTAGTTCTACAGTTTTTACTTTTTGGTGAAAATTTCATTGAATATTTAAATTAATTTAGGAAGCACAGCCATTTTAATGCATGTCTTTATTAATTTAGGCCTCCCTTTATTTTGGTCGTTGATAAGTGTCCTGATGTAGGTCCTGGGTAATTAAAACTAGATAAAATCCTAAGCATTTGATTGTATTTGTTATTATTGTAAATGGTGAGGCAGGTAAACAAACATTTATTAAGTGCTTTTTATCTGCCAGAGCTAAGCTCTGGAGAGATGTTGCAAGAAAAACTGTGCTTACTCTTAGAACATTTAGAAGGGAGGTGAAAATGTGTGTGTGTGTGTGTGTGTGTGTGTGTGTGTGTGTGTGTATGTGTGTGTGTGTGCATTCTCCTGTGCATGCATGCATGATGAGGTACAAGGGTAGGAGCATGATTTTGAAGTTCCTAACCCCAGAAGCAGAGCTTGTAGAGGAATGAGGTTTGACCAACTCAGTCTCCTCCCCTAAGGTGGGGGAGAAATGGGAAAAGATGTCAGCATTGAAGATGAAAATTACATGGTAAGAAGGCCACAGGAACGAATAGATGTTCTAAGATCAGGGAGACAAAATGAACTCAGCAATGGGAAAAGTAAGACAATTTGATGGAGTGATGTTACAGGGTCCATAATGGTGGAGGACAGTTCCAAGGTGAGATGCAGTTGGTATGCATTGGTGTCAAATTTGGAAAAGTCAGAAGTAGAACTAGGAGGAGAATGATGTCTGTCCATCATGGGCTCTTCCAAGTGGAAACCAGGGGTAAAACTCACTAGTGGTTGAAGGTGCAGCATGGCAGATATAAGTGGGAGTTTCAGGATAAAACATTTTCTGAAAATGTTTTCTTGATCTTTTTAGTAGTAAATAATATGCAAATTATTTGGAATGCGGGTCAAGGTTGTATCTTCCAGCTTTACTGCAATACTTTTTATCCTCATTCTATTTTTTTTAAATCTATGAGGTTAGAGTTTTAAAATGTCATTTCCAAATGATGGCATTGAATTCTTCATTTCCAAAATCAATTCCTCTAATACCTTTCTCTTATTTTATTACAATTCTAGAATTCCTAATATCAAAACAAAGCAATGAGTGTCCATCTTTGATTTATGACTATTTTAATGGCAATGTGTCTAATGTTTGTCCATTACATATTTTTAAGTTCATTTGTGCTGAAGATAGATACTGTACTTTGAGTTGATGAAGAAAATCTCTCAATATCTATATTTTTAGACATTTTAAAAATCAATGAGTGATGTTAATAGCATTTAATATTAATTTTGATGTTACTACATATGATTTTTGAAGTTGAAGGTAATCTTTCTGATATACAATAAGACCTTTTTGATTGGCATATGTCCTATTTGTTCAAGATAAATAATTTAATTATATTTCAATAGCATATTACTTATTTTTTTTTATTTTTGCATGAATATGCATTGTTGAATAGTTTTTTGTTATTACTGTTTCTAATTTTAAAGGAATTTATCATTCAAGATATTACGAAATATGCTCAATATCTTTTCTATATCCGTACAGATAACAGTTGTTTTTAATACAATAGTTGCCATAGAAATAACATGTTCTCAGAAAATTTGGTCTATCACAGAATTTTTGTGTTCTTAGAAAAAATGCAATTATGAGAATTACAAGACAAACAGCATTTCATGTTATAATATTTTGATGACTTTTCTTTTGAATTGTTTATTTATAATTTTTCCTATTTAAAATTTTGAGCAACTATATACCTCCAATTTGTTAAATGAGAGCTATATGATAACATTTTATTTCCTTTTTATGTACTGCATTCATTTCCTTTTTAAAAATTATTTTCATATTTTCTCTCTTTATGAATTAAATTTGATAATGGTTTTTGATTTTATTATTTTGCAATAAATATTTGGCTTTTAATTTTTTGTACTACAGTTTTTTTAACTTCATAAACTTTTTTTTTTCAAATTGCATTTGGATTATTTCTATATTTCTTTCATTATGCCTTTTGATAAGTATATTTTTATATCTTACCCTTTTACATTTTTATTAGTATAGGTATGAAGTGATATAAATATACTCTAAGAGCTGTTTTACTTATTTTTCATAGGTTTTGGTATGTGATATTGCCTTTTAAATATTTTAATATTTTTCTTACTTTTTTTCTTAATTCATGCTTGTTTATTAATTTTCCCCAGTTTCTTGTTGATTTATGACTTTTACTATTGTCATTATTGATGAAATTTAACTTTATTGAATTGTGGTCTGAAAATTGATGCATGTACAATTTTTCACTTTGAATTTAAATTATTATTTGACATTTCTGTCTCTTCCATTGATGTCTCAATTTGAACTTCTAAGGGAATGTTTCCTTCTAGGCTTGTAAAATAAGAACATAGTCATTGAAATTAAATATATATATTTATATATAGTTGTTGTTGTTCGTATTTCGAACAATTCTGTGATGTAAGTAGTGTAACCTTTGGTATGATAGCTGAAATCTATAAATCAGTGTAGTTAGCCAGATTATAAGGACAGGTTTTTTCTAGTTTTGAGAATGCAAGAAAACTCTAATATGCTTGGTGCAGCAGATGCTTTTCCCTCAGGAATAGGGAAAGTTTGGAATATGGATTTCTGAGTCTCAGTTGGTTTTACTAGTGTGTGTTTGTCCTTCGTTGCTGAAGAAGACCATGCCATCAGAGAAATAATGACATGACTAACATGATTTTGTTTTTGAGTGAGGGAGGGCTGTGCAGGTCACCAGTCTCACTTCCCCTCCAGAGCCATCTGAATCCAATGACCAGATATTCATCAGGATGACTGGAGGTGACGCAGGATGAGGGGCAATTGGGGTTAAGTGACTTGCCCAAGGTCACATAGCTAGTGAGTGTCAAATGTCTGAGGTGAGATTTGAACTCAGGTCCTCTTGACTCCTGCACTGTTGCTCTTTCCACTGCACCACCTAGCTACCCCTAGATTTATTAGTAATAGGAAAGGGGATGTGAAGTGCGGGCAAGACAGCTTACCACAAGAGGAGTACTTTCAGAAGATGAGGACCTAGGGAGGAAAGTATATGTAAAGGTTGGGGAATTGCCTAGAACAGTCTGAGCCCTTGGCCCCATTTTCCTGAGACAGGGAGTGGTCAGTGTTTTTATCTCAAGTAGGTGTTTGGGAAATCACCCAGATAATTCACAGGCCTTTATGGAGTATTGGACCGACATTTTCATTCTAGTGGAATACTTGTGGTAGCGGTGAAATTGTCAGAGCCCACAATTGACTGGTAACATGCATAATGATGTATTTAACCATTTGTTGCCCAATAATTTCCATCATATGAAGACACTAAGCAGTTTTCAAAAAAGACTGATTGCTGCAGTTTATCTAAACATTTCTGAAAACAAAGGTTTCAGGAAATCCCTGAGGCCTCTTAAGAATTCTAATTATCCTGATGCCTAATTTCCATTACTCCAACTATTCCTGTGGCTTTCTGCATTTTATTTTATTTTATTTTTTGCTTTTTTACCTCAATATCTTAGTATGGTATATATCCAGTCACTGTATCCTCTTCAATAAAGGACTTTTGAATGATAATGATGAAATTTAAATGCATGCTGTTAAATCCAGGTACTTGACAGGATGCAGATATGAGAATACTGCATTATCAGGGATCCCATAAACTAAAATATTAACAGGGAAGTTGGCAGTCAAATATATTTACCAGGAATCATAAACAGGTGAAATGGTTCAGTTGAAGTAGGAATGTGTCCTCATGAGGAATGCAAATTCAACAATATTTTCCGAGAATTGCTGACCCGTAAAGAATTGAGGGAGAACTCCAAGTCCTGTTATATATCACATGGGCATGGATTTGGACCAATGCAAAATGAAACCTGTCTTAGCTATTATTATTCATTAAACATGCAGAGACAATAATTTCAGAATCTTATTATAGAGAAAGTATATATATCCTGAGTCTAATTTACTGACTCCAAGTGTGTTCAACCCTAAACTGCTTGGTAGATTCTCCCATTTCCCTACTTTAGTTTTTCTTCCTTTTAATAGAATATACTCCCATTTTCCTTTAGCTTACAAAATATCTCCCTCTTTCCAGACCCAGTTCAAGTATCATTTTGCTCACAAAGTCTTCCTTGGCCATATTAGCTCCCACTAATCTTTAATTCCTGCACAAATCAACACCTAGTTGTGTTTTTACCTGTTATTATTTGGGAATTTACTTGATATAGATTGGATCACCATTAAGGCTATTAGCTGTTTAAGGCAAGAATTATAATGATTTACAAAAGATGAATTTACTTTTCCAGAGGACATGGTGAGCAATATCATCTGTTAGATATATCTATGAAAATCATGATTTGAAAATATACATCTGACCAACTAAAGCAGACATCTTAAAGCCTAATGCCCTTAATTCAAGAGATATACCAAAAGCCCCCACTCATAGCTTATTTACTCTTACATTTTTACATAATTCTAATGCATTATAGTTAGTTTTCCCAGACTATTACTGAATTGTAGTAAATTTGAAGGATCACTGTATGAAGAAAAATATTGATACTAGCAAGAAATAACAACCCTGAAACTGATGGAGGGGAGGTAGTACAACTATAAGAAGCAGATAACAACTCAGAAAAGTATAGCAATCTGAGCCTTTAACCACAGGGGTAAAGAGCCATGCATGCTTGATAATCTCTAGGAGAATAACTGTGTTCCAGCAGAGACCAAAAATTGAAGCCCATAACAATGACTATTATAGTTAGAATATTCTGTGTAGCAAAAGAAGGGCTTGGGAAAATAACTCTTTCATGGATTGAGTGCGAGTTTGCATTAAAAGTAACAGGTCTTTTCCCCCAAGAGAGCGCTGACGACCAGGACAGAAGTTTGTCATCTTCCTAGAGAGAGAGAGGAGAGAGGATAATTCAATAGCCCTAGAGGCCAAAAAGTTAGTGTTGAAGTGTGTCTACAGCTAGAAAAAAAAAGAAAATGTGAACGTTTGCTGCCTTCTAGGAACATAAGATAATTCAACTTCTTCGGCATTGCAACTGCCTTTGGAAGGTCAGCTGTGAGAGGAATGAATTCTCCCACTCTGTCATCATCAAGTGACCTCTGACGATTGAGTCAGCTATGAAGATGATGTAGGACAATAACACACCTGGTATTCTTCCCAAATGTTAAGATCAAAGAACATACAGTTGAATGGGGCAAATTAAACTATATAACACCAGTGTGGTTGAAGTGAACTCACTAATCTGGAGTAATGGCTATGAAAAGTTTTAGGCCCAGTCTGGCTTGGATGGTGATGCTTAAGATGTTGATCATGCAAAGAGAATCATCTAAGCTTTGTCTAACTAATTTGTTACAGACACAAATAAGAGTTTTCCATCATCTCTTCAAATGAATATTAATTCATTTTATAAATATTTCCAACCTAAATGATTTTTAAACATTTTAGCACTAATAAAAACAAATTCTAACTACCTTAAAAATTTACTGTATGGGGCCATTCATTCTCTGACAAGACAAAATCATAAAACAATGAAATGTGAATGTATTTCTTATCTAGCTCCTCTAGCCCCTAGAACAGTGAAAGACACAGAGGAGGTATTGGTTCTATAACTGCTTTTTTTTAACCCATATTCAAGAGAGGATAACACAATCTACAAAGAGAGGAGCTGAGTACTTCTGAAGATGCAATTAACCATAGCCACAATTTGGACCTTTGGTCAAAACGGACTGTCTAGATATATAATGACAAGACTGGAGTAGCGAGAACTTCAAATTTATTGATAGCATCACTGGTTCCTACCATTCATTTGATCACAGGTCATATTAGAATGATTCTCAGAACTGTTGTCCCACTCCAAATGTAGACAGAGTCAAGCACGATAATGGCTAATATTTGTATAGAACACTGTTTGCAAAACACTAAATATATTAACTCATTTGAGTTAATAACTCATTAACTTATAATAACTCCATGAAGTGGGTGCTATTTTTATCCCCATTCTAAAGATGTGAAAACTGAGGTTCAGGTAGTTTGAATGATTTGAATACAGTAACACAATTGACAAACATTGGAGGTAATACTTGAATCTAGGATTTTCCTGACTCCTGGCAAGTATGCTTTCTAGTATACCAAGCTGCATCTTTTCAGAATTTACTTATTCAGAAAGCAAGCATGATTCAGCAATCTAAAACAAAATCTGATTGTTCAAGGCCTGTCTTCTCTATGAAATTGTCCTTGAATCCCATTATGCCAAAAGTTATTTTCTATTTAAGTGCTTATCACACATTATGTAGTATCATGCTTGTTTCTTCACATGTTGCATCCTATCTTTCAGTTTGCAAGTATCTTGAAAGAAAGAGCTGTGTTGTTTTTCACCTTTGAATCCTATGAGCCTCGCCCAGTGCCCAGAACATGCCCTCATGATTTAGTAGATTTCTGATATCATCAATATGGACATTCTCATATTGCATATAGGCAAATTTTAGCCCATCCAGTCATACACACCCTTTTTCATGTTTGCCCATGTTATCCTTTCATACTAGATGGATAAAATAATTTATTTTAAAGAATGAGTGGCTCAACCATTTTTTTCCCTTTGATACTGCAACTTCTCCACAACTTAGTAAGCAGTCTTTGAGTTGATCTGGCTAAATATATTATATGGCCATAGCTTTAGAGCTGGTAGGGGCCTCAGAGGCCACCTCATTCAACTTGCTCATTTTGGAGAGGAATACACTAAGGCCCAATATAGCCCAAAGTCACAGAGAGCATGTGTCCAAGATAGATTCCATAACTAAGTACTCTGATTTCAAAGTACCTGGAAACTCCAGGGTTCTATCCATATCATCAGGTAAGCATCTTTCCAGTGACATATCTCTCTGAAACTAGCTGGAATGCATTTCATCCATCAGATCCTGTTTACTCTATAGTTAGGCCTTGGTATTCATTGACCAAGACTTTGAGAACCCAGGGCCACCTTTACTACATATTAACTGCTCTTTTTACTGTTTAAGATAAAGATAATTTTGTGCCTCACTTCACTTCTTAGTGCTCCTAGATACTAGGAAAAGAGAGCTTTGATATTGTAAATAATGTGTCAATCATCTTAATTTACATAAAGGAAGGAAGTACTATAAATACTGCATGAAAAAGATTTCTCTTTTGAGTTCCTATTCACATATGCTGACATATGACTTCAAATAGAGCTAAGCATTCTAAGGCTTCTTATGTTCGTGCTGAATGGGAATTTGGTTCCAGGAAGTATATCTTTGTAAAGAGACACATGAACAATCTACAATGGTTATTAGGCTACAGAATAGGTATTAAGGTCAAATACCCTAGAACTATGGGGGGGCCCAGTCTCAGAGAACTGAACTATTCTAGTACTTTTAGGCAATAACAAGATGACTTTCCAGGACCATCATTATCACTACACACAGGAAGGGTACAATGAGAAAATATATAGTATTAGAAAGTTCTATTCTGACTAATTTCATTAATATTATTATCATCAAGACAACTAGATAGTGGTGCAGATAGGTCACTGGATCTGGAATCAAGAAGACCTGAATTTAAATTCGTCTTCAGACAATAGCTGTCTGACCTTGGGTAAGTCACTTAACTTGTGTTTCAATCTCCTCAATCATAAGATAGGGATAGTTATAGTACCTATCTGCCTGGGATCAAATGAGATAACGGTTGTTAAATGTTTGGCATGGTGTCTGGTACACAGTAGAAGTTTAATAAGTGCTTATTTCCTTCTTTCCCATATTAAAGACTTATAATAGATCAGAACTATCAAATCATTGATTTTGTTTTAGGACATTTTAAGTCCTCATTTTGAAAATAAATGGCGATAATAGAAAAATAATGTTCCTAGAAGTATAGTCAGAAAATCAGCAGATTCAATCCTGTCATTGACAATCAACCAATCAATTAAAATTAACAATTACAATATTTGCAATAAATTATTTATATAGCTCTTTAATGTTTTCAAAGTGTTTTACAGATATCATATCATTTCATTCTCACAAAAATCTTGGAATGTTACTGCTACTATCCTTCCCAATTTACAGATAATTTTTTTTTTAGAGATGTAACCTTGAAAAAATGACATAATCTCTCTGAGCTGTAGTTTATTTTTCTGTAAAATACAGCTTGGGCAACTAAGTGGCACATTGGATGGCATGCAGAACTTGGAGTCAGAAAGACTTATTTTCCTCAGTTGTAATATGGCCTCCAAGACATATACTAGCTCTGTGACCCTGGACAAGTCATGTAACAACTTGCCTCAGTCTCTCATCTGTACACACTCACACACGCACACACACACACATACACACACACACACACACATGTAAGAGAAAATAATGCACTGACCAGGAGCAAAAGCAGTGTTCCAGAAAGTCCTAGGATATAAAGAAGAATTTATTATACATGTAGTGATTATTGAACAAACTTTCTTAAAGTCTCATGACCTTTACTTCTTTTTGTGAATGATCACAAAGCTTTTAACTCAGTTCTGCACTTGTGGTTTATTGATTTGTGACATACATATAAAGTAGCCACAACCATAGTGTGAATTTGAGAGTATTTTATATCCACATGGAAAACTGTTCCACATTTGAAACATGTCACTAACATATTAGTGTCAAAAACAATTGAGATTAAATGTGGGATTCTTCTGGTATGTCCATTTTGTCTTTATCTAGACTCAAATTCCTCATTATCTTGCCTAAATAAAACTAAGCTTGGCTTCCAAATTAAAGAGGGAGTTAATCCAAAGCATTTTATTAATTACTTTGTATACATGGAGAATATCAAGCTCCATTAAAACACATTAAATTTTTCTTTCATTTTATAGAATCTTTAATTATATAAAAACTCATTTGGATTCAATAAATAAAGTCTTTTAAATATACTCTAATGAAGGAGAGTGCCAGGAAATTTTGAGTTCAAATCCAGAGATCACATTAAATCATTGAGTGAAAATGACAAAAATATTTTGGTCTGCACCAGTCAAGATGTACTAAGTATAGCAACAAGTGAAAGCTCTGGCTGAATATTTTAAGAAACTTATTGACATCCTAAATTCTAGATCAACGAAGATAACACATTTAAAACAATTAACAACTATACATTATCAATCTTAATTTATACCTTAGGAACTATAAAATATGGAAAGTATCCTAACAAAACTGAAATAATATAACTGAAAAACAGAATCAATCATCAACCTAAGGCAACTATGTCATTTTGCAAGTGTTTCAGTCACAACTGGCTCATTGTAGCACTTTTGGGGTGTTCTTGGAAAAGATACTGGAGTGGTTTCTTCTTCAGCTCATTTTACAAGTGAGCAAACTGAGGCAAAGAGGATTAAATGACTTTCCCACACTCCTATAGCTAGTAAGTTTTAAAGGCCAGATTTGAACTGTGGAAAATGAATCTTTCTCACTCCAGGCCTAGAACTCTATCCACTGTGTCACCTAGTTTCCCCTTTCTGTGTTGTTATTTGTCCTTCATTTTCAAAGGGCACCATAACATGAGGGAATGGAGACTGTGACATGAAGGTGAATTGGATTTAAGTAAGGGAGGTCTAAGCAAAGTCACCAGCCTCATTTTTTCCACTAGAACCATCTGGGTCTAGTGGCAAAACACAGATCAGTATGGATGGATATGGCCCTGAGCCTTCCTATAGTAGCCATAGGATGTATATTTAATCAATGCTTAATAAAAATGTAAGAATATGATTGATAGATATTTCTAGAGCACATGTTAAATAGAGAGAAAAAATAAATAATTTTCAAATAAGCCAATGCCACTCTACTGAGCAATAGTAAAGGTTGATAATAAGAATATAACATTAGGTTCATCCAATATAACTGAAGGAACTATACCTCTGAATGGAGCCTTTAAATGACTAAGGTCCCAGAATAGAATGAAAAGGTCTTCCATAGGTGACCACCAAATCAATTGAACCAATAATATGTCAACAAAGAAAATTTTCAAAAAAGAAAGACAAGAAAATCACTGGGTCATGTGACTGTGTTTATGGAAATAGATGGGCTTAGGATAGCAAGTGAGGAGCAAGTTAGTGCAGCCAAAAATTAAAGGAATCATATTCTTACATAGACTGATATAGATTATATAAGGCAAATGTGTACCACATCATAGAAAACTGTAAAAAATATTTACCTATTTAACCTATCAAGACAGACCTCATGGCTAGAATTATAAATTGAAAGCTGGCTATCTTTTATAGATTGACAGATGAATATTCATACTAGAAATATTGAACTCCTAATACTCCAGAGAATTCAATTAAAATACTGTACCTAGATCATTGCATCAATACAGACAAAATTATTTCCTATAATTCCCAGACATAATATTGGTATATTAAGAAGGAGATTTTAATAGCTATCTCTATATCAAATACTCAAATTTCAAAAACTATGTGCAATGAAAAGCTTTCAAAAGTTAGTAACCCTGGGGGGCGGAGGCAAGATGGCGGAGTAGAAAGACGCACATACACATAGCTCTGAACCCACAACCCATAGAACGACTACAGGGAAGTTACTCACTGCGAATTCTGCACCCAGAGGCAACGGAATATTGCAGTGAGGGAGATTTCTGTGCAGGAGAAACCTGCAAACCTCTTGCGGGGGGTCCTTCGCGCTGCGGACTGGGCACCGGGACTGGGAGCTGAGTGCAGCCCTGCCGCAGCTGCGGCACCGAGAGGAAAAGATCCGAGCAGGCTTCAGGGACGGGATCTCCAGAGGCCATGCTGGTCCCTCCACCCACAGAGGGACCTGCAAACCTCTTGCAAAAGGTCCTTCGCGCTGCAGACGCGGAGCCCAGCCCAGACCTGCTGCGGCCGTGGCTGCGGCACCGAGAGATACAGATCTGAGCAGGCTTCAGGGACAGGATCTCCAGTGGCCGCATAAGTCCCTCCACCCACAGGTGACAGGGGTCGGTGAGAGAGTCTCTTTGGTGGGTCGAGAGGGGAGTGGGGTGCCCCCACAATTCAGGCCCCCCCGGGAGGTAAAAGCTGATAGGCGGCTGCAGATCAGGGCTCCCCAAGTGGGCGGGAGCCTGGATTAACTGTGGAAGGTCTGTGCATAAACCCCCCGAGGGAACTGAGCCTGAGAGGCGGCCCTGCCCCGACCTGACCATCTGAACTTAATCTCACACTGAATAGCAGCCCTGCCCCCACCAAAAGCCCTGAGGCTGGAAGCAGCATTTGAATCTCAGACCCCAAATGCTGGCTCGGAGGATCAGAAGGCGAGGTGGGTATGAGGAGAATATTCAGAGGTCAAGTCGCTGGCTAGGAAAATGCCCAGAAAAGGGAAAAGAAATAAGACTATAGAAGGCTACTTTCTTGGAGAACAGGCATTTCCTCCCTTCCTTTCTGATGAGGAAGAACAATGCTTACCATAAGGCAAAGACACAGAAATCAAGGCTTCTGTGTCCCAGCCCACCCAATGGGCTCAGGCCATGGAAGAGCTCAAAAAGAATTTTGAAAATCAAGTTAGAAAGGTAGAGGAAAAGCTGGGAAGAGAAGTGAGAGACATGAAGTCCAAACATGAACAGCAGATCAGCTCCCTGCTAAAGGAGACCCAAAAAAATGTTGAAGAAATTAACACCTTGAAAACTGGCCTAACTCAATTGGCAAAAGAGGTTCAAAAAGCCAATGAGGAGAAGAATGCTTTCAAAAGAAGAATTAGCCAAATGGAAAAGGAGATTCAAAAGCTCACTGAAGAAAATAGTTCTTTCAAAATTAGAATGGCACAGATGGAGGCTAATGACTTTATGCAAAACCAAGAAATCACAGAACAAAGACAGAAGAATGGAAAAATGGAAGATAATGTGAAATATCTCATTGGAAAAACAACAGACCTGGAAAATAGATCCAGGAGAGACAATTTAAAAATTACGGGACTACCTGAAAGCCATGATCAAAAGAAGAGCCTAGACATCATCTTTCATGAAATTATCAAGGAAAACTGCCCTGAGATTCTAGAACCAGAGGGCAAAATAAATATTCAAGGAATCCACAGAACACTGCCTGAAAGAGATCCAAAAAGAGAAACTCCTAGGAACATTGTGGCCAAATTCCAGAGTTCCCAGGTCAAGGAGAAAATATTGCAAGCAACTAGAAAGAAACAATTCAAGTATTGTGGAAATACAATCAGGATAACACAAGATCTAGCAGCTTCTACACTAAGGGATCGAAGGGAATGGAATAGGATATTCCAGAAGTCAAAGGAACTAGGACTAAAACGAAGAATCACCTACCCAGCAAAACTGAGTATAATACTTCAGGGGAAAAATTGGTCTTTCAATGAAATAGAGGATTTTCAAGTATTCTTGATGAAAAGACCAGAGCTGAAAAGAAAATTTGACTTTCTAACACAAGAATGAAGAGAACCATGAAAAGGTGAACAGCAAAGAGAAGTCATAAGTGACTTACTAAAGTTGAACTGTTTACATTCCTACATGGAAAGACAATATTTGTAACTCTTGAAACTTTTCAGTATCTGGGTACTGGGTGGGATTACACACACACACACATGCACACACGCACACACATAGAGACAGAGTGCACAGAGTGAATTGAAGAGGATGGGATCATATCTTTAAAAAAAATGAAATCAAGCAGTGAGAGAGAAATATATTGGGAGGAGAAAGGGAGAAATTGAATGGGGCAAATTATCTCTCATAAAAGAGGCAAGCAAAAGACTCATTAGTGGAGGGAAAAAGAAGGGAGGTGAGAGAAAAACATGAAGTCTACTCTCATGACATTCCACTAAAGGAAAGAATAAAATGCACACTCATTTTGGTAGGAAAACCTATCTCACAATACAGGAAAGTGGGGGATAAGGGGACAAGCAGGGTCGAGGGGATGATAGAAGGGAGGGCATGGGGAGGAGAGTGCAATTCGAGGTCGACACTCATAGGGAGGGATAGGATCAAAAAAGAATAGAAGTAATGGGGGACAGGATAGGATGGAGGGAAATATAGTTAGTCCTATACAACACAACTATTATGGAAGTCATTTGCAAAACTACACAGATTTGGCCTATATTGAATTTCTTGCCTTCCAAAGAGAAGGGTTGGAGAGGGAGGGAGGTAAAGAAGTTGGAACTCAAAGTGTTAGGATCAACTGTCGAGTAATGTTCTTGCCACTAGGAAATAAGAAATACAGGTAGAGGGGTATAGAAAGCTATCTGGCCCTACAGGACAAAAGAGAAGACGGAGACAAGGGCAGAGAGGGATGATAGAAGAGAGAGCAGATTGGTCATAGGGGCAAAATGCTTGGTGTTTGGAGGGGGAGGGGATAAAAGGGGAGAAAATTTGTAAACCAAAATTTTGTGAAAATGAATGTAAAAAGTTAAATAAATAAATTTAATTTAAAAAAAAGTTAATAACCCTCTAAGGCAGATCAAAATTATACAAAATATGATGACAGAGGATGGTGTCAGTGAGCTCACCAAAAATAATCTTATGTCCAAATTCTTTTATGTACTTATACAAAGTACTTATTTAATACACTCCTGAAATAGTCTTCATAACATTATGCAAAATAGCATTTATACAGTGGCTGAATTTTTACAAAGAATTTTGTACATCATTTCATTGCTCCTCACAGCTGTTCTGAGAGATTATTATCCCCATTTTACAGAGAAGGACATTGAAGCTGGGAGAAGGTTTTTCTGACTCTGTATGCTACAATATACGTTAGCCCATCCAGTTATCCCTATGAAGCAATAATAGGATAAAAATTCATCTCTGTATCTATCTAAATGACATTAAAAATAAACAAGACAGAACTGCAATATTAATGACAACATAAACCAAGATGGTAAGCAATAGTTATAACTATCAATATTTATTAAAGCACTTCAAGTTTCATAAAACATAACAATTGCCTTTCAGCTTAGAAATAGGTATATGAGGCAGATTCCACATATATTATTCCTTCTACTTTACAGGCTAGTCAACTGAGTCACACAAACATTAAATGACTTGCCCAAAGTTGCATAACTAGTAAACTTCAGAAGTAGGTTCAGAACCTAGGTCTTATTTGAATTCAAGTTTGACTTTCTTTTCCCATTACTACTCTGCATAAAATACTAAGCCTACTGTAAAATTTACTGGAAAAGCAAATTAAGAGAATTGTATGAAATAATGGTAGCTGACAGTAAACAATTTTGAATACATTCTTTGACATTCACTTGATGTTCCTAGTTTAGACACAAAGAACATTTTTTTTTTTTTACAAATTAGGATCTCATATGAAGTTTCAATGATATTGTGACTGAAAAGAGAAGTATTTTATCTTTTTTTTTTTTGTATTTCAAGAAAGAATCACCTCATCTTTATCCTAGCTGGATGCCTAAGTTATAAGATTTTTATTGGAAGAGGTATTTCTCTGATGAAGATAAAGCACAGTTTTGCTTTTTTCGGATGACCTTGTCATTTTAAAAAGCATTTCATTTTAATGAGATATCATTTTAAAGACCTCTGGAGTAAATTGAGTTTACTAAGATATTTTCTAAAAGTAATTACTTACCAGAGGTTGTCAGAACACTGTTACAATATCAACCTTCTCCAGGGTAGATAACTGAAAGACTATGAAATGAATTAGAGCTTCCACCATTAATGTTTGATAGGAGGCAGTAGTGAAAGAGATGGATGCTTATATAACCGACATTCTTAACATTTAGGGCTGAATAGTTAAATGCCAGAAACATAATTTTGAACAAAATGGCAAGACCTGACTCAATAATATTTAATGAAGTAGAAGACTTCATGTACAAAAGGATTGAGCTAAAGTTATTTCAAAGCATCAATGAAATTATTTAAAATATATTTAATTATATTCATGCTATTAAGAAGTTTTTATTCATACCATTGTTTCTGAGTATAATTATTTTCAACCATTCAACATTGAGTTGCACCATTACAAAGATGACAAATATCTTTTAACAATTACATATTTCCAAAATCTCATTCTAAAAAATAAAGTCACCTTGACATTACGTTGTGACCTTGGACTAATCACCTTGCCCTTTCTTTAAAATGAGATGGTCTGATTAGATGACATGTAAAATGCCTTCCAGCTGTAAAAATCCCATATACCTAGATATTTTGCTCTTAGCAGTATTTAACACTAAAGAATTTACTGCAGTTTTACCTAAAGTATGTTGATATTCTGTAGATTATTACTTTTTAAATTTTTATTAAACTATATATATGTCACATATGTGTATGTATAAAATATATACACGTATATATCCCAACAGTACAACCATTTGAAAATACAAAAGATGTCTTTTTTAAAGGCAGTACATGTAGCACATTTTATTTTCAAATAATACTTCCACCTCATTACCATCAATAACAAAAGCAGTTCTACCTAATCAAGGCAGTACATTGAAAAATACCTTATTTTCACAATTCTTCTTTGGCAGTGTACTTCAGGTCCTAATTTTCAATTCAAAGTAAAACTGCTGCATAGTAATAAATGCTAATGCAACCCATGTGCTGTACCATGGCATAATATCTTTACTTTTATCTGTCATTCTTACTATCTTGTCCCAATGCAAGACATTAAACAGCACACACACACACACACACACACACACACAGAAGCACACACACACACTCACACATCTTAATACATAACTGCATAGTCCAGCAAAACATATTCCCACATTGACCATGGCTAAACTTAAGTGTCTTTTGAGTTTTATACTCATCATCTCCCTATTAAGAAGGGAGTAATATGTTTCATCTTCATTTTTAGGACTCATCATTATGTGGAATAGTTCTAAAATTTTTTCAGTTAGTTATTATATCATTTTTATTGATAAACTATTATCTTTGTCCTCGGTTGTCTTTGAATGAAAATGCATTCTTGAGTTCAATGATACTTATTTCTTAGTAGATGATGTCTGTAATAAAGTTTTGTGCAATCGAGAACAAAATGTAAATATTCACATCTTTAACTGATGTCGAAATTTTGTCATAAGATATATCTTATGGAATTCAGAAAGAATTTACTAAAAATGTATTAGAGGACTTGACTTGGAGTCAGGACAACCAGGGTTCAAATCTTGTCTCTAACACTAACTGCACATTACAAGGCAAGTCATCTAACCTGTCTGTATCAGATTCTCCCTTCTAATATTTGTTGATTGGCAGACTCATCAGAGTTTGAAGTGAATGGCTTCTCTGGTCACTTTCAATTCTAAATCTATGATTTTATAAACTCTTACCTTGAATATATAATGAAAACAATATAGGCTATCTACATAATGAAGCAGCTAATTAAGTGAGTCTTCAAAACATTGTAGTGCAATAAGTCAACAAGGCTTACTGCTGGTCCAATTCCCTTCCTAATAATAATGTACTATTAATTGTAATTTGAAAACTTTTTTGGATAAAAATCAAAGAACTATATAACATAGAATTTTATTTCTAATATTATCATATGTATAAACAATTTTTAAAAGTATTCATATGGTCCAAGAAATTTGGTAGCAATATTATTAATTAATTCCGAGATGATCCCTTTTTGCTTTGCTAGCAATTTAATGCAGTTCCATCCAACAAACATTTACCAAAGCCCTAGTGAGAGGAACTAGACTGGTCACTGGACAAGAGAATTCATATTAATTGACATTTATACAATGCTTTATGACTTCAAGTCTCTTTACATGTTTTCTTTAATCCTTACAATACATTTTATATAGGTATAGTTTTGTGTTATTTTTATAATTCCATTTTTACAGATGAAAAACTCAAGTTAACAGAGACAATTAAGATTTCCCAACTGTAATAGAAGTATTTTTGAAAGAGGAAGTTGTAGTTTTGAGAGAAGCAAGGTGGCACAGTTGTAGAGCAGAGGTAATGGGACAGAGGGGAGATGTTCCTAGCGCAAAGGGCAGGGACTCTGTGGCATCTGGAAGAATCTACTGGTAAGACATTGAGAAAATGAACTGAGATTGCAGAAGCATGATTACAACATGAAAAGGGACAAACTATTATTGGTTAAAATTCTGCCTCTAAGGCTCATTGACTTTGAGTCCTTGGGCAAGTCATATAACCTAGCTAGGCCTCTATTTCATCACATTTTTTTTCTCATGATAAGTTGCTGAAATCTTTTTGCTAATATATTGTTTAAAATTTGTGCATCTGTACACATTAGGGGAATTGATCTATAATTTTCTTTTTCTATTTTGGCTCTTCCTAGTTTAGAAATCAGCACACTATTTGTATCATAGAAAGAATATGGTAGGACTCTGCCCATTTTTCTAACTACTCCACATAGTATTGGAATTAACTGGGTTTTTTTTGAATGTTTGACAGCATTTATTTGTAATTCCATCTGAAACTGGAGAGTTTTTCCTAGAGAGTTCATTGATGGTTTGTTCAATTTCTTTTTCTAAGACAGAGTTATTTATATATTTTACTTCTTCTGTTAATTTGGACAATTTATGTTTTTAAAAATATTCATCCATTTCACTAAGATTGTCAAATTTATGGGCATATAGTTGGGCAAAATAATTTCCAGTTGTTTTAATTTCCTCTTCATTGGAAATGAGTTCACACTTATCATTTTTTTTCATACTGCTAATTTGTTTTTCTTCATTCTTTTTTTAAATCAAATTGAACAAAAGTTTATCAATTTCATTGGTTTTTCATAAAACCAAATCTTAGTGTTATTTATTATTTCAATAGTTTTCTTAATTTCAGTTTTATTTATCTTTCCTTTGGTTTCCAGTTTTTCTAATTTGATATTTAATTGCAGTTATTCAATTTGTTCTTTTTCTAGTTTTTTCAGTTGCATGCCCAATTTATTCATCTTCTTTTTCTCCATTTTACTCGTGTAAGTATTCAGAGATATAAAACTTCCCCTAAGAACTGCTTTCACTGCATCCTAGAAGTTTTGGTTGGTTGTCTTATTATTCTCATTCTCTTGAATAAAATTGATTGTTTCTATGATTTGTTGTTTGACTCACTCATTTTTTTATGTGCTAGCATAGCCTTTATTTCACTCCATAGAAAATGTAAGACACAAAAAATGTACAGGAGTCCATCAACAGATACAGAAATGTATATTCATTTTAACGTCTTGCTGAATCCCCCTTTTACCAAAAAGAGACCTACTGAGAGCTTGAATTCCCCTGAATGGAAACATTTTTAGGAACTGATAAGCAGCACAACTCTTCTAGTGAAGACCTACATTATCAAAAAATTCACTGAAACAGTGGGCAGTGGTAAATGCTAGGTTTCTTCCTTCCTCAAGTCATGTGTCCCTTTGACTGCTCCTCTGGCCTTAAGGGTAATTCAGATGATCTTTTCCTTTACCCAAAGATGACCCTATTCAGGAGCTATGTGTGCAATCTTTTCTTTTCTCCAAGAAGAATACTATTCTCAAGCATTATGTGTTAATTCTCAACTCAAAGGTCATGGGCAATCTCATAACAGCTTTTGTCCTGTGCTACTATAAAAATATCAAATCTTTCTCTCTTCATACTGCTGTTCATGCTTTGTCAAATCACATACTGGATTATTCCTCTTATGTTTCTCTTCACTCCCACTTTCATTCTGCTGAAGGAAGTCCAAGGAAATCTTAAAACCATACTCCCTGACCACTCTGCCATTTCTTTTTTCTGCTTCTATTATGGCCAACTCCTCTACATTTATCCTAGATACCAAGCTCCGAGTTCTCTCCTGCTTTCCAGTAGATTGCTCTGTCACCCCCACTCACTCTTCTAATATAATATAATATAATATGATATAATATAATATAATATAATATATATAATATATAATGTAATATAATATATAATATAATATAACATAATATAATAATATAATATAATGTAATATACATATATATATTCAGTTTTCAACATTCATTTCCACAAGGTTTTGAGTTACAAAATTTCTCCCCATCTCTTGCCTCTGTTCACCCCAAGATATGACACCTTCCAATTACCCCTTTTCCATTTTGTTCTCCCTTGTATTACACCACACTCTCTTCTCTCATCCCCTTCCCCTCTATTTTCTTGTAGGGCAAGACAGATTTCTATACCACATTGCTTGTATGTCTTATTTCCCAGTTGCATATAAAAACAATTTTAACATTTGTTTTTAAAACTTTGAGTTCCAACTTCTTTCTCTTCCTCTCCTCTCCCAATCCCCACTGAGAAGGTAATCAATTTGATATAGGCTATACATGTGCAGTCATGCAAAATACTCCCATAACAGTCATGATGTGAAAGACTAGTTATATTTCCATCCATTCTGTTCTGCCCCTTATTTATTCTATTCTCTCTTTTGACCCTGTCCCTCCTCAAAAACATTTGCTTCTAAATACTCCTTCTTCCCATTTGCCCACCCTTCTATCATCCTCCCACCACACACTCCCACTTATTCCTTTCCCCCTACTTTCTTGTAGTGGAAGATAAATTTTCATACCAAATTGAAAGTGTATGCTATCCCTTCCTTAAGCCAAATCTGATAAGAGCAAGGTTCACTCTTTCACTCTCACCTCCCCTTGTTCTCCGCCATTGAAAAACCTTTTTCTTGTCTCATTTAGATGAGAGATAATTTACCCCATTCTGTTTCTCCTTTTCTCCTTCTTCCAATATATTTCTTTCTCACTCCTTAATTTTATTTTTTTAGATATCATCCCTTCATATTCAACTCATTCTGTTCCCTCTGTCTATAGATATATAATCCTTCCAACTACCCTCGTACTGAGAAAAGTCTCGAGTTACAAATATTATCTGTCCATGTAGGAATATAAACAGTTCATCTTTAGTAAGCCCCTTATGATTTCTCTTGTTTACTTTTTCATGTTTCTCTTGACTCTTGTGTTTGAAAGTAATAATTTTGTATTCAACTCCAGTCTTTTCATTAAGAATGCTTGAAAGTACTCTATTCCATTGAATGACCTTTTTTGTCACCTGAAGTATTATACTAAGTTTTGCTGGGTAGGTGATTCTCCATCTTAATCCTAGCTTCTTTGACTTCTGGGATACTATATTCAAATCAGTCTGATCTTTGAAATGTAGAAACTGCTAAACCTTGTGTTACCATGGCTGTGGCTCCAAGATACTTGAATTGTTTCTTCTTGATTGCTTGCAACATTTTTTTCTTGACCTGGGAGCTCTGAATTTGGGTATACTATTCCTAGGAGTATTTCTTTTGGGATCTCTTTCAGGAGTCAATAAGCAGATTCTTTCAATATCTATTTTACCCTCTGGTTCTAGAAAGTCAGGGTAATTTTCCTTGATAATTTCTTGAAAGATGATGTCTAGGATCTTTTTCTGTTCATAGATTTCAGGTAGTCCAATAATTTTTAAATTGTCTCTCCTGGATTTATTTTCCAGGTTAGTTGTTTACTTAATGAGAATTTTCACATTTTTTACTATTTTTTCATTCTTTTGATTTTATTTTACAATTTCTTGATTTTTCATAAAGTCATTGGATTCCACCTGCTCCATTCTAAACTTTAAGGAATTATTTTCTTTAGTGAGCTTTTGGAACTCTTTTTTCATCTGGCAAATTCTGCTTTTCGAGGCATTTTTCTCCTCTTTGGCTTTGTGGATCTCTTTAACCATTTGGATTCATCTATTTTTTTAAGGTGCTGTTTTCTTCAGAAATTTTATTATCCCCTTTAGCAAGTAGTTGACACATTTTTCATGATTTTCTTACATCACTCTCATTCCTCTTCCCAATTTTTGCTTTACTTCTCTAACTTGAATTTCAAAATTCTTTTTGACCTCTTCCATGGCCTGAAATCAATTTGTATTATTCTTGGTTTTGGATATAGGAGTTTTGACTTTGTTGTCTTCTTCTGTTTGTGTATTTTTATCTTCTTTGTCATCAAAGTAAGATTCTATGGCCTGATTCTTTTTTTCCAGTTTCTGCTCATTTTCCAGCAATTTATTTGACTTTTGAGCTTTGTCAAGATAGTTCTCTACTTGCAGTGGGATTGGTGGGTGCACTCTCAGTCACTCAATCCCCCCACAATTTGTTTGCCTACAGCTCCAGAAACAGTCCCTGTCACTGCCCCTGCTGTTGTGGCTGCCACCCTTGGGCTTGGGCCTCTCTGAGACAGATCTGACAGGAGTTTTCCACTGATCTTCCTATTTGTCCTTGACTTTTTGAGGTTGTAAAATCAGGAAACTGCTATTGGTGCCAGAGATTCAGTCCCCCCAGAGCCGTGCTCAGGTCCTGTTTGTGCTGGCACAGCTCATGTTGGACAGCTCTCTTCTCCCACAGCAGTGTGACAGACACTTACTGTTGAACTTTCAGGCTTTCATGGGCTGGAGATTTGTTTCACTATGTCATTCTGTGGATTCTGTAGCTCTGGAATTTGTTTATAGTCACTCTTTACACTTATTTGACTGAGATTGAGAAGAGTTCTTGCAAGTCTCTGCTTCGACTCAACTATCTTGACTCTGTTCTCTTCCCCCACTCCCTTCCCTCATTCTTAAGGTTAGATTATTTAGTTTCCAATTAATTTTTTTATCTTTCCATTACCCTTTATTACATATAATTTTTATTGTATCATCATCTGAAAAGAATGCATTGACTATTACTGCCTTTCTGCACTGGATTCTGATGTTTTTATGACCTATTGCATAGTTAATTGAAGATGGAATGAAATAATGAAATAAGAAAATGAAATATTTCTTTCCATTCTCATTCAGTTTTCTCCAGAGGTCTATCATATCTACCATTTCCAGAATTCTATTCACCTTATTAACTTTTCTTGTGTTTATTTTGATCCTAGATTTATCAAATTTAGAGAGGGGAGGGCTGAGGTGCCCCACTACTATAATTTTGCTGTTTATTTCTTCCTATATCTCCTTTAGATTCTCCTCTAAGCATCTGGATGCTAAACCACTTGGTGTATATATATTTAAAAATGATATTACTTTATTGTTTATGGTGACTTTTAGCAAGATATCATTAACTTACTTATCTCTCTCTATTAGATCTATTTTTGCTTCTGTTTTGTCTGAGATTAGGATTACTACCCCTGCTTTTCTTTTTTTTCCTTTCAGTTGTACCATAATATATTTGACCACAGGCTTTTACTTCTACCATGTAGGTATCTCCCAGGTTCAAATAATTTTAAACAACACATTGTAAGATTATGGTTTTTATTCCATTCTGCTATTCACCTTCATTTTATGGGAGAGTTCATCCCATTCACATTCTCAGTTATGATAACTATCTAGGTCTTTCTCTCCATTATACCCCTTTCCATTTATGCTTTTATTTCTCCCTTCTGTTCCTCAAAAGACTTTTACTTTTGGCCAAAACTTCCCTCAGTTTTCCCTCCTTTCTATCAGCCTCCTTCCTTATTTTTCCCTTTTCACTTACTACTTCTTCCCTTCCTTCTAAAAACTCTCCTTTTTCTTTCCCCTTTCCCCTCCTACGGCCCGTTTTGCAAGTCAGATTTCTATACTTAACTGAGAATGTCATTCCCTCCTTGAAACAAATACAATGAGAGTAAAGTTTAAATAATGGTCAACTCCCTCCCTTATTTCCCTTTACTATGTTTTCATGCCTCCAAATGTGAAGTAATTTACCCTTTTCTCCCTCCTCATTTTCTCTTTTCCCTCTTCAACCCTTAATTAGCTTTTTTATCATCACATCAATTAAATTTTGCCCACTCCCTCTACCTATGTAAATCCCTGTTAAATGATGTAATAAATATAGAATTCTCAAGATTTGCAAGTATCATCTTCCCATAAAGGGATGTAAACATTTTGCTCATACCAAATATTTTTTTTCTTTTATCCCTTTGTTTACCTTTTTATGCCTCTCTTAAGTGTTGTATTTGAAGATCAAAGTTTCTATTGATACTTTTCATCAGGAACGTCTGGAAATGTCTTACTTCATTGAATATCCACGTGTTTGCCTGAAATATTATGCTCAGTTTTGCTGGGTAATTGATCCTTGATTCAGATACAAGCTTTTTTGCATTATGAATATGATGCTCCAATCCCTCTGATCTTTTAATGTCTGAGGTCCTGTGTGATCCTGATTATAGTTTCTCAATATTTGAATTGTTTCTTTCTGGCCACTTGCAATATTTTCTCCTTGATCTTGCAATTCTGTAATTTAGCTACAATATTTCTTGGCATTTTCAATTTGGGATCTCTTTTAGTAGGTAATTGGGGGAATTTTTTGATGACCATTTTTCCAGCTTGATCTAGAATTTCAGAGCAGTTTTTCTTGATGATTTCTTGGAAGATACTGTCCAGGCTTTTTCTTTTTTCATCATGGCTTTTTGTAAACGAATAATTCTTAGATTTTTCTCTCCTGGATCTATTTCCTTGGTCAGTTGTTTTTTCAATGAGATATTGTACAGTTTCTTCTTTTTTTTATTCTTTAGATTTTGTTTGACTGATTCTTGATGCCTCATAGAGTCATTAGCTTCTACTTGCCCAATTCTAATTTTTAATGAATTGTTTTCTTCACTTAAGTTTTTTTCTCCTTTTTCCATTTGTCCAATTTTTTCTTTTAAGAAGTTATTTTCCCTATGTTTTCTCTGTATCTCCTTATCTACTTGGACAATTTTATTAAAAAAAAAACCTGATAATATTTTTAAAATCATTGGTCAATTCCCCTTTTACCACTCTAATTTAGCTGTTAAATTCCTTCTTGAGCCCTTCCAGGAATGTTGTTTGGACCTGAGACCAATTCATATTTTCTTTTGAATTTTCAAATGTGCATATAGTGCCAGTACTATCCTCTTATCAATTTGTATTTTGATCTTCCCATTTACTATAGTGAGATTCTATGATATTTACTTTTCTGATTTGCTTTGTGCTAATGGAGATTGCCTTTTGCCTGACTTTTAAGTGGATCTCTGCTTCTGTGGCACAGGGGGCTCTGTCCCACATTTCTTATGCTGGGATCTGGGGGCCTGGTAACTGACTTTGTGTGCTATGTCCTCTGATTTTTTTCAGCTAGAATGTGTATAATACTGCAGCATTATATACTGATGTTGAACTTGCTGATGTGTACCAAATCTGAGGCCAGGTGAAGGCTATATGAGTTTCCCCAGGGTTATACTGAAGCTTGAGGAGTGGGATGTGGCAAAGAGGTGGTCTGACAGGCGGAAATCTCCCTCTTGGGCTGAGCTAGATCATGGGCAGGCTCAGTGGCTGGTGAACCCTATCTGTGCTGGTGTCTGCCCAATCCCCTGGCTGTGCTAAGCCATTCCTGGTGTCCTAGTGTTGGCACTAGCTGGCTCAAACCCCTTAGACTTAGGATTTCCTGCTCATATGCTGAAGTGAGACTTGCCCCAGTCCTGTATTGGTAACTTCAGTCACAGCAAGAGGGCTCTTCCTGTCCATCTCCCAACCTCCAGAGCTGAAAGAATGCTGTACTCCTTATGCTGACTCCACCTCCAGAGCTGAAAGAATGCTGTACTCCTTATGCTGACTCCACTGTTCTTGAATTATTCTTGGAGCAATATTCTCTGGGTTTTTCAAAGTCAGCAAGGGAGGATGAGAGCACGTACAATTTACTCCATAATCTTGGTTCCCAGAAGTTCTAGTTGGTTCCTTTCAAACATTTAGTTTATGGGCTGATAGTCTTAAGATTAGTTGCTGTTGTTGTTGTGACACCCTGTGCTTCTCTCTCCACCAGCTCAGGCAAACTTCTGTCCCATGTTGAGAGGTTTGGGAGTTGGCATTGCTGCTGGTGATTCAGACCACCCAGAGTTGTTCCTACTCCCCCATGGCTGAGTCTGGGCTTGTGCAGCCTGTGTGCTCTGTACTCCCCAAGTCCCACATAACAGATCCTCCCAATCAACCTTTTGGAAATCTGTCTAGTGAATCCTGTCACTCTAGAATTTGTTCAGATTCACTTTTTACAGTATCTGAATATGTGGAAGAGCTCACTGAGTCCTTACTTTGACTCTGCATATTTACAATTATACTCTTTATATAATGTTATGGTGTTTGATGGGATTTGTGACCCAGCTTTGTGATCTTGCCTTTATCTCTTTCAGTTCTCCTGAGGTATGTTATGCTATGTCCATGCTATGTCCACTTATGGCTTAAAAAATAGCAAATATCTTATTGCTTATATTTCCTCTACTGTTTTCCAATTATGCTTTAATTGGTATATCACATTCAAATACAGGTCCAGCTCTCTAATTTCAACAAATTCTACTTGATTTAATATAATTCCTAGCATTTTTTTCTTCTTCAAAATGATAGTCATCATCACCCCACCCCAAGATGGTATCAAGTGCTTTCCCAAAATTGATGCAACATCTGGTAGATTAAGATTCTGCCTGAAAAGTCTATGTGTTACTTTGTTACTCATATTATGAGTTATATATATGTTGAAAGATCTGAAACATTAGTTTTATCTCAGAAGAGTATTTTCCTCTTTTCCTCTCTAAAGTCAATTTCTACCCATCACGTCAAATTTGTTGTGCTGCTAATTGAGTTACTTAATTGGTCTCCGTTTCCTTGGGAACGCCTAAAATTATGGCTTTCAGGAAGACTTTTAAAAAGTGTTTGAATTGGCATATGCTGCCACATTTCAGTGTGATTTAAATCCTTGTGAAGTTGGACAGTTTCAGTAAGTGTGATTTCAAATGTCTCCTTGATGTACTTGGCATATTCTTTCATTTCCTTAAACAACACCTAAGAAGAATTTAGAGTGGTTTTAAATTTATTATAAGTAACATCTCTCAACATCATCAACATCCCTGACCCATTTCACATTAATTTACCTAAAGAAATAATAACTAATATGTATTTATTTCCGTGAGGTTTCCAAATTGCTTCTCATACATGAACTCACTTTACCTTCACAACCCTGTGGTGATACTATATGTATTATTAAAACTGTTTTAAAGAGAAACTGAAGCTCAGGGAATTTAAGTAAACTGTTCCAGGTCATGTAGGCAATAGGTAGCTGGGGGTGATTGGAACATGGATCTACCCAAAGGCAAATGTAACTCTGTAGCTACTATTTCATACTCTGACTAAACAAAAAATTGCTTTACATAATGGTGGCTTTCTCAATGAGGTTGTCAGGTTTCCCTATTGTGGTTTTTCTCCTTATGCAGGCAGAAGATTAAAAAAAAAAAAACTTATTCTAACTTACATGACTATTTTAAAGGATAAAATAAAATAACACTAGTTATACCAGAAAATATTCTTATAATATAATAATTTGGCTAACTCTTCTAAAAGATAAAATAAATCTTCTAACTATGAAGTTTAGATTTCATATACTTCTACTTTATACCAAGAAAGTGACAATCTATGCTAAAAATCCCGAAATTAAATATGCAATAATTTAATATTTTCATTTTTTACTTCAGAGGAAATAATCGCTATTTCATAGACCATTCAAAGAGACAGCATGACAATGAAAGAACTCCTGAGTCAGGAAAACCTTGGTTAATATCCTGACATTTATTCTCTATTTTCTCTTTTCTTAAAAAAAAACAAAAACAAAAACAAAAAAACAAAAAGCTTTCCTACTTGTCTCTTAATTTATTATGTCCATCTTTCTTTTTTTCCATTTAACTAATTCTGAAATACTGGAAGAATTTCTGAAAATGGCAAAAAAAAAAAAATCATATGTGACTCAAAGGAGACTGAAATAATAATAGATTTTGAGAATATTTAGAGATGGAGCCATGATGGTGGAGTAAAGGCAGGGAATCTTCTGAGCTATTCCCTCAAACCCTCAAATACCTTTAAAAATGACACTAAACAAATCTAAAAGCAGAAACCATAAAAAGAAGAAAGATGTCCAGTCCAAGTCAACTTGGAAGGTTGGCAGGAAAAGCTTGTTACACCAGGGTGAAAGGGGGACACACGTCTTGCCCTCATAGACCAGGTCCTAGCAGACTAGGAACAGGCCTTATGGCAACTCAATCAGTGTCAGCAGTGGCAGTTTTCATGCCAAAGAAAACTACGGAGGTCAGCTTAAAACATGTGTCAGACCTGGGTGAGAGTGGAGCACAGAGCAGAACAAGCTGTGCCAGCAAAGCCATGGCCATAGCAAACTAGGAGTAGTCCTTAAGAATGACTGAATCTGCAGCACAATAGGGACAGCTGCTGCTTCTGGAGCTCTCAGCCCACAGAGAGTAAGGGAGTCAAATAATTAGTCAGAAGATTACAAGGGTCTATTTGCTAGCACTGAGGTAGGATTCTGTTGCTTTTTCCATACTAAGCTCAGAGTTACAATCCTGAGGGCCACTCCTAGGGTGAGGAGAAGCATTAGCACAGCAGTGTTTGTGGCCAAAGTGGAAGAGCGAGGGGAACCCTCCTCACAGTTGCAGGGAAGAAAAGCATGCTTGTGATCTTTCACAGACCATAGCGCAGGCCTGAAGTGTAGTAAACACTGCTCCTTTGGAATAATTGAAAACTTACAGGTCTTAAAAAATATTTCTGAAAACAGCATCACAAAATCTCTGAAGTGTGGGACGGTGTGCCCTCCAACCTGAAAGCAGAGCCCCACAATAGCAAAGAGTTAAAGGTCAAGAAATAGCCAAGAAAAACGGGCAAGTAAAGAAAACAACAACAACAAAAACACATCAAAAAACTGACCATGGTTACTATGGTGATAAGAAAGATCAAAACACATACTCAGAAGAGGACAACAAAGTCAAACTCCTGCATTCAAAACCTCCAAAGGAAAATATGAATTGATCTTAGGTCACAAAAGAACTCAAAAAGGATTTTGAAAATCAAGAAAGAGAGGTAGAAGAAATATTGGGAAGAGAAATGAGAGCAAAGGAAGAAAATCATGAAAAATGAGTTGACAGCTTGCTAAAAGAGACCCAAAAAATACTGAAGAAAATAACAACTTAAGAAATAAATTAATCCAAAGTGTAAAAGAGGTCCAACAATCCAATGAAGGGAAGTAAGCCTTAAAAAGCAGAATTGGCTAAATGGAAAAGGAGGTACAAAAGCTTATGAAAGAAAATAGTTACCTAAAATTAGAATTGGGCAAATGAAGCTAATGACTTTATGAAAAATCCAGAAAAAATAAAGCAAAATGAAAAGAATGGAAAAAGATAGAAAACAATGTGAAATATCATACTGGAAAAAGCAACTGACCTGGAAAATAGATCCAACAGAGATAAATTGAAAATTATTCAACTACCTGAAATCATGATAACAAAAAAGAGCCTAGATATCCTCTTTCAAGAAATAATCCAGGAAAACCTCCCTGACATTCCAGACTCAAAGGATGAAATAGAAATTGAAAGAATTCACTCATCATCTAATGAAAAAGATCCCAAAATGAAAACTGCCAGGTATATTATATTCAAATTCAAAAGTTCCCAGATCAAGGAGAACATATTGCAAGCAGTGACAAAGAGATAATTCACGTCTCATGGAGTCACAAACATGGTAGCGCAGGATTTAGCAATTTCTACATTAAAGGATCAGAGGGCTTGGAATATAATATTCCAGAGGTCAAAGGAGCTAGAATTACAACCAAGAATCACCTCTACAGCAAAACTGCATATAATCTTGCTTTATCATCTATCCACCCATTTATTTATTTATTTGCTTGCTCACTTGTTTGTCCATTTATTTGTTTACTTATTTGTTTGTTTTTAGTTTTTAACATTAATTTCCACAAAATTTTGAGTTCCAAATTTTCTCCCCACCTCTCCCCTCCCCCACCCCAAAACACCTTGCATTCTGCTTGTCGCTTCCAACAATTTGCCCACCCTTCTGACATCCCTCCCTTCCCTTTCCCCCTTCTTCTCTTTTGTCCTGTAGGGCAAGATAAATTTCTATACCCCATTACCAGTATTTCTCATTTTCCAGTTGTATACAAAAATAATTCTCAACATTTGTTCCTAAAACTTTGAGTTCCAACTTCTCTTCCTTCCTCCCTCTCCACCTACCCCCACTGAGAAGGCAAGCAATTCAATATAGGCTATATATGTGTAGTTTTGCAAATGACTTTCATAGTAGTCATGTTGTATAAGACTAACTATATTTCCCTCCATCATACCCTGCTTTTCATTTCTTCCATTCTCTCTTTTGACCTCATCCCTCCCCAAGAGGATTTACTTCTAATTACTCCTTCTTCCCATTTGCCCTCCCTTCCATCATTCTTCCTACCCTGCTTATCCCCTTCTCCCCTACTTTCCTGTAGTGTAAGATAGCTTTTAATACCTAATTGAGTGTGTAGGTTATTCCTTCCTTAAGCCAAATGTGATGAAAGTAAGCTTCACTTTTTCCTACTCTCCTCCCCCCTTTTTCTCTACATTGAAAAGGCTTTTTCTTGCCTCTTTCATGAGAGATAATTTGCCCTATTCCATTTCTCCCTTTCCCCTCCTCATATATTCCTCTCTCAACCATTAATTTTATTTTTTTAGATCTGATCCCTTCCTATTTAACTCACCCTGTGCTCGCTTTCTCTCTCCCTCTCACTCTCCCTCTCTCTCTGTATAATCCTGCCAACTACCTAGATACTGAGAAAAGTTTCAAGAGTTACAAATACCATCTTTCCATGTAGTAATGTAAACAGTTCAACTTTAGTAAGTCCCTTGTGCTTTCTCTTTCCTGTTTACCATTTCATGCTTCTCTTGATTCTTGTGTTTGAAAGTCAAATTTCTTTTTCAGCTCTGGTCTTTTCATCAAGAATGCTTGAGAGTCCTCTATTTCATTGAATGACTATTTTTTTTCTCCTTAAACTATTTTACTCAGTATTTCTGGGTATGTGATTCTTGGTTTTAATCTGAGTTCCTTTGACCTCTGGAATATCATACTCCAAGTCCTTTGATCCCTTAATGTAGAAGCTTCTAGATCTTGTGTGATCCTGATTGTAATTCTACAATACTTGAATTGTTTCTTTCTAGCTGCTTGCAATATTTGCTCCTTGACCTGAGAACTGTGAAATTTGACTATGATATTCCTTGTAGTTTCTCTTTTTGGATTTCTTTCAGGATGTGATCTATGGATTCTTTCAATATTTATTTTGTCTACTGATTCTAGAATATCAGGGCTGTTTCCCTTGATGATGTCATGAAGATGATGCCTATTCTCTTTTTTTGATAATGCCTTTCAGGTAGTCCCATAATGTTAAAATTGTCTCTCTTGGATCTATTTTGCAGGTCAATTGTTTTCCAATGAAATATTTCACGTTATCTTCCATTTTTTCTTTCTTTTGATTATGTTTTGTAATTTCTTGGTTTCTCATAAATTCATTAGCTTCCATCCATTCCATTCTTAATTTTTAAAGAACTATTTTCTTCAGTGAGCTTTTGAATCTTTTTTTCCATTTGGATAATTCTGCTTTTTAAAGCATTCTTTTCCTCATGGACTTTTAGGACCTCTTTTGTCAATTGGGTCAGCCTATTTTTAAAGGTGTTATTTTCTTCAGCATTTTTTGGGTCTCCTTTTAGCAAGCTGTTGCCTCACTTTTCATGATTTTCTTGCATCGCTCTCATTTCTCTTCCCAATTTTTCTATCACCTCTCTTACTTGATTTTCAGAATCCTTTTTGAATACTTCCATGGTCTGGGAACCTTGCATATTAATTTTGTAGGTTTTGGATGCAGAAGCCTCTACTTTTATGACTTCTCTTGATGGTAAACATTGTTCTCCCTCATCTGAAACGATGGGAGAGAATACCTGTTCACCAAGAAAGTAACCTTTTAAAAGTTTATTTTTTTCCCTGTTTTGAGCATTTTGGCAACCAGTTACTTGAGTTTTAGGTCCTTTTTCAAGAGTAGGGTATACTCTCGGGACCTATAAGTTCTCAGCTCCTCCAAGGTGGCACAGTCAGGGGAGAGGTGTTTACTCCCTGGCCTAGCTTATGGCTGTGATTCAGATCAGCTGTTCTGCTCCCCCAGTTGCTTTAGTCAGGGGCAGGGCCAGCACTCAGGGTTGAGGTTCAGATCAGTTGCTGAATCCCCCAGGGGCTTAAGTTGAGGTTTCAACAATGGAAGCTGACCACTGTCTTCCATGGCCACTGTGGCCACTGCCTGCTGCTGTTGCTGCTACTGCCACTGCCACCTGGGGCTGGGGCTAGGGAAAGATCCTACTCCCTTCTCACCAAATTGGAAAAGCCCTCTTACTGCCTTTGGTGCCTGTGGGTTGAGGAATCTATGAACCTCTCCTGCTGCTGCAGGGGATTCCACCCTGAGACCTGCTCTAGTTCTGCTCCTCCTGGCACTCCACTCCACATCCTGTGTGACTGATCTTTCCCACTTGCCTTTCAGGTCACCTTGGGCTGGAAATCACCTCCACTCCATCATTTTGTGGCTTCTGCTGCTGTAGAATTTGTTGAGAATATTTCTTTACAGGTATTTTTTGGGCTGTGGGGGAACAGCTAGTATATGTGTCTCTTTTACTCTGCCGTCTTTGCTCCATTCATTGCATATAATCTTTCAGGAGAAAGAAATGGATACTCAATGAGATGGAGGACTTTTAATCATTCTTGATGTAAAGAACAGAGACAAATAGAAAATCTGACTTTCAAACACTAGATTCAAGAGAAGCATACAAAAGGCAAACAGAAAGCAGAAGTCATGAGTGATTTAATAACATTAAACTCTTGACATTCCTACATGACAAGATGACACTTAAAACCCTAAGGACTTTCTTATTAGAACAGATAGAAGGAGCATATATAGACAGAGGACACAGGTATGAACTGCATAAACATAATTTAAAAGAATTAAATTAAAGTGTGAGAAATGAATGTAGGGGGGCAAAGAGAAGGAGGAGGTGGAATGAAATAATTTTACTATAATCAGATTTGTCTCAATATGTGATCAACTCAGTATAGAAAACTTTCTTACTTTACAGCAAAATAGGAGGGGAGTAGGATAAGCAAAAGAGAGGTGGTAATGATAGAAGGGAGGGCAAATTGGGGGAAGGTATAGCCAGAGACAAAGCACTTTTGAGAATGAATGGGTGAAAGGAGAGAGAAAATGGAATAAATGGTCTGAGGGGTAATAAAATGGAGGGAAATATCATTAATAATAACAACTGTGAAAAAAAATTAGAACAAATTTCTCTGAGAAAGGCCTCATTTCTTCAACCTATAGAGAATTAAAATAAATTTATAAAAGTAAGAGCCATCCCCCATCTGATAAATGATGAAAATTCTTGATCAGTTCTTGAATTAAGTAAGCATAGCTATGTATAGTCATATAAAAATACTCTAATGCATTATTAATTGGAGAAATGCAAACTAAAACAATTCTGAGATACTGCCTCATATCTATCATATTGGCTAAGAGGTCAGAAAAAGTAAATGACAAATATTGGTAGGAATGTGGGGTGGGGGGAAATGATTCAGTAGAACACTATTAGTGGAGTAGTGAACTTATTCAACATTCTGTAGAGCAATTAGGAACTATGCCCAAAGTTCTTTAAAACCATGCATACTCTTTAACCAAACAATAGTATTAATAAGTCTGTATCCCCAAAAATGATTTAAATCAAAAAAAGAGAAAAGAATCTATATATACAAAAATATTTGTAGCAGCTCATTTCTGAGGGCAAAGGCTTAGAAATTTAGGGAATGTTCATCAATTGGGAATTAATTGAACAAATTGTGGCATGTGATTATGAAGGAATACTATTGTACTATCAGAAATGATGAGCAGAGTGCTCTCAGAAAAAAAACTGTAATGACTTGGATGGGTTGATGCAAAGTGCAATATGTTGTGTACAAAGTAATTGTGTGATGATGAGCTGTGAATGACTTAGCTATTCTCAGCAATACAATGATCTAGGACATCTCTCAAGTATTTATAATTAAAAATGCTATCCATTCCCAGAGAAAGAACTGATGGTGCCTGAATACAGATTGAAACATATTTTTTTTTTTTACTTAAAGACATAATTTAAGAATAGCACAAATTTTTCTTGTCTGTTGAGAAACACAGTAAGTAGGATTTACTGTGTTTTCCATTGGATAAGATTAAATCTCTTATGGATGACAACTGAAATTATTTTTAGGTAATTTGACAAGAGCTTAAATGAAAATAATCCTTCATCCCTAGCTATGGTGGTGCTAATTCTAATAACTAATTCCTCAGCAAAAAGATTTCGAAATCATCCCCTTCCACGTTTAAAAATAAGATGTTGAAATAAAGAAAAGATACAGGCCTTACGATCTGCAGCATTTTAGCTCAATTAATTTACATCTATAATGGAGAGACAGTATGATATAATGACTAGAGAATTAGGCACACAGTCAGTATAAATCTTACCTCTGAAACAAACTGCCAGTGCGATCCTGAGGAAGTTGTTTAACTTCTTGGAGCTGTAGGCAATTTTTTAAAGAATATAACTTCTGATAAATAGAAGTATAAATATATATATATATATATATGTGCATATATATTTTTTTCAATGGTAGTTATCTCTAGGGTGGGGGGGAAAGGAGGGAAAATTACATTATAACTTAGTAAATTACACACAGTAGATTTACAGTTTTATGTGGTGTCGTCTTTTCATTATACTATGTTATTGAATTGCTTCTTTTGTTCCTTAAATAAAAGAAAAAAAAATGAAAAAAATACCTTACAAATACTTCTCATCAGAACAAATACCTTACTTAACAAGACAAATGGCAAATTGAGAGTGAAATTGTTTCATTTTACTATATATTTCTGAAAAATTGTTTTAAGAAAAAAGGATATATTTGATTTTCACTTTAAAAAGCCCTGTGTTTTTCTCGCAGATTCCTTGAAGCTACAGGCAAGTAGAAAGAATTTTGGATTTGGAAAAAAACATTTCAGTTTTTTTCCTGGTTTCATCAATTTATATGATTGTGTGCAAGCTTATCTGATATTCAGATATGTAAGATGATAGATTAGGATTAGGTCATCTGTAAGGGCCCTTCCAACTCTGTGTGTATGATCTGACTCTAGGATCACAGAAGTTGTTAATAGCTATTATAAGTCATTTTATGGTGTCACATAGTGCCATGAAGATACCTTGGCCTTTTCTCTACCATCTTACACAATTCTAGAAATCCCAGTGTCCTTTACTGAGGAAATTTTTCTGTGTTGTTGGATACATTCTTTGCCAATGTGTAAGAGGATGAGTTTGTCATGTGTCACACGACTGGTGATATAGAAATCATCGGCAGCCTTCCTACAAATAAAGTTACTCTTTTATTTTGCCACCAATTATGCTCATCATTTACCCCTCAAAACCCTATCCATGAAACAGGGTTGTTTTTGCTCTTCCTCCAACAATAGCTTCAAAGTGAGTACAATATTGTGGACTTTTGAGCCAGAAAATTAAGGTTCTAACTGGAGGGACATGTGTCCCACAAAATGTCTGAGTGTCTCTGAACCAGATTATAATGTACTTGAAATATATTTAACAAAATAAATAGATATAATAAGAGAGAGTATGTTACTATATAGTTTTCTAAGTTAATATATGACTCAAATGGTTTATCAGACCCCATTTTTATTTGAGTTTAATATCTTTGGGCCCTGGAGATCTTTGGAGTCAAGTAACTTGCTACAGGTTATAAAATTAGTGTGTGTAGAGGCAAGATTCTTCTGGACTTCTCTAGCTTGACCCAAGAGCTTAATCATCCTGTTAAATCTTTTCATCTTTGAACTTACACCTCATCATTATCTCTTGAACCTTGAGTCTCCCATGTCTTATTGGAGAAATCCTCCCAGAACCTTCTTTTAAAGAGGACACCCAAGCCAGCCACTCCTTTTTATCTTACTTTTATACTTTCTTCCTTTATTCAATTATAAGCTCCTGAAGGGTTGAGACTTCCTTTCTCCTTTTTTTCTTTCCTTTTGCTCCTTCCCATCCCTTTTCTCCTCTTCAATAGTATTCTCTCCTTCATTTTTAATCTCCAGCACTTAGCACACTACCTGGCACATAGTAACTGTTTAATACATGTTTATTATCTGGCTAATTTTGAGACCAGCTCTCATATATTGCTGAAGTAAGCATCTAATTCATCAAGAAAGCTTACTAATGCCATAAGGGCCTTCTAAACCTAGAAACTGAAAATAGTCTGGTAGGGTTTTGAAAGCAAACTTAACCTCCCTCAGATGTACAGTATAAAGGGAAACTATAAGGATGCAGTACGAGTCAATAAAAAAAACTAGAAGATATAGCAAAGATTAGATTAAATTCTGTTTGATAGCAGATATTTAATTTTTCTATTTATTATTTACTTATTTTTCACAATTCTTTTTTTTTAAAATTTTGAGTTCTAGATTCTCACCTTCTTTCCAATCCTTCCTCCATTCATTGAGAAGGGAAGCAATATTATGTCAATTATACATAGACATTCATGTAAAACATTTCCACATTACCATCTCACAAAAATGAAAGAAAAATAAAGAAAGTGTAAAAAATATGCTTCAATTAACACTCAGATTTCATTGTTTCTTTCTCTGGAGGTAGCCAGCATTTTTCATCATGAGTCTTTTGTAATCCTCTCAAATCATTGTATTGTTCAGTGTAGTTAAAAACTTCACAGTTGATCATTGTTACAATATGTAACAAATAGAATTTAACAAAAAAATATAAATTAGTTAGTTATTTTTTCTATGAAGGATTTTTCTGAGATATCCTTGTCAGTAGTATCTCTTTTTTTTCAGATTTAGACTCAGAAATTTTAATTAAGAATTATGTATGTAGTAACCTACACATAAATACTTAAATATAGGTGTGGGTTCAAACATATATGTTTCCTTCAATCATGCAATTTGCAATTCTTCATTGCTCATCCATCCTGTTCTTGTCCATAATCTTCTGGAAGGTCATAACAAAGTTCCATCTAAAATTCTGGAGCTATAATGATTTTTCTTAATATTACTAAATTATTAGTTGGCCATATAGGCAAGCTACAAATTATCACTTGTTCTCAATTGTGAGCAGCTCTTTTTTTCATTTATCATAGTTTAAAAAAAAAGACAGAATTTATTCTTGTTCTTATTCATAGTTCCTTATTTATAGTGGCATGTAGCTTGTTCCTATATACCATGTACTTCTCTATTCTCCTCTTAAGAAACCGAAGTGTTCCACAACTATAAACCATATGTTAGTGCTGCTAGATTATTATTAAAGAAAATATGCCTTTGCTTCAAGGACAAGTTTTCCATCTTTGAAAGATCCTTTTAGTTTCCCTAAGTGTGTGTGTGTGTGTGTGTGTGTGAGTGTGTGTGTGTACACACCCCCATGCATGTGTGCATATCCACACACACAAAACAATCTATAAACAAGATAAATATGAAATAATTTAAAGACAGAAAGCACTGGAATTAAGAAAAGTGAGAAAAAGGCTTCTTGGAGAAGGTAGAATGTTAGCCAGAGAGACCAATTGTCAGTGTACAGGAGGAAGAACATTCCAATCATTGGGGACAGCCAAAGAACATGCCTGAATCCAAGAGATGGAGTGTGTTGCTTTTGGAACAACAGGGCAGTCATTGTCCCAGGATTCAAGAATACATGTTGGAGAGTATGTTATAAGAATACTGCAAACTTAGGGGAGAGATTGTTTATGAAGGGTTTAGAATGCAAAATAGAGTATTTTATGTTTGATGCTAGAGGCAATAGGAAGCCACTAGAGTTTTAGAATGTGGATCGACATGATCAGACCAATCTTTTAAGAAAATTGGTTTAGTGGCTCAATAGAGAATGGATTGGAGTGGGGAGAGATCTGAGGCAGTACCAGGATACTGCAATAATCTAGGTATGAGGTTTTGAGACAGTGCTCTAGACAGGTGGCCATTTCAGAACAGAGAAGGGGATATATTGGAGAGGTGTGAAAAAAGTAAAGTATGCAGACCTTGTCAAGAGTTTGAATATTAAAAGTGGGAGACAGTGAGGAATCTGGGATTACTTCTTTGTCGTGAAGTCAAGGGACTTGGAGGATGGTAAGCTTCTGAGACCACCAAGTGAAATAATTCTATATGTGTGTGTGTGTGTGTGTGTGTGTGTGTGTGTGTGTGTGTATGGAGAAGACAATAACACCCAGAAAAGAACCCTGATGAACACTTATGGTTATGATATGGAAGAAAATCTAGCAAAAGACACAGAGGGGTTATGGTCAGATAGATACAAGGAGTAATAGGAGAGAATGGTGTCCCAAAAACCTAAGGATAAGAGAGTATCAGGGAGGAAAGAGTAATCAACAGTGTGCAGAGAAGTCAAGCAGAATTAACATTGAGAAAAGACTGTTGGATTTGACAAGTAAGAGATCACTAACAACTCTGGAAATAGTGATCTTAGGAGAATGATAAGATTCAAAGTCAGATTGTAAGATGTTAAGAAGAGAGTAAGAGGAGGAAAAGTAGAGGCACCCATTGTAGACAGCCTTTTTAAGCAATTGAGCCACAAAGGGCATAAGAAAAGTAGAATGATACCAGGGATGAAAGGATCAAGTGAGTTTTGTTTTTTAAAGTATTTTGTGTGTTTTCAGTGTTCGAAAATCACTTCCACATGTAGTAGATTTTTTCCCATCCCTACCCCTCATTCTTCCCTCCCTCCCCAATCCCTCCTTGAGACAGTATACAACCTTATATAGGTTCTACACATACTTTCCTTTCAAATACATGTTGAATAGAAAAATTAAAATGAATGGGAGGAACCATAAAATTAAACAAAAGAAAACATAACACAAAAGAAGATGATCTGCTTCTATCTACAATAATTCCATAGTTCTTTCTCTGGATGTGGAAGGCATTTTACCTCAAAAGTCCATTGGAAATTTTTTAAGTCCATGCATTTCAATGGAGTACTGTCTACCAAAAAAAATTCTTTGCCCACTGTAGTTGTTGCTATGTACAAAGTTGTCCTTGTTCTGCTCCTTTCACTCAGCATCAGTTCATATAAGTTTTTCCAGGTTTCTCTGAAATCTTTCTGTTTCTCATTTCTCATAGCAAAATAGTATTCCATTACATTCATACAGCACAACTTGTTCTGCTATTCCACAATTGATGGGCATCCCCTTGATTTCCAGTTTTTGGCCGCCATAAAGAGAGATGCTATAAATATTTTTGTACATGTGAGACTCTTTCTCATTTCTGTGATATCTTTGGGATCACAGAAGTGATATTGCTGGGTCAAAGTGTATTCACATTTTTGTAGCCCTTTGGGCATAGTTCCAAATTGCTCTCCAGAATGGTTGGAATCAGCTCACAGCTTCACCAACAAAGAATCAGTGTTGCAACTCTCCCACATCTTCTCCAACATTTATCATCTTCCTGTTTCATCATGTTAGCCAATCTGATAGGTGTGCTGTTGTACCTTAGAGTTATTTTATTTTGCATCTCACTAATAAATACTGATTTAGAGGACTTTTCCATATGATTACAGATAACTTTAATTTCTTCCTCTGAAAACTCTGTTCATATTGTGTGACCATTTATCAATTGGTGAATGACTTGTATTCTTGTACGTTTGACTCAATTCTCTATATATTTTAGAAATGAGACTTTTATCACAGACATTAATTGCAAAATTCTTTCCCAGTTTTCTGCTTTCCTCCTAATCTTGATTTCATTGGGTTTGTTTGAGCAAAAACTTTTCAATTTAATGTAATCAAAATTATCCATTTTGCACTTCATAATGTTTTCTATCTCCTGTTTAGTCATACATTTCTCCATTCTGCATAAATCTGACAAATACACTATTCCTTGATTCATTAATTTGTTTATAGTATCAATATTTATACCTAGATCATGTACCCATTTAGATTTAATTCTTGTGTATGGTGTCAGGCTTTGGTCTATGCACAGTTTCTGTCACACTGTTACCCAGGTTTCCTAGCAATTTTTGTCAAACAGTAAGGTCTTATAACAGCAACTGGGGTCCTTGGGTTTATCAAATAGTAGATTGCTATATTCATTGTCTACTGTGTCTTGAGTACCCAACCTATTTCACTGGTCTACCCTTCTGCTTCTTAGCCATTACCAATTTGTTTTGATCATTGCTGCTTTACAATACAACTTGAGATCTGGTAGGGCTAGGTTACTTCCCTAGCATGTCTTTACGTTAGTTCCCTTGATATTCTGGACCTTTTGTTCTTCCAGATGAATATTGATACTATTTTTTCTAGCTCTAGAAAATAATTATCTAGTAGTTTGAATGGTCCTGCACTGAGTAAGTACATTTAGGTAGAATTGTCATTTTATTATATTAGCTTGGCCTATCCACAAGCAACTGATGGTTTTCCACTTACTTAGATCTCACTTTATTTGTGTAAAAATTGTTTTGTAATTGTGTTCATATAGTCCCTGGGTTTCTTCTGGCAGGTAGCCTCCCAATATTTTATGTTATCTACCATAACTTTAAAAGGGATTTTTCCTTCTATCTCTTGCTGTTGGGCTTTGTTACTAATATACAGAAATGCAGATGAGTTATCTGGGTTTATTTTGTAACCTGCAATTTTGCCGAAGTTGTTTATTATTTTAAGTAGTTTTTAACTGATTCTCTGGAATTCTCTAAGTATATCATCATATCATCTGCAAAGAGTGATAACTTAGTTTCTTCTTTGCCTGTTCTAATTCCTTCAATTTCTTTTTCTTCTCTTATTGCTACAGCTAGCATTTCTAATACCATATTGAACAATAGTGGTGATAATGGACATCCTTTTTTCACCCCTGATCTTGATGGAAATACATCTAGCTTGCCCCCATTGCACATAATGCTTAATGATGGCTTTATATAGACACTGTTCATTATTTTATAGAAAGTTCCATTAATTGCTATGCTTTCCAGTGATTTCAAAAAGGAATGCATGCTGTATTTTGTCAAAGGCTTTTTCTGAATTTGTTGAGATAATCTTGTGGTTTCTGTTAGTTTTGTTGTTGATATGATCAATAATGCAAATAGCTTCTGTAATATTGAACCAGCCCTGCATTTTTGGTATAAATTTTGCCTGGTCATAATGTATTATTCTTGTGATTAGTTGCTGTATTCTTTTTGATAATATCTTATTTATAATATTTGCATCTATATTAACTACAGAAATTTGTCTATAATATTCTTTCTCTGTTTTGGTTCTTCCTAGTTTACGTATCAGAACCATATTTGTATCATAAAAAGAATTTGGTAGGACTCCTTCTTTGGCAATTTCCTGAAACAGTCTATAGAATATTGAAATTAACTGTCTTCTAAATGTTTGATAGAATTCATTTGCAAATCCATCTGGCCCTGGAGATTTTTTCCTAGGGAATTCATTGATGGCTTCTTCAATGTCCTTTTCTGAGACAGGATTATTTAAGTATTCAACTTCCTCTTCTGTTAATCTGGGCATTAAGGTGGGAAAGGTAATTTCTAATGTTTTTCCTTTAACTTCCTCCTCACTGAAAGTTAGTTCACCCTTTTCATTTTTGATATTGGTAATTTGGTTTCTTTCTTTCTCATTTTTAATCAAATTCAACAAAATTTTCTCAATTTTACTTTTTTTTCATGAAACCAACTCTTAGATTCATTTGTTTGTTCAAAATTTTTTTTTAATTTCAATTTTTTAGATCTTTCTTTTGCTTTTCAGTATTTCTAATTTAGTATTTATTTGGGAATTTTCAGTTTGTTCTTTTTGTAGCTTCTTCTGCAGCATGCCCAATTCATTTTTCTCCTCTTTCTCTATTTTATTCATATAGGCATTGAAAGATATAAAACTTCCCCTAACAACTGCTTTTGCGGTACCCCATATGATTTAGTAGATTGTCTCATTATTGTCATTCTCTTGAATGAAATTGTTGATTGCTTGCATAATTTGTTGTTTAAACCACTCATTCTTTAGGATTAGATTGTTTATTTTTCAATCAGTTTTTGGTTCATATTTCCATGGCCTTTGATTACATATAATTTTTATTGCATTATGATTTGAGAAGGATGCATTGATTATCTCTGCCTTTCTGCACTGAATTGTGAAGTTTTTATGCCCTAGTACATGTTCAATTTTTGTGCATGTTCTATGTACTGCTGACAAAAAGGTATATTCCTTTCTATCCCCATTCAATTTTCTGCAGACATCTATCATATCTACCTTATCCAGAGTTTTATTTATCTCCTTAACTTCTTTCTTGTTTATTTTGACTTTAGATTTATCAAGTTCTGAGAGGTGGAGTTTGAGGTCTCCCATTGGTGTAGTTTTGCTGTCTATTTCTTCCTGTAACTCCCACAACTTCTCCTGTAAGAATTTGGATGCTATACCACTTGGAGTCTATATTTTTAGTAATGATATTGTTTCTTTGTTTATGGCGTCTTTTAGTAGGATGCAGTTTCCTTTCATATCTCTTTTGATTGGATATATTTCTGCTTTTCCTTTGTCTGAGATTAAAATTGCTACCCCTGCTTTTTTACATCAGATGAAACACAGTTCTTTCTGCTCCAGCCTTTTACCTTTACCCTTTGTGTATGTCCCTGTTTCAAATGTGTTTCTTATATTATAGGCAACATATTGTTGAGTTATGGTTTTTAATCCATTCTGCTATCCATCTCAGTTTTATGGGAGAGTTCATCTCATTCCAATTCACAGTTACGATTGCTGTCTGTGCTTTTCCCTCCATCCCTTTTCCCCTTGTTTATGCTTTTAATTCTCACTTCTCCCTTTCCCTCCATAATATAGTTTTAATTTTTGACAACAGTCTCTCTCAGTCTTCCCTTCCTTTTTTCAGCCCCCCTTCATTTTAATCCCCTTTTCCCTTACTACTTCTTTCCTCCCTTTTAACCTCCCTTCCCTTTTCTTTGCCCCTTCCCCTCTTATTAGCTATAGGGCTAGCTGTATTTCTATACTTAACTGGGTTTGTTGTTCCCTCCTTGAATCCATTCAGATGAGTTCCTCTCAATGCTCTTCCTCTCTTTCCCTCTGTAATACATTTTTATGCCTCTTCCTGTGATGTAATTTATTTTTTTCTGTCTCCTGCTTTTGACATCTCCCATTGCAATGGCTTAGTACCATTCAATCACATTTGCTATCATCACATAATTTAATTTATACCCACTCTCTTTATCTACGTATATCCCTTTTATATATCATAATAAATATACAATTCTCAAATTAACAAGTATCATCTTCACATATAGGGATATAGAGAGTTTGTCCATAATGAGTAACAAGTTTTTGTTCCCTTGTTTAACCCTTTTATGCCTCTTTTGAGATTGATTTTTGGCCCATCTTCTTGCTTGAAATATTATGCTCAAATTTTCTGGGTAACTAATAATTACTTGTAGTCCCAGTTCATTGCCTTATGGAATATTGTATTCCAATTCCTTTGATCTTTGAATGTAGAAGTTGAAAGCTCCTTGTGATCCTGACTGTAGCTCCTCAATATTTGAATTGTTTATTTTTGGCTGCCTGTAGTATTTTCTCCTTCACTTGGTAGCTCTGGAATTTGGCAACAATATTCCTTGGTGTTTTTAGTTTGAGATCTCTTTTAGGAGATGAATGGTGAATTCTTTCAATGACGATTTAGCTATCTGTATGTAGGACTTTGGGCAATTTTCCTTGATGATTTCTTGGATGATATTCTCCAGGCTCTTTTTTTCATCATGGCTTTCTGGTAGACAAAAATTCTTACATTTTTGCTTCCAGGATCTATTTTCCAGGTCAATTGTTTTTCCAATTAGATATTTTACATTTTCTTCTACCTTTTCATTCTTTAGATTATGTTTGACTGATTCTTGATATCTGATAGATTCATGAGCTTTTACTTGCCCAATTCTAACTTTTTACAATTGTTTTCCTCAGTTAACTCTTACATTTTTTCTTCCATCTCTCCAATTGTTCTTTTTAAGGAGTTATTTTCTCCAGTTATGTTTTGTGCTTCCTTTTCCATTCATCCAATTATGCTTCTAAAATCTTCTGTGATTTCTTTCTTCATGTCTTTAAAGTCATTGGTCAGTTTTTCTTCTGTTTTTCTAATTTGGCTTTTAAAATCCTTCCTGAGTTCTTTAAAGAAGACTCTTTGTTCTTCAAGCCAGTTCATATTCCCTTCTGAAGTTTCAGAGGGGAGTACAGTCTCAATACTGATGTCTTTGGTGTTTGTGTTTTGGTCCTTTTCCCCATAGAAAGGTTCTGTGGTCTTTTCTTTTCTGCTTTGCTTCTTCTTCATGATAATCACCCTTTTCCTGGATTTTAAAGTAGATCTCTGTATCTGGGGCACAGGAGACTCTATCCCAGAGTTCTTGTGCCTAAAGTCTGAGGCTTTCTGTGTTGCAACCTCTGGTTCTTTCAGCTAGAATCTAAAATTCTGCAGCTTACCTGGTGCTGATCTGGCTTGTGTTGGAAAACAGAGGCCAGGTAAGGTTTTTTTTTTGGTTTGTTTGTTTCCCTGCAGTTATCCTGGAGTTAGCTGGTTTAGTGTGTGGAGGGGTGGTCTGGACACAGGAATCCTCCTCTGCTGAGCTAGACCATAGGCAAGCTCATGGGTTGTTGATTTTGTCTGCACTATTGTTTTCCCAATTCTCTTAGGGTGCTGAGGCATGCCTGGATTCCCAGTGCTGGTATTTGCAAGTTTCACACTCCTGGGGCTCAGGATCTTTTCCAGGTTTCCTGAGAGGATGCTGTCTGGGACAGTTCTGTTCCTGCACCAGTTCCCTTCACCCACAGTAAGAGACCCTTCTTAGTGATTTTCCCAGCCTCATGGACTAAGAGATAGTTTACCCATTCTGTTGCTCCCACTGTTCCAGAGTTTTTCCTGGAGAGATATTCCCTGATCTCTTCAAGGTCCACAGAGGGAGTGAGATAGTAATCACTGATCTCTCTGCCATGCTGGCTCCCAGAAGCCTCAAGTGAGTTTGTATTTTTTTTTCAGGATGGGGAAAACATGGGAATGTTTATAGACAGTAAGAAATAAGCTAGTAGTAAGGAATAGAATGAAAATAAGGGTAAGAATGAGGATAACAGAGGAGGCAGTTTATTGGAGATAACAGGATGAATGGGTTAATTTGCACAAGCAAAGGAATTATCTTCAGTGGGAATGGGAAGGAGAAAGCAACTGAGGAAATTGAATGATAGGAAATTAGGAAGAAGGTACAAAAAAGGAGTTCATGGTGAATGGCCTCATTTTTTTTGGTAAAATATGAAACAAGGTTCCCATTTGAGAGAGAGAGAGAGAGAGAGAGAGAGAGAGAGAGAGAGAGAGACAGAGAGAGAGAGAGACAGAGAGACAGAGACAGAGAGAGACTGAGAGAGACAGAGAGAGAGAAAGAGAGAGAGAGACAGAGAGAGAGACAGACAGAGAGAGAGAGACAGAAAGAGAGAGAGTGAGAACACCCTGGGAGATTTGAGAGGAGATGAAAAAGTTTATAAAAGCCACTGTGGAAAGTGGGATAGTGGATTGATAAAGCAGGCTTGCCTAGTAGCAGTAAGGGTCCAGTTGAGGTTATATAAACATACATTTTTAGTGGATGCAGTCAGAATGTCTCTGTGATTGTCTCCACCATCATTTAGCAGCACAAGTGTAAGCCAGAAGATGAGAAATGGTGGGAGTGATCCAAGCCTGAGGTTTAGTCTGGCATGGTTGGAGTTATAATAAGGGATTTAGGGATTCAATAGAGAAAGACTGTAGAGTTCAGTAAAGAGAAACAATGGGGAAACGAAGATAGATTGGTCACTAATGGGTAGCTAATGGGATTTGATTGAAAGATTAGAAATTGGAAGTGATGGTATGGACAATGAAAAGTCTTACATAAAGGAAGGTAGAGTGAGAGGTAAACAGCCAATATGTGTTTATACGTGATATATACATACGTGTATATACACACAAATGTATATCCTACAAATGTATTAACATCAATATTACTACACTGTAAAGGTAGGTGGACAATTTTCTTATGTATGCATATATATCAGATGTTTGTATATATATATATATATATATATATATATATATATATATATATATACACATATGCTTATACCTCTATAAACACTGGGATAGAGAGAATGAGAGAAAGAATCTTTTAAACATACACTATGGTAGTCTAAATAATAGATGTTCTTGATCAATTTTTTCTTTTTTTTTTTTTTTTAATGTGGATGGCTAGACCAAACTCTTGAATGGTTATAGATTTTATCTGAGAAATTATGTTTTCTACCAGGGCTGGAGTTAATCAACAGTGACAAATCATTTTTTTTTAACACTCATAATTTGAAATGAGTGTGTAATGTCATTGAATTAAGTCTTTCAACAATTAAGACAGTAACACATCTATACCTACTACTGCTATGTAATATTATAATTTTTGAACGATGTTGAAAAATGTGCTACTTTTATCAGTAAGTTTTGTGGTTAGGCTAAAAATTACATCCCTATATTCAGAAGTTAAAAACTTTCATAACTTGGCTTCAATCAATATTTTAGATTTATTTATTTGTTGGTTTGTTTGTTTATTTATTTATTTCACATTGCTCCCTTACAAACAGCCTGTTATTCTTCCCCTTACAAATCATTCTGTTGGTCATATCTTATCTTTTTTTTTTTCTCCATCCTCCCCTCCACACTGCTTGTGCCCCTGTCCCCCACTCTCCTGTATTATGAGATAGGTTTTCCTATCAAAATGAGTGTCCATTATATTCTTTCCTTTAGTGGAATGTGATGAGAGTAGACCTCATGTTTTTCTCTTGCCTCCCCTCTTTATCCCACCACTAATAAGTCTTTTGCTTGCCTCTTTTATGAGAGATAATTTGCCCCATATAACTTCTCCCTTTCTCCTCCCAATATTTCTCTCTCACTGCTTGATTTCATTTTTTTTTAAGATATGATCCCATCCTCTTCAATTCACTCTGTGCACTCTGTCTCTATGTATGTGTGCGTGTGTGCATGTGTGTGTGTGTGTAATCCCACCCAGTACCCAGATACTGAAATGTTTCAAGAGTTACAAATATTGTCTTCCCATGTAGGAATGTAAACAGTTCAACTTTAGTAAGTCCCTTATGACTTCTCTTTGCTGTTCACCTTTTCATGGTTCTCTTCATTCTTGTGTTAGAAAGTCAAATTTTCTTTCTAGCTCTGGTCTTTTCATCAGGAAAATTTGAAAATCCTCTATTTCATTGAAAGATCATTTTTTTCTCCTGAAGTATTATACTCAGTTTTGCTGGGTAGGTGATTCTTGGTTTTAGTCCTAGTTCCTTTGACTTCTGGAATATCCTATTCCATTCCCTTCGATCCCTTAATGTAGAGGGAGCTAGATCTTGTGTTATCCTGATTGTATTTCCACAATACTTGAATTGTTTCTTTCTATCTGCTTGCAATATTTTCTCTTTCACCTGGGAATTCTGTAATTTGGCCACAATGCTCCTAGGAGTTTCTCTTTTTGGATCTCTTTCATGCGGTGTTCTGCAGATTCCTTGAATATTTATTTGTCCCTCTGGTTCTAGAATCTCAGGGCAGTTTTCCTTGAGAATTTCATAGAAGATGATGTCTAGGCTCTTCTTTTGATCATGGTTTTCATTTAGTCCCAGAATTTTTACATTGTCTCTCCTGATTCTATTTTCCAGGTCAGTTGTTTTTCTAATAAGATATTTCACATTATCTTCCATTTTTCAAATCTGCCCGCTATGTTCTGTGATATCTGTCTTTCTCATAAAGTCCTTAGCGTCCATCTGTACCATTCCAGTTTTGAAAGATCTATTTTCTTCAGTGAGCTTTTGAATCTCTTTTTCCATTTGGTTTATTCTGCTTTTGAAAGCATTCTTCTCCTCATTGGCCCCTTGCACCTCCCTTGCCAACTGAGTTAGGCTAGTTCTCATGTTGCCAATTTCTTCAAGATTTTTTTGGTTCTCCTTTAGCAGGGAGCTGATCTGCTTTTCATGCTTCTCCCTCATCCCTCTCATTTCTCTTCCCAGTCTTTCCTCCACCTCTCTAACTTGATTTTCAAAATTCCTCTTGAGCTCTTCCATGGCCGGAGCCCATTGGGTGGGCTGGGACACAGAATTCTCGATTTCTGTGTCTTTGCCTGATGGCAAGCATTGTTCCTCCCCATCAGAAAGGAAGGAAGGAAGTTTTTTTTTCTCCCATAAAGTACCCTTCAATAGTTTTATTTCTTTTCCCTTTTCTTGGCATTCTCCCCAGCCAGTGGCTTGACCTTTGAATATTCTCCTCACACCCATCTCACCTCCTGCTCCTCCCAGCCAGCGTTTGGGAACTGAGATTCAAATGCTGCTTCCCGCTTTAGGATTTTTGGCGGGGGCAGGGCTGCTATTCAATGTGAGAATTAAGTTCAGGTGGTCAGGGGCAGGGCCGCCTCTCTGGCTCAGTACCCTCTGGGGTTTTATGCACAGACCTTGCACAATGGATCCAGGCTCCCGCCCATTTGGGGAGCCCCTGTCTGCAGCTGCCTCTCAGCTTCTATCTCCTGGGGTGGCCCGAGCCATGGGGGCACCCCACTCCCCTCTCTCACCTACCCCCGTCAGTCACCTGTTGGTGGGGGGGCTTGTGCCGCCGCTGGAGATCCAGTCTCTGGAGCCTTCTCGGGTCTGTACCTCTCGGAGCCGCAGCCGCCGCCGCAGGTCTGGGCTGGGCTGGGCGTCTGCAGTGCGACGGACCTTTTGCGAGAGGTTTGCAGGTCCCTCTGTGGGTGGAGGGACCCGCGCAGCCGCTGGAGATCCCGTCCCCGTAGCCCGCTCGTATCTTTTCCTCACGGTGTCGCTGCTGCGGCAGGGCTGCCCTCTGCTCCCCGTCCCGGCGCCCAGTGCACGGCACGAAGGACCCCCTGCGAGAGGTTTGGAGGTCTCTCTGGAACAGAAATCTCCCTCGCTCCAATATTCTGTGGTCTCTGGGTGCAGAATTCGCCCTCGGTTGGTCCCCTGTAGCCGTTCTGTGGTTTGTGGTTTCAGAGCTGTGTGTATGTGCGTCTTTCTTTTTTTTTTTTTTATTTTGTAATGTTTAACAATCACTGCCATACAATTGCGATTTTATCTCTCCCCACCTACTCCCCACTACCCCCCTCCCTCCACACGACTGCATACAATTCTGGATAGATTCTACATATACTTTCCTATTGAGTATATTTTCACTATAGTCATGCTATGTAGTCAGACTAAGATAAATGAAAGAAATCGTATTACAAATCAGAACATGATACACAAACGCATACACAAACATGATCTGCTACAATATGTGAGTGACTTCCATATTTCTCTCTCTGAGTGTGGAAGGCATTTTGCCTTGAGATCCTCCATTGGGATTTTTTTTTTTTTTGTAAGAAGTTCTTGTGTTATTACAAAAATCTAAGTCTATCAGAAAAAACTCTCACACACTGTGGTTGTTGCTGTGCATAAAGTTCTCCTGGTTCTGCTCCTTTCACTCAGCATCAGGTCATATAAGTCCTTCCAGGCCTCTCTGAAGTCTTCTTGTTCATCATTTCTTATGGCACAATAGTACTCCATTACATTCATATATCATAATTTATTCAGCCATTCCCCAATTGATGGACATCCCCTTGACTTCCAGTTTTTGGCAACTACATAGAGTGCTGCTATAAATATTTTTGTACATGTGGGACCCTTTCCCATTTTTATGATCTCTTGGGGTTATAGTCCTAGTAGCAATATTGCTGGGTCAAAGGGTATGCACATTTTTGTAGCCCTTTGGGCATACTTCCAAATTGCTCTCCAGAATGGTTGGATGCGCTCGCAGCTCCACCAACAATGAATTAGTGTTCCAACTTTCCCACATCCTCTCCAGCATTTATCATTTTCTTGTTCTGTCATGTTTGCCAATCTTATAGGTGTGATGTGGTACCTCAGAGTTGTTTTGATTTGCATCTCTCTAACCAATAGTGATTTAGAGCATTTTTTCATATGATTATAGATAGCTTTAATTTCTTCTTCTGAAAATTGCCTGTTCATATCCTTTGACCATTTATCAATTGGGGAATGACTTGTATGATTATACATTTGAGTCAGTTCTCTATATATTCTAGAAATGAGGCCTTTATCCCCGAGCTTAGCTGTAAAAATTCTTTCCCAATTTACTACATCCCTCCGGATTTTGGTTGCATTGGGTTTGGTTGTGCAAAAACTTCTCAGTTTAATGTAATCAAAGTTATCCATTTTGCATTTCATAATGCTTTCTATCTCTCCTTTAGTAAAGAATTCTTCCCTTCTCCATAGATCTGATAAATACACTATTCCTTGCTTCTCCAGTTTATTCATGGTATCAATCTTTATACCTAAATCATGTACCCATTTGGACTTTATTCTTGTGTACGGTGTCAGGTATGGGTCTATGCCTAATTTCCGCCACACTGTTATCCAGTTTTCCCAGCAATTTTTGTCAAACAATGAGTTCTTATTCCAGAAGCTGGGGTCCTTGGGTTTATCAAACAGAAGGTTGCTATATTGCTTGCCTACTGCATCTTGAGTGCCAAGTCTATTCCACTTGTCTACCTCTCTGTTTCTTAGCCAATATCAAGTGGTTTTGATAATTGCTGCTTTATAGTAAAGTTTGAGGTCTGGTAGCGATAGGCCACCTTCCCAAGCATTTCTTTTCATTAGTCCCTTTGATATTCTGGACCTTTTGTTTTTCCAAATGAATTTTGATATTATTTTGTCCAGCTCTAGAAAGTAATTGTCTGATAGTTTAATTGGTATGGCACTAAATAAGTATATTAATTTGGGTAGAATTGTCATTTTTATTATATTAGCACGGCCTACCCATGAGCAACTAATGTTTTTCCACTTACTTAAATCTGACTTTATTTGTGCAAAAAGTGTCTTGTAATTGTGTTCATATAATCCCTGGGTTTGTTTTGGCAGGTAGACTGCTAAGTATTTTATACTGTCTACCCGAGCTTTAAATGGGATTTCTCTTTCTATCTCTTGCTGTTGGACTTTGTTGCTAATATATAGGAATGCAGAAGATTTGTGTGGGTTTATTTTGTACCCTGCAACTTTGCCAAAGTTGTTTATTAATTCTAGTAATTTTTTATTTGAATCTCTGGGATTCTCTAGGTAAATCATCATATCATCTGCAAAGAGTGATAACTTAGTTTCTTCTTTGGCTATTTTAATTCCTTGGATATCTTTATCTTGTCTAATTGCTACAGCTAACATTTCTAGTACCATATTAAATAATAGTGGTGATAATGGACAACCTTGTTTCACCCCTGATCTTATTGGGAATGCATCTAGCTTATCCCCATTGCATATAATGCTTGCTGAAGGTTTTAGATAGATACTGCTTATTATTTTATTTAAAGTTCCCTTTATTCCTACATTCTCCAATGTTTTTAGTAGGAATGGATGTTGTTGTATTTTGTCAAAAGCTTTTTCTGCATCTATTGAGATAATCATGTGGTTTTTGTTAGCTTTGTTGTTGATGTGATCGATAATGCTAATACTTTTCCTAATATTGAACCAGCCCTGTAGTCCTGGTATGAATCCTACCTGATCATATTGTATTAATCTCGTGATAAGATGCTGTATTCGTTTTGCTAGAATCTTATTTAAAATTTTTGCATCTATATTCATTAGGGAAATTGGTCTATAAATTTCTTTCTCTGTTTTGTCTCTTCCTGGTTTGGGTATCAAAACCATATTTGTATCATAGAAAGAATTTGGGAGGACTCCTTCTTCCCCAATTTTCAAGAATAGTGTATGTAGTATTGGAATTAACTGTTCTTTAAATGTTTGATAGAATTCACTTGTGAATCCATCTGGCCCTGGAGATTTTTTCCTAGGGAGTTCATTGATGGCTTGTTCAATTTCTTTTTCTGAGATGGGGTTGTTTAAGTATTCAACTTCCTCTTCTGTTAATCTGGGCAATTTGTATTTTTTAAAATATTCATCCATCTCATTTAGATTATCGAATTTGTGGGCATAAAGTTGGGCAAAGTAGTTTCTAATTATTGTTTTAATTTCCTCCTCATTGGAGGTGAGTTCACCCCTTTCATTTTTAATATTAGTAATTTGGTTTTCTTCTTTCTTTTTTTTAATCAGATTGACCAAAGGTTTATCAATTTTATTAGTTTTTTCATAAAACCAACTATTGGTTTTATTTATTAATTCGATAGTTTTCTTAATTTCAATTTTATTAATCTCTCCTTTGGTTTTCAGTATTTCTAATTTGGTATTTACTTGGGGATTTTCAATTTGTTCTTTTTCTAGCTTTTTCAACTGCAAGCCTAAGTCATTGATGTCCTCTTTCTCTATTTTATTTATGTAAGCATTCAGAGATATAAAACTTCCCCTAATAACTGCTTTTGCAGTATCCCATAAGTTTTGGTATGTTGTCTCACTATTGTCATTCTCTCGAATGAAATTGTTGATTGTTTCTATGATTTCTTCTTTAACCCACCCCTTCTTTAGAATTAGATTATTTAGTTTCCAATTGATTTTTGGTTTCTCTTTCCATGGCCTTTTATTACATGTAATTTTTAATGCATTATGATCTGAAAAGGATGCATTGATTATCTCTACCTTTCTGCACTGGATTGTGAGATTTTTATGTCCTAGTACATGGTCAATTTTTGTAAATGTTCCATGTACCCCTGAGAAAAAAGTATATTCCTTTCTATTCCCATTTAATTTTCTCCAAAGATCTATCATATCTACCTTATCCAGAGTTTTATTTACCTCCTTAACCTCTTTCTTGTTTATTTTGAGGTTGGATTTATCGAGTTCAGAGAGGGGGAGGTTGAGGTCCCCCACTAGTATAGTTTTGCTATCAATTTCTTTCTTCAACTCCCCCAACCTTTCCTCTAAGAATCTGGATGCTATACCACTTGGAGCATAGATGTTTAGTAATGATATTGCTTCATTGTCTATGGTGCCTTTTAGCAGGATATAGTTTCCATCCTTATCCCTTTTGATTAGATCTATTTCTGCTTTTGCTTTGTCTGAGATTAGGATTGCTACTCCTGCCTTTCTTACATGAGCTGAAGCACAATATATTCTGCTCCATCCTTTGACCTTTATCCTATGTGTATCCCCCCATTTCAAATGTGTTTCTTGTAAGCAGCATATTGTTGGATTATGGCTTTTAATCCAATCTGCTATCCGTCTCCGTTTTATGGGAGAGTTCATTCTATTCACATTCACAGTTATGATTACAATCTGTGTATTTCCCTCCAACCTCTTTCCCACCATTTGTGCTTTTAGCTCTCCCGTCCCCCTTCCCCTCCTCAATAGTATTCACTTTTCTCCCCCTCCTCCTGCAACCTTCCCCTCCTTCTTTTGACCCCCTCCCTTTTAGTCCCCTTTACTCTTATTGCTTCTTTCCTCCCTTTTAGCCACCCTCCTCTTTCTTCCCCCTTCCCCTCCTACTACCTATAGAGCTAGTTAGGATTATCTACTTAAGATTATTGTTCCCTCCTTTGAACAAATCAGATGAGAGTACCTCTCAAACAATGCTCATCTCCCTCCCCTCCTTCCCTCTACTATAGTTTTGTACTTCTTCCTGTGATATAATTTGTCATTTTCTGCTTCCCCCTTTCCACACCTCCTATTACATTCCCTTCTCATACTTAAATCATATTTTTGACATGACATCATTTACTTTATGCCCGTTCCGTCTACATATATCCCTTTTATCATAATAGCTGCACAGTTCTCAAGATTAACAGGTATCATCTTCCCTTATAGGGAGTTAAACAGTTTGCCCTAATTGAGTAGGAAGTTTTTGTTTTTGTTTTTTCCCCTCTGTTTACCTTTTTATGATTCTCTGGAGACCTGCATTTGAAGATCAAATTGTCTATTGAGTTCTGGTGTTTTGGTCAGGAAGCTCTGGAAATCCCTTATTTCGTTGAATGTCTTTCTCCTTGCCTGAAATGTTATGCTGATCTTTGCTGGGTAGTTGATCCTTGGTTGAAGTCCCAACTCCTTTGCCTTACGGAATATTGGGTTCCAATTCTTTCGATCTTTTAATGTAGAAGGTGCAAGGTCCTGTGTGATCCTGACTGTGTGTCCTTGATATTTGAATTGTTTCTTTCTGGCTGCTTGTAGTATTTTCTCCTTCACTTGATAGCTCTGGAATTTGGCAACTATATTTCTTGGGGTTTTGAATTTGGGATCCCTTTCGGGAGGGGAACGGTGGATTCTTTCGATGACTATTTTGCCCTCTGAGTCTAGTACTTCTGGACAGTTTTCCTTGATGATTTCCTGGAAGATATTGTCCAGACTCTTTTCTTCATCATGGGTTTCTGGCAGGCCAATAATTCTTAGATTTTCTCTCCTGGATCTATTTTCCAGGTCAGTTGTTTTTCCAATTAAATATTTTACATTTTCTTCTATCTTTTCATTCTTTAGATTTTGTTTGACTGATTCTTGTTGCCTCATTGAGTCATTTGTTTCTACTTACCCAATTCTAATCTTCATCGTAGTGTTTTCTTCAGTTAGCTTTTCCATCTCCTTTTCCATCTGACCAATTTTTCCCTTTAAGGAGCTATTTTCTCCATTTAATTTTTGTACTTCTTTTTCCATTTGACCAATTTTCCCAGTTAGGTTTTGGGTTTCCTTTTCCATCTGATCAATTTTCCCAATTAGGTTTTGGGTTTCCTTTTCCATTTGATTAGCTCTTCCTTTTAGGGAATTATTCTCTCCGGTTAATTTTTGAACTTCCTTTTCCATTTCTTCAATTTTCTTTTTCAGGGTGATATTCTCATCAGTGAATTCTTTTTTTATAGTTTTAAAATCATTGGCCAGTTTTTCTTTTATATCCTTCTTCAGACATTCCAGGTAATCTAGTTGTGCTTGTGCGAAATTCATAGTCCCATCTGAGGTTTCAGATGGAAGTACAGTCTCAGCTCTAACCTCTTTGGTGTTTGTGTTTTGGTGCTTATCCCCATAGAAAGATTCTATGGTTTTTTCACTTTTCGTCTGCTTTTTCCGATTCATGATGTTGGCTGAGTGTTGTAGCTTTTGGTTCTTTCAGTCAGAAGGTACAGATCTTTAAGTTGAGCTGATGTATGTCTAGGCTAAAAGCAGGCTTTTGTTTTTTGTTTCCCGATCAACCCTGGGGTTAGCTTGTTAGGTATGTGGGAGGGGTGGTCTGTCCTCAGGATATCTCCTCAGCTGACTTGAGGCAAAGGCAGGGTCAGGGGATGGTGATCCCAGCTTCCCTATTGTCTTCCCTTTTCCCCTGGAGGGCTGAGGCACGCCTAGAAGCTAATGCGTGTTCCTGCCCCTCCTGGGGCTCGTCTCCCGGCTCTGAGGCTTGCCTGGGTCTCAGTGCGAATTTTCTCTGCCCTGGGTCGTCTGTCCCTCCAGCCGTCTCCGCCACCGTAGGAAGAATCCCCCTTTGCCACTTTTCCAGCCTCTGGTGTTATGAGACCACCCGCCCCCTTCTGCTGTTCCCGCTGATCCAGGATTAATCTGGGGAAGAATTTTATGGTTCCCTCACGGTCATCAGGGGGGAGGAGAGAGCACTTACTGATCACTCTGCCATCCCAGTTCCTGGAAGTTCAAGTAGTGACCCACCGAAGTCCGTCTTCAGGCTGAAGATTTCAAGGGCTGCTGCGCTGATGTCTGGCACTCAGCGGCTCTCACCGGCTCGGCCTGGCTTATCTCCTGCTCCGCTGGTCTCGCCCGCCACTCTCGGGCTCCTCTGGTCCCCTCCGCCCTGCTGCGCTGACCGCGCTGCGCTGTGCGCCGGGGTCTTACCCCCGCGGAACAGATCCCTCCCGTGGACCCTCTGGTCCAGCCTGGGCTCCGAATCCGTCAAAGTCCGTCACCCACTGGATTCTATACCTCCAAAGTCTGGTCAGACTCTCCCCCCAGAGATATCCAGAGGAGTTTGTCCAGGAGCTTAGGTGAGTCGTTGCTTTCACTCCGCCATCTTGGCTCCGCCCCCTATGTGCGTCTTTCTACTTTGCCATCTTGGCTCCGCCCCCCATATCTTATCTTTTGAACAAACTGTCTCCCATCCCTAAAGTAGTTCTCCCTCCTTAAACCTTCCTCTTGTAAGTCCTTGATCCTTTTAAGGCTCAGGTTGAATTTTATCTTCTTATTTAAGTCTCTTCTTTATCTCCCCAAGTTGTTAGCTTTCTCTTCTCCTTTTGAAATTGGACTTAAAGAATCTGGGTTTGAATTCTGACCCTGTCGCTTACTGCCGGTGTCACTCTGGTCAAGTCATTCAGTCTCTTTTACTTTTAGTTACCTCATTTATAAATTCTTTTAATGATATGGCAACTAAGATCATCTTCTGCTGGAAATCTATGATCCTATGAAATAAGATCAAAGAATCTCCTACCCCCTCTATCAACACAAAAAGATAGTTTTCTTCCTTCAATTAAACAACAATAACAACAAATGTACTTTTAACGGTTGCATTTATTTTTAAAATTTTACAAATGTAAATGTGGCTGCAAAATTTACAAGATTAGTGAACACAGGCTAAAGTCCTAAGACTAAGATAACTCAGTTTAGGCAAAAAGTAGAGTTCATTCTATGTTGTATAGGAGGATTAAATGTCATCTCTAGTAGCAGATGCTCCTGTATTTTCAGTTACAATTTTGATATCTTACTTAAAAGTGTAAAAAAATTCTCCTTTTTATATGAATAACTTCTCCTCATTTGCTAAGTTTGTCTTTCTGTATTTTAAATGAAAGTAAAACTACATAATATGTATAAAACAAATATGAAATGCTAAAATTAGTAATTAAACATTTTTTTACCCAAAAGTTATAAAATGTTTTATAGTCACTCACTAATCTTTTTTCAATCATTTGTAGTTTTAAGACCTTATTTGGTGATTTTTTTTTTTATATCTCCCCTTTATTTCTTAAGTTTCCGGTTATTCCTATATTTCTCTATGTAATCAGTATTATTCCTTTTCTTTATAATAGCTTCAGCAACCATCAAAATAGTCATAAAATTGTACTTTAATTGGCCCTTAAACCTTCCCAGTTCAACACACATGACTTTTCTATTTTCAGTAACAATCAATATACTGTATTCCACTTTCCATATTATACCACTTAATTGACTGGAAACCCTTCACCAGCATTTGCAGAAAAGATAATCATATAGGTCACAACATTTTACAGAAAAAAAAAATGTGGTTATAAAGCATGTAATACTGCAATAGTATTTTGGATAGTTTATGCTTACAGATAAAGCTAAAGATGGAGATTCTCTTTATTTCTTTTGACTACATATTAGCTATATGTTTTAGTCAAAATATGGTCTATCACACTAGATAGCTGATTTAGCTCAATAAACATATGAATAGCATATTCTGAATAAACATTTTGAACATTTTTTGATTCTGGTTTTTTCATCTCTGCATTAAATGATTAAAATGTCCATTAAAATGCATGTATGATTCACTTAGATTCAAATATTCAGTTTCACAAGACCAAGAAGGGAAGCATGGCTGAAGAGATGGTCACATGAAAAAATTCAAGATGTTATTAATTGTCTGCAAACTCAGTATGACTTAATAGAATGAGATGAGAGTATATACTCAGGATACTCTAAGAAAATTTGTAACAATATTTAAATAATTGTTTACAGTAATAGCAATATTGTTTTAAGAACAATGTTGACTATTATAAATGCCCAAATTAACTACAAAGGACATATGAAGAAAGATTATCTGCAGCCAGAAAAACATCAATAAATTGAAATATGTTGAGAAAGATTTTACATATATATTATATTTATATTATATTCTTATATTTTGCTTACTTATATCTAATGGTAGCCACTACTAGGGTGGGGAAGGGATAGAAGAAAAAAAGGAAAAAAATATTGCATGATAACTTTATTATATATTTAAAAGGACAAGCAAATTGTACATAATAGATTTGCAGTTCTATGTGCAATCATCTTCCTTTCTACTCTATTATGTTGTAGTAATGCTTTTTTATTTCTTAAGATCAGAATCAGAATAAAAGATGAGAATAAAATAAATAAATAAAATGAGAATAAATTAATACATTAAAAATAAAATCAATAAAAAATAATAGGTAGTATCCAAGGTGAGGGGGAGCTATATGTTGCCCAAATAATTTCTAGAGTGATATGTTAAGGTCTTTATAAATCCTATATAGCAAATTTTAGAAAACCAGGCAAATCTAGCTTCTCATATGTATATTGACTGTGTGATCCAGGACAAGGCACTGCATTTAATCTGTCAATACCTCATAGAAATTTTTAAGGTGATAAGGTAGATAATGGTTGTTTTTTGCTTTCTAAAGGGGATTACTTAACTGGAACCAGTGAAATCAGGTGCAGTTAAAAAATTAACAGTAATACAAATAGATATTAGAAGAAATATAGATTTTAAGTGGGTGAGATAAGTTAAGAGACCAACACAGTTGCTTAGTGGTACAATGATTATATAGCATGAAGACAATGAGAATGGAAAGAGAGTAAAGGATAACAGAAACATTAAAAAGGAAGTACTTTCAGATCATAGGCAGGGCAAGGGAGAGGGGAAAGTCTATTATCCTTAAGTTTTTCAGTCACAAAAACTTGGATTTGGAAAACTAATAGCAATGGCAGAAATAGAGAAGTTAGGAAAGAAAGGAATTTTGTACTAAAATGATGAGTTTAATTTTCAGCATTGATTTTCAATAGATGGTTGTATAAGTGGCCAGAAGTCAGTGAGAAAGTCAGTACAAAGGTAGGGGTGGGAAATGAAAGACTTGATACATACTCTTGCTGGAAAAGTAGCTTAAATAAAAACCAAATGAATGAGAACTCAAAGAAAACACCAAAAAATATTATTTTTGATGAGTAAAAGGCCAAAGACTAAGCTCAGAATGGGATAGGGGTGGCAAGAATGCAGTGAAGCTTCTAAAAGAGACCAACCAAGAACTGTTAGTCAGGAAGACTAGTGTGGTTTAGTATTTTGGAAACTAAGAGAGTTACAATAAAAACATAAGTTGTCAATAATGCTAAAAACTGAAGATGAATCACAGTCTAAGACAGATTTCCAAACAATCTTGTTTCACAGTGCCCTTATTTTTTTGGTATTTTTTTTCTCACAATTCTCCTACACCAAAATAAATACCTAATGGTTCTGTTTACTAAATGATTGGTTCCAAATAATTTGATAAGTACTTATCTCACAGCAACTTTGCAGGTGTATGGAAAAATAATACATATTAGTTGCAATTTTTAAATGTCTTTTTTTAAAATAACCACAGTTACTAATGTGATATGTGTGTCTGTTAAGCATTGCAAAATTTCTCAAACTGTAGAGTCAGATTAGACACCAATATGCTTATTTTGCTATTACACATTGATTTATTATAATATTTGCTTTTTGCTATTACACATTGATTTATTATAATATTTGCTTTTTATCATAGCAACTTCTGGAAAACAAGCTTTCCCAAAATATCAAAAATGAAAAAATGAGAAATTACTGATAGTGTCAAAATTATGAAGAAATTAAAAAAAATATTTCAAACATTTGAGAATGTCATCAAAAGGTCACCTAAAGACAAGACTGCTAGTTCATGCATTGAGCTAGTAGTTCTAGTGGTGTCTTGAGTATTTCTGTGTTAACCTCAAAAATATAAACTATCGTGTTTTTTGTGTTTGTTAATCATGGAACTCTGAGTTACTGTGGCATACATATTGGGAACCATATTTCTAAGAGTTAGGTGTAACAGAACATGCTGATTGGTTGCCCTAGTATTTGGCAAAGTTTATGTTTTAGAAATGAAATATCAAGGCTGTAAATTTTTAAGGTATTTACTTTTCTAAAGGGAGAGAAGTTTATCAAATTTGGTAATACATTAAGAGTTGTTTGCAAATCTTAAAATTGTATTTGAATGTTAGCTATTATTTTCTATACTCAGATAGTCATCAAGTTCTATCAACAACACATCCTTGGCAATTTCTCTCTTATCATCACTTTCTTTACAATTTCACTACTGTCATTCTCATTCCATCTTCTTTATTTTTGAGTTTCCTCATCTTTGAAATAAACACGCTAGACACAATGACCTTAGAGACCCCTTGTAGCTCTACATTGCTAATCCTAAAATCCTAGTTGGGAATACAATACTGCCTTCCTAAGTGATTTTTGCAGTTCTAAAAATTCTTTATTTTTCAATATTTCTTACAAATCCATTTTTTTACAACTTTAATTAAGTGTCTAATGACTAGGTTGTAATTGGATAGAGAGAAGCAACTGTCCTGTGATTTTCTTTGATTGCACATCATAGAACACTGTAGTCTATTAAAAACTGAGTTTGAGAATTATCTAAACCCAATAAAGAGGCACATGATGACAATTATAAGGCTGTCATGCATTACAAATAAAGAAACCTGCACTAAAAGTAATAAAGGATATTATCAGAGAAGCATATGCACCTCACCAAAAATATGCCCCAAATGAGGTCTAACAAATAGCAAAGCCTCTCTCTCTCTTTCTTTTTCTGTCTTTCCTCACAACAAAGGAATAAGAAATATTCCATATTTAGAGTTATGTTGAATCTTAAATATCCATTTCAGATGTGTCAAACTTATGGCAAGTGAGTGTGGAGGGAATCAGATTGAAATGCAATTGGTTACTGCTTAGCAAAATAAATGAAAAGTACAACATAAAAAAGAACTATGTGTGAATCAGATGGAGTCATTGCATTGGCATTTTTGCTTCTTCTTTTCTTTTTGATTAAAATGGAAAATTCAATTTGAAGAAGGTAATGTGAGAAAGGAATACTTTCCCCAAGAAATGATTGCAGTAGGAACACAAATGACACCAATAAAACAGTTTTAAAAATAATGGGCTATTCAAGTAGTGAGAATAAGGAATAACCAATGTATACCCTTTATGTAACCACATATATGTGTCAACAACCCCATGATGTTAAAGTGTGAGGAAATCATCCATTCCCCAGCATATTGTATGGATTCCCTATTTATGGATAGATATGAATGAGAGTGACAGAGAATGGGCATACATGGATAGGTTTCAATTTGCATCATTGGAAAGAGTACCCATGCCCTGCTTCATAAATTAGAATCTACTACAGTATTGAAATAAGTAACTGAGATTCTTTAAATGTGAAGAGATCATAGAGAAGTAAATCATGTTTTTGTTGGAATCACTCCTTAGTTCTTTAGTGAAAACATATTTGAAACTTTAGCTCATTTTTTAAGAAAGACTGATACCCGCATCACTAAAACTACATTTTCCTCATTTGTGCCTCACAATAATCATTTGTTGTTTGGCCTGAGATGCTGAATTTGTTTGATGATGAAAATTGAGATACTGAGAGCTTATATAACTGAACATGTGAATAGCTGGGAAGACTTAGAAGTAATATTTGAATTCAGGTCTTTCTCATTCTAGGCATGAACTTGAGGTCCTTTATCATCCGTATTGCTCTCCTATGAAAACCCTTCTACTTGTATCTTTCATGTCCATGACTTTCATAGGCTGACTACCCCCCCCCCCCAATATCATTCTCACCTCTTCTTTAAATCCTTGATTTCCTTCTAGGATCAGTTCAGGTACCACTTCTTACATGGTACCTGCCTTGGTTTGACTTGCTCCACCCCCAATTCCTGGTCCTCTTTCCATTCTGAAAATGTATCATATATAATTATTTGAGTACAAAAGTACTACTTCTTTTTATTTTTGTTCTCCTAGGGCCTAGAACAGTGACATGAATGTAACAAGAATTCTTAATAAATGACTGGAAATGAATTGGCTGCTATTCTTAATGAAAGTTTGTTATGAAAAAATAAAAAATATAACCTGGAAATGTTTAAATGCTTCCATACTTCTTTATACAAAAACAAGGAAACAAAACAAAACAAGAGGGAGGAGTTGGGTCACCCAAATTAAAAGAAAAAGTACTATAAGGACTACGAATATAAAGGTATCATAAGAAAATATGTGCCACAAAGGTACTTCCTCATGGTAGGAGGCATGGTTGAGTATGAAAGGAACTATTTTTTCACAATCCTGGGATTCCTCAGTGAGATTTTTTTGAACTAAAGAAAAGATTTGTTACAGCTAATAGTGATGAGATGCAGCTTTGGGAACATGAAAGATGGAACTAGGAACATAGCTATTACACAAGATAGAGTAACTGCAAAGCAGAAATTTGGCCTTTTACTGAGGTCTCTCATGCTGAAGCAGGATTTCATATAATGGTGCTGCATAAATTGAAGAATTTTGGAATAAGTTGCTTTTAGGTAACAGGATTCTGTATTAGGATTTTTATTTCTGTATCTGTTCTCTAGCTAACCAAGAATCAGAGGTTAGCCAATTTTTGTCTGTTTTTGCTTTGTAATAATTTATTCTGTATTTAAGCGAGTTTTGGTAGCTGTGGTGGTTTACAAATTGAGTGTGTCATGGAGAGAGGCAGAAATAAAACAAACCCATATGTTTCTAAGTTTTACTTCTGGTTTGGTAAATACATCAGCCTTAACCAGGTATTTAGAGAGGAATTCCTTAAGACTTAATCTACTCTTCTGGCCAAGAGTAAAACAATCTAAGTGCCCAACTTGATAAAGAGGTTAAGTTAATATTCTCTTCCAGTTGAGTAATAAAATTCACTTTTGTAACCAGGCCACTGCTACTAAATTTATACTAATTTTAAGCTTTTCATATGGATTCTCTGATTCATAGTTAGCAGCAATTTCCTTTATCATTTCACTCTTCTACATAACACAAGAGTAGCCTACAAAGCAAATGTACTCAGATATTTATATGATACAATTTCAGAATGAAACAAGGACCAAGAAGTGGGGTGGAGGGGGATGAAGTCAAACCAAGGAAGGAACCATGTAAGAAACCGTAACTTAACAGTTCCTAGAAGGAAATGAAGAGTTCAAAGAAGAGGTGAGAATGGTGTGTATGTGGGGGGGGGGGGGGGGGTCAGCCTATGAAAGTCATGGACATGGAAGATACAAGCAGAAGGGTTTTCATAGAAAAACAAAAAGGATGATAAAGGACTTTAAGTTCTTGCCTAGAATGAGAAAGACATGAATTCAAATATTACCTCTAAGTCTTCCTAGTACATAGTACATAGCTATTACTATGCATGCTCTTGTACATATGTGTATTGCATGCAAATATATGTATACATATATGTGACAAGTATATGAATAGAGCAAGGATCTGCAATATATGACACACATATGGTCCAAATACCTGACACAGAATTTTGTTAAATGCATATTAATACATGTCAAATAAATATGGTATACATAATTTATGTTTCTTATATATACAATATATGTGCTTTTGTGTATCGTGTACGTATTTATATAAAATACATATGTGTTTATACCCATATATACATATCTACTTAGACAGAGACATGCACTCACATTCAGGATATCTCAAAAGTGTTAGCACAGTTTATGTAAGATATGGCAAGATATTTTTTGCAATTTTTGAATTGGAGATAGAACTGTTGAGGATACAAAAAGAGTGTTTTAAAATCTCTGCTGAGGAAAACATTGTTACATTATGTACAATATGGAAGTAAAATTGGATTTCCTACTATTTAGATTTCTGCCAATAGTTAAATATTTAGTGAATTTAATTTATGTATGGTAGAGAAAAGAAAGACTACTACTACTACGAGAATCTGGAAAATTTATTTTGAATGTTGGACACTCTTGATTGTCAGCGAGAAGAACGTGGACTTTAAAATTTATACAGAAATAATTTTGTCCATTGAACATTTGTTATGACAAATTTTTAAACATTGGCCATATTACAATCAAAGACCCAGATAACGGTTTTCATAGATTATCTTCTGTTTTTTCTGTGGAGATCAATTTCATAAGGAAAATAATTTTGTAGTGTTTATGTACCATTTTATTTCCCTACATTAGTGACTGACTTAATCCTTCAGTGAAAAGATGCATATTGAAGGCCTAACCAACCACAGGATAAATTTAATAAATTTTTGATACCTCAGTATTGTAACAAAGTTGCAAACTATGAAGATCTAGAACAAAATCAAGGATAATAGAATCATTCTAACATAAAATCATAATTACATTTATGTGGTATAATATTTATGACAAATATCTTGGCATTTTGAGTGTTGAAAACAATATAAGCTCATTTTCATTTGATTTTCTCATGTACCTTAAGTTTATTGAAAAAAAATGAGAAAAGGGAATGGATTTTTGACCCTCTCCTATATCTTAAAATTAAAGTACCAAGAATGAATAATAGCTATGATTTATATGACCTCTAATATAAGTAAAGCCATCTGCATGTACTATGTCAAATTTACAACTTGTCAGATAAGAGACATTCTGATCCCATTTTATAAAAGAGAAAGTTGAGGTTGAGAGAGATTAAATGACTTATCCAGGGTCACAGATCTAGGAAGTGTCTGAGAAAATATTTGGATTCAGGTCAGATGTTTGGAACCAAATGAATGATTTCTTTGGTTCGCAGGCGGAAAAACGAGATCCTGGTAGTAAGTGAACAGAGGAGCAAAGTAATAGCACTGAACTGGGCTGGTGGATAAGTTGAGAGGTACGAGTTCTGGTGGGAGAGGTGAATGCAGAACACAGAACTGGAAGGTAACAGAGAGCAAAGTTGACCCAGAAAAAGATGAATTCTAGGCAGATAGAAGGGAGTTAAATAAACATTCTCAGAAAGAGTAGACCAGTCATAGTGCCTGAGAAGAGCTCTGGGGGAAGGAAGCAACAGAGGCAACAGAAGGTGCCTAAACATCTGACCTGCAGAATCAATTTAGTGCTAAGACCAGGACAAGAAAGAACCTTAATATTCAGGTGTAAGTCAATAGAATTTCTTTAAGTCTATGGAATTATCTCAAACATCCTTTTGCACAAACACACACACACCCCTACATAAATATGTGAATTATGATAAAAAGGTGCTCCCCATACATAACATGTACAGGAACCACACAAAAGTGAATAAAGATAAGCAGGGTGTCCCCTACCTATATCACCTTCAACAAAGTAACAACAATGACAAAAACAACATAAGCCCTCTTTTTATAAATGAATGAATTATGCCATCAGAAGATATGAGTCCCCATACTAAACTAAGAAAAAAAAAGGCATAGACAGAATGATGTCATAGGACTTTTGTCTCAATTTCTTTGTGTTCTCTGAAATAGGATTTTGTCTTACCTGGGAAACATTTAAAATGCTTATTATTCTTGGATTTGAAGCATGGTAGCTGGTACATCTAATGAAAGTCTTGGATTTCCATAGTGTATCTTATCTGCTAAATTATTTTATGATTTTTTTTTCTTGTTCACTTACTGAGGGGACAGCTGGCATTGTATGCCTCATGCTGGGGATAAAAACATATATGGTGTATTGTCATAGTGCCTATTTTTCTGTTTAAGAAATAAATATAAAATTTTGTTCTTTGAAAATTCAACAAGTCATATAAAGTTTTAAGGATAGTGCATTGTTCAATACTTTTTCTGCTAAAAAGGGAATGTGAAAATTGTAATGTTTTACCACCACCACCACCACCACCACCATCACCACCACTGCTACTACTACTACTACTACTATTACCATTACTACTACTTCTCCTACTGCCATTACCACCACCACTACTACTACTAGTACTAGTAATACTACTACTACTACTACTACTACTACTACTACTACTACTACTACTACTACTGTCACTGCTACTAGTACTACCACTACAATTTTGTCTGCAAATCCATTAGGGATGATCTAACAATGCAGGCTATTCAAAAAACATTTAAAGTCCTGCATTCATTTTTGAAAATGTTATATAGAACTTCGATTTACTAAAGTAAGAAATAAGATTTTTGCCTTGACAAAGTTACTACGCTGGGCTGTTTTCATAGGCAAACTGCTTACAGATGTGTGTGTGTATGTGTATGTGTGTGTGGTTTAATAAAAATGGACCTAAGCAATATATCTTTTAGGGAGTCGTATTGTATTTAATAATAAATTGCATTTAATTCATATATTAATGTAAACATTAAATTACTAATACCTTTGTCCTCAACTGCACATTTTAGCAAGAAGGGAAGCACCAAAAACATGCCTTAGTGAATATGAGAGCCCTTTCTATCTTAATAAATGGAAGGGTGTCTGTCTATTTAATTCTATTTATATCCCAAATAAAATGCTGCTTTTTGCCTCATGATTTGATGTTCAAATAAGAGAATTACCAATTTCCAATACTAGCACCCAAAACTATGATTATTAAGCCAGTTAGTCTCCGATGGCATTTATAATTGTAAAGCAAACCATCAAATCGCCCAGAGAGACACTTTAGAGCTAGTATTTTTAAAGTATATGGTTGCCTACATAGCTGTGTGTTTCAGGGAAAAGAGAATTTAATTTAATGCTACAAGTTATCTTTGAGAAGTATTTGCTGCACTGGTAGTTTGAACCTGTAGACCATGCTAAAATAAGGAAGATTTTTGAATGTAGTAATGCACTAACATGAGAGAATAATCTCTGGGTACAAATAGAGTGCATTTAGCATACTTTTAAATTTATATGTTCATTGCTAATTGTAGCAGAGCTAATCCTGAATATATAAAGATTGAGGAACAGAATCTTTATTGTTTCATTTTGAAATGTGTTCTTGGAGCCTTTCTGGATGGATTACTTTGAATAATTTCCAGAGCAGTTCTTATCCATTCTATTTCAAGGTCATCTCAAGATTCCATGGTGACAGCATTTCCATGTCTTGGCACTTTTATCTGTATTTATAGATTATTTTCTTTCCCTATTACCATACACGTCTAAAATCAGCAACATTTTTGCAGAAAATTCCAAAACCACAGCATTCTTTGAAGAAAAATATCACCAAGGAATTTCGGATTTCTTTTTGATGTTATTGGTTGATCATAATATAATATATTAGCCAATGAAACACTGCAACATTGAATTTTATCTATCAAAACCATACAATATACTTGCTTTTCAGGTATTAAAAGGATTGAAAAGCAAAATTTATTCTGAACAGTATTTCCATTTTACAAACTATTAAGTAGGTTTTCTATTATTGCCATTGGGCTTGGGTTGTTTTTTGTTTGTTTTTCCCTTTTCTGTTGGACGAAATTGGTGAGAAGCATATGAGTTAATAAGTCAATTCATAAGTATTTATTAATGACCTTCTATGTGCCAAGTTTTGTGAGAGGTACTAGGGTTAAAAGTAGACAGAAACAATTCCTCCTCACAAGAAGTTTATATTCTAATGGAGGAAAGAACCTAGCTATTTTGTACATTGGACAAATATCTACTGAATTAATAGAAAGCTAATAAATACAAATATATACAAAATAAATTATTTCAAGGTAGTTCGAGAGAGAGGGCAGTAGGAGTTAGGAAAAGAAGGAATCCTGCATTTAATAATATACTATCTCTGTGTTCAGTTCTTTACAGATACCTCCTGTGATATGATAACCATTTGAGGTAGGTGCTATTGTGATCCCCTTTTTGCAGTTGAGGTAACTAAAGCAAACAGATAGTAAGTCACTCATTTAGCATCACACACCAGTGAGTATCTAAGGTTGGATTTAAATGCAGGTCTTTCTGATTCTAGGCTCAGATCTCCATAAACTGGGTCGTCTAGTGCCTTCAGGCAGATTACATTTGAGCTGTGTCTTTAAAAACGGAGGGATGCCCAAAAGTAAAGGTAAGAAGGCTTTGTGTTCCATTTTAAGGTAGCATGGAGAAGGGACATGGGGTGTCATATGAGGAAGTAAAAGATGCAACTGGTTTGCAAAATTTGAGAGAGGAAGTAATTCTAAATGAGAATGGGAAGATAGATTTGGGTGAAGTTACATAGATTTTAGAAACTTAAACAGAGTTTATATTTTGAGAGGCAATAGGAAGCCATTGAACCTATTGTGTGTGAGGCGTTATTGTAAGCACTAAGGTTACTAATACAAGGAACGAAACAATCTCTAATTTCAAGAAGCATCCACTTCTAATGAACATATGTGCCTTCTCAGCAACATGTAATCTTAGAAACTGAATGAGGCATTGTGACATTAAGTGAATTGCTTGGGGTTGGAAAGGTTATATTTTTTTATTTTTTTATTTTTTTTTTTTAATGTATAACAATCACTGCCATACAATTATGATTTTATTACCCCCACCTACCCCCCACTCCCCCCTTCCCTCCCCACGACTGCATACAATTCTGTATAGATTCTACATATACTTTCCTATTGAGTATATTTTCACTATAGTCATGCTATGTAGTCAGACTAAGATAAATGAAAGAAATCGTATAACAAATCAGAACATGATACACAAACACATACACATACACAAACATGATCTGTTACATTATGTGAGTGACTTCCATATTTCTCTCTCTGAGTGTGGAAGGCATTTTGCCTTGAGAACAACCATTGGGATTTTTTTTTTTTTTTGTAAGAAGTTCTTGTGTTATTACAAAAATCTAAGTCTACCAGAAAAAACTCTCACACACTGTGGTCGTTGCTGTGCATAAAGTTCTCCTGGTTCTGCTCCTTTCACTCAGCATCAGGCCATATAAGTCCTTCCAGGCCTCTCTGAAGTCTTCTTGTTCATCATTTCTTATGGCACAATAGTACTCCATTACATTCATATACCATAATTTATTCAGCCATTCCCCAATTGATGGACATCCCCTTGACTTCCAGTTTTTGGCAACTACATAGAGTGCTGCTATAAATATTTTTGTACATGTGGGACCCTTTCCCATTTTTATGATCTCTTGGGGATATAGTCCTAGTAGGGATATTGCTGGGTCAAAGGGTATGCACATTTTTGTAGCCCTTTGGGCATACTTCCAAATTGCTCTCCAGAATGGTTGGATGCGCTCGCAGCTCCACCAACAATGAAATAGTGTTCCAACTCTCCCACATCCTTTCCAGCATTTATCATTTGCTTGTTCTGTCATGTTTGCCAATCTTATAGGTGTGATGTGGTACCTCAGAGTTGTTTTGATTTGCATCTCTCTAACCAATAGTGATTTAGAGCATTTTTTCATATGATTATAGATAGCTTTAATTTCTTCTTCTGAAAATTGCCTGTTCATATCCTTTGACCATTTATCAATTGGGGAATGACTTGTATGATTATACATTTGAGTCAGTTCTCTATATATTCTAGAAATGAGGCCTTTATCCCCGAGCTTAGTGTAAAAATTCTTTCCCAATTTACTACATCCCTCCGGATTTTGGTTGCATTGGGTTTGGTTGTGCAAAAACTTCTCAGTTTAATGTAATCAAAGTTATCCATTTTGCATTTCATAATGCTTTCTATCTCTCCTTTAGTAAAGAATTCTTCCCTTCTCCATAGATCTGATAAATACACTATTCCTTGCTTCTCCAGTTTATTCATGGTATCAATCTTTATACCTAAATCATGTACCCATTTGGACTTTATTCTTGTGTACGGTGTCAGGTATGGGTCTATGCCTAATTTCCGCCACACTGTTATCCAGTTTTCCCAGCAATTTTTGTCAAACAATGAGTTCTTATCCCAGAAGCTGGGGTCCTTGGGTTTATCAAACAGAAGGTTGCTATATTGCTTGCCTACTGCATCTTGAGTGCCAAGTCTATTCCACTTGTCTACCTCTCTGTTTCTTAGCCAATACCAAGTGGTTTTGATAATTGCTGCTTTATAATAGACTTTGAGGTCTGGTAGCGCTAGGCCACCTTCCCAAGCATTTCTTTTCATTAGTCCCTTTGATATGCTGGACCTTTTGTTTTTCCAAATGAATTTTGATATTATTTTATCCAGCTCTAGAAAGTAATTGTCTGATAGTTTAATTGGTATGGCACTAAATGAGTATATTAATTTGGGTAGGATTGTCATTTTTATTGTATTAGCACGGTCTATCCATGAGCAACTAATGTTTTTCCACTTACTTAAATCTGACTTTATTTGTGCAAAAAGTGTCTTGTAATTGTGTTCATATAATCCCTGGGTTTGTTTTGGCAGGTAGACTGCTAAGTATTTTATACTGTCTACCCTAGCTTTAAATGGGATTTCTCTTTCTATCTCTTGCTGTTGGAATTTGTTGCTGATATATAGGAACGCAGAAGATTTGTGTGGGTTTATTTTGTAACCTGCAACTTTGCCAAAGTTGTTTATTAATTCAAGTAATTTTTTACTTGAATCTCTGGGATTCTCTAGGTAAATCATCATATCATCTGCAAAGAGTGATAACTTAGTTTCTTCTTTGGCTATTCTTATTCCTTGAATATATTTATCTTGTCTAATTGCTACAGCTAACATTTCTAGTACCATATTGAATAATAGTGGTGATAATGGACAACCTTGTTTCACCCCTGATCTTACTGGGAATGCATCTAGCTTATCCCCATTGCATATAATGCTTGCTGAAGGTTTTGGATAGATACTGCTTATTATTTTATGGAAAGTTCCCTTTATTCCTACATTCTCCAATGTTTTTAGTAGGAATGGATGTTGTATTTTGTCAAAAGCTTTTTCTGCATCTATTGAGATAATCATGTGGTTTTTGTTAGCTTTGTTGTTGATGTGATCGATAATGCTAATAGTTTTCCTAATATTGAACCAGCCCTGTAGTCCTGGTATGAATCCTACCTGATCATAATGTATTAATCTCGTGATAAGATGCTGTATTCGTTTTGCTAAAATCTTATTTAAAATTTTTGCATCTATATTCATTAGGGAAATTGGTCTATAATTTTCTTTCTCTGTTTTGTCTCTTCCTGGTTTGGGTATCAAAACCATATTTGTATCATAGAAAGAATTTGGGAGGACTCCTTCTTCCCCTATTTTCAAAAATAGTGTATGTAGTATTGGAATTAACTGTTCTTTAAATGTTTGGTAGAATTCACTTGTGAATCCATCTGGCCCTGGAGATTTTTTCCTAGGGAGTTCATTGATGGCTTGATCAATTTCTTTTTCTGAGATGGGGTTGTTTAAGTATTCAACTTCCTCTTCTGTTAATCTGGGCAATTTGTATTTTTTAAAATATTCATCCATCTCATTTAGATTATCGAATTTGTGGGCATAAAGTTGGGCAAAGTAGTTTCTAATTATTGTTTTAATTTCCTCCTCATTGGAGGTGAGTTCACCCCTTTCATTTTTAATATTAGTAATTTGGTTTTCTTCTTTCTTTTTTTTAATCAGATTGACCAAAGGTTTATCAATTTTATTAGTTTTTTCATAAAACCAACTATTGGTTTTATTTATTAATTCAATAGTTTTCTTAATTTCAGTTTTATTAATCTCTCCTTTGGTTTTCATTATTTCTGATTTGGTATTTACTTGGGGATTTTCAATTTGTTCTTTTTCTAGCTTTTTCAACTGCAAGGCCAAGTCATTGATCTCCTCTTTCTCTATTTTATTTATGTAAGCATTCAAAGATATAAAACTTCCCCTAATAACTGCTTTTGCAGTATCCCATAAGTTTTGGTATGTTGTCTCACTATTGTCATTCTCTTGAATGAAATTGTTGATTTTTTCTAAGATTTCTTCTTTAACCCAACCCTTCTTTAGAATTAGATTATTTAGTTTCCAATTGATTTTTGGTTTCTCTTTCCATGGCCTTTTATTACATGTAATTTTTACGTTTTTTCACTTTTCGTCTGCTTTTTCCGATTCATGATGTTGGCTGAGTGTTGTAGCTTTTGGTTCTTTCAGTCAGAAGATACAGATCTTTTAAGTTGGGCTGCTGTGTGTCTAGGCTGAAAGCAGGCTTTTTTTTGTTGTTGTTGTTGTTGTTTCCCAGATCAACCCTGGGGTTAGCTTGTTAGATGTGTGGGAGGGGTGGTCTGGTCTCAGGAGATCTCCTCAGCTGACTTGAGGCAAAGGCAAGGTCAGGGGATGGTGATCCCAGCTTCCCTATTGTCTTCCCTTTTCCCCTGGAGGGCTGGGGTACGGTAAGCCTAGAAGTTAATGTATGTTCCCGCCCCTCCTGGGGCTTGTCTCCCGCCTCTGAGGCTTGCCTGGGTCTCAGTGCGAATTTTCTCTGCCCTGGGTCATCTGTCCCTCCAGATCGCCTCCGCCACAGTAGGAAAAATCCCCCCTTGCCACTTTTCCAGCCTCTGGTGTTGTGAGACCACCCGCCCCCTTCTACTGTTCCCGCTGATCCAGGATTAATCTGGGGAGGAATTTTATGGTTCCTTCACGGTCATCAGCGGGGAGGAGAGAGCACTTACTGATCACTCCGCCATCCCAACTCCTGGAAGTTCAAGTAGCTGACCCACCAAAGTCCAGTCTTCAGGCTGAATGTTTTAAGGGCTGCTGCGCTGCTATCTAGCACTCAGCGGCTCTCATCGGCTCGGCCTGGCTTATCTCCTGCTCCTCTGGTCTTGCCCGCCACTCTGGGGCCCCTCAGGTCCCCTCCACCTTGTCGCACCGACCACGCTGCGCTGTGCGCCGGGGTCTTACCCCCGCGGAACAGATCCCTCTCGTGGACCCTCCAGTCCAACCTGGGCTCTGAATCCGTCAAAGTCCGTCACCCACTGGATTCTATACCTCCTAAGTCTGGTCAGACTCTCCCCCCAGAGATATCCAGAGGAGTTTTTCCAGGAGCTTGGGTGAGTCGTTGCTTTCACTTCGCCATCTTGGCTCCGCCCCCAGAAAGCTTATATTTGTCAGAAGCAGGTCTTGAGCCCATTTCTTCCGTATTTGAAATTCAGATCCCTGTTTTCTTGCTGCCTGGTTGCAGATTTGGAGTTTTCAAATAGGCATTCAAGGATTTAAGTGATTGAAGGCTATAGAGCAAAAGTAATTTCAGAACAAAATGTAGAAATTTCTAAAAATCATGTTTGTGTTTCAAAAGATCTCTCAAAGTATGCTGGATTTTTATTTTGTTTTGATTTTTCCTCTTCCACATTTGGAAAATGTTGATTACCTCAGTTTAAGATGTCAAACTCACAGGTAGGTTAGTCTAAATACAGACCCTTGACAAAATCAATTTCAAAAAAAAAATATGACAAACATACGATTTTGTCAATTTGTATATTTTGTTCTTAAATTAGGCTTACTCTGTAACTTTGCATCATTTAGACCCTTGAACCAAGATTTGAAAGGTATCAAGGAGCAATGAATAGAAATAGGGTCTTGGAGAGAGGAAGACATGGTTATTTCCCCTCGGTTCCACGCTAGTTTTCTACATGTAGATAAATACAATAAACAAATCACTGAAACCCATTAAAAATTTGAATTACAAAGCTTTGAGTATTTTGTGTCATGTTATGAATACTGATCAATTAATCTTCCTTAAAAAAGTCCTTTTCAGAGTTGGAGAATTTTATTTGTAGAAAAGTACAGGGACATAAGTTTTGGATGATTTCAGAAGGAAGTACTTTGGGAAAGATGCAACAGTTCTGAGAGAACCTAAGACAAAGTAACCTTTAGAGCAGACCTGCACAACTTGAGACCTTCAGACCAAAGGAATTTCTGGTGGCCCATGAAAGATGTAGAGGAAAAAATCTTTATATGTAGAGAAAATCCTATGGTGTGCAACAAATATTCCAAAAGTCACAGATTGTACAGACCTGCCTTAGACAAAATTGCACAATGAAAACAAAGAGGGCTGAGGGATCGTATTTCACAGCAGCTCAATTAAATATAAATTTTTTGTGACATTGACATTTATGAATGAGGGATCCTGATAACTATAATTTTTTTGGTCACTATGAAATAAGTTTACATTGCTATTATTTTGTGGAAAAGCAGTAATTTCAATAGAACAGCTAGTATGAAAGTGACTCCACTCTGGGTAGATTCTTACTTGTGACGTAGAAGGATATCAAGATCTCAAGTTCAGAGTTGTCAATTGCCCAAGGCACATGGATTTCCCTATCCAAGTGACTCCCTGTTGAATTTCTTTAGGTTTGTACCTCTCTTTTCTGTAGACTACATGTGCCTTTATGGGAGAGAGTGACCTAGTTTTATACCTGTATTGCTTTATTATGATGATACTTTTTGCCTTCTCATTAGTAAATAGTTCATCATTAAGAACTGATAGTGTTATTTGACTGATTTGTTGAAATGAGGAGCTCAGCAATAGCACTTTATTTGTTGTATTGGTTGCTTCAATAGCTTCAGCTTTGAGCCATTGTGTCATTTCTAGTTAATGCAGTAAATGCAAACACCCCTATGGGGGCTTATGGCCTATAGTATGGAGTGAATTAGAACCCAGAAAGGGCTTTGAAGCTGAGGGCATTTTGGAGACAGAGAGTGGTGTGAAAGTTATATGTGTGTGGAGTAGGCATAAAGCTTTCCTTCCCCTGATATCACTAGAATCAATAAAGTGAGTTGTCATTGTGTTACCACTCCCTCTGGGGAACACCTTGATCCAGTAATATAGATTGGAGTGAGCACAAAAAGTCCCTGCAAAAATATCCCACTGAACAATTACAATTATAAGGAAACACTTAAAAAAATTAGCAGGGAATCTAGGGGTGGGGACAGGTACCTTGCTATGCCCACACAGCAATCTTCAGAAAACAGAACAATCTTAATCTGTATATTCTTACCAGATGCCCCATGTTTAGAATGCAATATTTTATTATCATTCTCTCTCAGAAACCTTGTCTTGATTTGAACTTCACCCAAATTATCACATCATTTTTGAAGTCTTCCATTCCCCCACATGTTAATGCACATCAGTTTTCTTTGAACTGTATGATTATGTGGATGTGATCTTTTCCCCAGTACGATATATACTTTTCAACAGCTTTTGTTTTATTACTCCTTTTAATTTTAAAGTGTTTGTTAGTAATATTTAGGAGATTTTATTTTAGATTAAATGAGATTTGAGGTTAGAAAGTTTTTTAAACAACTGCATATTTAAAAGAATTCTAAGACAACATATTTTTATCATCACTATGATGATTGATTAAAAATAACTTTAAAACATTACAATATCCAGGGCAAAGCCTAAAATTAAATATTTCATAGGCATTAGTAGAATAATATCAATAATTTTTCCTCTCTATGAAAAGAGCTATTATTGGTGTGAAGAGTGGGGGTGTGACAATAAAAGTCAAATGATGACTCAGAGAACATGCTGTACTTTGGCTGGCATCATACCCAGAATAACTCAATAAAGTAGAACGCCAAAAGACTTGCTTAAAAAAAGAGCAGATAGAATATACGTCTAAGAAACATCTCCACAAGCATTCTAACTTCTGTGGATATTAGAAAGATGTGCTGATTCTTATGAGATGAAATTTAATAGGAATAATTATAAAGCTTTACAGACAGGCTCAAAAAGGAACATGACTACTAGAAGAGGCATATCAAACAAATGAATGTGCAAAAGATCTGAGAGTTTCAGTGTACAGCAAGATCAATGTAAATCAATGGTATGATGTAGAAAGTAAAAAGTATATTATGATAATTCCCTATGAGTGGTATACTTTATAGGAATAAATATCTGGTATTCCATTTATATTCTATTCAGACCACATCTAGGTTATAATGTTTGTAGTTAAGGAAAATGTTTAAAAACGATAAAATATCTGAAGATCAATGGAGTTGAGAATAGACAGAGTAGAGTATATAGAATATATTAGAACATGCACACATATATGAAAGAGAGAGAGAGAGAGAGAGAGAGAGAGAGAGAGAGAGAGAGAGAGAATATAGAAGAGACATCACATGAAGAATAGATTCAGAATTTAGTAGAAGGGAGAATGAAGATGTTGCCAGAGAACATCAGTAGCTCTGATCTATTATCACGAATTGTCTCAACCACATGCATGACTGACTCTGTGTATACATATATTGCAACATATGCTTGTTGCTGGTAATTTGCATTATCTGCATGTGTGTTCCTGGTCATGCATGTGTGTCCTCCTCCACTGATGATATAACTTGTAAGATCATGAAATCTAGAATGTAGAGAGGGGACTCTTTTCTTATCATTTAATTTGTTTTTTTGATTGTTTCAATAGCTTTTGCTTTGAGCCAATGTGTCACTTCTAGTAAAAGCAGTAAAAGCAAACACCTCGGTGGGGGCTTATGGCCTATAGTTTCGCATGAATGAGAAATCAGAAAGGGCTCTGAAACTCGGGGCACTTTGGAGGCAGAGAGTGGTGTGATAAGATGCTTAGAATACTGTAAATTTTAAAGAACTGGAAATATCCTAAATTCACAATAGATGCTGAATGACTGACAAAACCATAGCATATCAACATAATGGAATTCTGCAGTTCCACTAAAATGCTTTATATAATACATATGTGGAATGTAAAGAAATCCAGAAAGTCTTGCAGGAATTCTAAGGAAGTTCCAGAAACCAAACAAAGAAGAACAATGTACACACTGACAAGAACAATGCAATGAAAAGAAAAAAAAAAACTTATGGAAGAGGAAATATTCAGTGCTATTTCCTGCACATCACCCATACATATGATAGGAAAGAAACAAAAACATCCTCTGAGGTTTATAGGAAAATCATTCTGTATCATGAGGATATAATAATATATGTAGACTGCTTTGTAATCATAAAACACTGTATCATGGTTATCAAAACTGTTATTACTATTAGGTGATACAAGAAGCTATTTTGTCACATACCTATTGATATATCACTTTTTTATATAAAATTATATTCTGACTCTACAAATCAGCCATTCACCTAAAATTAAATTTAGTATTATTTCCATAATTCCAAAATTTCTTATCGGCTCACCTTCTTTTGCTTTGGTAGTTCAGCCATCAAGATTCCCTGGCCTGAGCTGTTCCCCACTCCAACTGTTTGATGCTTTGAATGATAATAAACTCATTTTGTCTGATTTCCTGAGTTTGCCTTTAATTGACCAGGGTAAAGACCAAACCAGGATTTTCTTTCAATGATTTTGGCAACCATGAAAGGAAGCTCCACTCAAATGTCTATCATTAGGTGAACTAACCATCTGACACCACAGATGGCACTTACACATTTATCTGATCATGGGTCAGAGTGGACTCTCTTTGTAGTTAGACAGCCATGAAATGGTCAGAGAATTACACTCCACAAACTCCTCAAGAATAGAGTTAAATAGTCCCAAACAAAGAATTTATTGTTTTGTGTTTGTTCATAAAGAAAAGGAGAGGCATGTGAAGAGACAGGAATGGGCAATGTTCTTGCCTGGCATGAGAGTGTTGCCAAAAAGCAAAGGGATGCTACTATTGATATTCGATTCAGAAGGAGCAAGTCTTCTGCTGATTCCCACTTAGGCGATTTATTAAAGTTTAAGACAAGAAAGACCTGCTAGTTTACGTCCAGAATACAAACACTAGAACTCAGTTTGATAATTGTGGAAACAAACTTGGCCAGATAAATATTGGACCTTTAATCACTGCCAGCTGTGCATGTTAAAAACTAGACTTGAAAAACTACAGTGAGAAACAGATAAGAAGATAGAGTGGCACTCTTAAGAAACCTCTTTCATGGGGAATTATCAGAGAAGACAGAAATAAAGCTTTGGTGGGCCTTAGGAAAGGGGTGATGCAGGCAGTGAGGTGGGCTTCCTGGGGCTTATGGTTCAAAAGTTTCCCTCTGAACACAACGTCTTTTTACCTTAGAGAACTTTGGAGAGGAACACACTGTAACCAATTAAAAAAAAAAAAAACTGTTGTGAGGCAGCACAGAAAGGTAACTTAGAAGGGTGGATTCTCAAAGGAAGTCTCCCCACATGGGTAATATTAAGCAGGCACGCTCACTGATGCTTGATTAAACTTTCAGTATTAAGGAGGAAGAAAAGGTGATATTCTTTCTTTCTCTACCTTCACAACTCTGTTTAAGTTGGAGATTATGGAGAGACAGAAAAGACAATAAAGAATTTTTTTCTTGATCTGCAGAAATCTATGGCATTACAAACATTAAAACTGTAATTAAAATGTAATATCTTCACTATGTTTCCAAATTATGGCAACTAGTAAAACACTTTAGTGGATTTTAGAGCTTTGCCATTAGAGTGAAGATTAAGCACAGACAGCACACACCTTTCCTCCTTTCCAGAGGGCAATAGATGTACAGACTGTTCTCACTTCACATAAGTGAACCAATCAGTAGAGCTCTACGTAAGTCATTTTCATATACTATGAATGGAGGGAAGGGAGTTAAGAAGACAGACAAGGCAGCCACATCCCTGAGATGGGAAGGATCGATTCACGAACACAGAGGGGCTGGGATCAGGGAAAGAAGAGCAAGAGTATGAGCACACAGGGGCCATGGCCAGCCACATGGGGTCCTGGTCAGAACCAAGAGTTAAGAAAAAGTTGGGAGTAGACATATGGGTGCCAAACATGGACAAGAAAGAATAGGAGACACAGTGGGGCTGGGGAAAAGCACTTGGTGCCCAAGTATAGACAGATGGAAGGCAGACATACAGGGGCTGGATACAGTGGAGTGCGACAGAGGGGCACAAATGTCTCCTCTATTAGTACCAGAAGTCATAAACCAAGTGCCAGACCCAGCGATGGTGGCAGGAATGAGAGTCTTTCTGCACATTCACTATTGGGCTTCACTTAAAGTTTTTTTTATTTTGTTTTGTTTTTTTTTAAGATTTCATATGTGCTTGAGTATTTGTGTGTGAGAGAGCACAGTTGTTTAAAGTCACAAGTGTTTTTATGGAATGTGAATTTCTTTCAGAATTCTTTACATGAAGTCAATTTTACATAGTGTTAATTTGCATAAAGGAGAAATTGTCTATATCTTTCCAGTAGAAACTGATTTTGCCTTTTGAGAGAACAGATAAAAGTGAAGTTAGTGTGAAGTGTTTCATAATTCAATTGTTTAGGTAAATTAGTAGTAAAGTCATCTAAATTGAAAGAGACTGTGCAGGGAAATGTTAGAAGAATTTGGTTAACGAATAAGACAAGATGAGCTTAAGTAAATAGTGAAAGTAAAGAAAAGTGAGGAATCAGAGTATAAAGCAAAGGGTTTGTGTCAATACTGGTAGACTTTAATCAAAGTCCACTGGCATGTTAAATAAAATTAGAAGAAGTTTTTGGAGAAGAAAGGGTTCTCAGGGAAGGGTCTCTCTTAATATATCCAGATGGGGCTAGGTTAACTATACAAAATCATCAATTTGGTTCATTGTATGATTGTAAAGGAACTTCCCCTCTTCCCCAAAAAATAGTTTATGGAGAAGTGAGTGTCACGGTGTTTTGTTTTGTTTTGTTTTTAATGGGAGCTAACTGAAATCAGTGTGCTTTGAAATTTGTAGTGCTTGTACCTAATGACCCTGGAAAACACTGAGATTTTTGAATGCTACCATTTGTGATTACAAATCCTGATTTCATTTGGTTGGGATTTGTCCCTAAACTAAATTGCAATGCTGTTTCATTTAAAGTGAAATGTCTTCTCCTTTTAGGATAATTGTGACAAATCAGAACTTAATGCAAAATGCTTTTGCTATTTGGTATTAAGGCAATTTGCTGGGAAAATGCATGAATCAAGAAAACATTACTTCAAATCCAATCCAATAAATTCATGAGCACTCTGACTTTAAGCAAGTTATTTGACTTTTGTTTACCACAATTTCTTAATTTGTAAAGGTGGTAATAATAGCACCTAAATGCCAGGGTTATTGTGAGGATCAAATGGCATAATGATTATATAGCACTTAGAACAATACCTGGCACATGGTAAATACGATGTAAATGTTAATAAATTAAGTATTCTATTTTTTTCTTCCTTGCAATCAATACAGAATATTGAAATTGATAAAATGAATAGTTCTCTATGTAAGGAAATTTGGAAATACATTTTATTGAATTAATGTCATCTGACGGGTAAGTTTTGTTTCATGTTTTAAATATATGTCATCATACATGTTATCATTACATTTCTTTCTTTTATATTGTGAAATTTTGGAAACCATTTTGTCAGAAATGCTGTGGGAAATGTAACTTCTCTTTTAATCTGTATGCAGTTAGATTATGTATTGAGCTGTTAAAAGAACATGATGAAAATGTTTGAAAAATGTAAAATGTTTAAGGGAATGTATTTTATTTAAAATGGATAAGTTATTTGAAGAGTATGAAGTTATATCTATTAACAAATAGTATCTACAGAAGTTATATCTTTGAGTCAACTTACCAGCCATAGACCTTAGATTCAAAGATTTTAATTTTTCAATCCCTAGTGTTAATTAGGAGTTAATTGGAAATACAGACTAGTGGCTTACAGTGGTCAGATTTTTTCTGGGATTTTGAGTGGAGCATCATCTATTCACTGTATGTCTGAAGTTTTAGAATGTTGTTATTCTAAATTTATATATATTAACTCTTGTTTTATCAATGTTAATTCTTTTATCAATTTTTTAATCAATTTATCAATGTTAACTCTTACAGAAACATGTTAACTCTTAATAAAATGAGAAAAAACATAATATCCTAGCCCTAATCTATAATTAGTGAAATTTTGCTATTTGAAGTCAAATCTTTTGGGATTGATATTTGACATCATTCTAAGTTTCAATTTCAGGTATGATTTTCTGAATTCTCATGAAGCCAATATTGCACCATACAAAGAAAATGACTCATTCTGCCCAAGGAGGATGCAGTCTGAGAATGGTTTCAGCTAGATGTCTGTTTCTGGGAAAGTTGAGGGTACCACCTTGTGCAGGCAAAGGTAGGATCCTCTTAAATCAGTTTCCCATTGTGCTATCTGAACAGGAAAATTACCCAACTGGCTAATTCTGAGCCTGGCAAAGATACCCTTGATTTGCCTGGACAGAAAGAGAACTAAGGGGATTTTTCCTTTGTTATGGTTTGAGTCAGATCAATCTGTGACCTTTAAGGAACAGTTTTGATATTTTCATAACTGATCCCCTACCATCATTTTTTTCTTTCATAGAGGTTTTGGATGCTATTTGGCTCCTCTCCTATGGAAAAGCACCTGGTGCAAATCTTGTTCATCTGCGATTTATAAGTGGGGAGTCTGTGGTTCATATAAAAACTGGCTGAAATTTTATGGTTTCTATGGCAAGAGGAAGTTATCCACTATGAGTTCAAAGGTGCATCCATTGTCCATATTTAAAAAGGAAATATATTGTCATGTGTTAATCTGGGGGTTCCCTCCTAGTCTAGCAAGATTTTTACCAGAGTCCTCCTTAATAGGCTGTTCCTTCACTTGGAAGATGGCCCTCTATCTGGGAGTCAGTGTGATTTCAAAAATGGTTGATATGGTGTTTGCTGCTCTACAACTCCAACAGAAATCCCAACTTTTAAGACACTGAAGGAAACAAGAGATTATGATTTTTGTAACACTCATGGTCACATTGTACTTCCTTCTGACTGCCAGTGTAATTCCCTTAGTTTATAGCCACTAAAGTTTACTCAAATTGATTTGACACAAGAATGAGAGATTAGGATGGTGAATTTAAGGATAGAGGAATAATCTGATTATGTTACTGCACTATAAATATGGTGAGAACCAAAGGGGAAATTATGTAGTCAGTCATTGTGACAGTCAGTCTGAGTGACTTCTATGTCACTTGCTCAGTCTTTGGACTCTGTGCTCAGCCAGCTTGGAGGAGGAGATGATGTCCACTTAAAACTATTCTCATTTCCTACAGTCTAAACCCTTCTCCAGAGGGCTACTCCCATCTCTTTAGCAGTTATCTCATCTCCCTATGATGCTATAATGGAAAGGAGCAGTTGCACTAATCTCACCTCCTTTTTGAGAGTTCTAGCAATCAGGTCTGTGTAACCCTTATAGATAAATTATTTTTCTCCTCTCAAATGCAGCACACAGTTGGAATTCTGTGGCCCCAGTCCCACTTCAACTACTTGATGCCTGGGTGTGACAATAAACTCCTATTGCTTTAAAGGAAAAGATTACCTAGCCTGAAAATTCAGCTCTTCCTTGGTTTCATTCTGCTGAATTCATATTCAACATTAGAAAGTGATAATTCATTCTTTTCCTCTTCCAGTTTGAAATCTGTCCCTGAATCAAAAGAGTTATATTCGCATTTATATAGTTTAATGTAAAAAGTCATAGAGTGATAATTATTTAACTAAATGCTAAAACCAGCTTGACCCATTAGCTACTAGCCACTGATTATAACATGGCAATCCCTTTGTTGCAATTAAAATTAATTTGAGTAACTGTGTGATCAGAAAGATAGATTTTGTTTATTTTAAAGTTTTTTTTTCTTTTCCCACCCATGTAATGGGGAAATGAGAAGGAAAAAAAAAACTTGATAATTTAAAAATAAAGGTGAAAGAATAGGAGAAGGAATATGTACATGTGCATAATATTCACACATACATGTGTAGTTATTGTCCCTTTGTATAGAATAAAAATGAAGTCAGTCTGGTCTGGTATGTAGGGTACTGCTGAGTTCAGAGTCAACATATATTTATTAAAATTGCCAACTATATGCCTGGTGCAGTGTTGTTTTGAGTCAGGGTGACTTGGCTTCTAATATTTACTACCTAGGTGAGTCATTCTATGCATCTATGTACCTCATGCAAGGCATTTAATTCATCAGTACCCTATGTACTGATGGCTCCTTGGTCTTACTGGAGGGTGGAGAACTACTTCCTGTGCCTCTATTTAGGGCATTAAGATCAGATATGTCTCAATTTCCCATTACCATTCAGCCACACTCTTCTTGACTTCCCCAGTATAACCTCCTCCCCACCAGGTATTTTTCCTCTGTGCTACTCCTTTTCTATGTTCTTTTTTTGTGTCATTTTATCCTTGCTTATAAGGAATTTCTGTTAATTTGAATTTTAATGAAAACAGTCAATACCACAAAATGGAGATCTTTAATTGGGGAAAGTGAACTGTAGCTCAAGGTGCCAGATGGAATAAAGAAAACTTGGGATTAGAGTATGGTAGATTTACAAAATAATCAGAGGCTAGGAGTGACAATGACTTTTCAGCCCCAGGCAGTTTCAGTCAGTTCTTAGTCAATTGTGTTTGTCAGTTTCTTGAAGGCAGGGACTGTCTTTGGGCTCTCTTCATATCTCTGGTGTGCTTTACATAGTGTTTGGCACATAATAGGTACTTAATGAATATTTACTCATTGACTAACTGTGGATGAAGCTCCCAAGCCTAGAGTTAGCTGGGCTGCTAAAGTTACAGAGATTTCCATAATCTTAACTCCTTCTGTACTCATCTTTATTGAATTAAAATTATATTCTTTAAAAGAACAATTTATTGATCTTTAATGCCTAAAAAGTATATAAAAAACGCAAAGCATTCCTTGCATTTTAAAAGTATTATGTAGATCCCAGTGGTCTCCAAAGTGGGAATCAGAATTTCAAGGGGCCTCTGGTCTTGCGAAAGGGTAGAAGGTAGACTGAACCCAGTAAATATATGCTCCTCCGATGAGATGGTGAGAAGACAGGTCATATCTCAGGTTTACTCCAGTGTGGGAGGCTTGTTTTCTATCCCATCATTTCTAACTTTATTCACCAAGATTATCTTATCTCTGTCACTCTGGAGGCTCTTTTCTTAGCCCTTCAGATATAGTCATTATCACCTCTGACTTTCCAGGCACTCACAGTAATAGTATGCTAGAACTATTTGGAAAATTCCTCTCCCATCTCCATCTCTGGACCTCCTTGTCTACAGAAGACACTTTTAGAGGGCAGACACAGTATTGGAGGCAGTGGCCTATTGATAAGAACCCTGCATTCTACTTTTCACTCAGGCTGGGAAACAAAATGAATAGGCATAGCCATTTGTGATTCATACTGCCTATGTTTTGATCTCTTACTCCCTTCCTAAACCTCCTATCTTTCAAAATTCCCTAGTACCTCAGCAACAATTTCTTTTCAGATTCCCAGGTTCTCACAACCTGAGAGTCATATCTTAGACTTATCAGTCTCCCTACACTACTTATGGAGTAAATTGTCAAATTTTGTTGACTGTGTCTCCACATATTTCAAATCCATCCTTTTTCTCTACTCACCCACAACAGCTCAAGTTCAGGACTTTATCACCTTTTGCCTCTACTGTTGAAGTGACCTACAATTTCATTTCTTTACCTTAAGCTTTTTCCTTCTCCAATCCATCATTCTCATAGTTTCTTAGATAATTTTTTACTAAAGCTCAGGTTGTTGCATATCTACTCTCTTATTCATATTCCAATGACTCACTAATATTGACTCTAGTATCAAATATCTTTAGCTCATTTTCTTAAATGTCTCTTTTAAAAAAAAAAAATTTAAAATATGCATGGTTATTAGTACAATAGTATGTGCATCTTATTTATAAATACAAACATACACAAATGTCTTCAAATAATTTATAGATAAGATCATATGGTTAAAAAAGTTTGGTTACTGATTCACAGTATAGCTACCCATAAAAATTAACAATTTTTTTAAACATCCTCTTCCCAAGTGAATATATCTTGAGTATAATGCTATGAAACGATGATGTTAACCAGATAGCCTGTTTATCAATGGGACTTTCTCAGAACTGAACTAAATATAGATATTCCTTTAGATCACTTCTTCATACCTGAATAGTTGAATTCGACAAGTGAAAAAATGGATATCTTACACTGTCTTTTTAATCAAGCATCATAAATGACACTTATTCAGCAAATTAGGCAATTGTTATGTATTCTTACAAAACACAGAGTTGAAAAGATTATGATATAATTGTAATATTAACTAAAAAAAAATAGAAATCTCCCCAAAGCACATACCCAGCTCATCTAATCATGGATTCCAGTTTTCAATAAAGCTTCTAACAAATTTTACAGGTAGGCCCATCATCTAACAAATGACTGACTTTTTTATTACTTAAAGTGCTTCTTCTTAGTTTGACAAGAACACAAGGATATTTTGAGGTTGCCTGGTTATAGATGTAGCTGCCAGAGTGGTTTCAAATATATTCAATTAAAGCAAAATGGTTACAAGTGAAAATGACTCCAGTGGCTCTTTTAGAACTGTTTTCAATAGATATTCAGTGAGAATCTACACTTAACATTTGTTAAAACTTAAATTCTTCACAAACAACATGGAAGTCCAAGAATTAATAACTGTACATAGATAATAACAAATCCAAATTCATTTTATGGATTTACAGAAATGCAGATACTGTATCACAGTCTTCAGAAGTGTTGTGCTGAACTTTAATAGGTTTCAAAAATAGCTCATGTTCTTGCTGGGTATGGAGAAATGAAGATGAAGACAGTGAATCAGGGGCTTCAGAAGCACATCGTGGAACCACTTGTCTCTTAAATACAAATCAACAAAGTGAAAAAAGAAATTCTGACAATATCATACAACATGTTTGATATTTCCTCAAAAAATATTCAGATCTAAACCAGACATTGAAGATGAATTTGATCCCTAATAAGCTGACATACTATTATTCTTATCCATTGTAATAATATTTCAACCACAAAAATGTTCAATGAAAATTTCACATTTGACTTATATAACTTAATTGAATTGCGTTGATTGCAGCAATTAAAATAATCTAATGGACTTACACAATTGAAAGATTTGTTCCTAACACCTTTAAAAATGTAAAGGCATTCATTGTCATCCAGAAAATTTTAACATAGATAATATAGAAATCTTGATATAAGAATGAAGATTAAAGTATGAAAACTTCCTTGAGAAGTACTTATATTTTGGAAGTCTTACTTATTGTTTTCAATATAGAAAAACTATTTAGAGTATGTTAAATTGAAGAAAACATGCAATATTCTAGTGATGTTTGATGATACAGATTGTATTTTACTCTACTACTTTGATTCATTTATTTTTTGTGAAAAAAAAAAAGATTTTCCTTCTTATAAAGCCAGATTAATCCGAAAATGTTCTTCTTTATACTCAAAAGTGATGTTATATCTGTGGTCATATTTTCCAGGTATTTTTAGTACATATAGACATTTAAAAAATTTCCCTGTAATAGACTAAAAAATAAACAATTTTCCCCTGCAAAAAAAAAATAACAACTGATATCAATAGAGAAGTGTGGTAAATATTTGGAAATTTCTTGACTGGACACTTCAAAGTAATTTAACTTTTGCTGGAATATTTTGAATCACATTTTGTTGGTGTGCAACATGTGCCATCCAGATGTAGAAATAAAGTAATATTTTGTATTAAGGGGGATTGTCCCATGTTCCTTGTATCAAGTTGGCAGGAGGTCACTAGAACATTTCCAGGATTTGAGATAAGCTGACTCCCTTCTGGTTATATACCATCTCCTCCTACTATAAAGTTCTAACTCAGGTACCGACCAATACCCAATTCTTTCACATTTAACCGTATTTCTCCTTTGCAGAGCTGAGAGGAAGCCCCTGAAACTATTGGTCTTCATAATATTAGCTAGATAGATTTTACTCCATTTATTGTTAAATTCACCTTAAGACAATAACATATTTTTCTTCACTCCTTCCCTCTCATAAAGATCTGCACTACTACAGATGCACCAAAAAGCTATATTACTTGATGAAGTAATGAGAAATATTCATTATTATCTGTTCTGTTTTCCAGTTTTCTGGGTTTAAGTTGTCTTAAATTACTTTTATTGTATTTCCCTTAGTATTGGCTATTTAGAGAATTCTTTCCCAAGATTAAAAGTTTGTTACTTTTCGTTTGTAATTGTTTCTTCCTGGAGATTTTCACTATTATGCAGTATCTATGTGATCTTAAGCAAATGAAGACCTCTCAGGGCCTCAGTACTCTCCCCTTTAAAGTTAGGACTTTAGATGAGAATTCCTTTAAAATCCTTTTCTGATACGAATCTATGATTCCAGGAATTCAAAGCTTTGTCCAAGATGGATCTGCTAGTTGTTGCCACCCTATATAATCATAGAGATTAATGGGATTTTAATGTAACTTTTCTTTTATTTTTTTAGGAGAGGAAAGCAAGCCCCAGTAGTAGTATAAAATGACTTGCCCAGTGTAGTATATAGTTAGTAACTAGAACCCAAGTCTCCTGATTCCTACAGCAGTTTTCTTTCCACTACTTTCCTAGTTCAGTATTCTGTTCCCTAGACATTGATTCCTTTCCACCCAAAGGCACATTTCCTGAAAATAATCAAGAGTTATTGCCCTAAAACAAGAAACCTCCCAAAGCATCAAAAGCCTGTCAAGGAAAGAGAAACCTGAAAAGTCTGTTGAATGACAGATCAGATGCACGCACATTCTAAACAGCAAAACTAAAAAGCTTTTCTTCCTGGGTTCCTGTTCCTATCTGCCCCACAACAAATGTCACCACTGGCCATACATGTATACCCATATGACACAGCTGATGAAAAATCATATTGGTACTGCTTTGGGGAGTAGGAAAAAAGGGCATTTTTCATTTTGTTTTGAATTGTAGAAGACAGGCAATTCTCAGGAAGACATCTGTCATTTTCACATGCAAATATGCACAATGCAAATCCTAGAGTGTTGCTTCATTCTACAGTTTACCTTTCTCATGAGGTTTGCCACCCCCCCTCATTGGAATCCTTCATCTTATTTTAACTGTTTTAAGGAAACTGCTACGTTGATTTTCCGTCAGGAACAATATTATTCTTATGGCATTTACTCGCATCTGGTTTTTAATAAAATCTACACCTTTATTTATAAAACATGACCTTAAAATAGAAGATAGAATACATATGTTATGAATTGGAGTGCTCTGAAACTTTTCTTATGTGTGGATCATTTTCTTTTTCTTTTCCCATCTCATCCAACCCTGCTTATGTAATTAAAGTGGCACTGTTTGTGTTTGTGTGGAAATGTATTGTAAAGATGTGGGGGAAGAATATGAAAGAAAAACTGTTTGAAAAATAACAGCGATTATGGGAATTTTAATAGACAAGGGGAAATTGCAACTTTCAATCTAATTGATTCCTGGGAGAAAAGAAACATCAGGTAAGGAGTCAGGAGACCTGGGTTCTCTTTTTGACTGATTCTAACTGGCTTTATGACCATAGATAAATTACTTAACCTTTCTGCCTCACAATTTTCTTGTATTCTAATTGAAAGAATTTGACTAGTTCTCTAAGATAGTTTCTCTTAGCTGTAAATTTATGATTCTTGGACTTAATTGTGCCTGCTACCGATCAATTAATGAAGGGATATTTTGCATCTTCTCTCCTCAAGGCATGGGAGGTGCAGTGGGACACAGATAAATTGTTGATGTATTAATAATTATTATATAAATGAAAATGGCACTTCATTAATGAATTTAAAATGGATTATAGTTATATTAGAGAACTAACATGGCTTATTCTATTAATGAAATGAAGAGATATCGGAAAGAACAAGTTAACATGATTTAATTCTTTACAAGGAAGCAGAAATATAGTGACCATCTTCTAATGTTTATTAATGCATGTGAACCTTCTCTATGAAAATAGATACTAAGTAACCTGGAAGAGGAAAAGGAGCTAAAGATTGAACAAAGGGACATCACTGGGCTACATCAAACACAATATATTAGGATTCTAGGAATAGTAGATCATGTCTTAATCAAGGAAAGGGACATTGGACAGAATTCCAGATCATTTCCATGTTCTCACTGAAACTAGAAAGGATGACAAAGAAAAGCACAGCAAGCTGCAGGAACGTAGTGGGTTGATGACAGAAAGCATCAGCACAGCACAAAGCAACCTTTGGACAAAAAAACAGTGGGAACTTACTATATAAAAGGGTCTCTTTGTAGATGATAGCATATATCCCAGAAGTTACTGATTTTTCCGCATTTGTTTTACTTCTCTGTTATCAATGTATGAATTCATACATAAACAAGCAAGTATGTGACTGTTCCAGTGTGTCTCTCCTAGTACATACATGCATGTAAAATATATCTAGAAGACAATTCCCTGTACATTGGGGTAATCTCCGCAGAGGCTTCAGAAACAAGGATAAGTGTTCTACTGAGTGAAAAAGTGTGGGTAGGCTGTGATCGTCACCTTCAAAAGAAATATCCAAATCCATTACAGTTTTCAAATGCAGATTTGAAGTAATCAATCAATCAACAAGCATATATTAAAACTTTGCTATTTTCTTGAAAATTTTCCTGGCATCCAGATTAAGGAACTTATTTAGTTAAGGGATACCTGCTTATAATTATAATACTATGAAAAATCTAATTTGCTTCACTTTAGTAGTTTGTTACAATCTCCTTAATGTCAAGTTGTGTGTATGTGTGTGTGTGTGTGTGTGTACAAACTTAGATGCATAAACACATACACAGAGAAATATATATAACTGGAGGAAAAACTGATCAATGATACAGAGAGAACAATGAATAAGCAATTGAAAGCCAAGGGCTCCTTTGTATTATTCTGAAAATCTATTCTGGAAAAATAAACTGCACATTGAATGAGGGATATTTTGGTTCAAATTCCAACTCTTTATTTTCTAATTAGTAAACTGGATATAAAATATTATTTACAGGGTGATTTTAAGGATTAAATAAAATAATATACGTGAATTGCTTTGCAAACATTAGAGAACTTTACAATTTGTGTTAGTTATTATTATCCATGCATGTATGTATGCATGAATGTATGGATTTTTCTTTCTTAGTTTCTTTGTTTGTTTGTTTGTTTGTTTGTTTGTTTCTTTCATTCTTTCTTTTCCTTCCTTCCTTCCTTCCTTCCTTCCTTCCTTCCTTCCTTCCTTCCTTCCTTCCTTCCTTCCTTCCTTCCTTCCTTCCTTCCTTCCTTTCTCACTTTCTTTGTTTCCTTCTTTTCTGTGCCAAGTATATTGGTTAAACTTAGGTTCACCATGAGTACTCCAAGACAACCTGAGCAAATGTAGAAATAAATTATACTTCTGGTAGTCTTGGATAAAAAATGAAATCAGATCCTCCAACTTTTTCTGTTTTAAAGCAAATGTGTGAGCCATACTTCCACTTAGTTTCTGGTTCCTCTTCTGATTCACTTTATCCTGAGAATAACAAGATTGTTGTGCTTCAGTCATTTTAGCAATGTGTCATTTCACTGGTTATTGGTTAAAGTGGCAGGTGTCAGTGCACTTTACAACTAAACTAATGTATATGAGCATTCCATCAGCCCTCTGATTATTAACATTTTCTGTTCTCCCTTCAACAATTCTGTCTCCATCAGCATAGAAGGGGACCACAGGTATTTGAAGTTTTTCATTTTTGATTTCTGTTTGTATGTTTCCTAGGTTGTCATAGCGAACAGACTTACTTATAATATAAGGCCATTGGTGATGAAACTGTATTTAATGAATTCTGTCTTCAGACAACAGTTTCTGTCTCCTACCAGAATTGTACTCCATTCTTTCTTTTGGAGTAAAACATGTTAACACCATCCTTGGCAAAATCCCAAGAAATCAGGTTCACCTAAATATCACAGGAAGAGCTCTGCTTTGGATTGACATTTTGAAATAATTATGTGACAATCTGATTTGCTTGGTCAAAGTATGCTCATGGCACACATGTAATAAATGCCACCTTTGCAATTGTGAGTAGCAATGAGTAAAATTAAACATAATTTTGAAAAGATCAGTTTATTGCTCTATAAATTAGAATGCTCTGATTAATATTCTACCCGTTAGAAGATTCTAAATCTATTCATCATTTTATGTCACCCTAAAACTCTTGTTTTGTTTCATTGTTTTTACAATTTCATTTATGTTAAACATTTTGCTTTGCCTTTTAAATGCACATTTTAAGTAAAGAATCCATATCATTATCCACAAATCTACTACAGAATCAATTATTCTATAGTTGGGGATAAGTCTTTATGAAATCTGAGGATTCTCTAAAGCCAACGACTTTATAAAATATCAGTGAAAATATTATTCAAATTACACACATCTTTTTCATATCTATATAATTAGTTTAACATAAACACATTATAAAACAGGAAAAGTAATCATTTCTCTGAATTGCCACAGCACTCCTATGTACTGAGTGTTTCATTTTATTTTTAAAAACTATTTTAGGACTTGCTAGGTGCATGCAGTGAATACCACACTGGATCTGGAGTAGGGAGGTTGTGAGTTCAAATATGACCTCAGATACTACCTGTGTGACCTTAGGCAAATCACTTAAACTCAACTGTCTTCAAATTGTTTTTAATATGTTGCTCTTGAACTTCACTTCTCTTGAACAAAGGGACCTTGTCTTATGGTGAAAGGCACCTTGACACAGAGGACAGAGTCTTACCTTGGAGTAAAAACATCTGAATTCAAATTATATCTCACTCTTCTTAGGTATATGACCCTGTGCAAGTCACTTACCTTCTTTGCCTCAGTTTCCTCCTCTGTAAAATGCAATCAATGCCACCTCCTTCACAGAGTTGTCATGGGGATCAAATAGGATAACAAGTACAGTGATTTAGATAACTTGAAATTTTAATGCTGAATGACATTAGAAATTGGTTAGTAAATTGCTTTTAATTTAATGTTAAGGAAAGTATGGTCCATACCACATACTCAAGGAATTAAAACCAAAACATCTGAAATTAGATCAAATGAGATCCTCAAACAAGTCACATATTTTTAAATGAGTTTTCCATGAATATATTCTCATTGTTGTAATACAAAATTTCACTTTAAAAAACCACTCCACTCTGATGTCTCATTGTGTGGCATGGTCATCTAACCTGCCAAATGGGTATTGAGTGCTCTACCAAAGGAATAATGGCTTTGTATATCAAGGTAGAGATGGACTCTATAATTTGTGTGTGTGTTCTTCCTTCATTGTTGAAGAAGACCATGCCATCAGGGAAATAATGACATGACTTGCACTTGATTTTGTTTTGAGTGAGGGAGAGCTGTTCAGGTCACCAGCCTCACTTCTCCTCCACTGCTCTATCTCCTGCACCACCTGGAGCACCAGTGCAGGAGTCAGGAGGACCTAAGTTAAATCTCACCTCTGACACTTGACGCTCACTAACTGTGTGTCCTTGGGTAAATCACATAACCCCAATTGCCTTTTCCTGGGTCATCTCCAGCCATCCTGATGAATATCTGGTCACTGGCTTCAGATGGCTCTGGAGGAGAAGTGAGGCTGGTGACCTACACAGCCCTCCCTCACTCAAAAAACAAAGTGAAGTGTAAGTCATGATGGACTCTATTGTATAAGGAGTGATCTAGCTACATGTAGAGGGATTCATATCAAGTTTACCAAAGGATAATTTTTTTTGGCCACAGCAGTGAACAAATAACTTCTAAGTTATAAAGAAATTTAAATCTTTTTTGGTGGAGGATGTGAATTTTTGGTAGAAAGCATACATCCTTAAAGTAATGAAGTATCTAAGATAATGCAAAATAATTTAAAAATAAGAGGGAAAGAGAATGTAAAGGTGTTGACATTAATTATTCTTCTTACTACTTTTCAAGATGAGACTACTGTCATTTTATTAACAGTTTCCCTTTGTTATCAAGAACCATTAAAATTGGCATATTTTGTAATTTGGATTGATATAACAGTGAAATTACTCCACAGCTTCAACAACTCTATTAAAAATCTAGGATGGTTGCAGAACGACATTATAGAACTTTGCTATTCTGCTCACTTCTATGTGCCTGAATAATGTCTAACCCTTGTCACTGCTGGTACTGAAATTACACTTATTCCTTTGAAGAAATGAGTGGATAAGAGGGAAGGTAGATGTCATAGAAACCCAAAGATATTACAACATATACCCTGAAAGTGGAAAATATATTTTGCAATATGAATGCATTGTTTTTCTTGAGCTACTAAGCGTACGGCTTTACTTTTAGCTTTTATAAAGAAGCAGAATTGATTCTAAAACAACACTTTACTAAATATGACTTTTTATAGGCTTTGAACATAAACAAGCATGAAGTCAATATTCCAAACAGCAATTCCTGAATTATTTTTCAAACATGAGATGGAATAAAATGATAAAAATGATTTTAATTTTTTAAAGTTATATAATCATGTTAGAAATCTTGAATTTTGTTATTCAGTTTACCAAGGATTTGTCTTTGAAAATTCTTTTTTGAGAAAAGTATTATATAATCATATATTTAGAATTGAACACAACTTAAAATGTCATTGAGTATAACCCACTGATTTCATAGATGAGGAAACAAAGTCACAGAAAGGTTTGTGATTTTGTCTGAAGTCACATAGTTTTGAAATGTCTGGAGAGGTAACAACTTCAAGTCCATCTTTCTATCTGCCATGTAATTTAATTCATGTTTATTCCTTAACAAGTAAAATTTTTGTACAGTTCAACTAAAGAATATGTTACATAATTGTAACCTAAATCATTCCAGGTGATCATTCATTATAACTTTAAAATATATTTCTGTTATATGCACACCAAGAGCATTTTGTAATTTTGTAGGATAGTTTTACCTCAAATGTTCAAAAAAGTCAGAATGCCATCAATAGTGTGATATCAATGAGAAATGGGGAATAGAATATTCCCCTCTTTTCCTTCTACAACAGTCACAATTCCTTGTTTGCTCAACCAAAGTAAATGACCTACTAGAAAGCAGAGAACATTTAAAAAGTTGTGTTGAATCCCAAAACACATGGCATATAATCAATTAAAATATGTGATTAAGTGCCTACTAAAGTGGTGTGGAAGGTAATTAGGTGGTACACAGTGTAGAATGCTAGATTTGGAGTCAGGAATGCTTGTTTTCAAATCATTCCTCGTATACTTACTAGATATGTAACTGTGAGCAACTCACTTAGCCTTCTTCAGTCTTTTTCTCCTCTCTAAAACAGAAATAATAATAGTATCACCCTTATAGGTATGTTGTAATTCTCAAACGAGATAACACATATGAAGTCCTTTGCAAACAAAACATAAATTTCAGGGAGGATGTCTTTGGACAGTATTAACTTTGATAATGTTTCATTTTGTTATTGTGTTCGACCTTCATTTCTGAAGAATATCATGACATCAGGGAAATGATCACATGACTTACATTTGACTTTGCTTTGAGTGATGTAGGGCTGTGCAAGGTCACCAACCTCACTTTCTCCTGCTGAGCCATTGTTTCATTTTGTTAGAATAATTGTGAATGTGTGTGATACTGTATGATTCTGTTCTACTGACATCGGACCAACTCAACTTCTGACTTGGAACAGATGACACCAGATTTAGCTGATCTCCCCATTTTAATTATTTTTTTCTGTCACTGGTAGATTTGGTCCCATAGTAATTTGATTCATTGTGCTCTTTTGTGTTTTAATTTATGTACTTTTTAAGGATGGATACTACTCCAGGGAAACATGCACCACAAGTTGTAACTCTTGAATAATAAACAGAAGAACGAAGAAATCAATGAAAAAAGCATGTATTAAGCATTTACTATACTCAAAGCACTGTGGTATGTGCTAGGGATATAATTAGAAAAGAAAAGCAGTAGATGTTTTCTAGGGGATCCCATCTTAGTAAGGAAATAGCACACATGAATAGGTTCAGCTATGAGTCAGATGAAAAGGTCATTTGTTTTTTGGGTACAAAGGAAAAGTAGATATTAATTCATCTTCTGTATCGTCTTTTGCATTAATAGAAATCTCATTACTTTCTGATGTTGAATCATCTGACAATGTCAGAGTTTCAATGAAAAAAACATTTTTTTCTACATCTTCTTTAGGTACCTATAGGTAGCTTATATACCTATAGGATCAGTTACCAGGCTTCATTTTCCTGAATTAATTCCCATAATGATGGCTGAGGGTGCTGCGCTAGAAGCTTTGACATCTCCAATACTCTTGGGCCGTAGATTATCTAAGGAGTGATGCTGTTCAATGTGATGATGGTGGCCTCACCTGCAGCACATTCTACTTCCTGTTTCTTTCCTAGGGTGCACATTCCATAAATTTTATAGATGTTACAAAGGCTGTTGCTAAGGGGAAAATTTTAAAGGACTGTTCAAGGCCACAGAGAAATAAAACCAGTTGAATTCAAAGACAAAGAAGATTTTAAAAAAGACAAACTGTTGCTAAAAAACAGCCTAATGAGTCCTTTGCTTTGTCCCATGGAATTCACTAATTCACTCTCTCTCTTTCTCTTTCCATATACATATATATGTATACACACATATACACAAATATGTACACATACATATATGAACATACATACGCACATATATATACATATATACATATATGTACATACGTGTATCATGCACTGTGCTAGGAAATGTAATAAAACATTTTCTTTTTCGTAGCCATCTTCATTATCATCTTTATTGTGTTCATTCTCCTGTTCTTCTTTGTTCTTCTTCTTCTTCTTCTTCTTCTACTTGTTCTTCTCCTTCTTCCCTCTATGACCTTACTATCGCCCATGAATTTAATTATTATCTCTATCCACAAAATTCACAGTTCTATATATCAAATCCAAATCTTTCCCCTAAATCTTTCATCACCAATTTCAACTGGGTGGTTTAAACTGATTGTTTCAGGGATTTCTAAAATTCAACATGCCAGGAACTGAATTCACCTTTTCTTTGAATACTTTCTTCTAAAATTCCCTATTTTATAGACATCACCATTCTTTTGGTCTTCCAAGTTTGTATCCTTGGCATTATCCTTTACTCCTCTTTCTTATGTACTCCACATATTCAGTCAGCTTCCAAATTTTTGTATTTCTATCTCTAAAACATCTCTCAAATCGGACTCCTCTCTTTTCACTCATGCACAACCTTATTTCAACCTCTTCTCACCTTTTCTTCTGACTATTACATGGTTTCCCTATTGTTTCACTTTTCAATGGAAAATCCTCCGCATAGAAGCCGAAGTGATTTTCAAACACAAATGTCATTCTTCTCGAGTTTATGACATTTCAGTAATGAATATACTCTAGTGACTCACTATCATTATAGGATAATATATAAAAAAAACCTCTGGCTTTAGTTTTTCACAGCTTGCAATTAGAATCCAAAGTATCTTTCTAGCTCCACTATATATTACTCTCCTCACATTCTACATTCAGTCATGCTAACTCTGTTTCTCACACTGGCACATGAATTTCATTCTCTGTACTTTTGCAATGGCCATTCTCCCTGCCTAAAATGTACTCTCTCCTCATCTCTTCCTTATAGAATATATTTCTTCCTTTGCTAACTACTTCAAGCATCACCTCTTTTATGAGCTTTTCCTAAGTAGTGACAACTCCTAGTGATTTATTTACTTTACTACCTTGCATAAATCTGCCTTGAATTTATTTTTCACTTATTCTATGTCTACTTTGTGAGTATAGAAAGAGAGAGAGAAACAGAGACATAGAGGCAGAAACAGAGATATACACAGAGAGATATCATGTGTGTATACATACATACATACATACATACATACATACATACGTATGTGATTAGGCAACTTTCACTTAAGGACTTCCTCTCTTCCTTTGAGACACACCTTAAGTACCACTTTTTACATGAAACCTTGCCTAAATGGCTCAAATGCCTCATTTCTCCCTTACTAATTGCCTTGCATTGGCCTACATTATAACTATTTTGCATTTATTCCACATATTTTATGTGTTTCTGTGTATACCATATTTCATCCTATAATCACTGCCATCACATAATTGTTATACCCTGTTTTTTCAGTCCGAAAACTGAATTATAATCTTTCATCACATAATTGTTTCGTCGTATAATTCTGTTTGTCATGCCACTGAAAAAGTAAAAAGAGTAGCAATGTATTCACCAGTGGCATATGGATATGCATGACTTTATCTCTCATGAATTCTGAAACTCCAGTCTAGAATTCTCAACACACTTGCATTGGCAGTATATTTCCAAAAGCTGACTTGCATAGTTTATTTAGAGTGCTGCAGTACTAATGGTCTTGTCACTCAGCTAAATGAAGAGACGTAGGTACAAGGCTAAGAGGTTAGGACATGAAGCTGCCATGAGTAAGTTGCGTGATATGGTGAGACTTGTATTTTCTCAGCTTTAATGTATATTCACAAGTATTCCATGATTTCTAATCTTGCATAAAAGACATCTTGGTAATGAATGATTTTTAAGTACTATAAACATAATTTTTTAAAAAGCTTCATATATTGGTCATATCCTACTTTTGGACAAAAAGTTTGGCATAAATCTATGATGATTACATGCACAGTGAAATATGATATACAGATATATATGTGTATATATATATATATATTTATAGAGACAGAGACATTGATACACACTTGCGAATATACATATATATACATATATACATATATGTGTGTATGCACACATCCACGCACACATGTGTTGTTTCTCCTGAGAAAATGTAAACCCTTTGAGTTAGAGATAGTCTCATTTTTTTTTTTTGGTATTTGCATCCCAAGTATTTAGTATAGTGCCTGACATATGGATAATGCTTAATAATTTTAGTTGTTTGAAGGAATTGTAGATATTTCACTTAGAGAATAGAAGAGTGGTAAATAAGTGGTAAATACAAAGGACATAGGATAAACATATTCAGCTTGTCTACATAAAAAGCAGAGTTGTGAGAAAGAAAGAAAGAAAGAAAGAAAGAAAGAAAGAAAGAAAGAAAGAAAGGAAGGAAGGAAGGAAGGAAGGAAGGAAGGAAGGAAGGAAGGAAGGAAGGAAGGAAGGAAGGAAGGAAGGAAGGAAGGAAGAAAGAAGAAGAGAAAGAAAGAAAGAAAGAAAGAAAGAAAGAAAGAAAGAAAGAAAGAAAGAAAGAAAGAGAGAGAGAGAAAGAAAGAAAGAAAGAAAGAAAGAAAGAAAGAAAGAAAGAAAGAAAGAAAGAAAGAAAGAAAGAAAGAAAGAAAGAAAGAAAGAAAGAAAGAAAGAAAGAATTAGGGCTTCATATGAAGGGAAATTGCTTAAGAATTAGAGAAATTCAAAAGCGTAGTCCTCTGTATCAAAAAATACTGGATTCTCCTCCATTAAAGATCTAGAGGCAAAAGTATGACCATTTGTCGAGGATTTTAAGGAAGACTTCTTAACTCTCTGAAGACTATACTAAATCACCCTTAATGTTCCTTCAACCTCTAAGAAGTTATATTTCTTTTATCTCTCTGTGCTTCCTTAAAATGATTAGATTCTTTAAGATTAAAATTCCTTAAGAACGACTAGAAATTGGTACTGAAAGTGTGATCCCTTCAAACATTCTTTTATTATTTTTTTTCCTATTTTTGGAAGTTCAATTTTAGATCACCCCTCTTCTTGTTTTAACTAAGTTATCCCAATATTTGAAATTGTTGGTTATTGGAGATTGTGTAAAATAAATGTGACATGTAAAGGATGTAAACACAAAAGTAATATAGTTCCTGCTTTCAAAGAGCTTACGTTGTATTCTAGGCAGTCAGTGAATGTAAGGAGATTCTGTCTCAGGGGAAATGGCAAGACCTGTTAGTCCCTACCATCAATGACAAAGGAGATGGCAAGGCATACTGATTGGGAAGATGTCCTCAAAATAGATGGTAAGGAAAGAGGCAAGAACACATGTATATAAAGAAGGGCATAAAAGGCTTCTAAATTCATAAAGAAATAAAAGACTATGAGAATAGGGAAGGGGAGAGGTTAAGGGATGGATTTCTGGGTGGAGGAGTGGATAAAAGAGGGATCTTTGGTGGTAGGAGTAGGTTAAGTAATAAGAAGGCAAGGTAGTGACTAGAAGTAAAGTAGAATAGTCAGGAGGGATAAGAAACAGGAGATACATGCAAAATAAAGATTAGGAGCAGAATTTATTAGGGGAAAAATAGTAGGAGTAGTAATCATGATCTGAGACAAAGTTAGAGTTAAAATAGACTTAATTAAAAGAGGGAAAAAAGGAAGCTATATTATACGTCAATAGTACTAATAAATATCGTTTTAGACCGTTTAAAATAACCAGACTGCATAAAGCTGGAATTGCTGTGCTATAGGAAATACTTGTTGGTGTACTTAGAAAAATATGGAAAAACTTGAACCTATAAAGGAAGACATTGTCCACCCACAGAGAAATAGAAGACAAACAAGTTTAGCATGGTGTTACATTAATGCGTATGAATATATGTCTAATATATGAGTATGATTATAGATACTAAATGGATGCATCGGTTATGTAGGTGTATGTATTTATGTGTGTATATATATACATATACATGTATAGGTATTTATGTACATGTGTGTATATATGTATGTGCACACACACATATATGTATATTCATATATATCTGTGTAAGACCATTCTATACATGTTTTTCTTCTGTTTTTCTGTGGGTGAATAATGTTTTATTCATTTTAAATATTTTTATTCATTTGAATAATGTTTTATTTATTTTACACAGTCTGTGGCTGTGTGTGTATAATGTATGTATATACACATATACACAAAAGCACTGAATTGTAGCCTTCTTGGGAGAAGAGGGCAAGAAGGTGGAAAAAGAGAATAAAGTTAAAAGTACACAATAGAGAACAAAAGAAAATTTGTAAGTATACAAAGATGGACAGCTCTTAACACAATATGTAGCATTTATTATACAGGATTTCTTGAAATGGAAATATATTGCTGTATATTTTGAATCACCTCATATTCTGTTGTGCACATGGCAATGCTTTTTTTCTTTCCTTATTTTGTATTTATTTATAATGTGCTTCTTTTCATTTTCTTATTGTATATTCAAGTTTAAAATAGATGAATTTTTTGCTTATTTGCAAATTTTACTTTTTTATTTTTAGTTTTCAACTTTCACTTTTATAAGTTTTTGAGATTCTCCCCCTTCTTCCCTTCTCTCCTCCTCAAGACAGTGTGAAATTTGGCATAAGCCATACATGTACAATATTATTAAGCATATTTCTACATTTATCATGTTGCAAGGAAGAAACAGAATTAGTGGGAGAAATCAAAAGAAAGAAAATACCAAAAAAAAAAAAAAGAAAGGAAAAATACTATGCTATGATGTGCATTATGACCCCATATTGCCTTCTCGATGTTAATACCATTTTACATCATAAGTCTTTTGGAATTGTCTTGGATCCTTACACTGCAGAAAAGAGCTAAGTCTATCAAAGCCAGTCATCACATAGTGTTGCTGTTACTGTGTACCATGTTTTCCTGGTTCTGCTCACTTCACTCAGCATCCGTTCATACAAGTCTTTCAGGGTTTTTCTGAAGTCCTCCTGCTCATTACTTCTTGTGGAACAATAATATTCCATTCCATTCCATTCACATATTGCAACTTGTTCAGACTTTCTCTGGTTAATGGACATTTGCTCAATTTATAATAAAAAAAGAGCTACTATAAATATTTTTGTACATATGGATGTTTTCTCCATATTTATGATCCCTTTAGGATACAGACCTAGAAGTGTTATTGATGGATCAAAGGGCATGCACATTTTTAAAGCCATTTGGGTATAATTTCGAATTGCTCTCCAGAATGGTTAGAACAAATCAGAACCTCACCAACAATGTATTAATGTTCCAATTTTCACATGTCTTCTCTAACATTCATTATTTTCTTGTTTTGTTAGGTTAACCAACATGATAACTGTGAGATGGGACCTCAGAGTGGTTTTAATTTGCATTTCTCTAATCAATAGAGATTTGGAGCAATTTTTTCATGTGACTATAGATAGCTTTAATTTCTTCCTCTGAAAACTGCCTTCTCACCTCCTTTGATCATTTTATTAACTGGAAAATGACTTGTTTTCTTATAATTTTGACTCAGTTCTCCATATATTTTAGAAATAAAGGCTTTTCAGAGACATTGCCTGTAAAAAATGTTTCCTAGCTTTCTGTTTCCCTTCTAATCTTGGTTGAATTGACTTTGTGCAAAATCTTTTTAATTAAATGTCATCAAAATTACCCTTTTTGCATTTTGTGATGTTCTCCATCTCTTATTCAGTTATAAATTCTTCCCTTCTCCATAGATCTGACAGGTAAATTACTTCTTGCTCTCCTAATTTGTTTATGATGTCTATATCTAAACTATGTAACCATTTTGAACTCATCTTGGTATATGATGTGAGATATGCTTCTATGTTTAGTTTCTACCAAACAACTGCACAGTTTTCCCAGCAGTTTTTGTGAAATAGTGATTTATTATCATCAACGCTGGAGGTCTTTGTTTATCAGAATTAGATTACTATAGTCATTCACTATTATGTCTTTTGTAGCTAACCTATTTCACTGATCTACCTATCTACTTTTTAGTCAGTATCAAGTAGTTTTCATGATTGCCAGTTTGTCACAAATTTTTAGATCTGGTATGGGTAGGCCACTTTTTCCTGGCATTTTTTTCATTAATTTCCTTGATATTCTGGACCTTTGGTTCTTCCACATGGATTTTGCTATTTTTTTCTAGTTACATAAAATATTTTTCATAGTTTGATTGATATGATATTAAATAAGTGAATTAATGTAATTAGAATTTGCATTTTTATTAGATTAGTTCAGCCTAACCATGAGCAACTAATGTTTTTTCTTATATTTAGTTCTGACTTTATCTGTATGAAAAGTGTTTTGTAACAGTATTCATATAGTTTCTGGGTTTGTCTTGGCAGGTAGAAAAATAATTTAGTTTTAAAAAATAGAGAGTAAGCTTAGGGGTGGAGAGGGAGTTTTGCCTTCTCAATTGTCAAGACAATTCAGAGGGTCTGTCATCAGGTTACATGGCAAAATCTTGTGGTCTAAATGTTCCAAAGATCAGGCAGATGGCAAAGTCTAGAAGAAACAAGAAAAAAATGAATCTGTCTGACAATATTATTATCTCACGTAATATTTACTCATGACTAGAAGTAGTGGATTAACCTAACTTTATATATAATCATGAAAAGATATAATTCATTGTTTCACACTTTTGTTGCTATTGCTACATATGTACATATAGATAGATAGATAAATAGATAGATAGATAGATAGATAGATAGATAGATAGATAGATAGATAGATAGATAGATATAGTCATAGATATATTTCCCCACTGATTAAATAGTTACACCAGCATCCCTGAATGCTTGCCTTCCTGGTGCTTCAAGTATCTATGGCAGTGAATGAAAAGATTTTATTTAAAAACTTACAGATATTTTTTGAAAAATGATATGACTTAGGGATATAGCCTGCTTTTTAAAATCTCATTGTCATGCCAATTTCTGAAAGAGAAACAAGTCTATCTTGATGAAATAAGTGGTGAGAGATACTCTGGGAAAATTATTTTTAAAATACTGAGCAAAATATTTAAAGAGATGGAATTTTGTTCACACTGTCTCATTAGTTGAAGAATACAGAAGAATGTGGAAGACTTTTCACATTTTACAAGAGCTTATTCAACAGCTGAACCTGTTCTATGCCACAATAATATCAAGAAAAAAATCATTTACTCTTCTCTTGCTGGCTCCAAAAGAATTTTATTATGTTATGTTATCCTGAAGCCAACTTACTTCTGTTTTCAAAGACTAACTAATCTGAAAATGTAATTGGTATCACATTGTTTTATAATAGGTTCTAATGACTTTAGTTTCATTTCAAAAATAAAAATAATGACATTTTGCTCATAAAACATCAAAGCTTGCACAATGAAAAAATGTGTTTTTTTTTATTTTCCTGCCTATTAGTTTATTTCTATGAAGCTAGAAATTAGAAATGAAATTAGAATTATGTAAATTATTGAATGTCTTTTTTTACAGACATTGGCATGATGCATTGTAGATTTTTAATTTTTAAATTAAGAAATATTTAGAGCCTTTCTTACATAGAAATTTTCTTTGATTTCCTCAATATGGTTGCATTCTTTATTTGGCACAGAATTTGCTTCAGCATTATTTTATATTCCTATAATTCGTTTTTTTTTCTAAACTCTTAGCATAAGAATAGTCATACTCTAGGTTTTTTACTTTAGCATATCTTAAGGGTAATTCACCTCCCCTTCCTTGAACTTAAAAATTCCCATCTCTTATAAAAACATGTTCCTTTACCTCTACTCCTTCCTAACTTCAACTATTCTTTTCTTTTTCCTTCATCGCAATTTTAAGTTCTTTGATTTCTCTCTGTTCTGTAAGTATTTCAATACTCTTTTGGCCTCATTTCCCTCTCAATGCCATGATTTTCTATTTCACACAAATTCTCAAGTTGGAAATGGTTTCAAAGTCGTCATCTTCTATGTTTTTGAACAGAAATCCCCTCTACAATGACAAGTGATCATTTAACTTCCATTAAAGACCTCTAGAGAAGGGAATATATTGACTCCTACTCTACTCATTTGTCTTTGAGGCAGTACCAACTCTTAAAAAAGTTTTTTCTTACAGAGCTCTACTGATAATACATTTTTGCTTATTGTTAATATAATTTTGCTTCTCAATAGGGAGATTTTTCCCATCCATTAATAGGCCCATGTGACCTGCTTAAGTCACATGGAAAGCCAAGTCACATAAGTATAAGTCAAATGGAAGAGGCAGGGGTGGAGCAGCAAGGGTAGAACAGGAAGCAGCAGTGCAGAGCTGAGAGGAAGTTAGTCAGAGAGCAATCAGAGCTGGGGAAAGAAGGTGGGTAGTGAGAGTGCTTGTGTGTGATTTGTTTAAGGGAGCTGATTTGTGAGAAGCCTAACTGAGGGAAGGCTTGGGTCTGGTGTTGCCCTCTGCATTGTTATTGTGTATAGATTTTGTGTTATTCTGATTGATTTGACTTTCTGATGTTGGGATTTGACTTTCTGGTGTCTGAATAAAATTTTTTGGTTCTGTCTTTCATGTGGAGAGTCTGTTATATTTTGCACTTCAGAACTGTGCCAGCATAATCATAGCTGCTGGAGGCACTACGAATATCACATTGGTGTTACATGAGCCAAAACTTATCTCTCCATGAAGTAGTACAATTGTGTTTTTATTTTATTTGATCATTATTTTATTTTCATGACAGCTCTGCAAATATATGGGAACAGTGATCTTATTTCCTTTTGTCTTCTCCAAGATAACTTCACTATTTGTTCCCATATATTTTCATATGGAATGATCTCCCTACTATGTCAACAATTGCCCTTCACTGAATATGCTCCAAACACTCAACATCCTGTTGAACATGTTGTTGTCAGAACTGAAGATGTATTCTAGCTCTTATGTGACCAAAATGCATATATAAGGACAAATATTATTTCACTGATGGAAAAGAAAGACCTAAGAATGTTTTTGGGTTGCCATATCATACAATCAAATTATATTTAATAACCTGCTGAAACCCAACACCTTTTTTCCTCCCTGTGAATTGTTATTTTACTGATTTTAATATATTTTTTCCCACCATTAGAATTTACACTCCTAGAAAACAGGGACTAATTTTGTTGATTTGCTTTCCTTTTATTTATTTGACTTACAATAGTGCCTGACATAGAAAGTGATTAATAAGCTTATACCCTTTTGGTTTATTGGTTATTTATTGATATACTCTTACTTGAGTTGGAATTAAAAAAAAAAAACTAAGTTCAACATTCATTGGTCATATACTATGTGTGAGGAATTATTCAAGACGCTAAATATCTAACGAAGAAAAAAATCTGAATTATTATTTCAGAAGGGATAATCTCCCTTGTTGACAAAATGTCGTACGAATCCCACATATGTCAGTCCAACTTCATAGAAGAATGAAGAAATTAGAGTCAGAAAAAATCTATGTCCATATCCAACCTGTTTCTGAGAGCTGTGGTAAGTGATACATCGTCTCTAGTCCTCAGTTTCCTTATATGTAGTATTAGAAGTTTAGATTAATTAACTTCAGTATTTCCTTGTATCTTTGAATGCATTATCCCATAAAATGGTACAACCCAATCCTCACACCAAACAAGACCCATTCTTCTCTCTCTATCTTCTTAACAGCTTTCTATCTAAGGAAAAAAAAAAAACCCTATACTCATAGAACATTGCTTAAGCATCATAATATTTAATAAAAGATTTTTGAATGAATGAATGAGAATGTCTGTGATAGAGAAGGTGGGTAAAAATTAGACAATAATCAACCACTTCTAAGAAGTGACAACTTGATCATATATTACTACAGGTTACCTGAGTTCAAATTCGGCCTCAGACACTTACTAGTTGTGTGACCCTGGCCTAGTCACTTAACCTGTTTGCCTTAATCCATAGGATAAGGAAGTAAAAACCGATTCCAGTATCTTTGCCAAGAAAACCCCATGGGAAGTGTGGTACACAGGACCACTTAGAGTCAGGCATGACTGAATAAATAATTACTATAAGGAGAAGGAGTGTACTTATAGATAGAGGTCTACCCTTGAAGTAAGGGAGACTTGGCAAAGTTCTTCTTTTGACACATGGTAGCTTTGTGAGTGGGCACAGTTAACAAGCAAGTACAGTGAGCCTAAACAAATGTCTGAGTGTGAAAGAATCATTGATGTAGAGCTACTGAAGAAGGAATATAAATGATCAAGGGATTGTGAGTCTTGAAATATATTACTCATAGACATCAAATGTGTAATAATCTTGTGCTCTAGCCCCATGAACACAAAATGAAGGTGGCTTGGGTATATGATGAGGTATGTACCCCCAATGAAGATTCCACATGCCCTCAGCCTCTGCCTTTATATCTGATATTTCTGGGGGTATTTAAGAAGGACTGAGTGGGAGTCTGATATTAAAACCAGTCTACCAGAGGGTGGTCTAGACTAAGACACTTCCTTTCCCATTATCAATCATAAGCACATTATGAATAGTAAAGTTGGCTAACTTTGCATACTTGGAATACACGAAGTTTGCCAAAATGAAAGCCTGAAAACTTCATACTATTAATGTTAAATAAAGCTGACCAAACCTGCAATTGAGTACATAAGAAATTCCTGCTTCGTAGAGAGGCCAATCAGTGGTCAAACATGAAGTCACTTTTCTCAGCCAGGGCCTAGAAAAAGACCACTATTTACTCTAAGACTGAAAGGTAAAGAAGAGTATTGCATTTGTATCAGGGGAAGAAATTCTGATTTTCCTTCATGCCAGTTAAATCACATTTACTACTGCAAATGAATGAGAATATAATTCTATCTATCTATCTATCTATCTATCTATCTATCTATCTATCTATCTATCATCTATCTATCTATCTACATACCTATCTATCTATCCAATAATTTGTTCTAAAAAAACAAGAATAGGTGAATTAATGGAAATGACAGAAAACTTAGATGGTCATAAATTGGCCAACTTGGAGTTGAAAATTTTATTGCTAATGGAAGTGTGGTGAGAAAGCAGGATTGGAAGTCATCAAATGTGTCACTCTTTTCATATGTACTAGATGCCACATAAGCCAAATTCTGAAAGGCTGAGGTAACTGACTGATAAACTCATTTTCAGAGGGGAAGGAGAGAACTCAGATCAATTATTCCAACAAAAATTACTCAGTAATTTATTTGATTCTGTCTTCTGCACCAATAATGAAATATAATAAAGTTAGAACAGAATTTCTGGTAGAATAAGTCCTTCTATTTTCTTAGACTTTTACTGTGTAATGATGTGACAGGTAAAATCTGAAATAACTGAGAAAACAAAGGTTTAAACTTCTGAGAATATTAGTTTGTCAAATAATGCATGTGACTTGCCTAACAAATTGGCACCAGGTCTCCATTGCTTGGTGCTGTACCAGAATATATAGAGACAGATTTGTAGGCATTAAAAGAAAACAATTAACATGATATGAACCAGGATATAAGATTAAGTAATCTCATTTCTAATTGAAAGGAAGATTAGAATTTTCCAAGTTTGTGAGGGTGGGGAAAAAAAGGGATGCGCTTCCCTGAAATCAGAAAAAAAGAGCTCTCCAACTCCTTTCCAAATGTCTGCATTCAATCATAAGCAACAGGAGATAACAACTGATTGACTAGTGTGGGCTGGTTTTCAGAGAAGCTATGTAAGTTGTTTAAGATATATAACTGTGAGAAAATTCCTTGTTATCAGTCTTTGGATCTACCTAGGTTTTAGCTCAGCATGATTGAGGCCCTGAGTTAAGCACTAAATAAATCTGCCTTGTAGCAATAGGTAGATTTGGTCCAGCTTCCCAACAAGGCAGAGCTAGGCTAAAACTATGCAATAAACTTTTCTCATAATTCCCATTGAAAAAGTTTTCTCACAAGATTGAAACTGATTTAGACTACTAATGGAAGAGAAAGGGAACTGAGCTAGAGCCAGAATTGAGTCACAAAATGGATTCTGTTTGATTCATTCATTTCCTATGATGAACCCCAAATTTTTCTCCTGTTTTACAAACTCCAAATGTTTTCTGTCCTACAAAATCCTATATATCCTCTCTTATTTTAGAAACTAAAAAATTCCTCCTCATAATTCTCAACTTTATTTCTCTCTTATGAATCTCAATTCCATACTTATTTCCACATGCCTCAGGAGCCACTCCTCTATTACATTATCACCCCTTGATACCTCATTAATCTTAAATTCTGTTTCCTTCCTAGAACCATTAGAAAAGAGCTACAGAGTTTTCTCTTTTCTCAAAACACTCAAATTGCAAGGAGGGAAGAACTTCCTGAGTGAATCAGATTCTTGAAGCAAAAATAATGTTGGAAGAATGGCATTTCTGTGCAAAATTTAATAAATGAATAATTGTTACTGAGGAACTAAAGCTTTAATGTGTTTTATTTTTCAGCCAAAAGTTCAGATAAAGTTATTTTGACTTTCCACTGAAGCTACCAATAATTCAAGGCTTATATCAGACAAAGACCCTATAATCCTATTGTTTTCATTTTTCAGTCCTGTCTGACTCTTCCTGACCTCATTTGGGGTTTTCTTGGCAAAGATAATACATTGATCACCCATTTTATTCTGCAGCTCATTTTACAGAAGAGGAACTGAGGCAAACAGGGTTAAGTGACTTGCCCAGGGTCACATAGTAAATAAATGTCTGAGGATGGATTTGAACTCAGGAACACAAGTTTTGACTTCAGGTCTGGCTCTCCATTCACTGTGCCACCTAGTAGCCCTTAATCTTATTATGAAAGGATTGATTTCAATTTCTTCAGAATTTGACTGTGTATGTGGGGATTATCTTTGCATTTTTCCTTTTTGGGGGTAGAGAGAGGGTTCATTTCTGGTGGCCAAGGAGAAAGGATAGATTTGTTTGTTTGATTGGTTATTATTCTTTCTTAGGCTTGAAATGCTATTTCCATTGTTAGAATATTCAGAGTTCATAGCATATTCCTTCTATGAGAAGAAGGGGAACTGAGACTCTTCAGTAGCAGATTTTGGAGAGCATCACATATACTAGACCTGTCTAGATCAGCATATACTATGAATGATTTCTTTACATAATTTGAAAAGAAAGTATCAGTGTTATTGTGATTACTTATTTGAAGAACTTATATTCTAATGAATATAATAGTCTAGAAGAACTTTTTAAGTATAAGTTGAGGATAACTACATTATTACTGAAAAATATCAAGCAGCATATTTATAAATATATTGTGAACACACTATTCATTTTAACCCCCAAAACCATTTTCGCATCTCTGTCATTACATCCCACAAACTGAAATATAGTATCTCTTTTAACTCTTTTGGAAATTGACAATATTATAGATTTCGAAATTTTATCTCATCAGTAATATGTTATTCATATGTCTGTATCAATTCCCTATATACAATGGATCTCAGACTTTGATATGATAAATTTGCTTCATTTTTTAAAGCAATGGTTCTTTCCCTTCTAATATTATTTTTGGCAAAAATATCTTTTTCAGTTTTATATAATTGATATCATTCATTTTATGATTTATTAACACTTCTATCTATTGTTCAAAAAAAATTCCTACAATTCATAGTAGTGAAAAGTATTTCCCCACCTTCTCCTCTAAGCAAAGTCACTAACCTCACTCTTGCCTCCAGAGCCATCTGGATCCATGGGCAAAATATAGGTCAGGATGGCTAGAGATGACCCCAGGTGCAGTGAGAAACCTTGGCCTTAGATAAGGTCTTTCTGAGGTTTGTGTTTGTCTGAGATGATGTTCGCTTGATGGTTAAGGCTAGGTAAGAAATGAGGCAAAAAATAAACTGTTTTATGTAGGAAATAGTATTGATTTTGTTCATGCAAATATTTTTTCAAGTTTTATTTAATTAAAAATGTTTCATTTATTTCACGAAGTTTTGGAGTCCATGTGGCTAGAACCTTTTGTTTTCTGAAGAACTACTTGTATCTATCATTGATTTTCCTCTTTTTTTGGGGGGGGGAGGGTTCTCTCCTTGTTTTGTCTTAAAATGTTATGGTTCTTTATAGCATAAGATCTTATTTTTTTTTCAGTTTTCTTTTTCTTTTTTTCACTGTTTGCTCCTGTCTCTAGAATTATTTCCCTATTAAGATTGTGTGCCAGGGCCAATCTGCACATCCTTCTTAGCTCCATTATTCACAGTTAGCATAATGAGAAAACAGATTTTTTAAACGTCCTTTTTATACTAATAAGATCATTATCCATGGCATGTGCTAATATAACAAATACCTACAGATGGAAATTGCAAACTATAATCACTTAAAATAATAAACAAATTCCCTTTTATGACTTATGGCAGTTCATTTTCTCACCTATAGGTCAGAGATTTGAGTTGAAAAAAAGATATGATAATAAAATGGAATTTTTAAATACCCAGGGCCAATAAGTGGAAAAGGTCACACTCCTTTGAAAATTAATGATTTCATGCTTATTGCATGGATTTTCTTTTCAAGGTTTCTCCAAAAATTCCATTTCTTCATTTGGAATATTAATAATTTTCCCTTTTTTTTAAAATGAAATCTATTTTTTAATCAAACAAAAAGGGGGGCAATAGGAGTCTTTATTATGTAAATTTCTCAGGAAGGGAGGAAATGGAAACCATCAATTTGTCTAAAATCACCTAATTCATATTAATAAGTAAATTATCACTTTACCCTTGGCTTCCTAAGAGGAAAATCCAGTTTCATTTTCATATCTGCTCAAAACTTTCCCCGGAGAAGAGAGTATAGCTATTCAAAGTCATACGAGTTTGACATATTAAGACAGATGTCTATATATGTTAACTTCTCTGTCTAATTTACTGTGTCCATTGATTCCTTGCTGTAGAGAAGATGGAGCCCAACAAGTTGGGATGCAGTTACAGACAAAGACTGAGGAACTAAGGAAGGAAAACAAAATCCTGTAAGACAGAAGATGGGCCCATGACTTTGAGAGATGAGAGGAAGAAGGAAACTTAAATAATAAAAGAAGAGTTAGTGCCTATATGGATAACTCTTAGGTGAGTTATGAGGCTATACTACTTGTCTACTTCATATTTTCCTTTAGTTCCTTGTCTATTTCTATTTACTTCTATTTTCTATTTAATTTTTTCAATTTCATATAAAAACAAATTCTATGTTTTTTAATTGAATTCCAAATTCTCTCTCTTTTTCCTCTCCCTTCCCCTTCATTGAGAAGGCAAATAATTTTACCTAGGTTATATACCTTCAGTCATACAAAATATATTTCGATATTAGTTATGCTTTGAAAGAAAACATGGACAAAAAAAAAGAGAAAGAGTAAATTTTAAAAGTACACTTTGATCTATATTCAGACTGCATTGGTTCTTTCTCTACAGGAAAATTGCATTTTTTCACTAAAAAGTTCTTGAAAATTGTCTTAGATCACTGTAGTGTTGAGAAAAGCTATCATTCATAGCTGATGATCATATGATATTACTGCTACTGTATATCTTTTCCTGATTCTTCTAACTTCACTTTATATCAGTTCATGTGATTCTTTCCAGGTTTTTCCTGAAACCATTCTGCTCATCATTTTTTATAGGACAATAGTATTCCATCACAATCATGTACCACAACTTGTTCAGTCATTCCTTAATTGATAGGCATTCTGTCAATTTCCAATTCTTTGCTACCACAAAAAGAGCTACTATTAATATTCTTTATGAGTATATGTATTTTTTTAATGCTCCTTGAGATACAGAACAGTAATGTTATTGTAGGGTAAAAGGGTACGCATATTTCTATAGCCCTTTGAACATAGTTCCAAATTGTTATCCAGAACAACTGTATCAGTTCAAATTCAACCAACAGTACATTAGTGCCCCAATTTTCTCACATCCCTGCAAACAATTGTCATTTTCTTTTTCAATGATATAAGACAATTTTACAGGTGTGAGGAGGTGCCTCAGAGTTGTTTTACTTTTCATTTCTCTAATCATTTCTAATTTAAACCATTTTAACTGACTACATAGATAGATGTACATATCTATCTATATCTATTTCTATATCTCTATCTATCTATCTATATCTTCAATTTCTTCATTTGAAAACTGCTTGTTCATATTCATTGATCATATATCAGTTGGGGGAAATAATTGTATTCTTGAAAATTTGAGTTCATTCTCTTTATATTTAAGAAATGAAGCTTTTATTGAACAAAGTTGTCATAAATATTTCCCAAGTTTTTTTGCTTTCCTTCTAATATTGACTACATTGGTTTTGTTCATGGGAGAAAAAAGAACACCTTTTTATTTCATGTAATCAAAATGATCCATTTTATATTACATAATGTTTTCTATTTCTTTTTTGGCCATATATTCTTCCTATAGCTAAAGACTGGATATGTAAACTATTCCAAACTAATTAGCTTGTGGTATCACCCTTTACACATGAATTGTACAATCTACTCTGGTATCTATTATTATTATTTGTTTAATTTCCTGGTTGAGTTCATTCCAATGACCATCATATTTCGGTTTTCCTTATAATTTTGGTTACCCTGGTTTTCTTTATGCAAAGCCTTTTAAATTTTAAGTAATCACAATGACATATTCTTCATTTTCTTGTTTGGTTCTTAAATGCTTCCCTAATCCATAAATCTGATGGATAAACTATTTCATGTTCTCTTAATGTGCTTATGGTGTAATTTTTAATGTGTAAAGCTTGTAGTATACAGTGTAAGATACTGGTCTATACTTAGTTTCTGTCATACTGTTTTACTGTTTTCCCAGCAATTTTTGTTAAATGGTGAATTTTTGTTCCAAGAGCTTGGATCTTTCATTTTATCATATAGTAGTATACTATGGTCCTTTACTATAAGGTAAATTGTACCTAATATATTCCATTCATCCACCACTATATAATACATTTTGAAATCTGGTATAGCTAGACCACCTTCTTTTCTATTTTTTTAAATGATTCTCGTGATGTCCTTGAGGTTTTGGCTTTTTTAGATGAATTTTGTTATTTTTTTCTAGCTCTATAAAATGATTTTGTCATGGTTTGATTGGTACAACACTGAATGAATATATTAATTTAGGCAAACTTATCATTTTTGTTATATTAGCTCAATCTACCCATGAGCAATTAATATTTTTTCCAACTGTTTAGATCTGGTTCTGACTTTATTTCTATGAAAATGTTTTATAGTTGTTTTTCTATAGTTCTTGGGCTTGTCTTGGCAGGTGCACTCCAAAGTATTTTATATTGTCTACAGTTATTTTAAATGGAAGCTGTCTTTTTTATCTCTTATTGCTGGACTTTGTTGACAACGCATATGAATGCTGATGATTTATGTAGTCTTATATTGTATCCTGCAACTTTGCTAAAATTGTTAATAATTTCAAGCAGTTTTTTAGTTGCTTCTCTAGGATTTTCTAAATATACTATTTCATATCTTCTGCAAAGAGTGATAATTTTGTTTCCTCGTTGCCTATTCTTATTCCTTTAGTTTATTTTTCTTCTCATTGCTATAAATAATATTTTTTAATGGCAAGCAAAATAGGATCTTTTGCTGTTTTTGTTTTAGGATAAGCAAGAACTTGCATTTAGGTAAATGGAAGACAGTGTTGGTGATGAGAAGGTCATGTCATGTACAGGTCTTCAGTAGTAAATGACCATTGCTGTTGCTGTTTCCAACTCCATTTCTCCCTAGGACTCCCTGCCAAGTCTGGTAGTCTGAGCCTACTCTAACATTAAAGTCACTCAGAATTATAAGCTTCTCTTCTTTTGGCACATTGGAGATAAGGACTTCTAGGTCTTCATAAAATTTTTCTTTGACTTCATTAGGGTTTGTCATGGTTGGAGCATAGGCACTGATGATAGTGGCATGGCATTTGCCTGTGAGTGGCAATCACGTTGTCATGATTCTGTCATTCACTCCTTTTGGCAGGTATACCAGTTTGCTGATTAGATTAGTTTTGATTGCAAAACCCATGCCAGCTTCAGGGTGCTCTGCTTCACTTCACCCACTCCAGAAAAAGGTGTATCCACCTCCAACCTTAGTAAGCTGACCTTTATTTGCCAACCTTGTTTCACTCAGGGCTACTATTTGAATGTGATACCTGTTGAGTTCTATTGCAACAACAGCAATTTTTTCAGGTCTACTGGATTTTGTATTTTCTATTAGTGTTTGCACGTTTCATGTGCCTTTGGTGAGTGAAATCATCTTTGCAGATGTTTTCGTACGTTTGTACATAGTGGGATTCCTCACCTGCCACGGTAATCAGGCCAGGGTTGGGTAAGCAGACAATGTTTAGGTCACCTTTTTTAGCCCCCTTCCTCACAACAGGAGGTGAGCAGTGCAATCCTCAAAAGACTGCTCAGACACCCAGAGGGCTGCCGAGTCCCACTGCTGCTTTCAGTAAGAAACAACCCTATGGCCTGGGCTGCCTGTGTGCAGGATTGTGACTCCAGCTCTCAGTGTATCAATACCTGCTTCTTCATCACTTGCCTGTCACCATAGGACTTTGAGACATAGTAGTGAAATGGTATGAGTGATGTATTTTGATTGGTGCGTAAACTACATTTAAGTGAGGCAGAGTTGCATGAAGTCATCAACCTCACTCTGTCCTCCACAGTCATCATAGTTCAGTGGCAGGACAGAGTCTAGATGGTTGGCAATGGCTCAAGATGCAGTGGATAACCTTGACATCTTCAGTGTCTAACCATGCTCTAAGCACTCCACATCACTGCTTCATCTACCTTCATGGTCACTGGAATAAGTTTTTCTCATCTGCCCATTCCACCAGAGGATATCTTCACATGTTTGATGTAGACACACCCCTAACTCACTAACGGATTTGAGAACCCTTGGTTACCCTCTGGTAACCAAGTCTGCCGAAATGGTTTACCAGCATGTGGCCTCTGTGCATTCTTGCAGCCACAGGTGAGTTAGGTGGAAAGAGAGCTGAAAAAGGTCCAGCAGTCATTACACCAAAGCTACTGTTCCTCCCTGAACATACTGTACAAAACCAAAAACCTATGGTGCAGTACAACTAATCAGTGCTGATGGAGCCATATTGATTAGTGATAAGGACATGATCCTAGAGAGATGGACTGAACACTTCTGTAGTGTTTGCAACAGACCATCATCAGCTAATGCTGAGGTCATTGACCATTTACTTCCGGTTGAAGGCAGTCCCTCCTTAGCTGAATATACAACTGGAGAAGAGATTTTGAGGGGCATTAGGCTCCTTTCATGTGGCAATCAGCACCTGGTGCTGATTCGATTCCATCTGCTATTTACAAGGTAGGGGGACTATTGCTCATACAAAAGCTGACTGAAATTTTCCAGGTTATATGACAAGAGGAGGTTATTCCCCAGGAGTTCAAGGATGCCTTCATCGTCCATCTCTGTAATGGTAAAGGGAATAGATTGTCCTGTGACAATCAGAGGTGGAGCTATTTCTTAATTATTGCTGACAAAATTCTTGCTAGAGTCCTCCTTAACAGGCTGATCTTTCTCCTGGAAGATGGTCATATACCTGGGAGCCAGGGTGGCTTCAGAAAGGGCCAAGGAATAGTCAATATGATGTTTGCTGACTGACAACTGCAGGAGAAATGCCAGGAGTAGAACAGAGGTCTGTACACAATGTTTATAGATCTGACCAAGGATTTTGACACTGTTAGTCATAAGGGCTTATGGAAAATATGTCAAAATTTGTCTGCCTGGAGAAGTTCATCAATATTGTACATCAATTTCATGATGGCATGTTTTCCTGGGTTCTGGATGATGGGCAATGCTCACATGCTTTCCCAGACACCAATGGAGTGAAACAGGGATGTATGCTTGCTCCTATGCTTTTTAACATGATGTTTTCAGTCATGTTGACAAACACTCTTAATGAGGATGAACATCAAGGTAAACTACCATACTCATGGCAAATTCTTCTATTTGCAAAGGCTACAAGCCAAGACCAAAGTGGAGGGAATGTTGGTGCATGATTTTCTGTTTGCAGATGATTGTGCACTCAATGCAGCCTCTGAAACTGAGATGCAACAATGTAGGGATCAATTTTCTGCTGCCTCCCCTAATTTTGGCCTAATAGTCACCACCAACTAAACACAGGTGCTCCATCAGCCACCACCACACCATCCATATGTGGAACTATTGCTTACAATAAATGGAAAAGTTTTGAATGCTGAAGATAGTTTCACTTACCATGGTAGTGTACTTTCCAGAAATGTACACATTAACAATGAGATTCATGCATGCATTGTCAGAGCTAGCTCACTGTTTGAGAAGCTCTGAACAAAAGTTTGGGAGAGAAGAGGTATTAGATTGACTACCAATCTGAAAGTCTACTGAGCCATTGTGCTGACCTCATTGTTATATACTTGTGAAACATGGACAGTCTACCAGCACCATGCCAGGAAACTAATTACTTCCATTTGAACTGTCTTAGGAAGATTCTGAGGATCACCTGGAAGGATAAGGTATCAGACACTGAAGTGCTTATTGGAGCTGAACTGCCAGGTATTTAAACTGTGCTTCAGATAGCATAACTCTGATGGGCTGACCACATTGTTCAAATGAAAAATGTACTCTTGCCAAAAAGACAATTTCATGGAGAACTCATGTGGGGCAGGTGATCACATGGTGGCCAGAAGAAACTCTCAATGTTTACCTCAACAACTTTGGATTTCACTGTGCAACAAGGGAGACACTGGTGCAGGACCACTCAGTATGGTGTGCCCACATCAGAAAGGGTTCTGCCCTCTTTAAGCAAAACAGAACTGAGACAGCACAAAGTAAACACAGGATGCAAAAATTTAGGATATCCATCCCAAATATTAACATGAACTCTCTGTGCCCAACCTGTGGTAGAACATTGCAAGCTCATACTGATCTGATCAGCCACAGTCGGACACACTGAAATTTCACTTTACCATGCTGATGCCATTTTGGTCATCTTCCAAGAAGGACAACAACCAACCAACCCACCAACCATAATCAAGAATTATAATGTCTCTATTTGAATCTGACTGGGGAGGATCTTTCTCCCCTGTTGATGGGTCTACCCATTGCAGTAAGCTTGATTAGGAGATTTATTTTGTAGGAGTGTTCCAAGTACATTTTGGTTTTTCTATCGAGGCACAGGATCAGAGGGTTATGCCCTCTGGCTCTAAAAAGTGTATAAATATTCTGAGGGCTTGGTTTTACTTTGGGACTTACTGACTAGAAGTGTTTGTTGGCCAGAAGAGGACTCTGGGAAGCCATGAAGGACCCCCTTGGCTTTGAGAAACCCAGATCTTCCCTCTCTGGTCAAGATGAATGCCTTTTAATGGTCAAACATTTTGAAAATGTCTGTTTACTTTTAATTTCTCTGGTATTTTTTTGAAGTTCATTGTGCCGACTCCCTTGAAATAGGTGAATGATATATGTACTTGGTTAAAGGATTGATACATATGCTTGATTAAAGTGATTGTTAACCCCTCAAATGTTGCCTTTCCTTTTATGAATAAAGATCCAAGAACCTGTAATATCAGGTCCTCCTAGTGTTCTATTTTTTGTCAAAGGCTTTTTCTGCATTTATTGAGTAATCATAATGTTTCTGTTGATTTCATTATAGACATGGTCAATTGTGCTGACAATTTTCCTAATATTGAACCAGCCTTGCATTACTGGTATAAATTCCACCTAGTCATAATGTAAAATCATTTTATATATTGCTGTAATAACGTTGCTAATACTTTGTTCAAAACTTTTGTATCAATATTCATTAGATGAATTTGTCTATAATTTCTATTCTCTTGGTTTAACTCTTTCTGGTTTAGGTATCAGCACCATATTTGTGTCATAAAACAAGTTGGGAAGAATTCCTTTGCCTATTTTTTTCAAATTATAGCATTTGAATGAATTGTTTTTTAAATATATGGTAGAATTGACTTGTGAACTCATATGGTCCTAGTGATTTTTCTTAGGGAGTTCATAAATGGCTAATTGAGTTTCTTTTTCTAAGATGAGATTATTTAGGCATTCTATTTCCTGATCTGTTAATCTAAGTAATTCATTTTTCAGAAATATACAGCAGTTTTTCTCAGATTATCAGATATGTTGGCATATAATTGGGAAAAATATTTCCTGATGATTCCTTTAATTTATTCTCTATCGTTAGTGATCTCACGCTTTTTATTTTCAAAACTGGATATTTGGCTTTCTTTCATTTTAATATCAAATTAACCAATGGCTTATCTCTCTTACTGTTTTTTCACCCATATAACCAGGTAATATTTATCCATTAGTTCAATTTTTTTTCATTTTTTTACTCTATCAATATCATCTTTGATTTTCAGGATTTCCAATTTGATCCTACAATGGGGATTTTTAATTTGCTCTTTTTATAACTATGTCTCTGTTGCATGACATATTTATTGATCTGTTCTTTCTCTGTTTTGTTGATGTGAGAATTTAGAGAAATGAAGTTTCCCCTAAGTACTGCTTTGGCTGCATCCCATAAATTTTGGTGTAATATCTCATTCTTGTCATTTTCTTTAATAAAATTATTGATGGTTTCTCTGATGTTTCTACCCACTTATTCTTTAAGATTAGATTATTTAGTTACCCATTAATTTTAGTCTATCTTTCCACTAAGCTTTACTGAATAAACTTTTATTGCATTATGATCTGAAAAGGGATATATTTAGTATTTCTGCCTTTCTACATTTGAGAATTTTATGCCCAATAAATGGTAAATTTTTGTGTAGGTGCTATGTGCTACTGAGAAAAGATATATTCATTTCTGTTCCCATTCTGTTTTCTCCAAAGGTCTGTTATATCTAAGTTTTCTAATATTCTTTCACCTTCTTAACTCCTTTCTTGTTCATTTTTTGGTTGGATTTGTCAGCTTCTGAGAGTGGAAAGTTGAAGTTCTCCCACTAGTATAGTTTTGTTGTGTATTTCTTCCTATAACTCATTTAACTTCTCCTTTAAGAATCTGGATGCTCCACTAGTTGGTGCATATATCTTCAGTATTACATTATATCATTTTCCATGGCACATTTTAGCAACATGTAGTTTCAGAATTGCTGTCCTTACTATTTTTACTTCAGCTGCAACATAATAGATTCCCTGGCATTTTTTCTGCATGCTACTGTGCTCCAAATGTGCTTCTTGTAAATGACATACTGTAAGATTCCGGCTTTAAATCCACTCTGCTGTCCACTTCCATTTTATGGGAAAGTTCATCCCATTCTCATTCATAGCTATGATTACTGACTGTGTATTTTCCTCCATCCTATTTTTCCTCCTGTTTGTCCTCTCTCTTTTCTCATTATTTCTCTCCTCAATAGTGTCTTCCTTCTGTTTATCACCTCCTCCAATCTGCCTTTTCTTCTGTCAGTCTGTCCTTCCTTTATTTGATCTTCTCCCCTCCTACTTTCTAGTTTGGAAAGATAGATTTTGACATTCAAATGATTGTTTATATTATTCTCTCTAGTCAATATTGATAAGAACAACATTCAAACAGTTCCCATTGCCCATCCTACAATATTCTCCTCCAATGCAATAGGTCGTTCATTCCTCTTTACGTGAACTTATTTGCCCTGTTCTCCCAGTCCCTTCCTTCTGCACCCTTTGTACTCCTTTTTCTCATCTCTTAGTTAGTTGTATGTCATTTCTTCAAGTTCACCTTATGCCCATCTCTCTGTCTATGTGCATTTCCTCTAGCTGTACTATCAATGGTACAATTTTTAGGAATTACGAGTATCATCTTCCCATTGAAGAATGTAAACAGTTCAGCTCCATAAAGTCCCTCATGTTTTGTTTTCCTTTTGTCTCTTTTCATGCTTCTCTTTGATATTGATATTGGAGATCAAATTTTTGTTCATTTCCAATCTTCTTCTAATGAAAGCTTGAAATCCTTCTATTTCATTGCATGACCATTTTTTCCTGCTGAAGTATTATGTTTAATTTCAACAGGTAGGTGATTCTTGACTGTAGTACAAGCTCGTTGGTGTTCTAGAATACTGTACTCTATGACTTACTGATCTTTACTATTGCAGCTGCCAATCCTGTGTAACCACTCCCCCCCCCCCCAACCCAGTTTCCAGATATTTGAACTGTTACTTTCTGACTACTTGAAGTATTTCTCCCATTGGCCTAGGAGTTCTGAATTTTGCCTGCAGTGTTCCTTGGAATTTTTATTTTGGAATCTCTTTCTTGAGGTGATTAGTAGATTCTTTCAATGCCTGTTGTGCTTCTGGAATAGCAGGGCAGTTTTCCTTGATAATTTCGTGCAAGATGCTGTCCAGCTCTTCTTTTTGATTATGGCTTTCAGGTTGTCTAATGATTCTGTCATTGTCTCTCCTGTATCTATTGCCCAGATCAGTAGTTATCTAATGAGATATTTCCAATATTCTTCTGTTTTTTTATTCTTTTAAATTTGTTTAATTGATTCTTAATTTTTCATAAAGTTATTAGCTTCCACTTGTTCAATTCTAACTTTTAAGTAGTGCTTTCCTCAGTTAGTTTTTATATTTCCTTTTCTATTTGGCCAATTGAAATCTTAAAAAGTTGTTTCTCCAGTGGATTTTTATATCTTCTTTTCCATTTGGCCAATACTACTTTTGAAGCAGTTATTTTCTTTTTCTAAGCTGTTGACTTTTTTTCATAACTCACTTGCATCAGTCTCATTTCTTTTCCCAATAGCAATAGAAATAAAAAAAAAACAGAAAAAGAAAAATAGCCTCTATGTACAAAAATATTTGGAGTAACTCTTTTCTGGGAGCAAAGATTTGGAAATTAAGAAGCTGGTCATCAATGGGGAATGGTTGAACAAATTGTGCTATGCGATTGGGATGGAATACTATTGTGCTATAAGAAATGATGAACAGGATGTTGTCAAAAAACCTGAAAAGACTAACATGAGCTGATGCAAAGCGAAATTTCCTGAGTACAAGGTAACAGCAATACTGTAAGATGGTCATCTGTGAATGATTTAACTATTCTCAACAATTCAATGATATAAGACAACTCTGACAGACTTACAATGGAAAATATTTTCCATACCCAGGGAAAGAACTGGTGCTGCCTCAATACAAATTGATGCATATGCTTTTTCTTTATTTTTTCTTGAGGTTTTTTTTTTTCTGTTGTTTTTGTTTTTGGTTTATGTTTCTTTCACATTATTTTTATTATTGAATGTTTTGCATGACTACATATGCAAAAACTATAAGTAATTACTTGCTTTCTCCAAGTACAATGGTGAAGAGGGAGGAAGGGAAAACATTTTAAAGGTGTATAAATAAATGTTAAAAATTGTTTTTATATGCTACTGGAAAAAAATAAAATTCTAAATAAATAAGTTTGAGCTCTGCTCCTGGGATGGAAGGAGTACAATCTCAAGCTTCTTGTTCCAATGACTGTTGACCCTGAGTGTTTCCCTGGCACTACACTGATGTTGCCTTAAGGTCCATAGGGGAGCCTCATGTCTGGTGCTGTGCTGAGGGCAGAGAGTGGGTGTGGCTGGAACTATTGAAGGCTGTGGGAGGCTGTCAGCTTACCTAGTGCTGAGCGTGGTACTACTGGTGGTATCTGATATATACCGTTGGCTTCTGTTAGTTTCCCTAGCACATGGAGCGTGTGTGTGTGTGTGTGTGTGTGTGTGTGTGTGTGTGTGGACTTGCTGGAGGCTTCTGATTGCTTAGGCACTGGTGTCTACCTGTTTGTCCTGGGTCACATTGAAGCATGTGGATATTTTGCTGCAGAAGGCTTTCTGTTTGCCTGGAGCTATGCTGAAGAATGTGCCTCTTCTTGGAGTTGGAGTCTACCTATTCCCTGTCTATACTGAGGCACATGGGGGAAGGATTGGTTTTTGCCTTCTCTAATACACTGTGGCTCAGGAACTCCCAATGGTTTTCAGAGGCATAGGTTATCGTTGTCTTGTTTGAATGTTTCTTGTCTTAGATTACACTCTCCTTTTACCTTAGTGAGGCAAACCTTCCCTGCCAACCTTTCAAGTTTCTTGGGATCAAAAATTGTTTCACTCAATGTTTTTGCTAATTCAGCTGTTTCAGGATTTGCTTTGGGGTGCTATTTCATGGTTCTTTGGAGATGAATATGGGACAGGCATTGTGATTTATTATATACTTCACTCTCTTGGATCCTGAAAATTCTATCCATGCATGTGTGAGAAAGATAGCCTCAGAAGAGAGTGAGCTTATAGCATGAGTTTGTAGGCCAAGGTCCAGTGGCTGCAAAGGGTGATGTTTGAAATGACAGAAAGAACATCCAGTGACAACTGAATTCTAGGTTTCACCTAGAAATGAGACAAAAATAAAATTGTCCTAACTCTAGATGGCGTGACATCAAAATAGGGTGAGACTCTTCTTTTGACTTTGATATTAAGAAAATACCTCCTTCCACTAAAGTTTTTGTGCAAATTTGATCCTTTTGCAAAATACAAGTTGAAAATTTAGGCATCCTCATGAAAGGCCTTACCAGCTGCAAAATTGAAACTTCCAACATTTCTAGAAACATGAAACAGTCTCCTTTCACTTTGGTTCCATTCAGTTAATATACTCAATTTCACAATATGACTCGGGAGTCATTTTTGCATAACCAAAAACAATACAATGTGGACAAATAAGACAAATTTAAACCTACCTTATACTTTCTATATCCTAAACTAAAAGAGAAGATATAGAGCTTGACATTTACTTTATGGTCCTTTTATAATCTAGAAACATCAAATAGCTGTATTGATATTGCATTTTTATTTGTTGTTAACGTAATTTTGCTTCTTGATGGGAAGGTCTTTCCCATCCACTAATAGGCCCTTGTAATCTGCTTAAGTCACATGGAAGGCTGAGTCACATAGTTCTAAGCCACATGGAGCAAAAAGTGGTGGAGCAGGAGGGGTGGAACAGGAAGAAGTGGAGCTAGAGCAGAGGCAAGAGAAAATTTTTTCAGAGTAGTCAGAATTGAAGGAGAGAGAGAAAAGAATACAGCTGGCTTATGATTTGTTTAAGGAAGTTGGTTTGTGGGAAACCTAACAGAGAGAAGACTTGGGGCTGGTGGTTCTCCCTGCATTGTTACTGTATATAATTTTCTTTGTTACTATGATGGATTTGGCATTCTGGTGTCTGAATAAATGTTTTGATTTTGTATTCCATGTGTTGAGTCTCTTGTATTTTGTGATTCAGAATTGCACTGGGATATTCATGGCTTCCCTAGGGGCTGTGAATATTGTGTTGATGCTAGAGTAGCCAAGGCTCATCTATTCCCAGATTCTGTATTTTGATAATCTTGCACCGAGGTCACTTATGCCAGAGTATAAAGGGAAACAATATTTTGGCCAACTTGTCTCATCCATAACACAGGCCAGCAATTGCTGTTTGTCTGTGTTCTTATGACATGGCTGACCAAGGTATCCTGAGAATGGAAGTGGGATCCTGGAAAGTGATTGCCCAAAACCAAGAAATATTCACCTAAATGCAATGATCCTTGGGAAAAGATTATAATGTCCTCTTAACAACCCTCATAGAGACAGAAAAAGTGTGTTTATGTTGGAAAATAATCTCCAAAGATCACTGATCTTTGTAAGGGAAAAATCTGAACTAGAAGCATCTTCATTCATTCCAAACTTTGCCTCCCTAACTATCTTTAGACACCTTCTCCATTCCTGTTAACTTGTAGGTGTTCATTACCTACCCATTAGAATTTAAGCCTGCTGGGAGACAGTTGCTGTCTCTGTTTGCATTTTTATTCCCAGCATTTTGCATAGGGCTTGGCAAATAGAACATTATTTTTTCTAAATTTTTTATTAAACTATTTTATTTGTTTTCAGTATTCTACAATCACTTCCATATATCTTAGATTTTTTTCCTTCCCTCCCCTTCTTTTACCTCTCCCTTCCCACTCCCTCTCTGAGATGGCATACAATTTTATAAAGGTTCTACACATACATTTCTACTAAATAAATTTTCACCTTAACCATATTGCATAGAAGAATTAAAATGAATGGGAGAAATCACAAAACAAAACAAAATAAAATATAATGCAGAAGAAAATGATCTGCTTCAATCAGCAATCAAATTCCATAATTCTTTCTCTGTATGTGGAAAGCATTTTACCTCAAGAGTTCATTGGGAATTTTTTAAGTCCTTGCATTGCAACGAAGTACTAAGTCTACCAGAAAAATTCCTTGTACACTGTGATTGTTGCTGTGTACAAAGCTCTCCTGGTTCTGCTCCTTTCACTCAACATCAGTTCATATAAGTCTTTCCAGGCCTCTCTGAAGTCTTCCTGTTCATTTTTTCTTATAGCACAATAGTATTCCATTACAGTCATATATCACAATTTATTTAGCTTTTCCCCAATTCATGGATATCCGCTTGGCTTCCAGTTTTGGGCCACCAAAAAGAGAACTGCTATAAATATTTATGTACATGTCTTTCCTGTCTTTATGATCTCTTTGTGATACAGCCCTAGAAGTAGTGTTGCTGGGTCAAAGGGTAGGCACATTTTTGTAGCCCTTTGGGCATAGTTCCATATTGCTCTCCAGAGTGGTTGGATCGGCTCAAAGCTTCACTGACAATGAATTAGTATTCCAACTCTCCTACATCTTCTCCAACATTTATCGTCTTCCTATTTTATCTGGTTAGCCGATCTGATATGTGTGATGTGGTATCTCAGAGGTGTTTTCATTGCATCTCTCTAATCAATAGTGATTTAGAGCATTATTTCATATGACTATAGAAAGCTTTAATTTCTTCTACTGAAAGCTGTTTATTCATATTGTTTGACCAGTTTTCAGTTAGGGAATGACTTGTAATCTTGTACATTTGACTCAGTTCTCTACATATTTTAGAAATGAGGTCTTGATTTAAAGCTAAGGTAGACACTATAAAATATTTGTGAGTCTACCTGCCAAAACAAATCCAGGGACTATATGAACACAATTACAAAACCCTTTTTTCACAAATAAAGTCAGATTTAAGTAAGTGGAAAAACATCAGTTATGCGTGAGCAGGCCGAGCCAGTATAATAAAAATGAGAATTCTGCCTAAATTAACTTATTTCTTCCATGCCATACCAATCAAACTACCAGAAAATTATTTTCTAGAGCTTGAAAAAATAATATCAAAATTCATCTGGAAGAACAATAGATCTAGAATATCAAGGGAACTAATGAAAAGAAATGTCAGGGAAGGTGGCCTAGCCATACCAGATTGCAAACTGTATTATACAGTAGCAATTATCAAAATCACTTGGTAGCATGATTAGTCCAAAGGCCAGGACTTAAACATTTTAGCTGGAACCTTGATTTTGTGATGATTAGCCACTTTTTCTGAGCAATCTGTAGCTTTTAAAACAAATAATCATTAATAGCTCATTTGAATAAGTCAGTTTGAAGCTTATGTAGTTAGACACATTTTCTTGCCCTACTTCTGCTTTCTTTTAGTTTAGTGTTTGGCATAGTTGAAAAAGCCAATGGGTTTAGATTCTGCAAGGAAGGAGAGATACTTGACAATTCTGAATACCAAAAATGATCTATTAGCCTTAGAGAGCCGGGAATAATACGGTAATACATCAGCGTACTCTCTGTCTCTGTTTGTCTGTCTCTGTCTCTCAACCTCTCTGTCTCTGTCTCTCAACCTCTCTGTCTCTGTCTCTGTCCCTCTCTGTTACTCTCTGTCTCTCTCTCTCTCTGTCCCTTTGTCTCTCTCTCTCTCTCTCTCTCTCTCTCTCTGTCTCTCTCTGTCTCTCTCTGTCTCTGTCTCTCTCTCTCTCTTTCTCTTTCTCTCTCTCTCCACTAGCAGTAATCAATGGGAAGGTATGAGCATTTTGGCGCAGAAGGAGAGAGACCACTCAACCCTACGAGCTGCTAAGAGTCTTGCTCCCATGCACCATCCATATTGGGCCACTCCATATTCACAGCAGTCTGTGCTACAGTAGCTTGGGTATTTTACTACTTCTCAGAGACTGATCAAGAAATGGCACCCCCATATCCCCATCAGTGGTTTTTTTCAAATGATGCAAATGTTTCTTCTGGGATCCTTATTGATCCTTATTGCTATGGGAAGTAGGGGCCCAGACTGTTGGTCTAAGCTTCATTCCCCGCTCAATGTTGTTTTTACCTTTGCTCTAATGAGTTGGTAGTCACACATAGTCAGATGTAGTATGTATTAGAGTATGGAAAATAAGAGGTGGATCCCAGATGAACAAGTAGCATCAAGAATTATTGAGAAATTCACCTAAAAGCTTATCTACATGTATCTAGAAAATATATAGAGAATAGACTCAAATTTATAAGAATACAAGTCTTGATAAAAGACTAGACCAAACATTGATGGGATAGTCCAAGAAAAAAATCCCAGTGAATCAATTTTTGCTAGCCTAAGCATAGAGATAGACTGGAATCTTTGAGGCCTTTAGGGATGTTCTTTGACCTGGTGCATACCCAATAAAATAGTTTGTTTTTTTTTTTTGTTTGTTTGTTTGTTTTTTTAAGAAAAGACTATTTACTAGGGCAAGATGAAAACTAGACCCATACTCTGTCACTGAGACCTCATGAAAGTTGCAGTAACAGGTAGCAAATGTCAATTTTATCAGCTTTTATCCAGTTCTGGGTTACAAATCTAAGAGAAGGCAAACTGAGAAAGAGACCTATGCACAGGGATTATGGTCCATGATGAAGAGGGAAATTATTGATAGCCTGAGGCTCACTAAGTCTATGGCTCTAGGTATTTATTTATAGTTGAATGTAGTCACCTGAAAGAGAACAAAGAATGAAAAAAGGACCATAATAGCAATGTTTTAATCTACCTATCTATCTATCATCTATCTGTCTATCTTCTGTCTTTCATTCTTCCTTCCTTCTCCTCTTTCTTTCTTTCTTTCTTTCTCTCTCTCTCTCCCTCTCTCTCTCTTTCTTTCTTTCTTTCATCTATCTATCTATCTATCTATTATAATGGCTGCAATATGAAGAAGGATTACAAGAACATAGTTCAATGAAGAAGAAAGACTGAGGACCATAGGACTATGACTGGAATGCTTTCCCTCTTCCCCATCTCCTCTGAACATCCCTTACTTTATAAGATACTTTAAATCCTACCTTCTGTGAAAGACCTTTTTGCCTCTCCCCTTTTTGGAAAAATAAATTTATATCTGAGATGAACTTCCATTTACACTGCATATAATTGCTATATAGATAGCCACTTGAGTGTTATCCTCCTCTTACTTCCCCTTGTTGCTCGCTTGAGAAGTGGGACCATATTTTAACTTTCTTTGACTTCTCACTATTTAATACATTGCTCAACACATAATAGGTGCTTAATAAAAACTTGTTGACTGAAAATTATTAGAGAGGAGCTGAACTTGTTGTCTATGATACTTTTCATTGCCTGAACATTTGAGGTAACTAGAAAACATGTCATAAAGCAATTGTTTACAGGAACTGGAAGAAGTGTGACTTAGAGGGTGATTTTCAATAAACAACATTGTCCTATGGAAGAGGGAGACAGTTTTCCTCTACTAGTTTCTAGACAGAATAAATCAGGAATGGGAGAAGTTTGAGAAAGGAAGATTTAATTTTACTGCTAGGACAAACTTTCCAAGAATTACTTTTTAGTCACTCAATTGTATCTGATTCTTTGTGACCCTTTGGATCTTGCTATTCATGGGATTTTCTTGGCAAAGGTAGTGGAATGGTTTGCCATTTCCTTCTTCAGTAATGAATATAATGTAGTAAATTAAGTTGTCCAAAAATTGATTAGCCTGCAACATTGGGAGGTAGTAAGATCTTTTTCACTAAGAGCCTAAAGAAAGACTAGATAACCACTCATTAAGATGTTGCATGAAGAGTTCCTGTGGATAAAGTTTAGCCTAGATGATCTTTGAGATTCTTTGTAACTCTGAGGTTCAGTGATTCCATGATTCCCTTAGTGCTCAATTAAAATTGTCTTAAATATGGTTAACATTCCTTTAACATACACTGATTGAACTCTATGATTCATTGAGTCTGAAATTAACCTTGTAGGGAAGGATATTTATTTATTAATGTTTTTTATTTAACTATGCAAAGAAATTTGATGGAGATTTGAGAGAGGAGCTGATGCCCCATTTACAAGGACAATAGGTGTTTTAGGATCCAAAGTTGTCCTCAGATTCTCAGCAAAACACAACTGATTATCATCCATGAAAGGTGAAAAGAAGTGACCCAAATGGATATTTAAGAAACTTGTCAAAAGAATATAAATAGTTCTATGTAGTTCATCATAATTTTCAACAAATCCAAAGTGTGGAGGTCAATTGCATCACTTTGGCATTTAAAGGACCATTTGTTTTTTGAGGATAATGAATTCATCTTTATAAATGCATATTAGTATGTACTTGTTCTGAGAGTAAACTAAAATATGTTTAAGACAAAATAATATGAAATTAAATGAAAGAGGTTTAAATTATTCGAAGCTATTAAATAGGACAATAGCTTATGTTTAGCTGAAATATTTATTTATTTTGCATAACACATTATTACAATTTGCAATTGTTCTTTCATACTGTCAGACATATTGGAGTGACAGGACCTTATGACCACATAAGAAAAAAAAATAAAGCGTTCATGATAAGTAATTAAAATACAAAAAGAACTGTCATGGGACATAATGTAATTTAAAAAGCATTATGCTTGCTGTTATATTTAATCAAACTTATTGAAGTGCAAAAATAATAATAATTTCCCTCCTTGAAAATAATTTTTTTCATACAGAGTTTACTATATTTTAGAGTTATCTGATGATATTTAGGTACAGTTTTGGATTAGGTAACTACCAGCTTAAACTCATCTAAAATTGTCTTTTTTTAAAATCTCATAATACTTGAATTAAATATGAGAAAATGAAAAACTCAGGTGTCAGCTAATAACGAGGAGCTTCATTTTTTTTAATTAAAGATCACTCAGAAGATCAGAGAAGTGTAGGCTGCTTCCAGTTTTCAAGGCACTGATATTAAAAAAAATGAAGATATATGAACAAAATGATAATTTGAATTTTTAGCAGTATAATCAATATTTTGGGTGCACTTACCCTCATTATAAAGGAGAAATCTAACTTCTGCTCATTTTGATGGTTCATGTGTTGGAGCAAATTTTCCTTACCTTCTGGACTTACAGAAATTTAACTTTATCCTTGAAGCCTGGGTTGAGTAGGAAACCCTATTCTCATTGACTGTTCTTAAGATTAACCTAGAGTACAGGATAGAAAGAGTAGCTGTTTGTAGAAAAGGATGTAAAGACTGTATGTCCACCTGAAAACCTAACCATTAGATACATATTTAAGGCCTTTCTTGATAAATTTGCATTTAATTTGGGTTCCTGTATAGTATCTCAGAACTACATAGTATATTAGGATGTGAACATCTGTCTGATTAATCTATTACCCTGCATGCAATTCCCAGGCATATAGAAGTTATTTACCAAATTCGTGTTTTTTGATTGTTGATTGATCTCACTTAGCTAGGATGATTCCCTAAAGCAAAGGGAGAAGGCGCTGGTAATTTTTGATTAAGGAATGACATATTTGTGTGATAAAATTTAAAAGCCTAAAAATATATGAGTAGAAAGGAAAATATCAAATACGGAATTATGAAGGACTTATGTAAAGGATACCATAAAATAAAGATAAGTTCTAAAGAATACAGGATGATCTTGTATCAAGAAAAAGGGTTAGGAAATAGACAGAATATATCTTTCTTTTGTAGTTTTGTGATATTATGATAGTAAGGAGAGGGGTGTCAAGATTTCATGATACGGGTATATTATGGACTAGTAAAGAGATAAAAACAAGCAAACATACCAGAATTTATACATATAAAAGTATATTTGTCACCTGTGGTATTTCAAAAGTGTCTCTGAAAGTGGGCAGGGTAATTATTTCAAAAACTTTAAGGATCTTTTTTGTAGGGATTAACATCCATTATATGTTTCACTGTTGTATGTGTATTCTTCATTACAAATATTCATTACCAATTTAAAATGGTAGTTTCCACACTGATCGCTTATTTATTCTCAAAACACTCACTTCAACTTTTGACCATTTTGAATAATCAAAGCCAACCTTAAAGGATACAGATTCACCACCGCTGAGGATATTTAAAATGTTCCAATGCTCCAAGGCTCAAGCTCTTGGCCACAGATGATGATTTCTGGCTCAGTGAAAATGAGTGAAGAATTCTGGGCTGCTGTATCACCATGGTGGTGTCACCCTTCATTCTTAGGTGTGGTCACACCAAGCATATTTGTGCTGTCACACAGATGACATGTATATGTGTCTGTGTGTATAAACGCGGACACACATACATATACACACACATATATACACACACACAGAGAAACACATACACACTCCTCTTACACCCCAAGAAGTCTATTCTATTTTTGAATCTTTCTATTGTTAGGAAATATGTTCTAAGATCAAGCTGAAATTTGCCTGTTATCTCTACCCATTGCCCTCTGGGGCCAGGCTGATCAAGTCTAAATCCTTTTTCATAGGACAGTGCTACTTACATTGCTCTTTTCCTAAGTCTTCTTACCTAAGAACAAAACACATCCAAGATCCTTTATCTAGTCTTTAAATGGCATGAACTCTGACCTTTCTACCATCCTCTTTGCCCTTACATGGGTGTTGCCACTCCTAGCTCACAGTAAGTGCTCAATAAATTCTTTTTCACTCTTCCTCAAACTCTGAATGTTGACTCCCATTTCCATGTATTTTCACAGTCTGCTTCACATTTAGAAAGCTCACCACTGCCTTTCAAAACCCTTCTTTCCCTTCAAATCTTAGCCTAAGTTCCTCTTTTTTCAGGAAAATATCTTTGATATTCCCATCTGAAAGCATTCTTTTTTTCTTCATAATTTCTAATAATAACTTGAAAAGTACACTCATTTTCTATCATCAGACTTTACTTTGCCACATATTTATTGATATACTGATCATTTCCCTTCTGATGGTGTACAATCTACTTGGATGTAGAGGCAAGGCTGTTTTGAAGTCTTTATATCCTCACCTCCTAATATAGTAACTTTCAGATACTAGACCCTGAAAGTTGACATAGTAACTTTCATATAGTACAACCTTAATATATGTCTATTGAACTGAATGTAGAAACAATATACATTAATACAAATATAGGAATTCATCATGAGTTCTATATTGTATGAACTTACTCTGAAATTTCACCTTTGTACATATTTTGCTCCCATCTCAGTACTCCTTTTTGTGTTTGTGTCTCTTGGTATTGACATCAGCTCTATTGATAATAAGAGTCACTAAGAACATTTTCTATTCTCCTGCTACAGTTGTAAATTTATCACCTGCTGTCTTTTACATATAAAGATAGATTTTGCAAGCCATCTGTATTTTCCTGAATTCTCACATTTCCCTAACACATTTTCAGAACTTGTAAACTTATCTTGAACTTAGCAAACAAAATAATTTTGTAAAAGCTATGTAAGGTCACTATTTTAGATGTAGACATATGGTCTTCCTTATGCACAAAAATGACAACCAATTTTCCTTACACCTTCATGGTAGAGTGTTTAAACAGCTCTGATCACAAAGTCACCAAAGGTAAAGGTACTAGGAGAGACAGATTATGATACTTCTACCCAATATTAAAGCATTTCTAGATTACAAAACTCTCTCTCACTGAATTAAGAGAGTAAATACTAATTTCCAAATAGTTACTTTAAAGTCAGTTGTCTAATAGCTGATCCAATTTACTAGAAAAGCAAAAGGCATTCTTAAGGCACAGTGGAATGTTATTCCACATCATTCATTTGTATAAAAAAAAAAACTAGATAATGAACTCTGTATACTTAGGGCAATGCATTTGGGATATATAAATTGTTTTTCTGTTAGTTACTTAATGTTGCCCATCTTCTAATGCTGTATTTCCTTAGTTGAATGTGACAAGATTGAATACAAAGATAATATTTATTGTTCAAGACTCTGAGGCCAAAATAAAGACTGCATTTTTTTAAATCATCAAAGGAGAAAATACATTAATATAATATGTTATTTTTCCATCATGTTATAACAGCAATCTAAATTATTTTTTTCTTAAAATTTATTCTGATCTTTAAAAATATAAATAGATTCACTGGAGATTAGGTGATTGAAACCAAACCATTTTCACTGAAAATTTGTGAGTTCTATAAAGGGTCTAAGTAGAAGTGTGCTTTATTTTTTTTCCTTGAGATTTCTCAATATTTAGAATTAAAACTGCCCTATTTTTTCTAAACATATCTCAGACTCTGAATTAATGTTTGTAAATATGCATGGCAATGTAGATGCTTCATAGGTGATTAGTTTTAAATTGGGAAAATGAATTTATTACTACTAAATATACTCTTCAATGGATTATTTTGTAACCAGTAGTTAGATGGCTTATTAGATAAAATCAGACACATGTCCTTAATCATACAAGTATGATGAACTAATAATAACACTTATAGTTAATTATTACAAATAATACTGGAATGTATATAACATTTTAAAAACTCCTTTCCTTCCTTAAAATTACTCTATGAGACAGGTAGTGCAAGCAGTATTATGACCATTTAGCAAATGATAAACCTGATGTTTAGAAAATTTAGAGGAAATTCTCATGGTTAACCAGCTGGTCAGCAGCAAAGCATAAAATTCAGGTTAGATCATAAGATTCTAAATGCCATGATCTTTCTGTTACACTATATTATTTCCCTAGTTTCTTCATGTTATTAGATACTCTCATATTTGCATTAGCTTGTGAATAAAGAAATTGTATTTTCTGTGTGGCAGCTTAGAAATACATTTATTAATGAGATCTGTCTAACTACAAGCTGTCTTTGTTTTCATTTCCCTTTATTTAAACTGAGAGTATGAGAAAATGTACAGAGGAAAGAAGCAATGCATCTATTTGAACAATATTTCCCAAATTTAGATATTTAGTTTTCTTTTGCATCATTTACCATTTGCCTGTTATTCTGCTGGTAGTAATAAGCTTTGGTTGCCTATTTCTGTTGCAATTTTTCTGTCCTGTTATGATTAGTACCAAAAAAAACCCCAAACTATACATCAAACTCAAAGTTCTACCTAGGCATAAACGAAATTAACCAGTACCACCCTCAGAAGCCATGGTGTGGAAAAGGTGATTATTTCCACCTAGGTGGAAATAATTAATTAACACATGGCTGCTATAGAGCTTGTCACCTACTATTGAATACATGAAAAAAAAATGTGAATAACCAGCATTTGTAAAGTATTTCTGCCACAGAAAAATCCACAAAAGAGAACTGGCTTGAATCTACTATAAGAAAGTACCACAGAATCTTAGATTTGGCAGAGACTTTTAAGGTTCAGCTGCCCTATGTTCATCCCCAAAATTTTGCATAAATCCATTTTAAAACGTAAGAAGTAAGTAGTCATTCTTTCTCTGTTTGAATATCTTCTGTAACATGGAACTCATTACCTCATAAAGCAGTCAATTTCATTTTTATTAATTGGAAATTATTTTATGAAATAGAAATCTGTTTCTTTCCTAAACCCATGGGGACCAACTCTCCTTTCTGAAGCCCATCCAAAATAAGTCTAATTCCTAGTCCACATAATTGTCTTCTTATATTTTCTAAAGGCTACTGTGTCTTCCCTAGGTATTATTTTCCTTAAACTAAAACAAAACAAAGTTCAGTTCTTTCTCTATTTCTCATATACTTTAACATGGTTTCAAATTCCCTCAGTGTAACTCAAGAAAGAACAATTGAAGAGAAGAGACAGAAATAGAAAACAGTTCATGAAACTTTATTCACTGAGGAGTGCATAGATTTCACAAAGCTGCCAAATGTGTCCATGCCACAAAACCAACAAACAAGGTTAAAAGCCCCTTCTTAAGACCTTTTCTAGTTCTAGGATTCACAATGGTATTTGGCAATCATTTTAGCATAATGTTAACTACTCTTCTGTCTATTGCTCTTTTTGTGTTAGATATTTGCCCTTCACACTGTATCTGTAAGAGAGAAATTTCACAGGTAATCATAGTGTTAATGAAACAGTTGTTCTACTAATAAAAAATTCTACCTTTTTTTAAGTTGCTTCACAATTAAGATCAGATTTTGGCTTTCTGTGTAATGTGTACCCAATGACATAACAGTTTATCTACATTCTAGTATTATTCCAAAATTTTTTGCATTTCTTCAAATAAAATATTGTTGGAATACAATGACTAAATCAGGTCAAATTAATTTTATCCAAAAGACTTCAGAGGGAAACAAAAAAGTCTTTGCTTATAAATATAAAAGTTATATACATATATGTGTATATATACATACATATAGATCTAATTTGTTGTGGGTTTTGGTACTATGAATTGAAAAAATACTGTTTCTCTTATGGACAAAATTAACACATGCATATGCTTTAAAATGTTTTATATTAGTTTATGCTAGTTTGTGATGGACCAGAAGTTGATCAACATGAATGTAAAAATAAGAATGCAAATAGTTTTGGGGTACAGACTCTAGAACATTGGGAGAGGGCAGGAAGTTCAATCCTGGCTAAGAAGAAAAGACTTGACAGGACGAAGAAGAAATTAAATCTAGTGCAGCGAGTAATCAGGAACAAAACAGTTAATATAGATCAAAAATATGTTAGAGAATCAGCTCTAGAATAGAAGCATCTCGAAGAATTTGACTCAGCTTTGGTAAAAGATCTTTTGGAAAAAAGATCCTGGGTGTGAAATATAGAAAGATGAGGGAAGAATATGCTTTGCAGTCTAGTGACTCTGAAAAATGAAGTTTGAATTCAAATTAGTCTACTGAATCTGAATTTCCATTAGAATTTGATCAGAACCAACAATAAGAAGTAATTGACCAGCCTAAGTAATAAAACAGGAAGGGGTTGAAAAAACAAATATTATAGGAACATAGAAGGAATGCAATATTTTAAAAAAATTGAGTTTCTCTATTCCTCTACTAACATAGAGCTTGAATCCTAATCTTCCTTATAGGAATTAAAAATACAAGGTTGATTTTGCATTTTAAATGTCTGAGACATTACTCAATATTGTTTTAAAAAGAAGGATGCAAGAGAGTATAGCAGTCATATCTAAACAGTTCTAAGTTCACAGAAAAATTGTTTCAGCAGGTGGTACTAGCAGCAGGTATGACTGGGAATAATTCAATCTTCTATTTAAGGGTAATTTTTGTAGTTTCATCACAAAAGTAGAGAGAATTATGATGCTATATAGAAAGAATAAGCAGTATGGACCTCACTTTTCATCTGTATACCCACTTAGTGCAGAGGGAAATTTGGAAGAAAATCTTAATATGTGTGAAATCCGATTGTCTATTCCAATAAATATTTACTAAAATGCCTACTATATGTCAGTAACTCTGCTGGGTGATAGGGATATAATGACAAAAGAAAAAAAAATCCCTGTCTTCAAGGATTTTATCTTTGTTAGATGGAAATGGCATGTAGACTGATAAGAATGCCAGATATGTACAGAAGTAACAGGAAATATTGAGAGAAACAGTAACAAATAAGGGGAATCAAAGAAGGCCTTTTGGAGGAAATGCCATATTAAATAAACCTCAGTGGTGCTGAGATTTTCTTCCTCAAAACAGCTAGCAACAAAACATAAATTCAAGTAAATTGTTTTTGTTTAAGGCCTTAGCAATCTAAATAAGAATATAGGAGTGATTTGCGTTGTTGGTTGGGCTGTTACTCTTCTGTGTTTTGCAATCCTGTAAAAGTGAAGTCTTAGGGCTGTTAAGCAACAAAACTTTGCAGCAAGGCAGAGCATAGGACTAGGTGTTAAGAAGACCTATCTTCAAACCCCAAGCCTCATAATTACTTACTGGTGACTGTAGGCCAGCCAGTTCAATACTTAGCACTCCTTTTAACTATAAAATAAGAATAATGCCAAATTACCTATCTCATGGGGTTGGAACGGAACATAAATAAGATAATGTTTGGAAAATGTTTTATAAATTTTAAAGTCATCTTTTGCTGTCAATTACTATTTTAGGAGACATTTTTTTAGTGCAAAAAGTCCAATTCAACTCTAACGATGTGCAAATAAATATGGATTTTCTTTTTTTCAAGTAGAGAAAGAGAACTTCCTGCTCCAGGCTAATTATTTTTTAAGTTATCCTTCATATGCCAATATCATATATATGCAGTAGTTAAATACACATAGAATCTTCAGTAGTACTGAGAATTGTGTCTGCACATGTGCATATTTAAACTTTAATAAACACAGGTATACTAGGGTAAAACTTGTATTCAACATCAGCGATCCTACAATCAATGGTAAGGATTTGACTACAAAGTTTTGGGAGAATCAAGATGAATTTCCAGGTATGCAAATCTGATTCCTCAAAGGCACAAAAACGTCAAAGGGAATGCTTTGCCAACCATTTAACACCAGTTCTAATTGACTCCTACTTTGCAGTTCAGTAAGTGTGAATTATGGAGGGTCTGTTATAAAAGGCAGCATCCTTACATAATAAATAATTTTTAGCTTCCAGTGCAGTCACTATTTTTAATTGTATTGTGGACCAGATGAATAGTGAATTCAACAATTATGGGTAGATATACATACATACATGCACACACACACACTCATATATACATATACACACACACACACACACACACACACACACACACACCCACATATGTAAAATTTTGAATTTTCAATACTCACTTCCACAAGACTTTGAATTCCAAATTTTCTCCTTATCTTTCCCCTCCCCAATCCAGAGCAGCATGTACTACAACTATGTTTTTTCCCAAATCACTCTCCCTTCTATCATGCCAGCTGCTCCCATCCCCCTCCCCTCTTTTCCTATAGGGCAAGATAGATTTTTATACCCTATTGCTTATGCAACTTATTTCATTCATTTTTAATGCTTTGAGTGCCACATTCTCTGCCTTCTTCCCTCCTGACTCACTTTCACTGAGAAAGTAAACAATTCAATATAGATCATACATGTATAGTCTTGTAAAACACTTCCATAACAGTTTATGTTGCAAAAGACTAACCACATTTCCCTCTATCCTGACCTGCCCTCAATTTATTTCAATCTCTCCCTTGACCCGTCCTTCCACAAGAATGTTTTCTTCTGTCTACCCCTTGCCCAAATCTATCATTACTTCTATTTTCCTGCCTCTCCCATTCCCATCCCCTCTACCTTACTGTAGGGTAAGACAGATTTCCATATCAATTGAATATGTGTTATTCCTTCCTTAAGCCACATCCAATGACAGAAGCCTTGCTTAGTCTTTCTCACCTTCCCTCTCTTCCCCTCCATTGTAAAAGCTTTCTTGTCTCTTTTATGTGAGATGTTTTATCACAATCTACCTCTCCCTTTCTCTTTCTCCCATTACATTCCTGTTAACATTTAATTTTATTTTTAGATATCCTCCCTTCATATTCAGTTCACTCTGTGTCCTCTCTCTGTCTCTTTCTCTCATGTATATATATACATATATATGTATGTACATATATACATATACACATACATTTGCACACATATGTACATATATATACATATATAATATATACATACATACAAACACACACACATACATATATATTCTCTCTAACTACTCTAACACTGAGAAAGGCTCCTGAATTATAATTACCATCTTTCCATGTAGGAATATAAACAGTTCAGTTTTAATGGGTCCCTTATGGCTTCTATTTACTGTTTATTTTTTCATGTTTCTCCTGATTCTTGTATTTCAAAGTAAAATTTTCTATTCAACTCTGTTCTTTCCAACAAGAATGACTGGAAGTATTCTATTTAATTGAAATTCCATTTTTCCCCTGAAAAATTGTACTCAGTTTTGCTGGGTAGGTGATTCTTGGTTTTAATCCTAGCTCCTTTGACCTCTGGAATATTATATTCCAAGTTCTTATATCACTTAGTATAGAAGCTGCTAAATCCTGTGTTATTCTGATTGTGTTTCCACAATACTTGATTTGTTTCTTTCTGGTGGCTTATAATATTTTCTCCTTGACCTGGGACCTCTGGAATTTGGCTACAATATTGCCAGGAGTTTTCCTTTTAGGATCTGTTTCAGGAAGTGGTAGGTGGATTCTTTCAATTTCTATTTTACCCTTTGGTTCTAGAACATCAGGGCAGTTTTCCTGATAATTTCTTGAAAGATGACGGCTGGGCTCTTTTTTAGATCATGGCTTTCAGGTAGAACAATAATTTTTAAATTCTTTCTCCTGGATCTATTTTCCACATCAGTGGTTTTTCCAATGATATATTTCATATTGTCTTCTATTTTTTCATTCTTTTGGTTTTGTTTCATATTTTCTTAATTTCTCATAACATCATTAGCTTCCATGTGCTCGATTCTAGTTTTTACGGAATTATTTTCTTCTATGAACTTTTGGATCTCCTTTTCCATTGGCCAGTTCTAACTTTTAAGGCATTCTTCTCCTCTTTGGTTTTTTAGAGGTCTTTTGTCATTCAGATTAGTCTATTTTTAAGGTGTTATTTTCTTCAGCATTTTTTCTCTCTCCTTTAGCAAGCCATTGAATAATTTTTCATGCTTTCCTTGCATTGCTCTCAGTTCTGTCTCCAATTTTTCCTCTACTTCCCTAGTTTGATTTTCAAAATTCTTTTTCAGGTCTTCCATGGCCTGAGACCTATTCATTTCTTCTTGGAGGCTTTGGATGTAGGAGCTTTGTATGCTGTGATCTCCCTCTGGTTGCATGCTTTGATCTTCCTCATCATAAGAAAGTACCTTTTCAACAAGAAAGCAACCTTCCACAGTATTATTTTTCCTCATTTTGGTCATTTTTGAAGCCAATTAATTAACCTCTGAGCCTCTTGTTAAGTGGAGGGTGCACTGCCCCAAGTTTTAAGGGTTTTATGCAGTTACTTTCAGAGATGTCTCCAGGGACCGGTAAGTTCTGAAATCCTCCAAAGTGGTATTATCTTTTTTTTTGTTTCCCAGATCAACTCTGGGGTTAGCTTGTTAAGTGTGTGGGAGGAGTGGTCTGGTCACAGGAGATCTCCTCAGCTGAACTGAGGCAAAGGCAAGCTCAGGGGATGGTGATCCCAGCTTCCCTATTGTCTTCCCATTTCCCCTGGAGGGCTGAGGCACACCTAAATGCTAATGTGTGTTCCCACCCCTCCTGGGACTCCTCTCCCAGCCCTGAGGCTTGCCTGGGTCTCAGTGCGAATTTTCTCTGCCCTGGGTCCTCTGTCCTTCCAGATCGCCTCCGCCACAGTAGGAAGAATCCCCCTTTGCTATTTTCCTAGCCTCTGGTGTTATGAGACTATTTGCCCCCTTCTGCTGTTCCTGCTGATCCAGGATTTTTCTGGGGAAATATTTTATGGTTCTTTCATGGTCATCAGAGGGGAGGAGAGAGCATTTACTGATCACTCTGCCATCCTGGCTCCCGGAAGTTCAAGTAGGTGACTTACCGAAGTTTAGTCTTCAGGCTGAAGGTTTCAAGGGCTGCTGCACTGATATTTGGTGCTCAGTGGCTCTCACTGGCTCGGTTTGGCTGGTCTCCTGCTCCACTGGTTCCGCCCGCCGCTCTCAGGCTTCTCAGGTCCCTTCCTCCCCCGCTGCGCTGAACGGGCTGTGCTGTGTGCTGGGGGCTCACCCCCGCAGAACAGATCCTTCCCGTGGACCTTCCAGTCTAACCTGGGCTCCGAGTCCATCAAAGTCTGTCACCCACTGGATTCCGCACCTCCAAAGTTTGGTCAGATTCTCCTTTCAGAGGTATCCAGAGGAGTTTGTCCAGCTTAGGTAAGTTGTTGCTTTCACTCCGCCATCTTGGCTCCGCCCCCTGGTATTATCAAAGTAGAGGTGTTTACTTCTCTCTTGCCCTACATTCTGGTCTGTGAGCAACCAAAAGCACTCTTTTCTGCCCTGCATTTGCAAGTATAATTTTTTCCATGGGTGCCACCAGCTCTGCCACCAGTTCCACCATGCCAGTGCTCCTTCTTGCCCCAGGATCACCAGACCAAACTATGATCCAGATTAGCCACTTGATTACCCCACTATTTGTACAGGAGTTCCAGAAGCAGTCAGCTGCTAAAGCAGTACCTGCTGCCACCCTGGGGCAACACTGGGGCCAGACCTTATTCCTCTCTCATGCATGTGTGAGAGCTTTTCCACTGAATTTTGAAGCTGTGTTTGCTGTTTGTGGGTTGAGAAGTCTGGAAACCAAGGGCACAGTGATTCACTGCTCTGAGGCACTGCTCCAGTCCCTTCTGTCCTGGCATAATCCATGCTGGCCTGTGTTGTACTCCAAGTTCAATGCAATAGACCCCTCTTATCAGTCTTCCAGATTGTATTGGGGTGGAAATCTGTTTCACTCTGTAATTTTATGGCTTCTGCTGACCTAGAATTTGTTCAGAGCCATTTTGACTCCTATTTTGAGGGGATTTTGTGGAGAGCTCAGGCAGGTCCCTGCTTCTACTCTACAAGAAATCGTACAATATACATGCTAAATTAATGCAATGGTCTCCATAGGGCCAAAAATTTAAATGTTAGTTAAAAGTTATTTTTATTTCATCTTTTTACAGGAACACAGGTTCAAGGAAAGACACATGTTTCTTTGAATTGACAATTGTGGAAATGGAAACTTGCTGAAGGAGCTAGATTATTAGATTTGAAGTTGGTTAAACTTAGATTTGGATCCCATCAATCAATCAATCACTAACCATTTAATGAATGATTCCAATGTTCCTATCCTAACAGGTTGAACCAAAAAAAAAAAAAAAATGTCTGTTCTCATTCTCCAGGAACTTAATGTTCAAGGAGGAAAGACAACATTGAATAAATGAATTAAATGAACCAATGAGGGTAAAAAAGTACTTTCTTACTTTATGCCAAGCACCTTGATAAAAAAATACTATTGATATAAATAGTAAATAAAAATCTCAAATAAAAAAGAAACAAATAAAAATTAGACAATATCTAATTTTAAGTAGCTTACATATAATTGAATGAGATGACATAGAAAACAAAGTTCAGACAAAGCAAAAAGAAGCTACTGGACCAACACCCAGGGTCATTTCATTGTATCATTAAGTCAGATGACAGTTCAAAGACCCTGCAGGGCATCAAGGCAGAGCACATGATAATAGGGCTAGAAAACCTTAGAAGTTCATGAAAGGACAGATATTAAGGTTGAGAGGTCTTCCATCTCACAAGAATTTGTCTGTCCTATACCATCTAAGCAGTGCAAACTGCTAGCACCCTGGATGGATTCCCTGGATAGCAGGAGCAGCAAACAAGGCAAAGTGTAATAATTTGATTAGGTTAAGTTTTCTCTTCTATAAAGAGGGAAAAAAATTAATACTTGAAGTAGAATTCCCAAAAATATTCCTCTGAGGTAGGAAGCCTATAAGATCTCCATAAATGTAAACTTTTCCACTAATTTTCCTTTATCTTCTTCCTGTTTCCCCCTTTTCTTCCTTTGTAATAAAGAAGAGTAACAATTTTGTCAGTAACTAATCAGAATTTGTGTTCTGCCTCTAGGTTATAATGAGGAATAGAGGAGAGCTTTAATGGCAGATTTCTTAGCATAAGCAGTTTAAGGATTCCATTCCCCAGGAAGTAAAATATGCCTATTGTATATACTTCCTAAATAAATTTATGGTTTAACTGACAACAATCCAAGTGCAGAGAATGAATTCAGAAGGATTGAAGAAAACTGCAAAGAATTTCAGCCACCTTCTAATTTATTCATCCACTTTTACTGAGGCCAGGGAAACAGATTTGATCAAGATTGAAACTCTCTATTTTGTGTTTAAAATACTACTGAATCACTGATTCTACAATTTCTTCTATTTAAAACACACTTAACTATCATGTAGATAACTCCTTAGGGGTTCTAATGACAGCTTTTCATGGATTTCTAATAAAACTACAAGAAAAACTCTTTTAACATATCTAAGGAAAAGACAATGTGAAATTGCAATGTCTTTTGAATTTAGATTTGATTTAAAAAACCCTTTTATTTGCCTAGCCTGCTATTGGTAAGGTAGCATGACTAATAATCAGTCTGACAAGTCATGTCATAACATATGTGAACTGAAGTATCTGAAAATAATGCAGTGTTCCAAGAATCAAAGAACTGAGTGAAGCAAAACTTATTTAATGTGATGATATTGGTTTATAGAACTAAAAATTCAGAAAAAAACTTTTAAACAATTAATATTCCTATCTTTTTTGCCTTCAATATTTACCTAGAAGTGACTGAAATTTGGAGTATGATTTGGTACCCTCCTTTACTTTAAGTTAAAAATTTATTCTTAATTATGGGCATCTACTAGTGACAGTTAAAGTGATTTAATACTAAAACTGGCCAGAGAGAACTGGGATAAGAAAGATAAAACTGGGCAAGAAAAGTGGTATAGGCTCAAGTACAATTTCCTAAGCAAAATTCGACATCTACCAAGTAGATTTGAGTCCTTAGTTCATTCAAGAGATCCTTTGGAGGAATGGTTCCCAGGTGACATTTACCTTCATAGAAGAGTGTTTGGGAGTAACATTAAAACTTAGACCTTTTGGGAAATAAGGACTATTCCATTTTTACTGCTGTATTATTATGCTATTGTATTGGTTATCTTTGCCTCACATAGAAAGGGCTAGTTGTAGGAAGTTAAAATTCAGATGCTATAGTATGAGTCAATGAGTCCTTTTATTATAATTTAACTGCTTTGAATTCAAAGATTACTTCACATTTGTATTAGAATCTTTAATTGTTAAGATTAACAGTTGTTAATCTTTAGTTACTGACATGTAAAAACACTTAGGAAACAGATGCAATTGGATGTGAAGAAGGAAATTGTGTCAACTATAAATAGATGAAGAGGGAAAAAAATGAAGAGGAAAGATTATGGCAGAGCATATGTAATAGCAATTTAAATGGAAAGATTTTTCTCATTCATTGATAAACTCATGTGACCTGCTTAAATCACTTCGAAGCCTGAGTAATATGTGGTGGGAGGAACTTGCTGAATGAGTGGAACAAGAAGAGGTGGAGCTGGAGCAGAGATGAGAGGAAGTTAGTTTATATTGTTTTTTTATTTTAATTAATTTTTCAACATTCATTTCCACCAAATTTTGCATTCCAAATTTTCTTCCCATTTCTCCCCTCCCTCCACCCCAAAAGGCTGAGCATTCTAATTGCCCCTATCACCAATCTGCCCTCTCTTCTAACATCCCTCCCTTCCCTTATCCCCATCTTCTCTTTTGCCCTGTAGGGCCAGATAACTTGCTGTATCCCATTATCTGTATTTCTATTTCCTAGTTGCAAGAACAATGCTCTACATTTGTTCCTAAAACTTTGAGTTCCAATTTCTCTTCATTCCTCCCTCCCCACCCATTCCCTTTGGGAAGGCAAGCAATTCAATATAAGCCATATCTGTGTAGTTTTGCAAATGACTTCCATAATAGTCATGTTGCGTATGACTAACTATAATCCCCTCCATCCTATCCTGCCCTGCCATTGCTTCTATTCTCTCTTTTGGTCCTGTCCCTCTCTAAGAGTGTTGACTTCAAATTGCTCCCTCTTCCCACTGCCCTACCTTCCATCATCCCCCTGACCCTGATGATCCTTTTCTCCCCCACTTTCCTGTATTGTAAGACAGGTTTTCATACCAAAATGAGTGTGCATTTTATTCCTTCCTTTAGTCAAATGTGATGAGAGTAAGCTTCATGTTATTTTCTCTCACCTCCCCTCTTGTTCCCTCCACTGAAAAGTCTTTTATTTGCCTCTTTTATGAGAGATAACCTGCCCTATTCCATTTCTCCCTTTCTCCTCCTAATATATTTCTCTCTCACCACTTAATTTCATTTTTTTAACATACAATCCCATCCTATTCAATTCACCCTGTACTTGCTCTCTCTCTCTCTCTCTCTCTCTCTCTGTGTGTGTGTGTGTGTGTGTGTGTGTGTGTAATCCCTCCAACTACCTAGATACTGAGAAAAGTTTCAAGAGTTACAAATATTACCTTTCTATGTAGGAATGTAAACAGTTCAACTTTACCAAGTCCCTTTTGATTTTTCTTTCCTGTTTACCTTTTCTTGCTTCTCTTGATTCTTATGTTTGAAAGTCAAATTTTCTTTGCAGGTCTTTGTCTTTCCATTAAGAATAGGTGAGAATTCTCTATTTCAATGAGTGCCCATTTTTTCCCCTGAAGTATTATACTCAGTTTTGCTAGGTAGGCAATTCTTGGTTTTAATCTTAGTTCCTTTTACTTCAGGAATATCATATTCCAGGCCCTTTGATCCCTTAATGTAGAAGCTGCTAGATCTTGTGTTATTGTTGGGACTGGAAGCTCAATTCTGTATGGACAGTCTTGGGCAGGTAAAAGTGGGACTTTTAAATCTTAGAGTCTTACGAGGCCCTCCATGAACAGCGGGGGTTCGAGAAGGTCAGACTGAGCTAGCTCGGCTAGCTCGGGTATTTCCGCCTCTCCCCCGGAGATACCTGATGGGTGGAGTCTCCCTGCCCTCGAGGTCGTCCCGGATTGGAGCACACCTAGTTACCTAACAGCATGGTATTGAGATGCAAACTGTGTGGCTGAAGATTAAGTAGGATTAAGGAAGCCAGAAAGCTCTCTCTTAGCACGTGTGGAGCCAAAGAGAAAAGTAGGGCTCCGCTTCTTTTCTTTCCTCTCTCCCCTCCCCCTCTCTCCCCGCTTGTACTTCTACTTCCAATCCCTTAAGCTTAGCCTCCTTAGGAAATCTCCCCCTCTTCCTCCTAAGTAAGACCCCCCCTGCACTTGTAACCGATTCCCTGGAATAAAGCTCAACCCCTGTTCGACTCTGGAACGTCCTTTCTCTCATATGTGCATCCGGCGTGGCCAGCCGAAGACCTGGGACAGGTAGGAAAGACTCGGGTAGCCCAATACAGGCCTCTAGGCTTGGCATGTTATGTTTATTGTATTTCCACAGTACTTGAATTATTTCTTTCTAGCTGCTTGCAATATTTCCTCCTTGACCTGGGAAGTCTGGAATTTGGCTACAATATTCCTAGGCATTTCTCTTTTCTGATCTCTTCCAGCAGGCGATCTGTGAATTCTTTCAATATTTATTTTACCCTATGGTTCCAGAATATGAGGGCAGTTTTCCCTGATAATTTCATTAAAGGTGATCTCTGAGGTCTTTTTTCTTCATGGCTTTCAGGTAGCCCCATCATTTTTAAATTGTTTCTTCTGGATCTAATTTCCAAGTCAGTTGTTTGTCCAATGAGATATTGCAAATTATCTTTTATTTTTTTCATTCTTTTGGTTTTGTTTTGTAATTTCCTGGTTTTTCATAAAGTCTTTAGCTTCCATCACTTCAATTCTAATTTTTAAAGAACTATTTTCTTCAGTGAGCTTTTCAACTTCCTTTTCCGCTTGGCTAATTCTACTTTTTAAATCATTTTTCTCCTCATTGCCTTTTTGGACCTCTTTTGCCACTTGAATTAGCCTATTTTTAAAGGTGTTATTTTCTTCAGCACTATTTTGCTTCTCCTTTACCAAACTGTTGCCTCCCTTTTCATGATTGTCTTGCATCATTCTCATTTCTCTTCCCAATTTTTCCTCCACCTCTCTTACTTGATTTTCAAAATGCTTTTTGAGCTCTTTCATGGCCTGCAACCATTGCATATTTATTTTGGAGGTTTCGAATGCAGAATCTTTGATTTTTTTGTCATCCTGGATAGCAAACATTGTTCTTCCTCATCTGAAAGGATGGGAGAGAATACCTGTTCACCAAGAGAGTAAAATTCTATAGTCTTATTTTTCCCCCTTTTTTGGACATTTTCCCAACCAATTACTCAATTTTTGGTTCCTTTGTCAAGATTAGGGTAGACTCTGGGGACCTGTAAGTTATCAGTTCATCCAAGGTGGCAAAGCACAGAAGAGTTTACTTCCTGGCCAGGCCTGTGGCTGAATTTTAGATCATCTCCTTGATTCCCCCAGGGTCTTTATGGAACAATTGATGCTGACTACTACCTGCCTTTCCACCCTTAGTCACAGCCCACTGCCTCAGCTGTCTAGGGACAGGGCTAGGGGAGGATCCTGCTCCCTTGTCAGGGAGGTGAAAAATCTCTCTCACTGATCTTTGAAGTATATGTGTCACCTGTGGTTTGAAGGATCTGCTGACCACTGCTGCTTCTGGGGATTCTGCCCCTGAGACCTGCTCTGGTCCTGCTCCTCCTGGCCCTGTGTAGTGCAGGTTGGGCTAGGCTCCACTCCCTGTCTGGTGTGACACACCTTTCCTGTGGGTCTTCCAGGTCACTCTGGGCTAGAAATCTTCTCCACTCCATTGTTTGGTAGCTTCTGCTGCTCTAAAATTTGTTGAGAGTCTTTATTTGGAGGTATTTTATGGTCTGTAGGGGAAGAGCTAGAGTATGTGCATCTTTCTACTCTGCCATCTTATCTCCACCCCCCCCACATCTTCTCTTCTTAGTGCTTAACATTGTTTTTTCAATAAGTAATGATCTTATGACTTAAAGATGTGGACTTTCTACATCCTAGCTGCAGTGTACTAGATGTTTTCTAGCTTATCAAATATTCTTTCAAAAGTGGGGAATCTAGGAATGAATCTGGTCTGACTGTGACAGAGCAGTTTTTGGTTCTTACTTCTAGGTCATTGTGCCTCTATTGAAGAAACTTAAGATTGTGTTCATTTTCTTGGTGGCTATCTAACTCTATTTCTACATTTGTACATATCAATCTTCTACGCCTTTCCCCTAATCTTTTTTTTCACATTACTTGATTTATCAATTGCATACTTGTACTGTGGATTTCTGAATCTAGGTGTGATTATGTATTTATCACTATTAAATTATTTCTTTATTTTTATTCAAATATTCATTTATTGTGACTTTAACCCTAAATTGGTATTTCAATATACAGCATACAGGAAAAAATTATGTAAAACACTTTGAATTTCTTTTGGTTTTTAACATCTCTCTCATAGTCATGTCTGTGTGCGCACATAAGGTAATAAGGTTGTACCAAAATTCTTCTTTTGTATCTTTTGTTTGTATCCCTAAGAATTTGGTTTCAAATCCTGTCTCAGATACTTAATACCTTTGTGGGCAAGTTATTTAACCTCTTTTTGACTCAGTTTCCTCCTGTGAAAATATATACCCATACATGCTATCTATCTATCTATCTATATACATATATACATATGTACATATATGTACATAGATAGATAGATATAGATGTAGTTATAGATATAGATATAGATAGATAGATAGATAGGTAGATAAATATGTATATGTATATCTACCTACCTATCTATATACCATGCATACATACATACATACATACATACATACACACATGTATATAGACTATGTATACAGGTAAAACATATCAGCGTGTGGTCTAAGAACTGATGTTTGATTCTGAACCTCTAGCCCATCAAGTTGCTCTTATGTTCTAGTTTGTTTAGATCTTTATCAAAAGTTATTGTAATGCTATATCTTATTGGCTCTCCCTCAAAGTTTTATGCAATCTACATATAGCATGAACATGTCATATAGGTCATATATGTCTTTATTTAAATAATATGAAATGTTAAAATAATTTTTAAAAAATATAAAGAGGCACACAAATTTTAGGCATTTGCATGAAAATCTCTTATCTCTTTTCAAATTGACATTGGTCCATTTAGGTACACTTTTTAAAATTTAACCATTCAACCAATTTAGGATTAATCCAATTATACTTTCAGATAGCCTAAATCTCCCTATCTTTTCCACAGAAATTGCCTGAAGTACTTTGTGAAATGCTTTGTTAAAATCTGAACAAAGTATTTTGCATCATTGCCTTTATTTCCAGGCTAGTAACTTTATTAGTAACAGAAATAAGCATTTTTTAAGCTGTCTGGAGCTAGAGCTAGCTTTTTATCAACATCACTTTCTTTTTCAGATGTTTATTAATCACCCCTTCTAGAATTTGGCCAAGATTTAAACGAAAAGAAGCATGCAGGCCAATTGTTGGCAGACTTACACTTTTCGTGAAAGTAAGGACCTTCCCTGTACTATAAGATGAACAATGATGCATATGCATGTGCATACATATATGCACATACATATAGATATATGCATATCATATCATATATTAGTGTATATATGTGTTGCATGCATATACACACACATATATATGTTCATACATATATACATATATATATATATATATGGGTTTTTGCTTCTTTTTTAGAATAAATATATTCAATGATACATTTTAAAACAATCATTTGATATATTTTCAGTAATTGTTTGAAATCCAAACTACAGGGAATAATTCTATGCTGATTAGTTTCTAATGAAAAATATTCCCCATCTTCCCTAACTCTCTTCTTCATAAAATTACATTAAAAAAAAATAAAACAACCTCTGTGATGCTACATTTTGCAAAATCCCCACCCCGTTGATTCTTTTAAAATTGAACATGCAAATTAAACGACCTTTTTCTTATTTATATCAAATGAGTTTAAGGTTCAATTAGTAAAACATATAAATAATTTATCTTCTATAATCTAAAGAATTAGAAAAATGTCAAAAATATCTTAAGAGATATTTTCCTTCGGGCAACTGCAGCAAGGCATGGGTTTTTTAAAACTATTTCATTATTTAATTTTTGAGTTTTTGACATTCACTTTCTCAAGATTTTGAGTTCCAAATTTTCTCCCCATCTCTCCCTTTCATTCACTTCAAGATTTTGTACATTTTAATTACTCCTTCCCCCAATCTTCGCTCCCTTCTTACATCCCCTTCCCCTCTATTTTCTTGTAGAGCAAGATAGACTTCTATACCCCATTGCCTGTATGTCTTATTTCGCAGTTGCATGTAAAAACAATTTTTAACATTCATTTTTAAAACTTTGTGTTCCAACTTCTCTCCCTTCCTCCCTCCCCACCCATTCTCATGAATAAGGCAAGCAATTCAATATAGGTTATATATGTGTAGTCATGCAAAGTACTTTCATAACAGTCATGTTGTGAAAGATTAGCTATATTTCCCTCCATCCTATGCTTTTCCACATTTATTCTATTCTCTCTTTTGACCCTGTACCTCTGCAAAAGTGTTTACCCCCTCCTTTCATTTGCCTTCCCTTCGATCATCCCCCCAAACCTCCTGCTTATCAACTTCCCCCTACTTACTTGTTGTATAAGATAGATTTTCATACCAAATTGAGTGCACATATTATTATCTTGTTAAGTGAAATTTGAGAGTAAAGTTCACTCACTCCCACTCACCTCCTCCCTCTTCCCCTCCATTGAAAAAAAGATTTTTCTTACCTCTTTTATGTGAAATAATTTACCCCATTCTATTTCCCCCTTTCTCCTCCTCCCAACATATTCCTCTCACTCTCCTTAATTTTATTTTTTGAATATCATCCTTTCATATTCAACTTACCCTGTGCCCTCTATCTGTATGTATATGATCCCTTCAGCTGTCCTATTACTGAGAAGCATCAAGAGTTACAAATATTACCTTTCCATATAGGAAAGTAAACAGTTCAACTTTAGTAAGTCTCTTATGATTCTTCTTTCCTGTTTACCTTTTCATTCTTCTCTTTATTCTTGTGTTTGAAAGTTAAATTTTCTATTCAGCTCTGGTCTTTTCAACAAAAATATTTAAAAGTCTACTATTTCATTGAATGATCATTTTCCTCCTGAATTAGTGTTCTCAGTTTTGCTGTTGAGGTGATTCTTGGTTTTAATCTTAGCTTGTTTGACCTCTGGAATATCACATCCCAAGACCTCTGATGCCATAACACAGAAACTGCTAGATCTTGTGTTTTTCCATACACTCATTTTTTTTTTCTCTGGCTGTTTTCAATATTTTCTCCTTGAACTTGAAGCTCTGGAATTTGGCTACAATATTCCTAGAATATTTTCTTTTTGGAATCTCTTTCAGGGGGCAATTGGTGGATTTTTTCAATATCTATTTTTGCCTCTGGTTCTAGAATATCAGACAGTGTTCCTTGATAATTTCTTGAAAAATGATTTGTAGGCTCTTTTTCTGATGCTGGCTTTCAAGTACTTCAATAATGTTTAAACTGTCTCTCCTGGATCTATTTTCCAGGTCAGTTGCTTCCTCAATTAGATACTTTACATTGTCTGATATTTTTCATTCCCTTGATTTTGTTTTATAATTTCTTGATTTTTAATAAAGTCATTAACTTCCATCTGCTCCATTCTAAATTTTAAGGAATTATTTTCTTCAGTGAGCTTTTGGGCTTCCTTTTCCATCTGACCACTTTTGCTTTTTAAGACATTCGTCTCTTCATTGGCTTTTTGAATCTATTTTGCCATTTCAGTTAGTGTATTCTTTAAGGTATTATTTTCTTTAACATTTTTGGGTCCTCTTTAGCAAACAGTTCACTCATTTTAATGATTTTCTTGCATTGCTCTCATTTCTCTTCGGAATTTTTCCTCTACTTGTCTTACTTGATTTTCAAAATCCTTTTTGAGTTCTTCCATGGCATGAGACCAATTCATACTTTTCTTGGAGACTTTGTTTGTATGTGGGAACATTGACTATGTTGTCTTCTTTTGTTTTTATGTTTGTCTTTCTTGTCACCACAGCATGATTCCAATGTCTAATTCTTTTTCTGTCTTCTGCTCTTTCCCCAGTCATTTATTCGACTTTTGAACTCTTTATCAAGGTAGTTTTCTGCTTCCAATGGCAGTGGTGGATATCCTCTCAGCTGCTGGACCCCAGCACAATCTGTGAGCCTAGAGCTCCAGAATCAGCTGCTGCCAATACCCTTGATGTTGCTGTGACTTCTGTGGGATGCGCTGACCCCTCAGCTGCCCAGAGTGTTTTTTTTTTTTTAAATTCAAATAAAGAATTTGAATGAATTGAAGAAAACAGATATCCTTTTGGGAAATAAAATGTTATTAGGGAGGGTCTTCTCAAAAATGGTGCTCTTCCTGTTCGATATATTGCCAGTTCTCTCTATGTCTAATTCCCTTTCTGACCTGGCTTAAGTTTTATTTGCTGGAAAATAATGTAAAGAATATGATGTTGCTGGAATGGAGAATTCCACGGATCTAGTTATGATATAATGTGAGAGATCATATTCAGCAACTCAGACAAAGTTGAGAATAATAGACAAAGCTGGTTATTTCAGGTATTACACACCCATGGGATAATATTGAAATTGTTGATCTGTGATGAGTACTAGGGCAAATTAATGTAAGATCATCTCTATTAAGGAAAGATGTGAAATTTTAAGTGATTTACCAAACTCAGTTACTAATTAATAGGTCAAATCATGCTGGAATTCATACAAGCAGAACAATCAGTTCATTTTAGAATTCACAGCCAGGAGAACCAAGTAGACTATATGAAAACTTAATCCAGTAGTTGGGCAAAACATCTTGAGGGAGGACATATAATGGCATATAAAAGGCTGGATAAGAACAACAGAAAGAAAAGATTATTAGGACCAAATTTATTCATTTATGTAACAGATATTTATTGATAACCTACTGAAATATTCTTATAAACATTGAAGGCTATACAGCAATGAATAAAACCCTATTGCTGTATGGGATCATATGATTAGATTAAGGTAGAACTATTTGGATGACTAACTCAAAGATAACTGTTAATGGTTCAATTTTAATATGGATGGGAAGGTTGAGACAGTAGCCCAGAGGCATATCTTTGACCCTATTCTTCTAAAGATGACTATCATTAAATTACCAAAGCTTTATCTAGCATTCATTCAAAATATTTCAGGTGACATAACGTTTGGAAAGATGTATATAGGCTAGATCATTTACTATAACTAGTAGTATGGAATTCAGTAAAGACAGGTATGAATTCTTAAAGTTGCATAAAAAAATCAGTATTATACATGTGGGATGGCAGAGGTATGATGAAAGATGAGCTGTTCAAAAAAGTTGAAGTTTTTGCACTGAAGAATTTGCACTGCAAGTTCAACATAGGTTATTAGCACAAATCAGGCAAAAAAAAAAAAAAAAAACCCTGAGAACTTGGATTATATTAATAGAGCTTTAGATTCAAAGAATAAGAAAATGATAGTTTCATTGTACTCTGACTTCATCAGATCCATCTAGAATATTGTATTCAATTATGGTCAACATTGTTTAAGCATTTGATAAGCTATAGAATTGAGCTGCTAAACTGTTATCCATCAACTTTTCTTGAAATAGTATTAACTATTTCAGAAAACTTGATTTTCTTTGTAGTCATATGTTTTATCCCATACATTTATAAATATTATCTAGGCTCCATAGACTTCACCAAACTGGTAAAGGAATCCTCATTCACACACACACACACACACACACACACACACACACTATACTATACATGTTAAAAGTTCCAGATGGAGAGCATTCAAAAAAAGAAAATCAGAATGGTGAAGAGTTATGAGCATGTGCCATATGAAGAAAAATCAATAAATTTTCTTAAAAAGTTTCAGAGGTGAGATTGTAGATTTCTCCATGAATTTAAAGGGCCCATTTGTTGAGAGGTGGGATGAAGATGCTGGGGAAAAATCAAGGACTCACGTGAGGTCTCCCCCAATGCTCTCCAAATACCCTTAAAAATGAATTTAAACAAATTCTAGAACAGCAGAACCTACAAAAAGAGTCAGTGAAAGGAATTTCCATCCCAAAGAAAACCTGAGAGGTTGGCAGGAAAAATCTGTTGCACCAATATGAGAGCAGAGTACAGTCTAGCACAGGTCACTCTGGCACTGCTCTGGCCCCAGCAAACTCAGAGCAGGCCATGATAATGACTGAATTAGCAGTGGTTGTTTCTGGAGCTCTCAGGACACAGATTGCAAGGTGGTGAAACAACTCTTCAGAAGAATATTACAAAGTTCTCTTTGTTAGCACTGAGGTAGGACTCTGTTGTTTTGCCCATATTTGCATCTGGTTCACAGTCCTTGTTGGTTGTCCCAGGGTGAGGAGAATCACTAGCATCCAGGTATGGACATCTACCTTACCCTACCAAAAAGAAGGAGGCAAAAGGGATAAGAGAAGGGAGCATGTGAGAGAAAGGTGGTCAGATTGGGAGAGGGGATGGTTGAAGCAAAACACTTTTGAGGAGGGACAAGGTGAAAGAAGAGAGAGAATAGAATAAACAAAGGGTTAGGAAAAAAGTCTGAAGCAAGTTTCTCTGATAAAAGTCTATTTCCTCACATGTATTTGATGACTGTCAAATTGATAAAAATAAGAGCCATTCCCAACTGATAAATTATCAAAAGATATTAGCAGTATTATCAGTGATATCATCAGATGAAGTAATTAAAGATATTAGCAGTATTATCAGTGATATCATCAGATGAAGTAATTAATGCTATTTATAGCCATATGAAAAAAATACTCTAACTCACTTTTGATTGGAGAAATTCAAATTAAAACATTGCTGAGGTACGGCCTCATATCTATTTGATTAGTTAATAGGAAAGAAAAGGTAAATGACAAATGTTTGAAGAGAAGAGGGGAAAAGATATTAATGCACTGTTAGTGGAGTAATGAAATAATTCAACTATTCTCTAGAGCAATTTGGAATTATGGCCAAGGGCCATAAAACTAAGCATATTCTTTGACCTAGCACTACCACTACTTGGTCTGTATTCCAAAAGTGATAATAATGAAAAGGAGCTATATATGTAAAGTATTTGCAGTGGTTCATTTGTAGGGGAAAAATTAGAAACTGAGGGGATGCCCATCATATGGGAAATGGCTGAACAACTTGAATGTGATGATGATGGAATAGTATGAGAATAATGCTGTAAGAAATCATGAGCAGAAAACTAAACAAAAGCTGGAAAGGTTTGCATGGGCTGATGGAAAATGAAATGTACTGGGTACAAAAGAAGAGCAATACTGTGAGATGATCAGCTGTGAATGACTTAGCTATTCTCAGCAATACAGTCATCCCGGACAACTTTGAAGGCTTTGTGATGAAAAATGCTATCCATCCCCAAAGAACTGATGATGTGTGAATACAGATTGAACCACACATTTTTTTTTTTTACTTTTTAAATTTTTCTTGAATTTTTTGTATAAGTTTTCTTTCACAACATGATTACTATGGATGTGCTTTGCATGATTACATATGTGTAATCTACATTGAAATGTTTGTCTTCTTAATGGGAGGGGTTGGAAAAGAGAAGTGAGAGAAGTTGGAACTCAAATTTTTAAAACTGTTTTTTAAATTGTAACTTGGGAAAAATAAAAATAAAACACTAAAATATAAAATAAATTCTTCCTGAATCCTCCCTCCACCCCACCCCAGGAAAAAAAAGAGTTTAAGGAGCCTGTCATATAGAACACAGATTAGACATGCTTTGTTTGGCCATAGAGGGAAGAATAAAAAAGCAAAGAGTAAAAGTGTGAAAGATCAAAATTTAGGCTTAATTTCAACAATAACTTCTTAAGAACTGGAATTCACCAAATAAGGAAGTGGTTTCCTTGAGAGATAGTGAGTTCTCATCCCTTGGAAGTCTTCAGACAAAGGCTAGACAATTACTTCAGAGATATGATACTGATGATTCATTTTATATATGATTTAGGCCAGATAGCCACTGAAGTCCCATCAGACTACCAAATTATGACATGGAAATATGACATAAGTTAATTTTAATTCAATGACATTTATTGAATGTATGTGATATGTAATGTGTAATGCTTTACTTTCAAAAGTCTGTAATGGCAGAAGGAATTCTCTACCCTGATGAATTTCAGACCCTTAATATTTTAATGTAATTTTGACATGAGTCACTGATAAATTGAAAGCAATACTTACTTTAATAATGGCAACACATGTATATGTGTGGTACATGGAGGTAGTGAAGAAGAAACACATAGGATGTGTCTAGGGAGCAGAAAATAATATGAAATACTTTGAATAAATGATATATTTAGAAAAGTACTTGGAAATAAGGCTATAGTTATAGAGTGGAAAGAGATAGAATTTGTACTTAATTCAGTAAAACTCTAAACATTTTTGAGTAGGTAGCTGGTGTAGTCACAATGGTGCCCATTGTTTGTGGAAGAGCTAATCCAGAAGTGGATAAACTGTGGTTTCAAGACCACATGTGACCCTCTCTGTCCTCAAGTGTGGACCTTTGAATGAATCCAAGCTTCATACAATGAATCTCCTTACAAAAAGGATTTGACTTGTAAAATTTGGACTCAGCCAAAAGACGTAGAAGGTCACATGTAATGTTGAAGCCACAGATTCTCCACCCCTGCAAATTATGATACTTCAGTGTAACACTTTCTGAATCATAAGAAATGAAAAATAGGGAGAATTCATAAAATCACAGGAAAACTAATGTAAACTGGTGTATAATAAACAGAAGCAGAAAACTCTCTCTCTCTATATATGCATACATATGTATGCACACATATCATGTGTGTGCACGTATATATGTACATATGTGTACATATATACATGTGTACATACATGGGGAGGAAGAGAGAACAGTACAAATGGAAAGAAAGACACAGTGAAATATAATGTTATATCATCATAATGACTCAGCTTGACCCATTCAAAAAAGATATGAGGAAATGGACTTTCCATTCTTGTCAAAGGAGGAGGACTATGGATTTGAAATATTATACAGATATGAAATGGAGAAAAAATAAACTCAAAAATTAAGTTAATGTAAAAAACAAAAGATGCCAATAACCTTTTACATTTTACACAATCTAGAATTCACAGACATCCATGCAGCAGAAACAATTTCCGAAGCTTTACAACTTATCATATTCTCTAAAGTAAAATGAAAACCTGACCTGCATTCTTTCCACAGATTTCTAAGAGAAACTAGAAACTGTGACTGCAGTAAGTGGAACAAGTTAAAGAAACATTACGACTTCTTAAGGCTACATCTCTTCTTTTAAAGAAAAGAGACACGTGAAGGTTGTTTTAATGTTTTAAAATAATAATAACTAGCATTTGTATAGTGCCTATTATATGTCAGGTTCTGTGCCAAGCCATTCACAAATATCATGTCATTTAATCTTCACAACACTGGGAGGTAGATGCTATTGTTATCTTTCTTTTAGAGTTGAGGGTACTACGGTAAACAGAGGTTAATTGACTTGCCCAAGTTCACAATGCTAAGTGTCTGAGACAAGATTTGAGCTCCTTTTCCTCACTCCATTCCAGGACATGAAATTCTTTATCCACTGAGTCACTTAGCTGCCTTGTGTATTCCTCAAACTTCCTTTTTAAGTGCTAAAATTTTAGAATAAAAGTTATAGTGTTTGGTTGAAATTTAAGAAGATAAAACTATGTCCTAAATAAGAGAAAGTAGACTATCCTATACTATGATCTATACTAGCTTCAACTCAATCCCAAAATGTATTTATTGAATTACTTTGACATACAAAGCCATATTTTAGAAGCTTGCAGGGATATGAAAGTAAGGATGGCATAGTCCTTGTCTTTGAGGGGTTTCCTGCCCTATTCATCTGTTGGGAAAAAAATAAAGCAAGTACACATATTCTTATGGAAGAGGAGAAAAAGCATGAGATTTGGATCCAAAGGATGCAGTTTCAGATTTCAGCTCTACTAAATCTCACCTAGGTAACCTTTATAGATCACTTAATGTTTCTAGGCCTCTGTATTCTTACTAAAATAAAGAGGAGGGAGAAGATGATCCTTATTATCCTTTTTAGCTTGAAATCTCTGATATTAAATTTATAAATAGATTAGAATGAGCCAAAGACCTTAAGAGAAGTAGAGAGGCATGCCCTTGGAAATGCAGGGCTTAAGCTCAGGAAAGAGGTTAGCACTATAGTTCTAAAGAGGAGAGCTCACTTCACAGGCACATGAACTTGGAACTAGACGAGGACTTAGAACACATTGATTCCAACCCTTTCATTTTACAGATAAGGAAACTAAGTCTGAGGGTAGTTATGCGGTGTACCAATGTTACACAGCTATAAAGCAGCTAAGATAGAAGTGGAACTCTTGTATTTTCCATTTCCTAGTGACATCTATTGTATGCTATTACTTCAAATCGCTCTCACTGTATGCAGATAGTTAATTATCTTTTTTTATGAATGATTTAATATTGTGCCTGCAACAAACCTAAGTAGTAACCAGGGTATTGTTTCAAATGCTCAGATGAACAAGAGAAGGGAATAAATAAGGGGTCTCTGACTTTAAATGTGTTGTTAATTCTTCTAAAATCTGAACATTTCCCAGCACAGAGGTAAGAGCTGAGTCTCTGTGGATGTCTAAGACAATAATGGGAAAGTATAAATGGATAAATAAAAAGAGGGCCAAGGGCAGAATCTGGTGAAATGGTTGTACTCTAAAAATATGAAAAGTCATGAGTGAAAGAAACAAAAACGAATTTTCACAGATACAGGAGTTAAAACATGCAAGTGCATACAAGAACAGGGAGCAGATGTTTTCAAAGTGAAGGGACTTCAAGAGTATTCAGTACTAGTGGCAGGTGAAGAAAAATGAGGACTGCAAAAAAAAAGTTATTGCATTTGACAAGAATGTCATTAATTACCTTCATGAGAACAATTTCATTGAAAGAGATTAAACATATAAGATTAAGAAGTTAAAGTTTGAAGAAGCTGTAGACACTTACATTTAAAGAAATTTGGAAATGAGAGAAATAAAAAGGTAAAATGGCATCAGAAGATCGATTAATATGGAGCTTATTCTTCTACTCTATAGGGAAAATATATGGTAATATTTGGCTTGCTAACTTTAATGAAAGTGACCAGTCATTTACTCCTTAGGAATTTAATAGCAAAAATTATGCTTTCACAAAAGGAAAAGAAAATATTCCAAAGGATTTTCAGCATTCTTTTGAGTTTTTAAGATTTAATTGACATTACTTTTATTCTAGCCCTGCTCCTTACTTCAATAAATTTTAAAAGAACATACGTCGTGTTATTTAAAATTGCATCACACTTTTGCTCCATTACCCTTAAAATGATACAATCCATTATTCAAGCAGCAAACAATACGGTTGCTTATCAGCTAGCTGTCATAAAGTAAAATGAGCTTCAATAATACATAAACTTTAAGATATGTGTCTTCTACTATTAAAAATAACATAAGAGCAGTTGCCTGGAAATTGGACTTTTTCTTTTCCATTTTTGATATTACCTTTTGCAAAAATGTTATTAGGAGATACATGCAGTATTGTGAAACATACAGCAGGAAAAGTCTGAGTTCGTACCTTATCAATGACAACCCAACATACTGAATATTGACCAACTCAGTCAATTTCCACTTGTTCAGTAAAGAAACAGTTGGTTTATTCAACTTTAATATGAATCTAAAGTTTTATGAAGTGTGAAATAGAATAAATGCCATCTTTAAAAAAAATAAGAAGTAACAATTCAAATGTGAAAGGCCACCACTGAACTGTGACATCTTATTTAAAATAATTCTATTTTTAAGACATAAATTGAAGAAAAGTAATGAAATATTGCCAATGCAGAGATTTGTTTTTCTTAACTCTGCATATTTGTGGCAAGGCTTTGGTTTTCCTTTATTGTTCAATGGGAGGAAGAAAGAGAAGGAAGAAAGAAAATAGATGTTTGTTAATATGATATTAATTTAATTTAAAAGAAAAGAAATGAAATAATGAGTATAGCTGTGATAAAATCAAATACAAATGCTAGTCTTTGGCAACCAAGGCTTAAATATTTATTTTGTACTAAGTCAATAAAAAATTAACATGCAATGGCATTTTCTGTTTGCTTTGACCTAAATGTTATTGTTTTCTGTTCTGAAGAAAAAGATTCCCATCTCTAAAGGTTCCAGTTTGTATTTCCTGTTGTTATTTTATGCATTCAAATGATAACCAGAAAACAATGCTGTCATTTTTCAACATGTGCCTCTTTTAGAAATGATATATAGAACAGAATATAAGGAAGAATTGTGGAGACTGTTGGTCATCTGTCAATGCTCACTCTATCTATGAATCTCTGTCTATATTCACACATGTATGTGGAACTAAGCAAGGAAAATAAGTTCTTTTTGTTTTCAAATTACATTATGTTTCATGACATTAGCAACAAAAATATATTTTGCAAATACATTTAATTTATATGTTTTGATACACTGATACAAAACACTTTCCCATCAATCTTCATAGTTAGAAAGAGTTTGATACTTTGATGGATCTATAATTTCATTGTTGGTGCCAATAATACCTCATCATCCCATGCACTCATGGCCATTTTATTTCACAAATGTGTTTACAAAACAGGAGATGTGTGGGTCTAGCATTCCAGAAGTCTTTTATCTCTTCATCCTTGTATTTTCAGTTCTCAATACAGTTCCTTGCATATAGTGGGCATTGCATTTGTACTTATTTAATCCAAAGCCTTTTACTAACTCATCAAATTCCCTACCATATCATCCTCTGCTATAGTGTTGCATAAACTGATATTAGTTTCTTGTTGTATTTTTGAAGATACTAATTGTGTACACTTCAAATCAACCTATTTTGATGGTGTTTGAAATATTTGGCAAAAGTAAAATAATTATATAGGTTGACATAAAGAATAAGCCATATAGATAGATATAGATCTATATCTTGAACTTTTAATATGTAATGTATTATCTTGTCACAATCATTTTTTGAGTTAAGAAAATTTTCATGAGATGAATTCATCATGAGATGAAAAAGTTGAGTCCATTCCTTCTTTTCTGCTCATCCTCATTTCACATCACATCACTTAGATGCCTTCCACTAATATCTCCTCCATCACTCTTGTCTTATAAGAAAATATGGCCTTTCCTCTCGATAAGATAAATGCTTCTATATACAAAAACGATCCCATTCCATTCCATTTTCTCCAACAGATTATTTGCTCTATTATTCCAAAGTTCTCAGTAATCTTTAAACTTTCCTGGTCTACCAGCTGCTTCTTTGAGACCTATCCACACTCCTATGACTCCCTATCTCCAGTTAAACCCTTACTTGATCCTTCCGTCTTCATTGGTTATCATCCTCTGTCTTCTTCTGTGTTGAAAAGGTTCTCTACAATAGATGTTTCCATACACATTCCTTTTTCTCTTTTCTTAATTTTTTGCAATCTGAATTCTAATCTCAACATTCAACTAAAATTGTGCTCACCAAAGTTAGCAATAATCTCTTAAGTGTCAAAACTGATTTGCCTTTTATAACACACATTTTGTGACCTGATAAGACAATAATTGAAATATTTATCTACTTCTTGATGCTCTCTTATCCCTAGGGTTTTGTGATAGCTCTAATCTGCTGCTATGTCTGATGACTCCTCAGTCTTCTTAGAGTGCTGGTCAGGAAGACCTAAAGTCAAATCTAGCCTCACATTATTATTAACCATGTGATCCTGGGCAAATTGCTTAACCCTATTTGCTTCAGTTGCTCATCAGTAAAATATGCTAGAGAGGGAAACAGCAAACCACTCCAGTATCTTTGCCAAGTAAACTCCAAATGAGTTCAGGAAGGGTCAGGCACAACTGAAACAACTCAACAACAACAATATGTTGATAACTGTACCTCACTGTGCATAGGGTAATGAGGACCTGTCCCAGAGTGGTGGCAGTAGAAGCAAGCATATTTAAGAGATTTTGCAGAGGTGAAATCTACAGGCATTGGCAACAGAGGTGGGAGTGAGAAATAGTGAGGGATTGAGAATAACACTTGGATCGTGAGCCTGAGGGACTGAAGAGGATAATTCCCTTGACAATAATGGGGAAGTTTAGAAATGGAAGAAAATTAACATGGAAGATAATTAGTTCAGTTTTAGATATGTTGAGTTTAGGATGTTTGTTGGACATCTAATTCAAAATGTTTAAAAGTCCGAGATGTGAGGAAGGATAAGGTAGAGAGATTTGAAAATCATCAACATTCAGATGATGATTTAATCATGGAAAATGATGAAAAACCAAGTGAGGTAGAGGAGAGGGCGAACAGGAAATGATCCAAGACAGAGCTTGAGAGACACTGATAATAAGAAAATGTTACCTGGATGAAAATCCAGCAAAGAATAGTGAGAAGGAAGAGTCTAAAGAACCAGTAGTGATGTTATCAAAACTAAAAGAGAGAAAAAAATGAAGAGACTGATCAATAGTGTCAAGGCTGCAAAAAGGTAAAGAAGAATGAGGATTGAGAAAATGTAATTGGAGTGGCAATTAAGAGATCATTGGTCACTTTGGAAAGAGCAGTTTCAATGGAATGAAGTGGTTCAAACTCAGCTTTCATTTGGAAAAGATGAGAGAAAATGGAAACATCTATTATAGATTTTTTAAAGATATATGTAAGGGGAAAAAGAGATGTAGAATGACAACAGAGATGAATGGATCAAGTGAGGGATTTTTAAACATAAGGGAGACATGGACATGTTGGTAGGAAGTAGAGGAGTCAGGAAACAGGAAGAAATTGAAAATATGATGAAGTAAAGGTAACAGACAGAACAATGTATTGGAGGAGACAGGATAGGATAGGAGTAAGACTGCTTGGGACATAGGTGATGGAAGAGATGGAGGAGGTGATAGGAGACAGAACACACATGAAGGAAAAAGAAGTAACAACAAGTTTATATTGAATGCCTTTAATTTTTCCCCCTGTAAATCCTGAGGTAAGCTCTTTATCTGAGAAAGAGGGAGGAGTACTCTTTGAATGTCTCAGGAGCTTGAGCTGCTGTGGAGACTAGGATAATGAAATGATAAAAGACATGTTTAAGGACTGCCTAGTAGTGGTGAGAGTCCAGTTGAGGTTGCATAAACGTAGTGCCAAGGTGATATTCACAGCATGTATAGTGGTCAGGAATATCCTAGCACAATTCTGAATCACGAAATACAACAGACTCTCCACATGGAAGACAGAACCAAAACATTTATTCAGACACCAGAAAGGGAAACCCATCATAGTAGCAAAAATCTATACACAGTAATAATGCAGAGAATCACACTATCCCCAAGCCTTCTCCCTTCCCCCGTCCTCCTGCTAGGCTTCCCACAAACCAGCTCCATTAAACAAAATCACAAACAAGTTTCTCTCACTTAAACTAGCCAGCTGCTTGCTTGCCTGTATCCTTCCTATCTCTGACTAGGCTGACCAATTTTCTCTCAGCTCTGTTCTAGCTCTAACTCTTCATGCTTCCTCCATTCAGCAAACTCCTCCTACCACAGGCTCCAGGTAACTCAGGTTTCCACGTGATTCAGGCAGGTCACCTGGACCTATTACTGAAAGGGAAAGATCTTACCATTTCAATTACTAGTACAGTAGCATAATTTTTATTGGACACAGAAAAGTAGCATGATTTTCATTCAATATCATGAGTGTAGGAATAAAGCTGGGGGAGGCGAGTGGTGGAAGTGATCCAAGGCTGAGACTTAGCTGAGCACAATTAGGGGACCAGGGACTCAAGAGAAGAAAACAGTATTAAAGTTGGACTAGTTCACCAAAGGTATCAAATTGGGGAAAAGAGGAGAAAGAAGCTAGTGTAGAGGTTACGGTGTGGGAAAGAACAAAGCATGAGGTAGTCATAGCATAAGGTGCTAGTCTGGCTGAAGAGTTAAATTTGGTAAAGGGAAGCAGAATGAAGGTGGGAAAGACAAGAGATTATGGATAGATAGGGAGGTTTTAGTACTCTGGAACATATGGTACATTTGTGGAAGATGTCAACATCAAGTTTATGACCATTTTTGCATGTTTCAGAGCTGGAATGAAGGAGGAGATCATGGGAAGAATATGTTTAGACTATTGCAATAATTTTCTGACCTTAATATCTGTTACCTATGTTAGTGGGCAGCTAGGTGGCACAAGAGCACTAGTCCTGGAGTCAGTAATACCTGAGTACAAATCTGACCCCAGTCACTTACTAGTTGTGTGACCCTTGGCAAATCACTTAACCTCTGCTTGTCTTAGTTTTCTCATCTGTAAAATGAACATAATAAAGGGGTTGTTAGAATCAAATGAGATAATAACTGCTTATCACAGCACTTGGCACGTAAGCGCTATGAAAATTTTGACTTTATATTCTTGTTAACATTATTATTACTACTACCTTCTGACTATTATGACTCACATCTAGATTAATGCTATTGCTTTCTGGTTGAACTGTCTCAAGTCTTTCCCCACTTAGCTCAGGTTTCAAATTGAAGTTCTTTTTTTTTTTCTAATTTACAAAAAAATTATGTAAAGGTTTGAGTTCCAAATTCTATTTCTTCCTCCCTGCACCCCTCCACTAAGATGATAAGCAATAAGATATGCTGTACATGAGAAATTATATAAAACATTTCCTTGTTAGTCATTTTACACAAGAAGACTCACATGGAAGAAAAAAAAAGAAAGTAAAAAAGTACAAGACTTAAGTCTGTATTCAATCAATATCAGTTCTCTTTCTGGAGGTGGATAATATACTCCATCATTAATCCTTAGGATAGTCTTGGATCATTACACTGTTGAGAACAGCTAAGTCATTCACATTCCTTCATCAAATAATACTGCTGTTACTGTGTACAGCATTCTCCTGGTTCTGGTCACTTCACTATGCATCAGTTCATGTAAGTCTTTCCAGGCTTTCTTGAAATTATCTTATTTGCTATTTCTTATTGCACAATTAGATCCCATTAAATCATATACCACAGCGTGTTTAGCTATTCCCCAATTGATGGACACCCCTTTGATTTTTCATTCTTAGCCACCACAAAATAAGCTGCTATAAATATTTTTGTATGAATAGGTCTTCCTTCTTATGAATAGGTCTTTCTTTCCTCTTTTTTGATGAATGACTTGAGGATATAGACCTAATAGTGGGATAGTTGGATCAAAGGGTATTCAAAATTTAATAGCCTTTTGGGCATAGTTTCATATTGCTCTCCAGGATGGTTGGATCAGTTCACAACTAAACCAACATTAATATTTCAATTTCCCCACATCCTCCTATAGCATTCAACATTTTCGTATTTTTGTCCTATTAGCCAGTCTGACAGGTATGGGGATGTATCTCAGGGTTGGTTTAATTTATATTTCTCTGATCAATAGTGATTCAGAGGATTTTTTGTATGACCATATATAGCTTTAATATCTTCATCTGAAAACTGTCTGTTTGTATCCTTTGACCCTTTATCATTTGGGGAATAACTTGTATTTTTTTATATAAATTTGACTCATTTCTCTATAAATTTGAGAAATGAAGACTTTATCAGAGAAATATGTTGCAATTTTCCTTCAGTTTTCTGTGTACCTTATAATTTGGTTGCATTGGGGTTTTTGTGCAAAAATGTTTTAATTTTATATAATCAAAATGATCCATTTTACATTTTGTAATACTCTCTATCTTTTATTTAGTTCTAAATTTTTCCCTTCTCCAGAGATCTGACAAGTAACCTTTTTCATGCTCTCTTAATTTGATTAGGTATCACCATTTATGCAAAAATCATGTAGCCATTTTGAACTTATCTTGTTATATGGTGTGAGATGTTGCTCTATACCTACTTTCTGCTATACTCTTTTCCAATTTCATAGCAATTTTTGACAAATATTTATATCTTGTCTCATAATTTTGGATCTTTGCATTTACCAAACACTAGATTATTGTGTTAATATGGTATGGTTCATTATGCACCTAAAACATTCCACTGATTTGTTTTTGTGGTTGTTCAGTCATTGTTGTTTGTTTCTGACTCATTATCCCCTATTTCCTTACCGATGTCCTATTTAGTGTAATTGTTCATTGTTTTTAGGATTTGTTGTTTTACCCACTAAGTTTTTAGGATTAGATTTTTCAGTTTTGGATTAATTTTCAATCTTTGTTTTCACTGCTTTTTATTGAATGTAATTTTGTTGCATTATGATCTGAACCGCAGGTATTGTTTCTGCTTTTCTGCCTTTAGTTGTGAGGTTTTTATGCCTTAATACATACTCATTTTTTGTGTAGGCACCATCATGTACTTGTGGGGGAAAAAGGTGCATTCTTGCTACTTCCATCCAATTTTCCAGAGTTCTCTCTGACTTTTATAACATTTTATTCATCTCTGTAGCTTCTTTCTTATTTATTTTGGGGTAAATAAATTAGTTCTGAAAGGGAAAAGTTGAGTTCCCCGAGTAGCATAGCTTTGCTGTCTTGTTTATTTCCTCCTGTAACTTATTTAACTTCTCCTTTAGAAATGCAGAGTGAAATCACTTCATTTTCTATTGTGCTTTTTAACAATATGCAGTTTCTCTGCTTATTTTTTAATTAGATCTGTCTTTGCTTTTTCTTTGTCTGAAATTATAATTTTGACCCTTGCTTTTATATTTTTAATTCAACTAAAGCATAATAGATTTTATTCCATCCATTATCTTTACTCTGTATGTGTGTTTCTTGCTTCACGGTGATTTTTGTAAAAAAAGTATTGCTGGATTCTGTTTTTTTAATCCATTTTGATATCTGTTTTTATTGCCAATCCTTATCTTCCTCTCCATTGTAAGAAACAATTTTTTCATGCCTCTTTTATGACAAATGACTTGCTCTAGTCTACCTTACTTTCCCCTCTTCTACCAAAGTAACCCTCTTTCACAGCTCTTAATTTTATTTCTAGAAACATCACATCACAGACAACTCTGACATGTGACCTCTTTCTACGAATACTTGTAATTGTCTTAATAATGATAAAGTTTTTAAGAGTTACATGTATCACCTTCTGGGTAGGAATGTAAACAATTTAAACTTACTGATTCTCTTATGTTTTCTCTTTCATGTGTACCTCTTTATGATTTTCTTGAGTCTTGGGTTTGAAAGTCAAATTTTCTATTCAGTTCTAGTCTTTTCATCAGAATTGATTGAAAGTTCACTATTTCATTACAAATCCATTTTCCTCCTTCCCCTGAAAGATTATAATCAGTTTTCCTGGGTAAGTGTTTCTTGGTTCTAATTTAAGCTCCTTTTACCTTTGGAAAATTTTATTCCAAGCCCTCAGAACCTTTAATGTAGAAGCAATTAAAGCCTGTGTAATTCTGACTGTGACTTGACAGTATTTGAATTATTTTTTCTGGCCATTTAGAAAGTTTTCCCCTTGATCTAGGAGGTGGAGAAATTGCCTATAATAGTCCAGGAGGTTGCCATTTTAGGATTACTTTCAGGAGACAATCAGTCGACTGTTTCACTTTCTGTTTTACCCTCTGCTTCTGAGATATTGGGGCAATTTACCTTGATAATTTGTCAGAAGATGATGCCCAATTAATTATCTATTTCTGAGGTTGGTTACTTTATGCAATATTTCACATTTTATTCTATTAAAATATTTCATTTTGTTTGATTGCTCCTTGATGTCTAAGGGAATCATTACCTTCCAATTGATAAATTTTACAATTTTAGCAATTATTTTCTTTAGTGAGGTTTTGCATTTCCTTTTCCATTTGACCAATTCTATTTTTTACAGATATTCTTTTCTTCAGTGCATATTTGTACATCATTTTCCATTTGACAACTTCTGGTATTTAAAGAGTTCTCTTGAGTGGATTTGTCGGCCTCTTTTGTCATTTGGCCATTTTTAAAAGCCTTATTTTCTTCTTTTTTTGTGCATCATTTACCAAGCTATTTTCTTTTCCTCCAACAATTTTCTTGCATTTATATGTATGTATGTATGTATATATATATATATATATATATATATATATATATATATAAAATTAAATCTTCCTGTACCTTTATTATTCAATTTTGAAACAATTTTTGAACTCTTTCAGAAATTCTTATTGGCCTTGTGACCAATTCACATTTTTCTTTGAAGCATTGCATATAACTGCTTTGACTTTGTTGTCTTCTTATGAGTTTGTGTCTTGATATCTCCTGTCAACATACTGTCCTGTGAGTTAGGTTCATCTTTGTGGTTTGCTCTTTTTCCAGTCTTTTTTTAATTCACATTGGCCTGTGCTCCTGGGGTGGATGGGATACTATCCCAAGCTTTGAGTTTTTCATGATGCTTTTTTTTAGAGCTAGTTTATTATTTCTGTAAGTTTTCATTTATTCTAAGGTGGTATGAGCTAAAAAAAGGTATGATCACTGCTCTTTTGTCCTTTTTCCTGCTGTCACTTGAGGGACCACAAGTAGTCTTCTCTGGTCTGGAACTTTTTTATTTTCCTATACGGAAAAATGATATATGCATTTTCTAAGATCTCTATCATTTTAGGGTGATTAGAAGACATTTGTATAGATATAAAGGAGAGGTATGAGTTGATTGTGTTAGGATGATCTCAAATATTGGAGATTAAATAAAGGGATATTTTGGGACAATAAGGAAAGAACAGGTAGAATGTGGCAAATTTGCTAACATAAAAGAGGTTCACAAGGAAGAATTTTTGTAGTGGGGTGCAAATTTAAGGGTGGTGTGCAATGCTTGAATCTCATTCTGAACAGAATTGGTTCAAAAAAGGAAGAATACATTTATATACTCAGTTGGTATAGAAATCTATCTTATCCAATAGCAAGATAGGAAGGCAAAAGGATAAAAGTTATAGAAAGGGATAAAAAGTGTGAGGGAAGACTGAGTGAGAGAATGACTGGATTCAAGGCAAACTTTTGAGAAGAGAAAGAATAAAAGGAAAGAGAAAAATGATAGGCAGAGAAAATGGGAAGGAGGGAAATGCAATTATGAATTATTACTCTGAATATAAATAGAATGAGAATGGAGGCAGATAGGAGAATGTTTTGTAAAGGAGTTTTCTACAAGTGAGACATTCAAGGCAGAAACACAAGCAGAGAGTTGAAATGAAGGACTGCAGTAGGGTCTCTTACTTTTCTGCTGAAGAGAAGAAGGAAAATGTGACAATCATGATCTCAGATAAACAAAAGCAAAATAAAAAAAAAAAAACCTGAACAACATAATCAGGGAAATTACATTTTGTTAAAATGTACCATAAAAATAAAATAATATAAAAATTACAGCAAATTTCTCTGATAAACTTTTCATTTTTCACATATATGGGAAACTGAGTTTAATTTCTAAAAAAAAAATGAGACATTCCTAAATTGATAAACGATCAAGAATATGAAAAGGCAGTTTTCACAAGAAGAAATAAAAGCTTTGAATAGTCATATAAAAATGCTATAAATCACTATTGATTAAAAAACATAAATTAATACAACTTTGAGATATGACATCTAACCTTTATGAAAATAACAGGAGAGAATTAGGTGAAATAGGCATGTTATTGAGTTGTTGATAGAGTGGTAAAGTGGTTCAACTATTTGAAGAACAATATGGAACTATTTCCAAAGGGGTATAAAAATGCTCATAATATTTGATTTAGCATTACTGCTAGTAATTCTGCACCCTAAATAGTTTTTAAAAAATGAAAATGAATTATATGTACAAAAGTATTTGTAGCATCCTTTTGAGCTAACAGAATTGAAAAATGCAGGGATGCTCGTCAATTAGGGAATTGATAAGCAAGTTGTAGCACGTTATTTTCATGGAGTACTATTGTGTTATAAGAAATGACAAGAGGTGGTAGTCTCAGAAAAAAAAATAAATGGAAAGAATTACATGAACTGATTGTCACCATGTATAGCAAGAAGAACTAAGAAATCACTGTTCACAGTAACAGCAAAGTTGCAATGATGATCATTTATGAAAGATTTGGTAAATATGATCAACATAATAATTCAAAACAATTACAAAGATGTAATGATAAAAAGAAATGCTATCCACCTGCAGAGAGAGAGAAAGAGAGAGAGAGAGAGAGAGAGAGAGAGAGAGAGAGAGAGCTGATGAACTCTGAATCCAGATTGAAGTATAATTTTCTCACATAGCACATTTTTTTTTTGCTTTTTGTGATGCAGTTAATGTGGAAATAAATTTTTGCATGACTTCATATGCATAATCAACATGGTATTGTTATCCTTTTCAGTGCTTTGGGTTTGCTATGGGAGGGAGGGAAAGAATCTGATACTCAAAATTTCAGAGGAAGAGAATGCATTAAATAAATAAACAATGAACAAATTAAAAGAAAGAAAATGAGATCACTAGCTTTGAAGAATTTACAAGTATACTGGTACATAGTTCAACATAAATGGATTCCTGAAATGACCTCCAAAGAAACTGAATGTATTTTTTTATTCTCCTAAACTATGTAAATTTCAACAGTAATTTACAAATATAAATATTAGAAGAAGGAACTGAGAGCATAAAGCCCCTTTTTAAAATTTGTATTTTATTCAATTTTAACAAACTTTATTGTGTTTATTTACCCAATAAGGTGACAAAGCTCTATGGTGCGGTGGATAGAGCACCAGACTTGGAATCAGTAGAATCTGAGTTCAAATCTAGTCTCAGATTCTTGCTACCTGTGTGACTCTTGAAAGTCATTTATCCATGTTTATCTCAATTCCTTATCCATAAAATGAGGAAATAGCAAAACACTCTAATATTTTAGCTAAAAAACCCTGCAGAAATGGAGTCACAAGGAGTAAGTAATTACTAAAATTACTCAACATCTAAAACCAAATGATGCCAATTAAAAAGAAAACTATTTTAATATCTGACAACATACCATTATTTGGCTTTCTACTTCATCAATTCGTTAACCTTTCTGCTTTGTTCTTTATGACCTAACTAGGTGGAAGGAAGTATATGCTCTTTCAGGAGTTAATGAATCAAAATGGTATATTTGAAAAATTCTATTCTAAAATCCATCCTTGATGCAGCACAGGATGAGAGTCCAGCAGAAAAGGGTGAGAAAGAAAGGTAGGGCCAACAACACCTGAAGTAGCTACTCTTGGGGCTATCAGCATTCAGACTGAATGTTTAAAGTTCACCCACTTGAACTTCTGGGAGCCAAGATGGTGGAAGAGACTGTAAGTCCTCTCACCCTTCCTGATTAACCTTGAAAAGCCCACAGAATCCCAAAGGAAAAAATCCTGTAATAGAGGAGCCAGCAGAAGGGGTAAACAGTCTTTTAGGTTGGGAAGCTAGCTAGATAACCAGAAAGGGTCCCTCTTGCTGAGGCTGAAGGGAACCAGTGCAGGACTGGAAGCATCCCAGCAAGTCCCACCTGACCAGAGCAGAAGGAGATTCTGAGTCCAACGGGGGTGGAGCCAGGAAGTGACCACATCAGGATCCCAGTTGTACCTTAACACGGGCAAGGGAATTTGGCAGACACTAGCATGGACTGGATTAGTGCAGCCCTAGGGAAGGAGGAGGTCTCTCACAGCTACACTAGTCTTCTCCCACAAATCACACTGTAAGCTTAAGTGTAACCCCAGGAAAACACAGACTTTACCAGGCCTTGGGTTGGCACACTACAGCCAGGTCAGCAGCAGGTAAGCTACAGTATTACATAGATTTTAGTTGAAACAATCAGAAGCCAAAGAAGACAAAGCCAGCAAGCAGAACCCTAGCTTCCAGCACAAGAAATTGGGGAGAGAGCCCCCTGTGCAACAGAAGCAGACATTTACTTTAAAAGCAATGAAAAAGGCAATCACCATGAGCAAGAAGTAAACTAAAAAAAAAAAAATAAAATAAAGACCATAGAATCATATTATGAGGAAAGAGAGGAACAAAATGTGAATTCAGAAAAGGATACCATTGACACTGTACTCAAAACTGAAACATCAAAAAGAAAGCTAAACTGGTGTCAAGCCCTAAGAGTATTGGAAGAGTTCAAGAAGAATTTTAAAAGCTAAATTAAAGAAGTAGAAGAAAAAGTTACCAAGAATTAGAAAAATACATTCAGCTCCTTAAAAAGTAAAACTAACCAAATGCATAACGAAATACAAAACTTAGCTGGAGAAAATAACTCTTAAAAAAGGAGGTGTAAAAGTTAACTGTGTAAAAGCAAAAATTCCTTAAAACTTAGAATTAGGCAAGTAGAAACTAATAACTATGAGGCATCAATAATCAGTCATACAAAATCTAAAGGATGGAGTAATAGAAGAAAATGCAAAATATCTCATTAGAATACAACTGACCTGGAAAACAGATCCAGGAGAGAAAAATCTAAGAATTATTAGTCTACCAGAAAGCTATGATGAAGGAAAAAAAAACCCTAGACTATTTTCCAAGAAATCATTCAGGAAAACTGCCCTGAGGTGCTAGATTCAGAGGACAAAATAGTCATCCAAAGAATCCACTAATGATCTCCTGAAAGAGACCCCAAATTGAAAACCCCAAGGGATATTGTTGGCAAATTCCAGAATTATCTGGTTAAGGAGAAAATATGCAAGCAGCTAGAGAGAAACAAAGCAAATATTGAGAAACTACAATCAGGATCACACAAGACCTTGTAACTTCTACATTAAAAGATTAGAGGGATTGGTGCATGATATTCCGTGAAGTAAAAGAACTTGGACTACAACCAGGAATCAGCTACCCAGCAAAACTGAACATAATCTTTCAGGCAAGGAGATGGATATTCAATGAAATAGGGATTCATAGACCTTCCTACTAAAAAGACCAGATCTCAAAAGAAAATTTGATCCTCAAATACAAGACTCAAGAGAGACAGAAAAAGGTAAACAGGGAAATAAATAAAACATTGGTATTCAATATTAGCAAACTATTTATGCGTCTATATGGGATGATGATACTTGTTAATCTTGAGAAGTGTATGTTTATTACAACATTTAAAAAGGATAGATAGATAGATAGATGGAGATAGATAGATAGAGATAGATAGATAGATAGATAGATAGATAGATAGATAGATAGATAGATTGATTGATAGATAGATAGATAGATAGATAGATAGATAGATAGATAGATAGATAGGTGTAGGTATAAATTAACTGATGTGATGACAAAAAACCTAATTATGGGGTGTAGAGGGAGAAGAGGAAAGCAGGAGAGAAAAAAAGGGTAAATTACATCACATGAAGAGTCACAAAAACATATTATAGTAGAGGGAAAGAAAGGAGGGAGATGAGCAATGTTAGAGCTTTACTCTCATATTTAGTTCAAGGAAGAAATAACATTCTCAGTTAAATAGAAATCTAACTTGCACCACAAGCGGTATGAGGGGAAAAGGGAAAGAAAAGGGAGGGGATGGTTAGAAGGGAGAGAAGACTGATGGAGGTGGCATTCAAAGGCAAAAATCTTTTGAGGATGGGAAGGTAGAAGGGAAAAATATAATCATAAACACTATGACGATCATATCAACATATCATATCATATCAACAACAAAACTACCAGAAATCATATGATTATCTAAATTGATGCAGAAAAAGCTTTTTGACAAAATACACCATTCATTCCTATTGAAAATAGTGGAGAGCATAGGAATAAATGGAGCCTTCTTTAAAATGATAAGTAGGCTATACATAAAGCCGTTAACAAGGATTATATATAATGGACATGATTGTATGTATTTTCAATAAGACTGGGGTGAAACAAGGAAGTCCATTATCACCACTGCTATTCAATATGGTACTACAAATTTTAGCTTAAGCAATAAGAAAAGAAAAAAAAATCAAAGAATTAGAATAGGCAAAGAAGAAACTAAGTTACCACTCTTTGCAGAAGATGTGATGAAATATTAGGGAATGCTAGAGAATAAAATAAAAACTCCTTGAAATAGTAAACAACTTTGATAAAGTGACCGGATACAAAGGAAACCCACATAAATCATCTGCATTTCTATATATTACTAACAAAGTTCAACAGCAAGAGAAAGAAAGAGAAATCCCATTGAAAGTTACTGTAGAAGCTAGGAAATATTTGGGAGTCTACCTGCCAAAACAAACCCAGGCTCTACATAAACACAATTACAAAACCTTTCTTTTGCAAAAATACAGTCAAAGAGAAATAATTTTAAAAAATCAGTTGCTCCTGCATAGACTGAGCTAATATAATAAAAATGACAATTCTGCCTATATTATTTTACCTATTCAGTGCCATATCAATTGAACTACTAAAAAACTATTTCATAATTTTAGAAAAATTAATGCCAACATTCATCTGGAAGATCAAAAGGTCCAGAATATCAAGGGAATTAATGAAAAGAAATGTTAGGGAAATTGACCTAACCAAACCAGATTTTATATTGTACTATAAAGAAGCAATCATCAAAACCACTTGGTACTGGCTAAGAAACAGAGGTAGATTAGTGGAAGAGGTTGGGTACATGACATAGTAATCAATGACTATAGCAGTCTACTGTTTGATAAACCCAGGGACCACAGTTACTGGGACAAGAACACACTGTTTGAAAAACATGCTGGAAAAATTAGAAAATAGTGTGGCAGAAAATTGGCATACACCAATGCCTGACACCATACACCATAATAAAGCCCAAATGAGTACATAGTCTAGATATGAAAGCTGAGTCTATAATGAAGCAAGGAATGGTTATTTGCCAGATTTATGGAGAATAGAAAAACTTTATGACCAAACAAGAAATAGAGAACATTATGCAATGCTAAATGGATAATTTTGATCACACTAAATTGAAAAGTTTTTGCACAAAAGAAGCCAATGCAACCAACATTAGGTGAAATGCAGAAAACCAAGAAAGTGTTTTTACAACTAGTGTCTACCATAAAGGCTTCATTTCTAAAATGTATAGAGAACTGAGTCAAATTTACAAGAATACAAGTAATTCCCCAATTGATTAATGTCAGAGGATATGAACAGATTGTTTTCAGAGAAAAAAAATCATTGTTATCTTTAGTCATGCAAAGAAATGGTCTAAATCACTATTGATTAGAAAAATGCAAATCAAAACAACTCTAAGGCACCACATCACACTTATCAGATTGTCTAGCATGATAAAACAGGAAAATGATAAGTGTTGCAGATGTGGGAGAGTTGAAACACTCAGTCATTGTCAGTGGAGTTGTGAGCTGATACAACAATACAGTAATACAGTTTGGAAATATGCCCAAAAGGACTATATAAAGGTGCATACCCTTTGACTCAGCAATACAGCTTCTAAGGTTGTATCCCCAAGAGATCACATAAATGAGAAAAAAGTCCCACATGTACAAAAATACTCATAGCAGCTCTTATTATTGTGACCAAAAACTGGCAATTGAGGGAATGCCCATCTATTTGGGAAAGGCTGAGGAGGTTATGGTGTATGAATGTGATGGAATAATATGAATGTGATGGAATAAAAGAAATGATGAACTGGCAAATTTCATAGATGTACGTGAGCAGACGTATATGAAACGATGCTGAGTGAAGTGAGCAGAACAAGCAGAACATACACAGTAAGAGCCATAATGTGTGAGGACTAGTTTTGATCGACTTAGTTCTCCATAGCAAGTCAAGGACCTAAACCATTTCCAAAGGAGTAATGATGCAAAATGCCATCCATATCAAGAGAAAAATCTATGGAATTGGAATGCAGAATGAAACAGACTTTTTTTTCGATTTTTGTATGTTTCATTTTGTTTAGTTTTACTCATGTTTTCTCCCATTTGTTTTAATTCTTCTCTGCAAGATGACTAGTGTGAAAATGTGTTTAATAAGAATGTATATGTAGAGCCCACATAACATAACACACTATCTTCAGGAGGAGAAGGAGATGAAAGGGAGAAAATTTAAAACTTATGCAAGTAATTGTTGAAAATTAAAAACAAATAAACAAATACATTAAAAACCAAAACAATAAAACCATCCTTAATTTGTACATAATTTGTAAAAGTATTCACATTAATGCATTTTGATGGTCATTCATTAGCAAAAGGCTGATGTGTTTCACAAATTTGAAATTAAAGTTAAAGGTGACAGACTAGCAACATGGAGATGTTTCAAATTTGTTTCAAATTTAGTTTCAGATAAATACAGATAAAAGTTTCAGATAAGTACAAATAAAAGAAAAACTTTAGCAATTCTATAAAAGAAAACAATATGAATGAGTGAAGAATATTAGAAATTTGTTTTTAAAAGATTACAAGGAAGCACTATTTTTGATCCAAAAAATTGCATGAAAAATATTGGACATGTTAGAGCAAAGGAAGAAAATGAGAAAAAAAATATTAAAATTTTTAAAACCTGAAGAAGATCTTAGGGATTTTGACAGAATGGCCAATAAATTATACAAGTTTTCTATAAGGGAAAGATCAGTGTCTGTAGAGCAGGACATCTGGGTCCAATGTCAAGCCCTGCTATTTCACTCCTTATGTAGCTTTGGGTAAATCACTTAGTCTACCTAGGCCTTAGTTTCTTTACATATAAGATTTTAACAATGCATCTATTCTCTGTCTCTCGGGGTTCTTATGACATATAAATGAGTCAAAGTATGTAAAAATGCCTATAGAAATATAAATAAATATCCAACTGTGTGAGAAGAATTGAAACATTTTAGATCTTTATTTTCTTCTTCATTAAAGTGAAGGGATGGAAATCTATGATTTTTTAAGTTTCTTCTTTATTTAAAATCCATTACTCTGAAATTTTAATTTTGGTAAATATTTTGAAATTAATAAGAACATAGTAATAATATAAGCATAGTGATAGTTATAGAAGTTATAATAATATGGTCAATGTTTAAGTTCAGAAATGAAATGAGTTAATTCTTCTGTAACATAAATATTGTTCAATTATTATAGAAAATGATGCACTATAATTTTTGAATATTTAATGCAACCAAAATCTTTTTTTTTCTTTTCTAAATAAAAACACATTTATTACTCTGAAAATTCACTAATTTTTCTGGTTCATGTTTAAATATGCCCTAGGGAGTGCATACTGTGTGGTGCAATGAAAATAATCCAGCCGCACATGCTTACTAGTTATGTGACCCTGAGCAATTCATTTATGCCTATTTGGCTCAGTTTCTTTATTGTAAAACCATCTGGAGAAGGAAATGGCAAACTACTGTAATGTCTTTGCCAAGAAAATCCCAAGTAGACTCACAAAGAGGAGACACAGGTGAACAACCACAGACAAACAACAAGAAAAACAAAGAGTGTATCACTAAGCCAATATTAAAATTAGAAACTGTTGTTATTGTTCACTCATGTCCAAATCTTCATGACTCCATTTGGAATTTTCTTAGCAAAGTTACTGGGGTGGTTTGGCATTTCCTTCTCCAGATCATTTTACAGATAGAGAACTGAAAGAGACAGTTATATGACTTTCCCAGGGTCGTACAGCTAGTAAAAGTCTGAGGCCAGATTTTAACTCAGGAAGAGGAGTCTTTCTGTGTTCAAGTCGTTCACTCTATCCATAATGCCACCTACCTTGGTACAAGTTAGAAACTCTTAGGGTAAAATAACAGAAGTTTTTTTTTTTTAATTCTCATGTTATTATCCTATTTCAAAGTCAACACACTTGTGTGTTCAATTTTAAGTAATGCATAGCCATCCAAACAATGATTTTGCTACTTATGTCAATCTCTTATTCTTTTTAGATATATACATATATCAATTGGGATGGATGGAAAGGACTGTGAGGGAGCCAAGAAGTCCCTAAATCTATTAAAAATATAAAATTTGATATAAATCATAAATTAAAATATAAGAAAATATCATAATGCATATTTGCATTTTTCTAGGGGTAGTAAGAAGTTGATAGGGAAAGAACCAATTTTCTTAATTCATTGAGGAAATAAGATTATAAGATATTACAACTCAGTAGAAGAGAGTAGTAGCAAGAGAGTACTCATCTTCTGTCACACAGTTTTCATTTTTTTTTGTTTAAAGAAAATTGTTATTCTTATTTTAAAGATGCAGAGTGAGCTGAAAAAGGAGAATAAGAGAGAAGCTAATGAAAAGTTAGCTACAACAACACACTGAATATGAAATCAGAATGCTTCATAGTTTCTCATCTGAAAAGTGGGTCATGGACTAGTGGAACTCAGAGATCTTATTCTATTTTAATTTCTGTTATCTTATTAAATCTTGTCAGAAAATATGAATGTTGATCATAAGTAGAAAATGAATTTAAAATGCAATAAATAAGACGCTTGGTCTTGAGTATTTGTGTTCAACAATAACATCACATATTAGTTAAATAGAATCTATTCTAGGTTATGGAAGAATTCCCCGATTTTCAATTATAAGTAAAAAATGTTAGTAAAGCTAATTTACTTTACTCTGGGCATTATCATTTGTAGTGCCATTTTAAGAGTCCAAAGGGGATGGATAAATCATGTTGCAGTGAACTTTTCCTAAACCACACTATGAACTTTATTTAATCTGATTATATACACAGAAAAGAAGACAAAGATAGTAGCCTAAGGGTGATAATCAGAACAAGAATTTAACTAAGTGTGGGCAGGAAAATAGTCTGAAGAGGAGTACAATTCCAGAAAAAAATGAAACAGAAGAAGTGGAGCCATGAAGCAGAGATACTGGTAACCTTAGGCCACATAGACTCTGCTTTGTCTATTGCCCTACTGATCCTCTAATGATGTTAACGTGGCATACGGTATTTGAAGGATAAAAGCCCTTTTTAGGAAAGTGATAAGGTCCTTGCTTCCTCACCTAGAGATAACTTACCTATACATATTTATTCTGCCCACTGAATTGAAAGCGTCTCTTTGTGAGAAAATAGAGAGAACATCGCTGTTATCACATTAGAATTTAACATGTATCCTTATTTCTTAATCAATAACACTAAGTGTTATAATAAGAAAAATTTTCATTCAATTATAATTTAGGAACCTGAGTCACCTCCCCCGGCAAACAAACCCTAGGGAAGATTATCAATAGACACACAAGCTCATGCATGCGCGCACACAACAAGCTTACATAGATACACTAGCATATATACACAATTCCTCACATGTATATACACATATATATGTAATTACTCTACACATACTTTAATTCATCAGTTATTTCTCTGGATGTATATAGCATCTTTCTTAATATGGACTTTATAGTTAATTTAGGCAATTATTGTAGGCAAAACAATATTCTAACTCAAAATTTTTCTCACTGCCTTATTTCTGTTACTGTATAAAATGTTCTCTTGACTCTGCTCATTTTGCTCTTCGTTATTTCCTGAAAGTCTATGTTTTTTCAAAAGTTATGCAGTTTATCATTTCTTATAGCAGAGTAGTATTCCATCACAATCATATGCCACAGCTTGTTTAAATATTCCCCAATTGATTTGAATCTCAGCAGTTTCCAGTGCTTTGCCACCACAAAGAGAGTGACCATAAACAATTTAGAATGTATAGGTTCCCCACTCCCCTTTCCCCTAATTATCTTTGGAAACAAACCTAGTAGTGACATTGCTGGATCAAAAGGTATAATAGGCAGTTTAATAACTATTTTTGGCATAATTTCAGATTGCTCTACAAAATGGTTGGATCAAATCACAGTTATAACAATAGTGAAATAGTGGCCCAATTTTTCCACATCCCTGTAATGGTAATTTAAATGGTAAGATCTTTCCCATTCATTAATAGGCCCACATTCCCTGGGTCATGTGGAAGTCTGCATTACATGGAGTCTCTGGTGAGAGGAGTTTGCTAAACAGGTGGAACAGGATGGTGGAACAGGAAGAGGTAGGGCTAGAGCAGAACTGAGAGGAATTTAGTCTTGAAAGCAGTCAGAAATAAAGGTCATAGGCAAGCCCACAATTGTCTGTGAGTGGCAGAAGGGCATTTGGTTTAAGGCAACCTGCTTGTGATTTCTGTAAAAGAACTGGTTTGTGGGAAGCCTAGCAGGCAAAATGTTTGGGGATGGTGTTGTCTTCTGCATTGTTATTGATTATAGATTTTTATTGCTGTGATGGATTTGATGTTCTGGTGTCTGAATAAATGTTTTGGTTCTGTCTTCCATGTGGAGAATCTGTTGTATTTCATGATTCAGAATTTAGTTGAGATAGTCATAGCTTCCAAAGGCACTATGAATATCACATTCGCACTACAAATGGTGCTGCAGATGGGATTATGAAATATCAGACCTCTATTTGGAGGCAGAAACGCTTTTGATGTATAAACAGATATCCCAGGGTGGGAGGATTTGCCTTATTCCTCCCTAGCAAAAGAATAGACTAAAAGCACAGGGCTCTGTGAAACTAGGAACCGAAGCAATAGAAGAGAGATCCTAGAGATTTGGAAAGGTATTAGCAAGGAATACCAAAAGAACCAGGGAAAGAACTGGCAGTGGTATGTAAGAGAGATTGGACCTTCTAACAAATTACTTTCTTATGTGTAAAAGCAGAGACAAGCTACTGGAAGAGAAAGCTCATATGGAAAGGGAGTTGGCTGGTATGCATGAAAAGCTTTTTATGCTTCAATATTTAAGCTCTCCTTTAGAAGAGCAAGCTAAAAAGCCTCAGGTGGTAGAAGAAAAAGCTGTTGTTAGTTTAGCTCACAAAAAGAAGCTGAAAAGGAATAAGAGGAAGTAGAATGAAGACCTTTCACATGCTGGGCTTGATTGAGATTCAAACAGAGGCCAAGAGGATGTGTGGGTGGAGAATGAAACAAATGAGGAGTCATTCCTTCCATCAATACTAAGGAGGAATCAGGAGAATCAGGTGCCCTAGAAGTGTTTGGGGAGGTAATTGAGGATTTTACTCAGTAGGAGGTCACAGATATTTTTAATCTGTTCACCAAAAAGGATGGAACAATCGTTGATAGATAGTGAGAATCAGTGAAAAAAGATAAATTTCCTCAGGAGAGAATAAATATCCAGCAGATTCAAAAAAATAGATTGACATGAAAAAATTGTTTACTGCTTTATTGAGCGTAGGGGTAGATTTTGGAAAAATAGATGGCATTCCAACTAATGAGCTATTTAAATGTATTAAGGAAAGAGGCTTGGTTTTTATACTGAGTAGGGAAATGAGAACTGCCCCTGCAGATCCTCCTGAAACATTGTATCCAAGTTCATTATACCTGCTGGGAGAATAGAAAACTGAACAGATTAAAGAATGCTCAGATTAAAACTCAGATTAAAGAATGTATACCTCTACTCAGAATGATGACACCCTAACTGAAATTAGAAAACAGTAAACAACTATGAGTGAGGCTATGATAGTGGGTTCATGGACTCCAGAAGCACAGCTGACACTATATCTACCCTGCTTCTGGTTATTGTCTCCTTGCTTCTTTTTGGTTTTTTGTCTATTCACCTTTTTTGTCAGATTTGTTTTCTGCAGGCTTAATACTCTCTACCTGCAGATACTTGATTGCTTAAGCCAGATGTCACCCCCAGTCCATGACTGTGTTGTGTCACCCCTGTACTAAACCCTGGATGCCAATTAAATAACTAACCCCTCAAATGGAACCTCTTGTGGCAAGGATAGCTCTTTGTCCAATCTCAGCAGGATGTAGCTGTGGAAGAAGAGACCTTCATTCATTACCCCAAGATTTTGGGCACCTTTCATTTGAGGTTGGAGTAATGGGGTGCTTGTGCTCAAACCCCACCTTGTTATTGTTTTATGTGCTTATTTTGTGTGATCCCTGTTATATTGTTGTAAAGTTCTATTGATACTAGTTGCCTAAGGTATTGTTTTATATGATTACTTTTTGTTACCCCTGTTACAGTTCTGTTGACACCAGTTGCCTCATTGACATATGTAATGAATAAGAAAGATCTTGGGGCTACATGTAATTGTAATTTAAATGGGAAGATCTTTCCCATTAATTAATAGTCCCATGTGATCTCCCTGGATCACATGGAAGTCTGAGTTACATGGAGCCTGTAGTGGAAGGAGTTCGCTGAACAGGAAGGGTGGAACAGGAAGGGGCAGAGCTAGGGTAGAGCTGAGAGGAAGTTAGTCATGAGAACTGTCAGAACTGAAGATCACAGGCAAGTTTGCAGGTAGGAGCTGACTGTGAGTGACAGACAGGCATTGTATTTGAGGGAGCCTGCTTGTGATTTGTTTATGGGAGCTGGTTTGTGGGAAGCTTAGCAGGGGAAAGGCTTGGGGCTGATGTTGTCCTATGCATTGTTATTATGTATAGATTTTGGTTGCTGTGATGAATTTTGCTTTCTGGTGTCTGAATAAATGTTTTAGTTCTGTCTTCCATGTGGAACTTTTGTTGTATTTCAAGATTCAGAATTTCACTGGGATATTCATGGCTGCCATAGGGACTGTGAAAATTGCATTGGTGCTACAATCCTCTCCAATAATTTTCACTTTTTCCCTTTAGTTATTTTAGTCAGTCTGAGGGGTATAAAATAATAATACAAGGTTACTTAAATCTGAATTTCTCTGATCAATAATAATATAGAGCATTTTATGTGACTATAAATTCTTTGGATTTCTTCACTGGAAAACTAACTGTTCCTATATTTTGACCATTTATCAATTGGGGAATGACTGATGTTTTTATTTATTTAATAACTTTTTTATATATTTTAGATACAAGACCTTTAGTGGGTGAAAAAAAATTAAATTAAAACAATTTAGTGCAAATTATGTAACAATTTTGACATTAACTTGGTGTATGGTTAAGGTGTTGGTTCATGCCCAGTTTCTGTCAAACTGTCTTCCCAACAATTTTTGTAAAATGATGAGTTCTTGCTCCCAAACCTTTGATCTTTGCATTTATCAATTAGTGGATTAGCATAGTCATTAACTACTGTGTATTTTCTACCTCTGTTCTACTGATGCACAATTTTATTTTTTAGTCAATACCAGATTGTTTTGATGATTATCACTTTGAAATATTCTTTGACATTTGATATTGTGTAAGTTACCTTCCTTTAGATTTTTTCTTTTATTTCCTTGATATTCTTGATCTTTTATTCTTCCATCTAAATTCTCTTATTATTTTTCTATTTAAAATAATTCTTTGGTAATTTGATTGGTATGACATTGAATAAGTAAATTTATTTAGATAGTATTGCTTTATTTAACATGTTGGTTCAGCATATCAATAGATTTAAATTAATTATTATAATTTTTTAAATTGTTTAATAAATAAATATTTCTCAATGTTCTACTAGTTCTGCTCATTTCACTTCGCATCCATTCATATAAGTCACTGAAGATCTTTCTGAAATCTGCCTGCTCATCATTTCTTACTGCATTCATATACCACAGCTTTTTCAGTGATTCTCTAATTGATGGGCATCCAGTCAATTTGGAATGGTTTTGCCACCACAAACAAAGTTGCTAACAATATATTTGTGCATCTGGTCCTTTTCCTATTTTTATGAATTCTTTGTGATACATACATAGTAGTGATATTGCTTGATCAAAGCCTATATATATATATATATAAAATATATTGTTTGGTTACCCTTTGGGCATAGCTACAAATTGTTCTTTAGAATGACTGGATCAGTTCACAACTCTGTCAGCAGTGCATTAGTGTCTCAATTTTCACATACCCTCTCCAAAGTTCATCATTTTTCTGTTTTGTCATGTTAGCTATCCTGAAAGGTATGAGATGGTACTTCAGAGTTGTTTTACTCTGCATTTTTCTAATCAGAAGTGATTTAGAATGCTTCTTCATATGCATATAGATAACTTTGATTTCTTCATCTGAAACTGCTTATTCATATCCTTTGACCATTAATCAATCAGGGAATGATTTGTACTCTTATAAATTTGACTCAGTTTTTCATGTATTTGGGAAATGACGTCTTCATCAGAGACACTAGCTATAAAGACTGTTTCCTAGCTATCTTCATTCCTTCTATCTTGGTTGCATTGTTCTTGTTTGTGCAAAAGCTTTTTAAATTAATACAATCAAAATTATCTATATCTATTTCATAATGCTCTCTATCTCTTTTTTTGTCAGAAATTCTTTCTCTATGAATCTGGCAGGTAAACTATTACTTGCTCTCTCAATTTGTTTATGGTATCATCTTTTATGTCTAAATCATGTACCCATTTTCTTGGTTTTTTAATGAACATGGTCAATTATTCTGACAATTTTGCTAAGACTGAACCAGTCCTGCATTCCTAGTACAAATCCCACCTGGTCTTAGTGTATGATCCTTGTGATATATTGCTGTAATCTTCTTGCGAGCATTTTATTTAGAAATTTTGCATCAATATTCATTAGGGAAATTGGTCTACACCATTGTTTCTCTGTTTTGTTCCTCCCTGGTTTATGTATCAACGTAACATTTGTTTCATAAATCTGTCAATTTATATTTTTTATAGTAATTGAATTAATTGTTCATTAAACGTTTGGGAGAATTCTCTTGTGAACCTATTTGCTTCTTCTACTCCCAGCATAATTTTCTTTCTTACCCCCTAATTATTTTTTATGCCATCCTCTCAAGTTTACTCTAGAGTTGCACCCTCTTTCTATGTATGCTCTTTCCAACTACATTTTGAGTGATATAGTTTTTCCCAACTACCCTAAGAACTTTCCAAGTTCTTTCCAACTATACTATTAGTGACATAGTTCTTAAAAATTGTAAGTATTATCTTCCCATGTAGAGATGTTAAACATTTTGTAAGGTTGAATCTCTTGTTTTCTCTTTCTTTTTTATCTTGTTATGCTTCCCTTGAGTTTGAATATTGCAAATTAAATTTTGTCAGTGCTGATCTCTTCCTCAGGGGCAAAAATAGCTTTAACATCTTCTAATTTATTGAATAAACAGTTTTTCCCCTGAAGAATTATGTTCAGTTTCAGTAACTGAAAGTTGGTTGTAGTCCTAGTTCTTTTGCCTTTTGGAAAAAGTCCTGTGTAATTCTCTACTGCCAAGGCAATCTTCACAGTACTGACAGTGACTGAATATGTCAGTGTAGTTCTGAATCATGAAGTATAAAAGACTCTGTATATAGAAGACACAAGGAAAATGTATTCAGACAACAGAAAGCCAAATTCCAAAACAAGAAAGCCAAATCTGTGTAACCAAGAAGTCAATACACGTTAGCACAGCAGTGAACAAAGCCACTCCCAAGCCTCACCCACCCCCTGTTGGTGCCTCCCCACAAACAAACACTCAGGAGCCTAGCTATGTCTGCTTGTCTGTGCCCTCTCCTCCCTCTGCCCTAACTGCGGTCATCAACCTCCTCCCAGTTCTATTCTATCCTTCTTGTTCCACCTGTTCAGTAAGCTCCTCCCAACACATGTGATTCAGACTTCCATGTGATTTAAGCAGATCCCATTGGCCTATTAATGAAAGTTACCATTACAAATTCGGACCCTGACTCTCTAATATTTGAATTATTTCTGGCTGCATACAATAGTTCTGAAGTTTGGTTATATTGTTCCTGGAAGTTTTCTTTTGGTGATCTCTTTCTTGAGGTGATTGGTGGATTCTTTCAATGTCTATTTTACCCTCTAGTTTTAGGATATCAGCACAGTTTTCCTTGATAATTTCTTGATGTGTAATGTCCAAATCATCCTTTTGATGGTGTGATACAGTAGTCCAGTGATTCTTAAATTTTCTGTCCTGGATCCGTTTTCCAAGTCAGTTGTTTTTCCAGTAAGGTATTTTACATTTCCTTCTACTTTTTTACTGCTTTGATTTACTTTGATGGATGTTTGATGTCTCACAGAGTCATTAGCTTTTACTTGCCCAATTCTAATTTTTAAGGAATTACTTTCTTCAGTGGGCTTTTGTAGCTCCTTTTCCATTTCCTTAATTCTGCTTTTTAAGGAGATGTTTTTTTTTTCAAACTGTTGACTCTTTTTTTATGATTCTATTGCATCACTTTCATCTCTTTTCTCAATTTTTCTTCTACCTCTCCTATTCGATTTTTAACTTCTTTTTTACCTCCTCCATGAGTTCTTTCTGTGTTTGATATTAATTTCCATTTTTCTTTGATGCTTTGCATGTAGGCACTTTGCCGTTGTTTTTCCTCTTCTGAGTTTGTGCTAATCTTCCTTGTCAACATAATAGCTTTCTATGGTCAGATTCTTTTTGTGTGTTTATTTTTTTTGCTTGTTTTAGCTAATTTTTCTTCAGCCTTTTCTGTACTTTTAAATTTGAGTTCTGCTCCTAGGGTAGAAAGGATACTATCCTAAGTTTCTTGTGCTGGGGGCTGCAGGCCCTGGGTTTTTTCCTGGTGCTGTTGTGGGGAATTGGGTGGGTAAGAGTTGCTGGAGCTGTTCAAGGTTTCAGAAGTCTAACCTGGTAGGAAAGTGGGGGACCTTTGTGCTTCATTTGAACAATGGGAAGGGTCCTGCTGCTCTCTTGTTGTTATGCAGAGGTGGAAGTGGGATTGGAGATGACTAGTGTTGTGTGATATTGCAGGGGTATGGCAGCTCCTCTAGTGCTTAGCTAAGATACATGGAGGTCCTGGTGCTGGTGTCTGCCTGTTCATTCCGGCTTATGATGAAGCATATTTGGGGGGGGGGGGCATTCCTGGTCTTGGCATCTGCCTGCTTACCCGAGATTATACTGAGACACATAAGGACCCTTGGTGCTGGTGTTTCCCTGCCTACTTGGGGCTGCACTGAGGGTCAGAGCCTCCCAGTGGCTTACTGAGGCATGGTCTTCTGATGAATTGCCAGGATGCTTCCTGTGCTAGACTACACACCCTTTTACCTGAGTAAGACAGACCTTTCCTTCTGGTCTTCCAACTTTCTTGGACTAGAAGATTGTTAGCCCTGTATTTTTGCTAGTTTTTCTTTTTTATAATTTGTTTTATGGTACTATTTTATAGTTGTTTGGAAGTGAATATGGGAGAGATCAGATGATTTTCTGATTACTCAACCATCTTGGCTCCCTGAAGTTCATGATTATTTAATGAAAAAAAAATTAGCTATTCCAGAAATTCTTGTTGGGTATATGTAGAATTTACATTTTTGAGACTTCCTAGTAGATTTTTTTACATAGTTATCCTCTTCTGAGTTTGTGACTTGATCTTCCCCTTCACCATAGAGATTTTTATGGCCAGATTTTTTTTATTTTTTGCTCATTTTTTTCCAACCCATTTCTTTACTCTGAATTTTGTGTTAAAGTTGCACTTTGTTTTTCTCAAGAGGGTATGGTCCCAACCTTTAGGTTTTTTTTACACTGTTGGTTTTGGAGTTTGCTCTGAAGGTTGGAAGTTTAAGTCTACCTAAAGGGGGGTGATTTAGGGGTCACTCCTCCTCTGGTTTATGCTCTGGTCCTTATCTAAGAAGGGCTTTTGCTGCCTTGCAAACAAAACCTCCATTGCTCCCCTTGGTCTTTACTTTATTTTGGGTACTATTGTTTCCCTGAGCCCCTGTTCCTTTGAAATCGCAGTTGTCACTGCTCTGCAGGGTTCCTGCTCTGTTATGAACGAAAGAGTTCTTATCTGCCCTGGAACTTCAGCTTTGAAGTGGTTATGGGCAATTGAGATGTCACATAGAAGCCAGTCCCACATACAATGTTTGCACAGAGATCCCCTGTAATTTCTTTCTGACTGGTTACTTATTCCTCTGACAATCTCTGGGATGAGACCTCCAAAGCTATTACTGCTGTTCCTGTCACAGCCACCATATCCAAGAGCTGGTGTGGTTGTCACCATGTACACTCTGAGCCAGTCCCCACTCCAGTGTGACAGACCATTCTTTCTGACCACCTAATTTGTCTTGGGCTTGAAAAATATCTCACTCTATCCATTTGTTGGCTTTGTCATACCAGAATAAAATTCAAGGCATTATTTTAAAATTGTTTTGAGAGTAATTTTGGAAGAGCTTAACTGCAAAGTTTCCTCTACTCCATCATCTTAGCTCCACCTCCAGAAAACAGCTCATCTTTAAGGATACACTTATACAGCAAATAACCAAATGCTTACCTTGCAACAGCCTTGTGAGTTATGTGGCACAAGTTTCTTTTCTTTTCACAGGGTAACTGAGAACTATGCTTAATGACATATTCAGAATCAAAGAGATAGTATGAGAGCTGGGACTCAAAGTCAACTGATCTGATTCCATGACCACTGTTCTCTCTCTCTCTCTCTCTCTCTCTCTCTCTCCCTTTCCTGACTTCTTCCCTGACACCTTCAAAAATGTCCATGCCTTCTCCATCTTAAACAAACAATAACACACACACACATAGAGCCATCTAACTTGATCCTACTGTCAAAAACAATACATCCATACATTTCTATGCACAAATATAGAGACATACATTTATGAACATGTGACTCTCAGATAAGTATATCTGTACACAATCATACACTTCTACATAATCATATGTGTATGAAGTCACATATTTCCAATCACAATCTCTTCTCTGAGCTTTAGTCCTCCATCTCCAAACATCCAAATGCTTCTTGGATATCTTGAAGTGGATGGATATTTCTTAAGAATTCAAACCCAACATGGACAAAACTCTGTGTTTCACTTCACAACTCACCCGTCCAACAAATTCCCTTATTGCTGTCAAGGATGTCACTGTCCTTCCAGTTACCCAGGCTTGCTACTTTATTAAATCATTTCAACTCCTCTGTTTCACTTACCCTTACATATCTATGCTTGTTTTACACTGTTTACAAATCCACTTGTTGTTTCTCATGTGTGTCTTCTTCTCTTTACTCACATAACCACAACCTTAACTTAGAGTCTTATTATCCCATATCTCAACTATTGCAATAACCTTCTAATTGGTCTTCATGCCTAAATTTTTCTCCCTAATTCCATGTCGTTCCCTGCTTAGTAATCTCCATTCATTCCATTTCACCTCCAGGATCAAATAATAATTTTTCTTTGTTCCTTAAGGCTCTTCATAACCTGTCCCCTTACTACTTTTCTAGTATTCTAAATCTTCATTCATTTTATGATGCAGCTACACTGCTCTATTCATGTTAAAGATTTCCATCATTTATTGCCATGATGCAGCAGACCAGAGATAGACAACAAATCTCCTAAGAGAAATCCAATTCTCTTAAGAAAAAGAAAGAAAAAAAAACTATCAAAACCTATGCAAAATACAAATTACCCTGAAATATAAGTTCACCAGAATTTCATAAATGGAATAGGTGAGGTTTCTAATCACTATATATTGCTTCTTTACATAAGCTATTAGGATTTCAAAAACTTTTTTTGTGTCAGTTTCTGCAGAATCAATGTCTCTAAATATTAAGAGGTAATTAATTCAGCGTTAAATATCTACATGTGTGAGTTCACACACCTTTATTTAGAAAATATATTCCTTTATAAATTGGTTTGCTTGCATCTTTCAGTAATATAGAAAATCAGATCTTTAACTAGTGACCTCAAAGCTTTAAGAAAGATTGCTGGTTGAAATGTTAATTTCTTTCCTCATGGATTGTGATTATGAAGCAAATTGAGCTACTTGAAATTGAATGTATTAACTCTATTGTATAAATTATGTGCATTCATTATTAAGAAAGAAAGCATGATGTGACACTATTAGAATGCTAAAGAAAGTAGGATTTTGAATCCCAAATGCTCATCTGTATTTTAATTCAATTTAATGTTATAGTTTTCGAGAGTGTCATTTATTGTCTAGACAAGGATGAGTGAGACCCTTTTCCTCGGTTTAAGTTTCACTGTCATTAACTCACAAATGCCTAAATCTCCATTTTCATCTCAAAAGATATTACAAAGCCCATCTAATATTATTAATTATCATTAGAAAGACATAAATGAATTTATAAAGAAGAGTGTACTGGAGCCTGCTTATACTGTCTGTTGAGAGATTATTAACTTTTCAGGGCAAGAATTTATGGCTCAGAAATCAGCAAATGCTGCAAAGTATATACATATATATATGCTATGTTGCATTGTATTGTATTGTTTTACATCATTTTATAATTAGTGTGCATTTGATAATTTAGATAAGAAGGTGAATAAGAAAATGTTAATAATGTAGATTAAACTTAAAAGTGTTTCATGTGTACTTTCTTTTCCCTTGTAAGGCCAGTAATTCAACATTTACCAGCACATCTCTGATTATGAAAGTCACTAGGTTATAAAGTTAAATGATTCATTTTTCCACAAAAAAATAACTTGTTCTCTACAGAAAATTTGTGAGTAGACCTTCACACGGAGGTCAAAGAAGAAATACAAGAACACTCTCAAGGTCTTTGGAATCCATTGTGTCATGGGAGATACTGGCAAAGGACTTTCCTGCATGGTGTGCCCACATCAAAGAAGGCACTATGCTCTATGAGTGAAGCAGAATTGTAGTAACCCAAAAGGAGCATGAGATGTTCAAATTTAGAGACATCTCCATTCTAAATGTTCATATGAACTATTAGTGCCTGACTGAGCTGATATTGGTCTGTTTATCCACAGTCAGACATGCTGTTCCTTCCTCAAATCCACTATTTAGTCGTTTTGGTCTTCTTTGAGAACAAAGTACAACAACCACAATATTGCACAATTATTATTGTTATATTTTCATGATAGATACTTGTGAAAGTATCTGGTTCTGGTACTTTTTGATATGTATAGCCTCTTTAATTTGATCTTATGGGTCAAATTTATTTGTTTAGACTTGTTCACCATTTTGAAAATTTGGACATCATAATTTTGTATGATATTAATCCACTTTATACTTCCAGATTTATTAATAGTCAACTGTTCAAAACAATCTCTTCTATGGATGGGAGGTGTAATTGTTATTTAATTGCTATAGGTAACTCAAGGGTTAGGAAACTACACCAGTACAGGTCAGTATCTTCTTTGTAATTTATATTCTTACAGAACTGAATGCAATGTTGATGAACTAAGTGACTTTCACAAAGTATATTAACTACCTTTATATCTTTGACTCCTGGTTGGAATATTTGATTAATTCCTCCACATCAATAGTTTCTTTCCTTACACTAGTTGTAGTGATATTGTTAGTGCAAAACTGTCCAATTTAATATAATCAAAATACTTTTGTGATCACCTCTATCTCATGTTTGTTTACAAATTCTCCCCAGAGAGTTTATTCAGATATTAATTGTCATGGGACCATAGTATACATTATTCTATCCAAATAATGTGTCTGTTTGAAAATATATACATACATATATGTGTGTATGTATATATATATATGCATCTACACAAAAAGCTATTTTTGAAAAAAATGAATTACTTAAAAAATTTAATTGCTATATGGTTGGTTCATTCATTTAATTAATGCAAACAAAGTAGTCATTTTGAGATCACTTAAACTCAATTATTTTTGTGCATCCAGAGTTTTACTCTTTGTCTATTGGTATTCTTGGTATGCCATTCTGTTTATCACTGCAATAAGTTGCAATCATTGCAATCATTTTGACATAAATATTAGGTGACACCTTTAGTTTTCTTCTAGTTTCTCCTTGAATTTCATCCATCCATTCATCCTGGGAAGAACAAATGAATGAAAAATAAAAATATTCTCCAAATCACAATCAAATGTTAATGACTTTATCAACAAGTAATCCATATTTGATATTATCAAAACTTGATGAGATTAATAATGAATAGCAGTTATAAAAAGAACCATTAATACATTTTATCACATTATCTGAATCCCACTTCATTATTTTATTTTGTTGTATAACAGATACATACATGTGTGTGTATCTAGTGTATTATAAAAATAAAAGCTGAGAAAGAGTTCTCCAATTCAATATTTGAGGAGGTATCTTTGCTTTAAATGGTACTTTATCATAATTGTGAAACTTTGCTCAAAATTCAGGATATGGGTGGACATTTGGGGATATTTAATGTTCCTGATTTAGGCTTAGTGAGACTGGTAGTTCAATACATCAGAGAGAGTTAAAAGCTGTGTTGCAATAAAATTCATAACCCAAAGGTACAGTTTTTAGGACATTATTTAAACCACTTCCAAATATCTGTGTATGTGCATAGAAAGGGTTCTCCAGTATGAGTTTTTATGCTGAACCTGAACAGAATAAAACAGCATAGAGATTATTAATACTGCAAGTCAGAGAATTGAGATTTTGGGATACATAATAGACAATTAATAACTGAATAAAGATATACACTTAAGTGATTGTGAAAAGAATCACAATCAATGAATGTGACTTTATGTTGAAACTGCTGAGACTAATGTCACAATGTTTTATTACTTTGCTTGATGTGTGATCTCAGTTCAGATATTCCTTCCCCTGTGCACCTCATAAAATATATTTATATATGCATGTATACACAAAGTTGGTGTGTGTGTATATATACATATGTACGTATGTGTGTATATACATATATATGTATATGCATGTAATAGGTATATGCACATGTTATTTACAAGTATATATGTCTAGATGGTTTAGATGTTGTGCCCACATTTGGTCTTTACTCAATTTCATTTTTTCTGATGTTTTAATTCATAAAATATCTAAATAACAAACTGCCCACAGTTAAATTCCTAGGAAGAAAGGCAAAGCTCACAGCTCTGTCTTAACAAAGAGACTATTGCTTGCTTTTCTGACAGGCCACATCATGTTAAATGTACCTCTTTACTGGCCTAGTCCCAGTCAGGAGCAAAAATTTAAAAGCAAGTCTAAAATGGTTTAATAATCACACACACAGACATTCTGCTAAGATTATCATGGCCACCACCATTTGGTGCAATTAACTATCCATATGTTACAAACTATTATTAACTTTATCCCATGTGGAGAAAAATAATGGGATGTCTTCTCAAAGGAGAAGGAAATGAATAACTGAAAATCAGGGCTTTTGAATGTGTTTAGGGTTATTGCTCTCTGAATAAGGGATTTTAAATGTAAGTTTACAATGGCTTTTGTTTAATCTTTTTCTCCCCCTTCTCTACTTACTACTTTTTATTGTTAATGATTTTATGCATGTTTTTTAGTTCTTTTTTCCAATTTTCTAGGAGCCCAGTGCCAAAGTAGGGTCAGTACAACCCCCAATATCACTGGTCAAATAATGGGCAAAAGTAGAGGAAAAGTGGCTTTATATCAATTATTCCAGCCCAGTGAGCTGTCACCTGTAGCATTTTAAATTGAAATCCACTAAGCTACACTAATCTGCCTCATATCATAAAGTACTAAGGATCAGAAGCAGAATTTGAACACAGCACTCTTCTACTTCTAAGGAATATCATTTATGTTTCTGATAACAAGTTTTTGAAGGTGTTGCCGGAGGAGTTCTAACTCTGGCAAGTCTAACTATCCTGTAAAGTTTTGATTGCAGATCGTGACCCTGCATTTATCTGCTGTGAAAAACTCTACTGTTTCCTTACTTGCTGCATTACTAGCTACAGAAACCTTCACACGTGGTCCCTCTCCTTGTCATTCCCTGGCTATCACCACCACTTCCCCCAGCAATTCTTCTGGATTCTCTCTGTAACCATCTGCCTTCTCTTTGTCATACCTTCCACGTTACCTTTCCTCTCCTATCCCTTTTTTTTGATTATTAATTTTATTCTCCATTAGAATGTAAGCTTCTAAAGAATATACTGCTTGCTTATATTTGTATCTCCAGTGCTTAACTTAATTTCTGGCACGCAGTCAGACTTTTAACATATTTATTCTGTCTACCTCACCTTCCCATCATTTGAGGTGGCAGGCAACAATAGAGGTGGCAGTGGAAAACTATATAGATTAATTTGAAACATATTCTCAAAAATGTTCTTCCGATATACTGGTATCCATGTCAGAAATGGTTGCAACCAGCATCCATTTGGTTTACAGGATTAAAAATACAGTTAAAATAAAAATATCTGAAATCTTTATTGATCATTGATATATTATTGTTACTTATTTTATCATATTATCAAACCAAGCACAAAGGCCCGGGGATATAGATTGTAAAAACAAGTAATGTAATTGAATTAATTCTATTGGCATTTATTAAGCACCTGCTTTGAGAGAGGCTGCTGTTGGTTTGGTGGATAGAGAAATCATCTTGGAGGAAGAAAGACCTGGGCTTATGTCTGTGTGACCCAGGGTACATTGCTAATTTTTCAGTGCCCCAGGAAATGTCTCTTAGACTCCAAATTGCAGAAAGAAATTTGGATCTGCATTGGCAGAAGAAGTCCTTCACTGGGAGTTCCTCTGGGTGATAAAAACATGTCTAGTTTAAAAAAAATGTATGGCTAGAGAAACAAAGACAAAAGTGAAATAACGCCTGCACCTTCATGAAACTTGTATTCTAATTAGATAGGAATTTTGATTTGAGGAAGAGCATGGCCAATAATACAGACTCTAACATAGCAGACATAAAATAACCAAGGACAATGTAGTGAAACATTCCAAATTTTCAAGATGTCGACTGCTGTTTACTAAGATTCATTTCTTTGACTGGGAAATTAAAAAAAGAAGTCTTCAGGGTATTTCCTTCCTCTACACCTTCTCCTCTGTCATTTAGAACTTGTCATACATAAATATGTTAATTATATTTAGGTCAAGGTTTCTCTGTATTTACAAAACTGACAAGAATAATAAAGTGGGAAGATACAAAAAAATAAAACATTCAGATTATAATATTTAATACCATGATCCTCACTTTATGATGCCCTTTGGACCATTTATATTTTCAAACTTGTCCCTCCTCTGTGGTCCTGATACAATATCACATGGTATGGAAGTAAGTAAATGATTATAACTTTTAACCTGGAAGGGTCAACCTCTTGACTTTAGAATGAAGGAAACTGAGGCCCAGAAATACTGGATACTTTGCCAAACTTAGGTGCTAAGCATCAGAGACAGAATTTGAGCTCAAATCCTCTAACTCCAAAGAAAATGTTCTTTCTCTGGCTGATTCTGGTTTTTGGAGGCTTTGTCAGCTGGATTCAAATAGTGGTAAGCAAATTCATTCTGTATAATGGATTAGTGGTGCTGAATTGTAAGGTGACTAGAGGGAATAATTTTTAAGAAGAATGGGAATATGGGCTACTGTTGGCTCATATCTTTCACTTAAATTTATGTAATAAGACCTGGATTTGTAGACATTCTATGCATATGAAGGGCTTATGCACATACTTTTCGTTTGGAAAGCAGAACTCTAAAAATGACCTGACATATTACCTTCCAACATTGTGCTAAGAAAGTGCCTTTTTCTTGGGTGGCTCTTATTGTTCTTAAACACCCTCGTGTTTAAACAAAGGATACCACAAAATGTAAAGACCAATCACATGTTTGTAACATTAATATTAAAATATGACACACGTAATCCTCTAACATTTTTTTAAAGCAAATACAACATATGGACAATTTATTCAGGGGCAAGGTAGAAACAACCCTTTCCTCCTGTCAGGATTCACCCTCAGAGCTCCTACTTCTGCAATGAATGCCTGACAGTCTCCCACCCCTTACTGCATAGTCACACACTTTTAGGACTCTGAAAATAATGAATGAACTGCAAGTGTACTAGTCACCATCTTCTTTAACTGCTTTAGTTATCATTATTAGATGCTGTTGTCCTCTATCCTTCTCCTGTCTCCTCACATCTTGCAGGACCCAGGATCACCACGTTACCATCTATCAATCTTCATTTCCCTTTGAGGGCTGATCTCCCATTAGCACAGTACTAGAAAGCAAAATTAACATAGGTGGGGTTTTGGGGGGGGGGTCTTTGAAATGCAGATTTCTTTTGGAAATATTTATCTAAAGTGTAGGTATAATGCACATTTCTGTAAAGCAAGAACCACCTGTATATTTTGTGTATGTACATGTACATAGAACATATGCACATACACACGTGTGTGTGTGTGTGTGTAATATGTTTGAAGATACTACTGAGGTTGTTATTTGAATTGAAATTGATGAGGGCTAGAAAGGAGGTGTGAGACACCCACAAAGATTGGGGTACCAGGGGTAGGTCGTCTGGAGAACAATGCATGACCTCAAGCATTGTTGAAGTCAAGGCAAAAATTTACTAAGCTTTTCAGCTGGCAAGAGTTCTTAGGGAACCTGCGAACTTAAAGGAGTACAGGGAAAGTTTATATAGGATATTCTATAGAAAATATAGAAAATATGTGCCAAAAATGCTAACTAGGTATTTTGGGGTTGGATAAAGAGTGATTAAGGAGTGGTCAGTTCTTAAAGGAACATGCACTTTTGGTATCTACTGCGCAGATATTTTACCCAAAATTCATTGGGAAATAGCCGGGGGTGGGGGGCGCTATTTGGAGGTGTGGTTTTAGGCCTGAAACATCACTAAATCAACCAACAGTCAGGGCTGGCTTAGAAAAACATCAATGTCTTGTTAGACAAGAGAAATGTAAGGAAGTATAGGTATGTGCCACTCTAGGATGCATATGATTGGTCAGTGAGTAGTACATGTCATTATGACCCAGTACACAGCCAGTTCAGTACACAGCTGTTTCAAACTAATGAGTTCTGTAGGTGCAGCTGGCTACTATAGTAGGAAAGGAGATAACAGTAGTTGCTAGGGCAGGCTATGTCCTTGGTCTGGGGAGAAACTGCCTGAGACAGTGTTTTGAGACTAGAAAGAAATGTGATTTTTAAAGAGAAATGTGATTTTAGAATTGGGGCCCAAGTACATGCAACCAAGCACCCCATCAAAATGACTAGCAGTATAAGGGTAATCTCAAAAATAATAATGAAATTTTTAGAAGTAGATTTTTAGAAAAAAAATATTTTTGAGCATGCTGAGTTTAATATTCCTGTTGGACAATCAAGTTTCAGTAGTACAATAGGCAAATATAAATGACTGGAGAAATATTAACTGCTCATGGGTAAACTAAACCAACATAAAAAATGAAAATACTACCTACATTAAATTATTTGTTTGTGCCATACCAATCAGTCTACTAGAAATTACTTTATACAGCTAAAAATCAAAGTAACTAAATTTATTAAAGGTAATTAAAGGTCAAGAATATCATGGGAATCAATGAAAAATGTGAAGGATAGAAACATAGAAATAAGAGATATCAAACTATACTACAAAATACTAATCTTCAAAACAACTTGATTCTGGATAAGAAATAAAAGTTGTTTAATGGAATTATATTACATAGATCATATATAGCAAGCATTTGATAAACCCAGAGATACCAACTGCTGAGGTAAAAACTTGCTATTAAACAAAAAAAAATATTGTTTGGAAAACTACAAAGAAGGCAGACAATAAATTTGGTATAGGCCATTATCTGAAGCTATATATGTATGCAGATAAGTTCAATATGGGTATAAGATTTAGACATAAAGCATGATATTATAAGCAAATTAGGGGAACCTGGATAAAGTTACCTGTCAGAAAGATGAATATGGAAAGAATTCATGAGCAAACAAGAAAGGAAGAGGTTAACAGGAAGTAATAGTGATTATTTTAATTGCATTAAATAAAAAAGAGGTTTTGCATAAATAAAACCAATTCAAGCAAAAATGAAGAAAAGCAGAAAAACAAAAACAAAAAAATTCAGTATGTTCCTCTCATAAAGGTCTAATTTCTCAAATACATAGGGAAAAAAGTCAATTTTTTTTTTTAATTAAAAGGCCCTTTTCAATTGATAAATGAAAAAGTATATGAAAAGGTATTTTTCAGAAGAAAAAAAATCAAAGCTACCAGCAATTATACGAAATAATAAATCACTTGTGGTTGTGGTTGTGTGGTTTGTCCTTCATTCTTGAAGAGGATCATGACATCAGGAAGATGATCACATGACTTGTGGTTGAATTGGATTTCAGTTGAAGGAGGACTATGCAAACTCACCAGCCTCACTTTCTTCTCCAGAGCCATCTGGAATCACTGACCAGATAACATCAGAATGACCTAAGATGACCCAGGATGGAATGGAACACCTTGGTCCTTTTAAGTTAAGGTCTTTTTGAATTTTCACTTTGAGTGAGGCAACACCCATTCATTGAATAGGCCTGCTTAACAAATGAGTCAAGGGATGGCCCCTTTATTAAAAAAAAAAAAAAATCAAACCTGGAGGGAAAACACTCAGCGTTACTGTACAAAACAGAAACATTATTTATATTCACTCTGAACCAGGATCATCCTCCCTAAAACAACCATTAAGTGGTGCTTGAGCAGACTTCTATTGCTAGCCAATAAATCCAAAGTGAACTGGCTTTAAGGCATGGTCTTTGAGAGAGAAATCCATTCAGTAAACCCCAAGATAACTAGATATGTTTTAGCCATCAAAAGTTGCCTTTCTTTGTTCACAGCACCCTCAGTAAGGGCATGATACCCCATATGAGGAAAGGGGAGGAGAGGAGAGGAGAGCCTTTAATCACTCAATTCCAATTCAATTGCAAGTCATATCACTGTCTTCCTGATGTCATGGTCCTCTTCAAAAACTGAGGACAAACCACAATCTGTGCATAGTCTGAGTTGCCCTAATGGAGACCCAGCTGTCCAGTTCCAGTTGTCCAACTCAACTCCTCCTTTTCCCACCTCTCATTTCCTCTTCTTTCTTCTCCCATCTCTTCTCCTTACATACGGTATTATAAATCACTAATAATTAGAAAAATAAAACAATTTATCAAATTGGCTAAGATGACAGCAAGGTACGGCATATGCCAGAGGGGATGTGGGAAAACTGGGACACAGATGTACTGTTGGTGAATCTGGGAATTAGTCCAACTATTTTGTAAAACAAGTTAGAACTATGCCCCAAAGTCAATAAAATTGTGCATATCTTTTGTGCCAACAATCACTACTATATAACCCAAAAAAATCAAAGAGAAAGGAAGAGGATCCATATGTACACAAATATTTATAGTAACTCTTTTTGTGATAGAACATAATCAGAAATTGAAAGGATGATTAGCAGTTGGGGAATGACTGAACAAGTCATGATATATGATTGTAATAGAATACTGTAGTACTATAAGAAATGAGGAAGGGTGTTGTTTCAGAGCAACCTGGGAAGACTTACATGAATTTATAAAAGTGAAGTGAGGAAAACCAGGAGAAAAATGTATGCATTAATGACTATTATAATGATAATTAATTCTGAAAAATGTAAGAGCTCTTCTCTACACAGCAATCTACAATAGTAACAAATGACTCATGATGAAAAATATAATCCACCTCCAGTAGGAGAACTGATGAAGTCTGGGTATAAAATTTTTTCTCTTACTTTGTTTTCTCAGAACATAGCTAATGTTGAAATGTCTTGCATGATTTCATATTTATAATGAGTATCATATTTCTTTTCTTCTCAATAGGTGATTGCAGGGAGAGAAATTGGAAATGAAAATAAAAATATTTTTGAAATTACTTTCTCTAACTATTATTTATAGTTTTCCTCATTGAAGTTTTCACTTCTCAACAGTTGAATAAGACTTCCCATGCATATATATATATATGTATGTATACATATATATGTACACACATATATGCACATACATGTATAAATATACATATATTTGTACATATGTGTATACACATATATCCCTGTAAATATTTCTTCATACATGAATATGATCTCTTATTTCAGTCATGCTTCATTATATTCATGTAACAACACTTGCTTAAGCATTCTACAATTGATAAGCATCTACTTTGTTTTAATGTTTTATTATCATAAAAAATTGCTACTAAATTATCTTTGCATGTATAGACTTGCTGTTTTCTAATGACCTCTGGAATTGATGAGTCAAAAGTTTTGCCTATTTTAATCACTTTTTTTGCATAATTCTAAATGACTCTTCAAAATTGTGGTATCAATGCATAGTTCTAATTAATTCATGTGACCATCTTTCTACAAGCCATACAACATTAACTTGTCACATCTTTTTTGCTTTAGTTTTCTGGATTTGATTTCAAACCAAATATTTTGCTTTTCATTTCTCTTTACATTTGCGATTTGGAGACTCAATTCATATTTTTAATTGTTCACAATTATTTTTAGAACTATATCATTTAATGAAATCTCTTATTTTTATAGATGAAAAAAATCAAAGTTTGTGGATGTTAAGACTTTTTAAAGGTCACACAGAGACCAAATAATAGGATTTGAACCTGTCATCTGATTCCAAGTACCAATGTCTTTCTGACTATACCACATTACCCCTATTTCAGAATCATATTGAGAACCTAAATACACATATATTGATGCACTAAAATCTTAACAGATCACTTAAATATTCAATGGAATTTTAAAAAATCATATGGTTGAATTCATTACTCTAAGAAAAACCATAACATTATTGACTTTTCACTTATTGGTGAATAAATTAAAACTTTCATAACTAGATAATAAATTTTCGTATGACAGTCTATTAAACTGTCTTCTTAAGTGCAGCACTAAAAGGTTGTGAAAATATCCCCACAAAATATGGTGCAATTACTAGCTTTATAATTATGATTACTAGTTTGCTTACCACAATTGTGTCAAGAGTATATTTGTATTGTCTCTGGAACTATCAAATGTGTGTGTGTGTGTGTGTCACTCAGTATGTTTCTAGGCTCTTTCATTTTTTAAAGACACAGATATTGTTACCTTAAATTAATTAAATTCTGCTTAATGTGGACTAATTTTCTAACAGTTATACAAAAGTTGCTTCAGTGCTATGATACTCTTATATTTAATAACTTTTGGGATATTGGGATCCAAGGTCCCAATGGTTTCCCCTCCGAAGAATTGAAAATGTTGAGATATTTTTTCTAGTGCAAAACAAGAACCTAGAAAGATGGTTTCAAAACAGCATGAGGGTTTAATTAATTTAAAAGACTAAGTCAAGTAAATAGGTAGTAGTGATGGTAAGGGCAGTGGTGTTTGAACTAAGTGTTTAAGATGAATACCTAGTCCTGTAACGAGGAGCAAATAAAAAATGATACATTTTTCCATCTTGTATTCTGCAAAGTAAACTATGATAAAATTTTTGAGGGAAAAAGATTAATTTTCATTAACACTACCATTTAATTTGATATGATGCAATAGCATTTGTGATTATTATTGTCATATATTTGGTCTGGTCAATATTATCATTTTGGCCTCCTAGAAACAGAAATTTTAATTCCTTTTGTCAAGACTTTCTCATGAGTGCATCAACTGTATAGATAGGATTTCCTCAAACTGATGTCCTTTAATGACTCTCAGGAGATGAATTCACTAACTTAATATTTCTTTTTTCATTTCTAATATCTCTGACTCCTAATGAATTGTGGTTATGTCATTAAAATCAAAACCGACATTCTAATGATCAACATATATTTTATTTTATCCTTTCCTTGAAATCTAATTTCTCAATGTATCAAATGTAAAATTATGTTAAAATGCATGGATTTTCAGTTGTAGATGAGTATTGTTTTTCATGGCTACATTTATAATCATAGTGCTAAGAAGTCATGTTAAACAAGATGACATGGATGGTAATATTGAAGAGTGATTCTGTCAGTTTTCTTCATCCAAATAAGAAAGGTGGATTTATGTCATGAATTTAAAAAGGTGAATACATAGCACATAAATAAAATGCTGACTGTAATAGCCCCCTTTCCCATTGTTGCCAATCACAACGTTCAGAAGAAAAAAAAAGACAAAATGGAAGTAATTTTTTTCTAGGCCATTGGACATTCAACTCAGCATGATTTTTCAATTTTATAAACAGTAGGAGGCTCAACAAGAAACAATGAAGGAAAACAGGACCCTGAAATCAGTGAGCAGAGTAATTGTCTGATTCTCCTGCCATTTAATTTCAAATTAAAATATTCTTAAAAATGAAAGCAGTCTAGAAATTCCAGGATTTCTAACTTGAAGGGCATTGAAAATATATTTAATCACTCAAATGCTCCATTTCGCATATTACCCATGCTAAAAATTCTGTTGAATTTTTAAGTTGTTTCTGTTTCAATGTTCAATATATAATCAGAATTTTATATGTTTTGCATTTTCTATTTCATATCCCTTGTGAAATTTATTGTCACTCAGTAGGGCTGAATTTGTTAGTAATTTCCTCAAGGGATATGTTAGCTCTGTGCAGAGAATATGCCTTTAATTTGATACCAGCTAGATCATGCTTCTTTTTAAAAGTGTAGCTTAAAGAGTATATTTAACCCAGTTGTAAATAGCAATCATAATTGAAATGTAAGGCAAACGATTCAGCTATTTGATTTTGAGTGTTTTCAAAAGATTTCTTAAATATAAAATAAAAATATCAAAGTCTCTACTAAATTTCTTTTTGGAGAAATCATCACGGTGTACTGATGATGGCATTCTTGAAAGCTGTATTCATGAAGCATAACCACTAGTGGGACCTATTGTTTTAGAAAGGACTCAGACTTAAATAATATCATTTCATATTTTTTATTTTCAACGTTGACTTTTATAAGATTTCGAGTTTAAATTTTCATGCTTTCCTTCCCTTTCCCCTTCTCTAAGATGGTATTAAATCTGATATAAGCTATAAATGTACAATCATATAAAACATGTTTCCATATTTGTCATGTTGTAATGAAGAATTAGAACCAAAGGGGAGGGGGAACACAAGAAAGAAGAAAAAGACAGAGAAAGAGAGAAGGAGAGAGAGAGAAAGGGAGAGAGACAGAGAGTTAGAGACAGAGACAGAGACAGACAGAGACAGAGAGATAAACAGAGAGAGACAGAGACAGAGAGAGACACAGAGAAAGAGAGAGAGAGAGAGAGAGAGAGAGAGAGAGAGAGAGAGAGAGAGAGAGAGAGAGAGAGCAAATACTATGCTTTGACGTACATTCAGACTCCACAATCCTTTTTTTTTTTTTTGGATATGGATAGTATTTTTCATCATGAGACCTTCAGAATTATCTTAGATTATTTAATTGTCGAAAAGAGCTAAGTGTGCCAAACGTGGTCATCACACAATGTCGCAATTACTACGTACTATGTTTTCTGGATTCTGCTCATTTCACTCAGCATCAGTTCATGCAGGTTTATCTAAGTTTTCCTCAAGTCCTCTGTGATGACAATAAAATTAAGATATTTTGCTGTTTTTTTGTTTTACCATTGTGTCTCTGATTGAATAATGTGATTAAAGAAGATCTTCCCCACCCATTGACGGGCCTGTCCATTGAGGGAAACTTGATTAGCAGAGTGGTTTTGTAGGAGGGTCCCAAGTACCTTTTGCTTTTTCTGTTGAGACACTGTATCAGAGGGTTATGACCTCTGGCTCTGAAAAGTGCATAAATACTCTGATGATGAGGTTTCATTCTGGGGTTTACTGATTGGAGCTGTTTCTTTGATCAGAGAGACTCTGAGAAGTCTTTAGGAGCCTCCCAGTTAAAAGCAGAAGTTGATGCTTCCCTCTCTAATAACTGTGGGGCAGCTAGATGGTCAGTGGGTAGAGCACCAGTGCAGGATTCAGGAGGATTTGAGTTCAAATCTCACCTCTGGCACTTGACATTCGCTAGCTATGTGACCTTGGGCAAGTCACTTAACCCCAATTGCCTCATCCTGAATCTTCTCCAGTCATCCTAATGAATGTCTAGTCACTTGATTCAGATGACTCTGGAGGCTGAAGACCTGCAGTGGCCTCCCTCACTCAAAACAAAGTGAAGTGCAAGTCATGCCATTATTTCTCTGATGGCATCATCTTCTTCGGCAATGAAGGACAAACACACTCTGGTAACTGTTTATTCCAAAACTGAAAATTTTAGTTTTAGCAGCTCTGTCTGTTGATTTTTGATTTCTCTGTATTTTCTCCGAAATTTTGATTTTGATTTTCTTTGATATCTGTGCTTAGTTAAAGTCATTGTTAACCCCTCAAAGGTTGCCTTTCTTTTAAGAGAAGCAGATCAAAGAAGCATGTGGTCACAGCTCCCCCCATGAATGTTGGGGTGCTACCTGATACATCCTGCTACTCATCATTTCTTATAGAAGAATAGTCTTCCATTATATTCATATACCATAATTTATTAAGTCATACCCCAATTAATGGGCATCCTCTCAATTTCCAATTCTGGGCCGTGACAAAAAGAGCTATTATAAATATTTTTGTACATGTGAGTCCTTTTCCCATTTTTATGATTGCTTTGAAATACAGACCCAGAAGTAGTACTGTTGAGTCAAAGGTTATGCCCAGTTTTATAACCCTTTGGGCATACTTTCTCTTTCCCTTAACTTTCTCTTGACAGTGGTTGGATCAATTAACAACTCCACCAACCAACAATACATTAGAGTTCCAGTTTTCCCACATCATCTCTAACATTTGCCATTTTTCTATTTTGTGAAGATATGTTCATGAAGATATGTTTAGTATTGATATTACTTCATTGTCTATGGTACATTTTAGCAGGATGTTGTTTCCTTCCTTATTCCTTTTTATAAAATCTATTTTTTTCTTTGGCTTTGTCTGAGATCAGGGTTGCTAATCCTGCTTCTTTTTTATATCAAAGTCAGTTTATGCTCCTACACCCTCTGTCTATGAATACCCCTTCTATGTGTTGCAATACCAATTCAGTTCTTAATAGTTACAAGTGCCAGCTTCCCATGTAGGGATGTAAACAGCTTACCCTTATTGAATAATATGTTTTTTTCCTGTTTACCTTTTTATGATCCTCTTGAGTCTTTTATCTGAAGATCAAATTTTCTGTTGAGCTCTCGTCTTTCCATCAGGATAATTTGGAAATACCCTATTTCATTGAATGTCCATCTCTTCCCCTGAAAGATTATATTGAATTTTGTTGGGTAGTTAATCTTTGGTTGTAAATCAAGCTCTCTTACCTTACAGAATATCATATTGCAATCCCTCTGATCCTTTAATGTAGAAGCTAGTAGTTCTGGTAGAAGCTGAGTAATCCTGACTGTGGTTCCATGCTATTTAAATTGTTTCTGATTGCCTGCAATATTTTCTCCTTAACCTGATAATTCTGGAATTTGCCTACAATATACCTTAGTGTTTCCAGTTTGGGATCTTTTTCAGGAGTTGATTGATAATTCTTTCAACCACTATTTCCCACCTTTGGTTCTGGCACCTTCAGGACAGTTTTCCTTGATTTCTTAGAACATGCGGTCCAGGCTCCTTTTTCGATCGTGAATATTGTAGATCAATAATTATCTCTCCTGGGTCTCTTCTCCTGCTCAGTTGCTTTTCCAATGAGATATTTTGCATATTCTTCTATTTTTTAAATTAATTTGATTTTATTTAACTGATTCATGATGTCTCAAAGAGTCATTGGTTTCGACTTGTCCAATTCCAATTTTTAACAAATTGTTTTCTTTGGGTAGCTTTTCTACCTCCTTTTCCATTTGGCCAATGCTAATTTTTAAGGAGTTCTTCACCTCAGTGAAAGTTTGTATCTTCCTTTCCATTTGGTCAATTCTACCTTTTAAAGAAGTCTTTTCTTCAGTGCATTTTTGCATCTTCTTTTTAATTCAACCATTTGTATTTTTTAGAGTTGCTTTCTTCAATTTTTATCCTTTCTTTCAAGCTGTTGACTATCTCTTTCACACCTCTCATTTATTTTCCTAATCTTTCTTCTACATCTCTTATTTCACTTTTAAATTCCCTCTTAATCTCATCTAAGAAGGTTTTTTTGGGCTTCTGACCAATTCATATTTCCATTTGAGGTTTCAGATGTACATATATTGACAATGTTGTCCTCTTCTAAATTTGCATTTTGACCTCCCCTGTCACCATAATAATTCTCTACAGAGTTCTTTTCTGCTTCTTATTCATTTTGTTTGTCTATTTCCTGGCTTTTAAACTTGAGCTCTCTTGTAGGAGCACAGGGGGCACTATTGCAAGTTTCTTGTTCTGAGGTAAAGGGGCCTGTTCACTGGCTTTGTGTACTAAGGCCTCAGGTGATGGCACCTGGAGGATGTAGAGTCTGGCAGCTTACCTGGTGTGAGCTGGGGTCTCTGTGGTGGCATCTGATGTGTGCTGAGGCTGGGGAGTAGAGTTTCTGCATTTCCCCAGGGCTACACTGAAGTATGTGGAGGTTCAACTGCTGGAGTTTCCCTGCTCACCTGGGGATATACTGAACATGGGGAGGTTTGACTGTTGGAGGATGCCTGCTTGCCCAAGACTGTGCTGAATCATGTGGAGTCTGCCAGTTCTCTTGGCTATGCTAAGCCATGTGGGGAGTCCAGGTGTTACTGTTCTAACTCTGTGGGGCTCAGGATCTCCCACTGATCCCACAGGATTTCCCTCTAAGTCCCCCTGTCACTTCATGGTTCTACTGTTATAATTCTTCTCCTTTGGTGCTGTTATCTGTGCTCTTAAGAGGTCATTAAGGTAGATGGAGACTGATCTCTGCTTACTCCAACATCCTGGCTCCCAGAAATAGCTCAATATTTTCTATGTTCATTTAAGTAGTAAATATATATTCAATGTTTATACTTCAACTCTTCAAACGATCTTTTTTTTCATACATGTAGGTCTCTAGTCTACTAAACCTTAAGACACAAGATAAATTGAAGAAAATCAACAGAAGGAAGGCACTAACATTAAGGAGGATCAAGAAAGCCCTCTACTAGAAGCCATGTGATTAAAAGACACTCCTTGGAAGGAGTGTCTTTATGACAAATTTGTCTTTATGACAAATCTGGACAGCGCACTAAAAGGTAGAGGCATCACCTTGCCAATGAAGGACCCTATAATCAAAGCTATTATTTTTTCCAAAAGCAGTATACAGCTGTGAGAGTGAGACGATAAAGAAAGTAGAGCATTGATGAATTGACATTTTTGAATTGCTGTGCTAGATAAGACTTTTTAGAGTACCTTGGATGGCTAGAACAAATCAGTCAATATTTTAAAAAATTCGTTCAGACTATTCACTAGAAAGTCAAATACTGATGCTGAAGTTTAAACACTTTTACCATAAAATGAGAAGATAGGCCTCATTGGGAAAGGCCCTGATGATGCAAAAGATTAGAAGTAAAAGGAGAAGGGAACATCAGAGGATGAGATGGATAGATAGTCTCATGGAAGTAATGAACACGAACTTGGACAGTCATTGAAAAATAATGGATGATAAAGGGGTCCGTTGTGTTATGGTCATTGGGGTCACAAAGAGTCAGAGATGATTGAACAACAGCAATGACAGAAACAGGTAGTATTTAGTCAATGTTTCTCTTTCAACACTTCTTGTAAGTACCTAGTATTTGCATTTTTCTCCCCAATGAGACTGAGCTCCTTAAGAACAGGGACTATTTCCTTTTCTTTTTATTGCCAGCACTAAGTATAGTTTTTGGTGCATAGGAGGCACTTAGTGATTGCTTTATTCCTTACTACTTTTTTATCTACATCTAAGTAGAGTAAGGAAGACATACACGGGCTATAAAGATTCTATGTAATCTCTATGGAATGTTGCATCGCACCCTGTGGCCCTCATCTTTTAACCTTTATTAGGTCACTTGGGTAACTAAATTATATAATCTTCATTCTTCTATAGAACACTTCATCATCTTAAAAAAACTCAGCATTTTGTAATGAATGTTTCATTGGTATTATTTTCTGTGTGACTGATATAAAAATAGTTTTTTTTCATTACATAAGCTTCTAAAATCTTTTCAAATCTAGAAGTGCAACAAAAAGTTTGGCACAATTAAGAAGAACAAAATTTTAGGTTTAGAAATTCTTAGGCATTAATGGCTGATTTCATAAGTAATTATGTCTATTCATGTAAAGGATAAAATTTACAGGTACATTTTGTTGCCAAGAATATGATTAATACAGGTTGAAATAACATAGGAGGCCGAGAGATGCATTGAAGGATGAAAGTTAGACAATGGGATAACACTAAAAAGTGTCCTTAAATGTGTCAAGGCACACATTGTATGATTAAAATTTTTTCATAATGAAATATACTAGATATGGAGAATTGGGAGTTATTTCATAAGAAAAGATCACATAAAATAATATCTGATAGTTGCACTCCTATGTCTCTTTATAGGAATAAGCCATCTTTAGAACAGACTATGTATAGTTTGATTTTCAGGGATGCCAAATGACAGTGACAATAACGCAACAGAAACACTCACCCCGATTTGGTACCTGATACTTTCTTATCACTGCATAAGATTTTCATTTACTCCCCTAAAATGTGTGTACATATGCATATGTGTGTGTGTGTGTGTATATCAGAAGTTTCCTGAGATATTTGTGAATTACCTTGCTTTCTATTCTTCAAATTCCCAACACTTATGAATGGTGTCAGTACTTAATAATAATAATAATAATAATAATGATTCCTAGTTGAATACTACATTATGCAATGTATTTTCAAAGCACATTACAGATTTTATTCAACTTGATCCCCAAAATCACACTGTAAAGTTGTGCAAGGTTGATTATTCCTTTTTTCTTGATACTTAGATAAAATAATATGACTCAGTTCTTCCAAAAAGTGTCAGAGCTAGGTGACCAATTTATAAATTTAACCTTGAAATGGAAATTAGAAATCATCTTGTGCAACATCTTTTCAAAATCTCCAACCACATACCTCATCATTTTATAGATAGTGGCCCTGAAGAACCAAAGAACTTATTATGATGTGCTCATAACTGAAAGAGTAGCAAGAAATAGAAATTTGGAATTTGAGTCTTCCAGCTCTATAGGCATTACTCTTTCTGTTCTGTCATGCAGCTGTCCACTCTAGGGTGGCTCTTTTGAAACCAGATCAATTCCATCTTCAACCCAACATTTTGTTGTGTGGATACTAAATGCACTGTCACACAAAATATTTTTGCTGCATGATCCCTCAATTAAAACATCTGAAAACTGAAAATATGAGCAAAAGATACTCTTGCCAAGTTATATTTGGCAGTATGGGGTCAATTGGATGACAGTTCATGTTCCCAGCTGTTAAATTAATTCTTCCTGTCTCTTCATCATTTCTTTATGAAAGGCAAAGATTAGAGGTATTGATAGGTCTTGAAACCACAGTGACATATGTGAAGAAAAATATAATTTTCATGCATTTGGTTGACAGACAGGCTACAAATATATTTTAAAAAGTAAACCAAGTTAGAACTGCAATGGAGGCAACTTTCACCTCTTTTACTTGTAAATTCTCTTTATTTTTTATTTTTTCCTTAAGTATATTTTCCAAAGTGTCCATCTCAGAGAAGCCTCCATTTGAGATGGAAATGAATTATTTCCTGATAGCAAAGTTAATTTGATAAAGTCAGATATTTCTGAATTTCAGACAAAGCTAAGAATTTAATTACAAAGAACCAGCAGAACAACTTCCAGAGAACTCTTTAGCTTTCACACAAATTCCAAGTCAAAGAACAGAAAAATTATTTTGACAAAGACTTACAGAAATGAACTTCATTGTACTTAATAGAAATTTAAATTTTGTAAATTAATCATTTGTAAATAATCATTAATCAAATCGTATTTTCCCTTTAAGATTTGTTAATATTTCAAAGGACAGCTAGGTTGCACAGTGAATGGAGTTCTGGGTCTGGAGTCAGGAAGATTCATCTTCTTGAGTTCAAATCTGTCCTCAGACGCTTACTAGCTGTGTGGTCTTAGGCAAATCACTTAACCCCATTTAGTTCATTTTCTTTGACTTTAAAATGAGCTGATGAGGGAAATGGTAAACCACCCTAATATCTGTGCCAAGAAAACTCCAAATAGAGTCACAAAGAGTCAGACATGGATGAACAATGTTATTTCAAAGGTATTTTATCTTTAAGTTTGATTGATTTTCAATTAACGGTAGTACCTAACACTTTGACTTTAAGTTTCACTACCCTCCAGTCTCTCTCACTCATTTAAGTAAGGATCTATAAACTAACAGGTGAATACATTTGTTATCTGCTCCTTAAAGAGACTCTCCACTAATCATTTTTGTAATTTTGAAGAATCTCTCTGCAATGAAAAACCACTACTCTGCCACTTAACTCTTTTGCAGCTTTAAATTTCTTACATGAGGAGAAAGAAATATTCTATTTGTGTCAGAAAAAAAGAGGATACAGAATTCTGGTGACATGGAAAATAAGTTTACAAAAGATCTGACCAAATAGCATTATCTCTTTAAATTTCCCCTGCCCATTTTCAAAGACGACATTATTGATATTGAAAACATAATATGACATATTGGATAGAATGCTAAACTTAGAATGAAAAGTTCCAGGAATTAACTTCTTTTTTTTGACAAAATTTGGCCAATACCCTTAAGCTCTCTGATCCCCTTTTAAATAAAACTAATGATACTTGTACTAACTACCTCACTGTGTTCTTGTGAAGCTAAACTGAGTTAAGAAACGTAAAACATTTTGAAACATTTCAAAGCATTATATGAATCTCTTATTGCTAAGAATCTTCCTTATAGGTACAAAATAAACACCATGATGAGTATAACTGCTTAATAAATATTGATGTAATTTAAAGTCTCAAATTTTGACTTAAGTATTTATTGAGCATATGTATAATATATAATTATATACATGTACATATATATTAAATATATTAAATATTCATTCTTAAATTGATCTTTGATTGCCCATGTTGTATTGTCATTGTGTTTGATATGGTTTTACTAATAGGAGTTAAATTTTATGTAACTAATAATTCCTTAATATGTCTAGAAAGGATTACTTTATTCTACTTTTTAAAAATTAATCCGGCTGTAATTGCTAACAGGTAAGAAAACAGGGGTTTTCAAAGCATGTTGATAATGTTTAGTTAAGTGTTTCATGTGGTTGATCAAATTTCCCTTGAATGCTTATCCCTCAGGCTATTTTCAACAACTAAAGTGGTTGCTTTTGATAATGTTGAATTGTTGTCCCAGAGAATATAATATAATATAATATAATATAATATAATATAATATAATATAATATAATATAATATAATGTAAAAAGAGAAGCAGGAAAAGGAGATGGTGAACCTAAAATGACCTCTCTGATATTTAAAATTGGAGTAATTTAATCTTAAAAATATCTTTAGAAACACTACACGATTGCAGAAAAAGGAAGGAATTTAATTTCCACCTCTCAAAAACTCTTATTACTTACCCAAACCTAGGAAGCATCAATCGTTTTCATTACTCTTCAAATTCCTTAAATCATTTTTTTCTCAGTAATGTTTTCTGCAAATAGAAGATACAATCATTCTCTTAGATGCAGTTTGAGACATTAAGAGGCAGTGTAATATACAGGAAATAGCATTGACCCTGGTGTCAAAGAACTGATTGTCACATCCACTGTAACATACCTATGAGACAATCAGTTAACTTCCTTAGGTTTTAGCTTCCTCATATGCTAAATGAGGGGGGTTGGATTAGATGGTCTCTGAGGTCCCATTCTACTTTAAATGCATGATTCTGTGATCTGACTGACAAGTTTCCAATGAGTATGAGTAGAATTTGATTGTGTTCAAGTATTATTTTGACAAGTCCACTTGTCAAAAGCTTTTCTGAAAGATTTGTGATTTTATAAATATAGTTATTCACTTCTTTTCATCAATTCAATTTTTGCCCATGAGCTGTCATAACAAATAGTCAATAGAGAATATACCCTCTTTGAGAGAACCCTTAGTATTAAGTGTTTTAATAAAGGATTAGGACAAGTGTGGCACTTGAATTCTTCATTTCTTATACGTTCAGCTTACCATATGATTATTCCAACTTTCTTATTTGATATCCTACACAAGAAATCATTGATAATAAATTATACCTTTTTGACCTCCACCTAGTATTTCTCTATTACCTTTTTTGACCTCTTGAGAATTCAGTCATGTTGATAATGTGATGTCTCATGATTTTCACCCATATACTGTCATTGATAGAATTTTGGAGTTAGAGTTTTAGTATCAAGAGGGAGTTTCAGATAATTGAAAGTGCTATGAAATTAAATACAATTTAGGCTTCTTTTCCTTATATTCTATCCTGGGAGTAGAACATGAAGGAAAGAAGAAAGAAAAAAGAAAGAAAGAAAGAAGGGAAGGAAGGAAGGAAGGAAGGAAGGAAGGAAGGAAGGAAGGAAGAAAGAAAGAAAGAAAGAAAGAAAGAAAGAAAGGAAGGAAGGAAGGAAGGAAGGAAGGAAGGAAGGAAGGAAGGAAGGTAGGAAGGAAGGAAAGAAAGAAAGAAAGAAAGAAAGAAAGAAAGAAAGAAAGAAAGAAAGAAAGAAAAGAAAGAAAGAAAGAAAGAAAGAAAGAAAGAGAAGGAAGGAAAGGAAGGAAGGAAGGAAGGAAGGAAGGCAGGAAGGCAGGAAGGCAGGAAGGAAGGAAGGAAGGAAGGAAGGAAGGAAGGAAGGAAGGAAGGAAGGAAGGAAGAAAGAAAGAAAAGAAAAAAAAAGAAGGGAGAGAGGGAGGAAGAGAGGAAGGGAAGGGAAGGAAGAAAGAAACAAAGAAACAAAGACAGAAGGAAAGAAAGAGATGTGGAGCCAAGATGGCAGAGTAGAAGCAGAGACCTGCTTCTCCACCTAAACTCCTCCAAACACAAGTAAAAAAATGACTTTGTACAAACTATAGAGCAGCAGAAGCCAAAAAAGGATAAAGTTAAAAAGATTTTCCATTCCAAGACAATCTGGAAGGTCGACAGGAGGGGTCTATTGCACCAGGCTTAGAGCAGAGCACACAGCAGCATGGGCTGTGCTGGCACAGACAAGACTGGAGCAGGCCTCAGGGCACTGAATCACTGCACCATGGTTTCCAGACTTCTTAAGCCACAAATGTCAATGACAGCTTCAAAGGTCAATAGGGAAACTTTTTTACCTGTGTAAGAGAGGAATTTGGTCTGGCCTGAACCCCAGCCCCAGGGTGGTAACCTGCTACTTCTAGAGCTCTCGACCTAAAAATGGTGGTGGAGTCAAGCAGTTGATCTGGGTCACAATTCTGGGTAACTTTGCTGGAGCAAGGAGGGACACTGGCATGGCAGAGCTGCTGGCAACTATGAGAGGAAACCCTACTCTCAGATGCAGGGCAGAAAAGAGTGCTTGTGTTTGCTCACAGGCCAGGAAAGGAGTAACTATGTAACTTTGTCTCTAAGGAACTATGTGTCTTTTGATCTTACCACTTTGGAGGAGCTGAGAATTTGTAGGTCCAAGGAGGTATCTCTGAAAGCAGGGGAACAAAGCCCCTGAAACTCGGGGCAGTTCATCTTCCACTTAACAAGGAGTTCAGAGGTGAAGTAATTGGCTGGGAAAGTGACAAAAAGGGGAAAAAATAAGACTGAAGAAGGTTATTTTCTTGGTGAAAAGGTATGTTCTTACGACAAGTAAGATCAAAGCATACAAGTGGACAAAGACAGCAAGGGCAAGGCTCTTACATCCAAAGCCTCAAAGAAAAATATGAAATGGTCTCAGGCCATGGAAGAGCTCAAAAGAGATTTTGAAAATCAAGGAAGAGAAGTGGAGGAAAAATTGAGAAAAGAAATGAGAGCCATGTAAGAAAATCATGAAAAATGAATCAACAACTTACTAAAGGACATCTCTCAAAATACTGAAGAAAATAACAACTTTAAAAATAGATTAAAGCAAATGGCAAAAGAGGTCCAAAAAGCCAAAGAGGAAAAGAATGCCTTAAAAAGCAGAATTGGACAAATGGAAAAGGAGGTTCAAAAGCTCACCAAATAAGATAATTCCTTCAAAATTAGGATAGAGCAAAAGGAAGTTAATGATTCTGTGGGAAATCAAGAAATTATAAAACAAAATAAGAAAACTAAGAAAATAGAAGGCACTGTGAAATATGTCACTGGAAAAACGACTGATCTTGAAAATGGATCTGGGAGAGACACTTTAAAAAAAAAATTGGGTCTACCTGAAAACCATGATCAAAAAAAGAGTCTAGGTTTCATCTTTCAAGAAATTAGCAAGGAAAACTGCCCTGGTATTCCAAAACCACAGGGAAAATAAAAAGTGAAAGAATCCACCAACTACCTCCTGAAAGAGATGTCAAAAGGAAAACTAGGGATATTGTAGCCAAATTCCAGAGTTCTCAGGTCAAGTAAAAAATAATATAAGTATTATAAGTATTGTGAAAGCTCAATCAGAATAACAAGGGATTTAGCAGGTTTTACACTAAGGGATCAGAAGGCTGGCAATATGATGTTCCAGAGGTCAAATCGGCTAATATTAAAACCAAGAATCACCTAACTAGCAAATGTGAACATAATAATATGGGCTGGGGGGAGGAGAAATGGAATTTCAATAAAATAAAGTACTACCAAGCATTTTTGTTGAAAATACCAGAGCTGAATAGAAAATTTGACTTTCAAATACAAAAATCATGAGAAACATGAAAAAGTAAACAGGAAAGAGAAGCCATAAGGGACTCATTAAAGTTAAACTGTTTACTTTCCCATATGGAAAAAATGGTATTTGTACCTCTTGAGACCTTTCCCAGTACTAGAGTAGTTAGAGGGATAATACATACATATATACATACACATGTAGAAAAAAGCATATATATATGTACATGTATTTATGTGTATATTACATATGTGTAGGTATATACGTACATTTATATACATGCATGAATGTATGTAAAAAGAGCACAGGGTGAGTTAAATATGAAGGAAGGATAGCTAAAAAAATAAAATTAAACATTGAGAGGAATGTACTGGGAGAAAGAGAAAGGGCGAGATGGAATATAGTAAAGTATCTCACATAAAAGAAACAAGAAAGTACTTTTACAATGGAGGGGGAGAGGGAGGAGGTGAGCAGGAATAAGTGATCCTTACTCTTATATGATTTGGATTAAGGAAGAATTAACACACATTCAATTGGAATGGAAATTTATCTTACCCTATTGGAAGGAAGGGAGGAAGGGGATAGGAGAGGGAGGACAATAGAAGAGAGAGAAGATTGGAGAAAGGGATAAATGGGAGGAAACACTATTGTGGGGGACCAAGTCAAGGGAGAGAATGGAATAAATGGAGGGTAGGATAGGATAGAGGAAAATATGGCTGGTCTTTCACAACATGACTGTTATGGAAGTGTTTTGCATGGCTACACATGTATGACCTATTTTGCACTGCTTACTTTCTCAATGAGGCTGGGTGGGATGGGAAGAAGGGAGAGAATGTGAAAGTCAAAGCTTTAAAAATGAATATTAAAAATTGTTTTTCGGATGCAACTGGGAAATAAGTTGTAAATGCAGCAAGGTATAGAAATCTATGTTACCTTACAGTAACACAGAGAGAGGGATAGGAGGAGGGCTGTGATTGAAAAAAGATCAAATTGGGGATCAGGGTGGTTGAGGTGCATGGTATGTGGAGGGAGGGGTAACATGTAGAGAAAATTTGGAATTCAAAATCTTTTGGAAATGAGTGTTGAAAACTGAAAGTAAGTTAAATTATATTTAAAAAAAGAAAGAAGGAAGGAAGGAAGGAAGGAAGGAAGGAAGGAAGGAAGGAAGGAAGGAAGGAAGGAAGAAAGGAAGAAAAGAAGGAAGGAAGAAAAAAGGAAAAAAGAAGAAAGGAAAGGAAGAAGAAAGAAAGAGAAAGGAAAAAAGAGGAATCTAACAAACCAAATATAGGGGAGAAAAAGAAGGAAAGTATGTACTGGCCATGGGTAATCCATTGGTTTATCCATAAATACAGATACGGTAGGCAAGCACTAAAAACGCAAAATTCTCTGGAAATAAGTAAAATAGAATTTGCTTAGGAAGTACCCCCAATACCTAGTTATAACTGAATAAAGCCTATTTATTCTCACTGAATTAATATCAATAGTTTTATTATTTTGAGTTATCTCATAAAATACACTAAATATTCTTGTGAGTAGTGAATGCATTATTAATATATAGCAATTACCTTCTTTTAATAATTTCCTTGCAACAAAACCTTACATTTTGTAGTCCTTTAAAAAAAAAATGAGTACTGAAGTTATTCTCTTATTGCTCATAGAAAATGCCTTTTACTCTACCTAACAAAAACTTCTAAATTCATTGTTTTAACAAATATTTGAATATTTGTACCTGCTGTCTCCTGATCAGTTAATTAATCAATCAATAGGCAGGAATTATGTCTGCCATGTGCCAGGCACAAATCTAGGCACTGAGCATACAAATAAAAAAATCAAACATTCCCCACCCTCAAAAAATTACATTCCAGGAGGCAGAGTCAAGGCAGAGTAGAAGCATGGACTTTCTCGAGCTTTCCCCCCAAAACTCTTAAAATAACTGTAAAAATGACTCTAAACAAACTCTAGAGTAGCAGAAGGCACAAAATGATGATGTTAAACAGCTATTCAGACTAAGACATCCTGAAGGGTCAACAGAAAAGGTCTATTGCACTGGGCTCAGAGAAGAACAAAGGGCAGTGTGGGCCATGCTGGCACAGATGAGACTGGAGCAGGACTCAGGGCACTGAATCACTACACTATGGTTTCTAGACTTCTCAACCCACAAATGTCAAAGACAGCTTCAAAGGTCAATGGGAAAGCTCTCTCACCTAGGTGAGAGAGGAGCTTGGATCAGCCTGAGTCCCAGCCCCAGGGTGATGGCAGCTACTGCTGCAACAGCTCCTGCTTCTGGAGCTCTCAAATTACAGACAGTAAGGGAAACAAGCTACTTATCTGTGTCTCAGTCCTGAGTGACTGTCTTGGGGTGAGGAGGACTGCTGATGTGGCAGAGGTGGTGGCAGCTGTGGAAAGGGAATCCTACTCACAGTTGTAGGGCAGAAAAGATTGCTTGTGATTGCTTACTGACCAGAGTGTAAGCCAGGAGAGTCGTAAACACTTCTCCCTTGATTATGCCACTTTCAAGGAATTGAGAACTTACAGGTGCCTAAAGATATCTATGAAAACAGCTGTATAAATCCCCTGAAGCCTGAATATACTCCACTTGACAAAGGATTCAAAAATCAAGTAATTGGCTGGGAAAATGCTTAAAAAGGAGAAAATATAAGACAATAGAAAGTTATGTTCTTGGTAAAAAGCTATTTTTTCCATCATTTTGGATGAGGAAGATTAAATCATACAAGCAGAGGAAGATAGCAAGGTCAAGGCTCCTACATCCAAAGCTTCCAAAAAATTCGAAGATCTCAGGTGATAGAAAAGCTCAAGAAGGATTTTGAAAATCAAATAAGAGAAGTAAAGGAAAATTTGGGAAGAGAAACGAGAGTGATGCAAGAAAATCATAAAAAAATTAGTCAACAGTTTGCTATAGGAAACTCTCAAAAATGTTGAAGAAAATAAATTTTAAAAATAGATTAAAGAAAAATGGCAAAAGAGGTCCAAAAAGCCAATGAAGAGAAAGAAGAATGCCTCAAAAAACAGAACTGACCAAATGGAAAAAGGAGGTCCAAAAAGCTCACTGAAGAATATAGTTCTTTAAAAATTAGAATGGAGCATGAAAGAGGCTAATGAGAAATAAAAAATTATAAAATAAAACCAAAAGAATGAAAACATAGAAGACAATGTGAAATATCTCATTGGAAAAGTAACTGACCTGGAAAACAGATCCAGGACAAATAATTTAAAATTGTTGGTCTACTTGAAAGCCATGATTAAAAAAAGAGCCTAGAAATCATGTTCCAAAAAGTTGTCAAGGAAAACTGCCCTGATATTCTAGAACCAGAGGGCAACATAGAAATTGAAAGAATCCACCAATCACTTCCTGAAAAAGACTCCCAAAAGTAAAGTCCTAGCAATATTGTAGTCTAATTCCAGAGTTTGTAGGTCAAGGAGAAAATATTACAAGCAGCCAGAAAAAAACAATTCAAGTACTATGAATGTACAGTCAGGATACAAATACAAACAGGATTTAACAACTTTTACATGAAGGGATCAAAGGACTTGGAATACGATATTCCAGAGGTCAAAGGTGGTAGGATTAAAACCAAGCATCACCTACTCAGCAAACTGAGTATAATCCTTCAGAGGGAAAAAAATGGAATTTCAGCAAAATAGAATACTTCCAAGCATTCTTGCTGAAAAGACCAGAGCTGAATAGAAAATTTGACTCTCAAATACAAGAAACAAGATAAACATGAAAAGACAATCAGGAAAGAGAAGCCATATGGAACTCATTGAAGCAGAACTGCTTATTCCTACGTGGAAAGATGTCATTTGTAATTCATGAGATCTTTTTCATTATTAGTGTAGTTAGAGGGAATATGTGTGTTTGTCTATATCTATAAACACACACACATATATACACACATATACATATACATACACATATATATATAAATATATGTACATTTATATTTGTGTATATGTGTGTATTGTGTGTGCACGTATACATAGACAGATGGTACAAGGTAAGCTGAATATGAATGGAGGATATCTACAAAATATAACCTACTGTTGAGTGGAATGTACTAGGAGAAATAGAAAGGGAGAGTTAGAATGTAGCAAATCTCATGTAAAAGAGGGAAGAAAGAGCTTTGACAATGGAGGGGAAGAAAGGAGACATGAAAGGGAAGAAGTGAACCTTACTTTCATGGGACTTGGCTTAGGGTGTGAATTACATACACTCAAGTAGGTATGGGAATCTATTTTGCCCTGAAGGAAGACAGAGGGGAAAGGGATAGGAAAGGGAAGATAATAGAAAGGACAGAAAAACTATTGTGGGTTTACCAGTCAAGGGAGACGGTATAATAAATGGAGGACAGAGGGAAATGTGGTTAATCTTTCACAACATGACTGTTATAGAAGTGTTTTGCATGGCTACACATGTATGACCTATATCAAATTACTTACTTTCTCAAGAAGGGTGAGTGGGGAGGAAGGGAAGGAGTGAATATAGAACACAAAATTTTAAAAATGAATGTTAAAAACTGTTTTTGCATGCAACTAGGGAAAAGAGATGTACAGCCAACGGGGTATAGAAATCTATTTTTCCCTATAGGAAAATAGAGGACAGAGGAATAGGAGAAGGGGGTGATAGAAGAGAGGACAGATAGGGGAAAGGGGTAGATAGGGTGCATTCTGTTCTCAGGTGGGGGTGGGAAGAAAATTTAGAATTCAAATTCTTGTGAAAGTGAATGTTGAAAACTTAAAAATAAATACATTACATATTTTTTAAAAGTTATTTTTAAAAAGTTATTTTAAAAAGTAAAAGTTATTTTTTAAAAGTTAAAAGTTTAATTATCAAGTAAAATTCAGCATCTTAAATAGCACCTAGTATGCGGCAGACTCTTAATAAATTCTAGCTGACATGGTGACTGTCATCCAGAGACAACCTGTCCATATGTATGAATAAGGTACTTTGTGTTGGAGGGAAAAGGCAAAGAATAATACTTGGAAGAGTTAGGAAATATTTCATGTAGATTTTGGAACTGAGTTGAATTTGAAGTAACAAGGGATTCAAAGAAGCACAGTGAGGAGAGAGTGTGTTCCAGATATAGCAAACAGATCATCATAAGTCATGAAACCGAAGGTGTAGTGTCATGTTTAAAGAAGACTAAGAAGGTTGAGATGTTTGGGATATTCAGAGAGGATGAGGACCATTTTCATAAGGGCTTACTGAACTCTTTTCAAGGCTGCTCATACACCTTTGATGTCCTCCTGCCATTTATCTCTCTCTTGTAGCAACAAAAACCTGTAGTATATACAGTGGTCTCTCCTCCCCTCCATAAAACCATCTTTACAGATGATCTAAAGAAGACTGAGGGTAACTGATGGGCTTCAGACTTACAGATGAGTAAAGAGGTGTCTGTCCCAAGCAAGTAAAAATTTCCCTGCTGTATTACTCTCCTCCTGGAATGAAGAAGGAGCTAGAAAAGGAATCATAAAAATTGTCTATTTCACTTAACTCTGGCCTGCATACTGAGGCAAACAGGGATCCCACACTGCATTTAAAACACAAAAACTTGCATAAAAATTTTTACAAAGATGACAATATTCATCATCGACACATGGAATGTTTGCACATTTGTGGACAACACAAAATCTAGTAGACCTGGGAGATGAGCAAATATTGTTTTGATCGGACTAATCAGGTATCATATTCAAATAGCAGCCCTGAATGAAACAGGCTGATAAACGAAGGCTACAATACCAAAGTTGGAGCTGAATATACATTTTTTTTTCTGGAGTGGCTGCAGTGATGGGAAGCACTGTGAAGCTATGTGGGCTTCACAATCACATCAAATCTAATCAGCAAACCTATGTGCCTCCCTAAAGAAGTGAATGACAGGCTCATGATAATTCAATTACCCCTTGGAGGAAAATGTCACATCAGGGCAGGAGTTCAATGGAGTTGCCTCCATTGTCCATCTCTATAAAAGAAAAAGGCAAGATTCTAGAAAGAATCCTCCTTATTCAGCTGATCTTTCACCTGGAAATGGTCATTTACCTAAGAGCTGAGAAGTGGTTGACATAGTGTTTGCTACTTGATAACTCCAGAAGAAATGCCAGAAACAAAAGAGAGGTCTGTCCATAATGTTCACAATATTGTTGGATGTGAGGACTTATGGAAGATCATGGTGAAAATTTATCTCGAATTCTTTGGTATTTTATGTTAGTTTAATGATGGCATGCCTGCATGGGTTCTGGATAAATGGAAATGCTTAATGTTTTCCCAATCAACAGTGGCGTGAAGCAGGACTGTTTGCTTGCTCCCGTGGTTTTTCACATGATGTTTTCACACTTGTCAGTTGCCTTCAAATTAAAAAAAACAAAAATGGCATCAAAGTCAACTTGAAAAGGCTACAAACCCAGACTAAAGTGGAGAAGCATTGGTGCATGACTTCATGGATGATGGTGCAGTCAAGGCAGTTTCTGAGACTGAGATGCAACAAAGTGTAAATCAATTCTCTACTACATATGCTAATTTTGTCCTATCAGTTACCACCAAGGAAACAGAGGTTTGCCAGCTCCACACTATCCATATGTGGAACTCTCAGTTGCAGCTAGTGGAGACATTTTGAATGTTGTAAATAAGATCACTTACTTTGGCACCATGTTTTCTAGGGATGAACACATAGATGAAAAGTTTGACACACACATCGCCAGAGGTACCACAGCAATTGTGAGGTTTTGAAACAATGTGTGGGAGACAAAATGTATTAGGCTGCCTACCAAACTGAAGGTCTACAAAATAACTGTACTGATTTCATTGTTTTATGCCTGTGAAATCCAGACAGTCTATCAATGCCATGCTAGAAAATCAAACCCCTTCCATTTGAATTGTCCTAGGAAGATTCTGAAAGGCAACTGCAAGAAAAGCCACTAGACACTGATGTAGTTTTTCAAACTGAATTGTCATACATTGAAATTCTACTACAGAGAGCAGAACTCTAATGGACAAGCCACATTGTCAGAATCTCAAGCCAAATTTGCCAAATAGGCTATTTTATGGAAAATGTACACAAGGCAAACATTCACATGGTGCTCAGATGAAGCAATACAAGGACACTCTCAAAGTCTCTCTAAAAACGTTTGATATTGTTGTGAGATTTGATGATGCTGGAACAGGATCATCCAATGTGGTGTGTCTGCCTCAATGGTGCTATGTTCTATGAATAAAGCTGAATGGAGGTAGTTTAAAAAATGTGAAATGCACAAATTTAGAGATATCTCCTCCTAAATGGTCCTAAAGAATATTTGTGTCTGACCTGTGGTCAGACACAAATTTAAAGGGCATTTTGCATAATCAGCTATAGCCAGATCCAGTGTACATTGACCTTGACATCATGACATTATTTTGGCTCTCTTTGAGCATGAAAGACAAAAAAGCCAGAACAAAACAAAGCAAAAAACAAAGCTATTTTATCTAGACCATAGAATGCATGGAGGAGAGTAATGTATAAAACTCTAAATGCAAGTTAGAGCTTGGTTATGAAAGTTTTTAAATGCCAACCAGAGGAATTTGTATTTATCCATAGATTCCCTAGTGCATAATCAGTCAGGAAGTAACATGGTCATTCCTGGCCTTTATGATCATCACATTGACAGTTATAAATGGATGAGATAGAAACGATGCAGAGAAACACATTTGAAGGCTATCATAACAGTACATTTGAAACACAATGATAGCCTGAACCAGGATGATGGCCGTGTGAGAAGGGAGAAACAGATGTGAGAGACGGTGAAGCTGAAAGCATAAAATTTGGGCATTAATTGGATCTGTGATAAGTGTAAGAGGAAGAGTTTGGAGACAAGCAAATGACTTCAAATTTTGGACCTGTTGAGTGTAATAGAAATGCAGATTTATGAGAAATGCAAATATAGGGAGTTACAAATGCAAAAATATAGGTTACAAAAGAGATTAAAGACAAACAAATAGATCTGAGGCTTATCTACATATGGTTAGTTGTAGAGAAATTGAATATTCAAAATGGGGGAAAGAGGATAAAATTTTTGGGCAATTCACTGAACAAGCCAAAGGAGAATTGGTAAAAGTCACATGCAGAGAGCCTTGCCCTTGGTGAGGTGAAGCATCACTTCTTCATTAAAGACCAATTTTAAGAGGAAAGAATGAGGACTAATTGTATGACATTTAGAGGTGTAGATCGGGAAAGAAAATAATGTTCTTAAAAATGTACTCTATTTTAAAAATAAAGTACAATACAGATGCTTCAGCTGAGAGGGAGCTATGTGAGAGGACTGGGAATAGAAGGTTTGGAACAGTTGGTGCAGGGGAGTGGAGGAAAAGAATAAATTAATGATGAGTAAAAATATTGCCTTGCTACAGTGAGAGCCAAGTTGTGATTAGATACCATAAATTTGTATTGGTCCAAGTCAGTAAAACTGTATGACTTCCTTGTAGCACATTAGTAGGAGCAGAGGAGGAAAATGTTATCAATAATTCAGAGTTGGGGTGTGACAAGGCAAAAGGCATGATAGGGTTTGCAAAAGGGTCAAGGAATTTAGAGTAAAGAATGATGTCACATATAAAGATCTGTGCAAAGTTCTCTGTAACAGGTAAAGCTACTAAAATACTTGGTGTCTTATCTCAAGGTGTTTTCAATAAAAAGGAAGACGAATTTATGAGCAAAATACTTAATTATACTTCTTATGTGACTGCTATAAACTAAGTGTTGTTGGCTTATAGAGCAAGGAGAAACAATTTCTGTCTTGAAGAAAAAATCTTCAGTCCTTAAGTCAATTCAATTAATTCCACTTAAATTCAGTTCAATAAACATTCATTATTAAATATCTAATATCTGCCAAGTGAAAGGTGATGTGTTTCTTAGCTGGTCTCAAAGACAATAAGACCAGAGTTCAAATCACATCTGTGACACAGAAACACACAAACTTTGAGGGCCCAATCAAGTCCCTATCAGTATGTTGCATACTGATTGCTGATCTCAGGGGGAAAATGAGAGTACTCAATCAATAAAATTACAGGCTTAACCAAATATACTAAGCACTGTGCTAGGCAGTTGGGGTACAAGGACAAAAAGAAGCAGCTTCAATTCTTAATGAGCATACATTTTAATGGGGAGAAACTACATGCTTGTGGGAAAGTCAGTTCAAATTCCAGTTAGATAAGGTAGCATGGTTCATTGGAAAGAAACAATAGAAATGCCAGAGTTTGCCAGAGCTCTATCACTTTACTAGTTTTATAGCTCACTGTCACCTCTCACCAAATTCAGTTTACTGATCTATGAAATCTGGCCATAATATTTACACTACCCACCTCACACAATTATGAACATGGGACGTGTTACATAAGTATTGTTTATTCTATATGATGTGGCAAAATGAATTAAAAGGTTTTAGACAGAACTTTTCCCTAATAGAACCTGTGAAGTAGCTAGTAGTAAGATTGTCACCTACATTTTGATGATGAAATATGTTCAGAAGTTTCAAGTGACTTTATTAGTCATGGTTACATGGAAGAAAAGAAAATGATACCTGGGGAACAAAACCTAGCCTCTTGACTCAAAATGCAAAATGATTTCCAATGAACTATAATGTTCTAATGAACTATAATTAATTAAACACCAATTTATTTAAGGTTAAATTTAAGCTTTCAATAGACGAGGATGGGAGGAAGACACTGCAACTACTGGCAGTAATATGAAATATAAATGAGTTGGTTAATTATGAAACTATAGTGGCTGCATCAAAAGACCCATATCAGGAAGCAGTGAAAGATAAATAATCCTTTGATGATCCCTCTGATTTTTTGTGTGTTTTTTAAAATTATTATATGAGTATAGTTGTATAAATACATCCCCCCATTGACTGTCCTTGAAAGCCCCGGCTGTTTTGTTTTTGTTTTTTTTTAGTCTTTACCTTGTTTATGCAGGCCTCAATACAGTGCTTTGTACATAGTAAAAATTGAATAACTATTTTCTGGATGAATAAATTATTGAGGGACTTGAGTGCTTGGGTGTAGAACTTGATCTTTATTATGTAGCGGGAGGGAGATTAAACAGGTAGCAGTTGGCAAGATGAATTACAAGGGGCCAAGGCTGGAAAGAATAAAACCATGTGGGAAGCCATTGTCATAGTTGGGGTATGAGGTGTTATGAACCCGAACTAGGGGAAGGGTAATAATGAGTTTGAAGGAAGAGACGTAGTAAGTAGTGATGGAAGTTTAGCACTTGAAACAGAAGCAGCAAATAAGTTCTTAAAATACCTGGCTATTGCATAATATTTTTAGAAAAATTTGGAGCAGGAAATAGATTAGGTATCATGTCATTCTAATTGATCTGCTCTTATAGAATATGATAAAGTCTGTCTTTCATCCCACAGTCTGGGAGCATTGATGACAAAGTCAACACAAAACCATAAAATGCCATAACTTAAATGTTATTACTGATGGGAGTAAATAAAACTTTTTGAGAGTGACTGGAACATATTTATTCTTATAGAGGGCAGAGTTTTTTGGGCATTTATTCTTCTAAGGGCCATATTTTTATTTTATTTTTGTTTTCATTTAAAAAAAAGCTAGAAATACCTCCATGATGTAATTGTGCAATCCTCCTGTAGATAATTCTACCACGTCCTAGATGGTGAAAGAATGAGAAAAGGAAAATGGAAAATAATTATATAGTTATGAGGTTTTCCAAGGAAGATAAGAACAAATATTGCTCTCACTTGTGGCTATTCCACTGTTAGTTTATAGAAGGCCATTAAGGGTTTTCATGTATTTAATTTCTATCTGATATGTAGAATATGATTCCATTTAATGTGATATTGGTTCTGTTTTCTTATTCATGTGTTCTTTTCATGATTTCTGATAACCATACAACAGATCCACGTAGTCTGAAAAAAATAGATAGGATTCAGTGAAATGAAAATCTTTCTCACAAATTTCTCAAAGAACTCAATTCCCAAAGCTCATCATTTCAGGTTCACTGACATCCTTTATGTATTGCAATATATTCAAGTCACCTTAAGAGTACCCTACTATTTAAAAAATCACCACTTTATTATAAGAAAAAAAAAACAATTTTTAAAATCAGTTACTTTGTTTTAGTACGCTCCACTAAATCCTTGACTCCAAACATTTGAAAACTGAACTCTTCAGTATCAGAATGATAATAATGAAAACTCTTTTCTTTTTTATTGCATCAGGACAGAACAGTATATTATTAGAACTTTTGGATTGTCTCAATAGACACATTCATTTAGTCATTTGTAATATTCCCTTGATATATTTCCGGAGAGGTTCTGTTTAATTTGTAAGTGTGTACAGACAATTTTAATTATTTCCCATGGTATGCATAACTTTTCCTTTATCTACACTGAGTCACATCTGTACTCTAGTTGTTCTATCAGATATTTGGATTGTGTCCTTCTAGAATGTCTAACTAACAAGCAATCTCTGTAATATCTCAAAGACTCTTTGTACCTCCAGAAAACCGTATTACATCATGGGTTTCCGTTTTTCTTTCACTATTCTTTTCTTTCCAAATGACTTTAGTAGTCACTTACAAAATTTTTAAATATTATATTTTGTTTTTGCATGCCAACATATTTGCTAGTACTGGAATATTAAAAGTTAAAATCTCATTGTGAGGTAGTCTCTCTGTCACCAGATTTTCTGCAGCATTTTTTTGGGTTGAAATTTTTAATTCAATCTCCTGATAAATAAAGATTAAATGTAAAAATTATAAAGGTGTTGTAATACTTATTGATATCGAACTTCTGAGAGATCCATACTTCATCTGATTTCTATTGACTTTGATTTTATGACAAGCCAAAATGCACATCCACTTTAAATTAGTGTTTTCCTCCATGGTTAAGCCTTGCAAGATAATAAGTTTTTACTCTGCAATCTATAACTTGATTTTGAAGAAGCATTATTACATGATTAAAAGAGAAAAATGTGTTTTCCTTGCCATGTGCATGATAACTACGTAACATATTGCAAATTTTAAACATTCCTTCCAATGTTCGATGGTTTCAAATGAGTTGGTTTATTTTACATAGAATAAAATTGTGAATTTTGTGGAGATCATAAGAAGACTTACTAATTCACCAATCCAGCTATCTAAAAGAAAGTATCCACACAATATTCATTAAGTTGGATCTCTCTTATGTTGATCTCTGATTCTCAAAGATATACATACATACATATATATATACACACATATATATGTATATTTGTTAAATTTAACAAGAGAGAGAGAGAAAGAGAGACTAAGAAAGAGAGAGAGAGACAGAGACAGAGACAGAGATAGAGAGAGACAGAGACAGAGAGAGACAGAGAGAGAGAGAGAATGTATTTCTTCTGTGCCAAGCACTGTGGTAAGCATTTTGTTCAGTCTTTTCACTTGGGGTTTTCTTGGCAAAGATGCTAGAGTGATTTGCCATATCCTTCTCCAGTTCATTTTACAGATGAGGAAACTGAAGCAAACAGAGTTAAGTGATTTGTCCAGTGTCACACAACTAGTAAGAATCTGAGGCCAGATTTGAACTCAGCTCTTCCTGACTCCAGACCTGGTGCTCTATTCACTAAAAATATAAGTAAAAAGACAGTTGTTACCTACATGGAGTTTTCATTCTAACGGGTCAATGGGAGTTAGAAAGCTGGAGGCAGAGCACAGTGTATATCGGTGATTTTCTCAGTAAAAACATAACTCAGATACTCTGATAAATGGGAAAAAAAAGGAGTGGTGTATAAGAAAAATGGCGCAGAAGATACAAAGCAGCCTTCAAATCTAGTTAATTGTGAGTTACTATCCCATCTCAAACACATAGTGAGTAACCAAAAGTTACAGTATCGATACTGATCTTGAAGACTGTAAATTGCAAGGAAGATGCTACCATCATTAATAAAAAGTATTTTCTTAAACATGAGGAGATCATAATTCTAATGAAAGCCCAAACTTAGTCCCTTTCCCTAGATTTCAAATTTTAAAATGAAAATAACAATAATAACAAAAGTAAGACAAAAGAAAAAAAATGCCTCTGGGATCTAAGATAGATCCAATAGATAGAGCCAATCAAATAAGAGCTAAAAAAATTCTTTCAAATTTCATCATTCCAAGTAAGATACTATAAATTTGTAGGGGACCAAGTTATTGCATGTATATTGTTTTTAATAGTTTTCATTGAATTATTAGGAGAGGAGGCAAATGGTCAAAAACAATCCAGGATTGGGAAAATATTTGGGCAGCATGGTATTACTAAAAGGGTGATGGATTTGAAATGAGGAAATCTAGTCAAGATTCTGCATTGCCACTTATTAATTGTACTTCATTGGCTGAAACTGAAGAGCAAGATAAGGCTAAAACGCATTGCTTTCAGTATATCTGTGGGTACTCTTATTTGCTTTGATTAAGCAGAATCTCAGATCTGATGGGTCTTTTGGGTGCAGTGAAATACAAACTCTTGGGAAATATGTAGTTAAGTGATATTTAGGGAAACAAAATCAATAATATTCCTTAGAATCTTAGCCAAAAATAAATAAGAAAAGGAGTTTGCAAGAATGCTGAAATAAAATCTAAAGTTGTACCATAACAACTTAAAAGTAACAAAAAATATTATTCAATTGACCTTTTGATTAAAAAAATAGGCTATCATATTTTAACATAATCACATATTCCCCTGATATGTATGTCAAGTGGTAAAAAAAGAGATAGTGCCTAATTATCATTTTTTAAATGCAAAAATATTTTATTAACTTCTTATCACTTGATTTTAGTCGATATTTTTAATGTTTTCTCTTACCCAAATTGTTAGACTAGGGACATTTCTTCTTTTTAAAATCTATTTTTTCCATTTATCATGCTTTAAAGTGTCTATTAACTTCTTGCCTATATAACCTTGGGCAAGATACTGTCTTTGGGCCCCATTTTCCTAATCTATTAGGTAACTAGGTATCACAGTGGGTACAGTGCCAGGCCTGCAGTCTTAACTTCATGAGTTCAAATCTGGCCTCAGACACTTATTTGTTGACCCTGGGCAAGTCTCATAAACCTGTTTTCCTCAATTCCTCATCTGTAAAGTGAGCTAGAGAAGGAATTGGCAAGTCATTCCAGTATCTTTGTCAAGAAAGCATCAAAGTCAGACATGACTGAAAAATGACTTAACAATAACATTCTTCATCTGTTTAGTGAGGAGGTAGGACTTAATGACCTCTAACATTCCAGCCATTTATAAATATAATTGTGAAATGAGGATGTGGGACTAGAAGACTCCTGGCATCTTGACAATTTCTATTATTTTGTGGAGTATGGTGCATCTTATTTGTTGTAAGAATTCAAGAGATCCTCTGTATAAAACCCTCTGAAAATCTTAAGGTACTTTGTAAAGGCATGCATACGAGTACTGCTAATTTTATTCCTATTCTATTAAATACTTAAATTTGAAATCATTATTCCAGTTTGTTATATTGATTTGACACCATAAGAATTTGTTATAAGACTTTTAGTATCTAATACATTCTTAATCTGTCTTCTTATTGGGCAGATAAGATAAACCCAATGAATACAGAAATATAAATCAAGTTAAGTCAACAAGCATGTACTAAGCACCAAGTTTGTGTGTGCACTGTCCTAAGTGCTGGAGATAAAAAGAAAGGTAAAACAAACAAATACAGAATATAAAGCCAGCAGTCTGTCCTCTAAAGCAAAAATATCTCATGGACAACTCCCTCCCCATTATTGCCTGAGGAAAGCAGCTTAAAATATATTTGGCAGTGCTTAACAAAAGAATTAAATTGCAATACAACATTTGTAATGTGGATTTATGAATATCTATATCAATATGAATCGTTCAGGTCATTTGTTTCTTTTTAATCTCAACTCCAGTGCTATAGAGGACCTTTCAGTCTAACAGGGAATACAACTTAGAAGGAACAGAACAACTTAGAAAGAACTTGAGAAAGCTGGGACTTTACCTGAAACCTGAAACTAGTAGATTGAGAAGGCAAAGAAGAAAATTCTAGGAAAGGAGAAATAGTTAGATATAAATGATGATAACTAAAAGAAGCAAAAGTTCATATTACTATCTTCTCATGTATAGAGGCTAGATGTCACAATGCCAGTCCTGGAGTCAGGAATATCTGAGTTCAAATCTGTACTCAGAAACTTACTAGTTGTATGGTCCTGGGAAGATCACTTACTTAGCTTGTTTGCCTTATTTTCCTCATCTGTACAATGGGAATAATAGTAGCACCTATCTCCAAGGATTGTTGTGAGGTTTGAATGAAATAACAATTGTCAATTGCTTAGCACAGTTTCTGGAACATAGTAAGTGGAATGTGAATGTTAGCTATTATTACTTCATCCTATTATTTATACATAAAGAATGCTATAATTCATATTTTTAGAAACACCTTTGTGAATGCACAATAGTCTCCCTTCTACATATTTGCTAAATATAAGAAAAGAAAATGTTTTTTTATAAGGACAAACATTCTAAGACCAGTCATTACAACTTGTAATTTTTTTCATTAAAATAAGATTTTTATAATGATCTGAATAATTTCCAATTGCTAAATTAACTGTAGTGCAGTAAATGTATTATATATCTACCCTAATTTCTGAAAATTAAATATGTCATGTTTGGTAAAATAGAAAGTAAAGTCAATATTAGATATGTATCAAGCATAGTAAAAGAATCTTATTTCCAAAATCACAGTACTTGGGTTCAAATGTTATTTGGGTAAATATTGGAAGGATTCATGGAAGAGGTAGCACCTGAGCTAGACCTTTCAGGAGAAGATTCTGGGAAGATGGCAGAATAAGTCAGAAAACTCCAACCTCTCCTGATTCCTCCTAAAAATAAGAAAAATAAAGCTTTAGGGTGAGCATAGAGTGATAAAAATACATGAGTGGGGGTAGAATAGTAGTCCTCCTAGGACAATAAGAAAAAAATGAAAGAAAAAACTAAGGACTGAGAGGTGGTCCCTATGAAATGTAAACACCACCAGGTTAATTGTCCTGAAACATCAATAAGCAAGTCCTGGAGCTACCTGGATTGGGTAGCCACAGGAATCAGCCCCAGCCACAGGAATCTTCACCTCCCACATGGTATGGGAAGTTGGGCTTCTGAGCAGGGAAAAATTGAGGGAATCTCTGCTAATAAGGGACACCAGGTCCAGTTATGCTACTGAGACATGACCCTGGGTGAGAATGAACCAGCCCAAGCAAGTACAGAAGCAGTGGGACAGGATGTGGCTGGCTGTGGCAACTAACAGGAGGGCAGAATTCTTGGTTTCAGTTCCAAAACAGAAGGAACAACTGAAAAAAGATTTGAGGCTAGAAGCACCATCACCCATACACTGGGACTAGAGGAGATTACAAGAAGTTGCTATAAATAAGAAAAAAAAAGAATTAAAAAAAGCGGAGGCAAAGGAGAAAATATATAGAAAGTAACTATGGAAATAGGAAAACTGAGGTTAATCTTCAGAGGAGAAACTGAAGCAAAAAAAAAAAATCCTTGTTCTACCCCAGATAGTGACACTAAATGGTGACTTTTCCAAAAAGAATTCAGAGAAGAACTTTAAAAAGGAATATTTGAAGAAAATTTTCCTGAACTATTAGAACAAGAGGGGAAGATAGAGACAGAAAATCTCCACCTATCACAACTTGAAAGACATCCTACGAGGAACACCTACAGGAATTTCATAGTCAAATCCTGAAACCACCAGATCAAGGAGAAAACATTATAAACAACAAGAAAAAAAGGAAACAATTCAAATATGGTGCAATGACAATTAGTATTATATAAGATCTAGCAGAGGCAACAGTAAAAGACCTCAGGTCTAGGGACACTATATATGGAAAAGCAAAAGAACTTGGATTGTGCTCAAATATAGTATACCAGCAAAGGTTAACATAATTCTAAATGAAAAAAAGAATATTTGAAGAATTGCCACTTTCGACATTTTATTTCCAAAAGACATGAAAGTAATGGAAAATTTGACACATAACACCCCAGAGCAATATGATGTAAACATGAAAAACTACTTACAAGGGACTCAGGATGGACTGTTTACTTTTCTATATGAGGAAATGTATACTATATACCTAAGATTATAATTAATAATTGGGCAGTTCAAAAGAAAGATTGGGGTAGAGCTGAGTATGATGTGATTCTAAAAAGTAATTCCATCTAGGAAAGGGTAAGAAGAGTAAATATCTTATTCAAATGGTTTGATAGAGAAATAATTGATCCAGAATATTTAAATGGGTGAGGAGGGCTGATATATATGGAACCCAATTCTCATCATGAATGGATTAAAGAGGGAGCAAAACATAAAATTCAGAAAGAAAGGAGTTATCCTCCTTCATTATCCTCCTCTGAAAATTAAATCTGGCCTTCTCTATTCCCATAGTAACTTTCTCTAGTTGTGTTCTTTTTCCTTTACCTATTTTTTTGGTAGTAGCTTATTATTGTAACCACCTCTAATTCTGGGGTATGAGGGATGGTGCCTCTGTCGCCATAACCTCCTTCAGTTCTCCCCTCTGCCCTGCAAGCGAAATGAAGAACTCTGCTTTCCTGTACATGCCCACAGACAACAGCATACGGGACCTACTGCTTCTGTATTCAGTTGATATGTGTTGATTCCTTCTTACCCAGGGCCCTGTTTCAGCAGCAAAGCCTATCCTGGTGTGCGTTATCAGCACAGGTTCCCTCAATCTTCTACTGCTCAGACACCCAATTCCCAATACTATTGGAGAGGTAAAAATTTCTGTGATTGGATCAAAGTCTACCTCCCAAACCAGCTTGCCCCAGGACCTGCATGTTGCTGTTTCAGGGGAACTAGCCTGAAATTGTTTATATTTCACAGTTACCAAATCTCAGTCTTGGGATTTTTTTTTCTTCTTTCTCCCATTGTCCTAGGAGACCTACTGTTCTTCCCCAACTCCTTTTTTTTTTTTTTTTTTTGCCTCTCTATATTCACCCTGAGGTGATATTTCGTTTTGTTTGTGGGGGAAATCTTGAGAGCTTGGTATTTTCTGACCTACTCCATCATCCTTCCAGAATTCTCTCCATTCATTTTTGAAGGCAATAGATGAAACTACTAAAAAAGAATGCATATGGCTAGAGTCATATTATATTTCTTGTCATAGAGATGATGAAATTAATAAGATTTTATTAGAAATACATAAAATAATTTAAGTTAATGTAAGTCTCAAGATGATCAAGTAGTTCACTTTTACCATTTAATTATATGACTAGATCCCTAAGGTTCATTAAATATTCCAATGAGCCATCAGTGAATTGAAATTTTTATAAATAAGTTGGACAACAAAAATATTCTATAATCTATAAAAGCTTATTTTCATGAAAATGACTTTCCCCAGAAGATTCTGTCATGGACCCTCTTTTCTTCTCCTTTATGCTTGGTCCTCTTTTACTTGGTTTTCACATCAGCTCCATGGATTTATCTTCTCTATATTGATGATTCTCAAATCTGTCTTTCCCGCCCCAATCTATCTGCTAATCTCCAGTCTCATATATCCGAACGTCTTTCTGATATCTTAAACTGAATGTCCAATAGACATCTTAAACGATACATTCAAAACAGAATTCATTATCTTTCTCCCTAAATGCTTTCCTACTCCTGTCATACCTATTACTGCAGAGTATAATGCCATCCTCCTAGTAATTCAGGAGACTCACAACTCAGGAGTCATCCTAAATTCTTCAACATCTCTCACTCCCTATATCTAAGCTATTGCAAAAGGTCATATATTTCACCTATGCAACATATCTCAAATACATTCCTTTCTCTCCTCTGACACTACCACAACTCAAGTGCAGGCTCTCATTACCTCATGCCTTGATTGTTACAACAGCCTACTGGTGTGTCTGCCTGCTTTAAGTTTACATGCATGCACACATGCACACATACACAAATGCATATACTTAATATTCATATACATATATACATATATGTTTAAATTGATATTCATTTTAAAAATTGAATTCCAAAGTCCCTCCTTTTTTCCCCTGCTCTACTCCTCCAGAAAGCAAGCAATATAATAATAATTATACTTGTGAGTTCATGCAAAACATATTTCCTATCAGTCATATTGCAAAAGAGAATACATACAAAGAAAAAAGAAAGTGAAAAAATAAGCTTCAATGAGCACTCAAAGTTCAACAGTTTTTTCTCTGGAGAAAGAGATCGTTTTTCATCATGGTTCCTTTAGAATTATCTTGGATCATTGTCTTCATCAGAGTAACTAAATCTTTCACAGCTGATCATGGTCACAATATTGCCATCACTGTGTATAATGTTCTCCTGGTTCTGCTCCCTTCACTTTGTCTTACATCATATTTCCCATGTTATTTTCTGAAACCTTTGTGTTCATGATTCCATACAGCAAGATAGTGTTCTATCACATTTATATGCCAAAATTTGTCAAACTATTCCCCAGTTGATGAATATCTCCTCAGTTTCTAATTCTCTGTCAACATAAAAATAGTTGCTAAAAATATTTTTTTTCTAAAAATATCTCTTTTTCATTTTTTTATCTCTTTTTATACAGACAGTAATAGTATTGCTGGATGAAAGAATATGCTCAATTTTATATGCATCTGGGTATAGTTACAAATAGTTTCCCAGAATGTTTGGACAAGTTCACAATTCCACCAACAAGAATTAGTGTCCCTATTTTTTCTACATCCTCTCCCATATTTGTCATTTTCTTGTTCTGTCATGTTAGCCAACCTAATGGGTGTGAAGTAGAACCTCAGATTTATTTTAATTTGCATTTCTCTAGTCAATATTGATTTAGAACACTTTTTTCATGTGACTAATAATATCTTTTAATTTCTTCTTCTGAAAACTAGCTGTTCATATCCTTTGACCAAATATCATTTGGGGAATTGTTTGTTTTTATGTTTGTCTCAGTTCCCTAAATATTTCAGAGATAAAACCTTATCAGAGAAATTTACTACATATTTTCTTAGTTTATTGCTTTTCTTTTAATTTTGGCTACTTTGGTTTTGATTGTGCAAACCTTTTTTAATTTCATGTATTCAAAATTATGGAGTCTATTTCCTATGAATCTCTGTATCTATTCCTTGATTTTAAATTTTCCCTTATTCATATATATCTGGAAGGTTACTTTTTCTATGCTCTCCTAATTTACTTATGCCACTTTTACTTTGCACCCTTGTATGTCTAAATCATTTGTTCAGCGGATTGCTGAAATCATTTATTTGTTGGATATTCTTAGTAATTAGTACATTCTCAAATTATGCTATTACTACCTTTATAATAGCCTCATTTCCCACTTATCTGATCTCTTAGACTTGATGATGTCCAGAAACTAATTCTTCACAATAATATCAACTCTGAAACTTGCCCTTCCTCAATACTTTGCTTATCCCTTGGGCCTTTCTTACTAGAGATGGTAGAAGGTGGTCACTGGAAAGCTCTTCCCAGATCCTTCACTCTTTAAGGATACCCAGTGGAGTTATCTCATCATTTTCATCTAGCTGCTTCTGAACTTCATTATCTCCAGAAATTCATCCTCCTGTGAGAAGACATCAATTCTGAAACTCAAAAATCCTTAGTACCCTGTTGACCCTGAAATCTACTCCCTCCTTCTGGTTAAAGAAGTTGGTGGGTGTGTATTGGAGAAAGCCTTTTATTTCTTCAGATTGAGAAGGATGACCAAGACAGTCACCTCATAATTTTCCACCCCACTACTGGTCTTCATAGTGCATGACATACACTGCCATCTTTCCCTGACCCTTGCAGTTTCTTTTTTTCATTTTGTTATCCCTTACTGAATTGAGCTACTTGAGAGGAAGACTTTTTGCTTTCTTTTTTTACTTTCTTTTCCCAGACATGCAATAGGCATTTAATAAATTATTGTCTCTCCTACCCTCCTGTCTCTACTCGCTTAGATTACTACAACATCTTCTAAGGTTTCTTTTTGTATCCAGTCTCTCCTTTCTTTAATGTATCCTAATCCAATATTCTTCAATATTCTTCAATCATTGGCATGACTATGACAAATTGTTTCCTTTAATATAATCTGATCTTGCAGGTACAAATCACTTGTATATTGATTGTGTCTCACTGCCTAGTATAGTATCTGACACATCGTGGGTATGTGGAATGCTTTTTAAATTCAATTCAATAATAGTAAGTTTGTTGATTTTCATAGTTTAATTGGCAACAGCTATGTTGGCCTGTTTTTCCCCTTCTCTTTCAAATCTCACTTCTTTACCAGCAAAGAAGTACAAATGAAAAATGTAAGCTCATTTTAAACATTCCTTAATTTAGAAAATCAAACCATTAGTTAAATTCAATGTGTGGTAGATTGCAAATACACCAGAAAATATTAGCCACATCATCTTTACTTTTTCTCCTTTCAAAAATTTACTATGAAGTATAAAAAAATATCCTATTTAGAAAGTAGAATAGAATTAATTTTAAGACATTATTAAAATACGAATATTTTCAAATTAACAACTTTTATGACCCTTTTAAAAGCATTTCAAATACGTTTCCTCTTCAATTTCCAACCAGCTATTTTAGAATTGTTCAACTTTAACAAATCTTTATCGATTTAGCCTTGTGTTCTCATGATGACCTTTGTTTCAGAAAGTAATTGTCAAAGTTTATAAGGAACATATTGTTAGTAAATTTATTTGTACCAGAGAGTTACATAAATTGCATCTTTTCTAGGCCAATGAATGGTGATGCTTACTGAGTTCTTCAATTCCAAAATATTCTTTAAAATGTCACATTATGGAAGCCAAGATGGTGGAGTAGAAAGATACACATATGCTAGCTCCTAACCCACAGCCCATAAAATTCCTTTAAAGAAGAACTCTCAACAAATTCTGGAGCAGCAGAAGCCACAGAACAACGGAGTGGAGGAGATTTCTGTTCCAGAGAGACCTGAAAAACCAACACAGAGGGTCCATCATGCACCAGACCAGAGCAGAGACCAGCCTGCCTTGGTCGCACAGCACCAAGAGGAGCAGATCCGAGCAGGCTTCAGGGATGGAAGTGGCTGCGCAGGTCTCTCCACCCACAGGTGCCAAAGCTCAGTGAGAGGGTCTTTTCATCTCACTGAGAGGGGAACGGGGTGTCTTCATAACTCAGGCCCCTCGGGAGGCCACAGCAGAGGCATCAGCAGACAAGGGCTCCCAAAGCAGGCAGGAGCCCAGATCCATTGTTCAAGGTCTCGACATAAACCCCCTGAGGGAACTGAACCCTGTGTGGTGGCCCTGCCCTGACCTGAGCAGCTGAACTTAATCTCACACTGAATAGCAGCCCCACCCCTCCAAAAGCCCTGATGCTGGGAAGCAGCATAAAAATCTCAGCCCCTAAGTGCTAGCTGGGCAGATCTGGAAGCAAGGTGGGTGTGGAGAGCAACCTCAGAAGTCAAGTAACTGGCTGGGAAAATACCCAGAAAAGGGGGAAAAAAATAATAACATAGAAGGTTACTTTCTTGGGGAACAGATACCTCCTCTCATCCTTTCAGATGAGGAAGAACAATGCTTACCATCAGGGAAAGACGCAGAAGTTAAGGCTTCTGTATTCCAAACATCCAGAATAAGTATTCAATGGGCTCAGGCCATGGAACAGCTCAAAAAGGATTTTGAAAATCAAGTTAGAGAGGTGGAGGAAAAGCTGGGAAGAAAAATGAGAGAGATGCAAGAAAAGCAGGAAAAGTGGGTCAACACATTGATAAAGGAGACGCCCAAAAAATGCTGAAGAAAATAATACCTTGAAAAATAGGCTAACTCAATTGACAAAAGAGGTTCAAAAAGCCAATGAGGAAAAGAATGCTTTCAGAAACAGAATTAGCCAAATGGAAAAGGAGGTTCAAAAGTTCACTGAAGAAAATAGTTCTTTCAAAATTGGAATGGAACAGATGGAGGCTAATGACTTTATGAGAAACCAAGAAATCATAAAACAAAGCCAAAAGAATGAAAACATGGAAGATAATGTGAAATATCTCATTGGACAAACAACTGACCTGGAAAATTGATCCAGGAGAGACAATTTAAAAATTATGGGACTACCTGAAAGCCATGATCAAAAAAAGAGCCCAGACACCATCTTTCATGAAATTATCAAGGAAAAGTGCCCTGAGATTCTAGAACCAGAAGGCAAAATAAGTATTCAAGGAATCCACTGGTCACCATCTGAAAGAGATCCAAAAAAAAGAAAAACCTAGGAACATTATGGTGAAATTTCAGAGTTCCCTGGTCAAGAAGAAAATATTGCAAGCAGCTAGAAAGAAACAATTCAAGCACTGTGGAAATACAATCAGGATAACACAAGATCTAGAAGCTTCTACATTAAGGGATCGAAGGGAGTGGAATATGATATTCCAGAAGTCAAAGGAACTAGGACTAAAACCAAGAATCACCTACCCAGCAAACTGAGTATAATACTTCAGGGGAAAAATGGTCTTTCATGAAATAGAGGACTTTCAAGCATTCTTGATGAAAAGACCAGAGCTGAAAAGAAAACTTGACTTTCAAACACAAGAATGAAGAAAAGCATGAAAAGGTAAACAACAAAGAGAAGTCATAAGGGACTTATTAAAGTTGAACTGTTTACATTCCTACATGGAAAGACAATATTTGTAACTTTTGAAACTTTTCAGTATCTGGGTAGTTGGTGGGATTACACACACACACACACGTACACACACAGAGAGAGAGAGAGACAGTGAATAGGATGATATCACATCTTAAAATAACGAAATTAAGGAGTGAGAGAGAAATATATTGGGAGGAGAAAGGGAGAAATGGAATTGGGCAAATTATCTCTCATAAAAGAGGCAAGCAAAAGACTTTTCAGTGGAGGGGAAAAGAGGGGAGGTGAGAGAAAAACATGAAGTTTACTCTCATCGCATTCAACTAAAGGAAGGAATAAAATGCACAGTCATTTTCGTATGAAAACATATCTTACAATACAGGAAAGTGGGGAAGAAGGGTATCAGCAGGGTGGGGGGGATGATGGAAGGGAGGGCAATGGGAGGAGGGAGCAATTTGAAACCAACACTCTTGGGTAGGGACAGGATCAAAAGAGAGAATAGAAGCAATGGGGGGCAGGATAGGAGGGAGGGAAATATAGTTAGTCTTACACAACACCACTATTATGGAAGTCATTTTCAAAACTACACAGATATGGCCTATATTGAATTGCTTGCCTTCCCAAAGGGAATAGGTGGGGAGGGAGGGATGAAGAGAAGTTGGAACTCAAAGTTTTAGGAATAACTGTCTAGTACTGTTCTTGCTACTAGGAAATAAGAAATACAGGTAAAGGGGTATAGAAAGTTATCTGGCCCTACAGGACAAAAGAGAAGATGGGAACAAGGGCAGGGAGGGATGATAGAAGAGAGGGAAGATTGGTAATAGGGGCAATTAGAATGCTCAGTGTTTTGGGGTGGGAGAGGCGACAAATGGGGAGAAAATTTGGAACCCAAAATTTTGTGAAAATGAATGTTAAAAGTTAAATAAATAAATTTTTAAAAAGTGTCACATTATGATACTAGGGTTCTTTTCAGTTTTCATTTTTGAGCTTTCATTAAAAATTACATTCTAAATTCCTTTCCTCTTTCCAGTCCCTCTCCAATCCAAGGAGAAGACAAAAAATATGACACAGTTTATACATGTGATGTCATGTGAAACATATTTTCCTGTTTAGCCATATCATTAAAAAAACAAAAAATGAAAACTGTGAAAAATGAAATAAATGCTTCAATCTTCTCTCAGTAGTTCACTAGCTAGCAAAAAATAGAATTTTTCATCATGGCTTTGATTAAAATACCTGTGTCTTTCACAAAAGCAATACATCACCATTATCATGTTGATGTTTCCAGTACAAAATTTTCCTTGCTTTCTTCACTTGAATTTTTATCTATTTATAGAAGTTTTCCCAGGTTGATTTATTCCATTTTACTCACCATTTCTTATAGTATAACTTCATCCCATCAAATAATATATCATAACTTATTCAAGCATTCCCTAATTTACAGACATCCCCTCTGTTTCCAATTGTTTGCCACTACAAAAAGAGCTGTTATAATTATTTTTAAGTCCTTATTTTTCCATATTCTTTCTAGCATGTTGAGGAAATATTAATCTTTAGTTTTATTTTTGGAATTTTTATTTTGTTAATTAACTGTGGGTTTGAAATTTGTTCTTTTATTAGACTATTTTTTAGATGTGTGTGAATTAATTAATTTATTATTATTATTATTTAATTTTTTTCTATCTTTTATTGGTGTATGTATTTAGTGATATAAATTTTCTCTTAAGTAGCTCCATTGACTATATCCTAAAAATTCTGGTGTGCTGTCTTCTTGTTGTCATAATCACTGATGAAATTAATTGTTTCTACTCTTTGTTCTTTGATCTCAATATTTATAGATTATTTAGCTTCTAAATAATGCACTCTAATCTTCTTCAGTCTTTATTTAATCTATTTTTGCCTTATCATCTAAAAAGGGTATATTTAACATTTCTGTTTTTCTTCGTTTATGAGGTTTTTATTCCTCACATGCGGTAAGTTTGTGTGTGAGTGTGTGTGTGTGTGTGTGTGTGTGTGAAGGTGCCATGTATAGCTGAAATAAATTACAAACTTCTTTCTATTCCTATTCAGTTCTCTCCAGAGATCTCTCATATTCAAATTTTCTAAAATTCTATTCCCCACCTTAAGGTCTTTCTTATTTATTTCATGGTTAGATTTATCTAGCTCTGAGAGAGAAAAGTTGAGGTTTTCTTCCCTGACCTACTAAAAATTTTGCTTTGCATTTCCTCTTTGTAAGTTATTTAACTTTTCCTTTAAGAATTTGAATGCTATGTTGTTTGGTGCATTTATGTTTAGTATTAATATTATTTCATTGTGTTCCTTTTTTTTTTTTTTAGCAAGAGATAGTTTCCTGCTTATCCGTTTTAATCAGATATATTTTTGCTTTTGCTTTATCTCCAATCATGACTGCTATCACTGCCTTTTTTTCCCCTGAGCTGAGGAATAATAGATTCTGCTGCAGTGCATTAGTTTATCTCTGTTTATATCTTTCTGTTTCAAGTGTGTATCTTGTAAGCAACACATTGTGGCATTATGGTTCCCAACTCATTCTGTCATGCACTGCCATTTTATGGATTAGTACATTCCATCCATATTCACAGTTGTGAATATTTACTATGCATTTCCCTCCATCCTATTTTCTGTTTATCCTTCTTTCTCTTGAAATTTCTTGGTATATGAGGTTTATGCTCTTTTTTTGATCATGGCTCTGAAGTAGACCAAAAATTCTTAAATTACCACTCATCAATCTATTTTCCAAGTCAGTTGTTCTTCCAATTAAATATTTATTTTCTAGTTTTTTCATTCTTTTGATTTTCTTTTATTGTTTCTTAAAGTCTCATGGAGTCATTAACTTCCACACACCACTTCCAATTTTTAAGAAATTATATTTTCAGTAAAGTACAACAGTAAGCTGTTGCCTCTTTTTTTCATGCTGCCAATTGTTTTTTTTCACACATTATTTTCTATACTATTTTTGCACCTCTTTTACCAAGCTATTATTTTTTCATAATTTTCTTGCATTGTTCTCAATTCATTTGCCAATTTTTTATCACTTATTTCATTTTAAAAAATAATTTTTAGCTTTTCCAGGAAATTATTTTGGGCTTGTGACTAATTCGCATTTTTCTTTGAGGCTTTCCTCATAGTTCTTTAGACATTGTTGTCATCTTCTGAATTTGTGCCTTGATGTTTCATGCCCTTATATTAGTTTTTTTTTGCTCAGGTGCTTTTTTGTTTTGCTTATCTTTCCAGACTCCTTCTTGAGTTTCTACTTTATATTAATGTTGGGGAAGGGAAGAAATGGACAAGTATTGTCCCAAGTTGAACGCTTTTTCACACTTTTGTTTTCTGAGCTCTTTCTGGAAGTTTTGCTTCCAAGATGGTGTGATTCTGGGAGAGGTGTGGTCATTTTTTCTTTTGTCTGTGTTCTCATCCTTACTCAGAAATAGTTTTTTCTCCCTTGCCAACATAAATACAACTGCTCATCAGAGCCCTTGATTTCCAATGAGTGAAAGCTTTCCTCTCCACTCTGGAATTAAGACACAGAAATGGGTATAGACAATGGACATGCCAAACAACAACCAGTTGGTACCCAGTGCTAACACATGGGTCCCTGTAATCTCTTTCTAACTCTTTGCCTGATCCCCTTACAATCTTGGATTGAGAACTTTTGAAGTTACTGTTGTAGCCTCCAATTCAATGGAGCAAAGCCAGTGTTTCCACCATATGGGCTCTTGGCCAGCCTCTGCCCCTATATGACAGACTTCTTGCAACCTCTTAAGTTGTTGTTGACTGGAAAAAAAAGTCTCACCTTTCTATATTCATTTCACCTATAATAAGTTTTTATAAAATCATTGTTTCACTAAATTTTGATCAACAGTCATTAACACTATTTGTTGTACCCTATATGTAGCTCACCATGCAGTTCAACATTCATTCATAGACCATCCAATGATATGATGAGTTATGGCTTGTAAAAAGATATAGAGTCACAATTTCCAGTTATGAAATCCAATGAGATTACATGTAAAACAAATAGAAAACCTTGAAATTTGATATAATGTTCATTATAAATATGATAAAATACAGCATTGTTTTTTTCCCTCCTGTATGTGGAAATATATTTTTTAGATATGCTCTCCCTCCATGGGGTCTCTATTGTAAATTTAAACAATAGTACTTAGAATTATACATAGTATTTTTAGGAAGAAAGATCTTTAGTAAGAAAAAACCTAGAAAGTCTTCTAGTCCAACTATATCGACTTACAAATGAGGAAACAGAGTTTCCTAAGCAAGTTTCTCAAAGTTATCAGTTTTAAATCACAGGGAGAAGATTCAACTCATGAACTTTAAGTATAGCTTTTATTCACAATAATTTATATGTCAGATATTCTATAAATAGGATTTTTATGATAGTATATAGTCATAGTAGTAATAGCTGAGTTTTGTGGTTTCAGATTTATAAAGCACTTCTTTATAGCTATTGTTTATCTATTTCTACAAAGGGCCAACGACATCATGGGTGGCATATTGACTTGAACATGAACTGAATTTAAGTGAGGCAGAGTGGCACAAAGTCATTAAATGTCTCACTAACTCTTCCAGAGTCATTGATGTCCAGTGGCAAAACAAAAGTTAAAATGACTGGCTATGACCAGGATGCAGCAGATAATCTTGTCATCTTTGATGTCTGACCAAGCTCTCAGTGCTTCAGTCATCCTCATAGCCACTGGAACAAAATGTCCTTATCTGCCCATAACAGCAAGAGAAGCCTTCAAATGCTTGGGGTAGACTCACAGGCAGACAGAGGGCTGTCAGTTACCCTTAACCCAGTTTAGCCCATCTGACAAGACAGTTTTACTGGGCTATGGCCAGTTAGCACTATAGTTTCTTGGAGTCGCAAGTGAGAGTTGGGTGAAGGTAGAGACCAAAAGTGAAAAGGGCTTGGCAAGCCCTAATACCAGAGGCACTAGTTTTCTCTGTGAACATAATCCTTTCCTTCTGCATAGTAGATAGGGCAGATATGATGACTTACTATGGGAAGCACACTACCTGGGATGTTTTGTTACCAGTCTCTCTTGATCCTCATTATCTACGTGAAATGAGGGACTTGGACCACATGATCCCTAAAGGGGAGGAATGAAAGGAACTAGAGGGAGACTGACTAACAAAGACCTTTGTCCAGAAGGTGTAATTTAAGGGGCATTTGATGTAAGCCACTGTGGAAAGGAGGCAGAATTGAGGAGGGAGTATATTCCAGGCATGGGATGACTTCAAAAAGAAATATTTTGGAGATGGAGTGTTTTGGGGGAGGAAAATATTTTTATTTTGTTTTTGCAGAACTCTTCTATTAAATGATAAAATTGTTTTCACTTCAGGAATGATCTGAAATATCTAATACCATTTATCAGAGTGCCATAGAAGTTCTCAAAACCAGATGTTGGTAACAAAGTGTTTTTTTTTAAAAGACCATTCTCCGTGAAGACTTTTTTCAGAGTACTACTAACAAGGACATTCCACATACCATCAAATTCAAATTTGGTTCAAGGAAACTTGGAGAAGTCTAAAGTCACATTCTAACACTAACAGCAAAGTATTTGTGATTACACAACTATTTTATCAAATGTTTTATTTCCCCTTAGGAAAAAAAAGGCTTGGACAGTATTAGGACATGTGTTTTCCCAGTATAAATTAATAATGTGACACCATATAAGTTTGATTATGAATCATTTCCCAGGATTGACTAACCATTGGGTGAACTAATATGATAGAGTTGCTAAACTTGTCAAAAGGTACTGTGATAAGTCTTGTACCTTTGGTGATACTGCAAAGAAAGATACAAAGCAGTAAGTTGAACACTACTTAAGCTTATCATAAGCTACTTTTGTTTTCCACTCAAGATGAGCATTGATTTGTATCAGCCTTTTACTCATGTACAAAAATACCTTTTTCTTTTTTTCTTATTGGGCAGAAGCTCCAGAAGCTCTAGTCATCCTTCCATACACAGTCTTCCCTTAGGGCAAGTCAAGAATGACCAGTTTTAATCTAAAGGTAACCTAACACATCTAGTGTAAGTCACAAAGATCCAACATTCCAAAACATGTATGAGGAAAGAGTCATTTTAAATGTCACATTTTAGGGATTAAAAACAACTCAAAACTGAAGCCAGGACCTGAGCAAGTCTCATATTCTAAAACATTAGTGAATATTTTTCAAAGTGTCAGAAATGCCACAAGACTTATTGAGACTTTAGTTCAAATCTGTTCTCAGGAATTTGGAAGTTCCTGACCTATGCAAGTCATTTAATCTCTGGTTGCTGCAGTTTCATCATGTGAATAACAATATCACCTACCTCACAGGGAATTTATGATGATAAAAAAAAAAAGTGTACTTAAAGTTTTTCAAGATTTCAGGTGACAAATGCTAGCTATTATTACTATTATTATCAGTATTGTTAGACACAGTAGTGGAGAAAAAAATAAAGAATAAAAGAAGAAAGAGAAAAAAAGAGAAAGTGAGAAAAACCTAAAGAAAAAAAAAGGGGAAGAAATAGAGAAAGGAAGGAGAAGAGGACAATTGAAAGGAAGAGAAAGAAAAAGAGATGGAGATAGAAAAAAAGGGAAAAGATGGGGAAGGATCAAAAGAGGGAAAATCATTCCTTAATTAAATGCTAATTTTGCTTTTAGACACTAATACCTATTTTCACACCTTGCTGTTAATGCAAATAGATTTTAATTTAAATCTAGCCTCCCTGAGGGAAAAAGAAAGAGAGAGGCATTAAAACTAATGTGGTCTAGGTCCACTGATATAATTTGAAATTAATCACTATCCTAAGGAATGAATAGTATGAGAAAGCATGCCACCTGTACTCTCTCCCTCTCCCTCTTTAGCTTTCTTCCTCCCTCCTTTCTTCTTATTTTCCCTTCTTTTCCTCCTTCTCTCTCTCATTTCGAGTACACATTTGATATACTTTGACATGTCTAGACACAAAATAGTGTGCATATAAATGTAGATGAGGCAACATTTACTTCTTTTATCTTTAAGAAACTGTGTGTGTGTGGGGGGGTGGAGCCAAGATGGCAGAGTAGAAAGACACACATACTGAGGCTGCCCCCACACAGCCCATAAAACACCTGTAGAGAGGAACTCTCAACAAATTTTGGAGCAGCAGAAGTGGAGAACAACAGAGTGGAGGAGATTTCCAGCCCAGGGTGACCTTAAAGACCCACAGGAAATGTCAGTTGCACCAGACACAGAGTGGATCTTGGAGCCTGGAGCCCAGCCTAGCCTTGCCAGTGCCACATGGCTCATGAACAGCCCCCTGGGGCAGAATCTCCAGTTGCGGAATCCCCAACCCCAGTAGCAGAGGGTCCGCAGATCCCTCAAGCCACAGGTGCCAAGGGTCAGTGACTAGGTTTATTCAGCTGGCCAGGAAGGGAGAAGGGCCTTCACATCAAGCAGGCAGCAGGAGTTCTCAGAGCAGCCCCTACAGCAGCCTGAGACCATAGCTGGACCATAAAAACAACTGGGGACAATGAAGAGCTGAGTGTTACCTCAGCCTTGTGTAGACACCCTGAGGCAACTGGTCTTTGTCTTGCACTAAATGGAGGCCCTGCCCCCTCAGCTTGATTGAATTCCATCCCCCAAATGTTAGCTGGGTGGAACTGGAGGTCAGGTGCCTGTGGAGAGGAAATGCTGCTAAGATTCTGGGCACAAAAATCCTTCCCTGCACCCAGACCAGTACACACTTGATTGTGCCACCTTGGAGGAACTGATACCTTACAGGTCCCCAGAGTATACCCTACTTTCGACAAAGGACCCAAAAGTGAAGTAACTTGTTGGGAAAACGCCCAAAAATGGGAAAAAAATAAAACTATACAAGGTTACTTTCTTGGTGAACAGATATATCCTCCCATCCTTCCAGATGAGGAAGAACAATGCTTACCATCAGGGAAAGACATAAAAGTCAAGGCTACTGTATCCCAAGCATCCAAAATAAATATTCAATGGGCTCAGGTCATGGAAGAGCTCAAAAAGGATTTTGAAAATCAAGATAGAGAGGTGGGTGAAAAGCTGGGAAGAGAAATGAGAGAGATGCAAGAAAAGCATGAAAAGTGGGTCAACACCTTGCTAAAGGATACCCAAAAAAATGCTGAAGAAAACAACACCTTGAAAAATAGGTTAACTCAATTGGCAAAAGAGGTTCAAAAAGCCAATGAGGAGAAGAACGCTTTCAGAAGCAGAATTAGCCAAATGGAAAAGGAGGTTCAAAAGTTCACTGAAGAAAATAGTTCTTTCAAAATTAGAATGGAACAGATGGAGGCTAATGACTTTATGAGAAACTAAGAAATCACAAAGCAAAGCCAAAAGAATGAAAACATGGAAGATAATGTGAAATATCTCATTGGACAAACAACTGACTTGGAAAATAGATCCAGGAGAGACAATTTAAAAATTATGGGCCTACCTGAAAGCCATGATCAAAAAAAGAGCCTAGACATCATCTTTCATGAAATTACCAAGGGAAACTGCCCCGAGATTCTAGAACCAGTGGGAAAAATAAGTATTCAAGGAATCCACTGATCACCACCTTAAGAGATCCAAAAAGAGAAACTCCTAGGAACATTATGACCAAATTCCAGAATTCCATGGTCAAGGAGAAAATATTGCAAGCAGCTAGAAAGAAACAATTCAAGTATTGTGGAAATACAATCAGGATAACACAAGATCTAGCAGCTTCTACATTAAGGGACTGAAGGGTGTGGAATATGATATTCCAGAAGTCAAAGGAATTAGGACTAAAATCAAGAATCATCTACCCAGCACAACTGAGTATAGTACTTCAAGGGAAAAAATGGTCTTTCATGAAATAGAGGACTTTCAAGCATTCTTGCTGAAAAGATCAGAGCTGAAAAGAAAATTTGACTTTCAAGCACAAGAATGAAGAGAAGCATGAAAAGGTAAACAGCAAAGAGAAGTCATAAGGGACTTTACTAAAGTTGAACTGTTTACATTCCTACATGGAAAGACAATATTTGTAACTCTTGAAACTTTTTTCAGTATCTGGGTAGTTGGTGGGATTACACACACACACACACACACACACACACAGACATACACACACAGACACAGAGAGAGAGAGAGAGAGAGAGAGAGAGAGAGAGAGAGAGAGAGAGAGAGAGAGAGAGAGAGAGAGAGAGAGAGAGAGAGTCAGAGAGAACAGGGCAAATTGAATATGATGGTATCATATCTTAAAAAAATGGAAATTAAGCAGTGAGAGAGAAATACACTAGGAAGGGAAAGGGAGAAATGGAATGGGGCAGGTTATCTCTCATAAAAGAGGCAAATAAAAGGCTTTTCAGTGGAAGGAAAAAGAGGGGAGGTGAGAGAACAAACATGAAGCTTACTCTCATCACATTCGACTAAAGGAAGGAATAACGTACACACTCATTTTGGTATGAAAAACTATCTTACAATAGAGGAAAGTGGGGGAGAAGGAGATCAGCAGGGTGGGGGGGATGATGGAAGGGAGGGCAGTGAGAGGAGGGAGCAATTTGAAGTCAACACTCTGGGGGAGGGACAGGATCAAAAGAGAGAATAGAAGCAATGGGGGGCAGGATAGGATGGAGGGAATTATAGTTAGTCATGCACAACACGACTATTATGGAAGTCATTTGCAAAACTACACAGATATGGCCTATATTGAATTGCCTGCCTTCCCAAAGAAATGGGTAGGGGGGGAGGGATGGGGAGAAGTTGGAACTCAAAGTTTTAGAACAACTGTTGAGTATTGTTCTTGCGATTAGGAAATAGAAATACAGATAATGGGGTATAGAAAGTTATCTTGCCTTACAGGGCAAAAGAGAAGATGGGGATAAGGGAAGGGAGGGATGTTAGAAGCGAGGCCATATTGGGGATAGGGGCAATTAGAATGCTGAGCATTTTGGGGTGAGGGAGGGGAGAAATGGGGAAAATTTTGGAACCCAAAATTTTTTGGAAATGAATGTTGAAAAGGTAAATAAATAAATAAATTTCCAATAAGAAAGAAACTATGTAAGGAATCAAAATTTAAAGTTCCATATAACTCACTCATTGCTTTTCCAGTGGAACTGAATGAAATAACAATCATAGCAGCACTGAAAAATCAAAGCAATTTTTCCCCAAAAGAATAAAATGTTATCTACCTTTGAAAACATTTGGATACACTTTCCTAAGGAGGCAGATTTTACTTTGGGCAACATCAAATTAAAACAACAGAACCTATCCCTTCAATTCTAATCCTTCATCATACTTAGAAAGTCCTTTTATTTAACTATGTATCTCTCAATAAAATTATTGCTCATTCATGGGGAGGGGAGGTGCAAGTATCTATATTACACCTATTATGTACCTGACATTCTGATAAGTAATGTTTTTTACATTTTTTATCAAATTTGATCCTCACAACAATCTTGCAAAATGGGTATTATTATTTTCTGTAGTTTACAATTGATTAAACTGGGGCTTGAATGATTTGTCCATGGTTACATTAAGTATTGAGTGTACATTTGAACTCAGCTCTTTCTGATTCTGCACCCAGCGCTCTATCCCCTTTGCCACCAGCTGCCTTTTTGCTCCTACTATGGATTTCCCCAGTTTGCCTTAGTACCACCTAAACTGTTCAGATATTAGTTACCATGTCTCTGTCCTACTATCATTTTTGTAAAAGTACTGGCTGAGTTCAGAAAAAAAAAAATAAAAGGAGAATCTTAGAGCAATAAAAGTCAAGTATTTTTCTACTTCAGTATGAGAATTTAAAACTCATATGAGACACCTTTTCCCTAACTGGCAACAAGTTTGCCATATCTTCACTCAAATTTGTATTGAAGATAAAACATTCACATGTTATCTCTGTATCACTAAACAGTGGGGAATGTTGAAGCAAACAATATCTCAAAATGATTTTCTGTGGACCATGACTCCAACATCCATACAATTACTGGATATACTGTGGATTCAATTACTTTGTTATACATATGAGGAGGCATCAGAGAACAAAAAAAAAAAAAATATGTGAACTGTGTATAATGTAATGTTTAAAATACCTAAAAGAAGCATTCAAAATAAATCTCAAAGTATTGCTGAATATCTGTCTTCTCTATTCATTTTCCCTTTTGTCTTTTGTTGAATATATTCCTAGCATAGGCAATCATTTTGACAATGTTAATATGTAAATCCTCATAAACCTTCTAAATAAACACTCTGCCAGAATCTCCACTTTAAGGATGAGTGAGACACTGAGATGTGTGGCACTTTATCAAGATATTTGTGTAAAGTCTGAGAACATCATCAGGTATCTCTGGCTTTGTTGCTGGCAGGCAAATTAGTCCTTGTGACTTCCTTAATATCAGTTAGTTTAAAATTCCTAGTTATTTGCCAGCACATCACACTACTTTTATAGTAAGTTGGATAAATTTTCCTATTCAAGAATATGAGGAAACCACAAAGGAAAATGAGCTTGATGTAACTTGTATTGAAACCGATAAAACTATGGTTGACTCCAAAGTATATGGAAAATTTCTATAAAATGTATAGTCAAGTGGAAAAAGTCACTGGACAGAAACATTTTCTCATGTCAACTTAGCTACTGATTTTTCAACATTTTCCTTCTTTGCTTCCATTTTTAACATAATTTTAATTTAACATAATTTTTCTCTTATAACACAGTTTGATTTTGAAAATTATTTCTTAGCTCTTTTAGGAATTCTTGTTGGACTTGTGTCTATTGATTTTTTTTATTTGAGGCTTTGCTTGTAGTTTTTTATCTCTATGTTTGTATCTTGATCTTCTCTGTCACCATAAGGACTTTTTATGGTTAGGTACTTTATTTTTGTTGATTGCTCATTGTTCTGCATTATTTCTTGATTTTGCCTTTTATGTTAATATTTGGTTCTGTTTCTGATATTGAGGTGGGAGGGACACTGTCTTAAGCTTTAGATGTTTTTTGCATTACTTTTTTCTGAACTCATTTGGGGGTTTTGGAAGTTTTCAGTATTTCCAAGATGGTGCAATAAATGATGTGGTCACTGCTCTCCTGATGAACACCCTGTTTATTCCACAGAAAGGAGCCCTCATTGCTCAGGGTTAGTTTGGATACTGTTCCTCAAGGCCCCCTCTCCCTTGAGACTAGGAGTGATATTACTCCCTGAACCTTTGGGACTTGAAGTGAAACTCTTGATCAGGGCACCTGATTCCTTGTGACCAAAAGTGATACTGCCCCTCTGGGCTTCTGTTCCCTCTTGATCGATAGTGGTCTTCTCCACTTTTGAACTATAACACAAAAGTGGGTATAGATGATGGAATTGCTTATCAGCGTCAAGTGCTGCATTGACTGCTACCACAGGGGTCCCCTGTAATTTCTTTCTGAGAAGTTGTCAGTTCCCCTTACCATCTCTGCCTTGAAAGGTCCCAAAGCTGCTAATGCTTCTTCCACTACCACATAGTTACACCACTGGTATTTCATACATATTTGCTTTGGGTCAGCCCATGTTCTTATGTCCCAGATCTCTCTTTCTGATCCCCTAAGTTTTCTTGGACTGGAAGAATGCCTCGCTTTGACCTTTTGTTGACTCTACTACTCCAAAATTTTATTTGAAGCATTATTTTAAAGTAGTTTGGAGGGGGATGTTGAGAGAGCTCAGATAAGTGCTTTTTTATCTCTCTGTCATCTGGACTACACTTCTAGAAGTCTATAACAAAAAGTCTTAATAAATCTTTAAAAAAATATTACTGGAATTTCCCCCCTGACTCTTACAACTCTTGCATAATATGGTCCCATCTTAATTGTTCAAATACATTCCTCAATATAGCCTATTACTCATGTTTCATTTCAATCTGCCCAGTCTCCTTCCTATCCTTGACTCATCCTCATCTTCATATTTTTGTGATTGCTGTTTACACCACCTAGATTTCCCTCTCCCTGTCTCTTCCTCTATTTAAAGCTTAACTAATCAAGGGAAAAAATGTTTGTGTCTACCATACTATCTTCTAGTTTAAAAAAACCTAGTTTTTATACTGCTTCAGATACTCTAAATCTATGATTTGAAAAAAAAAGTGTATTCTTTTTTTCTAATTTGGTTTAAATTTAAATTCATAGTATATGGCAGCATGTAATTGTTCCCTTTTTGTTGTGTGTATATTAATCATGTCTCATCAACCTCTGAGCATCCTGAAAGCAGAAATGTGCTTATTCGTTACCTTCTCCCCTTTACTCCTGACTCATCTCTCAGTATATAATAGATGTTCACAAAATATTAATTGGTTGACTTTTAGTTGTTGTTCATGTGTAGATTGATCTTGAAAATTAGACTTTTTAAATCTATAGAATACTATGTGTGTTTGAGTTCTCTCTTCTAGTTTCAGAAAATTCAGTGACTTAGATTTAGAGAGTTATATGTATAGATTGAACTCAAAATTCCTTATAGTAAAAGCCTCATCAATTCAGCTACCACATATGTATTATGATGATTTAGGCAACGATGAGGTGAAAGTTTCTTTGTCTAGGATATTTTCCTTGTAAGGAAAGCTGATAATATTGAAAAAATATATTCAAAAGGAATTTTAAAGAATGGATGTTTTCAAATAACTTCAGGCACTGCTGAGACATCAATTTCACACAAATAATTGATGTGCTAATTACAAATCAATCGTATCTACTCAACCAAACTCATTCCCTAAGGGTATTTCTAATTATGTAATTTGAATGAATAAGCAAACTAGCTTCTTTGTCTATATCTAATTATGGAATATGTGTATAAAGTCGATTTCATTATTTTAAAAAGTGTTTTATAATCCAGACTTTTAACTAATTTAAATTACTTTATGATACATTTGTACAGAATGAGGTCAAATGGACCTAACTTTTTTCTGTCAAGGAAATCACTCATTCTTATATTCCAGTGACACTTTGTATTTAACTGTCTTATGCCCCTTTGTGCACTTTAAACTTTCAATTTATCCACATAGGCATACATTTGTGCTTTCTTCCACTGGACCCTCTGTTAGGATGTGTTATTCAAGTCTTTATTGAGTCCTGGAATTTATATCCTTTAATACTTCACATATTCTTTCAATTTTACCTTAAGAAAATAGTTAGCATTTTGAACTTCAATTCTTATAATATTTCATTTGAGGAACTCCTACAATGAAGCAAAATATGATAGTTTTTAATAGTAAGAATTTGTATTTAATTGATTTAATATGTATCCAAAGTAACCATCAAGGAGTGATAAATATCTTGTTTTATATTTTCAATTGATATATTCTTATTAAAGTAATATTATTGATAGGAGCAAAATTCTTGCAATAGGAAGGAAAAAAGATGAATATTCTAAGTGATATACTCTGAGACATTTAATTATTCTTTCTAAGCTACAAGCTTCCTTACACTTAGAGTACTCTAAAGAATTCTTTTAATTTTCCTTTTTTCTTCCGTGTTATATTCTAAGTTAAATCAGTGAAAGAGATTGGTCCTATATAGGAAACAAAAAGACCACCAAACAGCTTTGATTCTTGTTTGTCTTTGGATGAAAAGTATTTTCTTCCCATTGAACATCCAGACAATTACTCAGATTTCTATTGTGTATTCAGTATAAGATGAATGGGTACCATATCTAAATTCTACATGAAAAAGCATTTGATCAGGTAATCTTCTTAAAGTATTTCTCAATTTGTTTAGTCAGATGAAATTCAAATAATATTTCTCTCAATTTAAATCACATTATTTTATATTGAGAACTCAATGGAGGCAAATTAAATGTCAGACATAAGAGAACATACATTTTTAAAAAATCTACAAGTAATTGACTTATATTGCTAAGTCCTACCATGTCTTCAGAAAAACATTTTTATTATTTCTATAATTTGAATAAACATTTCATGCTTGCTACAACATTGCTGTGTGCTCTAAGGAATAGAAAATATATTTAATACATAGTTCCAATGATAAAGAGGTTTGCATTCTAGAAAAGTATGAATGATAAAGATAAGATAAAGTTGATAAAAATTGAGAAGTAAACAATTTAATATTGATCATAATTTAGAGAATTTAGATCTAATTTAGAGAAAGGAAATCATCTTACATTATAGTATTTGGGTGAGGACTCATGAGATGTGGAAATTGAGGTGAATTTTGAAGGAGCAGATGGGAGGAAAAAAAACATTTTATAATGTGTTGATGTAGGACAGCAAAATTTAAAATTAAAGCTCAGAACACCCACAGGAAATAATCAGATGTAGCTGAACGGAGTGAAAGGTGGTACTGAGGGCCATCAAGAAATTATATTGCATATTTAGACTGGAGCTGTATAACATGAAACATCAAAAGCCTCAAAGAAGACTTAATGGGATAGAAGTTGTGTTAAAGAAGAAGATATTTAAAAAGGAGAACTGAGGTACTCAATTAATAACTGCAGTTGACATTTATGTACATCTTTTAAGTATTTAACATAATATCATATGATTAAAACTGCAAAAGAACTCCAAATTAAAATATCCTATTTTGTAGGTAAGGAAAACTGAAGCCCAGAGAGTGATAAAGACTTTTACATCACACAGATAGTAAGCAACAGAGATGGGAGTTAAAGCCAATTCCTCCAAGCCCAATTCCAGTGTTCAAGACCATAAGAGTAATAAGTGTAAAAGATACAAATTGGGAAGAAAAAAACAAGGGGATTAATTCGGTAGGCATCAGAACAGAGTCTGAATCTCCTTTAGTGCAGCTAAAATAATAATAAAACAAATATCGGAAAGTAACGGCCATTGTTACTTTCTCTATGTTACAGAGCATATCAAATACCCCTTAGATTTTTAAAATGAGTTCTCAATGTTCATTAGTTGACACTGCTTCTAGTAAGAATTGTATCACATATTGAAGACGAGACATGGAGTTAGTTTATTCATCCCTAATCGAAAACGTAAATTCTGGAAATTGAAAGTAGCCCTGAGAAAAGGATAAATCTACAATAAAGCCAAACCCACAAAATGGATACTTGAAGCAGTGGTTTGAGATACTTGCTTACCTAGTTGTTATGAGAAATCGAGAGCTTCTTGATCAGAGTGCTCAATAATAGTTAATGATTACTGAATTACCTGATGCAAAAAAGAAGATGATGGCATCCACAACTATTTATGAAGGAAAACAATAGGGTCTTTTCAGAAAGAATCCCTTTGCTTCCCTTACATTTCACCATAGACCTTCTTTGACTTTTATATTTTCATGACTATTTTAACACCAGAGACACATACTTTTAAAGATTGAGTTAAACAAGATAGGCAATATCTCTGGATTACTTTATCTTCAAAAAAATCTTTCTTGTTTTGCTGCTAATATCCTAGGGAAAGCTGTCTTCGAAATGAAAATTACATTGAGTAAGAACATTTTATCCAAAATGTGTCAGTAACTGGCAATTAAGTTTGTTTTAGATTTTGGCACAAAAATACAGTTGCCATGGACTGATAAACTTTTTAAAATAAATCGTATCAAGGATCTTATTGGAACAAAGTTAATTTTAATAGGAAGTAATAATTAGCTCACAGCAGGAGAGGGACAGAAAATTGTACCCCACACCAAACTAAAATCTTCATAGTTGATACCTGACTATACTATACCAAAGCCTCTTGTTCTAGAATATCTCAGGGAAGAATTCAGAAATTTCAGGTAAAATCTATTTTCCAGAAACCTAAAATCATTTCATGTAAAAAAATTACTCTTTGGGACATATTTAGAGTGTTTTAATCTCATCTATATTCAATGGAGGTTCTGAATGGTATCTGTTTTGTTTAAAACATGGGAAAATGCATTGAAGTTGAAGGAGTCTAATAATGGAGTGGAGTAGAAGGTTCTACCAAGCAGAAAAGACTGTACTCTAAGGAAAAACCTGGGTAATTGTAGAACTAGTCTTCAACAAAATAAAATCTGTCAAAACTTGTGAAAACTGGAGTTTCTTGGTACCTTAGAAATTCATCAAGGAAAAATGAAAGGCAGATTATTATGAGAATTTATCCTAAGATCTACTAAATTAATTTTCCATTTCTTTAAGTCTATGATCCTAAAATGATTCCAATTAGTATTTTAATAGCCCTGAAGACTGAAGGAAACATACCATCTACAGCAAAGATATATGCAACATACACCACTGTGACCAGTTCCATAATTTGGTCTCCAGTGATTTGTAAATACCCTATGAGGATTTTTGTTGTACTATGTAAAACAACAACAAGGTACTGTTAAAAAGGAAGAAGTCAGTGCTCCAGTATTATCTACATTCCTGAGGAAGGCACTCTCAAGAAAAATCCTCTGCCTGTGAAGGTATAAGCATTCTAATCTCAATTGTTCTTAAGCATAAAAATACAATAACCCTAGAAATAACTGTATCATTTTTGACTCAGTTATAGATATTAATCATAGTAATCAGAAGATGGTTTGTTTTATCCATAGCAACCCGTTAATGTTATCTATTCAGTACAAACGTGATAAAGCACATATGGGCAAAGTCATGGATCCAGTCTTTTTGGTTTCATGTGATTGGGTACTTTCTCAATGACTCAGTAGATGGCTTAAATGAATTATTGTGAAGAAAAAAAATCATTACCTGATTGTCAAATTTGTTGTCATGAGCCTCTCCAAAATTACCTGGGCAGGCCCTTGGGCAACAGATATACAAAATGGTTTTAAGGAGCATAATCAAACCTTTACAACAGGTTAGCATTTTCTAGACCACCACCCTTTTTTTTTTCTTTTTTTTTCACAATGGAATATATTGTTGGATAACCCAGGGCAGGGGTGGGGAATCTGCAGCCTAGAGGCCGCAAGTGATCTTCCACATCCTCAGGTATGGCTTTTTGACTGAATCCAGGTTTTACAGAACAAATACTTTTTATTAAGGGGATTTGTTTTATGAAGTTTAGATTCAATCCAAGAGTAACATTTTAAGGACCTATAGGACAACACATGGCCTTGTGGCCACAAGTTTCCTAGACCTTCCGCTGGGTAAATATATGCACAGAATAAGACAAGTAACCATATCACAAAGACAGAAGAATCCTGAAATGATGGATCTGAACTAAAACAAAAAAAGTTTAATAAAGAATGCTTTCATTACTTCATTTGATTTCATGTGAATTTATGTGAGCAGAACTCTGGCTAGATTTCCAAATCTAAATTCAAGCAGAAAATTGAGGCAATTATGTAGACAATTCAGGTTTCCCACATCCCCATCCCCAGGATGAGGGGAGAAGAGAGTGTAGTTTTAAGATCCATTATCTAATTACTTTCATTGCCTCAATTCTCCAGTATCTCTTGGCTAGGAATACCTGTTTTTAGTGCTTACTTTTGTAGTTGGAACTGTGTGGTTGTTTTAGCCTAAGTTGGGAAAACTCAATCATGACAAAAGGTGAAAGTTAGCACTGATAATAATATGGTCATCTAAAATTTAGGAAATTTCATCAGCATTTTTGTGAAATTAAAATTTAAACATACACACAGATTACAATCTCTTTCTTCAACTGTATTTTAACATATTCTAATAGCTCTATTTTCCTAAACTCGGATCTATATCCATACCTATGTCATTCAAGGAAACATTTTTTTTGTCATCATGAATTTGAAGCAATACAGTCTTAATTCACTAAGTTTAATACACTTTTTTATAATTCACAAATTGAATGTTCCAACCCCCTATGTAAAAGTCATCCATTATTATCACATAAAACAACTGCTGGGATAGTATAATTCATAAACAATTATTTCCCTATGCACTTCCATTTAATTAAATGGTATTTTTAAACTGTAGTTTCCTTTTTTGTAAGTGTCTGTAAGCTTCTTAGAACCATTAGAATGCAATTATTTGTGAGTCATATCTCATCAAAGGCATTAAGAGATTAAAAATTGAGAACATGTTTATTGAAAAGAAAGAACATTGCCTAGCAATAAACTTGGGTGTTAGGCTTGTATGTCTTCTTAAACAGACAGCTTAAATCTTATTTAAGCTAAGAATGAGCAATTGAGGGAATATGACAGAATGAAAGCCACTTTCACCATTAAAGAAGGAAATCACAGTGCCTGGTAACTGTGCTAATTAGTAAACTAATTTCTTTTTACACTAAGTATATCGCACATTTTCAATTACTTGCAAATGACTTTGGGTAAACTGCATTTTATTTCTCAAGTCTAATTGTTTCTATGGCAGTACTGGACAAGCTATATATAGAATATGACTTTATAAAGGAGTATTTATTTTTCTAATTCAGTGTTTACATTAAGCTAACACAAAGCAAATGAAATAACCAGATGATTTGGGCTGGGCATACTTTATTTGTGTGCAGATCAATGTACAAAAAGTCAAATCAGCATCTAATTCTCCGTCAGTCAAGTGTCATTTTAAATGAACTTCAAATAAATCCCTGAAATAAAGGTAGATTAAGAATCACACTCTACAATATTATCGAAATTGCAATGAACAAAATCTTCATGAAATCACTAGAGCAATGACAGAATTTATTTTCCATATGAAAGAGGCTACTTCCACATACTGTTTTGTGAGAGATATCACAAAATTAAAAAAAAAAAAAAACAGACCAGGCAAGCAGCAGAAAATGAATTTCAAGAAAAAGAAACATACACCTATGCAAAATCTAAAATTTTGTCTACCTTGAGTTTCTAACTATGACATATGTCTTTTGGTATAAAACAATTCTTATAGGGGTCGTTGCTAATCTTCTACCATTCTCATGGAAAGGAAGTTAACTTTCAATGTACTATTTTTTCCAGACATATCCAATGTGAACCAGCCTACTTTTACAATAAAATATTTTAACCTATTTGACATAGAAACACTTTGTTTATTATGGTTAATTTTCTATAATAAACATTGTTCACATTATGCAATAGATACATTCCTGAGTTGGGAAATAAACGACATTTTACGAATTAACTTTTGAATGAAGTAAAATTACTGATATTAAGGATTGCTGTAGTTCATTCTTAAGAAAAAAAAGAAAACGCTGATAGCCACCTAATTGTCTGTTTTTTAAATTTAAACTTTTTATGTCCACTTTAAAATAAGACAAAGAACTGGCTTTACATATATAATCTGTATATGTATGCATATGTATATGTGTGCTTGTATACATATATGTTCATATATACATATACATGCATATATACGTATACACACATATAAACATAAGGTTATAGACCATTTTTTCTGGCAGAGAACTCTCAATTTGTAACCTTCCTATACCACATCCCCCTCCACTGATGTAGATCAGCAATTCATTTGGAACTATTCATCTCAGAAATTAGTCAGGGAAGTAAAGAGGTTAAGTAATTCCTTCAAGGTCACGCAGTCAGAATAGATCATAAGCAAAAGTCAAACCCAGGACTTTGTTACTATAATGTTAGCCCTCTGTGCTCTTTGCCATGCTATTTCCCATGACAATGTGTCCTCAGCAAAAATGGGCTATGTGTTCATAAAAATAAACATTAAGAATGCATAACAATGATTTTCTTATAGTTTTCTTCTAGGAAACATAACTCCCTTTTTCCTTTATCTTCTCTCTTGAAATGTTCCAAGGAGATAAAGACAGACGATGGTATAATTAGCCTCATTCTTCATTATGAAACTAAAGCAAGAAGTGGGCAGGTAGGTGGTACAATGGATAGAGCACCAGTGCAGGAGTCAGGAGGCCTTGAGTTCAAATCTCACCTCAGACACTTGACATTCACTAGTTGTGTGATCTTGGGCTAGTCACTTAACCTCAATTGCCTCATTCTGGGTCATCTTCAATTATCCTGATGAATATCTGGTCACTGGATTTAGATGGCTCTGGATAAGAACTGAGGCTGGTGACCTGCACAGCCTTCCCTCACTCAAAACAAAGTCAAGTGCAAGTCATGTCATTATTTTTCTGATGGCATGATCTTCTTCAGCAAAAAAGGACTAATATACAAAGCAAAGAGTGACTTAGCTAATAGCAAAATAAGTCCTACATTAAACCATCTACCACATATACTCATGTCTTTTCAGATGCAGATTGTCATTATAATCTGAGGATTTACACTGTGTAGGCAGGACTTAGCTTACAAATTGTTATGGTCCAAGTGTTGGTGTCTAAATGGTTTTAAAATGCTTTGTATGCTTCCCAAAATATACTGCAATCAGTCAACAAACATTTATTCAGTGGTTACTGTGTTCCAGATACTCCGCCATAAACACTGGAAATTCAAGCAGAAAGAAAAGCAATCTTTACTTACATTCTGTAATACATACACATACATACATGCATGAGTTTGTATAAACAAATATGTTATACATGTCATTAAATCTTTCCTAATAACATTTAAAATTTTTTTTTATTTCTCTAGCAAGTTTTTCTCTTTCTTTTTTCCTTTCTTTATATTTATTTATTTTTAGATTATGATATTCATTTCTGTAAAATTTTGAGTTCTGATCTTTCTTCCCATCTCTCCCTCTACCCACCCCATAAGACCTTACATTCTGATTACACCTTCCCTCAAAGTGCCCTCCTTTCTATCAGACCCCACTGTTCCCTTATCCCCATCTTCTCTCTTTTCTTGTACGGCAAGAGAAATTTCTATACCCCATTACCTGTATTTCTTATTTCCCAGTTGTATGCAATAAGAATTCTCAACATTTGTTTCTAATACTTTGAATTCCAACTTCTCTCCCTTCCTCCCTCCCTATGCATCCCCACTGAGAAGGCAAGCAAATCAATATAGGCTATATATGTTGTGTATGACTAATTATATTTCCCTCCATTCTACCCTGTCCCCCCTTTATTCTATTCTCATTTGACCTTGTCCCTTCCCAAAAGTGTTTACTTATAGTTACTCCCTTCTCCCATTTGTCCTCCCTTCTATCATTACCCTCATCGTATGTGCTCCCTTCTCCCCTACTTTCCTATAATGTAAGGTAGACTTTTTAAACCAAATTTAGTGAGCATGTTATTCCCTCCTTAAGCCATATGTTAAAAGAGTAGGTTTCACTTTTCCCCTCTCACCTCCTCTCTTTTCAGCTCCATTGAAAAGATTTTTCTTATCTCTTTTATGAGTGATAATTTATCCCATTCCATTTCTCCCTTTCTCCTCTCAATATTTTCCTCTCTCACTCTTTAATTTTGTTTTTTTTATAGATATCATCCCTTCTGATTCGTCAACCTGTGCTCAATGTCTATAGGTGTGTATGTGTATGTATGTATGTGTGTGTGTGTGTGTGTGTGTGTGTGTATAATCCCTCCACCTACCCAAATACTAGGAAAAATCTCATGAGTTACAAATATTATCTTTCCATCTGGGAATATAAATAGTTCAACTTTAGAAAATCCTTTATGATTTCTCTTTCTTATTTACCTTTTCATGCTTTTCCTGATTCGTTTGTTGGAAAGTCAAATTTTCTCTTCAGTTCTTGTCTTTTCATCAAGAATAATTGAAAGTCCTCTATATCATTGAATAACCATCTTTTACCTTTTACTCAGTTTTGTTCTGGGTTTTAATCCCAGTTCTTTTAACTTCTTGAATATCCTATTCCAAGCCCTTTGATCCCTTACTGTAGAAGCTGCTAGATCTTGTGTTATCCTGATTCTATTTCCACAATACTCAAATTGTTTCTTTCTAGCTGCTTACAATATTTTCTCCTTGACCTGGGAACTCTGAAATTTGACCTCCATATTCGTAGGAGTTTCTGTTTTAGGGTCTCTTTCAGAAAGTGATTGATGGATTCTTTCAATATTCATTCTGCCCTCTGGTTCTAGAACATCAAGGCAATTTTCCTTGATAATTTCATGAAAGAAGATATCTAAGCTCTTTTTTTGATTATGACTTTCAGGTAGTCCCATAATTTTTATATTGTCTCTCCTGGATCTGTATTCCATGTCTGTTGTTTTTCCAAAGACATATTTCATATTACCTTCTATTTTTTTCATTCTTTTGGTTTTGTTTTGTAATTTCTTGGTTTATCATATAATCATTAGCTTCCACCTGCTCCATTCTAATTTTTGAAGAACTATTTTCTTCAGTGAGCTGTTGAACCTCCTTTTCCATTTGGCTGATTATGCTTTATTAAGCCTTCTTCTCCTTATTGGCTTTTTGGACCACTTTGCTCCAATTGAGTTAGCCTATTTTTGAAGGTGTCATTTTCTTCAGCTTTTTTGGGGTCTCCTTTAGGAAGTTGTTGACTCGTTTTTCAAGCTCTTCCATTGCCTGAGCCCACTGCATATTCATTTTGGAGGTATTGGATGCAGAAGTCTTGACTTCCTCTGACAGTATGAATTGGTCTTCCTCATCTGAAAGGAAGGAAGGAAATACCTGTTCACCAAGAATGTAACTTTCTATGGTCTTATTTTTTTTTCATTTTTTTGAGACATTTTCCCTGCCAGTTATTTGACGTCTGAATTCTTTGTCAAGAGGAGGGTCCTAGTGTTCCTCCTCCTGCCAGGACAGTGCTCAGGGCTGAGATTCAAATCAGCTGCTCAATTTCCCCAGGGGATTTAAGATGAGCCCCTCCCACAATGGAAGTTGCTGCTGGCCTCAGCTATTGCCAGTCAGCACTTCTGCCCTGGTGTTGCTGCTGTAGCCACCACTGCCTGGGGCCCATGCTGAGAGTGTGGAGGACCCTTTCACCCCTTTCACTCCCCTTTCATCCAGCTGGGAAAGCCCTCTCATTGACCTTTGAAGTTTTATTTTGTGCTTGTGTGTTGAGGGACCCGAGACCCACCCTGCTGGGTATTTGCCCCAGAGGCCTAGTCCAGTCCTGTTCCTCCAGGTATCATGGGGTCAGGGTTGGGTTCCTCTGGGCTCAGCATCCCATGGGATAAACCTTTCCTGTCAGCCTTTCAAGTTACCTCTTTCACTTCGTTGTTCTGCTGCTTCTGCTGCTCTAGCATTTGTTGAAAGTCATTTTTATAGGTATTTTATCGGTTGTGGGGGGAAGAGCTAGTTTATGTGCATCTTTCTACTTGGCCATGTTGGTTCCATCCCCAACATTTTTAAATATTTTTGAGCTCAAAATTCTCTCCCTCCCTCTAACCCTTGAGAATTTCAGAAATATGATGGTAATTATATATATATATCTATCTATCTATCTATCTATATATATATATATATATAGATAGATAGATAGATATATATATATATATACACATATATATGTGTGTGTGTGTGTATAATTGTGTATATGTTTGTATACACATATATATGAATATACATATTCATGTATATTCATATATATATACTTATATACATATACATATATACATATGTGTGTGTGTATATCCTGTGTAGGAGGATTCAACTTAATTTATATTTTGTTTAGATATCTTTTATGACACTATTACATGAAGTTCAATATTTGTACTGGATATCTCACTGTCCTATGGTGACAGGCAAGTGACAAAGAAGCAAGTGAGGAAACACTGAGATTTGTAGTCACAATCCTGAACACAGGTAACCCAGTGCAGGGTCATCTCACTAGAAACAGCAGTGGGATTCAGCAGCCCCATGTGTATCTGAACAAAATTTGAAAGATCACACTACTCATCTCCTGGTTTGAGTAAGGGGTTTGAAAAGTGTCCTAAAAATTGTTTCCTTACCCAACCCTTGCCTGATTACTGTAGCAGGTGGGGATCCTATTCTTTGGTTGAAATACACACACACACACACACACACACACACACACACACTCTTAGAAAAGCATCTGCAAAAATGATTCCACTCACCATCAACACATGTAACATGCACCCACTTAGAGACAACACAAAATCCAGTAGAACTGAAAGATGAACAGCCAAAGAATTCAATAGGCTTCCCATCCAAATAGCAGCCCTGAGTAAAAAAAGCTGTCAAATGAAGGCCAGATTACTGAAGTTGGAGTTGGATACATATTTTCTGGAGTGACCCCAGTGAAGGGGAATACCATGAATCTGATGTAGGATTTGCAATCAAAATCAATCTAGTAAACAAGCTAGTTTGATTGACAAGATTATGACAATGCAACAGTCAAATTTTGCAGGAAAATGTCACGTCACCATCAACTGCCTATGCTCCCACTATGATAAATCCTGATGAGGTCAAGGAAACCTTTTGTACATATTCTGGAGACTTTTATCATCATAGCACCAAAAGAGGACAAGTTTATAACTCAGAGTTAATTTAATGCTAGAGTACACTCAAACTACCAGAATTGGCAGGGAGTCCTAGGGAGGAATACAGTTGGAAACAGCAATAGCAATGGTAATTTACTACTGAAGACTTGTGCATCTCATGACCTTTCCCTCACAAATACTATCTTCTGTTTAACTAAACACAATAAAACTCATGGATGCACCCTCACAACAAACACTGGCATGTAATAGACTGTATGATTGTAAGGAGAAGAGACAGACAGGATGTTGACATCCTTTTACAAAGGCAATATGTGTCACAGAGTGCTGAACTGATTATAGACTTATCCTCTCTAAACTAAATATTTGCTTTCAACAGGAATGGCATCCCCAAGGCAAAATTACTACCAGAAGACTTAATGTCAACAGATTAGAGCTCTTCTCTGAGAGAGAACAATATGTTGCTAACTTGGAGGGAAAGTTAAACTAACAGTTGACAACAGAGGAGCAGAAATGGAGTGGGCAACTTTCAGAGATTTGTTGTATAGCACTGCATTTGTTCTTTTGAGTCAGAGCACTCACATATATCAAGACTGATTTGATGAAAATGATGGGGAAATTGAGAAGTTGGTAAATGAAAAGGGTTTGCCAGCAGGATAATGTATCCTTCTCTAAGAAGACAGCACTAAATTCCATCAAACGTAAAGTACAAGCAAAGTTTAGAGAGATGCAGGATCCTTGGCTCAGTAAGATGGCAGATGAAATTCAGTTTTATGCTAATAGTAACAATCCAAAATAGTATACTTTCCAGAGATGTATGCATTGATAATGAGGTTGACACACACGCTGCCAGAGCTATCTCAGTGTATGGCTCCAAAGGAAAGTGTGGTAGAGAAGAGGTATTAGACTAACTGCCAAATTGAAGATCTATGGAGCCATTGTGTTGACCTCATTGTATACTTGTGAAGCCTGGACAGTATACCATCACTATGCCAGGAAACTGAATTGCTTCCATTTGAATTGTCTTAGAAAGATTCCATTTAAACTCTACTTCAGAGACTGCAGCTCCAATGGGCTGGTCACATTATCTGAATGGAAAATGTATGCTTGCAAAAAAGAAGAATTCATGTGGAACTCAAACAAGAAAAGTGTTCACATGATCATCAGAATAAGAAAGACAAGGATGCTCTCAAGATTTCTCTTAAGAACTTTGGAACTGATTGTGTGAGACACTGAATAGGACCACTCAGCTTGCTATGCTCACATGAGAGAAGGTGTTGTGCTCCATAAGAAAGCAAAATTGATGTAGCTCAAAAGAAATACGAGATGCTAAAATTTTGAGAATCCACCCCAAATGTTCACATGGAGACTATTTGTGCCTGACTTATGGTGGAACATTTTGTTCTCATATTACTCTGATTAGCCACAATGCAAAACACTACAACTTGACTCTTTCAAATTGATATCATTTTGGTCCTCTTAAAGAATGAAGGATGACAACCACCACTACCAATAGGGAGCTATTAAAAGTTTTTGAAAGGTGGGAGGGTTACAGATGAAGAGATTACAAGTGGGCTTTATGAAAATTCATCTATCATTAGGGCATATAATAAATTTTATGAATGCAGGTGGAAAAGGTGAAAGATATTGATTTAAGCTGGGTCAGACTGGTAAGAAGGAAGGGATGATGAAAAAAAACTGTTGATAAAATACTAAGAAATCATTACTTATTGGATTGCCTGGGTGGAGTTTTCTTGTTTCCCTATAAGTAAAATGAGTTGGAGAAGGAAATGGCAAACCACTTCAGCATTGACAAGAAAACTCCAAATGGAGCCACAAAGAATCAGAAATGAATGAAATAACAGAACAATAACAGAAAAGGAAAATTTGAAGGGCAAAAGATTATGACCGGAGAGGAATTTCTGAATTCAAAAATTTAGAGGTATGACAGTTGTAAGTGATGGCAAGGTCTAATATCTGTACATACTGTCAAAAGGGGAGGATGGATCTACACACTTGTGATAGTTAGGTCAAGGATGTATTGATAGTCACTATAAAACTAAAAATAGGTCCTTTATTTGCTACAGTATCTAAAATGCTAGTGCTATCCCAAGCTAACTTAAAGAGGCATGGTGTTCAGAGTGAGAAGGTGGATGGAGGTGAAAAATTCACAGTAATTTTCCCTGGGTGCTATATCTTATAAATACTTTTGATGACTTGAAATAAATCTACAAGAGGAAAAGAAGGATGGTAGTAAGACTGAATAGCATGTTATAGGAGTTTCACTTGAAGGAACTAAGTATATTTAGCCTTGAGAAGAGAAAGACTTAGGTTATAATCACTATCTTCACATATTTGAAGGACTGTGAGATAAAAGATATATATTTGTTACTTGAACTCACAGGATAATAGTTGCAAAGAAACAGAAATTGTCCTGATTTCAGGAAACATTTTGCAAAAATTGAGCTATCTAAAAGTGTGATAGAACACTTTTTGTGGTAGGGGGTATCTCCATCTCTGAAAATTTTCTCTGGAAAGGCTGGATGATGAGTTGTCAGAAATAAAATAGAAGGATTTTCTATTTAAATGGCAGTCAGAAAAGAGGGTTCTGCAGTCATTCCTGATGCAGAGTATGTCGGATTCTGATATTCTCTTTCCCATTATATACTGCCATCATTTTATACCCCTCTGACTGATAAAATTATTATCACAAATGTCATTTACTTTTTTTCTAGAATACTTTGCCTAGAATATTGCTAATTAATGTTTTACTGGGATACTTTCCATAACACATACACACATCATTTGGACTCTTTATTTTCTCAAAATTGCAAAAGGAACTTTCTAAGAATTATACAGATGCATTGAGGGACTGAAGCTAATGTGGTAGACAAGAGGCAACAAATCAACTGAATGCTCCCAAGATTTCCTTCCAAAGAACTTTAAAATAAGCCTCAACTTGAATGCTTGAGCCATCAGAAATTTGGGTTAAACAATTTTCCAGGCCAAGACAACTTGGGGTATCAGGAGGCAGGATCTGTAATATCAGAGTGGTGGTCAGTTAGAGAGCGGCCCAAGCCATGGAAACACTAATAGCAGGCATCAGAAACATCTGGAAAAGCTGAAAGGTTTCATAACAGGTCAGAAAGAGATTGCAGCTCCTTGTTTCATTGTTCACATGCAGTCACATTTCTGGGACACAGTTCCAGGTTGAAAGAAAAGTACTAGCACTTGTGGTCACAGAAGTGGAGGGACCTGATCACAGTTCCTGACTCAACAGGAACATTTGTACTTGTGTTTGTAAGGATAAAGGAATTTTCCTGGGTAAAAAAGAGAGCACAAGAGAGCAATGCAGTGACTACATGTCTCCTTGGATCATACCACCTTGGAAGTACCAAAATATAACACACCTTGAGAGCTATATCTGAAAATAGCTGCACAAAATTCTAAAGTTTAGTACAGTTCCCTTTCCTCTCAGAAACAGAGCTGAACTGTAACACAAAGTTAAAAGTCAAGAAACAGAATGGAAAAAGGAGAGAATAATAATGACAAAGAACTTTGCCATAAAAAAAAAAGCTATTGGTTGGTTGGTTGTTGTCCTTTGTCTTCAAAGAAGAACAAAATGACATCACCATGATAATGTGAAATTTCATTGTGTGTTACTGTGACTGATCAATATGAGCTTACAATGCTCTACCACACATGGGGCACAGATAGCCCATTTGAATTTTTGGGGTGGATATCCCAAATTTGCACATCCTGTGTTTACTTTGTGCTGTCTCAATTCTGCTTTGCTCAAAGAACACAGCACCCTTTCTGATGTGAGCACGCCATACTGAGCAGTCCTGTGCCAGTGTCTCCCATGTTGTGCAGCCAAATCCAGCATTCTTGAGAGAGACCTTGAGAGTATCCTTGCATCATGTCTTCTGACCACCATGTGATCACCTGCCCCATGAGACTTCTCCAAAAAATAGTTTTTGGCAAGTGTACATTTTGCATTCAAACAATGTGGCCAGTCCATCAGAGTTGCACTCTCTGAAGCACAGTTTGAATACTTGGCAGTTCAGCTTGAGCAAGGACTTTAGTGTCTGGTACCTTAATCTGCCAGGTGATCCTTATAATCTTCTTAAGACAGTTCAAATAGAAGCAATTCAGTTTTTTGGCATGGAGCTGATAGACAGTCAATGTTTCACAAGAGTATAACAATGAGACCAGCACAATGGCTCTGTAGACCTTCAGTTTAGTAGTTACTCTAATACCTCTTCTCTCCCAAACTTTCCTTTAGAGTCTCTCAAACAATGAGCTAGCTGTGGCAATGCATTCATCAACCTCACTGTCAATGTGTACATCCCTGGAAAGCACACTACCAAGGTAAGTGAACTTATCCACAGCATTCAAAACTTCTCTATTTGTTGCAACCAATGGTTCCATGTATGGATGGTGTGGTGGTGGCTGATGAAGCACCTATGTTTTCTTAGTGTTAATTGTTAGGCCAAAATTAGCTTAAAAACTATTAAGGTGACAGGGAAGAGCAAAATACAAATTCAAAAGAAGTCAATAATATTGAAACAAAAAATAAAGCCTCAGAAAATGGACATATGCACAACAAAAGTTTTTGGAATTTTAAATTCAAATAAGAGTCATAGAGAAAAAAAATGGAAAAAGAAGTGAGTGATGCAAGAAAACTATGGAAAGAGATAATTCAATAGCTTCATTAAAGATACAAAAGAAGCACAAAAATACCAAAGAAAAGAACACCTTACGAACAAGAGTTGTCCAAATTCAGAAAGAGATACAAAAGGTCATTAAAGAAAATAATTCTTTAAGAAATAAAACTTGGCAAATGGGAGCTAATAACTCCATAAGACATTAAGAAACAATTAAAGTCAAAAAATAAAAGAGAAAAGTCAGATAGCTCACTGAAAAACAAATAATTGACATGGAAATTAGATGGAGGGAGTTAATTTTTAAAATTATTGGACTACCAGAAAGTCATGCCAAAAAAAAAAAAAAATCCTTGCCATCGTATTAGAAGAAATCATCAAGGAAATTGCCCAGATATCTTAGAACCAGGGTATAAAATATAAATTGAAAGAATCCATGTATCACCTCTTGAAAGAGATCTCAAAATGAAAACTACCAAGAATATTATAGCCAAATTCCAGAGCTCCTCAAACAAGGGAAATACTACTAATAATGATAATAATTCATGCAGCTGGAAGAAACATTTCAAGTACTTTGTAGCCCCAGACAGGATTATAAATGACTTAGCAATTTCAACATGAAAAGAATCAAAGAGGTTCAAATATTATATTCTGCAGGGCAAGAGACCTGAGATTATAAGCATCACCTACCTAGCAAAAGTGACAATAATGTGTCAGGGCAAAATGAATATGTAATGAAATAGAAGATTTTTAAGAATTCATAATGAAAAGACCATGGCTACATAGGAAAATTTGACTTTCAAATACATGACTCAAGAAAAGTATAAAAAGATAAATATGAAAGAGAAATCATAAGAGACTCAACATGGGTAAAATGTTTATGCTTCTTTACTGCAAAATTATACTTGTGATTCTGAGAATTTTATGATTCGTAGGGCAATTAGAAGAAATTTACACAGATTGAGGTCATGGTTGTGAGTTAACTCTGAGAGGATGGTCAAAAATAATTAAGGGGTAAGAAAAAGAGATGTAGTGGGGAGAAGGGGGAAAGAACAAGAAGAAGAGGAAAACAATTATCTCATAAAAAAGAGGCATGCAATGAAGAACTATTGCAATGAACATATAAATGGGTTGGAGTATTGATGGGCAGTACCTGAAATTTGCTGTCACTGGAATTGCCACAAAAAGGGAATATTATACACACTCAGTTGGGAATAGAAATCTATCTTGCTTAATAGGAAAGAAAGAGGAGGAAACGATAAGAGAAGGGATGGGTTGATCAAAGAGAGAACAGATTAAGAGAAGTAGTGGTGAGAATAAAAACAGTCTTTTGAGGATAGAGTAAAAAGAGAGAATGATAAATAAGGGAAAATGGGATGGAGGAGGAAAATATAATAAATTTCATAGAGTTAAACCTACCCATAAAATGAAAGTGATTAGCAGAATGGATAAGAAACTAGAATATATCAATATGTTCTTTAAGAGAAACACATTTGAAATGGAATGATATGCAAAGATTTCAAAAAAGGGGATTAGAGCAGAATCTACTACGCTTCAGATGAGGTAAAACAGGTTGGGGTAACAACGACCACGTCAGTCAAAGTCAAAGCAAAAATAAATCTAATTAAAAGTGATAAGCCGTGAAAGTGCATTTTGTTAAAGGATACCATAGATGATGAAGAAATAATAATAAACATAGACATCAAATGACATGCCATCTAAATTTTTAAAGAATAGTTAAATGAGGTTCAGGAAAAAATAGTAAAACTTTACAAGTGGAATACCCCAACTTTCTCCTCCCTAAGCTAGATAATTGTAACCATATAACAAATAATAATTTGAACAAATGGTTGAAATTGTTCAAAAGTTAGATATGTTAGATTTTTGGAAAACCTGAAAGGGAACAGAAAAAAAATATGCGTTTTCCTTAGCTGTACAAGGTGCCTTCACAAGAACTGACATGTATTAAGGCACTAAAAACCTAAAAACTATAAAAACCAAAAGCTTCAAAGCAGAAATATTAAATGTATTTTCAGACCAAAATACAATGAAGATAGATTCCATAAAGGGCAATTGAAACCTAGATTAAAAATTAATTAGACACTAAATTATCATATACTAAAGAATGTACGGGTCAAAGAACAAACCTTGGAAACAATCTCGTTAAAAAGAATTATAAAAATGAGACATCATACTAAAATTTATGGGATGCAGCTAAATCAGTACTTAGGGGGGAATTTTTATCTCTAAACACATGTCAACAAAATAGAGAAAGATAAGATCAATGAATTGAGCATGCAATAGAAACAAAACTGGAAATAGAATAAATGAAAAATTACTAATTAAACATCATATTACAAATCCTAAAAATCAAATGGGTGAAATCAACAGTGATTTAGATCATTTTTGTCATATAATTCTAGCTAGCTTTGATGTCTTCATGGAAAAAGTACCAATTCATATCCTTTGAACATTTATTACCTACGGACCACCTTTTAGTATATACATTTGACTCCATTTTTTATATATTTGAAAAATGGGTCTTTTATCAAGGGAAAAAAAACATATTGCAACCCCCCCTGCCTTCCCTCAGTTTTCTGCTTTTTTTCTTGTCTGCCTTGGTTTTGTGTGTGCAAATTTTTATTTTAACTTAGTCAAAATTGTCCATTTCTCATTCTATAATATTCTCTACTTCTTGTTTCTTCCTAAGTTCTTCCTTTATCCATAGATCAAGAAGAGAGACTATTTCATGCTCACCTACTTTGCTTAGGGTATCACCCTTTATGTTTAAATCATGTACCCCTTTTGACCTTACCTTGGTATGGTGGGAGATATTGGTCTACAGTTTTTTTCTACCAAACTGCTTTCAAGTTTTCTAGGCAGTTTTGGTCAAAAGCATGGATCTTTGGGTTTATCAAACACATTTTCATGTATTATTCTGTATTGTATATCTAATAGATTCTACTGATTCACCAATGTATCATAATGTTGTCTTTTCGAAACATATTGAGTTTGTGGTGGAAGTGAGATATGTATATACAAATATCATCTAGGTAAGTAGAGCTGCATATTTGTAGTTTAACAGGGAGGATCAAACATGTATAGTATTTATTAGTCATTATCATAGGTATAGTAGGTGAAGTGGTGGGAATAACTGAAACTCTCAAGAGAAGAACACAAACTCTAAAGAGAAGAACACAAAGAATGAACTGAAGAATATCCTTACTGAAGGTATAGGAAAATGACCAGGAATCAGTCAAGGAGACAAAGTGAATGGGGAAGTAATTGAAAAACCAGGAGAATATGGTAACTTTCAAGACAAGGGAAGAGGATTCAAAGCATGAATAAAAGTAACAGTGTCAAGAGATCTTAAAAGGAGTCTAGGAGAGTAAAGAATTAAGGAGGACATTGGATTTGGTGATTATGATATCCATGTGACATTTGAAAGAGCAAGCACTTCCAGTGGGTTAAGAGATGCATTCATGATTGAATCTATCTAGTTATGAGTTAGAGGAGACATATCAGATAGTAAATCAATGGGATCAAAAGTCAAAGTGAAGGGTTTTGTTTTGTTTTTTTGGTTGTTTTTTTAGTTTTTTAGGGAATCAATGTTAAGTGACTTGCAAGTGTCACAGAGCTAGTAAATGCTTAAGATCAGATTTGAATTCAACTTTAGTGAGTTCTCATAAATATTTCAGTATAGTTTGTCATGAAATATACAGAAAAAGTACTGAGAGATAATGCTGCTGCCATTTATTTTTGACTGGCATTTTGCAGGTCAAAATTGGCTTTCTTTTTGTTGTCTTGTAAGTTTCAAACTTCTAATACTCATCCATAACTTCCTATTCCATATTATAATACTAACACTACTTATACCATCAATAATTCATTTCCTTCCTCAATAATTTTTTTACTGGATATTGACATCTGTCTCTCTGTTACAAATCATTTACATTTTAAACTCTTCCAAAGCACAATGTTCCAAAGCTGAAACTGTATTTCTACACAAAATATCTTAATATTGTAATAAGAAAAAAACATTGTTGTAGAGGACTTGCAATTTTACCTTTTATTGCTGACCAATTCAAAACCAACTTTATTTTATCTAATTAATTATGGAGAAAGATACTTTCATTAATAACTGCATACTTAGTGATTTAGGATATATGAAATTTAAGATTTTTCTATAAACTGCTATTTATTTAATTTCAAAAGTAGTTTTAAAATGAAGTTATTTGTAGAAATAAAATTTACTAAAAAAATTTCCTTTTCCATGAAGATATGTAATGATATAACTTGGGAATAGGTAATCTATTAGCTCTGAGTAATTCATTTTTAACTTGGCTAATAAATTAATCATCTCTTTTTTCTTATTGTTTTTGTTTCCCCTCAAAAGCTTTAATATCAACTAATATCACCCAACAGCACAGTTAAAACATGTCATTTAAGCTTTTCATATTGTGAATAAGTAATATAACATTTATTCATTTTTAAAAGATATATTTTTATTGTATATTAGGTGGGTATAAATATAGTCAAACATAGCTGAAAATGTATTTCAATAAATTAGAATGTCACTGAAGAAATTAAAATCTCTATATAAACCAAAAAGTAACTTAATGATGTCACTTTATTTTAAAAGTTGCAATTTATTTATTTTCATTAAATCAGCAGAAATTTGCCTTCTCTCCATCTCTCATCTCCCTTAGTTGAATAGGAAAAAGCAAAACCCTCTACTATTTAGATTATCACATGTGTGCTATACACTCAAAGTAAATTTCTGAATTGGCCATGCCCAAAGAGAAAAAAACAAACAAACAACTAAATCTGAACTCTGAGTCTTTCACTATTTTTATTATCAAGTGTATAGCATGGTTCATCACTAATCCTCTGGAAAGTTGTTTGGTGAATAAATTGATTTGAGTTCCCAAGATTTTCAAAATTGTTTCTCTTTACCATGTCATTTGTCTTCACAATATAGTTCTCATTTTATATATTGTTTTGCTAGTTCTCATTTCATTCTACATAAGTTCATACATTGACTCTGGAACCTGCTCCCGTCTCAATATATAGCCTAGGTCCTTCAACCACCGTTTATCCTAGAAAATCAGCTCTCACTACAAGTTCTCTCCACACATTTTCCTGAATCTCTGACTCCTAAACTAGGTAGATGACAACAGTGCTGCCAGTTATAAGGTTTGGTGTGCATATATTGAACCTCCTTCATGATGGATCCTGGACTTCCTCTTGTCCTGGACATAATCTCTTCCTGCTCTGGAATAACCTGAAAACAACCTCATTGCTTTATATCCCCATTATCATCTGACCTCTCTGTGCACTTGGGTAATCTGAGCTGGAAATATAATTCTGGTTAGTTTTTTTAAATCAAATTTCCCCATTAGAACACAGCCAAGTACAGTTTTAAAATTTGTTATAAGGATTTTGGGGGGTGGTTTAGGGAAAAAGGGTAAAACTCACAATCCTTCTTTCTACTATGTATCTTGACCTAGAATCCACTTTCTAAATAGAAGATCTAATGGATAAAGGTGATGTTTAACTCTCGAGTTAAAAGTAATAGCCTTAAAAATAGTATTTTGGTATGGAGCCATGATTGCCGAGGAAAAGCAAGGACTTCCCTGAGTTCTTCCCCAAAGCCCTCCAAATACCTGTAAAACTGACTAAACAAATTCTAGATCTACTGAATCCACAAAATGATAGAGTGCAACAAATCCCCAGACTAAGACAACCTGGAAGGTCAAGAAAAAAGGTCTATCATACCAGGCAGAGAGTGGAACACAGTCTGGCATGAGTCTCACTGGGACAGATGGATCAGAGCAGGCCTCAGAGGACTGAATCATTGGCAGCTGTGGCAGTTTGCAAATTTCTCAACCAACAAATGCCAAAAATGTCAGTGGGAAAAATCTGTTGGACCTGCAAGAGGAGCATGCAGTCTGGCCAGGTCAGGCCTCAGCTCCAGGGCAGTAGTAGTGGTAGTAGCAGTGCTTAGCAGCATCAGCAGTGTCAGAGGCTGTTTCCAGAGCTCTTGGCAGACAGAAGCTGGGGGATTAAGAAAGTGATATGAAATCCCTGACACCTGGGATAGTACACTCATCCCACCCCCATACTCCCTGGAAGCAGAGTACTACCTTGACAATGAGTTAGAAAGTTAAAGATTTGGCTGGGAAGATGAGCAAACATTGTTAAAAATGCAGACTATAGAATTTTACTTTGATGACAAAGAAGATCAAAACATGCAACTGGAAGAAGACAACAAAGTCAAAGCTCCTGCTTCCAAAACATCTAAGAAAAAAATAACTGGTTGCAGGCCATGGAAAATCTCAAAAAGAATGTTTAAAATCAAGTAAGAGAAGTAGAAGAAAAACTGAGAAGAGAAATGAGAATGATACATGAAAGCCAAGGTCTACAGCTTGTTAAAGGAGACACACAAAAATACTGAAGAAGATAATACTTTAAAAATAGACTAACCCAAAATAAGTACAGAATGTCAATGAGGAGAAGAATGCCTTAAAAGGTAAGGTTTTCCAAATGGAAAAGGAGGTCCAAAAGATCAATGAAGAAAATGAGTTTTCCAAAATTAGATTGGACTAAATGGAAGCTAATTACTTTATGAGAAATCAAGAAATTATAAAAGAGAACCAAAAGAATGAAACAAAATGGAAATCATTGTGAAATATCTCAATAGAAAAATCACTGAACTGTAAGATAGATCTAGGAAAGATAATTTAAAAATCATTAGACTCCCTGAAAGCCATGATTAAAAAAAGAACCCAGACATCATCTTCCAAGAAATTATCAAGGAAAACTGCCTTAATATTCTAGAACCAGAAAGTAAAATACAAATGGAAAGAATCCACCAATCACCTCTGGAAAGAGATCCTAAAAGGAAAAATCCTACCAATGTTGTAGCCAAATTCCAGAGTTCCCAGGACGAGGAAAAATTATTGCAAGTAGTCAGAAAGAAATAATTCGAATATTGTGGAAATACAGTCAACAATAACACAAGATCTAGCAGTTTTTGCATTAAAAGATTGAAGGACTTGGAATATGATATTCTGGAGGTCAGAGGAACTAGGATTAAAACCAAGAATCACCTACCCACCAAAACTGAGTATAATCTTTCAGGCTGAAAAATGGACATTCAATAAAATACAGTACTTACAAACATTCTTGGTGAAAAGGTTAGAGTTGAAAAGAAAATTTGGTTTTCAAATATAAAAATCAAAAGAAGCACGAAAAGATAAACAGGAAAGAGAAATTGTAAGAGACTTATTAAAGTTGAACTGTTTACATACTTACATGGAAAGATGATATTTGCAGAAGTTCTGTTCTCGACCATAACAGGTTTGCTTTCTGCTGGAAACTACCAGCCAAGGAAAACATGCCTCACCAATACCCAGCATTGACACCAGAGCAAAAGAAAAAACTATCTGATATAGCTCACCGAATTGTTGCTCTGGGCAAGGGAATTTTGGCAGCTGATGAGTCCAGTGGTAGCATTGTAAAGTGGCTGCAGTCCATTAGAACTGAGAACTCAGAGGAAAATCAGCTCCTCTATAGGCAGTTGCTTCTGACAGTAGATGATCGAGTGAACCCCTGTATTGGAGGTGTTATCCTTTTCCACGAGACACTCTACCACAAAGCTGATGATGGTCATCCCTTCTCCAAAGTCATAAAGGATAAGGGTGGCATTGTGGGCATCAAGGTGGACAAAAGTGTAGTGGCTCTGGCAGGGACTAATTGTGAGACCACCACCCAAGGTCTGCATGGGCTGAGTGAGCGCTGTGCCCACTATAAGAAGGATGGAGCTGACTTTGCCAAGTGGTGTTGTGTACTGGAGATTGGGGATAATACACCTTCCTCACTTGCCATCACTGAGAATGCTAATGTGCCGGCCAGATATGCTAGCATTTGCCAGAAGAATGGCATTTCCCCATTGTGGAGCCAGAGATCCTCCCTGATGGAGAACATGATTTGAAGCATTCTCAGTATGTCACTGAGAAGGTCCTGGCTGCTGTCTACAAAGCTCTGAGTGACCACCACTCCTATCTGGAAGAGACCTTGCTGAAGCCTAACATGGTCACCCCTGGCCATGTCTGTACCCAGAAATATTCACATGAGGAGAATGCAATGACAACTGTAACTGCCTTTCACCAGACTGTGCCTCCTGCAGTCACTGGTATCACCTTCCTCTCTGGGGGTCCAAGTGAAGAGGATGACTCCATCAATCTCAATGCCATCAATACTTGCCCCTTGCACAAGCCATGGGCCCTGACCTTCTCTTATGGCCGAGCCCTGCAGGCATTTGCCCTCAAGACCTGGCGTGGAAAGCAGGAAAACATCAAGGCTGCCCAAGAGGAATATATTAAGTGGGCCACTGCCAACAGTCAAGCTGCTCAAGGCAAGTATACTCCAAGTGGAAAGTCAGGAGCTGCAGTCAGGGAGTCTCTCTTTATCTCTAACCATGTCTACTAACTTAAGTCAAGGCCTTCCAGCTGGGTATGCCCTAACACTCCAGGCCATCCCTCACAGTCCAGGAAGAGACTGAGATCCCACAGCTTGTGCTGACCTCTCCCACCACTCCTAATTTGTGTGTTATTGTTGCTCTCTGGTGAATTTAGTGACCCTTCCTCAGACCACTTTTTCCAATAAACAACTATTTAACAAGGGAAAAATAAGATGGTATTTGTAACTCAAGGCCTTTCTCAGTATTAGGGTAGTTGGCGGAAATAAGAGAGAGAAGGAGAAAGAGAGAGAGAGAGAGAGAGAGAGAGAGAGAGAGAGAGAAAGAGAGAGCGCACAGGGTAAGTTGATTATGAAGGGATGATATCTAAAAGATAAAATTAGGGTATGAGATAGGAATATATTGTAATAAGGACAAATGGAGAGATTGAATGGGGTAAATTTTCTCACATAAAAGAGGCAGAAAAAGTTTTCATAATCAAAGGGATGGTGGGAGATGTGAGAAGGACTGAGTGAACCTTACTCTCATCAGTTTTGACTTAAGGAGGGAATAATATACACACACAACTGAGTATCTTACCCTACAAGCTAGTCGGGGGGAGAGGATAATAGGGGGTATAAGAGAAAGTAGGACAGATGGGGGGAGAGGTAGTCAGAAGCAAGCAATTTTGAAAAGGGACAGGGTCAAAGGAGAAAATAGAATAATGGGGTGCAAGTCAGGATGGAGGGAAATATAGTTACTCTTTCACAGTGACTATTAAAGAAGTGTTTTGCATAACTATATATGTATAACCTATATTAAAATGCTTGCCTTCTCAATGAGAGTGGATAGGGAGTGAACACAGAAAAAAATTTGGAACTCAAAATTTTAAAAACAAATGTTAAAATTTGTTTTTACATGCAACTGAGAAAGAAGATATACAAGTACTGACATAAAAAAATCTATGTTTCCCTTCAAGGAAGTGAAGAGGAAAGGTTTAAGGGGGGGGGGTTGATAAAAGGTAGAGTAGCTTGGGGGAAGTGATAATCAGAATGCATGCCATCTTGGGGTGGAGGGAGAGGAAAGATGAGGAGAAAATTTGAAACTCAAAATCTTGTGGAAACGAATGTGGAAAACTAAAAATAAAAAAATAAAATTTAAAAACAAGAATATTAGAATTTGTATAGTAAAATATAGATAAGTCTAGGGATAGTACGAGATTCTTAATTACAGTTTTCTATATCATTAAAACTACAGAAGTAGAGATAATTCTGGAGGTAAGGGCTACTGGAATTTAAATACTATTTTTAAAATAAAAGTGCCTCTTTAGTCACAAAACAAAAGTATTAATTATTTTATATTCATATATATAGTGAGGTTTATTTTCTTTCCTTTTTATTATTTTAGAGGCAAAAATCAGAACATAAATACAGAATAGAAAAAAGAAACAAAAACATATAATAGACTTAGATATTGGCACTTAAATTCAAGGTAAGAAAAGGGAGAAACACATCATGAGCATAGCAGAACATAACAGAGGATTCAAAGTAAGTAATAATAAATGTTCATTTCAAGAAATACTGTATGAGAAGTACTCCAAATTGTGGGCAGAGATGTTCATCTTTTCTTTTCTTCCTTGTAAGTTTTCTTTTGTTCTCTACTTTGCACTTTTTTACTTAGTTCCTTTTTCCCCTTCCACCCCCAAAGACTAAAATTAAGTACAGATGTTTCTCTCTCTCTCTCTCTCTCTCTCTCTCTCTCTCTCTCTCTCTCTCTCTTTCTCTCTGTATATATATATATGTGTGTGTGTGTGTGTGTGTGTGTGTGTGTGTGTGTGTGTATAATATACATGTATATATATGCATGTTGTTGTTGCTGTGCTCATCCTTCATTGCTGAAGAAGACCATGCCATCAGAGAAATGATGACATGACTTGTACTTGACTTTTTTTGGAGGGAGGGAGGGCTGTGTAAGGTCACCAGCTTCACCTCTCCCCCAGAGCCATCTGAACCCAGAGATCAGATATTCATCAGGATGAATGCAGATGACCAAGGATATATTGGAAAATTTTACCCCCTTTAGGGCAAGATCTATGCAGGTACTCAGTTAGGGTGAGGCAAGGCCATTCATTGAATAGACCTGTTTAAGAAGTAGCCAGAGCATGGCCCCTTAAATGATGCAAAGAAAAAGAAAGACATCAGTCTGAGAGGGAAAAAGCATGTTACTGCTGATAATCACTCTTAAAGCAAGAAAGTCCAGAAGACCCCTTATGCTTCTTCTCTCCAAAACAAGGTAAATTTGGATGGCCAAAAGATTCCCAGGTGACCTGGGTTTTACTGGCTAGATTCCTCCTCTCCCCTCCCCTCCCCTCCCCTCCTCTCCCCTCCCCTCCCCTCCCCTTCCCTTTCCTTCCCATTCATTTCCCAAAATCTTAAATCCACTGCACTTTGAAGCTTGGACAGCACTGTGCACCTGTCTAAGGGCTCTTCTACACACTCCTGGCTTAAAACTGATTATCAGTAGCAACTGTTGCTGTTTCCCTCCCAGTCTGATGTCTTTCTTTTTCTTTGCCTCATTAAAGGGGCAATGATTTGGCAACTTCTTAAGCAGACCTATTCAATGAATGTTCTTTACCTCACCCTAAGTGAGTACCTGCAAAGACCTTGCCCAAAGGAGCCAAAGTCTCCTAGTGCATCCTGGATCATCTCCAGTCATCCTGATGAATGTCTGATCACTGGATCCACATGGCTCCAGGAGGACAAGTGAGGCTGGTAAACTTGCCAACCCTCCCTGACTCAAAACAAAGTGCAAGTCATGTCATTATTTCTCTGACGGCATGGTCTCCTTCAGCAACGAAGGATGAACACAACCATGTGAGTAGATGCAGTTGCCTGAATGGGAACCCAGTTAACTGGGTAACTTAGCTCCTCCTTTTCTGTCTGCCTCTCCCTCTCCTTCCTTTCCTTTCCTTTCCTTTCCTTTCCTTTCCTTTCCTTTCCTTTCCTTTCCTTTCCTTTCCTTTCCTTTCCTTTCCTTTCCTTTCCTTTCCTTCCTTTCCCTCCCCTCTCTTCCCCTCCCCTTTCCCTCCCCTCCACTCCCCTCCCTTCCCCTCCTCTCCTCTCCTCTCCTCTCCTCTCCTCTCCACTCCTTTCCTTTCCCTTCTTTCCATATAGGCATATACTGAATATATGATCCCAAACAAATTCTACTTATGATCTTTGTTGTTGTTTGTGCATCTCTTGTTTCCTCTCCCTCCTGCTTCCTGTACTTTATTTCTATCCCCTACCTTGCCCTTCTATTACTTGACTACTCCCATCCAAGGATCCCTTTCCTATCCTCCCATTCCCATAAATCTAAATGTCCTTCTGTAGTCTCTTATAACCTGTTCCCTTACCCCCTGTCTAGAGATTACTCCCTTATCCTCCAGTTCTCATTGAGCAAAACACCATTTTATATCCTTCTTTTACGTATTCCCTCCCTTCCCCCTCTAAAGATAATTTCATTTTCCTCTCCCCCTCCTTATCCCCTTACCATTTTATTTCTTCTGAATTCAGAACTTTTATACTCTCCTAAATGTTTATTTATTTTTCCCTTTTAAACCCATTCCCAATGAAAGGAGGTTACCAGAACACCCAACCCTTCTCCCAAATCTAATTCTTCCATATAGATTCTTCCTCTTACTTTTTTTTAGTATTCCTAAATGGTTTTACTTTTTAAATTCATGTCAAACTCAGGTTTACCCCAATCTTTCTTAGGAGCTAGCCAATTATTAACAAGAATCTGAGATATATATTTTATATTTTACATATATAAAAAAGTAAACAATATGTCCTTATTGTATCTCTTATATTCAGCCTTTTTTATGTACCTTATATTTTCTTTGGCTCTTCTGTGCCAAATCTTGTATTAAGTTCAGGTTTATGTTTGTTTGTTTTCAACAACATTTTGCAATCCTGACAGTTGATCAAATGTCCTTTTTTGTTCATTTAGGATCATACTTGACTTTGCTTGGTATGATATTTTTGGGCGGAGCCCCAGTTCTTTTGCTTTTCCATATGGAGTGTTACAAAATCTGAAGTCCTTTAATGTCTCTGCTGCTAGGCCTTGTGTGATTTTGATTGTGGCCCCATCCTTTTTAAGTTGTTTTATTCTTGTTAATTTTAATAGTTTTAGCCTTGATTTGGGGATTTCAGAATTTGGCTCTAATATTAATATGAGTTTTTCTCATAGTATCTCTTTTAAGTGGTGATCAATGGATTTGTTTCAATTTCTATCTCCCTGCCCCTAGTTCTAATGCTAGGACAATTTTCTTTATTTCTTGTATTATGACATCAAGATTCTTTTATCATTCATAACTTTCAGATAATCCTGTTATTTTCATGTTTCTTTTCCCGATCTATTCTCCAGATCTGTTGTTTTTCTTATCAGATGTTTCACTTTCTCTTCTATTTTTTATTCTTCATATTTTGTTTAATTATTTCTTGATATCTTATAATTTCATTGGCTTTATCTTTCCCATTTCTAATTTTCAAGGTGCCATTTTCTTCCCTAAGATTCTGAATCTCTTCTCTAATTGGATCACTTTCCTTTCATAGTTTTCTTGTTTTTATTAGATTATTCTTTTTCGTTTGTTTTTCCTCCATCTCTTGTCATTTGATTTTTAAAGACTTTTTTTTTTAGATCTTCTAAGAATTGTTTTTGGGCAGGTGACCATTTGGCATTATTCTTTGGGATTTTTTTTTTTACTTCAGTATCCTCCTCTGAAAATGAGTTCTGGTCATCTTTATTCCTAGGTTTCTTTCTCCTTTGTCAGTGTATTTTTTGTGGTAAATGATTAATTTTTGTAATCACCTGTAGCCCTCCGGTATAGCATGAGGTGCCTCTGGTCCCAGATCTTCAGTTCTCCCCTCCAACTTGGAACCAAAGGCAAACCTCCAAACTTCTGTAAGTGCCCACAGCCAGAGGTTTTCTACCCCCATTGTTTCTGCACTCAATGGACTTATGCTCTTTCCTTCTCACCCCATGTGCTCTTCAGTGCGCAATGGAGTCTGGCATTCCTTGTCAGCTGAGGTTCCCTTGATGTTCCTGGGCTCAGACGCCCAACTCCTCTCACTATCCCAGGGATAAAAGTTCCTGTGAATGGAGCCAAGGAAGAGTCTCTAATCAACCAACCCTAGGGCTTGCTGCTTGTTGTTAAAGTAGGCCCTATCCTGGAGACATTTACTCTTCATAGGGACCAAACCTTTTACTGGGATTTTTCTTGTGATCTTGTCTTATTGTCCTGGGAAGACCTTGGTAATGACCCTATTCTTATTTATTTTGATCAGCGCTTTGTTCTCCCTAAGGTGCTATTTTGCCCCTTTTTCCGGGAAAATCTTGAGAACCTGGAATTTTCTAACCTATTCTGCCACCTTCCTAGAATCCTTTCTATGTATGTTTTTAAAATAAGACACTCAGGGGTATCTAGAAGGTGCAGCGAATACAGCACTGACCCTGGAGTCGAGGACCTGAGTTCAAACCCAGCCTCAGACACTTGATACATACTTTCTGTGTGACCTTGGACAAGTTAGTTAACAATTACCCTGTCTCTTCTCCCCAAAAGTAAAACAAAAAAAAAATAGAAATACTTAGGATCCTTAGATTTCTTTCAAAGGGGTTAGTCAGTTAAATTTTTCAGGTAATGGAAAGTGACAGCTTTTTTTTTTTTTGGTTTCTGTATTTCATGAAGCAATAATATTTAAAAATATTAAATATTCCACTTTCAAGTACCAAGCATCTCTTGTTTAGGAACAGTTCTCAAGTTTTAGTGATTCAATTTATAGCAATAATCAATTACAGTGTCCTCTGACAACTACATGGGAATATGGGAATGATTCAATGAGATGGGGGTATTTTAAATCCAGAAAAAATATATCAGATCAATTTAATTTTAATGATTCTTTATTAGTTCTTACAACATAAAGGACACCGAGTACAATCGGTTCAACAATGTATGATATCAACATAGTGCCTGGCAAGTAGTAAGTGCTTAATAGATTCTTGTTGACATGACTTCTGGAGGTAGGGAAATAGCATTAGTCAAATCAAGTGCTATGCCCTTTTGTGCCATTGATAGAGTACCTCCTTCTGTGGAGAATTTTCTTACTTAAAATATGTATTTATTGAAATGATCAAGTGTTTTCATCAGAGCAGAAAATAACTGAACTACTGCCTTACTGCTCCTGGATATTATGCCCCTCAATTAAACTTTTAAAATTGCTTGGCTTTTAAAAAAATCTCATAGCATTCTATTAACTCATTGATCTTGTGGTATTCTAAAATTTCCAGGTCACTTTCATATGCCCTGATGTCTAGCCTTACCTTCCAAATTGAATGGATGTGACATTGACTTTTGAATCAAAGCACATCCTTTACATTAATCCCTATTAACATTTCTTTTATATAATTGGCAGGGTGAGATAGTCTCTCAACATCATTATGAATGCTGCATGTGTAATTGACTGTGGTGGCTTTTCTGAATAACTGTGTCATTTTCAAATTTGATCAGTTTGATATTTGAGCCTTTAAGTCATTGATAGAAGTGTTAAACAGCCCCGAAACAAGCACACATATGTAGAAGGATGCCACTAGAGACATTTCCAAATTTGCATCAAATTGTTAATGACTATTCTTTGTATCCACCTATTAATATAATTTCTTTTAAATTTAATTTTTTTTTATATTTTTATTATTTATCTATTATAAATGTTGGAAAAAATGAAGAAAATGCAAGATTTCTCATTGAAAAAATAACTTACCTGGAAAACATATTGAGGAGACATGAGTAATTTTTTTTTTTTTTATCTATGGCTTCTTGATTTCGTTTTATTTTTTCCCAATTTATTTATTCATTTTTAGTGCTCAACATTCATTTGCACAAGATTTTTAGTTTCAAATTTTCTCCCAATCTCTCCCCTTCCCTCACCCCAAAAACCTTGCATTCTGATTACCCCTTCCCCCAATCTACCCTCCCTTCTATCACACCCCTCCATTCCCTTATCCCCATATCCTCTCTTTTCTTGTAAGGCAAAGTAGATTTCCATATCCCATTACCTGTATTTCTTATTTCCCACTTACAGATAAAAACAATTAACGGCATTTCTTCCTAAAACTTTGAGTTCTAACTTCTCTCCCTTCCTCCCTCCCCAACCATCTCCACTGAGAAGGCAAGCAATTCAATATAGGCTGTATATGTGCAGTTTTTCTAAAGACTTCCATAACAGTCATGTTGTGAAATATTAACTGTATTTCCCTCCATCCTATCCTGCCTCCCCATTTATTCTATTCTTTCTTTTGACCTTATCTCTCCCCAAAAGTATTTAATTTTAATTACCCCCTTCTCTCATTTTCCCTCCCTTCTATTATCCCCCCACACTCCTTTTATGCTGTTCTCCCCTACTTTATGATGTAACACAGATTTTCTTACCAAATTGAGTGTACATGTTATTTCCTCCTTAAACCAAATGTAATGAGAGTAAGTTTCACATTTTCCCTCTCACCTCCCCCTTTTCCCAAGCTCTGAAAAATCTTTTTCTTGCATTTTTTATGAGAGATAATTTGCCCGATTCCATTTCTCCCTTTCTCCTCCCAATATATGCCTCTCTCAACCCTTAATTTATTTTCTATGTATCATTCCTTCCTATCCAACTTGCTCTGTGCCTTCTGTCTATATGTGTGTGTGTGTGTGTGTGTGTGTGTGTGTAATCCCTCCAACTAACCAAATAGTGAGAAAAGTTTCAAGAGCTATAAATATTATTTTTCCATGTAGGAATGTATACAGTTCAACTTCAGTAAGTCTCTTATGATTTCTCTTTCCTGTTGACTTTTTCAGCCTTCTCTTGAGTCTTGTGTTTGAAAGTCAAATTTTCTATTTAGCTCTGGTCTTTTCATCAAGAATTTTTCAAAGTCCTCTATTTCATCGAATGACCATTTTTTCCCTTGAAGTATTATATGCAGTTTTGCTGTGTTGGTGATTCTTGGTTTTAATCCTACTTCCTTTGACTTGTGGAATATTGCATTCCAAGTCCCTTAATCCCTTAATGTAGAAGCTGCCAGATCCTGTGTTATCCTGATTGTATTTCCACAATACTCAAATTATTTCTCTTTAGCTGTATGCAATATTTTCTCCTTGATACAAGAACTCCAGAATTTGACTACGACTAGGAGATTTTCTTTTTGGATCTCTTTCAGGATGTGATCAGTGAATTATTTTAACATTAATTTTACCCTCTGTTTCCAGAATATCAGAGCAGTTTTCCTTGATAATTTCATGACAGATGATGTCTAGGCTCTTTTTTGTGGTCATAGCTTTCAAGTAGTCCCATAATTTTAAAATTGTCTCTCTCGAATCAACTTTCCAGGTCAGTTGTTTTTCCAATGAGATATTTCACATTGTCTTCTATTTTTCATTCTTTTGGTTTTGTTTTCTAATTTCTTGGTTTCTCATAAAGTCATTAGCTTCCATCTGCTCCATTCCACTTTTTAAAGAACCATTTTGTTCAGTGAGCTTTTAAATCTCCTTTTCCATTTAGCGATTTCTTCTTTTTAAAGCAGTCTTCTCCTCCTTGGCTTTTTGGGCCTCTTTTGCCAATTGAATTACCCTATTTTTAAAGGTGTTAGTTTCTTCAGCATTTTTCTGGGTCTCCTTTAGAAAGCTGTTGACTTGCTTTTCATGATTTTCTTGCATCACTGTCAGTTCTCTTCCCAATTTTTCCTCCACCTCTCTTGCATGATTTTTAAAATCCTTTTTGAGCTCTTCTGTAGCCTGAGAGCATTCCATATTTAATTTGGTGGTTTTGTTTGCAGAAGCCTTGACTTTTAGGTCTTCCTCTGATGGTATGCATTGTTTCTCCACATCTGAAAGGATGGAAGAAAATATATGTTCACCAAGAAAGTAGCCTTCTATAGCCTAATTTTTTTTCCCTTTTGGGATCATTTTCCCAGCCAGTTATTTGATTTTTGAGTTCTCTGTCAATAGAAGTAAGTTCCTACTTACCTGTAAGTTCTTAGTTCCTCCAAGGTGGCATAATCAAGGGAAAGGAGTTTATTATTCTGACCTGTGCTGTGGTCTTTGAGCAGGATTCTGTCTCCAGAGCCTCCACTAGCTCCACCACACCACGCAGTGCACCTCCTCACCAAAGGGCCACCACTCAGGGCTGATATGTAGATCAGCTGCTCAATTCCCCTAGGGGCTTTAGACTAGAGTTACAGCAATGGAAACTGCTGCCTCCTGGGCCACTTCAGTCCTGTCCTTGCTGTAGAGTGGCCAGTCCTAGACTGTGCTCCACTCCACGCCTGGTGTAATAGACCTTTCCTATCTACACTTCAGGCTGCCTTGGGCTGGACATCTCTTTCACTCTTGTGACTTCTGCTGCTCTAGCATTTGTTTAGAGTTATTTTTACACGTATTTTATGGACTTTGGGGGGAGAACTTCTAGAAGTGCATCCTTCTACTTGGCCATCTTGGCTCCATTTCCCAAGACATGAGACAATTACTGAAATGTCTTAAAACCATGATCAAAAGAAGAGTCACTAAACATCACATTTTAAGAAATTATGAAGCAAAACTGGGCAACCAGGTGGTATAGTAAAGGAAACACATCTCAGAACTGGGAACATTTGTCTTTCTGAGTTCTAATGTGGCCTTAAACACTTACTGATCCTCTAGTTCCAGAACAGTAGGGCAGTTTTCCTTGATGATTTTTTGAAAGATGCTGTCCAAGTCCTCCTACTGATTATGATTTTCAGATAGTAGCATGATTCTTTTATTTTCTCTCCTGGATCTATTTTCCAGGTCACTTGATTTTTCCATGAGGTATTTTATATTTTATTCCATTTTGTCATTCTTTTGATTTTGTTTGATTGATTCTTGATACCTCATAGACTCATTCACTTCCACTTGTCTAATTCTAATTTTAAGGTGTTATTTTTTCCCTCAATTCACTTTTGTCCTTTTGGCCTCCCAATTTAGTCAATTGTACTCTTTAAACTGTTGTCTTCTTCAGTGGAGTTTATATATGTATATGTATATGTATTTTTTTCTTCTACATTTGGCTAACGTGCTCCTTAAGGATTTGTTTTCTTAATGGATGTTTTGTGTCTCCTTTCCATTTGACCAAGTCTACTTTTTAAGCAGTTTTCCAAGCTATTGACTCCTTTTTCATAATTCTCTTGCATCTCTCTCATTTTTTTCTCAATTTTTCTTCTTACTCTCTATATGATTTTTAGGTCACTTTTTGAGCTCTTGCATAATATCTTTCTGAGCTTGCAACTACTTACAATTTCTCTTGGGGGTATTGCCCATAGGTATTTTGCCAGCATTGTTCAATTATGAGAACAATGACCCCTGCTTATATCTTGATCTTCCCTTTCACTATAATAACTTTCTATGGTCAGATTCTGTTATCATTGTTTTTTTGCTCCTCTTTTTTTGGCCTTTTCATTTTCTTTTACATTTGAACTCTTTTCCTGGGGTGAAAGCTGCATTGTCTCAAGCTACTTGTGCTAATGGCAACAGGCCCTGGCTGTTTACTCAGAGCTACACTGATGTTGATCTGAGGTGTTGTGTTGAGGGGTTGGAGTAGAGAGATGATTGGCTGTGCTGGAGGCCAGCTGGGCTGGGGTCCTGGTGGTGGTGTTTTGTGTGTACTGAGACCAGATGGTGTTTTTCTGTCTTTCTCCAGGGCAACACTGGAGCATGTGGAGGTCTGGCCACCACAGAACACCTGATTTCCAGGGGTTGTGCTCAATTTTTACTTATGGTATATCATTGCTTACAAATCTGATAGCTCCAGAAGATATTATTGGTAGCATTAGATAAAAGCAATTATTTTGAACAATTCCACCAAAATTTTTAACAATGTAGTAGCTGTGGCATTATTAACATTGACTGATGGTTTTTTCCATTCTCCAGAGTAGGAGTCTAGAAACTTACTTGATGCTGAACTGGAGTTCTAGAGGTGGTATCTGGCATGTGCTGAAGTCAGATAGAGTTTTTCTGCATTTTCCCACTCTGGTCATTGATGGGTACCTGTTTTTCTTGGGTTGTGGGGATCTTGAAGCATGTGGGGATCTGGCCTCTGGATGATGCCTGTTTGCCTGGGGCTATCAGAAGCATGTGGAGGTATAGCCTATTTTCTTGTCACTCTGTAGGATGCCTGTTTCCTCAGAAGTATGCTGAAAAATGAGGTAGTTCTTGGATAGAGAGCCTGCTGGTTCCCCTTACTATTCTGAAACATGTGCAGGGTCATAGAGCTGGTCTTTACCTGCTTCACTACACTGGAACTCAGGTTGTCCTGCTGATTTCTTGAGGTAGGTCTTCATGCTGGCTTATTGGGTTGCTTCCTGTCTTGAATCTGCTCCCTTTTTGCCTTAGCTAGATGGGCCTTTCTTGCTGATCCTCTGGATCTTTCTTACTAATCTTCCAAGTCTCCTGACATAAAAGACGGCTCTACCCTGCATTTTTACTGGTTCTGCTATTTCAGGATTTGTATAATTGTTTGGAGACGACAGTAGGAGAGCTATAGCTGTTTATTCCTTACTCCACCATCTTAGCTCCCAGAAGTTCTCCTTTATTGTTCTTATGTCCTTCTTTAACTCTTCTGTTAATTCCTCCTGAACTTGGAATAAATTGGAATTTTTCTTTTAGTCTTCACTTGTAGCTGTTTTCACACTGTTGTCTTCTAAATCTGTGACTTGGTCTTTCCTGCCACTGTAGTAGATTTTTAAGGTCAAGTTCTTTGTTGCTTTTTGCCCATTTTTCTTTCTCTTTTTTCCAGAGAACAAACAAAATACTTTCATTTTATTTTATTGTGTTCAACACAATAGTATCGGGTACTTAAATTCATCTCTGGAAGAAGATTCTTCTGGGAACTTTCTAAGAACATGAATGTATGAGCAAGTGTTCTAGAAAGCTTTACTTTCCTTGGTTACAGTACTAGAAATTGATCAAACCTATTTTAACTGGTCCCTTCAAACATATCCAATGACCATGGTAATATTTTTGTTTCTCTATTAGCATTATCCTTTCTCTTGGAAGCAACTAGATTGTGTTAGGCCTCCTCCTGACAGGAAACAGGGTCAAGTCATTTATTGTCTAACACAGTATTCTTACACTTGCCTGAATAGTATGGAGCAGATTTTTAATGCTGAGGAAAGTCTAATGGGGAAAACCCTTACCTCAAGAGAGTCTTTTACCTGAAAATTAAGAATAAATCAGAGAGAAAAATACAGTTCTGCAACATATCTAATCTATACAATTACATAAAATCTAGCCCATGAAATTTTACCTTAAGGAAAGACAAAAATAATTAGATGGTTTTTTCATAAAGGATCAGTGAAATGAAATTGTAATATGTAATACATATATGAAGGAAGGAGAGTAATGAAGGGAAACTTTTATTAAACACTAGGGACTGATGATTTTAGCCAACATAACAGAAATCCATCTGTATACAGCTGTTTGCCTGTTTGGCAAAGGGACAAACTATTTCGAATAGTAAATAGAAAATCAACTAGATTTTTTGTCATATAATCAATGTAAAAGACATGATACTGGTATTTTTCTAGCTTAGTCCTGAAATGTGAAATGTTAAAGCAAAGCTTACCTTAGAGTCAAACATTCATAAATAATGAGCTTAAATATACACATAATTAATAACATTTTATGAGTAACAAACTGAAAACAAGAGTGAGAGAGATGTTACAGTGCATATTTTAAGATTCATAAAACAATATGGAGTAAGAAGGAAATAGTATACGTTAGAAAGTATCTAATTCAAGATCAGAATACTCTATGAGAGTATGAGTTTGTTATTCTTATTACTTCTATAATTTCAAAAATGATATTATATTTTGTAACATTATTTTACCAAGAAATGCCTTTAAAATATCAAATCTCTCTTGAGGCAGTTAGAAAGGCATGCAGTTTTGTATAGACCATCACAACTCTCACACTACAGGATATTCCAAGTTATCAGCTGACTAGAAAAATTACTTCTGTAGAGTAGTCTTGTACTTTGACAGGTATTCAAAGTGAAAGATCAATTTACATTTTCTGAAAGGGAAGGATATGCAATAAATTGCTTTACAAATGGATTTTAGAACAGGGAACAAAAGTACTTATGTTGATGTTGTTTTCAAAGGTTACTTTTGTGTATCTGCTTTTTTCCACCCTTTCCAAATGGAATTTATATTTACTGATGCATTATGTTCTGGATGATGCACAGTAACAGCAATCTCAGGAAAACAGCAAGAGTGACTTGAGGTGCATTTCCCTTTCTCTTTGAAAATGAAAAATTGAGTGTATTGGATATCTATTTATAGTGAGAGAGTAGTTTTACAATAGAATGATGACTTTCTCGTAAGCTGTAGATTGATCATTGTCTAGAAAGTTGGTTACTGAATAAAGCACTTATATCACAAGGTAGATGCATCCTTTCCTCTTTTAAAGCAACTGTATTATGAACTCCATGGGTCTGCCCAAGGTATTTTTTTAAAGTACTTGTGTATAGAGGAATTTATAATTTAATCACCTGTGAGATGAATTCTTCTCCTTGACACATTAACCTGGCATTTCTTGAAGTGCTTCCGTCAATGATTTCCACAGCGTGTCTGGTTTCACTTCTGTGAGGAATATTTTTATTTTTAAATGCATACATTCTGAGGTAACACCAATTTGCTGAGACAAGCAAGTTTTGTACCTAGCAGTGGAACTTCTCAGTAAGAATTGGAAACTAATATCAAAGTGATTTAATGGCATTATAGTTGTAGAATAAGAAATAAGGCTTATTGAAGAGAGAGCTGCCTTTAGAGCTGAGAAGACAGTTTTAAGTCCTGTCTTTGACACATATTAGATATGTCACCATGGACAATTAACTTATTCTCTCCGTATTAAAGATAGTGCTGCAAACATATTAGCTATAGACAAACTACTCTTCTATGTTAAGGGAGACAGAATTCACCCCAGCACTTCCTTGTACCAATTAAATAATGGGTAGTAAAAAAAAATAAGATACATTAAACAATAAACAACATACATTGCATGCATGCACTTTTGAAATATAGGTGACTACTACTCTTAATTTGAGGGAGTTTAAAAGTGGAATTTCTTATGTTATCCTTATTTTTCTTTTGTAATGTTGATAGAAAATGCTTGGAAACATTCATTCTTTAAAATAGTCAAACAAGGATCACTTCCTGTAATTTACCACTAAAACTGGGCATTGGAATTGGACCTATGGGGAATCTCCCTCTGTCTTAGTAGTTTATAGTATTAAAGAATTGCCTATAGCCTTCAAGCCTTAAGTGACTTGGGAAAGGTCATACAGTTAGTATGTGTCAGAGATGGCCGCTGATATCCAGATTTTCTTGACTTTGAGAGTTTTATTTGACTATAAGCATGACATAAGGCAGGCCTGCACAGCCTGTAGCCTGTGGCACACCAAAGGGTTTTGGATGGCCAGTAAAAAATGTAGAGGAAAATCTCCTTTGTATGTAGAGAAAATTCTTCAGCATGACACAAGTCATCTGTGGGCTGTAAGTAGCCCTCAAGGTACAGGTTATGCAGGATTAACATGAGGTAATAGCATGATAATTATTGCCTGCCTCTCTAAAAATAATGCAAACTGAATTTACATTAATTTAATTATAATTTTCACAGAAAAGGAAATAGTTCTATATTATCTATTTGTAAAAAAACTGGTGTAAAGAACAGTAGTTCATATTGCAAAACTACTATGGGTAAAAATAGTTCTCTCTATGCCATTCCTAGTTTAACACCAACATAATGTCCCTTCCCTTCTTCCCCCTGCTAGAACCTTGGAATTTGCACCTGCAATACATAGCTCAAATAAGTGAACTTTTGCTTTATTTTGCCCAGAATAAGGCCCCCATTTCACTTCCTGGACATCTGCACACTGTACTTTCTCTACATTAGCCATCATACCTTTTATTTCCTCCCTTCTCTTCTGGCCCTATTTTGAATTCCAACCCTGGGAGCAGAGTGGGGTGAAATTCAGATATTCAGACTCAGGTCTTTAGTCTCTTCTAGAGTGTGCCATGCATGAGAAAATTAGATAAAATGTCAAAAACATCTTTACACATGGCTTTGATAGAAGTGATATTCTGAGCTATTACACTGACAAAGAAATTTTCCAGACATCTATTCTGTTTCTAAAAGATGCCATAAAGGAATTATTCAGGCATAGAAGTTTATACAGAAAATTGCCCTGAAGACAGAAATCATTGAACAATTGCTTTTGGTAGGTAAATTTGTTCCCGGTCATTTCAAGATAATCCCCTACAAAGATATGATAGATTTTATAATGTGTAGTGATATGAAATGAAGAAAACTTAGCTGGTAGAAAATCTTCATGTAACTAGGGTTACAATGCCCTCCACAGCACATACTCAGAACTACCATGACTACTTCCTGCTGACTACCTGTTTTAGTAGACACTCTGGTAGGATGAAGCAATGTCCTTATTGTTCCGTTAACTTCACAATAATTACAGGGGAGTCCTTGGTTGCAAGTGTTTCCAGAGATAACTCCCAGCCTAATTTCTTCCATTTACTCTCCACGTTGTGTGACAGATAATTCTCAGCTGCAGAATTTTTGGTCTCATATGGCAGATAAAACATGGGGTCTCAAATAGTAAGATTTCAACCTTGAATTTTGGTTGATTTTTGAAAAATGTTCTTTGCCAGATCATAGATGTCTAAACAAGGTTTTTCTTAGATTGATGGGTATGACCATTCTTGAAGATCTATGTGAATCTGAGAGTTTATAGCTTTTCTTTGTTGGAAATGACTAATGTCGAGGCAAATTTTGGCATTAGAGAAGAGAATCACTAAAGGGAAGGTAAACAAACAAACAAAGCCTATCCTGGCTTGGAGAGAAGAAGAAGAAGGAGAAGGAGAAGGAGAAGGAGAAGGAGAAGGAGGAGAAGGAGGAGAAGGAGGAGGAAGAAAGAGAAGAAGAAGGAGAAGGAGGAGAAGGAGAAGGAGAAGGAGAAAGAGAAGAAGAAAATTGTTTAAATAATGTGCCACCAAGGAGTCATTCAAAATGTCAGTCTATCATTCTGCACTATTCTTTATGTTTTAATACTTTCAATTTGCAATCCTCTATGAGTATTTAATAGTAATGTTTGATATGGCTTAAGTCTTTGTTAATATATGGTTTTGACAGCCTTTTGTATTAAGCGCATGTGTGTGTGTGTGTGTGTGTGTGTGCGTGTGTAAGAGATAGATAACTGATACATATTTTATTCTTATTGGACATTAGTGCTTTCCAATTTCTTCATACCATCCCCACTTCACACAGTCCATACATATGAACCAAACCTAAATACTGAGTATTTTTTTCTCCTGAGACACAAGGATATGGAAATAACAAACTGATAAGTATGGGGAAAGAAACCCAACCCTTTTCTAGAGACCAGCTTCCCAGAAATAAACCGGGTCACCACATCTAAAAGTCTATGAGAGAGAAACACCCTAGCAGAGAGGGTATATTGCACCAGCTCATAAGGTACAGAAATTATTTTAATTACAAATATTAGAACTGAAATTAATCCTGGGATCTTTCAATTCAATGTCCTACTCAAGGCAGCAATCATCTGTAAAATAGTTCTCTGCTTGAAAACTGCCAATGGAAATTAATTCACTATCAATCCTAACCCTTCCTATTTTCATATAGCTCTAATTTTTAGAAGTTCTTCATTCTGGGAGTGGAGACAAGATGGTAGATTAGAAGGACAGACCTTTTCTAAATCTACCCCCCAAAGCCCATGAAATACCTGTAAAAAATGACTCTAAATATCCTGGGCAGAAAGTCTTGTGGTTGCTCCCAGAGACCAAGCCAGGAGAGAAGTAAACTCTTCTCCCTTGATTGTGACACCTTGGAGGAACTGTGAACTTACAGGTCACTAGAGTACACTGTCCATTTGACAAAGGAATCAAAAGTCAAATAACTGGCTGGGAAAAGACCCAAAAAAGGGAAAAAATAAGACATATAGTTACTTTGGTGGTAAACAGGTAAACAGGTGGTAAACATCCTTTTAGATGAGGAAGAATATAGCATTCCATAAGAGGAAGACACCAAAGTCAAGACATCTACATACAAAATCTCCCAAATAAACGTGCAATGGTCTCAGGGCATGGAAGAGCTCAAAAATGATTTTGAAAATCATGTAAGAAAGGTGGAGGAAATATCGGGAAGAGAAATGAGAGTGATTCAAGAAAATCATGAAAAGAAAGCCACCAGTTTGCTAAAGGAGACTTAAAAATGCAGATGAAAATAATACCTTTAAGAAGAGACTAAACCAAATGACAAAACTGGTCCAAAAAGCCAATGAAGAGAAGAATGCTTTAAATAGCAGAATTAGTCATATGGAAAAGGAGGTTCAACAGCTCACTGAAAAAAAATAGTTCTTTAAAAATTAGAATGGAGCAGATAGATGCTAATGACTCCAAGAAATTACAAAACAAAACCAAAAGAATGAAAAACAATTGAAGACAATGTAAAATACCTCACTGGAAAAACAACTGACCTGGAAAATAGATTCAGGAGACACAATTTAAAAATTATGGGGCTGTCTCAAAGCCATGATAAAAAAAAAAAAGGATCCAAGATGTCATCTTTCATGAAATTATCAAGGAAAACTGCCCTGATATTCTAGAAGCAGAGGGAAAATTAAATATTGAAATAATTCATCTATCACCTCCTGAAAGAGATCAAAAAAAAAATCTTTAGAATATAGTAACCAAACTCCAGATTTCCCCAGTCAAGGAGAAAATATTGCAAGCAGCCAGAATAAAACAATTAGAGTATTATGGAAATACAATCAGGATAACACAAAATCTAGCAGCTTCTACATTAAGGAATTGAAGGGCTTTGTATATGATATTCCAGAATTCAAAGGAAATAAGATTAAAACCAAGAATCACCTACCTACTTCAGGAGAAAATGGGAATTCAATGAAACAGAGAATTTTCAAACATTCTTTATGAAAAGACCGGAAATGAATAGAAAATTTGACTTTCAAACACAAGAATCAAGAGAAGCATGAAAAGGTAAACAGGAAAGAGAAGTCATAAGGGGCTTACTAAAGTTTAACTATTTACTTTCCTATTTGGAAAGATAATATTTGTAATTCTTCAGACTTTTCTTGGTATGTGCAGAGTTGGAGGGATTACATACATATAGACATAGGACACAGGGTGAGTTGCATAGAAAGAAATTATATCAAAAAATAAAATTAATGGATGAGACAGGAATATATTGGGAGGAGAAAGGGAGACATGGAATGGGGCAAATTATCTCTCATAAAAGAGGCAAGAAAATCCTTTTTCAATGGAAGGGAAAAAGGGGGAGGTGAGACGGAAAAAGTGAAGCTTACTCACATCACATTTGGCTCAAGGAGGGAATAACAAGCACACTCAAATTGGTATGAAAATCTATCTTATGCTACAGGAAAGTAGGGGAGAAAGGAATAAGTGGGGTGTGGAGGATGATAGAAGGGAGGGCAAATGTGAGGAGGGAATAATTAGAAGTAAACACTTTTAGGCATGAACAAGGTCAAAAGAGACAATTGAATAAATAGGGGGCAGGGTAAGATGGAGAGAAATGTAGTTAGTCCTTAACAACATGACTATTATGTAAGTCTTTTGCATAACTACACATGTATAGCCTATATTGAATTTCTTGCCTTCTCAGTGTGGATGGATGGGTGAGGAGGGTGGAAGACAGAGAAGTTGGAATTTAAAGTTTTAGGAATAAATTTTGAGAACTGCTTTTGCATGCAATTGGGAAATAGGAAATACAAGGTAACAGGCTATATAAATGTATCTTGCCCTACAAGAAAAGAGAGAGAACAGGGGGACAAGGGAAGGGTGGTGTATAATGGAAGGGAGGGCAGATTGGGAGAAAGGGTAATCAGAATGCATGGTGTCTTGGGGGGAAAAGGGGAGAGATGGGGTGAAAATTTGCAACTCAAAATCTTGGGGAGATGAATATTGAAAGTTAAAAACAAATAAACAAATGAATAAATATATAAATAAATTCTTCATTGTATTGAATGAAATTCAGTAACTTCAACTAAACTTTTTTTATAACAATTTTGTAATAAATCCTAGGAATCAACACTGATTATCTTATCACTTTTCCACATAAGAGCCCTTTGCTTATTTGAGGATACTATATTGCTTTGAAAATTCTTTAAGTTAAACAACTTTCATTTCTTTTCTGATTCTCCCTTGACATGATTTCTCAGTTCTTCACTATTTTCTTTTCTAGTTTGTTCCCATTTCTTTTAAAATCCCATTATTAGCATGGACGCGATACTACAGATATGTTATGAATAGACTACATAATATTATAGAATTACTTCCTTTGTTGTGGGTACTATATTTACATTAAAGCAACTTAAGTTTGGTGCTGGGGAATTCTTATCATACTATTGACATATCAGTTTGTGAACAAATAAATTCCTTGTCTTATAGAAACTTCTATAAAATTGGATGTCCCCCTCACTTATTTGAGAAAGTATTATTACTACTACTAATGATGCTGTTTGTTCTTCATACTTAAAGAGTAATAAAGCAATGTCAATATGCTATTGTTAAAGTATGGTGTGCCCAACTGTGACTGATTAAACCAACATGAGTTTAGAGGGTTCTATCACAGATCAGGCACAAATAGTTCATGCAAACATTTGGGATAGACATGTTTCTAGATTTCTACATCTTCCATTTTCTTTGTGCAATTCTACTTTGTTCATATAACAGCCCTTTCTTTGATGCTGGTACACATTGCTGTGTGCTCCTGTAAGGAGATTCTTCTATGTGTCTCAAGAGATACTAAAATTCTTCAGACAAACCTTGAGAGTGTTCCTGTACTTCATCTTCTTGCCCCTATATGAGTGCTTGTTTTGTGCAAGTTTTCCATAAAATAATCCTTTAGGTAAAGATAAGTTTGGCCTTCAGGCTGTGCAGCCAGCCCACCATGGTTGCTCCTTTTACAGCAGAGTTTGAATATTTGGCAGCTGAGCTCAAGAGAGGACCTCAGTATCTGGTATCTTTTTTTGTCAGGTGATTTTCAGAATCTTCCTAAGACAATTCAAATGTTAATAGCTCACGTTTTTTGAAGGGGGGGTGTGTGTGTGGCGGATATGGCACAGGTTTCCCTGGCTTACAACAATGAAGTTGGCACAACAGTTGTATATATCTTCACTTTGATATGCAGCCTAATACCTCTTCTCTCTCTCATTTTCTTTTGGAGCTTTCCAAATGACTGTCAGGAAACTCAACATCAAAGATTTTAGAGCACTTCTCCCTGTATGAACATTTTATTGCTGACATGGAGGGAAAGCTGTGTCAGCACACAGCAAGAATGGAGAAGAAATCTAGGGGACAGCTTTCAGAGATTTGGCACACAACACCACATTTGCTCATCTGGCCCAGGACAATCACAAACATCACGATTGGTTTGATGAAAATGATGGGGAAATTCAGAACCTTCTAAACAAAAAACACAAACTCCACAGGCTTTACCAGCAGGAGAATTCATCTGTCTCTAAGAAGGCAGCATTTAACTCCATCAAAAGTAAAGTTGAAGTGAAGTTCAGAGATATATAGGATTCTTCACTCAGTCAAAAGATATTTTTACACCAAAACAGCAATACAAAGCCCTTCTAAGATGTCCTGAATAGTATTTATAGGCCAAAGACTTCTGGTGCATCTTAATTACCCAGCACTGATGGGGTCACACTGATTACTTCTACTACCACCACTCCTTGTATCACTCCTCCTCATCCTCCTTCTTCTACCAGTCCTCCTGTTCCTCATCCTATTGCTGCTGTTGCTGCCACAACAACTATTGTTATTACTACTATTAACTTAAGTGTAGGACATTGAGTAGAATGGGGAAAGTTTAGCTTCCTTTATTCTATCCTAATTTTTGGAAGTTAAGTTGTGCCATTTTTGTAAGCCAATCAACAAACTACCTACTACATAACAGGCTCTATGCTAACCACCAGGAATACAAAAAAAAAAAAAAAAGCAAAAGAGAACTCCTGAGCTTTAGGAGTTTACAATCCAAAGGGGAGGAGAAAATGTAAAAAAGAAACTGACAAGGAATGATAAAGAATACCCAGCACAGGGACATGATGAAGACCTACAACCTGATAGCAAATGATGAGACAGAAGCCCAGGATATCCTCTGTTAGTTGAGGCCTTTGAGCAACTTTTAGATTCCTACCCTCACCATTTCCAATCAGAGAGAATAAGGGTAGTTCAGGATTTATTTTACATGCACATGTTCTATATACACATATACATTTGAATATGATATGCAATATTTTATATATGTATTGTGTATGTATGTATATAAATTTAGGTGTGTTTCCTCTTCATTAACTCTGACTTAGCTCTTCATATTAGTGTGATTACATTTTGGTAGCTTGATTTTGTTACATAGCATTTATTCTCTCCTCTGTCCTCCCCAACTCTATTAATCATAAATTTGCTGTATCAGAAGCAGTAGAGCCTGTGAGGCAAGAAACTAAGGTATTTGAGAGTAGTTTGTTGGCCTAAAGAGAAATTCCCCTTTTCTCTTCCCTGGTATGGATAGCCTAGTGAGAAGAAGCAGCATCTGCCTTATTTTACAAATGGATCCTCTTTCTTTTTTTTTGTTTTTTGTTTTAAGGGGTAAATAATTACTTGTATTACTAGATGGTCCCAAGACGCTTTGGTGATGCTTCTTGTCAATTCTACTGATGCTATCAAAGGAAGAGTTTCAATATATACTGTATATAAATCGAGTTATCAAAAGCCTGAATTTCTAATTTTTTTTAATTACAGAAGGATAACTTGTATTTCATCATGAATTTTTCCTCAATTAAATGTTCTGTAATTTTTAAAAAGATATCACTTAGCCACTTCTGACTCTATGACAACATATAACCATGTAAGTTTTTAGCTATTGATCCCGTAGTTTCACTGACCTTTTAGTGAAATATCTTTTGATCCTCTCTGTAGTTTTATTTCTTGCTATGTATATTGAATAGATACTATTATATCATAAGTTGTCTACTTCCCCCTTCCTCCAAACCATTAATTCCTACTTATAGAAGGTAGCAGCACATTTTGAAATCTTCCTGGGGAAAACAAAATAAAATTCAGAATGCTATAAAGTTTTTCAATGTAAAGACAATTTTGTGTCTCTAATGTTCATAGTGTAGAACTATGAATGGCATGACTGTATACTTCAGCCTCAATGTTTGTCACACTCTTATTTATACATCTGACAGTACCATGTGATGTAATAAAAAGGTGGAATTTTATGTAAAAAATAAGATATATGGCTTTTATGTTTTAGTTTTATCTTGTTTTATACACATTTAAATATTTATAGATAGATATAGATATAAATATATATTGATGTGAATAAGTCTGTGTAGATTGATAGATAGCCCAAGAGACAGATAGACAGGTAGATAGACAGACAGACAGACAGACAGACAGACAGACAGACAGACAGATAGATAGATAGATAGATAGATAGATAGATAGATAGATAGATAGATAGATAGACAGATAGATAGATGTTTTTGTTTCTATTGTTTTGGACCTGAAATCTCTTTGAGAAGTAGCCAGGTTTAGTGGATCTGTCTGTGTTCGTCCTTCATTTTCAAAGTAGTCCATGACATCAGAGAAATGATGACATGACTTGCACTTTGTTTTGAGTGAGGGTGGGCTGGGCAAAGTCAGCAGCCTCATTTACCCTCTTGGGCTATCTGGATCCAGTGACCAGATATTCATCAGGATGACTGGAGAAGGCCCAGGATGAACTAGCAGACCTTGGCCTATTCAAATCCTCACTCAGAGTGAGGTAATGTCCATTCAGTGAATAGACCTCCTTAAGAGTAAATAGGGAAGGCCCATTTAATGAACAAAAGAAAAAAAATATAGATCCAGCTGGGAGGAAAGAGCAACAGTTACTATTGATAATCACTCGAAGCCAAGAGTATCCCCAAAACAGTCATCTAGTGAAGTTTGGGCAGGGAACTATTGTTGTGTAACATATGGCCTTCAAAGAATACTGGGTTTAAGGTGCTGGCAAAAGGAAGGAAGGAAGGAAGGAAGGAAGGAAGGAAGGAAGGAAGGAAGGAAGGAAGGAAGGAAGGAAGGAAGGAAAGAAGGAAGGAAGGAAGGAAGGAAGGAAGGAAGGAAGGAAGGAAGGAAGGAAGGAAGGAAGGAAGGAAGGAAAAACTCTGCCCTGTAAACCCCAAGTTAACTGGGCATCACCTGGCCATTCAAATTTACCTTCCTTTGAAGAGGAGAAGGAAGGGGAGGTATAGTGGATAGAAAATTGAAATCAGAATCAGGAACCCCTGGCTTCAAATTCTGTCTCTAACTGGCTAAGTGACCCACGACAACTCACTTAAACTTATAGTGCTCCAGGCTCAAAAAAAATGTGATCTACATTGGTAGAGGTAATTTACTTATCAGGACTCCCTATATCAATGAAATCTCAATCTTTCATACTAAATGGAAAGGAGAAATTCAAATGGACTGTCCTTACTGCTATGAAATACGTCTTACTTCATGTATAAACTGTTTCCTTGTAAGATAATTTCATCCTCCCCAGAACTCTTATACCAATCATTCTATTTTGTTAAATGATTTTCTTTATTTCTAAAATTAATTTCATTAAATATTTCCCAATTAGTGTAGGAAATTAACAATCTAAAAGTATGGAATTCCAAAATTTCTGTCTCTCTCGTTTCCCTCCAACCTCTTTGAGAAGGCAACTAATTTTGCATTAATTATACATGTGAAGTCATACAAAACTTATTTCATATTAGCCTATATGAGCATTTTTGTGAGTTTATCTATACTATCAAAACATGAGCTCCTTGAGGGCAAGAAGCATGTTTCATTTAACTTAAAACTTTACTCACTACTCAGAGCAGGGGAAGGAAGAGAATATATGCTTAGGAAATGTTAGTCAAATTTTAATTTAATACTAAAATGCTGATTCTAAGTTGTCAAGAATATTGTGTACTTCTAGTCACTTAATTTTCATTTGTTATCTGTATATCAGAAGAAACAAAAATAATTTGTAAATGGTATAGTATTTTTGTGCCACTTTTAAAAATATTCAATGGCATTATTTAGAATTCAATGCAAAAATTATTATTCCACATAATTATGTTAGAAAATATCCAAATAGATATTTGTTCAGTGAGTATGGTTTTAAAAAAAAAAGTGGAGCATCAGGGTGATGAAGTGGATAGACTCTTGGTCCTGAAGACCAGGAGATTCATCTTTCTGAATTCAAGTCTGACCTCAGATACTTAGCAGTTCTGTCATTTAACACTGTTTGACTCATTTCCTCACCTGTACAATTATCTGGAGAAGGAATCGACAAACTACTCCATTATCTTTGCCAAGAAAACCTCAAAGGTGATCGTGAAGAGTCAGATATGACCGAAAAACCTGAACAATAACAGGAAACAATTGGGAAAAATATTAACTGCCAATGGGTAGGTTTAGCCAATATGATAAATTGTACCTAAAATGATTTTGGCAACTATGTGGTATAATGGATAGAGTGCCAAGTCTGGAGTTAGGAATACACATCTTCCTGAATTTAAATCTGGCCTCAGATATTAATTAATTATTTTTTTCTTTAAAATTAATTTATTTGTTTTCAGTTTTCAGAAGTCACTTCTGTAAGTCTTAAATTTTCTCCCTTCCCCCCCTCCTCCAGACAGCATAAAATCCTGTGTGGTTACCACACATACATTCTTATTAAACACATTTTCACATTAGTCATGTTACATAGAAGAATTAAAACGAATGGGAGAAACCATGACAAAACCCAAAACAAAACACAACACAAGAGAAAATAGTCTGCTTTATTCTGCATTCCAATTCCATAGTTCTTTCTCTAGATGTGGATAGTATTTTGTCTCAAGAGTCCTTTGAGAACATTTTAGGTCCTTGCATTGCTGGAAAGGGCTAAGTCTATTGGAAACAGTCCTTGCATGCTGTGGCTGTTACTGTGTGCAATATTCTCCTAGTTCTGCTCATTTTACTCAGCATCAGTTCATACAAATCTTTCCAGGTTTTTCTGAAGTCCTCTTGTTTGTCATTCTTTATAGTACCAGAGTATTCCATTACCTTCATATACCACAACTTGTTCAGCCATTCCCTAATTTTTGGGCATTCCCTCAATTTCCAGTTTATGGCCACCACAAAGAGAGCTGTTATAAATATTTTTGTACATATGGGACCCTTTACTTTTTTTATGATCTCTTTGGATTGCAGGTCTCAGATATTTATTAGCTATATGACCCTGAGAAAGTAACTTAACCCTCCTTCCCCCAATTTCCTAATTTGTAAAATGAGCTGGAGAAGGAAATGACAGATTGTTCCAGTATCTTTGCTAAGAAAACCTCAAATGAAGCCGTGAAGACTCAGTGCAGAGCCAAAAAATGACCGGAAAATAAAAATATTTTTAAACTAGTGATATCACTATTCTGTATAAAATTATAAAAAATATTATTCATTCATTCCATAAATATTTGTTGACTACTCTAAGATTATGGATTAAATACTATAAAGAAATTTTAGTGGTTATCTAGTTCCTTTTACTCCAGTTTACAGATTAGAAAACTGAGTCACAGAAATATTCCATAACTCGGCCATTTTCACATAGGTAGTAAGTCAGAGCTGGTCTGTTTCTGTATATCTACTTCTCTTTGCTTGGCACAAAGTATACTGTTAATATCCTTCCTTTTGTTCTCTTTCCCTCCTTCCCTCTTTTTCCTTCTCTTCTTCCTGCCTTCCTTCCTCCCTTTCTTACACACACACACACACACACACACACACACACACACACACACACACACACACACACCTCACAAGGTAGCTGTCTTAGAGAAGGATACTTAGAAAAGTATAGATGAAAACAAAGATATTGGTAGAAAGCTTCCAGGGAAAAAGAGCAACTGAAGATGCCACAGTGAGCTAATATAATTAATGGATGAAGAAAAAAAAGGAGGATGTAGGTGTGAGTTCCAGGATTCATATGGAGGAGGACTTATAGTTGGGAAAAAAGAGATATTTCTTCCTCAGCAACAGGATGGAACAAAAAAGAGAAGATAATTATGAAGTATATAAGAAGGAGAGGAAATCAAGATTGGATTATAAAAAGATTCGAGGTGCAATAGATGACAAAGTCAATCTACTGAATGTTAAGCTACGCAAACTAAGTGCTAGACTTATGTAAATAATGCTTGGGCATTCCGAATGGCAATGTTTTGGAATAATTTCAATAGGGATTAAATGGAAAGGACAAAAAGAATAGATTAATGAAAGGAATTCTGGGTAATAGCTAAAATCTTGTGGAAGTTAAAGAACATATCAGAGCACATCTGGAGTATTGTGTTCAATGTTGAACAAAATATCAGAAAAGACGTTGACAAGCCTGGGAATGGGTCTTGAATTTATGTTCACATTATATTGGTTAAAGTATTCAATGATTTCAGGCATAAGAAAGAAAATACTTAGGGGTCATATAACTATTTTTTTAATAAATGAATTTCTTTCGTATGTAATGAGATTTAGCATTGTTTTGTTCATTAAGAGAAACTGAAAGTAGAAGCAAATGTGGAACTTCTAAACTTCAAGTTAGATCTCATATAAAAAAATGCCTTAACTTTAGATCTTTCCAAGAATAGAATGAATTACCTGAGAAGACTAATAGGTTTCCACTTACTGAAGATCTTCACATATTATCAGAATGATCTTGTATAAGTAGTGCTGTAAAAAAAGATTCTTTTCTAGCTATGAGTTAGACAAGATTACTCCTGAGTTCTCTTCTAGCTCAGAAGTTCTATTATTTTGTGAATTTACATTGTCCAAACTAATTTAAAAATATTGTAGAACAAATTTATAGTGATTATTATGAAAAATATATCTGAGAAAGACGTTTTGACTGAAGTATCAAATATACATTTCAATTGAAAATAACATTTTATCCAAAATAAGCAGTGTGTTTTAAATTAATTTTGTAGGGCTAAATACCAATATATTATGTGTGCAATTATTTAACTGGTGACATAACATGAGATTTCCATGTTTGTCAAAGTAAAATTCTTTAGCTATGCCACACCTATCTGTGACTAGGTATATTGTTAGTCTAACATGTTACTCTCATAGTCATTTTGTACCTGCATAAAGGGTGTTTTTACTTTGCTTTGAAACATGAAATATGTTTTTGCTGCAGAAATTTATAATCAACTTGTGTACAAAGGATATATTTTCAATCAACTAAATGTATTAGTCTTATACACAATTTTGTCAAGGAAGGCAAAATTGATTGATATTGGTATAGGTTTTTCCCTTTCTCTCCTGGCTGTGACCTAAACAGGGCTCATGATATCCCCATCGCTTGTTTCCTCCAAGAATATGGCATTTCTCTCCCTACTTAGACCAAGAAAGAGAATTCTCACAATGAGAGACAATCTGATGAACATATTCATAAGTAGAAGGAAGGGATAAGGTCAGAATAAAATTTTACCTAGAAGAGCAAGTCAGTTCCTTAACAGTTGTGGAATGAGATTTCCTCGTTTCTCTGATAGTTCTTTCAGAATGTCATCAAACTCCCTCCATGTCCACTCTTAAATTCAGTCAGCTAGGCAGTTTTGGGCCCAGAGCACTGTTGAACATCTCCTCTTCTATCCTTGGGTCATGATGAGGTGTATGACATTTTCTAACATCATCAATCACACTCCCTAGATATCTTTCCCCATATCAGTCAATCAAATGATACCAATTGGATTCTTTTAAAAATGTTTACTGAAAAGACATAGCAAGGATATAAATCATAACAAAATTCAATTTTGTTGTCCCTTCTTCGCACATTCAATCTCTTGGAAAAGTGGGTTCAAGCATAAAATATTTAATTTCACACATTCTCCCCAATCTATGGATATATTCTCTCCCATGCTCACACACTCAAGCTCAAGTTTGAGGTATGTGACAAGACACACATGGAACTGAGAAGTACATTGCAACTCCTGACTTTATCTCTTCACAGAGTCTAGATCAGGTTCACTTTGACTATTACATCAGTGTTGAATGAGGAATTTCCTTCCTCAGTTCAGCTGGTTCCTTGCTATGCAAAATGTCTTAGTTGATAGGTAAAATCATTAATCCTTTTCTAGATTGGCCAAGTAATTCAGTTGGCTGCTATTGCTAACATTGGTGTTCTCTGGAAGAGATCATTAAAGAGCCTTCAGATGTATCCTCATCAACTGAAGTCAGTAGTGCTACTGACAGGTCTTCTAACCTTTTGAAACTCACAAGACTATTACCTGATCAGTTTCTTCTCTGGATATATATTCACTTAAAATCAAAAAAAGAATGAACACAAATTAAAAATGGTGCTATACAGTCATAGACATAAGATGAATAAGTAAGATAGGTATCTGTAAGATATTCTCTTCTCATCCTGAAGTTCACAACAATCTTCCACAATCAAAAATTTCCAGAGAAGAGAGTGAGAGATATCTTCTCATTTTTTTGTTTACATATTCAGTTCCTGGTCAGTCTCAATTATGTTATTTGTACTTTTGGCTAAAGAGCTAAGGAACTCCTCAGTCAGCCAGGAAATTTTTTATCATAATGGTCAAAACTGCCTTCTGAAGTTCCATGTGTTAGATAAACAGTAGGTAAAGATTATTACATACAACCCACCAGAAGTGACAAACCAGAATCTACTTCAAGTTCTTACTAACCAGTTTCCTCAACACATTGTTATTTATTTATTTTTAATTATTTTCCTCAATTACATTTAAAAATTAACTCATTTTTAAAATGTGCTCCAAGTTCTCTTTTTCTGTCTCTACCTTTACCCCTTCTTGAAAAGATAAACAATTCAATACAAAATATGTATGTGCAGTCAAGCAAAACATTTACATTTCCAAATTAGCCATGTCGCAAAAGAAAACAGACAAAAAATCAAGAATAATATTGAAAGGTGTGTATATATACATATATGTGCATATATACATATACATACATATATACATAGACATACATACATACAAATATGTATATATATTATGTGTTTTTATGTGTGTATTTTTCAATTTGCATTCAGACACCACTGGTTCTTTCTCTGGAGATGTATGGCATTTTTCAAAAGTCTTTCAGAATTATCTTGGCTCATTGTATTGCTGGGAAGAGCCAAGTCATTTAAAATTGATCATCATACATGATATTGCTATTGCTGTGAACAAAGTTCTGGTCCTGCTCATTTCACTTTGTATCAATTCATGTGAGTCTTCTCAGGTTTTTTTTCTCTGAAAACATCCTGCTCTTCATTTCTTATAGTACAATAGTATTCCATTACAATCATAAACCAGAACTTGTCCAGTCATTCCCCAGTTGATGAGAATCCTCTAATTTCCAATGTTTCACCACCAAAAAAAGAGTTGCTTTTTTATACACTTAGGTTATTTTCCTTTTTTTAAATCTCTTTGATATACAGACTTAGTATGGTTTTGCTGGATCAAACTATATGCATAATTTTATAGTCCCTGGGATGTAGTTCAACATTATTCTTCAGAATGGCTGTGATAGTTTACAACTTTATCAACAGTACATTAGTTTCTAATTTTTTTCCATATCCATGCTAACATTTATCACTTTACTTTTCTGTCATATTAGACAATCTGATAGGTATGAAATGGTACCTCAGAGTTGTTTGAATTTGAATTTCTTTAATTGTTGGTGATTTGGAGCATTTTTCTTATGACTATAGATAGCTTTTGTTTCTTCTCCTTAGAACTGTTTATAGCCTTTGGTAATTTCTCAATTAGGGAAAGACTCATATTCTAAATTTACCCCAATTCTCTATATATTTGAGAAATGAGGCCTCTACCAGAGAAACGTGGTATTTTTTATTTTATACTTTTGTTTTCCTTCTAATCTTAATTTCATTGGTTTTGCTTGTGCAAAACCTTTTTAATTTTATACAATTAAAATTGTCCATTTAATGGCCACTAATGTTCTCTATACTTTGTGGTTAAAAATATTCCCTTAGTCATAAACCTGAGAATTAAACTATTTCATGTTCCCCTAATTTGTCCATGGCGCTACCCTTTATTCCTAAATCATGTAGCCATTTTGATCTTGTCTTGGCATATAGTACAAGCTATTGGTCTGCACATATTTTCTGCTAAAATATTTCCAGTTTTCCCACCATTATTTTGTCATATAGTGAGTTCTTCTTCCAAAACCTTGGATCTTTGAATTTGTCAAATATTAGATTATCGTTGTCATTTACTACTGAGTATTGTTTACCTAGTCTAACCCACTAGTCCACCACTCTCTTTCTTAGTTTATATCAGATTGATTCATGATAACTACTCTGTAATACAGTTTGAAACCTGGTACCACTATATCAGAGGTAGCTAGGTGTCTCAGTGGACAAAGCTCTGAGTTTGGAGTCAGGAAAACCTGTGATCAAATTTGGCTTCAGACCTTTACTAGTTCTGTGACGCTGGGCATGTCACTTAACCTCGGTTTGCTTTAGTACACAGGGGAAAGAAATAGCAAACCACTCCCATACTTCGGAGAGAAAATAATATATGGAGTCAGAAACAATTGGACATGAATAAATGACTGAACAACAATTACTAAACCATCTTTCTGATTGAATTATGATCTGATCTGGAAAAGTCACATTTAAAATTTCTGTATTTATGCATTTGATTGTGAGGTATTTTGTTTTGTTTTTGCCTTTAAACATAGTCAGTTTTTTTTTCTGTGAATGTGCTATGTACTGCTGAGAAAAGACTATATTTCTTTCTATTCTTTTTCATTTTTATCTAGTTCTATCCTATCAAACCTTTCAAAGCGTTATTAATTTCCTTAACTTCTTGTTTATTTTATGGTTAGATTTATGTAGTTCTGAGAGAAAAAAGTTGAGGCCCCCACCAGTATAGTTTTATAGTCTGTTTCCTCCTTTAACACATTTATTTCTCCTTTAAGAATTTAGATAGTATGCCATTTGGTACATAATGTTTAATAATGATACTACTTCATTCTCTATCATATGTTTTAATGAAATGTAGTTTCTCTCTTTATCTCTTAATTAAGTCTTATTTTGCTTTGGTTTTCACTAATAAGATTGTTACCTGCTTTTGTTTTCTTTCCCCATCAGATGAAGCAGAATAAATTCTCCTCTAGCCCCTTATTTTTAATTTGTATGTGTCTCTCTGCTTAAAGTGTGTTCCCATCTCTCTTGGAATTATAAGCAGGGCTCTTGGTCCCCAGAGGCTGAAAGTAATATTAATCTTTTTATCCCTTGGATTGTGACTGGGAACCATTTATGAACAATATAACATGGTCCTAAAGCCAGTGCCAACAAAAGATCCCCTGCAATCTTCTTGGCGATTATTTGTTTCAACCCCCTTCCACTCCACTTCCTGCAAACACATTTTCTTGTGCTGGAAAAGTGTTTCACTGTACTTCTGTTAGGACTGCTGTCCCAGAATTTGACTTGAAGAATCATTTTGTAGTTATTTGTAGGGAAATTTTGGAGAGCTAGACTGATTTTTTCTCTCGTATCATCCTGACTCATTTTTCACTTAATATATTTTCAACTTAAATGTAGTTTTACCAAAACTTCGTAAACTGTCCTGTTTTTCCCACTAGGAAGCTCTTCCTCCCTTGATTTTCTTCTGAAACAAATTAAATAAGGTTGATTTTTTGACAAAGTAAGAATTCCTTTTCTTCTGTGTATTTGTTGCCCCTAAAACAGCAAACTGATGATATACAGTAGAAGTTCATATGCCTTAAACTTTGACCTTAGCCTTAAAAATGGAATAACAAACTCCAAAATCTAATTAGATAGGAAGAAATAGGTCAGTCAGGAAGACATTTCTATCCTGTCTATCTTTCTGCTATCTGAATCCTAGTCCATTTTCTCTATACCAATGTGACATACCACTAAAAAATTATCCACCACTTCATTTCTTTCTGGCTCAGCCTAATTTGTTTGTAGACAGTGTTTGGTATGCAAAAGAAGTAACTGCTATGAAACTACTTTTGATATGACGAAAGATATGAAGCTCCCTTGCTTTCATATTTGAAATTCTTATCTTTATTGATTGACTGGAATATCAGAAAGTAAAAGAGATCAGTGATTTGGTAACCAGATAATTCTCATAAATGGTTGCAGGATAAGTCAAAGAGGAATATAATAATTCTGCTAGTAAGCAAAAGAAGAATATAACAATTTTTTCTCACTTAAGTTCTAGTATTGTATTGATGATCATTTAAAAGGAAGCCAAAAGAAATTTTAAAAACAAATTCTGCATCAAATTAGATAAAGTTTCAGGTTTTTTTTTTTTAATACAATCTTCATAGGTAATTGTATAGAGTGCCTTGGCATTGTCAATGGAAAAATGACTATTCCTTAGAGTTCTTTTCATCCTTTTTTATATTTTATATTTATATCAGGAGGATTTAATTATAGGTTTTTTCTCTATTATCTTTCTTTCCCTTCTCTGTCACTCTGCCATCTATAGCCCTCCCCTCAAATATGCAGATATTGACATTTTCATCATTCTCAACACTAATTTGGCAGTTTTGTTTTGCTGAGTTGGAGTATGAAAGCATCTAGCAATTATCTCTCATTGATATTCCATCTCAGTTAGTGTGCTTGAAATATAAGGATTAGCACTGATTATTTTCAGTGCTGTCTCCTGGTGTGCTTTGTGCAGAGAACTGTTTAATTTCCATATGTGTATCTGAGATATATATATATATATATATATATATATATATATATATATATATATATATATGTATGTATGTATATATATATATATGTATGTATGTATACATATATATGTATATATATTTCTTTGCAAGGCTGCTAAAATAATTCTGATCATAGTGAACTGCTTCTACCCTGTATCTTTCCAATCTATATTTTAAGTTAAAAAATTTAAAATCAAATGTTCATACTGAGTTGAAAGAAGAGATGCTATACCAGAATAGTTACCAAATTGCTCATTTTAAAGAAAAGGCTCTTCACATTTTTGGTTTTTTTAATTTGCGCATGTCATTGGTAGCTAAGTGGTACAATATTGTCAAATATGATCTTAAATAGTGGTTACTATCTGTATGACCCTGTGCAAGTCCCTTAACCTTGTTTACCTTTATATAACTGTATAATGAACTAGAGAAGGAAATGGAAAATGACTCCTGTATCTTTGCCAAAAAGACAGACACCAAAATGGGATCACAGAGAGCTGGACACACCCTAAATGACCGAACAACAGTCTGATGAGGACTATGACTCTGTGTCAGACAAGTGTTTTATAAAGCAAAAATTATGATATCTAGCATTTAAAAGGAAGCCATTTATATTGAAATAAAGATGAAATTATAATCCTATAGAAGTTCATGGACCCTCTGAAATATATCTCTAGATCCCCTATTAGATTGTAAACTTGTTGAAGGCAAGAACTATCTTTGCTTTTTTATATTGTTAACACATAGCTCAGTGCCTGGCACATTGATGTTGCCTAATTAGTGTTGATTGATTAGTTTTGTTCACTCTTCCCTTGGCAATAGTCTGTTCCTGGTGATCTTGCTACTTAAACTACAATTGACTGCCACTTTCCTCACTTTGACTACTGTCTTGACACCAAGAAGCTGTAACATCCACAGTAACCACACTCCAGTAATACATTTTGATACATAGGCTAAAGCAGGTTGATGATTACTAACAGGACATAAATCTACTTGTGATTTAGGAGGATGTCTACCTTTCCAGATTGTGAAGACTTCCCCTGGGAGAACTGACAGATAAGAACAACATATTCCAAAAGTCATGAAGGTAGCTGACATAGGTGCAGTGAAGAGTTTAGAGCTTTGTCAGACATGAAAGATGTCAAAGTAATTCATTGCATAGTGGGCCATTGCCAATTGTCTTGACTTTTGTCTTGACATAGGACTTTGATTACTCTGGAAAAGAGAGTGAGACTGATGACTTTGTGCAACTTTATCTCACTTAAATCCAATTAACATACAAATGAAGAATGAACAATAACAGGATTGGCTTCCCATGAACTTTTGAAACTTCAAAGATTACCTGGAGTCCATTCATCTCTAAGATAGTGCTCAGTAGCCTAGTTGGAGAGAGACTTCTGACAGTTTCCTGGATAATTCTAATGTGTTGTTAATTATTATATAGCTACATGTGAAGTTTGTTCAATCCACTTTTTTCCTATATGAATTATGATAATTTATATAAGAATTATAATATTTCTTTATTTTATTTATTATATTTTATTTTATCATATTTCTGAATAAGATCTTATTGAAGAGGCTTCATACTGTTCTAATTCTTCACAAGATCAACACAAAATTGTCCTCAAATATTCACTAAACAAACAAACAAAACATCTTATCATACCTACCCACAAACTTCCTTAATATTGATTTGTACAAATGGATTATTGGTGGTCCAGTGTGTAGAACAACGAACCTGTAGTGCAGAAGACTTGAGTTCAAATCTGAACTCAGATACTTATTAGTTACATGATCCTATGCAAACAACTTAAATTGTCTTCATATTTCTCAACTGTAAAATGGATATAATAATAACACTTACTTTTTATGTTATAATGATAAAATGAAGTTATATTTGTAAAGCACTTTGAAGACCTTGAAGCACTGTATAATTTCAGTTTCATGTGATTGTTACTGTTTTGGCTGATGTTAATAAATTGTTAACCTTTTCTTGCATCCATCAATGAATCATGAATTTAGAATATAAATCAAACTCATTTTAGAAGAAAGTTTTTTTAGACTGGATATTTTTTTACCACCAAGTCAAGTGGCTTATTTGTGATCAATAAGCAGTAAAAATAGAAAGATCTTATATGTTCTACACTTCTCATTCATGTTACACTTCTCATTCACTTGTATTACTTAAGATATATGTTTCTATAGAAAATTTGTTAATAAGAAAGAAATGATGTGGATGCATAAGCCATTCTTATAAAGATTTTGCAGATTTTAGAAAGTAGTAATATCTTCTAGGAATTAATAGCAGAATGGTTCACTGAAATGAATATTGAATTTCCAGTCAGAGTACCTACTTTAGAATACTAACTGTGACTTATTATTTCTATAAGTTTGGAATGGTCATTTAACCTCTTGGATACATAGTTTCTTCTCCTACAGTGTAAAGGGATTGTTCTAGATTACATCTTAGTTCTTTCCAACATTACAATTTTTGAAAAATTTATCCCTCATCTTTTCTACCCTTTTAGTATCTTTCATTATCTAGGATATCTCGTAAATCAGTCTCCGGCTTTATTTTCCTCTTCCAGAATGAATTGAATTCCCTTTGTTTTCATTTTGGTCAGATCAAGCTCTTAATCTTTACTTGATCTTCTTATTCGATACTTTCACTTTCCAAGATTCAGTAGTTCTACATCGGTATTGATGATAGAATAGTCTTTTAAAGAAATTCTGGTTAACCTGTTTCATTTCACATGTATTTGTTGTTCTTTAAATTACATCTGCAGTTGTGTTCAAGATATCCTCTCTTGGATGGGTGTCCAAGTAAATTGCCTAAAAGCTTTTTCCTTTCTATTGCTTTCAAAAATTTGTGAGGCAAAAGCCCTCTCAGTCTCTCATTTTTCTGTAACCTTTTCCAATTGCATTTGTATTAAAAAAAAAAAAAGTTTTACTGTACAGGACAGTCATTCTGCTTGACAAGACTTTTTTTTGTGTGTGAATGAAACCATTTCTTGATTCTCTAGTCCTCTTACTTAACATGATTGCATTATATCAGTTTAATTCCCTTAGAAATTGTTGAAATAGGAGGCACAGCCAAGTTGTGGGAGTTAAAGCAGGGACCAGCTAGACTCCTCCCCTCAAACCCTTCAAAAAACCTTTAAAATGACTCTAAGCAAATTCTAGAGCACCTGAAATCACTGAATGACAGACTGAAGCAAACAGCCAGTCCAAAATTATCTGGAAAGTTTACAGGAGGGGTCTATCACACCAGACTGGGAGTGAAGTGCAATTCATCATTGCTTGTATCAGCATGAGCAGAGGGGGAGTAGGCCTTAAGCGACTGAATCTCAGGTGACTGCTGCAAATTTCAGACTTCTCAACCCACAGATACTGAAGACAGCCCTTCAAAGGTCAGTGGGAGGGCTCTCTTAGTTGGCTGAGAGGGGATCATGGTCCTGTCCCTGCCCTAGCCCCAGCCCCAGTCCCAGGGCAACTGCAGCTAATGCTGCAATGGAGACTGCTTCTGGAGATCTTCACTTAACAAAACTGAAAAGTCAAGCAATTGGCTTTGAAAATAAACAAATGGGGTGGGGGAAAGAAACAGACTATAGATTGTTACTTTCTTGGTGAAAATATATTTTCTTCCATCATTAATGACAAGGAAGATCAAAAGTAACAGCCAGAAGAAGACAACAAAGCCAAAAGTTCCGCATTTAAGGATTCTAATAAAAATATGAAATGTTCTCAGGCCATGGAAGAGCTCAAAAAGGATTCTGAAAATCAAGTAAGAGAATTAGAGGAAAAAATAGGAAGAGAAATAAGAGTGATGAAAAACGATTATGAAAAACAAGTCAACAGCTTGCTAAAGGAAATCCAAAAAACGCTGAAGAAGATAATACCTTTAGAAATAGACTAACCCAAATGGCTAAAGAGGTGCGAAAAGACAATGAAGAACAGAATGTCTTAAAAAGCAAGTTGGGTCAAATGGAAAGAAGGGATCCAGAAGCTTACTGAAAAAAAAAAAAAAACTCTTTCAAAATTACAGTGATGCAAATGGAAGGTAATGACTTCATAAGAAATCAGGAAACTATAAAAAAGACTAAAGAATGGAAAAATGGAAGCCAATATGAAGTATCTCATTGGAAAAAGAGTTAATCTGGAAAATGGATACAGGAGAGATAATTTAAAAATTATTGAACTACCTGAAAACCATAATCAAAAAAAGAGCCTGGACATCATCTTTCAAGAAATTATTAAAGAAAATTGCCTTTATATTCTAGAACCATAGGGGAAAATAGAAAAGGAAAGAATCCACCAATCACCTACTGAAAGAGATCCTAAAAGGAAAACTCCTAGCAATTTTGTAGCCAAATTCCAGAGGTTACAGGTCAACTAGAAAATATTACAAGCAGCCAGAAAGAAACAAGTCAAATACTATGGAAACACAATCAGGATAACACAGGATTTAGTAGCTTCTACACTAAGGAATCAGAGGGATTGGAATAAAGGATATCAAAGGAGATAGGATGAAAACCAAGAATCACATACCCAACAAAATTGAGTATAATAGTTGAGGGGGAAAAATGGAACTTCAGTGAACTATAGGACTTCCAAGTATCCTTGTTGAAATGACCAGAGTTGAATAGAAAATTTGACTTTCAAATGCAAGAATCAAGAGAAGCATGAAAAGTTAAACAGGAAAGGGAAAACAATAAGGAACTTACCAAAGTTGAACTGTTCACATTCTTACACTGAAATATGATATTTGTAAATTGTGAGACCACTCTCAGTATTAAGATAGTTGGAGGGAACATATATGTATATATCAATAGATATAGATATAGATATATAGAGAGAGACAGAGACAGAGACAGGGAGACACAGAGAGATGCAGAGAGACACAGTCAGAGAGAGAGAGAGAGAGACAGAGAGACAGACAGAGAGCATGGGTTGAGCTGAGTATCAAGGTATGATAACTAAAAAAGAAAATTAAGGATTGAGAGGAATGTACCAGGAAAAAGAAAACAGGTAAGGTAAAATGTAATAAATAAATTTATTTACTATAAATAAATATTTATGTAATATATAAATTATATCATATAAATGAATAAATAATTTTTAATCATTTAAATAAAAGAAGGAAAAAAGAATTTTTAAAATGGAGGGGAAGAAGGGAGAAGGTGAGAGGGAATAAGTGAGGTTCTGTCATTGATTTCAGCTTCAGAGGGAATAACATACAAACTCAGTTGAGTATGAAAGTTTATTTTATCTTACCCTATAGGGAAGCAGAGGGGAAAGGGATAAGAGAAGGGGAATTATAGAAGGGACAGCAGATTGGGGGAATTGGTAATGAGAAGCAAACACTTTTGCAGAGGGACAGGTCAAATGAGAGAACTGAATAAAGAGAGGGAGAGGCAGGATAGAAGGAAATATAGTGAGTCTTTCACATCATGACTTTTATGGAGGTCTTTTGCATGCCCACACATATATAACCTACACTAAACTGCTTGCCTTCTCAATGTGGGTGGGTGGGAAGGGGGAAAGGGAGAGAACATGAAACTCAAACCTTAAAAATGAATGTTAGACATTGTTTTACATGGAAATACTAGAAAATAATATATATATATATATATATATATATATATATATATATATATATATATATATATATATATATATATATATATATATATATAGAGAGAGAGAGAGAGAGAGAGAGAGAGAGAGAGAGAGAGAGAGAGAGAGAGAGAGAGGCAATGGGGCATAGAAATCTGTCTTACCCTACAGGAAAATAGAAGGGACTGGGATGTGGAAGGTGACAGAAGGGAAGATAGATTAGAGGGAAAGAACAATCAGAATACACCTGTCCTGGGTTAAGAATAGGGTACAGATGGGGAAATTTGAAATTCAAAATTTTGTAGAAGTGGATGTTGAAAACTGAAAATAAATAAATTTATTAAAAAGAAAAAAAAAGTAAGATGCTATTCATCTCCAGAGAGAGAACTGATGAAAAAAACAGAAATTGTTGAAATTTAAGGCATTGTTTTCACTTTTGTATATTTTTCATTTCTTTTTTCCACAGTGGGTAGTTTCTTTAAGTAATTTGGGTTGGGGCTATCTTAGTTGTTAGAAATACATTATTTTATCTTCCAATTTGATGCCGATTTTTACCTTGTTCTATGATCGGACTAGACACAGCCAACTGATCTTGAAGGAACTCTAGTGTCAGTAACAAGTCATTTGCTCTCTATTAAACCAAGGTCAGGTTTTTGTAAAGTTAATGATACTCTTAAAGTCTGGTATGTTCAGGCTTTCTTCTTAAAGAATGTATTTATAATGTAAAAATTTGAAGCTTCTGATTAATTTTCAAGATTCTGATCTGTTTTGTTTCTTAATAACAAAACATTTTATACACACATACATACATGTGTGTATATAATATATACACACGTATATGTATATGTACATATATACATATACATATACGTGTGTATATACGTATATATATTATATACCTGTATATGGAGAATTTTGTTAAGTTCTAAAAATCAAACTTTCTTCATACAGTAGGAACTTTCTACAACTTTAAAATAATGTCTAAAATCAAATTTTGGAGCAGTAGAGCCCACAAAAGGTCAAGGTGAGACAGTTTTTCTAGCCTAAGAAAACTTGACAGGTCAGAAAGTAAAATCTGTGTCACCAAGGTAGAAACCTGGATAGAGCTTACACACAGACAAAGGTTGCAGCAGCAGCAGCAGCAAGAACAGCAGCAGCAAAAGAATTTGTAGCTTTCACCTGAGTTTAAATGGAATCTGGCAGCCACCTGGTCCAAAAGAGATAACAGGTGACTCCTTGTCAGGATGGAGATCAGCTGGTAGTGATGGGCAACTTTATTGCCCATACGAAATTCTGGCCCACAGTTCCACAGCTTAGGGGAGTGCTGGAGGTCAGTTACAGTGGAGTGTTGGATATTATTACAGTAATAAAACAAAGAGGAAGGCTAGCACTTCTGGATGCAGGGAACCAGAGGTCCTTCCTGGATAAAGACCAGAGCCCAGCCTAGAAGAGCAATGACCATACTATTCCCAGGATCATACTACCTTGCAAGCACTAAAAACCTGCTGAAGCCCAGAAGTAGCTATGACAACAGCACAAAAAAGTCTGAAACTTGGGACAGTGCCTCCTCAAACCGAGGCAAGAAGAGCTAAGCTTTAATGTGAAGTCCAAAGTAAAACAATGTTTTGGAAAATGGGAAACAACAACAAGAAGAAAGAATTGTGCCATGTAAAGCTACTATGGTGGCAGGGAAGACAAGGACATCAGTTCAGAAAAAAACAACATTGTGAAAACAGCTAAAGAAATATTTGAAATAGAAACACACATAGTTAAATAAAGAACTGAAGCAGAATCTAATAAGTTTCATCTGGAGAAAAAAGAAATTAAGGCAGGGAGAGCAATAATAATGTAAGACAAAGCAAAAGTAAAAATCAACCTAATTAAAATATATAATCAGAGAGAGTACATTATGCTACAAAAGTGCTGCAGAAAATAAAACGATACTAAAAAAAATTACAGTAAGTTTCTCTGATAAATTGTTAACTTCTCAAATATATAATAAGTGCCAAATTGAATCAAACTTATAAAAATATAAGACCTATTTCTCAAGTGATAGTCAAAAGATGTAAACAGGCAGGTTCCCAAAGAAGAAATCAAAGCTATCTACAGTCATTTGAAAAAAATTATCTAAATCACACTAAGTAAGGAAATGAAAGTTGGAACAACTATGAGGTTATTCCAACACACCTAGTAGAGATGATGAATGCTGGAAGTGATAAGGGAGAAACAGGTACACTAATGAACCACTGCAGGAGCAGTGAACTGCTTTACCAATTCCATGGAACAATTTGGCACTATGCTCCAAGAGTATAAAACTGTACATAAACTTTTACCCAGCAATACAGATACCAGGTCTGTATCCCAAAAAGATAAAAGGAAATGGAATTATATGTACATAAATAGTTAAGCAGCTCTTTTTTGTGGTGACAGAGCTTAAAATTGAGGGAGTGCTCATCAATTGGGGAATGTCTGAACAAGTTGTTGTTCATGATTGTGATGAACTACTATTTTGCTTCTAGAAGGGAGTAGCTTCAGGGGGAGAAACATGAGAAGACTTACATAGACTGATGAAAAGTGAAGAAGAGATGAGACATCATTGTGCACAGTAACAGCAATGTTATAATGGTGATCAACTGTAAAAAACTTGGCTAGTCTGATCATGTAATCAAAAGGATTGATGTGGACTGTGCAGTACTTTCACTTTAGATTCAGATCTTAAGATACAATGACACACACTAAAGGAAGCTTAATAGGCAATTAAGTTTTATTAACTACAAGTGTAAGTTAGCAAGTGTATACATATAAACAGTAGAGAAGAGTTAAGACAGAATAGAAAAGGAAAAAATATATATCACACACAAAGTCTGAACTGCAACACATTGGTACAACTGGGGAGGGGGAGCAGTCAGCAGAGGGTCTGACTGGGAGAGCAGAAGCAGGCATCTCCACTTCTACAGCAAAGATCTTCAAAGATCCTTCTCCCACTCAGTCCCTTCATAAATGAAACTTTGGAGAAAAGAGGACCTTTATAAAAAAGAAGGAACTCTGGCTAAAAGTTCCAGTTATTGTCTTTGATGTACATGCCCAAAGTTGGTCAGGTCCTTGATCACAGACATCCCCTCCCCTAAGTAGTTTTATGACTCAAGATAAGGGTCTCTTCACCCTGGCTACAAATTTCATTAATTCTGCTACTTCCCTTGGTACTCCCAGTTAAGCATATCAACTTTAAGTTACATTCCTTATGTTATGTCATGTGGCAGTCATGCAAGGGGCTGGGGACACTATTATTCACTTTCCCCACAGTCATTACAATGATCCAAGACAATTCCAAAGAACTCATAAAGACAATTGCTATCCACCTTCAGAGAGAGAACTGGTGAAATCTGAGTGCAAATTTAAGTGTAATATTCTCAATTTTTTTTGCTTCTTTTGAAACATGGCTAATATAAAAACATGGTTTTATGATTTCACATGTATAACTGATACTATATTACTTCCTTTTTCAGTGGCTAAGGAAGGGGAGGAATGGAGAGGACATGAAATCATTTTTTTAAAGCATCTTAAATTAAATAAATACAATTTTAAAAATTATATGGGATATTATTTTTGTTTTAGTATAATCCCTGGTACAGAAGAAGCACTTTTGTTTTTACATAGGCACTCCATTTAATCTCTCAGTATTCTAAGAGAATTCCTAATTTTTTAAGTTACAAATGAGTTTTCAATGGACATTAATGAAGGTAGTCCATCAATGAACCTTCTTCTCTCTCTATTCTTTTAGCTCTTTCCTCCTTAAAATATCTTTCTTTTTGAATGTCATTTACTTTGAGGAACCTTTAATCCAGAATTTGAAATACATACATACATATATATATACATATATAATACATTATTTACATATTATTCAATTATATATAATTTTGTTCAAGAAATTCTCAAATGTGTATATTCTTTGTAATTTTTTAAAATAACTAATAAATATTTTCTTGAAGTCTTCTACTAAAACAATCTTTTGAAGTAGGAATTAAAATGAATACTTTTACTTCTGCTGATGCTGAGAGAAACTTGTAGTTACAAATAGTTTATATTTGATTTTTATCCATGTTTATGTTACAGAAATGCTTTGCTGACTTGTCTTTTACTTCAAGATGTTGACCTATTTAGTATTGCTATTTTTAGCTAAGTATTAACTGGCCTTATTATGCATGTGATAACCATTAATGGTTCCTAATGACTTGTAATTGTGGAGGTGAGACTTCAGCTGTTGTGTTTAATTTAAACATAGTTGGTATAGAATAATTGTGAAGTCATATGTTTAAAGGGCTCTGTATTTTTCTGTAAGAGTGAATGCCTTGCATTTTGTACTTGGTCTTCAGTTTTAGAAAATGAATCACACAGGGAAAAAATAATCAAACTTTATGATTCGTTTACAGTCTTTTTATAGTTCTTTCCATAGCTTCAATACGCGTCTGGATTTTTTCCAGCTGTATATGACCTGTGATTTTGTGCTGTGAAATGAGTAATACTTGACATTCACAGAAATTTTTTACTTTTCCATATTCTTTAATTTTGCATGTGTTCTTCAGCTGTGAGGGGAGCAGCCTAAATGAATAATACTGCTTTAGGAGATAAGAATAGGAAGTCATGTGCTTTGTGTGGAAAACGCAGGTATAAAAGGGAAAAGGTAATTCTCCACATGTGACTATGATTGAGAATAGAGGAATTAAATCCATGGGAGACTGTTGTGGGGGAGATGTTAAATTATTTGTGTCCATGAATTCTTTCTGATCTGAATATGTTCTGAACACGGATTTGTTCTCTCTTGGTTGAAACTGTCAGAAAGGTCAGAGATAGCAGGATAATTTGGCTATAATTTGATAGTATTTTCTCATGTCAATAAAGCTAATTAGAATTTAATGTTACCCTTTCACTTAAAGTCTATGAACTTTCTCATAAACTTGAAGATTTTGAGAATATCTTTATTCTTTGAGAACAGAAAGTTTGACAGCCAACTGTAAGTGGTTTTGGCAAAGATTGAAAAAAATGTATTAGTGGAATTTTAAACAATTCATAGGAATAAATGCCATGATCTAGTTAGAACAGGTAAGCATTGATAAAATGATTCAAATTTGATTTTTGTTATCTATTTATTATCTATTATTACCAACGATGAACAGGAAACATTTAGGAACTCTAACATTTTAATTTGAACAGTCTAGCTGAAAGCCTATCTTAAAATATCCTTTCTTTCAGAATTAGTCACAAATATTTAAATAAAATTTTATTTAAACTTACATTCAATTAAATTTTATTTATTAATTGACTTTATCAATTAATTCATCTGCATTTTCCTTTGTCAATATTAAATTTCAAATCTTTCTTGCTGATACCATCTTTAGAACAACAACAACATGGTAAGAAAATATTTTCTTATTCAAAAAAAGACGTGGTATGTGAAAATTGAAGGTGTCTTGCTATTGCTCCCCTCCCCCACTTTGGAATCTGGAATGGAATATTTAAAATAAAAGTAGAAATGCCAATTTATTTTCTGTATTTTATCATTTTAAAGTCCAGAAATCGTTACTGAGACTATTTGAAGTGACTATCAAATCCAGATTTACACTATATTTGCAAAGTGTAGTGGGAATATAGGCTATTGAAGATAGGCTATTGTGTCAATTTTTTAATAACAAATTACAAGCTAACTAAATTCCTTTCTTGTAAATAGTGCCAAAAGTTCAGTTCAAATCTAAATTCATTTTTTAAAAGGGCTGTTTCAGACGCAGGATTGTTTGACTTTGTATATAACTTTATAACAAGTAGATTTCAAAAGAATGTTATAATATATTTCAGAGTTATGCTAGCTAGAAACCATTAAAATAAAAAAAAGAACATTTGGAGAGGGCTAATTTATTAAGACTATCTTTGAATTTTAAAATCTAACTCATTTTTGAAAAAAAATCTTTTGTTTCCATGTGTGAAACAAAGTATGAGATTGTGGTAAAAATGTGTTGGTGTCAAGGCATAAATGACACTTTATCATATGTGACAGAAATAGACATACATCTAGAGATTCATTATTTGTAAGTATTTTATTTGGAGAAAAAATAACATAGGATGAAAAGTTTAAAGAAGGGTGTTGTCAACAAAGTTGAATTTTTTATGTGTGAAAGTATAAAACAAATGGACTACTTTTTGACAAAAAGATTAAAAAAATCATTGTGTTCTATATATCTGAAGTACTGCCAAAAACAATCATTTAGAAACCATTACATTTATTCAATATTGCCAAAGCAAAGAGGATGCAGTGATTATCCTTTAAAAGTCAAATCAAACAAATGTAAGATGAATAATAGGAAGGTGTTTTCCTATACTTCAGCAGCAAGTGAGAGGGAAGTTCAGCATTTTTTATGAATACTTAATATTTTTATTAATTTAGAGTAAAATTAATAGTATATCATATTGCATTTTTTCAATTTATGTTTTTATTTTTAGTTTTCAACACTCATTTCCACAAGATTTTGAGCTTCAAATTTTCTCCCCATCTCTTCCCTTCCCCCACCCCAAAACATCATGTGTTCTGTTTACCCCTTCCCCCAATCCACCTTCTCTTCTATCACATCCCTCCCTTCCCTTATCCCCATATTCTCTTTTTTCTATGGCAAGATAGATTTCTATACCCCATTACCTGTATTGCTTATTTCTCACTTACATGCAAAAACAATTCTCAACATTTGTTCCTAAAACTTTGAGTTCCAACTTCTCTCCCTTTCTCCCTCCCCACTCATCTCCACTGAGAAGGAAAGCAATTAAATATAGGCTATATATGTGTAGTTTTGCTAAGGACTTCCATAATAGCCATGTTGTGAAAAACTAACTGTATTTCCCTCCATCCTATCTTGTTGCCCCATTTATTCTATTCTCTCTTTTGACCTTATCCCTCCCCAAATGTGTTTACTTTTAATTACTCCCATCTCTCATTTGCCCTCTCTTCTACCATCCCCCCACACCCCACATATCCCCTTCTCTACTTTCTTATAATGTAAGATAGATTTTCATGCCAAATTGAGTGTGCATGTTATTCCATCCTTAAGTCGAATGTGATGAGAGTAAACTTCACTTTTTTCATCTCACCTATCCCTTTTCCCCTCCATTGAAAAAGCTTTCTTTTGCCTTTTTTATGAGAGATAAGTTGCCCCATTCCATTCCTCTCTTTCTGCTCTCAATATATTCCTCTCTCACCACATAATTTTATTATTTTAGGTATCATCCTTTCCTATTCAACTCACTCTGTGCCCTCTCTCTACATAGATGTGTGTGTGCATGTGTGTTGTGTGTGCATGTACCGTCACTCCAACTATCCAAATACTGAGAAAAGTCTCAAGAGTTACAAATATGATCTTTCCATGTAGCAATGTAAACAGTTCAAGCTTAGTAAACCCCTTGTGACTTTTCTTTCCTATTTCCCTTTTCATGTTTCTCTTGATTCTCGTGTTTGAAAGTCAAATTTTCTATTCACTCTGGTTTTTTCATCAAGAATGCTTGAAAGTCCTCTATTTCACTGAATGACCATTTTTCCCCTGAAGTATTATACTCAGTTTTGCTGGATATGTGATTCTTGGTTTTAATCCTAGTTTATTTACTTCTGGAATATCATATTCCAGGACCTTATATCCCTTAATGTAGAAGCTACCAGATCCTGTGTTATGCTGATTGTATTTCTACAATACTTGAATTGCTTTTTATGACTGATTGCAATATTTTCTCCTTGACCTGGGAATTCTGGAATTTGTTTGCAAAATTCTAAAGAGTTTTTCTTTTCAGATCTCTTTCAGGAGGTCATTGTCAAATTATTTCAACATTTCTTTTATCCACTGGCTCCAGAATATCAGTGCAGGTTTCCTTGATAATTTCATGAAAGATGATATCTAAGTTCTTTTTTTTATCATGACTTTCAGTTAGTCCCATAACTTTTAAATTGTCTCTCCTGGAATGATTTTCCAGGTCAGTTATTTTTCCAATGAGATATTTCACATTGTCTTCCATTTTTTTCATTCTTTTGGTTTTGTTTTGTAATTTCTTGGTTTCTCATAAGGTCATTAGCTTCCATCTGCTCCATTCTAATTTTTAAAGAACTATTTTCTTCAGTGAGCTTTTGAACCTCTTGGCTAATTCTGCTTTTTAAACCATCCTTCTCATCACTGGCTTTTTGGACCTTTTTGCCATTTGAGTTAGCCTGACTAATTAGGTTTTTTTGTTAATTTATTCATTTTATTGTTATTATTATTATTGTATTTGTTTTCATTGTTCTACAATCACTTCCATATGTCTTAGATTTTTTCCCTCCCTTCCTTCTCACCTACCTTCCCACTCCTCCCTGAGATGGCATAGAGTTTTATAAAGGTTATATACATACATTCCTATTAAATACGTTTGTCATAGTCTTATTACATAGAGGAATGAAAATGAATGGTGGAAATCATAAAACAAACCAAAACAAAATACAAAAGAAAATGACCTGCTTCATTCTGTGATTGATTTCCATATTCTTTCTCTGGATGTAGAAAGGCTTTTACCTTAAGAGACCATTGGGAATTATTTAAGTCCTTGCATTACCATGATGTACTAAGTCCACCAGAACAATCTCTCTCACACTGTAGCTGTTGCTGTGTACAAAGTTCTCCTAGTTCTCCTTTCACTCAGAATCTGTTAGGCTACTTTAAAAGTGCTTTTTTCTTCACCATTTTTTTGGTCTCCTTTAGCAAGCTGTTGACTCACTTTTCATGATTTTCTTGCATTACTCTCATTTCTCTTCCTAATTTTTCCTCCACCTCTCTTATTTGATTTTCAAAATCTTTTTTGAGCTCTTTCATGACGTGAGACTATTGCATATTTATTTTGGAAGTTTTGGATGCAGAAGCCTTGACTTTTAGGTCTTCCTCTGATGGTATGCATTATTCTTCCTCATCTGAGAGTAAGGAAGAAAACACGTACTCATCAAGAAAGTAACTTTCTATTGTCTTATTCTTTTTCCCTTTTTTGAACATTTTCCCAGCCAGTTATTTGAGTTTTGAGTGCTTGTCAAGAGCAGGGTATACTCTGGGTACTTGTATGTTCTCAGTTCTTCCAAGGTGACACAATCAATTTTACTCCTCTCCTGACCTGCACTCTTCTCTGGGAGCAACTACAAATACTCTTTTTTGGGAGTAGATTCCCTCTCCAGAGCCTCCACCAGTTTCACCACACCAGCCAGTTCTCCTCCTCACCCCAGGGCCACCACTCAGGGATGAGATCTTGATCAGCTGCTCAATTCCCCCACTATCTATAGGTCATGGCTTCAACAATGGAAACTGCTGCTGCCTGGGGCTGGGGCTAGCCCACTGCTTTCCCTTCTCACCCAGGTGAAAGAGCTTTCTCACTGACCTTTGAAATTGTCTTTGGCTTTTGTAGGTTGAGGAATCTGGAAACTGCAGCTGCTGCCCAAGATTCCAAGCCCCAATACCTGCTTCAGTACTATTCCTGCTGCTCAGTGTAGCCAAGACTGGACTGCACTCCACTCCATGCCTGGTGCAAGAGATCTTTCCTGTTGGCCTTCCAGGCTGCCTTGGGCTGGAAACATATTTCATTCCATCGTTTTGTGACTTCTGTTGCTCTAGAATTTATTTAGAGTCTTTTTTACAGGTATTTTCTGGGCTGTGGAAGGACATTTAGTCCTTCTACTACACCATCTTGGCTCCACTCCCCTCCCCCCCCCCCCACGCTCCAGGATTCTTTAACCTAGAAGTTGGTTGGGTATTTTATGATGACTTCCAGAGAATAGTCCATTTTGAACAGGTATGATTTATGTTAAATGGCAACCGATTTGATAGTTTCCACCTTACAGTATGTTTCTACTATATTTGCCTTAGAAGATGCTTTCATATTTTTTATCTATTACAGAATACTTTGCAAAATTGGTTCTTTTGTCAAATATTCCCCATTCATTTCCATGCCAGTATCTCTGTTTTTCCCAAAGTAATCATATATTGCACTTTTTTTGATTTCTGTTTTGTAAGGGATACCGTATTTGATGTGTTTATAAAGTTCCTGGTTTACTTAAACTGTGTTAAAATATTATTTTTTAGATAGAAATGATTGAAGTGCATGCTCCTGAAAACCAACTAAATGCTACAAGAAACAGAAATTAATTTCTGCCTCTATTATGTCCACAAGAAATACTTATTTTTTGTCCAAGTGAGCATCTGCAATATTACATAGTTTTTTTTGTTTTCTTATTTTTGCTTACTTACTTTTTCATTTATTTTCCATCATCTTTTAATTTATTTATATTTTATTTAGTGCTTTAATTTTCCCCAGCTACATATAAAAACAATTTTAACAGTCTTTTAAAACTTTGAATTCCAAATTCTGTCTCTTTGTCCCTCCCCACACACTCTCATTGAGAATGCAAGTAATTCGATATAGGTTATATCTGTGTAGTCACGCAAAACACTTCCATAGTAATCATGTTCATAAAGACTAACTGTATTTCCCTCCAACCTGTTCCTCCCATTTATTCCTTTTTCTCTCTCCTTTCATTGTATTCCTCCTCAAAAGTATTTTGCTTATGAATACCTCCTCCAATTTGCCTTCCCTTCATCCCCACTAATTTCCTTTAGGGTAACATAGATTTCTATGCCCAATCAAGAGTGAGGTTCACTCCCCTCCCTATGACCTACCTTCTCTTCCCTTCCATGGTAAAATTTTTTTCTTATTTCTCTAATGTGAGATAATTTACCCCATTCTATCTCTTCCTTTCTTTTTCTGCCACTACATTCTTCTCTCACCCCTTGATTTTATTTTTAGATACTACTCATTCATATTCAATTCACATCTCTCTCCTCTATCAATTTATATGTTTTTCTTACTACCCCACTAATGAGAAAGGTCTCATGAGTTAGAAATATCACCTTTCCATGTAGGAATATAAAAAGTTTAATAAATCTCTTATGATTTCTATTTTCTGTTTATTTTTTCATGCTTTTTCTTGAGTCCTGTATTTGAAGGTAAAATTTTCTATTTAGCTCTGGTCTTTTCTCAAGAATATTTAAAATAGCTCTATTTCATTGAATGTCCTTTTTCCCCTGGAAGAACTGTACTCAAATTTGCTGGGTAGGTGATTCTTGGTTGTAATCCAAGCTAATTTGTCCTCTGGAATACCATATTTCAAGCCTTCTCATTCTTTGATTTAGAAGCTAGTAAATTCTGTGTTATCTTGGTTATGGTTCTACAATACTTGATTGTTTCTTTCATATTGCTTGCAATATTTTTTCCTTGACCTGGGAACACTGGAAGTTGGCTGTAGTTTTCCTAGAAGTTTTTATTTTGGGATCTCTTTCAGCAGGTGATGAGTGGATTTTTTTTTCAACTTTATTTGCCCTGTGGTTCTAGAACATCAGGGCAGTTTTCCTTGAAAATGTCTTGAAAGATGATGTCTAGGCTCTTTTTTTTTATCATGACTTTTTATCATGACTTCAAACACTTTTACATTCTCTGTCATGATTCCATTTTCTTGGTCAGTTGTTTTTCCAATGAGTTTTTCAAATTGTCTTCTATTTTTCATACTTTGGCTTTGTTTTACGATTTATTGGTTTCTCATAAAGTTCTTAGTTTCCATTTGCTCCATTCTAATTTTTAAGGAATTATTTTCATTAGTGAGCTTTTTGACCTCCTTTTTCATTTGCTCCATTCTGTTTTTTTAAGTAATTTTTCTCCTCCTTGGCTTTTTGAAGCTATTTTTATCATTAGCCTAGTCTGTTTTTTAAGGTCTTCCTTTCTTCAGTTTTTTTTTTGTGTTTCTACTGAGTTCTTGACTCATTTTTTTCATGATTTTCTTGTATCATTGTAATTTTTCTTCTCAATTTTTGTAATTTTTCTTCTCAATTTTTCCTCTGCTTCTCTTACTTGATTTTCAAATCCTTTTTTGAGCTCTTTCACATCTTGAGAACAATTCATATTGTTTTTTGAGGCTTTAGATGTAGACACTTTGATTTTGTTGCCTTCTGCTGAGTTTTTGTTTTGATCTTCTTTGTCAATAAAGTAAGTTTCTATAGTCAGATTTTTTTTTCTGTTGTTTACTCATTTTCCCAGCCAATTAGCTGACTTTTTAAACTCGGTCTTAAGTAGGGCTCAGGTTCCAGGGTGGAGGGTACAGTTTCTCAAGTGTTATGGGTTTTGTGCAGCAATTTTGAGAGATACTTCTAGGCACCTTTACATTTTCAGTTCTTCCAAGGTAGTATGATCTAAGGAGAGGTAGCTACCTGTGAGTGAGCACAAAAACTCTTTTGTGCCCTGGAACTGTGAGGAGGGTCCCCTCTCCACTACTACCATAAACTCTACCATGCTTGTTTTCCTGCTTGCCCTGAAAGTGCCCTCCATGACTGTGATCCAGATCCAAGCATGGGCAAAGAAAAAGAATCCTGCCTCAGTGCTAATAAAGAGACCACTGTAATCTCCTTGTGACCAGTTGTATAATTACCTTACCATCTGTAGGCTGAGAGCTCCAAAATCTGTCACTGCCACATCTGCTGATATTGCTTATTCAGTCAGTCCCAAAGTCTGTCCCTGGTTGGCTGGTGCTGGGGCTATCTTGATGTGACTTGTGCTGGACTGAGCTCATCTCTCACCTTGGTATGACAGATCTTTCTTGCTGGCCTTTTAAGTTGCCTTTGGCATCTGGGGGATAAGAAGTCTGGAAACTGTTACTGTTACCTGTGTTTCAGTTACCCTGAGGCCTCCTCCAGGTTGCTGTGACCCAGTGTACCCTGCAAGGGCCTGTGCTGGACTGCACCACTTTCTCATCCTGATGCAACACGCCTTTCTAGCCACACTTCCAGGTTGTCTTAAGTTGAAAATTTAACTCTTTCTTTATTGTGGTGTCTGCTGCTGTAGAATTTGTTTAGTCATTTTTAAAAGGTATTTAAAAGATTTGGGACTGTACTCTGTCATCTTGGCTCCATCCGCCTATTTATTTAATTTTTAATAAGCAATATTGGGATTTAAAAAGTCACAGGGCTTTTTAAAAGGCAACCAGCCAGTTTGAAATAATGGAAGTTACACATAACTTCTTTGTAAAGCATATAACTTTGTAAAGCATGATTCCATAATTTTTGTGTAATAGGGTGATTCTTTGCTGTAGGTCTTAACTATAGTATTTAATCCAATGGCATGAATGGTTTTTTTGCCAATAACATTTTCAGAGACTTCTAAAGAACTTATCATACTTTTGCTTTCAATTTCAGAGATTCAGAACAAAAGATATCTGGCCTGTAGGAAGCATTAATGGTACCAAGAAGGACTTTTGCCAGTCTTTTTTTTATTTGTAGCCTAAGGGCAGCAGATAGATGGCATAATTATATTCTTCATCTTTATTTCTTTTAAAAATTAAATGTTCTATTCCCTCAAGATTATGGCTCATTTCTACACACACATACTCTCTTTCTCTCACACACACACACCATATTTGGCAATATTCAACTTCTCTTTTCTCTGTAACTATAAAGGTATGCTACAGTTTGGGTTGACAAATTTCTTTTTTCACTGTGTGTTATGATAAGGGGAAAGAAGTAAGAGTTTTCATGGCATGCACCATGTGCCAGGCTCTGTGTACTTGTGGAGTGTTGTAAGTACTTTATAAATATTTCATGTGTTTCTTACAACTCTGCAAGGAAGATTTTATAGTTGGGAAATTTTAGCAGACATTAAGTGACTTGCCCAGGGTCACACAGTGAATTAGTGTCCAAGGATGGATTTTAATTGCAGTCTTCTGGACTACAGAGCCAATTAGCTGCCCACATTATAACAATGTAACATGGAGAAATCAGAGAAGAACCCCTGGAAGGTTGGGAAGATTCCCCAGTATAGGATTTAGAGGTTGATGTGGTGGACAAGAGTTATATAAGATGAGAAAACATAGGCATATTGCCATCTGTATTACTAAAGATCCATCAGAAACTATTAGTAAGGAGAAAAAACTTCCTTTTTATTTGTGTGTGTTTAGTGACTTCCTAAGGGTATGGATCAGCCTAGATGGCTCTACTTGTCATTCATTTCCAACAGTTTCACAACTAGAGGAAATTGTGAATCTAAACTCTTTACTCCTAAACAAAAATGAGTCACCAGCTTCTGTAGTAAGAAATTAAGGTGAGGTCTTCCTATTGAAAGTCAACTGCATTCATGATCACATTAGTTATTAATTGAAACATAGAATCATAATTTTATGGCAGGAATGGTGAAAACTTTCTAACAATGACATAATCCACCCACCCAAACTGTATAAGGGAAGATTTTAAACTGCAAAGTGCTTAAATAACTTCCGTAATATTATATAGCTTGTAAATAGCAGAGTAAAAATCGCCCAGATTTCCTAACTCTTAATCCTTAATGATGTAATTCTCTATATTTTTTTCTTCTCCCATAACATAAAACATACTCTCCTACTATGTGACCTATTTACTCAATCTGTTCTTTCAGGATGTGTGTGTGTGTGTGTGTGTGTGTGTGTATGTGTGTGCACCTTCTAGAGTATATTTAGTCCTTTTACTTTGATGTTTCATACTTTCACTATTTAAGTATTAAATCAATATTCTATGATATAGGTAATTTTGCTTCCATTTCAATTTATTCCATTTAATTAAAAAATATTAAGAACTTATGTTACAAATATGTGAGATGTTTTGTGTAATGGCATACTGAAAACTATGTTTCCATATTTACAACATTCTCCTTGACCTACTAATCTAATTGTCCAATCAAAAAAGGAAGCCAGATTAGTCTGGAAGAAATTTTTCTTAATGAAGCCATCTTGTCTTTTAGAAGTTACCAACTCCCTATGTGCTTACAAATCACAGCCTCACTGATTTAGAGCTAGAGGAGACCATAGTAATCATTCTAATTCAATCTTCTTCTCTTTGCACATAATGAAGGTAAAGCCCCAAATGGTTTAGAGACTTCTTGAGTGTCCCTCATGTGGCAGAGTCAAATTCATCCCTTTGCTCATGAACTATAGAATTTTGTCAAAAGCAGAATTTAAACCATTGGTGTAGAGTAAGAGTTCTTAAACAGGGGTTCATGCATCATGAAGGAATCCATGGATAAAACAAGAATTTTTTTGATCTTGGAGGAGGATTTTATCTGTTCTTTTCTACTAGCTTTTAATTTAACTTTATTATTTGCATTAATTTTATCTATACATTCAAGAATATTATTCTCATTAGGGGTTCATCAGCTTCACTAGTATGCCAAAGAGTTCTGTGATACAGAGAAGATTAAAGACTCCTGGTCTATAGCTTGCTGACTTGCCCTTCTTTTTCTTTTCTTAATTTTATTTATTTGTTTTGACTTTTCAACATCCATTCCCACAAGATTTTGAGTTGCAAATTTTCTCCCTATCTCTGCCCTCTCCCCACTCCAAGACACTGTGCATTCTGATTACCTCTTCCCCCAATCTGCCCGCCCTGCTAACACACCCTTCCTTTCCCTTATCCCCATCTTCTCTCTTTTCTTGTAGGGCAAGATATATTTCTGTACCTCATTACCTTGTATTTCTTATTCGCCAGTTGCATGCAAAAACAAATCTCAGCAGTCATTCCTAAAACTTTCAGTTCCAGCTTCTTTCTCTTCCTCTCTCGCCACCCATCCCTTTGGAGAAGGTAAACAGTTCAATATAAGCTACATATGTGTAGTTATACAAAAGACTTCCATATGAGTCATGCTGTGAAATACCGATATTTCCTCTATTGTATACTGTCCCCCCATTTATTCTATTCCCTCTTTTGACTATGTCCCTCCCCAAAAGTGTTAACTTGTAATTACTCCCTGCTCCCATTTGCCCTCCCTTCCATCATCTCCCCTAAATCCCACTTATCCACTTCTCCCTGCTTTCTTGTAGTGTAAGATAGATTTGCATACCAAATGGAGTGTGCATGTTAATCCCTCCTTAAGTCAAATATGATGTGAGTACACTTCATTTTTTCTCTCTCACCTCCACCCTTTTCCCTTCCCTTGGAAAAGCTTTTTCTTGCCTCATTTATGAGAGATAATTTGCCCCATTACATTTCTCCCATTCTCCTTTCAATATATTCCTCTCTTGTCTCTGTATTTTTATTTTTTTCAGATTTCATCCCTTCTTTTCAACTCACCCTGTGCCTTCTGTCTGTATGTATATAATCCCTCCAATTACCCAAATACTGGGAGAAGTCCCATGTGCTACAAATATTATCTTTCCATGTAGGAATGTAAACAGTTCAACTTTAGTAAATCTCTTTTCATTTCTCTTTCCCATTTACCTTTTCATGCTTCTCTTGATTCTTGTGTTTGAAAGTCAAATTTTCTATTCACCTCTGATCCTTTCATCAAGAATGCTTGAAAGTGCTCCATTTCACTGAATATCCATTTTTTCCCCTGAAGTATTATACACAGTTTTGCTGGGTACATGATTCTTGGTTTTAATCCTAGCTCCTTTGTCTTCTGGAATATCGCATGCCAAGCCCGTTGATCCCTTAATATAGAAGCTGCTAGATCTTGTATTTTCCTGATTTTATTTCCACAGTACTTGAATTGTTTCTTTCTGATTGCTTGCATTATTTTCTCCTTGACCTTGAATTTGGCTACAATATTCCTACGAGTCTTTCTTTTTGGATCTCATTCAGGATGTGATCATTGGATTCTTTCAATATTTATTTTACCCTCTGGTTCCAGAATATCAGGGTAGTTTTCCTTGATAACTTCGTGAAAGATGATGTCTAGACTCTTTTCTTGATCATGGATTTCAGGTAGCCCCATAATATTTAAATTGTTTCCCAATATATTTTCCAGGTCATTTTCCAATGAGATATTTCACATTGTCTTCATTTTTTTCATTCTTTTGGTTTTGTTTTGTAATGTTTCGGTTTCTTATGAAGTCATTAGCTTCCATCTGCTCCATTCTAGTTTTTAAATAATTATTTTCTTCAATGATATTTGGAAGTTCCTTTTCCCTTTGGTGAATTCTGGTTTTTACAGCATTTTTCTCCTCATTGACTTTTTGGATCTCTTTTGCCATTTGAGTTAGTCTGTTTGTAAAGGTGTTATTTTGTTCATTGTGTTTTGGCTCTCCTTTAGCCAGCTATTGACTCGTTTTTCATAATTTTCTTGCATCACTCTCATTTCTCTTCCCATTTTTTCCTCCACCACTCTTACTTGATTTTCAAAATAATTTTTGAGTTCTTCCATGGCCTGAGACTATTGCTTATTTATTTTGGAGGTTTTGGATGCAGAATCCTTGACTTTTATATCTTCCTCTGATGATATCTTTTGTTCTTCCTCATCGTCAAGGATGAAGGAAAATACCTGTTCACCAAGAAAGTAACCTTCAATGGTCTTATTTTTTCCCCGTTTTGGGGCATCTTCCCAGCCAGTAACTTGACTTTTGAGTCCTTTGTCAAGTGGAGGGTATACTCTAGGAACTTGTAAGTCCTCAGTTCCTCCAAGGTAGCACAATCAAGGTAGACGAGTTACTCCCCTCCTGGCCTTCACTCTGGTCTGGGAGCAATCATGAGGTTTTCTGCCCAGGGTGTGTGAGTAGGATTTCCTGTCTACAACTGCCTCCAATTCCACCAGGCAGTGCTCTCCTCACCCCAGGGCAGTCACTCAGGCCTGAGATACAAATCATCCACTTGATTCCCCCAGCAGCTTTAGGCTGAGTGCTCCAAAAATTGATGCTTCTGACTCAGCTACCACCTCTGCAGCCCTGAGTCTGGGGACATACCCCATTCCCTTCTCACCCAGGTGAAAGAGTTTTCTCACAGACCCTTGAAACTATCTTTGGCATTTGTGGGTTGAGGAATCTGGAAACCGCAGTTGCTACCCCAAATTCCAAGCCCTGATGCCTGCTCCAGTCCTGTCCCTGCTGCTCAGTGAAGCCAAGACTGGGCTGCATTCTTCTCTGAGTCCAGTGTGATACACCCTTCCTGTCAGCCTTCCAGGCTTTCTTGGGCTGGCTCTTTCATTCTGTTGCTTTCTGGCTTCTACTGTTTAAGAGTCATTTTTACTGGTATTTTATGGGTTCTGTGGCGAGAATTAGAGCACGTCTGTCTTTCTACTCCACCATCTTATATCTGTCCCATGAACTTTCTTATTTGAAACAAGGCAAAACAACAAAATAAAACAAATAAGAAAAACCTAGGAAAACATTTATTATCTTGAGTCTCTAGCTTGTGTCTCCCAAATAATTCAAAAATAGAGGTCTGGTGATCATGAGAGCTAATTCTTTATGAGGCTAAAAATAAATTTATACACATCACATGGTAGGAACTTACTAAACAAAAGGTGTATGCTCTTATAATTCTCATTTATTTTGAAAATTAATTCCCCATGAACATATCTATGTGTTTCTATATAATTCTTCCTTAGTGTCTCAGCAGAACTATTTTCTTCTTACCAATTCAGCATTGCTGTATGACCATTCAACAAACTGCACTTCAAATGTTACCTTTCACATGAATATTTCTATGCCTTGTACCATACATCCCACCAAAAAAGAAAAAAAAAGATTCTCTTATCTGATTTCATATCACTTTATTTTCTGGTTTATATAGTATTCTAATTAAGAATTCCTTTCTGGTTTTTTTTTTTTGTTATTTCTCCCTCTTAGACTGGAAATAACTCAAGCAAAAATACTATGTCTCCCTCATTTTTCTTTATATCTTCTTTAGAGTAGCATTATTCAATGTCCCTACTAGTGTTGTTAAATGTTGTTGAATTATACTGAATGCTATCAAGTTTAAATTATGAGAATCAAATCTTGAAATTTCCAGGAACACAGTTCCATTTCCATAATATTTTGTTATACTTATAGCATTTTAGTTTGTTACTCTTCTTTCCAGAGGGTCTCTATGTCCTTGCAAAAGGGGGAAAGAAAATGTGCTTGATTCAGGGTCACAGAACCTGAATTTGTACTCCAACTCTGCTGCTTATTCCCTGTGTGTTCTTGGGCAAGCTGTTTAACTTCACTCGATCTGATTTTTTCACATGTAAAAGGAATGGATTGGACTAAATGTTCTCTAAGGTCCCTTCCAACATTAAATTTATGATTAGGATATTCATTTTTATCAATATTCAATAGACTGTTGATGCTATGTTGTTCAGAATTTATTTTTAAAACACATATTCATATACACATTTATATACACATGTATGTCAACATATGTATATATGTATACAAATATATGTATATGTATAGATATAAATAGATAGATAGATAGATAGATAGATAGATAGATAGATAGATAGATAGATAGATAGATGGATGGATGGATGGATTGATGGATGGACGGACGGACGGACGGACGGACAGACAGACAGACAGACAGACAGAGACAGATAGATAGATAGATAGATAGATAGATAGATAGATAGATAGATAGATAAGTTTTTATGGATTTTTTAATAAAGTGTATAGAAAGTTATATACAAATATCTAATTGTTTTTATTTCTCTGATATTGTTTCATTGAACAAATCTCCATTTTATAACCTTGAAATTGCAGTTTTTAAAAGAAACTTTAAGAATAAACCAACTTAGTGTGAATAGGTATGCCTGGTATTTACTGTTTTCATGGCAAACACTACAATACAGCTTCACAATTTGTGTTATGCTCCCCAAACAAAGATAAGTGCAGTACTATGACTTTTCTCTCTCTCTCTTTTTATTATAAAACTTGGGAAGCCAAGTTTTTTTTTTTTCATTATTGTTAAAATATTTAAACAACTTTATTATCTTATTAATCTATTTGAATAAACTGAGATATTTTAATATCATTTAAAAATTCCATGCTTTATTCCTCAAAACATTGACAGTAGCCTGTAAACTGATATAATTCTTCTTGAATCCTATTTCTTCCTTCTCTGCAAAAAGACATATACCATATTCCAGGATCATAACAGTAGTCTGTGGCTTAAAATTCTGCTTATAGTTAAATGACCGTAGTATAGTTAGAGATTCAATCAATTAACATGCATTTAATGCCCACTTTGTGCAAGACACTGTTCTAGGCTCTTGAAATACAAAGACAAAAATGCAATAATCCCTGACTTCAAAAAGTTTACATTCCATCAGAGGAGACTGCACACACACACACACACACACACACATGCACACACACAACTGATATATACGTATGTCTATTTATTTTTGTGTGTCTATGTGCATATACGTGTATATAGCAATACATGTATATAGCAATACATGAAAACACACATACATAAATACATACATGCAATGAATTTGACCAAATGGACTTTAAATAAGTTCTTAATTTCATTTGATTGGCATAGTCATCTATTTGTTTTACAAAATGAAATGTTCCTAAGTTAATCTTTCCTGCTAGCATTCTTTATACCTTACCTTTTATTTTGTTTTTTTTTAATCCTTTGCCAATATCATTCTGATTTACAATGTGAAGAACCCGGCTTTTTCTGAAAATCATGTATATTTTTGTGAGACTTTCAAGCTTCTCATCCCCTTCCATCTTTTAAGGATTTTTACTTTTGTTCAAAAATTATTCTCTCTTTCTGTCTCTGTCTCTCTCTCTGTCTCTCTGTCTCTCTGTGTCTCTCTCTGTCTCTCTCTCTCTTTCTCTCACATAAAATTTTATCTCTTGCTCCTTTCTCATTCCTCATCCTTTTTTTTTTTATTAGTTTTGTGGCAGCTTTTTACTCAAAAAGTCCTTCCTGCATACTCTCTCTGCTACTGTATTTCCTGATATCACTATATTCTGGCTCCCCTTAAATTTGTCTGAGATTTCTTCTTAGTCCACTTAGCTGGGTCATCTTCAATCTGTTTAACTTAAATGACCCTCCTCCAAGGTACCATACTTGGCCTAATGTTTTTTCTTCTCTCTTATTGTTCTCATCAGCTTAAATCCTCTCTATGCAGATCTATACCCGTAGGCATATATTAATTCTTCTTTAATGGATTCTTCTAAATTTTTTTTGTGTGTTTCTGTGTATGCACACATACACATGCATGTGTGCATACACACAAACACACACATACTTACTCATTGTGGTGTTGCTTTGAAAATCCTATTGTGACAAACATTTCAAAAATCAATGTCAATTTTCGCTGTGTCTAAATGATTACATATTATAAAATAATGGGATTAGATTTTACAAGTTCTTGCTATCATAACAAAATTTACATAAATCTCCCTTCTGAACTTGTTTTAGCCATTAATTTTTTAAAGAAATAAAACTTAGTTATCCATATACTTGAGTCTTTGAAACTTTTTCCCCAGAATGAATTCCAAATTTTGTATCCAAATATAATTTAATTTCACAGAGACTTCAAAACTAAAAAAGAAAATACATTTATCATTTTGACTTTTTTATACTTTGACACAATGGTACTTCTGGTCATTATGTACCTTTAAAGAAACTGAACAGCAGCCCTATACTACATATTATCTAATCTTTTCAAATCATGTCCAGATCCTTCCATGCCACTAAGGAAGAACTAGGGGATACAACTAATGGAATACTTTTTAAACATAGACATCAGTTATTCTAAGTTATTCAATATCCATAATTGCTTATAGTTCATCTACCATTTTACATTCTTAGACACTGGTTATTTTTATGACTATTTCTAAATAGTTCACAATTTTTCCCCAAGGTGTCTCATAGTTGTGGAAATTGATGCCCTAAACGTAAAAGAAAAGTGCATTAACACAATACAGCAAACATCATGGTAGTGAATAAAGTAATCTTGGTTCTTTTTAATGACACTGAGAAAAAAAGTAGGGCCAGAAAGTTGGGTAGCCAACTATAGAGAAATGAGTCATATGTTTCATTCCCTGTCTTGTCAATGTTTCTATAAATGAATGACCTAATTAGAATTTACAGACAGTATGAAAATAGAGTTGCTATGGCTACTAGATATTGTAACTCACCATGAAAGTGCTATTCTAATGATGATAGCCCAGGGGTAAACATATGAGGTAAGTGATGAACAAGGACCTTCTTCCAACTGAAAAATGATTACATATAACTTGTATGATTTTCAGTGCAAATATTTCTTGGCACAAATTTGCACTTCCTTCTTATTTTTTTTCTTTCAACATTGATTTAGAATTTATTCATTACCAAAACGATATATATTGAAAACTTTTCTAGAATAATATTCTCTTTAGTACAATATAATTAGTGTAATGTAACTAGTATAAAAGGGATTTAATAATTTACAGGAATACAGATGTTTTATCCTTATCCACCCCTTATTCTACTACCCAGTGTATTGTAAATATAGCTTGTTTTGGATTCAAGAGCACCTCGATTCAAGTTCCACTGTTGTTAAATACTTGAGGTATGACCTTGACAAAGGTGATCAACCTCCTTGTGCTCTAAATAATTCTTTAAGAATATTCATTGGAGACAGTGTACCCACCTACATTGGAATGGGAAGTTTGTTCATTTAGGATTTTTTTATATCAGTGAAATCACATGAATATTCTCAACTTGCTATCCTTATGATAAATGAAGGCCCAGCTAATAAAATTCACTTCCATAAAATCAACAACAACAAAATGAGTTGAACTAAAATGCCATCATCTAGACTTTTCTTTAAATCACTTTTAACCCCAAACTACTTGTTTTTTTCCACTCTACATTTAACATTCGTTACAAAATAGTATCAATTCACATTTTTCATAATAATAAACAAATAAAATTTTAAAGCAGTAGAAGGAAGTAGGGAATATTTTGTTCCACTTCATTATATAGATGAAAAAAATGATGTGATTAAGGGATTATGTCCTTACCTAGTTAGTATCAGGGTCAGTTGTAGCTTCTAAGTGCCAGGCCTAGAGGCCTGTGTGGGCTACCCGAGTCTTCTTACCTCACCTCCGAGGTCTTTGGTTGGCCAAAACTGGATGCTCATATGAGAGAAAGGACGTTCCAGAATCGAACAAGGGTTGAGCTTTATTTCAGGGTCTAGTTACAAGTGCAGGAGGGTCTTCCTTAGGAGGAAGAGGGGGAGATTTCCTAAGGAGGCTAAGATCTTAAGGGATTAGGAGTAGAAGTACAAGCGGGGAGAGAGAGGGAGAGGAGAGAGGAAAGAAGAGAAGCAGAGCCTACTGTCCTCTTGGCTCCTCACGTGCTAAGAGAGCTTTCAGGCTTCCTCAATCCTACTTAACCTTCAGCCACACAGTTTGCATCTGAATACCATGCTGTTAGATAACAATAGTGTGCCCAGATCCGGGACCACCTTGAGGGCAGGGAGACTCCACCCATCACGTATCTCCCGGGGAGAGGCGGAAATACCCGAGCTAGCTGAGCTAGCTCAGTCTGACCTTCTCGAATCCCCGCTGTTCATGGAGGGCCTCGTAAGACTCTAAGATTTAGAAGTCCCACTTTTACCCGCCCGAGACTGTCCACATGGAATTGAGCTTCCAATCCCAACATCTAAGTATTATGATTCCCTTATTCTGTATCTTCTTTCATTATATTGAGACAAATTTTCAATATTTTCAACCATAAAATTAGATGATATGGTAGTCTTTTAAGTACTTTCAACATTAAAAAGGTAAAATGTATTTAAATTTATTTATACTCCATTAGACATTAACTCATTTGGTATACCATTGTGCTGGTCTGTACCATAGGTCAAACGAGATAAGGCATATACATTGCTTTCTCAACTGTAAAGCCTGATATTGTGTCAGTTACCATTACTATTGCTAACACTATAATAAGCACCACCATCACCACCACCACCACTGTTATCACCATCGTCATTTGTTTAAGCTTGTTATTCCATTGTTATTGGGAGCTCTTGCTGTGGAAATTACCTTTATCATAATATATGGGCGACTCAAAAACAATCAACCTACAGCCTCAGAAAATTGTCTGAAACTGTGAATTTATGAAACTAGCCCATCATTACACAGCTAGTATGAATTACAGAAAGGGCTTGAATCCATGTCTTCCCAGTTCCAAGACTCTCACATTATCCATAGTGCCATCATCCATTATGGAAATCATAACATAAAATGATAGACTGTATACTGGAATTTTGAATTCCAGTTCCGTATCAGCTACCACCCAAAGTATGAACTTGAGCAAATGTGAACATTGATGTGCTCAACTATAAAATGTCAGAGTTAGATTATGTCTATACTAAGTTATAACTTTTTCCATATGATATAGCAATTCTGCTAAATAATACTTGTGTAGTGAAGGTGATAATGCATCTTCTTACATGACATAGTAAGAAGCAAAATCTAGTCCTGTTGTACTTCTCAGCATGTAGGTTTGTTCAATTTACAAATCACAATAAAATTTCAATATATTAGTAATGCTCTAACTGATATTAAGCTTATTGAAATTATTATTCCCTCCTTCCTTAAAACTTGCTATGCCCAGTTTCTTTTCTCAAACATCAATATTAACCCCTCTCAGAAAAAATTACAAAATGATTACTGGAAATAAGGGGAAAGAGGTATTTTATTTTTATTTCTATGAAAAATGATTATTTTGTACTGCACATAAAGAGAGTTTACCCCAGGCTCAAGATAGCCCTGCTCTGGAGGACCTATAGGCTAGATCATGTATAGGTTGCACTTGAACTTCAACTACACTCTTTTAATTTTAATAATTGCTGAATAACCTTAAGTATAATTAATTGTTGTGTCAGTACTAAAACAAATACATCTGTCTATTATCTAAAAAGAGATAGAAGGGAACCAGTTTTACAGTTCAGATTGCAGATGGGGTGGGGTTGTCATAAATATCATGAAGGGTCAATCTTTTATTGAAGCAGTATGGAAGTGAATAGAAGAAATGCCCTTGTTCATGATTTTTCCTTTCACTTATATGACACTAAATGATTCATTTCATCTCAGTATACATTGTTTACTGTGTTCTATGTTCCAGGCACTGTGCTAAGTGCTGGAAATATAAATAATAAAAAAGAAGGAAAGACAGTTTCCATCTTCAATTAACCTAGAATCTGACTAGGGAAGATACACAAAAAGAATTTTGAAGAGGAGCTAACAGTGGTAACGGACATAGAAGCATCATGTTCTATGTAGTCCAAACCAAAAGGAGATGGTGGTGGAAAGTGGAGAGTCTTGATCCTAGTCATCTATAAAGGAAATCTTTGGAGGGAGTTTAGTGCTCTGAGGAAGAAGAGGTAAAGGAAGTTGAGAAGAGTTTGAGTAACTAAAGTTGATTTAAAGAGAAGAGTGATGAGAATTCAGGTAATAAGCTTGTCCTCGGTGAGACATCATGTCTGTGGAGTCCAAACCAGGCAGAATTATAGAGTGAAAATGAATTTTGCTATTATAACAGCAAAACCTGAAAGAAACTTTTAAAACTGATTATCTGTGCTAATAAAAAGTACAGTTTCAGCAAAATTTGTGATTTCAAATGATTTGTAGGAAAGTAAATATTTTCTTTTCCCTAAACATTGGATTATTCACACTTTACAGAACTAATGTTCTAGATGCAGAGTGGTAGCTTTACCTACTGAATTAGGAAAGATGCTATGATGAAAAAGTGTTGCTTACATAAAAAAGTCGATATTTCTCCATTTAGTCTCTTGAAATTTGGAATGTAGTTCAGAATGAAAATATGGCAATTTATTATAAATTTATGACCTCTGTGTCACTAGAATAGTATACATATCCTTGAAAATTTTTCCAAAGCACCTTCTTTTGTAAAATCTTAATTTTAATGTACTATAAAAAGAAATAGGAATTATGCTATTGTGCAGTTTGGCAGCATAAGGCTGATACCATTTAATTTAGATGAAGAGATTTACTGCTAGCCTGAGAGGTTTTGAAATTGGCTTATTCATCAGCTTTATGTTCCATCAGACTGTAATCATTATCTTTTTTTTTCTGACAGTAGCTCCTTATATATATTGACTTTCATAGACCTTAAGTATACTGCAAATCTCTTTTTCTGTAGTGAAGAATTTAGAGAATGAGATTAATTATGAGAACAGCATTACTCAGTAATTTACAAAGTTTTGTATTGATTGTCTCTTTTTGTTTTTTTTTTAGTTTTCAAAGGAAGTTGTGGATTTTGAAACTCAAAAACTTCTTTTTTACTCACTTGCATGTTCTACATATTGCCATGGGCTATATGTTGGGTAAAAAATAATGAATAGATGAATTCAGTACTATTAACCTATCCTGCATAATGTCATAGGAATGGAATTAATTTCAGTTAATTCTGGAATAGTTTCCCTTTTGGAAAGCAAGGAGACATCTTCAGAATTTGGCTGGCCCGGAGGATTTTGGATACAACAGATCACCCTATTAGAAATTGTTATTCCTGAGGAATGACACAATTTCCACTGACGTGAGAAAGTCTCCAGTGATGGCAAATGAAACTTTTATTGCTGCTGTCAAACATTTTGGTAGATTTTTGGAAGGCAATAACACAGCAGATCAATGTTTTTAAGGTGGCTACTAGGTTTCAATATTCATTTATTTTAAAATAACATGAAAAGGCAGGAAAAATAAACCCATATTTCCATTGTTATAGTTGAGATAGTGCAAAGCACATCTATTAAGTATTCATTCATTCACTAAACAAGCAAAAAAAAATAAACAAAAATAATGTAACATTTTCTAAGCAGTAGTTACCTGCTAGGAAATTTTGTAAGCACAATGATATTTACAAAGAAAATAAAATGGAATTCCTGCTCCAGAAGAATTCGTATTCTATAAAAAGGAGAAAGCTATATGTATACATACACACACATACACACGCACACACACACATATATATATGGACACACACACACACACACACACACACACACACTTTGCACCATAATATAAGTTGAATACACTAAGTTTCTTGCCTTGAAAAATCACTCCATTTATGTCTCATAATGTTTACTTGCAGAATTGTTTCTGCTGTTGCTTAAATACAATCCTAAGAACAATATGCTTATCTAGAAGTAACTTTAAGAATAAAATGCTCATCCATCAGAGTTAAATTATCAGTCACTTAATAGTCGGTGACTTTAAAGAATTCATTTAAGCTGCTTAGACATCAGCTTCCTCCTCTGTAAAATAAAGGGATTCAACTTAATTGTTCCTTCCATTCATTTCACTGAAAGTTGTTACTTGCCATAGATTGCTAAAACTTCGCAATCCACCGTAGAACTTAGCTTTGTTAATTTGTTTACTCATTTTTAAGTACTGCATCTGGCACATAATAGGTCTTGAACCATGGACATATTGCTTAATCTCTCAATTTCTGCAACCAATTGTTTTTTTTTTTTTAATTTTTAATTTAATAAATTTTTATTTGTTTTTGGTTTTCAACAATCACTTCCTTAAGTCTTCAATTTTCTCCTCTCTCTCATCTCCCTCCCCAAGAAGGCATGCAATCTTATCTGTGTTCTGCACATACATTCTTATTAAACACATTTTCACATTAGTAATGTTGCTTTGAAGAATTAAAAGGAGTTGGAGAAGCCATGAGAGAAACCAAACCAAACCAAAACATAGCACAACAGAAAATAACCTGCTTAATTCTGCATTCTCATTCCATAGCTCTTTATCTGGATGTGGATGACACTTTCCTCAAGGGACTTTTGGGAATGTTTTAGGTCCTTGCATTGCTGTGAAAGTCTATCAGAAACAGTGCTCATGCACTGTGACTGTTAATGTGTACGATGTTTTGCGGTTCTGCTCATTTCACTCAGTATCAGTTCATATAAGTCCTTCCAGGCCTCTCTGAAGTCCTTCTCTTCATCATTTCTTATAGCAAAATGGTATCCCATTACATCCATATACCACAAGTTGTTCAGTCATTCCCCAGTTGATAAGCATCCCCTCAGTTTCCAGTTCTTGGACACCACAAAGCGAGCTGCTATAAATATTTTTGTACATGTGGGACCCTTTCTCATTTTTATATTCTCTTTGGGATACAGTCCTAGAGGGCTTGTTCAATTTCTTTTTCCAAAATGGCATTAAGTATTCAAATTCCTCTTCTGTTAATCTGGGAAATTTATAATTTTTAAATATACTCATCTATGTCATTTAGATTGCCGAATTTATGGGTATAAAGTTGGGCAAAGTAATTTCTAATTATTGTTTTAATTTCCTCCTCATTGGAGGTGAGTTCACCCCTTTCATTTTTAATATTGGTAATTTGGTTTTCTTCTTTCTTTTTTTTAATCAAATTGATCAAATGTTTATCAATTTTATTAGCTTTTTCATAAAATCAGCTATTAGTTCCATTTATTAGTTCAACAGTTTTCTTAATTTCATTTTTATTGATCTGTCCTTTGGTTTTCAGTATTTCTAATTTGGTATTTACTTGGTGATTTTCAATTAGTTCTTTTTCCAGCTTTTCCAGTTGCATGCCCAAGTCATTAATCTTCTCTTTCTCTATTTTATTCATGCAGGCATTCAACTATATAAAACTTCCCCTAAGAACTGCTTTTGCAGTATCCCATAAGATTTGGTAGGTTGTCTCATTACTGTCATTCTTTTGAGGAGCACCTAGGTGGTGCAGTGGACAGAGCATCAGTGCAGGAATCAGGAGGACCTGAGTTCAAATCCCACCTCAGGCACTTGACACTCACTAGCTGGGTGACCTTGGCAAGTCACTTAACCCCAGCTGCCTCATCCTGGGTCATCTCCAGTTACCCTGATAAATATCTGGTCCCTGGATTTAGATGGCTATGGAGGAGAAGTGAGGCTGGTGACCTTCACAGCTCTCTCTCACTCAAAACAAAGTCAAGTTCAAGTCATGTCATTATTTCTCTGAGGATTTCTTCAGCAATGAAGGACAAATGCACATTCTTTTGAATGAAATTGTTAATTGTTTCTATGATTTGTTGTTTAACCCACACCTTATACAGAATTAGATTATTTAGTTTTCAATTAATTTTTGGTTTATCTGTCCATGGCCCTTTATTATATTGAATTTTTATTGCATTATGATCTGAGAAGGATGCATTGACTATCTCTGCCTTTCTGCACTGGATTGTGAGATTTTAATGACCTAGAACATGGTCAGTTTTTGTATATGGACCATGTACCTCTGAGAAAAATGTACATGCCTTTCCATCCTCATTCAGTTTTCTCCAGAGATCTATCATATTTCCCTTATCCAGAGTTTTATTCACCTACTTAACTTCTTTCTTGTTTATTTTAAAGTAAGATTTATCAAGTTCAGAAAGGGGAAGTTTGAGGTCCCCCACTAGCACAGTTTTTCTGTCCACTTCTTCCTGCAACTCCTCCAACCTCTCCTCTAAGAATCTGGATACTATACCATTTGGAGCATACATATTTAGTAATGATATTGCTTCATTGTATATGGTTCCTTTTAACAGGGTATAATTTCCTTCCTTATCTCTTTTGGTAGATCTAGTTCTCCTTTTGCTTTGTCTTATGTCAAATGAAGCACAACATATTCTGCCCCAACCTTCTATCTTTACCCTGTGTTTACCCCACCCCCCATTTCAAATGTGTTTCTTGTAAACAACATACTGTTGGATTTTGGCTTTTAATTCATTCTGCTATACATCTCCATTTTGTGGGAGAGTTCATTCCAATCACATTCACAGTTATGATTATAATCTTTGTCTTTCCCTCCATCCTCTTTCCCACCATTTTTGCTTTAGTTGTCCCATCTCCCTTCCCCTCCTCAATAGAGTTTTCACTTTTGACCACCTCCCACAGCCTTCCCTTCTTTCTTTCAGCCCCCCTCCCTTTGAATCCCCTTTACATTTACTACTTCTTTTCTCCTTTTACCTTCTCCTCCTCTTTCTTTCCCCTTCCCCTTCTACTGCCTCTAGAACTAGTTAGATTTATATACATAATTAAGTTTGTTGTTCCCTCCTTGAACCAAATCATATTAGAGGACCTCTCAAACAATGCTCATCTCCCTCACCTCTTTCCCTTTGTTATAACATAATTTTGTACTTCTTCTTGTGATGCAATTTATCATTTCCTTCTTCTACCTTTTCACATCTCCTGTTACAATCCCTTCACAGGCTTGAATCACATTTTTATCATCACATGATTTACTTTATACCTGTTCCTTCCATCTATGTATATCCCTTTTATATTTCATAATAGATGTACAATTCTCAAGATTAACAAGTATCATCTTCCCATAGGGAGGAAACCATTTGTCCAAATTGAGTAAGAAGTTTTTCTTTTCGCCTGTTTACCTTGTTATGCTTGTTCTGTGATCTGCATTTGAAGATAGAATTTTCTATTGAGTTCTGGCCTTTTTGTCAGGCAGGTCTGGAAATCCATTATTTCACTGAATGTTCATCTCCTTTCCTGAAATACTATGTTGAACTTTGCTGGATAATTGATTGTTGGTTGTAGCCACTGCTCCTTTGCCTTACAGAATATCATATTCCAATTCTTTTAATTTTTTTTTAATATACAAGCTGCAAGGTCCTGTGTGATTCTGACTATAGCTCCTTGATATTTGAATGATTTCTTTCTGGCTCCCTGTAATATTTTTTCCTTCACTTGATAGTTCTGGAATTTGGCAACAATATTTCTTAGTGTTTTCAGTTTGGGCTTCCTTTTGGAAGGTGAACAGTGGATTCTTTTGATGACTATTTTGCCTTCTGGATCTAGCACTTCTGGGCAGTTTTCCTTGATGACTTTTTGGAAGATATTGTCAAGACTCTTTTTTTCATCATAGCTTTCTGGTAGGACGTAAATTCTTAAATATTCTCTCCTGGATCTATTTTCCAGGTCAGTTCTTTTTCCAATTAGATATTTTACATTTTTGTCTATCTCTTAAGTTTTTAAATTTTGTTTGACTGTTTCTTGATGTTTCATAGAGTCATTAGCTTCTACTTGCCTAATTCTAATTTTTATCAAATTGTTTCTTCAGTTAAATTTTGCATCTGGTTTTCCATCTGTCCAATTATTCCTTTTAAGGAATTATTTTTTCCAGTCATTTTTTGTACTTCCTTTTACATTTGTTCAGTTTTCCTTTTTAACAAGCTGTTCTCTTTACAGAATTTTTTTTCATACTTTTAAAATCATTGGCTAGTTTTTCTTCTGTTTCCTTCTTCAGGTGTTCTAGGAGAGCTGTTCATGCATAGGAGCAGTTGATACTCCCTTCTGAAGTTTCAGATGGGAGTACAGTCTCAATACTGACCTCTTTAGTAATCTTGTTTTGGTTCTTGTCCCCATAGAGAGATTCTATGGTGTTTTCTTTCCTCCTTTGCTTCTTGCTAATCATGGGGAGGCTTTGTGGGTTGTGGCCTCTGGTTCTTTCAATTAGAAGCTGGAGGATCTGGTGTTGAGCTGTTGGTGTGAGATAGCAAAGGAAGTACCTTTTATTTTGTTTTGTTTTGTTTTGTGTTTCCCTGGATTAGCCCTGGGGCTGGCTTATTAAGTGTGGGAGAGTGGTGGTCGCGTCACGGGAGATCTCCTCAGTTGCGATGCAGCAAAGTCAAACTCAGTGCTTGGTGATCCAGGCTGCTGTATTGTCTTCCTGTTTCCCCTGGAGAGCTTAGGCACACCTGGGTCCTATTGCAAGTTTCCACCCCCCTGTGGCTCCTTTCCTTTGGGTTTGCCCCCACCACAGTAAGAGGAATATTCTTTAGTGATTTTCCTAGCCTCATATGCCAGGAGACAGTTTGTCCCTTCTGTTGATCCTACTGATCCAGGATTTTTCTGAGAAAATATTGTATGGTTCTTTTGAGGTCAGTAAGGGGAGGGAGAGAGAGCATTTACTGATCACTCTGCCATTTTGGCTCCTGAAAGTTCAAATAGGTGACTTACAGATGCTTAATCTGTGGACTGAAAGGCTCAGAAGCAGCTGTGGCTGATACTTGGAGCTCAACTGCTGTCACTTGCTAGGTTCCTGCTGATCTCCCACCCTGGGCTTCCACTCTGCCATTCTGCAGTGCTGCTGCTGCCTCAAGCTGCCCTGAGGGGTTTTCTGATCCTCAGTGCCTTGGCAGGACACACTGTTCTGTGTGCTGTGGGTTCACCCCTGTGGAACATATCCTTCCTGTTGATTTTCCAGTCTGTCCTGGTCTGTGAATCTGCCACAGACTGTCTCCTATTGAATTTTACACCTCCAAAATTTGGGCAAATTCTCTTTATAGAGTTTTCTGAAGGAGTTTGTCTAAGAGCTTAGGTGAGTAGCTGCTTTCACTCTGAGATCTTGGCTCTGCCCCCCCTATTGTTCTCATTTTAGTGATGGAAAACTGAGACTGTGAAACCTTAAATATATTGGAGATGGTCACAAAAGTAGAGGGGGTTATAATCTGGACTAGAACTTAAATCTCCTCATTCTATGCACAGTGCTTCTTTTGCTTTTACATGTTGCATTTTCTTTTGGCCTGTCTCTTGGTGATATCCATCACAACAAATTATCCTCAGTTCCCTGAAAAACTGACACACTTGGGAGCATCATCCAAATTCAACTAGACCTAGCATGCAGAAGCTCCATAGGTAGGATGTCTGTGCTTGAATACATACAAACATATATAGTGCATTTATGTGCATGTATGCATGCATATACACATACAAACAAATTATACATATATGTATGTGTGTATAAGTGCATCTATAACCTTTTTATTGATAAGAAAAAAAATAAGGGTATATTCAAATATTCAAAAGTACCATCGAAATTTTGTTTTGTGGGGGTCCAAACCACATTGATTCTTCAAAATACATCAACTTTTTTTTCTAAGGATCAATAAAACTGTGGTTAAGGCATTTTATAACTATGAAATATTATATGAATGAGTGATTATTTCTAAATTGAATGATAAAAATGAAAGTTCTATACATAATTCTTGAGTAAAGAAAATACACATGTATGGGTGTATGTACTTTTGTGTATTTGTGTCTATCTATCCACACACATATACACATTTGCATGTTTTATATGTGTATGTATGCAGACTTGTATATATATGCACATGTATACACAATATATCCATATATATATATATATATATATATATATATATATATATATATATATATATATATATATATATACGTAAAAAGTCATGTAGCTGTTAGTATGAATGTGACATCTCAGGCACCAAAAAGGGACATTTTTCTTTGATGTGAACAGAGAAATCCCAGAGAAATAATTCTACCACATCTTGTTGTTTCTTAAAACATCATAGTAAATCTTCTATGTCACCGCTCATTCTTCTGATGTAATCCTTACTCCTAAATCTCTAAGGATTTAGGTGAATGAATTTTCTGAGCAGTTCTGTTAATATCCTCATGTCTTGCCAAAAATCTAGCCCTGTCAGAAAAAGAAGGGAAATTTTTTTGGTGTGATCCTAACTTATGTTAACATTATACAGAGAATGTTCTCAGAATGACAGTACAATGACCTCAGAACCTGTTTTTTTTTTTTTATTGGTCACTGTACAAAATATAATTATAATAATGAATGTAACTTTCAAGAAATGACCTCAAGCATCTCCAGTCATTGGGTATACTGAGGGTATATATTTACCTGTGTAAAATCAGATAAAGAGAAGATTCACAATATTTTCTTTCATAATGGAAGTGTAACTGTGCACTAGATGTGCCAAACTTGCAACCTTTGTTGAGGGGAAGGGGAGAGAAAAGAGGTACAGATCTTTTTAGTGTACCTGAATTGGATTTAAATGTAATTGGGGAAAGTTTAATAAAATAAATTTAAAATTTAATACAATTTAAATGTTAATTTGTGATTTTCTAAGGGTACATGTGGCACTTAGCAATCCATTTCTATTTGAGTTTGATGTTACTAAAGTAGGCTGAACTTAAAATTATTTATCACAAGTTGGATATTTGACTTTTCATTTCAGTTTTTTCTTTTTTATTTGTTATGAAGTGCTACAGTATGACTTATTTTGCCGAAATTAAGAATATAATTAGAATTAGAGTGACATAGCAAGGTGAATATGTATTTTAATCTATGAGGATTGAAAACAGAAACTAAATCTATACATTGGAGAGGAATATATTTCTTATGTGAGTGACCCCTAATATAGAAGGTATTCTGGAGTTTTTCTATGAAAAACCACATTCTCAGTATTGTTTCACAGAAAAGTGGATTTAGAAAAAAAAAAAAAGTCTCCTTCCAACAACCTCACCATGAAATGCTGAAGCATTAGGAGCATGGTGAGTTCTGTGGTGTTTGTAGAATGGAGGTGATTTTCTATTCTATTCACAAAGTTCTCCTAACTGAAGACCTCTTTCAGTATAAGATCCTCAAAGCTAACTTTCCCATGACATTCTATCAAAATAGAAGCTTCTGCAACATCTCGTCCATTAAGGCCACCAAAAAGTATTATTTTATGACTGCTAGTCCTATGTCATATAGCAAAATGTAACTTTTTAAATGATATTCCTTGCTTTTCCAGTTCAACCTGAAAGAAGTAGTTCTTCTAAAAAAATAAAAGAAAAAATCTTGTCTAATCCACTCACGGGAAAATAAGGCAAATAGCATATTACAACATGGGAAGTTCCCCTAAGATGTCCGAGTATTTGTTACAATCACCAGCATGTGAAACTGCCTTAGTCTGAGGAGCAGTACATTTACCAGTCCTAATTTACCACCACAAAGAAGGGTGCTCTAAACCAGAGCAGAGGACAGATGAACTCTGTCCTGGAATCAAAGATCAAAATCTAGTTACATGGTTCTATCTATCTTTTCTAGATGAAATGTTTTAGGCTATACTCTCATACTCACGTTTGTTTATTTTTGTCCCTGGCTTGAAATCAAGGGCATTTTTACTTGGTTTCAACCTCTTGTTCTCTGTGTCCCTTCAATAATTTGGTCTTAATTGTAATCCCTCTGCTTTTTGATATTGGGTGAATATCTACTAGTTTCACTCCAACCATCCTCCACAAAGTAGGTTAAACTAAATTTCCTTTAAAAGACAACAATTAATTTACTTAAGCATAGAGTAAGACTCAAATTCTGTCTTGTGTCTTTTAGCCACTGGCCATATTGATGTGGCCTTCAGGGCACCTAGCAGCATTAAAGGATTCATCCACATGAGGATTTACACTTCTCAATTTGTAAATGTCCCAAGACTACTTGAATCACCACATTTTGCACTGATGAAAATAAGGTTCCCGTATAGAAAAGGAAATGGGTGTTTGCTGTGTCTCCTGAAGCTAAGTATTATGGTATCCTTGTTAAATATTATTATGTCAGAACTAAATAAACCTCCTTTATTAAAAACAAAAATCAAACAAAAATAAAAAAAAATCCTACCAAAATTTTTCAATGGTCTATGAGTGTCTCAATTTGTTTCAACAATATCTTATCTTAACTAATAGGGTGTTAGTGTCAGTCTCACCCTTCACATTCGTCAGACCTTTGTGTATGTATCATGCTGTTGAACCTGACATTTTACTTTGGAAGTGATAGAAAGTACACATTTCTATCAAAAATTCCTAACATACACAGACCTCTGAGCACAGGCCCATTGTTAAATTCCCCTCCAAAAAACTTAAAATTAATCTAGAAGCAAAGAATCAGCTTAGCAGCACTGCAAGGAAGATCTATCATACCAGGTTGGGAAGGGAGCAAGGTCAATGAGCAGTAGCAGGAACAACAGCAGCAGCACAAGCAACCTCACAGCTGGGGGCCAGCAGCAAGGTTCCAAGCCTTGAGCAACACACAAGCAAGACTCCATCTTTCTTGCAAACCAACAGCTTCCTAGGCAAGGCAGTGGTTTATGTAGTGGTCCTAGCCTAGGTACTCCACCACCAGTGCAAGTCACAAGCCAGGACTTGACCCTATTGTTGACTAATAGTTAAACCACACTACTAGTATGGCCAATGGTGAGACCCAACCCCTGGGACCTGCCAGTAGAGAGAAACCCTGTATTTATAGCAACCCAGAAACAATTAACCTCTCTTCAGACCAACAGCTAAACCACATACCCAGGGGAGGCCAACAGGGAAGCACTCATTCCACGGTATAAGTCAAAACAGAAGCCTCCCCTTAGACAAGCAAGCAGTTAAGACCTGAAGCCCAGTGAAAGTTAGTGGTAAGACCTTGAGTACAGCCCTAAAAGCTTGGGACAATGCACTCTCTCTCGCACACACACACACACACACACACACACACACACACACACACACACACACACACACACACATACACACACACACACACACACATACAAACGCACACACAAACAAGCACATAACACCAAGTCACAAAAGTGGCAGAAAAATGAGCAAAAATATGCAAAAAAAAAGGATTTGGCTATGGAAATTTACTAAGGTGATAGGGAGGATCAAGGCATAAACTTAGAAAAGGACAATAGTGTCGAATGTGAAAATCACTGCATGTGGAGCCATAGGGAAAATTGTAATTTTGTTTTAAGCCCAAAAAAATAACTCTTAGTAGAGTTTTAAACAAATCTCGAAAAGGAAATTAGAGAAGGAGAAGAAAAATTGGGGAAGGTAATGGAAGAAAATCATTTTTTAAAAAAAAGTCAATAGCATGGGAAAAGATCTACAAATATTTATTGAGGAAAATAACTCTCCAACAATAATATTAACCAAATTGAAAAGGAAGTGCAAAAGGTCACTGAAGAAAATAATTCTTTAAAAATTAGAATTGAGCAAATGGAAGCTAATGACTCTCTGAGACATCAAGGTACAATAAAACAAAAGAAAAAATGGAGAAAATGGAAATTTCTCCTTGGAAAAACAACTGGCCTAGAAAATAGATCCAAGAGAGATAACAGAATAACTATTGAACTACCTCAAATCCATGATCAAAAAAAGAAAAAACTTCATATCTTTCAAGAAATTATCAAAGTCACTGTGGTAATGTATTAGAACAAGAAGGTTAAAATAAATATGGAAAGAATCCACCAATCACTGCTTGAAAGATATCCCAAAATGAAAACTCAGGAACATCATAAACAAATTTCAGAGGTAACAGATGAAGTAAAAAAGTATTACAAGTAAACAAAAAGAAATAATTCAAACATTGTGACACTACCATCAGGATTAAACAGGATTTGGCAGTTTCCATATTAAAGACTAGTGGGCTTGAAATATGATACACCAGCAGGAAAAGGAGTTAGGATTACAACCAAGGATAACTTACCCAGGAAAAATGATTGCAACTTATCAGGTGAAAAGGATATTTAATGAAATGGTGGACCTGCAAGATTTTCTAATTAAAAGACCAGAGGAGAATAAAACAAAAGAAGACCTGTAAATATAAGATGAAAAAAGAAACAAGTAAGTGAAAATATAAGAAATTCAGTAAGGTTAAACTATATTTCTTTTTAAAAAATTATTTATTTATTTTTAGTTTTCAACAGATACTTCTACAAGATAATTAATTTCTTCCCCCTGAAAACTGCCTAATTATATCCTTTGAATATTTATCACTTGAGGAATGAATTGTATCCTTGTAAATTTGACTCAGTTATCTATTTATTTTAGAAATGAGCCCTTTAGGGAGGCAGGGCCAAGATGGTGGAATGAGAGCTAAGATCTTAGAAAAATGCCTTCAAATACCTCTAAAAAAAGAATCTGACTAAATTGTGGAGGTGCAGAATCCAATATGAGACAGACTGTGGCAGATTCACAGAACAGGACAGACTGGAAGGTCTACAGGAAGGATCTTTTCCCTGGAGAATGAGGAGCATAGAGCACACAGCATAGTGCAGCCCTGCCCTGGCAGGGCTGAGCAGGAAAGTCCTGGGGAGATTTGAAGCAGCAGCAGCATGGTGGAGCGGCGGTAGAGTGGCAGCCCAGGGAGGGAGACCAGTGGAGCTGAGGAAGTGAGAGCCTCTGAGTCCCAGATATCAGCAGCAGATACTCCTAAGACTATCAGCCAGCACATTAAGTGTTTGTATGTCACCTACTTGAAATTCTGGGAGCCAAAATGACAGAGTGATCAGTAAATGCTCTCTCCCTCTCCCCCTGTTGACCTTGAAAGAACCATAAAATATTTCTTCAGAAAAACCCTGGAACAGTGGGATCAGCAGAAGGGAAAAGAGTCTCATAGAACATGAGGTTAGGAAAACAGCTGAGGAGTATTCCTTGTATTCCTACTACTCTGGCAGAGGACCAGAGCTATCCCAGAAAGCATCACCTCAGCCAAACGGAGCTACAGAGTGGTGGAGCCTCACAAACACCTACACCAGGAGCCCAGGCATGCCTCAGTGCTTCAGGGGAAAAAGGAAGACAATACAGCAGCTTGCATCACCAACCCCTGAGCTTGCCTTTGCTCTAGCTCAGCTGAGATTTCCAGTGACCAGACCATCTCTCCCCAAACACACAGCAAGCTACCTCTAGGGCTAATCCAGGGAAACACAAAACAAAAAAAAATTTCACCTGGCCTCTCCTTTCTCACACCAGCCAGCTCAGTATCAGGTTCCTTAGCTTCTAGCTGAAAAAAAAAATCTGAGGCCACAACACACAAAGTGTCAACATCTTGAGTAAGAAGAAAGAAAGCAAGAAGGAAAAGACCAAAGAATCTTTCTGTGGGGACAAGGACCAAAACAAGAATACCAAAGACGTAAATATTGAGATTGTACTCCCATCTGAAACTTCAGAAGGGACTATGAACTGCTCACATGTACAAACAGCTGTCCTGGAAAAGCTGAAGAAGGAAAGAAAAGAAAAACTGGCCAATGATTTTAAAAGTATACGAAAATAATTTAATGAAGAGAACAGCTCTCTGAAGGGAAAATTGAAAAAATGGAAAAAGAAGTACAAAAACAAACAGGAGAAAATAACTCCTTAAAATGAATAGTTGGACAGATGGAAAAGGAGATGCAAAAGTTAACTGAAGAAACAATTTGATAAAAATTAGAATTGGTCAAGTAGAAACTAATGACTCTATGAGGCATCAAGAATCAGTCAAACAAAATCTAAAGAATGAAAAGATAGAAGAAAATGTAAAATATCTAATTGGAAAAAAAAATAAACCTAACCTGGAAAAATAGATCAAGGAGAAAAAATTTAAGAATTATTGACCTACCAGAAACCCATGATGAGAAAAAGAGCCTGGATAATATCTTCCAAGAAGTCATCAAGGAAATCAGCACAGAAGTGCTAGATCCAGAGAGCAAAATAGTGATTGAAATAATTCATTGTTTACCTCCCAAAAGGGATCCCAAACTAAAAACACCAAGAGATATTGTTGCCAAATTCCAGAACTATCAAGTGAAGGAGAAAATGGTATAGGCAGCCAGAAAGAAACCACTCCGATGTCGAGGAGCTACAGTAAGCATCACAGAGGACATTGCAGCTTGCACGTTAAAAGATCAAAGGAATTTTAATATGTTATTACAAAAAGCAAAGGAGCAGGGACTACAACCAAGGATCAATTACCCAGCAAAGTTCAGCATAATATTTCAGGCAAGGAGACGACACTCAATGCAATAAGGGGTTTCCAGATATTCCTGATAAAAAGGCCAGAACTCAATAGAAAATCTGATCTTCAAACACAGGTGTCAAGAGAAGCATAAAAACAGAGGAAAAGAAAAACTTGTTACTCAATTTGGGCAAACTGTTTGCCTCCCTATGAGCAAAGATGATGCTTGTCAATCTTGAAAAATGAATATCTATTATGAAATATAAAAACAATGTACACAGATAGAGGGAATGGGTATAAAATAAATTATGTGATGATTAAAATGTGATTTAAGCATGCGATGAGATTGTAAAAGGAGACATGAAAAGGAGGAATCAGAAAATATTAAATTGCATCACAGAAAGAGGTACAAAATTATATTACAGTAGAAGGAAAGATGAGCATTGTTTGAGAGGTACTCCCTTCTGATTTGGTTCAAGGAGGGAACAGCAAGCTTAAATATATAAATCGAACTAGTTCCATAGACAGTAGGAGGGGAAGGGGGAAAGAAAGGGAAGCACAGGATACAAAGGAGGGAAGAAACAGTAAAGGTAAAGGGGAGTAAAAGGGATGGGGAGTAAAAAGAGGAAGGGAAGATTATGGGCGGTGGTGGTCAAAAATCAAAACTCTGTTATGAAGGGGAAGGGAGAAGGGAGAAATAAAAGCACAAATGGTGGGAAAGAGTATGGAGGGAAAGACACAGACAGTAATGATAACTGTGAATGTGAATGGGATGAAATTGCCCTCAAAAAAGAGACAGGTAGCAGAATGGATTAAAAGCCATAATCAAACAATGTGTTGTGTACAAGAATCACATATCAAACAAGGGATACACACAGAGTAAAGGCAAAAAGTTGGAGCAGAATACATTGTGCTTCAGCTGATGAAAGAAAAGCAGGGGTAGCAATCAAAATTTCATAAAAAGCAAAAACAGAAAGAGATCTAGTGGGGGAACTCAACCTCCCCCTCTCTAAACTTGATAAGTCTAACCTCAAAATAAACAAGAAAGAATTTAAGTAAGTGACTAAAACTCTGGATAAGTAGGTATGATAGATCTCTGGAAAAAACTGAATGGGGATACAAAGGAATATACCTTTTTCTTGGTGGTTTATATCACATGTATAAAAATCGACCATGTTCTAGGGCATAAAAACCTCACAATTAAGTGCAAAAAGGCAGAGATAATCAATGCATTGTTCTCAGATTATAATGCAATAAAACTTACATGTAATAAAAGTCCATGGAAAGATAGAACAAATATTAATTGGAAACTAAATTATCTAATCCTAAAGAAGGAGTGGGTTAACAGCAAATCATAGACACAATTAGCAACTTCGTTCACGAGAATGACAATAATGAGACAACCTACCAAATATTATGGGATGCTGCAAAAGCACTTTTTAGGGGAACCTTTATATCTTTGAATGCCTTCATGAATAAAATAGAGAAAGAGGAGATGAATAAGTTGGGCATGGAGCTGAAAAAGTTTGAAAGAGAATAAACTGAAAATTTCCAAGTAAATATCAAATTAGAAATACTGAAAACCAAAAGAGAGATTAATAAAATTGAAATTAGCAAAATTGTTCAACTAATAAATAAAAGTAGGAATTGGTTTTATTTAAAAAAACAATTAAATTGATAAAGCATAGGCCAAATTGATTAATATAAAGAAAGAAGAAAATCAAATTACCCATAAGAAAAATGAAAAGGGTGTACTCACCTGTAATGAGGAGGAAATTAAAACAAAGTTAGAAAAATATGGTTTTGGTATCTAAACCAGGAAGAGGCAAAAGAGAGAAAGGAAATTGCAGATCAATTTCTCTAATAAGTAAAGATGAAAAAATATTAAATAAAATTTTAGCAAAAAGAATGCAGCAACTTATGATTAGGTAGGATTCATACCAGGAATGCTGGGCTGGTTCAGCATTAGGAAACCTATTAGCATTATTGATCATATCAAAGAACAAACCTAACAGAAACCATATGATTTTCTTAACTGATGCAGAAAAACTTGACAATATATAACACTCATTCCTATTAAAAACACTGGAGAGCATAGAAATATATGGAACTTTCCTGAAAATAATAAGCAGTATCTAACTAAACCTTCAGCAAGCATAATATGCAATTGAGATAACCTAGATGCATTTCCAATAAGATCAGGGATGAAACAAACATGTCCATTGTCAGCACTACTATTCAATATGGTGCTAGAAATGTTAGCTGTAGCAATTAGAGAAGATAAAGAAATTGAAGAAATTGGAATAGGCAAAGAAGAAATTTAGTTATCACTCTTTGCAGATGATATGATGGTATACTTAGAGAATCCTAGAGATTCAAGTAAAAAAAAAAAACTATTTGAAATAATAAGCCCCTTTGGCAGAGTTGCAAGTTATAAAATAAACCCACACAAATCTTCTGCACCTCTGTATATTACTAACAAAGCCCAAAAGTGAGAGATAGAAAGAGAAATCCTATTTAGTGCTAGGGTAGACACTATAAAATATTTGGGAGTCTACCTGTCAAAACAAATCCATTGACTATATGAACACAATTGCAAAACACTGTTCACACAAATAAAGTCAGATCTAAGTAAGTGGAAAACACCAGTACCTCATGGGTAGGCCAAGCCAACATAATAAAAATGACAATTTTCTCTAAATTAATTTACTTATTTAGCGCCAAACAAATCAAACTATCTGATAATTGTTTTCAAGAGGTGGAAAAAATAATATCAAAATTCATCTGGAAAAACAAAGGGTCTAGAATATCCAGGGAACTAATTAAAAGAAATGCCTAGGCCTATCAGATCTCAAACTGTTTTATCAAGCATCAGTTATCAAAATGTCTGGGTACTGGCTAATAAGCAGAAGGGCACACAAGTGGAATAGACTAGGTACTTAAGACACAGTATGCAATGAATATAGCAGTCTACTGTTTGATAAACCCAAAGATCCCAGCTTGTGGGATAACAATCCACTGTTCAACAAAAATTTCTGGAAAAACTAGTTAACAGTGTGGTGGAAACTGGGTATAAACCAATGCCTAACACCATACATAAGAATAAAGTCCAAATGGTACATGGTCTAGGTATAAAGACTGATACTATAAACAAATTAGTAGAACAAGGAATAGCATATTTATCAGATTTATGGAGCAAGGAAGAATTTTTAACTAAAGAAGAGATAGAAAGCATTATGAAGTAAAAAATAGATAATTTTGATTACATTAAACTGAAAAGTTTTTGCGCAACCAAACCTAATGCAACCAAGATTAGGAGGGAAGAAGAAAACTGGGAAAGAATTTTTGTAGCTAGTGTCTGTGCTAAAGGCCTCATTTCTAGTATACATAGAGAACTGAGTCAAATGTACAAGAGTACGTCATATTCCAATTGAAAAATGGTCAAAGTATATGAATAGCCAGCTTTCAGAGGAAGGAATTAAAGATATCTATATTTATATGAAAAAATACTCTAAATTGCTATTGATTAGAGAGATGCAAATCAAAACTATGCTGAGATAATATATCATTCATATCAGATTGACTAACGTGAAAAAGCAGGAAAATGATAAATGTGGGAGAGTTGGAACACTAATTCTTTGTTGGTAGAGCTGTGAGCTGATCAAACCACTCTAGAGAGCAATTTTGAAGTATGCTCAAAGGGCTACCAAAATACACATACCCTTTTACCCAGCAATGTCACTTCTAGGACTGTATCCCCAAGAGATCATAAAGCTGATAAAGTGTCCCACATGTACAAAAATGTTTCTAGCGGTACTTTTGTGGTGGCCAAAAACTGGAAATCAAAGTTATGCCCATCTGTTGGGGAATGGCTGAATAAATTTTGAATAAATGTAATGGAATATTATTGTGTCATAAGAAATGATGAATAGGAAGGCTTCAGAGAGGCCTGGAAAGACATATGACCTGAGCAAAAGGAGTAGAACAAAGAAAACTCTGTATACAGTGACAATCACAGTGTACTAGGACTTTTTCTGGTAGACTTAAAAGTTCATTGCAATGCAAAGACGTAAAAAATTCCCGATGGCTTTTAAGACATTAGAGGACATTAGAAGACAAAATGCCTTCCACTTCCAGAGAAAACACTATGGAATTCAGTGGAAGAATGTAGCAGATCATTTTCTTTTGTATGATATTTTGGTTTGCTATGTGGTTTTTCCCATTCATTTTAATTCTTCTATACAACATGACTATGGTGATAATGTATTTAAGAGGAATGTAGGTGTAGAACCTATGTAAAATTGTATGGTGTCTTGGGGAGGGAGAAGAGAAGTGGGGGGTGGGAGGGGAAGGGAAGGAAAAATCTAAGTTATGTGGTAGTGATTGTAGAACACTGCAAATAAAGGGGGAAAAAACTTTTACCTAATTTTTAAGGAATAATTTTCTTCAATTTGCTTTTAGACCTTTTTTCCATCTGACCAATACTGGTTTTTAGTGCATTCTTTTCCTCATTAGCTTTTTGTATCTCTTTTGCCTTTTGGATTAGTCCATTTTTAAAGATGTTCTTTTCTTCAGCACTTTTTGGGGTCTCCTTAAGCAAACAGTTGACATGTTTTTCATGATTTTCTAGCATCACCCTCATTTCTCTTCCCAATTTTTGCTCTACTTCTCTTACTTATTTTCAAAATCCTTTTTGAGCTTTTCTATGTCCTGAGACCAGTTAATATTTTGTCTTGGAGACTTTGGATATGAGATCTTGAACTTTGTTTTCTTCTGCTGCTTGTATACTTTGGTCTTTCTTGTCACCAAAGTAAAATTCTATAGTCTGATTTTTTTTCTGGCTCTTGTCCATCTTTCCAGCTATTTACTTAATTATTGAGCTCTTTGTTGAGGTAATTCTGTCCTTCCAGTGGGCGTCAGGGTGTCTGTTGGTCCTAGATCTCCAGAAACAGTCACTGCTGCTGCTGCAGCCTCCTCTTTTGTTGCCTCCTCCACTCCCTCTGCTGCCCTGGGCTGTAGCCCAACCAAATTACTCTCTCACACAAGTCTCACCATTTTTTTTTCAATTTCCTTCCAATTTGTCTGTGACATTTAGTGTTGTGAGGTCTGGAATCCACCACAGTTGACCAAGATTCAATCCCTGTGGCCTGCTCAGGCTCGATCTGTGCTAGTGTGGCACACACTGGACTGTACCCTCCTCCCAGCATTGCATAGTAGACACTTACCAGCAACCTTCCAGGCTGTCTTGGGCTGTAGAATTACTTCACTCTGCAATTCTGTGTGTTCTACATCTCCAGAGGTTGTTTAGAGTAATTTTTACAGGTATTTGGTTGGGTTTGGGGGAAAAGCTCTAGCAAGACCATGCTGTTATTCCATCATCTTTGCTCTGCCACTAAAACAATATTTAATATGACAAAATAGTATTTGTAACTCTTAAGAACTTTACTATGAAAGCAATTTGAAGGAGTACATATAGATAAACGAAGTGGCTACAAAATTACTTTGAGGAGATGATACCCCCATAAAACAAAATAAATTCATAAGAAATAATATTGGTCTGGAAGAAAAAGGAGGGGTGATTGAATGGGGGTAAATGATTCCACATAATAGAGGTTTGAAAGAGCTATTATATAATTGAAGATAAAAAGGGAGAAAATGCAAAGCTTAAATCATACTCTTATCAAAATTGATTCAAAGAGGGAATAACATACACACTCCACAGGATACAGAAATTTCTCTTACCATGTAAGGAAGCAAAGAGGAATGGAGAAAACAGAAGGTGGAGAGGAAGTCTGAAAAAACAAAGAGTTGATTGGGAAAGGTGTTGATCAGAAGTAAAGACACTTGTGAGGAGGGAAACTGTAGAGCTAAGAAAGAGGGGAGTATAAGGAAGGGAAAATAGCATGGAAGGAAATACACAGTCATCAAAATTATATTTTTGAATAGAATGAACTCACCTACAAAACAAAAGTGGACAACAGAATGGATTAAATACCTGAACCCTACAATATGATTTTTATAAGAAACACCTTTGAAGTAGTTATACACAAAGGATAAAGGTAAGGGATTAGAACAGAATTTCTTGTCCTTCAACTGAAGCAAAGAAAATAGGGTTAGCAATCATGATCTCAGACAAAGCAAAAGCAAAAATAGATCTAATTAAAAGAGATAAATAAGGAAGCTATATCCTGCTAAAAGGTACCACAGATAGTGAAGACATATCAATGCTAACCATATATGCACCAAGTTGTATAGCATCTAAATTTTTGAAGAAGTTGAATGTGTTACATTACAAGAGAAAATAGATAATAAAACTATACTAAAAAAATAAACACAAATGAAATAAAAGAGGTGAACAAAATTCCAGAAAAGTTAGATAGTAGAAATCTCTGAGGAAAGAACAGTTGTATAGGAATAGAAAGAAAAAACATTTTTTTCCTTAGCAGTTAATGGCACCTACACAAAAACTGACCATATATTAGAACGTAAAAACCTCACTACCAAATGCAAAATAGCTGAAATTGTTAATTCATCCATTTTCAGATTAAAACACAATAAAAACCACATTCACTCATGGACAATGTAGAGAGATTAAAAATGAATCAGAAATTAAATAATCCTTTAAAATGTGAGTCAAGGAATAAGTCATAGAAACAGTCCATAATTCTATTAAAGAAAATGATAAGAATGAGACAATTAGCCAAAATTTGTGGGAGACAGCCAAAATGGTACTTAGGGGAAAATGTATGTCTCTAATTGCTTACATCAATAAAATAGAGAAACAGCAGATCAATAAATTTGACACTAAACTTTTAAAAAATGCCAGAAAAAGAACAAATGAAAAATTCCCAATTAAACACCAAATTGGTGTTTAATATCAACGTTGAGATAAATACAATTGAAAGTAAGAAAACCATTAAACTAATAAATAAGACTAGAAGCTGATTTTGTGAGAAAAAAATATAAAAATAGATAAAGCACTGGTTATTCAGAGTGAAAAAGGAAAGAAGAAGGGAGCTGGAATGTTATGGCAGCCAGAGGTGGTGACCCTTGCACTAGTAATGTGAAGGAAGATGTTTCACATCTCGTCTTCCCCAAAGCATTTGAAACAGCAGAAAGTCTTTCAAATTATGAAGTCCACATGCTTCTAGACCACTAAAAGCAACAGAGTGAAAGGGCAGAGGAAGAACAAGAACTTTCAGAGGTTTTCATTAAAACTTCAAGTTAAAATGCACATTTTATTCATTCTGAAGACAGGGAAACTGGATAGGGGCAGAGCCAAGATCCAGAGTGAGAGCACAGATTCATCTTAGCCCTACCACAGTTACCTTCAGATACTTAGAGGAAGAGAATCTGAATAAATTTTGAAGTGACAGAATTCACTTGGAAGCAAAGTGTGAAGAATTTCTAGCCCAGGGAAAGCTGCAGGGTTAGTGGGAGGGGTCTGTTGTTCAGGGCTGGTGGAGTGCAGAACTCATACATGCACCAGCACGTACCCTGCCATTGTGAAGCACAGCAGGAACCACCAGTACAGACTGAAGCAGAATCAGCAGAGTGAGTTTTCAAACATATCAGCACTAGAAGGGAATACTGTGGAGGTGAGTGAGAGAGAGGCACAGGACTGCCAGTAATATTTTAGGAGAAAATACCACAAGCAGCCAGAAAGAAATAATTCAAATATCAAAGAACTACAGTCAGGATCACACAAGACCTTGGAGCTTTTACATTAAAAGATCAGAGGTATTGGAACATGATATTCCACAAGGCAAAAGAGCTTGGACTACCACCAAGGATCAATCACCCAGCAAAACTGAGCATAATATTTCTGGCAAGAAAATGGTCATTCAGTGAAATAAAGGATTTCCATACCTTACTGATGAAAAGACCAGAGCTCAGTAGAAAATTTGATCTTCAAATACAAGACTCAAGAGAGGAATAAAAAGGTAAATGGGAAAAAGACAGCTTGTTATTCAATATGGGCAAATTGTTTACATCCCTATGTGGGAGAATGATACTTGTTAATCTTGAGAATTGTATATTTATTATAATATTTAAAAGGGACATATATATATATATATATATATATATACATATAAACACAGGGAATGGATATAAATTAACTGATGTGATGATAAAAATGTGATTAAAGGGACTGTAACTGGAGAAGAGAAAAGGAGGCAGAAAAGGGTAAATTAAGTCATGGGAAGAGGCACATAAACATATTGTAGTGGAGATAAATAGCGGAGGGAGATGAGCATTGCTTGAGATTTTCTTTCATCTCATTGGTTCAAGGAGGGAACAACATACGCAAGTGTAGAAACCTAATTTGCCATACAGGCACTAGGAGGGGAAAGGGGAAAAAAAAAGGAGGGGAGGATAAAAAGGAAGAAGGAAGTAGTAAGGGAAAGGCAGAACTAAAGGGAGGTGGGAATTAGAAGGGAGGAAAGAATGAAGAGGTGGTGGTAAAAAATAAAACTTTTGTGGAGGGAAAGGGAGAAATAAAACCATAAATGGAGAGGGATAGGTTGGAGAGAAAGACACAGATAGTAGCCATAACTGTGAATGGGAATGGGATGAATTCTCCCATAAAATGAAGATGGATAGCAGCATGGATTAAAAACCATAATCCAACAATATGTTGTTTACAAGAAATACATTTGAAATAGGGGGATACACACAGGGTAAAGGTACAGGTTGGAGCAGAATATATTATGCTTCATCTGATGTAAAAGAAAAAAAGCAGGGGTAGCAATCCTAATCTCAGACAAAGCAAAAGCAGAAATAGATCTAATCAAAAGAGATAAGGAAGGAAACTATATGCTGCTAAAAAGGCACCATAGATAAAGAAGCAATATCATTACTGAATATATATGTGCTCCAAGTGGTATAGCATCCAAATTCTTAGAGGAGAAATTAAGGGAGTGACAGGAAGAAACAGACAGCAAAACTATACTAGTGAAGGACCTCAATATCCCCCTCTACGAACTTGATTAATCTAACCTCATAATAAGAAAGAAGTTAAGAAGGTGACCGAACTCTGGATAAGGTAGAAATGATAGATCCCTGGAGAAAACTAAATGGAGACAGAAAGGAATACACCTTTTTCTCAGCAGTACGTAGTACATACACAAAAACTGACCATATACAAGGGCATAAAAATGGCACAATCCAGTGCAGATAGGCAGAGATAACCAATGCATGTTTTTCAAATCATAATTCAATAAAAATTATATGTAATAAAGGTTCATAGAACAATGGTCCACAAAGTAATTGTAAATATAGTAATCTAATTCCAAAGAATGAGTGGGTTAAGCAACAAATCACAAAATAATCAATAACTTCATTCAGTAGAATAGCAATAATGAGAAAACCTACCAAAACTTATGGGATACTGTGAAAGGAGTTCCTAGGGGAAGTTTTATGTCATTGAATGCCTATATGAATAAGATAAAGAAAGAGGAGATGAATGTATTGGGCATGCATGGAGCTGAAAAGGCTAGATAAAGAACCAATTGAAAATTTCCAAGAAAATGTCAAACTAGAAACACTGAAAATGAAAAGAGAGATTATTGAGGTTGAAATTAAGAAAATGATCAAACTAATAAATAAAGTTAAGAGTATGTTTTATGGAAAAAAATAAAATTGACAAACTTTTGGTTTGGTTGATTTGGTTGCTTGATTGAAAAAAGAAAGAAGAAAACAAAATTACGAAGAACAAAAATGAAAAGGGTGAACTCACCACTAACAAGGAGGAAATTGAAACAATAATTATAAATAATTTTGCCCAATTGTGTGCCCATAAGTATGACAATCTAAGTGAAATGGATGAATATTATACTTACATTTATATAATACACGTGTGTATACATATATATGTGTGTGTATATATATTGCCCAGATTAACAGAAGAGGAAGATAAATACTGAAATTACCAAATCCCACAAAAAGAAACTAAACACACCATAAATGAACTCCCTAGGAGAAAAGTCTCCAGGGTCACATGGGTTCACAAATGATTCTATCAATATTTTAAAGAACAGTTAATTCCAATAATATATAAACTATTTGGGAAAATTGGTGAAGAAGGGATGCTACAAAATAACTTTTAGATACAAATATGGTTCTGATACCTAAACCTGGAAGAGCCAAAATAGAGAAAGAAAATTATAAACCAATTCTCTAATGAATATAGAAGCAAAAATTTTAGATAAAATATTAGCAAAAATGTCACAGTTATTTATCATGAGAATAATATATTAAAATGAGGTAAGATTTATACCACAAATTCAGGGCTGGTTCAATATTATGAAAACTATAAGCATTATTGATCATATTAACAACAAAAGTAGCAGAAAAAAATTTCAAGCATTCTTGGTGTAAAGACCAGAGTTGAATAGAAAATTTGACTTTCTCACATAAGAATCAAGAGAAGCATGAAAACGTAAACAGGAAAGAGAAATGATAAGGGACTTATTAAAGTTGAACTGTTTAAATTCCTACCTGCAATGATAATATTTGTAATTCTTGAAACTTTTCTCAGTAATTGGGTAGTTGGAGAGATTGTACACATATTTATGTATAGACAGAGAGCACAGGGTGAGTTTAATAGGAAAGGATGTTATCTAAAAAAATAAAATTAAGGTGTGAGAGAGGAATACATTGTGAGATGTATGAGAAATGGAGTGAGAAATGGAATAGGTTAAATTATCTCTTATAAAAGAGAAAAGAAAAAACTTTTTCAATGTAGGGGAAAAGGGGGGAGGTGAGAGAGAAAAAAATGAAGGTTACTGTCATCACATTTGGTTTAAGGAGGGAATAACATGCGCACTCAATTTGGTATGAATATCTATATTACACTACAGGAAAGTAGGGGAGAAGGGGATAAGTGGGGTGAGGGGGATGATAGAATGCATGGCAAATGAGAAGAAGGAATAATTAAAAGTAAACATTTTTAAGGAGGGACAAGGTCAAAAGAGACAATAGAGTAAATTGGGGGCAAGATAGAAGGTAAGAAAATATAGGTAGTCTTACACAACATGACTATTATGGAAGTCTATTGCAAAAATACACATATATAGCCTATACTGAATTATTTACCTTCTCGGTGGGGATGGGTGAGGAGGGAGGAAGCAAAAGTAGTAGGAACTCAAAGTTTTAGGAACGAATGTTTAGAATTGTTTTTGCATGCAACTGGGAAATAAAAAAAATACAGGTAATGGGGTACAGAAATCTATCTTGCCTTACAAGAAAAGAGAGAAGATGGGGATAATGGAAGGGACCAGTGTGATAGAAAGCAGGGCAAATTGGGAGAAGGGGTAATCAGAAAGCAAGGTGTTTTGGGGTAGCTGAGGAGGGAGAAGGGGAGAAAATTTGCATCTCAAAATTTTGTTGACAACTAAAAATAGATAAAGATGACAAAAGTAACAGAAACTATACAACTATCTCAACAGATGCAGAAAATGCTTTTGACAAAATACAGCACCCATTCCTACTGAAAACACTGGAGAGGATAGGAATTCATGGAGCCTTCCTGAAAATAATACTCAGTATCTATCTAAATCCATCAGCAAGCATTCTATGCAATGAGGACAAGCTAGTTCCAATGCCAATGAGACAATAATATCTATGTTGAAACACAGATGTTTATTATCACCACTGTTTTTCAATATTGCCCCAGAATTGTTACCTTTACCAATAAGAGAAGAAAAAGAAACTGAAGGAATTAGAATAGGCAAAGTTGTACCACTCTTTGCGGACAAGATGATGATATACTTAGAGAATCCTAGAAAATAAAGTAGAAAGCTACTTGAAATAATAAACAACTTTGGCAAAGTTGCAGGTTACAAAATAAATCCAAATAAATTATCAAAATTTCTATGTATTACTAACAAAGTCCAACAGCAAGTGATTGAAAGAGAAATCTCATTTAAAGTTATAGTGGACACTGTAAAGTATTTGAGAATATGCCTGCCAAAACAAATCCAGGGACTATTTGAACACAATTACAAAACATTTGTTGCACAAATGAAGTCGGATCTAAGTAGTTTTAAAAACATCAGTTGCTCCTTGATAGGTTGAACTAATATAATAAAAATAGAAAATTCTACCTAAATTAATCTATTCATTTGGTGCCATACCAATAAAGCTATCAGAAAATTATTTTCTAGAGCTAGAAAAAATAATGTCAAAATTCATCTAGAAGAACAAAGGGTCCAGAATATCAAGGGAATTAATGAAAAGAAATTCTAGGGAATGTGGCCTAGCTCTACCAGATGTCATATTGTATTATAAAACAGCAATCATCAAAACCACTGGATACTGGCTAAGAAGTAGAGGGATAGATCAGTGGAATATGTGAGGTACTTAAGACACAGTAGGCAATGAACATAGTAGTCTACTGTTTGATAAACCCAAGGACTCCAATTTCTGAAATGAAAACTTACTATCTGACAAAAACTCCTGGGAAAAGTGGATAATACTGTGACACAAACTGGGCAAAGATCAATGCCTGACACCGTACACAAGAATAAAGTCCAAATGGGTACATGATCTAGGTATAAAGGTGATACTATAAACAAATCAGGGGAGCAAGCAGTAGTGTGTGTGGGATTTATGGAGAATGAGGATATTTATGACCAAACTAGAGATAGAGAACATTATGAAATGCAAAATGAATAATTTTTATTACATTGAATTGAAAAGATTTGCACAAATAAAGTGAATATGACCAAGATTAAGAGGGAAGAAAAAAACTGGGAATTTTTATAACAGTGTCTGACAAAGGCCTCATTTCTAAAATATATAGAGAACTGAGTCAAATGTACAAGAATAGATAAACGGTCAAAGGATATGAACAAGCAGTTTTCAGGGAAAGAAATTAAAGCCATCTATAATCATATGAAAAAATACTCTAAATCACTATTGATTAGAAAGATGCAAATCAAAACAACTCTGAGGTCCCACATCACACCTATCAGATTGACTAACATGAAAAAACAGGAAAATGATGAATGTTGGAGAAGATGTGGGTGAAGTTGTAACACTAATTCGTTGTTGGTGGAGCTGTGAGCTGATGCAGCCATTCTGGAAAGCAATTTGGAACTGTCCCCAAAGGGCTATAGAAGTGTACATACACTTTGACCCAGCAATATCACTTCTAGAACTGTAACCCAAAGAGATCATAGAAATGGGAAAAGGTCCCACATGTACAAAATTATTTATAGCAGTTCTCTTTGTGGCAGCCAAAAACTGGAAATCGAGGTGATGCCCATCAATTGGGGACTGCCTGAACAAGTTGTTGTATATAAATGTGATGGAATACTTACTGTGCTTTAAGAAATGATGAACAATTGGACTTCAGAAAAACCTGCAAAGATTTATGTGACCTGATACTGAGTGAAATGAGTAGAACCAGGAGAACATTATACACAGCAACAGCCAAAGTGTATGAGGACTCTTTCTGAAAGATCAAGCCCTTCACAGCAGTGCAAGAACATAAAACATCCCAAAAGGACTCATGGTAGAATACCATCCACATCCAAAGAAAGAGCTATGGAATAGGAATGCAGAATGAAGCAGACTTTTTTCTTATGCGTTATGTATTATTTTGATTTGTTTTTTCTCATGGTTTCTCACATTCATTTTAATTCTTCTATGCAACATTTACTAATGTGAAAATATGTTTAATAAGAATGTATTCATAGAACTTATATAAGATTGCATACCATCTTGGGGAGGGAGGTGAGAGGGAGAAGGAGAAAATTTAAGTCTTATGGAAGTGATTGCTGAAAACTGAAAACAAATAAATTAATTATATTTTAAATGGAAAAAAAAAACCCAACAACAGGGAAATTGTTGTTAGTGTTCTGAGTTTGTTACTCCAGAAAAAAAATCCATTACATTTCAGTAAAAAGCAAACTTTTGTCCTGAGACAACAGAAGAGGTTAGAGCTCTGATTCCAAGCTTGAAGATTCAATTTGAAGATGAGAAATTGCAACAGATTTTTGATGATATCCAGACCAAGAGGAGCTTCCAGTATTAGTAGTAAGAACCCACCCCTGCAGCAAAGACAGAAGAAAAATTTCCCAAAATTCTTCTGCAATCGAGAAGAACTCAGACTCCCTCCAGAGACCATACAGAAATTTAGTCACAAAAGTTGGTCAAGCCTCTGATGGACAAAGCAATGCAGCCTTGCATCAAAAAGTAATTCAAACTTGTGAACAGTTGTGATTCGGATTGACTCTTTGAATATTTGAGATGTGGGTAAGGCTAGAAATGCAATGACCTCTTAACAGGACTTTGGGATGATTTCCTTTAATGAAGTGTTTTCAAATGAGGTAATGGACCAGTATTTAAATGCTTGCTTTATCCTCTCCATCCCTTCTTTTAAGGTATATGTTTAAGGATAAAGAGTGAGGTGGGAGAATTTAGCCAGTAAATACACATGGCATGTTATTGACTACCTAATATTCCTGAATTTGGTACTTCATTTATATTCACACTTCTGGTTTGAATTTCAAGTTATTATGAAATATTATTGACCCAGATTAGAATGTGAAAAAATAGCTTCAGAAAAAAAAAAATTGTATCTCATTTAAATTATGGAAGGAAAAGTCAAAGTGAACCTGTCCCTGAAATTCTGAAATTCTTTAAAAATAGAAAGACTGAACTCCTCACAATCTTGAAGTATTATATATTTAATTTGGTCAAAACTCAGAAGAAAAAGAGAAACTACTGTAAGTCTTAGGACATCACTGTATAAAAGTTCAAAAGAGCTTTTATGGGACTTAGTTTGGCCTCTTCTATATCCCCCACACTTCCAGATTTTAGAACAGGAGAGAATTTGTGGGATTTACTCTTATCTAACAGTTGCTCTGGGAAAGAGTACTTTCTGAGTTTAAGTTAGTCCTTGATAATGATTTTAAATATCACTCAATTCAATAGAGATTCGATATATCATGGGAAAATACTAAGGATTATCAGAGAGATGAGACTTGATTCTGATTGTGTCATCACTATGAACTGGTTGGAACAGTTTTCTTTTCTAGCCCTAAATTTCATCATTGATTTCTGAAAGGTCATGCAAATATTTCTTTTTTTCACAGTTGCTTCTCCCACACCTTAAAATCTGTTACTATAATTTTATCTAGTAATTTAAAGGGGATTGGATGGATTCTGTAATGGATATTCAATTAATTGTTCAATTCATAAGAAGTAAACTTACCCTAGGAAATAAAAATATGTTTCAATACTGTTAAAAATAGGAAAAAAGAAAAACAACTTTCTAGTATCACAAATTAAAGAAATGAATTGGCCAAAAATGAAGAGGAAATTAAGACAATCCTTAGGAGCTATTTTGTCCAATTATATATCAATAAATTTGACATTCCAAATGAAATGAATAGCTATAAAAATGTAAACTGCCCAGATTAACAGAAGAAATATAATACTTAAATAGCCTAATCTTAGGAAAAGGAATTGAGCAATCAATAAATGAATTTCCTAAGAAAAAACTCCCAGAATGAGAGGGATTCACAAGCAGATTCTATTAAACATTTAAAGAACCATTAATCCCAATTTTATATAAAGTATTTGGAAAAATAGGTGGAGTTCTACCAAATTCCTTTTATGAAACAAATATGGTGCTGATACTTAAAAGTCCAAAAACAGAGAAAGAAAATTATAGACCAATTTCTCTACTGAATATTAATACAGAAATTTTAAATAAATACAAACAAAGATATTACAACAATATATCACAAAAATCATATACTATGACCAGGTAGGATTTATACCATGAATACAGAGGTGGTTCAATATTAGCAGAAAATATTAACATAGTTCACAATATCAGTAACAAAACTAACAAATTATATGATTACTTTAATAGGTACAGAGAAAGGCTTTGACAAAAGAGAGCACTGATTCTTATTAAAAACTCTCATGATCATAGGAATAAATGGAACTTGCATTAAAATTATAAGTAGTACTTAATCAAAACCATTAGCAAGCATTATCTGTAAAGAGGATAAGCAAGAGACCTTCATCATACAAGCAGGAGTAAGTAAGCATAGTTATTATCACTTGTATTACTTAATCTTGTCCTAGAAATGTTAGCTATAGCAATAAGAAAAAGTAATGAAAGAAATTAGAGCAGGCAAGGAGGCAACAAAACTATAGCTCTTTACAGATAATATGATGTCTACTTAGAATATCCTAGAGAATCAACTAAAAAACTACATGAAATTATTATTTATAAGTATAAATATATAAAAATATTAATTCTAAATATACAAATAATCAATAATTATTAATTATTTTATCAATATTGTAAAGTACAATATAGATGCACAGAAATCATCAGCATTTCTATATATTACCAAAAAAAATACAGCAGCAAGAGACAGAAAGATAGATTCCATTTGAAATAACTGTAAACAATATAAGTAGTTGTGAGTCCATCAATTAAAAGAAACCCAGGAGCTATATCAACACAAGCATAAAACAGTTTTCATACAAATAAAATCAGATTTAACTAATTCAAAAAAAAATTGGTTCCCCACGAGTAGGCTGAGTCAATATATTAAGAATGACAATACTATTTAAATTAATCTTTTTATTCTCTGCCGTACCAATCAAAGCATCAAAAACTGTTTTATGATGTTAAAATAATAGCAAAACTCATCTGGAAGAACAAAACCTCAAGGATATCCAAAGAATCAATGAAAACATGTGAATTGTGTTGTTTAGATGAAACAGACCTCAAACTGATTATAAATTAGTAATTACCAACATAATCTGGAACTGGTTAAGGAAAAAAAAAAATAAGTGGTACATCAGAGGAATAGATTCACTACAAACTGAATTATAGTAAATGACTTTAGTAATCTAGCACATGAAAAGTATGGAATAACAAGATGAAGGAATCATGCATCTTATCCTTGCAAAACTTTCTAACACTCTTTTCCTCTTTTTCTTTCCCCCATTCTTTTTTTGTGAACTTGGCAAAGACACTTAAACTTTTAGAATTCTAGGCGACTCTCTAAGAATATAAGTTTCACAAAAGGTACCAATTTGTAGAGGGAATTTTCTTATCTGAGATCTCCTGATCTGAGTCCAGTGAATTCACAGATCCTATAAAGTAGCTTGGTAGTACAGTGGAGACATCACTTTACCGGGAGTCAAGAAGTTCAGATTTGGCCTCAGGTACTTACTAGCAGTGCAACTCTGGAAAATCTAGTGACCAATTTTTCCTTTATTTTTTTAAGTTATAAAATAATAAAAATAATAGCACCTACTTCCTGGGGTTATCAAATCAAATCAAATGAAATAATATTTATAAAGCACTTGGAGAAATATCTGGCTCATACTTTAAAAATGCTTGTTTCCTTTATATCCCCTATTTTCACTTTTAAATTATTAATTTTTATATTTTGCTTGATGAAAAGTTATCTTATTTTTAATTCTCAAGTTCTCATGTTTAAAAATATATCTACTTTAGTGTACACATGCATATGTTGAACCAAACAGCTAAAAGAAAGAAAGCTAATCTTTCTGTTCTTCTAATCTCCTCTTTCCTGGTTTAACTGACTTAAAGTTGTCAGGGCAGCACAACGTTCCCGTTAAATAGAGTGGTGGGGGGGGGGGGGGGGAGGAAGCCTCTGAATTTTAAGTCTAATTTCCAACTCTGTCATAGGATTGTTACTGATAGTGTCACTGACAGTGACAAAAGAGTGTTGTCCGTGTTTTATATATCTGCTAAATAATTTTTCTTCCTCTTGGTATTCCTTTTCTTTCATTTACTTAACCATGAGGTGAGAACCAGAAGGCTTTCTTCCAGCAGTAAAACAAACAAACAAAGAACCAGGTATTCACAGACGTGGTTTTCTGATGTCAAATAAAGGATTATATTATCTCTCAGCTCTTTTCTTACTAAAAGTTGTTATGACTGAGTGCTTACAAAACCCTCCCTATCACATATACAAGAAGAAAAAGAAAGAACATGTTGAGGCAGGTTTTGTGGATGTTTCAGAAATCACAGACAGAGAGATAGAGAGAAAAAGAGAGAGTTTAGCATAGCAGTAATAGAAATGGACGTAGTTAAAACTAATGAGATTACAAGATAGGAAGAATCTGGCCCCCTCACTGTCTCTTTTAAGTTTTATTTATGTGTTATATGGCACATTATTGGGTGACAAAAGATGTAACATGTGGCATATAATTTCACATATGTACAACATGGAAATTTATTATTATGTATGTATTTATTATAAAGTCTTTTTCTTTTAACTCTAGGGAGGTATAAACAGATAATTGTTCATTAAAAAATAAAATGAAAAAAAATATCCGATACAATTACATCGTCAGTTCTTAATATATTCTAGAGCAAACTTCTATCAGAGGATTTTAAAAAAATAATATTTTAAAATAAGAAACACAGACATAGATCATAGCATCAAAAGGAAACAGATTTACAAATGGAAGTATCCTTATAGACCACCCACTTTCTTACACTGTCTTTATAGAAACTAGCACTCTGATCTTTCCTATTGAGATGTTTTCAAATTAACATAAATGGACTCCATTTTGAAACCTTTTATAAAAATTTTTCTTCAGGAGTATCAGTCGCTATTTCTTGCTTTACTGTGAAGCATCACAGGAGGTTTCATAGGTGTCTTGCCTTTCATTTGGTTACTTTAATTATATAAAGTGTGCCTATTCTACATCATTAAGAGTGAAACAGAACTAGCTATTAGCACTGCCCAACATGTTGTATCAGTTGTGGAACGGACAGATTGCTTCCTCCTCATAGAGAACATACCACGTGGTATGCTCGATTGGCAGAAGACTGTGAGGTACAGAAGGGAGCCACACAAAGTAAGTAGGCATTCTTTCCTGTCTCTGTCCTCCACTCTCTATAAGAGCAAGTAGGAAAAACCACACTCTTCCTCCCTGTATTTTTGACCTGTGCCAATAACCTCTGAAACCTCCTTTCTCAGAACCACTTCTATCTAACATAACTGCCCCCGACAGAATTCTTGGGAACATGTGATGGTCAATACTAGCACTATCTCAAAGTGCACTGGGTTACCTTGGGAGTTGGTGTATTCCCCCTTCTTGGAGATTTTGAAGCAGAGTGATGGCCACTTCCCATGCATTTTATAGTAGGGATTCTTTGGGTGATAGATTTTATTAAATGGTGAGTGAAACTCCTTTCAACTCCAAACATGTCTGGTTCTCTGAATCTCTGGTTAGTGATGCTATGAACTGACTTCAGAGTGTCCCAGGAACTCCTCACTATTACTGCTCAACTCATCTCAAGTGCCAGAATTCCTAGTTGTGATTTTGATTATAAATGTAGAAGCTATGTATTTTTTATTTGGCCTCTCTTCTGAATACACTTCTCCCTCACAACCTTTCTGAGTCTTTGAAACTCTCTGCCTCTGTTTTCTTATCTGTGAAATGTTTTCATTTTGCATAACATCTTGTATTGTGGCAAAAAAACCCAAAAACAATAACATGCATAAGTTGTTCCTTGTAATTTTTTGTAAACTTTAAAATGCTAAAAAAAAATCAATTCATAATATGATCTGAAGAAATGCAGGTTATATTGTATTTATATAGCTTGATAAATCATGTGCTTCTTCTGTAGTGGAGTGTAAATAAGCTTCCTAAGGGGCAGGGGCAGGTGTGTGTGTGTGTGTGTGTGTGTGTGTGTATGTGTGTGTGTGTTGAAGTTTTATCCTCAGTTTATACCATGATTTTTATGTAATATTAGCTTAATTAATAATTGTGGAATTGAACTGAATTTTGACAGTGTACACTCCCCCCTCTTTCACCTTTCTATATAGAAAATACTCTTTCGCTGTAGTGCCCCATTACAGAAACATTTTTCAAACATTTATTCCAAAGAATATCTTACCATCCTTACATTGTGTTATCATCCATTATGACCTGCACATGCAAATCGTGATACAATTTTTGAATGGGAGTCAGTGGTGTATTTTAGACTAGACCAAACAAACTACACTATGTTCTATCTTGTGTTCTGCCCACTAGATGATGCTAGCTCTTAGATTAGAGGCTTAGACTAAATCCATCATGAGCCCTGACAAGTGAGAAATCAATGCTAATAGAACTGTTGTTCCTTCCAGTCTTTTGTGCCAGTCCATTAATGTTAAATACTGTCCTTATCTCAAATGGCTATTTTTACACTGTTGGGAATCTGATGTCTATGAATAAAGCAGTATTTTTTTAACAACATGCTACTTGTTGAAGGTATTAAGAATATTGCCAAATAGTCATGAAAATGTGAGTGGAAAATTAAGGTGAATTGGTCTTTTCAATCACTGTGTACATCTCTTCTGCTTGGTTGAGTTTCTTTAACTTTGAGATCAGAAATATATTTGAAGAAAGGATGTTTTAACAATGTGGAAAAGTTTTTTGCTTATCTTTTACTCATAACCAGATTTTTCATGATCCAAAATGCAAAGCAGTGTTATCATGTGAGTCATTTTCAAAGTTGTTCTTTGAGTGCTGATGAAGTTTCTATGACATAATGACAGGTTTTAATCTTGAGTAGGGGAATAGTGAGGGAGATGGCAAATAAGAGATAGTGGCATCTTTAGGGTCTCAAGCACTTGAAGAGTCAGTGTGGGGTAGGAAAAAAAACTATTATACTGAAAACTTCATAGGAAGTAAAAATGCATGATCAAGGTGTCAATAACTAGTGGATATCATACAATCTTTAATACATCATCAAAGTATTTGTAAGAGTACTAGGATTTGAGTTCAAGAGGAAAAAATCACTACTTTTAGAAAAGGTAGCTAAAAATATAGACATAGGGGGAAATGGGAATAATGTGCCATTTATATTCGAACAAAAACAGCATAGGTAATCAAAGCAGCACTGGATTTGGATTCAGAGAGCATAAGTTTGAATCTAGAGTCTCTTATTTATTACCTTTGTGAAACTGAGCAAGTTTGTTCAAAGTATTGAACCTTAATTATCCCATCTATAAAATGAGACAGATCTGTTGATCTCGAAACTTGCACAAATGTCTAATTGAATGATTCTCTGACCCAATAAATCTTCTGTTTTGATGACAATTATGAAATTACAGTAAGGAAACTGTGCAGATAAATATCCACATTTTTTTAGTCTATGAAGTCTAGGTGTTGATAGGAAACATGGATATAAACACTGAGTAAGAAAAATTTATGTACACTGAGAAATAGGATGTGATATATTTTTGTTAGTGAAGTCACATGATGAATTCAACTATAAGCTACATGAAGGAAGTGACTGATTTTTTAATCTTTTTTAAAATTTCTCCCAGTGTTTAGTACCATCCAATACATATATCATCTGTTTGATAAAGGACTACTGAATTGAAAAAGAAGCAGCAAAATTGGCATCAACTGATTACTAAAATCAGCATGTAGGTTGTGCTGATTTCCCTGTGGTTTTGATATAATTGTTCAGGAGTATGTAGATTGGGTTTTTCAACACCTACTAAATCTACTGTTCTCTTCCTCAAACAAGAAAAAGCAAAAATTAATTCTTTCACTCTGCTTTAATTTACAAGCAAAAGAATGAGCAAAATGAAAGTATTTTTGTTTATACATGGAATGGGCAGCTGCAGTACAAGGTTTGATTGTCCAGAAAGGGTGAAGTCAATGTGTAAAGCTCTTGGAGAAGTGCCAGTGCTGAAGAGACATCATCACTCCATTCAGTGTTCACAATGCCTCCTAGGATGCAGTTACTTTGGCAGGAAGGTTTTTGCTTTGAGCTTTGTTCAATGATGCAAAACTCATCCATACAACTCTTTTACAAGAGTGGCTGCATGAAATGGTTCTATTTGCTGAACTGATACCTACTCAGATTACATTCCAAAAGGTTATTTTTTTTGTATTCCAAAAAAAAAAAAAAAAAAACGGCAGCAGCATTGCTTAAAATAACAACACATCTTTGAATATTGGGTTACCAATCACTCACCAAATGGTTCTCTAATTTTTTTCTTTGTTTATTTATAGTGTTCATAAAATGATACTGCCAGGATGTGTTAGAACAAAATGGAACTGGGTATGGAAAGTCAATTGTTAAATTTTCAGTATAAGCACTTATTTATAACTTAAAAATCAACAGGCTTCATAAAGCAGTGCTTAATTCATTGTTTTATTGATTGTCTAAACATAACAAAGTGCTGAAGTATTAAAAAGGCAGATTAAAATTAAGTCAAAAATATATTTTTCTAATAATCATTACTTAAACATTTGCCAGCATGCCTATAGAGGATGTGTTGCTCTGTCATTCTAGTCATGTACAAATCTTTCTTGGTAAAGATACTGGAGTGATTTCTCATTTCCTCATTTAACTATTTGACAGATGAGGAAACTGAGGCAAACAGTCAAGTGACTTGCCCAGGGTCAAAGAACTAGTAAGCCTGAGGTTGGATTTGATCTCAGGTCTTTCTGACTTCAGGCATCGTGCTCTATCCACTGCACTACTTAACTCTCTCCATAGAGGATAGCGTCATTTATTTAGAACCATAAGGTACCTAACAAGTCAGTGAATACAACTCCTACACTTTACAGATGAGGAAAATGAGAAACATAGATTAAATGACTTAACTAGGATCACACCAGCAATAAATTTCTGAGGTAAAATACGAACTTAAGCCTTCTTGATTTCAAGTTCAGCTTTCTATTCACTGTGCTACCTAACTGCCAAATTGCAAATTAAACTTGGGTCTTTCTCTGCAGAATTATGGAATTTTAAAGGGCTTCAGAAGTCTAATTCTTCTCATACTTGAATAAAAATCCCTTTTAAAATACCATTAATCATTGGCATTTATTCTTAGAGTCTTACACAAAGGGAGAATAGGCTTCCAAAAATAAAGTCCACTGTATTTGTGAAAAATTCTGATTTCTGAGAAGCCTTCTCTTTCACTAAGGCAAGCCTTGCTTTTCTTGAACTTCTATCCATTTTTCCCCTAGTTCTGCCCATGTGGGCCACCAGGACAGTTCTAACTACTTCCTCCCATAATAGTCCTTTAAATTGCTAAAGACCATTATCATGTCTATCCTAGTGTTTTTTATCTTCAGGCTAGATGTCCCTAACTCCTTTAGCCATGCTTCTTATACCATGATATTAATACCCTTCATTACCCTACTTTCCCTTATTTGCATTTTTTCAACATATTAATATCCTTTTTAAGATGAAGAATCTAATATTGAACATTAATACTTCAAAGTTATCAGGATACTATGCCTACTTCAACATAGAACAAAATTGTACTTTCTATTTTCTGTCATATAACTCTGTTGTCTAATTTTGAAACTCTAGCACCATAATATTCCAAAATTTTTTTCATATGAGCTTTTGTATCATTTATCAACATGTGAAGTTGATTTGTTAAACCCAAGTATAAAGCTTTATATTTATCCCTTTTAAATGTCATCTCATTATTTTCAGTTCAAGATTCTAGGATACATCGAACTTATTAATACTTTGTTGTTAAGTGTATTAATATGACCTGCCAGCTTCATGGCATCTGAAAATGTGATGGATTTCATTTGTGTGTTTACCTGTCATTGTTAGAAAAAATAAATAAATGAAAAACTTGACAGTAGAGTTCCAAGAATAGATTACAGTTACACTTTATTAAAAAACATTTAAAAATGATGTTGTGTCATAAATTAAGACAGTTTTGAATCCCTGTGATTGCAATATCATCTAGCTCAAAATTCTCCAAATTTCCCAAAAGAATGGCATGAAAGGATTTGCTAAAACACATGTATATTATATCTACACTAAAATTATACTCTCTCCCTCTTTTTTTCACACATACACACACACACATGCACACTCACACATACACGCACACACACACCTCTGTGTGTGTGTGTGCGTGTATGTGTGTATCCCTTAGTGTATAAATGTAGTATCCATGGTGAAAAAGGGAGTATGATTAATCTAGCAAGAACCCATGGAAACTCAGAATTTAAGAGTTGTAAGAGCTCTCAGTGGTAATGTGGTAACCCACATTCAAAGAATCACCATTAAATCAAACCTTACAAGAGTGAACGTCAATCAAGCAGTTTAAAATGTCATTCACATGACAGCCATTCAAATACATGACAGTTGTCATACATCTAGACTCTTCTTTTTTTCTGAGTTAACCATACTTAATTCATTGAACCAATCTCCAAAACTCATGGACCAAAGGCATTGAACTATTCTGATTTTGTTTTTCTAAATGTCTTTTAGTGAAACAATTCCTCAAGTTAAAGTTTTAATGCAGAAGTAAACAAAATATTTAATAATCTGATCAGGGCAGAGTACAGGAATATTATCACTTCCTTTCCCCTTAAACCTCTGCTTATCCTAATGCAAAAATGCAAAACTGTATCACATTAAGTTTATTTTTCCTGCCATTTCATGTTCTTTAACATATTCATTTTGACTTATACTACTCCTCCCCCACATTTTTTCAGACAAATTGATGTCTAACCACAAATTGATACCTTACCTCATCTTGCATTTATGAAGTTAGTTTTTTGATGCTAAGTGTAAAAATATATTTCTCACTAATTTCATTTTATTAGATTGCCCCAGTGTTCTAGTTGGCAAAGTTGTTTGTTTTCTTTGTTTTGTTTGTGTGTGTGGCGGGGGGGTGGGTGGGTCTTGGATCCTGATTCTATCATCTACTTCAATTTAACTACTATCATCTACTTATGGCAAAGCAAAGATCCCTGGGCCACTCTATTGGAGATCTGCCATCATAGATCTAGAGCTAAAGAAGGATGCATGGGATACATAGTCCAACCTTCTCCTTCTGCAGAGGAGAAAACTGAGCCAAGGTAGGTTGGAGAGACAGAAAACATCAGAAATTAAAATTTAATCCAAATTCCCTCCCTCTAGAGCAAAATTTCTTTATACTATAACTTCCTACTAACAATTAACTATGAACAGTATCCCTATTCCTTTGTCTCTTCCAGAGGAATTATATCAACTTTTAGTCAATTGGTTCTAGAAGGATACAGAGTATTTTGCCAGAATATCTTGTTTTGTCTTTCTGTCTTTTCTTTCACCCAAGTTGTTGCTTTAACTATTAATTACATGACTTCATTTAAAGCTATATTAATATTTGCCCTCATTACTCCAATGTTCTACTGTCTAAATTAGAACATTTAATTTATATTAATAACATGGTTTTTTGTACTTGAAAATAGTTGTGTCTTATTTTTATGCATCTTATAATTCAATGACATAAATACATGGTGTTCTTCTGCTTTTATACTGGGATGTGAATGGTTTAGAATCTGCCACATATTTAAAAGCTGACAGAGGGATTTTATAGTCTTGTATGCTCACATACGAGTCATTCAGTTCAGTTAATTCTTGTACTTCAGGAAAATGTATAAATATATTTTAATCCATGAAAGAAGAAAGTTCCTGTGACAAGAAGATCACATAGTTCAAGAGCCATAACTTGCTACATCCGTATGCATTCCATGCATATTTGCTTTACTGCCCAATCTGGGAGGGACACAGCAACAGCTACTATTGATAATTACTCTTAAGCCAGGAGGGTTCATAAAACAGTCCTTAAGTGGAGCTTGGGCAGGGACCTAGTGTTGTCCAATCTATGGGTTTCAGAATGTAGTAGGTTTAAGGTTTTGGGGAAGGGAAGCGAAGGAAAAGGAAAGGAAGGGAAGGGAAGTGAAGCAAGAAATCTAGCCAGTAAACTTAAAGTTAACTGGGCATCCTTGAGTCATCCAAAATTCACCTTCCTTTGAAAAGGAGAAGGAAGGGGAGGGAGAGACAGACAGGAGAGGAGAAGCTGAGTTACCCAGCTATCTGGGTCCCCATTCAGGCAGGTGCACCTACTCACAGATTATTGCGTTAGTCCTTCAGTGATCTAGGATGAGTATCCTTACATATGGGAAGCCTAGAAATTAGAAATTTTATTTTAAAGAAAGAAGAGACTTGATCTTAAGAGCATTAGTTACTAAGAATTTAGGAATTTGCTTACTCAAAGTGGTATATTGAAAGGGAGAGGTTTAACTCTTTGAATATTTCTCATTTCATTTTTTTTCTCACCTATCCTTCTCTTACTCTTGTTTTTCTCCGTCCATATATTTAATTTCTTAGAAAAACGCCACAGGGCACAAAATGTTTAACAACAATCTTGCAAACTATATAGTCTCCACTGTTACAACGAAAATGGTTTTATGGTTTTATATTAAAATATAGTAGAAATTCTTCTCAACTATGTTCCAAGAGTACAGTTCTCTGAGATGATAGAGGCATTATGACTCCTTCTGATCAAAAGTTATAAGGATAAATGCCAGGCTCTTAAATATCTTTAGAAAGCAGAAGTTTATAGTTATTAAATATAGGATTCCAGTGCATGTCATATTTCTTACCATCTTAGATATATTTTAAATAAGGGCTTTGGTTCACAGTTTGCTATTTTTGGATAATTGGAAATAGTTTAACTAGGGTTGTTCAGTGATAATAGACTGTTTGCTACTGCAACCATTTCTAAAGCCTTTACAATTTAGTCTGACCCACCAGAATGTGGATTCTGCTGGCATTTAACCTTTGAGCACCCATGATTATCTCCAAGCTGACCATTAATGAATGATATTTTTAAATTCACTCTTGAATAGCATATACCAAGGTATTAGTGGTTTGCTGTTTATGAAGGGAGGGATATTTTTCTTTTTATCCTAACTCTGGACTTGCATCATTTATGGATATAGAAAATTGCTCCAATTTTACTTTATTTTACTTACTTTAATTGATAAGGTCATTAAACTTAACACTAAGAGGTCTAGGGTTTTTATTTATTTGTTTTTAATTTTCGACAATCATTTCCACGAGATTTTGACTTTCAAATTTTTCTCCTCATCTCTCTCCTCCCCACACACCTCAAAACATCATGCATTCTAATAATGCCTCCCCCAATCTGCCATTTCTTCTATCACAACCCTTCCATCTCTTATTCCAATCTTCTTTCTTTTCTTGTAGGGCACGATAGATTTCTATACCACATTATCTATATTTCTTATTTCCCAGTTGCATGCAAAACCAATTCTCAACATCCGTTCCTAAAACTTTGAGTTGCAACGTCTCTCCTATCTTCCTTACCCACCCAACCCTACTGAGAGATTAAGCCATTCAATACAGGCTATATATGTGTAGTTATTCAAAAGATTTCCACAATAGTCACATTGTGAAAGATGAACTACATTTCCTTCCATCCTATCCTGATCCCTATTTATTTCATTCTCTCTTTTGACCCGCTCCTTCCCCAAAAGTGTTTACTTCTAATTACTCCCTTCTCTCATTTGCCCTCCCTTCTATCATTCCCCCACACTCCACTTATACTCTTCTCCCCTACTTTCCTGTAGTGTAAGATTAATTTTCATATCAAATTGATTGTGCATGCTCTTCCCTCCTTGATCCAAATGTGATGAGAGCAAGCTTCACTTTTTCCCTCTAACCTCCCCTCTTTTCTCCATCCTTGAAAAATCTCTTTCTTGTCAGGCCTAGAGGCCTAAGGGCTACCCAAGTCTTTCCTTACCTATCGCAGGTCTTCGCCTGGCCAAACCAGATAAACGTATGAGAGAAGAGACTTTTCAGAGTTGAACAAGGGTTAGGCTTTATTCAGGGTCTTGGTTACATGTGCAGGGTGAATTCTTCCTTAAGAGAGAGGAATCCTCTTCCCAAGGAGGCAAAGATCTTACGGTAAGAGAATGGAAGTGGGAGTGGGAGTGGGAGAGGGGAGAGGGAAGAAGGAAGAGGGGCCTTCTGTCCTCTAAGGGCCCCTCAGCACTAAGAGCACCTTCAGGCTTTTCTGACCCTACTTAAGCTCTCTCGCTGCATAGTTTGCACCTGAATACCGTGCCTGTTCTCAGCCCTTAGACAACAATAGGTGTGCTCAGACTATGGATTAATCTTGAGGGTGGGGATGCTCTCCCCAGCAAGTTTCCCACGGGGAAGAGGCGGAAATGCACGAGATAGCCCGGGTCTCACACCTCAATTCCCAGCTGTTCCCTGGGGGGCCTCATGAGAACTCTAAGGTTTAGAAGTCCTCACCTTTACCTGCCCGAGACTGTCCACATGGAACTGAGCTTACACCCCCAACACTTTCTTGCCTCTTTTATGAGGGATTTCTCCCTTTCTCTTCATAATATATTCCTCTCTCACCCCTTAATTTTGTTTTTTTAGATATCATCCCTTCCTATTCAACTCACCCTATGCCCTCTGTCTATATGCATATAATCCCTCCAAATACACAAATACTGACAAAAGTCTCAAGAGTTACAATTATTATCTTTTCATGTAGGAATGCACAGTTCAACTTTAATAAGTCCCTTATGATTTCTCTCTCCTGTTTATCTTTTCATGTTTCTCTTGAATCTTGTCTTTGAAAGACAAATTTTCTATTCAGCACTGTTCTTTTCATCAAGAATACTTGAAAATCCTCTATTTCACTGAATGATCACTTTTTCCCCTGAAGTATTATACTCAGTTTTTCTAGGTATGTGATTCTTGGTTTTAATCTTAGGTCTTTTGACTTCTGGAATATCATATTCCAAATCCTTTGATTCCTTAATGTACAAGCTGCTAGATCTTGTTTTATCCTGATTTTATTTCCACAATACTGGAATTGTTTCTTTCTGGCTATTTGCAATATTTTCTCCTAAACCTGAGAACTCTGGAATTTGACTCTCATATTTGTAGGAGTCTTTCTTTCAGGGAGGTGATCAGTGGATTCTTTCAATATTTATTTTGTACTCTGGTTCTAGAATATCAGGGCAGTTTTCTTTGATAATTTCATGAAAGGTGATTATCTAAGCTCTTTTTTTGATCATGGCTTTCATGTAGCCCCATAATTTTTAAATTTTCTCTCCTGGATCTATTTTCCAGGTCAGTTTTTTTTTTCAATGAGATAACTCCCATTGTCTTCTATTTTTTCATCCTTTTAGTTTGGTTTTGTAATTTCTTGGTTTGTCATAATGTCATTAGCTTCCATCTGCTCCATTCTAATTTTTAAAGAAATAGTTTCTTCAGTCAGCTTTTGAATCTCCTTTTCCATTTGGCTAATTCTGCATTTTAAAGCATTCTTCTCCTCATTGAATTTTTGGACCTCTTTTGCTTATTGGGTTAGTCTATTTCTTATAGCATTTTCTGGGTCTCCTTTAGCAAACTGTTGACTTGCTTTTCCTGATTTTCTTGCATCACTCTCATTTCTCTTCCCAATTTTTCCTCAAACTCCCCTACTTGATTTTCAAAATCTTTTTTGAGCTCTTCCATGACCTGAGACTATTGTGTATTTATTTTGGAGATTTTGGATGTAGAATCCATGACTTTTATTCTTCTGCTGATGGCATGCACTGTTCTTCCTCATCTGGAAGGATGGAATAAAATACTTCTTCACCAAGATAGTAACCTTATATTGTCTTATTTTTTTCCCTTTTGTAGGCATTTTCCTATCCAGTTACTAGTCATTTGAGTCTTTTGTTGAAAGAAGGATATACTCTAGGAACCTGTAAGTTCTCAGTTCCTCCAAGGTGGCACAGTCAAGGGAGAGGTGATTACTCTTCTCCTAGCCTGTGCTGTGGTCTGGGAGCAACCACAAGTTTTCTGCCCCAGATCTGCTAGTGGAATTCCCTCTCCAGATAGTCCATCATGCCTGAGCTCCTCCACACCCCAGAAACACCACTGGACTCTGAGATTCAGATCAGCTGCACTATTCTCCCAGGGTCTTTGGGCTAAGGGCTCCTAAAATGGACCCTGTGCTGCTGGTGGGACCAGCCTGTGTTCCCCTGTGTGAAAGGGTTTTCTCACTGACCTTTGAAGCTGCCTTTAGTGTTTGTGGGTTGAGTAATCTGTGACCTACAGCTGCTGCCTGGAATTCTGCCCCCTGAGATCTGCTCCAGTCCTGTCCCTGTTGAGCAGCAGGGCCAAGGCTAGACTGTGTTTTGTGGACTGTGCTCTGCTCTGCACATGGTGCGATAGACCTTTCTTGTTGGCCTTCCTGTCTATCATCAGGTGGAAATCTCTTTCACTCTGTCATTTTGTGGCTTCTGCTTCTTTAGAATTTTTTAAGGTCTTTTTTACAGGTATTTTATGGACTTTGGGAGAGAGCTAGAGTAGGTGCATCTTCCTACTTCGTCATGTTGTCTCTTCCTAATTGCTTCCATTTTAGAAGTTGTCTCAAGACATAAAGAAAAGCAAGCCAGTCTTATGAGTTTTAATCTTAGAGAATTACCTTGGTTACCAAAAAGTTATGACTTACCCACTTAGTTATATTTCAGAAACAGAATTTTCATCTATTCTCATCCTCTATTCATTTTTCAAGGGTGGAGAAACTGTGGCCTTGAGGCCACATGTGGCCCTCTAGGTCCTTAACTGGGGCCCTTTGACTGAATCCAAACTTCACAGAATAAATCCCCTTAATAAAGGATTTTTTTCTGTAAAACTTGGATTCAGTCAAAAGGCTGCACCCAAAGACATAGAAGACCAGATATGGCCTCAGAGCAACAGGTTCCCCACTCCTGGGAGGTCTTTCTGGTAGAGGGCATACTCACATAATTAGTATGTGAAAGAAAGACAACTTAATCTGAGGTCTTCTTGATGCACAATTAGAAGAAAATTATCTATATTTTCACTTTGTTTTGGTGGAAATGAGTCATCTCATTTCAATAAATAGGAGAATGTTACATCAAAATTTTGGGAAAAAAATAGAACTTGAAATGGTCAGAAAGGGAACATCTAGGATCAAATCTGAACATAACTGAGAACTGATGTTATTGAATATGAATTATTCCATATCTCTTTCCATCACCAAACACTTTAGATGGATTTAGCACCAATATATTTCTAAAGAATTTTAAAAAAAAAACTGTAGCAACTGAATGCAAAAACACTGGTAATCCACATTTAAATAGGTAAGGCTAATCCACTGATCAAAGCTTACATTTCCTAATCAGAGACCATGATTGAAGTTTCAGGATCTAGGATGAGTTTCAGGTAAAAGCCTTTCAATCAATATTTATTAAATTCATCAAATGTACAGAATCATGTGAGATTTGGTCCTGCATCCCTATTAAGAAATCCAGAAGCTTCACTATTCATTTTTCTCTGACTACCTTCCTAGAAAAGTTTAAACTCCAAATCCCTGAGAAATTTCATTACAGTTGGCTAAATCATGACCTCTTATAATGTATAATTTTACAAGTTCAGTTTCTTGGGCCTATATTCTTAAAGGGTAAGAATGGAGAATTGTTTTCAAATTAATATTAACATTTAGTGCTTATAATGTGTATGTCACTGTGTAAAATGGTAAATCAATCCAAATTTTTGACAAAAAATGAAAACTGCAGGAACAAAGAAATTTTCGGTGAAATTTAATTTAGTTTCCACTCAATGAAGTTACATTTTTAAAATGTTTTAATGGCCCAGAAATTGGCAGTGGGAACTTTTGATATAAAGACTTCCACTCTTCCCAGATTAGGTCCACAATGATTATTTCCTAGACCTTTGTACTCTCTGCTCTTCTATATACTAAAAATGTTTAATGCACCAAGTTTTTACAGAAAAAAAAAGAGTGTGGATGTAATGATGATGGTGGTGGATGAACCAGTTATTAGAATCATTCAGAAATCAGTGTGACAGTCAAAATATTTGAGGAGGAAGGTGTGAATCAGGTGAAAAGTATGTCCCCACAATTGGAGTCAGCTTTATTTCCCTTCCCTCTTCTCTGAAAATGATGATTTTATAATTGTGGTTATTCGGTTGTCTCAGTTGTGTCTGACTCTTTGTGACCTTATTTGGGGTTTTGATAGATGTGATCCCCCAAAAATGTAAATTTAATTAGAAAAGCACATATAAACATTGAATGTATGGTGAAACATATATGCCCTTTTTGCTTCTAACCTGTTCATGTCAACTTCTGGCTTAAATGTTGAAACATTTATTTGTATGAATGTATATACACCCAAGTATGTAATTTTTAAAAAAAATGGAGGTGGAATTATGCCATCTTCTCATTAAAGTGCATGGTTTCAATAGCTTGTGTTGTATAACCTGAAATTAGTCCTTTCATTAAAAGGAAAGAATGATTTATTGAGTGATCAAGGAACAATAACTCAATTACTCAGGAGTATCCAGACATTCTCTCTACTCTTTCATTATGTATTGAGGACCTATTCAACAAGAAATCTAATCTACTAGTTATCAGATTATTGGCCAATGCAATTTAATATAATAACTTTTTCCCTATTTAGAATTACAGTAATAGGAATTTATTTGTCAAGTGGTTAACCTTGGTTTGCTTTTGTGAGTCTCTTTATCTGAGGAGGAGTGAATTTGATTAGTTTTTCATCTTTTCCATTTAAACTTCCTCAAGGCAAAATAATAGCATAGCATCTTTATATTTTTATAATAATGCCTTTCATACTAAGACATCAAAGTAAAAACATTGAATCGTAAACCATACAATATTCTGAAGGAGTAGGCAGTCCATATTTGTATCAGTCAAGCTAATTCCCAGAGGACAGAACTTTAGACATGGAGAAAATTTAAAGCCACATGGGACATCTTTATGGAAAACCTCATTTTTATCCATAGACATTTTTCTAAACATTATCTAGTTTATCTGTGGTTTTCTTTATTAATTATGTATTCCTAAGATATACATAAATCATTTTAAGTCACACTTTTCCTTTTGATTTCATAATTTAAAGACATTATTTCTATTCATTGCTGAGTGTCCTACTGTCAGTGGATCCTCACCCTTTAGCTGTTTTCTCTCCTCTCCAACCTTAGTGACCCTTTGAAGTTGACAAGGATAAGTAAATTAAAACATGAATACGTGAGAGGGAATTGCTATTGGAAATAATGCTTAGGAAGGTAGTGTGTTTGGCAAAAAGTATACTCATAGAAGATTTGGATTCAAATTCTAAATCTGCCATTTGTTACCTTTATTACATCTATCTATCTATACAGAAATATATGTGTTTACATACAAATGCATATAAATGTATATATATATGTGTGTGTGTATGCATATACATATATACACACATATATGTATATATACACAGTCTTAATTAGTTTTGTAATCAGTGTATACACACACATACACACAGACACATCCCTCATTTCTCCTTATCCAATTGATTTGCTAAGACTTATTAATTCTACCTATACAACATCTCTACCATCTATTGTCTTGCTTCTAGTTAAAGTAGTTCAGACTCTTATCAGTTCTTAAGTATTTACCTTATCACTATAAATACATTTTGTGAATTTCGCAATTATTAAGGAGAGACAACTATTTAATGGCTTTTACACTGGCAAATACTCTCTCGTTCCTCACACTTTCCTAAAACACATTGGTTTGATCTCTCCTTTGCTTCAATCACATTATACCTTCTGTAAACTTCTTTATTCCAGCCTGTTCCATTAGAAGGAACAAATAAGATGTGTAGCTAAAATCAATGATGAGTTTAGCATCAGATATCAAAGGAATTCTATTAACTTTTTGTTTATACTTATCTAACTAATTCATTATCCAAGTATTCAAAGGTAGTTAGGGTGCTACTTACCCTATGTTGTATTTTTATAAGCCTCCCTTTGTTTTCCTATACAAAAAGTAGAACAGACTTTATTCCCCTTAGGTCACCACTCCTTAGAGAGATCAGAAAGAAGCCAGTTTTCTGGGCTGATATTATAAATGTGACTTCCCAGAAGTAAATGAAGTTTGAGACCCAAAGGGGACAAGAGAAAAAAGTACCTCTTCACGATTCTTTTCATTAGAATGAGTGTTCCAGTGATGAGCTGTTTGTTAATAATAGATGTTGTGCTTAGATTAGAAATGGACATTCCTATTCTTTCTTTCTCAGTATCCATAGCCAGAGTAGTACAGCTCTCAGCTATGTAGAAAATAGAAAATCTCCAGGTCTGTTATAAACCTGTTTTCCTTTGAATACTCCAAGAAACTTAGTTACAAATTTAAATGACTTTGAATACAAAAATTGTGCCGATGTGTATGTGAGGAGAAAAGCTATTTCAAATATAAACATAGCTTTCATAATACGTATTTGTTCTTAACTGAGAGAATACTGTACAAAGGTTAAAAATAATTTATGGGGTAGTGTCAGGCCATGATTTAACAGTTTATAAATTAAAGCTGATCAGAAAAAAGATGAATTGTAAAGATGGGACAGGAAAGAAAGCTGTGACATGATATAGGGATGACAGGAAGGCATATATTGACAGAAGACTTTAGAATTGTGTGTGCTCTACTTGGGTATGATGAAAAATGCTTCTGTGCTCCTAGTGTTTGGAGCATGAGAGTAAAATTGTGGAATGAAAAGCAAGGTTTTTTTTTTTTTTTTGCTCTATATTAATGAGGGTGAAGGTTGTTCAATAATTCAATAACAAGTTCTAATTAGGTTTCTGTTATGCAAAGTATTATGGCATTCGATGAGCATTCAAAGACAAACAATAATAATTTTACAAAGGATCTTGGGAGGCTTGAACATTGAACCAAATGTAGCAATATAACATTTAACAGGTATAAAATGTACTGTCCTATACTTGGATTTAAAAACAAATCAACTTCACAAGTAGAAGATAGGGAAGTTATGAAGAGAAACCAGATATCTTAACACACACACATAAATATCTCTATGTTTCAGTGGATTGCAACCACAACCTCATGTAAATCAGCCATGAATATAAATACAGCTAACAAAGACACTATTACAACCTTAGGATGAATTATTAAACCAGAGGGGTAGGAGTTCCTTTATACCCTCCATTGGTGAATATATTTCTAATATTTTGTTTAGACCTAGATATCATATTTTAGAAAAAAAAACAATAATATCTTGGAGACTGGTGAGAGGAAAGGAAACAGAGTGATGAGGATGAGTTAAAGAAACTGGGATTACTTAGTCTGGAGAAGAGAAAGGTTGGGGGTTAAGGATATATTAGCTATTTTTTCATATTTAAAATACTGATACATAGAAAAGAGAAAAGACTTGTTACATTGTTACAGTTGCCCTCAGAGAACAGAATGAGGAACAATGTGTAGAGGTTTCAAAACACCAAGTTGAATTTTGAGTTAAGGAAATACTTTTCTCCTAAGGGAAGAAGCTTTGTCTAAACTTTAAACAGTTTACACTATTCATTGGTGTGTGTGTGTGTGTGTGTGTGTGTGTGTGTGTGTGTGTGTGTGTGTGTGTGTGTGTGTGTGTGTTTGTGTGTGTGTGTGAAAACAAGAATGGACTTGGGGTCCGAAAGTCAGAAGGGCTGGAGTTGAATCTCACTTTCAATGGTGATGTTAAGGTGGTTCTTTCTTGAGTTTCTGTTTGAATTTCAGTTTCCTTATCCTTAAAATAGGGATGGCAATGGTTGTGCTAAATACAGGTAAGATAACACTTACACTGAGTCTTGAAACATGGATAGTATTTTAATAGGTAGAGATTGCAGGAAGAATAACTCTAGATTTAAAAGGCAATATGAGCATAGGCAAGAAATTCAGATATAGGTGAGTATTCTGTAGTATGAAATATGACTAGAATGCTAAATTATGATTAGGGCCTTGGATGGGAGAACAAGTAGTTTCAGTTTGTTTAATGATGAGGCATGTAGATGTTTTTAAAAGAGAGTTTTGTAAACTACCAGTCAGTAGATATTAAAATGTGAGTTGTTTTTTATATATTCCAAAACAAACAAAAGTTTAAACATATTTGGAAAACTTCACTAAATGATTTAGAACATTGGGTTTTTTTCTTTCCTTTCTTCTTCCTTTCTTCTTTCCTTTTTTCTTTCTTTTTTCTTCCTTCCTTTCTTAAGCATCAGAATTCTTTTATTTTTCTAAATAATAAATTTTCTTTCTCCTGCTACCCCTCCACCCCTGTTAAATGAGAAATCAATAAAAACAATGCCTATTATAAATATGTATAGTACTACAAAACAAATCACAATGACCATTCTCTCCCAAAGCTATCCCCTCCAAAAAAATAGAAAAGAAAAAGAATAAAAATGTGCTTTAATCTGTACTTCAAGTCCATCAGTTTTCTATCAAAGTGGATGTCATGTTTCCTCATAACTCCTTTGGAATTATAGTGTGCCATTCTGTTGATTAGCATTATTAAGTCTTTCAAAGTTGGTTAACTTCACAGTATTGCTTCTATTGTGTAGACTGTCCTCATTGCTCTGTTCACTTCATTTGACATAAGCTTATACATGTCTTCCTAGGTTTTCTGAAACTATTTTCTTCACAATTTATTAAATTGAAAGATATTCCATCAAATTCATATATTACAACTTCTTCAGTAATTCCCCGATTGATAAGCCTCTCTCCAATGTCCAGTTATTTCTGCATATATGAGTCATTTTCCTCTTTCTTTAATTTCCTTGGGCTATACCTCTAGTATCAGTATTACTAGGTCAAAGGGTATGCACACTTTAATATCCTTTGTGGTACAATTCCAAATTTTTTTTCAGAATGTTTGGACTACTTTCATAGTTCCATCAAATTTACCTGTTGCCCGATATTTTCTCCAACATACGTAATTTTCCTTCTTTGTCATATTGGCCAATCTGATGAATGTGAAGTAGTACTTTGGAGCTGTTTTAATTTGTATTTCTCTAATTATTAGTGATTTTGCGCATGTGTCTTGTGTCTATTGATAGATTTGATTTCTATCTCTGAAAACTTCATATCTGTTTATATCCTTTGATCATCTACTAATTATGGAATGGCTTTTTTTCTTTTAAATTTGTCTTATTTCTCTACATATTTATAGCATTTTACTTAATCTTTTAAAATCAGTATTCATTAAGGAAGTTGGTTTATAGTTTTCTTTTTAAGGATACTCTGTAAGAGATTGGGTTCTTCAAGAGATAGTAAAGTGCAAGTTCTTGAAGGTCCTACTAAGCAGAAAGTATGAGTATGAGCACAAAGTATATGAGTCCAGTGACATTTGGGTATGTCATATACCTAAGTACAAAAGGTTGACCTATGGCTGACTATTTTTTCAGCTGCAGCAACTTCTAACCCAGTCTTCTAAAGTTTTGTGGGGTATGACTTGCATAAATGAAGCACAGACATTGAAGAAATCACAAATGTTTGAAATATTGGTTCATGATTAGACAACATTGTGGTCAGCCTTTTGGGGAACAGAGAAATTCTTTTGATAGATTCCCCTTTGATGGATTAACAATCACCTTGAAGAAATACCATTTGCATATGCAAACAACTAAGCTGATTAGGTATAAAATAGGTCTATCAAAATTTAATATTATATTTTAAACATGAAAAGACTTTGCGGGACCAGTCTAGGAATATTTAGCTGGGTGTAGGAAGAAAGCATTGTCCATAGTAAGAGGAAGGAGAAAGACAAAAAAAATCCACGATAATTTGTATTTTCTAGAAGTATGTTGTTGTAATTGTCAAGAATTCACAAAATAAAAAGAGGTCTAACACTTTTTAAAATTTTATTTTACACTCAAATACCAGAACCCCAATAAAAAAAGAAAAGAAACAAAAACATGTCATAAATTTAAATTTTGGAACTTGAAAACAAAATAAAAAAGGGGGAAGCATATCACGTGCATGGCAGAACACAAGAAAGGACTCAAAATATATAACAACAAATTTTCATTTCAAGAAAGTGTGTATGATAAATAATACATGTTGTGTTGAGAGTAATCCATCTTTGATTCTTTGTAAGTTTTCTTTTGTTTCTTTGCTGTACGCTTTTTTTATATGTTATTCTTCCCAAAGCAGAAAGCTAAAATTAAGTTTGGATATGTTTCTCTGTAGTTATAGATATAGATATACACATATGCATATAGACACACACATATGTATACATAAAAACATATACTTTCTTTGTTTTTATGTTTGTTTATATATCTTGTTTTCTATCCCTCCTGTTTCTTCTACTTTACTTCAACCCACTACCTTGTCCTCTTATTACTTACCTATCCCCTTCAATGATCCCTCCAACTGTCCTTCCATTCCTATAACTCCCTTTCCTCCTATACCCCCCTTTGCCTATTCCCTCATTCTCCCTCTAAAGATCCCTCCATTGTCCTAGCCTCTCTCCCTTTGCTCTTACTGTTTCATTTCTTCTGAATTTAGAAGACTTTTAAACTCTTATAAATATATATGTATTGTTTCTTCAATTACCATTGAAAGTAGGTTGCCAGAAGTACCAGCCCTCCTCCTCCTCCATCTAATTCCTCTGTATCAGTTCCTCCTCCTGCACCTCGTTTATATAAAATAATTACTCTTCTTAGCTGTCCATGAGTGGTTTTATTTTTTAAATTCGTATGATATTTAGTTTTCTCCTATCTTTCTTATGAGCTACCCAATTATTAATAAGAAACTTACATGTACATTTTATATAATATATATGTATGTATGTGTGTATATATATACACATACATAAACTAAATGATCTGTCCTTATAATGAGTCTTTCACAGGTACTTTATATTTCTCTTGGTTCTTGTATGTAAAGTCTTCTATTAACTTCAGGTTGTTTTTTTTTTAACAAAGTCTTGTAGGTCTGACAGTTCATCAAATGTCCACCCTTTTCATTCATGATTATGCTTAATTTTGCTCTGCATGATATTTTCAGCTAGAGTCCCAAATTTTAGCTCTTTTGTATACAGTATTCCAAGGCTTGCACTCCTATAATGTCTCCACTGCTAGATCTTGAGTGATTTTAATTGTGGCACCTGGAGGCGATTGCTTTTCACAGGGACCAAACCAATTCTGGGATTTTTCTTCTGATCTTCTGGAATTGTCCAGAATTATCCTATTCTGCCCATATTCTTATTTATCTATTGCTTTTCACAGGGACCAAACCAATCCCGGGATTTTTCTTCTGATCTTCTGGAATCGTCCAGAATTATCCTATTCTGCCCATATTCTTATTTATCTCCCCGCCCCACCCCCACATACTTTATTCACCCTAAGGTCCTATATTATCTCTTTTGTGGGGGAAATGTTGATAGTATGGAATTTTCTGACCTACTCTGCCATATTCTCGGAATTCCCCCAAACTACTAAGTTTGGCTCAAACCAGTGTTGTATACAAGAATTTTTACTAAGGAAGGCTCAGCTTCATGGAATGTAACAAAACAAGCAAATCACTTTGGGGATGTGGCTTTAGATGTTTGCCAGATTTTCCCAAAGTGCTAGAGTAACCAAGACCCATAAGAGTCATTTGGCCTAAATGAAGCAGACTACATATTTTAATTCAGGGTCAAGACTATCTTCTTAATGATTAGAGTTATTTAAAAATGAAATGGGCAATCTTGCAAGCTAGTGCATTTTCTGTCACTGTAGATCTGCAAAGAGAAAATGGAAAGCACTTTTTTGGAATTTTGTAAATGAAATTCATGGTTTTTAGTAGTTTTAGCTTAAAAACATCATCATAATCAGAGTTTAACCTTGATAAATTTAAATTGCTTCAGTATGCTTTGAATTCTATTGATATGATCACAGGATCACAAATTTAATCTTAAAAGCTACCTCAAAGGCTGTCTTGACCACAGCACTAATTTTGCAGATGAGGACATGGAGGCCAAGGGGAATTAAGTGACTTGTCCATGATCATAGATTTAAGCATTATAGATGCCATTTGAACTCAGACTTCCCGACTCTACAGGCAACAATCTATCTACTGTACCATGACTGTCCCTGCCCTTTGGAAATCAGTCCAACTCCTTTGATTTTTTCCTTTGTCTCCTCTCACTCAAAGTCTTTCTCATTTATAAAACCTTCTTCTAAATCAATGGTAAATGGTCAATTATAACTTAAATTTAGAGACACAAACTAATCAAGAATCATAACCATGCACTAAAGGGATGCAATGAATAGAATGTGAATGGGATAAAATTTCAAGTACCAATAATCTATGGGAGAGACTATTTTAGAAACTTTCCAGGGACAAATCAATATTTACATAGTTGCTGCCCTTTATTCTCAAAGAGGGCCAAAATGATATCACTATGTTGGAGTGAAGGTACAGTGTATCTGACTGTGGCTGATCAAACCAATATGAGTTTAGATGGCTCTAACACATGTTGGGCACAAATAGAGCATATGATCATTTGAGGTGGACGTGTCTCTAAATTTGTGCATTTCAACTTTTGAGTTACTGCAATTCTGCTTCAGTCATAAAGCACAGTAACTTCCTTGATGCAGGCATGCATTGATGGAGGTCCCTTCCCAGTGTCTCCAACTTCATGTGTCTGATTCCCAAAGTCTTCCGACAGACCTTGAGAAAGTCCTTGTATTTCTTCTTCTGATTGTCACCTGAGTACTGGTTTCATGCGAGTTCTCTGTAAAATAGTCTTTTAGGCAAATATGTGTTTGACATATATAAAATGTAGCCAGATCATTGGAATTGTACTCTCTGCCATAGAGTTTGAATGTTTGGCAGTTTAGCTTAAGATAGAACCTTAGTATCTAGTAATTTATCTTGCCAGGTGATCACAATCTTTCTAAGACAGTTTAAGTGGAAATGATTCAATTTCCTGAAATGGTGTTGGTATACTCTCCTTACAGTCTTCAACAATGAGGTCAGCAGAATGTCTCTGTAGACTTTCACTTTGGCACTCAGCCTAATACCTCTTCTCTCCCACACTTTTCCTTCAGAACTTCCCAAACACTGAGCTACCTCTGGCAAGTGCGCATCAGGCTCATCATTTATGCATATATTCCTGGAAAGAATACTGAAAAGGTAAGTAATTTACCCACAGCAATCAATATTTCTTCATTTTCGGTAACCAGTGGTTGCATGGATGGTAGAAAATCTCCATTTTCTTGGCTTTAATTGTTAGGTCAAAATTAGAACAAGTAACAGAGAATTGATTCACACTTTGTTGCTTCTTGGCCTCAGATGCTTCATTGAGTGCAAAATCATATGCAAACCAAAAAATAAAATCATGCTTAGACATCTGAGAATATTGCTGAAAATATCATGCTAAAAACATAAGAGCAAGCACACGGTCCTGCTTCATTCAGTTGATGATTGGGAAAGAGTGAGAGTATCATCCATTATCCAGAACTTGTACAAGCATGTCATTGTGAAGCTGCCCAACAACTCCAGGGAAAATGTCAGGAATAGAGCTGAGGTCAGTACACAATGCTGACTGATCTGACCAAGGCTTTTGCTATTGTTAGTTGTGAGGGCTTGTCAAAATGTTAGCCAAATTTGGCTGCGTGGAGAAGTTTATCAGTATGAAAATTTCAATAATCACTGGATCTTTGATCAAATCATTATCGCTACTCCCTCCAATTATACTCACTAAAGCCCGCTGTTACTTTTCTTATGCTATAAGATTAAATCCTTTTTAGAAGAGCTATCCAGTAGTCTGTAGACCTCTATGAATATCAGTGAAGAAATTAGGCTGTTATCTTGTGCACCAGATTTTATTTTCCTAAGCATTTATTAATTGCATGATAACTCTTCTGTCATTTTTGCTTGCATATCAACTTTGTTAATAAGCTGCAGCCTACTGATGCTCGCAAAGTATTTTTTCATTACTTTTTGGGTCACTCGAAATATTGATTATTCAAAGTTGTGCTCAGAGAGTCACAATGAAACCACACATCACTATCACTGTACTTTTCTGCCTTTGAATCTCTTTTTTTCTTCTGTATAAAGGCCACTTGTAGATTCACCACCAACTCACAAATTCAAATTCAGTCCACAATGTTCTATGATAGCCAAGAAACTAATGAAGTCATATTATAATGAGGGGGATAATAGTCCAGATATACTCTGTCATTGTCAGAGTACATATGGTTTAATCCATTTCTTGGTACTACATCTTAGATAGGTTCCTGAGAAATAGAAATATATGCAACAATAGTTTGACCACCAATCAGGATGACAAGGTAATATAATACTATGTTGTATAACAATTGGTAAAGATTGGAGATACATAGTCTTAAGAAGAACATGATGACCATGTTTGAAAGTGCTGAGTCTGATTATTATTTTTAAATACTGAATATTTGTAAGGAGAAAGAGGAATTATTATTGGTAGCTCGATGGTACAGTGGATAGAACACTGAACCTGGAGTCAGAAAGACCTTAGTTAAAATTTGGCTTCAGAAATTTGCCAGTACTATGATCCTAGAGAAGTCACTTAAAATTGTTCTCCCTCACTTTCTTCAACTGTAAAATTGGTATAAAATAATAAAAATAATAATAATGACAATTATTATTATTATTTCTCCTCAAAGTTTTGGTAAAGATTAAATGAGAAAGTCGTTGTAAAGTATATCGCACAGTGTCTAGTATATAGCGGGAGATGAATAAATTCTTATTTATTCCTTCCTTCCTTCCTTCCTTTGCTTGCTCCCAGTGTAGAAAATAATTAGTAATATGTGGCAGGAATTAATAAGGTAGTTTTCAAGATAGTTATCAAGTCAAATACTTCATAACAATTAGTACTATCTGAAAAGAGAATAGGCTGCCTTGGGATGTGATGGTTCCCTGCACTGGAAGTCTTCAAACTAATGTGGCAGAATTATTTGTCAAGGATATTACAGAAAGACTAGATTTAGAGCCTAAAGTGACTCTATATGTCATCTAATCAAATCCCCTCATTTTAAAGATCAAAATACTCAAGTCTAGGGAGATGAAGTGACTTGTTTGAAGCCACATAGTGCTAGAGTCAGGATTCAAAACTGTCATAAAATAGATTTGTAACTAGAAGGCATCTTAGAGATCATCAAGTCTAAACCGCTCACTTTAGAGATGAGGGAACTGAGGCCCAAAGAGTTAAAACCATTTTTTCAAATGTCATAGATACAGTATGTGTATGAAGAAAAATGTTATCCCATGTCTTCCTGTCTTTGAATCTAATGCTGATGGCCACTCTGAAACCACACCATGTCAAATGTCCCTTTAATTGTAAATCTGTTTGTCTTTTCATTGTTTTATATGGCTTTCCTAACTGCTCCATCAATATAATTCTAGTTTATTTTTTTAAATCCTAAATTTTGAGTATCTCGATCTCATAATCAAATTAATGCTATTCTTTGTGTATGCCAAATGAGCATATTCTTCTAGAGGTTAGTACTGTAATATGACTCAAAATCAATTTTCTTTCTATGGATTTTGAAACCATTTAGACTCCGTTTTAGATTTTCAAAGAAATCGGTATTGGAAGGTGGACTAATGGTAGGGGATGCTCTTTTTATGCATTATCCAACGTGGTACATTTATTTTACTTGAGGGAAAAGTGCCTCCAATGTGTTTCAGCTAATAATTACATGTAACAACTCTAAGCTTAGCCACAATCTGTGTCAGGGACACTGTTACAGTAAGAAAGTATGACAATGACCTTAAATGAAAGATGCCCTCAATTCATGCTTCAGGAGGAGGCAGGAATAGATGATCCTTAAAGTCCCTTGGAACTCTGTTGTGATTGTTGTACTTGAGTAAGAGCCCTAAGCTAGCATCTGAGAACCAAGCCAGTCTTATAACTTGTCCTGTGCCAATCTTGTATCTGTGTCCCAATAATTGAACTGTATATCAGCTTTTTATCTATGAATATCTTATCTTTGCATTCCAGTAATTCCCTTGCTGACCTCATCTGCCATGGACTGCATGTCAATTGCAACTCAGCATGTTAAATCATTGTTGCCTCTATCTGCTGGACTTGCATTCTCTTATCTTTCGTTTTCCTTTAAATTTTTTTAGTATTATGCATTTTATTTTTTTCTTTCTCCTATTTATTTTTTAACATCAAGAAAAAAGAAAAAACAATTGCAAACATCACTGGAATAAATTTGCATGAAACAAATCAAATTCGCACATTATGCCTATCCACAAATATGTCTCTTTCTACATGTTGAATATATCACTTATTTGTCAGGAGATGAATAATTTTCATTATCAGTAGATCTCTGGACTCATGATGATTGGTTATTATGATGATCAGAAATTTTATGTCTTTCAAAGCTTTGTTTTATGATTTTTTTTGTAAATATTTAAATGATTCCACTCACTTCATTCCTCATCAGGTCATATTAGTCTTCCCATGTTTCTCTGAAATTTTCCTTTCAATATTTCTTGTGTACAATAAGCTGCAGGTAGTAAACAAGTACTAAAATTTTCATAATTTTATTTGTAGTATTTTAATGAAGACTGTCCTTAATATGTAAATAAAACACAGCCTCTAAATAATTGGAAGAGCATGAGGAAACAAATTCCTAAACAATTAGACATTGATAGGTGTACAGTAGGTTGCTTTGGAAACTACTGACTGCCCTCTTACATGAGGTATTCCAGGGAAGGCTACACTGAGTACTTAGAGATTTTTAAAGGAAATTTTTATTTAGCAATGGGTTTGGTTTTTTGTTTGCTGAGGTCCATCCAACTCTGAGATCCTGTGACTCTGTGAAATATCTTCCTGAACTACTTTATTATCTATCAATATTACTTAGAGGAGAAATATTTTACTTTGGTATGTTTATATTTCAAGGAGAAAATGGAAAAAAAGAAAATGTTTAGATCACTAAAAAAAGACTAATGGATAATGTATATAATATTGTTGTTGGCATGTTTTCTGGTTGGCCTTCAAATTGACATTATTTAATTCAATAATTTTTCTTTTCAAAGAAAAGAAGAAAAATATATCATTGTTATCTATGTTTCATATCATTTTTTCTATTAACCAGAGCCATCAACAGGATCTTCTGATTTCCAACCTTACACATCTTTTGGAGTTTTATAAAATTTTCAGTAGCTAGAGATTTTGCTTTTATTTACTTTTTAGTGCAATATTTTCATTAGTAAGCCAATGTATTTGCGAGTGGGAAGTGGAAACAAAACTTCACATCTCACCCTCTTTTGCACTCTGAATGTTCCCCATTGGAGCTTAGAAGCAAAAGAGAAAGCCAAACTACTTCATTACATTTACAATCCAAGTAAAACTACCATTTATCTCACCTCTATACTGTGGATCTCCTGGGAGGATATGGCCCTACAGCTAGAATCCAATAAATGTGTAAGTGTTAATGTTTGCTTTCCCATTACCCTCACACTTATTTACAGACTGTCAGGAACAACTGCTGCTGTTATCTGAATAAAGTCATTCCTTTGCTCATGCAGAGCCATATCACAGGCCAGCTGGGCTGTCACGGACTAGCTTGTTATCAGCCTTTATAAGTGAGGGTGAGAAAAAGATCCATGGCAATGATAAACATTGCACTTTGACAGATTTACAAGATGCCCAGAACTTGTGGTCAGAAAGTACCACTTTGGCTTGCTTCTGAGTAAACAGACATTTTATAACACAGGGGTCTGCTAGCAGTAGCTTTAGAATGACCAAGTGTTTCTGATAAATGGCCACACCTCCTTTTGTTCTTGCTCTGGTTGTTACATAAGGCGTAGAATGTTGAAAAGACTTCTATTGTCTGTTGCCTACATGTGAAATCACATCAAGGGGAAAAGAAGAGAAAAATGGAGAAAAAGAGAGAGACAGTGAGAAAGTGAGAGAGAGAGAGAGAGAGAGAGAGAGAGAGAGAGAGAGAGAGAGAGAAAGGAGAGAGAGAGAGAAAGAGAGAGAGGGAAAGGGAGAGGGAGAGGGAGAGGAAGAAAGAGAGAGAGAGAGAGAGAGAGAGAGAGAGAGAGAGAGAGAGAGAGAGAGAGAGAGAGAGAGAGAGATTTTTAGTTCCCAATTCTGAAACACAGGAATACACACATACACACACACACACACACACACACACACACGCACGCACACACACACAACTGCTCTCTTAAGCCTGGCAGGTAGTAATTATAAGTTGGCACCATGCCTGCTTATGCCATCTGCTGTTTTTCAAGGCTGCTTCTGCTTCATATCTCACAGAGTATTCCGCAAGCAGCTCAAAGTCAGCATTGTCTCTGTTAACAGACTACTCAGCACCAGAACAGGTCAGGGATAGCTTTCCTTTCACTTAGCAGAGAAGTCACCTGCTAGAAAGAGAAGCTAAGCCACGTGGTCAAGGAAAGAGGGGAAATAGTGACAATTTTCATGTTATTTGTGCCTTTCAAGGTCTCTGTTATGGCATCTGAGAAAGCAGTAGTCATCTTGAAATGCTGAATGCCTGTAGGATTTGTCTCTATGTCATTGAGATTGTGAAAAGTAGTTTGTATCTATTTTCCTAGCACTACACAAATACACACTTTTTTAAACTGAAAATGAATTCAACAGAGCAGAGGAGTATGCAAAGGTACATAACTAATATACAATGAAGTCAGATGTGGGCAATTAGCTCTGCTGACCTGCACCCACTGCCACTGATGAAATATTTGTCAGCTTTACGTTTCCTTCTCCCAGCTGCTGTGCTCGAAGCAACATATTATACTTACTAGAAGGATTGGTCTTGGAATCAATAGAATCAGATTTCAGGTTCTGAACTGACATATACTGGCTGTATGACCCTGTGAAAATTAGTAAACCTTTCTTTACTCCAGGTAGCTAAGATAGCAAATTAAAAAAAAAAAATAAAATAAAAACAAAAAACGAAAGGAGACCTTCAAGGAGTTTCATTTAACTTGTGATATCACTGATGTAGATGAACTTTCAAAATGTATTTATCTTTGTGGTAGGAAACATCCCTCTATCATCTGTCACTGTCCCTGACCCAAGGGCTCAGTTCTTTTCTAGAGGATGTAACTGTGCTATTATGTTACATATTGAGAGAACTGTTAGAAATAAGTTTAGGAAGTTCCTAAAACAGTTAATAGCAGAGACTGACATGTGCATACCTTTAGTCCCAAAGACAGAATCTCTTCCTGCTCCCATTTTTGAAATGAGTCATGTGGAACTTTTCAACCATGTGGTAAGTTGGGATAGAGGAACCACATAGTTAACTAGTAGGAATTCTAAGGGTAGTAGTCCCAAGTCTGAAAATTCTTGCATCATGCCTTCTAGTTAGAGGACAGTTTGTGAAATGCATGGCTGGGGGAATGGGATGAAGCTATGTAGAAGTCCTAATCCTATTTTCCTGATGAGAAAGTCCACACCACAAGGTAGCATAAATTGATCCCAGAGATTATATGTATCCTTGAGATACATGATGCCCACCAAAATGTCATGAGAGTACCCTGCTAGAAAAATATGCCAGGGGTTCACTCTCAAGGTAGCATTACAAAGCTAGATGCCAGTATGCATATGTGGGGGTGAAAGGGATTTCAGTACAATGTTGGCGAAGACCTCATTGGCAACTGAAAAATATTTTTTTTTCCTTCTGAGACGACAAGTTAAAGATAGACATTCACTGTACAGTCCAGAAGATTTGCACTTTTTCCCTCCAGCGACAAGTGCTCTGATCACAACTTAACAAAATGAAGTTTTAATAAAATAAAATTACCTCTCTAAAAAGAATTATTATTCTAACAATTTTAAACAAACAATTCATAATAGACATGGTTGATACAGAGTTTCACAATGCACCACAATGGTCTTTCACAATATTAATCTTTCCACAGTAGTTTTTCTTTAACAAATAATGCTGGAGTTTACACTCTGCTTTTTAGTCTTTCTCTCCTCAATAGTGCTTTTACTAAGTCTTCTCCATCTCTTTGTGTAGGTGTCTCTTTCACTTCATTGCAGCCTGTTCACTGTCCCTGCATTTGTGATTACCTCTACACAGCCTACTGAACTATGCTCAGTTGACAGGTAATTTGACTGTGAATAATTCCTTCTCATTACTTTACTGAGAAGATCAAACAATTCTCAGAAAGAGCATTGGACTGGAAGTTGGGAAAGCTGTATCCTATTCTTACATCTGCTTCTAATTATGTGAATTTCTTACCTCATATGAGGCTCAATTCCCTTATCTGAAAGTCAAGGGTAGGGAGAGATGATCTCTAAGGTCCCTTCCAGTTCTGTGATTGTACGAGAGCGAAGAAAATATAGAAACTAATGATAAATATCCTTACCTCTAGCCTATTCAAACTCAGAATGTGTACAAATGAATCAGTCATCTTTTTTGTTAACAAACCCTATATTTCCTCTTAACTTGTTTATTTTTGTTGATAGCTGAATTATTTTCCGCTTTGATTTTGCTTGTTATGAAAGACCCATATTCAGTCTTTCCATTATTGCCTTTGAAATATTACTTATGACACCACTAAAGTCACTTAGGCCCATATTCTTTTTTTTTGCCTGGGCAATTCTGATAACATAAGAGATTTACCTGCCACCATTTCTTTTTCAATCCAATTCATCTTACATATAACTACTAGAATAATTATTTTAATCACTCTTTTTTATAAAAGCTTAAAATAGAAACTTCCTAGACTGACAATGAAGGCTCCTTGACGTTTGACTCTTATCTTTCTAAACGTAGAAACTTTAAAACTTAGAATTTCCTTCTTGCTCTCTTTTGTTCCTTCCTTGGGCAACAGGTCAAGTCTCCATATGGCAATGAAGTGAGTTGTGCTCCTCAACCTTCCTACTTGGGACACTTTTCCTCTTGGTACATCATTGCTTACAAGATCTGATAGCTCCAGGAGATGCTACCAGCAGCATCAGACAAAAGGAAGTTTTTGGTGCAAAATTTCTGCCAACCCAGTAGTTGTGGGGTTATTCACATTGACTGCTCATTTTCTCCATTCCCCAGAAAATTGTCTCCATGCAGTACAAATGTACAGTTAATTGCTTGTTTTGTGTTTGAGTTTTAGAATTCTCGATAAACTGAAGATTTTCTTTCTTGATATTTATGTATTTCTTCATCAGGGTTTTACATAATTGTTATAATATTAAAGAAGTATGAAATAATAGCTCTGGGGAACTTCACATAGTTATGCGTTTCATAGAGCTCTGAGTTCAATAAAAACAGGAGGGGCTGTGAAATTATTGACTTGATTTAATGATAAATCCACTCTTCAAAAAAAAAAAGATGGAACCACCATACAGAGTAATTACAATATCAGAGGAGACAGCTAGAGGATGCAGTGGATAGAGTGCTGGGTCAGGAGTGAGGAAGACTTGAGTTCAAATACAGTTCCAGGAACTTACTAGAGGTGTGACCCTGGGCATGGCATTTAATCCCTGTCTGCCTTAATACACTGAAGAAAGAAATGGCAAATCATTATGGTGTCTTTGTCAAGAAAAAATCACCTAGACAGCATCAGAATGTTATGATCCACAGGATCACAAACAGTCAACGACAACTCAACAACAGCACAGTGTCAGAAGAATACTATTTGAAACACAGGGAAGTTCACAGGAGACCAAATGCAAAAAGTAATAAAAACTCCCCTGTTACACACAAATGAAACCAAACAAAAATTAGTCAAAAATCGAAACTAGTTATACCTTCTACAAGACAGAACTAAACTTGACCACATTGGTATAAATGATTCCTGGTGGTCTAAGAACCTGGATTTGCCTGTGGCTTTGGAAGGACATATCTTATTTATAAGATGTAGAACAAAATGAAGGGCGAGACAGGAGGAACAAAGAAGGATATTTTTACTTTTTACTCAAAGGATCAAATATTCTTTTTAGCACCAAAGGGTTGAACCAGGAGAAGTGGATATAGTCTTGTCTTAGAAAAACAAGACATTTTAACAATTATAACAGTCCAAAAATTGAAGCAGCTACTGCAGAAAGTAGGGGGCATCTTCCCTCAGTGGAGGTAGCAAACTGAGTTTGGATGACTCCTTGTTGGATGTGTCTTGATTGGGAGGATTCTTTGGAAACAAGTGTGAAAATAAAATGACCACTGGTATCCTTTTTAACAAATTCTGTGAATGGATGATTCTTTGTTTGCCCAAATAATAATTTCATTCTAGATTAGATGGACAAAAATCCTATAGGATAAGTTAGTGCAGAATGTTCTTAAACAGAAAAAGGCCTATTTGTACAAAAAATATTCATTGCAACTTTTTTGTGGTGTTGTAAGGGCAATCAAATTAAGATCTTTTGTGGTTTTTGTTTGACTAAAATTGCTTCTGTTGAGTAATGTGATTAAAGAGGATCTTTCCCACCTATTGATGGGCCTGACCATTGTAAGAAGCTTAATTAGGGGAATTGTTTCATAGGAGGTCCCAAGTACCTTTTTTTTTAATTCTTTTGAGGCATTGGGTCAGAGGGTTATACCCTCTTGCTTTAAAAAGTGTATAAATACTCTGAGGGTGAGGTTTTACTTTGGTGCTTACTGACTGGAATTGTTTCTTTGACCAGAGAGACTCTGAGAAGCCTTTAAGGATCCCCCTGCTAAAACCCAGAAGCTGATGCTTCCCTTTCTGGTAACTATGTATGTATGTAATGGTCAGGCAATTTGGAAGCACTGTCTGTTGATTTATTTTTGATTTCTCTGAAATTTTGATTTTGATTTTCTCTGACACCTGTGCTTAATTAAAGTCATTGTTAACCCCTTGAAAGTTACTTTCCTTTTATGAATGCAGCTCTAATAATCTGTTGTAGTAGCCCCCCCTGTACATGTTGGGGTGCTTACGAACACAGGTGGTAAAGAATTGGAAATTGCCTGGATGACCATCAGTTGGGGAATGGCTGAACAAATTGTGTTATATAATTGTAATGGGATCCATTGTGCTCTAAGAAATTATGAGAAGGAAGATTTCAGAAAAAAAGACCTGGAAAGGTTTACATGAACTGATGCAAAATGAAGTGAGCAAAACCAGGAGAATATTGTACATAGTAACAACCACGTTGTAAAATTATCAATTGTCACTGACAGCTATTCTCTGCAATACAATGATCTAAGATAATCCCAAAAGACTCATGATGAAAAAATGTTATTTACTTCCAGAGGAAGAATTGATGGAGTGTGAATGCAGATGAAAGCATTCTTTATTTCTTTTGGGTGGGGCATCTGTGTGTTTGTTTTTGTCACAGCATGACGGATATGGAAATATGTTTGCTTGATGGTACATTTTTAAACTATATCAAACTGTTTACCATCTTGAGAGTGAAGAAAGGAGTGAAGGAGCAAGAAAATTATGAACTCACCATTTAAAAAATTAGATATTAAAATGTATAAAATAATATTTTAAAAGTTCTAAACAATAATGTTCAGAGTACACAGATCATCTCTTCTGATGGGGACAAATGGGTGAGTCATCTCAATAGATCAGTATGTTTTATGGTGAGACCTCAACCAGCTAAAATTTGAAAAAACATGTAAGAAATACAGAAGTAAGGACAGATGACAGAGACTGAACACAATCATTACAGAATTATAAGAATAGTTGTACTTGTTTAGTTGTTTTCAGTCAAGTCTGAGTTCATGACATTTTTGTTTTTTGTTTTTCTTATCAAAGATATTGGAGTGCTTTTTCATTTCCTTCTCCAATTCATTTCACTGATGAACTGAAGAGAACAGGGTTGAGTGCCTTGTTCAGGGTCACATAGTAAGTGCCTGAGGCGAGATTTGAACTCATGAAGATGAGTCTTTCCAACTCTAGGCCCAGTGTTCTATCTACTCCACCATCTAGCTGCCCTGTAAGAATAATGTTTAGTGCTAAAATTTGGAATGCACTATTAGCAAGAATAGCTAAAGGAAAAAAAAATTTTTTTCAGTGAACTTTTGAACCTTGTTTTCCATTTGGCTAATTCTGTTTTTTAAAGCCTCTTTCTCCTCATTGGCTTTTTAGATCTCTTTTTTCTAATTGAGTTAACCTCTTTTTAATGGTGTTATTTTCCTCAGCATTTTTTTGGTTCTCTTTTAGCAGGCTGCTGACAAGCTTTTCAAGCTCTTCTATGTCCTGAGCCCATTCATTTCATATTCATTTTGGGTGTACCAGAGGCAGGGGCCTTGACTTTCTCTGAGAGTATGCCTTGTTCTTACTCATCAGAAAGGATGGAAGGAGACACCTGTTCAGCAAGAAGGTAACCTTCTATGGTCTTATTTTTTTTCCCTTTTTTGGGCATTTTCCCAGCCAGTTACTTGACTTCTGAATGCTTTATCAAGAGGAGGGTCCTTGTGCTTCTCCTCTCCCCAGTACAATGCTGAGATTCAAATCAGCTGCTCAATTCTGCCAGAGGCAGCTGGGCTGCCTGGACAATGGACCCAGGCTGCTTCCCCAGCCACCATAGCTGCCCACCTCCAACTGCTGCCAAGGCCTGGGACTAGTGCTGTGGGAACCCCGTTCCTCTCCTGCCCAGCTGGGAAAGCCCTCCTACACTGACCTTTGGAGCTTTCTTTGTTGTTTGTGGGCTGAGGGATTTGGGACATGCCCTGTTGGGAATTCTGCCCCAGAGGTCTGCTCAGGTCCTGTTCCTCCCAGTGCCATGCAGCCTGGGCTGGGCTCTGCTCCCCTCAGAGTCCTCTGAGATAGACCTTTCCTGTCACCTTCCAGGTTACCCTTGGCTGTAAACCTTTCACTCTGTTGTTCTGTGGCTTCTGTTGCTCTAGGATTCATTGAGAGTAATTTTTTTACAGCTATTTTGTGGGCTGCGGGGGCAGTGCTAGAGTATATGCCTCATTCTACCCTGCCATCTTGGCTCAATCCCTCTCAAAAAAGGTTTTTTTGGGGGAGGGGGTTGTCAAAGCTGCAATCAAGAGAAGAGGATAGAAGAACTGATGAGATCACTGATAGGACAGCGATTATAATGAAACCAAATCAATAAGTATTTATTAAATACCCATTACGTTCCAGCCACTTGTGCTAAGAGCACAAGAAAGACAGAATACAATTCCAACTCTCATGGAGTTCAGAGTCTAATGTCACCCATTTCAAACAAGAATGGCCACTGTTGTAGTGTATGACAAAAACATAATCATGTATAAAATATATATATATATATATGTGTATATATATGTGTGTGTGTGTGTGTGTGTGTGTGTGTGTGTGTGTGTGTGTGTGTGTATGTGTGTGAATACAGGATAAAACTGGAGATAATTCTCAGGCACTAGCATTATGGTGAGAGTGTGTAAGAGAAGAGCTTATTGAAGCCATATTTCATGTGGTCTTATACAATAAGTTTGGATGTGGCTTAGTGGCAAACTAACTTACTATTCTTTCCCAAAAGGAAGAAAAAATGGATAAATGTAGCATCTACCACACTCCATTATGGAGTACTGGGAAGCCAGAAGATGAATAGCCCACATATCTATTTCATCTTCTTACTCCTACTTTCTGCCTTCCCATATCATTTATTAATTAATCTGATAAGGATTATCTCCCTTATAACTGACATCACTATAGTTTTCTTTTCCACTCTCTCTCAGATGTGATCAGAAAAACCCTGCATTTTATGTTAAAAGTGTCAGATTTAAATTAAGGAATTTAGCCTGTAAGCCAATACATAAGGTATGATCCTTGTCAAGGAATTCTGTTAGAAACTTAGATATTTATAGCTTCAGTGTGCATCAGTATAGTAATTTGACATAACTTCCATGATTCTGATTAACCAATGTGTTTGTAAGATTCTGTTTCTGCCAGAACACCAGAATATACACATATGCAAAACCCTCACCTCATCCCCACACAAAACTGATAAGATAGATTATAAAGGTAGGTCAAAGGAGTGGCTTTCTATTAATATGGACACATTCTTTTAAATTCTAAAATTAGTTACATAATGTTGATTATCTGAAATTTTTCATATGAGAAGTATAGTTTTATTTCTTTTTTGTCATCAAATCTTACAAGGAATATAGCAGTAGACTAGGTGATGTAAACAATAAGGACAGTAAGCTTTATTAGACTAGTTTATCCATAAACTGGGAAGGCTGGAGGTAGGGGTAAGAATCTACAGAAACATGAGTCAAGGACTCCTGATCCTTGGTTTCTCAGGAACCACAGGAGACTGGAGCAGAAGCCATATCCCTCCTTCTCTTTCTGTTTCTATTTTCTTTGGAAAAGAACAGAAAGTCAGTTGGTCACTGAACCTTAGGCTGCATGAAAGCCTCAGCAATTCATGACATATATATCTTTATTTCTTCATTCTCTCTCTCTCTCTCTCTCTCTCTCTCTCTCTCTCTCTCTCTCTCTCTCTCTCTCTCTCTCTCTCTCTCTCTCTCTCTCTCTCTCTCTCTCTCTCTCTCTCTCTCTCTCTCTCTTTCTATCTTTCTCTCCCTCCCTCTCCCTCTGTATTGTTATAAATATCTGATGTGGAATATTAGAGTACTAAATTTGGGGTTAAACAATCTGCTTTCAAATACTGCCTCTTTTACTTGACACTGTGAACCTCTTTGAGGCTTTCTTGGCAGAGATGCTGGAGTGCTTTGGCATTTACTTCTCCTTTTTACAGATGAGGACCCTGAGGCAAACAGGGTTTAAATGACTGGCTGAAAGTCACATAACTATTAAATATTTGAGACGAAATTGGAACTCAAGCCTTCCTGATTCCAGGACCAGTGTTCTGTTCTATTCACTATGCCACCTCACTGACCACAGAGATAGATACATAAATAGAAATAGTTAACTATATTTCAATACAAGTAATTTCTTTTATAATCCCTTGTAAAAACAATTAACAACATTTATTCTGAGAAACCCATTGATTTTAAGAGACTGACAAAGAGCACAAGTAACACATACACACACACGATGACCACACGTGTGCACACTCATAATATTCATGAATGTTTTGTATTGTGTTTTATAGAAGAGTTTGGAAGATGTCCTTATGTGCAGATGAAGGCAGTCTCATTTAACAATAAATGAATATTGTCAATCACCATTCTTTTTTCTTCTGAAATAGCATTGTTGTTTAGGCATATTGTCTCCTTTTTATTTAACACTGTTAGCCCAAACTCTCAGAATTTAATTACTGGGGTTACTGTTAGGTATTATATGTGTTTCGTGGAATATGGAATAGCTTCATTTTTTTGTAAAATAAAAGATATTTTGTTCATAGATTGCTTTCTTCTAGTGGATAAGAGGCAAGAGAAGCCTTAAGAATTTAAAACAAGAGAATAAGTACCATCTTTAATAGTCTTTTGTTTTCTTGGCCTTGTTCAACATTCTTCCATTGTTGAGATTATTTTCGGTGAATTTGTTGACCTAACCTGTAGAAAGCAATTAATGAGATTGAGAGCTCCTGAGTATAAAAGTGCTTTGAAAATTTGAATTGGAGCCTAGCTGATAAAAGATAATTTTTTAAATATTATATTAACATGACAAAAAGCAAATGAACCCACACAGATAGGCATCTCCAATGATTTCTTTATCTGTTTTATTGCATACTTGAAATTTAATTGTTTTATGTGAAGAAAATTCGCTCTTCAAAAAATTGTTATGAGTTGCAGGAACAAAATTATAGAACTAATTAGAAGTAAATAGAAATAGTAGTAGAATAAAACATGTATTCAACACAAACTTAAAATGCCACTTTTAGGAAATACTTAATTTAAAATAATAGTGTCACTTTCTACTGCCATGGACAGAGTGGATTTTATAGACAATACTTCTGTCCAAATTATACTCTCTCTTAAATTCTATGTAAAATTTATGAACTGTCACTAAAATGGGCAGATAATATTCCTTTGGGTGACAGGGGGATCATAGGAAAACACAAAAATGAAATAAAATTATAATCTTTTAGCATATTATACTCTAGTATCTCATAGTCAAAATGGGGGAAGAGTGATGAAATACCTATTCTTACCCTAAAACTTTAAAAATCACTTTCTCAGTTTCAGATAAATTCCATTATATTATTTTTTTTAAATGCATGTATTTGTTTTTAGAATTACAAAGCTGGGTTTTTTTCTGCCTCTTACTTCCCCTTACCTTCTAGGGTAAGCATAAACAAAAACAAAACAAAAGAAATAAAGGAAAGAGAGAATGAAAGACTTTCTCCCTCTTAGGTTACCAGGGAAAGCAATACAGATTACCAGTAGATTGGGGAGATCCCATGTGACAACCATAAAGAAAAGATAGTTATAGTTGTTGTCCTTCATCTTTGAAGAGCACCAAAATGAAATCACCATTGTAAAGTGAAATTTCAGGGTGTCTGACTGTGCTTAATCAGACCAATACAAGCTTGGAATGTTCTAGCACAGGTTGGGCACAGATAGTCAGTATGAATATTTGGGGTGACTATCCCACATTTGCACATCCTGCATTTACTTTGTGCTATCTCAATTCTGCTTTGGTCAAAGAGCACAGCAACTTTTTTTACGTGGGCACGCCATGTTGAGTGGTCCTGTGCCAGTGTCTCCCATGTTGCACAGTCAAATCCAAAGTTCTTGAGAGAGACCTTGAGAGTGTGCTTGTATCATTTCTTCTTCGGGCCACCATGTGATCGCCTGCCCCATGCAAGTTCTCCTTACTATAGTCTTTTTTGGAAAGTGTACATTTGGCATTCTAACAATGTGGCCAGCCCATCAGAGTTGTGCTCTCTGAAGCATAGTTTGAACATTTGGCAGTTCAGCTCGAGCAAGAACTTCAGTTTCTGGTAACTTATCCTGCCAGATGGCCCTCAGAATCTTCCTAAGACTGTTCAAATGGAAACAATTCAGTTTCCTGGCATGGCACTGGTAGACTGTCCATGTTTCACAGGCATACAACAATGAGGTCAGCATAACAGCTTTCTAGACCTTCAATATGGTAGTCAGTCTTATACCTTTTCTCTCCAAAACTTTTCTTTGGAGTCTCCCTAACACTGAGCTACCTCTGGCAATGTGTGCATCAAACTCATTGTCAATGTGCACATTCCTGGAAAGTACACTACCAAGGTACATGAACGTATGCACAGCATTCAAAACTTCTCCATTTGTTGTAATTGATGATTCTACATATGAATTGCATGTTAGTGGCTGATGGAGCATCTGTGTTTTTTTGGTGTTAATTATTAGGCCAAAGTTAGCACAGGGAGCAGAGAACTGATCCATACTTTGCTGCATCACAGCTGCAGAGGCTACACTGAGTGCACAATCATCTACAAACAGAAAATCATGCAACAACACTCCTTCCACTTTGGTCTTGGCTAGTAGACTTTTCAAATTGAAGAACTTACCATCAGTATGGTAGTTGACCTTGATGCTGTGTTCATCCTCATTGAAAGCATTTGTCAACATGACTGAAAACATCATGATAAAAAGCTTGGGAGCAAGCATACAAGCCTGTTTCACTCCATTGGTGACTGGGAAGACACGAGAGCTTTGTCCATTATCCAGAACCCAGGCAAACATGCCACCATGAAATTGATGTATAATACTGATGAACTTCTCCAGGCAACCAAATTTTGACATAATTTTCCATAAGCCCTCATGATGAACAGTGGTAAAAGGATTGGTCAGATCTATAGATGTTGTGTACAGACCTCTTTTCTGCTCCTGGCATTTCTCCTGGAGTTGTCAGGTAGAAAACAACATATTGACTGTTCCTCAGCCCTTTTCTGAAGCCACACTGGCTTTCAGGTATATGACCATCTTCCAGGTGAAGGATCAGCATATTAAGGAGAACTCCATCAAGAATTTTGCCAGCAATGACTAAGACAGTGATCTCCCTGTGATTGTCACAGGACCACCTATTCCCTTTACCCTTATGGAGATAGACAATGGAGGCATCCTTGAACTCCTGGGGGATAACCTCCTCTTGTCATATAACCTGGTAAATTTCAGTCAGCTTTTGTATGAGAAATGGTCCCCCTACCTTGTAAATCTCAGCTGGAATAGAATCAGCACCAGGTGCTTTGCCACATGAGAGGAGCCTAATGGCCCTCAAAACCTCTTTTTCAGTTGGAAGTTCAGCTAAGGAGGGATTGAATTCAAATTGAAGTAAATGGTCAATGACCTCAGTATTGATTGATGGTGGTCTGTTGAGAACACTATGGGAGTGTTCAGTCCATCTCTCTAGGATCATGTCCTTATCGCTTATCAATGTGACTCCATCAACACCAAATAGTTGTGATGTACCATAGGTTTTTGGTCCATAAATAGCTTTCAGGGAATCATAAAAATGCTTTGGATTGTTACTATCAGCATAAAACTGAATTTTATCTGCTTTCTTACTGAGCCAAGAATCTTGCATCTCTCTAAGCTTTGCTTGTGCTTTGCTTTTGATGGAATTAAATACTGCCTTCTTAGGGGTGGATGAATTATCCTGCTGGCAAATCCTGTGGAGTTCTCATTTTTCATTTAGCAGCTTCTGAATTTCTCCATCATTTTCATCAAACCATTCTTGGTGTTTGGGAGTACTCTGATTCAGATGAGCAAATGTAGTGCTGTACACCAAATATCTGAAAGTTGCTCACTTCTTTTCTGCTCCACTGTTGCCTACTGTATGTTGGCTCAACTTTCCCTCCGTGTCAGCAGCAAACTGTTCACGCTGAGAGAAGAGCTCTAATTTGTTGACATTAGTTCTTCTGGTAGTCGTTTTTCCTTGGGGTTGGCACTTTTGATGAGTGTGAATATTTAGCTTGGAAAGGATAAGTCTGTGATCAGTCCAGCACTCTGCACCACACATTGCCTTTGTCACTCTCTCATCTTGTCTGTCTCTTCTCCACACAATCACATAATCTATTAGATGCCAGTGTTTACTGCGAAGGTGCATCCATGAAGTTTTATTGTATTTAGGCAAATGCAAGACACTGTTGGTGATGAGAAGGTCATGCGACACAAAAGTCTTCAGTAGTAAGTGACCATTGCTGCTGTTGTTTCAAACTCCATTCCTCCCTAGGACTCACTGCCAAGTCTGGTAGTCTGAGTCTGCTATAGCATAAAAGTCACTCAGAATTATAAGCTTGTCCTCTTTTGGCACATTGATGATAAAGGTCTCTAGGACTTCATAAAATTTTTCTTTGACTTCTTCAGGGTTTGTCATGGTGAGTGTATAGACACTGATAACGGTGGCTTGGCATTTTCCTGCAAGTAGCAATCGCATTGTCATGAGACTGCCATTCATTCCTTTCGGTAGACATGCCAGTTTGCTGATTAGATTGGTTTTGATTGCAAAACACATGCCAGCTTCACGGTGCTCCCCATCATTGCGCTCACTCCAAAAAAAGGTATATCCACCTCCAACCTCAGTAAACTGGCCTTCATTTGCCAACCTTGTTTCACCCAGGGTTGTTATTTGGATGTGATACCTGTTGAATTCTCTTGCAACAAGAGCAGTTCTTCTTTCAGTTCTATTGGATTTTGTGTTGTCTATTAGTGTGCACATGTTCCATATGCCGATGGTGAGTGGAATCATCTTTGCAGATGTTTTCATACTTTTTTTTTTTTTGTCTTTGACTGCATAGAGTGATTCCCTGCCTTCCATGATAATCAGGCCAGGGTTGGGTAAGCAGGCAATGCTTACAGCACCTTTTCTAGCCCCTTTCCTCACACCAGGAGGTGAGAAGTGCAATCCTTAAAAGGCTGCTCAGACACCCAGGGGGCTGCCAAGTCCCACCGCTGCTTCCAGTGACAAACAACCCTATGGCCTGGACTGCCTGTGTACAAGTTTGTGACGACAGTGTATTCACACCTACTACTTCATCACTTGCCTATCAACACAGGACTTTGAGGCATAATAGTGAAATGGTATGGATACTGTCTTTTGATTCATGGGTAAATTGGATTTAAGTGAGGCACAGTTGCATGAAGTCATCAGCCTCACTCTGTCCTCCAGAGTCATCATAGTCCAGTGGCAGGACAGAGTCAAGACAACTGGCAATGACTCAAGATGCAGTAGATGACCTTGGCATCTTTGGGGTCTAACCAAGCTCTGAGTGCTCCACATCACCTGATTCATCGGCCTTCATGTCCATTGAAACAAATTGTTCTCATCTGCCCTTTCCACCAGATGAAGTCTTCATATGCTTGGAGTAGATACCCCCCCTAACTCACCAATGGGTTTGAGAATCCTTGGCTACCCTCAACCTGGTTTGGCCCCTCTGCCAAAATGGTTTACCAGGGTGTGGCCACTGCACATGCTGAAGCTTCTTGGAGTCACAGGTGAGAGTTAGGTGGAACAGGTGGACGCCAAAGGTGGAAGAGCCCTGAAAAGGGCTTGGCAACTACCACACCAAAGGTATTGATACTGGTACTGGTACTGGTACTGGTCTTGGTCCTGCCTGAACACACGCACACCCCTAAAGAAAAGATAGGTACAGCAGTTATACACAATTAAGAGTCAGGCATAGATGAGGTAACATGACTCACAGTCACATCAAGAAGATGACAAATCAATTAAAATATACTGATTCATAACACATAGGAGGCACTTAATAATCACTGAGTGAACAAATGAATTATGGTATTTGATAATCATTTATTAAAAGTTTGTTATGGGTGGGACATTGTGATAAACATTGAGAATACCAAGGCAAACATGAAATCACTCCTGACTTCCAGAAACACAAGAAGCATACATTCTATTAGGAGAAGCAACATGAACATGGTAATGTTTTGTGCATGTGTGAACGAATGCATGTTTACATGCATGAATACATATATGCATGTGCATATGTGTATTATATGTTTTATTTATGATGCATATGTAATTTTTGTGGACGGGTAGTATGGGGGGGCACTGGAAAATGGAGATGTGTTAGATGGATATGGGGCTTTCTACAGGTAATGCTAACTGAGTTTAATTTCAAGAGAAGGAAATGCCTGTGCATAGGCATGGAGACAAGTGATAGAATGTCATGATTGATGAAGAATAAATAGGCTAATTTGGTCTAATTCAGAAAAGGGATTAAAGGGTAATAAGCCTGCAAAGAGAGACTGCAGTCAGATTGGAAAAGGCAATAAAAACTTAATAAAAGAAGTTATATTTTATTCTAGGGGCAAGAAAGCACCTTTAAAGTCTAGATCAGGGGAGTAGGGGAGTCAGACGTTAGGTTTGTTTTTTTAGGTTTATCAATTTGGCAACTAAGAGAAGAAATTGCCATAAAGAAAGTTAGTAGGCAAGGAGATCTTGATAAAACTTTGATTCTCAGTTTCACAGTGCCCTGATCTACCACAACTATGTTCCAAGTAAACAAAGAATGTTTTAAGGCTATTCTACAACATTTCTGGATTTCTTTTTGGGACTCACACCAAAGGTATTCATTTGGATCTCATTATTTCAGTGTAACATGAAGTGAATACATATTTAATGTTAGAAACATAAAACCTTCGCAAACTATTGAATCGTGGTGAAGCAAAGCTTTAAAGATTTGATTGGTGCTTCCTTGCTCTTAAAATTTTCTTTATTTTATTATGTTGAACATATTTATACTTGCGTTTTTTGTTTGAATTTTGTTTTCTTTGTGTCCACCCTTATGTGGTTCTTAAAAGCAGGTAAGATTTTTGTCTTTATATCCCTCACATGTAGAATACAGAAAGAAATCAATAAAGATTGAATTAAATTTAATGTGTTGAAATTACTTTAATCTTTATATTTATTTTATTATTAAACTTGGTTTGGCCTCCTAGCTGTCAGTAAGCATAGGTAGTACAGAGGTAAATCAAGGCTGGATGTTGTCTTCTTTAGTCTTCAAAAAAGTTTCAGATTAGACTTATGTCTATCTGCCAGTTCTCAAATATCCCTAGTTTAGGTGTATCGATGTGGGATCAGAAAGTAAGCAGATTTTTAAATCATTCTTAGGTTAAGGGCAGGTAGTCTTTAATTACACTTCCAATTTGGCTATTTTCTTGGCTGCTTACACAAAAAGCTATCAATAATATCTAGTAATATCAAATAGAAATCAGAGAAATTATTGAGATTAACATATACCAAAATCCAGATTTTCTTCTTGGTATGAGTTAAGCTCTCACCTCAAACCAAGAGAAAGGGACTGAACTCTGTATCACCAAGGCAATATTCATATCATGATGGCAACTATAAATATGCTGGTTAGTTCTGAATCATGAAGTATAACAGACACTCCATCTAGAAGGCAGAAGGAGAACATTGATTCAGGCACCAGAAAGCCAGATCCCAACACCAGAAAGCCAAATCCATCATAGTCCAACCAAGGAGTCAATACACATTACCAATGCTGGGGACAACGCTGTTCTCAAGCCTTCTCCCCCCTGCTGGGGCCTCTCCACAAGCAAACACTCATAACCACTTACCTGTGCTTGCCTGTGTCCTCTATCTCCTTTGCCCTAACTGCTCTCATCAACGTCATCCCAGCTCTACTCCACCCTTCCTGTTCCACCCATTTAGCAAGCTCTTCTCACCACATTTGAATAAGGCTTCCATGTGATTTAAGCAGGTCACATAGGCCTATTAATGGGTACATATGGTTTTTATGTCTATTTGCATGTTGATAACCATTATGAATATTGTTTTCCTGATTCTGCCTCTTTCACTATATCAAGTCTTCTAAGTCTTTTTTTGCTAAATTTATTGAAATTAAAGCTTAATGTTCTAAAGGTATTGTGAGATCGTTCTCAATTTCTTCCCAGCAACAGAAATACCCAAAATTTTAGAATGAAGTAATATAAGCAAAAACAAAATTATTTTTAGTTGATATCTTGAATACATTCACTTGCTAACATGCTATGCTTTAATTGGTTTAAATTAAAATTTTCAAACCAAGGAAAATCTAATGATAGAATTCACCATATATTTCCTATTGATAACTATACAGAGAGAGCTTGGTAGTGTTGTGGGCCTAGAGAATAGGAAATTAAGCTTATACTCAGGAAAATATGAGTTCAAAATCCTCATATAGACATGTAGTGACTTTGTGACTGTGGACAAGGTACTTAACCTCCCTGATCCTCAGACAATTTTTTAAAATCAATGTACTGAGTTATACTTAGGTTACATCTTTATTAGGGGAGATAGATGTTATACCTACGCAATCTCAGATCCTTTATGAAATGACTTACATGACAAAGCCACATATCAGACACTGAATAATAATGATTGTGTCCTTTTTTGTTCCATCCTTAGAATATGAGATTCTTAAAAGCAGGTAAAACTTTTTCCTTTATATTCCCCTCATGTAGAATATAGAAAGCACTTACTAAAGATTGAATTGAATTAAATGTGTTAAAATTGCTTTAATCTTTACATTTATTTTATTATCAAATTTGTTTTAGCATCCTCTGCTAAATATTCTATGCCCGAAATTCAAAAAACCGTGTGTGTGCATATGCATGCATAAAAGTATGGATATACACTCATGCATATACATATGCATGTAGGTGTATATACATACATATAAACATATATGAACATATATGTACATATTCAATTTCCTAAGGAAATCTGTGATTTTGTGATTATGCAAATTAGCATCTCAAAAGGCCAAATGTCCCCAAATTTTTTTCATAGTCCTCACAGCTGGACCCAAGAAATTGCTGCAAATAAGAATAATGTTCATCTTTCAACAAATTTCCCTTAATGTAATAACCAAACTATTCATATAATTTTATCCCAAAGTTAGCCTCACTTCTAATTTCAGTTTGTTGCTCACCTGAACTTTAAGAAACCTTACTTTCACTATTTTCCTTAGTAAAAATATCATTAACTAAATTGCCCTACTTAGGGCATTGCTTCAAACTACTTTTTTCTTTTTCTTTTTTTCCATTATGTTGACTGACATTCCACATTGAATACCAGTCATTAGCCAATTTTTCAGTCTATTTAAATCCTCTTGAAGATTCTTCACATCCTCTTTGCTATCAACAACACCTGCTGTATTTGTACAATTAGCAAATCTTGAGATTGTAGCACTTCTTTTCTTCAGAGTCCTTTGCATTCACAATAAGTAAGTCAAACCCCAAATCTGAACATTGAATAACTCTGCTTGTTTCATGAATTTAAGGAGCTGGAATTACATCTAAAGTGGAATTCCTAAGGATTCTATTATTTTGAATGATTATGTTTTTAATATCTTTAATTCTTACACATTATGTCAAGTTTATTCTTCACATGGCAATTCCATTACTCAACATGCTTTTGCTAAGTTCATAATTTCAAATAATGATAAGAACAAAAAAACCTGAGAATATGTATTTGATATAGGGCCATATTTGCATTGTAGTCTTACTTGTTGTGAAAACATAAATTTGAATTCTCAAAAGCTATTTTCCAGACCTAAGTCCTCTTTCATTATTACCAAAATATGAGCATGTACTGGTATATGTTTAAAGACTAGATCACAGTAAATAAATGAATGACTGAATGAATAAAAAATAAATGAATTTAAAAAAGAAACAAAATAATCTATACTTGACTTATTTTACTATTGATAGGAATCTTTAACATTTTCTCCATCACTTTATTAAATCTAGACAATCACTGAGACAATAAATCAAATCTCAATTTGTAGCATTTGTTGATTTCCATTTAAATGCTCAAATTGAAAATGTAACAATAGGTTTTTCCAGGCTTTCATAGAGCAAGCCCCAGAATGCCCCTGAATAAAAAAATTCTTTAGACTTGTGCATTGTTAGAGTTGCCTGCTCACCCTTTTGCCTACCTAGTAAAGTCTGAACTCCTTTTTGTGGTATTCAAAGCTATCTACAAGTGTGCACTACCATAGTTTTGTTTTATCTCCAATTACCTTTACAATGCTATTTTGCTCTGTTCTCCAGTCTAACCATGCAAATCAGTACCCCACTCACTCACTCACTCTATACACACATAATACTCACTCATTATTTCTTCTGCTCAAATGACCCTTCCCTGTTGGGATTGGAAGTTCAAATCCGTGTGGACGGTCTCAGGCGGGTAAAAGTGGGACTTCTAAATCTTAGAGTCTTATGAGGCCCTCCATGAACAGCGGGGATTCGAGAAGGTCAGACTGAGCTAGCTCGGGTATTTCCGCCTCTCCCCGGGAGATACGTGATGGGTGGAGTCTCCCTGCCCTCAAAATTGTCCCGGATCTGGGCACACCTAGTTACCTAACAGCACGGTATTCAGATGCAAACTATGCGGCTGAAGGTTAAGTAGGATTGAGGAAGCCTGAAAGCTCTCTTAGCACATGAGGAGCCAAGAGGACAGTAGGCTCCGCTTCTCTTCTCTTCTCTCTCCTCTCCCCCTCTCTCCCCGCTTGTACTTCTACTTCCAATCCCTTAAGATCTTAGCCTCCTTAGGAAATCTCCCCCTCTTCCTCCTAAGGAAGACCCCCCTGCACTTGTAACTAGACCCTGAAATAAAGCTCAACCCTTGTTCGATTCTGGAACGTCCTTTCTCTCATATGAGCATCCGGCGTGGTCAGCCGAAGACCTCGGAGGTGAGGTAAGAAGACTCGGGTAGCCCACACAGGCCTCTAGGCCTGGCACTTCCCCTTTTCCTCTTTTCATTTGTTGAATTTATACCTATTCTTTAAAGTTCAACTCAAATGGAATATTTTCCTTTCAGCTTTCAATGACTCCTGGAGAAGGTGATAACCTTCCACCTCAGATCTTATAAATATTTTATTTTTATCACTTTCTAAAAATAATAGGACATGATATGTGACTAGAATGAAATGAATTACATTTTATGTAAATTTAATATGTTCTCTATTATTAAATATAATGCCCTAAATGTGATTTTTTAAAAATATGCATTATATGTAGAGCAGAAATTGAAAAATCATCTAACCAAACAGATCAGATTCATCATGTTATATGTGAGAAAAAATGTGTTTTTATCTGAGTTATAACCCCAAGTTTGAATATTATTGTGTACCCTAGGCCATTTAAGAAGTAAGTTTCTTTCCTTCTTTTCCTTTTCAGGCTATGATTATCCAGAGTAGGTTGGCTTGGAAATAAAGATGTGCAGAGCCATTGTGGTAAAGACAAGGTAGAGACTCACCTGAACTCCCCCAAATTTCCCTCCGAACAATACTAAAATAACATCTCAAATAAATTCTAGAGAAGTAGAACAACAAGAAAAAAAGATGACACGAAACAATTTTCCAGCCCAAGAAATGTTTATCACACTAGTGTGAGAATGAAGCCCAGTTAAGCCCAAGCAATGTTTCGGTAAGACAGCAGCCTGTCTTAGCGGTGACTGAGTCAGCAGAAGAGGGTTCAGGGGCTCTCAACCCACAAAGATTAAGTCAGTCAGACAACTGTCAGAAAGAGAGTGCAAGGATTTCCTTGCTGGCACTGGGTGCAGGGCTCTGTTTCATTGTCTGTACCCATATCCAACTTGCATTCCTGAATCACAGTCCCAGGGTAAGGAGGAGGTACCACCCCTGAGTTGCAGGATCAGGGGAGTAGGGATGCTAGTAATAGTTCTAGGGCAGAAAAGAGTGCTTGTCAGTACTCAGAGACAAAAAGACTAAACAGGAGAGTAGTTCTTCTTACATCTTCTTAGATCATACCATCTTGTAAAAATTGAAAACTCACAGGTCACCAGTACTAGCTCTGAAAACAGCTACAAAAAACAAAACAAACAAAATTAAAAAACGGAAACTTGGAACAGCTCTTCCTTCCACCCAGGAGTAGATACCAACTTCAACATAAAGTTTAAATCAAGAAATTGGCTGGAAAAGGAGCAAACAACAACAAGAAAAAGAGTCTGACCATAACGAGTTACTATGTTGGCAGAGCAAACAGAAAAAGACCACTAAGTCAAAACATATATATCCAAAGCCTCAAAAAAAGTAATTGGTCTCAGGCCAAAAATAAATTCCTGGAAGAGCTCAAAAATATTTTTTAAAATCAAATAAGAGATACAGAAGGGGGAAGGTAGTAGAATCAGGTAAAATATTTTATAAAAAGAGGCACAAAAGAACTTGTCCAGTGGAGGGGAAGATGGGAAAATTGGGGCGAGCACTTGACCCTTATCCTCATCAGAGTTTGCTCAAAGACTGAATAATATACACACTCAGTTGGGTATGGACATCTATTTTACCCTACAGGAAAGTAGGAGGGACTGGTTCACAGAAAAAAGGGCAGATTGGGGGAGGTCCCATAGTCAGAAGTAAAATACTTTTGAAATTAGACAACATGAAAGATGAAAGCATCGCTGTCTTCGTCATCATAGTAGTAGCATAAATAGAAGGGAAATGAAATAGAGAACAATAAAAATCTAGTAATCAAAACTGTGAAAAAAATTGCAACAATTTACTCTGATAAAGGCCTCAATTCTGAAATAGATAGAGAACTGAGTCAAATTTATAAAAATACAAAACATTCCCCAATTGTTAAATGGTCAAAGGACAGTTTTCTTCTTGTTGTTTGCTCATTTTTCCAGCCTATTTCTTGACTTTTAAATTTATGTTTAAGTTGGTCTTTGTTCCTGGGTGGAAGGGGAACTCTTCCAAGCTTCAGTTCTATTTTTTTGGGGGGAGGGGATTTTTTTGTGCATGTAGCTATTTTTAGAGCTAGTTCTGGTGACCTGTAAATTTTCAACTTTTATAAAGTGGTATGATCTAAGGAGAGATGTGTTTACTATTCTTCTGGCTAGTGCTCTGGTCGATGACAGACAGTTTTCAAATAAATAAATTAAAGCTATCTATAGTCCTGTGAAGAAATCCTCTCAATCACCATTGAATAGGTGAATTCAAATTAAAACAACTCTGAAGTACCACCTCACACCTACCTGATTCAGGTATCATGACAGAAAAGGAAAATGACAAATGCTGGAGGGGATGTGAGAAAATTGAGACACTAATGCAATTTTCACAAAGTTGAGAACTGATCCAACCATTTTGTAGGGCAATTTGGAACTATGTGTAATGGTCTGTAAAACCATACATACCCTTTGAGCAACACCATTATTTAGTCTGTTTCCCAAAAAGGTAAAAAACAAAAAGGAAAAAGACCAATATGTACAAAATATTTACAGCAGCTCTTTTTGTTGTGGCAAAGAATTAGAAATTAGGAGTGAGCTCATCAACTGAGGAGTGGCTGAACAGGCTGCAGTGTATGATTGTGATGAAACACTTTTGTGAGATAAGGAAGAAGGAGCTGGATGCTCTCATTACAACCTAGAAAACTTACATGATCTAATGCAAAGTGAAATGAAAAGAATCAGGAGAACATTGTATACCGTAATCAAACTACCATCAGTTGTGAATGACTTAGCTATTCTCAGCAAGACAATGATGAAATATAATTTAGAAGGACTTATGAAAAATCCTATCGAGCTCCAGAGAAAGAACTGATGGAATCTGAATGTAGAGCAAAGCATACTTTTTTTTTCACGAAATGACTAAAATGACTAATATGGAAATAAATGCTTTTCATGACTGCAAATGTGTAACCTGTTTCAAATTGCTTGCCTTCTCATGGAAAAAGAAGGTGATGGAGGAGGGGAGATATTTTCAAAATTTTAGCAAATATTAAAAATTGTATTTACATATAAATGGGAAAAATAAAAAAAATTAACTTTCAGAAAAGAATAGATTTATCTGCCTTGAAAGCAACATTATTCTTGTCTACATTCATAGAGCTCCAAAACTTTTTTTCCAGATATTTTGTAAAGGAACTTGTTGATATTTTTCTCCAAAATATAAGTCTATTGAATTTGGTATTGTGATAGGTGCCATAAAAGACAAAAAGATTAATTTTTAAGACATAGTTCCAGTCATTAAGTAGATTACACTCAGTGTGCTGAGGGAAAATTTATAAACCCCCCAAAAAAGTCTATAAATAAAATCACTTAAATCTATAAGTTGTAATACTGACTAAAATGTAAAAAGTAAAAAAGACAATTAAAAACACTAAGATAGCTATGAAGAAGGATGGAAAATTTTCAAATGGAAGATTAAAGAATGCTTTCTGAAGGAAGGATCATGTGAACAGAAGTTAAAGTGGTAAATAGAATTTCAGTAGATGCAGATGAAATAAGAAAAGACATAAAAAGAAACAAAACACAGGACACTGGTTTGATCATGTCATTCCTTCCTCAACAATGTCTTAAGACTTTATTGCCTATAGGAGCATGAAGTACAATTCCTGAACACTACATAGGAGGTCTTTTACAATTAAATTCTAACTTACATTTCACATTCTATCCCTTACTTCCCTTTTCCAGTTTACTTGTGGTCTAAGAGATCTTGTAGGATATTTGTATAATTAAACCTTCAATGCTGACTCATTTCAGTGAAACTTCTCTCCGTGCTTCACTGTTTCTTGATGCATATAGTGTTCTCCTGAGACACTAGTTCCTGATTTTCACCACTAGATCTTACTTTCAACATTTCTCCTGAGCACATATACTGTCTTGATTCAGTCTGCTTGTGTGGCCCATCCTTATTCTCTCTCTAGATCTTTCCCCCCTTTCCACTATCTTGATCTTCTGTGGCACATAGATCCCAATGTGCTGACCTTTTTCTGATTCTCATTTCCTGGCATATTCCTCATGTGGATTTTCCATTTCCTTTGCCTTTCTTTTATATTAAGATTCTGTCATTTTACAATTTACTGGGGGTCATGTGAATGAAAAACCTTTAGTGCAGGCCTGTGTATAGGTTAGTATAAAGATTAGTGTCCCCATTTATTGTAAAGTCCTATATAGCCCTCTTCTTCCATGATCATCGTGGTGTACATATATATAACATGTGGTTCAAGGGGAGACCATTATAGTTGATGGTCTGAGGTCTGAGTGTATTCAGTATTATAACTGTTAAAGAAGGGCACAAGCCCTGTAGAATTTCAAGACTTCATGATTTTTGATCTAGTCCCTGATGGGAGAAATATGCCTAATGCTAATTACACTAAAGACCATAACAAATAGTAAACAGTAAATCCATTAATTTATTTAGAAAGAAATTAGAGCATACCAGAAACTACAAAGAATGAACGAGCTCTTCAGGTGCGAACAGGTCACCAAAGAGAGATGTCCAATTTCACCAAAGGGAAAATTTGCCTTGAAGACTAGGAACTATGAAGCAAGCTGGAAATTGGAGACTTACTGAAGAGAAGGCTTACCTTACGTACCTGTCGTTTTTAAAATCTGTCTGCCTGTCTCTCTCCATTGTGTTTTGAGTTGATACCCCCAAGAGTGTAGAAACATTCATGTCCTATCTTGATTAAAAATATGTCTCTTCTCTAAAAAGCTTTCATGCCATCCCCGCCACCCCTCATATTCCTTTTTTTTTATTTACATAAGAGGCAATAGCTGATGTAGTGGATAGAGCCATGAGCCTAGAGTCAGGGGGACTTGAGTTCAAATGTGACATCAGACACTCACTAGCTGTACAAATCACTTGACATCTGTTGGTTTTGATTTCCTCAACTGTAAAATGGGAATAAGAAAAAGACCTATGTCCCACGGTTGTGAGAATAAAAAAATGAGATAATGTTTGTAGAAAGCACTAACTACAGTGCCTGACACAGAGCAGATGCTACATAAATGTTTATTCCCTTTCCCCCTCCACTTTCTTCTTCCTATATGCAGTTTCCTGTCAGCAATTTTTCTACCATTTAGAATAGTTTTTTACAAAATATTAGAAATAATGATGATGATGATAATTAGCAGGGATATAAAAATTTAAGGTAGCAAAGCACTATATATATGTATATATATGTGTGTTTATGTGTATGTATGTTGAAAGCAAGATCTGTCTCTCTCTTTCTATATATGTAGACATAGATGTATGTGTGTGTGTGTATGTATGTATGTGTGTATATGTATGTATGTATGTATGTGTGTGTATGTATAAATAAAAATTTAATTCTCAGAAAAACCCTGTGAGGTAGGTGCTATAATTATACCCATTTTACAGATAAGGAAACTGATGCTGGAAGAGGTTAAGTGAGTTGCTCAGGGTCACATAACAGTTGCTAAGGCGAGATGTGAACTTGGTTCATCCTGATTGCAAGACTAGCACTCTGTCTGATATACCACCTTTCTTCCCCAGGCTTAACTGAAAACCTGAGTTACATGCACATTACATTAATGTTACGTATTTGTGATATATGTGTACATACTATCATTTAAGAAAAAACCCCAAAACCTGACATACTTTTAGAAATAATTTTATTAGATCATTTCTGTGGAAATACTTTATTATATTATTTGGAAAACATTAACTATTTATATTTCACTTTATGTGACTACTGATTGTTTGAACATAGAATGTTTGCTGTGACCTCAGTAATTTTACAGGAATGAAAGAAATGACTACAAGACATTTATCTTTTGTGTAATAATATAAATATTACAACTGCAATTCAATTATTCTAAAAATCTATATACTGGCAATTATGTGCTAGGCATTGTGCTACTTCTTTTACATTCATTATGTTATTTGCTCTTCTATTATTATCTTTATTTTACAGATGAAGAAACTGAGGCAACCAGAGCCTAAGTGACTTGCTCAGGATCACTAAAATAAATAGGTATGTTTGAATGAATACATATGTAAAAATGTATATGTCTTAACAGGCATTCACATACACATTTACAGGTCCATGCATCTTCATATGCTATAGTTAAATAGATAATTTGAAACATTTGGCTCAATTCTGTTTGCTAATCAAGGGTATTCTGGGTCCATCACTCCTTTTTATAACCTTCATTTCAGTCATTCTTAAGTTTTTAGCCTAATTTTTCTTATATTTTTTGTATTTTCTTTATTTTGTGGTTGTGTTCTTGACTGTGCAACTCCTATGCCTCTTTTCTATATTAACTACTTTCTAGTCACTACAATGTCCTCCATACTTCTAATTTGACATGTCTTTGCTCGTTCTATATTTTCTCCTCTCCATACTTTCGCAATTTTGCTTACTGTGTATCCAATATTATCTTAACTTACCATATGAATGATTTGGTATATAGCATGATGAGAATTTTAAAAAAATTCAATCTTAGATTGAAGAATGGAAAGAAAATTTAGGAAAAAAATCTTCAGCTACTCATGCACTTTAATCAATGTCTTTTTTATTTTACAATTTTTCATTCCCTTTTATATCCTGTAATTCCTTTACTAGTTTCAAAATATTTTTTCTTTAATACCTTCTCTCCCATTCTCTTTTCATTTTAACTTCTTATTTTGTCATTCACTTATTTTCTAAATACTTTAATTGCCATCTCTTTCTTCTTTTCTTAATTATATACTTTCTTTTTCCATTACTTTACTACTTTATTCTATTTTAGCATCCGTTTTCCCAATAACTATGCTTTACCTATATATTATTTCAGTTTCTCACTATTTTGTATGAGAACACTGTTAAGAGAGATTACTGCATCATTGATTAATGTTATCTTTAACAGCAATATTTCATCTAATATGTCTTTGTGTGTTTCTATCTACCATTTTTATTGATGACTTTCATGAAGACAGAGTGATTATCATGATAAAATGGGGAGACATAACTTACACATTGAGTGACAAAACTCATATTCCAAAAGATCTTGACAAGTTAAAAAAACAGCCTGATTCTAATAAGATAAATCTAATGTAGGTAGATATAATGTTTTGAATATTGTTATAAAATTGAACTGCATAAGTGCAGGATAGGAGAAACATGATTGGGCCTTAAGTAAATCATACTCAAGGTGAGTCAAAAATGTGATATTGTTGCTTCAAAAGTAGTAGAATGTTTGGAACAAGGGAGATAATGGTCCTATCTGCTTCTTCTGATGTTATCTAGAAATTTATCTTCTGGATAAAATGTTTTAGGGAGACCAGTAAGACAAAAAACATATAGTACTGATAGGGATGAATACAACAGAAAGTTCGCTAAAAAGAACAGTGCAAATATACATATGTAAGTAAGATTTCTTTTTAAATCAAGATGAGAGTACGTAAGATGACAGTAATCAAACCTTCTTTACATATATCATAACAGATGAATACAAACTTCAAAATTCAATTTAACAACATTTATTAAGCACCTATTATGCACCAAACCTAGTGCTAGACTTGGGATATGAAGTGAAAATGAAACAATCCTTGCCATTGAGAGAAAAGAGAGAGGGAAAGAGGGAGAAAGAGACAGAGAGAGAAAGAGAGAGAGAGAGAGAGAGAGAGAGAGACAGAGACAGAGACAGAGACAGAGACAGAGACAGAGAGACAGAGAGAGACAGAGACAGACAGAGACAGACAGACAGACAGAGAGACAGAGACAGAGACAGAGATTGTTAAAATTAATAGTATATTCCTCAATAAAGAGTGAGTTTTCTACTTTCTCTCCCTGTAAGAGTGTGGATGCTGGTGAGAGAATGATGCTTTGTAAGTATGTTAAAGAACAGAATCCTTCAGTGTTTATAATTTCTTGTGTCTTATAGATTCAGATACAATTGCTTTCTCTACTGCACTTAATGCTTCTTTTTTTTCTTTTGGAAAGTGAGAATCTCAGGAGAAAAACTTGATGTAGAAACCCTACTTCCTAAATATATAATATAAATGTCACAAAGCTCTTTTAAAAAAGCAGCATCCCTCCTCCCACCAGAGCAATAATCCCTAGACATTAATCCAATAGATTGATACCTAAAAATGCAACAGTAATCTGAAGCAAGTTAGGAGCCAGAAATTACTGTTCAGGATGTCATTTCAAGCCATCTGTCCAAATATTTGTTGTTATAATCCTGAGAGTTAACGTGATAGAAGTCTAGCCGAGAAGGACCCAGGTACAGTCTTGCCTCTGATGTATCTGAGAAGTCACTTATCCTCTTACTGCCCAGCAAACTCTCTAAGATAATAAGTTACTGAGATATTGACATTGGTCAAGAGAGTCCTTTACATGAGTAAAATCATGGGTATTGATCTAATGCACTAAGGTATATTGGGTAGAGAGACAGCGTCAGTCATGAACACCTAGATTCAAGCCCTGCCTCTAATACATACCATTTGTGTGAGCCTGAATAAATCTCCCCTTGCCCTCAAAAACTATATCTCTAAGGTTTTTAATTGTGAAGAATATTCCAAGCAGTCGTAGTAGATAGAATTTTCTTATTTGTGAGTTCTATATCTTAATGAAATTATAGGTTCATTCTCCATCCAGGATAACATATATGCCCCCAAAATGGCAGCATTAACTTAAAAGTTATCTCTTTTCCATTGTGTCTTGCCATATGTCCAATATTTATTTAGAATATTCTTGATTAGTTCACCAATACAAGCAATGTTAGATAAAAACTAACTATACTAGTAATTACAGTACAATGAAATCTCATCTATGAGAACCTACTGTTTAGGAGTACATGGAGATGCAATCAAGCAAAGGGCATTGGCATTCTGAACATGGCTTTATTGTGAAAAAAATCAATATATTTAAATGCAAGAGCTGGAATTAAATGGGAAAAATACAAACTTCTTGTCTGATACAACAGTGAAACCTAGTGATAAAATTCTTTTATGAACATGCAACTGAAATCTAATATCTCAATTTTTCATCATTTAAGAAACTTATTTTTAGCCTGAGTTCAAACACTGAAGAAAATATTCCCTGGCAATCAATAATCTTCAATCTTCATTTACTGTAATTGTTAGGAACACACACAGATGCTTCAGGGAAGGATGTATATTAACTGTATTTCGAGTTCATATTTAGAGAACAGTCTATTATGCTTGTAAAAGGAACATCTAGTAGAAACATGCTTGGGATTTTCCCCTACAGTGAAATAACCAACAGTAAGAAATTGCCATGAATTGAAAAACAAAGTTCCCAGTTTTACCTGGGGTTGGTCCTTCTCCTTACTCTCATGACACTTCTCACTGTTCCCATCAATTCAACTGCCATTTACTAACATCTCTTGTGTGCTTACTATTCCTAATATATTACAAATAATTTGAAATAGAGTCATTCCATCACACTTCAGACAACTCTAATTGTTAGTGAGATTTCCTTGCATAAACTTAAATACATGTGTGTGGGTGTTCATCCTTCATTGCCAAAAAAGATCATGCCATCAGAGAAATGATGACATGACTTGCACTTGACTTTGTTTTGAGTGAGTGAGGGCTGTGCAGGTCAGCAGCCTCACTTCTCCTCCACAGCCATCTGAATCCAGTGACTAGATATTCATCAGGATGACTGGAGATGGCCCAGAATGAGGCATTTGGGGTTAAGTGATTTGCCCAAGGTCACACAGCTAGTGAGTGTCAGGTGTCTAAGGTGAGATTTGAACTCAGGTCCTCCTGACTCCTGCACTGGTGCTCTCTCCACTGTACCTCCTAGCTGCCCCAAACTTATATATACCTTTTCCATTATTGAGTCAATACTCCTAGTTCTGCCTTCTGTGTCTAAGAACAATCCTCATCCCTCTTCCAAATGATAACTCTTCAAACATTTGGAAACTGATAAAATATATACTTTGTGACAAAAGGAACTTCTTTTTTAATCTTTGTATTCTCAGGAATCAGTACAATGTCTGGTAAATGCTAAATGCTTAATAAATTATTATGGACTGATTGATTGTGTCTACTCTAACTCTTACATTTTATTAGCTATGTACCCCTAGTTCCTTCAACCTCAGTCTTAGGTTGCTGTTCTTATAATTCTCCTTGGGAATTTTTCCTCACCTTCCTAAAATATGACCTGCCTCCAGATGGAGTCTGCCTAAATCAAATTATGTTTGGACTATCTTTATTCTGATCACAATCTCTTGGTTATTAGAGTTTTTCAGGTCTTCATTCAGTCCCTATCCAGTAAGCAGCATACTGTGGCAAAGAAATAAAGCTTAAATAACTAACGAGGTGTTAGATTCCCATGTAAACAAGTTATTACTGGAGCCTACAACATCGCCAAGATCTGGTGGTCTCAAAGACACTACATTGCAATGAAAAGTCTCTAACTGCTTAATAAGGATGATTTGACTTAAGCCAGGGCTTTGTCAGTATATCAGACAAGTGGGGGTTCTTAGACAAAACATCTCTAAAATGCTGTTGTCTCTCTACACTTCTTAACACAGTCCACATCATAGGTTCTTAACCTGGGGTTCACAGACTGTAGGGGATTCAAGAACTTCGTTTAAAAAAATACAGCTTTCCTTTTATGAAGTGATATCTGACATTTCCTCCTAATATTAAAAAAAAGAACATTAATCTGAGAGTGTTCATCAGTTTCTACAGATTGTCAAAGATATTTCTGATAACAAAAACGCAAGTACTCTTGTTCTTCTGTATTGTCAAGGCATCATTCACAGCATTGGTGGTGACTGAATATGCCAGCATAGTTCTCAGTCACAAAGTATAAAAGACTCTCCATAGAGAAGGCAGAAGGAAAGCATTTATTTAGACACCTGAAAGCCAAATTCCAGAATCAGAAAACAAAATCTCTCATGGTGACTGAGACATTAATAAACGTGATCCCTGTAGGGGGCAAGGCCATTCTCAAGCCTCCCCTCTTCTGCTGGGGCCTCCTCACAAGCAAACACTCAGGACCCTGAGCCTGCTCTACTTGCCTGTGTCCTCCCTCCCTGCCCAGACCATGCTAGTTACTTCCTCCCAGTTCTGTTCTACCCTTCCTATTCCATCTGTTCAGCAAGCTCCTCCAACTAAATGTCTTAGACCTCCAGATGACTCAAGCAGGTCACATGGACCTATAAAAGAATAAGAAAGATCTTTCCATTTAAATTGCTATTACACTTTCATGCTACCTAGCTTACTTTACATATTTCCTAGCCCAGATCAGTTTGATGGCTGTGATCAGTTGCCAAGCCATGATTTGTATTGTTTAAGGCCAGAAATGTATAGCTAGAAGGTGTGTAGAACTGAGCCATTACTGCCAAGTTAATTTGAGTGAACGTATGATTATCTGTTCCCTTTTCATAGTTTTATGTACCAGTCTTCTCATCAAGGGCAGTTACAGTGTGTCCCAACCTGAGCTTGGGAAAGGGCAGCTCCATGTACTTAGATCCCCTTTTAGAAAACTACATTTATCTGAATTGCAAATTCATCTGTGAGATGTAATTGACCCTCTTTGTGAAATGTGTAACTATCTGCATTATCTTAATATTATTATAAAAAATGTCTAGGAAAGCAGTTCTCAGTTTGAATCATGGGTTACCCCCCAAGAGGTTAGCCCTCCCAACACCATTTTGCTTTCGTGTTTTAATAATCTCCTTTTTAACATTATCTTCCTGAGTTTTGTTTCTTTAATCAATGGGAAGACCCAAACTCACTCTATCTCTGTCTGTTCGTCTATATCTCTCTTTCTCTCTCTTCCTCCCTCCTCCTCCACCCTCCCCCCGTCAACAAAAGAGGTAATTGAGACCCAGACTTTAAATAACTTGTCATTAATCACATATTAGAGTAGGGTCAGAATTTGAGTTCATTCATCTAAATCCAAATCCAGAGTTTTTTGCACTAATCCAAGTTGATTATGAAAAATTCTTTCCCAAAGCCTTCAGTTCCTAGAAGCATTATTAGTTACCTTCTTATGCTGCTGAACCTTAATTTTTAAAGAGGACCAAGGACATCAAGGGATGATGTCTTGACTCAGGAGCGAATTGGATTTAAATGAGGCAGAGTTGTACAATGTCATTAGCCTTTCTCTCACTTCCAGAGTCACTGAAGTCCAGTGGCAAGACAAAAGTCAGGCAGACTGATCCTGGATAAAGCAGCAGTTTCAACCACCTTCATGGCTACTGGAACAAATTTTTTCTCAACATTCCATTCCTCCAGGGAAGTTTTAACTGTGTAGATTTTCCCTCTAAATAACCTGCAAATTTGAGATGTGTCTTGTTGATTCTTCTCAACCTGGTTTAACCCATCTGTGGAGAAAGTTTTATGTGTGGTTACTGAATATGCTGCAGCTTCTTGGAGTCATAGGTAAGAGCTGTGAGAAAGATGGACATCAAAAGTGAACAAGCTGCCCTGAAAAAAATCTAGGCAAGCTCTTAAACTCAGATCTCCCTGAACACCCCATATACCCCTTACCTTTTCATGCCAATCTTCAAGACTCAACCTAAGACCCACCCTTTGCTGTGAGGACATTGCTTTAATTTGGCCTATGGCTAGACATCATCACTGGTCTCTTCTGATACAGAACTGTCTGGCAATGACAAGAAAGTCCTTGAGAACTCAAGGTTTAAATATAGAGACAAATTGTCTTAATGCTCTTTCTCTCTGCAACTTTGGATAGTTGAGCACTGTTTGAGAGGGTCTACCTCATTTGGTAAGGAAATGATCAAACACCCCAATTTATTATTAATCTGTATTTTAAACTCTTGCGAATTTCTCAGACAAGCAAGGTGGGATTATTCAAATCACTTTAGGGAGGGGGAGGAAGGAACTATGCATTTTCTAAATCCCTTCCCATGCATTCCCTCAGGGGACATGAATCTTATTCAGAAAGGAAAATGTCCCTGAAGCTGAAAATAGTATTATTTTTCTTTCTTAAAGGTACAGCCATAGTCTAATGATTATTCTTTTTCCCCTACCCCTCTCTATCCCTTTTAAATCTAATAGGCTTAATTTGAGTTGTAACAGTCATCTTTTTATAGAATCCTATAAACTTGTGACTTTACAAAACTATTTAGTATAACCCTCTCATTTTAGAGATGAAGAAACTAAGTCATTTACTAAGGGCATACAGAAAGATTTGGCAAAGAAAAGGAATTTCAAAATGAGATTTCCTGCCTCCTAATCCATCAAAAAACTTTTAGTGGCCCTAATACAAAATGCTGTGCCAAAAAGTTATATTCGCACCCACATTATGGAGTAGAAGATTAATAAATCTTTAAAGACAATTCACTGATTTAACTTTTTGTTACACTCTGTTTTGTGCCAGCAATTATGCAAGCATAATTAGTACACTACAAATTGAATATTGACTTTAGATTTAGCTTAGTCATCATTATGAATATGTAAAAAATTTAATCAGTATTAAATCCTAAGCATACACTTGCTTTCAGATTTTTTCTTTATTGCCTCTTACACCAACCTCCCAAAGAGAATATTTTAGTCTAGTGAAAACTTATGATTTTTGCAAGATATCCTCTGGTACCCTTAAAAATTTCAAACTGTATAGAAGCTAGGAACATATGGGTTTTGTGGAAGCAATTTTTCTTAATTCTTCTAAGAAATTGCCAATTAAGATGTGATTATAGAACGGTTAAAAAGGAAATGCCACAAAGGAATTTCCAGATGGCCATGAGAAGTAACTAGTGATGGGTGAAGCTTAAAACAGGTTGATAATCATGTGCAATTGGCAAAGGTGGGCCTATGCATCATTGTCGAGCGCTTTCATATAGTTTTTGCTTATCAAATCTGCTGTGAAGTTTTAGTTTTTTGTATGTATGAGGTCATAGCTCTATACTTCAAACCCTTCCTATCCACTCAGAGCCCTGATTTTCCAGTTAATGTGATAGATTAACTCTTGATAATATATTCACTGATTGTTATGAGAATTATTGATCTGTTATAACTTTCTTGCAACCTTTACATTTTCATGTGACCCTTTACAAAACAATAATTTAACCCAAAAGAGTGACTCAAAGTGTAAAAATTTCAGGAAACATTAAATGACAAATGATTCTTTAGATCATGTCCATTATAAGTTACCACCTAGTTCCTTTATTTGTAGGGTCAGTTTATCAGTGACTGAGGAGGAATTAGGATCATTCACTTGGTGAGTATGGGCTCCCTAACTGATTAAATATACTAGAGCTTTTATTTTTCTCCCATAGGGGAACCAGACAATGGAATAGCACAACAACAAACCAATGAGGATTTGTGATGCCCAAGGCTGCTTGACATACCAACAATCCTTTGCAGTGACTGACAGCAAACCCAGCTGGACATGCAGAAAATCAGCAACTTTAAAGCCAATTAAGCACATACCAGCTGTGAAGCAGACACTGAGCCATCTGGTGGTTTATGGATCTATAAGAGAGATCCTTATCTTCAGAGACTGCCCTGACTGTTGGTTATGGTAATCTTGAACAAATTCTGTTTTATGGTTTTTTTTTTTTTTTTTTGGAAAAATCTTCTTATCTTATTGTCTGTGCTTAAGCCTTGAAATGTGTACTGCTTATCACCAAGAATGCCTTCTGATGTATCAAAAAGCCACAACTCTGAGTTTTGGAATTGTTCATTCCCCTTTTTTCCTGGATATACCCTCCACTTGGGAAAGGGACTTCCTGCTTAGAATCTCCTCATATTTATGCCTTTTCTCCTTCCTTTGTTTTAAAAAAAGTGTAAACTCACTTTTTTCAACTACTCTTTGAATAAGTGAGAACACTGACTTACTCTTCTAGCTTACAAGTTTCTTCTCAGACAATAAATTCATTTATAATCTGTGTAATCTGTGATCAGACTCTGGATCATTCCAAATCACCATTTTTGGACCTGTGATTAATAGTTAATAGTTCACAGGGTGTTTTCTTTGAAAATTTAGAACTGGAAGAGATATTCTCATTTTGCAAATGAGGAAAGTGATAACGAGAAAGTATAGATAGTAAAATACACAGGTAGGATTTTCTATTGAAAATCCCTCTGACTCTAAAGCCAGTAGATTATACTCCAACATTTAAAGAAATCAGAAACTATAGAAGCACAATTGCTTGTCAGAAAAAAATGAGTTTTGAACCTATCAGTTTTGCCATAATAATCTGTTATACTGTCCAGCAGTTAGGGAATATGATGTAAAGGTTCATGAAGAGAGGCCAGGGCTCGACATGTATTCAATTGTTTAGTGATGAAAGTAGAATGTCTGAATATGAATAAAATATTGACAGGTATGCAATAAGAAAATAGGGCAGAAGCTTAGGATGGAATATTCCCATCTTTAGGAACTGGAAAGAGGAAACAGATATAATGAAGTCAAGAACAAAAGAATCTGAACTTTGTAGTTTGTCACAGAAGCCAAGAGGAAAGGGAAAGAAGGGGAAGAGAAGGGAGGGGAGGGAAGGGGAGGAAAGGAAAAGAAATGATCTAGGCAGTAAACCCCAAATTAGCTGGCCAAGATTATAGTAATAGTAAAAAAATGTCAGAGCAATGATGACAGACTTAAAGGGAGGGGGGACTGGAGTGAATGAAGGTCTCAATGAGAATGAAAAATATATTTTGGGAGAACAATGCACAGGGAGAGATGGGAAAGTAAAAGGTTGTAGTTAGATAAATATCAGAAGTCTGCATCATGGAGCTAACGTCCTCATGACTGGTGGTAAGATCAAGGATAAAGTTATCACTCTAACTTGATTTGACTTGTGATGAGTCATAATCAATTCAAAATGGTAACAAACATAGAAAATAGAAGTGATTGAGATGACATCAGTATGCACAATGTAGCTCCCAAATATGCCATCAGGACTGGAGTAAAGAGGAAAACTGAGGCAATTTATGAATCCCTTGCCAAAAGTAGGGCAAAGGTAGAAAGTTACAAAAGATCTGAAAAGGCTATTATTGTGTATCTGAAGGAGTGATGAAAACGGAGGACCTAGAAGTGTCCGTGAGGTACAAGGTTTACTTAGTCTTCTCTTGACTGAGTATGTGGTAGAGCTTGATAGAATATGTAGACAATACTGGAGATAGTAGCTATGAAAGAAGTGGTTTTTTTGATAGAAGGCAAATTTCTCTGTGTGCAAAAAGAAACAAATTAGAAAAAATAAAAAATGAAAGAATTGCAAAAGGAAAAGATCTAGCACACATGGAAGTCTGTCAACAATAGGACTGGCAGAGAAATACAGGAAGCAGAGGGTTGAATAGGGTGGGCATTTAGTAAAGAATGAACAGAGTTGAATAGAAATGAGAGTGGCTACACAGGTTAGAAGCAGAGGAAGGGAGTTTGCTTCTAGGGAGCCAACGTAATAGAAATTATTATAGCTGTCAAACAGAGTAGAACTGGCCTCTAACCTGTGAATGGTTGGAGTTGGATAAAGTAGGCTAGAGACAGGAGAATTAGGACACAGATAGAAGTTTAATTTCAAAGTGAGGAAAAGTTTGCAAGTGGAAGTCCTCCTGAGGTGGAGGGTTTCACCTGCTGGGGCACAGGTAGTATTTTATGTATGTAAGTGGGCTGCATCATGACATAATCATGCTTAGCCATTCCCATGGCAGGCTTGTATATGGACAATGTAGGCATTCCTGGATCCTGTGGAAACAGTCTTTTCTATGGGAACAGAAGCAGCATCAGCATTAGTTAACTCATCAGGAAAAGGAGTACAATGCCTGATTCCATTCACTTAGGTATTACAAGAAACAAGTAGTGTGAGTATATTGAAAGGTGTGATGGATGGCTTTTAGATTCCTGGGAAATAAGGGCAGCTTAAACTAAACAGTTATTGATTAATATGAAACATAAATCCCTCAGTGAACACCTGGTGCTTGTCAAAGTATTACATTTTGCCAGAGGGTGAGATCATCCAGAGAGCAAAGGATTGTTGTTATGCTAAGTACAGAACATGGCCTGCTTGCTGAGTCTAAGTCCTGCGACACAGGGTGTCTCTAAATATGTTGACATTTCCCTCTTTTGGTCAAAGGGAAAAGTTCTGAAATAATCCCTATCCTTATGGTCAATAAAGGAGAGGCACATATCAGCCAAGATGACACAAGAGGTCAGCTGGGCTAGGATAAGCATTTTTTCCACATGGTTAGTTCTTCCAGGGGACCTATTGCTGAAATGTGCACCATGTGTCAGTGCTAGCCATTATTTAATAGCAGGAAGCAAAGCAAGGGAGAGAGGAAGAATGTAGGGGGCAGTATACTCAGCTCTCACCAGAATCTTGGGATAGCTGTCTCATCTGGATGTTGGCTGCTTCTAGGTCCATACTGGATAAACTTTGAGAACCAGGTAGAGTTCTGCCATCTACTCAGGAGCAAGGGCTTTCTTCAGATGATCCAGGAGTTCACATCCACAGGTTTGGCAGCTGTGGGAGTAGTCAGAAGGACCTGGTAGGTGTCCTGAGAAAAAAATTCCTTGAATTCATCTTTGGTTTTGAGTTTCTGGTCAGCATAACATAGGTCCTTAGTTAAGAATCTTTAAACAACACACTGAGATGATCCAATATCCAAGCCCCACAGGGCTAAGTTGAAACAATTCAATAAAGCTATTACCACAATTCCCATAATTGCATAATTACATTAAGTCAGGTACAGATCATGCTACTTAGAGAGATCATAATGGACTAGTTCTGAGAAGGGAAATTTACATGTCTCCAAGGTAACCAAGAAAACATAAACATTAACATCAAGTTCCATGTAATAGAGACAGGAGAGTAACCCAACATCCTGCCCCAATATGTGGGGAGAGAAGAGGAGAGGGGTTAAAGCCAGAACAGAGTAGGTAAGAATCCCCTGGATTGTGCAGGCTGGAGCCAAATAGAGCAGGCAGGAACAGTTGGTTAGGGGAACACTATTCAGAAAGGATAGTCCCAGATGTTTCATGTGGTTTTCTGGTCCCTAGATATTGTTTCTTGGAAAATATGCTTTATCCTCAGGACAACTCTAACGGGACCTGTGCTTTCGTAGTTCCATATCTAAAGGTTCCTGGATAATTCTGGTTCTCCAATTTTGAAACTTCAGAGAATTTCAGTTTATATATAATTTGATGTCTCTATCTTTACCTAAATCCTGTACCTGATGTAGAAATCTTTTAAAAATTTATGAAAATGAGCTCTTCTGCCTAAAATAAATATCAGACAGATGCTTAAAAATGAGAAAATAATTTCACTTCTTTACCACTATCAGTGCAATTTATGTTTCCATGACAGATAAATTTGGAAACCAATCATATACATATATATGCTTGTGTGTGTATAAAGTTCTTAGAGAAAACAGTCCAGTCATGTTACTTTTCTCAAAATTTATAATTTTATTTAGAAAAATTTGACATTGCATCTTCATCTTATTACTTCAAGTAGTCATTTCCCCCTTAAGAGGATATCATCTCTATGTTATAATTGAGCACAAACACAGGTTAAAATTGTAAGATGTTCATACAATCTCTTTTTTAACAAATATCAATCTATTATTTACCAATCTATTATTTAATAAATTTAGTTAGTACTGTGCTTACAACACTTCTTGATTACAGATATTTGGTACTTAAGGAAAAAGAGGGGCATAAAGAAATACCAAAAAGAAGGACAATATCATATATCATAATAGGAGGAAAGATTCCCTTAGCTCTCTTTGATTCCAACCATGAGTCATATCTGACAGCCAATCATGTACGCATAAAATATTGAAGTCAAGGCTTAGGATTAACCAGGTGGGAAAGAAGTAGGAGTTTAATTTTTTCTCTACCATTTAGAGGTTCCTGGAATTACAGTAAACATTGTGTCAATTTTCCCTTATGCAACAAGAAAAAAGGGAAATATGATTAGCTATCTGGTTTACAAATACCTGATGAATGGTTTCCTGATAGTTGACTGAAACTCACATTCACCCCTAAATTCACATTCAGCTAAAATTATTTCTTTTTCCCTCTAGACCAAGTTGATGAGCATTGTTGTATGGTTGGATGACTTTCTTCACATTGCCTAAGCTTTGGGTCTTCACAGAATCTGTGCTCCCAGATGAGCTCCTGACGGCGAGAGATCTGATGTGCTAAGCTCTGGTACTGGGGTAGTGGTGATGATGGTAAGATGTTCTTAAGATGAGACACTTCATGTTGCAATTCAAGTGTAGCACTGTTGGCCTGAACTAGCAGAAAATATCAGTAGGCATGAGGGCAGTGTAGACAGTAAGAAAGAGTCACTGAGCAGGGGTGGAGCTAAGTAAGACTTGGTGTTTATTCTCTGGAACCATGATGGACTCTTATGTCTCAGGTGATACTTAAAAACAATTCCCCTTTGAAACATTTGCTTCCTATTTTATATGTATGTATATATATGTATGTATATGTATATTATATATGTATATATAATATATATACATATTTCTTTTCATTTCTTTCATAGTACTTAATTCATCAGCAAAATACCAGATAAATTTGATTAGAACTGTAAAAATAGATCTTGCAATCCTTCAATTCTGTAATTTTATTTGACTGAAATTTATTATAGAATGAGAGCTGGGAGGGAATTCTGAGGTCATGAAACACAACCCCTTCATTTTATAGATTAGAAAACTGATGCCACAAGAAATAGGTAGCAGAGACAGAATTTAACCTAGGTCTTTTAAATCCCAATCTAGTATTCTTTCCACAATCCTCTTAAACCTGTGTCACGTTCCTTTAATTTTTGTGTAGATCTATAAATGTAGTCAGACTTGGCAATTTTTAGGTGACAATGGAGGAAATATGCAAAAAACGATGTGGTTTCCGTCATTTTGGACTAAACGTTGCTTATTTGTATTACACTTCTTCCCTAGCTGACTGATAGTGAGAAATCACAAGGATGCAGACACCTTTGGCTCTGAATTCTGGTAGGAAGCACCTAATGGTTTTGTTTTTGTTTTTGGATACTTTCTGATGGTAGTTAATGGTACACTTTTCAGCACAATAAGCTCTTTAATGAAGCCTCTTTAAGCTGCTGGCAGTAGTAAAGGGCTTCTATGAGCACAGAAGCTGGGGTATAGAAATTCTTCGGTGCTTTATTCAATAGAAAAAGCAGCCTCCTCTCCAATGTTCCTTTTCTAATGTTCCTAGACTTTCTTTGGCAACATTGCCTTTTGACTCTGCTACAAATTTCTAAGTAAAAAAGACAAATAACACTCTTCTTTCAGGGGATATTTCCCCCCTTTTTAAGTTTATTTATTTTTTTGTGTGAGTATTGGATTGGGAGATGTGGTATGAAAACAGAAAGAAAAAAGAAGAGATTTTAAATATATTGAGTGCTTGTAAGAAAATCTATTATAATCAAGTGTGGATTATATGCTTGCTGGAGTTTCCATCTATAGCAATTCTGAATATCAATTTTCCTTCCTTATGCCCAGGATATTTCAGCATATCTCCTCCTTGTTTCCAATCTCTTTACATCCAGAGATTTCCAATTAGTTTTAACTCAGGCCAAACTCTGACAATAAATATCTATCCAGGGACAACCTAGGGAAAATCACCTCTTGGCATCCACCTCAATCATTGTTGTAAGTGGAAGGAACTGGTTTCAGAAGTAATAAGGGGGAAAATTGGCCTTGTCAGAAGTGACTGACAGAAACTACAGGCCTTGGAGGTTTCATGTTAGTAGGTGTTAGGCTTGAGTACTGACTATGACATGTAGTAGAGGGATCATTGCAAATGGAGTCAGAAAGTGTGAATTCTGGTGAGTCTGCTTCCATCTCTTATCAGCTATATAATTATGAATATTATTTAATCTTATACATTTTTCTTTTTAAATAGCTCAGTGCTTTAAAAGAATAATTTTTAAAAGTTTTTTTAATATAATATACTCACTTTTACATACATCTGTCCTTCATACTGCTCTATCCAGTGACTTTTCCCTTGAAAAAAGGAAATTAAAAAGCTTCAATAAAACCAGTAATTGTATCTAACAGGATTCCATGATATTCTAAATAGGCAATCTCCCACCTCTCCAATGAAAAGAAGTCATATTTTCTTTTCTATGGGGTTGAAATTAGTGATCATATTTATATGGCATTGCATGTTGTTTTATCTTTAAAAAATTATATAGTAATTGTTGTTCATGTTTCTCACCCACTTTTGCTTATTTAACTTTGTATCAGTTGATCTGAATTTCTCTGCATTCCTGATAATTATTTTTTTATACTGCAATACTAATTCATGATGTTCATGAGTCATATTTATTTAATCATTTGTCAATTAATTTATTTTTACTTCTCTACTACTAAATAAGTATTGGAATGAAAATTTTTGAATACATGGAACTTTTTTTCTTCTTCTATCTGATTGCGGGTCAGATTATGTCTAATTTTAGGTGTCATATGGTATGTATATTCCAATCACTTTTTCATATATTTAAGAACAAATCGACCAATTAACTGTTCTATCTAGAATATATCACTGTGCTTGTCTTCCTTTTGCCCCTCAAAAACTGTTTTCAGTTTTTGTCATCTTTGCCAATTTTCTGGGCATAAGTGGTTTGAAAGCCTGAAAGTAGTTTTAACAAATCTCTTAATCTCTCTGACCCCAGCTTTTTAACCTGATTATGAGGTAATGCTACTCCCATGAACTCTGTATCATTTTAGGTTTAAATACAGTATTGTTTGTGAAAGTGCCTTTTGATAATAGAGTACTAGAATGACAGTATGTCACAGATGGCTGTCCCAGAAGTGCAAGGAAAGGATTTGGGTCAACCATGGTATATTACAACAGTGAGAGAAGATTACAAGGCCTATCTCCTTAACATTCTAGAGCTATGACCTTCACTTTGGGCCCTTGTGATTTGCCAAATATTTTACAGGTTAAGTAACTGCTTTCTTAACTAAAGTTCTAGTCTGATTCCTCAATGTAGCATGAAAGTGATCCCCTGTTCATGAAAAATACAGTTTATGAAGAGGCAGATAAATTTTAGCAGATTATATGTAAAATACGTTAGAGTCAATGAAAACAAAATTCTAAGTAGTATTCTAAACTCTTTTTAACACTAGAGTTCTCAACTGTACAGGACCATACAAACTCATTAAAAAATAGTTGGGATTGTCATTTACATGAGGGCAGGCAGTACCTGCAGGTAAAATTTATCATAACCCATTTGAATTATTGAAGAAATACTTGCATTGTTGTTGTTTAGTCATTTTTCAGCCACATCTGACATTTTGTGACCTTGTTTAGGATATTCTTAGCAAAGATACCATTTCCTTCTCCAGATCATTTTACAGATGAGGAACTGAGACAAACACGGCTAAATGACAAGTCCAGGGTCACAGAGCTAAATAAGTATCTGAGGCCAGATTTGAACTCAGGAAAATGAGTCTTCCTGACTTAATCCAGCCCACAGGTCTATCCACTATTCCACCTAGTCATCAAAACTTGCTAATGTATAATGCTTAGGTTGTAAATTCCTCCTTTAGATTGTAAGCTCCTTGAGAGCAGGGATTGTCCTTAGGCTCTCTTTGTATCCCAGTGCTTAATATAATACCTGATACATAGCAAGTACTCAACAAATATCAATTGATGTATTCATAGACTCAGTCTTTCTGTAATGAATTCACTTCAATTAAAATAATTTTGAGTACAAGTTTAGTGGTCTAAAACTATATATACGTATATATCCACATATGTGTATATATATGAATATATATACATATATATACATATATATGTGTGTGTGTATATGTATTCAGCTTTTATTATTTACCTATTACTATCATCGAAATTTTTATCCATCTTCATAGATAGGCTGATGCAACTTTCTTAACTCCCTATGCATCTATAATTCTAAGCACTGAGGATAGAAATCCAAGCAAAAAAACCAAAACATAATCCCCATCCTCTGAGAGCTTACTTTCTAATTGAGAAGATAACATATAAAAACTAATGGCCAGTGTAGGGGAGTAGGGCTTGTTGGAAAGAGTGAAGAATTCCCTAGAAGGAACTTGTTCAGTGGAGAGATCAAAAAGTGACGAGACTTGGAAATGAATGTGACTGGAAGCCCTCATGAAATGATGGGTCAGGCTAGGTGGGTAAGGAAATAAAATGCAGAGAATGGGTTGAGCCAAGAAACACAGAGAAGCCTAATACACTATTTGGTGACTACAAGGAATACCTACACCCTGCTAAAATTCATATCTCTGCCCTTGATAATGATGCACATTAATTGTGTTTTGTTTTTCTTTTGAGGCAGCCAGTTTGCACATAAACTTCTGTGCTTAAAGTCAGGAAGACATGTTCAGATGTGACCTCAGACAGAGGTTCTTAGCCATGTGTCCCTGGGCAAGTCACTTAAACTTGTTTGTCTTGGTTTCCTCTATGAAATTAGGATAATAGTAACTTCTAATTCATAGCATTGTTGTAAGAATCAAATGACATAATTGTATGGCAGTTAGAACAGTGCCATACACAGGCACATAGTAAGCATTGTATAGATGTTAGGTATTATTATTATTATTATTTTGGCAAACAAATTAATTGCTAAGAAAACTTCATTGCAACCAGCATCATTTTATCATATTGTATTCTTCCTAGATTACTCATCCAATTCATGATTATAAGGATGAACTTGGTACCCACTGGGGCAACTGTTACTATTTTCAGGATTTTATGGGTAACCCTGATGTACCATGATTTGACACTGAGGTTTATAATTCTTATCTGATTCTTTCACAACTTAAAATCAATCAGCAGATGTTAGCAAAGACATTTAGCCAGATAGCAAATAAGAATGTTTGATGTAAAATATTTTTTCCTGTACCTAGCACATAGTCTCCTCCAAATGCACACAGGTGCTGTGGAAAGAATGTGCTCAAATGTGGTAGAGGCGAAGGTCTATGTAATTTATAAATATTTAGCCTCTCATATCTTCATGTGAAATCTGTCATTCTCTATGGATATTTTCACATTGCCTTCACAAATTGATAAGGTAAATTTTGACTTCCTTAGTCTATCTTTCTAGCATTTTTCAGCTTCATTCTCTAGAAAGGATTTATAGAATATAAAGCAAAAAAATCTACATATAGATCTGTTTGGTTGGATTCAGCCATTAGGAGCATGACAAGGTCAGATAACTTCTTGTTTCAATTATAATGTTTTTTTTTATTGTCTTAAAGCACATGATTAAGCATAATCTGCCAGCTGTTTGATTTGTCACCTTCTGTCCTTCTCCTCTAATTCTTTGTAATCTATTGAATCCTGTTCACCTCAACCCTTTCATTTGTATTGCCTAATGGGTAGTAATTAATTTCAATTATTCAGAGATTGTATTGACTGGCTCTCATATTTATGAAGATGTTAAAGGGTGTTTAGAATCATATGTTTTTGCAGGCGAAAAAAATGGAATACTTAACCATCTCTGCCTAGTTCTCATTTCTACTACTCTGGAATATGAATGATACACACAGTACTGGCAGACATATTCTTTTTTTTATCTTTGTCAGATGTGTAACCTAAGCATTTCTCTCTATTACCCAAGCTATTTATGGTGGAATTTCCATACTCATTTAGGATGTTTTCTGGTCAGTAGAAATAGTTTGTTATTAGTACCTTTCTCAAATCTATACAGCTTGGTGAACACTCCAAAACATACATTCTATTAGCATTGCTATTAATAATACAGTATCAGCTTTGAATAAATGTTGAAGGGGATAAAGAGTTTAGGTAAGGTATAATTCTTGTCCTGTGCAGTAATTAAACCCATAATAATAGGTAACATTGATATAGTATTAAAATATTTGGAAAATACTGTGCATTTGTTATTTCATTTTATCCTCAAATCACCCAAGGAATTAAATGCTATTATTATCTGCATTTTATAGAAAAAGTAGCTGAAGCAGAGAAGCACTTAGCAGTTTTCCCAGGATCATACTGCTAATTATTGAGATAAGCTTCACATTCAGATCATCTGATGCCAAGGCCAATACTCTATCCACAGTACTATGTTCTTGATATTGCTTCATTCATAAATAACTAGAGTACACAATAATATATAATTGCATCATAAATGTGTAAAATGAAGTGATTCTTGAGATCAAAGAGTAAAGAATGTGCTTGTTACCTTGAGGTTCAAGGAAAATTTCATGTACAATGAAAACTCATACATGACCCATGGTTTAGGGGACATACTGGAAATCAGTATCTGAAAAGAAGACATTCTAGACATTCCATAAGACATTTCCTGAAGACAGAGACTAGTTTGGTTTGTATGATAAAATATGATATATTATAAGATAGACTTGAAAACTTCTGGCCCTCTTATGTGAAAGACCTTAAAATCCAGGCAAAGAAATTTGAGCTTCCCTTGGTAGTCAAATGAATTTTTTAGTAATTACACTCGTTCATGTGGTGGCTTAAAATTTACAAAGTGATTTCCATATTATACCTTTCTTTCAGAGCACCTCCTACAAGTATTGTTACCATTAGTTTATGAATAATGAAACTAGGGATAATAGAGTTAAGCTGTCCATTGTTGCATAACTAATTAGTATTTAAGCTTGCATTTAAAATTTAGGTTCTTTACTTTAAATTCAGAGCTCTTTCCAAAACACAAGAAGAAATAAGATTAATCTGTACAGGAAAGACAAATGAAAGATTGGAGATGGGGAAAAAGCAGTGCCAATAAAATCTGTTAGGAGGTTTCTTAAATCTCCAATTAGATGGTGATGAAAGTCTAAAAAGCATGGTAGGTGTGGAAATTTTGTGAAGTAGATGCACTTAAGAGGCATTTTCCAAATAGAATCCATACGAGTTGGTAACAAATTGAATATGAGTTCTTCTAGAGATAAGAATCAAAGATCAGACAGTCACCAAAAGCTGACTTTACCATTTTCTGTCACTGTTACAAAAAACCTAGAGCCTGGGACAATTGTGTCTAAAGTAAGCATAGCCATGAGACCTTCCTTTGAATAATGATATATCTCTTATAACATCTGTGGGTTCAGAGTACAATGATAAAGAGTAAGAAATGGTTTGGGGGGACTTATTCTAAGGAACATCTTGAAAACTGGGCTAGCATAAACGTGATGATGAGTTATACCTCATACACTCAAATCAATAATTTTCCTTCTCTTGAATATCATTCACTTCAGTTCCTTGGACTGAAGCACAATTAGTTAGTAGTTCTTTTGAATAAAAAAACGTCTTTCTTAAAAGGTTGATAGAAGTGGTCTGAGAGCCAAGATGGTAGTGTAGGAACAGGGACCTACTAGAGTTCTCCCCCCAAGCCCCTAAAAAACCTGTAAAAATGACTCTAAACAAATTCTAGAGCAGCAGAAAACCACTAAATGACAGACTAAAGCAAATTTCCAGCACAAAACAGTCTGTAAGACTGACAAGAAGGGTCTATTGCATTCAACTGGGAGTGGAGTGCACTTTGGCAAGGACTGTGTCAGAATGAACAAAGCAGGAACAGGCCTTAGAGGACTGAATCATTGGTAGTTGCTGTGGTTTACAGACTTCTCCATCAAAAATGGCAAAGACAGCTTCAAAAGTCAGTGGAAAGGGTCTCTCACCTGGCTAAGAGGTCAGAGGGGTCTGGCCCCAGCCCCAGGGTGGCAGCAGTCACTGCTGAAGCAGAGGCTGCTACTGGAGCCCTACATTTAACAAAGGGCTCAAAAGTCAAGCAATTGACTGGGAAAATAAACAAACAGGGGAAAAAGAAACAGATTCTCGCTTTCTCAGGGAAAAGGTATTATGTCATTGCTGACAAGGAATATCAAAACATACAATCAGAAGAAGACAAAAAAAGTCAGAATTCCTGCATCCAAATACTCCAAGAAAAATATGAATATATCTCAGAATGTGAAAAATCTCAAAAAAGATTTTGAAAATCAAGGAAGAGAAGTAGAGGAAAAATTAGGAAGAGAAATGAGAGTGGTGCAAGAAAATCATAAAAAAAAATGAGTCAACAACTTGCTAAAGAAAAACTAAAAAAATATGCTGAAGGAAATGATAACTTTAAAAAAAGACTAACCCAAATGTCAAAAGAGATCCCAAAAGCCAATGAGGAGATAAATGCCTTAAGAAAGCGGAATGTGTCAATTGGGAAAAGAGGTCCAAAAGCTCACTGAACAAAATATTGCCTTAAAAATTGGAATGGAGCAAATGGAAGCTAATGACTTTTTGAGAAACCAAGAAATTATAAAACAAAACCAAAAGAAACCAAAAAACCAAAAAAAATAAAAGTCAATGAATATCTGATTGGAAAAACAACTGACCTGGAAAATGGATCCAGGAGAGACAATTTAAAAATAATTGGACTACCAGAAAGCCATGATCAAAAAAGAGCCTAGGCATCATCTTTCAAGAAATTATCAAGGAAAACTGTCCTGATATTCTAGAGCCAGAAGGTAAAAAAGAAATGGAAAGAATCCACTGATCACTTCCTGAAAGAGACCCAAAAGGAAAACTCCTAGGAATATTGTAGACAAATTTGAGAGTCAAGGGGAAAATATTACAAGCAACCAGAAAGAAATAATTTAAGTATTGTGGGAACACAACCAAGATAACATAAGATTTAGCAGCTTCTTCACGAGGGAATTAAAGGGTTTGGAATAGGATATTCCGTAGGTTAAAGGAAATAGAATTAAAACCAAGAATCACCTACCCAGCAAAACTCATACTCCTGAGGAAAAAAGAGAACTTCAATAAAATAGAGGACTTCCAAACATTCTTGTTGAAAAGACCAGAGCTGAATAGAAAATTTGACTTTCAAACCCATAAATCAAGAGGAGCATGACAGGTAAACAGGAAAGAGAACTTATTAAAATTGAACTGTTTACATTGCTACATGGAAAGATGATGTTCATAACTCATGAGACCTTTCTCAGTATTAGGATAGTTTGATGGAATATATGTATGAATATGTATGTGTGAATGCATATGTGTATATATGTGTGTTAAGAGATTAATCCTTCACCTGGAAGATGGACATATACCTGAGAGCCAGTGTGGCTTCAGGAAGGGCCAAGGGACAGTCAATACGGTATTTGCTGCCCAACAACACCAGAAGAAACTCCAAGAGCAGAGCAGAGGTCTGTACACAACGTTTGTAGATCTGCCCAAGGCTTTTGACATTGTGAGTTGTGAGGGCTTATGGAAAATTGTGTCAAAATTTGGGTGCCCAGAGAAGTTCATCAATATTGTACGTCAATTACATGATGTCATATTTGCCCAGGTCCTGAGTAATGGACAATGCTCTTGTGCCTTCCCAGTCATGAATGGAGTAAAACAGGGGTGTATGCTTGCTCCCATGATTTTTATCACGATATTTTCAGCCATGTTGTCAAATGCTTTCAAATGGAGGGAGTATTGTTGTATGATTTTCTGTTTGCAGATGATTGTGCACTCAATGCAGCCTCTGAAACCTCCTGAGATACAGCAAAATATGGATCAATTCTCTCCTGCCTGTGCTAATTTTGGCCTATTAATTAAGATCAAGAACACACAGGTACTCCATCAGCTACCAGCACACCATCCATACATGGAACCATGTGTTACAATAAAAGGAAAAGTTTTCATGCTATGGATAAGTTCACTTACCTTGGTACTGTACTTTCCAGGGATGTACACACTGACAATGAGTTTGTGACATATGTTCCCAGAGTTAGCTCAGTGTTTGGGAGGCTGCAAAAACATTTGGGAGAGGAGAGGTATTAGATTGACTACCAGACTGAAGGTCTATAGAGCTGTTGTGCTGACCTCATTGTTATATGCTTGTGACACATGGACAGTCTTCCAGCACCATGCCAAGAAACTGAATCACTTCCATTTGAATTGTCTTAGGTAGATTCTGAGGATCACCTGACAGGACAAGGTACCAGATGCTGAAGTCCTTGCTCGAGCCAAACTGCCAAGTATTCAAACTATGCTTCAGAGAGCACAACTCTGATAGGCTGGTCACGTTGTTTGAATGCAAAATGTACACTTGCCAAAAAGACTATTTTATGGAGAACTCGCATGGGGCAGGTGATCACATGGTGGCCAGAAGAAGTGATACAAGGACACTCTCAAGGTCTCTCTCAAGAACTTTGAATTTGACTGTGGGACAGGGGAGAACTAGCACAGGACTGCTCAGCATGGTATAGCCACATCAGAAAGGGTGCTGTGCTCTTTGAACAAAGCAGAATTGAGACAAAATAAAGCAAATGCAGGATGCACAAATTTGGGATATCTACTCCAAATATTCATATGGATTATCTGTGCCCAACCTGTGGTAGAACATTTCAAGCTCATATTGATATGATCAGCCATAGTTGGACACACTGACATTTGACGTTATCATAGTGATGTCATTTTGGTCCTCTTTGAAGACAAAGGACAACAACCAAAAAACCATATATGTGTGTATTTAGGTATGTATGTATGTGTGTATATGTAAGTATATGTACAGACAGGGGGGACAGGGTGAGCTGAATATGAAAGGATGATATCTAAAAAAAGAAAATTAAGGGTTGAGAGTAATGTACTAAGAGAAAGGGAAAGGGAGAGGTATAATGTAGTAAATCATCTCAAATGGAAGAGGTAATAAAAAGGTTTTGAACTGGATGGGAAGAAGGAGAAGATGAGAGAGAATAAGTCAGCTTTTTTTTTCATTAGATTTGGCATCAGGAGGCAAACACACACACTCAAATGAATATGGAAGCTTATCTTACCCTATAGGAAAACAGAGAAGAAGGGAATAAGACAGGGGAGAAAATAGAAGGGATGGCAGTTTTGGGGAAGGGCTAATCAGAAGCAAATATTTTCTTAGAAGGACAGGTCAAAGGAGAGAATTGAATAAATAGGGGGCAGGGCAAGATAGAGGGAAATACAGTTAGTTTTTCACAGTATGACTGTTATGGAAGTTTTTTTCATGACTACCCATGTATATCCTGTATTGAATTGCTTGCCTTTTCAGTGAGAATAGATGGGGGGTGGGATGAGAGAAGGAATGTGGAGCTCAAAGCTTTGAAAATGAATGCAAAGAGTGTTTTTGCATGCAACTGGGAAGTGAGGTGTTTAGGCAATGGAATATGGAGGTCTGTCTTGCCCTACAGAAGGTAGAGGGGAGGGGCAATGAGAGGAGGGCAGATTGGGGGCAGGGGTAATCAGAATGTACTCTGTGCTGGGGTGGGAGAAGGGGTGACAAGGAGAAAATTTGAAATTCAGTGTTTTGTAGAGGTAAATGTGGAAAACTCACAATAAATAAATTTAATTTAAAAAGAAAAAAAGTTGAAAAGAGCTATATCATTTGCACACATGTAAAAACTTACTTAGTCTGAACTTAGTCTTTCTAAAACCTAGCTGAGGGAATAGATTCGTTGTTGTTGTGGTTGTTGTTTTATTTTAGAAATGGTAATACACTTTTAGAAAGTGGAGCACTTGGAGCCAAGATGATGGAGAGAAGCCAAGAAGTTGCTGAAGCTCTCCACAGGTTCCCCTAGAAACAATATTAAATCAAGTGTTTTAAAGAAATCTATGCCCTTTCCCTGTGGTGAGACACAGTCCCTGCTGGGACTGGTGGCATAGGTCATCATTCCACCAGCTGTTATAGGTACTACAAAAATAAGCCATATCCAAAGTCCCATTTCTTCAGGGGAGTTCCTGATACCAAGATGTGAATCTTCAATATTGTTAGAAAAAAAGTGATCATGGATGAATTCCCATTGTGGGAACACATGGTGTCAAATGAAAATAAACATCATCAATAACTGTCATCAGAAACCTTAAAAGCTGCTCAGATCTATGCCAACAAGGACATGGTGAAGAGTTGGAGCAAGGATGGATTTCATATGAGTGTGTGGCTACATCCTTTACATGTCATCTGCCTCAATAAGAGGTTGTCTTATACTGGGACTGATTGGCTTCAGACTGGCACGTGGAGTGCCTTTGGGAAGCTCCAGTCACTGTAGCTCATGTACACAGTGGGCAAGTTTTCTTGTTGATTTGAACCAAGGTCCAGAATAAAGAACATGTGATTGAAGCTTTGTGTAGAGCCAAGTTCAAGTTCTCTGGCCACCAAAAGAACCACAAAAGTTCCAAAAAATAGGATTTCACCAAGTTCAATACTGATAAGTTTGAGGATATGAGACCTAGGAAGTGAATCATTCCTAACGGTTGTGGGGATAATCACATCACCAACAGGGCCCCTTGGACAAATAGTGGGCACTCTACTCCTGAGGAGTGTGTGCAAGGGGATCTATCTTTTTACAGGCATAAATAAACTAGATATTATTTCAAAAAATCTGGAGCAACAAAATTCACAGAAAGAAAGAGAGAAACAGTGCAATATAGCTCAGACAGACTTTATAAAAGTCTGTCACAGTCAGGTAAAAGGGCATGCATTGACAGTACAAACGCCAAGACTAGGGAAGTCACCATGGAGATCTGCACCCAGTTTCAGTTCCAAGAAAGAGGGGAGAATTTAAAGAGGATCTGAGACCACAGGTACCATCCCTCATACCCCAGAACTAGAGGTAATTATAAAAATTTTCTACTTCAAAAAAAGTGCATAGGTAAAGGAGGAAAAAAAATCAACCACAGAGAGATATTATTAAACCATAGGGAGATACTATAGGAATAGGGAAATTGGGGTTCCTTTTTAAAGGATAGTGAAGCAAAGAAACTCTTCTACTCCAAAGAGTAATGTCAACTGTTCACCTACTCAAAACGAATTCATTGGACATAAAAAAGAGAGATTGAAAAAAGATAAAAAAAATAAGAACAAAGTGAAAGAAGATTATGAAAAGTGAACCAATTACAAAAGAGATTTAGACTCTTTTTTATCATGAACTTAAATAATGGAACTTAAATGCAAGTTAAAAAGGAAAAATAAAACGTCATGTTCATAGCACAACATAAGAGAGGACTCAAAATTCTGTAACAATATATTTCCATTTCAAGAAAACCTGTTTGGTGAATAATACATATTGTGTTGAAAATTGTCTCTTTTGTTTGCTTCCTTGTGATGATTTTGTTCTCTTCTGTCACTCTTTTCCTTTGTTCTTTTTTCCCTACTCCTCCAAACCCAAGATGGATACAATGAAATTTATATTTCTCTACAACTATAGATACATACATGCACATATACATTTGTACATATATAGATAGACATATATTTTCCCAAACCTATTCTACACCTGATGTTTGAATTTTATGTTTGTGAGTATGTCTTGTTTTCTGTTTCTCCTGTCTCCTCTGTTTAACTTCTACCCACTATCTGGCCCTCCACGTATCAGTCTTTATACCTAGATAATGTACATATTTGGACTTTATTCTTGTGTATGGTGTCAGGCACTGGTATATGCCTACTTTCCACCACACTGTTACACAGTTTTCCAAGCAATTTTGTTGAACAGTGAGTACTTATCCCAGAAGCTGGGGTCCTTGGGTTTTTCAAACAAGAGATTGCTATATTCATTGCCTACTGTATCTTGAGTTCCAAGTCTATTCCACCTGTCTACCCTTCTGTTTCTTAGTCAGTATCAAGGGTTTTTGATAGGTGATGCTTTGTAATACAATATGAGATCCAGTAGAGCTAGTCCACCCTAACTAGCATTTTTTTTTCATTAGTTCCCTTGATATTCTGGACCTTTTGCTCTTCCTGAAGAATTTTGATATTACTTTTTCTAGGTCTAGAAAATAACTATCTGATAGTTTGATTGATTGGTATGGCACTAAATAATTAAATTAATTTAGGTAGAATTGTCATTTTAATTATATTGACTCGGCTAACCCAGGAGCAACTGATGTTTTTCCACTTACTTGTATCTGACTTTATTTGGGTGAAAAATGTCTTATAATTGAGTTCATACTGTCTCTGGATGTCTTTTATCAGGTAGTCTCCCAAATATTTTATAGTGCTACACTAGCTTTAAATAGGATTTCTCTTTCTATCTCTTGCTGTTGGGCTTTGTTAGTAATATATAGAAATGCAGAAGATTTGCGAGGTTTTATTTTGTGACCTGTAAATTTGCCAAAGTTGTTTATTATTTCCATTAGTTTTTGACTTTAATCTCTGGGATTCTCTAAGTGTATTGTCATATTATCTGCAAAGAATGATAACTTAGTTTCTTCTTTGCCTATTCTAATTGCTTCAATTTCTTCATCTTCTCTAATTGCTACAGGTAGCATTTCTAGTATCATATTGAATAATAATGGTGATAATGGACATTCTAGTTTCACCTCTGATCTTATTAGAAATGCAGCTAGCTTATCTCCACTGCACATAATGCTTGCTGAAGGTTTTAGGTAGATAGTTCTCATTATTTTATGGTAAGTTCCATTTATTCCTATGCTCTCCAGTGTTTTTAATAGCAATGGGTGCTGCCTTTTGTCAAAAGCTTTTTCTGCACCTATTGAGATAATTATGTGGTTTCTTTTAGGTTTGTTCTTGATATGGTCAATAATGCTAATAGTTTTCCTAATATTGAACCAGTCCTGCATTCCTGGTGTGAATCCTACCTGATCATAATGTATTATTCCCATGATAAATTGCTGTATTCTTTTTGCTAAAATCTTATTTAAAATTGTTGCAACTATATTCATTAGAGAAATTGGTCTATAATTTTGTTTCTCTGTCTTGTCTCTTCCTGGTTTAGGTATCAAAACCATATTTGTATCATAAAAGGAATTTGGGAGGACTCATTCTTCCCCAATTTCTCCAAATAGTCTTCATAGTATGGGAATTAATTGTTCTTTAAATGTTTGGTAGAATTCACTTGTAAATCCATCTGGCCACGAAGATTTTTTCCTACTGAATTTATTGATGGCTTGTTCAATTTATTTTTCTGAGGCAGGGTTATTTAAATACTCAACTTTCTCTTCTGTTAATCTGGGTAATTTATATATATATATGTATATATAATCATCCATCTCATTTAGATTGTTGAATTTGTGGGTACAAAGTTGAGCAAAGTAATTTCTCATTATTGTTTAAATTTTCTCATGGGAGGTGAGTTTATCCTTTTCATTTTTGATACTTTTCATTTGATTTTCTTCTTTCTTTTCTTAATTAAACTGACCAATATCAATTTTATTGATTTTTTTCATAAAACCAACTCTTAGTTTTATTAGCTCAATGGTTTTCTTAATTTCAATTTTATTAATCTCTCCTTTAGTTTTCAGTACTTTTAACTTGGTTTTTATTTGGGGAATTTCAATTTGTTCTTTTTCTAGACTTTCAGCTGTATGCCCAATTTATTGATCTCCTCTTTCTCTATTTTATACATGTAGGCATTCAGAGATATAGCACTTCACATAAGAACTGCTTTTGCAGTATCCCATAAGATTTGGTATGTTGTCTCATTATTGTAATTCTCTTGAATTGAGTTACTGACTGTATCTGTGATTTGGTGTTTAAGCTACTCATTCAGGATTAGATTATTTAGTTTCCAATTAATTATTGGTCTATCTTTACATGGCTTTTCTATGACATATAAGTTTTTTATTGCATTATGATCTGAGAAGGATGCATTGACTATCTCTGCGTTTCTGCACTGGATTGTGATGTTTTTATTGCCTAGTACATGGTCAATTTTTGTATATGTGCCATTTAACACTGAGAAAAAGGTATATTCCTTTCTATCCCCATTCAACTTTCTCCAGAGATCTATCATATCTACACTATCCAGTGTTCTATTCACCTACTTAACTTCTTTCATGTTTATTTTAAGGTTAGATTAATCAGGTTCAGAGAAGGGAACTTTGAGGTCCCCCACTAGTATAGTTTTGCTGTCTATTTCTTCCTCTAACTGCCTTAACTTCTCCTATTAAAATTTGGATGCTATAGCACATGGAACATATATGTTTAGTAATGACATTGCTTCATTTTCTGTCTTGCCTTTTTGCAGGATATAGTTTTCTTCTTTATCTCCTTTGATTAGATCTATTTCTGCTTTTGCTTTGTCTGAGATTAAGATTGCTACCACTGCTTTTCTTACATCAGCTGAAGCACAATATATTGTGTTCCAACTTTTTACCTTTACCCCGTATGTATCCCCCTGTTTCAAATGTGTTTCTTGTAATCAATATATTGTTGGTTTATGGCTTTTAATCCATTGTGCTATCTGTCTCCATTTTATGGGAGAGTTCATCCCATTCATATTCATAGCTGTGATTACTATCTCTGTCTTTCCCTACAACTTCTTTCCCATTGTTTAGGATTTATGTTCTCCCTTCTCTCTTTAGAATAGAGATTTAATTTCTGACCACCATCTCCCACAGTCTTCCCTTCCTCTTTTCAGCCTCTCTCCCTTTTATTTACTTTGCCCTTATTACTTCTTCCCTCCCTTTTAGCACCCCTCCCATTTCTTTCCCCCTTGCCCTCCTACTGCCTATAGAACTAGTTAGATTTATATACTTAATTAAGCTTGTTGTTCCCTCTTTGAACCAAATCTGATGACAGTGCCTCTGAAACAATGCTCATCTCCCTCCTCTCTTTCCCTCTGTTGTAATATAATTTTGTTCTTCTTCCTATGATGTAATTTGTCATTTTTCTTTCTTCTTTTTCACATCTCCTGTTACAATCCATTCACATGCTTAAATCACATTTTTACCATCACATGGTTTACTTTATAACCATTCCCTTTTTCTTTGTTTATCTCTTTTTTATTTCAAAATAGATATACAATTCCCTAGATTAACAAGTATCACCTTCCCTTATAGGGAGGAAAAAAGCTTGCCCAAATTGCCTAGCACGTTTTTATTTTCTCCTGTTTACCTTTTTATGCCTCTATTGATACCTGTGTTTGAAGGTCCAGTTTTCTATTGAGTTCTGGCCTTTTCATCAGGAAGATCTGGAAATCCCTTATTTCACAGAGTGACCATTTCCTTGCTTGAAATGTTATGCTGAACTTTGCTGGGTAATTGATCCTTGTTTGTAGTCCCAACTCCTTTTCCTTACAGAATATCATATTCCAATCCCTTCGATCTTTTAATGTAGAAGCTGGAAGGTCTTGTCTGATCCTGACTGTAGCTCCTTGATATTTGAATGGTTTCTTTCTGGCTTCCTGTAGTATTTTCTACTTCATTTGATAGTTCTGGAATTTGGCAGAAGTATTTCTTGGTGTTTTTAGTTTGGGATCCCTTTCGGGGGGTTAAGGGTGGGTTCTTTCAATGACTATTTTGCCCTCTGAACATAGCACTTATGGGCAGTTTTCCTTGATGATTTCTTGGAAGATATTGTCCAGGCTCTTATTTTTCATCATGGCTTTCTGGTGGGTCAATAATTCTTTAATTTTCTCTCCTAGATAGATTTTCTAGTTTACTTGTTTTTCCATCTATATATTTCACCTTTTCCTCTATCTTGAAATTCTTTAAATTTTGTTTTACTGATTCTTGAAGCCTCATAGGGTCGTTAGCTTCTACTTGCCCAATTCCAATTTTTATCAAATTGTTTTCTTCAGTTAACTTTTTCATCTCCTTTTCCAACTGTACAATTATTCCTTTTAAGGAATAATTTTTTCCAGTTAGTTTTTGTATTTCCTTCTCCATTTGTTCAATTTTCCTTTTTAAAGACCTGTTCTCTTCAGTGAATTCTCTTTTTCATACTTTAAAATCATTGGCCATTTTTTCTTTTATTTCCTTCTTCAGCTCTTCCAAGAGTGCTCTGTGTGCTTGCAAGCAGTTCACAGTCCCTTCTGAAGTTTCAGATAGGAATACAGTCTCAATACTGATCTCTTTGATACTTATGTTTTGGTCCTTGTCCCCATAGAAAGATTCTATGGTCTTTTCCTTTTTGCTTTGCTTCTTCTTACTCATGGTGATGACACATTGTGTAATGTGGCCTCTGGTTCTTTCAACTAGAAGATAAAGAACCTGGTGCTGAACTGGCTGGTGTGAGAAAGCAGAGACCAGGTGAATTCTTTCTTTTTATGTTTCCCCATAATAGCCCTGGAGTTAGCTTGTTAAGTGTGGGGGAAGGTTGGTCTGGTCACAGGAGATCTCTGCATCTGAGGAAGAGCAAAGGCACTCTTAGTGCTTGGTGATCCCTGCTGCTCTAGTGCCTTCCCATTTCCCCTGTAGTGCTGAGCCTCCTGGTTTTGGTGGTTGTGGTCTCCACCCCCCTGGGGCTCTGGATCTCCTCCTGGTTCGCTGAGGTGGATTTATCTGGGACAGCTCCAGTCCTCTGCCACAGTTAGAGGAATACTCCTTGGCAATTTTCCTAGCCTCACGTGCTAAAACATTGTTTGACCCTTTTGCTTATCCCACTATCCAGGATTTTTCTGCGGAAATGTTTTATGGTTCTTTCAAGGTCAACAAGGGGAGAGGGAGAGACAATTTACTGATCACTCCACCATTTTGGCTCCTGGATGTTCAAGTAAGTGACAAGTAATAGACATTTAATATGGATTCTGATAGTCTCAGGAGCAGTTGCTGCTGAAACCTGGAGCTCTGTCCTTGACTCTCACTCACTGGAGTGTGCTGAACTTCTGCCCTTCACTCCTATTCTGTGCTACTGTTGCCTCAGACTACCCTGCGGATTTCCTTCTCGACTCTATGCTGGGACATGCTGAACTGTGTGCTCTGTGCTACACCCCGCCCGCCCCCCCCAGAACAAATCCTTTCTGTCTGCGTTCCAGTCTGTCCTGATCTGTGAATCTGCCACAATCTGTCTCCTATTGGATTCTGCATCTTCTAAATGTGGTCAGATTCTCTTTGTAGAGGTATCTGAAGGAGCTTGCCTAAGAGATTAGATGAGTAGCTGCTCTCATTCTGCCATCTTGACTCTGCTTCCCAAATCTTTTATTAAGTTCAGGAATTTCATTAAGAAAGATTTGAAAGATGGATTTTATCAAATGTCCTTTATCTTTCATTCTGAGTAATACTTAACTTTACAGGGCATTATATTTTTGGCCAGAGCCCCAGTTCTTTTGCACTTTGAAATTTTATGTGCCAAAACTTGTGGTCCTTTAATGGCCCTGCTGCTTATTCTTTTGTAATTCTAATTGTGATTCTATCACATTTCAAGTGCTTTAATCTTGATGCTGTCAACATTTTATCTGTGAGGTGTGGTTTTCAAAGTTTAACTATGATATTCATAAGAGTTTTCCTCATAGGATCTCTTTTAAATGGTGACTGAAGGATTTTTTTCTTCTATTTCTACTCACCCCACCCCTTGTACTAATGCTTCAGTACAATCTTCTTTGATTATTTCTTTTTTTATTAATTTATTTAACTTTTAACATTCATTTTTACAAAATTTTGGGTTCCAAATTTTCTCCCTATTTGTCACCTCCCCCCACCCCAACACACTGAGCATTCTAATTGCCCCTATCAACAATCTGCTCTCTCTTCTGTCATCTCTCCCTTCCTTTGTCCCCATTTTCTCATTTGTCCTGTAGGGCCAGATAACTTTCTGTACCCCTTTACCTGTATTTCTTATTTCCTAGTAGCAAGAACAGTACTCGACAGTTGTTACTAATACTTTGAGTTCCAACTTCTCTTCATCCATACCTCCCCACCCATCCCCTTTGGAAGGCAAGCAATTCAATACAGGCCATATCTGTATAGTTTTGCAAATGACTTCCATAATAGTTGTGTTGTGTAAGACTAACTATATTTCCCTCCATCCTATACTGCCCCACTTTGCTTCTATTCTCTCTTTTGATCCTGTCCCTCCCCAAGAGTGTTGACTTCAAATTGCTCCCTCCTCCCACTGCCCTCCCTTTCATCATCTCCCCCACCCTGCTTATCCCCTTCTCCCCCACTTTCCTGTATTGTAAGACAGGTTTTCATACTAAACTGAGTATGCATTTTATTCCCTCCTTTGGTGGAATGTGATGAGAGTAAACTTCATGTTTTTCTCTCACCTCTCTTCTTTTTCCCTCCACTAAAAAGTCTTTTTCTTGCCTCTTTTATGAGAGATAATTTGCCCCATTCCATTTCTCCCTTTCTCCTCCCAATATGTTTCTCTCTCACTGCTTGATTTCAATTTTTTAATGTATGATCCCATCCTCTTCAATTCACTCTGTACTCTCTGTCTCTGTGTGCTTGTGTGTGCATGTATGTGTGTATGTGTGTAATCCCATGCACTACCCAGATACTGAAAAGTTTCAAGAGTTGCAAATATTTTCTTTCCATGTAGGAAAGTAAACTGTTCAACTTCAGTAAGTCCCTTGTGACTTTTCTTTGCTGTTTACCTTTTCATGCTTCTCTTCATTCTTGTGTTTGAAAGTCAAATTTTCTTTTCAGCTCTGGTCTTTTCATCAAGAATGCTTGAAAGTCTCCAGTTTCATTGAAAGACCATTTTTCCCCTGAAGTATTATACTCAGTTTTCTGGGTAGCTGATTCTTGGTTTTAATCCCAGTTCCTTTGACTTCTGGAATACCCTATTCCACGCCCTTCGATCCCTTAATGTAGAAGCTGCTAGATCTTGTGTTATCCTGATTGTGTTTCCACAATACTTGAATTGTTTCTTTCTAGCTGCTTGCAATATTTTCTCCCTGACCAGGGAACTCTGGAATTTGGCCACAATGTTCCTAGGAGTTTCTCTTTTTGGATCTCTTTCAGGTGGTAATCTGTGGATTCCGTGAATACTTATTTTGCTGTCTGGTTCTAGAATCTCAGGGCAGTTTTCCTTGATAATTTCATGAAAGATGATGTCTAAGTTCTTTTTTTGATTGTGGCTTTCAGGTAGTCCCATAATTTTTACATTGTCTCTCCTGGATTTATTTTCCAGGTCAGTTGTTTTTCCAATGAGATATTTCACATTATCTTCCATTTTTTTTCATTCTTTGGGTTTTGTTTTGTGATTTCTTGGTTTCTCATAAAGTCATTAGTCTCCATCTTTTCCATTCGAATTTTTGAAAGAACTATTTTCTTCAGTCAGCTTTTGAACCTCCTTTTCCATTTGGCTAATTCTGCTTTTGAAAGCATTCTTCTCCTCATTAGCTTTTTGACCCTCTTTTGCCAATTGAGTTAGGCTATTTTTCAAGGTGTTATTTTCTTCAGCAATTTTTTGGGTCTCCCTTAGCAAGGTGTTGACCTGCTTTTCATGCTTTTTTTTGTATCTCTCTCATTTCTCTTTCTAGTTTTTCCTCCACCTCTCTAACTTGATTTTCAAAATCCTTTTTGAGCTCTTCCATGGCCTGAGCCCATGGTATATTTATTTTTGATGTGTGGAATACAGAAGCCTTGACTTCTGTGTCTTTCCCTGATGGTAAGCATTGTTATTCCTCATCAGAAAGGAAGGGAGGAAATATCTGTTCACCAAGAAAGTAACTTTCTATAGTCTTATATTTTTTTCCCTTTTCTGGTCATTTTCCCAGCCAGTGATTTGACTTCTGAGTTTTCTTTCCACCCCCACCTCATCTCCAGATCTGCCCAGTCAGCACTTGGGGTCTGATATTCAAATGCTACTTCCCAACCTCAGGTCTTTGGGTGGGGACGGGGCTGCTATTCAGTGTAAGATTAAATTCAGGTGCTCAGGTCGGGGCAGGGCCTCCACATGGGACTCAGTTCCTTCAGGGGGTTTATGCAGAGACCTTCAACAATGGATCCGAGTTACTGCCTGCTTTGGGAGCCCCTGTCCACTGCCACCCTGCTGCTTCCTCCTCAGGGGGCCTGAGTCATGGGTACACCCTACTCTTCCTGTTGGCAAGCCAAAAAGACTCTCTCACTCACCCTTGTCACCTGTGGGTAGAGGGACCTGCGTGGCTGCTGGAGATTCTGTCCCTGAAGCCTGCTGGGATTTGCTCCTCTTGGTGCAGCATGGCCAAGGCAGTGCTGGGCTCCACTCTGGGTTCAGTGTGCTGTGGACCTTTCGCGTCAGATTTTCAGGTCTCTCTGGAAAAGAAATCTTGTTGGCTTCTTTGTTCTGTGGCTTCTGCTGCTCCAGAATTTGTTGGGAGTTCTTCTTTGCAGATATTTTATGGGCTGTGGTTTCGGAGGTAGCATATGTGTGTCTTTCCACTCTGCCATCTTAGCTCCTCCTCTGATTGTATCTTTTATTGTTGTATCAAGATTCTTTTTTTGATCATAACTGTGAGTTAATCCACTTATTTTTTATATTTTCTCTTGTTGATCTGTTCTCCAAATCTGTTCTTCTTATAAAATGTTTCACTTTCTCTTCTCTTTTCACTATTCATATTTAATTATTTTTTAATGTCATGTAATTTAACTGGCTTCAGTTTGCCCAATTCTAATGTATGAGGTGTAGTTTTCTTAAGGTTTTGGATGTCAGGGGCACAGCCAAGAAGGCAGAGGAAGATGCCATAATCTAACTCTTCCCACACAGTCCATAAAATACCAGTAAAAATGACTCCAAATAAATTTTAGAGCAGCAGAAGTCACAAAATGACAGAATGAAAGAGATTGCCAGGCCAAGGTAATCTTTAATGCCGATAGGAAAGGTCTGTCACACTTGGCATGGATCAGAGTTCAGCCCATGGATCCTGGCCCATGGAGTCCAATCCAGCACTGGCAGCTTGTCATCAGGAGGAATAGAACCAGAACAGGGCTTGAAAGTGAAATGCCCAGCAGCAGCAGTCCTTCTCAGATCCCTCAACCTACAAATGTCAAAGACAGCTTCAAAGTTCAGTAAGAAAGCTTTTTTCACCTGGGTGAGAAGGGGCAAGAGTCCTGCCCTAGACTGGGTCCCAGGTGGCAGCACCTGTGGCAGCAGCAGCAGTGTTCAGTTTGGAGCCCTCAGCATAAAGCCCCTTGGGAACTGAGCCACTGATCTGGGTCTCAGCCTTGAGTGGCAGCCCAACGGTAAGAAAGAGTGCTGGATGGAATTGTGGAGTCTCTGGAAAGGGAATTCTACTTGCAGATCATTAGCAGAAAAGCTTTGGTAGCTCCCAGACCAGAACACAGGTCAGGAGAGGAGTAAACTCCTCTCCCTTGAATGTGTCACCTTGGAGGAACTCAGAATTTACAGGTCCTCATAATATACTCCTCTCGACAAAGGATTCAAAAGTCAAATAACTGGCTTAGAAAATGCCCAAAAAGGGGAAAAAATAAAACTGTAGAAAGCTACTTTCTTGGTGAGTAGGTATTTTCTTCCAACCTTTCAGATGAGGAAAAAAATGCTTCCCATCAGAGGACTCCAAGATAAAGATACAGTGTTCTCAGGCCTTGGAAGAACTCAAAAGAGGATTTTGAAAATCTGGTTAAGAGAGGTAGAGGAAAAAATTGGTAAGAGAAATGAGAGCAATGCATGAAAATCATGAAAAGCAAGTCAATAGCTTGTTAAAAGAGACCCAAAAAATGCTGAAGGAAATAGCATCTTTTAAAATAGAACAACTCAACTACCTAAAGAGGTCCAAAAAGCCAATGAGGAGAAGAACACTTTAAAAAGCAGAATTAGTGAAATGGAAAAGGAGATTCAAAAGCTCACTGAAGAGCATAGTTCTTTAAAAATGAGAATGGAAGAGATGAAAGCTAATGACTTTATGAGAAACCAAGAAATTACAAAACGAAACGAAAAGATTGAAACAGTGGAAAATAATGTGAGATATCTCATAGGAAAAACAACAGACCTGGAAAATAGATCCAGGAGAGACAATTTAAAAATTCTGTGAATACCTGAAAATCATGATCAAGAAAAAAGAGCCTAGAATCATCTTTCGTGAAATTATCAAGGAAAACTGCCCTAATATTCTAGAGCCAGAGGATAAAATAAATATTGAAAGAATCCACCAATCACATCCTGAAAGAGATCCAAAAATTCCTAAGAAAATTGTAGCCAAATTACAGAGTTCCCAGGTCAAGGGAAAAATATTGCAAGCAGCTAAAAGAAACAATTAGAGTATAGTGTAAATATGATCAGGATAACACAGTATCTAGCAGCTTCTACATTAGGGGATCAAAGGGCTTGGAATATAATATTCCAGAAGTCAAAGGAACTACAATTAAAACCAAGAATCACCTATCCAGCAAAACTGAGTATAATACTTCAGGGGGAAAAATGGTGACTCAATGAAATAGAGGACTTTCAAGCATTCTTGATGAAAAGACCAGAACTGAATAGAAAATTTGACTTTCAAACACAAGAATCAAAGGAAGCATGGAAAGGTAAACAGGAAAGAGAAATCCTAAGGTACTTATTAAATTTGAACTTTTTCCATTCCTATATAGAAACATAATATTAGCAACTCTTGAAGCTTTTCTCAGTATTTGGGTAGTTGGAAGAATTACACACACACACAAACACAGATACATACATACATACATACATATATATATATATATATATATATACTGAGTGTACATATTTCTTCAATGGAGGGGATAAGGAGGAAGGTGAGAGGAAAAAGTGAAGCTACTCTAATAACATTTGGCTTAAGAAACGAATAATATGTACACTCAATTTGGTATGAAATCTATCTTACACTACAGGAACATACAGGAGAAGAGGATAAGGATGGTGGTAGGGAATGATGGAAGGAAGTGCAATTGGGAAGGTGAAGCAATTAGAAGTAAACATTTTTGGGGAGGAACAAGGTCAAAAGAGAGAATAGAATAAATGGGAGGATGGGATTGGATGGAAGGAAATACAATTAGTCTTACACAACATGACTTATGTAAGTAGTTTGCAAAAATGCAAATATATAGCTTAAATTGAATGGATTGCCTTCTCAGTGGGGATGGGTGGGAAGGGAGAAAGAAAAAGAACTTGGAACTTAAAATTTAAGGAACAAATGTTGAGTGTTGTTTTTGCATACAACTGGGAAATACAAAATACAGGTAATGGACTACAGAAATTTTTCTTGCAGTATAAGACAAGAGAGAAGATGGGAATAAGGGAAGGGAGGAGTGTTAGAAGGGAAGGCATATTGGGGGAAAGGGTAATCACAATGCATGGCATTTTGGTGTGGAGGGAGCAGAGAGATGGGGAGAAAATTTGGAACTCACAATTTTGTGAAAATGAGTGTAGAAAACTAAAAATAAATAAAACATTAAAAAAAGAAAATGACAGTTACTAATGACCATTTTACCCTACCCATTCTCTACTTAATGTATAATATTAATGATAATAATTAATTATGTTAATTATAATAATTATCAGTTAAATACATGAAAAAATGAGTGTGCAGATCAATGTATTATTAGAAATACCAAATATTTTCATGAAGCCATTGTAATGATCACCTGAATTCTTTGTGTTTGTTTAATTTTTTCTAATCATTATGGGATATAGTAATGAATCTTATCAAACTGAAAAGTCTCTGAACTTTAACTTACAGTGGGGAAGTCATTGCAATCAAGACAGTGTTACTACAATTATTTTTCCTTTGAGATAAGTAAATGCAAGAAGTGTTAAGAAATGTGAAGTTCTTTATTATGATTATTTGATGTAACAGTGTAGAATCTCATTTTTACTTGAAATTTCATGTCCTACATTGCCTAGCTACATTCTATTAACAATGACAACTTCAAATCTAATAGTGGAATTATTGATTTTATGACTAAACAGTGATTACCACAGCATATAAATCTGAACTATCAGGAACAGTATAACTGGAAACAAAATATCATTTTAATCTGTACTCATCCCTTATTTTAAATGAGATTTACATAAACACTACTTTTTCTTTCTTGTATTAAATTGCTTTTTAAAATGTAAAAAGAAAAAAAAAGATTCTGGATGTCCTTTTCCAACTGGCAGATTTTCCTTTCATTACCATCTTTTCTTGGATTTTTTTTTTTTGGTTTAGTTTTTCCTCCATCTCTGTCATTGGATTTTTAAAGTCTTTTTTAAGATTTTTATAAAGTCGTTTTGGGTAGGTGACCATTTGACATTACTCTGTCAGAGTTTCTTTTCCTCAATATCCCCCTCTGAAGATGAACCCTGGTTATCTCTATTCCCATATTAGCTTTCTATGATTGAATTCCTTCTCCTTTGTGCATTTTTTTGTGATAATAGCTTAATTTTTGTAATCACCTCTAGCGTCTATGGGAAATAATGTCTCTTGCCCCTAATCTTCAGTTTTCTCCTCTAGCTTGGAATCAAAGTCAAAGCTCTAGCCTCCTGTAAGTATCCATAGCCAGAGGCTTTTTACCAAACTCCTTCCGTGTTCACGAGGCATTTGCTGGATCCTTCTTGCCCAGTCATTCTTAACAACACAACTGCATCTGGAATTCTTATCAGGAGAGGTTTCCTCAATCTTCCTAGGTTCAAATGCACAACTTCCCTCACATCCTCACAGTTCTGCTCTACCCTTCCTGCACTACGTCACTTAGAGTAATGTGACTCCAGCTTCCATGTGGCTTAAGAAGGTCTTACAGGCCTATGAATGGGTGGGAAAAATCATCCTTTTTGTCCTTGATGATCACTGGCTCCACAGTATAGAACTCAGAGACTACTATTACAAATATATTACTCGGCTGTATTAATTGTTATGATGAGGAAAATAATCTAGTTAATTAAATTATCACATCTTTGAATAAGAAAATTCATTTGAAGTTCCCAATTAATTTGCAAATAAACTTTTGAAACACAATCATTTTTTTAACTGAGACTGTCTATAACATATTAAAAACTAGACCAGTTCCAGTTTAGACTTCTGGGTTTAGAATTCAGAAGAGGCCTGGCTACTCCCAATCTTACATTTCATAGATGAGAAAACTGAGGTTTTGTAATTTCCTTAGGGTCATTAAGATATCAATTACCAAATTTAGAACTTGATCCTTGGTCCTCAGAGTCAAGATCTAGAGTTATTTCCATATGAAAACCTGACACTTAAGGACTCACAACATATTTTCCCAAATTTTCTCCTCTGAACACAGAAGTTATTTTTTTATTTGATATTTTATTTTTGCCCAGTTGCATGTATAAACAATTTTAAATTTGTTTGTTAGTTTTTTTAAATTTTGAGCTCCACCTTTTCTTCTTTCATCCCTCCCTTGCCCATCCCTGACACAAGTGAACTGACTGATTTGATGTAAACCATAAGTGTTCAGGCATATAAAACATTTCCATATTAATCACATTGTCAGAGAAAACATATCTTCCCTAAAATTGTGAGAATAGCATCAAAAACAAATTCTTCCAGATATATTCCAAGATATCATTTCTTTCTCTGGAGGTGGATAGAATTTTTCATCATAAGTCCTTTGGAACTGTCTTAAATCATTGTATTACTGGCAGTTGCTAAGTAATTCACAATTGAATATTGTACAAGATTTCAGTTACTTTTTGTTTATTCTTTTTGTTCTGTTCACTTCAAAGTGTATCAGTTCATGTAAGTCTTTCTAGTTTTTTTTTTGCCCTGAAACTATCTTGTTTATCATTTCACGTGGCACCGTAGTATTCCATGGCAATCATAGACCACAACTTGTTCAACTATTCAACAATTGAATGGCATCCTCTCAATTTCTAAGTCCTTGCCACCACAAAAAGAGATACTATAAAGATTTTCATACAGCTAGATATGTTTTCCATGTATTTTAATACATTAGTTTGTTTTTAGTTTTCAACATCTTTCTCTTTTCCCTTATGACATCTTCCCTTCTTTCCATGAACTCCCTCCATTTTCTTTCCACTTTCTGTTCCAACTGCCTATAGGGGATGTTAAATTTCTATAATGAACTGAATATCTTATTCCCTCTTTGGTCCAAATCTGGTGAGAGTAAGGCTCAAACAATACTCATCTCCCTCCCTTCTCTCCCTCTACTGTAATAGGTCTTTGTGCCTCTAGATATGATGTAAGTTATCCCTTTCTTCATTCTCCTTTCTTCTTCTCCTAGTACAATTTCTTTTCATTACTTAATTAGATTTCATGTCATCACTTCAAATTCAACTTACATCCATGCCATCTCTCTATGTATGCCCCCACTAAATATCATAATAAAGACACAGTTCTCAAAAGTTACAAGTATCATCTTCCCTTGTAGGTATATAAACTATTTGTCATTAGTGAATAACATGTTGCTATTGTTGTAATTTTTCTTTCCTGTTTACTTTTTTATGCCTCTCTTGAGTCTTGTACTTGAAGATTCAATTTTCTGTTGGGCTCTGGTATTTTCATCAGGAAGATGTGAAAGTCCCTTATTTCAATGAATTTCCATCTCCTCCCCTGACATATTACGCTCAGTTTCACTGTGTAGTTGATCCTTGGTTGAAATTTAAGTTCCTTTGCCTTATAGAATATCATATTCCAAGCTCTCCCATCTTTTAAGTAAAAAGCTCAAAGGTCCTGCATAATTCTGAATGTGGTCCTATGGTATTTAAATTATTTCTTTCTGTCTACTTGTAGTATTTTGTACTTGACCTGAGAATTCCTTAATATGGCTAAAATATCCCTTGGCATTTTCAATTTGGGATCTCTTTCAGGAGGTGATCCTTGGCATTTCAAGAGGTGAGAGATGTTTATTTTACTTTACCTTCTGATTCTAGGACCTCCGGTTAGTTTTCCTTGAAGATTTCTTAAATGATGCTGTTCAGACTCTTTTTTTTATAATCGTGGGTTTCAGTGAGACCAATACTTCCTACATTATCTCTTCTGGATCTATTTCTTAGGTCAAGTCTTTTTCCAATTACGTATTTTACATTTTCTTCTATTGTTTTTCATTCTTTTGATTTTGTTTAATTGATTTTGGATGCCTCATAGATTCATAAGCTTCCACTTGCACAGTTCTAATTTTTAATGAATTGTTTTCTTCAATTAATTCTTGTACCTCCTTGTCTATCTGACATATTTTACTTTTTGATTACTTCTCTCCAGTGAGTTTTTGTGTCTCCTTTCCAAATTTTGCATTTTTTCATCATAAATTTGCTATTTTTAGTTTTCAGCCTTCATTTCCATAAAATTTTGTATTTAAAATTTTCTCCCCATGTCTTCCCTACCACCATTTCAGGAGAGTGTGCACTCTGATTTCCCTTCCTTCTAAACTGCCCTCTGATTCCTTAGTGTAGAAGCTGCTAGGGTCTTTGTTTTGATTGTATTTCCAAACAACTTGAATTGTTTCTTTCTGGCTGCTTGCAATATTTGCTCTTTGATCAGGGAACTCTGGAATTTGGCTACAATATTACCAGGCATTTACTTTTTGTGATGTCTTTCTGGAGATGATCAGGGGATTCTTTATATTTTATTTTACCCTCTGATTCTAGAATATCAGGGCAGTTTTCCTTGATAATTTCTTCAAATATGATGTCTTGGCTCTTTTGTTGATCATGGTTTTCAGGTAATTCAATCATTTTTAAATTTTCTATCCTGGATCTGTTTTCCAGTTCAGTTCTTTTTCCAGTGAGATACCCCACATTATTTCCTATTTTTCCATTCTTTTGGTTTTGTTTCATAATTTCTTGATTTTTCATAAAGGCATTAGCTTCCATTTTCTCCATTCTAAATTTTTAACAATTGTTTTCTACAGTGAGTATTTGGACCTCTTTTTCCCATCCTTCTCCTCATAGGCTTCTTGGATCTCTTTTGTGACTTGGGTTAGTCTAATTTTAAAGCTGTTATTTTCTGCAGCATATTTTTTGTTTTCCTTTAGCAAGCTGTTGACTAATTTTTAATGTTTTTCTTGCATCATTCTAATTTCTCTTCCCAATTTCCCTCTACTTTTCTTCCTTGATTTTCAAAATCCTCTTTGAGCTCTTCCTTGGCCTGAGACCAATTCAAATTTTTCTTAGAGGCTTTGGATGCATGAGATTTAGTTTTGTTGTTTTATTCTGGCTGTGTGTTTTGATCTTCCTCTTCACTAATGATGTAAGAAAACTCATCTTCACTGAGAAAGTAAGAAACTATAATCTGTTTTGTTTCCCCCGTTTTCTCATTTTCCCAGCCAATTACTTGACTTCTGAACTTTCTTAAGCAGAGGTATCCAGAAGCAGCCTCTACTTTAGTAGTGGTGGCAGCAAAGCTGGACCTGGGGTTGTGGCTAGAGTAGGACTGGGGCTGAGGCCAGATCATGCTCCTCTCTCAGCCAGGTGAGAGACCCTTCCCACTGACCTTTGAAGTTGTCTTTAGCTTTTGTGGTTTGAGAAGTCTGGAATCCACAACACCTGCCAGAAATTCAGTACTCTAAGGCCAGCTCCTGCTCTGTCTGCCAAGGATGAACTGTGCTGTGCTCCCAACCTGTTACAATAGACCCTTCTCATTGACCTTCCAGATTGTCTGGGACTGAAAATTTGCTTCAGTCTGTCATTGGTGGCTTCTGATACTCTAGAATTTCTTCAGTCATATTTTGAAGGATTTTTTAGGATTTGGAGGGGGGAGAGCTGTAGCAGGTCCCTGCTCCTACTCTATCATATTGACTCTGGCCCCATCCTAATTTTGCATTTTTAAGGGCTTGTTTTATACAGTCACTTTTTGTCCTTCCCTTTACAAGTTATTAGCTCTCTCTTTCATACCTCTCATTTCTTTTCCCATTTTTTGCAACCTTTTTTATTTGATTTTTAAAATCTTTCTTGTACTCTTCCCAGTGGACTCTTTGTGCTTAAGACAAGTTCATATTCATCTTTGAGGTTTCAGTTGTGGCTATATTGACAATGTCATTTTCTTATGAATTTGTGTTTTCTTCTTCCCCATCCCCATAGCAAGAATCTATGGTCATTGTCTGTTTCTGCTTTTTGCTTATGATGTTTGCCCGGTTCCTTGCTTTTAAAGTTGAGCTCTCTTGCTGAAGCACAAGGGGCACTGACCTAAACTTTTTATTCTGGGGGCAAGGGATGTGATCACTGTCTTTGTGTGCTGGGGTCTCAGGTGCTGGCATCTGGAGTCTATAGGGGACTGGCTGCTTACCTGGTGCTGAGCTGGAATCAGCAACACTGATGGTCTTGGGGTTGAAGTGGAGTCTGATCCCTAGAGTATGACTGTTGTTTGGCTGCCGGAGGACTCCCACCTGCCTGAAGTTGTACTGAATCACCAGGAGGTTTGGCTGCTGTAGTCTACCAGTTCCCCTGCCTGTATCAAGACACTCTGGGGGTCCTCATATTGGTGCTAGTCTGCTCCATCACACATCAGAATCTTGCACTGGTTTGTCCAAGATGGGGCTTGGGGCTAGTTTGCTGGGATGCCTCCCAGTATGTACTGCTTCCCGTCTGCTAGAGCAAGAAGGACCTTTTCTGTTAATTACTCAAATTTCTCAGGTTAATAAACTGCTGTCCCTCATCTGTCTGCTGGATCAGCTGTTCCAGGGTTTTTCCTGGGGCCTTATTTTCTGGGTTTTTAGAGGTCAATAAGTGAGAGTGAGAGCTACTTATTTCTTATTTCTACATCTTGAATCCCAGAAGTCAAAATCTTTTCATTTTTAAAGAAATATCTTTAGGATAGAGACATAGTAGTGGTATTGCTGGATTTAAAAAAAAGTATAAAAGTTTTATAGTCTTTTGGATGTTGTTCTAAATTGCTTTCCAGAATGATTGGATATTCCACAACTCCTCCAACGGTGCATTAGTTTCCCAGTTTTCCCACATCTCTCCAACATTTTTCACTTCTATTTTCTTTACCCAATCTGATATGTATGAAGTGGTGTCTCATAGATACTTTAATTTACATTCTTGTAATCAGTTATTATTTAGTGCATTTTTCAAATTTCTGTAGAGAACTTTGATTTCTTCTTCTGAAAACTGTTTGTGCCTTTTGACCACTTATTAATGGGGGAATGACTTGTGTTCTTTTCATTTTTACTCAGTTTTCTATGTATTTGAGAAATGATAATTTTATCAGAGATACTGCTAAAATTTTTCCTAGTGTTTTTAAACTTTTTTCTAATCTTGACTTTCTTATGAAGAACTTTTAAATATAAATTAATAAAAATCCTTCATTTTACATTGTGTAATGCTCTCTATTTCTTGTTTGGTTATACATTCTTTCCTTATCCATAGATCTGACAGAAAAATTATTATATGCTCCCTTAATTCACTCATGGTATCAACCTTTTTATGCAATCCATGTAATCTATTCTTCTTTCCACTATGGTTTTATGCGTGATTTCATTCCATTCATATTCACTTATGATTACTGTCTTTCCCTCTATGCTATTTTACCTATTTTTTGTTCTCTCTTCTTCACCCCTCTTTTCTCTCTCTCTTTGTCTCTCTCTCTCCTTTTACCTTGTCAATGCTACAATGATTTTTTGCTTCTAATAACCATCTCCATCAATCTTTTACCCCTTCTATCAGTCTCTCTTTTTGCCTTATCCTCTTCCTTTCCTATTTTTCCTTTATGGGTAAGGTAGATTTCTATGCATCAATTAAATGTATATGTTATTCCCTATTTGAGTCAACTCTGATGAGAATATAGTTCACACTTAGACCCATAGTCCATCTTAAGCTCCACTGTAAAAAGTGCCTTCTGTACCTCTTTTATGTGAGATAATTTACCCCATTCTACCTCTCCCCTCTTCCTTTTCCTAATGCAAGCCTCTTCTTCACTCCACTAATTTTTTTTTATATCATCCCATCATAGCCAATTCAAACCCATGTCCTTTCTCTATGTATTTCCCTTCTAACTTCCCCAATTATGGTAAAGTTTTTATGTTGCAGTTATTATTTTTATTTGTAGGAATGCACAAAAGTTTGATCTTATTGAATCCCTTATGGTTTCTCTGTTCTACTTACCTTTTCATGCTTTTCTTGAGTCTTATATTTGAAAGTTAAATTTTCTGTTCATCTCTTTTCTTTTCATTAGGAAAGCTTTGAAGTGATCTATTTCATTAAATATCTTTCCCCACTAACGTATTATATTCAGTTTTTATGGGTAGTATGTTTTGGTTGTAATTCTAGTATCTTTGTCTTCTGGAATATCATAATCCAAGTCTTCTGGTATTTTAATGTAAAAACTGCTAAATCTTATGTGATAATGACTGTGGCACCACACTATTTGAAAGGTTTCTTTGTGGCTCCTTTTAGTATTTTGTCCTTGTCCTGGAAACTCTTGAATATGATTAAAATACTCCTGAGAGGTTTTGTTTTGGAATCTCTTTCAGGAGGTTCTCGATGATCTTTAAATTTCTATTTTACCCTCTGTTTCTTGAATATCAGGGCAGTTTTTCTTGACTATTTCTGAAAAATATTGATGCCGAGGCTCTTTTTCTTTTCTTCTTCTTGTTTCTCTTAAATCCATTTGTCAGGTCCAATGTTTTTTCAATAAGATTTTTCAGTCTTTTTTGTTCTTTTGATTTTCTTTTATTTCTTTATGTCTCATGGAGTCATTAGCTTCCATTTGTACTATTCTAATTTTTAAGTATTATTTTCTTCAGTGAGTATTATACCTCCTTTTACTTTTGGCCAATTCTATTTTTAAGGAGTTTTATTTTTTTCCTTAAGTGAATTGTTGTACCTTTTTTTTCCCACTTAACCAATTTCACTTCCCCCTGCCACTGGCAAATATTTATTCATTCATTCATTCGTCTACCTGTTTGTTTCTATTTATGAAATAAAACAAACATTTCTACACTGTAATACAATAAAAAGATGATTACACATGAAACTACAAATTTATTATACACAACTTGCTATTTCTTTAAATGCATAATCAAATTATCACGTAATTTTTTTCCTCTTCCCCCACCTAAGATCTGGTTATCCCTTGACACAAATTGGTATTTATCTATACACACATGCATATATGTATATGTATGTATATATGCATATATATCCATATATATAATATATGTGTGTGTGCACACTTATATGTAACATTATACATATTTCTACTTACCAGTTCTTCCTCTGGATGCAGATAGCATCTTTCTTCATTTGTTCATTGTAGTTAATTTGGACATTTATAATAGTCAAAATAACATTCACTCTAAGTCATTCTTAAAATGATTGCTACTATTCTATGTAATGTTCTCTTGTTTCTGCTCATTTCACTTTTCATTATTTTGTGCAAGTCTTTCCATGTTTCTTTTCATTGGATTTTTGTACCTCTTTAACCATTTGGTCTATTCTGTTTTTTTCTTCTTCAGTATTTTTGTCTCCTTTACCATGATGTTGACTGTTTTCATGATTTTCTTGTATCACTTATTTTTTTCCCCAGTTTTCCTAATATGTTTAAAATCTTTTTTTAGTTTTTCCAGAAATTTGCTTTGGGAGTGAGATCAAGTCACATTTTTCCTAAAGATATTTCATGTAGCTGTTTTGACATTGTTGTCTTCTTTGGAGTTTATGTTTGGCCTTCCTTATAGCTGTAGGACTCAGTTCTAGAACTAGTTCATTTCCTTTTATATTCAATTCTGGGTTAACTCCAAATGTTACACTATAAGATAATTTTATTTAATTATGGAAATTGAGAGAAAATCTTATTCTATTGTTTGAATACAACTCTATGTGGCTGAGAAATTGAGCCTCCCTTACATGCTGCTTAGAAATCTTTAACTAATGACCTAGTTTACGTTGACCAGAAACCCAGTTAGATCCAAAGATTGATGCAAGGAGTTTTCTTTCAGTTGTAGGTTTCAAGTAAGTCATATGTAGTATTTGAAAATTGGACCTGTGCTGATCAATCAATTATTATTTCTAAGTTTCTTTCATTGTTTACAGACATTTAGTGGGATTGGAACACATCCTTTTATTTTTGAATTCATAGAATTATATCTGTTCATTCTGCTCCTCCTGCCTTTGAAGGTTTGTAATCTTTCCTGCAATTAGAAATCCCATTACCTAATGTTGTATTGTTTTCTTTTAATTAATTGGCTTATTTGATTTATTATTTTAATATATAAAAGTCTATCATCCCTTCCATTCAGAGTCCAGGACTAGGAAAAAGAGGTCTGGTTCTGTTTGTTTGTTTGTTTTTAATTTGTGTGTCTGTTGTTTTTTTTTTTTGTCAGTTAGCATTCATTGCTTAAGAAATAGATATACTTGATTAAAACTTTGCTTTCCTTAGTCATTTCATCTTTCATCCACCACAGTAACTTGTTTTAATCAGTTTCTTTTTTGTTGTTGTTATTTGCTCAATTTTCCAGGCTATTTCTTTAATTTAAACTTTATGTCACAGTTGGGCTATGCTCTCAGCATCATGGCATTGATGGATGTCCTAAGCTTAAGGTTATTCATGCTGATGTTTTCAGAGCTAGTTCTGAGGTTCTATAAATTTTCAGTTCTTTCAAGGTAACATGATCTAAGGAGAAGTGGGCTCACTGCTTACCTAGACTGAGCTCCTGTCTATGAGTGACCACAAGCAGTATTTTCTACGCTGGAACTGTAATAAGCATCCCTACTCCTGCTAATATTGCTCTTTTCCTGGGGACTGTGTCCCAGAACTACATCTGGAGAGTGCAACAGAATCTTGCTCCTAGTGTGAACAAAAAGTTCCATGTAATTTGTTTCTAACCACTTGTCCAATCTCTTTACCATTTATGCCCTAATAGTTTCCCAAGACCCACTGCTGACTTACCTGGGTATAGCCTGCTCTAGTGTGGTCTGAGTTAGACTAAGCTCCATTTTCACCCCAGTTAGAACTTTCTTGCAGACTTTCTAAATTGTCATAGGTTGGAAAAATACTTCACCTTGTCATTTTGTTGGTTCTGCAACTCCAGAATTCACCCTGTGCAGCTTTTAAACATTGTTTGGAAGGGAATTTGGTAGAGTTCAGGCAAGTCCTTGTTTTTACTCCACCATCATGGCTCTGCCCACAAAACTTTATTTTAATAGCATTTTTGGCAACTAATTATTCATTCATGAAATAAACATTTCTCAAATATACAATCTCACCCTGGAACTTTCCTTTCTACCTGAGGCCTACCCACCTTGGAATATTTACCTGCCATCCCCAGCCCCTTCACCTGTCCTTTCCCAGTCTCTCTTTTGTGTTCCCTTTTAAAAGTTATCTTCTCTCATTGCAGTGTAAGAGCCTTAAGGGAAATACCTTTTTCTTTTTGCTTATACCATCACTTAGCCAGTGCCAGGCACATAGCCTGGAACAGAACAAAATACAGTGCTTAACAAATTTTTGTTGTCATGTTACTTACTGTATGTCAGATACTATGATACTTGTAGAGGACGCAGATATTTTTTCAAGTAAATTCTATAGGAAGAATATATATTTGTGTATTACTGTGCATTTTCTGTTGTTGTCTTCTACTGGTGCTTTCTATTTTCCATATTTATGCCTTCAACATCCAATTTGTTTGCGAGCTCCTTAATGGAAAAAATTTCAGCCATATATTTCTTTGTACCCTTTGCAGCCACTAGTTTGGACATAATGCTTTCTCTACAATAAACAGTCATTAAATGTTTGTTGATTCATTAGACAAAGCATTCAAAGTTATTCATCTCTAACATAATATTGGTAGAGATAATTGTGTTTGCAACCAAGTGCTGAGTCTTGTTCTTTGACCTAAGTCAAGTCATTTAAATCTTCTATCCTTTATTTTCCACATTTATTATATTAGATTAATCATACTTACATTGCATACCTCACAGCAGTGCTGGGAGGAAAATGCTTTGTAAATTTTAAAGTAACATATATAAGTAAGCTGTTCTATTGTATACAAGCCATTAAGGGTTGAGAAGTGGAAATAAAGGTATTTCATTTATCAAAAACATATTGATGTCCTGTTTGTATTAATAATAGCTGGCGTTTATATAGCACTTCCAGCTCTGCAAAACCTTTATAGATATTATCATGTCTCAGCCTCTCAACAACTTCATGAGAGAGATTTCACTGTTATTCTTACTCTTATTTTAAAGACAAGAAAAGTGAGACTCAAACAGGTCATTGCCTCAAGAGCAGAAAATGCTGGTGGTTAATTGGAATTCAAATATTCCTTATTTCAAGTCTTGCTCACTATTCAGTATGCACTCCTAATGGACAGAGTTGAATGACTGCTAAGCCAGGTTTGTAGATTGCAGTCAGCTTCCTTGACTTTTAAAGGACCTCTGGACATGTCTTTTTTTGAGAAAAGTAAAGCAAAATTTAAATGTTACAATGATAAAATGATATAATGACCATTACCTGACACTCCTTGAAACTTTTAAGACAAATATTAAGGATAAATAGAAAGTATTTATATTATTAAGGAAAATTTCTTTTTTAGGCATTATGTCAAAACCAGATTTTCATGTTTCCATTAAGATTTCTATTCAAAATATGTTTTTATTTTCCCAAATCAGTTAATATAAGATTGAATATAAGATAGAATCATAAAATTATTCTAAGAAAAATTTTTAAAAAGTTCAGAAGCTCTTCTCATGTGGAATATATCACGTAAGTCATCTTTTCTTGCAATAGAAATAATTACATAGTGCAATAACATCCAGGTTTCTTTTATTATAGATCTCTGCAGGTTTCCATGGAGAGAGTATTTGAATATATGTGTTAATATCTTTATATCTTTCTTGACAATAGTATAAATTCTGCTATTATATTTTTAAAAGCTAGAGTGCAAACATCCAAATTTATTGTCTTGACACATAGTTTAAATTAGGAACATCAGTGTTTATCTTAGCAATAAAAATCAATGTCAGTGATGACTTTTTTTAATATAGAAAAAAACAAAGGTTCTGTCTCTTGTACTTTTTTATTATTCTAATAATCACTATGGGGAAGAGAAATACGCTTTAAAAAATACTATCTCAGACAATGTAATTCTGAAATACCATGTTCATTACCTTGGAGAATCTTTAATGAGTTCTAATGATGATGATGATGATGGTGATGATCATGAAGATAATCATGATGACAATGATATAAAAATAGTCATAATGATAATATCAATGACATCACCATTATGTTATTCTCCTCTTTAACTAAGTTTATACAGAGATAGTTCTAGGATATATCAATATCCAGCTAATACTTTAAAAAAATTGTCTTTTGGATTGCTAGACAGGTGAATAAAATGACAGCATTATATGATGAGCATACTGGGATATAAAGTCACCTTGTGCAGTTTTCATGAAAACATCTGAGTGATAGCTTATGCAACAGGTAGGTCAATAGAGATTAAATGAACCATATTCTGTTCCCCTGGAGTTTGAATTTCTTTCTCTAGGTCTCTAGATTTTGAGATATTTTACAAGTTCAATCTGTCCATTATGATAATTTGGTTATAGTTTATTGTTGTTGCAAAGTCATTTCAGCTGTGTCTGACTCATTGTGAACCTATTTGCGGCTTTGTTGGCAAAAATTTTGGAGTGATTTGCCATTTCCTTCTCTAGCTCATTTTTATTGATGAGAAAACTGAAGCAAACAGGCTTAAGTGACTTGATGGCACAGGTAGTAAGTGTCTGAGGACAGATTTAAACTCAGGAAAATGAGTCTTCTTGACTTCAGGCCCAGTATTCTAGTCACTGAACTATCTAGCTGCCCTGTCAATTAGGATAATTTATTGTTCTTATATATTTTTTATAGATCCACATAACATTTAGATACTTTGGACTGTCTTACTAGAGCTATGAAAGGAAGTACTCTGGGGCTCGTAGAATTAAAATAATCTTTGTAGAAGCCATGTGATCACCTTTCCAAAATTTAGATTCTTTTTCCACTTAACATATTTATATTCTTTTAGGAACTGTGTCATATAATGTTTAGAATATTAAATTAAGAATTAATGAATTAAATTTAAATACTAACTTTGATATTTACTGTTTGTCCATATATCAAGAATTCATCTTCTCTGAACTCAATTTCTTCACCTGTAAAATGGGAATAATAGTATGGAGCAAGCAGGAAAATGACTATACATTGCTACTCTTTTAATGGTTCCACTGTTTGATTTTCTCTGCTAGAACACAAAAATAATCATTGTGAAATTTTGAATAAAATAGACAATTTTGTACCATTCCTACCCATTACAAAAATAGAGCCAAGGAGTACTAAATGACCAGCTCAATTAACAAGGCTAAAAGGATAGAGCTCTCCTTATGTTGAAAAAGTAATCAGAATGACATCCTATGTTATGCCAGAGTTTGGAGGGTAAAAAGGGAGGTAGAAGTCATTATAAAATTTCTTGTTATAGAAAAGTTGGGTCAATGCAGGAATTATATGAAAAGAATTAAAAGAAGCCTTAATAAAGTTCTGGTTTACTTCATGACATTTTTCTTTCTTTTTTTTCTGTTTTCTGGAGAAGCAACACACACACACAACATGCACACACACACATGCACAAATCTTGTGCTCCATTATGTCAGTATCAGTACGAAATCCAAGAGAATCCTTTCATCTATGTATGCTAGACTCTAGCATACCTCCTTTGAATGTGAGGTAATGCTTCAAAGAGAGTGTGTAAATGGAAAGCTTCTACAAGTTCTAGAGAACACATAGTATGCATCAGATCCTTCAGTTGGTATCCTTTCTCTTTTACTTCAACTTGACGGCTTCCCCCTTGACTATGAGTTTGTTTATTCTAGTCATTATTCTCTTCATTTATTCTTGTTAATAACTGAGCAGCAATAATTTTATTAATATTTGTAGTTGACAGATTTGTTGAAAAAAAACAAGGTGGCAAAGTGTTATTGTATAATAAGAAAAACGTATGAAGGTAGTAGGTCAGAGGACTCTATCACTTGAAGTCATGGAGAAAAGACCTTCTCTTCCAAGTTTCCAGAAAGGTTTATCAGTGCAGAGATTTAGGGAAGACAACCAGTTATAAACTCTTAACACTCAGTGATTAAAGAAGGTACTATGGCAGCTAGATACCTGTTGTTAAATTTGACCATAGGGTAAATTTCAACTTACCCTGAGTTTCTTCTAACAATCAACAAAGTTTGCATTGTGAGGGGTAAATTCAGGGTAGGGGAGGGGAGGAATGGAAGTAATTTAGGTAAAAGAGTTCATAGTGAATAAATCAGTGAAATACCTTATCATAATGGCTTTGGGTACCTCTTAAATACTAAGAAGAATATTGTGTGACATCCTCTTCAAAGGTCTAGTTCTTGTTCACTGCCCATTCATCCTATGTGTCATGACTCATACAAAATTGTAGAGGCAATAGATGAAATGGAGTGTGTAGGAAACAATCAACAGACCAGTCAGAAGGTAAGGGAAAGTGCATAGTTCAGAAGAATAGGAAAAATTGATAGAACAATAATCACAGATTTTAAATACGAAGTTACACATTTTGTATTTGATACTAAAGCTAATGGAAAGTTATTGAAGATTTCTTTTCAAAGGGCTCAAGGATCTGTATCATAGGCTGATATTTATTTTATCAATACACATTTGCAGTTTTATGGATGATAGCTAAGATAGGAAAGAAAATGAAGGTAGGTAAACAAGTAGGTTATTTTTTTCTGATTAAATGTAAAAATGATTTTTAACATTCATCTTTTAAAATTTTGAGCTCTAAATTTTCTTGCTTTTTATGATCGTGGCATTTGCTCTCCTGAACTTCCAACCTGATCAAGAAGAGCAGTTCTCCAGTTTGGTACACAAGAAGCTGGAAACAGAACTGGCCAAATGGAACCCTACCCTGCATGTTGATGTGGTGTGGTCCCTGTGTATACGATAGCAAGTACAGAAGGCACAGTTTCGAGAAATTCTTTGCCAGGACTTTAATAGCTAGTTTCTAGATGGCAAAACAACTCAGAACCAAAGAACCTTCCAGAAACTGATTCCACATCAATACCACCACTCAACTAGAACACCCTGTGTACACCAGATTGTTCCTGCCAGCAGTGGCCCCCGAGCACCTACATCCAGGAAGATGATACTCATGCAGAAAGATCTGCAGGATATATTGAAAAGGTAGTTAGGGAGAACTGACAAGGCCCATTTTGGAAAGACCACTCAATATGGCTGGGAGCTGGATGCTGAGTTGGTACTTGACATGGACAATCAGCCTCTGCCCATGAAGGACTTTTTGGCACCTCACCTGGCTCAACCAACTGGAACTCAGACTTTGTCCCCTGGTGCCAAGAGGTTGGTGTTTCTTGGTTGGGAGTTCCCAAATTTCATCAGCTGAAGCAAATATCTGCTGGGCCATTTTGTTATGGCCAGGCACCACTTTCAGGCTGCAGGCCTCCTTTTGGTTGATATTTCCTACTACGAGTGGTTGGAGTTGAAATCTGAATGGCAGAAGGGTTCCAATCTCAAGGACAAGAAGGGGGAAGGCTGTAGCTGAGGATCTGGCCAAGTGACCTTCCCTCTTCTCACCTTATATTAGCTCCAGCCATGCAGCAGCCTTAGGCTGCCAATTACAGTTAAGGGTAAGACCTGATGGGTGACCAAGAGACAGATGCAGTGCTGCATAAAGGGATATGCCATGAGGTCCTCTACACCTTGGCAGGGACACTGAAGCTGAATGAAAGGTGTAGCACTTTCAAATCAACTGAAGCCACTTAAGACCCAGCTCTCCTGGGGGAGCTCCCCTAGGGCTCTGCTGCCTCTGACCTCCACACACAATGTACACTAACAAAATGGAAGAAGGGCAAGTAGTGATGTTTTGTACCTATTTTTCTACATGGCCAATTCAGCTTTTTAATGAGTTCATTTCTTTTGTGGATTTTTGTGCCTCTTTTGCCATCTAGCCTATTCTGTTTTGCAAAGTGTTATTTTCTTCAGTATTATCTGTGCCCTTTTCCCAATCTGCTATTGTTTCTTTTCCCAATTTTTCTTCTACCTCTCTTCTTTGAGTTTAAAAAAAATGAGTTCTTCCAGGAATTTTTTGAGGGTATGTGTGTGAGATGAATTAACAGTTTTTAAGGAGGTATTGCATGTACTATTTTAACATTGTTATCTTCTTCTGAATTTGAGTTTGATCTTCCCTGCCACCGAAGTAACTTTCTATGGCCAGGTTCTGTTGTTGTTTTTCCCAGTCTATTTCTTCTTTCCTTCCTTCCTTCCTTCCTTCCTTCCTTCCTTCCTTCCTTCCTTCCTTCCTTCCTTCCTTCCTTCCTTCCTTCCTTTCTCTCTCTCTTTCTTTCTTTCTTTGTTTCCTTGTTTCTTTCTTTCTCTCCTTCTTTCTTTCTTTTTTTGATTATTACATTCATTTCCACAAAATTTTGAGTTCCAATTTTTCTCCCCAGCTCTGCCCTCCCCCTACCCCATAACACTTTGCATTCTGATTACCCCTTCCCTTAGTGTGTCTTCCCTTCTGTCACCACCCTACCCTTATCTCCATTTTCTCTCTTTTCTTGTAGGTCAAGACAGATTTATATGCTCCATTACCTATATTTCTTATCTCCCAGTTATATGCAATAACAATTCTCAACATTTGTTTCTAACACTTTGACTTCCAACTTCTCTCGCTTCTGCTCTCTCCACCCATCCCCACTGAGAAGGCAAGTAATTCAGTATAGGCTATATATGTGTCATTTTATAAAAGATTTCAATAGTAGTCATGTTGTTTAAGACTAGCTATATTTCCCTCCATCCTACCCTGGTCCCCCCTTTATTCTATATTCTCATTTGACCTTGGCCCTTTCCAAAAGTGTTTACTTCTAGTTACTCCCTTCTCCAATTTTCCCTCCCTTCTATCATCCCTCTCACAACACTTGTCACCTTCTCCCCTACTTTCCTGTAGTGTAAATAGATTTTCATACCAAATTTGGTGAGTATGTATATTATTCTGTCCTTAAGCCATACGTGAGGATAGTAAAGTTCACTTTTCCCCTTTTACCTCCTCCCTTTACTGCTCCATTGAAAAAAAATTTTCTTATATCTTTTATGAATGATAATTTGCCCCATTCCATTTCTCCCATTCTCCTCTCAATATCTTCCTCTCTCATCTCTTAATTTTATTTTTTATAGATATCATTCCTTCTGATTCAACTCAACCTATGGTGTGTGTGTGTGCAAATAATCCCTCCAACTTCTCAAGTACTAAGAAATGTCTCAAGAGTTACAAATATTATCTTTCCATGTAGGAATGTAAACAGTTCAACTTTAGAGAGTCCCTTACGATTCTCTTTCCTGTTTACGTTTTCATCCTTCTCTTGATTCTTGTGTTTGAAAATAAAATTTTCTCTTCAGGTCTGGGCTTTTCATCAAGAATGCTTGAAAGTACTCTATATCATTGAATGACCATTTTTTCCCTTGAAGTATTATACTCAGTTTTTCTGGGTAGGTGATTCTCAGTTTTAATTCCAGTTCCTTTGACTTCTGGAATATCCTATTTCAAGCTCTTCAATACCTTAATGTAGAAGCCGCCAGATCCTGTGTTATTCTGATTATATTTCCATAATAATCGAAATATTTTTTTTCTAGCTGCTTGCAATATTTTCTCTTTGACCTGAGAACTCTGAAATTTGAGCACAATATTCTTAGGAGTTTCTCTTTTCGGCTCTCTTTCTGGAAGTAACTGGTGGATTTTTTCAATATTTGTTTTGCTCTCTGCTTCTAGAATATTGGGGCAGTTTTCCTTGATCGTTTCATGAAAGTTAATGTCTAGGCTCTTTTTTTGGTCATGGCTTTCAGGTAGTCCAATAATTTTAAAATTGTCTCTCCTGGATCTATTTTCCAGGTCAGTTGTTTCTCAAATGAGATATTTCACATTATCTTCTATATTTTTTTCATTTTTTTGATTTTGTTTTGTAATTTCTTGATTTATCATAAAATTATTAGTTTCCCTCAGCTCCACTCTCATTTTTAAAGAACTGTTTTCTTCAGTGAGCTTTTGAACCTCCTTTTCCTTTGGCTAATTCTGCTTTTTAAAGCCTTCATTTCCTCATTGGCATTTTGGACCTCTTTTTCCAATTGAGTTAGTTCATTTTTAAAGGTGTTATTTACTTCAGCATTTTTTGGGTCTCCTTTAGCAAGCTATTGATTCAGTCTTCAATCTCTGCCATGACCTAAGTCCATTGCATATTCATTTTCAAGGTAGTGGATGCAGAAAACTTAACTTCCTCTGACAGTATGCATTTATTTTCCTCATCTGAAGGGATGGAAGGAAATACCTGTTCACCAAGAAAGTAACCTTTTATGGTTTTATTTTTTCCCCCTTTTTTGAGCATTTTCACAGTCAATTACTTGACTTCTGAATCCTTTGTCAAGAGGAGGGTCCTAGTGCTCCTTCTCACCTCAGGACCCTTCCAGATCAACTGCTCAATTCCCCCAGGGACTTTAGGTGGGAGCAGGGCCACCACTCAGGGCTGTGGTTCAGATCAGCTGCTCAATTCCCCCAGGGGCTTCAGGCCAGATGCTTCACAGATGGACACTGCAGCTGCCACCACCACTGTTGCTGCTTGGGGCTAGTGCTGGGGGGGGGGGGGAACCCTGCTCCCCCCAGTCTATTTCTTGACTTTTAACTTTTTGTTCCAATTAGGCTGTGATCCCAGGGTAGAGAGAGCAGTATCCTAAGTTTCAGGTTTGTCAAGGTACTTTTTTCAGAGGTAGTCAATACTCTGCACTATGGTCTGTGAGAGGGCAAAAGCACTATTTTCTTCTTTTAAAGTTGTTTTGAGGGGAATTTTGGAGAGCTCAGGAGAGTCTCTGCCTTTGATCTGCTATCTGAACTTTGCTCCTCCAGGGGACTAATTCTGTAGCAAAAATAATGTATGTGATAAGAGAGAATAAACATTCAAGAGCTTGTGCAAATAAATACAAGGACAAAAACACTTGTCAACTTCCCATTTATGATCTGAAAGGAGGAAGGAAGAAGAACAAAGAAAGATTTAAATCAAAGGTGACAACCTTTCTGATTATAAAGATGAAAAGATCATGATTCTCTGAAGGGAAATGAAAATTTAGAAAAGTTCTGGGAGTGTTGAATTTGATAGACTTACAGATGGCAATGGAAGTTCATTTGTTTATTTATCCGTTTATTCTTATGACAAAGAACAAAAAAAGTGTAGCCTCCAGATGTATACAAGTTAGGATATATAAATTTGGGGCTTATCAGAAATGTTTATTGAACTTTCTAGAAAGCTCTCACTTGAATAAAAGTGACAGAGTTGATTGAAGACTGAATCTCTTTCATTATTGTGAGTCAAGATGGATTCTTATATTACTACTGAATAAGACCTAGAGATACTGAGTCTATAAAGTCTATGGGGCAGAGAAAGTCAAGGTGGCTGATTCACTGGGTATACATATTGTAATTTTCAATATATATATATATATATATATATATATATATATATATATATATATATATATATATATATATATATATATATATATCAGAGGTGGAATTTTAAACAAAGTTTCCCAACTCATAGATGACCCCCTTTTTCTCTGATCTTTTGTTTTTCCAGAGGTTCTTTGATGGCATTATGCTGAGTGCTCCATACTCTAGTTATACCACACCAAGGACCGTTAATTTGAATCTGAGATGGAAGTTTTCTGTTGATTGTAAAGCTGAATCTACTAAAACTAAAGCCTAGTGAATCTGATAAAGTTGACACTTTTAGGCAATATGAAAGTGCTCCAAGTACTTCTAATCAATATGGACAAATACTGGGTAACCATACTCTCAAAAAAGTGTTTCCACACTTTAAAAGTAGAGTCAAATGACTAGTTCTTTTCTTTGTATCATATGGTCTCATTCTTCTCCAGTCATTTTGTAGGAGATCAGTGAATGGAGAAAACTGGTACTGCCTGTGAGAGAATGGCCCTATGACAATGTTGGATGAATTGATCTTTTGAGAAACTGTATCTGTGAGTAGGTGTGTATCTAGATGTAAGATAAAGGACACTAGTCTCTGAGACAGACACATTATTGTTTGTTACTTCTATAGTTCAATGAAAGCCCTTGTGGTGTTTAAGTAGGCCTGTAGGCTCATGAGAAGTAATATCAGAGTAACGCACTTAAGGAATAATGACTAATATTTCTGAAGACTAATTGTTGACTGAAAAACTTTGAAGTTCCTAATTTGGGGTTGGAGGAATATATAATAATTTATCTTATAACAACTGTAGAAATCCTTTCATATTATATAATAAGAGACTGGCTCCCATGAAGTAGGAAATGGAATAGTGAGTATCATATCTCACCAGTTGGGATATTCATTTTTTCCCCATGGGAAATTACACTTTCCAGACATAAAAATCACTTAATATTTTATCATTTATTCATACAGTGAATACCACCATAACATAGCCTATAGTTGCAAAGAATCATAAAAGACTATAAGTAGAATAGAAAACTTTGGAAATTCTGAAGGAATCATTGTGCTTATGTAGAGCAGCAGACCTAGAACTAATTGTGTACTTCCTTTAATGGTTTGAAATCTCTTGGATTATAGCAAGGCCCCAAAATATCTAATCAATAATTATAGAAGCATGTTAATCTCACAGGGTGGCTATGAAGTTCCCAACTAGAAGGCTTTTAAGTTGGCAAGTGATGCTACCATCCTTAAACTTAGAGGGGAATTGTTTTGGTTTGGGAAAGGAAAAAAGATTGTTATACCTACATTCTTTATGGTGAAGGTGTCAAAATATATTTGCACTTAATTGGAAGGAGTAAATAGGGATTAGAAAGAGATCTTATGTGGTGAAATAGAATCTGGTCCAAGGTATAGTCTGATAAGGTACATGATGCCACACCTGGTTGATCTATAAACCAATCTAAAGGATGAGTTACTGCTAATACTGATATAGCATTCTTTTGCTCTAGAAGTACTATAGCACTCTCCCTCCTCAACTCTGTCTACTGACTTCCCTGGTTTCCTTTATATTCCAAATAAAATCTCATCTATTACAAGAAGTGTCTCCCAACCCTACTTCATTCTAGTGTCTTGCCTCTATTAATTATTCCACATTTATACTCTCTATACCATGTTTGTATATATTGTTTGCATATTTCTCTCTCATGAGATGGGAAGCTCCCTGAGGACAAGGACTATCTCTTACTTCATTTTGTATACTCAGTACTTTGCACAGTTTCAGAGACTTATTGATTGATAGATCTTTTTTTCACTCAGTGCTACCATATGCTCAGACAAGCCTAATATGCTATTTCTTTTGCATCAGAATGTTTTGATTCTATCAGGGGCATAGCCACTCCTTCCACTTGTAAAAATTCCAACCTCTATATGCCTTCTGAGCCTTTGTGAAACCTCTTAAAGGATACAATGGAACATATGGGAAAGACTTTTGAGTCCTAATGATTCAGTTTCGATCATGATTTTAATAACATATGATACATTTGGGAGCTTGGCATCTTTGTTAAGAAAGAAGACTTATATGAGTGCTCCTTGAATTTTGACACTGATACTTCTTGGTACTTAGGAGGTTCTTAATAAATAATCATTGATTGACTAATTTTAAAGAGGGCCTGGTGTCCCTCATAAATGAGTCAATTCAGGAAATTGTTTCACCGTCATCATGCATTTTTCTTTATAAAAGTATGGTCTGAGATACATACGTACATGTCTATGTTTGTATATGTGTATATATATATATTATATATATATATGTAAACACACATATATTACTTTAAGGAGGATGCTGGGGGAAGAGAAATTAAATATAACTTTTTGTATGTTTTTCAAATGTAATATTTATAGAAATCAGAGGTAAACCAATTAAGCATATATAATACTATAAACACTATGCTCTCTCTCTCTCTCTCTCTCTCTCTCTCTCTCTCTCTCTCTCTCTCTCTCTCCGAGAGAGAGAGAGAGAGAGAGAGAGAGAGAGAGAGAGAGAGAGAGGGAGAGGTAAATACATGTTTAATAGAACCAGTGACTTCATTGTACAGGGAAGTCTAATGGAGAAAAGTCTATCATTACAAAACTGCACAAGATTTAAAGAGTTGCCTGGGTACTAAGATGTTAGGTGCCTAGGGCCACAGAGCAAGTATTGTGGCAGAGTTAAGGGCACAACTCACATCTTTTTTACTCAATGGCCTACCTCTCTACGTACTATTAAGAACAATTAATTCATTAGCTTTTGTCTATGTATACATCATCCTCAAGTGTGAATGGGATCAAATCACACAGACTACCTCATCATAAAAAAATCTTATTTTTAATATGTAAGACTTTATTGAGACTATTCTTTACATTAAATTCAGTTCTGAACAGTCTTTTGTGTCTCCCCAGAATTGAACTCTTTTTTGCAATAAAACACAGCAACTAAAAACAACACAATTGCTATTGTGACATCTTTGCAATACTCTGCATTTAGGAGCTCTCATCATTCAGCTAAGTGGAAAGCTGTATTTCATTGTCTTCCCATTGCTTTTGGAGTCAGTTATTACAATTATTCAGTTTTGAAATTCTTTTGTATTCTTTCATTTCCATGATTGTAGTCATTACACCTGTTACTCTGATCCTGCTAAAATCACCCTGCATCTGTTTATTAAAAATGTGCCTTAGCATCTCTGAATTCTAAATAATCATCATTGTATGCTGTACAAAGAAAAGTGCAATGGATTCAAGACTGATTGAATGACTGAACCCCCCAAAAATAATCATTGTAAATTGTGATTCAGTGACTATTTTGAATGAGAACTCTTGTAAAGAACTTTCATGATCTCTCCTATGCTTTGTGAGATTCAACTTTTTTATTATTGACTTAAGAGAGAGATGAAAGATTATCAGATTTGTCCAAGAATTCAAAGATAGGAGGAAATAAGGACACCTCTGTGAGGCGCCCTGATTTGACTGGCCCTGTGCAAAGTTCTGGGGCTACAAATAAAACAAAACCACAACATTCCCCTCCAGAAACTTAGATTTTAATAGGAAATAGACCCTGTACACATACAACATAACATAAATCATAAGAATACATGCAAGTAAGCATAAGATAGTTAAATATAATTGTTTTTGAGGAGGGGGCACTAGGGTTTAATTACAGGGTGACATCTAGCATCTATATGCTCAAATATACTCCAATACAAACAACATTGGCAAAATATATAGACGTATTAGGAAAAGAAGCCTACTTAATAGTAATTTACTTTACAAATGATATGCAAGAAGCCAGAGGAATATTCTAGTTTGCCCTAGGCAGTAAATCCCAGGAGGCAAGTTGTTACTCTATGCTCACTTTTAATCTCACATACACACATTCTTCCTAAACCATCACTATCAGAATGATGGCTGTGCCTAAATAATTGGAGGAATACCATGCTTACTGGTCTGCATAATGATAAATTTTATAAGCTCAATTTAGAAGACCTATAGCTGAGATTTACATGCATCAGTATGGTTTACATTCTGTACTAGCTAACACATGTTCCAAACGAACCCCTCTTTTGGAGGAGAAAAGATAGTTGTTACATGCTTGCTGAAAGGAAGAGCAACAAATAATTCAATTTGGTTCCCCCTCCCCACTCCTGCTGGTAATTTACAAATATATTTATAATGATTAGTGATGCTTCATTAATTTTGTACAGACTTTTACCACCACACAGTGACTTATAGTACCCTCTATTAGATTAAGATGCTCAGTGTTCTTGAACTATTGCCAATCTTGTTCTCGTAGGACAATATCATAGTGGATTTTTTAAATTCCCAATTATCTATGAAATTTGAGGAGAGGGTTAATTGCAGGAATAAAAGGAAAAGAGGGAAGAAAGAATAATAAATGTGCAATTGACATATACAGATGATATTCAAACATTTTTAAAATAGAAAGATTTACCAGATATACATATATATGTATATATATTTACATATATGTGTATATACATATGTATATACACACATGCATACACACTTGTGTATATATGTGTGTATACAGTGGTGTGTGTGTGTGTGTGTGTGTGTGTGTGTGTGTGTGTGTGCACTGGTTGTTCTCATTCATGCTACAGGAGAATGGAAGCCTCTACCACAAGTCAGGCACAAATTGTCCACATGAACATCTGGAGTGGAGATGTCTCCACATTTGCACATCTCACAAGTACTTTGAGCTCTGAAATTTTGCTTGGTTCATAGAAAAAAGTGTTGTCTTTAAGTGGAATTCCCAAGCATTTAAACTTTAAAGCCTAGAACACAGTTCTGATGGGTTTGTCCTGCTGTTTGAATGCCAAATGTTCCTTTAACTAAAAGACTATTTTATGGAGAACTCAGACAAAACAAACACTCACATGGAGGTCAGAAGAAGATATACAAGGATCTTTTTGAGGTCTCTCTGAAGAACTTTGGATTTGATTGTTCGATATGCATGACACTGACACAGAACTACCCAGCATAGATAGATGGATACAAGAAAGAAAGAAAGAAAGAAAGAAAGAAAGAAAGAAAGAAAGAAAGAAAGAAAGAAAGAAAGAAAGAAAGAAAGAAAGAAAGAAAGAAAGAAAGAAAGAAAGAAAGAAAGAAAGAAAGAAAGAAAGAAAGAAAGAAAGAAGAAAGAAAGAAGAAAGAAAGAAAGAAAAGAAAGAAAAGAAAGAAAGAAAGAAAGAATGAAAGGAAGGAAGGAAGGAAGGAAGGAAGGAAGGAAGGAAGGAAGGAAGGAAGGAAGGAAGAAAGGAAGACACATGCATAGATAGATAGATAGATAGATAGATAGATAGATAGATAGATAGATAGATAGATAGACAGATAGATAGATAGACAAATACATAGATATATAGATAGTCTATGTTTCCTCATCCGGGATTTCATAGGCAATTTTTATGTATACATACATACTTAATATATCACATTGTGAGGATGACATGGACTGAGAAAGAACTAATCTGAGAGATGAAAAATTCATTAAACTCCAAAAAAATTTAACAAGCTGCAATGACAAACAGAATTGAACAGGCAACATTTAACAGAGCTAAATTTAAAGTCTAGCACCAGGATTCAAAAAATCAGTTTCTCAAATAAAAGTCATGTTTTTTTTTTTTTAACTAGGCAATAGTTCATGTGAAAAAAAGTACTGATTGTTTTAGTGGACTACAAAATATAATTAAACCGCTCTCCCTTATGTCGGGTCAATGTCTCTTTGAGATCCACAATTCTCCTGTGCTATTGTTTAGCTCTCTTTCAGGCAAGCTCCCGTCTCTCTGTTTTGCATCATTGCTCTTTCTATTTTCTAGAACCCTGTATGTCTGGGATCTTTCTCATCTGGAAATTTCTATGTTGGAAATTAATTCCAAGAAGGCATTTTTGACTATCTCTGACATCTCTCCTATTAATGATAACAAAGATGTTAGCCAAACATACATACCTGTGTGAGACCTTCTCCCTTCCTATAAAAATCTTGTCCTTGCCCTTAATGGGTTCCCCTAATGTCTCAAGTGACAAATCTGCCTATTGAAATGTGAATAAAAAGGATTTTGTGCAACATGAATGTGCAAAGTGGAGAAGATATTATCTCATGTGATCATCTTTACCTCATTTCTGTACATACAGTGTGCTAAACATTAATGAAGAAAGTGAGGATTAAAACAATAATAGCTAACATTTTGTATAATACTTTCTTTTGCTAAATGATTTATATATATACTATCTTATTTATTCTTTATAATAACTCTATGATGTAGGTACTATTATCTTCATTTTACAGATGAGGAAATTGAGGTTCAGATGGGTGAAATGACTTCTCAAAGTTTACATAGATACTAAGTATCTAAGGCTGAAATTGAATGAAAGACTTCTTGATTCTAAGTCCTATGCTCTATCCACTGTGCCTCTTAGTTTCCCTAAATCAACCAGGGTTACTGTATCCAAGGCAATCTCCAGTCATTCTGATCTATATCTCACCACTGAATTCAGATGGCTCCAGAGGAGAAAGTGAGGCTGGTAATTTTGCACAGCCCTTCATCATTTAAATCCAATTCACTTGTCAGTCATGGCATCACCTCCCTGATGTCATGGTCCTCTTTGAGAATGAAGGATAAGCAACATTAACAATAAGAGCATCCTTTCAATTTATATTCTTGATTCTCCTTGCCTTTAGATACCTTGGCTGCTCTGACAGTTCATAGGTTTTTGTATTTTGATTTTCAATGCATCGTTGTATGAATTAAATTTTCATATATTAAAGGACTGCTTTTGTCTCACTGATCAGTTTGTTTCTTCAGGGAAGTCCCTAAGTCCCAAAGAAGTTGAAGAGAAAGGAGTAAATGAATCAAAAGTGACAAAGAATGTTCTTTTAAGTTTATGTGGTTATACAATGATTTAAGAGAGAAGTCCAGTGTCTAGTATTAGCATGGTTAGAATCCTCCTATATTCATTCTAATAGAATCACATAAAATGCAAGCAGAAAATATCACATTTAGTTCTGTATGTCACCTTCAAGAAAAACATTGACAAGTACAAGTGTATTCAGAGGCAAGTAATGAGGATGGTGAGAGATCTATAGGCCATTCCACGTGAAGGTCAGATGAAGAAAATTGGAAACATTGAATTTAAATAAGAAAAGACTTAGGGAAGATATTTACTATTTCCAAATCATTGTTCTGTCACAATCCAACAAGATTCAATTCAAGACATTAAGCATTTATTAAGAACCTCCTACATGCGAGGCACTATGAAAAGCAATAGGAATTGAAAGAAAGGTAAAACCACTTTTTTCCCTCATAGATCTCACAACCTAATGGAGAAGACAAAATGCAAATACAATGTACAAATCAGATTTATGCATGATGTTTTGACAGTTTTCTCAGAGGAAAGACAGTAACATTAATTAAAGGTTAAGTACTAAAGGTTTCTGGTAGAAGGAAGAATTTCAGTGGGGATTTGAAAGAATTCTGTGAAACCAGAAGGTAGAAACAAATAAGGTGTTCAAGGTACAGGAAGCAACCAGAAAAAATACTTGGAATCAGGGCATCAAATTTCTTATAAGAAGGGGTAAAAGGAGGCCAGTTTCACTCTAGAATATACTTAAGGAAGTGCAGTAGAATGTGAGAAGACTAAAGGTAGGAAGAAGTCAGACTATGAAAGGATCTAAAATTCAAATGCAGTATATTTGCAATGTGACTTAAATGACACAAAAATGTTATTAATTCAATAAAATTTCTTCCATATGATGGATGACTGTAGCACATACTTCAATCTTACCAGCTGGTAGAATTAGAAATAAATAAGATGTCTCACTGAGTGTATATATGACACTTGATTTTTCTTGTATATTTTCCTAAAATAGAAAATTTTATACTCTTAAAACAAAAGCAAGGATTCTGTGTTTTCAGAGTAAGAAGTATTTCTTTCAAATGCACTTTAAAGTTCATCTCAGAGTATTACTTTGAAGATTACTTCTGGTGGAAGTTAGCTATTAAGTTCAAAAAAGTAAATTCATTGGAAAGACACTGAGAAATCTCTTCTAAAAAATGTTGCAGAGTTAGACTTAGTCCATCAATATACTTGATTTTTGATATCTCCTAATTTCATTCTCAAAATTGACTGAGTTTCATGGACATGTGTCTGCAATCATACATTGGTCTGGGAGAGTTGATTAGGAGGAACTCTAAGGATTCACACTGTTTCAAGTAGTAATATTATAAACCCCATATTAAGTGTTTGATTGTGGTCAATTTAATCCTGAAGTTAACATATTTAAAATACTTATCAAATTGGACTAGTAATACAGCTTTTATTAGGCACCATTTCCTATGCATGTGTCTTGGTGAATATCTGGTGAAGCTTTATAAACCTCTTCTAAGAATATTTTTTCAATATTTGAAGGAAATACTAAATTTCAGTTACAGGGAAAAGACATGTCTTCCATATGTGCAGAGTCTACCACTTCCTGTTCCGGCCTCATAGCTAGTCTCCTTAGGTGAGAACACTTCTAATCATGGGTACACTAGTACCCTGAGTATTCCATTTCATACTCATTGTAGCATGTCCCCTAAAGAAAGGTTGATAGGGCCAGGACAGGTATCTTCCATCTGCTCCATTTATATCCATAATATATTTTCCGCCTCTTCCTACCAGTCCAACCTCCCAACTGGTATGTGGAGAATCTCCAGTATAAGGAAGTAAAACATTCTCTTTGACTTCAAGTTTTCCATCTCCTGCTATGCTTATCCTTTGAAGGTTGAGCAGTAGTATTCAATAACTCAGTGGCTATTGGTTGTACCTCATACCAGTTATTGAACTGGCAGATATTAATCTAAAACTCACTCAGTGCCCTCTAATACCTGATTCCTCATTTTTATCCTTTTCAATTCAAATAACCGAAAATTTCATCCTAACTCTGCTCAGTGCTTTTACTAAGTCCTCTAGAATGTATATTTCATAGGCAGCATACTTTCTCTCATCTTAAATTATTCTTCTCCCATTCCTTCCATCTACTAAAACATGATCTTGCAATCATAGCCCACTTTCCCTGGCCACTCTTTCACCCATTGATTTATTCCTTAATGTGGGGAACTTGGAAACTCCATGCTCCCCATTGACAATTCTAGGTTCTCCCCTTTCTTTTTTTAATCAGTTACGTCTCTTTCAGGAGTGATGAACCTGCAGCTTTGAGTTCACATGTTGCACTCTAGGTACTCAAGTGAGGGTCTTTGATTAAATTCAAACTTCACAGAAAAATCCTTTTATTAAGGGGATTTGGGGGAGCAATTCTATGAAATTTGGATCTAATCAAAGGGACATATTTGAGGACCTAGAGGGCCACATGTGGCCTCAAGACCACAGGTTCCCCACCCCTACTCTGTTTCTTTGAGGTTTATGCTATTCATATCTACCACCCAACTAAAATCCTGGTAGTGGTTGCCTGCAAACACCCAGATTACTCCCTTTCTCAATAAATTTAATACCTAGCTTACATATTTTCTCTCCTGCCCAACTCCTTCCCTCATAGTAAGAGACTTCAACATATTGATTCTCCCTCAAATACCCTAAGCATTAATTTCCTCAATCTACTCTCCCCTCATGAGCTTCTTTTTCACCCCACCTCAGCTACACAGAAAGATGGTTATACTCTCCATCTTGCAATTATCCACAAATGTCTTACTTCCATATTCAAAAATTCTGAAATTCCCATAACTGACTATAATCTATTAGTCTTTTATATCTCCCTCTGCCTTCCACTATGTAACCCTACTTTCCAACATGATTGTGAATTCTAGTCCAGTGACCCCTCAATTCTCTCCCAGGCTACCTCTCTTGCATTTTCTACTTTCCTCTCTTCTCCCCATTGACTCCTCGGTGAACCAGTTCAACCCTACAATATGTCTATCTCTTAAATGTCTTACTCCCTTATCATATTGTCAATTGAGCCCTGCGAAGTCTCAGCTTTGGATCATTCCCACCACTCATTGCCTTCCTACCCATACTTGTCTTGCTGAATGAAGGTAGAGAAAATCACACAACTGTTCTGATTAGATCCACCACAAATTTATAATACATAACCTCAAATAGGCCCTCACTGTGACTATGAGATCCTATTATATTTCCCTTATCAACTTACTCTCCCACCCTCCTCAGAAGCCTTTCCAAACCTTTTTATCCTGACTCAAAGGTCTTATGGCCCCTGTGATGACAATCAAAATAGGATACTTTGCTGCTTTTGTTTTAGTATAATCAAGTGTCTCTGATTGAATCTTGCCTTTATAAATGAAGGATCTCTACTAGAAGTAAGCAAGAGTTTCTTTAACTGGAAACAGTGCATGTTTTTGTATTATTCATTATTTTAATGTGATTAAAGATCTTTTCCACCCAATGATTGGCCTGCTTGTTGTGGGAAGCTTGATTAGGGCAGTTGTTTTGTAGGAGGGTCCAATGTACTTTTTGGTTTTTCTGTTGAGGCACTGGGTAAACCAGTTGTGATGCCCTGTGGCTGTAAAAAAAAAATAGTATAAATACTCTGAGTTGAGGTTTTACTTTGGGGGCTTAGTTTTTGGTTTTGTTTTTTTTTGTTTGTTTGTTTGTTTTGTTTTGTTTTGTTTTGCTTTGTTTTTGCTAAAAGGCACCATAGACAAGGAAGCAATATAATTACTGAACATGTATGCTCCAAGTGGTATAGCATCCAAATTCTTAGAGGAGAGGTTGGGAGAGTTGCAGGAAGAAATAGACAGCAAAACTATACTAGTGGGGGACCTCAACCTCCTGTTCTCTGAACTTGATAGATCTAACCTTAAAATAAACAAGAAAGAAGTTAAGGAAGTGAATAAAACTCTGAATAAGGTAGATATGATAGATCTCTGGAGAAAACTGAATGAGGATAGAAAGGAATATACATTTTTCTTAGCAGTACATGGTACATATACAAAAACTGACCATGCTCTAGGGCATAAAACCTCACAATCCAGGGCAGAAAGGCAGAGATGCATCCTTCTCATCATAATGCAATAAAAATTATATGTAATAAAAGACCATGGAAAGATAAACCAAAACTTAATTGTAAACTAAATAGTCTAATCCTAAAGAAAGGGTGGATTAAACAGCAAATTATAGAAACAATCAACAGCTTCATTCAAGAGAATGACAATAATGAGACAACTTACCAAATCTTATGAGATACTGCAAAAGCAGTTGTTGGGAAAGTTTTATATCTTTGAATGCCTACAAGAATAAAATGGGGCTTACTTTTTGGGAAGAAGGTTTGAGTGCATACATATATATGTAACTGCAGTGACTCTGAGAAGCCACTAAGGAGTTCCCTTGGCTTTGAAAACCCAGATTTCAGTGTTTCTCTCTCTGCTAACTATGGTAAGACATATGGAGTCCAATTGTCTATTGAATTCAGAGGAAGCCATGCAGGTTGATCTTTTGATTTCTCTGTATTTTCTTTGAAGTTCAGGGTGCTGTCTCCCCAGAGCTAACTGTATCATATATGTACTTGATTAAAGGAATGATACATGTGTTTGATTAAAGTCATTGCTAACCCCTCAAAAGTTGCCTTTATTTTTATGAATGTAGATCTAAGAACCTGTGATAGAAGTCTCCCTATGTATATTGTGGTGCATACTGCTACAGCTCCCCATTCCCTACTTTCTCACCTGATAACTTTGCCTCATATTTTACCAGGAAAAAATGATTCCATGAATTCTCTTATCCCTGCTTTCTGATTTCCTATCACTCAAGTTCTTTCCCATTTTCTCCTGCTTCACCCCTGCTTCACAAAATGAAATAGCCTTACTCATTATCAAGGGTAACCCCTCTACTTGTTCAAGTGATCCCATTCCATCTTATTTCCTCCAACATACTACCTTCTATGATCCCCACTCTTTTATTTATTTGCAATTTCTCCTCTTCTGGCTCATATTCTACTGTCTGTGAACATTCTCATATCTATCCTATTCTGAAAAAGGAAACTGAACCAAACAAGGTTAAGTGAGTTGCCTGGTGTCAAACAGCTAGTAAATGTCTGAGAATGGATTTGAAATCAAGTCCTCCTGACGTCAGAATCAGCACTCTATCCACTTCACCACTTAACTACCCAAGTAAAACATTAACACTTTACAAATACTTAAGCCTATAAGAAGAATGCTTTTTAACAAGAGAATAGTGTTGAAATTAGAAAATACTATTTTCATTGATCCAAGGAGTGCTAGGTGGCACAGTGGATAGACTGTCAAGTAAGGAGAACATGAATCCAAATCCAGCTTCAGACATTTACTAGCTGTGTGAGACTTAGTAACTCATTTAACCCTGTATGTCTTAGTTTCCTCATCTGTGAAATGAGCTGGAGAAAGAAATGGCAAATCACTCCAGCATTTTTGCCAAGGTAACCCTATTTAAGGTCACCAAGAGTTAGATATTATAAAGGAACAACAACAAAGAAGGATTATACTATTAAGTAACTATATAGTGTTGAATTAAAAGTAAAAAAGAGATAGGAATAAGAAGTCATTAAAATGCAAATTTGTAATTGGTAATTTTTTTTAAATATAAAAATAAAATTCATGAGAAAAAGCTAATTTAAAAATAAGCAATTATTAAGAGTCTTCCATGTACAAGACTCTTTGATATTTGCTAGGACACAAAAATTCAACGCTATTAAATAAGTATTTATTTCCTACATACTTTTTGCAAGGCAATGGGGATAGAAGACAAAGCAAAACAAAATAGCTCATTCCCTCAAGCGACTTACGTCCTACTAAGGGTACACTATTAAATATATAAGATAATATGATAGTATGAAATGAAACCTACAGGGATGAAAACAGAACTTATAACTGAATAGACCTGTGGTAGCTAAGGATTCTAGCAGCTGTTGGTGAAAAATGAGTACATTACTGTCAGAGAACAGCCTGTACAAGGGCTCCCCTTGGTGGAGGATGAAGGAATGAGTATGGAGAATGAACATACGCCAGCGGCATTGTGATTGGGAGTAATGTGAACTAAGCACATCTGGAAATATAGGGTAGAACCTGACTGTAAAAGCTATCAATGTATTTTGAGGACCTTGTATGCTATCCCAGAAGTAATAAGGAGCCATTTCAATTTCTTGAAGGGGGAAGTTAGTCCTGTGCTTTCAGAGGATTATTTTGGCAACTAGATGATGCATTAAAGATAGAAGACTTGGAAGCAAGTAGACAAGTTAGCAATCTATTGCAATACATCAGGCAAGTGATCACGGGACCCTGAACAAGAATACTAACTGGTGAGTGGAGAAAGTTGAATGGATATGAGAGAGATTTTATAGACTTAGAATTCATGAAACTTGGCAATTAATTGGAGATGGGCATGAGGGAAAATAAAAAGTCAAGGATGAGTCTGACTTTGCACTCTTCAATTACTGAAAGGATAATTGTCTCTGTAAAAGAAATAGGGAAATCTGAAACAATGATGTTTTGAGATGGGACAGATAAAGCATTTTATTTTTGATATGTTGTACTTGAGATGTCTGTGAATTACACAGAAAATGACTTTTTAAAAAAATAGTTGTTGCTTTATGACTGGAGTTCAGGAGAGACCTTAAGATCATTTTGGAAAAGATGGCACAGAGTAAGCACTTAATATATATTTGCAGATTAATAGATATTTTAAAGTTATCTGTTTAGAGGCATTGAGCCCAAGGAAACTGAAGACTTCATCAAAAAATATACAGAGAGGAAAAAGGATGTAAAAAAACTGAGCCTTTAAGATTACTTATGATTAGAAGGAGGGACATAGGTGATGATGCAGTAAAAGAGACAGAAAAGGATAATCCGGACATGTAGGAGAAGAACAAGAAAAGAACGGAGTACTAAAAGATAATGGAGGAGAATATTAATGGATCAATACACATTTATTAATTTTCCATGATGTGAGAGAAATCCTCCTGTGAGCTAGGGATACAGCTGTACTTTAAGAAACAGTCTCTACTCACAAGGAGCTTACAATCTAAGGAACAGCAAGGAGAGGTCAACAAGGAAGAAAAATAATAATGTTTGCTTTCAAAGATGTTTAGAATAATAGTAGATAAGATAAGTAGAAGGATGATAAAAGGAAGATTATGTTAAGGCAAAACAGCCCCTGAGGCAATATCTTGTAAGAAATATAATATGGAAGAATCATTTTAATTTTAGCTAAGGGAGGAGTGGATGATAGGGACAATATGAAAGAATGTGGCCCTTAAGTTGTTACTTGAAGGAAAAGAAAAAAATTGAAATGGTAACTATGGAGAGCAGATGTGAAGACAGAATATCATAGCCCAAAATAACTTTAGATGTTATAATTGGATTTTAAGATGAGAGAGAGTAAAGCCTATTGAGTAGTCATTTCATCAACTTTTTTTGGTAAGCTTTAACTGCCTATAAATGGCTTATATGATTTTGCAGTATACTCAGTTTGTATCTGCATATAATGAAGAAAGACAAAGTACCTCTTTAAACCCCGCTTTAACAAAATTATACTCACCAAGCACAGCACAAGCAAATCCCCTATACTCAAGGAATTGAAATGTGTAATATATACACATACCTATATAGAAGGACAGCTAGATAGGTAGGTAGGTAGTATAGGTAAGTAAATATGTGCACATATACATGTACACAGATGAAAATATATACATGTATATCTAGTTATATATAAAATATATCAAATATATAGAGAGAAAGTATAAAGAAATTGAGGGTGAAAAGCACTAGCTACTAGAGGGAAAGAGGGATCAGGAAAGTGACACCTGAGCATTACTTTGAAATATGATTGTTTTTTATCCTTTGTTTTCAAGGGCCAATAACATTACAAGTTGATGTCTTGACTTCTATGTAAATTGTATTTATGTGAAGCAGAGTTGCACAAAATAATCAGCTTCCCTCTCTCTAACCAGTCATCAAAGTCAAAGACAAATCAAGAGGACTAATGGTGGCCTGGGATGCAGAGGATGACCTTGATATCTATAGTGTCTGACCAAGCTCTAAACCCTCCACAGGTCCTGCTTCAGCCACCTTCATAACCCTTGGAACAAATTGTTCTCATACACTCATTCCACTGCAGAAAATCTTTACATACTTTGGGTAGGCACTCTCCTAAATCTCTTATTTGTGATATGTTGGTTACCTTCCATCTGGTTTAGTTGATCTGCAATGACAATTAATGGGAATGTGGCAGTGACACATGTTATAGCTTCTTAGAGATCCAAGTGAAAGTTCAGTGGGTGGACACCAAGGGTGGGAAGTTGTGAAAAGGGCTTAACAAGCCCTCATATCGTAGGTACTAATTCTCCTTGTACACTCATACAATCCTAAAGGAAGACAAAGGTCCTATGAGAAACAAAAGCACACAGGCATAGATGACTGCCCACAACACTCTTTTTTTTCCCTCAGAATGTCTGATCAGCATCATCAACTTCAATAAATATGTAAATACTATCTGATTTCAGATTAGAAATAAAGCTTAGATATGACCATTATTCCTTTGATTTGATTATTGTCTTGATTAGAGTAATTAAGAATCAACAAAATGTGGAGATAAATAAAATATAGAGTAGAGCTCAATAGCTGTATATGGTATTGTCCTTCAATAATAAAGCCTTCACATTTACATAACTGAGTGAATTTACCAGAAATTTTCATGTGAAATTGAGACCTAGAGCCCTGCTTTGGACTATATTTCACCTGTTTTGTTTTCCTTTCAGCTTTTGTTGTAATCAATCTCTCTAATATCTTCCTTTCAACTGTTACTACTCACTATTATGTCATATCACACTTTTCTGATCATGACTCATGGACAAGGAGTCCCTTGCTATCTTAGTTGCTTTGCTAATTTTTTGTCCTTGTAAGTTCATAATCTTTAGATGTATTATTTTTGATGGAGGTGACTTGATTAATAGACAAAGGACAGAACTAACGAGACCCTAGTTTGTTATGCCAGTAATGGATATCAGAATTAAATATATATTGCTATAGTAAAGATTTTATCCTTTTAACACCCATAGAATTAAGGGGCAGTCATATGTTTTTTTCTTCAGGGGTGAAAGAGTTGTAGATAGTTAGATGAAATGTGTTTAAACTTAATGCTTAATTAGTTCAGTATTTGCTTTGATTTGTTCTTATAATCTTGAAGTTTTTTTCTTCTTTTCTTTTTGTATTCTCTGAATGGAAAGGATGTAATTCATATTCTAAAACTCAGTTTAACAATTTCTGTAGAGCTCTATAAATGTGTGGTCTCAGAGAAGAATCATTCCTCCTTCCATGATTTTGATATCTCTATTACGATTCTGTTGCAGCCTTTCTCAATAAATCACAATATATCTTTTAAAGCTTCATTTTGTACATAGTAATCTCTTCGCAGTGGAAAGATATCTCAGTGGAAAGATTATCTCCTATAAGTTATTAGTGGATATGATTATCTCACTGTCAAAGTTAGTTGATTTAGTTTAGTTTAGTTCAAAGTTTAGTTCAAGAAAAACAAAGATGATGGTGATTGGCAGAGATAGTACCCAAAAAAACTTGTGGAAAAGCAAGATTTGTTCACTATTTTGAGAAGACTAATACCTTATGATCAGATGTCATATCTAAGACATTTACTTACATGTTACAAAAGCAATTGTTAAAAGAAGCTCCAAATTCTTAAATAATTGTACTGTATATTCATCATTTTCACTAATATAATGGCTTTACCTTTGGGAAATTGCAAAATTCTTCTATTGACTTCAAGTTTCTCCAGGAATGGTAGCCCCATTTAAAAAGAAATTCACAATAATGATTTTGCTTCTCTGAACACTATGAAATATTAGTTTATGCAGAATAAAAATGGAGGATCTCTCAAAAATCTTTGAAGTTCATATGAATATGTTGCAACACATCACATATGTTCATTATAATTTCTTTCTCTTCTTTTATTTTTCTTCCCCTCCCTTCATCTCTCCTCTCCTGCCTCTCTTCTTTCATTCTTACCTCCACTCGTCCTTTCCTTATTTCCTTCCTTCTATTCTTCTTTTTTTTTCTTTCTAATATATTTTCATTTTTTCCATAATTTCATGCGAAGAGAATTTTAGCGTTCATTTTTATGCTAATAAGTGAACATTTATTAAGTGCCTTCAATATACTGGGCACTGTATAAAGGGCTAGAAATATAAAAGGCAAAAATAACCTTGCTCTGAAGAAGCTCACAATCTAATGGGGAAAGACAACATACAAAGAGTTATGTATATATACGCTCTCTCCAAATTATATATTTATATAAATGCATACACATACATATATTTATAAAATTCAAGATGCCCTCCAAGGGAAGGTATTAACAACGAAGAAGATTTAGAAAGATTTCTTGTGAAAGGCAGGATTTTAGCTGAGGCTATTTAAAAATTATTTTATTTGTTTTCAATGTTCAGCAATCATTCCATAAATCTTAGATTTTTTCACCTCCCTCCCCATTCAATCTCAGAGATGATGTACAATTTTATACAGGGTCTACATATACATTCCTATTAAACACATTTTCACCTTAGTCCTGTTGCATAGAAGAATTAAAATGAAAAGGATAAATCACAAAAAAGAACATAATACAAAATAAAAAGGTCTGTTTCACTCTGAGATCAAATTCCATAACTCTTTCTCTGGATGAAGAAAGCATTTTCCCTCAAGAGGCCATTGGAAATTTTTAAAGTCCTTGCATTGCAATGAAGTACCAAGTCTACCAAAAAAATTCCTCACACACTGTGGTTGTTGCTGTCTAGAAAATGCTTCTGGTTCTGCTCCTTTCACTTAATATCACTTCATATAAGTCTTTCCAGGCATCTATGAAATTTTCTTTTTTATCATGTCTTATAGCAAAATAATATTCCATTATATAGGTTCTACATATACATTCCTATTAAACACATAGATTCATATAGCACAATATATTCATATAGCACAATTTATTTTGCATATACCATTCCTCAAACAGTGAGCAAACCCTTGATTTCCAATTTGTGGCCACCACAAAGAGAGCTGTCATAAATATATTTGTTCAAATGGGACTCTTTCCCATTTTTACGATCTCTTGGGGATACAGTCCTTGAAGAAGTATTACTTGGTCAAAGGGTATGAACATTTTTGCATCCCTTTGTGGATAGTTCCAAATTGCTCTCCAGAATGGATGGGTCAACAATGAATTAGTGTTCCAACACTCCCACATCTTCTCCAACATTTATAATCCTCCTGTTTTATCATGTTAATCAATCTCTTAAGTGTGATATAGTACTGCAGAGATGTTTTCATTTGCATCTCTCTGATCAAGAGTGATTTAGAGCATTTGATCATGTGACTGTAGATAGATTTAATTTTTTCCTCTGAAAACTGCCTGTTCATATCCTTTGATCATTTATAAATTGGGGAAATGACTTGTAGTCTTGTACATTTGACTCAGTTCTCTATATATTTTGGAAATGAGGCCATTATTACAGACACTAGTTACAAAAATTCTTTCCCCAGTATTCTGCTCCCGTTGTAATCTTGGTTGCATTTGGTTTGTTTGTGCAGAAAACCTTTCAATGTAAAGTAATCAAAATGATTCATTTTGCACTTTATAATGTTTTCTATCTCTTGATTGTCAAAAATTTCTCCATTCTCCATAAATCTGATAAATGCCTTATTCCTTGCTCCTCTAATTTGCTTATAGTATCAATCTTTATATCTAGATCATGTATGCATTTGGAATTTATTCTTGTGTATCGTGTCAGGAATTGGTGTGTGCCCAGTTTCTGCCACACAGTTACTCATTTTTTTTCCAGGAAGTTTTGTCTAACAGTGAATTCTTATCCCAGAAGCTGAGGTCCTTGAGTTTATCAAACAGTAGACTGCTATATTCACTGACCACCATGTCTTGGGTACCTAACATATTCCACTGCTCTACCCTTATGTTTCTTAGCTAGTACCAAATGGTTTTGATGATTGCTACTTTATAATACAATTTGAGATCTGATAGGGCGAGGCCACCTTCTCTAGCATTTTTTCTCCTTAGCTCCTGTGATATTCTGAACATTTTGTTCTTTCAGATTAATTTTGATGTAATTTTTCAGGTTCTAGAAAATAATTATCTGATAGTTTGATTGGTGTGGCACTGAATAAGTAAATTAACTTAGGTAGAATTATCATTTTTATTACATTGGCTCATCCCACCTCCCACCCACAAGCAACTGATGTTTATCCGCTTAGATCTGACTTTATTTGTGTAAAAAGTGTTTTGTAATTGTGCTCACATAGTCCCTCGTTTTGTTTTGGCAGGTGAACTCCCAACTATTTTATAGTGTCTACCCTAGCTTTAAATGTGATTTCTCTTTCTATCTGTTGCTGATGGGCTTTGTTAATAATATACAGAAATGCAAAAGATTTACGTGGGTTTATTTTGTAACCTGCAAATTTGACAAAGTTGTTTAGTTGTTTATTATTTGAAATAGTTTTTTATTTCATTCTCTGGGATTCTCTAAATATATCATCATATCATCTGCAAAGAGTGATAACTTAGCTTCTTCTTTGCCTATTCTAATTCCTTCAATTTCTTTTTCTTCTCTTTTTCCTACAGTTAACATATTGAATAATAATGGTGATAATGGAAATCCTTGTTTAACCTCTGATCTTATCAGAATACATCTAGCTTATTCCCGTTGCATATAATGCTTGGTGAAGGTTTTTAGGAAGATACTGCTTATTATTTTATGGAAAGTTCCATTTATTTCTATGCTGTCCAGTGTTTTCAATAGGAATGTGTGTTGTATTTTGTCAAAACATTTTTCTGCATCTATTGAGATAATCGTGATTTCTGTTAGTTTTGTTGTTGTTATGATCATTAATGCTAATAATTTTCCTGATATTGAACCAGCCCTGCATTCCTGGTATAAATCCTACCTGATTATAATGCATTCTTCTAGTGATTATTTGCTGTATTATTTTTTGCTGAACTCTTATTTAACATTTTTGCACCTATATTCATTAGAGAAATTTGTCTATAATTTTCTTTCTCTGTTTTGGTTCTTCCTGGTTTAAGTATCAAAACCATATTTGTATCATAGTAACATTTTAGGTGGACTCTTTCTTCCCTGATTTTGTCATATAGTCTATAAAGTACTGGAATTAACTGTTCCTTAAGTGATTGATAGAATTCACTTGTAAATCCACCTGGCCCTGGAGATATTTTCCTAGACAGTTCATTGATGGTTTATTCAATTTCTTTTTCTGAAATGGAGTTATTTGGGTATTCAACTTCCTCTTTTGTTAATCTGAGCAATTTATAGATTTTTTAAAATAAACATCTATCTTATTTAGATTGTCGAATTTATGGACATATAATTGGGCACAGTAATTTCTATTTTTTTTTTTTAATTTTGTCCTCATTGGTTGTGAGTTCATGCTTTTCATTTTTGATATTAGTACCTTGGTTTTGTACTTTCTTTTTCTTAATCCAATTGACCGAAAATTTAAGAATTTTATTGTCTTGTCTTTTTCATAAACTGAACCATTAGTTTTATTTTATTAGTTCAATAGTTTTCTTAATTTCAGTTTTATTGATCTCTCCTTTGGTTTTCAGTATTTCTGATTTTGTATTTACTTGGGGATTTTCAATTTGTTCTTTTTCTAGCTTTTTCAGCTGCATGCCCAGTTCACTGATTTCCTCTTCCTCTACTTTATTCATGTAGGCATTCAAAGATATAAAACTTCCCCTAAGAACTGTTTCTGTTGTATCTCATAAGGTTTGATAGGTTGTCTCATTAGTGTCATTCTCTTTCATGAAGTTGTTGATTGTTTCTATGAATTGTCATTTAACCTACTCATTCTTTAGGATTAGATGATGTAGTCTTCAATTAATTTTTCATCTGTCTTTCCAAGGCCTTTTATTACATATAATTTTTATCGCATTATGTTCTGAGAAGGATGCATTCACTATCCCTTTCTTTCTTTACTGGATTGTGAGGTTTTTATGTCCTAGTACATGGTCAAGTTTTGTATATGTGCATTGTACCACTGAAAACAAGGTATATTCCTTTCTATTCTCATTCACTTTTCTCCAGAAGTCAATCATATCTGCCTTTTTTCAGAGTTTTGTCTACCTGGTTAGCTTCTTTCTTGCTTATTTTGAGGATAGATTTATCAGGTTCAGAGAAGGGCTGGTTGAGATCCCTCACTAGCATAATTTTGCTATCTATCTCTTCCTCTAACTAATAGGTCCTGTGTCATCCTGACTGTAGCTTTTAGCAGGTCCTGTGTGATCCTATCTGTAGCACCTTGATATTGGAATGGTTTCTTCCTGCCTGCCTGTGGCATTTTCTGTTTCACTTGATAGTTCTGGAATTTGGAAATGATATTCTTGATGTTTTTAGTTTGGAATCCCTTTTGGGAGGGGAACAATAAATTCTTTCGATGACCATTTTGCCCTCTGGATCTAGGGCTTCTGGGCAATTTCCATTGATAATTTCTTGGAAGATATTGTCCAGGCTCTCTTTTCATCATGGCTTTCTGGTAGACCAATAATCCTTAGATTTTTTTTCTCCCTGGATCTACTTTCTCAGTCAGTTGCTTTTGCCAATTAGATATTTTACATTTTTTTTCTATCTTTCATTCTTTAGATTCTGTTTGACTGATTCTTGATGTCTCATAGAGTCATTATCTTCTACTTTCCCAATTCTAATTTTTATCAAATTGTTTTCTTCAGTTAACTTTTGCATTTCCTTTTCCATTTGCCCAGTTATTCCTTTTAAGGAACATTTTCTACAGTTAATTTTTGTGCTTCTTTTTTCATTTTCCAGTTTTCCCAGTTGGGTTTTGTGCTTCCTTTTCCATTTTTCCAATTTTTCTTTTTAAGGTGTTGTTCTCTTCAGTGAATCATTTTTTTTCTCATATTTTTAATATCATTGACCAGTTTTTCCTCTATTTCTCTAATTTGGCTTTTAAAATCCTTCTTCAGCTCTTCCAAGAGTGCTCTTTGTGCTTCTGACCAGTTCATATTCCTTTCTGATGTTTCACATGGGAATACAGTCTCAATGCTGACCTCTTTGATATTCCTGTTTTTGTCCTTGTCCACATAGAATGATTCTATGTTCTTTTCTGCTTTGCTTCTTACTCATGATGATGGTGATGATCATCCTTTTCCTCTTTTTAAAGTAGATTTCTGCTTCTATTGCTCAAGGGCCTTTGTCCCACCATTCTTGTGCATTGAACTTGAGGGTTTGTGTATTGCGGCCTTTGGTTTTTCCAGCTACCTTACCTGGTGCCGAGCTGGGTGGTGAGAGAAAGTTGAGGCCAGGTGAAAACTTTCTGGATTTCCCCAGAACTTGTCCCGGAGATAGCTGTGTTAAGTGTGGGGTAGGAGTGGTCTGGCTATGACAGGTCTTCTCTGCTGAGATAGAGCATAGACAAGCTCAGTGGTTGGTGATACCTCTGCCCTAGTGTCTTCCCTATTTCCCTGGGGTGCTGAGACATGCCTGGGGTCCTGGTGTTGGCAATTGTGGGATTCACCCTCCTTGGGGCTCAGGATCTCCTCCTGGTTTCCTGAGGTGGGGCTGTCTAGGGCAGCTCCAGTCTTGAACTGGTCCCTTTCAGTCATAGCAAGAAGGACCCCACTTTGCTATTTTCCTAGCCTCACATGCTAAGAGACTGTTTGCCCCTTCTACTGAACCCACTGTTCCAGGATTTTCCCGGGGAATTATATTATGGGTCTTTCACAGTCAACAAGGGGAGGGGAAGAGAGCATTTACCAATCACACCACCATCTTGGCTCACAGAAGTACAAGTAGGTGACTTATAGATATTTAATCTGCAGGCTGATAGTCTCAGGAGTGGCAACTGCAGATATCTGGGGTTGCATGGCTCTCACTTGCTTGGTTCCACTGGACTCCTTTCCTAAGCTGATAATCCTAAGATTCTGCAGGATGACCACTGCCTCAGACCACCTGGGGCTTACTATTGGGCTCTACCTCAGTGAGGACTTGCTTGTTCAGCCCTTGTGCTGTGTGCTGTGTGCTTCTCAAACCCCACAGAACAGATCCTTCCCTTTGAACTTCTAGTCTGTCCTGGGCTGTGAATCTGCCACAGTCTGTCTGCTATTGAATTCTGCCCTTCCAAAATTCTGTCAGATTCTCTTTTTAGAGGTATCTGAGGGAGTTTGTCTTAGATCTTAAGTGAGTAGTTGCTCTCACTCCATCATCTTGACTCTGCCCCCTCTGTCATCTTTATAATATTAATTTAGACACTCATGAGCAACTGGTGTTTTTCCAATTACTTAGATCTAATTTTATTTGTATTACAAGTCTTTTGTAATTGTGTTCATATAGTCTCTCAGTTTGCTTTGGCAGGTGGACTCTCATTATTTTATAATATTTACCATAAGTTTAAATGTGATTTCTCTTTCTGTCTCTTGCTCTAAGGCTTTGTTAGTAATACATAGAAATGCAGATGATTTATGTGGTTTTATATTGTATCCTGCAACTTTGTTTAAGTTATTTATCATTTCAAATTTTTTTTACTTAATTCTCCAGATTTCTCTAAGTATATCATCATCTCATCTGAAATGAGTGGTAACGTAGTTTATTTTTTGTCTATTCTTATTCCTTCAACTTCTTTGACTTCTCTTATTGCTAAACATAACATTTCTAGCACTATATTGAATAACAGTGGTGATAAATGATCTCTTTGTTTTACCCCGTCTTATTGGAAATTCATCTAGTTTATCCCCATTACGTATAATTCTTGCTCATGGTTTTAGGTAGATGCTACTAATTATTTTTAGGAAGGCTCATTTATTTCTTTTCTCCCCAGTAATTTCAATAGGAATGGTTGTTGTATATTGGCAGAAGCTTTTTTTTTTTTTTTTGCATCTATTGAGATAATCATATGGCTTCTGTTTTGTTGTTGATATGATTAATAATGCTGATAGTTTTCTTAATATTGAACCAGTCCTGCATTCCTGGCATAAATCCTACCTTATCAAAGCATATTATTCTTGTGATAAGTTGCTGTAATGTTTTTGCTACTATGTTGTTTAAAATTTTTGTATCTATATTCATTAGGAAAATTGGTCTATAATTCCCTGTCTCTGTTTTGACCATTTACAATTCAAGTATCAGCAACATATTTATATCATGAAAAGAATTTGATAGGACCCCTGGCTCGCCAATTTTTCCAATTAGTCTTATATTATTGGAAATAATTGTTCTTTAAATATTTAACAGAATTTGCTTGTAAATACATCTGGACCAGGAGATTTCTTTCAGTTCATTGATAGGTTCTTCAATTTTTTTTCTGAGATGGGGTTATTTAAGCATTTTACTTCCTTTTCCATTAATCTGGGTAATTTATATTTTTGTAACTATTCATCCATTTCACTAAGATTGTCAAATTTATGAGTATACAGTTGGGCAAATTAATTTCTAATTATTGTTTTAATTTCCTCTTCAGTGGAGGTGAATTCAACATTTCCATTTTTAATACTGGTAGTTTGATTTTCTTCTTTCTCTTTTTTAAAATCAGATTGACCAAAAGTTTATCAATTATATTTTTTAATAAAACCAGCTTAAAAATCACTCTATTAGTTCAATAATTTCTTTATTTCAATTTTATTGATCTCTTCTTTGGTTTTCAGTTTTTCTAATTAAGCATTAAATTGAGGATTTTCAATTTTTTTTCTTTTTCTAGGTTTTTCACTTTTATGCTGAATTCATTCATCACCTCTGTCTCTATTTTATTCATATATGCATTCAGAGATATAAAACTCCCCCTAAGAACTGCTTTCGCTGCATCTCATAAGTTCTGGTAAGTTGTCTCATTATTGTCATTTGTCTGAATGAAGTTACTGATTACTTCTATGATTTGTTGTTTGACCACTCATTCTTTAGGATTAGATTATTTAGTTTCCAATTAATTTCTGGGTTGATCTTTCCATGGTCCTTTATTACATAAAAATTTTTATTGCGGCATAATCTGAAAAGAATTCATTAATTATTTCTGCCTTTCTGCAATGGATTGTGAAGCTTTTATACCCTAAAACAAGATCTATTTTTGTGTATGTGCCACATCATAATGATAACAAAGTATACTCCTTTCTATCCCCATTCAGTTTTCTCCAGAGGTCTATCATTTCTCCCTTTTCCAGAATTCTATTCACCTCCTCAACTTCTTTCTCATTTATTTAGAAGTTGTATTTGTCAAATTCAGACAAGAGGAGGTTGTGATCTGCCACTAATATAGTTTTGTTGTCTATTTTTTCAGGTAATACCCTTAACTGCTGCTTTAAGAATGTGGACGCTATACCACTATCCTGTATTTGGTAATGGTATTACTTCATTGTCTATGATACCTTTGAGTAGGATATAGTTTCCTTCTTTTTTGAGTAGATCTAATTTTGCTTTTCTGTTGTCTGAGATTAGGATTGCTACTTCTTCTCTTTTATCTCCAGCTGAAGCATAAAGTATCCTGTTCTAGCCTTTTACCTTTACCTATGTGTATCCCCTTGTTTCAAATGTGTTTTTTTGTGAATGACACATTGATGTATTATGGTTTTTAATCCATCCTGCCACTTGCTTCTGTTTTATGGGAGAGTTCTTTCCATTCAGAGTTACAATTACTATTTGTGTCCTTACCTCTGTTCTATCCCCACCCCCAGGTTTTATTTTTCCCTTCTCCATTCTCCTCCTCAAAAGTGTTTCCCTTGAAAATTGTCTCCCTCAATCTTCCCTCCCTAGTATCAGATCCCCACCTTTTTCTTTCCCTTTCCCTTACTACTTCTTCCATCCCTTCTAAACACTCCTTCACTTTCTTTTCCCCTTTTCTCACCCACTTCCTATAGGGCAAGTTAGATTTCTGTGCTTAATTGAGAATGTTTTGCCCTCTTGGAATGAAATATGATGAGAGTAAAGTTCGAACAATGCTTATCTCCATCCTATATGTTTTTGTGACTACTATATGTTTTTGTGGCTCTTCATGTCTTGTAATTTATGCTTTTCTGTCTCCTCCTTTTCTCTTCTCCCTTCACACCTCTAAATTAGTTTTCTGTATTATCACACCAGTGAATTTATTCTCACACTATTTAAATCTACATATGTGCATATATATAAATGTATATATCCCTTTTAAATGTGATAGATATAGAATTCTCAAGATTAATAAGTATCATTATTCCATATAGGGATGCAAACACTTTGTCCATATTTTATTTTTTTTCCCCCATTGACCTTTTTATGCTTCTCTGGAGTCCTGTATTTGAAGATCAAATTTTTCTGTTGAGTTCTTGACTTTTCATCACGAAGATCCCGTATTTCATTGAATGTCCATCTCATTGCCTGAACGATTATGCTCATTTTGGCTGGATAACTTATTCTTTGTGGTAGTCCAAGTTCTTTTGCATCACAGAACATCATATTCCAATCCCTTTAGTTTTCTAATGTAGAATCTACAAGGTCCTGGGTGATCCTGACTGTAGTTCCTTGATATTATATTTGTTACTTTATAGCTTCTTGCATATTTTCTCCTTAACCTGATAATACTGGATGGCAGCAATATTTCTTGGTGCATTCAATTTGGAGTCTCTTTCAGGAGGGGATTGGTGGATTCTTTTGATGATTATTTTGCCCTCTGAATCTAGTGCCCGAGGGCAGTTTTCCTAAATAATTTCTTGGAAAATGCTGTCTATGTGCTTTTTCTTCATTATGACTTTCTGGTAGATCAGTAATTTTTAGATTCTTCTCTCCTGAATCTATTCTCCAGGTCAGTTGTTTTTCCAACGAGACATTTTACATTTTCTTCTATTTTTCCATACTTTAGATTTTGCTTGACTGATTGTTGTTGCCTCATAGAGTTATTAGTTTCTACTTGCCCAATTCTAATTTTAACAAATTTTTCTCTTCAGTTAGCTTTTACATCTCCTTTTTTTAAAAATAGTTATTCTCTCCAGTTAGGTTTTGTATTTTTTTATCCATTTAGCAAATTTTACATTTTAAGGAGCTGAATATACTTTAAAAATCTTGGGTCAATTTTCCTTCTACTTCTTTAATTTGGCTTTTATAATCCTTCTTGAGCTCTTCCAAGTATGCTCTTTGGGCTTGACACCAGTTCATATTTCCTTTTGATGTTTCAGATGTGAGTACACTGTCAATAGTATCCTATTCTGAATTGATATTTTGTTCTTCCCTTTCCCCATGATATGATTCTATGACCTTTGTTTTGTTAATATAATTCTTGCTCATGGTGATTGCCTTTTTCATGGCTTTTAAAGTGAATCTCTGCTTCTGGGGCACAGGGGGCTTTGTCACACATTTCTTGTGTTGAGAGCTAGTGTCCTGCTTGTTGGATTTGTCTTCTGTGGCCTCTGGTTGTTTCAACTAGAAGCTATATAATACTGGTGCTTATCTGGTGCTGAGCTGGCTGGTGTGTATAGTGGCCTCTGATTCTTTCAGCTAGAAGCTATATAATGCTGCAGAATATCTGGTGCTGAACTGGCTGGTGTGTGTCAAGGCTAGAACCAGATGAAGACTGAGTTTTCCCATGGTTACACTTAAGCTCATGGCATGAGGCGTGGGGAATGAGAGGTCTTCCCAGGAAGGTCTCCTCCTCCCCTAGGGCTGCACTAACCTTATCTGTGTGGTGGCTGTTCAGTTCCTCTGGCTGTGCTAAGGCATGCCTGGGGTCCTGGTGTTGGTACTTACTAGCTCCACCTACTATGGACTCAGGATCTCCTACTGGTGTACTCAGTTGGAGCTTGCTGTAACACTTTTGGTCTTGTACTGGTCTCCTTCAGGCACGGCTAGAAGGATCCTTCCCTAAACTCCCAACTATTCCAGGATTTTTCCTGGGGTAATATTCTCTGGGTTTTTCCAGATTAATCAGATGAGAGCACTGACAGTTTACTCTGCCATATTGGCTCCTGGAAGTTCAAGTAGGTGACTTTTAATCTGTGGGCTGACATCCCCACGAGTAGCTGCTGCAGCTACTGTGGGGCCTGAGCTACTCTCTCATCCATTTCTGCTGGACTCCAATTCTGTCCTGAGTGGTTTGGGAATCTGAACTTCCACTGGAGATTCAGCCTACTCAGGTCATTCCTGCTCCCCTATGGTCAGGTCTGTGCTGGTACTTCCTGTACATTCTGCACTTCCCCAGTCCAGTGTAACAAATCTTTCCTGTCAATCTTTTGGGCTGTCCTGGACTAGATATCTTCCACCCTCTCTCTCCTGGTGGATTCTGTCACTCCAAAATTCGTTCAAGTTCACTACTTAGAGGAATCTAAAGGAATTTGTAGATGAGCACAGGTGAGTCCCTACTTTAACTTCATCATCTTGGCTCCAACCCAATAATAAATTTTTAAAAAGTTAAGCCACAATCATTACCTCTTCTAAAAAGAACTCTTCAAGTTTTAGAATAATGATGAATTTCAGGAACAAGAAGAACTTGGGATTAAATCTCACCTTTAGAATTTATTAGCTATATGATGTTTCACAACCTCTGTGAACTTCAGGTTCTTCATACATAAAATGAGCAAGTCAAACCAGAAGACTTCTGTCATCTCCTCTATCCTTACATTCTATGAAACTTACACAAACTACAAATTTTAAGATGGTAAAGCATAATGAAAAGTGAAAATCCAATTTGAACTCATTAAACTTATCACCTAAAAACCTTGATCTCTACAATGATTTGGACTAAATGACTTTGATCACCCATTGAACCAAATTAAGCATTTTCCTCTTTGGCTAGCATACATATTAATTAAGATACTTAAACTTTCTCTCAGCTTTTTTATAGTGTCACCTGGACTCTTCTGACAACACAGAGGTATCAGGATTGAATGGATCATCTGTAAAGTTTCCAGAAAATATCCTGTAGAATCAATTTATCCATCATTCTACAGAGCACTAAGAAAGTAATCTGCAATTTAAGTATGTCATGCAACATAACTCCTCAAAGTACAGCATTTGCTGGGTTTAATGAATGCCTCGAACATTTCTCTAATTGATGTTCTCTTTTTCTCCCTGTCATATGTCTGCTTTGGCCTACCTCACAAATGCAAGGCACCCCTTTACATGAGGTGTTGAATAAAAGTTTGATTTTAACTCTTGATTTTGACCCTAGATTTTAAAATTCATGATGCTTCCTGTGCAAATTACCAAGGAACTCTCCATGTGTTTGAAAAGGCAGACAACTACAGATAAAGGGAGTTCCAAAACCACAGCCATGTTCTTGAACAAATAAGTTTTAAACATAATTTGCTATCTTTGCCTTTGCTAGTAACTGACTTAGGACCCCTTAAAAGTAGAGGAACTGATAAAACCATATAGAAAGGAGATATCTTCTCTTTCTAAGGGAAGAATTCAATGTGATGTTGCCTTCTTATTTTCTGAAAATCGCTATTTTAGTCACAAATTCAGTCATTATTACTATAGATACTGAACTATGGGTATATAAATAAATATATGAATTTTCCCTTGCACATATCAATCAACCTTATTTTATTTACTTTTTTTCTTTTTTTCTCCCTCATTATCCTCTTGCTTCCTCAAGACAGCATGCAATCTGATATAGACTATACATACACAATCCTATTACTCCTTTCTAAATTATGCCTGTTGTAAAGGGACTATTAGAACAAAGGGGAAAACCATTAGAACTCTGTTACCTTCCATCCTATCTCCCAACCCCAATTTATTCTATCTATCTCTCCTTTCATCCTGACTCTCCTCAAAAATGGTTTGCTTCTGACTATCCTTTCTCCAAATCTGCCTTCCCTTTTGTCATTACCCCTTTTCTTATTACCTCTCTCCTCTTTCCCTCCATGGCAAACAAGTTTTTCTTGTCTATTTTATATCATATAATTTACTCCATTCTACCTCTCCCTTTCTCTTTCTCCTAATACACTACTCTCTCATATCTTAGTTACATTTTTTAGATATCATCCCTTCATATTCAACTCAAAACTGTGCCCTCTGTCTATATATACTCTGTATAACTTACCTAATAATAAAATGGTTTTATGAGTTACAAATAATATCTTTCCATGATGTAAGAAGTTCAACACTCAAGGATATCATATTCCAAGCCCTCTGAGTCTTTAATATAGAAGCTGCTAACACTTGTGCTATCATTACTATGGCTCAACCATATCTGAATTATTTCTTTTTGACTGTTTGCAACATTTTCTTCTTGACTTGGGATCTCTGGAATTTAGCTGTAATATTACTGGCAGTTCTCATGTTGGGATCTCTTTCAAGAAGTGATTGGGGGATTCTTTCAATTTCTATATTGCTCTCTGGTTCCAGAATATCAGGAAAGTTTATTTGACAATTTCTTGAAAGATAATGACTAGGATATTTTTATTATGGATTCAGATAGTCCAATAATTTCCAAATTATCCCTCCTGGATCTATTTTCAAGATCAGTTTTTTCCAGTGAGATATTTTGCATTGCCTTCTATTTTTCATTCTTTTGCTTTTATTTTATAGATTTTTTTTCTTTCTCACAAAATCCTTAGCTTCCATTTGCTCTACTCTAATTTTTAAAGAATTATTTTCTTCAGTGAGATTTTGGACCTCCTTCTGCATTTGGCCAGTTTTGCTTTTTAAGGTGTACTTTTCCTTGTTCACTTTGTGGATTTCTTTTACCATTTGGTCTAATCAGTTTTTTATTTTGTTATTTTCTTCAGGGGTGTGTGTGTGTGTGTGTGTGTGTGTGTGTGTGTGTGTGTGTGTGTGTGTGTGTGTGAGAGAGAGAGAGAGAGAGAGAGAGAGAGAGAGAGAGAGAGAGAGAGAGAGAGAGTCTGTGTGTGTGTTTCTCCTTTACCAACCTGTTAACGGTTTTTTCCTGATTTCATTGCATCACTCTTATTTCTCTTCCACTCCCCTGTGGCCACAAACTCTGCTATGCTAGCTCTGCTCCTCAACCTGGGACTGCCACCTAGGAATAGGACCCAGATCTGAGTGCGGGAAAAGCAACAGAGTCCTGTCTCCGTGTTAGCAAAAATCCCCTGTAATATAATTCTGACCAGGTATTTTATCCCCTTACTGTCTGTGAGCTAAAAACTCCAGAAGTAGCCCCTACTGCTCCCAGTGCAGCTGCATTTACTGATTCAGTCACTCCCAAGATCTGTTCCTGTTTGGTGCAGCCTGTGCTGTACTGTGCTCCATTCTCACCCAGGTGTGATAGACTTTGCCTGCTGATATAAGCTGACTTTGGCATCTGACTGACAGGTCAAGAAAATGTGACTACTGCCAGTGATTCAGTTGCCCTACTCCATGTTTGCTAGGAGCTGGTTTGGTGTGGCCTGTGCTGATCTGTGTTCTTCTCTCACCCTCATGCAGCATACCTTTCTTGCTGACTTTCCAAGTTGTCTTGGGTTGGAAATTTACTTTGGGAATTTGTTTTGTTTCACTCTGTCTTTTTGTGTGTTATCCTCTAGAATTTGTGTAGAACCACTTTTCAAAGGTATTTTGAGAGTAATAGAGCATAGGTGAATCTCTGCCATTATTCTGTCATCTTAGTTCTGCTCCCAAAATAGCCCAACCCACCTTATTTTAGCCTTCACACCTTAACTAGGTGAAATTATCAGACTATGACTAGTTTTAGACCAATGACAATAGGCTTTTACTTCTAAATTTACTTATACAAAAATTACAATCAATAGCCAATAACATTTAAGTGCTTAGTATTTTAAGTATTGGAATAAAGATTAAAAAAAAAAAGATGGGCCCTACTCCCAAAAATATTATAATGTAATTATAATAATATTCAGGTGGTCTTGGAAATTTGGCTATTATTCAGTGGCCATCTATAAGGATCAGGCAAATTTATAAAGGAGTCATTGTACAAATTAGCACAAAAATGCCAATCTAGTTTAATTATCTCAGAATGATGAGAGTGGTGGAGAGACCTCAGATTACACCTTGAGATTCCCTTTTTCACCTCTAACTCCACCTTTAACTTGGGAAGGAATCTTTGAACTTTGAAGGACACACTTCGTGTTTCGGACTTCATGTTTTATCATTGGTATCATAGCAACACCACCAGATTAGCTTATGATAGTGTCTGTATTGTAAGGCAAGATTAGAGCAGATGTAGAATCACAACTCTACAAGGAGTCCAGCAAAGATAATATATCATGCCTAAGCCTGACCTCTTAATCACTGCATGAAGAGGAAAAATGATTGTTAGCTACTAGGACCTGAATTGCTCCTTTGCTAAATGTGCATTCGAAGCATGATTACACTTTCATTTTTTTATTAAATTTATTTATTTTCAGTTTTCAACATTCACTTCTACAAAATTTTGAATTTCAGATTTTTCTCAGTCTCTTCCCTCCCTCTGTCCAATGACAGCATGCACTCTGTTACCCCTTCTTCTAATTCACCCTCCCTTTGATCACTGCCCCATTTCCTTCCCTTCTATCTTCCTATAGAGCAAGATAGATTTCTATACACCATTGTCTATATATCTTATTATCCAATTAATGAAAAAAAAAAGTTTTTAACATTCATTTTTAAAGCTTTGAGTTCCACATCCTCATTTTTCCCCCTCTCCACAGACACCTAATGAGAAGGGAAGCAATTTGATAAAGGATATATATGTGTGGTCATGCTAAACTCTTCCATAACAGTTATGTTGTGAAGGTCTAATTATATTTCCCTCTATCCTGCCCTACCCTCCATTTATTCTGTTTTCTCTTTGACCTCTCCCTCCACAACAGAGCTTGCTTCCAATGACATCTTCCCCCAATCTGATGTCCCTTCTATTATTCCCCCTTTTATTCTTCTCTTCTTTCTTATAGGATCAGGTGGATTTCAATCCATACATATATGTATATACACATATAATGTGTATAATATCAAATACGCATACACATATATGTAATGTGTATATACATATATGTATATACACACATGATGTGTATAATATCAAATACACATACACATATATGTAATGTGTATAATACACATATACACATACATATAATGTGTAATTATATATATATATACATATATATATAATTACACATTATATATGCCCACCAACTACCCTGTTACTGAGAAAATATTGGATTACTGGAGTTACAAATATCATCTTTCCATATAGGAATGTAAAAATTTCAAGTTTAATAAGTCTCTTATAATTTCTCTTTTCTGTTTATCTTTTCCTGCTTCCCTTGATTATTCTATTTGAAAGTCATATTTTCTATTCGTTCTAGTGTTTTTAACAAGAATGCTTCAAAGTTCTCTATTTCATTGGAGTTCCATTTTAAAGGCCTCATTTCCAAAATATATAGGTAACTGAGTCAAATTTAGAAGAATATAAGTAGTTCATTATTTGAAAAATGGTCAAAAAAAAAAGAACAGGAAGTTTTCAGAGGAAGAAATTAAAGATATCTGTAGTCATATGAAAAAAATTATCTAAATAACTATTGATTAGAGAGATTCAAATCAAAACAGCTCTGAGGTACCACATCACACCTATCAGATTGGCTAAGATGACAAAACAGGAAGATGATAAATGTTAGAGAAGATGTGGGGGAGTTGGAACACTAATTCATTGTTGGTGGAGCTGTGAAGTCATCCAACCATTATGGATAACAATTTGGAACTATGTCCAAAAGGTTACAAAAATGTGCATATCCTTTGACCCAGCAATACAGCTTCTAAGACTGTGTCCTAAACAGATCATAAAAATAAGAAAGAGACTCAAATGTATAAAAATATTTATAGCAGCTGTCCTTGTGGTGGCCAATACCCTGAAATAGAGGGGATGCCCAACAATTGGGGAATAGCCAAACAAGTTGTAATATATTAATATAATGGAATACTATTGTTGTATAAGAAATAATGAAAAGGAAGGCTTCATAGAGGTGGGGACAAACTTATATCAACTGATGTTGAATAAAAGGAGTAGATCTAGGAAAACTTTGTACCCAATAACAACCATAGCATGTGAGGAATTTTTCTGGTAGACTTAGCTCTTCACAGCATTGCAAGGACCTAAAAAATTCCCAAAGGACTTGAGGCAAAATGCCTTTCACACCCAAAGAAGGAAGTATGGAATTGGACCACAGAAGAAAAGAGAATATTTTTTTTTCTTGTGCTATGTTTTGTTTTGTTGTTTCTCATGGTTTCTCCCATTCATTTTAATTCTTCTATGCAACATGACTAATACAAAATTGTGTAGAATAAGAATGTATGTGTAGAACCCATATATGATTTCACACTGTCTCAGGGGGAAGGGAGAGAGAAAGAAGGAGAAAAGGAAGACAGAGGGGGAGAAAAATCTAAGACTTACAGAGGTGATTGTAGAAATCTGAAAGAAAAATTAATAAAAATAGCAAAGAAATTCCATTTTTCCCCTGAATTATAATACTCAGTTTTGCTGGGGAGGTGGTTCTTGGTTTTAATTCTAGCTCATTTTTTTTCTGAAATATAATATTCCAAGCCCTCTGATCGCTTAGGGTAGAAGCTGCTAGATCCTGTGTTATCCTGATTGTATTTCCTTACTATTTGAATGGTTTCTTTTTAACTGCTTGTAATATTTTCTCCTTGTCCAGGGAACTGGAATTTGGCTACAATATTCCTAGGTGTTTTCCTTTCGGGATCTTTTACAAGAGGTGACCCAATGGACTCTTTGCATTTTTTTCACCTTCTGTTTCTGGAATATCAGGGAAGTTTCCCTTGATAACTTCTTAAAAGATGATGTCTAAGTTTCCTTTTTTTAATCACGTATTTAAGGTAGCCCAATAATGTTTAAATTATCTCACCTGCATCCATTTTCAACATCAGCAGTTTTTCAAATGAGATTTTCACATTGTCTTCTTTTTTCATTCTTTTGATTCTGTTTAATAATTTCTTGATTTTTCATAAAGTCGTTAGCTTTCATTTACTCCATTCTAAATTTGAAGGAATTATTTTCTTCAGTGAGCTTTTGGACCTCCTTTTACATTTGGCCAATTCTTCTTTTTAAGGCATTTTTCTCCTCGTTGACTTTTTGGACCTCTTTTGTCATTTGGGTTAGCCTATTTTTAAAGATATTATTTTCTTCAGCATTTTTTTTGGGTCTCCTTTAGCAAACTGTTGAATCATTTTTCATGATTCTCTTGTATCATTCTCATTTTTCTTCCCAATTTTGCTGCTACTTTTCTTATTTTACTTTCAATTTTTTTTTGAGATCTTCTATGGCCTGAAATGAATTCATATTTTCTTTTGAAACTTTAGATGCAAGAACTTTGACTTTGTTGTCTTCTAGTTGTACAGTTTCATCTTCCTTATCATTAAGGTTATTATATATATATATATATATATATATATATATTTCACTGAAGAAGTAAGATTCTATAGTCTGCTCTCTCCCTCTTGTTTGCTCATTTTGAAAATCAGTTCCTTAACATTTGAGCTCCTTGTTAAGTAGAGAGCTTCAGGAGCAACTGTCACCATGGGACTAGGTTTCGGCCTGGGTCAGGTATCACCCAGGTGAGAGACCTTTCCAAGTGACCTTTGAAGCCATATTTTGCTTTTATGGTTTAAGAAATCTGGAAACTAGCATGATGGAATCTCAGGCAAAACAGCCTAGGAGGAGAATCCAGCAGAAATGAGCAAGTGAGAGCCATGGAGCCCCAGGTATCTGCAGCAGCTTCTCCTGAGATTATCAGTCCACAGATTAAATGTCTGTAAGTCACCAACCAACTTGAACTTCTGGGAGCTAAAATGGCAGAATGATTAGCAAGTGCTCTCTGCTCCACCGGTTGTTGACCTTGAAAGAACCAGAAAATATTTACCAAGAAATATCCTGGAACATTGGGATTAGCAGAAGGGGCAAAGAATCTCTAAGCATGCGAGGCTAGGAAAATTACTAAGGAGGATTCCTCTTCCTGTGGCAGAAGGAGACCAGTACAGGACCAGAGCTGTCCCAGACAGCCCCACTTCAGCAAAGTGGGAGGAGATGCAGAACTCCAGGACTGAGGAGTCTTGCAGCCACCAACACAAGGACCCCAGATATTCCTCAGCACTTCAGGGGAAACAGGAAGAAACCAGGACAGACAGAATCACCAACCACTGAGTTTACCTCTGCACAAGCTCAGCTGAGGTGATCTTCTGTGACTAGATCACCTTTCCCCCACACTTAAAAATCTAGCTCCTTGGCTAATCCAGGTAAACACACACACACACACACACACACACACACACACACACACACACACACACACACAAGAATTCACCTGGCCTCTCCTTTCTCACATCAGCCAGCTCAGCACCAGGTTCTTTAGGTTCTAGCTGAAAGAACCAGAGGCAGCAACACACAATGCCTCATCATGATGAGTAAGAAGCAAAGCAGGAAAGAAAAGACCATATAACATTTCTATGGGGACAAAGACCAAAACATAAATACCAAAGAGGTCAGTATTCAGACTGTACTCCTATAAGAAACTTCAGAAGGGACTATGAACTGGTCACATGCACAAAGACCGCTCTTGGAAGAGCTGAAGAAGGACAAGGAAGAAAAACTGGTCAATGATTTTAAAAGTATGAAAAAAATAATTTACTGAAGAGAACCATTCTTTAAAAAGGAAAATTGGACAAATGGCAAAGGATTTACAAAAACTAAATGGAGAAAATAATTCCTTAAAAAGAATAATTGACAGATGAAAAAGAAGATGCAAAAGTTTACTGAACAAAACAATTTGATAAAAATTAAAACTGGGTAAGTAGGAGCTAGTGACTCTATGAGACATCAAACAAAATCTAAAAAGTAAAGAGGTAGAAGAAACCATAAAATATCTAATTGAAAAAAAACAACTGACCTTGAAAATAGATACAGGAGAGAGAATCTGAGAATTATTGGCAATGCCATGATGAAGAAAAGAGCGTGGAAAATATTTTCCAAGAAATCATCAAAGAAAACTTCCCAGAAGTCCTAGATCCAGAGGGCAAAATGGTTTTTGAAAAAATCCACTGTTCACCTCCTGAAAGGGATCCCAAAATAAAAACACCAAGGAATATTGTTGCAACTTCCAGAACTATCAAGTGAAGGAGAAAATACCACAGGCAGTCAGGAAGTAACCATTCTGATATTGAGGAACTGCAGTCAGAATCACACAGGACCTTGAAGCTTTTACATTAAAACATCAAAGGAATTGAAATATGATATTCCATAAGGTAAAGGAGTTGGGACTCCAACCAGGGATCAATTACCCAGCAAAGTTTTACATAACATTTCAGGAAAGAAGGTGGACATTCAATGAAGTAAGGGATTTTCAAGACCTTTCTTATAAAAAAGCCACAGCTCAATAGAAAATTGGATCTTCAAATGCAGGTCTCAAGAGATGCATAAAAAGGTAAACAGTGGAAAAGAAAAACTTGCTAGTCAATATGGGCAAACTGTTTACTTCCCTATAAGGGAAAATGATACTTTTTAATCTTGGCAATTGTATATCTGTTAGGAAATATACAGTTATGTACATAGATAAAGGGAGAAGGTATAAAGTAAATGATATGATGATAAAAATGTGATTTAAGGGTGCAAGGGGACTGTAACAGGTGATGTGGAAAGGAGGAGGCAGAAAAGGTAAATTTCATCACAGAAAGCAGCACAAAATTATGTTACAGTAGAGGGAAAGAGGGGAGTGAGATGAGCATTGTTTGAGATGTACTCTCATCTGAATTAGTTCAAGGAGGGAACAACAAACTGAAGTATATAAATCTAACTAGCTCTATAAGCAGCAGGAGGGGAAAGGGGAAAGAAAGGGAAGGGGAGGCTAAAATGGAGGGAAGAAACAGAAAAGTTAAAGGGTTGTAAAATGTAGGGGGACTGAAAGAAGTAAATGAAGACTGTGGGAGGAAGTAGTCAAAATTAAATCTCTATTGTGATGGGGAAGGGAGAACTAAAAGCACAAATGGTGTGAAAGAGGATGGAGGGAAAGACACAGATAGTGATCATAACTATGAATGTGAATGGAAGGAACTCTCCCATAAAATGGGGAGGGGCAGCAGAATGGATTAAAAATCATAATGCAACAATATGTTGTTTACAAGAAACACACTTGAAACAAGGGGATACACACAGGATAAAGGTATAAGGTTGGAGGATAATATATTGTGCTTCAGCTGATGCAAAAAACAGGGGTAGCAATTCTAATCCTAGACAAAGCAAAAGCAGAAACACACCTAATCGAAAGAGATAAGGAAGGTACCTATATCCTGCTAAAAGGCACCATAAACAATGAAGCAATATCATCACTAAACATACATGATCCAAGTGGTACAGCATCCACACTCTTAGAGTACAAGGTAAGGGAGTTATGGGAAGAAATAGAAAGCAAAACTGTACTAGTGAGGGACCTCAACCACCCCCTCTCTGAATTTGATAAATCTAATCTCAAAATAAACAAGAAAGAAATGAAGGAGATGAAGAAACTCTGTATAAGGTCTATATTGCCAGGCCTAGAGGCCTGAGAGCTACCCGAGTCTTACCTTACCTCTATCGCAGGTCTTCGGCTGGCCAAACTGGATAAACGTATGAGAGAAGAGACTTTCCGGAGTCGAACAAGGGTTAGGCTTTATTCAGGGTCTCGGTTACATGTGCAGGGGGAATTCTTCCTTAGGAGGGAGCGAGGAATTTCCCAAGGAGGCAAAGATCTTACAATAAGAGATTGGAAGCAGAAGTGTAAGTGGGGAGAGAGGGGGAGGGGAGAGCGAAGAGAGGGAAAAAGGAGCCCTCTGTCCTGAAAGGGCCCCTCCCGAGCTAAGAGAGCCTTCAGGCTTTCCTGATACTAATTAAGCTCTCCAGCCGCATAGTTTGCACCTGAATACTGTGCCTGTTAGATAACAATAGGTGTGCCCAGATCCGGGACAGTCTCAAGGGGGATGCTCCTCCCATCATGTTTCTCACGGGAAGAGGCGGAAATACACTAGATTGCTCGGTCTCACTCCTCGATTCCCTGGTGTTTTATGGGGGGCCTCATGAGAATTCTAAGATTTAGAAGTTCCCACCTTTACCCGCCCGAGACTGTCCACATGGAATTGAGCTTGATCCCCAGCCCTATATGATAGATCTCTGGAGAAAATTAATGAAATATGCCTTTTCCTCAGTGGTACATGGCACATATACAAAATTTGACCACGTTCTAGGGCATAAAAACCTCACAATCTAGTGTAGAAAGGCAGAGATAGTCAATGCATCCTTCTCAGATCATAATGGACTAAAAATTATGTGTAATAAAAGACAATGGAAAGACAGACCAAAAATTAATTGAAAGTGAAACAAGCTATGCCTAAAGAATGGGGGGGAGGGGACGGTTAAGCAATAAATCATAGAAACCATCAAGAACCTCATTCAAGAGAATGCCAGTAATGAGATAACCTACTAAATCTTATGGGATACTGCAAAAGGGGAAGTATTATATCTTTGAGTGCCTTCATGAATAAAGTAGAGAAAGAGGAGATCAATGAATTGGGCATGCAACTGAAAAAGTTTGAAAAAGAGCAAATTGAAAATCCCCAAGTAAATACCAAATCAGAAATAAACCAAAGGACAGATTAATAAAATTTTAATTAGGAAAACTATTGAACTAATAAATAATATTAAGAGATGGTTTTATGAAAAAAACAATAGAATTGATAAACCTTTGTTCAATTTCATTAAAAACAGGAAAGATGAAAGCCAAATTATCAATACCAAAAATGAAAAGGGTGAACTCACCTCCAAATGTGAAGGAAATTACCACAATAATTAGAATTTACTTTGCCAAAATTTATGCCAATAAATTCTACATTCTAAATGAGATGGATGATTACTTAAAAAATAAATTGCACAGATTAACAGAAGATTTTGAATAGTTAAATAACCCTATCTCAGAAAAAGAAATTGAACAAGCCATCAATGAATACCCTAGAAAAAAATATCCTCAATGGATTTACATGTGAATTCTTTCAAACATTTAAAGAACGATTAATTTCAATATTATATAGACTACTTGAGAAAATTGGGGAAGGAGTCCTCCCAAATTATTTTATGATATAAATATTATTTTGATACCTAAACCAGAAAGAGACAAAACAGAAAAAGTAGATTATACACCAATTTCTCTAATGAATATAGACATAAAAAAATTTAAATAAGATTTTTAGCAAAAGGAATACTGAAGCTTATTGAGAGAATGATACATTGTGATCAGGCAGGATTTCTACCAGGAATGCAAGGCTGGTTCAATGTTAAGAAAATTATTAGTAGTATGGATCATATCGACAACAAAACTTCCAGAAACCACATGATTATTTCAATAGATGCAGAAAAAGCTTTTGACAAAATACAATACCCATTCCTATTTAAAACACTGGAGAGTTTTGGAATAAATGGAACTTTTTATAAAATAATAAGGAGTATCTGCCTAAAATGTTCAACAAGCATTACATGCAGTGGAGAGAAGCTAGAAGTATTTCCAATAAGGTCAGGGGTGATACAAGAATGTCCATTATCACCACCATTATTCAATATGGTATTAGAAATGCTAGCTGTAGCAAGAAGAGAAGAAAAAGAAATTGAAGGAAATAGAACAGGCAAAGAAGAAACTAAGTTATCACTCTTTACAGATGATATGATGTTATACTTAGAGAATCCCAGAGATTCAAGTAACAAACAAATTGATATAATAAACAACTTTGGGAAAGTTGCAGGTTACAAAATATACCCACACAAATCTTCTGCTTTTCTTCATATTAGTAACAATGCCCAAGAGTAACATACAGAAAGAGAAATCTCATTTAAAGATAGTGTAGACACTATAAAATATTTGGGAGTCCACCTACCAAAACGAATCTGGGAACTGTATGAACACAATTACAAAACACATTTTGCACAAATAAAGTTAGATCTAAGTAAGTGGAAAATCCATCAGCTGCTTGTGGGAAGGCCGAGCCAATAAAATAAAAATGACAATTCTACCTAAATTAATTTGCTTATTAAGTGCCATGCCAATCAAACTCTCTAATAATTATTTTCTAGAACTAGAAACATAATATCAAAATTCACCTGGAAGAACAAAATGTCCAGAATATCCAGGGTACTAATGAGAAGAAATACCAGGAAAGGTAGCATAACTCTGCCAGATCTCAAATTATATTGCAAAGTAGCAATTATCAAAACCACTTTGTACTGGCTAAGAAACAGAAGGGTAGACCAGTGGAATAAGTTAGGTACCCAAGACACAGTAGTCAATGAATATAGCATTCTACTCTTTGGTAAACCCAAGGACTTCAGTTGCTGGGATAAAAATTCACTGTTCAACAAAAATCGCTGAGAAAACTGGATAATTGTTTGGCTGAAACTAAGCATAGACCAATGCCTGACACAGTACATAAGAATAAAGTTCAAATAGGTGTAAAGATTGATACCACAAATAAAGTAGTGGAGCAAGGAATAATGTATTTATCAGAATTATGGAGAAGGAAAGAATATTTGAATAAACAAGAGATATAAAGCATTGTGAAGTGCAAAGTGGGTAATTTTGAATACATTAAACTGAAAAAAAAAATTTCACAACCAAATCCAATGCAACCAAAATGAGAGAAGCAGAAAACCGGGAAAGAAATTTTGCTGGTAGTGTCTGATAAAGGCCTCATTTCTAAATTATATAAAGACCTGGATCAATTGTACAAGAATTCAAATCATTCCCCAATTGATAAAGGAAATGAACAAGCAGATTTTAGAGAAAGAAATTAAAGATATCTATAATCATATGAACAAATGCTCCAAATCACTATTGATTAGAAAGATGCAAATCAAAACAACTCTGAGGTACCACATCACTCTTATCAGATTGGCTAACATTACAGAACAGGAAAATGGTAAATATTGGAGAAGATATTGGACAATTGGAACACTAATTCATTGTTTGTGGCGCTATGAGCTGATCCAACCATTCTGGAGAGCAATTTGGAGCTATGCCCAAAGGACTATGAAAATGTGCATACACTTTGACCTAGTAATACCACTTCTAGAATAGTATCCCTGAGAGATTATAAAAATGGGGAAAATGTTCAAAAATAATTAAGTACAAAATATTGTACAAAAATATTTATAGCAGCACTCTTTGTGGTGGCCAAAAGCTAGACATCAAGGGAATGCCCATCAGTTGGGGAATGGCTGAATAAATTATGGTATATGAATATAACGGAATGCTTTTTTGATATAACATATGATGAACAGGAAGAATTCAGAGAGTCCTGGAGCCTTATACGATCTGAGGCTGAGAGTAAGGAGCAGAACCAGGAGAACTTTGTACACAGCAACAACTACAGTGTGCAAGGATTTTTTCTTGTAGACTTAGAACTTCATTGCAATGCAAGGACTTACAAAATTCCCAATGATCTTTTATGGCAAAATACCTTCCATATTCAGAGAGAGAGCTATGGAAATGAATTGCAGAATGTACCAGATCATTTTATTTTGTATTACGTTTTGGTTTGTTTTATGATTTTTTCCATTCATTTTAATTCTTCCATGCAACATGATGAAGGTGAAAATGTATTTAATAGAAATGTATGGGCAGAAACTATATAGAGTTGCATGCTCTTTTGGGGAGGGAAGAAGGAGGGACAGGCGAAGGAAGTGGAGGGAGGGAAAAAAAACCCTAAGTTATATGGAAATTATTGTAGAACACTGAAAATAACTAAAATAATAATAACAAAAAATAAATCTGAAAGCTGCCATGGCTGGTGGTGATTCAGTCCCATAAGGCCTGCTCTAGTCCTTTCTATGCCAGTGCTACTCACTCAGGACTGTGCTTCACTCCTAGTCTGGTGTGATAGACCTCTCCTGTCCTGTCCTGTCCATGTTGTCTTGGGCTGGAAATTTGCTTCAGTTTTTCATTTTGCGGCTTCTGCTAGTCTGGAATTTGTTTAGAGATATTTTTTACAGGTTTTTTGAGAGTTTGTGCAGAGAACTCAAGCATGCCTCTGCTTCTACTTGCCTATGCCATTTTGATTCCATTTTCTTCTGGATTCTTTATGTACTTGTAAAGAGCGTATTGTAAACTTTGGTGAGGAATATTCTATTTCAACTTCATAAATACCTTTTCACACTTAAAATTCATTTCTGTAATGCTGAATAAGACAATTTAAAAATTATAATCTTGGCAAGAAGAACACCAGTTGAGGCTTGAGCCAATGTCATTAAAATATCATCACCAATTCCTCAGTCACATTGAAACTTGAATGGAAAATATTGCCTTTCTCTCAGACCTCAGATTCATGTGATAGATTAAAAATTGGCATAAGTATCTTCAAAGATTATATTGACTACATTCAAATATATGTATTACTTAGGAAAGTTCTCAGAAACAAACAAACAAACAAAACCACTCATCTCTCAGTCCTTATTTTAGATTCCCCAACTTTACCTATAAGTGTCAATACATTTTCCTGTGGTAAATCATACATTTTTTTTGAGTTGAATCTTTTTCCTTTTCTCTTGCTTAGACAGAATTTACAGCTAAATAATGGGAGAAAACAGTCTGAAAAAATAAATCATCTCTTGCCTCTAATAATCACTTTTCACCTCCTAGCACCTCTAATGCTACTTTGGTGGATCAATGTGATCTTAATAAATACCTGTGATATAGAAAATAGTGAGCATTCTATCTCTTAGGACATTTAATACTGTTGTTCAGTCATTGCAGTCATATCTGACTTTCTGTGAACTTGGGGTTTTCTTGACAAAGATCCTGAAGTGGTTGGCCAATTCCTTTTCCAGTTCATTTCACAATTGATGAAACTGAGACAAACAGCGTTAAATGATTTGCCTAGGTTAACAAAACTAGTAATTATGTAAGGCCAGATTTGAATTCATGAAGATGAGTCTTCCTTTCTTCAGGCCCAGCACAGTGTTCACTGGGCAATGTAGCTATTGTTTGCGACATGATAACCTTAAATCTGATAATTTTTTCTTAAGAACAAGACATGAAAAGTTTTAAGGTAGGAGAAAGGTAAAACCTAGTCTCTATTATTAGATAAATGGAAAAAGTGAAATGAAAAACCATCAAAGTATTAGTACTTTCTCCCTTAACCCTGCAAAGTCTCACATTTTTCCCTGCTGTGTTGCTATGTTAAAAGAAAGTAATGTCTAATTAACAAGACACAGCTTAAATTGTTTTATCCTACATTTTTACTCAAGAAAATTGGGTTGCTTTATACTCAGTAACCTTCCTTTCCCCTTAAAAAAAAAAAGGTTAATGGAAATAATATTTGTCAAGAATTAAGTTAAAATCTATTCAGAGTGAGAAATTCAACGACATCTAGATAGTAGGAGTAAATATTATCAACAAAAAAAACCTAAATCTACACTTAATTTGATCTAGCATATGCTAGATTCCTTCAAGGTGCATGCCAGAATAAATATATACACTGCTTTGTTGATTGCTTGCTTTTTATTGTGTTTGCTTACAAACTCATACACTACCCAATGAAGTATAAGTATTTTTTAAGGGAGTCTAATAGAAAACAGGTATGTGTGTGTGAATATATGTATATGTGTATGTGTATATATGTGTATGTGTATATATGTGTGTGTATACATATACACACATATTTATATATATATATCACAGAGAGACACTATATATATATACATAGATGTATTCATATATGTATATGTATATATACATACATGTATAATTTTCCTGTTTCTTATGAACTCTGTGATATACATATATGCATATATATATATATATGTGTGTGTGTGTAATTATGTGTGTGCATGTGCATTGCTAAAGACTCTCTATGCTTTATCCTTTGCTATCTATTAACCATTTTGCTCTTGTAGTACTCAGCTATTATATAAAATGGAGAGACTCTTGGGGGGAATAGAATGTTCCTAGTATATTAAAGAATTTTAAAATGCCATTAAGGATAGAAAATGTAACCAGTGGATTTTATCCACCTATTTTCCCTCAAGACTGATTTAAGTGATGATTTTAATCCATTTTTGTCTTTGCTTCTATTTTTTATGGCTTATTCTCAGTGAGTAGAAATAGGATATAGGTGAAAAATGAAGGATGAGAGGGGAAGGGAAGTTGTTATCAACAGATTTTCTACTTCTGGATAGTGTAGAATGTGTTGCTTCCTATGTGAATCATTCTTCCTGGTGAGGAAAAAGGAGATGACACAAGACCCCTGGTTTTAGAATTAAAGAGAGGAAATTGCATGACCTTCTCTATTTCTGAACTTACAAAATCTGGAGAAAAATGTAAGGGGGCCTTCTTCTTAAATAAAATTATTTGCTTTTACTTTCATTCCTATAAATTGACAGAATTCAGTTTATTCAACCCTAGTTAATAATATAAAATTCCTCTCTTTGAACTTGGTGGCTGAAAAAAAATAGTTGAATCTCCCAACTTAAAAGAAATTCTTTATAAGGTTGATTTATGTGTCTTTGTTTCTAACAGGGATGTTTTTGAAATTGATTGGATAGTATTCTTGATTTAAAAAAAAGAAAGAGAATGTGCAAGGTATTGAAGTGCCATTATTAATGTTTCTTTGTAAATGGATAATGCACTTTGCAACACAAATGATTAATACTTTTATACCAATTATTTCTAAAGAAGCAGCACTTCTAAGAATACTGGAGAAAACAATGAGGTTGTGTTCTTATTTTGACTCATATTCATAAATCATTTCAGTACTAAGTGAATCCAATTTTCTTTTCTTTTTCATTATTTTGAGATGTCTGAAATAAATTCAAGTTAAAAGGCTAAGGATCAAAAATATTCTGCTTTCATTCCTTAAGGCTTGGATTGAAAAAAAAAATTGAAAGCTTTAGTTAACTGTGCTTGTCAAAGTGTCTCTAACTTACAGTCCTGAAGTTAGATATGAACTAAGAAGCTGTAATTTGTGTTTTGAGAGTGAGATCTATTTTTTAGAAAAGATTATAAGAAAAGACTGATATGTGTATTAACCTACGCTAAATTATTATGATCAAAATACTTTACTGATGCATTTATGGGATCTGTTATTAGAACCCTTTTTAATTCTGAGTAACTCCTCAAAGTTTCTTTCCAAAAACATGAACTCTTTTCTCGGTAATGTTTCTGAAATGGCTTGAAGAAAGTTTTCTTTTTTCTTTTTTACCTTGACACAACATCAAAATTTATTTTAAAAGAAGGGGCTGAGTTATCAATAGAACTCTGCAAGATTTTTCTTATTCGTGAAGCAATGACCCTGGGCTTTTAGGATTTTAGGATCCAGGCACAATTTCAACTTTCTCGCCCTTGGCAACACTCAAAAACTATCAAATATGGGCAAAGTGACAGTGTCCTGCCACAGTAAGCCAAAAGATTCCTGCAATCTCCTTCTGATCAGTTGTTCAACCTCCTTAACATCTCTGGTCTGAGAGCTCTGGAACCAGCTGCTACTGCTCCTGCTGCTGCTGTCACTCCTAAATCCTGCTTGGGGGTTGCTGGGGTTAGGGTTTTGCTGGCACACAGGTGCAACAGATTCTTCCTGCTGACCTTTCAAGTTGTCTTTGGCACCTGTGGACTGAGAGGTCTGAAACTACTACTGCTCCCAGTGATTCAGTCACCCTGAGTCCTGCTCCAGGTTTGCTAGGACACAGTCTGCCCTGGGCCAGTCTGTATTGTTGTGACCTGCACTGGAATATACTCCTCTTTCATCTTTCCTGCCAACCTTCCAAGTTTTCTTGGGCTGTAAATTTTTATATTCACTTTTTTGTGGGTTCTATTTCTCTAGAATTTGTTTGGAGTCATTTTAAAGGTTTTTGGAAGGGTTTGGGGGAATGTCAGGCAAGTTCCAACTTTTTACTCCACCATCTTGGGCCTTTTTCTTCTTTCTTTGCTCTCTTTTGAGATACAATAGCAGTATCACTACATTAAGGGTTATTCATAGTTTAAAAACCTTTTGAGCATGGTTGCAAATTGATTTCCAGTATAGTTGGACTAACTTCACTGGTCTACTAACAGTGCATTAGTATACTATTTTCCCACATTCTGTGCAACAGTTGTCATTTTCCTTTTTTGTCCTCTTAGCCAATCTAATTGTTATCATTTGCGTGTTCAAGTTATTACTGATTCAGAGCATTAAAAAAATTCTTTCTCTAAATATTGCCTGTTCATAACTTATAACTATTTGTTGATTGGTGTGACTCATTTTTTGACAACATTCACTCTCTTTCGGGGTTTCTTGGCAGAGATACTGGAGTGATTTGACACTTCCTTCTTCAACTTGGAAAGACCATAGCTGTTTTGGTTTGTTTTATGTATCTATTGAAATGTTCATATAAGTTTGGGAGTTTAATTCATGAATGATCATTCCCCCCCTAATATTGAACCAGCCTGTTATTCCTGGTTTCAGTGTATGATCTTTTTTATATATTGATGCAATCTCTTTAATAGTATTTTATTTAAAATTTTGGCATCAATATTCCCTTGTGAAATTGGTCATCTTTTTTCTGTTTCAGTTCTCTCTGGTTTAGATATCAAGACTATATCTATGTCTTAGAAGGAATTTGGTAAGATTCTTTACTTTTTCTTTTCAAAAAGTATATGTAGTTTTACAATTAACTGTATTTTAAAAGCTTCGTAGAATTGACTTGTAAATCTGTCTGGTTCTGGGATTTTTTTTTCCCTTAGGAAGTTTGTTGATGGTTTGTTCAAGTTCTCCAATTATCCAATTGCTAGGCTCAGTTACTGGTAACCCTATCTGAGGTTCTTCAGATTCAGAGTGACTAAACTATTGGTTTCCCTTTGGTCTTGGTCTCCTCTGTTCTTTTTTTTTTTTTTTCCAATTGCAGGCTTATGTTCATAGTTCAAGTTTAGAACTGAGTCACTAATTTCTTCGGGTTTCAGAGTGAATGCAACTAAGTTTCTAGAACTTGTTGTTTACTCAATTCTAAGTCAGGGTTCTCTATTCAGTCATAGCTACTTCTCTCTGTCCTATATATGAGACTCAGAACTAAATAATGTGGGACAGAGATACCAAGTGGCACCTGCTCCTGCTCCCAGAACTCAGGGACCCCTCAAGTTGTTTCTGTCCTAAGGTTTCTATTCCTTGTGTACTATTTCATTTCCCTTTCTATTTCTGTGAATTAAAATGCTGCCATTCCCCCTGATGTTTCCAAAGTTCTGTACTACTGGCTAACTGCCATCCCAGTGTTTGCAGATTGGCTGGTGCTATGTATTCCTAAGGAGCCCCAGGTTAGAAAATGACTCACTGCAAATTTTTTTTTTTTAGCTTTTATGAAAATGATAATCTGGTATTTTTTTCTAGGTTAGTGTGGAGGATATGTATTGTGAAATATAAGAAAAAATATCCTCTCATTCTTCCTTCTTAACTCTACCTCTTAAACATGTACATTTAATCTATCAATCTTTAATGAAGAAGTTCAGTACTGAGCTAGAGTCCAAATCTCTGGAACTTAAGTAGTCAGTATTTTTTATACAGAGATGACAGCCTTTAAAACACATTTATTTATTTTTAATTTTCAACGTTCATTTCTAAAAGATTTTGAGTTCCAAATTTTTCCCCACATTTCCTCACCCCCTCCCCAAGGCAGCATGCATTCCGATTACCCCTTCCCTCAGTCTGCCTTCCCTTTTATCATCTCCTCACTCTTATTCCACTCCCATTTATTTTCTTGAAGGACAAGATAGATTTCTACGGGGGCAGAGCCAAGATGGCGGAGTAGAAAGACGCACATAAACATAGCTCCAAACTCACAACCCACAGAACGGCTAGAGGGGAACAACCCACGGTGAATTCTGCACCCAGATGCCACGGAATATTGGAGCGAGGGAGATTTCTGTTCCAGAGAGACCTGCAAACCTCTCGCGGGGGGTCCTTCGCGCTGTGGACTGGACGCCGGGACTCGGAGCTGAGTGCAGCCCTGCAGCAGCCGCGACACCGTGAGGAAAAGATCTGAACGGGCTACGGGGACGAGATATCCTGCGGCCACGAGGGTCCCTTCACCCACAGAGGGACCTGCAAACCTCTCGCAAGAGGTCCGTCGCGCTGCAGACACGGAGCCCAGCCTGGACCTGCGGCGGCCGCGGCTTCGAGAGGTACAGATCCGAGCAGGCTTTAGGGGTGGGATCTCCAGCAGCGGCACAAACCGCCCCCCCCCCCAGGTGACGGGGGTCGGTGAGAGAGTCTCTTTGGCAGGTAGAGAGGGGAGTGGGGTGCCCCCATGGCTCAGGCCCCGCGGGAGATAGAAGCTGAGAGGCGGCTGCAGACAGGGGCTCCCCAAGCGGGCGGGAGCCTGGATCCATTGTGGAAGGTCTGTGCATAAACCCCCTGAGGGAACAGAGCCCGAGAGGCAGTCCTGCCCCGACCTGACCATCTGAACTTAATTCTCACACTGAATAGCAGCCCTGCCCCCGCCAAAGCCCTAAGGCGGGAAGCAGCATTTGAATCTCAGTCCCCAAATGCTGGCTGGGAGGACCAGGAGGCAAGGTGGGTGTGAGGAGAATATTCAGAGGTCAAGCCACTGGCTGGGGAGAATGCCCAGGAAAGGGAAAAGAAATAAAACTATTGAAGGGTACTTTCTCGGACAAAAGACACCTCCTACCTTCCTTTCTGATGAGGAAGAACAATGCTTACCATCAGGCAAAGACACAGAAATCAAGGCTTCTGTGTCCCAGCCCACCCAATGGGCTCAGGCCATGGAAGAGCTCAAAAAGAATTTTGAAAGTCAAGTTGGAGAGGTGGAGGAAAAACTGGGAAGAGAAATGAGAGGAATGAAAGAGAAGCATGAAAGGCAGATCAGCTCCCTGCTAAAGGAGAACCAAAAAAATGTTGAAGAAATTAACACCTTGAAAACTAGCCTAACTCGATTGGCAAAAGAGGTTCAAAAGGCCAATGAGGAGAAGAATGCTTTCAAAAGCAGAATTAGCCAAATGGAAAAAGAGATTCAAAAGCTCACTGAAGAAAATAGATCTTTCAAAACTGGAATGGTACAGATGGACCCTAAGGACTTTATGAGAAAGACAGATATCACAGAACATAGAGAGAAGATTCGCAAAATGGAAGATAATGTGAAATAACTTTTTGGAAAAGCAACTGACCTGGAAAATAGAATCAGGAGAGAGAATGTAAAAATTCTGGGACTACCTGAAAACCATGATCAAGAGAAGAGCCTAGACATCATCTTCCATGAAATTATCAAGGAAAACTGCCCTGAGATTCTAGAACCAGAGGGCAAAATAAATATTCAAGGAATCCGCAGAACACCGCATGAAAGAGATCCAAAAAGAGAAACTCCTAGGAACACTGTGGCCAAATTCCAGAACTCCCAGGTGAAAGAGAAAATATTGCAAGCAGCTAGAAAGAAACAATTCAAGTATTGTGGAAATACAATCAGGATAACACAAGATCTAGCAGCCTCTACATTAAGGGATCGAAGGGCATGGAATAGGATATTCCAGAAGTCAAAGGAACTACGACTAAAACCAAGAATCACCTACCCAGCAAAACTGAGTATAATACTTCAGGAGAAAAAAATGGTCTTTCAATGAAATAGAGGATTTTCAAATTTTCTTGATGAAAAGACCAGAGCTGAAAAGAAAATTTGACTTTCTAACACAAGAATGAAGAGAACCATGAAAAGGTGAACAGCAAAGAGAAGTCATAAGGGACTTACTAAAGTTGAACTGTTTACATTCCTACATGGAAAGACAATATTTGTAACTCTTGAAACATTTCAGTATCTGGGTACTGGGTGGGAGTACACACACACACACATGCACACACGCACACATACATAGAGACAGAGTGCACAGAGTGAATTGAAGAGGATGGGATCATATCTTAAAAAAAATGAAATCAAGCAGTGAGAGAGAAATATTGGGAGGAGAAAGGGAGAAGTTGAATGGGGCAAATTATCTCTCATAAAAGAGGAAAGCAAAAGACTTATTAGTGGTGGGATAAAGAGGGGAGGCAAGAGAAAAACATGAGGTCTACTCTCATCACATTCCACGAAAGGAAAGAATAAAATGCACACTCATTTTGATAGGAAAACCTATCTCACAATACAGGAGAGTGGGGGACAGGGGCACAAGCAGGGTGGGGGGGAGGATGGAGGGGAGGGCATGAGGAGGAGAATGCAATCCAAAGTTGACACTCATGGGGAGGGAAAGGATCATAAGAGAATAGAAGTAATGGGGGTCAGGATAGGATGGAGGGAAATATAATTAGTCCTATACAACACAACTAGTATGGAAATCTTTTGCAAAACTACACAGATTTGGCCTATATTGAATTGCTTGCCTTCCAAAGGGAAGGGGTGGGGAGGGAGGGAGCTAAAGAAGTTGGAACTCAAAGTGTTAGGATCAAATGTAATGTTCTTACCACTGGGAAATAAGAAATACAGGTTAAGGGGTCAAGAAAGCTATCTGGCCCTACAGGACAAAAGAGAAGACGGAGACAAAGGCAGAGAGGGAGGATAGAAGAGAGAGCAGATTGGTCACAGGGGCAATTAGAATGCTTGGGTTTGGGGGGGGAGGGGATAAAAGGGGAGAAAATTTGTAACCCAAAATGTTGTGAAAATAAATGTTAAAAGTTAAATTAAAAAAAATAAAAAAAATAAAAAAGAGATAGATTTCTACATTATTTGTCTGTATTTCTAATTTCCCAGCTGCACGTAAAAACAATATTTTAATATTTTTTTTAAAGTTTGAAATCCAAATTGACTCCCTTCTTCCCTCTTCACTCATCCTCATTGAGAAGGCAAGCAATTCAATATAGGTTATACACACTATTCAAAAAACTTCCATAACAGTTATACTGTGGAAGAATAACTATATTTCCCTCCATCCTATCCCACACCCCAATTATTCTACTTTCTCCTCTGACCCTGTCTATTTTCAAAAGTGTTTGCTTCTGACTACTCCCTCTCCCAGTCTGCATTCCTTTCTATCATTCCCCTCCTACTAATTTTACCTTTCTCCTGCTACTTTCTTGTAGGGTAGGATACCCAATTGAGTGTGGATATTTTCCCTCCCTAAGTGAAATATGATAAGAGTAAAGTTCAGTCATTTCTTCTCATCTCCCCCCTTTGCCCCTCCATTGTGAAACTCTTTTCTTCCTCTTTTGTGTGAAATAATTTACCCCATTCTATCTCTCTCTTTCTCCTTCTCCCAATATATTCCTCACCCCTTAAATTTATTTTTTCGATATCATCCCTTCATATTAACCCTTTATCTTTCTGTCTGTTTATCTCTCTCTCTCTCTCTCTCTCTCTCTCTCTCTCTCTCTCTCTCTCTCTCTCTCTCTCTCTCTATCTGTCATCTAATCCAGCTACCTAAATACTGAAAAAGATCTCATGTGTTGCAAATATGTTTTTTCCATGTAGGAATGCAAACAGTTCAACTTTAATAAGTCTCCTAAGATTTCCCTTTCCTGTTGACCTTTTTACACATCTCTTGATTCTTGTATTTGAAAGTCAAATTTTCTATTCACCTCTGGTCTTTTCATCAAGAATGTTGGAAGGTCCTCTATTTTATTGAATGTCCACTTTTCCCCCTGAAGTATTATACTCATTTTTGCTGGGTAAGTTTAATCTTGGTTTAATATTAGCTCCTGTGACCTCTGTGAATATCATATTCCAAGTCCTTTGATCCTTTAATGTAGAAACTGCTAGATCTTGTGTTATCCTGCTTTTATTTCCACAGTACTTGAATTGTTTTTTTCTCACTGCTTGCAGTATGTTCTCCTTGACCTGAGAACTCTGGTATATGGCTAGAATACTCCTAGGAGTTTTCCTTTGGGGATTCCCTTCAGGAGGTGATCAGTGAATTCTTTCCATTTCTATTTTCCCCTTTGGTTCTACAATATCAGGGCAGTTTTCCTTGATAATTTGTTGAAAGATGATCTCTAGGCTCTTTTTTTGACCATGACTTTCAGGTAGTCCATAATTTTTAGATTATCTCTCCTGTATCTATTTTCCAGGTCACTGATTTTTCCAATGAAATATTTCACCACATATTCTACTATTTTTTTTCATTCTTTAGGTTCTATTTTAAAATTTGTTGATTTCTCATAAACTCATTAGCTTTCATTGCTGTATTCTAATTTTGAAGGAATATTTTCTTCAGTGAGCTTTTGGACCTCCTTTTCCATTTGGCCATTTTTGCTTTTTAAGGTATTTTTTCTTCACATTGGTTTTTTGGACTTCCTTTACCATTTTCCTAATCCATTTTTAAGGTATTATTTTCTTCAATATTTTGGAAGGTCTCCTTTAGCAAGCAGTCGACTCATTTTCATTATTTTCTTGCATCACTTTCATTTCTTCTCTCAATTTTTATCTTACTTCTCTTGATTTTCTTTCTTCTTTCTTTTCTTTCTTTCTTTCTTTTTTTTTTTTTGATGCAGGCTTTCCTCAAACTTTCAGTTTCTTAATATAACCTATTTATGTTCAGTTTTCAATGTTCACTTCCACAAGATTTGGAATTCCAAATTTTCACCCCATCACTCTGTTCCCCCCAGCCCAGGACTACGTGGATGCCAACCACTCCTTTTCTTAAACTGCCCTCCCTTCTAACAACCCCCCCTCTTCTCCTATCTCCCACCCCCTCTATTTTCCTGTAGGGAAAGATGGATTTATATACACGATTGCTTGTACAATTTATTTTCTAGGTGAAACCAAACAATATTTAACATTCATTTTTAAAGCTTTGAGTTCTAAATTCTCTCCCTTCCTTCATCCTTCCCCACTATTGTTGAGAAATCAAGCAATTTGATATAGGGCATACATGTCTAGCCATGCAAAACTCTTCCATGATAATCATGTTGCGAACAACTAACCACATTTTCCTGTATGCTGTCCTTCACTCTATTCCATCTTCTTCCTTGATCTTTCCCCCACAATAGTGTTAGGTTCTTATTCTCCCTTCCCCAATATACCATCCCTTTGTATTATCCTCTCTCACCTATCCCCTTTCCTTCTGCCTTCCTGTAGAGTTAGATAGATTTTCATACCCAATTGAATGTGTGTTATTTCCTCCTTAAGTCAAATCTGATGAAAGGAAGACTCATTTATTCCCTCTCACCTCCTCCCTCTTCCCCTCCACTGTAAAAGCTCTTTATTGCCTCTTTTATGTGAGATGATTTACTATATTCTACCTCTCCCTTTTTTTTTCTCCCAGTACATTTGTCTCAACACTTGATTATTTTTAGGTACCACCCTTCATATTCAGCTCACCCTGTGTCTTCTGTCTATACATATGTACATACACACACATATATATGCATGCATACATACATACCCCTATATAATAAACAAATGAATACATAAATACACACATACATATGAGTGTGTGTGTATACATACATATATATGATATATATACATATGTTAAATACACACACACGTGTATATATATATATATATATATATATATATATATATATATATATATATATATATATATATATATAAATATATATATATACATACATACATATTCCCTCTACTCTACTACTGAGAAAGGTCTCATGAGTTACAATTATCATCTTTTCATGTAGGAATGTAAACAATCCAACTTCAATGAGTCTGTTATGCCTTTTCTTTCCTATTGACTTTTTCATATTTCTCTTGATTCTTTTGCTTGAAAGTCAAATTTTCTATTCAGCTCTTGTCTTTTCAACAAGAATACTTGAAAGTCCTCTATTTCACTGATGTTCTATTTCACCCTCTGAAGTATGATACTCAGTTTTGCTGTGTTGGTGATTATTGTTTTTAATCCTGGTTGTTTTGACCTCTGGAATATCATATTCCAAGCCCTCTGATACCTTAATATAGAAGCTGCTAGATCTGTTATCCTGATTTTGTTTCCACAATACTTGAACCATTTCTTTATGGCTGCTTGCAATATTTTCTCTTTGACCTTAGAACTCAAATTTGGCTACAAAATCCTGATAGTTTTCATTTTGAGATCACTTTCAGGAGGTGATTGGTGGATTTTTTGCATTTCTATTTTACCCTCTGGTTCTAGAATATGAGGGCAGTTTTCTTGATAATTTCTTGTAAAATGATGTCTAGGCTCTTTTTTTGATCATGCTTTTCATGTAGTCCAACAATTTTTAAATTATATCTCCTGAATCTATTTTTCAGGTCAGTGGTTTTTCCAATGCGATATTTCACATTATCTTCTATATTTTTGTTCTTTGGATTCTGTTTTATAATTTCTTGATTCCTCATAAAGTCATTAGCTTCAATTTTCTCCATTCTAACTTTGAAGGAACTATTTTTTTCATTAAGATTTTGTGTTTCCCTTTCCATTTGTCCAATTCTACTTTTTAAGGCATTCTTCTCCTCACTGGCTTTTTGGACCTTTTTTTGCCATTTGAATGAGTCTGCTTTTCATCATCTTATTTTCTTCAGCATTTTTGGAGTCTCCTTTAGGAGCAAGCTGTTTACTAGATTTTCGTGATTTTCTTGTATCACTCTCATTTCTCTTCTCAGTTCTTCCTGTATTTCTCTTACTTGATTTTTACATCCTTCTTTAATTAGTCAATGGCCCATTACCAAATCATATTTTCTTTGGAGGCTTTGGATGTAGGAGCTTTGACTTTTTGGCTTGTATGTTTTGATCTTTTGTCAACAAAGCAAGATTCTATAGTCTGAGTTCTTTTATAATGTTTACTCATCTTCCCAAACAAACACTTGACTTTCTCATTCTCTGTCAAGGTAGGACTCTGCTTCAAGTGTGGCTGGGGGTTAGAGTGGATGTACTGTCCCAGTTTTCAGGGACTTTGGATCAGTCATTTGGGCCCCCACTGTCTGTAGTCCCAGAGTTCTAGAAGGTGCCTCTTCCACTGTTGCTGCTGTTGCTGTCATTGCTATCTGCCACTGGCACCCAATCCCACAATTCTGGGACTGGGGCCAGACCAAACCAAACTTCTTGATCCTCTTTCTCCTTTGTCCCACAGTTTCCCCACTGACCTTTTTGGCATTTGTGTGTTGACATTTTTTGAAACTGCCACAGCTGCCAATGATTCAGTCCCCTGAGGCCTGTTCCTGCCTGTCAATGCTGGTGTGGCCCACATGAGATTGTTCTCCACTCCTTCACCCAAGAGTGAAAAGCTCTTCTTTTTGATTTTGCAGGTTATGTCTGGCTAGGGATTTGTTTCACTCTTTAATTTTTTGGGTTATGTAGTTCTAGTATTTGTTTAGAGTTATTTTTTACAGTTATTTGTAGGGCTTTGGGGGAGAGTCCAGGGAAGGACCTACTTTTACTCCACCATTTTTGTTCTGCTCGCCAAGACAGCAGCCTTTTGTAACAAAATAGGACCCTTGAACAGATTGATACAGTAAACAGAAAAGTTTTAAAAAACACTCAGTTTTTGAGAATGCCAATGTAAGTTAGAGATCACAGTATAAAGAAGGAAATTTGATTTCACAGGTATTACTGAGGCTTGGTAGGGTTAGATAATGTCTTGAAAATGACTATTAGTTGATACAAAATATGAGTAAGAGAGAACCAAGATGACCTTAATAATTCAAGGTATTAGATAACCTGCATCCTAGAATATGGAGGAACTAGCAGGTAGAATTGCTGAGAAACTATTAGTAATCTTTTAAAAACTGTTCAGAAAACAAGAGGTATTTCTTTATGTTATAAAGGTAATTATCCTAATTTTTTTAAAAAATGGAAGTATCTACAACCTATATACCAGTGAATTTGATTTTGATTATTGGGAAAAAATTCAAAATTAACTATTCAAAGTAATTAAACACCTAGAAAAAATGTTATCACAAAGAGTAATGATAGTTTCATCAAGAATAGATGACTATAAGCTAACTTCATTTTACTTTTTGACAAAGATTCAAAATAAGGGAATGCTATTTATCCATATGACAACACACTGGGAAAAATGCATCCTATTTATATCCACAGGTACATATAATAGATGAAATTACTTCTAGGTAGATGGAGAGATAAGAGCATCCAAAGAGTTGGAAGAAATCTCTTAGAAGATCTATTCCAAAAAATTCTTGAACAGAAATACCCTTTACAATGATTTGACAAGTGTCCATTCAATCTTTGTATGAAGACCTTCAACAAGGGATTTCTCAACTTATTAGGAATTCCCACTTTTGTAATGCTAACTTAAATTTTAAGATATTTCCCATTCATTAATAGGTCCATGTGACCTACCTGGGTCACAAGGAAGTCTAAGTCACATATGGTGGGAGGAATTTGCTAAAGGGGTGGAACAGTAAGGCTGGAACAGGAACAGATGGAGATGGAGCAGAGGTGAGAGGAAATTGGTCAGAAGCAATGAGAACTGAGGCAGAGAGGAAGGCCGACAGCTAGGCTTTTGAGAGTTTATTTCTTTGTGGGAAAACCTGATAGTATATTTATCCTTCTTGGTTACTATGACAGATTTCTTTGTTACTATGATAGAGTTGGCTTTCTGGTATCTAAATAAGTATTCTGGTTCTGTCTTCCATGTGGAGAGTCTGTTGTATTTTGTGATTCAGAATGGCACCAGCATATTCTTGGCTGTGTAAGCTATGTGAATATTTTGTTGGTGCTATACACTTGTATTGTGCTCAAAGGTACGTATTCATTACTGCTAGTTCTACTCTCTGGAACCAAGTAGAAAAATTCTAATCTTTGTGTCCACGATATCATTAAAAATACTTGGAAAATCATGTGTTTGTTTGTCTACCACAGACTAAGGCCAATTTCTTCAACCAGTCTTTACATGTGATCTTAAGAACCTTGACTGTCACAATTGCCCTCTGTCCTTTAGAAAATAAAGCCCATAAAATTAGTTATGATACTAAGATGTAAGGTGAACAGAAGAGGGTAGAATGGGAACTTCCTCATGCTGGACACTATGCTTTTCTTAATGCACACTAAATTCATATAAGCCTTTTTTAAACTAAACTCTTGCCTCAGGCAGTTTCCAATCCACTAAATATTATGGATAAATGTGAAGCTTGCCCCCAACTCAGTGAAGTGGATAGACCAAATTATTAATAATCCTAATTCTTACTCCAAGTTTGATTTCTATTTACACAGAATGTCTGTGTTCACTGTAGCAAGTTTAGGGATAAGGACTACATCAGAACCTTGCAATATGGCACAGAGTCCTACATGGAAGAAACCTACAGAAAGGCTGTTTTTTTTTTTCTATGATAATATTTTCTTATACTCAGCTGAAGAGTGGTAGAATTATTTTTTTCCAGGCTTTTAGTGACTGGCAGGATTATTATAGTCATGCCTTCTGTCATTGGTGAATACACTCGAGGTCTAATAATATTTTTTTCTAATTTAAATTTAAAATAAAATATTTTTATATTGTCTTAAAATAGATTTTTTAAATATCACAAAATAAAGCCCATTCTCTTGGCTCACTTGAGCCATGTGAATTTGCCTTCAATATGGGAAAAACAACAGTAACTACTTATTTGAACACCTGATGGATTAGGCATATGTATATTTGTTTTTATCAATTGCCTTGCCTCTAGTCTTATGAGATATTTTCAGTCTCCTACCTAATTATGATGCAAGAATTAAAATTAATGTTGCTTTTTTGTTATGATTTTTTTCAAATTGAAGCCTGTATGGATATTGTTTGGGGACAGGTCTCTAACTCTACAAAATGGATGAAGTTAAAGGAAATACAGAGATTTCCATATTCCTCTCAGGAAGGGAATATGAACTTTGAGTCAGGGGGGTGAATTTGTAATCGTAGCCCCCTCCCTCCCCATTATAGTATGAAGGAAAGTCTTATGCAAATAACCAAATGGGTTCTGAAGAAAGATAAAGGTAATAAATGATAAAGATAAAAAATACATTAGCCACCATGATTTGTCAGTGATAATTTTTATAATTTTTAGAATACATACACAAATACATTTACGTGTGTATGTGTATGTATGTGTGTATATATGTATGAATGCATATATATACTTATACATTCATATGTAGGTATATGTGTTTATGTGTATCTGTGTATACATGCAAATATATCTACACCTATATCTATCTATATATCTATATATCTACACATATGTATCCATACACATAAATATTAGTTTTTATACAACATGCATGTAGGTGTGTATTTTCAAACACATGTACTCACAGAGAGATATCTATCTATATACATATTTATATATGCATATGTGTGTAAATGTGTGTGTGTGTGTGTGTGTGTGTTTAATAGCCTAAAACTATTGAAGACCTATGGAACACTGTGTTGGTTGGTTGGCCTTCTTCATTTACAAAGAAGACCAAAATGATTTCACTGTATTGAAGTCAAGGTATAGTGTATCTGACAGCGACTGATTATACCAATACAAGCTCAGAAGCTTCTACCACAGATTAGAGATGTTTCTAAATTTGTGTATCTCCTGTTTCTTTTGAGTTACTGCACTTCTGCTTTCTTTCCAAAGGACAACTCCTCTTTGATGTGGGCATGCCAGTCTGTGCAGTCCTGTGCTAGTGCCTCCCATGTGTCATAATCAATTCCAAAGTTATTCAGAGAGATCTTAAGTGTGTCCTTGTATCATGTCTTCTGACTTCCATATGAACACTTGTCTTATGTGAGTCCTCCATGAAATAGTTTTTAATTTAAATGTACATTTATCATTCAGGCCATGTTGCCAGCTTGTCATAGTTGCACTACCTACAGAAGAGTTTGAATGCTTAGCATTTCAACTTGAGAAAGGACCTGAGTGTCCAGTACATTATCTTGCCAGGTGATCTTCTGAATCTTAAAATAACTCAAATGGAAGTGATTCAGTTTCTTGTCATGGCACTAGTATACTGTCCAGGTTTCACAGGCATTTAATAATGAAGTATGCACATTAGCTTTGCAGACCTTCAGTTTAGTAATCAGTCTAATACCTCTTCTCTCCCACACTTTCCTTCAGAGCTTCTTATACAATGAACTATCTCTGGCAATGTGTGCTTTAACTTCTCTATGTGTATGTCCCTGGAAAATATACTGACAAGGTAAGATAGCTTATCCACAGCATTCAAAATTTCTCCTTTTGCTGTAAGTGATAGTTTCACATATGGATAGTGCAGGGCTGGCTGATGTAGAACTACTTTGCTTGGTGCTAATTATTCAGTCCAAATTAGCACAAGTAGCAGAGAATTAATTCATATTTCATTACAGCTCAGACTGGGAAACTGCATTGAGTACACAATCAACTGCAAACAAAAAATAATGTACTAACTCTTGTTCAAATTTAATCTTAGCTTGTAGCTTTTTTCAAATTATACATAGTTTACCATCAGTGTGGTGGTTGACCTTGGTGACATTTTCATCCTTGTTGAACTTGCTGAAAACACACATTAGCAAGCATGGAAGAGGAGACAGAGCTAAGATGGCTGAGCAAAGGCAGGGACTCATCTGACTTCTCTCTTAAATTCCTTTAAATAATTACTCTAAAGAAATTCTGGAGTGGCAGAACCTGCAAAAAGATGGAGAAAAATAATTTTCTGGCCCTAGGCAACTTAGCAGATCAAGAAGAAAGGTCTGTTATACCAGGGTGAGAATACAGCACAGTGCAATGCTGGCTACACTAGCACAGATCCCAGAAAACCTGGAGCAGACCTTGCAGCAACTGATTCAGTGAAAGCAGTGGTAGTTTCCAGACTTCTCAACCCATAGACTCCAAAAACAGCTTAGAAGGTCAACAGGAAATATTTGTCACACCCAAATACTGTCTCTCAGGGAGATGACCATCATACAGGTCATGCACGCAGTCTACGAAGGAGGATTCTAGCAAGAATCTTGTTGGAAATGAATAGGAGAGAAAGAGTGAGAGCGAGAGCGAGAGAGAAAGACAGAGACAGAGACAGCGACAGAGATAGAGGGAGACAGAGAGAGAGATCCCCATCCCCTACCCCCACGACTGTCACAGAATAAGCTGTTTTCTTTTATAAAGGTGGACAGTGGAGACATCTTTGAACTCCTGGGGAATAGTTTCCTCTTGACCTGTAACCTGGAAGATTTCAATCAGTGAGCAGTGGAACTACTTCTTTGTAAATCTCTGTTGGAATACAATTAGCATTTCAACTTGCCACATGAGAGGAGCCCAATGATTGAATATCTCTTCTTCAGTCAAAAGTTTTGCTAGAGAGATTGACTTCAACTTGAGGTATACAGTTAATGACTTCAGCAGTGAGGGGTTAGTGGTCTATTGGGAAAACTATGGAAGTGTTCAGCTCATTTCTCTAAGATCATATCGTCATGTAATTGAGAATCTCTCAAGGTCTTTAGGCTATAACTAGCCTTCAGAGTATCAGAAAAGTGCTTTGGATTGCTACTATAACCATAAAACTGAATTTCAACTCTCTTCTTACTGAGCTAATAATCCTGCATCTCTCTAAGCTTTACTTGCACATTATTTTTGATGGAGTTAAATACTTCCTTCCTGGAGACAGATGTACTATCCTGATAAACCCCGAAGTTTTTCATTTAGTATCTTTTGAATTTCCCCATTGATTTTGTCAAAACAATCTTGATGTTTGCCATTCTGCCTCAGATTAATAAATGTGATGCTGTACACCAAATTTCTGAAAGCTATCTACTCCTTTTCTGCCTCACTGTTACCAACCAAGTGTTGGCTCAACTTTTCTTTAAGTCAACAGCAAACTATTCATACTAGGAAAAGAATTAAAATCTGCTGATATTAATAGCTTTTATTGAATGTGATTGTTTAGTTTGGAGAATATCAGTCCATGATTGGTCCAGCACTCTGTTCTGCACATTACCTCATCACTTTCACATCTTGTCTGTATCTTTTCCTTATGATGACATAGTCTATTAAATGCTAATGTTTGCTGTCAGATGCACAAGTCTTCACTAGTAAGTGATTGCTGCTGTTGTTTCTAACTGCATTCCTCCCAAGTACTCATTGCCAGGCTTGATAACCTGTGTTTACTCTGGCATCAAAGTGACCCAGACTTATAATCTTGGCCTCTTTTGGTATTTTGATAATGAGTATCTCCAAATCTTTTCTTTGAGTTCATTTGGATTATCATGTTGGAAATATATGAATTGATGTTGGTGGCATGGTTCTTTCCTGAAAGGGACATTAATTAATTACATTGTTATGAACCTATCATTCACTTCCTTTGGGAGGCATAAAAGTGTGTGGACTCAGGGTGTTTTATTTTCCCTTTTATTTATTTCATTCTGAATTTCAGAAATAAAACAAGCATTTCCATAATATAGTACTATAGAAAAAAGATAATTATACATGAAACCGAAAATCTATTATGTACAACTTATTATTCCTCTTAATTATTTAACAGTTACATTATTTTTCCTTTTTCTTCTCTCCTTCCCTCTTTTCTAGAGATAACTACCATAAGGCACAAATATGTGTATGTATACATATGTGTGTATGTATATACATGTCTGTATATGCACACATACACCCACATATAGGAGACTATGCTATATAGTATATAAACATATGCTATATAATATATATATAATATGCATTTCTCTAGATATAGATAACATCTTCCTTCATATTTCTTTTGTAGTTAATTCTAGTGTTTATAATAGTAAATTAATGATTTATTTACTCAAACTTGTTCCTAAAGCAACAATGCTGTTTAAATACGCAATGTTCTCTTGGTTCTACCTCATTTTGCTCTTATTATTCCATGCAAATTTATCATTTTTTAAAGATCACTGGGCTCATCATTCACTAATTATAGATAAGTTTTGATTGCAAAGCCTATGCTAGCTTCTAGGCACTCCCCATCATTGTAGCCATTCTAGAAAACAAAACAAAGGGTATCCAGCCTCTATTTAGATAAGGTTGCCTTTTTTGTCAGCCTTGTTTCAGTTAGAGTTAATATTTTAATGTGATATCTGCGGAATTCTCCAGTAACAAGAGATTTTCTGTTGTCTATAAGCATGCACATCTTCCATGTACTGTTGGAATTGGCACAATAGTTTTTGTACCTTTTTGCTTGTGGGTGTGGGAATGTATATTTAGATCACAGGTTGAGATCCCCACTTTCCAAGACAAGTAGGCCAGGCTTGGGTGAAATAGACAATTTTTATGGCACCTTTTCTACCCCCTTCCTCACATCCAAATGTAAGCAGTATGGATCTTCAGAAAAAGCTACTCAGATACCCAGGGGGCTGCTGAATCTCACTGCTGTTTCAGTTCAGTGAGAACGCCACTCTATGACTTTGATCACCTGTGCGCATAGTTGTAACTACAGCTCCCAGTGTATCTGAACCTGCAGCTTTGTCACTTGCCTATCACCACAAGACTTTGAGTTAGGTAAAAATGAAAAAAAAAAATGGTATGAGTGATATATTTTGACTTGTACATAAGTTGGATTTAAGTGAACAAAAGTTATATGAAGTCATAAGCATGGCTCTCTGTTCTAGAGTTATCAAAGTCCAGTGGTAAGATGAAAGAAGACAACAGTAAATCCAAAGAGATAAGCATGGGTCCCAACAGAGACACTGACTTTCCACCTACCAGTAAGTCTGCAAAATTTCTGGCAAACACTTTTGCCTTTGAAATGGTGAGGCAAATTCAATATTTAATGAGAATATTAAAATCTACAGGCTCATTTATTTAGAAGGAAGCCATGAATTGGACAACCACAATTTAAATAGCTCCCATTCTTTTGCTGGTATGAAATTCATTTTTAAAGAACTGTTTATTTTCTGATTTTTCACTTCTATTTTACATATGACTAAAATAATGAATAGTTATTAATTTTTACCATTACTACTATCATTACTCCTACTCATATCATTTGGTATTACTGCTAAAATTATCTCTAACAGTTTTAATAGGTGCTATTTTCCCTTGCTAATGAGACCATAAATCAAAGTATTAAAGCTAAGTGAAAGAACGGTCCTTAGATGAGATTCTGAAGTTGTGAATTTCTCTTTTAAAATCAAGTTGAATGTTAATTAGAAATAATGTCTAAAGTACTTTTTAAAAAACTGATATGTTTAAATATTAATCTGATCTGCCAGAAGAACAATGAGGCACATATATTTATCCCATCATTCTGGGGATCTGTGCCCTGGGCAAACAAAGTTTTACATGCATCCAGAGTACATGCTATCTTATTGTTAATAAAACAAATACATTTATTTGGTTAGCAAGAGTGTTTCATGTAGCAATGCAGAAAATTTCAATTTGTCAGGTTCTGATATTGGTTTCTGATTCTAAGGTTCAACAGGGTTTATGTTTGAGAATACTACCTGTTCAGAATAGATGTAACCGAACATGTATTAGAAATCACAGCCTCATGAAGTTCAGCTTTGGTTAAACAAAATGTCACATCAAGAAATGCCTTATATTTTTAGAAACGATTTTCAGAAAAGAAGCACTTTCTGTATCAGTAATAGAGGATTGTACCAGAATATGATGTAGTGAAAAGGATAGGACCAACATTATATTTTGATTAGAGAGATTGAGAATCCCTCAGCTGCACTATACTAAAACTTAGAACCAAAATATCTGGATATGAGTGTTGCTTTGACACTGAACAGCTGTACTCCTCTGGACAAGGCTTTTAGTTTTCTGAAGCTATTTCCCTTTCTGTAAAAACAGGGCATTTATATTTGCATGGCTTACCCAACGGATTTGCTGGAAAGAAATCACTTGGCAAACTATCAAGCTTTCTAAATAGAGATGAAACAGGAAAATTTCTGTAGTATGGTTACCATTATGCTGTATGATCTATGGAGATGACATGGTTTTACTTTCTCTATTATCAAATTATATATATATATATATATATATATATATATATGTATATGTATATATATATATATACACACACATATACATATATATGTTATGTGATTTTTTTTACTGTTTTCAACACATGATAACTTCATATGTCTCTCCTGACATACTGCCCAACACTATCCCATATACACATATATAAAATCTCATCAAAATGGAATATATAATTATGTATAAGATTTCACTGACAGATCAAAGGCTTTTCTAAATTTTTACAAACTCAGTCTTCTTGGAGAACACTTTCCAACTTGGCATGAAAGATTAATTAGATGAGATTTTAGAAATAGATTTTTTTGTTTATATTACTTTTGATACCCTTTAAAAATATCAGGAAGAGTTCTTTGCTAAGGCTGCTTAGAGCTCTGCTAGCAAATGGGGGATGGGATAGAGTGTGCTCTTTCTCATCAACCTTAGTAAATGAGGTACTGTATTCCTCAATGCCAGTTACATTAAGGTATTTTAAAGTATTTGAATGTGAGAGATTTAATCTACTATTAGCATTTTTTTTTTTCCAGTCCAAATACCAAGAGCTCCCTCTTTCTGTTTGACTTGTGTTAGCATCAGACAACTAACCGGGAACCATGGGGATTTGTTCTCCTTTTCTCAAAAGGGCCCTCTATACTGCTTATTTACCTGCTGAAATGAATTAAGTCATAGTGTGACTTGCGATGCAAGATGTACATTTATATGTGTGCACATACATGGTACATATACATATACATATACGTATATGTAAATGTGTTTGTGTATATGTGTTTATACATATACTTATAGGCTTTTGTATTTGCAAAATATGCATTATGATTAGAACCACTGTTCTGGAAGAAAAGATCCCTTAGCAAAAGGGGCTATTTATACTCAAAGAACACTTTGCACAGCCTCTTTTTCACTTTATGACAAACATATTCCTAGGATTTGAAAGGTTTATATCCTATTGCTAAAAGCTTTATTGTCTGGACAATAAATTCAAATGAAAGATTTTGTTCGAGGAAGCAATGCACGCTTCAAAACTTGAGAGCAGTTTAGTGAAAATTCTATTTCAAGTAGCAAACTGTTATTGTAGTCAGTGGAGAGTTTATTTTTTTAATTTGTGAATCTAGATGGTTATTTAAAAAGGAAGAAAGAAGAAAAGGCAAACTCTGAGTTCTTTGTCAATTAACATATGTGGCATTGTGTAGCCACCATCTGCATTGAATTCTTTCATGTTTTCTGTGGAATGAAAGACTTCATTGCGTTTATTTAAAATTTTAAAAAATGGAATTTGTTTTTTCCTAGAATATAAAAAATGTATTATTTTATGTGAAGGGCTAAAAATAAGAGTGACTACTTCAACTTGAGTTTTTGTAAAGCAATACTAACTTATAAACAGACATGTTAACGAACTCAAATCTTCCTGGTAGAGAAAAGAAAATGTCCCAATTTCTGTACTTATTATTGAGTTCGTAATCCGGGTAAATGCTGTAGATTCTTCTAAATATTTCCTGATTTTGTATATTAAATGTGTGTCTTCTAATGAGGAAGTTTAGCATATATATATACACATATATATATATATATATATACATGTTCATATATACATATGTACGTACATATTTAGTATATATTTGCATATACACATATATACATACATACATGTATCCGTACATGCATACACACAAAAGCAGAAAGCAATATATGTGTATTGGATAAGTTAAAAGTCCCATTTGAATGATTAGAACAAACTGGATAACACAAGGAAAAACCCTTGTTTCTTTTTGCATTCAAGGGATTCATTCTTTCAGTATTTTAAGAATCTAGAATTTCGTTGGTGAGGGTCATTCCCTTTATTGCAACTGATCATAACCTCTATGTTTTAGTAGATGGCTTACTGCTCTCTACTAAAGCTTCTGGGCCTAATCAAGCCATCATTTTGCTGCCTACTTAGTAATGAGGTTGTCCTTGGTCAATAGACATCTATCCAACCCTGGGCCAATAGCCAAAATTTTGCAATTTGCTAAGACTCTCCAAAGCTTGTGCTTTAATGGTATAGTCTTGGAGATCCCAGACAAAGGTCATGCCATAATAATGCACTGAAGGTAGATATTAGGGGAGTATGGGATTCTACACTCTGACAGAATCCTTAAAGGAAGGGAAGGTCATACCGGACTATGCTATCTGATGATCTTTACATATTCTGTAAGTAATACTAATACCTAGCATTGATATAGTGCTTTATGGTTAACAAAACACTTTACAATTATTATCTCATCTTATCTTCACAAAATTTGGCCACAATAAATTGTAAATATAGTCATTAGTGACTATTTTGCAAAGCTCTTATCTCAATGTCCAAGGATCTCTTTTATTCAACATTTGAGTCTTTCTAGTTCATCTTCTTCTGGATTAAGTTAATTACCATGTAATTTGAGAAAAAAGTTAATTTCTCTTATCATTTCCTGACAGTCATATTTTTGTGAAGCCTTTTTTAGTCACTGCAATGGACCCTAATGCACCAGTTTGTTCATCTAGCCACATTCTGTACCCATGTCAAATAAAGGACCTACTTCTTATAGTATTGACTGACAGTATAATTGGACTAGCCATTCTATTTTCATGGAAAGTAGTATTCTATGATTTAGCTTCCTCTATAGATCAAGAGACCCTTATTTATGTGTTTTTCAAGGCACTCTATATTCATGGAGGGCTATTTTTCATGATTTATATTCTTCTCTAGGTCAAGGGGTATTAACTCTTTGGTAATTCTAGTTACTGTCTTTGTGGAGAGCTGTTCTCTAGGATTTAATTTTCTCTCTAGACCAGAGGTTTTTAATGTAAGGTCCACAGATTAGTGTTTAGAAATCAAGAGTCTGTGCACTCAGATGAGAAAAAAAAATATATATATATACACATATATACATACATGTAAATGTATATATATACACACACATGTATATGTATGCACACACACATATATATATAATTATATATATATGTATATATAATTTTGACTAACATTTGGTTTCCTTTATAATTCTATTTGCTTTATTTTATGTATTTAAAACTATTCTTTTGAGAAGAGATCTTTAGGCTTTCCTAGATTACAATAATGGTCCAAAGTCCAAAAATAAGAAATACTTCTCCCAATGTCAGATTCTTAAATAGGAATTTTGGCACCCTGGATCAAATTTACTTGTGGGGAGGGACATAAGCCAGCATGTCTGCTAAGTGTGCAGTTGAGCTACAAGAAGGAATGGCTCTTTCCCCTGAGGGTCTTACCCTCCCAGTCACTAAGTGGTGTAGAAGAGAATAGGACTTGGAGTCAGCCAGAGCTGAGTTTGAATTCTGCTCGATTTTCTTCTTTTTTTCTTCTTTTTCATCTTCTGTCATCTTCTTTTCTCTTTTTTGAACAGTGCCAAAGCATTTTGATGACTATTGCTTCACTGTTTTGTTTCAAGTCTTAAAGTACTGTTTCCCCACATTTGTACCTTATCTCACTGTTTCCCTTGCTATTCTAGATACAGTTATTCTTAGAAATAAATATTATCATTCTTTTGTGCATACTTTCCTTTAGAAGAGAATTGAAATCATCCTCTGTACATGTGGGATTGTACATAGTTGTACAACATTGACAGTTTATGAATTTCACTGCATGACACTGGGGAAGCAAGTGAATAGTCATTACTTATGGCTCCTCAGAGGCCACAGAGAATTACTCTAAATTTGAGATGAGTGCAGTGTTAGACAATGCACTCTTATCTATTTGCCAGGACAACAAATTTCTAACAGGGTGAAATATGTACCTCATGCTTATCTGGCCATACTTAGATCTAATACTGGATCCCTGTGGCTTGTATTCCACTTCTTTCACCTAAGCTGAAAAAAAGCAAATGGAAAAGCCAAAGTCCTAAACCCATTTATAAAGCCATATGACTCGGTGGACAGTGGGGAGAAGGTGGATCTCAGGTCCTCCTCATTTACTACATGTTTAATAAAGGAATCCTCACTTTCAGATGGAAATACCATTAAAAACCTTAATGGTGCTCTTCCAGGAATTTTTAAAGACATAAACAGCTCTGTCCATGAAGTCAATGGAAACATGTTGCTGCCAAACACATTGAAGGTGAACTCTAAGTAGTAGATCTCCCAGCATCTTCAAAATGGGTGAGAACTTCATAAGTATTCTAGGCATACACCAATCCACCATCACACTTGGAAAATCGTACTTACAGCTGATACTCATCATTTTCTCTCTGTTTCAGTGGAGATTATATTTCTCCTCAATATGTCTATAACCATAATTCAAGGTTTTTCAGTGGAGAGATGGCTTTCTGCTTTTCAAAGGACTGACTCACGATTGGCTTGCCCCTTGAGAATGAGGGAGCATAACTCCACTAACTCTAAGATCTGTCTGAAGTCTTAAAATACAAAAAGTTTGATATTTTTCACCTTCAGAGAAGCTGAGGAAGAGTCAAAGATAATAGACTCAAGGAATAGGGTCCTACTTCTATGCCAGGGGGCAAGACTAGAACATCAATGATAGACACATCTCCCATTGTAGACATGTCTCTTACTCCAGCTTCATATTCAATGCTGGGATGAAAGGTGGCATTCATGAAACATTGAATAAAGGAAGTATACTTTCTTGAAATACAAGTACATACAGGAAAGATACAATGGTACTTAGCATATCTGGATAAAGCCTCCCTTTGCCTCCTTGTGGAAATGTGTCTAGTCATTACATAATTAGGATATTGTACCTCTTGTGTAGGTCAGCCACCTACCAAATCATAAAGGCACTGACTACATGCATCCATGTCATGATTTTATGTCTGCAAGCAAGGAAGCTGCACCAGAGAAGCTAGGACTACTCAGGCTATATGGGAGGTAAGGGTGAGTAAGTCAAGGAAGTCAGAGAAGTCAGGGAAACTGCATCACGAAAATGCTCGTCCTCGAGTATCTCCTAAATGACACATGTCTTTCTCTTCTTAAAGACAGAGTGGCAGAGAACAGGATCTCCCATGGGAAGCCCTTCTGTTATATCAAATAGAGCAAAACAAAATTACAGTACTCTGTTTTTCTTTAAATATTTCCTGGGAAGCATGGTCACATCCCAGGGCAGAAGCGGGAAGTGGAGGTGACTGGGACCAACATGGTGGTCACGTGGGTTTTCTGGGGGTTGGATCCTGGTGTCTGGGCCAAGTGGAACAGGGGTATCCAATTGTTGCCTCCTCCTGCTCTCATGGGGGTCCCAGCCCTTGCTTCCAGGAATCTGTTCCATCCGATCAGCACCTAGGATGAGGAGCAGTAACCTGTGGAGGTCCAGTTTCTGTGCATGAACTGTTATGTCAATGGGATGACTTGCCTTCTGCTAACTAAGATTCCCTTCTTCAAAGAGATCATCATGAGCTCTTTCTTCTGTGTATGTTTCACAATGTTTCAGCATTCTGGCTGGTGCAACACAGAGATTCAGTCTTCAGGCAGGATCCAGGAACAGAGTGTGCACTACATCTTATCTCTTAGGGTTCCTGAGGACAGGAACCAAGAAGTGGTAAAAACAGATTGTGCCACAACAAGGATCCCAGAGTTAGACTATGAGATTCCTATTTTTAGCCAAAAAGAAGCTTTGGCCACTGTCAAAGGATTAATTAGTTGGGGCTGGTTTGGAACAGAATCATCCAACTGGCAGGGCAAAAGGGGAAACTATGGCTGGGAAAATTGATGAGTTTATTGCCAAGCTGAAGCATCTGAAGTGGGTGGACTCTCCATTTACTTTTATGATTGATGATCCTTCAGGGAACAGTTTTGTGGAGAATCAGTATGCTCCTTGGAAAGATTATGTTCTGGTGATCACACATTATACCAGGACTCCCCAACAAGGGGACATGCTGGGTCTCAAGACTGAAGAGCCTACAGAGAAGTCCACTGACCCTGTGGAAGATCTCAAGAATGAAGTTTTATAGTTCAAAACAAACTGTCTTAATTGCAATGCTCCTGCCACCACCAACATGAAATTGTGGCAAACCTCACACTTTAAAGAGGTTCTCATCATAGTGACCAATTGTGAGTACTGAAGTAATGAGGTAAACTCAGGAGGAAACCAGGATCACCCTTCATATTCGAATCCCTCAGACATGACCAGGGATATATTGAAGTGTGAGACATGCAGTGTGGAAATCCCAGGAGTGGAGTTTGATCTGGGCATGGTGCCCTCTGGGGCAAGTTTACCACCTTGGAGCAACTTCTGAAAGACATCTGTAATCCGGAGACCAAGAATCCCTTTGCATTGGGCAACAGCTCTAGCCCTGAAAAGTTGAAGTTTAGGCAGAAGCTGGACCAGATTATACAGGGCACCATGAATGCTCAATTCACTCTGGATGATCCAGCAGGAAGCAGCTACTTACAGAATGCCCCAGAGGATGACCCAGAGATGAAGGCAGAGTGCTACACACACATTTGATCAGAATGAGGAGCTGGAGCCCAATGAAATGAAAACAGAGAGCTATGAGACTGGACTGATTCCACAGCAGTAGCTATGGACAAAGGGGCAGGTCAGATGCCAGAGCTATTCAGGGTCTCATAGTTATTTATTACTATTGCAATAGGTTAGAGGAGCAGGAACCAGGGCTTTTTCTTGAATGGAAAGACCTAGTTTGAGTCCATGAAGCTGTGCACACTTTCAAAACAATTCAACATGTAAATATACATCTGTTGTGTTATTGAAATTATTTTGGAGATTTTATATTGGTTTTTGAAGAACCTTGTAGTTAAACTCTCCGGAAAGTTACTACCATTTTTTTCCTGTTAAAGTCTTAATTTCCTTCCCTATTTTTCCTCCTTTCTATAAGTAAGGGACTCAGAGGAGCTGCTTCTGAGTAGGTTTGGAGAAATGGAGGAGTTGGGGCACAACCAGGAGTTAGCATTCTATAGATATTCTAGCTTTCAAAAATGAGAAAAACCATGCTCATGGTGGGGTCATAGTGCTGAGATTAGGCAGAAAAACCGATTGCCAATAAAATTACTGCTTTCAAACAAACAAAGAATAAATATTTCCTGCTATATAGGGTAACAAACAGTAATCGCAATATATCTTTCCAAGTTTTACCCTTTATTTCTTCAACAGGCGAGTAAGTGATTTGAACATTCTTGTACTATCTTTTTTTTCCAATGACAATGCCATGGCTTTGTCAACAGAGTTCCCAAGGCCCAGAAGAGTTCACTAAATTCCATTCTATTTACAAACTTGCCAATATCTGTTTTATATTTAAAGAGGTATAATGACATGTCATAGAAGTTACTAGAAGAATGTACTTGGTTATATAGAGCTAAGATAAAACTGTAGATAGAGAAATAAGCTTTTAATTTGGAAAACCTGTAATAAAAACATTGTCTCTCACTTCTCTTTATTCCATGTCCATTCTTGGGCAAGTCACTTAATTTCTCAGTGCCTCAGGCTACTGTCAAAGACTAGAAGGCACAACAGATAGAGCACTTAGAGCACTGCATCTGAAGTCAGGAAGAAAAGATCTCAGTTCAAAAAAGACCACAGATATTTCCTACTTTACTTATATGCTTCGAGAGAGAGAGAGAGAGAGAGAGAGAGAGAGAGAGAGAGAGAGAGAGAGAGAGAAACTACTTTGACCACCAGGAGGTAGTTATTTCTCATTGAGAGGTCCCTTGTCTCTTACAATACCTGATGAGATTTTCCAAATCAGTTGGGCTAGATGATACCATAAAGCACAGAATTCTGGGCCTGGATTCAAGAAGACCTGAGTTGAAATATGACATTGACTAGCTGGGTGACCCTGAACAAGTCACTTAGTCTCTATTTGCCTCAATTTCCTCATCTGTTAAATAGAGATAATATTTACACCTACCTCCCAGTGTTTTTTTGAGAATAAGATGAGAAAATACTCATAAAGTACTTTGAATAACTTAAAGTGTTGTATATATGCTAGCTAGCTAGCTAGCTAGCTAGCTAGTAGTAGTAGTAGTAGTAGTAGTAGTAGTAGTAGTAGTAGTAGTAGTAGTAGTAGTAATACAAGTTATAGGTGAAATGCTTTACATTGAAGGAATTATATTAGGAGCTGCGTATTAGTGACAAAATCATACACCAAGGCAAAATATATTTATATTCAGAGAGAAATATACTAGAACATCCATGCGGAACTTATTAAGTATCTCTTCCTGTCAATCACACTTTATAATACTATAGAAATTCAACTTACTGCAATTCAATAAATACCTACTGTGTGCAAGGCACTGTGCTAATCTCTGGATATAAAAAGGCTCCTGCCCCCAAAATGCCATAGTTCCTTACCTCAAGAAGTTTATATTCTACTGAAGATGATGAAAAATGTACATAATCAAATAAAAGCAAGATATGCAAAAAGTTACAAAACTAACCTCAATAAGGAGACAATGGGGATCAGGAAAGTTAACTTCTGTTCTATAGTTTAGAGGACACTGAGTAGTACAAGAGGAAGAGATGAAAAAATAGTAGGTTGCAGATATATACACTTATACAAAGGCACCAAGCATGGGATGAAAGGTCAGTTACAAGAACTGGTAAACCAATTTGACTAGAATATTAGAACATCCAAGAAATAGGAAATAAGGCAAGAAAGTTAAGTGACAGTCAGATTAGAAGAGATTTAAATGACAGATTGAGGTTTTTATGTATTATTATATATAATAAAGAAACACTGAAGAATTTTGAGAAAGAGAATAACATAGTCATGCCTGTGATTTAGGAATATGAGTTCTATACTTGTGTAGATTATGGATTGGAGAGGAGGCAAGAATCATTAATGTAAGAGGTGCAGTTTATCATAATCATTATCATTATTAATAAAAATGATGTCTATGTCAGTGAAGAACCAATAATATACATCTTGCTTATTTTAAACTCATTTTCTTTTGCCCAATAATGAGTTTATGCTGTCTCTGGAGACCTTATAGCATATAGCTTAGCCAGCCCTTCAAGGATGGGGACTGTTCCATGTGATTGGCACCTGATGGAGGCCTTCAGGGATGAGATAGGCCTAGTAGTGAAGTCAAAGAGTAGGCATATTTTAGTCACTTTGCAAATAACTGGAATAATTATGACATTATTTGCATAATTCTAAATTACTTTCTGGAATGGATGGATTAATTCATAATTCCAGTAACCATAGTATGTTAACATAGGTGTCTTTTCATTTCTAACACTGACTTTTTTCTTTAGTCATCTTTGCCATTTTGATATTTATTATGTTAAATATCATGCCATGATATGTTGCTATGATTCATATTTCTCTTGTTATTGTCAATTTGAGCAACTATTATTTTACCATAGTGTTATTAGTATTGCATTTTCTGTTAGATAATATTCTTTGACCACTTATCTACCAAACAATGACTTTTGGTCTTTTATTTCTCTTAGGGGTGTGTGTGTGTGTGTGTGTGTGTGTGTGTGTGTGTGTGTGTGTGTGTGTGTGTGTGTGTGTGTGTGTATGCATGTGAGAGAGAGATAGAGAGAGATATGTCAGGCCCTCTATAGACATATTTGATGCAAATAGTATTGCATTACTTTTTTCTGGAAAACTCCAAATATATTCTCCTTAAGACCTATTAGCAATATAATTTTAAGAATTATTTACAGTAATTTTCAATTAAGATGGTAATGTGAATAATAATAGATAAGACCACTTTTCCCAAACCAATACAAACAAGTCTTTGTAAAGGACCATGAAGAGCTGTGATGAAGAAAACTGGAAACTATCTAAAATAAATTCTTCTGTCTAGTCCAGAACTTTACAGATATGTATGTTCATGCATGCACGTACACACACACAGTTAAAAGCTAACAGCCTAGCTTAAGCTGTGTCAAACAGGAAGGAAGTAATCTAGGGAAGAGAGCTGGAATTTTAGAAAAAGTTCCAGAACTAATGGTAATTGAGTGGAAGTATTCCAGGAAAAACTAGCATGAGCTTCTGAAAATATTCCTGATGCCAATTGATGCTCTGAACAAAGTAGGATGCAAGCCAGAATGAACTGTAATTATTAGAAATGCTCTGGACTGTATTGACCCAGGGAAGTAACCTCATAGTTTGATATATAATATTCAGTAATGGGAAGAAATGAGACAGTTCTGAATCAATCAACAGTAAAGAAAAGAATATTTATGTAGTAACTGTAAGAGCATGGTATTTAACAAAATTATGCATTGAGGATATCCCAAGTCAATTCAGCTGAGAAAAACTTCCCTGCTTCTGAGTCAATCCCCCTGGTCTGCCAGTAAAGCATTAATGTACACCTGGAGCTCCTCATGGCTGTTCTGAATTTAGTAAACTAGGAAGTGATATCTGAAGCCTGAGCTTTTAATGTCCTTAATCTGATTGAATCTTGAGAATGGCTTCAATAGCTTTTAGTATTTAAATAAATTTTATTGATATCTTTTGTTGTTGCATCACCTAAAGTTTCCCCAATATCCTTTCTTTTACCCATAGGTAGAGTTGAGGTAAGCTGCTTGTGGCCAAAAGTGAGGTGATGGTTGGGGTAGAAGCAGGATGTTTTGGAAGAACTTCCAGTAGCATCAAGGAAATTAAAGAGTAGATCTCAGAGCACAGGACCATAGTGTAGTTTCTATCATCTTTCCAGTCAGTGAGAGCAGTTGAAGGAGGGTTATTGAGTAAGCATGATACAGATTAGAGTTCAGCCTTCTTACTACTGTTTTTGTTGTTGACATAAACATAAATACATTGTTAAGCATATCAGGTTGTTACCTTGTTAGGCTTCTTCTTGTAGTGGTCTCTGGGTCTGTGGGGATAGTTAGAATTACTTTTCAAATAATTCTTATTTGGGGAAGTTTTGTGAGTTCATGAAGACTGGATGAAATGTCTAGCCTCCTGTTTTATTGGTCACAATATACTTTAAGGATTGATGCTCTAAAATTAAAATGTTTTTGCACAAATTTAATGTTGTTAAGAATAAAAGTGAAACTGATAACTGACAAAGAGATTTGCAACAAGTTTCTTTGATGAAGGCCTAATATCCAATACATATAAGTTAATAATTCAAAGTTATAAGAAGAAAAGCCGCTCTGTATTAGATATAATGGTCAAAGCATATCAATAGGAAGTTTTCAAGGGAATGAAATGAAATCTATCAACGACTATGTGAAATGTTTTGCAATTCAATAGTTATTAAAGAAATGCAAATTATACCCTGAGGTGCCAACCTAAAGCCATCAGATTATCAAAGACGGTAGATGAGAGAACTGACAAATGTTGGAGGGAGTGGGGAAAGCAGGAACATTAGTGGACCATTGGTGGATCTATGAACTTGTTTAACCACTTTGGAAAGCAATTTATGACTATGTCCAAATAATCCTAAAATGAGTATATCCTTTGACAGAGGTATTAGATATACCCTAAAGAGATCAAAGAAAGCAGAAAAGGATATATAAGTAAAATTTACACATACTTGATTATGCACATTTTTGTGCATAATTCTCTTTTGAAGTAGATAAAAACAGAAATGCATGGGGTACCTATATATTGGGGAATAGTGTAAGAAGACCCTGGGAAAGGTTAAGTAACTGGAGCAGAATGAAAAAGCATGTACAATTATTATGGTTTTAGGCTCTGCCTACCCAGGGATGCCCAAAACTGCTGAGGTTTCATGATGTGTTGTGGTGGAAACCATCTCAAAGAATTCAGTCAGATTACCTCTAATCCAAGTATAGGTACTTATTGAGGTTGACTCCTCTCACGAAGTGGGCTAAGTTCAAAGATGAACCAACAACTTCAGAGAAAGCAAGGTGAATTTTTATAGGGTAGAGATGCAATTACATAACAGAAATTATGAATATTAAAAAGACAGGAAGGGTGCAATGCCAATGTGAAATTCACACTACCCAAAGCAGCCATGAATATTGTGGCACAATTCAGAATTGCTAAATACCACATGGAAGGCAGAACCAAAACATCTATTCCGACACCAGAAAGCCAAATCCATCATCGTAGTAAAAATCTGTACATAATTACAATGCAGAGAACAATACCATCCCCAAGCCATCCCCTTACTAGGCTTCCCACAAACCAGCTGCATTAAACAAGCCACAAGAACCAAATCACAAAATGCTCACAAAATCACTCATACTAGCCAGCTGCCTGCTCACCTGCATCCTTCCTAGCTCTGACTTCTCTCAAGACTTAACTTCCTCTCACTTCTGCTCCAGCTCTGTCTCTTTCTGTTCTACCCATTCAGCAAACTCCTCCCACCATAGGCTCCATGGGACTCAAACTTCTGTAAGTCAGGCTTTCACAGACACAGGCAGATTTCATGGGTGCATTAATAAATATGAACGATTTTTCATTAAAACACAAAGTGTTTGTTAAGGGATTAGGTAATGGGAGGAGGTCCCAGCCACAGTGGAACAGCACATGCAATTATCCACTACGCATACAGAAAAATACAATTGGGTGTCTATGTTTATACGAAAATGATATTATAATTAGTCTCTATATGATTTAAGTTCATTCTAGGTCTGTTCTTTACTATTTTTGTGCAGATGTCTACTTAGGGAAAGTCCCTTCCATTGTTTTGGAGTCCACATCCTGCTTGGGCATCCTGGTGGTTCTGCTTTCTGATTGTCTGACTGTTGTGGTCCTAAGGCTAGATAGATGTTGTTATGGTTGAATGCATGGACACACCCACTTTTTTCTGTGGGAAATACGAGGAATGCGTCTGGGGGAAGTGGTTAGCTGGAGGCGGTGACTGGGATTCCATCACATCGACAAGCCTCCTGTTCTCGGAGAAATATGAGTTCATGGACACATCTGTTGTTCTAGTGAGCAGTGAGGCCTATATAAAGATACTGAGTGTATGTGTGTGGGGTACTGAGGAAGTAGGTAGGGGCAGTGGGCCTGCTGTTCAGTGAGGCCTTTAAGGAAGTTAGAATATTGGGCCTGGGGGCAGTTTTATTAGGATTCCATCACTGATGTCCATCAAATGTGGAATAACTGAACAAACTATGGTTAGTGAATTTAATTAGTGAATTTAATGCCATGTTATAATGACTTTAGAGAAGACTGGGAGAAATTTTATAAACTGATGTAAAGTGTAGTCAACAGAATAAGAAGATCAATTTACACAATGATTACATCACAAATGATAGTGATTAGTTCAGTAACAAATGAAGACTCCAGAAGTTTGATGATGACTCATGTTTCTGATCTTCCTAGAGAAATGATGGACAAAAGGTATCTAATGAGACATATATTTTCAGACATGATTGAGATTTAGATTTGTTTTGTGTGTTTATTTTCATTTTTATGAAGGAGAGTTTTAATTTTTACTTTTGGAGGATAGATTCCTAGGAAAGAAGTAAGAAAAAAAGAAAAAATATATATTAATTAATCATTTAAAATATAAAGAAGAACAATGAAGGGAAGTTGGAAGGGGTAAATATTTTCTGGAGACTACTGGAATTCACATTAAATTTGAAATACCTTTTAAAAGTAATTTGAATTGTAAAATAAGTTCTTAAAATTATTATTTTATATGCAAATAAATGCAGCTGAGTTCAAATTCTGTTTTGGGAAAATTTTTTATCCTCTCAATTATCCCAGTTAACTCTCCAAAATTCAGTTGTAGCACTGGGTATATCTTAATTAGTAGAAAAACCCTAGTATCAACGAGATATTGTCTGTCTTTAAAATCAATTCAGGTTTCTGATAAAATAAAATACCACTGTGAACTGATAAAATGGAAGAAACGTCGGGCCCAGAAAGGGGAGGTTGGAATGAGTCAAAATTTTTAAAAAGATTTTAACTGCTTTTCATTTATTGCCTGAGAAGAAGTTTGCAAGGTGAAGCAATGAGACAATATTCTTAGCTGCTTTAAAGGGAGTTAGGGTATATGTATGTGTGTGTGTGTGTGTGTGTGTGTGTGTGTGTGTGTGTGTATACACATCAATTAATCACTTAAAATATAAAGAAGAACAATGAAGGGAAGTTGGAAGGTATAAATATTTTCTGGAGACTACTGGAATTCACATTAAATTTGAAATATCTTTTAAAAGTAATTTGAATTGTATATGTACATATATATGTGTATAAATGCATATTTATACACATATATAAATGTATATATACATGTATACACATACATGTATTTGCACATGTACATATACACATACATATATGTGTATGTAATTTTATATATATACATAAATATACATATACACACACACACACACATTACTAGATAGAAGAGGCCATTTTTGGCCTCATTTCTTACCTAACCTTAATCATGCAATGGTTATTGTTTCAGACAAGGTGAGACCTGGATAAGACTTTAGCTTAAAAAGGCAAAGGTCTCCCATTACATGTGGCACCATCTCCATTTGTCCTGATCTATATCTTGTCACTGGACCCAGATGACTCTGGAGAAGAGAGTGAGGCTGGTGACTGCATAGTCCTGCCTCACTTAAATAATTCATTTACAAGTCAAGACATCACCTTCCTGACATGATTGGTCTTCATTGAGAATGAAGGACAGACATCAATCAATGGGGAGTGGGAAAAGGGTGAGGTATTTATAAATATTTAAGGTATTTATGAGTATTTGGGGTATTCATGACTAAGTGAGGGGTTAAGGGAAAAATACAATAGATCAGGACATCAGGTGAATGGGAGTCCAGGGAGAAAATCTTCAAATATAATCAATCAGACAGCAGGACTTTGCTGGTCTTTAGATAAGTCTGAAACCAAAATCACTGCTGCTCTTCAGATAAGTTAGGAACCAAGATCACCGCTCTCTCTGAGCTGGTCATGCCTGGTTTCATCAGTTGCAGGCATCTCCAAGCACAGCTAATTTTACTCTCAAAGCATCACTGATATGTCAAGTAGCCTTGGATTTAGAAGTCTTCCTGATTGACTTGTTGTTTTGCTCCACTGTGTGTTTCCCTTGTGAAAAAGGGAAGCTGTAACATATTCAATCAGGATGTACAAGCATCAGAGAGATTATGTCCACATTGTTTTAAAATTTCTCCTTAAAGTAGCCTCATTATTAAACAGTTCTCATTTTCTGCAAAATCTTTTCCCTCATTTTCTCATCATGCCTTCTAGGAATAAGCTTGAGGAGTCAACAGTGTCTTCTTTAATGTTAGCTGATAATGCCTCCATCCCAGTGAGGTGCCATCACTGTGAGATATTAGTGTTTAGCACCTCAATTCCCCCCTTTTAAAAAAAAATTCTTCTAACCAGTTAACAGTAATTAGGATTTACAAAGTGGTTTTTACTTCAAATAACAACACTAAAAGTATATACATTTCCCCACTTTGAAACACATTCTCTTCTATAATATCTCTGTCTGTGAGGAAAGTAAGTTTAACCTTAAAAGTGTGTACACAGTGTGGGGTCTACCAAATTCACTTCCAAATAGGGCACAACCAATGAGCTGATGAATCAGAGTTTCTGCTACTTCTATACCAGGCCAAGCAATTCACTAAGGACTTTATCTATTTTTTGTTTGTTTGTTTTTGACAAATTCCAGCCTGGTCTTAGCTCCGAGACCCTTGGTAGTTGCTGACATGACCTTTCAAATCTCACAGGTTACAGCTATCACCAAACTCATTAACCTGAAATTAAGACAGCAAAAAAGAAGATAAGCATAATGATCTATCTAATTTTACTTGCCTTCAAATATGAATCAGTGTTTCTTATGTATTTCCTATGAACAAATGAGATGGTAAGAGGAAAACCTCTTTTAGTAGAAATAGACATAAATATGTAAGCCTGATATTCTAGTATCCAATAGAAATTCCTTCTCTTCTGTGCAATTTCAGATGAGATTTGTCCTGGTCTTTTCTACTTTTACTACACAACATAGAATGTACCACATGTAAAATTAATAGTCAAATTTATTTCACTACTGACTACATTCAGATGCATGTAACATTTTTCATCACAAGATCATTCATGCATTTGCAATTTTTAGTATCTGTTACTGTGTTTTTATGTAGGATAAATAAAATATTTATAATTGATTTTCATAAAATGAAGTCCACTGATTTCACATGAATTTTCTTCTGCCTAATAAATATTAATAGAATAAAGCAGCCACTGGAGTAGAAGAGGAAATGACTGAAATATACTGGGTGACATGTATTATTTAAAAGACCATTAAAAAACTTTCAGCTAGTAGAAGAAATTTAATAGGATACTACTTTGATATTTTGCTTTGAAGTGAATTCATAATTCCTTTTATTCATTGACTAGAAAATGGTCATATACCTGAGAACCAGTGTGGCTTCAGAAAGGGCTAAGGAACAGCCAATATGGTGTTCGCTGCCTGACAACTCCAGGAGAAATGCCAGGAACAAAACAGAGGTCTGTACACAGCATTTGAGATCTAAGCAAGGTCTTTGACACTGTTTTTCATGAGGGCCTATGGAAAATTACGTCAAAATTTGGTTTTCCAAAGAAGTTCATCAATATTGTACATCAATTTTTTGCTGGCATGTTTGCCTGGTTGTTAGATAATGAACAATGCTCTTGTGCCTTGCCAGTCATCAGTGGAGTGAAACAGGGCTGTTTACTTGCTCCCATGCTTTTTAGCATGATGTTTTCAGCCATGCTGGCAAATGCTTTCAATGAGGATGAACACGACAACAAGGTCAACTACTGTACTGAGGGTAAGTTCTTCAATTTGAAAAGGCTACAAGCCAAGACCAAAGTGGAGGGAATGTTGGTGCATGATTTTCTGTTTGCATGTGATTGTGCACTCAAAGCAACCTCTGAAGCTGAGATTCAACAAAGTATGGATCAGTTTTCTGCTGCCTGTGCTAATTTTGGCCTATTAATTAAGACCAAGAACACACAGGTGCTCCATCAGCCACTACCACACCATCCATACATGGAACCATAGGTTATAACAAATACAGAAGTTTTGAATTCTGTGGATAAGTTCACTTACCTTGGTAGTGTACTTTCCAGGGATGCACAAATTGACAATGAGGTCAATGCACACATTGACAGAGCTAGCTCAGTGTTTGGGAGGCTCCAAAGAAAAGTTTGTCAGGGAAGAGGTATTAGACTGACTACCAAACTGAAGGTCTACAGAGCCGTTGTGCTGACCTCATTGTTATATGCTTGTGAAATATAGACAGTCTACCAGCACCATGCCAGGAAACTGCATCACTTCCATTTGAACTGTCTTAGGAAGATTCTGAGGATCACCTGGAAGAATAAGGTACCAGACACTGAAGTCCTTGTCTGAGTTGAACAGACAGATATTTAAACTATGCTTCAGAGAGCACAACTTTGATGGGCTGGCCACATTGTTCAAATGCCAAATGTACGCTTGCCAAAAAGACTATTTTATAGAGAACTTGCATGGGCCAGAAGAAGCGCTACAAGGACAGTTTTAAGGTCTCTTTCAAGAACTTTGGATTTGACTGTGCAACATGGGAGACATTGGCACAGGACTGCTCATTATGGTGTGCCCACATCAGAATAGGTGCTGTGCTCTTTGAACAAAGCAGAATTAAGACAGCACAAAGTAAACCTAGGATACACAAATTTGGGATATCCACCCCTAATATTCACGTGAACTATCTGTGTACAACCTGTGGTAGAGCATTGTGAGTTCATATTGGTCTGATTAGCCACAGCTGGACATGCTGAAATTTCACTTTATCATGGTGATGTCATTTTGGCCTTCTTTGAAGACGAAGGACAACAACCATACACACACACACACACACACACACATATACATATGTATGTATATATATATGTATGTATATATATGTATATATATACACACATGGGTGTATGTATTTATATGTATGTATATATATATGTATATATATACATGGGTGTATGTATTTATATGTGTATATATATACATATACACACACACACACACACACACACATACAACTTCAGGTCCTACTGCTACATGTTAGCAGCACTCTGTCTTCTAATGCAATGTTTCCAAGGTGGGAAACAAGACACTCTTCTACATTTATTAGCATAGAGTCTTCATGTATAATTAATATCCTTTGAAAGATTTCCTGTGGACCTGAATGATATCTGTTGAAGCATTGTTAGTGTAATTGTTTAATTCCTCCCTGCTACATCATAATAAACATTCAGAGTAGACTTAACTATGCCATGTATATCTTCTTACAAATGACTAATCTATAGAACATTATGATATCTGACTAACTAATGGAACTGTGAACACACACACATATGAGAGAGAGAGAGAGAGGGAGGGAGAGGGAGAGGGAGAGGGAGAGAGAGAAATAAAAGTGCATTTAGAAACAAAAACAGATGTACCACCATGTTTAATCTGTTAGATTCCAAGAGAAATGGAATGTTTGTACTGGAGTCCAAATCCTTGTTAAAATAAATCAGCAGTCTGTGAGAATAGCAGTAATTACTAAGAATATATTTTTATTTTAGGATTCAATTGACTTTCACTCATCTCATCAGGCTGACTTTAAAAAGAGAATAGAATAGAATTTTTGAAAATGTTCTTAATTGACTTCTATCCCACTGTGTAAAATTAGTGACTTAGTGGATGGAGTACTGGGCTTGTATTAAGGAAGACCTGAATTCAAATCCAGCTTCAGACATTTACTAGTTGTATGACCCTGGGCAAGTAACTTAAACTTATTTATCTTAATTTCCTCATATATAAAATTAGCTGGAAAAGGAAATGAGAAACCATTCCAGTATCTTTACCAAGAAAACCCTAAATGGAGTTATGACGAGTTGGATATGACTAAAATGGGTGAACAACAATAAAAGTTATACATACCTTTCTTCTATACTTACAAAATAAACCAAAGACTAAAAAACAAAAGAAGGAAGGAAGGAAGGAAGGAAGGAAGGAAGGAAGGAAGGAAGGAAGGAAGGAAGGAAGGAAGGAAGGAAGGAAGGAGGGAGGGAGGGAGGGAGGGAGGGAAGGAAGGAAGGAAGGAAGGAAGGAAGGAAGGAAGGAAGGAAGGAAGGAAGGAAGGAAGGAAGGAAGGAAGGAAGGAAAAGTAAAAAAAGAAAACAATTGAATTGGGTGTTTGTTCTATATAGCAAACAGTAAAATACAATTTGTCTTCCTTCTTAAACTTCACTATTGGAAATCATCAATGACTTCTTAATTCAATTCAATAAAGAGGCAGTATTTCATATGTGTGCCAAACTGATTGTTCCTTTACTTCATTTCCTCTTAACACTCTATTCTCCGTCACAAGCCCTTTGTCTGTTGCCTTAGGAGTCCACTCATGCATTTGATTATGCCTGTTATGCAAATGTGTACAGATTCTTAAGTCCTTATGAGCTGCTGAAATTCCAAATCTACATCTTCCCATAGACCACTGAAAAATTACCACCGAGAAAATATAACTGAATCCAAACATATTTATAACTAAATCCTACATTAGATTGTAAGATCCATAGATCCAAGGTTTAGTTTTCTTTTTTAATGTAATCTGGTTCTAACAGGAGTATTTTTTACATAACAGACACTGAACACCTTGATTGCTTCAATGAAAGTATCTCATATACATACATATATATGTGTATATATATATATATATGTATATATATATATATATATATATATATGATGAAACGATATTACTGACATACAATGGCCACTCTTGTGTTTGTGTGTGTGTGTATATATGTGTGTTTGAATTTATGTGTGATGGATGTTTTTGACAGTCTAGAGAAGCATATGGATACTTTAAAATAATAATAATTTAAGGAAATTTCACTTATAAAATTTATATAATATTTTTTAATAAAAAAACATTTTTCACCACCCAATCACAGACTCTCTGAAAATTATATATGAATCACTTGGTGGACCATGGAACCCAAATTAAGAATCCTTCTGTAAATGGTGTTTTGTGAGTTCAGTAACCATATTCCAAGAAAGAGATCATAGCATCAATTATCATATTTGCCAAATAACATTTTATTTTTCATGTGTAAATAAAAAATATCCTGTCAGTGTGAAATTAGTTTTATAAAGTAATGGGCTCAGTACCGCTTTTTCATTCCTTTGGTACTAATAACATGCACTATTAGTACTAGGGTAAGAAAGGCATTCCATTCTTCTTTCAGATTATTGGGGAACTAGTGTTTCTTTTTCTGGGCCAGCTAAGGGCTTAAAATGAACCTGAATAGAATGCGGAAGGGGTAGATAAGTGGTAAAAATGTCCCCTTTGATGATCTAATTAATAACTTCCAAAATGAGATTAATGTATTGAGTCAGAGTTTAATGTAAAGATATTGAGAACATTTTGTATCAAATAAAATATGGAAGAAAAAAAATATGTAATTTCCAGAAGGAGATAGGAATTACTTGTTTATGACAGCTAATTTTTTTTTATGTAAATATGTGAAGCAGGAAAATGTAAAACATGATGTTAAGAACTGGGAAGATTAAAATGCACATTACAATCAAATAATAATGATATATGTTTCTTATACATGGATCTCATTTGATTAAAATTAAGGAAAACATAAAGGAAGAAATGAAAGACTATTTTTTTTTCTATATTCTGAATAAATATACCTCAGATTTTATAATTTTGGTTCATCATTCAAATAATTTTTACAAAAGGTTCTAGCTATACAGTCATCAAAAGCAAGTTAGTGGTTTAAAATTCACTATTTTTAGTAGCAAAAATAAAATGTGTAACACCAGCTTCAAAAGCCTATTTTAATGAGGCAATAATTACTGTAGCTGTCTTTTTAAGTGTCAGAGAGCTTGCAAAGTAACAGTTTGAAATATTAGAAAATTCTGTAATGATTGTGGCTAGACTAAAGAAATTGTCCTTGGATATGATTTCAGACAATTTGTAAAAGAGCAAGAGGAGATGGATAGACCTTCTTTCTTAATTACACAAACCAATAAGTATTCAACCAAGGACTTAAGTCTCCTGATCCCTACTTCTTTCCTCTATATAATTCAAGTTATTAGTATAATCCTGTAAGAAATATGAATCCTGAAAGTTACAAGCTCACATGGTTTTTTGCTTCATGTGAAATTATAAATGCAAGATAGAAAAAAAAATGAAGATGAGTGGCCCTAAATTAAAGCATTCAATTATTTTGGCCAATGATCTTGATCATTTAAATGAGAAAAGAGTGTGCTCTAGAAATATGATCACTTTCAGGTACCTAGAACTTGAATACAGGAAGTAGTATTTAACTAAGAGGGGCTAACAGTTTTAAAAAACAAATGAGCTTCTACAGAATTAATAATCAATCTCATTCTCGCCAACTAGTCAAAGTAATTTTGTAAAAAGATCAATACAATTTTATATTATTTTCCTGTTTCTCCTGGCTAGTTAATTGCCTTGGTATAGACATAAATCTGAAAGAAATAACAGAAATCCCTTCAAATGTTTAAAATAATAAGAAAGAAAAAAATAAATTAAAGAAAATTAATGACAAATCATTGTGTTGATCAAAAAGTAACTTGTCCTTGGTAAAAAATGATAGTTTATTTACTTTGATAAATGATGCAAACAAACAAATTATTTCAAGCTACATCATATAACATTTTGTCAGTTTAAAATAAAAGGGAATATTTTCAGTTGAATGACAAGGCTACAAGTCAAACTAAAAAAGATTGAGAGGAAAAGAGGTGGAAGCATCAATTGTAGATGGCCATTTTATTTTATTTTATTTTTTATTTTTTATTTTTAATGGTTTACAATCAGTTCCATAAAATTAAGATTTTATCCCCCCCATACCTACCTCCCACTACCCCCCTACCCCCCTCACGACCACATAAAATTCTGTATAGGTTCTACATATACTTTCCTATTGAGTACATTTTCACTATAGTCATGCTATGTAGTTGAACTAAAATAAATGGAAGAAATATAACAAATCAAAACATGATACACAAAAACACACATACACACAAACATGATCTGCTACATTCTGAAAATGACTTCCATATTTCTTTCTCTGAGTGTGGAAGGCATTTTGCCTTAGAAATCCACCATTGGGATTTTTTTTTTTAATAAGTTCTTGCATTATTACGGAATTGCAAGTCTACCAGAAAACCTCTCGCACACTGTGGTCGTTGCTGTGCACAAAGTTCTCCTGGTTCTGCTCCATTCACTCAGCATCAGACCATATAAATCCTTCCAGGCCTCTCTGAAGTCTTCTTGTTCATCATTTCTTATGGCACAATAGTACTCCATTACATGCATATACCATAATTTATTCAGCCATTCCCCAATTGATGGGCATCCCCTTGATTTCCAGTTTTTGGCAACTACAAAGAGTGCTGCTATAAATATTTTTGTACATGTGGGACCCATTCCCAATTTTATGATCTCTTGGGGATACAGTCCTAGTAGTGATATTGCTGGGTCAAAGGGTATGCACATTTTTGTAGCCCTTTGGGCTACAAATAGTTCCAAATTGCTCTCCAGAAAGGTTGGATCAGCTCACAGCTCCACCAACAATGAATTAGTGTTCCAACTCTCCCACATCCTCTCCAGCATTTATCATTTTCTTGTTCTGTCATGTTTGCCAATCTTATAGGTGTAATGTGGTACCTCAGAGTTGTTTTGATTTGCATCTCTCTAATCAAAAGTGATTTAGAGCATTTTTTTCATATGATTATAGATAGCTTTAATTTCTTCTTCCGAAAATTGCCTGTTCATATCCTTTGACCATTTATCAATTGGGGAATGACTTGTATGATTATACATTTGAGTCAGTTCTCTATATATTCTAGAAATGAGACCTTCATCCCTGAGCTTAGCCATAAAAATTCTTTCCCAATTTACTACATCCCTCCGAATTTTGGTTGCATTGGGTTTGGTTGTGCAAAAACTTCTCAGTTTAATGTAATCAAAATTATCCCTTTTGCATTTCATAATGCTTTCTATCTCTTTTTTAGTAAAAAATTCTTCCCTTCTCCATAAATCTGATAAATACACTATTCCTTGCTTCTCCAGTTTATTCATGGTATCAGTCTTAATACCTAAATCATGTAACATTTGGACTTTATTCTTGTGTATGGTGTCAGGTATGGGTCTATGCCTAATTTTCGCCACACTGTTATCCAGTTTTCCCAGCAATTTTCGTCAAACAGTGAGTTCTTATCCCAGAAGCTGGGGTCCTTGGGTTTATCAAACAAGAGGCTGCTATATTCCTTGCCTACTGTGTCTTGAGTGCCAAGTCTATTCCACTTTTTTACCTCTCTGTTTCTTAGCCAATACCAAGTGGTTTTGATAATTGCTGCTTTATAGTACAGTTTGAGGTCTGGTAGCGCTAGGCCACCTTACCAAGCATTTCTTTTCTTTAGTCCCTTTGATATTCTGGACCTTTTGTTCTTCCAAATGAATTTTGATATTATTTTATCCAGCTCTAGAAAGTAATTATCTAATAGTTTAATTGGTATGGCACTAAATAAGTAAATTAATTTAGGTAGAATTGTCATTTTTATTATATTAGCATGGCCTACCCATGAGCAACTGATGTTTTTCCACTTACTTAAATCCCACATTATTTGTGCAAAAAATGTCTTGTAATTGTGTTCATATAATCCCTGGTTTGTTTTGGCAGGTAAACTCTTAAGTATTTTATAGTGTCTACCCTAGCTTTAAATGGGATTTCTCTTTCTATCTCTTGCTGTTGGACTTCGTTGCTTATATATAGGAATGCAGAAGATTTGTGTGGGTTTATTTTGTAACCTGCAACTTTGCCAAAGTTGTTTATTTTTTCAAGTAGTTTTTTACTTGAATCTCTGGGATTCTCTAAGTAAATCATCATATCATCTGCAAAGAGTGATAACTTAGTTTCTTCTTTGGCTATTCTTATTCCTTCAATATCTTTATCTTGTCTAATTGCTACAGCTAACATTTCTAGTACCATATTGAATAATAGAGGTGATAATGGACATCCTTGTTTCACCCCGGATCTTATTGGGAATGCATCTAGCTTATCGCCATTGCATATAATGCTTGCTGAAAGTTTTAGATAGATACTGCTTATTATTTTATGGAAAGTTCCCTTTATTCCTATGTTCTCCAGTGTTTTTAATACGAATGCGTGTTGTATTTTGTCAAAAGCTTTTTCTGCATCTATTGAGATAATCATGTGGTTTTTGTTAGCTTTGTTGTTGATGTGATCGATAATGCTAATAGTTTTCCTAATACTGAACCAGCCCTGCATTCCTGGTATGAATCCTACCTGATCGTAATGTGTTAATCTCATGATAAGATGCTGTATTCTTTTTGCTAAAATCTTATTTAAAATTTTTGCATCTATATTCATTAGGGAAATTGGTCTATAATTTTCTTTCTCTGTTTTGTCTCTTCCTGGTTTCGGTATCAAAACAATATTTCTATCATAGAAAGAATTTCGGAGGACTCCTTCTTCCCCAGTTTTCAAAAATAGTCTATATAGTATTGGAATTAACTGTTCTTTAAATGTTTGATAGAATTCACTTGTGAATCCATCTGGCCCTGGAGATTTTTTTCCTAGGGAGTTCATTGATGGCTTGTTCAATTTCTTTTTCTGAGATGGGGTTGTTTAAGTATTCAACTTCCTCTTCTGTTAATCTGGGCAATTTTATTTTTTTAAAATATTCATCCATCTCATTTAGATTATCGATTTTTTGGGCATAAAGTTGGGCAAAGTAGTTTCTAGTTATTGTTTTAATTTCCTCCTCATTGGAGGTGAATTCAGCTCTTTCATTTGTAATATTAGCAATTTGATTTTCTTCTTTTTTTATCAAATTGACCAAAGGTTTATCAATTTTATTAGTTTTTTCATAAAACCAACTATTGGTTTTATTTATTAATTCAATAGTTTTCTTAATTTCAATTTTATTAATCTCTCCTTTGGTTTTCAGTATTTCTAATTTGGTATTTACTTGGGTATTTTCAATTTGTTCTTTTTTCTAGCTTTTTCAGCTGCAAGCCCAAGTCATTGATCTCCTCTTTCTCTATTTTATCTATGTAGGCATTCAAAGATATAAAACTTCCCCTAATAACTGCTTTTGCAGTATCCCATAAGATTTGGTGTGTTGTCTCATTATTGTCATTCTCTTCAATGAAATTGTTGATTGTTTCTATGATTTCTTCTTTAACCCATTCCTTCTTTAGGATTAGATTATTTAGTTTCCAATTGATTTTTGGTTTATCTTTCCATGGCCTTTTATTACATGTAATTTTTAATGCATTGTGATCTGAGAAGGATGCATTGATTATCTCTACCTTTCTGCACTGGACTGTGAGATTTTTTTGTCCTAGTACATGGTCAGTTTTTGTAAATGTTCCATGTACTGCTGAGAAAAAGGTATATTCCTTTCTATTCCCATTCAATTTTCTCCAAAGATCTATCATATCTACCTTATCCAGAGTTTTATTTAGCTCCTTAACCTCTTTCTTGTTTATTTTGAGGCTAGATTTATCAAGTTCATAGAGGGGGAGGTTGAGGTCCCCCACTAGTATAGTTTTGCTGTCAGTTTCTTCCTTCAAATCCCCCAACCTCTCCTCTAAGAATCTGGATGCTATACCACTTGGAGCATACATGTTTCGTAATGATATTGCTTCATTGTCTATGGTGCCTTTTAGCAGGATATAGTTTCCATCCTTATCCCTTTTGATAAGATCTATTTCTGCTTTTGCTTTGTCTGAGATTAGGATTGCTACTCCTGCCTTTCTTACATGAGCTGAAGCACAATATATTCTGCTCCATCCTTTGACCTTAACCCTATGTGTATCCCCCCATTTCAAATGTGTTTCTTGTAAGCAGCATGTTGTTGGATTATGGCTTTTAATCCATTCTGCTGTCTCCGTTTTATGGGAGAATTCATTCCATTCACATTCACAGTTATGATTACAATCTGTGTATTTCCCTGCATCCTCTTTCCCACCATTTGTGCTTTTATCTCTCCCGTCTCCCTTCTCCTCCTCAATAGTATTCACTTTTCACCCCCTCCTCCTGCAGCCTTCCCCTCCTTCTTATAGTCCCCCTCCCTTTTACTCCCCTTTACTCTTGGTGCTTCTTCCCTCCCTTTTAGCCTCCCTCCCCTTTCTTTCCCCTTCCCCTCCTACTACCTATAGAGCTGGTTAGGATTATCTACTTAAGTTTATTGTTCCCTCCTTTAAACAAATCAGATGAGAGTACCTCTCAAACAATGCTCATCTCCCTCCCCTCCTTCCCTCTGCTATAATTTTGTACTTCTTCCTGTGATGTAATTTGCCATTTTCTGCTTCCTCCTTTTCACAGCTCCTATTGCAATCCCTTCTCATACTTAAATCATATTTTTGACATGACATCATTTACTTTATACCTGTTCCCTTTATGTATATCCCTTTTATCATAATAGCTGCACAATTCTCAAGATTAACAGATATCATCTTCCCTTATAGGGAGGTAAACATTTAGCCCTAATTGAGTAACAAGTTTTTGTTTTTGTTCTTTCCCCCCTGTTTACCTTTTTATGATTCTCTTGAGACCTGCATTTGAAGATTGAATTGTCTATTGAGTTCTGACGTTTTGGTCAGGAAGCTCTGGAAATCCCTTATTTCGTTGAATGACTTTCTCCTTGCCTGAAATGTTATGCTGAACTTTGCTGGGTAGTTGATCCTTGGTTGAAGTCCCAACTCCTTTGCCTTATGAAATATTGGGTTCCAATTCTTTCGATCTTTTAATGTAGAAGCTGCAAGGTGCTGTGTCTTCCTGACTGTATGTCCTTGATATTTGAATTGTTTCTTTCTGGCTGCCTGTAGTATTTTCTCCTTCACTTGATAGCTCTGGAATTTCGCAACGATATTTCTTGGGGTTTTGAGTTTGAGATCCCTTTCGGGAGGGGAATGGTGGATTCTTTTGATGACTATTTTGCCCTCTGAATCTAGCACTTCTGGGCAGTTTTCCTTGATGATTTCCTGGAAGATATTGTCCAGGCTCTTCATCATGGGTTTCTAGCAGGCCAATAATTCTTAAATATTCTCTGCTGGATCTATTTTCCAGGTCAGTTGTTTTTCCAATTAAATATTTTACATTTTCTTCTATCTTTTCATTCTTTAGATTTTTGTTTGACTGATTCTTGCTGCCTCATTGAGTCATTAGTTTCCACTTGCCAAATTCTAATCTTTATCATATTGTTTTCTTCAGTTAACTTTTACATCTCCTTTTCCATCTGACCAATTTTTCCCTTTAAGGAGCTATTTTCTCCAGTTAATTTTTGTACTTCCTCTTCCATTCAACCAATTTTCCCAGTTAGGTTTTGTGTTTCCTTTTCCATTTGACCAGTTTTCGCAATTAGGTTTTGGGTTTCCTTTTTTGTTTGATCAGCTCTTCCTTTCAGGGAATTATTTTCTCCAGTTAATTTTTGAACTTCCTTTTCCATTTGCTCAATTTTCCTTTTCAGAGTGATGTTCTCATCAGTGAATTCTTTTTTTTTATGATTTTAAAAATCACTGGCCAATTTTTCTTCTATTTCCTTCTTCAGCTGTTCCAGGAGAGCTGCTTGTGCTTGCAAGATGTTCATATTTCCTTCTGAAGTTTCAGATGGAAATACAGTCTCAGCTCTGACCTCTTTGGTGTTTGTGTTTCGGTCCTTATACCCATAGAAAGATTCTATGGTTTTTTCACCTTTCCTCTGCCTTTTCCTGTTCATGATGTTGACTGTTGTAGCTTCTGGTTCTTTCACTCAGAAGCTACAGAACTTTGTGTTGAGCTGATGTGTGAAAAAGCTAAAAGCAGGTTTTTGTTTTTTGTTTCCTAGATCAACCCTGGGGTTAGCTTGTTAAGTGTGTGGGAGGAGTGGTCTGGTCACATGAGATCTCCTCAGCTGAACTGAGGGAAAGGCAAGCTCAGGGGATGGTGATCCCAGCTTCCCTATTGTTTTCCCTTTTCTCCTGGAGGGCTGAGGCACACGTAGATGCTAATGCGTGTTCCCACCCCTCCTGGGGCTCCTCTCCTGGCGCTGAGGCTTGCCTGGGTCTTAGTGCGAGTTTTCTCTGCCCTGGGTCCTCTGTCCTTCCAGTTTGCCTCTGCCACAGTAGGAGGAATCCCCCTTAGCTATTTTCCTAGCCTCAGGTGTTATGAGACTATTTGCCCCCTTCTGCTGTTCCTGCTGATCCAGGATTTTTCTGGGGAAATATTTTATGGTTCTTTCACAGTCATCAGGGGGGGAGGAGAGAGCATTTACTGATCACTCTGCCATCCTGGCTCCCGGAAGTTCAAGTAGGTGACTTACTGAAGTTTAATCTTCAGGCTGAAGGTTTCAGGAGCTGCTGCTCTGATATCTGGCGCTCAGCGGCTCTCACCAGCTCAGTTTGGCTTGTTTCCTGCTCTGCTGGTTCCACCGGCCATTCTCAGGCTTCTCGGGTCCCTTCTGCTCCGCTGTGCTGACTGTGCTGCGCTGTGCGCTGGGGGCTGACCCCCGCGGAACAGATCCTTCCCGTGGACCTTCCAGTCTAACCTGGGCTCCGAATACATCACAGTCTGTTTCCCACTGGATTCTGCGCTTCCAAAATTTAGTCAGATTCTCCTTTCAGAGGTATACAAAGGAGTTTGTCCTGGAGCTTAGGTGAGTCATTGCTCTCACTCCACCATCTTGGCCATTTTAGCAACAAAAGGAAAGGGAGCAATGAAATAGTTGGTGAAAATAAATTGATCAAGTGAGGATTTTTTTTAATATAAGGAGAACATAGTAATATTTGTAATATTTGTAAGCAATAGAGAAGGATACTTGATAAAGGGAGAGATTGAAAAGAGGAGAAAGTGGGGATTATGAAAGGGTCCATCTGCTGGTAAAGATGATATGCAATGGGATCACTTCTAGAAGAAGGAACTTAAGTTTGCGAGAGTGGCCTCCTGTTCATGTGAGACAGAGTTGAGAAGATGACAATAGTACAGATGGATCTGGGAGATTTGAGATCAAGAGGAAGAGAAAAAAAGGAACTCTTGACTGATGGTCTAATTTTTGTTTTCAGTAAAATATGAGACAAAGATCTTTCTGAAAGATTGGGGGAGGGGAACTATGAAAGGCTTGAGGAACAACGAAAAGTTTTTAAAAAATCTCTGTCCTTAATGGGGTAGTGAGTCAATTAAGAAGGTATAAAAGGAGTACTTTGCCACAGTGACAGCCTAGGCACTGACTTTAGGTGTCCAGTTATCTTTAATGGGCTAATGTTAGAGCTTTTTCCTTTCCTATAATAAAATCCCTTACTTCTTTTCAAAATTTGAGTCTCCGGTAGATTTAAATGGATAATTATTTTTACTTGTTTTCCTGGAAAGCACAACACTCCTCTCATATTATAGGCTTGGTATGCTGATGATGCTCTGATTTTCAACATGAGTACTAAATTTAACAAAGAAGGTAACAAGCCATGAATACTTTCTCATCCTGTTTTATACATTGTCCATATTTTTCCATAAAACTCCCAAAGATTTATTCCATGTACTAGAACTTTTCCTTTAATTCTTTTAACATTTGGTGGCTACCTTACAGTATTCATCTCCTCTCAGTATTGCCATGTGACCACCTACATTATTCCTGACCATATATTTCTTTTAAAATATATATTATAGACCTTCCTTTATGTATCTTATATGAGAAATAATGTGGTAATATCTAAAACCTAGTTACATTCACTGCTCCTTTCTCCATCACTCTTTTGGTCCCTGCAAATGTTGGTGGTGTTCTCCTATAGATCTGTAAGTTTGTATGTTTGTCTATCTGCTCTGCATATTTATATATTTATGTGTATTTGTATTACTCATGTACTAGGGCAACAATCCCAATTTCCATTCCAGTCAATCAGAATCTACCAAGAATGTGTCAGTCCTTTGAGCCCTTCTCAGTAATGAAGTGGTTCCTCTCTATTTGAAGGAAAGACACTGTTCAGCCATTTCTCTACTCCTCCCTTGTCTTACTTCTGATTCTCTATACATTCTCCTATCTCTATGTGGAGATAGATTGATAGATAGATTGATAGATGATAGATAGGCAGATAGAGATACATGCATCTCTACACATATACAAGCATACATACCTATTGCATATACAGGCACCTATAATTACATGGTAGAGATGCCTATATATGTATATAGGTGATATATATGAATTATATGTGTGAGTATACATATGTACATGAATGTGTTTCTCCATACATATAAACCTCATATGTCCTCTGCCCTGATTCTCATTATAGCCTGGTTAGTTCAACCTATGGTTATTTTTATCCCCATTTAGTAGATGAGGAAACTGTGACTCAGAGGGATTCAGCAATCTGTTTGAGGTCATAATTTGAAGCATTTGAGATAAGATGGGAACCCAATTTCACCTGAAGCTTGCGTGTTATAGATGAGTAGCCCATAATGTTACAGATTTCTTGGTACATTACGGAGATTGTAATTAAGTGAACCAATGGAAGTATTCCTTGACTATAGCAAAATCCTTCTTAATGGATTAATGGATTAATCCTTCTTAATCCTTCTACTCATAGGTTTTCCTGACTTTAAGCACCCTCAACACAACTGAAAAATTGTTATTCCTAAAATATAGACTTAATTATGTTCTTGCTCTACTCAAGTTACTCTAGTAGTTCATACTCACCTACAGAGCAAAAATAAGCTATCATTTATATGGTAAATTACTGTTTACAAAGTGGTTTGCAAATATTAATTTGTTTGATCTTCATAAAAAACCTGGTAGGTAGATGATATTATTATTCCTGTTTTACAGAGGAGGAAACTGAGACAGGTAAAACTTTAAGTGTCTGACTCATCAAAGTCACACTATCTGAGGTTGGATTTGCACTTGTTTCTTGACTTCAGGTCCAATTCTCTATCCACTATTCCTCCTAACTGGCTAGAGTAAAATGTAGTTTCTCCTGTTAGGTTTTTAAAATCTTGCTCCAAAACATCTACCTGCACTTATTTCATATTATTCTATTTCTCTTCTTTAATTAGATAGGTGGCATACTGGAGAGAGTGCCAGGTTGAGTTTACTTGTTCCCTGTATATCTCATTACCTGAATCTGCATCTATGAATAATGTGTCCCCCAGTAACAACAAGGACCCTGACATATTCAGAAGGGTCTGCTGCACAGGTTCTTAGATCTGCTTTTCTAAAAGGAAAGCAGTTTTTGAGGGGTCAACTGTCTACTTTAATCAAGCACACATATTATTCACTTAGTTCTGGGGAGTCAGCATCCTAAACTTCAGAGAAGAGACAGAGAAATAAAAACCAACAGACAGGGCTTCCAACTGTCTGACCATACATACATAGTTGCCAGAGAGAGAAGTACTAACATCTTGGTTTTCATAGCCAAGGGGTTCCTTAGTGGCTACCCAGTGCCTCATCTGGCCAAGCAAGCACTTCCAATGAGTAAGTCTCAAAGTCAAACCTTATCTCAGAGTATTTTCATACTTTTCAGAGCTGGAAGTCAGGACCCTCTGATTCAGTGCCTCAATAGAAATTAACAAATGGTATTGAAGCCAATTAATGGGCAGGGAAGATCTTTAACTCTTTTCCCCACCCACCATTAACCTGATATTACCATTACATTCCCCTCCCCTATGTTGGGGCATACTTGCAATGTACTTCCCCTTGACCTCCATGTAGCCTCCTTTAGAACTCAGTTCAAGTGTCATAGTCTCTGGGAAAATTATTTTGTATATGTTTTGCATTTAAATTTCTATATGTACTAGAATAAACACTTCTTGAGGGCAGAATCCATTTGTTTTTGTTTTTGTTTTTTTTAATTCCAGCACTACCTAGAAAAGCACCTACTATGTAGCAGATTCTTAAAAATGCTTATTGGTTTGAATTAGATTGGATTAGGCTGAATTCCAGTTTATTAGACAGTAATTTTGTGGAAAATAAAGGTAAATATGTGAATAAAAATCACAAGAATCTACTTCATAATTTTCACTAAGTAAAAACTTAAAGATGGTGGGACAATCTGGTATAGGGTTATGATATTAATCCTCTGAAATGTACAGTTGGCTTAAAGGACAAAGGAAGCTGCAGAAATTTGCCCCCAAACTTATGTGACCAAGTGAGATCTGACAATTTTTTTGACCTTCTTTCATTACTGTTTTTCTCTTTATTTCTCACAAGTACTATATTTGTGACTACTGCCTTGGTATTACCCTCAACCATTTCGCAAATTGGACTTAATATTTACCTGAAGACCCTCTGCTAATCTGTTATTAAATCAATGTGGGGGGTATGACTAAAAATCTGCTTTCTTGCCCTAATCAAGTTGAAGTTCTAGCCATTACACAGTAGCCAGTAAAGTTAAGATGCACTGGGTAATCCTGAAAATATGATTCCAGAAGAAAAAGCAAGAAGTAATGTCCCAAAGAGACTGTATGCATGGTACTTATGCATGGTACAACAGGACCAAAGGGGACTAAATGCTCAGTCATCACCTTGAGACCAAGGAGTGCCAGAAGAACCCAGCAGTTTCAGGTTCAGTATGAGAAATATAAAGACATCCTCATAAATCACTAATGATCATATAGCTTAGCAGGTTTGAGATGCCATCCAAAACACATTCCTCATCTGTGATCCTTATTTTTAGTTACTCTTACAATTAATGATATTGTTATTTGTAGTAGAGTATGACCGAGATTTGGAACATGTGATATGGAGGGAGGGGACAGAGAGATGTTATTGTAAACATAAACTGTATGATTTTTTATTAAATTCCTTTGTACTGAAGTGTCCTTCAGTAAATAAGGGTAAAAAGGCCCAGAATCTATGGATTTGGGTGCACTGTACCTTGAAATTGGGGTAACTATCTAGAGCTCAATATATGATAGGGAGATGCTCCAGATGCTATGATACAGAGTTAACAGAGTCCCAGAGAACTGAAGTGACTCACTGTAGTTAACACAGAAAGTGACAAAGCCATAATTCAATTCAGGTCCTCTGACTCTAAATTCCTTGACCTATTTTTTCCTGCTGTACAATAGATTTTCCTTTCTTTTTCTTTCTTTTTTTTTTTTTTTGCACAAATTGTATTCTTGCTTTATTTGCAGACATTGGGAAGAATTTTCCACCTCTCTCAATGAACCTATTTTCAAAATAAATATTTTAATGAATTTATGAAGTGGATTTTTTTTTGGTAAACAAGTAGCAAAGTCTATAACAAATCTAAGAGTTTTCTTCTGTCTGACTGAAGGATAACACACTGGAGACTTTAAGGGGGAAGCAGAGATCCAGGCTTTGAAGTAAGAAATCCAATTTTGTTTTAATTGTATAGTGAATTGAAATAGCAACAGATGAGTTAAAATGTTTCTAGCCATAATTCTAGAGTGTGATGGGGAAAATAAATAATAAAAGACAATACTGTGTGACCAGAATATGTTTTATTCAACTAAATCTCTGTTTTCTGCATAAACATGATAGATTTCCTCAATTTATTAGACTCTTCCAATTTAAAAATGGAACACACAAACAAACAAATACAAGCAGCCTTGCTTAGAACAGCGAAATTCCAAAGATAAAGGTAGTTTACAGTTTTACTGCTGGAGATGTTCACACACACACACACACACACACACACACACACACATCTCTATCTCAATGTTTTTTCTATGTATATTAAAGGTCTCCCTCCTTTTGGCTACTTCAGCTATAACTTCATGTCATTAAGTACACACTAATTTCAAAAACTTGTTTATTTACTTCTTCATGATCCTCAATTCTATCATCATCCACCTCTGACTGCTTCTGAATCACATTATTATCTGTAATGTTATGTTATCTATAATGTCTCCCTGAATGATAATTTCATATCCCCTATAAATGACACACCACAGGAGAATTTCTGAGCAAATAATCTTCATGCTTCTTTAAGGTCAATCTCCAAAGTTGCAAGACCACACCCCCTTGTTAGTGGTTTCTTCTTGGCTCTAAGAATTTTGGCTATTATACATTTTGTGGTACTATGTTCTTTGTGTTTGTTGTATTGGACTACTTCTACCTCTCTCTGTTATTTTTTTTCTTCTCTTCCTATTTTGTTCCTTGGCCTTATCCAATTCCAAGTTTTTCTTTAGCTGAATTTTCTTAAGTGAGTTTTGAAAATTGATTTTGAAAATTCTTCCCTAACAACTATGTGCATTTTGCAATATCAGTCACATATTCGCAAAACTTTGTTGGCAATGAGCAGACTCCATAGTAAGGACCTGAAGCGGGTAATTTGTTTCCAATTTTGTGTTGTTTCTCAGGTCTCTTTTGTAGGTGTGACAGTGTACTCAGAAAAGTTTGTAGTCATCTGACAAACACAAGAAGCCATCCCATGAGGCTGAGTCAGGAATATGTTGCTGTAGCGGATTTTCAATGGCTAGCAAATGTTTAAAATTGTAGAGTAGATGACTCTACTTCCTTTTCATGATTTGTCCTTGATAGAAATATCATAAACTTTGTGAGGTTCTACAGCTAAATATAGATTAGCCTAGATGGATCTACTTATAAGTTATTTTAAAGATTCTACCAAATTTAATTTGGCCTTTAACTGGGATGATGGGGAGGACAGGGCTAAAAGCTGTCCTTGTGAGGAAATATTCATCAGTACAGGTTAATGTTTTATTGATATTTAGTATCAGAGTTACCTATAATAATTTTTTTCCATGTTGACACAGAAAATATGATCCAGGGCAGGTTTCTGAACTAAGGTCTTCATGGTTCTCATGCCTACTTGCTATCCAAAACTTCATTCTCTCACATATAATTGAACTGCTGTTCTTCAGTGTTTTTGGTCATGTATGATTGTTCATGATCCCATGTGGGATTTTCTTGGCAAAGATACTTGAGTAGTTTGCCATTCCCTTCTTGAGCTCTTTTTACAGATGATGAAACTGAGGCAAATAGGATTAAGTGACTCGTTCAAGTTCACACAGGTAGTCACAGACCAAATCTGAACTCAGGAAGGGTCTTTTTGATTTCACGTCCACTCACCTAACTGCCCACCTTTGAATTAGGATTGGGTTTATATACCCATCCTAATACAAATATTTATATGAGTGATTAAAAAGTCACTTTGCTTGTACATTTTAAATCTACAAAGAAACTATAGTATGGTTCAAAAGATAGAAATAGCTAGTAAAATTTATTTCTAAGATTAAAAGTATTCTATTTAAGGAAAGGTGTCTTTAGTTTTAGTACAAATCTTCCTTACCTCTGTCTAGTTGGTTAGTCTTATTCTTTTCTCACAGACTAATGAATTGACAGAAAAGAAAGAACACAGCACAGCGGGATATGTCACCAGTTTCTTAAAGGTCTATTAACAAAACCTGATTCATAAAGGAGAGAGTTTAATTTGTTCAAATAGATTGTGCCTATGCCTACAGCTTTTAGTTTCCACACAAGATGCTGATAATTACTTTCACTACGCCTGACAATATAAACAGAAAATGAGCTTGAGCAGTGGCTTTTTAAATGAGGGTTAATGCACCCTTCGATATATGGGACTGGGAGGCTTTAAACTGAGGTTAAGACTGAGAGGTAGAAGATATTAAATATCCCCTCAGACAGGATGCCCCAACAGCAGGAGAAAAAAAGCTTTGTCTATCAGACACTTAATTATCTGCAATGTATATGCAAATATCCAGGATTTGATGAGGTCTTTACATTTCACCTCTGAGCGCTGAATTAGTAATTCATGAAGCCACTACTAATGTTGCTGGGGAGCCCAGACAGCAATGAAAAATTAAGCAATAAAGACTTCAAAGGTGGAGGAACCACAAAATAACTCTGCACCTTTGAGGTCATTTTTACCATTTGAGTACAAATTATATGAGTGTGCTTCATGGGCTCCTGCATTTGCTAAGCATTGCTAATGAATAGGGAGGTGATTTGGGAAATGAGAGTGCAGTAGGTAGCTATTGCCAGCATAGCGAAGCTTAACAGTATTGATTCCAAATATAAAGAAACATTTATTGCCTATAAATGACACGTATTCAAAGGCCACTGTTACAAAGGACTTTGAGAAAAAAATAGGGGGTACTCTAATGCTGTCTCATTTCTGCTGAACACTCCTCATGAATCTTGATTGGACAAGAGGGAGCTCCCAAATAAATGATGAATACGGTCAAATGATATACTCATAGTTTCTGAGTCCTGTAAAGCTCTGAGGGATGTGGAAATTATATAGACTTCAGAAATAATTAAAAAAATGACTTTCCCTCAGCTAGTGGAATAGCAAATTGATTCTTGGTGGCAGAGACATTTAAAGAAAACAACAATGGATTTACGGAAAATAAGTCTTGTCCAAAAACCTATCTCTTCCACTTTTCATGTTTACCATTTCAGTTTTGTACAACGGATGAGAGAAGTGTTAGCTTCCAATCCTGCCAAGATTTTAAGTATTTGAAATGATTTTGCAAGAATTTTTAAAAATGCTAAATTCAAACACAGTCTCATTTTAAAAATACGCAATATTATTTCATTCCCTTCACCATTAATGACATGATGTTAATTAAGCCTCTGAATGGGATGTATTATGACAACTTGCTTCATTTGCCACATTGTGCTGTCTCATATAGCAACATTCTACGTTAGCAAACTAAAAGTGAAAACAATTCATCATACTAACTGAAACCAGGAAAATGAACTTAATGTATAGATCACTCCCAATCTGCTTATCACCCTGAGTTTCTGCGATTTGTTGTGCTTTGTGTTTTTTTTTTTTTTTTATTCACAATCTCTTAGCATCTAGCACTACTAGTTAGGAGTCTATCCAACACAACAACAACATACACACATACACATGGCTAATTCTAAGGACCTTTATAATTGAATTGTTCTAAAATTTCCCTCAATAATATATGATTTTGTCTACTGATATCTGCATTTTCCTAATAAAGACATTTCTATATGTGCTTGTATTGACTAATTTCTGAGACAAGAAAAATGGATAAGTAATTGACACATTATGGTTGCTTTAAAAATGTAATCATGATTAAGTAACACATTTATTAAAGGAAGATCTTGTACCTCTATACGTGCATCGTTAAATATTCAAATGAACTTGGGATATTATTTGCCAACCTTTTAAATGATTTAATTTTCTATGGCTCTTACCGACGTTCTCCCAAAATTTTACAAAAGATGATCCACTTCATATGCTTCTCTTAATAAATCCAAATGAATACATAATCTGAGGTTTAGTGTCAGTGAAACATGAGATTTTTGAAACTGGAAAAAAATTTGACATTCAGATGTTTTCATTTATCAATGAACATTGAAGAAAGGAAAAGTTTCATATGAAAACATAATCATTAAAAAGAGTATAAAAGGGACAGACAAAGAAGGGCATCCATGCATGTGCCCATTGGCAATGCCACCCCCTTCTCACCCTCTCCATGATCATCCCAGTGCCCTGTTTCATGTGTGTCAAGATTGTGGACAACAAGTGAGAGGCGTACCTGAGGCTACTGCAGGTGAAGTACATGAAAGAGGATGTCTTGGATGCTCTGGGACTGAAGTACTACTGCTGCTTTCGGATGCTGCTAGCCCACATGGACTTGATTGAAAACTTCTGAACTACACACTCATTAAATAGGTAAATGATAGTCATATACTAAAGAAGAGTCTCATATGGAATGACATATTTACTATAGCACTTTATATTTTTAGTTTTCAAGAGCAAGAATAAATAAATTAATTTTGGCATATTGATGTGATGGAATGATACTGAAAGATAATAAATGATAAATAATAGAAGGAATTATGAGGAAGAGTTGCATCATATCAACTTGCATCAAAAGGGAAATATGTAAAATGAGGAAAACAACAAACAATGAAAATAGAAAGTGAAACAAGAAAAAACTCAACAATGCAGAATAATGATGAAACTGATCCTAAAAATATATAAGTATACATTGTTGGATATATCTATATTGATATTTATCTATCTCTTTCTCTGTCTACCTATCTTTCTGTCTGTCTGTCTGTCTGTCTGTCTGTCTATCTAGCTAGCTATCTATCTACCTACCTATCTAGCTATCTAGCTATCATCCATCAATCACCTACCAATCATCTATCTATCATCTATCAATCATCTATCTCTCTATCATCTCTCTATCTATCTGTCTGTTTGTCTGTCTATCAATCTATCTACCTACTTACCTACCTACCTATCTCTCTCTCTCTGTCTATCTCTCTATATATATCATCTATCTATCTGTCTGTCTCTGTCTGCCTTTCTATCTATCTGTCTGTCTGTCTGTCTATCTATCTATCTATCTATCTATCTATCTATCTATCTATCTATCTATCTGTCTTTCTATATCTATCTTCACTTCCCTGCAAAAGTGACAGACTGTGGCTATGACTATTGCATGTACTGTTAGACTTGATGGATGTGCTTTACATAATTGACTTTATCCTTCTTTCATTGCTATTCTTTATTATAAGCAATATGGGGAGGCAAGGGAAGGTGATATAATGAGAAGTTTAAGAGAAATACAATCCAAATAATTTTAGATGTAATATGTGATCAACGTGCATTTTCCCAACTTTTCTTAATTCTAATGCCTTTCTTTTCTTATTTATTACTTTTCCTATATGTACATATGTTCATACATACTTTTGATTGTTCTCTCCCCATTAGATTTTTAGTTTCATGAGGGCAAAATCTGCCTTCTGACTCTTTGTGTGTGTGTGTGTATGTGTGTGTGTGTGTTTCAAAAGTTAAGCATGATGTTTGGCAAATAATAAGCTCTTAATGAATTTTTATTACCTCTCTATCTGAATAATCAATAAAACTGAAGAAACTGAAATGCTACGACATTTGAATTATTTTTTACAACTTAAACATATATTTTTTCTTAGGCCCATATATCTGAGCATATATGGATACTTCAGCCATTAAAGTTGTCTAATCTTCAATCATACGAAAGATTTTGTCTTATGGCATAGAAATTATAACGTTCTACAAATGCTGCATAATACTATTTTTGTGGAGTTGAAAGTTTGAAGAATTTACAGAACAAGATTAATCCACTCTGCTGGTCATATTTTTCAATGACTTACAATTAAATTACTATTTTGGTTACAAGGTAATTTACTTACATTATTTGATTTAAACCCCAAAACTATCTTTTGACATCAGTAGCACAAATGGTTTGCTCCATTTTGCAGATGATCCTATAGCTCTTCCTCACAAGGTCAGGACTTGACAAATTCAGAGGATTCAGACTTACAATACAATGTGCTCCATACCACTTGGCTGTATAATATTATCAAGAACAATGAATTAGAAAATCTTTTTAACTAGAAAATCATATGATATCAAACTTATAAAAAACATGATAAAGTATGAAAAATATTTGAATCAGAAAGCATAAAGTTGTATGTCTTCTTTCAGCTACTTCTCCCTCTATTTTTGACAAACAAATTTATATTTCTCATGCTCACTTTGAAAGGTAGTCTGTTAAAACAGCTTATTCATTCAGCCAACTGTCCTTACCTATGGTCTCATGCATTTTACTTGGTTGGCTCAAAGTCCTTGCTGATTCAAAGGAAAGTCATTGTAAAATAGTCTCCTTTTTGAGTTTGTCATCATTTCATTTTTGTTTTGTTTGGGCTTCACTATAAGAAATGTTACTAAGGTATTATTTTTTTTCCTTTATGCTTTCACTTGCTGAAAAGAAAAGCTATCTGGAACCTCTTGTCTACTTCCTTGCTTTTGAAGCACAGATAAAAGCAAATTATATTTTATCCCAATACTGACTTTAGAAAACTACATCAGAACAAAACAGATCTCTCATCTCACTCAGTACAAGCAGATGATTATTTCAAAGGCCAAAATCTCCAATAACCCAAAAAATACACTTATGTCATCTTCAAGGACCACTTTGGCAAATGAGAATAACCCAAACAGATTTGCAGTGCCACGTGCTGACCTATAAAGTCATTTTTCCCACATGAAAAGCACTCAGTATACTGTGATGGCCTGTATTGTTTGAATGAAGGAACAAAGGTTCCATGAGGCTGGTGAAGATATTATCACAGCCCACAGAAGTAGGACCATATATTTCAGTGCCTGGAATGGATGCAAAATACAGATATCTAACCATCTACTATTTTCCTATTAACTCTAAATATAAGCTTGGTATAGTTGGTTGAAGAATTGACTGTGACAGGAATTTTTGATCAACTCAAACTTCGTTGCATCTTAAAGATAAAACTATAGATTAAAATTTTGTTTTTTAAATCAAGGCTCTGTGTTTCATTCTACCCTGAGGTTAGTAGGTTTCTCTTTCTTTGTTTTTAAAAGTTGAGCCTTTTTTATGTCCTTGATGTATATGAAAGATCTTGCATTCAGGCTCATATGATGATTTATTGAATGAACTAGGGCTCTGTATTTTATATTTGGCTTGGAAAGATAAGGCCTGGGAAGGATGTGACAATGACTTATGGAAGACAACTAAAAATGAATATCACACAAGAGGGGTGTGTGTTCTTGTGTGCGTATGTGTTTATGAATGTGCGTGTGTGTCTATGCATAAATGTGTGAGAAATCTGAAAAATTAAATGCAAGGTACTGTAAAGTAAAAGAGTCAAAAGAATTGCATGATAGGAAGAAAAGTTGAATTGAGTATTCAAATTGCAAAAATGAGTAGTGACTGTTGGATAACCAGTGTTCCATGAGTTCACTAGCAGACCAAAGAAAAATCTTGGAAACTTTATAGATGTTTGGGTGGAACTCTTTAGGTAAAATTTTGGAAGGATTAGAGTCACAAAGGATGGGCAGGCTTTAAAAGCTTGTGATTTTCATTCAATCAGTGAGATTACAGATTCATCAGAAAAACTTGAATATGATATCTTCAGGTATTTGAATTTTGTCATCTGAAATAAGTATCAGATTTGTTGTGCTTGGACCCAGTGAGCAGAAGTATGATTCATGTGTAGAAAATACCAAGAGGCAAATTATTACTTGATATAAGTTAATGCGTTCTAGTAAGTAAAGCTATGCAAAAATGAAATGAGGAATCTCAGGAGGAATGGATTCACACTTAACTGGAGATCTTCAACAAGAATATGAATGATTACTTGCACACTTAAATGTGGTTTAAAATATCTATTTTTAATATGATACCAAAGGAAACAGTTGCAAACACTGAAATTAAGAATTTAATTTCATTTAAGATAACATTTCTATACTTAGAATGCTACAAGAAAATCACTGCAAATCAAGTTTAATGCACTTCACACATAAGGAAATAAGGGAAAAATAGAAAACATCTTCAGATTTTCCCATTATGATTAAACCTAATCAGATTCTTAATGTAGAGGGAATATATTACATAAGTGAAGCTCTAAGTTTCAGTCTAGTGAAAAATGTTATGTTTCTACGATTCTAGAGTAGTTTATTGACTTGTATGATCAATTTTTATTTAAAAATAAGTCTATATTAACTTTTTAAAAATCGTCATCATTTCTCCTACTGCCTCTTCTTAATTCTTTCCCAGAGAGACATTCCACATAACATGAGAAAAAAAGGTAAAATAACATGTATTCACGAAAAAATATCTAAAAATGAAAATGCGCAATACACCATACTCATTGATCTGTAACCTGTACAAAGGGCTAGATGTGGGTGAATCTTCTCACATCTCCTTTGAAGCCTTACTTGTTTTTGAGGTCCCTGAAATACTATTTGCTCTGTTTAATTCATCTTATATCCGTTATTTTAGATCTTCTCATGCTTCTCTGTATTTCTCGTATGCATTACTTCTTACAAAACAGCAATATTATATTACATAGAGGGTTATGCCAGTAAATGTTTAGTAACTGGCCCTCTGAGAAAATTAAATGTATTCATGAACCACTTTTAAGTTTATTATATATCATGAATATATTTTTCAATTGCAACACCAGGACAACATGTAAAACTTAAAGCTCTGCATTAACACACAGATTATATTCAAACATGATTATATTCATGTTCCACAGTTTGTTTATTAATTTCCCAATATGTTTGCACTGATTTTCATTCCAATTCAGTTTCATGACAAAAATATTATTTTAATATTATGCTGTATACGAAGACTTTATTCCTATCAGTGTCCTCCTAATACATGTCTCATAGTGGAGTCACTGAGTCAAAGGAAATGTGTATTAGTCGTTTTACTTGCATAATTCAAATAATTTTCCTCCAAATCCTAGTATTTGTTCTTTGCTCCCCCAACATGTATTAGTATGTCTGTCTTGCTCCAACATCGTCCATCTTGTCTATTTCCATCAGTGTCAACTTTCTGTGTGTGGGATAAAAAATCTTAAGGTTGTACCGATATACATTTCTCTATGTTTTAAATAGGTTTTTTTAAAGAAATACTTGTGTATATGCTTAACATTTCACTTATATATTGGAGGATACCTTTGGTCTCTGTATAGATAACTAGATAGAAATAGAGATTGAGATACAGATGTATGCTGGAACTAGAATGAACAGGTTTGTGAGAGCCAACTATTAATTTTTTTCAATATACACACTTATATCTTGGAAATCAGCCAATGATCTAAGTCATGGTTTACTTTATTATTTTATTGATTGTTCAGATTTAAGAAAATGATGGACAAAATATTAATAATGTAAATCAAGTGTAATAGTGTTTCAAGCATTTACTTTTTTTTGAAAATCATATGTTAACAAAATTGTCACTATAAAACTTGTTAGACTGACGATAGATAGATAGATAGATAGATAGATAGATAGATAGATAGATAGATAGATAGATAGTTTGTCAGATCTAGAGAGCTGTCTCAATAATTATTTTTTCAACATTTGACCACTTTCCTTCTTATCCTGTCTACATTAATTTTAATATGAAATAGCCTTAAGATTTTTTTATATCTATTAGTGGAAAAACAGGAAAAAAATTAAGTTACAAAATAATTGTTTTGAGTAACTATTAGATATTTTTCTTGATGAGAAAAATTATTAAACGTTGGAAAGGATTCTTGAGATGGTTGATGGAATATTTTTCTATTGAGAATCTAAAGAAATTCTTCTGTATGCAGAATTATTTCTTAGTCCTATTTCATTGTGGGAAAATGGACTGCATCATGTATAAAATCTTCAATATATTACTACATTTATTTGGGAATCACTTTTCACATTTTTCAAATGAAGAGATTGGTATAGATGATTAATGTCCTTTTCATGTCTATTTTTAAAAGATTTTATGATCACTCTTTTTTTTTAAATTTCAGCACTATAATTCTATAAAAGTTATATTTAATTAGTTGCTTGGATTTTGTGAGCATAAGCTTATTTTACTTTTAAGTGTGTGGGAATTATTATATCTTCAAGAACCTAAAAGTCCTACCACCCAGCTATATAAAATTCCCTTTGAAAGGAATAAATCATACTTCTTTATTTCTACAGTCTACAAACATTTTTTGGCATCATTTTTTGCATCTGTACAGCTATCAGTGCTATATTAAGCTTCTCTGCCTTTATGTGTTTTCTTTAAAAATAACTCATACAGTTTATGAAGCTTTGATGATATCTTTCAGGAAATATCTTTTATAATATTTTTCTTAAGGTTTCCCCAAGAAGTGCCATTTAGAAATTTATTCCATTTTTTTCTTTCTAACAAGAGCTACATGAAGCAAAACATATCACTTCAACTAAATCATATATGCTGTTTATCTTAAAGCTATCATTTAATGTTTTCTTTTTATAATGATATTGAAGAGCCACAAGGAGGAAAATAAAATATTATTTAAATGAAAGATGCTGTTTGCTTTCATTTCTTTCTTCTATTATTTCTTTTAAGGATATCTTTATGGCTCATTATACCTTCAACTCAATAAGTTCAAATTGACTCTGTGATGTTCTTTCCAAACTTGTTTTCTTTTTATTTTTTTACTTTTCATTTTTAACACAGTTCATATCACATAAAACAATTCCAACTTTTGGTCAGGTAATACGTTTTTGAAGCATTTGCAACATACACCACAAATGAATTTGTTTAACATTAACCAACTGAGACACAATTAATAACTATGTATGACAACTTCACAAGTTACCTTGACCTGGTTGTCTCCACCCTATTATTAAAAATTAAAGGATCCTAACTTATTATTGTTGGTCTAAAGTCCTAAGCCTAGTAGCTTAATTTTAGACTTAACCTCGAATGTTTCCCTCCCAAGAATCTATAATTTAAGAGATCTGGTATTAAGCTTTCAAACTTTTTGAGTACAGGAAACTGCCACTAAGAGTAGGAGCATTGCAGGGAAACAATATCTCCTCAATTTCATATCAATTCTAGGAAGTAGTAGATTGTCAATTTACATTCAGTCAGACTCCACTGCCAGGTGTCAGTGGGGAAATTGAGTCAGGAGAATCCTACCTCAGTCCAGGCTGAACAGCCGCTCTCTTACCCTTCCCATGAGATCACCTTTGGCAGTTCATACCAGAGTCTCACAGGCTTACTGGCAGCATGGATTGTAGGCTTAGACTATCTTTCTTGCTATCCATACCTGGAGTTAGACTCAGAAGAACAGTTGATAGTCCCATAGAATCTTAAAATAGCAAGTTCCAATACCCAGGTTACAGATATGACTATAATTTCACATTGACTAAGGAAGATCTTTTGAGGCAAGTCTTAAGTGACTTTCTATACATATTCTAGTTCCTGATTTAATAACAATCATAAAATAAAATTTACTATTAAAACCATAACTTTTCCATCAGTGTCAAATTTTATCCAAGGTTACCTACCTCTAGGAAAGTTCGACTAAAATTCTTTTCCCCAAATTAAAGATGTCTCTGATTAAGTTCCAGTAAGTAATTCAGTTAATTGTTTTAATACTAATTGCTTTTACATCACTTTGTAACATGTCTAATTTTTCTCCCCATCTCTCCCCTCCCCTTACCCCCTAATATCTTGCATTCTGCTTTTTCCTTCCTTCAATGCCCCCCCTTCCCTTATCCCCATCTTCTCTCTTTTCTTGTAGGGAAAGACAAATTTCTATACCCCATTACCTGTGTTTCTTATTTTCCAGTTATATGCACTAATAATTCTCAACATTCATTTCTAATACTTTGAATTCCAACTTCTCTCCCTCCCTCTCTCCCTCCCTCTCTCCCTATCCATCCCCACTGAGAAGGCAAGCATTTCAATGCAAACTGAATATGTGTCATTTTGCAAAAGACTTCCATAATAATCATGTGTAATACTAACTGTATTGCCCTCCATCCTACCCTATCCCCACTTATTTTTATTCCCTCATTTGACCTTGTCCCCTCCCAAAAATGTTGATTTCTAGTTATTCCCTTCTCCCATTTTCCCTCCCTTCTATCATTCTCCTCACCCCACATGTCACCTTTTCTCCTACTTTCTTGTGGTGTAAGATAGATCTTCTTACCAAATTTAGTGTTCATGTTATTCCCTCTTTAAGCCACATGTGAAGAGAGTAAGCTTCACTTTTCTCCTCTCCTCCCTTTTCTCCTCCATTGAACAAGATTTTTCTTGTCTCTTTTATGTTATAGACTACCTTATTCCATTTCTCCCTTTCTCCTCACAGTATTTTCCTCCCTTGCCCCTTAATTTTTATTTTATTTTTTAAGGATATCATCTCTTCTGATTGAACTCAACATGTACCCTCTGTGTGTGTGTGTGTGTGTGTGTGTGTGTGTGTGTGTGTGTGTGTGTGTGTGTGTGTGTACAATCCCTCCACCTACCCAAATACTGGGAAAAGTCTCAAGAATTACAAATATTATCTTTCCATGTAGGAATACAAATAGTTCAGCTTTAGAAAGACTCCCTTTTCATGCTTCTTTTGATTCTTTTGTTGAAAGTCAAATTTTCTCTTTAGTTCTGATCTTTTCATCATGAATGCTTGAAAGTCTTCTATATCATTACATGACCATTTATTCCCTTGAAGTATTATACTCAGTTTTGCTGGACAGATGATTAGTGTTTTTAATGCTAGTTCCTTTCACTTCTGAAATGTCCTGCTCCAAGTCCTTTGATCCCTTAATGTGGAAGCTGCCAGATCCTGTGTTATCCTCATTGTATTTCCACAATACTCAAATTGTTTCTTTCTAACCACTTGCAGTATTTTCTCCTTGACCTGGCAACTCTGAAATTTGTCCACAATATTCCTAGGAGTTTCTCTCTTTGGGTCTCTTTCAGGAGGTAATGGGTGAATTCTTTCAATATTTATTTTGACCTCTATTTCTAGAACATCAGGACAGTTTTCCTTGATAATTTCATGAAAGATAATGTCTAGGCTCTTTTTTTGATCATGGCTTTCAGGTAGTCCCACAATTTTTAAATTGTTTCTCCTAGATCTATTTTCCAGGTCAGTGGCTTTTCCAATGAGATGTTTCACATTATCTTCTATTTTTTCAAACTTTTGGTTTTGTTTTTTAACTGCTTGGTTTATGTAATAGTCACTAGCTTCCCTGAACTCAATTTTCTCTTTTAAAGAACTATTTTATTCAGTGAGCTTCCAAACCTTCTCCTCCATTTGGCTAATTCTACTTTTTAAAGCCCCCTTCTCCTCATTGGCTTTTTGGACCTCTTTTTCCAATTGAGTTCGCCTCTTTTTAAAGGTGTTATTTTCCTCAGCATTTTTTTGGTTCTCCTTTAGCAAGCTGCTAACTCTCTTTTCAAGCTCGTCAGCTTTCTTTTTCTAAATATATCATTTGTCAGTGGACTATTCCAATGTCTCTGCCTAGAACTTTTAGTGATTATTTTTATGTATTTTTTTCTTAATTTCCCTTAGCTATCCTACCAATATTTTTTCATGTTAGATTCAACTTTTTATTCCCATTTCCACCTTCAAGTTTAAGGTCCTTATATTCTCAAACCTGTAAAACACAATAACCTCAAAAATATTTTTATTTTGCCACCATTACATACTAAAATTTATGGATAATGAATTTAAATCTGAAATGTATTTCTTTTTACTTTTTAGCTCATGTGGTATTTTATATTTCCCAGTTGAATGCAAAAACAATTTTAAAATTTGTTTTTAAAATACTCAGTTCCAAGTTGCCTCCTTTCTTCCCTCCACACCCTCTCGTTGAGAATGCAAGCATTTTAATATATATTATACATATGTAGTCATGCAAATCATAATCACCTTGTGAAGAAAGAACAGAACAAAAAAGTCCCTTGAGAAAAAATTAAAAACTAAACAAAAGCATTCTTCAATTTGTATTCAGACATCATTAGTTCTCTCTCTGGGAATGGATAACATTTTCATTATGAGTTCTTCACAGTTGTCTTTGATCATTATATTACTGAGAATAGCTAAGTCATTCACAGCTGATCATTGAACAATATTCCTATTCCTTAGTGTACAGTACATTTAATTTTACACCAGCTCATGTAAATCTTTTCAGATTTTCTTGGGAACATCCTTCTCATAATTTCTTATGGCACAAATTATACCATCATACTCACAAACCACAATTTGTTCAACCAGTCCCCAACTGATGGGTATCCCCTCAATTCCTTATTCTTTGCACCCAGAAAAGAGCTGCCACAAATATTTTTGTTCATATAAGATATATTCCTTTATGTTTTTTATCTCTTTTGAGATACAGACCTACTAGTGCTATTGCTAGGTGAAAGGGCATACATAATTTTATTGTGTATTGCTCTAAAGAATATGTGAATCAGTTCACAACTCCACCAATCGTGCATTAATTTCTCATTTTTCTCACATCCCCTCCATTATTGATCATTTTCCTATTCTGTCCTATTAGCCAATCTAATAGACATGAAGTACTACTTCAGAACTGTTTTAATTTGCATTTTTCCAATAAATAGTGAGTTATAGCATTTTTCATAGTTATAGAATAGTTTTGATGGCTTCATCTGAAAATTAAATCTTTTCATCATTTGCCAATTGAATAATGACTCTTTTTTATAAATTTGACTTAGTTCTCCATATGTTTGATAAATGAGGTCTTAATTAGAGAAACTTGCTTCATTTTTTTACAGCAACTATTACTAACTGTATTTCCCTCCATCCTATTCTCTTCCTAATTATACTCATATCTCTCTTTTATCTTGTCACTCCTCAAAAGTGTTTTTCTTCTCAATACTCCATCCCTAAGTCTGCTGTCCCTTCTGTCACACCCTATTCTTTTAGCTCCTTCCCTTCCTACTTTACTATAGGGAGAGATTTCAATACTCAATCAAGTGTGTTAGTTATTCACTCTTTGAACCAGTTCTGATGAGAGTAAGGCTTACTCACTCCTCCTCACCTCCTCTTTTTATGGTCTACTGCAAAAGCTTTTTCCTGCCACTTTTATGTGAAACAATTGACCCCATTCTACCACTGCTTTTACTTTCTCCCAGTGCATTCCTCATTTATCTTTTAATTTTTCTTTTTAAAAATAGCATTCCTTCATATTCAACTCCTACCATGTGCCCTGTGTATACATACTCAAGACTGTCCTAATAATTAGAAATTTCTCAGAATTGCAAATATCCTGCTCCCATATAAGAATGTAAACAGTTTTATCTTAAGTGCCTTACGATTTCTCTTTCTGGTTTATATTTTTATTATTCCCTTGAGTCTTGTATTTGAAATTCAAATTTTCTATTTGGCTCTGATATTCTCATCAAGAATGCTTGAAAGTCATCTATTTTGTTAATTATCCATTTTTCCCCCTGAAGGATTACAGTCAGTTTTGAAAGGTAGTTGATGTGTGGTTGTAATCCTAGCTCTTTGCCCTCTGGAATATCATATTTTGATTGCTTTGATCTTTTAATGTAGAAGATGCTAAATGTTGTGATATCCTGAATGTGATTCCATGATACTTGAATCATTTCTTTCTAGTTGTTTTCAATATTTTCTCCTTGACCTGGGGTCTTTGGAATTTAGTTACAATATCCCTGGGACTTTTCATTTTGATATCTTTTTCAGGAGGTGTTTTGTGGACTATTTAAATTTCTATTTTACCCTCTATTTCTTCAGGGCAGTTTTACTGGATGATTTGAAAGATGATGTCTAGACTTTTTGTTTGATCACGATTTAAGGTAGGCCAATAATTTTCAGATTATCTCTCCTGAATCAATTCTTTAGGCCACTTATTTTTCCAATAAGATTATTTCACATTTTCATCTTTTTTTATTCCTTTATTTTTGTTTCTCATAAAGCCACTAGCTTTTATTTGCTCAATTTTAACTTTTAAGGTATATTGTCTTTTTAAAATTTATTTTAGAGTCATACACTAGAACACAAATTCAGAATAGAGAAAAGAACCCAAATCATATCACAAACTTAAATATTGGAACTTAAAAACAAAGTTAAAAGGAAAAAGAAAAGCATGTCATGTGCACAATGGAACCTAAGAGAGGATTCAAATCATGTAATGATAAATTTTCATTTCAAGAAAGCCTGTATGATAAATAATACTTGTGGGGGAGGAGCCAAGATGGCGGAGTAGAAAAACACACATATGCTTGCTCCGAACCTACAGCCCATAAAATATCTGTAAAGAAGAACTCCCAACAAATTCTGGAACAGCCGAAGCCACAGAACAACGGAGTGAATGAGATTTCTGTTCCAGAGAGCCCTGAAAACCTGACGCGAAAGATTCGTTGCGCACCTGACTCAGAGTGGAGCCCAGCCCTGTGTTGGCCATGCAGCACCAAGAGGAACAGATCCCAGCAGTGTTCAGGGACAGGATCTCCAGTGGACACGCAGGTCCCTCCACCCACAGGTGACAAGAGTCAGTGAGAGGGTCTCTTTGGCTGGTCGAGAGGGGAATGGGGTGTACTCATAACTCAAGCCCCCTTGGGAGGCAGCAGCAGGGGCAGTTGCAGACAGGGTCTCCTCAAGCAGGCAGGAGCTCAGATCCATTGTTGAAGGTCTCCACATAAACCCCCTGAGGGAACTGAGCCCCGAAAGGTGGCCCAGCCCCAACCTGAGCACCTGAACTTAATCCCACAATGAATAGCAGCCCCGCCCTCACCCTAAGCCCTGAGGCTGGGAAGCAGCATTTGAATCTCAGACCCCAGGCTCTGGCTGCGCAGATCTGGAGGCCAGGTGGGTGTGAAAAGAAAACTCAGAAGTCAAGTCACTGGCTGAGAAAATGCCCAGAAAAAGGGGGAAAAAATAAGATCATAGAAGGCTACTTTCTTGGTGGACAGATAATTCCCCCCTTCCTTTCTGATGAGGAAGAACAATGCTTATCATCAGGGAAAGACACAGAAGTCAAGGCTTCTTTAACCCACACAACCAAAATAAATATGTAATGGGCTCAGGCCATGGAAGAGCTCAAAAAGGATTTTGAAAATCAAGTTAGAGAGGTGGAGGAAAAACTGGGAAGAGAAATGAGAGAGATGCACAAAAAGCACGAAAAGCAGGTCAACACCTTGTTAAAGGAGACCCCAAAAAATGCTGAAGAAAATAATACCTTGAAAAATAGGCTAATTCAATTGGCAAAAAAAGTTCAAAAAGCCAATGAGGAGAAGAATGCTTTAAAAAGCAGAATTAACCAAATGGAAAAGGAAGTTCAAAAGCTCACTGAAGAAAACAGTTCTTTAAAAATTAGAATGGAACAGATGGAGGCTAATGACTTTATGAGAAACCAAGAAATCACAAAACAAAACCAAAAGAATGAAAAAAATGGAACATAATGTGAAATATCTCATTGGAAAAACAACTGACCTGGAAAATAGATCTAGGAGAGACAATTTAAAAATTATGGGCCTACCTGAAAGCCATCATCATAAAAAGAGCCTACACATCATCTTTCATGAAATTATCAAGGAAAATTGCCCTGAGATTCTAGAACCAGAGAGCAAAATAAGTATTCAAGGAATCCACCAATCACCACCTGAAAGAGATCCAAAAAGAGAAACTCCTAGGAACATTGTGGCCAAATTCCAGAGTTCCCTGGTCAAGGAGAAATTATTGCAATCAGGTAGAAAGAAACAATTCAAGTATTGTGGAAATACAGTCCAGATAACACAAGACCTAGCAGCTTCTACATTAAGGGACTGAAGGGCGTGGAATAGGATATTCCAGAAGTCAAAGGAACTAGGACTAAAACCAAGAATCACCTACCCAGCAAAACTGACTATAATACTTCAGGGGAAAAAATGGTCTTTCAATGAAATAGAGGACTTTCAAGCATTCTTGATGAAAAGACCAGGGCTGAAAAGAAAATTTTACTTTCAAACACAAGAATGAAGAGAAGCATGAAAAGATAAACAGCAAAGAGAAGTCATAAGGGACTTATTAAAGTTGAACTGTTTACATTCCCACATGAAAAGAAAATATTTGTAACTCTTGAAACTTTTCAGTATCTGGGTAGTGGGTGGGGTTACACACACACACACACATGCACACACACAGAGAGAGAGAGAGCCCAGAGTGAATTGAATAGGATGGAATCATATCTTAAAAAATGAAATTAAGTGGTGAGAAAGAAATATATTTGGAGGAGAAAGGAAGAAATGGAATGGGGCAAGTTATCCCTCATAAAAGAGGCAAGCAAAAGACTTTTTAGTGGAGGGAAAAAGAAGGGAGGTGAGAGAAAAACATGGAGTTTACTCTCATCACTTTGCACTAAAGGAATGAATAAAATGCACACTCATTTGCATATGAAAACCTGTCTTACAACACAGGAAAGTGGGGGAGAAGGGGATAAGCAGGGTGGGGGGGATGGTGGAAGGGAAGGCATGGGGAGGAGGGAGCAATTTGAGGTCGACACTCATGGGGAGGGACAGGATCAAAAGAGAGAATAAAAGTAATGGGGGACAGGACAGAATGGAGGGAAATATCTTTAGTCTTACCCAACACAACTATTATGGAAGTCATTTGCAAAACTACACAGATATGGCCTATATTGTATTGCTTGCCTTCCAAAGGAAATGGGTGGGGAGGGAGGGATGAAGAGAAGTTGGAACTCAAAGTTTTAGGAATAACTGCCGAGTACTGTTCTTGCTACTAGGAAATAAGATATACAGGTAAAGGGGTATAGAAAGTTATCTGGCCCTACAGGACAAAAGCAAAGATGGGGACAAGCGAAGGGAGGGATGATAGAAGAAAGGGCAGACTGGTAAAAGGGGCATTTAGAATGTTCAGTGTTTTGGGGTGGGGGGAGGGGACAAATGGGGAGAAAATTTGGAACCCAAAATTTTGTGAAAATGAATGTTAAAAGTTAAATAAATTAATTAAAATAAATAAATAAATAAATAATGCTTGTGGTGAAAATTGTACATCTTTGCTTTCTTGTGAGTTTATTGTTCTCTGTTGTGTACTTTTTTTATTTTGCTCTTTATTTTCCCACCCCCCACCTCCTGAGAAGGTTACAATAAAGTTTAGATACTTCTTTATTGCCATAGATATATACATATACATATATACATACATATATAGACATATACTTTCCCAAACACATTCTACTTCTCATTTTGTTTTTTATGCTTCTGCATAGCTCTTGTTTCCTATCCTTCCTGCCTCCTCTACTTTGCTTCTACCTGCTGTCTTCCCCTCCTACTGCTTGCCTATCCCCGTCCAAGGATCCCCCCATCTTCCCATTCCCATAAATCTGAATGCACTTGTGTAACTCCCCCTTCTACCTATTCCTTCCCTGTCACCTCTAACTATGACTGTCTTGCCCTCTCCCCCTCCCTATGCCCCTACTGTTTCATTTCTTCTGAATTTAGAAGACTTTTACACTCTTATAAATATATACTTACTGTTTCCTCTTAAACCCATTCCCCATGAAAGTGGTAACTAGAAATACCAGCCCTCCTTTCCATCTAATTCCTCTGTATTTACTTTTCCTATTGGTAATTACTATTTTTAGCTGTTTTTAAATGGTTTTCCTTTTTTAAATTCATATCCTACTCAAAGTTTCCCCAAACTTCCTTATGGTCAACTCAATTATATGTAAGAATCTTAGACAAACATTTTATATTTTACATATATGAAAAGTTAAAAGTAAATAATTTGTCCTTATGAATCTTTTATAATCAGTCTTTGGTGTCTTCATTATATTTCTCTTGGTTCTTGCATGTCAAATCTTCTATTAAGTTCAAAATTTTTTTAACAAAATCTTAAAGTCTGAGAATTTATCAAATGTCCATTATTTTTTTTTCATTAAGGTTAATACTTAACCTTGCACAATATGATATTTTGGCCAGAACCCCAGTTCTTTTGCCCTACAATATGTTATTTTCCAAGACCTGCAGTCCTTTAATGTCTCTGCTGATAGGTCTTTCGTGAATCTAATGGTGGTACCACAATTTTTAATTGTTTTAATCCTGATTCATTTGGTATTTTATGCTTGAGCTGGGGCTTTTGAAATTTAACTATGATATTCTAATGAATATTTCCTCGTAGGATCCCTTTTACGTAGTGATCAATTAATTTTTTTCTATTTCTACTTTCCTCCCCTTTTCCTAATGCCTCAAGACAATTTTCTTTAATCATTTCTTGTATTATTGTCAAGATTCTTTTTTTGATCATAACATCCAGCTAGTCTGATTATTTTTATATTTTCTTTTCTTAATGTACTCTCCCAATATGTTGTTTTCTTCTGGGATATTTCAATTTCTCTTCTATTATTTCATTACTCTTATTTTGATTAATTGTTTTTTAGTCTTTTATAATTCTGTTGGCTTCACTTTGCCCAAATCTCATTTTCAAGATGGCATTTTCTTCCTTAAGATTCTAGATTATCTGTTCTAATTGGTTGACTTTTTTTTGGTTGACTTTGTTTTTCTTGAATAATTCTTATCTTTTCTTTAGTTTTTCCTCCATTGCTGTCCTTTGGTTTTTAAACTCTTTTTAAAGATCCTCTAATAATTCTTTTTGAGCAAGTGATCATGTCACCTTACTCTTTGGGGGTATCTCTACTTCAATATTCTCCTCAGAAGATGAACCCTAGTAATCTTTATTCTAATAATAGCTTTTTATATTTGGGTTCTTTATCCTTTGCCTGTGCAATTTTTGTAGTAACAGCTTAATTTTTGTAGTTACCTCTAATCCTGGGGTATCAGAAATGGTGCCTCTCACCCCAGATCTTCAGTTCTCCCTTCCTGTCTGGATGAAAGCCAAACTTCCAACCTCCTGTAAGTGTCCCCAGTCAGGGACTTTCTGCTCCACTGCTTCTGCACTCACTGGACATGCACTGGTTCCTTTCTTCCCCCAAGTCACCATTCTTCTCATTACAGCTGGATCTGGCATTCCTTATCAGCAGAGGTTCCCTCAGTCTTCCCTAGCTCAAACACCCAACTCTCCTCCCTATCCTGGGGATAGATGAAATCCTATGTCTGAGGCAGCCTCTCAAACCAACTAACCCCAGGGCTTGCAGCTTGTTGTTTAAACAACTTAGCACTTGTTAAAAGGGCCCTAGTCTGGAAGTGTTTACTCTTCACAGGGACAAAACTGTCTTCTAATCTTCCCAAATTGTCCTAGGAATATCCCTGTTGGGCATTTTTCTCATTTATATCTACCTATATTTTGTTTGCCCAAAGATACTATTTTAATTCTTTTGTGGAGGGAATCTTGAGAGCTGGAATTTTCTGACCTGCTCAGCCATTTTTCCTGAAACCTCTCCAGGAATTATTTTCTACCATGAGCTTTTATACTTCCTTTTCCATTTGGCCAACTCTAAGTTTTAAATAACTTTTTTTTTCTTCAGTGAATTTTTGTGCCTCTTTTTCCATTTGGACCATTCTGATTCTTAAGGCATTTTTCTCTGCATTTATTTTTTGTATTTCTTTTGCCATTTGCCCCATTCTATTATTGAGGTGTTAGTTTCTTCAATTTTTTTTCTATCTCTTTTACCGAGCTATTGATTTGCTCTTCTTTGTTTCCTTGCAGCACTCTCTTTTATCATCCAAATTTTTCTTCACATTCTCTTACTTGATTTTCAAAATTCTTTTTGAGTTCTTCCATGACTTGACAAAAATTCATAATTTTCTTGGAGGATTTGGGCGTAGGAACTTGGACTTTTTTGTCTTATGAGTGTGTGGTTTGATTTTCCTGGTTACTGTAGTAACTTTCTATGGTGAGAATTTTTTTCTGTTCTTTGCTCATTTTTTCCCAGCTTATCATGTGACTTTTAATTCTTTTCTAAATTAGGGCTCTACTTCTAGGGTGGAGGGCACACTATTCCAAAGTTCAGGGGTTTTGTGTAACTGTTTTCACAAATACTTCTGGGAAATTATAAGTTTTCATTTCTTCCAAGGTGGCATGATCTATTCAGAGGTATTTATTCCTCTACTTTGCTGTGCTCTAGTCTGTGAGTGATTACAACCACTCTTTTCTGCCCTGGAAGGGGAATGAAGGACCCCCTTCTACTGTGCCCGCAATCTCTGGGGTGCTAGTGCTCCTCCTCACCCTGGAACTGCCACCCAGGACTTGGATCCAGATCTGAGTATGGGCAATGCAACAGAGTCCTACCTCAGTGCTAGCAAAGATATCTCTGTAATCTCCTTCTGACTACCCCCTTACTGTCTATAGGCTAAGACCTCCAGAAGCAGCTGCTGCTGCTGCTGATTCAGTAAATCTCAAGGCCTGCTACTGGTTTGTTGGGACCAGGACACCCTGCCCTGGACTGTTTTCCACACTCACCCAGGTGTAATAGACCTTTCATGTTTTCCTTCTAAGTTATTTTTAGTATCTATGGGCTGAGAAGTCTGAAAATCACCACTACTGCGAATGATTCAGTTGCCCTGAGTCCTGCTTCTGACTTCCTGGGGCCTGTAGCTTTTCCTGGACTGAGTTCCTCTCTCACTTTGTTGCAATAGACCTTTCTTCTTGACCTTCCAAGTTGTCTTGGGCTTGAAAATTGTTCCCCTCCTTCTTTTTGTTGGTTCTGCCATTTTGAATTTGTTTAGAGTAATTATTTAAAGGTATTGGTAGGGATTTTGGGTAGAGTTAAGGCAATTTCCCTGCCTTTACTCTGACATCTTGACTCCATCTCACCTGGGAAGTATTTCAAAGCCTCATGTTATAGATATGGAAACTGAGCCTTAGGTTAAATGATTTACCCAAGGTCACAAAGCAGCAGGATAGGAATTTAGGTTGTTTAACTCTAGCTCCAGTGCCACTTTTGTTGAACTGTACAGGCTTTCAATGACTTCCTATCACTTGCTTAATCACATTTTAATTCCTTCACTTCAGTGTTTCCAAAGGATTTCTATGGGCTGAATAATAACTTAAAAGTCACAATTTAACATTAGCTCCCCTATATTGCGTTCTTAATTATTTTGTTAAACATTTATCAATTACGTTACATTCTGGTCCATGACAGAACTTGAGAGTGTCTCTGCAAATTTGACAGTGCTGGTCTACTTGATTTTCAAGCCTTTGAATAATTTAAACTCAATCTACCACTAACATTTCTAGCTACTACCCAACATGAAAGATCTGTTCCAATCAGTTTCATATATTCACTGTACTACAGTTCATTATCTTTATTCTTTCCTCCTTATATTTCTTGGTATTGATTCTCCTGAGTGAATGGCTTTGCTTCAGTAATAATAATGGCTGACAGTTACATAGTGCTTTAAAGTTTGCAAAGTACTTTCCATATATCACCTCTTTGATCCTTACAAACCTGTGAGGTAGGCTTATTGTCCTATCTCAGTTTTACTGAAGAGGAAACTGAAGCTTATAGAAGGCAATTGATTCGGGTCACACAACTAAACAATATCAGAGTAAACACTTGAACTCAGTTAGTACTTTCTCCACTGTACCATCTCAGTGCCTATATTCTATTTATCCTTTAAAGTTCAACTGAAGTCTCACTTCACCCATGAAATCCTCCAAGAAACTCATGATACACACACACACACACACACACACAAACTCACTCAGACATATGTGGATATTCACATATATTTTGCTTCATAAATTTCCCCTTTTGTTTTATACTCTTTAATTTGCATCTTAGTACTCAATTGTCTTTTTAACTGTTTCATGTATGCTAGTTTTTGAACTCTCAATAGTGTATAAACTCCACAAGGAGAGGGAACACATATTTTTCTGTCTCACTGCACAGCAATGGGTAAATAATAGGTACTAAAATATATTTGATTTTATTTATTCAGTGTATATTCGCTTATCAACAAAAACTCATTTGGTAATGACTGGATAAGACATAATCATTCACCTCAGGATGATGACAAATTTTGTGGAAAGATTTGGCAGTAAATACAAAGACAATGTAATTTATAAAAAGCCTGATGGATTTCATTTTCTAATAATCATATTTTATTTTCCCTAATTACTATAAAAACAATTTTACATACATTGTTGTTGTTTTTAATTTTGATTTTCTAATTCTGTCTCTCTTTATCGCTCTAACTCTATCCCTCTCCCCACTCTCCTCCCTGAAAGAGTAATTGATTTGATACATGTTATACATGAAAACATGCAAAAATTTCTACATCTGTTACTTTGCGGAAGAAAATTCAAAGAAAAAAGATAGGAAGGAAGAAAAGTAGTATGCTTCAATCTGCATTCAGACCATCAACTCTTTTTCCGGAGGTAGATTGCATTTTCATGATGTGCCCGTTAAGATTTTCTTAGATTATTGCATTGCTGAGAATGCTTAAGTCATTCACAATTCATTCGTACAATATTGCTGTTACTGTGTGCAATGATCTTCTATTCACTTTGTGTCAGTTTTTATGTCTTTCCGGGGTTTTTTTCTCTTTCTCTGAAATCATCCTTTTCATTATTACTTTTAAGACATTGTATTCATATATCACAAACTGTTCTGCCATTCCTTAATTGGTAGTTATCCCCTAAATTTCCAATTCTTTGCCATCACAAAAAGAGCTACATAAATATTTTTGTACAAAGATGGACTGCCCTTCATTTTCCTTTTTGACCTCTTTGGGATACAAAGTTAGTAGTAGTACTACTGTATCAAAAGGTATGCAAAGTTTCATAAGCTTTTAGACATAGCTCCAAATTGTTCTGCAAAAAGGGTGAATCAGTTCACAGTTCCGTCAATAATGCATTAGTGTCCCAGATTTTCCACATTCCCTCCAAAATTTATCATTTTCATTCTTTGTCACATAAATATATGAGTTTGAGGTGGCACTTCATAGTTGTTTTAATGTGAATTTGCCTGTCAATAGTGATTTTGATATCTTTGATATCTTATGAACAATGAGTATTCCTACACTCTGACCATTTATCAATTGGGGAATGATTTGTATTATTTTAAATTTCCTTAGTTCTCTCCATGTTTGAGAAACAAGGTCTTTCCACTTTTCTGCTTTCTAATTTTTGCTATGTTGGTTTTGCTTGTACAAAAACTTTCTAATTTTACATACACAATGTTATCCATTTTACTTTTCACAATATTCTCTATATCTTGTTTGTTCCTAAATTCTTACCTTGAAATATATCTAACAAGTAAATCAGTCCATGTGTTCCAACGTTATTTATGTTATCACCCTTAAGGCCTAAATCATATACCACTTTTGATGTATACCTTTTGTATATGATGTGAGATGTAGGTTTATACTCATTTTCTACCACACTCCTTTCCAATTTTCAGAAAAGATTTTGTCAAATAATGTGTTTTTGTCCCAAAATCTTTGAACTTTGGGATTATCAAACATTAGATTACTGTGGTCATTTATTACTATATATTGTGTACCTAATCTATTCTTCTGATCTGCCACTCTATATCTTAGCCAGTACCAGATTCTTTTAAAAGCTGCCATTTTATAATGTAGTTTAAGATCTGGTTCAGCTAGGGCACCTTCTTTCACATTTCTTTTCCATTGATTTCACTGATATTCTTTTTTTTTTATTTTCTTTTTTTTCTTTTTTTAATTTATTTATTTAACTTGTAGCATTCATTTTCACAAAATTTTGGTTCCACATTTTCTCCCCATTTGTCCCCTCCTCCCACCCCAAAACACCAAGCATTCTAATTGCCGCTATCACCAATCTGCCCTCTCTTCTATCAACCCTCCCTTCCCTTGTCCCCATCTTCGCTTTTGTCCTGTAGGGCCGGATAACTTTCTATACCCCATTGCCTATATTTCTTATTTCCTAGTAGCAAGAACAGTACTCAACAGCTGTGCCTAAAACTTTGAGTTCCAACTTCTCTTCATCACTCCCTCCCCATCCATTCCCTTTGGAAGGCAAGCAATTCAATATAGGCTATATCTGTGTAGTTTTGCAAATGACTTCCATAATAGTCGTGCTGCATAAGACTAACTATATTTCCCTCCATCCTATCCTGCCCCCCATTGCTTCTATTCTCTCTTTGGATCCTCTCCCTCCTCAAGAGTGTTGACTTCAAATTGCTCCCTCCTCCCATTGCCCTCCCTTCCATCTCCCCCCCCCCCACACACAAACAGTGCTTATCCCCTTGTCCCCCACTTTCCTGTATTGTCAGATAGGTTTTCATACCCAAATTAGTGTGCATTTTTTTCCTTCCTTTAGTGGAATGTGATGAGTGTAAGCTTCATGTTTTTTCTCTTACCTCCCCCCTTTTTCCCTCCACTGAAAAGTCTTTTACTTGCCTCTTTTATGAGATAATTTGTCCATTCCATTTCTCCCTTTCTCCTCCCAATATATTTCTTTCTCACCCCTTAATTTCATTTTTTTGAGATATGATCCCATCCTATTCAATTCACTCTTTGCTCTTTGTCTCTGTATGTGCATGTGCATGTGAGTGTGCGTGTGCATGTGCACGCGCCCGTGTGTGTGTGTGTGTGTGTGTGTGTATGTGTGTGTGTGTAATCCCACCCAGTACCCAGATACCGAAAAGTTTCAAGAGTTACAAATATTGTCTTTCCATGTAGGAATGTCAACAGTTCAACTTTAGTAAGTCCCTTATGACTTCTCTTTGCTATTTACCATTTCATGCTTCTCTTCATTTTTGTGTTTGAAAGTCAAATTTTCTTTTCAGCTCTGGTCTTTTCATCAAGAATGCATGAAAATCCCCAATTACATTGAAAGACCATTTTTTCCCCTGAAGTATTATACTCAGTTTTGCTGGGTAGGTGATTCTTGGTTTTAGTCCTAGTTCCTTTGACTTCTGGAATGATACTCCATGCCCTTCGATCTCTTAATGTAGAAGCTGATAGATCTTGTGTTATCCTGATTGTATTTCCACAATACTTGAATTGTTTCTTTCTACCTGATTGCAATATTTTCTCCTTGGCCAGGGAACTCTGGAATTTAGCAATAATGTTCCTAGAAGTTTCTCTTTTTGGATCTCTTTCAGGTGGTGATCAGTGGATTCCTTGAATACTTATTTTGCTCTCTGGTTCTAGAATCTCAGGGCAATTTTCCTTGATAATTTCATGAAAGATGATGTGTAGGCTCTTTTTGTGATCATGGCTTTCAGGTAGGCCCATAATTTTTAAATTGTCTCTCCTGGATCTATTTTCCAGGTCAGTTGTTTTTCCAATGAGATATTTCTCATTATCTTCCATTTTTTCATTCTTTTGGTTTTGTTTGGTGATTTCTTGGTTTCTCATAGTCATTAGCCTCCATCTGTTCCATTCTAATTTTGAAAGAATTGTTTTCTTCAGTGAGCTTTTGAATCTCCTTTTCCATTTGGCTAATTCTGCTTTTTAAAGCATTCTTCTCCTCATTGGCTTTTTGAACTTTTTTTTGCCAATTGAGTTAGCCTATTTTTCAAGGTGTTATTTTCTTCAGCATTTTTGGTGTCTCCTTTAGCAAGGTGTTGACCTGCTTTTCATGCTTTTTTTGCATCTGTCTCATTTCTCTTCCCAGTTTTTCCTCCACCTCTCTAACTTGATTTTCAAAATCCTTTTTGAGCTCTTCCATGGCCTGAGCCCCTTTGAACATTTATTCTGGATGTTTGGGATACAGAAGCCTTGACTTCTGTGTCTTTCCCTGATGGTAAGCCTTATTCTTCCTCATCCAAAAGGAAGGGAGGAGATATCTGTTCACCAAGAAAGTAACCTTCTATGGTCTTATTTTTTTTCCCCTTTTCTGGGCATTTTCCCAGCCAGTGACTTGACTTCTGAGTGTCCTCTCCACACCCACCTGGCCTCCAGATCACTCAGCCAGCACTTGGGGTCTGAGATTCAAATGCTGCTTCCCAGCTTCAGGGCTTTTGGCAGGGGCGGGGCTGCTATTCAGTATGAGATTAAGTTCAAGTGCTCAGGTGGGGGCAGGGCTGCCTCACGGGGCTCAGTTTCCTCAGTGGATTTATGTGGAGACCTTCAACAATGGATCTGGGCTCCTGCATGCTTGGGGAGTCGCTGTCTGCTGCTGACTCCACTGCTGCCTCATGACGGGGCCCGAGCCATGGAAACACCCTGCTCCCCTCCCAGCGAGCCAAAAAGACTCTCACTCACCCTCGGCACCTGTGGGTGGAGCAATCTGTGCGGCTGCTGGATATTTTGTCCCTGAAGCCAGGTCGGATCTGCTCCTCTCATTGCCACACGACCAAGGCAGGGCTGGGCTCCACTCTAGGTCTGGTGTGCTACGGAACTTTGGTGTCTGTTTTCAGGGCTCTCTGGAACAGAAATCTCCTCTACCCTGTTGTTGTGTGGCTTCTGCTGCTCCAAAATTTGTTGGGGAGTTCTTCTTTACTGATATTTTATGGGCTGTGGGTTTGGAGTGAGAATATGTGTATCTTTCTACTCCACCATCTTGGTTCCTCCCCCGTTCACTGATGTTCTTGACCTTTTGTTCACACACACACATGCACACACACACACACATTTGTAAAACTAACAATGTCTAGCAGCAAAAAGAATAAAGGGAAAATACTTTTAAAATAACTGTATAAAATATAAAATATTTGGGAGTTAACCTGCCAAGACCAACGTAGCGACTATATATACCTAATTTCCAAACGTTTCTCACACAAATAAAGACAGATCTAAATAATAAGAAAATAATAGCAATTCCTCATGGGTAGGTTGAGCCAATATAATAAAAATGACAGTTCTATCTAAATTAATCTACTTCTTTATTGCAATATCAAACTACCAGTAATTATTTTATAGAGCTGGGAAAAAATGACAAAATATGCCTAGAAAAAAAAGGTAAAAAATATCAAGGGAATCACTGGAAAACAAACATGAAGGAAGGTGACATAGCTGTATCAGACCTCAAAATATAAACTAGTAATCATCAAAACAACCTAGTACTGGCTAAGAGATAGAGCGGTAGGTCAGTGGAATAGATAAGTTACACAATACATAGATAGATACATATACACACAAATAAATAAACACATACATATATGCATATATATATACATACATACAAATGTATATTTTTGTTGGCTTTATGTCTTGCAACTTTGCTGAAGTTGTTAATTATTTCAACTAGATTTTTTTTTGTTGATTCTCTAAAACACAAAGTTACTCCCAAGTGCTGCTTGGGAGTGACTTTGTGTTTTAGCATTAAGATTCTAAATCTTTTTTGATGTCTGGGGGAGAGCTTATTACTTATAAGTGGGATTCTAGTAGAATGCTTCTTTTATTTTCAAATTGGCATTCATATATAAAAGCTAGAAAAATTTCAGTGAATGAAGAGAGAGAACAAAGATGCAAGAGTAAGAGACTGCAAGAAATACTTAATAGAATGAAAAAAATTCATATAGAGGAGTAAGATATTGTGAAACTAGATATTTAGCATGCTGCCATATAGTGAAGAACATTAGATGTCAAGTAGGAATCTGAACTTGGTTTAAGAGAAAAAAAAAAAAAAAGAAGAGATGGTGGTTAAGAATTAGGATGGGGAACAGGAGGCCTTTCCTGTTTATTTTTCTTCTGGTGTTAATTCTGAGCTTCTCTGCGTGTATTTTGTTAATGACTACTTATTTACATGCTGACTGTCCCACTAGAATGAGAACTTCTTAAGGATCAAAATGCTTTTGTTTATTATTGTTGCCATCATCATCATCATCATCATCATCATCATCATCATCATCATCATCATCATTCCTTCTCTTGAATACTCAGAATTTAGCACAGTATGTGGACCATAGCAATTAGTTGGTAAATACTTTCTGATTGATTTATTGATACAAAAAATTAGGAGAAGAGAAGGGAGGAGAAGACCATAGGGGGAATAAGAAGGAATATGGAAGCTAAGGAGATGGAAGAAGAGCAGAGAGGAAATAGAAAAAGAAAGTGTGAAAGAAAAGAAAATAAACATCTGAATCACAAAATATGCTTTCTGTTTGTAATGTTTGCCAAAACTGAAACGGGTGAACAAAACATTTTTCTACTACAAAATAACTATTGAGCCTGACTTCCATTTACACGCCTGTATGTATTTGTTGTGAAAGAAAAAATACAATACTCTTTTGTTGGCTTTTTTGTAGGCAGCAATGTATGTTGGAAATTTTGTAGAAGAGATTTTTATTCTTGTGTGGGTTAAAGTAAATGGTCTCTGGAGACCTTTTCAATTCTGATTTTTTTTTATTCTTTGAAACACAGACACCTCGCATGTCACTTTTAGCTGTTTAATTTAGTTCCTTATAAAGGAGCTGATAGCAAACTGAAGATGATGAATATATTTATGAGAGAATCTAGTTAACCTTATTTTGTGTGCAACAAAATAGACAGCACCCTAATCTCAACTAATCCTTACCTAGACTTGGAATCCACCATTTTTCTCTAAAGGAATAGTGAAAGAGTAATGTTATTTAGTCATACCTGACCCTTCATGACTCCATTTGAGCTTTCTTGGCAAAGACAGATTTCCTTCTCTAACTCATTTGACAGATGAGGAAACTGAAGCAAACAGGGGTAAATGACTTGCCCATGGTCAAATAGCTAACAAATGTCTGAGATCAAGAAGTTGAGTCTTCTTGACTCCAGTCCTGGAATTCTTACCCACTGTGCCACCTAGTTCCCCATCAAATAGGTGGATTGATAAGATCAATTAAGTATTTGGATCTTATTCATTTCAGCTGGTGAGCAGTGGATTAAGCTTTTGAATTGTTTTTAAGGGCATCATGCATGAGAAACTTTGTGTAACTCAGAGTACTGGGCAATGATTTTGAAAGATCTTGGTACAAATGTGACCCCTTAATTTAACTAGCATTATAAACTCAACCAAGTCACTTGGTCTCTCTATCTCAGTTTCTTCTTTAAAAAGGAAATACTTAAAGGATATACATCATAAGATTTTTGTGAGGATGAGAAGATACAGGTAGAGCAATATACAAACTTTTTACCTATTACCATTGTTTATTCATATAAAGAAAGATACATTATGAAGCACTACACAGATTCAAGATTAAGACTTTCTCCACAATATCTCATCAAGTTATACTCTGAGATAATCTAGTTAGAATGTTGTCTAATAATTTTCCAAATAATAATTATTAATAGAATGTAAAATTTTTTTAAAAAGTTGCAAAGTGTTATTGGGCAGAATGGGACCAATTCATAGTTTTAAACTGTTTTGACTGAAATTTAAATTTAAATCTTTTGAAATAAAGCAGGAAATATTTAATTGAAATGTATTAATAAACAGAATTAAAATGAATGAAATCTTTATTGATAAATTGATTCAGAGAGGCACAGCATTCTCTGGCAGTAGTATGAGTTGAGGTTTATAAATACCCAAAGAGCTACGAATTAACAACATAAATGATGATCTTAAATGATAATTGGTGACAGGGAGAATTTTTAATAACATTTCAACCTAATTTTAGGAAGATTGCTGCTATAGTCAAAAATTTTTCAAAGTATGTGAAAGCTTTTGGATTTTTTTTTTTTGCTTTATATTATAATAGGCTAGCAAGAAGACACCACGATTGTAATGTAAGTGTCCCTTACATTAAATCTTATGTATGTATACTTGGGAAATTATATGTATAGTAGAGTGACATATTAATTAGGTTTGGTGATGAATTTGTTAGATTTGGTGTGTTCAAAAATATTTTTCTTGTACTATCTTTTATACAAAGAGGTTCAGAACTAGAGGAAAAAATCATCTTAATCAGAAAGTTATATTTAGCAAATTGTAAGATGCTAAAAATTACTGATAAATCTCACTCAGTCATCTTCCTTATTAATGTTTCACACATGACCTTGTATTTTAAATTAGCGTAGTCCTGGGCTGCTGTTAGTCTCTTCTTAGGAAGGAGATGGCAACCGTTTTGGGAATATCTTCTGGGCTATTTCAGTCTCCTCCTTTTGATAGTACATTTATGTTTTTCAAACCCATCTAAAAAGCAGAGGTAGGCCTAATGTCTTGACATTCATCTGTTTGTCATTATTGAAAATCAACAGCTATACACATAAGTCACTTTGAAACCATTGTAGTTGTACAAAACATCTTCCTATATTATTTAGCCTTTTAAAAATAATTTGGTACTGAATTGGAACTTTGCTCTGATTATATTCTCCATTACATTCCTTAGTTCCGCCAAACTTCTTATCTTAGTTGCCTATATCATCTTTTACATTATTCATATTTTTCCTAAGAAAATTTAAGCTCTTTTGAGATACTTCATTTTCTCCATTAAACATTTCCAAATCCTACTCCCGTGTAGAAGGAAGGTGTGATCATTCCAACACTATGTTACTCTACAGGTAGCCTTCTTACTCTGTAGATGCCTTTAACCAGTGACCTCTTGTAACTGGTGATTTTCTGGCTAAACCAGTTCACTCCTGCCTTTACAGTTTCCAGATTTCATTTTCTCAAAAGTAGCATTCTTCTCTCTTATCCCCTAACCTATGCTCTTTAAAAGCAAGAATCCCTGCATAGACAGGACTATCTGCTAAAGGTTCTTAAAGCTTTTCTTTTACTTTTCATCTTTTTAAAATTTATTTATTTAGTTTTAGATTATGACATTCATTTCCACAAAATTGTGAGTTCCAATTTTTCTCCCCATCTCTTCCCTCCCCCCACCCCATAATACCTTGTATTCTGAGTTCCCCTTCCCTCCATGTGCCCTCCCTTCTATCAGTCCCCACCCTTCCTTTATCCTCATCTTCTCTCTTTTCTTTTAAGGCAAGATAGATTTCTATATCCCATTATCTGTATTTCTTATTTCCCAGTTATATGCAATAAGAATTCTCAACATTTGTTTCTAATACTTTGAATTATAAATTCTCTCCCTCCCTCCATCCCCACCCATCCCTTCTGAGAAGGCAAGCAATTCAGTACGGATTATATACGCGCTGTTTTGCAAAAGACTTCCATAATACTTATGTTGTGTAAGACCAACTGTATTTCCCTCCATCCTACTCAGTCCCCCCTTTTTTCTATTCTTTCATTTGACCATGCCCCTTCACAAAAATGTTTACTTCTAGTTCCTCCCTTCTCCCATTTACCCTTCCTTCTATCATCCCACTTGGCCCCTTCTCCCCTACTTTTCTGTAGTGTAAGATAGATTTTCATACCAAATTTAGTGAGCATGTTATTCTTTCCTTAAGCCTTATGTGAAGAGATTAAGCTTTACTTTTCGCTTCTCACTTCCTCCTTTTTCTCTTGCATTGAAGAAGATTTTTCTTATCTCTTTTATGAGTGATAATTTGCCCTATTCCATTTCTCCCTCTCTCCTCTCAATATATTCCTCTCTCACCCCTTAATTTTAATTTTCATAAATATCATCCCTTTTGCTTCAACTCAACTTGTGCTCTCTGTCTATATGTGTGCATGTGTGTGTGTGTGTGTGTGTGTGTGTGTGTGTGTGTGTGTGTATAATCCCTCCATCTACCCAAATAATGAGAAAAGTCTCAAGAGTTACAAATATTAGCTTTCCATGTAGGAATGTAAACAGTTCAGCTTTAGGAAGTCCTTTAAGATTTCTCTTTTCTGTTTACCTTTTCATGACTTTCTTGATTCTTGTGTTTGAAAGTCAAATTTTCTCTTCAGTTCTAGTCTTTTCATCAAGAATGCCTCACAGTCCTCTATCTCATTGAATGACCATTTTTTCCCTTGAAACATTATTCTCGGGGGGGTTTACAAGATGGCGGAGTGAAAGCAACGACTCACCTAAGCTCCTGGAAAAACTCCTCTGGATATCTCCGGAGGGAGAGTCTGAGCAGACTTTGGAGGTGTAGAATCCAGTGGGTGACGGACTTTGATGGATTCGGAGCCCAGGCTGGACCAGAGGGTCCATGGGAGGGATCTGTTCTGCAGGGGTAAGACGTCAGCGCACAGCGCAACGCGGTCGGCGCGGGGGGCGGAGGGGACTAGAGGAGCCCGAGAGTGGCGGGCAAAACCAGCGGAGCAGGAGATAAGCCAGGCCGAGCCGGTGAGAGCCGCTGAGTGCCAGACATCAGCGTAGCAGCCCTTGAAATCTTCAGCCTGAAGACGGACTTCGGTGGGTCACTACTTGAACTTCCAGGAACTGGGATGGCAGAGTGATCAGTAAGTGCTCTCTCCTCCCCGCTGATGACCGTGAGAGAACCATAAAATTCTTCCCCAGATTAATCCTGAATCAGCAGGAAAAGCAGAAGGGGGCGGGTGGTCTCATAACACCAGAGGCTGGAAAAGTGGCAAAGGGGGATTCTTCCTACGGTAGCGGAGACGGCTGGAGGGACAGACGACCCAGGGCAGAGAAAATTCGCACTGAGACCCAGGCAAGCCTCAGAGCCGGGAGACGAGCCCCCGGAGGGGCGGGAACACGTGTTAGCTTCTAGGCGTGCCCCCGCCCTCCAGGGGAAAAGGGAAGACAATAGGGAAGATGGGATCACCATCCCCTGACCTTGCCTTTGCCTCAAGTCAGCTGAGGAGATATCCTGAGGACAGACCACCCCTCCTACATACCTAACAAGCTAACCCCAGGGTTGATCGGGGAAACAAAAAACAAAAGCCTGCTTTTAAACTAGACACACATCAGCTCAACTTAAAGATCTGTACCTTCTGACTGAAAGAACCAGAAGCTACAACACTCAGCCAACATCATGAATCGGAAAAAGCAGACGAAAAGTGAAAAAACCATAGAATCTTTCTATGGGGATAAGGACCAAAACACAAGCACCAAAGAGGTTAGAGCTGAGACTGTACTTCCATCTGAAACCTCAGATGGGACTATGAATTTCTCTCAAGCACAACTAGATTATCTGGAACATCTGAAGAAGGATATAAAAGAAAAGCTGGCCAATGATTTTAAAACTATAAAAAAAGAATTCACTGATGAGAACATCACCCTGAAAAAGAAAATTGAACAAATGGAAAAGGAAGTTCAAAAATTAACTGGAGAGAATAATTCCCTAAAAGGAAGAGCTAATCAAATGGAAAAGGAAACCCAAAACCTAATTGGGAAAGTTGATCAGATGGAAAAGGAAACCCAAAACCTAACTGGGAAAATTGGTCGAATGGAAAAAGAAGTGCAAAAATTAAATGGAGAAAATAGCTCCTTAAAGGGAAAAATTGGTCAGATGGAAAAGGAGATGGAAAAGCTAACTGAAGAAAACACTACGATGAAGATTAGAATTGGGCAAGTAGAAACTAATGACTCAATGAGGCAACAAGAATCAGTCAAACAAAATCTAAAGCATGAAAAGATAGAAGAAAATGTAAAATATTTAATTGGAAAAACAACTGACCTGGAAAATAGATCCAGGAGAGAAAATTTAAGAATTATTGGACTCCCAGAAACCCATGATGAAGAAAAGAGTCTGGACAATATCTTCCAGGAAATCATCAAGGAAAACTGTCCAGAAGTACTAGACTCAGAGGGCAAAACAGTCATCGAAAGAATCCACCGTTCCCCTCCCGAAAGGGATCCCAAACTCAAAACTCCAAGAAATATCGTTGCCAAATTCCAGAGCTATCAATTGAAGGAGAAAATACTACAAGCAGCCAGAAAGAAACAATTCAAATATCAAGGACACACAGTCAGGATCACACAGGACCTTGCTGCTTCTACATTAAAAGATCGAAAGAATTGGAACCCAATATTCCATAAGGCAAAGGAGTTGGGACTCCAACCAAGAATCAACTACCCAGCAAAGTTCAGCATAACATTTCAGGCAAGGACAAAGTCATTCAACGAAATAAGGGATATCCAGAGCTTCCTGACCAAAACACCAGAACTCAATAGACAATTTGATCTTCAAATGCAGGTCTCCAGAGAATCATAAAAAGGTAAACAGAGGGGAAAAAACAAAAACAAAAACTTGCTACTCAATTAGAGCAAACTGTTTACCTCCCTATAAGGGAAGATGATACCTGTTAATCTTGAGAACTGTGCAGCTATTATGATAAAAGGGATATATGTAGAGGGAACAGGCATAAAGTAAATGATGTCATATCAAAAATATGATTTAAGTATGAGAAGGGAATGTAATAGGAGGTGTGGAAAGGGGGAAGTAGAAAATGGCAAATTATATCACAGGAAGAAGTACAAAACTATAGTAGAGGGAAGGAGGGGAGGGAGATGAGCATTGTCTGAGAGGTACTCTCATCTGATTTGTTCAAAGGAGGGAACAATAATCTTAAGTAGATAAGCCTAACTAGCTCTATAGGTAGTAGGAGGGGAAGGGGGAAGAAAGGGGAGGGTGGCTAAAAGGGAGGAAAGAAGCAATAAGAGTAAAGGGGACTAAAAGGGAGGGAGGTCAAAAGAAGGAGGGGAAGGCTGCAGGAGGAGGGGGAGAAAAGTGAATACTATTGAGGAGGGGAAGGGAGACGGGAGAGCTAAAAACACAAATGGTGGGAAAGAGGTTGGAGGGAAATACACAGATTGTAATCATAACTGTGAATGTGAATGGAATGAACTCTCCCATAAAACGGAGACGGATAGCAGAATGGATTAAAAGCCATAATCCAACAATATGCTGCTTACAAGAAACACATTTGAAATGGGGGGATACACATAGGATAAAGGTCAAAGGATGGAGCAGAATATATTGTGCTTCCGCTCATGTAAGAAAGGCAGGAGTAGCAATCCTAATCTCAGACAAAGCAAAAGCAGAAATAGATCTAATCAAAAGGGATAGGGATGGAAACTATATCCTGCTAAAAGGCACCATAGACAATGAAGCAATATCATTACTAAACATGTATGCTCCAAGTGGTTTAGCATCCAGATTCTTAGAAGAGAGGTTGGGGGAGTTGAAGGAAGAAATACACAGCAAAACTATACTAGTGGGGGACCTCAATCTCCCCCTCTCTGAACTCGATAAATCCAACCTCAAAATAAACAAGAAAGAGGTTAAGGAGGTAAATAAAACTCTGGATAAGGTAGATATGATAGATCTTTGGAGAAAATTAAATGGGAATAGAAAGGAATATACTTTTTTCTCAGCGGTACATGGAACATTTACAAAAATTGACCATGTACTAGGACATAAACCTCACAATCCAGTGCAGAAAGGTAGAGATAATCATTGCATCCTTTTCAGATCATAATGCATTAAAAATTACATGTAATAAAAGGCCATGGAAAGAGAAACCTAAAATCAATTGGAAACTAAATAATCTAATTCTAAAGAAGGGTTGGGTTAAAGAAGAAATCATAGAAACAATCAACAATTTCATTCGAGAGAATGACAATAGTGAGACAACATACCAAAATATATGGGATACTGCAAAAGCAGTTATTAGGGGAAGTTTTATATCTCTGAATGCTTACATAAATAAAATAGAGAAAGAGGAGATCAATGACTTGGGCTTGCAGTTGAAAAAACTAGAAAAAGAACAAATTGAAAATCCCCAAGTAAATACCAAATTAGAAATACTGAAAACCAAAGGAGAGATTAATAAAATTGAAATTAAGAAAACTATTGAATTGATAAATAAAACCAATAGTTGGTTTTATGAAAAAACTAATAAAATTGATAAACCTTTGGTCAATCTGGTTAAAAAAAAGAAAGAAGAAAACCAAATTACTAATATTAAAAATGAAAGGGGTGAACTCACCTCCAATGAGGAGGAAATTAAAACAATAATTAGAAACTACTTTGCCCAACTTTATGCCCACAAATTCGATAATCTAAATGAGATGGATGAATATTTTAAAAAATACAAATTGCACAGATTAACAGAAGAGGAAGGTGAACACTTAAACAACCCCATCTCAGAAAAAGAAATTGAACAAGGCATCAATGAACTCCCTAGGAAAAAATCTCCAGGGCCAGATGGATTCACAAGTGAATTCTATCAAACATTTAAAGAACAGTTAATTCCAATACTACATACACTATTTTTGAAAATTGGGGAAGAAGGTGTCATCCCAAATTCTTTCTATGATACAAATATGGTTTTGATACCCAAACCAGGAAGAGAAAAAACAGAGAAAGAAAATTATAGACCAATTTCCCTAATGAATATAGATGCAAAAATTTTAAATAAGATTCCAGCAAAACGAATACAGCATCTTATCACGAGATTAATACATTATGATCAGGTAGGATTCATACCAGGACTACAGGGCTGGTTCAATATTAGGAAAACTATTAGCATTATCGATCACATCAACAACAAAGCTAAGAAAAACCACATGATTATCTCAATAGATGCAGAAAAAGCTTTTGACAAAATACAACAACATCCATTCCTACTAAAAACATTGGAGAATGTAGGAATAAAGGGAACTTTCCATAAAATAATAAGCAGTATCTATCTAAAACCTTCAGCAAGCATTATATGCAATGGGGATAAGCTAGATGCATTCCCAATAAGATCAGGGGTGAAACAAGGTTTTCCTTTATCACCACTATTATTTAATATGGTACTAGAAATGTTAGCTGTAGCAATTAGACAAGATAAAGAAATCCAAGGAATTAAAATAGCCAAAGAAGAAACTAAGTTATCACTCTTTGCAGATGATAGGATGATTTACCTAGAGAATCCCAGAGATTCAAGTAAAAAATTACTTGAATTAATAAACAACTTTGGTAAAGTTGCAGGGTACAAAATAAACCCACACAAATCTTCTGCATTCCTATATATTAGCAACAAAGTCCAACAGCAAGAGATAGAAAGAGAAATCCCATTGAAAGTTAGGGTAGACAGTATAAAATACTTAGGAGTCTACCTGCCAAAAAAAACCCAGGGATTATATGAACACAATTACAAGACACTTTTTGCACAAATAAAGTCAGATTTAAGTAAGTGGAAAAACATTAGTTGCTCATGGATAGGCCGTGCTAATATAATAAAAATGACAATTCTACCCAAATTAATATACTTATTTAGTGCCATACCAATTAAACTATCAGACAATTACTTTCTAGAGCTGGACAAAATAATATCAAAATTCATTTGGAAAAACAAAAGGTCCAGAATATCAAAGGTACTAATGAAAAGAAATGCTTGGGAAGGTGGCCTAGCGCTACCAGACCTCAAATTGTACTATAAAGCAGCAATTATCAAAACCACTTGGTATTGGCTAAGAAACAGAGAGGTAGACAAGTGGAATAGACTTGGCACTCAAGATGCAGTAGGCAAGGAATATAACAACCTTCTGTTTGATAAACCCAAGGACCCCAGCTTCTGGGATAAGAACCAATTGTTTGACAAAAATTGCTGGGAAAACTGGATAATAGTGTGGTGGAAATTAGGCATAGACCCATACCTGACACCGTACACAAGAATAAAGTCCAAATGGATACATGATTTAGGTATAAAGATTGATACCATGAATAAACTGTAGAAGCAAGGAATAGTGTATTTATCAGATCTATGGAGAAGGGAAGAATTCTTTACTAAAGGAGAGATAGAATGCATTATGAAATGCAAAATGGATAACTTTGATTACATTAAACTGAGAAGTTTTTGCACAACCAAACCCAATGCAACCAAAATCCGGAGGGATGTAGTAAATTGGGAAAGAATTTTTACAGCTAAGCTCGGGGATAAAGGCCTCATTTCTAGAATATATAGAGAACTGATCCAAATGTATAATCATAAAAGTCATTCCCCAATTGATAAATGGTCAAAGGATATGAACAGGCAATTTTCAGAGGAAGAGGTTAAGGCTGTCTATAATCATATGAAAAAATGCTCTAAATCACTATTGGTTAGAGAGATGCAAATCAAAACACCTCTGAGGTACCACATCACACCTATAAGATTGGCAAACATGACAGAACAAGAAAATGATAAATACTGGAGAGGATGTGGGAAATTTGGAACACTAATTCATTGTTGGTGGAGCTGCGAGCGCATCCAACCATTCTGGAGAGCAATTTGGAACTATGCCCAGAGGGCTACAAAAATGTGCATACCCTTTGACCCAGCAATATCGCTACTAGGACTATATCCCCAAGAGATCATAAAAATGGGAAAGGGTCCCACATGTACAAAAATATTTATAGCAGCACTCTATGTAGTTGCCAAAAACTGGAAGTCAAGGGGATGTCCATCAATTGGGGAATGGCTGAATAAATTATGGTATATGAATGTAATGGAGTACTATTGTGCCATAAGAAATGATGAACAAGAAGACTTCAGAGAGGCCTGGAAGGATTTCTATGACCTGATGCTGAGTGAAAGGAGCAGAACCAGGAGAACTTTATGCACAGCAACAACCACAGTGTGTGAGAGTTTTTTCTGGTAGACTTAGATTTTTGTAATAACACAAGAACTTCTTACCAAAAAAAAAAAAAAATCCCAATGGAGGATCTCAAGGCAAAATGCCTTCCACACTCAGAGAGAGAAATATGGAAGTCACTCACATATTGTAGCAGATCATGTTTGTGTATGTGTATGTGTTTGTGTATCATGTTCTGATTTGTTATACGATTTCTTTCATTTATCTTAGTCTGACTACATAGCATGAGTATAGTGAAAATATACTCAATAGGAAAGTATATGTAGAATCTATACAGAATTGTATGCAGTCGTGGGTAGGGAGGGGGGGATTGGGGGTAGGTGGGAGGGATAAAATCACAACTGTATGGCAGTGAATGTTAAACATAACAAAATAAAAAAAAAATGCCTGCCACACTCAGAGAGAGAAATATGGAAGTAACTCACATATTGTAGCAGATCATGTCTGTGTATGTGTATGTGTTTGTGTATCATGTTCTGATTTGTTATACGATTTCTTTCATTTATCTTAGTCTGACTACATAGCATGAGTATAGTGAAAATATACTCAATAGGAAAGTATATGTAGAATCTATACAGAATTGTATGCAGTCGTGGGTAGGGAGGGGGGGATTGGGGGTAGGTGGGAGGGATAAAATCACAACTGTATGGCAGTGAATGTTAAACATAACAAAATAAAAAAAAAAATGCCTGCCACACTCAGAGAGAGAAATATGGAAGTAACTCACATATTGTAGCAGATCATGTCTGTGTATGTGTATGTGTTTGTGTATCATGTTCTGATTTGTTATACGATTTCTTTCATTTATCTTAGTCTGACTACATAGCATGACTATAGTGAAAATATACTCAATAGGAAAGTATATGTAGAATCTATAGAGAATTGTATGCAGTCGTGGGGAGAGAGGGGGGTAGTGGGGGGTAGGTGGGGGGGATAAAATCACAGTTGTATGGCAGTGATTGTTAAACATTACAAAATAAAAAAAAAAAAAGAAACATTATTCTCAGTTTTGCTGGGTAGGTGATTCTTGGTTTTAATACCAGTTACTTTGACTTCTTGAATATCCTATTTCAAGCCCTTTAATTCCTTAACATAGATGCTGCCAGATCCTGTGTTATTCTGATTACACTTCCACAATACTTGAATTGTTTTTTTCTAGCTGCTTGAAATATTTTCTCCTTGACCTGGGAACTTTGGAATTTGGCCACAGTATTTCTAGGAGTTTCTCTTTTTGGGTCTCTTTCAGGAGGTGATGTGTGGATTCTTTCAATATTTATTTTGCCCTCTGGTTCTAGAATATCATGGCAGTTTTCCTTGATATATGTCTAGAATCATTTTTTGATCATAGCTTTCAGGTAGTCCCACAATTTTTAGATTGTCTCCCCTGGATCTATTTTCCAGATCAGTTGTTTTTCCAATGAGATATTTCACATTACCTTCTATTTTTTCATTCTTTTGGTTTTATTTTGTAATTTCTTGGTTTATCATATATAGTCATTAGTTTTCCTCAGTTCCACTATCACTTTAAAAAGAAAACTATTTTCTTCAGTGAGCTTTTGAACCACCTTTTCCATTTGACTGATTCTACTTTTTAAAGCCTTCTTCTCCTCATTGACTTTTAAGACCTCTTTTTTCAATTGAGTTATCCTACTTTTAAAGGTGTTATTCAGCATTTTTTAAAGTCTCCTTTAGCAAAATGTTGATTCGTTTTTCAAGCTGTTCCATGGCCTGGGGCCATTGCATATTCATTTTGGAGGTACTGGTTGCAGAACCCTTGACTTGCTTTGACAGTATCCATTGTTCTTCCTCACCAGAAAGTATGGAAGGAAATACTTGTTGACCCAGAAAGTAACCTTTTATGGTCTTATTTTTTCCCCTTTTTTGTGGCATTTTCCCAGACAGTTTCTTGACTTCTGAATCCTTTGTCAAGAGGAGGGTCCTAGTGCTCCTCTTCACCCCAGGGCTGTGCTCATGGCTGAAGATCAGATCAACTGCTCATTTTCCCCAGGTGCTTTAGGCAGAGTGTTTCACCACTGCTGCTGCCACCTGCAGCCTGTGCTGGGGGCAGGGGAAACCTGCTCCCCTCTACCCAGGTGGGAAAGCCCTCCCACTGATCTTTGAAGCTTTCTTTAGTGTTTGTGGTTTGAGGGATCTGAGACCCTCCTTGATGGGGATTCTGCCCCAGAGGCTTGTTCCAGTACTATTCTTCCTGGTGGCTCCCAGCCAGGGCTGGGCTCTGCTCCTCTAAGGGTTCATTGGGATAGACCTTTCCTATAAGCCTTCCAGGTTACCTTTGGCTGGAAATCTCTTTCATTCTGTTGTTCTGTGGCTTCTTTTGCTCTAGAATTTCTTGAGAATCATTTTTTTACAGGTATTTTATGGGCTGTGGTGGAAGAGCTAGTGTATTTCCATCATTCTACTCCACTATCTTGGCTCCACCCCCTTAAATCTGCTTTTCTAAAATGAAAATAACTTTTGAGGGGTCAACAATCACTTTAATCAAGTACATATATCATTCACTTAGTTCAGAGGGAAAAGTCAGCACCCTGAAGTTCAGAGAAAATACAAACAGAAAATAAAGATCAACAGACAGGGCTTCCAACTGTCTAATCATAAACAATGCATACATCACAAATGAACAAATATATCCAATGTCTGACCATACATACATAGTTACCAGAGAAAGTTTTCAAAGTCAGTGATCTCCGTAGTGCCTACATAGAGTCTCATCTGGTCACACAGATACTTCCAAGGAGTAAAACCCAAAACAAAACCTCACTTCAGGGTACATATGCAGTTTTCATAGCCAAAGGACATCATGATCCTTGAGAATCAGTGCCTGTTTAGAAATTAACAAAATGTGTAGGCCTACCTACAAAACAAATCTCCTCCAATCAAACTACCTTCAATGGGTAGGCCCATTAAGGGATAGGGAAGATTTTCAACTATCATTAACATTATATACTCTATCTCTTTTTTTTTTTCATTCACAGTTTTCTGTCTCATTTTTGTGTTATCTTTCCTCCATTAAAATGTAAGCATCGTGAGGATAGGGGCTGTCATTTTTACTCTTATTTGTAACCCTAAACCTTCTCACAGTATCTGGTCCATCATAACTGCTGCTTTAAATATCTGTATATATTTTTTCCAGACCAAATTTATTTTTGTGTGTCCTTGTTTTTGTATTGACTCTCCCTTCACCTCATCATTCTTCATCTGTCTTCAATTTATGTTTTATCTTATTACTTCTTTCATTTTGCCAATGATGTTTTATGTTACCCTTTTGGAATCAAATCTCTTACTTCTTTTATTAATTTCTTCAAAGAAATCTGATGACAAATTCTTCCTATTTTGTTCAAACTTCTTATATCTTTTGATTTTAATTTATATTCAAGATGTCATAATGAATCTTTTTCTCTCTTTCAGTAATGTATCTCTTTGAGATCATTGACCAGTAATTTCACCCTTTGATCTCATAACTTTTCTCTTATTGAGAAGAAATCAGCATATATCTGGATCAGATTTAAAATTAAGACTTTTTTCATAACTATTTTCCTCCAAATCCTTTTTTTTACCTAGAAGAAAAAGCAGTTCAAAATATTACTAGGCTTAATAAAAAATTCAGGGGATAAGAAAAGCAATCCTGATTGTGGTTGGGCACAATCTAATATGCCAGAAGGAATAACCAATTATAGAATAAGGTGTGTAAGGCAGCTAACAGATACAGAAACTCTGTCCACAACAATGTTTAATTAGAACAGAGCTAGCAGGTAAACATAATACTTTGCTCCACTAAGAGAAAGAAGTTATGTGATATATCCATTGTCCTTCGTAATTAATATTTTCATTTGGACAAAAATAGTTACATTCACTACATTTTGATCTTCAAACTGTATCTCAATTGTTTAAACAAGGGAAAAGCATCATATTTTGTAAAGTAGGCAGACTTAACATTATCAGTGCTCTGTCTTGACAGTTTCCAAACATGGAAGTAAAGCATTCTAGGAGGTAGAAATGACTCAAAAGTGAGTCTTGCTGGTTACATGCATTTCAGTAATGACAAAACAAGATATTGAATGATCTATTGTGCTTAAATAAAGAAAAAGAAAATGCAAACAGAAATTGTATAAATAAAAAAAAGGTAAATTGAAGGGAAATTAGCACAAAGACTACTGTATAAAAATAAGTTTTGCAACATTAAAAAAAAAACCAACCTAGGCAACGTCAATTGGCAAGCAATAGTTTTAAAACAACAAGTAACTAGATATTCTTTGTGCATCTGTGAAGTAATTTTAGTAAGAGGTTTAATGACATTTTGAAAAGAATAGTAAATCAGACAGCCTTAGTCAAAATATTTGAAGACTAATTAGCAACTAAATGAGAAGGGGTGAAAAAGCCTGGACTTTTCAACCAAAGAGATCTTTTACAAAACCATCAACTGAAAATCTGTGTTTTAGTTTTGTGCTTGATTGAGTTCAATAGATTATAATTCCCAGAAATTTTGATTATATATGGCTAAAATTATCAGCATTTAAAAAGTGTAAACCCCTCTGTTAATTCCAAGAGAAGCTTCACTTACAAAAACAGCAGAATAAATAGAATAAAAACCACAATATTTGCAAAATTGGGTCCATGGGAGTCATTTATTACATTTGTTATTTCAACTAAACTACATTTCTGCCTTGAAAGTATTTCATGAGTCTCCAGTGGATGAAGAACATTTGTAATTCTTTTTAGCATCAGAATATTCTAGAATAATGGGCTTTTAGTGGAGTGCTGCCATTGTGAGCTAAGTTTTAATAGATATTATGAAGTGACTTTTGTGGCAATGGAAAGATGCTTGGGATGCATATTATATTAGAATGTTCTGATACTTAACTGCAATATTACAATTGCCAGCCAAGAAAGAATCCTTGTAGGGTACTGTATCGACAGCAGAGGAGTGATTTCTGTCATTTAATTCCAAATCTATTGCACTGCTATTAAGCTGTGACATTGTACATGAGTGACATTTCCAAGAATAGCATGATTAAGTTTTTTAAATGGCTCATCTCAAAAGCCTTGAATAAATTTTCGTTGCTGGAGTGAAATAAGTGATAAAGCCCAAGCAAAATCCATTAGCCATACACTCCTAGGAACAGCTGTGAACACAAGGAAAATGTGGCATTTGGGATAACCCATTGAATGGAAGAAAGATACTGTGTTCTTCATTTATGGATATCTGTGTATGTCAAGTATGTGTGTGTATGTATGTGAAAGGAAGAGAAATAGAAAATAAAGTAAACTAGACTTTATTAAGCTCTATTTTGTATGCACTAGGCTGAGTCTTAGGAATTTAAAGAAGGCAGAAACATGACTACAGCCCTGAAGTAACTAATGGCAAAGGCAGCATGCAAATAGTTGTGCACATACAAATAAGCTGGCTATTTACACCAGTATTGTTCTCTTGTTAAAACCATGTTGAAATAAGAAACATTTCAGGAAATAGACAAATATTCTGCTGTTTTTGTAAGTGAAGATTGCATGGTTCTTACATTTTTAAATGGTGATAATTTTAGCCATATATGATCAAAATACAATATTTTTTGAGAATATTTTAAAAAGAGATATCTTCAACAGCATATGTGACTGAAAATTACATGGGAGCTGGTCATTTAGAGAGAATGTGCTGTAATACTGAGAGCTTTTGTGTTACATTCATATTCCTGTGGTCCCTATGGTGGTGGGGGTGGGGGTGGTCTTGAGATTATAAATGTGAAAGGAGACAGGGGAACAAAACTAACCAATTTTGGTGGTTATATCACTACAAGAACTTCTATAGAAAACTTATGGAAACAAATGAAAAAGTATAATATAGAAAAAAGAAATGGAGGAGATGTCAATTGTACCACTGTATGAACATCCTCTCACATGAGATCATAAATTAATCTAGTCTCTAAGTAACTCCTACCTCAGATAGCCTTTAATTAATATTGATAGCGAGCATCCATATAGTACTTCTCAATTTGCAGGATAATTTATATACATTATCTCATTTGAGACTCAGAATACCATTGTAAGATAAGAGTTATAGTTACTATTGTTTCATTTTTATTGATGAGGAAACTGAGGATCAGAGAGATTAAGTAATTTAGCATTTGTCACACTGATAACAAGTGAGAAAGAGTAGATTTTTAAACTAGATCTCTCTGCTTTTTAAACCTAGTACAAAATGTACTACTTCATTCTATATCTCGGTGTTATTGAATTATTGTGCACAAAGTTGCTGTATGTATGTCTGTGTAATTTGTTGCAAACTCAGTTCTTTATCTATTAAGAATAAAATTAAAATAAATGCAAGTTGATTGTTATTCAATAAACAAAATAATTTTGTATTTAAAACAGTTTTTCCTCCCCAATTCCTGTTTCAGAAATATAATAACACAAAGGAAGTTTCCAGTAGAATGTCCACCCACACAGAAAAGTGCATTAAAAAATTCCTTCATTATCATTATTTTGTTCTTGAGTGATGTGTAGAAGATTATACAATATTGATTCAGTTTTTTCATTTATTCATCCAACAAGTATCTCTGCTAGACTATACAGATTATTTAAAAGAAAAAAATTGCCATAACTCTTGCTGCATTAAACTTAGAGTCTTGTTAGGAGATAAAATATATGCACTGGAAATAGTTTAGCTACCATACAAGTTTATATATAGCTAAGTATCAAAATGTGAGCATAACCTGGACTGGAACTGTGATGAGGACTCACAGAGAATTCAATTATTCTGGACTTTATGTGTCTCAAAGAAGTCCTTGGTAGTTTAGGTTTAATACTGGAACAATATGAGATGCTCATAGGACTTTCAATGGTTACTACAATGAGATTTACTGAGGAGAAAAATATTAAACAAGGATAAGCAATGATCAGTTCAACGTGATTCAGTTGAGCAATGGTCTCTTGTCTAAGTTTATGTTCATGTGCTCTGCCAAGTATCAGAGAGAATAGAGGGAGTGCCTTATGGTTGTTTTATATTCAGGTGATAAAGAGACGTTGTCAACACTCTTTTCCTCCAGTTTCTTGGGCCAATGAAGTCTGGAGGATAACCTCAGTAACTTTTTTTTTTATGACTCTTTTTAGTTTATTACATTGATGAGTTACACTAGTCCAAGTAAAATGGTAGATCTTAAATAGTTACATCATACAAGCTGTGAGGTTTTACACTTGGACAACAGACAGAAGGGATATTTTCTGTTCATTGCAAGGAAATACTCATTTCAGCTTCAGTGGGCCACAAGCACTTAAAACCCATGAATTTTCAGCTGGTCATCCTTAACCAGTCAAGTCTCTAATAGGAACTGGCATGTGTTCTTTTGCTAGTCACTCTGTAGCTGAATCACTTCTCCACATTGTGGATTCTCAATTACAGTACCATTTCAGATGAATTTCTTCTTGAATGCCTTCAACAGTTTCTTTTTATTTTGATCATCAGCGATCCCTGAACAGTAGTGAAGATGTTCTTGCCATTTCTCCGTTGAAATCTTATATGGATATATTCCTCAGTCCCAGAAGGAAGCAAATCATCAAGGGGTTAAAAGAGTGGAGGTTCTGGATAGTGAATACACAATCTGATTATTTTTCCTCTGTGGAAATGACCTGCAGAAGATGGTGGCAGGAGAAGGAAGGGACTGGTATGGATTGTTGGGAACGAATGTGTAGAGGAAGAGGTTTCAGTGGTGGCTCAGCAACATCTGCCTCAGTAACTTTTAAGGAAAAATGAGATAAAGCTCTAACAACTTCCATTAGGGCAAGCATTACAAACATATTACCCTAGGTCCTAAAGCTTGGTATTAAATTAGATGGCTGGATAAAAATATGTTCAGGAAGGAAGGACATCCCACGTGGACTGACAAGTGTAAGAAAAGATTGGGATTTTAAAAGAAGCACAGGATAGTATATTCAGTTCAGAACAGTGATGACCAAAAATAAAATAATAAAAGTAACATTTATAAAAAATGATTGAGTTAGGGGCAAGTACAAGTTATATTATCATGCCCAAAATAACTTCCTATTTTAATCAGTTTTTTTAAAATTAGTAGCTAAATTAAGACATTTCTCCCTGTTGAAGGAGTATATGCATTAAATTTTTGCACTCTGAGTTTAAATATACTGGGTCAAAATCCCACTAGCATCAACATTATTATTAATCTGATTCACTGAACATTGAATAGACTATGTAGCCAGCGAAAAATTTGTATTGAGGAGCAATGGGAGAGGAAGTGGGATAAATAATGGTGGAGAGGTGAAGAGCAGAAAAGAGATGTAGAAAAAAAGAAAGCTGTGAATTTTAAGAACACAAGTTTGAAATTTACTTTGTAAGGAAAAATAAGCAACTTTACTGTTTTGTTTTGAAGAGAGAAATTACATGGTGATGGGGGTGAAGTGGTATGATGAAATCACATAAATTTGAGATACTTTCTGAAGTCTGTGAGAAATGCAGCAACAATTTAGGTAAACATTACTGCAAAGAGTATCACACTACAAATTTAATTTCTTGAGAAGAAAAATTGTGACCTTATTCAACCTAAAGAATTTTTTTTCATTTTAAAAATGGAGAAACTGAGATCGAATTGTTACATGGTTTCCCAAAGACCACATAACTGATAATTACTCTTGATATTGAGCTACAAGGGGATTCCTAGAAATTAAACCTCTTCTTTAATTCAGAGGTTTCTTTAATCCTTTCCTCTGTTCCTTCCCCTCTCTGAAGAAACACACTCCCTTCTCCCTTCCTTTCACCTTTCCAATGTCTTTCCTACTTCTCTCCAGAATATATCGGTCTTAAAGAGTTTTAAGACTTTTATGAGAAACCACAAACATTAGATGAAAAATTAAATAGCATTATTAAGCACTCTGTGAACACTCAGAAAAAGATTAATTTGGGAAGAAGATTGCTAGCCTGAGTTTCTGTCCATCAAAAAGAAAATAAATTGAGATACTCTTATGAAAGCTGTTATGAAAAAGTAATAGGACTACACATAAATAAGTTACAAGACAGGAACGTTATTTTTGTTTTTAATAGTGCTTATTTTTCCCAATTACATGTCAAGAAAATATTTAACCTTCACTTTTAGAAGATTTTGAGTTCCAAATTTTAATTCCTCCCTGTCTCCCATCTGTTCTTACAAAAATGGTAGACAATTTGATATAAACTATACATATCCTATCATGTAAAACATATTTCAATATTAGTCATAGCAGTGAAAGAGCAAACAGATATAAAGGCAAAACATGAAAAAAGCATAAAGAAATTAAAATATACTTTAATCTGCATTCAGAGTCCATCAGTTTTGTTGTTGAGTTGCTGTTATTGTTGTTGCTTTTAATCTGGATGTGGATAGTATTTTCTTTCTTGACTCCTGTGTAATTGTGTTGGATCATAGTGTTGCTGAGAAGAGTTGAAGCATTCATAGCTGATCATCAAACAATGTTGCTCATACTATGTACAATGTTTTCCATGTTCTCATGATTTTGCTTTGTATCAGTACTTACAAATATTTCATTTTTTTCTGAAAAATACCTGTCCATATTTTTTTATTACATAATAGTGTTCCATTAACATGCATATGCCACAATTTGTTCAGCCAATCCTCAACTAATGGGCATCCCCTCCATTTCCAATATTTTACTTCCATTAAAATGGCTGCAATAAATATTTTCACACATAGGGTGGAGACAAGATGGTAGAGTAGAAAGATGGACCTTTAGAAGCTCCCCAACATACTCCGTAAAACACCTGTGACAATGACTGTAAACAAATTCTAGAGCAGCAGAAAGCATGAAATGACAGAGGAAAAGAGAATTCCAGGCCAAGACAGCCTGAAAGGGTAAGAGGAAAGATATATCACATGGGGCAAAGAGAAGAGCACAGCCAAGAATGTAATTCCTTGGTTTCTCATAAAGTCATTAGCCTCCATCTGTACCATTCTAATTTTGAAAGAACTATTTTCTTCAGTGAGCTTTTGAACCTCTTTTTCCATTTGGCTAATTCCTCTTTTGAAAGCATTCTTCTCCTCATTGGCTTTTTGACCCTCTTTTGCCAATTGAGTTAGCCTATTTTTCAAGGTGTTATTTTCTTCAGCATTTTTTTGGGTCTCCTTTAGCAAGGTGTTGACCTGCTTTTCATGCTTTTCTTTCATCTCTCTCATTTCTCTTCCCAGTTTTTCCTCTACCTCTCTAACTTGATTTTCAAAATCCTTTTTGAGCTCTTCCATGGCGTGAGCCCATTGAATATTTAATCTGGATGTTTGGGATACAGAAGCCTTGACTTCTGTGTCTTTCCCTGATGGTAAGTCTTGTTCTTCCTCATCCAAAAGGAAGGGAGGAGATATCTGTTCCCCAAGAAAGTAACCTTCTATGGTCTCATTTTTTTTCCCCTTTTCTGGGCATTTTCCCTGCCAGTAACTTGACTTCTGAGTGTCCTCTCCACCCCCACCTTGTCTCCAGATCCACCCAGCCAGCACTTGGGGCCTGAGATTCAAATGCTGCTTCCCAGCCTCAGGGCTTTGGGGGGGGGGGGGCTGCTATTCAGTGTGAGATTAAGTTCAGGTGCTCAGGTGGGGGCAGGGCTGCCACACTGGACCTCAGTTCCCTGAGGGTGTTTATGCAGAGACCTTCAACAATGGCTCCAAGCTCCTGCCTGCTTTGGGGAGCCCCTGTCTGCTGCTGCCTCTACTGCTGCCTCACGAGGGGGCCCGAGCCATGGAGACACCCCGCTCCCTTCCCAGAGAGCCAAAAAAACTCTCTCACTCACCCCTGGTGCCTGTTGGTGGAAGGACCTGTTCTGTGGCTGGAGATTCTGTCCCTGGAGCCTGGTGGGATCTACTCCTCTCAGTGCCACATGGCCAAGGCAGGGCTGGGCTCCACTCTGGGTCTGGTGCACAATGGACCTTTGGTGTCTGTTTTTCAGGGCTCTCTGGAATAGAAATCTCCCCCACTCCGTTGCTCTGTGGCTTCCCTGCTCCATAATTTGTTGGGAGCTCCTCTTTACAGATATTTTATGGGCTGTGGGTTCGGAGCTATCATATGTGTATCTTTCTACTCCACCATCTTGACTCCCCCCCTGGAAATAGTTCTTTAAAAATTAGAATGGAGCAGATGGAAGCTAATAACTTTATGAGAAACCAAGATACTACAAAACAGGAAAAGTAAATAATGAAAAAAAATAGAAGATAATGTGAAATATCTCTTTGGAAAAATAACTGATCTGGAAAATAGATCCATGAGAGACAATTTAAAAATTGTGGGACTACATGAAATCCATGATCAAAAAAAGAGTCTAGACATCATCTTTCATGAAACTATGATGTTGGTTTTCTCTATCCTTTTCCAGTTCATTTTACAGATGAAGCAAATGGGATTAAATGACTTGTCCAGAATCATACATTTGATAAATTTCTGAGACCAAGTTTGAACTCAGGAAGTTGAGTCTTCCTAACCTCAGATCTGCTATTCCATCCACTGTGCCACCAAGCTGCCTCACCTTCTTCCTAGTATTTTTCCCTTTAAATTTCTTAAATAATGTGAGAATGGAAAAAGACACAACCTATACTAAACTCTCTTTGTGTAGCATTTTCTCTATGGGAGATTAGGTATTTCTTTTCAAAGGAATAGAAATTCCACAGGAAGTTTTTAAGGCAAATGGTTATCATTCATTGAGTTAGATAAAGACAATACTCGTGTAGATTTTATTTTATTAATAATTATAATAATAGGCCTACATTTAATAATTCTTACATAAATGTTCTCATAAAAGTGTATCACTTTTATTCCACTAATTTCTTCTTTGTTCATCATTCTTCTTCAATTAAAGGCTATTAATATGAGATCCTATTAAATGAATGTCACTCTTGTCAATTAAATTGGATGGAATTAGTAATAGAATCTCTAGGATTTTGTTTGAAAACAGATGGAACAACAATTGAAACCTATTAAACATAATGCAGAAGTAGAATATGTTAGCCACTCACCTATATGGGAAAGAATTACACAACATGGCCTTAAAAAATCAATAACTTTTAAAATTGTTGCTTGTCTCATAAAAATAATGTGTACAGTCATAAACAAATTAAACTGGCAAATTTCATATAATATCTGCCCTGGGGACACATTAGATGAAAACTTTTTAAGTTTTTGCTCCAGGTCCTACATTATGAAAAGTGATAGTAGAATTCCATACTCAATCATTATTATATAAGCTGAGTGAAACTAAGGGTGAGTAGACTGTCATGTATATTTCAAAATTCTTGGAGCTCTCATATTTCGGAAGCATGCAAGTTTTGCATTTTGGGTGGATATTTCATAATCTCTTTGAGACAAACTCTCACAAATAAAATATTCTACAGAACCTTATTAAAACCCTTACCTGCCCCTACAATACTTTTAAAGTTGGAAATCAAAAAAATAAATTTTAAGCCAATTGCCTTTAAGTAAAGCTATACATTCAATCAATTAGAGTTAAATGCGTGATTGATTGATGAAGACTCTACCAGATCTGATACCAGATAGAAGACTCTACCAGATCTTATAATATGTCTCTTTCTGAATTCCAAGAGTTTCTAGTTGAAATCACCTGTGTATAAGTAAAATAAACCTATGATTTCACCAGGAAGAAAAAAAAATTCTTTATATCACTTAGAACAATGGAGAAACTCTAAGATGTCCTGTTTCATTCTTCACTCATATATTTACTTTAAAGTTATTTGTAGAAAAAAGTGAATTGCACTTTTCAGTTTTTTAAAACAAAAACTACAATTTCACCATCATTCCCTTTTGAAAAAAAATTAGACAAATTTCCTATGACATCTCTATTTTTCACAAAATTGATATTTATTTCAAGATTTGACTGAGGTGCTACATTTTACAGAATCTCTTGTCCATTACTTTTGTATTTCTATATTGTATGCCACAGTAGAAAAGAAGCTTTTGGAGGAGAAATGTTTATTCAATTTTGTATTTGCTTTCCCAGTGCCTCATTCCCAGTGGCTGCCACATTGCCTTACAAACAGTAGGCAATTAATAAATGTATGTTGCATTATATTGAACTTAATTAAAACTGAAATGGTTTGAAGTGAAAAATCCAGAAACCTCTATAGCATAAATTTAATTATTGACTTAGATGAATTTTAAGTAGGGGAATTCGTTATCCTTGATATGATCTGATCTCCATTATTATGGTTCTTATGTAATAGGATTTCAGGTATACTGTCTTACTCTTATAAGAAACTTCAATATGAAAAAAAAAACAATTGACAGATTTTTGGCTTTATTGAAGCTTCTCTATCGAAGATTTTACAATTTTCTTTAGATCAGTGAAAGTTAAAAAGTAACTTCTCAATATCTGTCTCTCTTACAATGTATCAACTAGGTTAGTACTAACTCTTAAGAATATTGTTATTCAAGATTTAGTGTCTTTGTGGCTGAAATGAAGAATTCTGATAATATGTTATGCTTTAGACATCAAGTTTATGCTACTTACTGCCATCCTTAGAGCCTCTATGTCCAGTGTCATATTTTTTTCTCTGAAAGTTGATTAGAAGATAAATCCATTTACTTTATTGATCAATCCACAGTGTAACCAATGGCACACAACTGATTAGATTTAAAATCAGAGTCTATAATCATTATACAAATCAAAATGCTATATGATCTTTAGTTGATCCAATCAATTTTGTTCTAAGTTATCAAATTTTAGTATATGACAACTATGAGATTATTTTTACCATCCTGAGGTTTTCAGAAAATGTTTCCATCACACTAGAAATTGGAAAGAGGTAATTTAGCAAAGGTACATTGCCATCATCTATGCAGTGATGACATGAACACAGTTAGAATACATGAAGCACAGCTACATAGTTTGTTACACAGGATAGTCCAATCCCAAGATTGTCATGGCAAGTCTGCATAGCCCAGGGCAACTCTGAATATGGGGAAAATTTGAGTTGATCATTGTATCTGGACAAATTGAAAGAGAATAACGCTTTTGTCAGATGACTGCCTGTTGAACCTGAGCTACTTAATAGTGCCTAAATCTGTGTTCTCCACCATTGATGCTACTTAATCTCTGATCTTGATAGAGCATGAGAGTGTCCCTGAAAGACTCTATAAACAGTATGTCTATCTGTTGCACAAGAAAATGGATGAGCATGTGGTAAGGCTTCATCTTCCTACCTCTGATATACACCTGATAGAGCTGATAGATGAGCAGGTCAAGTACCTGGGGCTCAACAGTTGTGGGCTCTTCAAACCTAACTCATATGGATATTAAATTCCTGATACTGCAGCCAAAAGACCTTTTACAGAACAGAAAACTAATTCCTTTTTCCTTTACTCAACAAAACAAAACCCAGTAAGCTGCTTCCCTCGTTAGAGGCACTCACAATGCTCATTCTTAGATCATATGTTAGATCATTTAGTTATTGAAAATAGAATCCTATGTTTGGGGAGCTGAAAATTTTTCATTTTGTATTGAGCATATAGAGATTAGGATGAAATACAACTGTAAACCTAAGGACATGCCAGATTTTGAAGGATATTAGATGCCAAGTAAAAGGGGGAGAAGGGGAGAGGAATTTTGGTTTTATAAAGGAAGTGAAAATAGACTTCTGTAATGAATACTTTGGAATAGATTTACAATAGGGGCACTATCATTGGCAGATATAATAAGTAGAAGATGCATGGAAGAGATATGGAGGAGATAAGGTCTACTGGACTTTGTACTTGTTTTTTATGAGAAGTTAATTAAAGAGTCAAAGATTCTAAGGTTTTTAACATGTTAAACTGGGGATGGAGGGAGGGAAGACACTGGTAGAAACAAAATCTGGCTCTCTAAAAGGCTTTGATAAAATGTGATCTTCTATTTCTTATGGCAGTAGATGTAATATCAGACTTTTATCAATTAATTTCAAATAGAATGGTTACATGGAACTTGATAGAACAAGATATGGTTATTTTGTAATCTCAGATTCAGAATGGCATGATGGATATAGTTCTCTGTTTAGAGTCAAGGAAACCCGGTTTGAAATCGTATCTCTTTAATTTACTGAATGTGTGTCTCTGGGCAAGCCATTTACACTTAGAATGGCTGTCAGAAACAAGTTTCAGCTTGTATTAGTTGCAGAAGTTCACCATAAAATGTTCTTATCCTCAGGAAATTACAAGTCAATTCTGTAATCATTTATTTTATAAGATCATGTAACTGTAGCTCAGGGCAGGAAATTATTTGGAATTGAAGTTTGGATATTGAATAAATGTCAATGTGGGTTGACTTTACAACTCTGCCTATGTATGATCCCAGTGGCAGCACGCTGGTTTCTTCTCCCTTTGGCTTCATCTGTGCCAGTCTTTGTATCTCATAGGCTGAAGATGACTTTGCAAAGTCAGTATTCATAAATAATAGAAACATTGCTTGAACTAGATTTTCATCAAGAGACTTAGCAAGTGACAAGAAAAGATTCCTGAGGAATTAAATCTTGACCGCATTTCAACACTGATTTTGATGATCATTATTCATTCTTGAAAATATCATATTGTAAATGTGTTAATATACCATTTCCCACTGTGCATACCATAGGTTGTTTCTTCCAGTGCAAGATGGGATTAGTAATATATAAGATTACATTCACATTAAAATATTAAACTGAGAAGTTACTCTTGTGTGACTTTAGCTTTAATCATGTTGGCTAGCTTCATGTGAGGCAATTAACCAGGTAATTGTGAAACTATACTGAACATTTTAGAATAGAATTATATTAATATGAAATTAATTCTTAAATTCCTTGAAGTTAATGGTAATATGCAATTTGGGAAAAGACAAAATAGGTAAACAATCTAATTTAATTTTATTTTATAAATTTAAAATAGTTTCCATGCTTGACTACATATCTCTTTGGTTCTGAAGTAATTGAGACATCTATGTATCTATCTATCATCTAAAATATAGATATAGATATATATTTCCATGGATAGAGAGATATGCATAACTATTTCTCTAGAGATGTCTGTCTATGTATCTATCTTTCAAAATAACTTTACACATTCATCCTCAGCCTATGAGATATTTTGTGTATGTGGGTGGAGGGGGATGGAGGGGACAGTGCACTCATTTTATAAAGGAATAACTTCCTATAATGATTTTCAAGATCATAGATATAGACTTTACAAACCATCTCATACAACCATTTGATTTTAAAGAACCAAGAATAGTAGAGGACTTGTTGAAGATTACACAGTTAATAAATATTAAAAATGGAATTTGAAACCACTTATGTTGACTGCAGAGTCATTATTTTACTGCTTTTCCTATTATTACTCCTCAAGTGTACCCCAGTTCCTAAAATCTTATGGATTATATACTTCAATTAATAATAATGTAATTTATACACACATACATACATAGATAACACAAACACATACATACATCTGTGTATGAGTGTACAGAATTCAGGTTAATTCAACAATTGATCTTTAGTATATAGAAGAAGTGAAGGACATAAGGATAAATTTTGTTTAAATCAGCTTCTATTTTCATTATGTTTATATTCTACAAGAGTACAGTTACAATATAAAAATAAGTGAATACATGATAATTTGAAAAGATATTAAATGTGGTTTCATGCAGAAAAGAAAAATAAAAGATTTGTATACAAAAGGTCTAGATTCATATATTTCCCTTTCCTAAAAGTTTTGTGAACTAGTCACTTCACTTACTGAATATGAGCCTATTTTTTTCAGCTCTAAAATTATTGGATCATAGTATTACTAAATTCTCTTACAACTGTAAATCTATTATGATATATCATCTAAATCCTGTGCTTCTTATCCTGTCTTTATTAGACACAAAACTATATATATTTTTCATATTAGTTAGGGATAGATATGTCCTCACTTGTGTAGAACATGAAATACATGCTAATGCTTTACAAATACTATATATGGTGAACAATAAGTTGAATTGCTAAATTGAATGGAATTATAGATCACTGAGGAAAATATATGAAGTTAAATGAGCATAGTCTAAAACTACAGAACTGATTTAGAAAATGATTCCACTTTTTTCAAAATCAAGTAATGAAGAACTAGGGAATAATAACAAAACTAAAGAAAGAACCTCATTTCTCTCATTTTGTGGTACACATCAGTCATTCGTCTATATGACAGGATTCAGTCATAACGTAGAAGTAGGTCACCCTATGAAGAGGCCTTTTATTCAAGACCCAAACTCTGTGTTCTATTTGAGGAAAGCTAGTTATTGCCACCATTGTACACATGACAATTCAACTAGGTCTTGACCTACTTCAGATAAGATTACTTGACAAAAGACTCAGGAGTAGCTACTCCATTCAACGTAATATAAATACCTTACACAATTCTATTCCATCCACCAATCAAGAAACATTTAATAAATACATACTATGTGCAAATCCTTGTGATAAGTGCTAAAGTTACCACAGAGACAAAGGACAGTCCATGACCTCAAGCAATTTACAATCTAATGGGGGAGACAACATATAAACAAATATTTACAAAGTAAATAAAATAATATTTACTATATATATATATATATATATATATACATATATATATATATATATATATATGTTATTTCTTTATCCAATATATATAGGATAAAGAAATAATACTAGGGGTAAGATTTGAAGTAAGAGGAGTTGGGGAAGGCTTCCTATGGAAGGTAGTATTTTAGTTGAGACTTAAAGGAATCCAAGGAGGTCAGCTGTCAAAGCTAGTGAGGAAGAGCATTCCAGGAATGGGAGACAGCTAGAGAAAATGCCAGAACTAAGAGATGGAATGCATTTTTTTAAGGAATAGTCAGAGGGGCTCTGCTCCTAAATTTAAAAGCACATATTTGGAAATACGGTGTAAGAAGACAGGAAAGGTAGACAGGGGATAAGGAAGGGGTTTGAATCTTAAGCAGAACATCTGTATTTGTACCTGAGGGAAATTGGAATTCACTAGTATTTACTGAGTATTGAAGTGACAGGTGCAGATTTGCATTTTAGTAATATCAGTATAGTAGCTGGATGGAGAATCCATGGATTGGGGAAAGAAATGAGGAAGACAGACCCATCAGCAGGCTGTTACAATAATCAAGGCCTATGGTGATGAAGACCTACCCTAAAGAAGCAGAAGTGCTGGAAAAGAGAAGAAGACATATTCAAAAGAAGATCCAGGAAAGAACATTTGTTGTTAAGAGTGCATGATCTACATGATATCCAGCAAAGGAGACAGAGAAGGAATAGTCGGATAGGTAGCAGGAAAACCAGTTTACGATTTCCTGAATACTTACAGGAAAGAGTCTCAAGGATGATATAGTGATCAATAATGTCAAATGCTGAAGAAAGATAATTTAGAATGAGGGTTGGGAAAAGACCATTGGATTTGCCACCCTGGGTGATCATGAGTAATTTTGGAGAGATGAATTTAAGTGAGAAGATAAGATCAGAAGCCAGATTGTGAGGGATTAATAAGAAAGTGAGAGTAAAGTAGAAGCACCTGTTATAGACAGTCTACTTGAGCAGTTTAGTTACAAAAATCAGAATAAATATAGCATGATAATTAGTAGGGATGGAAGAGATATGTGAGAATATTTTTTCATGATAGTATAAACATATGTTTGTATGCAGTACGGAAGTAGCCAGCAGAGAGTGAGAGACTGAAAATTAGTGCAAGAGTAGGAGGGGTAGATGGGGCAATCTGTTGAGGAGATGGGATGAAATGTGATTGTTTGAAGTAGAGTCCTTAGCCTAGATAAAGGAGTAAGGCCATTTCATCATGTAAAATATAGGTGAAGGAGAAAGTAATGGAAGCCATCTGAGAGACAGGAAATGAGGAAGAAGTGGAAAGAAAGGGTACGCAGAAAAAATTTCAATATTTTTTGTAAAATATGATTCAAGGTTTTCATCTGAGAAAGTGGGTAGAGGAAGATCAATGGGCAGATTGAGAAGGGATGAAAAGATTTGATAGAACCACTAAAAAGAGCGGGATATTAAGTTGATAAGGGACATATAGTAGGATTATCTAGAAGCAGTTAAAGCCCAATTGAGGTTATGTAGCATATATTTATAGTGGACCAAATCAAAATGGGTATATGATTTTTTTCATTTCTGTTCAACAGCATGTGTACAGGCACAAAGTGGACAAATTCTGGGAGTTATCCAAGGTGGATGTCTGGCTGGATATAGTAAATGATATCATAAGAGTTAAGGATTCAAGAGAAGAAGACAGAATACAATTGAATTGTTTCCCCAAGGAGTCAAGACAGGGAGAAGAGGAGAGAGTGGCTAGTACAAGATAGATGCCTTGGGAGATAATTAAGGTGTCCAGGTATTGAAGTTTACAGTGCAGATAAAGAGTATAGCTACGTATAGTAAGGAGGAGGGAGAATTAAAATGACAAAAGATTATGGTGAGATAAGCAAATTTCAAATCCATGAAGATAAAAATTGTACATTTATGTGCGATGGTAAGATCAAAGGTATGATCATCTTTGTGGCTAAGGTAGGTGGAAAAGTAGTTCATAGGGTATGAGTAGGTTGAGGAAATGGATGATTAGTATGTGAAGAAGAAATAATATATATGTTCAAATCCCCTAGTATGAGGGTAGGAGTTGGGCAGGAGAAAAAAAATAGTAATGTAAGCCCACATATTTGATCATTATTATATTGATCTTAACATTTATTTTGAAAGAAAAAAAAGATAAAAAAAGGTGTCTGTATATGCTCTTTACCACCAACAATGCAGCAAATAGTTGTTTATATATGTATATATGTGTGTGTGTGTGTGTGTGTACACACACACACATATATATATATATATATATAATTTATTTATTTTTCAATTCTAAGCATTCACTTCCACAAGAATTTGAATTCCAAATTTTCTCCCCATCTCTCCCCATCCTCCACCCCAGGACAGCATGTACCCCATACACTCCTTTCTCCAGGATCTCCTTCCTTTTATTCCCACCCCTTTCTTCCATCTCATTCCTCTCTATTTTCCTGTGGGTCAAAATAGATTTCTATCCTGCATTGCCTGTATATCTTATTTTCCAGTTGCATGCTAAAACAATTTTTAACATTTATTATTGAAGCTTTGAGTTCTATATTTTCTCTATTCCTCCCTCCCCACCAACTCTCCCTGAGACAACAAGCAATTCAATATAAGTCATACATGTGTGACAATGCAAGACATTTCCATAATAGTTACGTTGTGAAGGACTAATCACATTTCCCTCTGTTCTATCCTGCCCTCCATTTATTCCATTCTCTCCCTTGACCTGTCTTCTCACAGTAATATTTCTTTCTGATTACCCTTTCCCCTAATTTGTTGCCCATTCTATTGTCTTCTCTCTCATATCCACTTCCCCATTGTCTTCCTGCAGAGTGAAATATTTTTCCATATACCATTTCATATCATGGTTGAGGTAGGGTGGAGGAGTAGTTCATAGAGTATGAGTAGGTTGAGAAAATGAATGGTTAGTATGTGAAGAAGAATCAATATGTATGTTGAAATGTACGAGGGCAGGAGTTGAATAAGAGAAAAAAATAATAATGTAAGCCCATATATTTGGTTACTATTATATTGACCTTAAAAATTATTTTGAAAGAAAAACAATTGAGTGTGTGTTATTCCCTCCTTAAGCAAAATCTCATGAGAGTAAGGATCATTTATTTTCTTTCATCTCCCCACTCTTATCATTCATTGTAAAAGTTCTTTCTTGCCTCTTTTTATGTGAGATAATTTGCTACATTCTACCTCTCTCATTTGCTTGCTTCTAGTACATTCCACTCAACAGTAAATTTTATTTTTTCGGTATTCTCCCTTCATATTTAGCTCACCTTGTACTCTCTGTGCATATATATATACCCATGTACACATACAAACCTACATATCTGTATGTATATATAATATCCATCCATACACACATATGTATATGAATATATGTATATATGTGAGTATATTCTCTCTAAATATCCTAATACTGAAAAAGGTCTCATGAGTTACAAATAACATCTTTCTATTTGTAATGTATATAGTTCAAATTCAATGAGTTCCTTAAGTCTTCTCTTTGCTGTTTATCTTTTCATGTTCCTCTTGGTTCTTATATTTGAAAGCCATGTTTTCTATTCAGTTCTGGTCTTTGCAACAAAAATGCTTGGAAATCCTCTATTTCATGGAAATTTCATTTTTTCCCTGAAGTATTATACTCAGTTTTGCTGGGAAGGTGATTCTTGGTTTTAATCCTATCTCCCTTGATCTCTGGAATATGATACTCCTAGACTTTGATCACTTAATGTAGAAGATGCTAATTCTTGCCTTATTCTGATTGTATTTCCACATTACTTGAATTGTTTCTTTCTGATTACTGGTAATATTTTCTCCTTGATGTGAGAGCTCTGGAATTTGGCTGCAATATTCCTAGGAGTTTTCCTCTTGGTATGTATTTCAGGAAGTGATTGGTGATATCTTTCCACTTGTATTTTACCCTGTGACTCTAGAATATCAGGGCAATTTTCCGTGATAGTTTCTGGGAAGATGATGTCTAGGCTCTTTTTTGATCATGGTTTCATGGAGGCCAATAATTTTTAAATGATCTGTCCTGGATCTATTTTCCAGTCCAGTTGTTTTTCCAATGAGATATTTCACATTGTTTTCTATTTTTTTCATTCTTTTGGATTTGTTTTATAATTTCTTGGTTTCCTACAGTCATTAGCTTCCATATGTTCCATTCTAGTTTTTATGGAACCATTTTCTTGAGTGAGCTTTTGAACCTCCTTTTACATTTGACCAATTTTGCTCTTTAAAGCATTCTTGTCCGCATTGAATTTTTGGAACTCTTTTGCCATTTAGGTTAGTCTATTTTTAAAGGTGTTACTTTCTTCAGCATTTTTTTTTTTTGGTTCTTCTTTAGCAAGATATTGACTCACTTTTCATGATTTTCTTGCATTGTTCTCATTTCTCTTTCTTATTTTTCCTCCACATGTCTTGCTTGATTAATCCTTTTTGAGCTTTTCCATGACCTGAGACCACTGCATGTTTTTTTGGAGGATTTGCATGCAGAAGCCTTTACTTTATGGTCTTTCTCTGTTGCTATGTTTTGCTCTTCCTAATCTGAAAGGATGGGAGAGAATAAGTTTGCACCAAGAAAATGACCTTCTATAATCTTATTTTTTTCCTGTTGGGGCATTTTCCCAGTCAGTTACTTGACTTTTAAGTCTTTTGTCAAGTTGAGGGTATACTACGTTAGGGTTCAGAGCTTTTGTTTAGTTGTTGTCTGAAGCATCTCGAGGGACCTGTAAGTTCTCAGTTCCTCCAAGGTGATTCAATCTAGGCAGAAGAGTTCACTCTTCTCCTGTCCTGTGCTGCGGTCTGTGAACAACCAAAAGCACTCTTTTTTGCCCTGAAACTGTGAGTAGGATTCCCTCTCTCTAGTCACCATCAGCTCTGCAAAGCCAGTGCTCCTCCTCACTCCAGGACTGCCATTCAGGACTGAGAACCAGATCAGCCACTTGGTTCCCTCAGGGACTTTAGGCTGAGGTCTCCAAAAGTGGAAATTCCTGCTGCAGTGGCTGTTGCAGCCCTGAGGCCAGGGCTTGCACTGGACTAGACCTTGTTCCCCTTTCACCCATGTGAAAGAGGGTTTTTCCTGACCTTTGAAGCTGCCTTTGGTGTTTGTGGGTTGGGAAATCTGGGAACCATAGCAGCTGCCTGGGATTTGTTGCCCTGAAGCCTGCTCCAGTCTTCTCTGTGCTGTGTGGCCCATGTTGGGATGTGCTCTTCTCTGAACCTTGGTGATAGACCTTTCTTGTTGGCCTTCCAGGCTAAGTCTTTGGCTGGAAATGTATTTCATTCTATACTTTCATGGCTTCTGCTGCTCTAGAAATTGCTTTTTACAGGTATTTTATGGGCTATGCAACTGGGAAATAAGCAATACATGTAACTGGATATAGAAATCTATCTTGCACTACAAGAAAGGAGAGAAGATGGGGATAAAGGAAGGGAGGGTTATGATAGAAAGGAAGGCAGATTGGGGGAAGGATAATCAGAATGCACGGTGTTTTGGGGTGGATAGAGGGGAGAGACAGGGAGAAAATTTGGGACTCAAAATTTCGTGGAAATGAAAGTTGAAAACTAAAAACAAAAAAACATTAAAAAAAGGAATTATCAAATAAAACTGCCTTAATATTCTAGAACCAGAGGATATAATAGAAATGGAAAGAATCCACCAATCATCCACTGAAAGAGATCCCCACAGGAAAACTCCTAGGAAAATTCTAAATTCTAAAGTTCCCAGATCAAGGAGAAAATATTGCAAGCAGCCAGAAAGGAACCAATTGATCCACACTGAAATATTTAAGAGACTCCAACTCATTCCAAAGAAAATTTTTTTTCCAATATTGTCTCAGTTACTTTCTGCTAACTTTAGTTTCCAGCATTTGAAGGAAATAGATTTTATGCTCCTAAAGAATCAGAAAATAAACATTCAATTAATTTAAATGATAATATCATTTTAAAAGAGTTAAGTGCATCTTCCATTCCATTTTGAATTTACCTCTCAAAATGACTTCAGCAATACAACCCATAATTCCCTTAATGAATCTGAATTCTAATTTGCTGATTATTGAGTGATGAGAAACTAGGCCAAAAAAGAAAGCGAATCCTAATATTTTACACAAAAAGGAATTTTCTTTCTGAGATATAAACAAAAGTAATAAATATTTATTTAACTTCATTATGATTTCTAGGAAAAAGGGATTTATATCACTAAAGGGAAGATAACATGAGCAATGTTAGTTCATAAAGAAAATTAAACTGTAAGTTATTTTTGTTAAAATCCTGTATTTAAACAAGGATCACATGGCATTTTCTATTAAGTTATGATCCTTTGGCTCAGGTTTTCAAATGAACATTGTATCAAGGAAATATTGCATAAGAAGGAATATTAAGAAACTACCTGTAAATTTCTCTCAGAATTAGTATTTTGTATCACTGAACATATCAAGTTTACAAATGTTTTAAAATTTTATTGTGACATTATCAGTATAACAGTGCTCTAAACCATTTGTCATTTTCTTTACTCTCAAACTTACAACTATTTTCCAGTTATCATAAATATACTTTCCAAATCAGTTTTGTATTGCTTAATGCTTGGATTAATAAATTAATTCCCTGCCCCCTTAGTTCTCTAGAAATTACAACTCTTGGTGTCCATTCTGAAGATTCTAACATGACATAATTTACATGAAAATTGCACTCCTTTGGATTTTGAGAGATTGTGATTTCTCTTCTCAAAATGCAATATTCAAATTAAAATTCAATTCTGAGTAGACACGCTTTACTTTTCATCCTCATTCATATAAGCTGAGGGATTTATTTTTACTGTCTAAGTAGAAAAGTGCTAGTACAGATAACAAAAATTGGAAAAAATATTTAAATTTTATTGCCTACTGTTATTATTTAGCACCTTTGACATAAGTAAAAAAAAATTGTTGAAATACATTAAGCATTAGGACATATAGATATTTTACCAATGGTCTAGAAGAAATGAAATCATCATACATACACACATACCACATTCCTTTTAATTTAAACTGTTAATGAATATTACTGAAAAATCAAATTTCCTCATCTTTACAAGGAAAACTAAGACAATTTAAGACTTGTTTGCAAAAATGTATGAATATCGAATTAATCGTTATTATGTTTTTCAACAACTGAAAAATCACTCATATAAATTAAAATTCAATGATACATTATAGTCTATTTTCATTACTATGATTTTTCTAATTTTTTAAATCATAATTCTTCTAACGTTTCCAAATTTAAAAAAATAGCTCTCAAATTATTTTAGTTTTTGGCTGGTTTGCATAAGAGGATTTTAAAAATAAGTAATATTCATTACTGGTATAATTTGAAAAAGGGATGTGGTGTATGTAGGGGGTGAGATAATGATTTAGTGTCTCATAGATAAATAACCCAATATACCCTTGTGCTTAGTGAAATTCACTATTTTTTTAGTATGCATATCACAAAGGGAAATCCTATTATAATAACATCCCCTAGTAAAACATTTTCAAACACATTTAATAATATCTTTAAAAATAAAGGTACTTCCCCTGGGCTTTGTTTTCTTCCTTCATCAGACCTAAGCAATGCCTAATTTTCTGTGTACAAGGAAGTGCAGTCATTTCAGATTTCAACATGAAGTATATAGTGACTTCATCAGCTATTACAAAAGATAGTATATGTATATATACATTGCCATGTTGGATTCACATGCAAATCCTGATCAAAATCTCTTTCAGGTTTCTATAGTTTCAGTGAAGTATTATTTTACTAGTCAGCATAAAGTGAGAAAAAAATAGAATTATTTGAAAAAAACACCCACATTTCCAATGAAAAAGAAGCTGTGTAGGTGGAATGTATTTTCATTATATTTTCAAGCAGAGATTGAGTTCTAAATGTTGTTTTAATCCAAAAGCAAGATCTCTTAATAAAACATGAAGAATCTTTAGGCAGACATTGAAATGATAATGATGGTGATGACGATGATGATGATGATGATGATGATGATGATGATGATGATGATGATAGTGATAATTTCAACAAATGCACAATCACATCCATCACCTGATAAGTATGAGAATTGGATGTAAATGCTAATATTATCTACTGAAAAATGAAACTTATCTTCCTTTCTTGCCATATAATTATTTGCTTCTATAAATCAAGACAATATCTATTGGAAAAGGGTGGGGGGAAGATGATGCCATTTTACTTGATATGAGAAACTAAGCTTTTTCATGTCATGTTAGATTGTGCTGCCTGCTTTTTACAAGCACTGGTATATTTCTCAAATTCTTTTAAACTGCCATGGTTGTTGTCTTTCAATACTTGTCCTATTTCATATATAGATCTTTTTGGGTTTTTAGCTAAACACGGGCAGATGAGTAGGTATTTTATCTCTGGATATGTATATACACACTTGGATTGTTTCAGCTAAATTAAGCTGACTCATTCCTTTGAAGAATCCACCTCCTTATCTGATTTAGCTTTCTACTTACATATAGAAATCTAACTTGACCTTAAATGACATTGGCTGCAAAGGTTTCATGCTGTCATATTGGTAGAAGATTATACTTCTTTGCAGTTTTCTATCCCATTGTCTTATATCAGCCTCAAACAATTAAATTGTCCACTTCCTCTAAACATGCCACCCGGAAGCTTTCTTTTTCTAATTATGTAGTTACAAGCAGTATGTAGTTTCACTATTGTTAGGTTTTTAACAAGTCAGCAATTTAGTTGAGAAAACTTTTGAGTGCTGGTATGATGTTCAGGTGGGAGCCTGATTTGCTATTTTTTTTAATAGTATTAATCTTGATTACCATGTGAGCCATAAAAGAAACAACACCCAGACTTTAAGTTTAGTGCAGTATATATACTCCTCCTCCCTCAGAACTTTATTAATAAAATATTCCCCAAATTGCCCATCCACTGATCACAGTTACCTTACCCTCCTAAGGCATCTTAAGCAATGAATGTTAGGACTGCCAAAAGCTACTTTGGGACAATAAGTTTTTCTTGGCCAGTTGAAGAATTAGGTTTAGATTTTAAAATTTCTCAATTTAATATGTTCAATGAGATGATTGCCAATTTGCAGATTGTGTGAAAGAAAGTACAGTGGGAAAAAAAAAGATGATAATGGGGAAAAACACATAAACCTAGTTGTTATAATTTTTATGATTAATTAGATAACTCTTCACCATTCCAATCATAATTTACTCCAAACATAATCTGAGAGGGGCACTTCCAAAACCAAGACAAAGTTTGGCATATGAATCTATAATACTAACTTAATAGTCAAAGAGTAACCTCTCTAACTAATCGTATTTATTCTGGTTTAGAGACCTTGTGGTTATAATACTTTGTTGAGAGAAGAAGGTTACAAATGTATATGCAAATCTCTTTTTCTTGAATGCTGGCTTCAATTAAATGTGACAGGCACATATCTTCACTGAATTTTTAATCACCACATGGAGAACTGCAGTGCACTTGTGCATCTGTTAGTTTCAGACACCCCCAATCACTAGTCTCGCTAATAGAATTTGCTTTTATCAGTGTCTGCATCAATAAAAGGGCAAGTGCAGTTTATGTCTAAGCTGGGGAATAAGTGAGCTTTATATCCTCTCTGTAGTCAGATTGCACAGCTTTTCAAAATGTCTATTTTAGTATTAAACTTTTGAAGTCAGACAAGTGAGGATACATTTGGCATGCATATTATGGCCTCCTGGAAACCCAGGAAAATCAACTGTTTCAAATGTAAATACCAAACACCTGGTGTAGTGTTTGGGCTGCAGTTTATTAGAAAACCAAATGGCATATAAATATAAATGTTCTTTAATACTTTGGTTGGGAAGTGAGAATACACACACACACACACACACACACACACACACACACACACACACACATCACCACCACCACCACCACCACCACCACCACCACCACCACCACTACCACTATCACCATCAACAACTTGCCTATACTATAGCTGCATATAGTGTATTAATTCTATCACATTATATTAGTAATTAGTGTATATTGTTATATATTTGTTATATAATATACTAAGTAATGCATCAATTAATATTATAAAACTAATATACTACTGCCTTAACTAGCATATGCACACAAAGGCTTAAACATATATGTGCATATAATTTTCTAAGACTATACAAATCATAAAGGAAAGACTAAAATCTAAATCATCTAGAACTTCTCATCTTTAAACCATAACTATATAGTGTAAAAGTCACTACCATCCTTAACTGAATAGTCTGTATTTGCACATGTTGTAGGAACTAGAATTTTTTTTTAAATGTGTCAAGCTAAATTAAATTCTAGAATATCAATTTCAGAAAAAAATAGAATCTAAGATTTCAAGGGGAAAAAGTCCTAAAGTATTTCTTTTACACCTCCTATTTACAAGGCACTGAAGTACTTAATAATGATCCTTAGCACCATTGCAGGACTCCTCCATGAAGGATTATAACCAAACTTAATTTCATTTTGATAGGGACAAAAATAAAACAAAAACTTCAAATGTGTGTATTGATTTTAGATTAGCCTAAGGAAGAATGCTATATCATATTGAGGCTTGCAACTCATTAGAAAGGGTTAGAAAGATTGTGGACTGGTCCTTTGTGGATATCTTTTAAAAACAGATAGACTTTCAGTTGCCTTTGGAGGAATAAATTTAAGTCTATTTACAAAAGGAAGGTGCAAACCCACAATTTAGGATGTAAAGGGAGTCACCATGATTGGCATTTATCAGCTTCTAGTCAAGTGCTATGGCATAAGTCCTAGAAACTACCAAATAATTAGAAGAGCCAGAAGAGTTGAATAGCAAAGGGTCATTGCAAAGGGTAATCTAAAAGGATGGGGTTTTTTGGGGGGATGGTGGCTAAATTTTAATTCAAAGGCTTTAGTATCTGTGAAGTAAGAGGAAGAGATTGAAATAAACACATCATAATAACTTTAAGTACTAAACCATAAAGTTTAGTGAGTACTAAACCATAAGGCATGTGTCCATCCTCAAACTGTGTATTGGTATATTCCTGCCACAATAACTCTCTTACGACAAAACTCTACCGTTTTGCTCTGAGGCAGTGTCTGAAGTTCCCACTGGGTTACTAGGTGGCACAGTAACTGGAGTGCCAGGCTTAGTCAGGAAGATCGGAGTTTAAATACAGTCTTCAGACACTAACTGCATGACCCTGGGCAAGTCATTTAAAAACCTTTTTTTTTTTTTTTTGCCTCAGTTCTTCATTTATAAAAAGAGCTGAAGAAGAAAATGGCAAACCATTCCAGTATCCTTGCCAAAAAATTAGGAAATGGGATCCTGAAGAGTCTGACATAATTGAAAAGTGATTAAAAATTAAAAAGGAGGTTCCCAACAAGGAGGAGAAGCAAGGAAAATCTGCAATAAATCCAATAAACACATCAGGAATTTACTGCTTAAGGAAGAATATAAGAAAGTAATCAAAGGAAACATATACTGAACCCTGAAAGATTGTAAAATATAATACTAGTAAAATTATTTCTGTTATAACAATTAAATTGATAAAGGTATACAACATAATACCACTACTTCTAATAAATATAATAATGAAAAAAATAATAACTAACATCTGAATAGCACCTAATTTGTGTAAGGAACTACATCAAGCACTTCACAAATATTAGATCATTTGAATCTCCAATCAACTCCAAGAGGTAGATGTTTTTATTAACCTCATTATATAGATGAGGAAATAGGAATAAACAGTGGTTAGGTGACTTGGCCCAGGTCACACCACTAAAAAGTGTCTAAGGCTGTATTTAAACTGTCTTCCTCTATCCAGAACAAGTAATTAATTCCATGTATTACCTAGCTGTTTTTATGCAAGTGTATACCCTCTACCAATAAAGACTCCAGATTTTCTGCACAGTTGAGGATAGCTGACCATATCACTGAGTTGCAATAACTAATGAACATGTGATTAGTCTCTTTGAGCATAGCTAAATCAGTCTTTGAACAGAAACAGCAGAGACAGTATTTCACTAGTGTGATACAAGATTGTATTTCTCCACCTGGTGAAACTTGTTGAAGTGTAAGCTCTGCCTGGATTACCTCCATGTTTTAATTAAATATTAAAGGAAAGCTTCAGTGGAGGCATGAAAAGGTAATTGTTTTTAAAGCATAAGATACATAAGAACTTGCATAAATCGAATCTCTACTTCCCTACACAATGAAACTTGTTAAATTTACTCCATTTAAAGAAGTCTAGCTTAATTTTTTATGTCTTCATATAATATTAGTAGAATCTTGAATCAAACATGTCAACCTTTAGAAAAGTAGGCCATTTATACCTGTTGTGAACTTTCTGTAATTATGCTGCCTCTTGTCTCACAGTTTAAAATAATAATATAAAAAGATGACCATGATCAACCAATTATGAAAATTACGTATATATGAAAAGGTTCTGTTGTGATATAATGAAATGTTTATTGTAAGATTGACATTTGATAACAAGTACAATTATTATTTTATTTCATAATACTTAGGAATGCAATAATCACTTAAGTTACTACAATTAGTATTGTTTTTGCCCAAACACATCAATTATTTCTAAAGATTTTGATGGAAATACAAGGAAAATGAGAATTGGGTAGATCAGATAGCAACTCTCAGGCTGCTTGGAAGATGACTTTACACAATGCCTGGCACATAGTGAATATTTAATAACTGCTTGTCAATTTGACAGGATGCATAACAAAGGGCTATCTAAGGTTCTAGAAAATAAGAGAATACTTCCATATTTAAAAGACATATATGGGAAGTTACTGTTCATAATAGTCTACACTGAAATGAACTGGGGCTTTGGCTACCTTAAATAAATATTGGTAGAAAAAAAAGCATTGTAGGGGGCAGAGCCAAGATAGTAGAGATAAACCAGAAACTTGTATGAGCATTCCCCAATTTTTCACAGAAATAATGCTAAACAATGTTAAAACAAGACTCTAAAAGAATTCTGGAGCAAAAATAAAGTAAAACAATTTTTTTTAACCCAAGATAACTTAGAAGGACTTCAGGAAAAGTCTTATTTGAGTAAAAGGGGAATGAAGCCCATATTGGATGATGTCTGGACAAGCCAGTAGGAGACTTTTAGCCACAAGACAAGTCAACAGCTGAAGCCCCAAGATTCTAGCTCAGTAGGCCAGTGGCATAGCATATCAGCTGTGGGGCTTCCAGCCCCAGCACAGCAGGCAAACTGCCAGCCTTAGAACTCCAGGGCACAAGAGGCAGAACTGGTACAGACTGACCTAGTGCAATGGGTAAACATCCAACCCCAAATGCCCTGGGGTGGAAAGGTATTGACCAGCCCCCTGACCCCAGTATAAGGAACTTGGAACAGTGCCCCCTGCACCATTACAGCAGAGCTCAACTTTTAAAAATGAGTAAAACAAATAAACAAACAAAAAAAGAGCCCTGACCAAAGAAAGATACTATGTCAACAGGGAAGATCCAAACACAAAGTCAAAAGAGGATGACAATGTCAACATCCCTACATGCCATGGGCATTCAATGAAGACTCAAAAGGGAATATGACTTGATCTCAACCCAAAAAATCATCTTGGAAGAGTTCGGAAAAGATTGTAAAAATGAAGTAAGAGAGGTAAAAGAAAAACTGGAAAAAGAAATAAGACTTAGGTAAGAGAATTATGAAAATAAGAGTAAAAAACTTGGAAAAGGAAGGACAAAAATTTGCTGAAAAAAACAACTCCTTAAAAAAAATTGACCAAACTGGAAAAAAATAAATTCACTGAAGAAAGCAATTCCTTTAAAAGTAGAAATGGTCAAATGGAAAAGGAGGTACAAAAATTTACTGAAGAAAATAATTACTTTAAAAATTACAATAGGGCAAATGACTGCTAATGACTTTGTGAGACATCAAGAATGAAATGAAATCAAAAGTATGAAAAAAAGAAAAAAAAGGTAATACACCTAATTGGAATAACTACTCACATGGAAAATATACCTATGAGAGATAATTTAAGAATTATTGGTCTACCTAAATGTGACAGTCGAAAAAGAGCATGACCAGTGTTTTTGTTTTTTTGTTTTTTTTTTAAAGAAAACATCAAGGAAAATTTCCATGATATCCTAGGACCAGAGGGTGAGATAATCAACTAAAGTATCCACGGATCTCTTCCTGAGAGAGATTCCCCAAAGAAAATTCCAAAGAACAATGTAGTCAAATTCAAGAACTATCACGTCAAGCACAAAATTCTGCAATGCAGCCAGAAACAATTCAAACATAAAGGAACTACAATCGGGATTACACAGGATTTAGTAGCTTCTACATGAAAGGATCAGAGGGCTTGGAATGTATTATTTCAGAATACAACCGAGAATTACTTACCTGGTGGAATTAAACATAATCCTTCAATGGGGAAAAAACAAGGAAATTCATGGAAATAGGGGACTTTCAAAATTTCCTGATGAAAAGACCAGAGCTGAATAGAAAATCTGATCTTCAAACACAAGACTCAAAAATCAAAAGTTAAACAGAAAAAAAAATGCAGTATTCCACAAGATTAAACTGTGTATATCCCTACATGGGAAAATGATAGTTGTAACTGTTGATAATTGTATCTCTTTTGGGTAGTTAGAAGTATACTTAGATAAAGGGTGTGGGTATAAGATGAATTTAATGTGATGTTAAAAATAACTAAAGGATGAGAAATGATTATATTAGGAAAAAGTGAATGGGGCAAGCAGAATGGTGTAAATTATATTACACTAAGAGGCATGAAAGATCCATTATAGTATATATTAAGAAGAGAGGAAATTGGCATTAGTTGAACATTATTCTCATTGGGTTTGGCTCAAAGATGGATTAATATACATATTCAGTTGTGTAGAGAAATCTATATTACCCTATAAGGAAGTAGGAGAGGAATGGAGAAACAAAAGGGAACAGGGTGACTGACAGAAGGGAGTGCAGAAGTAGGAGGGGAAAAAGGTAAACAAAAGGGAGGGTGATGAAGAGAAAGGAGGGGAGATTAAGGGAGGTAGTGGTCAGAATGAAAACACTGATGAGAAGACACATAGTAAAAGGAAAGGAAAAATTTTTAGAAAGGGGAAAATAGGATGGAGGGAAATAAACAATTAGAAATCATAACTATGGATGTGACTGGTATGAACTCTCCCATAAAACAGAAGAGAATAGCAGAGTGGATTAAAAAGTAGACTCCTAAAATATGTTCTTTACACTTATAGAATGAAGTCAAATGATTGGAGCAAATATATATCATGCTTTAGCTGAGTGGAAAAAGTTGGAGTAGCAATCCTGATATGAAAAAAAGAAAAAAAGAGATCTAATTTAAGGAGACAGGGAAGGAAATCAGATCTTGCTAAAATGTGATCTGGATACAGTGCCTAGATATTCGACAGGATATCAGATATCAGAAAACAAAATAATGTTAATAGTAAACATACAATCACAGAGTTGTACAGCATCCAAATTTGTAGAGGATTAGTTAAATGAGTTACTGGAAGAAATAGATAACAAAATTATAATAGTGGTGGACCTCAAACACACCAACTAACAACTAGATATATCTACATACAAAATACACTAGAAAGAAGTTAAGGAAGTAAATAGAATTTTAGAAAATTTAGATTGAGACACATCAGAAAAAATTTAATAGGGACTGAAATGAATAAAATTTTTCTCAGTGACACATGGCACCTACAAGAAAACTAACTACACTTTTGGGAATAAAAATCTTCACAATCAAATGCAAAAATACATTACTATTAAATGAACCATTTTCAAATCATGATGCGCTAAAAATGGTATGTAAAAAAAAGACCATGGAAAAATAGCATAAAAATTAATTAGAAACAAAACTAAAACTAAGGCATATTTCAAATAACACATCATGGGAACAAACAACATTTTATCAAAAAGAATAACAATAATGTGACAATATGACAAAATTTATGGGTGCAGCCAAAGCACTCCTTCGGGGGAATTTTATATTTCTAAATGAAGAAAACAGAGAAAGAATAGATCAGCGAATTGGATATGCAATTAAAAAATGAGAAAAAAAAACAAATTGAATGTCTCCAATTAAATACTGAATTAGAAATTTTAAAAATGAAATGACAGATTAATAAAATTGAAAGTAAGACAATTATTGAAATAATAAACCAAACTAAGAACTGACTTCATGAACAATCCAATAAAATAGATAAGTCATTGGTTAATTTTGTTTTAAAAAAATCAAATTACAGTATCAAAAATGAAAAAGGTTGAATTCACAACTAATGAAGAGAAAATTAAAGCAATAATTAGGAGTTATTTTGGCCAAGTATATGCCAATTAATTTGACAATCTAAGTGAAATGAATGGAAATTTACAAAACATAAAAAATGTTAAGATTAACAGAAGAGGAAATAAAATATTTAAGTAACCACATTTTAGAAAAAGTTTTAAAAGTCATCCATGAACTCTCTAAGAAAAAAATCTTCAGGACCAAATGGATTCAGAAGTTAACCCTATGAAACATTTTTTAAAAGCAGCAATTAATTCCAACACTATATAATCTTTTTCGAAAAATAGATGTAGTCCTACCAAATTCCTTTTGTGACGCAAATATATTCCTGAAACTTTAACCAGAAAGAATCTAAACAGAGAAAGAAAATTATTGACCAAATTCCCTAATGAATATTATTGCCAAAATTTTAAATAAAACATTAACAAACAAATTATAGCAACTTATAATGAGGATAATGAAATATGACCAAGTGGGATTTATTCCAGGGAAAGGAGTGGTTTCAGTATTTAAAAAAATCATTTGCATAATTTAATGTATCAATAATAAAGCCAACACAAATCATGTGATTATCTCAATAGATACATAAATGGCCTTTGACAAAATATAGCACCTCAAAACATTAGGGTGCATAGCAATAAGTTCAGTTTTCCTTTAAATGATAAATAGTATCTACCTCATATAGTAGGCAAGTATTGTATGTGAAAGGGTTAAGCTAGCAGCCTCCACAATAAGAATAGCAGTGAAACTATGATAGCCATTATCACCACTGTTATTCAATATTGTAGTAGAAATGTTAATTTTAGCAAGAAGAGAAGAAAAGTAAATTTAAGGAAATAGAAAAGGCAAAGAGGAAACCAAACAATCACTTTATGCAGATGATATGCTTAGAGAGTTCTAGAGAATCAACCAAAAAATTGCTTGTAACAATTAAGAACGTCAGCAAAATTTCAAGATATAAAATAAACCCACAGAAATCATTAGTGTTTCTACATATTAATAGCAAAGCTCAGAAAGAAGAGAGAGAAAGGGAAATTCTATTTAAAATAACTGCAGACAGCATAACATATTTGGAAGTCTCTTTGCCCATACAAAGCCAGGAACTTATGAATCCAATTATAATACACTTTTCACACAAATAAAGTCAGATCTAAACATTTAGGAAAATGTCAATTGCTCATGGGTAGGTTAATATGATAAAAATGAAAGTTCTACCTAAATGCATTTACTTATTCAGTGGTATCACTGAAGTACCAAACTACACATCAAACTACCAAAGTATACTTAATAGACCCAGGAAAAATACTAATATTCATAAGGAAGAAAAAAAGATCAAGAATATCAAGAATTAATGGAAAAAATGAAAAGGAAAGTGGCCTAATCATCCCAGATCAAAAGCTGTATAATAAACAGTAATCATTGAAACTAGTTAGTGTTGGCTAAGAAATAGAGTGGTGGATCTGTAGTATAGGTTAGGTACACAATACACAGTAGTCAATAATTATACACATCTACAGTTTGTTAAAATAAAAAACTCCAGTTTTTAGGATAATAACTCACCATTTGATAAAAACTGTTTTGGGAAAACTTGAAAGTAGTATGACAGAAACTAGACATAGACCAACATCCCACACTATATACCAAGACCAGGTCAAAATGGATGAAGAGTTTAGACATAAATTATGACAGCATAGACAATGGGAGAGCAAAGAATAATTTACCTGTTAGATTTATGGATGTGTGATCAAACAAAAGAAAGAAAACGCTATGAAATGCAAAATTGACAAGATTGATTACATTAAATTTCAAGTTTTTACACAAGAAAAACCAACACAATGAAGATTAGAGGAAAAATAGAAAGCCAGGAAAAAATTTTTACAGTAAGTGTTTCTGCTAAAGGCATCATTTCTGATAGATAGATAGATAGATAGATAGATAGATAGATAGATAGATAGATAGATAGATAGATAGATAGATAGATAGATAGACAGACAGACAGACAGACAGACAGACAGATAGATAGATAGATAGATAGATAGATAGATAGATAGATAGATAGATAGATAGATAGATAGATAGATAGATAGAGATACATAACTGACAAACTTATCAGAATACAAGTCATTCCCTAACTGATATATTGCCAAAGGATATGAACAAGCAGTTTTCACATGAAAAGATTAAAACTATGAAGATGATGCTCTCTGATTAGAAAAATGGAAATTAAAACAACTCTGATGTAACCTCTCACATATGACAGAAAAGGATAATGATAAACACTAGAAAAGATGTGGGAAAATTGGGGCACTAATGCACTGCTGGTGGAATTTTGAATTGATGCAACCATTTGGAGACCAGTTTGGAACTATGCCCAAATTCTCTGCATACCCTTTGATCCAGCAATACTACTTATATACTAGATCTGCATCCCAAAGAGATCATACAAAAGGGGAAAGGACTCACATGTACAAAAACATTTGTAACCCACCTTTGTGTGGTGGCAAAGAATTGGAAACTAAGAGAATGTCTTTGAGAAGTAACTGAAATAGTTGTGGTATTTGGATGTAATGAAATACTATAATGCTAAAAGAAATGATGAGCAGGTAGATCTCAGAAAACAAAAAAAACTGGAAAGACTCCCATGAACTGATGCTGAGTGAAGTGAAAAAAAACTAAAACATTCTACGCAATAGCAACTATGTATGATGATCATCTCCAACTGACTTACCTCTTCTCAGCAATGCAATGTTCCAAGACAATTCCAAGAGATTCATGATGCAATATATGATTCACATCAAGAGAAAAAAAAGCTAGGTAAAAATAGCAAAGCATACTATTTTCTCTTTGTGTGCATGTATCTTTTTCCTTTTGTTTTGTTCTTCTTTTCACAACATATTTAATGTGGAAATAAGTTACAAGATTGTCCATATGTAACCTATATCAAATTGCTGATATAAGGGACAAAATTTTTGAAACTTAAAATCTTATAAAAATGAATGTTTAAAACTATCTTTGCTGATACCGGCAAAAATTAAAATATTTACCCCTCCAAAAAAATTGTAAATAAATGCTACTCAAATTAGGAGAATGGAGAGAAAGGAACAGAATAGGTTATCAGTTTTACTCCTTATTCTTTTATAGTCTATGGAGAGGTTGGTTGGTTGTTGTCCTTTCTTTTCAAAGAGGAGCAAAATGACGTCATGATGATAAAGTGAAGTTTTGGTGGGTCTGACTGCAGCTAATCAGATCACTAGGAACTTAGAATCCTCTATCACAGACTGGGCACAGATAATCTTTGTGAATATTTGATGTGGTTACTCCAAATCCAATGTTTCCTTTGTGCCATCTCAGTTCTGCTTTGCTCATAGAATACAGCAGTTTTTCTGATGTGAGCACATGCTGAGCAGTCCTGTGCCAGTGTCTCCCACGTCACATAGTCAAATCCATAGTTCTTGAGAGAGAACTTGAGAGTGCCCTTGTATCGCTTCTTCTGATCAATATGTGTGATCACCTTCCCTATGTGAATTCTCCATAAAATAGTCTCTCTGGCAACCCTACATTTTATATTTTATGTGTGTGTGTTCCTCCTTTGTTGCCGAAGACCATGCCATCAGAGAAATGACATGACTTGCACTTGACTTTGTTTTGAGGGAGGGTGAGCTGTGCAGGTCACCAGCCTCATTTCTCCTCCAGAGCCATCTGAATCCAGTGACCAGATATTCATCAGGATGATGGGAGATGACCCAGGATGAGGCAATTGGGGTTAAGTGACTTGGCCAAGGTCACCCAGCTAGTGAGGGTCAAGTGTCTGAGGTGAGATTTGAACTCAGATCCTCTTGACTCCTGCACTGGTGTTCTATCCACTGCACCACCTAGCTGTCCTTTTGGATTTCAATGACATTGGCAGCCCTTTGGAGTTGCACTCTCTGAAGCGTAGTTTGAATGCTTGAGTCCAGCTCAAGCAAGGACTTCAGTGTCTGGTACCTTATCCTGCCAGGTGATCCTCAGAATCTTCCTAAGACAGTTGAAATGGAAGCAATTCTGTTTCCTAGCATGGTGCTGGTAGACTGTCCATGTTTCACAAGCTTATAAAAATGAGATCAGCACAATGGCTCTGTAGACCTTCAGTTTGGTAGTTAGTCTAATACCTCTTCTCCCCCAAACTTTTCTTCAGAACTTCCCAAACACTGAGCTTACTCTGTCAATGCATTCATCAACCTCATTGTCAATGTGGACATCCCTGGAAAGGACAGTACCAAGGTAAGTGAACTTATCCACAGCATGCAAAACTTCTCTGTTTGTTGTAACTGATGGTACCATGTATGGATGGTGTGGTGGTGGCTGATGGAGCACCTGTGTTTTCTTGGTGTTAATTATTAGGCCAAAACTAGCAGAGGAAACAGAAAATTGATTCATATTTTGTTGCATCTTAGCTTCAGAGGTTACATTGAGTGCACAATCATCGGAAAACAGAAAATCATGCACCAACACTCTCTCGATTTTAGAGAGAAGAATGGGAAGTTCAAAGAGAAGAGGGAAAATTATGAAAAATATAATCTTAAACAATAAAAGGCAGATGAAAGACTACATGGAAGGAGACAATGATCAAATCATAGTAAATAAAGCAAATCATGGCAATCTGAAGTTGGCTTAAAAAAGAGAAATAATGAGGAAAAACTTCAATGCGAAAATTTCAGTCTCAATAACTATACATTTCATAAGAATTCAATTAAACTTCACAATAATATGAAGGTGAATGGAAAATGTAAAAGGACACAAACCCAACAAATTCCACATCCCAGAATTAGGCAAAAATAGATATGTGTAAAAAAGAAACAGGGGGAGCAGATTAATTTTCCCATTTTATTATTCTTTTTATTATAAAATTAATTGAACTAATTAAACATTTCCATTAAATTGGCAAATAGAAAAGGAGAGTTATACATTAAATTGTGAGTTTCTATGGTGTATAGTATGTTTTGTAAGCTAATAAAAATTAACATGCAGTGTTCAAAATCGTCTTCCTTTCAGCCACCCCTAATCTTCCAAAAACATAAAAAGTAAAAAAAATGCTTGTAACAAATTTGTGCCTTCAAGCAACAACAATAACACATTTCCCCTCATTAGTTATGCCTAAATATGTACGGCTTATTTTGCTTCATGCATCTGTAACACCTCTGTCAATAGATGTTCTTTCCCATTGGGCCTTTAGAGTTATGTTTGACGATCATATGGATAACAATTCATATTTAAAATTGATTATTTATCTATTTTAAACATTCTTTCCTTTTTAAATTTTGAATTTCAGATTTACTTTCTACTTTGACCTACTCCTCCACCCACTGAGAAGAAAATATCAATTTTACATGTGAAATTCTGCAAAACATTTCCATTTTAGCCTTATTTCAAAATAAAAAAGCAAGAAAAAGAAAGTGAGAAAATCATATTTCAATTAGCAATCAGGATTCATTGGTTGTCTTCTGGAGGTGGATAGTATTTTTCATCATAAGTCCTTTGGAATGGTCTTAGATCATTGTACTGACCAGAGTGCCTAAGGTTTTTCACAGTTGATTATCATTACAACATTGCTATGCCTGTGTACAATAATCTCCTTGTTCTTTCCATTTCAATTTGCTTCAGTTGATATAGGTCTTACCATTTATTTTTTTCCTGAAATAACTCTCTTCATCATTTCCCACAGCATGAGTACTCCATCTATTATCACATTCTGCAACTTGTCCAGCAATTCCCCAACTGATGAGTATCCTATTGATTTTCAATTTTTTGCCTCTACAAAAACAATTGTTATGAATATTTTTGTTTGAATATACCTCATTTTAATTTTTCATTGATCTCTTTGGAATATAGATAGTAGTAGTGCTGCTAGGTCAAAGAGTACACAGCTGTTTGTTTGTTTGCTTGTTTTTTAACTCTTTGGAGCCACTTACAAATTGTTCTGCATAATATGTGGACCATTCCACTAACCCTCCAACCCCTTAGAAGTCTACATATTTTCCCTCACCATTCCTGCATTTTTTGTCTATAGTAGATATGAGGTGATACTTCAGAGGTTTTTTTAAAATTTTTATTTCTCTAATCAATAGTGACTTAAAGCATTTTTATGACTATACATAGTTTTAATTTCTTCTGAAAACTGCCTGTTTATATCTTTGGACCATTTATCAGTTGGGGAATGACTCTTCTTTTTAATAATTTAAGTTCCATACTGAATATATACATAAAACTATATATGTGTTTATGTATGTATATGTGTTTATGTATATATGTATGTGTATATGTGTGTGTACATATACATACATATATATCTATGTATATATATATATATATATACATCTATATATCTATATGTATCCATATATCTATCTGTATATAAAATGAAGCTTTAATCAGAGAAGCTTGCTGCAAGTTTTTTTTATATCGCTTCATTTTCCATGACACAGCAAATTAATTTTTTATATTACTACATTGTTTATCATATCGTTTAGCAGAATGTAATTTCCTTGAAAATCACTTTTAATTAGGTATATTTTTACTTTTTTGTCAGAGGTCATGATTGCTTACCCTTGTATTTTTTAAAGTTTATTGAAGCATTTTAGATTCTGCTCCAACCCTTCATTTTAACTCTGTGTATTTCTTTCCATTTTCAATATGTCTCTTCTAAAGAACATATTGTTGAATTCTGATGTTTAATCCATTTTCAATCCTTTCCATCTTGTGAGTGAACTCATCCTACTTAGATTCAGCGTTGTGTTCACTAACTATACTATTCTTTCCTTCCCATTTTCTTCTCTTTCTTCTTCTATTTTTTTATCCTGTCTCACCTTAAAAGCTTGACTCTGAGCTCAGCACAGTTCTCATTTCACCAGCCTCCCCAGTGGCATATCAGTGCTTATCAACAGTATAATTCATGAGATTATTACAGAGCTATGTACTTGCTTATTTCTACTTAACAGCTGTTAAAGGAAAAAAAGTATACAAAAAGCTCATAGATTAACTCATCACTGAACCAAAATATACTGAGAAATGTTAAAATAATGTTTTGTTTAGTTTTGTCTTGTTTTGCAACACAAAGTCCTTACACACTAGGGGGAAAATATTATGGGACTAGATAATAATGGAAAAATGTGAAAAGAAAGTCAGTTTTACAATGTTCATCAGTTATACAAGAGTAAAGCTGACCAAATTGTTGTAGCTTTAGAAATTACTTTCCACAAACACAAAACCTATATTATGTATTCAAGGACAGCATTCCAATCACCTCAAGTTCAAAAAATTTGTTGCAATGATAGGTAATTTCATTAATGTTTTATCATCATCACCACCATCACCACTACCAGGACAATTACCACCCATATTAGACCATGTTCCTTTACAATAAGGGCAGGTTCTTAACAGATATTTGGTTTCTCTACGTATATTCCCATGTCCTACTGCTTACAAAAATCCCTATGTCTCTTCCATTTTTACAAACAAACAAAAAAACTCTCATTTGTTCATTCTACTGGCTGCCATCCAATATCTCTCTTCCTTTATGACTTAATCTCCTTAAAGAGGCCCATTATAATGAATACTTCAATTTCCTCTCCTTTCATTCTCTTCTTGACTGTGAAATATAGCTTCAGCTCTCATCACTCAAGTTGAACTACTCTCTCCAAAATTTCCAAGGGTCTGTTAATGACAAATTCAATGGCCTTTTTTTGACCCTCATCCTTTTCTATAGAATATTGACACTTGCATATTCCAAATAATTGTGTTTTTTTTTTACTATTCTTTCACCTCAATTTTATATTCTTTTATCTTTATAGTTGACAAATATTTCCAGCAAAATTTCAAGTAATGGTGATGATAATGTGATGATAAGGGTGATAGTGGTTGTAACTGCTTTGTCTCTGACTGTATTGAAAAGGCATATAGCTTGTTTCCATTATAAATAATAATAACTCTACCTTAATGCAAACACTTTTAATATCTCTATATTTTAGTGCACGTTTTATAATAAGAAATAAGTTTTTACATTTTGCTAAAACCCTTTTCCCTCCACATCCATTATGTAATTACGTATTATAAATTATTTTGTTACTGTGACCTACACAATAGGTTCTATAGGACATGTACATAATGGGTCATATTACTGACATAAATAATAAGCAGAAGTATAGTTTTCATTATTTTGAGTCAACTTTATGTTGTTGGTATAAATCTAACCTGATCATAACACATGCTGCTTTTTGATTATATGTGGCCGGCCTCTTTTCTAATATCATATTTAAATTTTTGAGATTGCTATTCATTACGAAAATTTTCTTTCTCTGCTTCATTTCCCCCTGATATATTAAGACCATATTTGAATATGTAGCAATTTGGCAGAATTTGTTCTTTTCATGTTTGTGTAATCAACTTATATAATAATATATTTATTCATTGACAGTTTGAATTTACTTGAAAATATGTATTTTTATATTAAATATTTTTCTGAGATGTTACTTAAATTCTATATCTAATTTTATTAATTAAATTATTAATTAATTTGTTAACTAATATCTTTGTAAAATATTATCTATTTCATTTAAATGGTCTTTTTATTTGGTATATTCTCGAGCAAAATAATATCTAACAATTTCCTTTACTTCTCACTTTGATGTCAATTCTCCTTTATTATTTGTAGTACTGCTAATATAATCTCCCTTTTACAAAAATGCAATAGTTTAATTTATTATAAAATGCTTTTTCTACTTTTAAAGCAGGTGCTCATTTCGACATTTTGAACTCATCTTAAAACTTCAGAAATTTTTTTTGCTTTTAGAATTTTTCTATACTTTATTTTTTCTAATTTATCTTTTTAGATGCATTCTCAATTAATTGGTCTATTTCTGCTTACATTGATGAAACCAATACTTAGAGATAAATACTCTCTAAAGATTAATATGGCATTCTCAAAATTTTTATATCCTGTTTCACTATTACTTCATTCTTTGTTTAAATTATCTATTATTTCTATAATTTAATATTTGGTCTACCAGTTCCTTAAAGATGGGTTGTTTTGTCTAAATCAATTCTTATTTCTCTCATCATTGGCCTTAATTGAGTATATTTGTTATTCTAATGTTATTAGCAAAGATATGTTAATATTTTCTACCTTTATTTGCATTTATTTGTGAAATTTGTGTCCTCATACATGGTCAATTTTTATAAATGTTTTATATAAAGCATAGAAATATGTGTAAATGTATGTGCATATACTATTAAAAATCTTCATATTATTCAAGATTAAAAACCACTTTAAAAGCATCTGTTGAATATGTGGGGGAAGATGAGAGGAAGAGAGGAAGAAACAGAAAGAGAGAGAGAGAGAGAGAGAGAGAGAGAGAGAGAGAGAGAGAGAGAGAGAGAGAGAGAGAGAGAGACATCAAAGGGAAGAAAAAGGAAGATGGAAAAACAGAAATAAAGAAACAGAGAAACTGAAGAAAGTAAAGGAGAGGGAGGGGAAAATATGAAAAGATGAGTGAAATGAAAAAGAAATAAGCTGCAATTGATTATCTTGATTTCCATTTCTACAGTGAATAAAATGTGAAATTCCTGTAAGAAGCATATATGATAAACTGTGAAATAGACTTCAAAGTCTTGTAGGTTTTCTAATCTAAGGTGTCACATAAAAAGATGCCTTTTATTAAACAGCCTTGTTGCAAGTGATTTCTAAGACGGTATTTGCTTCCAAATGTGGGTAGCTCATTTTTTTCCCATTTGACACAGGGAAAGATAAAGATGAGTGAATGTCTTTCTCAGATAAAGTTTTAAAAGTTTATTTTCAAGTCAGAAAATGATTGTGCTAAGGTATACATGTACCTGTCTATATATATATATATATATATATATATATATATATATATATATATATATATATATATATATATATATATATATATATATGAGTTTCTGTGTGTGTATACACACATATAATAAATGTATGTGTGTTTAAAAATACACACATATATTCATATGCATGTGTATGTTTATCTAACTAAATAGATACACACATATACATATGGATGAATTTAAACTAAGTCAATAAGCATTTTATTAAATGTTTACTATGTTCCAGATACTGTGGTAAGCATTAAGGGTTAAAAGTTAAAAATATTCACGGTTCTCAGGAACTCATAACCTTATGGGTCAGACCACATCTCTGTAGTTATGGAAAACAACATATGCACATATACACACATACATATATGTATACATATACATATGCATGTATATGTATATATATTAATTGAAGATAATAATAGAGAAAAGTCATTATCCTTAAGATGATTTATAAAACATTTATTTTAGAAATTAGGATTTTTGATGAGACTTGAACTACATTGAAGTGTATTTGGAGGTAAGAAAGGTGTGAGAAGAGTAGAAAAAGTAGGGGGATACTGAGATAAGGACACTAACTAGAGGGATGTTGCAGTAGACCAGATGTGAAATGATGCCATCAGGATGGCAGAAGTATAAAGAGATAAAACAGGGTTTATACAATAGATACTACAAAGCAAGAATTATTACACTAAGCAACATAATTAATATGGAGGGTAAATGACAGAGAGTGAAAAGTCAAGAGTAACTCTCTGGGATTGTGAGTCTCTGATTAGATAGTACTAGTGCCTTTGACAATTATAGGCATGTTACAAATTAGGGAGATTTTGTGGGAAATCAAAGTCAGTTTTGGACATACTGAACATTAGTTGTCTATGAGACATCCAATTTGATATATTCAATAGGCACCTGAAGAGACATTAGGGTTAGATAAATGTGTTTGAAAACCTTCAGACTATAGATGCATTTGAATCCATGGGAGCTGAAGAGAGAATCAATTATAACTGTATAGAGGAAAAAGAGAAGGGATAGGGCAGAGACCTGAGGGACATCCACTTTGAATTGGGAAGAATGGGATGATTTAGAACAAGATGAAAACTAAGAAGAAGAGAAGAACAGTGGTTACAAAGGTAGGGACAGGACTAGGAGGGACAGTAACACAAAAATGAAGAACGAAGTGAGTACCAGGGAAAAAGATGACTGATTATGTCAAAAATTGTTGAGATCAAAAGGATGAAGACTGTGAAAAGATCATTAGATCTAAAGAGACCATTGATAACTTTGAAGACAGCTTCCACTTGAATAATGAGATCTGAAGCTAGACTTTGTGATCAAGAAGAGAGAGGAAAGGAAACTCAAGTACTCAAATGTCTTCTTTAGGGAGATTAAGCAGTAAAGAGAACAGACATGTTGGATGACAGCTAGCAGAAGAATCAAATGAGGAGATTTTTTTTTTTATTTTTGAGAGTGGAAGAGACATGATGGTGTTTTATAGGCAGTAGAAGACAGGAATATAGATGGAAAAAAAAAATATTTGTTGAGCAACCTACACGTGCTGTAAAGAAACTTCGTCCAGAGTAAGTGATAATTGTATTGGTATTGGTGATGGAGATAAAACATTAATTAAGTTAGCTATCATTGCAAAAATATTGATTTTTGGAATAGATATAATTAGAATGACCTCTTTTTGGCACATATATTATAAGCAATGAATTTGTATAAAGTACTTTATGAAGCTGCAATAATTTGGTGATATTTCATCTTTTGTAGCTGATGAAAATAGCAAAAGATGCATTATTTTCACATTTTTCATTATTAACTAGTCCCAGTATGCTTTTTCTTTTTTTTTCTTTTTTTTAATTTTATTTTTATTTTTTAATGTTTAACAATCACTGCCATACAATTGAGATTTTATCCCCCCCACCTACCCCCCACTACCCCCCTGCCTCCCCACGACTGCATACAATTCTGTATAGATTCTACATATACTTTCCTATTGAGTATATTTTCACTACAGTCATGCTATGTAGTCAGACTGAAATAAATGAAAGAAATCGTATAACAAATCAGAACATGATACACCAACACATACACATACACAAACATGATGTGCTACATTTTGTGAGTGACTTCCATATTTCTTTCTCTGAGTGTGGAAGGCATTTTGCCTTGAGAACCACCTTTGGGATTTTTTTTTTTTATAAGAAGTTTTTGCGTTATTACAAAAATCCAAGTCTACCAGAAAAAACTCTCACACACTGTGGTCGTTGTTGTGCACAAAGTTCTCCTGGTTCTGCTCCTTTCACTCAGCATCAGGTCATAGAAGTCCTTCCAGGCCTCTCTGAAGTTTTCTTGTTCATCATTTCTTATGGCACAATAGTACTCCATTACATTCATATACCATAATTTATTCAGCCATTCCCCAATTGATGGACATCCCCTTGGCTTCCAGTTTTTGGCAACTACACAGTGTGCTGCTGTAAATATTTTTGTACATGTGGGACCCTTTCCCATTTTTATGATCTCTTGGGGATATAGTCCTAGTAGCGATATTGCTGGGTCAAAGGGTATGCACATTTTTGTAGCCCTTTGGGCATAGTTCCAAATTGCTCTCCAGAATGGTTGGATGCGCTCACAGCTCCACCAACAATGAATTAGTGTTCCTACTCTCCCACATCCTCTCCAGCATTTATCATTTTCTTGTTCTGTCATGTTTGACAATCTTATAGGTGTGATGTGGTACCTCAGAGTTGTTTTGATTTGCATCTCTCTAATCAATAGTGATTTAGAGCATTTTTTCATATGATTATAGATAGCTTTAATTTCTTCCTCTGAAAATTGCCTGTTCATATCCTTTGACCATTTATCAGTTGGGGAATGACTTGTATGATTATACATTTGGGTCAGTTCTCTATATATTCTAGAAATGAGGCCTTTATCCCCGAGCTTAGCTGTAAAAATTCTTTCCCAATTTACTACATCCCTCCGGATTTTGGTTGCATTGGGTTTGGTTGTGCAAAAACTTCTCAGTTTAATGTAATCAAAGTTATCCATTTTGCATTTCATAATGCTTTCTATCTCTCCTTTAGTAAAGAATTATTCCCTTCTCCATAGATCTGATAAATACACTATTCCTTGCTTTTCCAGTTTATTCATGGTATCAATCTTTATACCTAAATCATGTACCCATTTGGACTTTATTCTTGTGTACGGTGTCAGGTATGGGTCTATGCCTAATTTCCGCCACACTGTTATCCAGTTTTCCCAGCAATTTTTGTCAAACAATGAGTTTTTATCCCAGAAGCTGGGGTCCTTGGGTTTATCAAACAGAAGGTTGCTATATTCCTTGCCTACTGCATCTTGAGTGCCAAGTCTATTCCACTTGTCTACCTCTCTGTTTCTTAGCCAATACCAAGTGGTTTTGATAATTGCTGCTTTATAGTATAGTTTAAGGTCTGGTAGCGCTAGGCCACCTTCCCAAGCATTTCTTTTCATTAGTCCCTTTGATATTCTGGACCTTTTGTTTTTCCAAATGAATTTTGATATTATTTTATCCAGCTCTAGAAAGTAATTGTCTGATAGTTTAATTGGTATGGCACTAAATAAGTATATTAATTTGGGTAGAATTGTCATTTTTATTATATTAGCACGGCCTACCCATGAGCAACTAATGTTTTTCCACTTACTTAAATCTGACTTTATTTGTGCAAAAAGTGTCTTGTAAATGTGTTCATATAGTCCCTGGGTTTGTTTTGGCAGGTAGACTCCTAAGTATTTTATACTGTCTACCCTAACTTTAAATGGGATTTCTCTTTCTATCTCTTGCTGTTGAACTTTGTTGCTAATATATAGGAATGCAGAGGATTTGTGTGGGTTTATTTTGTACCCTGCAACTTTGCCAAAGTTGTTTATTAATTCAAGTAATTTTTTACTTGAATCTCTGGGATTCTCTAGGTAAATCATCATATCATCTGCAAAGAGTGATAACTTAGTTTCTTCTTTGGCTATTCTAATTCCTTGAATATCTTTATCTTGTCTAATTGCTGCAGCTAACATTTCTAGTACCATATTGAATAATAGTGGTGATAATGGACAACCTTGTTTCACCCCTGATCTTATTGGGAATGCATCTAGCTTATCCCCATTGCATATAATGCTTGCTGAAGGTTTTAGATAGATACTGCTTATTATTTTATGGAAAGTTCCCTTTATTCCTACGTTCTCCAATGTTTTTAGTAGGAATGGATGTTGTATTTTGTCAAAAGCTTTTTCTGCATCTATTGAGATAATCATGTGGTTTTTGTTAGCTTTGTTGTTGATGTGATCGATAATGCTAATAGTTTTCCTAATATTGAACCAGCCCTGTAGTCCTGGTATGAATCCTACCTGATCATAATGTATTAATCTCGTGATAAGATGCTGTATTCGTTTTGCTAAAATCTTATTTAAAATTTTTGCATCTATATTCATTAGGGAAATTGGTCTATAATTTTCGTTCTCTATTTTGTCTCTTCCTGGTTTCAGTATCAAAACCATATTTGTATCACAGAAAGAATTTGGGAAGACTCCTTCTTCCCCAATTTTCAAAAATAGTGTATGTAGTATTGGAATTAACTGTTCTTTAAATGTTTGATAGAATTCACTTGTGAATCCATATGGCCCTGGAGATTTTTTCCTAGGGAGTTCATTGATGGCTTGTTCAATTTCTTTTTCTGAGATGGGGTTGTTTAAGTATTCAACTTCCTCTTCTGTTAATCTGGGCAATTTGTATTTTTTAAAATATTCATCCATCTAGTTTAGATTATGCAATTTGTGGGCATAAAGTTGGGCAAAGTAGTTTCTAATTATTGTTTTAATTTCCTCCTCATTGGAGGTGAGTTCACCCCTTTCATTTTTAATATTGGTAATTTGATTTTCTTCTTTCTTTTTTTTTAATCAGATTGACCAAAGGTTTATCAATTTTATTAGTTTTTTCATAAAACCAACTATTGGTTTTATTTATTAATTCAATAGTTTTCTTAATTTCAATTTTATTAATCTCTCCTTTGGTTTTCAGTATTTCTCATTTGGAATTTACTTGGGGATTTTCAATTTGTTCTTTTTCTAGCTTTTTCAACTGCAAGCCTAAGTCATTGATCTCCTCTTTCTCTATTTTATTTATGTAAGCATTCAAAGATATAAAACTTCCCCTAATAACTGCTTTTGCAGTGTCCCATAAGTTTTGGTATGTTGTCTCACTATTGTCATTCTCTTGAATGAAATTGTTGATTGTTTCTATGATTTCTTCTTTATCCCAACCCTTCTTTAGAATTAGATTATTTAGTTTCCAATTGATTTTTGGTTTCTCTTTCCATGGCCTTTTATTACATGTAATTTTTAATGCATTATGATCTGAAAAGGATGCATTGATTGTCTTTACCTTTCTGCACTGAATTGTGAGATTTTTATGTCCTAGTACATGGTCAATTTTTGTAAATGTTCCATGTACCGCTGAGAAAAAGGTATATTCCTTTCTATTCCCATTTAATTTTCTCCAAAGATCTATCATATCTACCTATCCAGAGTTTTATTTACCTCCTTAACCTCTTTCTTGTTTATTTTGAGGTTGGATTTATCGAGTTCAGAGAGGGGGAGGTTGAGGTCCCCCACTAGTATAGTTTTGCTATCTATTTCTTCCTTCAACTCCCCCAACCTCTCCTCTAAGAAACTGGATGCTATACCACTTGGAGCATACATGTTTAGTAATGATGTTGCTTCATTGTCTATGGTGCCTTTTAGCAGGATATAGTTTCCATCCTTATCCCTTTTGATTAGATCTATTTCTGCTTTCGCTTTGTCTGAGATTAGGATTGCTACTCCTGCCTTTCTTACATGAGCTGAAGCACAATATATTCTGCTCCATCCTTTGACCTTTATCCTATGTGTATCCCCCCATTTCAAATGTGTTTCCTGTAAGCAGCATATTGTTGGATTATGGCTTTTAATCCATTCTGCTATCCGTCTCCGTTTTATGGGAGAGTTCATTCCATTCACATTCACAGTTATGATTACAATCTGTGTATTTCCCTCCAACCTCTTTCCCACCATTTGTGCTTTTAGCTCTCCCGTCTTCCTTCCCCTCCTCGATAGTATTCACTTTTCTCCCCCTCTTCCTGCAGCCTTCCCCTCCTTCTTTTAGCCCCCCTCCCTTTTACTCCCCTTTACTCTTATTGCTTCTTTCCTCCCTTTTAGCCTCCCTCCCCTTTCTTCCCCCTTCCCCTCCTACTACCTATAGAGCTAGTTAGGATTATCTGCTTAAGATTATTGTTCCCTCCTTTGAACAAATCAGATGAGAGTACCTCTCAAACAATGCTCATCTCCCTCCCCTCCTTCCTTCTACTATAGTTTTGTACTTCTTCCTGTGATATAATTTGCTATTTTCTGCTTCCCCCTTTTCACACCTCCTATTGCAATCCCTTCTCATACTTAAATCATATTTTTGACATGACATCATTTACTTTATGCCCGTTCCCTCTACATATATCACTTTTATCATATAGCTGCACAGTTCTCAAGATTAACAGGTATCATCTTCCCTTACAGGGAGGTAAACAGTTTGCCCTAATTGAGTAGCAAGTTTTTATTTTTGTTTTTTCCCCTCTGTTTACCTTTTTATGATTTTCTGGAGACCTGCATTTGAAGATCAAATTGTCTATTGAGTTCTGGTGTTTTGGTCAGGAAGCTCTGGAAATCCCTTATTTCGTTGAATGACTTTCTCCTTGCCTGAAATGTTATGCTGAACTTTGCTGGGTAGTTGATCCTTGGTTGAAGTCCCAACTCCTTTGCCTTATGGAATATTGGGTTCCAATTCTTTCGATCTTTTAATGTAGAAGCTGTAAGGTCCTGTGTGATCCTGACTGTGTGTCCTTGATATTTGAATTGTTTCTTTCTGGCTGCTTGTATTATTTTCTCCTTCACTTGATAGCTCTGGAATTTGGCAACTATATTTCTTGGGGTTTTGAGTTTGGGATCCCTTTCGGGAGGGGAACGGTGGATTCTTTCAATGACTATTTTGCCCTCTGAGTCTAGTACTTCTGGGCAGTTTTCCTTGATTATTTCCTGGAAGATATTGTCCAGACTCTTTTCTTCATCATGGGTTTCTGGCAGGCCAATAATTCTTAAATTTTCTCTCCTGGATCTATTTTCCAGGTCAGTTGTTTTTCCAATTAAATATTTTACATTTTCTTCTATCTTTTCATTCTTTAGATTTTGTTTGACTGATTCTTGTTGCCTCATTGAGTCATTAGTTTCTACTTGCCCAATTCTAATCTTCATCGTATTGTTTTCTTCAGTTAACTTTTGCATCTCCTTTTCCATCTGACTAGTTTTTCCCTTTAAGGAGCTATTTTCTCCATTTAATTTTTGTACTTCTTTTTCCATTCGACCAATTTTCCCAGTTAGGTTTTGTGTTTCCTTTTCCATCTAATCAATTTTCCCAATTAGGTTTTGGGTTTCCTTTTCCGTTTGATTAACTCTTCCTTTTAGGGAATTATTCTCTCCAGTTAATTTTTGAACTTCCTTTTCCATTTGTTCAATTTTCCTTTTCAGAGTGATGTTCTCATCAGTGAATTCTCTTTTTATAATTTTAAAATCTTTGGCCAGTTTTTCTTTTATATCCTCCTTCAGATATTCCAGGTAATCTAGTTGTGCTTCTGAGAAATTCATAGTCCCATCTGAGGTTTCAGATGGAAGTACATTCTCAGCTCTGACCTCTTTGGTGTTTGTGTTTTGGTCCTTATCCCCATAGAAAGATTCTATGGTTTTTTCACTTTTCGTCTGCTTTTTCCGATTCATGATGTTGGCTGAGTGTTGTAGCTTCTGGTTCTTTCAGTCAGAAGATACAGATCTTTTAAGTTGAGCTGATGTGTGTCTAGGCTAAAAGCAGGTTTTTGTTGTTGTTGTTGTTGTTTCCCAGATCAACCCTGGGGTTAGCTTGTTAGGTGTGTGGGAGGGATGGTCTGGTCTCAGGAGATCTCCTCAGCTGACCTGAGGCAAAGGCAAGGTCAGGGGATGGTGATCCCAGATTCCCTATTGTCTTCCCTTTTCTCCTGGAGGGCTGAGGCACACCTAGATGCTAATGCATGTTCCCGCCCCTCCTGGGGCTTGTCTCCAGCCTCTGAGGCTTGCCTGGGTCTCAGTGCGAATTTTCTCTGCCCTGGGTCGTCTGTCCTTCCAGATCGCCTCCGCCACAGTAGGAAGAATCCCCCTTTACTATTTTTCTAGCCTCTGGTGTTATGAGACTATTTGCCCCCTTCTGCTGTTCCCGCTGATCCAGGATTTATCTGGGGAAGAATTTTATGGTTCTTTCACAGTCATCAGGGGGGAGGAGAGAGCATTTACTGATCACTCTGCCATCCTAGCTCCCGGAAGTTCCAGTAGGTGACTTACCGAAGTTTAGTCTTCAGGCTGAAGGTTTCAAGGGCTGCTGCGCTGATATCTGGCGCTCAGCGGCTCTCACCGGCTCTGTTTGGCTTGTCTCCTGCTCTGCTGGTTTCGCCCGCCCCTCTCGGGCTTCTCAGGTCCCTTCCGCCCTGCTGCGCTGACCGCGCTGCGCTGTGTGCTGGGGGCTTACCCCAGTGGAACAGATCCTTCCTGTGGACCTTCCAGTCCAACCTGGGCTCCGAATCTGTCAAAGTCTGTCACCCACTGGATTCTACACCTCCAAAGTGTGGTCAGATTCTCCTTTCAGTGATATCCAGAGGAGTTTGTCCAGGAGCTTAGGTGAGTCGTTGCTTTCACTCCGCCATCTTGGCTCCGCCCCCCTGCTTTTTCTTAAAAAAAAAAAAAAAAAGGCTATGAGGAATCTGTGTTATTTTTTAAAAAGCATCCAAATACCATTTTATCTTTACTCAGTACAATTTAGTTCAGTGAAGAGTCAATCTGTGAACTTTTGTGTATTGTTTTTTTTTTTTTTGTTGTTGTTGTTGCCTTTAACATGTTACATAAGCAGATGCCTCTGTAGTAGTCTCAGGAATTATGCCATTGGTATATATTGGTATGCCACTGGATAGGTAGGTGGCACAGTGAATAGCAATCTGAGCCTGAAATCAGGAAGACTCATCTTCCTGAGTTCAAATTTAGTCTCACAGATTTACTTCTCTATCACCCTGAGCAAGTCACTTAACCCTCTTACCTCAGTTACTAATCTGTGAAATAAGATGGAGGCAGAACCAAGATGGCATGATATGATTATATACTTAGGGAATCCCAGAGATTCAAGTAAAAAACTACTTGAAATAATCAACAACTTTGATAAAATTGCAGAGTACAAAATAAAGCCTCACAAATCTTCTGCATTTCTATACATTAGTAACAAAGTCCAAAAGCAAGAGATAGAAAGAGAAATCTCATTTAAAACTAGAGTAGACAATATAAAATATTTGGGAGTATACCTGACAAAACAAACCCAGGGGCCATGTGAACATAATTACAAGACACTTTTTGCACAAAAAAAGTCAGATCTAAGTAACTGGAAAAACATCAGTTGCTTGTGGGTAGGCCAAGCCAATATAATAAAATGACAATTCTGCCTAAACAAATTTACTTATTCAGTGCTATACCAATCAAACTATCTGATAATTATTTTCTAGAGCTCTAAAAATAATATCAAAATTCATCTGGAAGAACAAAAGGTCCAGAATATCAAGAGGACTAATGAAAAGAAATACTAGGGAAGGTGACCTAGCTTACCAGATCTCAAATAGTATTATATAGTAGCAATTATTAAAACCACTTGTTACTGGCCATGAAACAGAAGGGTCGGCAAGTGGAATAGCCTAGTTACTCAAGACCCAGTAGGCAATGAAAATAGCAATATATTGTTTGATAAACCCAAGGACTATAGCTTCTGAGATAAGAACTCACTGACAAAAATTTCTGGGCAAACTGGATAACTGGCATAGACCAATGCCTGACACCATACAAAAGAACAAAGTCCAAATGGGTACACAATATAGCTATAAAGATTGATACTATGGACAAATTGATGGAGGAAGGAATAGTGTCCAAAAATATGCATGCCCTTTGACCTAGCAATATCACTTGTAGGACTATATCCCCAAGAGATCAAAAAATGGGAAAGGGTCCCACATGTATAAAAATATTTATAGTAACCCTCTTTGTAGTGGCCAAAAACTGGAAATCAAGTCAATGCCCATCAATTGGGGAATGGCTGAACAAATTATGGTATATGAATGTAATGGAATACTACTGTGCTGTAAGAAATGATGAACAGGAAGACTTCAGAGAGGCCTGGAAAGATTTATATGATCTGATGCAGAGTGGAAGGAGCAGAACCAGGAGAAATTTGTGCACAGCAAAGACCACAGAGAGAGTTTTTTTCTGGTAGACTTGGAACTTCATTGCAATGCAAGGACTTAAAAAAAAAATTTCCAGTAGTCTTCTAAGGGAAAATGCCTTCCACATCCAGAGAAAGAACTATGGAATTCAATCACAGAATGTTGTAGATCATGTTTTTTGTGTATGTGTCTTACATTGTTTATTATATGATTTCTCCCTTTCATTTTAATTCTTCTATACAGCATGACTATAGGGAAAATGTACTTAATAGGAATGTATGTGTAGAACCTATATAAAATTGTATGTCATCTTGGGGAGGGAGGAGGGAAGGAAGGGTAAGGGGAGGAAATCTAAGTTATGTGGCAGTGATTGCAGAACACTGAAAATAAATAAAATCAATTAAAAAAATAAGATGATGAATGAAAAAGCAAACCACTTTATCTTTAATAAGAAAATACCAAATGGGACCATGAAAAGTCATATAAGACCAAAAAAGAATACTGAAGTAAATGTTGTATTGATAATGTTTAATTCCTATTTTGTGGGAGTCATTTTAAAAGGAATATAGTACTAAAACCGTGCTTTCAAAATGATGGAACTCTTGATATAGTATGTAAAATGGGAGCAAATTACACATTTGGCTTATTAAAATGGAAGATTATTATATTGGTTAGAGGCCATGCAGTCAGAAAGACCTGATTTAAAGCTGTGCCTCTGATACACTACTTATACCCCCAAGCAAATCTCTAAGAATCTAAATCACAGAAAATAAAAATTCAGTTCTGTTTTAATAGAAAAAGAAAAGTTTTTCAATTCTGGGTTTTTCCACAACCAATAAATAATTCAAAATTCTACTAAAATAAAACCAAATAATAAGTCATTTGAGATAAGACAAGGCAATATCCTCCCTTCCTGTCATTTTTGTTGATATTGTTATAGTTCATTAGATAATTAGTTCCTTAAGAGCAGACAGAATTTTCCCATTTCTTTGAATCCCCAGCATTTATCATAGTACCTATGGCTCAGAAGACACTTAACTGTTCCTTTGATTTGGTAGTTGGAATATATTTAGCACATAGTATTTTATCATTGGATTATTATGGATCCCATATCTATGTTTTGTGATTAGAACCATTTTAGTAAGAAAATTCTCATTATTAATTCAATTATATTATTGGAAAATAATGGTGAAATATATACAATGAACTATTTCAATTTAATTGATATAGAAAGACATAATAGAGTTCAGGAGTGAAAGTAAAAGACCTAGGTTTTAGTTATTACTTGTTCAATATTTTTCAGTTATGTCAAACCCTTTATTCAGTGTTTTCTTGGCAAAGATAATGGAGCAGATTGTCATTTCCTAATCCAGTTCATTTTACAGATGAAGTAATTGAGGCAAACAAGGTGAAGTGATTTGCCCAGGGTGACCCAGCTAGTAAGTGCCTGAGGCCAGATTGAACTCAGCAAGAGGGATCTTCTCAATTCCAGGTCCGGTGTTCTACCCACTGTGCCACCTACCCACTTGATCATGGTGCAACCCACGATAAGTTCTTCCAGTTCTTTTTGCCTTAGTTTTCCTACTTGTGAAAGGAAGATAATAATGTCTGTTTACTTCAACAGAGTTATTGTGAGAATCACACAAATTAGCGGATGATTCATCAATGATCAAACACTCCCAAAGTGATATTGTTTATACTATTATCATTAGCAAATTAATGAAAATCTCTAAAGTAAAATGCTTTATTTACTTCTAGCTTTAAAGACTTTATACTAAATCTTTGACTTATTGCTTCAATATTGACAGAATTAAATTTGCAGGAATCAATGGAATTTAGAAAAGCAGCTGTTCATAGGTGATAGAAGTGAGTGACAACTACAGGGAATAAAATATAACTCAACTGCATGAAATATGATGCATTTCAATAGTTTATTTTTTAAGAAAAACATTAACACATCTCTGTAGAAGAACATGTTATGTGATATTTCTTAATGTCCTTTTCTTGTTAATTTGGGTGAAAAAATAATAAAAAATAAGTTTTTTTATTCACTTACTGAGTTTGATGACAACTTTATAAGTAGATAAGATACTAGCAAAGTCAGAATTTATATAGCAAGTAGTGGCATATATTTATATGTAAACATACACATCCATACATATATATTCATGTGTATGTATATCTAATATATGTTTTATTTATACAATATGTATAGATGCCCACGCGTATTATGCACATATGCCTGTGTGTATTAATGTATATAGACTATATAAGTGTCAATATGTATGTGATAAAGCATGCATCCAATTTTAAACCAGCTTAAAATGGCATTGGATTTAAAATATTATTTTTTTCATTTTGTAAGCCTAAAGTATAGTGATTTACACATATACAAATCCCACAGAATTCTCCTAATCCTGTGAATCAGCCTGTCATTTTAACAGAATTTTCCTTTCATCTTTGTGTCATATATATTTTTACTTGCCAGTGAGGAATAATTTAAATTCCATCATTTAAATGGTTTTAGAATCTTTTTTTGGTATATGAGTCTCAAATTTCTGTATTGAAACTTAAATAGAATGAAACATCACCTGCTACAGAGCACTTGGCAGTCCATTCTATTGAAAAGTTATTTAAAATATTATTATCACACTACTGAAACATATGGTAATCAATGCAGTGCTAAACAGAAACATGAAGCTGAGAGTGGGATGGCACTGTCTCTGAATATCACAAAATCTGGAACAAGTTCAGAAAGTCTGATGCCACTAAAAGCTTACTTTTAAAGGATCATTTATGTCTAGTGATAAATACTAAATATTGCTTAATACATAGAGACTTACTTCTGGGTTATTGTAGTTACTGCTGAGAAAGAGATTTTGAATTTTAAAAAAAATCACAATGAATCTCAATTCATCATGATAATTATGGAGCTAGAAAGATCTGAATTTGTCCCACTGCTCTTTTACAAACCTTAGGCAAATCACTTAATTTGTGTGCAGCATTTTAAGACTTGTTAAATTGAAAGTGCTGGCCTGTATTGAGAGAACTCTCAAGAGTTCTCTGATTCAATGAAATTACAGTTTTAGTCCCAGTGTATAATATTCTAATATAGGCCCTCTCTCTTTTTAAAAGTGAGACTATTTTAAGTATCCCAATCAATCTCCATGTTTCTGGTTTCTTTCTCCTCCCATGTACCCTCCTTATGGCTGTAAAAAATCTTTTCAAGGCTGTACATCTGACTGTATTATTCTCCTATTTAAAGTCTTTAAGTGACTATTGCTTCTAGGATTAAATGCAACCTCTTTAACCTGGAATTTAAAGAACATTCTCCACAATATGTCTACAAACTACTTGGGGAGTCTTACTTTACTGTATTTTCTTTTTTTATTTTCTGTATTCCAGCCAGATCTTCCCAAAACTCAACCTCCTAACTACCACTTCTGTATATTAGTGCATTGGAACATGGCATCCCCTATATCTGCAAAGCATTCCCCCTCCTTTTATAATTCTTCTCTCAAAGTACTCTAAGGTGCCTTTCCCTCCAGGAAGCTCACTGCAGCAGCAGCACTCCTCTAACAAGTTGTTAGTGCTTTCTTCATTCTCAAAATAAATTATCCTTTTTGAATGTTGTACTATATAATTCTTTTTACACAATGGACTCTGATTAAAGATCAGGACTGTGCAATTATTATCCATGCATTATTAACTCAAAATGTCTCACAATATCATTTAGTATTTGTCAATACTTAATATGTGTTCATTGAATTAAATCAAGTTGAATATATGGGATAGAGGGGAGGGAAATTTTGGAAAGGAAGCAGTTTCTTCTAATAGTATAACTAATGCAACTGAAAAAAAATGCTCTCTGTGATTCAGAAGAAGCATGTTTGACTTACGATTGAAACCTTTTTCATTCTTATGAAGACTGGAAGAAATTTTGAAAGCGAAAAAAATAAAAAATAAATAAAAATAAAACAAACAAACAAAATAAACAAACAAACAAAAACTAACCTAGAAAATACAAGAGAAGTAATGTTAGTTAGAATCAGTGTAGGCATCAATAAGTGTATATCATCAATAGTATGTCATGAATATGTATAGGCATCAATAAGTATATATAGGAACTAAATGAAATGGTAACATTAGGTTACAAATGTACGAAAACCAAAAACAAAATGTTACTTAGAGGTTATTGATGGTGCAGTGGTAATTTAAATGGAAAATCTTTCTAATTCATTAGTAGCCTCATGTAAACACCTGGGTCAAATGGAAGACTGAGTTACACAGGTCTGAGTCCCATGTAAGCTGTGGTGAAAGGAGTTTGCTCGAGAGGTGGAGCAGAAAGAGGTGGAACTAGAGTACAGCCTAGAGGAAGTTAGTCATGAGAGCAATCAGAGCTAGGAAGGATGCAGGTTGCTGGCTAGTGTAAATGAAAGAGCTTGTTTGTGATATTGTTTAAGAGAGTTTGGTTGTGATTTATTTAAGGGAGTTGGTTTTGTGAGACGTCTAGCAGGCTTAGAGAAGTTCTCTGCACTGTTACTGTGAATAGATTTTTGTTGCTATGATGGATTTGACTTTCTGGTGTCTGAATAAATGTTCTGGTTCTGCCTTCCATGTGGAGGGTCTGGGCTATTTTGTGATTCAGAATTGTGCCGCCATAGGAGCTGTGAATATTGTATTAGTCCTATAAATGGTGATGTCAAATATCTGGAACATATCCTCTTAGTGAAAAGGAGAACAAATTATAATATCCATGAGTTTTGTCTAATTTGCTCATAGAGTAATTCAGAAACTATTTACTCAAAATTCTAATGATCTTGGTTATCTAGCTTCCCAGTCATAGCAAGTTAGAAATAGCAAATTGGCAAAGGGTAGGTGAGGATATGGGTTCCATGTCAAGCAATAAGGAGACATATTTGATAGCATGAAGGAAGAAAGGAATCAAAATAGAAACAAACTAAAAGCAAATGATTTTTTTTGTATTTAAACTTATTTATTTAAGTTTTCAGCATTCATTTCCACAAAACTTTGGGTTTCAAATTTTCTCCCCATTTCTCCCCTCTCCCCACCCCAAAACGCTGAGCATTCTAATTAATCCTATCACCAGTCTGGCCTCCCATCTAACATTCCTCCCTTCCCTTATCCCCATCTTCTCTTTTGTCCTGTAGGACAAGATAACTTTCTGTACCCCATTACCTGTATTTCTTATTTCTTAGTTGCAAGAACAATACTCAATAGTTCTTCCTAAAATTTTGAGTTCCAATTTCTCTTCATCCCTCCCTCCCCACCCATTCCCTTTGGGAAGGAAAACAATTCAATATAGGCCATATTTGTGTAGTTTTGCAAATGACTTTCATAATAGTGTAAGATTAACTATATTTCCCTCCATCCTATTCTGCCCCCCCCATTTCTTCTATTCTCTGTTTTGATCCCATCCGTCTCCAAGAGTGTTGACTTCTAATTGCTCCCTCCTCCCACTGCCCTCCCTTCCATCATCCTCCCCACCCTGCTTATCCCCTTCTCCCCCATTTTCCTGTATTGTAAGATAGGCTTTCATACCAAAATGATTGTGCATTTTATTCCTTCCTTGAGTTGAATGTGATGAGAGTAAGCTTCATGTTTTTTCTCTCACCTCCTCCCTTTTTCCCTCCACTGAAAAGTCTTTTACTTGCCTCTTTTATGAGAGCCAATTTGTCGCATTCCATTTTGCCCTTTCTCCTCCTAATATATTTCTCTCACTGCTTAATTTCATTTCTTTTAGATATGATCCCACCCTATTCAATTCACCCTGTGCTCTATGTGTGTGTGTGTGTGTGTATGTGTGTGTGTGTGTGTGTGTGTGTGTGTGTGTGTGTGTAATCCCACCAACTACCCAGATACTGAAAAAAGTTTCAAGAGTTACAAATATTGTCTTTCCATGGAGGAATGTAAATAGTTCAACTTTAGCAAGTCCCTTATGACTTCTCTTTGTTGTTTACCTTTTCATGCTTCTCTTGATTCTTATGTTCTTATGTTTGAAAGCCAAAGTTTCTTTTCAACTCTGGTCTTTTCATCAAGAATGCTTGAGAGTCCTCTATATCATTGAATAGCCATTTATTCCCTTGAAGTATCATATTCAGTTTTGCTGGGTAGGTGATTCTTGGTTTTAGTCCTATTTCCTTTGATTTCTGGAATATGATATTCCATACCCTTTGATTCCTAATTTGTAGAAATTGCTAGATCTTGTGTTATCCTGATTGTATTTCCACAGTACTTGAATTGTTTCTTTCTAGCCGCTTGCAATATTTTCTTCTTGACCTGGGAACTCTGGAATTTGGCCACAATGTTCCTAGGAGTTTCTCTTTTGGGATCTCTTTCAGGCAGTAATTGGTGGATTCTTTCAATATTTATTTTGCCCCCTGGTTCTAGAATCTCAGGGCAGTTTTCCTTGATAATTTCATGAAAGATGATGTCTCCACTCTTTTTTTGATCATGGCTTTCAAGTAGTCCCATAATTTTTAAATTGTCTCTCCTGGATCTATTTTCCAGGTCAGTTGTTTTTCCAATGAGATATTTCACATTATCTTCCATTTTTTTCATTCTTTTGGGTTTTTTTTTGTGATTTCTTGGTTTCTCATAAAGTCATTAACCTCCATCTGTTCCATTCTAATTTTGAAAGAACTATTTTCTTCAGTGAGCTTTTGGACCTCCTTTTCCATTTGGCTAATTCTGCTTTTTAAAGCATTCTTCTCCTCATTGGTTTTTTGAACCTCTTTTGCCAATTGAGTTAGCCTATTTTTAAAGGTGTTATTTTCTTTAGCATTTTTTAGGTCTCCTTTAGCAAGCTGTTGACCCACTTTTCATGATTTTCTTGCATCTCTCTCATTTTTCTTCCTAGTTTTCCCTCCACCTCTCTTACTTGATTTTTAAATTCCCTTTTGAGCTCTTCCATGGCCTGAGACCATTGAATATTTATTTTGGATGTCTGAGATACAGAAGTCTTGACTTTTATGTCTTTCGCTGGTGGCAAGCATTGTTCTACCTCAACCAAAAGGATGGGAGAAGGTATCTTTTCACCAAGAAAGTAACCTTCTATAGTCTTATATTTTTTCCCTTTTTGGGGCATTTTCCCAAGCAGTTACTTGACTTTTGGGTCCTTTGTCAATAGTAGGGTATACTCTTGGAATCTGGAAGATCTCAGTTTGTCCAAAGTGGCACAATCAAGTGTGTATGCAATCAAGTGTGTCTGGGAGCAGGAAAGAGATTTTTGTGTCCACAATCTTAGCAATTTCCTCTCCACAGACACCTGGTCTCCAATTCCACCAAGCCAGCACTGGGGGCTGATTTTCAGATAAGCTGCATGGGCAGGGCCACCATTCAGTGTGAGATAAAGATCAACTCCCTCAGGGCATCTATGCAGGACTGAGTTAATAACCAGCTTCTCAGTGCCCTCAGGGTTTTTACTCTGTGGCCGCTGCCTAGGGCTGGAGCTATGGGAAGGCCCTTCTCCCTTCCTGGCCAGATGAAAAAACCCTGTCACTGACCTTTGGCGTCTGTGGGTTGAGGGATCTGTGAACTGCTGCTACTGGGACTGGGGATTCTGCGACTGGAGATTCCACCCCTGAGGGCTGTTTGCAAGCCACATGCAGTGCAGGCAAGGCTGGGCTGGGCTCAACTCTAAGTCAGGTGCAACAGATGTTTCCCATGGGCCTTTCAGGTCACCCTGGGCTGGAAATCTCTTCCACTCTGTTGTTCTCCACTTCTGCTGCTCCAAAATTTGTTGAGAGTCTCTCTCTACAGATATTTTATGGGCTGTGTGGGGAGAGCCTGCATATGTGTGTCTTTCTACTATGCCGTCTTGGCTCCCCAAATAAAATTTTAAAAAGAAAAAAAATGACAGTAAGGGGCTATAACTATTTGAAACTAAAAATGTTTCAGTGTTGAGGAAGGAGTGATGTAATTACAGTATTGTACCATCTTTGGTGCAAAAATGACCTTGGGTAATGTGAAATCATGCTGAAGAGTCAGTAAGTCTTAATGGATGAAGAGACAACGTTAGAGTTTGAGCTGGGATGAACCCTGACTCTGACCCACAGTGACAGGGCCCACAACTTAGCTCTCTCAGTTTCCTAGTAATCTCTCTAAAAACTTACATTGTAGAGACAGTCTCATCAATAGAGATAGTTTCCCACCAGGGATTTTTCCATACAGATGAAATCACAGGTTTTTGCTGGCTTCCTATCCCACCTCATGTCAAATAAATAAACAAACAAATAAATACATGAAACAAAAACAAAAAACACACAGTAATAAATAGTTAAAAATTTATACTCAAGATTTCATCTTCAATTATCTAGAAAATTTACTTTTGTGTGACAACACTTTCCCCCCCTTCACCCCCGTAACGGTATAATGGCAATCAAATTAGGATCTTGTACTGTTTCAATTTTACAAAAAGTGCCTCTGATTAAATAATATGATTGGGGAGAATCTTTCCCCACCATTAATCGGCCTGCCTATTGTGGGGAGCTTGGTTAGGGGAGTTGTTTTGTAGAAGGGTCCCAAGAATATTTTGTTTTTTCTATTGAGCCACTGGGTCAGAGAGTTATAACTTCTGGCTCTAAAAAGTATGTAAATACTCTAGGGTGGGGTTTTACTTTGGAGGCTTACTGACTGGAAGCATTTGTTTGACCAGATGAGGATTCTGGGAAGTTGCTTTAAGGAGCACCCCCTCCCACTCTGAGAACCCAGATGTCATGGAAATTGACATCTCTGATAATTATGGTCAGATAGTTGTCTGTTAAATTATGATCAGACATTTTGGAAGCAAGTCTGTTTACTTTTAATTTCTCTGTATTTTCTTTGAAGTTCAGGGTGCTGACTCCCCTGAAATAGGTGAATGATATATGTTCTTGGTTAAAGAGCTGATACATGTGTTTGATTAAAGTGATTGCTAACCCTTCAAATTTCTCTTTCCTTTTATGAATATAGATCTAAGAACCTGTGATGGTAAGTCCCCTTTGTATATTGGGGTGTATACTGATACATTATGACAAGAAGGATGGGATCTGCATAAATTAAAAGAAAAGTTTGGGGACTGAAGATAATTGTCTGTTGTGTCCCAATTATGATAGCTATGATTCTATGGAAACAGGAGGTGGGACTGGTCAGAGCCAAGGCTCAAATGAATTAGCCTGGTTCCTGACTATGCTGGAGGAGTAATGTTCTTTAAAGTGTATTGTATTCAGAAACCAGACCACAGAAGCAAAAATTTAGAATGGAGCCCTGGAACTGGAGCAGAACATGGTCTTTGAGCAGAAGCCTGCCTGCCCAGTGACCCAGAAGAAGCTGAAAACATCCAGTGTAGAGATCTTGGTGAGGTGAGAGGGAAGGGAGCTGGAGTGCAGAGCTGCTTTTGCACAGATCCAGACAGGAGCTGGGAGTGGCTGGCTACAGCTGGAGGAAAAGGAACCCAGGTGCTCACAGTTCAGCCCTGGCAAGATTGGAACTGTGCAGCAAGGCACTGAGTGGGCTTTTTTGCAGCATTCTCCTATGACAGTTTGGGACCCAAGGGGTAAAGTTGCCTATGGTGGGTGGAGAAGTGCCATGTACCCCCAGGGATCTTACCCTGATCACTTTGTTGTCCAGTAACCTCTAAAGACTTGGAAGTGGGGCTCATTAGAACCTACATCTGAGAGTGCAGGGTGGGGAGGACATGCCCCAAGAGGACGTTATTTGGACATTTCTGCTTGAAATTGAAGAAGGAGGAACTGGTTGCTCTCTTATCAAAGAATGATATTATGTTATGCCTATACCTTCGTGTTTGTTTAAAGCCATTTGACCACCCTAGTAATAAGCTGCTGTGCACATTTGAATTATCTTGTATTTACTTAAGATATGTTAATGCCTATTTGTTCCAACATCCCAGGCCATTTACATTTTAAGGAGGGATCCTGGAGAGTGGAGTGTAATGGCTATCAAATTAGGATCTTTTGCTGTTTTTATTTTACTAAAAGTGCCTATGATTAAATAATGTGATTGAGGAGGATCTTCCCCCCTCATTGATGGGCATGCCCATTGTGGGAAGTTTGATTGGGTAGTTGTTTTATAGGAGGGTCCCAAGTACATTTTGTTTTTTCTATTGAAGGACTAGTTCAGGGTTATGCCCTCTGACTCTAAAAATTGTATGAATTCTCTGAGACTGAGGTTTACTTTGGGGATTTACTAACTGGAAATGTTTGTTTGACCAGATGAGGACTCTGGGAAGCCACTAAGGAGCCCCCCAGTTTTGAGAATCCAGAAATCGTGCTTCCTTCTCTGGTAAATATGGTCAGACAGTTGTCTGTGGAATTGAGGTCAGACATTTTGGAAGCATGTCTTCTGACTTTTAATTTCTCTGTATTTTCTTTGAAGTTTGGGCGCTGACTCCCCTGAAATAGGTGAATGATATATGTGCTTGGTAAAAGTAATTGTTGGCCCCTCAAAACTTCTCTTTCCTTTTATGAATGCAAATTTAAGATCCTGTGATGGCAAGTCCCCAGGTGTATATTTGGGTGCTTACTGATACAAGTGGAACACTGAGATATAGGTTCAAATCTTATCTCTGAGACTTCTTCTTTGCATGACTGTAGGCAAATTACTTATCCTCTATGGACCTCAGTTATCTCATTGGTAAAATGAGGGGATTGGACAAAGTGACCTCTTTGAAATTCTAGTTCTATGATCCTAAGATTTACTAAAAATGCTATGTAAGGGAATGGTTACTCCAACAGAAATACATAGAGACTCCTGTTAACTTTAGAGGAAAGACAGTTATAAGAAAATCTTTGATATGATAATGTCACAAACACACATGTTGAGGGTCAGAGTGGAGTGTGGTTGACAAGATCAGGATAGACCTTCTGGGAAACTATTCTTTGAGACTGTGCTCATTATTATCCGGAATGGCTGTCCATGCCCCCCAGATGTTGCTGTCTCTGTGAGACAAACAAAAGAATTACAGAAAACAAGGGATATGTAAAATAGACGCCCTCTAGATTCAAAGTCTTTAAGATAAGACTGATTAAATCACTAGGGCAAGAGAGAAGCAGAATGTCACATAGTCTTGCAGTTTCTGTCTATAAATACCCTGATCAATAAAGGGAGTTGGTCTTTCTTCAGCTTCCTGTGTCTTTCTTCTTCACCACATCACCGAATCTTGGGGGGACTCAGGCTGTCTGCTACACACAGAAGCTCTCATAATTGAGCCTTGGTCAGTCTGTGTATAAACAAGTTAGCAGAAATAGTGTGGTATTCCATGATGTATCTGTAGGCTTGTTCTGTTTTGCCAAGAACACTCTCTTTTGTACCTGATGGAAGATAATAACATTCTAATCCATAGTTTTTCCTGAACCTTTTAGGAGAGGCAGAAATCTAGAAATCTGATGGTTGAAGGAGATATAATCTTGATGATTGGGACCAAAGATTACTCCTTACATATCCAAAAGGACTAGAATCAGATGTTTCTCATACACATACCACAAAATATATTATTCTGCAGTACTTAAAAGTTTCTCTAATATCATCAATTTAAGTTCTAACCAATAATACAGATTGTAACTCATTCATATCTTCCTAGTCTTTGTGACTCTCATCCATGTTTTTTCCCAAAATTCATCACAGAGCATTCATGCAGAGTACTATAGGCCTTCATCACTCTCTTTTGACATCATTAGGCCAATAGTGGATATTCAATCAACACTTATCAGGTGTTATGATAAGTATTGAAAATACAAAAAGAGGCAAAAAATATTTCCTGTCCTAAAAAAGCTCACAATTTAATGTGGAACTACTAGGGGAGAAGTCTAGCAATCTATACAATATTCTGACTCCTAGCATATTTCTAGACTATGTTCTTCTTCTATGACAAAACTATTTTTTTACACATTTTATTCATCAAATTTTTGCATCAGTTGAATTATTTTCCATACTGGGGACATGGGTGGGGAGGGGGAGGGAGATTGCTGTAAAAGCATGACTAAGTGAAAATATAAATGTTTTTGAAATTATAGAAAAATGTCAAAGAATGAAAATTATTAATCCTGTTTGATGTGGAAAGGTTGGTAGGCAAAATCCACAAAGCCTGTGATTTCCTTGTTATGGAGTACTCCCACAGAGGAATATCCTCCAACATTGTAAATTGGTTCTTGATCTGCATTTTATACTTAGAGTTGTCCACATAAGTCACAAGACTGAGTTACTTGCCCATAGTCTCACAGGTAATATGTTAAGGTTGGGACATGAGCCTATGAATCAATACTACCTCAGTTTGGAAGTCCCATAAGACATTTTTTTTTTTTATTAGCTCTACTCTGAGGCCTCCCAATTAGCCCTTCCCAAGGACAAAATACAATGATTTTTTTCAAGTGATTCTTTTCTTTCCCTTAAGGAATTTATAAACTAGTATGTAAATTATATAATTGATACTCTAGTATATAAAATTGGTAGCAATAATCAAAGGAACTAAAGTTATATAAAATTGTTAAAGTATTCATTTGGGTGATTGAATTACCATCACCTTTAAAGATTTTGATGTCACTCATATTAATCTGTTTTGAAAGACTTTGCAGTGGAAAATACACCTATTTTCATGAAAATTCAAGTGAAATACCAAGGAAAGCCTTTCAGTGATAACACATAAAGGCTGAAAAATATATTAATAGCTTGAGTCAACTTTCATGTTTATTGAAATATAGAAAGTTGCTGTGTTTTTAAGAATCTTTTTGAATGTGCTTACAGAAAAGCTCCATGAGCACTAATTGTTGTTGTTGTTTTAAGGACATGATGATCATTATAAGTAAGTTAAAAAAAGATGTTGACAATCTCATTCTAAATGAAGTGGTAAAAGAATTGTCACAGTAGGTGGATATTTTTAAAATAAATCTTGCTCATAACAACACATTGGTTCATCTAGTAGCATGCAAATTTAATTGCAGTGTCTTGCACATCATAAGCACTGAAGAAAATTATAGGATTATATTTTATTATATATATATATCTGTGTGTGTATTTAGTTTTAATTATTTATTTTTAGATTTCGACAATCATTTTCACAAAATTTTGAGTTCCAATTTTTCTCCCCATCTCTCCTCGCCCCCCATCCCATAATACCTTGCATTCTGATTACTCTTTCCCTCAATGTGCCTCTCTTCTATCACACCCCACCCTTCCCTTATCCCCATCTTCTCTCTTTTCTTGTAGGGCAAGGTAAATTTCTATGCCCCAATACTGTATTTCTTATTTCCCAGTTATATGCAATAACAATTCTCAACATTTGTTTCTAATACTTTGAATTACAACTTCTCTCCCTCCCTCCTTCCCTATCCATCCCCACTGAGAAGGTAATCAATTCAATACAGGCTATATATGTATTGCTTTGCAAAAGACTTCCATAATAGTCATGTTGTGTAAGGCTTATTATATTGCTCACTATCCTACACTGTCCCCACCTTTTTTCTATTATCTCATTTGACCTTGTCCCTTTCTGATTGTTTACTTCTAGTTACTTCCTTTTCCCATTTGCCCTCCCTTCTATCATTATCCTCATCGCACTTGCCCCCTTCTCCCCTACTTTACTCTAGTCAAAGATAGCTTTTCATACCAAAATTAGTTATTATGTTATTCCCTCCTTAAGCCATATGTGAAGAGAGTAAACTTCACTTTCCGCCTCTTACCTCCTCTCTTTTCTCCTCCACTGAAAAAGATTTTTCTTATCTCTTTTATGAGTGATAGTCTGCCCCATTCCATTTCTCTCTTTCTCTTTCCAATATTTTCCTCTCTCATCCCTAGATTTTATTTTATTTGTTTATGGATATCATCACTTCTTATTCAACTCACCCTGTACTCTCTGTCTATGTGTGTGTGTGTGTGTGTGTGTGTGTGTGTGTGTAATCCCTTCACCTACACAACTGCTGAGAAGAGTATCAAGAGTTAAAAATATTATAGTTCCATGTAAGAATGTAAATAGTTGAGTTTTAAAAAGTCCTTTATGGTTTCTCTTTCTTGTTTACTTTTTCATGCTTCTCTTGATTCTTGTGTTTCAAGGTCAAATTTTCTATTCAGTTCTGGTCTTTTCATCATGATTGCATGAAATTCCTCTATATCACTGAATGACCATTTTTTCCCTTGAAATATTATACTCAGTTTTGCTGGGTAGGTGATTCTGGGTTTTCATCCCGGTTCCTTTGACTTCTGAAATATCCTATTCCAAGACTTTCAATCCCTTACTGTAGAAGCTGCCAGATCCTGTGTTATCCTGATTGTATTTCCAAAATACTCAAATTGTTTCTTTCTAGATGTTTGCCATATTTTCTCCTTGACCTGGGAACTCTGAAATTTGACTACAATATTCCTAGGAGTATCTCCTTTCGGGTCTCTGTCAGGAGGTGGAGTTGATTCTTTCAATATTTATTTTGTCTGCTTGTTCTAGAATATCAGGGCAGGATTCCTTAATAATTTCATGAAAGATAATGTCTAGGCTCTTTTTTTGATCATGGCTTTCATGTGGTCCCATAATTTTTAAATTATCTCTCTTAGATCTATTTTCCAGGTCAATTGTTTTTCCAATGAGATTTCACATTAACTTCTATTTCTTTTTTCATTCCTTTGGTTTTGTTTTGCAACTTCTTGGTATTTCATATAGTCATTAGCTTCCCTGAACTCCACTCTCATTTTTAAAGAACTGTTGTGTTCAGTGAACTTTGAAACCTCCTTTTCCATTTGGCTAATTCTGCTTTTTAAAATCTTCTTCTCTTCACTGGCTTTTTGGTCCTCTTTTTCCAACTGAGTTAAGTCTATTTTTAAAGGTGTTATTTTCCTTAGTATTTTTTTTTGCTTCTCCTTTAGGAAGCTGGTGACTCACTTTTCAAGCTCTTCTATGGCCCTGAACCCATTTCATATTCATTTTGGAGCTACCAGAGGCAGAAGCCTTGACTTCATCTGACAACATGTATTGTTTTTCCTCATCTGAAAGGATGGAAGGAGATACCTGTTCACCAAGAAAGTAACCTTCTATGGTCTTATTTTTTTCCCCTCTTTGGGCATTTTCCCAGCCAGTTACTTGACTTCTGAATCCTCTGCTAAGAGGAGGGTCCTAGTGTTCTTCTTCCCCTAGGACTGTGCTCAGGGCTGAGATTCAGATCTGCTGCTCATTTCCCCCAGAGGCTTTAGGCAGGAGTGGGGCCAACACTGAGGGCTGAGGTTCAGATCCCCTGCTCAATTCCTCCAGAGGCTTTAAACTGAGGACCATGGACCCAGGTTGCTTTCCCAGCCCCAATAACTTCCTGCAGCCCTCTGCTCCTGCTGCCACTACCTCTGCTGCCATCTGTGACCAGTGCTGGGGAGATCCTGCTCCTCTCTCGCTTAGCTAGAAAAGCCCTCCCACACTGACCTTTGAAACTTTTTTGTTGCTTGTGAATTGAGGGATCTGGGAACCTCCTTGCTGGTGATTCTGCCCTGGAGAACTGTTCGGATCCTGATCCTCCCTGTGCCACATTTCCAGGGCTGGGCTCTACTCTGCTCAGCATCCTATAGAATAGACCTTTCCTGTCCATCTCCCAGGTTACCTTTGGCTGGAGATCTCTTTCACTCTGTCGTTCTGTGACTTCTACCACTGTAGAATTTTTTGAGAGTAATTTTTTACAGGTATTTTGTGGGCTGTGGGGGAAGCACTCTAGTGTATGCATCTTTCTACTCTGATATCTTGGCTCCACCTCCAGGATTATATTTTAAAAGCACTTCAGGGACTTCTTATGATAAAGTAGGAAAGATTTTCTATTTGAAAGGCAATTTTTTCTCTTTGAAATCTTTTCAAAGATTAAAGAATTTGGACCAAATCATACTAAATAAATAATCCATAATCGTTAACTTATATTTGGGAGTAGTTTATTCATTTATATTAAAACAACATAGAGAGAAATGATAGAGATATGATGTGATGTGATTTGATATATTATGTGAAAAATATATGGTGTGATCTAGTATAAAATAAGAGATATTTGCACAATAAAATTGCATGACAGACACATAAACAAATCAAAAGATATGATAGTGTATATGCGTAAACAGACCTTATTTGTGTTATTTGAAGTGCTAAAGCTACCCTGAATAAAGCTCAGGGCTAATATTTAGGAAATTTAGACTCTCTTTTCTTCAATTAAAAGAAAAATAGTTCATAAATTGAGAAAAGGCTATGTTTAACTATGACTTTATTTGAAATTTAACTAACAGCAATGGTTTTTCATGAAGGGGATTCTGTAGCAAAAGATAAGTTTTCCTTTAAAGGTACTTACTTTCTAATAGGTAAAAACAAACATGGATAAAGTTGCAAGAAATATAACACAGAATGAAATTGTTTAAGGTTTGGGGTTGAGTTTAGGCTAATCAATACTTTTAAAAAATATCAAAATAGTACATCAAAAAACCCAAGGAAATAAAGGTATCTAAGTAGAATAGATATCACTTAATAGATAGATATCACTTAACAGTAGATGGAAGTAGTAATAAAGTATAAAATAAACAAAATTTGCTTTTATTTAAGGTCAATGTTTTATACCAAGGATTGGTATTCTGGTTAATGATGACATGGAATTATATTAAGCAAATCCATTCACAACACTGTGCTTCAATTTCTCACCTACAGACTGAGAAGTGTGGAATACTGGAATACTCCGAGCATAAAAAATTTTACAAATGTATAAGTTGGCAAATTATTATCCTTAACATTTTATACTTAACAAGACAATTGTCATCGCCCTTTTACCAAAGTCCCAGTCTAATTCTGGTATTGTTGGCCCTCTTTGAGAAGGAAGGGAGAACAACAAGGAATGAAAGTGATAACATATGTGGAAGGCTATGTGAATGGATTACACATTCAGGCAGATCTTGCCAAGTTAGAATAGAGGACAAGGTTTATATTTTTCACTGCAGAGGTATCCTAGCTAAGCAGAAAAACTTTTCACACTGAAAAAGCTGTTAGCCACCAGGCTTTGAACTTTATGGTCACAGCAGTTTACTAAGCTAAATTTTCACATCTCTTGGAGCATGAAAGACCAATTCTTACTCACATTACCCCTAAAGATTGTTCTTTGAAAATTTGAGATCTCCAATTACTATTTTACTCTGATCCAATGATAAAGCTCAGAGTTTCATTCTTTACATGTATGACAAAAACTTGTATTCATGCAAAAAGTCTTTTATAGTAAAATAAGTTGTTTTTTTATGAAACCAAATGTATTTTCACTACCATCTTACATTAAAAGGATTAGTCTCAATGCCATTCTGTTAAGAGTGGCATTGAAAAAAATAACTGTGTTCTGTTGTACTTGAGATGATGATGAATAGATAAAACAGAGCCAGATGAGCAGGATTACTAAAATAAATTCTTTTCCCTGAAAATGTCCTTGGAGCTTGAATATTACAATTACTTCTCATAATATATCATAAAACATTTCCTAGAGTAAAGTTATAACAAATCATTTGTGAATTTGACAGATACTGATGCAGAGAAAGACAGAGAAGTGATGAAATTTCCATGGTCCTTTTTAAAATAATACACAGAAAAAATAGACCTAACAAGTGAATTTGAGTTAAATATAGTAAGGAGAAATATCCATCCATATTACCATTTTATACATATCAAGAAAGTAAGAATAAATGATAATTGGACTTAATATTAATTGGACTTTCATAGAGTAAATTATAGCATAGATAGTTTACTTTTAATTTAAAAAAATTTAAACAGCAAGATGGGTTCAATGATTTCATGAGATCATATAATATCAAATGTCTCTGAGTTCAGATGAAGTAAATGAGACTGGTAAATGAAGAAATATATGCATAGTATGGATCTGGTCAGCAAAGATAATAGGCACTGAAATTCTTTTAATATAGAAATGTACACACAGAAGCATCTCTTTCTGAAAATATTTTTTTAATATTCCTTAGTTAAAATTTACTTACCTTCATTTTTACATTTTAATGTAAATCACAAGTTGGACAAATAATTCCAAGTTGAAATACTTTACTTTGAACTATTTACTGGGGGTGGGAGGGAGATGTACTACCTGAAAGTGTGAGCAAAGTCAGCTTTTCAGAACATATCTTCCAGATTCATGGATTTAAGTTATTTAACATGAATACCTTTTACCATTATAGAATCTCTTATTGCAATATTTCTCACATTATTTGTAAATAAAAGACATAAAATATAACCTCCTTGAGGGCAGGGATATTTTTAACAGGCTCTTGCCTGCAGTCTATGTTTCTAGGAAAGCAAAGCTTAACAGGGCTATAACAACATTTATTCACATTACCTGCACTATCATGTCAATTCACTCATAAAGTTCAACAGACAGGGCTTCTTTCTGAGAAATTAACACAGATCAACAGACAGGGCTCCTAACATCACAAACACTCTTCCTTTTAGACTTCCCCACAAATAAGTTCCCTTAGCCTGCTCACACTCACTTCTCTCTCAGCTCATGGGAAGATTTTCCTATCCATTAGTAGGCCCATGTGAACTGCCTGAGTCACAAAGAAGCCTGATTCACATGAGTCTGTGGTGGGAAGAACTTACCAATGCTTGGAGAAGTAAAGGTGGAGCAGACCTAAGAGGATATTGGGCACAGCAGCTAGAGCTGAGGGAGAGAGAGGAAGCAGACAGCAACATATGAGTGTTCATTTATGGGAAGGCCCTTGCAGGGTAAAGGCTAGAGAATGGTGATGCCCCTTGCATTGTTATTGCATATAGATTTCTTTCTTGCTATGATAGATTTGGCTTTCTGATGTTGGGATTTGACTTTTGGGTGTTTAAATAAATGATTAATTTGTTCTATCTTCCACATGGAGAATCTGTTATATTTTGCAATTCAGAATTATGCCAGCATATTCATAATTTCCATAGGTGCTATGAATGTCATGTTGGTGCTACATATATGTGTATTTTATTGGTAATTTTGGGGTTATATTGTTTCTGATCCTCAAGCTGGAATGTATCTTGAATTTATTGCAATTAAAAGCCTCTTACACTTATATTATTTTTCTGGAAATGAAGATAGAATATTGCTTATTTATTAGATAAGGAACTCAGTACCACTGGAGATCACTCTTCATATAAGACTATCATTGCTCAAGATTTTCCTGTTTTTCATGAGAGGTCTGGAAAGCCACTCGTGAAAGATCTCCATTAAATTAGTAAGTACTCCAGCTGAGAGAGAGAGATGTGAATATCCCTGTTAAAAGGGTAATTGAAACTAGCTTAACTAGATTTTAATTTGTTTAGAAAACAGTGAAAGTCTAGATAAATAGCCAACTAGCCATAGTTAGAAAGGGATAATATTTAACAGAAAGCACCAGAAGGAAAAGTCACTGTGAGTAAACTTACAATTTGTTAACAAAGAGTTGACAAAACTGTGTGCTATAATATGTATAATTTTAATAAATTCACGGTTTTTGAGAAGATTACCTTTGAGAAAATGAGTATAATCAGAACTGAAAGACTGTATAAGAAAAGGAATTATATATGATTTGACTATATTGCAACATTATTTTTAATATATTTAAAATCAAATCATGCTGAGGTTACCCTCCATAATCTCCCCAGATTAAAAGTATTTTTATTTTCTTGGGTATATAAATTTGCATACATATCTCTACATGCAGAAATAAATGTTTTAAATTCTGAGAGTATTTTTCAGTGTAAATAATTAAGAGATCCAATTAAAGATACTGATAAGACTCTTCTATATTGTGGAATATGTTTCAAATAAACTCAATTATAAACATTGTATATCAGAAACCTTTTTATGCCCATTACTTTAGCACACAAAGATGTTAGGTCTTCATGTCCTGTGATCTGAGATAATTTTCTCACATGCAATTTTAACCATCTGCAGCAAGATGAAAAATGTCATTGCCTGATCAGCGTTGCTGACATGAATCAAAGGCACCCAACAGGAATTTCAGTGTATCAGATGAGTGTTTTCCTAAGCCCACGAACGCAGTAGGGAAACCTAAGAGAGACTAAGTGTGTCAGACATCTTACCTAAGCCAAACAGTGTGGGCTATGATGTGTTCACATATTACCCTGGGAATAGCTCAGATTGACTCAATTTCATATGGCATACTTTCATATGGCATACAGGGGCATTTTGCTGTTCTTCTTATCTTTTTAAAAATTTGTTTCTGTAAATATGTTTTTACTTTTGTGAAATATGTGAGGAATAATTGAGGAGAACTATGCTCTTCTGTCCACTTTCCAGTAATTAGTTGAAGCTGTTACTCTTTTAAAAAGAAAAAATTATAAATTTCAGAATTAGATTTTTTTTTCCTGTGGCAAGATAGTAGATAAAAGTCGACTTTGAAGATAGGAAGACCTGAGTTCAAGCTCTGGCTTCTATATGCCCTGGCTTTTTGTGTGTGACCATGAGCCAATATCTTGAATTCTCAAGCTTTTCAGCAAATTTCTAAGAGTAGAAATTGCAGAGAAGTTACAAAAGATGAAGGTCCACACACAGAACTCCCTACAGCCACAAAATTATAGATTTAATCAATATCTCTGTCCTCTTTATTTTTAGAACATTTCTTAAAGTCCTATTCTCATGCCTTATCATGAACAAGTTGGAAAGCTAGATAAATCACTGGCTCAGTTTTACATTGCATATTTGTCATCTAAGAAAGAATTCACTAATCAATCAAAAAATAAAAATTATTAAATATCTTTTGTATTCTAGGCACAGTGCTAAGATGCACTGTGATGCACTGAGATGCAAAGTAAAGTAAAAGATAATATACATTCTAAACTCTAATGGGAGTACAACATACAAACAACTACCTAAAAACAAACTACATGCATGAGAAAGTGGAAATCCTCATTAGAACCCTTATTTAAGGGGCCGTGGGTGGGAAAGGTTTCTTGTAGAAGCCAGGAAGTTAGCCATGGAAACCCAAAAGTGAAGAACAGGAGCAAAGAATCGCAGGCACGAAAGACAGGCAGTGAATGTACCTACAGTTGGGATATGGAGTATCTTACAGAAAGGAGGCCAGTGTTATTAGACTGAAGAATACATGGGGTGTAAAGTAGATTTAAGATATAAGAATAATAGAAAAGTATATTAGTGACAGCAGGTTAGAAAACCTTTGAGCACCAGCGACAGGATTTTACATTAGATCTTGGAGGTAAAAGGGAATCATTGGAGTTTACTGAGTAGGGGTGACATGGTCAAAATTTATGAAGATTTCTTTGACATCTGAGTGGGAACAGAACTGGACTGATAGGAGATATACGGTAGGGAGACAAATTAGCACAATATTACAGCAGTTAAAGCATATGGAGATGAAGGCTTGAGCAAGAGTGGTATTAATGTCAGGGGAGAAAGTGATGAATGCAAGAGATTTTAGGAAGGTAAAATTCACAGGGGATCATGATGATGAGAAAGTAATAAGAATATTAATCATAAGATGATTGGCAAAACATTAGTACTACTAGGTTCACAATTTTGTAATCAAAATGATGATGTCTATTTCCCTTTCATCTCTCCTTTTCTTCAGTTTTCATCCTATCTTCATCTACCTCTTTTCCTTCATAAGAACTACTGAAAATGATCAATTAAGTCATAAGTTTCAATCTGTGTCAGTGAAGGGATTTTTGAAACATTAACTTATCATACTATAAAATGAGAGAATATTAGCTAATCATTTTGAGTATTATATAGTTAGAATATATACTAAATACACATATACATATTTATATATCAGATTTCAATGAAATCAATGAAGAATGTCTATTGGCCAGATTTTCGAATGTACTCAAATACTCTATAAGACTCATCCAACAGAATAAATCTTTGGGTCTAGAATTGAAAAGAAAGAAAAGAGCAAAAATAACAAAACACTGTAACTGAATCTAAGCTTCCTAAAATAGCAAATTTTCATCTTTTATTTTAAAAATATCATGTGTGCAAAGGCAGGCATATCTGTGTGTGTTTGTGTGTTCCTGCATGGCAGGAAGACCTGGAATACTACTGTCTCTGGAGAAGTAAATATAAGCATCACAATGAGGGTGACAGAAAATGCATCATGCATGTATGCAGCCTCCAACATATAGCCAAGTCCAAAGAAGAAAAAGAATAAGTTTAGCATGCCATTAAAGAATTGTGGAATATTAAGAGAAGATGTACTAGTCTTGTGTTGAGAGTGAGGGGTGATAGGTGGAAAGCCAGAATGTTTCAATTGTACACTCATGAGCTTTGAGAGAAAGCAGGGAAGGCCCTAGCACATTGTGATAAACTTTTTTGGAAGCCATAGATGAGAGTATAACAGGCAAGGATGGGTTGCCATCTAAAATGTTGGAAGGAACATCCACATGAATGAAATCACAAATATATTTGAGTCTTTAATAGGACACAGGTGTGTATGTGTCTACATCTATATATCTATCTCAATATGTACATTGCAGTTTTTCTTTCTTTAAAATAAACTTTTAAATTTTTTTAAAAAATTTAAAAATAATTTATTGATAAATTTTGTTTTTACATCACAATAAGATACAACTTATTGTGTTGAAGGTGTCTTCTCATATGTCTTCATTTGAGTCTTAAGCTTTATCAAATTCTTACATCTACTTTTGATTTCTTTTATGGGGGGGTTGTGTCATTTTCTTTTACATTATTCAAGTTACTGTGTATATTGTTTTCTTCACTCTGTTTCTTTCACTTTGCATCAGTTCATATAGATCTTTCCATGCTTCTGTGTTTTGATCACATTCATCATTTCTTACAGAACAGTAATATCCCATTACATTGATGTACCACATTTTGTTTAGCCATTCCTTAAGTGACAGTGACTGTGGCTATTTTTGTCCTTTTTTCCCAAATTTTATATTCAGCAGGTGTTTAAAAATTATCTTTCTTAGTACATAAGTTCTAATAAAATCATTTATTAGTGACATGGATATGAAAATATACTAATTTATGTATGTTTAGTCCAAATCTGTTATCTAATAGGTAGTTCTAAGACTTCTTATATTAATATAGATAAGAAATTAATATAAAATTTGTAATCACATATTTACCCAGGATGCTAAGCATTTATGTAACTTCCTGAGGGTTGTACCTGCATCTGCAAGAGACAAGGTTTAAACTAACATCTTTCTGATTCCAAGGCCAATTTTTATCCACCATGGCCTGCTGATTCTCTTCCTTACTTAAATCCACAATATACACACTTATATGTGTATGTGTATACACACATATATGTATGCATATATGTAAATATAATGAATATGTGTATGTGTACATATATGCATATACATATATGTACACACATATATGTATATAATGAATTAGTCTCCAGAAAATTATTTAAAAGAATTGCCTTTGTGTTGTCATCTATGGAGATAATGTCTATGTGAGAAAATTTCTCTGTCAAAGGAAAAGTGTGCTTTCTTTGTAAAATACAATATTAAGGACTTTCTTGAACAAATGAAAAGTCAAATGAATTACCCAGGGCTAAACAATCTGTTATCTGTCAAAGGTGAGACTTATTTCTTCTTGATTCTCTATGACACACTTCTCTTAAAAGATTTTAACATTTTGAGGGGAAAATAAGTGAATGTTTTGACATTATTAATAGGCTCTATTATGAAGGGATCACTATATTATAACTTCATCAAATTACATTGGATTGATTAAAACAAATTTTAATGCATATGCAATTTTAAAGAGAATAATAAAATTTCTGAGACAAAATTTTTAAAGTGATAAATGATAAATAGTAAGAGAAGAAATATCACTTAGTTAAGCATTACTTTTATAATATTTGAGTTACTGAAAGAAAGCAAGTTCAGTGCTATAATTATGCTGTATTTTATTTCTGATATAAAGGAATTTAAATTAAAATGAATTTCATGAATCACTGACATTTGTTAAAGCAAAATAAAATCATTCCACATTTTCATTAACATTGATCAATTTTATAAGTTTAAAGAGGTTGAGAAATACATAATTAATGAAAATTGACTCTAAGTTAAAATAAAAAAATAGCACTGTTCAGCAAGCCATGAACAAGTTATTTCTCTGTTATGCCAATGATTTTGCAAGTAAAAGGTTATTATTGTATTTCTTCAAACATTGCTATACATATGTATGCATTCTGATGAAATAACATTTACAAGTGTTCCAATAACAGTTTTAAACTAAAACTTTTAACAACACACAAATGTACACATGTGAATACAACTATGTATGTCTGTATGTATGTACATATATATATATATATGTGAGTATAGGTGTATAGGTGTACATATACACTCATGTGTATATATATATAAACATACATATATGTATATATATATATATCTGTATACACACATGTATATGTATCGAAGTCTTATAAGTATGAGAAATCAGGTAAAAATAACTCTTATTTTGATACTTTGAAATACTTTTGATAAAAATAACTGTAATATTTTTATATTTAAATTACTTGAATTAATTTTACTCTACAAAATCCATAACATTGCTTTATAATGGTACTAACAATTATACAGTACTTTAAGTTTTTGAAAGGGCTTCATATATATTTTATCAAATAATATTAACAATTCCTTTGTGATATTATGTGATCTTAATAACAGCCCTATTATTCTTCTCAGACCAGGAAATGAAGAACAATATGCACAGTGTCATCTGGGTAGTAATTATTGGAGTTTTACTTGAATATGTCAGAGGTTGCATTCAATTCAACGACCCTTGAGAATCTAAAGTCATCTTCATGCTAAGAAAGCAGTTAAGTGGTACAGTACCTACTATGTTAGACCCAGTGCAAACTCTTACATGTTCTCCTATGATAGATAAGCTGGTAGTATAATTCTGGTTTCAGACTATGTGTAGAATTGGAGGACCAGCCCAGATAAGTATTTTCAGGCTCTTCGCCAGTAAGCTGTACCAATGGTGATATATAATTTGATTGCAAAAACTCATAAAATATCTTCCTTAGTCCTTTATTTGCTGGTTCCTTAAATGGAAAAGTCTTGTTTGGCAAGTAACAATCACCACACTACTGAAGAAACTGACATTATAATTGAAGTCATAACTGTAATCATTGATATGCTTGCTATAAGGAATATTAGAAAATAAAATGAAGTTTCAGCTTGAAATTATTTCAGTATGACCAATTTATATAGGCTACCTATTGGGATGGAAAACTCAGAAACACAACGAGAAAAAATATATATCAGCTTTGTCTGTCACTCTTTTAAAAGAAAGTTTCACCAGTCACCATAGTAAACAAAAAAGGCAGTAGCAACATGAAGAAAAGCTTCTTTTAAAATAAGTACTGAAGCTGAGAGAATGAAAAAAGAAAAAAAAACATCTTATGCAAAAAATATGTACTCAGAAAATCTGAATATTTTCTTCTCGGGTTAAAATTGAATTTTTAAACTTTTTAAATATATTTATTCTTGTATTTTTACTGTTTAACGTTCAATTTTATAAGATTTGGAGCTCTAAATTTTCCCCTTTCCTTCCCTCCCCCTCTCCAAGACACCGTGTAATCTGCTATAAGTTATATGTGTATGATCGTATTAAACATGTTTCTACATTAGTCATGTTGTAAAGAAGAATCAGAACCTAAAGGGAAAACCACAATAAAGAAGGAGAGAGAGAGAGAGAGAGAGAGAGAGAGAGAGAGAGAGAGAGAGAGAGAGAGAGAGAGAGAGAGAGAGAGATGAGAAATACTATACTATGCTTCAATCTGCATTCAGATTCCACAGGTCTTTTTCTGGATGTGGCTAACATTTTCCATATTGTCTTTTTGGAATTGTGTTAGATCATTGCATTGCTTAGAAGAGTTAAGTCTATCAAAGTTGGTCATGGCACAATTTACTGTTATTGTGTACAATGTTCTATGCATCAGGTCATGTAAGTCTTTCCAGGTTTTTCTGAAATCCATATGTTCATCATTTCTTATGGAAACTTTATGAGGCAATATAAAATAACTTGTTCAGTCATTCTCCAATTGATGGGCATACCCTCAATTTTCAATTTTTTCCTAACATAAAGAAATATTTATTGTTCATGTGGGTGCCTTTTCCTTTTTATTACCTGTTTGTAATACATTTTGTAAAGTGGTATTGCTGGATCAAAGAGTATGCACAGTTTTATAGACTTTCCGGTATATTTCCAAATTCCTCTCCAGAATGGTTGGATCGGTTTACAAATCCAGCAACAATGGATTAATGTTCTAAATTCCCACATCTTCAAAATTAATCATTTTCCTTTTCTGTCATGTCAGCCAATCTGTTAGTTTTGACGTGGCACCTCAGAGTAGTTTTATTTTGCATTTCTCTTATCAGTAGTGATGTAGAGTAAAAAAAAAAAGGCATTTAATGAAATCAGTGGCTTCCATGTACTCTTGATTAAAAGTCCCCAAACTGAATATATTGTTAGAATATTAAGTAATCATCAGGAACAAAGAAAAAAATAAATGTATTTTGAGTAATTGGAATAGGCTAAATGTTGTTTTACTAGTGTTTCATATGGGTTTAGGGTCAGATGTGGATGCATGTAACATTAGGACAGCAAGATACCAAGGTAAAAACTAGAATGATACAAAGTAGGAAGTGCTTGGAACAATGAGATCTTAAATCTCTTGAAATATTTAATAATTTGAACATATAAGAGATGAGAGTATAAGTGTTAGGTTCTATAATTTTTCAGAAAAAGCTAATAGTGTCATGTCACTGTATCTGGTAGGTTTGAAACCAAAGGCATAATTTGCAAGGCTTTTGAAACAAAGTGTGTTAAGTAATGTGATTTGTAAGTCATATCAAATTGTTTACTGAAGTTATTATGATAGATTATAAATTAAAGAATTAAAATAAATCTAAATCCCCATAAGTTGGAATTTATTTTAGGACATTCTATGTCCTATTTAAATGAATTTAAGATGAAACTGAATCACATATAGAAATTTTTATATCTCTATTTCTTTCTCTATATAGCTTCTTTGAGATAAGATTCAGGCTTAGAAGAGACTTTAGAGGGAATACTGCTGAATTTTTTACTGAATACATGTGAAAACTGAGGTTCAGAGACTTGTTATCTTTCCACAGTCACATAATCACATAGCAAGAGTCAGAATCAAGATTTCAGTACTTTTATTTCTGAATCCAAGTTGAGCAATATATTTTCTTGTCATTTTTGTAATAAACTCATTTGTTATATCTTTAAAACTAACTGATGGATGATTATGAAGTATATCATTTAATAAAACAATGAACAACTGCAACAAGAGGAAAAATGGTTAGCAAAATCTTGGTGAGAGACTCAGTTACCAATACAGTTCTAGGGGATTGCTTTTGTGGTTTTCAAAATAAATCTCATTTAACAAAATAAAAACATAATAGAACATACTTTGTGATTTTCAAAAAAAAATGTATTTAACAAAATAAATAAGAAAACATAAATTGAGGTTTTCTAAGTCTATATGCAGCCTCTAAGGAAAAATATTTTGTTCCTTTATATCATTATCTCCTCATTCTTTTTTTAAAGCAGAATAAGAAAAATTTTATATTTTCTTTGACTAATTTTTTAAGTTTTCAATATTCTTTTTAATAATATTTTGAGTTCCAAATTGAGTTCTACCTCCCACCTGCTCTGTAAGACAACATGCAATGTGATATAGATTATATGTGTACGATCATATTAAACATGTTTCCACATTAGTCATGCTATAAATGTAGAACCAGAACAAAAGCAAAAAATCATAAGAAAAAAAAAAGAGAAAATAGTATACCTTGTTCTGCATTCAAACTCCATAGTTCTTTCTCTGGATGTGGATGGCATTTTTCATCATCAGTTAGTCACATCACAAATCTAGGATGTATGACAATTTGGAATGGTTCTGAGTACATTTTTAGATTAGATACTGGTCATTAAAGGGGCATTTTAGTCTATATCTTATCATCACTTTTTAGATTTGCTCCAAAATATAACTATTTTGCTATAAAAACACTGGATTATTATTTATTAAGCCATGAAACCATTAAATTGTGCACAGGAAGAGTGTTCACAAGAAGTAAACGAAAGTATGTGAAGATGAACTAAGTGCTGAGTGAGATGAAAGCAACTGTAACTAGAGCTTAGTAGAGAAACTTGGAAATTCAAAAATGATGAAGTATGGTAATTTAGACGTTTTTGACACAGCAAAAATATTACAAGTTTAGCAAGAAAATCCAAGAGTGAAAGAGAGAAGCATGATAAAGAACATTTGAGTAGAGATCAATGGAGAAAGAGAAATGATTTTGTCACTGGACTACACTTTTGACAATTTGGAATAGAAGAGAAAATAAACACAGTTTTAAAAATTATTTTATTAGTTTTCAGTTTTCAACAATCACTTACATAAGTCTTAAATGTTCTCCCCCTCACTCCCAGAGATGCCCTGCAACATTATATTGGTTTTATACCTATATTTTTATTGAACACAGCTTCGCATTACTCATGTTGCACAGAAAAATTAAAATGAGTGGGAGAAACCATGAGAAAATCCAAAACAAAGTAAAACATAAAACAAAAGAAAATAATCTGCTTCATTCTATGTTCTAATTCCATAGTTCTTTCTCTGGATATGGATGGTATTTTGCCCCAAGAGCCCTTTGAGAATGTTTTAGTTCCTTGCATTGCTTTGAATGGCTAAGTCTGTCAAAAAGAGTCCTCGCACACTATGATTTTTACTGTGGATAATATTCTCCTGGTTGTACTCATTTCATTCATCATCACCTCATATAAGTCTTCCTAGGTTTTTCTGAAGTCTGACTGTTCATCATTCTTATAGCACAATACTATTTTATTACATTCATGTGCCACAACTTATCCAGCCATTCCCCAGTTGATGGGCATCCTCTTGATTTCCAGTTATTGGACACCACAAAGAGAGATGATATAAATATTTTTGCACAGATGGGACCTTTTTCCTTTTTTATGAAGTCTTTGGGATACAGTCCTAGAAGAAATATTGGTGGGACAAAGGGAATGCACATTTTTGTAGCCCGTTGAGTATAGTTCCAAATTGCTCTCCAGAATTGCTGGATCAGCTTACATCTCCACTGATAATGAATTACTGTTCCAAATGCAACATTTATCATCTTCCTGTTTTGTAATGATAGTCAATCTGATAAGTGTGATGTGGGATCTCAGAGTTGTTTTGATTTGCATCACTCTAATCAATAGTGATTTAATCATTTTTGTATGACTATAGATAGCTTTAATTTCTTCTTCTGAAAACTGCCTTTTTATATCCTTTGACCATTTGTCAATTGAGGTATGGCTTGTATTCTTGTACATTTGACTCAGGTCTCTATATATATTTTAGAAATGAGACATTTTTCACAGACACTAGTTGCAAAATTTTTTTCAAGTATTCTGCTTCCCTCTTATCTTGGTTGCATTGTTTTTTTTTTGTGTGTGTGTGTGTGTGTGTGTGTGTGTGTGTGTGTGTGTGTGTGCAAAACCTTTTCCATTTAATGTATTCAAAATTATCCACTTTGCACTTTGTATTGTTCTCTATCTCATTTGGTCATAAATTTCTCCATTCTCCATAAATATGACAAATACACTATTCTTTGCTTATCTAATTTGGAAAAAAAAGACACAAATTTTGAGAAATAAATAACAAGCATGGTCAAAAGGTCTGATATAGTCATATATTTCATTTATTCTGTCATTTGATAGAGTTTCTTTCAATGTAAAAAGCAGAGCAGCTAAAAACATTTTAAACTTATCTTACTGATAATATCATCTTTCAAAAGAAGGATGAGCCAGCATGAAAGAAGCTTATAATGGATCTTATTTTCTTTTTTAGTAATTATCTGCAAGTTCAAAATGATGGTAATACTGAGGGAAATGATAGTTCCCTCACAGAGGTTGTGATAGAGAGAATGTAGCTGTAGTCTGATAGGCACCACAGATTTTGGGAAAGCAAATCACAAAGTGTTTGAAAGAAAGACAAATAGAATGCCTTGGACTAAAGCCACATAAATGCATTAAACAGGTGAGGAATGGAAGAAGCTTAAAAATGGAATTGTAATGACAGTAATGACAATTGTAATTGTCATTACTGTATTTGTACAATTGTAATTGTAATGACAATAATGTAATTTCTTGGCAAAGAAGAACTAGACTTTGTCTCAGGAGAAAAAGTATACATGTACAAGGAATTTCCCACATGACAAGAGGAAATGGAGGAAGGAAAACAGGAAAAAGTAAAATAAGAAGTAGGGAAAGAGGAGGAAATAGAAGAAAAAAGAGGCAGAAGAGAGGAGAAAGGAAAAGGAATAAGGAAGAGGAGGGAGATAAAAGAAGATAAAGAGGAGAGAATAGATGAAGAAGGAATATATACATATATGTGTATATACATATATAATACATTATGCATATATGCATATAACTACATATATATACATATAAACACATGTACACACATACATACACACAAAAGCAAGGCAGAAAACAGGGGTTAAATATAAGAACATGCCTTTTTTTTTAAAAAAAACTGTCAGGAGTTCTAAGGTTCAGAATTAGCTGAGTTTGCCAAGGGAAGGTGAGGATACGAGAAAAGCTTCTGTTTGATTTTTTAACCTCTGTTGGGGAAACAATAAGGAAAATGCTGTACCTTTTTATGTAGAGTGGTACTTTTTATGTAGGAGACATAGGTCACTTTAAAGATGCCTGACTTTGGCCAAGATGGCGGGGTGAAAGCACAGATTCACTGAAGTCTACAACAAATTCCTTTAGATACTTCTCAAAAGAGGATCTGAACAAATTTTAGAGAGTGGCAGAATCCACTAGGAGATAGAGTATTGCAGATTTCCAGGCCAGGACAACTCATAAGTTTGACAGGAATGATCTGTTACACAGGGTTGGGGCAACACAGAGTGCATGGTCACTACAAGCACAGACCTTGCCACAACAAAGTTGAACAGGAACCACTGGTTAGCCTGAATCAGAAGCTGCAGGGTGGATTCTCAAACATATCAGCACAGGTTGTAAGTCCAGATGGAACTGAGTGAGGGAGAAGTGCAGGACCCTGTTCTAACAGTGGCGACACTCCTAAGACTATTAGCCCGCAGATTAAATATCTGTAAGTCACCTTCTTGAACTTCTGGGAGCCAAGATAGCAGAGTGATCTGTAAGTGCTCTCCCCCTCCCCTTGTTGATCTTGAAAAATTCAGGGAATATGTTCCCAGGAAAAATCCTGAAATAGTGTGATCAGTCAAGGGGATCACAAATGGGGGTCCCTCTTGACGTGGGTAAAGGGGACCATTGCAGGACTGGAGCAGTCCTGATTCACTTCAGCAAACAAGGAGGAGATCCTGATCCCTGGAAAGTGGAGGATGGAGCCTGTAAGCACCAAGACCAGGACCCCAGGAATGCACTACCTCAACCAGGGAAATTGGGAAGACATTAGAACAGATAGGAGTTCACCTATTGCTGAGTGTGTCTGTGCTCTAGCTCTCTTCTGCAGTCAGACCACCCCTTCCCCACACATCATGCAACTATCCTCAAGGTAACTCCAAGGAAACTCAGAAAGACTTTATCTGGCCTCTGCTTTGGCACACCAGACAGCTCAGCACTAGGTAAGTTGCAGCATTTTAGCTTCTAGCTGAAAGAACCAGAAGGTATAATGCACAAAGACTACAATTCTTAGCACAAGAACAGTGACACAGAAATGGAGATACACTTTAAAAGCCAGAAAAAAAGGTAATCATCATGAGCAAGAAGCAAAATAGAAAAGAAAAGACAAGAGAATCTTGATACCAGGATAAAGTCCAAAATACAAATACAGAAGAGATCAGCACTGAGACTATATTCCCATGTGAAAATTCAGAAGTGAATATAAACTGGTATCATACTCAAAGTAAATTCTACAAAGAGTTCAAGAAGGATTTTAAAAGTCAAATTGGAGAGGTAGAAGAAAAATTGGTAAATTATTTTAAAAACAGGAAAAAAGAATTCAATGAAAAGTTCCTTAAAAAGTAAAATCAGAAAAATGGAAAAGGAAGTAAAAAACCTAAAACAGATAATAGCTTCTTAAAAGGAACAGTTGAGCAAGTGGAAAAGGAGATGCAAAAGTTCAATGAAGAAAATAATGTAATGAAAAATGTTACAATTAGGGAGGTAGATGTCTATGAGATATTGAGTGAGTCAAACGGAATCTAAAGAATGAAAAAAAATAGAAGAAAATATAAAATATTTCATTGGAGAAACAACTGACCTGGAAAATAGAACCAGGAGAGAAAAATCTAAGAATTATTGATCTACCAGAAAGTCATGATGAAAAAAGGAACCTGGACAATATCTTCCAAGAAATCATCAAGAAAGCTGCTCTGAGTTTCTAGACCCAGGGGGCAAAAAATAGTCATTAAAGAAGCCACCAATCAACTCCTGAAAGAGATCCTAAACTGAAAATGTCAAGGAATGTTGTCACCAAATTTCAGAACTGTCAATTTAAGGAGAAAATAAAGGAAGCAGCCAGAAAGAAACAATTCAAATATCAAGGAACTACAGCCAGGATCACATAGGACCCTGCAGCTTCTACATTAAAATAATATTGGAATATGATATTCTATAAGACAAAGAAGCTTGGATTACAAACAAGGATCAGTTACCCAGCAAAACTGAGCATAAACATTTCAGAAAAGGAGATGGAAATTCAATGAAATATGGAATTTCAAAACTTTCCTAATGAAAAGGCAATGGGGCAGCTAGGTGCTGCAGTGATAGAGCACCAGTGCAGGAGTAAGGAGCACCTGAGTTCAAATTTCACCTCTGACACTTGACACTCACTAGCTGGGTGACCTTGGACAAGTCACTTAATCCTAATTGCCTCATCCTGGGTCATCTCCAATCATCTTGATGAATATCTGGATGCAGGATTCAGATGACTCTGGAGAAGAAGTGAGGCTGGTGACCTGCACAGCCCTCCCTCATTCAAAACAAAGTCAACTGCAAGTCATGTCATCATTTCTCGAATGACAATGAAGGAGGAACACCCAATAAAAAGGCAAGAGCTCAGTATAAAATTTGATATTCAAATACAAATCTCAAGAGAAAAGTAAAAAGGTAAATGGGGAAAAACACTTATTATTGAATATGGGCAAACCATTTACATCCTTATAAGGGAGGATAATATTTGTTAATCTTGAAAACTGAACATTTATTATGAATTTAAAATGGAGATAGATAGATTCATTGATTGATAGAGAGAGGGAGTAAGTAAAATTCACTGAAGTGATGATAAAAAACGTGATTCAAGGGTAAAAGGGATTGTAATGAGAAATGTGAAAAAGTGGAGGCAGAAAAAGGTAAATTCATTTTAGGTATAGGCACAAAAATATACTACAGTAGAGGGAAAGAGGGGAGGAAGATGAGCACTGTCTAAGATTTGCTCTCATATGATTTGATTCAAAGAAGGAACAACAAACTCAATGAAGTACAGAAATCTAACTTGACCCATAAGTGGGAGGAGGGTAAAGGGAAAGAAAAGTGAGGGGAGGCTAAAAAGAAGGAAGAAGTAGTAAGGGAAAAGGGTGGGGAAAAGGTATGGGGAGTAATAAAAGGGAGGGAAGACTGAGGAAGTGGTAGTCAAATGTAAAACTCTATTGTGGAGGGAAAGGGAGAAGGGAGAAAGAAAAGTATAAATAGGGAGGGGGGATCAGTTGGAGAGAAAGAAACAAATAACAATCATAGCTGTGAATGTGAATTGAATAAACTTTCCAATAAAATTGGAGGTGGATAGCAGAATGGATTAAAAACAGTAGTCCAACAATATATTTTTACAAGGAACACTTTTGAAACAGGGGGATACACACAGAGTAAAGGTTAAAGGTTGGAGCAGAATATACTATGCTTCAGTTGATGGAAAAAAATCAGGGTCAATAATCCTAATCTCAGAAAAAGGCAAAAGCAGAAATAGAGCTAATCAAAAGGGACAAGGAAGGAACCTATATTCTGCTAAAAGGCACCATAGACAACAAAGTAATTTCATTACTAAACACATATGCTTCAATTGGTATAGCATCCAGATTCTTAGAGCAGAAGTTAAGAGAGTTATGTGAAGAAACAGACAGCAAAATTATACTAGTGGGGGACCTCATCCTACCCCTCTCTGAACTTGATAAATTTAACCTCAAAATAAACAAGAAAGAAGTTAAGGAGGTAAATAGAACTCTGGACAAGGTAGATATGATAGATCTCTGGAAAAAACTGAATGGGAATGGAAAGGGATATACTTTTTTCACAGTGGTGCATGGCACATATACAAAAATTGATCATGTTCTGGGCCATAAAAATCTCACAATCCAGTGAAGAAAGGCAAAGATAGTCAATGCATCCTTCTCAGATCATAATGCAATAAAACCCAAGGACCTCAGCTTCAGGAATAATAACTCACTGTTTGATGAAAATTGCTAGGAAAACTGAATGACAGCATGGCAGAAACTAGGCATAGACCAATGCCTGACACCATACACAAGAATAAGTACAAATGGGTACACGATCTAGGGATAAAGATTGACTCTATAAACAAATTAGTGGAGCAAGGAATAGTGTATTTATCAGATTTATGGGAAGGGAAGAATTTTTGACATAACAAGAGATAGAAATCATTATGAAGTGCAAAATGGATAATTTTGATTAAAAGCAGAGAAAGAACTATGAAATGCAATCTCAGAATGTAGCAGATAATTTTCTTTTTTATTGTGTTTTGGTTTGTTTTACGATTTCTCTCATTCATTTTAATTCTTCTATGAAACATGACTAAGGTGAAAATGTATTTAATAGCAATGTATGTGTAGAACCTATCTAAAATTGTATGCCATCTCAGGGAAGGAGGAGAAAGGAAGGTGGAAAAAATCTAAGTTATATGGAAGTGATTGTAGAACACTGAAAACAAATAAAATAATAAAAAAAAATAAGAGGCACCATAAACAATGAAGCAATATCATTGCTAAACATATGTGAACCAAGTGGTACAACATCTAAATTCTTAGAGGAAAAGTTAAGGGAGTTAGAGGAAGAAATAGACAGCAAACTCTACTAGTAGGGTAACTCAAACTCTTGCTCTCTGAACTTGAAAAATTTACACTCAAAATAAACAAAAAAGAAGTTAGGGAGGTGAATAGAACTTTGAATAAGGTAGATATGATAGATCCCTGGAGGAACTTGAATGGTGATAGAAAGGAATATACATCACATATTCAAAAATTGAGCATGTACTAGTGCATAAAACATCACAATCCTGTACAGAAAGGCATAGATAGTCAATGTACCCTTCTCATATCATAATGCAATAAAATGTGTATGTAATAAAAGGTCATGGAAAGATGGATTGAAAAGTATTTGGGAATTAAAAAATCTAATCCTAAACAATAAGTGAGTTAAACAACTAATCATAGAAACAATCAATAACTTCATTCAAGAGGATGACAATAATGAGACAACCTACTAAAACTCTTGGGATGCTGCAAAAGCAATTTTTAGGGGGAATTTTATTTCATTGTATGCCTACATGATTAAAGCAGAGAAAGAGGAGATCAATGAATTCAGCATGCAACTGAAAAAGCTAGAAAAAGAACAAATTGAATATCCCCAAGTTAATACCAAATTAGAAATACTGAAAACAAAAGGAAAGATTAGTGAAATTTAAATTAAGGAAACTACTGAACTAATAAATAAAACTAAGATTTGGTTTTATGAAAAAAGCAATAAAATTGATAAACTTATGTTCAATTTGAGTACAAAAAAAAAAAAAAGAAAGAAGAGAACCAAATTACCAATATCAAAAATGAAAGGGGAGAGCTCACCTGCAATGAGGAAGAAACTAAAACAATGATTAGAAATTACTTTGTCTCACTGTATGCACATAAATTCGACAATCTAAGTGAGAAGGATGAATATTTTAAAAAATATATATAAATTGCCCACATTAACAGAAGAGGAAGTTAAATAATTAAATAGCACTATATCAGAAAAAGAAATTGAACAAGGCAAAGGAAAATTATCTCCAAGGTGAGATGAATTTACAGTGAATTCTATCAAGCAACAGTTAATTTCAGCACTTTATAGCCTATTTGGTGAAAATTGGTGAAGTCCTACCAAATTAATTTTATAATACAAATATGGTTCTGGTACCCAAATCAGGAAGAATCAAAACCGAAATAGAAAATTATTGAACAATTTCTGTAATGAATATACATACAAGAATTTTAAAAAAGATTTTGGCAAAAAGCACAGCAACTTATCAAGAGAATAATAAATTATGATCACGTAGGATTTATACCAGGAATGCAGGGCTGCTTCAATATTAAGTAAACTGTCAGCATTACTGATCATATCAACAACAAAACTGACAGAAATCATATGATTATTTCAATAGATACAGAAAAAGTTTTTGACAAAATACAGCATCCATTAATATTGACAACACTGGAGAGCATGTGAGTAAATGGGGCCTTCTTTAAAGTAGTAAGCATTATCTACCTAAAAGCATCAGCAAGCATTACCTGCAATGAGGATAAGCTACCTGCATTTCCAATAAGATCCTGGGTGAAACAAGGATGTCCGTTATCAGCACTGTTATTCAATATGGTTCTAGAAATGTTAGCTTTAGCAATAAGAGAAGAAAAAGAAATTGAAGAAGTTAGAATAGGCAAAGAAGAAACTAAGTTATCATTATTTGCAGATAATATGGTGATTTCCTTAGAGAATCCTAGAGAATTCTTTAAGAAATGTAGAGGCACAGGAAAGTAACATTTTCATTTGAATTAGTGCCTTTTTAAAAGTTCAGGAATAACATCCATTTAAATAATCATAAGAAAATTATTTTTATTGCATTCTATGGCATACAAGCCTTTCAAATCCTGAGCCTGAATGACCAGTCTGGTCTTAAGTAGACCTGTTCAAGAAAGAGGGGTGGAGAGAAGCATAATAGAACAGATCTTGGGGTTGAAGGATAACCATAACCATCAACCAGAGAATGGAGAGTTTTGCAATTCTTATTTTTCTTCCCTCTGTCAAGGAGAATGAGCTTCATCCTTAAACTCCTGGGACAAATGTAAATAAAAGGCAGTTAATAGCCAAAAAACATAAGATCAAAAAAGAGTGATTGGGAGCCAAAACCAAGATGGTTAGATATAGGTAGCAACCCAGCTGAATTTTCTTAACATTCCCCTGCAAAAAAACATAAACAAAAACAAACAAACAAAAACACCACCATCAACACAAACAACAAAACTTATAATAATATTTCAAATCAAATTTTGGAGTGGCAAAGCTATCAAAATATCAGGATGAAATATTTCTTCCAGACAAAAAATAGCATGGCAGGTGAGCAGGAGAGATTTGTGACACTGGGTTGGGTTTCAACCTAAAGAGTAGCAGTAATACCAGAGGCAATTTGGGCCATGGAGGCAGCTTAGGACAGGGGCAGCAGCAGCAGGACCTCTCAGTCTAGAGATGGTAAGGGAGTCAGACAAGTAGTCAGAATTTAAAGGGGCCCTTTTATAGTACTGTGCATAGGTTTTGCTGATTTGAAACTTTATTAATAATAAACATTTTGGATTTGCAGTTTCATGGAAAAGAGGAGATATAAGTTCAATCATCTAGGAGCAAGGACCCTGGTCACAATTTCAAGGCAAATAAGAGCACAAATGTTTGTGACTGAACAGGAGGAGGGATTTTTTTTTTGACATACAACTGATCCCAAAGCAACAGAGTAGTGATAATACTTCTCTCCTTATAACATGAACTTGGAAATGACAAAAGCTTTCAGACTCCCAAAACTAGCACCGAAAACAGTAGCACAAAAAGCCTGAATTTGGCACAGTACCTCCCCACACCTGGATGAGCAGAGTTCCAATTTAGCATAAAGTTTTAAATCAAGGAATAGATGGGAAAGATGAGCAAACAACAGCAACCATAATAACAACAATAACAAAAGGACCATATGAAGATACTATGGTGGCCAAGAAGATGAGAACAAATTCAGAAGACAGCAATACGAAAATAGTTACAAGCAAAATCTCACATAAAGATACTAACAGGATCATAACCCATTAAGTATTCCTGGAAAACTTAAAGAAAGGTATGAAGAGTAGATGAAAAAATAGTGATGAAAAGGTGAGTATTACAACAAAATTATGAAAAGAGAATTTACAACTTAGTAACAGAGGCAACTCATGCCAATCAGAATTAACAAATGCTGGAGCAAATGAGGGAAATTAGTAATGCTAATATACTATTGCGGAGTTTTCAACTGGGAAAACCATTGTAGAGCACAATTGGAAATTATGCCCAAAGAGCTATAAAACAGTACTAGATTGGTGTTCAAAAGAGATTACAAAAACAAGAATATGATTTTTGAACATAATATTTATAGTTGCTCTTTTTGTGGTGGCAAAGAAATGGAAATTAAAGGGATGCTAATCAATTGCAAAATGGATGAAAAAGGTGTGGTATATGATTATGATGGAGTACTGTTGTGCTATATGGAATGGCAAGGGTAGAGTCCTGAAACAAAGGAAAGAGAGAAGAACAGTTAGATCATTGTGCACAACAGCAATGTTGTAATGATGATGAACTGCAAAAGACTTGACTACTCTGATGAAGAGAATGATCCAAGACAATTCAAAAGCATTCAAGGTAAAAAAAAATTCTATCCACCTTCACTGAAAGGACAGATGAACCCTGGTTGCAAACTGAAGTATAATTTTCTCATGTTTTTTGTTTCCTTTTTGGTTATATGCTTAATAGGAAAATGCTTTGCAAAATTTCACATATATTGTTGATATCATTTTGCTTCTCTTCCAGTGAGTGTGGAAGGGGAGTGGAAGTAAAGAAAAGCATTATGAACTCAATATACAAAGAAAATAATGTTACTACAAACATGTATATGTGTGTATATACACAAATTAAAAAGCAAACAAAAGAAAACAACTAGTCATTACTAATGAGCCAGCATCATATTGGTAGCATGTGAGATCCTATTTTGTACTAATATGGATTAGTTTCACTTTGAAAAGTATTATGGGGAATGTTAGGAACAAAACCCCAAATAATGAGGTAGAAATATCTCATGCAGATAATCTGAACTACTTAATTCAATTCAGAGTTATTATTTTTGAGAGTTATTTAACATCATTTTATGAAACATTATAGTTTATCTAAGAAGAAGATATGGTTAGTTTAGATTAGATTAAGTTAGATTAAGTATTTATGAAACACATTAAATGTGTCACTGTGCAATGAACTAGAATACAAATAAAAGCAAAAAAAAGGCCATATCACTCCAGAGTTTATTTTCTAGTGGGAAAATAAAAGGAAAGGTAAAAGGGAACTTAAATGTTGAAAGAGAAAAGGGAAGACAAGGTAAAGAAGTAGTTCAGGGATCAAAGGATCAAAGAACTAAACAAGACTGAACAAGAGCCTCCTACATTGGACTTTTGAGGGAGTAATCCACCGATCAAGGAAAGTGGTGTTAATTTTAGAAGTCTAATTGAGTTGAGGTGAAGTAATATGGGAATGTAGCACGAAAGTTTTCTGAGAAAGAAAAGCAGTAATAGTATAAGATTATTATCAGAGAAATTAAACTTAATGTGGCAAAATGAACAAACAACAAATAAATAAATTCAAATTTATGAGATTTAAGATTTTAAAATTTTGTTTTCCTTTTACATCCCAAACTGATTAAATCTGTTCAAGATTCTATAAATGAAAAAAATAAATCCTAAAGCTATTAAGTGAAATTCAGGATTGCATAGCTTGTGAACTTTGGAACCAGCATCTGTATACCAACTCAGACATGATAGGAACTACTGGAGAACAACAACAGAAAAAGGCACTTTCAGGAATAAATTCAGAAATGATAAGAGATCAACTAGGCAGTTTGGAAGAAAAGCTTTTTGTTTAGAGGATGCAATTTTAATATGGGTTCTAACTCAAATGTCATTGTCATTTGTTTGGCTACATAGATTCATAGACATTGAACTCCAGTCTCTTAAGCTTTTTGTTTTAGGGAGAATGATCTCAGTTCTGTAACTGCTATAAATCAGCATTAGAATAAGGTACTGACTAGAGAAGACTTTTCATTATAGATAGAGATACCTTTTCAATTAAATGAAAACAACTGAAGCTACAACTACAGCTTCAATATTTTCTTAGAAGAAACAAACATTGCTTTAGACCATAGGGAATTAATAGATCACTTTTATTATTCTGTGCAAATGCTTGTTCTTTCTCTAAGCTAGCATTTCTACAATTTATATCTATTGCACACCATGAAAACCTATTCATTTTATTTCGACAGATTTCACTGTATTATTATTTTGCTAAAGCACAGAATATGGAAGTTCAATATTATATTTTAATATTCATAAGCAGTTAATGTTTTAGTAAACAGTAAAATAATTTAAAGAGACAAAAAAGCTAAATGAATTTAAATGATCCATTACTTGCACTTGTTTAGAAAATTGCAATTTGGTTCAATGCATGCTGAATGGAAGCATAGCCAAAATTTAAAAAAAAAATATGGAATTATGTCTACTAGTTCTCTTTCCTGACTTTAAAAGATGATCTTTGAGAGATTCTGTTCAAAATAACTAACTTCAGGAAATATGTTGATGATATTTTGAATTGGTGAATAACTTGAATATAACTTTTTAAATTGAAACATTTTTTTCCAAGTGTCATCAGGGACACTTGCCAAAACAGAATTTTCTGCCCAGTGACTGTGATTAGAATTCCCTCTCCACAACCACCACCAGCTCCACCACCAGCTCCATCATGCCAGCACTCCTCCTCACCCTAGGACTGGCACTCAGAACTGAGATCTAGATCAGCCACTTGATTCCCCAGGGTCTTTAGGCTGGGGGATCCCAAAGTTAATGCTGCTGGCCCAGTAGCTCCTGCTGCCCTGGGACTAAGACTGGGGTCATATTGGGCTCCCTTCTCACCCAGATGAAAGAGCTTTCTCACTGACCTTTGAAGATGTCTTTGATGCTTCTAGGTTGAGAAATCTGGGAACCACATGTCCTACCTATGATTCAACACTGTGAAGCCAGCTCCAATCTAGTCCCTGCAGTGCTGTGAAGCCAAGGCTGGGCTGCACTCCAATCTAAGCCAAGTGCTATAGACCTTTCCTGTAGGCCTTCCAGGCTGTCTTGGGCTGGAAATCTTTCACTCTGTCGTTTTGTGGCTTCTGCTGCTGTATAACGTGTTTAGAGTCATTTTTATGGGTATTTTATGGACTATGGTGGGAGAGCTAGTACAGATCCATATTTTTATTTCACCATCTTGTGTCTCTTCCCCTAGGTAATACAATTTATGTTCAGGTTGTTTATATTCTTTTTTTTTTCTTATATAGATTTGGTAATTTTGCATCTCTACCTTAGACCCAGGATACAATGCTTTTTTGAAGCCTTGTAAAATCAAATTATTACAGTAATCAAATATTTCTTTGGATTGATTGGCAGGGAAATGTTCAGGTGTTTTAATGTTTATAGTATTTTTCACTCAGCAGATGCTTAATAAATGACTATGAAACAGCTAAATGAACCAGGGAAGGTTCTGAATTATAGATTTATTTCAAAAGACATTCAATTTTGATAGATTATAAAATCTGCACTTTAAATGGAACTACTCAGTTTAAAAGTGATAATTACTGTGGTTAAATGGGGGAGTGAAATCAGCTTAGGACACTGTAAGGAGACTATGACTAAAGAGCCTAGTAAAAGACGGCCATATTTCTATGTGACAAAGTCATAGGGAAATGGCAGGAGCAAGAAAACACTAAGAAGATGATGAAATAGTATGGACACATTATGAAGTTTGACCTGTCCTAAGTAAGACCCCATTGGTATTAGACAGGAAACAAAGCAGGGACCTGTACTTTAATATTTTTTGTGAATGGATGAACTCATAAAAGCTTATCAAGGCTAGAGATATTAACATAATCATTGCAGAATGAAAGATATTTACAGAAGATGTACAGAAATTAAAAGAAGTACCAATTTCATCAGGATAATAAATTTATCTATGCAGAAAAAAGATATAATCTTGAAAAGTCATCAGGAGTAGAGGGTAGGTGGGATTGGGAGAACAAAGGAAGGAAGAGAAAACTAGCAATACTGAGCAATAGGAACTATTATAGTTACTTCTGAATGGTATGCACTAACTTAATTCTATTTTACTGTATTACCAGGTTATTTTAAAGCATATTCACTTGAATACCTCTTATAATCAAATTATCCCTATATCACAGATTGTCACTTTATAGACAGTAATTATTTGCATATTTCCCATAATATACATAATTGTGCATATATATAGTCTTTTCACATCATAGAATTTGGTGTTCAGCTTCATTCATTTAATTCAACCCTTGCATTTTACAAATATGAGAACTGGTTTACCTTGTTTTTTCTATAGTTCCATTAACTTATCTTCATTATTCCACAATATTAAATCATATCTTCTTTTTTGAACTGCCTTTTCCAATATGATGGTCTATTCTGCTACCTTAATCTAGCAAAAATTCCTTTTCTCTCATTTATCATCAATCTATTTCTGTCCATCTTGACATGACCACAAATATTTTCTAATAGTACAAATGAGGTGTTATCCTTAGTTCTTGAAGAGAACCATTACATCAAGAAGTTGATGCCATAGATTGCAAATGAATTGTATGTAAATGGGGGAGGACTGTGTAAAGTGATGAGGAAACTGAGACTGAAAGAGGTTAAGTGACTTTCTTAGGACCACCCAGCTAATAAGTCATTCTGACTCCCAATCCTGCTATCTAGTCGGTATTCCAACAACTGCCCCAAGATAATAGATATCTTTTCAACTAACAGATTAGTTTAGTGTGTTCCTTATATTTTTATTAAGAATCACAGAGTTAAACAAATGTTAAAAGAAATATAATCAAATCCATCTTTAAATGAGAATTTCTTTTACTTCATATCTGACAATTGATCAATCATCCTGCCTTTGCTTTGTACCTCCAAAGAAGAGGAACTACTGAGAAGTCAATTAAATATTTGGAGAGGTTTTAAGAAGCATTAACCTTACTTCAAGCCTAAGTTTTGACTCTTTATAACTTCTTTCACTTCACTCTCTGCCTTGTGAGATCAAGGAGAAAACGTTTAATTCTTCATCCAGGTGATGGCCTTTCAAATATTTGAAAACAAATATCATTGTCCTCTAAGCTCAATATTTCCAATTTCTTCAACATATCAGTTTAATCTGTTACATAACCCATACATGTTGGAGACTGTGTGTGTGTGTGTGTGTAGATATGCATGCACACATGTATTTATAATACCTATAGATGAGTATATGTATATATTCATATGTATAGATGTATGTGTATACATACGTAGACACATATATAGGTATGTATATGTACATATACATACCCATACGTACATACACAATACTATTGAACTCATCTTTGTGAGTTCAATTCTGTCCTTAGATGCTTATTACTAGCTGTGTGACCCTGGGAAAGTTCCTTCAATCTGCTTGCTTCAGTTTCTTTATCTCTAAAAATGAGGTAGAAAAGGAAATAGCAATCCATTCCAGTATCTTTGCTGAGAAAATCAAACTGGGGTCACAAAGATTTGTATATAACTGAAGAACAACAACAATATACATAGATATGCATATGGAAATAGATATAGATATGGGTATATCTCTTTATACACACATTTATATATTAACACTTTTGCATAAAATATACACACAAATATACATATACACATATATGCATGTAAATACACAGACATATATGAGGGGAAAGTTCAACATTCTCAGGTTTATTTGAGATTTAAAACTGTGAATATATACAATAATTTCTTTCTGTTTTTATTATTGTTAGTATAATTAGACCAAATACATGTTATCCTTATCCTTTATGAATTTTATCCACTTCAGATATAACATTTCTACTCTTTTGTTTAAATTAAAATTAATATTAAAATCATCATTTGAAGGATGTAGTCAAAATTTAGCTGCATCCTTATCAACTACAGTGCTTGAAAACACAAATTAAGTGTAATATGTGGCATTTTGCAATTAAATATGCTAAATCTTGCTAAGAAATGCTTGGCAAGAATAAGAACTAATACTAGGAATAAGTTCCTCTGAAATAATTGTAATGACTTCATAAAATATGATTTAAATAATTCTTTTTTCATTCCTAAATCTATATATAAATAAATGAATAAAAATTATACAATGAAAAATAAGTGCAAAGAGAGAAATAGCTGTGTTCTTATTAAATTAACCTATTAACCATCTCTGCACACTCTGCCAAGCACAGTTCCTGTAATATAGTAGGTGCTTAATAATTGTTTGTTGATTGTGTGGTTATGTTAATGATGGAAAATTCAATTATCTGAAATCTACTAGAAGAGTAATATGATAAACTCTTGATTTACCTTGCTTTAGACTTGATCTTGGGGTAATCCTAAGAATATTCCTACTTATACTCACAATCCAAAGGTGGGCTATTCAAAGACCAGGGTGATTATGAATCCCATTAAGCTTCCAGAAAAAAATCTGTAGAGACTTGGATTTTGGATAATTTCAATTGAAGCCTTCCACCAACATTCTTTCCCTTGATTATCAATCAACTAAAGAAGATTTTACAAAGGGACAATAAGCATAGCAAGGCCAGTCATTACAGAAAGTGCCCCCCAGAACTGGAGTTATGCTCTCCCTTTGTTCTCACAAAGTTCCAAAGAAAATGGGATACAATTTACAATAAAATGGCAATGAGACACATACATAGGGAACCTGTGTAGTAAAAGGGTAACCCACAGCTTATGGTTGTTGAAAATCCTTTTCTCTTCTCATAGTCCTTATGAGATTTCCTTCATCATAGATCTCTGTTAGGCTCTAAGTGTAGAGTCATTTATAGAGTCCTAAAATTGATAGCCTCAAAACCATTAGGCCTAATCTTACAAAAATATTTTCCATGCATAGAATCTAAAAATCACATTCCCCCTTAAAGGTAAACTATCATGGTGGTCACAAAATCAGCAGGCCTAATATTATAACAGCATTTTTAACAACTTTTTTAAAGTAGTCTTTTCCTTGTTCTTACAATATTTAATACCCTACACTGAGCTTTGGAGGAGTTGACAAATTCCTCTAAAATTCATAGATGATGTCTGAGGTTTAAATGAGGCATTTTGCAGCAGTAGGTTGTGGGTTCTTACTTTTTTGCTGCCTTTTAGTCACATTTTTTGTGAGTTTTTTTCTTTGTGAGATAAAATGATTTTTATCTGTTTGATTTCCCCCACAAAAACAGTCATTACAGTATCTCTACTAATCATGGAAGAATGTTCCTTTAAGAGCTCTATTATAAATTACCCTGGAGAAACATCTATTCTTTACAAACAAAACAAAACAAAACAGCCCTATATAATTAAAAAGACAACAGAAACAGCGAAATATGTGACAGCAAGTGATCCAGGATTCAAGAGACAGAGAACTAGCCAGGAGACCAGATCAATTCATTTTCATCTTGCCAAGATCAGACTTCTTGTGTCTGTCTAAAGGCAGTTAATGGAAGAAGAGTATGTTCACCAATGCCACAAAATGAAACTATATCAAAGTTATTGTTTTTCCCAAGTAATTTAGACACCAGTGTACTCAATTGCTAATGAGGCAAGAAGAATCTGGCAGAAGTAATGTGTGTGTGTGTGTCTGTGTCTATGTTTGTGTGTCTGTGTATGTCTCTGTGTTTACTTTCTTTTATCTGTAGATTTTTTTTAGAAAACATTTTGTGTACTACTCAAAGGCTGACAAAATGCTTGAAGCAGAATAGGGAAAGATTTGTTTCAAACACTATCTCTGATACTTAGCAGCTATGTGACCAAACACGTAGCCTTTGTGAATCTCATTTTACTAAACTGCAAAATTAGGATAACTTCTTTACTGTGTTGTTAGAGTCAGATAAAATATTTATGTAAAGCATTTTGTAAAACTTTAATGACTATAGCAATGTTAAGTTTTTATTATTTTTATTATTTGATGAAGATGTAAGAGAGGATAAGAAGTGCAGCAGAGTGAATAGAGAGAAAACTTTCAAATCAGAAGGAACTGGTCTCAAATCCTGGCTCTGACAACTGGGCTCTGATCAGGCTCTACACCTGACTGTGTAATCATGGACAAAGCACATAAAAGCTCAGTGCTCCAGTTAACTAAAACTCTTAAATTAGAAGTGAGTTACCAATCTATCTCAATGAAGGAAATTTTTCACACTTAGATTTCCTCATGCAGATGAAATCAGATATATAGGAATAGGGGGAAAGGGGCCAGGGTAGTAAGGGATATGCCACTTATTTAAAAAAATTAACTAACTCTCATTGTAGCAACGCAATTCTTTACACTTGTCAAATTGACACTATCACATCTCACACTTTGACTGTTCCAAACCTCCAGAACCTATACCCACATGGCATTATTTTCATTCATATAAATCATACTTCATCACTTCTCACTTTGACTATCGAAATAGTTTCTTGATTGGTTTCCCTTAATCTCTCTCCTCTGTTTCTGTCTCTGTGTCTCCGTTTCTGTCTCTGTCTCACTTGTCACTCTTTACCTCTGTCTCTCTCTGTTTCTCTGTCTGTCTCTCTGTCTCTCTCCATCTCTGTTTCTGTCTGTCTCTGCTTCAGTCTGTCTGTCTGTCTTGAAATTCTTTTTTATTTATATAGTTTATGTTATGTATTTATGTGTCTATGTTAATATTTTCACCTTCACCCAAACTTTCTCTCTTCTCCCCCATTGGCATTTTAGGTCCTTTATGGAGAGATCATTTAATTTTTGTCTTTATATTTCCCCAGTACTGAACATAATACTAGGTTTTCATGAATGAATGAATGAATGAATGAATGAATGATTTTCTACAGTTAAACACATCTTCATAGTCATATAATTGACATAAAGTTGAAGAGAATGTAAACTTGCTCTTTTCTTTTTTAAGACAACAAATATGACATTAAGCTATTTAGCATCTATAGTATAAAAAGTGGGTTTAAAGGAATTCCTTATCTATTAATTGATAATATATCAAATTCCCAGAATGCGAAAAATTGAAAAAAATATTATTCAATTATCCTCTGATTATTCAATAACAAGGAATAAAACATAAAGACAAATGCTTGCCAAATGTGTTTGCCACTGACAGAGATGCTGTCTTTTATAGAATTTCAATGAACAATGAATTCCCTATAGATGGCAAGGTCCTCCAGATGCTCATATCCATAGATGACATTATGCTAATTGCATCAAGCCCCAGAACACTACTGGGACTCCTCAAAAAAGATCTATAGCTACTCAAAAAGTGATCAGCCTAAAAATTAACAAAGAAGATAATAATGAAAGTTATTCTTCAGATTTTTGGCATGCAAATAGGATGCATGTCACAAAGTTAGCCCAGAAAGTTCCTACACATGGAAAATTACCTCCCCATAGAAATAAATAGGAAGAAAAAAGAAATAAAATCCTTTTGTGGTAATTATATTTTCGTGCAATGACCAGAAGATATTTTCTGACATTAAAAAAAGATTTAATGCTACTATTCTCCCAGGGATGATAGTAAATTTGAATCTTTGAACCATGAAAATTCCAAACTATCAAAAATTCTGTTACCCAAAAAGAAATGGAAAGATACATTACAGACGTATACAGTTTGCTGGTCAATGATGATTTACTTCCACGAAATGTAGTAAACAGACACGTAAAAATGCATGCACATAAACAAACACACATGTGTATATATAACTATATATAGTATATATATATATATATATATATATATATGTTTATATTACATATATGTAAATAACTTTTTAATTGAATTAAAGAAACATTAATTCAACAGACATTTTTTTAAGTGGCAACTATGTGCAAGGTACTTTGCCAGGCACTTGCAAAACAAAAACAAAAGGAAAAAAGAATAATAAGTAAAAACATACATTATATGTGCTTAAGAAGTTTAAATTCTGAAGGATATAGTATTTAAACAAATGAATAAATGCATGATAATTTGAGGAGGGAGATTGTGCTAATAGCTGTGGAGGTCAAGGAGCGTTACCCATATCAAGTAGTACTTGAGCTGAACTTTGAAGAAGGCTTAAGATTTGAGGAATCGGAAGTTAGTTGATAGTACATTCTAGTCATAAGGAACATGCAAAGACTCAGATGTGGGAGAGTTGAAGGAAGAATTAGACAAGTTTGACTAGAATTTGGAGGCTCCATTAAGAGGAGTAATGTGGGGGGGGCGGTGCAGAGCCAAGATGGCAGAGTAGAAAGATACACATACTCTATTGCTTCCCCCATAGCACACATAATACTTCTAAAAAATGACTTTAAACAAATTCTAGAGCAGCAGAAACCACAGAATGACAGAGTGAAAGAGATTTCCATCCAAAGGTAACCTGGAAGGTCCACAGGAAAGGTCTATCCCACAGGACACTGAGAAGAGCAGAGCCTAGCCCTGGTTGCAAGGCACCAGGAGAAACACGATGGGAACAGGCCTCTGGGGCAGAATTCTCAGCAAGGAAGTCTCAGATCCCTCAATGCACAAGTGCCAAAGAAAGCTTCAAAGGTCAGTAAAGGGGCTCCACAACTAGATGAGAGGGGATCAGGGTCCCCCCAATACTGACTCTGGTGGTGGTGGCTGTAACAAGGGTGGCAGCAGCAGTGGCAGCAGGGGTGGCGGCAGCAGTGGGCATCCATTAGTGAAGCACTGGGTCTAAAGCCCCTGGGGAAATTGAGCAGCTGATCTGAATCTCAGCCCTGAGCATGGTTCTGGGGGTAGGTGGACCCTGTTCTTGGCAAAGGACTCAGAAGTCAAGTAACTGACTGGGAAAGTGCCCCCCAAAGAGAAAAAAGAATAAGAGCATAGAAGGCTACTTTCTTGGTGAACAGGTATTTCCTTCCAACCTTTTGGATGAGGAAGAGCAATGAATACTGTCAGGAGAAGTCAAGGCCTCTGCAACTAGTACCTTCAAAATGAATATACAATGGGCTCAGGCCATGAAAGAGCTTGAAAAGCTAGACAGAAGCTTGCTAAAGGAGAAAAAAATGTGCTGAGGAAAATAACACCATTAAAAATATGCTAACTCAATTGGAAAAAAGAGGTCCAAAAAGCCAATGAGGAGAAGAAGGCTGTAAGAAACAGAATTAGTCAAATGGAAATGGAGGTTCAAAAGCTCCCTGAAGAAAATAGTTCTTTAAAAATGAGAGTGGAGTTCAGGAAAGCTAATGACTATATGATAAACCAAGAAGTTACAAATCAAAACCAAAGGAATGAAAAAATAAAAGATAGTGTGAAATATCTCATTGGAAAAACAACTGACTTGAAAAAATAGAACCAGGAGAGACAAATTAAAAATTATGGGACTACCTGAAAGCCATGTTCAAGAAAAAGGGTCTAGACATCATCTTTCATGAAATTATGAAGGAAAACATACCTGATATTCCAGAACCAGAGGGCAAAATAAATATTGAAAGAATCCACCAATCACTTCTTGAAAGAAACTTGAAAAGAAAAACTGCTAGGAATATTTTGGCCAACTTTCGGAATTCCCAGAACAAGGAGAAAATATTGCAAGAAGCTAAAAAAGAAATAATTCAAGTGTTGTGGAAATACAATCAGGATAACACAGGATCTGGCATCTTCTACATTAAGGGATTAAAGGACTTGGGATAGGATATTCCAGGAGTCAAAGGAACTGGGATTAAATCCAAGAATCACTTACCCAGCAAAACTGAAAATAATACTTCAGGGGAAATAATGGTAATTCAATGATATAGAGGACTTTCAAGCATTCTTGATGGAACAACCAGAACTAAAGAGAGAATTTGAATTTCAAATACAAGAATCAAGAGAAGCATGAAAAGTTAAACAGGAAAGAGAAATCATGAAAGACTTTCTAAAGCTGAACTGTTTACATTCCTACATGGAAAGATAATATTTGTAACTCTTGAGATTTTTCTCAGTATTTGGGTAGTTGGACAGATTATACACAAACACACACTGACACACACATGTGCACACAGTCACATACATGTAGACAGAGACCACAGGTTGCGCTGCATCAGAAGGGATGATATCTATAGAAAATAAAATTAACAGGTGAGAGAGGAATATATTGGGAGGAGAAGTGGAATGGGTCAAATTATCATACATAAAACATATAAGACAAATTTTTTTCAATGACAGAGTAAAGGGAGGGGAAAGTGAGGAGAAAGAGAGGGGAACTTACTCTCTTCACATATAGCTTTGGGAGGGAATAACACGCTCACTCAATTTGGTAGGAAAATGTAGCTTACACTACAGGAAAGTAGGGGAGAAGGAGACAAGTGGGGTGAGGGGAATGATAGGAGGGAGGGCAAATGGGAGAAGGGAGCAATTAAAAGTAAACACTTTTGAGAAGGGACAAGGTCAAATGAGAGAATAGAATAAATTGGGGACAGGGTAGAATGGAGGGAAAGAGTCAGTCTTACACAACATGACTATTATGGAAATCTTTTGCAAAATGACACATATACCTGTATTGAATTACTTGCCTTCTCAGTGAGGATGGATGGGGAGGGAGGGACGGAGGGAGAGAAGTTAGAATTCAAAGTATTAGAAACAAATGTTAAAAATTGCTATGGCATATAATTGGGAAATAAGAAATACAGCTAATGGGGTATAGAAATTTGCCTTGCCCTACAAGAAAAGAGAGAAGATGGAGATAAGGGAAGGGTGGTGTGTGATAAAAGGGAGAATACACTGAGGAAAGGGGTAATCAGAATGCAAGGTGTCATGTGGTGGGGGAAGGGAAAGATGGGGAGAAAAATTGGAACTCAACATTTTCAGAAAATGAATGTCAAAATCTAAAAATAAAGAAAACTGAAAAAAAAACTAATTAATTTCTAGAGCTGCGCAAAGATGAAATGGGTTGCCTCAGGAGGTAATCTGTTCCCTATCAGGCAATAAGTCCATAAACATTTATTTTACACCTTATATATGCTGGGCACTGTGCTAAGGACAGGGGATACAAAGAAACACCAAATTCAATCACCCCTCTAAAGGTGCTCATGGTCTAAAGGGGATTTCTTCTAACAAAAAGTGGATGTCTCTTCTCAAGTATATTTTAGAGGACAGTCTCTTTCAGGGTTGGGTTGGGCTAGGCGGCCCTTCAGCCTCTTCTGCCTTTGTGACTCTGACTAGCTCTTCTGTTTGACAGTAGGCTGGCTTTGGGGTGGCATGGGGTGTGGAGAGATATGGAAAAGAGCCCTAATCTTTGATTTGTATTTGTTGTGAACATGTTGCAGTCACCAAGATGACAGTTAACTTACCCCAGCGACATTTAGATGGTGAGTTTGGAAAACTGCTGGTTCTTTGATGTATTCTTAAGAACCACCTCATCAGAAACAAATTTATAAACTGCTTTCTAAAAGGGTAGCTTATGCAGTTGGTCAATCTCATCTTTTATTTTTAGGTCCTATTGCAAAAGGTGATGTCTTATGAATTTGTGCCTCAATTCTGGAGGTATACTCAGTTTGGAGTGTACAACTTCACAGTGACTATAGCACACAATGCCATGTCTGTTGAGTGCATATGTAATGTTTTTGTTTCTGGCTTCTTATATTGCCTTGACATACAGCACTTTTAATGTACATTGGGAGTTTGTAGTATGAGATAACGCTACTAAGGCCTGTAGAGAAGATAATGGTGTCTAAATGAGAAAAATGTACACTATTAGACAAGTACCTGAGAACTGACATAGAATTTAATTGAGAAGCATCTGGGGGTAGTCAATGGAGAGCTTGCCAAGTTGTGAGGAAGATCAGAGTTCATGTCCCATTTCTGACACATTCCAAACATCTGATCCTAGACAGTGTCCTAGGCAGTTCTCCGAAATGATAAGCTCCTGAGACGGTGCTGATATACATTAGAAGAGGGAGTTCTATCATCTAGGGATTCCCCATACCAGTGAAATCACAGGTGCTGTCTCCTCTATCCCCTGTCTATAAAAGAAAGGGAGGGTTGATAAGGAAGATTTGTCTATTAAGGGACTAAGCAGAAACTTATTCTCAGTCACAGTAACTGAAACCAAGGGAAATATTTAAATAGGAAAAATGAACAGGTGTATGGAGGAGGGAGTCAGTTTCCAGAGAGACATGACTGGCGATGTGACTCATTGCCACAGACCAAGGAATATCGCAGAGTCTAAAGAAGAGAAGGTCTTAGAAGGGAAAGACACGTTGCCCTGAATCACCTCTTAGGTGTTTTTATTGGGAGACTAGACTTCTGGCAATATTTTTTAACCCTTAAAGAAGAGTGGTGATATGAAATAAATAAAAGAAATGTATAATCATAAAAGGTGAGCTAGGTGTGTATCAGTGACAAGGGATAACAAATGAATACCTTGAAGGGTTTAGTAATACACACAAAACTGCTACATATGTAGAGCAAGGATGGTTATTAGTAGGGAGCTAAAAAGTCAGTTTTGGAATTTTGTTCAAGTTGATATTATGGAACAAATGATTTGCCCAGGACTTGAATTCATGGATAGTTACAGATCTGCTCTACTGGATCAATGAGATCACAAATTCCTCATTTATCAAAGTATTATGATTTACAAAGCACTCTATATCCTCTTCACAGTGTGTATGGGAAAAATGTATCATGGTACTATTCCCATTCTTTTGGATGAAGTTCACACAGGTATATCCTTCTCAATGTATCTGATAAATGCATTGACTTTATTTTACTACATTATACAACAATTTTTTGCTTTAAATTATGAGGAAAACTTTTTTTTTAATTATATATTTCAGTAGGTGAAACTTTTTAAATAACCCATGATCAAAAAAGACCAGGGAAGAATGGTACATAATTCCTGACAATATGGTGATAGAGAACTATGTCAAAGGAGCCACAATTTTATTGAAAGATATTCCACATGGGAATGTGTTTTACTTGACTATATTAGTTGAAAATGTTTTGTCTTTCATTATTTTTCCCAGTAGAAGGAGAGGTGGGAGGGGGAAAACTTGATAATGGACAAAAAATACTTTTAATTAAAAATAGAAATGACCAAAATTCATAAATAATGATATGTTTAAAATTTATTTAAGACTTGAAAATGGTTGAAAAGATGAACATGAGTAGTAGAGGGGCTGTTGTTTCTCATATTCATTGACTGTATCTAATGTAACTACTGCCATATGATTTGTCATATTTAATTAAAGCAATACAAATAAGGTAGCTTTTCATTTACTGTTAAAATCAATTAACAACAGCATGACAAAGATAGTTAGGCAAAACAGCCCTCATCTTCTTTTTTTTTCTTTTTTTGCCGTAGTGAATAATAACCTTTATCAAAAGAGTGTGTTAAGCCTAAGGAGTACCCAGCTCCTCATAGACAGGCATTTATATTTAAGTAAGGAGGATATCCCCTTCAGTCTCTGTGATTGGTGTCTTAGTCTTTTAGTTCAGTTAAATATCCAGGATCCTTTCCTTGCCTTTTATTTTTAAAATAAAATGGTATTTATATTCTTTGTGTTTCACACCATGAAAATTTCTCCCAATATACTTTTCATCACTCCCCATAGAGATCTATCCCATAAAATAAATCTTTATACAAAAAAAAGAGAAAAAAAAACATGATTAATAATCAAAAGTTTGAAAAAATACACAATGTTCCACACTTGCTTTTCTCCCATCCACCTTAAACCAGATTATCCAAATCTGTGATTCTCTGTATATATCATATTCTTAATTTGTTATAGCACACCTTCATGTACCAATTCTTGCATTCTTGTAGCAATATTTTGTATTGAATATCAATATTCAATTGATGGACCTCAGCTTTGTGTCCAAATCTTTGCTAGCACTAAGTGTTGTTCTAATTATTTGGTGTATATGGGGACTTTCTTTATATCAATGACCAGAAACATCTCCTACAAATCTTCCTTAGCATTAGCTAATTGTGCTTAATATGCTCTGCATGGGTATCTTTATCACACTTCCCAGTCATATACCTCTTCCTGACCCCTTAGAGTGCCTATGTGTAATGGTAATATAAATGGGAAGATCTTACTCATTCATTAATAGACCCATGTGACCTGCTTAGATCACATGGAAGCCCAAGTCACATATGGTGGGAGGAGCTTGCTAAATGGATAGAACAGGAAGAGTGGAGTAGAGGTGGGAGGAAGCTGGTAAGAACAGAAAGGGCTGAGGAGAGAATACAGACAGGCAAAGGTAGTCTTCTGAATGTTTGTTTGTGGGAAGATTGAATGGGAGTGGATGGGCTGAGGTGGGAAAGGCTTGGGAATAGTTTTTTCCCTTGTAGTGCTAATGTGTATTGACTTCTTGGTTATGATGATGGATTTGACTTTATGGTGTTGGGATTTGGCTTTCTGGTGTCTGAATAAAGATTTTTCTTTTGCCTTCTATATAGAGAATTATACCTGCATATTTGTAATCACTACCAGTGTTGTGAATATTGCCCTGTAAAAACATTTGGTGTTAGGAACAGTATCCCAGGGTATAAATTCTCTATTTGGAGGCACAAAGGATTTAGAGGAAGAAGTGTATATCCCTGGATGGGAGGATTTGTATTATTCCTCCTTAACAGTGGAATGGGCTAAAAGCACTGGACCCTGTGAAAACTGGGAAGCAAAGTTACAGAAGGAGAAGCCTAGAGATTTTGAAAAACATTTGCAAGGAATGCTAATAAAACCACAGAAATAGCTAACAGCGATGTGGAGAGGCTGGATTTTATTAACAGGTTATGCTATTATGTGTAAAAGCAAAGATGAGCTGCTGAAGGAAAAATTCAGATGGAAAGAGTTAGCTAGTTTCTGTGGAAATTCTGAAAATTCTGGATCTCCTTTAAAAGAGAAAGTTGGAGGGTGTCAGGTAGAATAAAAGGCTGTTCATTTAACTTAGAAGTAGAAGTCTGGCAAAAGAAGTGTGCATACAACATTTGATCAGACCAAGCCTAGTTGCCATAGTGACAACTGCCAGGAGAGTGCATGGCAGGAAAATATAGAAAACTTAGAGTTGGAAAATGAAACAATGTTACAGGGAGGAGACTTCTCAAGCAGAAGCATGGCCAATACTAAGGCAAAAACAGGAGAAAACAGGGAACCACAGTGTTTAGGAAGATAATTGAGGATTTTACTCAGCAAAAAGCCACAGATATTTTGAGTTGGTTCACCCAAAGGATGGGAAAATTTTTAATAACTTGGATGGTCAGAATCAATGATGAAGGAACCAGAAGAGTATGAATAGATAGAGTGGATTGCTTGAAATTTATAGGTATTAAAATCCCTTTATACAGGAAGATTTTAGAGATTACAACATTCAAGGAGGTAGCAATATGACTGATCTGGTAGTTTTGGGAACAGATGGATGTAATAAGCAGAATCCTATTGATTCTTATGTGACCTAGTGGAGATAGACCCTGGTACTAACTTAGAGACTGTAGAAGAAAGTGAAAGAAACAGGTTATGATGACTACCATAATGATCAGAAGTGAAGAAGTATAATACTCCCTTAGCCATTGCCACAGGAATATAATAGTGAAGACAGCTCCTCCTGCTTACAAGTCACTAGTGTTGATTCTACTAATTGGGGAAACAGGGCACCTTCTTTGGGAGGTGCAGGACAAGATTTCATAGTTAAGTGACTTAGGAGACTGGGGAAAAGATAAATTTCATCAAGAGATAAGAACGAATAGCCAGCAGTTTCAAAGTCAGACTAGACTGACAAGAAATGAATTGTTTACTACTCTCTTGAGAGCAGTGGTAGATTTTGGAAGCATTGGTGGTATTCCAAATAATGAACGATACAAAATGTAGTGAGAAAAGGGATTTGATACTAGGCTGGCCCCACAGATTCTCCTGAACCATTGTATCCAATTTTGTCACACCTTCAGGGAGAATAAGAAATTGGCTGAGTCATAGCTCAGACTAAAGAAATAGACAAATGAGGATACAGACTCCATATCAATTTGACCATATAGTAGAAACATGGATCAAATACTGTAGCTAGGGCATTAATAGATACTGGGGAAGAGGCCTCCCTTATATATGGAAACCCTGATGAGTTTAAACATGGAACTTGGGGCAGCTAGGTGGTACAGTGGATAGAGCACCAGGGCAGGAGTCAGGAGCACCTGAGTTCAAATCTCACCTTAGACACTTGACACTCACTAGCTGTGTGACCTTGGGCAAGTCACTTAACCCCAATTGCCTCATCCTGGGTCATCTCCCATCATCCTGATGGATATCTGGTCACTGAATTCAGATGGCTCTGGAGGAGAAGTGAGGCTGGTGACCTGCACAGCCCTCCCTCATTCAAAAGAAAGTCAAGTGCAAGTCATGCTGTCGTTTCTCTGATGACATGGCCTTCTTCGACAATGAAGGACAAACACACAAACATGGAACTTCTGTCACCATCACAGCACTGAGAGGGGCTGAAATATCAGTCAGACAAATTAAACTAACAATGAAAATTAGCCAATTAAATAAGGAAGAATATACCATGGTAATTGTACCCATTCCTGAATACATCATTGGAATAGATATACTGACAAGAATGACTAAATTTACCTGAGATGGGTTACTAATTAGCAGTAAGAAAAATAGGAATTAATACAGTTTTAGTGGATAAAATAAAAATCAACCCAATCACTTTACCTGAACCTTCTGAAGTAACTACTTTAAAGCAGTATCATATGCCAGGTGGGCAAGATGAATTTACCAATACTATAAAGGTATATGTTGAGACAGGGGTGTCAACCCCTACAATCACTTGATGGAATAATCCTATCTGGCCACTACAAAAGTCAGATGGGACATGTAAGATGACAGTGGATGAGGCACAATTGAATAAGGTGACTCCTCCCTTTTATGGTGCTGCTCCAGATACCATTACCTTAGTAGAAAGGATCCAAAAACATAATGGGACTTGGTACATAGTTGTTGATTTATCCGGTGCTTTCTTTACTATCTCAATAGATTCTAAACAATGGGACCAATTTGCTTTCATTTGGCAGGGCCAACAATATGCTTTTACATGGTTGGCAAAAAGATATCTGCATAGTTCCACTATTTGTCATAGAATTGTGGTTGAACATTTGGATAAATTAGAGCAAACTAGTGAACAGTTTGCTGTATGTGACTTTATGGTATAGGGAAAAATGTAAAAGAAGTGGAGAAGAGCTCAACTCTTTTAATTGAGTGTATGAAAAGTAAAGGAAGGGAAATTAACCCTGCAAAGATTCAAGGGCCTGCTCAAACCATAAAGCTTTGGGTTATACAATGGAATAATGGGCTATAAGAGATTATCCTGCAAGCCCAAAAAATGGTTCAGGGGTATTTAGGAGAGGTTTATAATATCTAGAGTTTTGCAGGTGTTTTTCTGGGTCACATTCTTATAGGGACAAGTTATTAGTATGTCCAAATAGGTGTCAACACAAGTCCATATAAATTTGTATCCTTTATCTTGGAACAGAAATCCAATATAATGTGTTTGCCAAATTTGAGCTGCTACTTTCACCCACCAATAAGAAAGAGGCACACAAGTTTATAGGATTATTCAGATATTGATGACATCACATACTTCATCTAGGACACATTTTGAAACTGTCATATAAAATTACTAAGAAAAAACGTGAATTTGATCAGTCTTGAGCAAAGTAAAGCTTTTCGAGAAGCAAAGGTCACTATCCATTTGGCCCTGGATTTATGACCTATGCAAAGTGGCCTGGTGAAATTACAAGTAACTACAGGATGGATATGCAAACTGGAGTTTGTGGAAAAACAACAAAGTGGAAATGTACCCTTAAGATTTTAGTCTAGGAAACTCCCTTCATATGGAATTCAATATACTTTGTGAAATGCAGTTGTTAGCTGCATAATGGGATGTGAGAGACTGAACAACTGACTTTGGGTAATGAGGTAATAATCAGTCCTGAAATCCCAATTATAACATAGGGATTGAGGACCTCACTTTCTCACAGAATTGGACATGCACAAGATGGTAGCATAATTAACTGGAAGTAGTATATTCAAAATAGATCTAAAACAGGCAAAAGTGGAGTTTCTGCTTACATGAATCTACAGCAAACATAGATAATGAGGGAAATGATACACTCTCTGAACCAAAACAATAGTTGGTACAGTCCTTGGTAAAATAGAATGAGGGGTATGATGGAATAACTGAAGAACAAAAGAGACGTACACGGTTTATTGATGGAATGGCGAAATATTGGGGTCAGAAAAGACATTGGAATCTGGTAGCCTATAACCCATGTATTAGGTGGACTTCTTGGAGCCACAAGTGAGAGTGGAAGGTAATCATATACCTGAGAGGCAGTGTGGCTTCAGAAGGAGCTGAGGAACAGTTGATATGGTGTTTGATGCCCGACAAATGCAGGAGAAATACCAGAAGCAGAACAGAGGTCTGTGTACAACATTTGTGGATCCAACCAAGGCCGTTGATACTGTTAGCCATGAAGGTTTATGGAAAATGATGTCAAATTTTGGTTGTCCAAAGAAGTTCATCAGCATCGTATATCAGTTTCATGATGGTATGTTTGCCTACGTTCTGTATAGTGGACAATGCTCTTGTGCCTTCCCTGTCACCAATGGAGTGAAACACGGCTGTGTGATTGCTCCCATGCTTTTTAGCATGATGTTTTCAATCACGTTGTCAAATGCTTTTGATAAGGGGGAATGCAGCATCAACATTAACTACCGTACTGATGGTAAGTTCTTCAATTTGAGAAGACTGCAATTCAAGACAAAAGTAGAAAGAGCGTTGGTGCATGATTTTCTGTTTGTAGATGATTGCACACTCAATGCAGTCTCTGAAGCTGAGACACAAGAGAGTATGGATCAGTTCTCGGCTGCCTGTGCTAATTTTGGCCTAATAATTACCACCAAGAAAACACAGCGGCTCTATCAGCCGCTACCACACCATCCATACGTGGAACCATCAGTTACAACAAATGGAGAAGTTTCATATGCTGTGGGTAAGTTCACTTACCTTGGTAGGGTACTTTCCAGCGATGTACACATTGACAATGAGGTTGATGTATACATTGCCAGAGCTAGCCCAGTGTTTCAGAGACTCCAAAGAAAAGTTTGGGAGAGAAAATTTATTAGACTGACTACCAAACTGAAGATCTACAGAGCCGTTGTGCTGAACTCATTGTTGTATGCCTGTGAAACATGAACAGTCTACCAGTGCCATTTCAGGAAACTGAATTGCTTGCATTTGAACTGTCTTAGGAAGATTCTGAAGATCACCTGGAAGGATAAGGTACCAGATACTGAGGTCCATGATTGAGTTAAAGTGCCAAGCATTCAAACTATCCTTCAAAGAGTGGAACTCCAATGGATGGGCCACATTGTTAAAATCCAAAATATACTCTTGGCAAAAAGATTATTATATGGAGAACTTGCTTGAGACAGTCATTCACATGGTGGTCAGAAGAAGTCATACAAAGATACTCTCAAAGTCTCTCTCAAGAACTTTGGATTTGATTGTGTGACATGGGAGACACTGACACAGAACCACTCAGCTTGGCATGTCCACATCAGAAAATGTGCTGTGCTCTATGAGCAAAGCAGAATTGAAATAGTACAAAATACACATAGGATGTGCAAATTTGGAATAATCACCCCAAATGTTCACATGGATCATCTGTGCCCAATCTGTGGCTGAGCTTTCTGAGCTTGTATTGTTCTGATCAGCCACAAACATACCCACTGAAACTTTATTTTACCCTGGTGATATCATTTTGGCCCTTTTCCAGAACGAAGAACAACAATCAAGGCAGACTTTGAAAAGTGCTGAGATAGGTGAAAGTAGTCAATATGCTGAACTTATGGCAGTACATCAAACTATAAAAACAGAACAAGGAGGACAGTGTCATATATTCGTTGATTCATGTGTGGTAGCTAATGAGTTAGCTACACAAATGCCAATGAGAGAAAAAGAAAATTAAGAAATTCATGGCAAATGATACTGGGGCAAAAAATTGTGAGAAGATATGTGGGACATCTCTTTGGTTACTAATTTGTCTGTTTTTCGTGTAGATGCTCATGTGTCCCTTACCATGCCAAAATGTGAGTACAATGTACATGCTGATCAAAGAGCAAAGAGTACTACTAAACATATTGTCTCTACTCTGACACCAACTGATTATCCAGTACAAACAAAATGGGTTCATCAAATGGCCAGCCAATTAGGGGTCCAGGTCACACACCAGTGTGCACAAGACTGAGGTATTATTAGTATTTCTCATTCCTTGTTAAAAAAAAAAAAAGGAGCAGAAGAATGTTACATAACATCAACTGGAAAAGGAATGAACTATTTCCCAGGTAGTAACTGGAGAGATAGAAAGGGGAAAAAGAACCTGCCCAAATTTGGCAAATAAATTATATTGAACGCTTGTCCGAAGATAAAGAATTCAAATTTATATGTACTTGTGTTGACACCTATTCAGGCATACCAGTGGCTTGTCCCTATGAGAACACAACCCAGAAAAACACCTGTGAAACTCTGTATATCGTGAGTCTATATTATGGAACTGCAATGCAGATTCAAAATGAGAATGGGTCACATTTCATAGGTAATGAAATTAAGAGATATTGTATATTACAGAATATTAGAATGAATATATCATATCTCATATTATTCATAAGTGTCTGAGTTGATGAAAGAATGAATGGATTATTGAAAAAAGAGTTAAGGAAGTTAAGTTCTTTTTTTTTTTTTAACTCTTATTATTTTATTTGTTTTCAGTGTCCTACAATCACTTCCATACAACTTAGATGTTTTGCCTCTCCTTCACCCACCTTCTCCCCATTTTCCCTCTCCATCCCTGAGATGGCACACAATTATATATAGGTTCTGCACATACATTCATATTAAATACATTTTCACCTTAGTCATGTTGCATAGAAGAATTAAAATGAATGGGAGAAATCATAAAAGAAACCAAAAAGTAATAGAAAAGAAAATGATCTGCTGTATTCTGTGATCAAACTTAATACTTTGTCTGGATGTGGAAGACATTTTTTCCCTCAGAGACAACTGGGAATTTTTTCAGTCCTTGCATTGCAATGAAGTTCTAATTCTACCAGAAAAAATCCTCACACACTGTGGTTGTTGTTGGGTACAAAGTTCTCCTGATTCTGCTCCTTTCACTCAGCATCAGTTCATATAAGCCTTTGCAGGCCTCTCTCAAGTCTTCCTGTTCATCATTTCTTATAGAACAATAGTACACCCATATACCACAATTTATTCAGCCACTCCCCAATTGATGAGCATTCCTTCAATTTCCAGTTTTTTGTCACCACAAAGAGTGCTGCTATAAATACATGTGGGAGCATTTCTCATTTTTATGATCTCTTGGGGATACAGTCCTAGAAGCAGTATTGCTGGGTCAAAGGGTATGTACCTTTTTGCGGCCCTTTGGGCATAGTTCCAAATTGCCCTCCAGAATGGTTGGATCTGTTCACAGCTCCATCACCAATGAATTAGTGTTCCCACTCTCCCACATTTTCTCCAACATTTGTCATCATCCTGTTTTGTCTTAATAGCCACTCTGATAGGTGTGACGTAGCATCTTTATTTGCCTCCAAATTTTTTTCTGAATTACAAGTATTTGTTGTTCCTCTTTCACAACAAATAAAGTATATTGTGCCCTCTGTTATTTTTGTTTAATTTACTTTGTCTACCCTACTCCTACTAACTCTTTTCTTCATGCCTTTTAGTCCTTCTTCCCTCCCGTTTGTTACTTTTCTATTGTTCTTGCATTTGACTTAACTTACCAATTAATTTTCACTTTCCCCCCTTTTTCCTCTTCAGTGATTGTTTTCCCTTTCTCTGTGTGCTTTGTTTCATTGACCTAATAATTATTTACCTCTTCTTTAGTCTGTAACTTGATGTAATTAATGTTTTTAAGGTTTAGTTTCCTAAACTAAGTTGTTGTTACATTGAGCTTAGCCCTGCTCCTGCTTTTCTGTTGTGTCTCTTAGAAACATCAGTTTCTGTAGAAAATAGAGAAGATAGAAGTATTACCTCATGTATCCTTTTTTATGTAGTTTATTTCTACTCTTTGACAACTCCATGAACATTTTCTTTATTTGTTTGACTAAAAATCTTTCAAGCATCATACCTTCTTACTTTACTACATGTCAGTTATATCTAGGCAGTTGGGTTCCTTTTCATCTGAGGCAAGTTGCAGTTCATGAAGTCACAAAAGTATCTCAGAGGTAGTGGTGATTCGATGCTCCAAATCCATGAAGAATATTTGCATTTTAAGGTTCCCTTCTTCCATTATTGAAAATATTTTTCCTAGTATGGGAGTCATCTTCATAGGAACACTGTCAAACCATTGAAATAATTTCTTTCTTCCTTGTTCAGCCTTTATTTTGACACCTCACCATTTGTCCCACAAATTCAATTCTTTAGAAGGAAATTATTTTCCCTTTATCTTTTTAATCAGTGACTTGAGTAGGTTAAATCAAACATCTCCTTTTATCTTCTTCCTTTATTGCCAGGCCTAGAGGCCTAAGGGCTACCCGAGTCTTACCTTACCTATCGCAGGTCTTCGGTTGGCCAAACCGAATAAACGTATGAGACAAGAGACTTTCCAGAGTCGAACAAGGGTTAGGCTTTATTCAGGGTCTTGGTTACATGTGCAGGGGAATTCTTCCTTAGGAGAGAGAAATGTCCCAAGGAGGCAAAGATCTTACAGTAAGAGAATGGAAGCGGAAGAGGAAGTGGGGAGAGAGGGGAGAGGGAAGAGCGAAGAGAGGAGAGAAGGAAGAGGGGCCTTCTGTCCTCTAAGGGCCCCTCAGCGCTAAGAGTGCTTTCAGGCTTTCCTGACCCTACTTAAGCTCTCCTGCCGCATAGTTTGCACCTGAATGCCGTGCCTGTTAGACAACAATAGGTGTGCTCAGACCCCGGGCCAATCTCGAGGGTGGGGATGCTCTCTCTCAGCACTTTTCCCCCCGGGAAGAGGCGGAAATGCACGAGATAGCCTGGTCTCACACCTCAATTCCCTGCTATTCCCTGGGGGGCCTCATGAGAACTCTAAGGTTTAGAAGTCCTCACCTTTACCTGGCCGAGACTGTCCACATGGAACTGAGCTTACACCCCCAACACTTTATTCTCTCATTTTATATACTTTCCCAATATGTAGCTTAGTCCCCTCCTCCGAACAACCATTAATTCAATAAAAAATGGCATTATTAGTTAGGATCCATGGCATTTCATGCTTATTCCTCCACTATAACTTCAAGTAGAGTTCTGTTTCTTGATGTTACTTATTTGTGTGCTTTTAGAGAGAATCCTCTTAATAGTTTTGTCATAGTCATTATTTTGATAATTATTTTGATATAGTTGTTTCTCTTTCTAGTATTTTAACCTTTTGGGGGGAATATTCATTTTGTTACTTTACTTTCCTTAGTTGCTGTATTTCTTTGTTTTCTTTTTTTTCTTTTGTATGTGGTGTTTGAAAGGAAAATAATTTAATGTCTATATTTTTCTCCTTTTAAATATCAATATTATTTCATTAATGATTAAGCTCAAGTTTGCAGTGTGTTTCACCTTGGGTTGCTTTTTGAGCTTCTTTACTCTGAAACACATTATACTCTTCCTTTGCACAGTGTCTGGTTAGTCAGGAAAACATTGTATTGCTTTAGTTTTCACCTCTTTTTATTTGTCTTCTTCTTGTTTGCTTGAGAACTTTTCATTTGTGATCCCAGGTATTAAATGTTACTGCTACATGTTTTGTTGTATATAGAAAAGGGTTCTTAATTTTCAATAGGCAATACATAAATTATTTCAATTGGCATTTTATTTTCTGTGTACAGAATTTGTGGGCAGTTTTCTTGGGTTTTTGTTTGTTTGTTTTTTTTTGTTTTTTGTTTTTTTTTTGCATTTTGGTATTTAGGTATTTTCAGTTGGGTTGGTCTTGGAGACATCTAATATTTCATCTTTTTTGCTGCATCCTGACTTGAAGATCAACAATATTTAGCTATTATTTACTTAGATCACATTTTTAATGTTAATGTTTTTTTTTCTTCCAGTCTATCCTTGAATGCTTGATATTTGCATTTTCACTCAGTTGTTTTCTCTTGTATTTCTTTGGTTGAGATGACAAAGTGTTGCTTTCTTCTGCCAGTTATATTTGCTGCACAAGTCATGAATTCTGCTTTCAAAAGTCTTTTTTCTCTCCTGAACAATAGTTCAAGAGAGAAATTTTGAAAGCAGAATTTGTGGGAGCATCCTGCTGTGGGTCTGTGATCTCTTGGAAACCCACAGAGTCTTCTGTCACATTAGATGTTGATTCATTTTCTTTTGTTTTGCAACATTTATTTAGACATGTTTGAGTCATTTATGTGTTTTGGAATCCATCTTCCTTTCTGTAACTAATATCTTCCATATGCGTTCATCTGCTTGTGCTCAAGGTTAAATAGTTTCCATATCCTGATATATTTAATAATATATTTTCCCTCTTAATATTTCACAATTTTTCATTTTCTGACTGCCTCCCCTTTGCTGTTGGATTCCTTGAGGACTAGTACTCAAAGTTTTCTCAGCTTCCTCCCATGCTGAGGAATTGATGTTCTGCTAATTTTAGTTTCTATCTCAAGTGATTTTAAAGGGTATACCTCATATAGATGCCAATACCCTTTTCTTCAGGGAAGATGAAATCCTGAATGTGCTGGTGCCCTGTCACCTTATTTCTTAGTTCTCTAACTAACGATTGCTAAATTCCAGCATACTGCTTCCCCAGAAAGAGCATATTTCTCCTTTCCCCTACTTTCATTTCTTTCCCACAGAGTAGTAGAGAGGTAGTACAGCATTGGATTATGTGTTGATTGCCAATGATGGGGTGAGGGAAAGGACAGTACATATGTTGAAAAGGTCTTTAAAAGTATCAAAGAAATCAGTAAATGATCCTAGAGCCCAAGCTCATTCATGAATCCTTTTTGATAAGCCTTCCAAAGTATAGGGACTGGTAGGGGAGATAAACATGGTAGGTTAGGGATGAGTGTTGTCTGTGATTAATTCTTCAAATTATTACTCATTAAGATTATTGATGTCATAGTTTGTGAGACAGCTGCATTTCTCTTTAGCTCTTATGAATAATATTTATTTTAAAGTGGTTTGAAAGATAGTAAGGTCTGAAAACATCTAATCCTTCATTTTACTGATCATGTCAACCACAGATAGCTACATTTTATGTAGGCATGAATAATGACACCTTAAACTGTCACTCAATATAGTCATTCATGCTTTTTAAAAATAAAAAGTAATTATCTATTTAACAGTAATCTGAAATTGTTTACTTCATTTTGAACTTACATGATAGAAATATTTTTCAAAAATGTCATGTGAAAACTGAAAACTACTAAATAGTATTGCTTTTCTTATCAACAGTGATTTGCTTTCTCCTTTCTCCCTTTTCACTTCTCAATGATCATTTCACTCAATTTCCTTAGATGAATGTGCGTTTAACTACCATATTGTATTAACTTGTTATTCATTGAGTAGTGCTGTGGCCAGCACAGTTGGGCAGGTCCCTGGCAGTTACTGGGCTCACAGAGCAAGGTTGAAAAGACAGGTGGGACACAGCAGTCTGAACAAACTGAAGTTATTCTAGACATACTGTGTCAACAAATCAGGGATTAGGGGTGCTTAAATACTAAAAAAAAAAAAAAAACAAAAAACAAAAAATATAGGGGTAGTGATTGAAGCATGAGAACAGAACAGATCTTGATAAATAAAAAGGGAGACCTCAAGGCCTCTTTATTGAACTTCTTTATTGGAACTTCAGCACTCGAAATCAAGGACAGGATGTGCACCTGAGAACAATACATCACTTAACTTCTCAAGTCAGCTATTATTCTCCCTTGCAGGAGGGTAATTCTTGCTTAGGGGCTCTTTCAAACCCCTCAAGGTTCTCTACAGAGTAGCAAAAATCCTTAAGCAACATTAAATCTGACTAGTAAAGAATTAAGTGACATGGCTTATGTAGCTCTTTTTAGTCTTTTTTTTCTTCCCTCTGAACTGATAATTGTTCTGAATGACATTAATATGCCCAGACTGATTCCAATTATTTCATTCAAAGATTTTATCTGTGCCTGGAAGACAATATGATGTAGTTTTTAATAGTATAAAGCTCATGTTATTGTTCTAGACTCAAAAATAAGACTGTAGAAGCTTTCTTTCTTGGTGAACAGGTAGGTTCTTCCATCCTTTTGGGTGAGGAAGAACAATGTTTAACATCAGAGACCTCCAAAATAAATATGTAATTGTGTCAGGCCATGGAAAAGCTCAAAAAGGATTTTGAATATCAAGTAAGAGAGGTGGAGGAAAAATTGGGAAGAGAAATAAGAGTGATGCTAACACTCTTAACAGTTTGCTAATGAAGACCCAAAAAATTGCTGAAGAAAATAACACCTTTAAAAATAAGCTAATTCCAATGGTAAAAGAGATCCAAAAAGCAATTGAGAGGAAGATTGCTTTAAAAAACACAATTAGCCAAATGGAAAAGGAGATACAAAAGCTCCCTGAAGAAAATTGTTCTCTAAAAATGAGAGTGAAGCAGATGGAAGCTAATTAATTTATGAGAAATCAAGAAATTACACAACATAACCAAAAGAATGAAATAATGGAAGATGATGTAAAATACCTCATTGGAAAAGAAACTGATCCAAGAGAGACAATTCAAAAATTGTGGAACTACCTGAAAACCATTATCAGAAAGAAGAGCCTAGACACACTCTGTCATGAAATTATAAAGGAAAACTGCTTTAATATTCTAGAACTAGAGGACAAAATAAATATTGAAAGAATCCCTTTATCACCTCCTGAAAGAGACCCGAAAAGAGAAATTCTTAAGAGTATTGTAGTCAAATTTCAGAGTTCCCAGGTCAAGGAGAAAATATTGCAAGTAACTAGAAAGAAACGATTTAAGTGTTGTGAAAATACAATCCAGATAACACAGGATCTGACAGCTTCTGCATTAAGGAGTCAAATGGCTTGAAATAGGATATTCCAGAAGTTAAAGGAACTGGAATTAAAACGAAGAATCACTACCTAGCCAAACTGAGCATGTTACTACAGGGGAAAAATTGGTCATTCAATGATATAGAGGATGTTCAGGCATTCTTGATGAAAATACCAGTACTGAATAGAAAATTTGACTTTCAAACACAAGAATCAGGAGAAGTATGAAAAGGTAAATAGGAAAGAAAAATCATAAAGTACTTTCTAAAGTTGAACTGCTTACATTCCTACATGGAAAGATAATATTTGTAACTCTTGAGACTTTTCTCAGTATTTAGGTAGTTGGAGGGATTACATAAACACACACACACACACACACATACACACACACACATACATAGAGAGTACAGAGTGAGTTGAATAAGAAGGGATGATATCTAAAAAAATAAAATTAGGGGTTGAGAAAGAAATATGTTGAGAGGAGAAAGGGACAAATGGAATGGGGCAAATTATCACTCATAAAAGAGGCAAGAAAAAGCATTTTCAGAGAAGGACAAAAGGGAGGAGGTGAGAGGGAAAAAGTGAAGCTTACTCTTTTCACATTTGGCTTAAGGAGAGAATAACATGCTAACTCAATTTGGCATGAAAATCTATCTTACACTACATGAAAGTGGGGGAGAGGGGGACAAAGGAGGTGAGGAGCATGATAGAATGGTGGGCAAATGGGAGAAGGGAGTAATTAGAAGGAAACACTTTTGGGTTGTGATAGAAAAAAGGGCATATTGAGGAAAAGGGTAATCAGAGTGCAAGGTGTTATGGGATGGGGAGAGGGGAGAAATGGGGAGAAAATTTGGAACTCAAAATTTTGTAGAAATTAATGTTGAAAACTAAAAATAAATAGATATTAAAAAATAAAATGACCATATTAGATCAAAAAAATGAAAAAAAAGGATATATTTTTTTTTAACAGTGATAGGTGGAATCCCCTTTCTACAATGGGAAAACTGATTTGATAAATTCAAATATGAATAGAATAGAGAAGGAATAAAAGGTATCAGGGATATCAATTAGAAAATTGTTATAGTAGACATGGCAAGTGATGATGATGATGTAAATTAGACTGGTTTCACTGTAAGTAGAGAGGATGAAAAGAAATAAAAAGACAATATGCTGAAAGAATTGACATGATTTGTTATCTGATTGAGAGAAAATTCATATGCACTTTTTTACTAAATTTGTCCTATAAATTAATGCAATTTTTCTTTTCTGGGGAAAAAATAAAGATTATTTTGATGCTGAAAAAATAATGAAAATTAACTCTTTATAATGACATATTTTCCATGTCACTAAGTCTTAGAGTTCAGGTTTTTTTCCTTGGGAATCATGATTGTGTGATATAAATGTTGACTATTTTCAAAAGTAGAAAAATTGAAAATTTTATGATTTATGTTGTTAGCTACATGGGCAAAACATAAACAATGAGTTACCATAGGGACAGAATTCCAATCCTTTGTAGAGTTCAGAAAAGCATTTTTTGTACAAATTTTAACTAGATGCATCTGAAAACATTACGCATTGGTATAACTCTTTATAGGAATTAGGGATATTTAAAACATAATAGATTTTAGTTGTTCTTAAACTCCACAAATATTTGTAAATACCAAGAAGTTAAGGACTTAAAAGACGACTTAGTGCCATTTTGGCTACTTTTCAAATTCAATATTCTGAAGTCCCTCATCAAACACTCTTTATAGCTCTTTCTTTTGTCATTTCTCAGAAATTCATTCTCAATCAGGTATAACAAAAAACAATTTAGAATACACATGTGTTTATATGTGCATGTGTGCATAGATATAGAAGTATGTCTATATAGACATAAAGACATACACACATATAGGTTATGTGCACAATGTTTGATAATATATTTTGTATTCTCACAATTCACTTTTAATATAATGATAAATAATATTTTAATATTCAGGTGACTTTATTGGTGCTATTTGAAGCCTTCAATAAATCACTGATTTTAAATGGCCTCATTATCCTCCTATAAATAATAGCTCATAAAACTCAAAAATTAGGTTCAATACTCTATATAATATATGAGACTATGTGTGAGTTTTCTGAGACAATAGAACTATAAGGTTTTGAAAAATAAATTTGACCACTAAGTCTTATTAAAAAGAAGACCTATTGTAGTTGGGTATGGATTTTGTAAGACAGGCACAGCTGTAGATAAATTCCTGCAATATCATTCCCCCAAAGAAATGTTCACATCTCTGTATTTAAAAGTCATCTATTGTGTATTATAGGTTGCATTTAGTTCAATCAATAGTTATTGAAGGAGATTGACATGATTGAATAGAAAAAAAAATCCAGAAGAATCATATCCTTCCTAACTCTGTCACTGAGCATTAAAAAACAAAAAGGTGAACAAGTCAATCAATTTTTCAAGCCCACTAAAAATAAGGAAAAAAGCCAAAAGAGAAGTATGAAAAAGGAAATAGCTAGAATCTTCTAGAGTAGAGAAAGGTTGTTAACTGTATTTATATACCTCATGAGACCTTAGGGCAAGCTCACCTAATCTCATCTAAACATGCTGAATTAGGTCTGATGTATGACCTCATTGGTACCTCTCTAAGGGGTATGTGGTAATTGCAATTATTTATACACATATGTAAATACGTGTATACATACATAACACATGGTTTTTTGCCCTTCTTTCTTGAAGAGGACCAAAATGACATCATTATAAAGTGAAATTTCAATATGTGTGACTGTGATTGATCAGACCAATAGGAGCTCAGAATGCTAAACCACCGTCTTTTGATTTGTGTATAAACTGGATTTAAGTGAGGCAGAGTTGCACGAATTTGTCAGACTCACTCTCTCCTTTGGAGTCATCATAGTCCAGTAGCAGGACAGAGTCAAGATGACTGGCAATGGCTTAGCATGCAGTAGATGACCTTGGCATCTTCAATGTCTGACTAAGTTCTAAGTGCTCCACAACACCTGCTTCATCTGTCTTCATGGTCATTGGAACAAATTATTCATATCTGCCCATTCCTTCAGAGGAAGTCTTCACATGCTTGTGGTAGACACCCTCTAACTCATCAATGGGTCTGAGAACCCTTTGTTACTCTCAACCTGGTTTGGACTGTCTACCAATATGATTTACCACAGTATGGCCGCTGAGCATGCTTCAGCTTCTTTGAGCCACAGGTGAGAGTTTGGTGGAACAGGTGGACACCAAAGGTGGAAAGAGCCCTGAGAAAGGCTCAGCAGCCATCACATCAAAGGTACTGGTCCTCCCTGAACTCACCCATACATATAACATATATACAAGAATATGTGCAAATAGAAACTTATGTGATATATGTTCAACACATAACTATGTGTATATTTATGCATTTGTGTCACATATGCAAATATGCACATTTGATATTCCAGGAGTAATTGGTATTATTAAAATTCTACATAATTATTTTTAATTTTGACATTTAGAAAAGCATTATATTACATTTTTATTTGAAGTGCTTGCCAGTTTTTGAGACATAAGTGCCCAAGTTAAAAATTTAACAATTGGTTCTCACAAGTTTATTCTGGTACAAATGTCTTAAACACCATCTATAACCTACAGTTTCCTTTCCTGGTTGAATGAGTAAATGGGAGGAGCAAATAAAGTCCTAAGACACTTTCTCATCCCACTATCATCTTAGATTGTCCTGGATTACAAAAGTCCAGAAGTATGACCTACCATCAGTTAGAGAGTGGAACTGGAGAGATCGAGATTTCTTTCTCAAAGATCAAGCCTTAAACCCAATTCACTCTGAATCTCATGAATTGGACAACAATAGAGACCCCAAAAGGAAAACTCTAAGGAATAGCATAGTGAAATTCCATAATTATCAGTTCAAGGAAAAAAAATACTGCAAGCAGTCAGAAAGAAATAATTTAAATATCTTGATGAAACAGTGACGATTATGCAAGACCTAGCAGCTTCTGCTTTAAAGGATCACAGGGCCTGGAATATGACATTCTCAAAGCGCAGTCTGTCAGGAGATGAGATGGGCATTCCATGACATTGGAAACTTTCAATAATTCCTGATTTAAAAATGAGCAGATTTTGAAATATAAAACTCAAGCAAAGCAAAAAAGGGAAAAAAAGATTTTATGCAACAAGGTTAAACTGTTTAGATCCCTACATATAGGAAGATGACACTTGTAACTCTGGAGAACTGTGTCTTTATCATGGCATTTAGAAGGGATATGTGTACACAAAGAAGATGTGGGAATAAGCTAAATCTGATGTGATGTAAAAATAATTAATTAAGTGTTGAAAAGAAAAAGGATTGTATTGGGAGAAGAGGAAAGAAGGAAGGGGAATACATTATACCAAAAAACATATTATAGTAGAGGGAAAGAAGGGAGGGGTGAGCATTGTTTGAAACTTATACTTCTCTGATGACTCAGTGAGAGAATAAAATACACACTCAGTTGGTTATAGAAAACATATTGGCTGGAGGAGCCAAGATGGTGGAGTAGAAAGATACACAGACACTTAGCTCTTACCCCATAGCCCATAAAACACCCGTAAAGAACTCTCAACAAATTATACAGCAGCAGAAGCCACAGAACAATGGAGTGGAGGAGATTTCTGTTCCAGAGAGACCTGAAAAACCAGTTGGAAAGGTCTGTTGTGCACTGGACCCGGAGCTGAGCCCAGCCCTGCCTTGGCCAAACAGCACCAAGAGAAGCAGATCCGAGCAGGGTTCAGGAACAGAATCTCCAGCAGCATTGCAGACCCTCAACCCACAGGCGCCAAAGGTCAATGAGACGGTCTTTTCTGCTGGCTGAGAGGTGAGAGGGTGTCCCCATAACTCAGGCCCCCTCAGGAGGCAGCAGTGGAGAGGGGTTCCCAAAGCAGGCAGGAACCCACATCCATTATTAAAGGTCTCCTCATAAACCACTGCAGGGAACTTAGCTCCGTGTGGTGGCCCTGCCCCAACCTGAGCAACTGAACTTAATCTTACAATGAGTAGCAGCCCCACCCCTGCCAAAGCCCTTAGGGCTTGGGAACAGCATTTGAATCTCAGCCCCCAAGCAATGGCTGGGCAGAACCGGAGTCAAGGTGGTTGTGGAGAGGAAACTCAGAAGTCAAGTAACTGACTGGAAAAATGCCCAGAAAAGGGGAAAAAAAAAATAAGACCATAGAAGACTACCTTCTAGGGGAACAGGTGTCTCCCCCCCATCCTTTTGGATGAGGAAGAACAAGTCAAACTGTCAGAGGAAGTCAAGGCCCCTGCCTCCAAAGGGGACTTAAACTTGGTGCAGGCAATAGAAGACCATAAAAAATAAGTTAGCAGCTTACTAAAGGAAAACGAAAAAAATGCTGAAGAAAATAACAGCTTTAAAAAGAGGTTAACTCAAGTGGAAAAAGAGGTCCAAAAAGCCAATGAGGAGAAGGAGGTTTTAAAAAATAGAATTAGTCAAATGGGGGAGAAGGTTCAAAAGCTCACTGAACAAAATAATTTGTTGAAAGAGAGAATTGACTCCAGGGAAACAAATGACTATGATTTAAACCAAGAAGTTCGTAAACAAAACCAAAAATTAAAAAAAAATAAAAGATAAGGTAAAACAACTCATTTGAAAAACAACTGACCTGGAAAATAGATCCAGGAGGAATAATTTAAAAATTATTGGACTACCTGAAAGCCATGATCAGAAAAAGAGCCTGGACATTATCTTCCATGAAAATATCAAGGAAAACTGCCCTGATGCTATAGAATCAAAGGGCAAAATGGATATTGAAAGAATTCATCGTTCACCTCCTGAAAGAAACCCAAACAGAGAAACTCCTAGGAATATTATGGCCAAATTTCAGAGTTCCCAGATCAAGGAGAAAATACTGCAAGCAGCTGGAAAGAGACAATTTAAGTACTGTGGAAATACAATCAGGATAACACAGGATCTGGCAGCTTCAACATTAAGTGATCTAAGGTCTTGGAATGGGATATTTCAGAAGTCAAAGGAACTGGGATTGAAACCCAGAATCACCTACCCAGCAAATCTGAATATAATACTTCAAGGGAAAAAATGGTCATTCAGTGACATAGATGACTTTCAAGATTTCATGTTGAGGGAAAGACCAGATCTGTATTTAAAAATTTGACTTCCCAAGACAAGAATCAAGAGAAGCATGAAAAGGTAAACAGAAAAGAAAACTCATAAAAGACTCTTTAAAGCTGAACTGTTTACATTACTACATGGAGAGAAAATATTTTTAACTCTTGAATCTTTTCTCAGTGTTTGGGTAGTTAGAGAGATTATACATACACATACACACACACATACACATAGATAGATACAGAGTAGAGGGTATGTTATATCAGAAGAGATGATATCCACATACAAACAAAAAAGAATTAAATAAAATAAAAATTAAGGGGTGAAAGAGGAAAATTCCAGGAAGAGAAAGGGAGTAATGGTATCGGACAGGCTATAACTCATAAAAGAGATAAGAAAAATCTTATTCAGTGGAGGAGATAAGGGAGAAGGGGCGGGGGAGGGGAAATGAAGCTACTCTCTCCACGTTTGGCTGAAGGAGGGAATAACATGCTCACTAAATTTGATATGAAAATTTATATACCCCACAGGAAAGTAGGAGAGGAGGCAACAAGTGGAGCGAGGCGAATGTTAGAAGGGAGAGCAAATGGGAGAAGGGAGTCACTAGAAATTAACACATTCAAGAAGGGAGGAAAGGATAGGTCAGAGGGCAATATAAGTAGTATTACCCAACATGATTACTATGGAAGACTTTTGCAAAACAACACATATTTAGTCTCTATTGAATTGCTTTACTTCTCAGTGGGGCTGGGGAGGGAGCAGCAGAGGAAGAGAAGTTGGAATTCAAAGTATTAAAAATGAATGATGAGAATTTTTATTGCATATAATTGGGAAATAAGAACTACAGGGATCGGGGTAGAGAAATTCATCTTGTCCTGCAAGAAAAGAGAGAAGATGGGGATAGGAGAGGGGTTGGATGTGATGGAGGGGAGGGTACATTGAGGGAAGGAGTAATCAGAATGTAAGGTTTTAGGAAGCAGGGGGAGGGAAGTGAGGGGGAGAAAATTGGACATGTTACAAAGTGAGGTAAAAGCAATTAGTATTAAAGCAATAGACTGAATTAATTACTGAGAATACATCAATGACATCTTTAGTTTGGAAAAAAGAATTTCAGTCTAAATTTCCAAGAGGAAGGTAACCTCAGATACAATTTGGCATTGATAGAAAATTCAAGGTTTTAATGTTAAATTTGATTTTATGATTGTCATTTAATCAGGAACTAGAACATGTATAGAAAAATATGTAAGCCACTTAAGACTTGCCTCAAAAGATGTTCCCTAGCCAAAGCAAAACTGTAATCATATGTGAAACTCCAGGTATGGGTAGCAAGGAAGGTGATCTGAGCCTCCAATACATGATGCCAGTAAGCTGATGAGATGCTAGTATGAACTTCATAGGTGATCTCAAGGGAATGGTGGAAGAACGGCTGTTCAGCATGAGCTGAGGTGGGATTCTCCTGCAATTTCCCCACTGACACCTGGCATACTTTAAGCCTGACTGAATGCAAGTGGATAGTCTAATCCTGCCTGAGGTTCACATGAAGTTAGGGAGATATCGTATCCCTGCAATGTCCTTACTATTGGTGGCAATTTCCTATAGTCAAAAGGTTTGTAAGCTTAATACCAGATCTATTCAATTATAGATTATGGGTAGGGGAACATCTGAGGTTGTTTAAAATTAAGCTATTAGGCATAGGACTTTAGACCAACAACATTAACTTAGGGTCCTTTAATTCTTAGTAATACTGTGGAGACAATTGGGTCAAGAGTTTGTGAAGTTAGCAACACAAATATTATCTGTGTCTCAGTTGGTTAATGTTTAAAAAAAAATCTTTTGTGGTCCATATTGTAAATGCTTTAAAAAGATGTATCACCTAACCAAAAGTCTGAATTGCTTTATCTGTTATAAACTGCGTTAAAAAAAAAAAAAAAAGAAAAGAAAAGAAAGGAAAACATATCACATTCTATAGGGAAGTAGGAGGTGAAAAGGCAAAGAAAAATGAAGGGGTGGATAGAAGGCAGGGAAAAAGTGAGAAGAGAAGAGAAAAGAAATATGTAGGAGAAAAGAAAAAGAAAAGGGAGGGAGGTTGATCAAAGGGAGGGAAGATTTTTTTCAATTATTTCTGCTGATATTTTTAATCAATTTATTTGTTTTCTGTTTTCTACAATCATTTCTGAAAGTCTTAGATTTTATTTCCCCCCCCGCTCCTCCCTCCCAAGAGGGCATACAATCTTATTAATTACATTTTCACATTAGTCATATTGCATGGAAGAATCAAAACCAATGAGAGAAACCATGAGAAAAAAAATAAAACAAAACATAACAAAGAAGAAAATAATCTGCTTCATTCTGTGTTCTGATTCCATAGCTATTTCTCTGGATGTGGATGGCATTTTGCCTCGAGTCCTTTCATAATGTTTATATCCTTGCATTTCTGTGAAGTGCTAAGTTAACTCACACACTGTAGCTGACACTGTGTACAATGTTCTCCTGGTTCTACTCATTTCACTCAACATTACTTCATATAACTCATTCCTCACCCCTCTGAAGTCCTCCTGTAAATCATTTCTTGTAGTGCAATAATATTTCATTACATTCATATACCACAGCTTGTTCAACCATTCCCCAATTTATGGACATCCCCTAAATTTCCAGTTCTTGGCCTCCACAAAGAGAGGTGCTATAGATATTTTTGTAAGTGTAGGACCTTTTCCGATTTTTATGATGTCTTTGGGATAAGGGTATGAATATTTTTTGTAGCCCTTGGGGCACATCTCGAAATTACTCAAAAGAGAAGGAAGATTAAGAGAGGTGGTGGCCAGAAGCAAAATATTGTTGAGGAAGAAAAGGGTAAAAGGACAGAAAAAAGTATAAACATGAGGAAGCAGGATATAGAGAAAGACAACAATAATAACTGTGAATGTGAATGGGATGAAAACTCCCATAAAATGGAAGCAGATAGCAGAGTGTATTAAAAACCAGTATCATACAATATGTTTTCTACATGAAACACATTTGAAGTAGAGACACACACACACAATGTAAAGGTAAAAGGCTGGAGCAGTATATATTATACATCAGCTGAATTTTAAAAAAAAGCAGGGATAGAAATCCTGATCTCAGACAAAGTAAAAGCAAAAATAGATCTAACTAAAAAAAGATAAAGAAGGAAACTATATCCCTTAAACAATTATTTTACAGAGATAGAAAAATAATTATAAAAAAATTCACCTGGAAGAACAAAAGGTCCAGAATATCAAGGGAATTAAAGAAAATAAACACAATGGAAGAGGTCTAAGTATGACTCATCTAAAAATATATTATAAAGCAGCAGTCATCAAAATCATTTGGTACTGGCTATGAAATAAAAGTGGTAGATCACAAGGCATAGTAATCAATGACTATAGTTATCTAATATTTGATAAACCAAAAATCTCGATTATGAAGTGACAAATGGATAATTTTGATTACATTAAATTGAAAAGTCTTGTGCAAACAAACTCAATATAAATAAGATTAGGAGGGAAGCAGAAAACTGGGAAAGAATTTTTGCTCCTAGTGTCTGTGATAGAGGCCTCATTTCTAAAATATACATAGAGAACTGAGTCAAATGTGCAACAATACAAGCAATTCTCCTATTCATAAGTGGTCAAAGGATATGAGCAGGCAGGTTTCAGAGGCAGAAATTCAAGTTATCTATAAGTTATATGAAAAAATCCTCTAAATCACTATTGATTAAAGAGATGTAAATCCAAACAACTCTGAGGTACCACATCACACCTGTCAGTTTGGCTAACATGACAAAAGGGGAAAATGATAAATGTTGGAGAAGATGTGGGAGAGTTGGAAAACTAATTCGTCCTTGCTGGAGCTGTGAGTTGATCCAACCATTCTGGAGGATGATTTGGAACTATGTCCAAAGGGCTACAAAAATGTACATAACCTTTGACCCAGCAATGTGGCTTCTAGGACTGTATTCCAAAGAAATCCTAAAAAATGGGAAAGTGTCCCCCATGTACAAAAATATTTCTAGCGGTTTTCTTTGTGGTGGCTAAGAACTGAAAATTGAGGGAATATCAATCGATTGGGGAATTGCTGAACAATTGTGGTATATGAACGTAATGGAATCCTATTGTACTATAAGAAATGATGAACAGGAAGACTCCAGAGAGGCCTGAAAGGACTTATATGAACTGATGCTGAGTGAAAGAAGCAGAACCAGGAGATCATTGTACACAGTAGCAACCACTGTGTGTGAGAAATTTTTCTGGTAGACTTAGCCTTTCACAGCAATGCAAGAAACTAAAACATCCCCAAAGGACTTGAGGCAAAATGCCATCCATGTGCAGAGAAACAACTATGAAACTGAAAAGCAGAATGAAGCAGAATATTTTATCCTGTGTTTCATTTTGTTTGCTTTTTTTTATCATCATTCTTCCCATTCATTTTAATTCTTCCATGCGACATGACTAATGTGAAAATATATTTAATAGGAATGGAAGTATAGAACCCATATACAATTCCATGCCATCTCAGGGAGGGAGGAGGGAGAAAGATGATGAAAATCTAAGACTTACAGAAGTGATTGTAGAAAACTGAAAACAAATCAATTAAAATTAAAAAATTTAAAAAAAAATTAAAAAAGGAAAATAGCAAAACTTTTCCTATTCAGAAGCGTAAAGTGGGGGAGGGAGAGTGACCTTTAAATTATAAAAGAATCAGTTAAATAAAATAAATACCCTTTTAAATTTTAGCTTAGTAGGCATTTGCTAGATAAGTTTAACTCCGGTAAAAAAAAGATACAGTAAAATAAAAACATTTGTCTTTGTTGTATCATCTGCCTTCTTGTAAGAACCCCTGACAAGTGCTATAAGACCCTAGAGATTTCTATCTTGTTTTTATTTTCTTATGCTGGCTAACTACAGTACTCTCCCTGTCCTGTATCATCAAGTGTCCCTCCCCACCCTAATGTCTCCACTGAAGAATACCAGTATCTCAAATTAAAAGGTCTCCAAGTTAATTGGATAACCTGTGTTAATGTGAATATTTACACTTTTGTCACGGACTCCTGGAGATAAAGCTCTAGAAATCATTATTGACTTTTGTGATAGAAATTTCAGGCATTTTGCCTTCAATGACTGTCTGCCTATATGCAACCCTCAAGGAAGATAAATCTCACTAGTTAGAGTCACATCAGTTTGGCTACTCACCCGGTGTTTTCCAAGGAATTTTTCGTGAAAGATCTAGGATATTTTATGAGATTTAGAGTTGATTTGACTTAGAGATGAATTGATAAAACACCAACTTGAATGTTGGATGTAATTACATTCCAAATAGGGAATTCAATTTTGTTAAGAATCCATTCAGCAATGAGTCATCCAATCCATTGAAATAATACATTTGTCCTTTTTGTTCTCTGGAGAATTGTTAGTTAGGATTAGCAATTTCCATATTCTGTAAAGAATAAAGAACATTTGTGACATTCAACAAATGTAAAAAATGTTAATATTTGTATAGCATTTGAGCTTATAGGACAAAGGAGGTTATAAGTACAAGGAAAAACTTATTTTTTTAAAGATCTTTATAGATTTTTCTATGTTCTCTAAGGTCCCATGTTAACGTTTTTGTTAGCTCTATCTTTTTATCTTCAATGCCTTTAATCTTGAACCTCTTTCACCTCTGCCACACTTCCACAGTCACAGTATACAAATTTTATCTGCTAAACTTTCAGTTTCATAGATAAGTATTTAGGATCCTAACAGTGCAAAACCTTAGTTTTGGCTTATATTTTCTGCTTCCTAGTCTCTTCATCTCTCGTTGAGTCTCTCTTTCTCCATTTCCTTGCTTGTTTGACTTACCATGTTTTTTCATTTACTGATTAGGTCAAGTCCTTAGGTCCAAAGGATCTGATCAGATTGCATGAGATTAATGATTTTAAGCACATATATAGCCATTATTCATGAAAACTCAGAATATTGATAGGCTAAATGTTGTATAAGATAATATTATATAAACTGATGTTGAGATGAGGTAATTTACTAGTTTTAATGAACTATATATATATTCATGTAACGGGCTATAATTTTTTATTGGTTTGAATCCCCTGGCCTTAGTGTTATAGAGGTATGCCTGTACAAACTTGTTGAAGATCCCAGGGAAGTCTCGTTTCCCATTATCACATGTACCTGGCCTCCCAAAATAAGTAGGCTGGATTAATTTTTTTTAGAAGAATAGGAAAAAGGATCATCCTGATGGAGCAAGGCTGTAAGCACTATGCATTTAATAATATATTCATAACCATAATCACAATAATGGCATTTATACAGTACTTTAAGTGTTGCAAAGTACTTTTTATCTGTTATCTTAGTATCTTCATCAAATTAGTGCCTTTGTAGGCTTATTGGAATTGTGAGACTTCCTTAGTAACTGTAATTGCTAGGCAACTGATAGATGGTGCAGTAAATAGAGCATTATGTCTGTGGTTAGAAAGATCTGAGTTCAAATACTGCCTCAAGGCACTCACTACCTGTGTGACTCTAAGAAAGTTACCAGCTTTGTCTTTTTTGGTTTTTACAATTGTAAAAACTGGAATAATAAAAGCATTTATCTCCGAGGGCAGTTGAAAGAATCAAAGGAGATGTTTATAAAATGCTTAGAACAAGTACATGGTAGATGGTTAATAAATGCTTCTTTCTTCATTAAAGGGAGGGTACACATACTTCATTAATATAAATCTATATAGATTCTAGCCTTATGTAGCCATTCCTTAAGTTCTCTCATGGGTAAACTGGTTCAAACGCACATTTCATTTTTTAGAACTGAGGTGGAAGGTGCTCCCATCCTCTTCATTCCATCTTCCAGGATCAAATATAAAATAGGAGATCTGTAACTCATGACTGCATTTTCAATGGCTATTACCCATGAAAATGCCTGGAATTCTCTTCTTACTCTGCTTCATGTCCTTTCTGGTCTGGCTTTCTTCACATCTTTGCTAAAATGGTATCTTCTGCAAACTTTTATTCAGATATGCTCTAAATTAGTGCTTTCTTTCTAAAATGACCTACTATTTATCCTGTATATATTATTTGTACATGGTTCTTTGTGTGTTGACTCTCTCATTAGTGGCTCCTAGAATGCAGGGACTTCTTTGCTTTTCATTTTCTGTACCCCTGAAGATTGGCACATTTCCTGGAGTATAGACAAGACTTAACAAAGGCTTATTGATTTGTATTGACCCTAAAAGTACTCCTTAACTATGGTTTTGTATCTTATGGGTCCTTAAGTGTTATGCCATCTCCAGAAAGTATTTGTATAATATGTTGGCATACGCTCTGTATATTTATTTCAGTTTTTACATTGACTATACCACATTAATCCATCTGCTTTCTTTTAAAACTCTATTGATTTAGGATAAAAGTTCTTAACCTGGGGTTCAAGGAGACTGCAAATAGATTTTAGGGAATTTACGAATTTGTCAGGGAAACACACACCCACACCCACACACATACCCCCCCCCACACACACACATATACATATATAGTTATTAACCTTTACTTGAAATCTGATATTCTTTCTAATTATTTTAAAAAAATGTATTTGCCAAGTTTCACAGATTTCACCAGACTACCAAATGAGTCAGTGACAAAAACACTTAAGAAGTTCTGCTTCAAGAAAAACAAAAACAAACAAAAATACAATATCACTTGGTTCTTAAGTTAAAACATTTGATTAAACTGTTTGCCAAAATTTCATTAGATTATCCATTATCTGTTTATTCATTGTGTTTTCTATGTATATTATTCAATTAACTATTTACACTAATTCTATCAGACTGATTACTTTATTGTTACCTTTATCACATGCAATAACAATGTGCTCTTATTTTTTCCTTTAAATTGAATACATTCCACATCAATCCATCCTATTATTGGAATACTCATCAACTACTCAGAAAATATATATTGTCACCTGGTATGTGCAGCCCCATATCCATAGATCAAATAATTCTGCATGGATTGGGTATGTGTGACTCTGATCAAGGTCCAAAGATAAATTGTATATTTGAAAACTTGGAGAGAGGGAGTAAATTTAGATAATAACCAAAAAAAGCTTTTACTTGTCATACTCCTTTGGAGAACAATATCTAAAACTTTTATACTACATACTCATGTATTATCTCTTATATTATTATGGCTTTCAATAAAGAATTCTAATATAAATATAATTGAATGTTACAGCATATAGCAAAATATATAATATATACTATGCACCATTATCACATGCAACATATAATAATATTACATTTCGGTAAATACATTTTCAGTATTATATTAGATACTTATGTTTTCAGGTTCCACATCTGATTTTTAACACTTTATTAATTTAAAATATTTATCTATATTAAATTTTATGGAAATTTAATATTATGATAAAAATAATTACGTTTATCATGTCTTCATACTTTATAAAAAAGAATTGAGTAAGATTTAAATGGCATCTCATATATAAATAAAATAAAGATGAAATATCCTGAAGAAAATGTCATTTAAAAAACACTAATTTGGCCTAATAGTGAAAAAGTCATAAAAATTCACTAAAGAAAAGAATTTATTTTAAAGCAGAATTGACCAAATTGGATGCGTTACAAAGATTTACTAAAAAAAATAATAGAATGCGCCAAATGAAAAGGAGGTATAAAAGTTCATTTTAGAAAATAATTCTTTAAAAATTTAACTTGGGGGGTGGAGCCAAGATGGTGGAGTGAGAGCAACTACTCACTTAAACTCTTAAACGAACTCCTTCAGACACCTCTAAAAAGAGAATATGACCAAATTTTGGAGGTACAGAACCCAATAAGAGACAAACTGTGGCAGATTCACAAACCAAGAAAGACTAGAAGGACAACAGGAAGGATCTGATCTGCATGGGTGAATGAGCACACAGTTCAGCATACCTCACCGCACTGTGGCCAAGCAGCAAACTCCTGGAGTGACCAGAGGCAGCAGCAGCACAGCAAAATGGTAGAGTGGCAGTGCAGGGCAGGAGACCAGCAGCCTCGAGAGAATGACAGCTGTTGAGCCCCAGGTATCAGCCACAGCTGCTACTGAGACTTTCAGTGGGCAGATTAAACATCGGTAAGTCACCTACTCAAATTTCCAGGAGCCAAAATGGCAGAGTGATTAGTAAATGCTCTCTCTCCCTCTTCTAGTTGGCCTCAAAAGAATCATAAAATATTTCCCCAGAAAAATCCAGGAGCAGTGGGATCAGCAAAAGGGGCATACAGTCTCATAGCACCTGAGGCTAGGAAAGTAGCTAAGGGGGATTCTTCTTACTGTGGCAAAGGCAAACCAGAAGGACAGTAGCCCCCAGGGGCCAGGAGGGAGAGGTGGAAACTCACACTAGGACCCAGGTGTTCCTAAGACCTCCAGGGGAAATGGGAAGACAATAAGGCAGCTAGGATTACCAACTGCTGAGCTTTCCTCTGCTCTAGCTCAGCTCAGGAAATCTCATGTGACCAGACCACTTCTCCCCCACACTTAGAAAATCTAGCCCAAGGGATAATCCAGGGAAACACAAAACAAAAGAAAAAATGGCACCTGCCCTTTCCTTTGTCACATCAGTCACCTCTACACTAGGTTCTCCAGCTTCTAGCAGAAAGGACCAGAGGCCATAATATACAAAGCATCATCATCATGAGTAAGAAAAAACAAAGCAAGAAGGAAAAGACCAAAGAATCTTTCTATGGGAAAAAAACAAAACACAAATACCAAAGAGATCAGTAGTGAGACTGCACTTCCATCTGAAACTTCAGAAGGTAGTATGAACTACTTGCATGCATAAACAGCTCTCCTGAAACAGCAAAAGAAGGAAATAGAAGAAAAACTGGTCAATGATTTTAAAAGTATTCAAAAAGAATATAATGAAGAGAATAGCTCTCTGAAGAGAAAATTGAAAAAATGGAAAAAGAAGTACAAAAACAAACAGGAGAAAATAACTCCTTAAAATGAATAGTTGGACAGATGGAAATGAGATGCAAAAGTTAACTGAAGAAACAATTTGATAAAAATTAGAATTGGGCAAGTAGAAACTAATGACTCTATGAGACATCAAGAATCAGTCAAACAAAATCTAAAGAATGAAAAGTTAGAAGAAAATGTAAAATATCTAATTGGATAAACAACTCTCCTGGAAAACAGATGAAGGAGAGAAAATTTAAGAATTATTTGTCTACCAGAAAGTCATGGTGATAAAAAGAGTCTGGACAATATCATTCAAGATATCATCAAGGAAAACTGCCCAGAAGTGCTAGATCCAGAGGGCAAAATAGTCATAGAAAGAATCCACTGTTCACCTCCCAAAAGGAATCCCAAACTAAAAACACAAAGAAATATTGATGCCAAATTCCAGAACTATGAAGTGAAGGAGAAAATACTACAGGAAGACAAAAAGAAACCATTCAAATATTGAGGAGCTACAGTGAAGATCATACAGGACCTTGTAGCTTCTGTATTAAAAGATGAAAGGAATGGGAATATGATATTCCATAAGGCAAAGGAGATGGGACTACAACAAAAGATCATTTACCCAGCAAAGTTCAGCATAACATTTCAGGCAAGAAGATGGACATTCAACAAAATAAGGGATTTCCAGACCTTCCTGACAAAAATGCCAGAATTCAAAAGGAAATTAAATCTTCAAACACAGGTCTCAAGACAGGTACAAAAAGGTAAACAGGGGAAAAGAAAATTCGTTACTCAGTTTGGGCAAACTGCTTACAACCCTATATGGGAAGATGATACTTGTTAATTTTGAGAATTGTTCATCTATTATAAACTATAAAAGGAATATACAGATAGAGGGAATGGATTGATGTGATGATAAAATGTGATTTAAGTATGCGAAGAAATTGTAACAGGAGATGTGAAAAGGCAAAAGCAGAAAATGTTAAATTACATAACAAGAAGAAGTATAAAATTGCATATAGTATAGGGAAAGAGGGGAGGGAGATGAGCATTGTTTGAGAGGTACTGTCATCTGATTTGGTTCAAGAAGGGAGCAAAAACTTAAGTACATAAATCTAACTAGTTGTATAGGCAGTAGGAGAGGAAGGGTGAAGAAAGGGTACAGGAAACTAAAAGGGAGAGAAGAAGTAATAAGGGAAAAGAGGAGTAAAAGGGAGGGGGGCTGAAAGAAGGAAAGGAAGACTGCAGGAGGTAGTAGTCAAAAGTGAAAACTCTATTGAAGAGGGGAAAGGAGACAGGAGAACTAAAAGCACAAACGGTGGGGAGGAGAATGGAGAGAAAGACACAGATTGCAATCACAACTGAACGTGAAAGTAATGAACTCTCCCATAAAACAAAGATGGATAGCAGAATGGATTTAAAGTCATAATCCAACAATATGTTGTTTAAAAGAAACACATTTGAAACGAGGGGATATACACAGGGTAAAGGTAAAAGGTTGGAGTAGACCATATTCTGCTTCACCTGATGTAAGAAATGCAGGGGTAGCAATCCTAATCTCAGACAAAGCAAAATCAGAAATACATTTAATCAAAAGACATAAGGAAGGAAACTATATCCTGCTAAAAGACACCATAGACTATGAAGCAATATCATTACTAAACATATATGCTCCAAATGGTATAGCATCCAGATTCTTACAAGAGAGGTTGAGGGTATTGCATGAAGAAATAGACAGCAAAACTATACTAGTGTGTGACCTCAACCTCCCCCTCTTTGAACTTGATAAATCTAACCTCAAAATAAACAAGAAAGAAGTTAAGTATGTGAATAAAACATTGGATAAGTTAGATGTGATAGATCTTTGGAGAAAATTGAATGTGGATAGAAAGGAGTATATCTTTTTCTCAGTGATATAGGGCATATATACAAAAATTGACTGTGTTCTAGGGCATAAAATCCTCACAATTTGGTGCAGAAAGGCAGAGATAGTCAATGCATCCTGCTCAGATTGTAATGCAATAATAATTATATGTAATAAAAGGTCGTGGAAAGATAAACCAAAAATTACTTTGAAACCAAATAAGCTAATCCTAAAGAAGGAGTGAGTTAAACAACTAATCATAGAACAATCAACAAGTTCATTCAAGAGAATGACAATAATGAGACAACCTACCAAATTTTATGGGATATTACAAAAGCAGTTCTTAGGGGAGGTTTTATATCTTTGAATGTCTACATGAATAAAATAGAGAAAGAGGAAATCAATGACTTAGGCATGCAGCTGAAAAAACTAGAAAAAGGGGGGTGGAGCCAAGATGGCGGAGTAGAAAGACGCACATACACATAGCTCTGAACCCACAACCCATAGAATGGCTACAGGGAAGTAACTCACGGTGAATTCCGCACCCAGAGGCCACGGAACATTGGAGCGAGGGAGATTTCTGTTCCAGAGAGACCTGCAAACCTCTCGAGGGGGGGTCCTTCGCGCTGCTGACTGGGTGCCGGGACTGGGAGCTGAGTGCAGCCCTGCCGCGGCCGCGGCACCGAGAGGAAAAGATCCGAGCAGGATTCACAGACAGGATCTCCAGCGGCCACGCGGGTCCCTCCACCCACAGAGGGATCTGCAAACCTCTCGCAAAAGGTCCGTCGCGCTGCAGACACAAAGCCCAGCCCAGACCTGCTGCGGCCACGGCTGCAGCACCGAGAGAAACAGATCCGAGCAGGCTTCAGGGACGGGATCTCCAGCGGCCGCACAAGTCCCTCCACCCACAGGTGACAGGGGTGGGTGAGAGAGTCTCTTTGGGGGGTCGAGAGGGGAGTGGGGTGCCCCCATAATTCAGGCCCCCCCCGGGAGGTAGAAGCTGAGAGGCGGCTGCAGACAGGGGCTCCCCAAGCGGGCGGGAGCCTGAATCCATTGCGGAAGGTCTGTGCATAAACCCCCTGAGGGAACTGAGCATGAGAGGTGGCCCTGCCCCGACCTCAGCACCAGAACATAATCTCATACTGAATAGCAGCCCTGCCCCCGCCAAAAGCCCTGAGGCTGGAAGCAGCATTTGAATCTCAGACCACAAACATGGGCTGGGAGGATCAGGAGGTGAGGTGGGTGTGAGGAAAATATTCAGAGGTCAAGTCACTGGCTGGGAAAATGCCCAGAAAAGGGAAAAGAAATAAGACTATAGAAGGTTACTTTCTTGGCGAACAGGCATTTCCTCCCTTCCTTTCTGATGAGGAAGAACAATGCTTACCATCAGGCAAAGACACAGAAATCAAGGCTTCTGTGTCCCAGCCCACCCAATGGGCTCAGGCCATGGAAGAGCTCAAAAAGAATTTTGAAAATCAAGTTAGAGAGGTGGAGGAAAAGCTGGGAAGAGAAATGAGAGACATGAAGTCAAAGCATGAACAGCAGATCAGCTCCCTGCTAAGGGAGACCCAAAAAAATGTTGAAGAAATTAACACCTTAAAAACTAGCCTAACTCAATTGGCAAAAGAGGTTCAAAAAGCCAATGAGGAGAAGAATGCTTTCAAAAGCAGAATTAGCCAAATGGAAAAGGAGATTCAAAAGCTCACTGAAGAAAATAGTTCTTTCAAAATTAGAATGGCACAGATGGAGGCTAATGACTTTATGCAAAACCAAGAAATCACAGAACAAAGAGAGAAGAATGGAAAAATGGAAGATAATGTGAAATATCTCATTGGAAAAACAACAGACCTGGAAAATAGATCCAGGAGAGACAATTTAAAAATTATGGGACTACCTGAAAGCCATGATCAAAAGAAGAGCCTAGACATCATCTTTCATGAAATTATCAAGGAAAACTGCCCTGAGATTCTAGAACCAGAGGGCAAAATAAATATTCAAGGAATCCACAGAACACCGCCTGAAAGAGATCCAAAAAGAGAAACTCCTAGGAACATTGTGGCCAAATTCCAGAGTTCCCAGGTCAAGGAGAAAATACTGCAGGCAGCTAGAAAGAAACAATTCAAGTATTGTGGAAATACAATCAGGATAACACAAGATCTAGCAGCCTCTACATTAAGGGATCGAAGGGCATGGAACAGTATATTCCAGAAGTCAAAGGAACTAGGACTAAAACCAAGAATCACCTACCCAGCAAAACTGACTATAATACTTCAGGGGAAAAAATGGTCTTTCAATGAAATAGAGGATTTTCAAGTATTCTTGATGAAAAGACCAGAGCTGAAAAGAAAATTTGACTTTCAAACACAAGAATGAAGAGAACCATGAAAAGGTGAACAGCAAAGTGAAGTCATAAGGGACTTACTAAAGCTGAACTGTTTACATTCCTACATGGAAAGACAATATTTGTAACTCTTGAAACATTTCAGTATCTGGGTACTGGGTGGGATTACACATGCACACACGCTCACATACATAGAGACAGAGTGCACAGAGTGAATTGAATAGGATGGGATCATATCTTTAAAACAAAATGAAATCAAGCAGTGAGAGAGAAATAAATTGGGAAGAGAAAGGGAGAAATTGAATGGGGCAAATTATCTCTCATAAAAGAGGCAATCAAAAGACTCATTAGTGGAGGGATAAAGAGGGGAGGGGAGAGAAAAACATGAAGTCTACTCTCATCACATTCCACTAAAGAAAAGAATAAAGTGCACACTTGTTTTGGTAGGAAAACCTATCTCACAATACAGGAAAGTGGGGGATAAGGGGACAAGCAGGGTGGGGGGGATGATAGAAGGGAGGGCATGAGGAGGAGAGTGCAATTCGAGGTCGACACTCATGGGGAGGGATAGGATCAAAAGAGAATAGAAGTAATGGGGGACAGGATAGGATGGAGGGAAATATAGTTAGTCCTATACAACACAACTATTATGGAAGTCATTTGCAAAACTACACAGATATGGCCTATATTGAATTGCTTGCCTTCCAAAGGGAAGGGGTGGGGAGGGAGGGAGGTAAAGAAGTTGGAACTCAAAGTGTTAGGATCAACTGTCGAGTAATGTTCTTGCCACTAGGAAATAAGAAAAACAGGTAAAGGGGTATAGAAAGCTATCTGCCCCTACAGGACAAAAGAGAAGATGGAGACAAGGGCAGAGAGGGATGATAGAAGAGAGAGCAGATTGGTCATAGGGGCAATTAGAATGCTTGGTGTTTGGGGGGGGAGGGGATAAAAGGGGAGAAAATTTGTAACCCAAAATTTTGTGAAAATGAATGTTAAAAGTTAAATAAATAAATTTAATAATTAAAAAAAAAAAACTAGAAAAAGAACAAATTGAAAATCCTGAAATAAATACCAAATTAGAAATGCTGAAAACCAAAGGAGAGATTAATAAAACTGAAATTAAGAAAACTATTAAAATAATAAATAAAACTAACAGTTGGTTTTATGATGAAACTAATAAAATTGAAAAAAAATCTGTGGTCTATTTGTTTTAAAAAAAGAAAGAATAAAACTAAACTATCAATGTCAAAAATGAAAGAGGTGAATTCATCTCCAATGAGGAGGAAATTAACACAATAATTAGAAATTTCTTCACCCAAATTTGTACCCATAAATTCGACAATCTAAATGAGATGGATGATTATTTTAAAAAACATAAATTGTCCAGATTAACAGATGAGGAATTTGAATACTTAAACAACCCCATCTCAGAAAAAGAAATTGAATAAGCCATTAATGAACTCCCCAGGAAAAAATCTCCAGCAATGGATGAATTTACAAGATAATTCTATGAAACACATAAAGAACAGTTAATTTCAATACTATATAGAGTATTTGGGAAAATTGGGGAAGAAGGAGTTCTCCCAAATTCTTTTTATGATAAAATATGGTTTTGATGCTTAAACTAGGAAGAGACAAAACAGAGAAAGAAAATTATTGATCAATTTTTCTAATGAATATAGATGCAAAAATTATAATTTTTTAAAGATTTGTTAAATCTTAATTTTAAGATTTTAGCAAAAAGAACACAGAACCTTATTATGAGAATAATACACTATCATCAGGTAGGATTCATACCAGGAATGCAGGTCTGGTTCAATATTAGGAAAACTATTAGCATTATCCATCATACCAACAACAAAACTAATAGAAACTACATGATTATCTCTTTAGATGAAGAAAAAGATTTAGACAAAATACAACACCCATTCCCATTAAAAACACTGGAGAGAACAGGCATAAAGGGCACTATCCATAAAATAATAAACAGTATCTACCCAATACCTTCAGCAAGCATTATATGCAAAGCAGATAAGCTAGGTGGATTTCCAATAAGATTAGGGGTGAAACAAGGATGTTCCTTATCACCACTATTATTCAATATGGTACTAGAAATGTTAGCTGTTAAAAATTAGAGAAGATAAAGAAACTGAAGGAATTAGAATAGGCAAAGAAGAAACTAAGTTATCACTCTTTGCAGATGATATGATGATATACTTAGAGAATCCCAGAGATTCAAGTAAAAAAAAAACTACTTGAAATAATAATCAACTTTGGCAAAGTTGCAGGTTACAAAATAAACTTGCACAAATCTTCTGCATTTCTATATATTAATAACAAATCCCAACAGCAAGATATAGAAAGAGAGATCCCATTTAAGGCTAGGGTAGACACTATAAAATATTTGGGAGTTTTCCTGCCAAAACAAACCCAGGGACTATAGGCACACAATTACAAGACACTTTTTACACAAACAAAGTCAGATGTAAGTGGAAAAACATCAGTTGCTTGTGGGTAAGTCAATCCATTATAATACAAATTACAATTCTACCTAAATTAATTTACTTATGTAGTGCCATACCAATTAAACTACCAGATAATTACTTTATAGAGTTGGAAAAATAGTATCAAAATTCATCTGGAAGAAAAAAAGGTCCAGAATAAAGAGGGGACTAATGAAAAGAAATGCTAGAGATGGTGGCCTAGCTCTACCAGATCTCAGATTGTATTATAAAGTAGCAATTATCAAAACCACTTGGTACTGGCTAAGAAACAGAAGGGTAGACAAGTGGAATATGCTCAAAATTCAAGACACAGTAGGCAATGAATGTAGCAATCTATTGTTTGATAAACCCAAAGACCCCAGCTTCTGGGGTAAGAACTGACTGTTCGACCAAAATTGCTGGGAAAACTGGATAACAGTTTGGTGGAAACTGAGAATAGAGCAATGGCAGACACGAATAAAGTCCAAATGGGTGCAGGATCTAGGTATAAAGATTGATACTATGGACAAATTGATGGAGCAAGGAATAGTGTATTTATAAGATTTATGGAAAAGAGAAGGATTTTTGACTAAAGAAGACTTAGAAAGCATGATGAAATATAAGATGGATAATTTTGTTTACATTAAACTGAAAAGTTTTTGCACAACCAATCCCAATGCAACCAAGAATTGGAGGGATGCAGAAAACTAGGAAAGAATTTTTGCAGCTAATGTCTGAAAAAGGAATCATTTCCAAAATATATAAGAAACTGTGTCAAATGTACAAAAATACAAGTTATTCCCCAATTGATAAATGGTCAAAGGATATAAACAGGAAGTTTTCAGAGCAAGAAATTGAAGATATCTGTAATCATATGAAAAAACGTCCTAAATCACTATTGATTAGAAAGATGCAAATCAAAACATCTCTGAGGTACCACATCACACCGATCAGATTGGCAAACATGACAGAACAGGAAGATGATAAATGCTGGAGAGGAGGTGAGAGGGTTGGAACACTAATTCATTGTTGGTGGAACTGTGAGCTGCTCCAACCATTCTGGAGAGCTATTTGGAACTATGCCCATAAGGCTATGAAAATATGCATACACTTTGACCCAGCAATATCCCTTCTAGGACTGTATCCCCAAGAGATCATAAAAATGGGAAAAGTTACCACATATACAAAAATATTTATTGCAACACTCTTTCTGGTGTCCAAAAACTGGAAATCAAGAGGATGCCTATCAATTGGAGAATGGTTGACTAAATTATGGTATATGAATGTAATGGAATAGTATTGCACTATAAGAAATGATGAACAGGAAGACTTCAGAAGGGCTTGGAAAGATGTGATCTGATGCTGAGGGAAAGGAGCAGAACCAGGAGAACTTCGTCTTGAGCAACGACCACAGTGTGTGAGAGTTTTTTTTCTGGTAGAGTTGGAACTTCATTGCAATGCAAGGACTTAAAAAAATTCCCAGTGGTCTTTTGAAGGAAAATGCCTTCTACATCCAGAGAAAGAAACATGGAATTCAATCACAGAATGTAGCAGATATTTTGTGTGTGTGTATTACGTTTTGCTTTGTTACGTGATTTCTCCCATTCATTTTAATTCTGCACAACATGACTATAGTGAAAATGTATTTAACAGAAATGTATGTGTAGAACCTATATAAAATTTTATTCCATCCCGGGAAGGGAGTGGGGAGGGAGGGGAAGAAAATCTAACTTATATGGTAGTGATTGTAGAACACTGAAAATAAAAAAGTTCATAAAATTTCAAAAAAATAACTTGGGATAAGTGGAAGGTCATGATTTTATGTGACTTCAAGAAATAATATATAAAGTTAAAAGACTGGAAAAAAATAGTAACAATAAGTGTGAAATATCTCATTTGGGTAAAAGTGACCTTGAAAACAGATAGAGGAGATTTAATTTTAACATTATCGAACTACCAGGAAGATACAAAAATGAAATGAATCTAGACATCTTTTTTTCCAATTAAGTATTAAACTGTCCATCATTATAGAAAACCTGACTGTAAGATACAAAAAGTGAAACAAAATTCACAAATCACCTCCTGAAAGACATCCCCAAATGACAACTTCCAGGAGGTGATTTGTGGATTTTTATAGTCAAATTTCAGAGCTATCAGTTAAAGAAGAACATTTTCCAAACATCCAGGAAAAATATCAAATGTTGTGGAACCACAGTCAGCAACACACAGGAGTCAGCAGATACTACATCAAAGGAGCAAAAAGGCTTGAAATATGATATTGTGGAGGGCAAAGGAGTTAGTATTACAACAAAGAATCACCTACCTAGAAAAACTAAGTATAATCCTGCAGGTGAAAAACATGAAATAGAGGACTTTCAAGCATTTTTGAAGAAAAAAACAGAGCTGAATAGAAAATTTGACTTTGAAACAGAAGACTGAAGAAAAGCATAAGAAGGTAAACATGAAAGAGTAATCGTAAAGGACTTAATGGAGTTAAACTGTTAACATTCCTATTTTGGAAGATGATACATGCAAGTGCTGAAAACTTTATTATGCCAATTAGGAGTCTGCATAGACTGAGGGCATTGGTGTGAGTCCATTATGTTGGGATGACCTCTAAAATATAAGGTAGGACTGACAATGACTGACACACTGGGAGAAGGGGGTTGGGAGACGTAGAATTGGGCAAAGTTCCTTATATAAAGAGGATGCACAAGGAAAAGATTTTATAGTGGAGGAGGCAAGGGGTCAGGGTAATACTTGAAACTCACTTTCACTAAAATTGGTTCAGAAGGAAGAATCTATATACACACACAACTGGTATAGAAATCCATCTTATCAAATAGGGAAATAGGAGGGAAAGAGGGTAAGTCATAAGAGGGGCTTAATAAGGAAGGGGTAAATTGAAGAGATGGATTTTTGTGGATTTGAGGTGGAGTGGAGAGAGAGAGAGAGAGAGAGAGAGAGAGAGAGAGAGAGAGAGAGAGAGAGAGAGAGAGAAACAGAGAAAAATAGAATGAGGGGAAATGCATACTTAGTGCTCATAACTGTGAATGTGACTAGGATGCTCTAATACAAAAAACAGAACTATGGAACAGAATGTATTGAAAACCAGAATCCAAAATAAGCTGTGTACAGAGACCACTTGGAACAGAAGGAAACACACAGATTTGCAATTCAAAACTTTAGCAGTCTATTATCCTTCAACTGAAGTGAAGAGGGCTGGAGTATAATCAAGATCTCAGACAAAGGAAAAGCAAAAGTAGACCTAACTAACAGAGATAATCCAGAATACTACATTTTTCCTAAAAAATAACACAGACAATAAAGTAACATAAAAAAGTAAAGAACATTTCTCTGATAAAGGCCTCATTTCTCAAATGTATAGGAAAGTAAGCGGAATCTATAAAAATAAGCAATCCCTGATGGTCAATTGTCAAATGATACAGTCAGTTTTCAGGAAAAAAAAATCAAAGCTGTGCAGAGTAACAAGAAAAAATTATCTTAGTCACTATTTATGAGACAAATGCAAATTAAAACACCTATGAGATATCATCTCACACCTATCAGAAATGTAAAAAGCTGGAGGGGATGAGGGATAATGGCAACATTAATGAACTATCCCTAGAGTAGTGAACAGATCCAAACAATCTGGAGAATAATCTGTAACGAAGGGGTACAAAGGACTACAAAACTTTGCATACCCTTTGTTCTAGTAACACCAAAAATAGGTAGGTACCTGAAAGACATCAAAGAAAGAGGACAAGAACGTATATGTATAAAATATACTTATAGCTGCCTTTTCGTGGTGACAAAAGTGATGCAAAACGTGGGGATGCACATCAATTGGGGAATGCTCGAACAAGTTGTAGAATGTGATTATGATGGAGTATTATTAAGCTGTAGGAAATGATGAAGAGTTTCATTTGAGAAACAAACAAAGAACTTGGTAAGACCTGCATGAACTGACACAAAGTAAAGTGAGTAGAATCAAGAGATCATTGTGCATAGCAAAAGTAATTTTGTAATGATGATCAACTGGGAGACTTGGATACTCTAATCAGTACAATGATCCAAGACAATTCTAATTGAATAATGATGGGAAAAAGTGCACTCCACTTCCAGCAAAAGTCCAGATTACTTCTGAGTACAAACTGAGATATACTTTTCTCTCTTTTTTGTGTTATGTCTAAAATGAAAATGTTTTACATGATTTTACATGTACAATTGATAATATATTGTTAGACTTCTCAGTGAGTGTGAAAGGTATAGGGAGGAGAGAGAGAGTCTTAAACTCTAACTTTAAAAGTGAACATTAAAAGTAAGGAATATTTTTAAAAAGGATCTTTCTAATCTGAATAGGATTCCTTTCCAAAGGATATAATAATATTTCAATGATTTTAAAAATATGTGCTTCTTTAAAGACAATTAGAAGGGAACTCTATGGATTAAAATAGATTTTAAATGAAAAAGAGTATATAAATTATGCCCCTCTCACCTCTCCCCCCCCCCCCAAAGAAACACACAATTTTAACTGGAAAAGCAAGAGTGGAATGAAAGTCTGAAGAGATCTTCTCACCAAATATCAGACCTGGAAGGAACCTTAGAGATTACCTAATACAACCCATTTATCAGAGTAGATAGTCAGAGAGGTTAATAACACATTGCCAGCTAATTTTAAATAGTAAATATGAGTTAATAACAAGTAATGTATATACATTGAAAATGGTATAAAATATGCCTATGAAAATATATGTATGAATACACATGGAAAAATGCTCTAAATAACTATTGATTACAGAAATGCAAATTAAAATAACCCTGAGGTACCAAAGAAGTCATGGCTAACCTGACAAAACAGAAAATGATAAATGTTCGAGAAGTTGTGGGAAATTGGAACACTTTGTGGGTATTTTTGGGCATTGATGATGGAGTTGTGAACTGATTCAAGTGTTCTGGAGAACAATTTAGAAACTAAGCCCAAGAGCTATAAAATTGTGCATATCCTTTGACCCAGCAAAACCACTTCTTTGTCTGTTTTCTAAAGAGAACATGAAAATGGGAAAAGGACCTACACGTATGAAAGTATTTATATCACCTTTTCTGGTGATAGCCCAAAATTGGAAGTTGTGGGGATGCCCATCAACTAGTGATTGGCTGAACAAGCTATTGTGTATGAATGTAACAGAATGCAGGCAGACGTCAGAAAAACCTGGAAAGACTTACAAGAACTGATACTGTGTGAAGTGAGCAGAACCAGGAGAACACTGTACATGATAACAGCCACAGTGTGTGCAATGCAGCAATTGATTTGGATAGGCTTAACTCTTCTCAGCAATACAAGGATCTCTGATAATTCCAAAAGACTCATAAAAGAAAATGCTACTCACATCCAGAAAAAGAACTATGGAGTCTGAATGCAAATCAAAGCATGCTATTTTTACTTTTTGTTTGTTTCTTTCTTCCTTGGTTCTTATTGTTCTTTACAACATAACTAAGGTGGAACTATGTTGAATATTATTTTACATCTATAGCTTAAATCAGATTGCACACTATCTTGCAAGGAGTAGAGGGAGGAGGAGAAAATTTAGAATTCAAAATCTTGTAGAAGTGAATGTTGGAAAATAAAAACAAACAAAAAAAATTTAAATAAAAAGGCTGTGGATCTCCTTTCCTAATTGTTTGACTTTACTTTCATAGTCTTCTTGTTTTTCTAGGATTATTCTTATTTTTTTTAAACTTTTCCTCTTTCTCTGTGATATGATTTTAAAGTCTTTTTTAAGATCTTCTCTGAATTCATTTTGGGCAGGTGACCATTTGATGTTACTCTTTGGTGGTTTCTTTACTTCAATATGCTCCTCTGAAGATGAACCCCAGTCTTCTATTCCCAGAATAGCTTTATATGTTGGATTCTTTCTCCTTTGCCTGTGCAATTTTTGTGGCAACAGGTTAATTTTTGCAATCACCTCCAGTCTTGGGGTATGGGGAATGGTGCCTCTTGTCCCAGATCTTCAGTTCTCCCCTCCTTCCTGGAGCCAAAACCAAACCTCTAATCTCAAATAAGTGCCCACAGCCAGGGGCTTCCTGCCCCACTGCTTCTGCAATTACTGAGAACGTTCTTTTTCCTTCTTGCCCCTCTGCTTTTCATAGCACAGCTGGATCTTGTGTTCCTTGTCCGCAGAGATTCCCTGCATCTTCTGGGGATCACACACCCAACTCCCTTTGCTATGGACTCTTGTTGTGCTCTTATTCTTATTTATCTTTACTTGCACTTTGTTCACCCCAAAAGTGCTATTTTATCTCTTTTGTGGGGGAAAATCTTGAGAGCTTGGAATTTACTGACCTGGTCTGCCATCTTCCCAGAATGCTCTTCCTTTCTTTTCCTTTAAATAAAAGCCAATTGGACAAACCATAAAAATTCAGTAAATGTATACTGTGATGCAGGATTATTTTCATTGTGACTAGTTGCAACTGACACAGCCTAATACACAGAACTTGCCATTGTAACGAAGAAGTAGAATTATGTAGAAAAATAAAGAAAAAATACACTGACCACGTCTGTCAGCATATAATTCTTTCTATACCTGTAGTCAATGAAAATTCTGATGGAGGAAGGAGTCTTGCTTCTACCAGGGTCCTCAGAAATGGAGACTGCACTGATCAAAGTTCTAATGTCTTTCTGCATGTATTGCTTTATATTACTGTGGTGGTCATTGTGTAAATTGGCATTCTTGTACCATTTTCCTTACTTTGCCTAAGATGATAAAATTCTTCCCACATGTCTAATTCCAATTCCAGGTGGATTTGAAATGTGAACTCACTTTCTGGAATGGCAGTCAATGAGGCAGAGGATCTTTTTTTAATTTTACACAGGCATACACACACACACATATGGCATTATATGTATAGCTCTCTCTATATATGGCATTATAAAAATGTATATGTGTATGTATATATATACATATGCATATATGCATATTTATATGTTATAAAGCATAGATATCAAAGTTGTTGTCTAGTGGACTCATTGAGGTTAGTAACAATCTATTGAGTAATAAATAATTATCAGATCTGAAGACCTGCTCTTACTTCTTGATTCTATATTATAAAGATTACCTCAAAATAAAAAAAAAAAGACATTTAACTTCCCATCATAAATATCCAACAGTATAGAGTATCTTTTTAAAATCATTGATAATATATATCCTAATTAGATTAATTGGGCCCAAGACCTTGGCAAAAACCAATAACACATAAAATATAATTTCTTTCTAGGTGATTCAGTGGATAGTCTCTAGCTCCAAAAGCCAGAAAGAATTAAGTTCAAATGCTGTTTCAGATAAAAACTAGCCTTGAGACCCTGGACAAGACACTTAAACTCCTTGAGCCTGTTTCTTCATCTATAAAATGGGGATAATAATAGCATCTACCTCATAGGGTTTTGTGAGGATCACATGACCTATTGATTTTAAATTGCTTTACACACTGTCTGTCACTTATTCAGATGCTTTGTCATTTTTCAGTCATATTTGACTCTTTGTGATCCTTCCTGGTACAGTGCACTTAAAAATGCAATAAAGCTAGGACTTCATTGGCCCAGGATTGGGGCAAGGCCTAGATGTGCCTCTCTTGAAACAACTAACTAATATCTTCCTAGTTACCTTGGGGTATAAAAACGCATCCATAGATGGTCAGTGCAATTCAGACTCAGAGGATGTGAAAAAAATAAACATATAAGTCACTTCTCTCTATTCTGCTAAAGGTATGAGTTTCCAAATGGAGATGGGATTGGGGAGGAAGCATAGCTGTGAAAGCTAAGTGCTACCTTATCTTATATTGCATATAATTTTTATATTAGGGTTAAGTTAATCTCCTTATGTTCAATGACCAATATGCACCATTTTCTCCCACCATTGAACCTCAACTGAAAGAAAGCTTATAAGTCCACCCCAATGACTGTGTAAAAATAGTGATAATTTTCCATAGTACTAATTTGTATTCTGCTATTTTATTAAATTTTTATTGTCTCAAGGCATAGTGTGTCAAAAGACTGAATTAAATGATAATCATTTTATACCCTGCCCCAGTGAAAGCACATCTGGAGTATTGGGTCTAGTTTTTGGTAACCAAATTAGGAAGTAGGATTCATAAGCTGGTACATGCACAAAGAAGTGAAACCAAGATTATGAGGGGACTGAATATACAAGGATTTGTTGAAAGAACAGGAAATGCTTAACCTAGAAAACAGAAGACTTGGGAAATATGTGATAATAATATTCAAATATGTGAAGAATATCCATATGGAAGAAGGATTAAATGTGTTCTGTTCAGCTCCAGACAGTCTTTGCATCAATACGTCACTTGCTGTGAGTTAAGGAATCCTTCACCCTCGTTCTAAAATTCAGGAAAAACACAGACTGCTCCAGCTAAATAGCCAAAGAAAACGAGCCTTCTCTCAGTCTTATGGTAAGCCAATGTTAAATGTCTACAGATGCATATAGGTTTGTGTGTGTGTGTGTGTGTGTGTGTGTGTGTGTGTGTGTGTGTGTATACACAAAAATGTGTGTTGTATGTGAATAGTCTAGATATACTATTACCAAACAACATAGTGGATTAAAGATCAGCCTCATGGTAAAGAAGGCCTCCTGAATTTAAATTCTGTCTCTACCCTAGTCAAGTCACTTTGCTTCTCATGGTCATAGGCAAATCTCTACAACTATAAGTCATAGAAGAATTGCTTGAAAAACTGGAGTTACCTTCCTCACTAGGAATTCTTTGTATATATGAAATCACACCCTCATACGCAAAAATACCTTAATAAGCATAAATATATGGAAAATTATTTTGTGTATATTGTGTGTTCCTTAGCAAAGATAATAGGCATACCAGAAATATTTTTTATCATGGTAGCATGTTATTTTTATCAAGAATTTCCATATGAATTCCTTTGTTCCATGACTATGTAAAATGATAAACATGAGGTACAGTTAAGTATGTAGAATCTAAAATTCAAAAATATTTCCTATCACTATTTGCATGTTCAACAGAATATGAAAAAAGAAGAAAAATCATGTACTTGTGTATTCTAGAACATTTCTAATTTTCTTCTATATTTCTAGTCCACCTATTACTTACAAATGATAAAATAAAGCCATTTGATATCTTTTCTTCCCTGTCAGGAGATAGCAATTTTCATGGTGATAGATGGTACAAATGTCACTTTATAGATAGAGGAAAAGTAGGTGCACTTTGAGAAATGATTAAAAACTAAAAATCAAATATGTGAAACTAGGAAAAAGAAAAACACCAGACAACAAAGAATACAGTGAACATGTTGGGCAACATTATACAAACTATGGTCGCATAATGTCTTCTCTGTTCTATGGCTGCCTGAACTTCACAGCAGCACTTAAACACAATACAATGGCATCAAAGCCTGGAGAGAGCTCACAGATCATTGATTTCAGCCTCCTTATTTTACACATGAGGAAATCTGGCCACTTTCAGAAATCTGGCCACTTTCAGAAATCTGGCCACTTTCAGAAAGGCAACATGATTCGCCCTGGTTCACACAGATTGGAAAATGGCAGAGGTTGAATTTTACCCTAAGTTATCTGCTTCCAAATTACTCAGTGTTCTTTCTACCATAGTGCTGAGTGAGGAGAAATGATAAAGTTGTTTGCTTTTATATAGTTTCACATATTTGTTAACTATTGTTTTTATTGTTAAGCTATTCATCCCCGACACAGACACACTAATGATTTGTTGTTGTTATCACATCTCAGATATGTGAATGCACATGATTACAGATACGACCAGTGTCTGTAATAGAAGACATGAAGTAATCCTTTCTGTCTTATCATCTCTCTCTCTCTCTCCCTCTGTCTCTGTTTCTCTATATCTCTCTGTCTCTGTATCTTTCTCTTTCTGTCTGTATATATATATATATATATATATGTATATGTATATGTATATGCATATATGTATGTTTGTATTTGCATATATATGCATGCTCATATGATTTTTATCTATTTATGTGTTTATATCTTTGTTTTCAAAATCTGATAAACATAGTGCCTCACCAGCAGTACAAGCTCAGTTTGAAACATGGTGATAATGACAGCTAGTATGATACAGTAGAAAGGGCACAGTATTTGAATTCAGACAACCTATGTTTGAATCCTTATTTAATTACTGATTCCCTGTGTGACCTCAGTCAAATTATTTTCCTCTGGAATTTAGACTTCTAAAATTTTTTAAATTCTAAATCTATGATTCGGTGATTATGAATCAATCAATTAAAAACCCTTCATTAAATGCCTACTATGTGTTAGATATTTAATGATGAACTATTACTATTTGTGTTGAAAAATATGAGCTGAGAATGTTAAGAGACTTCCAATGGTTCCCTTGATATTTTCCTCCAAATAATCAATGTACAAAATACCATATTGCCTGATTTCTCCTAAATTATAATCTTTTGGAGCACTTTGATCAAGTTTATTTCAAATTTAAATAATATTGTTATGTTTGATATAAGAATATGACTACCATTGTTGTTAATTACATGAAAATAATCACTTTTTCACTGTTTGAGGTGAAATAACTTTAAAATAACTCAAAAGTGATGCTATTAATCTAATTTACTCTTTAATCTTAAATAACTAGTGGTTAGCTTATAATCTATTCTTTTTCTCTTGTTCTTTAAAGTTAGTGAAATGATGATTTTATATTACAAAATTAAACTTTTTCATTATTTGATTTGAAAAAAAGAGATTATATATGAATGTGATAGCATGTAAGTAGAAAGCTTGAAGTTTAAAAATGTATGCAAATGTACAACCTGTGAGATTTAACAACATGGAAGAAGAGGGGAGGAAATGTGGTATTCAACGCTGGAATGAATATTAAGTCTTCAGAAATGGGACAGGTAGACTGAATTCAGGGATTGATTTCTTTGTTTTGATTTTGTATTCCTAGCGAATAGTACAGTCATGGGTATGGGTATGTGTGGGTGGTAATTAATAAATGTTTAAATTTCATTATATTAGAGAATGTCTTGTTAAATATGTTTGAGAAGAATTCAATTCAATAATTATTAAGTTCTTAGTGTATGTAAGGGGCTAAGATAGATGCTTATGTTACAAAAATGTAAAACAACAACAAAAACAGCTTGAGGGACACAGTGGGAATCAAAAGGGGATGTCCTTAAAGCCCTTACCACAGTGCCTGAAACATTGTAGGTGTTGTATAAATGCTTATTCTTTTCCTCTTCCTTTGTGTGGATGCATCAGAGTAGACTTTATTTACAAAATTAAACATTGTATTCCTTATCACTGTGGTAAGGTTACTAATCTGTCCTCTGCTTTCCCCTTTGGTAGAAAGAGCAGCTTCATAGGCTAAAATGTAATGAGAAAGTCATTTAGTATAGTGGGAAAGAGATTTAGATGAGAATGACTTTGAGATATGGTGCAACCTAAAAATTTTCTAAGTTCCATGACTTTCCACTCAATCACACTACTTCTCACCGCCTCTAATTAGCATTCATTTCTGGAATAATTTCCTTTATACTTCTCCTAATACATTGAATACATTCAGTATTCAAAATAACTTTGTGTACGTATATTTATTTTCTCTTCTCCAACAATTAGACAAACAATTCAAAAAAATAATCTGTAAAAATAATAATATTTCATACTGTCAATCAATTAAAAGATACAAGTGCAAAACATACACTTGCATTAAATTAAAAAAATTAAAAAAGGAAATTATTGAAGCATATATAGCAAAAATTATCTTATAGTTTGCTGTCTTAGACTTGTTTTGAAAGTTTTGCACTTGTATCTATTAATTGATTGACAGGATGAAATATTACTATTTTATACAGATTAATTTTTTTGTTTGTCTAATTGTTGGAGAAAATAAATATACACACACAAAGTTATTTTGAATGCTGAATGTCTTCAATGTATTAGGAGAGCCCCTGGGAGCATTAAGAAGCTGATCTGAACCTCAGCCTTGAGTGATGGCATGGCAGAACTGGAAGTGGGATGCTGTGAAGAAGAAACTCTACTACTCACAGATTTTGAGCACTAAAGTTTCTGGTTGCTCCCAGATCAGTGTGAAGGCTTGACTGTGCCACCTTGGAGGAATTGAGATATTACAGAGTATACCCTACTCTTGAGAAAGAACCCAAAAGTGAAGTAAGTGGTTGGGGAAAAAAAACAGAAAAGGGAGAAAAAATAAGACTACAGAAGATTACTTTCTTGGTGAAAAGGTATCTCTTCCCATCCTTTCCAATGAAGAAGAACAATGCTTACCACCAGGAAAAGACATAAAATTCAAGGCTTCTGTATCCCAAACATTCAAAATAAATATTCAATGGTCTCAGGTCATGGAAGAGCTCAGAAAGGATTTTGAAAATCAAGTAGGAGAGGTGAAGGAAAAATTGGGAAGAGAAATGAGAGAGATGCAAGAAAACATGAAAAGCAAGTCAACAGTTTGCTAAAGGAGATTCAAAAAAGTGTTGAAGAAAATAGCACCTTTACAAATAATCTAACTCAACTGGCAAAAGAGGTTCACAAAGCCAATGAGGAGAAGAATGCTTTAAAAAAGCAGAATTAGCCAAATGAAATGAGGATCAAAAGCTCACTGAAGAAAACAATTCTTTAAAAATTAGAATGGAACAGATGGAAACTAATGACTTTATGAGAAACCAAGAAATCACAAAACAAAACCAAAGAATGAGAAAATGAAAGACAATGTGAAATACTTCATTGGAAAAACAATTGACTTGGAAAATAGATCCAGGAGAGACAATTTAAAAATTATAGCACTACCTGAAAGTCAGGATCAAGAAAAAAAAAAGCTTCGACATTATCTTTCATGAAATTATCAAGGAAAACTGCCCTGATAATACAGAGCCAGGAGATAAAATACATATTGAAGGAATCCACTGATCACCTCCTGAAAGTGATCCAAAAAGAGAAACTCCTGGGAAAATAGTAGCCAAATTCCACAATTACCAGGTCAAGGAGAAAATATTGCAAGCAGCTAGAAGGAAACAATTTGAATATTGTGGAAATTACAATCAGGATAATACAAGACCTAGCATCTTTTACATTAAGGAATCGAAGGGCATGGAATATGATATTACAGAAGTCAAAGGAAATAGGATTAAAACCAAGAATCTCCTACTCAGCAAAACTGAGTGTAATACTTCAGAGGAAGAATTGTCTTTCAATGAAATAGAGGACTTTCAAGTATTCTTGATGAAAAGACCAGAAGTGAAAAGAAAATGTGACTTTCAAACATAAGAATCAAGAGAAGCATGAAAAGGTAAATAAAAAAAAGAAATCACAAGGGACTTACTAAAGTTGAACTGTTTACATTCTGTTGTAACTCTTGAAAATTTTTCAGTATCTGGGTAGTTGGTGGTATTACACAAACACACACACACACATATATTATAGAGAGAGAGACAGAGACAGAGACAGAGAGAAAGAGAGAGCACAGGGTGAGTTGAATAGGAAGGGATCATATCTAAAAAATAAAATTAAGGAGTGATAGAGGAATATATTGGGAGGAGAAAGGGAGAAATGGAATGGGGCAAAAAATCTCTCATCAAAGAGGCAAGGAAAAGCTTTATCAATGGAAGGAAAAAGTGGGGAGGAGAGAGGGGAAAAGTGAAGCTTACTCTTATCATGTTTGGCTCAAGGAAGGAATAACATGCATACTCAGTTTGGTATGAAAACCTATCTTACAATACAGGAAAGCAGGAGGGAATCAGATAAGCAGGGTGAGAGTGATGATGGAAAGGAGGACAAGTGGGAGGAAGGTGCAATTAGAAGTAAAAACTCTTGGGGAGGGACAAGGTTAAAGAGAGAATAGGAGAAATGGGGGGCAGGATAGGATGGAGAGAAATATAGTCTTACACAACATGACTCTTGTGGAAGTCATTTGTAAAACTACATATATATAGCCAATATTGAATTGCTTGACTTCTCAGTGGGGATAGGTGGGGAGGGAGGAAGGAAGAGATGTTGGAACTCAAAGTTTTGGGGACAAATGTTGAGTATTGTTTCTGCACACAACTGAGAGATAAGAAATACATGTAATGGGGTATAGAAATTTATTTTGCCCTACAGGACAAAAGAGAAAGTGGGAACAAGAGAAGGAGAAGATGTTAGAAGGAAGGGCAGATTTGTGGAAGGGGTAATCAGAATGCTTAGTGTTTTAGGGTGGGGGGGAGGGGAGAGATGAGGAGAAAATTTAGAACTCACAATTTTGTGGAAATGAATGCTGAACATGTAAAATAAATAAATTAACAATAAAAATAAATAAATAAATAAAAATGAAAAACGAGAACATATTTCAGTTAGGTTTTATTTTGAGTACCCTTTTCATCGGAATCATTTAACAAAATAAGCATTGATTTAAATAAAAAACACAAAATAACTCATTCAATAAATATATTAAAATCTATACCTCATGAGTGTGCCTAATGACTAAATAATACAGTTTGGAAAAGAAAGATATATTTTTGTAATTGCCATTAGGATACGTTTAAGCCTTAGAAAATATCATTTTTCCCTTCCTTCACCTACCACTTTGCCCACCTCATATCTGAGATGAAAATATCAGACTCTAAGATGGTTGCAATAATTTTCAGGGATGATTTATCTGTTTAGAAACACTTCTGTGAATGACTAGGTCAGATGTAAGAAAGCCTCGATGAATCATAGCTCATGGCAATAAAATAGGCAAAAGGGTATATTGATCTGTCACATATAGATGAGGAACAGAAAATTGAAACTGCTATAAATGGCTGGAAAGAGTGAAATTATACTCTTACCCTTTAGCCAAAATAATTTCCGTGTGTATATGTAAATTTTTGAGTTAAACATTGCAAGATGAGTGGTTGACAAATTACACCAATAGAAGATTAGGTTTTATCAGGAGAAGAAAGAAAATTGATTCTCTGAGTGAAAAAAAAAAGTACAGATAGTGTGGATCTAGAAAAGGATACTTTGGTAACTGATTGTCTATGTGGAGTGGGAGATATTGAGTAGTCAATGAAAATATTTAGATCTTAAACTTAGAAGATTAGTAGAATGTTGGTGGTTTCATAAGAAATAGCAAAGATAACTGAATTCTGGAGGAAAGAAAATGAGTTTTGCTTTGAACACTTTAAGTTTGAGATGTTTTAGGACAATATAAAATGGTAACAAAAGTCATTCTAAGTGCAAAGAACAATATTGTGGTTACTTTGTTAAATAAAATACACACACACACTAATTGTATTAAATCAAATGTCAAATAATAGAAGAGTTTTTCTACATGCAAAATCATTCATTATCACTTTAAATTTTGGGCGGTATTAAATGTTTTTGGAGCTTGCATTTTGTGGTTAATATCATTTAGCCTATGACTAAGTATGTTTCAAAAAACAAATTGATTAATTTTAAAAGAATCAATAAAATCAGGAAGTGCACTACATGACAATGTTCCAATTCTAACACTGAGTGATTTTATTATTCGCAAAACTACTTAGTGATACAGTAACAAAACTTGAATAAGCAAGGTAAATCAAAATATGACATCATTTTTCCTACGTCGAATTGCTAGATTGAAGGAATAGACCTAACTTGCAAATACACAGGTGTAAAATAAAGAAAAGCAACATAATATCAAATATAAATGAATTTGATAAAAATTAAATAGTTTTGTACAAAAGGGATACAAAGCAAAATAATGATTATAATCAGGAGCCTAATAAAGGAAGGCTCCCTAGGGAGATGAGTTTGCCAACACTGCTGAAAAAAAAAACAAAACCAAAGAGTCATTGAGAAAATTAGAATGATTTACTTGGTTGGAACATGTATGTAATATTTTGTTGGGCAGTCATCACAAATCCTGACTGAGATCAACAGTTGTTATTCCAGTATATAAATATATATGTATATATATGTACATATGGATTATTATTAACTATACTATAAAAGATAAATCTAGGTTTACATGTGTGATCTCAAATTCCAAATTTGTCAAACTGCATGATTCAGAGGAGTCCTGTGTCGTAAGCAATGGGTACTAGGAATTAAAAAGTATCTTCTTAGTGCTGAAAGAAATTTAAAGTTTCTGGTACTCCTTTTAATGAAACATAACAACTTTCAAACTTTACCTCAATCACTTTCTTTTGCTTTTATGTTTTTTTAAATCACACCAGTATCAGATCTCTGTAAAAGCAAAGAATATTAAAATCGACAACAAATTAAACCTAAAGCTTAAAAATATTAAAAATAAGAAATTTAAAGAGAAATTACTTAAGCTAATTTTGTTGAAGAATTATCCATATCAGTTATAAAGGATATATGACAGTAAAAATGATCTTGATGAAGTGTCAGAAGATAGTAGTGGTTTCTATATAACATAGATAGACAGTAATCTCCTATTTTCAGATTTTTTTGTCAGTTAAATTGAATTAAGTTTCAAGATAGTGTTTCCTTTGATTTAAATAGCATTTCATTAAGGTAAGTATTATAATTAAAAATCAAGGATAAAAATTGCACATTAACTGTAAATTCTAGAAATATATTTTAGAGGTCATGTACTCTTAGATCCTTAGTAAAAGTATCAAATTGACCTTGACAAGGTGAATATACAGCTCACCCTTAGTGATGACAGTCAAAAATTGGGAATTCATTGAAGACACAGAATTCTTTATAGAAATCTGACATTTTTTCTTGCCTCCACCAAAGATAAAGTCTCTATACACATACACACACACATAAACCCACCCACCCCCCTCCCACACACATAAACATACATATATACACATGACATATAAAAGGAATTTGTTTTTTTGCCTTTTATATTGCTTTCATTTATAACACTGGAAGTTTGGGGATATATATATATATATATTAGTACTGCTTTTGTTAGGAAGGAGTAGCACTTTGCCTCTCTTTTTTTCCTCATTGTTTGCTACTAAAAGTAGTACTGTCTTAAATATTTTGGGTACAAATGCTGTCTTTTCTGTTAATGTCAGTTTTGGAGTATAAATTCTGTGGTGAATTTGGTGGTGTGTGGGGTATGAAGCTATTAACTGCTTTTTTCATAATTCTATATAATTTTCCAAAATTACTGGGCAAGTCATGCCTCTATGATCAGTGTCCACTGTCCTTATTATCCCTCAGTCTCTCTTATGCTGATGATTTTGATTCTTTAACTTTATTTTTTTACATCAATTTGATACATGTAAAGGGATAATAACCTGATAGTTCTCTTGAGTTTGCTTCTTTATTTTGAGTAATTTGGGGCATTTTATATGGATATTGTTAGTTATCATTTCTTCTTTTTACAATATATCTTCCATACTTTTTCACCATGTATTTATTTGGAGTTGGCTCATTCCAAAAGACTTATATCATATTCTTATAAATTTGTGCAGATTTGTTTTATGCAAACATTTTACAAATTATTAATTTTCAATTTTAATTTAATTAATTTAATTTCTTTTTTTACTTTTCCTAAATGTCTCATTGTTATATTTATTTTGTTTCTCAAAGTGGAATTAAATGAGGAATTTCATTTATAATGCTAATCTTATTTTTAATAAAGTAGTTTCCATGTTCCTGTCAAATACAGTTCCTTGCCCACTAGTGTGCATCTGGACTGCTTTTTTGTCTTGTTTCTATGTGCTATTTATTTTGTCATTTACATCATTCCACTTTAATATTGTCTAAGCAGGATCAAATGTTTTATGATAATTAGTTACTTAACATCATGTCTGTCATTTATTAATTTCTGCTAAACACAGAGAAAAAGGAAATGGAAGATGGAGGGAGAGATTCTTTTTTAATTATGATATGAAATTTATGCTTTTTAAAAAGTTTTATTCTTAACTTATAAAAATTCCCCTCGAGAGCTTGATCGGTATATTGAGTTTTAAATTATTTCTAGGTAATGACACTGGTTTTCATATCCATAAGCACTATTTCTCTATGTAAGTCTTCTTTTATTTGTGCAAAACTTGTCCATCTGTATGTATATAAACAAAATATGTCTTGCTTACTTAGGTTTCAAATGTTTAATTCTTTCTGCAACTATTTCAAATTAAATAAGATGAGGTGTGGCAAAAAAAGGGTAAAGAGTCAATCAATTACCAAGTCTTCTCCATTCCTTCTAACATTTCTAACATCCTTCCCTTCCTCTCTTCTCAATATAAAAATTCTTATTATCACACACTTAAAAACTGCAATAGCCTCCTATCAAATTTTGCAATCAGTATTTGCCTACATACAATTCAATATTTCAACAGATATCACATTAAACATTTTCATGCGTAGATCTATTCACATCACTTCTCTTTCCAAAAATCTCTAGTAATTCCATCTTGCTTACAGAGTAAGTTTCAAAATTCCTAGGCTTACTTTGATAGTTTCTGCAATCTGGTAATGCTTTGCCTTTCTGACCTTATTTCATACAGTGCCACCATTTATAATATTCTTTAGTCAATATAGACCATTTTCTAGGTCCTGAGTGTACATTCTTTTTTCTCTTACTTTCTGCTAATCATATATTATCAACAAAATTATCTTTCCTTCTCCTTTACCTGTTACATTCCTACTCATCTCTTAAAGCCCAATCTAAATGCTACCTTCTCCATAGTGTTCTGATCTATAGTACTCTTTGATCCTTTAACCTCATATAGAACTTGACTTTGAACCACTGTCCCGTATTTATCATGAAATACTTATATTATAATGATCTCAATATATGTCATATAAATATTTTAAACTACACACTCCATGTAAAAAGAGATCTGAATTTTATTTACATTTTATGTTTTCACTGGAATCTAGGATAGCACTCAACATCAAGTTGACTTTGAATTTTTTTAATTCAATTGAATTTTATTTTGGTCTTGAAGTTTAATTATTTATTCTGTAGGGCTTATTCTCTACTACAATTACTCTTCAACCCAAAACCTGAAAGTATTTCTATCTATAACTCAAACTTATATGGGTTTTCAAGATTTTGATGATCCTGGGCTGTTGTTCAAGTTTTTAGGCGCATAACCCCAACTGTTGAACATTATTCAAATTAAGAAGTTCTCTATTTCACTTCATAGATCAGTTTTTGTTATGGTTCAAACATATCTACTCTTTATGTCCCTGTATGAGGTTTTCTTGTCAAAGATACTGGAGTAGTTTACCATTTCCTTCTCTGGTGGATTAAAACAAACAGTGGTTAAGTGACTTTCCCAGGATCACACAGATATTAAGTGCCTGAGGTCAGATTTCAACTCAGGTTTTTCTGACTCCTGGCCCAGCAGTCTATTTGCTGAGTCATCTAGATACCTCTGTGGGGTTATAGTAAATCACAGGTCTTAGAGGACTAATGCTTTCCTCATACAATCATTTACTCGATGGTTGACAATGAACCATTGATATATTGGTATATATCAATTGCTTACCTTTATTAGATGAGCATCTTGATTTGCTTGTAACTATGAGACAGAACAAAATAAAAAATAATGTATATTAGATTTGTTATGAAACATGGTTAATTAGATAACTATTTCTTATATCATTCCAATCTAGAATTATAATAAATGATAACTAAATGCTTACATGAATATTAAAAGAATAATTCCATCCTTAAACGTTTATATATTATGTGAACTCATGATGTGTGAAACTCTGGAAGAAAAAAATAGCATATATAACTGAAAGATTGGAATCACCAGTGCTGCATTGTCTAGTGTTATGTATATACACATTTATATATACATATATACTAACTCCACATTAGTTCAATTAACTCGGTACCTATATATACATTGATATATGTATGTATACATGCATGTACAGATACTCATTAACAAGACCACAGACATCTAGTTAATGGGGCTGATATGGAGTTAGAGTGAGTTCTTTGAAAAATGGTCAAAGATGAAGTTTTTACATCTTTTCCAAGCATATTTTATTTCAGACAATGAACAGACCGTGGTACTATGATCTTTCTGATATTAATAAAAAACTCATTATCCCCAGTTGATTTGATCTCCAAAAGTAATACTTTCCACTTTGATTTTCAAATATTCTCTGTAAATGAGTTTGTGTAAGGCAGTCACCAGCTTTAACTCTTTATTAATTTTCTCTGCCTTCGTTGACAAACTTCATATAAAGGGTTTCTCTGGTCTAGCATATCAAATCTGAAAATTCAGTGTTGAGTGCCTCACAGGAATGTTTGATTAGCACAATTTAGGCACTGTAGTTTTTGAAATACAATGCATAAGAATCAAAAGTCAACATCTTAGAAGACTGCCATTTTCTGTTCTTTTCTATGCATTCCTGAAATAATATATCAAAGAACACTTTCTATTCTAAATTTAAAATAATAAATGTAAGAATCCAATTCATAACTCAACAGGGCATGAGAGTGATCCTGAGTTCTAAACTATTTTGCCAAGGAATCACAGTTAATAAAAGATGCTTCCATTATTAAAAAAAAAAAAAAACCTTCAAGGATAAATCTAGTTTTTGAGAACAAGTTGGAGCAAATTCATAAACAGAAAGTTGGCTATCACTTGTTAAATCTTTTCAGATAGTAGAAGTAGTGAAGAACACAGGACCAAATCTGTATTATTAAGTGCTCACACAGATGAAAATTTCACAACACTGAAATAATCAAATTTTAAGGAGTCAAAGAAAACATGAAGGCTGCATGTATGTGCACATATCTGAGGTCATGGTAGTGCCAGCTGAAACTGGAACATGAGAGCTAATTGTTAAATTATCACTGTGAGCACTTAAAACATTAGAGATCTGCAAATTCTATTTAAAACATGTTTAATTTATTATTTAATGGACTGTTAAACTTATGAATAATGCAGATAAACTTAAAATTTTCTATTTATATTTTTGAGAGCTGACATTAAAAACACATACAGGTGTTTATACACATATATGTGTGTGTATATATATATATATATGCATGTATGTATGTGTGTGTATGTATGGGCTACATTCTAGTGCTTTATCAACTCACCCTCCAAAATATTCTTCAGAAAGCACAGGTCTATCCATGTTGTCATCAGTCTCAAAAAAGTCAAGTGACTCTCTAACAACGTTAGGGTCAAATTTTCTCTCTGGAATCTGCCTTGCTTCTGCTTCTTTAGGCTTCTTATACTTACTTCCCTCCATATACTCTAAAATCCAGTCACACTGGCTTTCTTGATGTTTTTTTTGTTTTTGTTTTTTTTTGTTTGGTTGGTTTCTTTAATACTTGACAACCCATCTCTATAAGCTGTTCCTTTTTATTAGCTCTCCATCACTTATGGAAAGCTCCCTTTCCTCACTTCTACTTCCTGACTCTACTGGCCTCCTTCAAGACCACTTAAATCTATTATCTTCAAGAGGACTTAAATCCCTATTTATTACTAGGGCCTTCCATCTAAGATTAACTTGGATGTTCTTTTACCCTTTAGAATGCTTTTGAGATAAATTTTTGTGTTTCTCTATATCACCAGCATCTGGCTGGTCTGGCAGTTAACAAACACAACATATGGACATTGAGTGACAGATTTGTGGTTTCGTTGTGAATAAGAAATGAAGATAAACTGAAGCAAAGGTTGGAGTATGATCTATATATTGGCAAGAATAGTGGTTGCCAGTAATAGAGGTCACTGGCCCCTCAGTGACCATTGTAGAGGTTGCTTTCTGTTTGTTCCTCATTCTTGAAGAGTACCATGACTTCAAGGAGGTAATGCCATGACATGCAAGTGAATTGGATTTAAGTCAGGGAGGGCTGTGCAGTCCTATTTTCACATTCTCCTTTGGAGTCATTTGGATCCAGTGGCCAGATTTGAGTTTGGTTACATAAAGTTCAATGATGCTAAACTAGGATTATGATTAGTCTATAGCAGAAGTGAAATAAACTTGTAGGGTAGACTTACATTTAGTGTAATCATACTGATTTGTAAAAGAGTTTTCCAAAGTACATAATAAGGGAAAAACACAGAGTTAGTCAACATCCTCTATAAAGTCATATGTCACTAAATGCACGTACCAGAGTGGCTGCATGCTAGGTTTCTGGCCAGGCAGAATATTCTGGCCAGACTGACTCAGTGAGTTGGGCTGTAGTCCAGAAGAGAGTTTTTCTATTGTTAACTAGTCAAACAGTCCTTTAAATCAAACCAATTCCCGAGTCTCAATAAAAAAATTAATAAAAATAAAATGGGCTATCAATCTTCAATTTCATCATTGGTTAAGGAACTCCCTGTGAAGAGTTTCCAAGACCAACAAAGTTCAAAACCTGTTCTGTGAGTTATAGATATAGAGAACTGAACGATTAATTGACCTGCCAAGGGGTCACAGAGGTCGTTTCTCTACCATGTGTTTCTGTGTCTCTGTCTTAATCTATATATTTAGACTTGGAGTAATGGTGTCCTATATTCAAGTTCTCCTCCCTCACACATATTGGCTATTTGATTCTACCTAAGTCATCTTAAAGTCCTAGTCAATTCAATATCTCTTTAAGTTGCAGGAAATTTGTTTTAAGAGAGGGAGTTTGTTCATGAGAAGTGTATTCCTGTATCAGTAAAATCCCAGTTCCAGGAAAATTATAAATAGACAATGTATATAGGAAATAAACTCTTTGTAATTTGTCACACATTTTAATATCTTTTCATATGGAAAATAACATTTCACCACACAAACATCAGTATGTATGTAGGTATGTGTATATGATTGCTAAAACTTTTCTGCAATAAGCTTCACATAGGCCAAAAATATATAAAATTTACAGTGATAGTGATGCCTTGAAATGAATTTTTGGTTGCTGTTCAGTTGTGTCTGACTCTTTCCGACCCTGTGGAGTATAACATGCCAATACTATCCATGGGATTTTCTTCGCAAAAGCATTGTAATGTATTACCATTTCCTTTTCCAATGGATTAAGGCAAACAGAGGTTAAGTAAGTTGACAGGATCACAAAGCTAGTAAGTGTGTGAGATTGGATTTGAATTCAAGTATCCCTGACTCTAACCCCAGCATTCTATCCACTGAGCCATCTAGCTGCCTGATAAAAATGAAGATTTTGTCCTTAAGACTGCATAATATGTATCTTGTGAATTTTCTTTGCCAAGTAGTACTTCAGAATGGTCAATAAGAATGTGAGTGAAAATGGAAGAAACTAGAAATTTATGGAATGTAGAGAATGAATGAGAAAGCATTTATTAAGTACGTGCTTTGTGCCAGTCTCTATGTTAATTGCATAGGCATATGCAAGTGTGTTAGTCTTTGGACACAGGTGACTTAAATGCTTTTAGGGGAGGAAATCATATATAGAGTAGTAGTTAGCAAATTAGGAATTTCAGATCCATTTGGAATGGTATTTGGAAACAGAGGTTAGTCAACTGACATTACCTTTCCTGAAACTGGTAGGTTACTTTCAAGAAAAATAAAAAGGAAATAAAAATAAATGATTACCATTTCCTCAATAACAGGTAAAAACAACAGGCAGTAGCCCAGGAGATAATATGTTTTGAGGAAACATATATGCAGTGGATACATATGAAACAAGCTTTTGTATTGACTAGATGTAGTAGATTAGGTTAATTTACATTCACTTACTCATGACCCTGGTTTCCTTGCTATTCCTACTCAAGACACTCCAATTCCCAACTCCAGGCAATTTCACAGGCTAGAATGTTCTTTCTCCCTGTTTCTGTCTTCCCTAGTGTTGTCAAACATCAACAAAATCTAACTTTCTAAAGGAAGTCTTTTCTGATCCCTCTTAATTCTAGCATCTTCCCTCTCTTAATAATCTCCAATTTAATCTGCATATAATTTGTTGGTACATGGTTGTTTGGGTTGCCTCCCCATTACACTATGAACTTATTGAGAGCAAGGACTATATTTCTTTTTTTCTCCACAGTTGTTGTAATGCCTATCATATGGTAACAACATTATGGATGTTTACTGAATGACTGAAATTGATTTCTTGAGTTTTATCTCATAAGGTAAAGATGTGTTACTGAAACAAGATGCTGTGGAAAGAGCTATGGGAATTTATTGTACTCTAGTGCAATGGAACAGAAAAGGAACATCTTTGTCATGCACAAGGCTAGTGAGAGAAGTAGGGGCTTCATTTGGGAGAGACTATTTCTGATTGGATCAGGGACATAGAGTCTTGCCGCTCAAAGATGTGAGTTTCCTAATGGGTTTTCTCACTCAAGTTACGCTTGTATAACTGCTTGGTGTCTCCCATGGGCACTATTTGCATTGATGAGAAGGCATGGAAGGGGATAAACAATTACATAGTACTTACTTCAAGATAGTTACTTTGCTATGTACTATCTAAAGTATTATTTGTTCATTACAATAATCCTGTGAGGTAAATACAATTATTATCCTTATTTTACATGGAGAAAAATGAGGTAAATAAAAGTTAAATTACTTTCCCAGGGTTGCACAGCTATTGTCTGTGGCTAGATTTAAATTATGACTACACTACCCTTTAAAGAATGAGAGTATATGACAACAAATTATGGGTACAGTGTGATGTTTTATTATCCATTATTTTGTCTTCTATTTATTATTTTTTTTTATTTTTGACTTTAATATATGATTTGCTTAATATTAATTGTTAATGATTTTGCAGAGACTAATTTTGGGTAAACATAAAGTACATCTGTGGGGGCTCAGTAGCTAGAAAAGTGAAAAGAGTACATGCTTCCTTCAACACACACACATCAGGTGTATCCCCCCCAGAACCCAGAGAAAAAGGAATTAATCCTATACACTCAACTTTCCCATTCTGGGAACTCTAGAACATCAAGGAAGAGGAAAAGTTAATTGAGCAAGCCAGCCCAGAAAGTGATGCATAAGAATACAAGCCACATGCTTGATATACTTGCCCTTCTATAGATTGTTCCCAATATAATCACTCTCATCATAAGTAACTTCTTGAATCCTTGCGTATCTTACAGATAAGCTTCACTTCTATCATCCATAAGAAATCTTTGATTATTCCTTATTCATCATTGCACCAAAATGACTTTAGATTTGTGCATATTTCATATGTATTTTTCTCTGTCTATATCGCTTCAGCTCAAAAGAATGGAACCTCTTCTAAGGCAAGGAAGTTCATTTGTATCTTTTTACTCATAAGACAAAGAACAGCGCCTGTCATGGAGTATATAGGAAATAAATGCTTGTTGAAATGAATTGAATTAAGAGGAATAAAACAAAAGAAGACATAAAATAGATTATAAGCAGAGTTCTGAATCAGCAGTAGAACAGTTCTTCTGTCTGATTATCAAGTTAGTAGTTAAACCATTTCTTTGTGCATGCAAGTTATAATGAATATTCAAATTAATATAGCTTAGGAGTTTGAGAACTGGGAATTCAGGATATTAGAAAGAATAGTAATACATGTACTGATGGCCAAAATTAAAGTCAGGATTTGAGGTAAAGAGTAAAACTGGTAACTAAGTACCAAAAAAATGAGAAAGGATGAGGAATTAGTAGTTGGTAGATAGAATAGAAGGAATAGGACTTGAAAATTATTATTTAAAAAATCTACACATTTGACTTGCAACACTTCTCTATGAGTAAGTATTTTTGTTGCTACATATATAAATCATACAAAACAAAAGAATAAAACCAAAAGTAAACCACCATATATATGATCATTTGATGTACTTCCATTATCTTCACTTACAACCTTGGCTACTTAAATGCTATGTTGGGAAGGGAAAAATACTGGCAGATTTTAGAATAAAAGAAAAGATTTTAACTAATAGCCAGGTAATAGTTTATTTCTATCAAGTACCTATTTAAATAAGTCAGGAGAAGCTAAACACTGAAGACTAGTCAAGAGATAATGAGTATTTTGGCTATAAGAACTAAAGAAAACTATTTATCTCAGAATCACAGAGATGGAAAAAATCTCAGAGGCCAGCTAGTTCATCCTTTACCAGAAAGAAAAAAAAATCCTCTCCTCCATGTATCCAATAGTAATTCATCCATTGCTTGAAAATGTATATTGTGCATTATATTTTCAAATACCTGTAATTCTTAGAAAGAGATAAATTACATCCAATCTAATTCTATTTCTTTGTAAATTCCACCTTTTTTAAAAAAGATTTTTTTCTCTTGTCCAAATCAATACAAATTTAATCCTTTGCTGAAACCTGGTATTGGTCTCCATCTCAAAAGTGCCACCACTCCAGACCACCCTACATACTATCATTCAAATAATTTATTGTACTTTACTCCCTTATTATGCTAACCATATTTATTTCTTATTGCCTCTTGCATAAAATAGAAACTATATATAAGTACATATATTAAAGATTATAGGTCTCTCTATACATTGTTTTATATATGTGTATGTATATATATGCACATATGTATGTATATATGTGTGTATACACATACACATATTTGTGAATATGTACATTTACATACATACATATATACACATATAAAATAATACATAATGCGTGCATCTGTGTGTATATGCATGTGTGTGAGTGCATGAAATCTTTATGCATCCTGACTGAACTTATTTTTTTTAGGCTCATTGTCTATTTGATCTACTCCACCACACTTGACCCAATCAAACTGACCTTTGAAAGGTTTTTCACAAAGAAGAATTCATGTGTCATATTTAAGATTTTGCTTTAGCCTTTACGCATTCCTATAACACATTCCCTTATTATCCCAAAATTCAGAGTTCTTCTCTGCATTTATAAAGCAGCTTAAGTACCATTGTCTGAATTAAGACTCCTAATGTAAGGCTAGTGCCAAGTTTCAGCCTTATTATTTTACAGTTTTCCCAAAAGTTTTTGTACAATAATGAGTCTTTATCTCAGAAGCTGAAGTGTTTGGGCTTCTCAACTATATTACTAAAGTCATTGACTATAGTGTCTTATGTACCTAACATATTCTACTGATTCACCGCTGTATTTCTTAGCCAGTACCAAATAGTTTTAATGATTATTGCTTTATAATACTGTATTAGGTATGGTACAATTAGTCCACTTTCCCTTGCATGTCTTTTCATTATTTTCCTTGATATTCCGGACCTACTTTTCTTCTAGATGAATTTTGTTAGTATTTTTTCCTCACTCTATAAAACAAAATTTGGGTAATTTGATTGGTGTGTGTAATAGTAAGCACCCTGCCACCCAGGATGACCTGCTGGTACAGGTTCTTAAATCTGCTTTTCTAAAAGGAAAGCAACTATTTAAGGGGTCAACAATGACTTTACTAAAGTATGTATATCTCTCACTTAGTTCAGGGGAAAACGTCAGAACCCAGAACTTCAGAGAAAATATAAACAAAAATTACAAGCAGAAATTACACACAGAAAGACTAGCAGACATGGCTTCCAACTGTCTGACCATAGGCAATACATACAGCGTTACCAGTTAGAAAAGCATCAACATCTGGCTTTTTAAAGCCAGGAGTTTCTTAACAGCTGCCCAGAGTCTCATCTGGCACATAAATCTTCTTCCAAAAACTAAGCATCAAAGCAAAACCTCACCTCAGAGTATATATGCACCTCTCAGAGCTAGGGCATAACCCATGGTGACCCAGTGTCTGCTTTCACACAGAACAAACCTCCCCTAATCAAACCTCTTTTAAGAACCCCACCTGAGGTCTATTAATGGATGGGCAAGATATTTAACCCACATTCCAGTAAGACACTAAAGCAGTAAAACAGTTTAGGTAGAATTATCATTTTTATTATATTAGCTCAATCTACTCATGAGCAAATATTATTTTTCCAATGATTAAATATGATTTTACTTGTGTGAAAAGTCTTTTATAATTGTGTTTATATAGTTCCTGGGTTTGTCTTGGAAGGTAGATTCTGAAATATTTTATGTTGTCTAAAGTAACTTTAAGTGGAATTTCACTTTATATCTCTTGCCACTGGGCTTTGTTAGTAATGTACAGAAATACTGATGTCTTATGTGGGTTTATTTTATATCCTGCAACTTTGCTAAATTTTTGAATTACCTCAAGGAATTTTTAAGTTGATTCTTCAGGATTCTCTAAATATACCATTATATCATCTGCAAAGAGTGATAGCTTTGTTTCTTCATTGCCTATTATATTTCCTTCAATTTCTTTTACTTCTGTTATTGCTAAAGCTAACATTTCTAGCACAATATTGAGTAATGGTGATAATGAACATCCTTGTTTCCCACCTGATCTAATTGGAAATGCTTCTAGCTTGTCCCCATTACACATAATGCTTGGAGATAGTTTTAGGTAGATAATACTTATCATTTTAATGAAATTCCACTGATTTTGAGACTCTCTGGTGCTTTTAATTTAAAGAAATGGATGATATAGTTTGTCAAAAGCTTTTTTTGCATCTATTTTGATAATTGAATGATTTCTGTTTTTTTATCGATATGGTTAATTATTTTGATAGTTTTCCTAATATTGAACCAGCCCTGCATGCCTGCTATGAATCCTACCTGGTCATAGCATATTATCCTCAAGATAATCCTATTTGATAATATTTTATTTAATTTTTGGGGTCTATTTTCAGTAGGGAAATTGCTCCATAGTATTCTTTTTCTATTGGTTCTTTATGACTTAGGTATCAGCATCATATTTGCATCATAGAAATATTCTGGTAGAACTCCTTTGCTTATTTTTCCCAAATAGTTTATATAGTACTGGAATTAGGTGTTCTGTAAGTGAGAGAATTGACTTGCAAACCCGTCTGACCCTGGAAAATTTTTCTTAAGGATTTTATTGATAGGTTATTCCATTTCTTACTCTGAAATGGGATATTTTATTACTTTTTCTTAGTTAATTTGGGCAATTTATATTTTTGTACATATTCATCCATTTCACTAAGATTATCAAGTTTATTGTCATATGGTTAGGCAAAATAGTTCCTAATTATTGTTTTGATTTCCTCTTCATTGATGTTGAATTCACTCTTTTTCATTTTTGATACTGGTAACTTGATTTTCTTTTTTAAAAATCATTAACGATCTATTTTACCCCTTAATTTATTATCATCACATTAAAGTTAACTCATACCCACTCCCTCTGTCTATGTACACTCTTTATAAATGTCGTAATAAAAAACATTTCTCAAGAGTTCCAAGTTTAATTTTCCCATGAAGGGATGTAACCAGCTTGACCTTATAGGATAATATATTTTTTCTTTCCTGTTTACCTATTTGTGAATCTCTTGAGTCTTGTATCTGAAGACCAATTTTTCTGTTGAGTTCTGCTCTTTGCATTAGGTAGTTTTGGAAATCATCCACTCCATTGAATATCCATCTCATGCCCTGAAAGATTAAACTCAATGTTTGGGTTCTGAGTAGTTGACCCTTGGTTATAATTCAAGCTCCATTGCCTCTCAGAATATCATGTTCTAAACCCTTTGATTCTGTATTGTAGATGCTATTCAGTCTTTTGTATTCCTAACTCTGATTCCATGATATTTAAATTGTTTCTTTCTGGATGCTTACAGTATTTTGACCTGATAATTCTGAAATTTGGCTACAATATTCCTTGGTACTTTCATTTTGTGATCCCTTTCACGAGATACTCTCTGTATTCATTCAATGACTATTTTACCCTCTAGTTCTAGGACCTCAGGCCAGTTTCCCTTTATTATTTCTTGGAAGATACTTTCCAGTTGCTTTTTTGATCATAGCTTCCAGGTAAACCCATAATTCTTAAATTTTCTCTCCTGGATCTATTTTCCAAGTCAATTCTTTTTCCAATTCTCTATTTTCTTCTATGTTTTCATTCCTTTGGTTTTGTTTGACCAGTTCTTGATGTCTGATTCTTGGACTTTCTTTTGCTTGATTCTAATTTTTAATTGATTGTGTTCTTCAGTTAGCTTTTTTACTTCCTTTTCCATTTGGCCAATTCTATTTTTAAGAAGTTCTTTTCAGTGCATTTTACTACCTCCTTTTCCACTTGGCCATTTGTATTTTTTTAAGTAGTTGCTTTCTTTAGTCATTTTTTGTCATTCCTTTTCCAAGTTATTGACTTTTTCTTGCATACCTCTCATTTTTTTTTCCATTTTTCTTCTACTTCTTTTATTTGACTTTTAACTTCCTTCTTGAGATCTTCCAAAAAAAATTTTGTTATTTGACCAATTCATATTTCCCTTTGAGGTTTCAGATATAGGTACACTGACAGTGTTGTCCTCTTCTGACTTTGTGTTTTGATCTTCCCTGTCACCATAACTCTCTATGGTCAGTGCTCTTTTCTGCTTCTTGCTCATTATATTTGCCTATTTCTTGAAATTTTAAATTTGAGCTCTCTTGCTGAAGCAGAAGGGTAAAGGACACAAACTTATTGTGCTGGGGATCAAGGACCTGGTCACTGGATTTGTATGCTGATTTCTCAAGTGCGGACAGCTGGAGGCTGTAGGTATCTGGTAGCTTACCTGGGTCTGAGCTGGGGTCCTAAAGATAATAGTCTGGTATATACTTAGTCCTCATGCTGGGGTGTGTGTGTGTGTGTGTGTGTGTGTGTGTGTGTGTGTGTGTGTGTGTGTGTATTGCATGCATGCAAATAGAGAGCACAAGGTGAATTGAACATGAAGGAATACTATCTAAAAAACATAAAAACAAGGGGTGAGAGAGTAATGTACTGGGAGAAAGAGAAAGGGAGAGGTAAAATGGGGTAAATTACTTTACATAAAAGGCAAGAAACAAAACTTACAATGGAGGGGAGGATAGGAAGGTAAGAGAGAATTGGTGAATCTTGTTCTCATTTTATTTGGCTTAAAGAGGGAATAACATATGCACTCAATTGGGTGTGAAAATCTATCTTACCCTACAGGAAAGTAGGGAAGTGGTAAGGGAAGAGGGGATGATAGAATGGAGAGCCAATAAATGGAGGGGGTAATCAGAAGCAAACTCTTTTGAGTAGAAACAGGGTCAAAAGAGAGAATAAAATAAATATGGGGCAGGATAAGATGGAGGTAAATATAATTAGTCTTTTACATCATGAGTGTTATGGAAGTGTTTTACGTGACTACACATGTATAATCCATACCAAATTGCTCATCTTTTCAATGAGAGTTGGGAGGAAGGGAGGGAGAGAATATGAAACTCAAAATTTTAAAAAATGAATGTTAAAATTTGATTTTACATGCAACTGGACAATAAGATGTACAGGCAATGGGGTACAGAAATCTATCTTGCCCTACAGGAAAATAGAAGGCAAGGATAAAAAGGGGGGGTGCATGATAGATGGCACAGTGGTTTGGGGGAAGGGATAATCATAATGCATTCCATTTTCGAGTGGGGGAGGGGCATGATGGGGAGAAACTTTGGAACTGGAAATCTTGTAGAAGTGAATGTTGAAAACTAAAAATTAATTAATAAAGGTAAAAGAAAACAGTTTTTAAAAGTAATAACAAACTGGATGATTACAGAAAGCATGGAATGACTTACATGAATTGATACAAAATGAAATGGGAATAACCAGGAAAACACTGTAAAAAGTAAAAAGTAAAATTGTATAATGAAGAACAATGAATGGTGTAACTATTCTGAGCAATATAATGATCCAAAACAATTCTAAAGGACTCATGATGAAAAATGCTGTCCACATCCCTAGAAATAACTGATAAGGTCTGGATCAGATTGAAGCATACATTTTTCACTTACTTTCCTTCTTCATGTTTGGTTCTTTTTTTGTTTTGTTTTGTTTTTGGGTGGGGGGAGGGAATAAATACATTTTGCATGATTACACATGTATAACCTATAGGAAATTGCTTATTGTCTCAGGGAGAGGACAGGAGGGGGAGTGAGAGAGGCACATACTTTGGAACTCAAAGAAAATGAATGTTAAAAATATGTTTTACATATAATGGGGAAAATATTGTTTAAAAAGAACATGATTTAGATAAATTATTATACACTTTAAAAATAAATGGTATGGTATGGTATGGAATGAAAATTCTGTTTCATATAGATTATTTCTCTTTGTGAAAATATTCATTGTTGGTATTTATGTTCAGTATAAAAATTAAAAACAATATATTATACCTTTATTTCCTCCACAGATCAAATCATTTTGCAATGCTTCACTCTTCCTTATAGGTATGGTTTGATATAGGAATTGAACAGATCTTTGGTAATACTGAAAAAATTATTTAATGTTGGATATCAGATTTTAAAAATGCAATTGTCTGAAGGATGTACTTAAATTCAATTCAGTCTAAAATGCAAGGCCTCGGGCTTATTTAATAATTAATACTCCCTAGTATGATAGTTTCTGGTTTCTAGGAAATAGAAGACACTCTTGGACTAATAAAGTGTGTCCATTTCAATATAAAGGAAAAAATGTACTTTTATTTATTCAATTACATGGACCACTATAAAAAAGTTCTAGTTCCCTTAATAAAGAAACTTTCAAGGCTAAGTAACATGGAGAGTTTTAAGAATCACTGTTTTGCTTACTTTTGTTTACTCCCAAAGAATTAGTGTGACCTCCTGGAAAGCCAGGTTTGCTTTATTCCATATACTCTTCAATTTCATATGGCAACAGATTTCAAATATTAATCAATAACAGTGTGGATTGTTAACTTCAATTTTTTACCTATTGTCTATTCCATCATTTTATCTTCTTGCATTTTTATGTACCATATAAAAGGCCAAGAGTAACTTCCTCATTTGATTCAGTTGATTTTCTCTTGTTCCTCAGCAGCAGTCTATCTTCAAGGCTTTGACTATAAATATTGGCACTGTGCACAAATTTATTATCCACAGTTAGGCAGACTCTGTGGAATGCTATAAAGTATGGTATTAAAAATCTATCAGTGCCATATGCCACTTGCAAGTTCACTCAGCTGGTGGCTTTCAAGGAATTATTTTGAGAAGCTACCTGTGCTGCACAAAAGTCCAACAGTTTGCATGGATCTGCAATTTAATGTGTATGTATACAGTGGATTCCCTACAAAAAGAAATGTTGGTCTATATATTAAGAGAAGAATGTTCAAAACAAAAAAGTCTTTCTAAGATGCCAAATATAATCATGATTTCATAATTGGGATACATCTATCCCTAAAGAGGATAACTTATATTTATCCCATTACTTGAGATCATCTGAGAATATGATATATGTATGTGTATATTTATATATATATTCATATATATTACCATATCATTATATATATACATATATAAAATGTGTGTAAACAAGAAAATGTTTGTAGAAAATCAAATTCTGCTATGAATATAGTAAAAGAAATATTCTCCTACGGTTTTAACATTTTAACTAATTTAATCATTTAAGTCTGATATTTATATATATATATATATACACATATGTTTATGTATATATACATTTATGTGTGTATATCTACACATATTCTTCATATATAGTACCAAACTAATTGATGTCAAGTGATTTCAATGCATCATGAAAACTTTTTAAGTTGATCTATGTATAATGTAAAAATAAAGATCGTGTTAACGTTATACTTATTTGTGGTTTTTCCCTCACTTTTCTTTAGTTTTTTTTCTAATCTCTTAGCCAGTATTTTTTCGTTATCTTTAATTTTCTTTAAACTTATTTTATATAGCTTCATCACCACAGATTGTCTTCCCTTATCCCATTCCTATTTACCTTCACTTTATATTGGCAGGAGATGTGGTGATATTCTTTATTATTATTATCATTATTATCAATCTTTCATTTCTTTGCCAAATCTGTCCCTTCTGTTTTGTCCTCTCAGTTCAGTGAATTTGTTGAAATTCCTTCCTTCCTTTCCAATTTCTGTTTCTTGGTTTTCTTTTTATTCTACTTTTTTTTTCTGATAGATGTTTCTTTGCTTTGTTTTTCTCATTCTTTTTGCTTTTCAGGTTTTTCTAAACTTTTATTTTCTAATTCTTGAACTTATTTTATCTTTGTGTGGTCTTCATAGGATTCAACATTCCAAGGTATTCAAGGTTGAATATCCTTTTCTGACAAGTTATTATGTTATTGACCATATAGTTCTTTCACAATACTTGAATTTTTCTCCTTTGTTTTATAGAAGCAGTATTATGTGGTAGAAATGTCCCTTTGTCCAAAATCATGTGGCCTATTCCTTTTGCTTATCTTCTTTATAAGCATTTTTCCCTACCAATTTGAATAATAACTTTCATGAGGAGTTTCACATCCCTTCTCATGGGCCAGTATTGTACCTGTGGAGGCACAGCATGCTCTCAGAGAACACTGTCTCCCAATGCATCAACTCCTACCAGACTAAACTCATCATGATCTCTACATCTGCCAACTCAGGCACGTACCTCTTTCTCCCTGGGAATTCCCTTTAACAAAGTCCCTTACCTACTCCTAGAGAAAAGAGTTTTTCCCTTTAGACTCTTAGAGCCAGTACCCAATTCCTCTTTTCTTCTTCCTCTCCAAATCTCTTAGACACTGTCCCCTCAAAACTTCTTTTATGGAGAGTATATGAATTAGAATATCTTTGTTGTTCTAATCTGAATTTAGTAGAGGTACACCTATTTCTTTTCCTCCCCTCCTCTTTCTCTGTTTTGAAACCACATCCCTATTCTATTTTACTCTCACACAAAATGCAACGAATCACTTATAAGAGAGCTGTGTGATTTATCTCATGGTGTTTCAGTTTTGCTTGTCTATCTCCAATACTCCGGTTTTGTATTTTGTTCTGTTTTGTTTCACACACACATACACACACTCCACTTACATACTCTCCTTTGCCTTAAAATATTTATTTGATGATTGAACTTTTTTCCATCAATTTTTTATACTTGCTTTCACTCTTTTCTTTGTTGCTACTGCCAGTACTTCCCTTGCTCCTTTTTCTTATTGGATCTTTTCGATTAGAAGAAAATACCTCTTTTCATTCTAAAAGATAAACAATTGGCACCAGACAAGTGTTTGTTCATTTTACTTCTTGTTTACAGAGGGTAACTGGTTTTGGCTTTTTAACTTTTGAGAATTGAATGCATTCTTTCTGAAAATGCTACATAATTAAATCAATCAAGTTGCCCAGAACTCTCTATGAGTAAGCAGCTTGCCTCAGTGACAATGTGTACATCTTAAAGAAAGAAATGAAATCCATAAAACAATTTCAGTCTGCTGATGACTTTAATTATTGCACATTATTTACTATGACTTCAAATTATTGGAGCTCTTGGTATTTGGCAAGTTTTTGGATATTTATGTGATAAGTTTAAATTTAAAAAGTGTAGAATACTGAATGTTCAAATCCTCTGGATTTTCTTAAGAGTAATGAGAGGAAGAGGGATATTTTTCTTCAATTTTCTTAACTTTTGCTTTCAATATAAAATTCAGTGTTACAATGAGGTGTCATGAAAGATTCTCTTAAATCTTATAATTAACATGTTCTTTTGATACCTTTTTAGTTGATACATGAGATAGTACTTTTTGTGATTAGTTGAACATATTGCTTCAGTGATTAATGATCAAATAAGAGTCTCCTTCTGAAGATATTTATTTGGTTTTAAGCAACTGATTCTTAGTAATCATTCTGATAAGTAAATTTTAGGGCATGAATTTTAATACTTCAATAGTATCTAATTATTTGGATAATTATAAAGTAATACTGAGTTAAAATAATTAGTTTTGTTCAATAAACATTTGCCAAGTGATTATTGTATGTAAGGCATTCCACTTGGTGTTTAGAACACAAATACGAAAAAACGCTCAAGTGCTTTCTCTCAAGAGGCTTCTAGTCTAACAGGTTTAGGGAATGGAACTAAGGTTTGACAATAGTTTGACATTTGATTTGGGTCTTGAAGGAAATATTATTGGTGCCTTTTACTGGCCCCTACCACATCTGTCTTTTGTTTGACTGCAATAGATAACCTCGTAATGCAGGGCACTGCTGCTGTGTCCATTTTTGCATGTAGAATAATGCCTAATACCAAATTAGGCTACTGGGCACATTTATTGCTCATTGTGTTCTAAAATTTCCAGTATGATGCCTCTACACCACCCCATCTTCTTGCTGGGCAAAACAAATATGATCACTTATAACCTCTTTACTTGCTAGTTAAAAGTTAATTTCTTCCCAAATATAAAATTTCTGAGTTTTTTGAGAACATTTACATAGCTGTGTTCCACACGCTAATAAAATATTAGCCATATTATGGAAGGCTAACTCATAAGCTTAATGAAAGAAGGATGTTGTGGCTGTCAAAGATCAATTATGAATTTAGTCACCTGAACTGTGCTCATCCGGTGCTCTCCGAGCCTCAGAAATATTACTCAAAATTAAAACTTTGCCAATGACACATCAAGATCAGTTTAATGCTCCCTCTCCTTACATCACTTGACAGGGGAAATAATTTGCTGCTTCTTTGTCTTCCTGGATGTGGAATGTTCATGTAATTTGAAGTGATTTGAAGATAACAGATTAAAGGCCCATTTATTAGAGATATCCAGCAATCTTCCTGGTCAACTCAAAACCCAGATTCAGTAAGTTTTGCTAAATTATGCAATAAACCACTCTTAGATACATGACTTTTATATTGAGTTGTACTTTCGCTTTTATTAATGAGGCAGGGGGAAGCCAAGCATGAAAGGCTGATGACAACTCCAGTCCTAACAAGTTTGATTCTCTATCCACTACAAGATGACAGAAAGGACAAATTTTAAGAGATAGAAATTAGGAATACACAGTCATAGGAATGGGAAGAAAAATGTTTCAAGAGTTACAAATATTATCTTTCCATGTAGGAATGTAAACAGTTCAGTTTTTGTAAGTCCTTTATGATTTCTCTTTCCTGTTTACCTTTTCATGCTTCTCTTGATTTTTGTGTCTGAAAGTCAAATTTTCTACTAAGCTCTGGTCTTTTTATCAAGGATGCTTGAAAGTCTTCTATTTCATTGAATGACTATTTTTCCCCTGAGCAATTATACTCAGTTTTTCTGGGTAGGTGATTCTTGGTTTTAATCCTACATCCTTTGACTTCTGGATTATCATATTCCAAGCTCTTCAGTCCCTTTATTGAGAAGCTGCTAGATCTTATGTTATCCTGATTTTATTTCCACAACACTGGAATTGTTTCTTTCTGGCTGCTTGCAATATTGTCTCCTTGACCTGGGAAGTCAGAAGTTTGGTTAAAATATTCCTAGGAGTTTTTCTTTTTTGGATCTCTTTCAGGAGGTGATCAGTGAATTCATTCAATATTTATTTTACCCTCTGGTCCTAGAACATCAGGAAAGTTTTCTTTGATAATTTAATGAAAGATGATGTCTAAGGTCTTTTATTTATCATGGCTTTCAAGTAGTCCCATAATTTTTCAATTGTCACTCCTGGATCAATTTTCCAGGTCAGTTGTTTTTCCAATGACATTTCACATTGTCTGCTATTTTTCTCATTCCTTTGGTTTTGTTATATAATTTCTTGATTTTTCATAAAGTCATTAGCTTCCATCTGTTCCATTCTAAACTTTAAGGAATTCTTTACTTCAGTGAGCTTTGAAACCTCCTTTTCATCTGGCCAATTCTGTTTTTTAGGGCATTCTTCTCTTCATTGACTTTTGGATGTCTTTTGATATTTGAGTTAGTCTATTTTTTGAAGTGTTATTTTCTTCAGCATTTTTGGAGTCTACTTTAGTGAAGAGTTGACTCATTATTCAAGATTTTCTTACATCATTCTCATTCTCTTCCCAATTTGTGCTCTATTTCTCTTACTTGATTTTCAAAATCCTTTTTGAGCTCTTCCATGGCCTGAGACCAATTTATTTTTTTTCTTGCAGGCTTTGGATGGAGGAGGAGCTTTGACTTCGTTTTCTTCTGTTTCCATGCTTTGGTCTTTTGTCACCAAAGTAAGATTCTATAACCTGATTCTTTTATTTTAATTTTTTCTAATTTCCCAAGTCATTACTTGACTTTAGAGCTCGTTGTCAAGGTAGTTCTCTGATGCAGTGAGGGTAGGGGCTGTACTGTCAGCTACTTGATACCACCACAATCTGTGGGTCTAACGTTCCACAAACAGTGGCTGTAGCTGCCCCTGCTGCTGCTGTGGCTGTTTTGGGCTCCTCTGTCCCCTCCCCTCTCTGTCACCCTGGACTTGAGGCCAAATCACTCCACTGTCCAGCAATGGTCTCAAAAGCTTTTCCCACTGACTTTCCAATTTGTCCCCTTGTTTTGGGGTCCTGAATTTTTATTTATTTATTTATTCATTCATTTATTGATTGATTGATTTATTCATTCACTCATTCATTCATTTATTCATTTATTTATTTAACTTTTAACATTCATTTTCACAAAATTTTGGGTTCCAAATTTTCTCCCTTTTGTCCCCTCCCCCCCAAAACACCAAGTATTCTAATTGCCCCTATCACCAATCTGTTCTCTCTTCTATCATCCCTCTCTGCCCTTGTCTCCATCTTCTCTTTTGTTCTGTAGGGCCAGATAACATTCTATACCCCTTTATCTGTATTTCTTATCTCTTAGTGGCAAGAACAATACTCAACAGTTGTTCCTAAAACTTTGAGTTCCAACTTCTCTTCCTTCCTCCCTCCCCAACCCTTTCCTTTGGAAGGCAGGCAATTCAATATAGGCCAAATCTGTGTAGTTTTGCAAATGACTTCCATAATAGTCGTGTTATATAAGACTGACTATATTTCCCTCCATCCTATCCTTTCCCCCATTGCTTCTATTCTCTCTTTTCATCCTGTCCCTCTCCAAGAGTGTTGACTTCAAATTGCTCCCTCCTCCCATTGCCCTCCCTTCCATCCTCCTCCCCATCCTGCTTATCCCCTTCTGCCCCACGTTCCTGTATTGTAAGACAGGTTTTCATACCAAAGTGAGTGTGCATTTTATTCCTTCCTTTAGTGGAATGTGATGAGACTAAACTTCATGTTTTTCTCTCCCCTCCCCTCTTTATCCCTCCACTAATAAGTCTTTTGCTTGACTGTTTTGAGAGATAATTTGTCCCATTCCATTTCTCCATTTCTCCTCCCAATATATTTCTCTCTCACTGCTTGATTTCATTTTTTAAAAATATGATCCCATCCTCTTCAATTCACTCTGTGTACTCTGTCTCTGTGTGTGTGTGTGTGTGTGCGTGTGCATGTGTGTATGTGTAATCCCACCCAGTACCCAGATACTGAAAAGTTTCAAGAGTTATAAATATTGTCTTTCCATGTAGAAATGTAAACAGTTCAACTTTAGTAAGTCCCTTATGACTTCTCTTTGCTTTTCATGCTTCTCTTCATTCTTGCGTTTGAAAGTCAAATTTTCTTTTCAGCTCTGGTTTTTTCATCAAGAATGCTTGAAAGTCCTCTCTTTCACCGAAAGACCATTTTTCCCCTGAAGCATTGTACTCAGTTTTGCTGGATAGGTGATTCTTGGTTTTAGTCCCAGTTCCTTTGACTTCTGGAATATCATATTCCACACCCTTTGATCCCTTAATGTAGAAGCTGCTAGATCTTGTGTTATCCTGATTTTATTTCCACAATACTTGAATAGTTTCTTTCTAGCTGCTTGCAATATTTTCTCCTTGACCTGGGAACTCTGGAATTTGGCCACAATGTTCCTAAGAGTTTCTCTTTTTGGATCTCTTTCAGGAGGTGATTGGTGGATTCCCTGAATACTTATTTTGCCCTCTGGTTCTAGAATCCCAGGGCAGTTTTCCTTGATAATTTCATGAAAGATGATGTCTAGGCTCTTTTTTGGATCATGGCTTTCAGGTAGTCCCATAATTTTTAAATTGTCTCTCCTGGATCTATTTTCCAGGTCAGTTGTTTTCCCAATGAGATATTTCACATTATCTTCCATTTTGTCATTCTTTTGGTTTTGTTTTGTGATTTCTTGGTTTCTCATAAAGTCATTGACCTCCATCTGTTCCATTCTAATGTTGAAAGAACTATTTTCTTCAGTGAGCTTTTGAACCTCCTTTTCCATTTGGCTAATTCTGCTTTTGAAAGCATTCTTCTCCTCATTGGCTTTTTGAACCTCTTTTGCCAATTGAGTTAGACTATTTTTCAAGGTATTATTTCTTCAGCATTTTTTTGGGTCTCCTTTAACAGGGTGTTTACCTGTTTTTCATGCTCTTCTTGCATCTCTGTCATTACTCTTCCCAGTTTTTCCTCCACCTCTCTAACTTGATTTTCAAAATCCTTTTTGAGCTCTTCCATTGGGTGGGGTGGGATACAGAAGCCTTGACTTCTGTGTCTTTCCCTGATGATAAGCATTCTGTCTTTCTATTACCATGAATTCCTGAATTAGGGTCTCTCATTGCTAAATGTAAAAGAAGACTATTTGTTGGTGTTCTAGGAGGAATAAAATGAGAAGACTTGATTATTTTTTCCTACTCATGTCAAATCCTTCATTTGGTGGCAAATATGCTTTCTAAATGAGTGGTCATATTGTAAATTTATATCCTCAGTATGAAAAGTGAAACATGTACATAAGACATTTATGTTTAAATTAGATTTATTAAAGGGTAACCTTTATAATTTGGAGGAGATCAGAGATTCAGTGAAACTCTAGCTCTGTGGCCAGATTGGTATGTTTCAGATACAAAGAAATTTTAACAACTTTTTTTTTCATTTGAAAAGGAAAAGACATGTGTCTTGTATGTACTAGGATATTCCATTCTTTTCCTGGGGTTCCAGGTGATGATCTATGAGAAAAAAATGTGTTATTTATTACCTCAGGTTCCAAATCCATCTGTTTTTTGGAATTTTGTGCATTGTAATCAATTTAGGAGGATAAACAGGGAGACAGGAAAGCAAGGAGAGAATTCAACTTTCCCATTATGTATTTAGATCTCCTGGAGACAAGAATATACTCTTCCTGTTATTTCCTCAAATTGTATTAAATTCTTCCCAAACATCTTTTATGATCTGATACAAATAACAAAAATGCTAGTGTCTGTTTAGGGTTTGAATTTCTAATTTAAAACTTATCTCTCTTGTTCTAGTCTTCAGACTCTATAGAATGTTATAGATATAGCAAATTATTTCACCTTTTTCAATAATTCACATATTTCAGTGTCTAATATGTACAAGACACATCAGAAGACAGTTATTCAGGGTTAGAATAGGCACTAAAGCAAGGTCACATGCCTGTCATGTGATGAAGGTGACAAGGCGCTACATCCATAGATAGATATCTCATATTTAAAAAAAAAGTTGTTTTAATATATGGCACCTCTTTTATCCATTTTGTTTCATCAGTTTAGTCTTACTAGATTTTACCTCTAGCACCAATAAAAGAAGAAGTGTGGTTCATAAAGCATTTGTAAAGAAGGAAAAAATAAGAATAACTTTCTAAACATGTTTTTGTCTATCTTACTACTTCATAGGATTTAGAGGTAGAAGGGACTGTAGAAGTTACTGAATTCACCCCACTGATTTTAAAACTTAAGATGAGAGAGGTTAAGTCAATTGCCCTTGTGGGTTACACAGATAGTAAATGTCATAACAGTCTAAAATGAGGATTTCAAACCAGGTTTTCCTGATCCGAAATCTACTGGTCTACTCATTACCCTGCAACTACCTCCTAGGACTAAGGACATGAGTCAGCATGTAAATATTCTAAATATTTTCTTTTGAGGTAAATCTACACAAAATAAATCAGTGTTTTTTTTTCTTAAAAAAAAGTTTATTTAATGTTCTTTATTTTCAAATTTTGAATTCCAAATACCCTCCCTCCACCCTGTCACTTCCCCAACCTACTGAGAAGGCAAGCAATATGATAGCAATTATACATGTGAAATCATGCAAAGCTTATTTCCATATTAGCCATATTTTGCAATAAAAAGAAGAAAGTGGTAAAATTACACTTCAATTTTACATTCAGAGTTCATCATATCTCTGATTGAAGTGGATAGCACGTTTTCATCACAAGTTCACTGAAACTGTCTCAGATCACCATTTTGATCAAAGTAACCAAGTCTTTCACAGTTGATCATCATTACAACCTTTTTGTTTTTGTGCCTTGTCATCATCCAGCTCTTCTCACTTCATTTTTCAAAAGTTCATATAGGTCTTGCCTTGTTGTTTCTTTTTGTTCCCTGAAACCATGCCTCATCACTTTTTAAAATTTTTTATCAATTTATTTTAATCTTAAATATTAAAACTGAAATACACAAGAAAATAAAAAGAAACATATTACAAAATTAAATACTAAAATTTAAGACAAAATAAAAAAATAAAAAATCAGTCATTATCATGTGCAAAGCAGAACATAAGAGAGGATTCAAAATATACAGCAAAAAAACTTCCATTTCAAGAAAGCCTATATAGTAATTACTATACATTGTGCTCAGAGATGTCATCTTTGCTTTCTTGTAAGATTTCTTGTGTTCTCTGCTGTGTATTTTTTTCTTTTCTTTCCCCCATCATCTTCCTGTTCCAAAGAAGGCAACAGTATACATACACACACACACACACACACACACACACACACACACATATATATGCACTCATACATATGCTTAGATATGTATAGTCATACTCATATATAGACATATACATGCCCATCTCTTCTTTCTTTTTATAACTCTATGTTCACCTTGAGGCACTATTTTGTCTTGTTTGTGGGGGAAATCTGGAGAGCTTGAAATATTATGACCTGCTCCACCCCCTTCCCCAGAATTCTCTCTTATCCCTCATCATTTAGTATAATAAAATACTACACAGTCAAATAATATGCCACGTCTTGTTCAGACCTTCCCCTATTGATGAGCATCCCCTGAATTTCCAATGAATTGCCACCACAACAGGAGCTTTCATAAATATTTTTGCACATGTCTTTTATTTCTAATTTTTTGTCTTTTGCATATGCCGACCTAGTAGTGATGTTTCTGTGTCACCAAGTATATCCAGAATTTTATAACACTTTGGGCATAATTCTCAATTATTTTTCAGGGTGATTGGACCAGTTCACAATTGCAACAGTTCGTTATTGTAATTATTTTCCCTCATCTGCTCTAGCATTGACCATTTCTCATAGATGTGAGATGGTCCCTCAAAGTGGCTTTCCTTTGCTTTTTTCTCCTCAATAGAGATTTAGAGTATTTATTCATATGACTACGGATAGTTTTGATTTCTTCTGAAAACTGCCTGTTCAAATCCTTTTAACCATTTGTCAATTGGAGTATAGCTCTTGTTTTTATAAAATCACTCAGTTCTATATACAGTACACATATTTGAAAAGGTAGATCTTTATCAATGAAATGTATTGTATTTTTAAAAAATATATTTCTTTATTGTCTAACATACCTTTTAGCAGAAAGTAGCTTCCCTGATTATTTCTTTAATTAGGTTTATTTTTACTTTAACTTTTTCTAAGAATAAGTGCTGCCCCTGCTTTCTTTCTTCCTTTTTTACTTCAGCTAAGCATAATAGATTCTGCTTTAGAACCTTATCTTTACTCTCTGCGTGTCTTTCTACTTGACATGTGTTTCTTGCAACCACTATGTTATTGAACTATTGTTTTTAATTCACTCTGTTATCCACTTCTATGTTATGGGTGAGTTCATCCCATTCATATTTTCAGTTATGACTGCTATGTATTTACCTACATTCCTACTTTTGTTTTTGGTATTTATACTCTTTTTTGCACCCTGTCCATCCTCAATAATGTTTTGTGTATGACCAAAAACTCCTCCAATCTGCCCTCCCTTCTATCATCCATGCCCCTAATTTATTTCTTTCCTCCTTCATATATGGTAAGATAGATCTTGATACCAAACTGAATGTGTATCGTATTTCCTCTTTGAGCCAGTTCTGATGAGAGTAAAGATCAAGTGTTGAGCCACAACTCCTAGCCCCCAGTATCTTCCCCTCTTCTCTAAAAGCTCCTTCTTACCAATTTTATGTGAGATAATTTACTCGATTTCAACTTTGCCTTCCCCCTTGTCCAGAATATCTTTTTATCAACATTAATTTTTTGCTATATGTATATTGTGTATACTTATTTCAACTGTCTTAATAATGATAAATTTCTTAGGAGTTACAAATATCTTCTCACGGAGAAATATTGACCATTTAACCTTATTTGAATCCCTTATGATTTCTCTTTTCTATTTACATTTTTATGGTTCCCTTAAGCCTTATATTAGAAAGTCAAATTTTCTCTTCAGCTCTGATCTTTCAGGAATGCCAGAAAGTCCTCTATTTCCTAAATATTGCACTTTTTCCCATGAAAGATTTTATTCTGATTTGCTGTGTAAATGATTCTTGGTTATAATCTTAGCTCCTCTGCCCTGTGGAATATCATATTCCAAGTTGTCTGATCCTTTAGTATAGAAGTTACTAAATCTGGATCCATGATATTTGAATTGTTTCTTCCTGGATGCTTGCAATATTTTGTTCTTTACCTAGGAGACTGAGGATGTGGCTTTAGTGGGAGTTTTCATTTTAGGATCACTTCAGGAGATGACCCATTGATTTTGTTGTGAATTTCTATTTTAAGCTGTGTATATAAAGTTATCAGAGAAGTATTCCTTAATGATTTCTTTATACTGCCAATTCAATATTGCAGCAATAAATAAATGAGAGGGGGAGGATCCAAGATGGGGGAGTAGAAAGATACTCATATGCTAGCTCCAAACCCACAGCCCATAAAATACCTGTAAACAAGAACTCCCAACAAATTCTAGAACAGCAGAAGCCACAGAGCAACGGAGTGGAGGAGATTTCTGTTCCAGAGAGACCTAAAAAACTTATCAGAAAGGTCTGTTGGACCAGACCTGGAGCAGAGCCCATCCCTGCCTTGGCTTCACAACACTGAGAGGAACAGATTCAAGCAGGCTTCAGGGACAGAATCTCCAGCAGCCTCCAAGGTTCCTCCACATGCAGGCACCAAAGGTCAGTGAGAGGGTCTTTTCAGCTCGCTGAGAGGGGAGCAGGGTGTCTCCATAACTCAGGCCCCCTCGGGAGGCAGCAGCGAAGGCAGCAGCAGACAAGGGCTCCCAAAGCAGACAGGAGCTTGGATACATTGTTGAAAGTCTCTGACTAAACCCCCTGAGGGAACTGAGGTACATGGGTTGCCCTGCCCCCACTTAAGCACCTGAACTTAATCTCGCACTGAATAGCAGCCCCACCCCCACCAAAAGGCCTGAGGCTGTGAAGCAGCATCTGAATCTCAGCCCCCAAAAACTAACTGGGAAGAACTGGAGGCGAGGTGGGTGTGGAGAAGGAACTCAGAATTCAAGTCAATATCTGGGAAAACGCACAGAAAAGAAAAAAAATAAATAAAATAAGACCACAGAAGGCTACTTTCTTGGTGAACAGATATCTCCTCCCATCCTTTCAGGTGAGGAAGAACAATGCTTACCATGAGGGAAAGACATAAAAATCAAGGCTTCTGTATCCCACACATCCAAAATAAATATTCTATGGGCTCAGGCCATGGAAGAGCTCAAAAAGGATTTTGAAAATCAAGTTAGAGAGGTGGAGGAAAGACTGGGAAGAGAAATGAGAGAGATGGAAGAAAAGCATGAAAAGCAGGTCAACAAAAAATACTGAAAAAAATAACACCTTGAAAAACAGGCTAACTCAATTGGCAAAAGAGGTTCAAAAAGCCAATGTGGAGAAGAATGCTTTCAAAAGCAGAATTAGCCAAATGGAAAAGGAAGTTTAAAAGCTCACTGAAGAAAATAGTTCTTTCAAAATTATAATGGAACAGATGGAGGCTAACGACTTTATGAGAAACCAAGAAATCACAAAACAAAACCAAAAGAATGAGAAAATGGAAGATAATGTGAAATATCTCATTGGAAAAACAAGTGACCTGGAAAATAGATCCAGGAGAGACAAGTTAAAAATTATGGGACTACCTGGAAGCCATGATCAAAAAAAGAGCCTAGACATCATCTTTCATGAAATTATCAAGGAAAACTGCTCTGATACTCTAGAACCAGAGGGTAAAATAACTATTCAAGGAATCCACTGATCATGGCCTGAAAGAGATCCAAAAAGAAACTCCTAGGAACATTGTGGCCAAATTCCAGAGTTCCCAGGTCAAGGAGAAAATATTGCAATCAGCTAGAAAGAAACAATTCAAGTATTGTGGAAATACAATCAGGATAACACAAGATCTAGAAGTTTCTACATTAAGGGACTGAAGGCTATGGGATATGATATTCCAGAAGTCAAAGGAAATGGGACTAAAACCAAGAATCACCTACCCAGCAAAACTGAGTATAATACTTCAGGGGAAAAAATGGTCTTTCAATGAGGTAGCTGACTTTCAAGCATTCTTGATGAAAAGGCCAGAGTTGAAAAGAAAATTTGACTTTCAAACACAAGAATTAAGAGAAACATGAAAAGGTAAACAGCAAAAAGAAGTCATGAGAGACTTTACTGAAAATGAACTGCTTACATTCCTACATGGAAAGACAATATTTGTAACTCTTGAAACTTTTCAGTATCTGGGTAGTTGGTGGGATTACATACACACACACACACACACACACACACTCACACACATACAGAGAGAGAGATAGAGAGACAGAGAGCACAGAGTGAATGGAATAGGATGGGATCATGTCTTAAAAAACTGAAGTTAAGCGGTGGGAGAAATATATTAGGAGGAGAAAGGAAGAAATGGAATGGGGCAAATTGTCTCTCATAAAAGAGGCAAGCAAAAGACTTTTTAGTGCAGGGAAAAGAGGGGAGGTCAGAGAAAAAACATGAAGTTTACTCTCATCACACTTGACTAAAGGAAGGAATAAAATGCACACTCATTTTGGTATGAAAACCTATCTTACAGTGCAGGAAAGTGGGGGAGAATGGGATAAGCAGGGGCGGGGGGGATGATGGAATGGAGGGCAATGGGAGGAGGGAGCAATTTGAAGTCAACACTCTTGAGGAGAGACAGGATCAAAAGAGAGAATAGAAGCAATGGGGGGCAGGATAAGATGGAGGGAAACATAGTTAGTCTTACACAACACGACTGTCATGGAAGTCATTTGCAAAATTACACAGATATGCCCTATATTGAATTGCTTGCCTTCCCAAAGGGAATGGGTGGGGAGGGAGGGATGAAGAGAACCTGGAACTCAAAGTTTTAGGAACAACTGTCGAGTACTGTTCTTGCTACTAGGAAATAAGAAATACAGGTAATGGGGTATAGAAAGTTATCTGACCCTACAAGACAGAAGAGAAGATGGGGACAAGGGAAGGGAGGGATGATAGAAGAGAGGGCAGATTGGTGATAGGGGCAATCAGAATGCTTGGTGTTTTGGGGTGGGGAGAGGGGACAAATGGGGAGAACATTTGGAACCTAAAATTTTATGAAAATGAATATTAGAAGTTAAATAAATAAATGTAAAAAAAGAAATAAATGAGAAATTTCATTTAAAGTAATTGCAAATATTATAAAATGACAACATACAACAAAAACATATGCCTATTTCAGTAACTGCACAAAGTCTTTGCCAAATACAGCCATGATTCTTATTAAAAACTCTCGGAAGCTTAGGAATAAATGGAGCTTTGCTTAACAGTAGACAATATAATACTTGGGAGTCTACCTCTAAAGAGAAACCTAAGAAGTATATGAACACTATTACAAAACACTTTTCATACAAATAAAGTCAAATTCAAACAATTTAAAATATCATATTTGGTCATGGGTAGGCTGAACCAATGTAATAATAAAGACAATCCTACCTAAATCAATTTACTTTTCTAGTGCCATACAAATTAAACTACCAAAAATTACTTTACAGAGTTAGAAAAAAAATTACCTGAAAGAGAAAAAGGTCACATAGGAAATCAGTGGAAAAAAACTTAAATACCTATCTCACTTCTTAAATACCTCAAGTGCATCTTGTCTGTACCTAATTCAATCTCAGATTTATGGGTGTTTATAGAGCATTTGGAAGTGTTCTAAATCTAAGTTCTTTGAACTTGGATTAGATGGGAAGAGAGACAGACAGACAGACAGACAGATAGAACATTTTCAATAATTAATTGCTTTGAACTTTAAACATTCTGAGAAGGGGTCCATTGACTTCACCATACTGCCTAAGGAGTCTGAGAGCCTTTAAGTCTGACACCATACTGACAAAGAAATTGATTGACAGAGTTTAAGAATTACAAACATAAAGCAATGATATGGATTCAAGGAGCAGCATTTATGGTTTTACAACATTCCACCGCCTAATTCCCTGACTTTGCTCTGGCTACCTCCTATTTCTGATATGTGTTTCCTCCTTATCATATAATGTCCCTCTTTTCCTTTAAAATTCAGTTCAGCTGTCATTTTCTACATGAAATCTTCCCTGATTCCCCAAATACTAGTACCTTGTATTTAACTATTTTGGACACTTTTAAAAATGTAGATATGTTTATATATATATTTATTTACTCATGTTTATCTCTGTGTATATAAACAAATATACACATATGCATACATATAGTTGGCACATTTATACATTTGTATGTATATATACACATAATTTTACATGTACATATGGTTTTTTTCCATTAGAATGTAAATTCATTTCATGTAAGGAAAATTTATTTTTTGAACCTGAAGCCCCAGTACCTGACATGATACCTTGACCATAATAGGCACTTAATACTTACTCTTTCTTTGATTAATGGATTGATTCTGTTTCATCACTTATGCCACACATTGCATTTAGTAATGATAATGGAATTGTACCGGAAAGAGGACTAGATTTAAAGTCGAAGCACCTGGGTTCTGCCATATTCTGACTGTGTGACCTGCATGAAAACACTTGACCTTTTCATATATATCAATTTGCTTCCCTATAATAAGAGACTCATGTCCTCTAAATCTATTATCCTGTGATCCTCTTAGCACCATTATTTAAAAAAAAAATATACACTCATTGTTTTATTATAGTTGCAAGAAGTAAAGAATACTCTAATTAACATGCAAATAATTCAAATTATCTTTGACAGGTGGACCAGGGTCTAGTCAATTCTTTTCATTTGCTTCAGTTCTTTTTACTTTCACATGATGTTACCAGTACTTACATTCAGACTTCTCTTTAAGCTTTAAAAATCCTCTCCTCATTCTTTTTTCTGCAGTTGGGAATGATCAAAAGGAGGAGAGAGAGAAATAAGTTGGTATGTATTCCGTGCCCAACCTGGTCAGAACATTGGCTTATTTACTTATTTTTCCCCCTGGTTTCACTTGGCAGATCAGCATATAGATTGAATAGGCCCATCTGTTGTCCCAGCAATTATCTGGCTTGCATCTGGATGGACTAGGCATGGCTCCAAAAGAAGAAGAGCCTTCGGTGGGAGGCCTTGATTGTGGAAAATAAGATTTGGTTTTCAGGATGAAAACCAACTGAATATGACTCCAGAACTATATATATTCATCCACAGGCCTTTCTGGTTTTCAGAAGATACAAAAAGTTTCCTCAAAATATATAAACTGAAGGAAAAAATGCACTTGTGTGTACAAACTGGGCCCCAGCTTCATTTTGAGTTAACAACAATGCTGTTTGCCAGCAGCAAAATTATAACTAATAGTACATTGATTTTATAGCTGCATTAAAACAAATTTTCAAGCATTCAAATAAAACATATACTTGTATATATGTTTGCATATATATGTATATATGCATATATATTCTGACACATGTTTGTGTATGTACACATGTTGTCATGACATTTTCTTAAAGATATAGTGCTGCAACATACAAGTACAGAGCTCAATGCAATAAAAACATTAATTGTCTGATACACAATCCATATGTGTGTGTATGTGTGTGACAGGGTGGGAAAATGACACAGCTTTTGCTCTCAAGGACTTTATTATCTAGTAAGAGGAACTGACACACAAAAATTAGAAATGATAACTAGCATGATAAATTAAAAGGAAAACTCCCAAGTATCCTCTGGAAATTTTATGAAATAGAGATCTCTTTCAACTGAACCAATCAGAGAAGAAATCATAGAGAACATGGCATCTGAAACTGAACCTGCAGAAAAGACATGTATTTAAGTAGATGGTGATGAAGAGTGGGTCTGTTTCATTCATGAGAGATAGCCTGCATATTACCTTGAGTCTCCAGTTTTTCTGTCTCTGTCGTTTGGTCTCTGTCTCTTTTTTTCTCTCTCCTCTCTCTATTCTTTTATTTTTTTTCTTTCTTTTCCTTTCTTTTATTTTTCAAAATAAAGTTCTTTATAACACACACACATATGTGTGTATATATATATATATATGTATATATATATATATACATATATATATATATTCCCTTCTGCACTATATATTCTAGAAAATTTAGACTATTAGTCTAAGTGTTCATCTTTCATTTATGTAAGCTCTCCTTCATACTTGTACTGGACTTCCTTTTGATCTCTATCTGCTGAATTTTTTTTTTACTTTTTTTAAGACTCAACTCAGGTTACCATTTTTTCTATTCATTCTTCCTGACTGACCCAGATGAATAATATAGACAGTTAAATTGGAAGTGGAACACTCAGGTTCTTCTTCTCAAAAAGCAGCATGGATACTACTGCCTGCCAAGTTGGCTGCCTGAATGGGAGGCTGTGAATCCTTTGAAAGCAAAAAGGGGCACAGTAAATTCATTCTTCTATGTCTCTTCTTTGTGTTAATATATGTAAGATCAGCTTTAGATTCTAGGCTGCAGTGAACTAGTCTGTAGTTTATCACTGGGTAATGTATTATGAATCAATTGGAGCCTGGAATGGGGCCCATATTGATACATGCTCTCAAAGAAGGAGTATTTCATCACTCCCCTTCCTTAACAACAGGCAATGCTTTCCTCATTGTACTTTCCACATTTGTCTCTCTCCTGCTCTGCCAACTGTGGTTTGAAGATTCAAGAGGTATCATCAGTTATTGGTATTCTAGCTAAGTTTAATCTGTTGTAATCGTTCTTGTTAATGGGTGTGCATGATTGCATTTTAACAATGTCAACAAACACGAGAAACTCCTCTTTTCACACTGAATCAAAAAGTTCCCATGGTCAGACAGAATATCCATTGCAGGATTGAGTTGGAAGAGGCAGTGAAGTCCTTCAGGTATTCCATTTGTAAATGACATTATACTGGTTTCATCAAGCCCTCAGTTTCCTCATTCATAAAGTGGGGGTGATAATATCCACAGTAATAAACTCATGAGGTACTTATAACACACAAATATATAAGGTCTGCAAACTACTTTGCAAGCTTTAAAGTGCTGTATGAATCTTGTTGTTGTTGGTTTGTTTTTTTTTTTTTTAACAGACATTCATGTACTTGAAAAGTATTTTGTTTTACCCAAAGGGCTACAAAACTGTACATATCCTTTGATCCAGCAATACCCCTACTAGTTCTGTTTCACAAAGAGAATTTAGAATAAGGAAAATGACCTGTCTTTACAAAAAAACCCAAAAAAAACCCAAACCTTATACAGTCCTTTTGTGGTAGCAAAAAATGGGAAATTGAGGAGATGTCCAACCAATTGGGCATGACTGAACAAGATGAGGTATATGATGGTGATCAAATAGTATTGTGCTATAAGAAATGATGATCAAGATGCTTACAGAGAAAGCTGGAAAGATTTACATAAACTGATTCAAAGTGAAATGATCAGAATCAGATGAATATTATGCACAGCAACAATAATATTGCAATGATGAACCGTTAATGACAGATATCCTCAGCAATACATTGATCTGAAGGACTTAGGAAAAGTGCTATCCACCTCCAAAGAAAGAACTGATGAAGTCTGAAAGCAGATTAAAGCATGCATTTTTTTAACTTTTACTATTTTTTTATTTGATCTATGTTTCCTTAGTAACATGGCTAATGTGGAAATGTTTTGTATGACTGCACCTATAAAATCTATAACATATTTTGGCCTTCTTATGAAAGGAAAAGGGGAAAGAAGAAAACAAGTTGCAACTAATGTTTTCAAATGTTAAAAAATCTGTTTACATGTAATTGAGAAAAATAAACAACATTTGTACAAAAATATTTTATATGTCAAAAGATGACTTTACATTTTTAAAAGAAAAGAAGAGGATTCCTGAAAGGTTGGAGAAATTAACTAAGAGTACACTAGGGACACTAGCTATTGTTTTAAAATCTGAAATATATTACATAGTATATATACATATTATAATTAAATCAAATTTATATAAATATATATAAATTTAAATAATTATATATAATATATACAAATATATTAAGGTAAAGAAGGAATATTATTCCAACCAGGCAATTGACTCAAACATGGTATCTATATGTTTTTGTATAAATTGTGGAAATTTACTGTGCATCGTTGGATCTAATTTTTCTAAATGTACATGTTTTCTGTGTAGTTAATAAGAGCATTATTACACATTTCTATCCAATTCTAAGTATTTTATTGATTGTAAAGAACACCTGGAGGAAACTAATTCTACAAATAAAGGTTATACTCTGTTCTTCAATGTTTAGTTTCAGAATTGCTTGGGGGTATTGAGAAATTCAATTACTTACCTAGGATCATACAATCAGTTTTTGTCAGAAACAGGACTTGAAATTTTTCCTTCCTTTCCTTGAGGCCTGCTCTTTCTATCCACTATTTATTCTATTCTGTCTTGCACATGTTATAGATTAAAATAAATCACTTTTCTCATAATAATAAATTCAATGGAAACAATGTGCTATACATAGAAAAAAATGATACAAGTATAGTATAATAAAATGCCAATATACAGCCTAATGAGATTTTTTTACATTGTTATTAAAATGATAAGGAACTGAAAAGAGTTTGATGCATGTATGAAACAATTTATTTGTTTTACTTAAAATCTTATTTGTATTAGTCAAAACCAGAATAAACATATTTACCCAAGTTGACTCACTTTCAGTAAAATATAAATGTTAGGAAAAATGGAAAGCCCAGTGCTAGTATTTATTTGGAATTTCCTAAACAAATATATGTTAAATACCTTAAAGTTCAGGGTTTTTTTTAAATGTCAGAATAGCAAATGGCGATGGGGAGGGAATATAATTTCACTCCTTTCAGTTCATTGCAGAAACAAATGTTTTGCTACAGTTTCCTTCCAAATCCTGCAATTAAATGTTTGTTCCAAAGAAATGAAAGTAAATTTTAAAGTCCCTTTTTTCTCCTGAAAGGTTTAATGAGCACATTAAAAGGGTCCAACAGTAAATTAAATTGACTCTTCGGCGATTTAGAGGTCCAATGACAATAAATACAGTACTGGAAACTGAGACCTATGAGAAGCAACAAGCATGTCAAAGTTAATGGCTCCTGTAATACATCCAAATTAAGTTAGAATCTCAGATATGGTACCAATTGATATACCCTTTACAGAAGGAATATCATGTACAACTGTCAAAAAATGATCTAGTGGGCTCACTGGCATTTTCAAACTGAATGACAAAATAAGTGTTCTGTTTTCCCCTTACTAAACTGATTTTAATCAATTTTGCTCTTTAACTTAAATAATTTTTAGGCTTAACATTTTATTGAGATTATCTGGTCCTTTTATAAATTGTATTTTGCCCCTTGAACTTCATCTGGGATTATTAGAAATTCTTATACATTCTTTCCTTATTTTCTAAAGTCTAGTAAATACCTAACTGGCCTAACTATTAATCACTCCACTCTTTAATCTAAGGCAAACTGTATTTTATAGCATGCCCTTCAAATCACTTCCTTGTCCAAGAACCTGGAGGGTCTTACTGTGATCAATAATTAATGCCATTCTTCCAAATAAGCATTTGGGGTCTGGACTTAGATATACAAATCTTATTCAAGCACTTGCTTATATACAGTAAATACATTTTGCTCTATTTAGATTAGTTATCATGTTACCAGGAACAGTGTGTAGTTTTACTGTGTCTACTCATTTGTTCATGCTCCTTCCCACTCTCTACATACCCATCTAACAAGCTATGTTTACATTTTACTCTTCTCCTGTTTTATTTGAAATTTATTTTTCTTTCTCACATCTAGTAGTTCTAAATGATAGGCCCATGATCCTAGGCTCAATGTGCTGTTTTACAGTAATTATGTTTCTAATACTGTCCAAGATGTCAACTCATCAAATAAATTCAATGAGATAAAAATATCTAATATATGAGACAGCATAGATAACACACTAGTTGATAAAGAATAAAAAAGAATTTTTGGACTTGAACCAAGAAAAAAGGGACATGCTCTCCTATGTTTCCAGAGTAGTGACATTCCAATTTCCCCTCAACCTTTCTAATTCCTCCAAAATAGGGAAATGAGTGTGTCATCCTTCTATTCTGATGAATTAGAGAGGTTGAGGGACAGGTGCTCGGATACACAGTGGTCTGATGCTTGACATCCTTTTGATGTAGTAGCTGAAAAAGTCGGCTTTCTGTTCAGATTTGTATTCATTCTTAAAGACAATACACTGGGAATTTAGGCTACGATGACAGCTACATATGTGGGTGTCTTCTCGCAACCACAACTTAATCATTCCATTTACTTTGTGCTCATCTTTAACTCCCATCCCTTTAAAGGTACCTCTGATAAGCAACTTTTACATTCTCTTCCATAGGTCTTGGCTGATGACATTGCATTGTAGTTCACATGCAGATACATGAGGTAAGTGGAATAGGGCATTTCCCCACAATGAATCATAATCCTCACACTGTGGGAAATGATATTGATTGAGATGCCTTCTACATACATATTTTGATACTTAATATTTAATTTTATATTTTAGTGGTTTCATGTCTTAAATCTTACCATACTCATATCACTTAGTCAATAATTATGAAAGTAAGTTAAATTTTCATACTTCATTTGCAATTCCTACATTCTAAGTTAAACTTGTTTTGATTATCTAGAAATGACAATCCATTTTGCCTATTCAGAATTTTTATTCATTTATTTATAAGTATGTCATGAAAGAATGAGCTTGCTATTGCCTTAATTTTTAGGGTAGTAGCATGGTCATTGAAGTTTATACTTAGTATTCTTTTAAAATAAAATATTTAAGTTAAAATGATAGTATTCTCTGTTGAAAGAGATAAGCTTAAATTCAACAGGATATTTAAGTATTTTTAAGATATATAACATGTTTTGAAGCTATATAGACCATATATATCTCTAGATACCTTTGCCAATCCTTAGATGTTAACAGCTATTGTCTGAACTGTTTTCTTTTAGATTTATGCAAAGTTTTTCACATTGACTTTAAGATAACACTCTTTGAAATTGATATTAAAAATAGAAAAACAAACAAAACACAAACTGAGGGAATATATTTTCTTAATTCTTAGATCTTTAGATTTTTCTGTTGGAGAGAATAGATATATACATAGGTATATACATAGATATACACATAGGTATATACATACATAGATATATACATATATTTTTCTAAACCAAAGATTCTTAATATTTTTGAGTCATAGATCTGATTTTATAAATCCCATTTGGCAATCTGATGACACTTATGAATATTATTTTTAAGTGTATAAAACGATCTACATAGGATAACAAAGGAAGCCAGATCAGCAGAATTAGGAAAGGTTTTAAAACACCATTTGACATTTGGTTTTCTTCTTGCTGTTATTGGTATATAATAATTGTGCTTGATGATCGTGCTTGTGCAATAATTTATTATGGCTTCCTGGTGTGAGGTAATAAAGCTCATCACAAAAACAACAACAAAACCTGAAATTTGGGGCAAGATCATATCTATTCATTCTCTATGTTAATGCAGAATCCATACCCGTTGTTTCAAAGGAACTAGTTTTTTCACTGAATCCACCCCCAACCACCTCCAGCATTTCATACTTTGTTTTCCTTCCATTCCCTCATCGTTTCCAGTTCTGAGATTCTTTGACAACCAAAATACCAATTTATGATCTTGAATTAGACAAACTTTATGTTTTCCTTTTCTTTGGTCCAATTTGTTGAATGATTTTCAAATCTCCACTTCATCTCATACTCTCTAGATACATACATCTCCTCTACACCCTCATGTAGCTCCATGTAACATCAGAGGAACTTTGACTGTAGGTTTTTGATCTGCTGATTGGTAAATGTCTCCGAGGACAACTGTTTCAGAAAACAAACAAAAATACATACCATGATTTGCTTAGCTTGCCACCCTCCAGAATTTTCTTCTACAGTCTCCAGAATTGTCTTGCTACCTTAGAGGAAATTCAATCCTGCATCTTTGCTGTCCTAATCTCTTGGGCAATTTCTAGGGGCATATTATTGAAACTCATGTTTCAATAATACCCTGGCAATCATGGTTTATTTTTCCTCCGACTCTTTGGACATCTCTTCCATAGGTCATTTGCCCATGACCTTATTCTAAAGCCACTATCGCTTTCCTTCTCTTTCCTCTCCATATCTAGTTCTAGAATCATGAACTTTGATTCATTTCACTCCCATTTTTTCTGGATATTTTCTCTTAATTTATTCCCCTATAGTCAAACTTAAAATCTCCATAATATTCTGAACCAAGCACACCTTCCCTGAGCAACTCTGAACTTTGTGAGTCATTCCCTAGCTAGAATTTTGAGAACTAGCAGAGTTTGTACTTTACATTTCTTTCCCCAGCCTCGGTCATAGTGAGTATTTAGTATACATTCCTTTTATAATGTTCAGATAAGGTTTATGAATGTATCACCAATATTTTTATCCCAGCACTTTTCTTCTTTCGTTTCTTTTCTTTCTTTCTCTCATTTAAAGAAAAAAAACATAAGTAGAATAAATAGGTGTAGTATCTGAGTAATTGTTCAGTAGATACAATGTTCTCCAAGTACTTTTTTATGCATTCCAAGTATTCATTGCTATATTATATATAACTAGCAAAATATTTCTTTTTCTACCTATAGCTCTATCTCACTCTTACTCTAACTTTCACTATTGCTCTCATTAACTCTATCTACAGTTATATCTCTACATCTATATCTATCTCTATACATATGTGTATGATTGTAAATCAAAAATCATACTTTGGAGGAATACAAGTTATAAGTATGCACAATAGCAATGATGCACGTAAGTATTATGCAGCATGTTAACAAAGCTAAATTGCCTAGGATAAGTAATACAAGGGCACCATTGAAGACATATTCCTTAGAAAGAAGTCAGGTCAGTAATGTTATGAAAATGAAAGACAGGAGATGAATATCTGGATGTCACGAGATGTTACCTCTAATATATTAAAAGCATCAGAGGAACTCCTCCAAAAATGGGGTAGATGATTTTTCAAAAGATGTGGAAAAGAATATCACATCATAATACAGTACAAAAAGTTAATAATCTACCACAGTAAAGAAAATATCCATCTGGAAGAAATTATGTCTCCATCAGCGTAAAACTGTCAATTGAATAGGAGGTGAAGAAAGGCATTTATGTTGTCAAGATAGCAAAAAGAAGTTATTTTTAAACAAATGAACATTTCTAATTCCCAGATTTAATGTAACCAGATATTATTATTATACAACTGATTTACCACATTTTAAAGATTTATGGAAATTAAAAATGGGAAAAACATAAAAGAAACTCATTTAGACAACTGAAGAAAGTTGTTTCTCATTAACTCCAAAGTGATTCTCCCAACAGAAATACAGATTTTCAACTCTGAAGATTTTATAGATTATTTTTACAGCTGTATTATTTGCTGTTACTTAGAATACAACTTTAGAGTTTGTATCTATCTTGTTTGTATCTATCAAATTTTCTATAAACACACTATAAAAAAACTTAGCAACAAGGAAAACTGAATGAGCAGAATAAATCAGTCAAGTTTTTATTCATATTTCCATCTACAATTTACTTTTATACTTGATTTCAAATCAGTATTGTCAAAAAGATCCAATGAGTTTACTGAATATTTGAATTGTCAGACCACGGCCAATTTTAGGTATAGGCAGCATATGAAGTCATTGTCTAATTTGAGATGTATCAAGAAATCACTGACGGCTCCAAAATTATTTAACTTATAATAACACTATTAGAGACCTCCCATTTGGGGATGGATTCATGCATACACACACACACATAGCAAAGAAAGACATTTAGAGAGATAGATGGAGATCTATCTACAATTATATATAACATATATATGTAGTTAATATAGTCAACATTAGTGCAATTAATAGGTTAATAAAATTAAAATTATTCACAAAAACAAAAGCACCATTTGAGATAGTAAAACATGATAAACTAAGTGAAATATTCCATTCCATTCTTCTGTTCAGATCTAATGAATTAATATCTATGTGTATGTATGTGTATTGATATTTATTGCTATATGTCTATAGAAACATACTAAGATAGTTATCTAGAGCAATCTGTGAGTATATGTATGTGCATATATATGTATATATATGACATATTCACATGAAACATATAGATATATACGTGCATAATATGTATGGGTATATATGTGTATCTACATACATACTTATATAGTCTTGTGTATGTATAGTGTGTGTGTGTCTGATTTTGCATACAGACACAGCATCCAGGCATGGTTGGAAATCTCTATTACCCAAGTTGTCACGCTGAGGCAGCAAATCTCTTAAGTTCAGGAATTCTGAGCTTCCATAAGTTATTACAATCACATGCCCATATTGGGGTAGGCATTAATATGGTAATCTCCTGGTTCAGAGGACTATTGGTTTGCCTAGAGCAGTATGAACCATTGCAGGTTGTAAATAGAACAGAATAAAACTCACATGACAAATACTAGTAAGCTCTGTCCCTTAAGTAATGTCCCTTAAGTAATATTTCCAGGCTGGACAAGGTGAGGAGACGCAGTAGTAGATAAATGACAGAGCTATGATAGACAAACAGACAGAGAGACAGACATAGATATATAGATAGATAGATAGATAGATAGATAGATAGATAGATAGATAGATAGACAGACAGACAGACAGACAGACAGACAGACAGACAGACAGACAGACAGACAGATAGATAGATAGATAGATAGATAGATAGATAGATAGATAGACAGATAGATAGACAGATAGATGATAGACAGAATACTATATAACTCAATGGGAGCATGGATTAATTGAGATAGTGCCTTTGAATGTTTGAGTCAAGAAAACCATCTCTGACACATACATATTAGTTGTATCATATGGGACAATTAACAACCTCTCAGTGCTCTAAAGTCTAAGAAACATTTCAAGTGTAGAATCTGCAAAGAAATTTCGAACTTCTGCTGGTAGAAGGTATTTCCTCTTTCTGGATTCCCCTACTTTAATAGAATTATAGATCTACTCCCTGTCACCTATCTGAGTGTGAGATGAGAAGAAAGGTTGATACAGTTAAGATTACTGGAGGAAAAATCATCATTTGGTATAGTGAAAAAAAAAACATTTCTGGATATGATCATGTTGTTTTGTTTAGAACTAATGAATAAATTGAACAGTGACCAAGTTTACAAATAGGTTGTGTGGGAAAATGGAATTACTTGAATTATAGTATTTGTTACAAAGCCAGATACCTGAATGATTCAGAACACTTTGCTAAAGAGTGGAACAAAGCAGCCTGAGTCATACTATTTCACCATTTATCCCACTAAATTAAAACACTGGCAAACAAAATGCTTCACATTTTTCTTCTAGAATGAGCATCAAGTAAATAAAATGACATTTTATTGCACAATCAATTTATGAAAACAATGTAATTTCCTCTTATGCAGCATGGATCACTGCCATCATCCACTCTACCACGATATTAGGAAACATCCTCTCTGCAAGGCATTGGATATATGAAGACAAAATTAAAAAAAAAAAAGTGATTGCCTTGAAGGAGCTTATATTTTCCTAAGGAAAAGCAACATGTAAACAAATGAATATTCTCATGATAAATTGAATAGGAAGGAGTGAAGGCTAACAACTAAGGCAATCAATACATTTTTATAGAAGATAGTGCATGAGAAGAATCTTGAAAAAAAAGATTTAGGAATTCTAAGTGGAAGAGAGAAGAGAGCTCACTTCAGGCATGAAACAGGTGATGGAAAGCTATGGAGAGTAGAAGTAAACTCTCAGGAGGACTGCTTGCTCTAATGTGGGTTTGAATTAGATTATGAAAGGCTTAAAATGCTAAGCTAGTAGATTTAGAAGAGAACTCAAAAGCTATTTAGACCAATCTTCTTCTGTTACAGATGAGTGAACTTCCCTAGGTTACACAGGTAGCAGGAAAGCAGAGATAGGATGTAACAGATAACAGGTACAGTCTTGCCCATTATTTTACTTCACATGTAATAGGGAACCATTGCTACCAGTGGGCTCCATTACGATCTTTTCTCTTTTATTTTTGAACCAATTACCAGGTCCCCTTACCATCTTCGGCTTGAGAGCTCCCAAAGCTAATGCTGATTCTCTTGCCACCACGTGGTCCTACTGCTGGTATTTCAACCACATGCACATCTTCCAATGGTGTTATTAGACTGTGAAGTGTGGAATATAGAAGTCTCCAAAGAATAAAAATTTAGTAGCATCTAAATTGCAATGAGGAGGTGTATGTAGGAATTAACAGTATAAAACATTACCAAACCAGAGATTTTGAAAAAGTGGTAAAAATTATATTATCAAAGGTCAATATAAACAGGAAAAAAATAGAGACCAACTACAAAGTGAAATTGATAATAAATAACTAACAAAACACTTAGGTATTTACAAAAATTTGGAAGATGAAATGGAAAAACCTGGATACATTGAGAGGATCCTCCGTGGGAAAGGTATGAGAAGAAATGGACATGAATCAAACACTACAGGGAGACTTGTATGCATTGCTGGAATGGTATGAATGAGAACACAAGTTCATCAAAATCTTCATCAGAAGGTAATAAGTGATGATCTCAGAATAATATATATTTACACTAAGGAGTTGGAAAATGTCCTTACTGTATCTGTCTATTGTTATTATTATGTTGTTATTATAAGTTCTGATAAATAGGTTTAATTATGTTAAATGAACATAAAGTTATTATGAATATATAATTCTAGTTGATATTATCTATGATCTTAGAGAACAATAGTTAAAAATTAATGTGATCATGTAGGATGTGAAGATGAAAATTTTCTTCATTCCTACTGACCATTTCCATTTTGAGTACTGACAATAAGGAAAAAAAGAACTTTAAAATATAAAGTCAAACGCTTGACTTCTTTAAGAAGTCAATTTTTTAAATATAAATAAGCACATTTTTTTTTTACTTTTGTCACTTCTAGATAAGTTGAGATAAATGAGATTCTTTTTGAATGCATTTTTTTTTGATAGAAGAAAACAATAAACAGAAAACATAGGTCTTGGTGTCATCTGTATATTGGTTCCAAGAAACACTATCTAATATAGAATCATCAGTTTTGAAACACATGAACCTAGAAGTGTTATTGTGCCCTGAAAAATTCTACATCTAAGAGACTATATTAGCAGATGAGCTAATATTATAATACTTTAAAGTGTGTATGCCTAATGTTCCTTAAATGAAACTATAACAACAGTGCTTTCCAATCATTCAGTAATCCATCTGGTTTCTGCGAAAATGGAATTTATGATGCTGGAATTGCTGTGGAAGAAGAGGGAAAAGCTTTAAAACTCCTCCAACCCAACCCCTCCAAGCTATGTTAACTGGATTGATTTTTTAATATGGGTGGGGAAAGAAAAATCTAAAGATGTAGCAGATAAAAATATATAGCTTAATAATTTTCATGTAAATTGAAGTTATTTGTTGCTCTTGCAAAGCCACCAGAGCAGAAAACAAATTGTCTTGTGCAACAATCTTCCCTTTTGATTTGTTAGTATCCATTGAAAACTTTTTTGTAAAAATCTGAAAACAATTTAGGTGATAAAATTCAGAATCAAATTTGTGGCATCAAAACTGATTTGAATGTTATTTCTAAAAGTCAGAGTATTAACATATAAATATACATATATACAACACACACATATACACATACGCTTAGATAAAAATATATATGATATATCTTAGCATATATGTATGTGTATACATATGTGTATACATACATACATACATACATACATACATACATATATATATATGCGTGTGTGTGCATGTGTATACCCCTTCAGTTCACAATGCAGTTTTCTCCAAGCACTATAATGCAATAATGCAAGTATTATTGTTTACCTTTTTCAGATGAGGAAACCAAGACTAAGAGATGTTAAATGCCTTCTCAGTAATACAGCAGAGTCAGGATTGGATGTCATATCTAACTGCACCACATGTATAATGCTTATCTATTATCTACAAAGATAAAAATATAGATTTATTTAAAATTTTAACATCCACTCTGTTAAAACCTTTTAGTTGTCTTACAACATTTCCCAGAAGCATTTTCCTTTGAGGAGGTACCTTCCTTTTTTTGTCATGGACTCCAAGTGTATTTCAGAAGATTTTCACTTATCTAACCCATTGACTTCACCAAGATGATGGAGGATATTTAATATAAAAAATCTATAGAGTATGGTCATCAGTTCCCCTTATAAATATCTAAATGTATAGAAATCTTGAATTCTAATTCAAATCAATCAAAAATAACAAGTAGATGTGAACAACGTCTGCACAATACCATTAAATCAATCATTCATTCAAAGACATTTCAAGGAAGTGTTAGAGGAAGTGTCATTGAACTCGCTAAGGAAACTTGATAATGCTGTGGAGGTTTTCTGTAAAATAAAAATCAGTTTGTAAGATAAAATTTGAGGATCTACCAGAAGAGATTACAGTGTGGCCAAGTCTGTTAGAGGCGATCACTTAAGGCAGAAGAAGAAAGAGCTTCCTTTTCCTCCTTATCTTTCTACTAAAGAATGATCTCATAAAATGTAGAGGGTCACAGGATTGAGATGACTCTTAAACATTAAATTTGACTCAGAAGGAAGATGCATAAGCTTGGGTGATTATGTGAGAAAAGCTACAAGATAGGGAAGCAGCATAGTACAATGAATTTGGAGTTAGACCACCTCAGGTCTAGAACCCACCTCAGGTGGGTTCCCCAATCTTATCATTAATGTGATATTGAATAGTCACCTAAACTCTCTGGACCTCCTTTTCCACTATTTTCCAATTAAAATGGCGATCTAGATAACTTCTAATTTTGATTAGCGTAACATCCAAAGACTAAAGTTAAGCTTTGTGTCATATTTGGGTTTTAAGGAAGAATCCATAAGACCTTCATAGCCTGGCCTCGTCCTACCTTTCTAGTCTTCCTGTACTTCACTGTTTTGCATAAACTGCATATAACAACGCTGACATTCTTGCTGTTTCTCAAACACCACCTTTCATTTCCAAACTCTGTCTGTGAAATATGACTCTTCTCCATCTGTCCCCTGTGACTTAAATACTTTCTTTCCTTACTTTCTGTAAGGGGCGCTGACCGCCATGCCACCTGGGATGTCACACTGACAGACATCAAGTAAACTGAGTCTGGAGCAGGGAAGGGTGAACAAGATGGCGTTGGAAGGGATGGCCCCACCCTTGTTTGTTGTTGTTACTACAGTTCCGGCTTGTGTTTGTTACTATAGTTCCAGGTTTGTTGCATGTGTCGCCACAGTTCGTTAGGCTGACTGGCAGAGACTATATAACCAGAGTGCTTGCTTGAATAAATTGGAGTTGCTTCATGACCTGCTCTCCCGCCTCATTCTTTTATTCCCAAGCTCCGCAGGAGGATGAGTAGCCTGCTGGCCAGGCATAAGACTGGCTCCTCTCAGTGTGTTATGCCGTAACCATAGCAACTTTCTTCTGGTTTGCTGCAAAACTCACCTCAAATCCCACCTTCTGTAAAGGACCATGCCCAGGAGACCTTCTGTCACCATCTCCACACCCAATCCATCTGGCAGTGTTTTGTCTTCTGAGATTATCTTCCATTTATATGGTATATGGCATGTGTGTATATTTCTCACCAGTTATATTTTCATTAGAACATTTTTTTGAGAACACACGCTAGGGTTTTTTTTGCCTTTTTTGGCATCTCTAGTCCTAGGCATAGTGGCTGGTACATAGTAAGAACTTTATAAATATTTGTTGACGGTGATCACAAATATGAATTTGACAGAGAAGAGCAACATTTTAGACAATGTTGAGAAAAAGAAAGTAAAATTTGGCAAAACTGAAATAGAAATAGACACTGAAATAGATAGACAAATGAATCTGAGAGTACTTTTTCATTACTATTTCATGAGAAATGTGTGATCAATCTACCCAGCATGGAAACCAGAAATATTTTCCACTTAGCATCACAGCTAACTAGGAGTTATAAAATTTAAATATATTTGCAACTATTTTATCAATTTTTACTTTAATTTCTGTGAGCTTGAGTATGTCTACTGTTCTTTGCTTTCGAGGAAGAAAAGTCTGTTTGCAGAAAACATTTTGAATTTCTGTAATCAAAATGCATCTTCTGACATCTATTAGTACCTATTGTGGACAAAATAATTTCTTTGCAAAGTTGAGTGCAAAAAAAACCTATTATTCTTGGTTGCAGAAAAAGGTGAAATATCTTCAATTAGAAACATATATATATATGTATATATATACATATGTATATGTATATATATATATATAAAACACATGTTATTAATTTGCATCTTGACTAAGCTTTGACATTTTTCATGATTGAAAAATCGTGAATTTATGAGTTACACCTGTGACTCAATTTTGCTATATATTGGTTTTGATATTTCAATTTAGATTTTTATAGTTTTATATTTTTAGGGTGTTGAATTAAGGTAAAAATCCTATAATACACCTAAAGGGCTGAAGAGAACATAGTATGAAGCATACTTAGTTATTTTTTATTTTAACAATTGTGAGACTTCAACATGGTAAGTACAAAGAATAAGCTAGATTTGACTGATTTTATTTTGCAAGAGGAGATAAAGTCCACAGAAATCTCCCTACGTCCCTTCCATTTTCCCTGGAAGCAGAGCTTCACGTTATTTTAGCAAACATCTTCTTTCTACAAAGAGAAGAAAAAAATAGTTGAGGAAAATATTGCCAATAAATGTTATTGTTGTCTAGTTTTTCAAATATTTGAAACTAGCAAAGACCTGACCATCCTTACTTGGCATGTAAGAAAAATAAACAAACAATCAAAATTATAAAATGAATCTGCATCTCCTAGAAATTCAATGGTCAGTCTCTTAGAAACCATTAAAATCCTTATAAACATCACGTCTTCAATATTATCTTTAACCAGAGGAAGCGTTCATTAAATTTAATGATTTATAAGTATCTTATCTTCACTAGAAGAAAGTTAACTTTCTCTTGAATTTTAATGGTTTACGTTTGTTCTCTCAAAATATCCATTTGATTATGTGTATTCACTCTAAATTTCCTTACAAACCAGTGTGTCAATCAGTGAATAATAGGTAAGTAGGAGGCTGTGTAAAGAACCTTGGAGTAAGAGTCATGGGACCTCAGTGCTAACCTTCTCCTTCCAGGTACAACACAGACCCAAAAGCAGAAAGTGAGGTGTAGTGGAAGGAACGCCCAGCTTGGAACCAAAGGCCCTGGATTCAAATGGTAGTGATGCCACGCCATAGCTGTGTGAGTTTGAGAGAGTCCTTTCATCTCAGTACTACTTTTCTTGTTATAAAATGAGAATGCCTACTTCAAAGTGGCTTCTTAGAAAGTGCATCAATACACTTCTTTAAAGTATGGTATAAAGCAGAGTTATGTAATATTTGGAAAGTTACAACCAAGCTGTACCTCATGTAAAAAAAAATATGTAACATATGAAACCTTCCTTAACTTAATTCTTCTGATTGTTTTGAGATTAACTCCCCTTTCTCTCCTTCATTAAAAAGCAGATAGGTGGCTCAGTGAATAGAGCTGTAACTGATATTGAAGATCTAAGTTCAAGTTGCCTCAGATGCTTACTAACCATGACCCTGAGAAAGTCACATAATGTCTAACTTAGTTTTTGATCTGTAAAATGGGAACAATAGCAGAGCACCTACCTCTAAGAATTTTTGAGAGGATCAGTTGAGATACTATTAGTAAAGTGCTGAGCATAGCTTACATGCTTGCTTTCTTTTTTCATCCAGAACTGAAGGGTTAAGGGCATATAAGATCTTCCCTGTCCATTTATAGGCCTTGGTGACCTCATGTATTCACCTTTTTCCTTTGGAACAAGGGGCTGTGTTCCAGTGCTAAAGGTACACAGGTGTGTGTGTTCATCCTTCGTTGCCTACGAAGGCCATGCCATCAGAGAAATAATGACATGACTTGCACTTGACTTTGTTTTGTGTGACGGAAGGCTGTGCAGGTCACCAGCCTCACTTCTCCTCCAGAACCATCTGAATCCAGTGACCAGATAGTCAACAAGATGACTGGAGATAACCCAGGATGAGGCAATTTTGGTTAAGTGACTTGCCTAAGGTCACACAGCTAGCGAGTGTCAAGTGTCTGAGGTCACATTTGAACTCAGGTCCTCCTGACTCCTGCATTGGGGCTCTATTCACTGTGCCACCTAGCTACCCAAAGGTACACAGTTATTTAAATCACAGATGTCTTGCTACTTTCAACTCCAGCCTAGTTCACAGCTGTGATACATTCCCTACTGAGTCAATATGCTTTCCACCTTTTGACACTGAGCCAATTAGGTGCTGAGTCATGTGGGTTGTGATGCCTTCTGGCTCTGAGCTTATTAGTTGAAAATTAGTTCCATATTATATCCACTATATTAACTACCTATCTCTGTTTATGGATATGCATATACATACACATATGTATATATACACTTATCTACATTTTACTATATACATGTACATGTAATATATATGTATATGCACACTATATATCTTTTAGTCAGTCTTTGCTGTTTATAGATATTTAAAAATCATTTCTTTTCATTTTTTCATGTACCCAAACTACTAAAACATCTTCCCCTTGAATTGTCACTAGAAAAATAAATAATAAGCTCATAGATAATATGTAGCTAGACCTGCACGAGTACAGTTTGAAGATTTTTACAGACACCAATCCAAGAAAATTGTATAAAAGGGGATAAGTATTCTGAACCTGAGTCTAGGATTTTAATTGCACACCCATGTGCTACCTCCTGCTCCTCAGACTTAGATCATGATAAAAAGGAAGTAATAAAAGTCACTATAGATATAAAATGAAAAGAAAAACTCTAATATAGTGCTGCTATGCAATGAGATATACTAGGATGCTAATGCTTACATGGTCATAGTTAAAAACTGATATGGGATACACTACAGTCATAGATTAAAATAAAGCAAAACAACCATGTCTTTCCACAGAAACACCCAGGAGGACCAGCTGTAGCCATGATGGAGACCTCATTGTTTATCCAACACTCAAAGGGAAGATCAAATAAGATAACGTTTGTCAAGTTCTTTGTATATCTTAAACACAATATAGAAACATTATAAAGGTAATTATTACATCTATATTCCTTGATAAATTTCCCTTCAATATGAAGATTGAGTATTAGATTGTACAATAGATTCTAACTTCTCACTGAGAAGTCCAGGGTTATCATATGCAATCCCTTTAGAAACCATTGACTACTAATATTTGAGAGAACACATGGGAAGTATCAATCTCCTCTTCAACCTCTGAAAATTCACCACTTCAAACAAGGACAATACATTCCCTTGTACAAATAACAATGAGGCATAATAAACAAGAAATTCACACTTGCCAAAAATATTTACAGCTCTCATTGTGCAAGTACAGTAGAGTTCAAATACTGAAGGGATTCTCTGTAGATGAGGTCATCCAGATGTTCCTGTTTGGGGATAATAGTTTACTAATTAATTGCATTCACCCTCAGGATACTGAAGAGTTTCCTAAATTAGTGCTGGCACAACACAAAACAAGATATTTACTATGTTCCAGGTCCTGTTTTAAATTCTGAGGATACAGAAACAGGAAACAAATCAGTCCCTGCTTATAAGGAGCTCACTACTGCAATAGGAGAGACATAGGGAAAAAAATCTACTTACAAGCTTTATACAAGAAAGATGGAATATTCTCTTAGAGGGAAGACACTAGTAATTTGAGAAGTTTGGAAAAAAATTTGTAGAGGGTTAGGACTTTAGGCGAGTCTAGAAGAAGGCCAAGAATGTGAAGGCAGAATTAAGGGCAATGAGGGGACACAGTTTTTTTGTCTGGGGAACAGGAAGGAAACTAGCAACAACGGCTTGTGAAGTATGTGGAAGGGAGTATATGCTAAGCCTAAGAATACTAAATATACACACACTCACATAGATAGATGATAGATAGATAGATAGATAGATAGATAGATAGATAGATAGATAGATAGATAGATAGACAGACAGACAGACAGATGGACAGATAGATAGATAGATAGATAGATAGATAGATAGATAGATAGATAGATAGATAGATAGATAGACAGACAGATGGACAGATAGATAGATAGATAGATAGATAGATAGATAGATAGATAGATAGATAGATAGATAGATAGATAGATAGACAGACAGATGGATAGATGGATAGATAGATAGATAGATAGATAGATAGATAGATAGATAGATAGATAGATAGATAGATAGATAAATAGATAGATGGATAGATGGATGGATGGATGGATGGATGGATGGATGGATGGATGGATGGATGGATGGATAGATAGATAGATAGATAGATAGATAGATAGATAGATAGATAGATAGATAGATAGATAGATAGATAGACAGACAGACAGATGGATAGATGGATAGATGGACAGACAGATGGATGGACAGATATATAGATAGAGATATTATCAATGAAGAATCCCACAAGATAAACAGAGCAATGGATATTGTCAGAGAAAAGTGAGTAGAAAAAATGAATTGGCTTTGTTGTGATAATGAGTAATTAAAGAAATATAACCTACATGATTCATATCATTTCATGCAGTTTTTCATAAAGTTTTTAGGGAACCAGAGAAATTTCCTTAGGATATTGAATAGATCACATTGGAATACTTATGGAAGTGAGTGAACAGAAGAGTCAGTGAGTGGGCTCTAAAACAAAGGGTATAAGAGAGGCAGTGTGACAGTGACAGAGGACTTGCTTCTGAGTCAACTATTAAAGCAGATACACTGAAACTATATAAATGGATAATTATTTATGCATGCCTTATTAAATCCTCTTCTAAAAGAATTCTACTTCAACTATGCATATTTAAGGGTTATAGATCCCACTTACTATATGTAATTTTAAAGTAAGAATTACATTTCCACTGTCATATTTGTATAGTGTTATTTATCCCTCAAAATGTTCAAATATGACATTTTTTTATCAATAGGAATTTTAATAACATAAATCTCACCCAGTCAATTTCTCAAGGTGGGTAAGCATCATTCATTCCCTCAGAACGGACAGAGTGCTTTTCATTAATGAAACAGCATCTGTTCTTTCTGAGCTAAATGAGTTCCCTGAAGGACAATTAATAAAAATATAACCACTAAATACAGCTGGTAAAATTTTAATATTCTTTTTTAATACTACAACTCTAAGAAAGAACCCGAAGAAATTTGGTTTAAGAAATTTGGAGAGTTAAGTACCTCAACAAGCTCATTCATTAGGCAATTGCTCTAGAATTTGAATGCCTGATATAAGCTGAGTTCACTTTCAAATAATTACATTACCTTAAGGGAATTTAACCAGAGATATTCAACATTACATTTATACTTTGATATATCCATTAATAATGACTTATAAATGATTTCACACCCTTTGAATATACAATTAGTCATCTATGTAGCTTCTGTGTATCTGCTTTAAACTATTAAAAGACATCATGAAAGTGAATTATACTAATACCTAGTAATAATTCCAGCAAATATGGAGAAGATGCGGCAGGAGGTTTGGTCACCACGTAGTGTACTGTATGTATTTTTGCCACAACTATGTTACTTTTCTCCATATTTAGTGCAGCATGACCTCATGGAGAGGTCAAGGAGATTGAAAAAAGGTTAACCCACTCTCTGAGTTGTCCTGGGAATGAAGCATTCCTTACAAAAGCATAAAGACAAAATAAATAAACGAAAATGGATGATTTTGATGTAAAGATCAAAGAATAAAAAGGACTTGAAGGAGCAAAAGTAGTACCTGACTAATATCTAAAGGTTGAAGGATGAAATAAGATTATGCAGAAGGGAAGAAGGAGCATTAAATTCTTAGTTGTTATTAATATTCAGCTTTTTCCCCATGTATCATGGTCACAAAAGAATCAAAGAGGAAAAGACAAGGCTTTTTAAATGCTGATTCTCAAATAAAATGGTTTTCCAAGCTCATATTAACCAGAGAATTCTGTTTTTTTGTAACAGACCTTAGGAACACTGGTGATATTTTCATCCCTGCTGCTAATGAAAAGCAAGAGGATTATTCTGAAGAGCTTCAGAAGAGGAGAGGAGTGTTTAAAACTGTAAATATCTGATTAAGAAGCTAGTGTTTTAGATTTAGAAATGGATTTGTTGGTCCTGGTTTAAAATCTAATTTTGGCATACTATAGAACAAGGATGGAGTGAAGCTAAATGGGGATGATATGACTATATTTGCGAGAAATACTACAAATCTTATCAAAATGTCTTTAAACTAAAGGAGAAAGGGAAGAGATAAAATTAAATAAAGGTGTGTAAGGTAGAGACCATGGGGTATAGCTAAAAGAAAGGAAGATTAGTATTATGAGAAATAAGAAATTCATGGAAGACAAAATCCAAGAGCAGATACAGTAATAAAATTTAGGCCCACAGACATGTAAACATAAAAAAGAACAAAGAACAAGTAACAAGAATGATGAAGCAGAAATTGTAATTCACAGAGTCAATACTGACAATTTTTACAAAGACTTGGTAAGATAAAGTGCAAGAGTATAATGTGAATCTGGAAGCATATATCTTGACTAAAAGAAAGAGAATAGAGAGAAATGGAGTATTTTGGATAGCAGGAAGATATACACATGAAAGGAAATTCAAGAACAGGAAGTAGAAGAAATGTTCCTTAGCATTTGAGTGAAGATAGATAGATAGAAGCAGAATCAGACAAGATACCAATTTTAAAGGATAATATAACCTCAGGTTGGGGAGAAGGAGATGAGGAGTTTAGGAAACATATTATAAGTCTACCACAAGAGAATGATGTAGGAGTCATGGTAGAATCATAATTGTCTGAAATTCCCTTTTCTCCCTATTAAAAGCAAATCATTTAATGAAATATTAATTTGAAATAATTTTAATTTCATTATTTAAAAAGTTAAGCAACTAATTAGAAGAATGGAAATTCTAGATAGGATCTGCCCCTAAAAAGACATTTAGGTTTTGAAATTTTGTTTGGATAAGTGAACATTCCAACCTAATATTTATAATGGAGTACACAAACACACACACACACAAAGTGTTTTAGAGATATTATTTTTCCAGGGAATTAGAGAAAATATAGGTAAGATCTTCAGAGGAGGTCAGAAAACAAGAAACGGAAACTCACCAAGAATGAAATTCTGTGAAGACAAAAAGAAACAACTGAGAGGAAGGGTAGAGATGGTGACTAACTAAACCTACATGATTCTTAAGGAAATTAAAAGAAGATGAAACACAGATAAAGTATTAGAATTGTGTTATGGCTACCAGAGTTCAATATGAACGGTATAAGTTGTATGAGAAATGCTGAGCATAACAAAAAAGTGTTTTATTGTCATATGATTTTTGTTCCTTTTTAAAATCTATACTAAAGTGGTGGACCAAAGTTTACTGCTTAGGTAGGAGGTGATAGTGTAAGTGATGAGAAAGAGAAGGAAGAATTGTTCAATTTTTATTTAACCCATTTTCCCTTCCATAGAGAATAATCTTTTTATATAAATAGCTTATCAAAAAGTGACTTGAAGAAGGTGCTATGCAGGCATATAAAGCAGCACCTCATTACCACTATTGGATTAATTTTTATCAGGTCCAGATTGTCTACTGTGCATTGTACATTTTCAACTTTTCAAAAGTATATGAAATAAACATCTTTGATGGCAGCTGAAGTAATTTTAGAGCAGCAGCAATGTAGTGGATAGAGTACTAGGTTTGGAGTCAGAAAGATTCAATCTCTTGAGTTCAATGTCTACCTCAGATCCTTACTAATTTGTGTGACCTTAGACAAGTCACTTAGTCATATTTGTCTCAGTTTCCTCATCTGTAAAATGAGCTAGAGAAGGAAATGACAAACCATTCCAGTATCCTTGTCAAGAAAACCCATAAACGCGGTCACAAAGAGTTGGACATGACTGAAATATCTGAACAACAACGACAACTTTCTGTAGGAATATAAAAAAATATAAATCAATTACCACAATGAAACAAATGGGAAGTGGAAAGAAATTTTAGTCAGCAAACAGAAACTGCCAAGGGAAATATCCAGTTATAATAAAAGTTATGTGGAAACTTACAAAATTATAAAGGTTGATTACAAGCAGTGTTATCACATAAAACAGATAGAATCAGTGGAAGATTAAACTAGTAGTTTTAAGAAATGATGGCAAGATATCCAACTAAGCAAATTAAATTCCAAGGTATTTAAAGGGGAGAATAGAATTAAAGCAAAATAAAAACAGAAAAATTTGCAAACATCATTTTAACCTTCTTTTCTTTCAAAGATTGTGGAATTGCCATACTTGGACACAAGCATCATAGTCTCATGTGTAATTCTAGAGGAGACTGAAATAACATGAAAAGGCACAAAGACAGGCAAATCAACTGGCTGGGAGCAGGTGTATATAGAGGAGTTTCTTGTTAGACACAATACAGTTGGGAAAATATTGAGGAACTGATATGAAAGGCATTTGAAAAAAGAGAACACCAAAGGCTTGGGGAGATCTTCAAATTTATTATTACTGAAAAAGATAACCAAGATAAGAACAAAAACCATGTAGATAACTTTAAAATTAGTTAGAAGAAATAACAATAGACAAAGACAGTGACTCACCTGAAGTCTCCCCCAAATCTCTCCAAACACCTTTAAATAATGCCATAAAAAAGGATGGAATGAAATAACTTTCTAGCCAGAGAGAGGTTAGAAGGCTGGCAGAAAATCTCTGTTGCACTTTGGTGAGAGTAAAGCACAGTGCAGTACAGGCTGAAACAGCATAGCCCTGGCCCCAGTAATCTAGAATCAGGCTTTGGGAGTCACGGAATTAATAGCAGCATTGCCTACACCTGGATCTCTCAGCCCACAGATGGTAAGGGAGTCAAAAAACTGGTCAGTAGGAAATTACAGAGATCTCTTTGCTAAGACTGGAGCAGAAATCTGTTGTTTTGCCCATACTCAGAGCTGTATCACAGTTCTGGGTGGCACTTTCATGGTGATGAGAAGCACTAGCACACCAGAACATGTGACTACAGTGGAATAGGGGTACCCTCCTCACAGTTTCAAGGCAGAAATGAGCGCTTGTGTTCACTCACAGACAAGAACACAGACCAGGAGAAGATTAAACACCTCTCCTTAGATCATACCACCTTGGAAGAACTGAGAAGTTCCAACAATAATATCTGAAAACAGCTGCACAAAACCCTTGAAGCTTGAGACAGTGCACCATTCACACTAGAAGCAAAATCCTACCTTAACGAAAAGCTAAAAAGTCAAGTAATTGACTGGGAAAATGAGCAAACTGTGTAATAAAAAAAATCCAAAAACAGATCCTCAAACCTGATGCTATCTTAAAATCGTCATCAGGCAAGGCAGACACTGTGGCAAAACTTACTTGTGTATGATGAAGGATATACAGAATAGTATCCAGGTTTTGAAGATGGAGTTATGTGGATCGTGAGGTCATCCATATGTTCCTATTTGTGTATAATATTATGAAAATTGAAACAAGACCCAAGAGAGTGCAAAGTCTTCTGGAAGATATCTCTAATCATTCAAAGAAGTTTAGTCTGTCTATTACCTGAGGGAAGTTCAATGAATGGACAATATTTGTGTTCAGGTTTCAGCATTTTTTTTTCAAAACCCCTAAAAGACTTTAATATAAGTATATATGTAAGGCACATCCAAGAAATATACATAACAAGTTGTCCAAAGAGTTGAACAGGAAGCCAAAAGATGGACTGCATTCAGGAAATTTCAAGACTCCTAAGCTTCCCAAGGAAGCCAAGCTCCATCCTTTCAATATTCACATTCTATTGGTTTTATTCTATTGTAGTGAGACATGGAATACTATTGCATTTAAAGGATTAAAAATGTATCACTCAGAGAGCAATGGAAGTATACGGTGGGGGTGTAAGGAGCCTGCAACTTTTACCCAATGAAGAAATCCAAATAAGAGGAGAAAAAAAAAAGAATATAATAGTTTTAAAAAAGACTTTAATTCCTGGGGAAAAATTAAATGAAAATACAATTATCCAAGGAAAAAGTAACAGGAATTTAGAGAAGAAAGGTCATAAAAACTAACCTGCCTTCAAGAACTGGTTAAGTCATTGGTCTAATTTTCTTTTTTACCAGGTTATTAGATAGTAGATAATTTGCATATTTTATATATTATTTATCTATTTTTTAAAAATATTTTACTCCATTTCACACATTATATTTGAGGAAAATATGGAACTATGTAAAAGAAAAGAAGAATATAATTAAGACAGCTGTGATGTGAGATATGTTTTATAAGGAAAACTCAACAGGATATAATTGGTGAGTAAGAAAAGTAGAAGATTAAAGTTTCAGTATCGAAGAATGAGGAAAACTATTCTATGCACAAAAGAATAAATAAAATAATGAGTATGAGTTGATTTAAGAGGACATTTGATTCAATTGCTAAATCATAAAACTTGAAAATTTCATTTTATTACTACTATGTTTTGGATATTATTGGAATATGGACTTAGATACATATTACAGCCAACTAGAAATGTATCACTAACATTTCAACAGCATATAGTTTGGCAGTAAAAAATTTCGGTATGAATAAGATGATTAAGGTAAAGCCAATGGAAAAGGAAAGAAGAGATGTGAGGGTAGACTTTTGAAGGATATATTTGCCAAATAGGAGGAAGAGTCCTGTATGGAAAGAGGAAGGGTAGATGTGAGAATGATTATGGAAGCTGAAGAAAAGTAATATCTTCAAGTATCATTTACTCAATTGCATATAAGAGTAAAGAATGCTTCAAATGCTTTAAAAAGATGAAGATCTTAGAAAAGGTACATGGATTTGTCAATAACAGTGTCACTGGTGACCTTTGAGAGAAATAGAAGTAAGAATCCAATATAGTTAAAAAATGGATGATGAAGAATTGAAAAATATTAAGTGTAGAATGATTTTTGAGAAGTTTTTTGTGGAAAGTGAAACAAAAATATAGTTTATAACAGTTTTGTTTGCCCCATCCCAAGCATGTATTATTGTGGTTTTTTATAGTTTATTTATACCAAAGTGACTGCATGTACCACTGGATTTTGCACTACAAAACTGGTATAATGATCTACTTTTGCATTGCTTAAAAATGCAATGTCAAGCTGGCTAAAAAAAAAAAAGCATTCTTTTTTAATTAACTCCTCAATTATTCCAAATAATTCTTTGAGAGAAAGTGTGAACAATGGTCTGGTTATTTCAATGCATTTCTTCTCGTTCAGTGCTGTTTTTTAAAGTGTTCTCTTACAATCATTGCCCACAGTACGAGTCTTAGGAGGTGAGGATATGACCACTAAAAGAGCAGCAGACAAAATGTTAAATTAGGAGTGGTAGAATGTGGAAATAAAAAAAAAAAACTGTATAAAATAATGCCTTAGAGAAGATAACTATTTCGTTAAATGAAGATAGATGATATTGTCTACATCTATACCTAGAGGTTACCTTAAGTTACTCAAGCCTACAAAGTCTTAGGATTACTCACAGACTTTGACAAAGTTTATTGTAACTTTATAGCTATTTGAGAAATTATAATTTTAAATATACTTCTTTATTATCAGCATATTTATTTTCAAAATAGAAAGGGAATGTTCATATTTTGAAATTAATTATGTTTCACAAAAAATCTTGTCCAGCTTACATGGATTTTCATTTTATCTTAACATAAATTAAAGTTAACTGAAATAAAATAAATTTCAAGAAATAATAAATTTTGGATGGAATACCAAAATTTGAAGATTTGCTTCCTATTGCTATATAAAAGTACACAATAAATGCATTTCTGCTTATTTATTTAATTATATAACATTAAATATGCAATCACTTTTCACTAATCGCTAGTAAATAAATTCCCTATTTTTAATAAAGAAGTTTTGGCCACCCTCAAAACTTGAGCCTAAAATTTTCATTCGTTTACACAAAGTTTCTCTATTTTAAAAATGGAAAAAATAAAAAAAATCATTGAGCCTCAGATTTAGGAAGAATTGACATATGTATCTAGTCCTCCAACTTTACATAGTGAGCCCTCTATTCCATTTTTCACAGGTGACTTTAAATCTGCTTAGACACTTTCCTTAAGAATAACAGGTAGCTAAGGACTTTTATGAAATTTTAAACAGGATTAAATCTTGAATTATTAGGATTTCTTCTTTAGCTTAAGTCAAAATCAGTTTCCTGGTAATTTCTACAAATTAGTATTTACTTTTCAGAAGAAAAGATTAGGAATGATATGATAGTATTCAAATGGAACAGGGTTTCGATTTATTTTGCTTGACCAAGAAGACAAATCTAGGAGCAAAGAACTGTGGTCACACAGAGGTGAATTTAAACTTTACATCAGTAAAACAAAAATTTTTAACTCAACAGAACTAAATGACACTGTGACCTTATCAAACTGAATAGTTGTTCTAATGATATAAATCAAAGTCATTATAAATCTGACTGTCCACCACAAGACTTGTCCGTATCTTCTCCCTAGTTAGCCTTAGGAGGTCTACTTGATACTCTTTGAGACTTCTTTGTGGTCTCTCTGCATTATCTCATTTCATTAAAAACAGTTAATACCAGATTCCTCTGTAAAGTTTATGGTTGCTTTTAACTCAGAGGTTTCATATTTACCCTTTATACCTACTGCATCATTGTAGTGATACCAGTTATTTCTTTGAAGATTCTCTTTCCCACACTGTCTAGAAACGCTATCTTTTCAAATAAGCCATAGAATGGAAAGATGTTTGTAAATTTCTTTCACCCTCTGCTGAAATTCCCTTCTGAGACTGTCATTCATCCATTCTGTATATATCTTGCATATACATAGTTATTTTTATATTTCCTTCATTAGAATATAAGCTCCTAGAGGTAAGATACTTTGCTTACTTTTGTATATTCTGTGTTTAGCTCAGTATTTTGTTCTATTTCAGAATCCTGTATATTTAATGCAGATATGATATAAATGATAGATACATTTAATATACAAGTCTTAAAAGCTTGTCTCATCTAACCATGTTATTCCAAGCTCCCAAAATTGTATTACTGCCTATAGTTAAATCTTTGTGGTCACTGGGTTTGTCAATGAGGACTTGAAGTACAATTCTGTCCTGTGACCTTAAACTTCTTATCCAGTTATTTCCCTAAAATCTTCTATTAAATGTTACCTTGAAAGATTAATTGTTGCTGGAATAAGAACCTGTATTTTGTTCCGTCAGTTCTGAGTCTTTAAAGCAAAAAACAAAACAAAACAAAACAAAGCAAACAAACAAACAAACAAAAACCCAGTTCCCTGATTGTCAGGATTGGTAGTACATGAAAGGTGATAAAAACTTTGCACACATGAAATGTAAAGCAATTCTTAGAGTATTGTTACTGTTGTTGGAGCCAGAGAATTGCAACTAAAAAGTTTAAAGAGTATAAGGCTGCAGATAGACAAAAGATTGAATAGAGGTGAGTATGTTGTAAAGTTTAGACATTATTTTTTTTACTATTATCCCGTATGTGTGCGTGTGCGCACGTGCCTACATTGCCTAGGATTAACTCCTCAATGCACACTTTGTTTGAATTAATGTTTCGCTGTTGCCTTTCTATCTAGGCAAGGAAGATACTACTTTCTTTTGCTTTCTTGGGGATAGAGAGAAGAGTTTTGGAAGAATACAAGGACCAGGGATAGGTTGGCAGCATGGAATTAGGAGACTGGCCTAAAATGGTCATATTGGAAGGGATGGTTTCTATTTTTAAGAACTAGTCACAGAATAGGCTGTGTTTTAAGAGTCTGCTTTGAGGTTTGCTTAAGTAAATGTTGATTGGTTAGCTGGTTGATTGAAAACCTACTTTTTGAAAACTTGCAAGGCAGAATGAAGATAGACACTAATGTCTCTTGAGCTCTACTATCAGTCCTATGCTCGTAAGCAAAGGTTAAGTCTTGCAATTTCTCTATATAACCCTGCAAATCAATGAAAGATTTTCATTCTCCACTACAATTCTTTGTATTGCACAATTAGTTAGAATTGAGAAAGAAATTGTTTCTAAAAATAACCATGTTAATATATTTTGCATATACATTTATTTTCGGTTTTCAACATTCACTTACAGAAAATTTGAATTTCCAATTTTCTCCCCATCTTCCCCCTACCACCATCCCAGGACATCATGTACTCTGAATGCCCTTTCCTCCAATCTGCCCTCCCTTCTATCAATCCCATGCCAAGTCCCTTCCCTTCTATTTTTCTGTAAGGTAAGATAGATTTCTATACCCCATTGCCTATATATCTTTTTTTCTATTTGCTTGCAAAAACCACCACCAACCTTCATTTTTAAAGCTTTGAGTTCCACATTCTCTCCCTTCCCACTCATACTCATTGAGAAGGCAAGCAATTCTATAAAGGATATACATGTGTATTCATGCAGAACACCTCCATAACAGTGATGTTATGAACAACTAAGCATATTTCCCTCTATGATGTTCCGCCTTCCATATATTCAGTTTTTTCCTTTGACCTGCCCTCTACCAAAGTGTTTGCTTCTAATTACCCCTTCCCCCAATTTGCTGTCATTTCTATTATCCCCCTTCTCTTATCCCCTTCCCCCCACTTTCCTGTAGGATAAGATGTGTCCATACCCAATTAAATGTGCATGTTATTCCCTCCTGTAGCGAAATCTGATGAAAGGAAGGCTCCCTTATTCCCTCTCAACTTCCTCTTCTTCCCTTCCATTGTAAAAGCTTTTTCTTGCCTCTTCTATGTGAGATAATTTACTATGTTTTATCTTTTCCTACCTTATTCTCCTAGTACATTCCTCTCAACCCTTTATTTTCTTTTTTAGATATCATTCCTTCATATTCAGCTCACTCTGTGCGCTCACTTTCTCTCCCCCCCTCTCTCTTTCTCTCTTTCTCTCTCTTTCTCTCGTATGTGTGTATATATATATATATATATATATATATATATATATATATATATATATATACACACATACATATATACAAACACATGTTTTCACTCCAACTGTCCTAATATCATGAGTTTTAAATATCATTTCTCAATGTAGGAATGAAAGCAGTTGAACTTTAATAAGTCCCTTATGGTTTCTTTTTTACTGTTTCATGCTCCTCTTGATTCTTGTACTTGAAAGTCACATTTTCTATTAAGTTCTGGTCTTTTCAACAAGAATTCTTGGAAGTCCTCTATGTCATTGAAGTACCATTTTTTCCCCCTGAAGTATTATACCCAGATATTTTAGGTGATTCTTGGCTTTAATCCTAGCTCTTTGACTTCTGGAATATCATGTTCCAAGCACTCTGATACCTTAGTAAAGAACCTGCTAAGTCCTTTGTTATATTGGTTTTGTTTCCATGATACTTGAATTGTTTCTTTCTAGCTGCTTGTAATATTTTCTCCTTGACTTGAGAATTCTGGAATTTGACTACAATATTCCTAGAAGTCTTCCTTCTGGAATCTTTTTCAGAAATTGATTGGTAGATTTTTTCCATTTCTACTTTACCCTCTAGTTCAAGAATATCAGAGCAGTTTTCCTTGATAATTTCTTGAAAGATGATGTCTATGCCATTTTTATAATGATGGATTCAAGTAGTCCAATAATTTTTAAACGATCTTTCCTGAATCCATTTTCTAGGTCACTTGTTCTTCCAATAAGGTATTTCACATTGTCTTCTTTTTTTTTCCATTCTTTTGGTTTTGTTTTATAATTTCTTCATTTCTCATAGTCCTAAGTTTACATTCTAATTTTTAAAGAATTATTTTCTTCAATAAACTTTTGGATTTCTTTTTCACTTTGGCCCATTCTGTTTTTTAAGGCGTTCTTCTCCTCATTGACTCTTTGGATCTCTGTTGCCATTTGAGTTAGTCCAATTTTAAAGCTGTCATTTTCTTCAGCATTTTTTTCGGTTTCTTTTATCAAGCTGTTGACTCTTTTCGTGATTTTCTTGCATCACTCTCATTTCTCTTCCCAATTTTTGCTCTACTTCTCTTTCTTGATTTTCAAAATCTTTTTTGAGCTTTTCCATAGCCTGAAATCAATTCACATTTTTCTTAGAAGTTTTGGATGTAGGATCTTTGGCTTTATTGTCTTCCTCTAGTCGTATGTTTTTATCTTCCTCATTTTTCGTGAAGTAAGAAAATACCTCTTCATCGAGAAAGTAAGAATCTATAGTCTGTTTCTTTTTTATTGTTTGCTCGTTTGCTCAGCCAATTACTTGGCTTTGGAGCTTTGTTAAGTGGAGGACAGAAGAAGCAGCCTCCATTTCAGCAGTGACTGCAGCTGTCCTGGGCCTGGAGCCAGGCTGGAGCTGCCCTCTCAGCTAGATGAGAGACCCTTCCCACTCACCTCTGAAGATACCTTTAGCATTTGTGGGTCGAGAAGTCAGGAATCCACAGTAGCAGCTAGTGATTGAGTCCACTAAGGCCTGCTCCCACTCTGTCTGCATCAGTATGGGCCACACTGAAACTGCACTCCACTCCCAGCCTGATGAGACTGTCCTTCCTTTGACCTTCCAGATTGTCTTTTTGTGACTTCTGCTTCTCCAGAATTTATTCAAAGTCATTTTTACAGGATTCTTTAGGGGTTTGGGGGGAGAGACGTAGCAGGCCTCTGCTTCTCCTCCATCATCTTGACTCTGTCTCCCTATAAGTTAATATAATATTAAGATCTCTTTATTTACAATATACAAAGGCAAGAACGTTCTTAAGATAGCATATCTCAAAACAAGGGGAGGGGGGAAATCAAGTTATCTAAATCTCATAAGTGAACATTCTATAAAACTTACTAGAAACAACTCTTTTAAACATTAAAATATTTCTGGGTTGGCAGAACAGCATCAATAGTAGTCAAAATAATGCACAGAGTTAGTGTTTTTAAGGTACTAGTGAAAAGAAAAAATACTATTTCTTATTGTAAATGGAAATGGGAGATTGCTGGGGATGGAAGCTCAATTCCAGGTGGACAGTCTCGGGCGGGTAAAGGTGGGAACTTCTAAATCTTAGAGTTCTCATGAGACCCCCCAGGAAATGACTGGGAATCGAGGTGAACCGAGCTATCTCGTGTATTTCCGCCTCTTCCCGTGAGAAACGTGATGGGAGAGAGCTCTCCCCGCCCTCGAGATTGTCCCGGATCTGGGCACACTATTGTTATCTAACAGCACGGTATTCAGATGCAAACTATGCTGCTGGAGAGTTTAAGTAGGATCAGAAAAGCCTGAAAGCTCTCTTGGGCGGAGGGGCGCGGAGAGGACAGGACAACAAGGCTCCGCTTTTCCTCTCTCCTCTCTCCCCTCCCCCTCTCTCCCCGCTTATACTTCTACTTCTAATCTCTTATTGTAAGATCTTTGCCTCCTTGGGAGATTCTTCGCTCCCTCCTAAAGAAGAATTCCCCCTGCACTTGTAACTAGACCCTGAAATAAAGCTCAACCCTTGTTCGACTCTGGAACGTCCTTTCTCTCATACGAGCATCCGGTTTGGCCAACGGAAGACCTCCGATAGAGGTAAGGGAAGACTCGGGTAGCCCTCAGGCCTCTAGGCCTGGCAGGAGATAAGAAAGGGAATGATAATGATGTATAATGTGCTAGTTCATGATGTATGTTACACTACAAACACTTTGGTTTAATTTGTGCCACTGTACTACATGAAATTGAGAGCTGGCATTTTGAAGTTGTCTGTTGCAAATTATTACTTCAAGATAAAAAAGAAATTTAAAAAAAGACTTGAGGAAGTGCATTGTTTTAAAACCTAATCTATTTTGTTTTAGTGAAAATGAAGAAAACATTAAGACTTCTACTTCAGTAAGATACTACTGTACTCAAGCAAAGCCTATCATATATTGCTGATCAAAAAAAAAAATGTATCCTCCAGCTAGGAAAAAAAAGCCTATTCCAAATTATTGTCCTGGGAAATTTGTTTATTGAATATAAAATAATTTTCATTATTTTAACAGCAAGGGCCCCAACAAAAACAGGAAGGCCTGCTGTACATATTCTTAGAACTACATTTCTAAAAGGAAAGCAACTTTTGAGGGATCGACAATCACTTTAATTAAGCACATACATCATTCACTTGGTTGAGGGGACAAAGTCAGAATCCCGAACTTTAAAAAATTCAAAGAAAATACAGAGAAAAAAGTCACCCGACAAGGCTTACAACTGTCTGACAGTAAGCAATACATACATCATAGTCAACAAACAGATCCAGCTGTCTGACCATACATTCATAGTTGCCAGAGAGAAAAGCACCAACACCTGGGTTTTCAAAGCAAGTGGTTCCTTGGCAGATGTCCGGAGTCTTCTCTGGCCAAAGGAACACATCCAATGAATAAGCCCCAAAGCAAAATCTCACCTCAGAGTATTTATACACTTTTCCCAGCCAGAGAGCATCACAACCCTTGAGAATCAATGCCTCATTAGAAATTAATAAAAGGTGTGGACCTCCCATAATGAAGTTTCCCTTAATTGGCAAGTCCATGGATGGCTGGGGAAAATCTTTAACTCTCATTAGCATTACAACAAATCAACAACCAAAGAGCACAAAGAGTAAAGTTGTAAAGATTAAAATTGTTTTTGCAAGAAAAATGATTTTTTTTAATGTTGTGCCATAAAACTGCTGTAATGTAAAAAGAAAACTCTTTACATGATATTGGAATTTTATATTAGATTAATTGAATTAAGATATGGAAAGGGAAGAAATAAAAGAAAGCAAGATGTACATTATCCTTGAGAGTTTATTTGTTTTGTGTCAGACAAGGGTATAGATATTTTTAATTTGTTACTCTTTCACTGTATTTGAGAGTAGAAAATAATAGCTTTTATCCTTTAACTATGCCAATATCTGAGGTAAAGGAAGGTGATACAAAGGGTATCGATGGGCTATCCTGGTGCACAGAAATAGAATCTTTTTTTAATGGCATTACATATGTCAAAAAAAGAAAAACAGTGTCCTCTTCTCTCTTCTATTGCAATGGGTATGCTGTCAACTATTCTCCTTTCAAATTTTTATAGGCTTCTATTTGATGCAGTGGTTAGAGCACTGGAACTGAAGTAATGAAGACCTGAGTTCAAATTTGGATTCAGTGGCTTACTAACTGTGTCAATTTAGGCATATTTTTCAGTTTCCTCATTGAATGAGGAATGATAATGGGAGCTATGTCCCAGAGCTGCTGTGAAGATAATATTTATAAAGTATATTGAAAATAGAAACAAGAAATCTCTGTTTATCTCCTCCCTCCTCTTCAACTACATGAATGTTCTACTTTCTTTACTAGTTTACACATATTTTTATTCATTATTGACAATAAGATATAGGGTATTTAGACCTATTCTTAAAAAGTTAAAAGGAAATGATACTAATATCAATTATCTCCCTCATGGTCATTAACATGTATGATCACAAAACCTGGTTATTGCTCCACCACATAGATTCATTGAAATATAAAGCCAGGAAAGTTACAGGGGTGCAGTGCTCTAAAACTGACCAGACACATAAGAAGATGTGACAAGGGGATTCTTCTCTCAAATTTTGCTGAATATTATAAAGAGAGCTTTTCAGAGGTGGAGCCAAGATGGCAGAGTAGAAAAACGCACATGCTCTAGGTCTCCCCCAACAGCACATAAAATATTTGTAAAGAATGACTCTCAACAAATTGCAGAGCAGCAGAAGTCACAGAATAACAGAGTGGAGGAGATTTCCAGCCCAGGGTGACCTTGAAGGTTGATAGGAAAAGTCTGTTGAAACGGGCTGAGAGTGGAGCACAGCCTAGTTTTGGCCCTGCAGCACCTAAAGGAGCAGGATCAGAGTGGTCTTTAAGGGCAGAATCCCCAGCAGCAGCAGGCATTCTAAGATCCCTCAAACCACAGGGGACAAAGAAACTTCAAAGGTCAATGAGAGGGCTTTTTCAACTGAGTGAGAAGGGAGCAGCATCCTTTCCTAATGCTGGCCCCAGGTGGCAGGGAGGGAACAGCAGCAGCAGCAGCAGCAGCAGCAGCAGCAGCAGGCAGCTTCAGTGGATGTGGTCTCAGCAGGTAGCATCCACCACACCGTGTTGGAGCCCTCAGCTTAAAGTCTTTGGGTGAATTGAACAGCTGATCTGTATCTCAGCCTTGAGCATGGTCCTGGGGTAAAGAGGAGTGGTGAAACTGGAGGCCATTGAGGAGTAAACTCCTCACTCTTGATTGTGCCACCTTGGAGGAACTGAGAACTTATAGGTTCCCAGAGTATACCCTACTCTTGACAAAGGACACAAAAGTCAAGTAACTGATTGAGAAAATGTCCAAAAAAGGGAACAAATAATAGAAGGTTACTTTCTTGATGAACAGGTATTTTCTCCCATGATTTTGGATGAGGAATAACAATGCTTACCATCAGGGGAAGACATAAAAGTCAAGGCTTCTGAATCCCAAACATCCAAAATAAATATGCAATGGTCTCAGGCCATGAAAGGGCTCAAAAAGAATTTCAAAAATCAAGTAAGAGAGGTGGAGGAAAAATTGGGAAGAGAAATGAGAGTGATGCAAGGAAATCATGAAAAGCGAATCAACAACTTGCTAAAGGAGACTCGAAAAAAATGCAGAAGAAAATAACACCTTTCTAAATAGGTTAACTCAATTGGTAAAAGAGGCCCAAAAAGTCAATGAGGAGAAGGTGGCTTTAAAAAGTAGAATTAGCCATACCGAAAAGGAGGTTCAAAAGTTCACTTAAGAAAATAGTTCTTTAAAAATTAGAATGGAAGAGATGGAAGCTAATGACTTTATGAGAAACCAAGAAATTACAAAACAAAAGCAAAAGAATGAAAAAATGGAATTCAATGTGAAATATCTCATCAAAAAACAATGGAACTGGAAAATAGAACCAAGAGAGACAATTTACAAATTATGAGACTACCTCAAAGTCACAATCAAAAAAAGAGCCTAGACATCATCCTTCATGAAATTATCAAGGAAAACTGCCCTGATATTCTAGAATCAGAAGACAAAATACATACATACATACATACATACATACATACATACATACATACAGAGAGAGAGAGAGAGAGAATCCACCAGTTAGCTCCTGAAAAAGATCCAAAAAGAGAAACTCCTAGAAATATTGTAGTCAAATTCCAGAGTTCCCAGGTCAAGGAGAAAATATTGCAAGCAGGTAAAAAGAAACAACTTGAGTATTGTGGAAATGCAATCAGGATAACACAAGATCTAGCATCTTCTACATTAAGGGATTGAAGGGCTTGGGAAATGATATTCCAGAAGTCAAAAGAACGAGGATCAAAATCAAGAATCACCTACCGAGCAAAACTGAGTACAATACTTCAAGGGAAAGAAGGTCATTCAATGAATTAGAGGACTTTCAAGCATTCTTGATGAAAAGACCAGAGTTGAAAAGAAAGTTTTGCTTTCAAACACAAGAATAAAGAAAAGCATGATAAGATAAACAGGAAAGAGAAATGACAAGGGACTTACTAAAGTTGAACTGTTTACATTCCTAGATGGAAAGATAATATTTGCAACTCTTTTAACTTTTCTCAGTAATTGAGGAGTTGAAGGAATTATACATACACATGGAGCAGTTAGGTGGTGCAGTGAATAGAGCACTAGTGCAAGAGTCAGGAGGATCTGAGTGTAAATCTCATCTCAAACACTTGACACTCACTAGCTGTTCGACCTTGGGCAAGTAATTTAGCCCCAAATGCCTCATCCTGGATCATCTCCAGTCATTCTGATGAATGTCTGGTCACTGGATTCAGATGTCTCTGGAGGAGAAGTGAGACTGGTGACCTGCACAGCCCTCCCTCACTCAAAGCAAAGTCAAAGTGCAAGTCATGTCATTGTTTCTCTGATGACATGGCCTTCTTAGGCACTGAAGGACTAACACACACACACACATACATACACACTCATACATATCTATCTATCTATTGATAGATAGATAGATAGATAGATAGATAGATAGATAGATAGATAGATAGATAGATAGATACATCGATACATCGATACATAGATACATAGGTAGATATGGAATGGGGCAAATTATCTCTCAGAAAGTAGGTAGAAAAAGCTTTTTAAATGGAAGGGAAAAGGGACAAGGTGAGAGGGAAAAAGTGAAGCTTACTCTCATCACATTTGGCTCAAGGAAGGAATAACATGCACACTCAATTTTGAATGAAACCTTATCTTACATTACAAGAAAACAGAGAAGAAGGGGATAAGCAAAGTTGGGGGTTGATGGAAGGGAGGGAAAATTGAAGCAGGGAGCAATTAGAAGTAAACACTCTTGGGGAGGGACAAGGACAAAAGAGAGAATAGAAGAAGTAGGGGGCAGGATAGGATGGAGGAAAATATAATTAGTCTTATACAACATAACTATTATGGAAGTCATTTGCAAAACTGAGCATATATAGCCTATATTGAATTGCTTGCTTTTTCAGTGGGAATGGGTAGGGAGGGAGGAAGGAAGAGAAGTTGGAACTCAAAGTTTTAGGATCAAATGTAGAGGATGCTTTTAGTATATAACTGAGAAATAAGAAATACAGGTAATGGGATATAGAAATTTGTCTTAATCTATGGGACAGGAGAGGAGATGAGGATAAGGGAAGGGAGAGGTGTAATAGAAGAGAGGACAGATTGGGAAAAGCGGTAATCAGAATGCTTGGCATTTTGGGGCACATGGAGGGGAGAGATGGGGAGAAAATTTGGAACTCAAAATCATGTGGAAGTGAATGTTGAAAACTTAAAATAAATAAAAAAATAAATATTATAACGGAAATTCTAAAGATATTGTGAGATCAAACACTACATTATAGCAATTCAGATCTGTGCTACATGACACACAAAATAAAAAGCTTCTTTTGGGAATTGTCTTTATAATTACTTTAAAACTGTCGTTTTGTTATGTTTTTAATATATTTAAAGTGTTCATACATTTTTGCAAAGAATTATTTAATCTTTAAACTAATTCTCTAAAAGATGCAAAGGTAAGAAACAGGGCTCACAGTAAATAGCAACTTGCAAAATATACATTATGTAGACAAAAGGATGAATGAACATGGATAAGAAGTAAAATTCTATAATGCACAGTAAATATAGTATTGAACTTGGAATCAGAAAGACAAGTTAGAGGAAGAGGGTAAAAAAAAGAAAGAAATGAAAATATTGTTTAGTATTTGAAAAGAATAGCAAGTTATGCATAGGGGACTTGCAGTTTCATGTACAGTCATCTTTTTTAATTGTACTATGTTATGAAAATGTTTATTAATTCGCTAAATTAAAAATTAAAACTTACCACCTATGTGATCATGAAAAAATTATTTAGCTTCTCTCAAACTCAGTTTCCTCATATGTAAAAGGACCACAACAATATTTATCTAAATGTGATGTGCTGAGAATCACATAAACAGCATATATAAAGTCTTTCCAAACCTTAAAATGCTATATAGGTAGTAATTATTGGTCTGCTACTACTACTACTACTACTACTACTACTACTACTACTACTACTACTACTACTACTACTACTACTACTAATATTACTACTACTGCTGCTACTACAATTACACTATGTAGTGTATTAAAGTTAATCAATATTTTAGTAAGGCATCAAAAATATATCCTGGTAAATATTAGTTTAAAATTAAATCACTGTGGATAAATGGATTTTCTTTTCCCTCAAATGTATTCTTCATGTGGGAGTAAGGTAAATTGAGGTGACTTAGGTTATTCATTTCTGTTTGAATGCTGCAGTCTTATAAACTAAGGAGGAGACAGAATATGGTATTTTTTTTACTTCTATTCTTTCCCTCTTCTGTTGATTGTTTTCTGTGAAATGTAGTAGAATCACTTCTTGCCATTGAATATCATTATCTTATCATATACTTGGAGAGGAAAGAAATAAGTGAGAAAGCAATTTGACAGTTAAGATAGAGGTACAAATAAGTAAGTTTTGAGATGAAAGTACCAGAAATGGACATGCATTATCTCACTATGGATACTTTACCTTCTTGGCTTATGTGTAGTATGATTGTTGAAATAGAATGTGGAACTACGCACAAAAGAAATGTGTAACTGATATCAATGACTTGAAGGTAGAATCAATAAAATAATATAGTTTGGCAGAAGACTACATGGAAGAAATTATTAAAAAGAGAAAAGGGAAAGCAGTATTAAACTGTAGCCAGTATAATACTTTTAATTTATCAACTAGTTCATATTTTTTCCATGCTCAAAATATGCCAGAACCTAGACTACTCACCAAATTACTGAAGAAAAACATGGTAGAATTTTATTTTTGTCTTCATGTTTACAAAGAAATTTCCCCCCTTAACTACATGAATCTTGGAGAATTAAGAAATTTTAATGATTTACCTTCCTTGCACCTGAAACCTCAGGCCTTAGAGTTCAGGATCAGACCTTCAAGAGAGAATATAATATGTTCCCCTTAAAGAAATAGAAGAAATAAATCTGAAAAATCACTGTTGGAAAGCAAAACCAGCTAGTGAGTTAAATAAAAAGTATGATGGGGATGAAATTGCTCATATAACAGCTCCAAAATTATGTTTACTTTCTGGGAGGAGTCACAAATCCCGGGATGGTTCTATGAAACTATTCATGAACTCCTAGTAGTCCTTTCTATGCTCTTCATTTTTTATGGAGTTTTATGGAGTCTGTTTCATGCTTGATTCATAATTATTACCTTGAATTTTGTTATAGCAGCTAGGAACTCTGTTACCTACATTCATAGAAAATTGATAATGAATTTTTGCAATAGGAATTTAAATAGGAATATCTTTCCCATTCAATAGGCCTATGTAACCTGTTTAAATCACATGGAAGCCTAAGTCACATGTGGTGGGAGATGCTTGCTGAACAGATGAAATGGGAAGAGATGGAGCTAGAATAGAGCTGATGGGAAATTGATCAGAAAGCAATCAGAGGGAGGAAGAACGTGGACAAGCAGGTTGCTGGCTATCATGAGTGAAAAACCTTGTTTGTGATTTCATTTAAGGGGGACTCTTTGTGGTTTGTTTAATGGAACTGGTCTGTGGGAAGCCTACCGGTGGAAAGGTTTGGGGATGGTGTTGTTCTCTGCATTGTTACTGTGTATGAATTTTTGTTGCTATGATGGATTTTGTTTTCTGGTATCTGAAATGTTTTGATTCTGTCTTCCATGTGGAGAGTCTATTGTATTTTGCAATTCAGAATTGTCCTGGCATACTCAGGTCCTACATAGATGCTGTGAATATCACGTTGGCTCTACAGGTATGTAATTAGTACTAATAGAATTAAAATTGATTAAAAATGGAATTAAAAAAAGTAGTTAATGACTCTCTGATTGGATCCCAGGATCAAGCCTATCACTGAGTCTTAGAAGAGATAGTCCATCAATTCTCTTCTTTTTCTTCTCCACACATAGCTCCCATCTTCCATCTACATGTCTCACACTTGTTGTCCATGCCTGAAATGCATGCCCATTTCATTATCAATTCACAGAATCTCTTAACAACATCAAGAACCTTATTACTAAGTGTCATTTGTCTATTCAATTATTGATTGATTTGCTTACACATTCATTCATTCATTTATTCATTCACTCACTTGTTTATTCATCTATCCATTTATTCATTCATTTTTACCTTTACTTTAGTAAATATATACTTAAATTTATCTCGTTAAATATTTCTCAATGCAATCATTTTTAACATTATTTGTTAAAAATTTCAAAATCTCTTTTTCACTTCCACCTTTCTCCCCACCTTGAGAAGGCAAGCAATTTGAATCTGATTATACATATGGAGTCATGCAAAGCATATTTCCATGTCACCCATGTTGCAAAAATAAAACCAGAAAAATATGACACAAGAAAAAATAAAGAAAGTAATTGTATGTCTCAATCTGCATTTAAAGTTCATCATTTCTCTCTCTAGAAGTGGATAACATTTTTCATCATGCATCCTTTGGATTGACTTGGATCACTGTCTTTATCAAGGTAGCAAAATTTTTCACAGTTGGAAACCATTACAATACTGTGTGCAATATTCTTCCGATTCTGTTCACTTTCTTTGCATGAATTCATATAAAGTTTCCCTGGTTTTCTGAAACCATTTTGTTTATTATTTATCATGATGTAATAGGATTCCATCATAATCATATGCCAGCCATCCCTCAATTAATGGTCATCCACTCAGTTTCTAATTTTTTGCCATCCCACCCACCCACCCACCCACACACACACACAAACACACAAAGAACTTCTAAAAATACTTTTGTACAAATAGATCTTTTCCTTTTTCTTTTATCTCTCTGGGGTATAGACCTATTTGTAGTATACCTGGATAAAAGGGTATGCATGCGTTTATAGCCCTTTGGGCATACTTGCAAATCACCAGAATGATTAGACTAGTTCACAACTCCAACAACATTATATTAGCCCCAATTTACCTACATCCTCTCTAACATTTGTCATTTTCCTTTTCTCTCGTGTTAGTCAATCTGATAGATGTAAGGTATACCTCAGAATTATTTTAATGGGCATTTCTCTAATTAGTAGAGATTTGGAGTTTTTGAGATTTTCTTTTTAGTATTGATAGTATTGACAGCTTCTTCTGGAAACCGCCTCTTCCTATAGATTGCTGATTTATCAAATAAGGAATGACTCTAATTTGTACAATGTTTTTCTTAGTTGCCTATTTATTTGAGAGATGACGCTTTTCTCAGAGAAACTTGACCTAAAGTTTCCTCATGTTTTAGTTTCCTTCTAATTCTTTACTGTATTAGTTTGGCTTATGAAAAACCTTTCCAATTTTTTGCAATCAAAATGGTATACTTCCTTCCTTTGATATTTTCTATTTCTTGTTTGGTCATAAACTCTTCTTTCATCCATGGATCTGACAAGTAAAATATTCACACTCTCCTAATTTATTCATGGTATCAGTCTTTGGACTAAATTATTTATCATTTTTAACGTTAACTTAGTATATGTTGAAAGATCAAAACCTATAAATAATTTCTGCCAAACTGCTTTCCAGACTTCCGAGCAATTTATGTCAAATGGTTAGTTCTTATCACAAACCTTGGATCTTTGGAATTATCAAATTCTAGATTACTGGGGTCATATTTTCCTATATATTCTGTACCTAAGCTTTGCCACTGATCCACCATTTTATTTCATACCAGATTGTTTTGGTGCTGATCACTCCTTAAAGCAGTTTGAAATCTGTAACTGTTGGGTCCCTTTCTTTCATATTTTTTTTCCATTGATTTCCTTGATATTCTTGATCTTTTGTTCTTCCAGATGGATTTTGGTATTGTTTTCTTTGCTCTATAAAATGATTTTTTTAGGAGTTTGAATGGTTTGACACTGAATAAGTAAGTATATGTAGGAAGAGTTACTATTTTTATTACATTGGCTCAGCTGACCCATAGGCAAGTAATATTTCTGCATTTGTTCAGATCTGCCTTTATTTGCTAAAAAAAAAAAAAAAGTAATTGGAAATTGGTGTATGTATAATCACTGGATATGTATTGGCAGGGAGATTGTGAAGTGTATTATATTATCAGCAGTTATTATAACTGAAATTTCTCTTTCTTCCAGTTGGATTTAGTTGGAAGGATATAAAAATGCTAATGAATTTTTGTTATATCCTGCAAATTTGCTAAAAATTTTTAATTGCTTCAGCTAGATTTTTTTAAATTTAGTTTTAGTTTTCAACATTCACTTCCACAAGATTTTGAGTTCCAAATTTTCTTCTCATCTCCCTCTTCTGCCCACTCCAAGACAGCTTACATTCTGATTTCCCCTTTGCTCAATCTCCCCTCTCTTCTATAAAACTCCTCCCTTCTATTATCAGCTTCTCCTCTATTTTCTTGTAGGACTACATAGTTTTCTATACCCCATTGCCTGTATTTCTTATTCTCCAGCTGCATGTAAAAAAAAATTTTAACATTTGCTTTTAAAACTTTGAGTTCCAACTTCTCTCCCCACTGATCCCCATTGAGAAGGCAAGCAATTTAATGTAGATTATGCATGTGTAGTCATGCAGAACACTTCTATAATAGTCATGTTGTGTAGGACTAACTATATTTCCCTCCATTCCATCTGCCCAGCATTTAGCCTACTCTCTCTGTTGACTCTGTACCTCCTCAAAAGTGTTTACCTCTAATTACACCTCTCTGACTTACCATTCCTTCTATAATCCTTCCATCCCACAGTTATCCCTTTCTCCTCTACTTTCTTGTAGTGTAAAATAGATCTTCATAGCAAATTGAGTGTACATGTTATTCCCTTTTTAAGCCAAATACAATGAGAGTAAGTTTCACTCTTTTCCTCTCACCTCCTGTCCTCTTCCCATCCATCGAAATACTTGCATCCCAATAACCTAATAGTGAGAAAAGTCTCAAGAGTTGCAAGTATTATCCTTCCATCCAGGAATGTAAGTCCATAAGATTTCTCTTTCCTAGTTACATTTTCATGCTTCTCTTGATTCCTGGGTTTGAAAGTCAACGTTTCTATTCAGCTCTGGTCTTTTCAATAGGAAGGCTTGGAAGTCCTCTATTTCATTTTCCTCCATGAAGTATTATACTCATGTTTTCTGGGTAGGTGATTCTTGATTTTAATCCTAGCTCCTTTGACTTCTGGAATATCATATTCCAAGTCCTTCAATTCCTTAATGTAGAAGCTGCTAGATCTTGTGCTATTGTGACTGTGTTTCCACAATACTTGACTTGTTTCTTTCTGGCTACTTGCAATATTTTCTCCTTAACCCCAAAGCTCTGAAATTTGGCTACAATATTCCTAGGAGTTTTCCTTTTGGAATCTCTTTCAGGAAGTGATGGTTGGATTCTTTCAATATCTATTTTACCCTCTGGTTCTAGAATATCAGGGCAATTTTCCTAGATAATTTCTTGAAAGACAATGTCTAGGCTCTTTTTTTGACCATGGCTTTTATGTAGTCCAGTAATTTTTAAATAGTCTGCCCTTAATCTGTTTTCAAGCTCAGTTGTTTTTTTCAATGAAATATTTCATACCGTATGCTATTTTTCATTCCTTTGGTTTTGTTTTATAATTTATTGATCTTTCATAAAATCATTAGCTTTCATCTGTTCCATTCTAATCTTTAGAGAATTATTTTCTTCAGTGAGCTTTTGGACCTCCTTTTCCATCTGGCCAATTCTGTTTTTTAAGGCATTCTTGTCCTCATTGATTTTTTGGATCTCTTTTGCTATTTGTTTAGTCTATGTTTAACGTGTTATTTTCAGGACTTTTTTACTCCTTTTAGCAAGCAGTTGACTGGTTTTTCATGATTTTCTTTCATACCTCTCATTTCTCTTCCCAATTTTTGCTCTACTTCCGTTGGTTGATTTTCAAAATCCTTTTTGAGCTCTTCCAAGGCCTGAAACCCATTCATATTTTTATTAGCAGCTGTGGATGTAGGAGATTTGACTTTGTTGTCTTCTGTTTGTATATTTTGATCTTCCTTGTCAGCAAAATAAGATTCTATAGCCTGATTAGTTTATTCATTTCCTCAGTCATTTATTTGAGTTTTGAGCTTTTTTGTTAAGGTAGTTTTCTGCTTACAGTGTGTGTGTGTGTGTGTGTGTGTGTGTACCGTCAGGCACTTGATCTCCCCACAATCCATAGGCCTAGAGCTGCAGAAACAGCAACTTCTGTGGGCTGCAGGAGGCTCTTTTGCCATCCTGGAGTTAGGGAAGGACCACTCTACTTTCTCTCAGAAGTCTGAAAGATTTTTTCCACTGACTTTTCAAGTTGGTCCTTGGCATTTTTGCGTAATGAAGTCTGGAAACTGCCACAGCTACCAGTGATTCACTGTCCCTAGGCCTGCTCAGGTTCTATCTGTTCTGGCATGGTACATCTTGGCTTGAGCTCTGCTGCTTGTCTAGCACAAGGGATACTAACTATCAGCTTTCTAGACAGTCTTGGGCTGGAGATTTGCTTCCCTCTGTCACTGTGTGGATTCTGCAGCTCCAGAATTTGTGTAGAGTTACATTTTACAGGTATTTAGCTTGGTTTGGGGGGAGAAGTGTAGCAAGTCTCTGTCTTTACTCTGTCATCTTAGCTCCACTCTTCTTATTTGACTCTTAAAATCCTTCCTGAGATCTTCCAAGAAAGCTTTTGGGTCTTGGGACCAATTCATATCCCCCTTTGAGGTTTCAAAAATGAGTGTATAGAAAATGGTGTTCTCCCCTGAATTTGTGTCTTGATTTTCCTTTACAACATAGTAATGCTCTATGGTCATTGTTTCCCTTTGTTTCTTTTGGCTCATGATGTTTGCTTTTTTTCTGGCTTTTAAAGTAGATATCTGCTTCTGGGGCACAGAGGGCACTATCCCATTCTTCCTGTGTTGGTAGCTAGGGGTCTGGTTCCTGTCTTTGTATGTTGGAAACCTCAGATGCTGACAGCTGGAGGTGGTAGGGGTCTGGTACCTTACCTGATGCTGAACTGGTGCTGGTGGTATGCCAAGTCCAGATGGGACTTTTCTGCATTTTCTCTGAGATTACACTGAAGCTGTTGGGATGGGGTTGGAGTTGGGGATCATCTGGTCATTAGTGACTGCACTGGAGCATGGGTAGTTTCAGCTGCTGAAAGACACCTGTGTACCAGCACATGGGGTACTTCTCAGTTCTTGTGTCTGCTGGTTTCCTTGGCTATACACATGGGAGTCTTAGTGTTGGCATATGCCTGCTCCATCACAGCAAGAGAGACCTTTCCCATTAATTGCCCAAGCTTCCCAAGATGAAAGATTAAACATCTTTCTGATGGCTGCACAGTTCCAGGATTTGTCTGGGGGTGATATTTTCTGGATTTTTAAAGGTCAATAAGGGAAGGTGAGAGTGACTCATTGGTTAGTCTGCCATCTTGGCTCCTGGAATTCAATTCAGCTAGCTTTTTAAAAAATATTATTGATTGTTTTTAAGATTTGTTGATAAAGTTCTCAGAAGTTGCATATATCTATAAAAGATGATACCATAAAGAAATTAGGAAAGCATGGGATAGTTTGACTGTCAGGTCTATTTTTAAAATGACAAATTAGAAAATATAATAAATGGAGTATATGTGTGAAAACTGGAACACTATTGCACTATTGGAGGTGTGAGTTGGTCTAACCATAATAAGGATAATTTGCAGCTAGGCTCAAAGGGTTATAAAACTGTGTATGCCCTTTGACCTAGTAGTAACACTGCTACGTTTATATCCCAAAGACATTCAAGAAAAGGAAAAAGGATTTATTTGTACAAGAACTATTGATAGTAGCATTTTTGGTGATAACTAAGAATTAGAGATTAAGGAGAAGCCCATCAATTGGGAATGGTTGAATAAGTTGTGATATATGATTTTAATGGAATATTATTGTGCTATAAGAAATGACAAGCAGGTTGACTTCAGAAAAATTCCTCCAAAGATATACATGAAATGATAAAAAGTGATGAGAACAGAAGCAGGAGAACACTGTACACAGTAACAACAATACTGTATGGTGAAGATTTATAAATGATTTGGCATTCTAAGCAATATAATAATTTGAGATATCACAAAGGATTTATGATGAAATATGAAACAGCCTGTCTGTTTATGGAGAAAGAACTGATGCCTGAATACAGACAGAAGCGTACTAATTTCGCTTTCTTTTTTCTTACCATCTTCACTCACATCCTTCTTTCTTTCCTTCATTCCTTCCTTTTTTTGTTAAAATCATCTTGTACTAATAGGTTTACAATAGAAATACAGTATTTTTATTTTAGATTTTCTAAAAGGGAAAAGTTTACTTTAGTGCACACATCTTAGCTATATCAGATTGATTACCACCACAGGGATGGATAAAGGGAGGGTATGATGGATAGAATTTAAAACTCAAATTTACAAAAATAAACAATGAAGGTTTTTATAAGAAAAGAAGCTGCATATATCATCTTCCCATAAAGGAAGGAAAACCATTTAACATTACTGATTCCTTTATGATCTCTTTCATGTTTAACTTTCTATACGTTTATTAACTATTGTATTTGAAAACTCAATTTTCTATTTATCCCTGGTCTTTTCATCAAGAATGTTTGAAAGTCCTCTATGTCACTAAAACGACATGTTTTTCCCTTGAAGATTTATACTCAGTAGGTTATTCTTGGGGATAATTCCAGCTCTTTTACATAGAAGAGTATTTTATCTCAAGTCTTCCATTCCTCTTATGTTGTACCTATTTTTTTGGTGTGTGTACGTGATGCTGACTGTGAACCCACAGTATAATGGTTTCTTTCTGCCTACTTAATAAATGTCCTCTTTGATCTTGTACATCTAGAAATTGGTTACAATATTCCCAGGAGTTTTCAATTGGAGATCTCTTTCAGATGGTAATGGGTGATTTTTTTATTTCTATTTTACTTTCTGGTTCTAAGGTTTCAGGATAGTTCTTGATAATTCCTTGATATGTATTATCTAAGCTCACTGATCATGGATTTCAGGTAAATTAAAAATTCTTATGTGATCTTCCCTCTGTATCCTACCTCAGTTGTTATTCCCATGAAGTGTTCCACATTTTCTATTTTTTCCACTCTTTGATTGTATTATTTCTTGATGTCTCATGAAATCATTTGCTCTTTCTTATACAAATCTATTATTTTTAGTAATTTTTTTCAGTGAGCATTTGTTCTCTTTTTCCAACTTGGTCAATTCCGCTTTTTAAGAAGTGAAATTTTTGATATTTTTTCCTCTTTTGTCCTGTTTCTTCTTTTGCAACATGACTAACATGGAGATATATTTTAAATTACTGCGCATATATACCTATACTACATTACTTAACATCTTAGTGAGAGGGCCAGAAGAGGAAGGCAGGGAGAAAGCTGGAACTCAAAATTTTGTAAAAATTCAATGTTAGAAAATTGTCTTTACGTGTAATTACAAAAAAAGAGGGGGAAGAGCCAAGATGGCTGAGCAGAAAGATGGACCTGCTCGATTTCTCCCCCTCCTACCCATACAATATCTGTAAAAATGACGTTAAACAAATTCTACAGCAGTAGAAGCCAAAAAACAGCAGAGTGAAAGAGATCTCCAACCCCAGATAGCCTGAAGGAAGAAAGGAAAGGTCTATTTGCCTAAGCTCAGAATGGAGCACAACCCAGACTAGGCCACGCTGCACAGACTGGAATGGAACAGGCTTCAGGGCACAGAATCATGGTGGCAGCTGCAATTTCCAGATTTCTTAAACCAAAAATACCAAAGGCACCTTCAAAAGTCAGTGAGATAGAACTTTCACAGAGGCAGAGTCAAGATGGTGGAGTAGAAGACTGGACCTGTAGAAGGTCTCCCCACCCACAGCCCATGAAACACCTATACAAAGAACTCCAAACAAATTATAGAGTAGCAGAAGCCACAAAATGACAGAGTGAAAAAGATTTCCAGCAACAGAAAAGGTCTATCACATCAGGCTCAGGGCAGAGCACAGCACTACCTTGGCCATGTAGCACAGCTTGAACAGGACTATATCAGTGCTCAGGCCATGGAATTCTGGGTAGCAGCTGAACTTCCCAAATTTCTTGACCCACAAATGCCAAAGACAGCTTCAAAGGTCAGTGAGAAGCCTCTTTCACCTAGATGAGAAAGAAACAGTGTCCTAAATTTGTCCTAACCCCAGCTTCAGGTAGACCAAGCAGCTGCAGCATCCATTTTAGGAACTATCAGCCTAAAGACCTAGGGGGAATTGAGCTGCTGACCTGGATCTCATCCATGAGTGGCGGTCCTGGGGTGAGGAGGAGCATTGGCTGGTAGGCTGATGAAGGATGTGGAGAGGGAATATTACTCGCATATCCTTGGCAAAGCTTGTGGTTGCTCCCAGACAAGAGCACAGGCCAGGAGAGGAGTAAACTTACTCTTCCTTGATTGTGGCACCTTGGAGAAACTGAGAACTTCCGAGTTCCTATGCTATAGCCTCCACTTGACAAAGGAATCAAATTTCAAGGAACTAGATGGAAAAATGTTCAAAAAATGGAAAAAAAAAGGACTATAGAAGGTTATATTCTTGGTAAGGAGGTATTTTCTTCCATCCTTTCAGATGAGAAAGAACAAACCATACCATCAGAGGAAGACATAAAAGTGAAGATTTCCACATCCAAAACCTCCACAAACTGTGCAATGGTCTCAGGTCATGGAAGAGCTCAAAAGGAATTTTGAAAAGCAAGTAAGCTAGGTGAAGGAACTATTGGGAAAAGAAATGAGAGTGATATAGGAACATCATGAAAACAAGTCAACTGCTTGCTAAAGGAGACCAAAAAGCAAAATAACACCTTTAAAAACAGACTAACCCAAATAGCAAAAGAGGCCCAAAAAGTCAATGTGGAGAAGAATGCTTTGAAAAGTAGAATTGTCCAAATGTAAAAGGAGATTTAAAAGCTAACTTAAGAAAATAGTTCTTTAAAAATTAGAATGGAACAAATGAAAGCTAATGACTTTATGCAAAACCAAGATAGAAGATAATATGAAATATTTTCTTGGAAAACAACTGACGTGGAAAATAGATCCAAGAGAGATCATTTAAAAATTATCAGTCTACCTGAAAGTCATGACCAAAAAAGAGCATAAACACCATCTTCCAAGAAATTATCAAGGAACACTGCCATGATGAAAATAATTCACTGATAACCTCCTGAAAGAGAAATAACAAGGAAAACTCTTCGGAATATTGTAGCCAAATTCTGGAATTCCAAATTCAAGGAGAAAATATTACAAGTAGCCAGAAAGAAATAATTCAAACATTGTGGAAATACAGTCAAGATAACACAAGATTTAGCAGTTTCTACAGTAAGGAATTGTAGGGTTTTAGAATATGATACTCCAGAAGTCAAAGGAGATAAGATTAAAAGCAAGAATCGGGGAGGCGGAGCCAAGATGGCGGAGTGAAAGCAACGACTCACCCAAGCTCCTGGAAAAACTCCTTTGGATATCTCTGGGGGGAGAGTCTGACCAGACTTTGGAGGTGTAGAATCCAGTGGGAGACGGACTTTGACAGATTCGGAGCCCAGGCTGGACTGGAAGGTCCATGGGAGGGATCTGTTCCGTGGGGGTAAGACCCCGGCGCACAGCGCAGCATGGTCGGCGTGGCAGGGCGGAGGCGACCCGAAGGGCCCGAGAGTGGCGGGCGAGACCAGCGGAGCAGGAGATAAGCCAGGCTGAGCCAACGATATCAGCGCAACAGCCTTTGAAATCTTCAGCCTAAAGACGGGACTTCAGTGGGTCACTACTTGAACATCCAGGAGCTGGGATGCCGGAGTGATCAGTAAGTGCTCTCCCCTCCCCCCCGATGACCGTGAGAGAACTATAAAATTCTTCCCCAGATTAATCCTGGATCAGTGGGAACAGCAGAAGGGGGCGGGTGGTCTCATAACACCAGAGGCTGGAAAAGTGGCAAAGGGGGATTCTTCCCACTGTGGTGGAGGCTATCTGGAGGGACAGACGACCCAGGGCAGAGAAAATTCGCACTGAGACCCAAGCAAGCCTCAGCCCGGGAGACGAGCCCCAGGAGGGGCGGGAACACGCATTAGCCTCTAGGCGTGCCCCAGCCCTCCAGGGGAAAGGGAAGACAATAGGGAAGCTGGGATCACCATCCCCGGACCTTGCCTTTGCCTCAGGCCAGCTGAGGAGATATCCTGAGACCAGACCACACCTCCCACACACCTATCAAGCTAACCCCAGGGTTGTTCTGGGAAACAACAACAACAACAACAACAACAACAACAACAACAACAACAACAAAAAGCCTGCTTTTAGCCTAGACAAACATCAACTCAACTTAAAAGATCTGTCTCTTCTGACTGAAAGAACCAAAAGCTACAACACTCAGCCAACATCATGAATCGGAAAAAGCAGACGAAAAGTGAAAAAACCATAGAATCTTTCTATGGGGATAAGGACCAAAACACAAACACCAAAGAGGTCAGAGCTGAGACTGTACTTCCATCTGAAACCTCAGATGGGACTATGAATTTCTCGCAAGCACAACTAGATTACCTGGAACGTCTGAAGAAGGATATAAAAGAAAAACTGGCCAAGGATTTTAAAACTATAAAAAAAGAATTCACTGATGAGAACATCAATCTGAAAAAGAAAATTGAAGAAATGGAAAAGGAAGTTCAAAAATTAACTGGAGAGAATAATTCCCTAAAAGGAAGAGTTAATCAAACGGAAAAGGAAACTCAAAACCTAATAGGGAAAATTGATCAGATGGAAAAGGAAACCCAAAACCTAACTGGGAAAATTGGTCGAATGGAAAAAGAAGTACAAAAATTAAATGGAGAAAATAGCTCCTTAAAGGGAAAAATTGGCCAGATGGAAAAGGAGATGCGAAAGCTAACTGAAGAAAACAATACGATCAAGATTAGAATTGGGCAAGTAGAAACTAATGACTCAATGAGGCAACAAGAATCAGTCAAACAAAATCTAAAGAATGAAAAGATAGAAGAAAATCTAAAATATTTAATTGGAAAAACAACTGACCTGGAAAATAGATCCAGGAGAGAAAATCTAAGAATTATTGGCCTGCCAGAAACCCATGATGAAGAAAAGAGTCTGCACAATATCTTCCAGGAAAGCATCAAGGAAAACTGCCCAGAAGTACTAGACTCAGAGGGCAAAATAGTCATCGAAAGAATCCACCGTTCCCCACCGGAAAGGGATCCCAAACTCAAAACCCCAAGAAATATAGTTGCCAAATTCCAGAGCTATCAAGTGAAGGAGAAAATACTACAAGCAGCCAGAAAGAAACAATTTAAATATCAAGGTCACACAGTCAGGATCACACAGGACCTTGCAGCTTCTACATTAAAAGATCGAAAGAATTGGAACCCAATATTCCGTAAGGCAAAGGAGTTGGGACTCCAACCAAGGATCAACTACCCAGCAAAGTTCAGCATAACATTTCAGGCAAGGAGAAAGTCATTCAACGAAATAAGGGATTTCCTGAGCTTCCTGACCAAAACACCAGAACTCAATAGACAATTTGATCTTCAAATGCAGGTCTCCAGAGAATCATAAAAAGGTAAACAGAGGGGAAAAAACAAAAACAAAAACTTGCAACTCAATTAGGGCAATCTGTTTACCTCCCTATAAGGGAAGATGATACCTGTTAACCTTGAGAACTGTGCAGCTATTATGATAAAAGGGATATATGTAGAGGGAACGGGCATAAAGTAAATGATGTCATGTCAAAAATATGATTTAAGTATGAGAAGGGAATGTAATAGGAGGTGTGGAAAGGGGGAAGCAGAAAATGGCAAATTATATCACAGGAAGAAGTACAAAACTATAGTAGAGGGAAGGAGGGGAGGGAGATGAGCATTGTTTGAGAGGTACTCTCATCTGATTTGTTCAAAGGAGGGAACAATAATCTAAAGCAGATAATCCTAACTAGCTCTATAGGAAGTAGGAGGGGAAGGGGGAAGAAAGGGGAGGGTGGCTAAAAGGGAGGAAAGAAGCAATAAGAGTAAAGGGGACTAAAAGGGAGGAGGGTCAAAAGAAGGAGGGGAAGGCTGCAGGAGGAGGGGGAGAAAAGTGAATACTATTGAGGAGGGGAAGGGAGACGGGAGAGTTAAAAGCACAAATGGTGGGAAAGAGGGTGGAGGGAAATACACAGATTGTAATCATAACTGTGAATGTGAATGGGATGAACTCTCCCATAAAACGGAGACGGATAGCAGAATGGATTAAAAGCCATAATCCAACAATATGCTGCTTACAAGAAACACATTTGAAACGGGGGGATACACATAGGATAAAGGTCAAAGGATGGAGCAGAATATATTGTGCCTCAGCTCATGTAAGAAAGGCAGGAGTAGCAATCCTAATCTCAGACAAAGCAAAAGCAGAAATAGATATAATCAAAAGGGATAAGGTTGGAAACTATATCCTACCAAAAGGCACCATAGACAATGAAGCAATATCATTACTAAACATGTATGCTCCAAGTGGTATAGCATCCAGATTCTTAGAGGAGAGGTTGGGGGAGTTGAAGGAAGAAATTGATAGCAAAACTATACTAGTGGGGGACCTCAACCTCCCCCTCTCTGAACTAGATAAATCCAACCTCAAAATAAACAAGAAAGAGGTTAAGGAGGTAAATAAAACTCTGGATAAGGTAGATATGATAGATCTTTGGAGAAAATTAAATGGGAATAGAAAGGAATATACCTTTTTCTCAGCGGTACATGGAACATTTACAAAAATTGACCATGTACTAGGACATAAAAATCTCACAATCCAGTGCAGAAAGGTCGAGATAATCAATGCATCCTTTTCAGATCATAATGCATTAAAAATTACATGTAATAAAAGGCCATGGAAAGAGAAACCAAAAATCAATTGGAAACTAAATAATCTAATTCTAAAGAAGGATTGGGTTAAAGAAGAAATCATAGAAACAATCAACAACTTCATTCAAGAGAATGACAATAGTGAGACAACATACCAAATCTTATGGGACACTGCAAAAGCAGTTATTAGGGGAAGTTTTATATCTCTGAATGCTTACATAAATAAAATAGAGAAAGAGGAGATCAATGACTTAGGCTTGCAGTTGAAAAAGCTAGAAAAAGAACAAATTGAAAATCCCCAAGTAAATACCAAATTAGAAATACTGAAAACCAAAGGAGAGATTAATAAAATTGAAATAAAGAAAACTATTGAATTAATAAATAAAACCAATAGTTGGTTTTATGAAAAAACTAATAAAATTGATAAACCTTTGGTTAATCTGATCAAAAAAAAGAAAGAAGAAAACCAAATTACTAACATTAAAAATGAAAGGGGTGAACTCACCTCCAATGAGGAGGAAATTAAAACAATAATTAGAAACTACTTTGCCCAACTTTATGCCCACAAATTCGACAATCTAAATGAGATGGATGAATATTTTAAAAAATACAAATTGCCCAGATTAACAGAAGAGGAAGTTGAATACTTAAACAACCCCATCTCAGAAAAAGAAGTTGAACAAGCCATCAATGAACTCCCTAGGAAAAAATCTCCAGGGCCAGATGGATTCACAAGTGAATTCTATCAAACATTTAAAGAACAGTTAATTCCAATACTACATACACTATTCTTGAAAATTGGGGAAGAAGGAGTCCTCCCAAATTCTTTCTATGATACAAATATGGTTTTGATACCCAAACCAGGAAGAGACAAAACAGAGAAAGAAAATTATAGACCAATTTCCCTAATGAATATAGATGCAAAAATTTTAAATAAGATTTTAGCAAAACGAATACAGCATCTTATCACGAGATTAATACATTATGATCAGGTAGGATTCATACCAGGACTACAGGGCTGGTTCAATATTAGGAAAACTATTAGCATTATCGATCACATCAACAACAAAGCTAACAAAAACCACATGATTATCTCAATAGATGCAGAAAAAGCTTTGGACAAAATACGACATCCATTCCTACTAAAAACATTGGAGAACGTAGGAATAAAAGCAAGAATCACCTACACAGCAAAACTGAATATAATACTTAAGGGGGGAAAATGGAATTTCAATTAACTAGAGGACTTAAAACCATTCTTGTTGAAAAGACTACAGGTGAATAGAAAATTTTACTTTCAAATACAAGAATCAAGAGAAACATGAAACAATAAACAGGAAAGACAAGCCTTAAGGAAATCATTAAAGTTGCCCTGTTTGCATTCCTACAAAGAAAGATGTTATTTATAACTCCTGAGATCTTTTTCAGCATTAGGGTAGTTAGAGGTAAAATATGTGTGGGGGTGTGTGTATGTATGTATGTATGTATGTATGTGTGTGTATATATATGTATATATATTTACGCATATAGTTGTGTTTATATATGTATATATAGGTATGTATGGGCATATATCTGTATATTATATGTATGTGTGTGTGCATACGTACATATGTATATTTATGTGTGTGTATACATACATATATATGCATATATATGTATATATACACAGAGAGAGAAATTATATGATGAGCTAAATATGAAGGGAGAATACCTAAAAATAATAAAATTTACTGTTGAATGGAATGTACTAAGAGTAAGAGTAAAGGAGAGGTAGAATGAGGCAAATAATCTCACATAAAAGAGGGAAGAGAGAGCTTTTACAATGAAGGGGAAGAGGGAAGAGATGAAAGAAAATGTGAGCCTTACTCTCATGGGATTTGACTTATGAAGGGAATAACACACAGTCAATTGGATGTAGAAATTTTACCCTGCAGGAAGGCAAGAGGGAAGGGGATAGAAGAGACAAGATAATAAAAAGGACAGCCAATTGAGGAAAGGAATAATAAGAAGCAAACACTATTGTGGGAAGACAGGTCAAGGGAGGGATTGAAATAAATGAACGGCAGGATAGGACAGAGGGAAATTGGTTAGTATTTTACAACATAAGTATTATGGAAGTGCTTTACATTTTTACACATGTATGACCTATATTGAATTGCTTGTTTTCTCTATGAGGGTGAGTGGGGAGGAAAGGAGAGTATATAGAACTCCAAGTATTAAGAATGAATGTCAAAAATTGTTTTAGCATGCAAATGGAAATTAAGCTATAGAGACAATGAAGTATAGACATCTATTTTGTCCTACAGGAAAATAGAACAGAAGGGGGATGGAACAGTGGTGGATAATAGATGTAAGGACAGACTGGAGGAAGTGGTTGATGGGGTGCATGCTATCTTGGGCTGGGGGGTGGGAAGAAATGGGGAGAAAATGTTGTGGAAGAAAATTCTTGTGGAAATGAATGTTAAGAACTGAAAAATAAATAAATTATTTTTAAAAAGAAAATAATAAATGCTATTTAAAAATAATTTAGTTTAGTCAGTCAATTTTTGTCCCTCTTTTTCTCACAATTAGCTAATTTCGTTTTTAAGGGCTTTTTTCTTTGTTATTTTTGTGCCCTTTTACCATTTTGTTAATTATCTTTTCATAATTCTGTTCCTTCATTGCAATTACTTTGCTTTGTGCTTCTTTTCATGGATTCAGCATTCTGAAAAACAAAAATTTTTTCTTCCATGAATTCTTTTTGGCTCTATGTCTAATTTACATTTGTCTTTGAGCCTTTAGTTGTAGTTGTTTTTACTTCATTGCTTTTTCTGAGTTTGTGTCTTGATCTGCTTCCTATTAAAATAGTAGCTTTTTATGGTAAGATTATTTATTTTTTTTGCTCATATTTGCACCTTATTTCTTTATTTTCTTCTTTATGTTAAAGTTAGGCTCTATACCAGGCATGAGAGAAAGGAAACACATGTTCTCAAGCTTGAAACCTTTATGCTATGCTATTTTCAGAGCTATTACTGGGGTATTGGAAGCAGTCTTGATCTTTACTCAAAAAGAACCCTTGTCTCCTTGATACTACAATCAATATTGCTCCCACAAGTCCCTCCTGTCATAACCAGAAAAAGATACAATTCTTCAGGGACAACAATCCCTTGTGACTCAAAAAATTCTGTTCCTCAAGCTTATCACTTCGTTTTGAATGAAAGTGCCCCTTTCTTCCCATGAACTGTGACCCAGAAGTCAGCACAGTCAATGAATTTGCTGAAGTGTCATTTAATGTAGTCAGTGATGATACAGGGGTCTCCTATAATCTCTTTCTGATCAGTTGTCAGGTCTCCCTACTGTCTCTGGCTTGAAAGTTCATGAAGTTACTGCTGATTCTGTCTCCACTAGTCCCAGCACTGGTGTTTCATCCATGTGAGCTACAGGTCAGCTTTGGACCCTCTGTAATAGACCTCTTTTGCCAACGTCCCAAATTGGCTTGGGGTGTCTCACTCTGACTTTTTGTTGACTCTTTCACTCCAGGATTAGATTTAAGATATTATTTTAAAGTTGTTTGGAAGGGAATGCTGGGAAAGCTCAGATGAATGCTTTCTCTACTCTGCCAATTTGACTCCAGCAGATATTATTATTGTTATTGTTAGCTTTTCAATTGCTAAGTAATACTACTCTGACCAATACTGCAAGAGTAAAATGGAATATGAGAATTCAAAGTAGTTTGTTTTTCATTTGCTTTGGGTGGGTTAGTGGTGTCATAAATTAAAAGAATTTGAAAAAAAAAAACATTTTATTTTAAACTAGACTTGCCTCAGGCCAAGCCAGTGATTCAGGCTTATGGTTGGAAAGTAATGAAGCACCTAAGCATCATAAAATATTACTTAATTCAAATTGAATTTCAATTATCAAAATAATACAATTTTTCTTATTAAAAATGATCTTAACTTAGATGCAAAGCTACTCCTGCTTACCTCCACATATTTCAGTATATTAATAATATTGTATCAAAATAGTATTCCTACATGCCAATGGGGATTCTGCTAAACACACTGAAATGTTTCCACAGACTGGACGTTTTGTCCTCTGGTAGCAAGAAAGCCCAACAACTGATGAAGAGTTTGGTTTTACAACATCTTTAGAGGGAATTCAACACAGCTTATAAAAAAACAGATGTCACTTCCACAATGTCACATCACTTAGTTATAAAAGCCCAACTTTTTTTCTAGAAAACCTTTGATCCCTAAAATATTGAGCAACATTCAGGAGCACTAGGAAAATAGATTAATATAAATTATAGAAATTTCCAGTATCTCTGAATTATCCCTTTGTTGCAGGAGTTTGATTTCTATTTACCTTGGACTCTATATAGACTGCTAGAAAAATGTGTCACAGATGAACAGGGATGTTTGTACCAATTATTCTTATTCTAAAAACTGAAAACAAACACAAATAGAAAACTCTGCAAAGAACTTCCATGCCGTGTGAATAATGTAAATGTCAGAGGCAACGTCTAAATACATCTCAGGATTTAAAAATAATAACAATAGAAGTACTAGGAACATCAGGTACATAGGACAAAGATTATGTCTTCAAAGAAAATATGGATCCCCACCAATTTTTAATACATTTCAAATTTAATTTTCTTTGAAAATCAATAAAATCTTTTTACAAGCAACAAAATTTTGAAGTATGAAATGAGTTACACTTTTTTTCTTTTTTGTACATGGATAATTATTGCAAATGATGTATGTATATCTGTGTTTACATGTGTATGTATGTGTTTGTGTATGTGTGTATATATATGCATCCCAACATATACACTCATGCATGTGAATACATACATATATACAGTGAATGTACATATATGTATATATAAACAAGTTTTCTTGAGATATGATTTAATTTTTGTTCAACAGAGAAACCTTACAAGTCATATTAATTTTAAAGAAAATATCTCAATTTGTTTATAATAATGAAGATAAAAAGTTAATTGAAGTATGCCAAAGGGTTAGTATGAATTCAACCTAATTTGCAATGTGAACACCAATGGTACCATAAAATGAATATTTACATATTTGTGATGTCCCTGAGACATTTTTAAATTAGAAAGAAAAGATCAAATTCATTTTAGTGTAGAATTAGTGACAGATATATTTTATAATTTGTGTTAAGAGATCACTGATGTCATTAGTATATATATTCTTACTCCTTTCTCTGAAAATCCTCATTGGAAAGGATGAGAAAATCATAGATCTAAACCTGGAAGGGACCTCAGAGATCCTCAATTAAACCCTCTCATTCTTTAAATGAAGAAACTTAGATGGAGAAAGACATAATTATTTGCTCAGGGTAAAACAGACAGTAAATGTCTGAAGCAGAATTTGAATCCAAGTCTTGCTTGGTCCATGTTGAATGCCCTGCTGGCTCTTGGCATCATAAGTGTCCAAATTGTTACCTTAAGATCCTTTGGGGCTCATGTTTTTGAAGCTTTTGTCCATTAAAAACAAGGCTGAATGGAACCTTTGCCAAGAACCAAGAGGTAGTCAGAAGTCCCTTTTAGGCTTCTGGAGGTGGAAACACCCTGAAGCAGCCACTCACTATACCACTTTGGAATAGTACTAACAGACTTAGTTACTACTGAGCAGATAAGGTAAGGTCATATCTTTGTCCAAATCTGCCCATCTTCAGTTAAGTGATGCAAAATAGTACCTCTAAGAAGAGTAGGGCACAGGAGGACCCCACTGATCAATGGGAATGCTATATTCATGATCATGCTTGCCTGGGTCCCTGGGAGACCTCCCACAAAGGTTATGACTCCAACAGAGACAGGTCTTCAGTTTAGTCCCTGATGCCCTACCTCTTCAGATAGCCCAATGAGCCCCCAACAATCAAGCCCTGGCTCTTGAATAGTGAATGCCATTTTTACCTGGTTATTGATGTTTCTATCAGTGTCCATCCCTGTGAGAATGAGTCTTCCTAAACTGACCTAGAATATTTTGTTTCTTTTGGGGAGAGATGAGTGCAGCAGAACAAATACACAATGTATTTTCAAATCTGTACTCAACAACTTTCCAGCTTTTTAAGAATGTACAGTGATTCTGATGGCCCAGTCTTTGAATGACTAGGGTGACATCAATGATGTCATAGTAGCTCTTAAATGGAAGTGCATGTTTAGAACCTAATCCTTTAAAAATCATCAAAATATATACATACAAATATTTTATGTTTGTATATCTATATGTCTTACATTTTATAAGATAGTTGACAAACTCAATGCCTTACTCTGCCGCATTTCTGTATAAACAATTTGAGATTCTTATATGCACATAGACCATAAATTAATAGAGACAGTGGAAAATAAATGTGTACATTTTCTACTTGAAGGAAGATTTAATTTTTATGGGTTGTAAAACATAGTTCATTTGTTTATGAAAATATTGGAAACCAACCTAATTATATCAGAATAATTGGCCACAGAAAAAGTGTGTGTGTGTGTATGTGTGTGTGTGTGTGTGTGTCTGTTAGTCAACATTTACTTTGATTAAAAGATGATGGATCAAGCACATTCATATGAATCTCCTAACCAGATTATGTCAAATGACAACTTGGAAAGTTCAAGAATAAAGAGTTGTGGAAATTAAGTTCCAGTGCAAAAAAATATTACTTTTTTGAATCATACTGTTTCAATCAAGAAGTATTTTAAGCTTTTATTATGTAGGAGGCCTTGGGCTTTATTTAGGGGATAAAAAGTTAAAATAAAACTGTTCCTGTCCAAAGATGTAACGCTTCCCAGGAAAGCTACAAAAAAGATAAAAAATGCAGAAAGAAGGCATTGGAATGGAAGAAAGCACTCAAGGGGAAAAAAAGTTAGAATTTTAATTTGAGCATTCTGTAGTGGTGCAACCAAAGCAATGAGTCAAAAGATTGTTTTCTAAGGTAAATCAATTTGAAATTATAAAAACCTAAGTGCTATCTATAATGCCATTATGACTTACTACTTTCAGAAAAGCAGAGATGTTACAATGAGGGACATAAATGCAAAGTAAAGGGAAAAAAATTATCAGATGTTTTTATTTGGAAAATACTGGTCATTTGATAACTGCCTACCAGGTGAAAAGGCTGACCAAAAGACAATGGGGTCATTTTACTTGCAATTACATTATGCCTTGAGGAAGGTAATGTATTAAGAGTTTGGTGCTTGATGGGATAAATTAGGGTTAGAATTTGTTAAGGGGCTCAGTGTTGTACATACCTCTACCCAAAAGTCATTTATGAAAACCTTTTCATTTAATCAACTGTGTTGTAAAATATCATCAAGATCACTCTTCAATAAAACTGAAGTAATGTGAATTTGAATGTTTATGACATGGAATGAGCATGGAAGGAGCAGATGCTAGATATTGGTTTGAAAACTTAGGGGAATCTGTCCTTTGTTATTTAATATTTAAACAATTAATTAAAATCATAATAAATATATGTAATATATTACTTTTAAATATTATTTTAGACAAGTAAAAGAATACAAATACAGAATAGAGAAAGGAAATAAGAACATATCATAAACTTAAATATTGGGCCTCAAATATAAAGTTAAAGAAAGAAAAAAAGCATATTATGTGCATAGCAGAGCATAAGAGAGGATTCAAAATATATAACAATATATTTCCATTTCAAGAAAATCTGTATTATAAATACTACATGTTGTGTTGAGAATTGTCCATCTTGGGGCAGCTAAGTGGCATAGTGAATAGAGAATTGGCCATGGAGTCAGGAGGATCTGAGTTCAAATCTGGGCCTCAGACATGTTACATGTAGTAGCTGTGTGACCTTGGGCGAGTAAGATAACCCCAATTATCTTGCCTTCCCTCCTCTGAAAAAAAAACAAAGACAACTATCCATATTTTCTTCCTTGTAAGTTTTATTTCATTCTCTGTTGTGCACTTTTTTGTTTTGTTCTCTTTTTTCCATCCCACCCAACTCAAGGCTAAAATTAAGTTTGGATATAGAGCTATAGATATATGTATATACATATACCTATACAAACACATATAGACATATGCTTTCAGAAATTCTATTCCTGGTCATATTGCTTGCCTACTTTTAGAAGTACTTAAAGAGATAGGAAAATTTCTACTAGTGTACTTCTTTAGTTTAGAACTATCTTTGGTCTGAGATAATTTTAGATGCTTAGAAATGCAATCACTTACTTAACTTTAAATTATTCTGAAAGTTAATTTTGCTACTTTAAGCAAATTAAATAGAAATTTCATTGCATGGAATAGTAGATAAAACAATGAACTTGCTATTTGAGTTCCAATGTTTGAATTAAAACAATGTCACTTTGTAATTATGTGACTTTGAGCAAGTCATTCTAACATTTCTGAGTTTCAGTTTCCTCATCTATAAATGAGGGGGCTGAGCCAAAATTACATAAAATGCAGAAGTTGCATGAAATGAATTCAGAATAAAACCTGAAATTAAAGATTAAGAATTAACTCTCAGGTAAATATTTATTAAAAATTGCAAGCAAGATTAGATATTTGGGTCATTAATTATGCAACTATGAGAAAGAAAGTGATATATTTTATTAAGTTTTTATTCTACTCAATACGAATTGTATATTCTTATTGATTTCTGATAGCAACAGTATCACTATTCTTTATGCACTGCGAGTAAATCTTACAATATATCACAAAGAATTTATTTCAATTCAAAAAACTGCTATTAAATGTCTAATATGTCGAGGACAGTATTTTAGAAACACAATGATGATAGACAACTCGGTACTTATTTTAACAGTACTTATTATCTAAGAAAAAAGACATGACAGATGAATGAAAATTAATGAAAAGTTAGAAATGATAAAGAGAAATGAGAGATCTTCACAGTTACTTTTCAAAAAAGTTTTTTTTTTTTTTAATGAGAAGATCAGGAAAGGGTTTCACAAAGTGATTAGACCTTAAATTGGTACTTTTGAAAAAATATAGCAAGGTATTATAGAAGGATTAAAAACAGGAAAGTGGGTGGTGCCAAGATGGCAGAGCAGAAGGATGGATCTGCTAAAGATCTCCCCCAACAGCCCATAAAATACCTGCAAAAAATGACTCTAAACAAATTCTAGAGCTGCAGAAGTCACAAAAGGACAGAGTAAAAGAGATTTCCAGCCCAAGATAGCCTGGAAGGCTGACAGGAAAGGTCTAATGCTCCGGGCTTGGGGCAGAGCATAACACATGGAGCACAGCCCAGCCCTGGCCCCATGACTCAGACAGGAGTGGAGCAAGCATCAAGGTGCAGAATTCCAGGTAGCAGCTGCAGTTCCCAGATTACTCAACTCACAAACAACTTCAAAGGTCAATGAGAAAGCTCACCTGGATTAGAAGGGAACAGGGTCCTGCTCTAGCCCCAGCCTTAAGTGGCCCCAGGTGGCTGCAGCATTCATTTTTGGAGCCCTTGGCCTAAAGACCCCTGGGGAATTGAGTCCCTGATCTGTAACTCATCCCTGAGTGGCATCCTGGCATGAGGAGGAGCACTGGCTGGTAGAGCTGGAGGCTCTGTGAGTAGGGAATCCTACTCACAGATCCTGTGTAGAAAAGCTTGTGGTTACTCCCAGATCAGAGTGCATTTCAGGAGAGGACTAAACCCCTTTGCCTTGATTGTGCCACCTTGGAGGAGCTGAGAACTTACAAGTCCATAGACTGTACAGTCCTCTTGACAAAGGACTTAAAAGTCAAGTAACTGGCTGGGGAAATGCCCAAAAAAGGGGGAAAAAATAAGAGTCCAGAAGGTTACTTTCTTGTTGAACAGGTATTTTCTTCCATCCTTTCAGATGAGGAAGAATAATGCATACCATCAGAGGAAGATAGAAAAGTCAAAGGTTCTGCATCCAAAACCTCCAAAAAATATTCAGTGGTCTCAGGCCATGGAAGAGCTCAAAAATAATTTTGAAAATCAAATAAGTCAGCTGGAGGAAAAATCAAGAAGAGAAATGAGAACAATGCAAAAAAATCACGAAAAGTGAATAAGCTGCTTGCTAAAAGAGACTCAAAAAATGCTGAAAAAATTAAGAACTTTAAATATAGACTAACTCAAATGGCAAAAGAGGCCAAAAAATGGCCATGATCAAAAAAAGAGGTTAGACATCATCTTTCATGAAATCATCAAGGAAAACTTACCTGATATTCTAGAACCAGAGGGCAAAATAAATATTGAAAGAATTGACTCATCACCTCCTGAAAGAGATTCAAAAAGAAAAACTCTTAGGAATATTGTGGCCAAGTTCCAGTGTTCCTAGGTCAAGGAGAAGATATTGCAAGCAGCCAGAAAGGAACAATTCAAGTATTGTGGAAATACAAGCAGGATAACACAAGTCATAGTAGCTTCTACATAAAGGAATCAAAGAGCTTGGAATATGATATTGCAGAAGTCAAAGGAACTACCATTAAAACCAAGAATCGCCTACCCAAAAAATTGAGTATAATACTTCAAGGGAAAAAATGTTCATTCAAAAAAATAGAGGACTTTGAAGCATTCTTGATGAAAAGACCAGAGCAGAATATGAAATTTGATTTTCAAACACAAGAATCAAGAGAAGCATGAAAAGGTAAACAAGTAAGAGAAATCAAGATATTTACTAAAGTTGAACTATTTACATTCCTACATGGAAAGAAAATATTATAACTCTTGAAACTTTTCACAGTATTTGGGTAGTTCGAGGAATTACACACTCACACACACACACACACACACACACATGCGCGCACACACACACATACACATATATGGACAGAGGGCACAGGGTGACCTGAATAGGAAGGGATGATATCTATAAAAATAAAATTAAAGGGTGAGAGGGGAATATATTGGGAGGAGAAAGAGAGAAATGGAATGGGACTAATTATCTTTCATAAAACAGGCAAGAAAAAGTTTTTTCAGTGGAGGTGATAAAGGGGTGGTTAGAGGGAAAAAGTGAAGCTTACTCTCATCACATTTGGCTTAAGGAGGGAATAACATACATACTCAATTTGGTATGAAAATCTATCTTACACTACAGGAACATAGAGGAGAAGTGGATAAGTGGGGTGTAGGGGGATGATAGAAGGGAGGGCAAATAGGAGGAGGGAATAATTAGAGATAAACACTTTTGAGGAGGGACAGGGTCAAAAGAGAGAACAGAATAAATGGGAGGTAGAATAGGATGCGGGAAACATAGTTAGTCTTTCACATGACTCTTATGGAAGTCTTTTGCAAAGCTACACATATATAGCCTATATTGAATTGCTTGCCTTCTCCATGGTGATGGGTGGGTAGGGAGGAAGAGAGAGAAGTTGGAACACAAAGTTTTAGGAACAAATGTTGAAAATTGTTCTTACATGTAACTGGGAAATAAGAAATACACTTAACGGGGTATAGAAATCTATCTTGCCTACAAGAAAAGAGAGAAGATGGGGATAAGGGAAGGGAGGGGTGTGACAGAAAGGAGGGCAAATTGAGGTAAAAGGTAATCAGAATGCATAGTGTTTTGCGTTGGAGGAGGGGAGGGAAGGGGAGAAAATTTGAAACTCAAAATCTTGTGGAAATGAAGGTTGAAAACTAAAAATAAATAAGTAAATTTTTAAAAAAGAAAAAAAAGCAGGAAAGTGACAGGGAGTCTGGCTTTTGCACAGAGAAGATACATTTAGCAGGGTGACAAAAAATGGCTTGCAGAAGAGAGACAATAAAGGATATGAGTCCCAGAGCTATAGTAGTGCTAATATAAGATTTTCAATCAGGTGCAAGACATTTTATGGAATTTGACTCCCCAAGACTTGAATTAGATTGTAAAGGAAAGGATAAGTTAATAACAACTCAGATTTGAAAACTGGGATAGTGCTACCCCCAAAGCAATGGGGAAGCTGGGATGAGTGGAATAGTATAATAGGGAAGTGATGTCATTTTTCATATATATTTATTTTGAGTGCTGGTGAAAAATTTGAATGAAGCAATTCAGCAGTCAGTTGGAGACAAAATCTACTTCTCAAAATCTGTTGCCAATGAATATATTTATTTTAAATTACATTCTCTTTACAATTTAAAGTTTGCTGAACAATCACTATTCATTGCTTTCTGTCTGACACCTTTTTATTTTTAATTTTATTTGAAGAATTCATCTATTCACTTGTGGAAAATGTTATGAATAAGCTCACAGAAATAATTTCATGTTCCTGACCTTTTCATAAGTATAATTTAATGAAATATTTAGAATCAGTAGAAATTTTCATTTAAATTGCTTACAGTTATGTTACTCTTGTAAATTCATATTACCATTTATTTAGAACTTTGTAATATCTTTAAATCAGTTTTATTGTTATCCTATAAGTTACACGGAAAGTCATGTAATATTTTGCTGCTTCAATAAAAGGGAATTTTATTACAAATCATTATTTTCATTCTTATCTATGACATTTCATTTTACCAGTCTATTAACTTGCATTTTTTTTCATTTTGTTAGTGTTATATTTTGTTTTTTCGCTCATAGAATCATTTTTTCCAGCTAATATTATTTAACTGAGTCTTAGTGAGGCTGAATTAACTTATCAGGGCCATCCCCTACAGCATGCTTATAGTTGCCATTCCTGTATTCTGTCATCCAACTGTGAAATATCAGAGCTAAAATGCTTTTATTTTGATAAGATAGAAACCCTTCTTATTGACTATGAAGCCAAAAGAGCTTATGACTCAGTAGAGTGATATAAAGGAGCAAACAGCTTCTCTTATCTTCCTTTCAGGCTACAAAAAAATATCAGGACTTTGGTGAGATGCATTATTAGAGGGCTGTGGGGGAAAGGTAGCTTGTACTTTTCTCCTCACGCTTTGCCCACTCATCCATACAAAAATGACATCTAAAGAACATGTCCTTCCTAGTAACCCTGATTCTGAGTTCAATCTGCCTCTTTTGCTTTATTTGTCTCTGATCATAGGCAAAAATTCAACTTGATTTGATATATGAACTTCTGGACTTTTAATCAGGAAGATAGAGGTTAAATACTTCTTGAGACACGTGCTTTATGACCTTTGAAAAGTCATTTGATTTTTCTGGGTCTCAGTTTTTTGTACTTTTTTTATCCTATTAATAGGAGATGGTTGAACTTGATGATCTCAAAAGTAATTTTCAACTCAAAATCTTTGTGCCTGTGATCCCTTGATTGATTATTCCAGTATGGTATCATTTAGGTCTTGAGATGTCCTTGCAGATTTGAGAAATCTCGAGAACTCCCTGGGTTGGAGTGGAGTTGACTAGAGACCCAAGGAAGTTAAGCATGGAAATTATTATACTGCTCTTGGAGAAGGCAGTAATTTACAGTAATCCTTAACATTTTGTCAGTAGACGTATCAGAGAGCAATCTAAAATGCCTAATTGGCCATCCTGAAAATTGCTTTATGTTGTGATGAGGTTTAACTCTCAGCAGTTGTTTTACCATGCCTATTCAACTCTGTTTGTGGTTTGTTTTCTGCCAAATATATACATGTAAGTTTGGCATATCTCTTTCCGTACAAGAATAAATTCCTGGTCCCATACCTTATTCAAATCATATATTGAGTATCATTTTATTCCCCTTTTGGGGGGAAATGCTAGACATGAGCCTAATAAGCAAGAAGAATTATGCCAGAGTTCTGGGATGTCTAATTTACAGAGCCAAAGAGTGTGAGAAAAGAGAGTCTATTCATGCTATTTTTATTACTCTTGTTAGCCAGGTCCAAAGTACATGACTGGGTCCAAAAAAAGGGAGTGTCGTGGTATTCTAGCCCCACTGGATACAGAAAAATTATATTTAAGATTAGATGAGAAATACATCATCAGTAGGCTTCAAAGAAATGTTATCATTCCATATTATGCACTTGCCATGGGTTTCATCTCCCTTGAAAGCTGGAAAGATATTACAGAAGAGTTATTTATACTATTTCCCCAATAGAGGGAATGAATATCAATAGATCATGTAGTAATATTATATTCATATCATGAAGGATAATCTCTTATTTATGTGAAATCATTTTCTAACAACATTTCATCACATTTCATTCTAACTATTTCAAGAAATTCTATTGAGCATATGATTTCAAAATTATAAGTTAAAAATAGGTTTAAAAAGCTACATTACCTAAGTGATTCTTCTCTCAAATTTCTCATCTTTCTCATTTGCCCTTGACAATAGTAATATATCATTATTAATATTTCTTATTTTATATTAACTCTTTTATGACACTTGTGGTTGTTTCATGATCTTCCTCAACATTCTGATGAACAAGATATTTCTACTAATTTTCCCAATTTTGAAATGTCTATTTCATCTATTTCATCATTCAATCTGTCTATTTCCTTGTAATTTATTTCATTGATTCCTTATTATTTTAGTCAGACACAGGAAAAAGGTAGTGAGTGGGGTGGGTTGTGGGATACATCATTTGATTTCATGAACAAAATTCCTCTGTTAAAAAATGAACCCTAGGCTCATAAATGGACCAGAACTGAAACGGTTTGATCATCAACTATAAGCATTTATTGTCTGAGAAAAAGACTTGAAGGGGGGAAATGATCACAGAAGGGAACAGAAAGGGAGAGTTCTTTAGCTACGTAAAGAGAAGTGAAAAATAGGATGAGTTGATATAGTTTCTAGAGGCTTTCAGACTAGAGCAGATGTTAAGAGAGAAGACATCTGTAGACACAATAATCTAGGTAGCATGATGTTTAGAAAGTCCTAAGAGAGGTTTGAAAATGTAGCTTCTGCTCAGTGTGCCCTGAGCTTTTCTGGGCTAGCTGTGTGATTTCTGGCATCTCTAGGCATGTCTAAATTTGGCTAGATTTCACTCTCAAAGGATCACTGGTGTGTCAAAAGCCCTGAGCCAGGGAGCCAAGATGGCAGAGTGAGAGCACAGACTCCCCCACGCCCTACCGCAAATTCCTTCAGATACTTCTACAAAGAAAATCTGAACAAATTTTAGAGCAACAGAATCCAGTAAAAGAGTGTGGCAGATTTCAGTCCAGGACAGCCTGGAAGGTCAAAGTGAAAGATCTGTTACACCAGACTGGAAGAAAGTGGAGCACACAGGTTGCACTAGCACAGACTCCATCATAGTGGAGGGGAGCAGGAACCATTGGGTGGACTGAAGTAGAGGCAACAATTCAGATTCTCAAACATACCAGAACAGGATAAGAATCCAGTAGAACTGAATGAGAAAGTAATGCAGGGACCCTGGTAACAGCAAAAGACACTCCTGAAACTATCAACCCACAGATTAAATGTTAGAAAATCACCTACTTTAACTTCTGGGAGCCAAGATGGCAAAATAAACTGTAAGTGCTCTCATCCTCCTCTTGTTGACCTTGAAAAACCCAGAGAATATATCCCCATGAAAAATCTTTGAATAGTGGGATCAGCATAAGGGAGAAAACTGTCTCCCAGCTCTGGAGGCTAAGGAGATTGACAAGAAAAATACCTCTTGCTGTGGCTGAAGGGGAACATACAGGATCAAATGTGTCACAGAAAGCCCCAGCTCAGTGAAACAGAAGGAGATCCTGAGCTCCAGGGAGGTAGAGACTGTAAGTGTCAACAACAGGACCCCAAGAGTGTGTTATCACAGCCAGGAAGAATTGGGCAGATACTAGTGCAGATGAAGTTCACCCACTGCTGAGCCTTCCTGTGGTCTACCTCAGGGGTGCAGAACTCCACTGGTCAAACCATCCCTTCCTCACACCTCATGCTGTGAGCTTCAGTGTAACCCCAAGGAAAATCAGAAAGACTTAATCTGTCCTCAACCTTGACACACACCAGTAAGCTTAGTACCAGGGAAACTGTAGCATTCTAACTTCTAACTGAAAGAACCAGAGGCCATAATAAACAAAGACCAAAGGTCTCAGCACAAGAAATCTGGGACAGAGGCCCCTGTGTTCCAGAAGTAGAAATCCACTTTAAGAATCAGGAAAAAGGCAATCACCATGAGCAAGGAGCAAATAAGAAAGAAAAGATGATAGAATCTTACTATGGGGATAGAGAAACCAAAATATGAATTCAGGAGAGGACAGAACAAAGGTAAAAGATTGGAGCAGGATACATTAGGCTTCAACTTATTTAAAAAAAAAAAAAACAGGAGTAGAAATCCTAATCTCAGACAAAGAAAGTAGAGACCGATCTAATCAAGACATAAGGAAGGAAACTATATCTTTCTAAAAGGCACCACAGACAATGCAGAAATATCATTACTAAACATATATGTACTAAGTGGTATAGCATCTAAATACTTAGAGAAGTTAAAACAGTTAAAGGAAGAAATAGACAATAAAACTATACTAGTGGAGGACCTCAAACTCCTTCTCACTGAACTTGATAAATCTAACCTTAAAATAAACAAGAAAGAAGTTAAGGAGGTGAATAGAATTCTGGATAAGGTAGATATGATAGATCTCTGGAGAAAACTGAATGGGGATAGAAAGGAATATATCTTTTTCTCAATAGTACATGGCACGCACACAAAAACTGATCATGTACTAGGGCATAAAAACCTCACAACCCAAGGCAAAATGGCAGAGGTAGTCAATGCATCCTTTTCAGATCATCATCCAATAAAAATTATATATAATAAAATACCATGGAAAGATGAACCAAAATTAATTGAAAACTAAGTAATCTTATCCTAAAGAATGAGTGGGTTAAACAACAAATCTTAGAAATAATCAATAATTTCATTCAAAAGAATGACAATAATGAGATAACTTATGATCATGTGGTATGCTGTGAAAAGAGATCTCAGGTGATGTTTTGTATCATTGAGTGCTTACATGAATAAAATAGGGAAAGAGGATGTCAGTGAACTGAGTATGCAACTGAAAAAGCTAGAAAAAGAACAGATTGAAAATCCTCAAGTAAATACCAAATTAGAAATACTGAAAACCAAAGGAGATATTAAAAATATGAAAATTAAGAAAACTATTGAACTAATAAATAAAACTGAGTTGGTTTTATGAAAAAAACAATAAAATTAATAAACTTTTTTTTCCCCTTTGATTGTGCCTTCATCCTTTGTTGCCAAAGAAGACCATGCCATCAGAGAAATGATGACATGACTTGCACTTGACTTTGTTTTGAGGGAGGGAGGGAGGAAGGACTGTGCAGGTCACCAGCCTCACTTCTCCAGAGTCATCTGAATCCAGTGACCAGATGTTCATCAGGATGACTGGAGATGACCTAGGATGAGGCAATTGAGGTTAAGTGTCTTGTCCAAAGTCTCACATGCTTTATCCCACGTCAGAAAAAGAAATTGAACAAGCCATCAATGAACTCACCAGGAAAAAAATCTCCAGGGACAGATGGATTAAAAAGTGAGTTCTATTAAGCATTTAAAGAACAGTATAGTACTATTTCTGATAGACTTAGCCTTTCATAGCAATGCAAGGACCTGAAACATTCCCAAAGGACTCTTGATACAAATTGCCATTCACATCCAGAGAAAGATCTATGGCATTGGAATGCAGAATGAGGCAGACTATTTTCTCCTGTTGCGTTTTGTTTTGGATTACATAATGGTTTCTCCCATTTGTTTTAATTCTTCTATGCAACATAACTAATGTGAAAATGTGTTTAATAAGAATGTATGGGTGGAACTCGTATAAGATTGCATGTCATTTTGGGGATGGAGCATGAGGGAATAGGAGAAAATTTAAAACTTTGAAAGTGATTGTTGAAAGCTGAAAAAAAGTAATTATAACAAAGCCCTGAGCTTCAGAATCCTTCTAATTGGTCAGCTGTTGTGTAACTTCATTGTCCTGCTCCCCTGTGAAGAAGGAAAGTTCTAACACATGGTATAGTCATTACAGAGTTTACGTCCACTCTCCTTTCTTAAAGCTCTGATTAATATATGTGTTACACACCCACAATAGGAAGTGAGAACAATGATTTGAATATTTGATTTTATTTTGCCTTAATTTTTGGTAAGTTTCAAAATTTTATTCTTGAAGACTAGATTTTTTTTTACAGCAACTAAGTCAAGGTCTTGCACAAGATGTTGAATACACATTTACTGAATTGAAATATTTTCAAGAACTATGTTCTCTAATTGATCTCCCCCATGCCCAAACTTCTTCCTTTGTTTTCTAAAGATGAGATAACATCTTATTTTGGAAAGGGCTGTTTCAATATTATGTTCATTAAACTCAATGCACTCTGTTGGTAAAACTTTCCTATAGATCGATAAGACTTCTAACCCTCAACCCTTGATTTATTAAGGTTTTTTTAAAGTCTAAGATGAAAGCAATGAATCAGTCCAAATAGTGAAAAAATCCCATTGTAGTCACTCTTTTCTGTACTAAGCTATTAATATTGATCGGATGTATTAAATGTCCTCAATCCTAGTCTTTTGGTGTATAAACTACAAAAGGAAACAACAAAATGAATTACCTGTGAGCAAGTAGTAGGGGACAGTCATGATGGAAATGAGAAATGGTTTGCAGCCTTCAGAAGGGGCACTTAGGGGAATATAAGTTCAGGAACAGAATTTGTTGTTTTGATATTTGATGAAAGTTCTGCAGGGATCAAGAGTGCAACACCCATGAAGAAAACTCATTTATAAAAATTGTCAAAATCCAGAAAAAATAGTGTTCCAATCAACAGAGAATGATCAGGGGATGATCAACCAATAGTTGTGAGATTTTAAGATGTTATAATCTTAATTATTCACTTTACAACTCTTGTTTTTCTCAAGCTTTTAAAATAGTTGCATCAGTTGTCTCTTCCCTCAACCTCAAAGATCTATATGCCCTTCAAAGCATTCAACCACGTGACAGGAATCATTTACTATTAAAAAAAATTAAAAGCAGAGCTGCAGATACTGGAAAAATAGAAGAGTAAAATAAATTTTCTATATACAGACCTCACACAATGGTACGCAGTAGATGTGGTCAAAAATATATATAAGGGGAGGAAAACAAGAGAGATTTTGAATTTCCTTATGCTTATATTTTACAGGGATGTTATAAAAATTTAACATACCGTAAAAATTAAATAGCTAGAAATTATTTCACTCTCATGTAACAGAACACATTATATCAATGACTTTAATTAAGAACACAAAATCAAAAAGCTCAGTCAAATTTGATAAGCTTTTGTCTCTTTGGATTAAATTTCCCAGATGAGGAGGCAGAAGAAGATGTGGAGTCTAGAATTAGGAGCAGGATAAGATAAATTTAATTTTGCATAATCTTTGAATATTCTCAAAGCACATAGTTTCTTTTTTGTCATGGAAATTTTATGAGATAGGATTGAAATAATTACATCCATATATGTGTGTGTCTATTATTGTTTCAATATGGATGTTTTCCACTGTAATTCTATGCATTTTATTTATACATTTTAATAAACCATTCTAAGATATGCCCTCCAGGCTTTGCTTCTATATACTGAAACAAACAAAAAAAAGATTACAAAACCCTGACAAATTAAGTCAAATCAAATCAACAAGCATTAAGTAAATTCTTACTACATGCAAGGCACTGTGATACTTCTCTGGTCATGTTCATGTCTTTTCTTTCTATTCTTATTTCCAATACTATTTAAATTTTGATAAACTCAAGAAATACATAATAATAGAGCTGAAAAGGTGTTGTATCTTTAGAAGTGAAAGAAAGAGTGTAAGGATTCTTGTGTAGCATTGTTTCATTTAAAATTTTTGATTTTTATGTTCATTTTTCAAAAAATGAGTTTTGAATTCTCGCCCTTCTGTTCCTACCCCACCCATTAATAAGGCAAGGAAAGAATGCAATATTAAGTACACATGTGAAATCATTTAAAGTATATTTTCATATTATCAATGTTGAAAAATCAAAAATAAACCAAGAAAAATAAAATAAAAAAAAATTGTGCTTCAATCTGCACTGGGCCTCACCATTTCTGTCTCTTGAGGTGGATACTATTTTTCATCCTACATTCCTCAGACATTGTATAGCTGAAACCAACTAAGTTATTCACTGCTGATAATGATATATTATTTCTGCTACTGGGTACAATGATTTATTATTTCTTCTCACTTCATTTCGCATCATTTTATATATGTCTTCCCAGCTTTTTCTGAAATCATCCTGCTTCTCATTTATTAAATAGCAAAATATTATTCCAATATAAAAATATACCACATCTTGTTCAGCCATTCACCAGTTGATGGGCATCTATCCTTTCAATTTCCAATTTATTGCCAACAAAACAATAGCTGCCTAAAATATTTTTTGTACATATAGAACCTTTTCCTATTTCTTTGACCTAGTAGTAGTACTGCTGAAGTATACATGGTTTTAACAGCCTTTGGAGCACAGCTCCAAATTGTTCTTCAGAAAGTTTAGACAAGTTCATTTCTCCATCAATAATGCATTGTTCTCTCAAGTTTTTGACATTCCTTTCAATATTTTTCATTTTCCTTTTCTGTTAGATTACCCAATCTGACAAATGTGAGGTGATATGTCAGAACTGTTTTAATTTGTGTTTCTCTAAACAATATTGATTTAAGGCATTTCTTCATATGACTGTAGATAAATTTAATTCTTCTTCTGTAAACAGTTTGTTCATTTCCTCTGAACATATATCAATTAGGCAATGAAATATTTTTAATTAATTTGACTCAGTTCCCTGTACATTTGAGAAAATAATCCTTTATCAGACAAAATAGCTGTAATCCCCACCTTTTACTACATCCCTTTGATTTTTGGAAACATTGTGTGTGAGCAAACTAACTTTTTTAAGTTAATGCAATCAAAAGTAAACATTTTACTTCCCATGATCTTCACTAAATCTTGTTTGGTCACAAATTCTTCCCTTACCATATATTTAAAAGACAATTTTCCCCATGCTCACCTAATTTACTTATATCTCTCTTTAGGTTTAAACCATGTACCCAATTTAATTATATCTTGATATGCAGTGTAAAAAGTTGGTTCACACCTAGTTTCTGCGGAACTACTTTAGAGTTTTGCTAATTTTTTCTTTTTTTCTTTTTCTTTTTTTTTTTTTTTTATAAAACTAGTAAGTTCTTGTTTCCAAGGCTTAGAAGTTTGGATTTATTAGATTATTGTGATCATATACTATTGTATTTTTAATACCTAATCTATTCCACTGATTCATCACTACTCCTTAGCCTAGTACCAGATAGCCTTGATGATTACTGCTGTGTAATGAAGTTTTAAAAATTACTGCTAAGTTGTCTTTTTTACATTTTTAAACTAATGAATTTGATAGTAGTTGTAAAAAAACCAAACCTACAAAAATCCCCCACCAAAATTGGCAAAAACAGAGATGACTATAGAATGATCTAGTGATACTTTTAAAACTAAGGTCTCTATAAGAGTCAAGCACTTCAATTTTATCCAAAACCATGATTTATTTAAGTAATTAATACACACAGTCTATAAAGTCACTTTATTTGGTTGAGGCTGCCAGGTTGTCATGAGGACACATTCTGGACACATTCTTCCAAAATCCATCTGGACACATTCTTCCAAAACCCATCATCATGGCCTTGAAGCTCGCCTTCTATCTTCTTGCAATCCTATCCTTGCTTCCATTCTCCATCTTCAGTGTAATATATGTGCATTTTTTCCCTCTCCACACTCTTCACCCTACATTCCCAAAAAGATTTTCTGAGAATTTGTTACTTCCTAATTAAGAACCTTTCAGGCCAGAAGCCCAGGGAAGGGGAGTCGCTGTGGTTTCCTGCTTCAATAGTGCTTGAACGAAACTCGCCGCTCGATTCTCGGCTAGAGCCGCCCTTAGCCACCTGTCCACCTTCACCTCCAGTAACCAACATTTCCTCAGTCTTCCCGTTCGAGCAGCAGCCGCCCGCTCAGCTGCCCCCGGCCTCCGCCGCCACCATGACCACTTCGTCCCCATCTCAGGTGCGGCAGAACTACCACCAGGACTCGGAGGCCACCATCAACCGCCAGATCAACCTGGAGCTCTACGCCTCCTATGTCTACCTGTCCATGACTTACTACTTTGACCTTGATGAAGTAGCGTTGAAGAACTTTGCCGAGTACTTCCTCCACCAGTCCCACGAGGAGAGGGAACACGCTGAGAAGCTGATGAAGTTCCAGAACCAGCGCGGCGGCCTCATCTTCCTGCAAGACATCAAGAAACCCGACAGAGATGACTGGGAGAGTGGGCTGAATGCAATGGAGTGTGCTCTGCACTTGGAAAAAAATGTCAATCAGTCGTTACTGGAATTGCACAAGCTGGCAACTGACAAGAATGACCCCCATTTATGTCATTTCATCGAAACCTACTACCTGGACGAACAGGTAAAGTTCATCAAACAACTGGGTGATCACCTAACCAACCTACGCAAAATGGGGGGCCCGGATTCTGGCATGAAGGAATATCTTTTTGACAAACACACCCTTGGAGACAGTGACCACGAGAGCTAAGCCACACCTGGGAACTGTGGGTGTGACTCCTACTCTCTTTCAGTGCATGCATATTTTGGTTATCTGACCTTTTCATAATCTGTACCAAAAAACTACCACCATTTACACCCCAATAAAGTGACTTGATACTGACGAAGAAAAGAAGCTTTCAAAAACTCGCCACTGCCATGTAAACTTTCAATGCATACTAAAATGCAAGACTTTCAACATTCTTGCCCTAAATTATCTTTGTAGCATTATTTTCAGCTATTGCCCAGTAAGAACAAAAAAAAAAACTGGGTGCCTCTTCCAAATTGGTTCACACACTCTTCCTAAAATTAGCACAGGGCCATGTAGGTGTGAACATTTTCTCATACTACTATTTTCAGGTGTAATATTCTGTATAGATTCTTTCCACTGTTAATTTAAAAAGTGCCCCTCTTTTGAGGATTATGAAGCCACCTGTGTCCCCTTCATAAGAAACAATATATCTCTTCTCTAAACTTTTATGGCAATTATTAGAAATCATCTCATGTTCTTGTCTAGGTCTGACTCAATCAATCCTGTAGCAGTTCTAGGGCTGAAAGAAGGAAGGGAAGAATGAGGGAGTTGGTGGTCAAAAATTAAAACTCTGTTGGGTAGGGGAAGGGAGAAGGGAGAACTAAAAGGATAAACAAGGGGAAAGGGGATGGATGGAAAGACCAAATAGTAATCATAACTGTGAATTTGAATGGGATGAACTCTCCCATAAAACAGAGATGGATGGCATAATCGATTAAAAACCGTAACCCAACAATATGCTGTTTACAAGAAACATATCTGAAAAGGGGTGATACACAGAGGCTAAAGGTAAAAGATTGGAGCAGAATTTATTGTACTTCAACAGATATAAAAAAAGCAGGAGTAGCAATCCTAATCTCAGACAAAGAAAAAGCAGAAATAGATCTAATCAAAAGAGATAAGGAAGGAAACTATATCCTGCTAAAAGGCACCAAAGACAACGAAGCAATTTTATTATTAACATATGTGCTCCAAGGGATATAGTATCTAAATGCTTAGGGAAGATGTTAAGGGAGTTACAGGAAGAAATAGACAGCAAAACTATACTGGGGGAGGGATCTCAAACTCCCCATTTCTGAACTTGGCAAATTTAACCTCAAAATAAACAAAAAAGTTAAAGAGTTGAATAGAACTCTGGATAAGGGAGATATGGTAGATGTCTGGAGAAAACTGAATGGGGATAGAAAGGAATACAATTTTTTCTCAGTGGTACATGGGAGATATACAAAAGCTGACCATGTACTAGATCATACAAACTTCACAATCCAGTGCAGAAAAGCAGAGATAATCAATGCATCCTTCTCAGATCATACTGCAATAAAAATTATGTGTAATCAAAGGCCATGGAAATATAAACTAAAAACCCATTGAAAACTAAACAATCTACTCTCAAAGAATGAGTCGTTTAAACAAAACATTATAGAAACAATCAACAACTACATTCAAGAAAATGAGAATAATGAGACAACCTATCAAGTTTTATGGGATACAGCAAAAGCAGTTCTTAGAGGAAGTTTTATATCTTTGAGTGCCTACATTAATAAAATAGAGAAAAGGAGAACAATAAATTGGGCATCCTGCTCTAAAAAGAACAAATTGAAAATCCCCAAGTAAACATCAAATAAGAAATACTGAAAACTAAAGAAGAGATTAATAAAACTGAAATTATGAAAACTATTGAACTAATAAATAAACTAGAAGTTGTTTTTTATGTAAAAAAAACAACATAATTGTTAAAACTTTGGTTAATTTCATGTAAAAAAAAGAAAACCAAATTAGCAATATAAAAAATGAAAGGGGTGAACTCTCTTCCAAAGAGGAGAAAATTAAAACAGCATAGAGAAATTACTTTGCCCAATTGTATGCCCATAAATTAGACAGTCTAAATGAGATGGATGATTATCTTAAAAGATAAAAATTGCTCAGACTAATAGAAGAGGGAGTTGAATAATTAAATAACCTCATCTCCAAAAAAGAAATTGAAGAAGCCATCAATGATCTCCCTAGGAAAAAATCTACAGGGCCAAATTGATTCACAAGAGAATTCTATCAAACATTTAAAGAACAGTTAATTCCAATACTATAGAGACTATATGGAAAAATTGGGAAAGAAGGAGTCCTCCTAAATTCTTTTTATGATACAAATATGGTTTTGAAACCTAAACCAGAAAGAGCCAAAACAGAGAAAGAAAATTATAGAACAATTTCTCTAATGAATATAGATGCAAAAATTTTAAATAAGGTTTTAGCAGAAAGAATACAGCAGCTAATCCTGAAAATAATACATGATGAATTCTAGGATTTATACTAGGAATGCAAGGCTGGTTCAATATTAGGTAAACTATTCACATTACTGATCATATCAACAACAAAACTAACATAATCCACATAATTATCTCAATAGATGCAGAAAAAGCTTTTGATAAAATAGAACAGCCATTCCTATTGAAAACACTTGAAAACATAGTAACTTTGCATAAGATAACAACTAGTTCCTATCCAAAATTTTCAGTAAAGGTTATGTGCAATGGGGATAAGCTCCATGCATTTCCAATAAAATCAGGGTTAAAAAAAGAATGTCCGTCATCACCACTATTATTCAGAACGGTAGTAGAAACGTTATCTGTAGCAATTAGAGAAGATGAAGAAATTGAAGGAATTAGAAGAGGCAAAGAAGAAACTAAGTTATCACTCTCTCCAGATTATAGGATGATATTCTTAGAGAATTCCAGTGAATCAAGTAAAAAACTATTTGAAATAATAAACAACTTTGGAAAAGTTGCAGGTTACAAAATAAACCTGCACAAATCTTTTGCATTTCTATATATTACTAACAAAGTCCAAAAGCAAGAGATGGAAAGAGAAATCCCATTTACACGCACAGAAGACACTATAAAACATCTGGGAGTGTACCTGCCAAAAGAAACCCAAGGACTATATGAAAACAATTACAAAACACTTTTCACACAAATAAAATCAGATCTAAATAAGTGGAAAAACATCAGTTGCTTGTGGGTGGGCCAAGCCCATACAGTAAAAATGACAATTCTAGATAAATTAATTTACTTATTCAGGACGATACCTAACCACCAGAAAATTATTTTGTAGAACTAGAAAAAATAATATCAGAATTCACCTGGAAGAATAAAAGGTCAAGAATATCAAGGGAACTGATGAAAGAAATGCTAGGGAAGGGGGCCTGACTTTACCAGATCTCAAATCATATTATAAAGTAACAATTATCAAAATAACTTGAAACTGGGTAAGAAACAGAATGGTAGACCAGTGCAATATGTTAGATACCCAAGACACAGTAGTAAATAAATATAGCTTCCAATTGTTTGATAAACCCATGGACCCCAGCTTCTGGGATAAGAACTCACCGTTTGACAAAAATTGCTGGGAAAACTGGATAACAGTGTAGCGAAGGCTAGGCATAGACCAATGCCTGACACTGTACACAAGAATAATGTCCAAATGGGTACAAGATTTAAATACAAAGCCTGACACTATAAACAAATAAGGGGAGCAAGGAAAAGTGTATCTATCAGATTTTTGGAGAAGGGAAGAATTTTTGACTAAAGAAGAGATAGAAAACATTATGAGAAGGAAAATGGATAATTTTGATTACATTAAACTGAAAAGTTTTTCACTAAGAAACCCAATGTAACCAAGATCAGGAGGGAAGTAGAAAACTGGGAAAGAATTTTTCCAAGTAGTATCTTTGATAAAGGACTCATTTCTAAAATATGTAGAGAACTGAGTCAAATGTACAAGAATACAAGTCATTCTCCAATTGATAAATGGCCAAAGGATATGAACAGGCAGTTTTCAGAGGAAAAATCAAAGTTATCTATAGTTATATGACAAAATGCTCTAAATCTCTACAATTAGAGAGGTATAAATCAGAACAGTTCTGAGATACCATATCACACCTATCAGATAGGCTAACATGACAAAACAGGATGATGATAAATGTTGGAGAAGATGTGGGAGAGTTACATCTCTAATTCTTGTTAGTGGAGCTGTGAACTGATCCAGCCCTTCTGCATACACTTTGACCTAGCAATACTGCTTCAAGGACTGTATCCCCAAGTGATCATAAAAATGGAAAAGGGTCTTACATATACAAAAATATTTATAGCAGCACTCTTTGTGGTGGCCAAAAACTGGGAATCAAAGGGATTCCCATCAATTGAGGAATGGTTGGGTAAATTATTGCATCTGAATGTAATGGAATACTGTTGTGTTGTAAGAAATGATGAGCAGGAAGACTTCAAATAGGCCTGGAAAGACTGACATGAACTGATGCTGAATGAAAGGAGCAAAGCAAGGAGAATTTTATACACGACAAAAAAAAAAAACAAAAAAAAAACCACACAGTGTGCTAGGATTTTTTCTGGTAGATGTAGAACTTCATTGCAATACAAGGACTTAAAAAATTCCCAATGATCCCTTAAAGCAAAATACCTTCCACATCCAGAGAAAGTACTATGAAATTCGATCACAGAATGTAGCAGATTATTTGCTTTTCTATTACCCATTGGTTTGTTTTATGATTTCTCTCACTCATTTTAATTCTTCTATGCAACATGACTAAGGTGAAAATGTATTTAATATGTATGTGTAGAACCTATATAAAATTTTATGGAGACTCGGAAAGAGAGAGGAGAGATAGGGAGGAAAGAGGGGGAGGGAGGAGGAGAAATCTAATTTATATGGAAGTGACTGTAGAACACTGAAAACAAATAAAACAATAATAATAGTAATTATAACAATAATATATTTTAAAAAGTACTAGAAAAATCGAACCACAAAATAAAACTGAAAGAAGTTATAAGGAAGTGACTAAAATTTTAGAAAAGTTTAAGATACACTTCAGGGAAAACTGAATGAAGATAAAAAGGAATTTAACGTTTTCTCAGCAGGACATGGTACCTTACACAAAAATTGACAATGTACGAGGGAACAAAACCCCCTACATTCAAGTAGAGAAATACATAGAAAAATTATGAGTAATACAAATCCATGGAAAGGTAAGTTAAAAAGTAATTAGAAATTAAATAATCTAATCATAAAGAATGATTGAGTCAAATAGAAAGCGATAGAAATAATCAACAATTTCATCAATGAGAATTACAATAATGAGACAATATATCAAAACTTATGGATGCAACCAAAGTAACTCCTTAGGGAAATTTTATAACTCTAAATGCTTTCATGAATAACATAGGGAAAGAAGATGTCAATGAATTGGGCATGCAACTTAAAAAGCTAGAAAAAGACCCAATTAAAATTCACAATTAAATATCAAATTAGACACTGAAAACTAAAAGAGAGATTAATAAAAATGAAATTAAGAAAAGTGCTGAGCTAATAAATAAAACTAAGTTTGACTTTATAAAAATTAATACATGAACATCTAAATTTTAAAAATAAAGAAGAAAATCAAATTATCAGTATCAAAAATGAAAAGGGTGAATTCCTCAGCAATGAATAGGTAATTAAAACAATAATATAGAGTGTTTTTGTCTAAGAGTGAATTTTGACACTCAGTGAAATGGATGAATATTTATAAAATTCAGAGTATTAGGAATGAATGTTGAGAATTGTTTTTGCATACAACTGTGAAAAAAGAAATACAGGTAATGCAGTATAGAAACCTATCTTTTCCTACAAGAAAAGAGAAAAGGGGATAAGGGAAGGGAGGGGTGTGATAGAAGGGAAGGCATATTGAGGGAAGGGGTAATTAAAACGCAAGGCATTATGGAGTGGGGGAGGGGAGAGAAGAGGAGAAAATCTGGAACTCAAAATTTCTTGGAAATGAATATTGAAAATCAAAATTAAATAAACATTATAAAAAACATTATAATTTTATCAAATATTTAAAGAACAATTAATCCCAATTGGAAAATAGGCAAAGGAGTCCTATCAAATCCTATTCTGACGCAAATATACTGCTAATATCTAAACCAGGAAGTCAAAATAGAGAAAGAAAAGCATAGAACAATTTCCCTAAAGAATATTGATTTACAAAAATTTAAACAAAATATTAGCAAAGTGATCACAGCAATTTATCACAGTAAGATGAGGTGGGATTTATACCAGGAATGCAGGGCTAGTTCAATATTAGAAACCTATAGCTATAATTGATTATATCCATAACAAAACTAACAAAAATCCTATCATTATCTAAGTAGACAAAAAAACGCTTTTAAGAAAATACAACACCCATTCCCATTAAACACACTAGAGATAATAAGAATGAATAGATTTTTCCTTAAAAGTATAAGCATTTATATATATGAAACCATCAGTAAGCATTATATGTGAAGAAGATAAGCTAGAAGTCTTCCCAATAAAATCATGAGTGAAACAAGGATGTTCATTATCACTACGATTATTTAATTTCTATTAGAAATGTTAGCTTTATCAATAAGAGAGGGGAAAAAAAAGAAATTGAAGGGTTAAAACAAATTAGGCAATGAGGATACAAAGTTGTCACTGCAGATAATATGATTGCATACATAGAGAATCCTAGAGAATCAACTAAAAAACTGCCTAAAACAATTAGGAACTATAGTAATGTTACCCATATGCATCAATAAACCCACATAAACTATAGCAATAAATCCACATAAATCATTAGCATTTCTGTATATTACCAGCAAAATCAGCAGCAAGAAGAAGTAAGAAATTTCATTTAAAATAATTGTAGACAACATAAAAGATTTGGGAATGTGTGTGCCAAGACATACCCATAAACAGTATGAACACAATTGCAAACCACTTTTCAAAGTGAAATCCATGTAATTGGGAAAGGGTAGGTATAGCACCAACATGATATTCTCAGAACCAGTGGTGGCTATGAATATGGCTGCATAATTCTGGATCACAAAATATTACAGACTCTCTTACATGGAAGACAGAATGAAAACGTTTATATAAACACCAGAAAGGTGAGTCCCAACACTAGAAAATAAAATCCATCTTAGCAACAAAGAAATCTATACACAGTAACAATGCAGGGGGCACCACTATCCCCAATCCTTCCCCATGCTAAAGCCTTCCTACAGATGAATGCTCACAACCCACTTCCTGCTTCCTCTCTCTCCCTCAGTTCTACCTTCTAGGACCAACTTCCTCTGAGCTCTACTCCAACTGTCCTGCTGCACTGATTCAGGAAGCTCCTCCCCCCACAAACTCACATGACTCAGGGTTCCATGTGACTGAAGCAGTTCCATGATCTTCCCATCATGCAATACAATACAATAACAATAAAATAGGCCAAACTAATATAATAAAAATGACAATTCTACCTAAATTGGTTTACTTATTCAGTGCACACAAGTCAAATTACCAAAAATTATTTTATAAAGATCAAAAAAATATCAAAATTCGTAAGGAAAAAAAAAAGATCCAGAATATCAAGGGAAATGATGAAAAGAAATGCTAGGGAAGGTGGCCTAGGCATACTAGATCTTAAATTGTATTATAAACCAGCAATTATCAAATCTACTTGGTATTGGCGAAGAAATAGAGGGGTAGATCAGCGGAATAACACAGGTGCACAAGACACAGTGGTCAATGATTATAGCAATCTACTGTGAGATATACCCAAATATTCCAGCTTCTGCAGTAAGAATTCAACATTTGACAAAAAATTCTGGGAAAACAGGGGAAAAGAATGGCAGAAACTCGGCATGGACTGGCATCTGACACTGTGTACCAAAATAAAGACCAAATGGGTACATAATTTAACATCAAAGGCTGATTCTATAAACCAATTAGGGGAACAAGAAATAGTTTTTCTGTCAGATTTATGGAGAATGGAGGAATGTATGACCAAACAAGAGATGGAGCACATTATGAAATTCAAAGTGAATAATTTTGATTACATGAAATTGAAAAAAAATTGCATAAACAAGGCCAATGCAACCAAGATTATGAGGAAAACAGAAAACTGGGAAAGAATTTTTACAAGTATTGGCTGTAATAAAGGAATCATTTTGAAAATGTATACAGAACTGAGTCAAATTTACAAGAATACACATTATTTCTCAATTGATAAATGGTCAAATACATGAACAGATGTTTTTCAGAGGAAGAAATCAAAATTATCTATAGTCATAAAAATTCTCTAAGTGACTAATGATTAGAAATATGCAAATCAAAGCAACTCAGAGGGGCAACATCACACCTATCACATTGGCTAATATGAAAAATAAGAAAATGTTGAAAGTTCTTTTTCTTTTTTTTGGAGAAAATTCTTTTTTTCCTTCTATTTATGTATTTACTTACTTATTTTTAGCTTTCAACGTTCTGTTCTATTCTTTATTCTATTCCCTTTTTTGACCTTGTCCCTCTCCAAAAGTGTTTTGTTCTAATTACTCTATCTTCTCATTTGCCCTCCCTTCTATCATTTCCCAAACCCCACTTGTCCCCTTCTCTCCTACTTTCCTGTAGTGTAAGGTAGATTTTCCTACCTAAGTATTCACGTTATTCATTCCTTGAGTCATATATGATGATAGTAAGTGCACTTTTTCCCTCTAACCTCCCTTCTTTTCACCTCCATTGAAAAAGTTTATTCTTGCTTATTTTATGAGAGATAATTTGCCCCATTCCATTTCTCCCTTTCACCTCCTAATACATTCGTCTCTCATTCCTTAATGTTTTTTGCCATCATCCCTTTGTATTCAAGTCACCCTGTGCACTCTGTCTATATGTGTATAATCCTTCCAACTACCCAAGTACTGAGAAAAGATTCAATAGTTACAAATGTAGTTACAAATTCCATGTAGGAATGTAAACAGTTCAACTTTAGTAAGTCCCTTATAATTTCTCTTTCCTCTTTACCTTATCAAGCTTTTCTTGATTCTTCTGTTTGAAAGTCAAATTTTCAATTCAGCTCTGGTCTTTTTATCAAGAGTGCTTGAAAGTGTTCTATTTCTTTGAGTGAACATTTTTCCCTTGAAGTATTGTACTTGGTTTTGCTGAGTAGGTGATTCTTCGTTTTAATTTTAGGTCCTTTGACTTCTGGAATATCATATTCCTAGCCCTTCAATCGTTTAATGTAGAAAATGCTAGATCTTGTGTTATCCTGATTGTATTTCCCCAGTACTCAAATTGGTTTTTTCTGGCTGTTTTCAATATTTTTTCCTTGACCTGGGAACTCTGGAATTTGTCAACAATATTCCTAATAATTTTTCTTTTTGAATCTCTTTCAGAAGGTGGCCATTGGATTCTTTCAATATTTATTTACCCACTGGTGTAGAATATCAGGGCAGTTTTCCTTGATAACTTCTTGAAAGATGATGTCTAGGCTCTTTTTTGATCATGGCTTTCAGCAATCCCCATATTTTTGAATTGTCTCTCCTGAATCTATTTTCCAGCTCAGTTGTTTTTCCAATGAGATATTTCACATTGTCTTCAATATTTTCATTCTTTTGGTTTTGTTTTGCAATTTCTTGGTTTCTCATAAAGTCATTAGCCTCCATTTGATTCATTCTAATTTTTAAAGAATTATTTTCTTCATTACTTTTGAACCTCCTTTTCTATTTGGCTAATTCTGCTTTTTAAAGTACTGTTCTCATCACTGACTTTTTGGACGTCTTTTGCTAATTGAGGTAGTCTATTTTTAAAGGTGTCATTTTCTTCACCATTTTTGGGGTCTCTTTTAGCAAGCTGCTAACTTACTTTTCATGATTTTCTTGCGTCACTCTCATTTCTCCTCCCAATTTTTCCTCCACTTCTCTTACTTGGCTTTCAAAATCCTACTTCAGGCCTTACATGTCCTGAGACCACTGCGTATTTATTTTGGAAGTTTGGGATTAGAAGCCTTGACTTTTATATCTCCCATGGATGGTATGCATTATTCTTCCTCAGTTGAAAGGATGGAAGAAAATATCTGTTCACTAACAAAGTAACTTTCTAGAGTCTTATTTTTTTTTTCCTTTTTTAGGCATTTTCCCGGCCTATTACTTGATTTGTGAGTCCTTTGTCAGTTGGAGGGTATACTCTAGGGACCTATATGTTCTCAGTTCCTCCATAGTGGCAAAGTGAAGGAAGAGGACTTTACTTCTCTCCTGCCCTGTGCTCTGGTCTGGGAACAACCACAAGCTTTTCTGCCCAGGATCTGTGAGTACAATTTGTTCTCCACAGTCTCCATTAGCTCCACCACACCAGCCAGTGCTCCTCCTCACCCCAGAGTGGAGATTCAGGGCTGAGATCCAGATCAGCTGTGCGATTCCCCAGGTTTTTTAGACTGAGGGCTCCTAAAATGAATGCTTTGCCACAGCAACTGCTGCTGTCCTAGAGTTACTGGGTCAAGGCTGCATTCCCTTCTCACTCAGGTGAAAGAGCTTTCTCACTGACCTTTGAAGCTGCCTTTGGCATTTGTTGTTTGAGTAATCTGGGAACTGAAGCTCAAGTCCAGGTTTCAACTCCTGAGGCCTGTTCCAGTCCTGTCTCTGCTGTGCTGCGGGGCCAAGGCTAGGCTGAGCTCCCAGGGCTGCACTCTGATCTGGAATCTGGTGTGATAGACCTTCCCTGTCAGCCTTCCAGGCTATCTTGCATTTGAAATTTCTTTCACTCTGTCGTTTTTTGACTTCTGCTGCTCTAGAATTTGTTTAGGGTCTCTTTTTTATTAATATATTTAACTTTTAACATTCATTTTCACAAAATTATGGGTTGCACATTTTCTCCCCTTTTGGCCCATCCACCACCCCAAAACACCAAGCGTTCTAATTGCTCCTGTCTGCCAATCTGTCCTCCCTCCTTCCCACCCCTTCCCTTTGGAAGGCATGCAATTCAATATAGGCCAGATCTGTGTAGTTTTGCAAATGACTAACATAATAGTAGCATTGTGCAAGAACTAATTATATTTCCCTCCATCCTATCCTGTCCCCCACTACTTCTGTTCTCTCTTTTGATCCTGTCCCTCCCCAAGAGTGTTGACTTCAAATTGCTCCCTCCTCCCCATGCCCTCCCTTCCATCATCGCCCCCACCCTGCTTATCCCCTTATTCCCCACTTTCCTGTAGTGTAAGATAGGTTTTCATACCAAAATGACTGTGCATTTTATTCCTTCTTTTAGTGGAATGTGATGAGAGTAAATTTCATGTTTTTCTCTCACCTCCCCTCTTTTTCCCTTCACTAAAAAGTCTTTTGCTTGCCTCTTTTATGAGAGATAATTTGCCCCATTCCATTTCTCCCTTTCTCCTCCCAATATATTTCTCTCTCACTGCTTGATTTCATTTTTTTTTAAGATATGATCCTCTCCTCTTCAGCTCACTCTGTGCACTCTGTCTCTATGTGTGTGTGCGTGTGCGTGTGCATGTGTGTGTGTGTTATCCCACCCTGTACCCAGATGCTGAATAGTTTCAAGAGTTAAAAATATTGTCTTTCCATGTAGGAATGTAAACAGTTCAACTTTTGTAAAGTCCCTTATGACTTCTCTTTGCTGTTCACCTTTTGATGCTTCTCTTGATTCTTGTGTTTGAAAGTCAAATTTTCTTTTCAGCTCTGGTCTTTTTATGAAGAATGCTTGAAAGTCCTCTATTTCATTGAAAGACCAAATTTTCCCCTGAAGTATTATATTCAGTTTTGCTGGGTAGGTGATTCTTGGTTTTAGTCCTAGTTCGTTTGACTTCTGGAATATCCTATTCCACACCCTTAGATCCCTTAATGTGGAAGCTGCTAGATCTTGTGTTATCCTGATTGTATTTCCACAGTACTTGAATTGTTTCTTTCTAGCTGCTTGCAATATTTTCTCCTTGATCTGGGAACTCTGGAATTTGGCCACAATGTTCCTAGGAGTTTCTCTTTTTGGATCTCTTTCAGGTGGTGATCTGTGGATTCCTTGAATACTTATTTTGCCCTCTGGTTCTAGAATCTCAGGGCAGTTTTCCTTGATAATTTCATGAAAGATGATGACTAGGCTCTTTTTTTGATCCTGGCTTTCAGGTAGGCCCATAATTTTTAAATTGTCTCTCCTGAATCTATTCTCCAGGTCAGTTGTTTTTTCAATGAGATATGTCACATTATCTTCCATTTTTTCATTCTTTTGGTTTTGTTTTGTGATTTCTTGGTTTCTCATAAAGTCATTAGCCTCCATCTCTTCCATTCTAATTTTGAAAGAATTATTTTCTTCAGAGAGCTTTTGAATCTCCTTTTCCATTTGGCTAATTCTGCTTTTGAAAGCATTTTTCTCCTCATTGGCTTCTTGAACCTCTTTTGTCAATTGAGTTAGCCTGTTTTTCAAGGTGTTATTTTCTTCAGCATTTTTTTGGGTCTCCTTTAGCAGGGAGCTGATCTGCTGTTCATGCTTTGACTGCATGTCTCTCATTTCTCTTCCCAGCTTTTCTTCCACCTCTCTAACTTGATTTTCTATGAGCTCTTCCATGGCCTGAGCCCACAGAATATTTAGTCTGGATGTTTGGGATACAGAGGCCTTGACTTCTGTGTCTTTGCCTGATGGTAAGCATTGTTCTTCCTCATCAGAAGGGAAGGGAGGAGATGCCTGTTCACCAAGAAAGTAACCTTCTATAGTCTTTTTTCTTTTCCCTTTTCTGGGCATTTTCCCAGCCAGTGATTTGACTTCTGAATATTCTCTTCACACCCACTTCACCTCTGGATCCTCCCAGCCAGCGCTTGGGGTTTGAGATTCAAATGCTGCTTGCCAGCCTCAGGGCTTTTGGCGGGGGCAGGGCTGCTATTCAGTGTGAGATTAAGTTCAGGTGCTCAGGTCAGGGCAGGGCCACCACATGGGCTCAGTTCCCTCAGGGGGTTTATGTAGAGACGTTCACCAATGGATCCGGCTCCTGCCTGCTTGGGGAGCCCTGGTCTGCTCCTGCCTCCGCTGTTGCCTCCCGAGGGGGCCTGAGTTATGGGGGCACCCCACTCCCCTCTCGACCCGCCAAAGAGACCCTCTCACTGACCCCTGTCACCTGTGGGTGGAGGGACCCACGTGGCCACTGGAGATCCCGTCCCTGAAGCCCGCTTGGATCTTTTCCTCTTGGTGCCACGGCCACGGCAGGGCTGTCCTCAGCTCCCAGTCCTGGCGCCCAGTCCATGGCACGAAGGACCTTTTGTGAGAGGTTTACAGGTCTCTCTGGAACAGAAATCTCCCTCGCTCCAATGTTCTGTGGCCTCTGGGTGCAGAATTCGCCATGAATTAATTTTTTGTAGATGTTCTATGGGTTGTGGGTTCAGAGCTACGTGTATGTGCGTCTTTCTACTCTGCCATCTTGGCTCCGCCCCCTAGGGTCATTTTTTACAGGTATTTTATGGGCTATCAGAGGAGAGGTAGAGTGGGTGCATCTTTGTACTCCATTATCTTGGCTCTGCCTCGGAAGTGTTAAATGTTGAACAAGATGTGGGAAAATTGATAAACTATTTCATTGCTTGTGGAACTTTCAGCTGATTGAATCACTCTACAAAGGAATTTGGAACTATGGCCAAAGGACTATAAAAATGGGCATACCCTTTGACCCACAAATACCAAGAGATCTTAACAATGGGGAAAGGATCCACATCCACAAAAATATTTATAGCAGCTCTTTTTGTAGTGGTCAAGAAGTGGAAATTGAGTGGACAAGCATCATTTAGGGAATGGCTGAACAAGTTGTGGTATATGAATGTAATGGGAACAGGCAGACTTCAGAAAAACCTGGAAAGACTTATATGAATTGATTCTGAGTGAAGTGAGCAGAACTAGGAGAACATTGTACACAGTAGCAGCCACACTACACATGGACTGTTTTTGATAGACTTACCCCTTATCAGCAATTCAAGGACCTCAGACATTTCCAAAGGACTCATGATGTGTAATGCCATCCATATCCAGAGAAAGAATCATGGAGTCAGAACACATAATGAAGCAGACTATTTCTTGTTTTGTTTTGCTCATGGTTTCTCTCATGTGTATTATTTCTTATATGCAACAATACTAATGTGAAAATGTGTTCAATAAGAATGTACGTGTAGAGCCCATATAAGATTGCATGTAGTCTTGGGTAGGGAGGAGGTAGAGAGGGGTAGAAAATTTAGAACTTACCAATGTGATTTTTGAAAATGGAAAAAGAATAAATTAATAAATTTGGAAAATAACTGAAAATAAACAAATTTAAATTTGGAGAAAAAAAAAAGAAATGATGAACAGGCAGACTTCAAAAAAGCCTGGACTTACATGAATGCATGCTGAGTGAAATGAGCAGAATCAGAAGAACATTGTACACAATAACAGCCACAGTGTATAATAACTGAGTTTCATAGACTTAGCCCTTCTCAGCAATGTAAAGACCTAAAACTATTCCAAAGGACTCATGTTGAAAAATGTTACCCAAATTCAAAGAAAGAGGTATGAAATCAAAATGCAGAGTGACAGAGACTATTTTCTTTTTTAATTTGTTTTGTTTTTTCTTTCTCATGGCCTCTCTCATTTGTTATAATTCTTCTATGCAATATAACTAAAGTGAAAAAGTGTTTAATAGGAATTTACACATAGAGTCTATATCAGATTGCATGCCATGTTGGGGAGGAATGTTGGAAAGAGGGAGAGAAAATTTAAAACATATGTAATTGAATATTGAAAACTAAAAATGAATTAATTTTTTTAAAGAAAAAATATAGGGAGAATAAAAGAAAAAAATTTCAAAAGGAAGATAGCCTGATCATAACACATCTCAATGTACACTACAAATCAGCAATCAATGAAACTGTTTGATACTGTCTAAGAAATAGAATGATGGATCAGTGGAGAAGGTTAGGTAAACAAGACACAGGAGTAAACGACTATAATAACCTACTTTTTGATAAATCTGAAGCCTCTAGCTTCTGAAATAATAATTCACTATTTGACAAAAACTGCCAAGAAAATTGAAAAATATGATGACAGAAATTCACAGACCAATATCTCACACCCTATACCAAGATAAGGTTGAAATGGGTACATGATGTGGAGCATCATTTCTTAAACTGTGTTTAACTGAATGTGGGTGTCACAAAAAAATTGTCAAAGTTCAAAGATTTTTGAAAGTGAAAAGATCAAAACCTAATTAGAAATTAAATGTTCAATCAATATGACATGCTTCTGTCAGTCTTGTCCGTGTTGCATCACACAACTTCATTACTTCATTACTGCCTTGGTTCCGAATACACAATGTGCACTTAGCACTGCCCATGCCATTGTAATGCCAACATTGCCAGAAGAACTTTGCTCAAATTCAAGGCCATTATATGTTATGAACTGCAGTTTTTTTTTTTACTGTACATATACAGTTTTCTGCTTTTATAGGAACCTAATACTTTAATTACAAAAAATCAATACTAAATATTTTCCTACAATCATTTCTCAACAGGTAAATATCAAATTAGTTTATCTTTAGATTGCATTGTGTTAGGATGATTGATTTTAATAAGTGCTGTTGTCTCCTTTTTTTTAAAGAAGTATGTGTTTAATTGTAAGCAGTAAAGGCAAAAGGCCCTTAAAATATTTCTCTACTATCACTGCTATATGTATATGTAAGCATGAACATCAATTATTTTAAATTAAACACCAACAAGTGTAATGTCATAAACTAAAGGTGGTATTTATTGGAAAAATTATTTGCTAGATTCATTTACATTTTAGGACAGAAATATTTTTTGGTTATGGATAAGTGGTTAATTTAGACAGAAGAGGTAAAAATACTGATGCAAAGTGGCAGAATCTTTGCTAACAGATTATTGTATACCTAAATGGAAAAAAACAAGATAATACAATGAATCATTTTTGCAATATGGATTTACTGCTAATAATGATAATGATATACAAAACCATCTTTTGTAATTTGTAATGAAGTTTTGGCTGTGGTCAGCATGAAACCAGACAACCTAAAATGACATCTTAGTACAAAACCTGCAGTATACTGCAATAATACAAAGGGATATTCTAAATGACTTTTTAACAGCTTCAAATAAAGAAAAAAACAATGCTTTGAGAAATTTGTTACTGTCAACATGCTGCTATTAAAATGTCATGGGAAAAAGTATGAGGATGAAATTCATAAAAGTACTTTATTGAATTATACTGTTTCCAAAAGGATTTTTTAAATTAGAAATGACTAATTCTATTAGGCTTACTACCAAGCTCAAGGGCAGCTCAAAGTTTGTAATTCTAATTATTTCTGACATGGCACAGTTGTTATTTTATCTAAGATGTGTTTATAAAGATAACACGAGGAAATGTTCTTTTGTTACCTTTCAAAAAGACATACCAGAGGACAACATATATTTTAAAGTTGATGAGTTTTTCACAAATAAAAGTTTGTAGTAAAAAAATATATGCTTTGGAATCTGTACAGACAATGCTGGAGCAACGATGGGTGAGAATATTGGATTTGTAGCAAATGTTAAAGCTGGTGGCAATGCACATATAACTTTTGCTCATTACATGACCTATCAGGAAGCACTTGTGGTGTAAAAAAAAAAAAAAAAAAAAACTGACCAGAGTTAGATGTTGTGCTTCACAACACTATTAAAATCGTTAACTTCATCAAAAGTAATGCCCTTAATAGTTGTTGGTTTTTTAAAGAAACACATGGACTCTGATTGCAAAACCTTATTACTACATGCAGAGGTAAGGTGTCTTTGAAGAGGATGAAGTATAAACAGGTTACTGATATTAAAAGGTGAAGGTGTTATATTTATGGCTGAGCTGAAATTCCATTGTGTTAATTTTTTTTCATAATTACTTATGGCTTTCAAAATTGCTATATTTATCAGATATTATCAAAAAAACTCAATGACAAAAGCATATCATTTCAAGGAAAAAGTTGTAACATATTTATGTTAAAAGATAAAAATTGAAACTTTACTAGAAATATTAACATATGGAAGAGTAGGTCGGAATTCTTTAGAAATATTACAGCCACAGATCATTTTATAACATAATTGAAAATAATTTTCCCAAAGGTTTAATTGTAAGAGTTAGTTATAAATGATCATCTAAAGTGACTGTCGACACAGTTTCAGAAATACTTCCCTTCAAATTTTAATTCTTAAAATACTAAGTTGGGTTCATGAACCATAATCAATTGAAATCAAAGTTACCAGCCATCTGCCACTAACATTTCAAGAAGATTTTGCGGACAGAGCTTTATACCTTGAGTTTCCTAAAAGAAAAAAAAAAACATTAATTCATTTGGACTTGGGCTTAGGACAGAAATTCTGACAATTTCCGAAACAGTCCTAAAAACATTTCTGCCATTTTTTAACACATATTTATGAGAAGCAGCATTCTCAGCATTGAAGATTATAAAATCAAAATACTGATCAACTCTAAAAAATGTTGAAGATGTTCTATGTCTTGCAGTATCAAATATTAAAACAACATTTAATTCTTTATGTACAAACAAGCAAGCATACCATCTCATTAATATGCAAATTTGCTTTTATCCTTAGTAAATGGTAAAATTATATGCATTCCAAAGAATTGTTTTAAAATACATTCCTTTATGATTTATTATAAGTAAATAATTGGTTTTCACACATATCTTATATACCTATACACTTACATACCTATACAGGATCACATAAAATTTTCTCAGATGAAAAGGGATTGTGAGTGGAAAAAGTTTAGTAAGCCCTGATTTAGACAAAAGAGATGATATCATAAGCAAATTAGGAGAACAAGGATCTTGCCACCTGTCACATCTATAGATATTATAGATAATTTATCTATAGAATATATCTATAGATATTACTCCAACCATAGCTCCTGTATGAATTATTTGTGTCCATTTCTATCTCATTCACTTAAATCCTTGTGTTTATAAGTATTTTTAAGCTTTTTCAAAAATGTACAATAACCTATTCTGATAATTAAGATTAAAACTTAAATTTCTTATTTTTTCAGATTTCATAATGGACTTAAATGAACACATCTGAATTATTATTTTTCCACTATTGGTTACAATTTTGATTGTGGAACAATGAAAAAAATAAGACAATGTATCATGTCAGTAGTAAGCGTGTTTCTAGTAATGTTAATTTTAATGCAGGGTTTTTTTTTTAATTTAATATGGGGAAATGAAATAGAAAAATTAATTTGGGTCCTCTGAATTCATACATGCCATTTATTTTTGGTGTGATTTTTCCTTGAAGAACTTTATTAGTATCTTTACACTTTGTCAGGAATGTTTCCAGTGATACAAAACACCTCTATATCATGGACAGTGTTTGTCTTAGAGAATTTAATTCTAATCGTTGCTTTTCATAATTAGTTTTGTTTATGAGCTTGTGGGTTAATGATATTATGATATGATGTGGTTTGCAAACATCTCTAAATTTCATTGTTTTCAGATAAACTTTAGAAAAATCATAATGTGTCACAGGCAAAGAAATATTGCTTTTTGTCCCTAAATTTTATAAGTATTCACTAAGTAAGACCCTTCTAATTTCTAAGGGCAATGAACATTTTCGGTGTATTTGGGAGCAGTGAAGTATACTGACTAGAACTCTGGAATTATTGAGTGCCTTTGTCACTTACTTTGTGACCTTGCTTAAGTCATAATAACTCTCTTATTCTATTCTGTAAAATGTCTGTAATATTATAGTGTATCTCACTATTCCTATAAAAATCAGAAGAGATGTTATAAAAGCTATGCAAACCTTAATGTATTATATAAATAATAGCAATTATCATGCCTTTCATAATTATTTCAATGAGTATTGAAAAATTTGTTATTGAAATTGAAGGACTGTATAAATGTGAGCTCCATACGTGTTTATTTGAGAAACTCAATGTACATTTAATTTTTGACACACTGAAAGATGCTTCTTGGCAAACAGGTAACACTGGGGTCACTTGTTTCCTCAATGTCCTTTTCATCTTACAGTCAAACTGAAATGCAGGCTTTGTGCCAGTAATATTGATTTGCAAATGTTAGGATTTGATATTTCAAAGTGCGTTTTTACCCCAGATAAATTTTTCTTTTCACCTGAGTGAAACATTCTTTTCTTAAATTATCTTCTGTAGCAGAATAATTCATTGCTTATATTCTGGTGTAGGGGGTGGAGCGACACAAGGGAGCAAATTCTCATTATGGTTTCAGGAAAGAACTTTTTATATGGAATTTAAAGAGAGTGTGTAAACAGCAAAATGCCAATTATCTGTGTTTGTGTGTGCTATGAATGAGTAAATTAGGTTGATGTTTGAATTAAGAATTTGATTAGGAATGCCGAAGCTGATGCTTCCAATTTGCTTCTCTTCTAACACAAGTATTTTGTCCCTCTTGCAAATCGGAACATTAGTTATTTAAATATTTCAAAAGTATAAAATGCAGGGATCAAATTATGTGCCAAATCATAAGTAATATTGTTGCCATTGCAGTTTGCATAACAGTTTTTGCTCTTGTCATTCCCTTACCTTGAAAAATGTCTTGCAGTGCTTCAATCTCCATAGTGGAATACTGGAAAGATTACTGGAAACGATTCAAAAACCCTTCTTTGAAGTGCTACATCTTGTGCTTATTAGCTGTGACCTTAGGAAAGTTAGTTCATTTCCATAAGCTTTAGTTTCTTTAATTGTAAATATAGGTTTATTGCTCCTTTCATTACCTCTGTAACATCTGAGTCAAATAGGGTAATATGCTTTGTAATTACTTAATATAGATAGGTATCTAAAAGTAAATTATTTGTTAATCATCAATCTCTGCTTTAATCTCTGTTCTACTCATTATTTCTTACAGCACAGTAGTATTCCATCAGAATCATATACTATATCTTGTTCAGCAGTTTCCCAACTGATGTGCATCCCCTGAATGTCCAGTTCTTTGTCAGCTATTTTTTGGTACGTCTTTTTCATTTTTTTTTTTTTTACCAATTTGTGATATGGACTTAGTAAAGGTATTGCTAGGTTAAAGAATGTGCATGATTTTATAGCACTTTGGGTATAGTTCCAAATTGCGCTACAAAATGGTTAAATCAATATACAACTCCACCAACTACATAGTAGTGTCTCAATTTGACCACATCTCCTCTAGCATTTGTCATTTTCCTGTTCTGCCATATTAGTCAATCTGATAGATGTAGGGTGATACCTCAAATTTGTTTGAATTTTTCTAGTCAATAGTAATTTAGAGCACATTTTCATATGATTGTAGATGACTTTGATTACTTCATCTCAAAACTACATCTTCAAATCCTTTGAATATTTATGAATTGAAGAATGACTTATTTTTATTAATTTTACTCAATCCACTATATATTTGAGAAATGAAGACTTTGTAAGAGAAAGCTGCAATATTTTTCCATTGTTATGATTAACATGTGCTACTTTGCATCCTATTTCTCCTTGTTTATCCTTCTTTTTCTCTCCTTTCACCCTGTCTATCCTCAAAAGTGTTTTGTTTCTGACTGCCACCTATTCCCTTCTATGATGTCCTCCTCTACTCCTCTTTCCCTCTTATTTTCCTGTAAGATAAATATATATTTCCATACCTATTACAGTTTATATGTTATTCCCTCTTTAAGCCAATTCTGATGCGAGTAAGGTTCAAGCCCTGTGCCACCCCATCACCCCCATCTTCCTCTCCAATGTAAAAGCTCTTTTGTGCCTCATTCATGTGAGATAATTTACCCCATTCTACATCTTCATTTTCCTTTCTCCCTATGTATTCTATTTTCTGACCCTTTAACCTTATATTTAGATGATCATCCCATTACAGTCACTTCACACTTATGTTCATTCTCTCTCTCTCTCTCTCTCTCTCTCTCTCTCTCTCTCTCTCTCTCTCTCTCTCTCTCTCTCTCTCTCTCCCATTACAACTCTCCATATCTGGATATGTTCTCATCTCTTAGTTACTACACCTACTGTTCTTTTAATTAATTTATTTTTAGTTTTATAAGATTTTGAGTTTCAAATTCCCCTCCACTTTTCCTCACCCCTCTGTAAGATGGAATGCTATCTGATATAGCCTATATATGAAAAATCATGTTAAATATATTTACACATTAGCATGTTGTGAAAGATGAGTCAGAGCAAAAGGGAAAAACCACAAGGAAGAGAAAAAAAAAGAAAAATAGTATTCCTTAATCCCCATTCAGACTCCATACTTCTTTCTCTGGAAGTGGATATCATTTTCCATCATTAATCTTTTGGGTTTGTCTTAGATCATTACATTACTGAGAAAAGTTAAATCTATCAAAGTTAATCATCAAACAATGTTGCTGTTGCTGTGTAAAATATTCTCCTGATTCTGATCACTTCACTCAGCATCAGTTCATGTAAGTCTTTCCAGGTTATTTCTTAAAGCTGCTTGTAAAAGATCTTGGTGGCTCTTCATTTGATGTAATTTACCCTTTTCTGCTTTCTTCTTTCCTCTTCTCTTAGCAAAATTCATTTTTTCTCACCTCTTAATTATTTTTTAATCATCACATCAAAGTCAACTTTTACCCACAACTTCTGTCTATGTATACCTCTTCTAAATGTCATAGGAAATACACAGTTCTTAAGATTTACAAATATCATCTTCCCATGTAGGAATGTAAACTTATGGAGTAACATTTTTTTTCCATTTACCTTTTTATTCTTCTCCTGAGTCTTGTACTTGAACACGGAATTTTCCTTTCAGCTGTAATATTTTTCGTCAGGAAAGATTGAATTGCCCCATTTGCTGAACGTCCATCTTTTTCCCTGAAAGATTATGCCCAATTTTGCTTGGTAGTTGATTTTTGGTTGTAATCCAATCTCCTTTGCCTTCCAGAATATCGTATTTCATGTCTAATGATCCTTTCATATAGAAGCTGCTAAATCCTGCAAAATCCTCACTGCTGTTACATGATATTTAAAGTGTTTCTTTTTGGCTGTTTTAAGTATTTTCTCCTTTATCTGATATCTGTGGAATTTGCTGCAATATTCCTGGGAGTTTTCCTTTTTGGATCTCTTTCAGAAAGTGATGGGTAGATTCTTTCAGTGTCTATACTACCCTCTGGCTTTAGGACCTCAAGGTATTTTTCCTTTATGATTTCTTGAAATATGCTCTCTAGAGAATTTTCTTTTCTTTTTTTTTTTTCTAATCATGGCTTCAGGTAGACCAGTAATTCTTAAATTGTCTCTCTTAGATCTGTTTTCCAGGTCAGTTGTTTTTCCAGTGTGATGTTTTGCATTTTCTTTTATTTTTTTCTAACTTTGATTTTTATTTGACTGATTCTTGATGTCTAATATAGTCATTACCTTCCACTTGCCCAATTCTAATTTCTAAGGTATTATTTTCTTCAGTTAGCTTTTGATTCTCCTTTTCCACTTGGACAAATTATTTCTTAAGGAATTGTTTTCTTCAGAGGATTTTCCCCACCAATTTAGCCAATAGTATTTTTTAGGGAGTTGTTTTCTTCAGTCATTTTCTTTGTCTTTTTTTCCCACAGTTGACTTTCTTACATACATCTCATTTCTTTTCCCAATTTTTTCTATCTTTCTTATTTGATTTTCCAAATCCTTTTTGAGCTCCTCCAATAAGGTTTTTTGAGCTTGAAACCAATTCATATTCCTTCAGATACTGTTATCCTCTTCTAAGTTTGTATTGTTCTCTTCCACATTACCAGAGTAACTTTCTATGGTCAGTGTTTATTTTGGCTTCTTGCTCATCTTTTTAATTCTATTTCCTGTTTAGCCTGTTTCAAAATTGAGCTCTCCTGCTAGAGCACTGGGGTGACTCTCCCAAACTCCTTGTTCATGGGTGAGGGGGGTGATCACTGGTTCTGTGTGCTGGGTCCTCAGGTGTTGATGACTGGAACCTGGAGGTGTCTGGAACCTTACCTGGTACTGAGTCGGGATCCTAGTGGTGTTCAGCTACATGCTGAGGCCAGTGAGGCGAGGTTTCTGCATTTTCCCAGGGATACACTAAAGCACATGTAAGTATGATACCTGGAAGATGTCTATTTGCCATAAGGCTGCACTAAACACCTGGAAAGCCACCAGTTGGAAGATATCAAGTTGCCCTGTGCTGTACTGAAGCATGTGGTGGTGCTCAGAGCTGCAGTCTGACAATTCCCTGGTATGTTAAGGTACTTGAAGAGTTCTGGTGTTGGTGCTTCCCTGCCCCAACACTCTTGGGTTCAGGATTTCCCACTGATAGAATTTGCTACTGCCTTGTTGGAATGCTTCCTGTCATTCAATGTGCTCCCCTTTTACTGGAGTGACAGTGTATAATGGTGATTTAAATGGGGAAATCTTTCCCATTCATTAAGAGGCCAATGTGACCTGCCTGAGTCATTTGGAAGTCTGAGTCACATGGGCCTGTGGAGGGAGGAACGTGCTGAAAGCATGAAGCAGAAAGGGTGGAACATGAAGGGGTGGAGCTGGAGCAGAGTTGAGAGAAAATTTGGTCAGAGAAGTCATAAGTGAAGGACACAGGCAAGCCCTCAGGTGGCTATGAGTGTGAGAAGAGCATTTTGTTTAAGAGAAGCCTGCTTATGATTTGTTTAAGATATTAGGTTTGTGGGAAGTCTAACAGAGAGAAGGCTTGAGACTGGTGTTGTTGTCTGCATTGTTATTGTGTATAGATTTTTGTTACTATGATGAATTTGGCTTTTGGTATCTAAATAAATGCTTTGGCTCTGTCTTCCATGTGGAGACTCTGTTGCATTTCGTGATTCTGAATTGTTCTGAGATATCTATGGCCACTGCAGGTGCTGTGAATATACAGGGACCTTTACTGATAATCTACCAAGTTTCCTGGGCTCCAGAATTTCTCCACTCCATCTTTCCACTGTACCACAATTTGTTCTGGGGCCCTATTTTCTGTTTTTTTTTTTCTCCCAGAAATCAATGTGGGAGAGTAACAGCAATTTTCTTCATACTCCACCATCTTGCCTATTGGATGTCCACATACACTCATTTCTATCCAGGTTCTGTTACCAAGGTTCCATCTCTACTTGGTCACAGTCTCTGCTGTGCCCAGATCCAAGTATGGGACATACAAAAGAGTTCTATCTCAAGTTCTACTAAAGGAATTTGCTTTAATTTCCTTCTGACCAGTTGTCCAACCACCTTGTCATCTCTGGACTTGGCTCAGGAAGCTGCTGCTACTGATGAAGCTGTAGCTTGCATTGTACTGTATTCCATTCTCACCCCAGTGCAACATACATTCCTTGTCAACCTTGTAAATCATCTTAGTTTGGAAAATTGTTTCACCCTGTACTTTTATGCTCTCTGCTACTCAAAAATTCATTTTGAAGTGTTATTTAAAATTATTTGAAAGGAAATTTGCTAGAGGTCAGGAGAGTCCCCTACTTTTATCTGTCATCTTGGCTCTGTTCCATTAAACATACAATAAAAGAAATATAACATAATTTAACTCAGATTCCAAATAATGTGAAATTCATTAAATTAGAATAAATATAGATGTTTAAGGAATCTGATTTGATACAATTTATTCGTTTATAATTTCATGTGCAAAATGATTCTATCATCATTACCAATATAGTTTTTTAAGTGTTATTGAATATTCTAACCAAAATTTTGGGAGACATGCTGAAAGAAATTCAGTGACCCCTTATAGTAACATATCTCAGAATCTGTGATTCTCAAATATTCAAAAATCATTACAGAACAACATTTTTTCTATCTTAAGTATTAAAAGTCAAATAAGGAGGGCGGAGCCAAGATAGCAGAGTAGAAAGACGCACATACACATAGCTCCGAACCCACAACCCACAGAACGGCTAGAGGGGACCAACCCACGGTGAATTCTGCACCCAGATGCCACGGAATATTGGAGCGAGGGAGATTTCTGTTCCGGAGAGACCTGCAAACCTCTCGCGGGGGGTCCTTCGCGCTGTGGACTGGGCGCCGGGACTGGGAGCCCTGCTGCAGCCGCGACACCGTGAGGAAAAGATCCGAACGGGCTATGGGGACAAGATATCCTGCGGCCACGAGGGTCCCTCCACCCACAGAGGGACCTACAAACCTCTCGCAAAAGGTCCGTCGCGCTGCAGACGAGGAGCCCAGCCCGAACCTGCCGCGGCCGGGGCTCTGAAAGGTACAGATCCGAGCAGGCTTTAGGGACAGGATCTCCAGCAGCTGCACAAACCCCCCCACCCACAGGTGACGAGGGTCGGTGAGAGAGTCTCTTTGGTGGGTCGAGAGGGGAGTGGGGTGCCCCCATGGCTCGGGCCCCCCCCAGGAGATAGAAGCTGAGAGGCGGCTGCAGACAGGGGCTCCCCAAGCAGGCGGGAGCCTGGATCCATTGTGGAAGGTCTGTGCATAAACCCCCTGAGGGAACTGGGCCTGAGAGGCAGCCCTGCCCTGACCTGACCATCTGAACTTAATTCTCACACTAAATAGCAGTCCTGCCCCCGCCAAAAGCCCTAAGGCGGGAAGCAGCATTTGAATCTCAGTCCCCAAACGCTGGCTGGGAGTACCAGGAGGCGAGGTAGGTGTGAGGAGAATATTCAGAGGTCAAGCCACTGGCTGGGGAGAATGCCCAGAAAAGGGAAAAGAAATAAAACTATTGAAGGGTACTTTCTTGGAGAACAGACATTTCCTCCCTTCCTTTCTGATGAGGAAGAACAATGCTTACCATCAGGCAAAGACACAGAAATCAAGGATTCTGTGTCCCAGCCCACCCAATGGGCTCAGGCCATGGAAGAACTCAAAAAGAATTTTGAAAGTCAATTTGGAGAGGTGGAGGAAAACTGGGAAGATAAATGAGAGGGATGAAAGAGAAGCATGAAAGGCAGATCAGCTCCCTGCTAAAGGAGAACCAAAAAAATGTTGAAGAACTTAACACCTTGAAAACTAGCCTAACTCAATTGGCAAAAGAGGTTCAAAAGGCCAATGAGAAGAAGAATGCTTTCAAAAGCAGAATTAGCCAAATGGAAAAGGAGATTCAAAAGCTCACTGAAGAAAATAGATCTTTCAAAACTGGAATGGTACAGATGGATGCTAAGGACTTTATGAGAAAGACAGATATCACAGAACATTGCGTGAAGATTCGAAAAATGGAAGATAATGTGAAATATCTTATTGGAAAAGCAACTGACCTGGAAAATAGAATCAGGAGAGACAATGTAAAAATTCTGGAACTACCTGAAAACCATGATCAAGAGAAGAGCTTAGACATCATTTTCCATGAAATTATCAAGGAAAACTGCCCTGAGATTCTAGAACCAGAGGGCAAAATAAATATTCAAGGAATCTGCAGAACACCGCATGAAAGAGATCCAGAAAGAGAAACTCCTAGGGACATTGTGGCCAAATTCCAGAACTCCCAGGTGAAAGAGAAAATATTGGAAGCAGCTAGAAAGAAACAATTCAAGTATTGTGGAAATACAATAAGGATAACACAAGATCTAGCAGCCTCTACATTAAGGGATCGAAGGGAATGGAATAGGATATTCCAGAAGTCAAAGGAACTAGGACTAAAACCAAGAATCACCTACCCAGCAAAACTGAGTATAATACTTCAGGAGAAAAAATGGTCTTTCAATGAAATAGAGGATTTTCAAATTTTCTTGATGAAAAGACCAGAGCTGAAAAGAAAATTTGACTTTCTAACACAAGAATGAAGAGAACCATGAAAAGGTGAACAGCAAAGAGAAGTCATAAGGGACTTACTAAAGTTGAACTGTTTACATTCCTACATGGAAAGACAATATTTGTAACTCTTGAAACATTTCAGTATCTGGGCACTGGGTGGGAGTACACACACACACACACACACACACACACACACACACACATGCACACACGTACACATACATAGAGACAGAGTGCACAGAGTGAATTGAAGAGGATGGGATCATATCTTAAAAAAAATTGAAATCAAGCAGTGAGAGAGAAATATTGGGAGGAGAAAGGGAGAAGTTGAATGGGGCAAATTATCTCTCATAAAAGAGGCAAGCAAAAGACTTATTAGTAGAGGGATAAAGAGGGGAGGCAAGAGAAAAACATGAGGTCTACTCTCATCACATTCCACTAAAGGAAAGAATAAAATGCACACTCATTTTCATAGTAAAACCTATCTCATAATACAGGAGAGTGCGGGACAGGGGCTCAAGCAGGTTGGGGGGGAGGATGGAGGGGAGGGAATGGGGATGAGAATGCAATCCGAGGTCGACACTCATGGGGAGGGAAAGGTTCATAAGAGAATAGAAGTAATGGGGGTCAGGATAGGATGGAGGGAAATATAATTAGTCCTATACAACACAATTAATATGGAAATCTTTTGCAAAACTACACAGATTTGGCCTATATTGAATTGCTTGCCTTCCAAAGGGAAGGGGTGGGGAGGGAGGGAGTTAAAAAAGTTGGAACTCAAAGTGTTAGGATCAAATGTAATGTTCTTACCACTGGGAAATAAGAAATACAGGTTAAGGGGTCAAGAAAGCTATCTGGCCCTACAGGACAAAAGAGAAGACGGAGACAAAGGCAGAGAGGGAGGATAGAAGAGAGAGCAGATTGGTCACAGGGGCAATTAGAATGCTTAGGTTTGGGGGGGGAGGGGAGAAAAGGGGAGAAAATTTGTAACCCAAAATGTTGTGAAAATAAATGTTAAAAGTTAAATTAAAAAAAAAGTCAAATAATAGTCACCACTATCTCAGCTGTTTAAAGGTGAAATGTTTCTTATGAATTGTAGATGAAATAAAACTGACAATAATAGATAACTTGTTCTGTAAGATAGTTTTTCCCCAAAATTTATGGGAAAAATTGTTATAACATAGGAAAAAAGACATTATCAGAATAGATACGAAATTTTAGATAGTTTTTGTACCAACTATTCATGTAAAACATCTATCCTGGAAGAGCTGAGTGACAACTGAGTATAAATGCCCTTTACAAAAATCTCTTTTCTGCTTTTAATAAGTGCTGTCTTTATATGTGTCTACAACATTGAAGCTTCTTAATTGGCTGTCATTTATATCTCTCTTCTATCAATAACACTCCCAAGTGAAAGGGGCTGTCTCATTCTCTTCCTTAATTTTATAAGTTCAAGGCATTTAAGGTTTAAGAGAAGCTTCTCCTATCATTCTCCGGAAATTTTGATCATTGAAGAACCATCATGCATGCTTTGATTAAAAAGAAAATTCAGGAATTTTGTGAATTTAAATTCTGTTTTCCCCAAAACTCACCTACTCATTTCTCATCTTTTTCCCCTAATTTTGATACTCAAACTTTTTAGAGGTCAGAAAGATCATAATACCTTCTGACAACCCCAGGGCTTTTACTGTTGTGCTATATATCAGGCAACATTCTATGCTCAGAGAAATATTTTCCTCTGACCCAAAAAGCTGACTTACATTTTACTCTCTGCAAATATCATTTCGGGAAACTTTTACTCTAATAGTGTTCATCTAATAGGATAAGGATTTTAACTTCTGTCAATTTGATGAAATTAATCACAAATCAAATTCTTCACCAATTACATGTATCACATTGTATTTGGACATCAATGTAGACATCTACTCTATTGATTCCTAAGCAAATTGGCAGTCACTAGGAAGTACCATTTCTGCCATGCATCAGCATAGACCTAGGCAAATAGGCACCACATGCTTCATAGTAGCTACAGGGAAATGCAAAAACATCCTACTGGACATCAGCATACAGCAGACAAATGACTAGTAGGATACCAGCTCAGAACCTGGTAAGCTGCCAGACCCTTATAGCCTCCAAGATTCCAGCACCACCAGCCAACTCCCATCCCACCCTCTCAGTGAAGCATCCGACAAGAAAATCCCACATGGTGCTCAGTGAAACATCAGTACAAAACCAAGTAAACATCCAGTGCCTACAGTCAGGAGCACAAAAACCACTGAGACAGTGACTCTTCCACCTTAGTAGTGAAGCTCCAATTTAAAAGAAAGGGGAAAGGAATCCCCAAAAAGATGAACAAAAACCAACAACCAAAAAAATGAAATTTGATCATTGAAAGTTACTTTGGTGACAGGGAAGATGAAGACACAAACCCACAAGGAAAAAAAGTAAAAATGCCTATGAATAAAACCTCAAAGGAAAATGTGAAGTGGTCACAAATCCAGAAAGAATTCATGGGAGAGTTCAAAAGGGAACTAGAGCATATATAAGAGAGATAGAGGAAAAAAGTAAGAAAATAAATGAGAATTATGCAAGAAAATTATTTTTAAAAGAGTTAACTGCTCAAGATGGCAGAGTAGAAAGACACCCATATGCTAGCTCAGAACCCACAGCCCATAAAATATCTGTAAAGAAAAACTTCCAACAAATTCTGGGGCAGCAGAAGCCACAGAACAACAGAGTGGAGGAGATTTCTGTTCCAGAGAGCCCTGAAAACAGACACCAAAGGTTCATCACACACTAAACCTGGAGCAGAACCCGGCCCTGTCTTGGCCATGCAGCACCAAGAGAGCAGATCTGAGCAGGCTTCAGGGACAGAATCTCCAGTGACCACGCAGGTCCCTCCATCCACAGGGGCCAGGGGTGAGTGAGAGGTCTCTTTGGCTGGTTGAGAGGGGAGTGGGGTGTCCCCATAACTCAGGCCCCTTCAGGAGGCAGCAGTGGGGTGGCTGCAGACAGGGGCTCCCAAAGCAGGCAGGAGCTCAGATCCATTGTTGAAGTTCTTTGTATAAACTGAGGGGACTGAGCCCCGTGAGGTGGTCCTGCCCCAACCTGAGCACCTGAACTTAATCTCACACTGAATAGCAGCCCTGACCCCCCCTAAAACCTTGAGCCTAGGAAGCAGCATTTGAATCTCAGACCCCAAGCACTGGCTAGATGGATTTGGAGGCGAGGTGAGGGTGGAAAGAAAACTCAGAAGTCAAGTCACTGGCTGTGAAAATTCCCAGAGAAGAGAAAAAAATAAGACTATAGAAGGTTACTTTCTTGGTGAATTCTTCCCTTCCTTTCTGATGAGGAAGAACAATGCTTACCAACAGGGAAAGACATAGAAGTCAAGGCTTGTGTATCCCACACATCCAAAATAAATATACCATGGGCTCAGGCCATGGAAGAGCTCAAAAACTATTTTGAAAATCAAGTGAGAGAGGTAGAGGAAAAACTGGGAAGACAAATGAGAGAGATGAAAGAAAAGCATGAAAATCAGGTTAACACCTTGCTAAAGGAGACCCAAAAAAAAAATGCTGAAGAAAATAACACCTTGAAAAATAGGCCAACTCAATTGGCAAAAGAGGTTCAAAAAGCCAATGAGAAGAAGAATGCTTTAAAAAGCAGAATTAGCCAAATGGAAAAGGAGGTTCAAAAGCTCACTGAAGAAAATAGTTCTTTCAAAATTAGAATGGAACAGATGGAGGCAAACGACTTTGTGAGAAACCAAGAAATCACAAAACAAAATCAAAAGAATGAAAAAATGGAAGATAATGTGAAATATCTCATTGGAAAAACAACTGACCTGGAAAATAGGTCCAGGAGAGACAATTTAAAAATTATGGGCCTACCTGAAAACCATGATCAAAAAAAGAGCCTAGACATCATATTTCACGAAATTATCAAGAAAAATTGCCCTGATATTCTAGAACCAGAGGGCAAAACAAGTATTCAAGGAATCCACAGATCACTGCCTGAAAGAGATCCAAAAAGAGAAACTCCTAGGAACATTGTGGCCGAATTCCAGAGTTCCCAGATCAAGGAGAAAATATTGGAAGCAGCTAGAAAGAAACAATTCAAGTATTGTGGAAATACAATCAGGATACCACAAGATCTAGCAGCTTCCACATTAAGGGATCGAAGGGCATGGAATAGGATATTCCAGAAGTCAAAGGAACTAGTAGTAAAACTAAGAATCACCTACCCAGCAAAACTGAGTATAATACTTCAGGGGAAAAATTGGTATTTCAATGAAATAGAGGACTTTCAAGCATTCTTGATGAAAAGACCAGAGGTGAAAAGAAAATTTGACTTTCAAACACAAGAATGAAGAGAAGCATGAAAAAGTAAACAGCAAAGAGAAGTCATAAGGGACTTATTAAAGTTAAACTGTTTACATCCCTACATGGAAAGACAATATTTGTAACTCTTGAAACTTTTCAGTATCTAGGAAGTGGTTGGGATTACACACCCACACATGCACGCACACACAGAGACAGAGAGCACAGAGTGAATTGAATAGGATGGGATCATATTTTTAAAAAATGAAATTAAGCAGTGAGAGAGAAATATATTGGGAGGAGAAAGGGAGAAATAGAATGGGGCAAATTATCTCTCATAAAAGAGGCAAGCGAAAGACTTTTTACTGGGGGGAAGAAGAAGGGAAGTGAGAGAAAAACATGATGTTTACTCTCATCACATTCCACTAAAGGAAGGAATAAAATGCACACTCATTTTGGTATGAAAACCTATCTTACAATACAGGAAAGTGGGGGAGAAGGGGATACGCAGGCTGGGGGGGGGGAGTATGGAAGGGAGGGCAATGGAAAGAGGAAGCAATTTGAAGTCAACACTCTTGCAGAGGGACAGGATCAAAAGAGAGGATAGAAGCAATGGGGGGCAGGATAGGATGGAGGGAAATATACTTAGTCCTACACAACACGACTATTATGGAAGTCATTTGCAAAACTACACAGATATGACCTATATTGAATTGCTTGGCTTCCCAAAGGGAATGGGTGGGGAGGGAGGGATGAAGAGAAGTTGGAACTCAAAGTTTTAGGAGCAACTGTCAAGTACTGTTCTTGCTACTAGGAAATAAGAAATACAGGTAATGGGGTACAGAAAGTTATCTGACCCTATAAGACAAAAGAGAAGATGGAGAGAAGGGAAGGGAGGGATGATAGAAGAGAGGGCAGATTGGTGATAGGGGCAATTAGAATGCTTGGTGTTTTGGGGTGGGGGAGGGGACAAAGGGGGAGAAAATTTGGAACCCAAAATTTTGTGAAACTGAATGTTAAAAGTTAAATAAATTAATTTTTTAAAGAAGAATTGGGACAAAAAAAAAAGAGTTAACAGCTTAAAAAAGTTCTTAAATAGTAGAGTTGCCAAATGGAAAAAAGGAGATAGAAAAATTCGCTTAAGATAACAACTCAGAGTACAATTGGCTGACTGGAAAAATAGTACAAAAGCTAATTGAGGAAAATAACTCCGTAAAAGGTAAAATTGGGCAAGTGAACGCTAATGACTGTGAGACATCATGAATCAATAAAAGAAATTCAAAAAAAATGAAGGAAATATAAAATGCCTCATGAACATACACTGACCTGGAAATAGATCTAGATGAGAAAATATCAGAATCATTAGACCACCTGAATGCCACAATCAAAAGGATGACCTGGACAGCATCTTTAAGATAATTGTAAAGAAAAATTGATCTGATGTCCTGGAAAGAGAGGGCAGAATACGTACTTAAAGAATCAACTGATCACCTCAGGAAAGAGATCCCAAAATGAAAACCCCCAATGATGATGACAGTTAAATTTCGGAACTATCAGTCCAAACTTAAAAATATTAGAAGTAGCCAGAAAGAAACCATTAAAATATCAAGGAGTCACAATTCAGGTCACACAAGACTATGCAAATTTAAAGCTGCAACATTAAAAGACTGGAGGGTTTAGAATAAGATATTATGGAAGGCAAATGAGCTAGGACTACAAAAAAGAATCATTTTCTCAGCAAAACTAAGCATAATACAATGAGGAGTAATGGTAATTCAATGAAATAGAAGAATTTCAAATATGTATAAGGAGATTAGAACTAAACCAAAAATCTCACCTTCAATATAAAGACCCAAGAAAAGCATAAACAGGTAAAAAGGTAAAAGAAAACATAAGCGATCAATTGGAACTAAACTCTTTACATCCCTACATGGCAAGATTATACTTATAACTTAAAAACTGTATCACTAACGGTATGGAGGGAAGGAATATACAGAGACAGAAGGTACAGATATAAGATAAATTTGACAGAATGACACAAAAACATTAAGGGATGAGAACGAAGAGTACAATGGGTGAAGAAGGAAGGGACAGGTAGAATGCGGTAAATTAAAAGACCTATTACAGCAAAGGAGAATGAGCAAGTGTGCCGTGGACATTGCTTGAATCTTATTTTCATCAATATTGCCTCAAAGAGGGAATAACATACACATTCAGGAAAATATAGAAATCTATTTTACCCAATCAGGAAGTAGAAGAGAAGGAGATTAAGCAATGGTTGCGGGGAAAGGTACTGACAGAAGAGAGAACAGACCAAGGGAGGTGTTAGATAGAAATAAAACACTGTCAAAGAGGGAAATGGTGAAAGGTGAGGCAGAAGAAACAGGAGGAAGAATAGAGAGAAATAAATACACAGTAATTATAACTAAGCACATGAATGAGATGTATTCTCCCATACAAAAGTGAATAGCAGAGTAGATAAAAAAAACATAATTATTCCAGGTTTTCTTAAACTGTAGGTTGTCATGCCATATGTGAACACGAAAACTGTGGCAACAGTAAAAGTTTTCTGAATGAATAACAACCAAAAAATAATTAAAAATCACATGCATGATATATCCACGGTGTTTCTGGCAGTGCTTGTCAATGTTCCATCACACAAACTGCACGGCAGCCTTGGTTCTAAATGCAAAGAATATGAACTTTGCACTGTTCCTTCCCTCAGGCCACACAATGCCAAAGAATGCTGTCAAAATGGGAAAAAGGTTTGTGAGTGGATAAAGTTTCAGAAGTCCTAACAAAAACAAATGAATTTAGAAATCTATCTTATCCAACAGGGAAGTAGCAGGGGAGAAGATTAAGGAAAGGAGAGGGAATGAGAACTGATAGAAGGTAGGGCAGATCGAGGGAGGTGGTAAACAGAAGTAAAACACTGATGAGTTGAGAAAGGGTGAAAGGAGAGGAAAAACAGGACAAGGAACAGAAGAGACGAAAATCATAACTGTGAATGTAAATGGGATAAAATATCTCATAAAATGGAAGTGGGTAGAAGAGTCAAGTAAAAAACCACAGTCATACAATATGCTGTTTAGAAGAAATATATTTGAAGCAAAGAGACACACACAGAATAAAGGAAAGGGGATGGTGCCAAATATATTATGATTTAGCAGAAGTAAAGAAAAGCAGGAGTAGCAATTCTCATCTTAGACAAAGTAGAAGCAAGAATAGATCTAATTAAAAGAGATAAAGAAAGAAACTCAGTCTTGCTAAAAGGTACCATAGACAATGAAACAATCAAATTAGAAGAGTAAGGAATAGTCTACCTATTAAATCTATGGAGAGGAGGAGAACTCATAACCAAACAATAGAGAGGGCATTATGAAACATAGACTAGATAATTTTGATCATATTAAATTGAAAAAAAAATCTTTTCTACAGACAAAACCAATGCAACCAAGATTAGAAGACAGAAGGTTTAGAAATAATCTTTACAGCAAGTGCTCTGATGAAGGCCTCATGTCTCAGATATAAGGAGAACTGAATCAACGTATGAGAGTACAAACCATTCCCCAATTGATAAAAGGTCAAATGACATGAACAGGTAGTATTCAGATGAAGAAATCAAAGGTATCTACAGACATAAAAGGAAGTGATCTGAGTCACTTTTGATTATAGAAATGCCAATAAAAAGTAAAGCAACTCTGAAATACTACCTCATACCGAACAAACTGGTTAATGTAACAAAAAGAAAAAGGAAGTGATAAATGTTGGAGAGGATGAAGGAAAATTGAGATACTAAAACACTTTTGGAAGAGTTGTGAATGAATCCAAATATTCTGGAGAGAATTTGGAACTATGCCAACCCAAAGGAAAAACATACTGTGTGTTCTCTTTGATCCAGCAATAGCACTACTAGGTCTGGCAGAGTACTGCATAATTATTAAATGCCTAAAAATAGTTGAGGATTTCCTTCAGCGGTACATATATAAAATTTTGAACCATAAAGAAAACAGCACAGAAAAAATTAGCATGGCCCCTGCATAGGAATGATATGGAAATCTATGAAATGTTCCATATTTCTAACATCAAGAATCAAATGAAATCAAAAGAAAGAAAAAATAGAGGAAAATGTAAAATACATCACTGAAAAAAAAAAAAAACAACAGATTCAGAAGAGATAACTTAAGAATTATTGGACTACCTGATCAAGAAAAAAAAAACTCACAGAATAGTCCAAAAAATTATCAAGAAAAGCTTTCCTGAGATCTTAGGACAAGAGAACAAAATAGTCATTGAAAGAATTCACTTTTCATGTTCTGAAAGAGATGCCCAAATGAAAACTCCAAGGGATGTTCTATCTAAATTCCAGAATTATCAAGTCAAGGAGGAAATACTAAAAGCAGTCAGAAAGAAACAATTTTTAATTTAAATTTTAAATTTTAAATATCATAGAACCACAGTCAGGATTGTGCAGGACTTAGCAGCTTATATAATAAAGGATCAAAGGGCCTGGAATATGATATTTCAGAAGGCAAAAGAGCTTGCATTTCAACCAAGAATCAACTAGGCAGCAAAATTAACTATAATCTTTCACAAGAAAAGATTGGCATTCAATGACAAAGGGAACTTTAAATCTTTCCCAGTGAAAAAAACAGAGCTGAACAGAAAACTTGATCTTCAAATACAAGACTCAAGAGAAGTATCCAAAAGTTAAACAAGAAAGAAAAAAAATGTTATTCAATAAAGTTAAACTGTTTATATCCATAACGTAGAAGATGGTGCTTGTAACTCTTGAGAATTGTATCTTTATTACAGAATTTAGAAGGGGTATACATAGATAAAGGGTGTGGGTATAAGTTAAATTTGTTGTGATGAAAAGAATAATTAATTCAGGGGTGAAAACAGGATTGCATTGGGAGAAGAGGAAATGAGGAGGCAGAATATGGTAAATTACATCACAGGAAGATGCAACAGGATCTATTTTAGTAGAAGAAAAAAGGAATGTGGGCGAGCATGTTTGAATCTTCCTCTCTTTACATTTGGCTCAAATAGGAAATAGCATACACACTGAGTTGATTACAGAAATCTATCTTACTCTGTAGGGAAGTAGGAGGAGGAAAAAAAAGAACATGGAGGAGTGGACAGAAAGAAAGGAGAAGTAGCAAGGGAAAGGGAAAAAAGGAGGAGAGTTGATAGGAAGGAGGAGAGATTGAGGGAGGAAGTGGTCAGAAGTAAAACAGTGGTGAGGAGGGAAAGGATGAAAGGAGAGAGAAAAGTGCAAATGGGGGGGTGGAAGAAGATGGAGAGAAAGACACAGTAATCTTAACTGTGCGTGAGAATGGGATCAACTCTCCCATAAAGTGAAAGTGGATGTCAGAGTGGAATAAAAATCGCAATCTTACAATACGTTCTGTACAAGTAACACACTTAAAGCAAATAGATAAACAAAGAGCAAATAAAAAAGACTGGAGTTATGCTTTAACTCAAGTAAAAAAAAAAAAACACAGAGCTGGCTATCCTGAAATCAAAGTAAAAGCAAAAAATATTTCTAGCATTTTTTTTGTGGTGGCGAAAAATTGGAAAATGAGGGATACCCATCAATTGGAAAATGACTTAACAAGTTCTGGTATGTGAATGTAATGGAACGCTCATTTCTATAAGAAATGATGAGCATCCAGATTTCAGAAAATCCTGAAAAGACTTACACGAATGGATATTTAATGAAGGGAGCAAGATATTATACACAGTAACAGCAACTTCATGTGAAAACTAACTCTTGCAGACTGCGCTCTTCTCAGCAACATAAAGACCCAAGACAATTCCAAAAGAGTAAAGACAGAATATACTATCCACATCCAGAGAAAGAACTATGGAGTCTGAAGGCAGATAAAATCATACAATTTTCTCTTTTTCCTTCTCATGGTTCTTCCCTCTTGTTCTGATTCTTTGTGCTTTGCCACATGAAAGGAGTCTAATGGCCCTCAAAATCTCTCTTCAATTGGAAGTTCAGCTAAGGAGGGACTGGCTTCAACCTGAGCATTGATTGATGATGGTCTGTTGAGAACACTATGGAAGTGTTCACTGCAACTCTCTAGGATCATGTCCTTATCACTAATCAATGTAGCTCCATCGCACTGTAGTTGTGATGCATCACAAGTTTTTGGTCCATAAATAGTTTTCAGAGAATCATAAAAGTGCTTTGGTTTGTTACTATCAGCATAAAACTGAATTTCATCTGTCTTCTAACTGAGTCAGGAACTCTGCATCTCTCTAAGCATTGATTGCACTTTGCTTTTGATGAAATTAAATGCTTCCTTCTTAGAGATGGATGAACTATCCTGCTGGTATATCCTGTGTTCTTGTTTTATCTTTAGTGGCTTCTGAATTTCCCCATCATTTTCAAAGCAGTCTTGGTGCTCATGAGTGTTCTGACCCAGACGAGCAAATGTAGTGCTGTATACCAAATCTCTGAAAGTTGCCCACTGCTTTTCTACTCACTGTTGCCAACTTTGTGTTGGCTCAATTTTCCCTCCAAGTTAGCAACAAACTGTTCGTACACTGAGAGGAGCTCTAATTTGTTGACATTAATTATTCTGGTAGCCATTTTGCCTTGGGGGTGGCACTTTTGATGAATGTGAATATTTAACTTGGAAAGGATAATTCTATGATCAGTTCAGCATTCTGCACCACCCATTGCCTTTGTCACTCTCACATCTTGTCTGTCTCTTCTTACAATCATATAGTCTATTAGATGAGAATGTTTGCTGCGAGAGTGCATCCATGAAGTTTATTGAGTTTAGGTAAACAGAAAGCAGTGTTGGTGATAAGAAGGTCATGTGATGCACAAGTCTTCAGCAGTTAATGACCATTGTTGTTGCTGTTTCCAACTCCATTCCTCCCTAGGACTCCCTGCCAAGTCTGGTAGTCTGAGACTACATTAAAGTCACCTAGAATTATAAACTTGTCCTCTTTTAGCACATTGACAATAAACGTCTCTAGGTCTTCATAAAATTCTTCTTTGACCTCATCAGGATGTGACAGACTATTTTATGGAGAACTCACATTGGGTAGGTGATCACATGGTGGTCAGAAGTGATACAAGGACACTCTCAGGGTTGCTCTCAAGAACTTTGGATTTGATTGTGCAACATGGAAGACACTGGTATAGGACCACTCAGAATGGTGTACCCACATCAGAAAGGGAACTGTGCTCTATGAGCAAAGCAGATTTGAGAGAGAACAAAATAAATGTAGGATGTTCAAATTTGGAGTATCCACTCCAGATAATCATGAGGACTATCTGTGCAGGACCTGTGGTAGAGCGTTCCGAGCTCATATTGGTCTGATCAGCCACAGCTGGACACATTAAAACTTCACTTTATCATGGTGATGTCACTTTGGTCCTCTTCAAAAACTAAGGACAACAATCAATGTGGAAATACGTTTAATATGATTATATATGTATAGCCTGTGTCTAATGGCATGTCATTTTTGGGAGGGAAAAGAAATTGGGAGGAAAAATTTGGAACACAAAGTCTCATAAAATTAAACATTAAAAACTATATTTATATATAATTTTAAAAATGCTATTAAGGGAAAACAACAAATATAATCATGCTGTATATTATAAAGTCACAACTTCATATAAAAAACAATTGTTGAAAGGATGGGTGAATGAATAAATAAGTTTTTCTTTAAAACTGTCACAAACTGACATTAATAAGCAGAACATCCTAAATAAATTTATTTTTTTTATTTGATGACAAGGTCTTCATTACAATACAATAATATTCTCAAATTATAACAATAATGTTTTCCATGACTGTTTATGTGTTTAGAGCAATTTACTTCTTAAATGGATATTTTGTTACTGCTGTGGTTTCCTCTCCGCTTAAAACTTCAGTTCCCTACGATACTTTGCTGTTACTTAGAATATGTTTTCCTAAACTTGATGAATTAGTAAATTTAATTATACATACTTATTTAAACCTCCCTTTGACTTGAGGGGCAAATCCAATACTTCTCACTAAATAAATGATAGTGCAACAGTAAAGAAAAAAAAAGGATTTCATTTTCTTAGGTTTCTTTTTGTTTTTATATTGATGACCATGTTCTGGAAAACAGAACTTGCTAAAGTTGACCTGTGTCTAAGTAAGGTTTAATTATATAAATTTTCTCAAAAACACCCATCAAATTGTCTAAAATTTATTTATATGTTAGCTCAAATGATTAGAGATCATATTATTCTGAACTGGAAAATATATTTTTTGAAATAAAATAAACCAACCCTACTATTTTATAGATGAGAAAACTTAGGGAAAACATCCATAGCAAGAACTATGGAATTCAATTGCCGAATGTAGCAGATCATTTCATTTTTTATTACGTTTTGGTTTGTGCAATGATTTCCCCCATTCATTTTAATTCTTCTATGCAAAATGACTAAGGTGAAAATATATTTAATAGGAATGTACATGTAGAACCTATATAAAATTGTCTGCTACCTCGGGGAGGGAGGGGGGAAGTACGGGGGAAGGAGGGGGAGGGAGTGGAAAAAAATCTAAGTTATATGGAAGTGACTGTAGAACACTGAAAAAAAATAAAATAAGGAAAAAATAAAACTGAGGGACAGACTGAAGAATCTTCTTCAACATTACATAAGTAGAAGTGGCAGTCAAGATTTTTGAAAGTTAATCTTGAAACTTCAAATCATTCTATTTTCAACTATACCAATTTCTATCTTGCTACAGAATTACAAAGCTTTAAAAGAGATTTTTAAAAATTATGTAGTTTAGCATCTATTACGTATGAAGAATCTGAGGCCCCTGCAAGTTACTTTTCCCAAGATCACAATCTAATAAATATTGGGATTGTTATTCATATGTTTGTCCTCTGATTCAAAAGCCAATTATCTTTACCCATCATCTCTTAAGACACTAGGGAATGGTTAAGATAAGAAAAGAGTAGAAGTTGTCATACTGTTGAAATTAGTCTTCAAGGATCTGTAAAAGAGAAGTAAAATACACAAATTTATATTTAAAAAACAGGATAAACAAAATTATATTAAGATATGTCATAGCAAGTGTGTGTTTATTTTTGTTCGTTGTTTCTAGTCACATAAGAAAATTCTAAGTCCTTTGAGATGAACTAATTGCATGAAATGAACACTTTACGCAAATGGAAACAATATTGTTAGGGAGAAGCTTTAGGTACACTTTAAAACTTAATTCTGTTTTTTAATTGTTTGTTTCCAATACAACATATAGCAATTTTTATTGGCTGAGGATCAAAGTTCATACTCCTTTTATCCATCATGAGGCTGTGATCAACCCTAGACTTTTTTTTGATGTAATTGCTGCTTTTGTTGCTGTTGCAGCTTCTATTGGATTTAATATAGTAATTGTTGCCTGTTGTATTCATAACTGATAGAAAGGTAGATGACAGGTGATAGATAGATAGACAGACAGATGCATATACACACATGCATACATATATACATTTTCACTCATATAGATTTGATTTATGCAAATTCAAATTTACATAAAGATTCTGAAAGATATATGCATCGCAAAAAATCAACAAAAATTATTTATGCAAAGCAGATACAGTACAATAAGATGCAGGCAGAATAAACAAACAGTGAAAGGAAGATAGGAAGCATCTCTAAGTCATTTTCTGTTTGCACACAATAAGTGACACTGTGCATCTCCTGGTGTTCAATATTGATTTTTATATTTCCATCATGACTGGTGGAAAATGTTCTCATGAGGGAAAAAGTGAACCATCTCATAAGCATAAGCAAATAGACTTGAAAATGAAAATAAAATAATGAGAAAATATGGACAAAAATTGTAATCAATAACACATACAAGTATGCTAGTGCAGATATTGAAGCTATAAAAATGTCCCCAGATTTCCTGATGGGTGTGTGTGTGTATAAAAATAGATGAAGGCCCCTATTTGCCAGAGCAAATTTTTAATGTAGACAAAAGTGGTCTATTTTATCAAAGAATGCCTTCTTGAACCTATAACTCCATGGAGGAAAAAAAAAAACAACTCTACAGGGGCATAAAAATTGTAAAAACAGTGTACCATTTCTGCTTGGAGAATGTATTTGGGACTTGCAAATTACAATCTTGTACATCCCTCAGCTAATCCCAGAGCACTGAATCAGCAAATGCTATATGACCTGTGTATTATTTTGTCCTAAGGCATAAAACTTATCATTTTTCAACAATGGTTTATGCACAGCTTCATTCCCAAAGTCAAGACATCTGGTAATGATAATAGCATTTCTTTGAAGATTCTACTTATTTTTGGATAATATTGTAGATCACCTTCCCCATCAAGAAGATTTTAATTTTAATGAAAATGCAGAAGTGATCAACCTTCCCTCTAATGCTGCTTCATTATTATAACCTGTGATTAGAGAGTGATTTTGAACTTCAAAGCATATTATTTGCCCCATACATTTGCCCAGCCAATTGTAGCTTGAAATACAGAAAAGGACTTGAGATTGAGATATTTCTGGAAGTCCTATAATATTTATCATAACATCCAAAACATTATTAAGGCATAGAAAGATGTAGTAGAAATATATACTAAGAGAGTTTGGAAAAAAGTATTGAAAAAGTAACAAGACTCTAAAATTATAACAAGAACTGGATCTGTAAGTGGGTTACAATGATGTGGAGGATTTGATTAACTCTCATGCAGAACTGCCAAATGAAGATCAGATTGAACTGCTACCTACAAAGATCACAAAAGAAGAAAGTGAAGCTTTGAAACTGAGGTCAAATTAAAAAAGATTCATGGTGAAATAGCAGAAGCATTTAATCATTTGAGTACTTCTTTCTTGGATTGAAAAATGGATCCAAATATTTCAAGATTTTTAAAAGTTCAGAGCTGGAGGGCCAAGATAAAATGGTGGAATAAACTTTAAATAATACCTCAAAATGAATTCTGGACCAGCAGAGTCAATAAAAAGATGAGGTGAAACAATTTTATATCCCAAGATAACACAGGTCAGCAGAAAATGTCTGTCTCACTGAGGTGAAAATGGAACGCAATCCTGCTCAAGCCAGCCAGTATAGTCTATACCCCAGCAAGTCAGCATCAGGCCTTGAGAGTGACTCAATTGATAAGAGGGTTTTAGTGCTCTCAGACTACAAGTGCTAAGAGAATCAGAGAGAAAGAGACTACCAGGGAATTTCTGTTGGCCTTGGGTTCAGTAATGTGTTTCACTGGATATGGTGGTTCTGGGCAGCAGTCCAAGGGCAAGAAAGAGCACCAGCACACTCATGTATGCAGCCACAGTGAAACTGGAACCCTATTCACACTTCCAAGGTAGAAAAGAGAACATGTGGTCACTCACAGACCAGTATTTACTACTCTTCTCTCTCAGGTCAGGAGAATAGTAAATACACTCACCTAATGTGATTATACTGAAAGAATGAAATATTTACTGACCCCTAGAATTAGCTCTGAAAATAACTGCATGAAAATCCTAAAGCTTGGGACAGCATTCCATGCAGCACAGAAGCAGATCCCGTATTTAATATAAAGTTAAAAGTCAAAAAATAGGCTGGAAAAATTGAACAAACAACAACAATAAAAAGAACCTGACCACAGAAAGTTACTATGGGGAAGATCAAAGCACAAACTCAGAAGAAGATAACAAAATGCAGTTATCTGCTGAGTCAAAGAAAAACACGAATTTGTCTTAGGTCTAAAAGCTATTCCTAGAAGAAGTCAAAAAAGAATTTAAAATATCAGATAAGAAAAGTAGAGGGACAGTTGGGGAAAGAAATGAGAGTGATCTAAGAAAATCAAAGGGAAAATTAGTCAAAAACTTGGCAGGTACAAAAAATACTGGAGGGAAAAACAACTTCAGTAACAGAATAGATAAAATGGTATAAAGGGCATGAAAATCAACTGAATTAAGGAACTCTTTAAAAAGCCGAATTGGAAAAATGAAAAAAGAGTTACAAACATTCACTATAGAAAAGAACTCCTTGAGAAGTACAACTGACCAAATAGAAAAGGAGGTAGAAAAATTCATTGAAGAAAATAATTTCTTAAAAATTATAATTGGGCAAGCAGAAGCTAAAAATTTTATGAGAAATGGAGAAAACATAAACCAATCAGAAGAATAAAAAAAAGAGAAGGAAACATGAAATACTTCATTGGAAAAACAACTGTTCAGAGAAATAGCTCAAAGAGAGATAATTTAAGAATTACTGAACTATTGAAATCAAGATTAACAACAGGGATCTGAGACATCACATTTCAAGAAATTATCGAAGTAAACTTATATCCTAGAATCAGAGGGTAAAATAGAAGTTGAGAGAATAATCTGATAAGCACCTGAAGCAGGTCCAAAAATGGGGAAAAATTTTTGCAGGAATATCAGAGCCAGCAGAGGTCCCAAGTCAAGAAGAAAACATTTCAAGTTCCCCAAAAGAAATAATTTACATATTATGGATCTACAATAAGACCTACAAAATGATTTAGTAGCCTCTATATTGAAGAATTGGAAGGTATGAACTGTCAGCCATTTGGAAGGTCAAAGGAGTGAGGATTACAACCAAAAATCACTTGCCTAGCAAAACTGAGTCCAATCTTTCAGGGAAAATATTTGTTTGATTTTAATGCAATGGAGGTCTTTCAAACATTCCTACTGAAAAGACAAAAGCTAAATAAAAAATTTGACTTTCAAATACAAGACTCAAGAGAAGGATGAAAAGATATACGTGAAAGAGAAATCAAAAGGAATTCAATAAGATTAAACTGTTTTAAAGGAATCAGTAAGGTTAAACTCTTTATGTCCCTACATGGGAAGATGATGTTTGTAACTCCTAAGAATTTTCTCATTATTGTGGCAATTAGGAGTAAGTGTGTGTGTGTATGCGTGTGTGTCTGTGTATGCGTGTGTGTGTGTATGTGTATGTGTGAGTGTTTATGCATGCATGTGTATTTTGTGAAGGACTGTAGATAATATATACACACATACATACACAGATGTACACATGCATGCAATAGAATATCACTATCTCATAAAAAATGTCACATTAAAAATTAGAAAGACTTTATTCACTGATGTAAAGCCTTAGGTAAATAATACTGTATATTATGAATAACATAAATAAATGAAATTAACACCAAAATGCAGTGGAAATCCATTTAATTTAATCCATTCTTGTTCTGAGAGAACATTTCCATCCTTTAAGTAGAGAAATAGATTGCTATCAGTGTGAAATTTTGAATATTTTGTCAGTTGCCATCATTTTCTCCCTGGATATGCTTTACAATTTTATTGAGGTTCAATGGGGGAGGAAATGTAATAACTATGTATAAAAAAGATACAATTAGAAGGAAGAATATTGAGGAAGAAAGAAGACAAGAAGGAAGACTCAGAAGGAGTGAAGGACTTATTGAGGGATTTAACAAGAAATTATGAAAAGAATGAGCCTCACAACTATATACATTTAAATGGCAGATATGGGCTTGTTTAATCTTCTATATATTTACTATACAAGAATAAATATATTAGATATATAATATTATGCTTTATTATATACACTATGTATGCACGTGCTATGAAACGAATGTATGTGTATACACACAGACAAGTGTGTGTATATGAACAAATAATTCCTAGGTATTTGTTTTTCTCCTATTATAACTATCAAGTACTCAGCAGGTGAATAAAAGTTATACTTTATCCACTTTAACGCCCTTAACAACTGAATTAGATTGACTGTTCAATATTCTCATTAATTTCTTGGTAATTGAACTGAATCACCCTGAAAGTGGTCACTTCAGTGTGACATTTAGAGAAAGCTGAAGATTAATTTTCCCTAATGGGAAAGAAATAATAATATTTACTTGAAACACATTGTGAAGATTAATAAGATACTGCTTATTAAATTGTCTGACATTTCTCAGGTGAAAGTAGCTCTATGGAAGTCATATTATCACTGCTAAATGTGCAAATTATTTTTTCCACAAGTACATCATTCATCTATTCATTATATTATTATGAAAAAATAACCTACTCTGTCTAATTTTCTGGAAGCAATATATTATTACAATCTAAGTTAACAGTCATTGCCATTCAAATTTTATACTCCCAAAGGACAGTAAATTTAATGATTTTTCACGTTTAGGGGAACTTACTAAAACAAAATGAAGATATATAGTCACTTAAACATGGACCTCACAAATAGGATTTTTTTTCAAGCACTTCTAAATAAATTACAATATAAGACAAAAAAGAAGTCACTATTGTATTGGAAAAGGAGATCTGTGTACTCTTCCTATAACAGTTAATGATATTTCTCTAGGTTCCCCCTTGTATAATGAGAATGATAAATCTGTCATTGGCAAAAGAAAAAAAAACCCACTAATTTGAGCTTATGGAAATTTGTGACTAATATTTCATAGGAAATGAAGTAAAGAAAAATGTATCTGAGAATAAAATTAATTCTGAACCAAGAGGCATATTTACAAAACCATAACTGTTTAAGAACAGCTAAAAAGAATAATTATCTTATAAAATTAAAGTGCAAGATGAAGAACCAATACAGAAGAATTATATGGGGAAGATGGCTAGTAGATTTGGAAATCTGCCGTCATTAAGCATAGGTTCAAAAGCTAACAATACATACATTTCTAGAAGAATATAGAAGACTTCTAAATTCAGAAAGAAATAAAATGCTAAGGGGATAGGGATAGGGGAAAAGATAACAGACTTATCTGTAGAGGGGAGAGTGAGGAAATAAGTTAAAGCAAGGCATAGAATGATTTTTATATTAAAGGGAATGAGAAGAAAAGGGAGGGTTCCTTGGACAAGGGTACGTTAAGTACTAGGAAGGTAAGTTACTGGGTGGAAATAAAGCAAAGGAGTCAGGAGGGATATGAAATAAGAGATATGCACAAACATAAAATAATGATCAGGAATGTAATTTGATAGAGGAAAAGGATCAGGGGTGGCAACCATGATCTCAGGCTAGAGTTAAGGTTAAAATAGACTGAGTCAAAAGAGAAAAATAGTGAAACTACACTCTGTGCTGGCAATATTTACCAATAACATTTTGAACTATTTAAAACAACTAAACAATACAATGTGGGAATTTTGTTATGGTGTAGGAAATGATGACTCCTTGGAATAGAAAAAAATATGGAAAGATTTGGATTTATGAAGAAAGAGGATATTCACTCCCAGGGAAACTGAAGATAAATTAGTATAGTATGGTATTACATAGATGAATATGAATGAATATATTGATATATGACTACAATTATTGATATGTATGTATATATATATATGTGTGTGTCTAAGTATATATGTATGTATGTAAAAGTGTTTGTATATATAGACATATGTATGTATATTTATATCTTTGTGTGTTTATGGCTATGTATATATATATGTGTGTGTGTGTGTGTGTGTATACCTATATATGTATACATATATACATATAAATATGTGTATGTTATATGTATATATATATATACATATATATGCATATGTATCTCTGTGTATCTGTGCTTAATTTTAGCCTTTGGGTGGGGGAAAGCAGAAGGGAGAAAAAAGAGCAAAATAAAATGTATATAGGAGAGAACAAAAGAAAACTTACAAGTAAGCAAAGAAAAGATGGACAACTGACAACACAATGTGTACTGTTTATTATATAAGCTTTCTGGACGTGGAAATTTATTGCTGTATATTTTGAATCCTCTCACATTCTACTTTGCCCATGGCAATGCATTTTTTTTTTGTTGTTTTTTAGTTTGTATTATTTTAGTTTTAGTGTTTGTGTTTCTTTTATTGTTTTCTTATTTTGTATTTAAGTTTAAAACTAAAAAAATAAAACTATTAAGCTGGAAAAGATGATCAAACAATACGCTAAGAAACTTGACCATAGAAAGCCATTATAATGACAGGAAAGATCAAGACACAAATTCAGAAGAGGACAATATTGTCAAATCACCTACATGCCAAGCCTAAATGAAAAATGCGAATTGTCATTAAACCTAAAAGGAACTCCTGGGAAAGTTAAAAAACATTTTAAAACACAGAGAAGAAAAGTTAGGAAAAGAAATATATGAGATGAGAGAATCATTAAAAGCAATCAACAACTTGATAAAGGAAGTATAAAAAATGGAATGGGAAGATGTTTTAAAAAATTACTGAAGAAAACAACTCCTTAAGAACTAGAATTGACCAAATGGTAAAGGAAGTACAAAAATTCATTGAAGAAACTAACTTCTTCAAAATTAGAAGTGGATAAACTAATGAACTCATGAGACATCAAGAATCAATGAAACAAAATTTAAAGAATGAGAAAGTAGAGGAAAATATGAAGTATCCCACTGGAAATACAGTTGATCTGGAAAACAGATCAAAGAGGTACTTTGAAAATAATTAGACTACCAGAAAGTCAAGATTAAAAAAACGTTGCTGGACGTTATACTTCCCAAAGTTATCAAAGAAAATTCTCCTAGTTTCTTAGAAACAGCAGGTAAAACAGACATTGAAAAAATCCACTCATTACCTCATGAAGAAGATCCCAAAATGAAAACTCCCAGGAACATTATAACCAAATTCCAGAACTCTTAAGTCAAGAAGAAATTATTGCAAGTAGTCAGAAAGAAATAATACAAATATTGAGGTGTCACAGTCAGGATGACACATGATTTAGTAACTTCTACATTAAACGATTGGGGGCCTGGAATATCATATTGGGAAGTCAAGTGAAGTAGGATTACAATGAAGAATCACCTATCCAGCTACATGTATCATAATTATTCAGGGAAAAATTGGTCATTCAATGAAGCAGAAGACTTTCAAGTCTTCCTAATGAAAAGATTATAGATGAATAAAGAAAAAAAAAACATTCAACACAGTAACGAGAAGCACAAAAAAGTTAAAAAAAAAAAAAAAGAAGGGATTCAGTGAGGCACAACTGTTTGCATTCCTACATGGGAATATAATATGTGTGCCTTTTAAGAACTGTATTGGCATTAATGTAGTTAGAAGGAGTATACATAAGTGGAGAGTGTGAGTATAAGGCGACTTTTATGTGAGGATATAAAAAAAGGTGGTGAGAAAGAAGGATGCATTGGGAAAGGTTGGAAGTGAGAGGTGAAACGTAAATTATCACATATTCAAGTGGTACTAAGGAGCTTATACAACAAAGCATAATAACATACATATTCAGTTTGGTATAGAAATCTTTCTTACTCTATAGGAAAGTAGGAAGGAAGAGGATTGTGAAAATCAAGAAGGAGGAACAAGTAAAAGAAAGGATGACAGATTGGGGAAACATGCTGGTCAGAAGCAAAACACTGATGAGGAGGGAAAGGGTGCAATGAAAGAAAGAAGGACAAACAGAAGGAAAAATAAAATGGAGGGGTTATATTAATAGATGCAGAAAGGACTTTTGAAGAAATGAATCCCCTATTCCTATTAAAAGCACTAGAGATTACAGGAATAAAGGGAGTTTTCTTTAAAATGATAAGTAGTGGGCAGTGGAGCTCTCAGGGATCCCGGGACTTTTGTCTAGCCTCCCAGGGCCCCATTCCTACCCGATTCTCTCTATTCTTTGTCCTCGTTTCCCACTCCCAATGGAGGAGGTTTTCTGAGAACCCTGCCCCTCAAATTTGATTTTTTCCAGGTGATTTCATCCAGGTGTACAACATCTCATTTCTCCCAGACAATGAAGGGATCACTCAGACTCTGCTCCATCATGTGCTAGAGACGCAGGCTCTAAGCTCCCACTAATGAAGATGTTAGTGTCTCATCTAACACTAGGCCAAGCAGGAGAAGTTTTTTCATATCTACAGACCATTCAAGCTGGTACCAATGTGACACTTTGCCCTGAACACATCTGAGTAAACAAAGAAAGACTGCACCTGCTCAGGCAAAGGATATTTTAGCTAATGGTCAGCTCTGTGTTGAGCACTATGACATCTTGGAAGAAGGCACACCCAGGACTCTTCTGAAGAAAATCCTGCATGCTGCTTCAGAAGCCTTTGTCCTGGCACCAGAGGTGGTGCCAGAATTCACATGAGCCACAACCTGTTGAGTCACAGAAAGAAAGCAATTGGATCAGCCTGGAGTTGCAGCTTCCTGAGCTGCAGCCCTCTGTGTCTGTAGCTCCAAGGCTGTTGGTCCAAAGCAGGAAGAATCGATGCCTTAGAGTGTCTGAGTCTGAACAGGAAGTAGACCAAGGACTTGCTGTTGCTTCAGATCTCACTAAGAGCAGCCAGCTTCAGCCAACAAGTCCTCTGTGACCAGGTCCTTTAATCTGACCTTGGTCACACTTATGTTCCCTGAGTCTGTAAAGAGGCCTGACTTGGCCTGAAGGCCACCGACCCATAGCCAATTGACATGCAAGTATTTGAACAAAGACTGAAGGGCATACCACTGACTCATCTCCCAGGTCCTGGGAAATCAACCAAGTCTGGTACAAAAAGTTTAAGCCAAAATACTTCTTTTTCTGCCAGCTCCATGTCCACTGGAACACGAACCTGACCTTTTACAGGAACACCAAGTCAAAACAGTTGCATTTCTGCTCACTCTTTACCTACTAGAAGCAGCATCTCCAGGGAAGCTGGAGCAAAATCAGCTGTGGCTCATCAAGTAGAAGAGGAAGAAGAAAGATCGATGGATGAAGGGGCAAAAGAGTCTGATGAGGACACAGAAATCTCCCAAAGGACTGCTGTCACAGAACTTAGCATGATGACACCTGAAATTCCTCCAGACCAAATGATATCGTTCCCTTGCACAGACTACCTCCCCAGTACCTCCTAATACTAACACTACCTGGCTGCCCTTCAAGCTTACTCAGGCCAAACGGGCTCCTAAACACCATGCCCCAGGTCCTCTGCAGCCCAGTGATCCAGACAAAGCTGGTTTGAACAATTATTGTAAAGTTTGCAGCTTCTATGCCAAAATTCCTATGGAGAAGTCAGCCTCTGAGACCCTGGTGAAGTGCTTGGACCAGTACTTCAGGACACTTTGTGATGACCTAGAGCCCTTTGCTCACCATGCACGTTGAAAAACTATGCTGTTAGCTGACTTGGAGATGTTGATGTCGTGGCAGGGCCTAGTGACTGATGTTGTTCCCCTCTATGTGCTTGTGGATAGACACCTGACGTTGGAGTACCAGATGCTGCTCATTCTTTGTGCAGTCAGTGGCAATTGTCTTCCCTGCTGTCATCTCAGATTCCCCCCTCCTCTCTAAGTAAAGAAACAAGCAGGAGCCTGAGGCTGGGACTCCTTAGAGGCCTCTAGGTAAGGCCTTTCCAAGAGTGGACTCTTCACTTGCAATATACTGTCAGTGTCAATAAAATGTGACAAAGCCACTTTAAAAAAAATAAAAATAAATGATAAATAGTGTCTAAAACCATCAGCAAGTATTATCTGTAATAATAATCTAGATAGTCTAGAAGATTTACTAATAAGATCAGGGGTGAAACTAAGATGCCCATTATCACTACTATCATTCAATATTATACTTTTAAAATGTTATCTATAGAAGTAAGAGAAAGAAAAGATATTGAGGGAATTAGAACAGGCAACAAGGGGGAAAAACACAACAAGAAACTATTGCTCTGTGCAGATGATATGATGGTATACTTAGAGAATCCTAGAGAATAATCTAAAAACTACTTTAAATAATTAACAACTGTAAGAAAACTGCAAGATATAAAATAAACCCACATTAGTATTTCTACATATAAACCCATCAGCATTTCCAAATATTACCAACAAAATCCAGCAGCAAGAGGCAGAAAGAGAAATTACATATAAAATGTGTACAAACAATAGAGAACACTTGGGAATCTACTGATCAAGAGAAACCCAGACACTATAGGAACACAATTATGGAAAACTTTCCACAGAAATAAAGACAGATTTAAACAACTGAAAAAATATCAACTGCTCAGGGATAGGTTGAGCCAATATAATAAAATGACAATTCTACCTAAAGAAATTTACATATTCAGTGTCAAACCAAACTACCATAACTTATTTTATAGATGTAGCAAAATTCATCTGAAAGAACAAAAAGTCCAGATTGTCATAGGAATTAAAGGGGGGGATGTAAAGTAAGGAAGCTTAGCTATACCTGATCTCAAAATATATTTTAAGGTCATGATTTTCAAAACTACTGCTACTGGCTAAAAAACAGAATGATAGATCAGTGGAATAGATTAGCTACACAAGATACAGTAGTAAATTACCATATATATCTAGAGCCTGATAAACCCAAAATCCAAGCTTATGGGATAAGAAAAACATAATTAACTGCGGACAAAAACTGTTGGAAAAGATTGGAAAAAGTATCATAGATAATAGGTATGGACCATCATCTTATTCATAGGATAATAAGGTCAAAATGGCACATGATTTAGACCTAAAGAACGAATAACATGAGCAAATTAAGAAAGCAAGGAATAGTCTACCTGTCAGATATATACAGAAGGGAAAAATTTAGGAAGAAACAAGAGATAGAGATACCTGAAATGTATAATCTTGTTTATATTAAATTAAACATGGTTTCACCCAAACAAAATCAATGCAACCAAGAATAGCAGGAAAGAAGAAAGCTGGAAAATAAGTTTTATAGCAATTCTCTCTGGTAAAGAATTCATTTTTCAACTATATAGCGAATTGAGTCAAATTTATAAGAATGTCATTCCCCAATTAATAAATGCACTAAATCATATTTGCTTAAAGAAATGCAAAACAAAACAGCTTGAAAGTACCACTTCATACCAGATTAGATAAGATGTCAGAGGACATGGGAAATTTGTGACACTAACGCATTACTGGTGGAATTGTAAATGAATTTTGTCATTCTGGAGCACAATTTGAAATTATAAGCAAAGGGTAACCAAAATATGCATAACCCTTTTTCCTGAAATACCACTACTAGGTCCATATACCTAAGAGATTAAAAGAAACAAATAAAAGGGAAAGAGGCATACATGCTAAAAATATTTATAGCAGTTCTTTCTATGGTGATAAAGAATTGAAAAGTAAGGGATACCTATCATTTGAGAAATGGCTGAACAAGTTGTATTACACGATTATAATGGAATATTCTTGTGCTATAAGAAATGACAAGCATATGCTTTCAGCAAAATCTGTAAAGACTTACATGAACTAACACTGAATTGAGTGAGCACAATGAGAACATTGTGACCATTAATAAAACAGTGTGATGATGAACTATGAATGACTTAGTCTCCTGAGAAATAAAATGATGCAAGAAAATTCCAAAGGACTTATAATTAAAAATGCTCTTCACATCCAGAGAAAGAACAGATGGATTCTGAATGCAGATGAAAACATGTTATTTTCACCTTTTCCTATTTCTTTTTCTTTTGGTCCATCTTTCCTTTTACAACATGAGTAATATGGAAATATATTTTACTTGATTGCACATCTATCAACTCTGTCAAATTGCTTACTATCTTACAGAGAGAGAAGGGGTAGGGAGTGAGAGAATTTGTAACTAAAATTCTTTTAAATAAATCTCAAAAATGTCTTTACATGTAATTGCAATAAATAAAATATTATTTTAAAAATTTGGTAATGATTTTAGTTATAAAGTATCCTGAAATTATCAGCGTTGAAAAATGAACTTTTGAAGAAGCTTGGTATCAGTGAAAACACTGCATAATTCCTGAAACAGAATCCAAGTTGGTCTATCTCATTTTCATTTATGACACCTATTCAAGATGTAAGAGAAATATAGAGATACAAACAAATGTGTGTTCAAGTAAAATGTCTTCATATTGGAATGAGGATATTACTGCTGGCCAAACACAAATGATAAAAGCAGGAATTTGGAGAACAGGACAAAGAATCAAGGTGGAGAAGGCTGCTTTTATTTCTGAAATTTTGTTTGTTTCTATCTTTTTCCTTAATTTCTAGCAGATCCAAAGCATTTTTAGGAAAGCTATGACTTCAAATCATGCAGGACTTGGAAGTTTATTGAAAGATAGTGACTGAATGATGATTTTTAATGAATATAAATGTCCAATGAAGAATGAATGGAAGGTAAAGGGGAACTTATATCCCTAAATGAAAAAGAACCTTGAGGGCTGGTTAAAAATATTCCTCCTAGCGAGTAGAAGGAAATAGATTCAAATGGTTAGTTGGTTGTTGTTCTTCATTCTCAAAGAGGACCAAAATGACATCACCATGATAAAGTCGAGTTTCAATGTGTTTGACTGTGGCTGATCAGATCAATATGAACTCAGAATGCTTTACCACAGACTGGGCGCAAATAGTCTTCATGGGTATTTGTGGTGGATACTCCAAATTTGCACATCCTAGTTTTCGTTTGTGCTGCTTCAAATCACCTTTGCTTATAGAGCACAGGAACGTTTCTGATGTGAGCACACCATGCTGAGTGGTCCTATGACAGTGTCTCCCATGTTGTACAATCAAATCCAAAGTTCTTGAGAGAGACCTTGAGATTGTCCTTGTGTCACTTCTTCTGACAACCATGTGATCTCCTGCCCTATGCAGGTTCTCCATAAAATAATCCTTTTGGAAAATATACATTTGTTTTCAAACAATGTGTCCAGCCCATCAGAGTTGCGCCCTACGAAGCATAATTTGAATGCTTGGCAGTTTAATTTGAGCAAGGACCTCAGTGTCTGGTACCTTATCCTGAAAAGTGATCTTCAAAATCTTCCTAAGGCAGTTCAAATGGAAGCAATTCAGCTTCCTGTCATGGCACTGAAAGACTGTTCATGTGTCACAGGCATACAACAATGAGGTCAGCACAATGGCTCTGTAGACCTTCAGTTTGTTGGTCAGTCTAATACTTCTTCTCTCCCATACTTTTCTTTGGAGTCTTCTAAACACTGAGCTAGCTCTGGTAATACATGTTTCAACCTCATTGTCAATGTGTACATCCCTGTAAAGTACACTATCAAGGTAAGTGAACTTATCCACAGAATTCAAAACTTCTCCATTTGTTGTAACTAGTGGTTCCATGTATGGATGGTGTGGTGGTGGCTGAAGGAGCATCTGTGTTTTCTTGGTGTTAATTATTAGGCCAAAATTCTCAGGCAGTAGAGAATTGATCCATGCTTTGTTGCATCTCAGCTTCAGAGGCTGCATTGAGTGCGAAATCATCTGCAAACAGAAAATCACTCACCGACACTCCCTCCACTTTGGTCTTGGCTTATAGCCTTTCCAAATTGAAGAATTTACCACCAGTGTGGTAGGTGTCCTTGATGCTGTGCTCTTCCTTATTGAAAGCATTTGACAGCATTGTTGTAAACATCATGCTAAAAAGCACATAGCCCTATCTCACTCCATTGGTGACTGGGAAGGCACAAGAGCACTGTCTACTATTCAGAACCTGGGCAAGCATGCCATCATGAAATTGACATAGAATACTTATGAACTTCTCCAAGCAACCAATTTTTTTACATAATTTTCAATAAACCCTCATTACTTACTTACTAATAGTGTCAAAGGCCTTGGTGAGATCTACAAACATTGTGTACAGACCTCTGCCCAGAGCTTGGTGCAATAGACCCTTCCTGTTAGGCTTCCAGGCTGTCTTGGGCTAGAAATCTGCTTCACTCTGTCATTTTGTGTCTTCTTCTCTGCTAGAATTTGTTTAGGATCATTTTTTACAGCTATTGTAAAGGAGAGAGATGAGAGGAGAGCTAGAGCAGGTCCATCCTTCTACCACCTTAGACATGCTGAAAAAGAAGAATTAGAATGAATGGGAGAAACCATGATAAAGAAGAAGAAGAGAGAACAGAGAGTAGAGAGGGAAGTAGGGAGGGAGAGAGGAGAGAGAGGAGAGAGGGAGGTAAGGAGGGAGAGAGAGAAAGAATGCAAATAATTTGCTTCAATTTGCCTTGGGACTCCATACTTCATTTACTCAATGTGAAATGCATTTTCCGTCATGAGTCTTTTGGAGTTGTGTTAGATTCTTGCATTACTACGAAGACATAAGTCTATCAAAGTTAGCCATTTCATAATGTGGCAGTTACTGTGTGCAATGTTCTCCTGTTTCTGCTCACTGTACTTTGCATCAGTTCATCTAAGGCTTTCCATGTTTTTTGGAAGTCCACCTTCTCATCATTTCTTATTTTATTCCATTAAATTTATATACCACAAGTTATTTAGCCATTCCTCAACTTATAAGTATTGCCTCAATTTCTAATTCTTTGCAACCACAAAAAGAGCTGCTATAAATATTTTTGTACACATGGGTTATTTTCCCATTTGTATGATCTCTTTGGGATACAGTGGGGGTATTCCGGGGTCAAAGGAAATGCACAGTTTGATAGTCCTTTTGGCATAGTTATGAATTGCTCTCCAGAGTAGTTGGATCAGTTCATAACTCCACCAACAATGCATTAATGATTCACTTTCCCACGTTTTCTTCAGCATTTATCTTTTTCCTGGTTTGTCATGGTAACCAACATGATAGGTGTGATGAGGTATCTCAGAGGTTTTTGATCTGCATTTCTCTAATCAACAGAGCAGTTTTATATGACTATAGATAGCTTTAATTTCTTCATCTGAAAACTTTTCATATACATTGATAATTTATCAATTAGTGAATGACTTATATTCTTATAAATTTGACTCATTTCTCTATATAATTTAGAAATGAGGCCTTTATCAGAGATACCGGTTATAAAAACTCTTTCCCAATTTTCTGCTTCCCTCCTAATCTTGGTTGCATTGTCTCAGATTTTGCAAAAAAAAAAAAAAACTTTTCTATTTAATAATCAAACAATCAGAATTTTCCATTTTGCATTTCATAGTGTTATCTATCTCTTTTTGGTACTAAATTCTTCTGATCTTCATAAATTTGACAAGCAAACTATTCCCTGCTCTTTCAGTTTTCTTAGAGTTTCAGCTTTTATATGTAAATTGTGTACCCATCATGATTTTATGTTGGTACACATTGTAAGACATTGGCCTATACCTACTATTTGCCATACTGTCTTCCAGTTTTGTGAGAAGTTTTGTCAAATAGTGAGTTCTTATCCCAGAAGCAGGAGTCTTTGGTTTTATCAAACACTAGACTACTATAGTCATTGACCACTGTGTCTTGTGAACCTATCCTATTCCACTGATCTACACTCCTCTTTCTTAGTCAGTACCAAGTGGTTTTGATGACTGCAGCTTTATAATACAATTTATGATCTGGTATGGTTAGGCCACCTTTCTTGGCATTTTTTTTTACTATTAATTGATTTGATATTCTGCATCTTTTGTTCTTCCAGATGAATTTTGTTATGTTTTTCTAGCACTATACAATAATTTTTGGTAGTTTGGTAGAATTGTAATTTTTATTATGTTATTGATGCCTACCCACAGGCAACTGATGTTTTTCCAACTATTTAGATCTGATGTTTTTTTCTGTGAAAAGTTTTTTGTAATTGTGTTCATATAATTCCTGTGTTGTCTTACTGTTTTGTTTTATTAAATCTCTTCACTTGACAAGAAGTATGTTATCTGAAATACTAACAAAAATGGATAGTTGTAAATTATAAATTTTCATGGATTTAAACCAGGGGACTACCTTGAACTCGGTGCAAATGTTTTTAGGAGAGAATCACTTAGAAGAGGTACACCTCCATATTTAATTCAAATGAGAGAATTATGCACATTTATTATACACTTTTTAAATACATACACCTATTTATTCACATACTCATATATACATATTTAATGCATATATTAATTTAAATATTTACATATATGCATATATGATATTAATTAAATTATACAATTATAATAATTTAAATAGCTGGATATATTTATAAGATATATCATTTTATTATTATTATTATATTATTATTATTATTATTACAATTATCATTATTATAGAAGCATGATGGTACTCAAAGGTCCTTGATGGCACAATGATGGAAGGTCAAGTCCATGGTCCTCTTGAGTTTACCACAGGAACCCATTCAACATGTTGAGGCTTTCCTCACTTACTACTTACATTATGATGAGTTGGAGTGAATGTAATGCTGTCTACATCATTGAAAGGTAACTTAAAGAAATAAGGAATATTGTTCTGTTCTCATTGAAATCTTAGTCACTTCCTTTCTTGGTAAAAGCACTTGTATGCATTCTTTTTTCTTCATTTTCAAAACATTTTCCCTTTTCTAATTCAATTCATGGGAGCAATCTGTCCAAGGCAGAAGGATGGATTCCATATAGGCCTAGGAAAATTACCCTAGGGTTCTTGGTAGCTTCAAGTTACTGTTAAAGTATAATCAACCCAGTTGCTGCTGTAAATCTGATGCTTTTTAAAATGTGTTAGGCTTTTATGTGGACCTGGAATGGATTGTCATTGCTTATAGCTTGCACATCTGTTCTCTCACAATGTTTTAAAATTAATTTCCTGAACAGATTAATAACTCATTGAAATTCTCTTTACTTATTGGTCATGTTTCATGCTTCTGAAGGTTAACCTGATGTATTCTTTCTAGTGGTGCATTGGAGGAACACATTGATATGTCATGCAATGTGATTTTTACATTTGGTCAGCAGAGACTGAATCATTTTTCATGCTGTTGGCTCAGTTGGGTAAGCACTTTAACATGTTAGACCTTTTTATTTTTTTTTTTCTGTTTCTGTTTGGGGTTTGCTTGTTCCTTTTCATATGTTTAGATCAGTGTGACTACCACAGGATATTAAAAGAGTCAATGGTCTTGAAAACTATTTTTCCCATTTTAAATGAGCTGCCCACACTCATAAACTGTGAAAGGAAATGAAGCTAATTTCTTTATAAATAAAAAAATATTTGGAAGAGCCATAGTTCTTGAGACTCCACATTTTTCCACCAGATAGTGAAACTGTGGAATAAAAAAGGCATCTGGTCCTAACCTCAGTCATTCATCTATTTATCTGTGAGACTGGAAAAATAATTTCATCTTCCTAGGTGTTGTTTTGTACCTCTGCAAAATAAAAGGACTGGACTAGATTAACTCTATTATTCTTTGGCATAAAAACGAAATTTAATGGGATTTAATGGTTACGATCTGTCCTTTCCATATAATGAAATATCACAAAAATAATAACAATAAAAATTATATTACAGTCACATTAATGCAACAGCATTAAGGATGACACCAGATAGACTATAAATGAGAGAAATGCAAAAAATGTAAGATTTCTATAAAAATGTTTTTTAAATAGTTAATTTATTTTTAGTGTTCAAGATTCTTTTCCGCCAGATTTGGAGTTCAAAATTTTCTTCCCATCTCTCCACTCTCTCCACTCTGAGATGGCATGCTTGTAATTATCTCTTCCCCCAGTCTTCCCTCACTTTTATAACCTCTCCACCTCTTATTTCATTTCCCCTTATTTTCAGGTATGGCAAGACACATATCTATACTGCACTGATTGTGTATTTTATTTCCCAGTTGCATGTAAAAGCAATTCTTAACATTTGTTTTTAAAACTTTGATTTCCAAATTCCCTCCATTCTTCCCTTCCAACCCATTCTCATACAGAAGGCAAGAAATTCAACATGGACAATGTATGTGCAGTTATGCAAAACACTTCTGCAATAGTCATGTTGTGAAAAACTAACTATATCTTCCTCCATCTTAGGTTGCCCCCCTTATTCTATTTTCTCCTTAGACCTTGTCCCTTTTCAAAAGTGTTTGCTTCTGACTATGCCCTCTCCCAATTTGCCCTCCCTTTTGTCATCCCCCCTTATCTTCTTTCCCCTTACATTTATGTAGAGTAAGATACCTAACTGAACATGTATGTTATGCCCTTCTTAAGCCAAATTCGATGAGAGTAAGGTACACTCATTACTGAGTCTCACCTACCCCTCTTTCCTTCCACTGTGAAAGCATTTTCTTCCTTCTTTTATGAGAGATAATTTACCCCATTCTATCTCTCCCTTTCCCAATATATTCCTCTTTCACATCTTAATTTGATTGGTATATTATTCTTTCATATTCAACTGTTTTACACACACACACACACACACACACACACACACACACACACAGACAAACACACACATACATACACACACACCTAGACAGGTAGATATAGATATAAACATACACTTATCTACTACCTTAATACTGATAAAAGTCTCATCAGTTATAAATATCATCTTTCCATATAGGAGTGTAAACAGTTCAAATTTAATAAGTCCCTTATAGATTTCTCTTTCCTGTTTACCTCTTCATGCTTCCTTTAATTTTTGTATCTGAAAGTGAAATTTTCTCTTCAGCTCTAGTCTTTTCATCAAGAATTCTTTTAAGTCTTCAATGTCATTGAATGTCCATTTTTTCCCCTAAGTATAACACTCACTTTTCCTGGGTAGGTGATTTTTGGTTTTGATCTTAGTGCCTCTGACCTCTAGATTATCTCATCCCAATCCATCCAGTAGTTTAATGTAGCACCTACTAGATCCTCTGTTGTCCTGATTGTATTTCCACAATACTTGAATGGTTTCTTTTTGGCTGCTTGCAATATTTATTCTTTGATTTGGGAACACTGGGGTGTGGCTAAAATATTCCTTGGAGTTTTCCTTTTGGGATCTGTTTCAAGAGGTGATTGGTGGATTCTTTCAATTTCTATTTTACCCTTTTATTCTAGAATATCAGGGCAAATTTGCTTGATAATTTCTTGAAAGATGATGTCTAGGCTCTTCTTTATCATTGTTTTCAAGTAGTCCAATAATTTTTAGATTTTCTCTCCTGTGTTTATTTTCCAAGTCAGTGGTTTTTCCAATGAGATAGTTCACATTGTCCTCTATTTTTTTTTTCACTCTTTGGTTCTGTTTTATAATTTCTTGATTTCTTATAAAGTCATCAGCCTCTATTTGCTCCATTTTAATTTTTAAGGAGTAACTTTCTTCAGTGAGCTTTTGAACCTCCTTTTCCATTTGGCCATTTCTGTTTTTTAAAGCATCCCTCTCCTCACTGGCTTTTTGACCTCTTTTTCCATTTGAACTACTCTACTTTTAAGGTGTTATTTTCTTCAGTATTTAGGGGAGGTCTCCTTTAGCAAGCTGTTAAGTCATTTTTCATGATTTTCTTCACTCTCATTTCTCTTCCCATTTTTCCTCTACTCTTTTACTTGATTTCCAAAATTCTTTTTGAGCTCTTCCATACCCTGAGAACAATTCATATTTTCTTGTCTTGGAGGTTTTGGATGTAGGTGTGCTGACTTTGTTGTCCTCTTCTGGTTGTATGTTTTGATCTTCTTTGTTATCAAAGTAATATTCTATTGTCTGAGGGATTTTTTAATATTGTTTGCCCATCTTGCTAGTCAAACACCTGACTTTTTAATTCTTCATTAAGGTAGGACTCTGCTTCCAGTGGGGCATAGGGGTGGGTGTAGTGTCCCAGGTTTCAGGGGTTTTGTATCATCCAATTAATACCCCACCAACTGTGGTCCCATAGATCCAGAAGCAGCCACCACTGAGCTGCTGCTGCTGCTGCTGCCATCATCTCTTCCATCCTGAGTGCTGGGGCTGGATCACAACCAGAGCGCACTCCTCTTCCACCCAGGTCCCACAGAGTTTTCCCATTTATCTTCTATGTGGTGTTTGGCATTTGTGGGTTGAGAAGTCTGGAAATGGCCACAGCTACCAGTGATTCAGTCCTGTGAGGCCTGCTGTGGTCATATCTGTGCTGGTGTAGCCTATGTTGTACATTGCTTTGCTCCCAGCCCAATGTTATATACACTTCCTCTCCACCTTTCAGGTTGTTTTGGGCAGGAGATTTGTTTCACTCTGTTATTTGGTGGGCTCTGTAGCTCTAGAATTTGTTTAGAGTCATTTTTATAGGTATTTGGAGGATTTTGTGGGACAGCTCAAGCAAGACCCTGCTTTTACTCCACCATCTTGGTTGCCCTTGCCCTTGCTTTCTCAAAAATATATTTTTTGATGAAAGAAAGTGAAGGCACCACACTGAAATTCCTATCAGCATAATGACCAATGAGAAAGAAGAAATTCCATTGGGAAAAGAAAAAGATTGCAAAGAAATTCTGAGTAGATCACATACACACAGAAGATGTCCCTTTTGATTGGCAAACAATTTTGAGGGGACTAAGGAATTATTTCCCAAGATAACTGAGAGATAACAAATGATTATAAAAAATAAACATTATTGATACAAAATGAAAGGGAAAGTGTCAATAATGACTAACCCGTCTAACTTTTATCTCCCTAACCAATACTTTTTTTCATCTATACAATACTTGTATCAAAATGATCTGCCCAGGGCATCTTTGACTACATGAAAAGGAAGTGTGGAAGATCTTGTACGTAATATTATATAGTGGCCAATGTCTTTAATCAAAAGATTTACTAAATGATGCAGAGAAAAAGATTTTACTGAATTTATTGTTTGCTCATTATTTGTAAAAAACATTCTCTAGATCAAAGCACCAACCTAAATTGACATATTTTTCCAACCAATGTTTCCTCTTGCATATATTAAAACCATATGAAGAACAGCCAAGATGTCAAGATAAAAGAAGAAACACAGCTAAACTCTACCATCGTAACCACCCAAAATATATTTTAAATAGTATATCAAATCAAATTTGGAGTATCAGAAGCCAATAAAAGGTCAGGGTGAGACATTTTCCAGTCCAAGACAAGTTAGGAAGATAAGTGAAACTTGTGAAATTGGTGTGGGAGCCAGCATAGAACATATGTGGAGGGAACACCAGTAGTGGTCCTTGAAAGTGAATGACAGGAGGTCTTTTTCCAGAGATATTAAGAGGACTTGAAAAATCTGATAGGGACTTCTGAGCTGACATTGGGTGCCAAAGCTTTTCACATATATCAACTATACCGAGTTCCAGATTGAAGTTATATGGTGGAAAGTAGAATTAGCACTTTCAGCCTCAGAGGAACAGGGATCTTGATCAAAGTTTCAAGACAGAGAGGAGCAACAGTACTTGTGGTTGTAGTAGAAGAGAGAAGTAAAGACCCTTCCTTGGCAAAAAGCAGAATGCAGTCAAGAAAGTAGTAACTACACTTTTCCTCTGATCACACCACAGTGGAAGAAATGAGAATGTCAAAACTCCTAATACAAATTCTGAAAACAGTAGCCAAAAAGTCTGAAGCCTGGAAAGTGAACCACCCTATTCCAGGAACAGAGCAAATCTTTCACATAAAATTAAATGTCAAGAAACAGACTGGAAAAATGAACAAAGAATAAAAAATGGACAGATGAAGATGCAAACTCAGAAGACAAGGTGAAAACAACTATAATCAAAGCCACAAAGAAAGATGCATATTGGACACAAGCAAACAAGAATTCCTTCAAGAACTAAAGAATGAGATTAGAGTGGTAGAAAAAATTGAGAAAAGTATGAGATGCCAATTAGCAATTAGGCAAGAAGCATAAAATATTAAAGAACATAATACCTTTGAAAACATGATTTGCAACATGGCAACAGAGAAAAAATACCCATTGATGAAAAGAACACATTAAAAAGGTAGATTTGTCAATTGGAGAAAGATATACAGCCTCAGTGAAAAAAGTAAGTTCTTAAAGTTTAGAATTGGGCAAGTGGAAGCTAATGACTCCATATCACATAAATAAACAATAAAACATCAAAAAGGATTTAAAAAAAAAAAATGTGAAGTATATTATTAGATAAACAATTGACCTGGAAAATGCATCAGAGAGAGATAATGTATTACTGAAAGATCTAAAAGCTATGATCAAAGTAAAACACAGATATATTTCAAGAAATTGCAAGGAAAACTGCCCTGATACCTTGGAAACAGAAAGTTAAAAAATAGAATCCACTAATTACCACATAAAGAGCTTCCAAAGTGAAAATTCTAAGGGATATTATAGCCAAATTCCAGAGCTCCAAAGTCAAGGAGAAAATATTACAAGCAGACAGAGAGAAATCTTCCAAATACTGTTGAGCAAATATTAACACAGCACAAGATTTAGCAGCTTCAAAATCAAAAAATCAGAGGGCTTGGAATATAAAAATGCAGAAGGCAAAAAGGAAAGGATTACAACCATCAATACCTACCTAGTAAAAGCGAATATAATACTTGAGAGGAAATGGATATCTAATGAAACAGAAGACTTTCAAACATTCCTGATGAAAAGATCAGAGCTGAACAGAAAATCTGACATTCAAACTCAAGATGCAAGAGAAACATAAAAAGTATACATGACAGAGAAATGTTCGTGGACTGAAGAAAGTTAAACTATTTTCATGGGAAGATGATAATGTAACTCTTATGAACTGATTATTTTGGGGGCTAATAGAAGACATATATACAGACAGAAAGAATCAGTGTGAGTCCCGAATACTGGGATAAAAACAAATTAAAGAGTGAGAAAGCAACATGCACAGAGAGAAAGAAAAAGGAGAATAAAGAGGAAAATTATCTCACATAAAAGAAGTACTTGAAGAAAAACTTTTACAGTAGAAAGTAAATGTGAGGATCATAGAAGGAAAAACTTGAACTTCACTATGTTCCGAACTGGTTCACATAGGGAAGAATGTATATATACAAAGGGTTCAGATTAGATATCTAACTTACCCAATAGTGAAATAGGAGGGGAAGTGGTTAAGAAATGTAGTGGGGGAATGCTAATATTAAAGATGGATTAAGGGATGAAGTAGCTGGATACAAAACAAACTGCTGAGGAGATACATGGTAAAAAGAAAAAGAAAGATAAATTGAAGAGAGTGGAGGAGAAATACACAGTAATTATAACTGTGAATGTGAGTGGAATGAGTTCATCAATAGATTGGAAGTAGATAAGAGAATGGACTAGAAACCACAATCCAATGATATGTTGTTTACAAAAACAACAAAAAAAAAAACAAAACAAACAAAAAAAACCAATAAAACCAAACAACACTTTAACTAGAAAACACACACACACACACACACACACACACACACACACACACACAAAGCTAAAATAAGGACATGGAATAGAATCTATTATTGCTCAGCCAAGGAAAAAAAGGCAAGGGAAGAAGTCCCTTCTTGATCTATGACAAAGCAACATTAAAAATAAAACGAATTTAAAAAGCAAAGAAATTGCATTTTGCTAAAAGTGTCATGAACAATGAAATGATATCAACACTAAACACATATGCACCAAATGGCAGCACATTCAGATACTTAAATTAAAAGTTATATTAGTAATAGGAGGAAGTAGACAGAAAAAATATACTAGTAGAGAACCTCAAATTTGACCTCTCAGAACTAATTAAACTTAACCGTAAAATAAATAAGAAATTAAAGAAATAAATAAAATCTTCGAAAATTTAGATGTGATAGAATTCTAGAGAAAAGTGAATGGGAACAAAAAAGAAATATTTTTTTCACAGGTTTACATGACATGTTCATGAAACTGACAATTTCTTAGACCTTAAAACATCATGAATAAAAGCTAAAATGCAGAAAAAAAACAAATTCACTATTTTCAGAAGATAATATTATTAAATTGCATTCAAAAAAGGATTATAGAAGTCAAGATTTAAAAGTACTTGGAAACGGAATAATAAAATCCTAAGGAAGGAGGGGTTCAAAGACTAAGTCACAGAAACAACCAGTAATTTCACTGAAGGAATAGAGTGGGAGATCAGGGGAATAGAACAGATATAAAAGATGTAGTAGTAAATGACCGGAGTAGTTTAATGTTTAAATAACTGAAAGACCCAAGCTTTTGTTAAAACGACCCATTATTTGATGAAAACTGCTGGGAAAACCTGAAAAAAGTGTGGCAGAAACTGGCTTTGGATAAACATTTTACACTATGTACTAAGAAAAGGTCAAAATAACTAAATGATTAAGACATAAAGGGTGACAGAATAAGCAAGTTAGGAGAGCAAGGAATAGTTTATTTGTCATATGTATGGGAGAGGGAAGAATTTGGAAATCAAACAAGAGATAGCATTATGTAATGAATAGTATTGATATTAAATTTACAAGATTTTGCACAAATAAAACCAAAGCAATGAAGATTAGAAGGAAAGGAGAAAGTTGGAAAACAATTTTTACAGCAAGTATCTCTGACAAAGGCCTCATTTCTCAAATATATAAAGAACTGAGTCAACTTTACAAGAACACAAGTCATTCCCCAATTGAAAAATGGTCAAAGGATATAACAGGCACCTTTCAGATTAAGAAATCAAACCTATCTATAGCCATATAAATTATCTAAATCACTGCTGATTAAAGAAATGCAAATTAAAGCAGCTATGAGACACCACCTCATATCTATTAGATTTGCTAATATGAAAGAAAAGGAGAATAATAAATTTTGGAGAAAGTTAGGGAAATAGAAACACTTATGCACCGTTGATGGAATTGTAAACTGGTCCAACCACTCTGGAGAATAATGAACTATTCTCAAAGGGCTATAAACCCATGCATATTCTTTGATCCTTGTGATGCCAAACAGAATAGGATCTCTTGTTGTTTCTGTCTTAATATAATCAAGTGCCTCTGATTGAATCTTGCCTTTATCAATCAATAGTCTCTACTAGGAGTAAAGTACAGAAATAACAATTTCTTTACCTAGAAACAGTACCTGTATTTGTATCGCTAATTATTTTAATGTGATTTAAGATCTTCCCCAACCATTAATGGGCCTGCCCATTAAGGGGAGTTTGCCTAGGGAAGATTTGTGGAAAGGCTCATAACTTTTTTTAATGAGGCTCTGGTTCTCAAGGCTTGGGATGCCTTCTGACTCTAAAAAAAGGTATAAATACTCTGAGAGTGAGGTTTTACCTTGGAACTTACTGACTAGAAGTTTTTTGTTTGGCCAGATGAGGACTCTGAAAAGGTATTAAATGAATCCTCCAGCTTTGAAATACTAAATATTGGTGCTACCCTCTCTTGTAACCATGGCCCCGTCTGTTGAATTCAGGCAGATGAAGCCATATCTGTTGATCTTTGATTTCTCTGTATTTTCTTTGAAGTTCAGGGTGCTCATTTCCCTGAATTAGGTAAGTGAAATATGTCCTTGTTTAAAGGAATGATACATGTGTTTGATTAAAGGATTGCCAACCAATTAAAAGTTGCCTTTCGTTTTATGAATGCAGATCTAAGAACCTGTGATATCAGGGCCCCCTGTGTATGTTGGGGTGCTTAAAGTCACAATCCTGCAATATCACTAAATGTTCTCTATCCCAAAGAGATTTTTTTAAAAAAAGGGAAAAGACTCACATGTACAACAAGTATTTACAGCAGCTCTTTTTGTGATGGCAAAGAACTGGAAACTGAAGGCATGTCCATCAACTGGGGAATGACTGAGCAAGTTGTGGTATATTATTGTAATGGAATACTACTGAACTATAGGAAATGATGAGCAAGCTGGTTTCAGCAAAAAAGTCTTTACAAGACTTACAACAACTGATTTAAAGTGAAGTGAAAACAAACCAGGGGAACATTGAACACAGGAATAGCAATATTGTATGATGATCAACTGAATGACTTTGCTATGTTTAACAATGCAATCATTCAAGACAATTCCCCAAAACTCATCAAGTGTTAGGTTTTGGGTTTTTTTTGGCATTTCCTCTATGTCTTCCTTCACAACATGACTAATAAGGAAATATGTTTTGTATTACTGCATATCTAAGTACATCTATATGAACATAGATGTAGATATAGATAGATAAATAGATAGATAGATAGATAGATAGATAGATAGATAGATAGATAGATAGATAGATAGATAGATAGATGGATACACACACATACACATAACCTGTATCAAACTGGTTATTACCTCAGGGAAGGATGTGAAGGGGACAAAGAGAAAATTTTGCAATTCTCTTTTTTAAATGAATGCAAAAATTTGTCTTTAGATATAATTTCAGAAATGAAATATTGTTTAAAATAATTTCATTAAAGATAACAACAAGGAAACCACATACTAAATTTTGTGGGGTACAAAGCCATACTTTGAAGGAAATTTGTGTCTCTTAATACTTACATTAATATAAAAGAAAGAGCAAATAAATGAATTTATAGGAATCTTAAAAAAAGGCATAAAAAGAATATACTAAAAATCTCCAGTTAAAAAACAAAACAGAAAGCCAGAAAACCAAAGAAAACTATAAAAAACAGTAAAAATAAAATCCATTGGGATAATAAAACAAATAACCTGTTGTATTAAAAAAATACATGAATAATTGGTGAATCTGGTTTTAAAGAAAGAAAATCAAATTATTCTTTTAAAAAAAATGAGAATCAGCATACCACCAATTAAGATGAAATTAAAGCAGTTACTAGTGACTATTTTCCTCAATTATTGCAATAAATCTAATAACAGAAATGAAATTTTTAATTTTTTCAAAAAATATTTTTTTCTCAGATTAATAGAAGAGAAAATGGGGGAAAAAACCCTATCTTAGAAAAAAAGATATCGAATAACTTCTGATTGAGTTCCTTTGGGAAAAAATAATTCCAAGTATCAAATGAATTATTCAGTGAATTATACCAAATATTTAACAAAAATTGCAATATTACATAAAAATAGGCAAAGATTACAACAATATATAACAAAAAATTATAAGCTATGACCAGGTATGATCAATAAAAGGAATTCAGGACTAAGTCATTATTAGGAAAACCATAAGCATAAATGGCCATATCAATAATGAAAACTATAAAAGTGATTTAAATACCTCAAAGGAAAAAAGGTTTTTAAAAACAATATATTTCATATGAAAATATTTTAAAAACAAAGAAAAACATCATATCCCTTCCTAATTAAAACACTAGAATTTAAAACACCAGTAAGCATAGTATTAAATGGAACTTTCATTAAAATAAGTAGTATCTCTCTAAAATAAGGAGCAAGAATTATCTATAATGGGAATCATCTAGAATTCTAACATAAAAAGATCAATGGTGAAGTAAGGATATCCACTGTCACCATTATTATTCAATATTGCACTAGAAAATCTGGTTATAATAATAAAATAAAAAAATGAATTGAAGGAATAAAATTAGGCATTGAGGAAGTAAAATTATCCCTTTTTGCAGATGATATGATGGCATACTTAGAGAATCCCATAAAATCAACTAAAAAGCTATTTGAAACAATTTCCGACATTAGTAAAGTTGAAGGTTATAAAATATACACATTTAAATCCACAATATTTCTATGCATTAACCAAGAAAGCTTTGCAGGAAGATATTGAAAGACAAATTCTATTTCAAATAATTTAGGTAATAAAATGACTAAAATAAAATAAGAAAAATAAATCTTAGGTACTAAAATTAAATAATTTAAAATAAATGGATGGCATAAAATATCTTTTAGTCTACCTCCCAAAACACACTCAAGAACTAAATGAAGACAATTACAAAATACTTTTCATGGAAATAAAGATGGATCAAATCAACTGGAGAATTGATCATGGTAGTCCAAGATATTATAATAAAAATGATAATTTTATCTCAATTAACTTACCTAGTTGGTTTCATAACAATGAAACTATCAAAGAAGTAGTTTGTAGAGCTTTAGATATAACAAACTCTTTAGTTTTCTGAATAGAGTTTGGTTCTTCTTCAGAAGTTAAGGCCATATTGGAGGGAACCCTCACTTCAACCAGAGAATAGCACAAACAAGTCTCTCCTCATCCATCTACTAAAATGACCATCTCCAGATGTGCTTGCATCTTCTGTGCCCTCACCTTTCATAATGATGAGGTTACTGTCATGGTGGATAAAATCAATGCCTTCATTAAAGCCGCAGGTGTAAATGTTGAACCATTATGGCCTAGATTATTTTTGCAAAGGCCCTGTCCCATGTAAACTTTGCAAGTCTCATCTGCAATGTGAGAATTGGTGGACCTGCTGTAGTATCTGGTGGTGCTGTTCCTATTGGAAGAGCTGCTGCTAGCACAGTTGCCCCAGTTGAGGAGAAGAAGAAAGAGGGAACAAAAAAAGAAGAATCTGAGGAGTCCAATGATATTTTGGTCTGTTTGATTAATTTTTTTTGCAATATTAAATAAAAAAAGTTTAACTTAAAAAAAGTAATATCAAAATTAATCTTGCAAAATCAAGGGCAAAGATATCAAGGGAATCAATGAAAAAATACTGTGAAGACTGCCTACCACATATAAAACTATATAAAAAAGCAATAGTCAAGAAAAATATCTGGTACTGGCTAAGAAATTGTGGTGAATCACTGAAACTGATTAAGTACACAATATATAGTCATAAATGACCATAGTAATCTACTATGTGATAAACCCAAAGACCCAAGCTTTGGGACGAAATTTCTGGGCATTGTGTAAAACAATTTGACAGAAACTGGTTTGGACACCAACATCTCACACTATATATACCAAGATAAAATCAAAACACTAACATGATTTAGACATAAAGGATGATATCTTCAGCAAATTAGGAGAACATGGAAAATGCTCCCCGTTAGACCTATGGATAAAGAAAGAATTTATGAATACAAAGCAATAAGATCACGGGAAATGTATTATTTGTATTACATTAAATTAAAAATATTTCATGTAGATGAAACTAATAAAGCAAAATTAAAAGGAAAGTATAAAATTATGAAAAAATACAGAAAATGTATCTCATAAAGGTTTCATTTTTCAGATATACAGGAAACTAAGCCAAATATATAAAAATAAGAACCATTCCTCAATTGATAAATGGCCAAAGGATATAAATAGTGAGTGTTCAAGAGAGGAAATCAAATATATCTATAGTGATATGAGAAAAAAATTACAAATCACTATTAACTGAGACATCACCTATTAGATTGGCTAAGATGATATAAAAGGAAAAGGACAGACACTGGAAGGGGTGCAGAAAAATTGTGAAATTAATGTACTGTGGGTAGACTTGTGATATTATTATAGAGAACAATTTGAAACTATGCCCAAAGGGTTATAAAACCGTGCAAAACCTTTGACTCAACAATATCATTACTAAATCTGTATCTCAAAGAGATCAACGAAAAGAGAAAAAGGAACTTTATATACAAAAATATTTATAGAAGTGTTTTTTTTTTCTTATTGGTGGTAAAGATTTAGAAATTGAGGGAATGCCCACTAATTAGGGAATGGCTGAACAATTTGTGGTATATAATTGTGATGGAATACTGTTGTGCTAAAAGAAATAATGAAGGGCGGCATTCAGAAAAACCTGAATTTTTTCATATGAATTTACGGAAAGTGAACTGGGCAGAACCAGAAGAGTGAATGAAGTAACAGCATTATTTTAAGGATGATCAACTTAGCTATTCTGGTTAATAAAATGATCCAACACAATTCCATTGAACTCATGATGAAAAATGTCATCCATATGCAAAAAGAGAAGTAATAAGTCTGAAAGCAGATTGAATCATATTTCTTTTCACCTCATTTCTTTTTCTTGCTTTTCTGTTAGCAACATGGCTAATACAGTTGTATTCTTTGTCTGATTTCCCATGAGTAATGGCTTGCCTTCTCAATAGCTTGGAAAGGGACAGGAAGGAGAGGGATAATTTGAAACTTAAAAGTAAAAGAATTGAATGCCAAAAATAAATAAATAATAAATTAAATTTAAAGAAAGAGATCATGTTATTTCTTCAATGATTTCTTCAACATCACACATGACCTTTTTTATCACCCAATTATTATTGTATCAGCTACAGGCTAAAATGGGGAGAAATGTAATAAAAAAAAAGAAACACATTGTCATTGGGATTGCATAGGAAGGAATTAAATGAAGCAGGATTTCTTGCAGATGGTGAACTCTTCCAGATGTTCTTGTTTTCAAGAAACACTGTACCAATATCAAAATAAAAAAGAAATTTTCAGTTTCAGAAATAGAAAATATTCATAATCATTGAGCCCAATTATAATAATAATTAATTTAATTTTGAATTGTGATTTTTATTATGTATATTAAAAGAATGACAAGTTTAGATTTCAGTTTTATGTGCAATGATCTTTTTTGTTATGCTATGCTATAGAAATTCTTACTTTATTCCATAAATTATAAAAATAATAAATAAAATGAATGAACTACAGTGTCCAATTTAATAATATTGAATTTTTTTGTACCAATATTTCACACAAGTCATATGTATGAACAGGCTCAGGACTGAATGGGAGAGGAACAGAATAAATTTCCTTTGGGAACTTGTGTAATATTTTAATGATCCCAAACTTTTCCATAAAACAATGATAAATCTTTTTAACACTGACAATTTTCCAGTGATATATAAGATGGTAACCTCTATCAAATTAAAACTACAGGTCATTAAAAGGGCATAATATTGGTTATTTTGATTTGGGAATAATGAGTGGGCTATGGCCTTTCACTAATAAAGAATGAAGCTTCAGAATCAGTGTAAAGGATTTTATCAAAGACAATATGTAACCGGACAAGAAGGTTGCCCATTCATAGCCAGAGTAATGGAAAACTGACAGACAAGGGAGGGCTCTATTGATGTATATATAATTGCATTATTATTAGGAAAGATAGCTAACCTTGTATAAAGGTGTCAGATAAAGTTTGAGAAACTGATAACGATCCTCAACTAAATGAAGCTGAACAAACCAGTTATTGGATATATAAGAACATAGACAAGTCAATCAGTGGTTATATTGGTAGTCATTTCTGTCAGCTTGGGACAAGCCACAGTCCAGTCCTCACAGCCTTACACTCATTATCAAAAGACCTGGTTATTCAATTCAATTCAACTTCTCATAAGTTATATGGTCTTGAGAAAGTTATTTATTCTCTCTAAACCTTACTTTCTGTTTCTACAGAAAATGGAACAAGTAATTACTCTTCCTACTTCGATTGCATGGAACAATGAATTTTAAAAGACTTAGGAAACTGTAAGAAGAGCAACAGTATTAGAATTACTGAAAAATGTAATTAACTTTTTAAAACTAAATTATTATTACATGAATATGATGCCATATTCAATCAAGAATATCTTGATTTTGGCATGGTATTTGCCAAATTATTTCATAATAAAATCAAGACAAGAGAAAAATGAGGCGCATATGATAGGAAAATGGTGATTTGAAACTGGTTCAATTAACAGACCAAGGTTTAAATCCTGTCACTTTGCTCTTGCAATCCTGAATTTGGAATCAAGAAATCTTTGTTCAAATCAGCCATTTTCTGATCATAAAAAGATGATCTCTCAAATCCTCAATTTCCTCATCTGTGAAATGATTGTAATAATTACTCTATGTTCCTCATATGATAACAGTATGAAGAAAGTAGTTTGTAAATTTTGAAATAGGTAAATTTTTGAATTATATCTATATTTTAGAGTTTTTTAGTAAAGTACTCAAGATTCTATCATTTGCTCAGGTGTATTTTTAATTATGATGTGGACAATCATACAGATGGCATTCTTATAAAGTTTATGGGTAACATAAACCTGTGTGAGATAGTAAATATTTTAAATAATCTGAATTTTAAAAATTATCTTGACATATATAAACTAATGAGCTTAGGCTAATAAAATGAAATTTAATGTGGACAATATAAGACTCTAGAATAGATTCTTTAAAAAAAAATATCATCTGGGGGGAGAAGCCAATATGGCAGAGTAGAAAGATTCACATAAACTAGCTCTGAACCCATAGACCACAAAATGTCTGTAAAGAAGAATTCCCAACAAATTGTGGAGCAGCAGAATCCACAGAACAACAGAATGGAGGAGATTTCTGTTCCAGAGAGCCCTGAAAACCTGACATGAAAGGTCCGTCACACACCAGACCCGGAGCAGAGCCCAGCCACACCAAGAGGAGCAGATCCCAGCAGGCTTCAGCCATATTGGCTTCTCCCCCCAGATGATATTTTTTTTTAAAGAATCTATTCTAGAGTCTTATATTGTCCATATTAAATTTCATTTTATTAGCCTAAGCTCATTAGTTTATATATGTCAAGATAATTTTTAAAATTCAGATTATTTAAAATATTTACTATCTCACACAGGTTTATGTTACCCATAAACTTTATAAGAATGCCATCTGTATGATTGTCCACATCATAATTAAAAATACACCTGAGCAAATGATAGAATCTTGAGTACTTTACTAAAAAACTCTAAAATATAGATATAATTCAAAAATTTACCTATTTCAAAATTTACAAACTACTTTCTTCATACTGTTATCATATGAGGAACATAGAGTAATTATTACAATCATTTCACAGATGAGGAAATTGAGGATTTGAGAGATCATCTTTTTATGATCAGAAAATGGCTGATTTGAACAAAGATTTCTTGATTCCAAATTCAGGATTGCAAGAGCAAAGTGACAGGATTTAAACCTTGGTCTGTTAATTGAACCAGTTTCAAATCACCATTTTCCTATCATATGCGCCTCATTTTTCTCTTGTCTTGATTTTATTATGAAATAATTTGGCAAATACCATGCCAAAATCAAGATATTCTTGATTGAATATGGCATCATATTCATGTAATAATAATTTAGTTTTAAAAAGTTAATTACATTTTTCAGTAATTCTAATACTGTTGCTCTTCTTACAGTTTCCTAAGTCTTTTAAAATTCATTGTTCCATGCAATCGAAGTAGGAAGAGTAATTACTTGTTCCATTTTCTGTAGAAACAGAAAGTAAGGTTTAGAGAGAATAAATAACTTTCTCAAGACCATATAACTTATGAGAAGTTGAATTGAATTGAATAACCAGGTCTTTTGATAATGAGTGTAAGGCTGTGAGGACTGGACTGTGGCTTGTCCCAAGCTGACAGAAATGACTACCAATATAACCACTGATTGACTTGTCTATGTTCTTATATATCCAATAACTGGTTTGTTCAGCTTCATTTAGTTGAGGATCGTTATCAGTTTCTCAAACTTTATCTGACACCTTTATACAAGGTTAGCTATCTTTCCTAATAATAATGCCGTTGTGACATTTACAGCAATGAGAATGACAGTCTAAGTGACTCACTGATTGACTGTCCCAAAAGTCTCTGTCCCACGTGGTTCTTGTGAATCTGTTCAGTAACTACAGCCAGACCCAGAGTTCTGTGCTCTGGACTGGGCTATGCATCTCACCTGACATGCACATCAATTCTCTCCCTTTCCCCTGAATGTTGTAGTGAGCTGGGGAACTGTGCACGTGTCTACTGACTTCTTCTGATTCTTCAGAGCTTCTGTTCTTGCAGAGTACTTCACAGACACTGCTTCAATCTATTTTTGCTAACTACAAAGTCCAGCTGAAATGTCATAATTGTCATCTGTCAGCCACACCGTACCAAACACCAATAACTTGCACATGATATTCAAGACACATTCCTCATCTAATTACTGAAATCCTTGACCATAGACAGAAAATAGGAAATCACTGAACAATTATACAATCAACATGAAATTTTAAGCACCTCCTATGGAAATATACTTGGTGCTAAAGAGACAAGTTGGCGCTAGGTGGCGCCATAGTGCATGAGGTGTTCTGCCTGAATCTGGGAAATCTCATCTTCCTGAGTTCAAATCTGACACTTACTAAACTGTGCAACCTTGTAGAAGCCACTTAATATGGTCTGCCTCAGTTTCCTCATTTTTAAAATGAGCTAAAGAAGGAAATGGCAAACCTCTCCTGCATCTTTGCCAAGAAAACACCAAATGGAATCAGAGATAACTGAAAAAAACAACTGTTACATGTACAAAGAACAAAACAATTCCTACTGACAACTGTCTTTCATCCTAATGGGAGAGACAATTACTTTACAAATAAATAAATAGCGTATAAATAGGAAGCTAAACTAAGTACATATCTATTTTACACAATATACATATTCATATAAGTGTATATGGGCAGCCACTACCTTCTCCATTCTCTGCCTGGCACTGCTAGATGACCCCGGCTTCGGCTTCGCTGCTCCCTAGTCCCTGCCAGACTAAGATCCTCCTCGGTGTAGAAGGAGAATGCCATCGCCCGGTCCACTCCTCTCTTACCCCTCTGAGATGGCCATGTGCACCTCCACGTAACCATGGCCATGCTGCTGTCCAGGGTCCCAGACACGTGGCTCATCTGATGTGTGACAGAATGTGACTGTTAGCCGCCCCCCCCCCCCCCCCCCCCGGTGATGCCTTAAATTAACATTCCCAAACCCCATGAACTTGGAGATGATGAAAGGCCCTCTCATCAGTTTTATGCGGTCCCAACAGGATCCAAGACCCTACAAAAGACGAATGTGAAACATCTTTATCAAGAATTTGAATGGGAAAAATAACTCCTAATAATTGTGTTTTTTTTTCTTTTTAATTCCCACATTTAGCAAGGTGCTTGGCACTTGGAACATGTTTAGTAAATTTTTACTGACTGGAAGAAAAAGAGCATATGTATACATAGGAATATTACGGTATGTACATAGTTATTCAGCCCTCCCTCACTCAAAACAAAGTTAAGTGCAAGTCGTGTCATCATTTCTCTGATGTCATGGTCTTCTTTGAAAATGAAGGAGGAACACAACAACCACATCAATCAAGCATTATATAGCTGATTATATAAAGATTTATTTATTTGTTTCGTATTTATGCAGACATATTTAACATATACTTGGTTTCTCTTCCATTAGGACACAAGCTCCTTTTCAATAAGAATTGTTTCATTTTGTGTATTAAATTTTACTCTGTGTGTAAATATATACTTACACAAACACACATATACACACTAAAATTATATATATATACATATTATATATATACATACATATTTTGTACATATATATTTTTCAATATAATAATCGTTATAATAGTCAATTACTTTTGTTATTTTACTTTATTGTGTTGTAATGACATGATATCTTATTACATGCATCATATATTCATATATCATAATTTCTTTATGTTAGGCTATTATGTTACGTGACGTTTTACATCCTATTGTTTTGCATCATCTCATGTAGTGCTTTACATCATATCACACTGGATCTTATCATATCACATCATATTATTAGTTAAGTAACAGTTTTACAAAAAAGGCAAAACATTATCAGCTGAAGAGAATAGGGAAGGCTTCATGTGGAAAATGTTTCCTGGTTTCCATCTTTAAAAGTTCTATTAGAATAAATAAGGGAGAACATTCCAGGAATGTTGCATGGCAAGTATAAGAGCACAAGAGATGAGAGGTAAAGTGCCACATGTGAATAACAGTTTGATTGGCTGATCATCAGAATCCTTACAGATTTCCTTGTCTGCATTTGGTCTAACGGCAGTAGTAGGTGTAATCAGAATGCTGAATCTGTACCCTAGGAATCTCCATAGCATTTATGAGTAAGAAAGTGGTTACCTCTGGGTTCAATTCTCCCACATTTTAAGAGTACACATTGTTTCCTTTATATGTGTATTTGCATGCATTACACACACACATACAGTGTCGATATATTTTTATGTATACATGCCTATTTTTATGCCTAATAGAATCCTGGAGGGGGAGAAATATCCAATGAGACTGAAAAAATAGATTGGGGACAGGTCATGCAGACTTTTAAAAAGTTAAACAGGAATGGTTATACATTATCCCCAAAACATTAGGAAATCTTTTTCATATAGGAATCAAAGACTCCCTTGGAGGGGGAAGAGCTAGATTCTAGAATTATCTATTTATGTCCTAGATATATTTGGCTGAGGGCTGGTGAAGGAGTAGGTCATGGGATTTAACGAGATGAAGAAATTGGTAAGTTTTAGAGTTTAGGAAATTATATATGTGAGTATAAAATTGACTTAGCATAAGAGTAGAATGACCGGATGTTAAGTATACTACAACTACATAATGTTAAGTATATGGGAAAAGTTTCAATTATTGTACTTAACAAGAGTGACACTTTCTGATTTAAAGAAAAATACAACATAGAAGTGACATTAGGAGGCAAAGAACAGATGGACAGACCTCATGTCTTGGTTCTGATATTACACTACCTCTAAAAGAACAGGAAAGCTGTTATATATATTCTAGTGATGATCAGAGCTACATTTCTGCAGACTTCCCTCTCTGTTCCTATAAGCCAACAAATATGGCTTTTTGAGAGTCCTATCCTTCTTGAGATGGCCAAATCAAGAGTGTCACTGGGGGAATGAACACACATCTACCATCCCCACCTTACCAGTCTTCTTAAATCTAAGACCCCATTCACCCATTCCAATGACACTGGCCACTTTGCTGTCCCTTCAATAAACAATACATTTACTGACTACAGGTATTTTCATATACTGTCCCTCATTCCTGAGATGCTGCTCTTGCTCCTTATCTCTCTGAATTTTAGCTTCCTTGGCTTCTTTCTAGTCCAAGATAAAATTTCACCATCTATAGAAAGCCTTCCCAATCCCTGCTAATTTACAGTTTTCCCTCTGTTGATTATTTCCTATTTATTTTGTATATAGCTTATCTGCACATAGTTGTTTGTATGTTGCTTTCCCCATTAGATTTTGAGCTCCTCAAGGACAGGGATTGTCTTTTTCTTTCTTTGTATTCTCAGTGATAAACATAGTGCATGGCACATAGTAGATATTTAATAAATTAATTAAACATCAGTGCTAAGGGGACAAAATTTACCCCACATCACATTTACCCAGTGAAAAATCACTTGCAGGAAAATTAACCACAATTAAACTGATTAACTCTTTCTAGGTTCATTTTCACCGCATCTGTTATGACAATAAAAAAGATGAGTGACTATTCTTCATTCCTCTTATGGGACCTCCACAAGGTTCATGACAATACAGGGAGGTACTATGATGATGATCTACATTTTACAGTTGAGGAAACTGAGGCAGACAGAAGTTAAGTGACTTGCCCAGGGTCACACTGCTAATAAGCAACTGAGATGATTTAAACTAATGTCTTTCTGACTCCAAGTTCAGAAATCTTCATGTAGCACTTCTTAGCTGCCTAAAGTTGATTACGATACGCTTTATATTTTCTAAGTAACCATTTATTTCTCTTACATCTCCTTTCAGAGTATTTAAAAATTACTTTCTATTTCCCCCAAAAGTAACTGCCTTTTTTCAAAATTTATCTTGTGTCTATTTCCTATCCATTTCTTATCACCAAATGTATATTTTTGTCCTTCTGCAGCTAGATTATAAATTAGAATAAAAATGGTTTCCCTGTTGTCTTTATATTCTCAGCTTCTACTATAGTGCCTATTACATAGAAAACTTTTAATAAGCTTGGGTTGACATACTCATTGTTAATTCTGAGACTTAGAAACTGATGCGTTGGAGTTCATCAGATGAACCAAATTATACAAATGATTGGATGAGCATAGTGAGTCAATATCCATTTAAAATATTGAAAAGGTAATCAAAAGTGGCAAAAATATCTCATCCATCCAATCAGTCTGCTCTAGCCCATAAAATCCAATAGAAAGTTATATAGACAAGAGGAAAATAGTCACATTTTCCTGACATGTTGCAAGTATACCGATTTACATGTCAAAATAGCAATTTTAATGAATTTGGGTAAAGCCAAAATTAAAAAGTGAATATAGTATAGCTATCTTAAACAGTACTTAATTGACTTTTTAATTGTGGTTTTGTTTTTATTTCTATTATTATTTTGTGATCTAAAGCTACCTTTTGGTTATAATGTAAAGAAAACAGGGTATTCTCCCTGGATACAGAGAAAGAAAACTGATTATGGCAAAACATAGAAGGATGTTCTCAAATTATTTACACCAGATGTTATGGGAAGTGAGGTAAGTACATTTATCTCCAAACAATACTACTAGCACTTGAACAACAAATTGACTGGACAACTATAAAATATGATGTCTCACAAAATGGACCATCAGCAACTATGAGGTAGTTTTTCAGAAGGAAAAGCCAGGTTTCCTGTTTCAGGTACCTCATAGACACACACCAATTCATATATTAACTGACTTCTCTGAAGTAGATACCTGATGAAGGACATCCTTAGTAATTTTACTGATGGGATATGGAGATACAGTAAGAGAAAGCTGAAAATTGTGCCATGTATATATACCTTTCTAGAACAGACATACTGAATACTCGTTCCAAAATCTATCAGCTATATATTTTCAGTAACCCATTGCCATGGGTTTTTTTTCACATGCCATGATATATTTTCATTTTTTAAATTTTAGAAAAGATAAAATTAAGACATTGTGACAAATATATCATGATATGATTTTCTACTCCTAGACACAACCTGCATGTCTTTACAGTTTTAAATAGAATTGAAAATAAAGTTCTCCCCCTTTTTAATTAACGTACACTTGAGAAAAAATATTAAGACATCTCAATAAACATGTAGATATTAACATTCTAGAAAGGCACACGTGTATTGTTCATAAAAAAGACCCATCTAGTTCTAAACTGTCAGTGCTAATAGCAGGGGAGCATCACTTGACAGAAGATGTAATACTGCAATTTTTCATCACGTTTAAAATTCATGAAACCCTATTCAGATAGACAAATGCTTCTTAATTTCTAAATTGCCTTATTGACTTAAATGGCAATAATCCAGGTTTTGCAGTCTTCAATAGAGCTATAATTAAAGTGAATTTCTGTTGACTGTTAAATTTTAAGAAACTTCTGAACACTTTCCAGCATAAAAAAAATTACAATAGAGTAATAAAAGAAGTGAGTATTCATTAAAAAAGGTATTTTCTGTTGGATGATGTTTGTTTCCCAGAGAGTTACACATTCAGTAGTGCCCAAGGTATTGATCCTATAAGTATTTCCAGAATAGGAACTTTGTGTAGTCCTTCAGGGTTGAAAAGGCCTTAATCAGGCTGTTCTTGGTTACTTCCCACTGTCTTGCTAGACTCTGCAAGCCCTGGCCCATGGGATTAACTTGACCTATCCCTTTTGCTGGTACTTGAAGTTTCTTTTCAATTTGAGCATGCCCCACACCCAGTAAAGCAGCACTTCCAAGATTTCCATGATAGAGTCAACTTACTGACTACTGTATTTATTTTATCTGATTATTGTTGGTTGGGTACCCCTTGTCAGATAGAAGATCTCGATCCAAGAGCGAAATGTGGATTGCTATTGACATGATGCTCTCAGGTTTGGGGACTCTTTAAGCGGTATCCTGCAATTTGTAATGTTAAATCCCAGAATCCTTCAACCTCACTTCCCAGATCCTCCACCTGATTCAGAATGAAATAGATTTCCTCTCTGCCATGGTCCTTCAGTACTGGCAGATCCTTCATGCTTTCATTGTTATGCAGATTGGGTTGCTTGTTCCTATATGGCACTATATACTTCTATGTCAACTGATCTAGCACCATTCATTATGAAATCTGCCTACTTCAGGAATTAAAACTCTTTGATTCCTTGGGGCAATGGTATGGTGACATCTTTACTGGTTTCCCTAGCAGAAAAGATTCTGTCCTCTGCTATATTCTTTCCAGTCTCCTCACTATCCTCATTGTTATATCAGTCTATGCTTATATCAAGCACCTCTTGTGGTTCCTTTGCACTGTTACTAAAATTATGGTCAGGCAAATTTTGTCCCCTTGGCCTTTGGGTGGTCTTCTTTGAATCACCTTAACCAAAAGAAGAGAACGTCAAAATGGAATGAATTAGTTTACTAATCACCTTGATTTGTTTGAGCTCTATTTTTATCTGCTAGAGGTTGAAATAACCTGGGAATCAAAATCAGCAAATCAGGAGGCAGAATGAGTGTTGCTCAAGTTTGGTATATCAGTCATCCTTTGTAGTGTTCCCTGAGTGAACCTAGAACACCTCTGCTGTGCCAGCAAGAACAGGGCCAGATCACACTGGTTTATACCAGTCCAAAATGGACAGAACTTGCACAAACATCTTGGTTCCAGGTACTCTGTTTTCCTCCTATGCCACTGCCTCTCTTTGTTTTAAAATCATATAAACCACTTCCTAAATGCCCATTCTGTACAGCAGCAGACAAGGTTCTGCTATTCTCCACATGCATATGCATTTTTCTGTTGGCATGGTCTTCTTCAGCAATGAAGGACAAACACAATGCTGTACTCTCCAATAAATGATTCTGAGTTTTGAACTTAAACTGTCCCTCCATCCTCTCTGTTCAGGAGGGCACTACCCCAACTAATCAAATTTCTAATTAATCATTATTAATATTAAATCACAGAAACAAAATCTTTAGTTACATCCTAAAATTAAGCATGTTGCAAAGATAAGAATAATAATAACTAATCCAAACAGAGTGAATTTTTGAATCCTGATACAACTACCTTGTAATACAAATGCAATATTTTAACTTCATTTTTAAAATGTATTCCAAGTAGCTGTATTTAGTTTTGTCTTTTGGAATCATAGTAAAATGAGATATATAACAGGGAAGAAGTTTTTTTTTTTTTTTTTTAATTCACCAGTTTATTTTAGAATACCTTAAGAGTTACCCAGGTTTATTTAGGAAAATCATAAAGGATATAGAGACAAAAAAAGAAATACACAATGATAGTCTAATAGAGTAAGATGTATAAACCTTAAGAAATTATTTTATAATAAGATACAAAATACTACTGTGATAAAGTATCAAGATTAGTTTAGTTGTTATTGCTGTTGTTTTCATTTTAAAGAGATTATTTCGACTTTTCAGCCTTACAATTTAATTTTAATGCATTTTTTTTAGAGTTTTTATTTATGAAAGTCAAGCTATATGAGAGTGAATATGGAACAACTTAATTGAGCTTCATTAAGCAAAAGAAGACAAATGTATAGTTCCATGGCAGCAAGTCAGTGAGATCTCTGTGGTTCTAAAATTCAGGAGAAAAAACCCATCAGTCTTGAGAATTATTATAAGAAGCTTTTCTGTTTTACTGTTGCCAACACTATGTTGGTTCAACTTTTCCTTCAAGTCAGTAACAAACAGTTCACCGTTGAAGAAGCACTTTTATCTTTTGACTTTGGGTCTTCTGATACTTGTCGTGGCTTTGGCCCACTTTTTTTGCTGAATGCAAATGTTTAGATATGGTCTCACAAACTTCCTAACTCCAGGACCCCAAATAAGTCACTCAATCTCTTTCTCACTTTTCTTAATTGTAAGATGGAAGTAATAATAGCACCTACGTCCCAGGTCTGTGAAAACCAAATGAATTAAAATTTGTAAAGCACTTTGCACAATGCCTGGTCCATGGTGTGGGCTTAATAAAAGTCATAAAAGCATTTTAAAGATTTGGAAAGAGTCTTGACTTGGAACAGAAGACCTAGTCCTGAATCCCAAATCTTTTAAGCAATTGTTATTAAGGTACAAACTGTAGATATTAATTTAGAGGGGCTAGATACAAGATGTGGGAATTATGTCAATGAATAATCTTGTGTCCCACAATTTCCAGGAGAAGTAATTTGCCTCATATAAAGCATTTGTTTTCAAATGGTAATCTATTTTATTCACTTCATTATGCAATATTTCAATATAATAGAAAAATATTGATATGTACAAAATAATATTTTAATTTCATAGCAGGAGTAGTAGAAAATAAGAGAGGGAAAGGAAAAGTTTCATTAAAGTGAGGCATATGTCAAACATATAAAAATTGCCTACAGTCATTAAAAACTGATATCTAACATTTGCTCCACAGGACAATGTAATTCAACACTAGTGTGACATTATACTATAATTTTACACAGTATTTACATATTAGATTTGTCATTTGAGAAGACTAAAACAGAAGTAAATAAATTCTCCTCTTCCCTTTTTTCCCTATCTGAAAGTCAAGGAATTTTGTTATTATTATTATTATTATTATTATTATTATTATTATAGAACCTAAAGCAGATATTATGGTCCCACTTCTGAAAATGTAAACCTATCTCAACTGCCTTATCAATTATAAATGTTTTATAAACATGTGCACTTCAAAGATAAGAGAATGAGTTTACCTGATTAATCACACAGATGTGTTTGCTTTTGCCTTATGATACTGTATGACAAAAATTAATCAATAGAAGGACATGTTTTTAATGCCTCCTTTTCATCTCAAGGTTTTCCATGCTCAGTTGTCCATCCTGTCAATTAAATAAGCCGTCGGAATAATCTGACATCTTGCCTTTTGCTCTGGTCTGGTCAGTTTTATTCTTTTGAAACCTGTGTCCTTGGTAACACCCAGAATAAGAAATATAAATCATTTCTCCTTTCTAAAGCATCAGGCCCTTATCCTTAGGCACCTGGCTTCCCTTCTCTCTCTCTGATAAAAGTCTTTATCTATATTTTTAACACAGTATTATCCTAGCTTTGGGAGCAAATCATTTCTCAAGTCTGAGGAAGTGTGGTTGTGCTGCATGGTTACTTGAGGTTTACCTGATAGCAAGAGTGCAGTAACAATGAGACAAAACCTGCAGTTGCAGATATTGTGTGATGCACTTCCAGATATAGAATTTTGCAAAGAAATAGCAGAAAGAAAGTGAAACAGGAGAGAGAAAAAAGAAACACTAGAAAAGGTTTTAATATTTGGAAAATCAAAGCAGGTATACTTAAAGGTAACAAATATTACTGAGCCACTTAACTGATACTTATACACAGCCTAGTGCCACTTTGATTTGGGAAGAAGAGGAAAACTCCTTGCAGAGCTAAGTGTTTTTCAAGGTTTAAGAACCACTTTAATCTTTCATTTATTTAAAAGTAGCATAAGATGGAGTCATGATGATAACAGGTAACATTTATACAGCACTCATTTGGTTCTAACAACATCCCTGGAAGGTAAGAGCTCATAAATGTCTAAGACCAGATTTGAACTGTTTTTTGTGACTCCAGACACAGAAATCTGTCCACTGTACAACCTTATAAATGTAATATTAACCTACCAAACCTCATCCCTTTGTCTATTTCATGTGTCCAGGAGGACCTAATTAAGGGAATTCCAACCAGAATGAAGTACATCACAGATGTTGTGTGCCCTAAAATCTCTATAGTATCTTTGAAGGTGTACCAGCTTCCTTGAAACACTGAACAGTTGGCCTAAGGTGATATGTTTAATCTGATTAATATCATGCCCATCAGCGTAATTCAACTATTACTAAGAGTCAAAGAAATGGACAGGATAATTTAGGCCTGCAATCTGTTTGAACCCAATACTGATACTGATTGTACCACAAGGAGAAACAAAGCATATATACCAGTAACATGTCTGATGGAAGGGATTCTGAGCAGAAAATATTGACTATATAACTGGGATCAGAACATGCGTATATGAAATGTAGATTACAAATATTTTCTTTGTGTACCAGTAACACAAAAGCTAAAAAGCTAATAGATCTGATCAGTCAAAAATGAAGATTTCATATTATTTTATGTCAATGTTTCCATCTCTAAATGACACAGCAACGAATTTCTGACAAATGAGCATTTGTAAGAAATACTTTTAACTCTATGCTGAGCAATGAGGGAATCTGAGCTGAAATTTATGGGTTGTTAATTCTGAAATAAAAAAGAAAATGGAAAAACCTGAGGTCTTTGAAATTTTACTTCTTGTAAGTGTGACCCAATTATCAGTCAGTTTTTTTCTGTTTTGTTTTGGTTTGAGTTTTTTAGCTTACTGGAAGAAAGAGCCTGAGGTCATGGAAATCTTTAGTTCCTTCAAACTTCAAGTAGTCTGGCTAATAATAAAATATTTATCAAAAGCAATGTCATTGTCTCCACTTATTTTGAGCAAGATATGGGTGTATTTTTTTGGGACAGAGCCAAGATGGTGGAATGAGAGCAACTACTCCCCTGAACTCTAAGACACACTCCTTCAGATACATCTAAAAAGAGAATCTGAATGGATTTTGCACTGGCAGAATCCAATAGGAGACAGACTGGAAGATCAACAGGAAGAATCTGTTGCTAAGGGCTAGAGAAGGACAAAGCACACAGGCTGTACAATTTTGGTCCTCTCCCTGGCAGGGTGGAGCAGGAAGCACAAGGTAATCTGAGGCAGCAGACTTACTGAGGAATCTCAGCATATCAGTGCAGGACAGGAGTCTGGTGGAACCCAGAAAGAGAGAACCTGGAGTCCCAGTTAACTGCAGCAGCTGCTCCTGAGAATAGCAGCCTACAGATTAAATGGCTGTAAGTGACCTACTTGAACCTCCAGGAGCCAAGATGGCAGAATATTCAGTAAATGATTTACCCCTCCCATTGTAGACCTTAAAAAATCCACAAAATATTCCCCAGAAAAAATTCTGTAACAGTGGGATCAGCTGAAGAGGCAAACTGTCTCGAAGGCCATGAGGCTAGGAAAATCATAAAGAGGGTTATGTCTTGCTGTGCCTGAAAGAGACCAGTGCAGGACTGTAGCTGTCCCATACAGCCCTACCTCAGCAAACCAGGATTAGATCTTTAGCCCCAGGTGGGTTAGAGCCTGCAACCATCAACACCAGGACCTCAGGCATGCCTCAGCAATCCAGGGGAATTGGGAAGACACTGTACAGATGAGTTCACCAATCACTGAGCTTACCTATGCTCTAGCTCAGCAGAGAATACCTCCTGTGGCTAGCGCATACCTCTCCCACATTTAATACAGCTAGCTTCAGGGTAACTCAGTGGAAACCCAGAAAGATTTCACCTGGTTTCTGCTTTTGAAGAGCAGCCAGATTAGCACCAGAGAAGCTGTAGCACTTTGGCTTCTTACTGAAAGAATCAGAGGCCACAACACACAAAGTCTCAAGTTCTAGGCACAAGAACTGTGGAACATAGACCCCTGTCCCTCAGAAGCAGAGATGTACTTTAAAAGCCAGGGAAAGTGTGATCATGAATATAAAACAAATTAGAAAAGAAAATACCATAGAATCTTTCTATGGGGACGAGGACCAAAACAGGAATACAAAAGAGGTAACATGGAGACTGTACTCCATTCTGAAACTTCAGAAAGGAATATGAAGTGGTCTCAAACCCAAAGAGCTTTCCTGGAAGAACACAAGAAGAATTTAATTTTAAAAGTCAAATTAGAGAAACAGAAGAAAAACTGGTAAATGATTTTAAAATTATGAAAAAAAAAAGAATTCAGTGAACAGAAATGCTCCTTAGAAAGAAAAAATGGACAAATGGAAAAGGAAGTAGAAAACTTAAATGGAGAAAATAACTCCTTAAAAGGAAAAATTGGATAGATGGAAAAGAAGATTCAAAAGTTAATTGAAGAGAACCATTTGATAAAATTAGATTAGGGCAAGTAGCTGCTAATGGCTCTATAAGACATCAAGAACCAATCAAACAGAACCTAAAAGATGAAAAACATAGAAGAAAATGTAAAATATCTAAGTGGAAAAAAATGGAAAATAGATCCAGGAGAGAAAAATCTAAAAATTGTTGGCCTATCAGAAAGTCATGATGACAAAAAGAGCTTGGACAATATTTTCCCAGAAATCATCAAGGAAAACTCCCCAGAAGTCCAACATCCAAAGGGCAAAATAGTTATCAAAAGAATCCAGTGTTCACCTCTTGAAAAGGATCCCAAATTTAAAAATGCAAGGAATATCATTGCCAATTTCCAAAACTATCAAATGAAAGAAATTAAATTAGAGTAGTGGCAAAGAGGGGAGGGCGATTAGCATTTTTTGAGATTTACTCTCATCTGATTTGGTTCAAGGAGAGAACAACAAGCTCAGTTAAGTATAGAAATCTAACTAGCTCTACATGCAATAGTAGGGGAAGGGGGGAATAAATGGGAGGGAAGGCTAAAAGGGAGGGAAGAAGTAGTAAGGGTAGAGCAATGTAAAACAGAAGGGCTCTAAAAGAAGGGATGGAAGATGGAGGGAAGAAGCAGTCAAAAATTAAAACTCTATTGTATAAATAAAGGGAAAACGAAAAGCATAGATAAAGGGAAAGAGGATGGAGGGACAACCACAGATAGTAACCACAACTGTGAATGTGATGAACTCTCCACTAAAATGGACACAGCAGAATGAATTAAATACTATAACCCAATAATATGTTGTTTACAAGAAAAACATTTGAAATGAGAGGATAAACACAGGGTAAAGGTACAAAGGTTGGAGCAGAATAAATTGTGGTTCAACCCATGTAAGAAAAGGAGGAGGAGCAATCCTAATCTCAGGTAAAGTACAAGGAGAAATAGATGCAATCAAAAGAGATAAGAAAGGAAGCTATATGCTGCTAAAAGGCACTATGAACAAGGAAACAATATCATTAGTAAACGTATATGACCCAAGTGGTGTAGCATCCAAATTGTAAAAAGAGACGTTAAGTTAGTTACAGGAAGAAATAGACAGCAAAACTATACTAGTAGTTCACCTTATACTTGCTCTGTCTGAATTTGATAAATATAATGCCAAAACAAACAACAGGGAGGTGAATAAAACTCTGGATGAGGTAGATATGATAAATCTCTGGAGAAAACTGAATGGGGATAGAAAGGAATATATCTTTTTCTCAGAGGTATATACCACATATACAAAAATTGACGATGTACTAGGGCACAAATACCTCACAATCCGGTGTAGAAAGGCAGAGATAGTCAATGCATCCTTATCAGATCAAAATGCGATGAAAATTACATGTAATTAAAGACCATGGATAGATAAACCAAAAATTACTTGGAAACTAAATAATTCTAATCCTTAAGAATGAGTGTGTTAAAAAACAAATCATAGAAATAATCAACAATCTCATTCAAGAGAATGGCAATAATGAGACAATCTACCAAATCCTATGGGATGCTGCAAAGCAGTTCTTAGGGGAAGTTTTATATCTTTGAATGCCTACATGAATAATATAGAGAAAGTGGAGATCAATGAATTGGGCATGCAGCTGAAATAACTAGATAAAGAAGAAATTGAAAAGCTCCAAGTAAATATCCTATTAGAAATACTGAAAACCTGAAGGAGAGATTAAAATTGAAATTAAGAAACTATTGAGCTAATAAATAAAGTTGAGGTGGTTTTATGGAAAAACTAAGAAAACTGATAAATCTTTGGTCAATTTGATTAAAAAAAAGAAAGAAGAAAATCAAATTATGAATATCAAAAAAGGGTGAACTCATCTCCAGTGAGGAGAAAATTAAAACAACATTTAGAAAATACTTTGTGCAGCTATATGCTCATAAATTCGACAATCTAAATGAGATGGATGATTATTTTTCAAATATAAATTGCCCAGATTAACAGAAAAGGAAGTTGAATACTTAAATAACCTTATCTCAGAATAAAATATTGAACAAGCCATCAATGAACTCCTTAGGAAAAAATCTCCAGAGGCAGATGGATTTGAGAGTGAATTCTCTAAAACATTTAAAGAACAGATAATTCCAATACTATATAGAATATTTAGGAAAACTGGGAAAGAAAGAGTCCTACCAAATTCTTTTTATGATACAAATATGGTTCTGATACCTAAATCAGGAAGAGGCAAAACAGAGAAGGAAAATTGTAGACCAATTGCTCTAATGAATATAGATGTAATAATTTTAAAAAAAGATATTACCAAAAAGAATACAGCAACTTATCATGAGAAGAACACATTATAATCAGGTAGGATTTCTACCAGAAATGCAGGGCTGGTTTAATATTAGGTAAAAAATCAGCATTATTGATCATATCAGAAACAAAACAAACAGAAACCATTTGATTATCTGAATAGATATTTTGTCAAAATACAACACCCATTCCTATTGAAAACACTGAAGACCATAGGAATAAATGAAACTTTCCTTAAAATAGTAAGTAGTATCTACTTAAAAGAATCAGGAAGCATTTTATGTAATGGAGACAAGCTAGATGCATTTCCAATAAGATCAGGGGTGAAATAAAGATGTCCATTATCACCACTATTATTCAATATTGTACTAGAACTGTGTGACAATTAGAATAGGCAAGAAAAATCTAAATTATCACTCTTTACAGATTATATGATGATATATTTAGATAATCCCAGAGAATCAAGTAAAAAACTACTTGAAATAATGTATATGTTCATCCTTGGTCGCAGAAGAAGACCATGCCATCAGAGAAATAATTACATGACTGGCACCTGACTTTGTTTTGAGTGAGGGAGGGCTGTGCAGGTCACCAGCTTCACTTCTCCTCCAGAGTCAACTGAACCCCCTGACAAGATATTTATCTGGATGTCTAGAGATGACTCAGGATGAGGCAATTGGGGTGAAGTGACTTGTCCAAGGTCACACAGCTAGTGAGTATCAAGTGTCTGAGGTGACATTTGAACTCAGGTCCTCCTAACTTCTACACTGGTTCTCTATTCACTGCACCACTTAGCTGCTCTACTTGAAATAATAAACAACTTTGTCAAAGAAACAGGTTACAAAATAAGGCTGCATAAGCTATCTGTATTTCTGTATATTACTACCAAGGCCCAACAGCAAGAGATAGAATGAGAAATCCCATTTAAAGTTATGGTACACATTCTAAAATATCGAGGAGTCTACCTGCCAAACCACATCCAGGAATTATATTAACAAAATTACAAAACATTTTCCCCCAAACAAGTGAGATCTAAATAAGTGGGAAAACATCAATTGCTCATGGATAGGCTGAGCCAATAAAATAAAAATGACAGTTTTTTCCCAAATTAATTTACATATTCAGTATCATAGCAATCAAACTACCAGATAATTATTTTCTAGAGCTAGAAAAAATAATATCAAAATTAATCTAGAAGAACAAAAGGTTCAGAATATCTAAGGAATTTATGAAAAGAAATGCTATGGGAAGTGTCCTAGCCCTACTAGATCTCAAATTTTATTATAAAGGAGCAATCACCAAAGCCACTTGGCTGAAGTAGACCAGTGGAATAGGTTAGGTAGTGAAGACACAGTACTCAACGAACATAGTGATCTATTGTTTGATAACTCAAGGACCCTAGCTTTTGGGATAAGAGCTCATTTATTTCACAAAAAAATGCTGGGAAAACTGTATAATAGTCTGGCAGAAACTGGGCATAGACCAAAGCCTGACAACATGCAGAACAAGCAATTCCTAATTGATACATGATCTAGGTACAAAGACTGATACTATAAACAAATTAGGGAGGAAGGAATTGTCAGATTTATTAAGAATGGAGAAATTTTTAACCACACAAGAGATAGAGAACATTTGGGAAACAGGAAACTGGGAAAGAATGTTTATGACTATTGTCTGTTATACAGGCAGCATTTCTAAAGCATATAGAGAACTCAGTCAAGTGTACAAAAATGCAAGGCTTTCCACAATTGACAAATGGTCAAAGGATATGAAGAGGCAGTTTTCAGAGGAAGAAATTAAAGATCTCTACACTCACATGAAAAATGCTCTAAATCACTATTGATTAGAGAGATGTAAATCAAAACAACTCTGAGGTGCCACATCACACCTATCAGATTGATTAACATGACAAAAGAGTAAGATGACAAAAGTTGGAGAAGATGGAACACTAATTGTTTGTGGAGCTGTGAGTTGATCCAGTCATTCTGGATAGCAAATTGGAACTATGCCCAAAAGGCTACAAAAACGGACATACTATTTTAAGTAGCAATATAGCTACTGGGACTGTATGCCAAAGACATCTTAACAAAGGGAAATGGCCCCACATGTACAAAAATATTTACAGCAGTTCTCTTTGTTGGGGCCAAGAACAAGAAATTCAGGGGATACCTATCAATTGGGGAATGGCTGAATAAGCCATGGTATACGAATTTAAAGGAATGCTATTGTGCTAAAAGACATGATGAAGAGGAAGACTTCTGAGATGCCTGGAAAGACTTATATGAAATGATGCTGAGTGAAAGGAGCAGAACCAGGAGAACTTTGTACACAGCAACAACCACAGTGTGCTAGGAACTTTTCTGGTAGATTTAGTCCTACATAACAAAGATAGATCTAAAAATTCCCAATGAACTTTTGACGCAAAACATCTTCTACATACAGAGAAAGAATTATGGACTTGGATCACAGAATGAAGAGGGGGAGGGAAATGCGAAAAAGTAATCTAAGATATATGGAAGTGATTGTAGAACACAGAAAACAAATAAAATATTTTTTTAAAAAGATAAGGGTATATTTTGACTGGGCAAGTCACTTAACCTCTGCTTCCTTATCTGTAACATGAGAATAACAACTGTAACTACCTCCCAGAATTATTGTGAGGATCAAATGAGATAAAAATTGCAATGTACTTCTTACAATGCCTGACACATATTAATTACTATATAAATTTAAACTATTATTATGATTATGAGATAATTTCTTTCAGTTTGACAGTATAAATCAAACTAAAAGAATATCTATTTTACAATGGATTTACAAGCTTGCAATTTCTCTTATATTGGAAACAAATATATTATTCTGAAAAAAACTGATAGAAAACATAAGCAATTTTAAGAACCTTGGCAAACTTATTTCTAAAATACATAGAGAACTAAAACAAAATTGTAAGAATATAACTCATTATCCAATTGATAAAGGGTTGGAGGATTTAATAGGAAGTTTTCAGATGAAGAAATTAAAGTTATCAATAGCCATATGAAAAAAAATTCTCTAAATCACTGTTGATTAGTGTAGTGCCAACGTGATACTCACAGAGGCTACGGTGACTATGAATATGCTGGCATAGTTTGGAATCGCAAAGTATAATAGATTCTCCATATAGAAAGCAGAAAAAAAAAACACAAAACAAAACAAACAAACAAAAAAAACATTGATTCAGACACCATTTAGCCAAATCTCAACATCAGAAAACCAATGGGCCTATTAATGAATAGAAAGACAATCAAATTAAGCAAAAAAAAAAAATACATTAACAGTACAATTAGAGAATGCAAATGAAAACAGCTCTGAGGTACCACTTTGTATCAATCAGATTGGCTAATATGACAAAAAAGAAAAGTGACAAACCCTGGAGAAAATTTTGGAAAATTGGAACACTAATGCACTGTTGGTGAAGTTGTGAACTGATCTAACCATTCTGGAGAGCAATTTGGAAATTTGTGCAAAGGCTATAAAACTGTACATACCCTTTGATCTAGCAATACCACTACTAGGTCTATATCCTAAAGATATCACAAAAAAGGTAAAGGACCCAAATGTATAAAAATATTTATAGCAGCTCTTTTTATGCTGGCAAAATTTTGAAACTGAGGGGATGCCCTTCAGTTAGGGAATGGTTGAAGAATTTGTAGTATATAAATGTCATGAAATACTATTATACCATAAGAAACGATAAAGAGGGAGATTTCAGAAAAACCTGGAAAGACTTTTTTCTTTCTCACAGTTTCCCTTTTGTTCCGATTCTTCTTTCACAAAATAACTAATGTGAAAGTACATTTATAAATAATGTACATGTATAATCTATATCTGATTGCTTGCTCTCTTGGGGAGAGGAGAGCCGAAGGAAGGAATGGAGGTAGAAGAAATTTGAAACTCAAAATCTTATAGAAGTGAAAGTTGATAACTATCTTTATATATAACTGGAAAAAATAAAACACCATTAAGTGGAAAAAAATTACCTTGGCATACCAGTAAATGTGACTGATGCTGGAATGGTGAAAAATATAGCAAGAAAGATGGCACTATCAATGTAGACTCCAAAGGTGTGATTCTAACCACGACCATGGTAGAAAAAAATACTTTAAGAAAACTGTTTTAAAAACCTGCCTAAATATTATCACAATACCTAGATTATCCAAAATAAACACAGATATTCCAGAAAAAAGTATAATAAAATCATTAATACTCTCAATTAATTAATACTCTCAATCAGGCAATAAATATTTATTAAGCACCTACTATGTGTCAGGCATTGTGCTAAGGACTAGAGATAGAAAAAAAGTTCAAAGACAATCCCTGTCCCTGATAAGCTCAAAATTTAGTGATTGAGACAGTATGCAAGCAATGCAAACAACAATGAACAAATAAAATATTACATATATATGTGTATATACATTTGTTCATATATACATACGTAGACAAGTGTACATATGCATATAGACTGTGTACAAATACATATACATAAATTCGTGTGTATATATATGCATGCTATAAATTGGTTTCTGGCTTGGTGAATTTTGTTGGATGTTTGGGGGAACTAGAGTTATATGTAAGAAATATTGAGATTATAATGTAGTAAAGTTAGTAATCAAACCCTAGACTTGATGACCAACTATAAATGCAATAGAATGGTCTAATCTTATAAGAAGATGGAATCAGTCTCTCACATAGTAGCTTAGGGAGTGCCAGGAAGATAATCACTTCCCTAAATTTTCCTCAGAAATGCTAGTACCTGTAATTCCACCATCAGTTGTTCACTCTTTTACATTGAAACATTAAATTAACATTCTCATGAAATATTTAAATTGAAGGGTGGTTTAAGAGAGGGGGTAACATAGAGTGTATGACATATTATTCGGTCAATGTTTCCTATGCTTAAATTTGTCTCCCTAAATATCCAGCAAAATTCACATAGAGAAAAATCAATTTATATAGTTGATTGCATGTTGACTCATCCACTACTTTGTGAATTCTAAAAAAGGCAGGAATCTTATGTATGTATGTATGTATGCATGCATACACACATAAGTATGTATACAATGACTTAGTGTTCATTTATTTGTCCTATATTTTCTAACACAGAATCCAATTGAAAATCGGGTTAAAAAGATGAACTAATTGTGAAGAAAGAGGGAAAATGGAAGATCCTTGGGAAATCATGGGATAAAATAAAGTCACTGGGCTTCAAAAGTTATGTTTCAACATGGAGTGAGGAACGATATAAAATTGGCAGCACATTGTTATATACTAAGTTGTCAATCAGTAATAGAATGATGGACAATCAAAAAAATGAAACCAATTTCACAACTGTCTGTTGTCTGATGCCAGTTATAGGTTGAAGAAAGATATTAATACTTTTTAGAGGAACTGAAGAAAAATTGACTTGGGTTTGCCTTAAAATTTTGGAAGGCTTTTTATTTTTTTTTAATTTTTTTATTTACTTATTTAACTTTTAACATTCAGTTTCACAAAATTTTGGGTTCCAAATTTTCTCCCTCCTCGTCCCCTCCCCCCACCCCAAAACACCAAACATTCTAATTTCACCCATCACCAATCTGCTCTCTCCTCTGTCATCCCGCTCTTCCCTTGTCTCCATCCTTTCCTCTGTCCTGTAGGGCCAAATAATATTCTATACCCCTTTACCTGTATTTCTTATTTCCTAGTGGCAAGAGGAGTACTCAACAGTTGTTCCTAAAACTTTGAATTCCAACTTCTTTTCCTCCCTCCCTCCCCAACCCCTCCTTTTGGAAGGCAAGCAACTCAATATAGGCCAAGTCTGTGTAGTTTTGCAAATGACTTCCATAATAGTCGTGTTGTATAAGACTAACTATATTTCCCTCCATCCTATCCTGCCCCCAATTACTTCTATTATCTCTTTTGATCCTGTCACTTCCCATGAGTATCAACCTCAAATTGCTTCCTCCTCCCCATGCCCTCCCTTCTTTCATCCCCCCCCCACCCTGCTTATCCCCTTACCCCCACTTTCCTGTATTGTAAGATAGGTTTTCATACCAAAATGAGTGTGCATTTTATTCCTTCCTTTAGTGGAATGTGATGAGAGTAAACTTCATGTTTTTCTCTCCCCTCCCCTCTTGATCCCTCCTCTAATAAATCTTTTGCTTGCCTCTTTTATGAGAGATAATTTGCCCCATTCCATTTCTGCCTTTCTCCTCCCATATATTTCTCTCTCACTGCTTGATTTCATTTTTTTAAGATATGATCCCATCCTCTTCAATTCACTCTGTGCACTCTGTCTCTATGTGTGTGTGCATGTGCGTGTGCATGTGTGTGTGTAATCCCACCCAGTACCCAGATACTGAATAGTTTCAAGAGTTACAAATATTGTCTTTCCATGTATGAATGTCAACAGTTCAACTTTAGTAAGTCCCTTATGACTTCTCTTTGCTGTTCACCTTTTCATGGTTCTCTTCATTCTTGTGTTTGAAAGTCAAATTTTCTTTTCAGCCCTGGTCTTTTCATCAAGAATGCTTGAAAGTCCTCTATTTCAATGGAAGACCAATTTTTCCCCTAAAGTATTATACTCAGTTTTTCTGGGTAGGTGATTCTTGGTTTTAGTCCTAGTTCCTTTGACTTCTGGAATATCCTATTCCATTCCCTTCGATCCCTTAATGTAGAAGTTGCTAGATCTTGTGTTATCCTGATTGTATTTCCACAATACTTGAATTGTTTCTTTCTGGCTGCTTGTAATATTTTCTCCTTGACCTGGGAACTCTGGGATTTGGCCACAATGTTCCTAGGAGTTTCTCTTTTTGGATCTCTTTCAGGCTGTGTTCTATGGATTCCTTGAATACTTATTTTGCCCTCTGGTACTAGAATCTCAGGGCAGTTGTCCTTGATAATTTCATGAAAGATGATGTCTAGGCTCTTTTTTTTGATCATGGCTTTCAGGCAGTCCCATAATTTTTAAATTGTCTCTCCTGGATCTATTTTCCAGGTCAATTGTTTTTCCAATGTGATATTTCACATTATCTTCCATTTTTTCATTCTTTTGGTTTTGTTTTGTGATTTCTTGGTTTCTCATAAAGTCATTAGCCTCCATCTGTTCCATTCTAATTTTGAAAGAACTATTTTCTTCAGTGAGCTTTTGAACCTCCTTTTCCATTTGGCTAATTCTGCTTTTGAAAGCATTCTTCTCCTCATTAGCTTTTTGAACCTCTTTTGCCAATTGAGTTAGCCTATTTTTCAGGGTGTTATTTTCTTCAGCATTTTTTTGGATCTCCTTTAGCAGGGTGTTTCACTTGTTTTTCATGCTTTGCTTGCATGTCTCTCATTGCTCTTCCCAGTTTTTCCTCCACCTCTCTAACTTGATTTTCAAAATCCTTTTTGAGCTCTTCCATCCCTGAGCCCATTGAGTGGGCTGGGATACAGAACCCTTGACTTCTGTGACTTTCCCTGATGGTAAGCATTGTTCTTCCTCATCAGAAAGGAAGGGAGGAAATGCTTGTTCACCAAGAAAGTAACCTTCTATAGTCTTATATTTTTTCTCTTTTCTCGGCATTTTCCCAGCCAGTGACTTGACTTCTGAATATTCACTTCACACCCACTTGACCTCCAGATCCGCCCAGCCAGCGCTTGGAGTCTGAGATTCAAATGCTGCTTCCCAGTCTCAGGGCTTTGGGTGGGGGCAGGGCTGCTATTCAGTGTGAGATCAAGTTCAGGTGCTCAGGAGGGGGCAGGGAAGCCTCAGAGGCTCAGTTCCCTCAGGGGGTTTATGCAGAGACCTTCAACAATGGATCTGGGTTCCTGCCTGCTTGGGGAGCCGGGGTCTGCTTCCGCCTCTGCTGCTGCCTCCCGGGGGTTCCTGAGTTATAGAGGCACCCCAGTCCCCTCTTGACCAGCCAAAGAGACCCTCTCACTGATCCTTGTCACCTGTGGGTGGAAGGACCCACGTGTCCACTGGAGACTCTGTCCCCAAAGCCCTCTTGGATCTGCTCCCTGCTCGGATCAGCTCCTCTTGGCACCTCACAGACAAGGCAGGGCTGTGTTCGGCTGGCTCTGGGTCTGCAGCGTGAAGGACCTTTTGCAAGAGGTTTTCAGGTTGTCTGGAACAGAAATCTCCTGAGCTCTGTTGTTCTGTGGCTTCTGCTGCTCCAGAATTTGTTGGCAGTTCTTTTTTACAGATATTTTATGGGCTGTGGGTTTGGAGCTAGTGTATGTGCATCTGTCTACTCCACCATCTTGGCTCCGCCCCTGGACGGCTTTTTAAATAGTGAAGGACAAGATCAAAGATATTATAGCAAGAAAGAAAATTTAAAAAACAATAACAGGTGACATTGATGAAAGGCATTATTTGATTTTCAATATGGAAATGATAATAATGACACTTTTTATATAGTACTTACTGTAGATCAGATGCTGTACTAATATCTTTAAAATTCTTATCATATTTAATCCTCACAATAACCCTGGGAGATAGGTGTTGTGATTATCCCTATTTCATAGATTAGGAAACTGACTCAAAGAGAGAGGAAATTGTACCAATCAAACAAATTATAATATTGGGAAGAGAGCTCTTTTACGGCCATGGGAAAAATAAATTATTGAGGTGATAGAAGTCTATTTTAGTGAAAATGTTATCTAGAAATTTAGAAATTCAGGTCTAGGTTCAGAACTTCAGGAAAAATGCAATTATTATCAGGGAAGTAATCATTTTCACAAATAAGGTGGAAAAAATCTTTTAGTAGTGAATTTGGAGATGATACATGCTTTTTCTGCTGTCCATATTTATCAATGTACTGGGTGCTAAGAACACAAAAACAAAAACAGTATTCTCTTCTTAATAAGCTTACATTTATTCTCCTTGATCTGGTACTCATCATTCATTTATCAATATTTCAACACTTGCAAAAAATCAAACTGAATTTTTATTAGTCATTTTCCTTACAATATTTTTAACCTCATAATTTTAGCCTTTTTCTAATTTTTTTTTTATGGAAAAGGACCCACATATATAAAAATATTTTAGTAGCTTTTTATGGTGGCAAAAAATTGGAAATTCAGGGAATGTCTATCATTTGAAGGAATGGCTAAAAAAGTTGCGATATAGGAATGTTATGGAATGCTATTGCATTATTAAAAATGATGAACAGGCAGATTTCAGAAAAAAACCTGAACTTAACTGATGACAAGTGAAGCGAGTAGAACCAGGAGAACATAATGCACAGTAATAGCAACATGGTGCAATGATCAGTTTTGGCAGACTCATCGCTTGTCAGCTATGTAATGATGTAAGACAATTCCAAGAGACTCATGATGGAAAATGCCACCCATATCCAGAGAAAGAACTACATAGTCTGAATGCAGATCGAGCATACAATTTTCTCGCTCTTTTTTGTTCTTTCTCATGGTTTTTCCCGTTTGTTTTCATTCTTTCACACGACTAATGTAGAAACATGTTTATTATTATCATCCATACACAGCATATACCATGTTGCTTATAGTCTTGGCAGAACGAGGGAAAGAAGGAGAGAAAATTAGAACTAAAAATCTTATAAATTTGAATGCTGAAAACTATCTTTACACTGACTTGGAAAAAAATAAAATACTATTAAATGGAAGGGGGAGAATAGGGATCTAGGAAATGTTGCCACACTTGGGGCTACTGTGTCCAATTGCCTGTTGGTAGAATTTGGTCAACAGCTGTTGCTAGTGCTGTGGATAAGTTCACTTACCTGGGTCGTGTACTTTCCAGGGATGTACACATTGACAATGAGGTTGATGGAGACATTTCTAGAGCTAGCTCAGTGTTTGAGAGACTCTGAAAAAAAGTTGTGATCAAATGGTGGTCAGAAGAAACAATACAAGGACACTCTCAAAGTCTCTCTCAAGAACATTTGACTGTGCAACATGGGAGACAGTGACACGGGACTGCTCAGCCTGGCATGCCAACATCAGAAAGGGTGCTGTGCTCTGTGAGCAAAGCAGAATTGAGACAGCACAAAGTAAATGAAGGATGAGCAAATTTAGAGTATCCACCCTAAATATTCATGCAGACTATTTCTGCCCAATCTGTGGTAGAGCATTCTGATCTTGTATTGGTTTGATCAGTCACAGTGTGACACACTGAAACTTCACTTTATCATGGTGATGTCATTTTGGTCCTCTTCAAAAATGAAGGACAATAACCTAGTGGTCATAAACAAAGGTGAACCTCGCTACTACTTTGTCTTTGCTAATTTCCTCTCACCAAGTCTCCAAGGTATAAGATGGGTTAGGGTGTTCTTTTGAGTGTGAGTTTACCAGAGAGTCTGCCCTCTTGGATCTGCATGGAAATCTATAGGAAATTGTTCCCCTTCCTTATATATTGTTGCAGGAAGTCAGGGAAGGAGAATGATTCCTCTACTTACACTACTTGATTTACCCTTGCTGTTAAATTTGTTATTTTGTTGTAGTTAATATAGAAAGAAAAGGAAAAGAGTGTTCAGAACAGAGCTTTGAAAAACATCTACACTGGGTTAGACTTGAAATGATGATTCAGATAAGATCTAAAGGAAAAAATATCACAGAATCCTAGAGAGAAGAGAGCATAGAGGAGATAGCCATCAATAGTATCAAACGTTGAATAAATACTAAGGAAAATAAGGACTTTAGAAAGAAAAAAATCATAGTTGTAGCAATCAAGAGATCACTGACACTATAATTTTGTAGAGAATAGATTCATTTGAGTGAAAAGATCAGAAGCCACATTTCATAGGGTAGAGTTCCAAGTAATGCTAATTAGTTCATGTAGACAAAATTATATTCTACACTAGCAATTAACATTGAAAATTTAGTAATTGGACATATTCGGAGATAGGTGTGTGGGCCCTTATATTCTGATTTTTCCCCATTTTAAGTCAAGGCTTTATTGAGGACATGTATGACTGAAAATAGATGAGGATGAATCACAAAGAGAGAAGAAGAGGCAAACTGTGCGATCCATTGTCTTGCTGAGTTTTTCAAGGAAGGAAAGGAAGGTTTTCATCTTTGTAGACTAGATTCCTTAGGAGGAATTTATTCAAAGACATGAGCAAAAGCTACACAGATTATAAATACATGGTGAGGTTGTGATATTCATTGTTTCAGAGAGTACCAATAACAAGTACATCATGAATAAATTGAAATAATTATTATATAGCTTTTATTTATTTCCAAATAGATGCCGGTGATGTTGATATAAAAACTGCAATCATTTACACATTTTTTCAGTTCAGACAGTTAGATGTAATGCAGTTTCTACCTTGGCAGATCCATTTAAATCTATTTTTCTATGTATAGCTTTTCTGATGTATAGCAGCATTCATTGAAAGAATAAAGCTGACGTAATAGGCACTGGTGAACTTTTTCAACTTAATTCATCATGGTGGATCTTTTTGTAATCTCTTCATCACTCTAGCCTCTTAGAGGACACAATTTAATGAGCAATGGTATTGAGTACCCAGAGGCACCCTTACACATACTTCAGTAATGAACTAGGACTTTGATGTGTTTGTAGTTAATTATTTCCAATGAACTATCATTAAATAGATGACTCAAATTTCTGAAATTCAAATACATGGTTAAAATCATAATACATAGCCTAAAATAAGAGATATCATTTAACTTATCATAGAAAAATAAAATAATATAGCAATGATTTTAGAAATAAGATTAATCATCTCAGACCATTTGAAAATCTGCAACTCCTCTTATAGCCTATGAATTCCCCAAACATTTGACATTAGAGAAATTAATATGATCATTAAATGCTTGTAAGTTTAAAAAGAACTCCTGTAACAGATGGCATAACTACAGAACTCTGTAAACACTTTGGAAACTTATGAGCCTTGGGAGTCAAAGAAATTTATGACTGTGTTATTATGGAGAAATATGTCTGAGTTCTTCTTGGAAACTCTAATTATTCTTATTGAGAAACCTGGAAAAGATAATAAATTATGTTTAAGATATTGAACCAATTTCTCTATAAATTTTGGTGATAAGATATATACAAAAATAATTGAGTATCAAATGGAAAAAATAGTGAGATTTAATTCTTTCTTACCAGTTAGTGCTTCTAACAAATATATATGGCATAACAAATGTATATGTGGAATTAATGCCTCAGGATATAATTTTCCCACAGCAGCTATGCCAATGGAAATTGCTTTTTTGGTCTTTTTTACAGACTTTTACAGACATTGGTATTGGTGAGCTGGGGACAAAAGATCATTAATTTAATTCTTTAAAGCACTTCTTTCATAAAGTAGCCCTTTCCATTTTTATTTTAGGAACATTTATCTACTTTATATTATAAATCAAGGTAGCATGATCTTTGCTGAATATTTCTCCTCAACTGTAATAATTGGAACTTAGAAGATGCTTAGGGTTTGCTAGGTGATATATGCAGAAATTAAGTCATTTGCCTAGGGTCACACAGCTAACTATTCAATGAATGAAGCAAAATCTGAACTAAAAAACTACTTGGTGCACCAAGATATTTTTCTAATTTGGCTCAAATGTGGCAGATGTTATTAGAAAATATGAATGGAGGAGACAGATTATTCCAAAGATAAGGGAATATAAGACAAAAACAATGCTAAGTTGAGCAAGAAAGGACATTAGAATTGTGGAAAGCTTAAAGCTTTTATCATATATATATATATATATATATATATATATATATATATATATATATATATATATATATATATATAGATAGATAGATAGATAGATAGATAGATAGATAGATAGATAGATAGATAGATAGATAGATAGATATAGATAGATATATATAGATATATAGATATATATAGATATAGATATATATAGTGTGTGTGTGTGTGCTAAACATCCTTAGACCTAATGTCCTGAAGTAGTATATCTTAAATTTATTCGATATTTTAAAATTTATTTTCACCAAATTCAAAATAAAAATAAAAATAAGCAGGATGTGCTTGTGTTTACAGAAATATGTACATGTGTTTGTCTTTATATCAATGAAACCACAATATGGAACATTTGGAAGAGTTTTGGCTCTGAAAGGACCTGGGTTCAAATCTATCTTCTCACTCTTACTATTTGTGCAACCATGATAAATTTACTAAATATCCATGGAATCCAAATTTCTCAGTTGTAAAATGAGAGAATTAGATTAGATGCCTCCAAAGTCCTTTTAAGCTCTAAAATTATATCACCAATGTAAGACACTTGCAGAATGTCTTAATATGTGACCCTTGAACTGCTTTTGCTTATCCAAGCTAACTCATTCTGTGTGCTGTACACTGGTGGCAGCCTTTTGAACTAAATGGAAATATTTCTCAAAAACTGATTTAATTTTCCTATATGGGGCTTTATTGCCCCTTGTTGCTTGGTATTAAACTATATATTCCAAGATATTTTTTCTCTGCTTTCTTTTCCTTTCCTGTGCCCACCATTGCTTTGAATTCACTAACTAGAATTATATACAGACACACACATATATATATATACATAATTTGGATAATTTTGTTACATTCTTCATATATTTTTTCATCTCTCTTCCTTTACAAAAGATTTTTGTGTAAAACCTATAATTATTTTCATATAGTTTCATAGTCATAATTATAAATACTTAAGTATTAGATAACCAACAAAGCATACTGTGAAATAATGTCTCTTGCTTTCTCTGCACCCATGATAAAACCAACTCCACAAACACCTTTATTTGCCTCTCCTGGAAGAAGCATGAACCATCTTTACATTTAGAAGATTAAATCTAATAGGAAAATAATGTGTGGTCTTATACCACTTTATTTTAAAAATCAATTTGATGTGAACAAGATTTGGAAGTCAGAGATAGATTATGGCTAACCTGGAAGAATAATGAAACCAATACCAGAGAAAGATATACACAGTGACTTTGGAAATGTAAATGAGAACATATGAAGTGGTATGCCTAAATTCACTGGTTATAGAAAACAGATGATGACCAAGGATTATCTCTACCTTCTATATATGTATCGACTACTGACTATCCCCAACACAGTATGCAGTGTCTCACAGTTGGTTTTGCTAAATCATTTGGTTTTACTAAACTGATTTGCTTATAAGGGAAGATTCTGTGTGTAAAGGGGTGATGAGAGGGCTTGGCACCTTTGAGAAATTACCCTGAGGTTAAGTTCTCTCATCTGTAAAATGTGTATAATAGTGTTTGCACTACCTAAGTCTCAGGTTTTTTTTATGCTATACATGTATAGTCATGCAATAGATATTTCCATGTGTGTCATGCCATGAGAGAAGACACAGACAAAAAAAAAATAAAAATAAAAAAAAAAAACACCTTTAATCTGCATTCAGGCTCCAATAATTCTTGCTCCAGAGATGGACAATGTATTTCATTATAAGTCTTTCAGAACTGTCTTGTTTCATCATATTGCTGAGAAGGGGTAAGTTATTCACAGTAGACCAGTAGACTGCTTTAAATAAATATCGTTACAAAGCACAAAATGCGATGATACTCCATTTCCAGACTCCATTCCTTTTTCAATGACTTTCCCTCAGGCTGTAATGCCCTTCCTCTTCACCTCTGTTCCCTCTTGAATTCCTTGTATTCAATACTCTCTCTCTAGAAAAAGCCTTTTTCAGTGCTGTTTAACCCATTGGTTTAATAGTGTCTTCTCTCTGATATAATATCTTATTTACATTGTATATATGTTACATATCTATAGTTTGCATGTTGTCACTCCCATTAGAAGAGATTTGGAAAGGAAGGAGTCTTTATATAGCACCTACTAAGTTCCAAGCACTACGTTAATCTCTTTTACAAATATCTTTAAAACAACCCTCTGAAGTACATGCTATTATTTGGCCCATTTTGCAGTTGAGAAAACTAAGACAATTATCAGTCAAGTGACTTGATGAAGGTAACATATTTAGTAAGTGTTTAGGCTGGATTTGAACTTAGGTCTTCTTGATTATAGGTCCAGTCCTCTATCTACCATGCTACCAATGTGAACTTCTTCAGAGATTTTTTTTTTTTGCCTTTTCTCCTAGCTGTAGCTATTAGCACCATACTTGGTTCATAGTAAACACTTAATAAATGGCTATTGTCTAAGTGGCTGTTTTCATGATCGTCATTATTCCTTCTTCTATGTATTCTTTTCACTTGGTGGCCAACCTCTATACTTATCTAGACAGACCAGAATCTAAGAGTTTGAAAGTACCATGTAGTCATAGCCATATTTCAGAAAGAAATCAAGACACGACATTTCTGTCAACTAAGATTTCAAATAAGCAGTAATTCGCCCTCTCTAGAGGGGATTCTACACTAATATAGCTAAAATTCTTATCAAGCTCTACTTTTGATCAAGTTTTGTCTTCTGACAACAGATGTGTCGTATATTATGGAGTCTGAAGGTTTTGAAGGACTATTTGAAAGCTTTCCAGCTTTGTAAAACCTACCAGCATTTATGTTTTGCTGAAACAGACTTCAAGTAAATAGGGTAATCACTAATCTGAAGCAGTAGAGAATTTAGGTAACTTAAAATAGTATGATAAAGACAGAATATTAAGTTTAAAGTTGAAATGTATACATTTTTTTAATTTCATAAAAAATATTTAAAATTTTGAAGTGGAGGATTTTTTTTTCATGAATCAATATCACATAAAATTGTAAAAATACCATTAGCAATATTCATTGTAACCTTTATTTTGTATTAGGGTGTGATTTGTTCAATTATAGAAACAAATGACACATAAAATAAGATATAAATGTGGTAACACTAAGAAATAAATATCAAATAATGTTGACTTGATAGAAATGAGCTATTTACATACAAAAACTACAGCTAATCTTGAAATACTGACACCTTCTCAATTCCCTAAGCCTCCCTTCCTCCTTTCTGACAGGAAGACTGGAAGATGGAGTACTAAACACTTACCAAAGCTTTCATTTATAGAAGGGTGGGAACTGAGCTTTTTAGCTAACTCTCTGCTTTCCATCTGTAGCTCTAACTGACTTCAAATCTAGTGAATGCAACATCTCTATTCTGTGTTTTAACTGATGGCTCGCATTTCCCTTCTTTTTTTCTAGCTTTCTTAAGTGCATTGTGTTTCCCCATTGGATTGTAAGATCCTTGGGAGCAGGGTCTCTTTCTTTCTCGTGTTATATCCCCAGCTTTTAGCACAGTGCCCAGCATACTATAAGCACTTAATAACTGTGTATTGTATGGTATTGTATCATTATTATTATATGATCATTTGTGCTAGGTTTAAATAATGGGCATTTAAATGAAAATGAAGGTCACTGGAAAATGATTTGAAACAATGAACAATTTAATTTCAAACTCACAACAGAAAAAATATATACTAATTTGAGAAAGTTAAATAGGTGATTAATAAGTGATAGAAAGATGATTACAGACATTGAGAGTGTCTACTCATCAAAATTTGTTGAAAAGAGGTTCTGTAAGTCAGGTGCTATGACTACATGATTTAAAAAAATTCCCATTAAATTGAAATGGAATTGGCTGCTTGGTGTCATATAGACTGTACATAAGAGGAAGTGAATAATACAGAATATACAAGAGTAAATGAGAGTTCAAAGTACTGCAAAGCATGAGAAATCACTGTGTGTTTGGCAAAATTTCTTGTTCAATACATATACGTTTAAAATTTCTGAAAAAAGAAAGAAATTGTAATGAGAACTATGCATTGAATAATAAATTCATGCTTAGAGGTGATAGTCAAAATTTTATAGCTTCTTTCTTAAGTAAAAATTTCCTATCTTCCAGTGTCTTTCAGTGGAATGATCGATAGTACAATGCAATAGATGTCATCATACTTTCACAACAATACCTAACAGTTTTATTTCATTTTACAGTTTGCAAAGCACTTTCAAAATATCTCATTTTATCCTTGCAACAACTCTGGGAGTTAGATGTTATCCCTCACCATTTTACAAGTAAGGAGACTGATTTACACATATATATATAGATATCAAGATAGATAGATATCAAGATAGATAGATATCAAGATAGATAGATAGATAGATAGATAGATAGATAGATAGATAGATAGATAGATAGATAGATAGATAGATAGATAGATAGATAGAAAAATAGATAGATAGATGTAGATCTAGATGATATAGATATAGACTTACCCACCATCAAACAGCGAATAAGTGTCTGCAGTCTAATTTGAACTAAGGTCTTCCTAACTCAAGAACCAACACTCTGTTCACAGCACCTCGTAACTATTTCTAAGAGAAAAATAATTACTATAGAAGAGAGTGTGAGTTCTACCCTAGTATAAATAGAACACTTTACCTGGCATCTTGGATAATTGTAAAAAGTTAAATCATGGCCAATGCAAATATATTTCTGTAGGCTAAGTCCATTATGGCAAATATGCTTTAAAATTTTGATCTAGCATTCATTAAAAATTATTTGATCTAGCATTAATTAAAATTATCAAATAGGGAAAGGAAATAGCAACTATAATATTTTAAAGTGTAGTATGGACAAAAATAAATTAATTAAAATAGATAAGTGACATATTTAACAAAGAATCATTCAATAGCAAAATATTCTATAGCTAACCTCTGGAGGAAAAGAATAAGAAAGTTAATTTTGAATTTCCGTAAGATATTACATATATTTTCCCAACACAGTCATATTTTTCATGATTAAATTTAAATTAAATTAAGCACAAGGTTGAGAAGAATCATTCATCCTTGACTTCAGAACTTTCAATATTCTAATAAACAAGAAAGTTAGCAAAATACAATGTAATTTCTCAGCATTTGGAAGAACTTTTGGAATGGGACATGTATTCTAAATCTAAGCATTACCTACAACCTCATGGTAACATAAATACTGACAGCAAATTATGTCTGACAGAAAAAAATCAAAGGAAATGATTAAAAGCTGTTGCCATCTGATGATTTGCCTCAGGAATGTCAGATAATTAATGCTTCAAATTTGCATAGCAATTTTAAATTTCTAAAACAATTTCACATTTGCTAGACTGCCATTTTATTCCAGAAACTATGCACCTGTTTCATATAAATGTTGCATGAAATTCAAGAACAAATTATTAAACAAACTTTTTGATAAGAGGTGAACATTAGGAGACATCATAAAATCATTGATTAAAAAGTCTGACTGAGCACTTCTATATCCTTCCCTTATCTAATATCAAAGGGTTTAGAACTGTATGGGATCTTTGACATCTAATTTAAATCCTCCACACAGCTTGTATTGTCTAGGTAATGGAAGTACGTCTTGTCTCTAAATACGGTAGTCTTTTCAGCATTTTTCTAAAGGTTTCTCAATGAGCAGCAAGTGGATTATTTGTTCTCCAATGACAGTGAAAGTAAGAGCTAGGGATATCAAAAGTGCTATAATCTAGCCAATGCAAAAAACTCTGTTATGCTAAAAACAATGATTTTATGTATTAGCATATATTTATTAGCCATTAACAACAGTTTAATGTTTCTATTGGAGGGCACGGAGGGTGGTTGCACATAATTGGTAAAAGTTAAGTACAACTTTTGTCAAAGTGTTGAAAAAACTAAAGCAAGTAGAATTTTCAAACTATAAACCAACCATCTTGACTTTAATCAATGAAAAAATTCTATGATTATTTACAAGGGCCATTAGAGGAATCTAGATAGGAAAACTACTTTCTTGTATAGAGAAAGTAAGATTTTGTTAAGCAGAAGTAATAAAAGATTCATGTTTTTGTTTCTGTGTGATAGTATTCTTAACTGGTAGATCAGTGAGAGTGTGTGGATATTTTTTACCTAAATGTTGATAATAATAATATTAATAATAATGATTATTATTAGCATTCATTTAGTGCCTGTTACATGTCAAACATTCTGCTCAAGCTTATAAATATTATCTCACTTGATCCTCATAAGTAACCCTGGGAACTATATGTTATTATTATTACCGTTTCACAGGTGAAGAAACTGAGACAGAGGCAAAGTGATTTATCCAAGGTCACAGAGTTAGTAGATATCTGAGGCCAGATTTGAGTTTAGGTTCCCCAGCTAGTCCTGTACTCAATAGCTTCCTACAAAACACTTGTAGTCTTAAACTGTTCTTGTTGACACAGTAGATATATGGATCAGACAATAGTAAAGTTAAGAAGATTCAAAACTGAATGAATGAACTGAATGAACCCCAAGAGGAGACATTAATATATCATTAAAAAAAATCTTCACATTTACAGGATGGGTGTAGCATGGCTATATAATAATTTATCTGAAGAGAGCTGAGAGTTTGGGGACCTCCACAATTTTAATATGTGTCTATATACTTCTTTGTTAGGTAAGACGGTCAATACAACCTTAGCCTGCATTAAGAGAGCCTTACTTAGTGTCAGATAATACTGAAATAAGATCCCCTTTGTACTCTGCCCTTGTCATATCACGATTGAAGCATTTATAAAATTCTTACTTTTCCACTTTAGAAAGGATTAATAAGCTAAATAATGTCCAGAGGGTGGTAAATTAATATGTGAAAGAATTAGAGATGATATTTGAAATAGTCAAAGAATATGAAGTTTTTTAGTTACAAGAAGGAAAAGGCTTGATAGGGAAGTGACACCTTTAGTCTATTATTTTACATGCTAAGATGAGCTCACTATGTCACCTTTAGAAAATTGCTTTAGAATTTCTGGGCCTCAATTTTTTCATTCTGAAAATAAGTTGCATTAAATTAAACATATGGTCACATTCACTTCAATGCTATAGTATTTTTAAAAATGTTTTCTACTTTGCTAAGTAAGCAACTTTTTCCCAAATACTATAATCATTTTTTTTTGAAATGAATGATAATGCAGTAAGATATCTCAAAGTATTTGACATTTTATAAATTGCAATCTTTATTTTGATTAGTAAGTTCTTGAGAAAATCATATCAAAAATGTAATACTATCAATATTTCTTCAAATGTAGCTCTATAATAATATATTTCCTTTGACAAAATGATGTACACAAATGAAACATTAAGCACTCTTGTGTAAGTTTTATTTAACATTGTTTCAGATCACAATTTTTAAGTTAATACATAATACTGCTTATATTTATGAATTGCACTGATATTCTCATAGGTTTATGGTTCCTTTTTTCCCTCCAGAAGAATAGAAAAAAAGCTTCATCACAGCACATATCATACATTTTTTGTGCAAAGTATCTATAAGATCCAACCAATATATTAGAGATAAATATATCTCTGATTAACTTTAAATTATTTTTCACATTTCAATGACTAGGTATTTTTAAATTAGTCTGTCTAACACTATTTTCATGTCCCTATTTAGCAAATTAAATACAAAAGAAAGCAAAACAAAAACAAAATTAAAAACTACTTACACACTGCAAGCAAACCAAAAAAAAATGCCTCAATATATATCTGCATAGTCTATTTAAAAAATAGACATTAGCACTATCTAAAAGTGTCTTTCTGCAATTTATGTTCATCACCTCTACATCAGTGGTAAGCGGTATAATTTACCTACATTCATTTAGACTCATATTTTAACATTACACTGGTCTAACTATAGTCTTTCAAATTTTCCTCTCCATTATGCCATCATTATTTTTGTTGTTCCTTGTCACTGCTCAATTAGCTCTACATCAGTTCAGAAAAGTCTTCCCAATCGTCTCTAAAATTAACCATTTCATAATTTATTACAGCAAAGCCATTTTCCATTACATTCATACATCATATTTTGCTTAGTGATTATTTAATAGGAGGACATGCTCTCAGTTTCCAATTCTTGTTTACTATGAAAGTAACTCCTATAAATATTTTCATAGGTCTTATACTGACAATTTGGTCAAAAGATATGAATATATAAAATCTGATAACTTTATGGGCCTAATTCTACATTATTTTCTAGATTGTCTGAATTAATTCATAGCTCCACCAAGAGTGCAATAATTTGTCTGTTATTCCACAGCCCTTCTAGTATTTGCTATTTTTCTCTTTTGTCAAATTTTTCAATAGCAAGCATGAACTTCAAATTTTCTTTAAGTTGGTTTCCTGTATTAGTGAATTACAACATTTTTATATGATTGTTGATAGTTCGAATTTGTTCCTTTAAAAATTACTTGTCCTTATCTTTTGACCATTTGTTTTTGGACAGGGGAATTATGCCCACACTTATAAATCTGACTAAGTTGCTAATATGCCTTGGAAATTAGAACTTTATTAGAGAATCCTACAAAAAAAATTATTTTTGACAATTACAAGTTGCCTTTATACTTTTTAAAACATTTTATATGTTTGGAAAAAGGCTTTTCAATAGTATAAAATCAAAATTTTCCATTCTATCTTGTAGCAAACTCTCAATCACTTGTTAAATTATGAACTCTTCCCTTATGTATAAATATAAATTATTCCTTGCTTCTCTATTTTGTTTGTGATGTGATTGTTATATCCAAGTATGTATCATTTGAATTTTTCTTGACATATATTGTTAGATAATAGTCCCACTTTTTTTTTTTTTGCAAATTATTTATTTGTTTTTAGTTTTCCACATTCATTTCCACGAGATTTTGAGTTCCAAATTGTCTTCGCATCTCTCCCCTCCACCCATCCTGAGACATTGTGCATTCTGGTTATCCTTGTCCCCAGTCTGTCCTCCCTTCTATCACACCCCTCCCTTCTCTTATCCCCATCCCCCTATTTTCTTGGAGGACAAGATATAGTTCTATACCCAATTGCCTGCATATCTTATTTCCCAGTTGCATATAAAAACAATTTTTAACATTCATTTGTAAAACTTTGAGTTCCAATCTCTCTCCCTTCCTCCCTCCCCACTCAGAAGGCAAACAAATTGGTACATGTTGTGCATGTGTAGTTATGCAAAAGACTTCCATAAAAGTCCTATTGTGGAAGACTAACTATATTTTCTGCCGTCCTATCTTGCCCCACCCATTATTCTACACTCTCTTTTGACTCTATTTCTCCTCAAAAGTATTTACTTCTAATTATGCCCTCATCCCATTTGCCCTCCCTTCTATTGTCCCCCCAACCCCTGCTTATCCCCTTCTCCCCTACTTTCCTGTAGTGTAAGACAGAGTTTCATAGCAAATTGAGGATGCATTTTATTCCTTCATTAAGTCAAATGTGATGAGAATAAGGTTCACTTTTCCCCTCTCACCTCCCATCTCTTCCCTTCCATAGAAAAAGCTTTTTCTTCCCTCTTTTATGTGAGAGAAAATTTGCCCCATTCTATTTTTCCCTTTCTCTTCCCAATATATTCCTCTCTCACCCCTTAATCTTTTTTCTTAGATATCATCACTTCCTACCCAACTCACCCTGTCCTCTCTGTCTATATGTATATAATCCCTCCACTTAACCTAATACTCAGAAAGGTCTCAAGAATTACAATTATTATCTTTACATGTAGGAAAGTAAACAGTTCAACTTTAGTAAGTCCCTTATGATTTCTTTCCTGTTTACGTTTTCATGCTTCTCTTGATTCTTGTGTTTGAAAATCAGATTTTCTATTCAGCTCTGGTCTTTTCATCAAGAGTGTTTGAAAGTCCTCTATGTCATTGAATGACCATTTTCCTCTTGAAGTATTATACTCAGTTTTTCTGGGTAGGTGATTCTTGATTTAATCCTATTTCCTCTGACTTCTGGAATATCATATTCCAAGCCAATCAATCCCTTAATGTAGAAGCTGCTAGATATTGTGTTACCTTGATTATGTTTCCGTAATATTCAAATTGTTTCTGTCTGACTGTTTGCAATATTTTCTCCTTGACATGTGACTGTCCCACTTTCTCAGCAGTTTTTGTCAATTTATTTTTATCTTAATAACTGTCTTCATTGAGATATTTAAACACTGTGATGTTGCTTTTACTTCCCTTAAGTATGTACCTAATCAGTCCTACCGATTCATTCCTTTTCTTTAAGGCCAGTTGAAAATAATTTTAACAGTTACTGATCTGTATTACAAGTTGAAATCTGTCAGTGACCTAGAATCCTTCCTCCTCTTATTGTTTTTATCATTACACTTGATATTTTGGTGTTTCTTCCTCTTTACTGTAGTTTCATTTTTCATTAGCTATTTAAAAGATTCCTTTAGGAATTTGATTGGTACAGTTTTTAATAAATAACTGAAATTCAGTTATATGTTGCCATTTTTATTATATTATATTGACTTGTCCGTGGGCAATTGCATTTCCATCACTTATTGAAATTTGTACCTGAGGAAATCTTGGAAGACACAGTCGTAAGTATTTTAAGACTTACCTAGTTATGTGTAAAGGAATTTTTCTTTCTGCATCTTCGTTTTTTACTTATTTTGGTTCTATAAACATATATACATGAAGCTGATTATTTATGTGGATTTGTCTTATATTATTATTAATATTAAATATTATATTTATAAGTCATTATTTTCATATATTAATACCTTATTAATAAAATATTAAAATTAATTATGTGGATTACATTTTGGTAGGCTTGATAGGGTTTTCTAAGTTTTCTAAGATCAAAATATCTCCAAAAAGGGATAATTTTCTTTTCTCTTTCCCTTTATTCATTATTTCAAAGTCTCTCTTCTATTATTGCTATAGCTAATATTTCTAGAACTTTGTTAAATAATAATAGTCACGAGAGCTAATTTTATACTACCATTTATCTTGTTGGAAAAAATTCTAACTTTTGTCTTCAGTAAAGATAAATACTGTTTATTGAATTAATGGAAAATCTATTTGTTCCAATTATTTCTAGAGATTTTAATAGAAATTAGTGTTGCATTTTGCAAAAAGATTTTCAGCTTCTACTTATGTGATCATAAATAAATACTGATATTACGAAAACATTGTGGTCAATGACTGCACAGATATCAGTGCTATACAAGGGCTGTCCATTTATCATCTCTCTGCATAACTAACTCAATTCATTATCTACACACAGTGACTTAATAGAAAGGCAGTATAGCATAGTCAATACAGAGCTGTCTCTGTAGTCAGGAAGAAATTGACTGCCTCTGAATCATAGTAACTCTTTATTCCATTGGCAAATCATGACCTCTGTGTACACCCAGACCCTCTTCAAGACTATGAAGTACAGAGGAGTTGGTCTTCTGTATCAGCAGTGTATACATCCTAAGAGCTCCCCACACTTTTGAAATCATTTTCAGGCCAAATCCCCAAATCTGTCAATTATGTTACACTGTATATCACTCTTCTTGCATCATTTTTTTCCCTACATTGCAGAATACTTATGACTACCATAGGTTTTTTCTCTTACTCTTTGAACTATTTGTGTTGTGCTTTATTTAACAATTGGTATTCATTCAAGATAATGTAAAAATGAGGACATGATTTAGATATAAAAACTGATATTATATATAAACTAGGAGAGCAAGGAATAATTTAACAGTCGGATTTATGGAGAAGGGAAGAATTTATGACTAAATAAGAGATAGAGAACATTATGAAATACAAAAGGGATAATTTTGATCACATTAAATTGAAAAGATCTCACTCAAACAAGGGCAATGCAACCAAGAATTGAAGGGTTCACAAAGTTGGAAAGCAATTTCTATAATCAGTGTCTCTTATAAAGGCCTCATTTCTAAATATATATAGAGAAATGAATCAAATTTATGAGAATACAAGTCATTTCCTCGTTGATAATTCATCAAAGAATATGAAGAGGCAGTTTTCAGGGGAAGAAGTTAATGCTATCTAGTCATATGAAAAAATGTTCTAAATGACTCTTGGCTAGAGAAATGCAAATCAAAGAACTCTTAGGTACCACATCACATTCATCATCTGATGATTGGCTAAGCTGACAAAACAGGAAAATGATAAATGTTGGAGATGTGGGAAAATTAGAATCCAAATGCACTAGTGACAGGGCTGTGAACGGATCCAATCATTTTGAAAAGCAATTTGGAACTATACCTAAAGGGCTCTAAAACTATGCATGCTTTGATTCAGCTATACCACTTCTAGGACTATATCCCAAAGAGATCATACAAATGGGAAAAGGACTTACATGTTCAAAAATATTTATGGCAGCTCTTTCTGTGGTGGCCAAGAATTGGAAACTGAGGGGATGTCCATCAATTTGGGAAATGGCTGAACAAGTTGTGGTATAGGAATGTAATGGAATACTATTGCTCCATAAGAAATGATGAACAGGTGGACTTCAGAAAAACCTGGAAAGACTTACATGAACTGATGCTGAGTGAAGTGAACAGAACCAGGAGAACACTGTACACAGTAACAGCAACAGTTTCTGATTACTGCTTATGATAGACTTAGTTCTTCTCAGCAATGTAAGGCTCTAAGACAACTTCAAAAGTCTCTTGATGGAAAATGCTATTCACATTCTAAAAAGGAAAAAATTGGAGTCTGAATGCAGATCAAAGTATACTATTTGCTCATTCTTTTGTTTTTGTTGTTTCTTCTTTCTCAGGGTTCCTCTTATTGTTTCTAATTGTACTTTACAGCATGACTCATGTGAGGATATGTTTAATATGAATGTATATAGAGAGTCTCTATCAAATTGCATGCCATCCTGGGGAAGGCGAGAAAATTTAGAACTCAAAATCTTACAGAACTGAATGTTGAAAACTAAAATTAATTAATAAACAAAAATAACAATTTTTATCAATTCATTAGTATGAGGAATACCAGTACTAAGGAAACTGCTTTTCCAAAGCACATTAGTATCTACTCTCAAAATTTCTAGTCTTATATAGTTGCCTGGGACAGTAAGAGGTTAATTGACTTTCTGAAGATTTTACTAATAGCATATATATATATATATATATATATATATATATATATATATATATATATATATATATATATATATATATATATATATATATATATATATATATATATATATATATATATTAGATGGGCCTTAGGTTCATCCATTCCTAACTCTGAGTCTAGGATTTTATCAGTTGGACTATACCAACTCTCTTATACTACTTAATATTTTGCAATAGCTTGTGGATGATTTGAGAAACTGAAAAAGGGCCTAGGTGTCTCATTGCATTCTGGGTTATCTCCAGTCATCCTGATCAATATCTGACCACTGGACCTAGATGGCTGTGGAGGAGGACGTGAGACTGGTGACTTTGCACAACTCTCCCTTACTCACATCAAAGTCAATTTTCAAGTCATGTCATCATCTCCTTGATGCCATGGTCCTCTATGAGAATGAGGCACAAAGCACAACCTCTGAGTAGTTGGAGCTGCCTGAATGGGGATTCAGCTGACTCGTTCCACTTGGGCAACTCCAATTCTCTTCTCCTCTCCTCTCTTCTCCTCTCCCCTCCTTTTTTACCTTTCTACTCCTTTTCTCTTACCTGAGGGGGTTCTGCCTAAAGTAATGTAATATTTGGATGGTCTAAAGCTACCTAGTTAACTTGCATTTTACTGGCTAAATTTCTTTCTCAAAGACCAAACCTTAAATCCAATTCACTCTTGGATCTCATGGACTTGACAGGAATAGTACCCTGCCCAAACACCACTTAATGGTTATATTGGGGCCGTCCTGGCTCAGAGTTAATGTAAACAGTAATTGTTTCTCTTTTGACCAGCAACCCTGTGGGTCTTCCTTGTTGAGTTTGATTTTTTTCTGTTAAAGTGGTCATCCCTTGACTCACTTCTTAAAGAGGCCTATTCATTGAATGGACATTGCCTCACTCAAACTGAGAACCTAAAAATACTTTGCCTTAAAAAAGCGGGAGTCTCCCACTGCATCCTGGATCATCTCCAGTCGTACTGATCAATATCTGGCCACTAGAGTCAGATGGCTCTGGAGGAGAAAGTGAGGATGGTGCTTTGCACAGTCCTCCCTCACACGATTCAAAATCAATTGTAAGTCATGCTGTCACTTTCCTGATATCATGGTCCTTTTTGAGTATGAAGGACAAACTCAAACCACACACTAATATTTACTTTAAAAGATGAATTTTTGACATATCTTAAATTTTGCATTGGATGTGAATTGGTTTCCAATGTCCATAATTTTGTCTTGGTTATTTTCAAGTTACATTTCATAAATTTAGTGATCTATATTTTCCTATTTATTTATTTGTTTATTTGTTTCACAAGTAAAGGATGAATTACAGATCAAAATCAACTTAGACACTTCCCTCCACTCTTTTGTGGAAATATTTATTTCTATTTTGAGAAAAAAATTGACCTAGTATTTTTGTGTTTTTATGTTTCTAATACAAGACTTAACTTGATTTGACACCCATGGTGCAAATCTGATATTAAGAATCAGAAAATTCCATAAGGAAGAATGGAGGATCCTCTCTCTTTTAAAATGCTATATTAAAAAAGCTTTTTATAAATCTCTAAACTCAGGAATATCCCTTCACACAATGTAACAAAGTGTTATAGCTCCCCAAACTGAGATTATTCAGTAGATTGAAGTAGATCACTACCAACAAAAAGACACTTTTCTAGACATTCAATAAAGGAAATAGGAGACGTTGGTCAAAGACGATCCTGAAACTTTTTCTAAAAGAATATCTACAAACAGCTATTTGGAAAGCTTCTGATGAAATGAGTTTCTCTATTTTTCAGTTGCTTTGAGCATCATAGTGTGAACTCAAATACAGCATCCCAAAGTCAAGGACAAATCAATATGTAATGCTTATCTGAGTTCTATTTTAAAACAACATACTTCCTTCATTTTGGCCTGAATTATTATTATCTTTCCTAGATTCAAAATTTTGAAAGGAAAAAACAGCAAAAAAAGCAAACAGAAAGCATTATGGCAGTAAGATCAAGACACTATCATGTTTCATAACTATTACATTTTATTATTATAATAATTTCCTCCTTCATTAAGTATTTTGCGAATTTTATTGCTATATCAGTACCATAAAAGTAAGTAAAAAACTTGCTGATTAATACTTTTGAATTATGCATCACTTGAATATGTAATTATGGCTGCTCTGGGAAAATATTTACAAATGGACAAACGCCCAGAAATTCTGTTTTATTTGGTGTGCATGTGGATCCAAATGAAGGGAAAATGCAAAGAAAGTACTCTAGTTTGATGAAACAGCAATTTTGTGTGTATCTTTTGTATATTCCCACTGAGTCAGATAAAAATAAGTCCTTAAAAAACATTTAACAGGCCTTGTGAGATTTTACTTAGATATATATTCCTTAGAACAAAGTCTGTTCACAGTTCGCTTTACTTCTGATTTTATATATACAACGAGTATATTCATATGGGTCTCCATATTGAAGGATAACTTTTAATGCTATATTTTACTCAGCTGAGTCAAAATAAATTTTCACCTTCAGAAAATAATGAATATAGGTATCTACTATAGCATTCATTCCATTGATGTGAATATGAAGATTTGATATGATATATATATATGTATATATGAATGAATTATTCCCTACTATTGCATTCAAAGATAATTTCTATATAGTTCTAGATATTCACATGAGTTAGTAGTTACTGAAGTTCTCTCCATTATTTTTATTGACTATTATTCCCCTTGTAATTTGATATTTCTTAAAGAGATATGCCCTCAAGTCTTTTGTGAGTTTAATATTTGCTTTGAGCATGGATTTCTTCAATACTTAATTGGACTGAAACACTTCTGCTTCTCTGCTATATCTCATTAGCTTCCATTTCCACTTCCTTATGCAGCATTGAACTCTAAGATCTTAGGGTCCAAATGTGACATTTTCATTCCCATTGACAATAGGATCAGGTTGTTTTGAAAATGCTTAAAGTGTGTTCTAAACAACATCTACTTGTTGTATTCCTTATTTCAATATAAAATGTTCTTAGAATGATTTAGCCGTATGCCAAGATTTCCATAGACCCATATCATTCTCCACACCTTTTCAGTTTTATGATGCAAAGTATGTGCATAATCTTCTGTCACACTTTGCAAACTGAAATAAGCCAGTTTTGACACTGGTTGTCATGATGTCACTTAATGAGATCAAGTATTTGTTTATTATTATTATTATTATTATTATTATTATTATTATTATTATTATTATTATTATTATTATTATTATTATCTGAACTATTGATACCTACCCATTGTGATAACTCCACTTCCGTTGGTATATTTTTCATAAATCATGATAAGAAGAATCAATTTTTGAATTTTATTATTTTTATATTTCTCATACTCAGTATTTTGTATAAATAGATATTAGATGAACAAGATGCAATTGTATTCACCACCTTCTTACTACCTTTTTCATTTCTTCAAATTTGGTGCTAATTTTAAACTTTTACTCTAACTAGATAGTGATCTGACTCCATAGCTGATTCGGAAACTCTTCTTACATAATTAGTCATATTTTGTTTATGATAACTTCTCTCCCTTTCTCCCTCCCTACCAGTCCCCACCAAGAAGGCAAGCAATACAATATAGGCTACACATGCATAGTTCTGCAAAAAAAAAAAAAAAACTTCGACAATAATCATGTTGTGAAAGACTAACTATATTTTCCTCCATCTTCTCCTGCCCCCCATTTATTCTATTCTCCCTTTTGACCTTGTCCCTCCCTAAAAGTGTTTACTTTCCATTATTTCCTCCTGCCATTTGCCCTCCCTTCTATCATCCCCTCAGACCCCACTATCCCCTTCTCCTCTATTTTCCTGCAGTGTAAGATAGATTTTCATACCAAATTGAGTGTGCATGTTATTTCCTCCAGCTGGAGACCATGAGAACCCTGAAGCCTGCTCCAGTCCTGTCTCTGCCATGCCACAAAACCAACGCTGGGTGATAGTCTGTTCTGAGCCCGGTGTGAGACCCTTCCTGACAACCTTTCAGGATGCCTTGGGCTGGAAATATGTTTCACTCTGTCGTTTTGTGGCTTCTGTTGCTCTAGAATAAGTTTAGACTCAGTTTTACATGTATTTTATGGGTTATGGTGGGGGGGGGTGAGATAGAGTAGATCCTTCTACTCTGCGATCTAAGCTGTGCTCCTGAGTTAGTCTATTTTTAACGTGTTATTTTCTTCTTCATTTCGGAGGTCTCGTTTAGCAAGCTGTTGACTCCCTTTTCATGATTTTCTTGCATCACTCTCATTTCTCTTCCCATTTTTTCCTCTACTTCTCTTATGTGATTTTCAAAATCCTTTTTGAGGCTTTCCATGGTCAGTGAACAATGCATTTTTCTTAGAGGCTTTGGTTGTAGGAACTTTGATTTTGTTTTCTTTTCCTTGGTTTTGTATTTTGACATTACTTGTCACTTAAGAAAGATTCTATAGTCTGTTTCTTTTTTGTACTACTTCCTCATTTTCCCAGACAGTTACTTGACTTTTGAAATCTTTTTAAAGTGGAGGGTGTACAGCTACAAACTTCAGAGGTTTTGTGCAGTTGTTTTCAGAGATAGTTCTAGGAACTTGTAAATTTTCAATTTTTTTCAAGGTGGTATAAACAAAAGAAAATGTGTTTACTCCTCTCCTGGCCTGTGCTCTGGTGTGTGAGCAACCCCAAGCACTCTTTTCTTTCTTGGAACTGTAAGGAGGATTCCTTCTCTACTGAAGCCACAAACTCTACTGTGTCAGCACTCTTCCTTGCCCAATGACTGCCACCCAGGACTGTGACCCAGATTCAAGCAAAGGCAAAGCAAGAGAATCCTGTCTCAGAGCCAGCAAAGAGATTTCTGTAATCCCACTCTGATCAGACACTCAATTCCCCCATGCTCTGTGGGCTGAGCTGCAGAACCAGCAGCATCTGTCGCTACTTTTTTTAAAAAGAAAGAAATTACATTGAAAAATTATCAAAATATTAGAAAATAAAAATCAAAGGACTCAAAGAGATTGATAATCTATGGTCAATAGGAACATCTTCACTCTACTGGGTAGATCCACGTTGGATGATCTGTGGAAGAATAGGAACATGGATAGTATAGAATATAAAGGCTGGGTAGGTAAACATCTGTACTAGAATTGGGAAATATCCATATTAGTGAGTTCACAGACTCATGAATTAATAAAATCACCAACTTCATTTCTTGCTTCATTCTTTTTCAATGAGTTCTACCAAAATGTCCTGGAATGCCAAATGGATTTTGTTACAGTTATGCTATAATTCATTTATTGAGCTGAAAAGGGATTTGGGGTGTATTAAAAAGACCTTAATTTTATGGGTCTTCTTGATATTACATCTGGATTTTTAAATAATTATTTTATTTGTATCCAATGTTCTACAACTAGTTTCATGAACTTAGATTTTTCCCTTCCCTCCCCTTCTTTTCCCCCTCTTTCGTCACATCCTTCCCAAGGCAGTGTGCCATCTTATGTAGGTTTTACATATACTTTCCTATTAAATATATTTTCACCTTAGTCATGTAGAATAGAAGAATTAAAACAAATGGGAGAAACCATAAAAGAAAAGAAAAGAAAAGAAAACATAATGCTAAAGTAAATACTATGCTACATTCTGTAATTCAATTACATGGATATAGAACACATTTTGTCTCAAAAGTTCATTGGTAATTTTTAACTTCCATGCTTTGCTATGAAGGACTAAGTCTACCAGAAAAATTCCTCACACATGGTGGTTGTTTCTGTGTACAAATTCTCCTGGTTCAGCTCTTTTTTCACTCAGTTTCAGTTCATATACATCTTTCCAGGCCTCTCTGAAGTCTTCCTGTTCATCATTTATTATACTACAAAACTATGCCATTGTATGCATATACCACAAATTCTAAAGCCATTCCCAAATTGATGGACATCACTTTGATTTCCAGTTTTGGGCCACTACAAAGAGAGCTGCTATAAATATTTTTGTACATGTGGGACCCTTTCCATTTTTATGATAACTTGGGGATACAGTCCAAGGAGCAATATTACTGGTTGGAAGGGTATACATATTTTTGTAGCCCTTTGGGCGCAGTTCCAGATTGCTCTCTAAAATGGTTGAATCAACTCACAGCCCCACCAACAATGAATTAGTGTTCCAACGCTCCCATATCTTCTGTTGTAACATTTATCATCTTCGAGGAGCCAAGATCGTGGACTAGAAAGATACACATATACTAGCTCCTAACCCACAGCCCATAAAATACCTGTAAAGAAGAACTCCCAACAAATTTTGGAGCAGCAGAAGCCAGAGAACAACGGAGCAGAGGAGATTTCTGTTCCAGAGAGCCCTGAAAAACTGACCTGAAAGGTCTATCATGCACCAGACCAGAACAGAGCCCAGCCCTGTCTTGGCTCCGCAGCACCAAGAGTAGCAGATGCAAGCAGGCTTCAGGGATGGAATCTCCAGTGGCTGCACAGGTCCCTCCACCCACAGGTCAGTGAGAGAGTCTTTGTGGCTCACTGAGAGGCGAGCAGGGTGTCTCCATAACTCAGGCCCTCTCGGGAGGCAGCAGCAGAGGCAGCAGCAGACAGGGGCTCCCAAAGCAGGCAGGAGCTTGGATCCATTGTTGAAGGTCTCCACATAAACCCCCTAAGGGAACTGAGCTCCCTGTGGCAGCCCTGTCCCCACCTGAGCACTTGAAGTTAATCTCATACTGAATAGCAGCCCTGCCCCCTCCCAAAGCCCTAAGGCTGGGAAGCAGCATTTGAATCTCAGACCCCAAGCACTAGCTGGGCAGAGCCAGAGGCGAGGTGGGTGTGGAGAGGACACTCAGAAGTCAAGTAACTGACTGGGAAAATGCCCAGAAAAAGAGGAAAAAAATAAGACCATAGAAGGCTACTTTCTTGGTGAACAGATATCTCCTCCCTTCCTTTCTGATGAGGAAGAACAATGATTACCATCAGGCAAAGACATAGAAATCAAGGCTTCTGTATCCCAAACACCCAAAATAAATATTCAATGGGCTCAGGCCATGGAAGAGCTCGAAAAGGATTTTGAAAATCAAGTGAGAGAGGTGGAGCAAAAACTGGGAAGAGAAATGATAGAGATGCAAGAAAAGCATGAAAAGCAGGTTAACACCTTGCTAAAGGAGACCCCAAAAAAATGTTGAAGAAAAAATACCTTGAAAAATAGGCTAACTCAATTGGCAAAAGAGGTTCAAAAAGCCAGTTAGGAGAAGAATGCTTTCAAAAGCAGAATGAGCCAAATGGAAAAGGAGGTCCAAAAGCTCACTGAAGAAAATAGTTCTTTCAAAATTAGAATAGACCAGATGGAGGCTAATGACTTTATGAGAAACCAAGAAATCACAAAACAAAAGCAAAAGAATGAAAAAATGGAAGATAATGTGAAATATCTCATTGGAAAAACAACTGACCTGGAAAGTAGATCTAGGAGAGACAATTTAAAAATTATGGGACTGCCTGAAAGCCATGATCAAAAAAAGAACCTAGACATCATCTTTCATGAAATTATCAAGGAAAACTGCCCTGAGATATTAGAACCAGAGGGCAAAATAAGTATTCAAGGAATCCACAGAATACCGCCTGAAAGAGATCCAAAAAGAGAAACTCCTAGGAACACTGTGGCCAAATTCCAGAGTTCCCTGGTAAAGGAGAAAATATTGCAAACAGCTAGAAAGAAACAATTCAAGTACTGTGGAAATACAATCAGGATAACACAAGATCTAGCAGCTTCTACATTAAGGGATGGAAGGGCGTGGAATATGATATTCCAGAAGTCAAAGGAAGTAGGACTAAAACCAAGAAACACCTACCCAGCAAAACTGAGTGCAATACTTCAGGGGAAAAATGGTCTTTCAATGAAATAGAAGACTTTCAAGCATTCTTGATGAAAAGACTAGAGCTGAAAAGAAAATTTGACTTTTAAACAGAAGAATGAAGAGAAGCATGGAAAAGTAAACAGCAAACAACAGTCATAAGGGACTTACTAAAGTTGAACTGTTTACATTCCTACATGGAAAGACAATATTTGTAACTCTTGAAACTTTTCAGTATCTGGGTAGTGGGTGGGATTACAGACACACACACACACACACACACACAGAGCACAGAGTGAATTGAATAGGATGGGATCATATCTTTAAAAAATGAAATTAAGTGGTAAGAGAAATATATTGGGAGGAGAAAGGGAGAAATGGAATAGGGCAAATTATCTCTCATAAAAGAGGCAAGCAAAAGACTTTTTAGTGGAGGGAAAAAAAAGGGAGAGGAGAGAAAAACGTGAAGTTCACTCTCATCAGATTCCACTAAAGGAAGGAATAAAATGCACACTCATTTTGGTATGAAAACCTATATTACAATGCAGGAAAGTGGGGGAGAAGGGGATAAGCAGAGTGGGGGGGGATGATGGAAGGGAGGGCAATGGGAGGAGGGAGCAATTTGAAGTCAGCACTCTTGGGGAGGGACAGCATCAAAAGAGAGAAAAGAAGCAATGGGGGGCAGGATAGAATCGAGGGAAATATAGTTAGTCTTACACAACACGACTATTATGGAAGTCATTTGCAAAACTATACAGATATGGTCTATATTGAATTGCCTGACTTCCCAAATGGAATGGGTGAGGAGGGAGGGATGAAGAGAAGTTGGAACTCAAAAGTTTTAGGAACAACTCTCGAGTACTGTTCTTGCTACTAGGAAGTAAGAAATACAGGTAATGGAGTATAGAATGTTATCCTGCCCTACAGGATAAAAGAGAAGATGGGGACAAGGGAAGGGAGGAATGATAGAAGAGGGGGCAGATTAGTGATAGGTGCAATTAGAATGCTCATTGTTTTGTGGTGGGGGGAGGGGACAAATGTAAGAAAATTTGGAACCAAAAATTTTGTGAAAATGAATGTTAAAAGTTAAATAAATAAATTAAAAAAAAACATTTATAATCTTCCTGTTTTGTCATGTTAGTCAATCTCATAGGTGTGATGTGGTACCTTATACTTGTTTTGATTTACATCTCTGTAATCAATGATGATTTGGAGCATTTTCTCATATGGCTATAGATAGCTTCAATTTATTCCTCTGAAAACTGCCTGTTCAGATCAGTGGATCATTTATCAGTTGGGGAATATATTGTATTCTTTTACATTTGACTCAGTTCTGTATATATTTCAGAGATGAGGCCTTTATCACAGATACTACTTACAAAATTTTTCCCAGTTTTCTGCTTCCCTCCTAATCTTGGTTGCCTTGGATTTTTATGTTCAAAAACTTTTCAATTTAATGCAATCAAAATCATCCATTTTGGATGTCATAATGTTCTCTGTCACTTCTTTGGTCAAAAATTGCTCTGTTCTGAATAAATATGAGAAATGCACTATCCTTGCTCCCTAATTTGTTTCTAGTATCAATTTTTATACCAAGATCATGTATCCATTTGGACCTTATTATTCTGTTCGTGTCAGACATTGGTCTATGCCCAGTTTCTGACATGCTGTTATCCAGTTTTCCCAGCAATTTTTGTCAAACAATGAGTTCTTATCCCAGAAGCTGGTGACCTTGGGTTTATTAAAGAGTAGACAGCTATATTCATTAACTACTATGCCTTAAGTGGCTAACATTTTCCACTGTTCTATGCCTCTGTTTCTTAGCTAGTACCAAGTGGTTGTAATGATCTGCTTTACAATACAATGTGAGATCTGGTAGGGCTAGGCCACCTTCCTGGCCTTTTTTTTCCATTAGTTCCCTTGATATTCTGGACCTTTTATTCTTCCACATGAATTTTGATATTATTTTTTCTAGCTCTAGAAAATAATTATCTGATAGTTTCATTGGTATGGCACTGAATAAGTAAATTAATTGAGGTAGAATTGTCATTTTTATTATACTGACTCAGCCTACCAACGAGCAAATAGTATTTTCCCACTTACTGAGATCTGACTTTAACTGTGCAAAAAGGGTTTTGTAATTGTGTGCATATAGTCCCTGCGTTTATTTTGACAGGTAAACTTCCTGGTATTTTATAGTGTCTACCATAGCTCTAGAAGGGATTTCCCTTTCTATCTCTCGCTGTTGGACTTTTCAAGCAACATACAGAAAAGCAGACTATTTATGTTTGTTTATTTGGTAACCTGATATTTTGCCAAAATTGCTTGTTATGTAGGGTAGATTTTTGCCTGATTCTCTGAAATTCTGTAAGTATATAATCATATCACCTGCAAAAAGTGATAACTTAGTTTCTTCTTTGCCTATTCTAATTCTTTCAATTTCTATTTCTTCTCATTGCTAAAGCTAACATTCCTAGTACCATATTCAATAACTGTGATGATAATGAACATCCTTGTTTCACCACTGATGTTATTGGAAATGCATCAAGCTTATTCCCATTACATATAATTCTTGCTGAAGGTTTTGGTGATACAGTTTATGATTTTATGTAAAGTTCCATTTATTTCTATGCTCTCTAGTGTTTTCAATAGGAATGGTTGTTATATTGTTTCAAAAGCTTTTACTGCATCTTTTGAGATAATCATATGGTTTCTGTTAGTTTTCTTGTTGATATGATCAATAATGCTAATAGTTTTCCTAATATTGAACCAATTTTGCACTTCTGGTATAAATCCTACTTGACCATAATGTATTGCTTTCATGATAAGTTACTGTATTATTTTTGTTATCATCTTACTTAATATTTTTGCATCTATATCCACTGGAGAAATTGGTCTATAATTTGCATTCCCTGTTTTGGCTCTTCTGGGTTTAAATATCAGAATCATATTTTGCCAGGCCTAGAGGCCTGAGGGCTACCCGAGTCTTACCTTACCTGTCCCAGGTCTTCGGTTGGCCAAACCGGATAAACGTATGAGAGAAGAGACTTTCCAGAGTCGAACAAGGGTTAGGCTTTATTCAGGGTCCTGGTTACATGTGCAGGGGGAGCTCTTCCTTAGGAGGGAGAGAGAAATCTCCCAAGGAGGCAAAGATCTTATAATAAGAGATTGGAAGCAGAAGTGTAAGTGGGGAGAGAGGGGGAGGGGAGAGCGAAGAGAGGGAAAACGGAGCCCTCCGTCCTGTAAGGGCCCCTCCCGAGCTAAGAGAGCCTTCAGGCTTTCCTGACCCTAATTAAGCTCTCCAGCCACGTAGTTTGCACCTGAATACCGTGCCTGTTAGATAACAATAGGTGTGCCCAGATCCGGGACAGTCTCGAGGGGGATGCTCCTCCCATCACGTTTCTCACGGGAAGAGGCGGAAATACACGAGATTGCTCGGTCTCACTCCTCGATTCCCTGCTGTTTTCTGGGGGGCCTCATGAGAACTCTAAGATTTAGAAGTTCCCACCTTTACCCACCTGAGACTGTCCACATGGAATTGAGCTTCCATCCCCAGCAATATTTGTATCATAAAAATATTTGGTAGGACTCCTTCTCCCCCAATATTCCCAAATAGTCTACATAGTATTAGAATTAATTATTCTTTAAATGCTTGATAGAATTCACTTGTGAATCCATCTGGCCCTCGAGATTTTTTCCCAGGGAGTTCATTGATGGCTTGTTCAATTTCTTTTACTGAGATTGGGTTATTTAAGTATACAACTTCCTCTTGTGTTAATCTAGGCAATTCATATTTTTTAAAAATAGTATCCATCTCATTTGGATTTTCAAATATATGGGCATACAGTCGGGCAAAGTAATTTCTAATTACTGTTTTAATTTCCTCTTCATTGGAGGTGATTTCACCCTTTCCATTTTTGATACTGGTGTTTTGGTATTCTTCAATCATTTTCTTAATCAAATTGACCAAAGGTTTATCAATTTTATTGTTTTTTTCATAAAACCAACTCTTAGTTTTTATTTATTAGTTCAATAATTTTCTTATTTTCAAATGTAATCACTTCTTCGGTTTTCAGTATTTCTAATTTGGTACTTACTTTGGGATTTTCAATTTGTTCTTCTTCTGACTTTTGCAGCTACAAGCCCAATTCATTGATCTCCTCTTTCTCTCTTTTATTCATGTATGCATTCAAAGATATAAAACTTATCCTAAGAAATGCTTTTGCAGTATCTCATAAGATTTGTTAGACTTTCTCATTATTTTCTTTCACTTGAATGAAGTTATTTATTGTTTCTATCATTTATTTTTTAGTCTACTCATTCTTTATGATTAGATTATTTCTTTTCCAATTAATTTTTGGTTTATCTTTCCATGACCTTTTATTACATATAATTTTTACTGCATTATTATCCAAGAAGGATGCATTGACTATCTCTGCCTTTCTGCCTTTCTGCCCTACAACATGGTCAATTTTTGTATATGTGCCTTGTACAGCTGAGAAAAAGGTATTTTCCTTTCTATCCCCATTCAGTTTTCTCCTTAGATTTATCATATCTTGCTTATCCAGAAATTTATTCACCTCATTAACTTCTTTTTTGTTTATTTTGAGATTAGATTGATCAGGTTCAGAGAGTAGGAGGTTGAGGTCCCCCACTGGTATAGTTTGGGTGTCTATTTCTTCCTGTAACTTCCATATCTTATCCTCTAAGAATTTGGATGCTATACCACTTGGAGCATATATGTTTAGTAATGATATTGATCCATTGTCTATGGTAACTTTTAGTAGGATATCGTTTCCTTCCTTATCTCTTTTGATTAAATGTACTTCTCCTTTCGCTTTGTCTGAGATTAGGATTGCTACCCTTGCTTTCTTTTTTTTTTTATTTTTTATTTTTTTACTTCAGATGAAGCATAATATATTCTGATTCAACCTTTTACTTGTAGGATGTGTGTATCCCCTTGTTTCAAATATGTTTCTGGCAAACAACATATTGTTGGATTCTGGCTTTTAATCTGTTCTGCTATCCACCTCCGTTTTATGGGAGAGTTCATCCCATTTCCATTTACACTTATGATTAACATCTGTGTCTTTCCCTCCATCCTCTCCCTCTCCCCACACCATTTACTCTTTTAGTTCTCCCTTCTCCCTTTCCTTCCACAACAGAGTTTTAATTTTTGACAACTGCCTCCCTCTGTCTTCCCTCTCTTCTTTCAGCCCCCTACCCTTTTATTCTCTTTTCTGCTTACTACTTCTTCCCTCCCTTTTGACCTCCCCTACCTTTTCTTTCCCCCTTCCCCTCCTTTTGACTGCAGAGCTAGTTACATTTCTGTACTTAACGGATTTTGTTGTTCCCTCTTTGAATCAAATCAGATGAGAGCAAATTTGAAACAATGCTCATCTCCCTTGCCTGTTTCCCTCTGCTATCATATAATTTTTGTCCCTCTTCCTGTGATGCAATTTACCATTTTCTGTCTCCTCTTTTTCACATCTCCCATTATAACCCCTTCACATCCTTCAATCATATCTGTTATCATCACGTCATTTACTTTATAACCACTCCTTCTGTCTATGTATATTCCTTTACATATCATAATAAATATACAATTCTCAAGATTCACAAACATCACCTTCCCTTATCTTTATGTACACAGTTTGCTCATATTGAATAATAAGGTTTTTTTTTCTCTCCTTGTTTACTTTTTTATGCCTTTCTTGAGACTGGTGGTTGAAGATCAAATTTTTTGTTGAGTTCTGGACTTTTCATCAGCAAGGTCTGGAAATCCCTTATTTCATTTAATGTCCATCTCATTGCTTCAAATATTATGCTCAACGTTGCTGGGTAATTGATTCTTGGTTGTAGTCCCAGTTCATTTGCCTTACAGAACATCATACTCCATTCCAGTTGACCTTAATGTGAAGCTGTAAGGTCATGTTTGATTCTGAATGTAGCTCCTCGATATTTGAATTGTTTTTTTTCTGGCTGCTTGCAGTATTTTCTCCTTCACTTGACAGTTCTGGAATTTGGCAAAGGTATTTCTTGGTGTTTTTAATTTGGTATCTCTTTCAGAAGTAAATGGTGAAATCTTTCGATGACTGTTTTGCCCTCTGGATCTAGGACTTCTGAGCAGTTTTCCTTGATGCTTTCTTAGAAGATATTGTTCAGGCTCTTTTTTTTTCATCATGGCTTTCTGGTAGACCAATGATTCTTAGATTTTCTCTCCTGGATCTATTTTCCAGGTCACTTGTTTTACCAATTAGATATTTTATATTTTCTTTTACCTTTTCTTTCTTTATATTCTGATAGACTGAAACTTGATGTCTCATAGAGTTAATAGCTTCTGCTTGCCTAATTATAATTTTTACCAAATTGTTTTCTTCAGTTAACTCTTTCATCTCTTCCATCTGTTGAATTGTTCCTTTCTAGAACTTATTTCTCCAGGTAGTTTTTGTACTTCCTTTTCCATTTGTCCAATTTTCCTTTTCAAGAAGCTATTCTCTTCAAAGAATTCTTTTTCATATTTTTAAAATCATTAGCCATTTTCCTTCTATTTCTCTAATTTGGCTTTTAAAATCCATCTTGATCTCTTCCAAGAATGATCTATGGGCTTGAAACCAGTTTATATTACCTTCTGAAGTTTCAGATGGGAGTACAGTCTCAATCCTGACCTCTTTGCTATTTGTGTTTCGGTCCTGATACCCATAGAAAGATTCTATGATCTTCTTTTCTGGATTGCTTCTTACTCATGATGATCATCCTCTTCCTGGCTTTTAAAGTTGATTTCTTCTTCTCGGGCACAAGGGCCTCTGTCCCACAGTTCTTTTGCCTAAAACTTGAGGTTTTCTGTGTTATGGTTTCTGGTTCTTTCAGACAGAAGCTAAAATGTTGCAGCTTGCCTGGTGCTGAGCTGGCTGATGTGACAAAGCAGAGGCAGGTGAAATTTTTCTGGGTTTCCACTGAGTTATCCTAGAGCTAGCCCACTTAAATGTGGCAGATGGGTGACCTAGCTGCAGGAGTCCTCTTCTGTTGAAGTAGAGTATAGCCTAGCTAAGTAGTTGGTGAACTCGTATGCACTAGTGTCTTTCAGATTCCCCTGGGGTGCTGAGACACTTATGGGGTCCTGGTGTTGGCGTTTTTGTGCTCTACCCCCCATGGAGCTCAGGATCTCCTCTAGATTTGTGGAAGTGGAACTCTCTGTGACAGCCGTGATTCATCACTGGTCCCCTTTAGCCACAGCAAGAGCCCCTCCCCCCACACACACACTTTGTGATTTTCCTAGCCTCATGGACTAAAAGACTGTTTGCCCCTTCACCTGATCCCAGTGTTCCTGGATTTTTCCTGGTGAAATATTTTATGGGATTTTGAAGGTCAACAAGGGGAGAGGAGAACCTTTACTATCACTCCACCATCTTGGAAGTTCATGTAGGTGACTTACAGACATTTAATCTGCAGGTTGATAGTCTCAGGAGTGGCTATTGCAGTTCCCTGGAGCTACAGACTCTCTCTTGCTTGGTTCTGTTGGTTTCCCATCCTGGCCTGATGTACCCAATATCCTATAGTGCGTCTGCTTCCTCAGACTACCCTGGGCTACTTGCTCGTCCCCTGCCACAGCAGGCACCATGATGGTACATCCTGTGACCTGTGCGTTGTCTGCCCCTCCACTCCATGCAACAGATCCTTCTCATTGACTTTCTAGTGTGTCCTGGACTGGAAATTTGGCACAATCTGTCTCATATTGAATTCTGCCCCTCCAAAATATGTTCAGATTCTCTTTTTAGAGGTACCTAAATGAGTTTGTCTTAGAGTTTAGGTGAGTAGCTGCTCTCACTCCTCCATCTTAGCTCTTCCCCTAGCAGCTGTCACTATTGCTGCCATGCCTGCCATCACTCTGAGGCTGGGGTGAGGGCCAGAACATGCTCCTCTCTCACCCAAGTCTTACAGACCATTCCTACTGACTTTCTAAAGTGTCTTTGGTATTTGTGGAGTAAGACATCTGGCAAACATCAGAGCTGTCAGTAATTTAGTCCCCTGATGCCTGTTCCAGCCCCATTTGTGTCAGCATGGTCCAAATGGGACTGCATTCCTCTCCCACCCCTATGCAACAGACCTTTCCTGTCAACCTTCCAGGTTGTCTTGGACTGGAAATTTGTTTCAGTCTGTCATTTTGTGGCTTCTACTACTCTAGAATTTGTTTAGAGTCATTTTTACAAGCATTTTGAGGGGTTTGAGGAAAAAATCAAGCAAGTCCCTTCTTTTAATCTACCGTCTTGGCTCCATCTGTCATGCTGCCAGTTACTTACAGAAGAGGATGGACAGTAGAAATGGTTTCCCCATATTACTCTAGCCCATACTATTAAAGTCACAGGTACAGTCTCCGTCCCTATATTTAAGTATTGGAATTTTGCATTCCTCCACAGTAGAATGTAAGCTATGTGATTATAAAGTCAATTAATTATTTTACCTTTGTATCTCTATCACTAAGCATACTTCCTTACACAAAGAGATTTTTAATATTTTTAATCGATCTCAATAAAATATTACTTATATTTTTCAGATTTATTCCCCAAATATCTATTTGATTTATGCCTTCAACATTTAGCAAACTTACAAGGGTTTCTTCATGATAAACTGTATAGTGCAAATTGCTTTCAAAAAGATAAATACAGTAGCAAATAATTTTTCCTTATATCATTCAAATATTCACCTCATTTGGACTTCAGAAAAGAGCAAAAATATAATTCATTACATAGATTTGTTATGCATCAGAAAGAATGTGTCATTTGCACTTAGAAGGCCCGAATTTTAATTACAATTATCCTATTCACTATTTATTTGACAATAGAAAAGTCATCTCAGCTTTGGCCTCCTTTTCCTCCTCTCTAGAATGTGAAGTATTTCACTAAGTATATTACAGATCTTTATTACCAAGAGGATGTTCATTTTTTTCCAAAGACTATTTTATATTTTGTCCATCCATTCTGAAATTGATTTGATTTTACTATAATTCATTTCATGTAAGAGAGTCATAAAATATGGTACCAAGAGGAGCTTGGAAACAGATTCATTTTATGACGTAATTATATTATACTCATATTTATTCTTATTTTTATAAGGTTAAAGGAAAAATACAATGCTCATGATATCTGGAATACTCTGTGTTATTAAATAATAAGATATTTAAATAAACTTTTGTTCTTCATTCAACCAATAAATATATATTAATTGCCAACTGTGTGCCAGGCACTGTGTTATGTGATGAGGATTGAAAAAAAAGAGGCAAAAAGTTCCTCCTTTCAACAGACTCAAAAGATAAGGGGAAGACTGCAAACAAATATGACAAATAAGGCGTATACATGATGCATAAGAAAAAAATTAAAAAGAAATAAATGAAAGAAGGAAGGCGATAGAATCAAAAATACTTAGGAAAGACTTTCTGAAGATGCAGAATTCTAGTTTGAACATGGAGGAAGCAAGCTGGGTGTTGATGATGGAGGGCTTTCCAGGTGTGTTTGACAGTCATAGAAAATGTGTGGAGTTGAGAGATGGGGTGTCTTGATCCAGGAATGGCAAGGAAGTCAGTGTCACTGGATCAAAGAGCATGTGGCAGCAACTAAGGAGTTAGAAGTCTGGCAAGGTGTGGTGGGGCAGGGAGAGGTTAGGAGTAGGATTTGAAGAACTTTCTATAGCAAATACATTTGTATTTGAATCTGTAAATGATAGGGAGCTACTATAGTTATGAGTAGTGTGGTAAAATGGTAACATCTAAGCTTTAGGAAAATCACTTTGGTGGCTGAATGGAGAATGAATTAAAACAGAGAGAGAACTGAGGCAGAGAAAAACATGAATAGGCTATTGCAATACTCCAGGCATGAGGAGATGCCACCATTAGAGTTTTTCAGTGTCCTAGAAAAGAAGGGGAAGTATTTGAGAGATATTACAAATGTGGAATTGACAGGCCTTGACAACAGTTTGGATATGAGAAATAGAGAGGATTCGAGCATGATAAAGTTGCCAAATTGAGGCACTGGAAGGATTCTTTTGATTTTAATTTATCCCACAATTTTCATTAAGTGTTGACTAGCTGCCAGGTATTGTGCTAGACTGTAATGAGGGAAAGACAAAGAAACTATACAAAACACACATTTTACTCAAGAATCTTACATTCTCTTAAGGAAGAGAATGTTGAACACTAAAATGAATATATTTTAAGAAAAAAAGAATCTTACGTTTTAGAGTAATGGGGGGAGAGACAATGTGTATTTGGATAAGTGGAAACAAAATATGTTTAAAAATTAAGGCATGAAATCAGTTCAGGGAACTAATTATTAGTGGTGTCAGGAAAAAGGCTTTCTGTAGGAAGCAGCATTTTAATTGATCACTGAAGGAAGCTAAGAGTTCTAATCAGCAGAAACAAAAAGGAAATCTATTGCAGGCATAGGGTATAAAATTCAAGGCATAGATTTTTTAAGGAATATCATAGACAGGGAACAGGAAAGTCTCTGGGTTCCATGGAATGTAAAATCATTCATTCAATAAGTGTTCAGTCATCTAGATGTCGGGTACTGTGATACACATTGGGTATACAAAGATAGGCAAAAGAGTATAATCAAGGAGCTCACAATTTAATGGGAGAGAAAATATCAAAAGCTTAACTACTAACAAGCTATATGCAGTATAAACAGGAAATAAGAGAGGGAAGACTCTTAAATTGAGAGGGATTGGTGAAGGCTTTCTGGAGAAGGTGAGATTTTAGTTAGAGCTTGAAGGAAGTCAGGGAATTCAATAAGCAGAAATGAGGAAAATCTTTTCAGGAATAAGGGATGGTCAGTAAAGATGTCGTCTAGGTATGGAATGTTTTGCTCTAGGGACAGCAAGGCAGATTGTCACTAGATCAAAGAATAACATGGCAGAAGATTAGTGTAAGATGTAAAAAGAATGAAAAGGTGGGTTGGAGGGAACTATAGGATTAGTGTAAGATGTAAAAAGAATGAAAAGGTGGGATGGAGGGAACTATGAAGGACTTTGTACAACACACAGAAGATTTTTTATTTGATATTCAAGTTGAAAAGGATGGACTGAAGTTTACTGAATGTGTGACAGGGTGACATAGTCAGACCTGAATTTTAAGAAAATCACTTTGGCAGATAAATAGACTTGTACCCAAAATGTAGAGAGAAAAGAGTATTAAAGAGAATACAAGGTGGTGTTGTGGTGATCATGAAATGATCAATAGTGTCAAAGACTGCAGAGGGATCAAGAAAGATGAGGACTGAGAAAAGGCCAAGGGTTTGGCAATCAAAAGATCATTATAATTTCAGAAATAGGTAAGTGAAGACTATTGGTTTTAAGGAAATCATAATAACTTTCACTTTGTGTTTGAAATTTCAGGAATCTGCTGGACATCCAGATGGAAGTGCTCAATAGGGCATTGATAAGAGGGAGCTGGTGCTAATGGCAGATGTTAGGGATGCTGTGAAATAATAACAGTTTGCATATAATTTTAAAGTAAAATTTTATTTGGGAAATACTATAAATCTGTCCTGAGAAAGACAAAATTACATAACTTTTATTTTCTAAACATAGGATAAAAATGGAAATTTCAGGAAAATGATATTTGAGAATATTTACCCCCAAACTTCCTTAAATACTTTGGGATTGGCAGAGAAAGGGGAAAAAATCTGATAAAAATTTAATATTTTTAAAATCCATCATTCTATCCATCTATCCCTTAAAAACTGAATTAAGCTGATTGTTTGATATAATATAAACTAGACAGTTTTTCTTTTCACATATCAAAACACTGTTTCAATGTTTTATAAACAGTCAAAGAATTATGGAAGCATCTGTTAAGAACGGAAAAAGTTCTTAAGTATTCTGACTGTCCCCTCTCACTTTCAGTGGGTGTCTTTTCTATCAACTTTTAAAAGCTGATATGTAAGCCAAGTTGAGTTAGGGTGCCCCACTGGTGTTTATATTGCTTTTGAGATCCTTTTAGTGTTTTGTCCTTTTCCCATAGGGATATGCTACAGGGAAATCTAGAGGTGGATTAGTACAGAGTAGCTTTTTAGTGATTAAGGGATGTCATATTGAAGATAGTCTGTAACTGATTTTTACTGCTCAGCAAACAGACTTGGTAATCTGGACGGCTAAGCTTGTTAATCTGTCCAGATCTAGGGGACACACATACACACATATGTATGTATGTATGTATGTGTATACATATTCACACACTTACATAGACACAAATATACATACACACATGTATATACGAATACTAAGAAAATATTTAATATAAACATTTGCTTGTTCTTTAGTCACGCAATCATTCACCACAAAGTTTTCAATTTTAATAACTTTCATTCATAACATATTCATTTTTAGTTGCTTAAGTGGGTGATGCCCATCTTCTTTGGGGCTCTGAGGGATTTGTAGTACCTCTTATATCTGTGAACTGTAAGCCTCCTTAAGCCACAGAATGACCCCAAAGCTCTGCTTGAGCACTTTCTAGCACTTTCTAGCATCTCCTCTGAAAGACAGATGAAAATCACAAGGGATATAATTAGAGCTCCCTGCTGGGTTGTAATAAGTCAGACCAAGAAGGTAATCAAGTTTCAGGTTTAACTTTGGATTATAGTGCATTAGAATTCATAGATTCAGAAGGCACCAATTAAGTATTTGCCTTTCCAACTAGATTGTGCTAAAATGCTTTTCTGAAAGAAAGAACATTTATCAACTTCCAGATTTAAGGACTGCATTGATTTTCCAGGATTAAATAATTATTTAAAAATATTTTAATTATTAGCTCTTATTTTATGTAAAAAAAAAAAACATGAGAATTGTAGCTGTTGAGCTTTTTGACTATGAAGTCTCCATATGTCCATCTCTTACATGTCTATATAGCACAGGATCTATGACATTAGAGTCTACCTCAGTGTAACTGTGATTTTACGAAACTAATGAGAAAAAAGTTCTCTCTCCCTCTCTCTCTGTCTCTCTCTCTCTCTCTCTCTCTCTCTCTCTCTCTCTCTCTCTCTGTCTCTCTCTCTCTCTCTCTCTCTCCCTGTCTCTCTGTCTCTCTGTCTGTCTGTCTGTCTCTCTCTCTCTCTCTCTCTCTCTCTCTCTCTCTCTCTCTCTCTCTCAGTGTGTGTGTCTCTCTCTGTAACTTAATTAATGAGTCATGTGACATGCTTAAATCAAAGAGAAGACTAAGTTACTTATGGTGGGAGGAGATTGCTGTGTCACTAAGCACCCCAACACACATGGGGGACCTGCTATCACAGCTTCTTAGATCTGAATTCATAAAAGGAAAGCAACTTTCAATGGGTTAACAATCACTTTAATCAAGCACATTTATCATTCCTGTAACAAAGCACATGTATCATTCAGTTAGTTCAGAGAGTCAGCATCCTGAATTTTAAAGAAAATGCAGAGAAATCAAAAGATCGTGAGATATGGCTTCCTTTACCTGAATTCAACAGACATTTGGACTCCAACTCTCTGACCATTGTTACCGGAGAGGGAAGCAGGACATTTGAGTTCTCAAAGGCAGGGGCTCCTTAGCAGCTTTCCAGACTCCTCATCTGGCACTCAAATCATCTTACCAAAAAAAAAAAAATTCCCAAAGTAAACCCTCAACATAGAGTATTTATACCTTCTTTAGAGTTAGAGGGCATCACAACTCTTTGACCCAGTGTCTCAACAGAAAAACAAAAGATTTTGGGATCCTCCTATGAAACAACTCCCTTAATCAAACTTCCTACAGTGGGAAAGACCATCAGTGGGTGGGAAAGATCTTTAATCACATTAAATTAATTAATAATACAAATATATATACTATTTCTACTTAAAGAGACTCTTGTTTCTGTAGTTAACTCCTGGTAAAGATTCTTGATTGACAAATGCAAGATTTAATAAAGGTATTTTATTATACTAAAATAAAAATATCAAAAGACCCTATTTTGATTTCTATCATGCTTACTGAATGGGTGCAACAGGAAGGGATGGTACAGAACTGGGAGAAAGTTGGTGAGAGCATTTAGGAACAGAGGAGATATGACATAGGCAGGCACAGCTAGTCTTGTGAGTGTTTGTTTGTAGGAAGGTCCCAGTGTGGGGGAAGGGGAGTGAGAGAGGCTTGGAATGGTTGTGTCCCCTTCAGTGCTAATGTGCACTGACTTCTTGGTTACTATGATGAATTTGACCTTCTGGTGTCTACATAAACATTTTTCTTCTTCCTTCTATATTGAGAATCTGTTACACTTTGACATTCAGAACTATGCTGGCATATTCATAGTCACCCTCGGCACTGAGAAAATTGGCTTGTTGAAACACTGAGCATCACAAATAGGATCACTGGTTATAAAATCTCTATTTGGAGGCATAAAGACTTTAGAGGAAGAAATGGATACCCCAGGATGGGAGGATTTACCTTATTCCTCCCTCCCAAGGAAATGGGCTAAAAGTATGGGATCCTTTGAAAATTAGGAATTGAGGCTGCAAGAGAGGGAATGTAGAGATTTGCAAATGAGCTTGGAAGGAATACCAACAAATACAGGGGAAGAACTGGCAGGACTGTATAGGAGAGGATGGATTTGATTACATCTTACATGTAAAAGCAGAGACAAGCTGCTGAAGGAAAAAAAAATCAGATGGAGAAAGAGTTAGCTAGTTTGCAGGGGAATTCTCAACATTCAGGTTCTCCTTCAAAAGAGTAAGTTGGAGGGTCTCAGGTGGTAAAAGAAAAAGCTGTTCATTTAGTTCAGAGGAATAGAACAGCTGGTAAAAGAAGTGTGCATATAAGCTTTGTGCAACACAGCTGAGTAGTCATGGAGATGACTGCCAAGAGATTGTTTGGGAGGAAAATGAATCAAAGTCAAAGCTGGAAAATGAAACCATGTTAGAAGGAGAAGTTTCTGAGGCAGAAGTACGCCAAATATTCAGGTGACAACAAGAGATCTGGAGCAGGTGAGGTGCAACATAGTGTTTAGGAAGATAATTGAGGAATTTACTCAGCAGGGAGGTCAGGGATATTTCAAATTGATTCACCCAAAGGATGGGTGAATCATTAATATCTTGGATGGTAAGAATCAGTGATGAAGGGGCCAGAGGAGTATCTATAGATAATGGAGTATTGAAATTGATATTGAAATTAATAGGTATTAAAATTCCAAATGTACAGCAAGCTTTTAGAGATTATGATATGCAAAGAGGTAACAATATGATGAATCTCCCAGTTTTGACTGCAGAAGGATGCAGTAAACAGTATCTTACTGAGTTTCTGTGGGCTAGTGGAGGTAGACTTTGGTATTCACTCAGGGTTTGTCTAAGGAAGTTAAAGGAAGAGGTAACTGTCATAATGATCAGAAATTCAGGTGCATACTATGATATCCCTCAGCAGTTTCCCATAGCAATATAATAGTGAAAATGGCTCCTCTTCTTTAAAAGCCACTAGCTCTGACTCTACTAATTAGGGAAATACAGCACCTTCTTTTCAGATTCTAGACAAGATTTCGAGTTAAGTGACTTAGGGGATTGGGGAAAAGATAAATTTCCTCTGAAAGAGAAGAGTAAATAGACAGAGGACTCAAAATCAGATAAGATTGACAAGAAAAGAATTGCTTACTGCTCTGCTGAGAGGAGGGGTATATTTTGGAAGCATAGATAGTAGTTCAACTAATGAACTATATACAAAATGTATGGAGAAAAGGATCTTGATAATAGATGGAATAAATAAGAACTGCCACTAAAGATGTTTCTGAACCCTTGTATCCAATTTTGCGACACTTTAAGGGAAAATAGGAAATCAGTCAAGATTATAAAAATACATAGATGGGATAAAAGACCCCATATCAATCTGATCACATATTGGAAAAATGGATCAAATACTAGAAGTAGAGCATTAGTATATACTGGGGCAGAGGCCTTCCTTATATATGGAAACCCTGATAACTTTAAACAAGGAGTGCCTATCACCATCATAGGACTAGGAGGGGTTCAAAAATCAGCCAGAGAAGTCAAACTAACAATGAATATTGAATAATAATCTAATTGTACCCATCCCTGAATTTATTTATTTATTTATTTATTTATTTGATTTATTTAACTTTTAACGTTCATTTTCACAAAATTTAGGGTTCCAAATTTTCTCCCCTTTTGTCCCCTCCCCCCACCCCAAAACACCGAGCATTCTAATTGTCCCTGTCTGCCAATCCACTCTCCCTCTCTCCCCACCCCTTCCCTTTGGAAGGCAAGCAATTTAATATAGGCCAAATGTGTATAGTTTTGCAAATGACTTCCATAATAGTACTGTGGTGTAAGAACTAATTATATTTCCCTCCATCCTATCCTGTCCCCCATTACTTCTGTTCTCTCTTTTGATCCTGTCCTTCCCCATGAGTGTTGACCTCAAATTGCTCCCTCCTCCCCATGCTCTCCCTTCCATCATCCCCCCCACCCTGCTTATCCCCTTATCCCCCACTTTCTTGTATTGTAAGATAGGTTTTCATACCAAAATGAGTGTGCATTTTATTCCTCCCTTTAGTGGAATGTCATGAGAGTAAACTTCATGTTTTTCTCTCATTTCCCCTCTTTTTTCCTCCACTAAAAAGTCTTTTGCTTGCCTCTTTTATGAGAGATAATTTGCCCCATTCCATTTCTCCCTTTCTCCTCCCAATGTATTTCTCTCTCACTGCTTGATTTCATTTTTTTTAAGATATGATCCCATCCTATTCAATTCACTTTGTGCACTCTGTCTCTATGTGTGTGTGCATGTGCATGTGCATGTGTGTGTGTGTAATCGCACCCAGTACTCAGATACTGAATAGTTTCAAGAGTTACTAATATTGTCTTTCCATGTAGGAATGTAAACAGTTCAACTTTAGTAAAGTCCCTTATGACTTCTCTTTGCTATTTACTTTTTCATGCTTCTCTTCATTCTTGTGTTTGAAAGTCAGATTTTCTTTTCAGCTCTGGTCTTTTCATCAAGAATGCTTGAAAGTCCTCTATTTCATTGAAAGACCAATTTTTCCCCTGAAGTATTATACTCAGTTTTTCTGGGTAGGTGATTCTTGGTTTTAGTCCTAGTTCCTTTGACTTCTGGAATATCCTATTCCATTCCCTTCGATCCCTTAATGTGGAAGCTGCTAGATCTTGTGTTATCCTGATTGTATTTCCACAATACTTGAATTGTTTCTTCCTAGCTGCTTGCAATATTTTCTCCTTGACCTGGGAACTCTGGAATTTGGCCACAATGTTCCTAGGAGTTTCTCTTTTTGGATCTCTTTCAGGTGGTGATCTGGGGATTCCTTAAATACTTATTTTGCCCTCTGGTTCTAGAATCTCAGGGCAGTTTTCCTTGATAATTTCATGAAAGATGATGTCTAGGCTCTTTTTTTGATCATGGCTTTCAGGTAAGCCCATAATTTTTAAATTGTCTCTCCTGGATCTATTTTCCAGGTCAGTTGTTTTTCCAATGAGATATTTCACATTATCTTCCATTTTTTCATTCTTTTGGTTTTGTTTTATGATTTCTTGGTTTCTCATAAAGTCATTAGCCTCCATCTGTTCCATTTTAATTTTGAAAGAACTATTTTCTTCAGTGAGCTTTTGAATCTCCTTTTCCATTTGGCTAATTCTGCTTTTGAAAGCATTCTTCTCCTCATTGGCTTTTTGAACCTCTTTTGCCAATTGAGTTAGCCTATTTTTCAAGGTGTTATTTTCTTCAGCATTTTTTTGGGCCTCCTTTAGCAGGGTGTTTAATTGTTTTTCATGTTTTGCTTGCATGTCTCTCATTTCTCTTCCCAGTTTTTCCTCCACCTCTCTAACTTGATTTTCAAAATCCTTTTTGAGCTCTTCCATGGCCTGAGCCCATTGGGTGGGCTGGGATACAGAAGCCTTGACTTCTGCGTTTTTCCCTGATGGTAAGCATTGTTCTTCCTCATCAGAAAGGAAAGGAGGAAATGCCTGTTCACCAAGAAAGTAACCTGCTATAGTCTTATTTTTTTTCCCTTTTCTGGGCATTTTCCCAGCAGTGACTTGACTTCTCAGTGTCCTCTCCACCCCCACCTCACCTCCAGATCCACCCAGCCAGCACTTGGGGTCTGAGATTCAAATGCTGCTTCCCAGCTTCAGGGCTTTAGGTGGGGGCAGGTCTGCTGTTCAGTGTGAGATTAAGTGCAGGTGCTCAGGTCAGGGCAGGGCCTCCTCTCAGGCTCAGTTCCCTCAGGGGTTTTATGCAGAGACCTTCAACAATGGATCCAGCTCCTGCCTGCTTGGGGAGCCCTGGTCAGCTCCCGCCTCCACTGCTGCCTCCCGAGGGGGCCTGAGTTATGGGGGCACCCCACTCTCCTCTCGACCCGCCAAAGAGACCCTCTCACCAACCCTTGTCACCTGTGGGTGGAGGGACCTGAGCTGGAGATTCCATCCCTGAAGCCTGCTTGCATCTGCTCTTTTTGGCGCTGCGCCACCGAGGCAGGGTTGAGCTCTGCTCTGGGTCCGGGGCTTGAGAGACCTTTTGCGATAGGTTTTCAGGCTCTCTGGAGCAGAAATCTCATCCGCTCCGTTCTGTGGCTTCTGCTGCTCCAGAATTCACCCTTGGTTCTTTTTTTTACAGGTATTTTATAGGCAGTGGGTTCAGAGGTAGCATATGTGCTTCTTTCTACTTTGCCACTTTGGCTCCGCCCCCCCCTCCTGAATTTATTATTGGAATATATTGACAAGTATGACTTTAAACTTAGCTGAGGGAGATTGCAGTTTGTAGTAACGAAAACAGGAATTAATACAGTTTTACTGAGTTAAAAAATGATGAATACAGCCGCTTTCCCTAAAACTCCTGAAGTGGTTACTTTAAAGCAGTATTGTGTGCCAGGCGGGCAAGAGGAACTTACCAATACTACAAAGGAATATGTTGAGGCAGGAGTGCCAGTCCTTAAAAACACTCAATGGAATAATCCCTTCTAGTCAGCATGAAAGTGAGATGGGATATGGAGGATGGCAGTGGATTACAGATGACTGAACAAGGTGACTCTTCCCTTGTATGTTGCTGTTCCAGATAACGTTATCTTAATAGAAAGGATCCAGAAATGTAATGGGACTTGGTATGCAGTTATTGATTTAACCATTGCTTTTTTTTTTTTTTACTATCTCAACAGATTCAAAACAAAAGATTCAAAACAATTTGCTTTTACTTGACTGGGCCAATAATATACTGTTACATATTTGCCACAAGGATATCTTTATAGCCCCACAATTTGTCATAGGATTGTGACTGAACATTGAGATGACTTAGAGCTACCTGGTGCAAAGCTAACCCACTACACAGATGATATTATGATACAGGAAAAAAATATAAAAGAGGTGTAGAAGAGTTTGATGCATTTAATTGAGCATATGAAAAGCAAAGGATGGGAAATTAACCCTGAAAATACTGAGGGATCAGCTCAAACCATAAAATTTTGGGATATACAATGGAATAATGGGCTGTGAGAGATTCTCCCACAAGCCTTACAAAAGATTCAGAATTTTCCTATCCACACCAATAAGAAAGAGGCCCAAAAGTTTATAGGATTATCTGGATATTGGTGACATCACATACCACATCTAGGACAAATTTTGAAACCCTTATATAAAATTACTAAGAAAAATAAGAATTTGATTGAGACCTTGAGTAGAGTGAAACCTTTGAATAAGCAAAGATCAGTACACAACTGGCCCTGCATTTATGTCCTATGCAAAGTGGCCAGGCGGAATTACAAGTAACTGTAGAGAATGAATAAGCTAATTGGAGTTTATGCAAAAACAATAAAGCTGAAATGTACCCTTAGGGTTTTGGTCTAGGAAATTCTCCTCAACTGGAACTTCACCCCTTACACCAAGATTTTAGGCTCCATTCATTTGATGGTGGAATGATGGAGTACTTGTGCTCAAGCTCCACCCTAAGATATTATTTTATGTGCTTATTTTATTAAATTCCTGTAAAGTTGTATTTTCACCATTTATCTAGGACTTTGTTTTGTAAGCTTATTTCGGTTATTCCTGTTCTATTTCTATTGATCACCAGTTATCCCACTGACCTATGCAATGGATAAGAAAGATCTTGGGGCTAAATGTAATGGTAATTTAAATGGGAAAATCTTTCCTATTCATTAATAAGCCCATGTGACATACTTAAATCACATGAAAACCTAAACCACATATGTTGGAAGGAGATTTCTGAACGTGTGGAACAGGAAGAGTGAATCAGAACTGGAGAAAGTTGATCAGAGTGGTTAGGAGCAGAGGAGAGAGGACATAGGCAGGCACAGCTACTCTTGTGCGTGTTTGTTAGTGAGAAGCCACAGTGGGGTGGTGATGGTGGTGAGGCAGGTAAGTTGGAGAATGACATTGTTTACTAAAGTGCCAATGTGCAGTGACTTCTCGGTTACTATGATGGATTTGGCTTTCTGGTGTTGGGATTTGGCTTTATGGAATCTGAATAAATGTTTTTCTTCTGCTTTCTATATGGAGAGTCTGTTACACTTTAAGATTCAGAACTACACCATCATATTCATAGACACTATCAGCTCTGTGAATATTGTCTTGATGATACACTCTCATGTCTTGTATAGGGAACACTAAGAAAAAATACCTTGATCAATTTTTAAAAATATCTATCTGATAAAAATTACACTTTTGAGAGACTCAAAAAGGCAAGACGTTCTGGGCAAACTAATAATGCCTAAGGTTGAGGACAGCAAAAGTGGGAAATGTTTTTCCCAGAGGTACATGAGATATCAACCGGAACCAGAATTAGATCCCAAATTTACCAAAATCTAAGTCCATCTTAGATCAATAGTAAAGACCTCTTTTTGCAGATGATTCCCAATGCTCCTCTTACTGTTAAATATTATGATTTTATGAACTCAGAGAAGGAGATAGCTACCATCCTTAGCCCTACTTACAAACACTGTACCAATAAGATCCTCAAAGCATGTAGTAGTAGCTCCTTCTTCTTGTCTATCTCACTCCAAAATTAGTGTTTTGTTTTGTCTTTTTTGATGGGGGGCTATTGGTTTATTACTTATTTTTTCGGTCAAGTTACCAAATGCACAATAAAAAATGCAGCCTTACATATTTATAACAATTGCTCTAAAGGAGCCCTGGAATCGAAAGTGAATCTAGAGCCAGAAGTTCTGGAATAAAATTATAGATGCAGTTGCAGATTCAAGAGCAGAGAAGAAATGCAGAAGAGAGAGAGATATAATGAACAGAATTTTGGATTTGATTTCAATGAACCTAGGTTCGAATTCTAGAGCAGCAATTTCCTTTCTCTGTGACTCCTAGAAATCCATTTAGCTACCCTGGCTTTCAAGCCAATATTATGAGAATGATGGACTGGATGGCCTCTCATGGCCCTTTCAACTGTATATCTATGATCCTGGAATCTTTACAATAGAATTAAAACTCACCTCCCAGATGAAATGAAACACACACAGACACACTCATACACATATTATAAATATATATATATATATATATATATATATATATATATATATATATATATATATATATATATAAAACGTATACACACATACATTTATACACCACATATACACACATATGTGTCTGTATGTGCACACATATATATGTATATATACACACCTGTATATAACTATGTGTACACACACGAGGTCATATATGTATATAAGCATGTTTATGTGTATGCACAGACACACACACACTGAGTTAATTAAAACTGAGATCCTCAGTAAACGTGAGAGGTTAGTGTTTCTTGACAAAGTTGCTAAGAAAGTAATATCATTTAATGTGAGAATTCCTAAGAAATGCAAACAAAAGCCCAAAGAAATGTAAGGGAACAAACTGAATGGAAAAATTTAAATCAAAAACATGTCTGCTCCATCTTTTTTACATTGCCTTGGTTTTTACTGAAAATATCATAGATTTAGAACTGAAGGAGGTTTTAGGGAACACATAGTTCAGTGGTTGCTTGGCATCTTATTTTACAATCAAATTTCTTGACTAAAAATTCATTCTCTGTTATTTAATATAGTATTCCAAACCCACAGTCTACCACCTCCATATAAAAAGATGTCAATACTATCTCATAACTATTTTTGGAGTCAAATTTAGTCATTAAAATTTCATAGCTTTTACTTTCAAATGCTGTTTTGCTGTTATCATTGCCATTGATATTTTCTAGTCATTGTATGTATATTTATTTATTCCTGTTTCTGTTTACTTTACTTTACATAATTTCATAAATTTTCCCTATGCTTTTCTGTTTTCACTGAATTTGTACTCTTGCATTACAGTAAAATTTTATTATATTCACATACTATAGCATTCTTAGCCATTCTTCAATTAATAAATGTCTACTCTTTCTTTTTTCATAATTTGCTATGCATAAAAGGACTTCTAAGAATTTTCTTAGTTTTCTTTCTAATCATTTAATATATACATGTTTCATATACTCAGAAGAGCAATTTCTAGGTAAAAGTGTATGGATGTTTCAGTCACATTCCTGCCATAAATCCAAATTCCTTTCTAAAATGACTGAATCAATTCACAGCTCTACTAATAATGTATTGGTGTGTTAGCCTTTCTCTCTCTTGTATTATTAACAATTAGCTCATTTTGAAACTTTTGGCAATTTTCAGACTACTATTAACATTTCATATTTTAGCATTTCTTAATGGTTGCATGATTAAGTTTATTTGTATTTTTCATTTAAAAATTACCTTTTGCCCATTTAACTGTTGGAAATATTTTCCTATTATCGGTCTAAATATTTTTTATCAAGTACTTATGATATTTTAAACAAAGATTTTTCTAAGTCAACCACTTCTTTTCTTATCTTAGTTTTATTAGTTTTGATTGGAAGAAAACTTTTGGATTTCACATAATTGAAATTATCTAGATTATTTTTTGAAATTGTCTTTCTGTTTGGTAAAGAATTCACACATTAGCCATTTCTGGGAAAGTATCTGATATACCTCTCTTCTCATTCTGTGTAATGGTACGACCTTTGATAATCAGGTGTTTAATATATTATGATAAGATAGTGAGAAACTTAATTTTTGCAAAATTCCTTTCTAGTTTTCATTGAAATTCTCAATAAATAGGGAATTGTTTCTTTCATAATTTTAATATACATGACACTAATAAGCATATTAAAATTTTCAAACACAAATTATAGAATTACCAATATAAAAAAATTCCTTAGTTTGATATTTGATCCATCAACCCCGGCAAAGATAATAAAGGAGGAAATAGAAATTGCCAACGGACTCCAGTAGACTGATAGTGGAGTTATAACTTGATCCAGCACTTCTGGGAAACTATTTGAAACTATATTCAGAAAGTTGTTAGTCTGTCCATACCCTTACACTTAATGATAACCTTAGTAGGAGTGTGTATGCTCCCAAAGAGATCACTGAAAGAATGGAAGGATTATTATATGTGAAGTTATGTTTTAATATATAATGACATTTTTATTATAGCAAAGAAAGGGAAACGACATGGTATCTGCTAATTGGAGTCAGTACATAAATGGAATGTGTATGTAATGAAATATTTTCTGATTTGTGAAATGAATATGACAATTTTAGAGAAAAATAGAGAAGGGTTAAATGAACCAATTTAGAATGAATTGTGCAGAAGGAAGGAAACACAAGTTCATACAATGATCACAATAATGTGACAAAAATATATAGTGACCAGTTAATATTTCAGAGGGAAGATGATGAAGAATGTCTTGACAGAGTTGATGAGCTACAGGCTTAGAAGTTATATATATATATATATATATATATATATATATGTATGTATATATATATATATATATATATGCACATACACACACATATATATTTACACACACATATAAATAATTCTATCTATATAGATATAGATATGTCTCTCTGTATAGTGTATATATATATATATACACACACACATATATTCCATAGGGTGAACATATTGATTTGTTTTATTTAATTAAACTTGTGATTATAAAAGTGACCTTCTCTTTGGGAAGATAGGGAATACTGGTGAATCATGACAAAAGAAAACATAAAATAAAGAAAAATACTCCATTTAAATGATAAAAAGGAAATTCAAAAGACTAAATAGATAAATAGGACAACTTTATTTTTATCAGCTTAGAACATTTATAAAAATTATAAAAACAAAGTTAATACTTTATAAATCATCCTATTTCTCCTTCACTTTATATATTAAAATGTTTATGTTTGATATATGTCTTCAATTTCACGATTTAAAAAAAGAAACAATTTCAAAAAAGAAAAAGTTTACAGTGAAAGTATTTGATCATTTCAATTACAACTTTCGAACACATGCTTGGTTTTTCAGTTGTTGGGTACAATAAATGACTTTTTATTTCAGATTTTTAACTTTCAAATTCATTTTAATTAAATGTTTTATATGGGAAAAAGTCTTTATATAAGCATATGGCCATAGATTTATAAGATAAATGCACATAAATTGTTACGTAGTCCAACCATATTTTTTTTTTCAATAGAGGAGAAAACTGAGGCCAATTTCACATAGTGTGCAACTAGAAGATCTGGAGTTTCGTAGTGATTTGACTGAATCCAGGAATCTTCACACTGCTCTGCATTGATAGATTTATTAGTCATATTAGGTTTAAGTTTTAATACAGCTATAATTCAAAGTTAGTTCTGCTTTTGTGTTTCTGTGTTCTTCAATCTATATTACCGCTTATTAGTACTTCAATATTTTTAGATCTTCCCTTTGTATTTTCTTCTGCTTCTGTAATATTACATTTTAGATATACCCCATATTTTTCATCTATTCCTGAATCAGTGAATAACCAATTTGTAGCTAGATGTTCTGCCATTACAAATAGTGCTTATAAAAATGCTTCATTGTACTAATAATTATTTTTTTCTATTAATAACTTCCTTGGAGTGTGATCCTTATGGTGGAAGTAGTTGGTCTAAGCTAATTAATTTTAGATAATTTCATATTATAACATATAGTGCTTTAACTACTGACTGTATTCTAAAACATTAACATTTGCTTGAGACATCCATATACATAATTTCTTTGTAAGACATTGTTTGGTGCATTTTTCATTTCTTTTCTCTATTCTCCTTCACAAATCAAGATAATTAACTGCAAAAATGCATTCCAGTAACATTATAGCATGGATTTTATGTGAATAAGAGTCTATAAACTTAAAGTTATGATTCCCATAGCAATCATAACTTGTCCACCTTTCAAATGTGCATTAAGGTAGAAAAGTCATCATTGAATATGAGTCTAACATTTTCATGAGCATTATTTTTAAGCTTACTGATTCTACAACTCAATTGTGTCACCATTTTGCATTTATAATAATATGCTGTGCTTCTAAACTTTTTTTTATGTTCATTTGTTTTACATTCCTGCCCTCTTGGAAACTCTCAGAGATATTATATTCCATTATATGCATTTCATTCATGTACCCTCCATTTCTTTGCTTTATTTCTTCCTATGATTTACAAATTATTTGCATATAGGAACAAAGTACTTTTATTTCTAATGATGTCTGTGATAACTGTTAGCACAGTGACATAAGAAATATTTTTAATTGAATAACAAATTCAACGTTCCATATTTAATACCATGGTTTCCATTTTTTTAGAAATATTTCTTTAACAAGCTTCCTCGTGTGTGCATGTGAGTATGTGTCTGCAAGTGTGTGTATATATACAACATATATATGTTTATGTGTATCCATATACATATGCAGACATACTTGAGTGTATTTCCTTCTGCAACCTAAAACTATCACTTTTTTGTCAGTTTTAGAAATTTTAATGCCAAATTAAAACATAGGAGCTCGAGTATGTTGGTCATGGTTCACAAATGACTAAATTTTCGTCAGACTAGAAAAGAAATTCCTACACTGAGTCTGCAATAATATATGGTATGTAACCTCATGTCCCAATCAACTGAAAATAAAGAATGAAAAAGATACCATTCTTTGACAATACAGAGCTATCCTCCGCAAAAGGTGCTATCTAAGTTGATTCTGAAAAGAAGAATAAGGTTTAAAAACGGTAAAATGAAATAAAGAAGACATTTGAGGAGGGTGAAATAAATCACAGAGAAATGACCTCTGAAGAGAGTATTTGTGTAAATGGCCACAAGATTGTAGAAAACAAATGGGCATCATGAAAAAATTGCCTATAAGCCTTTGTCTTGCCTCGATCCCCTTTATTTTCCCCTGCATCGTTATTCTTCGTCCTCATCCTGAGGACTTTCTCAAATCCTCTACTTTGGTAGCTGTAAAATAACACCATTCCCTGCCCTACCCCCAGTAAGACATACTGGCATTGTTACATCATGTCATGTAATATTTCTCTTTTGTTTGGTTTGGTTTGACTTTTTGGTTTTTCTTCTTGAGTCATTGAATCACTTCAACTTACAAGGAATCAGTCAGTTTGGGGAGTAATTATCATTAGTATTTCTGATCCCACAACATCATTTGAATAGACAGACAAATTTAGGGGGAGAATATTTTTAGCAATTTTTGAAAACTGCATGGAAAGCCATGAGATGGATCTATCAGTATCGATGAAACCTTTTGAAAACACATAGATTGGCTAGTATGTGAAGCAGCTCAGCCAGGAAGAAAAAATGCATTGGCCAGAACTCACTTACAGATGTCAGCTTTTGAATTTCTCCCTGAGACTTTCATTTCAATTACTCCCTCTGCTCTAATATGTCACTGGGAGTCATTACCTCAAATGTCATTTTTTACAGCAATAAACTCCCTTCTAATTTGTGTAAATATTTGAAGATTCTGCACATTTAATGTAAATGAGTACCACAGATACTAAAAGAACTCTAAATATTGCAGTAAAATGCTTCTGATGTGGGAATAATGCTTTGAGGTTCTGTATTATTAACACCATAAAGGGGAGAGACATTTTCCATACCTATAAATATAAGAGAGCTAATGTCATAGTGATATTTCACAAGATATGTAGCCACAGGGGAATTTGACTGTATTTTTGTTCAAGAGCAGTAGTGGGTGTGCTCCTTCTTTCCCACCACAGAACTAATAACTAAATTTATTTTTCCCTGACTAAAACTACTCCTGGCCATCCAGTATTCTCTTCTTTCTTCTTTTCTCCCTCCTTCAACATACACACAGATACAAATACTGGACAGTGGTTTATTTTTTTCATAAAATCCATACATGAGTTACCTAATATAATCAATTTCAGATAAGATGAGGAAACATCAAGTCATCAACAATTCATATCCTTACTGAAAATTGCATTGGTAAAAGTACTGGGTTTGGTTTAAAATTTGTTTCATTTTATCAAAACAATGTGTGCATGCTTTTCTATTTCTGATAAACCTGTTAATTTCACTGATAAAGCCAAGAAAAAAAATGAATTGTAGGATGAAGTGGTAGAATTGCTTATTATGGTTGATAATAACTCCCTGGAGAGTAATCGTACTATTATTGCTTTAGTTTTATTTTAATACTTTTGCAAATATATTAAAATCATAAATATGATTTAATCATACGAGAAAACCCAGTACTTGCAGCTTCTTATGAGAGTGCTAAAAAACATACACACACATATACATATATGCACGTTATATATAGATATGTTCTTACATATATTCATGCAGCCTAATCATTTCCTTACTTGAGAATGCTCATTATACAGTACACACACATTAAACCCTATTGAGCAGAATAAAGACTGCCAAGGCCCATGACGTATGACCAAACCTATTTTTAAAAATGTCTATATCATAATATTTACAGACTCTTTTAAAGTAATCCAAGCAAGAAGTGCCTATTCCAACACCATATACCTGAAACCAAGTAGGTACCTGAGATTCTTAGAAATAATATAACCTTTCTGGACAATTATGTTATAGGTGAAATTATAAAATACAAATATGAAATCTTGTTTTCAGTGAGTCTTTTTCACATGTTTTATTCTCATTGTGATTTTCCCTTAGCTTCTTTTGGACAAGCAAAAATTCAAACAGATATAGGTATTACTAAATTTTCAAAAGAAATGTTCTCAATAATGACGTGGATAAAATGTCCTCTAAAGTCCCTTTTAGGTCTGGTAGTAAGATGCAATACTGCAATGAAGTCAATACTCACTTCTTTGGAGACCAAGTCAAAGTTCTTCAAAAAAAATAAAAACAGAAGAAAACTAGGTATAAATGAATTTCATTAAATTATTCTGGAGATTACGAAGTTTAAAAGGATCATCAGTGCAGTTTCCAATTTATATTTACTTGAGTTATGCAGAGGCCCTACCCTGATGACATATTTAGCCACATGAATTCTGCTCACTGTCTAATATTTCCTTTTCTTGTCTCAAGATTTGCTTTTCTTCCTCTCAGTTCCAACTCTTATATTATATTCTTGGTCCACTTCTCTCTTTAGTTCCCATTATATACTCATTGTGGTTCCTATTTTTACTAGGCTCAGGATGAGAAATATTTTGGTGTGAGATTAGAGACCAGATAATAAAGATGGAGGAAAAAATGGGAAGACTGGAAGATAGAGAAGCACAAAGCCCCTGTTTGACTGTTATGGATAAAACCTTTTCCATTGAAAAGTTATTACTACTGGTTGGGAGGCAGAGTCAAGATAGCAGAGTAGAAACAGAGACTTGCTAGAACTCTCTCTGGAATCCCAGCCAAATACCTGTAAAAAATGACTCCAAAAAATTCTGGAGCTGCAGAACTCACAGAATGACCAAGTAAACTAATCTCCAGCCGATGACACCCTGGAAGATCGTCAGGAAGCATCTATTACAAAGGGCAGAGAGCAGAGTACAGTCCAGTGTAGGCCATGCCTGCAAAGACAGGACCTGATCAGGTCCATGAACACTGAATCTCTGACACTGGTGGCAGTTTCCAGACCTCATAACCCCAAAACTAAGAGGACAAATTGGAAGGTCAGTAGAAAAAAAACAAAAAAACAAAACCATATGATCTGTGTGAGAATGTAAGTGGTCCAGACCCTGGCCCAGAACAGCAGAGGGGGTGGAGGAGCCTGCTGTAGCTACAGCAGGGGTAGAGGCAGGAGCTATTTCTGTAGCTCAGAGTCGGCAGGTTGTAGGGGTATTGAATGTGTGACATTACACACCCATATCCCCACTTAAGATGCAGAGAACTACTTGGAAAATTGCTTGAAAGTCAAGTAAATAACTGGGGAAATGAACAAAAACCAGAAAAATTATCAGACTTCACAATCTATTTTGGTGACAAGGAAGACCAAAATATACAAATAGACAAAGACAACAAAATCACATACAAAGCCTCCAAGAAAAATATGAATTGGCCTCAGGTCATAGAAGAGCTCAAAAAGTCTAATAAAAGAAGTAGAGCAAACACTGGAAAGAGAAATGAGAATGATGCAAAAAATCAGGAAAATGACTTAACACCTTGCTAAAGGGGACCCAGAAATGCTGATGAAAATAACAACTTAAAAAAAGACTAAGCCGAACAGCAAAAGAGATCCAAAAAGCCAATGAGGTGAACAAGCCTTAAAAAGCAGAATTGACCAGAAAGAAACAGAGATCCAAAAGCTGACTGAAGAAAACAATTCCTTAAGGATTAGAGTGGAAAAAATGGAAACTAGTGACTTCGTGAAAATTAAGAAATTTTCAAACAAAATCAAAGGTATGAAAAACAGCAGACAATGTGAAATATCACATTGGAATAAAAACTGAACTGGAAAATAGATCCAGGAGAGTCAATTTAAAAAAAACAAGCTTAGTTATCATCTTTCAAGAAATTATCAAGGAAAACACCCCTGATATTCTAGAATCAAACAGTAAATGGAAGTGGAAAGAATCCACCAAACTCCTCCTGAAAGCTAACCCAAAAGGAGAACTCCTAGGAACATTCTAGCCAAACTCCAGAGCTCCCAGGTGAAGGAAAAAATATTGCAAGTAGCCAGAAAGAAACAATTCGAGTTTTGTGGAAATACAATCAGGATAACATAACATCTAGCACCTTCTACATTACGGGATGAGCAGGCTTGGGATATGATATTCCATAGGTCAAAGGAGCTAGGATTAAACAAAAATCACCTACCCAGCAAAACTGAGTGTGATGCTTCAGGGTAAAAAATGATCATTCAGTGAAATAGAGAACTTTCAAGCAATTCTTGATGAAAAGGCTATAGATGAATGGAAAATTTGACTTCCAAACATAAGAATCAAGAGAAGGATAAAAATATAAACAGGAAAGAGAAATCAACTAAAGTTGAATTGTTTACATTCCTATATAGAAAGAGAATATTTGCAACTCTTGAGTCTTTTCTTAGTATGACGATACTTAAAAGAATTATATGTATATATATATATATATATATATGTGTGTGTGTGTGTGTGTGTGTGTGTGTGTGTGTGTGTGCATAAAGAGGGCACAGAGTGAGTTGAATAAGAAGGGATGATATCTAAAAAATAAAATTAAGGGCAGATAGAAGAATATATTGGGAAAAAGAGAAAGGGAACAATAGAATGTGATAAATTATCTGACACAAAAGAGGCAAGAGAAAGCTTTTTCAAGGAAGGGGAAGAGGGGGGAGATGAGGGGGAAAGAATAAACCTTACTCTCATCAGATTTGGCTTAAGAAGGGAATAACATGCATACTCAATTTGGCATAAAAATCTATCTTAAACTACATGAAAGTAGGGGGAAAGATGATAAGCACTGAGTAGAGGATGATAGAAAGGTGGACAAATGGGAGGAGAGCATAATTAGAAGTAAATGCTTTTCAGGAGGGACAGGGTCAAAAGAGATAATAGAATAAATGGGGACAGGATTTTTGGAGGCAAATATAGTTAGTCTGTCACATCATGACTGTTATGGAACTGTGTTGCATGACAACACATGTATAACCTATATTGAATTGTGACCCTTCTTGGAGGGGAGGGGTAGGGAGGGAGGAAGAGAAAGAAATTGGAACTCAAAGTTTTAAAAATGAATGTTAAAAATTGTTTTTACATGTAATTGGGATATAAGACATACAAGCAATGAGGTATAGAAATCTCTCTTTCCCCACAAGAAAATAGAGGGGAAGGGATGACAGAAGGGAGAGGTGTGATAGAAGGGAGGGTATCAGTAATCAGAATGCATGATCTCTTGGGATGAGTGGAGGGGAGAGAAGGGAAGAAAATTTGGAACTCAAAATCTTGTGGAAATGAATGTTGATAACTAAAAATAAATTAATTTTAAAAAGTTATTATTATTGTAATGTATGACTCAAAGACAATGTGTATAAGACTCTTGCACAGTAGACTGATTATTCAGTGTTCCAAGCCTGGTGAGTAGAGTTGAGAGTTGTCAAGAACTAAATAAAATACATTCTGGTCTCCTGGATTTGACAAAGAAAGTCAGGTGGTTCCTGACATCAGCTTCTTTCGAGAGTTTTTCCTCTCACTTTAAGGACCGAAAGAGAATCTGGGACATTATGCACTTCTTTCTCAAAATTGGAAGCTAAAAGATAAGGATCACTCTTCTCTCTAGTTTTCTTCAAATCTGCCCCTTGCCAAACATGAAACATTGAAAAATCAGTTTCCACAAACGTTTTATATCCTAAGAGCAACAATGAAATATTGTATGCATATCAATGAAATTGTATTATGTATAATTTATTTATACAATGGATTTAACAATTTTATAATTTCACTATTTGAGTTCTTTATTGAATTTTTTTGGTTTTCTGTATATTTCAAATATGGATATTTTCTCATTTCTTTATTTTTATCTCTCAATCTTTTTTCTTCTTCTTTTTTGTTTTTCTTCCTATATTTTTATCTTTTTTGCCTATGTCCTCCACAAACTCTCCAGCAACTGAGACTCTTGTTAATATTGTCTAATCTTACTGATAAATCTCCAGAGTTTTTAATGTGTGTTTCTCTCATTATTTCTTTCTATTTTTCTTTCAGTCACTGAAACCAACTTCTTTTTCTGTCTATCTCTCATGCCCTAGAGACTCCATATGATATTTCCAGAGATACCACTTGACTCTAGCCCCTTCGGTAAATAACACCAAGGGACCTTAGCCCACTTTCATTTCTAATGCAGATGAATATTGATTTCTTTTTGCACTGTCAAAGATCGTTTAATTAGTTATTTGTTTGTTTGTTAACACATATCTCCAATCTCACTTAGAGCTCCAAATAAAAAAAAATTTGAATGTGTGTGTGTATGTGTGCATGTTGCTCTCATAAATAGTTTACACGGAAAGAAAATTAGGAATGCTTTTACCTTCCAGGCATGAAGAAAAAATACACTGGACAATACTTGGTACCTGAGGAATAAAAGAAAATAATTAACTAAGGAGTCAGACCTGAATCAGGACCTATTATATTATATATTATATCCTTCATTTGTGAAGATGACCAATGACATCACAAATGATGTCTTGACTTGTACATGAGTTGGATTTAAATGACAGAGAGTTGTACAAAGTCATCATTATCATTTTGTCTTCGTAAGTCATCTCAGTTCAGTGGCAGGAAAAAAGTCAAGACAACTGGAAATGGGCCCAGGATGCAATGGATAATACTGGCATCTTCAATGCATGACTAATCACAAAGGTATCCACTGCATTTGCTTTAGGCACCTTCATGGTCTTTGGAACAAATTGTTCTCATTTCTTAATTACACTGAGGAAAGTCTTCATATGTTTGGACTATATATTCCCCCAACTCGCCAATAGGTTTGAGGTTTCTCAGTTATCCTCAAACCGGGTTAGTAAACATGTTGTAATGATTTATCAGGATATGGCTCCTGCATATTCTACAGCTCTTTGGAGGCACAGGTAAGAATTGGGTGAATCAGATGGACATAAAAACTGGATACAATGCCCTGAAAAGGGCTTGGCGAGACCTTGTATTAGAGATACCAGTTCTCCTGAATTCTTCATACATTTGTTCTGCACATATTTACTACCATTTCCCCCTTAGCCTCCCTAGAACTTTTTCTCCCCATCTTCTCACCTCGTAGATCCATTCTCTTTTTTTTTCTCTATGTCTTTGTCTTTTCATCCGACAAACCCCTGTTTGATTATATACCAACAGTCCCAAGAATATTAAGGATGTCCCTTTCTACTGTCTGGTAGGGAAAAAAAGGGAATCTGTCCAGGATATATATTTATATCTACATATCTAGCTAGTTAGATATATGGATATAGGTATGTGTATATGTGTATATATATGTGTATATATATATATATACACACACACATATGTATCTGTGTGTATACATATATGTATACACACATTATATATATGTATATACGTATATATACACATACATGCATATACATATATATGCGCATGTGTATATATACATATACATACATACACACAACATACACACACGTGTGTGTGTGTGTATATACCCAGAACCCCAACATAAAATTCTGAATGGATTTTTTCTTAAACATTATTATATATTATTCTTAATTGCTGTGGTATTAGCACAACATCATATTTCAAATTAAAACAATTTGGCTTTTTTTAAAAAAAACTTCTTATTGGTCTTTTGTTTTTTACAATATTTTAGTTTTCTCCAGTATTCATCCATCTCTTCCTCTCAAAGAGTTTTTTGATATAACAAATTATATTTATGAAGAAAATTTAAAAGAAAAGTATTAGTACAACTGATCAACATATTGAAATCTATCCATTTTTCATGTGATTATTTAAGGAAATGAATTTTCAGCTCCAAAAAACTGATTTATGCATGTATAGGGAAGCACAGGGCACCTTCTTACAAGGGACTCTAGTTGCAGGATCATATGAGGAGGTATTCATCCTAAGGAGAAGTGATGCAAAGTCCAGTGAAGGTTTTATAATGCTTTTTCACTCCGTATATGATTCTTTGTATTCACTTCTCACAGGTCTAAGGAAAACACGTGCATGTGATCACTCACAGACCACAGTACAGGTCAGATGAATAGTAAACATCTCTCCTTAGATCATACCACCTTGGAAGAACTTCAAAGTTACAAGTGTCTAGAAGTACCACTGAAAACAGCTGCACAAAAGGCCTGAAATTTGGGAAAGTGAACACCTCCACCTTGGAAGCAGAGCCATACATTAAGAAAGACTTAAAAGTCAAGCAATAAACTTGGAAAAGGAGTAAATGAACAACAGGAATAATAAAGCTTCATGTGGAGAAAGTTACTATGGTGATAAGGAAGATAAAAACATACTCTCACAAGAAAAGAGACAAGGTTAATGCTTCTACATCCAAAGCCTCCAAGATAAATATGAAATGGTCAAAGGCCATGAAAGAGCTCAAAAAGGATTTTGAAAATCAAGTAACAGAGACAGAGAAAAAATTGGGAAGACAAATGAGTGTGATGCCAGAAAATCAACATCTTGGTAAAGGATACACACGCAAATTCTGAAGAAAATAATAACTCACAAATAAACAGTAAAAGAGGTCCCAAAGTCAATGAAGAGAAGAATGTCTTAAAAGGCAGTATTGGCAGAATGGAAAAGGAAGTCTGAAAGCTCACTGAAGAAAATGATTGGTTAAAAATTAGAATGGAGAAAATAGAAGCTAATGACTTTATGAAAAATAAAAAAAAAAATTCAAAGAGCACCCAAAAGATGAAAAAATAGTAGACAATGTAAAATGTCTCATTGGAAAAATCATTCTGACTTGAAAAATAGATCCAGGAGAGATCATTTAAAAATTATTCGACTACCTTAAAGCATAATCAAAAAAATAGCCTAGACATCATCTTTGAAAAAAAAATATAAGTAAAAACTGCCCTTTATTATAAAGAAAAACTTTCTAAAACCAGGGGATAAAAAGGAAATTGAAAGACTGCCAATCACCTCCTGAAAGAGATCCCCAAATGAAAACTCCCAAGAATATTATAGCCAAATTCCAGAGTTTCCAGATTCAGGAGATAATGTGGCAAGCAGACAGAAATAAGCAATTAAAGAATTGTGGAGACACACACAGAAAAATCTAAGATTTAGTAGCTTCTACAATAATGGATCTAGGGGCTTGGAATATGATATTCCATAAGGCAAAGGAGCTAGGATTACAACCAAGAATCTCCTACCCAGCAAAACTAAGTATGGTGCTTCCAGGAAAAAAAAATGGCTGTTCTATGGGATAGAAAATTTTAAGCATTTTTGATGAAAATATCAGAGCTCAGTGGAATATTTGACTTTGAAATTCAAGACTCAAGAAAAGCATAAAAGGCAAACAGGAAAGGAAAATCATAAGGCACTTAATAAAGTTAAACTATTTGCATTCCTACATGGGAAGATAATATTTGTAACCCATAAGATGTTTCTCATTATTAGGGTAGTTATAAGTAGTACATATGGTCAAAGGGTACAACGTAAGTTAAATATGAATGTTGGTATCTAAAACATAAAATGAAATGAAGTGGTGAAAGAGGAATCTACTGGGAGAAAAAGGACAGAGATGCAATAGGGGAAAATATCTCATGTAAAAAATGTGAGAAAAAAGCTTTTATAGTGCAGGGAAGATGAAGGAGGCAAGGGGGGAGTAAGTTAACCTTACTGCCATCAGAACTGACTGAAAGGGGGAATAACACAGATACTAAAATGGTACAGAAAAGCTTCTTACCCTACAGGAAAGTAGGAGGGGAAGGGGATAAGACAGGCAGAGGTAATAGAAAGGAAGGTAAATAGGGGGCAGTGGGTAGTCAGAAGCAATACTCTTTTGAGGAGGGACAAGGTGAAAGGAGAGAGAGGAAATATAATAAAGGGAGAGAATAGGATGAAGGGAAGTACAGTTGGCAATAGTAACTGTAAAAATATTAAAGCAAGTTTTTCTGTTAAAGGCCTCATTTCTGAAATACACAGAGAACTGAGTAAAATTTATAGAAGTAAAAATCATTCTCCAACTTATGAGATCTGTGTTCAGATGAAGTAATTGAAGCTATCTATAAACATATGAAAACATATTCAAACTCACTAATGATTGAAGAAATATAAATTAAAACAATTCTGAGGTACTACCTTATGCCTACTAGATTGGCAAATAGGACAGAATAGGTAAATGACAAATGTTGAAGATATGGAGAACATGAGACATTCTTGTATTGTTGTCAGGGTTGTGAACTGATTCAACCACTCTGTAGAGCAATTTGGAACTATGCCCAAAAAGCTATAAAACTATGCATACTCTTTACCAGCCAATAACACTACTAGGTGTATATACCGAAAGAGATAAAAAATGAAAAGGAAAATATCTACAAGTATTTTTATCTACAAAATATTTATAGCAGCTCTTTTCTGGGTGTTAAGAGATAGAAATTGAAGACATGCCCATCAATTGAGGAAGGTCTGAACAAGCTATGGTATGTGATTATGATGGAGTAATAATAATAATAATAATAATAATATTTACTATAAGAAACATGAGTCAGGTGGTCCCTGAAAAACCTGGAATGACTTGCATGGTTGATGCAAAGTGAAATATACTGTGTACAAAGTAGCAACGATATTGTAAAATGATCAGCTGTGAATGACTTAAGTGTTCTCAGCAATACAAAGATCCTAGACAACTATGAATGACATGATAAGAAATGCTATCCATCTGCAAAAAACAAACTGATGGTGTCTGAATTCAGATGGAAGCAAACTTTTTTCTTTGTTTTTCTTGAGTATTTTTGTCTACATTTTTATTTACAACATGACCATTATGGATATGTTTTGCATGACTACACAAGTATAGCCTATATTGAACTGTTTGTCTTCACAATGGAAGTGAGGGTTGGGGAGAAAGGAAGAGAGATATTTGAACTCAAACTTTTAAGAACAAATGTTAAAAATTGTTTGTACATGTAACTGAAGAAAATAAAACTTTAAATAAATGCAAAAAAAGGGAAAAAAACCTCTCTAACCTTTGACATATCAGCCGTAAATTTTCCCAATAGTTCTATCTCTCTTTGGACCTTGGAATGCTTTATTGCCTTCCCTGTCTATGGTATTAATCTGTCTTATTCCTTTTCCTTTCTAAACATATATGCATATACCAACTTTTTAGAGCTGAAAGCAGTTTCTAAAATCTTATTTTTTCATTGTCCTTCATACTGAAAGACCTCATGAGTGCTAAAGCAGAAATATGGGAATAAGACCCTTAATGACAGAACAGATTTTTTCCTTCATAAACTGATGATATTTCTACTGAAAATTAAAGGATATTTTAACGTTTTGGAATTATGTTTTTTCTGTCAAGCTTCTAATAATCAAATATGGAACTATAAAATGTAAAACAAAATGTTTGAGGTGTTTGGTTCATTTATTTCCCAAATAATCTAATGTTTGTATTTAAATTGCATTCTATTTCATGTTATTTTACAAAGCTTTGAAAAATCATTTCAATAAAAATAGTCCTCATGTTTAAAGAGGGCTAGTATTTTAGACCTTTATTAGACATTTATGTTAACTGTATGTATTGCTTTGTTTCATGTTTGTTTCCTGTAAACAACGTAATGTTGAATTCCAGTTTCTATATATTCTGCTACCATTTTCTGTTTGGTGTGTGACTGGATCACATTCAACTATACTTACTCACTGCATTTCCCTCCATCCTATTTTCTTCTGTTTAATGTTTTTCTCTTCTTTTTTTCCTCTTTCTCCTATAAAATTTCTTTTGTTTCTGAACACTGTATTCTTTTTTCTCACGTCCATTTATGCAATTTTCCCCCTTCCTTATCTTTGTCCTCTCTTACTTTCCGACTGGATAAGATAGATTTCTCTTATAATGTGAGTGTGTGAGTGTGTGTGTGTGTGTGTGTGTGTGTGTGTGTGTTTCCATCCCTCTTGGAATTAATTTAGATATGAGGTCCAAGTTCGGCTGCTTTGCCCAACCACACCCTATATTTTCTTCACTGTAAAAACTCTGCCTTGAACACCCTTTTTAGGTTGAATAATTTTCTCATGCTTCATCTCCCTTCCCCATTCTCCCAGGGTCCCAGGGTATCCCTCTTTTTTTGCGTATACTTTTTTTTTTTTTAAAGATCATTCCATTTTAATCATCTTAATCCTCTATTCTCTTTCTCTGTAGAATCCTTCTAACTGTCTTAATAGAGATAAAGTTCAGAGAACTTCTGTGTCTTATCTTCCCAAAACTGACAGGAAAACAATATAATTCTATTCATTACCTTTTGATTATTCTTTCATGTTTATCTTTTTCCACTTCTCTTCACTATTATGTTTGAAAAAAAAAGATTTTCTATCAGCTTTACTCTTCCATCAGGAATGTTTGAAAGTATTTATTTTTTAATAACTATTTTTTTCCCATGGAAGGATTGTACTCACTATTTTGGGGGTGAATTATTTTTGGTTGTATTTTCAGTTGTTTTGCCTTCTATTTAAAGCCCTCTACGCATCTAACATAGAAGATACTAAATCTTGTGTTAATTTGAATGCAACTACATGGTATTTTGAATTATTTCTTTCTGGCTGTTTGAAATATTTTCTCCTTGACATGAGAGCTCTGGAATTTAAAAGTATTGTTCCTGAGAGTTTTCCTTTGGGGATTTCTTTTAGGAGGTTTTTATTGAATTCTTTCAATTTCTACTTTGCTGTCTGTTTCTAGAATAACAGGGAGGATTTTCCAAACAAAAGAAGAAAAAAACAACAGAGGTAATTGAGAAGACATCACTAATGATTACCTATATATTTATATTTTTATACATATAAAATGTTGAGTGGTTTATTCATGTATAAAATCTATCCTGAATTAAAATAAGACAGTATAAACTTTCACTGAGCCAGAACAGTTCTATATGATGGATATTGGATACTCAATATTCTTATAGCACAAATTTCTTCATTGAGACTTTTGGAGATTTTAGCAGCTCTAAGGGTCTAAAAGAAGAAGAAAGAAGTGGTAGGAAAGTCAAATGACTTATCAGGGGACTTTATCACATGTGGAGTGGGGGAAGAGATCAGTATCAATGGAGAACAAGTAGAAGAGGGACAAGATTTGATCTGATAGGTCCCCGAATTTAAAAAAAAAAATGAAGGACTGGATAAAAGCTGGAGAAAGGTGAATTTTTACTCTTAAGAACAGCCTGCAATTTGATGCATGAAAAGGTATTTGAGTTTATAGTAACTGTATATTTGTTATTTACTAGATCACAATTTGTCAGGAATATGAGAGAGGATTTTCCTTCTCATTTATGGGTTAGACTAAATGATGACTGAAAACCGTTTTTTTAATTCTGATGTCCTTGAAAGAATAAGTACTATTTTAACCATTTACACTAGAAGAAAAGGAGTTGAAAAATATTATAACATATGACATGAAATGGATGGACAAAGATGAATTATTTTTAATATATCTATTTCTGTATTGAATAGATGCTGTAGAAAGAAAATGTCAGGTCCAGAGTTCAAGGACTTAAAGCTAAGGAATCTGTGCTCTTCATATTTTGAAAACTGCTCAGTGCTTTCAAAGTTATTAAAATATTCAATTACAGAAATATACATGATCTTTCATGCCAGTATTCTCGTGGGAGTAAGGCAGTGTGGTGGAGTGGAAAATATTCTTTTTTTTATTTTTTTTAATTAATTAATTTATTTAACTTTTAACATTCATTTTAACAAAATTTTGGCTTCCAAATTTTCTCCCCTTTTGTCCCCTCCCCCCCAAACACCAAGCATTCTAATTGCCCCTATGACCAATCTGCTCTCTCTTCTATCATCCCTCTCTCCCCTTCTCTCCATCTTCTCTTTTGTCCTGTAGGGCCAGATAACTTTCTATACCCCTTTACCTGTATTTCTTATTTCCTAGTGGCAAGAACATTACTCGACAGTTGTTCCTAACACTTTGAGTTCCAACTTCTTTACCTCCCTCCCTCCCCACCCATTCCCTTTGGAGGGCAAGCAATTCAACATAGGCCAAATCTGTGTAATTTTGCAAACGACTTCCATAATAGTTGTGTTGTATAAGAATAACTATATTTCCCTCCATCCTATCCTGTCCCCCATTACTTCTATTCTCTTTTGATCCTGTCCCTCCTCATGAGTGTCGACCTCAAATTGCTCCCTCCTCCCCATGTCCTCCCTTCCATCATCCCCCCCACCTTGCTTATCCCCTTATCCCCCACTTTCCTGTATTCTAAGATAGGTTTTCATACGAAAATGAGTGTGTATTTTATTCCTTCCTTTAGTGGAATGTGATGAGAGTAAGCTTCATGTTTTTCTCTTGCCTCCCCTCTTTATCCCTCCACTAATAAGTCTTTTGCTTGCCTCTTTTATGAGAGATAATTTGCCCCATTCCATTTCTCCCTTTCTCCTCCCATATATTTCTCTCTCACTGCTTGATTTCATTTTCTTAAGATATGACCCCACCCTCTTCAGTTCACTCTGTGCACTCTGTCTCTACGTGTGTGTGCATGTGTGTGTGTGTGTGTGTAATCCCACCCAGTACCCAGATACTGAAAAGTTTCAAGAGTTACAAATATTGTCTTTCCATGTAGGAATGTAACAGTTCAACTTCAGTAATTCCCTTATGACTTCTCTTTGCTGTTCACCTTTTCATGCTTCTCTTCATTCTTGTGTTTGAAAGTCAAATTTTCTTTTTAGCTCTGGTCTTTTCATCAAGAATGCTTGAAAGTCCTCTATTTCATTGAAAGACCATTTTTTCCCCTGAAGTATTATAGTCAGTTTTGCTGGGTAGGTGATTCTTGGTTTTAGTCCTAGTTCCTTTGACTTCTGGAATATCCTATTGCATGTCCTTCTATCCCTTAATGTAGAAGCTGCTAGATCTTGTGTTATCCTGATTGTACTTCCACAATACTTGAATTGTTTCTTTCTAGCTGCTTTCAATATTTTCTCCTTGACATGGGAACTCTGGAATTTGGCCACAATGTTCCTAGGAGTTTCTCTTTTTGGATCTCTTTCAGGCAGTGTTCTGTGGATTCCTTGAATATTTATTTTGCCCTCTGGTTCTAGAATCTCAGGGCAGTTTTCCTTGATAATTTCATGAAAGATGATGTCTAGGCTCTTATTTTGATCATGGCTTTCAGGTAGTCCCATAATTTTTAAATTGTCTCTCCTGGATCTGTTTTCCAGGTCAGTTGTTTTTCCAATGAGATATTTCACATTCTCTTCCATTTTTTCATTCTTTTGGTTTTGTTTTGTGATTTCTTGGTTTCTCATAAAGTCAGTAGCCTCCATCTGTTCCATTCTAATTTTGAAAGAACTATTTTCTTCAGTGAGCTTTGAATCTCCTTTTCCATTTGGCTAATTCTGCTTTTGAAAGCATTCTTCTCCTCATTGGCTATATGAACCTCTTTTGCCAATTGAGTTAGCCTATTTTTCAAGGTGTTATTTTCTTCAGCATTTTTTTGGGCCTCCTTTAGCAGGGTGTTTAATTGTTTTTCATGCTTTGCTTGCATGTCTCTCATTTTTCTTCCCAGTTTTTCCTCCACCTCTCTAACTTGATTTTCAAAATCCTTTTTGAGCTCTTCCATGGCCTGAGCCCATTGAGTGGGCTGGGATACAGAAGCCTTGACTTCTGTGTCTTTCCCTGATGGTAAGCATTGTTCTTCCTCATCAGAAAGGAAGGGAGGAAATGCCTGTTCACCAAGAAAGTAACCTTCTGTAGTCTTATTTCTTTTCCCTTTTCTGGGCATTTTCCCAGCCAGTGACTTGACTTCTGAATATTCTCTTCACACCCACTTCGCCTCCAGATCCTCCCAGTCAGTGCTTGGGGTCTGAGATTCAAATGCTGCTTCCCACCCTCAGGGCTTTTGGCGGGGGCTGGGCTGCTATTAAGAGTGAGATTAGGTTCGGGTGCTCAGGTGGGGGCCCTGGTCTGCTCCCACGTCTGCTGCTGCCTCCGGAGGGGGCCTGAGTTATGGGGGAACCCCACTCCTCTCTCGACCTGCCAAAGAGACTCTCTCACTGACCCCCGTCACCTGTGGGTGGAGGGACGCGCGAGGCCACTGGGGATCCCGTCCCTGAAGCCCGCTCAGATATGCTCCTCTCGATGCCACGGCTGTGGCAGGACCGTACTTGGCTGCCAGTCTGAAGCACCCAGTTCTGGGCGCAAAGGACCTTTTGTGAGAGGTTTGCAGGTCCCTCTGGAACAGTAATCTCCTTTGCTCCAATGTTCTGTGGCCTCTGGTGCTGCAGAATTCGCAGTGAGTTGCTATTTACAGATGTTCTATGGGTTGTGCATTCGGAGCTATGTGTATGTGTGTTTCTACTCCGCCATCTTGGCTCCTCCCCTGAGTGGAAAATATTCTGCATTTGTATTTATATTTCCTAGGTTCAAATGCTAGCTCTGCTGCTCATACTGTGGGCAAGTTATTTAACTTCTTAAAGCCTTGATTTCCTTCTTTGTATAAAGAAGGGTTTGGACTCCATGACCCCTAGGATCCCTTTGACTCTAAATTTAAGGTCCTGTGGTATATAACTGACTTAAGAGTGAAGAGTACATACTTAGCAAAAAGGTAGTAGAAATCTGACACATTGTGAACTCATTAACATGTCAGTTTCACCAATTACATTCTCTGACAATATAAATTGAAATTGGCTGAGAAACCTTTCCCACTATTGTGGAAAATCCTCCCCACATCATGTAAAATGAAAGAGCTGAAACACAGAATTCCTTAGTGATGGAATACTAATAGAGCTGCACCCAGCCCTAGTATTCTAATTTCATTATAGACCCCTCCTCAAGGCCAATTGAATCTACTACTGTGATGGTAAGAAAATTAGTATATTTTGCTCTTTTTCTTTTAGTATAATCAATAAATTTTTATGCCTATTTGTTCCAGGAGCCATGACCATTTAGATTGATAGGCTAAGTTTCCTGGAAGGATGCAGTGTAAGGGCAAGAAAAGTAGCATCTTTTGCTCTTTTTGTTTTAGTAAAAAGTGCCTCAGATTGAATAATGCCATTAAGGAAGATCTTCTCCACCCATTGATGTGCCTCGGGGGATTTGTAGGAAGGTGAACACCTTTTATTAATGAGGCACTGATTCTCAAGGGTTGTGATGCCCTCTGGCTCTAAAAAATATATAAATACTGTGAGAGTGAGGTTTTACTTTGGGACTTACTGTCTAGAAGTGTTTATTTGGCCAGAGGAGACTCTGGGAAGCTGCTAAGGAGCCTTCCAGCTTTGAAAACCCAGATTTTAGCACTTCCCTCTCGGGTAACTATGTGTGTATGGTCAGGCAGTTGCATCTGTCTGTTGATTTGTGATCCATCTTGATTATGGTCACAGTTAGAAGCCATGTCTATAGATCTTTGATTTCTCTGTATTTTCTCTGAAGTTCAGGTTGCTGACTATTTCCCCTGAACTAAGTGAAAGATATATGTGCTTAATTAAAGGAGATAGTTAACTCCTCAAAAGTTGTCTTTCCTTTTAAAAAAATCAGATCAAAGAACCTGTGACAGCAGGCCTCCCTATGTATGCTGGAGTACTTACTATTACATGCACCCTCTCCTTACCAATGTCTTAACTTGTTCGTATATGCCTAACTTCTCTCTAGAGCAAAAGGTATGTCCATGAACTCAAAGTTGACACAGAAACAGCAGATATGGGAACCAAGTCCCTGCCTCTATGACCCCCAGACTCATTCCCACAAAAACAGGTGTGTTCTTGTACACAAATACAATCACATCATCCATTTAGCCCGAGAGAAGATCACAATATCTAACTATCCATCTTGACCAAATAGTACCACAATAGCTAGCCAATCAGAAGGCAGCACCACCAAGATGTAGAGCAGGATACTTGACCACTAAACTGTAGAATGGGCCCACTCTAAGATAGTTCCTCTTAATAATGGTAAACAGCTGATTTCTAAGAATGAACCTATGAAGTAGAGAGGCTTATTATAATATCGTTAAATATATACTTATCCCCCCAAGTGTATGCATTATGGGTAACCACATGCACAGTTTCACTGAGGCTGGGAGGCTTCCTCCCTTACCTAATATTTTAACAAACTCCTCCTGTCTTTTTAATACTGATCATATTCCTATATTCTGTGCAGATTTTGATTATGTAATCAGGATCATATTCTCTATAAAATTGCATGTCTTATCTTACTAGAGTGGCTAAATTCCTCTCAGGGACTTAGCCACTTCCCAGAGCATGACATCTTATAACTATAATAAATCTTTCCAACTGGCTTGGAGTTGATGTGAATCTTTGAATCTACATGAACCTCATCACTATAGTCCCTTACAAGTCTAAATCTATGATCTTGAAAGTTTTGATTTCTATTCAATACACTTGAAAAATAAAATGATCATAGAAACAAAAGTATCGATTTCATTGTAAAGTCATAATGATGCTATTTGGTTAAGTTGAATTGTCAAGAATGAAAGTACCATCTTTGTAGAAATTCTTTATACAAACAAGAAATTTCAAATTACTTTACCAGGATTCAATTTTTTTCTTTTTTTTCCCTTTTTACTAATACAGTAGTTTTACTTTTAGTAGCCAATGCCTCATAACATTAACTCAAAATTTTAATTCCTTCATGTTTATTTTGGCCTTTTTCTTATTACTGTCTCATTGTCAACTTTGTCCATTAAATGTTGCTTCTGATTATATATGAAACATTTCTGGACTATCTACTATTCTCTAGGAGACTACTTCTTAAACTGTGGATTGTAAATCCACGTGGAGTTGTGAAAAAGTTGGTAAGAGTAAAAGATTTCTGAACATACAACAAACTAAAATTATTTAGAAATCAAATACATGATGAATCTGAGGTGTTTCTAGGAGGGGTTACCCATGTGGCATCTCACAACTTCACTTCAACCTTGCTTTTAAACACAAGGCATGTGCACTTTGCACTGTGCATGCCCTCAGACCACACAATGCCAAAGAATGCTGTCAAAAAGCAAAAAAAGTTCATGAGTGCCAAAAGTTTAAGAAGTCCTACTTTAGGAAATGGGAACCTTTTGGATTTTTTTATCTTACTTTTTTTCTTTATTTCTACCTTCTATTTTTTGCATTATTTAACAACTGACATTGTGGGAGAAGGGAAGGAAATGATTCATAAAGGGATAAAACATTATCACAGTAATTTTATCTCACCAAAGGAATGCAGTCTAAGATAAAGAACACAACAAGATAAATGTCAACTTTTAATGAAAACTATAGGGAACATTGGGTTTTTTTGTCGGGGAAGGAGGCACAAAATTTGCAGAAAACCTCCCCTCTGTTTTAAATTCAGCCTCAGATTACTATTGATTTTCATTTTGAAGAATTCAGCGAGCAGCAACTTTACTTGCCAGTAACTATTATCATGTGCATCATTTATTCTTTGGTAACACTTTGTAAATTCCAGTTTTTTAATCCAGAGAAACTATTGGAAGGAATGAGAATCTAAAACCAGAGAAACCTTGACAGAGCATCTAATACAATTTACTAACAAAAAGGCTCATACTCTTACACAAATAATAATAATAGAATTTGTATATTGCTTCAATATGTGCAAAATACCTTGAATATGATATCTCACTAGTTCTTCACAACAGTCCTGTGAGATAGTTGCTACCACTTTCCCAGTTTTACAGAAGGGCAAACTGAGGCTAACAAAGGTGAAAAAACTTGTCTAGGATTTATAGCTAGTCAAGGTCTGAGGCAGGAGTTAAATTTGGGTTTTCCCAACTCAAAGTCTAGCATTTATTCACTGCTGCATCTACTTGCCAATACCCTAGGTTTAAAAAAAAAAACAACAACTTTAGATTAAAAAAATATCCCTCCAATGACCTAGTAGGGGAAGAGTTATCTTCATTCTCAGAAGACAGCATCCACATTCTAAAAAAAAAAAAAAAATCTTCCTATGGATTTGCCCTTTCTCTTCATAGAGAGGCTGATTTGTTGTTGGTTTCCTTCTTGTAATCTCACATATACCTGAAGTTTATAAATATAATTGTTTGCATATGCCCCAGTGAGAAAGCAACACTGAGAACAATTCAGACATATGGTAAGTTTTGCATTTTTCCACAACACATTCTGGACAACTGTATGATTTTCTCCTTTTGAGTCAATCTACATGTGTTTTGTTTGACAAAAATATACATTTTTGGAATACAGTTATACAAGGTAAACATAGAATCACTCATTCCTCATGCTACTCTTCTCTAACATGAAGCAAGTCAAGACATCAATCTTGAGATATAATTGGTGCTTTTCAACAATGAAGAATGAACAACAACAATAAATTGTTCTGCATGAGGAATGCTGCTATTGGTTCTTATTATTTTTTCTCTTCCTTCTCTTTTTCCTTGTCCACCTTCTCCCCTTCCTTCTCCTTCTCTTTAAGCTCCTGTCCCTCTCCCTTCTTATTCTTTCTCTTCCTCCTCTTCTTTTTCCATAGTCATACCTAGACCCACTCGTCACTTGAGGAATCATGTTGTTACATGAATGTGTTCTGTCCATAGAAATATAACTTTTGGACACATACTTTGTAAGATATTTTGGAGTTAAGGAGTTGTTGTTTTTTTTCAGATTTTTGGTATTATTTCTTTTTCATAAGGTTGGAATGACCATTTTTTTTTGGTCCTACTCACTTGCCATTTATGATTTCTTGAAATATTTCTGCAAAAACAGCATGCTTTAAAACAGTCCATTGTGCTTCAGATGGAGTGACTTGAATATCTCCTTTAACTCAAAACACTTTGGCTTTCATTGAATGAGGAACAATAGCCCCAGTCCAAGCCTAGCATCTCATTGTTTAAAATTTAATGGCTTAGAATAACTGTAAATAACATTTTTTGCTGTTCTAGCCAGAAGGTATGAGGGTCTTTCCCTCTCATCTTGATAGTTTTGAAATGATAATTTAGGTCATCTTTTGTTTTTGTTAAAGTGAGATACACCCATTCAATAAACAGGCTTCTTTAAGTAGTTGTACAAGGGATAGCCCCTCTAATTAAGAAACAAAAATTAAACTGGGAGGAGAAGACTTTCAGGGTTCCTGAGTAAAAGAGAAACAATTACGACTTAGTATTTAAATCTACTCTGTGCTAGGTGGGTGGGGACTTGTCCAGTCTATAAGCTCAAGAGTGAATTGGGTTTGAGATGTGATCTTTGAGCAGGAAATGTAACCAGGAAGCCCAGATGAAAAAGGGTAGCTTTTGGGAGTGGAACACAAGGAGGAGGAGGAGGAGGAAGATGAACAAGAAGGGGAGAAGGAGGAAGAGAGGTACTATTCTTTTACAGGTTGTGTTTGTCCTTCATTATGGTAGAGAACCATGACATCAAGTTTTTTGATGTTGTTGTTGTTGTTGTATTTTGTTTTGTTTTGTTTTTTTGGATTTTGAAAACTAAGTAAGAGAAGAGGAGGAAAACTTGGGAAGAGAAATGAGAGTGATGCAACAAAATCATTAAAAGCAAGCCAACAACTTGCTAAAGGAGACCCTAAAAAATGCTGGGCATTAATACCTTTTAAAAATAGACTAACCCAAATGGTAAAAGAGGCCCAAAAAGCCAATGAGGAGAAGAATTCTTTAAAGAGCAGAATTAGCCAAATGGAAAAGGAAGTTAAAAGCTCACAGACGAAAACAATTCTTTCAAAATGAGAATGGAGCAGATGGAAGCAAATGACTTTTTGAGAAACCAAGAAATTATAAAACATAACCAAAAGAATGAGAAAATAGAAGACAATGGGAAATATTTCATTTGAAAAACAACTGACCTGGAAGTCATGATCAAAAAAAGAGCCTAGATAACATCTTGCATGAAATTATCAAGAAAACTGATGAGTGAGTTCTTTAAAAGTTAGAATGGAGCAGATGGAAGCTAATGACTTTATGGGAAACCAAGAAATTACAAAACAAACCCAATGGGAAATATTTCACTGGAAAAATAACTGACCTGGAAAATAAATCCAGGAGAGGGAATTTAAAAAATTATGGGAACCTGAAAGACATGATCAAAAAAAGATACTAGGCATTATCTTTTCAGGTTTCATCTTTTCATCAAGAAAGCTTGCAAGTCCTCTATATAAAGGAATGGCCACTTTTCCCCTGAACCATTGTACTCAGTTTTGTTGGGTAGTTGATTCTTGGTTTTAATCCTGGTTCTTTGACTTCTGGAGTATCATATTTCAAGACTTTCTATCCCTTAATGTAGAAGCTGCCAGATCCTGTGTTACTGTGATTGTATTTCCACAATACTCAAATTCTTTCTTTCTAGCTGCTTGCAATATTTTCTCCTTGACCTGAGAACTCTGGAATTTGACTACATTATTCCTAGGACTTTTTTTTCTTGGATCTCTTTCAAGAGGTGATCTGTGGATTCTTTCAATATTTATTTTACCCTCCCATTCTAGAATATCAGGGAAGATTTTCTTAATTTCATGAAAGATGATGTCTAGGCTCTTTTTTTGGTCATGGTTTTGAGGTAGTCACATAATTTTTAAATTGTCTCTCTTGGATCTATTTTCCAAGTCAGTTGTTTTTACAATGAGTTATTTCACATTATCTTCTATTTTTTCATTCTTTTTATTTTGTTTTGTAACTTCTTGGTTTCTAATAAAGTCATTAGCTTCCATTTGCTCCATTCCAATTGTTAAAGAACTATTTTCTTCAGTGAGCTTTGGAACCTCCTTTTCCATTTTGGTAAGCCTGCTCTTTAAAGCACTCTTCTCCTCACTGGATTTTTGGGCCTTTTTTGTCATTTGAGTTAGTCTATTTTTAAAGGTGTTAATTTCTTCAGCATTTTTTTCTGTCTCTAGCAAACTGTTGACTTGCTTTTCATGATTTTCTTGAATTACTCTCATGTCTCTATCCAAGTTTTCCTCTACCTCTCTTATTTGATTTTCAAAATCCTTTTTTGAACTGTCCCATAACCTGAGACTATTGCACATTTATTTTGGAGTTTTTACATGCAGAAGCCTTGACTTTTATGCCTTCATCTGAAGACCTAAATTATTCCTCCTCATCTCAAAGGAAGAAAATACCTGCTCATCAAGAAAGTAACCTTTCGTTGTCTTATTATTTTTCCCTTTTTGGGGCATTTTCCCAGCCAGTTAGTTGACTTTTGAGTTCTTTGTCAGGGCCAAGCTCAGGGCTGAAATTCAGATCAGTGGCTCAATTCCCTTATGGGGATTAGGTGGAAGTCTCCCAGGGCTGTCACTCCAGACTGCACTCCCCTCTCTTGGATGAAAAAGCCCTCCCACTGTCCTTTAAAGTTGTTTGTGGGTTGAGTAATCTGGAAAATGGTGCTGCTGGTGGCTCCCTGGGATGCATGTGCTCCATGCTTCCTAGTCTGGTGTTGCATGGGTTCCACAGTTCCTGAGCTGTGCTGCATGAACTCTGCCTGTATTTTGTCTTGTTACTGAACTTTGATGCCTCTGGGGGACAGAATGGGGCTGATCCCTTTGTGTATTTCTCCATCACTTAAAACTAATTCCCACACAAGTCAAGACATCAGCCTCGTGTTGTTATTTGTCCTCTTTAAGAAAGAAGGATGAAAAACATTCTCTAAGTTAAGCAATATTGCTTCTCTTGATTCTCATAATATCCTATTAGGAAATACATTTTGATTTTGAAATCAAATAATAACAGTGTTAGAGAAGCAGACTTTTGAAAGAAAGCTATATGCAATAAGTATTACCTGCTCTTATTAAGAATATCTACCCCTTCCCAGAAAAGCTTGTTATAAAGGTAGTTTAAATGGAGGAAATGGTGAAACTGCTCTAATCTTTTCTTTGTCTACAATTGGAAAATATTTTTTCCCATTCTATTTGTACTTATATTATGTATCTCTAGGAAATACTGCATTGAAATTACAATCTATAAAGTGCATAAACATAAAATTATATTTGGAATTGTTATTACCAATTTAGTAATGGTAATTATGCCTTTTAGCATCTGAAAATGTTTAAAAGTAAAACTAATGTAATCACTTACAATATAGAACTAGAAATAGATTATTGTTGTTCTAGAGATAGTTATGAGGAGAGGTTTAGGTCAGCAGATTGCTAGTCCAGTCTCTTCAAGTAAATGAATATGTGCCAAGTTATTGAACCTCTATGAAACACTTAAAGCCATTTAATCAGTAAAAGATGGACTGCAGTTGGTCATTGGTCTCTCAGGTTCCATCACTTGGGGAGTACTTTGAGATGACAGTACTCACTGTACACACCAGGATTCTATTGGCAAGTATATTAAAGGCAATTGATGCATATTTACTCATTAATTATCATTTTATCATTAATATTTATAATTGAGTTTAAACCTACTTTAACTATATGCATGCTTTTGTAATTTAAATTTTTACAACAGAATTCCATTGAAAGAGAAGTCGATGTTTTTTGACTTAGGAAATAGAAAGTTGAAAAATGCTTAAGGTAAAATGTATATTACAGTATGACTCCTGTGCGATGACTCTTTGATATATGATTGTGACTCAGATCTTGAATGCTATGACAGTGTTGCAAAAATTCTAAAGTGCCTTCCATAATTGAATTAAAGAAATAATTACACAGCCTGTGAACCACATGTAGATCACAATACTCCTCAGTGGTTTGGAAATAGGTGAAAATATGATTATGAAATATTTAACAAAAGAAAAATTCTATAAAAATAATATTGTATTTTAAAACTAAGCTCCATATGCAGCCCTCATGGATCGTAATTTGTGGTGCCAGTGATTTTGACACTATTGTTTTAGAGCAATTTTGAAAACAAATTATGTCTTAACTTGCAAAGGTGGGGCAAAGATGGTGGACTGGAGAAAACTGGGCTTTGATTGCCTGCCCTTAACTGCCCTCCAAACAACTTTAAAGTAAATCCTCAAGTCAAATTCTGAAGTAGTAGAGGCAACAAAAGATCAGAATGACCTTTCTTCCAGTCCAAGGAAGTCAGAGGTTAGAAGAAGAGAATCTGTGACACAGGGAGATAAGGTTATCACAAAGCCCATATTGATAAGATACCAGAAGCAAAAGCATCTGCAGGAGGACTCAAGCCAGAGATCAAAATGTGACTTCGCAACTGCTCAGAAAGACAATACAATATAACCTGTTCTATCACTAGATACAGAACTGGACACTGTTTGGTCACTCCACTGCCTCTACCAGCTTAAAAGTACTAGTTTTAGGGCAGAGAGGGACACTTTTGGTAAAAGGGTAGCCCTGAGGTGTAACATAACTTCCAGCTCCAAGCGATCAAGGATCATTTCCAGTCACAAGAGAGGAGGGGCCTTACAAAGATACATCAACTGCAATTCCAAAGTAGCAGGTGCTCTCACTGGGTAAGGACTAAATTGCAAACCAAGAAACCAGTGACTACATCCCTCTCCAGACCACACTACCTTGGAAGTTCCAAAAACCTTCAAAACCCCAAAACTATCTTTGAAAATAACTGAGAAAAAAGCATGAAGCCTGAGACATGGCCCTTTCTGAAAGTTGGAAACAAAGAACAGCATTAACATAAAGTTCCAAATAAAGAAATAGGGTAGAAAAATAAGAAAACAACAATGAAAGAACATAACCAAAAAAAAGATAAAATGATGACAGGGAAGACCAGGACACAAACTCAGTAGAAGACAATGAAATAAAAACAGCTATAAGCAAAGTCTCAAAGAAAAAAAAAATAGTGCAAATTGAAAACAAGCCCAACAAAATTTCCTGGAAGAACTAAAAAAAAGAGGTCTCCAAAATCAAAAAAAGAGTAGTGGAGGAAAAAATGGGTTAAAAAATGAAAACAAAAGAAGAAAATTATGAAGAGACAATTAATAACTTGTTCAAAGAGGCACAAAAATACTGGAGATAATAACATTAAAAAAAGTGGCCAAACGGGAAAAAAATAGGGATAAAAATTGATTAATGTGAATTACTCCTTAAAAAAGAGAATTGGACAAAAGAAAAAAAGGTGCAAATATTCACAAAAGCAAATACTGCCTCAAAATTAGCATTGGGCAAGGGGAAACTAATGACTCCACAAGGCATGAAGAAACAATAGGAAAAAAGTCAAAAGTATGAAAAAAAAGAAGCAAAATATTAAGCAGGCAGAAAGCAAGATGAAAATATTGTAGAGCCAAAGTTTTGATGACACAAGATCTTACAGCTACCATCTTAAAGAAGTAAAGAGTTTAGAATATGATAATCCTGGAAGGCCAAAGAGCTGAGACTATAAACAAGAATGAACTACCCAGGAAAACTGGACATAATGTTTTAATGGAAAAATAAATATTTAATGATGTAGAAGAATTTCAAGCATTTCTAATGAAAATATGAGGACTAAATAAACTGAAACATAAAGGAATGAATGTTCCTTGCTCAGTGTGGGAAAAAATTCCTCATCAGCTGTGGGTGTACAGGAAGATAGTTTTTTAATAAGACCAAATTTTTAGAAAAGTCAGCATCAATGCAAAATAAATAATATAAATGAGAAAAATGTCATATACAAATAAAACAACCCCAAACTGATATATTCAAAAGGTTTTCTGATGCTAAAATAAAGGAAGTGAAACATAAACACATATGTATATATGTGTGTATGGGTACATGAGTGTGTGTGTGTATGTCTGTGTATGTCAATACAAAACAAATTGTAACACTATTATTTAATCAGGAAGTTATACTATTATACAAAAATTAATATTCAGTAGTGAAGAACATCAGTTTATAAAAAGAGAAAATTTTTACAAAATTATGGTAAGATTAAAAGATTATTAACAGCATTATTTGACAAAAATAGAAATAAATGACTAAGACAAAGCTGAGTTCTCCAGAGGATATACAGAGTTTCAGTTAAATTAAATTAAATAATGTTAGAATGATTAAATTATGACGCATGAAGGAACTCACAAGAAAAACTTTAAAATCAAATAAAATATAAAAATACTGCTCTAAGAAAATATTCATCAATTTACAATTAGGTCCATCACATTTTACCATAGCATCATATCTCTGTATCATTCAGGTGGAGCTAGAAATTAGACTAAGTAATACAAATATGGAAAGAACTCAGTATGTTTTCCTGTTTCATGTAGGATGTCCATAGCAAAAGATAAAAAAGATGATTTTGATTACATAAAATTTAAGGTTTCTCTCTAAATTTTTTCTGATAAATGTCTCATTCCTAACATATTCCTGTGACTGATATTTATAATTGCCAGTTCTGAAATGATACGTGGTCAAAATATATGATATGACTCTTATTTAAGGAAAAAACTCCAACAATCATTATTCACATGAAAATTTGTTCCACATCACTAATATTCAGAGAAGTGAAAATTAAAACAACTATAAGTTTCATTGCATAACCATAAGGTTGGCAAAATTAACTAAAATGAAAATGACAAATGTTGGACAAGATTAAGGCAAATAGGTACATTAATATATTCTTGTTGAATCTACGAATTGGTGCAGTAATTATGGAAAGGTATAAGATGGCATGACCTGAAAACATTTTTAAAATATATATTCCCAGGTATGTAATTGCTACACTTAAAGACCTAAGAAGATCAAAGAAAGAGAAAAATATGCAAAAATACTTTTAGATATCTTATGTGGTGGTAAAAAATTAGAAATTAAAAAAATGTGTCTATCAATTAGGATTGCCTCCATAAATTATGGTATCAAATATAACCAAATACTGATGTACTTTAAAAAATAATTAAAGGGAAAGGAAAAAATAACCTGGGGCTATTTAAATAAAATAATACAGACTTCAATGAACCAGAAAAATAATTCATAGAATAATATTATAAATCAAAAAATTTGAAAGACATGCAAATGAAAATAAATGAATGACAGAACAATTCCAGAGAACCAATTAAGAAGTATGTTACCCAGCTTTTGAAAGAAAAGTAATGGACTCAGAGTTCAGCATTAGATGTATATTTTTCTTTTTTTAACATCGCCACTGTAAACATCTGTTTGTTTGATTGAATATACATTCTACACTTGCTTTTCCTGTTTCTTTCTTGTTTTTTTGTTTTTTTCAAAAGGGAAAATTGGTAGAGAGATGGTAGAGAGATGCATATTTATGTGTGTTTGCTACTTGACAAAAATAAAATAAAAATAAAATGAATTATATCAACAAGCAAAAAAATGCTTGGTGATAGACAAGAAATTGAGAGTGCCTCTATGGACTTCTATGGATATTTCACAGAGTTATTCTATTAAGATACATGTGTTGCATGCACACACATATATAGATTTGTACACACATATTCTATTAATCTATATGAGTGTGCATGTATAGATACATTGATCTCCATCTCGATTCATCTATCTATATATCTGTAAGTATCTATCTATATATTTACATGTGTATATCTATATCTATCTATCTATATACATATATATGTATATATACATATATATATATGTGTGTGTGTATGTATATATATATATATATATATATATATATATATATATATATATATATATATATGTCTTGGGTAAGCACTATAAATGAACAATGAACTGTCCTACAATTTTAAAGGATTTAGACTGTGCCTGGTAAATTTTCAAGTGATTGCACTGACTCCAAAAATTTTCCATGAAATAATGACTTACATTTGTGCCTCAATTCTTTTGAAGCTGTTGAATGTCTTTATCCTAAAATATGACACTCTTTGAAAAAATACATTTTCAAATCATAGACAAAACAATTGAGTTACAAAGCAACCATCAGTAGGTTATAGCATGTTACTATTAAGAACTGCAGAATAGACTTATCATACAAATGTCACAAAAAAATATGTGATTGGAAATTTAAGAGAGCTGGAAAGATTGTGAAATTGTGGTAGGGAAGAAAAAAATGCATATTCCATGCACTTTTTTGTTATCTACAAAATATCAAGTGATTCAGAGTAAAGCTCTGAGCATGTTAGGTAAACCCTTTGTGGAGAATTTACAGGACACAGACAATTTCACAGGAGAACAAGGCATGGATAAGAAATGAACTGAATTTTAGAGGGAGGATAATGTTGATGAAAGTACAGTTTCATCAAACTATTAAAGCATAATCACCACTGTTTGAAAATTGTATTTTTACAAATAAATTTCACTTGAATTCATCTGTAAGAATTGTTTCTATCTAGGCATTAACTAAAATAAGCAAAATCAATTGGAGAAAAGAAAAAAAATAAGTGCATCAAAAAGGAAATATTGGAATCTGTCTATTTGTATGCATGTACATGTGAAGAATTATAAGGAACTCTCACCATGGCTGAAAGATGTCTAAAAATGTTAAGATATGACAGATTTCAAGATCCATTATTTATTCTAGATCTTTATGATTTTCTCCCTCCCATTCACAAAACATACATGCATTTGTTCTTATTTATTTCTTGTATCTGCTATCCTTACAGGATCAATGACAGCAGTGAGTTGTGATAAGTTTTAAAAGGTGCTGAAAGTAACCGATATCCACACAAAGGGCAGAATAGATGAAGAATGTCATAATTTATATTCAAATTTAACATTCAACTTATTTTTTAAAGCCATTTACCTGATGGAGTTTTAAGAACCCAAATATTTTGCCATGTTTAACCAGAAGAACTTTTGACCCAATGAGGACAGTCCAATACTTAATATCTATATAGCCTGGGATAATTGACTTAAGAATTCTGAGCCTCAGGTTCCTCTTCTGTAAAATGAGGAAATTAGAGATGATGATGTCTAAAGTTTCTGCAAGGTTCAAATCTTTATTTTATAGGAAGAGATTTTATAGGAAGATATATTTTGAGAACTAACATATTTACTGTGGATATTTGCATTTCGATTAAAATTCTTACGTGTATTGTTGGGATTGGAAGTTCAAATCCGTGTGGACGGTCTCGGGTGGGTAAAGGTGGGAGCTTCTAAATCTTAGAGCTCTCACAAGACCCTCCCAGGAAACAGCAGGGGATCGAGGTGAACCGAGCTATCTCGGGTATTTCCGCCTCTCCCCGGGAGATACGTGATGGGTGGAGTCTCTCTGCCCTAGAGGTCGTCCCGGATCTGGGCACACTATTGTTATCTAACAGCATGGTATTGAGATGCAAACTGTGCGGCTGAAGGTTAAGTAGGATTGAGGAAGCCTGAAAGCTCTCTTAGCACGTGAGGAGCCAAGAGGACAGTAGGCTCCGCTTTTCTTCTTTCCTCTCTCCCCTCCCCCTCTCTCCCCGCTTGTACTTCTACTTCCAATCCCTTAAGATCCTAGCCTCCTTAGGAAATCTCCCCCTCTTCCTCCTAAGGAAGATCCCCCTGCACTTGTAACTAGACCCTGAAATAAAGCTCAACCCTTGTTCGACTCTGGAACGTCCTTTCTCTCATATGAGCATCCTGTTTTGGCCAACCGAAGACCTCGGAGGTGAGGTAAGAAGACTCAGGTAGCCCACACAGGCCTCTAGGCCTGGCAGTGTATAAATTTTATTTTAATAATAATTTGATTAATTTGCATTCAGAATTACAACAAATCAGAAAATAATACTAGTCTCTGACAGTATATTTTAAAAAATAACGTTTCCCACATGACTTCAATATTTTGAGACTTCACTGACTTCACCATCTGTCTGGCTTTTGAAGCCCTCCATAAGACATCCCTAACTTTTCCATCTTTATACATGTTATTCCCTTTGTAAACACCATATATCTCATGACACTTTTCTAGAGTTTTGTCATAGATACTTCATTTCCAGACTACATGCATTTTCACTAGCTGTTCTCCATGTCAAGAATATCCTCCTTCTTCACCTTCACTTTCTGGATTTTCTTGCTTCATTAAAATGTCAGTTAACATCCCATCTTATGTCAGAATCATTTCCTAATCCCCCTTGATTCCTAGTGCCTTCTCTCTATTTCCAGTAGATTATATAATGTCATGTTTGTAAATAGTCATTTGCATATTGTGTGCTCCCAATTGAATTTATGAAATTGTGATCTTCTTGAGGTTTAGGATTATTTTTGCCTTTCTTTATATCCCCAAGGTTTAGATTGTACCTGATAAAGAGTAGGCACTTAATAAATACACGTTGATTTTACTTTTTTTCCCTACAACAACCCCAAAAGATCTCTAAAAGTTCTTTTTCTATGTTATATTGTGAAATCCTTCAAAAAATTTGACCTTTCCAATGCTGCGAAGTTGCAATTCCTGTAAACCTTTATACTTATGCATTAGAATGTTTCTTATTTTTTTTAATAAAACAGAATGTTACTTTCAAATTTAAGTTGAGATACTAACATGCTAATCTATACACAACAATGTCAGGGAAGTGACATTTTCAAACCCAGAGTAAAGACTACATTCATCAAAAAACTGAAAAATCTTGACATCATTTTTTCCCTCAATTGAAAATTCATGGCTAAAAATATCTGTCTGAATTCTCAAAAGATTTGTTGAAGAAAAAAAGTTTTCTTATTTAAGTTTTATAAGGTTAATGCTGTAATATAATTTCTAAAACTCTCTCAACCCTACAAAGAAGATGCTACAGTTAAAGATGGCAACAATTTAAAAGAAAATAGGTTAAACCATTTGCTTTGATTTACAGAAACAAATATCTGAATGTTCATACAAAATTTCATAAATGTGTTTAAGGTTCCTTGATCTAGTAATTGGAAAATCTTTAAAATAAATTACATGGGTCCCATAATCAATGGTTCTGACATTACTTCCATTCGTAATGAACACATATAGAAACTCTTACGCTGCGGATCAGAATTACACATCAAAAAGGTGAAGTTTCCTCTTCTGTAATTGCTGATGGCAGCTTCCCCTCCTTGGTTATTTGCTCAAAAATGACAGTCACTACCTTTTGTAACCTGTGCCATATCCAAGTAGGGGGAAGACTTGAGGAAGAGGGAATGGTTCCTGTGCTTACAGCCTGACCCTAAAGGAGCTATTTGAGTCCAATGGCAAGATAGAGATCAGGAAGAACAGAGATAGTCGCTGCTGTTGATGGAGCTACAACAAGGACCAGCCCTTCTTGAAAGAAATTTGAAATAATACTGAGAAAATTACTAAACTGTGAACATACCCTTTTGCCCAGCAATACTACCACTAGGTGCAAAGAGATCAAAGAAAGGAGAAGTAACCCATATGTACAAAAATATTGCTAGCACCTCTTTTTGTAATGCCAGAGAACTGGAAACTGAGAAGATTCCCATTGTTTGTGGCATGGTTGAATATATTATGTTATACCAAGGTGATAGAAAAAATATTGTAATATAAGAAATCACAAAAGTAATTTTTCATAGAACCCAATGAAGACTTGTATGAATCACTGCAGAATGAACTAAACAGAGCAGGAGAAAAAATTATCCAACGACAATACTATAAAGAAAAACAACTTTGAAAGATTTAGAAGCTCTGATTAGTTCAGTGACCAACTATTTTTTCAAGAGGATTCATGATGAAATACGCTACCCAATTTCTAACATTTTATGTGACTTTCATATTTGACATTACAGTGAATAATATGAACTAATTTCTTTAAATAATGATAGATTTGACCTCTTTGCTCTCCAAGTGTCTCTTAAATGTATTCTCCAGCACCACAATTCAAAATCATGCATACTGTGGCACTCAGCTTTCCTCTTATTTTGAATTTGGCCACTGTGGGAATTGGTTTTGCTTTTCTATGAATTGTTATTACAAGAATTTTACCTATCTCTCCCCCTCTCCTCTGACAATGTGGAGGGGAAAGTGGGAGTGCTAGAAAATATATATTTGTTAAGGGCCACCCTCCTTCCTTAGAGTCAGGGAGGAAGGATGAGAAGAATACCTTTTGGTATGGGTATTCATCCCTCCTGGTACCCTGATATATCATACATTTTTGATAATGTATGATAAGATTTAAGATTCAAGTTCTTGATTCTTATCAACCTTTCAGGTAAATACTGGGTTAAAATAAATTTAACTAGAAAGTTATGTCAGAAGGTTTGCATTTGAGATTTAGCAGCAATTTTTAATAGCAAATTGACAACTGATTATAAGAATAAAAATGTTTGTAATTACCATGAATGGAGGATGAATGAAAAAAAGAGCAATACTTAAAATAGAATAGTGGAGAGATAACAAAGGCCAAAAGAAACTATTCTGGTGGCAAATGTTAATTTGTTCTATTTCTGCATATACAGTTAAACCTATATCCAAATCTATCTGTATCTATATCCATAGCTCTATTTATATCCATGTCAATGTCTATATGCATATGTCTATAGTAATATTAATATAACTGCATAGCTAAGTATGCACTTGAATATATATGTAATTTTTTTCAGTCTGATCAAGAGTACTCTAAGGAGGTATATTAGCCCAAACACTGTGTGGGTCTGTGTGTGGTTGTGTGTGTGCATGTATACACACATATGCATACATACATATATATATGCTTATATATGTAGAAATAGTCTCTGTGTGTGTATATGTGTATATATATATATATATACACATATACAAACACAAATGTATAGGTAATTATGCATATAAATTTGTATGTCTGTGTGTCTTTATGTGCATGAGAGATAGAGACAGAGAAGGGGAGAGAGAGAGACAGAGAGAGAGAGAGAGAGAGAGAGAGAGAGAGAGAGAGAGAGAGAGAGAGAGAGAGAGAGAGAGAGAGAGAGGCATGTAGAGAAGCACAGGATAAAGATACAATCTACAATCCACATAAGTCTATACACATATATTTGTGAATGTATATTTGTGTTTATATCTGCGTATGTGTGTGAAATGACAAAGGTTTGTAAGATACTTTAAAAGCTAAAAAATAATAACTTGTAAATTTATCATTGAATTGCTAAAAAATATTTAAGTGTTTAAAAAAGTTAGTAGAGATCCAGTTCAGTTTACTATATGTGTATTTGTGAATATATTTATGTACATTTTTATAAAATGAATAAGGGAAGCTAGGTTGTGCAGTGGATAGAGTCACATTCTTGATTTCAAATCCAGGCTCAGATGTTTTCTAGTGGGGAGAGCCTGAGCACATCACCTAATCCTGTTTATCTCCGTTTCTCATGTGTAAAACAAGCTGGAGAAAGAAATGACAAATCACTCCATTATCTTTGCCAAGAAAATCCCAAATGGGACCACAAAGAATTAGACATGACAGAATATAAACGAATAGACATATGATAATATATTTGTGTATATATGTACACATGTGTGTATATTTGTGTGTATGCACATGTATACTTAGTGTATATAATTACACTGCCATAGAGCACTATATATGTGTGCATTTTTGTTTGTGTATGTGCACACAAATAATACATGCATGCTGATGCAAGCCAGTACAATATTCTAAGTACAACTAAAAAAAATAAAATGCTATTTAAATTAAATGTCAGTGTTCAGTGTACCTTATTATATTCCGATTCTTTGAAAACTAGTAACATTTTTAAATGATAATCTATCTCTTATGACTATTTAATATTTATATTCACTTAACCATCTTTGGAATGAAGTACAAAGCAATATATTACTATGTTGGATATAATGCACTTGACTAATAGAATCTGTACATTCAAGAGTTGCTTTATTATTAATATAAGATTTGAAACCACAATGGTAATAATAGTTATACCAGGAACTTGTTCTGATCATATGGATATTCCTTGAGGTACAAGTTACGGTAAATTTCTAAAATAGCTTTAATAGCCTCTCCACTTTAAAAAAAGACTTATTGTTCTCAATTGTCAACCCTGTTTCTCATATAAAATAGAACAATAAAAGAGAAAGTTAACCTCATTTGGCTGTTCTATTCTGATGTTTTTCTTACAATTTATCCCTCTATTGAACTCAGCAGTGGGCAGAGATAGTGCATTCAATATTAAAAGCCAACTGATCACATGGGCTCTAGGCAAATTAAGAACTACATTTAGATAAAAAATGTCCCATTTAGCAGTATAAGACTTGTCTTAAAAGAAATAAGTGAAATGAAAAATACAGTAGAACATGTACCTGGGAAATGCTCCAAGAGATTTTCCTTTTTATAGATAGAAGAGATGTGTATCAGAGGAAATTTTGTGTCAGAGGAAATTTTACTATTCTAAGTAATTTTAAAAAGTGATGCTTTAGTCACAAACTAAGCTGAATTTTTTAAATGGAATAATTGATTTATGTTCTTATCATTGCAAAATATATGCTATCAGAAGGTATGAGAATTATTGGCTTAAATAGAGAGATTAAATATTTTATATATTGAGTGGCACTATGTCAATTTAATGCTATTTTTTTAAAAAAATTATCATATATGAGGAAATTATTCTATTAGATCAAATATATCTGTTCTCGTGATAAAGCTCACACATTCCAAATGACATCTGGAGTCAGAGTCAGATTCAATAAACATTGATTAAATTCATTTTTTTTAATTAGTTAATTAATTAATTTATTTAACTTTTAAGATTCATTTTAACAAAATTGTCATTTCCACATTTTCTCCCCTTTTGTCCCCTCCCCCCACCCCAAAACACTAAGCATTCTAATTGCCCCTATGACCAATCTGCTCTCTCTTCTATCATCCCTCTCTGCCCTTCTCTCCATCTTCTCTTTTGTCCTGTAGGGCCAGATAACTTTCTATACCCCTTTACCTGTATTTCTTATTCCCTAGTGGCAAGAACAGTACTCAACAGTTGTTCCTAAAACTTTGAGTTCCAACTGCTTTTCCTGCCTCCCTCCTCACTCCTTCCCTTTGGAAGGCAAGCAATTCAATATAGGCCAAATCTGTGTAGTTTTGCAAATGACTTCCATAATAGTCGTGTTGTGTCAGACTAACTATATTTCCCTCCATCCTATCCCGTCCCCCATTACTTCTATTCTCTCTTTTGATCCTGTCCCTCCCCATGAGTGTCGACCTCAAATTGCTCCCTCCTCCCTATGCCCTCCCTTCCATCATCCCCCCTACCCTGCTTATCCCCTTATCCCCCACTTTCCTGTATTGTAAGATGTGTTTTCAAAGCAAAATGAGTGTGCATTTTATTCCTTCCTTTAGTGAAATGTCATAAGAGTAAACTTCATGTTTTTCTCTCACCTCCCCTCTTTATCCCTCCACTAACAAGTCTTTTGATTGCCTCTTTTATGAGAGATAATTTGCCTCATTCCATTTCTCCCTTTCTCCTCCGAATATATTTCTCTCTCACTGCTTGATTTCATTTTTTTAAGATATGATCCCATCCTCTTCAATTCACTCTATGCACTCTGTCTCTATGTGTGTATGTATGTGCATGTGCATGTGTGTGTGTGTAATCCCACCCAGTACCCAGATACTGAATAGTTTCAAGAGTTACAAATATTGCCTTTCCATGTAGGAATGCAAACAGTTCATCTTTTGTAAGTCTCTTATGACATCTCTTTGCTGTTTACCTTTTCATGCTTCTCTTCATTCCTGTGTTTGAAAGTCAAATTTTCTTTTCAGCTATGGTCTTTTCATCAAGAATGCTTGAAAGTCCTCTATTTCATTGAAAGACCAATTTTTCCCTTGAAGTATTATACTCAGTTTTGCTGGGTAGGTGATTCTTGGTTTTAGTCCTAATTCCTTTGACTTTTGGAATATGATATTCCATGCCCTTCTATCCCTTAATGTAGAAGCTGCTAGATTTTGTGTTATCCTGATTGTACTTCCACAATACTTGAATTGTTTCTTTCTAGCTGCTTGCAATATTTTCTCCTTGACCTGGGAACTCTGGAATTTGGCCACAATGTTCCTAAGAGTTTCTCTTTTTGGATCTCTTTCAGGCGGTGATCTGTGGATTCCTTGAATACTAGGCTCTAATTTTGATCATGGCTTTCAGGTAGGCCCATAATTTTTAAATTGTCTCTCCTGGATCTATTTTCCAGGTCAGTTGTTTTTCGAATGAGATATTTCACATTCTCTTCCACTTTTTCATTCTTTCGGTTTTGTTTTGTGATTTCTTGGTTTCTCATAAAGTCATTAGCCTCCATCTGTTCCATTCTAATTTTGAAAGAACTATTTTCTTCAGTGAGCTTTTGAATCTCCTTTTCCATTTGGCTAATTCTGCTTTTGAAAGCATTCTTCTCCTCATTGGCTTTTTGAACCTCTTTTGCCAATTGAGTTAGCCTATTTTTCAAGGTGTTATTTTCTTCAGCATTTTTGGGGGTCTCCTTTAGCAGGGTGTTTAATTGTTTTTCATGCTTTGTTTGCATGTCTCTCATTTCTCTTCCCAGTTTTTCCTCCACCTCTCTAACTTGATTTTCAAAATCCTTTTTAAACTCCTCCATGGCCTGAGCCCATTGAGTGGGCTGGGATACAGAAGTCTTGACTTCTGTGTCTTTCCCTGATGATAAGCATTGTTCTTCCTTATCAGAAAGAAAGGGAGGAAATACCTGTTCACCAAGAAAGTAACCTTCTATAGTCTTATATTTTTTCCCTTTTCTGAGCATTTTCCCAGCCAGTGACTTGACTTCTGAGTTTTCTTTCCACCCCCACCTCACCTCCAGATCCACCCAGCCAGTGCTTGGTGTCTGAGATTCAAATGCTGCTTCCCAGCCTCAGGGCTTTGGGGGGGGGGGGCAGGGCTGCTATTCAGTGTTAGATCAAGTTCAGGTGCTCAGGTCAGGGCAGGGCCACCTCATGGGCTCCATTCCCTTGGGGGGTTTATGCAGAGACCTTCAACAATGGATCCAAGTTCCTGCCTGCTTGGGGAGCCCTGGTCTGTTCCCACCTCCGCTGCTGCCTCCCAAGGGATCCTGAGTTATGGGGGCACCCCACTGCCCTCTCGACCCACCAAAGAGACCCTCTCACTGACCCTTGTCACCTGTGGGTGGAGGGACCCGCGCTGCTTCTGGAGATTCCATCCCTGACGCCTGCTCGGATCTGCTCCTCTCAGTGCCATGTGGCCAAGGCAGGGCTGGGCTCAGCTCTGGCTTCCTCAGTGAGAAAGACCTTTTGTGAGAGGTTTTCTGGGCTCTCTGGAACAGAAATCTCATTTCCTCCATTGTTCTTTGGCTTCTGCTGCTCCAGAATTTGTTGGGAGTTCTTTTTTACAGATATTTTATGGGCTGTGGGTTCGGAGCTAGTGTATGTGTGTCTTTCCACTCCGCCATCTTGTCTCCACCTGATTAAATTCTTAATATGTGCCTGGGAGGGTTCTAAGCTCTTGGTCTATAAAGAAGGATAGGACATTCCCTGCACTTAAAGAGTTCAAAATTCAATGAGAGAAATAACACCTGAAAAGAAAAACTAGAGTAGGAAACTGGGAAAGTTAAAACTTATTTTTGTGGGGTTGGAGTGAGAGGTGGGGAACAATCTGAGGAAGTATAACTTTCTTTACTGATTTGAAATTTCAGATTAATGAGTTTCTGGACATGATGAAGACCAGGAAAGTAGATGAATGGGAAATGGTAAGGGGAATTTCATGGGCACTTTCCTTAAATGGTGGTGTATCTAAGTGGAGCTCTCCAGTATTCATCCTTCATCCTCTCTAGCCAGAGGGAAGAAAGGGTCTCAGGGGCAGGGACTTCTGAGGAAGTCGGAATTTTGTGGTTTATCTAATCATTTAGAACTATGAGTTCAAAATGAATCTGGAAAAACTACTAAATCTCCTCATTACTCAAACTGGGTCATAAACTCCTTTTGATATCAGTAATCTAATACATATAACAGAATCAGCTTTGTGTTCCTAAATGTTATCTTGCAAAGTCAAATGTAGCCCAGTAATAGGATTTGCTCAGCTATTATAAGTTTCTTGGAGCCACCAATAGGACTGCACTATAACCATTTTAATAATTATGTGGATGCAGGCTTGCCATGGTTTAAATCTCATATTTATTAAAGCTGATTGAATTTGTTAAATGAATTTAGGACAAACCTGATACAATAACTGGCTTTTAATAGAGGTGTTAGTCTCACTACTCATATCATAGAAATTTCATTTTAATTACAAATAGAGATACCATTGAGTGATATCTAAAATTGCCCCTTTTAAATTTAGGTAAGAATGTGAGGTAACAAAATGTATGGAATAAAATTAGTAGAGCTTTCACTGTTTTTTTTTTAATTCTACAACATTCTTGTAACTTTTTAAACATAGACCTCATATAAGGTACAACATTAACTGGGGTAATATTTTTCTAATGATTAGGGTTAGGGAAAACAGGTCTTTGAAAAAAAATAATGGCTTGTTTCCAGGGAGGGAGAGTCAAAGATGGTAGATTAAAGGAAGACTCTTACATGAGCTCTTCTCCCAAACCTCTCCAAATACCCTGAAATAATTACTGCAAAATTCTAGAGCAGGAGAATCCACAAAAAGATGGAGTGAAACAATTGTCCGCTCTAAGACAACTTGGAAGGTTTTCAGGAAAGGTCCATCATGCCAGAGTGAGAGAGGAGCACAGTCCAGCACAGGCTGTACCAATAAAGACTAGGCCCCAGCAAATCAGGAACAGGACATGAGGCAACTGAATCAGTGACCCCATTGGTGGTTTCCAGAACTCTCAGCCAACAGACACTAATGATAACTTAGAAGGTTAGCAGGAAATATGTATTACATCAATGGGATAGTGAAACATAGTCCAGGTCAGGTGGCACCAGTAGAGCCCTAGCCCCAGCAAACCAAGAGCAGGCCTTGGGAGCCACTAAATCAGAAATACCAGTGTCTGTTTCTGGAACTCTCAGACTACAGACACTAAGGGGGTCAGATAACTGTTCAGAAGGAGATTATAGGCATCTCTTTGTTAGCATTGAGTTGGTTAGCATTGACTCTATTTCTTTGCCCATACTTGAATAAAAGTCATAGTCCTGGATGAAAGTTTCAGGGTAAGGAGGAGCACCAGTAGACCAGAACTTGATGCTACAGTAAAATAGTTTCTTTCATCACAGTTCCAGGGCATATGTGATCACTCACAGACCAGAACAAAGACCAGGAGAGTAGCAAACTCTTCTCCTTAGATCAAACCATCTTGGAAGAACTGAAGACTTACAGGTCCCCAGAAGCATCTCTGAAAACACAAAATCTCTGAAACTTGGGACAGTGTGACCTTCACCGTGAAAGCTAAGCCCAATTTTAACAAAAAGTTAGAAGTCAAGTAATAGGCTGGTAAAATGGGCAAAGAACAGAAGACAATTCTGACCATAGAAAGCTACTGTGGTAACAAGGAACATCAAAACACATACCCAGGAGAAAATGACAAAGTAAAAGCTCCTATATTCAAAATTTTCAAGAAAAATATGAATAGTTCTCAAATCATGGAAAAGCTCAGAATGCATTCTGAAAATTGAGTAAGAGAAATGGAGTTAAAATTGAGAAGAGAAATGAGGATGGTATAAAAAAATCATGAAAAACAAGTCATCAGTTTGGTTAAAGAGATATTAAAAAATTTAGAAGAAAATGACACTTAAAAAAGAGACTAGGCCAAATGATAAAAGAGGTAAAAGTGACTTGGAGGTTACAGGACATGATGTGGAAGACAAATAATCTAGGACAATAACGAAGAATCACTTACCCACCAAAAGTAAACATAATACATGAAGAGAAAATAATGGTCATTCAATGAAATAGAAGGATTTCAAACCTTCATAAGGAGGAGAATAGAATGAAACCAAAAATTTGACCCCCATTATGAAGACCCAAGGGAAGCATAAACAGGAAAAAGGGAATAGAAGAATATAAAGGATTGTTTAGAGCTAAACTATTTGCATCCCTACAAAGGAAGATGATACTTGAGTCTCTTAAAGCTTGTATCACTAGCAATACAGATAGAAGGAATATACGCAGACAGAGGGCATGGGTATAAGGTGAATTTGAGGGTATGCAACAAACTTTACTGGATGAGAAAGAGAAGTACATTGGGTGCAGAATGAAGGGAGAGGTAGAATGAGGCATAGTATCTCACATGAAAAGGTGAGAAAGAACAGTGTAGGAGAACAGACGAGGGAGAGCAATTTACTCTCATCAGTATTGGCACAGAAAGGGAATAATATCCACAATTATACGAATATAGGAATCTATATTAACCAGAAGGGAAGTGGGAGGAGAGGAGATTAAATAAAGGAGATGGTGGTATATTTTATTTGTTTTCAGTGTTCTACAATTACTACCATATAGCTTAGATTATTTTCCCCTCCCTTCCCCCAATCTTCCCCCTCCCTCCACAAGATGGCATACAATTTCATATAGGTTCTATACATGCATTCCAATTAAATACATTTTCAATATAGTCATGTTGTGTAGAAGAATTAAAATCATATAACAAACCAAAACTTTATGCAAAACAAAACGATCTGCTACATTCTGCAATTGAATTTCAAAGTTCTTTCTCTGAGTATAGAAGGCATCTGGCCTTAAAAGACCATTGGGAATTTTTTTAAGTTCTTGCATTGCAATGAAGTTCCAATCTACCAGAAAAAAATCTCACACACTGTGGTCATTGCTGTGCACAAATTTCTCCTGGTTCTGCTCCTTTCACTCAGCATCAGAACACAGAAGTCTTTCCAGGCCTCTCTGAAACTTCCTGTTCATCATTTCTTATAGCACAATAGTATTCATTATATTCATATACCATAATTTATTCAGCTATTCCCCAATTGATGGGCATCCCCTTGATTTCCAATTTTTGTGCACCAGAAAGAGTGCTGCTATAAATACTTTTGTACATGTGGGACCCTTTCCCATTTTTAAGATCTCTTCAGGATACAGTCCTAGAAGTGGTATTGCTGGGTCAAAGGATATGCATATTTTTGTAGCCCTTTGGACATAGTTCCAAATTGCTCTCAAGAAAGGTTGGATCAGCTCACAGCTCCACCAACAATGAATTAGTGTTCCAACTTTCACACATCTTCTCCAACATTTATCATCTAACTCTTCTGTCATGTTAACCAATCTGATAGGTGTGATGAGGTATCTCAGAGTTGTTTTGATTTGCATCTCTCTAATCAATAGTGATTTAGAGCACTTTTTTCATATGAATATAGATAGCTTTAATTTCTTCCTCTGAAAACTGCCTGTTCATATCCTTTGACCATTTATCAATTGGAGAATGACTTGCATTCTTGTACATTTGACTCAGTTCTCTATATATTTTAGAAATGAGGCCTTTATCACACACACTAGTTCTAAAAAATTCTTTCCCAGCTTTTTGCTTCCCTCCTAATCTTGGTTTCATTTAATTTGGTTGTGCAAAAACTTTTCAGTATAATAATTCAAACTTATGCTTTTTGCATTTCATGATGCTTTCTATCTCTTCTTTAGTCAAAAATTTTTCCCTTCTCCATAAATCTTATAAATACACTAACCCTTGCTGTACTAATTTATTTATATTATCAATCTTTATACCTAGATCATGCACACATTTGGTCTTTATTTTTGTGTATTTTATAGGCATTTGTCTATGCCTAATTTCTGCCACACTTTTATCCAGTTTTCCCAGCAATTCTTGTCAAACAGTGAGTTCTTATTCCAGAAGCTAGGAAAGAACACACTTGAAGCAAAGTGACACACACACAAAGAGTAAATGTTAAGGGACTGAAGCATAATCTATTATGCTGCAGGTGAAGGAAAAAACAAAACAAAAACAAAAAAAATGAGGCATATCAAATCTGATCTTACAAAAATCATAAGCAAAATTACATATAATTAAAAGAGATAAGGAAGGAAATTACATCTTGCTGAAAGGTACCATAGAAATGAAGTAAGCAAATTAGAAGACCAAGGACTAGTTTACCCATTAGATATATGGGTAAGGGAAGAATTCATGAGCAATCAGGAGATGGAGGACATTACAAAATGAGTTCTGATAAGAGCCTCACTTCTCAAGTATATAGGGAACTGAGTCAAATTTATGAGAATACAAACCATTCCCCGTTTGATAAAAGTTCAAAAGCTATGAACAGGCCATTTTCAGATGGAGAAATCAAAGCTATGTATAGGCATATGAAGAAACACTCAATCACTTTTGTACAAAAATACTTTTAGCATCTCTTTTTTGTGGTGGTGATGAAATGTTGGAAATTGAAGGAGTGTCCATCCATTGAGGAAGGATTGAACAAAATGTGGTACGTGAATGTAAAGGAATACTATTGGGCAATAAGAAATGAAAAGGCACATGGCAGAAAAACCTGGAAAACTTGACCAAACTGGTGCAACGTGAAATGGGCAGAACCAAGAAAACACTGTATATAGTAGGAGCAACATTGTGTGATGATAAACTATGAATAATTCAGCTTTTCTCAGCAACACAATGATCCAAGGCAAGTATAAAGAAGTTCTGAATGAAGATGTTAACTACATCTAGATAAAGAACTAATGGACTCTGAATGGAGATCAAAACAGTTTTAGGAGTATAATCAAACAGACGGTAAAGATATAAGGTGACTGATGGGATGATACCCAATGAAATATAATAAATGCCCGAAAAAATGTAATGGAAGAAGAGAAGGGTAAGATTGAATGAGGTAAATTATCCCACATGAAAGAGGCATGAAAGAGTTATTATATTGGAGGGAAAGATGAGGACAGGCAAAGCTTAAACCTTACTTTCATCAAAATTAGATGAAATAGGGAAGAACATACACACTCATTTGGATACTGAAATCTATTTTACCCTATAGGGAAGTTGAAAATTGTAGGGCTATTAGAAGGCATAGGATGTATTGATAAAAGAGGGGGCAGATTGGGGATATTGGTGACCAGAAGTAAAACACTTGTGAGGAGGAAAAGGATAGTGGTGTAAGAGACTGAAGTTAAACAAGGGAAAAGTAGCTTAGAGGGAAGGACAGAGTTAGTCATTAAAATTTTACATGAGAATGGGATGAACTTACCCATAAAACATAAGTCGGTAGGAGAATGGATTAAATCTTACAATATATTTTTTACAAGAAACATATTTGAAAAGGAGAAATACACACAGGCTAAATGTAAGTGGCCAATGCAGAATTTATTATGCTTCCCCTGAAGCAAAGAAAGCAGGATTAGCAATCATGATCTCAGACAAAGAAAAAGCAAAAACAGTTTTAATTTAAAGAGGTAAGGAAGGGAGCTATGTCTTCCTGAAAGGTATCATAGAAAATGAAGTCATATTAATACTGTGCATGTATGACCCAAATGATATAGGATTTAATTTTTGAAGAAGTTGAATGAGTTACAGGAGGAAAGTGATAATAAAACTAGGGATGTTTGGGACCTGTACCTCTACCTCTCAGAATTGGATAAATATAAATATAAAATAAACAAGAAAGAAGTTAAGATGGTGAATAAAATTATGGAAAATTGATATATGATAGATCACTGGAGAAAACCGAATGAGACTATAAACAGATTAACCTTTTTCTCAGGGGCACTTGGCACCTACACAAAAACTGACTACAAGACATTAAAAACCTCATAACAAAATGAAGAAAAAATAATCACATCTTTTTCAGATCGTGAAGCATCAAAAATTATAATCAATAATGGACAATGCAAAGAGATTAAAAATTAATTGGAAATTAAGTAATCTAATTCTAAAATAATAAGTGATTCAGGGAACAAATCCTAGAAACTCTTGATAATTTTATTAAAGAAAATGAAAATAATGAGACAATCTACCAAAATTTAAGGTATGCAACCAAAGCAATACTTAGGGTAAAAATTATATATCTAATTGCTTACATGAATAAAATAGAGAAAGAGCAGATCATTGGAAATCCCTGAAAATCAGAAGACAGATTAGTAAAATTAGTAAAATTTAAACCATTGACCACATAAATAAAATTAAAAGTGGTTTTTATGAAAGACGAACAAAATAGATAAACCATTGATTAATTTAATTTAAAAAAGGAAAGAAGAAAAACAAATGACAGGTATCAAAAATGAAAAAGGATAAATTCAATTTAAGGAGTTATTTTGTCCAATTGATATGCCAACAAATTTGACAATCTAAATGAAAGGGATGAATATTTCTAAAAATATTAATTACCTTGATTAACAGAAGAAAAACCATCTAAATAACCAAGTCTTTGAAAAAATAATTGAATAAGCCATCAATGAACTTCCTAAGAAAAAATTCCCAGGACTAGAGGAATTAACAGGTAAATTCTACCAAACATTTAAAGAACAATTTATTCCAATACACACACACACACAGACACACAGACACACAGACACACAGACACACACACACACACATATATATATATATGTATATATATATATATATATATACATATATATATATATATATATATATATATATATATATATATATATATATATATATATATATATATATATATATATATATATCCACATTATTTAGGGAAATAAGTGGAGTCTCACCAAATTAGGTGTGGATACCTAAACCAGGAAGAGTCAAAACAGTGAAAGAAAATTGTAAACCAATTTCCTTAGTGAACATTGATAAGAAAATTTCAATTAAATACTAGCAAAGATATTATAACTATGTATCACAAGGGTAATACTCTATGACTAGGTGGGATTTACATCAGGAATGCAAGTCTGGTTCCATATTAGGAAAAATCTTTCCATAATTGACCATATCAATAACAAAATCAACAGAAATCATATAATTGTCTCAATAGATATAGAAAAAACCTTTGACAAAATAGAGCACTCATTCCTATTAAAATAAAACACACACACAGCAGACCATAAGACTAAACAGAGTTTACCTTAAAGTGATAAGTAATATTTAACTAAAACTATCAGAAAGCATTTTATGTAATGGGAATAAGCTAGAAGCCTACCCAATACAATCAGGAGAGAAGCAAGGATGCCCATTATCACCTCTAATATTTAATATTGTACTAGAAATGTTAGCAACAACAAAAAGAGAAGAAAAAGAAAGTAAGCAAATTAGAATATGCAATGAGGAAACAAAATTGCCACTCTTCTGCAGATGCCATGATGTTACACTTAGAAAATTACAATCAACTAGATACCTATTTGAAATAATTAACAACTTTAGCAAAATTGCAGGATAAAAAAATAAGACCCATAATTCATCAGCATTTCTATATATTACCAACGAATTCCAGTAGCAAGAGATAGAAAAATAAATTCCATTTAAAATAACTATAGACAGTATAACATACTTGAGAGTCTCCCTATCTTGTGCCAAGAGAAATCCAGGCACAAAATGAATAGAACTATAAAACACTTTTCACACAAATAAAGTCAGAGCTAAACAATTGGAAAATATTAATTGCTCATGGGTAGGCTAAACCAATATAATAAAAATGAACATTCTACCTAAATTAATCTATTCAGTGACTCACTAACCAAACTATCAAGAAAGTAAACGTAGAAGTAGAAAAAAAATAATAAAATTTGCCTGGAAAAACAAAAACTCAGGGATATCAAGGGAATCAATGAAAAAAATGGAAAAGAAAGTAGTCCAACTGTGTCTCTAACTATATTATAAAGTGATAATTATCGAAACATTCTGGTACTGGTTAAAAAATGTAGTGTTGAATCTGTGGAATAGATTAGGTAAAAGTTATACGGTAGAAAATCACCATAATAATCTGATATATGGAAAATCCAAAGATCCAAACTTTTGGAGCAAAAACTCATTTTTTGACAAATCTACTGGGAAAAGTGAAAAACAGTATTGCAGATATTAGATATAGACCAACATCTCACATTATATACCAAGATAAGTTCAAAACTGGTACATGATTTACACATTAAGAGTAACATCAGAAAAGCAGATAATTTGTATTGTATAAAATCAAGAATTTTTGCACAAAAAAAATTAATGCAAGCAGAATTATAAGGAAGTAGAAAACTGGGAAAAAATTTTGCAACAAATATCTCAATTGCCTCAAGTGTCAAATACATAGACAGAGTCTAATTTATAAAAATTCAGGTCATTCCTCAATTGAAAAATGGGCAAAGGATATGAACAGACAAATTTCAGATAAAAAAAGAAATTTTCACATATCTATATGAAAAAAATATTCTAAATCACTATTGATTGGAAAAATGCAAAATTAAAGCAATTATGAGTCACCATCTCACACCTATCAGAGTGATTAACATGACAATAAAGGAAGTGTTTGAGGTTGGAGGGGATTTGGACAAACTGGGACAGTACCATGCTCTTGGTATAACTGTGAACTGATCCAATAATTTTGGAGAGCTATTAGAAACTGATCAAAGAGCTATTATACTGTGTTTTCCCTTTGATGCAACAATACCACTGCTAGATCTGTGTTCCAAAGACATCCAACAAAAGGGAAAAGGACAAATTTATGCAAAATATTTTGTGGCGGCTAAGATTTCAAAATCAAAGGGCTTCCCATTAATTAGGGAATGGTTGTGGTATATGATTGTGTAGTGTTAATGGAATTTAAGATCTTCCCTGCCCATTAATAGGCTTCATGTGGAGCCCATTAAGAGAAGCTTGCTTAGGAGAGGCTTGCTTGTAGTAAAACTTTCATATCTTTTTCTAATTTCTAATTAGGCACTGAGTCATGAGGGTTATGATGCCTTTTGGCTCTGAGAAGTGTATATACTCTGAGTTTGTATTTTGCTTTGGGAACTTGCTTATGAGGATATTGAGATTCCCTCATCATGGCTCTGAGTAGCCATTTGTTTTGACCCTCCAACAGTTCAGATGTAAAGGTTGTCTTGATCCAGGGATGTATGTAAAGTGCATAGAAATATTGTTTTGATTCAAAGCACAGAGCCCTATCTATTGGTTTTAATTCCTCTGCTTATATTTTCTCTATTTCTATTTTTTCTGAAGTTAATGGGGCTGACTTTTCCCCTGAACTAATACATGTGATTAAAAAATATTGTTGAACCCCTTAAACAACTATCTTTCCTAATAAAGCTGATGCAAAATCTGTACTAGCAGGTCATTGTAGGCATGCTAGGGTGCTTGCTGTTACAGATTACAATAGAATATTATTGTGCTATAAGAAATGACAAGCAGGATGATTTCCTAAAAAACCTGGAAAGACTTACATTAACCAATGCATAGTGAAGTGAACAAAACAAGAAGAATGCTGTACATGGTTACAGCAATGTTGTTTGATGAAGAATTTTGAGTGACTTAGCTTTTGTCAGAACTAAAACAATCCAAGATAATTCCAAAGGACCAATAATATAATATAGTGTCTGCCTCCAGAGAAAGAACTCATATTATCTGATTATAGATTGAAGTGTGCTATTTTTGCTTTCTTTCTTTTTATTCTTTAATCAAGTCTTCTTGTACAAATTGAATAATATGCACATGTATAAAGTATATCTGTTTTCTTACCATCTCATGGAGGGAGGAAGGGGGAGCATGAAAGGAAAGAGAATTTAGAACTAAAAACTTCAAATAAAAATATTAATACAAAAACTAATTAAAAATTTAAAAAAGAGTAAAGAGATAAATCTAGCTCACCAACTTCTATAACCCAGAGGGGCCCCTTTTAATCTCTTCCATGGAAAGTAGTAGCATCTGCCCCACTGGGATCCAACAGGTGAGTTCCAATTGGGAAATCCTCCTTCCTTCCTTCTTTCCTCTTTCCCTCCTTTTTTTTCCCTTTCTTCCTCCCTCCTCCCCCATGGGGAATTATACTCTTATATATGGGTTTTCTGACCAGGAGATTATAAATTTCTTTAAATAGATCTCCAGAAAAGCAGGCTCTGATAAAGCCTATTTAGATTGAAAAGGAGATATTTGACTATGTCTTAAATCCAAGTTACACTGCCTCTCATTGTTTGGCCAATAATAGGTCCCAACTCAAACCTCATTTGGTTGTTGTTTGGGTTTTGTTTGTTTAGAATTAATATAAATAACAATTGTTTCTCTTCTGAACAGAAATTCTGGTGTCCCAGACTGATTTTTGCTTGAGTATGTAAAAGAAGCAATCTTTTGTCTTATTTATTACAAAGCATTAAATTGCTGAATGGGTGCTGCCTCAGACAAACTGAGACCTGAGAAAGACATTAGTTTAAAAAGGCAAGGTATCCCTCTGCATCAGGGTATATCTTCAGTCATCATAAACTAGGTCTATGTCATAAACTATGTCAGACTAGTTATGTCTGAGACATAAATTATATCTCAGAGTACCCAGGTGACTCTAAGAGAGACAGTGAGGCTGATAACTTTGCATAGCCCTGCCTCACTTAAATCCAACTCACTTGCAAGGTAAGACATCACCTTCCTGGTGTCATTGGTCTTTTTTGAGAAAGAAGAACAAAACACAATGACAACCACAACAGTTCCACTTCCTCAGCACTTTCAAATGAAAGATAAACCAAGATTACCACTTTTAGCTCTTTGTCTTACTAATTTACAAGTTCATTTTCCTTTCTACTCCACCATGCTACCCCTCTACCCCTACGACAATACATCTATTTATATAAACAGAGCTTTTATGTAAAAACTATTACTAGTTTGTTTAATTTTGTCTTATGTAGAATGAGTGAAAGAAGACGAAAAGAAACAGAAATAGATGGTTAATCATGAAACTTTTAATTCTTTCTTGTCACTTTTGTGTTCATATTAAGGCTTCCATTGTAATTAATCCAAATCTGCAAATTTTTATTTAGAAGCTGTGTACCATTATAAAGCAGCAGCTAGGTGGTACAATGGAAAGTGTCCCAGCCCTGGAATCATAAAGACTTATCTTATTGACTTCAAAAGTGGCCTCAGATACATACTAACTTCATGACAGAGAGCAAGTCATTTAGCCCTGTTTGCCTTACTATCCTTGTCTTTAGAAGGAGATAGAGAAGTAGATGGCAAACCACTCCAGTATCTATAACCAAGAAATCTCCAGCTTATGAAGAGTCAGACATGACAACTGAACAAGAACCACTATTGGAAAACCTGGTTTTATTTTGTGCCTTGAGCTATTTCTACAAAACTCTTAAAGATTCATGCTGATAAAATTATATTATCTGAAGGCATGTGCATACTATATGTCTCTGAATACATGGGTTCATGGTTATTTGTATTAACAAATAATGTTGACAGAACATGACAGAAATGGCAGAAACATAAAAAATAAGGTAAAAAGAAAGAGATGATTTCATAAAATCTAGTCTCAAAAGAGGAAAATAGGGGATGAGAAAATTAATATCATTTCAACTTTGAAAGGTTTCTTAGAGGACACCATTATCCTCTGTTGGACACAGCTACTCTGAGCTTGGTTCATTACCTTTTTACTCCTGCAGTATGTACAAAAGTTTCTGTTTTGAAGCAAGGTTAGCATTCATTAGCTTTGCCTGGCACTTGGCAAGTGGAGCATTACTCAGGATCTCTTCAAAGGAAGCAGCAAGCTCATCCAAAGCTGAGTAATTTCTCCATTTAGTGTCTAGTGAGTCTCTCAATCTGTAAAAATATTAGACCTCCACACTGCCTGCAGCAAGTCATCTTCTTGGCTAAATTAAGAGCCACTTCAGTGAGATTTCTGAACGGCAGTAAATGCTGCAGAAGCTCCAATTCATTGCTAGACACTAATATTAAAAGGGGAAAAGGTTCATTTTGAAGAGAATTCCAAGCTTCTAATCAGAAAATCACTTAAACATCATCCATATGGGAGAAAAAAACCTTCAAAATTCCACAGTATAGTTTTCACAAATTACTCAGTTTCTTGCTAAATGCTACAGATCATCGGTAATGTAAGTATGTTAACTTCACTACATCAGCTTCTATTAGAGCACAGCAGAAATCACAAATAACTTCTAAAGATTTAACAGAGAATAAATATCATAGAAAGTAGTGGTGCTAAAGAATTTCAAGGGAGGTTATTCAAGGGAGGTTATTGATCTTTGAACTTATCACAATAATCATGTGTTACTATTGACAAGTTCAAGAGACAGATGAATCTTTCACTCCCTATCCTTCATACTACCCTGACACAGGATTTTGCTTAGTAGTTTTCTTACTCCCATAGACTAAATCAGTAGAACAATGATCTTAAAATTCAAATAGATATTTGCTTTTATCCACATTTATTCAGAAGGAAATCTGTCAATGTTGAAATACCCTTCCCCTCCACACACTATCAAAATATTTACAAGTACAAACAGAACTGGAATATGAGTGGTTATTTTTTTTTCTAAAATATGCTATCTATCTCTGTTTCTCTATGGGTAAAAATCACATGCATTTCAAGAGATGACTACTTTATGTCTCAGTTTTCTCAGTTATAAAATAGGGAAAATAATAGCTCACAGTTCATAAAAAATTCGTGAGGGTCAAGAGAGACAACGTATTTAAATTTCTTTGTGAACTATAAAGTGCAATAAAAATGCTATCATTATCATCATCATTGTATCAACTGAATTTTTGATACTTTTCAGTGATTACATATTTTTCTTGAGTTTTATTTTTTCTTCAAATCTATCCCTCAGTTGATCTTACTTCTTAAGAAGTAATTATACTGGATTTAGAGCCACAATGGCAGAATAAAGGCAGGCACTTCCTGAGCTCTCTCCCAGACCCTTCAAAATACCTTTAAAAATGACTCTAAACAAATTTTAGAGCAGCAAAAACCACAAAAAGACAAAGTGAAACAAATTTCCAGCTCAAGGCAACTTAGAAGTTTAGCAGCAAAGGTCTATTGAACCAGGGTAAGAAAGGAATACAGTCCAGCACAGAACACACCAGCATAGAGATGGTCCCAAAAAAACCCAGAGCAGGCTATGGGGCAATTGAATCAGTGGCAATAATGGTGGTTTCCAGACCTCTCAGCCCATAGACACCAAAAATAATTTAGAATGTCATCAGGATAGGTCTGTCCCAACTGTGTGAGAGTGGAGTGTAGTAGCCCAAAGGCCACAGCACCACAGACCCAGTCACAACAAAACAGGAATACATCTTGGGAAAGAGTGAATCAATAGCAGCAATATCGGCTTCCAGTGCTCTCAGTGCACAGATGGTAAGGGGCGGGGGGGGTGTGTTTGTAGAAGAATGGATCAGAAGGAAATTACAGCGATATTTTTGCTAGCACTGAGGCAAGACTTTTTTTGCTTTGCCCAAACTCAGATCTGGGTCACATTTCTGGGTGACAGTGTCAGGGCAAGAAGGAGCACTAGAATGCAGAGATTTTAACCACAATGGAGGGAGGTCCCTCCTCATATTTCCATGGCAGAAAAAAAACTGCTTTTTATTACTCCCAGACTAGAGCACAGGCCAGGAGAGCAATAAACACCTCCACTTAGATATACCACCTTAGAAAAACAAGTCCCTAGAAGTATCTGAAAACAGCCTAAAAAACCCCCTGAAGTTTGGGACAGTGCACCCTCCACCTTCTACAAGAGCCCACTTTAAGAAAGAGTTAAAAGTCAAGTAATAAGCAGGAAAAAAGAACAAAAAATAGGAAAAAAACACAAACTAAAACCAGTTCTAATTATAAAAAGTCACTACAGTGACAAAGAAGATCAAAACACACACTCACAAGAAGAGAGCTAAGTCAAAACTCATATAACCAAAGCCTACAAGAAAAAAGTATGAATTGATCTCAGGCCATGGAGAAGCTCAAAAAGGATTTTGAAAATTAAGTGAGTTAGAGGAAAAATTGGGAAGAGAAATTGGAACGATACAAGAACATAATAACAAAAGAGTCAGCATTTTGCTAAAGGACACACACACACACACACACACACACACAAAATACAAAAGAAAATAACACCTTAAAAAAACCAGAGTAGACCAGATTTTAAATAAAGTCCAAAAAGTCAAAAGGGCAATATCTTATAAGGCAGAATTGGCCAAATGGAAAAGGAAGACAAAAACTCACTAAAGTAAATAATTCCTTAAAAATTAGAATGGAGCAAATGGAAGTTAATGACTGTAATGAGAAATCAAAAAACATTCAAAGAAAACTAAAAGGATGAAAAAATAAAATACAATGTGAAATATCTCATTGAAAAATTTCTGACGTAGAAAACAGATCCAGGAGAAAGAATTTTAAAATCATTTTACTACTTCAAAGCTATGATCAAAAAAGGACCCTATACATCATGTTTCAACAAATTACCAAGGAAAACTCTCCTGATATTCTGAAACCAGAGGGTAAAATAGAAATTGAAAGAATCCATCCATCACCTCCTGAAAGATATCCCAAAATGAAAACTCTCAGGAATATTTTAGACAAAATGCAGAGTTCTCAGATGAAGGAGAAAATATTCCCAGCAGTCAGAAAAAATAATCCAAATATTTTGGAGCCACAACCAGTGTAATCCAAGATTTAGCACCTTCTACCTTAAAGGATCAGAAGGCTTGGAATATGACATTCTGGAAGGAAAAGGAGATAATAGTAGAACCAAGAATCACCCTCCAAGCAAAACTGAGTATAATCCTTCTGGGGAAAAATGGATATTTTATAGGACAGAAGATTTTCGAAAGCATTTGTGATGAAAAGAATAGAGTTGAAAGAAAATTTGACTTGTAAATACAAGAGTTGAGAGAACACCAGATTTTGGAGGGACAGAATCCAATAAGAGAGAGACTGTGGCAGATTTGCAGTCCAGGATAGGTTGGAAGGTTGATGGGAAGGATCCATTGTGCAGAGCTGGAGGAGTACACAGAGCACAGAACAAGGCTGTACCAGAGCGTCCCTAACACAGCAGGTCCAGGCAGTAAGCCCTGGGAGGTCTGAAGCTGTAGCCCTACTGCAGAATCTCAGGCATATCAGCCCAGGATGGGAGTCCAGCAGAAAAGAGCAAGGGAGAGTCATAGAGCCCCAGGAATCTTCAGCGGAAGCTCCTAAGACTATCAGCTGGCAGATTAAATGCCTATAAGTCATCTACTTCAACTTCTGGGAGTCAAAATGGTGGAGTGATTAGTAAATGCTCTCCAATTCCCCTTATTGACCTTGCAAAACACATAAAATATTTCCCCCAAAAAATCCTGAAACGGTGGGATCAGCCAAAGGGGCAAACAGTCACTTAGCATGCATGGCTAGGAAAATTGCTAAGCAGGGTTTCTCTTTCTGTGGATGAAGGGGACCAGTGCAGCACCAGAGGTGTCCCAGACAGACCCTTCTCAGGAAACTGGGTGAAGATCCTGAGGCCCAGGGATTTGGAGCCTACAACACCAGGACACCAAACATGCTTCAGCATCCCAGGGGAATCAGGAAGACACTAGCGTAGATGGGATAACCAACTGCTGAGCATGCCTATGCTCTAGCTCAGGAGAGGAGACCTCTTGTAGCCAGACCACCCCTTCCCCACACTTAACACAGCTAGCTCCAGGGCAACTCTGTGGAATCCCAGAAAGACTTCCCCTGGCCTCAGCTTTCTCACAACAGCCAGCTCAGAATCAGGTAAGCTGCAACATTTTAGCTTCTACTTAAAAGAACCAGAGACTGCAACACACAAAACCTCAAAGTAAAGGCAGAAGAACTGTGGGAGAGAGCCCTTTGTGCCTTAGAAGCAGAGGAAAGCCAGGAAAAAAGTTATCATTATGACTAAGAAGCAAAGCAGAAAAAAACCACAGAATCTTTCCGTGGGGACAAGGACCAAAACACAAATGTCAAAGAGGTCAGCATTGAGACTACTGCCATCTGAAATTTCAGAATTGAATATGAACTGGTCACAAGCACAAAGAGCACTCATGGAAGAGCTGAAGAAGGATTTTAAAAGCCAAATTAGAGAAATAAAAGAAAAATTTGCCAATGATTTTAAATATATGAAAAAAATAATTCACTGAAGAGAACAGTTCCTTAAAAAGGAAAACCTGACAAAAGGAAAAGGGAAGCACAAAACCTAACTGCGAAAATTGGACAGATGGGAAAAGAAGTACACAAAATGACTGGAGAAAATGATTTCTTAGAAGGAAAAATTAGATAGATGGAAAAGGAGATACAAAAGCTAACTAAACAAAACAATTTGACAAAAATTATAATTGGGCAAATAGAAGCAAATGACACTATGAGATATCAAGAATCAGTCAAACACCATCGAATGAATGAAATGATAGAAGAAAATGTAAAATATTTAGTTGGAAAAACAGCTGGCCTGGAAAAAAGATCCACAAGAGAAAATTTAAGTATTGGTCTACCAGAGAGTTATGGTGAAAAAAGAGCTAGATAATATCTTCCAAGAAATCATCAAGGAAAACTGCCCAGAAGTCCTAGATCCAGAGGACCAAATACTCTTCAAAGGAATCCACCATTCACCTCCTGAAAGCGATCCCAAACTAACAACACCAAGGAATATCATTGCCAAATTTCAGAACTATCAAGTGAAAGAGAAAATACTATAGGTAGTCAGAAAGAAACCATTCAAATATCAAGGAGCTACAGTCAGGATCACACAGGACCTTGAACTTCTACATTAAAAGACTGAAGGAATTGGAATATGATATTCCATAAGGCAAAGTAGCTTGGACTACATCCAAGAATCAATTACCCAGCAAAGTTCAGCATAATATTTCAAGTAAGAAGATGAACATTGAATGAAATAAGAGATTTCCAGATCTTCCTGATGAAACGGGCAGAGCTCAAAAGAAAACTCAATCTTCAAACGCAAGTCTCAAGAGAGTCATAAAAAGGTAAACAAGGAAAAAAAAATATTCAGTATGGGCATATGTCTTACATACCTGTAAGGGGAGATGATATTTGTCAATTTTGAGAATTGTACATTTATCATGATATATTAAATGGATATGCATAGATAGAGGGAGCATGAATAAAGTAAAAGATGTGATGATAAAAAATGTGATTTAAGGGTGTAGAGGGATTGTAACAGCAGATGTGAAAAGGAGAAGGCAGAAAATGGTAAATTACATCACAGGGCGAGGAAGGGGGGGCAAGATGAACATTGATATTTACTCTCCTCTGAGGTGGTTCAAGGAGAGAACAACAAACTCAGTTAAGTATACAAATTTAACTAGCTCTGTAGGCAGTAGTAGGGGAAGTAGGAAAGAAAATGGAAGAGGCTAAAAGGGAGGGAATAAGTAGTAAGGGTAAAGGGGAATAAAAGGAAAGGAGACTGAAAGAAGGAAGGGATGACTGAGGGAGGCAATGGTCAAAAATTAAAACTCTATTGTGCAGGGGAAGGGAAAAGTAACAACAAAAAGTACAAATGGGAGGAAAGAGGATGGAGGGAAACATACATATAGTAATCAAAACTGTAAAAGTGAACGGGATGAACTCTCCCATAAAACAGAGACACATAGCAGAATGGATTAAAAACCATAATCCAACAAAGTAATATACCTTTTTCTCAGTTGTACATGGCCCATACACAAAAATTGACCATGTCTTAGGGGATAAAAACCTCAGAATCCAGTGGAGAATGGCAGAGATAGTCAATTCATCCTTCTCAGATCATAATGCAATAAAAATTATATGTAACAAAAGGTGATGGAAAGGTAGACAGAAAATTACTTGTCAATTAACTAATCTAATCATAAAGAATGATTGGATTAAACAAGAAACTATCAACAACTTCATTCAAGAGAATGACAATAGTGAACTAACCTACCAAGTCTTATCAGATAGTGCAAAAGCCTTTCTTAGGGTAAGTTGTATTTCTTTGAATGCCTATATGAATAAAAGAGAGAAAAAAGAGGTCAATTATTTGGGCATGCAACTTAAAAAGCTACAAAAAGAACAAACAGAAAAGCCCCAAGTAAATACCAAATTAGAAATACAGAAAACCAAAGGAGAGATTAGTAAAATGAAATTAAGAAAACCATTGAAATAATAAATAAAACTAAGAGTTGGTTTCATAAACTTTTGGTCAATTTGATTTAAAAAAAGAAAGAAGAAAACCAAATAATCAATATCAAAAATGAAAGGGGTGAACTCACCTCCAGTGAGGAAGAAATTAAAACAATAATTAGAAATTTCCTTGCACAACTGTATGCCCACAAATTTGACAATCCAAAAGTGATGAATGACTATTAAATATACATATACATATATATATATATATATATATATATATATATATATATATATATATATATATATATACATACATATATATATATATATGTATATATATATATACACGTAAATTGCCCATATCAACAGAAGAGGAAGTTGAATACTCAAACAAGTCTATCTCAGAAAAAGAAATTCAACAAGCCACCAATGAACTCCCTAGGAAAAAATCTCCAGGGGGTGGATGAATTTACAAGTGAATTCTATCAAGCATTTAAAGAACAGTTAATTCCATCACTGGGGAAGAAAGAGTCCTCCCATATTCTTTTTATGATATGAATTTGGTTCTGATATCTAAACCATTTGGCCAATTCTGTGTTTTAATGAGTTCTTTTCTTCTATGGATTTTCATTCCTCTTTTTTTTCCCATTTCACCAACTCAGCTCTTTTAAGATGTTGTTTTCTTCAGTATTTTTCTGCCTTTTTTTTAACAAGCTGTAGACTCTTTTTTAATGTTTTTCTTGTATCATTCTCATTTTTCTTACCTATTTTTCCTCCACCTATCTGACTTGGTTTTTAAAATACTTTTTGAACTCTGAAAGGAACTGGGGCCAGTTTATATTGTTCTTTAAGGCTTTGGATATGTTTTGGTTTTGCTTTCTACTTCTGAGTTTGTGTTTGGATCTTCCCTGTTTATTCACTTTTAACTCTATTCTAAATTGGAGCTTTACCTGTGGAGTGAAAGGAACACTGTGCTAAGTTTCAAATTTTTTATGCAATTGTTTTCAGAAGTACTTCTGGGGACCTGTAAGTTTTCCATTGTTCCAAGTTTGGATGATCTACAGATAGGTGTGTTTACTACTGTCCTGTACTGTGCACTGGTCTGTAAGCAATCACACTCTTTTCTATACTTGAACTACGACAAGGGGTTTTGCTCCCATATGGCCTCAAGCTACTCCTCATCCTGGGAGTGAAACCTAGGACTGTGATCCAGATACAGATATGGACAACTCAGCAGAGTCCTGCCCTTGGTGCAAGCAAAGAGATCCTTGCAAATCTCCTTCTGACTAATTGTCTAACCCCCTTATCATATGTGGGCTGGGAGATCTTTCACTACCACTACTGATTCAGCCTTCCTTGAGGCCTGTCTTTAATTTTCTGGGTACTGTTCTGCTCTGGTATAGTTTGTGCTAAACTGTGCTCCTCTCTCACCTTGGTGCAACAGATCTTTCCTGTAGGCTTATATACTGAATGAGTGATACTTCACTCAAAGTGAGAACCCCGAAAAGACCTTAGCCAAAAAGGGTCAAGGTCTTCCTTTGCCTCCTGGGCTATCTCCAGTCATCCTAATAAATATCTGGTCCCTGGAACCAGATGACTGTAGAAGAGAAAGTGATGCTGCTAGCCTTGCACATCCCTCTCTCATTCAAATCAAAGGTCAACTGCTAGTTATGTCGTCATCCCCCTGATGTCATGGTCTTCTTCAAAAATAAAGGAGAAACACAACAACAACAAAAGCTGTTTTGGTACTGAAAATTGTTCTACTCTATCCTTCTTAATGTTCTCCCACTCTAGAATTTGTTTGGGGGGTATTATTTAAAGATATTTGGAAGGGTTTGGGGAAGAGTTCAGATAATCTTTTCCTTTACTCAGGCATCTGGGCTCCACTTCCCTAGTCCTTTCCATTTATAAATTTATTTTTTCTCTTCTATTCATTATGCCATATTGGGGAAGCACTCAATGATGTATATAAATAAATGAATATTAAGGCCCATTTGAACTTCAACATTAATTTAAAGACTCAAGGTTTGGTTGGTTCTATAATACTTTTCCATACAATATTTTTTTAGTAGAATGAGAAAAATGACACTCCATTCTGCCTTCTGTTTTTTCCCCTGTATATCAAAATTCCCACAGGCATTGATGGGATTACAATAACTGAAGGACTTTAAAACGTAGCAAAAGGTGAAAAAAGTATGTCTATATATGTAGGATCAATTCATCTACACAACTCTATCTTTAGTCTCATTTTTTTTACCTTTCTCTTTTCATATATTTAGCTGTTTTCTAAAATTCAAGCACATACAGTCATCTATTCCCAACTTTTGAAATGTAACTATACTCTCCATGAGGTTCTCAGTTCCGTGCTGGACAAGGGTGTTCAAACAATAAAGACAAGTTACTAAATACAGGAAAAATAGATCAATTTTAGCTATATTTTCAAAACCAGCAGCTATAACCAATGATAAATTGCCATGACCCAAGACACTAAACCACATAATAAAGGAAACAGCTAGCAATTTAGGTCAGAGAGTATCTCTTAAAATGTAAAGCTGTGTGAACTCAGTGTTTTTATAAGACAACTCATAAAAGTTCCATTTCTTCCACTTACTTGCTATTTCTCTATTATTGATTGTCTGTTTCAGAGGTGGCAACGTCGTTAATGCTTTGTGTATTTTCAGGTGATTCTGTCACAAACATTTGTCCTGAAACTTGGCATATGTGGTTCCAGACATGGGCCAATTATTCACCAACTTAGTTTATACCGTTTTTAACTTCATGATGGATGAGAATTATTGAAAAACGAATTTGACAAAACTTGAGGGATTTAAGAGGGGATCATTGATGTCTTAATTCTATTAAAAATGAAGAACTAGACCTCTTTGTTATCTAGAGGGTCTTTATTAGTTTATGTTAATCCAGTATTACAATACACTGATAAGTCACTGCATTTATAGCCAATGGACCTGGATTCAAATTATACTTTTGTCACTCACTTCCTCATAAGTTTGGGAAAATCATATAACTTCTTGGAGCCTTGATTTTCTCATTTACAAAATAAGTAGCTTAGATGTTGCTAGATTATCTCTAATATTCATAATGTCCTAGCAAAGTCTAAGTCACTTATTTCTAATAAAGTTTTCTTGTAACTTTTCCCTCCCACCTCATTGACCGCACCCCTGTCCTGTAGATGGGTACCATTAGACACAAATATATGTTATATATATATATATATATACACACACACGTACATATATATACACATACATATACATGTATATGCATACATATACATATACGTATATACACACATATATGTCTGCATATGTATGTGTATATATACATATATGTATATATATACACACACACACATACATACATATATTCTTTCTCTGGACACCGATAATGTTTTCCTTTATATGCTCTTTGTAGTTAATTTGGGCATTTATAGCAGTCAAAATGAATTGATTAGTAAAATTTCCTTGCTGATACTACATAAAAAATTCTCTTGTTCTCCCTCATTTTACTCTTCATTATTTTGTTCAGTTCTAGCCATACTTTTATATGATCAGTGAATACATCATTTCTTATAGCAAATCAACATTCCATCACAATTATACACCACAGCTTGTTTAGAAATTCCCCAAATGATGGGCTTTGCCACAGTTTCAGGTTTTTGAAGCTACAAGAAAGCCGGGAATTTCACCACCGTTGCAGGAAGAGGAATGCTAATAGATGTGACAGTAAGGGAACAAGAGCTCTTCCTGGGTAAAGACCAGAGTACAAACCAGGAAAGCAATGACCAAACCTTTCTCCAGATCATATCATCTCAGAAGCATGGAAAACTTGCAGACTCCAAGAACTAGCTCTGAAAACAGAAGTATGAAAAGGTTTAAAGCTTGGGACAGTGCCTTATGACTTCCAGGAGAGCAGTGCCCAATATTAAAATAAATTGAAACAGGGAGCAGGGCCAAGAGGGTGGAGTGAAGGCACAGGTTTGTTTGAACTCTCCTCCAAATCTGTCCTTCCGTCAAAATATGTATAAAATGACTCTAAACAAATTCTGGAGCAACAGAACCCATAGAATGATGGTGTGAAGCTGATCTCCAGCACAGACAGCCTAGAAGGTTGAAAGTAGGCATCTATCACGTTGTTCTGGAATAGGAGGGCAGTTTAGCATGGTCCACTCAGGCACAGATGGATACTGAGCAGCCCTTAGGACAATGAATCACCTGCAACTGTGGTAATTTCCATATTCCTGGACCCCAAAATATTGGGTACAAGAAGGTAAATGGAAAAGCCTGTGTGGGAGAATGACATGGTCTGAGTCCATCCCCAGTCCCAGGGTGGAGGAAGGGACAGAGGGACCCAAAGCAGCAGCAGTCTCAGCAGCTGCAACCATAGAAGAGACAGTTGTTTCTGGAGCTCTGAGCCTGCAGATTGTGGGGGCATGAAGCAGCCTATAGTACAATCCCCAACCCCACTTCAAGCAGAGAACAACCTTGAAGAGGAACTCAAAAGTCAAGTAATTGGCTGGGGAAATGAGCAAAAACTGGAAAAAAAATCAAGCTATAGGCTCTTACTTGTTGACAAGGAAGATCAAAGCATACAAACAGGTAAAAAAAAGTCAAAATGACTGCATCCAAAGCCTCCCAGAAAAATATGAATTGGTCTCAGACCACAGAAAGCTCAAAAAGGATTTTTAAAATTAAGTCAGAGAAATGGAGGAAAAATTGAGAAGAGAAATGAAAGTGATGCAAGAAAATAATGAAAAATAAGTCAACAACTTGCTGAAGGAGACTCCCCAAAACCCTGAAGAAAATAACTTAAAAATAGAATAACCCCAATGGCAAAAGATATCTAAAAAGCCAATGAGGAGAAGAGTGCATTAAAAAGTAAAAATAGACAAATGGGAAAAGTTCAAATGCTCACCGAGGAAAATAATTTCTTCAAAATTAGAAAGGAGCAGAGGGAAGCTAAAGACTTTATAAAAAATCAAGAAATTGTAAAACAAAATAAAAATAATGAAAAAATAGATAACAACGCAAAATATCTCACTGGAAAAATAATTAACCTAGAAAACGGATCTAGAAGTGGCAATTTAAAAATTATTGGACTATCTGAAAGCCTTGATCAAAAACAGAGCTTACACATCATCTTTCAAGAAATCATCAAGGGAAATTGCCCTGATATTCTAGAACAAGTGGGTAAAATAGCTATTGAAAGAATCTGCTGAACACCTCCTGAAAGAGATCCCCAAAGAGAACATTGTTGGAGTCAAATTTCAGAGTTCCCAGGTCAAGAAGAAAATATTGCATGCTGTCAGAAAGAAACAATTCAAGTTTTGTGGAAACAAAATAAAGATAACACAAGATGTAGCAAATTCTACATTAAGGGATCAAAGGGTTTGAAATATGATATTCCAGAGATAAAAGGAAATAGGATTAAAAATAAGAATCACCTACCTAGAAAAGATGAGTATAGTACTTCTGGGGGGAAATGCAATTTCAATGAAATATGACTTTCAAGCATTTTTACTGAAAAGACCAGAGTTGAATAGAAATTTGACTTTCAGATACAAGAATCAAGAGCAACATGAAAAAGCAAACAAGAAAGAAAAATCAAAAGGGATTAACTAAAATTGAACTGCCTACATTCCTACATGGAAAGATAATATTTGTGAGTGTGTGTGTATATACACACACTCACAAATATTATCTTTGTGTTTATATATATTTATATATATATATATATATATAGAGAGAGAGAGAGAGAGAGAGAGAGAGAGAGAGAGAGAGAGAGAGAGAGACAGACAGACAGACAGACAGACACAGACAGAGACAGACAGACAGACACTGACAGAGAGAGAGACAGAAACAGAGACAGAGAGCACAGAATGAGTTCAATATGAAGGGATGATATCTAAAAAATAGAATTAAGGAGTGAGAGAGGAATATATTGTGAGGAGAAAGGGAGAGATAGAGTGGGGTGAATTATGCCTCATGTGAAAGAGACAACAAAAATTTTTTACAAAGGAGACAGAGGGAGGTGAGAGGGAAAGAGTGAACCTTATTCTCCTCAGATTTGGCTTGAGGAGGGTTAACATGCACACTTAAATAGGTTATGAAAATCTTTTTTGCCCTACAGAAGTGTGTGTGGGGGGGAGCAATAAGGTGGGGCATGATAAAAAGGAAGGCAAATGGAAGGAGAAAGGATCAAAAGAGAGAATAGAATAAATGGGGGGCAGGATATTATGGAGGTAAATATAATTATTCTTTCACAACATGACTGCTATGGAAATCAACTGCATGACTACGTATGTGTAACCTATATTGAATTTCTTGCTTTTTCAACTGAAGTGGGTGGAGAGAGAGGAAGACAGAGAAGTTGGAACTCAAAATTTCAAAAGCAAATTTTAAAAAATTGTTTTTATATGTAATTGAGAAATAAGATATACAGGCAATGGCGTATAGAAATCTATCTTGCCCTACATGAAAATAGAAGAGAAGAGGATAAGAGAAGGGGGAGAGAGAAATGAGGGCAGATTGTAGGAAAGAGTAACCAGAATGCACACTGTTTTGGGGTGGGGGGAGGGGAGAAAATCTGGCACTCAAAAAAAAGAAGTGAATGCTGAAAACTAAAAACAAATAAATTAAATTGAAAGAAATAAATTACATCATCAGGTAATAGGTTGGATAGTAAGCAAAAAATAAAAAACAACCTGACCAAAAATATGCTACTAGACTGGCAGGAAAGGCCATGAGACAAACTTAGAGGATGACCACAATGCAAAAATAGCTACAATCAAAGCCTAAAAGAAAAATGGTAATTGAACATAAGACCAATAAGAATTCTTAAAAGAATTAGAGAGAGATAAGCACGGAAGAGAGAATATTAGCAAAAGAAATTAGATTAACCTATGAAAATTAAGAAAATATAAAAAGCAGTTTGGTAAAATGGGTCCAAAAATAACTGAAGAAAATTCTTTTAAAGATAGAGTTGGCAACGTGATAAAAGAGGTACAAAAATTCTCTGAAGAAAAGAAATTCTTAAAAAGAAGAATAGAGCACTATTGTTGTAGCTGTGAACTGATCCACATGTTCTGGAGAACAATGTGGAACAATATTCAATGGGCAATCAAACTGTTTGTACCCTCTGACATAGCAAGACTACTGTAGCAAAGCATCTATATTGCAAAGAGATTTTAAAAAGGAACAGGATCTATTTGTGCAAAAATAATGATAGGAGCTCATTTTTTTGTGGCAGATAAAAATCAATTAGTTAATGGTTGTACAAATTGGGAATGTGATTGTGACAGAATACTATTATGCTATAAGAAATGATAAATACATGCTCTCACAAAAAGTAGGAAAAACTTACATGAGCTGATGCAAATTGAAATGAACAAAACGAAAAGAACATTGCACCAATTAATTGCAATATTATACAAATATCAACTATGAATGACTTAGCTATTCTCAGCAACAAAATCATCCAAGACAATTATGAAGGACTCATGAAGAAAAGTGATATTCATGTTTAGAGAAAGACTTGATGTAACCGGGATACCGATCAAAGTACACCATTTTCACTGTATTTATTTCATGGCTTTCACTTCTTTCATTTTTTTTAAACAATGTGGCTAATATGGAAATATGTTTTACATGATTGAACCTATTTTACATGATAATCTTTATCAAATTGCTTACTATTTTCAGAGATGGGAAAAGGAGGGCAGGAGAATATTTGGAATGTAATTTTTAAATTGATATTAAAAATGTATTTTCAAGTAATTGGGAAAATAAAATACTTTATGAAGAAGATGAAAATGTAAACACAATAACTCTCTGAAAAAAATCCTTAAAAATTAGAATTAGACAACCGGAAGCTAATGATTCCATAAGATATCAAGAAACAATAAACAAATTCAAAAGAATGAAAAGTAGAAGAAAATGTGAATTATCTGGACAATAAATTGAGGAGAGATAACTTAAGAATTATTGGACTTCCTGAAAGCTATGACCAAGAAATACATAAAAGACACCCTAAGTCTTTCATATACAGAAGGCAAAATATAAATTGAAAGAAATCAGTAATCATCTTCTTCAAGAGATCCTCAAATAAAAATATTCCCAGAAATATTATATTCAAGTTTCAGAGGTCCTAGGTCAAGAAGAAACAATTCACATATCCAGAAAGAAATCATTTTCATATCATGGAGCCAGAAATAAGATCTCATGAATTAGTATTTTCCACATCTAAGGAGTGGAAGATTTAGAATATATTCCAGAATGCAACAGGTCTAAAACCTACCCAGAAAAACAGCATAATCCTTCAGAGGGAAAGTAGATATTTAATGAAATAGAGGACTTTCATTCACTTCTAATGAAAAGATCAAAGGTATTTATTAAAAAAAAATTGATATTCAAGCACTACACTCAAGGGAACTATAAGAAGATTTACTTGAAAGGAAACCTATAAAGGACTCAGGTTAAATTAAATTTCTTTCTCTATGGGAAGATGAAACATGTAATTCTTCAGAACTTTATTATTATCAGGGTATATAGAGGGAGTCTACATAGAAAGAAGGCACAGGTATAAGTCAATTATGTTGGGATGATATATATGTATATTATGTACATACATACACACATATACACACACACTCACTTGGCTATAGAAGTCTACCTTACTAAACAAAAAAAGAAAAAAGATTTAAAAAGGGATAAACATGATAAAAGTGATAGTGATTTAAGGGAATCAATGGTCAGAAGCAAAACAAAAGAGACAGCATAAAAGAGAGATAAGGGTTAGCAGAAGAAAACAGGATGAAGGAAAATATGTAATAGTTGTAACTGTGAATATGAATAGGAAGAACTTGCCTACAAAACTAAAGGAAATAGATGAATAGATTAGAAATCAAAATTCAACAACATTTTGTTTACTGAAGGTATACTTGTAATAGAAAGACACACACATGCACACAAAGTTAAAATAAGGGGCTAGAGCAAAATCTCTTATGCTTCAGCTGAAAGTAAAACAGGCAGAGAAGGCAATCTTAATGACAGATAAAGCAAACTCAACAATAGATGTAACTTTAAAAGATAATCAGGGAAGCTATGTATTTGCTAAAGGGTATTAGAGACACTGGAGTAATAATAAAATATTACAAGTTCCTCTGACAAAGATCTCATTTCTCAAACATGTAGGGAACTAAGTGAAGTTATAACAGATGAGTGTCACTGCCCAACTGATCACTGAGAAAAGGATATGAACAGTTAGATTTCAGAAGAAGAAACTGAAACTATCTATCGTTATGTCAAAAAATGTTCTGAATCAATATTAATTAGGGAAATGAAGATAATGTTTAAACGTCATCTCCCACCTATCAAGAGTGTCAAATGCTAGAAAGGATGTGGGAAGATTGGAACACTAAGGCACTGCTAGTGGAGTCATGAATTGATACAACCTTTCTGGAAAACAGTTTGTAAGTATACCAAAAGGGTAAATAAAACTACATGTACTCTTTGGCCTAGCAATGTCACTACTAGGTCACTATCCCTAAGAAACCAATGAAAACGTAAGATAACATTTACATACAAAAATTTTTGTAGCACCTTTTTCTGTGGTGGCAAAAAATTGGAAATTGAGGGGATATCCATCATTTTGAGAATGTATGAATAAACTGTGGTATATAAATTTGCTGGAATACGATTGTGCTATAACGAAAGCCAGAAAAAGGAAATGGTTTCTGAGAAAAAAAAAACCAAACAATATTGAAAGCCGTATATGAATTGATACAAAGTGAAGTGAACAGAACCAGGTAATCATTTTACACAATAAGAACAGTATTATAGTGATGATAAACTGTGAAACCCTTATCTACTCTGATTAATACAAAGATCCAGTACAACGTAAAGTACTCATGATGAAAAAAATACTTTCTATGTCCAAAGAGAAAACTCATGAACTTTGAGTCAAATTCAAGTATAATTTTCTCATTATATTTTTCTTGTTTTTTTGTGAGTATGTGACATGATCATACTCAAGCTTTAGGAAGATCATTTTTACAATACAGTGGAGTCTAGAGAGGACAGGAGTTTGTTATAGGTGAACAAACCAACAGGTTATTACAATAGTCCAGAAGTAAGGTGGTAAGGATCTGTATCAGGGTATTAGTAGTATCCAAAGAGGAAAAGGGATCGTAAGTGAGAGATGTTTCAAAGGTAACAGGTCTTGGTAACAGATTTTAAAATGGCAATGGGAAGTGAGAGACAATAAGGAATTGAGTATGACACTTCAACCAGGGAGTAGAAGGATTGTGGTACCCTCAACAGTAATAGAGAAGTTTGAAAGGCAGGAAGACTTACAGGAAATATACTGAGTTTAACTTTGGGCATGATGAATTTCAGATGTCTGAAGGAGATATAGTTTGAGCAGTCTAATAGACAGTTGGAATGGGAAGCTGCAGGTCATCAGCTCAGGGCTAAATAAAATTTGAAAATCATCAGAATAGTATTGATAATTGAATCCTTTAAGTAAGACTGGGGGAAACCTATTATTTTAGGTTGTTGTATATTCATAGATAGAACTGTAAGAGACCTTGGGAATGATATGGTCAAATTCAAGTCAGGAATTCTACAGATTAGGAAAAGTGAGATTCAGAGAGATGAAATTGTCTCTCATATTCCAATAGCTAAATAATAACAATGACAGAATTAGAAGGAAATACGATCTCCTGTCTTCTAATGTAAATGCAGAATCAGAGTTACAGTGTTGGAAGAGATGTAATGATCATCTGTCCCAAATCTCTTGCTTTCTTACTTTTTCATTTTACCCCAGCCTTCTCAAACATCAAATTCACATAAAGCACATGCAAAAGATATGCAATTGCAAAAGAAGTTCCTTGAGATCAGGGATTATTTCATTGCTGCTGCTTGTATCTTCAGTACCTAAAACAGTTCCTGACATAAAACAGCTGCTAAATAAATGCTTATTGATTGGGTAATGCTAAGATTTTTTATGAGCAACTGTCTGCCAAAGAACCTTTCAAAATGACATGTTGTGCAATTTTTGCTACTAGAATAATTAAAAAATAAAAGAATTACCAAGAAAACTACATTTATGATTCTTCTGCAGGAGAATTGTGTGTTTAGATTAAGTTTAGCATTTCAGAGAAATAAAAATCAACTTCCTTCTGTTTTATGACTATTGCTTAGACAGCTTTTAAAAAAAGCAACGACAATATGGTCACCTAGCTCCTTTACTTTGGATCCTGAGATATTGTAAGCATGTGTTCTGGTTCTTAGTTACAAAAGGATATTAGGAATTCCCTTCACAAAACTTTAATGGATTTTTATCCATTAAATCCTTAATCTAATTTTAAACTTTCTAAAGGAAAAAATCCATTAAGTTGAAGATGCAAAAGTGTTTTCACTGAATACAAAGATATTAGTCAAGTGTTCTCATTTTGCCTTTTCACAAATGAGCAAGTTGAAGCTGAAATTAGACAATGTCAATTTCATTACTCCTCTTTAATCTGTAGTTTTTGTTGTTTCAAATCAAGAAACTTAAAAATGAGGAAAAAAAACATGCAACACAAGCACTAATTATGGTATTTTTGAAAGTGTTCATTAAGCCAGTGTTCAAGTGCATGATTCAGGCACAAATGTCAGTCTATTTGGGAATGAGATGACAGTGAGTTTGATTTATATAGAGTAAGGCAAGGAAGGGGAGAGAGAAAGTAAGAGAGTGATGAAAGAAAGAAAGAAAGAAAGAAAGAAAGAAAGAAAGAAAGAAAGAAAGAAAGAAAGAAAGAAAGAAAGAAAGAAAGAAAGAAAGAAAGAAAGAAAGAAAGAAAGAAAGAAAGGAAGAAAGAAAGAAAGAAAGAAAGAAAGAAAGAAAGAAAGAAAGAGTATTTTTATCTTTTTGTGTTGCAATGGGAAAACATATTTATTTTAAGCATATGAATCTAAAGGACATGTTGGCTTGTAATTAGAATAGAACTTTGTTTAAAATTATAGGTTAATAAAGTTTTCCATATTGCAAATCAGTCTTAGAAAATATTCTCTTTTCATAGAACAAATCTAAAGTCCAAGAAGGTACACATTGTTCTGAACTATGGTTCTTTGTTGAGAACCTCATCAAGTATTAATCTACATGGTAACTACATAACTAGAATTATAGACAGTACAAAAGTTATGGTATTGGATATTAATAATAGAAATGTTTCCAATTAAGTCACTTTTTTAAGATGAAAAAGTATGTATGTATGTATATATGTATATATAGCGTATACATATATGTAATATATGTACATGCACATACCTACACATACACATACATAAATAATACATACATAATAAAATCAAGTTTTATACATTCTTGAACAAGATTTGTCCCACCTGAATGTAAGAAAGTTATAAGAACATCTCCATTTTTACTTGTTAAATGTATAATGAGCGCACTCAAATATTTATTTTATGTTAAGACATGAAAGCAGGTCAGATTCTTAAATATTGATTACCACAGTGTAATGGAATCAATAATAGAATTGCTTCTACCTTTCTCATTCTGTTTTAATATTAGTTTCAAACTCCCTTTAATATACTATCTAATTCACATATTTCAGATCTTGACATACAATTTTCTCTTCAACATGAACCTGTCATTTTTGCATCCTCGATGTACCAAGGAAATGTACATTCACTAAAGTGTCAAAAAATATATTCTTCACTAAATCTATGAAGCCTATTTCTTTACTGGTGTTATGCACTGTGCTCAGATTATGTTGTCTCATTTTCTCTTGAATCATCTGCCTCTTAGTGGTTTCTTTTTAAACATTCATTTCAGGGTTCTACGTTGACACAAAATTATATATACATATATGTTTATGTCCATTGCTCTATTACAGTGTGAAAGACCATAAGATTTCCTTATCTACCAATTCAGTATTTTGACACCTCAAAGATACATAATTTAATCACTGTGCTAATCTCTACATAGATGCTGATTATAATTCTTCTATGATGTGGTAGACTGTTTTTGATAGTTCTTAATGCAGAAAATCTTTCACCTTGTTAATTGCTATCAAGAAACTAATAAACATTCACTGTATAGAATTTAATCAACAAACATTTATTAGGAACTTATTTTAGAGCACTTTGGAGAGACACAAAGATGAATAAGACATGACTAGTATCCTTCCTAGTAGATAGCAATCATCCCTACACAAAACCATGCAACACAAAGTAGAATACAAAGATTCAGGGGTTGGTTCTTAACAATTTTGTATCTTGAAATCTTTGACATTCTGATTAATCTAATGGATACCTTGCTCTACAAAATAATTACTTTAAATACTTAAAATAGGAGGGAGAGTCAATATGGCAAAGTAGAAAGATCCACATACACTAGCTCTTCCCCCACAGCCCATAAAATACCTGTAAAGAATGACTTTCAGCAAATTCTAGAGCAGCAGAAGTCACAGAACGACAGAGTGGAAGAGATTTCTAGACCAGCGTGACCTGGAAGGATGACAGGAAAGATTCGTCACACTGAACACAGAGTGCAGCCCAACCTTGGCCATGTGACACCAGGAGGAACAAGACTTGGGTGAGACTCAGGGGCATAATTCCCAGCAGCAGAAGAGGCTCTCAGATCCCTCAACCCACACAAGCCAAAGGCAATTTCAAAGGTCAGTGAGAGGGCTTTGTCAGCTGATGAAGAAGAGAGCAAGCTCCTCCCCTAGCTCTGGCTCCTGGAAGAGGCAGCAGAGGCAGCAGTATCAGCAGGAGGCAGTGGCTGTGGTGGCCTGAGAAGATAGTAGCCAGAGTCCACTGTTGGAGCCCTCAGTTTAAAGCCCCTGGGGGAATTGAGCTGGTTAATATGAATCTAAGCCTTGAGTGGCAGCCCTGCCCTCTGACTAAAGCCCCTGGAAGAATTTAACAACTAATCTTAATCTCACACTAAGTGGCACCCTGGCCCTTGAAACTTTCCCCCTAAAGCCCTTGGGGGAATGGAGCAGTTGATCTGAATCTCAGCCCTGAGTGTTGGCATGGCAGAACTGCAGGTGGTTGTGCAGAGGAAATTCTACTACTCACAGGTTCTAAGCACAAAAGTTTCTGGTTGCTCCCAGAGCAGTGTGCAGGCTTGAATGTGTCACCTAGTAGAAAGTGAGATCTTACAGGTGTCTAGAGTATACCCTACTCAACAAAGGACCCAAAAGTCAAGTAACTGGTTGGGAAAATGCCCAAAAAAGGGAAAAAATGAGAACAAAGAAGTTTACTTTCTTTGCGAACAGATGTTGTCTCCTTTTCACATGAGGAAGAAAAATGCTTACCATTAGGGGAAGATATAAAAATCAAGGCTTCTGCCTCCCAAACATCCAAAATAAATATACAGTGGCCTCGGGTCATGGAAGAGCTCAAAAAGGATTTTGAAAATTAAGTAAAAGAGGTGACTTCTGCTGCTCTAGAATTTGCTGAGGGGGGCGGAGCCAAGATGGCAGAGTAGAAACACACAAATACACTAGCTCCGAACCCACAGCCCATGAAATATCTGTAGAAAAGAGCTGCCAATAAATTCGGGAGCAGGAGAAGCCACATAACAGCAGGGCGGACAAGATTTCTGTTCCAAAGAGCCTTAAAATCTCTCGCAAAAGGTTCTTCACGCTGCAGACTGGGAGCTGAGCACAGCCCTGCCACGGCTGCCCAGTGCCGAGAGGAGCAGATCCGAGTGGGGAGCAGATCCGAGCAGGCTTCAGGGACAGAATCTCCAGCAGCCGCACGGGTCCCTCCACCCACAGGTGACAATGGTCAATGAGAGGGTCTCTTGGGCGGGTCGAAAGGGGAGTGGTGAACCCCCATGACTCAGGCCCCGTCAGGAGGCACCAGCGGAGGTGGGAGCAGACCAGGGCTCCCCAAGCAGGCAGGAGCCCGGATCCATTGTTGAAGGTCTCTGCATAAACCCCCTGAGGGAACTGAGACAGTGAGGCGGCCCTGCCCCCACCTGGGCAGCTGAACTTGAAATCACACTGAATAGCAGCCCTGCCCCCACTCAAGGCCCTGAGGCTGGGAAGCAGCATTTGAGTCTCAAACCCCAAGAGCTGGCTGGGAGGATCCGGAGGCGAGGTGGGGGTGAGGAGAATATTCAGAGGTCAAGTCACTGGCTGGGAAAATGCCCAGAAAAGGGAAAAAAACCAAGACTATAGAGGGTTACTTTCTTGGTGAGCAGGTTTCTCCTCCCCTCCTTTCTCATGAGGAAGAGCAGTGCTCACCATCAGGGAAAGACACAGAAGTCAGTATTTCTGTATCCCAGCCCACTCAATGGGATCAGACCTGAGAAAAGCTCAAAAAGAGCTCAGAAAATTTTGAAAATTATGTTAGAGACGTGGAGGGAAAATTGGGAAGAGCAACGAAAGACTTGCAAGCAAAGTATGAACAGCAGATCAGCACCCTGCTAAGGAGACCCAAAAAAATGCTGAAGAAAATAACACCCTGAAAAATAGGGTAACTCAATTGGCAAAGGAGGTTCAAGAAGCCAATGAGGAGAAGAATGCTTTCAAAAGCAGAATTAGCCAAATGGAAAAGGAGATTCAAAAGCTCACTGAAGAAAATAGTTCTTTCAAAATTAGAATGGAACAGATGGAGGCTAATGACTTTATGAGAAACCAAGAAATCACAAAACAAAACCAAAAGAATGAAAAAATGGAAGATAATGTGAAATATCTCATTGGAAAAACAACTGACCTGGAAAACAGATCCAGGAGAGACAATTTAAAAATTATGGGCCTACCGGAAAGCCATGATCAAAAAAAGAGCCTAGACATCATCTTTCATGAAATTATCAAGGAAAACTGCCCTGAGATCCTAGAACCAGAGGGCAAAATAAATATTGAAAGAATCCACCGATCACCACCTGAAAAAGATCCAAAAAGAGAAACTCCTAGGAACACTGTGGCCAAATTCCAGAGTTCCCAGGTCAAGGAGAAAATGTTGCAAGCAGCTAGAAAGAAACAATTCAAGTACTGTGGAAATACTATCAGGATAACACAAGATCTAGCAGCCTCTACATTAAGGGATTGAGGGGCATGGAATAGGATATTCCAGAAGTCAAAGGAACTAGGACTAAAACCAAGAATTACCTACCCAGCAAAACTGAGTATAATACTTCAGGGGAAAAAATGGTCTTTCAAAGAAACAGAGGACTTTCAAGCATTCTTGATGAAAAGACCAGAGCTAAAAAGAAAATTTGACTTTCAAACACAAGAATGAAGAGAAGCATGAAAAGGTAAACAGCAAAGAGAAGTCATAAGGGACTTCTAAAAGTTGAACTGTTTACATCCCTACATGGAAAGACAATATTAGTAACTCTTGAAACTATTCAGTATCTGGGTACTGGGTGGGATTACACACACACACATGCACATGCACACACACATAGAGACAGAGTGTGCAGAGTGAATTGAATAGGATGGGATCACATCTTTAAAAAAAATGAAATCAAGCAGTGAGAGAGAAATATATGGGAAGAGAAAGGGAGAAATGTAATGGGGCAAATTATCTCTCATAAAAGAGGCAAGCAAAAGACTTTTTTAGTTTGGGGAAAAAGAGGGGAGGTGAGAGAAAAACATGAAGTTTACTCTCATCGCATTCCACTAAAGGAAGGAATAAAATGCACACTCACTTTGGTATGAAAACCTATCTTACAATACAGGAAAGTGGGGGATAAGGGGATAAACAGGGTGGGGGGGACGATGGAAGGGAGGGCAAGGGGAGGAGGGTGCAATTTGAGGTCAACACTCATGGGGAGGGAAAGGATCAAAAGAGAATAGAAGTAATGGGGGACAGGATAGGATGGAGGGAAATATAGTTAGTCTTATACAACACGACTATTATGGAAGTCATTTGCAAAAGTACACAGATTTGGCCTATATTGAATTGCTTGCCTTCCAAAGGGAAGGAGTGGGGAGAGAGGGAGGAAAAGAAGTTGGAACTCAAAGTTTTAGGAACAACTGTCGAGTACTGTTCTTGCCACTAGGAAATAAGAAATACAGGTAAAGGGTTATAGAAAGTTATTTGACCCAACAGGACAGAGGAGAGGATGGAGACAAGGGCAGAGAGGAATGATGGAGGAGAGAGTGGAGTGGTGATGGGGGCAATTGGAATGCTCGGTGTTTTGGGGTGGGGGGAGGTGACAAAGGGGGGGAAAATTTGGAGCCCAAAAATTCTTTGAAAATGAATGTTAAAAGTTAAATAAATAAATAAATTAAAATAATAATAATAATAAAAAAAATGATTTGCTGAAAGTCATTCTTTACAGGTATTTTATGGGCTGTGGGGGAAGAGGTAGAGTATGTGGAGAAATGAGAGTGATGCAAGGAAAATCATGAAAAATAAGTCAACAGTTAGCTAAAGGAGACCCAAAAAATGCTGAAGAAAATAACACCTTTAAAAATAGGGTAACTCAATCGGCAAAAGAGGCCCAAAAAGCCAATAAGGAGAAGAATCCTTTACAAAGCAGAAATGAACAAATGGAAGAGGAGGTTTGCAAGCTCAATGAAGAAAATAGTTCTTTCAAAATTAGACCAGAACAGATGGAAGCTCATGACTTTATGAGCAACCAAGACATTAAAAAATAAAACCAAATGAAGGAAAACCTGGAAAATTATATAAAACATCTCATTGGAAAAACAACTGACCTAGAAAATAGGTCCAGGAGAGACAATTTTAAAATTATGGGACTACATGAAAGCCATGATCAAAAAAATAGCCTACACATAAACTTTCTTGAAATTATCAAGGGAAACTGCCCTGATATTCTAAAATCAGAGGGCAAAATAAATATTGAAAGACTCCATAGATCACCTTCTGAAAGAGATCTGAAAGGAGAAACTGTTAGGAACATTGTAGCCAAATTCCAGAGTTTCCAGGTCAAGGAGAAAATATTTCAAGCAGCTAGAAAGAAACAATTCGAGTATTGTGGAAATACAATCAGAATAACACAAAATCTAGCATCTTCTACATTAAGGGATTGAGAACATGAAATATGATATTCCAGAAGTCAAAAGGAACTAGGGTTAAAACCAAGAATCACCTACTCAGCAAAACTGAGTATAAAACTTCAGGGGATAAATGACCATTCAATGAAAAAGAGGACTTTCAAGAATTCTTGATGAAAAGACCAGAACTGAAAAGAAAATTTCACTTTCAAACAGAAGAAACAAGACAAGCATGAAAAGGTAAATAAGAAAGAGAAATCATAAGGGACTTACTAAAATCAAAATGTTTACATTCCTACATGGAAAGATAATATTTGTAACTCTTTAAACTTTTCTCAGTATCTGGGTAGTTGATGGGATTATACACACACACACACGTACATGCACACACATATATATGTATATATATATATATGTATATAAATATACGTATGTGTATATATATAAATATATATTGAGAGAGAGACAGAGAGAGAGAGAGACAGAGACAGAGACAGAGACAGACAGACAGAGAGCAACAGAGAGCACAGGGTGAATTGAATAGGAAAGGATCATACCTACCAAAATAAAATTAAGTCGTGACAGAGAAATACATTGGGAGGAGAAAGGGAGAAATGAAATGGGGCAAATTATCTGTCATAAAAGAGACAAGAAAAAGCTTTTTCAATGGAGAGGAAAAGCGGGGAGGTAAGAGGGAAAAAGTGAAGCTTACTCTCATCACATTTGGTTCCAGGAAGGAATGGCATGCACACTCAATTTGGTATAAAAGTCTATCTTACAATACAGGAAAGTAGGGGAGAAGGGGATAAGCAGGGTGGAGGGATGATGGCAGGGAGGGCAAATGGGAGGAGGGAACAATTACAAGTAAACACTCTTGGGGACGGCCAAGGTCAAAAGAGAGAATAGAATAAATTGGGGGCAGGATAGGATGGAGGGAAATAGAGTTAGTCTTACAAAACATGACTATTGTGGAAGTCATTTGCATAACTACACATATATAGCCTATCTTGAATTACTTGCCTTTTCAGTGGGGATGGGTGGGGAAGGCAAAAGGAAGAGAAGTTGGAACTCAAAATTTTAGGAAGAAATGTTAAGATTTTTTATTTTTCATACAACTAGGAAATAAGAAATACAGGTAGTGAGGTATAGAAATCTATCTTGCCCTACAGGACAAAAGAGAAGATGGGAATAGGAGAAGGGAGGGGTGTAAGAAAGGTGGGAAGATTGGTGGAAGGGGTAATCAGAATGCTTGCTCTTTCAGGGTGGGGGAGGGGAAAGATGGAGACAAAATTTGGAACTCAAAATTTTGTGGAAATAAATGTTGCAAACTCAAAATAAATAAATAAGTAAACATAAATAAATGAATGAACAAATAAATAAATTCACACACAAATAAATAGATGAATAAATGAATGAATGAATAAATAGGTAGATAGATAAATAAATAAATAGATGGATTAATGAATGAAAAAATAAATAAATGAATAAATGAATGAAAAAATTAATACTTAAAATAAAATACCTGAGTTATATTGAAGTAGTTTTTTTTAAAAGTTTAAAAGCTCCAGGTAAAGAATTCCTGCACTGCGATTGCTGACAGGCAAGATGGTAGAGTAAGCTGCTGTAAAATTGTAAGTTAATTGCTGTAGCTCTCTCTTATTCACCTCCAAACAACCAAAAAATAACACCCCAGAACAAATCCCGAAATGGTGGAAAAAGCAAAAAAGATAAGATGGAGCAGTCTTTTAGCCTGGGAGAAATGAAATATTAGAAACTCAAGGTAAAAGGGAGTGCAATGCAGGATCAGAAATGTCCCAGCATGCTGGCACCATTCATCACTTCAGTAAACCAGTTACAGATCCTGAGTCCATAGGTGGTAGATCAGGCAAACACCAACACCAGGACCCTGCACTTTCCTTAGAATAGCAAGGGGAACTGGAAGACTCCAGGTACAAGGACCACCACGTGCTTCAGTATAGCCCCAGAGGAGGTGTCCTTCAATCACTGGACCTCCACATGCTTCAGTAGACATCGTCTGGCTGCTAGACCTACTAGTATTTTGGTTTAACTATGGGCTGGCAGGCATTATCCAGGGACCAGATCTCCACATACTTTAGTATCACCCTAGGGAAAAGTAGAGAACACTCACCTCGTCTCAGCATATGCCAGCACCACCACCAGAACCCCAGATCTGTACCAGGTAAGCTGACAGACCCCCAAAGCATCCAGCCACCAGCGCCTGAGGGCCCAGCATACAAGTCCAGTGATGAGGTCCCTGGTTTTCAGCACAAGAAGTTTGGGTAACTGTTCCCTGTGCTCCAGCAGGAGAGCTCGAGTTTAAAAGCCAGGAAATAGGTAGATATCATGAGTAAGAAGCAAAAAATGAAAACTGACCATAGAAAGTTATTATGGTGACAGGGAAGATCAAAGCAAAACCTCAGAAGAAGATAGCATTGTCAATATAATTATACCTGAAACCTCAAAGGGGAATGTGTATTGGTCTCAAGACCAAAAACAAAACAAACCAACTGTTTCTCATTGCTGCTGCTGCTATTACTACTGCCATCACTGCCACTACCTCTATTGGGGCCAGACCCCAGCTAGACCATGCTCCTCTTTCACCCAGGTACCACAGAGTTTTCCCACTGAATTCGTGTTTGTTAGTTTGGAAGTCTGGAAAATGTCAGAACTCCCAGTGATTTTTTCCCCCTGAGGCCTATTCCAACCTTATCTGTGCCAACAGAGCCCCCACCAGACTTCACTCTGCTCCCAGCCCAGTGTGATGTACCCTTACTGTCGACATTCCAAGTTTTCTTGGGCTGGAGATTTGTTTCACTCTCTCATTTTGTGGGTTATGTAGCTCTATAATTTGCCTCTAGTAATTTTTACAGGTATTTGGAAGAATTGGGAGAAGAGCTCAAGTAAGATCCTGCTTCTCTTCTGCCATCTTGGCTTTGCCCATTTATTTTATAATTTGACAACCATTTTGCTAGTCTTAAAACAATATACCATAATGTTGATATGTATATATGGATTAAAATAACAGTAGTCTAAATTAAAAACATACAATTACAGGAAATTTTTTAGTAGCACTTTTAAATTGATTATTATAGCTTTCAACTGTATAATTAAAATGCAAGTAATTCCCCTTCACATTAAGGAGAAATTTATATGACTATTCAAATATTAATCTAGCTATTTATGAACTGAAGTTGAAGTTCCATATAAGATATCCAGATATCTTTTGTTTACATTGTGTTTGTTATCCATTTATTGGTGTTAAAGTTGCTTTTCCCTCTCAGAAGTCTACAAAAGCAAACTATTCCTTTTAAATACAACTTTAATACCCATACACAATACAAAATCATATGAAATATGTCACTGTAAAAAATAAGAAAGTTAAGGCAAGCATTAAATTGATAGCAAGTTGCCTTTGGCTGATTATAATTGGATTGTTAATGAGATGGAATTCAGATTGACCCTTTTCTCACCAGCTATGTCAATTCAGAATAGATCAACTCTACAAATGTCTAACCTGATCTGTCATGGATAACAGAAACAAGAGTGCTCAGGCCTAACAAGGCTGTGCCATTTCACTGGAAAATCAAAGAAGATTTTCATTAGCACTGTGAGCAAAATGTTACCGTCATTGTTATGCTGAAAGTAGATTGAAACCCATTTGTGCAGCTAGGCCTTTAAGATTTTGAACAGACAAAGAGGGAATGGGATTTTAGTTTTTATCTTTTGTGTCACTGAGCAGCACAATGTCCTTGGTTCCAATATTCATCACAATTATCTCCTCCTGTATAATGAATAAATAAGTGAAATTAGATTTGTTTCATATTTCAAGAAGTAAAAATCTGTACTTTAATGATTAATCAGTTGCAGTAGCTAGACATAAAGCATGCAATTTCAAGGTAGTGATGGTTATTTGCAAAATAAATCCTAGAAAATATTACTAAGTTTGGTGTCACTCACTATTGCAATTCTTAGAATTTAAGATAATCTATAACATTTAAAATTAACTCATTCCCTTCATTGTGTATAAAAAACTAAATCATGCCCTGTGAATGCTTTTAAATTACATGTGATCATAAAAATAAATTTATTAGAACAAGTTGGGAGCATGGTGAAAAAGAAAAAATCAAATAATGTGTTGATCTTTGTGAGTTATATTTCAATAGGACAATCTTGATTTTTGTCCCTACCGCCTTTAAAGAAATCATAAAGAAATTTCAGGTAAAGAAATAAAGAATGTAATACTCTCAGAAAGAAAAAAAAATAAGTAGCTGTATCTGGCACCTTGGGTTTCCTCTCCTTATTCTTCCTTTTCACATAGCAGAAGGTCCCACTCAACTTGAAATCAGTTTCAATAAAGAGAATTATGCAGGTATATGAAACAAATACAAAAGCACACATAATGAGAACTGAAAAAGCCTCAACGTAATACAGATTAGAATTATATGAGGACAAATGTTTCCCCAGTTTAAGAAAATGGGGGTAGAGAATGGAATCTGTAAATATAGGTCAATAAAGTGGAATTCTATTACAGAGAGTATTGTAGAACATATTTTTTAAAATATTGTAAATTGTAATTGTAAAATATTGTAAATTGTAAAATATTGTAAAAAAATTTGTAAATATTTGGCAACAGAAGCAAAAATCAAGAAAAGCTTTCAACAAAAATAAGTTCTTTTAATCCATTCAATCAATAATTAATAAATAAATTGTTATCAAGCACTTACTATGTGCCAGACATTCTGCTAGGCTTTGGGGATGCAAAAGGAGGTAAAAGAAAGCCCCTAATCTCAAAGAACTTTCAATCTATTGGGGTAGGTAGCATAGAAACACACACACACATAGAGAGAGAGAAAAAGAGAGAGAGAGAGAGAGAGAGAGAGAGAGAGAGAGAGAGAGAGAGAGAGAGAGCGCTATATTACAGGACAAATAGTGAATAAAGGGATTAAGAAAAGCCTTCCTTTAAAAAAAAGATAAAAAGATTAACAGACTAGAAGATTAAGGGAAGTTTTGTGAGGGTCAACTAATGAGTACTGGAAAGGCACACTGTTGATTTAAGCATGCTTCAACACATTATAAATAATTGGACAAGATGCAAATAATTTGCATTGGATGTAATTGGAAAGAACATTGTGCAGTGGGGAAAAATAAGCCAGACACAGAGCAGGTAAAAGGACAACCACTGTATTCATTTAGTGCAAAGAAATCTAGAAAAGATTTCACTGTCCTCAGTGAATTGATGGGATCCCTGTGACATGACATGGACAAGAATTATTCAGGGTGGTCAGGAGCAGATGGGTTTTGATCAGGGTTATTGAAAGTAATATCCTTATCAGCAAGGCACCAGATCCATTGTCATGTCCAACTAAAATTAAATTTCAGTTTCTTCAGTTGTAAAAAGAGGGGATTGAATTGATAGCAAGCATAGACACTTCTGATCAACTTAAAATCAGCTTAGAAATGACATAGGTAGGAGTGAATTAAACATATTTGACATTTGTAAAAGTGTAGCTCAAAACATAGCTATCCTTGGAGCAGGGAACACTTAGCTTTTAAGTCCTCCCTCTGACACACAGTGTCCTTTTGATCTTAAACAAGTAAATTATTCTCTAATGTCTCTAAGCAACCCCAAGAAGAGAAGATGCTGATCTGCATTGGTAAAAGGAGTTTCTCCTCTGGGACAAACCCATATAAAAAAATTACAAGTCCTCTACACATTTACATTTTACTTTAAAAGAAGTCTAAATCAGATCCTTGTTTACATAGCAATATCATTTTTAATTTTACTATAAAAGTGGTACTTTATGTATTTCAGAAAATAAGTATAGTCATAATTGGGTGATATAGTATTTTAATTATTTCAATCATATTTCATTTTACTTAGTGATACATATTATAAAACTTCCTATAACATAGTGCACCAAAGACAAATATTTAGCAAAACCTGAATTTGTCTAAGACTCAGCATGAAGATTTATTTACTAGCATAACCATAAGGATGACTGGTAAGGAGGCTTACTTACAACAAAATTCCTTCTGCTGGACCGTTAGGATATTGTTATGAAAATAGAGGGTGCATTTTTATTGAGAATGGAGAAAGGGAAATCTGAAAACATTTTACTTTAAGTCCTATAGTTGTCTAGTGCTTTCTACAATCAATAAGGAAGAATAAAATTGGGAGGAGGGGACATGAAAGTGGAGGAAATGAGGGAAACACGCATTTGTTTAATTGGTATAATATGCCAGGCACTGTGCCAAGTGCTTCATTAATATTATCTTTTTTTGATAATAATAATAACCATGAGAGATAACTGCGTATATTAATTCCATTTTGCAGTAATGGAAACTGAGGCATTTTGGCGTCTTGCATTTTTAGAAGCCACATTCACAAGGCAACAGTATTGTTTACAGATAAAAAGTGAAGACTTCTTAGAAAGGCTTCTTAATTTAAAAAAATCCTGTGTTGAACTAGAGAATTTTTTCGTACTTCACATGATGAAAAATAATAATTTAAAAAGTTATTATTTGTTTCTAGAAAAGAGCCTTGAAAGAACGGGTGTAGGTCATCTCTGTCTCAATCTGGAACTCATTTCAATGAACTTATCTTAACTACGTTTTCTAAGATGACTCTATTAACTGACTCATCTTTTAGAAAATTTCTTTGAATTTCTCACATCTGTCAAAGCCCATACAAATCCCCCCTAGAGGGAGCAGATGTTAAAAAGTAATAATTTAGATGTTTGCTTTGCCTTTTAGACAGAATCTGGACAGCAATCATCGTGGTCTGTTAAACACCATTAGCAAATGCAAATTGTTGATGACTTTTTTGGATTAGTTTATTATTGATCTTACAATTGCTTATTTCAATAATTAGTACTGGAGAGACTATAATAAAAACAAATGTTAAACTCTGGATAATGTATATATAGGGTAATTTAAAGCTGAGTATTAGCATTCAAGCCTACAAAAATATATGGTTGTTTTAGTGGCATACTAAATCACTTGATCAACTGCCAGTTGGAATACAGTCTTACTGAAAATCATTCTGCTTAGTTCTATATTTCACTGTTATTTGAAATATCAGATACAGACCCCAGTCAAACACTGATTTTTATAGATTGGTTCAACTTGACCTCTCTCTCTTTGAATTATATTTTTTCCCATCTCAGAAGACACATGCCCATTTTTAAAGTTCCAAATAACAAAATGGAAGATTGATCCTTATAGGCATAGCTGTGGACTCTTCATTCTGTTGACACATTTCTTACCTAAAGTTTATCTTTTATGACACAAATCAGAGAATAAGAGGTGCTTGTTCAAACACATATAATGGTTTCACCTTTCAGAAACCTCATGAGGAATATTTCTGATTGAAACCAGAATAGCCCCATTGTAATAAGTGTTACTAACAGTGCAAGGTTTTTGAGGCTACAATGATAGATTCATGTAAATGACAAAAAGAAAAATAAATCCTATCCTAATAAGCTATCCTACGAAGACATCCAGTATTCTTAACACGTAAGCCAAAAATAATGGCCATGAACAGCTGATGAAATTTTGTTTTGGTCAATGAAGATTTCCTGAATATTTAGAGGAGAAAAAGTAAATTACATGTCCAAATGTTCAGTGACCTGCCTCACATTTGCCCTTGTTAAAACATATTATACTATTGTTTTAAATATTAATTATTATATCCCATATGTTCTTTTTAAATTATGTTTTGGCATTTATTGACTGTATATATGTCTACATAATAAAAAGATTTTATTCATCTGAATAGATATGAATTAGCAATAGATCATTTTCCCCCTTCACAGAAAGATGAAGTAATCTCTGCACCTTTGTGAGAACTTTGAACGTGACTATCTAGCAGGAGGAAATACTTATTTTGTCTGTTGTTGAGTGCAACATGTTAATTGCTTTCCAGCTCCACAAATTACAAAAGAGTAAAATAAAAATACTTGGGGACTTTTGTTTACTTGTTTCAAAGTTTTTTGTTTTTGTTTTTTTTTTTAATGGAAGCATTCCAACTTAGTTGTGTTAACTATGAACTATACAATCATTAAAAAGTGTGTCTTACTCACCAGAACACCAATTACTGTAAAAATTTGCCCTGGGGTCTTTGTTTACTGTGAAGGGGTGAAAGGGTAGATTTTAATGAATTTATTTCCAGAATCCTTGTGTTTTCTCCTCGAAACATTCTATAATTGTCCAAATCATTCTTGTTTTCCCTGACGTTAAGAATCCTAGAGAATTAAATACCATGTAAAAACATGACCTCAACTTTTATTTCTCTGGAAGGCTAGCAGAATTTGAGTCACGTTGAATTTTCAAGTACTTGGCTAGCACGCCAAAATAAATTTTTATTTCCATATCACTTTCTAAGAAATGACATCTATCACAGAAGAATATAAATGTAATTCAATATTATTCATAGTAGTAACAATAAGGAGAAAAATTATAAATTAAGATGAGGTTACTCATTACCTTTACCACTTCGTTCTCCTTTGTGGTAGGCTGCCCACAGCCAATATTATTATTATGAGTAACCTACAAGAATGATATCATACAATACATGTGTGTGTGTGTGTGTGTGTGTGTGTATGTATATATATATATATATATATATATATATATATATATATATATATATATATATATATATATATATATATATGGATTTATTTCGTTGCAATCATCTTGTGAAGCAGGCAATGGAAGGATTATTTGCATTTCACTAATGAGGAGAGCTAGGTTATTTTCAATTTATTCATTCTTTTGGTTTTGTTTTGTAATTTCTTGGATTTCCATAAAGTCATTAGCTTCCATCTATTCCATTCTAATTTTTAAAGAATTATTTTCTTCAGTGAGCTTTTGAACCTCTTTTTTTCATTTAGATAATTCTTTTTAAACCATTCTTCTCCTCATTGGATTTTTGAACCTCTTTTGCTTTTTGAGTTAGTTTATTTTTAAAGGTCTTATTTTCTTAAGCACTTTTTTGGTCTCCTTTAGTAAGCAGTTTATTTGCTTTTCATGATTTTCTTACATTGCTCTCATTTCTCTTCAAAATTTTTCCTCCATCTCCCTTACTTGATTTTCAAAATCTTTTTTGAGTTCTTCCATGGCCTGAACACTTATTTTGGAGATTTTGGATGAAAAAGCTTTGACTTTGATGTCTTCCTCTAATGGTATGCTTTGTTCTTCCTCATCTGAAAGAATGGAGGAAAATACTTATTCACCAAGAAAGTAACCTTCTATAGTTTTATTTTTCCCCCTGTTTTGGGCATTTTCCTACTCGGTTACTTCACTTTTGAGTTCTTTGTCAAGTGGAAGGAATACTGTAGGGACCTGTAATTTCTCAGTTCCTCCAAGGTGGCACAATCAAGGGAGAGGAGTTTATTCCTCTCCTAGGCTGTGCACTGATCTGGGAGCAACTAAAAACTTCTCTGCCCAGTATCTTCAATGCCTCCAGTTGCTATACAAGAGATCTTCTTCACTCCAAGGGCTCCAAAATGGACACTGTCACCACCTGAGGCCAGGCCCAGACAGCTATATTCCCTTCTTTCCCAGGTGAAAGTGCTTTCTCACTGACCTTTGAAGCTGTCTTTGGTGTTTGTGGATTGAAGAATCTGGGAACTATAGCTGCTCTCTGTGATTCTGCACCTTGAAGCCTGCTCCATTTTTGTCCCTTCTGTTCTGTGTGGCCAAGCCTGGTCTGCACTCCACTCTGAGTCCAGTGCAATAGACTTTTCCTATCAGCCTTTCAGACTGCTTTGGACTAGAAATCTCTTTCACTCTGTTGTTTTGTGGCTTATGCTGCTCTAGAATTTGTTTAGAGTCATTTTTACAGGTATTTTATGGGCTTTGTGGACAGAACTACAGCAGGTCTTTCTTTCTAGTCTGCCATCTTGGCTCCACCCACACAAGCTAGGTTATTTACACACAGTAACACAAGTATTATATATCAGAATAAAAATTCAAACATTAATGTTTCAATTTTAAGACAAATTTTTCTTCCATTGACTCCCTAAATGACATTTTTCTAGTCTGTATTCTATTGTCTCTGGGTCATGCCTCCTAGCATCATGTGTGTCAAGAACCTATGTGACTATAATGAATCAAATACTGTACTGTGTATTGGGAGAACACTAGGACTCAAATCCTGAATTTAATAATTACTACGAGAGGTTTCTGGGAAGATGGCAGAGTAGGTTGTCAAGATTTTCCCCCACAAAAGAGATAAAATATGACTTCAGGGCAAATGTAGTGTTAATTATGTTAATGAGAGTTAATGATCTTCCCTACCAATTAAGGGGCCTGTCCATTAAATGAAGTTTGATTAGGAGAGATTTCTTTTGTAGAAAGACCCACACCTTATGTTAATTTCTAATGAGGCACTGGTTGTGATGAATTGAGATGTATTGACTCTGAAAAACGTATACATGTGCTGAAGTGAGATTTGTTTTGAAGCTTACTCATTAGAAGTCTTTGTTTGGCCAGTTGAGACACTGGGTAGCTGCTAAGGAGCCAAGTAGCTTTGAAAACCCAGATTTTAGTCCTTCTCTCTCCTGTAACTATGTATGTATTTAATAGTCAGGCAGTTACATCAGTCTGTCTATGTATGATGTGTGTATTGCTTACAGTCAGACTGTTGGAAGCCTTTTCCATGGGAATTTTTTCTCTGTTTGCATTTTCTCTGAAGTTCAGGATACTAACTTGTTTCCCCTGAACTAAGTGAATGATACATGAGTTTGATTAAAGTAGATTGTGGACCCCTCAAAAGTTGCTTTCCTTTCAGAGAAACAGATCTAAGTACCAGTAGAACAGGTCCTCCCGTGTATGTGTATGCTAAGGTCCTTGCTGTTACAGCAAACAAAGTATATATAAAAATAAATAAGAATAGGGGCACAACAGAGGACTTATTGAGATAATTTGAGAAGATCACAAGAAAAATCCTAGGACCAGGTTTGTTCCCAATAAAGAGTAAACTCGTTCAGGCTGGGTTTCACTTTAACAAGTGGAAAACTCTGGGGCTAGTTGGTTTGAGAGGCTGCACCAGTCCCAGCCACAGGAACTTTCTCCTTAAGATAGTAATGGAAGTTGGGCATCTGAACCCAGGAAGATCAAGAGAACCTCTGCTAAAAAGGAACACCAGACCCAGCTGTGCTACAAAGAGCAGTGGGGCATGGTGAGGGGTAGAAACACATGCCAGATGAGTGCAGAAGCAGTAGGGCAGAAAACCCCTAGCTGTGGGAACTTGAAGGAGTTTGGAAATGTGGCTTTGTTTCCAGAGTAGAAGGGAGAACTGAAGATTTGGGGCAAGAGGCATTATCTCCCATACCCCAGGGCTGGAAGTCAATCCAAAACAATAAGTTATTACCACAAAAAAATGCACAGGCAAAAGAGAAAGAATCCAACCAAAGAAAGCTATTATGGGAACAGACAATACCAGGGTTTGAAGTAAAGAAATCCCCTTTTCCCTTAAATAACAGTGTTGAATGGTCACATCCCCCAAAATAATTCATAGATCTCAAAAAAAAGATGTTAAAAATCAAATCACAGAGATGGAGGAAACAATTTAAAAAAATAAGAATAATTCAAGAAAAACAGGAAGATTATAAAAGGAAATTCAATCAATTAGGAAAGGATATTCAGAACCTTAAGGAAGAAAATGACATCTTTTAAATTAGAATTAGGCAAGGAAAGAAAAAGCCACCAAATTATGAGACCAACTGTGTGTGTGTGTGTGTGTGTGTGTGTGTGTGTGTATAATTTTAAAGGTTAAAAGAGTGAATTATATTTTAATATAACCATCACTAATAACAAATAATTCTATAAGTGTTTATTAAGAGCTAAATTTCTACTATGTGCCAGGCACTGTGCTAAGAGCTTGACAATTAAGTACAAAAAATAAAACAATCATCTTTCTGAATGCATTTGTATTCTAATCTTAAAGTGTTTCTTAGAACCTTGAAGGAAATAGGCAAATATATGATTTTTCACTTTAAGAATATATATATATATATATATATATATATATATATACATATATATATATACACATGCATACACACATATACATATATACATACATATAAACGCAAAAGAAAAGTAATGTAGCTCCATTAAATACAACTTAAACTCAAAATGCAAATTGATTAGTTGCAGGTTCTAGCACCTCAGAAAAGGAAACTCTGAGGGATAAGAAAATGGTGTAGGTCACCTTGAAAAGGAACAAATCAATAACTGAAATTCATTTTCCACACTCAATTATTTCTCTAGTATACAGATCATAAACCAAAAATTGGGCTCTACACATCACCAGGAGTGCTTGAGCCACTGATGTAACATGCTTTTAGAGAGCCATTACCCATTGCTTTTGAGAACTCTTGGAGGACAAGATAAGTGCCACAATACTGGAATCAGGTAAAGTAATTATTTATATTTATAAAGGAATCTTTTTTTTTCCTTTTTTTTGTGTGTGTGAGGGATACTGAAAAATTAAGCTCTGATATGTCGAGGATAATAAATACAAAGTATTTAATGCCTGGAAAAACTTGAAAATGTACAAGTTAATTAAAGCAAACAATCACCAATGTGGCTTTACAATTATATACACATACAAATACAAACCCTCCATGTGAGTTTATTTTTTAAGTTATTTTCTTCACATGATAGAGTAATAAAATATGTACACCAGAAGGAAACAAACATCCTTGAAGAGGAGACATTGTTAATTCTTTCATAAAATGTTCTTAATAAAAACAAAAATAGGAAGCTATGATCGGGAAATATAATTCTTATAGTATACAACTAATTGACCGACTACATAAAGCAGGCAACTACTGAATGTTAAGGTCTAATTTGTTAAATTGTATTTAGTTTCTATTATTATTGCTAATTATTACCTTCATCCTTTTTAATATGAAAAGCAATAAAGGAATTGAGGAAATATTATTGTAGAACCTTAGAAATTTAAATGACCTCAAAGGCCATTATCATTAAATTAAACCAATATTTGAACAGAAATCTCTTCTACAACGTTTCAGTCAAGTTGTTATCCAATCTCCACTTTAAAAACTTTAGTGATGTTGAAAGTACTACCATAAAACATAGTCTGTTATACTTCTGGAAATTTCTAATTTGAGAAATGTTTTCTTACTATGTGGCTAATGTTTTCCTTTTTTTTCTTTCTGTAGAGGATCTCTATAATGTAGTAAAATCATTTGTACTAATCCAAACTTTTCTCCCCACTCACAGAGCTGTCATCCAAAGTCAGACCTTCATTGTCTCACAAGTACACTATTAAAATATTTTCCTATTTTACATTTCTTTATATCCTATTCATTTTGTCTCACAACTGCCATTGCAAATTTCCTAAAGCACAGGTCTGACCATGTTACCACTTTGCTTAATAAACTTCTGTGGTTCATAATACATCTAAGTACAAATAAAAAATTCCCTTATTTGAAACTTCCATGAACTAGTACTAATCCACCTTTCAAGTTAATGTTTTATTTTAAAAAATAACATTCTTCATTAGTTAATTTGTTTTTCATTAACTCATTAATTCATTTTCTTTTAATTTCCTTAAATATTTACCAATTGATATAAAAACTGACCATTCTTTTCTAAAAATGTGAGTACCAAATTGTCTTGCTCTCCCTTGGTCTTGAAAAGGTAATTAACTTTATTTCAATTATACAGTTGAAATTATTCAAAATCTGTTTCAATGTAAGCTGTATTGCTAAAGAAAACACAAACAAAATAAACCAATAAAAATAAGGTTTTAAAAGTAGACTTCAGTCTTCATCATTTAAAATTCATCAGACAGAGAGAGTTTTCTTTGGGGTCTTTTGGAATTTTCTTGGATCATTGTCAATATCACTCACTTAAGTTTGACAGGTGATCATCCTTACAATATTGCTATTACAATGATCTCCTGGTTTTGATCTCTTCTCTTTGCAAGAGATTATATGTCTTTCTAGGTTTTCTGAAACTATCCTGCTTATCATTTCTTATAGCACAAAAATATTCCATCAAAATTACAAAATGACTTGTTAATCATTCCCCAACTGATACACATCCCCTTGATTTCAATATTTTTGTTATCATCAAGCAGTTTCAATAAATAATTGTGAACAAATAGGTTCATTTCCCCTTTCTTTGATCTCTTTACAATACAAACCTAGTAGTAATATTGCTGAGTCAAAGGGAATGGACAATTTTATAGCATTTTGATCATATTTCCATATTATTATTCAGAATGGTTTCATTAGTTCACAAAACCATGACATTACATTAATGAATCAATTTTTCCTCTTTCCCTCCAGCAATAATCATTTTCCTTTTCTGTCATATTATCCAATCTCATAGATGTGAAGTGCTCTTTTAGGATTGTTTCGATTTCCATTTTTCTAATAATTAGCAAGTTAGAGCACTTTTTTTTTTATATGAGTAGTGATAGCTTTGGTTTCTTCTTCTGAAAGCTTCCTGTTTATAACTTTTGATTATTTATCAATTGGGTAATGACTCCTTTTTTTTTTTCTTTATAAATTAGGCTCAGTTATCTATGCATTTAACAAATCAACTCTTCTTTTTTTTTACATTAATTTATTTATTTGTTTTCAATTTTCTACAATAACTTCCGTACATCTTAGAGTTTTCTTCTTCCCTCCTTCACCTTCCCTCTCCTTCCCCCTCCCTCCCCAAGACGATGTGCAGTCTTATATAAGTACTACACATACATTTTTATTAAATACATTTTCACCTTAGTCATATTGCATAGAAGAATTAAAATGAATTTAAGTTAAATTAAATTAACTAATAATTTTAATTAAATTAATTTAAATTAAATCAAAATGAATTTAAAAAGAAACCATGAAAACAAAGCATAATACAAAAGAAAAATGTTTGCTTCATTCTGTCATCCCATTCTATATTTTTTTTCTCTGGATGTGGAAGACATTTTGCCTCAAAAGTCCATTGGGAAATTTTTAGATCCTTGCATTGCTGTGACTTAAGTCTACCAGAAAAATTCCTCACACACTATGGTATGCACAGGTACATTTTCCCTTGGTTTCCTAATTTGCTATTACTCTTAATATTCAAATTATTTTTCCCTTTTGACCTCATCTTGATATACAACTTGAGATGTTGGAGTATACTTAGTTTCTGACAAACTGCATTCTTTTTTCCGATTTTCTCAGCAACTTCATCGAATGTTGGTTTTTCACTCCAAACTTGTATCTTTGAGTTTATTAAACACTATGGGAGCCAGGGCCAAGATGATGCTCACCCAAACTCTAAGAAAAACTCTTTCAGACACCTCTAAAAAGAAAATCTGAACAAATATTAGACTGGAAGAATCCAATATGTGAAAGAATGATTCTAAACCCGTGCAAATTTCAAGCACAGGACAACCTGGATGGTCAAAGGGAATAATCTCTTGCACTGGACTGAAGGAGTGCACAGTGTACAGGCTGTACCAGTGCAGACCCTGTCACAGCAAAACAGCAGGAAGCACCAGGCAGTCTGAAGTCATGTGGAGTCTTAAACACATCAGCCCAGGATCAGTGTCTAGTGGAACTGAGTGAGAGAGAAGCAGAGAACCCAAGGTAACAGCAACAACCACTCCTGAGACTATCAGCTTGTAGATTAAATGTCTGCAAGCCACCTACTTCGACTTCTGGGAGCCAAGAAGGTAGAGTGATCAGTAAATGCTATCCCCCTCCCTGTGCTGAACTTGAAAATCTCAGAGAATATTTCCCCAGGAAAAACCTGGAATAGTGGGATCTGCTGGAGAGGTAAACAGTCTCAGCCCATGAAGCTAGGAAAATCACAAAGGGAGGTCCCACTTGCTGTGGTTGAAGGTACCAATATAGGACTGGAGTTGTCCCAGACAGCCCCACCTCAACAAACCAAGAGGAGATCCTAAACCCCAGAGGGGTGGAGCCCATAATCACCAACACCAGGAATCCAGGCATTCCTCAGAACAGCCAGGGGAATAGGGAAGATAGGAGTTCACCAATGACTGAGCCTGCCAGTGCTCTAGCTCAGAAAAAGAGAACACTTGTGGTCAGATCACTCCTCCTCCACACCTCACAGAATGCAGTGAGCTCCAGGGTAACTCAGGGGGAATTCAGAAAGACTTCACCTGGCCTCTCCTTTGGCATGCCAGCTAGCTCAGCACTAGGTAAGCTACAGCAGCGGTTTGACTTCTAGCTGAAAGAACCAGAGGCTACAATATACAAAGTCTCAAGTTTCTAAGCACAAGAATCATGAGACAGAGCCTCCTGTGCCCCAGAATCAGAGTTACACTTTAGAAGCCAGGAAAAGAGCAATCATCACGAGTAGAAAGAAAACTGGAAAAGAAAAGACCATAGAATCTTACTATGGGGACAAGGAACAAAACAGGAATACCAAAGAGGTCAGTATTGAGACGGTATTCCCATCTGAAATGTAAGAAGGGAATGTGAACTAGTCTCAAGCCCAAAGATCATTCTTGAAAGAGCTCAAGAAGGATTTTTAAAAGCCAAATTAGAGAAGTAGAAGAAAATTGGCTAATTTTAAAAAGCATGAAAAAAGAAATAACAGAGGAATTTAAAAGGACAATTGGACAAATGGAAAAGAGAGTACAAAACCTAACTGGAGAAAATAACTCATTAAAAGGCACAATCAAGCAAATGGAAAAGGAGATGCAAAAGTTAACTGAAGAAAAGAATCTAACAAAAATTAGAATTTGGCAAGTAGAAGCTAATGACTCCATGAGACATCAAGATTCAGTGGGGAAGAGTCAAGATAGTGGATCAGGACAACCTACTCTAACTCTCCCCTCATAGTCCATAAAATACCTGAAAAAATGTCTCAACAAATTCTAAAGCAGCTAAAGCCATAAAACAACAGAGTGAAAAAGATTTCCACAAGAAGACAGACTAGAAGGCCGACAGGAAAGGTCTATCCCACCAGGCTCAGAGAAGAGTGCAGCCCAGCCTTGGCAGCACGGCTTGGACAGGACTGAAGTAGGCTTCAGGGTGCAGAATCACGGGTAGTAGTTGTGGTTTCCAGATTTCTCAAACCAGGAACACCAAAGACAACTTCAAACAGTAGTGAGAAAGCTTTTTCACCTTAGTAAGCCTTGGACCCAGGGTGGCAGAAGTCACTGCAGCAGTAGTATCCACTTTTAGAGCCCTCAGACTAAAGATGATAGGGGAAATGAAAAGCTTCTCTGGGTCTAAGTAGTGAGTGGCAGGCCTGGGGTGAGGAGGAGTACTAGTGTGGTAGAGCTTGTACAAGCTCTGGAGACTGAATCCTACTTGCAGATCCTGGGCAGGAAAGCTTATGGTAGAGAGTTCATGGTTGCTCCCAGACTAGAAGGCAGGGAAGTAGAGGAGGACACTTCTCTCCCTTGATTGTGCCACCATGGAGGAACTTAGAACTTACAGGTCCCTAGAGTATACCCGTCACTTGGAAAAAGGACTTAAAAGTCAAGCAACTGGCTGAGAAAATGCCTCCAAAATGGCAAAAAACCAAGACTACAGAAGATTACTTGATCAGTGAAAAGGTATATTCTTCCATGATTTCGGTTGAGGAAGAACAAAGCATACCATCAGAGGAAGACATCAACGTCAAGGCTTATACATCCAAAACCTCCAGAAAAAATATACAATGGTCTCAGGCAATGAAAGAGCTCAAAAATGATTTTGAAAACCACCTAAGAGAGGTGGGGGAAAAATTGGGAAGAAAAATGAGAGCAATGCAAAGATATTATGAAAAGCGAATCAACAACTTGCTAAAGGAGTCCCAAATAAATGCTGAAGGAAATAACAATTTATTCAATAGACTAACCTAAATGGCAAAAGAGGTCCAAAAGTCCGTTGAGGAGAAGAGTTCTTTAAAAATCAGAATTGGCCAAATGGAAAAGGAAGTTCAAAACCTCACTGAAGAAAATAGTTTTTAAAAATTAGAATGGAGCAGGTGGAAGCTAATGACGTTATAAGAAATCAAGAAATTATAAAAACAAAAAAACAAACAAACCCAAACGAATGAAAATATGAAAGACAATGTGAAATATCTCATTTGAAAAACAATTGACCTGAAAAATAGATCCAAGAGAGATAATTTAAAAATTATTGGTCTACCTGAAAATCAAGATCAAAAAAGCCTAGATATAATCTTCCAATAAATTATCAAGTAAAACTACTCTGATATTCTAGAGCCAGAGGATAAACTAGAAATGGAAAGAATTCACCAACCACTCCTGAAAAGGATCCCAAAGGGAAAACTGCCAGGAATATTGCAGCCAATTCCAATTTTCTCAGGTTTAGGAGAAAATGTTACAAACAGTCAGAAAGAAATTATTCAAGTATTGAGGAACTACAACCAGGATAACACTGGATTTAGCAGCTTCTACACTAAGACAGAGAAGGGTTTACAATATGATATTCCAGAGGTCAAAAGAGATAGGATTAAAACAAAGAATCACCTACCCAGCAAAAGTGAATATAATGCTTCAGGGGAAAAAATTGAATTTCAATGAATTAGAGGATTTCCAAATATTCTTGTTGAAAAGAGCAAAGTTGAATGGAAAATTTGACTTTCAAATACAAGAATCAAGATAAACATGAAAAGGCAAACAGGAAAGAGAAACCTTAAGGAACTCATTAAAGCTGAACTGTTTATATTCGTACATGGAAAGATGTTATTTGTAACTCATGAGACATTTTTCAGCATTAGGGTAGTTAGCAAGAATATAAATATCTAGGTATGTATGGGTGTGTATGTATGTGTATATTATATGTGTAGGTATGTATATGTACATGTGCATATGTGTATATGTGTGTATATGTACATATGTGTGTATAGAGAGAGAGAGAGAGAGAAAAAGGTGAGATGAATATGAAGGGATAATATCTAAAAAAATAAATTTCATTATTTAATGGAATGTACTAGGAGTAAGAGAAAGGGAGAGATAAAATGTAGCAAATCATCTCACATACAGGAGGGAAGAAAGAGCTTCTACAATGGAGTAGAAGAGCAGGGAGATGAAAGGAAATAATTGAGTCTTACTGTCATGAGATTTGACTTAAGGGGGGGAATAATAAACACTTAAGTGGATGTGGAAATCCATTTTACTCCACAGGAAGGCAAGGGGTAAGGGGGTAGGAAAGGGAAGTTAATAGAATGGGCAGCAAACTGGGGAAAGAGATAATCAGAAGCAAACTATCGTGGAAGGACAGATCAAGGGATAAACGAAGGGCCAGACAGGACAAAAGGAAATGTGGTTAGTCTTTTAAACATAAATATTATGGAATTGCTTTGGGTTGTTACACATATAAGACCATATTGAATTACTTGTTTTCCCAATGAGGGTTGGTGGGGAGGGAAAGACAGAATATGGAACTCAAAACTTTAAGAATAAATGCTAAATTTTTTTTTAGTATGCAACTAGAAATTAAGCCATACAGGCAATGGAATGCTGAAATCTATTTTGCCCTGCAGGAAAATAAAATGGGGATGGAAGAATGATGGGTAATATAAGGGAGGAAAATTTGGAGGAAGGAGGGCACCAGAAGCATGCTAACACAATTGGCAAAAGAGATCCAAAAAGCCAATGAGGAGAAGAATGCTTTTAAAAAATTATATTTTTTTCTCTTGAAATATCATACTCAATTTTGCTGGATAGGAGATTCTTGGTTTTAATCCTAGTCACTTTGATTTCTGGAAAATCATATCCAAAGTCCTTTGATCCCTTAATGTAGAAGCTGCCAGATCCTGTGTTATACTGACTGTGGCTGAGAGCATTTCACTATCACTCCACCATTTTGCCTCCCAGAAGTTCAAGTGGGTGACTTACAGACTTTGAATCTGTAGGCTGAAAGTCTCAGGAGTGGCTGTGGCTGACACTTGGTGCTCAGCATTTGTCACTCACTTGGCTCCAGCTGGTCTGTTGCCCTGGGCTGCCACTCTGCAGTGCTGCTGTGCTGCCGCTGGTTCACGCCCCGTTGGGGGTTTCCTGCCCAGCCATGCTGCTGTGGGACATGCTACAATGTGTGCTGTGGGCTCACCATTTGAAAGAGATCCTTTCTGTTGAACTTCCAGTCTGTCCAAAGCTGTAAATCTGCCACAGTCTTTCTGCTACTGGATTCTGCACCTCAAAAATTTGGTCAGATTGTCTTCTTAGAGGTATATGAGTTTCTGTAAGAGCCAATGTGAGTAGTTACTCTCACTCTACCATCCTGACTCCTAAAACTCTGTATAAGATAGATATAATAGATCTCTGAAGAAAATTAAATTGGGATAGAAAGGAATGCACATTGTTCTCAGTGGTAAATGGGACATACACAAAACCTGACCATGTTCTTGGGCATAAAAACCTCACAATCCAGTGCAGAAAGGCAGAGACAGTCAATGCATTCTTATCAGATCATAACACAATGAAAATTACATATAATAAAAAGCTATGGAAAGATAAACGAAGAATTCATTGAAAACTAAATAATCCAGTCCTGAAGAAAGAGTGGGTTAAACAACAAATCATAGAAACTGTCAACAACTTCATTCAAGAGAATGACAATAATTAAACAATCTATCAATTCTTATGGGATACTGCAACAGTAGTTCTTAGGGGAAGTGTTATATCTTTGAATGTCTACATGAATAAAATAGAGAAAGAGGAGATCAATGACTTGGGCACAAACCTGAAAAATTTAGAAAAGAATAAATTGAAAATCCCCAAGTAAATAAAAATTAGAAATAGTGAAAACCAAAGGAGAGATTAATAAAATTGAAATTAAGAAAACTATTGAACTAATAAATAAAAATAATAGTTGGTTTTATGAATAACCGAATAAAATTGATAAACCTTTGGTCAATTTGATAAAAAAAAGAGAAGAAAATCAAATTATCAATATCAAAAATGAAAGGGGTGAACTCATCTCCAATGAAGAGGAAAGTAAAACAATAATTAGAAATTACTTTGCCCAACTTTATGCCCACAAGTTCAATAATTTAAATGAGATGGATGAGTACTGTAAAAAATAAATTGCTTAGATTAACAGAAGAGGAAGTTGAACACTTAAACACCTCCATCTCAGGAAAAGAAATTCAACAAGCCATCAATGAGCTCTCTAGGAAAAAATCTCCAGGGTCAGATAGATTTACAAGTGAATTCTATCAAATATTTAAAGAACAGTTAATTCCAAGATTATATTACATATATATGTATATATGCATATATACATGCATGTATATATACATATATATGTATATTTGGGAAAACTGAGGAAGAAGAAGTCCTCCCAAATTCTTTTTATGGTACAAATATGGTTTTGATACCTAAACTAGAAAGAGAGAACACAGAGAAAGAAAATTATGGAGCAATTTCTCTAATGAATGTAGAAGCAAAAGATTTTAAGTAAGATATTAGCAAAAAGAATACAGCAACTTGCTACAAGAAAAATACATTATGATCAGGTAGGGTTCATACCAGGAATGCAGGAGTGGTTCAGTATCAGGAAAACTATTAGCATTATTGATCATATCAACAAGAAAACTAAGAGAAACCACATGATTATCTCAATAGATAAAGAAAAAGCTTTTGACAAAATACAGCACCCATTCCTATTAAAAACATTGGAGAGTATAGGAATAAAGGGAACTTTTCATAAAATAATAAGCTGTATCTACCTAAAACCTTCAGCAAGCATTATATGCAATGGAGATAAGCTAGATGCATTTCCAATAAGATCAGGAGTGAAACAAGGATGTCCATTATCACTATTATTATTCAATATGGTACTAGAAATGTTGGCTGTAACAACTAGACAAGTTAAAAGAATTAGAATAAGCAAAGAAGAAATTGTTATCATTTTTTTGCAGATGATATGATGATATGCTTAGAGAATCTCAGAGATTCAAGGAAAAAAACTACTTGAAAAAAATAAACAACATTGACAAAGTTCCAGGTTACAAAATAAACCCACACAAATCTGCATTTCTATATATTAGTAACAAAGTCCAACAGTAAAAGACAGAAAGAGAAATCCTATTTAAAGCTAGGGTAGACACTATAAAATATTTTGGAATTTACCTGTCAAATCAAACCCAGGGACTATAGGAACACAATTAAAAGACACTTTTTGCACAAATAAAGTCAAATCTAAGTAAGTGGAAAAACATCAGTTGCTCGTGGGTAGGCTGAGTCAATATAATAAAAAATGATGATTCTACCTTAATTAATTTACTTATTTAGTTCCATATCAAATAAACTAACAGAAAATTATTTTCCAGAGCTGGAAAAATAATATTAAAATTCATCTAGAAGAACAAAAGGTCCAGAATATCAAAGGGACTAATGAAAAGAAATGCTATGGAATGTGGCCTAGTGTTACCAGATCTCAAATTACATTATAAAGCAGCAATTATAAAAACCACTAGATACTGGCTAAGAAACAGAAGGGTAGACAAGTGGAATATGCTAGGTACTCAAGACACAGTAGGCAATGAATATAGCTATCTAGTATTTGATAAACCCAAGGACTCCAGCTTCTGGTATAAGAACTCACCGTTCGACAAAAATTGCTGGGAAAACTGAATAGCAGTGTGGCAGAAACTAGGCATAGACCAATGCCTGACACTGTAAACAAGAATAAAGTCCAAATGGGTACACAATCTAGGTATAAAGATTGATTCTATGGGCAAATTGGTGGTGGAAGAAATAGTGTATTTATCAGATTTATGGAGAAGGGAAGAATCTTTGACTAAAGAAGAGATAAAGTGGATTATGAAGTGCAAGATGGATAATTTTGATTACATTAAACTGAAAAGTTTTTGCACGACCAAACCCAATGCATCCGAGATTCGTAGGGATGCAGAAAAGTAGGAAACAATTTTTGCAGCTAGTCTCTGTGATAAAGGGCTCACTTCTTGAATATTAGAGGACTGAGTCAAATGTGCAAAAATACAAGTCATTTCCCAATTGATAAATGGTCAAAGGATATGAACAGGTAGTTTCCAGAGGAAGAAATTAAAGATAACTATAATCATATGAAAAAGTACTCTAAATCACTATTGACTAGAGAGATGCAAATCAAAACAACTCTGAGATACCACATCACATCTATCAGATTGGCTAACATGACAGAAAAGTTAGATGATAAATGTTGGAGAAGATGTTGGAAAGTTGGAACACTAATTCATTGTTGGTGGAGCTGTGATCTGATTCAACCATTCTGGAGAGCAATTTGGAACTATGAGCAAAGGGCTACAAAAATGTGCATACCCTTTGACGCAGCAATACCGCTTAAACTTAAATAATTCTCAATGGTCTCTTAAGGCAAAATGCCTTCCACATCCAGGGAAAAAAACTAAGGAATTTGATTATAGAATGAAGCAGATCACTTTCTTTTGTATTATATTTTGGTTTGTTTTATGATTTGTACCATTCATTTTAATTCTTCTATGCAACATTACTAAGGTGAAAATGATTTTAACAGGAATGTCTTTGTAGAACCTATATAAAACTGCATACCATCTCAGGGAGGGAGTGGGGAGTTAGGAGGGAAGGGGGTAAGGAGGTTGGGGGGAATCTAAGATATATGAAAGTGATTGTAGAACACTGGAAATAAATAAAATAATTTTAAAAAATAGAATCCCTACCTTACAGTTCATTCAAACCCCCATATCTTTCTTATATGAACTATTGTATTTCTTTTCTCATCTATGCTATTCTTTTGAAATGTATTCATTTCAACCTAATTTAAAAAAAAAAAACACTATACCTTTTCCTATCTATTAAGGTTTTTAAATCCTTTCAATAATCTAGAACAGATAATTTTGAACCTGAATTTGGTCATCCAGCTCATTAACTAATATTTCTACTTTCATGTCATTTAGATATTGAAGAAATTTGCCTTCTGTAATGGTCATTTAAATGGGGTGATCTTTCCCATTCATTAATAGGCCCATGTGACCTGCCTGGGCTACATGGAAGCATGAATCATATGGAGTCTGTGATGGGAAAAGTTTTCTGATTGGGTGGAAGAGGAAGGTAGAACAGGAAGAAGTAGAGCTAGAGCAGAGCTTAGAGGAAATTAGTGAGAGAAAATTCAGAATTGAAGTATACAGTCAAGTCTGCACCTGGTTATCAGTGTGAGAAGGGAATTTTGTCTACAGGAAGGCTGCTTGTGATTTGTTTAAGGGACCTGCTTTGTGGGAACCCTAGCAGGGGGAAGGTTTGGGGATGGTGTTATTCTCTGCATTGTTATAGTGTATAGATTTTTGTTAGTATAATGGATTTAGCTTTCTAGTGTCTGAATAAATGTTTTGGTTCTGTCTTCCACGTGGACAGTCTATGGTATTTCATGATTTAGGATTGTGCCACAATATTCAAGGCAGAGGTGACATAGGGAGAAATGGATATCCCAAGGTGGGAGGGTTGGTCTTATACCCCCCTAGCAAAGTCACAGGGCTCTGTGAAAACTGGGAAGCAAGGCTACAGAAAGGAATACCCAGAGACCTAGAAAGATGTTTACAAGGAAAACCAATAGAACCAGGGAAGGAGGTGACAGGGGTGTGTAAAACAGGATGGGAATTGTTAACAAGTTATCAAATTATATGTGAGAGTGGAGAGAAGCTGCTGAAAGAGAAAGCTGAGATGGAAAGGTAGTTGGCTAGTTTGCATAAGAGGCTTTTTATGCAGTAGCATTCAAACTTCTCATTCAGAAGAGCAAGTTGGAGGGTGGCAAGGGATGAGGAAAAAGCTGTTGATGGTCTGGCTCACAGAAGAAGGCAAAAAGTTAACAATAGGAAAGTGAATGCAACACTTAAATAGGCTGGGCTTGACACAGGTCAGGATGATGCATGGGAGGAAAATAAAACAAATGAGAAGTCTGAGGTTGGCTACTATTAAGAAGGAAGCAGAAAATCAGTTCCCCACAATGTTTGGGGAGGTAATTGAGGATTTTTACTCAGCAAGAGGTCACAGATATTTTGAGTTGGGTCACCCAAAGAATGGGTGAATTGTTGGTATCTTCCATGGTGAGAATCAGTGAAAAAGATAAATTTCCCTGAGAGAGGATTAAATAGCCAGCAGATTCAAAGTCAGAATAGATTGACAAGAAAAAAAAATTTACTACTCTGTTGAGAGCAGGGGTAGATTTCAGAACAATAGATGACATTCCAACTAATGAACAATAGGAACTGTGTCAAGGAAAGAAGCTTGATTTTAGATGGAGCAGGGAAGTGGAAACTGCCCTTGCAGATCCTTCTGAAACATTTCTTCCAAGGTTTTCACATCTTCAAGAAAATGGGAGATTGACCACACTCCAGCTCAGATTAAAGAAAATATACCTCTAACTAGAATGATGACCCCAAAACTGAAAATTAGAAAACACTAAACAGCAGTAAATGAGGTTATGAGAGTGAGTTCATGGACTCCAAAAGCATGGCTGATCCTATATTTACCCTGTTTTTGGCTATTTCCCTTGTTCTTTTTGGATTTTTGTCTGTTCACCTGGTTTGTCAGATTTGTTTTCTTCAGGCTTAATACCCTCTACTTTTAGATGTTTGGTCTCTTAAGCTACATGTCATCTCCTGTCCAAGACAGTGCTGTGTCAACTCTGGACCTGGCATTAATCAAGTTTCAGATGCCAGCTAAAGAAGTGAGCCCTTGAATGAAACTTCTTGGGTCAGGGAGAACTCTACATCCAATCTCAACAAGAAGTATTTATTGAAGAAGAGACCTTCGCTCCTTACCCCAAGATTTTTGGTCCCATTTATTAGAGGAGGGAATGATGGAGTGTTTGTTCTCAAGTCTCACCCTATGATATTATTTTATACACTCATTTTATTTGATCATTGTTAAATTGGTGTAAGGTTCTGCTGACACCAATTGCCTATGATATTGTTTTATATGTTTATTTTCTATTATCCCTGTCACAATTCTGTTGATACCAGTTGCCCCACTGACCTATGTAATGAATATGAAAGAACTTGGGGTCAAATGTAATGGTAATTTGAAAGGAAAAATCTTTACCATTCATTAATAGGCTCATGTGACCTGCTTAAATCACATGGAAGCCTATTGGTGGAAGGAGCTTGTTGAAAAGGTGTAACAGGAAGGTTTGAGCAGAGTTGTGAGGAAATTAGTGAGAAAATAATCAGAACTGAGGGATCCAGGCAAGTCTGCAGTTGTCTGTGGGTGTGAGAAGGGCATTTTGTTTAAGGAAAGACTGTAATTTGTTTAAGGAAAACCTGCCTGTGATTTGTTAAAGAAACTTGGTTTGTGATAAGCCTAGCAGGGGAAAGACTTGGGGTTAGTGTTGTTCTTTACATTGGTATTGGGTATAAATTTGTTACTATGATGGATTTGACCTTCTGGTACCTAAATAAGTGTTTTGGTTCTGTCTTCCATGTAAAGAGACTGTTGTATTTCATGATTTAGTATTGTGCTAGGACATTTATGGCCACCATGGGAGCTGTGAATATTACATTTGTGCTATGTATTCTTAATTGATTGTGCAACCATTTATGGTACTTTTTAGACAATTTCTGGTTTCATTAAGCACATGAATCACCAAATAAGCAACAAATAAATAAATAAATATATGTATTTATATTATATATGCATACTATATAAATATAAGTATATATTTATTTCCATGATCATATAAATATATTCATTCTCAAGATGAGAATATATTTATATGTTTATGCCATAAATGGGAAATGAACTGATCCTTGAATTGAGGAAGAGAGTTTCATGGACAAATTTATTTTGTAAATGTAGCTATACATTTATTTCTTCATGCGTATGGCTGTATATGTATATATGTACGTATTTATGTGTGTGCATGTATATGTATGGGAATGAGTATTTGTTCATATGTATATGAGTGCTTGGGAAGCTACAAGGTGCAGAGGAAAGAAGAGACCTAGCGTCGGGAATAACTGGATTTAAATCTGGCCTTAGACACTGACTAGCTAAGTGTCCCTGGACAAGTCATTTAATTCTGTTTTCCTCAGTTTTCTCATCTATAGCATGAACTGGAAGATTGTTTCAATATCTTTGATTAAAAAAAATAAACCCAAAAGGGGTCACAAAGAGATATATAGACTAAAAAACAACAAAAAATGAGTACATACATGTACATCTATGTACATGTGTACACATCTATATGTTAATATGTCTATGCACACAATAAAAGTGGGTCTATTACTGCATGTATATGTATATATAATATGCAGATGTTATATTTGCATATATCATATACAGATATGTATATTAATTGAATGCATGTATATAGAAACACATATATATACATACCTCTGTACAATTTCAGAGCTAACCATGAGAACTTTGCATGTTAAGAGATTAAATATGAGCACTTATCCTACCAAAGAAGGCATAATGATTAATGATCAAATTGCTAGATAAATGAACATCATAAAAGCTGCCAAAACCTTGATTCCCTAACCAGTTACCTTTTACCTTACATATCCTCTTGGTGTAGTTATACATTATTAATGCTGAAAACTGTTATTTCACTCGTAAATAATTTAACACAGAGAAAATGGATGATGGGCAAGATGTAATGAAGTCAAGGGAAAAAAGAAATTACTGTCTCTGTTCTGCATTGTACCATGTACCAAAAAATGTTACCACAAGTGGCACAAAGAGCAAAGGGTTTCAGAAATGAACTAGAAAATGCAATACCTACACACAGTTTGCTACTATTCTGTTTAACTCTTAAGTTTTAAACTGAAAGAAAAAATTTTTATGCAAATTATGTGAGTGTACATTTTTTTCTCTCTCTGAAATTTTCTTACCAAAAAATAAATTCAACTAATTTATGGAAAAAGAACAATTCTGGGGAAAGACTGTAGGATTTAGAGTTAGAACAGCTGGATGATTTCAAACCTGGATGCTATTTACTATTTATGTGATATCAGAGAAGTTATATCACCTCTCTCTGATTTAGTTTCTTAATCTGTAAAATGAGAAAGTTTGGCCTACAATAATTTGAAATTCCCATCCTGTTCTAAATCTATGATCATATGTATCTTATTTCATTGTTTATTTTTGTTCAGTTGTTTCATTCATGTATAACTCTTTGTAAACCTATTTGAAGTTTCCATGGCCGAGGTACTGAAGTACTTTGTCATTTCCTTTGCTAGTTTTTTTTAAAGATGAGGAAACTGAGGCAAACGTGGGTAAAGTGATTTGCACAGGGTCACACTACTAGTCATGTCTGAGAATGGATTTGAGCTCATGAAGATGAGTCTTTCTTCTTCCAGGACAAATACTCTATCTACTGTATCACCTAGAAGCCCATTATTGTTATTGTCTACCTTTGTCTTAAAATATGAGTTATGATCACCCTTCAAAGGGTATTAGCAAAGGATTACCTTTATAATTTAGTTAGAAGATGCAGAGCAAAAACAGAAAGTGTGGAGCATAAGCAGTGCAGCCCAGGAATTGTGGAGAGCAGCCTTCCATGTCAGGAACAGGACCCTGAACAGACTTCAGTGAGCCACCAACAGCAACAGTTTCCAGATTGTTCAACCCACAAACAGCTTCAAAGGTCAGTGGGAGGACCTTTTCACCCAGAAGAGGTGAGCTCAGTCTGGACTCCCAGCAGCAGCAGTTCCATTTCTGGAGCCCTCCTCCTAGAGCCGCTGGGGCAATTGAGCAGCTGATCTGAATCTCAGCCCTGAGTGGCAGCCTTGGGAGACCTCCACTTAAGGCCCCTGAGGGAATTGAGCCACTGATCTGAATTTCAGCCCTGAGCTCAGCCCTGACAAAGAACTCAAAAGTCAAGTAGCTGGCTGGGAAAATGCCCCAAAAAGGCAAAAAGAATAAGACAATAGAGAGTTACTTTCTTGACGAGCAGGTATTTCTTTCCATCCTTTGGAATGAGGAGGAAAAATTTAAGTGCTCAGAGGAAGACCTAAAATTCAAGGTTCCTGCAGGCAAAACCTCTAAAATAAATATGTGATGGTCTCATGCCATAAAACAACTTAAAAATAATTTTGAAAATCAAATAAGAGAGGTGGAGGAAACATTGGGAAGAGATATGAGAATGATGGAAGAAAACCATGAAAAGGGAATAAACTGCTTGCTAAAAGAGACCCCAAAAATACTGAAGAAATTAACATCTTGAAAAACAGACTAACTCAAATGGTAAAAAAGGCCCAAAAAAAACCAATGAGGAGAAGATTGCTTTAAAAAGGAGAATTAGCCAAATGGAAAAGAACTTTCAAAAGCTCACTGAAGAAAATAGTTCTTTAAAAATTAGACTGAAACAGATGCAAGCTAATGACTTTATGAGAAACCAAGAAATTACAAGACAAAAACAAAAGAATGAAAAATCGAAGATAGTGTGAACTACCTCACTGGAAAAACAATTGACCTGTAAAGCATATCCAGAAGAGATAACTTAAAATTATGAGACTACCTCATAGGAAATCATAGGAAAGCCATGATCAAAACAGAGCCTAGACATAATCTTTCATGATATTATCAAGGAAAACTGCCCTGATATTCTATAACGAGAGGGTAAATTAAATATTAAAAGAATCCACAGGTCATCTCCTGACAGAGATACAAAAATATAAACTCCTAGGAACATTGTAGACAAATTTCAGAGTTCCCAGGACAAGGAGAAAATATTGCAAGAAGCTAGAAAGAAAAAATTCGAGTGTTGTGGAAATAAAATCAGGATAACACAGAATCTGGCAGTTTCTACATTAAGGGATGGAAGGGCTTGGAATATGATATTCCAGAAGTCAAAAGAACTGGAATTAAAACCAAGAATCACCTACCCAGCAAAATTGAGCATAACACTTAAGGGGAAAAATAGACATTCAATGAAACAGAGAACTTTCAAGCATTCTTGATGAAAAGACCAGACCTGAAAAGAAAATTTGACTTTCAAACACAAGAATCAATGTTAACCAGAAAAAAAAAATGCTAAAAGAATTTCTAAAGTTCAACTGTTTACATTCCTACATGGAAAGACAATATTTGTAACTCTTGAGACCTTTCTCAGTATTTGGAAAGTTTGAGTCATTACACACACACACATACACACACACACACTCACACACATATAGATAGATAGATGGATAGATATAGATATAGATAGATAGATTTAGATATATAGATATAGACAGAGAGCACACGGTCAGTTGATTAAGAAAGGATGATATCTAAAAAAGTAAAATTAAGGGATGAGAGAGGAATATATTGGGAGGAGAAAGGAAGAAATGTAATGAGGCAAATTATCTCTCATAAAAGAAGCAAGAATAAGCTTACTTAATTGAGGAGAAAAGGGAGAAGGTGAGAAGGAAAAAGTGAAGCTCACTCTCTTCACATTTGGATTAAGGAAGGAATAACATACTCACTCAGTTTTGTATGAAAATCTATATTGTACTACAGAAAATTAGGGGAGAAGGGGAGAAGTGTCATGAGGGCAATGATAGAAGGGAGGGCAAATGGGAGAAGGGAGCAGTTAGAAGTAAACACTTATGGGGAGGGACAATGTCAAAAGAGACAGGATAGGATGAGGGCAAATATAGTTAGTCTTACACAATATGACTATTAAGGAAGTCTTTTGCAAAACTACACATACATTGCCTATATTGAACTGCTTGCCTCCTCAGTAGAGATGGGTGGGGAGAGAGGAAGGGAGAGAAGTTGAAGTTCAAAGTATTAGGAATGAATGTTGAGAAATATTTTTGTGTACAACTGGGAAATAAGAAATACAGGTAATGGGGTATAGAAATCTATCTTGCCCTAGAAGAAAAGAGAGAAGATGGGGATAAGGGAAGGGCAGGGTATGACAGAAGGGAGGGCATATTGAGGGAAGGGGTAATCAGAATATAAGAAGTTATGGGGTGGGGGAGGGGAGAGATAGTGAGAAAATTTGGAACTCAAAATTTTGTGGAAATGAATGTTGAAAATTAAAAATGAACAAATAAACATTTAAAATTTAAAAAAATAGTTAAAAGTTCCCTTGTAACCTAGGGAAATGCAAAAAGTATTCACTCTGATTCCTTCTGGGAAATAAAATTCAGTCAACTTGCATCACTCAGCAGAATGCTGTACTATCCAATTATAATTAGATCAGAGAGAGCTCACATTAAAATAGCTCTGACTGATTCTATTGACTGGGTACAACATCCTAGTCTTCTATTCCTTTACCATTATTCAATTAAAATTCACTGTAGCACAACAACTGCAAAACTTGACCCCATTTCTTCTTTCCTCTATCTAAACAGAGAAAGCAGCAAAGAGATATTGAAGCTTTATCTCTCTAATATTCCAGATGGGATTGAAGAGTAATAGATATAACTATAGCTCTATCCCAATGAGTTTCATTATTTATTCAGCCAAACAAGAAGTAGTATCTGAAGTCTTCTTGTCACTTGACTTTTACTCCGGTTTGTTTCTTCAAACAACTGCTCTTTAATTCCCTGTTATGCTTTCTCTCTTAACATATTCTTAAATCTCTTCAGTACATACTCAAAACCAATGGCTTCAATGAGAGTCTCTTGGTACATAGTGATTCATATTTCACTTATAAGGGAAATTCAGTAAATCTCTTTTATGAAATCAGCAGTCTTTCCTTAGTAATCTCTTAGACTGTAAACAGGTACATGATTTTTGCAAGTTGTTGCTGTTTCTTTAAGATAAAATAATTATCTTAAAGTGAGGGATAAAAATGCCCTGTGGCTCCAACCATTAAGCAGTTCTCCAAATGATCTTCTGAGCTTGTGTCTTTCAAATCTATGTTTTAAAAAGGAATTGTCATTATTTTAAAATAATAACATGATTTATTTAAATAATAAAATAAATGTTTTTCTTTTATTTTTCCCTTTAAACTGTTCATACAAATGAGGTATTACATTATATCTAAAAGAGGGAATTTCACGCTTTACAAAGTGATCTATGCCACAGTTAAAATTTATGTCACAGTTCATTTTCTATCACAAACTACTTAGATCCCGTCAGACAATTGTATTGCTTTGCAAAAATATTATGGTAGCCTTTTTTTGTTTACTTAAGTCATAGTTCTTTTCTCAGTCTTTTCATTTATTTTTGGTTTTTTAAAAGCAAATATCATATTCCAAGTTCTTCAGTCCCTTAGTGTAGAAGTTGTTTAATCCTGTGTTATCCTGATTATGCCGACTGTATTTACACAATGCTTGATTGATTCTTTCTGGCTGCTTGTAATATTTTCTCCTTGATCTGGGAAATCTGGAATTTGGTTACAACATTCCTAGAAGTTTTCCTTTTGGAATCTCTTTCAGAATGTGATTGTGAATTCTTTTCATTTCTACTTTAACCTTTGGTTCTAGAATATCGGAGCAGTTTTCCTTGATAAGTCTTGGAAGATGATGTCTAGGCTCTTTTTTTTTTATCACGGTTTTCAGGTAGACCAATAATTTTTAAGTTATCTGTCCTGGACCTATTTTCCAGGTCAGTTGTTTTTCCAATGAGATATTTCACATTGTCTTCTATTTTTTTCCATTCTTTTGGTTTTATAATTTCTTGGTTTCTCATAAAGCCATTAGGTTCTGTCTGCTCCATTTTAATTTTTAAAGAACTGTTTTCTTCAGTGAACTTTTGAAAGTCATTTTCCATTTGGTTAATTCTGCTTTTTTTAAGAATTTTTCTCCTCTTTGATTTTTTGGACCTCTTTTGCCATCTCGATTAATTTATTTTTAAAGGTATTATTTTCTTCAATTTTTTATAAAGTCTCCTTTTAGAAAGCTATTCCCATCTGTGATTTTCCACAGGAATGAGGGATTTTTGGCTTTAGCACATTCATCTATCTACTTATCATAGACCACATGAAGAGTCACAGATCATAGAATCTCTGAAGCTATTTAGTTTAACCCAAACCTAAAGCTAGATCATAAAAATACTACAAGATTTCATATCTGTGAGAATTTTCTGAATCAGAACAGAGCAGCATCTCATCCATGACTTAGTATGTAAGACCAAGGGAGTTATTAAGGCATAAAAATATTAAGTAAGTTAAGAAACCTAGGCCACATAGGTACTGAGAGTTACATGTGGTATCAGAATTCTAGCGCATCCATTAATTATTTCCTGTTTATAATGTAGATAGCTTTCTTTGTATATATGTATATATGTGTGTGCATGTTACCCACCCACCCCCCATTAGCCTGCAAGTTCTTTGATGATGGGAATTTGATTTTGATCATTTTTGTAGCCCTAGTGCTAAGCACAGTACCTGAGAAATGTAATCACTTAATAAATGCCAAGCTGATTGATTCATTTGTACCCAGGTCATTATAGATCTATGTACTAGATTATATAAATTACCTATGCTACATCTACAAGCTAAAAGGTATAAAATTCTCTGACTTCATGCAATCTAGATTCCAGCTAGACATCTAGAAATATGAAACTCTATGCTTCCTGAAGCACTCTATTCTGTTTTTGAACAGTTCTGAATATTAGAAAACATTTATTATCTGAGGCTTAAAAGCTTTCTCTCCATAATTTCCAGTTATTATCTATAACATGAAGAATTCTGTTGGGAATAAAGCTATTGTCCATAGTGATTGCAGCATTATTCTGTGAATAAAGGGGTCCTGTAAAAACCCAATGGACATGCTTTATTTTGTATTAGGCTGCTGGTTACTAAACTGGAAAATGAGAGATGGGTATATAGGTAAATGAAGATTGTTTTCTGCTTAAGCAAGAAACCAGTTTATTGTTTTATATTATAGATTTTAAAATTGTTCATTTGCTTGTGAAGTTATAATGACTAAGTCTGGCCCCAAAGAAGAGAAATGATAAAGTTTACCTCTCGCCCTTATTTGCAGAGATGCAGAACTACAGATGTGGAAACCCACAGGAAATGTAGATTTGTTGATTCATTGATTATTTTGCTCAACTATTTTTTCTCTGTTATTTTTTATAAGGAATGACTCTGTGGGAGGAATTGAATAAAGGTGCCCTGGAAAATATAGACAATGGAAAAACAAAGAATATCAATGAAACTATTTTTCAAAAGCTGTGTCATTCATAACAGATGAATTGCACTTAACTAAATTGAAATACTAAAAGATGAAGCTGCATTAATACATTCAATAAATATTTATTAATGCTTACTGTGTGTCAGGCATTATGCCAGGATTTTCAGGCAATTTAGTATCATTAAAGTATCTGTATTACAATGATCAAAGATCATCCCAAAGAACTCATGATGAAGCATGCTATCTGCCTCCAGAAAAAGAACTGATATTGTTAGAATACAGGCTGAAGTGTGTTGTTTTTTATTTTCTTTCATTTTTTTTCTAATATTCTAGTCAACTTATACAAAATGACTAACATGGATATATTTTACATAATTATATGATTGCTTTCTCTCTCAGGGAATGGGGAGTGTAGGGAGAGAGGGACAGAATTTGGAACTCAAAACTTTAAATAAAAATGTTAAAGAATATATATATATATATATATATATATATATATATATATATATATATATATATCAGTAGTAGTAGTGTAGTAGTAGTAGTAGTAGTAGTAGTAGTAGTAGTAGTAGTAGTAGTAATAGTAATAGTATAGCACTTATTTAGTAGGAATTGTGCTAAGTGTACTTTACAATTATTTCATATTTTTTTCTTTACAGTAATCCTGTGAAGTACGTTCTACCTTTATTCTCATTTTACTCATGAGTAAATTGGGGCAAAAAGAGGTCAAGTGACTTACTATTAAGCGCCTAATGCCAATTTTGAACTAGTCTTCCTGTCTCCAGGTCTAACATTCCACCCACTAAGCCACCTAGCATCCCTATAAATACGGTATTAAGATTGTGTAATATTATCCAGCCAACCTCTCTCTATTCAATTTGAGAAACATCACATCATCAGCCTACAGTGTTTTAACAAGACTCAGATGTTGGTGAACTAATTATATGCCCTGCTTGTACAGAGGTATGTCATAATTAGAACAATATATGTTTTATTCATCCACTTTATTTTCCCAGTATGGATGGATAAACTAATATTTTTACCATTAATGAAGAATAATTCAAAAGTTTATCTTTCTAGTGTTTTGAGTTCTAAAGCAATTAATGTTGTCACTGAATGAGATTCATTTTTTTCTTGAACCTTATGAAAGACTTTCCCCATGATTCTTCCAAGGTCCAATGAATATTGTACATTTATACATTTTGTACAAAACATGCACATATGTATATCATACGCAGAAAAATTTTGCTTGCTTTCTCACATCAATTTCAAAAAATGGGTATATTCTAAATAAGATTTAACAAGTAATTTTCATCAATTCATCAGGCATCCAGCCACGTCTTTATAGCTACACACTAACTGGAGACATAGGGAGGATAAAGTCCAGCTGTACTAAAATTTATTGCTTTTTAAAGAAAGCATTTGATGAATTAGAACAAAAAAAGTCTTGAAGACTTTTCTCAAAATGTCTCTCATCAGAATACCAAAATTATGGAAGATGTCTTGACAAACCAGACTACAAATATTACTTTGTCCAATAATTTACTGAGTATTGGCATCAAACGAAACATTAAACAGAGAGACAGGTGTTCACTAAAAGTCGCTGTAATTTAATTTTTAAAAATCATTATTCCTAAATGCCAAACTGGTGCTTGTCCAAAGTAGACATAAGGATAATTTTAGTTAAATTATTCAAAATAGTCCTGTCTTCTCCCTCTCTCTTTCCTCTTCTTCCTTTTTTCTCTCTCCATCATCTCTGGAATCTAACTAGGTTTAGAGATATAGACTTGGAAGAAAATTTACAGTTCATCTAATACAGCTCCTCATTTTATATATGAAAGTATTGAAGCTTTGAAATGTTAAGTGGTTATCCAAGGTCTCATAGTATGTAGTACAGCCATGATATCAGCATTGCTCTTTTAATTCCATACTGATCATTCTGCTTTTTCTTCTCTTTTTTCCAGCTGAGAAATAGCTATTACACTCTGTAAGAAGCAAATGAGAATTGTAAACTACTCATACGATGTGAATTTCATTCACATGCAGTTGACAGGGAAAGTTAATCTGTTAGCGTCAAATACAACTTACACATTTCTTTTTTTTTTCTATTTACAAAATTCTACCTGGAAGACAATATTTGACTGATAAAATTAATATTTGATAATGAGTATTATGCACAGAGTATAATCATCTAATTGGCAAGAACATAAAAGCAGAAATGGCTAAAGAACAAAAAAATTCACATCTTTATTCAGTTTATTTCTTGCAATTTAATTCCTTATAACATAAAGAACCATTTTCTTATATCAATGGGCCATGAAGAAGAATCCATAAATTCACCATATATTTATAAATGTAAACTTCAGACATTTTAATTGTATTGCAATTTGGTTATGTGAGAATCTTCAAAGTAAACATATTTGGAATAGGATTGGTTTATGAGTAAATTAAATCAAGACTGTTCAGCAGATTCATTTGGAAGAACATAAAATGCCATCTGATTATTTGATTAAACCATTATGCCAAGGCAGCTTACTTCTTATTCTGCTCTGTTCCAATACATGAGGACACATTTGCTCTGGGATGTGTATCTATACCTTCCTAAAGCCCCATTCTCCTTATTATCTCTGAATTATAACAAGTAGGAGGAACAATACAGTACTAAGTACAACGTAACATTAAAAGTGTCAAGTCTTTCATAATTATGTCTAAATTTAGATAAGTCTAATCAGTTATTTGCATTTATTTTTGCACTTTAATTTTATTCTTACAACTATTATATTCAGCATTCATGAAAATATATTTCCTCAACTGGAGGCACAGTGAAGATGGTGAAGGAAAGTCAGGGACTCATCTGAGTTCCCCCACAAATCCCTACAAATATCTTTCAAAACTGACTCAACAAATTTTGGAGAAGGAGAACCCACAAAGAGATAGAGTGAAAAAAAATTCCAATACAAGACAACTTGGAAGATTGGGAGGAAAGGTCTGTTGTACCAGAGTAAGAGAGAAGTGGAGTCCAGTACAGGCCTCATTAAGGTAGACTGGGTCTCAGAAACCCTGGAGCAGACCTCAGGATGACTGAATCCTTGAAAGCAGTAATAGTTTTCTGACCTCTCATTCAACAGATAACAAAGACAACTTAAAAGGTCAGCAGAAAAGGTCTGAAGAACCTGGGTGAGAGGGGAGCCTGGTCCAGGGCAGGCCACAGTAGCACAACCCCTGCCACAGCCAACCAGGAGCAGGTCTTGGGAGTGACTGGATTTGCAGCAGCAGTGTACAGTTTTAGAGCTCTCAGCCTACAGACAGTAAAAGGGATCAAACTACTAGTCAGAAGGAGATTACAGGGGTCTATTTGATAGCATTGCAGCAGGACTCTTGTTACTTTGCCCATACTCAGATCCCAGTCTCAGTCCTGGGTGGAAGTCACTGGGAGTAGCATTAGCATAGCAAAACAAAGTTGAAGTAGTGGAGGGGGGACTGTCTTCACACTTCCAGAGCAGAAAAGAGTGCTTGTGGTCACTCACAGACTTGAGCACAGGTCAGGAGAATAGTAAACATACCATCTCAGAAGAACTTAAAATTTATAGGTCCCTAGAAGAATCTCTGAAAAGAACTGCACAAAATCCCTGAAGCTTAGAACAGTGACCTCTCCACTGAGAAAAGAGAACACTACTTTAGCAAAAAAATTAAAAGTCAAGTAATAGGTGGAGAAAAAATGAGCAAACAACAGTAAAAACGTCTGAATGTGAAAAGTTATTATGGCAACAAGGAAGATCAAAACACACACTCAGAAGAAAACAAGAGAGTCAAAGCTCCTATATCCTAAGTCTCAGAAAAATATAAATTGGTCTCAGGCCATGGAAGAGATGAAAAAGAATTTCAAAAATCAAGTTCGAGAGACAGAGGAAAAAATGGCAAGAGAAATAAGAGTGATGCAAGAATATCATGAGCCAAGATGGTGGAGTGAAAGTAGGGATTCACTTGAGTTCACCAATAGACTCCTCCAGGTACCTCTAAAAAGTAAATCTGAACAAATTTTAGAGAGGTGGAATCCACAAATAGACAGAGTGTGGCAGATTTCCAGGCCAAGAAAACCTCAAGGTGGACAGGAGGGATCTGTTGCACCAAGCTGGGAGAGGAGCACAGATAGTGCAAGTAGCACCAGTGCCAACCTGATCATAGCAAGACTGAAGCGAATGCCAACAAATTGAATCACTGGCAGCAGTGATGATTCCATGATCTCCCAGTACAGGAGGGAAGTCTGTCAGAGATGAGTGAGAGAAAGGCATGGTTTTGCATGGGCCCTGTGGTGGTGGCAGCAGCAATTATTCCTGAAGCAACTGAGTCAAAGACTGAATGTTTCAAAACCACCTATTTAAACTTCCAGGAGTCAAGATGGCAGAGTAAAGAGTAAGCCATTCTCACCCTTCCTTGACCTTGAAAAACCCAGAAAATATTACCCCAAGAACAATCCTGGAATAGTGGAGCAAGTGGAAAGACAGTGTATGGCAATCTTTTAGCTCTAATTTAGAAGACTAGGGGATTAAATGGAAAGCTCCCTCTAGTTGTGACTAAAGGGGAATGGTACAGAATGGGAGAAGTCCCACCAGGCCTCCAGTTTAGTACCAGGTAAAATACCAGGCCACTAGAACACAGAACTGCAAGTACCTGGGGGTCCAGCACAGAAAACTGGTAACAAGACCTCTAACTTCCAGCACAAGAAGTCTGGTACAGTGCCTGCAGGGCCTCAGAAGAAAACATAAAATTTAAAAGTGGAAAAAAAAGGCAAACAACATGAGCAAGAAGAATTAAAAAAAAATCAATGACCATAGAGAAATATATAGGTTTCAGGGAAGATCAAAATGCACATTCAGGACAGGACAATATAGTCAATATATCCACATCTAAAAACTCAGAGGGGTGTATGAACTGGTCTCTATACCAAAAAGCCTTCTTGGAAGAGTTCAAGAAGGATTTTAAAAATCAAATAAGAGAGGAAGAAGAAAAATTTAAAAATAAAATTGACAAAATGAAGAAAAGTACACTGAAGGAAACATGTCTTCAAAAAGCTTTGGCCAAATGGAAAAGGAGGTGTAAAAGGTAACTGAAGAAAATAATTCATTAAAAATTAGAATTGGGTATCTAGAAGTTAATGATGCTATGACACATCAAGAATCAATCAAACAAATTTGAAAGAATGAAAAAATAGAAGAAAATGTAAAACACCTAATCAGAAAAATAACAACTGACCTGGAAAATAGATCCAGGAGAGAGAATGTAAGAATTGTTATTCTGCCTGGCAATAATGATGAAAAAAAGAGCCTGGACAGCATCTTTCAACAAATCATCAAGGAAAACTGCTCTGAGGTCCTAGAACCAGAGGGTAAAATAGTCATCGAAAGAATCCACCAATCACCTCATGAAAGAGATTCCAAAATGATAATGTCAAGGAATATTGTAGGAAAATTTCAGAATAATAAAATTGAGGAGAAAATACTGCAAGAAGGCAGAAAGAAACAATTAAAATATCATGGAACTGCAGTCAGGATCATGTAGGACCTTGCAGTTTTTAAATTAAAAGATCAGAGGGATTAGAATATTATTTTCCATAAAGCAAAGGAGCTTGAATTACAACTACCCAGTGAAAATTAGCATAATCTTTCAGGGAAGGCAATGGAAATTCAATGAAATAGTCAACTCCCATACTTTCTTGATTAAAAAGTCAGAGCTGAATGGAAAATTTTATCTTCAAATACAAGAATAATAGGAAACAAAAAAAGTAAACAGGAAATAAATGGGGGAAAATGTTATTCAATAGGGGCAAGCAGTTTACATCTCTATACGGGAGGATGATACTTGTAAATCTTGAGAATTAGATATTTATAACAATATTTAAAAGGGATATACATAGACAGAGGATGTAAGTATAAAGCAACTGATATGATGATTAAAAAACCTAATTAAGGGGTGGAAAGGGATTGTAATGGGAGAAGAGGAAAGGAGGAGGTAGAAAATGGTAAATTACATCACATGAAGAGGCACAAAAACATATTATACCAGAGGGAAAGAATGGACGGGGAAGAAACATTGCTTGAACTTGGCTCTCATAGCATTTAGTTCAAGGATGGAATAACATACTCAGTTAAGTATAAAGATCTAACTTGCCCTACAGGCAATTGGAGGGAAAGGGGAAAGAAAAGGGAGGGGGTAGTTAGAAGCAAGAGAAATAGTTAGAGAAAAGAGAAAGAAAAGGGAAAGGGGCTGATAGAAGGCACTGAAGACTGAGTAGGGTAGTGGCCAAAAGTAAAACTCTTTTGAAGAGCAGAAAGGAAAAGGAAAAAATAGAAGCATAAATGGGGGAGAGGAATAGGATGGAGGGAAAGACACAAAGAATAATAAAAAATATGAATGTGAATGGGATAAATTCTCCTATAAAATGGAAATGCAGAATAGAATGAATTAAAAACCATAATACTGCAATATGTTGTTTGCAAGAAATGCATCTGAAACAGGAGGACACACACAGGGTAAAGGGAAAAGGTTGGAGTGGAATGCATTATGCTTAGCTGAGGTAAAGAAAAAGGGGGGGGGTAGCAATCCTAATCTCAGACAAAGTAAAAGCAAAAATAGATATCCTCAAAAAAGAAAAAGGAGGAAACTATATCCTGCTAGAAGGCACCAGAGACAATGAAGTGATGTTATTACTGACCATATATGCACCAAGTGGTATAGCATCCAAATTCATAGTGAAGAAGTTAAGAGAGTTACAGGAAAAAAGAGACTGCAAAGCTATACTAGTGGGGTACTTCAAGCTCCCCCTCTCTGAACTTGATGAATCTAACCTCAAAATAAACAAAAAAGAAGTTAGTAAGGTGAATAGAATTTTAGAAAAGAAATATATGGCAGACTTCTAGAGAAAACTGAATACAGATAGAAAGGAATAAACCTTTTCCCAGGTTGTACATGGCACATACACAAAATTTGATCATGTACTATTGCATTAAAACCTCACAATCCAGTGCTGAAAGGCAGAAGTAGTCAAAGAATCCTTTTCACATAATGATACAATAAAAATTATATGTCATAAATGTCCATGGAAGATAGACTTAAAATTGTAAACTAAATAATCTAATCCTAAAGAATGAGTGGGTCAAACAACAAATCATGGAAACAATAACTTCATTCAAAAGAGTGACAACAATGAAACAACATATCAAAACTTATATCATGCAGGGAAAGTGGTTATTAAGGGAAGCTTCATGTCTCTGAATGCTTACCTGAATAATATAGAGAAACAGAAGTGGGCATATGTAGTGGGCATACAACTGAAAAAAGTTAGAAAAAGAACAAATTAAAAATGCCCAATTAAATACCAAATTAGAAATGCTGAAAACCAAGGGAGAAATTAATGAAATTAAAATTAAGAAAAATGTTGAACTAATAAGCAAAACTAAAAGTTGGTTTTATGGAAAAACAAAATTGAGACACTTTTGGTTAATTTGATTCAAAAAAGAAAGAAAATCAAATTATCAGCCTCAATAATGAAAACAGTGAATTCACCATCAATGAAAAGGAAATTAAAACAATAAATAGGAATTATCTACCCAACTGCTTACTCATAAATTTGGCAATCTTAGAGAAATGGAGAAATATTTACAAAAATATATATTGCCCAGGTTAATAGAAGAGGAAATAAAATACTTGAATAACCGTATCTCAGAAAAAGAAATTAAACAATACATCAATATACTCCTTAGCAAAACGTCTCCAGGGCTAGATGGATTTACAAGTGAATTCTATCAAACGTTTAAAGAACAACTAATTCTAATACTAGGTAGACTATTTGGGAAATTGGTGAAGAAGGAGTCCTACCTAATTCTTTTTATGATAAAAATATGGTAATAATATCCAAACTGGAAAGAGCCAAAACAGAGAAAGAAAATTATACTCCAATTTCCTTAATGAGTATAGATGCAAAAATCATAAGTGAAATATTAACAAAAAGATTACAGCAATTTATCCTGAGAATAGTACACTTTGATCAGGTAGGATTTATAGCAGAAATGTATAACTGGTTCAATATTAAGAAATCTATCAGCATAATTAATCATATCAACAACAAAATTAAGAGAAATTATATGATTATCTTAATAGATGCAGAAAAGTTTTTGATAAAATTTCTATTAAAAATACTGGAGAACACAGGAATAAATAGATCCTTTCTTAAAATGATAAGTAGCCTCTACCTAAAACCACATGCAAGCATTATATTTAATGAGGATAAGTTAGAGACATTTCCTGTAAGACTGGGGGTGAAACAAGGATTTCATTATCACCACTGTTATTCAATATAGTACTGGAAATGTCAGCTTTAGCAATAAGGGAAGAAAAGGAAATTGACAGAATTAGAATAGGCAAAGAACAAACTGATTTATCTCTCTTTGCAGATGATATGATGAGTTACTTAGAGAATTCTAGAGAAGTGAAAAAGAGTAAAAAAAACTACTTGAAATAATAAACAACTTTAGCAAAGCTGCAGGATACAAAATAAACCCATATAAGTTATCTACATTTCTATATATTACTAACAAAGCCTAACAGCAGGGGATAGAAAAAGAAATTCCATTTAAACTATGGTAGATATTATAAAATATATGGGAGTCTACTTGCCGAAATAAACCAAGAAACTATATGAACAAAATTATTAAAAAAAAAAACAAACCTTTTTACATAAAGTCAGATATAAATAATTGAAAAAAATCAGTTGTTCATAGTTAGGTTGAGTTAACATAATAAAAAGTGACAATTCTACCTAAATTAATTTATTTATTCAGTGTCATACTAATCAAACTATCAGGAAATTATTCAGTAGAGCTAGAAAAAAATATTGAAATTCAGTGGGAAGAAAAACAATTCAAGAATATCAAAGGAAGTAATGAAAAGAAATGCTAGGGAAGCTGGTCTACACATGCCAAATCACAAATTGTATTATAAAGCAGTAATCATTGAAACTTACTCGATACTGGCTAAAAAATGGAGGGGTAGATCAAAGGAATAGGTTAGGTACACAAGACAGAGTAGTCAGTGATTGTAGTAATGTACTGTTTGATAAACCGAAAGACTCCAGCTTCTGGGATAAGAATTCACTATTTAAGAAAAACTCCTGGGAAAACTAGAAAATAGTATGTCAGAAGCTGGGCACAGACCAACATCTGACATCATATACCAAAATAAAATCCAAATGGCTACACAATTTTGATATAAAGGCCTATTCTAAAAACAGATTAGGGGGACAAGGAATAATTTATCTGTCAGATTTATGGAGAACGGAGGAATTTATAACACAGGAAGAGACAGAGAAATTATGAAATGTGAAGTGGGTAATTTTGACTAAATTAAATTAAAAAGTTTTTGTACAAAGTTAATGAAACCAAGATTAGAAGGGACGCAGAAAACTAGGAAAGAATTTTTATAACTTGTGTCTCTGATAAAGGCCACAATTTTAAAATACATAGAAAACTGAGTCAAATTTACAAGAATACAAGTCTGTCTCCAATTTATAAATAATCAAAGGATATGAACAGGCATTTTTCAGAGGAAGAAATTAAAGATGTCTATTCACATGAAAAAATTCTCTAAATCACTATTGATTAGAGAGATGCAAATCAAAACAACTCTGAGGTACCACATTACACCCATCAGCCTGGCTAACTGACAACAGGAAAACGATAAATGTTGGAGAAGATGTGTGGGAAGACTGTAACACTAATTCATTGTTGGTGGAGTTGTAAGCTGTTTCCACCTTTCTAGAGAGCAATTTGGAACTATGCCCAAAGGGCTATAAAAATGTGTAGTATACCCTTTGACCCAGCAATTCCACTTCTAGGACTGTCCACCAAAAAGACCATAAAAGTGGGGAAAGGACAAACCATGTAAAAACAATATTTATAGTAGCTCTTTTTATTATGGCCAAGAACTGTAAATCTAGGGGATGCCTATCAACTAGGAAATGGTTGAACAAATTGTAATATATAAATATAATGGAATATTATTTTGCTATGAGAAATAATGAGCAGGCAGGCTTCAGAAAAACCTGGAAATATTTATGTGAATTGACATGAGTGAAGTGAGTAGAATCACAAGAGCATTTGACACAGTTACAGCTACAGTCTGCAGTGACTGATTTTGATAGGCTTAGCCCTTCTCAAAATACAAGGACCTAAAACAATCCCAAATGATTCATGATTGAAAATGCCATCCACATTCAGAGAAATAATTATGGAGTCTGAATTCAAAGCAAAGGAGATTATTTTCTTTGTTTATTTGTTTGTTTTCTTTATTGTGGTTTCTCCCATTCATTATAATACTTCTATATAATATCACTAAAGTGAAAATATGTTTAATAGGAATGTACATGGAAAGCCTATTAAATATCAGATGATAGGCCATATTGGGGAAGAAATGGGTTAAATTTAAAACTAAAAAGAAATAAATTAACTTGAAAAAGAAAAAAAAATCATGAAAATGAGTCAACAGCTAGGCAAAATAGACGTTAAAATCCTGAAGAAAATAACACCTTAAAAATCTGACTAGGTTGAAAGGTAAAAGAGGTCCAAAAAGCCAATGAGAGGAAGAGTGCATTAAAAACCTGAATTAGCCAAATAGAAAAGGAGGTCCAAAAGATCACTGAAGAAAATAGTTCCTTAAAAATTAGAATGGAACAAATGAAAGCTAATGATTTTATGAGAAATCAAGATACAAAAATAAAACTAATGGAGTGAAAAAATAATAAGTAATATGAATTTTCTCACTGGAAAAACAACAAACCTGGAAAAGAAATCCAGAAGAAAGAATTTTTAGAATATTATTGGACTACTTGAAAGCCATGGTCAAAAACAGAGACTAGACATGACCTTCTAAGAAACTATCAAATAGTTCTAGAACCAGAGGATGAAATAGACATTGAAAATTTCCATTGATCCCCTTTTGAAAGAGATTCCAAAATGAAAACTCCCAGAAATGTTATAACCAAATTTCAGAGTTCCCAAGTCAAGGAAAAAATATTGGAAGCACTCTGAAGGAAATAATTCTCAGGGAGCCACAAATATCATGGAGCCACAGTCAGGATTACACAAAATTTACAAGCTTATAGCACAATAGTATTCCATCACTTTCATATACCACAACTTGTTCAGTCATTCCCTATATGATGCACATTCCCTCAGTTTCCAGTTCTTGGCCACCACAAAGAGAGCTGCTATAAATATTTTTCTACATGTGGGACATTTTCTGTTTTTCATAATTTCTTTGGGATACAATCCTAGAAGTGATATTGCTGGGTCAAAGAATATGCACATTTTTTTAGCCCTTTGGGCATAGTTCCAAATTGCTCGCCAGAAAGAATGGATCAGAGAGGACTGGAAAGACTTATAGGAACTGATGCTGAGTGAAATGAACACAACCAGGAGAACACTGTGCGCAGTAACATGCACAGTGTGCAAGGACTGTTTCTGATAGACTTAGTCCTTCACAGCAATGTAAGGACTTAAAACATTTCCAAAGGACTCTTGAGGCAAAATTCCATCTACATCCAGAGAAAGGTCTATGGAATTGGAAATGAGAATGAAGCAGACTATTTTCTCTTGCATTATGTTTTTTTTTCTTGTTGTTTCTCCCATTTATTTTAATTCTTCTATGCAACATGAGTAATGTGAAAATTTATTTAATAAGAATTTATGTGTAGAACTCATATAAGATTGCAAGTCATCTCAGGGAGAGAGGGGGAGGTAAGGGTAGAAAATTTAAGAACTATGAAAGTGATTGTTGAAAACTGAAAAAAATTAATTTTTAAAAAAAGATATACAAGCTTCTACATTAGGGAATGAGACAGCTTGGAATATGCTATTCTGGAGGGCAAAGGAGCCAGGATTACAACCAAGAATCACAAAGAAAAGTGACCATAATCCCTCTGGGAGAATATGGAAATTCAGTGAGATAGAGAACTTTCTAATATACTTGTTGAAAAGACTAGAGTTGAATAAAAATTGATGTTCAGATACAACACTCAAAAGAGGTACATAAAGGTAAATAAGATAAGAAAATCATAAGTGACTTAATAAAGTTAAATTGCTTATTTTCCTACATATTAAAATGATATCTGTAACTCAAGAGCTTTTTCCAGTATTAATGTAGTTAAACTGAGTATATATAGACAGAGGGTACAAGTATAAATAGAACACCAAGGAATGATATATAAAAAAAAGAAAATAAGGGATGAGAGAGGAATGAGCTGGGAAAACAAAGAAGGGGGAGGTATTATGGGGTAAATTATTTCACATAAACAAGGTAAGAAAAAGCTTTTGTAGTGGAGAGGAAGAGGGAGAAAATGAGGGAGAATGAATTAACCTTATATCTCATCAATTCTGAAAATTGCCTCAGAGAAAGAATAGCATATGTACTCATTTGAGTATAGAAATAAATATATGTTATCCTACACAAAAGAAGGAGAGGAAGGGGACAAGAGAAGAGAGGGTAGATTGGGGCACAGAAAGCCAGAAGTAAAACTCTTTTGAGAGGGGACAAGGTGAAAGGATAAAGAGAATAGAATAAATCAGGTTGGGGAAATAGGATTGAGGGAAATACAGTTAGTAATAGAAACTGAAAAAATTGCAGGAAGTTTGTCTGATAAGAGATTCATTTCTCAAACACATAGAGAACTGAATCAAATTTATTAAAAATAAAAGAGCCTACCCATCAAATGATACATTATCAAAAGATATACAATATACAATTTTCAGATGAAGCAATTAAAGCTATCTATAGCTATATGAAAATATACTGTAACTCACTATTGATTGGAGAAATGCAATAAAAAAAAAAACATCTGAGGTACTACCTCATACCTGTTAGATTGACTAATGAGACAAAAAAGGTAAAGAACAAACTGTGGAGGTTATGTGGGGAAAAAATGATACATTGATGAATTGTCGATGGAGTTGTGAACTGATTCAACCATTCAATAGAACAAGTTGGAACTATGCCCAGAGAAGTATAAAACCTTCTCTACCTTTTGACCTGTTAATTAATACAGCTACAAAATCTGTACCCAAAAAGGATGAAAAAAAAAACAAAAGGAAAAGGAACTTTATGTTTAAAAATCTTTATAGTGGCTCTTTCCAGGGGGAAGAGAATTAGAAATTGAGGGGATTCCCATCAATTGGCGGATGTCTAAACAAGTTGTGAAGTGTGATTATGACAAAATACTATTGTACTACAAGAAATGATGAGTGATTTTCTAAGAAAAAAATCTAGAAAGACTTGTATGGCTGACACAAAATGAAATGTACTGTGTACAAACTAACAGCAATTTTGTAAGATGATCAGCTGTGAATGACTTAGCTATTCTCCAAAATGAAACAATCTAAGACAACTCTGAAGGACTTAAGGTGAAAAGTGCTATCCATCTCCAGAGAAAAAATTGATGGTATCTGAATACAAATTGAAGCATGCTTTTTTTTTTTTTTGCTGACATTTTCTTGAATTTTTGTATGCTTTCTTTTGCAAAACTATGATTATGGAAATATTTTGCATGACTGCCTACATATGACCTATATTGAATTGCTTGCCTTCTCAATGTGGGGAGGTGGGGATGGGGAGGGTGGAAGGGAGAGAATTTGGAATTCAAAGTTTCAAAAATGAATGTTAAAAACTGGTTTTATGTGTAAGAGGAAAAATTTAAAAAAGAAAAACTAAATTGAAAGAAAAAAAGAAATTATAGGTACCACTTCAGATTTTCTGTACTTGAACTATAAAAATTAAAATTCTGATTCATCAGTAAGAATTAGAAATGAGTTCCGAACAAGAGTAAGATATATCTGCTATGTAGGTTCATGGGGTCAATGTTTCTTTTTTCCCCTAGGCACTTAAATGTTATATTACTGGAATTTGATGTACTAAGTTTCATAAGAACTATGGTTAGAAATGTAACTGGCTCAAAAAAAGAATTGGAATAGAGTTTCTTTTAACCTATGAATATATTTCTATGCAGAAAACTTACCACTGTAATTACAGAAGTTTAATAGTATCAAAAATTAAGTTGTATTATTAATTATACTCATAATTTAATATTAATGATATTAATGAAATATTTGTTGATATATTTAAATTACTATTCACTTAAAAATATAATTATTTTTGAATGGAATCATGAGTGTTTCCTATGAGATGTTTCCTTAAAAAGAATTTGTAGCTTAATAGGGGAGAAAAATAAATACAAATATAGCATAAAAGTATGTATGTGATCAATATCATATTGGTGGTACCAATACTTAGCTCAAAGGAAGGGAGTAGACTTCTGGATGTCAATATTGAAGTAAGACTTCTTATAGTAGGTGTAAATCTCCTTGTGTGTAAATAAATGTAAGATTTCAGTAGTTAGAGTTGGTATAGCAGTAGGTCAGTGGGGAGGTAGAACGAGCAAGAAGCAAAAAAATAACAGTGACAAATTGGTAAATATTTTAGATCACATGTGAAATAATAAAGGTTTGAACAGGGGTAAAAGAAATAGGAATAGAAATAGTTAAGCAGAGTGAATACAGGGTAAAGGGATAATATTCAAAAGTTAGTGAGTGACTACATATAAAGGTCGAGAGAAGCTGAGATTATTCTTGCCTAAGGAGGTCTTCTCCCTCTCTCTTGCTTTCTATTAACAGGAAAATAGCAAGAGTAAATTTCCTGCTTCATTAAAAATAGTTGTAACTTTAAAAATTAGAAAAAAAAAACTTTGTTCATCTTAGCAATTCAAAAAATATTAAATGGGTAATTTTATATAACTATTTTCTCATCCATAGATATGTATGTATAAATATAGGCATAAACACATATGCATACACATATAATCATGCATACACCCACATACTTCTATGGTTATGTATCTGTGTATTGAGCATAGGTTGAAAAATAATGCCAGGATCAGGATATGGATTGTCCATGAACTACAATAAGAGCCTAAGTATTATATCACCTAGATTAGTATGAAATTTTTGACATCATATCTATCATCAAACTTGTGTTCATATGAAATATGTATAATAAGTACTGATTTTAAGCATGGTACAATGCATAACAATAGGCAATTTTACTAACTGAATTAAAATTACTTTTATAGTAATTTGTCTTTGGTTCATCACCCAATGAACTAAGACAATATGCAAAGAAAGAATCACATATATAAAATCTATACATTGTAATTGCATTGGAATTCCAGAAGGAATACACTAGCATTAAGAAACACTGGGAAATAATTTTAAAGTAGGTGAGAGAAGAGCTGAATCTTGAAGGAAAGCAAGGAAGCCAGGAGGTGAAGATGAGGAGGGAGATTATTTCAGTCATGAGGAACAGCTAATGAAAAAGCAGAGTACATATAGTGAATATCACACAAAATGTAGCTCTAGTGCTCAATGAACAACAGGTACTTACAAGGGAATAATATGTAAGAAGACTCAAAAAGTTAGAAGCATGACAAAGGGCTTTACAAAGCCAAAGGGGGCTGAGAAGGGCTTGACAAGTCAAGCACTGTATTTTATGTTTAATCCTGCAGATAATATGGGATCATTGATACTTATATTATAGACATTTTCCACAGATCCTTCTAGCTCTAATAATCTTTGATTTGGTGAATATTTAAGTAGATTACTATGACATCCCTTGGGAAATTTTGAATTTAGAATATCAGTGCTTTACGTAATTAATAAATTATTTTGAAAATATTTTTAATTTGGTAATTCATTTACTATGCAAAATAAATTTATAGGAGAATTTCTGGATTTGCCTTACCTAATATCAAGGTAAGATTTAAATTATATAGCAATTTACTGTAATCGTCTGATTATTTTTCAGTTTCTCAATAGTTGTCATATTTTGAAAAATTACTACCATAGAAAAATGTTTTTGACTGAATAAAATTAGGTAGTGTCATCCCCCATTGTAAATTGCACATTAAATGGAAAACAATTCAGAAAATCACTTAGTCATTAAAAAAATTAATATTTGTCTTACAATTATAATTATGTTACAAAGCTAATGACAGTTACCATTAATATCTTAAATATACAAAATAAAATATTGGTATTTCCCCAAAAAGTCATGATTACTTTTTCCTAGGGGTCAGTGTAATATGCAGTAGTGTCTCCTGACAGTTTCCTCATTTGTGGTTACACATCTTTAAATTACACCCTTGGTCTTTAGGAATGAACCAGCTAAAATCCAGATCTGTCACAAGAGAGCCATATGTAAGAGAAGCTCTTTAATGTCCATGGACAGATAGGTATATTAGACTTTCAGGAAGTGTTTTAAGCAATTTATTAAATAATAGGCATTACAATTTCTAGAACACCAGTTTGAACTTGTTTGAACTTTTAAGATGCTTCAGTAGATTCCTCTTCATTGCTTTTAAGATAACAATGAAAATTCCATTGGCATTTAAAGCCCTATGGGTATGCCTCCAGTTTATCTTTCCAGAATGATTTAATAGTTCTCCTCTTCATAATCTCTATCCTCTGTGAAATTAACCTATTTATTCATCTATAACAATAACAGCTACATTTTATGTAGAATTTTAAGGATTGTAAACTGTTTTCAGATATTATTTTACCTTCAAAACAACTTTGGGAGGTAAGTGCTATAATTATCCCCATTTTAAAGGTCAGGAAAATGAGGCAGACATAGGGTAAATTATTTGTCCACCGTTACATTTCTACTAAATCTCTATGCCATAGAAAGTTCTTCCTCATTTCTACTTATTAGAATCTCTTGCTTCCTTCAAGATTCAATTCAGTTATCCATTACATTGTGATATGTTATCTTCCCTTATTTCTTTTCCTTCCTTCCCCTTCCTTTCTTTCCGTTCCTTCTTTCCTTTCTTTTCCTTTCTCCTTCTTCCCTTCCTTCCCTCCTTCCTCCCTCTCTTCCCCTCTTCCTTCCTTCCTTCCTTCCTTCCTTCCTTCCTTCCTTCCTTCCTTCCTTCCTTCCTTCCTTCCTCCCTCCCTCCCTCCCTCCCTCCCTTCCTCCCTCCCTCCCTTCCTTCCTTCCTTCCTTCCTTCCTTCCTTCCTTCCTTCCTTCCTTCCTTCCTTCCTTCCTTCCTTCCTTCCTTCCTTCTTTCCTTTTTCTTTCTTCCTTTCTCTCTCTCCTTCTCTCTCTCTCTTTCTCTCTCTCTCTCTCTCTCTCTCTCTCTCTCTCTCTCTCTCTCTCTCTCTCTCTCTCTCTCCTACGACTATCATTTTACTTGAGCCATGATAATTAGATGCAACTGCTACAATACCCCCATGATGGTTATTTCTGTATTATATTTCTTCTTGATTCAATTCATGCCAGGTACTTCCACCAAGTTTTTTGTCATTCCTTTGGGGATTTTCATGGCAAAAATGCTGAATTTTTTTTTTAATTTTCTTCTCCAGATCATTTTACAAATGAGCAACATCAGCAACCAGGGTTAAGTGACTTGCCCAGGGTCACACAGTTAGTAAGCATCTGATGTCAGACTGGAATTCAGGAAGATGAGTCTTCCTGATGCCAGGCCTGACACTCTATCCACTATGCTACAATATTCTCATGGAATTAATGCAAAAAAAACCAAAATTCAAATTTAAAAAGTCAAAGTTTTTCTGTTCTCCCCAGGATAAATCTAATTTAGTTTGCAAAAGGATATGGGCCCTTATGTTTAGATTACACTTCCCAGAAACCTGTGCATCAGTTTTACTGGCTTTGGGGTAAAGGCTTCCTAGAGACAGGGTAATCTGAAAAGGATTCTGAAGCTTGGGTAACATTCTAATATTTATATATTGGCAATGAGGTACAGAAAATCAAGGTGTGGGATAAAGCCTATAGAAAAGTATGGATCAGGGATAATATGAAATGCACATGATCTGGTGGAAAAACTGTAAGTTTTCAAGTTTGCCATAATTCTAGAGCATGTTACAGTTAACAGAGTGAGATACACCTTTAAAGGTAGATTGACTTTTTTTTTTTTTGTAGAGAACAGTGATTTCCAGGAAATCATTTGGAGTATTTAAGAAGTAAAATGTCACATCTCTGTGTTAAATGGGTTACATTGTCATGTGTCTGAAGAATGAATTAGATCTGGAAAGACTGGAGATATTCATCTGCAAATGTGGAAGTAGTATCCTGATTCCCATTCTGGTACCTGCTTCTGAATCTCATGGGTTCTATTTCTTTTGTGCTTCAGAAACTTCCTTATCCTTGCAGTTGCCTTACCCCCTCTTCTCCACTAGCCTTCTCTGTGAGTTGCCACTATTCGTACAGCTGTCTCATACTTGAAGATCCTTCCTTCCCTGAAGCTGTTTATTCTAATTAGTCACTTTTCCCTGGAAACTTCATAAATTCCCAAATGCATTCTTTTAAGCCTCACTTTACTGCTAAATTTTAGACTCTTATTTTCATCATATTTCCATGTAGGATCATGTACCCACCTCCTTTTCCAACTTACTTTTGTATGTTGTTTTCTCCTATTAAAATGAAAGCCCCTTCAAGTCAGGAACCATCTTTGCTTTTGTTTATAACCCATAAGTTTAGTACAGTGCTTGGCACATAGTAACTGCTTAATAAATGTTTGTTGACTTGAAAGCATAGAAAAACAGGTGATAAAAGGGAGGCATTTAGATTAGAAAGGGACTGGCTAGGCATACTATGGGGAAAGCTGTGGTTACTGGATCACATGAGTTTGGGAGTCCTAAGCTACCAAATGCTAAGATGATCAGGTGTCTGAGTGAACTTCAAAAATGATATGGTAGGCCCTGGGATCAGGGACACAACAAGATGCTCAAAAGGGAGTGAAATGATTCAGCTAAAGCTAAATCACTACCAAGATTACATCTGTTGAGTGGTCTCTATCCTTTCAGACTGGAAAAGACAGAAGGAAACCCAGTTTAAAAAAATTAGAAAGAAAAGATTTCTGAGTGGAGAGATATTACAGAAGTGCAGACAACAGGTCTTGGCAATTTGATTTAATGTGGGTTATGACAGAGAAGGATAACTCAAAAAAGACAATGGTGTACTGGAAAATCAGAAGGAGGGATATATATTGGGGTGAAAAATATATATGTTGGTTTGGGCTTATTAGTTGGAATGTGTATCCCACAAAGTGCAAGCTCTTTGAGGATAAGAGGGATTATTTTTTTCTTGTTATTGTTGTATTCCAAGCTCCTGAGATAATGCCTGGTACATGGGAGGAGCTTAAGAAATATTTGTTGCTTGCTTGATTTATTGATGTATAAATTTTAATGTAAGTGAGGGAATTCATGCAAAGATATTGAGTAGAAATGTGAATCTTGAGCTAAGAAGAGAGGTAAAAATTGGAGATATATATTGGGGAATCATGTATACAAAAATGATGGTTAAAGCAACGGTTTACATGCAGCTGTCAAAAATGATAATAGATAAAGAAGAGAAGTGGGTTGAAAAAGAGTCCTAGGAAATACCAAATAAGTGGGTGGGAAAATAAAACCAGAAAAGAAACAAAGGAAAGACAGTAATAGGTACAAGGAATGAAGAAGGAGAAATAAATGGCATAAAACCAAGGTGTGAAAATGTCTCAAAAAGAGGATGGAGAGTATTTAGAGAATTATTTCAGTAGACCTTAGGAATGTAAACTAGTTGCAAAGACTGAGAAGTAATGCAGTGGAGAGGAAGTATTGCTTTCTAGTCATCCTTTTTAGAAAGACTGTGTAATCTGTGACTTCTCTAGTCATACTGTTCTATGTAGCTATATAACTTTTAATATAATTAGATTATCTCTCCAATGAAATTATAAGCTCCTTGAGACCTGAGACATCCTTTGCATATTTTTGTAATCAATTTGTCCAAAGACTATATTTGGGTATATTTTATTGATATATAGAAAAGTATGTTTGTGCAAAAATTATAAAGTGCAATAAAGTAAAACCATTTTGCTTCCTTAATTCCCTAAATTCTCTGATTTTGTTGTCACCCTCATTTACAACATTTTGCCTGATCTTTCAAGAACTCCATTAACATGATGTTCATTTAAATGACATGAAATTATCATCAAAATCAGCACTGGTCTCATTATCACTGTTGACCAAAGTAACAGCATCTGTTTCCTGCTTTCCCTGTTGAGCTGATCTCTTCTGGGGCTCTGTAGATGAGTTTAAATATTAATGTAGCAACTTTGTCATGTTTGGAATTAAAAGTATCCAGCTGAGAGATGGACATAGATGAAAGAATAATGCATTTTCAGTTTTCACTTGCAATACTAAAATAATTTTTTGCTCATTTCCTCTAAAGTGCTTTCTTTGCCTGAAGCATGCTTCTTATTCATTTTTCTTTTGTTTGTTATGTGTGTACATGTGTATAGATGTGTGAGTATGTATGTTGGTAGATGTGCCAGTGAAAAGGAACAAAATTGCAGCAAGTTGGTCAATATATCTAAGATATAGATGGTGCATGGGGGAGAGGGAGCAAGGGAAATAAAATATTGGAAGGTTAGAAAAGTTGGAAGGGTATGGGTTATAAAGAATTTTAAATGCCCAAAAGGAGAATTTATATGTGGTACTGGAAGTAATAAAGAAGCACAGAGGCTTGTTGAGCAAGGATGTTATATAATGCGATCCATACCTAAATATAAACAAACAAACAAAAACAAAAAGAAAAATCCTTGCATTTGACTGGTGAAGGAAATGAAATAGAGAGAGTATTAAGACAGGAAGATCAGTTGGAAGATGATTTGTCAATTTCAATATTTCATAAAGTCTCTAAAAATAGGAAGAAAATAATGAATCCTATCAAATTCTGTCAAAGATCCAAATGCAGTCTTGATAACCAAATAAGGGAGAGGTAAAATAGAAATAAAATTATAGACTTATATTCTTAGAGAGCACCAAAATTTCAAGAAATACATTAGCAAAAATAAGCAAAAGGGATTACATAAAATGGCTAAGTTGAATTAATAGCAAGAATGTTGGATTAATTTACTATTAGGACAGTTATAGTCATAACCATGTTAAAAACATTTTAAAATTGCATACTGATATCAAGAGATAAAAAAGTGAAGAAATATTTTTAATATTGATAGAAATATTTGTGACAATAATGATCATTCTTGCTTTATTCCTATTGTCATGGAAAAAGTCTATTTTATCATCAATACATATAAGGCTGGCTCTCAGTTTCAGGTAATTACTATTTATCATATTAAGAAGATGTCTCTTTCTATGCTTTTCAGGAATTTTGAAAGAAACAGAGTGTTACATTTCTACAAATACCCTTTCTCCATGCATTAATATAATTATATGACTTATTTTTCTTACTTTTGACATTGTCTTTCTTATTTATAGCTTTCCAATTTTATTAAATCAAGGCAACATTCTTGCTTTAAATTCAACCTGGTCATTGTATATACTCTCTTTTCTCTTCCTTACTGAGTTTTTCCAGTATTGTTGACTGATTGTCAAAGTTTAAACTAATACAAAGTTGGTGGGGGAGGAGGTTTTGGAGATTTTCTCTTTTGTAGGGAGGAAGGTTGACAATGGCTTATGCATTACAGTCTTGACTTAATTCCACTAACATTCTTTACTTATTCATTTCAAGAATCAGCAGTTCATATTGTCCCAGGACATAGTAGATTTTAGAACTTCAGAAACTGTATATAGTCAACAGCTAGGAGGTCAGGTGGGAAATCTGTACCATCAGCAGACAAATTATAAAAATATGATGACATAGCCATGTAATGTCCTGCCTTCAACTTTGAGTATTGCCATTACCCAAAACAATGTGGTAGAAATAGATATAAATCATAAACCCCATTGCCATGTTAGTCTACTTAGCTAAGACTAATTAGGGCTAGCTGCTCTTTTAAGTTTATCTAAATCTTCTGACAGTTACACTTGTCTCTTGCTGTTGTCTAAACTCATAACCTAGGACAGAATATACTTGTCTCTTCTCTCCTCTTGTGTATCTGCTAAACCCTATCACTTGCTAACTTTCATCAGTTCTACCACCTACTTTCTCTTACATCTTATCACTATCTAGTTTTGGCACTCAGGACTTCTTATCTATACTATCACAATTGCTTCCCAGTGAGTCTCCCTGTTTAGAAATTCTTGCTTCACAAATTTATCATTCACACAGTTGTTGAAATAATATTCCTAAGGAACAAAGACTTTTAGCCGGTTTCCCAGATTTTCTTTTTGTTTGAAACTTTCAGTGGTTCTCTGTTGGTCATAGGATAAAAAAGAGTCTTTAAGGATTTTATAATATGGCCCCATTCTACCTTCCATTCTTATTTCAAATAATTTCTATCCCTTGCCAGGCCTAGAGGCCTGTGTGGGCTACCCGAGTCTTCTTACCTCACCTCCGAGGTCTTCGGTTGGCCAAAACCGGATGCTCATATGAGAGAAAGGACGTTCCAGAGTCGAACAAGGGTTGAGCTTTATTTCAGGGTCTAGTTACAAGTGCAGGGGGGTCTTCCTTAGGAGGAAGAGGGGGAGATTTCCTAAGGAGGCTAAGATCTTAAGGGATTGGAAGTAGAAGTACAAGCGGAGAGAGGGGAGGGGAGAGAGGAAAGAAGAAAACGGAGCCTACTGTCCTCTTGGCTCCTCACGTGCTAAGAGAGCTTTCAGGCTTCCTCAATCCTACTTAACCTTCAGCCACACAGTTTGCATCTCAATACTGTGCTGTTAGATAACAATAGTGTGCCCAGATCCGGGACCATCTCGAGGGCGGGGAGATCTCTCTCCCATCACGTTTCTCACGGGAAGAGGTGGAATTACTCGAGATAGCTCGGTTCACCTCTATTCCCTGCCGTTTTCTGGGAGGGTCTCGTGAGAGCTCTAAGATTTAGAAGCTCCCACCTTTACCCGCCCGAGACTGTCCACACGGAATTGAGCTTCCAATCCCAACAATCCCTATACTTTATCTTCTGACCAAAATGGACTAGTTAACACTTAAGAAAATCAATATGCTTACTTCTATCTCCACATTTTGCAGAAAATGTTTCTTTGTACTTTGAAAGCCCTCCCACCCCCACCCCCCCTGCCCAAATCTATGTCTTTTAAAATCTCTATTTTTCTGCAAGGCATACTTCAGGTGTAACGTCCTCTGTGAAATGTCTGGTTTGTCATTTTGCCACTTAATACATGCTTATATAATTGAACTACATTTAATTGATTTGTTAGACTAATTTTGGTTCTTATTTCACAATAAGAGAGTCATTTTAAGACCCAGAGTAGTGACCTTAGAAAAAAATATATCAATGTCTTTGTTTTACAGATGAGGAAACCAAGTCTTACATTAAATTATTGAATGAAGATTATACCAATTAGTAGCAGAGGTATGATGAAAATTCAGCTCTTATAACATTCGTTGCATGCTCTTTTCATTGTTCCATAAATTGCCCCCCCCTTAGAATTATATATTATTTTGCAAGTTTTAACCACCAAGTAAAACTGCTTCACAAGAACTTCCCTAATATATGTAACTGACTCATCAATTTTACCAGGATGAATTCTGGGGGGGGAGGGGCATGTTTAATATAATTTCTTATTTAAACATCGTGAGGATTTGTTCTTCCATATTTAATCATGTCTACTTAAACTTCTATGATAAACACATTATTGATTGAGAACTGAGTTTTAAAATATCTATTTTTGAGATAACTCAATATTTTAAGCATAATAATCGGTTGGATATTACTCAATTTTTCTGACATTACTGATAAGAGAGTAAGTATCTTAAATTAACCAAAAAATATCATGCAACTATGTATTAAAAAGTTCTTTGACGATGACTTGTTGTTTCAAAGAAAAATTTAAAAGGCAAAAGCACAAAGACTAATATAGTTATAAAATCTTAACATCAAAGATAATTTTTAAAAAAGAATTATAGCTCCATGGAGTTAAACCTAGAAAAGTTAAAATCTTCATTTACTCAATTTTCAAGAAATATCTGCTGAGTTTTCACTATGCTCATGTGTAATGGCAGTTTAAATGGCAAATACAATGACAATTTAAAGAATGCAATGGTAATTTACATGGGAAGATCTCTTCCATTCAGTGGCCTGCCTGGGTTACATGGAAGTCTGAGTCACAAGAAGTCTATAGTGGGAGGAACTTGCTGAATGGTTGGAACAGGAAGGGTGGAACAGGAAGAGGGAAAGAAGGAAGAGAGCTGAGAGGAAGTTGGTTAGACTAGTTAGAGCTGGTAATGATAGAGAAAGCAGAGAGCAGGCTGTGGATGAAAGAAGGGCAATTTGCTTGGGTATTCATTTATGGGAAGTCCTGATAATGTGAATAGACTTCTTGTTTACTATGATAGATTTGGTTTTCTGGTGTTGGGATTCAGCTTTCTGGAATTTGAATAAATGGTTCTTCTGTCTTCTATATGTAGAGTCTGTTATACTTTGCAACTCAGAATCTATGTAGGCATATTCACTCACCCTCAGTGCTGTGAATATTGCCTTGATGATTCAGCATGATATAATTGTAAGTGAATATAGTTGTTTTAAAAGTATTAGGAATTTTTTTAAAAGACAATTAGAATCCATAAAATGACAAAACTGAGACTCTAGAAACATAAAAAATGGTTTCAAGCAAAACCCTTGGATCTAGACTTTCAAAGGGTAAAGACTGCAGATACTGAGCTCATAGACTGATATCCTCAATAATGTATTGACAGTCCATTTTTAACAGTTCTGAGAGAAACCCTTCTAGAAATAGGTCATTTACAAAACTTTAACCACAGCCTCATAATCAAAATGTGAATACTATATTGTTAAGCTTCTGCTTACTCTTGGGTAGAAGCAAATAAGATGACAAATGAAATATCTGCTACAACTAGTTTGGTATTTGGTGCCAAGCAAAGTTCTTGTTCTACATGAGAGTGCTTCAGGTAATTAAAGACAGCAATCATGCCTCTACCTTATCTTTCCCTAACTTAAACCTCCCCACTTCTTTCAAATGATTCCACCATGGCATGTAGTCCTTCACTATCCTGATTGCTCTCCTTTGAAAATATACCAGCTTATCTATACCACCCTTACCTAAAAAGGTGACATCCAGAATGGAACCCACAATACAGATGTTAACTGCCCTCTTGAAGTACTTCTCTGATAATTTGATCCTAATTTGTTTTAGAACCTTTACCTATTCTCTTATCTTCACTGATCATTCAACTGTCTGACACAACTAGGACAACTTCATCCATTCTTTTTGACTGTCTCTCCATCAAATTAAGATTGGTTTCTACAGTTTTTAAGTTTTTTTTTTATTTTGTTTCTTCACATAGTGGTAATATTCTGGCTTCTTCCCTGACTCACACTGCGGATAGCTATTCAAATGTGCTGCTAAATGGTTGCTGAATTTCCTGTCTTGTCATCACAGATACCCATGCAGCAAGAATTTGACATCAGAAGCTAGAGACATCATATAGTTTAATCACTAAACATTTAGTAAGGACGTCATAGATAAAGCATGGTTTTTTTCTAACCAAAAAGGTGTATAAATGTAGACAAATTTTGTTCAGTAAAAGAATTCACCAGGTCCCAATAGATTGAGTTGTAATTACATAATTCTGTTCTTCGCAAATGCTTTTTTGTTGTTTTTCTCCAAATTGTAGGCCTTTTCCAGTTTTTAACAATGTTTAATTTTTACAGGACTGAAAAGAATTTGGAGTGGGAATTCCATAGTGAGGTAGCATGGAGTAGCACAATGAGCTCAGCACTGGGGGCTAGGACCTGCATTCAATCTTACTTCTGAAATTGACTGGGCAAACAGTTTGCCTTCTCTGTTCCCCAGTTTCCTCTTCTATAAAATACAGAAGTTAGAATCAATGGCTTTCAAAAGTCTTTCCATTTTTAAATCTATAATTGATGAGACCTGTGTTTTGGTATTAGCCCTGTCACTCAATCACAGTGTGAATGTAGGCAAAATCAGTTTTACTTAAAAAAATAAGAAATACAATCAAGATAACACAGGATCCGGTAGCTTTTACATTAAAGGATCTCATAGCTTGGAATATGATATTCCGGAAGTCAAAAGGAACTAGGATTCAAGTCAAGAATCACCTACCAAGCAAAACTGAGTATAATACTTCAAGGGAAAAAAATAGTTATTCAATGAAATAGAGGACTTTCAAGGATTCTTGATGAAAAGACCAGAGTTGAATAGAAAATTTTACTTTCAAACACAAAAATCAAGAGAAACATGACAAGGTAAACAAGAAAGACAAATCATAAGGGACTTACTAAAGTTGAACTTCTTATTTTCCTACAGGGAAAGATGATATTTGTAACTCCTGAAACTTTTTTCAGTATTTGGGTAATTGGAGGAATTACATACACACATATACATACACACATACATACATACATACATACATACATATATGTGTGTGTATGTTAATATGTATATATATATATATATATATATGGAGAGAGAGAGAGAGAGAGAGAGAGAGAGAGAGAGACAGCAGGCACAGAGTGAGTTGAATAGGGATGAATGATTTCTAAAAAAATAAAATTAGGGGATGCAAGAGGAATATATTAGGAGCAGAAAGGGAGAAAAGGAGTGTGGCACATTGTTTCCCATTAAAAAGGCAAGAAAAAAAGTTTTCAATGGAGGGGAAAAGGAGGAGGCAAGAGGGAAAAAGCTTACATCACATTTAGCTCAAGAGGGGAATAACATGAATACCCAATTTGGTATGAAAATCTATCTTACACTACAGGAAACTAAAAGAGAAGGGGATAATTGGGGTATGGGGTGATGATAGAAGGGAGGGCATATGGGAGGTGGGGGTAATTAGAAGTAAACACTTTTGGAGAGGTATAAGGTCAAAAGAAGGAATAGAATAAATGCGAGGGCAGGATAGGATGGAGGGAAATATAGTTAGTCATTCACAACATGACTATTATGCAAGTCTTTGGCAAAATTACACATATATAGCCTATATTGAATTGTTTGCCTTCTCAGTGGGCATGGGTGGGGAGAGAGGAAGGGTGAGAAGTTGGAACTGAAAGTTTGGGAACGAATGTTGAGAACTGTTTTGCATGTAACTTGGAAATAAGAAACACAAGTAATGGGGTATATAAATCTATTTTGCCCTAGAAAAAAGAGATGAGATGGGGATAAGGGAAGGGAGAGGTGTGATAGAAGGTAGGGTAGATTGGGTGAAGGGGTAATGAGAACGCATGGTGTTTTGGGGTTGGGGAGGGGAGAGATGGAGAGAAAATTTGGAACTCCAACTTTTGTGGAAATGAATGTTGAAAACTAAAAATAAATAAATAAATTGAAAAAATAAAATTAAGAAGCTTGTCTTTTTGTGGTGGCAAAAAGTATTGGTAATTTAGAGAATGTCCGTCAGTTTGGAAATGGCTGAAGAAGTTGTGGTATATAAATAAAATGAAATACTATTGTGCTTCTGTGAAGATGGCAGAGTAGGTCAGCAAATTCCAAGCTCTCAAGATTTTTGCCTACAAAAGAGTCAAAATAGCACCTTAGGGTGAGCAAAGTGTGGGTAGAGATAAAAAAGAATAAGGTCACAACTATGAGGCAATTTGAAACTAACAGGAGAAAAATTCCAGGATGAAGTTTGGTCCCTGTGAAGAATAACCTTCTCTAAAGTAGGTTTCATTTTAACAACGAGTCACAGGCTGCTAAAGCAGTAAGAGACAAGTCCTAGAGTTAGTAGGTTTTAAAAGCTGCATCAGCCCCAGCTACAAGAACTTTTACCCTTGGGATAGTGAGGGGAGCTGGGAATACTGAGGGAACCTCTGCTGCTAAGGCATGCCAAACCCAGATGTGCTGCAAAGAGCATCTGGGATGAGAAGGAACCAACACAGACCTAATGAGCACAGAAGAAGTGCAGCAGAAAGTCCCTGGCTGTTGGCACTTACAAGAGGTTGGAGGTTTGCCTTTGGTTCCAGGCTAGAGGGAAGAACTAAAGATCTGGGGAAAGAGGCAAAATTTTCCATACCCCAGCGTGAGTGGTGATTACAAAAATTAAGCTATTACCCCAAAATTGCACAGGCAAAGGAGAAAGAATCCAACCATAGAAAGTTATTATAGAAATAGAGATGGCAGGAGTTCATCTTCAGAGGACAACACTGAAGGAAAGAAACCCCCAGAGAGTAATGTCAAATAGTCACCTGCTCAAAAAGAATTCATAGTTGATCTTTAAAAAAGACATTAAAAATCAAATAACAGAGATGGAGGAAAAACTAAAAAAGAAAGAACAATTGAAGAAAAACAAGCAGGTTATGAAAGGAAAGTTAACCAATCAGAAAGGGAAATCCAAAATATTAAAACAATTTAAATATGATGGTGCCATAATTAGAATCATACAAGACCTAGCAGCAGAGACCATAAAGGACCACAGGTCTTGGCACACAATATATCAAAGAACAAAAGAACTGGAACTCTGACAGAAAATATCATACCCTGCAAAGTTAAGTACTATCCTTAAAGAAAACAAAAATGGACATTTGATAAATTCTCAGACTTTCAAGACAGTTAAAAAAAAAAACCCAGAATTTAGTAGAAGATTCAGCACACAAGAACCAAGAGAATTATAAAGTATATGCCAGACTGATTATAAGGGATTCATAAGGACAGAGCGTTTACTTTTTATATATATAAAATATAAAATGTATGTCTAAGAGTCTTATTAAAAATCGGGTAGCTCATAAGAAAGGTTGTGGCAAACCTAAGTGTAGTATGAATTTAAAAAGTAAAACCAAATGGTTTTAGGAACAGCTAAAAAGAGTTATTTTTTATACAAAGGAGTAATTATTTTACACAAATGAAATGCAAGAGGAAGAACTGATACAGAAGAATTAGATGGGGGAGGAGGGCTGATAGTTCTGATAACCTACTTATATCAGGAATGGGTTTAAGGGAATAATATATGCATACATACCTACATACATACATATATACATATATATGAGTATAAAAGTCTTCTAAATTCAGAAGAGATAAAATTGCAGGGGTACAGGGACAGGAGAAAGAACAAGGGAGGGACCTTTAGAAGGGATAATAAAGGAATAGACAACAAAGGATGTATTGGAAGTTATTTAGATTTATGGAAATAAAGGATTGGGGAAGGATTCTTGGGAGGAGGAGGCAAATAATAGGAAGACAAGGTAATGGGTTGAAGTAAAGTAGAGAAGGCAAGAAGGATAGGAAGCAAGAGACATGTATAAACATAAAAACAAAGATCAGGAGTAGCTTATGTTTGGGAAAATATATGTATATGTATGTATGCAAGTGTATATATGTATATATGCATACTTATATTTACACGTATAATATATATACACACATATGCATAAGCATATATGTAAGTCTATATGTATATGTGTATGTATATGTATATATGAGTCTGTGTGTGTATTATCTCTAGCTATAGAGAAACATATCTAAACTTTATTATAGCCTTCTGTGGGGTGAAGGGAGGGAAAAAAGAGCAAAATTAAAAGTTCACAGCAGAGAACAAAAGAAAAGTCACAAGGAAGCAAAGAGAAGATGGACAATTCTCAACACAACATGTACTATTTTTCATACAGGCTTTCTTGAAATCAAAATTCATTATTATATATTTTGAATTCTTTAATGTTTTGCTATGCACACAGCATACATTTTCTTCTTTCTTACTTTGTATTTAAGTTCCAGTACTTAAGTTTATGATATTTTTCCCTCTATTCTGTATTTGTGTTAGGGCTTTTGAGTCTAAAATAATAATAAAAAAAGATATGATAAGCAAATAGACTTCAGAAAAACCTAGAAAGACTTATTTGAACTGATTCTGAGTAAAATGAGCAGAACCAGGATAACATTGTACACAGAAACAGCCACATTGTGCAATGACTGAAAGATTTCTCCTCTGAGTAATATGAGGATGTAAGACAACTCCAAAAGACTCATTAAGGAAAATGCTGTCCACATCCAGAGGAAGAACTATGGAGTCTGAATGCAAAGTGAAGTATATTTCTCTCTCTCTCTCTCTCTCTCTCTCTCTCTCTCTCTCTCTCTCTCTCTCTCTCTCTCTCTCTCTCTCTCTCTCTCTCTCTCACACACACACACACACACACCCACACACACACAAACTCACTTGCTATCTCTCTCTTATTTTTTTTATTTGCTCGCTTCCTCTTTCTTTTGGTTTCTCCTAAAGGTTATATTTCATTACAACAAGACTAATTTGAAAATGGCTTTAATAAGAATGCATATGTAGAGTCTATATCAAATTACACACTATCTTGAGGTAGAGGGAGGGAAGAGATGGGGAGAAAATTTAGAACTCAAAATCTTATGAGACTGAATGTTGAAAACTAAAAATAAATAAATATATATTTTTTTAAATGGCAAGCTTGGACTATATGTTCTTTACAGTCCCTTTTTACTCTGGTAGTTAGTGAGTCTATTTCTAATTGATTAATAAAGTTCTGCTCATCACTGGAGCACAACAAGTGGATATCAGAAGCTGCTTAAGAACTCTCACCCTATTTCTATAGCTTCCTACAATAGCTAACATTGTCACACTGATGAAAGTTCTCTCATGTCTAAATGAAATCTCTCCTACTTTTTCTTTAAGGCCATTTTCTTGTGTGTGTGTGTGTGTGTGTTTGTGTGTATGTTTCCTTGCCAAGTACATACAGCATACATATTCAATATTGCCCTCATAAAAACCACTTATTTGTTTCTAGACCAGAAATATGTCCTCCCTGACCCGCTTTGCTGTAGGTTGCCCATTGGATATCTTTAACCTTAAGGCATAGGATGTATTTTTCTACAGTTCTATCATATTTACCATGACTTTCCAGAGCTGTACTAACTTCCTCCCATTTTTCCTTTGACATTTTGACTAATATTGGACATTAGCAAGATCAAGCCATGTACAGTAAGCATGTATTATTATTGAACACAAACCTCTTTTTTATAGATTAGTAAGCTGAAGCATAGAGAGGTTCAGTAATTTGTTTATGGTACTCCAGCTACTAAGTGTCCGGGATAGGGTTGGAATAAAGGTTTTGCTGAATCTAAGAACAGTACACCCTCTCCTCTACTACACTGAAGGGGTCTAAAGATAATTTTTCTAATGCTATTGATTATAAATCTTAACCAGTGTAGACCTCATTGGTTATTTACTTCATGCCAATTGTACAGTCAATGTGAATTAACTTTTAATAAAACTATTTGATATAAAGCACTCTCACTCCCATGTTCACCTCTCAAAAAGTAGGACAAAGTATCTCAGAAGCACAGTCTAGGGAAAAATTGACTTGAGTTTAGAAAACATATATGGCAAAGGAATAACTCACTGCTTCTGGTTGAATAAAAGTCTGTTTTATATTTGCTATGTAATGGTTAGTCTAAGGGTTGGTTTTTGTTTGTTTGTTTTCCAATGGAGCTTGAATAATTTTATGTCATCAAGTTAAGTCATTGAGAAGAATTCTAGTTATGGAGAATCATGCCAATCACACAAATAGAATCCTACCAAGAAAATAACACAAAAGAATAGTTGATCAATGGAGGATCTAGCCACTTTCTATGGGCACTGATATGTCTTAGTTTCAAACAATTTTATAGATAAACCCACAGCATGCCTCACTCTTCCTATCAATATTATGGAGATAATGATAGCTGAAGTGCCTGTCTTCAGTATAGAGTTGTCTTGAGATTCCTTTCACGGAATAAATAAATGTAAACCATAAAAAGGAAAATGCATGTAAGTTACTATTATGAGAGCTTTGTAACGTTGTGTATTTGAAAAGGGAATTATTTAAAAAAAGAAAAGAAAAAAGAAAAGGGAATTATTAAGCTTCATTTCAAGAGTAACAAATACCAAAATTTCCCACTTTTCCAGATTACATCAATAAGACAGAGATGTGTCAGGCATCCAATATGTACCCAAAGCATTTATGTGAAAAAAGGGGAGTCTCTGACATATGTATTACACATAAATATAATTACATATATATATACATATATATAATAGTATGATATAACATATATATATATGCCATATATACAAAATATTTTAATATTGTCAAGATTAAGAACCTAATTTCCTATTTCAAAAGTTTCCAGACAATGAATATCTATAAGGATTTGGATTTCTAAAGCATTATAATACTCCCTAAATCCCAAATTCTACATTCTATTCTATTTTTTTCAGCTCCATTCTATTCTGCCTTGTCTGATCTTCCCCTCCTCTTCCTTCTTCTTTTTCTTTCTTTCTTCCTTTCTTCCTTCCTTCCTTCCTTCCTTCCTTCCTTCCTTCCTTCCTTCCTTCCTTCCTTCCTTCCTTCCTTCCTTCCTTCCTCCCTTCCTTCCTTCCTTTCTTTCTTCCTTTCTTTCTTTCTTTTTTTCTTTCTTTCTTTCTTCCCCTTCTTCCCCTTCTTCCCCTTCTTACCCTTCTTCTCTTCTTCCTCCTCCTCCTCCTCCTCCTTCTTCTTCTTCTTCTTCTTCTTTCCTCTTCTGCTTCTGTTTCTTCTTCTGCTTCTTCTCCTCTCTACATATGTGTGTGTGTGTAGAGAGACATAAAATATATAAATGTATATTATTTACTTGTTGCTATGTAGATAATGCCATAATCAATGATATTTAATTTAATATCTATATAACATAAAAATGTATGCATATTGTTATGTATGTCTATATATACACACATCATATAATATATGGTAAACATACAAGGTTTCCCCAAAATTTTCTAATTTTCTAATTTTGGGGTATATATTTCCTACATTCCTATAGTTAAGATTTTGATGTTCTGGACCATAAATCAATGTAAGTATAAACTATAAAATAAGGACCCCCAGAATAATCAAATGGTTAGAGAATTGTTCAAGTGCATGTGAGTCTTCCTCACCCAATTGTTTTGATTTTTTTCACATTTATGAGCCTTCTCTTTTCTTTTTGTCTATATTCAACATACTTTAATATTATTTTCTCCTGAAGGGTGCTCTATGATATCTAAAACTCTTTCATGTCAACAGAAATGTAATTATCACAGAGAAAGGAAGCTCCATAACTCAATGAGCATAAATTTCTAAGCAGTCGTATCCCTGTAAAAGCACTTTGTCTTTGAGCCAAAAGGAATAATTTTAATGAATGTTTGTCTCTCCAATTAACATCATCATGGTGTATCATGTTTTGTCTTACTTTCTCTTATGTGTAGTTTTGTTTAATTAGACTACGTTTGGAATTTTATTTTAAGTATTACCAATAGTTTACTTCAAATGTTGTTGGTTATTATACATTTTACAAAAACATAGAACTGTCAATTAGGATGCTTCTTTTGGTCCCAGAGATGGCAGGAATTGCTTCTTTTCTGTGTGAATAGTTTTACATTAGTCAATAATAAAGATGTTATTTAATAAGTCTGACTCCTATTTCTTATTAGCTAAAAGGGAAGAAATATTATCAGTGCTCTTCCTGAATACAGACATATCATTTTTATCATACATATTTCATTGAACAGCAAGGTAGGCATTTGAACATCTAGATAAGAAGATTGTAACTGGGAATAGGATGTAGATTCCTTAAAATATAGAAAAGACAGACTTCTGTCTATGGATGAAATGCAGCTAAAAAGAGGAGATAAACATCCATTTATCTGCAGTACTGAAAATCTAATAGAAAGGGCTATAACTGAGGAGGAGAAAAAAGAAATGAGAGAGAAGGCTTTCTTATTTATAGATGTCAAGGAGAGTGACTATTACATAGGGAGAAAGAGAACACAAGACACACAGAAATTCACAGGAGACAAAACTCTAAGAATGACATCAGCAAAAAATCCCATTACCACAAAGTATAGTACTATTTCTATGAGAATTTTCAAGAAGTGAAGGAAGTGACTCTGGCATACATGTGCTCATTACATTACACATTTGTGTAACGTACATGACAACATTTGTATTACAACAGTTGTTTCAGACATTTACTGCTCAGGTCAAAGGGTACAGCAGAACTGAGAACACATCACACTACTACCACTACTACCACTTGCATAATATATGTGCAACAATCAAGGTAGAGTAGCATAAGATAAATAACTGACATAAGGTTCTGAAATGACAACGTTCAAAAAGAAAAGCATATATATATTCCAGGACATATAAATTGGAACATGTGAGGGGAAGGAGGAGTGGCTATTGTTTTACACTATTCTGTATTAAGAAGATACATGCATTGTGTGAAAATTTGAGGATGAGAGTAAAAGGAACTGAAAAAATCATTTCGGTGAAGAAGATTAAAGGTAGAAGGGAAAAGTCATATATTTGTGAAGCAACCTAAAGGCTTGGAGAAAGGAGGAGATAACATGTTGGGGAAATAGATCATAAACTTGGTATGGCAACTTTAATTTATAGAGACATCAGTTAATAAAATTCCTTCTTTTCCCAAAGCAGAAGTACCTAATAATGACTTGGTTATTAATTACAGAATTATTCAAAAGTTGTAAGAAACAGTGAGGAAAACTTCTGTTCTAGATCTGCTTCTCAACAGCAAGGAGGAGTTGGTTCTTGGAGTAGAAAAGGGAAATTTAGAGTGACCATATTTGTCCATGGCCTTTTTATTTATTGACCATGTTCAATGTCTTATTATGACTATTATTAACTCTACTTATGATTTAATATGTAGCTTCAGTATTGATTTTTACCAGTAGAAACATGGCTAAGTAATATCTCAAGTCATTGCTACTTCTGGGACTGCTCTTATTTTTATTATCTACTAAGACTACAAAGTGCAACTCCCATTTTAAAAGACATTTTTAACAAATAAAAGAAACATTTGTATTCAATATGGCTTATTACTGTCCAGTTTGTTTACTTGTTAATAGTTTTCTTGGAAGAGTAGTCACTTAAAACTTCATAAGTTTTCATTCTAAATGTTCCACACTTTCACTACCTTAAACGTTTTGAGAAGACTGTGTCTCATCCACTCTAAGATAAAAGTATCTTTTGTCAATGTCATTCTTGAGATGTGAGCAGACTGTGTAAGCCTAAATCATCATCTCCTAACATCAATGACCATATAACACATTTAGATTAATTGTGAGGAACCACCCTTCCTATATCCTCCTCATACCCACATTTGAGGACATTAGGGGTACTGAATAAGAGCAAAACCAAGTTACTCCAAAGATCAATCAGAAAGCACTGGAAAACGATGCCTACAAACTCAAAACACATATGTACCTTGATTAATTGATACTCTTAAAACTTTAAGAACATGTGAATCCGTTTAGGGAGAGTTACTGATAAAGAGTCATATTAGAAACAAGGTTATTCTTTTCTCTATATAAGCAAGATTAATTTGACCTCGATTATGTTGCTGCTAAAGATTCATTGTTAGATCCTTACACAGATACTAATACTGGTATCATAATGGAGAACCAGGAAGTTTACAATCGTGGAGGAGTGTGTATGTTATCTGAAAATACTCAATGGAACTTTGATAGCTTTTACACATCACAGACTTATTTATCTGATGATGATATTCCTACAAATGGCATGCCTCAGTAATGCCCATTGCTCAATATATTCTATATGTGAGTTCGCTTTCGCTTCATGGCACATTCGCCACATAATTATCCCTTCGAAAGAATTTGTTGTTAACTCATGGGGAATAGCCAAACGTTGGAATGTGTTTTAGTCAGAGAATCAGCTGGAAGTTGAGAATCGGTAAGAAACAAATCAGCCCGACATCCTAGGAGGATTTCATTCTTTAAAGCTTATAACAAAAAAGTGAGACAATCAAACCTGTATCTCAGCTCTTTTGGCGGGGGGGGGGGAGGGGGGGGAATCAAATTCAAAGGAAGAGAGAAGCTTTCTGATTTAAAGTTTTGGGTGGAGCGGGGGAAGGGCAGTTAGCAGAGAAGTGGGGCAAATTGCCTGGATACAGGTCGATTTCTGGTAAATGGGTCCAAGATTCAGTGGGATCTTGGCTAAGGCTCTATTATAGCCTAATAATCAATAACCAAATCTAGGTCCCAGTAAGTTGTTATGCAAAGAGACTGAGACGAAGCCACTCCAGAGTATTCATTTTTGCCTTAGCTACCTATAGAAGATTTGAGGCCAGTTTGACTCCATTATTCTGTAAGAGTCAGCTCTTCTGGCTCTGCCCAAAACAAAATGAGACACAGGGCCCCTAGCATCCACAGGCAACATGAAGGTTCCATGAGGGCCCAAAACAGGATCAACACCATATGCATTTGGAGACTATCAAGGCCTCAGCAGGGAATGAAAACATTTCCCCAATGATGATTATGTAAGAAAAAAGGAAACAAAGGCTGTAGAACCAGGAAGTGGAAGTCAAAGACTGGGGCAGAGAGTATGAGCTGGCCATGACAATCTATCTAGAATTATGACAGGACATTCATAGCAGTATGCCCACTGCATAGTAGAAAGAGGAAGCAGGGCCTTCATATCCAATAAAAGAGTAAGGAAGAAGGGACACTATGGGCCTAAGACAAAGTCTCTATCAAGGAACTAAGGCTGAAGATATGAATAAATAAAAAGAAAATTCTGAAAAAAAAATTAAAGGAAGGAATACTACAGTCTAGGAGAACCCCAGAAGTAATGAAACTTAAGGAATAGTTACTGGCTTTGGGGACAGGAAGATATGAGCTCAAGTCTCACTTTTGACAAATATTGGTTACATGATTTTGGGCAAAGCACTTAATATTTTAGTGTTCTAGGCAACTGTCTAAGTCAAGAAGTTGTAGAGAACATGGCCACTGGCACTGGTGCAAGAAGTCTCTCATATTCTTTTTTTCTAAATAATATTTTTTCTTCAGATGTAAAGACAACTGTTAACTTTCATTTAGAAAAGAAATGAGTTTCAAATTTTCTCTCTTCCTCTGTCACCTTCAACCTCCCTGAAATAGTAAGCAATCTGATATAGGTTATACATGTTCCATCATGCAAAACATATTTCCATATTAGTCATGTTGTTGAAGACAAAGTTTTAAGGGAAAATACACACACACAGAGGTACATATACACACAATAAAGAAAGTAAAAATGGTATACTTCAATCTACATTCAGATTCCATCAATTTTTTCTCTGAAAGTGGATAAGCACTTTTCACAATGAGTTATTTGAAATTGTCTTACATCATTGTATTGTTGAGAATAGCTATCATTCACAGATCGTCATCATACAGTATTGCTGTTACTTTCTGCAGCATTCTCCTGGTTCTGTTCACTTCATTTTACATTAGTTCATCTACATCTTTCTAGGTCTTTCTGAAATCAGCCTGCTCAGCATAGTAATATTCTATTATAATCATATACCACAACTTGTTCAGTCATTCTCTAATTGATGGGCAGCCTCTCAATTTCCAGGTTTTTGCCACTGCAAAAAATGAGGTGTTGCAAATATACTTGAATGAATAGGCCCCTCTTCCCCTACCCACTCCCTTTTCCATCTCTTTGGAATACAAACTTAGTAGAAGTATTGCTGAGTCAAAGGACACACTTTTAGAGAGCCCTTTGGGCATAGTTCCAAATTGCTCTCCAGAATGGTTGGATAATTTCACAACTCCACCAACAGTGAATGTGTCCAAATTTTCTAGCATTCCCTCCAATATTTATTGTTTTCCTTTTCCATAATATCAGTCAATCAGATAGGTCTGAGGTGGTTCCTCAAATTAAGTTTCATTTCTCTAGTCAATAATGATTTAGAGCATTTTTTTTCATATTACTATAAATAGCTTTGATTTCTTTATCTAAAAATACACTGTTTATGTCCTTTATCCATTTTTAAATTGGAAGATGGCTTGTATTCTTGTAAATTTACATTAGTTCTCTATATGTTTGAGAAATGAGACCTTTATCAAAGATTCTTGCTATAAAAAAAATGTTTCCCATCTTTTGCTTTCCTTCTAATCTTGATCTCATTTTTAAATTTCATATAATTGAAATTATCCATTTTACATCTCATAATGATCTCTTATATGCTCAGAAATTTTTCCCTTCTCCAAAGATTTGACAGATAAACTAATGATATATGATATGAGAAACTAGGAATAGACCAACATCTTGCATTATATACCAAGAAAGGTCAAAATGAATACATGATTGAGAAATAAAGGGTATTATCACAAGCAAATTATGAGAGCAAGGAATAGTTTACCTGTCATATCTATGGAGAAGGGAGAATATATGACCAAATAAGAGATAGGGAGCATTATGAAATGGAAAATAGACAATTTTGTTTACATTAAATTAAACTCCTGGGCATATTTATAGGTTTCTTATGCTAAGATGTTACGACTATGTAGCAGGTAAAGAGTTAACTTTGGAGTCAAGACAACTTCAATTTCTACCTCTAATCCAAATGGGCCAAGTCATTTTGGGCAAGTCACTTAGCTTCTCAGAATAACCACAATTTCTCCTCTCCAATTGTCTAAGGTTGGAAATTCGAGATAAATGTTGAACTGTATTTATAGGTGAACATTCTGACCAGGAACTCCCAGAAATTACAGTTATAGTGTTTTTTTTTTAAACCTTATTACAAGCCATAGAAGCCACAGATGAAAGAAAATGTCCAGGGACAGTATTGAGTAACCAAATTCTGTTCAGGTATCTCTGCTTACTTCTTTGGCAATGGGTAGAATTTCTGGATACCTGCCACCTCCAAATCAGGGCAGCCCACATTTCTATGTTATTGACCATGGTTTGTTGTTGTTTTTAAAAAGAGATTGAATTCCCATATTTCTTCTCAGGTGTTATAAGGGGAAGCAATGTCTAACAGGTTGCCACATTACTTATCTGAAGGATTATGAAATATAGTTGAATTCAATGTATATATTCCATTTAAGTTACCACAACTTTGTAGTGCCACTACCCCAATGAGCTATTCTTTTATTTTTTTTCTTCTTCATCTTTTTGTCTTCCTCCTCTTTCTATTCTTCTCTGGGATTCTGCATTCCAAATACACCACACATTAACCATAGAACATTGACAGGTCAGTTGATCAACCTAAGCTTCAGTTGCCTTGTCCATTATAAAACAGAGATAAAAAATACAATAATATTGTTTACAAAAGATGTTTATAAGTTCCATTTCAACTTGAAAGTCTATATTTCAATGATTTCTCTTCCACCGTTCTCAAAGTTTCTTAATGAAACAGCTACATATTCAAATAAATAAGTTTTTTGTGACCTAGGCTGGTAACCTAGCTATCCATATTACTCTAATTTTATGAGGAATTTTAAGAAGTGTGGGAAGTGGTAAGACATACATGATCCCACCACCTCAGCTATATCAATCAGCTACCATTCAGGCAAAAAAAAGGCATAGCAGAACTAAAAGCACATCTTCCCACTGCCATCATTGTAGGCCACACTGGTTTCCTAGTAGTGTGTAAAAAGAGAAAGTGGTAGCTCATTTTTTTCCATCTTTTCTAGTCTAATGGAAATGTCTTCTTGCAAATGATACAGTATAAATCAATTGTTTATATATTAAATTTAGATGTCTATAATTCAGAGAGTAGCTATGGTTTAAATAACAGCATAGATAATTATGGCAGGTAAAATGCTTTGCTATAAACCTATCTTAATATACAATTCACTTTTTTTTCTTCCTCTGATTTCTGCTCCATATTATTAAGCACTTATTTCACTTTTTATCTCCACAGGAATAGTACTGACAGAAGAAACATCCAGAATCAGGGTTGGCAGAGTGATGGAGAGGACATAAACAGTTATGCTTAATGCATTTGATGTTCCCCAAGTCAGACCTGAAGATTAAACGTACTGAAAATTGATTATGATAAATTGGTGATGGTTACAGCAGGTTTTGTAGATGAACTCCATGAAGGAAATGAATGATCTCAGAGTTATTCATTTAAAATGTATCAGTAGATGATCTCAGTGAAAATGAATGATCATTTTACCAAATGAAAGAAGAAATATACTGAAGAAGGAAAGTAGTGACTCTTATTACATGTCTCTTTACTGAATTACTTAATCATTGCAAAATAAAAGAAGGAAGATAAGTTAAAAGTTTTGATTTCTCAAATTATTTTTAGAGTGTCATTTTAGCTTAATATGTATTTAAGTGGAGAGGTCTTCATTAATGTAATGTGGTTATAGTAACATTTCAGGTTATAACTATACAAATACATGAAGAAAATATATTTTCCAGAAAATTCAGTATATAAGTAAATTACATGTAAGTGCATAATACTGATTTTAAAGAGATAGCTGTAACAATTTTAAACTCAAATACTGAAAAAACCAACTAAGATTTTCATTTAAATTACTGCACATTACTGATGTGACATTAGAAAAAATCGTTTTATTCCTCTATCTTAATTTCCCCATCTACAATGATGAAATTGAAATTAAATTATCTATTATCCAAATAAAAAATACATTTGTGCAAAATCTTCCCTTCCTTCCTTTCTTTCTCTTCTTTCCTTCCTTCCTTCCTCCCTCCCTTCCTCCCTCCCCTTCTTCATTTCTTCCATACTTCCTTTCTATTTTTTTAACACAAATTTATGTTCAAGGTAGTGAAATCTATAAACAACATGAGGAGAGAGATCATGTGGTCATTAAGATCAACTACAAAATGACTCAGAAAAAAAATATAACTCTGTAACTATGTCTAGCTAGTTAGAGAGCTAGATGGTAGCTCTACCTCTCCATCTACACATAAAAAACATGATAAATTCTTCCTAATTCTAAACACCTTATGTAGCAGACTTGCTTAGTGTTCTTGTTTTAAATTTCATGGATCCTTTTGAAAGTCTGATGGAGCCCATGGCACCCTCTCCGAAAAATGTTTTCAAAAATAAAAAAAAGCTACATTGAACTGCAAAAGAAACTAATTATTTTGAAATAAAGATATATTTTTTTTTCCCATCTGAGTTCATAGAGTCGCTGAAATCTATCCATTCACCCCAAAGGAGTCCATGAAACCGAGGTGAGGAACCCTCGTCTAGAGAATGTTATTGGAAACTAAAATAATGATTTTCATTTGTGACAAGTATTCTGTGAAAACCTCCTAGAAAAATCACCAAAGAGTGAAGAGGGATTTCTTCATTTTTTTGTTGCTCTTTATTACGGAAATAAAACAAATAATCCAAGAGAAGGGTCCACAGATGCCACCAACATCAGAATACCTGATACCTTTAAAAATTATTATTTTTCAGTTGTGTTGAATCCAGCTTTGCAATAAACTAGCAAAACTAATTTACATTGACTCATTTTCTGTAACTGACATAAGAACATGCTAGAAACAGCATGGAAAAGTTTAAGAAGAAATTTGCAGTAAATTTGCAAACACAACATACAGAAAGGTAGCATTTTAAACATTAAAAAGAGAAGAAAAAATTTCCTGGAAGTCTTATGCCCATATCAATCAGGATAGCCAGATTGCAATTTTCTCAAAGTTATTACTTATGGTAAAATCTAGATTTTGTAGTACTATTGAATAGAATATAATCAATGAATAATGCACTAATGAATTTTTTCAAAGAGCATAAGAAAAATTTATTTTTCCTAATCTTACTGTGAATTGAATTAGACCTGAGTTCAAATTCTAGCTCAGACCCTTATTTAGCTGTCACCCCGAGTAAGTCACTTAACTTTTTTGTTTCAATTTCCTCACCTAGAATATGAGATTAAAAAAAAAAATTCATGGTTGTGTGTAGATCTAACAAGATAATATATGCAAATTACTTTATAAACTTTAAAGAGGTATATATATGCAGTTATCATTATTATTATTAATGTTTTATACTCAGAGGAAGAATCAGAGATATTTGTCCTGTTATAGATACCTGAAATTTTATTAATATTTGGGAATATCTTTATCTATTTTATGAAATCTAAATATATATATATATTTAATTGTAATTACTTATTCTTACTCTGGAATGTTATTTTCTTAATTATTCACCAATTCCAAGTTTGGTTATTATTAGAAAGTGATTGAGAATGTTCATTTGGCATAATAGCTTGGTGGCATATTTTTATTGAATATAAAGTATTCTTCCTAAGAAAAGGAATTTTAGAATCATCTAGTTATGTATTATAAAGAAGAAATTGAGTTAAATTAGCTATAGAGAGCTGGTGAGTTACACAATTCATTAAAAAAAAGATGGAATTTCAGATATGACTATCACTTGAGCATTCAGCTCAGGCTAGGAAGGAGACTGTAAGAGGTTTCATTTATTGAATTTAATGTTTTTTAAACCAAAATTGCATCCTAATTCTAAGGACTTCTTCAGTACAATAACATAGTGTGGAAACTGGAATTGATTCTTGACTTCTGAAATAGCTGCCTTCTTCGAAACACTGTAACATGAGTTGATCTTGAACATAGATATGAAACGGTTTTTCTATTCACTCCTCTGTCTTAAAACCCTCCATTGATGAGGATGAAAAGTACAAGAAACTAATTCAAAATATGATATTGAATATTTTCATCTTAAAATTATCCTTAAAAAGAGCACATAATTACTCATGGAAATCTCATGCCCAGTAGACAAGGGATTGCTCATGGAGAGGGGAATGTTTGGATTCAAGGTCTGAATTTCCACACTGAGAATTAAGTATATTAATTACCCTTTCTGATAAAATTGCAGATCCAAACATGCACATTTTTTTTGTGTGTGTATGTGTTTACACGCATGTATATGTTTTATATGTATATATATACACATACATATACACACACTCATATATATGTATATATACATATTATTTGTGCTTTTCCTCTTTTATAGAACACAGTGACATGTTCTAAAAACCTTTAAAAGAGGCATATGTAGAGTCAGGTTATAATTAGAGTGAGGATAAACATTATACTATTTTAACATATATTTTTATTTCTTTCTTGAGGGTAATTTTTAAAAGATGTAATGTAGGCATTTTTATTAATTACGTTCTATTTATTATAAGTTCCCTATCATTTCTTGAAATACTAAAACAATATATTATACGTCAGATAATTATTTAGCTAAATTCTGGTCTTTTAAAACGCATCTTTAATGTTTTTTGGTCCTTACGTTTAGGGATAGTGTTTTATTTCATTCATAACGAAACCCTCAAGTTTCAGTGTTTAAAGGATTCTTCAACTGTTAGAAGAACAAGTCAGAGATTTTATCTATTGTTTTATATCAGACCTCTGGGCATAAAGTAATCACACAGAAATTTGCTGTCTAGTGTGTCCTGATGGAGGCAACTACAGAAAGAAGCATTTGGATCTCTGAAGGAAGAAACGCACAGCTGATCCCTACTGTATCAAACAATGGCAGCAGTATTATATAGCACCCCCTGAAAAAGTACAAGCAGAAAAGAAAACGTCTGTTGCTCTGACATCCCTGTGTTCAACTTTTAAGGTCAAAGAGAGTTATGGGCAGTAATTTCAAGTTATTGCTGCTGGAGACATCTCATAGATAGTATATTAAATGAGATGATCTCTTCAAAGGTAAAATACATACTTCAGTTGCAGCTGGGAATCACTTGTAATGTCAGTGCAGGTGAGGAGCCAGTATTAATCTTTCAGGAAAGTGGATTTTAGGATGGACGGAAGTGATCATGACCGTGATTAGCTAAAACTCTGATTCATCAGCAGGGGTTAATAGTGTTAGCATATATACTCCTTTTATCAAGTTGCAGATGTCTGTGCATCACATATGTGACAGCACCTCACAAAGATCACATTCAATTAGAAGGTCTCTGAAATGGTAATGGATTGCCAAAGGATAGAATTGATGGAAAGGTGGGAGAGAGGACTGTTAATCCTGCTTAGTGTACCAGCATTTTTGTTTGTTACTAGATTTCTATTTAACATGGAGTGAAATGTTTGGTTTATGATCTTTTTTGCTCTTTCCTCTTTTCTATCACCCTACTTACTACCCCAGAAAGGTAAAATCAGGTTGGTGAGCAGGCAGTGAAATGAATTTTCCAGGAATCATATAGCAAAAATGATAGAGGAGAAGTTAGAAAATTATAGAGTAGACTCCCTGGAGATGAGAAGTTAAATATAAATGTCCAGGGCATCCTGGTAGATGATAATAAGGATGGGGGTGGGGCTAAACTAATTTAAAAATAAAAGAACAAAAATAATTTTTAAAAGCCTGTTGTATGTGATTTTGTAGCTCACACAATGTATTTAAATAGTTACAGTACAAACTTAATTATTGAAACATCTAAAGTTTAGAGATTTATTATATTGACAAGGTATCAAGAAGGATTTAGTATACAGAAATTTCCACGTATTTGCATGAAGCCAGGTCAGGAAAGTTCTGTTGTCCATTTACTAGATTGTATAAACAATATTGTTAAACACAACCTTTTATTAAAGAGGTAATCATTACTCAGATGTATAGAATGAAAGCCACAAATGGGCAAAATCATTGGAGCTATGTCACAGAACAGTGAATCTGGAGGACATCCAATTGAGCGGACACTGACAACACACAGTCGTGTGGCATCATGGCCAAAACCAGATAGTACCAGTTATCAAGGAAGTTTTCAAACTACTAGTAATCTGGTACCAGTATCCTACAGACTCAGTTACTCCTCCTGATTAGGAGGGTTCTTGTATTTTATAGCACTTGTCTGGAGGAAAAACATACATTTACACCTGCGAATATAATCAGATAATCTCAGAGTTGGAAAGAATACCCAAAGTCATATGGTCTAATTTATATCTATACAAGAACTCCCTCTCTAACATGCCCAGTAACTGTTTATCCAACTTTTTCTTCAATACCTCAAAATGGGGCAACCTGCTGTCTCCCAAAGCAGCCCATTTGTTTTTCAATAATTGCAATTGTTAGTAAGGTCTTACTTGTTGAAATGAAATTTTATGTGTATTTACTAAAAAAATTTTGGGGAATAAAAAGCAACCAGTTAATTCTAGTCGTAAATTAGGTTAAATTTAACTTAGAAAAAATGAATTGTAGATAATTAAGGAAATCATTAAGATAATTGTACACTGAATCAAGAAAAAAATTAAATATAAGGGGACAAAACTGAGTTTTCTACTTAAATTTAGTAGATAATGAATATCCAGCGCACATGTACAACTCCTTTGGAATAGCATGTAAATAGCATGCAGGGATGAACATAGGAATTTTGTGTTTTGAAAGCTAAAGTGAGAAACAATATGGGTGGATGAAAGACCTTTGAAATATAATTGTAACTAGAAAAAAATGCAAATGTTAAACCTACTGTTGAATTCCCCCAGGGAGCGGACATGATATTATACTATACTACATTATACTATAGTACATCATACTATGCTATGTTATCATTCAGCTGCTGAGTTCTACTTGTTCATAGGGTTTTCTTGGCAGAGATATTGGAGTGATTTGGTGTTTCCTTCTCTAGCTCATTTTACAGATGAAGAAACTGAGGCAAATAGAGGTTAAGTGACTTGCCTAGGATCACATAGCTAGTAAGTGTCGAAGGCTGAATTTGAATTTCAAATCTTCCTGTGAGTACGCTATCTACTTTGCCACCTATTTGCCCCATACTATACTATACTACATTACACTATACTATTCCATTATATACCATACCATACTGTGCCATACTATACTGTATCATAGAATAACATACCATTTTATACTATACTATACTATACTATACTATACTATACTATACTATACTATACTATACTATACTATACTATACTATACTATACTATACTATACTATACTATACTGTACTGTACTATTCTGTACTATACTATACCAGGAAATGATACTACTCTAATATTAATCATGTTTAGGAAAAGTATCTAATGAGCATGTATTGATATATTTTTCATAACAATCATCAGCATTGTTTATAACAATTCAATAATATAGATGGATACATTATTCTTTATATTCTAAATATAAGACACAGAAGAAATACCAAGTACTAAGTAGTAAAATTACTTCTCTAAAGGCATATTTTCCCTTTTAACATATCTTGCAATGTTTAATTACTTAGAATCTTACAAGCCTTCAAGTTAACTTAAATTATTACAATGTGATATATAGAGTATATTTAACCACCTCCTGGAAAGAGAAAATTTCCTCTACCACCCAGACATGTTATCAGTAGCATAAAGTCCCCTTACTTTTTCAATCCCACTTGGATGATCAGAAAGGGAAGCAAGATGTTAGAGAGTATCTTGCCTTATTCTCATATTAAATAGACAATTAATGCTTGTTAAAGAAATGGAAAATCTAATAGCTTTCAGAGGATGAAATGCTATTGACATAATAAGGTACTGGAGTTCTTCAAAGGTAGCAGTACCTACACACATGCACACACACACACACACACACACATACACACATACACAAACTGCTACAGCAGGTAATATAACTGAAATATCAGAAGGTGTGAGCAATATCATTCTTAGGATAGCCATTGTAAGAATTCAAGAGCAAATTGAGACTCATTGTGGGACACGAGTGATATAAGCAACAGGCCGTTGTGAAAATGTAGGAGAAACCCACATATTTCATAAAGATCTGTGTATCCTACAGATTTCAAATAAGGGAACCTCCCTGTATTCCATGAATGGCTTATTAGTCCTTAGACAATTCCAATGAAATAATGAAAGGTTCATAAAAGTTATAGCTCTGGCTCAACTTCTCTGATTTAAAAATATGTCAGATGGAAAGGTTTCCTTTTGGAAAATTGATGGAGTTTTAATGGTACTTGTATCTCTTTCTCAAGTATATACAGAATCATCTTCTACACTTAAAGCATGGGAACATCCCTAGAGGCAAAAGGACTGAAGACTGAAGTGGAAATAATAAAAAATAAAAGGGTATGTACATAGGGAAGTGGGGCTATTATAATGGAAAGATCACTGGATGTGATTGAACTTCTAGGTTTAAGTAACTACTCCTCCACTTGGTAGCCATGTGACTTTAGGATAAACCCTCTAATTCTTGAGCCTTTGCTTTGTCATTATGTAAATTCAGGATGATATTTGCATTACTGAGAGGCAGTATGGTTTAGTTGATGTAGAAGTAACCTCAAAGTCAGGATCACCTAGGTGTTAAGTTTTCTGATATATACTGGCAAATCATTTAAACTGTCATTAAATCCACCCCTAAATGAGACTTTCTACTGCAGAAAGGATTCTGATCTGCATTGGTAGCAGAAATTTCCTCACTCTGGAGTTCCCTCTACCAATAAAATCACAGGTTTAGTCTCTGTCTATATTTACCTTACTTACTTCACAAGTTTTTGTTTGGTCCAAACTTGTGTAATTATTGGTCTATAGAAATCAAATGTGGCAATTCTTTCCACAGATGCATATTTGCTACCCCTCAGTAATTTAGAGTCTAAATGAGTAAACCAGGGCAACTAATGGACTATGATATCCTGTGGTCTAATAGCTTATCAGAAATAGTATTTGAACTTAGTTCTTCCTAACTCCAAGGTTAGCTATCACTCCAGTGAATTCTTTTACCCTACAGGGTTGATCAGAGGGAAAAGCTTTGTGAACTATAAAGTGCCATATAAATATTAACTGCTATTATCACAGATTTGGAGGACATCCATCACCTTAAAGAGGGACTTCAGTTGAGCCCTGAGGATAGTCTTGTCCTTAAGGATCCTAAGAGGAGTATAATAGGTGAGGGAAATATATCATAGCACCAAAACTAAAAGAGTGCTGATTTTTCTGTCTATAATTACTGCTCAGGAAAGGTCTTTGAAGGAAACATATTATATTATATCAAAGAGAGGGCAGGTTAGTTGGGTAAAGTCCACATTAATATCCCTTAATGAAGAAGCTCTGACATAGGGAAGGCTAATTTTAGTACTTTCTTCACAAAGTAAGACATATGAGGTTGTGGCAGCTCTGTAGTTGTGTGGAATTTCAGTTTCTATGTGTGTAATAAATAGAAGTGAGGTGGAGAGCAGAAAATGGTAAAAAAAAAAAAAAAGATTCTTTCTGGAATGGAAGAAAATGGCTAGACTATTGGGTCCATGCTTTTTCTATACAAAGGTAATTCCACCCAAAATTGGAACCTGGCAATTGGCAGCAGGAAGACAATGGTTGTTCTGGGGAAAGAATTTCAAATGCAGTAGTTTCTGGCCCTAGAAATATTTCAGAATTGAATGGAAATTGCTGAAAGAAATGTTGAACAGATTGATCTTAGAAAAAAACATGGAAAGACTTGCATGAAAGAATGAAGAGAGAACTGAACAGAAGCAAGGGAATATTGTATATGGTAATAGCAGAATTATTAAAAGAATGATTGTGAAAAACTAAGTTATTCTGTGTATTATAAATGCAAAATCAGTTACAAGGGACTGATGAAGGAAGATGGTATCCACCTTCAGAGAAAGAACTGCTAAATAGAAGTGCACATTGTAAGGTTTTATATATAAACATAGAAGCATACAAACATACACACACACACACATATGACATTTTAAAAATTAAAGTGCAGCAAAAATTAATTTAATTTAAAAAATAATTGAAGGGAAAGGGAGATATTCCTATTACTCACAAGAATTTCAAATTGTAAAGAGAGTGGTAGTCAAAGACTTTTCTACTCCATCCAAGACAAGTTTATTACTTTAAAATGTATGCAGTAGAAAATAATTACATAATTCAATGCAATGCCTAATAATTTATGCGTTTAAAGAGTAAAAAAAAGAAAAGAAATAGTCACTGACATCAATAATCTTATATTCTAGGAGGGACATGTCATGTGTATAGATAAGATTAAGTACGTATATGGTAATATAAAGGAATTTCAAGACATAGAAAGCACCAATGCCGGGAGGTATTAGGAAAGGACTTATGTAGTACATCACACTTTAGGTAGTATGGCAAGTTAGGAGAGTGATTTTAAGGTCAAGATTATGATTACAGGTGAATATTGAATTGAAAATAATCGTGGAGTGACATGATCAGAAAAAAGTTCATGGAAAAATGATCTTAGCAGAAAAAAAATTATTGGACATGAGAAAGAGGCAGTTGTCTGACTTGTCTGAGAAACTGCTGGTTTTCATATGGTGGCTGACCTCTCTCTTCCCAACAATTGAGAAACAGAAATATGAATAATTTTTAATAGCCTCGTCCATAAGACCAAAGGAAGATAATGGATGAAGAAATAATCCAGAGATATTGGTGGGCTGAACTCTGAACTCTGTAACCCAATAGGAAGAGCTGATATCAACAGAAAATGCCTTGTCCAGGAGCTGGGAGAGGCAAGAAGCAAATAAGAGTGACTCACCATAATACTCTGTAGACTTAAAAAGAATAAGCCTTTTTGGACTATTGCAAGAAGGAGGAGAACACAAATCATCCCAGTAAACTTACCATATAAAGCATGGACAGTGGAGAGAAAGAAAGGCAAGAGGCTTAACATTAAAAAGTAATGTAATTGAGGCCTTGCAAAATCAAATTCTGAGACAGATTCCTAGTGATTAAGATGATTAATCTGTTCCTCTGGGAGAAAAGATGACTGCCATATGCTGGAGAAGGGGAGACAGATAAAAGATATTAGTAAAACAGAGTTGAGTATATCAGGGCATTTGCTACAGAAGAATCATATGTGGGGAGCCATAAAGCAAGGCTAAATAGCATTGTCAGCAAGGGGACTGATGATGGTTGCTGTAATAGAACAGGGTAAGCTTGGGAGCAGCAATGGTGGCAAGACTGATTACACCTAATAGGAATTAAAGAAAATTCAACAAAGCAGTAGAGGAGGACAGGAGATGAGATATTGATGTGGATCCGTAGGAAGCAATCAACAGAGTGCAGACAGAGGAACTATGGAAAGGAGTTTTGAAGGGGAAGTACCAACCCTCACTGAGTTGCCATCCAGTACAATATCATAATTCATGAAGACAATATAAGTCTCTGGGGGAAAGTTGGTTTCCATGGGCACAGATGTGAATTCTGTATGTTCTTGTCAGCCTATATTCTCTATTCCTCCAACATTTATGTCTATCAGATATTCAATAAGCATTTCATTGGTTTTTATTGAAGCCTTTGATTAATATGCTTAATAGAAGAATGGCAGGTAGTTCATTCTTTTTTTTACTTTTACTTTGAATATGGTGACTTTGTGGATGGTATACAGCACAGGGTCCTATAATTTTGCCCATCTACTATGAGGCATGCCTGTGAACTTCCAATTCAGCTCAGGTATGACTTCAGTACACTAGTGGAAGCAGGGATATTGTTTTGGGCAGCACCTTATCATGCCATAATTTGCCAGAGGGGTCAGTAGGTAGAAGATAGCAGTCTTCTGGGAGCAGTAATATCATGGTCTGTGGTCGTGATTCCTTCCACAATGCCAAAGTTGCCAGAAATGACTTTTGCCAAGAGGGCCAAGCAAAAGGTAGTACAGGAGGAATTATTGACAACCTTAAGGGAATTATTGCATTTCATCATCAAGAACATAGGGGCATCAGCAGAAGGTACAGAGGGTAATAACATACTTAACTCCACCTTTCAAGTAAGTTACAGTCTCTTCCATAGGGAGAAGTAAACCAGTGGATTCTACTATATATTTATCTGTTTAATTTTGATGGGACCAAAATTTTGGAAGAAAGTAATGGCTTTTCCATTGATGATCAGTTTTCCATTTCCTGCCTTTAATAATGCCCTTGAACTTGCCATGTGGAAACAATGGAACAAGTAAACTATGTAGCTGAGATCAATGAAGACCTCATTGTTGGTCACAACATCTACTCTCCACAAGGTGAATGCAGCTCTGATCATCAGACCCCCAATAAAACCTATTCCATTGACTTCATTATCTTGTCTCAGGGATCCAGTTGTAGCAGTGGATCCTAGCAATGAGCTTAGGAGAAGTTTCAGAAACCCTACTGCTTTCCAGAGAGAACTCCTCATAGCCCTAGACTGAACCATTAATGGCCTTTCTTTGGATATATTCCAGTCCAACCCTACAAGCATTTATTAAGTGTTTGTTATTCGTAAAGACAATTTGCTAGGTTCTAGACACATGAGAAGGAAAATTCCCTCCACCCCTATAATAAAGAATATGTTCTTTTGTGTCCAGATAAATTACCTTATTTATTTTTAACAATTATATCATGAAAGACTATGTCAAATACTTTGCTGGAATACAGATGGTCTATCATTATGGCATTTTGATGATTTCTTGGTATAGACACCCTGTTAAAGGAAAAGAATTGACAATCTGGAATTATTTGTTCCTGAAGGATCTATGCTAGCTTTTAGTGCCTATCTCTTCTCTTTCTAAGTACTTCTACTCCACCTGTTTAATAATTCATTCTAGAGTTTTATGTGTAATTGGTACCTGGCACATTCATATCAATGATGTTTATTAAGTAATGTCAATCCAAAAAAACATTTCAAATTACATCCTAACATTCTTTCAGTACTCTGGGATTTAGTTCTTCTGAGTTAAGTGTCTTAAAAAAAACACTTGAAGAAGCTGAAGAACTTGAAGAGTTAGATGCTTGCTTATTTAGTTTCAATTTTTTCAACCATTTTGTTCTAAACTTCCCAATTTGAAGATCCTTTGTCTTAAGCAGATTGAGCAAATGCAAAGCCTCCTGTCCCCACTAAGCAGGAGTCCACTTATTTCCTTGATCTTTTCTCCAACTTAATTTTAAAAAATCAATTTTATTTGAATTTACCAAAAGTGTCAGTTCATTCTGGGCATTAGCATTCCTGATCCTGTTCTTATAGGAAGAGACAATATCCTTTGAATAATGAACAAAACAAGTAAGTGGCTTGCAGACTTCAATAGTGTTAAACTAGTAACAGATGGGTTGCTAATGGGAGCCTCCATCTCTAAAGTATCAGAATTTTAGATTATGCAATAAGATAAATCCACTTTGGAATGAATAGTTATCAGAGTAGCACTTTATACTTTTCATTTTTAAATGTCTTACAAAAATAAAACCATAATTATTCTTCTAAATTTCCAAGGAAATGAATAAGATATTATTTGTCCGTGTCAATTAAAATAGTGAGAGTTACTTTCTAAAGTATTGTATTCTGGGACAGATTTGTGACTAAATTGATTCTACAACAATGAAAGAGAATAGGGTTTCATGTCTGACAAATACTTGTGTTATGAGTGAGTGTGTTTGTGTGTGTGTGTGTGTGTGTGTGTGTGTGTGTGTGTTGGCCTTAGTGCATATATAAATGTTTAGAACTTGCTATTAAATTTATAATAATTATGTAATATAATGACTTCTTCTTTGATTGACTCTCCATTTTCTTATTGCTACTTTACAAGGACATAAAATGCTCTTTATTGAATATAATCACCTTCATAATTAAGCAAAATCTTTTTATCATTATTTATTATTATGTACAAAGAATATTTTTGAGCAATCATACCAAATGATACCAGTCTGCTATCTGTTGTTCCCCAGACTTTGTTCATTGTTTCAATTTATTATTTCTACTTTAATCAACAACTTTTGCTAATCATGTATCACTTCTTCCTTCCTTCTTAATTTTTTTTCATTCTTTCCTCCCTCCCTTCTTTTACCCTCTTCTCCTTTTTCTCCCTTCTCTCTTTCTTCCCCCCCCCTTCCTATACACACACACACACACACGCACACACACACACACCAAAAAAAAAAATGATACAACTGTACATGTGTTCTTATGAGAACTGACTGGGAATATTGGGACCTTTGAGGTAGAGATAGGTTTCTCTTTGATTCTCTTAAAGGTTCTAACTTAGCACTGAATATAGTGTGAGTACTCTAAATAAGCTTATTCATTTTTTTACATTTCATTTTTGCTAACTTTTCAATAATAAGAACATATCTATCACTGCCTTAAGAAATGATAAGATAGAGAATGGAAATGTATAGGAATTTCATAGTGGATGTTTTCTTTGGGAAAGAGGATGTCTTAGAGATTCTTAATATGGAGGTCTATGAGTTTGTTTTTAATAATATTTTGATAAGTATATTTTAAAATATGTAACTTCCTTGGTAATTTTTTTATTTTACTTTATATATTTAATTACATTGTTATGAGAATGGGTTTTTAAGTTTCATAAGACTGCCAAAGGAGTTCATTAGATAAAAAAGGATAAGAACCTCTTGCCAAGACCATTTGGCCATGATTTCAGTGTCAGAATAAAGCAGCCAATTATCATCTACTTCAATTGAGCCTAAAGAAAGGCAGCATATTCTGTCAGAATAAATTATATTTTTAAAGTTTGCTTGACTTACAAGTAATGACTTGCAAATGAGTCCTGGAACTAGGTAATGATCATCCCATCTAGTTCCAACTACTCAATACCAGTTTTCTTTTTCATAGTCATTTTCTTCTTTTAAAATGCTTATTTTACTCAAATTCAGTTCTTTATACTAATTTTCTCTGACCTACTATGATTTAGTCTCAATACAGATTTTCCTTTGTATGTCAAATAAATTTGGAGAGACAGTTTGTAAAAATGGTTCACCAAAGATAGTGGTAACAATGAAGTCATATGCCATTCATATTGGTTTCCTTGTAGTTTGGTTCCCTCTTACTGGATGCTTTGTTGCCTGTTCTCATATTAATGATAAGAAGTTAATTCATAGATGATTTAGACTAATTAGATTATCATCTACTATAGTGCTTGCATGCTGTGACACCTTGTGCACTCATTTATTAATAACTATATAAATAGAAAATTGTTACTTTTACTCTACGTTCAAATTTCACTGTTGAAAGGAGCATGGATACTTTAATAACTCTGCTTCAATTAGCTTTGTCTCATCCAAATCTAGACACTAATTGAACAGGAAACTAAAATTACTCTCAATATTAAAGGAATTAATTAAGCAATTGAGAGAACAATTATAACTTGAAGATACATTTATCATTTCTGGCTTGGTACATGAATATTTCTTGCTTTGTTTTTTTTTTTTAACTTTCATATATCTGGAAATGTTCTGGGCATTTCTCATTCTTTCCTACTAATAGTACTTGAATTATTTTTATTCTTTAAATTCTGATGTTGGCTGACAATTTTTTATGGTTCCTTTAAAATAGCATACTCTAAAATAAATCCCACAGTTACATATGTTTAAATTCTGCATTTATATTTTTATTTTAATTCATGTATACCTTTGACATTGTTTATCATGTAAATTTGACATTTTCACCCTTGAAATTACTTGATATCTAAGTTTTTATTTCCCACTCTGATCATTTTCTGCTCAATAAATGCCTGTTCAAGAAATACCTGATGACAGATGGATTGCCATCCTTAGTTGTTACTCTGCTATTTATTCCCTTCTACTTACCTGCTTCACCTCATTTTCTAAGTTTGTTCTGTCGCTCAGACTTCTTCCTCATGTACTTGCCATTCCACTTATTGGCTTTCATGTACTCGCCATTCCACTTATTGGCTTTCTCTACAAATTTTCGCCATGGTCTCTGTTCCTCAAAGCTTGACTTAAGGATGGAAAATGCAATCATCTATCTATGATATAACTTGCATAAATGTCAAATACAGAAATCCTCACAAATGTATTATAACCATGTGAAACATTAATATATGCAAATCATTTTTATTCTAACTATTCACATTTGCAAAGTGCATATATCTGTGTGTATGTGTTGCCCACATTAGTTACATGTATGCAAACTCTCATAGTGAGGTTTAGTTATCTCTGGAACATTAAACACGTCCCTTCAAGGACAATTTATTTTGTGACAAGAGGGGAACAAGAAATTAGGGGCACAAAGCAGGCTGTTTTGTTTTCCTCAGAGAGAAAATTCTAGACTAGAAATATATTAGAGCCGCTATACCAGGGTTGGGGAACTTGTGACCTTGTGGCCACAAGGTCCTTAAGTGTGGCCCTTTGACTGAATCCAAACTTCACAGAACAAATCACACCCCTGTTGTGAATTTTGTTAGTCTATAGGAAATAATTTTTATTTTCAAGTCACTTTTCTTGGTGGCCATTCCTTAACAGGGAAGCAGTGGCCCAAGTTACATCCAAGGACTTGACTCTTTCCCAACAAATGTTAATTGCACAAAGACTTTCACAAATAGTTAATAACAAGGGAATCCAATTATTCAAGTTGAAAAGTTGAAAAGAAAAGTTATCCAGGCTAGAAAATGCCAGGGAAATTGCCAATACAAAAACTTGATGGACATTCCCACTGAGAAGGAGAGAGAGACAGAGAGAGAGAGAGAGAGAGAGAGAGAGAGAGAGAGAGAGAGGAAAATAAGAAGAGAAAGAAAAGTAGGCAAGAAAGGAGAGAGAGACAGATAGAGACAGAGAGACAGAGAACTTTTACTCCCTCGTCCTATGCCTCCCTGAAGAAAGCTTGTATTTTTCTCCTCTCAAAGCCAAAAAAAAAAAAAAAAAAAAGCCAAACAAATTTCATCTCCCAGGATCTCACTAATATCATCTTTCATACAGACATGAAAAATTATCTCTACCAGTGATAACTTTATGCATTTCTTAGATTTAAGCTCCAGGTTACACATTAAATTGTTCAGTCATTTTGTAGCCATTCCTGACTCTTTGTGACCCCATTTGAGATTTTCTTGGCAAAAATACCTGAATGATTAGCCATTTCCTTCTCCAGCTAATTTTACACATGAGGAACAAAGACAATCAGGGTTAAGTGACTCACCCCAGATCAGAGAGCTAGTAACTAGTATTTTGATGTCAAAATGTGATGTCTTCCCTTCCTAGTCACCACTTCCAAGTCTCTCTAGGGATTCCTTGTCCATTCATTTTTTTCTCTTATTTGTTAATAGGCAATGTGTATGGCATCTTTCCCTTTCTAATTTTCATACCAGGAATTATTTTATGAAGGTATTTTCACATTATTTAATGTAAAAAAATTATTTAAATTATATTTCATCCTCCTCCTCCTCCTCCTCCTCCTCCTCCTCCTCATCATCATCATCATCTATCACAATTTGTTTAGGTATTTCCCTATTGCTAAACATTTCATTTGCTTCCATTGTTCACTTTGCAAACACTTCTTCCATAAAAGTCTTTGAAAATATATTTCTCTTTTAAAATAAGATTCTCAGAGTATATCCCCAATAATTAAAATATTTTAATGGAGTACTATTGTTTCTTACTGTCATACTATATTATGTGGCATGATGTGAAAATGTTTTAAAATTATTCTATAAATCTACTATTCTACCACCAGTAAATAACTGTAGATATTTCATCATACTATGCTAACATTGAATGTTTTTGCTTTGAATTATTTCCTCCAAATTAATTAGTATAATGGCATACTTCAAAGTTGTCTTAATTTTTATCTCTTTGATTGTTATCAAATTTTATTACGTTTTCAAGTGATTATTCACCACTATGATTTCTTCATGAAAATTACTCATGAAACATAACAAAAATGGAGGATTAGGAAGGAGTAGTATAGCTCTGCTGTGTTTAGACAAAAAACAATGAGGGGAAACAATTTGAGTAGTAACTTAAAAAAGTAAAAGAGAAACAATAGTTTTCCAATGCTCTAGGCAAAGTTTAGCATAGAGAAATAGTCAAAATTCCAGGGCATATGGAAGAAGGATTGAGATAGGGATTCAGTTCACAGACATTTTCAGTCCTACAGATAGATACCTATGACAAGGAAATCAAACTGCATGTGAGAGGGATATTCTATTGGTCTGGACCTGCAAAGACTTCTAACTGGGAAGCTCCAACCAAGGAGAAGTCTGAAGTTAAATTAAAACTAAATACAAACTACGTCCAACAGCTTACAAAGCTTTAAACAAGAAAGCAGAAATCCAACTTTGTCCTAGCCCTAGCTCTTGTGGGCATTTTGCATGTGTTTATGTGCCTGACCTGTGAGGAGCACAAAGCTTAATATTTGAAAAAACAGTCACAACATGTCAGAGAATGCAGTCTGAGACCAAAAAAGGTCCCAACATTCCCTCTAGAATCTTGGTCTTACCATAAAGTCCTAATACCAGAAGTCATGCTGAAGTGATTATTTAAAAAAAAAAAAAAGAAACAAAATATGTAAAACTATTATGGATGCCCATGTCTTGTATGCCTAAGATACAATTTCAGAAGAAGAGAATGCAATGGTAAGGCAATTAGAAGATCTTCCCTGCCCCTTAATAGGCCCATGTGACCTGCTTTGAGCTCTAGTCCAGCCCACAGCCTGAGTCACATGGAGCTGATGGTAGGAGGAGGTTTCTGGTATCTGAGTAAATAGTTTGGTTTGGTCTTTGAGGCAAAGAGTTTATATTTTCTGAATTTACCCTGGAAATAAGCATGCATATCCATAGCAGCTGCCTTGGCTTTACAAAGCTTGAGTACAGCATTTACAAGAAAAAGAAAGCTCAGCTTGGTTATCAGATCAGCTAGAATTCCTAGAAAAAAATGAAGGAAGAGTTTGTTTATTTTTAAAATCTTGTTATAAATTAAGGTAAACCACTGGAGGAAATAATTAGAAGAGAAATGAAAATACTTAGACAAAATACGTATTAAGAAAACTACTTTGTACTAGACATGCAAAATCTTATACAAGTAATAGGTCCCCTCATATAAACCAATAGAACCTAATGTATGCATGAGAAAAAAAGAAATATTAAAACAAAAGGTCAAAAATAGGGAGAAATGGTCTTCATATAAGCTAATATTAACCTGGGTTGGGGGGTAACTAAGAAGAATTAGACAACCAGAATATCTTGCCTCTTCCACAAAAATAACCTAGATGCCTCATTTAAAAAAAAAATCAGGAATAAAAGTTTTAAAACTTCTAGATATGGAAGATAAAGTGAAAATAAAAGGAATCTATTGATCACTTCCTGAAAGAAGCCACAAACCAAAAACTCCTAGGAATAAAATACCCCAAATCTAGAAATTTTTTGTTAAAGAAAAAAATACAAGCATATAGAAAGAGTTCAAGTACTAGAGAGTTAGGGTTAGGATCATACCAAATTCATAGTTACTAGTATAATGAAAAAAGATATCTTGGAATGTGTGATTCTGAAAGGCAAAATATGTTTACGTTTAAGCATAATATTCATAGAAAATCTGAGTATAATCCAAGAGAGGAAAATTGTTATTTAACGAAATATAAGACTTCCTAATATTCCTTATGTGAAGACAAGAGTTGAATTACATTTTGAAATAAAAAAAAGATCAATCAAGAAAGGATAAAAATTCAAAAAGTTCTAATAATTGAAATAGGCAATGCAAAGGAAAAGTGTTTACATTCTAATAGGGAGAAAAGGAACACATGTCGCTTTAGACCCTTAATATTCTTGAGTCATTTTGTTAAGCTTTGATGAACTTAAATGAATAAATAAAAGGAAGGATGGAATAGATATTCTAAAGAATGAGGGAAAGAGAGGAAAATGATAACATCTAGATGAAAAAGCACAATACTATATAAACAAGAGCAAAGGGTTGTGGAGTGAGAAGCATTTGAATCTTGGTTCATTCTTAACTGGTTACAGGAGGGTAGAAGATACACAAAAATAAACACATGTAGATACACAAAGAGTATGTTCTAGAAATGCATGCAACTCGATAGGGAAACAAGAAATAACTGGGAAAAGTGAGAGAAGGAATAAAAGGGAGTACGGACACAAGGCAAGATTTGTCATTTGTAATCCAATCTACAACTTAGGAAGAATTGTGGAGGGAATTGAAAGAGAAAGAAACAAAGGGTAAGAACCTGTGATTGCAAAAAAGATATGGTAGAAACAGATTTCAATATGCAGAGATCAATGATGATCAATATACTTGTAACTCATTACCCTCTTCTTTTAAAAGGGAGGGATGGAAACAGAGAGGGAAAAGTTCATATTAATAAGATGATGGAAACATGCAATTCATATTCATAACTTCACTGTAAAAGTTATGGACTATTTTACAAAATGGAAGAATATTGAAAAATTTATTAGAGAGTGGATGATCAATATACTGTTTAAAAGAAATATTCTTAGGAGGTGGAGCAAAGATGGCAGGGAAAAAGCAGGAACTTACTTGAGCTCCCCCCAAATCCCTCCAAATACCTGAAAAAATGACTCTAAATAAATTCTAGAGCAGCAGAATCCACAAAATAGTCAACTGAAACAAATTTCTAGGCCTAGACAACCTAGAAGGTCGAGAGGAAAGGTCTGTTGCACCATTCTGAGAGAAGAGTGCCATCCAGCATGGGCCATGCCAGCACAAACAGGGCCAGATTTCTTTGCTGGCATTGAGGCAGGATTCTCTTGCTTTGCTCATGTTTTGATCTCTGTCACAATCCGGGGGTGGAGGTCCTGGGGTGAGAAGGAGCACTGGTGTGGTGAAACTTGTGGCCACAGAGGAGAGGGAATCCTTTTCACAGTTCCAAGGCAGAAAAAAGTGCTCAAATTCACTCACAGACCAGAGAAAAGGACCAGAGAGGAGCAAACATCTTTCTGTTGATAGTAGCACCTTGGAAGAGCTGAAAATTTATAGGTCCCAGAAGTATCTTTGAAAACAGCTGCTTAAAACCCCTGAAGCTTGGAATAGTACACTCTCACGTACACACCAGGGTTCTCCCTTGAGTTCTACCTTGACAAAGAGCTCAAAAGTCAAGTAATTGCTAGGGAAAATGAGCAAATAATGGGAAAAATCAGACTATAGAATCTGTCTTTGGTAACAAGGAATAACAAAACAAACAACCAGAAAAAGACAACAAAGTCAAAGTTCCTACATCCAAAGCCTCCAAGAAAAATATGAATTGGTCTCAGGGCATGGAAGAGCTCAAAAACTGATTTTGAAAATTAAATAAGAGAAGTAGAGGAAAAATTGTGAAGAGAAATGAGAACAGTGCAAGAAAATCTTGAAAAACAAGTCAACAGCTTGCTATAGAAGACCCAAAAACATATTGAAGAAAATAATACCTTAAAAAATAGGTTAACACATATGGCAAAAGAAGTCCAAAAAGCCAATAAGAAGAGGAATGCCTTAAAAAGAAGCATGGACCAGTGGAAAAAAAGGTCTAAAAATTCACTGAAAGAAATAATTTCTTAAAACATTAGAATGGAGCAAGTGGAAACTAATAACTTCATGAGAAATCAAGAAATTCTAAAACAAAAACAAAACAATGAAAAAGTACAAAATAATGTGAAATATGTCACTGGAAAAATAATTGAGCTGGAGAGACAATATAAAAGTTATTGAACTACCTGAAAACCACAATAAAAGAAGAACCTAGTGTTCATCTTTTGAGAAATTATCAAGGAAATCTTCCCTGATATTCTAGAAAAGAGGGTAAAATAGAAGTGGAAAGAATCCACTGATCACCTCTTGAAAGGAATCCCAAAAGGAAAACTATTATCAAAATTGTAGCCAAATGCCAGTGTTTCCAGGTTAAAAAGAAAATATTACAAGCAGTCAGAAAGAAACATTTCAAGTATTGGGGAAACACAATCAGGAAACAATATTTAGCAAATTCTATATTAAAGGATAACAGAGCTTGGAATATGATATTCTAGAGGTGAAAGGAGGTAGGATTAATAGCAAGAATCACCTACCCAGTAAAACAGTATAATACTTCAGGGGAAAAATAGAAATTCAATGAAGTGGAGTCCTTTTAAGCATTCTTAATGAAAAGAACAAGCTGAACAGAAAATTTGACTTTCAAATACAAGTATCTAGAGAAGCATGAAAAGGTCAGCAACCAATGACCTTGAGAAATGGGTGTTTGCAGTTAGCATATAAAAAGTCCCAGAATTCCTGAGTAGAATTGGAGCTGTCCAACAGGAAGTTACTTCTACAAACAGGAAGAACTGTTGCTTTCAGGAGGATTTTATAGCTAAAGAACTAAAAGAAACTCAAGCAGGTTTTCCCACTGTCAAAGTTGTTGGACTTCCACCAACGGGGAATACGCCTGGAGGTGTATTCCTTGGATCATTTCCTGGCCATGGAAGCAGTCAAGAATTGAGCATGTTATCTATCCCTTTCCCTGCTTTCTTTTTCCTCTGCTGCAACTAGTTTTCTGTTGTTAAAGACTCCAAAGACCATCTCCAATGATTGGGTCTGAGGTGTTTGGGGTCCCATCGCCAATTTCTGCAGTTTCCTCCAAATATCTGGGGCAGACTGATTAAAGAAATCATGTCAAGGATTGCTGTGCCTTTTAAAAGTCAGGGTTTAAATTTGCATATTTTTCAATGACTTCTATCAGCCTTGAAAAAATGCAGGGTTTTTCTTTTCTCCTTAAATAATTTCTCTAAATTTTTGAAAATGTATTTGCACTTGAAATGCAGTTATTAGGCATTCTAAAGGTAAATTACCCAAATGATCTCTCTTTCCCCTATCTTCACTCTTTAATAGTCCCATCCTATTTCGATAGTGGGAGCAGCAGTTGTTCCAGAGGGATATTTGAAACTAAATGTTCCCCAATTTTGTAAAAGACAACCCAAAGGTGATTTTTTGGGAAGTGAAAAGGATCAACCCTTTATGAGCATGCTGGCTAGAAGTAGCTTCCTCTGTAAAGGAGGATCTAGGACTAAGCCTCAAGAAGTAAACAAAACAAACCAAGACAATAAATAGCACAAAAAAGGTACCTTAAGTTTTCCTAATTTCCTAGCACTGAGAGAATTGAAAGAATAGGCCATGCACTTTCAATAGGGCACCTTTCCCTGTCTTCTGTACTTCAGAGAGTGTGCCCAAGTCCATGACCTCAAAAATAACCACTGGACCAAGAACCTCAAAGTGTCAGGCTGAGTGTGAGACATCCCCTTTCCTGTCTGACCTAATGAAACCTGAGAGATCAGGCCCAAAAAGAGCATCCACGGTGTTTGGAGGGTGTGAAAGGGATAAGAAGATGGGAGGCTTATGTAGCTTTCAGACTTGGCTGGAGTAGAACTTGAGATTGGCAGTATTCCTGGTCTCAGGGAACCATAAATGTTGATGTTAGGGGTGCTCACGACCCCAAAATACAGACACTTTGGGTCCTGCCCAAATAATTTCAACTCCTTTCAGCCAAAGACATACTTTATTAAAGATTCACCATATTTTGTAGACTCCTAAGAAGCCAAAGCATTTGCGATGCTTGTTTTCACAAGAGGGTCAGATAGAACCGGAGTTAGATTGATTCTGAGTTAACTTATCAATTTTTAAAAAGCTCCATTTACAAATACAGTTTCTTTAGTTTTTTAATTTGAATGAGTTTTATATTTTCTCACAAGCTTTTTCTGCACATAGTGAGATAATCATATAATTATATTTGGTTTTGTTTTTGATATGTTCAATTATGTCCATAGTTTAATTGATATTACACCAGTGTTTCATTTCTAGTACAAATTTGATCTAGTCATGCTGTGTATTTTTGCTAGATATTGCTGATATTCGCTTGCAAGTATTTATTCAAAAATTTTACATCAATGTTCATTAGAAAAAAAGAACTATAATCTTTTTTTGTTTGTTTTCTACCTCCTAATTTAGGCAACAGCTCTATATTTTTGTAGTGAAAGGAATTTATTAGGACTCCTTCTTTGCCTGTATTTCCAAATACTTTATATAGTTTTGGAATTATTTTTTTAAATGTTTGGTAGAACAGTACCAGCAATATTGCATGATGATTTAATATCAATAACTTGTCTATTCTCAGTAATACAATGATCCAAGACAATTCTGAAGGACTCATGATGAAACATCTGTCCATTTCCAGAAAATGAACTGGGGGTTGTGAAAGTAGATTGAAGATTCTTTTTCTTTACTTTAATTTTCTTTTGCTTTTGTCTGTGTTTTCTTTCACAGCCCGATTTAAGTGGAAATGAGTTTTACATGACTACATATATAGAACTTAAGTTCTTGCTTTGCCTTCTCAATGGGGAGAGGGATGGAGAAAATTTGGAATTCAAAAATTTAAAAAAAAATGTTAAAGTTGTTTTTACATGTGATTGGAAAAAATGAAATATTAAATTAAAAATGTGGTGGAATTCACTTGCAAATTCATCTGTTTCTAGAGTTTTTTCTTATAAATTTTCTTGATACCTTGTTCAGTTTCTTTTTTAAAGAAGGTGTTGTTTAAGTATTCTTTTCCCTCTTCTAATAATCTGAGCATTTACATTTTTATTTTTAAAATATTCATCTATTTCAGTTAGATTGTCAGATTTATTGGCACATAATTGGCAAAGTAGTCCCTAATAATTGAGTTAATTTATGGTGATCTTTTAAAAAAATTGATACTTATAATTTTTTTCCTTAAAGATGTTAACCAATAATTTATCTCTTTTATTGTGTTTTCATGAAACAAGCTCCTATTATTATTTATTAGTTCAATGATTTTTTTTCAGTTTTATTAATCTCTCCTTTAATGTCTGGGATTTCCAATTTGTTGCTGAATTAGGGATTTTCAGTTTTTATCTATTTTTAGTTGAATGCTCAATTTATTAATCTTTTCTTTTTCCAATTCATTCAAGTGTTTAGCAACATAAATGTTTCTTCTACTTCAACTATGGCTACATGCTATAAATTTTAGTAGAATATCTCATTGTTGTCATTCTGCTTAGTGAAATTGTTTATTATTTTCATTATTTGATCTTTGATTCACTCATTTGTTAGCATTATATTATTTTGTTTTCAATTAGTTTTTATTCTATGTTTTCAAAACCCTTTACTGAAAATAATTTTCATTAGATTATTGACTGAAAAGGATGTATTTAATATCTGTGTTTTTCTGCATTTGTCTGTGAAGTTTTTATGACCTTTGGCATATTCAGTTTTTGGTAGCTACCATGTACAACTGAGAAAAAGATACATTTCTTTCTATTTTTATTCAGTTTTCTGAAGTGATCTGTCATATTAAGTTTTTTAAAAAAATACTTATCTGTTTAACTTATTTCTTGTTTATTTTATTGTTAGATTTATGTAATTCTGAGGGGAGAAAGTTAAAGTTACCCACTTGCATAGTTTTCCGTTCTATGTTTTCCATTAACTCATTTAACATTTTTCTTAAGAATGTGGATGTTATGCCAAGTGGTATATATATGTCTAATATTGATTTGACTCCATTATCTATGGTACCTTAACCAAAATATAGGTTCCCTGCTTATCTCTCTCAATTAATTCCATTTTTTTAACTTTTATTTCATCTGAGATCATAATTATTCTGCAACTGACACATAATAGATTCTTCTTCACCTCTTATTTTTATTTTTTTATCTTTCTGCTTAATGTGCTTTTTTAAAACAACATATTTTTGGATTCTAATTTTTAATCTATTCTGATATCTACTTCCATTTTATGGATGTGTTCATTCCATTCACATTCTATGTGATTACTATGTATTTACCTCTATTCTATTTTTCTTTTCTCTCTCTCTCTCTCTCTCTCTCCTCTTCTCTCTCTCTCTCTCTCTCTCTCTCTCTCTCTCTCTCTCTCTCTCTCTGTCTCTCTCTCTCCCTCTCTCTCCGTCTCTCTCTGTCTCTGTCTCTCTCTGTCTCTGTTTCTCTCTCTCTCTCTCTCTCTCTCTCTCTCTCTCTCTCTCTCTCTCTCTCTCTCTCTCTCTCTCTCTCTCCTCTCTGTCTCTCTCTGTCTCTCTCTCCCAAAAGTCTATTTTGTTTCTGATCATTATCTCTCTTAATCTGTCTACTTTTCTACCAGCCTACTCCTCTTCTCTTATATCCTTCTACTCCCGTGTTTCTGTAGGGTAAGATAGATTTTTATACCCAACTGACTCCATATGTTATTCCATCCCTGAGCCAATTCCAATGAACATGAGGCTCAAGCATTGCATACTATGGGGGGATGTCCCCCATCTTCTCCTCAAAAGCTCTTCCTTCCGTGACACTTGTTTTGTCTTATATATTTTCCCCTTTCTTTCTTTCACTTACACTTTCTCCCAGTGGGTCCCTCTTTCTTAATCCTAAATTGATCCCATCATACACAACTCACACCCATACCTACCGTCTATGTTTACTCCTAACTCTCCTAATAATGAAAAAGTTCGTAATTATCATCTTCCAACAGAGGAATGTAAACATTTTAATCTTATTGATTCCCTTATGGTTTCTTTTATGTTTACATTTTATGCTGCTCTTGAGTCTTTAATTTGATTTTTTTTTAATTTAGTGCTGGTCTTTTCATCAAAAATGCTTGAAAGTGCACTATTTCATTGAATATCTATTTCTTTCCCCTGTGGAATTATGCTCAAATTTTCTAGGTAGGTGATTCTTGTTTGTAATCTAATTTCCTTGCCTTCTGTATTATTACATTCCAAGTCCTCTTATCCTTTAACATGGAAGTTGCTAAATCTTGTGTAATCCTGTTATTCTTTATGGCAGCTTGCAATATGGTCTCTTTGACCTGGGAAGTCTGGAATTTGGCTATAATGTTCCCATGAATTTCTATTTTGGTATCTCTTTCAAGATGTGATTGGTGGATTTATATTTTGCCCTCTGCTTCTAGGATAAAAAAGCATGTTGTCTCTTCCAATTTATGGAAACATGATGCATACATGATGCTTACATGAGACTTGATTATGGCCTTCAGGTTATACAATTCTCTCTCTTCCATTTATTTTCACAGTCAGTTCCACCCCCCATGAAATATTTCACATTTTATTTTTTTTGATTCTTCCATTTTTGTTTTATTGTTTCTTTGTGTCTCATGGAGTCATTAGCTTCCATTTGCCCAATTATAAGGAATTACTCATGGGTTTTCTCATATCACTATAATTTCTTTTCTCACTATTTTTCCCTCTACTTTTCTCATTTTATTTTTAAAATCCTTTTTGTCTTGATCTTATTGTCACCTTTATCATTTTTTATGGACAGGTTCATTTCTGTTTGCTCATTTTTTCACCCTATATTTTTTTTCTTTTTTAACTTTATCTGAAGTTGGATTGTGCTCCCAGGACTGATGAGGCACTGTCTCAATTTTCAGTTGTTTCTTGCTGGTGATTTCAAAGGTAGCTCTGTGTGTCTGTATGTTTCCAATGCTTCCAAGATGATATGATCTAAGGAAAGTCATAGTCACTGCTTTCCTGGCCTTTGCTCTTGTCTTTACCTTGGAGGGGAACTTGGTTTCCTGTAGCAGTGAGCACTAGCACTCCTCCTGGCCCTGGGACCTTGACCAGGTGCCCCATTCTCCTGTAGCTACAACTACTAGTTCTCCCTACCAATGTCCCTACTCTCTCATGAGTGACCACAAGCACTCCTCTTCCTTGAAACCTGACTCAGGGCCCCTGCTCCACTGTGGCCACAAATGCTGCTACTTCTTGTGGTTCTGGACCCAGAAAATCCCTTTTCCCTTGCCAGTGACATAGACCTTTCTTCCTGAAATCCTAAATTGTCTTGGCCTAGAACTTTTATTAACCTGACCTTTTGTTAGTTCTGCCACAACAGAATTTGATTCAAGGAATTACTTTAGAGTTGTCTGGAACAGAATTTGGAAGCACTCACCTCAGGGTTTATCATCTCCACCATCATGGTTCTGCCTCAACATAGGGTTCTAATATGTATGTTGATGCCCACTAGTAAAACTGTAAGGGTTAGGAATAAAATTAAGTTTTTTTTTTCAATTAAGTGCTGAATTCATTGAGGAAATATACTGTGTTTCAGTAGACAGTAGACACAAAAATTTTGTTTAAGTGATTAATGTGGATTGAGTGAATCTCAAAGGAAAAGAGGGCATTGAATGAAGATGATAGAGGAAGAACCTGGAATTCTCAGTGGAGAACAAGGAATATTACAGCCCCACCACATTGATCAGTGCATTGAGGGTAATGAGTGAAAGAATAGTCAGTGTTGGAAAAAATGTGTCCAGGAAAGCTGAGCCAGATGAAAGGAATCAGATCTCAGTGAGAGCCATAAAATGAAAGGAGTGCAAAAGGGGGAAAAATAAAACATGAAATAGAAAATTGTATGTCTACGAAACAGGCACTCCAAAGAACACCATGGAAGGAATGGGTAGCAGAGTGTAAAAGTGTTGAGGAGAATGGGACCAAAAATTGGACATAAAGATGGGGGATGGGGAGAGAATATTGTTTTGGAGAAATGAGTAATTGGTATTGTCAAAGACCTCAGACAGGTCAATAAGGATGAGTATTGAGAAAAAGATATAAATATAATTTTCCATTACATTAATATTTTGTAATCTATTTAACTGTTACTCAACTGATGGGCTTCTTACCTTGGCAATTAAGAAATTATAAAAACACAAAGGATTGCTTTTATTAAATTAAAAGGCTTTTGCACAAATAAAACCAATGTAGATGAAATTTGGGTAAATGATTAACATAAAAGAATACAATTTGCAGAAAGTTTCTGTCACAAAATTTCATTTCCAATTTATAAAAGTACATATGTCAAGGTTTTGAGAATAAGAACCATTATCAAAATTATAAAGCCCAAAGATATGAATTGATCATTTTCAAGAGAAAAAACGCTAATTTCAAGTTATCAATATCAATCTGGAAAAAAAAAACAGTTCTGTCACTAATTACTAGTGCCATACAAATTAAAGAAACTGTCAGATTCCATCTCACACTCATCAGCTGAGCCATCTAGACAAAAATAATGACAAATATTGAAGGGGCTCAAGAAAATAGACACATTAATGCACCCTTTGCAGCAAAATTGGTCCAGCAGTTCTGCAAATTACTTTTTAAATTATACTCCTAAAGACATTAAGCCATGCCTACTCTTTTACCAGTGACATGCCATTATTAGGCCTATACCTAAAAGAGAACAAAAAAATGATAAAAGCAACTCATATGTATAAAAACATCTATAGTAGCTCTTTCCCTGAGTGGCAAACAACCAGAAAGTAGACCATCAACTGAGTTGTGGCTAAACAAATTATGGAATATTAGCATAATAGAATGTTATTATGCCATATGAAAAATGAAAAATACCAGAGAAATGAACAAGACATGAATACAATTATATAGAGATAAAGGATGGAATGAGAAGAATGATTTATACAATTAAAACAACATGTAAAAACAGACATCTTTGAAAGAATTAGTAACCCTGTCCATTGCAGTGACTACTAATGAATCCAGGGCACCAATAGTGAAACAAACTACCCAGCTCCTAATAGGGTATTAATATATTCAAGATTATTTTTTCAAGCAGGGGGGTAATGAGGGAGGTGAAATGAAGAGAAAATAAATCCTCATAAATAAAAGGTCCAAATTTTACAAAAGGAAAATAACTCATGTCCCTTTGAATGCAGGGTATTTTTTAACATTGCTTTATGTTTGCTAACATATTTTAAAGAAAAAATTGTCTATGACACATTCATGCTAATTTTTTGCTGCCAGGTTGGCTCTTTCTTTTCATCGATAAGAAACTGCAGAGACCCTGCGAGATCAAGCTTTCCATTTAATATTTAACATGAAGCTTGTATGTGTATGATAGTATGCTAGGTCATCGTATCATAGATTTAAGTCAGCTAGTCCAAGTTCCTCCTGTCATAGATGAGGACCCTAACTCCCAGTGTAGATAAGTGACTTGTACAAAGTCAAATAGTCATCAAAGAGCAGAGGAGAGATTTGACTTTATGTATTCTGAAGGATGAACATACACATATAGATGTGGAATGTGGGGTATGTTGTCAGATGTGGCTGCTGTATGGATTGATTTTACTTTCATTACTTGTAAAAACAAAAAGCAAGAATGAAACAAAAAAAAGGGAAATTCTTAGTAGGTTTTGTTTTTATATTTTGTTTTAAGGTCAATTTTTCTTTCTCTGCTGTTTACCTATTTAGGTAGAATGGTGTCTGTTTGTATTTATTATTTTAAAAAATGCTAAATGAAAATAAAACGGTGAGTTCTTCTTCTAAATTAAATTGGATGCTTCTTCAGCTCAAAAGTTTCACTATTTAGTTGTGTCATTCAAAGATAAAGGACTCATTACCATCCTGTACTAATGAAGAAGAAACATAGAGATAATAGATTTTTTATACTATACACAATAATATGAGATATCAACTCAAGATTTATGCCAGTTGAAGAGTATATTAGATTTTGAAAATCTAAAGCATTTAAATTGTCTTTTTATAACCTTCATCTGCTTAATCCTCTAACTAACCTTTTATCTTTCTGCAGTGTTATCTGAATAGAGATTTATGTACCTTTTCATGTGCTTACCTTATACCAAATGTTCTCTGAGAAATTATTTACAAATGTTAATGTTCCAATTTGGCTCTAACAATGTATTAATTCAGGGCAGATTTGTTTTTAATACAAGTCCCCTTTGCCTCCAATCTTCTACTCAAGGGATCAAATTAGAGTGATGCATCAAAGAAAATGAAGTCTGAAATACTTAAGTAAATACATGAAAGTATTCTAATACAGCGTGCAAAATTCCTTACATGTAAAATGAATTGATCAACTTTGCTCCCATTAATGTGTATGTTTGTACATCAACACAGGGCAGCACTTGCTCTTGTCCAGTGCTTCTATTTGATCATCCATAGATAAAGATGCATAGGGCCAGCTGATGGCAAACTTGTGATTTTCCCTTTTGATAGAATTTACTCAAGTTCTTAAGTATCCAGTGCCTTTAAAAAAAAATCCCTGCCCCTATAAAAATAAGAAAGTGTTTGATATTTATACGTTACCAAAAATGTGTTTATGCAAAATGTTAATTCTCCTCATCTTATTCACATAGTAAGTATTTTATCTCTAATTAGAGGATGAAAACCTTTGTTTCCCATTACAGGAATCTCAGACTATAAAAACAGTAGTTATTAGTTCCTAATTTTAACTTGAAAGGTCTTCCCCAGGCAAATGTCTTAAAATCTATCATTTTCCCTGTTCTGTTTGATATTTTTAACAATGATTTGGAAAAAACTCTTAAAATGAATTATTATAAAGTTTGTAGATTATACCAAAACAAAAGTAGTTACGATGTCTGAAGTCAAAGGTATTTCATAGCCTAGAACCAGGGACCAAATTTAATAAGATGAAGTATAATGAATATCACATCATATTATATGAATTTTAGGTCATCTTTATGAAAAACACAGTGGAAAGGAGACATTTAACAAAATAACATTGTAAAAAGATTTCGTATTTTAATTGATTTCCATGTCAATAAATTTATCAGATCATCAGTGCCTAGCACATGTTAAATACTTAATAAATATTTGTCAACTGACTGACTAGCCAATCACAAAATTTAACGTATTCTTAGATTGCTTTGAGAATGAGTATTCAGACCATAGGGGCAGCTAGGTGGTGTAGTGGATAGCGCAGGAGTCAGGAGGACCTGAGTTCAAATCTCACCTCAGACACTTGACACTCACTAGCTGTGTGACCTTGGGCAAGTCGCTCAACCCCAGTTGCCTCATCCTGGGTCATCTCCAGTCATTCTGATGAATATCCGGTCACTGGATTCAGATAGCTCTGGAGGAGAAATGAGGCTGGTGACCTGCACAGCTCTCACTGAAAACGAAGTCAAGTGCAAGTCATGTCATTATTTCTCTGATGGCATGGTTTTCTTCAGAAACGAACAACAAACACACATTCAGACAATATACTTCAAGAGTCCTTCTGTCTTTTGTCATAAATGGACTTCATTTTAACTAACCAGTCAGTTCTATGACACATTTTAGGAAGGCATTGATAGCTTACTTCAAGTGTTTTAAGATTTATCATAGGGAAAAGAAATTAGGCCTTATCCATCTCACCCCAGTAGACATTACTGGGAGTAAAGCAAATGTGTTGCAGAGAGGAACAATTTGGTAAGATGTAAGGAAAAGTATTCTTATGATGAAAAGTTTAATGCCCTGTCTTAGGGACAGTGAGTTTCCCCTCAACTTAAAATCTAAAATACTGAATGCTCACATGCTGGGGAAATAGAAATTTTTCTTATTCAGGAATAAGTGAGACAATATAACCGTTGAGCATTACCTCCTAATGACTCAAATTCTGATACCTTAAGTCTTTTAATAATTTTGATGAGGTGAGAGAGGAAAAGAGGGATAAATAGAATGAAGGTCAGCCGGACTTTTGTTTAGGTATGCCTCAGATCTGTGTGTATTTTAAAATCTGGGTGGGAGGAGTTGGGGAATGGTGCTTATGACTGTTACCGAGAGTGTATGTTTGCATGAAGCAAATGGGATGAAAAATTCAGAGAAATATGTGGAGTAATGAAAAGTGTGTATGGATAGAAAAGTAGCTTAAGAGACAAAGGAACAAAAACTCTTGGGGAAGCCCACATGTGAGAGAGGAGTTGTGATATAGTCAATAAAGAATTGACCAAAGGAACAGCAAGATCTGTGCTCAAAGTCTGTCTCACAAATATGCTGGCTGTGTAACCGTGAGCAAGTCACTTAGTGACTCAAAGTTCCTGACAACCCTCACCCTATAAACTGCAGACGAGATAGTGATCTGTAGTGGAAAGGAAGTTGCTCACCAGGAGGTCCCAACAACAATTTAAACATGGCTTTTTTTAAAGTGATGTGATCAGGTAAAAATAATATTACTTGTAGCAATAATTTATAGGCAACATGTGGCATTCATACATAATAGGCTTTGTGGTTGTTCATCCTAGGTTTTGAAGAAGACCAATGACCTCATAAGGTGAAGTCTTTACTTGTGCAGGAATTGGATTTAATGAGGCAAAGTTGTACCAAGTTGTCAAGCTCACTCTTTTTCAAAGTCTTCAAAGTCCAGTGGCAAAACAAAAGTCAAGGATTGGCAATGGCCCAGAATGCAGAGGATGACCTTAGCATTCTTACATCTAATGGAACTCTAAGTGCTCCTCAGTTCCTGCTTCAGTTGCCTTCATTGTCACTGGAACAAATTGTTCTCATCCACCCACTCTGCCAGGAAAAGTCTTGACATGCTTGGGCTAATACCTCTTTAACTCACCAATGGGTTTGAAGTCTATCACTATCCTTCAATCTGGTTTAGTCCATTTGCAAGACAGTTTTACCAGGGAGTCACTATTACTCCCACTATATAGTTTCTTGGAGCCACAGGCAAGAATGGAGTGAGAGTGGAAACCAAATGTGGATGAGCAACACTGGAAAGGGCTTGATAAGCACTTAAACCAGAGATGCTAGTTCTCTCTGAACATTCCATACGCCCTAAGTACTGCAGGGCACAGTAATGATTCTGTACATCATTATAAATTTATCAGTTTGACACTATAGTTAGTTGGTTGTTGCCCTTCATAATCCAAGCGGAACAAAAGGATATCATGATGTCAGCAACAATGTACAGTGTGTCTGACTGTGACTGGCCAGGCCAACTTGAGCTCAGAAGGTTCTATCACAGGTGAGGCACAAATATTCCATGTGAGCATTTGGAGTAGAGATGTTTCTATATTTGTATGCCTCATGCTTCTTTTGAGCTACTACAATTCTTCTTTGCTCAAGAACAAAGGATCTTCTTTGATGAACTCATGCCATGCTAGGCAGTCATATCAGTGTCTCCCATGACTCACTATCAATACCAAAGTTCTTCAGAGATATTTGACATATTGTATCACTTCTGATCATCTAGGTAAATGTATGTTTGTCGTTTGAACAACGTGGCCCATTTGAATTACACTCTGTACCGTAGAGTTTGAATGTTTGGCAGTTCAGCTAGAGAAAGGACCTCAGTGTCTGGTACATTATCTTGTCAGGTGATTTTCCTAAGACAATTCAAACGGAAGAAATTCAGTTCCCTGGATTGTCACTAGTCTACAACAAAGAAGTAACCATGACAGTTCCATAGCTGTTGGCAGGCTTTTGGGTGTTCATCGTTGGTTTTGAAGAGTATCAGTGTCTAATACTTCTTTCTTACATTTTCCTTAGGACCCTCCAAAACACTGAGCTTGAGCATCATCTGTAAGTACATCCCTGGAAAGTATACTGTCAAAGTAAGTGAACTTCTCCATTGGTTTTAAATAATGGTTCATTGTATGGATCGTGTAACGTTGGCTGGTGAAGAACCTCTATTTTCTTGTCCAATTAGACCATCTCATGCTAAAATTGGCACAAAATAGAGTTGATCCATACTCTGTTGCATCTGCATCTCAGAGACTGCATTGAGTGCACAGTCATCTGCAAACAAAAAGTAAAGCACCAACTCTTCTGCCACTTTCATCTTGGCTTATAGCCTTTTCAAATTAAATAATTTACTATCAGAGTAGTAGCTGACCTCAATTCCACTTTCATCCTTGTTGAATGCATCTGACAACACTGCTGAATATATCATGATAAAAATCATGGAATAAGCAGAAAGCCCACTTTCATTCTTTTGGTGAGTGGGAAAGAGTGAGAGCATTTTCCATTATTCAGAACCCATGCAAGCATGGCACCTTGGAACTGATGTACAATACTGATGAACTTCTCTGGGCAATCAAATTTTGCCATGATTTTTTACAAGTCTTCATGACTGATAGTATCAAAAATTTTAGTCAGATCAACAAATTTTGTGTTCTGCTTGTGGAATTTTTTCTGGAATTGTCAGGAAACAAACACCATATTGGCCATTCCTTGGTCCTTTGTGAAGTTACACTATCTCTTGGATAGACAACCATCTCCCAAGTAAATGAGCAGTCCATTAAGGAAGTCCCTAACAAGCATTTTGCCAGTAATGACTACGAGAGAAAGCATCTTGTGACTGTCACAGGACAAGCTATTTTCTATTTCTTTTATTTTTTTCTTTCTTTTTCTATTTTATTTTATTTTTTTTCTATTTATTTTAAGTTTTCAACATTCATTTCCATAAAATTTTGAGTTCAAAATTTTCTCCCCATCTCTCCTCTCTTTTGCCAATTGAGTTAGCCTATTTTAAAAGGTGTTATTTTCTTCAGCATTTTTTTTTTTTGGGGGGGGGGGCTCCTTTAGCAAGCTGATGACTTGGTTTTCATGATTTTCTTGCATTGCTCTCATTTCTCTTCCCAATTTTTCCTCCACCTCTTACCTGATTTTCAAAATCTCTTTGGAGCTCTTTTATGGCTTTGGACTATTGTATATTTGTTTTGGAGATTTTGGATGCAGAAGCCTTGACTTTTATGCCTTCACCTGATGGTAAACATTGTTCTTCCTCATCTGAAAGGATGGGAGAGAATATTTGTTCATGAAGAAAGTACCCTTCTATAGTCATTTTTTCCCTTTTTTGGGCATTTTCCCAGTCAGTTACTTGACTCTTGGGTCCTTTGCCAAGAGTAAGGTACACTCAGGGGACCTGTAAGTTCTCAGTTCCTCTATGGTGGCACAGTCAAGGGAGAGGAGTTTACTCCTCAGGGCCCTTCAGCTCCACCATGCTCCAGGACCATGCTCAGGGCTGAGGTTCAGATCAGCTGCTCAATTCCCCCAGGGGCTTTAAACCATGCTGCTCCAACAATGGACCCAGGCTTTTGCAGAGGTATTTTTGCTGCTGTTGCTGCTGCCACCGCCTGGAGTTGAGGCTAGGCAGTATCCTGCTCTCTTCTCACTCTGGTTGAAAAAGCCATCTCTCTGACCTTTGGTACCAGTGGGTTAAGGAAATCTGCGAACCCCCTCTTTTCCCAGGGATTCTGTCCCCGAAACCTGTTCCAGTCCTTCTCCTCCCCACAGGGCCAAGGCTGGGCTGACTCTGCTCCACATCCAGTGTGATAGATCTTTCGCATCTGTTTTCTAGGTCACCCAGGGGTGGAAATCTCCTCCACTCTGTTTTGTGGCTTCTGCTAGTCTAGAATTTGTTGAGAGTCTTTCCTTACAGGTATTTTATGGACTGTGGGGAAGAGCTAGAGTATATGCCTCTTTTTCTTTTAGAGTTAGACAATAGAGATATCCTTGATCATCTAGGGGATAACCTCTCCTTGTCATATAACCCAGAATATTTTAGCTAGCTTTTGAAAGAACAATGGGACTCCTTGCCTTGTAAATCTTTGCTGGAATACAATTAGTATGAGGTGTTTTGCCACCCAAGAAGAGCCTCACGACATTTAAAACCTCTTATTCTGCTGGAAATTCACCTGGAGAGGGATTGACTCCAGTTGAATATATGCAGCCAAAGGCTTCACATTTGGTTGATGATAGCATCATGTAAGTAAACAAGATATTTGTAACTTGGTCATCAGATACATAGCATGTATGCTGGATCATGCAGCTTGGTTTTCTACGCATAGTTTTAATAAAATGAGAGGAAACACCAATCATAAAATATATTTACATTAAAATATGAAATACATAGCTTAATGTGATTTATAGACATTAATTATATAAAATTTAATATTTTTAAGACTTGAAGTTTGTGTACACAATTTAATTAAATTAAATGTACATTTATAAAGTATCTGTTATAAGCCAGGCATAGTACTAGGCCTAGGGATACAAAGACAAATGTGAGAATTTCCTAAAAGACCTTACATTGTACTGGATCTGTATAGATTAACAAATACAAATTATATATAAAGCAATTTCAGTGTGTATGGGACAAAGAATACTAACATGCAACATTATAAATGATATTCCAAAGGTGGGGCAACTTGATTTACCCAGATCTTGAGTGAAGCTCACAATTCTAAGAAGCATATGTAATAAGAGGGGACATTCCAGGAATAGAGGAAAGTCAATGCAAAGATGTACTAGCAGGAGATATAATGGCATTTATAGAGAATACCTAATAGGCTGCTTTTAGTGAAGCAGAGGGGGAACCATGTGAAATGTATCCATATCTATTGCATTAGCTCAGTAGATCTTCAAAGTAATCCTGTGAGGTAAGTAGTATAGGTAATCTCTACTTCATCAACGAGGAAACTGGGATTCAGAGAATCGAATGACAGGCTTTTAATCCAATGTTTTTTTTTTTTTATTCAAATACATCATTATTTCCCCTAGGTCTCATGAACCTTTAAAATGATGTCAAATTTTATGGACATATAAGAACAAATCAAGTTTTCTATTCATCTTTTTTAGTTTTAAGTCACAAGGTTCTAAAGATTATTGTCACATCCCCCAAATACTCTATGTGATTATCTTCCCTTAAACGGCAGTACATTCTTTTAGTCAAGTAGATCTTTGAACTCATCAATATGGATATTCCCTCCAATACTGCAGCGCACATCTTGCCAATGCCTGTCCATCTTTGTCAGTTTTCTACAGGTCTTCCCAGAAATTAGACACAGTGTAAAAAAGAGCTACAATTTTCAAATAATTGAAATTTGAAAATCACTCAAAATGCAGTGGGGGTGGTTAAGTGGGAGTTGAAGGATAGTTTTCATGCTTTGTTTGTATGTGTATACATATGTACATCAAGAGACATGCATACATCAAGAAAAAATGAAGGAAATTAGGAGCACAATGAGTGAAATGTCACGGTACTATTAATGAATGAAAAATCGGTTGTCTACAATTGCTAAAATAAATTACATCATTAATTTTCTTAAGAATTCATCATATAGTTCCTATTAACTTAAATATATATTTTAATCAATTTATGGCTTAACATAAAACCCATAGCTACATGTATTTTCAAAACTTCGTACCAGTCTTTTTCATTTCACTTGACTTCATTCACAATAAAATTGTAAATTTAATGAAAAGATTATTTCAGTCAAAAGGATTTATCCATCCACTAAATTAACATTATTTGGTAAGATACCTTCTATAATTCCAAGCAAGTTATTTGATGCCCAGGAGAAGTCATGGTGGCCCAACTACCTTATGTTAGTGGCGCTGGGGGCATTCTGGTCACATAGGTCATATAGATAAAGAATCATAAATGAAAAGGTGGATAGACAAACATAGTCATAAGATAATATGCACAGATTTTCAAAACAGAAAAGTGAAGGAAAGAAGAAAGGGGGGAAAGGGTTCAGCACTGGCGAATTGGATATAATTTCTTCCTAGACCTTGCTCTTCTGCAAGGGACACTGTAGTTTATCACTATCATAGCAGTAGAAGTAGAAATATCTGCCTAGAGGGTCCATGAATAGGCAAAGCACAGCTATATAGAGTCCCTGGTACAGTTATCTGATAGTCATGTTTGCTTATGATGGTACTAATATGGGAATCATTGAAATTAGCATTTCCTAAAATGCTTAGGAAGGGAAGCAAGGTGGGTGCAGTGGTTAGAGTGCTGACCCTAGGGGCAGTAGGACATAATTTCAAATCTGGCCTCTGACACTTCCTACTTTGTGACCCTGGGAAAGTCACTTACCCCTGTTTTCCTCAATTTCCTCATCTGTAAAATGTGCTGGAGAAGAAGATGACAAACCAGACTGTAAGTTTGTCAAGAACATCCAAAATAGGGTTACAAAGGGTTGGACACAACTAATGTACAAATCATCAACAATAAACTGGTATTATAAATCACAAATCTAGTGCTAGAAGGGACCTCTGACTCCATCCATTCAAGTTCCATTACTTTATAGTTGAGGAAACTAAAATCCAGTGAAAAGGTTTGCCCAAGGTGAAATAGGTGACTAGAGCCAGAATGGAATTTGAACTCAAGTTCTCTAATCCAAGTCCAGTGCTCCTTCTAATTCCTTTTGTACTGCTTCCCTATTTATGAATTAATTGCATATATCCTCTAGTCCACAGTGAGATAGGCACTTTGATAATAAGAAACTGAACTTCTGGTTGAATTCATGTCCCCATCCTGGGGAGAAAAGGAAGAAGAAATGATGAAAGGAAAAGAGAGAGAGAGGGGGAGGAAGGAAGGAAGGAAGGAAGGAAGGAAGGAAGGAAGGAAGGAAGGAAGGAAGGAAGGAAGGAAGGAAGGAAGGAAGGAGGGAAGGAAGGAGGGAAGGAAGGAGGGAAGGAAGGAGGGAAGGAAGGAAGGAAGGAAGGAAGGAAGGAAGGAAGGAAGGAAGGAAGGAAGGAAGGAAGGAAGGAAGGAAGGAAAGAAGGAAGGAAGGAAAGAAGGAAGGAAGGAAGGGTCTCCCCATTTCAATCCATTCTCCATTCAGCTGTTAAATGTTTTTGGTAGCTACTGAAAATCAGCTACTCATTTTCTTAAATGCAGGTTTAATCATATCTCTCTTTTTGTTCTCTCTCTCTCTCTCTCTCTCTCTCTCTCTCTCTCTCTCTCTCTCTCTCCACCCTCTCTCTCTCTTTCTCTCTCTGTCTCTGTCTGTCTGTCTGTCTCTCTCTCTCTGACACATGGCGCACACACACACACACACACACACACACACACACACACACAATCACTTAGTCAATAAATCCCAGTGGCTCCTTATCACCAGCAGGATAAAATAGAAATGATCTTTTCAGCATTCAAAGTACTTTCTAACCTAGCTACCTCCTACCTTTTCAGTCCTCTTACATTTTATTACCTCCACATACAGTCTTCCATTCATTGACTCTGACCTCCTGGCTGTTTGACAAACAAGAAAATCCATTTTCTCTGACTGTCTTCCATGCCTGGAATGTTCTCCCTCATCAGTTCTCACTACTGACTTTCTAGCTCTTTTTCATTCCCAACTAAAATCTCATCTTTTACTGGAAAATTTCCCCAAATATTCTTAATTCTAGTGTTTTCTTTCTGCTTATTGTTTCCTACTTATCTTACATATAGATTTATTGGTGTGGATTTGTTTGTATGATATCTTCCCCTTTAGAACGTAAACTTTTTGAGGATAGGGATATTTTTCCATAACTTTTTGTATCCCTAGTGCTTAGCACAGTGCCTGACATACAGTAGACATTTAATAAATGTTTACTTATTGGCTGAGTGATTGATTAAGGTATCAGTGGAAGAAGGAGAATGGCCAATGAGTAAAGTGAGGAGATGATTCTGATTGAGGTACAAGAGCATATCCTTAGAGGTGACATAAAAAACAAACAAACAAACATTGAGATTTAAATAAAAGGGGTGGACCCAGTGGGTGAAAATCAGTTGTCCTCAGGATTCTATTGTTGGGAAACATCAGCTTACTCATATCCTTACTATGTGTGTTCATCCTTGTTGCCGAAGAAGACCATGCCAGCAGAGAAGTAATGACATGACTTGCACTTGACTTTGTTTTTGAGTGAGTGAGGGCTGTGCAGGTCACCAGCCTCACTTCTCCTCCAGAGTCATCTGAATCCAGTGACCAGATATTCATCAGAATGACTGGAGATGACCCAGGATGAGGCAATTGGGGTTAAATGACTTGTCCAAGGTCACATAGCTAGTGTCAAGTGTCTAAAGTGAGCTTTGAACTCAGGTCCTCCTGACTCCTGCACTGGTGCTCTATCCACTCTACCACCTAGCTGCCCCAATATCTTTACTAATAAAGTCCTGTGTGATGTCTAAAAGTATCATTTTAGTCTATCTATAAACCTGAATTGTAAAAGTAAAATATCAGATACTCCAAGTAGGTGAGTTAAAATACTAATGTGGAAGATATAGTGTAACAACTTCCTTAGCCTATTGAGTCATTGGATTCTTCAACAACTACATGGCCATCTTTTCTCCTAAACAAGATTGGCTCCCCACCTGTAAAAATGTAACAACAATATTTAAATGAAATTAACAGGTCAATTCAGCAAAAAAAAAATAATTTATCTATTTTTAGTAATTTTTTAAAAATTGGCTTGTCAATTCATTGAAAGCCTATTGTGTGGATAGTATCATCTTCATGAAAACTCTAGAGATATTTTCTGTATTACATGGAATAATGTTATACATTGGGGAATCTCTATTTTAATTGGCAATACAGCTGTGACATAAAGTAATTAACTAGAATTTGTTTAATATGCAAAATGTACCCTCCTGCAATGAGATTAAGTCCCAATTTAAGATGATTAATTAATGTGTTGTCAAATATCAATAACTGAAAAACAAAACACATGTTCTCTTTCTTCACTGTGCTGGAAGCACAGCATGAGGAAACCCAGAAATGTATTCACTGTAAAATCAGTGCCTCTGTAAATGAGCTGACTACCTAAAAATGACTATTTCATAATAATGCGGTTCTTCCAGTACACTTTAGCATGATGTGAGAAGTCCTCAGGTCTCTAATTTTCCTCCTACTAGAATAAAGTCTGGATGGATTTGCATCAGTCAGTCCTTAGTCATCATTAGTAACACACTGTGAATTTTCTGAACATTTTCTGAACGTGTGATTGAAAAAATTAAAGAAAGTTACATTGACATTATTTTGTGATAACTTTGTATGTTCAAAAAAAGTATAGTAAATCCTTATTCTTTCTAAATTATATATATTTTATAGGCAGCTGGAGTAATTCATCATTTAAAGCAATTCTTAGCCATTTTTTTCTATCATGGAACCATTTAGAAGTCTAGTGAAACCCATGAACACCTCATCAAAGTATTAACTTACAAAATGGTTAAAAGATAATGGGATTACAAAAGAAATCAAATAATTTTTCAAATATCAAAATAAAAAGCAAGTTTATAGGCCCATGTTAAAACACCATGATTTCAAGTGATTTCATGGGGTATCCATTTGAATGTTTATAATGTTTGTGCAGCTGTATTATTTGATTGGTGTCAATGGAGAAACAGTTTATGTAGTGTAAGGAAACTTGAATTTAGACTAAAAAAGCTAGGTTCAAATGTTGAATACTGCCTATGCCATTACTGATGAAAAACTTTTTACCTCTTGGTATTTCTGTGTGGTCCAGTACAGTTATGGTACTCAACTCAATAGTTTCCAAGGTTAGCCTCTAACATTGAAATTTCTATGCTTCTACAATACTAAGAGATGTGTAGCCAAACCCCTGAGACTGCAGTACTTCTGTTATACATAAAAATATTTGTTGATTACTACCAGGTTGTGTAGATTGACTATTAAAATCTCTCTGGATATGTAGACTTATGCCATTGTACAGGCAAAAGAAGACTATGGATAAAAGCCAAGGGACTCAGCATTAGGGAAACCACATCAGAGCTTGATGAATCAGGCAGTGTTATAACAAGCCCTTGCTTCTAGGCCATGAAAGAACAATAAGAGTAAAGAGAAAGAGTCAGAATTCAGTGCCTAGAACAAAGAAAGTTGCAAGTAATGAGAAAGGAACTGTGATCCAGAAAGCTAAGACAAACCTGAGGATTCATAGTATGAGAAAGTGGTAGGATTAGGTCAGACTTGGAGTTGAATCAAAAAGGAAATGATCAAGGTGAATTGTATTCTAGAAATATGTCTGCAACCTAGAGTGAAGGTATCTACTGGTATAGATATTCACAGTACAGAGAGTAGGTCAGAATTTGATGGAGATGAAGGATTTGAGGGAATTGAAAGGATAAACAGTCCGTAATAGGCCCAGAGAAGGAAATGGCAAACCATTCTAATATCTTCAACAAGGAAACCTCAGATTGGGTAATGAAGAGTTGGGCATGACAGAAAAGACTGAACAACAGTAACAACAATAAAAACAATGACAAAACAGAATAGGAATTCAGAAAAACAGTATGGGGAAAAAAGGATCAGAAAACCTAATCTAACCATAAGGGCTTAATATCCTGGGAAGAAATCTGGACAAGATGAACATGACTCCAACAGTAAACAATATTCAGTATCATATTATATTAAGGCAATATTTTTTGGGGGGGTCTTATCTTTTTTTATGTACTTCCTATTTAAGGCATTAGGAAAACTCTGGGCATTATTATGTTACTTTAATGCCTGATAGAGAAGAAAATTGGGTTCGTGTTGCCTACATGGAAAGGGAAAGTGTCTTGTGCAAGGAGCAGTAAGGAGACTGGTATCCCGTGATTGCAAATTATATTGGAGTGAGTAAGGAATATGAAAATTGGAAAAGTATGAGTGGGCTAGGGTATGAAGAATTTAAATTACAAATAGAAGATTTGATATTTGATGCCAGAGTTAGTAAGGAACCACTGAAATTTACTGAATGGAGGTAGGAAGTCACATGACCAAACTTGCCTATTCTTTATAAAGATCAATGTGATGGCTGAGAAGAATGGACTGGAGGAGAATCAACCAGCAAACTATAACAATAGTCCAGGAAAGTGATAAAAAGCGTCTTCCCCAAGATGATGACAATACAAGAGGAGACAAGGGGTTATAAATGAGATATTATGAACTTCAAATTGACAAGACTTGAGAACAGATTGGATATGAGGAAGGTTAGTGAGAGTGATTATTCAAAGAGAGTCATTTATTAAGAGGTGAATTATCCAAGAGAAGACAGAATTTTCATCCACAGTTTTCTTATCTCTAAACTGAGAAGTTTAAATTAGATTACTTCTGAGGCTATTCAATAAGAAAATTTAAAATAACTAATGGATTTAGACGGATAAAATAAGAGAAGTGCTGTAATGCATTAGTAGAGGCCAGGATCTTGACAACAAAAACAAAGGGCTACTCTAGCAAGGAGGCTTTTATATGTGAAATTCATTGTCCAGAAAAAAAAAAGAAAAGAAAGCTGGGATTACAAAGATCAAGTTATATCTTAGAAGAAGCTCACAGAAATATCCCTAATCCTCATGCCCCCATATAGCATTTCTCATTTTTCACACCAAAACTTGGATACTCTCTGAATCTGTATATTAAAAGCACAAGGGATCCTGAATCTTTCTCTCAGTAATCAGGATAACAATATATCTAATATAACCTTGACTTTATTCATGCACTGGAAATTGCAAAGGTGTCATACTCTAACCCACAAATAATCAATGTGAAGATAAATTGCTTCCCCATTTTCCATAGAAAACTATACTCTAGGCATAGTAAACTAAACCGGAACTTAGACTCCACTCTAGGGAAAAGCACTCAGGAGCACGAATGAGTTAACACCCTTCCCCTTTCACCTGCAGAGTCTATCAAACTCACAGTTCAAGTGAAGGATTACGTACCAATTTACTCCTCCACATTATGCATTTTTATAAATACGTTTCTTGGCTATGGCTTCTGCTTGGTCCAGAAACTTCTCTGTCTGAGATGGCTTCTTTTCATTCTAGGGGGGTCGGTTCAGTAAAGGATCTCCTTTGACCAGGAAATGCACCATGAATTTGTTGATTATGGCCCCTAATCCTGCAGCATCATGGGCTTGGCCAAGAAGCACCTAGTCACTCAACCATTTTTTAAGTCACACAGTTCCTTGGTCTCAAGATTGTGCAATTCTTTGATGCATATGGTTTTCCATACAGATAGAGGCTTCTTTCTGTATTTATCTGATATATTTATTTCTAGCTATCTTAGCTCTTATTTTCCCTGGTCTGTAAGCATCTCTAAAAAACCACGGGAAGGGGCAAGTCCAAGTGTACTCACTTTGTCAAAAATGAGATGTTAAAGAAATATGCACTATCAAGAGACAAGCGACGCATTATCAAAATCATAATCTTGCCATTAAAGATATTGTTTTTAAAGTATTTAAGACCTTATTAAGTGTGAAACACCAATGCTAAAAGACAGTTCTCATCAGTGTGTAATTAGAATTTCTGTAACTTGCATAAGAAATTTTACATGAAGAATTCATTTTTATTGACCCAGAACAACACCTGAGTATATGTCTTTCATGTAAATATTTCTTCATCATAAACAAGTCTCCAAATGTGGCAAATGAAAACATCTGGGCTATATTACAGTGAGTAAGACACTTAAAGTCAGTGTAATAGGCAGGTCCTTAATGCTTTAAATTGTGAAACAGTTACCTAATCTAGAATGGGATAATCAAGTTACCCATACATATGAAATCATAGGTCCACAGATGAAGTTGCTTAGAAGAAACCATAAAACTGAAATCTTATTCCTAAGGAGTATAAAATCTACTTAGGAGATTCATTCATTCAGTAAGCATTTATTAAACACTTATGTGACAGATACCATGCTGAGAAAAATAAAACAGTCCCTGCCATCACAGATCTTACATTCTACATTATAACAGGGTTAGCAGAAGCATATACCCAGGAAAATAAGTACAACATATCATTATACTTCTTTCAGAGGGGTATGAGCAATGGGGAATCAGTAAAATCATAAGAAAAAATAAACTCATGAAAAATTAAACAATAAGAGTTAAATAATCATCTAGTGCAATAAAAAAGTGAAAAGTGGAAGACATCATTAGAGTAAAGTGGTCAGAGCCTTCTTGGAAAAGGAAGAATTTTACTTGGGTTTTAAGGAATAAATGGCATTTACCTAACTAGGGAGAAGGTGGAAAGTTACTATAGATCAATGAAACTACACTTTAAAAGAGAAAAAGAAAGGATCAAGGTGAGAGAGTTGTGTCTGAATATACAATTTAGTTATAATGGCAATGACAGTAAAGACGGAAGGGAAGAAACCCTAAAGTATTCACAAGAGTAAGTAGAGTGGGAGGAAGAGGTATATTGGAAAATGCTTTAAATATAAATTTAAAAGTATGAACTTTATCCTGTAAGCAATAAATAAACAAGTGATCCTCTTTAAGCAAGGGAATGATATTGTTAAAATCAGATTTTAAGAAGAGTAATCAAGAAACAGCGTGGGATGGACTGAATTCCTCCAGGTATGGAGTGGAAAGCTTAGCAGGAAACTATACCAATGAAAACAGAATGAAAAAAAGATGTAAGAAGTTTTGGAAATAATAGAAAATGATGCCTAATGATAAACTATGAAATGAGTATAGAGTAAGAGAAAGAGGGAGGGAGGAGTTAAAATAAGAACTGCAACATCCTTAGAAACATGAAAGTTGGATTTGAGATGTGGGAGGAGGTGGACTAGCCAGATTTCAGATCAGAAGAAGAGTTCAATTTTCAAAATAATTATCATCATCATCATCACTACCATCATTTTAGAAACAGATATGATGTTTTAAACTCTAAAAAGCACTTTATTTGCATTATTTTATTTGAGCTTTATTACTGGTGAAATTTTAAGGTGAGAACAGTAAAGTTGAGGGAAATTAAATCATTTGTGAAGTGCTCAGGGAGAATAAATGATTTTCATATGAGTTGCCATTTAAACAGAGTTCTCTCCTGATTCTCAATGGAAGGTTGTTTTCCCACTATACCAGTAAGTTGTGCTACAATAGTTTAATAGACTATACTAATACTCCAACTCTTCTTTTCCTCTTTCTCCTCTTCCTCCTTCTTCATCTCTTCCTTATTTTCCTCTTCATTTTACTACCACCGCCAAGATCACTACCATTAATTACTACTATTACCTCTATATAGGTTGAGTTTGTGAGTGTGATTCAATATATGGTGGAAATATAAAATAAGAATAAGGAAATATACTTTAAAATTATGAATATCTATGTCTACATGTAGTCAATGTAATTAACCACTTGAATGCATGTCAAACAGTGTGTCTATGTAAAAGTAAATTGAATTTAGTGGATCGGGAGTTGGAAAGAATAATTCAGATATATACTTTGGCTAGTATAACAGTCTTAAGTTGGTTATTTAATTAACTGGTAATAAACACTGCATACATCATTTTTGCCTCTAAGGAAGAACTTTTTTTCTTTTACCTTTTATTTTTGTTAAAATAGTAAATATACTTACAATAATTTAAAGATAATTACAAATAATTCTTCTTTGAATCACATACATATCAGTCTACTTCATTGTCCTTGTCAATATTCATAAGTACTTCAGTAGTACATCCATAGTTCTGCAAACTTGTCAATATGAATTCCTACCTTTGTTATAGATCCCCATTGTGGCATGTTTTCCCATTCTGTGAAATTTTTATTCACAGATTGTCCAGAGAGCATTTACTCACCAAGTTTGACATCTTCCCTGTGTCTTTCAAACTTTCATAAACACCTATACAGAACCTGGAGGCCTTAATCAGTATTCAAAGACATGGATCTGGATTCAGAGGACTTAATGGCACAGCTACTTATTCTATTTGTCATATTGGGGAAGTTATTTCTCCTGGAGTCTTTTTCTTTCATGTGTAAAATGATAATATTGGACTAAATAACTTTAAAAATACTTTCAGTGTTAAAATCCTATGAATGCTTCCAGTGAACTTCCAAAAGTTGAAGATTTTTATATTAAAATGTGTTGATAAAAACTTATTGACTAATATGACTAATATGATATATATATATACATATATATATGTGTATATATATATGTGTGTATATATATATATATATATATATATATATATATATATATATATATATAAGATTTGATGGCCTATTTGTAAATTATCTGCAAATATAACTATGTATGTGTATTTTAAGGATTTTGAGGGGAGAGCTTGAGCAGGTCCATACTTATCCTCTTCTAGTTTGGCTCCACCCTTCTCTTTGCCTTATGTCTTACCTATCCTTAAACACTGAATGTTGTGATAGCAATCAAATTAAGATCTTTTGCTGTTTGTGTTTCACTAAGAGTGCTTCTGAAGATTAAAGAAATTCTCTTCCACCCATTGATGAACCTGTCCATTGTGGTAAGCTTGATTAGAGGAGTTATTTTGTAGAAGGGACTCAAGTACCTTTTTTTTTTTCTACAGAAGCACTGGGTCAGAGGGTTTTGCCCTCTGGCTCTAAAAAAAGCATAAATACTCTGAGTGTGAGGTTTTACTTTGGGGCTTAGTTTTTGTAAGAAAGTTTGAGTGTCAGATGAGGACTCTGGGAAGCTGCTTTAAGGAGCCAGATATGAGTGCTTACTTTTCTGGCAACTATGGTCAGGCTGTACATGATTGTTGAATTATGGTCAGGCAAAGGAAGCCATGACTGCTGATTACTTTGGGTCTTACTGACTGGAAGTGTTTATTTGGCCAGAAGAGGACCCTGGTACCCTGCTAAAGGAGTCCCTTGATAACCCAGATGTTGGTGCTTTCCTCTCTGGTACCTATGATCAGACAGCTGGGGATCAACTGTCAGTTGAATTCAGGCAGAGGAAGCCATGTCTATTGATCTTTAATGTCCCTGTATTTTCATTGAATTTCAGGGTGCTGACTCCCGTGAACTAGGTGAATGATATATGTGCTTGGTTAAATGAATGATCCATTTGCTTGATTAAAGTGATTGTTAACCCTTTAAAAGATGCCTTTCCTTTTATGAATGTAGATCTAAGAATCCATGGTATCAAGCCTCCCGTGTATTCTGGAGTGCTTACTTCTACAAATGTGCATGACCTCAGTCAACTGAGACCTATTAAACCACTTAGCTTAAAAGGTGAAGTTTTTTCACTGCATCTCGGGCCATTTCTAGTTATCCTGATCTATATCTTTCCACTGGACCCAGATAACCCCAGAGGAGAGAGTAAAGCTGATGACTACACAGCCCTCCCTCACTTAAATCCAATTCATCTGTATGTCATGGCATCACATTCCTGATGTCATGATCCTCTCCCAGAATAAAGGACAGACAACAACAGGAACAAAGGTATGCCAACAAAACAGTACTGCCTTTAGAATGAAATAAATGGAATAAAATATAGCATCAAGGACACATATAACTGCAAAATAATTAAGTTAAACATGTATGGAAAGTGAAGGAGAAAAACATTTCAGTATCATCCACAAATACATATTTAAGCCCCAGAAAAATTCCTACAGGATATTGCATGGATTCTCTATGGAAGACTTATTCTAGAATATAGATTTGAATCACCTAAGAAGAAAAAAGATGAGTTGCAATCTACAGTGATGAATAGAATATCCACAGCAAAAAAAAGTGAAATATTCTTAGAAGTTTTGGGGTTTAATTAAGTCTAAGACATAATTGCAACCAGTACCATCATTTCATTTACACATGAGAAATGGATTTCTTTAAGTTAAAATGTTTCATTGGCTTCAAATGAAACATTTTAACTTAAAGAAATCCATAAGTAAAAAATGAAAATATATTATCTTCTGAAAATATATCATGATAAAAGTGCTATCACTTTTAATGAAAGAATGCATATTCCTTAGTATACTTACTTTAACTGCTCAAGTAAAATTTGAAATGTTGATAATATTTCCAAATTTAAAAATCCTGTCATAGTAGCTTTGATTCTGATTACTTCAATTAGAAATCATATTTTTTCTTGTTTCAAAATGAAATTTGGTAAGCACACAAAAAATGCATTCAAATTAGGCTTTTTAATGTTCCCAAATGCTGAAATCAATGTATATTTATAACAGAAAAATCCAATCTAGACTAATGTGGGATGTTTTTGAAACTCAGGTTAACATGAAATGTCTTCAAGTGAATGTAGTCTATTTTTATTGTAATCATTATCTAAGGCATTCCTGTTCTTGCTTAGTTTGTGGTCATGAAAATTATACAGTGTCTCTTTCAGTTTCCATTACTATCACAGTGCAAATAAATCATTAGTGTGGTATATGTCTAAAATGCTCCAATACTTAACAAAACCAGCAATCTGGATAAGTATAATTGTCAATGACGATAACACCTTCAAAAATATGGGGTTGCATACCTTTGAGATAGGGATGCTTGGGCATAAGTGCATAGCAAAAAAGTTTACACATTCATATGTGTACCAAGCACTGTCGTTTGGCTATTTATTGAACTGTAATGTTCATATTTCTATTTTTATTTTAAATGTGTGAAAATGTTACTGTGATTAAGAAAATGAAAACAGTTATTTTGGAAGGGTTGCTATATTCAAAGTGCCAGTTGTCATTCTAGATTTTCTCAAAAAATAAAAAGAATACAACTACAACTTTGGTTATTCCAAAAAAAAAAGAGGATGAACTCTAAGTTAAGAAATTTTGAAGGGCTAATAAACAATCAGAAAGTCTAGGAATGTGGTTTACCCATTGCACATAGCATTTTTCTATCAATGTATTTTCTCCCCTCCCACTTCTTTGAAGGGGAGAAAAAAAATATGGATTGAGAAACTGGGAAGCCCTAAATTCAGAGAGTCTTTGGCAGTTTTCTGGAAAGGAAGTAAATAAGCCATTGGTCTTTAATCTTTTGTGTAACTGACACTTTTGCTTGTGTAAAAAAACTCATGAACCATTTCTCATAATAATGTTTTGGTTTAAAAACATTATACACATAGATACTGAAGAATATAGAATCAAATAGTGATAACTTGATGAAATACTTAGGAAAAGCATTAATTTTAAATATTGTGCTTTTGGTGTATATTTTCACCTATTATGTCATCATGTTATCAAATAGTGTTAGTGTTGATAAAATACATATTCAAATTAAAACAAACCTGGTTATGGATTGATATTGAATTTGGACAGTGTTATAATTTGAAGTTAAGCAGGGTGTTACATGGACCCCTTGACCATAAGTCAAAATCTTGACAGAGATTCTGTTTAATGTGAACAGAAAATGGATATCTGAAATAGATATGGTGAAATATGAACAGATTACTTAGTTGAAATATCTGATTTACTCTGAGTTCCACAGAGATAGGTTTGTGGAGTGATCATTCTCTTTCAGGAAAAGAAACACATCACAGACAAAGTAAAGAGAAACAGAAAGGTCTCTCTTTGTTGGTGTGTGTGAGGATTTTGTGTTTTCTAAAAGAACTATAACAGAAAGTACTCTGGGCTTTAAGCTAAAAGAATAGTATTATGGTCAGTTCTCTCTCCAGAGAACAGGTGGTACTTTAAATGTGAATTTTTATTAGATTCCATACTTTTACATCATTTATTTTCCCAGAAATATTTTCAACTTTGAGTTCACCCTAATTTTAAAAGAAATAATCTTATATTGCACCTATGGTTTTGAATTATAATACACACAGCACCTTGAATTTTTGACAGTGTTGTCTGAGAAAACCATTGTGTCACCTGAGAGGAACCTCCAAGGACTAAAAAGTAAAAATATGTATTCCTCCTTGTAAAGATTGGTAACCAGTTCCTTATTAGATGGTTAGGAAAATTAAGTACCTAAGAAAAAACCATAAAACAATGGTCAACATTCTGGGGATGAGCTCCAAACTCAAGTAGCCTATCATTTTACTTATAGTCACACATATTGTCATTCCATATTCAAACCATTTCTATAATGGCAATGCCTGTAGGAAACTGTGCTCCACATCTACTGAAAAGCCAAGACCTCTCCTACATCATTGTAATAATTATAATTTTTATATTATTTTATGTTATAGTTATAATGACAGAACTCCAATAGGAAGTCATTTAGACTAAGGGGTCCTAAAGACTATAAAACATATAGGTCGTAATAGACAGTTTCATTTTACTTTCCATTGTTTGGAACTATTTTACCCTTTTGTATATTAATTAATGCTCACAGCTTCTGATTCAAAAAATCTTCTGACTAACTACAGTGGATGAATCACTCCACTTATACTTCCTTAGATAATCAACTCAAACTGTCACCCAATTTCTGATCCCAATAGAAATCCCTCTCCCCTCACTGTAGTAATGATAGGAGACGATAATTTATCCACCATATCAAGGGCTGACAATGCCTCCTTCTATATATTTCACCAATTACTCTTCCTCACCAAAGCTATTTTTAAGGTATAAAATTTCTCTGTTCATTCCAGTTTTGAAGATGTATTTTCCTCAACATTACTCCATCCCTCTGGGTCTGGATGAGTTTTTCTCATCTACAGGGATGAACATCTGTCTATGTTACTATGTTGCAAGTGAATATGCTTTTTTTGTGAGCTTGCTGAACCATGTAATGGTTTTGTTTGTACTAACTTCCTGAGTATCAATTTCCAATAAATCCTGAATGTAGATCTTTGTTTTAATTAGAACCATGATACCAAATAAATCAACCATGGTGAGATGTCAGTATAGGTCATTACTGAAAAAATGTCTGCATAGAGAATTTGATATTTAAGTTATTCTTAATTTATGAAAAAGCTATATTTGTAAGAAATGAACTTCATTATAGCCTGAATTCAAATAATATAGAAAATGATTTAATGCCATATTACTGAAGTCATTATTTTGAATACTGTTACAAGGCTTAAAAGTAAAAATAAAATAAAAATCAGGCACTCCTCCTGCCCTTCAAAGAATTTCACTCAGAAATTGTCTGAACTTGAGAGGTAGGGATATGGGAGAACTTCAGCAGAAGCCAAGGATTTGGCAAAGAATTTCAAAAATTTATGCATCACACTGAATTTTAAGATAAAACATAAGAAAAGATTCAGCAAGAATTAGTAAATGTCCCCCTACTTCCTTAATTTTCCAAGCTCTACCTTCCTAGGGAAAATATAGTCATAGAAATCATCTTAGGACTACCTATTAATAACTGGAAAGGCCTTCATAGGCTATTTAGTCCAGCTACTCTTTTACACAGATAAAGAAGGTGAGACCTGGAGAGGACAGTATTTAGTCAATAAGCATTTGTGAAATACCTACTATGTACTTGACAATATTATAAGCACTAGAGATACAAATAAAGGCCAAAAAAATCCCTCGTGTACTTAAATGTTCACAGTCTAATGGTATAAATGATTCTCCAGGGTCACAGAGGTAATGAGAAAATTTCAGATTCCAGATTGATCTCTATTCCTATTAATCCCATACTGATTTCTAATTGAGAGTTTGCATAGTCCTGATGGCTTTGACTCTGACTTCTGCAGTTTTGCTTTTGAATTAGATAAGAATTTGGAAAGAAAACAAAATGAGTTCATAATTTATTTTTGTGTTTATCCTTTCTCGAAGAGGACCATTGTATAAAGATGATGACATGACTTGCAGTTGACTTTGATTTGAGTGTGGGAGGGCTGTGCAAGGTCACCAACTTCACTTTCTTCTCCTGAGCCATCTGAATGCAATGGCCTGATATTCATCAGGATATAGGTCATAATTAAAAAGAGTTTGAGTATGTAAATTTATCAATTAGCAATATTTGACATCAAACTCAAAAAAGTATTATTTCAAAATTATGGTAGAGTAGTATCAGAGTGTAGTAATACCACCACTGAACTCTATCTTCTCACTTGGTTATGTTATATTCTAGGTGCAGTAACAGAAATTATATTCTTGGTGATATAGGGCTTACCCTGAGGAGTTTGGGTTTTTGAAAACTATTGCTTCCAGCTGTCAGCATCTGAAGCCCCAGAACAAAATGTCTGTGACCAGGACCCTAACCCCAAACACAAGAAGCTTGGGATAGTGGCCCCTGTGTCCCAGAAGCAGAGCTCAATTTTAAAAGCCAGGCAATAGTCTAACACAATGAACATAAAAGTAAAAAAGAACACTGACCTTTAAGAATTATGATGATAGAGAATATCAAAACAGAAAATCAGAAGAAGACAACAACGTCAACATACCTACATCTTAAACTTCAAAGAGGAATATTAATTGGTTCCAAACCCAAACAGCCTTCTTGGAAGAGCTCAAGAAGGTTTTTAAAAGTAAAATAAAGAGTGTAAAAATGGGAAAAGAAATAAAAGGAATGCAAGAGAGAGACAACAGCTTGGAAAAGAAAGGACAAAAATTGACTGAAGAAAACAACTCCATAAAACTTAGAATTGGGCAAGTAGAAGCTAAAGACAATGAGACATCAAGAATCAGCCAAACAAAAACATAAGAATGAAATAATAGAAGAAAATATAAAATGCCTGATTGAAAAAACAACTTATGTGGAAAATAGTTCTAGAAGAGATAATTTAAGACTTAATGGGCTACCTAAAAGTCATGATCAAAAAAATAGCCTGGACAGCATCTTTCAAGAAATTATCAAGGAAAACTATGTTAACCCAGAAGGCAAAATAGTTATTGAAAGAATCCATTGATCCCCCCCCTGAAAGAGATCCCCAAATAAAAACTCCAAGGAATGCTGCAGTCAAATTCCAGAATTCACAGGTCAAGGAGAAAATATCACAAGCAGCCAAAAAAGAAACCATTTAACAATCATAGAACCACAGCCATGATTAGGCAGGACCTAAAGAATTGGAAGGTTTGGAATATGATATTTGGGAAGGAAAAGGAGCTTGAACTGCAACCATGGATCAACTACCCAGTAAAATTGATCATGATCTTCAAGGGGAGGAGTTAGACATTAAATGAAATAAGGTACTTCCATACCTTCCTGATGAAAATACCAGAGTTGAATGGAAAATTTGGTCTTCAAATATTAGACTCAAGAGAAGCATAAACAGGTAAAAAGGAAAGAAAAAAAGAAACATACTGTTTAATAAGGTTAAACTGTTTATATCCATACATGGGAAAATGAGAGGTGTAACTCTTGAGAACCGTATCTTTATGACAACATTTAGAAGGGGTATACATAAACAGAGGATGTGGGTATAAGTTGACTTTGATATGATTATAAAAACAATTAAGGCATTGAAAAAAGGATTGTACTGGAAGAAAAGAATGAGGCAGAAAAGGGTAAATTACATCATATGAAGAGGTGCAAAGACCAAACACGGCAGAGGGAAAGGAGCAAGGTAGGCAAGAAACAACTTGAACCTTACCCTAATCACATTTGGCTCAAACAGGGATAACATACACACTCAGTTTTGTCTGGAAATCCATTCTTACTCTATAGGAAGCAGGAGGAGAAAGGGGGAAGAAAAAAGAGGGAAGTTGATAGAAGGGAGAGAAGACTGAGGAAGATGGTGATCAGAATCAAAACACTAGTGAGGATGGAAAGGGAGAAAGGAGAAAAAAAAACATAAATTGTAGGAAAGGATGGTTAGAAAGACTTAGTGAGTAATCATAACTGCGAATATGAATGAGATGAAAAGGAAGCAGATAGTGCAGTGGATTAAAAACCAGAATCCTACAATATGTTGTTTACAAGAAAAAAAATTTCAAACAGAGAGATACAAATAGAATAAAGGTAAAAGGCTAGAGCAGAATATATTATGGTCCATCTGAGTTTAAAAAAAAAAAGCAGGAGTTGCAATCTTAATCTCAGACAAAACAAAATCAAAAATAAAACTAATTAAAGTGATAAGAAAGAAACTACATCCTACTAAAAAATATAATAGACAACGTACTAATATCAGTACTAAACACATATGCAACAAGGGGTATAGTGTCAAAATTCTTAGAGAAATTAAATGAATTACCAGAAGAAATAGAGAGCAAAATTACACTGGTGGGAGACTTCACACTCACCCACTCAGAACTAGATAAATCAAATGGCAAGATAAATAAGAAGGCAATTAAGAAGGTAAATCAAATTTTAAAAATAGCATGAAATATACTAGACTTCTGAAGACAATTGAATGGGGATATAAAGGAATATACCTTTTTTATTTCTCAGTGGCACATGGCACCTATTAAAAAATTGACCAGGGCATATACTAGGGCATAAAGACCTCTAAATTCAATGCAGAAAGGCAGAAATAGTAAATGCATCTTTTCAGATCATGATACAATAAAAATTACATGTAATAAAGGGTCATAGAAAGAGAACTTAAAAGTTAATTTTAAACTAGACAGTCTAAGCCTAAAGAATGAGTCAAATAACAAATCACAGAAACAATCAGCAGCTTCAGCCAAGAGAATGGCAATAATGAGACAACATACAAAAACTTATGGGATGTAATCAAAGTAGTTCTTGGGGAAAATTCTATATTCCTAAATGCTTGCAAGAACAAAATAGAGAAAGAGGATAGCAATGAATGGGGTATGCAACTAAAAAAGCTAGAAAGCAATAAAAAAAAAAATTTAAATCCCCAGCTAAATGCCAAGTTAGAAATTCTGAAAATCAAAAGAGAGGTTAGTAAAGTTAAAATTAAGAAAACTAATGAACTAGTAAATAAAACTAAGCGCTGGTTTTATAGAAAAACCTAATAAAGTAGATAAACTTTTGGTAAATTTGATTTTTTTTATAAAGGAAGAAATCATATTAGAAATATCAAAAAGAAAAGGGTGAATTCACCACCAAAGAAGAGGAAATTAAAACAATTATTAAGAGCTATTTTGCCCAACTCTGTGCCAATAAACCTGACAATCTAAGTGAAATGAATTAATACTTAGGAAAACATAAGTTGCCCTGATTGATAGGAGAGGAAATAAAATACTTAAATAGCTCCATTTCAGAAAAAAGAAATTGAACAAGTCATCATTGAATGCCATAAGGAAAAATCTCCTGGTCAGGTAAATTTCCAAGTAAATTCTACCAAACGTTTAAAGAATAAGTAATTCCAATAATATATAAACTATTTGGGAAAATGGACAAAGAAAGAGTCCTGCCAAATTCTTTTTTCATGTTACAAGTATGGAGCTGATACCTAAACCAGGAAGAGCCAGAACAGAGAAAGAAAACTATAGATCAATTTCCCTAATGGATATGGATACAAAAATTTTAAATGAAATATCAAAGAGATTACAATCACCTATCATGAGATTATACTATAACCAAGTGGGACTTGTACCTGGAATCCTGGGCTGTTTCAATATTAGGAGAACTATAAGCATAATTGACACATCAATAACAAAAGTAATAGATATCATATGATTATCTCAATACAATCAGAAAAAGCTTTTGAAAAAATACAATACCCATTTCTTTAAAAAAAATCCTACAGAACAATGGATTAAATTTAGCTTTCCTTAAATAAGAAACATCTTTTTTTTAAATGTGTGCATTTATTACTTATATAAGTTAGCAAAACCAGGGGAACATTATATACCACAACAGTAATATTGTGTGATGATAAGTTGGTCAGACTTATCTCTTCTAAGCAATACAATGATCTAAGACACTTCAAAAAGACTCACAATGGAAAAATGCTATCCACATCCAAAGAAATAACTGTGGAGTCTGAATGCAGTTCAAAGTATACTATTTTCTCTTTTTCTCTTTTTGTTCTTGTGGTTTTCCCCTTTTGCTCTGATTCTTCCTTCACAACATGACTGATATGGAAATATGTTTCATATGATTGTACATGTGTAGCCTATATCAAACTGCTTGTCATCTTTGATAGGGGTGGAGAAGGAGAGGGAGAAAAAAAATTGGGAACTCAAAACCTTAAAAGTGAGTGCTGAAAACTATATGATAATTGGGAAAATATTAAATGAAAAAGAATATTTACTTTCCATAGTTATCATAAAGATCATATGAGACAGAATATGAGAAATCTCAATATAAATATCATCCTTTAGTATATCAAGGCAAAAAGTAATTCACAATCAGAGGAATAAATGGAAAGGAGGTGGGGAATATCAAAGTACCTTGAATGTTCTTTTGCTTTATATTGGAAACTCATTCAATATTATATTTCAGTAGAATATGAGTTCATCAAAATCTATATTTAAATAGATATTAATTTTAGTCACATAAAGTAGAAATCAGCAGTGTTTCCTTACTATTAATTTCTTAGAGAAAAGTTTTGAAATATTTAGGAATTTTTTGCTGCTCTAAGAAAACTGCACACTCATTACTAGTAAACTAACTGGATAAGAAAAACCTATTCATTAACCTTTTCCAGCTTGCATTAAGACAGTAAAGAAACAATCCATTAACTAATAATAAGCAACAGAACCTCCATCAGACATATCAAAAAATAAGATAAAAGGAAGAAAACATGAAATGAATCCATCGTATTGTCATATTTTGACTCATTGTAATAACAGGAGAGCATAGATAGATAGAAATTAGGAGAGATTTTAGAAAGTAGAGTAAAGTAGACCAAACATCACTGGTTCTAACCCCAGTAGAAAACAGACCCCTGGATTATCCACTAGCAGGCACTCCACAGTATTTCTTTTTGAGTTAAAATGTGCAGAGTAATTAAAAGAAACTGAAATTCTTGTTATTATTCTGAAAAATTGTTTGATTCGTTAATTATTATGTGACTTTTTTTGTTTAAAATACGTGTATTGCAGAAAGAGCTGAAAAAAAAAAGTGTTCACTAAAGATGGTCGCACTGTGTAGTAGTAAGAATCCTAGGTTTGAAATCAGAATAGTTAAATCTAAGTTATGCTTATTATTGCTTTCCCTAGGTTCCCCCTATGTGATCTTAGGCAAGTCACTTAGTGCTTCAGTGTCCATTTCCTCAGCTATAAAATGAGGACATGGGATCAAATGTCATCTCTCTCTTAATAGTTCTAAATCCTCATTCAAGATAATTTATGGCCACAATCATTTGAAGTTATCATAATAGAAGGAGAAGACAATTAATACCTAACACCTGGCATACATATCATGTTTAAGGTTCACAAATCATTTTGCCTACAATGTCTCACTTCAACCTCTAACAACCCAAAGTGGTAGGATATGCAGGCATTATTATCCGCCATTTTTCAGATCAGGAACCTAAAGCTCAGAGATTTAGTGACATGTCCATGGTTGCATAACTAATGTGTGGGGTAGCAGCAAGCACCCTGGCATACACAGGAAGGCCTGTTGTACAGAGTTCTTAGTTCTGCTTTTCTGAAAGGAAAGCAACTTTTGAGGGGTCAACAATTTTAATCAGACACATATACCAACAGCGAAAATACAAGCAGGACCAACAGACTGGGCTTCCAACTCTCTGACCATAGGCAATATGTATATCATTACCAGAGAGACAAGAACCAACTTCTGGGTTTTCAAAGCTGAGGACTTCTTAAAACAGCTACCCACGGTCTCATCTGGCACACAAACCTTCTTCCAAAAACTAAGCCCCAAAGCAAATCCTCACCTCAGAGTATACATACTCTTTCCAGAGCTGAGAGCATGATCCTTTGTAACCCAGTTCCTCATTGGCAATCAGCAAAATGTGTGGACCTTCATATAAAACAAGTCTCCCTGATCAAGCTTATTTTAATAGCCCCAAATGAGACCTATTAATGGGCAGGAATAATTTTTAACTGCCACTACACAGGGAAATTCAATTTGATTCCATTCCTTCCTGACTCCAAATCTAGATTGGTATTATTTCATAATGTCATATGTTTAGACAGTTAAATGTAGATAACAAATAAATGATAAGTAAAAAATAAGGATAAAGATCATCAAAGATAAATTTCTTAAAGTTACAGGTATGGAAAAAATGATTGTGATGGGACCAAAAAAAATTCAGTTCTTGAAATTGTCTCTTAATTTCAGAGAACAACAAGAAAACATCGAGTGTAGATGCAAAATAAGTAACAGAAATGAAAATGTATAGGAAGTGTTTATTTATCAAACCTCAACATTTAGCTACTTGAAAATCTTGAAATTAGCTACCCAGAGTCCTGAGGCTAAAACAGCTACGAACATCAATATGGAACATTATTCATCTAGGAGCAAAATTCCTTCTCAGCATACATTTTATACATTTGTCAGAAGAATGAAAGACTTATTAGCCTTTTCTTGTCCTTGAAGGCATTTTTGAAAACAAAGACAAAATACCCTTGCTGCCTCCCCTAGGTTGGTACTGAAAAGCTTTAGCATGTCACAGAAGGCAAGCAATCATGCTTATATGTAGCAATTAGTCCCTAAAGATGGTAGAAAGCCAAAATGTGCTGTTTTTGTCCTTAAAGCCTGAAGTTGGAGTACTGTGGGTAAAGTCCCATTTTGATTATAATGTTTTATCTACAAATTGGATATGGTCATGTGTCATATAAATTTTTAACTTAAGAAGCTAAGATGTCAATTTTTACCAAAGTTGCATTTGATACAATGAAGAACAGCCTTAAGCAGAGACTTTCCAACATTGTGCTTCAGCTTATAGAGATACAGATAAATTATCAGCTTGCTTTCTAGATTCCATAAGTTAAAATGTAGCCATGTCAGTATAAAAGGCAGTGGAATCAAAATAAGGTCTTAAAATATGAGCACTTCTCCTGCTATACCAAGGATAACAGAAATCTGGTTAATTAAAATCATCAGACAGATTTGTTTTGGATGAAATTATCTTATCTTGCTAGTAAAAATAATTCAGGAAAATCTGGAATGAAAATAGCATAAAAATAGTGGTTTGTTACATGTTCAATAAACATTATTTATCAGATACCTACTGTGGATACAAATAAAAAAATGAAATAATCCTGATCTTCTGAGAATTTATATTATGTTGAGGGGGAAATAGCATTTCACAAATAAGTAATAAATACATACTCATATATGTGTATGCATATGTACATATGAAGATATCCTCTATGTAGTGCTATATATTATTCATATGCATATGTATGGTACACACGTACATACAAAGATATTGTATATGTATGCTTGCATCCATGAATATATGTGCACTACAAAATAATAATAACTAATCCTCAACTTTCATGGGTAAAACATTTCTAGTAAAATGGTTCAAAAGGTCAAAAATATGAATGTTTATAGATTCAATTTATGGGAATTCGTGGGTTAGGTTCCCACAAAAATTGTTATTTTTCACTAGAGATTTTTGAAAATACATGTTTCTGCAAATAATTCTTTACAAGGAAACATTGATTCTGAAAAAATGCGCTTTTCCTAACACAGTTACCACTAAATAATCCATAAAATGTAGTACACAAAATAAAATAGGTAACATGTAAAACATTTTATCTTTTTAGTAATTCCCTAGAATTCTGTGACCTTTTGTGCTAATATGTCAATACTAATTTTTTCCCGACAATATTCACTTTTCATAACATACAATCTACAGTTCCATGGATACTGTACAGCAAATAAAATTATTAAAATTAAAACATTTTTAAATGTGAACCTTGCTTTCAACTATATTAGATGGCAGTGTAAAAGAACAGCACTACATACAATACTGCCGTAAATCTCTTTATCTTGGCCACCCCTTAAAACCAAGGAAGAATTTACTCAGAAATTAGTTACTGCTACTGGAAGACATTGAGACTTGTGAGGTCTCAATATCACCTCTGACATTCTGTTTTTCACAGCTGGTGGATGGTATTGGAGAACAGGATGCATCACCTTGAAATAATCTGTCAGTGACATCTGATTCATATGCCCTTTGAGATACTTAAGAATCCCCGAGAATTAAGGCATAGCAGAAGTTAGTTCATGTTTAACCTTGAGGCTAAAATTGATGAGGGAATCAGCAGTTTCAAGCCACTAGCCAGCTGGTAGATTAGCTCAACAGTAGTTGCAGATATTCTGTTGTGAAATTTTTCTAACCTTTATCTTCTCTCTAAACCACATCAGTGACTTTGTATGCTTGGACTTAAACCCAAAGTATTTGCATAATGCTTTGAGGGCATAATTTCAATATGAAATTTTAGTTTTAAAGGCAAACAGTAAAAATTTGCAATAAATGCACGAGGAGTTATTTACTAGACAACAGGCACAAAAGCAGGATATATATATATATATATATAGTCTTATATATAATCATATAAATAGTCACATATATAATTATATATATCATGGGTTCTGTTTTTTCATGCAAGTGATTATTGATTTTATGCCATACCTATTAAAGTTGATGATGCATCTTTCCATTGCCTTCTATGTCACATACAATACTGAGTCTTTGGAGATAAGATGTTTTATAACTAGAAACCATTACAAACACTAGGAAAATAGTGGGATGAAAAGAAGGATTTCTCTGTGATCAACTTCTTTTTAAGTAAAAAAGGTTTTTATTATGTGGAATGTCGTGCTTCCATAATATTTGAATTATGACTTAGGGAGACCTCTATTTGCCTGGCAAATATCTCATAAAGATGATAAATCTTGTTTATATTCTCTAGGTTCACTTTTGTGAACATATTCTATGGATATCTTCATGAGATCACGAGGTTTCAAAACTTTCAGTTCAACTGCAGACAACATGATGCAGCTAAGGCCTGTATTGCCAAGGCAATATTCACAACACTGGTAGTGATTATGAATATGCTGGCATAGTTCCCAGTCACAAAGTATATAAGACTCTCCACATAGAAGACAGAAGAAAAACATTTATTTAGACACAAGAAAGCCAAATTCCAGAACCAGAAAGTAAAATCCATACACATGATTACCATAGGACACAAAGCCATTTCCAAGCCTCTCCTCTTCTGCCAGGGCCTTCTCACAAGCAAATACTCAAGCCTGAGCCTTGCTGTGTTTGTCTGCTTGCATCCTCTCTACTCTGCCCCTACACTCACTTCTTCCCAGTTCTGCTCCTCCAGGAAGCTGTCTACCTATTCAACAAGCTCCTCCTGACACATGTGACTTAGGCTTCCAGGTGATTTAAGGAGGTCACATGAGCCTATTAATGAATGAAAAAGAACTTTCCATTCAAATTGCTATTTCAAGGTCAAAAAAGAAAGGACTAAGATACAAATAAAAATGCTACAAACTCATACTTTCTAGTACATCAACAGGTGCAGGTAAGCTATTTGCTTACAGATTAATTATTTAAGTCAGTGCAGTTGTTAGTAGAGCTTGTCAACATGTTTAAAAATAGAAGAGAATTTGTCATTTCCATTTTCAATTTTTGAGAAATTTTTTTAATGCTTTTCTTGAGTCCTACACTCAAAAGTCAGATTTTTCTATTCTGCTCTCGTCTTTTCACCAAGAATGTTTCAAAGTCCTCTATTTCATTGAAGATCCATTATTTTGCCTGAAGCATTGAACTCAGTTTTTTGTTTTTTGTTTTTTAGGCAAGTGATTCTTGGCTGTAATCTAAACTCCTTTGTCCTCCAAAATATGATATCCCAAGCCCTCTGATCCTTTAATGTAGTAGTTGGTAAATCTTGTGTTATCCTGACTGTAGTTCCATGATATCTGAACTGTTTCTTTTTGGTTGCTTGCATTATTTTCTCCTTGACTTGGGAGATTGGGAATTTAGCTGTAATATTCCTGAGAGTTTTCATTTTGGCATCTCTCTTAGGAGGTTATTGCTGGACTCTTTCAATTTCTATTTTACTCGCTGATTCTAGAATATTAGGATTGTTTTGCTTGTTAATTTCATGAAAGATGATGTCTAGGCTGTTTTTAAAGTCATGACTTTCAGGTGGTCCAATAATTTTTACATTAACACACCCATATTTATTTCCCAGGTCAGTTCTTTTTCCAATGATATATTTCATATTGTCTTCCTATGTTCTCATTACTTTGGTTTGTTTTATAGTTTTTTGATGTCTCATGATGTCATTAGCTTCCATTTGTTTAGTTCCCACTTGTGATTTTCTTTAGTGAGCTTCTGAACCTGTTTATCCCTTTTTAAGTTCTTTTTCCTTTTGTCAGTGAATTTTTGTGCCTCCTTTACCATTTAGTCAGTTCTACTATTTTTCCTCATTAGCTTTCTGTACCTTTTTTATCATTTGGCCCAATCTGTTTCTGAAGTTATTATTTTCTTCAGAATTATTTTTGCATCTCCTTTACCAAGTTGTTGATCTGTTTTTCATGATTTTCTTTCATCACCATCATTTCTCTTCCCAATTTTTCTCCTACCTCTTTTAATTTATTTTCAAAATCCTGTTTGAGCTCTTCCATGGGCTGAGACCAATTCATATTTTACTTGGAGGCTTTGGATGAAGGAGCTTTGATTTTGTTAACTTTTGAGTGTGTGTTTTTATCTTCCTTGTCACAATAGTAACTTCCTTTGGCCTGATTTTTTTCTCTTGTTCAAACATTTTCTCAACCTATTTTCTTACTTTTAATTCTTTGTTTAAAAAGAGTTTGACTCCCAGGGTAAAGGGTTCACTATCTCAAGCTTCAGGGTTTTTTTTTTACAACTGTTTTCAGAGATATTTCTAAGGACCTACAAGTTTTCAGTTCTTCTGAGGTGGTGTGATCAAGAAGAGTTTGCTACTCTTCTGCCTGTGCTATGGTTTGTGAGTGACGACAGACATTCTTTTCTGCCTCTGTGAGAGGAATCCTCCCTTCATTTTAGGAAAGAGACCCCTGTAATCTCCTTCTGTCCAGTTGTTTGACTTCCTGTGGTCTGAGAACTCCAGAAGCAGATGCTACCATTGCTTATTCAGTGGTTTCCAAGTATTGCTCCTGGTTTTCTGGGTCTGAGTCTGTGCTGGCATTTCCTATACTGGACTATACTCCATTCTCTCCTACGTACCACAAATCTTTCCTGCTGAACTTCTAAGTCGTCTTTGGATGGCAAATTATTTTATCCCATGCTTTTGCGTGTTCTTCTGCTCCAGGAATTATTTTATGGCATTATTTAAATGTGTTCAGTGGGTCTTAGGGAGAACTCAGGTGAGTCAATCCTTTTTCTCTGACATCTTAGTTCCATCTGGGAACTCAGAGTATAATAGCTATCTGTGCATTTTTTCCCAAAAGCAACAAAATTCTATTTCATTCTCCTATTCAGTTCTAGGCCTTCATCATTTCCCATCCACTATGACTATCCAAGATTGAGATATGAATTAATGTCATATTGAGATATTACTATTAATAGTGGAGATAGTTCACATCTATATAATAATCAAGGAGATATTAATTTCATGTACTTGGTTTGGCTTGTGCTGCCTGATGGTTCTTTGGTGGGCATAGATAATATTAGTGAGGTCCTATAATGTCATTGTATTAATTTAATCAGAAACTAATACATACAAAAAAGATACACTTGAAAAATCTCAGTGCTTAAAGGTAATACCTTAACGACTTCAACTTTGATCAAGATATCTTCCATAAGAAGTTGGTGGAGTGAAGCAGGGACTTCTAGAGCTCTCCTCCCAAGTCCAGCCAAGTATCTATAAAAAAAAACTACTTTAAACAAATTCTGGAGCTGCTGGACACACATAATGATGGAGTGAAGGAAAACTCAAGTCTAAGGCAGCCTGGAAGGTCAATGGGAAGCATCACTCATGCCATGCTGGGAGCAGAGTGAAGTTCAGTGTGGGCTGCATTGGCACAGATGGGACCTGAACAGGCCTCGAGGGAATGAATCTCTGGCACCTGTGGTGGTTTCCAGACTTCCAAACCCCCAAAACACAGAGGACAAATTGGAAGGTCAAGGGATAAACTTGTGGCACATGTGTGAGAGAGTATAGTGGTCTGGCTCCAGCCTTAGGGATGTGGAGGGGTGAAGGAGCTTGTGGCAGCTACAGCAGCAAGGGCAGAGGCAGTGGCTTTTTCTGGAGCTCTAGGCCCACAGATTGTGGAGGGATCCAGCAGCTGACAGTACAACCCTCATCCCAACTGGAAGCAGAGAACAAACTTGACAAAGAGCTCAAACGTCAAATAAATGACTGGGTATATGAACAAAAACCAGAAAAAGAATCAGACTATAAAATCTTACTTTGATGACAAGAAAGACAAAAATATAGAAGAAGAAGACAACAAAGTCAAAGTTCCTACATCGAAAGCCTCCCAGAAAAATATTAATTGCTCTCAAGCCATGGAAGAGCCCAAAAGGGATTTCAAAAATCAAGCATGAGAAGTAGAGCAAAAATTGGGAAGAGAAATTAAGGCAGTGCAAGAAAATCATCGAAAATGAGTCAAGTGCTTGCTTGCTAAAGGGGATGCAAAAATGCTGACAAAATAACACCTTAGAAAATAAAATAAACCAAATGGCAAAAGAGATCCAAAAAAATCAATGAAGAGAAGAATGCCTTACAAAGCAGAATTGGACAGATGGAAAAGGAAAATGAAAAACTCTCTGAAAAACAAAAATACTTCTTTAAGTTTCAAATGGAGTAGATGGAAGCAAATGATTTTCTGAAAAATCAAGAAACCATAAAACAAAACCAAAGGAATCAAAAAAATAGCTGATGATGTGAGATATCTCATTGGAAGAACAACTGACCTGGAAAATAGATCCGGGAAAGACAAATTAAAAATAACTGGACTACATGAAAGTTATGATCAAAAAAAGACCATAAACATCATCTTTCAAGAAATTATCAAGGAAAACTGTCCTGATATTGTAGAACCAGAGGGTAAAATAAATATTGAAATATTCCACCAATCACCTCCTGAACAAGATCTTAAGAGGAAAACTCCTAGGAATATTGTAACATAATTTCAGAACTTCCAGGTCAATGAGAATATATACTGCAAGTAGCCAGAAAGAAATCACTCAAGCATTGTGAAAAAAACAATCAGGACAGCAAAAGATCTAGCAGCATCTACATTAAGGGATCAAAGGGCTTGGAATATGATATTCCAGAAGTCAAAGGAAATAGGATTAATACCAAGAATCACCTACCTAGCAAAACTGAGTATAATACTTCAGTGGAAAAAAATGGTCATTCAATGAAATAGAGGGCTTTCAAGCAATCTTGATAAAAAGACCAGAGCTGAATTGAAATTTTGACTTTCAAATAAAAGAATCAAGAGAAGCATGAAAAGGTAAACAGGAAAGAGAAATCATAAGGGACTTACTAAAGTTGAAATGTTTATATTTCTACATGGAAAGATAATACTTGTAACTCTGGAGACTTTTCTCAGTATTTGGGTAGTTGGAGGAATTATATACATACAGACAGAGGGCACAGGGTGAGTTGAATAGGAAGGTATGATATCTCAAAAAATAAAACTAAGGGATGAGAGAGGAATATATTGAGAGGAGAAACTGAGAATTGGAATGGTGCAAATTATCCCTCATAAAGAGGCAAGAAAAAGCTTTTTAATGGCAGGGAAAAGTGATGAGAGGGAAAAGGTGAATCTTATTCTCATCACATTTGGCTTAAGGAAGGAATAACATTCACACTCAATTAGGTATAAAAATCTATCTTACACTACAGGAAAGTAGGGCAGAAGTGGATAAGTGGGATATGGGGAGGATGATAGAAGGGAGAGCAAATGAGAGGAGGGAGTAAGGAGAAACAAACAATTTTTGGGAGGGTCAAGATCAAAAGATAGAATAGAATAAATGGGGGACAGGATAGAATGGAGGGAAATATGCCTTTCACAACATGACTTTTATGGAAGTCTTTTGCATAACTACACATGTATAACCTATATCGAATTGCTTGTCTTCTCAGTGGGGATGGGTGGGGAGGAGGAAGGTAGACAAGTTGGAACTCAAAGTATTAGGAAGGAATGTTGAGAATTGATTTTGCTTGCAACTTGGAAATCAGGTAATGGGGTATAGAAATCTATCTTGCTCTACAAGAAAAAAGAGAAGATGGGGATAAGGGAAGGGAGGGGTGTGATAGAAGGAAGGCCAGATTGCGGGAAGGGGTAGTCAGAAGGCACGTTGTCTTGAGACGGGGTGAAAATTTGGAACTCAAAATCTTGTGGAATTGAATATTGAAAACTAAAAATAAATAAATAATTGAAAAATAATCACAAAAAAATTATGCAAAGGACCAAGAAAAATGGAAAAATCTCAGGGATGAAGTTTTGTTGACACTCCCACCTGATGATGTTTTAAATGTATAAATAAAATATTTTCTATCCTTTAAAAAAGCAGAAAAAAAAAGAAAGAAATATTGTAAAATTCTGCCAAAATGTTTTGTCTTATGTTCCTCATATAGAACTCTAAATCTCCTGTTTTTTATATTTTTTAATTTTATTGGCTTTACACAAACCAGCCCCCTCACCCTATGCCTCTATTGAACTCATCACTATCTCTTAGATTACCTGTTTTCCTTTAAGACTTTGTTTGAGCACCGTCTTCTATTACTCCAAGCCTTTCCTAATCATGTCCCAACCCCTACTTCTCTCCTTCCTAAACTACCTTTCCTTTTACTTCAATTTTTTTTTTTTACAGTTGATCTATTCTGTATATTATGTTATATGCCATGATACAATGTAAACTCCTTTCGGGTAGTAATTACTTCATTTTTGACTTTGCATGACCAGATATGAAAGTGAGCACTACAACTGGCATGTGACTGGTTCCTAAGAACGATGTTAGTTGAATGATTAACTAAATTATGCTTCATTAATTAAAATCAACCTTAGATTTCCTTAGTAAGCATAGAAGAAAAGAGAGTGAAGAATATACAAGAGAAAGCTGGCCAGAAAGGCAATCATGTAAATGTATTTTTTTTTTTTTAAGTGAAGGGGAGAAGAGAACTAAATAGCAGTAGAAAACAATTTAATCTGATTTTGGCTTTCTGAAAACTAGCAATATTTCGAAATCTGTTATGAAGAGTCAGAAGCAAGTGAGAAACTGAAATTAAAGGTGATCTTAGGAAAAATATATGGATATGTTAATTGATTTTGGTATTAATTTTCCACAGTATTCTTTATGTACATTTAAAACAAGTGTTCATTTCTGTTTCTACATCTATCTCATTGTTGTTAAAGACTGGACTAATCATGAGCCTGATAGTATAGAAACTGTATAGATAAGTAGAAAAATCATGAGGCAAAAATAACTATTAAATCATAATGGGATAAAAACTGGACCTGGCATTCATTTAGGATGTGAACTCTTTCCAGTATCCATATTGTCTTTCATCATGATTGCCCAGAATTTCACCAAGATGAATGGACATCATAGATACCTTCAGCTTATCTGACATTCAAGTCTTTTCTTGATGGATTTTTATGACCAAACAAGAAGAGAAATATAAAAAAAATAAGACTTAACACAAAATAATAATGAACTGTTTTGTAAATACTTTTCAGTGGTATCAATGAAATTGAGAAACAGAAATGCATGTAGTGTTTTGCATGAATATTATACTTTTTTAAAAATATGAACACTCTTTTGCATATCATTAGTTGCTATGTACCAAAGAGACAATAACTTTTGTTCTATGCCTCATCACGTATTCCTACATATGATGCAGTCTCTGACTGCACAATTGTGTTATCAATAAAAAACGTACATGCTATCTTCAAGAGAAAGAGACTTAGAAATGCCAGTCCTCTAATTTATTAAGAACTTCCCCCACCCACCTCAGGGATAAGGACCCTGATTTTTTTTCTTATTTTCTCATAGGAAACCCTCACTGACATACTAGGAAAGTATAGCACAACTGTGCCTCCAAATGCCATATACCAAGAAAAGGTCAAAATGGGCACATGATTGAGACATAAAGTGTGATACTATAAGTAAATTAGGAGGGCAAGGGATAGTTTACCTGCAAAACTATGGAGAAGGCAAGAATTTATAACCAAACAAAAAATAGAGAACATTGTGAAATGCAAAATAGATAATTTTGATAACATCAAATTAAAAGAGTTTTGCACAAACAAAACCAATGCAACAAAGATTAGAAGGAAAGCAGTAAGCTGGAAAACCACTTTTACAGCCAGTATTTCTGATAAAAGCTTCATTTCTCAAATACATAGAGAACTGAGTCAAATTTATAAGAATGCAGAGTATTCTCCAATTGATAAATTGTCAAAGGATATGAACAAGTAATCTTCAGATGAAGAAATTAAAGCCATCTATAGTCATATGAAATGTTCTAAATTACAATTGCTTAGAGAAATGCAAATCAAAATAATTCCTCACACCTATCAGAATGACTTATTTGGCAGAAAAGGAAAATAATAAATCTTGATAAAACGTGGGGAAATTAGAACACTAATGTATTGTTGGTGGACTTGTGAACTGATCCAACCATTCTGGAGAGCAACATGGAACTATGCCCAAAGGGCTATAATAATGGAAATAGCATTTGTACCAGCAATACTACTAATATGTCTGAATCTCAACAAGATCATAAAAAAGAGAAAAGGACTCACATGTATAAAAATATTTATAGTGGTTCTTTTTTTGTGCTGCCAATAATTGCCAATTGAGGGCATGCCCATCATTTAAGGAATGGTTGAAGAAGTTGCAGTATATGAATGTAATCTAATACTATAGTGCTATATAAGAGATATTAATCAGGAAAATTTAATAAATCCCTGAAAAGACTTACATGAACTAATGTTGAGTGGAGTTATTAGAATCAAGAAAACATTTTACACAGTTACAGCAACGTTTTGTGATAATCAACTATAATACAGTTAACTCTTCTGAGCAATACAATAATCCAAGACAATTCCAAAGACATATAATGGAATATTCTATCCATATTCAGAGAAAGAACTACGGAGTCTGAATTCAGATTTAATTATACTGTCTTCGCTTTTTTTTTTAAATTTTCTTTCTTGTGTTTTTTCTCTTTTGTTCTGCTTCTTCTTTTACAGTATGACTAATGTGGAAATATTTCACATGATTATACATGAATAAAATAAGAAAAAGAAGGACAGAGAGTGAGGGAAGAGGGTCAGAGTTCCCTCAGGGAAGATTTCTGCTTATGGAAGCCATTTCATCAATGTAGAAACCAATCTCCAGGACTAATGAATATCCTGTTAAAGACAGAATACTGAATTCTACTTTTAGTGTTATTTCATATGTTTATGTATATTTTTTATATTTCTATAACTGAAGAATTGCATAATTAATGCACATAGTTGGCATTAAAAAAGGACTTGTGATGAAAAATAATGTTGACTTCTGGTGAAAGAAGTGATAAAGTATCAATAGAAATCAAAGTGTACTTTAAAAAATTTTTTCTTGTTCACTCATTTATTTAGTTTAGTGCTATTTTCCTTAACAACATGACTATTATGGAAATACGTTTTGTGTGACTGCACATGTATAACCCATGTCAAATTGCTTACCATCTCAAGTAGAAGGAAGGAGAGAGAAGAAGAAAGGGAAAGATATTGGAACTCAGTATTTTAAAAAATATTACAAATCAATTTTTTCTTGTAATTCAGAAAAATAAAATATTAACAATGATTAATAAAGAAAAAATAATGGATAGTGATTAGTGAAATATGACAAATTCAAGAAATAAGTAGCTTTGTTTTTCCAGTTGGGATGGGTATTTGTAACAGGTACATTTGAAATAATCCAAATATTTTGAATCAGGGATTCTTGGGAAGTGTTCTTTCGTATGTGTGTTTCTGTGATATACGCTTTTGGCAGTCTGGCGAAGCCTGTGGACTGCTTCATATATCTTTAGATAATTGAATTTAAAAAAGTCTCAGAGGTTAATAAAGATAAAGGCATATGTCTTCATCTGTACACACAGAAATGTACATGTGTGTGTGTATGCACACCTACATACTTTTCCTCCTTGTCTATGCCTGTGGACCTCCTGGGTTCTATGCATGAGTTCTTTGGGAGTATGCGGAGTGAAGTTTAAGATCCTTAGACTTACACAGTCAATAAGGACACTGAGAGATAGACAAAATGGTGAAATAGAAGCTGAATCTGTAAGAATCATAGAGAACTTCTATATTTTCAGCACTTCTACCCAGTGTGAGTGGAATTCTACAAATGCCAAAGTGAATATGGGGCTGCTCTCAATGCCACTTTGGGCTTAGACATATTGTCAGTAACTGATGTAAATCTCAATCATTGAAAACATATATAATAGCTAAAGTTTAAATTTGAGCAAATGGGTAAGTAGGTGACCCAGTGAATAACGTATTTTTGTCAAATCTGATCTCAGATGCTTACCAGCTGTGTGATCGTGAGCAAGTCACATAACCCTATTTGCACTGATTTTCTTAACTGTAAAAAATGAGCTGGAGAAGGAAATGGCAAGCCACTCCAATATCTCTTCCTAGAAAGCCCCAAACAGGATCACAAAGAGTCAGACACAACCAAAAACTCCATGCAACAAGAACAAAAATAATTCTAGCAAAAAATGAGCAATTGTATAGAAAGGATAGAATTTTGTTATATGAATCATTTTGCATCATAAAATGACATCAATTGATAGAACTTTACATCTATGTTAATACCTATGACAAATACAAAATAATTTTGAAAATAACTATTCAATGTCTATTGTTCACAAAAAATAAGAAATATATGATTTAAATAAGGCATAATTTATAAGAATTTTTCTCCATGAAGTTTCTATTCATAAGATAAAAAAAAAACACAGCTGACCAAGAATGAAATAAATTAGAATATTAGTCTTCATAGAATGGGGCAAAAATATCACTGGAAAAATCTGGAAACCAGTATTTATTTCTTGATCTTTTAGTAATTATTAATATGGTTTCATATAAGTTGTTAAACCATTAAAAAGGATGTTTTTTAACAAGGGAGGTATGAATTTCTGTGATATGTTACACACCACGTATGTGGCATATTTCACTTTACATCCACTTATACCTCTTCACACCCATGGAATTCCCCTTGTAACAAAGTTACACTTGTGTGTATTTCTTTATATATATATATATACATATACATATATATATGTATGTATGTATATATATATATGTATATGTATATATATATACATATATATATGTATGTATGTATATGTATGTATATTATACATATAATATACATATACACATATAGACACACACATATATATGAATATCATATACATCTATAGAAAGAGAACTATATTTCAATACAATTGATTGCCTTTGTAATCTTTTTTGCATTAATTTGTGCATTTCAAAGCATGATTCCATAGAATACAGTAAGTACATGGGCTTTATCTCACTTCAAAAGAGGTCCATATTACATAAAAATAGTTTAAGGACATCTGCTCTATAACTTCCATTTTCTCCTTTACAAAAATGGGAAGATTGCATCTAATTATCAATGATGATAAAAACCAGCAATACTCAATGTTGCAAGACAGAGGAGATAATACACCACAGAGAAAGCTGAGGAAATGGTCAAAATATTCCAGAAATGTATTTCAATTATGGGGGGAAATTGCTAGATTGTTTAAAACCAGTGATCCTGAATATACCACAAATAGTTCAAAGCAGGGAAATAAAAATAATAACAACTTATAAATGCATAACAAGATATTCTTAGCAATGTGTGTGTGTGTGTGTGTTATCAAAGTCCTGGAAATAGAGTGGGAATCCATTTATTGACAAACAACTGAGCAAATTGTGACATATTAATATAATAGAATATTAATATGCAATATGAAATGGTATTTTGAGGAAATCAAAGATATATGAAGACATACAAGAACTGATGTCAAACAAAGAATAGTCAAGACATCATTGTACAAAGTGAATATGATGATGAACACAAAAATATGACTAAAAAGCAAGTGAACTATGATTAATTGCAGTGATCAAATATTCACGGAAAACAGATGATAAAGCAGATTTCTCTCCGTCTCCTGGAAGTTATAATACCTTACAAGAGTCATTTCTAGTGCTATCCTCTTCCTTTCAAAATGGCTTCTGAAGACTATTTTGGTCATTATTACCTCCAAGCTTACATATTTTTTTTTATTTTGTATGTGTTATGTATTTCCTTATCTACCAATATATTTTATTGATCTAGTAGAATATGTTTCTTGAGAGAAGGACCTATTGTAGTTTTAAATTTTTACCCCGGGTCTTTGCACATAATAGATGATCAATAATTCTTGTTAATTGATTGACTGATTGATTATGATGGGGAAGGAGTGTTTTGTGAATGTGATTCAGTTATTTTGTCAGTTGGTTTGGTTAAATTAAGTTTTGTTTTGTTTTGTTTTGCTTAAAGGGATCAAGGAAATATATCTAGAAATTACTGTTGCATAAAAAATGAAAAGGTTTTTTTTTTTGGTGTTAGAATTAGCCCAGCTCATTTTTAAATTCTTTTTAGCTCTAGATTACAAGGATTTCATGACTATACAAATTTAAGAAAATTTTCTTTAAATAAAATTTTTTTCCAAATGAGCATTTATCAAACTATTACATATGGCCTGATGCCATAAAATAGATCAGACTCTGGAATCAGGCTACATGTATTAATTTCCTTTTGTTTTTGTAAATGTGTTTTCTTGCCTTTATAAGAAGCTATTTTGCACAAATGGAAAGAATTGACAGATTTGTCTTTCTATTATTTTGTGTTAAGGGGGTGTACCTATCTTTGCCTACAAGATGAAAACAAGAGAACTTTCACACAATCTTCATGTTAGGTGATTAAAGCTTGGTCAGAAGTCAACCAAGACAAATAGAAAACTAATAACTAAAGTATTCTTACTATGTAGTTATCTGCCATACTATTCCTACTATATCCAGGGCAAAATATTACCATTCTTCATACAGTAGTAGTCAACATGATTTTTTTTTCACTTAATTATTTTAGCTCTTTAGTTCTAGTATTATTAATTGGAAAACCATGTGCATTTATAAAGAAGCAAAAAAAAAGTGTCAAACTGACTACTTTTCTCTAACTAATATAATTTGACCTCAAGACCTTATCAGACCTAATCTACTTTCTAAAATTTCTGAAAAATGTTGTTAACTCAGCTTGTGATCTAAAGTCTATGAAATTGAATTTATTAAGCAAATTGTTTTAACATTCATTTGAGCAACTTGTAATAGAAAAAAGACTCAATTTCAGAAGGTATTCCAGACTCATAAATTTAAAATAAAATAATTTTAGAAAAGTCCTAGTTAGCTTCAGGGCAGATATAGTATATAGTATGCCTTTATATAGTATGTAGATTTTTGAAAAGTTAGGTTGAAACTGAAATTTTCTAAGAAGGATCATTTGAAATATATTAAAGCACTATTCCTTTAAATGCATAATTTAATAATGTGAGGAATCATGTTGTTAATCTACTAATCAACATACAATTTATCAGTTTCATGAAGCCAGGTGTTCAGATACCAGGAAAGCAGGTAACACCTGTACTAATTCTCCTTCATATTCACAGTGGATATTATGAGATCATTTTCATCCCAGAAACATTATGTGACTAGCTTTTAAATGGGAAGTTCTAAATTTCTGAGTAACAAGTGCATGACTCAGCCATGTGTACGGCTACAATTCCTTCAAATATGTAAGTATATATAAGGAAAAAGGGAAATGCACTAAAACAGCAGTGTCCATTGAGAAACAGAGAGAAAGACAGAGGGGAGACAGAGGGAGGTGGGAAATAGAGAGAGAGAGAGAGAGAGAGAGAGAGAGAGAGAGAGAGAGAGAGAGAGAGAGAGAGAGAGACAGAGAGACAGAGAGACAGAGAGAGAGACAGAGAGAGAGAGACAGAGAGAGACAGAAACAGAGAGAGACAGAGACAGAGAGACAGAGAGACAGAGATAGAGAGAGACAGAGACAGAGACAGAGAGAGAGAGAGAGACAGAGAGAAAGAAAGAGAGAGAATTACATATACAAAAACCTCAACCAGCTTTGAAACAAGCATATTTATGAAAAATAATACTGAAGAAATGTTAGAAACAATTTTTAAAGCCAAAGATAACTTTAGTTTTATCAAATTTATGGAAGAGGTCATAGTTTAATCACTTGCATTCTCATAAAACTAACATTTATTCAGAAAATATGATGGCATTAAAAAAAAAAAAAAACAACTTGCTTTTAATTGAAGACCCAAACAGCAGTTACAAATGAATACTACTCTTCATTTTGCTTGTGGACACTTTAATCAACCTGCCTGCATGTTGGGATCAATCAATTTCACCAGTTGTGTTCATTCATCTTTGTCCTGCCAGTCATCCTATGGTAGCAGGGAGAATACTGTATAATTGAATGTAGTTGGAATCCTAAATAAGGGCAAACTAACACACTGGCTATAATCAGAGTAATTCTGTTTTGGGGCAAATGTTTATTCAGTATTTTAAGGAAGAAGTGTCTGTGATCTATGTTTACAGTATTAATAAGAGCCTTAGCCTAGGTAAATACACACACACACACACACTATATATATATATATATATATATATATATATATATATACACACACACACACACATATATACATATATACATATAATACATATATACATATGTACATTCAGATATATATGTATATATCTGAATGTACGTATGTATGCACGTTGCAAAATTATGGCTTGTGATTAAGTGGAAGTTCAAAATTAGAAGCCAAAAGGCTAGGTTTTTTTTTTTTTAGGAGATGGTGATCCTCAATACCCAAAGATATGTGTGTTCTTTTGTCATGGAAGAAGTCAAGGAGAGGGAGAAGGGAAAGGAAAAGATACTGTAGAAAGGGAGCATTATTCAACCACCTTATCTGAATATAGCTCTTCTCCTAAGATCTGAGACCATCCTGTCAATCAGAATTTCTTGAGCTTACCTGATCCCCGACTCCCACGGATACTTTTTCCTCTCAACTTATTTGTTGTTACGTCATCTCATTCCTGTCCATTCAATTTGATATTCACTCCTAGTACTCCACACAAAGGTTGCTTTATTGGATCCTTCCTCTTATAGTTCTTTCCCTAGTACCCTAGCCATGGAAGGGTGTTGAGGATGTGCTCTTTGCTACACAGGATTAATGCTTGGGTTGAGAGTGAGTTCTGTTTTTAAAAAATGTTATTTAACAAAATATTTCTCATTTTAAATTAGTTCCTAAGAGCCACAAATATTGAATAAGCATTCTCTCTGAGGATAAGGTCTCCTATATCAAAAATATTTTGAAAAACAATTTTTATTGCAGTAAAGAACTGGATGTAAAGGCATTGTTCATTGATTGGCTTAACAATATGGCATATGGATGTACAGAGTATAATTGTATTGAGAAAAGCGAAGAATATCAATAATCCAGTGAAACGAGATAATTTGCATGAACTTATGCAATATAAAATATTCCTAACTAGGAGAATGTCTTGTAATGACCATAACGATATAAAGGAAAACAACATAGAAAGATTCAATGACTTCCATCAAGGCAATGAACAACAATAATTTCAAAAGAATGTTAACAAAACATTCCTTCTTTTTTATCTGAATGAGATCTTTGTATGGCTGTAAAATAAGGTTTAGGTTTTCAGATATGGCAACATGGTGCTTTGTTGAACTCAGCCATAACTTTGTTACAAGGAGAATTCCATGGGTGTGAAGAGGTATAAGTGGAGAGTGAACCATTGAATAAGGGACAGTGATAAAGGAAATTTAAAAATTCTTCCATAAAATGATTGTTTTTTTATGATGCCAATTTTAAATAAATTTTATTCTCCAGGACAAGAATTGCATTTCCACTTGTTTACTATACTGTTAAAGTGCAAGGCTGTCCAGTTCTCTTCTTCTGCACACATTCAAGTATTCAGAATACCCAGATTTATAGAGTAGTTGAAATGTTGCTTTTAAACTGCTGCTTCCTTGCTTACAAATTTGAGTCCTTCAATTTTTGGAAAACTGTGTGGAATGGTCTTCCTTCTAGTGTATTTGTTCAACCTCTTCAATGGTGGGTCCAGAAGAAGCACCTCCAGATGGGCTGATCCACTCCCTGGGAACCCACCAGGTTTGCTTCCTGCCATACCTCCTGTCTCTGATACAGTTTAGTAATGATGGGGTTGAAGACCTTCTACAATTCTTTCTACTAATCCTCAAATTCTTCTTAGCTGTCTGGTTCTGCTCCAGCTAGTTGATTATTTCATTACATTTGTCAATTATCTTCTGTTTGATTTCATCACCAATTTTGCCTTTCAGTTTTTCATCATTTATAGTAGTCTTCATGATGACAGCATAAGATTCAAGATAATTCTTGGAATACATCTTGTCTCTCTGCTTCTCATCCTCAGCCTTGTATTTTTTAGCCTCCTGGACCACACAGTCAATGTCTTCTTTCTCAGATGACAATTATCATTGGAGCTGCTGATCTTGTTTCTTTGCCTGTGCTCTTACTCACAGCATAAACTTTGAGCATGCCATCTGCATCCATGTCAAAAGTTGCTTCCATCTGAGTAATACCCCTGGGTGTTGGGGGTATTCCTGTGAGCTTAAACTTTCCAAGTAGGTTGTTGTCCTTTGTCATTGCTCTCTCACCTTCATCACTTTGGATAAGCACAGCAGGCTGTCTGTCTGAATAGGTCATAAAGGTCGGTGTCTGCTTGTTGGGGATGGTGCTATTACATTTGATCAGAACTGTCATAGCTCCACCAGCAGTTTCAATTCCAAGGGAAAGTGGAGTGACATCCAACAGCAACAAGTCCTGCACATTTTCAGATTTATCTCCAGACAATGTGTCAGCCTGGAGAGCTACACCATAAGCATCAGGCTCATCAAGAGTTCTTGCTGAGATACTCTTGCTGAGTTCCTTGCCACTGAGGAAATTTTGCAGAAGTTTTTGGATTTGGGGGATGCAAGTGGAACCACCCACCAAGATGAAGTCATGAATTGGTGATTTATCTAGCTTGGCATCTCGTAAGACTTCTTCCACAAGGACAAGTGTGACATAGAAGAGACCATCATTCAGATCTTAGAAAAAGGATCAGATGATTGATGGATAGAAGTTAATACCTTCATGTAGGGAGTCAGTCTCTCTCTCTGTCTTATTCTTTTTGCAATTTGAAACCGAATTTTATTGAAAATACTTGAGTACAATATGAGAGGAAATAACAGGAAATTAATTTTGTAACAATGACCTGATCAAACACCACAAACAATACAATTCTTGGACATTAACAATAGCTAATAAAGGAAAGATATTATATAAATACTTACTGATTGATGTGACAAAATTGGGGGGCATGCAACTTTGGTATGATCATGGTTCCATAATCATATTATTTGGAAAGTGACATGAGATTGTTCTACATGCATGCAACATAATTGGATGTAAATGAAAGACTTAACTGGTTCCATTTGCTGTAGGCTAATCTAATTAGCCTGACAGGAAACAGAAAACCTAAAAGTACCTTTATTTTCTCTTGAGGCATCCTTTACAGACAATTTGAGCTTTCACTTTCATCTGTTTCTACTTGTATGTAAGTAAACAGAGCTATATTTAACACAATAAATTTATTTTAAAAATAAGAAAAATAACATTAAATAAATGACAAAACAATGATTTCTTATCAGATCAAGCTGGCTATGCAAATTACATCCTGTTTTATGCTAGAGGATAAAATAAGTTTTGGAAACTTTGGGTAGCTCTCCTAGTCCCACTGCACACCAACAACACAAACATAAATAACTGCACTAAGTCTTTTGATATACCTAATATAAGAAGACAAAGCAATGTATTTGTTCCATTGTTTAACATATTAGATGAAATCAGAAATCAGAAAGTCAATGTTATCAACCTATCAGTTCATGAATGTGTACATTTAAACTTTATTAAACTAAATAAAAATATTTATATTATTAAACTAGAAAATTTGTTAAACTTTATAATCCACACATTAAAAATATGCATTAAAACTTTATTTATATAAACAATAAATTTTAAATATTTTCTTGCCAGATTTCTTTAGAATTATCTTTTGGAAGCTACTTTACTTTATAGAAAGATACAATAAGACTGATTTCAACAACTGAAATGTCAAATAAATCATTTCAGTTTTAAACTTCTGTTAACCTGAAGTAAGGTTCTTTCCATGCTGGAATAGAAAACGCTAAATAATGTTGTCATTAAAATTTTTTTAAAAGATTACAAAGTTTAATATTTTCAACTAGAAGATCAGAGAAGGGGATTCCATACCATTAAGTTGGGTCTGCATTGCTTTTTTTTTTATCAAAATTATAGAGACTTATTATATAGCCAAAGTGCATTAAGAAACAAGACCACATAATGTTCAGGATATATTTGGAGGGAAAGGATACTGGTATTGTATTAATCTCAAGTGTCCTTTGACTTCTGAATTAGAAAAAATGTATAAATAGTAATTTTTCCTGTAACAAAATATTAGTTTAATGAATTCTTCACTGACACTCGAGAATAATCAGTTTTCATTCTAATCAAACATTTAATCTGTGAATATTTTTCTTTATTAATACTTTCTACATAAATATTTCAACTTAAGGATGATTTAATGAATTAACTGCTAAAAACTTTTAAGTATTTTAGACTACCAATAGCACAACTTTACTAACCACAAAAATCCAAAGTGGCATTATATAAGCAAACATTTTATAATCCTGATAATTCTGAATTTTACTCATGTCAAAGAGAAAAATTAAGAGACTGAATAGTTTTGGTGGATTTAGGATCTAAATATTGCCTTAGTCAAGTGTGAGCATACATTACTCTATATTTAATAATTTTAAAGTTCAGTGATTTGGAGTCCAATCATTGAAATGTCAATTTTTCTTAGCTTCAAAAAAAATTGAAAAGCAGCAGTAGCTAAATGTTATATAAAGGAATACTATAAGACAGACTGTAGTGTGAATTTTTAAAGAGTTGGGATTTTCTGTGCAATTTTCCTTTTCAATTTTTAATTTGCTACTGCCGTCAGAATTTGCCAGACAGATTAGATCTAGAAATTTCTAAATAATTCTAATGTCAGAAATAATTTTGGAATTTTCCAGCATGGAAATATATTTTTCAGAAACAATAAGCAAAAATTTACAACAATATGACAGCCAACTTAGATACAATTCATAAAACTACATTCATTTATAATATATTGTCCATAACTGATTTGTCTACAAAATTCCATCAGCAAGTTGATCAATGACCAACATTAAGCTGATCAAACCTTTGTTTAAACTAGGTAAAGTTCAAGAAATTAATCTGAACTGTTGGAGTCAGTCTCAGTACTGGCCTTAGAGCACTCTTTGTACATTGACAAGTGGTGCATAAACAGTGAAACTGATCTCTTTTTCTCACATGTGTCTTTCTCATTCTTTCACTTGAACTCAACAATGAAACTGTTGACTATGTTGTTCTTGAAATCTTACCCACCCAAGTGAGTGCCCCCAGCTGTTGTCTTGACCTCAAAGATCTGATCTTCAGTGGTAAGAATCCCATCTTCAATGGTAAGACATCAAAAACACCACCTCTGAGGTCAAAGATCAACACATTTCTCTCAGGATCAACTTTTTTATCAAAGCCATAAGCAATAGGAGAAGCAGTTTGCTCATTGATGGTTCAGAATATGTTGATACCTGTTATGATTTCAAGATCTTTCATGGCCTGACATTGGAAATCATTGAAACAGGTTGGTACTATGACCACAGCATTTGAGAGTGTCCCCAAGGTAATCTTTAGCAATTTCTTTTATCTTGGTCAATATCATGAAAGATAGTTCTTCTGGATAGAAACTTTTGGTTTCTTCTTTGTATGCTACTTGGACCATAGACCTGTCCATGTCATTAATCATCACAAAAGACCAATGCTTCATGTCTAACTGTACAGTTGCATAATCAAATCAGTGAGCAATCAGATATTTGGCATCAAAAACTGTGCGGGTGGGGTTCGTTGCAACTTGATTCTTTATTTCAATATTCTTTGTAGGTGAAGGCAATGTAGCTCGAGATGGTCCTGTTTCTTTGGTCATTATTGAGGATATCTCCTTTCCCATCCTGGAAGACTCCTGCACAGGAATAAGTGCTGCCAAAATCAATGCAAACTGTGAGTACCTTCAACATAACTTCTGAGCAGTAGGGGCATGTAGCTGATCACTTTGGGGGAAGAAGGACGGCTGCTACACTGAGTAGACTCAGAATGATTTTTAAAGTCAACCTAAACTAACTTTTAGGAGCTGCTAAACAAAGGCAGAATGAAATCTGTCAGGTGCTTTTCATACAGTTATGCAAGTTGCAAATATTAAACTTGGTAGTTAATATTAAACCTAGATAGGGCAGGCTTTACAGTTTTGGACCCAAGGTGATTTTTAGATTTAATATAATTAGCACGCATACACACACACACACACACACACACACACACACACACACATGCACACATACCACATATATAATGAACATTTCTGCTATGAAAATAAAACAGTGTGGTTTAGCTGTAATTTCTGCATCTACAATTGGTAAAATAAAAAAAGAAAGAAATTTAATCCAGGATTGGGCTGATCATGGATTAGTGGTCTGCAGCTTTCATGGATTTAGAAAAGACAGTACATGCCAAATTTCTGCTGCAAGTGTCCACAACTTCCATCATGACCTTAGTATAAATAGAATTTCCCCCCCACAGTTTTATTTTATTTTTAAAGGAGTTTTACAGAATTTTTTTTATTTGCTTCATAGAACACAATGGCCTGGTTAAAATACAGTGGTAACTTTACAGCGTAGTATGATGAAGGAAAGTAAAGCAGAGCAAACAATATAAAATGTGGGTATTGTGAGTTGTAAAGAGTAAAAGAGGAGACACTTCTGTCAGCTAAACACTGATGAAACTCTCAGTAGGCAAATTTAATTAAAGGCAAATACCCACAGAACTGTGGAAGGCTTCTTTGTGTGTACATTTCAAGTCATTCTCAATATAACTGAAAGAGGCTGGAATAGTAGAATTCATCTTAAATTATAAATGGAAGAATTCATTTTATTTATTTCTTTTCATCAACTGAATGGAAAGCACTAGTCAAAACACTTAGGAGAGGGTCCAAATACTTAACCACGGAAGGATAAGGTATTTTGCTAAGAAAAATTGCTTAATTTTAGAAGACTAAAGACATGTTCTCTTCAGATTCTATCTATTCTTTGATTTTGATGAGGTTTTTCAAAAAAATGTGGAAGAGTCCTTACATTCTTATTTTGAGTTGGATATTTTTGCTCAACTTATCTTTGAGCAATGGATAATTAGATTAATTAAATTTATCAGCTGTCTTAAATATGAGATTTTGAGACTTTGAAGATTTAAACTGACAGAGTATTTGAAATTTCAGTTGCATGATCATGTGTTTATCTCTCAGAAATGCAACAAGGCATATCATTGTAGTTGTATGCTTTGTTCTGTACAATGTTTCATATAATTCTTATATTTTTGTATTTAAAAAGAAAACTTTGGTGCCATAGAAGTGTTAGGATAATTTATTTAAATTTTATTTGGAAGAAAATTAAATAGTTATCAATCACAAACACACATATATATACATACACACACATACATGCATGTATATGTAATATATCTATGTATTATATACGTAGGCACACAGGTGTGTATCCTTTCCTTTGTTGACACTCTTTTCTAAATTTAACTTGTTTCTAACATAAAAGATTTCAGAAGAGATTTAGGATCATAGATTTTTTAAAAATAGAAGGAAGAGTAGAGTATACCTACTACAAAGTCCTCATTTGTTTCTTACAAATGTATAAACTGAGGCTCTACAGTTTAAGTGACTTGTTCAAAGTTCTTCAGATCCTAGGAAATACCTTAGATAATTGTCTCAAAGAGAAAATATAGTTAATATAGTGGGAATTTGACTGGACTAGAGGAGACAGTCCACTACTCTATGCTACTACCAGTTATATGACCTTATGGGTATCATTTGATTTCTGTAGATTTGTTCCCTTATCTGTGAAATGGATATACGATGCAATGATTCTAAGGTCAATCAGTCCTAGACAAAAGTGTAGAATGAATGAAGTTTGTTCTTTATGTCCATTTCCTTATCTTGGCATAGATTCATTTTACTCACTGGAGGTTCTCACTCAATGGGAGAAAATGTATGAATTAATTTAAAAAGTATTAAGTACTTACTATGTGCAAATCACTGTGCTAAATATTGGAGATACAAACAGAAAAATGCAATGGTCTGCTCTAAAGGATCTCATATTCGATTAGGAAGAGAAGCACATTTCCCTGAAGCATAAGGAAGAGGAAACATAAAGTTATCTTTTAACAAGCCTAGAGGGTATGAAATTTATTGCCCTGAAAAATGTTCAAAGCTATGTGCATTTATTGAAATTCTCTTTTACAATATTTGGTACTAGAATGAACAAGAAGCCCATATATGTACTCCTAGGAGAATCAGAAAAAAATTAATGGTGCTTTGCATTAGTCTGTATATAGTTTGGTGCAGCGTGACCCAGACTGAGTTGGTAAAATTTCCTTTAGCTTGCAGAGAATAAACTGTACAAAGTAATGTGGACTTAGGCTAAAGTCATTAAATTGTTCATATTCTTTTGCCTTGGAGACCACAATGATGACCATATACAGCAAAGAGAAAAAGGATAGAGAAAAAATGATCTCATATATATCAAAATCTTCATAGCAGAATTTTTTGTTACACAAATTCTGGAAACAAAATAGATATCAATTAAGTGAGAAATGAATAAAAATATGCTAAATTAATGTAAAATATTGTTGCACTATAAGAAAATGACTGGCAGACATTTTTAAAAACACATTGAAAGATATGTAAAATGAGAGCTTGAATCAAACTTTGACTGCCTTAATTTTCTACTACTGAACAGTATTTTGAACATAATTTTCATCACCTTCTCCCTACCTCACTTTTACATTGAAGTTTTAGTATATATGATGATTAAATTTGGGGAGATGAATCTTATCCAGGTCTTCACAAAATTATTCTTTTCTGCAAAGGATGCTAATGCACAGGATTTGTTTTCATTTTGGTCTTTTTTTAAATGGTCATTATTAGCATTGCAAAAGAACAGTGGAATTTAAAATACTGGAGCTCTAATTCTATCTGCAACCTACTACCGGTGAAAGCTTCAAAAAGCTGCTTAACTACCCTGGACCTCAGTTTGTTTAACGAAGAGTTTTAAGTAGATGAAAACTAGAACATTTTTTCAGCTCTGATCATTGACCATAAGATGATCATGTTCCTAGAAATACTCTCTCCCCATGTCTCATAATAAAACTAAATCCTTAAATTATTCTACTTACAAATGTATGACACAGTCTTGGAACCCCTAAATCCCTTCGGGGGATTCAGGCTCATCTCACACATCAATCCACATCAAATTCCGTAAAGCCAGTCCTGATTGTTCCATTTATTAGAACCTCTTCCCATAACTGTATTGCAATTTTGTATAGATGTATTTTATTTATGTATCTGTAAGCACTACATATCTCCTCAGAAGTATGTAAGCTTTTTGAGAACAGGACCTATCTCACATTTGTATTTGTATCGCTACTATGTAACTGAGTGCCTGATACAAGGTGCAGTCATTGTGGTTGTTGTTGAGTCATTTCAGTCATATCTGTCACTTTGTGACTCCATCTGAAGTTTTCCTGGCAAAGATACTGTAATGGTTTGCAATTTCCTTCTCCTGTTGATACAGTATATTCTTTATGTCAGGCAATCAGAAGTTAAGTGATTTGTCCAGGGTCATAGAGCTAGGAAGTGCCTGCAGTTGTATTTGAACCCAGGTCTTACAGGCTCCAGGACCAGTGTTCTATCCATTAAGTCATCAGTTGCCTCTATCTGACACATAGTAATTGTTTAATAAATGCCTGTTGGTTGACAAATTAATCTTTTATTTAACTACAACTATCTTTTCAAATTTTCACTGTGTGAACAAATTGGTAGTACCAAAAGTTAAGGAAATGTTTATTGACAATTAGAAAACTTTATTATTCCTGACATCTTTCTCCCTTTCCCCCTACTTTGCCACTAGCATTACAGAAATACAAGAAAGCCTAACTAATCTAGGGGTCATTTTGTTCATAGGTTACCATGGTCAAAGGAGAATTACGAAGTAGGCAGCTTATTAGTGCTTAAATTAGTTGTGCTTTGTTAGGCTGGTCCTTTAAAGAGAACATTCATATTTTCACCTGGATGTTACTCGAGCCTTTCTATCATAGTGGAGGCTGCCAGAGTTTATGCAGTGACACCTTAGTCTGGAATAATTCAGGGTCAGCTTCATACAACAATAAGGTGTTGGAGTAGGAAAATCAAATTACAAAATTATCACCACATCATCCCTTGGCTCTCAACTTCTGTCAACAGTGCCAACATTCTTTTTGTAGCTCATCCTTCTGTGTTCATGTGATCGGATCACTAACGTAACAATAACTAATAAGAATAACAACAGCTGACATTTATGTAATGTGCCAAGCATTGTGTTATGAACATTACAAATATTATTTCATTTGATCCTCATAATAATTCTGCTATTGCTATGCCCATTTTACAGATGAGAAAATGCAGGAAAATATAGATAAAATGAGTTGCTCCAGGTCACACAATTAGCAAGCATTTGAACTTGGATTCTATCTCTAGGTAATTTTCTATTTACTGTGTTTAATTCCTGCCTTCGCTGTCCCAAATGCCCTCCATATCTCAACATGATTAAATGAGTTGATGGAGGTTGACTAACCCAACGGGTGAAGGCTCAAGCTATAGTTCTCTCAATTACAGCTTCCTGGGGGCCTCAGGGCATAAAAAACAGGCATGGATTTGAGTTGCCCCCCAAGTTTTAGAAATGTCCCAAGATTCTCATATCACCAAATCTTGTTACTCCATGTTTACACAAGGTAAGTGCTAGAATATCCTTTCTATGAAGTGTCAGTACCTATTTTTTATAACTGCTGACTGATTAATTCATGGTTCAATTTGTTTCAACACCATACTTAAATCAATAGAGCCAATATTTCCTATTATATTGTGCTATACAGTGAGCTTTCAATTTTTGTCACTGCTTTCCTAAGGATTTTGAATTACGATTTTTCCCTCTTTTACAATGATAATCAATGCTACTTTACCCATACTGTTGTTTCTACCCTTCTTAATCTTATCAAAATTCTTCTTCAAAGCTAGTTTAAAGTGTTGTCTCCTCCATGAATAGTCCAACTTTGGTTCATTAATTTTTCTATAAACCTGAAGCCTGGAATACATAATTTAACACATAATTTCTTTCTATTTGTTTTTATCCATGTAAATCATTAGAATAAAATTCTCAAGGGCATGGATCTTGAATTCTACTTTGGTAGAAGTAGCTAGCATAACTCTAGAGACAAATAATTAAGAACTTAAAAAATATTGTTAACTTAATCAGTTTTGTGTGAATAACCCAGAGGAAAAAAATATCCCTTCCTTTACCTAAGAAAACTTTTGGGACTCTTAAATAAATTTGTTTTGTTTGTTTTCCAGTGTTTTTGTATTGGATTTGGGATGTGGTATAAGCTCCTCTTGATATAGTCTAGATTTTCAAGTTTAAAAATACAAATTTCGTATACTGTAGCATGGGAAAAGAAAACAATAGTGACTTTATTAAATTCCAAGGGCATATATCAGGCACTGGGTATTGAACTGTGTAACAATGTATTACAAGTTCTGTTTGCATACTTTCCAGAATAGGCTCAAGATTAGATTGTTACATATAAAATTTAACAGATACTCAAAGATTTGAGCACAAGCAATTTTTTTATATTGGAGAAAATGTAATATATTTCAATGTATTCTTAGATTTCTTTGGTTGGCATGTTAATTGAGCTTGATTTTTTTGTCTATTTTGAAAGTGATTAATTCATTTTTGGCTTCCACTCAGGTTTCTATTTTCTCTAGGATCATAGAATCAGAGACCTAGAATAGGAAAGGACACTAAATCTCATTAAATCTAATGCACTTAAATAGATAAGAGAAATGAGATAGAAAGTATAAATATCTTACCAAGGATCACCCAGCAAAACAAAAGTTCATGGCACAATTGGGACCCAGAACCCAAGTATACTGTATTATTCATTATACCATGTTGGTTTGTCCAGGTTTGAACTAGGTTGGTTTAAAAGTCTAGCTGACTGCAAATCTCATTTTATTTTCTCTTTCTTTTTCTCATTTTGGAAGTTATTTTATCTCACCAGTGAATAAATTCATTAACCTACACCCCCACATACACCTGAGAGAAAGAAAGGAAATCCAATAATGTAGGGTAAAAATAAATTTTAGTGATCATATATAGATCAAGAATCTCTAAGATATTTTGACTTCTCTCCAATAATCTCAAGACTATTCTAACCTCTTCAGTTGTGGAAGACTGGAATGAGATTATATAAATCCTGATATAGCTATGCCATATCTAAAACTGTATTATAAAAGAACAATCATCAAAACTACTTTGCACTGGCTAAGAAATAGAATGGTAGATCAGTGAAATAGGTTAGGTACACAAAAAACAATAGTCAATGACTGTAGTAATCTATAGTTTGATAAACCCAAATACTCCATTTTCTGGGATAAGAAGTCACTTATTGTCAAAAACCTGCTGGGAAAACTGAAAAGTAGTATGACAGAAATTATAGTTACACATAAAATCTTATACCTTATACAATAAGCCATAAATCAAGATAAGATCAGAATAGGCATATATATGTATATATGATGTATATCATGCTCTGAGAACCAAGATGGCAGAGTAAGCCATCTCTGAGTCTCACAATGACCTCTTAACAACCATAAAATAATATCCCAGGAAAATATCCTGGAACTGTGGAGCCAGAAAAGGGATAGGGTGGAGCACTTTTTTGGCCCAGAAAACTTGGAGGAGCAGTAGGAGGTGGTCCATCTCACTCAGGTAAGGAGGGAGCATATTTCAGGATAGGAGGCATCCCAAAAAGCCAACAGGAAGCACCTGTCAGTAAACCCATGGGAGATGCTGAGCCACAGTGGGATGAAGCAGGTAAATGTCAACACTGGGAACCCCATGTGCCTTAACATAGCCAGCAACTTCCAGCTCATAGAACCACCATGAGTTTCAACCACCTATGAACTCCTCATGAAAAATTTGCCAGGGCCAGATGGATTTACAAGTGAATTCTAACAAATATTTAAAGAACATTTAATTCCAAACTATTTGGAAAAAAATGCAAAGAAAGAGTCCTACAAAATGCTTTTTATGATACAAATATAATACTGTTACCTAAACCAGGAAGAACCAAAACAGAGAAAGAAAATTATAGACCACTTTCCTTAATGAACATTGATGGAAAAATTTATGAAAAATATTAGCAAAGACATTACAGCAACTTTTCATAAGGATAATACACTATGATCAGGTGAGATTTATACCAGGAATGCAGGGCTTGTCAAAGTGGGGTTTGATCCCAGGTCTTCTGAATCCAGAGGCACTGGGTTTTCCACAGAACCCATAAAAAGAAAACATAATGAGTAGCCAAGACTACAACAATTAAGAATCAGCTATCTATTCTTGAGTAAAGGCTTCCACCAGACTGGGACTTGAAAAGTTCTAACGTTCTAAAATCTGAGTTTGTACTCATTCAATAGATACTTAAATAACCAGTTTCTGTGACACACTACACTGGACACTATAATACACTAGCAGCTGCTCTCTCACCTAGTTTCATTCATCGACCCATTTCAACAGAGCAGTAAGCACTGCAATACATTAACCTATAAGACAATCAACAGTAAGGTAACAAAGGAAAATTGAATCTAAAACTTATGGTATTCAATAAAGTTGTAACATTAAAAACTGATGACTACATTGAATTATTAAATAATTAATATAACTCATGCTAGAAAGATTATTTGGTATGCATGAATTCCTTTTTCTTTAAGAGGAATTGCCTTGTTTGGAGCTATTTCAAGATTTTATGAAATTTTTGGTTGTTCATCCTATTAAGGGGTCTGGGTGAGTAGCTAAAGTAGTTGAAACAATCAATATTATTTGATTCAAGGACTATATCATTTTTAGATATAAATTTCTTGGTTGATTTCCTATTGAATATAGATTTATAAACAGCCAAAGAATATGTCATTATTGATTTTTCTTATACTTAATAGTCAAAAGTCTTTATTATTCTTTGACTATTTTTCTTTGTCTTTGTATCTTTTCTAACAAGGACTTACATAGGTCATAGAGTGTCTTAAGAAAACTTCTTGCAGTGTTAAATAGGCTACTTAAGTGGACATTCCTTATGGACGACAGGGGGCTCAGATAAAATGAAATAAACATTTTTATCTAGCTAAAAAAATAATATATGAAAATATAAAGCCATAAATTCATATTCTTAATGGTAGACTTCCTCCATGTAGACATATTTAGGTAAGATAAACATTATTTTGTATTCATGATCTCCAAAGTGGAGGTGGGAAGTTGGGTGGAGATAAGTGACCTCAAAGATCCTGCTAGTTTTAAATCTATAATTATATCACCTTATGATCTAAAGGATCACACTCACTTCTATTTAGCTATTGAAGCTCCAGTGTCTATGGCCATGCATCTAGTAAGTAAAGACAACAAGACACTGTAAGATTTCTTGAAAACAGAATGCTGTCTTGCACTCAAATTCAAATTTTATTAAACTAGCCCTGTTCTAATTTCTGGACATTCGTGTGTGTGTGTGTGTGTGTGTGTGTGTGTGTGTGTGTGTGTGTGCGTGCGCACGCATGTATTTAACACTGTAGACTCTAATTCTTTGAATCTTAGTATTTCCTCTAGAAATTTCTTCATAACTTTGTTTCCACTTGTCATTTCAATATCTTGTGCCTTTCCCGTAGGTTGTGATTATTTGTAAGCCAACATATGACAAAGACTTGGTTAGCAGTTAATTCATGAAGTGTGAAAATCAGTTAATGCATGAATATAACACTATTTTTGAACCATAAAAATAGATATGAAGAATTCAGAAAAGTATAGGAATACTGACATGAATAGATGCAGGGAAGTAAGCAGAACCAGAAAACCAAAATAAGAAAATTCCCACAGCAACATAAATGGGAAAAATGTCACAAGGCTTTATATACCTCACTCTTCTTTTCAGAAAGGAGGGCCTATGAGTTTGGAACACTGCATACAATTTAAGACTTGGTTGTTGTTTAATTTTTGTTTAATTACTCTCTTTTAAAAATTTCTTTTTATCCCTTGTTACATGGCATGACTCATTATGTAGGAAAGGGAAAAGAAGGTACTTGGAAATGATGATGTGAGGAAAACAAATTAAAAATAAATATCCAAGGTCTTTAAAGAGTTAGGGCATGAATTTTCTGCAAGTCATAAGTGAATAGACTATAGTTGATTTTCCTATATATTTTCTCCTATTGGTATGATGGTACTTTTAAAAATGTGTTTTAGACTACAATATAAGAAATAAGGAAGGGTAAATCAATAAATTTCAGCAAAAAAAAAAAGGTGAGAATGTCACTGTTAATGTAATTTTCTTTAGAGTAAGTTTATTATTTTTAAAAAATCTTGATTATTTAAGAATATTAGAAAGGAAGATAACATTTTATTATTAATACAGGGAAAAAATATACCTTGAACACTGGGGGAAACAACTGAAGCACAAAGGTTGCCAAGCATAGCTAGCATTTTCTCTCCTCAGTATTCTTTTTTTTTCTTTCACTGAAATGCTTCTGATTTTGAAATAATTATTAGAAGTTTAGTGGAAAAAAAGAAGGAAAGTGTCTGCTTGTATGTATTTGACCACAAGAGAATGTCACTTTTCTATTGCTTCTGTTCATATTCTTAGCAGGAAGCTTCAGCTCTGTATGTGGCTACTATGCCCACCTATGGAGTTATTCTTCTTATTATGCATGTAAACCTCAAGATACTGACAAAGTCCAAAAAAAATTTTTGAGGAAAAATTGAAAAACATTTGGAAGATTTTTTTTCTTTAAAACAACAACAACAAAACACTTGAATGATGATTTAAAAAAATAAGATGGAAATCTGACTATAATATACAGCAACAGGAGTGTTTTCTGTTTTTATTGCATTGTTGATTCAACAAATTCACACACTTTTGGGAACATGATCTGAGTGTTAAGTATTATCATATCATATAAACAGATAAGTGATTATAAGATTGTTATTGAGCTGAAAGTCTAACTAAATGCTGATAAACATCCTTTTGAAGTCTAAGAGAAGATAAACTAGAATGATTTATACCAGATCAGAATCACAAAGTTGTGTTTCTCCTATTTCCCCATCTTCCTCAGAATTTTCCTCAGTTCTATTCTGCCTCCATATCTAATAATTCTCACTGTTACAAAATGAGGGATATTCATTGTCTTTAATTAAAAAAGGGTTGATTTTATAGTTTAATTTCAATGGACTGGAACAGAAAATATTATTGGCTATCTTTTAGGAAGTCAGTATCAACCAAAAAAAAAAAAAACCACCAAAAATAGTGATTTCCAATCTGGTTGTTTATATCCCAAAATGTTGTCAATTACTTTAAGATATAATGTGAAATATTTTTAATTGGTAAATAGTTTAAATGTAGTTCCATATAGATATGTGTCATATGTAGCATATACATCACATTCCATCCAGCAGCCTAGTGGTCATTTGTTTTAGTTTTAAAAAATTAGAAAGCATTTCAGAATAATCTAAATCAGCCTGAGGAATGTATCCAGAGTAAAATCAACGTGCTTAGATATTATTTTATAAGCCACAAACAAGTCTTTAAGAACTGGCCATCTAATTTGAAAAAAAATATAATAAGTTGGTCAAGACAGAAAAATAATTTCATTCTCTCTATCATCTTTCAAATATGTACCCTATAGAAGTATTTCACTAATTAATGTACCAATCAGATGATATAACTGAGGATTTGGAATTCAGAAAATAACAGCTTTTGAAGAAATTTTAGTATCCATTTAAATAGAAAGATGAAATCATACATGAACAAAAATCTTCTTACATGTAACTGACAAAGTATTCTCTAAGCTCTGCAGTGATTTGGGGAGTCCATGACCTCGCAATACAGAAAATTTTAATTTTATACTACTAACCCTTAAATATGATTTCTTTACATCAACGTTAAATATACCTCTTTGCTTTTTCCATTAACTGCTTCTATTTCCCTTTAGTGAGGCAAAGTCAGATAAGTCTAATCTTTCTACAAGGTGGTCCCTCAAATACTTTAAGGCACTTACCACATTCATTGCTTCAACACTGCCAACTTGTCTTACTCTTCAAGCTAAGTGTCCCCTGTTCCTTTGGCCACCTTCAAATGACATCAATTTGAGATGCTTCTTAAAATGTGATGCTGAGAAGGAAATAAAATACTCCCTTGATTTATTTATATTGCCTCTATTGCTAAATTGTACAGTTGATATGTATTCACTTTGAATTTCACTAAAAGCCACAAACATTGTTTTGCTTATTGTTTTTCAAATAAACTATTGTGGAGTTACATATGAATTTTCTACTTTGAAGTTGTTGGAGATTTTTCAACCTGAGGGCAACTTTTGATTTATCCCTGTTATTTTTAATTAATTTATTTTATTTTTAATTTATGAAATAAAATAAGCATTTCCATAATATAATAAAATAAAAAAGATGATTGCCCATGAAACTGCAAACCTATAACATGCTACTTGCTATTCCTTTTAAATGTATAATAGTTATCATTTATATTTTTTCCTGTTAGGTGAGTACCATTAGATGCAAATATGTGTCTGTGCATGTGTACTCACACACACATACATACATACACATATACATATATAATGCAGAACCATTCCATACATTCTTCTATCAGTTATTTTCTGGATGAAGGTAGTGTCTTCCCACATAGGCTTTTTGTAGTTAATTTGGGTATTTATAATACTTAAAAATATTATTTTGGTTCTCTTTATTTGCTCTTCATTATTTCATGCAAATATGCCATTTTTTTAAATCAATGAGCTCATCATTTCTTACAGTACTAATATTCCATCCTGATCATACACCGTAACTTGTTCAGTCACTCTCCAGCTGACAGACATCCCTGCAATTTCCACTTCTTTGCCACAAACAAAGAGAGCAGCAATAAGCAGTCTAAAACATGCAGGAACTGTCCCCACTTTTCAATCTGTATCCCCAGTATTTAACACAATGCTTTGCAAACAGTGACTGCCTGTTGTTGTTATTCTGAGGTTGTAGTGTCTAGGCCACACCCTCCCTAAAGTCATTGGTTATACAATACTAGAATACAGGACTGAGATTAGGGCTGGTTATATAGATTTTGGAATATTTGAAGTCATATGAATTGGAGGGATAATTATTTAGGAAATTATTTGCTTCCTAAATTATTCAGGGATTGATGCGATTACTTGTGAAGAGTATGTTTATAGCTATATCTGTATACGAATAATTAATTTGTATTTACTTTGCACATATGCACATATAAAGCTCTAAAGGTCATATAAATCATAAGTGAAACCCCAAAATTCTCTCTGTCTCTGTCTCTTTCTCTCTGTCTCTGTCTCTTTCTCTCTGTCTCTTTCTCTCTCTGTCTTTGTCTCTCTCTCTCTGTCTCTCTGTCTCTCATCTATCTAGAGCTATGGGTGAAAATTTTATTGTCTGTTATAATTTATAAAATATTGAAGGAAAAGAAAATGAAAGAAAGAAAAGAAAAAGAGAGAGAAAAAGAAAGGAAGGGATAAAGAAAAAAGGAAGGAATGAAGAAGAAAAAGAAAGAAAGGGAGAAAGGAAGGAAGGAAGAAGATCTTTTGAAGAAATTCATGGTTAGCTTAGTGATTGGAAGGAGAAGGTTGATTGACACAGGACATTCAGAAGAAGGAGACTTGTAAGAAAACAATCTAGAGACAGTGACATTAATACTAAGGAAAGGATATGTCTGAGAGGATGGGGTGAGCAACAGTGTTAAAAGTTGTGAGAGGTCAAGAGAATGAGAACTGGGAAAATTCCAATGTTCAAATGCCAACATTAAAAATTTCTCCCCTCATCTCTTAATAAATCTCTCTGGTCTCTGTTTCTTCAACTGTAAAATTTGTTAGTTAAACGATTGCCTCCAATTTCCTTTCCAGCTCTAAATATATGATCCTATGACATTTAATTGTGAATATTTCACAGACAGTGAAATGGAATCCCAGAGTTATTAATTCTTTACCCAAGCAGATGTGCTGAGTCTATTTGTAAGAAATTAATAGAACCCAATCAATCTAAGCCTATCTACTGACCTTTGAATTTCTGGAATTAAGATTAATCAGAATATACCAAAGGAAGGAACTGATTAAAAATACTTCTTTAAGAAGCCAGACATTGTGGTGCAACATCTGTAGTCCCAGCTACCAGGGAAGCTGAGACCCATGGCCCCCGTGAGCTTGGAAGTTCTGAAATACACTGAGTTGTGTTGTACTGAGCTCAGTATCAATATAGCAAGCCCTTAAAAGCAAAGTGACTCCAGATTCCATAAGGAAGGGACAAAATGGCCCAGGTCAGAAATGGAGAAGGGGGTGGGATCTGGCCAGTGAGTAAACCCTGTACTTCTAGCTTGGGTAAGATGTGGAGTCCAAGTCTTTAAAAAAAATACTATTGAAGTGTTTATCTGTATGACTAAAACAACTTCATCTTTAAGAATGGACAAATTTATTAGTATTTTTATAGACAGAAAACTGACCTTTATTCTCCCTAGTATCTATCTCTGTTTTTATCAAAGAAATTCTAAAATCTTTGTGATTCCAACACTTTTTGCTTGAAAGAACCATCTATAATGAAATGATGAAAAATACAGAAATAAGCATACATCATTCTTCCCAGTGTCTAAAATTAACCAGTACTCTGAATGATATTTAATATTCAGTTTAATAGCTACACCTTAACTCTACTTTCTACCTTTCAAGAGACATTTGTATATTAACTTATACTGCATTTGCTGCCAGAAGCTGATCTTTTCTTAAGCTGGTTATATAGAAAGCACTAGAATCAGCATGGAATAGTTGGGTAAAGCAGAACTGATAAATGTGGGCAGGGCTAATGTTAATTTAGCTTTGCAAAATGAGTTTAACAGGACTGATGATTTCTAACAATTGTTTGCAATTCTCATATAAATGCAAGATGGTGAGACTAAAATCCAATTTCTGCAATATTTGCAATTAAAAGAGGAATATGCAAAACTCTACATTATGCAGATATATAATGTTTCATTGATTGTTGTTTCCAAAATAATATCATTTTTTTTATTAAAAGATGCAAACATTCTCTTTGGATACAATTTTTATAAAAGATTCAATACCTATCTGAATCCAGTCCTCTCTGATCTCTGTCTCTCACTGTCTCCGTCTGTCCATGTGTATCTTTCTCCTTTTTTCTCAAACACACTCTTTGCATTTAGATTTGATCATCTTATTTTCCCTTTTTTATCTTCCCTATTTCTCAATGGTTTTCCTTTATCCTGACACAGTTATTCAGGTGTCCTAAGCACAGCACCCCATTTCAATGCCATCACTCTTATGGCACATTAGACTGATGGTCCCACTAGACTTAATCCTTTATGTCTGTCACTTTGAGATGCTCAAAATGACTAGACATTTTTTTCTATTTTTGGTTTTGATGGAGGAAAAGCAATAAGATTAACCATTTTAGTCTAGACGATAAAAGAGGGAAATAATCATATGAGATCACTGGAACATTAATAAGCATAGAGTATGGTAAGGTATTGCTCAATTTTCCTGTGTAGAAAGATTTCAGAATCTGGTATTCACATGTGTCAAAGAAATAATCAAGTTTTTTCCATGATCAACCTTGAGAGCTTTCTTAAATTATCACACCTATAGTAAATAAATGCATAGCGGCTAATTTATTCCAAGAGAGGTATGGTGAGCTTGTGAAAAGAAGGTAGGTCTTATAGTTTGGAAGTTCCAGGTTCAAGTCTGTTCTCTTACCTACACTAGTTTTGTGACTACAGACACATGTCAGAGCTCAAGAAAATTTTTTAAGATTTTTCTTAATGAATTACAAATCTGCATTGGTAGATGAAGTTTCCACATTGGGTATTCTCTATATCAATGCAAATCACTGGTAAGATAAACAACAAATAAAAGATTCTTGTAGCATAATATTGGCAGAATGATCAGAGGAATAAAGGAAGACAGCATTTGGAATCATAGGATGAATTTCGAGATGAGAAGGAAGGGAGGAAGGAAGAAAACAATAACGTATTAAGTACCTACTATATGCCTGCTAAATGTTCTCAGAAGTCATTTAGTTAAATTCTCTCACTTATAGATGCAGAAATTGGACCCCAGAAAAATGAAATTATTTGGTCAGAGTCAAAATAATGATGAATAGTAAATGAAAGAGGTAAGATACAAATTCATTAGTTTGAGTGCCATCAGTATTTCCCTTTGCTCTCCTTTTCCAATTGTTGTGTGATTGGAGAGGTGACTGATGTGAGAACTGTGGTGGAAAAATTGACAAGACTTGACAACTAATTAGATAGATAGAATGTGGGAAGAGTGAAAGGATGTCCAGGATGTCTTGAAGGTTGTGAAGCTGAGTGAATTGAAGGATAGCAATATGTTTGACAGGACCAGAAAAGTACATTATTTTAATAGTTTTCTTATTAGACTTCCAGATTCTAGTCTTCTCTGTCTGCAAATATTCTGTTCAAATCTTCCAAATGATATCCCTAAAACACAAAGCTCTTCACTTCCTTTATCCAAGTAATTTTTACAGAGTTTCTATATATTATTGTCTTTTATCCATCCTAAAGATCCAGGGAAACTGCCCTTGCTCTTTTCCACAAATATTGTAGCAACTCATATCCCTCAATCCTAAAATGTATGGCAACTCTTCTTCTTAGAATCCATAGATTCTTGCATAGTTGAATTCATCTCCTGCATGAGACACTTTTTGGCCTCCTAAGATGCTTGGATCTCACAAAAAAAAAAATGGGTTTCTATTAACTTTTTGCATGATTTCTACATACTTACATATATACATACATATATGTGTTCATCATCTTTCCCCCAATAGAATGCCAGTCAATGAACATTTATTAAGCACTTATTATGTATCAGGCACTCTACTAAGTATTGGGGAAATTAAAAATGGCAAAAAGTATTCTGTCACCTCAAGAAACTCATAAAAGTATGTGTATGTATATGTTCATATGCATATATGTGTATATATGTGTATATGCATATATGTGTATATATGTGTATGTTTGATGTATATACATATGCATACTGTACTCATGTACACACATATGCACACACAATGCATGTATATATGTATACATGTGTGCATACATGTGTGTGCACACATTATATGTATCCATGCATATGTAGATATGTATTCAAATAAAGTAATCTGAAAGAGAAATTTATTAGTAGCTAGGTAGAAGACAAAAGTCCTGCAGAAGCTTAGGTCTGAGCCGAGTCTTCAAGGAAGTTAGGGAAACTCAGACTGACAAGGCAAAGAATCTGAATAATAAGAAGCCAGTACACACGCATGGAAAAGTGAAATAGGGTGGTACATTGGAAGAATTCTAAACTATTTGACAGCATGGATAATTTTATTTTCTCTTTGTGTCTTTATCATAGTGCTGGACACATAATAAATGCCCGCTTAATAAATTCCTGTTGATTGATGGAATCCCAGATCTATCTGACTGCAAAGGCAATTTTCTTTTCTACTATACCCCAGTGTCTTCCTTTTGAAGTTTTCAAATAATGTAGTAGTATGGCTATTTCCTCTCTAACAACAAACTCTGAGATCACAGGTGATAGAAATGACCCATCCTCAGAATCTCAAGGCTAAAGTTATCGGTGTCTTAAAATTCATTTCTAAACATGTTCATTTATTGTTTCCATGTGTTCCTTCCTACTATTATATCTCTCATTTCCACTATTTTCATCCAACCACCCAAACTCAAAGAGGAAACTATCATCTGTGTCTCCTTTATCCCTGTATATAACTTTTCAAAATTTGTTTTGTGCAAATAAAATCCCCCGGTTATGCTTAAATAAAATCTGAATGTGTGCAAGATCCAACAATTTTCTGGTGCTCTGATTAGCACAAAATGAAGAAAACATTTTCCTTGAGGTTGTGTGTTATGGACAGTGGATTCAAAGTGTGCACTACTTCATTCTATGAGTCTGTGGGTATGAGATGAAAAATAGAAATAAGATCTAATAGTGTTTTCATCAATGATTAAAATCAATCAAATTTGAGATAGGATATCTGTTTTATAGTGTGGCAGTAACAACCTGCCTTTTTGCTATATAATGACTCTCTGCTTGTTGCATCCTTTAGTTGTATAACTGCAATCTCCCATGCTTCACTAGTAGAACAAATCCTATCACACTTCAAAACCTACAATAAAAACTGTACTCCAAAAATGTCATTTTGCTTATGCCAATAAACTATGAAATGCACCAATTGGAGGATTATATTAATTGAATTTTCACAATTCCCAGAGACATTCCTTGTTTAGATTTATGTTTCTTTTAAATACTGTAAATATATTTTCAGTAAAACAATTACAAGTACTATATTGCATATTTTCACCAACAAACTGAAAACATATGGTAGTGGATTCCATCCCATTCTGTATTCACCCGTGCTCTGTATGAGTGAATGGATCTAGGTGCAAAACTTACTGCCAGAAGTACATTTATGTGTATTAACTCATTCATTCCCTCAACAAGACAATCCTGTATTCACATGGAGATAGAACAATGAGATGCAAAACAGTTTTCTCTAAGTTAGAGTATATTGCAATGACGTAGAAGGCAATACAACTTATTATTCTGGCCTCTTATTTCAGACAACAGTACAGCAAATTTTATTCACGCATATAAAAATGTTTCACAGTTATGGCCCGATTTTGAAGATGAAGAATGTGAAGGACAAAGAAATTGACTATCCCTGTTCTTGCTCTGTTTTTTAAAAAAAATCTACATAAAGTTTCCAACCTGTATAGATTCCTTTCAGGATAATTGCAGATAAAAGTCAGATTGAACTGATTTAATGAAAGAATTAAATATAGATCCTAGGATTCTGATTCCAATTCATTTGTTTGGGTTAATTGAGCATGTTTCCTATCAGGTACAGACCTCTAACATTGTACTTCTGCCTCCCCTTCCATTCTATTTTTGGAAATGAGACCACAAATTTTAGACATTTTTTCAATAAAATACACACAAAAAAACCCCACAAGATGGCAGAGTATAGATTGGTATATAGCTGATGTCTTGCAACAGTATGCCTCAACCACTTTTTAAATAACACCTAAATCAAATTTTGAAATAACGGAGCCAATGAAAGGTCAAAGGGAGACCACACATCAAACCTAAAACAACTGAGGAAGTTCACAGGAAAAGTCAGTAACATCAGGTATCACAGAAAAGCAGAAGTAGGAGCACCAGAAGTGGTAGAGGAAACATTGGGAAAGGAAATGAGAGTGACACCCCCAAACCATGAAAAGTTATTTAACAACTTACTCAAAGTCTCATTAAAAAAAAAAAAAAAAACTTAAGGAGGAGGAGTCAAGATGACAGAGTAGAAGGACAGACCTGCAGAAGTTTCCCACTATAATCCATAAAATACCTGAAAAAAATGACTGTAAACAAATTCTAGAGCAGCAGAAATCACAAAATGACAGAATAAAAGAGATTTCTAGCCCAAGGCAGCCTGGAAGGCTGACAATAAAAGTCTATTGCACCTGCTGTGGAGTATAGCTTGGCCTTGACTGCTCAGCAGGGACAGGACTGGAGCAGGCCTCAGGGCATGTGGAATTCCTGCAAAGGGAGCTTCAAAGGTCAGTGAGAAAGCTCTTTCACCTGCCTGAGAAGAGAATGCAGTCTGGTCCCGGGTGGCCACAGGCCCAGGGCGCAGCAGTTGTTGCAACATAACATCCATTTTAAGAGCCCTCAGCCTAAAGCCCCTGGGGGAATCATGTGACTGATCTGGATCTCAGCACTTAGTGGTGGTCCTGGGGTGAGGAGGAGTGCTGGCTGGCCTGGTGCACCTGGTGGAGGCTCTGTAGAGGGAACCCTACCAGCAGATCCTGGGCAGAACAGAGTGTTTGTGGCTGCTCACAGACAAGAATGCAGGCCAGGTGAGGAGTAAATTCCTCTCTCTTGATTGTGTCATCTTGGAGGAACTGAGAACTTACAAGTCCCCAGAGTATAAAAGTCAAGTAACTGGCTGGGAAGATGCCAAAAAATGGGGGGAGGAGGAAATGTATAGAAGGCTGCTTTCTTGGTGAGTATCTATTTTCTTCCATTTGTTTGGATGAGGAAGAACAATGCATACCATCAGAGGAAGAAATAATAGTCAAAGCTTCAGCATCCAAAGTGACCAAAATAAATATGCAATGCTCTCAGGCCATGGAAGGGCTCCAAAAGTATTTTGAAAATTAAGGAAGAGAGGTGGAGGAAAAATTGCGAAGAGAAATGAGAGCAATGCAAGAAAATCATGAAAACCAAGTAAACAGCTTGGTAAAGGAAACCTAAAAAAATGTTGAGAAAATAATACCTTTAAAAATAGGCAAACTCAATTGGCAAAAGAGTTGTAAAAAGCCAATGAGGAGAAGAACGCTTTAAAAAGCAGAATCGGAGAAATGGAAAGGGATGTTCAAAAGCTCACTGAAGAAAATAGTTCTTTAAAAATTAGAATGGAACAGATGGAAGCTAATGACTTTATGAGAAACCAAGAAATTAAAAAAACAAAACCAAAAGAATAAAAAAATAGAAGACAATATGAAATATCTCATTGGAAAAGCAACTAAACTGGAAAATAGATCCAGGAGAGACAATTTAGAAATTATGGGACTATCTGAAAGCCACGATCAAAAAAAAAGAGCCTAGATATCATCTTTCTTGAAATTATCAAGGGAAAATCTTCTCTGATATTCTAGAACCAGAGTGTAAAATAAATATTGGAAGAATCCACCTGGCACCTACTGAAAGAGATCAAAAAAGAGAAACTCCTAGGAGTATTTCAGCCAAATTTTAGAGTTCCCAGGTCAAGGAGAAAATATTGCAAGCAACTAGAAAGAAACAATTTGAGTATTGTAGAAATACAAGCAGGATAACACAAGAACTAGTGCCTTTTACATTAAGGGATCAAAGGACTTGGAAGATGATACTCCAGAAGTCAAAGGAACTAGGATTAAAACCAAGAATCAATTATACAGCAAAACGGAATATAATATTTCAGGGGGAAAATGGTCATTCAGTGAAATAGAGAGCTTTCAAGCATTCTTGATGAAAAAACCAGAGCTGAATAGAAAATTTCACTTTCAAACACAAGAATCAAAGAAGCATGAAAGGTAAACAAGAAAGAGAGCTCACAAGGGACTTATTAAAGTTGAACTGTTTAAATTCCTGAGTGTAAAGATAATATTTTTAACTCTTGAAACTTTTCTCAGTATTTGGGTAGTTGGAAGGATTACACACACACACACACACACACACACACACACACACACATAGTCAGAAAGCATAAGGTGACTTGAATAGGAAGGGATAGTATCCAAAAAAATAAATTAAGGGGTGAGAGAAGAGTATATTGGGAGGTGAAAGGGATAAATAGAATTGGGCAAATTATCTCTCATAAAAGAGGGAAGAAAAAGCTTTTTCAAGGGAGAGGAAAAGGGAGAAGGTGAGAAGAAAATAGTGACACTCTCATCACATTTGATTTAAGGAGGGAATAACATGAACACTCAATTTGGTACAAAAATCTAGTTTACACTACAGGAAAGTAGAGGAGAAAGGGAGAAGTGGGGGGGGGCATGATAGAAGGGAAGGCAAATGGGATGAGGGAGTAAATGGAAGTAAACACTTTGGGGGATGGTCAAGGTCAAAAGAGAGAATAGAATAAATAGGGACCAGGATAGGATGAAGGGAAGTATAGTTAGTCTTACACCACATGACTATTATGGAAGTCTTTTGCAAAATGACACACATATAGCCTATATTGAATTGCTTGGCTTTTCAGTGAGGATGAGTGAGGAGGGTGGAAGGGAGAGAAGATAGAACTCAAAGTTTTAGGAACAAATGTTGAGGATTTCTTTTGCATGTAACTACAAAATAAGAAATACATGCAATGGGCTATAGAAATCTATCCTGCCCTACAAGAAAAGAGAGAAGTTGAGGATAAGAGAAGGGAGGGCTATGATGGAAGGGAGGGTAGACTGGGGTAAGAGATAAACAGGGTACATGGTGTTTTGGGATGGTGAGAGGGAAGAGATGGTTTCAAAATTTGAAACTCAAAATTTTGTGGAAATAAATGTTGAAAACTAAAAATAAATAAATAAATTTGAAAAAAAGGTAAACAGGGGGAAAAAAACCTTGTTATTCATTATGGGCAAAACTTACATCCCTATAAGGGAAGATGATATTTGTTAATCTTGATAATTGTGTATTTATTATGATATTTCAAAAGGTTATACATAGAGAGAGGGAGTGGCTGCAATAGGGTGATATATTGTGCTATAAGAAATGATGAAGGGTGTGATTTAAAAATAATATGGTAAGACCTATATGAACTGAATCAAAGTGAAGTGAGAAGAACTAGGAAATCATTGTGCACATGAACAGCATTCTTATAAAGATGATCAAATGTGAAATATTTGGCTACTCCAATCAATACTATGATCTAAGACAATTTTAAAGGACTAATGATGAAAAATACTCTCCTCTACCCGAGAGAGAACTGGTGAAATCTAGGCATATTAAAATACGATTTTCCTGACTTATTCATTTCTTTTTGCTTTGTTTTTTGATGTGGCTGGTATGGACATTGTTTTTCATGATTTCATATGTATAATTCATATCATATTTTTTTTGCCTTTTCAATGAGTGGAGGAGGACTGAGAGGAGCATAAGAATCTGGAAATAAAAATTAAGTAATAAATGAATGTTTAACAAATAAATTTTGAAAAGATAAGAAAATTATGTTTTTCATGCTTTTATTCATATACAAATATGCTATGTTAAATAAGTATTACCAAAGAGTTGGTGGCAAGTGAGAAAATTCTTTTGAAGATGTTCTATAAAGTTTACAATAAAAAATAACTTTAAAAACCATCATTCACAATAAAATTACTTCAACTTTTCCTCCTTTTCCATCATTAAAAATTTGTTATGAAGAGGCAACATTAATAAATAACCAACTTAAAAAGCACTTATAAAATAATTAAATTTAGCTTTTACCTACTCTATGATTTTTGAAACTTTTGCCTTGTAATATACTTCGATTTACAATGACAAAAAAAACTTGATTTCAATAAAATTACTTCCCTAAGTTACTTATTGTAGGGAAATGGGTACTAAGTCAAATTATGCAAAGATATATTCTTGTTGTTGTTAAGTCTAAAGTGGAACTCTGTATCTCTGTCTCCTCTTCTTCTGTCTCTCAATTCCCATCGACAATTACAACTACATCTTGAGAATATTTTTATTAAAGCATTGCACTATTCAATGAGAAACATGATCTTATTGCTAGAAAATTTCCTCCAATTAAATACTTAGAAACCATGCTTTGGTATTGTTCCCTAAATATGTTGCAACAGGATGGTTTAAAAAAAGGAAAGTAGATACATTCAACAGGAAAGTACAAACTTAACTCTTCTACGATAGAAAATAAAACAAGAATTCTACTTCCATTTCATTCTACCCTTGATAATCTTCTTGAATGTTCTTTTAATCACTTATCTAATCAAAAAGCATATATAGATGTAGCATGTTACTCTTTTGCCTAAAGATCTTCAGTGATTCCCTGTTTCCTTTAAAATAAAATACTCACTTCACAGTGTGGCATTTAAAGGTGTTTCATAGCATACTTATTTTACCTCACATACTTTTTATTTGAGCCAAAAGACACTACTAGATTTTACCTGAATCTAGGTTTCCATTTTCCAGTTCTAGATTTGGATAGGCTCTTCTCTCCTACCTCACCCCTACCACCTCCATGCCTGGACTGAACTTCCTTCTCACCTTAACTACCTTCAAACAACAATAGTGTGACTAGTATTTTGAAGGCTAATAGATGATGGATTCTACTTTTTCTTTTGTTTTTGTTTCCCCAGCACCTAGAACAGTGCATGGAACATAATAAATGCTTAATAAATTGAATTAGATATATTTGTTTATTGATCTGCATTTTGATGATTCTAAATTAAGCTATATTAGTTTGCAGTTCTCCCTTGCTATATCAGTAGTCCCTCCATTTCCCATTATCTCTTAAGCATTCATTCATTTGTTTTGGCTTTGGTATAATACATATATAAAAGTGACAGTATTTAGCAACATGTTACTTGGATCATTAATTTTAATGTTCTTAGTTTATAAAGAATATTGATAGCCTGTCAGTTTATCAATGCTATATTCTTCCAGGATGGTTTTGTTTGCTTAAGAAGAACAGATAAGACAGACTTAAAATTGGCAATGAAAGTACCAGATGGAAATGTAGAACTAGATGACTATTTTGCAGAAAAGGAAAAGGGGCTTTGCAATTTTTCAGGCTGATCTGTTTTTATCAAGTATAGGCCATAAAGCCATAAGCCTAAGCCTACAGTGAGAAACTTGAAATGCTGCCTATCAACAGCAAATGCCAATGGTAGAGCGTTAGGAATAAATGTCATGGAGAGCTCTAATTACCTCCTGTCACTCTCCTGCTTTCGGGTAGATGTTCTTTCCATTCAGGTCATGCTGTGGTACATATTAATTAAATCTCTTCAAGTGTTAATCTGCATTTCTTCAGGCAGTAAAAGTTTATACAACAATATAAAAAATGGTGTCTTGTCTAAGAATAAGCAATAAAATGATAATACATCCTAGGTTTGGGAGATATTGTCATCTGTTATAATAACAAGTCTGAGTTGTAACAATCCCTCTGGCTAAAACACTTTCTTTTCTTCGTTTTTTTTGTTGTTGTTGTTTAAATAATGCTTTGTTTTTAGAAAGGTAGATGTGAATAATATTTGTAGACAGTGCTAAAATGGTAGTCAGAAAAACTAAGTTCAAATGCTACCTCTTGAGGCATAAGGAAAATCACTTGGTTTTCCTGGCACCTCACTTTCTTTACCTGTGAAATGGGAATAATAATATCTGCTAGTTATATGGCACTGGGTAAATCACTTTGCCTCATCTGAGAAGTGGGGATAATATTTGTAGTACCTACCTCCTTCCAAGCTTTGTTGTGGAGATCAAATGAGATAAAGCATTTTTTCAAAGTTTAAAAATATATATAAAGGTCAGTTATTCATAATGTCATCAACAAATATATTTCGAATAATTGATTTTTAAATGTTTTCTCTTTCCTTTTCCGACGGGATCCTGACAGGTTTCAGTCTTGGAAAATAAGAAGAATCTTCTCTAGAGTGAAGACATGTCTGTAGGAGCAGACATTTTTGAGTCCTTTTCCTTGAAAGGTGGCATCAAAAGTTCCTTGGTTGTAAAAAGATTCTTTCTCCAGGTGAATTATTCTGTGTACGCAGTTATATATACAAACAGTCTATTGTTTCTGACTGTAGAGTATCTCAATTTTGTTTATCTTGGCACATAAAAATCAACAGGCTCTATGCTTGTTTAGCAAGAAAAAAGGATATTATTTAGTCTTGAAGAGTTTTTCTGTCTCCACATGTGTGTATACATACATACACACACAGAAACATGCACACTCGTGTGTGTGTATAAATCCCAAATATACTACTTAGTCGTTGTATGAGATTTGGTAATCTGGGCTTTAGTTTCCTCATCTTAAAAAAAAATTGACCAAGATGGTCTCATGGACCCTGACACCTCTAAATATATGATCTCAAGTTATGTATCTATATATGTATATGTGTGTATGTATATATACATGCATATACATGTATGTATTATGTATACATAGATGCATATGTATGTGTGTATGTATATACGCATGCATATGTGTACATATATTTATATATGTATATATTCATGTACATATGTATACACATATACACACATATTTTATTTATTCATTTCTATATAAAGCATGGTATAGGCCAGTTCTAAACAAGCTGTTGCAGAACTAGAATGAGAATCACAGTCCACCTAAGAGGTAATAATTGATTTACTTAGCCATAGCAAGGAATCTACAGTTAATTCAGCTGGGTACTGCTTTCCTGTGATTGCTCATGCTGCTGGTCTTGGGGGTGATGCCTTCAAGAAAAGTTGGCCTTTTGCCTTGGTTGTTTTTGTTTTTTTTTGTCCTCAATGAACCAGGAAGTCATACCAATGTCTAATATTCAGTCTCCTGAGGCAATTACATAACAAATAGAGCTTCAGTAAAATATATTGTAAAAACTAGTCTTAACTTTTTTGAAGTGGGGCACTGGTTTGGGGCACTGTTTCCATCACATTTTGCCATCTTCTGTGATTTTTTTGTTATACCTTGTGAATAGAATGCTCACACGACTTTATCTCCAACTGTTAAAATCATATATTTCTTTTAATTATCCCAGTATCATTTTCCTGTGATATCTTGCCTCATGCTCTTAGTCAGAAAGGATCTTTCATTTTTTGTTCCCATAGAGTTCTAAATCTATCTCATCATGGTAAATTTAATGACCATCAAATCTGTGTCAGCAATCATCTTTGTATCACCCTTCCCAGGCTTTATACATCAATGTAGAATGAACCAATCTGTATTTGGGGATTTTTCAGGGAAGGGGGTATATGAAGAATCAGGCTTGGAAGCAGAAAACCTGAGTCAAGAACTATTTTGGCCACTTTAAGACTATATTGCAGAACCGTTCCAGATTCTTATTCGCTGATGTTACCATGTGAAAGAAATTGCAAGTCTAAACACCCTCCTCCCCCCAAATCATCTATTTTATAAAACTGATGCTAGAATTCTAGTGCCTTCTTAATAATTTTCTATTCATACTGCACATTGATTTTTTTATACATACATATTTCCTTGTCTCCCTGACTAGATCTTGAGCTCCTTGACGGCTGGGAAAATCATTTGCCTTTCTTTGTGTCCCTATTGCTTAGTACAATGTCTGGTGTCAAATTATGGTGCTTAACAAAATGTTCATTGAATGATGGACTGATAAGTTGAATAAACTTGATAATATTGTGCTAACATTTTTGTTGTTTAGAAGTTTTAATACCTCTCAAAGGATACTTCATTCACATTTTAAAGTGGTTGTGTGTATCATTATTTTTGCTTCCTTTACTCTGAATTATTTCATTTATCTTCCCAACATATCTCTGTATTGCTCTTAATGTGTTCATATTATTGCACTGCATTCACATACCTTATTTTGTCCAGGGAAATTCACAATTGTTTGACATATATTTTGCTTCTAGCTTTGTTTTATATCATAAATAGTGCTGTTATCAACATTTTTGTATGTGTAAGTCTTGTCTTGCTGTCAATAATCTCCTTGGAATATGGTTCCAGTATTGGAATCACTGTGTCAAAATGTGTGAGCATTTTAATTTAGTAGTTTGTATTGATTCCCAGAACAGTTAAAGCAATTCAGCTTTGCCAGCAGTGAATCAGTTTGCCACAGCCCAGCAAATTATTTTCCCCATTTTATGCATATTTGCTGACATGAAGGGTGTTTTGTAGTATATTGGGGTTTCTTTAATTTTCATTGCTATGCTTATTAATGATGATGGATATTTTTCCAGGTAGCTATTAATAGCGTGTTTTTTGTCCATTTTAAACCTCTTTGTTATTTCCTTTATCTCTGTATCTGGTAGGAAATGATCATGGAAATTTCCTGTAGATTTCAGATGACAAACATTTGTCAAAAATTTTTTTAAAAAGATGTTTTCCCTAATTTATCTACTTAGCTAGCCATCTAACTATACAACAATTTTATGTGAATTTTTTTGTGTGTGAGAAAGTTACTTTTCAAAAGGTTTTAAAAGAAAAGTGTGTTGGGGAAAGTAAGTCAGCAAAACTTGACAACACAATGACAATGTCTGATAGAACACGTTAATTTCATATCTCTACTCCCTCTCTTAAATGAAGGTAGAGTGAAAAGTTTTCTCAAGTCTTTTCTGGAGCCAAAATCAGGCATTATAATTATACCACTTTTAGCTTCATCTGTTGGTATGGTTATTTCTGTTTACATTGGTAAAGTTGTTAGGTATTTTTTAAATTTAATTTTGCTCCCGTCACTGAATCAGTTGCAATGTTTTATTTCTCAGTCAATATGTAATATATTTCCATTTTATTGAACAGCTTAATGAAGTCACATTAGAAACAATGATTGTTAGGCTTGTACTTTCTACCTTTGTTGTAACAAATTGGGTATGTGGGCAGAGTTCATATGAGAGAATCTCCTCACATGCAGGATGCTGAGGAGAGTATTTCTGAAAGAGGCATGATGATATTTAAAAAACAGAAAACAAAATGCCTTGGAGACACTATGGAACATGAGCTGATATTCTATAACTGGTATATGTCTACTAAATGCTGAGACTGATCTGTGGCCACATTAAAATAGACTTCAGTTTTGTTTTATTTTGTTTTTGTCTCACCTTTTATTCTTTTAATTTTAGGTGAGGGAGATTAATCTAAAAGTTCTGATCTTGAAACATTGGGAAAGTGAGCTTTGGGGAGTATCTAAATCATGGTGTGTTTTGCAGTCTATTCAGTTTGAAAGCTCTATGGAGCAAAGGAGTGACCTCTAGGATCTAGACCAGCAGTACCTAAAAAGAGGATTATGTGGCAGTCATGCTACAAATGTACATGAACTTGAGGAGATGAACTCTATGAAGAAGTTATGTTGTGACTCACCCTACTCTGCCCAGAGATTGAAGTGGCATAGGGGAAAATGTGGTCCTGAAGTACCACTGTTCTTTGGATATCTTTCTAATTTTTAAATATTTATTATAAAAGCTAAATGATATTAATTGATTAAATGGAACTGGAGAGCTAGTCACTGGGACCAAAGAGGAGGAGACATAATTGATTAGGACTCAAGCCAACAGCATGAGAAAAGACACTTCCAATGCCCAATTCTTAGGTTGGTTCTTCTTACTAAGAGGCTTGATTGATTTATAGGGAATCATCAGATTTAGTCAATAAAGTATTTGTTCAGCTTTTCCATCTTTCATTTTTTCTTATATCTTTATCTTCTTAAATGTTTATTGCCCCCAAGATGACCCTTCCTTAGTTTTTGTTTTACTCCTTAATTCATTGTATTACTTTAGTAAGAGAATAAAAAGGAGAGCGTTTATTTAATTGCTTAATCTTTTTTGGCATTTGCCCTCACTTATGTTTCTTGTGTTTATTTATCATCATTACAACCCAAATATTCTACTCACCTGTTTTTGTTTGATTGTTTTATTTTTCTCTCTTCTTCTGTAATACCTCAAATGTCTATCCCTTGTTGAATGTACGTTATTTTTAAATTGATGGTCAGGCTCAGTTTTGCAGGATGTTATTTTCAATTGCAACTTGTCTTCTTTTGCTTTCTGGAATATGTCTGTTTTTGCCCTGATTTCTCATGATAGCAAAACATCCAGACTCATCCAAATTGAAAGATTTGAATGACTATGACTCTGGCAGCTTGAACAAATATGGCTCTGGCAATTTCCCTGAATTTCCTATTTTTATTGGATTTTACCCTATTTACAAAATGTGTTGCTTGCTAATAAAATTGGTCATATGACCAATAAAATGAGGAATAGAAAATTTCACCAAGCTTCATGATTCCACAGACCTCTCAAAAATAGGAAGTACGTACAAGGTATAAAACAGCAAAACAATTTCAGTTGTTTTCATGGTCTAGGTCACCAAGGACCCTAGGTAAAAAAACTCAATGAACTAACAACAGTGAATTTTCATCCTTAACAACTAATGCATTCCTTCTTAACTCCTTCCTCCACTGCCCAATATACTCAGCAGGACTGCAGAAAGAACTCATGGAATTGCAGGAAAGTTTAACTCTACCTTTCTTCCCTCCACATGGAACTGTGGAAAATCTAAAGGCAGAAACATGCTCATACTAGGACAATGGAGGGCCAGCACAGGGATCTGAGGAAGACACTGAGCAGAAGAACTCCAGAATGAGTGTCAGGATGGTACTACTCCACTTAGTCTTAGAGAAAGTGACTGACATCTAGAAGTGCCTTAAAGCAAGGAATGAGACCAGAGAAACTTGATTTGTGTAGTGTGGGAGGAAGCTGAGATGATTTTGAGGTCCAGCCCAGAAAGAAATCACAACTAAAGAGAAAGTGCTCAGAAAGTGAGCTCTAGAGGAATATAACAGTGAGGGGGAAAAGACTGAAATCACCAAAAATTTCAGGAGAAACAAATACAGGTAAAGATGTTAAACATTAGCAGATAAACTAAGAGGGAAAATATTAATAACAGATGTGTATATGACCATGAAATCATCTAAATGACTCCAGACACATATAAATGAATATTGCAAGATTAATTTAAATATATCAATATCTGATGAAGCTAAAATTCTACATTTGTTTCATGAAATTTATGATAAATTCTATCACATTTCAAGTTTTATTTCTTATAGCAATATATGGATTATACTCATCAATATTTCCCTACATTCTGTACAATTTTGCTTCATTATTTCCTATATTATATTCAGATTTCTTAAAAACAAATTTTCATAATCTTCTGGGATATCCATGATTCTTAAGTTATTAGGAAGAAGAAATACATTAAAGAAGACCTAGGTTTAGATCTGTCTTCATACCCTTATTAGATGTTTTATGCTGGAGAAGTCATTTAAATTTGTTTCCCTCAGTTTTTTCAACTTTAAAATGGGAATAAAAACAGTACCTACCTCACAGAGTTTTTCTGAGGGTCAAACGAAATGGTATTTGTAAAAAGTGCTTAGCTTACTGCTTGGCATATAACTGATGCTGTTCAGCCATTTCAGTCATGTCTGACTTTTCATTCCCATTTGTAATGTTATTGGCAAAGACACTGGGAGTGCATTGAATTTCCTGCTCCAGATTATTTTACAGATGAGGAAATGGGGCAAACAGGGTTAAGTGGCTTGCCCATGATCACACAGCAGCAAGATCTGAACTCACGAAGAGGAGTCTTCCTGACTCCAGGCCCAGCAATCTATCTACTGAGTCATCTAACCCTCCATTCCTCACATGCACACAGATTCCTACCAACTTTTATGTATAAATCTAAAAATAAACACTCACTGAATTTGGATGACATTTTAAGTCTTCATTATCAGTTATTTATTAACAATGAATTGAACTATGTTAAAAAAAAAATCTTTACTACCAGGAACTTTTTCCAGTGCCTTTATTACTTTTAGTAATCAACAACAAAGAACAATCTCCTCAAAGTCTTTATTTCAAAAGTACCTTATAATGGCTTCATTATTTTGTTTATTGGGCTACAAGTTAGAGGTGATATTTGAAATCTACATTTTAAATAAATCTCTTTCAAAGTAGGATAACTGTATTTAATTAGTTTTGAGTGGTTCTAAATGGTTATGGATGTGCACAGTAAGTTTATATATCTTTAAACTAGTAGTTTTCTTCAGTCTAACACATATAGTACTATTTCCATACTGCATAACTAAATTCTTGACCTTGAATCCAAAAGCGTTATTCATAAAATTGTTTTTAAAGAAAAACAAAGTTTTCCTATCATTACAAATACTACAGAAATGAATGACACTTCAACCTATTTTTACAAATGTAATGATGTCAAATATCTCAAGCTATTAAATATTTCCAAGATTCAGCAATTGCACTGGCATTTAAAGGACTGCTCAATTTTCTTCCAACCTATCTTTGTTTCATCTCATTCTATGTCTCAGCCAAACTGGTTTACTTCCTATTCCCTGTACATGTTACTCTATCTCAAATCTGTGACTTTTTACAGGCTTGCCTAGGAGGCATTCACTTTTTATATTCACTTCTTGAGATCCTAAGCTCCTTCCAAAATACAGCTCAAGAGACATGTCCTACAAAACCAAACAAAAACAAAATACAAAGAAACAAAAACATTTCCTCATTCTTTCAGTTGAGTGTCTCATTTATTTAATATTATATCTGTACATCTCAATTGAATTACCTATTTTAAAGTGAAATTTCCAGAAAAATCTCAACTTCAATATGTCTAAACATGAACTGGCATACCCTCGTTTCCAGTGCTCCCTTATTCTAACCTTGGCTATTTCTTTCAAAGGTGTCATCATTCTTCCAGTCTCCTGGCTGTCTAACCTCAGCATTACCTTTCACTCTTCACTCTCCTTTCCCCTTACACATCCAATTCATATGCCAAATCTTGTTTTGGTTTTGGTTTTTCCTATGGTCACATATCTCACATCCAACCACTTTTCTGCACACACACACACACACACACACACACACACACACACGCACACACACATACACCCCTATCATCTTAGTTCAGGCCATCATTGTCTCTTACCTAGATGATTATAACAGCCTCTTAATTCAATCTCCCTCCAGTCTTTCACTCTTCCAGTCCACCCTGTGGTTTTCCATTAAGTACAGATCTTATCATATCATTCCTCTATTTGATCAACTCAGTGATTTCCTATTGCCTCTAAGATATAAATACAAATATAGTTATATTCATGTATAGATATACGCACACTTATGTATGTGTTTACACACACCTATATGTATATAAATATAAATATATTTGTATATTATATATATACATATATATGTATATATGTATGTACATATATATACATATATGTATATATATATATATATTGCTCTTTGTAACTTAACCCCAACTTATCTTTTGCGCTTCAATGGAGATTACAAAGTTTTCACACTCTATGTACTGGCCACACTAGGCTTTCCTTTCCTCATATAGGACACTCTATCTCCTATCTCTGTGCTTTTGCACTAGCCATCCCACATGCCTGAAAAGAACTTCCTCCCCTTAACATCAGTGAGTCCATATTAGTATGAAGAAGTAAAGACACCATTTTTTAAGAGGTCTACCCAGATCGTTCCAACTGCTATTGCCAATTCTTTAAACTAACTTGTATTTGACTCACTGTATTCATTTGCATATGTTCACCATATTTTTCTATATGAATTAATTGTCTTACCTACCTTAATGGGCTTCATACAAGTAGAAAATGTTTTATTCTTTATACCTATACTCACAGCCCTAGCAAGAAGACCAGTGTCATATATTAGGTGCTTAATACATGCTTGTTGATTGATTGACAATATGCATTTAATTGATGCTAGAAGAATTTAGTTGGGGCAAGTGTATACTTCTGAATTTTTATGCATGATGTATCATACAATGCTTAATAATTCCTTAGGTATAGTAGGTCTTAACTATGTGTTAAGGTTGCATTAAAACTTTTGGGACATTCTGCGTCTTCTTATTTGTTACATTTCTTCCATTGAACAAAAGACGTCAATGTAGAAGGTAAATTCACTTAAGAAAATCATGGCAAATATGACACTGACATATTTGCTAGTGATAAAGACCATTCACTAAAGTTGTAAAACCACAATAAATCTCAAAGTACAAATACTTCTGAACAAAAGGCATACACCAAGTCTTCAAAGTAATACTTTAAATTCCTTAGTTCCTATGTTACTATATGATGTTTCCATTGTGTACCTTTTCTTTCTCCTCAACAAAAGAGAATTAAGATTTAATTGTCTTTGTAAACAGTTTTTCTTTTGTTATCCAGAGAAAAATGATACTATTTGTGAATTATTCAACATCCTCCCAAAAATGCAAAAAAGCAATTTTATGTCTTCTTTTAAATGTGCAATATAGCAGTTTTGCATTGTCATAGTCCAAGATACATTTAAATAACTTAGATTGTTAGTGTGAAATCTGCTATAAACAAATTCCAAAAAGCTGACATTTCCACATTGAATGTTTCCTTGTTCTGGCTGGTAAAGAAAATAGTTACTGGAATAGTGTTATGCCTTCCTGGAGAAAAAGTAAACATGTCATGTAAGTTCAACACTAAATGAGTGAAGAGTTATGTTGTAAGGGAAGATGGAAGATTTTTTTTGTTACATTTTCCAATATGTGATGCCTGTTAACCACACTGATAGCTTAGGAATTAGGATGAGGACCTGACTTCCTTGGCAGAGAGAAGTTTCAGATAAGAACATTCCTTCTATCAATGCAGGTCAGCACCTTCTCTGACATGTAATCATAGTTTCCTAGAACACTGAGAAGTAAAGTGATTTGCCCATGGTCACACAGTCAGTTTGGGTCAGAGGCGGGACATCAACGCGGGCCCTCCTATCTGGTAAAATATTCCATCTCTCTATCCACTATACTACATTTACAAAATGCTTAATAGTTCTATAACACTTTTTATACATACTACTGAATTTGGTAAAAGGTAGAAAAGAATAAAAAGCTAGTGTGATGTCAGGAAAACTTGGTTTCAAGTTCTTACTCTGATATATCACACCATGTGTCAGACACATGATAGGTATGTAACACATGACACATGATAAATACATGAGCATGAGAAAATCTCTTAATCTATCTGTGCTTCCAGAAGCTCATAATGATTTGTTACCTATGCATTGTTAGTTAGTTTTCATCAATGAAGCAGATGTTATCACTCAGAGTTCCCCATGATACTAAAATATTTCTCCTTTTCCCATCCACCTAAAGATCTGGTTTGATTTTCAAAACTCAAAAAGTTAAGGATTGTTATCTACATCTTACATGTAAGGAAAGGTTAGACAGCTAAAGATTTTCCTCAGTCCTGGTCATATTACTTTAACATAGATATATAGCTAAAAGGGAACTCATAGTATATGTAAGTGAACTTTTTCATTTTATTCATGACAAAACTGAAAAACAGAAAGTAAAGTGACTTTCTAAAGGTCACACATCTAGCAAACAATTTAGATTGTAGTTTCTAGGCAAATCTCAAACAAACTACTCTCATGACAAGCCCCCTTTTCTACATCTACCCACTTCTGCCTCCCCATATTCTAGTGTCCCATTTAAATGTGACTTTTAGAATAGCAAGACAAGGCTTATATGGTGCAGCTGGATCGTTCATTTTGTTTTGTTTTTGTTTTTTTTTCTCAGTGAATTGACCAAAAATTTAAGTCAATTACTAGTTGTTGCTTCTTTTTTTGCCAGATACATACTCTCTCACACTGTTTTTTCGTTTCTTTGTTTGTTTGTAGAAACTAAGTTGAAACAGTATAAAAGCACAATATTTAGAGTATAAATATTTCTGGAATCAAATCCCAGCTCCATGTTTTACAACATAAGCAAATTGAGGGCAAATCATCTCATCCTCTTTTACCTTCAGTTTCAGCATATGTAAAATGAGGGGGCATTAATTAGATGACCACTAGGTTCCACCTGGTTCTATATTTTTGATTTTATGAAATAAAATAAAATTGGAATGAAAAAGCTGAGTGAACTATTGAAGAGATTTTTATTATTATTGTTGCTGTATTAAGTTAGCCAATTTGTAAACCTGGTCAAATGTTTTAGACTCCCTAGAGAAGAAATAATTCTGGAAGAAAAATGGATATTTTCACACTATCTTGCCAATTAGAATTCATGGTATGTCATCATGTTTGAAAACCTTTGTAGACATGAACTAATTAATCCATATACTATTTTTAATTATATTTTAAATAATAAATCCATTAAAAATAAAATAATAGAAACTGCTAATCTTTTAGAGACAATTTATTTAAAAATCCAGTCATGAAAATAAATAAAAAGTCAACATTTAATTAGCTTAAGTTTATTATCAGTTCATTAAAGCAAAATCTTTTGTTGTTGTCTTTACATGTAAGCCTTGTATTGTTATTCAAAAAGTCACATTTAAATAGAACAATAGGATATGGCAAGGCAAAAGTGGGTAGATGCAAAAAAGAAGACTTGCCATGATGAGAAGTTTGAGATTTGTCAGAAACTAGAATCTAAATTTTCTCTTTTCACTGTACTTCTTCTTTATTTCTGTACAATTATTTTCAACATAGAAGGCCTGGCTATGTAGTATTTACTGTTACCATCACTACTAACAACATTACTAAGGCTATTTCCTTCCACTAGTAATTAATGTGTGGTATAGGAATATGAACTATTTTTAATATTAATGAAAAAGTAATTATGAAAGTTAATTGATTTGTAAGTGAAACAGAATAGAGGGCAACAAATAGGAGGTAGAACATTTTTGCTATCAATTTGTTAATTATCTATTCTCAATTGAAGTGGGAATACTTCAATTTCAATTTTAATCCCTCAGAATACGGTGAAGGCATGAAATTAATAAAAGTAGCTATAATAGCGCAGTATACAGGAAATCTGTGCTGGAAATGACAATTTTGAAATGAGGTAGAGATCATTTTATAAGCTTTCTAAGGAATAGGAAAATATTCAAACAGTATGACAAAAATACAAATAGTATTTTTGTTAAAAAAAAAAGAATTTCAAGCCAATGTCATGATTTCTAAATACTTTGAATTATGGATGATCTAAATGATTATAGGAAAATTCATGTTGGGAGTATATAGGGTATAACTGATCAGCAATCAGCTCATCCTTCTGTGATGGCAAGCAAAGTAGGATCTTTTGCTGTTTTTGTTGTAGTATACTTATGTGCCTCTGATTGAATTTTGCCTTTATCAATTCAGAATCTTTACTACGAGTAAAGTACAGAAACATGAGTTTCATTAACTAGAAACAGCATATGTATTTGTATTGCTAATTATTTTTATGTGATTAAAGATCTTCCCCATCCATTAATGGGCCTGCACATTAAGGGGAGTTTAATTAGGGAAGATTTGTGGGAATGCAAAAGACTTTTGTTAATGAGGCACTGGGTCTCAAGAGCTGTGATGCCCTCTGGCTCTAAAAAAGATATAAATGCTCTGCATTGATGTTTTACTTTGGGGCTTACTGGAAGTGTTTGTTTGACTAGATGGGGACTCTGGGAAGCTGCTACAGTAGCTCCATGACTTGGAAAACTCAGATGTCAGGTACTTCCCTCTCTAGTGACTATGATCAGGCAGCTGGAACTGTCTGTTGAATTCAGGGAGAGGAAGCCATGCGTGTTGACCTTTGATTTCTCTGTATTTTCTTTGAAGTTCAGGGTGCCGAGTTCCCTGAACTATGTGAATGATATATGTGTTTGGTTAAAGGAATGATGCATGTGCTTGATTAAAGTAATTGTTAACTGGTCAAAAGTTGTCTTTCCTTTAATGAATGTAGATCTAAGAACCTCTGGTAGCAGTCCCGTTCCTCCCCCTCCCCCTCCCCCCCCCCCCCCCCCCCCCCGTGTATGTTGGAGTGCTTACTTATAAACCTTCACCTGGAGAATGGTCATATGCCAGAGAAGAATGTGTCTTCAGAAAGGGCCAAGGAATGGTCAACATTGTGATTCCTGCCCGACAACTCCAAGAAAAATTCAAGGAACAGAACACACGATTGTATACAATGTTCCTCAATATAGCCAAGGCATTTGATATTATTAGTTATGAGGGATGATGAAAAATCATGACAAAATTTGCCTGTCCATAGAAGTTCATCAGTATCATATGCCAGTTCAGCAATGGCAGAAAGGACAACATAATGCTCTCACTCTTTCCCAGTTACCAATGGAGTGACACAGGGCTGTATGCTTACTTCCATGCTTTTTTAACATGTTTTCCATGATGACAGACTCCTGCAAAGAAGACTAAAAATGGCATCAAGGTCAGTTACCACACTGATAGTAAACAACTTAACTTGAAAAGTCAAAACCAGGGTGGGTGGAGCCAAGATGACAGAGTAGAAGGATGCACTTGTAATAGCTCTCCTCCAACAGCCCATAAAATACCTGTAAAAAACTAACTGAACAAATTCTAGAGCAGCAGAAGCCACAAAATGACAGAGTGAAAGAGATTTCCAGGCTAAGGCAGCCTGGAAGGCCAATAGGAAAGGTCTATTGCACTGGACTCTATTGCAGCCCTCAGAGCCCAGCCCAGCCTTGGCCCCATGGCATCAGCAGGGACAGGACCACAGCATGCCTCAGGCAGGGAGTCCCCAGCAGCAGCTGTGGTTCCCAGATTCCTCAACCAACAAACCCCAGAGACAACTTCAAAGGTCAGTGACCCCTAGGTGAGAAGAGAACACAATCTATTCCTGGTCCCAATTGGTGGAAGCATCCATTTTTATAGCCCTCAGCCTAAAGACCCTGGGGCAATCAAGTGGCTGATCTGGGTCTCAGGCTCAAGTGGCAGCCCTGGGGTGAGGAGGAGCACTAGCTAGTGTGGTGGTGCTGGTAGAGGCCCTGGAGAGGGAATTCTACTCACAGATTTTGGGCAGAAAATCTTATGGTTGCTCCCAGACCAAAGCACAGGCCAGGACAGAAGGAAACTCCTCTACCTTGATTGTGCTATCTTGGAGGAACTGAGAACTTACATGTTCCCTTCTCTTGAAAAAGGATGCAAAAGTCAAGTAACTGGCAGGGAAAATGCACAAAAAAGGGGGAAAATGACTATAGAACGTAAATTTCTTAGTGAACAGGTATTTTCTTCCATTCTTTCAGGTGAGGAAGAACAATGCATACCATCAGAGAAAGGCATATTCGTGAAGGCTTCTTCATCCAAAACATCCAAAATAAATATGTAATGGTCTCAAGCCATGGAAGAGCTCAAAAAAAAAAAGGAATTTTGAAAATCAATTAAGAAAGGTGGAGGGAAATCTGGGAAAAGAATTGAGAGCAATGTAAGAAAATCATGAAAAGCAAGTCAACAGCTTGCTAAAGGAGACCCAAAAATGCTGAAGAAAATAACACCTTGAAAAATAGACTAACTCAACTGGCAAAAGAGGTCTAAAAAGCCAATGATGAGAAAAATACATTAAAAAGCAGAATTATCCAAATGGAAAAGGATGTTCAAAAGCTCACTGAAGAAAACAGTTCTTTAAAAAATAGAATGGAGAAGATGAAAGCTAATGACTTTATGAGAAACCAAGAAATTAAAACAAAAGTAAAAGAATGAAAAAGATAGAAGACAACATGAAATATCTCATTGAAATACAAATGACCTGGAAAATAGATCCAGTAGAGACAATTTAAAAATTATGGGACTACCTGAAAGCCATGATCAAAAAAAAAGAGCCTAGACATCATGTCTCATGAAATTATCAAGAAATGCTTCAGTGATATTCTAGAACCAGAGGGTAAAATAAATTTTGAAAGAATTCATCAATGGCCTCCTGAAAGGGATCCAAAAAAAAAAACTCCTAGGAATATTGTAGCCAAATTCCAGAGTTTCCAGGTCAAGGAGAAAATATTGCAAGGAGCTAGAAAGAAACAGTTCAAGTATTGTGGAAATACAATCAGGATAACACAAGATCCAGCAGCTTCTACATTAAGGGATCAAAGGGTGTGGAATATGATATTCCAGAAGTCAAAGGAACTAGGACTAAAACCAAGAACCACCTACCCAGCAAAACGGAGTATAATACTTCAGGGGAAAAAATGGTCATTCAATGAAATAAAGGACTTTCAAGCATCCTTGATGAAAAGATCAGAACTGAATAGAAAATTTGATTTTCAAACAGAAGAATGAAGAGAAGCATGAAAAGGTAAACAAGAAAGAGATATCATAAGATACTAACTAAAATTGAACTGCTTTCATTCCTACATGGAAAGATATTTGTAACTTTTCAAACTTTTCTTATAGTATGTGGGTACTTGGAGGGATTATGCACACACACACATACATACATAAATAAATATACATATATATATATACATCTCTCTCTCTCTCTCTCTCTCTCTATATATATATATATATGTATATATATATATATATATATGTATATATATATATATATGTATATATATATATATATATATATATATATATATATGTATATATATATATATATATATATATATATATATATATATATATATATATATATATATATATATATATATATATATATATATAGTCAGAGGGCACAGGATCAGTTGACTAGGAAGGGACGATATCTAAAAAAATAAAATTATGGGGTGATAGAGGATTAGATTGGGAGGAAGAAGGGAGACATGGAATGGGGCAAATTATTTCTCATAAAAAAGGCAAGGCAAAGCTTTTTCAATGGGGAGGAAAAGTAGGGAGGTGAGAGGAAAAGAAGGAAGCTTATTTTTATCACATTTGGCTTAAAAAAGGAATAACATGAACACTCAATTGGGTATGACAATTTATCTTCCAGTACACAATAGTAAGGGAGAAAGGAGTAAGGGGGGGGGGGGGTATGGGGGTGATGATAGAAGGGAGGGCTCATGGGAGGAGGGAGTAATTAGAAGCAAATACTTTAGTGGAGTGACAAAGTCAAGAGAGAATAGAATAAATTGGGAACAGGAGAGGATGGAAGGAAATATAGTTAGTCTTTCACAAAATGACTATTAAGGAAGTCTTTTGAGAAACTACACATATATAGCCTATATTGAAGTACATGCCTTCTCAGTGGGTATAAGCAGGGAGGGAAAAAGGGCGAGAAGTTGGAACTCAAAGTTTTAGGAACAACTGTTGAGAAATTTTTTGCATGCAACTGGGAAATAAGAAATACAGGTAATGGAGTATAGAAATTTAACTTGCCCTACAAGAAAAGAGAGAAGATGGGGATGAGGGAAGGGAGGGGTGTGACAGAAGGTAGGGCAGATTGGGGGAATGGGTAATCAGAATGCACAGTGTTTTAGGGTGGAAGAGGGGAGAGATGAGGAGAAAATTTGAAAGTCAAAATCTTGTAAAAATGAATGTTGAGCTGGGAGCCAAGATGGCGGAGTAGAAAGAAGCACATACACATAACTCCGAACCCACAATCCACAGAACGGCTAGAGGGGACCAGCTCACAGTGAATTCTGCACCCAGAGGCCATGGAATATTGGAAAGAGGGAGATTTCTGTTCCAGAGAGACCTGCAAACCTCTCGCAAAAGGTCCGTCACACTGCAGATGCGGAGCCCAGCCCAGACCTGCTGCTGCCACAGCTCCAAGAGGTACAGATCCGAGCAGGCTTCAGGGAAGGGACCTCCAGTGGCAGCACAAGCCCCCCCACCCACAGGTGACTGACGGGGGTGGGTGAGAGAGTCTCTTTGGCGGGTCAAGAGGGGAGTAGGGTGCCCCCATGGCTCGGGCCCCCCCGGGAGATAGAAGCTGAGAGGCGGCTGCAGACAGGGGCTCCCCAAGCAGACGGGAGCCTGGATCCATTGTGGAAGGTCTGTGCATAAACCCCCTGAGGGAACAGAGCCTGAGAGGAAGCCCTGCCCTGACCTGACCATCTGAACTTAATTCTCACACTGAATAGCAGCCCTGTCCCCGCCAAAAGCCCTAAGGCGGGAAGCAGCATTTGAATCTCAGTCCCCAAACGCTGGCTGGGAGGACGAGGAGGGAAGATGGGTGTGAGGAGAATATTCAGAGGTCAAGCCACTGGCTGGGGAGAATGCCCAGAAAAGGGAAAAGAAATAAAACTATTGAAGGGTACTTTCTCGGAGAAAAGACACTTCCTCCCTTCCTTTCTGACGAGGAAGAACAATGCTTACCATCAGGCAAAGACACAGAAATCAAGGATTCTGTGTCCCAGCCCACCCAATGGGCTCAGGCCATGGAAGAGCTCAAAAAGAATTTTGAAAATCAAGTTAGAGAGGTGGAGGAAAAACTGGGAAGAGAAATGAGAGGGATGAAAGAGAAGCATGAAAAGCAGAGCAGCTCCCTGCTAAAGGAGAACCAAAAAAATGTTGAAGAAATTAACACCTTGAAAACTAGCTTAGCTCAATTGGCAAAAGAGGTTCAAAAGGCCAATGAGGAGAAGAATGCTTTCAAAAGCAGAATTAGCCAAATGGAAAAGGAGATTCAAAAGCTCACTGAAGAAAATAGATCTTTCAAAACTGGAATGGTACAGATGGACGCTAGGGACTTTATGAGAAAGACAGATATCACAGAACATAGTGAGAAGATTCGAAAAATGGAAGATAATGTGAAATATCTTATTGGAAAAACAATTGACCTGGAAAATAGATTCAGGAGAGACAATGTAAAAATTCTGGGACTACCTGAAAACCATGATCAAAAGAAGAGCCTAGGCATCATCTTTCATGAAATTATCAAGGAAAACTGCCCTGAGATTCTAGAACCAGAGGGCAAAATAAATATTCAAGGAATCCGCAGAACACTGCATGAAAGACATCCAAAAAGAGAAACTCCTAGGAGCTTTGTGGCCAAATTCCAGAATTCCCAGGTGAAAGAGAAAATATTGCAAGCAGCTAGAAAGAAACAATTCAAGTATTGTGGAAATACAATCAGGATAACACAAGATCTAGCAGCCTCTACATTAAGGGATCGAAGGGAATGGAATAGGATATTCCAGAAGTCAAAGGAACTAGGACTAAAACCAAGAATCACCTACCCAGCAAAACTGAGTATAATACTTCAGGAGAAAAAATGGTCTTTCAATGAAATAGAGGATTTTCAAATTTTCTTGATGAAAAGACCAGAGCTGAAAAGAAAATTTGACTTTCTAACACAAGAATGAAGAGAACCATGAAAAGGTGAACAGCAAAGAGAAGTCATAAGGGACTTACTAAAGTTGAACTGTTTACATTCCTACATGGAAAGACAATATTTGTAACTCTTGAAACATTTCAATATCTGGGTACTGGGTGGGAGTACACACACACACACACACATACACACACGCACACATACATAGAGACAGAGTGCACAGAGTGAATTGAAGAGGATGGGATCATATCTTTAAAAAAAAATGAAATCCAGCAGTGAGAGAGAAATATTGGGAGGAGAAAGGGAGAAGTTGAATGGGGCAAATTATTTCTCATAAAAGAGGCAAGCAAAAGACTTATTAGTGGAGGGATAAAGAGGGGAGGCAAGAGAAAAACATGAGGTCTACTCTCATCACATTCCACTAAAGGAAAGAATAAAATGCACACTCATTTTGATAGGAAAACCTATCTCATAATACAGGAGGGGGGGGGACAGGGGCACAAGCAGGGTGGGGGGGGAGGATGGAGGGGAGGGCATGGAGAGGAGAATGCAATCAGAGGTCGACACTCATGGGGAGGGAAAGGATCATAAGAGAATAGAAGTAATAGGGGACAGGATATGATGGAGGGAAATATAGTTAGTCCTATACAACACAACTAGTATGGAAATCATTTGCAAAACTACACAGATTTGGCCTATATTGAATTGCTTGTCTTCCAAGGGGAAGGGGTGGAGAGGGAGGGAGCTAAAGATGTTGGAACTCAAAGTGTTAGGATCAAATGTAATGTTCTTACCACTGGGAAATAAGAAATACAGGTTAAGGGGTCAAGAAAGCTAACTGGCCCTACAGGACAAAAGAGAAGACGGAGACAAGGGCAGGGAGGAAGGATAGAGGGGAGAGCAGATTTGTCACAGGGGCAATTAGAAAGCTTGGGTTTGGGGGGGGAGGGGATAAAAGGGGAGAAAATTTGTAACCCAAAATTTTGTCAAAATAAATGTTAAAAGTTAAATTAAAAAAAATGAATGTTGAGAACTAAAAATAAATAAATTAAAATTTAAAAAAAAAAGAAAAGTCAAAGCCAAAGCAAAGAGAAAGTTGGTGTGTGACTTTTTGTTCACAAATGATTGTGCACTTAATTCAGCCTTTGAGGATGAGATGCAGCAGAATATGGATCAGTTCTTTGCCACTTCTGCTAATTTTGGCCTGATAATCAACACCAGGAAAATAGAGTTTTCATTAGTTAGCATCACATTGTCTATCTTGGAAACACTGCCCATAGTAAATGGAAAAATTCTGTATGCTCTGGACAAGTCCACTTACCTGGATGATGTTTTCCATGGATGTCCACTAAGATGATGAGGCTAACTCAGACTTTGCCAGCACTAGTTCAACATATGAAAGGCTCCCAAAAAGTGTGAGAGAGAAGAGGCTGAATGTAAAACAAACTGAAGGTCTACACAGCCATTGTGTTGCCTTCAATAGCTGTATCCTTATGAAAGCTGGACAGTCTATTATTGCCACAGCACAAAACTTCACTGCTTCCATTCAAATTGTCTTAGGAAGATTTTGAAGATTACCTAGGAAGGTAAAGTACCCGATACTAATCTCTTCTCTCAAGGTGAACTACCAAGAATTCAACCTCTGTTTCAGAGAGCACAACTCCAGTGGGTTGGTCATATAGCCTGAATGTCAGTTGTATGATTACTTAAAAGACTATTTTATAGAGAACTTACACAAGGCATGTGCTCACATGGTGGACAGAAAAAGCAGTATAGGGTCATTCTTAATGTCTTTTTGAAGAACTTTAGTATCAATTGTGAAACATGGGAGATGCTGGCAGAGGACCACATAGCATGGTGTGCCTGTATCAAAGAAGGCATTGCACTCCATCAGCAAATCAGAATGTCAGCAGCACAAAAGAAACATGAGCTGTGCAGATCCACAGACATCCGCATCCTAAATATTCTAACAGACTACTTATCAAAAACCTGTGGTACAGCCTCTTGAAACTGATACTGGACATATCAATCATGGAAGAACATACTAAAATCTAACACCAACATCATGATTTTCCTGGCCGTCTTTCAAAATCTATGAACTAGATGCAATATACAACAGTATTACTAACAATGACATATAGATATATATCTATATACATATATATGTATAAGAGAAAGGATGTTTCATATGAAATGTATGACCTTTTTAAGGATTAGGACAATCATATGTAGATAATAAAGGATGTTGGATATAAAACAAGCATTTCACAAGAAACCATGAATCATGATATAGCCTGAAGGAATGCTTCTTGTATATTATAGTAGGGACATTTTCTGTGAATCATTTACTGAGAGATCATGGAGCTAAACAGAATGAAAAGGTATGCAAGGGTTATAATCTGAAGAGACAGAAGAATGAATCTATTAATTAGATCTCACACAAATGGGAAAAGGACCCCAATGTACAACAATATTTCTATCAACTCTTTCTATGGTGACCAAGAATTGGAAATTGAGGGGATGCCCATAAATTGGGGAATGCCTGAGCAAGATTTGGCATATGAATGTAACATTAAACTATAAAATGAAGATAATAATACCTGCTTCCTCCTAGTATTGTTGTGAAGATTAAATGAAACAACACCTCACTTATTTAATATAAAATTCTTGGCATAATATATGCCTGGGATAAAGTTGAGTGCTTCATTAGTTCTTTCTTCCTTTCTCCCTCTTTTCTTTCTTTCCTTCTTTCATTACTTCCTTCCTTCCCTGAGGAGTGGGAACCCTCAGTTTGTCATTATCTTACAACTGTGTAAGTAGAATTGTTTTATGAAGCTTACTATTACACAATGTATATAAAAGTAGATAAATAATACCTAATGTTAATTTCACTATATCTGATAACAATCTAGTTGATCACAAAATAATAATGTCCTTCTACTATTAATCTTTTAGCTCTCTATCATTCCTTTCCTATTCCAGTAGAAAACAGAACAGAATTCTTTAAAAGCTAAATTTTATTATATTTAATAAAAATTTTGTTAGGATATGTGGTGTGAGTTAAGGGGTGCCTATTTAAATCATTTATTCCATATTATGGCTGAAAGTCTTTGACATATTATATGAAATACTCTGTTAGAAATTAATTTAGGTTAATAAGCACCCATTTAAAAAGTTAATATCCATTGGAGGGTTAAATGAGTTATATTATTTTCACTTCAGTGTGAACTATATTGGTTAGATTTCTTTCCTTCTAAAAAGAGATCAGCTGTACTAAACTGATAGGAAGGAGAAAGACTGAGAAGTAATTTTAGAGCATGGGACACTTTAGGTAAAGTCAGAACTTAGTGGGTTATTATAGTGAGGACTAGTAAACAATATTCTCAGAAAGGTTCCTCATCCCTGTTTGGGGATACTAGACATCTAGGAAATGATAGAAAGAAAAATTTAATGTGAGACAAGAATTCAGTACCCTAAATCAGTCTACACTGTGATGTCCCCAGTGTGTGTATGTATGCATATATGTGTGTAAATGTATCTGTGTACTTAAGAATATATTGTCCATATACATATATATGTCTGTATATGTATATACACATATATACATGATATAAAAAAGAACTAGCTTCAAAATCAGGATTTTCTTAAAGACAGGCATGTAATCACCAGGTGGTATTGCCAGCTCCTAATAAGATTCCATTTACAAAAAGAACTAGGTTCTGGAAAGTCCACCTCTATGTCTAGCTGCACTAACTTAAAGGAGAGGCAGAATTCTCTTTGATTTTCAAGGAATTGTTGACCTTTACTAAAAATTTCTCAGCTTTTTTGCTCTTTCAGTTTCAAAGGTCTTCTCCTTTATTCTATGGGCCATAGTTAGTTTGAATTTACTCAAGCAGAATTAGTGTTTGAGAACCTAACAGAAATCCTTCTCCCTCCATGTATCTAAAGCACAGGAACTTAATCCCATGATTTAGCATAATTTACCTGGTAAACAAATGGAAGAATAGGAATGTGTTAATATATAATCAAGCAACTATTGACAAAAAAAAAAAAGAAGAAAAGAAAGAAAGAGAGAAAGAAAAAAAGCCAAAAGAAACATGAGTATGACAAAATTATAAAGGAAAAGATATTTCAAAATAACACACAGCAGAAGAATCCACTCTACTGTTTTGCAGAGGTGGAGGTGTTGTACATTGCATATATTATGAGACTTTTTTGATGTATTGTTTACTAATGGTTATTTTTCCTCTTCTTTTTCCCTTTCCTTAAAAATTTGTATGTTATATGGGATGGCTCTATAGAAGAGGGATGATGGTGAGATACTTGGGGAAACAGGTGATTTTTAAAAAGATAAAATATTATTTAAATATTTTATTGTGTTTAATTATCAAATTAAAAATGTAGAACACCGAAACAATTTTCCTCCATTCATTTCAGATAGTGTGGCAAGTGTATCCCTTGTTATTTAGAATTTCCATAAGTCAAGTAAATAGAGATTGTCCTGTATAAAAGTATTTGTGCTGCTTACTATTCATAGACACGTTTTAAATAAATCAATTCGTTCTATATACATTTTAAAATGAATAAATTGATTTCTATTTTATATGAATGCATAATATATGATAAAATTGTATGGAAATTAATAAATTTATTCATTGAACATGTTGTATTCATTGATTCATTCAACACATTAATTGCAGAAAAGTGCAGCTATTAAAGTTCAAAGTTTGAGAGAGTTTGGAATCCACTTGGGGAGGGGGCATAAACTCTATAAAGCTAAAGAAACACTGATTGAACACTGATAAAACTTGATTTCATGTCATGGTGTCTTGAGAGGCAGTAGTGAGCAAGGAAAAGGTTACTAGCTTAAGAATGAGAGTATCTGAAGTCAAATCTCAACTCAATTGTTTGCTACCTAAGTTACCAAGTCTCTCCCAGGTTCAGTTTTTTCATCTGTAAAGTGAAAGCGTTGGACTAGTTGGCCCTGAAGGTCTCTTCCAGTTGTAGATCAACAATTCTATGTCTTTTGTTGATATAAATAGATGGATATTGTTATAGATATAGATATAGCTAAAGAGAGATATATACATATATGTATGTATGTATGTATATATGTATGTATGCATGCATGTATGTATGTGGTGCTGTGTGCATCTACATCAAAGTATATGCACACAAAAACTTAATAATATATTATTTCATAATGAAATTATTCCTTTAATCACAATATTTTTAGAAAAGTGAATGTTAGTGTAACAATTGAATAACAAATTAAAATAGGGGTCATCATAATAAAATTTTTTTATAGATATTGTATTTCAAAGGATTCTAGGCAATATTTTTTCCTTCTTAAACTAGCAACACCAGCAACTGCATGTTTTAAAATAATATACATTTCATATAAGTGATACACATTAAAATATTTTCAAATGTAGTTAATTTGTAATAATAATAGCTCTTTGTTTAATCATTTTCAGTTGTATCCTACTCTTCATATCTCCTTTTGGGGTTTTTTTTGGAAAGACACTAGAGTTGTTTGCCATTTCCTTCTTCAGCTCATTTTACAGATGAGGAAACTGGGTAAATAGGGTGAAATCACTATACCATGGTCTCACAGTGAATGTGTCTGAATTCAGATTTGAACTCAGATCTTCCCAACTCAAAACCTGACATTCTATCCAGCATACTCTATCCTGTATACCTAGTTGCCATCATCATAATTACAATCCTCCTTCTCCCCCTTCTCCTCCTCCTCTTATTCATCATTACTAACATAAAATGCATACTATGTGAGATACGTTGTTCTAAGTGCTTTATAATTGTTATGTCATTTGATCTACTTTCTGTTAAATGATTTTCCAGTTTTCACAGCAATTTTTATCAAATAATGATTTCTTGTTGGAAAAACTTGGCACTTTGAGTTAATCAACACTAAATTACTATAGTCATTTAATGTTGTGTATTGTGTACCTAGTCTATTCTATTGATCTACTCTTCCTAGCCATTGTCAGATTGGTGCAATGTGTATTGCTTTGTAAAACAGTTTGAGATCTGTTACTGCCAAGGGAATTTCATTTACATTTGTTGAAAATGATTCCCTTGATGTTCTTGATCTTTTGTTCTTCCAGATGAATTTTCTTATTATTTTCTATCCCTATTAAATAATTCTGGCAATTATTTACTAAGTAAATTAATTTAGTTAGAATTGTCATTTTTAGTATATTGACTTGGCCAACCCATAAATAATTAATATTTCTCTAATTGTTAGATATGGCTTTATTTGTGTGAAAAGTATTCTATAATTATGTTTACATAGTTCCAAGGTTTGTCTTGGCAGGTAGATTCCTGAATATTTTCTATTTTCTGTAGCTAATTTAAATGGAATTTCAATTTGTATCTCTTGGTGCTTGGACTTTGTTGGCAATATACAGAAATGCTGATGATTTATGTGAGTTTGTTTTATATCCAGAAACTTTACTGAACTTGTTAATTATTTCAACTATTTTTTTTCAGTTTTTTCTCCTGAATTCTCTAAAAATACCATCATATTGCCTGTAAAAAGGGATAATTTTGTTTCCTCATTGCCTATTCTAATTTGCTTAGCTACTTTTTTTCTTGTCTTATTGCTAGAACTAGCATTTCTAGAACAATATTGAACAATAGTGGTGATAATGAATAGTTCTACTTCATCCCTGATCTTATGGGGAAGATTTTTAGTTTAGCCTTACTATAAAAAATTCTTGCTGATGATTTTAGATAGATAGTATTTATCAATTTTATGGTAAATTCCATTTGTTTCCTTCTTAGTCTTTTTGATTGGAATGAGTGTTGTATTTTTCAAAAGATTTTTCTGAATCTTTTGAAATAATCTTATGATTTCTGCTGTTTTTTTGAATTGATAGTCAGTTACACAGTTTTCCTCATATTGAACCAGTTCTGAATTCCTCATATAAATCCTACCTTGTCATAGTATATGATCTTTGCAATATGTTGCTGCAATCTCCTTGTTAATATTTCATTCAATTTTTTTGCTTCAACACTCATTAGGGACATTAATTTATAGTTTTCTTTCTATATGGTTGTTCTCCCTGCTTTAGGTATTAGTGTCACATTTGTGTCTCAAAAGGAATTTAAGAGGACCAATCCTTTGTCTATTTTTCCATATAGTTTATATAATATTGGAATTAATCATTTTAAAAATATTTGTTAGAATTAATTTATGAATCTATCTGCTCTTGCATTTTTTCCCCTTAGGGAACTTATTGATGGCTTCTTCAATATCTTTTTCTAGGATAAAATTATTTGTTTATTCATTTTCCTTCTTTATTACCTTAGGCAATTACAATTATTGTAATTATTTGTCCATTTTCCTTAGATCATAAGATTTATTGACATATAATTGGGAAAAATAGCACCTACTATTTCCTTTAATTTCATCTTCATTGACAATGCATTCATCATTTCCGTTTTTGATGCTGGTGATCTGGTTTTATTTGTTTAATTTGCTGTTTAATTTGATACTTTAATTTGTTCTCTTTCTAGTTTACTTTGCATGTCCAATTCATTGATCTTCTTTTTGTCTATTTCGCTGATGTAAAGATTTAGAGATATGAATTTTCCTAAAAATTCCATCATGCTTTTAATTGCCATTCACTTCAGTGAAATTACTCACTGTTTCTCTAGTTTGTTCTTTTATATTGACTCATTCTTTAGGATTCAATTATTTAGTTTCCAATTAATTTTAATCTATGTTTCTATAGACTTTTATTATATAATATATTGTGCTGTGGTCCAAAAATATTTATTTGATATTTATGGCTTTCTGCATTTGGTTGTAAAGTTTTTATGCCCTTCTGTGAAACTCTCATGCACAGATAGGGGGAGGGGAAGTATACTTCTTCCTATTCCCATTCAATTTTCTTCACAGGTTTCACATATCTAACTTTTCAAATAAAATTCTCTGTATCTCCTTAACTTTTTTCTTGGTTACTCTATGGTTAGATTTATATAATTTTGAGAGGTGAAAGTTGAACTCCTCCTCTAGTATATTTTACAATCGATTTTCTCCTGTCACTCATATAAATTTTATTTTAAAAATTTAGGTGCTATGACTTATGGTGCATGCACATTTAGCATTTATAATACTTCATTGTTTGTGGTAACTTTTAGAAAAAGTGTATAGTTTTCCTTCTTATCTTTTAAAAGCAGGTTTATTTTTGCTTCTGTTTTGTCTAAAATCATTACTGCTACTCTTTTTTTTTCTTTTCACTTCAACTGAAGCATGATAGATTTTGCTCCAGGCCCTTAATTTTACTCTGTGTTACTCTTTGTATAAAGTGTGTTTCTTGTAAACAACATACTTTTGGATTCCATTTTTTTAATCCATTCTGCTATCTACCTTCATTTCATGGGTTAATTCATGATACCTGATCTTCCCCTCCACTATAGAAACTTTTCCTTTCATTTATCTTTTATCTGAGGTAATTTTCCCCATTCTTTCCCCATTCCCCATTGCTCTTCCTTCTTCTTTCTCCCAGTGCTTCTCTTTTTCATCCCTTAATTTTATTTTTTTAAAGCATCTATACTAGTTTTTTTAAAGCATCTATACTAAAGCAACTATACTATTTGACCTAGTATAGTCAACTCAGACTCTGTGTCCTCTGTCTATATATACCCCTTCTAATTACCCTAAAAATGATTATGTGTTTAGGAATTACAATTATCATCTTGTACAGGAATGTAAGCATTTAACCTAATTGATTCCATTGTGATTTCTCTCTCATGTTTACTATTTTGTCTTTCCTTTGAGTCTTTTATTTAAAAGTCATATTTTCTATTCACTTATTTTCTTTTCATCAGAAATGATTGAAAGCCTTCTATATCTATAAATATTCAAATTTCCCACCTGAAGTATTATACTTAGCTTTGCTAGGTAAGTTATTCTTTGTTGTAATCCCAACTCCTTTGCCTTCTGGAATATCACCTTCCAAACCCTCTGATCCTTTGATGTGGAAGATTCAAAATTGTGTGTGATGTTGATTATGGCTCCATTATATTTGATTTTATTTTCTTTCTGGACACTTGTATTTTCTCCTTGACCTAGGAGGTTCTTGAATTTGGCTATAATATTACAAGGAGTTAGCATCTTGGGATATCTTTCAGGAGGTGGTTAGTATATTCTTTCAATTTCTATATTATCCTCTGGTTCTAGAAAATCAGGGAAGTTATTCATGATAGTTTCTTGAAATATGATGTCTAGGCTCTTTTTTTGTTACTGGATTTCAGGTTGTCCAATATTTTGTAAATTATCTCTCCTTGATCAGTTTTCCTTGTCAGCTGTTTTTCCAATGAGACATTTCACATTTTCTTCTACATTTTCATTCTTTTGATTTTGTTATTTTTGTTTGTTTGTTTGTTTCTTCGTGTCTCATGAAGTCATTACTATCCATTTACCCAATTCTAATTGTTAAGAATTGTTTTCTTCAGTGAGTTTTTGTGCTTTTTTTCCATTTGCCCATATCTGCTTTTTAAGTCACTCTGTCAGCAGATTTTTGTGCCTCTTTTAAGCTTTTGACTCTCTTTTTATAATTTTCTTGAATCATTAATTTATTTTCTCAACTTTTCCTCTAACTTTCTTACTTGATTTTCAAAATCCTTTATGAGCTCTTAGGAATTCTTGTTGGATTGATATTGAAGTCACATTTTTCTTTGAGGCTTTCCTTGCAGGGGCTTTGAGGTTCTCTACTTCTGGTTTATGTTTTTATCTTACCTGTCCCAATGGTAACATTTTATTGTTGGGTTCTTTTCTCAGTTTTTTTTTTTTTTTTTTTTTTTACTTTCCTATTGAGTATATTTTCACTATAGTCATGCTATGTAGTCAGACTAAGATAAATGAAAGAATCCGTATAACAAATCAGAACATGATACACAAACAGATACACATACACAAACATGATCTGCTACATTATGTGAGTGACTTCCATATTTCTCTCTCTGAGTGTGGAAGGCATTTTGCCTTGAGGTCCACCATTGGGATTTTTTTTTTTTTCAGAAGTTCTTGTGTTATTACAAAAATCTAAGTCTACCAGAAAAAACTCTCACACACTGTGGTTGTTGCTGTGCATAAAGTTCTCCTGGTTCTGCTCCTTTCACTCAGCATCAGGTCATATAAGTCCTTCCAGGCCTCTCTGAAGTCTTCTTGTTCATCATTTCTTATGGCTCAATAGTACTCCATTACATTCATATACCATAATTTATTCAGCCATTCCCCAATTGATGGACATCCCCTTGACTTCCAGTTTTTGGCAACTACATAGAGTGCTGCTATAAATATTTTTGTACATGTGGGACCCTTTCCCATTTTTATGATCTCTTGGGTATATAGTCCTAGTAGCGATATTGCTGGGTCAAAGGGTATGCACATTTTTGTAGCCCTTTGGGCATAGTTCCAAATTGCTCTCCAGAATGGTTGGATGCGCTCACAGCTCCACCAACAATGAATTAGTGTTCCAACTCTCCCACATCCTCTCCAGCATTTATCATTTTCTTGTTCTGTCATGTTTGCCAATCTTATAGGTGTGATGTGGTACCTCACAGTTGTTTTGATTTGCATCTCTCTAACCAATAGTGATTTAGAGCATTTTTTCATATGATTATAGATAGCTTTAATTTCTTCCTCTGAAAATTGCCTGTTCATATCCTTTGACCATTTATCAATTGGGGAATGACTTGTATGATTATACATTTGGGTCAGTTCTCTATATATTCTAGAAATGAGGCCTTTATCCCCGAGCTTAGCTGTAAAAATTCTTTCCCAATTTACTACATCCCTCCGGATTTTGGTTGCATTGGATTTGGTTGTGCAAAAACTTCTCAGTTTAATGTACTCAAAGTTATCCATTTTGCATTTCATAATGCATTCTATCTCTCCTTTAGTAAAGAATTCTTCCCTTCTCCATAGATCTGATAAATACACTATTCCTTGCTTCTCCAGTTTATTCATGGTATCAATCTTTATACCTAAATCATGTACCCATTTGGACTTTATTCTTGTGTACGGTGTCAGGTATGGGTCTATGCCTAATTTCTGCCACACTGTTATCCAGTTTTCCCAGCAATTTTTGTCAAACAATGAGTTCTTATCCCAGAAGCTGGGGTCCTTGGGTTTATCAAACAGAAGGTTGCTATATTCCTTGCCTACTGCATCTTGAGTGCCAAGTCTATTCCACTTGTCTACTTCTCTGTTTCTTAGCCAATACCAAGTGGTTTTGATAATTGCTGCTTTATAGTACAGTTTAAGGTCTGGTAGCTCTAGGCCACCTTCCCAAGCATTTCTTTTCATTAGTCCCTTTGATATTCTGGACCTTTTGTTTTTCCAAATGAATTTTGATATTATTTTATCCAGCTCTAGAAAGTAATTGTCTGATAGTTTCATTGGTATGGCACTAAATAAGTATATTAATTTGGGTAGAATTGTCATTTTTATTATATTAGCACGGCCTACCCATGAGCAACTAATGTTTTTCCACTTACTTAAATCTGACTTTATTTGTGCAAAAAGTGTCTTGTAATTGTGTTCATATAGTCCCTGGGTTTGTTTTGGCAGGTAGACTCCTAAGTATTTTATACTGTCTACCCTAACTTTAAATGGGATTTCTCTTTCTAGCTCTTGCTGTTGAACTTTGTTGCTAATATATAGGAATGCAGAGGATTTGTGTGGGTTTATTTTGTACCCTGCAACTTTGCCAAAGTTGTTTATTAATTCAAGTAATTTTTTACTTGAATCTCTGGGAGTCTCTAGGTAAATCATCATATCATCTGCAAAGAGTGATAACTTAGTTTCTTCTTTGGCTATTCTAATTCCTTGAATATCTTTATCTTGTCTAATTGCTACAGCTAACATTTCTAGTACCATATTGAATAATAGTGGTGATAATGGACAACCTTGTTTCACCCCTGATCTTATTGGGAATGCATCTAGCTTATCCCCATTGCATATAATGCTTGCTTAAGGTTTTAGATAGATACTGCTTATTATTTTATGGAAAGTTCCCTTTATTCCTACGTTCTCCAATGTTTTTAGTAGGAATGGATGTTATATTTTGTCAAAAGCTTTTTCTGCATCTATTGAGATAATCATGTGGTTTTTGTTAGCTTTGTTGTTGATGTGATCGATAATGCTAATAGTTTTCCTAATATTGAACCAGCCCTGTAGTCCTGGTATGAATCCTACCTGATCATAATGTATTAATCTCGTGATAAGATGCTGTATTCGTTTTGCTAAAATCTTATTTAAAATTTTTGCATCTATATTCATTAGGGAAATTGGTCTATAATTTTCTTTCTCTGTTTTGTCTCTTCCTGGTTTGGGTATCAAAACCATATTTGTATCATAGAAAGAATTTGGGAGGACTCCTTCTTCCCCAATTTTCAAGAATAGTGTATGTAGTATTGGAATTAACTGTTCTTTAAATGTTTGATAGAATTCACTTGTGAATCCATCTGGCCCTGGAGATTTTTTCCTAGGGAGTTCATTGATGGCTTGTTCAATTTCTTTTTCTGAGATGGGGTTGTTTAAGTATTCAACTTCCTCTTCTGTTAATCTGGGCAATTTGTATTTTTTAAAATATTCATCCATCTCGTTTAGATTGTCGAATTTGTGGGCATAAAGTTGGGCAAAGTAGTTTCTAATTATTGTTTTAATTTCCTCCTCATTGGAGGTGAGTTCACCCCTTTCATTTTTAATGTTAGTAATTTGGTTTTCTTCTTTCTTTTTTTTGATCAGATTAACCAAAGGTTTATCAATTTTATTAGTTTTTTCATAAAACCAACTATTGGTTTTATTTATTAATTCAATAGTTTTCTTTATTTCAATTTTATTAATCTCTCCTTTGGTTTTCAGTATTTCTAATTTGGTATTTACTTGGGGATTTTCAATTTGTTCTTTTTCTAGCTTTTTCAACTGCAAGCCTAAGTCATTGATCTCCTCTTTCTCTATTTTATTTATGTAAGCATTCAGAGATATAAAACTTCCCCTAATAACTGCTTTTGCAGTGTCCCATAAGTTTTGGTACGTTGTCTCACTATTGTCATTCTCTTGAATGAAGTTGTTGATTGTTTCTATGATTTCTTCTTTAACCCAATCCTTCTTTAGAATTAGATTATTTAGTTTCCAATTGATTTTTGGTTTCTCTTTCCATGGCCTTTTATTACATGTAATTTTTAATGCATTATGATCTGAAAAGGATGCATTGATTATCTCTACCTTTCTGCACTGGATTGTGAGATTTTTATGTCCTAGTACATGGTCAATTTTTGTAAATGTTCCATGTACCGCTGAGAAAAAGGTATATTCCTTTCTATTCCCATTTAATTTTCTCCAAAGATCTATCATATCTACCTTATCCAGAGTTTTATTTACCTCCTTAACCTCTTTCTTGTTTATTTTAAGGTTGGATTTATCTAGTTCAGAGAGGGGGAGGTTGAGGTCCCCCACTAGTATAGTTTTGCTATCAATTTCTTCCTTCAACTACCCCAACCTCTCCTCTAAGAATCTGGATGCTATACCACTTGGAGCATACATGTTTAGTAATGATATTGCTTCATTGTCTATGGTGCCTTTTAGTAGGATATAGTTTCCATCCTTATCCCTTTTGATTAGATCTATTTCTGCTTTTGCTTTGTCTGAGATTAGGATTGCTACACCTGCCTTTCTTACATGAGCTGAAGCACAATATATTCTGCTCCATCCTTTGACCTTTATCCTATGTGTGTCCTCCCGTTTCAAATGTGTTTCTTGTAAGCAGCATATTGTTGGATTATGGCTTTTAATCCATTCTGCTATCCGTCTCCGTTTTATGGGAGAGTTCATCCCATTCACATTCACAGTTATGATTACAATCTGTGTATTTCCCTCCACCCTCTTTCCCACCATTTGTGCTTTTAACTCTCCAGTCTCCCTTCCCCTCCTCAATAGTATTCACTTTTCTTCCCCTCCTCCTGCAGCCTTCCCCTCCTTCTTTTAGCCCCCCTCCCTTTTACTCCCCTTTACTCTTATTGCTTCTTTCCTCCCTTTTAGCCACCCTCCCCTTTCTTCCCCCTTCCCCTCCTACTACCTATAGAGCTAGTTAGGATTATCTGCTTAAGGTTATTGTTCCCTCCTTTGAACAAATCAGATGAGAGTACCTCTCAAACAATGCTCATCTCCCTCCCCTCCTTCCCTCTACTATAGTTTTGTACTTCTTCCTGTGATATAATTTGCCATTTTCTGCTTCCCCCTTTCCACACCTCCTATTACATTCCCTTCTCATACTTAAATCATATTTTTGCCATGACATCATTTACTTTATGCCCGTTCCCTCTACATATATCCCTTTTATCATAATAGCTGCACAGTTCTCAAGATTAACAGGTATCATCTTCCCTTACAGGGAGGTAAACAGATTGCCCTAATTGAGTTGCAAGTTTTTGTTTTTGTTTTTTCCCCTCTGTTTACCTTTTTATGATTCTCTGGAGACCTGCATTTGAAGATCAAATTGTCTATTGAGTTCTGGTGTTTTGGTCAGGAAGCTCTGGAAATCCCTTATTTCATTGAATGACTTTCTCCTTGCCTGAAATGTTATGCTGATCCTCGGTTGGAGTCCCAACTCCTTTGCCTTACGGAATATTGGGTTCCAATTCTTTCGATCTTTTAATGTAGAAGCTGCAAGGTCCTGTGTGATCCTGACTGTGTGACCTTGATATTTAAATTGTTTCTTTCTGGCTGCTTGTAGTATTTTCTCCTTCACTTGATAGCTCTGGAATTTGGCAACTATATTTCTTGGGGTTTTGAGTTTGGGATCCCTTTCCGGTGGGGAACGGTGGATTCTTTCGATGGCTATTTTGCCCTCTGAGTCTAGTACTTCTGGGCAGTTTTCCTTGATGATTTCCTGGAAGATATTGTCCAGATTATTTTCTTCATCATGGGTTTCTGGCAGGCCAATAATTCTTAGATTTTCTCTCCTGGATCTATTTTCCAGGTCAGTTGTTTTTCCAATTAAATATTTTAGATTTTCTTCTATCTTTTCATTCTTTAGATTTTGTTTGACTGATTCTTGTTGCCTCATTGAGTCATTAGTTTCTACTTGCCCAATTCTAATCTTGATCGTATTGTTTTCTTCAATTAGCTTTCGCATCTCCTTTTCCATCTGGCCAATTTTTCCCTTTAAGGAGCTATTTTCTCCATTTAATTTTTGTACTTCTTTTTCCATTCGACCAATTTTCCCAGTTAGGTTTTGGGTTTCCTTTTCCATCTGATCAATTTTCCCTATTAGGTTTTGAGTTTCCTTTTCCGTTTGATTAATTCTTCCTTTTAGGGAATTATTCTCTCCAGTTAATTTTTGAACTTCCTTTTCCATTTCTTCAATTTTCTTTTTCAGATTGATGTTCTCATCAGTGAATTCTTTTTTTATGGTTTTAAAATCATTGGCCAGTTTTTCTTTTATATCCTTCTTCAGACGTTCCAGGTAATCTAGTTGTGCTTGCGAGAAATTCATAGTCCCATCTGAGGTTTCAGATGGAAGTACATTCTCAGCTCTGACCTCTTTGGTGTTTGTGTTTTGGTCCTTATCCCCATAGAAAGATTCTATGGTTTTTTCACTTTTCGTCTGCTTTTTCCGATTCATGATGTTGGCTGAGTGTTGTAGCTTTTGGTTCTTTCAGTCAGAAGATACAGATCTTTTAAGTTGAGTTGATGTTTGTCTAGGCTAAAAGCAGGCTTTTTTGTTGTTGTTGTTGTTGTTGTTGTTGTTGTTTCCCAGATCAACCCTGGGTTTAGCTTGATAGGTGTGTGGGAGGTGTGGTCTGGTCTCAGGATATCTCCTCAGCTGGCCTGAGGCAAAGGCAAGGTCCGGGGATGGTGATCCCAGCTTCCCTATTGTCTTCCCTTTCCCCTGGAGGGCTGGGGCACGCCTAGAGGCTAATGCGTGTTCCCGCCCCTCCTGGGGCTCGTCTCCCGGGCTGAGGCTTGCTTGGGTCTCAGTGCGAATTTTTCTCTGCCCTGGGTCGTCTGTCCCTCCAGATAGCCTCCACCACGGTGGGAAGAATCCCCCTTTGCCACCTCTCCAGCCTCTGGTGTTATGAGACCACCCGCCCCCTTCTGCTGCTCCCACTGATCCAGGATCAATCTGGGGAAGAATTTTATGGTTCCCTCACGGTCATCGGGGGGGAGGGGAGAGCACTTACTGATCACTCCGGCATCCCAGCTTCTGGATGTTCAAGTAGTGACCCACTGAAGTCCCGTCTTTAGGCTGAAGATTTCAAAGGCTGTTGCGCTGATATCGTTGGCTCGGCCTGGCTTATCTCCTGCTCCGCTGGTCTCGCCCGCCACTCTCGGGCCCCTCGGGTCCCCTCCGCCCTGCCGCGCCGTGCCGACCACGCTGCGCTGTGCGCCGGGCTCTTACCCCCGCGGAACAGATCCCTCCCGTGGACCTTCCAGTCCAGCCTGGGCTCCGAATCTGTCAAAGTCCGTCTCCCACTGGATTCTACACCTCCAAAGTCTGGTCAGACTCTCCCCCCAGATATATCCAGAGGAGTTTTTCCAGGAGCTTAGGTGAGTCGTTGCTTTCACTCCGCCATCTTGGCTCCGCCCCCTCTTTTCTCAGTTTTGAAGCCTATTTCTTGAATTTTAATTCTGTGTTGAAATTGTGCTCTGATCCTTGGGCAGAGAGGTCGTTGTCTCAAGCTTCATGCCTTTCTTGCTGCAGTTTTCAGAGGTAACTATGGGGGTGGCTGGGCTGGGGGAGGTTTCCTATAAGTTTTCAGTATTCAAACTGGCACTATCTAAGGAGAGGAATGGTGACTACACTCCTCGTCTATGGTAAGGTCTTTACCCTGAAAGGGACCTTGTTCCCCTGTAGACACCAATGCTAGCACTCTACTTGACCCTGTAACTGTGACCAGGTTTCCCACTCTGCAACTGCAGTTGCTAGTGCTGCCTTCTGCCTTGGAATTGAGAACATGTTCCATACTCCCTTATAAGTGACAAAAAGCACCTTCCAGCCTGAAACTGCAGAATGTTCCTTTGCTTTCCTGTGGACTGAGAACCAGAACTGGGTATGAGCAATGCAACAGGATCCTAAACCCAGTGTCAGCAAAGTGTCCCCTACAATATTATTTTTTCTACCAATTATCCAACCTCTCCCACATTGTCCATGGCCTGAGAGTTCTTGAAGCTGTTGCTGCAGCCAATGAAATCGCCCCTAAGGCAGGGCCTAAGCTGCCTGTGCTGTATTCCCAGAATCCACCACTAACCTGTTGACATAGACCTTTCCTATCAACCTTTTAAGTTGTCTTGGACTGTAAATTTGTTTCACCCCAACCTTTCTTGGTTGTGTCCCTTCAGAATTCAATGTGAGGCATTATTTTACTATTTTTCAGAAGAACTTGGGAGGGCTTGGCAGAGGCTTTTTCTACTCTGCCATTCTGTCTCTGCATCCCTGCTTGTATGTTATTTTGAATAAGACCATGTTGATGGTTATTTTTCAGTGTAACTAATCCTAAAATGTAGCACTAGACAGGTTGCCAGTTTTATTTTTCAAGGTAAGATGAGAATCAGTAACTAACTGATAGAAAGACTCATGAATGCTGAATCTCCAATGGCCACAGTTTCCATAATTTATCTTTTCTTTCTATTCTGAGGTTTTAAATTTGGATGACTTTGAAATGTGGCTCTGACCATTTCATAGCTGTGGCTAATAAACAAACTGCTGAACTTCTCAAGGTGATTTCTTGCAACTTCTTTGGAGATACGGTGCATATAAAAGGTGTAGAAGTCCTTGCAAAGGTGAAGCTATAAAAAACTCGGCATTATCATCAGAGAATTGTCTACAAAATCTTCACCTTGAGTGTTAAGCATTTCTTTAACATAGCAGGCACCAAAGAATGATTTATGTGCTAAAAAATCTGCCTACAGATGAAGATAGGATGTAGAGAAATTCTACTATCTCATATAAGCAGCAAAGAATCATGTACTCAGCTCCTAATAATTCCTGTTCTACAATGAATTGAATAAAAATTTCTCACTGAAACGTTTTAAGCCAGTCATTTTAGCAAGATAATCTTGCAGTTTGGGAAAAAAGGAAACCACGGAGTATTTATAAAAGAATAAAAGCCTGAAAATTGGTCTGCATGGATGGAATTAATGGTATTGTTGCACACATAAAAATCTCTTCCTGAATTATCATTTATTTCGAAAAAAAACCACTTGAGTGTTAGCACGATTGTCTTTGGCAGTTGTACCTACATATCTGCATTTGATTATTCCTCTAATATGCTAATCAAGACCAATCATTTGAACAAATGAAGTTTCATTTATACTTATCAGTGATAGAACACTGCTATTGATTCAAATACATTAAAATTTATTAGCAGTCCATTTTCTAAAATTTGTTCTTACTAGATCACCTTTTAGAATATTTTCTTTGCTAACCATGGGTTGGTTTTGAAATTCACAGGTATACATACTGCTCAGGGCCTGCCCTGAGCTGTCGCCTGGAGCTTGCCTCCCCAACTGCTCCAACTGCTTTACTGGTCTTCCAACGGTTCCAGCCCCCTCCTGTGGGGGAGGGGAATGACCAAACAGTGCACTCGAGGAGCTGCTTACTGCACTTTATTGCTTACCCCAAATCCTCCTGACCTTCCCGTGTTCCCCCTTATATACCCTGCCGTAGCTCCTCCCATGTTCCACCCTGGAGGCAGAGCTCAGCTCCGGAAGGGGCGTTCCCAGCACCCGAAGGCGGGTTCTCACCCCCAGGCGTCTCCCGGTTCACCAGGGGGCCACGGTCCAGAGCTCGGCCCTCTACAACATACATATACACACACATAGATACATATATACAGACATATATGATATACATATATATATGCATATATACACAGATACATACATATGCACATATATTTGCTAATATAATCTTTTAGTTATTCTAAAATATTTTTTCCCAAATAGGAAAATTCCAAATAACCTCAAATTTTTCCCAAATAGGAAAATTCCAGTTTATAGAATCTTCTGTGATAGAAAGGTTTAAACTGTGGTCATAGCAACAGACTGTATAGCTGTCCAACACCCCTATTCAATGACCCTCTGATTATAAAATCAAAGGCATAGCATAGGGAGACTAATATGAACCAGATATTTCCCATCATCTTTAAATCCAAAGGCCAACATCACAAGTCCAAATGAAACAAGTATTTTCTATAAATATCTTTCTAATATTTTCATTTTGCAAATGAAATTTTGCCAAAAGTGTCAAATATAAAACATTTTGAGTCATAATATCTCAAAAGAGTTTGGTCTAAGTGTCCACAGAGTAATTATCAATTATTTTAGAAAGTTTATTTTCTAAATTACAATAAACAGTTGAATATGAAATTATAACTGATTTATTATTTTATACAATATGTCCCAAAAGTCTTAGTGTATTTTTAGCCAATTAAATCTTAAAACGTTACTAATAGTTTAGGATACTTTATATATCTTGAATAGGTACTGCATGTGAATGATGAGCTGGAATCAGAATTTAGCAGGAAGAGCAGAATGAGCTGGATTTCCATTGGGAAATAGCACAGGGGAAACGAGCTTAAATCTTGGATTTGTTATTTACTTATTACCTGTGTAACACTGGAAAAGTTTCTTTATCCTCTGTATTTTAGTTTCTTCATGTATCAAATGAAGGTGTTGAATAAATTGGCCTCTAACTTACCTTCTAAGTCTAAAGCTGTGATGAACTACATCTAACCTAAGTGTAGATGTTATTCCTCTTGTTACACACCACTTACTTGTGCACCTTGTCCCTTGCAGCTGTGTTCAACCTCAAATTTTTCAAAGAGCTACCCATTGTGACAGAAACATCTCTCTAACCTTTTAAAAATATCTAATGGATACAAGTTCAAAACTGTGATTACTTTCTGAATCTTCATTCCTCTCTTCTCCCCAGCTGTCTCCCCAATATGCTTCCAGAAATGTTGCCGTCATCATCATTTCTTTTCCAACAGATCCAGTAGATGAGATTTGTCTTTCCAGACTATCATGGAAGTCCCCAACCAACTTCTTAGCATGAGGTCATATATATCTATGGGCCATCCTGTTACTAGGAATCCATTTCATGTATTGTCTTCACTTATTGACATGTGAGTTCTTTGAGAAAAGGTGCTGTCTTGTTTACATGTATTTGTTATCTCTGTCAATTAGAATATGATAGATAATAGTATGCCCTTAATCAATGGTTTATCTATTCATCTGTAAATTACCAGAATTTTTCCCATTCATACTAATTGTCTTTGAGGTCTTTTAAAGTAGATTCAATAAACATTGATAAAGGATTATATGCATGTCACTGTGCTAGACTTCAAGGATAAAAAAAAAAAAATGAAAATATTCCCAGCCCTCAAAAACTTAAGTGACATCTCTTCCATGAAAGACTTAAAGCACCATGCAAATGTGAGCATTGATCATCATCATCATTGTCAACAACAATATTACCATCAGTTACATGCTTTTGACATGCCTACCATTGTCCTTTTATTTACTTGAAGTTCTGAATTTTCCAATTTTCTGGTGCATGATTCACAGTTTTCCAGTGTAACTAGATGCTTTAGTGATGGCTTTTTGTTATGAGTACAGTTTGGAATAATTGAGAGCACTACAAAATTTCTTAAATAAAATGTATCCAGCTCTATTCTCTCCATTCAATTCTGGATCCAGGAGTTTGTTACTTCAGTCATAATCAGGTTTATATGAATTCTCTATCTGTTCAAGTACTTTTTTTTCTTTCTCCTATGTGAATCATTAAGCTAATCTTTACACCACCACCACCCCATCCTCATTGCGGATGCCTAGACAGACTATGGTGCCATAAACAAAAAACAAAACAAAACAAAAAAAGATGAACATTTATTAAGCACCCACTCTGTTCTATCAATTGCTTTTGATTCTGAGGATGCAAGTTAAAAAATAAAATATTCCCTAATCTAAAAGTACTTATATTCCATTGGGTGAGATAGCATGCACACGCAGAATTATGTATAACAGGATATTCAAATGCAAGATAATCTCCAGTTTGGAATAAAAAAGCAAATGAGGAGATTAGGAACACCTTCATGTACAAGATGATGCTCGTACTAAGTTGTGAAGGATGCTACATATTGTAAAAGCCAAAAAGGGTTGCAAGCATGAGGACAGCCTAACCTACCTTTGGACATGGGATAGGAGATAGAATGTCACAAAGTGAGGATCAACTACTAGGCCAATTTGGCCACATCAGAGAATGTGATAGGTCTGGAAAGGTTAGAAGAACCCTGGATGAGATGGGACAAACAGAAATAAACAGAGAAATTTATATTTAGTCCTAGGAGTTGAAAAATAACATAGATATGCTTTAGGAATAGCACCTTAACAATATGCACAAGCAACTGTGGTGGTAAGAAACTTGAGTTAGAGATACCAATTAAGTAACTGCTATAACAGTCCCAATAAGAGACCTTAAATGTTGATTAAATAGGGTGTTGACTATTTGGATACAGAAAAAATGGGATGGCTATAAAATTCTTTGTGGAGATAGAGTAGAAAAGACTTAGAAAAAAAGTGACTATGTAGAGTAAGAAAGAGTGATTTAGACAGGAATGAGCTTGAGGTTTCTAACCTGCTTTAATGAAAGGATAGTGGTATCCTCAATAGAAATAGGGAAGGATAGATCTTGCAAACAAAACAAATCAGATAGAAAGAAAGACAGGTACATACACACACACACACACACACACACACACACACATATATATATATGTACACACACCTGCATATAAATGTATATACACATATATATGTGTATGTACACATATACAAATACCTACACACATATAACATATATATATACATATATATATATATATATGTGAGAGAGACAGAGACAGACAGACAGACAGAATTCTGTTTTGTACATATTGGTTTTGAGATTCCTGTGGGAAATTCAGTTCAAATATCCAAGAGGTATCAATAAGTATTTAGTGGGAATAGAGCTAAGGAGAAAGACCAGTTTTGTATCTGTGAATCATCTGTGTAGAGATGATAGTTAAACTCATGGGAGCTGGTGAGATTCCCTAGAAAGAGTGTGTAGATGGAGAAAAGAAGCAGACACAAGACAGAGATTTTGGTTATGCCTGTGAATAGGAGGCAAGATATGGATGAGCATCTAGGAAATAAGACAATCATAGAACTAGGAGAAGAACCAAGAGAAAGAAGCATCACAAAATCCCAGAGAAGAGAGAGTTTACAGAAGGAATGGGTAGGGAATAGTATCAAATGATTCAGGGATATCTGTGAAATACGTAATTAAAAGGTAGTTAGCAACTTTGGAGAGTATACGTAGATATATCTGTATATGTATCTGGTATAATGGAGATTAGAGGACTCAATATTTCTCAAAAGGGGAGCTTTTTCCTTTAAATTTCATCATTAGAATAAAAATTCTTTGAGTTAAGAGTTTCTTCCTTCAGCCATAATAGAAATACAAAATAATTCATTTTTTCCCATTAATATCTTAATGACAGTTGCAGAAATTCTCCAAGAAAAAAGCTAGCTGTAAGTATATTTTGGGGGGTGGGGAGAGACAGGGCAGCGATTAATGTGGGGGCATTACCTGTAACCAGAGGCAGAACAGTGGAAAAAGTAAGAGGCAGGGCATTAAAGATTTTCTTTTGTCAGTTCTCACCAAAACCATAAGGCTTTGGTTCTTTGTCCTTTAACAGAGTACTAGGATTACAGATAGGAATTAGATTCTTTTAGTATGTCTTTCCAAGCTTGTTAGTTCTGCATGCCTTGCATCTGTTTCTACAGCTGTTAACCAGTGTGTCCTCCAGGAGTCTGCTCTTGGACACAGTTTTGCCTTTATTTCTCTATGATTGCCTTTGGCGAAATAATTTGGTGTCATGGAGTGGATTTCCACTTCTGTGCCTATGGTATGCTAATTTACCTCAGACAGAATGCCAGAAGCCCTGAGGATTTGTCTTTGTTGCCATTCTCTTTGTAGGACATCAGTGTTTGGTTGTCAGGTAATTGGTTATCTCTTCATGTGAGAACAGCCGAATTACTTTTGCGAAGCTTTTGGCATTTTATCCTCTTCTACTTCTCTTTCTGATTTCTATTCTACTTCCTGGCAGTAATGTCTTGCCATCCCACCGTGCTAAGCAAGTGATTGTCTTACAGAATACCAGGATCTCTTTTAATAACCATGTCACCCAGGTACAGTTGTAAAGATGGCACACAACTACCTTTATTTCAGCATTTTAAGTGTAAAGAGAGATGAATAATTCATAACTACATTATCACTTTTTGGAGTTATTTTATGACTGTTATGGATACTTCAAATAATTTAGGTCAAAGAACTCTAAAAGTAGATTTGGACTTCCAGGAGCCAAGATAGAAGAGTAAGCAGTAAATAGCTGTAACTCTACCAAATTCACCTCCAAACAACAATAAAATAACACCCCAAAACAAATCCTTGAACAACAGAACCAGCAAAAAGATGGGGTGAAATAATTAGCACAAGAATCTTGGATGATCTGAAAGAAAGGTCTGCCTCACTCAGGTAAAAAAGGAGCCCCATTCTAGGATAGGAAGCATCCCAGCAAACCCACAGCAAGCCCTACCTCAACAAACCATTGGAAGATTCTGAGCCCCAGTGTGGTAGAGCAAGTCAAAGCCAATACCAGGATCTACTTGTTTTAATATACCAGAAGAGCCAGCAAATTCCAGCTCTGAGAAGCACTGCATACTTCAGTGTAGCCCCAGGCAAATAGGAATCCTTCAACATGAAAAAGAAAGTAAGCCAGATCTCCATGTGCTTTCCATAGCCCTGAGGAAATGCAGAAACAGCCCATCAGGTCTCATCATGCACCAGAAACCATCTCTAGGAACCCAACTTAGCACCAGGTAAGCTCCCAGGCTCCCATGGCCTCCCAGAGGCACCAGCTACCCCCCTCAACACAGCACCAGACACAGTTTTCTACTGGGGACCTCAATGTAACATCAATATAACACCAGATAAATAGCCAGGACCTACAGCCACTGGCACAAGAAGTCTGAGACAGTGCCTCTTTAACCCCTGGTACAGAACTCAAATTTAAAAGAAAGGGGGAAAAATACAAAAGGAAAGGATCAGCAAACAATAACAAATCTGATGATAGAAAGTTATTATGCGACAAAGAAGACCAAGACACAAACGCAGGAGAGGACAACAATGTCAAAAAATCTATAGGTAAAATCCCAAAGAAATAGGAAATGGTGTTGAACCCAGAAAGAGCTCAAGGAAGAGCACAAAAAGGAAGCTAAAAATCATAGAAGAGAGGCAGAAGAAAAGTTGGGAAAACAAATGATAATGAAGCAAGACTGCCTGAAAAGTAGAATTGGCCAAATGGAAAAGAAAGTACAAAAGCAATTGAAGAAAACTACACCTTAAAAATTGGGCAAGTAGAGGCTAATGACTCTGTGACATCAAGAATCAATCAAACAGGATGGCAGAGTAAAAGCAGGAACTTCCCTGAGCTCACCCCAAACTCCTGTAAACACCTGTAAAAGTGACTCTAAAGAAATTCTAGAGGTTGAGAATCCACAAAATTATCAAGTGAAACAAATCCCCAGCCCAAGCCAACCTGGAAAGTTGACAGGAAGAATATTTCACACACTATAGGGAGCAGAGTGTAGTCCAATGTGGGTTACATCAGCACAGACAGAGTGGAGTAGGCTTCAGAGGACTGAATCATCAGCAGCTATGGTTGTTTACAGAATTCTCAACCCACAAACACCAAAAATGTCAGTGGGAAAACTGAGAGACCAGGGTGAAAGAGGAGAGCAAGGTCTGGCCAGTCTGACCCCAGCCCCAGGGCAGTGAAGGTGATGGGCTATCAGCAGCAGCAGCAGCAATAGCAACAGTTGTGGTAGCACTGGCAGCCATGGCAGAGGCTATGTCCAGAGCTCTGGACTGTCTCCACAGACAGTGGAGGATCAAATAGCTGATGTAAAATTCCTGAAACCTGGGACAGTACATCCACCCCAACTCCACTGGAAGCAGAGTGCTGCCTTAACAAAGAGTTAGAAAGCCAAGTGTTTGGCTGGAAAAATAAGTAAACATTATAAAAGAACTCAGACTATAGAATGTTACTTTGGTGACAAGGAAGAATGGGGCATACAACCAGGGCATAACAACAGAGTCAAAACTCCTACATCAAAAGTCTCTAAACGTAATAAGAATCAATCAAACAAATTCAAAAGAATGAAAAATATGGAAGAAAATCTTAAATACCTCATGGAATAAACAACTAACCTGATGGTAAAATGTTGGAAATTGAGGAGATGTCTATTGACTGGGAAATGAACAAGCTGTGGTAATATGAATATAATAGAATATTATTGTGTAATAAGAAATGATGAATGGGAACATTTCAGAAAAACCTGGAAAGATTTGTACAAACTGATGCAAAATGAAAGGAGCAGAAGGAGGAAAATACTGCAACATAACGATCTAAGACAAGTACAAAGAACTCATGAAGGCAAATGTTCTCCATATCTAGATAAAGAACTGATGTTCTTTATTAAAAGCATATTTTTCCACCTACTTTATTAATTCTCATGTTTTTTCCCTTTTCATCTGTTTCTTCTTTCAAAACTCTGACTAATATGGAAATTATTTTTACATGATCATACATGTATAAATTATATCAAACTGCCTACCATTTTCAGAAGAGGGGAGGGGAAAGTGGGAGGGAGAAAATTTTGGAACTCAGAATCCTGTAAAAATGAATGCTAAAAATTTTCTTGACATGCTGCTGGGGAAAAATAAAATATTATTTTAAAAAAGAAACTTTAAAGTTTTCATAATATATGGTACTGGATTTATGTGTCAGATACTATTGTTTCCACACTGAGAATTTCACAAATAATCTTTTCTCCTAATCTTATAAACATTAAGAAAACTAAAGAGGATAAGTGGTTTTTCTATGCATTGCTCAATCTGAGCTAATTTTCTTGATAGTCAAAATGCATGAACATAATATTTGTTTTATATATTTTGAGTTTGATTAGCTCTTTTCTATTAAGGGAAGTGAACTCATCATAGTTCATTTTCTTGGAAAGTTTTGTTACATGTATACTTTAAAAGATGAATGAAGTGATTTTATTTGTGTGGTTATTTCCCTCTACCAAGTAGATTACATAGCTGTCAAGAATTATTACATTCCATGAGTTGCTGAAGTGACAGAAACAATGATACAGAAGAAAAAAAGGAAGGAAGGAAGGAAGGAAAGGAAACTTAGACAGATAGAGAGATGCCTCAACAAATTTAGATTGACTGTTCTTCTGAGAAGAGATATACAAATGGTCAACAGGCTCTTTAGTGATCCCTTAATCATTTTGCAAGATTTGCAAGAATGCTCTCCACTGAATAGCCTTCAGGAATTCAGACTTATCCACAGATAATAAGGACATAATAAATGTGATGGGAAACTTTACCTAGCTCTGGAAAGGGAAGCATGATAACCATTTCTAAACTTCATAGCTTACTATATTACATAGCCATTCTTACATGGTGAACTGATAGACATTATTACTAATAGAAATCTGAGATTATGTTATTATCATTCATTTAAGGCTCCCTCAAATCTTAATATAATTAATTCAATTTTTGTTAAGTTCAAAATACATTTATTTTCATATTTGGCATCATTAAAATTTAGATAATAAACTAAGACTTGCCAGATGCAGTTACACAGAAAGATAAAATTACATTCTTAGCATCTAGATCACTTAAAAAATACACATATATTTATATGTAAACACCCACACACATATGTGTATTTCATAGAAAAACACTCATATACATGCATACATGAAATTATCCTAGACCCAAATCAGTTATTTCTTTACTTCTTTCCAAAAGCTTACTTTTGGAGAGTGATCAGTCCTCAGCCCTGAATCAGGCTTCCCTGTCCCCTTCCTTTTTGTGATCTTTCTGCAATGTAAAGCAGACCTGTCTCACTACAAGTTCAGCTACTGCATAGTTACCCAATGTAGCAGACAATTTTCTGCCTACAGGAACTGTTCAAGATATGTTCTTCTCTCATAAAGCATCTAATCCACACCTATGTGCTCTACTTATGATTGGGATCTCGTTTATTATCTCATGTAGAAGACCCAGTTTCTTTAACTCGCCTTCATGTGCCTTTTCAACTTTGTTCCATCCCACTAAAGGATTATATTTTTTTATCTGTCTAATCTTCTATCTCATGATGATGCCTTTTTAATATTCTTGAGTTCCCACATTTTCCAATTACTTTTTCAGAAATTTAGTCTTATTCTATTTACCAGTTCATTCCTTGTTGCTTTTAAATGAACTCTAATTGTTCCTATTTTGAGGGGAAAATATAAACTTTACATTGCTATTTTTATCTACTGATCAATCATTTTTCTCCTTTCCTTCATAATGTTCTTCACTGAAGGGACTCTTCCTTCACCTCTCATTTTCTTTTTGAATCCATTCAATCTGACTTCAACCTCTACCATTTCATAAAACTGATAAAATGAAGATTTTATTAATTTGTTTAAACATAATAACCATGACCAAAATCAAATAATATAATTTGTTGTTCTCAGGTAAAATATATTTAAGTGGGGAAGATGATATCTGTGAAGCTAGGTACATGCAAGATGTATGTATATAAAGTATATTTAAAGTAATCTGAAAGAAGAATATGATAGCAGTTGGGGGAACCTGGAATGGTAAACTTTAGTAGATGACCTTTGACCTGAGACATCAAGGAATCCAAAGAAACATTTGTTGAAATGATGGCAGGAAGCATACCAGGAATGGAGAGCAGCCAGTCCAAGGGCAAAAAGGGTATCATGTGGGAGGACCTGCAAACAGGCCAATATAACTGTATCATAGGGTATGTAGAAAGGAATTAGATGTAAATCATTTAACTTATTGGATTCTCATTTCTTTAGTTTATAAAATATAAACAATTCCAATCGTATCATCTCTTCAAAAACTTTTTATTTTCCAACATCTCCTCTACTTGGTTTCAACTCCAAGGACTTCATGCTCCGCCGAGGACAAGTTCATCACCTAAGATCTCTCCATTATTAACACTTATGGAAAGTTGATACACAAAACTTTCTCAGTACCTTCAGTTTTCTCTCCCCTCTTATTGGAGGCAAAGCAGTAAGTTCCTCCCAAAGCTTTCCTTCATAAGGGGCTAAGAACTTTACAGCTGAACTCTTTATTTTCTCTCAGTTGCTATGCTCAGTTTTGACTCCATGTTTAAATAATCCTTCACCTTTGACCCTTTTTCCACTTCCTTTTGTTTATTTTCTTCCTTCAACAGACTGTAGCAACTTGAAGGAAGGTACTTCCTTTTTTTCTTATTTGTACACTCATTGCTTAGTACAGTGTCTAACACATGGTACAAGCTTAATAAATGTTTTTTAACTGCCTATGATGATCTACTTCAAATATTTTATAAAGTTGTCTTGAAGGTTTTAAAGGGGTCTATAAGTGCCCATCCTAAACAATCCCACCCAGTGTAAAATAAACAATAAGACACAGATGGCAAAGTCACAATTCAAACAACCCTCTGATTCTACATCCAATTCTGTCTCCACTGGAGCACATTACCTCTAGTGCATAGCCTGGGGCTCAGATCAATAGAGCAGGATGCTACAGAGCTATGGATCACTTAATTTGTAACAGAGAAAAAAAGTCCCATCACTTGGGTACTGATAAGTGTGTTAATGGTGGGGAAGAGTTTAAAAGCATTTCATCTGGTGTACAATTAAAACATTAGTCATTTATTTATTTTACTAATAGTTAAGATTGCTTTATGTTGTCATTTTAATGGAAACCTCAAACTGATGGATTCTGAAAATTAATTTATTTTCTTTTCCTTTCAGAAATGAAATATTCATTTCTGTTTCTTGATATTTTGTTGGAAAATCTGAAATTTATATCAGTCAATAAGACTGAAGTAGTTTAGTTTGCTTTTTCCTGTTGTGTTTCTCATTGAACTTACTTATCTGCTGTTGCACGCCATTTATTTTCATTTGCACTCATATATAGTCTAGTTTCACAGCTGTGTGATAATTTTATGATTTTTTTTATTCCTTTTATCTCTTCCTCAGTATTATACATGTGGTCATCAACTGGATATTTGATTTAGTGGGCGAGAGTATTCTATTTCATATACAAACATGAATGCATGCACATGCATATGTATATGAGTATGTATATTTGTGTTTGTGTGTGTGTATGTGTGTGTGTGTGTGTGGTTAAAAACTGTTGCATGAGCTGATAGGGCAGAGCACATTTGAAGATAAGGAAGTTCTTAAAGTGATTGTTGGGCATCCACTCCCTGAAGATCAGATCTACTACATTTCTACCTTTCCCACAGAGTCTGATGGTACTGTTAGGAAGTCGAAGGTGTCTAGTCTCTGCCACTCTCCCTCCTGTCTCCCAACCCCACAGTTATATTTACCCAATTTCAGGGATCCAACACTCTTTACATTTAATAATTTACAAGTCAAATTAGCTTTTGACAAGGTGATAATTATGTTAAAGACAAAGCAAGAACAAACATATCAACGTTTCTCCCAACACCCAGAACAGACCATCTCCCTCCATACCCATTCCTCCATTCTGAGGATTGGAAGAAAATTAGGTTCACTACTTACAGTTTAAAGTTCAAAATTTCCCTGAGCTTGCTTCCTCATATATTGTTTCTCAAGAGTTCACTGTTTATCTGATTACAATCTATAGCCTGAATCCTCGACTCCAAGGTCACCATCACTAGACCTCCCAGGTCTGGGATTCCATTCCCTTCTCCTAAAACAGAAAAGGACAAACAAAACAAGCCCAAAATCCCAGTCACTTTCTCAGGAGTACAGGCACTAAAGGGAAAGAAATGTAGCACCCCTGTCTTTATTAGTGTATGGTGCCCTTGCTGTCAGTAAATGAAACCTTCGACCTTGGATGCCACAGAGAAAGAGAGAGCTACTGTGCCTTGTTCACTTTCCAAGATGCAGGCAGTTTTGACTAAGCAGCCAATACAAGGAAGTTGTCACAGACTGTCAGAACTAAGCAGTTCTTTGTGTTTCCCATGAGACTGTCTCCATGTTGGGTCATTGGTGCATGTGCCAGAGACCCATTGTAGAATGCATTCCCAATACTAAGCATTCTCAGACTTACCTTATAGAATGAACAATGGATTCGTTAGTAACATGGCATTGCCAAGTTTTCTTGATTCTCGGAAAAGTGGAAAACACTCTATACTTCAACTAGACTACCTCATCGATGCCTGTATTAACTCACTCGTGTACAAGGTAATAGTTCATGTGAGTTTACTCAATCAGAATTGTATTCTTAGGGAGAGAGTTATTGAAGGAAGTAGCGAGAACTGAGAATTAGCATGCGAATAAGAGAATATTTGTTTTGAGACAAGTGGCTTGTAGAGAAGCGACACCTTGAAAAGAGTGAATGAAGACAGAGTGACAACTGGAGAAGATTCAGAGAGAGACAGAGAGACAGAGACAGAGAGAAAGAGACAGAGAGGAAGACAGAGAGAGAGAGAGAGAGAGAGAGAGAGAGAGAGAGAGAGAGAGAGAGAGAGAGAGAGAGAGAGAGAGAGAGAGAAAGAGAAAGAGAAAGACAGACAGAGAGACAGAGAGACAGAGACAAAGAAACTGAGACACAGAGACAGAAGCAAATTCAGGGCATAACAGGCAAGTACTGAGGAAAAAGTAGAGCTAGAAGCCCCATCTCTGTCTCATAAGCCCTCTATCTCCACCCCCATTCTCAGAAGAGTAGTTTAGAAGAAGTTGATTATTAGATTTTGTATCATGCCACCTGGATGAATGAGGAATTTCCTGAACTCTATCTAGTCTGTATTGGGTAGGAAATTCTTATAGGATCAAAAGGAGAAAAGGGCTGACCTAAGACATAAATGTAAGTGACAATTTTAAAATTTATTTTTATTCTGGACTGAACCACCACATAAAATGAACATTTTTAGATACATTGTAAAAAACAAAAAGGTAAATTTTATTTAAAAATATGAATTTATTACAGACAGCTTGCTTTAAAAAAGATAATAAATTCAGAATGTAATTTTCTAAGTTATTCTACTTATTGTGATTCCTTTTGGCCTTCTGTTCTCTGCGCATGAAAAAAAAAAAGTTCCAAAGACACTCTGTTCTTCAGTTTGTTTTGTCTTCCTTTTTATAGGGGTTATGCTATTCTTCAAATCCATTTCCCTCCTGCTTCACCCCTATATGAAAAAGAATACCCTTGAAAGAAATATGAGTAGGCAATCCCACATTGATCCTATTTAAAATGAATGTCATGTTCTGCATCTTGAGTCCATAATCTCTCTGTCAGAAGACAAGCAACATCATCTTCATCAAATGTCCCTGGAGTCATGAAGAGTTATTGCATTGATCAGAGTTCTTAAATCTTTTAAAGATCTTTTTCTATTAATATGCTCATACTATAATTTGTTGCTCTGTTTCTTCTGATTTCATTCCACATTAGCTCATACATTTCTTTCTAGGTTTCACTGAAACTTTACATTTCCTTATTTCTTATAGCATAATAATGCTATTATATCCACATAACAAAATCTGTTCAGCTAACTCTCCAATTGATGAAAAGAGTTGCTACTCATATTTTTGTATAAATAGAAGTTTACCATTCCCATTTTCTTTGATCCTTTTGGGTCTATCAACCAGGTAGTGGTTCCCTTGGACAAGCAGCATGCAAAAATTAGTGACTAAGTCACTATCTCCATTTCCTCATCTGTAAAATGAGGATAATAAGAGTGCCTACCTCCCAGAATTATTTTGAGGAAAAACTATGTAATTATTGCAAAGCATTTAACATAAAATGCTATATAAATGTTATATTATCATTAGACATAGCTACAAATTGTCTTGAGAACAACTGATTCAGTTTCCAAATCCATCAACAATATATCAGGGTGCCTAGGCCTAGTCCCACTGAAAATTATCAATTTAGTATTTTGGGAATTTTACCAAATTTATTGGTATGAGGTGGAAGGAACCTCTGATTTCCATTAATTTCAATTTCTCTCAGTATTAGTAATTTGGGGCACTTTTTCCCCTTATTTCCCTGTAGCTTCTTGTCATTTTTTCTTCCCTTCTAAGGAATTTCAACAATATTTTTTTCTAGGTTTATAATCAATTGGTAGTTTGATTGTAATGGCACTGAATAATTAAATCAATTTAGTTAGTATTGTCATTTTAATTATATTGCCACATCCTACTCATGAGCAATTAGCATTTTGCCAATTATTTCTATCTGTCTTTATTTCTCTGAAGAATGTGTTACAGCTGTATTCATGCTGATCATCCAAAGCCCTACTTAGTGGTCCTTGTTTGGTCCTTGATTGGCTCAGAGTTAACATAAATGACAATTGTGTCTATTTTGCCCAGAAATCGTGAGGCTTCTCCTCCCCTCCCAGAATGATTCTTTTTTTATTTTTTGACTAGTTAAAAGAGGCCCTTCTTTGTCTTATTTCTTATCTAGCCTTAATCACTGAATGAGTTCTTCCTCAGTCAAACTGAAACCTGGGAAAGACCTTACTTTAAAAAGGTCAAGGTCTCTACTGCACTGGAACCATCTCCAATGGTCCTGATTTATACCTTGCCACTGCACTCAGATGGTTCTGGAGGAGAAAGCATGGCTGGTGACTTTGCACAGCCCTCCTCACTTACATCCAAATCACTTGCAAATCATGGTATTAGCTCCTGCTACCCTGGATCTCTTAGAGAATACAGCACAAACAACAAGTTATAGCCATAAATGTCTACAGTATGGGCAGTATCTTTTCCTATACGGAACAGTCTAAACTGTCTGTGCTAATCTGAGTTCTAAATAACATTTAATGCATGTCAGCAGCAGAATGTCAATAGCTCCCAAATGCCTCTACGATAAAATATAAACTATTCTGTTTAGCATTTAAAGCTCCTTACATTCTGGCATCAAATTATTTTCCAGACTGACTCCCCATTATATCACTCTTCTCCTTCTAAGATTCCTCTTCTCTCCTCTCCAAAGCATAATCCATACTAACCAAATTGATCTAAATAATATTTTCCATATACAATATCATATGTCCTTCCTCTGTGTCCTGGAACATACTGTTCCCAAGTCTCAATGTTCTCATTTGGGTCTCTTGAAATCTTTTTTTCAATTCTTGGTTCTGCACAAGTGTCACCACCTATAAGAGCTCAGTCCTGATTCCCCAACCTTTTAGTACCACAAAATTTCTTTGTATTTGATTTTGCATGTTTTTGTGTGATCTATATACTTATTTCTTCCACTAAAATGCAAATTCATTAGGGACATGGATTATTTCTTTTTCATTTGTTTGTTTCTTTTTGCAGTATCCCTATTACCTAGTACAGTGGCTAACATCATATTAATAGGTTAGTAAATGTTAATTAATTAATTCATAATCATAATATTACAATGTGACATAATATTGGAACTAGTTTGGAAGCACTGAGCCCTTGAATAATGCCTTTGTTCTGTTCTACATGTAAAGGGGGAAAACATCCTTTCTTTTACTCAACACTGAATTAAATCCTTTTTTTAAAGATTCTCTCATTTGAAAATTATTACTTATCACCATTATAACATTGCCCATATTTAACAGTTCCTTAATTCTGTTTCTTTTTCTTTCTTATAATGATGATATTTATGATAATAATAATAGTTAATATTTTCATTGTTCTTTTTCTTGTTAAATCACATCATCTCTTTTAAGTTAACTTAGGAAGATCTACGGAATTCTTAAACCACATCTTAATTTATACATTCTAAGAGATGAATCTTTTTTTCTAAACTATTTATGAGTTTCCTTCAAAATCCTTATTCTTTGTTTTTGTTGAAATTCACAAACGCAATCAGAATAAAGTGTGTTACACTACGAGAATTATCTTCTGATTAGAAAATAGATGAACAACTGAGTTCTATCCATATAAAGCATTAGTACTGTTCCCTAAGAAGTGAGAAATGCAGAGATATATGGGGAGACTGAAATGAACTGCCTGGAAAGTGGGATAAGCAGAATTAGGAGAACAACGTACATAATGAAGTCAATAATGTAAATTTTAAAAACAAGATTAAAAGAAAAACAAACTAGTCCATTATTCTCTTTCACCTTGCTGTAGTTGTGTCCCTCTGAGACACTACACTGTTCTTTCTCCTCAGGTGATCTGATCAAATGCCTTGATTTCAATTATTATGTTATGCAGTTGACTATGCTAAGAGCCTCCAAACCAGGTCAACAACTATGTCAATAATGTGTGTGAAGGTGTGTGTTAGGGTTAAAGGCATGAAGTGTTGGACATTATGACTTTCAAGCTCTATACTCCATCCACTCTACTACCTAGCTGCCAAAAATTGGATCCCAATAGATGAGTCATTCATTACTCAGTCTGTAGAATAAAGGAAAATTAAAAAATATATTTAATCCCATAAAATTCTAATCTTGATGTTCTATAATTATAAAACTTACACGGAGTTTTGTTCTAGTTGAAACAAAGAAAAACTCAACAACAACTTAGAAGAAAGGAGAAAGGCATGTAAGCAATCATAATAGGTCCAATACAACATATTCAAATAAATTGTGCCCCTAAAAAATGAGAAATTGACAAAGGAAAATATACTGTCCATGATAGAAATTTAACTTGAATATATCTATATCTATATTTATATATCTATGTATCTCAGTGTGTATATATCTATCTGTCATTCATCTAGAACTGGGAGGCTCAGGACATAATTTAGTTCAAAGCAATGATTTATGGGATGAGAAATTAAGACTCAGAGAGGTTGATTGACTAAGTCAAGGTCACCAAGATAGTAAGTGGAAGAAGTGGGATTTAATGCTAAGTCTTCTGTGTTCAGCAAATTGTGATATTCATCACTTATTTATTTGAATTTATCAATGATACAGCCTTAGGAATTCAATAATGTGTCTTAGTTAACATTAAGGAAATATGTTCTAGTATGTTTGTGTCTTCCTTTAAAAGAGAGTAAAAAATATGGAATGGCTAGGAGGTAAGAGGATAGTTAATGTCAAATTAGAGATTTGTCTTCATATATATTTACCGTGCTAAAAACTTGTGGAAATTTTTTTTTATTATATAAGAAAAATCCTATTATAGCAAAATATAAATCCCTGCATAAATTATTTGGCAACCTTGTCATCTTGTCACTGCTATCCAGGACCAAACATATGTTTTTTCAGGGTTTTCCATTGAGGTATGTAAAATATAGCTCTGAGAGAGTACTTGGATATCATCTAACATAAACTTTTAATCACATAGATGAGTTAACTGAGAATGAGACTGGTTATTTGAACTGCCAAAGGTTAGACATACATGTTAAATGGCAAGATTTTGATCTGAACCCAGTTCCTCTGATTCTAAATCAAATATTCTTTCCATTGTACTAAGTACTGCCTTTAATGAGAACTTGCCTGTGGACAGAACCAAGATGGCAGAGTGAAGGCTGAGTTCTTTCAAATTCCTCCCCAAACAACATTAAAATAATGGTAAACAAATTATGGGGCAGCAGACCTCACAAAATGATGCACAAAGGAAATTTTTCTTTTTTTAGCCCAAGAAAATATGGAAGGTCAGAACAAAAGGTCTATTTCACTGGTGTGAGAGTGAATCACAGTCCAGTGCAAACCCTACCAGGACAGGCCATACCCAGAGAGCAACAGGCCTTGGGGCAACTTAAGAGTGTCTTAGGAGGCTGAAACTCCTGGAGCTCTCAGCCTACAGACAGGAACAGGGTCAGACAACTGGTCCAAGATTACTGGAACTTTTGCTGGTAGTGGGAACAGGATATTTTGCATTGTCTATAAAAGGTCCTGGATCACAATCACATGGCAAGGAGGAAGATTAAGAGGAGCAGGCACCCTGGTCGGAGTTCCAGGACAGAAAAGGTTCACAGACCAAAGCACTGGCCAGGAGAAGTGGGTTTACACCTTGCCCTAGAATCATACCACTGGAGGATCTAGGAGCTTGCAGATCCATAGAGCTAGCTATTAAAACAGCAGAACAAAACAAAACAAACAAACAAAACCAGCAAAAAACTCACCCCTCCCAAACAAAACAAAACAACTGAAGTTTAGAACACTGACAGTTCCATCCTGGCATCAGGATCCAACTTTAGTATAAAGTTCAAAGTCAAGAAATTAGCAAGCCACAACAACAACAACAAACAACTAAAGAACCCAAACATAGAAAACTAATATGATCACAGGGAAGATTAAAACATAAACTCAGAAGATAAAAAAATCAAAGAAGCTAGATGCAAAACCTAAAGGAAAAAAAAAAGGTGAATTGGTCTCAGACCCTGGGAAAACTCAATAAAAAAAAAAGTAAGAGAGGTAAAAGAAATTTTGGGGAAAAATGATACATCAAACACTTGGTAAAGAAGTGACAAACATATACTGAAAGAAAAAAAAAACACATTAAAAACCAAAATATGCCAAAGACTAAAAGAGGCACAAAAATTTACTGAAAAGAACTGCTTTAATAAACAAAATTACCCTTTGGCCCAGCAATACCACTTCTAGGACTGTATCGCCAAGAGATCATAAAAATTGGAAAGGGTTTCACATGTACAAAAATATTTACAGCAACAATCTTTGTGGTGGTCAAGAACTGGAAACCAAGGGGATGCCCATCAATCGGGGAATGCCTGAATAAATTATGGTATATGAATGTAATGGCATACTACTGTGCTATAAGAAATAATGAACAGGAAGACTTCAGAGAGGACTGGAAAGACTTACATGATCTGATGCTGAGTGAAAGGAGCAGAACCAGGAGAACTTTGTGCACAGCAATGACCATGGTGTGCGAGAGATTTATCTGGTAGACTTGGAACTTTGTAGCAATGCAAGGACTAAAAAAAAAATTCCCAGTGGTCTTTTAAGGCAAAATGCCTTACACACTGAGAGAAAGATCTATGGAATTCAATTGGAGAATGTAGCAGATCATTTTTTGTATGTGTATTGCATTTTAGTTTGTTAGATAATTTCTCCCATTCATTTTAATTCTTCTACACAGCATGAATTTAATGAAAGTATATTTAATGTGAATGTGTGTGTAGAACCTATATAGGATTGTATGCTGTCTCAGGGCAGGGGGGAATAGAGGGGAGGGAGGGAAAAATAATAAACTAAGTTGTATGGTAGTGATTGGGGAACACTGAAAATAAATCAAATTAATTAAAAAAAAAACCACAATTGACCAAATGGAAAAGGATGTGCAAAAATTCACTGATGAAAATAATTCCTTTAAAACAATAGAATTGGTCAAACTAAAATGAGGTAAAAAGTCTCACTGAAAAGAAATTTCCTTAAGAATTAGATTTGGGAGGGTGGAGCCAAGATGGCAGAGTGAAAGCAACGACTCACCTAAGCTCCTGAACAAACTCCCCTGGATATCTCTGAAAGGAGAATCTGACCAAACTTTGGAGGTGTGGAATCCAGTGGGTGACAGACTTTGACAGATTCGGAGCCCAGGTTAGACTGGAAGGTCCACGGGAAGGATCTGTTCCTCGAGGGTAAGCCCCCAACGCACAGCGCAGCGTGGTCAGCGCAGCAGGGCGGAAGGGACCTGAGAAGCCCGAGAGTGGCGGGCGAAACCAGTGGAGCAGGAGACAAGCCAAACCGAGCCAGTGAGAGCCACTGAGCGCCAGATATCAGCGCAGCAGCCCTTGAAACCTTCAGCCTGAAGACTAAACTTCGGTAAGTCACCTACTTGAACTTCCGGGAGCCAGGATGGTGGAGTGATCAGTAAATGCTCTCTCCTCCCCCCTGATGACCGTGAAAGAACCAAAAAATATTTCCCCAGATAAATCCTGGATCAGCGGGAACAGCAGAAGGGGGCAAATAGTCTCATAACACCAGAGGCTAGAAAAATAGCAAAGGGGGATTCTTCCTACTGTGACGGAGGCAATATGGAAGGACAGAGGAACCAGGGCAGAGAAAATTCGCACTGAGACCCAGGCAAGCCTCAGAGCCATGAGACGAGCCCCAGGAGGGGCGGGAACACGCATTAGCATCATAGAGTGCCCTAGCCCTCCAGGGGAAAAGGGAAGACAATAGGGAAGCTGGGTACACCATCCCCTGACCTTGCCTTTGCCTCAGGTCAGCTGAGGAGATCTCCTGAGACCAGACCACCCCTCCCACACACCTAACAAGCCAACCCCAGGACTGATCTGGGAAACAAATAACAAAAACCTGCTTTTAGCCTCGACACACATCAGCTCAACACAAAGATCTGTACCTTCTGACTGAAAGAACCAGAAGCTACAACACTCAGCCAACATCATGAATCGAAAAAAGCAGACGAAAAGTGAAAAAACCATAGAATCTTTCTATGGGGATAAGGACCAAAATACAAACACCAAAGAGCTCAGAGCTGAGAATGTACTTCCATCTGAAACCTCAGAAGGGACTATGAATTCCTCGCAAGCTCAACTAGATTACCTGGAACAGCTGAAGAAGGATATAAAAGAAAGACTGGCCAATGATTTTAAAATTATAAAAAAAGAATTCACTGATGAGAACATCACTCTGAAAAGGAAAATTGAACAAATGGAAAAGGAAGTTCAAAAATTAACTGGAGAGAATAATTCCCTAAAAGGAAGAGTTAATCAAACGGAAAAGGAAACCCAAAATCTAATTGGGAAAATTGATCACATGGAAAAGGAAACACAAAACCTAACTGGGAAAATTGGTCGAATGGAAAAAGAAGTACAAAAATTAAATGGAGAAAATAGCTCCTTAAAGGGAAAAACTAGTCAGATGGAAAAGGAGATGCAAAAGTTAACTGAAGAAAACAATACGATGAAGATTAGAATTGGGCAAGTAGAAACTAATGACTCAATGAGGCAACAAGAATCAGTCAAACAAAATCTAAAGAATGAAAAGATAGAAGAAAATGTAACATATTTAATTGGAAAAACAACGGACCTGGAAAATAGATCCAGGAGAGAAAATTTAAGAATTATTGGACTCCCAGAAACCCATGATGAAGAAAAGAGTCTGGACAATATCTTTCAGGAAATCATCAAGGAAAACTGCCCAGAAGTACTAGACCCAGAGGGCAAAATAGTCATCGAAAGAATCCACGGTTCCCCTCCTGAAAGGCATCCCAAACTCAAAACCCCAAGAAATATCGTTGCCAAATGCCAAAGCTATCAAGTGAAGGAGAAAATACCACAAGCAGCCAGAAAGAAACAATTCAAATATCAAGGACATACAGTAAGGATCACACAGGACCTTGCAGCTTCTACATTAAAAGATCGAAAGGATTGGAACCCAATATTCCGTAAGGCAAAGGAGTTGGGACTTCAACCAAGGATCAACTACCCAGCAAAGTTCAGCATAACATTTCAGGCAAGGAGAAAGTCATTCAACGAAATAAGGGATTTCCAGAGCTTCCTGACCAAAATACCAGAACTCAATAGACAATTTGATCTTCAAATGCAGGTCTCCAGAGAATCATAAAAAGGTAAACAGGGGGGAAAAAACAAAAACAAAAACTTGCTACTCAATTAGGGCAAACTCTTTACCTCCCTATAAGGAAAGATGATACCTGTTAATCTTGAGAACTGTGCAGCTATTATGATAAAAGGGATATATGTAGAGGGAACGGGTATAAAGTAAATGATGTCATATCAAAAATATGATTTAAGTATGAGAAGGGATTGTAATAGGAGGTGTGAAAAGAGGGAAGCAGAAAATGGTAAATTATATCACAGGAAGAAGTACAAAACTATAGTAGAGGGAAGGAGGGGAGGGAGATGAGCATTGTTTGAGAGGTACTCTCAACTGATTTGTTTAAAGGAGGGAACAATAATCTTAAATAGATAATCCTAAGTAGCTCTATAGGTAGTAGTAGGGGAAGGGGGAAGAAAAGGGAGGGTGGCTAAAAGGGAGGAAAGCAGCAATAAGAGTAAAGGGGAGTAAAAGGGAGGGGGGCTAAAAGAAGGAGGGGAAGGCTGCAGGAGGAGGGGGAGAAAAGTGAATACTATTGAGGAGGGGAAGGGAGACGGGAGAGCTAAAAGCACAAATGGTGGGAAAGAGGTTGGAGGGAAATACACAGATTGTAATCATAACTTTGAATGTGAATGGAATGAACTCTCCCATAAAACGGAGACGGATAGCAGAATGGATTAAAAGCCATAATTCAACAATATGCTGCTTACAAGAAACACATTTGAAACGGGGGGATACACATAGGATAAATGTCAAAGGATGGAGCAGAATATATTGTGCTTCAGCTCATGTAAGAAAGGCAGGAGTAGCAATCCTAATCGCAGAAAAAGCAAAAGCAGAAATAGATCTAATCAAAAGGGATAAGGATGGAAACTATATCCTGCTAAAAGGCACCATAGACAATGAAGCAATATCATTACTAAACATGTATGCTCCAAGTGGTATAGCATCCAAATTCTTAGAGGAGAGGTTGGGGGAGTTGAAGGAAGAAATTGAGAGCAAAACTGAACTAGTGGGGGACCTCAACCTCTCCCTCTCTGAACTCGATAAATCTAACCTCAAAATAAACAAGAAAGAGGTTAAGGAGGTAAATAAAACTCTGGATAAGGTAGATATGATAGATCTTTGGAGAAAATTAAATGGCAATAGAAAGAATATACCTTTTTCTCGGCGGTGCATGGAACATTTACAAAAATTGACCATGTACTAGGACATAAAAATCTCACAATCCAGTGCAGAAAGGTAGAGATAATCAATGCATCCTTTTCAGATCATAATGCATTAAAAATTACATGTAATAAAAGGCCATGGAAAGAGAAACCAAAAATCAATTGGAAACTAAATAATCTAATTCTAAAGAAGGGTTGGGTTAAAGAAGAAATCATAGAAACAATCAACAATTTCATTCGAGAGAATGACAATAGTGAGACAACATACCAAAACTTATGGGATACTGCAAAAGCAGTTATTAGGGGAAGTTTTATATCTCTGAATGCTTACATAAATAAAATAGAGAAAGAGGAGATCAATGACTTAGGCTTGCAGTTGAAAAAGCTAGAAAAAGAACAAATTGAAAATACCCAAGTAAATACCAAATTAGAAATACTGAAAACCAAAGGAGAGATTAATAAAATTGAAATTAAGAAAACTATTGAATTAATAAATAAAACCGATAGTTGGTTTTATGAAAAAACTAATAAAATTGATAAACCTTTGGTCAATCTGATTTAAAAAAAAGAAAGAAGAAAATCAAATTACTAATATTAAAAATGAAAGGGGTGAACTCACCTCCAATGAGGAGGAAATTAAAACAATAATTAGAAACTACTTTGCCCAACTTTATGCCCACAAATTCGATAATCTAAACGAGATGGATTAATATTTAAAAAAATACAAACTACCCAGATTAACAGAAGAGGAAGTTGAATACTTAAACAACCCCATGTCATAAAAAGAAATTGAACAAGCCATCAATGAACTCCCTAGGAAAAAATCTCCAGTGCCAGATGGATTCACAAGTGAATTCTATCACACATTTAAAGAACAGTTAATTCCAATACTATATAGACTATTTTTGAAAATTGGGGAAGAAGGAGTCCTCCCAAATTCTTTCTATGATACAAATATGGTTTTGATACCCAAACCAGGAAGAGACAAAACAGAGAAAGAAAATTATAGACCAATTTCCCTAATGAATATAGATGCAAAAATTTTAAATAAGATTTTAGCAAAACGAATACAGCATCTTATCACTAGATTAATACATTATGATCAGGTAGGCTTCATACCAGGATTACAGGGCTGGTTCAATATTAGGAAAACTCTTAGCATTATCGATCACATCAACAACAAAGCTAACAAAAACCACATGATTATCTCAATAGATGCAGAAAAAGCTTTTGACAAAATACAACACCCATTCCTACTAAAAACACTGGAGAACGTAGGAATAAAGGGAACTTTCCATAAAATAATAAGCAGTATCTATCTAAAACCTTCAGCAAGCATTATATGCAATGGGGATAAGCTAGATGCATTCCCAGTAAGATCAGGGGTGAAACAAGGTTGCCCATTATCACCACTATTATTCAATATGGTACTAGAAATGTTGCCTGTAGCAATTAGACAAGATAAAGATATTCAAGGAATAAGAATAGCCAAAGAAGAAACTAAGTTATCATTCTTTGCAGATGATATGGTGATTTACCTAGAGAATCCCAGAGATTCAAGTAAAAAACTACTTGAATTAATAAGCAACTTTGGCAAAGTTGTAGGTTACAAAATAAACCCACACAAATCTTCTGCGTTCCTATATATTAGCAACAAAGTCCAACAGCAAGAGATAGAAAGAGAAATCCCATTTAAAGCTAGGGTAGACAGTATAAAATACTTAGGAGTCTACCTGCTAAAACAAACCCAGGGATTATATGAACACAATTACAAGACACTTTTTGCACAAATAAAGGCAGATTTAAGTAAGTGGAAAAACATTAGTTGCTCATGGGTAGGCCGTGCTTATATAATAAAAATAACAATTCTACCTAAATTAATATACTTATTTAGTGCCATACCAATTAAACTATCAGACAATTACTTTCTAGAGCTGGATAAAATAATATCAAAATTCATTTGGAAAAACAAAAGGTCCAGAATATCAAAGGGACTAATGAAAAGAAATGCTTGGGAAAGTGGCCTAGCGCTACCAGACCTCAAACTGTACTATAAAGCAGCAATTATCAAAACCACTTGGTATTGGCTAAGAAACAGAGAGGTAGACAAGTGGAATAGACTTGTCACTCAGGATGCAGTAGGCAAGGAATATAGCAACCTTCTGTTTGATAAACCCAAGGACCCCAGCTTCTGGGATAAGAACTCATTGTTTGACAAAAATTGCTGGGAAAACTGGATAACAGTGTGGCAGAAATTAGGCATAGACCCATACCCGACACCATACACAAGAATAAAGTCCAAATGGGTACATGATTTAGGTATAAAGATTGTTACCATGAATAACCTGGAGAAGCAAGGAATAGTGTATTTATCAGATCTATGGAGAAGGGAAGAATTCTTTACTAAAGGAGAGATAGAAAGCATTATGAAATGCAAAATGGATAACTTTGATTACATTAAACTGAGAAGTTTTTGCACAACCAAACCCAATGCAACCAAAATCCGGAGGGATGTAGTAAATTGGGAAAGAATTTTTACAGCTAAGCTCGGGGATAAAGGCCTCATTTCTAGAATATATAGAGAACTGATCCAAATGTATAATCATACAAGTCATTCCCCAATTGATAAATGGTCAAAGGATATGAACAGGCAATTTTCAGAGGAAGAAATTAAAGCTATCTATAATCATATGAAAAAATGCTCTAAATCACTATTGGTTAGAGAGATGCAAATCAAAACAATTCTGAGGTACCACATCACACCTGTAAGATTGGCAAACATGACAGAACAAGAAAATGATAAATGCTGGAGAGGATGTGGGAGAGTTGGAACACTAATTCATTGTTGGTGGAGCTGCGAGCGCATCCAACCATTCTGGAGAGCAATTTGGAACTATGCCCAAAGGGCTACAAAAATGTGCATACCCTTTGACCCAGCAATATTGCTGCTAGGACTATATCCCCAAGAGATCATAAAAATGGGAAAGGGTCCCACATGTACAAAAATATTTATAGCAGCACTCTATGTAGTTGCCCAAAACTGGAAGTCAAGGGGATGTCCATCAATTGGGGAATGACTGAATAAATTATGGTATATGAATGTAATGGAGTGCTATTGTGCCATAAGAAATGATGAACAAGAAGACTTCAGAGAGGCCTGGAAGGACTTATATGACCTGATGCTGAGTGAAAGGAGCAGAACCAGGAGAACTTTATGCACAGCAACGACCACAGTGTGTGAGAGTTTTTTCTGGTAGACTTGGAATTTTGTAATAACGCAAAAACTTCTTATAAAAAAAAAAATCCAAAGGTGGTTCTCAAGGCAAAATGTCTTCCACACTCAGAGAAAGAAATATGGAAGTCATTCACAAAATGTAGCAGATCATGTTTGTGTCTGTGTATGTGTTTGTGTATCATGTTTTGATTTGTTATATGATTTCTTTCATTTATTTTAGTCTGACTACATAGCATGACTATAGTGAAAATACACTCAATAGGAAAGTATATGTAGAACCTATACAGAATTGTATGCAGTCGTGGGGAGGTAGGGGGGTAGTGGGGGGCAGGTGTGGGGGGGATAAAATCTCACTTGTATGGCAGTGATTGTTAAACATTAAAAAATAATAATAAAAAAAAGAATTAGATTTGGACAAGTAGAAGCTAATGACTCCATGAAACATAAAGAAACAGTAAAACAAAATCAAAAGAATGAAAAAACTAGAAAATGTGAAACATCTCTTTGGAAAAACAATTGATCTGGACAATCAATCAAGGAAAGAAAAATTTTAAATGACTGGATACCTAAAAGACCTGGTGAAAAAAAATTGACATCATCTTTCAAGAAATTATCAAGGAAAACTGCCCTGATATTCTAGAACTACAAGATAAAATATAAAAAGAAAGAATCTCCTGTTCACTTCCTGAAACAGAAGTTTTCCAGGAATATCACAGCAAAATTCAAGAACTCCCAGATCAGGGGGAAAATATTGCAAGTACTCAGAAAAAAAAAATACCATGTAACCACAGTCAAGATAACACAAGACTTCACAGCTTCTACATTAAAGTATTAGAGGGTTTGAAATATGATAATCTGGGTGACAAAGGAGCTAGGACTGCAACCAAGAATCACCTGTGGAGCAAAACTGAGGAAAATCTTTCAAGGGAAAAGAGATGTTTAATGAAATGGAGTACCTTCTAGCATTTCTGATGAAACAATCTGAGTTAAATAGAAAATATGACCAGACTCCAGAGAAGCACAAAAAGTCAACATGGAAGCAAAATCACAAGGGACTTAATGTGGTTAAAATGTTTTCATTCCTATATGGGAAGATGGATCTTATAAATCCTAGCAATTTATCATTATTAGAACAGTTAGAAAGTATGTTACATGTATAGAGGACATAAATGTGATTGGACTGTGATAAGATGATACAAAACATTAAATTAAGGGGTTAGAAATAGGGAATGCACTGGAAAAAATGCACAGGAGAGGGGAGAGGTAGAAGGGGGTAAATTATCTCACATGAAAGACACATGAAAGAGTTTTTTCAGTGGAGGGGAAGATAGGGTGTGCTGAATAACCTGTGAATGTTACATCAGAATTGACTCAAACAGGGAAAAACTTTGACACACAGTTTACTATGGAAATCTGTCTTACCCTATGGAGAAGTAGAATGAAAGGCAAATCAGAGAAGGGGAGAGGCCCAATAAATTACAAGGGGTATTGGGGGAAGTGGTGGTCAGAAGCAAAACATTTTTGAGGAGGGACAGGATAAAAGGGGGTAGAGAGAAGGATAAATGATGAAAAATCAAGATGTAGAGAAATACATAGTTAGTAATCATAATTGTGAATGGGATGAAGTTACCCATAAAACAGAAACAGGTAGCAAAATGGATTACAAACCAGAATCCAACAATATGCTGTTTGCAAGAAATATATATGAAGCCAAAACACACACACACACACACACACACACACACACACACACACACACACACTAAGAGGGACTGGAGGAGAATGTATTATGCTTCAGTTGAAAGAAAAACAGAAGAGTGAGACAGAGAGAGAGATAAAGAGAGAGGAAGGGAGGGAGAGAGGGAGGAAAGAAGGAAGGAAGGAAGGAAGGAAGGAGGGAGGGAGGAAAGAAAGCATGGATAGCAATCACGATCTTGATCAAAACAAAAACAAAAAACAATAGAACTGATTAAAAGAGTCAAGTACTCTAACTACAATTTGCTAAAAGTTACAAAAGACAATAAAGCAGCATCTATATTAAACCTATATTAACCAAATGGTATGGCATCCACATTTATAAAGGAAAAGTTCAGTGAATTATAAGAGGAAACAGAGAGTAAAACTACTAGTGAGGAACTGCATCTTTCTCTTGTGAGAACTAGATAATGTCATCAAAAATTAAACAAGAAGATAAGAAGATTAATACAATTTTAGAAAAGGTAAATAAGATAGATCTCAGAAAATGAATGTGAATAGAAGGAGTATACATTATTTTTCTCAGTGATACATGGCACTTAAACCAAAGTTGACAATATGTTAGGGCATAAAAAAGTCACAATCAAATGCAAAAATCAGAAATATAAAATTACTCCTTTTCAGATCATAATATAGTAAAAAATTGCATTCTATAAAAAGCAATGAAAATATTAAAAACAATTTGGAACTAAATAATCTAATTATAAAGAATAAGTGACTCAAAGAAAAATATCATAGAAATAATCAATAATTTAGTTAAAGAAAATGACAAAAATGAGATAACAAGCCAAATGCAGTCAAAGCAGTACTTAGGGAAAATTTTATATCATTAAATACTTGCATCAGTGAAGCAGAAAAAAATTCAAATCAATAAATCGGGCATGAAACAAATTAAACAACAAATCATAAATACTGAAAATCAAAACAGAAATTAATAAAATTGAAAACAGGAAAATTAAACTAACAAAAAAATTAGGAACTGGTTTTATGAATAAAGCAATAAAATAGATAACCCATTGGTAAAAATTGATTTATAGAAAAAGAAAGAAAACGAAATTACTAAGTGTCAAAAATGAAGATGAAATTAAAGCAATTATTAGAAACTATTTTGCCCAATTTTATGTCAATACATCTAACAATCTAAGTGAAAGGGATGAATATTTATAAAAACATAAATTTTCAAGATTAAATGAAGAATAAATATAATACTTAAATAACTTTTTCATAGAAAAGAAATTGAATAAGACTTCAGTAAGCTCCCTAAGGAAAAAAAAATCCCTAGGACCAAGTACATTTGTAAGAGAATTCTATTAAACATTTAATTAAAAATTAATTCTAAAATTTAAAAAAATGGAAAATAGGCAAAAATTAATCTTATCAAATTCCTTTTATGGTACAAATATGGTGCTGATAGTTAAACCAGGAGAGTAAAAATATGAGAAAGAATATTATATATATAAAAAAAGAATACTATAGATAAATTTCCCAAAAGGATATTGGAGTAAAAAGATTTTTATTTTAAAATAGCAAATATTTGACAGCAATATATCACAAATCATACACTGTGACCAGGTAGCCTATATACCAGTAATGGGGGACTGTTTAAATAATAGGAAAACTATCAGTATAATTGACCTCATCAATAACAAAAGCAAGAAAAAAATCATATGATTATTTCAATAGATGCCAAAAAGAAAAAAAAAAAAAACCTTGACAAAATACAACACTCATTCCTATTAAAAGTACTAGAAAGCAAAGGAACAGATGAAGTTTTCCATACAATGATTAGTATCAATCCACAACCATTAACAAGCATTATCTGTAACATACAATGATTAGTATCAATCCACAACCATTAACAAGCATTATCTGTAATGGGGATAAGCTAGAAGACTTCCTAATAAGGTCAGGGGTGAAGTAAGGATGCCCATTATCACTGCTATTTTTCAATATGGCACTAAAAATGCTAGATATAGCAGTAAGAGAAGAAAAAAAATAATTTGGAGGAATTAGAATAGGCAATGAGAAAAAAAATATCATTCTCAGTAGATGATATGATATGCTCAGAGAATTCTAGAGAATCAACTAAAACAACTACTTGAAAAAGTTAACAACTTCAGCAAATTTGCAGGATATAAAATATGCCCATATAAATCCTCAACATTTTTACATATCACCAAAGGGGTCCAGCAGCCAGTGACAGAAAGAAAAATTCCATTTAAAATAACTACAGACAATAGAAAATACTCAGGAGTCTCCCTAACATGACAAACCCAGGAACAACATGAACACAATTACAAAGAATTCTTCACACAAATATGTCAGATCTAAGGGATTGGAAAAAAAATATTAATTGTTCATGAATAGGTTGAGCCAATATTAAAAATGGTAACTCTTAATTTGTTTATTTCTTTAGTACCATACCAATAAAACTACCACAAATATTTTATAGAGCTAGAAAAATAATAATAAAATTCATCTGGAGAACAAAAGACCAAGAATATGAGGGAATTAATGAGAAAAAATGTGAAGGAAGGTGAATTAGCAGTACCAGATATCAAAATGTATTACAAAGTGGTAATCATCAAGACAATCTGGTGCTCACTACTAATATATTAAGTACAGAATAGATGGTAGTAAATGATCATTCTAATCTAGTGTTTGATAAATAAAAGATCCAAGCTTTTCAGACAAGAACTTACTATTTGACAAAAACATTCTGGGAAAACTGGAAAACAGTTTAGCAGAAATTAGGTATGGACCAATATCTCATACTGTATACCAAGATATGGTCAAAATGTGTACATGATTAATATATAAATGGTGATACCATAAGCAAATTGGAAGGCATAGGATAGTTTACTTGTCAGATCTATGAGCAAGGGAATAATTCATAACTAAACAAGAGATAGAAAGCATTACAGGATAATTTTGATTACATTAAATGGAAAAGAAAGTTTTTGTACAAACAAAGCCAATGCAAGTCAAAGGAGTCAAGGAAAGCACAAAACTGGGAAAAACAACTTTTACAAGCTTCTCTGATAAAGCCTAATTTCTTAAATATATAGAGAATCGAGTTAAATTTATAAGAATACAAGTCACTCGCCAAAGGATAAGTGATTAAAGGATATGAATGGAGAGTTTTCAGATGAAGAAATCAAATCTATCTAAAGTCAAGGTAAAAATGCTCTAGATCACCACTGATTAGAGGCTTGCAAATTAAAACAACTTTAAGACACCATCTCACAACTATTGATTGAATAATGTGATATATAAAGAAAATGATAAATTCAGAGAGGATGGAGTGGGAAAATTGGGACACTAATGCACCATTGGTAGGGTTGTTAACTGATTGAACCATTCTAGACAGTGATTTAGAGCTATGATCAAAAAGCTATAGAACTGTTCATTCACTTTGATCCATCAATAGTATTATTAGCTTTGCATTCAAAAGAAATTAAAGCAAAACACCAACAAAAAAGAAAAGGCCCTATATGTATAAAGACAGACAGACAGACAGACAGACAGATAGATAGAGAGATAGAGAGATACTCTTTTCATGCTGGCAAAAATTGGAAGTTGATGGACTGCCCATCAGTTGGGGAATTTCTTATATAGTTGTGGTATATGACTGTGTTGGAATACTATTATGATAAAAGAAATGATGAGCAGGATGTTTTCAGTAAAATCAGAAAAGACATACATGAACTGATGCAGTGAAGTGACCGCAACTAGAACACTCTACACAGTAAGAATAATATTGTTAGAGGACGAACTGTGAATAACTTAAGTATTCTCAGCAACCCAGTGATTCCAGATAATTCCCAAGGATTCATTCTGAAAAAATGCTATGTATCTCCTGAGAAACAACTGATGAAGTCTGAATGCAGATCAAAGAATATTTCTAATTTTTTTTTCTTTTTTATCCATGTTTCTTTCACAACATGACTACCATGGAACTATGTTTTGCATGACTGCACATGTACAACCTATACCAAAGTATTTTTTTTCTTTCAAAGAGGAAGTATAGGAGGGTGGGAGGAAAATAAATTGGAACTCAGAAGTTTAAACAAATGAATGCTAAGTTTTTTTTTCTTTATATGTAATTTTAAAAAAAATTGAGAACTTAACTGAACCATTCTTAGTGGTAAGTAGGCAAAGAACTCTGGTCTTCATGTTATAAGACCTGCTTTCAAGTCTAAGACTTAGTAGGGAGTGACTGTGGGCAAGTCAGTTAAATGCTCTGAGTTACAGAATTTAAGTTCTTTTCAGGCCTAAGTGATCTTTCTTTTTTTTCTTTTTCTATAGCATCTAGTAGTGTATGACACATAGTAAGTGCGTAATAAATGCCTGCTTGTTTATTCATTGATTGATTGGTTTCATAATCTACAAGAAAATGACTTTTCCTCCTTGATATTGACTTGAAAAAATTAGTAAGTTCATTATGTTCAGTTTGTAAGCCAAATATTCTATTCAGAGATTTAAAGCACCAACTCATAAATCATACTAACTGCAGACCTTTGAATTTCTCTGAAAACAAATAAAATATATGAATTTCAGTTTATAAAATAAAATTATGTTTGTATAAAGCATCAGTCCCCTAATCCTTTTCTATTCAGCAACAACTATACTAGAATAGGTCTGAACTTCTTATTTCATTGATACAGTGAACTTCCGATGAGGACACCTTTATCAGTGAAGGTGCACACATCCTCTGAAACTTAGGGAGTCTGAGTCCTAGGGATTTAAAGAAGAGCACTAAGAGGCTAAGTCTAAGAAGCTCAGTGACAAAGTTATTGTGTTTCATAAATAGGATTTGAATACAGCTCTCCCTGAATCTAAGACCCATTCAAATGAAGTTATTTTTTTGCTTTCTGGATTGCAAAGCACTAATCATTATCTCATTTGATGAAGTCAGAAGACAAATGTGATTACAGTTATTAGTAAGAACATACAGAAAGATAGGAATATTATACAAGTATGCATAGAAGCTTTCAAGTATTACCCAAATATGTGTGCATGTATGTATTCAAATTCATCACACATATACTGAGTACTATTCCTAACACACATTGGGGACTTAGCATTAATATAGCCAGATTTTCATCTTTATAAAACTGCTATGGATGGTGTGACCCATGGACATTTACATAACTCCATAATAATGTGGGTAATATATAATGCATTTCTCTTGAAAGCATTATGACAGAATATTACTAGCCTTGGTAATTTGGCATGACACATCAAACTTGTGTTTAGAGTTACAATTTGCTTCTTGTCTAGTGCCCTCAGCAGCACAAATGTATAATTAATAGCTATAATTTAACTTGGCTATGGTGTTAAAATGAAGCCACGGCAGTGAATCTACACTTGCATTTTAAAAGCTGTTAAATCTTATAGGTCAATTTCTCTTATGCACCAAACTCTTTAAATCAATTATGAATAAAGTGACAAGTAACTTAGGTTACTGTCATTTCAGAGTCATGGGAAGCATTGCTTTTTTTTTTTTATTTGTTTATTACTTGCTCATCTCAAAATAAAGAATCCAGCGTGCCTCTTTGAGCACCTCTTTCCACCTTTATCATAAAATAAGATTAAACTGTCTCTGAACGCAACTTGAATTAGCCTCTTAAGTGGAAACATTTGAGTTGTTATTTTTATTCACACTTCCTTTAAAAGTTTGGAGGTTTGGTTTTTCATTTATTTCCAAAAAGTACAAAAAAATCAGATAAAGTAGTTCAGTGATTCATTGAAAGGCATCCGGTATAGTTTCCTGGTGATCTCTTACAAGAATTGAAATTAAAATTGAAAAACTATATTTTCAATTTTCAAATCTAAATTTTTTTAGAATCCTGTTTTCTTTAGTAACCAATGTACTTTATAGAACCACTGTGTACATAAAATTAACTTGGTGCATCCCTTCTGAAGAAACTGTAAGGCTGCTCTCTAATCCCTTGTGCTTTAGGCATTTCTGAAACATTCATTATGCTTGTGTTTAGGTATAAATAGGATGCTCCCCACCAGCCTTCATTATTGCATTGGTGTCATTCCTGATAGATTCCATTGACAGATAATCCAAAGTTTGGCATTCATTCTCTGAAAACTTAGAGCACTCTCTAAGTAGAGACTTTACAAATTATTTAGTGTCTTTTCTTTTTAAATTATGAAACTTCTATACAGGAGAGGCATTTGACAGATGCAGCCAGAGGCAACAGGATTTTCTCCCCATATACCAACATCATTAATTTAATCATTAACCTTAGCAAGAATCTTGAAAAACTGACAGAAGCATTTTTTCTTATTCAAACTGCAAGAAAGTGAGGTAAAATACATCATTTTATGCCAAATTTAGGCAATGAATCTATATGGCACCATTAGACTGATATACATAGTGCTTAGGAAAATTTGACTTATAGTTTCATATAAATACTCCTCCTTAAGTAAAACAAAAGCTAACTTTAAATGACAGTGAATTTTGAGTAGAGATATAAAAAAATTAGATCATCCCTCCTCTCTCTTCCTTCACTTCTCCCCAGACACAGTTACACTTGACACTTCCCAATCCTCATTCATGATCTCTGTGCAGACTTTGACACAATTACCCTCTCTTCCTTAATATTCTCTTCTCTTTAGGTTTTCAGGCCACCGTTCTCTTTTGCTTTTCCTACATCTCTGGCTACTCCTTCTCAGTCTTTTTTACAAGATGCTAATCCAGATTACACCTTCTAACTTTTGGTGTCTCTCAGGGTTCTGTTCTGGGCCTTTTTTTCTTATTACTCTATTTTACTTCAGTGAATGATCTTATCTGATCCCCTGTATTTAATTACCATTTCTAAATCAATGATTCTCAAATCCATCTATCTTTCCCCAAACTCTATGTTGATCTCCAATTTTACATTGCCACTTACCTTTCAGATGTCTCAAACTGGATGTCCAATAGACATCTTAATCTCAATATGACCCAAACAGAACATTATATTTCTCCCTAAGTATTCTCCTAACTCCTACTTTCCCTATTACTGTGGAGGTTAACACCGTCTTCAAAGTCTCTCAGGTTTACAAACTAGAAATCACCCTCTACTCCTCATTATCTCTCAGCCCTCATGCCTAATCTTTTGCCAAGGCTTGTTGATTTCCCTTTGAAACTTTTTTTCCAATGCCATCTTTTCTCTTTTCCGACACTGTCACCACTCTAATGCAAGTCTTTATCAATTCACACTTGGACTCATGCAGTAACCTGCTGGAGAGTCAGCCTGCCTCCAGCCTTTTTCCACTTCAATCTACTCTCCATTGAAACACTAAAGTGTTTTTTTTTTTCCCACAATATACATTTGATTATATTACTCAACCCACTCAAAAAACTCCAGTGACTTCCGATCACCTCCAGATTCAAATATAAAGTGTTTTGCTTGTCATTCAAAGCCCTTCATAACTACTCCCATTCTTACCATTTTAGTTATCTTTTACTTTACTCCCTGAGAGGCATTTTTCACTCCAGAGTCACCAGTCTCCTAACTGCTGCATGAATATGACACTCCATCTCTTAGCTCCATGCATTTTCTCTGGCTGTTTTTTACACCTAGAATACTTCCCCTACTTAAATCCACCTACTGATTTTCTTGGCTTCCTTTAAGGCCTAACTAAAATCTCAATTTTTACAGAAAGCCTTTCTCAAACTTTCTCAAATCTCATGCTTCCCCACTTGGAAGCAGGAACTGTTTTCTGCCTCTATTTGTATTCCCGAATCTTAGCATAATAGCTGATACATGGTAGGCAATTAATAAATATATACTGTTTAGATTGCTTGATTCATTTGCTGGAGTAATCTGCTTCTCTTTGGATTCCTGTAGCACCATGACTGTTCCCTTCTTATGAAATTTAAACTCAACTTTGTAGTATGTTTATTTACTCATATCTCTTATCTTTTCATTTAATTTGTAAGCTCCTTTAGGGAAGAGATTTTGTCTTAATTGTCTTGATAATCCCTTCAGTATTTAGCCCTAGCACATTAATTCCCAGTGTCATCATTCAGTAATTATTGGATGAAAAGTAAATAAAAGAATGAATGAGAAAATTATTAATAACAGTTATTGTATATAGAAAATTCTTCTGTTATCAGATGTTGGTTGACATTTGATACTGAAAGTAACAAGGATATTGTTTTAATAAAACATAGGTTAATTGCTACTTGTTACCAAGTTCCTTTACTTTGATGTAAAGTCTCTATTTACAGATCATAACATGCTGCTTCTTCACTCTGTTAATGTGTTTGAAGAGCTGTCATGTTGAAGAGGCATTAGATTTTTTTTTTTATGCTTAGCTTCAGAGGACAGAATATGGGGCAATAGTAAAAAGATGCCAAGACAGTTCATTTAGTTTGATGTAAGAAATGCCTTCCCACAAATCAGAGTTATCCAAAGAAGAATACGCTCTGTTGTCAGATTTCCCCCACCAGAAAGTATTAATGGAAGAATGGAGGACTATTTCCAGGTACATTATGGAGAAGAATCTCATTAACCTCCATGTCCTTTGGGGTTCCTTCCAATTCAGGCATTACCCAAACCTGTGAAGAAATACACAGGGATAAGAAAGGAATATATTAAGGGCATGGGAAACTCACAAATAACGGAGAACAGGGATTGAATGTCAAGTTTGAGGGGCAAACATTTGACTAATTTGAGTGGAACGAAGAGGTAAAAGAGAATGTATTATTTGGATCAAATTTTGGATCTATTCTAAAAGTGTAGGAAAGTAAATTTTGTAGTTCTTTATATTTTTAAGTCTGTGATCATAGGAAGAATGAATAATTAACTTTGAGTGTATAAGAGTAATATTGCAATGTACAGTCTCATAGAGAATAAAATACTGGGGTGAAAATTAGTAATTCGCAAGAAGTAAATAAGCTCCTAAAATCTTCAAATATTTTATAATCCCTCCAAGGTGGGAGGGGGGGTTCTTAGGAGAAGTAATTCACTATTATTATTGAGGCACCAGATATTTCTATATATCATATCCTGACTACCAGATCTTAACCTCCATGAAGTCAGACACCACTTCTTAACTGCCTTCGGTATGTCCTCATTGCCAGGCATGGTGCTTTATGGTAAAAACAATTTACTACTTGGGAAGTGTGAGTCAATATCATATTAATTACATACATTGAAATCACACTAACCTCTCCCTCCTAACACATTAACAACCCCCATTTTAAAAATTGAAGCTCTTTAAAGAGAAGTAGCCAACATTAAGGCTCTAATTCCTTGCTTTATACACTTTTCTACTTTTCATCATGTTTGCATTTATAAAATTCTATTCAGAAGGTTGTTCTTAAACTAACATTCCAAATTAATATAACCCATTTCCTCTAGGAGAGGAATTGATTTAAAAGATGACAGCTCTAGCAACTGGCAGAAAGATGTATGATTCAAAGTCTGGAGATGCTAGTCTACTGTGTGTCACATTTTTCCAGTAATATGTTTGAATTGATTTTGCATGGAAATATATTCCTTCTGAGCTGTTTCACAAAAACATCATCAGGAACATTCACTTGAGTACTGTGACATTCAGGCCTTTGCTTTAATAAAATATTATCCTGGAGTGATAGCTACATTGCAATAATCTTCAATAAACTGGGGACTTTATTCATTTGTTTGTTTGTTTTTTCTTAGCATACATATTAGACTTTTAAAATGACATTTTTTTCCATCTTAGTATTATTACATTATGTTGATAGGTGTAATTGACTTACCTTCTAAACTTCAGTAAAAACTTCGATAGAATGAAAAACAACTCTAACAACAACAAAACCGGACTTAGAATCAGAGAATCTTGGTTTCAAGCTTTCCTCATCTTTTTAGTGAAAAAGCTAGAGTATTTGGACACTATGCTGCCTCCCAACTCTACATATCTTATCTGATAAGATCAGATCTCCAAATTAGAATCTCCAGAATCATCAGCAGAGATGTGAGAGGATGTGATAGTTAAAATGGATGAGATTTTCAACTGTGTCCTCAAGCTGTTTTGTGTCTATCAACCTTAAAATCCAAAATTTCCAAAAGAATTAAAATGAATATCGTTGAGAAAGTAGCAGGAATCTACACATTGGGAATGAATAGATGGTAGCACATGAAAAGGAAACTGACTCCCAGAGACAGAGTGACACTCTGGGAGTAAGTGACTGAGGCAAGATTTCAGCCCAATGTCTCAGTTCAAATACAGTGACATTTTCCACTGTACCATTCAAGGCTGTTCATGGGAGGAAAATATTGTATTCTTGCACAGGCTTCTCTCTCCTCCTTACACATATTTGCTTTGCCCTGCTCTGATCTTTCTTCTGAACAGGAAGGAGAAAAATATAGGTAAAAGTTTCCTAACATCTTTTTTATAGATTAGCCCAGAGTATTAACCCAATCAAGTAATCCTCTTAGGAGACTCTGCCAAATAGTTGGGGGAAGCCCTAGGTAATAAAAACTAATCAGAAGTTTTCTTTGTCTTCTTAACAAAATTTCATAATGTATATCTATATTCTATAGAAGAAAAGATCTGCCCATCAAATTTATTGAGTATTTCCTCTGATAATTCTATGCTTTACAAAATATTTTGAATTGTGGAGACATTAGAGTTGTGGTTGGCAGCCCAGTGATAAGGAGATTTTCTCATAAAAATATTGTTGATCCATTTGGAGGAAGGACTAAAATAAAAACCATTAAATATCATCAAGAATAAAATGTCTAGAGTTATAGCATATAACAATTAATTGATTTCAACGTTGATTGACGAAATATGTGTAGAGGATGTTCACATGGTTTTTTGTTTTTTTTGTTTTTTTTTGGTTGTTTCCCATTTAAGTAAATATAGAAAACAAAGTATGTCTTCCCCAAGGTATGTATAAAATACTAGGTGAAACTAGAGAGTAGAAAGGAAGAAAAGAACCTGCAGGAGATCAATGACAATTGTTTTAAAGAAGGATTCTCTTGCTTTTGCTCTCCTCTTGCATAAAGAAATGGAAGAAAGAGAATGGAAAATATTTTAGACTCCTCAGCTTGCTTAAGAAACTGAAAGACTAGCTAACTGACTAAGCTGTGGAGCTGGGATACTTATGTGGAGTACTGGAAAACATTGAGAAAAATAATAATGTAGCCCCATATTCAACATGCAAGGTGTTTGGGGTTTTTGACTATGGGGGTCTCCCTTTAGAGAAATTCTCAAATTATTACTTAGTGAAGATTTATGTGCGTATTTGCAATGGAATGTCACCCATTTAGTGGTTTCTATTACATCTTTCTCCTTTGAATAAAACTTCACTGTATAACAGTGGGAACTAAGAGCTTTGAAGTGGAGAGCTAGTCTCATTTTCACAGGCTTCCTGGATAAGGATGAAAATTTCAAGAAGCTGAGGGAAAGAAAAACAAAAATCCCCTAGAAGTGTTTCTCCTCTCAGCCAGTTACCTCCTACATTTTAATTTTCACTCTTTCAGTATCCAGTTTCTCACCTCTTTGTGTAATGAGAAATAGTCCAGTGCAAGTTTTATGCATTATTTTCTCTTTTGCTCTTATTTTCCTACTAGGGGTATTTACAAAAGCAGCCCCAGAAGCAAAATCACTCCACTCTTGTAATCTCAATATGATACACATGTGCAAATAGCTTCTTTATGTTCTCATAACTCATTTGCCATCTAAAATATTGTACCTTATCCATTATGTGGATAATTGCTGCTTGCTATGCCTGAGAACCCTCTTGTTCCTTTGAAATGGTTTCTGATTGACAATCATTCATTATGACATTAATCATGTCTTTAATATACAAGAGGCATGCTGAAGCATCAAGTGCTACTTTGAAAAATGCTGTTTCAAATAGGATAGGCAAAACTTCTCATGCTGTTAGGACACTGAGCAGAGCAACCAGGTATAGTAAACAACTGCTATGAAAGCCCTGTTATTGCAACAGTATAGAATACTAACTGTAAAAGCAGGGCTAAGCTTTGGGAGAATTAGGCAAAGTTCATCCTAAGCATTGTCACCTTTTACCAGCCTTGTCTTCAGTACTCTCTCCACTCTAGTTTTGCTTCCCCTTCCACTTCACCTAATCAATATCCTTCTCCATTTTTTCTGGGGCAAATGTTACTCACTGAGGAGACTACCCTGGTATGGTGTCCCATGATGATCTATATAGTCTGTCCTGGACACTGCACACTATTGTGCCAAAGTTTGCTTCCAACTGAAGCTAATGCGTATTTTTAGATCAAGGTTTACTCTTTGTTCAAAGTTGCAGTGAACATATTTGATATGACAATGAACATAGAGGACACTCCAAAGAGATTCCTCTCTTTGCTTTTCCCAGATGCACCCATCAGTTTATCTATGAATATAATTTTCTGGTTTTTAAAAAATGATTTCATAATTTTCTTTTCTAGCACAAAAGAAAGACTGTATAGTTGCCAACTCAGGTCATAAGAAGGCAATATCATGGCAGTATTTGTAGGGAAGATATTCTGGGACAGATAACCCATTATTTTGGAATACATTTTTACTTGATTACCCTATATGTATATCCAATTTTACCTCTTGGTCACCCGATTATTCTAGTCATTCACTGGCATCATGTGACCCATTTTCAAATTTGACATAGAATCAAAGCAGAATAACACAAAGTATTCTCATTAGTGGGATCACAGCCAGAAACAGCCATCAGAGGTGTTCATGAAAATAATTTGAATCAATTCCCCTTGATTTGTAAATTCTTCGGTAGTCTTTTGACATATTTCTATTCCGTTCATTTTCATATATTTTATATCAGCCTATATATTTATGTTTTGGCACAATAGAAACACTGTTCACCTATAGAAAGAACCTTAATAATATAATTATATATTGGCATGTTCATTTATTAAGGAGCACTATGATCTCTCATAATCAGCAGGATTTTCTAATACAAAGACAAAGTATGAAAAATCTTTCCATTGTGGTTTCAGGCTCATATGTTTTAGGGAAATCTAGTTTCTCTAAGTACTGTGTGAGTTTTTACTGCCAAAAGGAGGAAGTTTGTATAAGTATTCCTGAGGAACTGGAATAGAGGTCACAGAAAAATCATGAGTAAGGCTCTTTGAATATTCTTATTCAGCTGAAGTCTGATTATTATGAACATCCAAAATAATACTAGGCATATAATCATAATAATGCCTTCCATTGTGCTTCTTACATACTATTATATTTAACTAAATTATATTTATATAATTTTAAAAATATTTCTTGATGTTCATGAAAATCAAGCTATCTTTGAAATCTATCTTAATAGACTTTCTTTGTTACAATTCATATTACTATTCCCCATTTTAGATATAGACTTCTTTGTCAGTGTACAAATAAATAAGCTAATTCATACCCTAATTGCCCTTAATTTAATCTTTTAATGTAGAAAAAAATAAAGTTACTTTGTTGAAGGGTCACTTCCATCCTGAGTTCCAGTCTTGGATCTTGGCAGATAGAGCTGGAGAGACCATAAAGATAGAGATCAGCTCCTACATTTACATAAGAAGTTGATACATAAAGTATTATTATGTACAAAGGGTTAAATTGGCTAAGGGCTGTCCAAGGATAAGAAATAGAAGGTCCATGAGTGTGATTTCAGTAACCTTGCTAGTTTTATTTTAAGATGAACCGTGAGATTCAAATTATCTCAAGAACAGAAAATGAAGATTGTTTTGATTTTAAAAAGAAAGAAAAGTGCACATGGAAAGAAGAGATAACTGTAGAATGATCCCTGATTTTTATGGGCAATGGGAGGTAGGGATAATGCCAGGTTCCAGGACAATGGATTTAAGACTGGGATGGACCCAGGAAGTCACCTGATCCCATCTCATATTACAGATGAAAATCAAAGGGTAGGGTGACATGCTCAAGGTCACATAGTATAGTATGGGAGCAACACAGATGTCTAACAATTAGACCAAATTCACCTACTGAGTAAGTAACAGAGCTGTGATTTAAACCTCTCTCACTTGGCTTAAAATTCAGGACCCTTTCCACTATATCAAACTTTGCTTCACTTGGAAAGTAATTTGATTAAAAGCTGATAACTTGACATTCCTCAAGACCTATGCACTGATTCAAGAATGGTAGTGAAGAAGAATGGTTCTGAGAAGTTGACTTTTATTTGAGGCCACACTGTAACTGAGGCTGAACTATTGAGGAGGGATTTCATTCTTTATTCAATACTTAAGATAAACAGACCCTAAAGAAGTTTGTATGACATCCCATCTACTCCCCTAATCCACAAAGTAGAGTTTGGTGTCCTTATTCTTTATATAGAGACGTTAAATTAAAAAAAAAATGGTAGCTTAAGAAAGTACAATGTAGCCCATGTAGTGAAAACTGATGGTAGAACACTAGACGCATGTATTTTGAGAAAATTTCCAGTACTGATAACCTCAATAACTGCTCAAAAGAAGGTCCAAAGTTCTCACTTTATTCTCCTTGCCCTTGGAGATTGGAATTCCTTTTCCAAAGAAAATGGATAGCCTGGGGAGTATAGGATGATAAGATGTTGCCATCACAGGTACCCAATGTTTCCCCACAAGTATATACTTTATTCGCCAGGAGCGATGGACTCTGATAACTGAATGAGTTCAAGCTCTGGACTTTGTATAATATGGATAACTGGTACTGCAGAGTCCCCTTGTCTCAGAGTCCCCTTGTCACAGAGTCCATGGGCCTCCAATTCTTTGGAGCAGACGCAGACGACATCATTATCACTCCCTTTTTTTGGTGGCCTTTGATTTTACTAGCAGATTCAAAGTGTATCTCTTAGAGGCAGCCTTCTCATGAATAGCTGCTTACAGCCACACGGACAGCTATTGGATTTTTGGAAATGACTGACTCGTGGCTGTCAGGGATATAAAGGTTCTCTTTGGTTTATAAGGATACATTTGTCACACTTAGGGCAATGAAGCCAGCTGCTATTCCTGATTCCGTTTCAGATGTGCCCACATGCCTTCCTTTATGCCCCTCCTGCCTCCTTTTATTTTTCTCCCAAGAGAAGAGATTGTGGCAGCTGCAGTCTGCATATAAACAACGCATCTACCCATCTGAGGTAGGTCTGAGAAAGCAGAAAGCTGCCTTGTGGGTGTTTTCAGAGAATCAGGGGAACGCCAGTAAGACACTTCTGTTCTGCATGAAACAAAGAAACCTTTTGGCTCTTGCTACCTAGGTGACAAGGGCTATTTGGTAGCATCAATTCTCAAGTGGCTTGTCACCCTATATGCTCCATTGCCTGAGGGCTTCCTTTGAAATTATACGCACAGTACAGTCTAGGAGTTACTCCTCTGAAAATCCTATTAGCTCCCCAGGGCCTGCTCAAACCCCAGGTAATGTGTATCGGCATGGCCATGCAGGCATAGGCATACCTGGACTGCCATACTTTCTCACTCTATAATGTATTCCTGTTACATCCCCAAACCCACCTCCTCCCCTTACCTCTTCTTTAAACAGAAGTTATGACTCGTATGACTCAGATAGCTAAAGATCTTTCAAGGCAGCTAGTAACCCTTGCTTACTTCCCCCTGCCTTCAACTTTATCAAGTAGCAGAAGCATTCCAAATTGTTATATGTGGTTTAACACTGTGATGTTGGAGTACAGCCAGGAGCTTTGTGAATTGGCCAAATCACAACTTATGTTCTGAGTACTTTACACTAAATAGGTCATTCTGGAGAGGAAGAATAGAAGGAAGGAAAGAGGGAAGGAGGGAAGGAAGGAAGGAAGGAAGGAAGGAAGGAAGGAAGGAAGGAAGGAAGGAAGGAAGGAAGGAAGGAAGGGAGGAAGGAAGGAAGGAAGAAAGGAAGGAGGGAAGAAAGGAAGGAGGGAAGGAGGGAAGGAAAAATTGAATTCAAAGGTTTTATCATTTTTTCTGTGTTCAATTTTGATTTTTTTAATCATATGTTTGTAAAAGAGGGAGGCATCATGGGACAGTGAAAAGAACAATGACTTGGGATGCAGAGGACCTGTATTCTGCTTCAAACAGTGACATGAACCAAGCACCTTCCCCCTTCCCTCTCTTCACTTTCTAGCTTTTTGTTCCTATGATTGTCTTTCCTAATTAGATTGTGAGTTTCTTGAGGTCAGAGAATGTCTCTTGTTTTTCTTGGGATCCCCAGTGCTTAGCACTATAACTAGTGTATTACTAGAAGCATAATAAACATTTATTGACTGACTCACCCATGTGACCTTGCCCAAGTCACTCAATTTCCCTGGACCTAAGTGTCCTCACTTGTAAAATGAGAAGGTAGATAAGATGGGTTCTAAAGTGTAACAGTAAGCACCCCAACCTGGGGGGAGGGCTGCTATCACAGGTTTTTTATCTGCTTATCTAAAAGGAAAGGCAACTTGAATGAAGCACATGTATCATTCCTTTAGTCAAACTCGTATATCTTTCACCCAGTCTAGCCATTCAAACACTTCCAGTCAGTAAGCTCTAAAGTAAAACCTCACCCTCAGAATTTATACGCTTTTCAGAGCCAGAGGGCACGACCCCCAGCCACAGTACCTCAATAGATAAAATAAAAGATACTTGGCACACTCCTACACAACTGCTCCCCTAATCAAGCTTCCTTCAATGGTCAGGCCCAGTCATGGGTGGAAAAGATCCTCTTCAATCACATTATTCAATCAGAGACACTTTTAGTGAAAGAAAAACAGCTAAAGATTGCACTCTGCTTGGCCTCACATGAGGTCACTCTTGACTCTAAATCTGTGATCCTATTATCGGACATTGTAGTAAATGTTCATTTAATCTGCAAAACATAATTTGCAAAAGCCACTTGATAATAGCATTATTTACACTATATATTCTTCATAAAACTTTTTGGAGAAGTTTATATAATCAGTTTATATAATCCTGTTTAACCCAGGAGGTGGTAGAGATTCAGAGTTTCTGAAATGTATTTTTCCCAAAATGGTGAAAATATTGTTTAAAAAAGTCACAACTTTCTTTTTTTTTGCCCTTTACATTATAATTGGATTTTTCTGATGCTGAAATTGATTCAAGAAGGATTGAGATAAAAAAGAAGAAAAACAAACAGTTCCTGGGAAACACTGGATACCCTTTTTAGAATGATTATGTTTCTCCTGAAGCAAGACCTTAGTAATTTACTCACTCATTAGTTCTAAGTCTTTCACAGTTATGTAGGAAAAATAATCATCCTTCATGGATAAGAAATCAAATGTATCTTTCCTCTGCTGCATAAATCACAGTGCTTCAGAGTTCATTATATGGGATATTAATTTCATATTTGACTTAATACTTGCCCACAGACTTTTTTTTCTGAAGCAGCTGACTACTGCAACCAACTTCAGAATCTTTCACCTATTTCCATGGCTTTCCAAACTCATCAGCTGTTTTTCTATTTAAATAAATCTACAAGATAAAGCAGTATGTTATGAAGGTTGTTTTCATGAATGCCTTTTGCTTCTTTTGTGCCACATTTATTTTTACTAGAGTTTACTTTGTTCTACCATAAAAATCTTCCCTAATAAAAAAAAAAGAAAATACAAGCAAAACTAACAAACAAAAAAAACCCAGTTAAGTAAAAATTGCCATCGCAAATGATCTGACAGAGAACATAATGTTAAGCTTTCTAATCTGTAAAATGAAACAAAGATGTTTTGAGAAGGCTTCAGATGGCTGTGATAGCATTTTAGTCATGGGAATGGCGAATTATATGATCCATTTCTATAGCATAACAGTTTAGATATAATACATTTTTCATAATTAGCCTTTTTTCTTCCTCATATGTGACAATCCTCTCATTCCTCTGCCTTTGTAGTGCCTACTGCTCCCCCTCCCATACACTTGCAATGCACCCCCTCTTTACCCTCCCTAATAGAATCCTTTTCTCCTTTCAAAACTCAGATTAGCACCATGTTCTACATCAGAGCCTGGGCTTTCCAGATTCCTGAAGGGTTTTTGGATAGATTTAAAAGTGTTCATTGTGTGGGATGGCTCAGATCCCTCCTTAAATTAATTACTCAAAGGCCTCTCAAAGTGATGACAGAAAGATTTATTTACTAGATTCTCGAGAATCAGGCAATTTCTGTACCAGTTCACCTGGAGTAGGAAAAGCCCAAGACAAAGAAAAGGCGGTGATTTATATAGACCCTAATGCAAGTCCCTCCTCCCCACTGACCATTATCCTCATTAGCTGAGAATATGATCTTACATTCTAGACATGAAATCTAACCAATCCTTTTTGAAATGAAGACATCAAGGAATTATGTAAGTTTTATCCAATCATTGAGACCCTAATATACTACACAGTTTTATATCCTTTTCTATTCTAAAAATATTGTAACCTTGAGCCTCTAGGTCTTACCTCACCCCTGGGAGAAAAATTATAATCTGAGAAGTCTTCACTAAACCTATTCCACTCATCATGAACATGGATGGGAAACAACTTGCATGAGAAAAAAATACATATTTCTTTTCCATTCACTCTAAATGGAATTAAGCATCTTCTTCAATTCTGAATGTAAACTATAGAATATTACTCTAAGAAGGAGCCTGGCTAGGCATGATAATGCATGGTCATAATTCCTGATGCTGGGGAATCTAAGAATCACTTGAGCTCAGGAGATTTGAATGCCTGATAGTGGAGGAATCAGCATGCTGACTTCAAAAAGGCAAACTTGCCCATATCAAGAACAGAAAAGGTCAAACTCCCATGCCAATGAACTGTGGTTTAGGTCCATGAGTTGCCATTTAACTCCTAGTCTCAAAAATAAAATAAATGGTGGAAGAGAATCTGTAGGCATCATCAAAATGCTGTGGGAAATTAAAATTATGCTATATGATTTAAGAATTGATTCTACTCTGTAATCAACCTTATTCCCCATTTTGTCAAAACCCAGCCTCAGTCTAACTCAAAAATATGATCTGGTCTAGTTTGAAGTGACTTAAAGGCATGGTTGAAAGGCAGTGCTGCTATACCTTATACCAGCCCCAAGGACATCTGTTTGCTAGTCAGTTTAACCCTGGGTGTCTGTTTTGTTGATTCTAAACAAGTGATCAGGTTAAGTTGGATTCCCCCCTTCAAAATAACTCTCAAGTTTTTGACTCATCTTGCAGAAGATGAAGGGTGGTTTGATCTTCCCTAAGGGGAGGACTAACAGGTGGTCTTAATTTGGGACGGGGGAGAAAGGGATATTCCAGTTACCTCTGCTAGATTACTAGAGGCAGTTGACTCCCATAAAGCAGTTCATATTACATAACTGTCAGAAAGGGATGATTGGCTACACCTGAAGGCCAACCCACTTTCCCTAGCTGCATCTAATCATAAGACTTTCCAACTATCCCTATTGCCTCCCTTCCTGTGTATCAATAATTTATTTTTCTGTGCAATCTGAGTCACTGACCTGAGGACCTACTTTATGAATAGCTATATCCATCATTGTTAATTAAATGTTATCTTTCTCAAAAAAATTACCTCAGTTTACTTCAGTTTCATTTTTACTAACCACAATGGCAAAAGTTTCCATGACATTAAAAAAAATGTGCTGTGTCCTTTTATTTTGTTTTTATGATTTTTAAAATTAATTTACTTATTCTTAGTTTTCAACATTCACTTCCATAAGATTTCCAGTTTTAAATTTTCTCCCCTTCATTGCTTCTCCTCTTACTCTCCTCAAGAAAGTATGCAATCTGATATAGGCTCTACATATACATTCATATTAAACATATTTTCACATTAGTTATGTGAAGAGGCATTAGAGCTAATGGGAGGAAACACGAAGGAGGAAAATAACAAAACAAAACAAGGGAGAAAAAGAGACAGAGACAGAGACAGAGAGAGAGAGACAGAGACAGAGAGAGCAAATAGTTTGCTTCCATCTGCATTCAGACTCCATAGTTCTTTCTCTGGATGTGGATAGAATTTTCCATCATGGGTCTTTTACAGTTTTCTTAGATCCTTGCATTGCTGAGAAGAGCTAAGTTTATCAAAGTTAGTCATTGTACAATGTAGCTGTTACTACATTGCATGTTCTCCTGATTCTACTTACTTCCTGCAGCATCAGTTCACATAAATCTTTCCAGGTTTTTCTGAATTTGGCCTGCTCATCATTTCTTATACCACAATAGTATTCCATTACATTGATATGCCAAAACTTGTTCAACCATTCCCCAGTGGATGGGCATCCCCTCAATTTCCACTTCTTGGCCATCACAAAAAGAGCTGCTATAAATATTTTCTTACATTGGGATCCTTTTCCCATTTGTATGATCTTTTTAGTATATAGACCTAGAAGTGGTATTGCTGAGTTAAAGGGTATGCACTGTTTTAATAAATGGTTCTTAATAAATGTTTACTGGTTGACTTCTCCTTCATTACATTAATCTCACCTTACGAAATCCACTTTACTAAGTAAACTGGACCTGTAATTACTTTTATATAATAAATAATAGTTTGATAATGTTATATTCCCTTTTATCCCAAACTTCAAAGCACATTGAATACTGTCTGAGTATGTGTATGTAAGGTTGATTTTAATGTATCTAAGATGGATTTTAGTGTCTGCAAGGTGGATCTTTGTTATTCTTTTTTGGATAATTTTTCCCAGGCTCCTGGCCTGAAAAAGTTTTACTATGCTAGTGTATCATTATGTATCCTTGCAAAATAAAAACATTTGTGCTTAAAGTGATAAACATGTAATGTGTGTGTGCTCTGCTGAGTTGACATAATATTGCTAAAACTTAATGTAACCTTGTGGTGCTACTCCTTGGAAAAAATGTCTCCTTTGTTTACCATCCTATACATCAAGAGAGCATTGGCTAAAGGGTGTGGATGTCTTTCCTCATACCTCCTTGCCAGCTGCTGCTTGGAGTAATAAACTGCTATGAATCTCCTGTCTGTTGCTGCATTGCCTTTTTTTTTTTTTTGGCTGAATCCAGTGTGAACTTACCTGGAGCTGAGCTCCTGTGTTACAGTATGTGCAATGAGTGTTTGAAAAAAATATAAAAATAATCATTAAATTAACGGGATAAAATGATAAAAGCATTGATGACATATAGTAATGTTCTAACTACATTTTCCTTAACTCTAAAATGATGACATTAAGCATTTGGTCTTAGCAAAGGAATTTGGAACTTCATAAATTTTATTTATCATTCCAAGTCTGGTTACCAGAATGCCATATTGATTAAAATTTGGATTAGAAGTTTAAAAAGTGGGTTCAAATCCTGCTTCTTACACTCAAGTATCCTCTGAGTTCTCATCTAGCTCTAAATTTGTGATCTTATTATTTTAATCATGAAACATTTATTTAGCACCTACTGCATAACAGACTGATCAGTTAGATGATAAAGCGGATAGAGTGTGGATCCTAGAAAATTCCGGAAGACTCATTTTCCTGAGTTAAAATCTGACTTCAGACACTTATTAGATGTATGACCCTGGGCAACTCACTTAACCCTGTTCACTTCAGTTTCTTCATCTGTAAAATGAGCTGGAGAAGGAAACTGCAAACCACTTTAGCTTCTTGGACAAGGAAACCCCAAATGGGATCAAAAAGAGTCAGATATGACTGAAATGACTGAACAACCACAATAACCTGTGTGATTAAGGGAGGTCACTGAATTTCAGTTTCTTCCTTTATAAAATGAGAATGTGGTACTAAGTGATATGTTTCTTTCTGTATCTAGACAGTCATCCATGACTCTTTTATTAACTAAACCTATGTTTGAATTAGTTGTTGGCTTGTTTTGGTTGCCATATCTCACTGCTGTTTTCTATTGACTTTTCAAGAGGAAAATTGGAACAGTAAATGATTCATAAGAAATCATGTCATGGTGATACACCATCTGGGGCTTCTTCAAGACCCAGATCTTATCCTTTCCCCTTACCCCAAGGCTTGTCTTAACATAGAGGAATTTGGAAAGACACTAATTAGTTTGTTTAGTCTTCTGAATCACTCCTACTGAAAGCAGGTTAAACCTATTTCCCAGATAAGGCTAGATTTTGTAATTCAGTAGCATCAGTCACATACCAGGGAAAACTCTTGCAACCACGTACTGAAACCTTGCTCCCTCCTACTGTAGCAAGGCATGTGGGTTTGGTACTCAGTATAAATTCCTAACTGCCAGTACTTTTCTTTTTGGTGTACCATATACCTCCCTATAATTTGTCTCACAAAGACACAGCCAGGAGCAGGTCAAATACTGAGGGAAATAATTCTCCCTACTCTGTTCACAATCTTTTCTCCTCTATTTTTCGGGTATGTCAAGTCATTTGTTCTAAGTTTTTGGTGGGCAAATAATTTTCAACATTTCTCTGAGGCACTGAGTTAACATTCATATGTGTCAGCTCCTTCTTTCTCTGCTCCATCACCCTATCCTGATGGGGAAGTGAGGGTTGGATGAATATGAACAGGACACTGGGTATTGAGACTGAGACTGAGAATGTCACAGTCCATTTAATATGAAATAATGAGAGACTTTCAAGTAAGTCATTTCTTCCAGTAACAGTTTCTTTTCTTGTTTTTTCTTTTCTTGTGGAGTCTGAATTGTGATATTATTGATAAAGGAATTCTTGATGAAGAACCCCCTTTAACAATGCAGTTCAGCAATGAATTTGAGTATAACAGAGATACAATGAGAGTTTAAGGGATTTATCCATGGTTACAAAGTATGTCAAAAATAGAAGTTAAACCCAGTCAATGTGTATGTGCAAATTAATCGATTAACTAATAGATAGTGCAATTTCAGTGGGCTGGCCATGTTGTTTGAATGCCAAATGTAAGTTTGGCTAAAAGATTATTTTATGGACAACTCACAAAAGGCAAGTGCTCACTTTTCAATCAGAAGAGATACAAGGATACTCTCAAGGTCTCTCCAAAGAACTTTGAAATTGATTATGTGACAAGGGAGACACCGGCAAAGGGCAGCCTAGCATGATGTACATACATCAAGGAAGGCATTGTTCTCAATGGGCAAAGCAGAAATAAAGTACTGTATTTCACCACATAATCACTGCAGATTTTATGCCAAAAATTTTGCAAAAAGTTGAGCATGACCATAACAGGAAGCTTTTAAAAATTTGAGTTGGTATTGCTTAAAAATCATTTATTACTACACTATCTTTGGCATGAGATTAGGATATATGGAATACTCATGAATTTATGTTTAAAACTGAATACTAACAATGTATGTGCACTGAGGAGTCTAGGCTCACAGCTAGCAATTCCTAAGAAATAAATGCATATCCATTTGTCACTGGTGAATATATTGCTGTTCTGTTTACCTTTTAAGTAGCATGAAGAATGGAATTTCACCATGTGATAATTACAGGATCAAAGGTAATAAACTAATTTTTGGACTAAAAAAACAGGATGTAATGGTTAGGCAGTGGTGGTGATGATGTGGTAAAAGGAGATAGGCACATTGAGAAAACTGACCCAAAATGTGCACATGAACTGTTTACATCTGACCTGTGGTAGAATACCCTGAGCTCATATGGGTCTGATGAGCCACGTTCAGAAACACTGTAACTTGACTCTAAAATAGTGATGTCACTTTGGTTCTCTACAAGAATGAAGGACAAGAAACAACCTTTACACATTTACTATGTGTTAGATATCATGCTGGGGATTGAAAGAGCAAGCTAAAATAACCCTTGCCATGAAGGAGCTTATATCCCAATGGGAAATAGAAAATGTATATAATCAGGTATTTACAAGCTATGTAGAGAACTGATGGGAGGTAACCTTACAGGGGAAAGCAGGAGTAGCTAGTTTTTCTCAGACTTTCTTGGCTCTGAGTTCTGCTGTTTTTCAGACAAAACTGCTTTAGAAATAATCAAATAGGAGTTGAGTTAGTCTTTCTTTTTCACCACATCATCAAGCCATGTAGGAACTCAGGCCATCCACTACACCTGGCTCCAGAGTAGGGACATGATCCAGGAAAGGGACTCTGTCTTTTGGTGATAGTGGCCCCCTGGAAAGGAGCTCCGAGTTGTGACAAGGCAACTAAGAGCCTAGACTCCAGGTGGAGCTGTGTTCCTGCCTGAAAAACTTCCCACCAGGATATCCAAGGTGCAAGTGGTGAAATAGAAATCATTGTCCCAGAACCACACACATCACTCTATGGACTTGTACAAGAAGAGTCCAAACTCAGCTCATATCAATGGATACCATTCAGCCAGAGACAAAACACTCATGGACTCTGGCATTGGAATATGAAGAACACCAGTCATTGAACTCCTCTGTGGTGGGAAATTCCACCCTATCACTCCCAGAAACCCACACAGGACATTCCCCCCCTTTATGCTGCAACTTTATTGACAGACTTCTTTTTGATACCATCCTGGCACTCTTTATTTTTCTTCATTATTGTGCTTCCAATCTTCTTCCTCCCAATAGTCTTTGGAGTCTGAAACCAACACCATAAAATCCATGTATATATCCCCATATTTCATACATTAAAGATTGATAAGGACTGGCTTCTGAACCCTGCTTCTCCTCAACTATTAATGGCATCAGCTGTTAGAGCAGCTCCAACCACTCAATATACTGCCAGGTTTCCTTCTTGATCCCTCTGGTTCCATCTTCCAATACCAACCCTTCTCCATGATCAAGTCACACACCAGCCAAGGCCCTGAAAAGCTTTGCCAATGATTTTTCAAGAATGCTGTCTCCAGGTCTGCTGTTTCATCAAATCTGGAGAAACCTGAATCAGCTTCTTTTATCTGCTGCTATATTCACTCAGTCCTCTTTCTAGAGAAGGTATTTTTCAGGACACTACCACAAATTTCGTATAAACAAAAAAACAAATCCAAAAAAGAAATTTGAGAAGACACTCCCACCCCAGTCCTTTACAGAGTTGGGAGGACAACTGGTGTGGTACATTGAATATTTTTGCAGATGTTTTTAATGTGTTGATTCGATGCTTCCCACATTCCACTTTTTTCTTCTCTTCTATTAGTAATATAGAATGCTTTTCTTGTGTAGGATGGGCAAAGAATACTGGACAAATTCTAGTCATGGAAAAAACAAAAGATGTCAATAAAATTTTATTTAAAAAGAAAAAAAAAGAAATTATCAAATAATTCAGACAAACAGAAACAAGGATGGCGTTCCATTATGATTAAACAGATTTTCTGAATCTGAATTGCTTCCACTCCTACAGCACTTATGAAATATAACTTACTAGTCATTAAACCTTTATCTCTGAGAAGTCCACTGCTTTGTACAATGTTTTCTTGACTAGAGAGGAACTCATAGTATACAGATTTCATAATCTGGGGTTTTCAATTTCCAGATCATTTCAGAAGAAAAATTTGATATCATAGAACATTGTGTATATCCTCTTCTGGGTTCTTTGCATGTGCAATCTGATTGTTACCTTGCTGATGCACAACTCTCAAGTCCTGTGAAGGCTTTCACCAATTACACAACTGTCTCCAATATCTCCAATAGATACAGTGCTTCACATTTATAACAAACAGCTCAATAAACTTTATTTCTTTGTGCTTCTAGCACGTGAAATCTCCGTACTTCTTATGTTTCTCCAGGATTCCAAGACTTTTTGTTTAACTTTTTACTTACCCCACTTTACTAAATCCATTTCACAAACTATCTCCTCAGTTCCTTCAGTTTTTCTGTACCATCTGTGATCTAGAAGGGATTTATCACCATTTACTTCTTTGTAGTCCAGTCAGGAGCCATTAAATGACATTCTTCAGAAGTCTGTTCATATGAAGAGTCCTTTTTTGTCACGTACCTAAACAGAATATTCTAAAAATTCCCTTATGTTCACCACCTTTTTGTGTGCCACAACTTTTCTTCCTCACACATCCACATTTCTTTGTTTTATTGACTTCTTAATTAACTTATCTATTTTTAGTTTTCAACATTCATTTCCACAAGATTTTGAATTTCAAATATTTTTCCCATCTCTCCCCTCCATTGCCCCCAAACACTGTGAATTCTGATTACCCCTTCCCCCAATTTGCCCTCCCTTCTATCACACCCCTCCCTACTCTTATCCCCATTTTTTCTCTTTTCCTGTAGGGCAAGATAGATTTCTATACCCTATTACCTGTATTTCTTATTTCCCAGTTGCATGCAAAATAAAATAAAAACAATTCTCAACATTCATTCCTCAAACTTTGAGTTTGAACTTCTCTCTCATCTTTCCTCCCCATTCATCCCCACTGTGAAGGCAAGCAATTCAATATAGGCTATATATGTGTAGTTTTGCTAAAGACTTCCAAAATAGTAATGTTGTGAAAGACTAACTATATTTCCCCCAATTCTATCCTGCTCACTGGGGCAGCTAGGTAGTACAGTGGATACCAGTGCAACAGTCAGAAGGACTTGAGTTCAAATCTCCCCTCAGGCACATGACACTCACTAGCTGTGTGACCTTGGGCAAGTCACTTAACCCCAGTTGCCTCATTCTGGGTCATCTGCAGTAATCTAGATGAGTATCTGGTCACTGGATTCAGATGGCTCTGGAGGAGAAGGCTGGTGACCTGCATAGCCCTCCCTCACTCAAAAACAAAGTCAAGTGCAAGTCATGGCATTACTTCTCTGATGACATGGTCTTCAACAACAAAGGACAAACATACATCCTACTCCCTATTTCTTCTATTCTCTCCTTAGACCTTGTCCTTCCCCTAAAGTGTTTACTTCTAATCACTCCCTCCTCCCATTTACCCTCCCTTCTATCATTCCCCCAACCCACTTATCCCCTTATATTCTACATTTCTGTAGTTTAAGAGGGATTTTCATACAAAGTTGAGAGTGTATGTTATTCCTTCATCAAGGCAGATGTGATGAGAGTAAGCCTCACTTTTCCCCTCTTACCTCCCCCTTTTTCCCATCCACTAAAAAAGCTTTTTCTTGACTCTTTTATTAGAGATAATTTGCCCCATTATTTTTCTCCCTTTTTCCTCCCAATATATTCCTCTCTCACCCCTTAATTTTATTTTTTTAGCTATCACCCCTTCCTATTCAGCTCATCCTGTGCCCTTTGTCTATATACATGTATGAATAATGCCTCTAACTACCCAAATACTGAGAAAAGTCTCAAGAGTTACAAATATTATCTTTCCATGTAGGAATGAAAAAAGTTCAACTTTAGTAAGTCCCTTATGATTTCTATTTCCTGTTTACCTTTTCTTGCTTCTCTTGATTCTTGTGTTTGAAAGTCAAATTTTCTATTCAACTCTGTTCTTTTCATCAAGAATGCTTGAAAGTCCTCTATTTCATTGAATGTCCATTTTTTCCCCTGAATTATTATACTCAGTTGCTAGGTAGGTGATTCTTTGCTTTAATTCTGGTTCCTTTGACTTCTGGAATATTGTATTCCAAGCTCTTTGATCCCATAATGAAGAAGCTGCTGGATGTTGTGCAATGCTGATTGTATTTTCCCAATGCTCGAATTGTTGCTTTCTGGTTGCTTATAATATTTTTCTCCTTGATCTGGGAACTCTGGAATTTGACTACAATATTCCTAGGAGTTTTTCTTTTTGGATCTCTTTCAGGAGGTATTTGGTACTTTCTTTCAATATTTCTCTTCTGGTTCTAGAATATCAGGGCAGTTTTCCTTGATAATTTCATTAAAGATGATTTCTAGACTCTCTTTTTTTGATCATGGCTTTCAGGTAGTCCCAACATTTTTAAATTATCTCTCCTTGATCTATTTTTCAGGTGAGTTGCTTTTCCAGTGCAATATTTCACATTGTCCTCTATTTTTTTTTCATTCTTTTGGTGTTGTTTTGTAATTTCGTGGTTCTTATAAAGTCATTAGCTTCCATCTGCTCCATTCTAATTTTGAGCTCTTCCATTACCTGAAACCATTGCTATATTATTTTGGAGGTTTTGGATGCAGAAGTCTTGACTTTTATATTTTCCTTTGATGGTATGCATTGTTTTTCCTCATCTGAAAGGACGGAATAAAATATCTATTCACCAAGAAAGTCACCTTCTATAGTCTTACTTTTTTTTCTCTTTTTTTTTTTTGGTATTTTCTCAGCCCATTACTTGACTTTTGAGTCCTTTGTCAAGAGGAGGGTATACTCTGGGGACCTGTAAGTCCTCAGTTCTTACAAGGTGGCACAATCAAGGGAGAGGAATTTACTCCTCTCCTGGCCTGTGCTGTAGTCTGGGAGCTACCCCACACTTTTCTGCCCAGGATCTGTGAGTAGAATTGTCTTTCCTGAGCCTCCATCAGTTCCACCAGGCCAATGCTGTTCCTTACTCCAGGACCACCACTCCAGGATGAGATCAGATCAGCAACTCAATTTCCCCAGGGTCTTTAGTCCAAGGGCTCAAAAAATGGATGCTGCTGGTCCCTCCTGGGGCCAGGGCTAGGGGAGGACCTTGCTCCCCTATCACCCAGGTGAAAGATCTTTCTCACTGACCTTTGAATCTGTCACTGGCATGCGTGGGTTGGGGGATCTGGGAACCACAGCTGCTGCTGGTGGCACCCTGGAGCCTGCTCTTGTTCTGTCCCTGCCACACCATGCAGCCATGGCCAGGTTGCACTCTGCTCTGAGCCTGATGTGATAGACCTTTCTTGTGGACCTTCCAGGTTGCCTTGGGCTAGAAATCTCTTTCACTCTGTCATTTTGTGACTTCTGCTACTCTAGAGTTTGTTTAGAGTCATTTTTACAGATTTATGGGCTGTGGGGGGAGAGCTCCTACAGGTCATCCTTCTACTCCCCCATCTTAGTTCCACCCCTTCAAGGGTTTATTAATTGATCAATTATCATTTTCTGTAACTTCATTATTCATTGTCTGTGTAACATCTAACTTGACCTGTTTCTTCTTTAGGATTTTGTTGGTTAAGGCTCCATTTGGATCTGTGTCTATTTTTACTGGTCCCTGTGATGGGGTTCAGGCTCTGTGAACCTCCTTGAACTGCCTGTCCATATCCATATTTTGTACAGACTTTAAGTTCATAACATTATAGGCCATCATTCATCCTAATATCAATAGTCACATCATAAAAAAATCAGCAGTCATTAATCAAGTGCCTCCTATGTGCAAATCACTTAAAAAGACAATAACAAAAACAACAATAAAAAAAAATTCTTCAGTGAACAGAAAAGTCTTCCTAAAGAGCATTCCTTTTAGCTAAATTTTGAAGGACACCAGAGACCCTAAAGCAGAGGAAGGCCTGAGTTCAAGTTTCACCTCTGGTATATATTATCTCTGGATTTTAGTTTTGAATCTATGATCCTAAAATTCTCTTTACTGGGAGATTCTCTGAAGTTACTACTACAGAGTTGAGTTTCTTCTAAAGAGTTCATTATAAGAGGGTGGAGACAAGATGGCAGAGTGAAAGCAGGGACTTTAAACAGCTCTCCCTTCAAATCCAGCCAAATAATTATTTAAAAAATGACTCTAAAATTGTGGAACTTCAGAAATCACAGAATGATAGATTGAAGCAAATCTCCAGTCTAAGACTACCTGAAAGGTTGGTGGAAAGTGTGTATTGTACCAGGCTGGGAGCAGAGCCCAGTCCAGTGTTGGCCATGCCAGATAGATGGGACCTCAACAAGCCTGGAGGACTAACTCACTGGCACCTGTGGTGGTTTCCAGACTTCACAACCCCAAAACACTGAGGACAAATTGAAAGGTGAGTGGAAAAAATTATGTCGGACCTATGTGAGTTCCCCAGCCCCACGGTGTCAGAGGGGGCCGAGGACCTGGAAGAGCCTGTGGCTGCCACATCAACAGCAGGTACACCAGCAGCTGCTGGTTTTGGAGCTGTATCACCAAAGGGACTCTAGAAGAATCAAGTGGCTGACAGTATACCTCCCAACCCCCACTAGAAGCAGAGAACTATCTTGACAAGAAGCTCAAAAGTCAAGTAAATGGCTAGAGAAAGGAGCACAAACCAAAAAAGGAATGAGACTAGGGAATCTTAATTTGGTGACAAGGAAGACCAAAATATACAAACAAAAGAAGACAACAAAGTCAAAGCTCCTACATCCAAAGCCTCCAAGAAAAATATGAATTGGTCTGAGTCCATGGAAGAGCTCAGAAAGGATTTTGAAAATCAAGTAAGAAAAGTAGAGGAAAAATTGGTAAGGAACATGAGACTGATGGAAGAAAACCATGAAAACCAACTTCTTCCTAAAGAGGAAAAAAAATGCTGAAGAAATAACACCTTAAAAAATAGACTAACTCAAATGGCAAAGGAAATCCAAAAAGTCAATGAGGAGAAGAATGCCTTAAAAAGTAGAATTGACCAGAGGGAAAAGGAGGCCCAAAAGCTCACTGGAGAAAATAATTCCTTAAAGATTAGAATGGAACAAATGGAAGTTAATGACTTTATGAAAAATTAAGAAATTATAAAACAAAACCAAAGAATGAAAAACTTAACAGACAATGTGATATCTCATTGGAAAAGCAACTGACCTGGAAAACTTATCAAGGAGAGACAATTTTAAAATTATTGGACTACCTGAAATCCATGATAAAAAAAAGAGTCTAGGCATCATCTTTCAAGAAATTATCAAGGAAAACTGCCTTGATAGTCTAAAATCAGAGGGTAAAATACATATTGAAAGAATCTGCCAATCACCTCCTGAAAGAGATTCCAAAGGGAAAACTCCTATGAAGGTTAAAGGCAAATTCCAGAGCTCCCAGGTCAAGGAGAAAATATTGCAAGTAGCCAGAAAGAAACAATATGAGTATTGTGGAAACACAATCAGGATAACATAAGATCTAGCAGTTTCTGCATTAAGGGATCAAAGGACTTGGATTATTATATTCCAGAGGACAAAGGAGCTAGGATTAAAATCAAGAATCACCTACACAGAAAAACTGAGTATAATATTTCAGCTGAAAATGGTCATTCAGTGAAATAGAGGACATTCATGTATTCATGGTAAAAAAGACCAGAGCTGAATAAAACATTTAACTTTCAAACACAAAAATCAAGAAAAGCATGAAAAGGTAAACAGAAAAGAGAAATCATAAGGGAATTACTAAAGTTGAACTATTAATATTTCTACATAGAAAGATGATATTTGCAACTCTTGAGACTTTTCTCAGTATTAGAATAGTTGGAGGGATTATATACACATAGACAGAGGGCACAGGGTGAGTTGAATCTGAAGTGATTGTGTCAAAAAAAATATAGTTAAGGGTTGACAGTGGAATATATTGAGAGGAGAAGGTAATAGGTCAAATTATCTCTCATAAAAGAGGCAAGATAAAGCTTTTTCAATAGAGGGGAAGAGGAGGAAGGTGAGAGGGAAAGAGTTAATCTTACTCTCATTGGATTTGGCTTAAGGAGGGAATAAACTTCACATTCAGTTTGATATGAAAATCCAACTTAGATTACAGGAAAGTAGGAGGGAAAGAGATAAGTGGGGTGGGGGATGATAGAAGGGAGGGCAAATGGGAAGAGAGGAGCAATTAGAAGCAAACACTTTTGAGGAGGGACAGAGTTAAGAGAGAATAGAATAAATGGAGGTCCCGACAGGGTGGTGGGAAATATAGTTAATCTTTCACAACATGACTGTTATGGAAGTGTTCTGGATGACTACACTTGTATAATGCATATCTAATTGTTTGCCTTCTCAGTGGGGATGGATGACGAGAGAGGAAAAGAGAGAAGTTGGAATTCAAAGTTTTAAAAATGAATGTTAAAAATTGTTTTTGTATGCAACTGGGAAATAATACATACAGGCAATGGCGTATAGAATTCTATCTTGCCCTACAAGAAAAGAGAGGGGAAAGGGATAAGAGAAGGGAGAGGTGTGATAGAAGGGAGGGCAGGTTGGGGGAAGGGGCAATCAGAATGTAAACTGTCTTGGGGTAGGTGGAAGGGAGATACGGGGAGATAATTTCAAACTCAAAATCTTGTGGAAGTGAGTGTTGAAAAGTAAAAAGATATTAGTTAATTAACAGCTTTTGAAAAAGACAGCTCCTGTCTTCAAGAAATTTAAATTCTCTTGTGGGAGGTTATATTGTATTGAATGTATTTCTCTTTGATCTCTTGTTTTTCCTGGTTTTTCTTCACATGATCAGAGGTACTATTCATTAAGACATGCTTGATATCTTTTAACATTTCAACTTCTCATTGATTTCTTCATCCTTTGCCATCTAATTTTAAAAGATTATTTTCTTACTAAAGGTAACTTGTTAAGGGGAAAATTACTGATATTCACATCAAATTCTTGGTTTACAAAAATGCTTTATGTACAGTATCTAAGCCAATTCTCACAACAACCCTTAAGGTGCATAAACTAGTGAACTTCTGATCCTTTCCCCACTATTCTCAACTTTTCATCTATTTCACTTCATCTGACAATATCTCTGGTGATTGAACCTCAAAATCTGTCTGTCAGACTATCTAAGGTGCAATGAACTTTTACTTATTGATTGTGATTTAAAGACTTCTTTGTTGATCAAGTAGACTTTTTAATTATTCTGTACTGACTCTCAGGAGTACAATCATCTTTTCTCAAGGAAGAGGATCTACTCCACATACTATACCAAAATTTGCTATTATTTTAATTCATTTTCTCAAGTTGGAATATTGATACTGATCTTGGGAACATTATTACCTTGATTAAATATTTTCTCAAGCCAAAGGCTCTTTCTAGATATTATATACTCAACTTATAAAAAGTTGACACTCCCCCATCCAGACCATATTAGTCTTCATCTCTTTCCTATTCATGACACCAGAGACACTGAGTACTTTGGATCCTGATAAGAGGAAAACCATTGGCTGATTTGTTTTATTCTTTCAATACATATGGCAGAGATAAAGTAGTCTGTCTCAAACCTCATCCCAACCCATCTGCAAATCTCCAAATTCTGTACAGGGAGTTCTCATTGTAATCCCTTGAATCATGCATGTTATAGAACCTTCCAGAATGCTACACTTATTGCCAAATGTTACAGTATCATGTAACACAACACTTTCTTCCTATGTTAAATAACCCAAGAATCTTTCTTCCTGACAATTTCTCAAATTGCAATCACATCTATTGATTTTATCTGTCACTTGTATCAGGACAAATGTTATAATCTAACCCTGAAGTTATCTTTCAAATAACAAGAGAAAACACAATCACAGCCACAGCCACAAGAATGCCCCCCAGAGAAATTTGCCTGTCATTTCTATTAATATGAATATCACAGTGATAATGAAATTATAGAATGAGAATACTGAGGTTGATTTTCAAATGTTAAAACTCATGCTTATACTCAGACTTACTGACCTAATGTATTTCAGGTCCTGAGCTCTTGGACACTGATTTGCATGACTGATTTGTAATCATGTCTATCAATTAATTTCCTTCCCAAAGGGAAATGTCTTCAAAGATACAAGAAGTGTTGACCCCATTTAATGTCAAAAAAAATTGGATGAAGTTGTCTAATGGATAGGGTACCTTTTGTAAGGTGGCCTCTAAGAGCAGGTCACCTGGTTGACAGATGTTTCAGATACCCTGGTGCATCCAATTGACTTTGATGACAAGCTGAACAATTTGTAATTAAAAGAATCATAAAATTGCAACATACTGAGAAAACTGGCATTTCAATATGTAAGAGAGCAGGTCAAAGTTAAGAATTTTAAACTTCTTGTTACCCTTTTTTTATTTTATCATGAAAAGGAAAACATTTTATTTGAGCACTTTGATGATGCTGTATCTCTTTAATAATCTTTTAAATTTGTCTACTCTCTTGAACTTGCGTAGAACATGACCAATGCATTGCTTTTCTTCCTCTGCAACTCTTGTCCATATACTTCCATAAATTTTCTATGGATGTTCACTGGAAGTGCTAAGAACTTTCAACCAATATTCTCAATGGTTCATCAATATCATTGGAATACGTAGATTGTTTATATCAGTAGTCCCTCATCCTTGGTAGTGAGAAGCCTTTCTTTTTATGGTCATAAATCTTTCTGAGAAACTTTGTTATTTTTCTCCAGATATTCTCCACTGATAATATGTTGAAGTCATCTTGTCTACCATGTGATATTCAGTTGCCTTTTGGGGGACCTAATGTTACAGAGACTGTATCATTTCATGTTTTCCTGGCATAGAGTATCATCAAAAAAACGATTCATGTTCAAAACATGGATTTTGGTTTCAGGAAGAATATTGAAGTCTTTAACATAACATTTCTATTTCTATATAGGCATTTCTATTTCTATATAAATTTCTTATTTATATAAATATATATTTTTCCGTATATGAAATCTAGCCGGTTCTACTATTCAATTTGGAACCTCGTTCATTAGCCATCTGCAGTGTCTATTCAAGATTAATTTACTGATGAACCAATTTTTATGGTTTGTACACTGACTTCCATATCTTCTCCATGATAACCTAACAGTTATTCTTTAACTGCTTGGATGGTTTCCAGTGTGAATTTTTCTTAGATATTACTCTACAAATATGTCTCTACAAAATAACCACTTTCTCTGCAATTTATAGTCCAAAGAGAATTTCTTGGGAGCACTGAGAGGTTAAGTAATTGGCCTAGGATCATACAGGCAGTTTTTAAAAATAATTTATGGGTCATCCATTACATTGACAATTTAGTGGATATCTTAAAATCCATTCACAACATAAAGAAGTCAAGACCTATGGTCAAATCTCAGTTCTGTCACTTACTACCCATGTGATTTTTGGGCGAGTCACTTAACTTGTCTAGGCATTAGAGTTAGGATTCCAATCTGTTTTCTGACTCAAAGTTCCCATTTACCTCTTACTTTTTTTCCTCTTTTATTACTACTTCTGTGAGTTTATATTCTAAGTTTCCCATATAGTTTAGATATTAATGTTAAGGATTCTTAAGTTTTCATTAACTTGTTTATGAGGGGGAAAGAGATTAATTGAAAAAAACACTCAAATAAAGAATGTGAAAATCAGAATGGGAAAGGAAGGGCATATATAATCAATGAAACAATAAATTGGGGGAGAGGAGGTTGTAAAGATCAGGAAATGAAGATATTAAGAAGATGAGTTAATAAGGATGAGCAAATATTGAATTAATGAAGAATGTGAAAATGGAAAAAGAGAAACAAAACAAGATTATAAACTTAAAATTTTGAGACTAGAGCTCATAATTGTTTACTATTTAGAGTCCTGTAAAAATAATTGATACTCAATGAATAATTACTGAAAATATGTCATTTTAGATTGATCCAAGATGGTGGAATAAAGGTAAGGACTTGCTTGAGCTCTCCCCCAAATCCTATCAGATACCATTAAATAATGATTCTAAACAAATTCTAGAACAGCACTACCCACAAAAAGATAGAGTGAAACAATTTTCTAGTCCAAGACAATTTAGAAGGTTGGCAGGAAAGGTCTGTTGCAAGAGGGTGAGAAAGGAGTGCAGACCAGCCCCAGCAAACCAAGAACAGGCTTCAGGGTAACTGAATGAATGACTGCAGGGGCAGTTTCCAGACCTCTCAGCCCACAGACACCAATTACAACCTAGAAGGTCTGTAGGAAAAGTCTGTCTCACCTGGTGAGAATGAAGCACAGTCTAGCGCAGATCTTACCAGGGCAGAACAGACCCCGTCAAACCAGGAACAGGCCTTGTAAGTGACTGAATCAGCAGGAGCTGCTTTCAGAACTCTCCACCCACAGATGGTAAGGTGAGTTGAACACCTGGAAGATGACAGATGTTTCTACTAGCACTGGGAGCAGTGCTCAGATCCAGGTTCTGGCCCTGGATGAAAGTCTCAGGGCAAGGAGGAGCACTAGAAGACCAGAGCTTGTGGCCACAGTGAAGCAGGAAACCTCCTCACAGTTTTAGGGCAGAAAACAGTGCTTGACACTAACAGACCTGACACAGGACAGGAGAGTAAGATGACCAGCTGTGAAGAATTTAGCTATTCTCAGCAGTACAATAATCCAAGACAACTTTGAAGGACTTAAGATGAAAAATGCTAGACATCCTCAGAGAAAGAACTGATGGTATTTGAATTCATATTGAAATATACTTTTTTAAAATTTTATTTTTCTAGATTTTTTTGACTTTTATAACACGACTTATGGAAATGTCTTGCATAAATACACATGTATAACATATCCAATTGCTTACCTTCTTAATGAAGATGATTGGGGATGGAGGAAGGGAGATAATTTGGAAATTAAAGTTTCAAAAAACTGTATATGTTAACTATGGAAAAATAAAATACTAAATTAAGTTTAAAAAAGAGGGAGAAGGAACTATACATACAAAAATGTGTATAGTAGGTCTTTCTATGGTGGCACAAATTAGAAATTGAGTGAATACCCATCAACTGTGGAATGGCTGAACAAATTATGGCATATAAATGTAATGGAATACTATTATGCTATAAGAAATGATGAGCAGGTAGATTTCAGAAGAAACTTGAAACACTTATACGAACTGCAACTAAGTAAAATGAGTAAAATCAGGAGAACACTGTACACAGTAACAGTAAAATTGTGACGATCCATCATGATTGACTGAGCTCTTCTAAGCAATGCAATGATCCAAGACAAGTCCAAAAGTTTCCTGCAGAAAATGTTATGAAAAAGAGCTATGGAGTCTGAATGTAGAATGAAGCATATTATTTTCACTTCTTTAAATTTTGGTTTGTTTTTTTTTCACAGCATTACTAGTATGGAAATATGTTTCCATGATTGTATATGTATAACCTATATCAGATCTGGGGGAAGGGGGAGGGAAGAGACATAGGGAGAAAAATTTGGAACTTGAAATCGTATAGAAACGGATGTTGAAGATTATCTTTAAATATAATTGGGAAAAAATAAAATACTACTTACAAATAAATGTCATTTTTATCATGTCATACTTGCTCATCTTATCCTTTTACCCATGCTTTTGCATTTTCATTTAAACAAATTAATGAAAAAGACTTCAAATTCTAAAATGAAGCCATTTCTATTATTGTGATAGTACTTGAAAAAATAATAGAAGCAATCATTACTATTTGATTATTTCACATCACTGTCCCAAGTACTATTACAATGCAGACCCATTTTTTTTAATGTAACTGAAACTTTTGCTAAAAGTTTAAAATTTCAACTGATCTAACAGAACATATGTTTATTTGAGACCAAAATAAACCACTTATCACTGTAGTGCTTGACCTAAGTATTCCCTGAGTACTTCCATCTTTCAACTTTCTAATCCTAATAGAAAATCATTGGTTAGGTTCATATGATTCACTTATGCATTATTCATGGTCAATTTCAGTGATGACAATGCTTTGCTTATAAATTCATTGACTTACTTTGGAGTTAGGAAGCTCAAAATGGATAGCCTCTCACACTCAAGAGTCAGATTATAACTCCATAAATGTCTACAGTTAAGGATGTAGCTAGTTGTGTAGTAGAATGTGCTGTCTGAAGTCTGCCTATTGAAATCTTATATCTATATATAGATACATACACACACACATATTCATGGACACAAATATTATTGTAGCTAAAATAACTCAATTTTACATTTCTCTGCTGTTAATTTCTGCTTATATTGATGAATCTTAAGTATTTTATAAACTAATATTAATAGATAAAGGAGGAAAAAATAGGGAGAAAAGAGATTTAGAGCTGAAAAAGATCTTAGAAATCCTTAAATATTCAATTTACAAATGAGGAATTGGAGGACCAAAGAGATCAAATGACTTGTTCAAGTATACATATATAACACAAAACAAAGCTACGATTTGAATCCAGGTTCCTACAGGGTGAAGGATAATCATGATTGCAATGAGTTCTGAGCATTGAAATTACTCATTTAAAATGTTCAGAAATCTATAGTCATCCTAGGAAAGTGTATTCAGTTCATTAAAGGGCCTTGCCAGGGTAATGATAAAACATTAAAAATAGAAATAATGCCGGCTTTAATTCAAATTCAAACTCAAAGTCTTTCTAGTTGTGTGACCTTGGGCAAGTCACTTAACCTCTGTTTAATTCATCTGTAAAACTGGGATAATAATTGCATCTGCTTCCTTGGAATGTTGTGAGGATCAATTGAAATGATGCTTGTAAAAATCTTAGTACATTACCTGGTACATAGTAGTCACTATATAAATATTAGCTATTTAATTATTGTTATTATTGCTATTATGATCATTCTATTTGGCCAATGAAGACACTGAGATTCAGAGAAATAAAGTGACTTTGCCCAAGTCACACAGCTAGTATGCAAGAGTCAGAGCTGGTGTTTGAACCAAGATCTCAAGAACCAAGGTCCAGTGTTCTTTCTACAATATTGTAGCTGTCTTTTTCTGACTGATTAAAAAGCTAGTTTATTTCTTACATAACACATTTCCCACACTAGTTCATGATTTTGTTGTGTTTTTTTTTAAATTTATTAATGCATCTAAGCAATCTCTTATGTGAGTAATGCATGTGGAAATTGCTTCTTTTTTGTAATAACTTCTCAGAGGCCATGTACTTTTTTTAAAAAATCCAATTTCACTGAAGCCCTATTGAAAACAGTTTGAAATGATCTTAACTAGTAGAATATCATCCATTTCTATTATGTGCAACAGGAATGAATGCAATTATTTTCCCCTAAAACAAGATATACAATGTTGTTCCTTCTTTTATTAACCGTTAAAGGTTGTGAGAAAATAAAATCTTGAAGTAAGGTTCTTATTTTCTTTGGTCAGGCCATATAGTAACAGTGGGCAGACACTGTTCTTAAGTATAGTATTAAGCTACATATTTGTTCTCATAAATAACTTCAAGGTTCTTCAGCTTTGTCTTGACTAGATCAAGTTGATCTATTTAATACAGCCAAGTTAACCTCATGTATTCAGAAATATGACTTTGAGGCATTTATTGGTTATTGAAATTTCTAGTTTGTTCCTGACTTATCCTACTCCAGGCAAGGGGGAAGGGGTTGGGGGGTACTCAGTGGATTAAAGTTCTGAGTCTGGTTCAATCTATTTACCAAATGTAGATAGAGACAACTTTCTGGCTTTATTTTAGGTCCCAAATCATTTTGAAATACAGAAAGAATGGATTGAAGCTAACAATATGAAATTTTATAGGGAGAAATATAATATTCTCTGTGTGGGTTCAAAAATCAATTGTACAAGTTTGGTTTTTTGTTTTTTGTTTTTTTTTTTTTTTTTTAGGATTTTTAGTAGATTTCAAGTTCAGTACAAGTAAGTAGTCTATGTAGAAGCTGAATAAACTACTGTACTAAGGCTACATTAATAAAAGTTTACCTTTCTTTGTGAATGGGATCATAGCTCTGAAATCTACTTCCTTTTGTTGACATCTTGACCATATCTATGGTATTACGCACATGTCTTGAGGAGAGAGAGGGAGAGAAAGGGAGAGAGAGAGAGAGACAGACAGACAGACAGACAGACAGACAGACAGACAGACAGACAGAGACAGACAGAGACAGAGACAGAGAGAGCACACACGGAGAGTTCTCTTATTTTTATTGATGATTTTTTTGGTTTTGCATTATCTTCATTTCTGAATAAATTTCTCTAATTTAGAAAATGAGCTATCCCTTGTCAAAAACATTTTTAAGAGAAAAAATTCAGTTCACCCAAAGTGACCAATATATCGTCTACTTCTGACCACTCATGTAATATTCTACATCTATTGTCTACCACCTTTGCAGTATCTAAGGGAAGATACATTTTCTCAAATCGTATAATTAATTCAGCTTTGTTTTAGGGAAGGAAAATATTTTCAAAGAGACCATAGCCAGCTGAAATTTAAGTGCAATGTTGAGAAAAATCAAAATTGTAAATGTTGGAAACTTAGCCTTCAGGCTTTACTGAAATGTGGGTGCTCCTGAGGATTCTAGGATTTGTGTATTCAATACACAAAACAATGTCATTGGCTTAGGGCCTTTTCCTTTTCTCGCTTTTGTCTGACACTAATTTCTTAGTATTAGCTCAAAGCAGAAAGGCCACCTAACTTTGTTGGTTATGATGAAAAAGGAAGTGTCAGAAAACTTGATTTAAGAATTAGAAAAAAGAAAAGCTAAAAGCTAATAGACTATGCACAAATTTCATGATAATACAACAGGATTACATTCTTCAAAAAGAGAATCCGGGAGCACTAGACAAAATGAACACCAAATAGCCTTGCAGAAAATGAAACTGATCATATTTCTCAGATATTGAAGAACTGACTGCTGATTTGGGGAATATTTTTGAATCAATTATTTTGTTTTGTCACACCATTCAAGCAAATACATAGCACATGGAAAGACCAGATCATATTTAAGTTGTACAGAGGCAGAGAAAGAAACAGAATCACCTGAAAAAAGATTCAAGGACTCTTAGGCATAGTGGTTTAATGGGTGATCCTTGACCAAGAGAATGTTGGGTTCAAGGGGCGTTCCACTAGATTTTTAGGCCCTACAAAGCATGATACTTTACTGATAATATCAAATTCCAGAACATGATGGAATGTTCATATTCTCCCCACAAATAAGTGAAATAGGAGTCACTATTGTTCTATGATATGTAGCTGGATGAATAAACTGTGAATGAATAGATACAGCAAATGGTCAACATACTAGGTCCCAAATTAGAGTAAGGGAGGAAAGCAGATTGCTTTGCCTTTGGGATTTATGTAGCTCTTTCAATAACCTCAAAGTTCTTCATGAAACAAAGGCCTGACTTTTTAAAATCTATATTTTGATAATACTATATGGCTCCAAGTCAAGGAACACCACAGTTTCTGAATAATTTAATTTCAAGGTCATCAAAAAGACAGTTTAGAGGTGCATGCTAAGGGAAACTGCTTGTAACATTATCAATAGCTAATGAATTGCCCAAGGGAAACAATTTGAAAGATGTCTTAAGATAGACTTATGATCAGAAAAGGATGTGGTCAGATCATATAATGAGAGTGAGAGTTGACTGACAGACATACCGTGCAAGCATCATTCTTATCCACCCATTGCCAAGAAGTCTAGAAGACAGTTGCCCATTTTTTAGATTCATTGACAGACATGTTAAAATGTCAAAAAGATAAAATTTTTAAGAGTTGCTCTTTTTTCTAGAGTACCCATATGTGTATATATATATATATATATATATATATATACACCCTTTTTATAGGAAAAAGGAGATTATCAATTCATAAATAACATACTTGAATAAGTTAAATTAAGAGTAAATTGAAGAATACATGAAACCTGATAAAAAAGTTTGATTTTTTTTTCTAATATAGCTCCCCAAATCTACTCCATACTAAAACATCTGTCTAGCTTACTTTATTCTCTCCACTCCTGTAAATTATACTCTAGAACACCAATAAGAGTAACTTGGGATATCAGTATTCTGGATCAGTTTCATTGGTTTGCAATGTTTTTTTTTTTTCCTCTGCATTATGAATATATGACTTTATATATCAATGTATTGTAATATGTTTTCTGCATTATGAGCATAGACACATATCATATAAATGTATATAGATATATTTTCTGATTTGTTGCACATACAGTATAAGTTGTTTTATATTACAGGAAAAAAAGCAGTGACTCATTTCTTCCCTTTTTCTCTTCACTGTGGTTTTATTTGTTGAGCTCTTAATTAATCATTTACCTGCTTTTATAAACACATTATTGAGAACTCCCACAGATGAGCTCAATATACCCAATTATACCCTGGCATAAGTGACACTGCTCAAAATCAGGTCTTTACCATAATTTCAGAGAGATCGATATAATTTTTAATTAAAAAGAGATTTGTCTCATGAACAAATACTAACTGTAATTTTCTAGTTATTTTATCCTTACTCCACCATCCTCAATCTGCTCCATTTCTATCCCTAGCATAAGCAAATAGTTTGCCCCAAAGTTTCTAAATCCTGATTTTTGTGCATTCAAACAGAAAGTATCATGTATCACTTTTAATTATTTTTTTCAACTGTTGTTTCAGTGTTTTTTTTATTATTATTATTTAATGTGATTTTCCTAAAGCCCAATGAACAATGTTATGAGGGCAGAATATCTCTCATTGCTGACTCCTTCAAACTAGATGGATCAACAATATCCTATTGAGCTTAATGACCAAAGCTGGGGAGAAAGTTTTTGACTGAAGTGAGAAGAATGTATTGTTAAATGTTCTTCTATTTTCAAAGTTTTTCTGCATGAATATCTTGGACCTAACAATATTTAAAGTAAATTTTAATGGTTCATTTAGAAGTAGCTGGGCTGATCATAACTGATTCCAAACTAAATAGTAAATCTTAGTGATAATTACAAAAAAATTATTTCTTTGATGCAGTGAAAAAATCACACACATGTAGAATAATTACAACTTAATTCAAGTCACATTTTTTGTTTTGAGTTCACCACGCTCAAGCATCTAGCCCCTCTCTAGTCTATAAAGAAGATCAAATTTCTTTCTTCCTTTTCCCTGGTATAGTCAAAGGGTTCCACATGACTTCCACAGATAGTACTTAACCATGTAAGTTGGTAGCAATCTTCTTCCTGGTTTCCAGGGTTTAAGAAATCCCCTCAGACAGTTGCTTTTCCTAAGCATCTAGCCCAGTGGTAGAGAAGATGCAGACTTGAGGTCACATGTGGGCCCTCTACTTCCTCAAGTGTGGCCCTTTGACTGAATCCAAACTTCATAGGACAAATACTCTTAATAAAAGTTTTTGTTCTATAAAACTTGGATTCAGTCAAAAGGCCACACCCAAGGATCTAGAAGTCCACATATGGCCTCAAGGCTATAGGCTCCCCACCCCTGATCTAGCTTCTATGAGTTTATGGAGAGAGCTAGCTGTTCTGTTAGATAGTGTACAAGATTTAGAATAAAGACCTGAATTCAGTCTGCCTAAGACTTACTGTGTGGCCCTGGGAAGTCATATAACCATTCAGCCTTAGTTTCCTTTTCTGTAGAATGGGGATAATAATAACTGCCTCACAGGCTTACAAAAATCAAATAAGTTGCTATATAAAAAAAGTAAACATTGAATCATTTTTATTATTTCTTAATAATAGCTTGGTATTCCCGCTGTCCACCTCTTTGTATCAATTAACCAAAAACTTCTAGTCTCTTCCTTTGTACATTCATGGGATCTTTTCTTACTTATCTCTCCTTCAGATACCCTTGCCTCTACAACAAAGTAGTATTAACTCATCTAGGCAAATATTCTACTTTTGGTTTGGTTTGTGTTTTTCCCCCATCTTACTGGATAAGTAACGTTACTTACCCAGCAGAGCTTAAATTTCTTGCACTGCTTTGGGAATGACTGATGGAGGAGCTCTTCCCCTTCCCATTCATCTCCTTCCCAATCAGCTGGGAGAGGGCATGAACTTAGGCCTTCAGAGAAGAAATAGATATTCTCTTATTGCTTCCTATATGTCATAAGGATGGTGTTAATTGACTGTGAGATGTAATGGATATGCTAGAGACTCAACATCCCCATCCTTAAAATCTATCCTTCATGTTAGCCATGAAGAATAATAATGACTCTCTGAGCTGAGGGGGAAGGCGAGCAAATGTGTGTTCTCTATCCATCTAACTGGGCCTCTGGTAAACACATGGCCTCCTGCTTAAGCCTGTGTATGAGATGGGACCACATTCTGTTTCTATCTTTTTTCTTTTGGTTTCAGAGTGTTCTGAGATCATGAAAGGCAGAATATATCTTTCCTCTGTTGATACACTGGAGCAATGGGGTTGATGTCTCAGCAGATTCAGTAATGCAGTGGCAACAGTGATATTGGCAGGCATAACATTAGACTAATGGAGAGGGAAAGCATCACCCAGAGAGAAACCTTCACGAAGTCATGCACACACATGCACACATACACACACACACACATACACACATACATATACACACACACACACACACACACACACACACACACACACACAGGTTGATCAGGCTGTCCTCAGTAGAGGTGAAATACAAAATCACTAATATGTAGTCCTTTTGAAAATGTTCTAATGAAGCGTTTGTACTTGTCTGTCAACTGTTTGCAGTCATTCTTTTTTTTATTGCTTTGTGTTCAGCTTTTCTATGTGAGATTAAAACTTCCTTTCTGTCCTCAGTTCATGTTTGTATTTAGTATACGATTTTAAAGATCTCTTAGAGTAGAGTGAAAAATAGACTTCAAGAATATCCACTGAGAATCTAGCTCCCCTACTGAGGAGACAGACAACCCCAAAAGGATGAATACAGGGCCAACCAGGAGGAAAGGTAAGGGACAAAAGTCAGTGAAGGTTGTCAGCTCCTGTGGCTTCAGTCTACAGGTCTCTGCAAGTTTGATATCTAGACGTGTTCTGGGCTAGACTTGATCCAGGATATTCCCCTTATAGTTTGAGTTTGATATTAGAACAATATGAGACATTCATTGGTCATTCATCAGTTAACACAAAAGATATTTACTTAGCCATAGTAAGAGAAAGATACTCTACAGGGACATGCATTCAGGTTGCTGTGAATTGATTCAGCTGAGAAAAAACTCCCCTGACTCTGAGTTGCCTGTGGTAGTCCGCTATCTAAGAATCAAGGTGTTCTTAAAGTGCCTTGGCATTTTAGGAGACAAGGATGTTATTTCAATAGCCCAAGCCATTAGCCTCCTGAAATAATCAAGTCCTAAGTATGGTTTTAACACATTAAGGAAAATTTAGCCTAACATATGATAGACACATTTAGAGACTGCCCCCACCATAACACAAAATGTCAAATAGATCTTATGTTCATCAGGGTGACAGTCAAGGACCCTAGAGATTGGCTATGGCTCTCTTAAAATCAGCATGCTCTTAGAAAAGCAAAATGCAGAGATACTCATTAAATAGCTGCCTATCATACATTGAATCTAACCTATTTCTTCATGGGAAGAGTTGAATATATTCAATTCAGCACACATTTATTAATTACCTACTTATTAAGCAAATCTTGATACTGACACTGACTAAATTCTTCCTTCACATTTTCTTACTGAAAGAAAGAGAATCCCAAAGAAAACTTTGTGCCATATTAGCATAGGCAGGAGCAGAAATATGAAATTTTTCTTACTGCTTCCTGTGAGACAGAATAGGAATTATTGAATTACTGTTGCGATAATACTAGTTGCAGAGGTCAACAATATATTCTGAATCTTGTAAAACCACTGCTAAATTTTCTCAACACTCATCTGGTACCATGGGCACCAAAAAATTATCTGTCAGGAGGGTGTGGATACAACAGAAAGGAGACTATTTATCCTTTAGAACTTCTACCAGCATTTGTATCTCCCTTGAAATCTCTGTGCTGATTGGCATCAATTAAAATGGATTTTAATTTAGTTGATTTATCTACCTTCTCTTTGAAAAAAACAGTTTTGATTCTTTGAATTGTAATGCCAATATATATTTAGACCCTTACTTTGGTAAACAGCCCAAGTTAAATCCTTTTCAGTTTTTGTTTTGTTTTGTGTGTGTGTGTGTGTGTGTGTGTTGTGTGCATAGTGGGTAGGTTTTATCACTGATGTAAAGTTGAAAATCTTCTGTAGTTTAAAAGTTTTATTAAGCTGCATAAGGGTACTGAGAGGCTAACTGATTTCTCCATGGTCACACAGCTGGAAATCATCTGGGAGAGGGCATGAACCTAGGTCTTCCCAAGGCCCCATCTCACTCCAGGTACTACCCCCTGTTCTCTCTCAATGACCTAATATAAGCCTTTATTAATATTGTCCCATTAAATTTCCTTTTCACAGTGATCCAGGCATTTGCTGATAGTGGCCTTTGTCTCTTGGGTAGAATTTTTAAGAGTCTAATTAGCCTTAGCTTACATTCCTTTATTCTACAATCTGACAGATAAGCTATGCTACAATGGGGCTGTCTTTGAAAAGGTTAGTGTAAATTTTGCTCATGGAAACCTTATAGGAACCTGTTTTTCTTTAGGGATTTAACTAGACCAGGCTATCAGCTTGCAAGAGAAGGAGCATGTAGAGGAGGTCATTCTTTGTTGCCCTTACTGATTTCCATTCTTAGAAAGAAGGTTAGGTAAAACATTCAGGCTCACAAAAGGGACAATTTGGCCAGACCTAGATGCAAGGCAGAGCAAATTCAAAGGAAAATCTTATGTAAATCCGAACGAGTCACATTCTTATTAGTTTGGAAATGAGTTTTGCTTGTACAATAGAACTTTACTAGACTCTGCAGCCCCTTTTTTTCTGCATTCATTTCATAGGTTCTTTGAATTCAATACTTTTCCGTCCATAATAGTTGGCAGGGAAAAGACATCCAATTTTTTTCCTGTTGAATTTATTAGCACCTATGTGATGAAAAATTGATTGTACTCATTCATTAACACTAAACATGATTTACACTCTCTGTCCATTCACTGTGTATTCGGTTACTGCTTCCTTAATTTCACACATGCAATATGTACGAAATAGAATTAAAAAGCCTAATTGGAACAATAATGAGCAAATAAATTGATTTCATTTATAGAGTTGGCATGGTTTTCCCCCCAGTTTTGGGAAAGAGAAAGAAGAAAACAGAAAATGTGGATATCCTAGATTGCTCTTACAAAAATTATGCATACTTGTGTGGTTCATTCTCTACTGCTTATGCCTGGGACAAATTCTCATGCAGAAGTAAGCAAGGGTATGTTCACACAATGACAAGCTTACCTGTACTTACAATAGAATAACAGATTTTTCAGAACTGACAGGAACCTAAGAGGCAATCTAGTCCAACCCATTCAAGATTTGTTTGAAGGCCTCTAGTGGGGAAGAACCCACAATATCCTGATGTGATCTATTTCATTTTGGGGGAGCTTTTACTCTGAAGCTTTGTTTTGTTTCCATATTCTAAGGCAAGTTTTACTTTACCTCTTTGTGACTTCCAATCATTGCTACTAGGACAAAGCAAAGCAGGATACTCTCCATGGCAGCCCTTTCTAATTCTTGAAGACAGCTATCCTAGCCCTCCACCTTCCCCCTCCATGCAGTCCACCACTATTCTGTTCTTCAAGTTGAATACCCAAGTTCTTTTTAACTGTTTCCTTGTGGTATAGATATGTTAGAATCATAATAATATTTTGTTTTATATCTAGATGGTTTTCCTCCATTCTGCTCCTGAGACATGGCTTTTGTGAAGGCAACACTTCTTGCGTTTTGTGAAAACTTCTCTAGCATGCAGTATCAATAACCTAATAAATGGGAAAAAATGTGATTATCTCCCCTTGCACAGAATGATATAAAGACATTGAGAACTACCTTGTGCACACTTATATGGACCTTATATAAATCAAGTGCCTTAAGAAATGATACTGTAATTATGCCTTAATATAGATGTGATAAAAGGCCCTCAAATTTCTGCTACCTAAAACAGACATTCCAATTTTATCTCCTTGAATGTTTGAAATACATCCTATGTTGGTTTAAGTTATTAAAGACTATAAAAATGTGATCTTGGAGCATTTGAAGTTTTGATGGATCCATGAATTTAAAGTCTGAGAATTCCCATGTCCATTTCCATTAAGAGACAATATGTCATAATGGATAGACTATTCTAGTGAAATTCATGAAAAAACAGATATGTATCCTAATAATATAAGCAAATCATTTCATATCTCTCAGCCTCAGTTTCCTCATCTGTAAAATAGTGCCTTTAGTGACTACCTCATCAGGCTGTCTTGAGGCTTAAATGACTAAGGTAAGTAAGTGACTATATAGGCATCAACAACTTTCATAAACTCACATAAAAAATATTCCCGGTACATTGGAGACTTTCTTCTTGGTCTATTAAAATATTAGCCTACCAGTGTTTCACTTGGGTTGTAAGCCATCTCTTATCATTGAAACACAACAGGACTTCTTTTTTTTTCCACCATGTCTCTTGTCAATATCTTTTATGGAACATTATGTATGAAAGTCATGTGTGATGTGTTACAATCTACTTATATCCACAACCCATTACCCTTTTGGTGACTTATAATTCTAACTCTTCTAAAATGTTTTATTCCATAATTTGCAGGCATAAAGTATCTCTGGGTGGTAAAGTAATGGGCCACAGAAGCAGTGAGTAGTTTATGACCATTTATAATCGTTACAGAAACAGTCATCATAATAATACTGCTGATAGTGAACAGTAGTATTGTACTTTAACGCGTCTAAAACAATTTACTCACAACAACCTTCTAAAGCAGGTAGTATTAAAAGTATTACATGTCCCAATTTTGACTTAACCTGAACTCAACTTACACAAGTATGTCCAAAGCAATTTTCATCTGTATCCAAGTATCAGCGCACAATGACAGATTAACTCTAAATGTATGAGCAATATTCATTTTTCATTCAATTTGGTTTTTCACTGTAAATGGTTGGATCAATATTTCATATTTCTATGCCTTTTATTGATGAAGGCTTATAGTGGGTTTTTTTTAATGCTGTTAACATCTCATCAGTGGATACTTCTTTTGTTTAGACTTGGGCAGTTACAGAAACATCTGTAACTGAAAAAAAATTATCTAATGTTATCTTCTGTGTGCAGCTATAACTATGGGCAAGGCAGGACTCTTGGAACGTATTAAGCCATTGTTGCTCATTAACATTTTAGCACAAATAAACTTAATGCACTATCTAACTCATTGCTTTTCAAGACTTTAACAGATTAAGGCTTACAATAGGTAAATTTTGATTTGGGGGAGAAGAGACCTGTCCAGCCCCAATGGTGTCCCCAGGTATTTATGAGGCAGCAAAAAGACCCAGAAGAGTTTAGGAAAAAAAATATGGAGAGGAAAACTAGTGAATCAATTTTTCAGTCAATCAGAAATCATGTATTAAGTCTAAATATGTGTCAGGCATTATGCTAGTTTCTAGGGATGCAAAGACAATGCAAAGAGATGATGAATACAGATTTCATCAGCTTTACAGTTTTGTGAGGAGTTAGCACTGTGTGACAGACAGGCAAATATTACTATTCTCATTTAACAGATGAGAAGACTTGAAGCCCTGGACAATTAAGTATCTTTCTCATTGTCATTGAGTAAAAGCATTCATCGTATAGTCAGAAACCATAGCTCCTGATTGCCATTCTCTAAAGCTGCTTCCATAACTTCATCTGGAACAGATTTTCAAGGTCACTTAAAAGTTCAACTACTATAGAAGAAAATGCTATAATTCTTAAAAAACTTGTTGTGTTCCACAAGGTCTAATTGTGCATTATTTTTTTTCCATTTTAATTTTTTTTAATGTGTATTTATTTATTTTTAGTTTTCAACTCTCATTTCTACAAAATTTTGAGTTTCAAATTTTCTCCCCATCTCTCCCCTCCCCCACCCCAAAACACCATGCATTCTGATTACCCCTTCCCTCAATGTGCCCTCCCTTCTATCACACCCTTCTCTTCCCTTATCCCCATCTTCTATCTTGTCTTGTAGGGCAAGAAAAATTCTATAGCCCATTACCTGTATTTCTTATTTCCCAATTGTATGCAAAAACAATTCTCAACATTCTTTCCTAAAACTTTGAGTTCCAACTTCTCTCCCTTCCTCCTTACCCATCCCCACTGAGAAGGCATGGAATTCAATATAGGCTATATATGTGTAGTTTTGCAAATGACTTCCATAATACTCATATTATGTAAGACTAACTATATTTCCCTCCATCTTATCCTGCCTCCATTTATTCTATTCTCTCTTTTGACCCTGTCCCTCCCCAAGGGAATTTACTTCTAATTACTCCCTTCTCCCATTTGCCCTCCTTTCTGGGCTAGTTGTGCATTATTGGAGATGATATCTTAACGTAGATTCTGTGAACTTTCTTATTTGGTATTTTAAGAACCACATCTCAATATAATTGTGTTTCTTTATAATACTATATATATTTTATACATTCAAAATCTCATGCTCTTCCCTCTTTCTAATTTCTCCATTAATGTCAAGGGTATAACCCTCCCAGTAACTCTGAATTGAAACCTCAATGTCAGTATCATACTCAACTCATTCTCTCTGCCTCTGTCTTTGTCCCTGTCTCTCTCTGTCTCTCTGTCTCTGTCTCTTTCTCTCTCTCTCTGTCTCTCTCTCTCTGTCTCTCTGTCTCTCTTTCTCTGTCTCTGTCTCTCTCTGTCCCTCTGTCTCTCTGTCTCTCTCTCTGTCTCTCTGTCTTTCTCTCTCTCTCTTTCTCTCTCTCTCTCTTCCCACCACCACATTCAATCTGTTCCCAAATCCTGTCAATTTGGTCTTCTTAACATCTTTCACATATGCCATATTCTCTCCTCTGACATTACCATCGTCCTGGTTCTGAGCCCTCATTATATCATGAACTACTTTGAAATAGTTTATGGTTGGTTTTCCTACCTCAGGTCTCTCAGCACTGCAATTAATCCTTCACTCACTTGTCAAATTGATCTTCCTAAATGACCATTCTGACCATGTCAACCTCCACCATCCTCATTCAATAAAATCCAGTGATTCTTTATTACCTCTAGGGTCAAATATAAAATTCTATGTTTTCCTTTTAAGGCCCTCCAAGATCTGCTGATGCTTAATAAATAAATGTTTATTGGCTGACTAAAAATAATACTTTGAGAAAGGATACATAGACTTTACCAAACTGCCAAAGAGAACTATCCATAAAAAAATTAAGAATCATTGTTAGGCTCCTTATTTAAATGGAATAATGTGTATTTATTTTGATCTATAACTATTAAATAAGTTTGATCTAGAAACACTGAGTTGAAATACAGGATTTTACCTTGCATATAACTTCAGAAACTGAAGAGAATTCTAGCATTTACTGGAGATTTGAATAATGGATATCACATTTGTCATGAGGTTCTTTAAACTTCTATAACATTTTTCAATCCATCCAAGAGTAACTTTGGTCAAGAATTAACATATACCCACAGTCACATTCTATCTAACTTTATTGACTATTACAATAGGTTTAATAGTATGCCTGATGTTATAGAAGGTGATAATTATATGCAATCACTCTACTTGACTATAACTGTTTTCATCGAAGCACATTTACACAAGGAAAAATTCTATGAACATTTGTGTTTGTTTCTAATCGAGTTTTCTAAAATAAAATTCTCACTTGCAGTGATGAAACATTTGAGATTTTCTCTAGAAAAACAATCTGTTGCTGTTGAATCTTCATCCCAAATCTTCTTCTCTTTATTTATGTCTCTGTCTTAGATAATTCCCATCCCATGAGGATTTTAAGAACTGTCAGTGTATGTATGTATGTGCATGTGTATATGTATGTGTGATGTAGTGTTAATATTATGCCTCTGTGCCAAAGGGAAATGACAGGGATACAACTTATAAAGATATAGGGAAGAGTTCTTGCTTTGTTACTAGCAAAAGGAAAAAGCTCTACTCTGAATTCTCCCTAGGATATCTGGAATTTAAACTGCTGTCTCTGCCTACAAATCATTTAAAAAAAATATATCATGTTTCCCTGATATGATCTGATACCTCTTTGTGTTGTAGTTCAGTAGTTTCAATCATGTCTGATTCTTCATGATCCCATTTAGGATTTTCTGGACAAGATACTGCAGTGGTTTGTCCTTTCTTTCTTCAATGCATTTTACAAATGAGGAAACTGAAACAAACAGGGTTAAGCAACTTACCAAGGGTCACGCAGCTAGTAAGTATTTGAGACCAAATTTGAACTCATGAAGTGAAGTCCTCCCGACTCCAGGACTGGCACTCCATCCACAGCACCACCTGGCTGCCCTGATATTTCTTTTTCTTTCTAATTAAATAGAAATGTCTATAACTAGAAAGACTTAACAACTTTTTAATCCTACATGAAGCCATTACCATTACAACTATCATTAATAACCATGGACACATACTTCATGAGGCAAGTGCTTTGGAGAGAGCAGCATGACTTCACTCTTTGCAACTTCTGATCATTTTACAGTGGTCTCCCTGGTACAGAGACTTGGCTATTGCATTTGGAGTCAGAAGACTTGGTTCCAAACCTGCCTCTTAAACTTACTCTCTCTATGATCACAGGTAAGACATTCCAGCTTTCAAGCCTCACTTTCTTCATGGAAATTGAACAGGTTGAACCAGATGACTTTTCCAGGTTTTTGTTGTTCTGGTTTTGTCTTTTCCAGGTCTGAAAGCTCAATCTTTTATATGTTTTAGATACTTTTGCATGGTTTCCAATTTTCCCCTGATTTTAACTAAGCACAAATACTTCCATCCTTATTTCATATTACCTCAGGATTTTCTATAAATTATACTTTGGATTTCTGGTTTTATCAACATCTAAAAGAATAAAAAGTATAGTATAAATTCCTCATTGTTTTGAGATGCTTTCATTCTTCTCTGGTGTAGTTACCTAGGAAACAACCATGTGACAGAGCTCAATTCCTCTTATCTCCGATATACTTGATCATCTTATATTTATGTTATGCCTCCTAAACATGGTCAGCTTAGTTTCAGAATTGTATACAAATTTTCATTTAAAAAGAATACCTTTTTCCCCCTGTGATCCTAATGTTTATACATATTTTGGATGGCCTGATCATTTAGCTGCTTTACTTTTATACAACATTACCTCCCATTGATTTGCATTATAGCAGGTTTTATTATGCAAGGGTATGGTTTATTATGTTGCTGATACATCATATTCAGATGGCTATGAAAATTAACTGGTGTGCATGCTCAGCAGCTAATTTCCAACCTCAGAGCTTTGAGATATAAGCTGGACACCCATATTTTTAAAAGGCAAAAATGATTTAGCCAGTTTATTGCTGACCTTTAACTTTATTTTGTTGGAATTTTTATGATGCCACTAAACCTGTTATGTGTAAATAGTAGATACTTAGAGTTGCAAACATCGTGGCTGCTGCTTCCCTGCTGAGAATAAGGCAAGTCACAGTGGGAGACTGGGCCTGACAAGGATTCTACTGGGGGAAAGTAAATGTGGCTTCTTCCTCTTCTTTTTCTAGTTCTGGATTGAGGCCTGTTTAGAGCCAAATCTATAGTGTCCACACTTATGGAATAAGTGATACCAAGATGGCACATGACCCCAAACATGCTCATTTATTCTATACTTTTTTTTTTTTTACTCTTTCAATTTCCAAGAGTTTGAAACTGATGAAGTCACAGAATAAAATCTGTTTATCCTATTTGCCCTCCTTCCACTCTGGGTCAGTCTGTCCTTTCTCTACTACATATTCCACAGTGGAAATCTCTTCTAAGAGCCACGCTGAGCACCATCCTAATACAAAAGTAAGCTGTCTTTTCATTCCTGCTGGTTGGTGCCTTTCTTAGAAGCAATTGCCAAGTAGCTAATTATTTTGTCTTAAAAGTTTATCTGTCTTCCAACTTTTCTTGAGCTTAAGTATAAATCACCATGGATACTCCAACTATTAAGTGTTAAGTGTTGTATTTGCTTGTAGCCTGAGTAGATTTGATTACTGTGTAAGGACATCCTGATTTTTTTTTTCTTTTAGTTTCATTTTGAGGGCACCTAGGTGGTATAGTAAATAAAAGTGCTTGACCTGGTGTCAGGAAGACTTCTCTTCCTGTGTTCAAATCCGGCCTCAGACACTTACTAGCTATATGACCCTGGGCTAGACACTTCACCATTTGCCTCAATTTCCTTATTTGTAAAATGGGCTGGAGAAGGAAATGGAAAATCGCTCCAGTATCTTTGTAAAGAGAACCCCAAATGTGATAGCAAAGAGTCAGACATGACTAAAAGGACTCAACAGCAACAAATTCGTTTTTGACCCAGAGAAAACTTAAATACAGACACTCCATATCCAAGAATATATTATCCTATCTAATGGATGATGGCTAGATCCTGGGCTGCTACTTCTACACCAAAATAGGGATGCCTTGATAGAGACCTTGATTTCACTGGTATAGGGAACTCTCAAATAAGAAAACCCTCCACCAATCCCTCTGCCAGTTCAGGTTGACACTTTTGCTGAAACTTATACCATTAAGTAGCTCCCTGAGTCATTGAGACATTAAAAGCATTGTCCAGCATTTCAGGCAGTAGTAAATGAGTGAGTGAGACTTAAACTCAGATTTTCCTGGTTTAAAGTTTAGTGGTCCTATGAAGTTTTTTTTTTTGTTTTGTTTTTTTTATATTCTGAAGCATAAGATTAAAAAAATATATATCAAGTGAGGCTATTCCATCTCTCTCCATGACTACTGCCTGTGATGCATTTGGACCATAAATAGTTACCCTAATCAATGAATCCTGTTATCTTTTGTATGGTAGAAGCTGTATGCTATAGGGTTTACTACATTAGACACAGAATCAAGAAGATGAGGTTCAAATTCCATATCTGGTGTTTTCTAACTATGAGTCAAATGACTTTGTGTACTATTTCATTTTGCAAATTGTCATCATTTGGAGACTTGTTTGTGTCATTGGCTATTACCCATAACACCTTCTTAGACATTTTGCAGGGGTTAAAATAATTTCGCTCATCAAGCACTGTTGTTTGAGGGATATAATGTTGAGAAGCCCTAGGGATTCAGGGAGAATTTTCCAAGGAGATTCTACATAAAGATTTTGTTTTCAATTTTTCTTAATTGTCACACATGGGGCATTTAAAGGGTTAAGGACAGATGGATGAATGCTAAAGATATGTGGTTTGTGAATATCTTTCAATTTAAATGTAACGATTTAAATCTTCATTTTCCCAAATAAAGGAAAAAAATCAGCATCTCAGTCATTCTACAGTTTGATGTTTTATATTCTTTAATGTTTGTCAGTAAGAAGTCAATAGTAAAGTTATAGAAATATTACATTCTATTCACATCCATATGATGTGTCCTAACTCATGTTTTATGAAAAATAAAAGTTAAAACAAGTATAGAGAAAAACACAGTTTCCTTCAAACAAAACATGATTAGGTGGATTCTAATGCATGATTCTTTTCCAAATCAACGTCTTTCTTTCCCTGAAGTCCTCTCCTTTATCTGAGTAGAGGAAGGAGAATATAACTTCTTCCCTTTTCCCCTCTTCCCCTCCTTTTTTGTTCTCCCTTCCCTATCTCCTTTCTCTTTTGTTTGGCTTTATTTTTTCCTTCTCCTTATTTCCTTCACTCTTCCCTTCTTTCCTTTCCATTTCTTTCCTACTTTTCCCTTTTTTTCTTTGTTTTTTCTCTTTTGAGCATGTAGAGGCAGATGCTCAAGTTATATAAGTCTTTAGGGAATCTAGAACATTGTAGTTAAGACTTTGACCTTTTCTGTTGTTCTGTTTCCTTGTAAAATACATTAATTACTATGGAAATTGTAACATAGTTGGTTGGGATGGAGCTTAATGAGTTTTACAGATATAATGCAGATTTAATTTGTTTAACAATTGGAATGTGTATCATCGTGAAATCGTAGATTATACATGATTGTTGAATGATTGTTTATATCACATAAATACACACATAAACATTACTCGTGACCATTTTCATGAACACTCTATAGAAAATGTAATCCCAGCTCCATCTGCTGGCCATATGTATATGTATATGTTGGGAATGTGTATACACACACACACACATATTCTAAAAAAGAACTCATTTTGTAGCTTTCCTTGTTTCTTTTGTTCTTATAAAGTATCTTTTCCATTAATTCCTTTTCAAAAAAGTTTAATTCATCACTTTATACTTTCAAAGTAAAAAATGTACCACTCCATATATTCATCTGTATCCGTTATTCTATTTAACTAGCAAAGCTAGCTCTTGTGTTGAACAATATAAAGTCCTCAGGATATATTCTAAAATCCCTGTGCTTTTTTTCCTAAGTCCATAACCTCTTCACAAGTATAAAAATATGAAATTAAATAATACCTTATCTTTTTTGAGGTCTGAATTTGGTCATCTAAAACAGTAATCTTTGAACTTACAACAAAAATTGAATTTAACAAATATTGAATAAAGCACCTGCTATGTGTGAGGCATTGTGCTAGACAGTGGAGATACAAAGACAAATCCATTTACCCTATAACCTAAAAACTCATTATATTTATGTAAATTAAAGGAAACTCCTTTTAAAGAGACCTTGGAATACAGTGTTTCAGAGACTCATGGTCTCAAAAGTGTTAGTGTTCTCTCCACTGAGGTGGTTTACAACACCTCTCTAACTTATTATTACTTTCCCTGTGTGTGGGGTGATGGGAGGGGAAGAGAGTCATCTCCTGATGACCAGACTTAAAATACACGTACCTTTCCCTATCACAGTCTTATATTACTTTGAAAATAACATTCAACCTTTGATTCATGGACCTTCCAAATTAATTACTTATTTATTATTGATTAATTAATATATTAATATATATTAACTAATTAATTATTTCCAAGATTTCCAAGAAATAGAATCTAAACTCCCTGAAGTCAAGGATTTCTTTTGTTTTATTTTGTTTTTATCCTTATATATCTAGGATCTAGCAAATTGTCTTGTTAATAGTGTTTGTTTAAAAAAAAAAGTTTCTTCAATGGGATTGAAAATTTGAAAGACCATTTCCTTATTACCATGGAATGCAGTGATCCAATTCTGAGTTGGCAATTTGCAGTTTTTATTTTGTTTCACATCAGTGGGAGAAATTATGTTCTCTCTATATGGCACATCCACAGAGTACTCAAACCATTTGCAGTCACTTTCAGTGCCTTAAGTAACAAAATTAGATTATGTCTCAATAATTCTATAAATGGTCACTGTATTAAAGCTCCCTGAAGCAGATGTGGACCAGCAGAGCCAGCATATTGGTATTAGTTATTTAAGCCATTTATGTACATTTCTAAAAGACTAGTTCACCTATAATGATCAGTGGTATTCCCGAAACCAGTCAAAGAATAAATCCATCATTTAAGGTTGTCTTCACCTTCAGTAGAAATGGAATTAGAAATTAATACTCTACATCCTCAATTTGTTACATGTCCCATGAGGCCAACATTGTGCACTGGACCAATTAGGTCCACCTCTGTGGAAAAATTAAAATATTTGTGGCAATGAAAAAGGGTGAACATGTTATTTGTTTCAGTCATTCACTAAGCAACTAAATAAACATAGCTCTAAGTTAAGTCCCATGTTAGCCAACAATACAATTTTATAAATTTCATTTAAGATACTATTCTCATTCTCATATATTTCTGGAGTAGATGTACAAATAGTTCTGAGATAAGTCCTTATCTTACTATTATTCTTTAATATTTAATATTCTGCAGCATGTGAAGTATTGTCTATTGTCTCATTAATAAAAAATAGGAATAACTGTAGTCATAAACAGGATAATAATGGTAAAGGTAGATTTTTTTTTATTTTTTAAAATTTCTTTTGTCTCACACACACATATAAATATATCCTAACAACATCTTCATTTTGAAAGCTTCTCATGCTGTATAATATAGCAATTATAACTATTTGGCAGAGTAAAACCTATTAAAAACTGCATTCTTAATTTTATTTTAGATCAACATGATGTCTAGGTAATTGTGAGCAATGAATTTATCTGTGATAATATCCCAGTTCTAATACTTCATTGAATTACAAAGGTTTAGAGTTGGTATTTGTAAGATAAAACTTTATCATCTCTTATTTAATGAAGGATAGTTAGCTCCCAAAGTCCAATTATGGCCACTTGATTTTTGTCTTTCTATGTATGTAGCAGGTGCTGTTAATATATATATATATATATATATATATATATATATATATATATATATATATATATATACATACATATATATGTATATATATATACATGTATATATATATGTATATATATATGTATATATATATACATATATATATACATGTATATATATGTGTGTGTATATATATATACACATCTTTGGTGAGATGTTGAAAATTTCTAGCATTTATTAGACCCTCTTTTTTTTCTGTATTATCTTATTTGGAGACTTCTATCAACTCCTGTACATTTAATTACCACATTTTTGCTGATGCTTACCAGATGTAGAAATTTAATCTTAGTCTTTTTCCTGAGCTCTAGTACCATATCACTTACTTCCTATTGGAAATTTGGACCATAAGCTGCATGGGTATCTCAACATCAACATGTCCAGCATAGAATTCTTGACTTTTCCCAAAAGCACAACCTTCTTATGTAACTCCCACATCCATAATCCCAATGTGACTCTTGATATTTCACTCATTCTACATATCCAAACTATTGCCAAATCTTGTTGCTTCCATCTCTGCTTCTCTTTAACATTCCTTTTCTCTCCACTCACATAAGTAGCCCATATTAGATGCTCCTCACCTTTCACCTGGTCTAGACTTTTAGTTGGTCTGCCTTCCTCAAATCTCTTCCCACTCTAATCCATTACAAAGATGTTAAAGTAATTTGCTAAAAGACAGGTTTGACCATGATATCTCCCAACTTAATATACTCTAGTGGCTATTTGTTATTTCTTGAATCAAGTATAAATTCTTTTGTTTTGTAGTTAAAATTCTTTAACATTTGACCCCTTACAACTTTTCCATTCTCCTTACAATTTGTCCACCTCTAAGCCCTCATACTTTATGCTCCAGACATACAAACTTTTGTTGCTCCTCATACATGATATTCCATCTCCTATCTCCCCGCCTTTGCATACATCAGTCTCCATGTTTGAAACACACTCTCATCTAACCCTTTTCCCTTGGAATCCCTGATTTTTCTCAAGACAGCTCAATTCCAACCTTCTGGAGAATACCTTTTCTGATGACCCTAACTACTAGTCCCTTTACCTCTTAGGTTACCATCATTCTATTCTGTATATTATCATGTATATTTTATTGGTATAACTGTCATTTCCTCAAGTATCATTTAAGTTCTTTGAAGGCAGAGACTATTGTCATTTTCTCTTTATCAGTACAGTGCTTAACCCAGTTCATGGTTGTAGGGTTCCATTTGGGAAAAAGACATAAAATACAGCAATGAGTGAAAAGTTATAAAAACTTAAACTCTGTGAACCATGGAAGCCTGAACATGGTGAACTGAAATCATAACTTAGATACTAAGTCATAACTTAGACATTGAGTCATAACTTAAGATACTATAACTTATGAAAGCCATAACAAAAGTATTGTGGCCAGGATGTGATCAGTACCCAAATTTATGTTTGGGTATAATACTGGCTTAACTCTCAAGCTCATTGCTGAGTAGAAATCTAAAAATTTCCACCAACCAGTAGTAATGTACTTCATAGCTCCGTCTCCCTTTGTCTCTTTACTGTAATTACCACAGGTATTTTTGGATTTTTCTTTGATGGGATCCACTCAACTGTCTGGTCACCATTCCAGACCAAAGGTTGCCACTGTTTTGTAAATATCCATACTGATTGATTGAACTACTTCCTATAATCAATCTGGAGCTACTTGGCCTCTTTTTTTATTATAAAAATAACATCCCAGAATTAAGGGGGAAGTACCAGGTTCACCATACAGGGGAATCCTGGATTTTCTTGGAATTCAGTGGTATATAGTGAGTGCTTAATTAATTGATTGATTGATTTATAGTTTATATCTCTCATTAAACATAACTTTAAAGATACCATTTCAGAAATTTCTGGTGATTATCATCATCATCATTATATCTCTATGTTTTCACCTCCTTTATAATATCTTCTAGAACTAGGAAATATTATACTTGTTCCCTCCCTTTCTCCCCTTCTAAACAAACAAAAAGAAAAACGTGGAATTAAACATTCTATCATCTAGAGGAATTATCAAACATTCTGATTAAATAAAATTCATAGAATATGTATTAGCACATTTCAATGAACAATGAAACATAGTATAAAATGTAATTATATCAAATTTTTCAAATTATATATATGATATATATCAAATTATCAAAAGACATCAAATTAGAATAGAGATTATTTAATATTTTGATGGCTATGAGGATGCCGTAGGTTCTTAAAAACTTTTAGGGTAATTCTTCTGAGAACATTATTAGCTATTAGGCCAGAGAAATTCAGAAGTGTGAGTTAGTAGAAATAACTGATTAATACAATACCAGATAAATCAGATCTTCATTGAACATTAGTCTGTTTCACAACTTGGTATTCCATTTATCTCATCATTTTGAACATTGAACCTGACAGTATTCATTTGTGGTCTCCCCAACAGCAAGGATGATGTCTCGTTTATGTTCTCTATTCCCACCTCAGGGTGTCATTGCTCCATCAATCCTCACTGAATTGAACATTAATGATTTGGAGCCTTTTATTTAAAAAATTCTAAAGGATATGATTTTGGGGTCAAGGTAAATAAAATGTGTTTTTAGAGACAAAAGGGAACTTAGATATTATCCAGTACCAAACCTTTCTTTTCATTGATGAAGAAACTGCTGAGACCCTGCAAGGTCAAGCTTTCAATTTAATATTTAACATGAAGCTTGTATGTGTATGGTAGTATGCTAGGTCATCAAATCATAGATTTAAGTCAGCTAGTCCAAGTTCCTCCTGTCACAGATGAGGACCCTAACTCCCAGGGTAGATAAGTGATCTGTGCAACGTCACAGAGTCATCAAAGAGCAGAGGGGAGATTTGACTTTGTGTATTCTGACAACTGATTCAGTGCCTCTGAATCAGTTAGCAACAAAACCAGGATTAGGGCTCAGGTGTCCTGACTCCCACTTTAAAGTATACCCCACAGTGGGGCAGCTAAATGGTACAGTGGATAGAGCATCAGTGCAGGAGTCAGGAGGACTTGAGTTCAAATCTCTCATCAGACACTTGACACTCACTAGCTATGTGACCTTGGGCAAGTCACTTTACCCCAATTGCCTAATCCTGGGTCATCTCCAGTCATCCTGATGAATATCTGATCACTGGATTAATATGGCTCCGGAGGAGAAGTGAGGCTGGTTATCTGCACAGCCCTCCCTCACTCAAAACAAAGTCAGATGTAAATGATGTCATCATTTCTCTGATGGCATGGTCTTTGGCAACAAAGGATGAACACACACACACACACACACACACACACACACACACATATTCCACAACACAACATGGTTAGCTATGGTTATCTATAAAATTGTATAAAATTCTCTTCTACTCATACTCAGAGTATCCCTTACTCTATAAATATGAGGAAGTATTACTTTATTAATTTTCAAAGTGATGGACTATCTCATAGGCACAACCACCTTCATGAAATTTTGTCACCAAGAAAGAATTTCCTGGGAGGTAAATGTGATTTATCATAATATGGCACTATTTTTATACTGACCAGAATTCAGTTTTGAACATTTTAAAGGATCAAAGAGTCTTCTTCTATCTGTATTATAAATAATTCAAGACCAATTAAATGTGTGGTACTCATAGAACAAACAATAATCCCATAGAAAGACAATTTAGTCAGAGACCTTCAAAAATGAAAAGGAGGACAGAAAAAATATTATTACTTGAATTTCAAATTTGTGCAACTCAATTACTTAAAATGTTTATTCCTATAACTGGCATATCTCCTTTATGAGTACTCTTTTAGAAGCTCTTTTGGGGTCCCATCCCAGAAATCAAGGAATGCAGTAGAAATGCTTTTTTTATTATTATTATTTCTCTCTACAAGAATTGCTGGCTTGGGTATAGTGGTAGAAATCCAAATGGCTTAGGGCTGTGGAGACTGCATCCTGTGTACTTACAGTAGCTCTCTTGTGTATAAAATAGAGGCCAGAGAGCTGAATTAAGAGGCAGAGGACATAGCTTCAGTGCCAGCTCTGCCTCTTCATACCTATGTCACCTTGGGCAAATTCAGCTAAATCCTCTAGGTCCTTGTTTCTTGTCTATTTTCCCTTTTTACAATTTATAGCATGAGAAATTCTCACACAGAAGAGAAAAAAATGTCAATTACAGCTCATGTTCATGGTGGATCAAGGCATATATGTGTGTGCATACCACATATCATATATATTATGCATAAACATATAAAATAATATGTAATATATAAATTATATATATTCTCTCCATATATGTGTGTGTAAATATATATGTATATATATAAATATAAATATATATATATATATATGTATATATCTACTAACAACCCCAGAAAGTATGTAGTATAGGTATCATTACCCCTATTTTAAAATGAGGAAATGAAAGCCTAAGTAAAGTGGCCAAAAAAGCCACAAATATAGAATTAAATGGCACCTCAGGGTATATCTAGGTCAATCCTCCAAATTTGTGGAAGAGAAAAATGAGATCCATGCCTGGCATGTAGTAGGAACTTAATAAATTCCTATGATTGATTGACTGCCCAAGGTCACACAGGTAATAAATAACGGAGGAAATGATTTCACTAGAAATCCTCAGACTTCAGAGCTAGTATGCTTTCCACTCTACAATCTTTCTTCAAATGAAGTAAATTAATAAAAATAACATTTATGTAACACCGAGGCTTTCAATATACTTCTGTTATAATAACACTCGAAGGTAGGGAGGTAAGTATTATCCCTATTTTATAGATGGGGAAAATGAAGACAAATAAGATCAAATTTACATCCCATGGTCACACAGGATCTAAGTACCAGAGTTAAATTGATTATACCCAGTTTTTAGTCTTCTATTTCTTGTACTCAAAGCCAGTAAGGCAAGCTAATGTAAGTAGTAAGCCACCCTGAAGGAAAGATAGAAGCCAGCACATGACAGGCAAGACAAACCACAATCACCATTTTGTCCATCATATCTCCTGAGATTCTGATGGATACTGTGAGCTCAAGAGCTTTGAGAATAGCAGTATCCCACAAATCACCCTTCCTACTTTCATCCCAACTTTCATAAGAATTGAGTGAGAAATCATTGTGGAGAAAAAGTTAGCTTTTCTCATCATCACCAACAGCAACTTCGATCAGCTGCTATCAATGGGCAAATGAACACAAGCCCTGACACAGAAACAACCCCAGACCTATAGTCCTGCTTCCAGCTTAACTCTAGTAGCCATCATCAAGGGAAGAAAAACCTTTGGAAGATGTTATCTGTCTCCAACAACAGGTAGGTGAGGCGGGATAGCTAAAGCCGAAAGGTACCCTGAGGGTGAGACAAGAATAAGCAAAATATTGACCACAATATCCCTTGAACCCTGAATCCAAGGACCTTGGGAATCGCATTTCCTAGTCTGCTGTTTCTGTTAGACTAGGAAGCAACCCCTGTGAAGATGTATCCTGGCAGATAGACTCAATGGTTTGCCATTTCCTTCTCCAGATCATTTTACAGATGAGGGAATTGAGGCAGGCTGAGTTAAGTGACTTGCCCAGGGTCACATAGCAAGTAATTATCTAAGGGTATCTTCTGATTTCAGGTCCAGCACTCTACCTGCTTCACCACCTAGCTGTCTCATCAAAGTCTTTAGCACAGACAAATGACTCAGCATTAGAAAGTGTAGTGATTTTATTAACGCAAATTCCATTAAAGAAAATGCATTACCATTTTTGGGTTTGGTTTTTTTTTGGTTTTTCGGGGTTTTTTGCTACTCCCTTGGACTATGGGATCATGCTACTGAAATCTTCCATATATATTGTCTCTTCATATTGTAATGGGATCTCCCTGGGAATAGAAACTTCTTAATTTTTCATTTGTATCCCTAATACCTTGTATCTCAAGAAAACCTTGAAAATAGATAACATGTGAGCAGAGGACAAGAGATGAGCTCAGTCAGGAAACAAGACTGTGCCATCTGCCACAGGCCAGAGAAAAATCTGGAGACATAAGGTCCAGGGGTAGTAATCCATAAATCACTCTAGAAAATAAGAAATTTCTACCTACCCTCCATTTTTGTCTTATCTCATGTTGCTACACTGTGGACAAAGTTTCATTTATTCTGCCTTACTGATGACTCTATATAGATCTGTTTTTGACTTTGGCTTAAGAAACTATCTGTGCCGAGCCTACCTAGTAAGGATATATAGACATTTTCCCTTTCTTTGCACCACTTATCTCCACCAGAAACTATGGTCCTCTGGACCTGGACCTTCAGCGGTCATAATCCACAAATTCAGATTCTCAGTCTCAGGATTTAACTGTTCTCCTTGGTGGACAAGGGATAGAAAAACTCTACTCAATCCGCTTCTAGTCCCAGAACTTACTTCATAATTCCATTCAATAATCCATCAGGACACCAGGTAGGCATTTACTAACTGCCCTAAAGAAGTGTCCTCTCACCCCCCTTCACCTTTTCTTCTTGTTCTATACACAGTAATCAAATCAATATAATAATGCTACTGCAAAGATCATGACTTGAATGGGGTCCCATGGCTTCACTCACAGTCTTTGGACTAATTACTTAGACCAAAACTTCCTCCTTGGTAACTAGTCCTCTAGATGTGGTATATCCCCTTATTCAACTAGGAAATCCTGGAAGTCAGGGATGGTCTCACTTTTGTAACTGAATTCCCTGTCAATAAACCAATTAGTCATTAAGCATTTATTAAGTTGCTATTGTGTGCCAGGAACTGTGCTAAGTACAAAATACAGAAAAGAAGAAAGACAGTCTATGCCTACAAGGAGTTTACTGTCTAATTGGTGAAATAAGAAACGAACAAATATGGAGAGACAAGCTTTACATAAGACTATATAAGAAGTAATTAACAGAGAGAAGACATTGGAATTGAGTGTTTGGGAAGGGCTTCTTTTAGAAGGTGGAATTTTAACTGGGACTGGCAGGAAGACAGAGAAGCCAGGAGGCAGTGATTAGGAGAGAGAGCTTTCCAGACATGGGGAACAGCCTGAGATGTTGGAGTTGAGAGATGACATTCTTTGCTCAAGGAGGCCAGAGTCATATGATTGAAAAATACCTGGAATTGGGGGCTGGAGTATAAATTGTAAAAAGCCTGGGAAGGTGGAGAAGGAGGGATATGTTATAAAGGGTTTTGAACACTAAACAAAGATTACATACTTGATACTGGAGGCCATAGGGAGCCACCAGAATTTCTTGAGTGCAGGGTTGACATAGCTGGAGCTGCACTTAACCAAACCCACTTTGGTGGTTGAAGGAAGGAAGAAAGCCTAGAGTGGAGACAGATTTGAGTCAGGAAGAATCACAAGGAGGCTACTGCAATATCCACGCATAAGGCACACACGCACACATACATAGAGACAGAGTTCACAGAGTGAATTGAAGAGGATGGGATCATATCTTAAAAAAAAAATGAAATCAAGCAGTGAGAGAGAAATATATTGGGAGGAGAAAGGGAGAAATGGAATGGGGCAAATTATCTCTCATAAAAGAGGCAAACAAAAGACTCATTAGTGGAGGGATAAAGAGGGGAGGTGAGAGAAAAACATGAAGTCTACTCTCATCACATTCCACTAAAGGAAAGATTAAAATGCACACTCATTTTGGTATGAAAACCTATCTCACAATACAGGAAAGTGGGGGATAAGGGGACAAGCAGGGTGGGGGGGATGATAGAAGGGAGGGCATGGGGAGGAGAGTGCAATTCGAGGTCAACACTCATGGGGAGGGATAGGATCAAAAGAGAATAGAAGTAATGGGGGACAGGATAGGATGGAGGGAAATATAGTTAGTCCTATACAACACAACTATTATGGAAGTCATTTGCAAAACTACACAGATTTGGCCTATATTGAATTGCTTGCCTTTCAAAGGGAAGGGGTGGAGAGGGAGGGAGGTAAAGAAGTTGGAACTCAAAGTGTTAGGATCAACTGTCAAGTAATGTTCTTGCCACTAGGAAATAAGAAATACAGGTAAAGGGGTATAGAACGCTATCTGGCCCTACAGGACAAAAGAGAAGATGGAGACAAGGGCAGAGAGGGATGATAGAAGAGAGAGCAGATTGGTCATAGGGGCAATTAGAATGCTTGGTGTTTGGGGGGGAGGGGATAAAAGGGGAGAAAATTTGTAACCCAAAATTTTGTGAAAATGAATGTTAAAAGTTAAATAAATAAATTCAATTTAAAAAAAAAGAGAGAGAGAAAAAATATCCACGCATAAGGTAATGATGAGGGTCAGCTAGGTGGCACAGCGGATGCAGTGCTGGACCTGGAATCAGGAAGATTTTTCTCAGATTTTTCAAATCTGGCTTCAGATGCTTAGCTGCATTACCCTGGGCAAGTCATTTAATCTTGTTTGCCTTAATTTTTTTCATCGTTAAAGTGAGCTGGAGAAGAAAATGAAAAATTACTACAGAATCTTTTCCAAGAAAACTCTCAATGGGGTTATGTCTGAAAAATGACAATCATGAGATTGATGATGATAGCCTATACCAGGGTGGTAATAGTATTAGAAGAGAGAAGGGGCATATTTGAGAAATGCCCCAAAGGTGTATCACGCATTGCCCAACACCTTGTAGACCCTCAATAAATGGTTGCTGAGGAATTGATTCACTCCTGTTTTCCCCTGTTCTCCAAAGAAAAGTCCACCTAGCTAAAGAAGAGGCATGCATACAGGTACACAGATAGGTGTTTTCTGAGTCCTTACTGGGTACCCTTTCCTATAAAAGTGAGAAACATACCCTGCTATGTTCAATAGTGTCAGTAATAATAAAAACAATAGCATTTGAATAATGTTTAGAGGTTTACAAAGAGTTTTATTGTTATTATCTTACTTGATTCTCACAATAACTCTTAGAAACAGGTGCTGTTATTATCTATATTTCACAGATGAGAATACTAAGTCAAAAAGTAATTCACTGACTTGCCCTGGGTCACACAGCTAGTATCTAAGACAGGATTAATACTCATCTTGTTAACTCCAAATTCCCCAATCTTTCCATTGTACCACCTAGCACTCTATCGACAAAACGCAAGACCCAGAATGTGAAGTGACCTTTGGTTTCAATAGCTATCAATGGAAGTTCCCAAGTGGCATGTCAATGTCCAGATTTCTAGAAAGCCATGTAGTTGAGGTGATTGCATAATGAATGGCAATTTGAGTAGGGAACTCCATGATAGAGAGTACCACAATTTTTGTTTGTTTTGTTGCTACAAGAATACAGCTGTCTTAATGGAAAGAAAAAAAAAGTTATGAATCAGAATGCAGAATGAAGCAGACTGTTTTCTCTTGGGTTATGTTTTGGTTTAGTTTGTTTTTTCTCATGGTTTCTTCCATTTATTTTAATTCTTATATGCAACATGATTAAGATGAAAATGTGTTTAATAGGAATGCAAGTCTAGAACCCATAGAAGATTGAATGCCATCTAAGGGAGGAAGGGGAAACATTTAAAACTTATGGAAGTGATTGTTGAAAACTGAAAACAAATAAATTAATTAAATTTAAAAATATTATAAAATAGCTGAAATAGATTCATATTTATTGTGGTCATCAAGCATGTGCAGATAGTCATTTTTGCTGTCTTGTTCTGAAATGTCAATTTAGAATAGACTGTAACAATATAAAATGTCATAATTTGCCACTGACCGCAATGAGACAAATTATGGTAGATATAATAAAAATATTTTGAGATTCCATTAGGGATAGCTAACCTTTCATTTTGATTTTCATATATTAAGCATGATCAATTAGAAGCAAATGTCCAAGGACCCTGTTAAAATAAGCTCTTACAATACATGTACAGAATTCCTCTGCTTTACAATCAGCCCCAGTGGAGTGCTTGACAGTCTATGGAAGCCAATTTATAAGGCTTACAGTGATATTAACTTTGGATACAACAGAAGGTAGAGTATTTCCACATTCTAACCTATCTAGAGAGTGGCATTTTTAACATTTAGGTGATTAAAATACCTGAATATGAAGGATGTGTGGCCTAGACTGCTTTTCTTAATAGAATAAAATATATTGAAAATATACTCATGAGAAGGGATGGAAAACAATCGAAATAACCTGAACTGATCCCTTGATTACATTTTTTAAATTTATATAAGGTTTTTTAAATATGACAGTTTTTCTAATATAATGCCCTAGAGCTGCAGACTAATCTGGATGTCATTATTTTTAAAAGCAAAAGTTAATCACTTTTGAACCCACACAATAATAAGAAAAAAATGTCCTGAAGATAAAAGGACTATTGAATTTCTTCAAACCTAAAATTGCCTTGTGTGAGGTCAAGCGCAGTAGAATCTTTTGCTGTTTTTGTTTTATTAAAAGCTTCTCTGAATAATGTGATTAAGGAAGATCTTTCCCACCCATTGTTAGACCTGGGAAAATATGTAGGAAAGTCCATGCCTTTTGTTAAGGAGGCACTGGTTCTCAAGGGATATGATGTGCTCTCACTCGAAAAAAAAAAGTGTATAAAGACTCTGAGGTGCAGTTTTATTAGGGGGCTTACTGACTGGATGTGTCTAGCTAGAGGAGGACTCTGGTAAACCTCTAAGGAGGGCCCACCCCCCAGCTTTGAAAATCCAGATATTGGGGCTTCCCTCTCTGGTAACTACGGTCAGACTGTTGGACCTATCTGTTGATTTGTGATGTATGTATTGATTTTGGTCAGGCAGAAGAAGCCGTGTCTGTTGATCTTTGATTTCTGTGTATTTTCTTTGAAGTTCAGCCTGCTGACTCCCCTGAACTAGATGAATGATACATGTGCTTGGTTAAAAGAATGATACATGTGCTTGATTAAAGTCATTGTTAACCCCTCAAAAGTTGCCTTTCCTTTAACGAATGCAGATCTAAGAATCTCTGATAGCAGTCCCCTCTGTGTGTGTTGGGATGCTTACTGATACACCTTGGGACATTTAAAAGCTACAGTTTAAAAAAAAAGTGAATCCATGCAGTTGTTTAACAAATATTCACCAAGTGCTTACTACATATAGCAAGTATTATACTAGGTGCTACAGAGGATAAACAGTTTACATCAGAAATAAATGGTCCTTTTCTATGGTTTAAAGTCTATCTGGGGGAAGGACATATTAGGCAAAATCCAACTCATGAGATTTCATAACAAGTGGTTTAGGAATGTTTTAAATCAAATACTGTGAAATGTCTGATGGGGAAAATTGCTACTGAGTGAGATTAGAAAAGGCTTCATAGTGGACATAGTATTTGTTGGTGCTCAACCAGGAGCTTAGGGTACTGGTGAAACATCTAAGTGGAGTTTTAGTCTTTAGATCCTTCAGTGATCCTTCCCTTTACATATAAGTAAACTGAAACCCAGACAGGAAGCAAAACTACCCAGTGTCACATAGGATATTAAATAGTAAAATTAGACTTCATATCATGAGCATTCTACATTGATATGTGTGTGTGCACATGTGCACGTGTGTGTTTTACTGTGGAAGATATGAGAAATTGACAGGTCCTTCATACTCTGTCTAGACATTAATTTCTCTGTGTGTATATAATGCCATACATGTAAATATACAAGTAAAAAGCATAAATATGTATATATGTACAGATATAGGTATATATACTTATATAATTTATGTATATATTTAGAGTCATAAAGGTAAAAAGAGACACAAAAAGAGAAACTGACACAGAAAGAGACTGAGAAACAGGAAGATGCAGTTAGATGTAGAAAATTACGAGTTCACTTCCGAAGAGTTGTATGGCTCTTTTAATGACGCCAAGATTGCCACAAAACTAAAAGTCTCTTTGTTCAGTACTCACACTCCACTGTGTTGCTGTAGGACAGCTATAGGACAAATCATGAAATGTAGCTGCCTCCAAAGAATTAAACATGAGTATGACACAAATGGCAAAGAAGAAGTTCATGGTAGGGATGAACTGGTTTCTACACATAGACATGAACAAAAGGAACTACAAAGAAAAGCAGGTGTACTGAATGTCATTAGAGGAATTATACAATAAAAAAAGATCTCTGCCTCTTAGCTTTATTAGTTTCCCTCCATGCTCAGATCAAATTCCTCCCTTCAGGTAGTTATTCTTAGTCAGTGTACCTTTCCTTCCCCTCCAAGACTGCCTTCCATTTATTCTTCATGTATCTTATATTTATTAGTTATTAACATGTTGTCTCTCCCATTAGTATGTGAGCTTCTTGAGAATTTATACTGTTTTTGCCTTTTTTTATATCTCAAATGCATAGCACTATGTTTGGTTCATAGAAAATGCTTCTGAATTAACCTATTGTCTTATGAAGAAAGAATGAGAGAAGATAGGTAATCAACTGGAGTGCAAAGTCAGAAGAAACTGAGTGACTCACTTCCCTTCCCACAAAGACTTTTGGGATGACATGGGTGAGAGTTAGATAGGAAAAAGTTGTGACTTTTATTAACCTCGGAGGAAACTACCAAATTGATAAGATCACAAATCCATTTGAATCCACACACAGGCATACTTGTGTGAGTGTATTTGAAGGTATATAATTCATAAACACCCAGTATATATGTGTATGTGTATATATGTATACAAACATATATAGGCATATATTTAAAGCTATCTACTTATATTATATATATACATATATATATATATATGTATGTATACCTACATACTACATACACATAAACACACACATACATTCATTTACGTTCTATATAGCTTATCTATATTCTCCCAAATGTATTTGGGGTAAGGTAGGGGGGTGGTTTGCTCAATTTCTTCTGACATTGCATTTTAACTGACCACCAGTCATCCCTCATTCTTTCCACATCAGACATACACACATTTCCACACGCATGCATGCGCACACGCACACGCACACACACACACACACACACACACACCATTGATTTTCATTTATGCGATCAAAATACCTTCCTGAAATAGCTTATCGTTGATCAAATGAATGCCATCATAGCACCTGTGTGAATAAGAAAATCTAATTTAAAAGAAATGCAAAAGTAAGCCTTTAAGTCACAGGATTATGGATTTAGAACTAGGAGTGAGCTCAGAGGTCATCAAATCCAAGCCTCTCACTTTACAGATGAGGAAACCAGAATTTTAAGAGGAGATATGACTTGCCTCATGTGACTAACTGAATTGAGTTAAAATCTAGATTCTTTGACTCCAAACTAGCCTCCTTTTTAAGTGCTACATACTACCTGGTGACTAGGGCTGAGTAACTAAGCTTCTCCAGGTATCAGTTTATTCATTTATAAAATAAAATTGTTAGACCAAATGAATATGTAAGTCCTCCTTTTGCATTAAGTTCTGTGATGCCATATATTCAGAAAAATCTACTATTTCATCTTGTGAACTCACATCATGTAAATCCTGATAGTTTTTTTCTTTCTTTTTCCCCAGTTATATGTACAATAATTGTTAACATCAATTTTTAAAACTTTAAGTTCCAAATTCTCTCCCTTCCTCCTTATCCTCCACATTGAAAAGGTAAACAGTTTGATATGTTATACATGTAGTCATGCAAACCATTTCCATAATATTCATGTTGTGAAAGAAAACAGACAAAAATACTCAAGAAAAATAAAGTTACAAAAAGCATGTTTCAATCTGTATTAAGACACCATCAGTTCTTTCTCTAAGGATGAATAGTGTTTTTCATCATAAGTCTTTCAGAGTTGTCTTGGATCATTGTCTAGCTGAGAATAACTAAGTCATTCATAGCTAATCATTCAACAATATCACTGTTAATTTCTACATAGCACATTTCATTTTGTATCAGCTCATGTAAGTCTTTCTGAGTGCATCCTGATCATCATACAATAGTATTCCATCATAATCACAATTTGTTCAGCCATTCTCCAATTGATGGACATCCCTTCTATTTTCAATTCACTGATGCTAGAAAAGAACTGCAACAAATATTATTGTATATATCGGTCCTTTTCCTTTTTGATTTTTTTTATCTCCTTTGGGGTACAGACCTAGCAGTGGTACTACTATGCCAAAGGGTGTACATGGTTTTATAGATGTTTGGAAATAGTTCCAAACTAATCTTCAGAATGGTTAAATCAGGTCACAACTTTAACAACAATGCATGAGTGTCTCATTTTTCCCACATTTCTTCCAACACTGGTCATTTTCCCTTTCTGTCCTATTAGGCAATCTAATATGTATGAGGTAGTACCTCAGAATTGTTTTATTTTACTTTCTCTAATAAATAGTGAGTTATCGCACTTTTTCATATGGCTAGAAATAGTTTTGATTACTTCATCTGAAAATTTGATCATTTATCATTTAGTGAATGGCTCTTATTTTATAAACTTGACTCATTTCCATGTATGCTTAAGAAATGAAGGCTTTATCAAAGAAACTTTTTTTCACAGTTACTATTGCTAACTGTATTTCTCTCCATCTTATTTCCCCTCCCATTTATTTTGTTCTCTCTCCCCTTTCACCCTGTCCCTCCTCAAAGGTGTTTTGCTTCTGAGTACCACTTCCCCCATCTGTCTTTCCTTCTATCAACCCCCTCCGTCCCATTGCTCATATTTCCTTCCACTCCTACTTTTTTGTAGGGTAATATAGATTCCTATACCCAATTGAGTGTGTACATTATTCCCTCTGAGTCAATTCTGATGAGAGTAAGGTTCCTTCACTCCCCCTCATGTCCTTCTTCTTTCCCTCCACAGTAAAAGCTTGTTCTTGACTTCTTCATGTGAGATAATTTACCTCATTCTGTTTCTCCCCTTCCCTTTCTCCCAGAAATACTTCCTCAACCCTTAATTTATTTTTTTTAGATATTATCTCTTCATATTCAACTCACACCTGTGCCCTCTGTCTGTCTGTGTATATATATATATATATATATATTTCTAACCACTCTAATAATAAGAGAGTTTGTAAGAGTTACCAGCACTATCTTCCCTTGTAGGAATGTAAAAAGTTTAACCTTATTAAGTCCCTTATGATTTCCCCTTTCCGTTTATCTTTTTGTGCTTCTCTTGAGTCTTGCACTTGAAAACCAAAATTTTTCCTTCTGCTCTGGTCTTTTCATCAAGAGTGCTTGAATGTGTCCTATTTCATTGAATGTACATTTTTCCCCTGAAGGAGTATTCATTGTTTCTGGGTATGTGATTCTTGCTTGCAATTCTAGCTCCTTTGTCCTCCAGAGAGTATATTTAAAGCCCTTGGATCCTTTAATGTAGAAGTCCATAGATATCCTGACTGTGACTCCACAGTACTTCAGTTGTTTCTTTCTGGCTGTTTGCAATATTTTCTCCTTGACTTGGGAACTCTGGTATTTGGTGATAATATTCTCGAGAATTTTCATTTTCAGATCTCTTTCAGGAAATGATAAGTGGATTCTTTCCATTTCTATTTTACCTTCTAGTTCTACAATTTCAGGACAGTTTTCTTTGATAATTTCTTGAAAGATGATGTCTAGGCTCTTTTTTTAATCATGACTTTCAGGTAGTCCAGCAATTTTTAAATAATCTCCTCTGGATATATTTTCCATGTGATTGTTTTTCAAATGAGATACTTCACATTGTCTTCTGTTATTTTTTTCATTCTTTTAGTTTTGTTTTATTGTTTCTTCATTTGTCATAAAGTCGTTAGCTTCCATTTGCTCAATTCTAATTTTAAGCAATTATTTTCTTTTTTAAAAAATATTGGTTAATTTATTTATTTTTAGTTTTCAACATTCACTTCCATAAGTTTTAATTTTCTCCCCCTCCCTCCCACCTCCCTCCCCAAGACAGCATGCAATCTGATACAGGTTCTATACATACATACCTATTAAGCACATTTTCACATTATTCATGTTGCAGAGAAGAATTATAATGAATGGGAGAAATAAGGAGAAAGAAAAAAAATAAAAAATAGTCAAGCAATTATTTTATTTACTTAGTTTTTATACCTCTTTTTCCATTTGGCCAGTTCTCTTTTGTAAGGCATTCTTCTCCTCATTGGCTTTTTCTACCTTATTTGCCATTTACCATTTTACCTAGTCTCTTTTTTGATGAAGGTGTTATTTTATTCAGTATTTTTGTGTATCTCTTTTACCACACTGTTGACTTGTTTTTCATGATTTCCATGCATCACTCTCATTTCTCTTCCCAATTTTTCCTCTACCTCTCTTATTGATTTCAAAATCTTTTTTTGAACTTTTCAATGGCTTGAGACCAATTCATATTTTTCTTGGAGAGTTTGAATGGAGAGGCTTTGATTTTTTTATCTTCTTCTGAGTGTGTGTTTTGACCTTCCTTATCACCATAATAACTTTCTATGATCAAAAGCTTTTGTTTTCTGCTGTTTTCTCGTTTTCCCATCCTATTACTTGACTTTTAATTCTTTGTTAAAGTCGGGCTCTGTATTTTAGATGGAGGATGTTCTATCCTAAGCTTCAGGGGTTTTGTGCAACTGTTTCCAGAGATACTTATAGGGTTCCATAAGTTTTCAGTTCTGTCAAGGTGATATGATCTAAGGAGAGATGTTTAGTCCTTTCCTGCCCTGTGTTCTGGTGCATGAGTGACCGCAAACACTCTTTTCTGCCATGTAACTAGGAGGACGGTCTCTGCTCCTCTATGGCCCCAAGTTGTGGTATGCTAGTGCTCCTCTTTATCCTGAGACTGCCACCAAGAACTCAGACCCAGATCTGAGTATAGTTAAAGCAACAGAATCCTGCCTCAGTGCTAGCAAAGAGACTCCTGTGATCTCCTTCTGATCAGTTGTTTGACCCCTCTACTATGTGTGGACTGAAAGTTTCAGAAGCAGATACTGCCACTTCTGATTCAGTGGCTCGCAAGGCCTACTCTTGATTTTCTGAATCCCTCCCTGCACTGGACTGTGCTCCACTCAGGTGTATCAGACCTTTCCTGCCTATCTTCTAAGCTGTCTTTGGAATCTATTAATTGAGAGATCTAGAAACTGCCAGAGTTGCCATATCTTAGAAGATCAGCACGAAAGACCTGCTGTACCAGGGTGAGAAAAGGGTGCAGGCTAGTACTGGCAGCAGCAGTGCAGACTAGGCCCCAGAAAACCAGAAGCAGGGCTTGGGAGACTGAATCAGTGGCCAGTAGTTAAAGATCTTTCACAATCATTAATGGGTCTGCCCATTAAGGGAAGCTTGATTAGGGGAAATTCCTTTTGTAGGAAAGGCCACACCTTTTGTCAATTTCTAATGAAGCACTGGTTCTCAAGGGTTGTGGTACCCTCTAGCTCTGAAAAGTGTGTGTATACTCTGAGGTGAAGTTTTGTTTTGAGGCTTACTCACTGAAAATGTTTGGCCTGATGAGACTCTGGGTAGTCACTAAGGAGCTCCACCCCTACCTCCCAGCTTTGAAAACATAGATATTGGCAGTTCTCTCTGTGGTTACTATGTATGTGTGTAATGGTCAGACAGTTGGATCTGTCTATTGATCTGTGATGTATGCATTTTTTACTGTCAGACACCAAGAAGCCTTGTCTATTGATCTTTATTTCTCTGTTTGTATTTTCTCTGAAGTTCAGCATGCTGACTTTTTCCTCTGAACTAGGTGAATGATATATGTGTTTGACTAAAGTGCTTGTTGACCCCTCAAATGTTGCTTTCCCTTTAGAAAAGCAGATTTAAGAACCTGTACAGCAGACCCCCTTGTATATGTCAGGGTCCTTGTTGATACAGAAGGACAGCTAATTAAAATATCAAATGTCAGAATTAGACTTCAGAAAGTTCTTAATAGGGCAGAAAATGAGATGTCTAATAAAATGAATTTTAAAAAGATAAATTTAAAGTTCTCCACTTGGATAAAAAATACACATGTATAGAATGGGTAATCTTGGCTAGACAATAATTCGCGTAAAACAAAATATCTTCTTAGTTCAGTGGTCTGAGAGACGATTGAGAGCCAGCACTACAAAAGGAAAACCCAAAAAGTTCATTAGATCTGAAGGTGAATGTATAAAGGCATACTGTTCAGAATAAAATAGATTCTATTTCTACTGCACTCTGTTCAGTTATACAGGCATGGAGAAAAGCATGTGTAAGAAAGTACTGAATGAGAAATGTGATACTTTGCTCTGGGTAAAGTAAGTAAACCAGTTTGGCTGAAATATAGTATGAATATAGCAGAGAAATGTAAAATGAGCGAGACTGTGAAGGGCATTAAATGAAAAATTCAGGAGTCTCTATTTTATCCTAGAAGTTAAAAGAAACTATTCATACTTCTTGACTGGAAGCAGTGTAACTAGGGATCTCATTGCTTAACATAGATGTTTGAATGTCATATATGGAAGATGAAATCAAGGTCTGGTAATCGAAAATAAGCACAAAAAGTATGGCATGATATTGTAAGACTATCAGATAAATCTCAGAAGAAACTGACCCTTGTAAAGCTTAAGATATATATTTTTCTAAAAGAATAGATTTTTTCTAAGAAAAAGAACTATATGAGTAAAAAAGGGGGAAAAAAGAGATGAGAGGGCCAGTAGATGACACATAACTTCCAAAGAGAAGATATTCCATTTTTTCTTCTCTTTTCTCTGCCAAAACAAATTTTGAAGTTGAAAAGATAATACAAATATAGCTAAGAGGAATTTGTTGCTCAAGATAAATAGGGAGATAGTGAAATAGCCCTTCCCAGTTTTTGAGTTTAAGTCAACACTAAGATAAAGTAGATGAAAAACCTAAAGAGATCTTAATCTATAGTAAGAAAGGAATCCCATCTAGAACTCAGGGGTAATGGTCCTAATAACCTTCTACTTCATTGCCTTTGTAGTTAGTGTTTTTCTACTATGCATGAAATACCATCCCTCCTAACTTTCAAATCCTAAAATTTCTGACTTCTTTTAAGATTCAGGTGAAGTACCATTTTTCCCAATAAAACTTTCCTTTTCCTAGGTGCTGATGATATCCCTTATAAGATCACTTTTTCATTTACTCCATATTTATCTTGTCTTCTGATTAATATGTGTGGTCTCTCCCATCTGAATTTAACTTCTTTCATGGTTGGGAATGTTTCTGTTCCTTCTCTTATCATTATATAACTACCTATTCCATGGTAAGTGCTTAATAAGTGCTTATATCATTATATAACTACCTATTCCATAGTAAGTGCTTAATAAGTGCTTTTCTGATTGTTTGGTGCTCTCTGCCTTGCTCAGATCACAGTTACAAGATTGTGTTCAATTTTGGATGTCATGTTTAAGGAAGAATATTAGTGAACTGGGGCAAATCAGGATGGGATAATGAGAACAGTGAATAATGCAACAACTTGAGATCATACTACATCAATTCCATTTTGGAGGAGATAATGATGTTGAACCTAAAGAGAAGATAAGTTGTTGTTTTTGAAGGGGAGTGTATATGATATGACAGTATTTTCAAGTATTTGAAGGACTATGATGTTGAAAAGGAGTTTTATTATTCTTTTATGAGTGCACAATTAGGAACAATGGAGGGAAGTTTCAAAAACTTCAGGAGAAGTTTTCACTCACTATTAGAGCTATCAAAATGTTGATCTGATGTCTCTGAATGTATTGAGCTTTCCAATAGTATTGGTCTTCCAGCAAAGTGTATATGACCACTTCTTGGATATGTTGTAGAGGAAACTTTTATGAACGTATAACTTTCCATCATTGGTGTTTGAAATCCCTTCTCATCCTGAATACTATGATTCTTTAACTTATCTGATCTAAATAACCTGACCTTAAATAGCCATGTATAAAGAAAACATGTATATTTATTAAAAAAGAAAATGCAACATGCTTTTTCCCTTTTAAAAAGTCCATGAAGCAGCAAAAGGGTAAGAGAAAACTTTTAAAGTTTAAATAACAGTTGGCATTTGGGGGGTGCAGATGGAGCTAGTATGAGAGAGGGTATGAGCTGTCCAAAGTATAATTTAACTGCTTTCACATTGTTTTTGCAGCAATAATTTATGAGTTGTTACATATAGACATGTGTATAAGTTTTATGGGTACTGACAGGTGGTTTGTGGGAAGGATGTATAAAGGATTTGGAGAAAAAGGTTGAGAGGTAGAAAATGTCAATGAGAAAATTTACATGTATGATTTTTCATTGCTTCTTTTGTCATAATTTAAATTAAGTCACATCTGTATTTTTTCTCTCAGCAAAAATTGCTGAGTTCTACAAACAGTATTTCTTTTCTTTTTAAAACATCCAAACATAGTATCAAGGGCATCCATTAAATGTCCACCTGAGTATAGCTTTGTGCTGAATATTATAGGATATGAATGCTATAGATAGAATCCTTTCATAATAGAAGTGTATATAGCTTGCTAGGGGAAAGCAGCCATGGAAATTTGCAAAAAACATGATGTAAGAACAATCCTTCTGGGGAGGTCAAAACAAAAGCAGAGAAAGAATACATGGTCCTAATACTAGAATGCTTTATGTTTCTTGGACTGAATGACTTACACTGTATTATTTCTGACTCTTAGAGGTATCAGGGGACATTTATGTGGGCATGAAACTAAATAATAGTTATAACGGTAAATAACCTCCTCTAAGCTCAACATACCTACCATATTATCTCCTCAAATAGAATGAAATCTCCCTGAGAGTAGAGGCTGTTTCTTGGGTGTGTTTATTTTGTATTTCCTTTGTGTATGCAGAGCCTAACATGGGAAAAGGTCATACTAAGCTTTTACTAAATCCTTGTTGATTGAATATTTGATAGACTGATTTAAGGAGCAGTAGAAAACTATCAAATACATGTTTGATACAACATATCAAATACAAAAGACTGTAAAAGTATTGGTACTTACAGAATATGTAGGAAGACATGAACTGAAGGCTAAAATTATACATTGAAAAGTTTAATATCTTTCATGCATTGATAGACAACAAAGCCCCATTCTATAGACTCCTATGGGTGCTGAAATGCTTAAATGGAACTGGGCCAGTCATCACAAATCACACTGTTGCTTACAACTGAATGGATGTACCATGGATTGATAAGGACTAATACTGTTAGGATCAGCCAGGTGTCACAGTGGACAGAGAAGCTAGATTTGTAGTCAGTAAAGAACTGAATTAAATTTCTGCCCTTAGATACTGGCTGTGTGACCAGGGTAAATCGCTTAACCTCTCAGCTTTGGCTTTCCTTAGCTGCAAAACTGAGATAATGATAGTACCTCCTTTCCTGGATTATTATGTAAATATGTCATATATGTAAATTACTTTATAATCCTTAAGTGCCATATAAATATTAGCTTTATTTTCAAATGCTAACGTCCCCAAAATCTACACTTTTCAAGGTAGATAGGAAAAGGGTGTCAATGTCATGAGGCAACAGAACATATCCTGTCTTCTATCCTGTTTGCTACTAGAGCTGTAATGTACTAAGGCTATTTGTACTGAGCTTACTAAGAATAAGCTTATATTGTTATACTTGTACTCTAGTAGAAAGCAAAGTAAAGCAAAGTGTTTTTATCCATCTATACAACAAGAATAGTAGTGGGATAGTAATTTATAGGAATATTGCTATCTGAACCCTCTTGAAAAAGATGATAATTAGATACTACCACTACTATTGCTGCTGCTACTACTTCTACTACTACTACTACTACTACTACTACTACTACTACTACTACTACTACTACTACTAATGTTTATGCAAAACTTGAGCTGATATTAATTCTCAGAAGTTAAAATGATCATAGTGGTCATTCAGAAGGAAAGTTCTATCTAACATAGAGGAGAAAATTCATAATATGGGAGGAAATCCCTTCTCAGAGTCTCTTATTACATACAAAGTCAAACAGAGTGTATTGTTTTTCATTGTTTATGTTTTCACATTTTTTCCCCCTGTTTTTAGTTTTTAATATCCACTTTTAAAAGATTTTGAGCTCCAATTTTTTTCTCTCTTTCTTCCTCCCCTCTTCCTTTTTGAAGATGGCAAGCATGCAAATCATATCAAACATTTCCACGTATGTTGTCATAATTTAAACATAACTGTGTAAACACAATTTTTTCTCAATAAGAAATGTCTGGCTACTTAATTTAAGGGATCAAGTGAAAGAATATTCTTTTGTAGCTCTGAAAATAATACTATTAATATGTTCAACAGGTTCATCCGTATTTAATTATGATCAAAGTATACTTAAACCATGCTGTGTCGACAAAGTGCATCAGGTATCAAATACAGTATACTCAAAAATAATTTGCATTAGTTAGAAAACATTATTTATGGATAAGACCAAAATAAAGTTTAATCATGCACTCAGTGATTACTTTATGTTTTAAGAAGAATTCTGAAAAGCTAACAATCCATTGCTCTGTACATGCCACTTATTTGTGCACTAATAACAAAAAGAAGTTGTGGATTATCATTAGTGTTTTTGTTTTATCGATTACCACAGAACTCAAGCTGCAGGGGACATTGGCAGAATTTATGGTAGCAACCTTTAGTTTAGAATTCATGTAATTAGAGAGGGCAGGGATTACAAATGGCTGACTATTCCCAACATAACAAACAGACAACCATTACAAAAGCCATTGAATAAATAATGCTTTCTTCTTGTAACTCTTGCACTGTTCGAGAGCTTCAGAAGAAGAAAAGGCAACAATCTAACTTGGAAAGATCAGAAAACTAACAATGTGGGAGAAAATCCCAAAACATACTCCCAACAAAGACTACAGTGCCAGAGGATAATCAGTCTGTTAAAGAAACCTTTAAGAAGTATTATTGTTATTATTATTCCTAAAACAATTATAGGTAATCTTTTGCATATTGCTGGATAATGGTAAGTCATTTAGGCAAAGTGTTTTTATATATACCATGGAATTTCATCTCATATTCTATTCAAGTGAATCTTATATAAGAATTCATATATTTTATTGTATTTGTGGTTTTAATTTTTTTATTTAACAGTAGCTTAGCACTATTACCTTGGAAACCTGTCTTCCTCTCACAGCATGCTTTTTGATGATGTGTATTGCAAGTTTTCTAGTATATGAAATTAAACTCCTGAAGTAATGGTTTTATTTATGTAGTTATTCAAAATACTATATAATTTCCTAATTGTAGCAACTATTATTTATCCATAACTATATCTTAGAGTTTTACCCTCTGAGCCCTTCAAACATGTCAAAAATATCTTGGCAGTAAAAAAAAATAGTAATGTAAATTTTCTCTTAGGTGTAAAATATGTATTTTGCTAGTCTATCTGATTTTTGATGATGATATGAGACAACAACACATAGTCATTTGATTATGCAGGCTTTAGGTTTAGCATTTGTACAAACAGCAATTCCTGGGTTCAAGTATTAAGTATGTGGTTCTTAGTCTAACAGCAATTAGCTTGCTGCTGGTGTGATCACTCAATGTTCAGTTACAGACAGTGGCATTATCTCTCTAAAATGGCAGCCATGGGCATACAATGATACTTCTTGGCACAAGTCAATGTTTTGGATTTGATTATGGTATAACTGTATTATTGGGTAGTGGTTTTGAAATCAGATGACCTTATTTTGAATCCAAATCCTACTTATCAACATTCAGACTCACTTTGCTCTTCTGTAAGATGAAGGGTTAAGATTACATTATCTCTAACCTCCATTCTATATATAAATTTATGATATTATGTTTCTTGCAAATTATAAATTAAGGATATTTTTTGGTGGAAGGACAGTTATGAAAATCATGTTGACTCACATTTTCTTGAGAAATTAGACTTCCATAAAATCTGCTTATTTTTTTCTTAGATTATACCTATAGATTTTTGTCACTTCATCAATGTTTTAAATCAATAAAGATATTATTTGTATAATCCTAAACTTACCCCCAGAGTCAGGAGTCACAAAACCTGCCTCTGAGTTGAACAGATACTAAATGTTCCTTCAGTATCTGTGCAAGAATAGTGAATATAACCTCAGGATCAGCACCTGGACAGAGCCCTAGTCATCTGTCTATCCAAGAAAGCAGCTGATGGTCATTGCTTTGACTGACAGGTCCAAGTGCACAAAATACATCTTGGGAGGGGGATGCTAGTGGAGGGCAGTGAAGTTTTAGATCAAGTAAAACAAAACTTGAATAGAGTTAGCAGATTATGGGTGGATGGGTGAGATCTAAACATCTAGCCTTCAACACCTTTCTTTCTCCTCCCCATTCCCGGGTTGATCATACCTCACTCCATTACCAATCCTATTATCCTGTGTGCCTGTAATGGAGTGAGGGGGAAGAAGGGCTGGTATGAATAAAAAAAGAGAGAAGTGGAAAGTGTTTTGTAACTTCCATGAAGCCATTGTCTGTTCCCTGCTTGTTCACCTTTATTCTCTATAACATAACAACTAGGTGGTCATCTGTTCTGGGTTTCTTTATCTGTGAATGCCTAGATCAAGACTGGTAGTGGAGAATAATGATAGGATATTTTAATTGGTGATCAGCTTTTTTGCTGAGGAGGAGGGAAGTAAAACAATTAAAGAGATTTCGTGTAATTGATTAGCCATATATTATGTGGTGAAAAATGCAAAGTGACAAAGAGTATCTCAGCGATGTGAAGGAGCTTGGTTCAGAGGTAACTAGATCCAGCTTCCATTTTAGTCTGAGGACATCTAATCTAGAGAAGCAATAGAATTTTTCTCTGCTGTTGCTGTGATCCTTGGGCATCACTGGAGTCTAAGGGAACATTAGGGACCTTACCCCATTCAACAATACCTTCATCAACTTCTAAGGAGATTACATTTGAAGAGAGGATCAAACTATCCTCTAGTAAATAAATAATCAGGAAAGTAGACATATGTTGGGATCATTTAATCCTAGGATTAAATTTCTTTTTCGCTTCTCTCAACATTTATACACACATACTCAAATGAAAAGGTTGAATAGTAATCAGATTTTGAATGAGCTCTTCTTCCCTGTTTACCTTTTTAAAATCATTGCTTTCCCAGCCCTAATGTTGCAAAAATTCTAGTAATGTCAAAACTAATAGAATAGGACACAGCTAAGGTTAATAACAATGACTCTCCCATGTGAGAAAACCACAGTTTACAAAAAGACTAGCAAAGGCACCTTCCTAAATCTTGTATTGTAGCTTCTTGACCAATGTGCTCTGGTGTACTCTAAGAGCTTCTATGGGTAGTAACAAAATCACTTGGTGATTATCCCATTGAGTGTTTTCTCTTCAAATTATCCTATCCTGGGGTTTAGTTAAAGAACATTCATCCATACCACAATACATCCAAATAACTTTAATTAGTAAAAAGTGCAAGAATTATTAAAATTATTGAACATCTAGAAAGATAAGTGGTGATTCTTAAAAACCAACATGGCTTCATCAAGAATGGGTTATTACATTAACTTCTTTTCCTTTTGTGCATCAGCAAAATGTGTTAGATAACTTACCTAATTTTAACAAAGCATTTCAGAAAATCTTTTGTGATATTCTTTTGAAAACTATGTAGGAATGTGAATGGTATTGTCATTCAATTAAGTGAATTTGAACTGGTTTGAATGGTCAGACCCACAAACCAAGCATTTTCTATGCCAAAATAGGAAGCAAAACTACAAAGGATATTCCCCAGTATTTGCTTTTGATCATATCTTTTTAAAAACATTTTTCCCAATTATATGTAAAAACTACTTTTGTCATTCATTTAAAAAAAACAGTTCCTATGGAGTCTGAATGCAGATTAAAGCATATTATTTTCCCTTTTGTTTTTCTTTCTTTTTTTTTCTTTTTCCTTCTGATTCTTCTTTCACAATGTACCTAAAGTGGAAATGAAAATAATATGATTTTACATGAACACCTATATCAATCAGATTGTTTGCTGTCTTGTGGAGGGGGTTGGAGGGAGAGAGAGAGAAAAATTTGGAATTCAAAATCTTATAAAAGTAAATATTGAAAACTATCTTCGCAAGTAATTAGAAAAATATAAAACATTGTTAAGTGCAAAAAATCTAAAAAATATCTGAGACAATTAATAATCTAATATAATAGGATACAAAATAATTCCCAAAACTTATCAGTACTTCCTTGTTGTACCAGCAATAAAAACCTGGAAGAAATGATAAATAGAGAAATCTCATTCAAAACAACTACAAGAGGCAAAAAAAATCTCCAAAAAACCAAAAAACTAAAAAACCCTGTACAATGTACAAAAAAAACCCCAACCTCTGAGTCAATGCATATGCCCGAGATTTATGTAAATAGAATTACATATGAGGATTCTGAGGAATATGGGAAACCTCATATGAATTGTTGTCAGTTAAATCAAGCAGAACTAGGATACTATAAATATTACAAAATGCAATTAAAAATAAAATTGAATGGTGCATTATCATAATGAAAAAAAATCTCCCAAGCTAGAACACTGAGATACACTTAAGAAGACAAAATTAACAGTGATAAGTGTAAAATGTTATACTTAGGTGAAAAGAAATATTCTCATAAATACAAGATGGGAATGATATCACTAGATAGTAGTGTGGGGGGAAAGGATCTTAATAGAGTATAAACTCAGAGTAAGGCAGAAGTCTGACATGAAGGCTCAAAAAAGGTAAAATGATTTTGCACTACACTGAGTTTGTAGAACAAAGGATATGAGAGATCCACTGTGTTCTTAACTATTCAGACTTTATTTGGAGTCTTTATCAGTTGTAGTTGCTACATTCTAGGAAGAATATTGATATGTTAGAGGTAATCCAGAAAAGGACACAATGATGGGAATGTTTAGACAGAAATGAAAAACAGACATTCAGTCAATGAGCTTATTCTTTTTAAAGAAATCAATGAGGTTTTCTTCATTTTTACTGGAGTGTTGTTTGCAAAAGGACAGTATGTACATGATGCTAAAGCAGGTAGTCAATTCATAAAAGAATGTAAACTCCTTGAAGTCAGGAAGATTTTCTGCTCTCATATTTCCATGTCTAGCACATACTAAGTGCTTAATTAATGGTTGTTGGATAGAATTGCATAAATACCATTTTAAAAGATTTTTGGCATTAGGCAAATACCTATTCAAATGAAACAAGTGATGACTTGCTTATTTTACCAATTTTTCCTCTGACTCTATAATTTAACTTTTAAAATCCCTTTTGAGGTCTTCTAGAAATTATTTTTTGGACCTGATGCCAAGTTGGATTTTTGAGGTTTTTGATACAGCTGTTCTGACTTCGTTGTTTTCTTCTGAGTTTGTGTTTTGATCTTCCTTGTCACCATAGTAAATTTATATGGTCAAGTCCTTTTTTCCTGTAGTTTGCTTATTTTTTCAGCCTATTTCTTGACTTTTAACTTTGTGTTAAAATTGTACTCTGCTCTCAGGGTTGAGAGGGCAATGTCTCAAGATTCAGTCCCTTTTCCCCCTCCAATTTCTTAATTAATTTATTTTTAGTTTTCAACATTCACTTTCATAAGTTTTAAATGTTCTCTCCCTCCCTCCCCAAGACAGTATGCAATCTGATATGGGCTCTTCACATACATTCCTATTAAATGTTTTCATATTGATCCTGTTGCATATAAGAATTATAATGAATGGGAGAAGCCATGAGAAAGGAAAACAAAACAAAACAACAAAAGAAAATAGTCTGTTTCACTCGGCATTCTGACTCCATAGTTTTTCTCTGGATGTGGATGGAATTTTCCATTATGAGTCCTTTGGAATTAATTTAGGTTTTGCATTGCTGAGAAGGGTTAAATCTATCAAAATCAATCATTGCACACTGTGGCTATTACTGTGTATAATGTTCTCCTAATTCTTCTCACTTTCTCAGAATCAGTTTGTGTAGGTCTTCCCAGGTTTTTCAGAAGTTGGTCTGTTCATTGTTATTTTACAACACAGTGTATTCTATTACATTCAAATACCACAAATTGTTTAGTCATTCCTCATTTGATGGGTCCCCTCAATTTCCAGTTCTTTGCCACCACAAAAAGAGCTGCTATAGATATTTTTTGTGTGTGGGTTACAGATGGGACCTGAGCAGGTGTTGGGGGGATGGAATCTCAGGCACATATGGTGGTTTCCTGACTTCATGATTCCAAAATGACAGAGACAAGTTGGAAGTGGAAAAACCCTGTGGATTTTATGTGAATGAGTAGTTTGGATCCCACAGCAACAGTGGCAGCAGCAGCAGGGGCATTGGTAGTGGCAACAGCAAAGATTGTTTCTGGAGCTCTTAGGTCCACAGACTGTGGAGGGAACAAGTGACTGACAGTACATCCCTCAACCCCCACTGAAAGAAGAAAACTCAGAGAGCGCAGACAGAGACAGAGAGCTCAAAGTCAAGTAAATAGCTGGAAAAATAAGCAAAAATTGGAAAAAGAATCAAGCTATACAATATTATTTTGGTGACAAGGAAGACAAAAGTATGCAAACAGAAAAAAACAAAGTCAAATCTCCTCCATCCAAAGCCTCCAAGAAAAAAAATATTAATTGTTTCAAGCCATGGAAGAGCTCAAAAAGGATTTTCAAAATCAAGTAAGAGAAGTAGAGCAAAAATTGGGAAGAGAAGTGAGAGTGATGGAAGAAAATCAAGGAAAATGATTAAACTATTTGCTAAAGGAGACCACCCCCCCAAAAAAAATGTGGAAGGAAGTGACACTTTAAAAAATAGACTAACAAAATGGTGAAAGAGAGCCCAAAAGCCAATGAGGAGAAGAATGCCCTAAAAAGCAAAATTGGCCAAATGGAGAAGAAGATCTAGAAGTTCACTGAAGAAAATAATTCTTTAAAGATTAGAATGGAGCAGATGGAAGCTAATGACAATGAAAAATTAAGAAATTATACAAGAAAGCTAAAGGAATGAAAAAAATAGTAGACAATGTGAAATATCTCATTGGATAAACAACCGACCCGGAAAATAGATCCAGGAGAGACAATTTTAAAACTATTTTGACTACTTGAAAGCCATGTTAAAAATGTATTGACATTATCTTTCAGGAAATTATCAAGAAAAGTTGCCTTGATATTCTAGAACCAGACGGCAAAATAGATATTGAAAGAATCCACCAATTGCCTCCTGAAAGAAATCTCAAAAGGAAAATGCCTAGAAATATTGTAGCCAAATTCCAGAGCTCCCAGGTCAAGAAGAAAATATGGCAAGCATCCAGAAAGAAATAATTCAAGTATTTTGGAAATACAATCAAGACAACACAAGATCTGGCAGCTTCTACATTAAGGGATCAGAGCCCTTGGAATATGATTTTTCAAAGGTCAAAGGAGCTACAATTAAAACTAAGAATCACCAACCCAGCAAAACTGAGTGTAATACTTAAGGGGAAAAATGGTCATTTAATGAAATAGAGGATTTTCAAGCATTCTTATTGAAACAACCAGGAATGAACTGAAAATTTGACTTTCAAACACAAGAATCAAGAGAAGCATGAAAAGGTAAACAGGAAAGAAAAATCATAAAGGACTTACTAAAGTTGAAATGTTTACATTGCTATATGGAAAGCTCATATTTATAATTCTTGAGAATTTTCTCAGTATTATGAAAGTTGGAAGGATTATATACATATAGACAGAGGGCACAGAGTGAGTAGAATAGGTAAGGATGATATCTAAAAATAAAATTAAAGGGTGAGAGAGGAATATATTGGAAAGAGAGAGAGAAATAGAATGGGGTAAATTATCTCATATAAAAGAAGCAATAAAAAATTTTTTTTCAATGGAGGGGAGATCAGAGGGAAAGAGTGACCTTTACTCTCATCAGATTTGGATAAAGGAAGAAATAACATGCACACTCAATTTGTTATTAAAATCTCTCTTACAGTACAGGGAAGTATGGGAGAAGGGGATAACTGGAGGGAGTGAGGGAAAGAAGGGTTGGAAAATGGGAGGAGGGTATAATTAGAAGCAAACATTTTGAGGGGTAATAGCATCAAAAGAGAGTCTAGAATACATGGAGAGCAGGATAGCATGGAGAGAAATACAGTCAGTCTTTCACAATATGACTGTTATGGAAGTGTTTTGCATAACTACACATGTTTTGCATAACCTGCACAGAATTGCTTGCCTTCTCAGTGGGGATGGGTAGGAAGGCAGGAAAGGAGAGTAGTTGGAACACAAAATTTTAAAAACAAATGTTAAAAATTGCTTTTACATGCAACAGGGAAATAAGATATACAGGCAATGGGGTATATACATCTGTCTTGCCCTACAAGAAAATGGAGGGGATGAGGATAAGAGAAAGGAGTGATGTGATAGAAGGGAGGGCAGATTGGGGGAAGTGGTAAACAGAATGCACACTGTCTTGGGGTGAACAGTGGGGAGAGATGGGGAGAAAATTTTGGAATTCAAAATCTTGTGGAAGTTTCTGTTGAAAGTTAAATAGAGAAAGGAGGTGGAGCCAAGATGGTAGAGTGAGAGCAACTACTCACCAAAACTCTAAGACAAACTCCTTCAGATACCTCTAAAAAGAGAATCCGAACAAATTTTAGTGTGACAGAATCCAATAGACCAAATGTGGCAGACATCTAACCCAGGACAGACTGGAAGGTCAACAGGAAGGATATGTGAGGCGAGGCTGGAGAAAAGCACAGTGCACAAGTTGTGCCAGCACAGATCCCACCATACCAAAGCCAAGCAAGAAGCCCCAGGTGATCTGAAGCAGCAGTAGCACTATGGAATCTCAAACATATCAGCCCAGGAAGGGTGTTCAGTGGAATTGAGTGACAGAGAATTGCAGAACCCCAGGTAACTGCAGTAGCTGCTGCTGAGACTATTAGCCCCCAGAATAAATGTCACCTACTTGAATTTCTGGGAGCCAAGATGAAAGAGTGATCAGTAAAAGCTCTATTCCTCCCTTTTTTGACCTTGAAAAACTCAGAGAATATTTCCCCAGTAAAAATCCTGGAACAGTGGGATTGGCAGAAGGTGTAAACATACTGTCAGCCTGTGAGGCTAGGAAAATCACAAAGGGCCATCCCTCTTGCTGTGGCTGAAGGGGACCAATACAGGACTGGAGCTGTGCTAGACAGTCCCACCTCAGTAAAATGGGAGGAGAGCTTGAGTCCTAGGGGTATTGGAGCCCTAAATGGTCAAAAGCATGACCCCAAGCATGCCTCAGCACAACCAGGGAAATTGGGAAAACACTATTGTAAATGTGGTTCACCAACCATTGAGCTTGCCTGTGCTCAGGAGAGGAGACCTTCTGTAGTCAGACCACTCTTCACCCACACTAAATGCAGCTGGCTCCAGGGTAACTCCTGAGAAACTCAGAAAGATTAACCTGGCCTCTACTTAGGCACATCAGCCAACTCATCTTCAGGTAAATGACAGCATTCTAGCTTCTAACTGAAAGAACCAGAGACCACAATACAGAAAGCCTCAAGTCCCAAGCACAAGAAGGGTGGGACAGAGCACCCTGTACCCCAGAAGCAGAAATCCACTTTAAAAGTGAGGAAAAGGGCTATCATCATGAGCAAGAAGTAAATCATAAAAGATAAGACCACAGAATCTGTCTGTGGGGACATGGATCAAAACACAAATACCAAAGAGGTCAGCATTGAGACTGTACTCCCATCTGAAACTTCAGAAGGGAATATCAACTGGTCTCAAGCCCAAAGAGCATTCTTGAAAGAGCACAGGGATTTTAAAAGTCAAATTAGGGAAGTAGAAGAAAAACTGGCCAATGATTTTAAAAATAAGAAAAAAGAAATCACAGAAGAATTTAAAAGGAAAATTGAACAAATGAAAAAGGAAGCACAAAGCTTAACTGGGAAAATTGGATAAATGGAAAAGGAAGCACAGAACATAACTGGGAAAACTGAACAAAAGGAGAGGAAATACAAAAACTAACTGGAGAAGATAACTCCTTAAAAGGAACAACTGGCCAGATGGAGAAGGAAATGCAAAAGTTAACTGAAGAAAACAAATTGAAAAACATTAGAATTGGACAAGCAGAAGCTAATGACTCTGTGAGACAATAAGAATCAGTCAAACAATGTAAAGAACAAAAAGATAGAAGAAAATGTAAAATATCTAATTGGAAAAACAACTGACCTGGAAAATAGACCCAGGGGAGAAAATCTAAGGATTATTGGTCTACGAAAAGTCATAATGAAAAACCTGGACAATATCTTTCAAGAAATCAACAAGAAAAACTGCCAGAAGTGCTAGATCCAGAGGCCAAAATAGTCATGGAAAAAATCCATTGTTCAACTCCCAAAAGGGATCCCACACTAAAAACATCTAGAAATATTGTTGCCAAATTCTAGAACTATCAAGTAAAGGAGAAAATACTACAGGCAGCTAGAAAGAAACCATTCAAATATCAAAGAGCCACAGTCAGGATCACACAGGACTTTGCAGCTTCTACATTAAAAGATTGGAGGGATAGGAATATGATATGTCATAAAGCAAAGAATCTGGGACTACAACCAAGGATCAATTACACAGCAAAATTGAATGTATTATTTCAGGCAAGGAAATAGACATTCAATGAAATAAGGAATTTTCAGACTTTCCTGATGAAAAGGCTAGAGCTTAATAGGAAATTTGATCTTCAAATAGAAGTCTCAAGAGAGGCATAAAAAGGTAAACAGGGGAAAAACAACTTTTTATTCAATATGGGTAAACTGTTTACATTCCTAAAAGGGAAGATAATACTTGTTAATCTTGAGAATTATATATTTATTATGAAATATGAAAGGGATATGCATAGAGGGAGTGGGTATAAAGTAAATGAAGTGATAATGGAAATGAGATTTAAGGGTGCAAAAGGACTGTAACAGGAGAGACAAAAACAAAGAGGTAGAAAAAGGTAAATTACATCACAGGAAGAAGTACAAAAACATATTACAATAGAGGGGAAAAAAGGGAGGGAGATGAGCATTGTTTGAGATTTACTCTCATCTGATTTGGTTCAAGGAGGGAACAATAAACTCAGTTAAGTATAGAAATATAACTGGCTCTATAGGCAACAGGAGGGGGGAGGAAAGGGAGCAGAGGGTAAAAGGGAGGGAGAAAGTAGTGAAGGAAAAGAGAAGGAAAAGGGAGGGGACTGAAAGAAGGGAGGGAAGAATGAGGGAATCAGTGGTCAAAAATTAATATTCTATTGTGGAGGGGAAGGGAGAAGGGAGAACTTAAAGCACAAATGGGGGTGGGGAAGAAGATAGAGGGAAGAACACAGATTTTAATCAGAACTGTGAATGTGAATGGAACAAACTCTCCCATAAAATGGAGACAGATAGCAGATTGGACTAAATACCATAATCTAACAATATGTTGTTTACAAGCAACACATTTAAAATGGAGAGGATACACAAAGGGTAAAGATAAAAGGTTGGAGCAGAACACATTGTGCTTCAGCAGAAGTAAAAAAAAAACAAAAAAAAAAAACAGGGGTAGCAATCCTAATCTCTGACAAAGCAAAATCAAAAATACACCTAATTAAAAGAGATAAGGAAGGAAACTATATTCTGCTAAAAGTTACCATAGGCAATGAAGCAATAACATTGCTAAACGTATATGCTCCAAGTGGGATAGCATCCAATATCTTAGAGGAGAAGTTAAGGGAGTTACAGCAAAACTGTAGTAAAAGGGTACCTCAAATTCCCCCTCTCTGAATTTGATAAATCTAACATCAAAATAAACAAGAAAGAATTTAAGGAGGTGAATAAAACTCTGGATAAGATAGATATGATGGATCTCTGGAGAGAACTGAATGGGGATAGAAAATACTATACCTTTTTCTCAGTGGTACATGGCATATATATAAAAATTGACCCTGTACTTGGGCATAAAACCTCACAATCCAGTGCAGAAAGGAACAGATAGTCAATTCATTCTTCTTTGATCATAGTGCAATAAAAATTATATATAATAAAAGGCCATGGAAAGAAAAACCAAAACTTAACTACAAACTAAAAAATCTAATCCTAAAGAATGAGTGGGTTAAACAAGAAATCATAGAAACAGTCATCAACTTCATTCAAGAGAATGATAATAATGAGACAGCCTACCAAATCTTATGAGATTCTACAAAAGCATTTCTTAGGGGAAGTTTTATATCTTTGAATGCCTACATGAATAAAATAGAAAAAGAGGGTATCATTGAATTGGGCATGCAGGTGAAAAAGCTAGAAAAAGAACAAATTAAAAATCCCCATATAAATACCAAATTAGAAATACTGAAAACCAAAGGAGAAATTAATGAAATTGAAATTAAAAAAAAAAACTATTGAACTAAAAAATAAAAGTAAGAGCTGGTTTTATGAAAAAAAAACAGTAAAACTGATAAACCTTTGGTCAATTTCATTTAAAAAAAGAAAGAAAAAACCTATTAACAATATCAAAAAGGAGAAGGGTGAATTCACTTCCAACAAGGAGGAAATTAAAATAATAATTAGAAATTACTTTGCCCAATTCTATGCCCATAAATTTGACAATCTTAATGAGATGTATGAATATTAAAAAAAAAATGCCCAGATTAACAGAAGATTAAATTAAATACTTAAATAACCCCATCTCAGAAAAAGAAACTGAACAAGTCATCAATGAATGCCCCAGGAAAAAATCTCCAGGGGCAGATGGATATACAAATGAATTCTATCAAACATTTAAAGAACAGTTAATCCCAATACTACATAGACTATTTGGGAAAATTGGTGAAGAAGGATTCCCACCAAATTTTTTTTATGATATAAATATGATTCTGATACCTAAAGCAGGAAGAGCCAAAAGAAAGAAAGAAAATTATAGACCAATTTCTCTAATGAATATAGATGCAAAAATTTTAAATGATATTAGCCAAAAGAATACAGTAACTTGTCACAAGAATGACAAGTTATGATCAGGTACGATTTATACCAGGAATGCAGGGCTGGTTCAATATCAGGAAAACTTTCAGCATTATTGATCATATCAACAACAAAACTAACAGAAACCAAATAATTGTCTCATTTGATGCAGCAAAAGCTTTTGACAAAATACCACACACATTCTTATGGAAAAAATTTGGAGAGCATAGCAATAAATGGAACTTTGTATAAAATACTAAGTAGTATCTACCTAAAATCATCAGCAAGCATTATATTCAATGGGTATAACCTAGATACATATCCAGTAAGATCAGGGGTGAAACAAGGATGTCAATTATCACCACTGTTATTCAGCACGATGTTAGAAATATTAGTTTTAGCAATAAGCAAAGAAAAAAATTGAAGGAATTAGAATAGGCAAAGAAGAAACTAAGTTATAACTCCTTGTAGATGATATGATGATATACTGAGAGAGTCTCAGAGAATCATGTAAAAAACTAATTGAAATACTAAACAACTTTGGCAAATTGCAAATTACAAAATAAACCCAGATAAATCATCTGCATTTCTATGTATTACTAACAAAGCCCAACAGCAACAGATAGAAAGAGAAATCCCATTTAAAGACACAGTAGGCACTATAAAATATCTGGCATTCTACCTGCCAAAACAAACCCAGGGACTACATGGGCACAATTACAAAATGCTTTTTGCACAAATAAAGTCAGATCTAAGTTAGTGAAAAAACATCAGTTGCTTGTGTGTAGTCTGAGCTAAGATAATAAAAATGAAAATTCTGCCTAAATTAATTTATTTATTCAGTACCATATCAATCAAAGTGCCAGAGAATTATTTTCTAGGTCTAGGAAAAATAATATCAAAATTCATCTGGAAGAACAAAAGGTCCAGAATATTAAGGGAACTAATGAAAAGAAATGCTAGGGATTGTGGCCTAACCCTGCCAGATCTCAAATTGTATTATAAAACAGCAATCATCAAAACCACTTGGCAATTGCTAAGAAAAGAGGGGTAGACCAATGGAATAGGTTATGTACTCAAGACACAGCAGTCAGCAAATATAGCAGCCTAGTGTTTGATAAACCCCAAAACACAAGCTTCTGGGATAAGAACTCACTGTTGACAAAAATTTCTGGGAAGACTGGATGGCAGAAACTGGACATAGACCAATGCCTGACACCATAAACAAGAAAAAAGTTCAAATAGATACATGATCTTGGTATAAAAGTTGATACTATAAACAAATTAGTGGAGCAAGGACTACTGTATTTGTCAGATTTATGGAGAACGTAGAAATTTTTGACCAAACAAGAGATAGAGAACATTATGAATTGCAAAATGGATAATTTGGATTGCATTAAATTGAAAAGTTTTTGCACAAACAGACCCAATGCAACCAAGATTAGGAGGCAATTAGAAAACTGGGAAAGAATTTTTGAAACTAATGTCTATGATAAAGCCTTCATTTCTAAAACATATAGAGAAATGAGTCAAATTTACAAGAATACAAGTTATTCCCCAATTGATAAATGGTGAAAGGTTATGAAAAGGCAGTTTTCAGAGGAAAAAATTAAAGCTATCTATAATTATATGAAAAATGCTCCAAATCACTATTGATTAGAGAGATGCAAATCAGAACAGCTCTGAGGTACTACATCCCACCTATCAGATTGGCTAACATGACAAAACATGAAGATGATAAATATTGGAGAAGATGTGGGAGATTTGGGACATTAATTCTTTGTTGGTGGATCTGTGAGCTGATCCAGCTTTTCTGGACAGCAGTTTGGAAATATGCCTAGAGGACTACAAAAATGTGCATTCGCTATTATCCAGCAATATCACTTCTAGGACTGTATCCCAAAGAAATCATAAAAATGGGAAAGGGTCCCACATGTGCAAAAATATTTATAGCAGTACTTTTTGTGATGATCAAGAACTGGAAATCAATGTGATGCCCATCAATTGAGGAATGACTGAACAAGTTGTGGTATATGAATGTAATGGAATACTATTGTGCTATAAGAAATCATGAACAGGAAGACTTCAGAGAGGCCTGGAAGGACTCAAATGAACTGATGCTGAGTGAAAAAAGCAGAACCAGGAGAACTTTGTACACAGCAACAACCATAGTGTGCAAGGAATTTTTTCTGGTAGACTTAGTCCTTCACAGAATGCAAGGACCTAAAAAATTCCCAGTGGACTCTAAGAAAAATGCCTTCTACATCCAGAAAAATAACTATAGAACTGGATCACAGAATGAAGCAGACCATTTTCTCTTGTGGTATTTTTGTTTTGTTTTGTTTTGTTTTGCTTCGTTGTTTCCCCCATTCATTTTAATTTTTCTATGCCACATGACTAAGGTGAAAATATATTTAATGAGAATGTATGTGTAGAAACTATGTAAGATTGCATGCTGTCTCAGGAAGGGAGAAGGGAGGGAGGCAGGAAAGATGGGGATGGAGGGGAAAAAAATCTAAGATATATGGAAGCAAGTGTAGAAAACTGAAAACAAAATAATTTTTAAAAATTGAAAATAAATAAAAAATAAAATAAGTTATTTATATATGCATATACATATATACATATATTTGTATACATATATACACACATATTTTTAAAAAATAGCTTGCTCATATTCTTTGACCATTTATCAGTTGGGGAATCACTTGCATTCTTATAAATTTGACTCAGTTCTCTATAGATTTTAGAAATGAAGTCTAAATTTCAGGTTTTTGCCCTGTTTTTTTCAGAGCTAGTTTTATGTATCTGTGAGTTTTCAGTTCTTCCAAGGTGGTATGATCTAAGGAAAGGTGTAGTCAGAGCTCTCCTCCCCTGTGCTCAGTTTCATGAGTGTCTACAAATACTCTTTTCCACATCCTAGAACTGTGACCAGGGACCTCTCCCCTGTGGTTGAAAGTTCTAGTGTGCTAGTACTCTTCCTAGCTAGAAAAGGGAAGGAAACCTCAAAGACCTGGTAAAGGAAAACAAGAAAGGGGCTAAAGTTTTGGGAACTCAAGGTCTCCATGCAATATTCCTGTGAGAAAGAAAGGAAGAAAATGGAGAGCAGAAGTCATGCTGTGGAGAGTAGAAAATGTTGTAGGAAAGTAGATAGGATAAAAATAGAGAAGGAGGAGAAAAAAGAAAAAAAGTTTTGAGGAACCTTGGATTATTTAAATCATGCACACTATCACTTCACCAAATTTCAAGATTTGTGCCAATTTTGCTATTATTGAAAGCATAAAACAGAAAAAAAAGGAAATAATTTGCAATATTACAGAAAAATGGAACATTTAATTTTCAGCCAATATGGAATCATTTAAATACTGCTGTTATTTCACATTAGGAAGATGTTTGCCTACATGGTAGAATAGACAGATGCTGTTTGGGAAAGGAAGGAAAAAATAACAGCACTCATTGAAACACTTCATAACTCTGTATTTTTGTACAGAGGAAATATTTTGCAGGTAATACAGGCTGTCAAGTACCCATAACAAACATAGGGTATTCATTACCCTAGTTGCTTAAAACATGGAACTTATGTCACTCTTGTTCCTATTGGCAACATAACAAGTGTTTGAGGCTCTAATATAACATGGAAGCAGCTTTTGAAGTTCATATTTTTAGAATGAATAAATCATTTGAAAGAAAAACAAGCATGAAAACATAAAAGAGATCGTCATCTCTTTCATTCATGGAATAACTCATCAATTATACCAAATCAAGAAATATATTTTGAATATTGTGTTGTTGCTGTTTAGTCATTTCAGATATGCTCAACTGTTTATGACCCCATTTGAGATTTCCTTAGCAAAGATATTAGAGAATATAACATTTCTTACTCCAGCTCATTTTATAGATGAGGAAACTGAGGCAAACAGAATTAACTGACTTGCCCAGGGTCACTCATCGAGTAAGTGTCTGAGGCCAGATTTGAACTCAGAAAGATGAATCTTTCCAACTCCAGGCTTAGCATTCCACCCACTGAGCCACTAAGCTACCCCCAAGTCTTAGTAATCATCTAATCAAACCCTTTAGTTTATGGAGGAAAAGAAAGAAAAACCCTCAAAAAGGAAATTAATCTGACCTGTCGACTGTCACACAGCTGAATAATGGCTAAATTAAGGAGGAAAAGAAATAAACATTTAAATGCCTACATGTGTCAGGCACTGTGCTATGTCTTAAAGGGGTGGGGACTCTGTGGTCTCTAGGCCACATGTAGCTCTCTATATGCTCAAGTGCAGCCTTTTAACTGAATCCAAATTTCACAGAATAAATTTCCTTAATACAAGGATTTCTTCTGTAAAACTTGGACTCAATTTAAAGACCTCATCCAAGAATCTAGAAGGCCACATATACCCTCAAGATGCAGGTTCCCTATCCCTGAGCTAAGCGCGTTAGATTCATTATATCATATGAGTCTCAAAAGAAAAGAATAAAAAAGAATTTTTATTTATTTATACTTTTATTTCCTAGTTGAGGACACTAAAGTAAATAGAGTTTTCAATGAGTAGCTCATAACTGGCTAATAAGTGTTTCTGCCTAGATTTAAGCTTGGATCTTTCTGACTCCAGGCCCTGACCTCCAGTTACTGCTCCACTCCATTGCATTAAACTCTGCCAAAACTGATTCCTCTCAGTTGGGTAATGATTAAGAAAATTTGTGGTACGTGAACAAAATGAATTGTTATTTTGCTATAAGAAATAATACAGGGCTTTATAACATGTGGGTTTTAGATAGATACAAATATTTTTAAAATGCGTGCTTAAATGTAATTGGCTGCCTTTATAATCTTGTATTTTACGCATTTAAAAATATTATTCTTACAAATTTTCCATAGACTTCATCAGACTGCTAAAAGTATTCATTACACGAAATAGATGAACAAATCCTGAACAAATATAGTGAGACAAGAAAAAGGAAGAAATAAATGTACCGATGCAATGTGAAGTAAGCAGACCAGGAAATACACACACACACCACACACACGTACACACACACAGAGAAAGAGAGAGAAACAGAGAGAGACAGAGAGGGAGGGAGGGAGAGAGAGAGAGAGAGAGAGAGAGAGAGAGAGAGAGAGAGAGAGAGAGAGAGACTACAAGAATGTAAATGAAAAGAACAAAAATCTGATTACTGTATAGGCACAATGGTCAAACTTAACTGTAGAGAAGAGTTGAGAAGTTCATGGCTTTTCTTCTTTGGAGAGGGAATAGAATATGAGTATAGAATATCACGTCAAAATAGGATTGTTGTTTTGGATTGGTTTTGTTTTGTGAACTGCTTCTTCTTTTTTTCTTACTATGAAATCTGACTTCCTATATAGCACAACAGGAAAGGCTACATTTGGAAATAAATGTGGCATAAAAAAACTAAACTAAGAAGGAAAAAAACGTAGTTTGGGAAGCATCAACCTAAATAAGATAACAGCATTTACCTTTGCTAATTATCATTGCCTTTATAGAAATTGATCTTTTCATCTAACATTTTAGAAAGGTTTTTGGGGGTCCTCTTAGTTTAGAGACAACCACCAAATCTTCACGAATTAACTCTCTACAGCCATGAAACTAAACAATAAAAATCTTGTAAATGACTGCTCAAAAAAAAAGGATGACCAAGATGTGGAAGTACAGACCAGGACATAGTTGAACTCTCTTAACATTCACCTCTAAACAACTTTAAAAAAAAAAATAGTAAATTATTAGAGCCAACGAAAGGTCAGAGGAAGACATTTTTTTCAGTCTAAGACAACTTAGAAAGACCACAGGAGAGGTCTGCAACACCTTCTATTGGGCACCCGCTCAGAGTGTAGCAGAAGCAACTAAAAGCATGTTGGAGGAGGCCATGAGGCCCAAAATAGTAGTAGCAGCTTTGGGAGTTCTCAGATAAGAGATAGTAAAGAGGTTGGATAACAAGTCAAAAAAGTATTACTGATGATTCTTTTCTGACATTAGGTGCAGCTGGCACTGATTAGAAATCCTATCACCCATAAGGTGTTCACACTTTCAGGACTAAGGGAAAAGTTTATGACTGGTCACAACGTACCAGAGGTCCTGATCACATTTCCAAAACACAGAGGAATGCTGATATTTGCAGTGGCAGGAGAGCAGGGGAATTTACTAGAATTCTAGGACTAAAAGAACTGTAACTTGTGATTATAGGGGAGCAAAAGCCCTACCTAGGTAAAGATGAGCACAAACCTGGAGAACAGTGACCACATCTCTGCTAGGTTAACAACACCCTGCAAGCACCAAAACTTTGCAGACCCTTATATGTAGGGCTGAAAATAGCAGCAAGAAAATCCTGAAGCTTGGTACAGTGCCTACCTAACCTCAGGTGAGCACAACCTAACCTCAACACAAAGTCCAAAGTTAAGAAATAGGCTGGAAAAATGAGAAAACAAGAACAAAGATAATTTGATCTTAAAAAGTCACCACAATGGCAGGGAAGACCAAGATATAAACCTAGAAGAAGATAATAATGTGAAAACAACTACAAGCAAATTAGTATCTTGGTAAAAGAGACACAAAAATATACTGAAGAAAATATAACCTTTAAAAAGCAGAATTGGTCAAATAGAAATTGAGGGAATGCCGATCAATTGACTATGACTCAATAAGTTGTATCATGTGATTGTGATGGAGTACTATTGTGCTATAAAAAATAATGAAGGGGTTGATTTCAGAAAAAAAAAAAACATGGCAAGACTATATGAACTGATGCAAAGTGAAATGAGAAGAACTGGGATCCAGTGGGCACAGTAACTACATTTTCATGATGTTTAACTATGAAATGATAGGGTACTTTAATCAATACAGTAATCCAAGACAATTCCAAGAAACTCATGATGAAAAAAAAATGCTATCCACTTCCAGAGAGAGAACTGATGAACTGTGAATGCAATTTGAAGCATAATTTCCTTCCTTCATTCTTTCTTCCTTTTCTTGTGATATATGTAGTACAGAAAATAATTGTGCATCTGTAATTGATTATTTATTGTTACGCTTCCCAGGGGGAAGGGGATGGGAGTAAGAATCAGGGACTCAAATTTAAAAGAAGAAAATAATATTAAAACAATAATAATAATATTTTTAAATTGAAAATGAGACACCTCTCCACTTCTGAGAGCCAAGATGGTAGAGGAAGTAGCAAGTCACAGTAGCTCTCCCATATTTACCTCCAAACAATCATAAAATATTGCCCCAGAACAAATCCTGGAACAGTGGAGCCAGTAGAAAGATGGGGGTGGAACAGTCTTATAGTCCAGAAGGCTTGGCAGATCATCAAGAAAAGTCAATGTCACTCAAGTACATCTGAGGACAAGAAGCATCCCAGCAAGCCAGCAGCAAGCCCCAGGTCAGCAAACTAGTGGGAGATTCAGAGCCCTAGTGTTGTGGAGCACACAAATGTCAACACTAGGATCATCCATATGTCTTATCATATCCAGGTGAACCAGCAGAGTCTGGTTCTGAGAACCACCAAGTGATTCAGTGTAGCCCCTAAGCATCCTCCAGATAGAGGATATGGAGGCCAGACCTCCATATTCTTCAGAACAACTCTAGGCAGGTAGGCACCCTCCAGCATGACAAAAAAGTAGGTTAGAACTCCAGGTGCTTCAATGTGGACCCAGGCACACAGGCATCCTTTACCATACAGAGAAACCAGGCAAAATAATGAAAATAAATGGAAGAAAATGTAAAATATCCCATTGGAAAAATAACTGACTTCAAAAATGAATCCAGGAGAGACAACAGCAGAATCACTGGATTAATAGAAATAATCAAAAGGAGAATCTGGACATCATCTTTCAAGAAATTAGCAAGAAAAATGCCCTGATATCCTGGAACCAGAGGGTAAAATAGGCATTGAAAGAATCAACTGATCACTTCCAGAAATAAATCCCAAAATAAAATCCCAAGGAATATTATATACAAATTTCAGAAGTATTAGGTTCAGGAAAAAATACTATAAGTGGCCAGGAAGAAACAATTCAAATATTGGGGAGTCACAATCAGGATCACAAAGGACCTGGCACCTGCAACCTCAAAGGACTGGAGGTCATGGAACATGATATTCTGGAGGGCAAAGGAGCTGGGATTACAACCAAGAATCACATACCTGGAAAAATTAAGCATAATGCGTTAAGCGAAACAAAGTTAATTCAGTTAGGAACGATTTCAAGCTTTCACAAAGAGAAGACCAGAACTCAAACAAAACTTGGAACTCCAGTATCAAAACCCAAAAGAGGTATGATAATAACAAAACTCATTATGGAAGAACAAAAGGTCAAGAACATCAAGAGTTAATGGGGAAAAAAATAAAAAGGGAGGTGGTCTAGCAATACCAGAAATCAAACTTTGTTGTAAAGTAGCAATCATCACAACTATCTGGTACTGGCTAAAAAACAGAGTGGTGCATCACTAGATTTTAGATTAGATACATAAGACTCAGTAATCAACGACCTTAGTAACCTAGTGTTTTATAAATCCAAAGACCCCAATATTTGTGATAAGAACTCAGTATTTGACAAAAACTGCTAAGAAAACTAGAAAATAATAGTATATAAACTAGGCATAGACCAACATCTCATAACATATGCCAAGATAAAGTCAAAATGGGTGCATGATTTAGACATAAATCATAACACCATAAGCAAATTAAAAGAGCAAGGAATAGGCTACCTGTCAGATCTATGGGGAAGGGAAGAATTCATGACTAAATGAAAGACAGAAACATTACAAAATGTAAAATATATGATTTTGATATATTAAATAAAAAAAAACCCAAAACTTTGTACAAACAAAACCAATGCAACCAAGATTAGAGGCAAAGTAGAAAGTTGGGAAACAATCTTTATAGCAAGTAACTTTGATAAAGGCTTCATTTCTCAAAAATATAGAGAACTGAGTCTAATCTATTAGAATACAAGTCATTCCTCAATTGATAGATGATCAAAGGATAAGAATTGGCACTTTTCATATATAAAAATCAAAGCTTTCTATAAGCATATGAAGAAGTTCTCTAAATTGCTTTTGATAAGAGAAATTTCAAATTAAAGCAACTCTGAGATACCAGCTCACACCAATCAGATTAGCTAAAATAACAAAACAAGAAAATGATAAATGTTGGAGAAGATGTGGGAAAATTGGAGACTGATGCACTTTTAGTGGAGCTGTGAACTGATCTAACAATTCTGGAGAGCAATCTGGAACCATGCAAAAAGGGCAACCAAATTGTACATATCCTTTGATATAGCAATACTCAAAGAGATCTTTGAAAAGGGAAAAAGGACCTATATGTGCAAAAATATTTATAGCAACTCTTTTTGTGGTTGCAAAGAATTGGAAATTGAGGGGATGTTTGTCAATTAGGGAATGGCTAAATAAGCTGTGATATGCAATGGAATGCTATTGTGTAAAAAGAAATGATGAATAGGAAGATATTTGGCAACATTGTACAACGATCAGCCTCTCAGCCACACAATGATCCAAGACAAGTTCAAAGGACTCATAAAGGAAAATGTTATTCATATCCAAATAAAGAAGTGATGGACTCAAAGTGACGAATGAAGCATAATTTTTTTATTCACTTTATTTTTTTCTTGCACTTTTGTCTGTGTCTTCTTTCATAACTGACTTATATGCAAATATTTGTCCTTGATAACACATGTATATGAAACTTCCTACTATGTTCAGAAGAGGGGATGAAAGGGAGGGATAGCAAATTGGAACTCAAAATCTTATAAGAATGAATGCTAAAATTTTTCTTGATGTATAACTGGGAAAAAAATACAATGCTATGATAAAAAAAAGACATGCAATGAAAAAAAATGGGTACTTAAAGATGAAATTTATTAGACTGAGGAAGACTAGCTCCACTGAAGTAACTATATAATTTTGAGACTATTGCCCAATCTGAAGCTTAAACACAGCATATGTAATCCTCACTCTGGTACCTTGAATGTAAATTGTCTGTTACAGTAGAATGAAATTACAGTAGCACCAAACTCTTTTTACCCTTATGAATACTTAGTCTTTTCCAGATAAAAAGATTCTACCCTTGCTGCCTGATGATGATTCTTTACAAAACAAACTTGAGTACAATAGTTTTGAATTGTGAATTGTATTGTAACTCATTTATGTGTGTTTTTTTTTAAATGACTAAAGTAGCTAGTAGCTGGAAATGGACCCAAAATATTGATGAAGATATTCCTATTAAAATTCAGGTATACACTCAAATAGTTTTGTTATTTCACACCAAAAATAGAGATTATTAATCTCCCACATGCCATATTTTCTCATAACAATGTTAGAATGAATAATTCCCCTAGGATAAAAATGACATTTGTAATACATAGCTCAATTCACTAAATTAAGGTGAACAGTCTACACTTTAATTTTAAAATATCTTAAAATACAAAATAGTGACCTTTGAGAAGTTTCTTTTATTATTGAATTGTCTCCAATAAATTTAGTGCTAATGCTTTTTTAAAAAAAAAAAATAAAGAACATATTTCTCCACTTGTACATGCTTGAGAGGCAGAGCTATTACTATTGCCTTTGAGTTATAAAAAAAATAGGATATTATATAGAGGTACAAAAAAGTCAAATCTCTCTAGTGTACCATAGATACATATTATATGTCTCCACTGAGGCAGCATATGGATCAGTGGCATGAGTGCTGGGACTGAATTCAAGATGAGTTCAAATCTGGCCTCAGATACTTGCTAGCTTTGTAACTCTGGGCAAGCAACTTACCATGTGTCTGACTCAGTTTCCTCATCTGTAAAATCAAGATAAATAATAGCACCAATGTCACAAAGTCGTTGTGAGGATTAACAGAGATAATATTTGTAAAATTGTTTAGCATATTGCCTAGAACATAATAGGTGCTATATAAATCTTCATTTCTTTCTCATCCCTTCACATCATTTAGCAAGAAGAGAAAAAGCTGAAATTCAAATATTCAAGACTTGATTTGCATTCTCCTTTATTTTCTTTCAGAGAAAATACTTCTTCCTTCATGCTGCACCTTGCACTTTGAAGCTAAAACAGCATAATGATGAATGAACAATAGACAATGGTGAGAGTTTTGAACTATTCTTTAGTCATAGGATAATCTGCCACTTTCTTCATGTGATCTCAACGGTGCTTGAAAGGCTTCCCTAAACCCTCAATCACCTTCCTTTTCCAGGTAGCTTATATCTTAAAAAAACATATTCCTTTCACTTAAAATTTTATTTCCATTTAAAATGCAAACACGTCTGATAGATGAAAAATAGTGATTCTTGTCAGTCACTTGAGAGGTAAAAGAGTAATAGACTAGAAGATAAAAGATCTCAGGTGGAGTTTTTACTCTTTCACTAAGTAACCTTAGGCAAAGGAAATTATGATGATTTTTGGAGATTATACATATAAAATGCTTTGTAAACTATAGAGTGTTGTAGGGATGCTTAGTTGTAATTATTATTATTGTTCCTTGTAGTATTGTTGTTGTTAGTAATCATTTTTGGTTTCTTTCTCCTTCTTCTCATTATTATTATTGCTGTTCTAACCATAATGTCTCAGTTTCCATTTTCTCATGTATAAAATGAGGAAGTGGGACTTTTTGATTTCTGAAGTAACCATCAGCTGTAAAATTGCACGATTCTCATTGAATTACCCTTGAGAATTAATCAGATTTTCAGATTATCTCTTGGGGCAGGTTGTGATAAGTGGAGTGATCAGGAAGTCTGGACTTCTGAAAGGGCTGAACAAGAAAGAATGGAAAGAGATTTTTTGTTACTTTGTTTTAAAGGCATATCAGAGTCACCGAAGAGAAATGCTCTTACATTAGTTTGCCCAAGGATGATTTTGCATATAATACTGGTTCAATGAAACTCTTTTGTCTTTAACTCTATGTCTCTAAACACAGTATTAATCTGAGCACTGTCATAAGAGATGTGTGGAATAAATAGATCAGATATAAAATCTACTGAAGGCAAGTGACTGAAATAAGTATTGCTTCAGTACTGATCATACCGTGTAGCCATAGCCCTCAAACATCACATTGAAAACTACTTTTATTTTCATGTTCAACAATTTTATTTGCCTTTCTTCCAAGATGTAAATGTTAGTGGGAGTGTATATTTGTGTTCACAAATCAAATAATCACTTGTAGAATGGGAAATAATGACTTGTAGAATGGGAGCCCTAACTTTTAGACACTTCAGGTTTTGTCACTGATTGTATTTTTAGACATAAGTAATAGCTAGTGTTCTGCATCCCATTCTGCATAATGTCAGGTATTTAAAAGCTATTACTTATTGGAGTGAACTTTAGGAAAATCTTGTATGCATTTAAATGAGAACAGTGATTTTCCTAAACCTCCTGGCATTTAATGCCATCTTAGCATATTTTAAATGTGTCCGAATGAGGTGAGGCTGAATTGTGAGAATGTGAAACATAGTGAGGCAACTAGAAACCAAATATAAATGGTTTGACACTTGATTGTGTTACTAGTATAATTTCTTTTTGGGGAGGAAAGATAAGAAGAGAAGATCAATGAGTTCATCTGTAAAGTCAAAGTGCAGAAACTCTCCACTAATGCAGATTTCCAACTTCCATAAAGCTTGAAGTCTTAGAGAATTGTCTTAAAGCAGAAAATATTTATCTGGGGTTAATGAAGTTTCTCTTAAAGGTTTTTAAAATTATATTTATTAAAATTGCTTTTCTTTGTAATTGTCAGTATTTTGTTTTATGCATTTAGAAACATTATTCTGAGAAGGGGATCCCAGGCTTCATTAGATTACAAAAGGGATTCCTGATACAAAAAAGGATAAGACCCCCTGTCTCAGGAGCACTGAGTAGCTAAGTGACTTGGCCTTGGTCATACAACTAGTATTTGTCTTGTTGACTCATTAATCTATATCATGCCTTATGAATACAATACTGAAACTAAAATACTTAGATTTTCAATCTATGAAATCTTGCAAATAGTTTTTAACATCTGGGTGTTGGCTGCTGCAGATTGAGAAAGCAGAATTATAAAGATAATAATGGGTAAGAAAAATTCATGAATATGATTGGATCTAGGGAAAACACAGAAGCATGGGGTCAAAACAGAAGTCAATGCATACATTAATAAGACATTAGATGAGAAAGCCTTTTAATAATAATAATAATAATGTTATTGCTTCTTCTCAGAAGACTGGGAAATGGTCACATCAGAGGAAAAAAAACTATCCATTACATTAGCAATAGCAAATCTTCTAATGCAACTGGTAAACTGAGGCACACCAAAATGTCAGTAGGATCCATTCCTTTAATGCATCCTAAAATATCTCACTCTACTTTTCATCTGTTAGTTGGCCTGGTTTCCACTCCAGGAAACAAGATGCCCCTCCTAATATAAACTCATCGCTCCTAATCTAATCAGTGTTCTGCTAACTCAATCCTTTATTGACAACATCTTCCTCAGCTTCCTCTCCCCTCCATTTGAAGGGTTGGAGGGTGGTATACCAAACATCTCCCAATGCTTTCCTTTGGAGAGGGTGGAAATTGGATTCTCAGTTCACTCCACTTTGTATCTGCTTCCCTGAAAGGTTTCAACTCTCTAAAAGAAAAAAGCCTCTGTACTTGTTACTCCTTGGTGTCTCCCCCTACACACACTTGTTTTGTCTTCATTTTCATGCTGTCTCCCTCTTTAGATTGTAAGCTTCTTGAGAGTAGTGGCTATCCTTTTTTTATTAATTGTATCCCTAGTGCTTAGCACAGTGCCTAGCATAGAGTAGGTACTTAATAAATGTTTGTTGGATAGGATTGGTTTTATTCTTCTCCTGGAATAAGTATGGACCTTCCAAGGTACAATTCTTTTGCAGTCCTTACATGTTTGTAATGTATATTGCTGGTAGTGGAGAAGAAGCAGTCACTAATGTAGAAGTGCATCTCCCAGCAGGAGTAGATGAGAGCATGTGCTGTAAAGGAGTATGAGGACAATAAAACGTTGGACAGCAGTATTGTCATGAGGCTGAACGCTGTGAGGAAACTAGCCTGGTCATGACTTCCCCAAGAAAACGATGAAATATTGCATTAGATGAATCAGTTATGGCATTAATAAGGGTGATGTGACAAGAGTCTTACAGCATCGCAGGAGGTGACCCCTCTCTCTCCCTTACTCCTGTGGAGGCAATGATGAGTTTTCTGGCTAAAATGTAGTAAAGTCTTTTCATCCTGTGCTGTGTTTCTCTAAAATCTGTTCTTATGCATGGAGGGACAGATTGGTCCAAATCTCCAGAGTGCCACAATACTGTTCTATGCTAATGGAAAAGTTAATCTCTTAAGTTTTGAATTAAAAGGAAGGAGAGAAACCCCTGCAATTTAACTGCATTCCATTTTCTAATTACTCAAAGCAAATGAAAAGTCTGCCTTCATATTAGGTGAATTGTTTTTGAAAAATTAACTTGAAGAAAAAGATGAGTCATAGAAAGTAATTTGACTGATTGAAGGTGAATATGGACTTCTTAAGCACTCTAGTGGTACATCTGAAATACAAGATGGTAATAAAGGCGAGGAAAGTAGGACCTGCACCTGTCAGTTATGCCTTTTAATATAACACAATGTTTCAATGGCTCTGTGACTGAATGCAATCCAACAAGCATTTATTAAAAAGTCCTACATTAGGCTCCATGGATACAGAGACAAAACTAAAACTCCCTATCCTCAAGAAGTTTATGCTCTACTGGGAGAAATGATGCGTTTGGAGATTAGTTAACTTGAAACATGTACAGTTCAGGGGAAAGTGGAAAGCATGAACTCATACTGAGATTTGAACAGAGTTAGGAAGTCTAAGAGAGAAAGGTGAGGAGAAGAAGCATTCCAAGAATATAGGATGGGTCACATAAATCTATGGAGGTGGAAGATTGAAGGTTATGTATCGGGAATACTTAGTCCAAAAGGGCTAGAAGGTAAAATCACAGAGGAAATTGACGCGGGGTCGGTCCTAGGCGCCTGGGCGGATAGGGGCCTCCCCGGGAGTGGCAGCCCACCAATCCGAGGGAGACACGGCTCCCATAGAGGAGTTGTGAGCCCACGGGATTGGTCGGGTGGGCTGGATCCAATCGGGTGGTAGGCCTCGCCCTCGGGGCGGGTTAGGATGGCAGCCCGGAAGAACCTCCCTATATAAGACAACGCCCTGAACTGCTCGGGGGACTCCTCCATGCAATAAAGCTATGAACCTCCTGTGCATTGCCTGATTATTGCCTGCCACCGTGTCCCCCGGGGTAGGTCCGGAGACGTCCGAAGCGGTGCCCACCAAAGGGAGATTCTCACTTGAAGGTCCCGGGGACAGACTCGGGACAGGAAATAAATATAATGACCATGGGAAAATACTCCTGTGAGTGTGTACTTTGTAATACCAAATAAAAAAAATTATCTGTTATATTAGAAGCAATAGGGAGCAACTGACATTTATTGAGCAAAGGACTAATGAGGCTTAGGTTGCTACCATTAACAATAAAATAAGAGAAATACATGCAATTAATGAACTAGGTTCATTTTTTACACTATTCACTACAGTGTCTTATATAGGTAATAAATATCAAGAATATTCATGTCACTAAACTCCTTTTGGTGCTAGTTATCAGATCTATGAATATTCCCCATGAGTTATTGCTTCAGCAGTGCCACTGAGTACTTGTCCTTACTTTGCATCTCATCAAGTTAAATTTTAGAAAGATTTTAGAAATAAATAGAACTTTGCTTTTGAAAAAATATACTTTCTATAATAAGCAGAAATTTGAAGCAATGTCTCTTATAAAGCCATGGGATTCTGAGGCTATGACAATCTATTCACTGAAAGTGATTTCAGGCAGGAGTTGTTACAAATTTTGAGTGTATATATTGAATATTGTATATATATTGTATATATTGTATTGTATATATACTTTGGACCTGAATTTTCTTAAAGGCAATAATGATTTTCCTCAGCTATAAAATGTGAATGAGGTTTGGATTAAATGTTTCCTTACCCACACAGTGTTCATCCTCTGTATTGTACCAGAAAATGGTTGAACAAATGAGAGGGAGGGCAAGAAAACTGCTCATTGATCTCTTGGAAAATCAGGTTAAGTTTGAATGACATTAAATATCTAGATAAAATAGAAATGCAACTAGAAAAAGTTATACACATTTAAATATTCAGATAATTTTCAATCTGTAGACATAGACTTAAATTTAGGCACAAAAGCTTATTCAACAGTGAAGAAAGGCTAGCTGAACCATTGAAACCTCAAATTTTTATTTACCTCAAATTAGACTGAAGCAGTTAGTTATGACGTGATAAGTAATTTGCCTCTATGCTAATAAAATTTCTAGCTCTAAACAGATGATCTTTTGATATTATAGTGATGTGGTAGTTTTTTTTTTTTTTTTATAGTCAAGTACTACTAGGTTATATTTTCGAAAGCATTTTCACATATCTTGCCTTTGACATTTAGCATTACAACAATTGAAAAAAAAGTAGGATAGATGTAGTTATTCCTAATTTGCAGAAGAAGAAATGAAGGTTCAGGTTCAGTAATATCCATGGTCCCACAAGGAGATAACTTACAGAGCAACCACTAGAACTCATTTCTGTGGACTCCCTATCTTCCCACTGAAACATATTTTTTTTCCTGGAAGATCAAACATCTGGATGAAAATAGAAACCTGCCATTAAAAATCAAATATTTGTCATTTGAAGATTCAGCCTTGCTCACAAGTTAAAACTCTAGATAAGAAAAGAGATTGGACAATTAGAGTAATCTATCAAATCGGAAACTGAAATTCTATTTACCTTTTCAGACTAAGGTGGGTTCATTATAATGTTGTAATTACCTTTCCCCTCCCCCCATTTAATAAAGGACACTTCTAAACTAAGAGAACACATCATATGAAAATTCAGCTTCCTTTTTAAAATCATTCCCAACAGTTTTGTCTTATCTCCAAATACTTTGCAGTTTAGACTGAGGTTAACGGCAGTAGACAAATTTCTAGGATACAACTTACAGCTTGTTAGTGTCTAATATATTCTCTAAACAATTCTTCCACTGTTTCTCCATGGCCTTCTCTAATTCGTCCTTCACAAAGATACCAAATTGATATGCACATATCACCCTACCACTCACTTCCTTTCTTAGGAAGATTCAATGGTTCTTTATTGCCCCTAGGATAAAATACAACCTTCCATTTGGCATTTAAAGCCCTTACTTATATGGTTTTACATTATTTTTCCAAATTAATGTTACATTACTCCCTGCCACATAATCTACTTTCAAGCCATACTGTTGCCCAGTAGAGGGCATTCCATCTCTTGCCTCTATGCATGGAAGCCCTTCCTCTGTACTTCTATCTTTTGAAATCCATAGATCTTTTGAAAACTCATTTTAATTCTTTCTTCCTATAATGGGCCTTTCCTAATTACTCCACTTATCAATTACTCTTCCTTATCATATTTTGTGTGTGTACATGTGTGTAGACACACAAATATGCACAAATAGACATATGTATGCATATGTGTATGTTTGTACATGTTGCATCTTCCTTCCTCCCAGAAAAATTCTTGAAGGCAGGGGCTATCTCCAAATCTCCAGTACCTAGCCAGAGCCTAGCATATTATAGAAATAAGGACTGGACCTGAGATTTCACTGGCATAAGGGAGACCCAAGTGAAAAAATACCCTCTAACAACTTGGGGCTATTTTACAATGTATATTCTCAAAGTTGCATAGAGCACTGAGAAGTTATTGATGGGGTATGGGCTCTGGACCTCTCCCTGCCCCTCTGAACTTTCAACGCAGTCCCTGAAATTTCCCACATGGCTGAGTATCTGGCATTCACGTGAGGCACAGATTCATTCCAGCACTCCTTAAAGCTGACAGTTCTTTGTGGTCCCACACCCAAATCTTCAATTGTCTCTTACCTTCCATTAGCCCCAGACGACTTAGCCACTCCTAGATCAAATCCAGATCTTCCTACAGTCTTGTTGTATAAATGGCAAATCTTGTCTCCTCTAAGGCTCTCAGATTCTTAAAATCTGGCCAGTAGAGTGGATTCTTAAAATCTCTCCCACCACAACTGGTGTTTTAATAAACCTTGTGTCTGACTGAAAGAAGGCTTGGGTCGCATTCTTTGGAGGTAGGATCCATGTATGTTTCCCTTGAATTTGGAGTTTCTTGGCACTCTTAGATGGTAACAATTGTGACTTACACAGCAAAGGTAGGTAGGAAATGGGATCTGAACCAAAGTTTTCCTAATTCTGAGGCCAGTTCTCTATTTACTATGCCATTCTGCTCTCTGGCACAGAATAAATGCTCAATTAATATAAATTGAATTATTTTATGGAGATGGTTAGTATTCCATGTGGAAATAAAGGCAGATAGGTACTGATGATTTTCCTTTGTTTCATTCTCCTTACTGTGAAAAATTATTTTTCTTAGTAATCAGTATCTTGGAGACTCAGAGCTTCCCCCTAGCCCCCTTCTTCCAAAGTTCAGTTTATTCTTCAGGAGGACATTGCTGATAATGAAATTGCATTGAGTATCCTTATCCTGGTCAAACCCCAAATCAAGCCTGAATTGATTAATCAAAGGTAAGGAGGCTCCATTGTGTTATGTGGAGACAGATTTTTGTATCTAGATAGCCCAAGACTGAAAGTGATCCTGTGTGGTTGGGAGCACAGGGGTCTGACAGAAGAAGTATTTCTTCTGTTTGGAGGTAAAATGATGATGGAGTGATTAGCCCCTGTCAAAAAAGTATATAAATGCACCAAGTTCTAGACCAGCTCCTTTAAGGGGACTCAGTCTTTGACTGTAGCTTCACATGCATGGTGCCAGATTGAAAGAAATGAGACATGGATAAGGACAACTTAATTCCATTTGTCTTTCTCAGATTAAACTATGCCTGGTTGACATTACTAACAGCAATAACAACAAAATAACTACCGCTGGCATTTATATGGCCCTTTAAAGTTTGTAAAACATGTCATTTATATTATATAAATTGGACATCAAAAAGGAAATATGTGGGGTGTACTCTAAGTATAATTTTTCACACTTCATGGAAAATGGCTCTTTTTCTAATACCAGCACTTAGTTCCTGGCATGTAGTAGTGGGTGCTTAATATGTGTTTATTGACTAACTTTTTAAACTGATTGACTAAAATAACATGGTGAGAACTGAAAGAAAGTTAAATCATATGGCAGGAAAGGCTAAAGTGGGGGAATACTTGAAGCAAGGAGACAGATTGGGTTACCATCATACAATAGCACAATCAAGAGGTGATTAAGTCTAAATTAATGCAGCCATCATTTGAATAGTGAAAAGGGGATTAAGGACAGAGAGGCAGAATATCTATCTATTCATTTACTACTTATATATAGCTTTAGTGTGTATGGTATGTTCAGGGAGGATCAATACCTTGGTGTAATAACTACCAAGTCCTTTTTGGGACTCTTTCCACCTTTGCTGTTCATCTGTTCCACCCAACACATACCTGTGGCTCTAAGAAGGTGCAGCATGCGCAGTGGCCACATCCTGGTAAACCATTTCAGCAGATGGGCCAAACCAGGTTGAGGGTAACCAAGGGGTCTCAAACCCATTGGTGAGTTAGGGGGATGTCTATCCCAAGCATGTGAAGACTTTCTCTGGCGGAATGGGAGAATGAGAACATTTTGTTCCAATGGCCATGAAGGCAGCTGAAGCAGGTGATGTGGAGTGCTTAGAGCTTGGTTAGACATTGAAGATGCCAAGGTCATCCACTGCAGCCTGAGCCATCAGCAGTCATCTTGACTCTGTCCTGCTACTGCACTATGATGGCTCTGGAGGAGACAGTAAAGCTGACAATTTTGTGCAACTCTGCCTCACAAATCCAATTTATGCATGAATCAACAAACATCACCCATACCATTTTACTATTATGCCTCAAAATCCTGTGGTGACAGGCAAGTGATGAAGCAGCAGTTGCAGATATACTGGGAGCTGTAGTCACAGCCCTACACACAGGTGCCCCAGGCCATAGGGTTGTTTCTCACTGGAAACAGCAATGGGACTTGGCAACCCCCTGGGTATCTCAGCAGCTTTTTACAGATTGCACTACTCACCTCCTGGTGTGAGGAAGGGATTAGAAAAGGTTCCTGAAACATTGTCTGCTTGCCCAACCCTGGCCTGATTACCGCAGCAAGCAGGGAATTCTACTATGTGGTAGAAACACAAAAAAATGTACAAAAACATCTGCAAAGACGATTCCACTCACCACTGACACATGGAGCATGCACACACTTATAGACAACACAAAGTCCAGGAGACCTGAAAGATGAACTGTTCTTGTTCCAAGAGAATTCAACAGGTATCACATCCAAATAGCAACCCAGAGTGAAACAAGGTTGGCAAATGAAGGCCACCTTACTGAAGTTGGAACTGAATATACATTTTTCTGGAGTGGACACAGTGAAGAAGAGCACCATGAAACTGGCATGGATTTTGCAATCAAAACTAATCTAGTCAGCAATCTGGTATGCCTGCCAAAAGGAGTGAATGTCAGTCTCATGACAAGGTGATCGCCACTCTCAGGAAAACACCATGCCACCATCATCAGTGCCTGTGCTCCCACCATGAAGAACCCTGACGAGGTCAAAGAAAAATTTTACGAAGACCTAGAGACCCTTATCATCAATGTGCCAAAAAAGGACAAGCTTATAATTCTAGAAGACTTTAATGCTGGAGTAGGCTCAGACTATCAGACTTGGCAGGGAGTCCTAGGGAGTAATAGAGTCGGAAATAGATACAGCAATGGTCATTTGTTGCTGAAGATTTGTGCATCACATGACCTTCTTATCACCAACACCGTTTCCATTTACCTAAAGACAATAAAACCTTGTGGATGCACCCTAGCTGGAAACATTGGCATCTAATTGATTATGTGATTGCAAAAAGAGACAGACAAGATGTAAGCGCAACAAAGGCAATGCATGGTGCAGAGTGCTGGACTGATCATAGCCTTATCCTTTCCAAGCTAGATATTCACATTCATCAAAAGCGCCAGCCCCAAGGCAAAATGACTACCAGAAGAATCAATGTCGACAAATTAGAACTCTTCTCTGAGCATGAACAGTTTGTTGCCAACTTGGAGGGAAAGTTAAGCCAACACAGATTTGGTGTACAGCAGTGCATTTGCTCATCTGGGTCAGAACACTTGCAAACATCAAGACTGATGAATGAAAAACAAGAACTCCACAGGATTTACCAGCAGGATATTTCATCCACCTCTAAGAAGGCAGCATTTAATTCCCTCAAAAGCAAAGTACAAGCAAAGCTTAGAGAGATGCAGGATTCCTGGCTCAGTAAGAAGGCAGATGAAATTCAGTTTTATGCTGATGATAACAATCCAAAGCATTTTATGATTCTCTGAAAGCTATTTATAGATCAAAAACCTATGATGCATCACAACTACTCAGTGCTGATGGAACCACATTGATTAGTGATAAGGATATGATCCTAGAGAGATGGGATGAACACTTCCATAGTGTCCTCAACAGACCATCATCAATTAATGCTGAGGTCATTGATCATTTATCTCAGGTTGAAGTAAATCCCTTAGGTCAACTTCCAAATGAAGAAGAGGTTTTTGAGGGCCACTAGGCTCCTTTCATGTGGCAAAGCATCTGCTGCTGATTCTATTCTGGGAGAGATTTACAGGGAAGGGGGATCATTGCTCTTACAAAAGTTGAAGGAAATTTTCCAGGTTATATGGCAAGAGGAACTTATCTCCCAAGAGTCCAAGGATGCCTTGAATGTCCATCTCTATAAAGGTAAAGGCAATAGTTGTCCTGCAACAATCACAGGGCGGTCTGTCTTTTAGGCTTTGCTGGCAAAATCCTTGCTAGAGTCCTCCTTAATAGGCTGATCTTTCACCTGGAAGATGATCATATATCTGGGAACCAATGTGGCTTCAGAAAAGGTTGAGGAACAGTCAATGCGATATTTGCTGCCCCACAACTCCAGGAAAAATGTCAGGAGCAGAACAGAGATTTGTATACAACATTTGTAGATATGACCAAGGCCTTTGACACTGTTAGTAGTGAGGGCTTATGGAAAATTATGTCAAAATTAGACTGCCCAGAGTAGTATATAAGTATTGTAGGTCAATTTCATGATGACATGTTTGCCTGAGTTTTGGATAGTGGACAATGCTCTCGTGCCTTCCCAGTCACCAATGAAGTGAAACAGTGCTGTGTACTTGCTCCCATGCTTTTTTAGCATGATGTTTTCAGTCATGTTGTCAAATGCTTTCAATGAGGATGAACACAGCATCAAGGTAAACTACCATACTTATGGTAAGCTCTTCAATTTCAAAAGGCTACAAGCCAAGACCAAAGTAGAAGGAATGTAGGTCCATGATTTTCTATTTGCAGATGATTGTGCACTCAGTGCAGCCTCTGAAGCTGAGACACAACAAAGTATGGATCAATTCTGTGCTGCCTGTGCTAATTTTGGCCTAATAATTAACACCAAGAAAACATAGGTGCTTCAGCATCCACCACCACACCATCCATATATGGAACCATTGATTACAACAAATGGAGAAGTTTTGAATGCTGTGGATAAGTTCATTTGCCTTGGTTGTGTACTTTCCAGGGACGAACTCATTGACAATGAGGTTTATGCACACATTGCCGTAGCTAGTTCAGTGTTTGAGAGGCTCCTAAGAAAAGTCTGGGAAAGAAGAGGTATCAGACTGACCACCAAACTGAAGGTCTACATAGTCATTGTGTTGACCTCATTGTTGTATGCCTGTGAAACATGGACAGTCTACCAGCTCCACACCAGGAAACTTAATCATTCCCATGTGAACTGTCTTAGGAAGATGCTGAGGATCACCTGTCAGGAAAAGGTACCAGACACTGAAGTCCTTGCTTGAGATGAACTGCCAAGCATCCAAACTATGCTTCAGAGAGGGCAACTCTGATGGGTTGGTCATATTGTTCGAATGTAAAATGTGCACTTGTCAAAAAGATTATTTTATGAAGAACTCGCATGAGGCAGGCAAACACATGGTAGTCAGGAGAAATGATACAAGAACACTCTCAAAGTCTCTCTCAAGAACTTTGGATTTGACTGTGCAACATGGGAGACACTGGCAGAGGACCACTCAACACGGTGTGATCACATCAGAAAGGGTACTGTGCTCTATGAGCAATGCAGAATTGAGGCAGCACAAAGTAAACATGGGATGTGCAAATTTGGAGTAGCCAGCCCAAAAATTCACATGGACTCTCTGTGCCCAACCGGTGGTAGAGTATTCTGAGCTCATATTGGTCTTGTCAGCCACAGTCAGACATGCTGAAACTTCACTTTATCATGGTGATGTCATTTTGGTACTCTTCGAAAACTAAGGAAAACAACCAACCATATATAGCTTTGCACTAAGAGGTAATTAACATTCCCAGGGGGGAGGAGCCAAGATGGCAAAGTAGACAGATACACATATGCTAGCTCCAATCCCACAGCCCATAAATTAACTGTAAAGAAGAACTCCCAACAAATTCTGGAGCAGCAGAAGCCACAGAACATTGGAGTAGAAGAGATTACTATTCCAGAGAGCCCTGAAATACTGACCTGAAAAGTCCATCGCACCCTGAACGCAGAGCAGAGCCCAGCCCTGCATTGGTCACATGGCACCAAGAGGAGTAGATCCAAGCAGACTCCAGGGACAGAATGTCCGGTGGCCACAAAGGTCCCTCCATCCACAGGTGACAAAGGTCAGTGAGAGAGTCTTTTTGGGTGGCCGAAAGGGTAGTGGGGTGTCCCCATAACTCAGGCCTCCTCTGGAGGCAGCAGAGGAGGCGGCAGTGGACAAGGGCTCCCAAAGCAGGCAGGAGCTCAGATCCATTGTTGAAAGTCTCCACATAAACCCCCTGAGGGAACTGAGCCCCGTGTGGCTGCCCTGCCCCCACCTGAGCACCTGAACTTAATCTCACACTGAATAGCAGCCCTGCCCCTGCCCAAAGCCCGGAGGCTGGGAAGCAGCATTTGAATTTCACACCCCAAGCTCTGGGTGGGCAGATCTGGAGGCAAGGTGGGTGTGAAGAGGAAGCTCAGAAGTCAAGTCACTGGCTGGGATAATGCCCAGAAAAGGGAAAAAAACTAAGACCATAGAAGGTTACTTTCTTGGTGAACAGATATCTCCTCCCTTCCTTTCAGATGAGGAAGAACAATGCTTACCACCAGGGAAAGACACAAAAGTCAAGGATTCTGTATCCCAAACAGACAAAATAAATATTCAATGGGCTCAGACCATGGAAGAGCTCAAAAAGGATTTTGAAAATCAAGTTAGAGAAGTGGAGGAAAAATTGGGAAGAGAAATGAGAAAGATGCAAGAAAAGCATGAAAAGCAGGTCCACACCCTGCTAAAGGAGACCCAAAAAAAATGCTGAAGAAAATAACACCTTGAAAAATAGGCTAACTCAATTGGCAAAAAAGGTTCAAAAAGCCAATGAGGAGAAGAATGCTTTCAAAAGCAGAATTAGTCAAATGGAAAAGGAGATTCAAAAGCTCACTGAAGAAAATAGTCCTTTCAAAATTAGAATGGACCAAATGGAGGCTAATAACTTTATGAGAAACCAAGAAATCACAAAACAAAACCAAAAGAATGGAAAAATGGAAGATAATGTGAAATATCTCATTGGAAAAAACAACTGACCTGGAAAGTAAATCCAGGAGAGACAATTTAAAAATTATGGGACTACCTGAAAGCCATGATGAAAAAAAGAGCCTAGACATCATCTTTCATGAAATTATCAAGGAAAACTGCCCTGAGATTCTAGAACCAGAGGGCAAAATAAGTATTCAAGCAATCCATCAATCACCTCCTGAAAGAGATCCAAAAAGAGAAACTCCTAGGAACATTGTGGCCAAATTCCAGAGTTCCCTGGTCAAGAAGAAAATATTGCAAGCAGCTAGAAAGAAACAATTCAAGTATTGTGGAAATACAATCAGGATAACACAAGACCTAGCAGCTTCTACATTAAAGGATCAAAGGGCATGGAATAGGATATTCCAGAAGTCAAAGGAACTAGGACTAAAACCAAGAATCACCTACACAGCAAAACTGAGTATAATACTTCAGGGGAAAAAATGGTCTTTCAATGAAATAGAGGACTTTCAAGCATTCTTGATGAAAAGACCAGAGCTGAAAAGAAAATTTGACTTTCAAACACAAGAATGAAGAGAAGCATGAAAAGGTAAACAGTAAAGAAAAGTCATAAGGAACTTACTAAAGTTGAACTGTTTACATTCTGGCATAGAAAGACAATATTTGTAACTCTTGAAACTTTTCAGTATCTTGGTAGTTGGTGGGATTACACACACACACACACACACACAGAGCACAGAGTGAATTGAATAGGATGGGATCATATCTTTAAAAAAATGAAATTAAGTGGTTAGAGAGAAATATAGTGGGAGGAGAAAGGAAGAAATGGATGGGGCAAATTATCTCTCATAAAAGAGGCAAGCATAAGACTTTTTAATGGAAGGAGAAAGAGGGGAGGTGAGAGAAAAATATGAGGTTGACTCTCATCACATTCCACTAAAGGAAGGAATAAAATGCATACTCATTTTGGTATGAAAACCTATTTTACAATGCAGGAAAGTAGGGCAGAAGGGGATAAGCAGGGTGGGAGGGATGATGGAAAGGAGGTCAATGGGAGGAGGGAGCAATTTGAAGTCAACACTCTGGGGGAAGGACAGGATCAAAAGAGAGAATAGAAGCAATGGGTGGCAGGATAGGATGGAGGGAAATATAGTTAGTCTTACACAACACGACTATTATGGAAGTCATTTGCAAAAATACACAGATATGACCTATATGGAATTGCTTGCTTTCCAAAGGGAATGGGTGGGGAGGGAGGGTTGAAGAGAAGTTGGAACTCAAAGTTTTAGGAACAATTGTTGAGTACTGTTCTTGTTCTTAGGAAATAAGAAATACAGGTAATGGAGTATAGAAGGTTATCTGGCCCTACAGGACAAAAGAGAAGATGGGGACAAGGGAAGAGAGGGATGATAGAAGAGAGGGCAGATTGGTGATAGGGGCAATTATAATGCTTGGTTTTTTGGGGTGGTGGGAGGGGACAAATGGGGAGAAAATTTGGAACCCAAAATTTTGTGAAAATGAATGTTAAAAGTTAAATAAATTAATTAATTGTAAAAAAGAGGTAATTAACATTGATATGAATCTCTTTTTCCCCAAGGGAACCTTTTGTTTTTCTCATACTACTCAAACATAGTGTTTTAAGTAAACTTAACAAATATTTATTGGTGGGTTTATAGGAACCCTTTCTTAGAAATAATATTTGTCCTAGTCCATACGAAAAATTAATATTTTGCATGTAGAATCTTCAAATAAAAAAGATTGATATTAATGGTGTTAAGAATTTAGTTATGCTTTTGAGACTAATTTTTGAGGTAGATAGTATAAGTATAAACAACAATTAAAACAGGATAGATATAACTGCCTGAAATTTATTTTTGTGCCAAAGTAATTGAATTAACTTGGTGATAGGCTGTAATAAGATTTCCATTGATATGACTTATTGGCCAACTGAATTAATCTATCTAATTCATCAGTTTGGCCAGTTTATCATCATGGATACTACATTAAAAAGATGAATGATAATATTCTATATACTACTAGTAATAGTAATAATGACAAGTACAATCAATAATAAGAATCAATATTAATAATATTAATTAATATTAATAAGGTTTTCAAAATGCTTTTCATATGTTATCACATTTGATATACTATTCTGACAGGTGCTGAGAATATCTGAAGCCATCTTATCATTGGTTGGCAGTGCTTTTGAATATGAAAAAGGAATAGACATCAGACAAACCATTAGTACTGCTATTTTCATTGAGAAGTTAGACTCGCATAAGTAAATCTCTAAGATAAATCTAAAGGAAGATAGTTGTTATTTCAACTGAGACTCCAAATGTGTAAACAAATTTATGTAATATAACTGATGTCTAAATTTATATTACGTTACTGCTGCCACAATGTCACAAGAAAGTGACATTGTGATGTGTGTTTGCTCGCTCTATGTGTATTTTTCAGTTCTTCACAGATGTAGCTAGAACTAGCATATAGGAAATGGAAAGTCAACTCATTGAGTTAACACCCAATCTCAGCATTTGCTTATAAACCTTATGCTTAATTTCAACTAATTTGATATTTGAAAAGGCTTTACACTTTGTCTGGCTGAGAGTTCATTTGTATGGCATTCTGCATCACACAAAAGTAATTTATATTCCAGTCAAACCCAGATGTTTACATACATATATTTGAATTGTAGTGTGGTGTGATTAAACCTAAGTAATGCATTTATTGAACCAAAATCAGATTCATAACTTCACTAGCATGCAAAATTACATTAGTTAGGGAATGAACTTCCATACCAAATAGGTGGAAAATATTGTATTGGCTGCTTACCAGGAGGTGACAACAACATGAGTAAGAGAATACTCATTCAAGATCTAATGTCCCTTAGTGAAGGGGTTTACAAGTCAGAATCAGGGGGAGAATTTTGCAAAGTGTAAAAATTTCAAAAGTCAATTAGTTGTAGCCAGGAACTTTGAGTAGTAGGATAAAAAAGTGGAAGGTGGATTTAAATTCCCTCCTTCCTAACAAACACACAGAGACACACACACATACAGAGTAGGAGTCATGTGATAGGAAAGAGTTGACAATTATCAGAGATTATCTTTCTGGAAACAATGGGGTGTCCTATCACCATCTAATACTTGTGTCAAAGGACTTTTATTGCTGTTGTCAGAACTTGGATAACTTTGATATGATTTTCTTCAAAGATAAGTAACAGTATATTTCTTTATTAGTCAGAAAATTTCCTATTTCTCTTTCTTTCCACTCAAATGTCTCTTTTAGGATGACATTCAATACAAATTTGTCATTCTATACTTATTTATTAAAGTATCTTTTTTTTTAAGTCTCTAAAGGTATGATACAAATGACTATTCAGACTATTTTTGGTTTTATGTTAAGAAAATCATGTTGCTCAATCAATGAAATGAAAAACAATTAAAGAAACAAAAAATGAATAATTTGGTCTGGTAAAAAACAAATCTGGAAAAAAGCGAGGGTGGAAGAAGACATTAGAGACAGGAACTTCAGCAACAGCTAACCCCCTTTATCCACATTATTTTCTCCATCTTATTCCAAGATTCACTTATCTCAACAATCACATTCTCTCTTGGCTTGGTTTTTATAACATTGCTCTTTATAACTTGGTCTTTTCATACTATTGGGGTCAGGAAACCATAATGTTGAGGTTTGGGGCACTTGGGACCTCAAAATACCAACACCCTAGGTCCTGCCCAAATGAATTCAACCCAAGTCTTCTTTCAGCCAAACAAAGTTAATTAAATATTTGCCACATTGGGTTGACTCTTAAGAAGTCTCATCATTTGTGATGCTTTCCAGTCAGATAGAATCTGAGCTAGATTGATTCTGATCCAGATTGAATCTGAGCACCTTCATGGAGACCGGAAGCATCTTATACACAGAAAGACTATGGAAGAGATTTGAGAGTGGTCTAGTAGTCTGGGTGATGGGAGGAGGGATATAGGGAGAGTGTTGAGGAGGATCTGTCCAAGGAGGATCTTAATGGGAATGGGGTAACTACAGATTAGAATCAAGAAAGTGGGATTCTGATGTGATCAAGGGTGGGAAACTGCTGGAGGCAATCTGGAAGCAATAGGCAATGAAAGGCTAGGGTAGGAAGCAGCCAGAGGCAATTCGGAGGTCACAGATAAAGAAGGGTCAGGCTAGGTAATTTAAGGGTAACAGATTTGGGTATGAAGAGCCAGATTACTGGGAAGATTTAAAGAGAGTTCAAGGAGGTTCCCAGAGGTTGTACTGGAACAATGCCTTCCTAATATACTTAACACTTTATTCCCCTCCATTTATTCTGTGATCTTTGCTGTTACATAAAAGAATCCTTTTCTAGACTTTGAATATTTTTTAATTAATTAATTTTACTTATTTTCAGTGTTCTATAATCACTACCATATAACTTAGATAATTATTTTTCCCTCCCTTCCCCCTACCTTCTCCCTCTCTCCCCAAGATGGAATACAATTTTGTATAGATTCTACACATACATTCCTATTAAATACATTTTCACTATTGTCATGCTGTGTTCAAGAATTAAAATGAGTGGAAGAAATCATCTAACAAACCAAACTGCAACACACGCACACACACACACACACACACACACACACACACAAATATGATCTGCTACATTCTGCAATTGAATTCCATAGTTTTCTCTGGATATGGAAGGCATTTTGCCTTAGAAGACGATTGGGAATTTGTTTCAAGTCCTTGCATTGCAATGAAGTTCCAAGTCTACCAGAAAAAACTCTCACACACTGTTGCTGGGTACAAAGTTCTCCTGGTTCTGCTCCTTTCACTCAGCATCAGATCATGTAAATCCTTTCAGGCCTCTCTGAAGTCTTCCTGTTCATCACTTCTTATAGTGCAATAACATTCCATTACATTCATATACAATAATTTATTCAGCCATTCCCCAATTGATGGGCATTCCCTTGATTTCCAGTTTCTGGCCACCACAAAGAGAGCTGCTATAAATAGTTTTGTACATGTGGGACTCTTTCCCATTTTTATGATCTGGGGATACCGTCCTAGAAGCGCTATTGTGGGGTCAAAGGGTATGCACATTTTTGTAGCCCTTTGATCATAGTTCCAAATTGCTGTCCAGAATGGTTGGATCAGCTCATAACTCCAAAAATAGTGTATTAGTGTTCCAACTCTCCCCCATTCTTGCCAACATTTATCATCTTCCTTTTCTGTCATGTTTGCCAGTCTGATAGGTGTGATGTGGTACCTCAGAGTTGCTTTGATTTGCATCTCTCTAATCAAAAGTGATTTAGAGTGTTTTTTCTATGACTATAGATATCTTTAATTTCTTCCTCTGAAAATTGACTGTTCATATCCTTTGACCATTTATCAATTGGGGAATGACTTGTACTTTTGTACAATTGACTCAGTTCTCTATATATTCTAGAAATGAGGCCTTTTCACTGGTTGCTCCTATGGCTAGAAATCTCTCTTTTCTTTCTCAAGGTTTCCTTATCTCTCTCTAAATATCATTTAAAGTTCCACCTTTTATAAGTAGCTTTTCCTAGTCATTAAAATTAAAGTTTTCATTCTAAAATTATCTCCAGTTTATGCTGTCTATATCTTGTTTGTGAATAGTGTTTTGTATCAGGCTTTCTCCACTAGATTTCACCTTCTTGTATCCTTTTTTTTGTATGTTTATTTGTAGCCCCAATACTTAACACAGAGCCTCATATATTTTTGTTATTGGGTCATTTTCATTATGTCTGAGTCGTTGTGACCCCACTTGGGATTTTATTTGCAAAGATAATGCAGTAGCTTGCCATTTCCCTTTCTCCTCATTTTACAGATGAGGAAACTGAGGCAAAAAGAGTGAAGCAAGTGGCTCAGGGTAGCAAAGCTAGTGACTAAGGCCAGATTGGAACATAGGAAGAAGAGACTTCCTGACTGACCTATATCCAGGCTTAGCACTCTTATCTACTGCACCATGTAGCTGGCTAGGACTGCTGTTGTTATTAGTACTGCTAATAATAGCTGTTCATTTGAAAACCATTTTACACACGTTATCTTTTTTTATTGCAACAGCAACCTATGATGTAAGTATTATTTTACATATAATAAAACTGAGGAACAGAGAAATTAAATAATTTTTCCAGGTTGATGCAACTAGTCAGCATCCAAGGCTAGATTTGACCTCTACTCATTCTTATTCTCTGTATCTGTTCTCAACATATGTGTTTCTATATGACACATATTCTCTAAATGTGAAAATTCCCCAGCTGGTAGTTTGGTAAATTATGGATGAGTTCATCTAATATTTATGTAGATAGATATTGGGACTAGCATAATGCCAACAAACAGTAAATATAAGCAGTGTGTATCTTAGACTTCAGTAATGAAATTTGTTCATACATTATTTTCTATTCTGGGTAGAGATGGAATGCATATAGCATTAGATTCACTGACAAATACCAAATATTATCAATTAAAAATACATAAATGTTATTTACTGTAGCTATATTATTGAACAAAAAAAAGAAACAATGTTTTATAAGTAATGTAGTTGAATAAATGGTGACTGAAACAATGGCTCCTGTGTAACCCTCTTTTCTCTTTATAACACACTTGGAAGTTTGCATAGTTGAAGCTTTTATGGCTTTCACAAAAGTTTGTCATGAAAAGGTCTTGAAAGGATAGCAATGATCCTTATATGTCTCAGAATATATGTGACAGAACTTAGGAAAGTATGAAATGGTCAATACATAAAATTCCCAGGATACTGGATAAATTACAAATCATCTAAAAAATTTCAGGATTTTATCAGTTAAATTCTCTTTCCAATAAGAATAATTAAATGTATAAGGTAATAAAAGTAACTTATTATTTTATTGTAGTATTGGAGAAGAAAATCTTGAAGGTCATTGGAAGTCTAAGGGCTTAATGAGACAAGTCAATGGTCTAACTTATTTAAATAGGGATGATAAAAGATAATGAGAAATTTTTGATTCTGGTGTTGGATCTGTGTGCAAATCCTTGATAAGTTATGGCAGAATGAAATATATCATAATATCTTTAGTGACTAAAAATGAATGAATTTAAGAAAATGGAGACCTCTAATATTAGTAGGAGAAGTAGTAGCAGTAATAATAGTAGTAGTAGTAGCAGTGATAGTAGCAGTAGCAGTATCATAATTGTTATTTTCATTACTAAATAAATGATCATTTGTTTGTTGTCACAAATGAAGAGTTTAAAAACTGCCTCCAAGACCAGACATCAAAAAAATAAGTGAAATTTAATTCAGTGAATTCTAATTAAATTATACGTTAATGATCAGACTATAAATATAAAGAGTATGACTGATGTTGAATCCCACCATTTAAGCTGTAACCAAACAGTAGGAAATAAGAAATGCATACAGAGAAAATTACAGACTTCATGATTTGACTTGATGGTGCTCAGCAAGGTAAAATAAACATGTGTCCATAATGTATTAGTAATTCATTTACAATGTTAATTACCCAGTGTGTAGTTGTTAAGTTTCCAGTAGCACTCATTATTTTAGTGAGCATAGTCTTACCTTTCCTTCTTCCCTCCCTCCCTCCCTTCCTACCTTCCTTCCTTCCTTTTTTCTTTTTCTTAGGGGTGGGGTGGTGGGTACAAGTGCTATGGGTCAAAGCAGTAAGTTTGTATTTTGCAAGTTTCTAGGGGAAAGAAGCAAAATGAGAGGTTTTTTTTTCCTCCTCTGTGACTGGAATTCTTTCTATTCCCATTTTGCTTCTGTTCTTTATTCCCTATGACTCACAATTATCAATTAGCTCACTCAAGAGCCAAACTAATAACAGTGCTCCTTTCACTGAAAAATCTATAAGGAAACTCAGTAAGTCTATTCTAAATCCAATAAAAGAAGCAAAGTAAAGCATTCAGAGACACGATCTCTTCACTCACCGATGCCTTTACTCATATGATTGTGTTAGAAGGAGAATAAAAGTTGTGCTACTTTTTGTTTCTTAACCAATTTTTTATATTAAAAAGATCCAGTCAAATCCTATTAAAATAAGTATTGTAAAAATAGGAAAGTATTCCCAAACCCAAACGAAAGATGCATGAATTCAAACAATATGCAATCAAATATATCTCAGTACAACAAAGCAATTTGGATGTGCCTTTGAAATGCATTGTAACAGGATGTGACTTAAATAGGAAGCTATTTTGGAAAGTAAATGTTCAGCAGAAATTGAGTGACATCAAAGAACCAAATTTATTTAATACCTTTTTTGTGTTCTATTAAAATAACTCTGCTCTGTACTTTGTATGTTTTTACACAAAATTGTCAATCTAGAAACAAGGTTAAAACAAACAAACCAACCTTGAATATCTGACAACTTAAAGGCTTGATTAATCACATGTCCCTCTAGTAATATTTTTAATTATAGTTTCCCTGGAGCACCATTGATCTTAATTCATGCTTCATGGGCTTTGATATTTTCTTCTACAAAGCCTTTGATATTTCTCTGATCAATTGCATAGCTAGATTGGGGAAATTTATGTTTCCCCATTCTACTAACCCTTTTCACTGAATTTATTTCTCTACATGAGATACTATAGCATGGTCAGATTTCTCTCTCGTTTCAATGGCATAACTTAATGTTTCCTTATAGGGGAACCATACATTCATAGGTGACTGACTGCTTTGCTCTCTCTCTTAACCAGCAGTTGCTTTGCTGTTCTGAGAATTATGTGAGTCATCTAGGAAAAAAAAAAAAAAAACAAACTTGATTAAAACAATATCCTATTTAGTATGAAACATAAAATATATCCTCTACAGTATCTCTGTGAGACAATGGATTTTCTCCCAAAACAAGGCTTTCCCATCATTTATAGTTCATAATAGTCATTTTATGAAAAGGATATCATGTCATATGGTCCACAAACATTTTGTCCTTTTCTATAGTTATTATCTGTTTGCTAAGTGCCCACAATGTACAGGCATTATGACAAGCACAGAGGATACAAAGAAAGACAAAAATACAGGCGTTCCATGGGTAAAGACCTGGATTCAAAGTCTGAGAGAGGAGAACATAACTAAAATTGTATCTATTTTCTCCTCTAGGTTTTCTGGTCTTCGAATACATTTTGTTTGAAGAAAAAATTGATTTCCTGTCACTTATCTCTCAAGGGGAGAATACCTCAAGCACTGACCTACAAACTTGTCCTTTTCCTGCCAAGCACTAGAAATACAAAAGATTATTATAAATAGGGAATAGTGAATATATTGATTTATACAAACAAATACCTAACATAAGTTAGAAAACTTGGAATAATTAGAATATCCCACTAAACAAAAAAGAAATGAGCTTTTCCTCTGTGAATGAAAAATCTCAGTACAGCCAAAAGAGTTTCGATTTTCTCAGGGCAAAATTCTCTGATGTCTTTAGGGAGGCAAGCTAGAAATCAGGGAAATGTTAAGGAATGTCCTTTCTCTATATGTGTGCAAGAGATTTTTCTCTTTTTCCCTCCCTAGATTTGATCTTAAGGAGTATATGGAACTGTTGAAGAGAATTCACTTGGACCTTCTCTATAGCCATTGGGAGCTTTATTGATCCAAAAGCAGAGGGCCTGAAATTTAGCAAAGAGCTAAATAAAGGCAGTGATATGGGAAAAGGACTAGACTTATATAGGATGATTTTAGGGTTTCCTTATAGGGGTCAGAAATCTAGGGTAAGGCTTGCAAGATAGTGGAAGTCTTGCATGATAAAGACACAGGATAAGGACATGAATGTCCCAAGATAAGGGAGACAAGGAAATCTCATTCTCCAGGATGGGGTGGGAACAAGGAATTATATAGTCCAAGATAAGGGGAATTTTTGAGGTAAGGGAAGACTAGGGTACCTTTAGGTTAGAAAACAAACCAGGGACTTCACAAAGTCAATTCTTAATATTATTTTTAACTCTTAGTGCACTATTTACGTCCATATCATTTCCCCACTGAACTACTGGGTAGGAGAATTCTTTCCAGGAAAAGGGGCGAGGGTCATTGTCTTCAGTAGCTGCTTTCTCCTGAACAGGGTTGAAGAGTCCACTTCAGGGACCAGAATAGGTAGGGGCTGGGGGGTTGATCATTTCTATATATTTTCAAATTGTCACCAAAGCAAGTTCCTTTTTTGGGAACTCTATGATTCAAACAAGCTCCTTAGAGCTGCTGGGGCTGTACTTTTGACTGGCCTGAGTCATGTGGATAGGAACAGTGCCCTAAGAGCTAAAATAATATTGACTGACTTTGTGAAGCCCTTGGTGCCCTAAAATCATCCCATATAATAAGCTTGGTTCTTTTCCTATGTCATTGCCTTTGTTTAGCTCCTTGCTAAATCTCAGGCCTGCTGCTTTTGTGTCAATAAAGCTCCCAACGGCTGCAGAGGTCTAAGTGAATTCATTCACATTTTCAACCAGCTCTCCCATCTCTCTCTTTTCAACAAAATGGTGTTGAAACTCGAGAGTCCAAATATTAATTGGACTTGGATGATCTTCTCCTAAACACTGGTTCTTCATTTTCTTCCCCAAATTTTTCCCACCGTCTCCCTAGAAGCAAGACTCCTGGAGTGCCCAGACACAGCTAGCAGCATCTGAAGTTCCACTGACTTCTGGGAGGTCAGTGGAACTGTGGACCCTCATATAACAGGACACCCTTGCACTGGGGGTCATGGTTTTTTTTTTTTTCTTCCCTCTTCCTGGGATGCTAGGAAAAGTGACAAAAGGCTGCTTGGAGACTGCTGTGAGGGGACCTCAATATAATCTAGAAAAGTAATTTGTTAAGGGGGTTTCTAAACAAAACAAGCAAAAAAAAGATTTCTTGCTCTGTTTGAGCAGACATTTTAGCCTGTGTTGTTCCTTCCTCTCCCATTGGGACACTGGGGAAGGTAGGTAGGTGGGCCTCTGCACCTGGTTTTCTTTAGGGGTCCTTGTACCCTGGTTTCAGGGTCTCTGAGCTGTGGGCCTCTGTGCCTATTTTCTTTGGGGGTCCCTGCACCCTGTTACAAGGTCTCTGTGCCCCTAGATGTAAGCCTTCTCTCTGTCCCTAAGGTTTTCTTCCCTCTCCCTGAGGGATATGCATTTTCAAGTCTAAGTCTCAAAGGTAAAACAGACAAGGAACTACAACTTCTCTCCAGTCAAGACTGGAAGGCTCTGGGTCCTGTGGTTGGAGGCCATGGGCCTGGACCACCATCCAAAGCCCTATCTGGAAGGGTAACTCCAATTCCCTCATTTCTTTCATCACTAGGGAACTGGGAAAACTGAAGGTGCTCCCTTCCCTCTGCACTGCAATACTCCCTGTTCCCACACCCATGTCTATAGGATCAGCCTTTTCTCCTAGCCCATTGGCCACCAGATTCTTGCAGTTGAACTCAGCAGGACTTTCCTGCAAGTTGTCCCTAGGTTAGGAAAAACGTGAATTTATGGATAATTTTTTTTCCTTTTAAAGTGCTCTCAGAAATTAAAATGTTACCACTAGTGATTATGAATCCATATTTGATTTGCTTATTCAACTAAGTTACGGTCACCTGATTGGTAATTAATTGGTTCTGTTTCAAGTTTGAAATACATGCTTGTGGTATGGTTATATTTCTGAATTTTCTTATTGTGTAATTTTGCATTACCTATATTGTTAGAAAAGCAATTTCTCTCATAATCTAGATGTTATTAGATTAAGAATTGTACCATCAGATTATGAGGTTATTAACTAAAACAAGGATTTTTGGAACCATCTAGTCATAAAATCTAATCAAGCCTGTGTAGTCTTCTGTGTAGTACAGTTCCTACTGAGTAAATTTTTAACGGCCTGGTACACTTATAGTGATAAGGTCAGTTTGATTGCTTATGCTCTTGTCTTAGGAAAAAAAGAAACTGAACTTCCTCCCCAAGGTAAAACATTTTTTGGTACTTAGGAATTTGGGATTATTGAGAATTTTGGTTTTATGGCATTTTGGGGATTTGTGATACTTAAAAGATATTTTGCACCAACTTGGTTTTCATAAATCCCAATCTTTAAGGTTTCCAACAAATTTACTTTATGAAAGTTTAGTCATTATCCCTTTTAGCATCAGGATGAATTGTCAACTGTTTTGGAAAAGAAAATACTTTTTACAAAGAAACATTTTGCAAAATCTCTTTGTGTGATTCTAAAGGCCTACTAAATTCCATTTGCAAGCTAATTGGTTTTCGATTACTTGATACTGATAATAATTATATCCAAATCCACTGTGAGTTTTCTAAGTTTTACTCCTAGGTTTGTTGGATCCTTAAATAGGTGTTTTCAGAGAAACAGTCATTGGTTCATGCTTCAGGTATCCTAAGAAAGGGCACTCTTGCGAATGTCGAGTGGAAAGGTCCAATGCCCCACTCTAAATTTTTAAGGGGTGAACATAAAAGTGAAAAGTTGGAATCTTAGCAGATTCTGGAAGTTTGGTCATTGATTGTTAAGAAATTTTGAAACTCATTAAGGAGTTTTGAAACACTTCCTTACAATCCTAGTCACTCTCTTATCCCACTCCCTTCCCTTGAGTCAAGAGGATGAATGAAGGAGGGGTAGGTCAAGAAAAAGAAGCCATCCAGTCACTTGGTAAGACAGCCCATCTTTGTAATTTTTATATGATCTGAAATGCAACTGATGTCATCTCAAGATTATTGTTTGTGTTTACAGCTAAAACAATTTGGTACTCACTTATGAAAATTTTAAATTTGCCGGTTAATGCTAAAACCTCAGGCTGAGTACAATGTGTGCATATGTGTAGAAAGGAAAAAGTACAGCCCCAGCAGCTCTAAGGAACTTGTTTGATTCATGGAGTTCCTAAAGAAAGAACTTATTTTGGTGTTAATTTGAAAATATATACAAATGATCTCTAGTAATTGACTTTTGCACCAGGACTAATTTAAAATTTGAGATGTAAGACCTGGTAAATTTTTGATTAGTGGAATTTGTCCTCTGAGGTAAAAGTTTTTGGAGCTATAATGACCTATCTTTTGAGTTATCTGATGGATCATAAAAATCCATCAATAATCACTGTCTGAGAGAAATGTGTGAAGTTACTCAGACACCATTACAGGTAGAGATCATCCTCTGGAACAGCTGAGAGGACAAGCCTAGCCTCTTCCTAGGATGAGATCCTCTGGCTCAGTTTCCTTATTGCATTCCTTTGAAAAGGAATGTTTCCCACCTGAGTACTACTGAGTCTGGCTATGAGCGGGAATTGATACTACACATTTGCAAAACTGTGATGTTTTATCAACTCATGTCCTTACTTTTCCTTTTAATGGCAATTAAATTTCCATAATCAAAGCAAGTGGTCAATCTGAATGGGTAGTTATTCTATACCCCAGTTGGGTAAATTAGTACTCCTGCATAGTCATGTGAAAAATTAAATTCCTGGAAGAGAACATTCTTTCTGAATGATATAGAAATAACTAGACAAAAGGAAAAAAAAGTTTGTAATATGAACAAACACAGTGTTGAATCTTTTTCCTATAGACTAAGGCTGGGATATATCTGAACTACTACATTAAAGTGTGTGTTTAAGATCTGGGTTATTCAGTCTAGGGTTATATTCCTTTTTATATCTTAAACAGCTTAGTAAATGGATATTTGGCCTAGTCATCTGCCTATTACTAGATATATGTCTCTATGGAACAAGGTATTTAATGTTTCAAAATGATGTTAACATAACATACAACTGATTGAGGCACCTGCCTGCTACTCTATTAATTACCGGAAAAAACAAAAACAAAAAAACACTAGATCAGAAGCATCTTCAGTTTGAGGAAAAGAATTTCAGTGCAATTTTCTTAGAGGGAGGTAACATGGAATATTTTTGTATTAATGGAAAAGTCAGCTTCATTCAAAGTTTGTTACTATTGTGAAAATAATACCTGATGATATTGTGTGTTCTGTTTTCAATGTTAAAAGCATGTTTTATTATAAGCAGCTTACTGCTATGTACTGCTTTGGAATTGAATTACTTATGGATCCTCCCAAGTCTTTTATGGTAAATAGAGTTAAAGTCAGTTTCTTTAAGTAAATTCATCTGTATAACTATTAAGCTCAAGGGTAGAAAACTTCTACCTGCAAAGTGTAGTTACTTTTACTTCTATTTACATGTATGGAGTTGAATTCTCAATAGCATCTGATCCTCCTGTAAGAATTGGAATCAGAGTGGAAATTTTTGAGAAAATAACAAGATCAGAAAATCCTATAGGTCAAAAGTAAATAATAATAACATCGTGGAGCTCTTTGTTTCTTTATTTTTCCTCTTTTCTGACATCACTTTTAATGCTCCTTCTATTTGGGGCCTGCATATTGAACTTGTTTGTCAGATTTGTGTGTCCTAGACTATGATGTCCACCTGCAGATGGTCATGCAACAAGGATACCTGTTCTACACTCTCCTCATTCCCTGGACTATGCTTCAGCCTCGTTTTACTCTCCCCACCCCCACTCTGACAGGGACAGTGCCTTTGTCCCTCTCCGAAAGTATTTGAGTAGATGGTGAGGCAGAAAGGGAAGCAAGAAACAGGGAGAATATAGGGCCTGACTAGTCAGAAAAGCATATGCCTTGAAGTTCCTCATCCTGGGGACTTGCCTGTGTGCTTTCTAGCTATGCTAAGGTTGTAAGGAGATGTTTCAAAACTCCTTAATGATCAATGATAAAACTTCCAGAATGGACTAAGATTCTGATTTTTCACTTCTATGTCCACTCCTTAAAAATTTAGAGTGGGGTATTGTACCTTTCAGACTGACATTCATGAGATTAGTGCCCTTTCTTACAATACCTGAAACAAGAACCAATGACTGTTTCTCTGAAAGTACCTATTTAAGCCCATCTAAGGACACAACAAAGCTAGGAGTGAAACTTAGAAAACTCCCAGTACATTTGGATATTATTGTTATCAGTATCAAGTTATCAAAACAAATTAGCTTGCAAATGAAAACTTAGGAGGCCTTTAGAATCCCAGGTAAAAAATAATGATTTTTCAAAGCATTTCTTAATAAAAATGTCTCCTTTTCCAAAAAAATGCACAATTCATCCTAATGTTAAAAGACATAATGACTAAACTTTCATTAAGTAAATTAGCTAGAAACCTTAAAGATTGGGATTTATGGAAACCAAGTTGGTGCAAAATTTCTTTTAAATATCACAAATTCCCTAAGTGCCATAACACCAAAATTTTCAATAATCATAAATTCCTAAATACCAAAAAGTGTTTACTTTGGGGAGGTAGTTCAGTTCTTTTTTTTTTTTTTTCCTAAGGCAAGAACATACCCAGTTGAACTAACCTTATCATGATAAGTTTACCAGGCCTTTAAAAATGTATTCAGTAGAAATTCTACTCCACAGAATACTTTACACAGGCTTGATAAGAATTTATGACTAGATGGTGCCACAAAGCCTTGTTTTAGTTAACCTCATAATCAGATAGTACAATTCTTAATCTAACAACATTGAGATTATAAGAGAAATTGCTTTCTAACAACAAAGGTAATACAAAATTACACAATAAGAATATTCAGAAATATAACCATACCATAAGCATGTATTTAAAACTTGAAACAGAACCAATTAATTGCCAATCAGATGACCGTAACTTAGTTGAATTATCAAATCAGATATGGATTCATAATCACTAGTGGTAACGTTTTAATTTCTAAGGCCCAATACTCTTAGCACTTTAAAAGAAAAGATTATTATCCACAAATTCATGTGTTTTTTGCTAACCTATGGACAACTCTCAGAGAAGCCCTGCTGAGTTCAGCTGCAAGAATATGGTGGCCAGCAGGCCAGAAGAGAAGGGTAATCCTGCAAGCATCAGTGTGGGGACAGAAATTATTGGGGTGCAAAAGGAAGGGAGCACCCACAGTTTTCCCCATTCCCTGGCAATGAGAGAATTAAGAGAATTTGACTTCCTCTACCAGATAGGGCTTTGGAAGGTAGACCCATGTCCATGGCCTCCAACAGCTGGACCCAGAACCTGGGAGTGTCAGGAAAAGTGTGAGACAATCTTGTAACTGTCTGCTCTAATGTGACCGGAGAGATCAGACCCAAAAGCCACCTTCAAGCCTTTCCAAGTGCTTGGGGAATGACACCAACTGCAGAGAGAGAAAGGGTTGGGGAGAAAAGGGAGGCTTACATACTTTACAGTCTTGGCTGGAAAGGAGCTGTAGCTCCTTGTCTCTTTTACCTTTGAGACATATAGACTAGAAAATGTATATCCCTCAGGGAAGGGAAGAAAAGTGTAGAGAGAGAGAGGGGACTTACATCTAAGCAGTATTTCCAGGCTCAGGGGCCCACCAACCCATCTCCCCAATATTCCACAGGGTAGGGGAACAACATAGGGTACAGAGACTCTGAAATTGGGGTGCAGGGACCCCCAAAGAAAAGCAGGCACAGAGGCGCACAGAGCATAGAGACCCTGAAACCAGGTTAGAAAGACCCCCAAAGAAAGCCAGGTGCAGAGGCCCAACTACCTGCCTCCCCCAACATCCTACAGGGAAGGGGAAGGAAGAACCAGGATAAACCAAGGTGCCAGGGGAACAACACAGGGTAAAAAGTCTGCTCTAGCAGAGCAATGGGCCTTCTCTTTAAGTTTTGTACACCAAACTGCTTACTAAGCTTGTTTTGTTTAGAAACTCCCTTCACAAATTACTTTTCTAGATTATATTGAAGTCAGGCTGTGTTACAACAAAACACTAGTTACTTTTTCTTAAGATTTCTTCCCCAAATTCCCCTCCTTGAAGTCTCTAAGCAGCCTTTCGCCACTTTTCCCAGTGTGCCCAGAAGAAGGGAGAAAAAAATGTGACCAACCCAGTGCAAGGGCATTTCCTTATATGAGGATCCAGAATTTGACTGACCACCCAGATGTAAGTGGAGCTACAGACGCCACTGTATGGTAGACACTATAAAATATCTGGCAGTCTTCCTGCCAAAACAAACCCAGGGAGTATATGAACACAACTACCAAACTATTTTCACACAAATAAAGTCAGATCTAAGTTAAGTGTCTGACACTCCAGCTGCTGCTAGGGAGAGAGTAGGAACAGAAAAGTATGGGAAAAAAACAAAAAAAGCCCCACCTCAGCAAAAGATAGAGAGATACTGAGCCCCAGGTAGGTGGAGCATACAAATGTCAACACCAGAACTCCCCACATGCCTTAGCATGGCCAGGGAAATGGGTAGACTCCAGCTCTGAGAACCACCAAGTGATTCAGTGTGACCTTGGGCTAACAGGAATCCCCTAGTGTCCAGATTTCCACATGCTTCAGTGGGGGCATCTGGGCAGGCAGGGATTCTTCAGCATGACAAGAAAGTAGGCCAGACCTCCATCTGCTTCAGTGTAGTCCCAACTCACAGGGTATCCTCTAGTAGAAAGAGAAAGTACATGTACTTCAGCACAGCCCAGGGCAAACAGACACCTTCTAGTGGCCAGACCTCCACAGGCTTCAGTACAGTGCCAGGGAAAAAACCCCTCACTGGGGCTCAGCACATGCTGGATACCAACAGTAGGATCACAGCTCAGCCCCAGGTAAGCTGCAAGACCCCTCTGGCTTCCAGCAGTGCCAGTCACACCCACACACCCTCAGTGAAGTACCAGAATGACAGCATCAGTGAAGCACTAAGTAAACAGCCAAAGCCTGCAGTCAAAGGCATAAGAAGCCTGAGAAAGAGCCCCCGCCACCCTAGAAGCAGAGACTGAATTTAAAAGACAGAAAAAAAGAAAGGCGAGCAAAAACCAACAACAACAAATCTTACTATAGGAAGTTATTATAGTGACAGGTACATGGCCACTACACAAACCTGACCATATACTAAAGCATAATAACTTCACAATCCAGTGGAGAAAGGCAGAAATATTCAATGCACAATGCACAATACAATAAAAATTACATGATATAAAGGGCCATGGAAGGATAGACTAAAGATTAGTTGGAAACTAAATATTCTAATCTTAAAGAATGAGTGGGACAAACAACAAATCACAAAACAATAACTTCATCCAAGAGAATGACAATAAAGACAGAACAAACCCAAACTCATGGGATGCAGCAAAATCAGTTCATAGGGGAAATTTTACATCACCAAATACTTACAGGAGTAAAATAGAGAAAAAAAAAAAACAATGAATTGATTATACAAGTAATAAAGCTAGAAAAAGCAATAAATTAACCCCCCAAATTAAATACCAAATTAGAAAACTTTAAAATCAAAGAAGAGATTAATGAAATTGAAATTATGAAAATTATTGAACTAATAAATGCAACTAATAGCTAGTTTCATGAAAAAACATCACTAAAATAAATAAATCTTTGGTTGATTCGATTTTTAAAAAGGAAGAAAACAAAATTATCAATTTCAAAATGGAAATAGGTGAGTTAACCACTAATGAAGAAAAAAATTAAAACAATAACTAGAAGCTGGTTTGCCTAACTGAATGCCAATAAATCTGACAATCTTAGTGAAATGGGTAACAGAAGATGAAATAAAATGTGTAAAACACCCCATTTCGGAAAAAAAAAATTGAACAAGAAATCAATGAACTACCTAAGAAAAATCCACCCCAGATGGATTTACAAGTGAATTCTATCAAACATTTAAAGACAGTTAATTCCAATACTATATAGACTATATGGGAAAATTAGTGAATGAGTCCTACAAAATTCTTTTTAAGATACAAATATGGCTATCATACCTAAACCAGAAGAGTCAAAACAGAAAGAACCTAACAGAACAATTTCCCTAATGAATAGAGATGCAAAACTTTTAAATAAGATATTAGCAGAAAGATTATAGAAATTTATCATAAGAATAATACTTTGTGATCTGGTAGAATTTATACCAAATGCAGGGCTGGTTCAATATTAAAGAAAGTATCAGAATATTAACAACAAAACTAACAGAAACAATATGATTATCTCAATAGATGCAGAAAAAGCTTATGACAAATACAACACCCATTCCTACTGAAAACACTGGAGAGCACAGGAATAAACGGAACCTATCTTAAAATAAAAAGCATCAGCAAACATTATATGCAATGGGAAGAAGCTAGATGCATTTCCAGTAAGATCATGGGTGAAACAAGGATGTTCATTATCACCATTGTTATTCAATATGGTTCTAGAAATGTTAGCTTTAGCAATAAGAGAAGAAAAAGAAATTGAAAGAATTAGAACAAGCAAAGAAGAAACTAAGTTATCACCCTCTGCAGGTGATATGACGACATACTTAGAGAATCAAATAAAAACTACTTGAAATAATAAACAATTTTGGAAAAGTTGCAGGTTACAAAATAAACCCACATAAATCATCAGCATTTCTATTTATTACTAACAAAGCACAACAGCAAGAGATAGAAAGGGAAATCCCATTTAAAGCTATGGTAGAACACTATAAAATATCTGGCAGTCTCCCTGCCAAAATAAAACCAGGGACTATATGAACACAATTACCAAACTATTTTCACACAAATGAAGTCAGATCTAAGTAAGTGTAAAAACATCAATTGCTCAGGTGTAGACTGAGCTAATGTAATAAAAGTGAGACTTCTACCTAAACTAATGTACTTATTCAATGCCATACCAATCAAACTACCAGAAAATTATTTTCTGGAGCTAGAAAAAAATATATCAAAATTCATCTAGAAGAATGAAAGGTCCAGAATATCAAGGGAATTAACGAAAAGAAATGCTAGGGAAGGTGGTCTAGCCCTACCAGATCTCACATTTTATTATAAAGCAGTATTCATCAAAACCATTTAGTACTTGCTAAGAAATAGAGAGGTAGACCAATGGAACAGCTTAGATAACAAGACACAGTAGCCAATGAATATGAATCTACTGTTTGAAAAACCCAAGGACTCCAGCTTCTGAGAAAAGAACTCACTGTTTGACAACAGCTGCTGAGAAAACTGGATAATAGTGTAGCAGGAAATGGGCATAGAGTCTCCAATCCATGATGTCAGTAACCCAGTGAGATGCTGGTATGAACTGCAAAAGTTGATCTCATGGGAAGGGTGGGAGACTGGCTGTTCAGCCTGGGCTGAGGTAGGATTCCCCTGACTCAATTTCCCCACTGACACTTGGCAAGACTTTAAGCCTGATTGAATGCAAGTGGACAATCTAATCCTGCCTGGAACTGACATGAAGTTGGAGAGATATTGTTTCCCTGCAATGTCCCTACTCTTGGTGGCAATTTCCTATAGTCAAAAGATTTGTAAGCTTAATACCAGATCTATTAAATTATAGATTATTGGTAGGCTAACATCCAAGGTTAAGTCTAAAATAAAGCTATTAGGCATAAGACTTTAGACCAACAACAATAAGTTAGGGTCCTTTAATTCTTAGTAATACTGTGGAGACAATTAGGTCAAGAGCTTGTGAAGTTAGCAACATAAATATTATTTGTGTCTCAGTTGGTCAACGTTTAAAAAAAATTCTTTTGTGGTTCATATTGTAAATGCTTTAAAAAGAAGTATCACGTGACCAAAAGTTTGAATTGTTTTATCTGTTATAAACTGAGTTAAAAATGAAAAATAAAATTTAAAAATAAAATAAAATAAACAAAGCAAAACAAAAAAAAGAAAAGATAATGGGCATAGACAAACACCTGACACCATAGCAAGAATAAAGTCCAAATGGATACATGACCTATGTGTAAAGGCTGATGCTATAAACAAATTAAGGGAGGAAGGGATGGTGTATTTGTCAGGTTTATGAAGAATGGAAGAATTTAGGACCAACCAAGAGATAGAGAATACTATAAAGTGCAAAATGAATAATTTTGATTCCATTAAAATGAAAAGATTTTGCACAAGCAAACCCAGCACAACCGAGATTAGGAAGAAAGCAGAAGACTGGACAAGAATTTTTACAACTAGTGTCTGTGATAAAGGCCTCCTTTCTAAAATATACAGAGAAGTGTAATGATGAGTAAAATTGGATCTTTTGCTGTTTTTGTTTTTGTATAATCAAGAAATATGATGCCTCTACTTGAATGTGACTGGGAAGGATCTTTTCCAATCATTGTCAGGCCTGGAAAGATTTGTAAGGAGGTTCATGCCTTTTGTTAATGAGGCACTGGTTCTCCAGAGATGTAATGCTCTCTGGTTCTAAAGAGTGTATAAAAACTCTGAGGTGCAGTTTTATTTTGGGGCTTACTGACTGGAAATGTGTTTGGCCAGAGGAGGACTTTGGAAGCTGCTAAGGAGCCCCCTGGCTTTGAAAAATCAGATGTTCCCTCTTTGGTAAAGATGTATCTATGTTAATGGGCAAACATGTTGGAAGCATGTCTGTTGAGTTTTGATTTCTCTGTATTTTTTTTTGAAGTCCAGGGAGATAATTCCCCTGCACCAGGGTTAGTTAAAGGAATGGTACATGTGCTTGATAAAAGTGATTGTTAACCCCTCAAAAGTTACCTTTCCTTTTATGAATGCAGATCTAAGAACCTGTGAGAGCAGGCCCTCCTGTATATGTTGGGGTGCCTTTTGATACAAGAACTGTGTCAAATTTACAAGAATACAAGTCATTCCCCAATTGATAAATGCTCAAAGGATATGAACAGGTAGTTTTCAGAGGAAGAAGTTAAAGCTATCTATAATCATATGAAAAAATGCTCTAAATCACTATTGATTAGAGAGATGCAAATCAAAACAACTTTGATTTACCACATCACATCTATCCGGTTGGCTAACATGACAAAACAGGAAGATGATAAATGTTGGAGAAGGTGTGGGTGAGTTGGAACACTAATTCATTGTTGGTGGAGCTGCGAGCTGATCCAACCATTCTGGAAAGCAATTTGGAACTATGCCCAAACGGCTACAAAAATGTTCATATCCTTTGACCCAGTAATATTGCTTCTAGTATTGTATCTCAAAGACAACATAAAAGGGAAAAGGTTCTACATGTACAAAAATATAGCAGCTCTTTTTGTGGTGGCCAAGAACTGGAAATTGAGGAAATACCTGTCAATTGGGGAATGGCTGAATAAGTTGTGGTATATGAATGTAATGGAATCCTATTGTGCTATAAGAAATGATGAACAGCTGGACTTCAGAAAAGCCTGAAAAGACTTATATGAACTGATGCTGAGTGAAAGGAGCAGAACTAGGAGAGCATTATACACAGTACAAGTCACAGAGTGTGAGGATTGCTTCTGATGGTTTTAGCCCTTCACAGCAATGCAAGGACCTCATACATTTCCAAAAGACTCTTGAGGCAAAACGACATCCATATTCAGAGAATAACCATGGAACTGAAACACGGAATGAAGCAGACTATTTTCTCTTGTGTTATGTTTTGTTTTGGTTTGGTTTTTCTCATGGTTTTTCCCATTTGTTTTAATTCTTCTATGCAACATGAGCAATATAGAAATGTGTCTAATAAGAATCTAAAACCCATATAAGATTACACGTTGGAGGGAGAGTGGAGGAAGGTGGAGAAAATTTAAGACTTATAGAAGTGACTGTTGAAAACTGAAAACAAATAAATTAATTTAAAAAAAAAAGCAAAAGTCTGTAAAGTTAAATTGATTTACCTGTGAATTCTACCAATCATTTAAAGAAAAATTAATTTCAATAGTATATAAATTATTTGGTAAAATAGGTGAAGGAGTCCTATGAAATTCTTTGCATGATACAAATGTGATACTAATATCTAAATTGGGAAGAATCAAAACAGAGAAAGTAAATTATAGGCCAATTTCCCTAATGAATAGTGATGCAAAAATTTTAAACAAAATGTTAGCAAAGATATTTCAGATTTGTACCAGGAATGTAGGACTGGTTCAATATTAGGAAATCTATCAGCATAAGTGACCATATCAATAACAAAATTAACAGAAATCATATGATTATCTCCATAAATGCAGAAGAACCTTTTGCCAAAATACAACAGACATTTCTATAAAAAAACAAAAAAAACAAAAAACAAAAACCACCAGACAGGACAGGAATAGAGTATTCCTGAAAATTATAAGTAGCATCTATCTAAAACCCTCAATCAGCAAGCCTTATATGTAATGGAGATAAGCTAGAGGCATTTCCAATAAGATCAGCATGAAAAAAAGCTGCCCATTATCACCATGTTATTCAATACTGTGCAAGAAATGGTGGCTTTAACAATAAGAGAAGAAAAAGAAAGTAAGGGAATTAAAATAGTGAAAAAAGTTATCACTCTTTGAAGATGATATGACGGTATTCTTAGAAATTCTAACGAATCAACTAAAAAAAACTATTTGAAATAATGAACAACTTTAGCAAAGTTGCAGGATATAAAATAAACCCACATAAGACATAAAATATGTATAACTAACGAAGCCCAGCAGCAAACAATTGAAAGAGAAATTCCATTAAAAGTAACTGTAGACAACATAAAATATTTGGGTATCTACTTGCCAAGGCAAACTCAAGAACGGTATGATCTAATAACAAAACACTTTTCATACAAATAAAGTAAGATTTACATAACTGGAAAAATATCTCATTTGTAGGCCTAGCTAATATAATAAAAATTACAATTCTATATAAAATATTTTGTTTCCATGCCAATCAAACTATCAAAAATATATTTTATAGAGCTAGAAAAATAATAAAAATTCATCTGGAAGATGAAAAGTTCAGAATATCAAGGGAAATAAGGAAAAGAAATACAAGGGAAGGTGGATTAGTGGTAGCATATGTAAAACTTTATTATAAAGCACCAATCATCAGAACATGGTAATGGGTAATGGGTAAGAAAAACAGGGGTGAATCAGTGGAATAGGGTAGGTACATAAGACACAGCAGTCAATAAATATACTAATCTACTGTTTGATAAACTCAAAGATCCCAGCATCTGGGACAAGAACTCATAAGGGAGCAAAGACAACTGTTGGGAAAGATGGAAAATAGTATGACAGAAAAGGGTCACGTACCAGGATCTTGTATCACATATATTTCTTGGTATATGGTGTACGATGGTAACATGATTAGAAATTAAGGGTGATAACATAAGGAAATTAGGAGAGCAAGGAATAAATTACCTGTCAGATCAGATGGGAGAGCTTATGACCAAATGAGAGATAGGGAACATTATGAAATATAAAAATTAATAATTTTGATTACATTTAAAAGGTTTGCACAAACAAAGTCAGTGCAACCAAAATTAGAAGGAAAACAAAAGCTGGAAAACAATATTTACAGCCAACATCTCTCATAAAGACCTCATTTCTCAAATATATAGAGAACTGAGTCAAATTTAAAAGAATACAAATCATTCTCCAATTGATAACAAAGGATATAAACAAGCAGTTTTCTGATGAAGAAATTAAAGCTATCCATATAAGTGAAAAAATGCTCTCAATCACTACTGATTAGAAAAATGAATATCAAAATAACTCTGAGGTACTACATCACACATACCAAAGTAGCTAACATGGCAAAACAGAAAAATGGTAAATTTTGAGAAGGTGTGGAAAAATGGGAACACTAATGCATGTTGGTGGAGTTGTGAACGTATGCAACTATCCTGGAGAAGAGTTTGGAACTATACACAAAAGATTATAAAACTGTATATACCCTTTGACCCAGAAATTCCACTTCTAGTTTGGTATCCAAAAGAGATCATACAAATAGGAAAAGGACCCATAGGTACCAAAATATTTATAGCAGTTATTTTTGTGGTGCCAAGAACTGGAAATTGAGAGAATACCCATCAATTGGGGAATGGATGAACAAATTGTGGTATTTGAATGTAGTGGAATACTATTGTTCCATGAGAAATAATGAGCAGCTGGACTTCAGAAAAACCTAGAAAGACTTACATGAACTGATGCTAAGTGAAGTGAGCAGAACCAGGAGAATATTGTAGACAATAACACAAAAAATGTGCAATGATCAACTTTGATAGACTTAAATCTTCTCAGCAATAAAAGTATCTAAGATAATTCCAAAAGACTCATGATGGAAAATGTTATCCCCACCCAGGGAAAAATCTACCAAATCTGAATTCAGATTGAAGCATATTATTTCCTTTCTGTTTCTGTTGTTTTTGTTTCTTCTTTCTTGTGGTTTTTCTCTTTGGTTCTAATTCTTCTTTAAAACATGAGTAATGTGGAAATAAGTTTAACATGATTGTACATGTACAGCCTATATCAGATTGCATGCCATCTTGGGGAGGAGTATGTGGAGGAAGAGAGACAAAATTTAGAACTCAAAATCTTATAGAAGTGAGTATTGACAAAAACAAACAAATACATAAATATTTTCCCCAAAATTTATTAATTTGTTTTCAGTTTTCAACAATCACTTTTATAAGTTTTAAATTTTCTCTTCATCCATCCTCCTTCCCTCTCCAAGATGGCAGGCAATCAGATATGGACTCTACTCATAGATTCTTATTAAACACATTTTCACATTAATCGTGTTGCCTAGTGGATTTCAAACAAATGAAAAAAACAAAACAAAATATAATAAAAAAAATAGTCTGCTATTTTGCATTCTGGCTCCATAGTTCTTTCTCAGTATGTTGATGGCATTTTCCATTATGAGTCCTTTGGAAATGTTTTAAGTCCTTGAAATGCTGTGAAGGGCTAAGTCTATCAAAAACAGTCCTTGCACACTGTGACTGTTATTGTGTACAATGTTCTTCTGGTTCTGCACACTTCACTCAGAATCAGTTCATATAAATCTTTCCAGGTTTTTCTGAATTATGCCTATTGGTCATTTCTTATAGCACAATTCGCAGGTCTTGTTACCACAAAAAGAGATGCTATTAATATTTTTTATGCATGTGAGTCCTTTTCCCATTTTTATGATCTCTTTGGAATACAACCCTAGAGGAAATATTGCTGGTTCAAAGGTTGCATGCATTTTATAGCCCTTTGGGCATAGTTCCAAATTGCTCTCCAGAATGGTTGGATCAGCTCACAGCTCCACAAACAATGAATTAGTGTTTCAACTCTACCACATCTTCTCCAACATCTATCATTTTCCTGTCTTGTCATGATACTTAATGTGATTGGTGTGGTGTGATACCTCAGAGTTGTTTTGATTTGCATCTCTCTAATTGATAGTGATTTAGTACATTTTTCCATATGACTACAGATAGGTTTAATTTCTTCCTCTGAAAACTGCCTCTTCATATTCTTTGACCATTTATCAATTGGGCAATGACTTTTATTCTTGTAAATTTCACTCAGTTCTTTATATATTTTAGAAATGAGTCCTTTATCAGAGACACTGGCTATAAAAATTATTTCCCAGCTTTCTATTTTCCTTCTAATTAAATCTTTTTAATTTAATGTAATCAAAATCATCCATTTGTCATTTCATAATGATCTCTGTCTCCTGCATGGTCATAAATTACTCCATTCTCCATGAACCTAACAAATGAACTATTCTTTAATCACCTAATTTGTTTATAGTATCAGCCCTCATACCTAGATCATGTACTCATTTGGAATTTATTCTTGTGTATGGTGTCCAGCATTGATCTATGCCCAGTTTCAGACACACTATTTTCCATTTTTTCCAGCAGTTTTTGTCAAAAAATTAGTTCTTATCCCAGAAGCTGTGGACCTTGGGTTTAAGAAACAGTAGACAGCTATAATCATTGACTACTGTGTCTTGTGTACCTAACCTATTCCATTGATCTACCCCTCTATTTCTTAGCGAGTACCAGACAGTTATGGTTAGTGATGCTTTATAATACAATTTAAGATCTGGTATAGCAAGGTCACCTTCCTTAGAGCTTCTTTTAATTAATTCACTTGATATTCTGGACCTTTTGTTCTTCCAGATGAATTCAGATATTATTTTTTCTATCAAATAATTTTTTTGATAGTATGATTTTTATGACACAGAATAAGTAAATTAATTTAGGTAGAATTGTCATTTTTTATATTACCTCAGCCTACCCATGGCCAACTGATCTTTTTTCTAATTATTTAGAACTGATTTTATTTGCGTGAAAAGTGTTTTATAATTGTGTTAATATCATCCCTGGATTTGTTTTGTTAAGTAGACTCAAATATTTTATAATGTCTACACTAACTTTAAATGGGATTTCTCTTTCTATCTCTTACTATTGGGCTTTGTAGCTGATTTGTGTGGGTTTATTTTGTATCCTGCAACTCTGCCAAAGTTGTTTATTATTTCAAATAGTTTTTTAGTTGATTTTTCTGGGATTCTCTAAGTTTATCATCACATTGCTTGCAAAGAGTGATAACTTAGTTTCTCCTTTGCCTATTCTAATTCCTTCATTTTCTTTTTTCTTCTCTGATTGCTAAAGCTAACATTTCTAGTTCCATATTGAATAATAGTGATAATGGACATCTGTTTACCACCTACTCTCTTATTGGAAATGCATCTAGCTTCTCCCCATTACATATAGTGCTTACTAATTGGTTTTATGTTGGTACTACTTATTTTAAGGAAGGCTCCATTTATTCGTGTGCTCTCCAGTGTTTTCAGTAGGAATGGGTGTTATATATTGTGAAAAACTTTTTTTCTGAATCTATTGAGATAATCACAGTTTCTGTTAGTTTTGTGGTTTCCACGATCTACTATGTTGATAGTTTTCTGAATATTAAACCAGCCTTGTATTCCTGGTATAAATTCTACCTGATCAAAATATATTATTCTTGTGATAATTTCCTGTAATCTTTCTGCTAAAAACTTATTTAAAATTTTTGCATCTATATTCATTGGGGAAATTGGGCTTTAATTTTTTTTTCTGTTTTGACTCTTCCCAGTTTAGGCATCAGCACCATATTTGCATCATAAAAAGAATTTGGTATGACTCCTTCTTCACCAGTTTTCCCAAACAGTCTATATAATATTAGAATTAAGTGTTCTTTAAAGGTTTGATAGAATTCACTTGTAAATCCATTTGGCCCTGGAGATTTTCCTAGGGAGTTCATTGATGTTTGTTCAATTTCCTTACCTGTGATGGGATTACTTAAGTATATTACTTCCTCTTCTGTCAATCTAGTCAATTTACATTATTGTAAATATTCATCCACTTAACTAACATTGTCAAGTTTATTGGTATATAGTTGGACAAAATAATTTCTAATTATTATTTTAATTTCATCTTCATGGAAGGTCAATTCACTCTTTCATTTCTGATGCTGATAATTTGGTTTTCTCCCTTCTTCTTAGTTTGATTTATTAGTTCAATAGTTTTCTTAATTTTGATTTTATTAATCTCTCCTTTGGTTTTAAGTATTTTTAATTTGGTATTTGAGAATTTTCAGTTTGTTCTTTTTCTAGCATTTTCAGGTGTGTGCTCAATTCATTGATCTTCTCTTTTTCTATTTTATTCCTGTAAGGTTTCAGAGATATCAAACTTCCCCTAGAAACTTCTTTCACTGCATCCCTTAAGTTTTGGTTGGTTGTCTTATTATTGCCATTTTCTTGAATGAAGTTGTTGATTATTTCTATGATTTGCTGTTTGACCCACTCCTTCTTTAGAATTAGATTATTTAGTTTCCAGTTATTTGTTGGTCAATCTTTACATGATCCTTTATTACATGTAATTATTTTTGCAGCACAATCTGAAAAGGATGCATTCACTTTTTGCATTCACTTCCTACTTGATTGTGAAGTTGTTGTGCCTTAGTACATGGTCAATTTGTGTGTGTGTGTGTGTGTGTGTATACACTTAGAAAAATGTATATTCCTTTCTATTCCCATTCAATTTTCTCCAGAGATCTATAAGATCTGCCTTTTCCAGAATTCTGTTCACCTCCTTATCTTCTTTCTTTTTTGTTTTGAGGTTAGATTTAACAAGTTGAGAGGGGGGTGGTTGAGGTCCCCCACTGTTATAGTTTTGCTGTCTATTTCTTCCTGTAACTCCCTTAAACTTCTCCTCTAAAATTTTGGATGCTATACCACATAGTGCCTATGTGCTTAGTAATCATATTACTTCACTGTCTATGGTGTCTTTTAGCAGGATATAGTTTTCCTCTTTATCTCTTTTGATTAGATGTATTTTTTGCTTTTGCTTTGTCTGAGATTAGAATCACTACCCACGCTTTTATTTTTTTAATTCAGCTGAAGCATAACATGTTCTATTCCAGCCTTCCACTTTTACCCTGTGTGTTTCTTGTACACAACATATTGTAGGATTATGATTTTTAATCCATTCTGCTATACACCTCTATTTTAGAGGAGAATTCATCCCATTCAGATTCACAGTTATGATTACTATCTGTCTCTCTCCATCCTATCCACAACATGATCATACTTTTATTTCTCCCTTCCCCTCCTCAAAAGTACTTTACTTTTGTCCACCACCTCCCTCAAACTTCCCTCCCTCCTATCATCCCCCCTCACTTTTATTTTCCTTTTCTTTTACTACTTCTTCCCTCCTTTTGAATCACCCCTCCCTTTTTTTCCACTTTCCCCTCCTACAGCTTGTAGGGCAAGTTAGATTTTTATTTTTAACTGAGTATGTTATTCCTGCCTTAAAATAAATCTGAGGAGAGGAAAGCTCAAACAATACTCATTTCCCTCCCTGCCTTCTTTCTCCTAGAATACATTTTTGTGCCTCTTCATGTGATGCAACTTACCCTTTTCTATCTCCTCCTTTCCTCTTCTCCCATTACAATCCCTTTGCACCCATTAATTAGGTTTTTCATAATCACATCAGTTAATTTATGTCCACACCAATCATGTATATCCCCTTTCAACGTATTAATATGCAATTCTCAACATTAACAAGTATCATCTTCCCATATAGGGAAGTAAATAGTTTGCCCATATTGAATAATAAGTTTGTTTTTTTTTTCCTGTTTACCTTTTTTTGCCTCTCTTGAGTCTTGTATTTGAAGATCAGGTTTTCTATTGAGCTCTGGTCTTTTCTTCAGGATGGTCTGGAAAACCCTTATTTCATTGAATGTGAATCTCCTTGTCTGAAAAATTATAGTCAGTTTTAATGGGTAATTGATCCTTGATTGTAATCCAAGTGCCTTTGCCTTACAGAATATTACATTTCAATCCCTCTGATCTTTTAATGTAGAAACTGGCAGGTCCTGTGTGATTCTGACTGTAGTTCCACAATATTTGAATTGTTTCTTTCTGAATGCTTGCAATATTTTCTCCTTGACCTGATAATTCTGGAAATTGGGAAAATAATTCTTGGCATTTTCCATTTGGGACACCTTTCAGGAGGTGATCAGTGGCTTCTCTCAATGACTATTTTGCCTTCTGGATCTAAGACCTCAGGGCAGTTTTCCTTGATGATTTCTTGGAAGATAATGTCCAGGCTCTTTTCTTTTATCATGGCTTTCTGGTAGACCAATAATTCTTAGATTTTTTTCTCTCCTGGATCTATTTTCCAGGTCAGTTGTTTTTCCAACATGGTATTTTATTTTATCATTCTTTAGATTTTTTTTGACTGATTCTTGATGTCTCATAGAGTCATTGCCTTCTACTTGCCCAATTCTAATTTTTAATGATTTGTTTTTTTAACTCCTTTTCTATTTTTCCATTTTTCTTTTCCTTTAAGGGAGTTACTTTCTCCAGTTAGGAGAAAAGGATGCATTGACTTTTTCTGACTTCCTACTGGATTGTGAAGTGTTTGTGCCCTAGTACATGGTCAATTTTTATGTATGTGTATGTCCCACTGAGGAAAATGTATATTCCTTTCTATTCCCATTCACTTATGGTGATGAATTTGGTCAATTTTACTTTTTTAAAGAGCTGATTTTATTTTTAATATCATTGGCCAATTTTTCTTTCACCTCTCTAATTTGGCTTTTAAAATACTTCTTGAGCTCTTCCAAGGATTCTCCTTCATCTTGAGATAAGTTCATATTCCCTTTTGAGGTTTCAGATGTGGGAATAGTGTCAATGCTGTTCTCTTTTAAATTGGTATGTTGATCTTTCTTGTCCCTGTAATAAGATTTTATGGTCTTTGTTTTCCTAACTTGCTTCTTCCTCATGGTGATTGCCTTTTTCCTGACTTTTAAAGTGGACCTCTGCATCTGGGGCACATGGGAGCTCTGTCCGACATTTCCTGTGTTGTGAGGTAGGGGCCTGGTTACTGACTTTGTGTGCTGTGGCCTCTGATTCTTTCATATAGAAGCTATATATTGCTGCATCTTCCCTGGTGCTTAGTTGGCTGGTGTGTGTCAAGTCTGAGGTCAGGAGAAAGTCTTTCTGAGTTTCCCCAAGTTTGCACAGAAGATCACAATATGAGTTGTGGTCTTGACACTGGAAGTCCCCTCCTCCTCTAGGGCTGAGCTGGAACACAAGCAGGCTTAGTCACTGATTGACCCCATCTGCCCAATTCCTCTGGCTGTACTAAGGCATGCCTAGGGTACTGGTGTTGATGCTTACCAGCTCTCCTCCCTGTGGTTCAGGATCTCTTGCTGGTCTGCTGAGATGGGGCTTTCTGGGACACCTCCAGTCCTGCACTGGTCCCCTTCAGCAACAGTAGGAGTGACCCTTCCCATGGATCTTGCTAGCCTCCAGAACTGAAAGAATGCTGTACCCCTTCTTCTGGCTTCACTACTCCAGGGTGCTTCTGGAGCAATATTTTCTGGGTTTTTCAAGATCAACAAAGGGAGGGTGAGAGCACTTACAATTTACTCTGCCATATTTGTTCCTGGTAGTACAAGTAGGTGATTTTCAAACATTTAGTCTGTGGACTGATTGTGCCAAGAGTATTTGCTGCTGCTTCTGCACGCCCTACACTTCTCTCTAATCCAGCTCCATCAGACTCCAATCCTGTGCTGAGAGGTTTGAGAATCAGTGCTACAGCTGGTGATTCAGTCTGCTGAGGCATTCCTGCTCCATTCTGGTATAGTCTGCATTCTGAGCTCCCCAGGTCCAGCATAACAGATTGCTCCTGTGGACCTTTAGGGGTGTCATGGGCTGGAAATCTGCTACACTCTGTCTCCTAGTGGATTCTGCCATTCTAGAATTTGTTCAGATTTATTTCTTAGAGGTATCTGAAGGAATTTGTGGAAGTACTCAAGTGAATCCCTGCTTTCACTCTGCCATCCTGGCTCTACCCCAATAAATAAATAAAATAAAAAAAAATAGGACAGTGGGTTAAACTAAAAAATCATGCAGTTTTGAGAGTTTAAATAGCATGCTCACACTAAGGAAAATGTAATATGTGGAGAATTTATCCTAATAATTCAGAAATTCCTATTTTAAAGCATTGTGGGAAAAGCAGTCCACAGAAAATTGTATTTTCAGAATGAATCTTGGTAATTATTCATTAGTTTAATAATAGCCTATTTTTTCCAAGTCATATAAATAATTCAAATTAAATCAACTCAAAAAAGTTTAATGTGGTTAATTTAGACATTTAGTCTAACATAGATTTATGGGGTAAAGGGGAATTAATGATTTATTTATTTATCTAAATTTCCTTCTTTGATAAGTTGTTTGGTTAGAGAACTGTAATAATATTACTGAAAACAAGAATGAAACACTTATATTTGTCCAAAAATTGTTATGTTCTTGTAGTGATTAAAAGAAATATGTCCCCAGAGTCTGTATTTTAAACATAAACTGCATGAAAGGGAAATAGTATGTTTGAATCCAGAATGTATGCAATTATTTGTTGTATTTAATTAGTTTCTCTGCAGAAAGTTCAAAGAAATTGCTCCACGTATTAATTTCCAGTGTTACACAGACTTTATAGCCATTTCTGAAACATTTTAAATCTATACTTGGAATTTTAAAGAAGAAAATTAGTGACAAAATGGTATGATAAGTTAGAGAAGAACTGATCTCTATGTCAGTAAGACCTGGGTTCAAATCCCAGTTCTCATGGATGCTACCTGTTTCACTGCAAGTCACATAAATTCTCAGTGTACCCAGGCAACTCTCTAAGACTGCAAGATGCATAGGAGAAATATTAATAGTAATAATAATGGTGGTGATAAAATTTATACAGCATAAATTATGTTCCAGGCACTGTACTAACCACTTTACAAATATTATCTTGTCTGATTCTCACAGCAGCCCTTGATGATTGATACTATTATTATCCTCAGTTTATGATGGAAAAAAAATGAGTAAAATACAGGCTCAATGACTTAGCCAGGATCTCACTGCTGTTATTATTTGTCCTTTATTTTCAAAGAGGAACAATGACATCACAAAGTGATGTCTTGTCTTGTTCATGAATTAGATTTAAGTGAGGCAGAGTTGTAGTAGGTGATATTGACATTTCTGATATTTGATCTAGCTCTAAGCACTCCACAGTGTCTACTTCAGCCACCTTCTCCATTGCCGTTGGAACAAATTGTTCTCATCTACCCATTCTGCTAGGGTAAGACTTCACATACTTGTGGTAGATATCCCTTTAACTTAACAAACAGGTTTGAGGTTGTTTGGTTACTATGAACCTGGTTTAGCCCATCTGCTAAAAAGGTTTGCCAAGATGTGGTGGCTAAACATTCTGCAGTTTCTTGGAGCCACAGGTGAGAGTTGAATACTAAGTTGACACCAAAGGTAGATGAAAAGCCCTAAAAAGGGACTGGCAAGCCCTCACACCGGAGGTACTGATCTTTCTTGAATACCCATACACCCAACACACTGCTAATAAGTGTCTGAGGTGGAATTTGAATGCAAGTCTCTCCGACTCCAGGTCCATTTTTTAACTATTGTGTCTCTTAGCTATTTGTAACTACAGATACAGATCTGCATTGAAAGATGGATGAAATTACCAGATGAATTAAAAATAGTAAAAACTATCATAGATTTTAAAGTTAAGAGGCTTTAAAGAAGAAGAAAATACTATCACCCTTTAAAAAAATCTATGAATTAATAAGTTTTGGCAGTGTTGAAAATTACTTCCTAATAAACTAAAGACAAAAAAATATCTTCTTTAGGAGTTCTGATAAGAAGTTACAAGTTACTCCTGTTGTTTCCTTATTTTGTAGATGAGGAAATTAAGTAGAAGAATGTTTAAATGTCTTCGTTTGATCAAAGAGGTAGTTTGAATGCAGCAGTGGAATGCATTCCACTTCTCCTGATTCCTTATTTTTTATTTTTGTTTTTTGTTCCCCCAACCCACACTGAATTATGTTGCTTCACTTGGTAAGATGTAAATTGGTATCCAAAGTAAATTCAGGTATTTGCTTTTTTCCCTATGGTGTAGCTATAGGAATATAGGCTCTGTCAGTTATGGTATTTGCTTGAGAAACTTTAAATTTTTCCCATTATCCTTTGTCCCTCAAAATAATACTGAAAATGCTTGTTATATAAGTTTAACTGCCTTCATATAAGCAGGATATTTACCAAAAGAAAATTAAAGAAAGTGAAGTGTTAAATTGTCTTTCTAGTTCAATGTTTTAATTAACTTTGGGGGTCATGAAACAGGTGTTATGTGAACACCAGCATTAACATATTAATGAAAGTATTTACCTCAGGAAAATGTTAAAAGAAAATTTGGATATATATATATATTTTTTACTTTAGCTATTATCACTTCTTACATAAGCACGCACACACACTTGAAGGAGAAAGGAGAAGGATAAGGGAGGAGGGGGATTGGAAGAAGAAGGAGGAAGGAAGGAAGAAAAGGAGGAGATAGCCAGTTTGAAATAGAAATAATGTAATTATCTGAATCCAAGGAAAACTCAGTACCCTTAGCCACTGGAGTATTCTGGTAATTATTTTAGGATGACATAAATAATTTTCGTTACAAAAGAAACTCACTAATGAGTATTTTTTCCTTAGAATGAGTTGTAAGCATTCATGCTTATAAAAGGAAAATATGCAAACTAATTGAAGTTTAGGAACATCATATATTTTTCATTTATTCAAGGTAAGAGGGAAGAGAATGAAAGAGTATGAGAGATACAGGATGACTTGTGGAAGATTGTGCAAGACAGAAACACAAGAAAAACACAATAAATGACAAAAACACACAAGCAAACACACCTTGGTTTTTCAAGTTGTAGAAGGATCAATCACTGCTATGAGTTGAAGCAAGTCACTTAACACTTCAAAGCCTCTATTTCTTTATTTATAAAATGAAAGAAGTGACCACATCTAAAATCCTTCCATTTGTGAATTCTGTGATCCTATGAAACAGTTCAAGATACAGTTCCTTTTCTTGATGTACATGAAGGACTCGTTCTAGACTAACAGAAAAAGTGCTTCTATGGAAGTCAAGAAAGAGTAAGTTTCAGTCTACCTCTGACTCTACATTGAAACTTTTATTTATGAATACATTCTGTGTTTTACATATTTGTTGAATCAGTGGGACCACTATTATTTGATCCTTACCAATCAATTATTGTGGGTGTTCCTGACAATAGTTCAGATTGCAGGCTACTTCTCCCTATGTTCCCATTAGTTACTGCCCCTGCCCTCCTCCATAAATGCTCCAAAGGTATCTACCTACTCAACATTCTAGAAACTTTCCTGTAGCTCAGTCAACCTGGGCTGCCTATTTGTTATCTCTACCATTTTTGCTAAGTGGCTGGGAGGCAGTACCTTGCACTGCACAGAACACAGGATTTGTCAGCAGAGGAAACCAAGAGTAAAAAAATAAAATAAAATAAACCCAGGCTACCAAAAGTAAAAAATAAAGTTCAACATCTCCCATTAAGGACTTGTATGTATATGTCTGTATATGGACTGTACTTGAATAATTATAAAGTGTGCGGAGATATTGTCCACTCTCAAGTAGTTTGAAGTCTAGGAAAGAAATAAGACAAAAATGGATAATTTATAATATAGTATAGATGAATTTGGGAGATGAAGACAAAAGTACAATGGAAGAACAAGCAATAAAATTCAAAATACAAAATCAAATTCCACTTGAAAACTACTGGATTTTTGAGAACATCAGAAGATTCCTTTACACAATTCCCAACTGGATATTCAGACTAGGGGAGTCATAGATCTCATCCACCTTGTAACACTTTAGCTAAAATTACCTCTCTAACAGGGATTATACCATTTTTCTTCATGAAAGACTTTGGCAATTAGAAACGTTGCACATTATACTGTGGTTTGTTGTCTACATTAATGACTAAAAGAAATGTAAATTTCAGTTAGATTTTAGTCAATATGGAGACTTATTTCCACAAAAAGAAATCCCAGACCTCCTGATATCTATTCATGAACTCCCACCCAGGTTTAGACCCTTTGCTCTAGACTAACACACAATAAGCAAAGAACAAGAAACAAATAAATAAATGTGTGGAGCAGTTCCTTTCTATTTAGGAAAACTAATATATTTTGATGACAGTTATCAATTCGGAATTCACACCTAACTGATTTAATCCTGCTCACACTTTACATTTTGTCATCAATCTTCGAACAAAACTAGTGTGAAATCACACTACTGGAAACGTGAAAAAAAAGTTTTATAGCAGTCCTAAAACATGCAGTTATGGCTAAAATTGTCATTTAAACATTTTAACTACTTATTAAAAAAAAACCCAAATACCTGGAATAATTTTGGGAAGGGAAGGGAGGAATGTTATAAAAGATATTTTAAATTCCCATAACTTCCATCCCTACTCTACTTCAGCATGTCTCTGTGGTACTCATGACTAAGATATTACAGTCACTTGACATCATTTGATCCTGAAATGATTTTCTCTTCACAGTTATACAACTATTCATTTAAAGTGGTAAAGAGCCTCCAATCTCATCAAGAACAGTGATCATATTTTAAAAATAAGTGATTCACAACATGTGTAATGCAGTGGGGAAAAAAAAACCCACTGACTCTTTAATCTGAAAATCTTTGTTTAGATCTTCCCTTTGATGTTGATTTTTTGTATGCCTTTGGACACACAACCAGACCAAGACAGTCTTTGAAGTTTCTTCCATTTATTCCTTATATTCTTATCTATTTTATATTAGATATTCTTTATGTACTTGTTTCTTCCATCATAGATCTAATAATAATTAGCATTTTTATCTAGTATTCTAAAACCTGCAAAGATCACATAGGGAGAAAATACTAGATTCAAGATTTAAATCCATGTCATTTACGACCTGCAAATTTATTTTTCTTTTCTCTTTATTATATTGTTATATATTATTACATCCAATTGAGAGATCTGAATTTCTACCTTCTTGTATAGATCTTTTTTAAAAACCCCTTCTTTTATCTATCTAATTCTTCTATGATTACTTACTTACCTATATTTACTTATTCATTTTGTATTTGATTTTTTTTCTTAAAACTGTTTTTCCTAATAGCCAAATGAAGGAAGAAGCCTTCCTTGAGTCTTTATTTTACTTCCTCTCTAGAAACAAATCCAGCCTGTATTTTGATCATAGCTAACAGTTAATAGCCCACAGAAGAAATAGAAACATTGTGTACTCAGTAAGGTCAATACAGAATTCACTTTGCTCTGTATACTTCCTTGCCTTAAAAATTGTTTATTTTATCTTACCTTGTCTTGCCAATTACTTTCTCCTTCTTGAGTTCTTCATCTGCTCTCCATTCTATTTGGATTTTTAGACTTCTGCTTAAGTCCTCCTCCTCAGTTTTCTCAGGTTCTACTAATTAAGTCTTAGTTTCCCAGTCCTCTTTTAATTCTTCATGTCCTTCAGCTTGAATTCTTCTTCCCTTGGGGCTTCAGCTAGTTGTTCTTTTCCCCCATTTCTTCCTTCTTTTCAATTCCTTTTAAATTTCCTCTCCCAAAATTCAATTTTTGACCTCTTTTACAAATCAAGCTGTTTGCAATTCTTTTGAGATATGTTTTGGTTCTTTGATCACTTTTTTTCCTTTATATAGTTCTTTCAGTTGTCTGCATACTGCAGTTTGCAAGCTCTTATGTGAGACAGAACAACATTTGTTTGTTTCCACGTAGACCAATATCATTCATATCCCAGATGTGTTAGATTTGTTTGTGCAAAAGTTTTTCAATTAGAGCCTAATTAAAAATATCTATGGACTGATGCAAAGTGTAGTACGTAGAGCAAGAAATCACTGTGAGAATGAAAATGAAAGAATATTCAACTCAAAACAAAACAAAACACACTCCCCCAAGAAAGCTGTGAAACCATGAAAAGCAAATTGAAGAGACACATGAAGATGCTCCCACTGTTCTTTTGTAGATGTCCATGAATGTGAAATGTCAGATATGTCATATTCTTTTATATTTTGATTGGTTTTGCTGTTTTTTTTTTCCTATTCCTCATTTAAAAAAAAATTCTTACTCTAAAATATAGGGTTCTAAGATGCAGAAAGGGAATGAATCTAGCCGGAAATGTAAATGATTTAAAAACAAAGATATCAATAAAATATAATTTAAAAAGTAGTCTGTCTCTCTCTGAATTATAGTTATGTTATCAGAGAATGGAGATAACAAACCATCTTCTGCTTATCTCATACTTGTATTGGGAGGATAATTCTTTGTAAATTGTAAAGTATAATAAAATTGTGGATGTTTTTCCTTAAGATATTGAAAGACTGTGGGATGCTTAAAGATGTAATTCCAACGTAGATGATACTTATTCTATCCATCTACCCCACTCTTTACCTTTTATTCATGGATCTTAAGATGTGATATCGATCAGTCATATATATAAAGACACTTGGAACACTTTTTCTTTATTTTAATATGAATCCTTGGTTGTATTATGTATAAGAAGCAGAAAATGCTGTCTCTTATTCAGATTTTTAAAATATCAAAAAGAGAAAGAGAGATGTGTAGATAGACAGATATATACTATATTTCAATATATACCTGGATTTTTTCTTAATACACTGCTATACTAATACCAGGAAAATTAGTTTGAATAAGGTAAAAAAAAATTATATACTTTTTTCTACATAGATGCAATTATCACTGTTGACCAGAGTAAAATGTTATCGAATATTGTTTAGATTACTTAAAACATTAGCTACTAAAATGCTTAACTCAAAAATGAATAATTAATGTGAAAATAGAATCTTATTCCCAGACATAATAAAGTTATTCTTTATATTTTAAGGAGTACATTTTGCACTTTTATTTCATTTAAGCAACTTGTAGCCATGTTAAGAGCACTAATGCTTTTCTTAGTTTCCAACATTCACACAGTGATGTTAATTTACCTAAACTAATTGTTTCCCATCTATTTTTTGATGCTTTTTCTTTAGGGCTGTTTTTCCTCTAAGCCATAAGATAAATGACAATGATGAGTTGTAGTATGACAGCAATATGAAGTCCCAGCAGAGGGAAGTTATATAATAGAAGCTGCAAACAGGACTCAGGTTCAGGTTCAGTTAATTTGCTGAAAGGGTCATTCTTCTCCATGTCAAAGGAGTCAGACCAAACGGGATGGGTTAGTATAGTATGCAACTTTTATATGACAGAAAATATATTTAACACTCCAAGGAAAAACACACTATCACAGAAATATAGCATACATGCATGGACATACACACACACACACATTCACCACTTGTAAAAGCAGCTATTAGTAAGCTGAATATTTTCCTCTAATATCTCCTTTATAGTAAATAATCAAATGACAGTCTACAAAACAGAACTCTTGCTAATTGTTACTTCTGTGCATCTACTAAAATATTAATTGATGTCTGTAATGGTGACCTTAAAGCACGGAGGATCTTGGAATATCCTCTCAGTTAGGAAAAAAAATAAATTACATTCAACATAGTTATAATGTGGCGAACATTTTGTTGAATTCATATTCTTCATTTATTTATAACCTACTAAAATCAGATAGATAGATAGATGATAGATAGAGAGATATGCTTTCTGTTAACAGGAACAACAAATTCACTGATCATGTTTGATAATAGAGTAGAAAGCAAAAGAGTAGAAATTTGATACTGATAAGGAGGTGTGCTTAGCAATTTTTGCTTCATAGCCAAATAGTGATAAACTATAGTCAAGCCTCTATTCACGTTCTCACAAATTACAGTTCCAAATTAATGAGGTTTTATGGTCAATAGCTGACTAATTAACTGATTAGATTCATCATAACCCAGTTCACTAACCATTAATATATAATTTTTTCCAAGAGAACTATTTTGGAAATTAGTCTGAGACACAGTAGATAAATAATATAGCCTCTGAAGTGGGCCAATATGCATTTACCACATTTTCAGTCAACTCCTCCGGAAGTAGATAGACAAGAAACCCACATGAAGATCTTGCATCACCATCAGAATATATTAATGTTCTACACATTGAGCCTCTCAGATTCAACAGATGTTCCTAGTGGACTCCTTCTACCTGGAAGTTATTTGAACCTCCCTGAACAGGAGAAGGGCCAGGTAAGTTGTTCTTATTTGTGTACCTGCTTAGTAAAATCTATTATTTATATGATACTTCAGGTTTTCAGTCTTCCAACACCATCAGATAAATGAATCTCCTCCAGGGACAGCCTCTAATTACATATTCTACTATTTGTTAGCAGTGGTGTGGTTATCTGTATTCTATCTTTAAATAAATTTCACTTCATTACATACTCAATAACTGTAGGTGTCAATCACTCTATATAAAAAGTCACATACAACTCATCTTCCTCCCCAAAGAGCATGCTTTTTTCTGTTCTGTGCCAAGAGCTTGGAAAAAAAAAAAAAGGGCACTATGCATATCTCTGTTTTCACATTTTACTATGAAAAATTAGCTTGTTTGGTTTCTAACTTTTTTTGTATTCTTTTTTTATTCATTTATTTGTTTTCAATTTTCTACAATCACTTCAATAAGGCTTAGATTTACTCCTCCTCCTTCCCCTCTCCCTGCCTGAGACAGCATGCAATTATATATGGTTTCTACACATACATTCTTATTAAGCACATTTTTACATTAGTTCTGTTGCATAAAGGAATCAAAATGAATGAGGGAAACAATGAGAAAAAACAAACCAAAATAAAACATAACACAAGAGAAAATGGTCTGCTTCATTCTGCATTCTGATGCCACAGATCTTTCTCTGAATGAAGATGGTGTTTTGCCTCAAAAGTCCTTTGGGAATGTTTTAGGTCCTTGGATTGCTGTTAAGGGCTGAGTCTACCAGAAAAATTCCTCCCACACTGTGGTTGTTACTGTGTACAATGTTCTCCTGGTTCTGCTCATTTCAGTCAGCATCGTTCATATAGGTCCTTCCAGGACTCCCTGAAGTCTTCCTGTTCATCATTTCTTATAGCACAATAGTATTCCATTATATTCATATATCACAAATTGTTCAGTCATTCCCCAATTGATGGGCATTCCCTCCATTTCCAGTTCTTAGCCACCACAAAGAGAGCTACTATAAATATTTTTGTACATGTGGAACCCTTTCCAATTTTTATGATCTCTTTGGTAGAAGTAATATTCCTCGATGAAACGGAACGTACATTTCTGTAGTCCTTTGGGCACAGTTCCAAATTGCTCTTCAGAATGCCTGGATTAACTCATAGTTCCACCAACAATGAATTAGTGTTTCAACTCTCCCATACTTTCTTCAACATTTATCATCTTCCTGTTTCATCATATTAGCCAATCTGAAACGTGTGATGTGGTACCTCGGAGATGTGTTGATTTGCATTTCTCTAATCAATAGTGATTTAGAGCACTTTTCCATATGACTATAGATACCTTTATATTCTTCCTCTGAAAACTCATTGTTCATATCCTTTGACCATTTATGAATTGGGGAATGATTTGCATTCTTTTAAATTTGATTCAGTTCTCTTTATATTTTACAGATGAGACCTTTATCATAGACAATAGTTGCAAAAATTCTTTCCCAGTTTTCTGTTTCCCTCCTGATCTTGGTTGCATTGGGTTTGTTTATGTAAAACTTTTCAATTTAATGTAATCAAAATTATCCATTCTGCACTTTATAAAGTTTTCCATCACATATTTGGTAATAATTTCTCCATTCTGCATAAATATCACAAATCCACAATTCCTTGCTCCCATAATTTGTTTATAGTATCAGCCTTTATACCTAGATCACGCATCCATTTGGACTTTATTCTTGTCTATGATGTCAGGCATTGGTCTATGCTCTGTTTCCACTACACTGTTATCCAGTTTTTCCAGCAGTTTTTTTCAGATAGTGAATATTTATCCTAGAAGGTGGGGTCCTTAGGTTTTTCAAACAGTAGCCTGTATTCATTTACTGTATTCATTGTTATATCTTGAGTACCTAACCTATTCCACTGATCTACCTCTGTACTGCTTAGCTAGTACCAAGTGGTTTTGATGACTGCTGATTTACAATACAATTTGAGATCCGGTATGGCTAGGCCACCTTCCCTAGCATTTCTTTTCATTAGTTTCCTTGATATTCTGGACCTTTTGTTTTTCCAGAAGAATTTTGATATTATTTTTACTAGCTCTAGAAAATAATTTTCTGGTCATTTGATTGACATGGCACTGAATAATTTAATTTAGGTAGAATTGTTACTAAAATTTTATTAGCTCAGCTGATGAATGAGCAACTGTTATTTTTCCAGTTACTTAGATCTGTCTTTATTTGTGTGAAAAGAGTTTTGTAATTATATTCATATAGTCTCTAGGTTTGTTTGGGCAGGGAAACTCCCTGATATTTTGTAATGTCTACCATAGCTTTAAAAGGGATTACTCTTTCTATCTCTTGCTGTTAGGCTTTGTTAGTAATATATGGAAATGCAGATGATTTATGTGGGTTTATTTTGAAACCTTCAACTTTAACAAAGTTGCTTACTATTTCAAGTAGCTCTTTATTTGATCTAGGATTATCTAAGTATATTATCGTATCATCTGCAAAGAGTGATAACTTAGTTTCTTCTTTGCCTATTGTAATTCCTTCAATTACTTTTTGTCTCTTATTGCTAAAGCTAACATTTCTACTACCATATGGAATAACAATGGTGATAATGGACATCCTTGTTTCACCACTGATCTTATTGGAAATGCATCTAGCTTCTCCCCATTGTATATAATACTTTCTGATGGTTTTAGGTAGAATACTGTTTTTTAAAGAAGGCTCCCTTTATTCCTGTGCTCTTCTTTGTTTTCAGTAGTCAAGGATGTTGTATTTTGTCAAAAAATTTTCTGCATCTACTGAGATAATCATATGGTTTTTCTTAGTTTCATTGTTGATATGATCTATAATGGTGATCATTTTCCTAATATGGAAGCAATCCTTCATTCTTGGTTTAAATCTTAAATGGCCATAATGTATTATTCTTGTGATAAGTTGCTATATTCATTTTGCTAATATTTTCTTTAAAATTTTTGCATCTATACTCATTAGAGAAATAGGTCTGTCATTGTCTTTCCTTGTTTTGGCTCATCCTTGTTTAGTTATTAGAAGAATATGTGCATAAAAAGAATTTGTTAGGACTCTTCACCAGTTTTCCCAAATTGTGTATATAGTATTGGAATTAAGTATCCTTTAATATTTTATATAATTCACTTGTAAATCCATCTGGCCCTGGAGATTTTTTCCTAGGGATTTCATTGATGGCTTGTTCAATTTCTTTTTCTGAGATGAGGTTGTTTAAGTATTCAACCTTCTCTTCTGTTAATCTGGGCAATTTATACTTTTTAAAAAATATTCATCCATCTCACTTAGATTGTCATATTTATGGGCATACATTGGACAAAGTAATTTCTAACTATTGTTTTAATTTTCTCCTCATCAGAGGTGAATTAATTCTGTTAATTTTTAATATTGGTAATTTCATGTTCTTCTTTCTTTTTTTTAAACTAAATTGGCCAAAGGTTTATCAATTTTATTGGTTTTTTCAAAAAACCAAGTCAGTTTTATTAGGTCAATAGTTTTCTTAATTTTAATTTGTCTTTCAGTATTTCTAATTTTGTATTTACTGGAGGATTTTCAATTTGTTATTTTTCTGTCTTTTTAAGATGCATGCCTAATTCACTGATCTCTTCTTTCTCTATTTTATTCACGTAGGCATTCAATGATGTGAAACTTCCCCTAAGAACTCCTTTTGCACATCAAAATTAGTTTTGGTACATTGTCTTACTATTGTCATTCTCTTGAATGAAATTGTTGATTGATTCTATGATTTTTTGTTTAACCCTGTTATTCTTCAGGATTAGATTATTTAGTTTCCAATTAATTTTTCATCCATCTTTCCATGGCCTTTTATTATATGTAATTTTTATTGCATTATAATCTGAGAAGGATACATTGACTTATCTCTGCCTTTCTGGACTGCACTGTGAGATTTTTATGGCCTAGTACATGGTCCATTGTTGTATATATATCATGTCCCTCTGAGCAAAAGTTATATTCCTTTCTATTCCCATTCAGTTTTCTCCAGGGATCTATCATATTTACCTTACCAAGAGTTCTATTCACCTCCTTAACTTATTTCTTCTTTATTTTGAGGTTAAATTTATCAAGTTCAGAAAGGGGGAGGTTCAGGTTCCCAATTATTACAGTTTTGCTGTTTGTTTCTTTCTGTAACTCCCTTAACTTCTCCTCTAAGAAACTGGATGCTATACCACTTTGTGCATATATATTTAGTAATGATAATGCTTCATTGTCAATGGTACCTTTCAGAAGGATATAGTTTCCTTCCTTGTCTCTTTTGATTACATCTATTTCTGCTTTTGTTTTGTGTGATATTCAGATAGCTACCCCTGCTTCTTTTTACAAGAGCTGAAGGATAATATATTTTGCTCCAACCTTTTACCTTTACCCTGTGTAGCCCTCTGTTTCAAATGTGTTTCCTGTAAGCAACATATTGTTGGATTATGGTTTTTAATCCATTCTACTATCCACTCTGTTTTATGGAAGAGTTCATCCCATTCCCATTCACAGTTACAATTGCTATCTGTGTCTTTCTGTCCATCCCATTTCCCCTTGTTTATGCTTTTAACTCTCCCTTCTCCCTTCCCCTCAGCAATAGAGTTTTGATTTTTGACCACTGCCTCCCTCAGTCTTCCCTCCCTTCTATTAACGCTGCTCCTTCTAGTCCTCTTTTCTCTTACTACTTCTTCCCTCTCTTTTAACCTCCCCTCCCCTTTCTTTTCCCTTTCCCCTCCTACTGCCTGTAGGGCAATTTAGATTTCTATACATAACTGAGTTTGTTGTTCCCTCCTTGAACCAAATCAGATGAGAATAAATCTCAATATTCATTTCCCTCCCCTCTTTCGCTCTACTATATGTTTCTTTGCCTCTTCATTTGATGTAATTTACTCTTTTCTACCTCCTTGTTTTCACAACTTCTGCTACAATCTCTTCTCACAGTAAAATCACATTTTTTATTATCACATCAGTTAATTTATACCCACTCTATCTATCTATGCATGTATCTATATCCCTTTTCAATATCATAAGTAATATATAATTCTTGAGATTAAAAAGTATCATCTTCCCTTACAGGAATGTAAATACTTTGTCCATATTGAATAACAAGTTATCCCCTTGTTGACCTTTTTATGCCTCCTTTGAGACTTGTATTTGAAAATCAAGTTTTCTATTGAGTTCATCAGAAAGATCTGGAAATCCTTTATTTCATTGAATGTCCATGTCTTTGCCTGAAATATTATGGTCAGTTTTGCTGGGTAATTGATCCTTCATTGTGGTCCAAATTCCTTTGCTTTAAAGACATTCCCATTCCTCAAATTTTTAATGCAGAAGTTGCAAGGTCTTGTGTGATCCTGACTGTAGTGTCTCAATTTTTTAATTCTTTCTTTCTGGCTGCTTGCTATATTTTCTTCTTAACTTGATAGTTCTGGAATTTGGCAACAATATTCCTTCACATTTTCACTTTGGGATCATTCAGAAGGTGATCATTGGATTCTTTTGGTGACGATTTTGCCCTCTGGATCTAGGACCTCAGGGCAGTTTTCTTTGTTGATTTCTTGGAAGATATTGTTCAAGTTCTTTTTTTTTGTCTTGGTTTTCTGGTAGACCAATAATTCTTAGATTTTTTTTTCTCCTGGATCTATTTTCCAGGTCAGTTGTTTTTCTTCTGTTTTTTTTTTTTTTTATTCTTTAGTTCTGTTTGACTGATTCTTGATGTCTCATAGAGTCATTAGCTTCTACTTGTCAAATTTTAATTTTTAATGCATTATTTTCTTCACTTAACTTTCTCATTACCTTTTCCATTTGTCCAATTGTTCCTTTTATGGAGATATTTTCTCCATTTAGGTTTTGTACTTCTATTTTCATTTGTTCAATTTTCCCAGTTAAGCTTTGAGGTTCCTTTTATATTAATCCAATTATCCTTATAAATCTTCCATGAATTCTTTTTTATATTTTTAAATTCATTGGTCATTTCTTCTTCTGTCTCTCTAATTTGGCTTTTAAAGTCCTTCTTGATCTCTTCTCGGTATGCTCTTTGGCTTTAGAGCAGTTCAATTTTCCTTCTCAGGTTTCACATGGGAGTAGAGTCTCAATGTTCGCCTCTTCTGTATTGGCGTTTTGATCTTTGTCACCATAGTAAGATTCTGTGATCTTTTCTTTTATGGTTTGATTCTTCCTCATGATGATTGCCATTTTCCTTGCTTTTAAAATGGACTTCTTCTTCTGGGGCACAAGGGTCTCTGTCCCACCGTTCTTGTGCTGAGAACTTAAGGGTTTTTGCCTGCTGTGGCCTATGGTTCTTTCATCTAGAAGCTAGAATTTTGCAGCTTACCTGGTGCTGAGCTGGGTGGTGTGCCAAAGGCAGAGGCCAGATGAACTCTTTCTAAATTTTCCCTGAGTTACCCTGGAGCTTGCTGTGTGAGGTATGGGGGAGAGGTGATCTGGCTGCAGGAGATCTCTCCTGTTCTAGAGCACAGGCCGGCTCAGCGGTTGGTGAACACCAGTCTGTGCTAGTGTCTTCCTGACTTCCCTGGCTATCCTAAGGCACACCTGGGGTCCTGGTGTTGGTGCTTATGGGCTCCACCCCACTGGGGCTCAGGATCTCCTCCTGGTTCCCTGAGTTGGGGCTGTCTGGGACAGCTCTGTTTCTGCACTGGTGCCCTTCAGCTACAGAAAGAGAGTCTCTCTTTAATGATTTTCCTGGCCTCTTGAGCTAAGAAACTGTTTACCCTTTTGGCTGATCCCACTACTCCAGGATTTTTCCTGGGGAAATATTCTCTGAGTTTTTCAAGGTCAACAAGGGGAGATGGAAGAGCACTTACAGATCACTCTACCATCTTGAATCCTGGAAATTCAAGTAGGTGACTTACAATCATTTAATATGTATGCTGAGAATCTCAGGAGTGACTCCTGCTTTTACCAGATATCCTGTGCTTCTCTCTTACTCAGTTCTGCTGGACTCCTGTCCTGGGCTGATATGCTTGAGATTCCATACTATTGTTTCTGCTTCAGTCTGACCTGCAGGTTCTTACTCATCTCTGCTGTGACATCTGTACTGGTGCAGCCTTTGTGCTCTGCTCTTTCCAGTCCCATATAACAGATAATTTCTGTCAACCTTCCAGGTTATCCTAGGGTGGAAGTCTTTCACACTGTCTCCTAGTGGATTCTGACATTCTAGATCTTGTGTTTTCCTGATTGTTTTTCCACAGTACTCAAATTGTTTATTTATGGTTCTTTGCAATATTTTCTCCTTGACCTGGGAACTCTGGAATTTGGCTACTATGTTCCTAGATGTTTTCCTTTTGGATTTCTTTCAGGAGGTGACCAGTGAATTATTTCAATATCTATTTTACCCTCTGGTTCTAGAATATCAGGGATGTTTTCCTTGATAATTTCTTGAAAGATGATAATTGGCTCCTTTTTTGATAATGGCTTTCAGGTAGTCCCATAATTATTAAATTGTCTCTCCTGGATCCATCTTCCAAGTCAGTAGTTTTTTCCAATGAGATATTTCACATTGTCTGCTATTTTTTCATTCCTTTGGTTTTGTTTTACAATTTCTTATTTTTTCATAAAGTCATTAACGTCCATCTGCTCCATTCTAATCTTTAATGAATTACTTTCCTCAGTGAGCTTTTGAACCTCATTTTCCATCTGGCCAATTCTGTTTTTTAAGACATTCTTCTCCTTGTTGGCTTTTTGGATCTCTTTTTCCTTTTGGGTTAGTCTACTTTTTAAAGTATTATTTTCTTCATCAATTTTTGAGTCCCCTTTAGCAAGCAGATGACGCGTTTTTCATGATTTTCTTGCATCGCCCTCATTTCTCTTCCAATTTTTACTCTACTTCTCTTACTTGATTTTCAGAATCCTTGTTCAGCTCTCCCATGACCTGAAACAAATTCATATTTTTCTTGGAGGCTTTGGATGTAGGTGCTTTGACTGTATTTTTAGTTCCCTAGATAAAATTTAAGTCTACCTGGTTGCCTCTACAGAAGAAGCAATAGTAACAGTTTAGTACTTGTCCAAAGCACTCTACAGGAGTTTTAGCCTTTGCTAGTGGGAATACATGATTTTTCAAATGCCATATTACATGCAAAATTCTCTTTTACTTTCATATCCCAGCTCTCTTTCATTGACCTGAGGAACCTGAATAAAACCAGCAATAAAAGAGGTGGGTGATTGAACAGGATCTCCAGCAATGTATTTCCAGTTGACCTCAGGGCTGCTCTTCACAACTACAGAATTATCTCAGTGAACCCATAGGAAAGTAGGCAGGAGAATGAAGCAAAAATTCTACATTATTTGGACTGATGCAGTTTCCAACCTTTAAAACTGAGGGAATATGGCAGGAATGGATTAAAAAGTGAAAGGAAAGTGGACCAAGGAAAAGGCAAGTAAAGTATCTATGTTCATCTGCTAACTGGATTAAAAAAATCTATCAAAATTAATTTTTTCAAAATACTATAGTAATGGTGAGAAAGGATATTTCTACTTAAATCTATGTTTCTATTATTATCTATAATCAATGGATTTCACCAGTATAAGGAATTCCTGATATAGAAGTTCCTTTCAACAAAGCACACTATTATAAAATGGACAAAATATTAGCTTTGACAGACATGTAGATAGAGGTTATGAAAAGTGAATGACTTGCCTTTGCAGGACTGGAATGCCCAAATCTTCCTGATTCCAAGGTACATGCACTTTTTGCTATTTCTTAATACCTTTCCTACATCCATAAATGATATGTGGATTTTTTTTTCTTTTAAATATATTTCAGTTTATTTTGGCTGCACTCATTTTGGTGAGAGAACCTATATTCAAACAGATATAGAAACTATTTTCACTTCTGAATTTTCCTCATAAATTTAATGTAGGTTTGAGTGCTCCGTGACTCCCTTTACACAAGATATAGCTCACTTGAAAGGAACTCTTCAAAAGTCATTAAAAGGAAGAGCTACAGAATCAGTACTTGTCAGTCTTATCCCACTTATACACACTCAAAGAGATTTTTTTTGTTTTCCATTCCTAGTTGGACAGAAAGAACACTATGCTGAGAGCTGGAATGGAACTCAGTGACCATCTTTTCTAGCTCCTTCATTTTAGAGATGATGATAATGAATAATAGCTAGAATCTATGTAACATTTCATAGTTTGCAAAGCATTTTACAAATACTGTCATGTTACCTTGATGATAACCCTGTAAGGTAGGAGCTCATATTATCCTCATTTTATCAATACAAAAACAGAGGTCAAGAGGTTAAGAGTGGCCTGCCAAGGGCCACACAGTTAATGAGTGTCTGAGTCAGGATTTGATCTTAGCTCTTCCTGGCTCCAATTCTAACACTCTATGCATTTTGGCACCTAGATAACAATGAAAAAATTCAGATAGCCTCATGGAGGTTAATGATTTCTCAAGGTCATATGGATAGGAACTATCTGACCAGGAATTTGAACCTTCAGAACCCAATGTGCTACACTATTTCCTGTAGGCTGAGCTGAAAGATAAACGTGACAAAACATGGGGAGCCTGAAGATTATCCACAGCAGAAGATCTATTGGCTAGAGGACTGGATCAGGGATAGAAAGCAAGAACAGTATAGTGGAAGAGCAATAAATATGGAAGGATTAAATTGGAATCATGTAACTCAAGTCTGAATACTGCCTCTGCCATTTATAATCTGTGTGACTTTGGGAAAATAATTTAATCTCTTTTAGCTGCAGTTCCATCACCTGTACAATGAGAGACTGGACTGAATGACCTCTAGATCTATGATTGTAAAATGTGGATTCAAGTCTTTCCTCTGATAGATACTAATGTATATCCATGGTGACTTCCTATTTTTTAACCAATATAAGACTATATGCTGCTGCTTTTAAATAATGGTAAGAGTTTTCCACACTGAGTGAAATCATGATTCACCAAGAAGGAAAAAAAGATAAGAAAAAAGTGTGATTCAATTTTCCTTGGTGCCCAGTTTTAAAAGGCTGTGATGGTAAGAGATGGGGTAATAAAAAAACTTTTTAGACAATTTTCAGTTTCAGATGGCAAAAAACAAATGTTGAATACCATCTGTAACATTTAGAGTTCAATATTTTAGAAATGATCATTGTTCATTATTTAGATTTACTTTATTAGAAACTATTTTAAATTGGTTGTATTTTTATGAGGCAAAACAGAACTCTATTAAATGGCATTATCTTTTATAGACTAACATTTAACTATGTTATATTAACATTTAATATGTGTAACATCCGTTTTGATTATGTATAACTGGATTATTAATTTATTTACTATCTAAGTGACTATCCTAAGTTTTTCCTTGTATTTCTCTTATTTGGTTCCCTTGGAGCTTTGGAGGCAATGGCTATTTACAGGGAACTAATACTAATAATTTGATAAAAAGCATTTCAATTTCCTCTATTAAAAGATGTTCCCTGAAACTGATTTTATTGTGCTCCATAAGCAGACATTTTTTTTTTTTTTTTGGCATGGGAGTAGTGTGTGCAGCAACAATAACAATAAAAAAAAATCTTGAAAACAACCTTTTGATGAAAGATCATATTCTTCCTCTGAGCCTATTCACAAAGTAAAATTTTAATGACTCATTAGCTGAGCTCATTTTGAATTTTTAAAAAACCATTAGGACATGATCCCATTATTTTGTGCTTGTGTTATGCAGTTATATTTTGCCATTTATCATAAAAGGTATGTTCTTAGGGTGGGCAAAAAAATGCTATTGTGTATCTTAAAAAGCTTTCATATCCTAATTATAGAAGCTCAAGATTTCTGAAAATTGCATTCCTTAAAATTTGAAAGCAATGCTAGTCTCACAATAATTCTAGCCTATAGGCCCAAACTGTGTCAACCTCCTGGAAGCAACAGCTTCATAATGACAACAAATCACTTTATTTGGTTGGGGTCCAAGTAATACTTGCTTTATGCAAAATGCTTTTTGATGGAAATTAATAGTGACCAAAAAAAAGTAATTCAAATTTAGGATGGGTTTATATGTACCCCTTCATAAACATTCAGTCAGCATACTAGTTAAGTATAAGGAATCTTTGTGTAGGCCTGCTACTAGACGAGACCCTCCTCTATTCCACCTCTCCCCCAACTTCAGAGCACAAATAGATATCCTCTAATTGCTTCCAGTTGGCCTCAGTGACTCAGGGATTTTCAATATGTGGTGATTGAAAGGTCTACAGGCAGCTAAGTGGTGTACGGGATAGAATCCTGGGCTTAGAATCAAGAAAACTTGATTTCAGATCCATCCTCAGTCATTTCCTAGTTATTCAACTTGGGTCAAGTCATTTAATTTCTCTCTGCCTCAATTTCCTCAACTCTAAAATGAGGATAATGATAATACTTATCTCCCAAGATTGTTGTAAGGATCAAATGAGATAGTATTTGAGTATTTACATAGTTCCTGGCTGTTGGGGGACAGCTCTGGACCGGGGTCCCCCGTGAGGACCGTGAGACGCCTGAGGGTCCGAACCTGCTTACGTGGCAGGCTAGCTGGTCTAGCAAGCCACGAGGTACTGGGATGGCCCTGGTAACAGGCTGGCTCCACCCACGGGGAGGCACTTGGGAGGAGCTTGCCTGCCCATGGGAGGTACGGGGGTGGAGACAGGGGATAATAAAAGGGGATGACCATGAGAGCTGGAGGAGAGGAAACGGAATAAAGCTTGCTGGCTGCAACTCCTTTCAGGTGCTCTGCCTGTTTATTCCCCTTCCCCAACAGGGAGAGGGAATTCCCTCCCCCGAACCAGGAGGAGGGCTGGAGATGTCCGAGGACCGGGGATAGGTAAGTAGAAGGCGAAGGCCCGGGAGTCGCCCCGGGCATCTGGCGCCCCAAACAAGGGACCGCCGTAGGGAGAGGAGAATCCGCCTTGCCCCGCAGTAGTAGCCTTGCTCCGCTACTGCGGGAAGATTCAGGCAGTCTTAATATTGGGAAGTGGCCAGGATGGGTCAGGGAAATAGTTTTCCCAGTTTAAAGCCCGAAGATAAAGGAGTACTTGCTTGTCAGCTGTATAAGCTTTGTAAGATCTATGGGCTTAAGCCCCACATTCGTTCGGGACTGTAGAGCATTTGTGGAAAAGATCTGGGATGTTTCCCCTTGGCTAGAGCATTGTGGGTTATGCCCAGCTAAATGGGACATAGTGGGACAACAGATGGTTGCCTCTGAGAGGGTGAACCCGGGTGTATTAACAGAGGAGGACTTTACGTTCTTTCAAGTGGTCGCCGCACTTTTGTGCTCGGATCCCCGTCCCCTCTGGCGATCAAACGGCGAGACCCAGTCAGGGCAGTCCCTACAAGGGATGACAGAAGAAGAAGAGGAATCTGATGAGGATGATCCCAACCCCAAGCCCTTATATCCATGGGGTATGTTAAGAGAATGTGCAGGCAGGGACTCTAGAGCCCCGAGGGGAAGAACAAAAGGGAAAGTTGAAAAGGACTTTGAAGAGAGAGTTCAAGAGGGCATGAAACCGTTGAGAGGTGGCATGAGACCGATAGTTAACAAGTACCGTAAGGGAAAGTCTGATGAGGGAATGCCCAAGAGGGAGTGGAAAGCCCCCGAGACAAAGGGAAAGTCTGATGAGGAGGGAACGCCCAAGAGAGAGGGCTGGGGAACTCGCAGGAAAAAGTTTCAACGGAATTTGGGAACTCCCAGTCCTCCCGAGGTCGGGCTGAATGCCCTCTCCTTCTCCCCAGCCACCACGTCCTTGTCACAATCATCACAAGGAACGCGGTCATTTACCTATGGGCGGTCTGGGCCCTCGAAGCCTCTGAGCGTACTCACTCAGAGCCTATCCGCAGCTTTGGTGGAGGGACAGGAGATAGATTTAGAAGAGTGGGAGGGGGCCGGCGCTTACCCTGTCATTGTGGAGCGGGATTCGATGGGAAACGAGAACCATTTCCATCGACCGGTGCCCTTCAAATTATTGAAAGAACTGAAGGAGGCCATCTCCAAATACGGCCCTTCGTCACCTTATATGAAACATCTCCTTGCGAATACCACAGCCACTTGGCCGTGGGCCCCAGCTGATTGGAGGGAGGTATCGGGGGCTATCCTTACACCAGGACAGTTAGTGGCTTATGGCGCTGCCGTTAGACAAGAGGCGCTCAGATATGTCAAGGAACACAATATTGCAGAGACAGAGGACGCTGTGAATATGATAACAGGGGCAGGGGCATACTCGCAGCTTATTGACCAGCTCCAATTCGATCCTCTGGTGATGGCTGCAGTTCAGTATTGTCATATTAGGGGTTTTGCCAAGATTGACGCCCCGGGGACTATGAGGGACAAGTTGGTAGGGCTAAAGCAGAGGGCTAGCGAGTCCCCCACTGATTTTGTGAGTCGGGTCCAGCTTGCGGTCCGGCGGTCTCTTGGTTCGGGACCAGGAACGGATTCCCTGATAGCTCAGCTGGTCCGAGATGGCTTGCGTCCAGAATGCTCCCAAGCCCTAGTGGGCTTGGGACCTCTCGCCTCCCTCGAAGAGATAGTAGAGAGGCTGTTAGACATTCCACCTAAAGACACCCACCAAGCCATGGTGACGGTGGTGGCCCAAGGGGTGACTCAGGCCCTTCAAGGTATCAAGGCCCAGAAACAATGTTATCGCTGTGGCCAAATGGGGCACTTTAAGAGCCAGTGCCCTGTCACTAAAATGGGAGCATTGCCCACCTGTTTTCGCTGTGGGAAACCGGGCCATATTGCCAAACATTGCCGTCTAAAGCAGCAGCCTCAACCACCTCGGTCGGGAAACGGGAAAGGGGGCCTCCCTTGGGGGGCCCCCAACCCCAGAAACAGATCTTCCCAGTGGAGGCTGTAGGCCCTGTCCCTGCCCCCCAGCCCAGGAATTCCGTACCCCTATCGTTCCCACAGCCGTATCAACAGGCTCTCCAAAAATTGCAACCCTAATATGCATGTCTACCACGGATTCCCCTGATGCCAATTTAGTTATAAGACCTTGGCATACTGAAGGGATCGACATGCCCCCCGCTCCTTTCCCCGTCTGGTGGTGGGACCCTCTGGCTATGTGCCATTTATAGTCCATACTCAATTGTTGGCTAGCGGATCCTTTACCATTTATTTGACCAATCCTCATTGTTATCCCATAAACATTGCCCCAGGAACTCCCGTTGGGAGGGGTATCTATCTGCCTTGGGTTGAAGAGTCCGGGCAGGAAACCCATCAAGTTAATTGGTGCTTTCCCATTGTGGGCGATCGCCCCATGATACAAGTTTTGGTTGAAGGACGCCCAATCATGGGTCTGCTCGACACCGGAGCAGATATTTCAGTCATCAATGCATCCCAGTGGGACCCCAGTTGGGCGGTGAACGATGATGCTGCCCAGGTTGCTGGAGTAGGGGGTGCCAGTTTGGCACTACGGGCTGCTAAACATTTGAATTGGACATTTGAGAATCATCAGGGGTATTTTAGGCCTTTGAAATTGACCGGCCTTGCCTACGCCCTTTGGGGGCGCGACCTTCTTCAGCAACTTGGGTTACACCTCACCACTCCAGAACACCTTCAGTTAAACATGCTGAGGCCACTGTGACGGTGAGCAGCCCGCCTATAACATGGAAAACTGAGACCCCTGTGTGGGTTGAGCAGTGGCCCCTAACCCCTCAAAAGCTCACCGCCTTATGCTTTATAGTTGCTTCCCTTTTGGAGCAGGGCCGCATTGAGCCCACTACAAGCCCTTACAATTCTCCTGTTTTTGTTATAAAAAAGAAAAATGGATCTTGGCGCATGCTCATAGACCCTAGAGAGATTAATAAATGCATGCTGCCTATGGGGGCTCTACAACCTGGTCTCCCTAGCCCTGCTGCGATCCCCCAAGATTTTAGTATGACAATTATTGACATCAAAGATTGTTTCTATAGCATTCCCTTACATCCACAAGATAGAGTTAAATTTGCCTTTTCCATTCCCTCGGAAAATCGCCAGCAGCCATATGAAAGGTATCATTTTACCGTGCTCCCTCAAGGGATGGCAAACAGTCCTACTATGTGCCAAATGTATGTCCACGCCATCCTCTCCCCACTCAGATAGTGCTTCCCCAAGGCCATTATCATTCATTATATGGATGACATTCTTATTGCCACACCTAGTCAGGATTCCACGATGGCGCTTACTCAACTTATGGTCGATACCTTAGCTGCCCACGGGCTAACTGTGGCTCCAGACAAGGTACAGACTACACCCCCTTTTCAGTATCTTGGCCATGAATTGAAACAAGGACGGATTGCTCACCATCCTCCGAGCATTGATCTTTCTCAGCTCACCACTCTCAACGATTTTCAAAAGCTGATTGGCGCTATACAGTGGATGCGGGCAGTTACCCCTATCCCTGATGGTGAATTATACCCATTGTATGATTTGCTGCTAGGGGATCCCGCTCTGCTTTCACCCAGACATTGGACATCCGAGGCCTTAATGGCAGCCAAGAGCATCCTCAACAGATGCTCCACAGTTGTTGTGCGGCAGGAACCCAACCAACCCATTTATGCCACTATATTAAAAGCCAGTACTTTCATTGGGTACCTCTATCAATCACATGGCATTTTGGAGTGGCTGTACCCCCTTGCAACAAAACGGCCCTTCCACATAAATGGCGAATGGTCGCCCAATTTTTTCTTTTAGGTGCCGAGCGCTGCCTATTGGCTTTTGGCAGATTTCCCATTTTGAATTTAGAGGCATCAGAGGAAGCCTTAAGGTGCTTCTCCGATGAGATTCCAGAATGGGCCTCTCTTTTATGTATGTGTAATACCATAAAGCTTCCGCTCCCCCCAGCGCTTAGAGGATGGGAAGTCCTTCCTATCCATATGCCTTTTACTATTGTATCTCTACAGCCAGTTACGGGACCCACTGTTTTTACGGATGCTACTAAAAACCATAGGGCTACGGTTTATATCCCTTCCAGGCAATTCCTTAAGGTGTACACCACCGAGCATTCCTCAGCCCAGAAAAATGAATTGCTGGCAATACAATATGCTCTCTCCATATTACCTAATGAGAGCTTTAATCTTGTTACTGATAGCTTGTATTGGCAAATGCTATTGCTGCTTTACCTTTTGCCCTCATTAATCCCCGTGCTTCAACTATAGCTCAAATCCTATATGATATTCAAGATTCCATGTTACAACGCTCTACTCCTCTTTATGTATTGCATATTCGCTCACATATGTCCACCATAGGACCCATTTATCAGGGTAATGATATTGTAGATAAAGCCCTTATATTCCCTCTGCATTTAGAAGCACAGGCAGCCCATGATAAGTATCACATATCTGCCCGATCTTTGCGACGCCTTTATGGATTGTCCAGAGAAAACGCTCGCCAAATAGTCAAACAGTGTACCAATTGTGCCCCATTTCGCCCTCTTGCCCGAGACACCGCAATTAACCCCCGTGGTGATCTCCCTAACGATCTTTGGCAAATGGATGTAACACATTTTGGCAAAGTTCTTATACATGTTTGTATTGATACAGCCTCCAATTTTATTATGGCCTCTATACAGCCTAAGGTAACAGCCCATGCAGTGATCGACCACCTCTATGGTTTCTTTGCCATGGTTGGGGTGCCTCGAGCCATAAAGACAGACAATGGGCCAGCTTATATTTCCTCTGCCTTTGCCGCCTTTTGTAGAGAATTTTCTATTATTCATATTACTGGCATCCCATATAATCCCACAGGTCAGGCCATTGTTGAGCGTGTTAACCGCACTATAAAAACTCTTCTGTTAAAACAAAAAGGGGGAGTAAGGCCGGCGGGGCGCCTCTCCCGAGGTGATCTGGCACAAGCCGTCTTCACTCACAATTTTTTGCAAATCCGAGATGATGGCACATGCCCCGCACAAAGATTTTATCTCCACGAGATGGGAGGCAGAAGGGAAAGGCCGTTAAAGGCCCCTACTGCCTGCCTCACCGGAGCTCGAATCCGGTGGAGGGACCAAGAAGGCAAATGGCATGGCCCTGGAGTAGTTATAGCGAGAGGACAGGGGTATCTTTGCGTCCAACCAGATGGAGCTGACCCAGGGACGGAGATCTGGATCCCCACACGATGGGCAGTTGAGCTGTGAAAAGCCGAAAGCAAGGAGGAGACGAGGGCGGAGAGGAAGGCACCGTCCGAAGCGGGTGTGCAAACAGCGTGAGATAACCATGCTCACACTTCTGATGGCCTTACAACAGTTCCTTCCTGGGTCCGAGGCTGTCCAGTCCAAATGGTATAACGCCACCCCCGCAGAGCAGCGAGCCGCGGATCAAAGGGGCGACACCTACTGGACATTAGCATAGGGACTCCCCGCCTTATGAAGAGTTTCAGATTCAACAACTAATAGAGGAAGGACAATTGTGCTTAACCTCCCAACTGATTCCTCAACCTTCCCCAATCACTGGCCGGCAGTCTGCAAAGCCCTCCAGGGGGCTATGCTGGCTTACAACGCCACAGATGACATCCATCAGTTGGACTTGCTCATTGATCAGCTGAATAACCTTTCCAGAACGTTTGAGGAAAAGCGTGAACAAGAAGAGTGTTCCATTTTCGATTGGTTACAACGAATCCTGGACTTGCATTGGCTTCCAGGCGTGCTCTCCTCTGTTGCAGTTCTTGTCCTTATGGGTCTCGTCCTGCCGTGCCTCCTGAAGTGCCTCCTGCAATTATTGACACGGGCACTAGAGAGTCTTAAAGGTGATGTTTTGTCTCTGAGACATCGCAAAGACAGGTCCCCGTGGGGGGAACCACCCAATCTACCCGTGTAAAACAAAAAGGGGGAGATATTGGGGGACAGCTCTGGACCGGGGTCCCCTGTGAGGACCGTGAGACGCCTGAGGGTCCGAACCTGCTTACGTGGCAGGCTAGCTGGTCTAGCAAGCCACGAGGTACTGGGATGGCCCTGGTAACAGGCTGGCTCCACCCACGGGGAGGCACTTGGGAGGAGCTCGCCCGCCCATGGGAGGTACGGGGGAGGAGACAGGGGATAATAAAAGGGGATGACCATGAGAGCTGGAGGAGAGGAAACGGAATAAAGCTTGCTGGCTGCAACTCTTTTCGGGTGCTCTGCCTGTTTATTCCCCTTCCCCAACAGGGAGAGGGAATTCCCTCCCCTGAACCAGGAGGAGGGCCGGAGATGTCCGAGGACCGGGGATAGGTAAGTAGAAGGCGAAGGCCCGGGAGTCGCCCCGGGCACCTGGCACATAGTAGGAACTCAGTAAATGCCTGTTCTCTTTCAGCTGGACATGGTGCCTGACTTCCAAGGATGTACTAAAGATGAACATTTCTGTCCCTCAGACCTTCTCTTCCTACTGACATTGAAGTGGAGAAGAAAGGATCTGAAAATGAGAGGCAGTTCCATTCCATGCTCAGTCTTGGAAGCCACGAGGATTCCCAAGCACAGCTAGGTATGTCCCCAAATGAACTCACCTGAGTGGTGCCTTGTTAGCTGCTATGCTTATTGTAAAAATATATTCATTAGAAGGAAGTGGGGCACAGTTCCACCTTATTCTAGAATCAAAAGATGACATTCAGAACACTGTATCCAGTTCTATATGCTAACATTTAGAATCATAGATTTATAAGTCTAGAATAAGAAGGGACCTTAGAACTTACTTAATCCCCTCATTTTACAAATGTGAAAACTGAACCCCTATGAGAGGTTACATTCTTGACACAATGTCATTCATGATGTTAATTGGCAGGGCCAGGATTCCAGTTCAGAGACTGAAACTTCTAGTTCAGTGTATTGGGACCTTGACAATCTCGGACATATCTAAAGTAACATCAATAAACTCAGGAGGTAAAGGAACAAGGAGCTAGAGATCCCATGTAATAAATAGTTGAGGAAAATGGAGACATTTAGTATTTATTTAAAAAATATTCAAAAGTACAACTGTAAGATGAGCTTCTAGGATCAATCTTTTTTTCTAAAGGATAAACACCCATATGGACATGTACATACATATCTGCAAACATGTACATACATACATACATACACACATATACATGTACACACATGTCTTTCCTTGAGGAATTTATCAGACAGAAGATAAAACAAGATAGGCATACTAAAACAAAAATAACAATAGAAAGAAATGCATAGTCAAATACTTGTTCTATGGTACAAGCCACATAACAGTATTTTAAAATGAAACTAGGAAATGTCACTATCATCATGCTTTAAAGTAGGAAGAAAATTTTCCTAGAAGTGTTCAGTCTTTACTTTATATTTTGAAGAAAGCTCAGTATTTGAATGATGGAAAAGGGGGGAGGTGAAACTTCAGGAGAAATCAGCCTGAACACAGGTACAAGCATGAGAATAAATATGTCAAATGATTAGAACTGAAGATCTCTATGGGTGAGAATTTTAGACAGGCAAGGGGGAGCAAGAAAATATTGATATACAGAGGAGTTGGAAGTTTATAGGAATCCATCTTCACAGGATAAATCCCCTTAATAAAAGGATTTGGACTCAGTCAAAAGACAATACCCAAGGATCTAGAAGACCACATATAAATTATAGGGAGCTATGATGATATTTAACTGAAAGGTATAAAGGAGATTTGGGACATAATTCAAAAATATAATCATGTAGCTATTATTGTAACTCTTAGGATCAGTGATGATAGCAGACTGTTAAATAGAAAGAGTGATGGATAAGTAGATTACTCATTCCTAGGCAGTTTTTTTTTTATTTTTTTTTTATTTTTTTTTTAATTTTTTTAATGTTTAACAATCACTGCCATACAATTGCAATTTTATCCCTCCCCACCCACCCCCACTACCTCCCTCCCTCCCCACGACTGCATACAATTCTGTATAGATTCTACATATACTTTCCTATTGAGTATATTTTCACTATAGTCATGCTATGTAGTCAGACTAAGATAAATGAAAGAATCCGTATAACAAATCAGAACATGATACACAAACAGATACACATACACAAACATGATCTGCTACATTATGTGAGTGACTTCCATATTTCTCTCTCTGAGTGTGGAAGGCATTTTGCCTTGAGGTCCACCATTGGGATTTTTTTTTTTTTCAGAAGTTCTTGTGTTATTACAAAAATCTAAGTTTACCAGAAAAAACTCTCACACACTGTGGTTGTTGCTGTGCATAAAGTTCTCCTGGTTCTGCTCCTTTCACTCAGCATCAGGTCATATAAGTCCTTCCAGGCCTCTCTGAAGTCTTCTTGTTCATCATTTCTTATGGCACAATAGTACTCCATTACATTCATATACCATAATTTATTCAGCCATTCCCCAATTGATGGACATCCCCCTGACTTCCAGTTTTTGGCAACTACATAGAGTGCTGCTATAAATATTTTTGTACATGTGGGACCCTTTCCCATTTTTATGATCTCTTGGGGATATAGTCCTAGTAGCGATATTGCTGGGTCAAAGGGTATGCACATTTTTGTAGCCCTTTGGGCATAGTTCCAAATTGCTCTCCAGAATGGTTGGATGCGCTCACAGCTCCACCAGCAATGAATTAGTGTTCCAACTCTCCCACATCCTCTCCAGCATTTATCATTTCTTGTTCTGTCATGTTTGCCAATCTTATAGGTGTGATGTGGTACCTCAGAGTTGTTTTGATTTGCATCTCTCTAACCAATAGTGATTTAGAGCATTTTTTCATATGATTATAGATAGCTTTAATTTCTTCCTCTGAAAATTGCCTGTTCATATCCTTTGACCATTTATTAATTGGGGAATGACTTGTATGATTATACATTTGGGTCAGTTCTCTATATATTCTAGAAATGAGGCCTTTATCCCCGAGCTTAGCTGTAAAAATTTTTTCCCAATTTACTACATCCCTCCGGATTTTGGTTGCATTGGGTTTGGTTGTGCAAAAACTTCTCAGTTTAATGTAATCAAAGTTATCCATTTTGCATTTCATAATGCATTCTATCTCTCCTTTAGTAAAGAATTCTTCCCTTCTCCATAGATCTGATAAATACACTATTCCTTGCTTCTCCAGTTTATTCATGGTATCAATCTTTATACCTAAATCATGTACCCATTTGGACTTTATTCTTGTGTACGGTGTCAGGTATGGGTCTATGCCTAATTTCCGCCACACTGTTATCCAGTTTTCCCAGCAATTTTTGTCAAACAATGAGTTCTTATCCCAGAAGCTGGGGTCCTTGGGTTTATCAAACAGAAGGTTGCTATATTCCTTGCCTACTGCATCTTGAGTGCCAAGTCTATTCCACTTGTCTACCTCTCTGTTTCTTAGCCAATACCAAGTGGTTTTGATAATTGCTGCTTTATAGTACAGTTTAAGGTCTGGTAGCGCTAGGCCACCTTCCCAGGCATTTCTTTTCATTAGTCCCTTTGATATTCTGGACCTTTTGTTTTTCCAAATGAATTTTGATATTATTTTATCCAGCTCTAGAAAGTAATTGTCTGATAGTTTAATTGGTATGGCACTAAATAAGTATATTAATTTGGGTAGAATTGTCATTTTTATTATATTAGCACGGCCTACCCATGAGCAACTAATGTTTTTCCACTTACTTAAATCTGACTTTATTTGTGCAAAAAGTGTCTTGTAATTGTGTTCATATAGTCCCTGGGTTTGTTTTGGCAGGTAGACTCCTAAGTATTTTATACTGTCTACCCTAACTTTAAATGGGATTTCTCTTTCTATCTCTTGCTGTTGTACTTTGTTGCTAATATATAGGAATGCAGAAGATTTGTGTGGGTTTATTTTGTACCCTGCAACTTTGCCAAAGTTGTTTATTAATTCAAGTAATTTTTTACTTGAATCTCTGGGATTCTCTAGGTAAATCATCATATCATCTGCAAAGAGTGATAACTTAGTTTCTTCTTTGGCTATTCTAATTCCTTGAATATCTTTATCTTGTCTAATTGCTACAGCTAACATTTCTAGTACCATATTGAATAATAGTGGTGATAATGGACAACCTTGTTTCACCCCTGATCTTATTGGGAATGCATCTAGCTTATCCCCATTGCATATAATGCTTGCTGAAGGTTTTAGATAGATACTACTTATTATTTTATGGAAAGTTCCCTTTATTCCTACGTTCTCCAATGTTTTTAGTAGGAATGGATGTTGTATTTTGTCAAAAGCTTTTTCTGCATCTATTGAGATAATCATGTGGTTTTTGTTAGCTTTGTTGTTGATGTGATCAATGATGCTAATAGTTTTCCTAATATTGAACCAGCCCTGTAGTCCTGGTATGAATCCTACCTGATCATAATGTATTAATCTCGTGATAAGATGCTGTATTCGTTTTGCTAAAATCTTATTTAAAATTTTTGCATCTATATTCATTAGGGAAATTGGTCTATAATTTTCTTTCTCTGTTTTGTCTCTTCCTGGTTTGGGTATCAAAACCATATTTGTATCATAGAAAGAATTTGGGAGGACTCCTTCTTCCCCAATTTTCAAGAATAGTGTATGTAGTATTGGAATTAACTGTTCTTTAAATGTTTGATAGAATTCACTTGTGAATCCATCTGGCCCTGGAGATTTTTTCCTAGGGAGTTCATTGATGGCTTGTTCAATTTCTTTTTCTGAGATGGGGTTGTTTAAGTATTCAACTTCCTCTTCTGTTAATCTGGGCAATTTGTATTTTTTAAAATATTCATCCATCTAATTTAGATTGTCGAATTTGTGGGCATACAGTTGGGCAAAGTACTTTCTAATTATTGTTTTAATTTCCTCCTCATTGGAGGTGAGTTCACCCCTTTCATTTTTAATGTTAGTAATTTGGTTTTCTTCTTTCTTTTTTTTGATCAGATTAACCAAAGGTTTATCAATTTTATTAGTTTTTTCATAAAACCAACTATTGGTTTTATTTATTAATTCAATAGTTTTCTTTATTTCAATTTTATTAATCTCTCCTTTGGTTTTCACTATTTCTAATTTGGTATTTACTTGGGGATTTTCAATTTGTTCTTTTTCTAGCTTTTTCAACTGCAAGCCTAAGTCATTGATCTCCTCTTTCTCTATTTTATTTATGTAAGCATTCAGAGATATAAAACTTCCCCTAATAACTGCTTTTGCAGTGTCCCATAAGTTTTGGTATGTTGTCTCACTATTGTCATTCTCTTGAATGAAGTTGTTGATTGTTTCTATGATTTCTTCTTTAACCCAATCCTTCTTTAGAATTAGATTATTTAGTTTCCAATTGATTTTTGGTTTCTCTTTCCATGGCCTTTTATTACATGTAATTTTTAATGCATTATGATCTGAAAAGGATGCATTGATTATCTCTACCTTTCTGCACTGGATTGTGAGATTTTTATGTCCTAGTACATGGTCAATTTTTGTAAATGTTCCATGTACCTCTGAGAAAAAGGTATATTCCTTTCTATTCCCATTTAATTTTCTCCAAAGATCTATCATATCTACCTTATCCAGAGTTTTATTTACCTCCTTAACCTCTTTCTTGTTTATTTTGAGGTTGGATTTATCTAGTTCAGAGAGAGGGAGGTTGAGGTCCCCCACTAGTATAGTTTTGCTATCAATTTCTTCCTTCAACTCCCCCAACCTCTCCTCTAAGAATCTGGATGCTATACCACTTGGAGCATACATGTTTAGTAATGATATTGCTTCATTGTCTATGGTGCCTTTTAGTAGGATAAAGTTTCCATCCTTATCCCTTTTGATTAGATCTATTTCTGCTTTTGCTTTGTCTGAGATTAGGATTGCTACTCCTGCCTTTCTTACATGAGCTGAGGCACAATATATTCTGCTCCATCCTTTGACCTTTATCCTATGTGTATCCCCCCGTTTCAAATGTGTTTCTTGTAAGCAGCATATTGTTGGATTATGGCTTTTAATCCATTCTGCTATCCGTCTCCGTTTTATGGGAGAGTTCATCCCATTCACATTCACTGTTATGATTACAATCTGTGTATTTCCCTCCACCCTCTTTCCCACCATTTGTGCTTTTAACTCTCCCGTCTCCCTTCCCCTCCTCAATAGTATTCACTTTTCTCCCCCTCCTCCTGCAGCCTTCCCCTCCTTCTTTTAGCCCCCCTCCCTTTTAGTCCCCTTTACTCTTATTGCTTCTTTCCTCCCTTTTAGCCACCCTCCCCTTTCTTCCCCCTTCCCCTCCTACTACCTATAGAGCTAGTTAGGATTATCTGCTTAAGATTATTGTTCCCTCCTTTGAACAAATCAGATGAGAGTACCTCTCAAACAATGCTCATCTCCCTCCCCTCCTTCCCTCTACTATAGTTTTGTACTTCTTCCTGTGATATAATTTGCCATTTTCTGCTTCCCCCTTTCCACACCTCCTATTACATTCCCTTCTCATACTTAAATCATATTTTTGACATGACATCATTTACTTTATGTCCGTTCCCTCTACATATATCCCTTTTATCATAATAGCTGCACAGTTCTCAAGATTAACAGGTATCATCTTCCCTTATAGGGAGGTAAACATATTGCCCTAATTGAGTTGCAAGTTTTTGTTTTTGTTTTTTCCCCTCTGTTTACCTTTTTATGATTCTCTGGAGACCTGCATTTGAAGATCAAATTGTCTATTGAGTTCTGGTATTTTGGTCAGGAAGCTCTGGAAATCCCTTATTTCGTTGAATGACTTTCTCCTTGCCTGAAATGTTATGCTGAACTTTGCTGGGTAGTTGATCCTTGGTTGGAGTCCCAACTCCTTTGCCTTACGGAATATTGGGTTCCAATTCTTTCGATCTTTTAATGTAGAAGCTGCAAGGTCCTGTGTGATCCTCACTGTGTGACCTTGATATTTAAATTGTTTCTTTCTGGCTGCTTGTAGTATTTTCTCCTTCACTTGATAGCTCTGGAATTTGGCAACTATATTTTTGGGGGGGTTTTGAGTTTGGGATCCCTTTCCAGTGGGGAACGGTGGATTCTTTCGATGACTATTTTGCCCTCTGAGTCTAGTACTTCTGGGCAGTTTTCCTTCATGATTTCCTGGAAGATATTGTCCAGACTCTTTTCTTCATCATGGGTTTCTGGCAGGCCAATAATTCTTAGATTTTCTCTCCTGGATCTATTTTCCAGGTCAGTTGTTTTTCCAATTAAATATTTTAGATTTTCTTCTATCTTTTCATTCTTTAGATTTTGTTTGACTGATTCTTGTTGCCTCATTGAGTCATTAGTTTCTACTTGCCCAATTCTAATCTTGATCGTATTGTTTTCTTCAGTTAGCTTTCGCATCTCCTTTTCCATCTGGCCAATTTTTCCCTTTAAGGAGCTATTTTCTCCATTTAATTTTTGTACTTCTTTTTCCATTCGACCAATTTTCCCAGTTAGGTTTTGGGTTTCCTTTTCCATCTGATCAATTTTCCCTATTAGGTTTTGAGTTTCCTTTTCCGTTTGATTAACTCTTCCTTTTAGGGAATTATTCTCTCCAGTTAATTTTTGAACTTCCTTTTCCATTTCTTCAATTTTCTTTTTCAGATTGATGTTCTCATCAGTGAATTCTTTTTTTATAGTTTTAAAATCCTTGGCCAGTTTTTCTTTTATATCCTTCTTCAGACGTTCCAGGTAATCTAGTTGTGCTTGCGAGAAATTCATAGTCCCATCTGAGGTTTCAGATGGAAGTACAGTCTCAGCTCTGACCTCTTTGGTGTTTGTGTTTTGGTCCTTATCCCCATAGAAAGATTCTATGGTTTTTTCACTTTTCGTCTGCTTTTTCCGATTCATGATGTTGGCTGAGTGTTGTAGCTTTTGGTTCTTTCAGTCAGAAGATACAGATCTTTTAAGTTGAGTTGATGTTTGTCTAGGCTAAAAGCAGGCTTTTTTGTTGTTGTTGTTGTTGTTGTTGTTGTTGTTTCCCAGATCAACCCTGGGGTTAGCTTGATAGGTGTGTGGGAGGTGTGGTCTGGTCTCAGGATATCTCCTCAGCTGGCCTGAGGCAAAGGCAAGGTCCGGGGATGGTGATCCCAGCTTCCCTATTGTCTTCCCTTTCCCCTGGAGGGCTGGGGCACGCCTAGAGGCTAATGCGTGTTCCTGCCCCTCCTGGGGCTCGTCTCCCGGGCTGAGGCTTGCTTGGGTCTCAGTGCGAATTTTCTCTGCCCTGGGTCGTCTGTCCCTCCAGATAGCCTCCACCATGGTGGGAAGAATCCCCCTTTGCCACTTTTCCAGCCTCTGGTGTTATGAGACCACCCGCCCCCTTCTGCTGTTCCCACTGATCCAGGATTGATCTGGGGAAGAATTTTACGGTTCCCTCAGGGTCATCGGGGGGGGGGAGGGGAGAGCACTTACTGATCACTCTGGCATCCCAGCTCCTGGATGTTCAAGTAGTGACCCACTGAAGTCCCGTCTTTAGGCTGAAGATTTCAAAGGCTGTTGCGCTGATATCGTTGGCTCGGCCTGGCTTATCTCCTGCTCCGCTGGTCTCGCCCACCACTCTCGGGCCCCTCGGGTCGCCTCCGCCCTGCCGCGGACCGCGCTGCGCTGTGCGCCGGGGTCTTACCCCCGCGGAACAGATCCCTCCCGTGGACCTTCCAGTCCAGCCTGGGCTCCGAATCTGTCAAAGTCCGTCTCCCACTGGATTCTACACCTCCAAAGTCTGGTCAGACTCTCCCCCCAGAGATATCCAAAGGAGTTTTTCCAGGAGCTTAGGTGAGTCGTTGCTTTCACTCTGCCATCTTGGCTCCGCCTCCCTCCTAGGCAGTTTTTAGCTAACGATTGGGGGGGGGGGGGAGAAGAGGAGAGAGACAGACAGACAGACAGACAGACAGAAAGACAGACAGAGAAGCTGTAGTAATTATAGTAGTAGTAGTAGTAGTAGTAGTAGTAGTAGTAGTAGTAGTAGTAGTAGTAGTAGTGGTAGTAGTGGTGGTAGTAGTGGTAGTAGTGGTAGTAGTAATAGCAAAACTGCTGATTCTTAAAAGCTCTTGCTTAGCTATTTGTTAGAAACTAAAATGTAATTTAATAATTCCTGTGGCAAATTAAGAAAATAAATACATTTCTTTTTGGTGAAGGCTTTTTCATTAAAGCAAACAGGTTAAGTAATTATTTAGAAATAATGGTGAAATTAGACTTAAAAGTTAAAGTGTTTCAAATCCCATTTTGATGACTGATTTTTGTAGCTTGGTTCTGCACACCATCCACATTCATCAGACTACATTACTTTTTCATTTTTTTTATGAATAAGTAATGAGTTTCACCATGCTACAAGGAACACTGTTAGAGGAGGTACGTACATTGATAAGATCACAGATAGACTAAATTAAAATAAAATAATAATAAAATAAAAAAAACAATGCAAAACACTATGAACCCGGCTAACTTCTCTCACATAAGTAGTTTGGTTTCCTACTCAAAATCCACCTATAGCCATAAAATCATCAGGTATGATATTGCATTTACAAAAAGAGGGATGATGGAGACTTCTAGACTTAATTTCAGCATGCTAAAACTTTTCCTTATAAAAATAAATTATCTGGGATTGATGAATGCAGATTTAAGTGGAACTTTTTCCTCCTTCTTTCTCCTAATGCTTTAATGATTTGTCTTTTGCTTATTTTGTGCAAGGAGTAACTTCAGAATTGAAGGATGAAAGGAAAAGCATGTATTTGTGTATACAAATGTCTGTTTTTGTTTCATCATAGCATAAAGTTATTGAACATGATTGAAATGAATGGCCAGTCAGAAATGCAAATGATTCTCTCTTGGCTATATATAGACTAGTGAGGGAAACCAAATTGAATAGCAAAATGTTAATTTTCCTTTACTTCTCTAACTTATTGTGATATCATTGGCCCATTAAAAAAAAGACATCTGTGACAATAGAGAATTCAAGTTTCTGTTTAACATAAATTACATTTATGATGTTAGCCTTTTTTTGGTCTTCATATGGAAATTTAATTAAAACTCAATTTTCCTCCACATGTGGGTGGAGGGAGAGATGGAAAGGATGTTTCTACTTCACAACAAATAGTAACAAGAAATCATTTATCCCTGGTGATAACAGTATATTTCCTCAAGGGAGAATGCTGTTAAGTAGCCAATATGAAAGTTCTAGAAGTATGATGTGGGGTCAAATATTCTATCCTGGCAAATTCTTTAATCGAATATGCATTCATTTTCACTCATGACATTTGAGGAGTTCCCTTTGAAATTATTTGACGTTTTCAAAGTCTCTTCTAGCATACTCATATTCTCTGTTGGTTAAGATCCCCACTGTAGAAAATGCAGTCATGTCATGCTTACTTTCTGCTTATCCTCTGGTGTAGATTAGCAGGCTGGGTAGAATTTTTTTTTCCAGCTGACTGACCTCCTTGATTTTAGTCAGGGAAGATTTGTATGGGGGTAGGTGGAGGTTTGGGGGGCAGGGAATGCCTTAAACCCTTGACATATTATATAGCGGGTTCTATTATGGGAAAGAATTCATTGTGAATTCTTCAATTCTTTACTTACTCTAAACAAATAGTCACCTACAGAAAGATTATTAAGCAACATGGTATAGGAGATGAGGCTTGGAGATGAATATTTGGATAAGTCTGATGATAGTTATGTAACATAATCTGTCAACAGTAGCATTATAATTGTATCCAGTCTGCTCTTGACTGTCATTTTTATTACATTGCAGGGAAGGGATCATTCTCTTCTCAGTGTGATGGGGATGTCCATTAGTGGAAATGGAGTCACACATAAATTTTGTACTATGAAGACAAAAAAAGAAATCATTATCATTAAGCAGCTCCATTTTTAGTGGTAGAACAATTGAGAGGACAGAAACTGTCTATTTGTTTAATGGAGATCATTTTTTGCATGCCATTTATTTAAAAGGAACCTTATTAAATATAATATGCAAAATTTCTCAGAGAGAAGATCTCTCATTCAATGTAAAGACAAAAGAGTTCTCTTTAACAGTTTGGCTTCTTGTAAGTTTGTTTCTGTCGTGTAATTGTTCTAAAGAAACGAACAATCCCAGAGGATTACTCAACTAATTTTTGGTACTGACTTGAATTTAAGAGTGTTTTAAGAGTGCTAGATTCTGGAGGAGCCAAGATGGAGGAGTAGAAAGACACACATATGCTAGCTCCTAACCCACAGCTGATAAAATACCTGTAAAGAAGAACTCCCAACAAATTCTGGAGCAGCAGAAGCCACAGAACAATGGAGTGGAGGAGATTTCTGTTCCAGAGAGACCTGAAAAAACAATACCAAAGGTCTATGGAGCCCCGGACCTGGAGCAGAGCCCAACCCTCCCTTGGCCACATGGCACCAAGAAGAGCAGATCCTAGCAGGCTTCAGGGACAGAATCTCCAGCAGCCTCGAAGGTCCCTCCACCCACAGGTGCCAAAGGTCAGTGAGAGGTTCTTTTCAGTTCACCAAGAGGGGAGCTGGGTGTGCCCATGACTCAGGCCCCCTCTGGAGGCAGCAGCAGAGGCAGCAGCAGACAAGGGCTCTGAAAGCAGGCAGGAGCTCTGATCCATCGTTGAAGATCTCCCAATAAATCCCCTGGGGGAACTAAGCCCTGCCCCTACCTGAGCACCTGAACTTAATCTCATACTGAATAGCAGCCCCGCCCCTGCCGAAAGCCCGGAGGCTGGGAAGCAGCATTTGAATCTCAGCCCCCAAGTGCTGGCTGGGCAGATCTGAAGGTGAAGTGGATGTGGAAAGGAAACTCAGAAGTCAAGTAATTGGCTGGGAAAATGCCCAGAAAAGGGAAAAAAATAAGACCATAGAAGGTTACTTTCTTGGGGAACAGGTGTCTCCTCCCATCCCTTTGGATGAGGAAGAACAAGGCATACTGTCAGAGGAAGTCAAAGACCTTCCCTCCAAGGGGGTCTTAAACTTGGCTCAGGAAATAGAAGACCTTAAAAAACAAGTTAGCAGCTTACTAAAGGAGAACAAAAAAAAAATGCTGAGGAAAACAGCAGCTTTAAAAAGAGGCTAACTCAATTGGAAAAAGAGATCCAAAAGCCAACAAGGAGAAGGAGGTTTTAAAAAGCAGAATCAGCCAAATGGAAGAGAAGGTTCAAAATCTCACTGAACAAAATAATTCATTGAAAGAGAGAATTGAGTCCAGGGAAAAGAAGGACTATGAGTTAAACCAAGAAGTTAGTAAACAAAACTAAAAATTAAAAAAAATAAAATAAAATAAAAGATGATGTGAAAGAAATCATTGGAAAAACAACTGACCTGGAAAATAGATCCAGGAGAAATAATTTAAAAATTATTGGACTACATGAAAGCCATGATCAAAAAAAGACCCTACACACTATCTTCCATGAAATTATCAAGGAAAACTACCCTGATGTTACATAATCAGAGGGCAAAATGGATATTGAGAAAATTCATTGATCACCCCCTGAAAGAAACCAGAACAGAGAAACTTCTAGGAATATTATAGCCAAATTTCAGAGTTCCCAGATCAAAGAGAAAATACTAAAAACAGCTAGAAAGAAACAATTTGAGTATTGTGGAAATACCATCAGGATAACACAGGATCTGGCAGCTTCAACATTAAATGAAAGAAGGGCTTGGAGTAGGATATTTCAGAAGTCAAAGGAACTGGAATTGAAGCTAAGAATCACCTACCCAGCATATCTGAATATAATACTTCAAGGGAAAAAAAGGACATTCAGTGATAGAGACAAATTTGAAGATTTCATGTTGAGGAAAAGACCAGATCTGTATTTAAAACTTTGACTTCCAAAGACAAGAATCAAGAGAAGCATGAAAAGGTAAACAGAGGGAAAAAAAAGAAAAATCATAAAAGATTCTCTAAAGCTGAACTCTTTACATTACTACATGGAAAGAAAATATTTTTAACTCTTGAATCTTTTCTCAGTATTTGGGTAGTTGGAGAGATTGTACACACACACTCACATACATACACATAGATAGAGAGTACAGGGTGTGTTATATCAGAAGCGATGATACACACACACACACACACACACACACACACACACACACCCCACACAAAATTAATAAATAAATAAATAAAATAAAATAAAAATTAAGGGGTGAAGGAGGAAAATACCAGGAAGAGAAAGGGAGTAATGAAACAGGGCAGGCTATAACTCATAAAAGAGATAAGAAAAATCTTATTCAATAGAGGAGATAAGGGAGAAGAGGAGGGAGGGGTTAAAGCTACTCTCCCCACATGTGGCTGAAGGAAGGAATAACATGCTCACTAAATTTGATAGGAAAATTTATATCACACCACAGGAAAGTAGGAGAGGAGGCAACAAGTGGAGCAAAGGGAATGTTAGAAGGGAGGGTAAATGGGAGAAGGGAATCACCAGAAATAAACACTTTCAAGAAGGGACAAGGTCAATTGGTAGGGGGGGAAAATAAGGGGGGATAGGGTAGGTCAGAGGGCAATATAATTAGTATTACACAACATGATTACTATGGAAGTCTTTGGCAAAACAACACATGTTTAGTCTGTATTGAATTGCTTCCTTTCTTAGTGGGGCTGGGGAGGGAGGGGGGGAGGGAGAGAAGTTGGAATTCAAAGTAGTAGAAACGAATGTTGAGAATTTTTACTGCATATAATCAGGAAATAAGAATTACAGGGATAGGGGTATGGAAATTTATCTTGCCCTGCAAGAAAAGAGAGAAGATGGGGATAGGACAGGGGGGAGGATGTGATGGAGGGGAGGGTACATAGAGGGAAGGAGCAACCAGAATGCAAAGTAGGAAGTAGGGGGAGGGGAGTGATGGGGAAAAAAATTGGTCATGTTACAAAGTGAGGTAAAAGCAATTAGTATTAAAGCAATAGACTGAATTAATTACTGATAATAAATCAACGTCATCTTTAGTTTGGAGAAAATAATTTCAGTCTAACTTTCCAAGAAGAAGGTAATATCTGATAAAATTTTGCATTGATGGAAAAGTCAAGGTTTTAATGGTAAATTTGCTTTTATGATTGCTTTTTAATAAGGAACTAGAACATGTATAGAAAGACATGTAAGCCACTTAAGACTTGCCTAAAAGATGTTCCATAGCCACAGTGAAACTATAATCATATTTTAAACCTGGTTATAGAACTTGCCATTTTTAGATGCTATAGGACTACTAAGTGACTGTTCTTCTGAGTCTGACTCCAGGTATGGGAAGCAAGAAAGATGATCTGAGGCTCCATTACATAATGCCAATATGCTCATGAGATGCTGGTATGAACGGCATAGGTGATCTCAAGGGAAGAGTGAGAGAGCGGCTGTTCAGCATGGGCTGAGGTGGGATTCTCTGGACTCCATTTCCCCACTGACACCTAGCAGACTTTAAGCCTGACTGAATGCAAGTGGACAATTTGCTCCTGCCTGGAATAGACATAAAGTTGGGGAGATATTTTATCCCTTCAATGTCCTTACTATTGGTGGCAATTTCCTATAGTCAAAAGCTTTGTAAGCTTAATACCAGATATATTCAATTATAGATTATGGGTAGGGGAACATCAGAGGCTGTCTAAAATTAAGCTGTTAGGGATAGGACTTTAGGCCAACAACATTGTTAGGGTCCTTTTATTCTTAGTAATACTGTGGAGACAATTAGATAAAAAGATTGTGAAGTTAGCAACATAAATGCTATCTGTGTCTCAGTTGGCTTATGTTTAAAAAAAAAAAATTCTTTTGTGGTCCATATTGTAAATGCTTTAAAAAGATGTATCACCTGATCAAAAGTTTGAATTGCTTTATCTGTTTTAAACTGTGTTAAAAATTAAAAAAAAATTTAAAAAAGAGTGCTAGGTTCTGAGTGCTGATTAAGCAAAATAATATTGTATTAAGATAATCTGATTGGCCGTAGTTTACAGCATTCCTAAAGGATATATTCCAATAGAACAGAGCAAATCTTGTGTAATGACTAGGGAGCTGAATTTGTAGTCAAGAACATATAAGTTCAAATTTGATCTCCAACACTTGCTAGTTGTGTGACCTTGGTGGAGTCACAGCTGCATGGAGCCTCTGGCAGCTCTAGAACTGTGTTATGAAGTATGTTTCTGACTCTGATGAAATTATGGTTCCTTAAAATTTATATATAACACACACACATATGTATACATATATGTGTGTGTGGGAGTGTGGAAGGTGTAATGTTAATTATGTTAATGAGAGTTAATGATCTTCGCCGCCCATTAATGAGTGTGCCCTTTAAGGGAAGCTTGATAAGGGGAGATTTGTTTTGTCGGAAGGCCCATAGCTTTTGCTAGTTTCTAATGGAACACTGGTTCTCAAGGGTTGTGAAGAAACTTTGGCTCTGAAAAATATATATATATACTCTGAGGTAAGGTTTTGTTTTGGGGCTTACTCATTGGAAGTGTTTGTTTGGCCAGATGAGACTCTGCATAGCTGCTAAGGAGCCTCCTGGCTATGAAAACCCAGATATTGGTGCTTCTGTCTTTGCTAACTATGTATATATGTAATGGTCAGACAATTGAATCTCTCTGTTGATCTGTGATGCATTTATTGCTTATGGTCAGACAGTTGGAAGCCCTGTATGTTGGTCTTTATTTCTCTGTTTGTATTTTCTTTAAAGTTTAGGGTGCTGACTTTTTCCCCTGAACTAAGAGAATAAGATATGTGCTTGATCAAATTAGATTGCTGACCCCCCAAAAGTTGCTTTCCTTTGAGAAAAGCAGATCTAAGAACCTGTACAGCAGACCGTCCTGTGCATGCCAGGATCCTTGCTGCTACAGAGGGAAAGAGAGAAGACAGAGAGTGTTCAGTGAGAGCTTCCATTCTCTGAAGTACAAATAAATTAATCCCAATAAGTAGTAAATGAGCCATCTTGTTTTCTTTTTCACCAACATTAGAAATTTTTTCACTCTAACTAACCGCTGCTATATTGTCTTTTCTCCTCCTCCTGCCCCCTTTTTTTTGGTATTGTGAAAATGAATGACTTGAAATTATTTGGTATCTATGTGATTAATGTCATTGTTTTTCTTTTTCTTTTTTTTTTTCTATACCATTAATCCATTTTACATGGCATTTTATCCTGTGGTAGGATGGAGAAGATAGCAGGAAGTGCAAATTGCTAATTATATACTGAACTTGATTTATTTCTAAATATTGTAAACCTTGGGATAAGATTGCCTGAGAGAAAGAATGTGTTTTGTAATTGGTCTAAATAATACTTCAAATGACTCCAGCCCCAATACTGCCTTTCCTCCAAAATCAGATGAGGGAAAGGAAGCTAATTCTGTGAAAGGAGTTACCAAATGAGTCAAATATTGCTTTGTACCATTAATGGATAGGGTAATTTGGCTTAAATTAGATAGGTCCTCAGTAGAATCTCAGAGTCAAGATCAGAACAAGCCTCCTAAAGCAACTTCCTAAACATATAGAAACTAACCTCCTAGAAGTAGCTTCTCAATTAAATAATCTTACACTCTAGCAACTGATAGTTATGGGTGACCGAAGAAGATAGTATCATAATACTACGTTATGAAAACAAAATCTTTCTTATTTGACTCAGCAAATGTCTGTCATATATTCTCCTTTTAAAAATTTAATATTTTATTTTCCCCCAATTGCATGTCTGTCATAGACCTTCACAAAACATAAAACTTTTAATTTTGTTCAGACTATTTCATGCAACCAAGGATTAATTTCATCATCCATTTCACAGAACATTAAAGACTTTTAGTAAGCAGGAATCTCAGCAGCCATATACTCTAACTCATTCTTCAGGAACATCTATTAAAACACATGCTGACAAATATTAATCTAGTTTCTATTTGAAGATCTCTAGTAGGGAGAATCTACCACTTGCCAAGCCAATCTAATGAATTTTTGGACAATTCTAATTGTTTTATTTGGTTATGTTTTATTGTGTGGTGTTTCTTTTTAGTCATGTAGGCTAAATTTGACATTTCATGACTTTCATCCATTGACTCCCTAACTCCTGGGGTGAAACACACCTTGTCTAATCACAGTAATAATATTCAGTATTATGTTAAAGATAAGATAATTTGTTAAAAAAGAAATGATCCATTTATCTCCTAGAGGACACTGTCAGATTAGCTCTATTTTAATCACCTTTCCTTGTGTTTCAGACCCAAAGCACTCTGCTACTGCTCTAAATAGTAAAAGTTAAAGTTCTCTCTCTCTCTCTCTCTCTCTCTCTCTCTCTCTCTCTCTCTCTCTCTCTCTCTCTCTCTCTCTCTCTCTCTCTCTCTCTGTGGGTATCTATCTTCCTGTTTCTCTTTCTCTACTTATCTCTTTTTCTATTTATTTCTCCCTCTCTCTTCCTCTGTCTTTATCACTAAGGTGTTCAAAAGTTTAAAAAGGGATACTGGACAAATTACCGTTCCATATCTACATCAGTTTTTCCTAACATTTTGTTTCTCCTCAAATAACTTTCACAAAAAACAAAAACAGTGCGGTGAATCCCCAGAGAAATTTAATATACTAGTCACAATAGTCTTTATAACTATTAATCACTAAACACACCATTACAAAGATTTTCAATGAAACTCTATACGGGAACCATTGCTCTAAGGCAACCAGATCAGGGAAAATTTGCCAATGGTCTCTCTTCCTTTTTAAAATAATTACTAAGAGGGAATGGCTAAGGAGGCAACTTGGTGACTCAAGAACTAACCAAATGGGGATTTTTGTTAATCTATATATGTTCACTACTCATGGAATACTTACATCCATAGGGTTTTGTTTTGTTTTGTTTTGGTTTTGGTTTTTGGTTTTGTCAGTTAAAGTTGATATCTCTTCTTGGAACATGGCCTTGTCACTGTGGAGGGCCTTGTGCAGCTCAATGAAACCATGAGCTATGCTGTGCAGGGTTACCCAAGGTGAACTGATAGTAGGGTAGAGTTGTGGCAAAAGGGTAACTACTATAAAAGGAAATCACAAACTACTCCAGTATATTTGACAAGAAAACCCTGTGGGTGGGGCCTGGTGTGTTATGGTTCATGGGGTCATGAAGAGGAGGATATGACTAAATGACTGAAGAACAACAAAGTTGAAACACAGATTAATTTTGATGAACTGCTTTTTTTTTCTTGTTTTATAAGGGATGACTCTCTAGCTAGGAGAAGAGGGAAAGGTATATATTGAGAAATTAAGGTAATAAAAAATTTTAAAAAATCAATTTAAAAACAGTATGTACTTTTCCATTACCCTAACTTGTATAATTCATTCTTTAGACTATATCTCTGGGTGATATTTCACTTTCTGTTGAGGCATTTTTTTTTCTCATGAGAAGGTTATTGTGTTTGTCCTTCATTCTCGAAGAGAACCATGACATCAAGATGATGGCATGACTTGCAGTTGACTTTGATTTTAGTGAGGGAGGGCTGTGCAGAGTTACCAACCTTACTTTGTTCTTCTGAACCATCTGGGTCCAGTGGCCTGATATTCATCAGTATGATTGGAGATGGCCCAGGATGCAATGGGAGACCCAGACCCATTCAGGCTAAGGTCTTCTCACATTCTCACTTTGAGTGAGATACACCCATTCAATGAATAAGCTTCTTTAAATTATTCAAGGTATGGCCCCTTTAATAAAAAGAATCAAAGTGGGAGGGGAGGACTCAGGCTTCCTAGGTAAAACAGAGACAAGTATCTTTTTGACTGCTTGTTTTGTTTAGTTGAGATTTTGAATTATTTTGCTAAACTAGTCTAAATTCTAACGTGATATTCAAACTGCTGACTTGCTTAGACACTTGCTTACTAGTAGTTGTTAAGAGCTGAGATTCCCTGTTAAGAATTTTACCACCCACTTCCTTATAGATATAAGTTTTATTATTCATATGATTTTAGTGGGGAAAAATACCTTGTTTTGGAATGAGGGATCTATCCTCTTCCTCCTATACTCCCCCATAATTCAAAGAAAATAATGATCAAAGAACTAGTGAGAATATGAAAAAAGTTAGCCTATATAATGCATAATATGCATGATATATACATATGTAGCATATGCATATGTGTGTTTATATATGTACATGTGCATGTGTGTAAGTATGGATGTATTTAGAGAGATGTAAGAGACTTCAGAGACCATATAGTACAATCTCCTCACATTGAAGATGAGGAAACTAAGAATCAAGAAGCTTAAATGATTTTTTCCAAGATCCTTCAAATAGTAAGCATTATCAGTAGAATTTGAACCCAGATCTTCTATCTCTTCTACATGGAGACACCGTATTCTTTCTAGCAAACTGAATTAGGGAATAGTTACACAGTTAGGGGCAGAACCAAGACAGAACAGTATCATGAAAACTTAGAGATCTGAGAACATCTAGTAAGAGACAATTGCCAACAGTGTCAAATGCTGCAGAGATAAAGGACGATGACTGAGAAAATATTATTGTATTTAGCCATTTACAAATCATAGATAACTTTGGGGAGAGTAGATTTACTTCAGTGACAAATAATTCTGGTTGCATGGGGTTGAAAACTGAGTTAGAGGAGAGGACTGGAAGGCTCAAAATATACACTATTTTCCCCTATGAGTTTGGCTAGGAAAGAAAGGAGAGATATGGGAAGATAGCTTGATAGGAATAGTTTAATACTGGAAGGACTTTTGGAAGACAGGCCCATTGATGCATTATTGATTGAGATGGGTCTAGCTGTTCTGGGTATCTTTTAGAATTGCTTAAGAAAAGTCACTAAAGTGTCCATATCCCCTTTTGATCTGCACTATATCCACAGCCATATGCCTCATTGAAGATCAATAAAGAAACAGAGATCCAATATATACTAATATTCATAGTATAAGTATGATAGTAATTACAACTTTCCCCCTTCCTACATTTCCAGTCTTCTTACACTTATACAGTTCCTACGTATTCCATCATCAATCTATAGTGACCTACTTGCCATTTATCACATGTGATGCTCCATCTCCCATCTTCATGACTTTAATGACTGCCTTCCTGCCTAGACTACTCTTTCCCCTCACTTCTACTTCTTAGTTTTCAGGGTTTTGAAGTAGAGTCAAAAAGGCAGAATAAGGATGAGAAATTCCTCCACCAAAATAATCTGAAACAGTTTTCAACTGAAAAGGAAAGTCAGGGAAAAGTCACAATGAGTCATTTCTCTTTTTCCAGCCAAGGGCAGTTTAAGAACACAGACAAGTCTGTGGTCAATAGGATAGGGAATAACCAAGAGTTCAGCACAGTAAAGCAGCAGAATGGTAGTAAGTCAAAGTGGCAGGACTAAGGGAGGCCAGCGTCTAGGGACAGTAAAGGTACCAAACACCTAGGCAGAAAGAGATCCCAGGGGACTGCTATACTATCATAGAGATCAAGAATAAATGACATTTGGCAGTTCTGTTGCCCATTACCTAATTCTGGGTTCCAGTTTCTAGAGCAGAGAGGATGAGTCACAGTCTCAAAGGAACAGAGGCCCTATATTTTCAATGAACAGTCAAAAACATGTGGCTGTGAGTTCAAGAATAGTTGGTGACCGGAGATGAGAGAATTCAGTTTTAACTTTTAGTCCCATAAACAAACTGGCAATGGAATAAACCAGGACAGGAAACTAAAACCCAAGGCAAGCCAGTAGTTAATTTGCTATGATACTTCAAAGCTTTTCCGCAAGCTAAATGTAATTGAGTTCAGGAGCTGTCTATAAAAATTTAACCATACATAAGGGATTTACAGAATGAAGAGCAGGACAGTGACCAGACATGGATCACACAACTTTGGGAGCACTAGAAACTTATAGGCTCTTGGACTGAGAATTGAAAGCAGGAAAAGGACATAAAAGATATAAACCAGGGCCAGATATCCCCCTCCAGAGGTAGAGCAGAACTCAACACAAATATAAATTCCAAAATGGAGAAACAGGCTGGAAAAATGAGCAAACAAAAAAGAATGCAACCATAAAAACTACTATGGTGACAGAGAATCTCAACCTTGAACCTTAGTTAGCCTTGTCTTGGGAGTTCATGTATCAACTGGTTGGTGCTCCCACTTCCTACTTTCATAAAATCCAAGTTAGGTTAAGGAAGAGGAATAAAAGATTATTCTCTAGGTTTTAAACCTAAGCATAAGAGAAAATAGTGGCTCATTAACAGAAATGGTGGGATGTTACCATTCAAAATTTGGAATAGACCTTATAATATTTTCCCCAAAGAGGGAAAACAGGGTTTTAAATAGGTTTTGTTTGGGTCTTCAAGTATTCTGGGCAGCTGCTGGAAATGTTCTAATCTTAATTAACAAAGTGATATAAATGATTAACTGACGTAAGTATGGGATTATAAAAGGTTGCCTTAGTAAATGAGGGTACTATTACAAAAAACAGTTATGATTCATATTAATAGACTTTATTCTTGTTCTGGTCCTTTTCATTACCAAGACCCTTTTTTCTTTTTATTTTCTCTCTCCATCTTTTTCTCTGTGGAGATGATACTGTAGTCATTAGATCATTAGCTAATGTAGCTCAAATGGTAGTAGAGAATCCAAAAGTTCTGAGAAAGCCAAGTCTGCTAACTAGGTGCTTGATAAAAGGTCATGGAGATGCAAGAAACTATTTCATAATTACAGAACTTTCTGTTATATATGAAACAAACAAAAGAATCAAAAGAAATTGTAAAAGATATTAATTAGAAAGCAAGATTTTGTCTGGGACTTAAAGAAAGCCAGGAGTAGGAGATAAGAAAGGAGAGTATTCTAGTCACAGGGGATAATCAGTGAAAAAAACCTAGAGTCAGAAGGTATCTTTTCACTTCTCACCTGGCTGCACTGCCTTGGGATTTCTGACTGACTTCTCCACCATGCCTCATGAAGTTCATTATTGGGATAACTTCAAATTCTGTAAGATCCCATTAGCCTTGGGATTCCATCTCATCACACATTCTGCCTGTTTGTGTGTTTTCTCCTTCATTAGAATGTAGACTCCTTGAGGGCAGGAAATGTGGTTATTTCTGTTCCTGTAATGGTAATTTAAATGGGAAGATCTATCCCATTCATTATTAGGTCTATGTGACCTGTCTGGATCACATGGAACCCTCAGTCACATGAATCTAAGTCACATGGAACAGGAAGGGGTGGATGAGGAAGGGTAGAACAGGAAAAGGTGAAGCTAGAGCAGAACTGAGAGGAACTTAGTCATGACAGCAGTCTGAACTAGAAAGGATGCAGGCAAGCAGGCAACTGTGAGTGAAAAAGTTTGTTTGTGATTTGTTTAATGGAGCTGGTTTGTAGGAAGCCTAGCAGGGGGAAGGCTTGGGTATAATATTGTCCTCTGCATTGTTATTGTGTATAGATTTTTGTTACTGTGATGGATCTGGGTTTCTAGTGTCTGAATAAATGTTTTGCTTCTGTCTTCCATGTGGAGAGTCTGCTGTATTTTGCAATTCAGAATTGTTCTGGCATATTCATGACATCTGTAGGAGCTGTGAATATCATATTGGTGCTACAGTTCCCAGCTCTTGGTATAAGGATTGGGAAAGGAAACATACTTTAATGCTTTTTGATGAACTCAATTTTGGACATGTAGAATATAAGGAAAGAGAGGAACACCCTAGCAAGAATATCCTACAGTCAGGTGGAGTTGCAGGCCTGAGGTTCGGGAAAGATTAGTCAGGAATAAAGTTAATTAACTGAAAGACTGGGCAGAAATCACTCATAGAAGCCCAGCCATCATCTGCATACTTGAAAGACTTACATTAAGCTTTATTTCAACCTTTTATACTTATTCCTCTCTCTTCTTTTTCTGCTTACGTACTTGTTGTAGAGTTTTCAGTTGCCTCTGAAAGGCTGGCTTGTTTATAAGACCAGATAATTAGTAACCGATTGGTTCATACACAATTGAGCTGTATTGGTTTTCGCCCTAATTGAAATCACCAGGTAGGGTGCAGTTATTTTGAATATCTTTCAGATACTCTATAAGTTGTCTTGCAAACATCTCAATTCTCACTCTCCTTCCACCTCCACCCTATCACCTATGCCTCCTTAGAAGGTAAAGATTACAAAAGAGAAAGAAACCTAAATTTCCTAAGAACTTTGTATGAAATATCACTGTGGGAGGTGAGGGAGAGACACACAGCTCCTCAGACAGACACACAGATATTCCTATAGTAATGAAGAGAAATTTGGCATCCAAAAAATGGGAAGCTCCTCATGAAAGAAGTGGTTTTCATATAAGTAAAATGGGTAATATAATAATCCATGTTTAATGTCTGCAGGAAAGATACTATATAAATCCAACAAATAAACATGCAAGCTTTTTTATCTTGCAGGAAACCTTATTAGAAATTTTAATGTTATGTCCACTTAATGGTTCTGATTCTATTTGAGGTGTATTTTAGGGGCTTGTTTCAAACATGATCCGGTGGAGAATACCTACTACTATTATTTATCAAGATTTAATTTGGTTCAGTACTTTCAATTTGCCTCAAGTATTTAACTAATTATTCTTTTGGTTATCTCTTCAGGCTTGGAGGAAAAATGTGATTGTCTTCATCGTTATTTTACTTTGTTCTGCTATGCAATTTTTATGTATGTTCATAAATTTAAGCAGATGTCTTAAAATCAGAACAGAGCATTTGAATAATGTCTTCCTGCAACACTGAATACTGCATGTTGCAGTGAGGAGTACTCCCCCACCCCACATCCTGCCCTTTCATTTCATGCAATTTTGTGACTGTAATCTAATTATTAGCCTACCATGAGTCCTTGAGTATAATTTTTAAAAGCCTATTACACATTCTGTAGAAATTTCCCATTCAGAACCTTTGATAAATAATTGATATGTTATAAATGCCTAATATTTCAAAGAAGAGATCAAGGGAAAAAAAAATAAATGGCAGTGCCCTGACAGCTATAAAAGGAATTTCAGACTTTCTGTAAAATGTCCCTCCAGTGTTATAGTAATAGTGCCTGTCCTCCTCTCAGAGAGAAAAAAAATACTAGGAAAAGAGAAAAAAAGGGAGAAATCCTCTGTCGAAGGGACCTACTGGTACTGTAGTTCATGCTTATAAAGCCATATTATCTTGTAGTAATTTTCCTTAGAATCTTGCAGTTGACCTTGACCCTGACTCTGATACCTCTGTTTCTGGTATGTTGCTGCTACTTTTTGTTCTTGGTTCTCAAGAGGACAATGACATCAGGAAGGTGATGCCAGGACATGCAAGTGAATAGGATTTCTGTGAGAGAAGGCTATGCAGAGTCAACAGCTTCACATTCTTCTCCATCCCAGCTTATTACCCTAAGAGGGGACCATATATCATCATCAATCTCCTTGAACATGTACTATGATAGACCTCAAACTGCTGAGGCCTTCTATTACATTACTTGTATCAGGAGTTGTCCCAGTCACATGAGGCCTAGAACTAACTTCAATTCCTAGAGAAAGCCTGAGAAGTCTCTTCCACACATCTAGCACCTTTCTCAAGGCTGATCACAGATCTGAGAACCTACTTGTACCCTGCCAGACTAGTGATGACTTTTTCTGAGTCCTTTTCTCCCTTTCTCCTCCGTGGTACCAGGATTGAGTCAAAGATTATCCTTTATTGCTTTTGCTGCACTAAAAGAAAGCTTGGAAATCTTGTGGATACTTTGTTCTCTCACCTCCCCAAAGCATTGAGTCTTATAGCCTTCCCCCATCAAGCCTGTCTTAACCTGCTTTTGAAATTCCTCGGTGTATTTCACCTTCCTTGGACAGGAGCCAAAAGAAAAGACTTCTTGACAAGGATGGACGCCCCTTGGCAGCAGAAGCATGGGCTTCTCTAAATGCTAAGACCTTGATTGCCGTACTTGCCTGAAAATTTTCAGAATTGTTCAAAGTCTTCCATTATTCAGCCCTATTTTCTCCCTCCTTTTACCAAGGGGAGTTTCTATGGCACCTCCTTAGCCTTTCTGAAAGTTATCCCGTAACCTGCAGTCTCCTTTCTCACCCCTACACACCCAGGATTATCTGACTCTACCCTCCTCAGCCTAACCTTAGCTTTCACTTTAGACCACTGATCTAACCACAATGACTAACTAGAATCTAGGTCAGATTTGCATGGTATGCTACTTCTAGGACTCCTATCCCTGAATGGAAACATGACTAATAAATCAAAAGAAAATTACAATATGATAAAAATTTTGTAGCAGCAAAGCTCTAAGGGATGAAAGTGCTTTAGAATGAAAATCAAACCATTCATAAACAGAATAGAAATGCCAAAGAATTAATAAATTTTGAAATGATTGTATGAAAGGTTTTAAAGGAATATTCTAATATAGTTAAATAAAAACAAGAAATAAAGGAACAATTAGAGAATTTGGAAAATAACACTGAAGGACTAAAAATATCAATGAAACCCACAGGAAAAAAATAAATGAAGTTCAATAAAGATCAATGGATAGCAAATATAAAGCTGAACACAGAATATAACACAAATAATAAAGAAACAATTGATATATAGGACAATGAGCCACCTGACCACTGCTCAGTTTATTTTACTAGCTCACTATCCTTATCATGAGCCCTAACTGTGGATGTTCCCCAACACTCTGCCCTAGGCCCTTTTCTCTAACCACATAATCTCTTCTTACATTTGAAAATTGAGGTAAGCTGAGAAAAAATGATCTGACCATGATCAATTTATTAGGCTAGGAGTAACCAATAAACTGAGCCAATGGCCTCTCCCAATGACCAAAGACCCTGGGGTAGGACTCACCAATCTTAGTATTATTTTGGGTTACAGAGTTGTTTAAGTAGAGAAGACAGTATGCTTGCTTAGAGGGTAGACAGCATCATAAGGGTGGGGCCAACATGATGGGCAATATTGAGAAAGGTGGGCTGATGTTCAAGAAAGATGGTCTAGCATTTAAGTAAGGCTACTCGTGGCCCTCTCTAACAAATTAAGGAATGTTAATTGCTTTACCGGACCCATCTGTATCTTGTAACCTTTATAATTAATAGATTTGATGTCTCCTTGGAAGATATTAAAAACTCTTTTAACTATACAAAATAGGAAAAGAAAGATCATATCTTTTGGGGACGGTAATTTTGTGGGGCTAAACAAATGTATATCCACAAAATAGCCTATGAGAAAGAACAAAATTTCTTTTAAACTAAACTAACTTTGAGCTAGATCAGCAGGATTTCTGAGCTCAACTAGCAAGGTGAATACAGACCCAGTTTTAAACTCAATATAGCATAAAGTCAATTTTATTGATATAGTAGAAATCAATCCAATATAAATCAGAGGTAATATTAATTGTTTTGCATGCTTCAATGGGCTTAATTATTGTCTTTATGAGTATTTTCACATGTATACTCTGGACTCATAGACTAGACAAGTCCCCACCAGCCTAGCTCAGAGCGGATTTAAATACTAAATAGTAATTGTTTCTCTTTTACCCAGGAACCCTGAGGGTCTTCTCAAGGGTCTTTTTGTTTCTGTTTTTGATTTTTTATTAAAGAGATCATCCCTTGAGCAAATACTTAAAGAAGCCTATTCATTGAATGGGTGCATCTCACTCAAAATGAGAATGTGATAAGACCTTAGCCTGAATGGATCAGGGTCTCCCATTGCATCCTGGGCCATCTCCAGCCATCCTGATGAATATCAGTCCACTGAACCCAGATGGCTCAGGAGAAGAAAGTGGGGTTGGTGACCTTGCACAGCCCTCCCTCATTCAAGTCAAAGTCAACTGCAAGTCATGTCATCATCTTGATGTCATGGTCTTTTTCGAGAACAAAAGACAAACACAACAACAACAGCATATGTACACAGATATGTGTGTGTATATATGCACACACATGAACATATATATATATAACATATATGTGTGTATAAGTTTGTGTGTGATATATGTACACATTATATAAAATATATTTCCCCAGTTTTTCCTCTGTGATTCAATCCCACATCACCAGTTGCCTATTAGACATTTCAAATGGGATGCTCAAAGATATGTTAAATTCAAAATGATATTGAACTGGACTTACTACATTTCCCCAAAACTCTCCCCTTACAAATATCTTTATTTATGTCAAAGATAAAACCAGCATCCTTCTAACCTTTCAGGTTCAAAACCTCAGCGTTATCATAGAATCATTCTCTTTTACCTCAAATATGCAGTTATTTGTCATTTTTGCTGTTTCTACCTTCACAATTTCTCTTCCATTGGACCCCTCCTCTCTACCCACAGAGCCATCTCCTTAGGTCAGACTTTCATCAAAACATATTATAATGTGTATTATATAATGTATACACACACACACACACACACACACACACACATGCATTATATAACATTTTGTTTATTTATAAAAAAATTAAATTCTAATGGGAGGGACAAATATACATATATATATATTGATAAATGTACATCTAGACATACGTATACAAACATAAAATACATATTCACATTTGTTTACATATTACATATACTACCTGTATATGTATATATGTGTGTATACACACATACTTTTTTCTCTAATTGGAATCTAATTTCTCTCCATTAATTGGACTTATACCCCATCACCTAGTGTAATGGCAGTTATGACTTGGTCATCTTATCAGTTGGCTATCCCAGTATAATTGTAAGTACAATAGCATTTATGGGGTTGGATATAGTCAACATTTACGCCATATAAGACTTGGGACCTTACACTTCACTCTTATGGATATGTAAAATCCCACATTTCTCTGAGTTTGGCTCACTCTGCCAACTAGCTTTCATAGTGGCAGACCTAAGTCACATATTTTATAGCTATAGAAAAAAAAGCGTAGGGAGGTTAAGTGATTTGCCCAGGGTACACAGCTGGTGAAGTATCTGAGGTTGGATTTGAAGGCAGGTCTTCCTAATTCCTGAACCTGATCTCTATCCACTGCTCTAATTTTGTAACTGATATGCATAGTCAAGCAAAACAATTTCTTTCATTGGACATGTCCAAAAATGTATGTCTCATTAACTTTCAAGAACTCAAGTGAACTGGATATATTTGGTGAATAGATATCACCCTTTCAAAGTCAGAGGAGATGTGGGATCATTTTTTGATGTAGAGGTGTTGTTATAATTGATGTGTGTGTGTATCCATTCACATATACCCTAATTATGAGTCTTTCTTCACTAAAGAATGATTTTGGTACTGTACCATAGGTAAATCTGCCAAGTATCATTTCCTCAAATACAAACCATAAAGTAACAAGAATATAAATCAATTGATGAATGTGCTCATTATTTTATAAAAGGGAACACCAGTAACAAAACAACCTTATTCACATTTTACTGGTTCCATTTTATTGGCTGAAATAAAGCTTAACCATTATGAACCATTGTGTCAAACATTCCAAATAGGTATTACAAATTATTATATTGTGTCAAAAACTGCTCAAGTAACTTGATTATTGTTAGAGAGTCTTTGGTTGATTATTTTACTATGGATTAATGAACAAAGACATTTACCTAAAATCTAGTTTGCTAAATGAGATTTGTTTTGCAGTGCTTGAAATGATTTTATACTTTTTCTCCACTTTTTCTCCATTTTAAAATATGCTATACTATCCCAGTTTCAATTCTGACAAAGGAAAATGTTAAAATTTTCTCTAAAATATAAGGGGAAATACAGACTACAATATCTTAACAGCCTATAAGACGAGAAGGTTTTCCAGGATAATGCAGATTCTAAGATTTTTTTTAAATTTGACAAAAATAACTAAATATTTCAGGTAAGAAATTTAGATCATCAAAATTCTATGAATAAAGCTAGAGAGCTTAATGACTATACTTATAAAGTACTTAGAAACAACTGCTTTGAAATAATCATGAAAACAATCTTACTATAATTTTCTTATAATCAACATTAAAAGTTATAGAAGATCTACTATCTATAGCATGCTATATTAGGTACTGGGATATCTGAGGTCAAGATAAATATGTATATATGTTTGTATCTACATGTGTGTATCTATCCATCTATCCATCCATCCATCCATCCATCCATCCATCTATCTATCTATCTATCTATCTATCTATCTATCTATCTATCTATCTATCTATCTATCTATCTATCATCTATCTATCTATCCACCTTTTTCTGTGTGTGTTGTCCTTGTATATGTATATACATATATGTATACATGTGTTGATGTGTGTGTGTGTATATATATACATGCACACATGTACGTGCACATGTACCCAGAAACACACACACACATAGGAAAGGATCTTATATTTAGAATAACATTCTCAAAGATTATAAAATCATAGATGTGGAATAGAAAAGGATCATATAATCCCTCTAGTCCAAGGCTATCATTTGCAGATCATGAAACCTGAGTCCTAGAGAAATTGAATTACATGTCCAGTGGTTGAACTGAATTGAAATCTTCTACATCAAAGTCTCCAATCCATTCCGTAATGCTACCTCTCACCTCTCATCTCAGTTACAAGGTTAAACATATAGAAGGTAACTGATTCTCAGCGACTGGGTCTTATAAGCAGCCACTTCTCTTTGATGGCTCTTTTGATCTTATTATTTTTTCTTTCTTCCCTCCCCCCTAAAGTCCCAGTAAACTAAGAGGAAAAAATACTTTGAGGCAAGTCCCCCTTGAAATAACTTAACCTCTCATCATCCTTTCAACATAAGCTGGTACCTCAGAGAACCCCAAATTATAAATAATGATAATGATGATGATGATAAGTGATAAAATTGACACATGTATGTAGTGCTTTAAGTTCTGAAAAGTGGCGCTTTACATATTTTATCTGATTCTATCTTCCCAACAATTCTGTGAGAGCGATACTATTATCCCCATTTTACAGATCAAGAACTGAAGCTGAGAGAACTATCTTGCCCAGAATCATGCCATGTCTTTGCTTCTTTATAAGTGTTCTTTTGTTCTGGCTGTACACTTTTTACTGTGTTCTTTTTCCTCTTCCTTCCCCGCTGCCTATCACCCCGACTATAATTGACCATGGATATATTTATCTATAGTTATTGATATATACATACATGTATACATTTGTACAGATACATACATATATAGAGATGCATTCATACATACATACATAAGCATATGCTTTCCCTAAGAGATTCTACTCCTAGTCTTGTTTTTATGTTTGGGCATATTTCTTTTCTGCTATCTCTCCTAACTCCTGTACTTTACTTCTACCTGCTACCTTGTCCTCCTATTACTCAACCCACCCCCACTGCAGCAATCCCTTCCTTCACCTTCCATTCCCCTAAATCTCTATACCTTTCTGTACCCCCTTTTAACCTAATCCCTCACCTTCTCCTCTAAAGTTCCCTCCTTTATCCTTTCTCCCTGCCCTATCCCTTTAAAGTTTTATTGCTTTTTAAATTTAGAAGATTTTATATTTTTCTATTCCCAATGAAAGCAGGTTTTCAGAATTCACAACCCACCTACCCCATCTAATTCCTCTTGTACTCCCTTTGTATAAGATAATTATTCTTTTACTGTTCTTGAATAATTTTACTTTTTAAACATCAAGTCATACTTAATTCTACCCCAGTCATTCTTATAAGCTACCCAACTACTAGTAACAATCTTAGACATGAATTTTATATTTTTCATACATAAAAGATAAATAATCTATCCTTATTTAGTCCCTTGTAATTGGTCATTGTTAGATCCTTTGTATTCCTCTTGGCTCTTATATGTCAAATATTCTATTGAGTTCTTTTTTTTTTTTTTTTTAACAAAGTCCTGAAAGTATGGCAATTGATCAAATGTCCATTTTTTCATTCAGAGTTACGCTTAGCTTTTCTGGGTATGATATTTTTAGCTGGAGGCCCAGTTCTTTTTTCCTCTTCAATATGTAGTATTCCAAGACCTGCAATCTTTTAGTGTTGCCAAAGCTAGGTCTTGTGTGATTCTAATTTTGGTGCTATCATATGTAAATTGTTTTTTCTTGCTTTATTTTGTCCTTAATTGGGGGAGGCAGAGCAAGGTTGAAATTTAACTGTAGGATTCCTGTGAGATTTCCTTGTATCTTTCAGGTGGTGATCAGTGGATCTTTTTTTTCTATTTCTACTTTTCCCTCTTGTTCTAATCTTTCAGGACAATTTTCTTAGTTTCTTATTGAATCAAAATTCTTCTTTTTATCAGAATATTCAGGAAGTCCAATTAATCTTATGCTTTCTCTTCTTGATCTGTTCTCTAGATACATATACATGCATGTATATATGTATGTGTATATATATATACATATATACATATACATACATACATACACATATAGATGTATGTATGTATTCTTCCTTCATCTCTTATAACTTCAGTGGCTTCCCCTCCCCCAATTATGATTTTTAAAGAGTCATTTTTTCCTTAAGATTCTGGAATTCCTTTTCTAATTAATTGATTTTCTTGTCATAATCTTCTTGTTTTTCTTGTATTAATCTTATTTTTCTTTTTTAATTTTTCATCAATCTCTCTCATTTGATTTTTAAAGCCTTTTTAAAGTCCTTCAATGAATTCTTTTTGGGTAGGTGACCATTTGACATTATTGTTATGGGTAGAAGGGAGTTTCTTTGTCAGTATTCCCCTCTGAAGATGAACTAGTGGCTCTCAGTCACTGGATTCTTTCTCCTTTACCTGTGCATTTTTCTTTTGTAATAATTTAGCTTTTATAACCTCATCCTGGGTTATGGGGGATGGTGCCTCTTGTTTCTGACCCTCTTTAGTTCTCCCCTCTGACTTTGAACTCAAACCAAGACCTCTAGCCTCCAGTTAAGTGCCCACAGCTAATGACATCCCTTGCCCCACTGCTTCTGCACTCCCCACATGTGTGCTGATTCCTTCTCACCCTCACTCTATAGATAATTTAGTACAACTCCTTTAGAGTGAATGTGTCATAATAAATGAAACACAAAGATCTGGGTCTGAATCCTATCTCTGCAAAGGGAGCTCACATGACCAGAAAAATGGATGATTAGTCACTTTCTTTAAACTATTTGAATCCTCTCTCTCCCTCCCCAATAGAATGATATATAGGATTATGTATAATGAATGCAATGAAATGCAGAAAAGACAAAAACAAAAACCAGATTACTTCAACAGAGTAAAAATGCTTTTTGAGTTAATGCCAGAGAACTCCAAAAAGTATTTTAGTCAACAATCTTCACCTGCTTGCTTCCACATGCCAATGACAAGAAGGCAAATAAACCTGCAGATTTGTGCTTGTGGTTTGACCCTAGGTATTGGGGGGTGGTTGTGGGTGTGGCAGAACAGAGCAAAGGAAGCAAAGAGTTGAGAGAGTAAATTTGTAAGATGAGTAAATATGAGAGACTGAAAGGAAGGGGAGGAAAACTTAGTTGAGTCCAATCTTGGCCCCCAAGAGGTTATTCAGTTGAAAGACCCAGGACAGAAAACATCATATTCTTCCAGTGTGATCGGGTTGAGGCAATTTTGACTTCTATTCACTGGAAAAGAGAATGACAAAAAAGTGAGTGACAAAATATAAAAAAAGAAAAACCAAAACTATGGAAAGAAAAATCCACAATCCAATACAAAGAAGTCACCAGAGAAGATCCTAAAAGTAAAATAAGTAAAATCTCAAAAGAATACAAAGTTGTCTACATAACTACTATGATAAGACAAAAAGTAGTTAAATAATAGTACATTATAAAATACAAAATCAGATTATGCAGGGAACAAGGAAAAACACCAACCACTATAATATGATTCAAAAATAAAAATCATATGAGGAGATTAAACATTAAAAAAACAGTTGGCAGATTAGGAAAAATGGAATGTATTATGGAGATGATCTTTAAAGAAGTAAAGGAGGAATTTTTACCTTTGAAAGCTAAAAAGACTGAAGTAGAAAAAATTATCTAAAAAATAAAGGAAATATGCTCAACAGAACACAATACAAACTACAAGAATTTAAGACAAGTTGGGGAGAAATAATGTCTACCAGAAGAATATGAAAACTCAAATGTCAATTGAGAGAATCCTCAGATAGATCTACAGAAAATATCACACAATAAATCTTAAAGTATGTGGTGATTAAATGTAACCATTTCAAATCCAAGCAAGCAATATTAAATCAGCCAAGAAATAGATGTCTTTTTAGATCACTGATCACAAATATGGTTACAATATGATCTAATATAAGGAAATTGTGGAAAAGATGTAGATGAAGTAGGGGAAGTAGTGTTGGTGTATAATGCTAGTCTAATACAGGATAGTATCAGAGAAGGTAGTTATATAGGAGAGTTTAGTGTGTCAAGACATCTCATTGATTAGACAGAAGTAACTTAAATTCCTTTCTTTTGTTGAATATTTATGTTATTTTCAATGATGATTAGACTGGATTTGAACTCAGGTCTTCCTGACTCCAGGACAAGTGCTATGTTCATTGGAGAAAATCGAAACACTGAAATGGCTTTTAAATGGAATAATATAGGGAATCAATTTGAGAAGAATAAAAGGACCATCTTGCTGCAATGAGAACCCAAGTGAAGCAGCATATTATGAATTTGTAATATATAGAGTTATCACTTCTGTAGGATTTCATCCATCTTTATTGTGATAGAATATGATTGATTTCACAGAGGATATTTCATCTATTTAAAGTATTAGGATTCAGTAAATTTTTAGTTACAGTAGTTGAGGTAGCAGTGACTGATTCATACAATTGATCCCTGTTTTTATCTACACATAATTGTTGTAAAATTATTTCATGTTTTTAGAAATTATTTAAAAGACCATTCTTCTAGACATGTACCACACAGCAAGATTCTATAGAAATGGTAGATTATTGTAATAAGGTAGGCCAAGGCTATTACAGTAACAATGAATCTATTCTGGATTCATCAGAGTTATAAAACTCATAATGAGAAGTAATTTTACAAAGCAAATTCCATGGGTTAGAGTTTGAATGACTTCACAGATGTGGAAAGCTAAATATTCGTTCAGTTGGTTCTATATCTGATTTCATCTTCACGTATGGCCCTGGTAGAAAATAGAGGCAAAGAAAAATTAAGTATTGAGAATATGATCCCTAAATCTTGAAGGCCTTTTGCTTCATTTCCAACCCCACATTCTGTTTAGGGAACTAGTCTTGGGCATGAATGGTTACATGGTTCTTGCTTTTACCTAGATATAAGCTCTAACAAAGGGAAACACTGGGAATGACATGAAACCAAATATCTCTGACACATAATCTGTAGTACAAATGGGAACAGTGAATTGTAATTTCTTTTTTTAATTTTTTTTAGATTCCCAAGATGTCTTTTCTTCAAAGTGAAGCATTCCAATACCATTCTAAGTTTAATTAGAAATTGGCTATATTTTTCTCGTCCAAAACTAAGCATCACAATTTAAATGGGAAACAACTTTATTGCAGCATAAATGACAGACTAGATTGATCATTTGTTTATCAGATGGTTCCTCTAAAAGTTATATGTTTATTTCTTAGCCCTGGGCATTTATTTGATGCTTCTTGCAAAGTTAGTGAAGGATAAAGTTGGAGTCAGGGAAGGGGAAAGGCCAAGAAAAAAATTAAAAACCTACACATAATGAGTAATATCACTTAAGGCATTGCTAAAATTTCCTGATATTCAAGAGATATCACAAACAGTTTTAGTAAAATGGATATGTCAAATGTGTCTCATTGCTCATTTATGTCACAGTCCTTGACAATAGCTAGACATGCAGATGTATTCCTTGATAATCCTACAATTTTGCATTAGGGAGTGATAAACTCTGAATCGGGAAGCTGGTGTCAGGATCCATGGCTGCTTTGATCTTCATAAGGTTATATTTTGAAAATTAAAAGGAGAGCTACCTGTGAAATCAAAGTCAATCTACTGTTTTCTTCAGTGGGGAAGCATGAATTATCCAATATAAAGTGTAGAACCATATAAAGACTGTAATCTCATCTCAGTATTCTTATGGCTTTAATAAACTCTTCATGCTTCCTTCTTGCAGTTTATGGCATCATAGGGACCCTTCTATAAAATTGCAGCCATAAATTTCACCTTATGCTGGACAGATTTTATTTTCCCTATTCTGTATATCTTTCATTCTATTTTGCAAAGAATCAAGACATGACAACATTGATTAAAGATTTATATTGCTGTTTCAAGATTCAAGAAACAAAGAAAGATGCTTAGTTATGAGATGACAATGTGAAAGTGGAGCTAAGTTTAAGCTAAGCTCCTACAAATTCATGGTACTCAAACAGATGAACATTACTAAGGAAAACTGAAATATAATCCTTTGCTATCACTGAATTTTTAATTCTGCATGATCAGATCAAATATAGAATGGATTTCATTATGTCTACTGACATTTGGCAAAAGTGGTTAATCAGTCATCAAAAAATACATTGTTTACTACCATCTGTTGGCACATCTGTTTTTTGTTTTGTTTTGTTTTTTTAAACTAATTCATAGCTCCAAAGAGACCATATTTAGGTTTGGCACAGAAAAAAAAAATCTCTTAGAATTATTACATAAGGAATAAGCATAAAGCAAACCTGCTCTCTAAAGATAATTTTCTTATTAGGCCCTGGAATATTTGGCATTTCATTTGGTAATTCCCAAACTATTACCTAGAAGTTCGAATTTTAAAATAATCCTTAGTCTTGATCTAGGTCCTTATTATCACTTTACGTATTGTTGTGTTTCACATTTCTTCTGTGAGAAAAACACATTGAACTTACAATGAGCAACCCTTCTGATGACCCCTCCCCCTCCTTTTCTTCTTTTCATACCCTTGGAGCATATTCCAAATCTCAGCAGATTAACATGACTTTTCTTTCATTTTCTATTCTATTCCTTATTCAATCTGAGGCCTCAACAATCATGATTATGTAGGTGATTATCAAATATATATGTGCATCTATGAGTTCTCTCCTGATTATTAAAGCTGTTTTTCAGCTGTCCCTTAGACATCTTTACTTTGAGGTTCTTTTCTTCTCCAAATTAGCGTAAGAAGCAGCAAGGTATAGTTAAGAGGACATGAGAGATGGAGTCATGAAGACTCAACTTCAGATCACATCTCAGATACTAACGTACTAGCTTGATTATTCTGAGTATGTCACTAAACCTCTCTGGGCCTCAATTTCTCTCCTAGAAAATGAGAGTTTGACACAATGATCACTAAGGTCCCTTCTAGCTTCAAATTTATGACCCTAAATCTATGGTCATATAATGACTAATAACTTTCACCTTTAAATATATAAGTCTAGATCTGACCCTTAACTCATCTCTTTCACCCTGCTAGTTCTCCCTATGAGCTTGCTTATTACTCAGAATCATAAAAATTCAAGGAATCTTAGAGGTAACCAATTCCAACTTATGTTTCAAAGGGGATCCCTTATCCGTTTTTCCTGGAAAGTAGTCAAACACCTCACATGGATATGGCCTCTATGGAGTAGAAGGAAACCCAGTACCTTCTGAGGCAGCTTATTCTCTCTGGATCACTATCATTTGTATTGGAGCAACAGATGACTCCTTGTTTGTTGTGACATGTGACAATCGTGTTCAAAACCAATGTTCTGTTCTTTGTTCTTTCACCTTTTGAAATACTAAGTTTTCACTAAGGCAAGAAAAAGGAATATGGCCCTCTTCTGTTTTGGGGGGGTGGGGAGAGAGAGAGAGACAGAGACAGAGAAAGAGAGAGAGAGGGAGGGAGGAAGAAAGAGACAGAGACAGAGATAGAGAGAGAGACAGAGACAGAGAGAGAAAGCACACTAATATATGGATAATTGAAGTAGTCCCACATCACTATTACACACGCACACACAGACATACACACACACACAAATATATATATACACACACACGCATCATACCTGTTGTAGCTTCACGGCTTTTGATGTTTCTCAAACTCTTTATTTTTTTCTACTCAAGTGGTCTCTAATACATTTTAAAAACAACATCATTTCTACATGTGCATCTTGTAATATTCCCCCAAATGTTCTTCATTATACATGCATTTTTTTCCTTGCCAATATTCTCATGTGAGTATATCTTAAAAACAAGAGCAGCATATCGTTATAACTGAAATCTGCACATGAGAAAATCCAAGTCACAAAGTTCTGAGCACAATCAATTTATAAGGAGTAATTATTGCCAATAAAAGGAGATCCAAGACTCCTCAGCAATCTAAAATGATTTAGAGAAGATAGAGTAGTATTTTTTAAAATATACCATTTATTGATTATATAAGGTTCAAGACTGTGATTGGTCTCTAGTATAGGTGGAGCAGGAAGGGCTTATATTTTAATTTATTCGTTCTGACTTGTTTCAAATGGGGTTTTCTAAAAGGTGACTTACAAAGGAGAATTTCCAAAGTCCATGGCAAGGGAAAAACACAGAATTGGTCAATAACTTCTGGAAAATCAGAAAAGTCCCATGCCATGATCCTATACACCAAAATGCTAATGAACAAGCAGAACTTCTTATAAAAGGGTCAAATCATGATTCCTAAACTGCCACTCCTCCCACCCCAACTTTTTAGAGTGAGGCAGATTGAGTCCACTCTGCAGGCCATAGAAACTGGAAAGTTAGAATATTACAAAACATTAATGCTAAATAGTAAGGCCTTATAGAGTTTAAACCTGAAGTTGATCTATTTACCTGATTCCCATGATTCACTACAAGGATGTCTATTATCATGACTATTATTCAGTTTTGTAATATAATATTTGCTATAACAATGAGAAAAAAAGAAATTGAAGGAATTAAAAAAAGGCAAAAAGGAAACAAAATTATCACTCTTCATAGAATACTATGATAGTATACTTAGATAACCCTGGAGAATCAAATAAAAAATAATGCAAACAATTAGTAACTTTCACAAAGTTGCAGGATATAAAAATAAACCCACATAATTATCTACCATCAAAGCTGCTACCAAAAATATTACCCCCAAACCCTAGCAACAGTACATGTAAGTGAAATTTCACTTAAAGACACTGCAGAATATAAATACTTGGGAGTCTACCTGCCAAGAAAAACTTAAGGAATATCTGAACACAATTACAATAGTTTTCCCACAAATAAAGACAGAGCTAAACAATTATAGAAATATTGTTTGTTCATGGATAGGATGAGCCAATTTGATAAAAATAACAATTCTACCTAAATTAATTTATGTATTCAATGCCATAACAATAAAACTATCTTATTGGATTGTCTAACAGAACAGGAAAGGAAAATGACAAATGCTGGAAGGGAAGAAGAGAAATTGAGACCTTAATATATTGCTGGGAAAGTCATGAACTAATCCAACCATTCTAGAGAACAGTCTAGGGTTATCCCCAAATGTAGCGCCAATGCGATATTCACAGCACCCATGGTGGCCATGAATATCCTGGTTCAATTCTGAATTTTGAAATATAACAGACTCTCCACATGATGGACAGAACCAAAACATTTATTCAGACACCAGAAAGCCAAACCCATCAGAGTAACAAAAATCCATACACAATAACAATGCAGACGACAACACCATCCTCAAGCCTTCCCCCTGCTAGGCTTCCCACAAACCAGCTCCATCAAACAAAATCACAAACAAGCTCTTTCACTCACACTAGCCAGCAGCCTGCATCCTTCCTAGTTCCCTCAGCTCTGTTCTAGCTCTGCCTCTTCATATTCCACTCATTTAGCAAACTCCTCCCATCACAGGCTCCATGTGACTCAGACTCATGTAACTCAGGCTTCCCTGTGACCCAGGCAGGTCACATGGGTCTCTTAATGAATATGAAGAATCTCCCCATTTAAATTACCCATTACACCAAAGAGTTATAAAACTACATATCCCTTTACATAGTAATAAAACTGCTAGCTACGTTTCCCAAAGATATCAAAGAGAAGGGAAAAGAACTTATTTGTACAAAAATATTTATAGCAGCTCTTGTGGTGGCAAAGAATTGGAAATTGAGAGGATTCCAATTAATTGAGGATGGCTGAACAAGTTATGCTATATGATTGTGATGGAAGTCTATTTCACTGTAAGAAATGATGAGTAGGATATTTTCAGAAAAAGTTCAGAAGACATATGTGAATTCATGCAAAGTGAAATGAGCAGAGCCAGAGACCAATGTATGTCGTAACAATAATAAATGATCAACCGTGAAAGACTTACCTAGTCTGATCAAGACAATGATGCAAGACAATTTCAAATGATTGATGAAAAATGCTATCTGTCTGCAGAGAGACCTGATGAATGCAGGATACAGACTGAATTTCAGCGTGTCTTTCTTTTAACTTTATTTTTTAATTTTATTTTAAATGTTCTTTTGTCACATGCCTTACAAGGAAATATGTTTTACATGACTTCACATGTATAAGTGATATGTAATTGTTTTCCTTTTCAATTCATTGTTAAAAAAATACTTGTAATTGGAGAGTGTTTAATAAAGTAAAAATATATCTTAAAAAGACTATAAATTGAAAGAGGGTGCCAATCTGAAATACTAGCAAGAGTTTATTCTTTCAGAATCCCTTGTGCCAGGGAAATTGATATTCACTATATCCTATTTAACACCCTTCTAATGCCATATGCCAGTCATGGGTTATGCTGTACTATGTCTTCGTGGGATTTATAACATATTGCTTTTTTTTTTTTTTAAGATTCTGACTCCACTGAATTTCTATGAATTATTTCCAAAGTCCAGTATCCTTTCCTTAGTCCCAAACACATCTTAGTATTTATCATTCCTTTGTTTAGAAGGGGAAAAAATGTCAATGATTCATCATTGTCTATTTAAGGAATGTCCAAAACCAATAGGTTAGCATCCAAGGCATTCCATAATGCAGCTCTAACTTATCTTTCCTACCTAATATCACTCTAATCATTTTCATATACTTTACATTTCTGCTAAACTACAATGCTCATTATTTCCTGAACTTCTGGCGTATCACATATCTTTCTCATTTCTCTTACTTTTTCCAAGAATCTCTAATTCTTCCCATTACTCCTACTTCTAAGTACTGAAATCCTCTCACTCTCTTCATGAAGCCTTTTCCAATATCTTGAACCAGAAATACTATCTCCTTTCTTATAGCTAACATGAAACTTTATATATTTATCGTGTTATATTTGGGGAGGGGGATTTGGAGGGGGTTAAAGATCTGTATTTCTTCTATCTAGAGAATTTCAATGTAAAAACTCTTGACCAATTTAAAAAAAAACAACTTTTTCTTGAAGTTCTTTTCTTAGAAGATTGCCTGAAGCTCTTGGAAAGTTAAATCAGTTTCTGATGGTCATACAATGACTCTGTGTCAGAGGCTGACTTTGAATCCATGGGTCCTCCATTCAAAGTCCTACATTTCATTCTTTATTATATCTTCCTATAATTTTTACAATTAAAATTCATATTGAAGTTATTCATATTCCTACCTAACCTCCCTACTAGATGGCACCTACCTTGAATTCAAGGGCTCTTTCTTATTTATCTTTGTATCTCAAGTCTAAAACACTGAGAGTTTCACATAGTAGTCTCTTAATCTGAGACTTGCAGTTGTTGTTTCTTTAATTTGATCTCCTTCTTTGGTATTACTCCCAATGCTTACATTCTCAAAACTCAAACATCCTCAAAGTAAGACTGACTTGAAGAAGCTAGTCCTTCCTATTTCAAGTACTGAGGGACAAAATGATGTGTTCACACAATTCAGTTTTGTAAGTAAGTTTAGGTATAAGATAGAGCAATATGTCAGGATCGTTCACTGATGAGTAGATATGGGCTGTATAATTTGCATATAATATATAAATCTCTAATTATAGCTCAATAATAATAAATTTCTGCATTCAATTATATTTTTGCTACAGCAATTGTTACACAAGCCATGAAACATGAGTTAGAGGAAACTTCTTTAAAGTTTTTTTTTTTTTTTCCTGACCCTTATATCTGAATTTTCAGAGTTTCTAAAAAATATATTTTTTTTTTGAAGTACAGCAGGGTGCTTATGTCTGTGAATAAAGTCTGGTGGATGAACAAGCTCCATGGGTTCTACATCTGTCTTGCCATCTAGACTCTCTTTGGGGACCAGTGTCCAAATAATCATGAAATGATGAATGAAGACTTTTTCATTTGTGATGAAAAATCAGTCCATCTGACCTGGTGCTTCAGCAGAAATGTCATGAAATTTGAAAGTGCCTTTCTATAGTCTCAAAACTCAAAGGTCCTCAAATTAAGAACCAATTTAAAATCTGGAGTCCTCATGCTGCTTGCAGCAGGGGAGCTAGTTTCAAATGATGCAGTACATGAATTGAAAAAAAAAAAACCAGCTAAGATTTATATAGTGGTAGGACTATTACAAAAATAAGTTGATAAATTTTTATTAACAACAACACATGAATTTTATTTAAAGTCTCTAATTAATGGAAGTAAATGTAGTAATTTAAAATCTTAAAACAGCAATAAGAATTTGTGTGAAATAATAATATCTAATATTTATATAACCCTTACTGTGTGCCATGTGCATAGTGCTTTGCAACTATTTTCTCATTTGATCCTCACAATATTCCTGGGAAGTAAGTGTTATTATTTTTCCCATTTTACAGTTGAGGAAACAGAGACTGGAAGAGATTAAATGGTTTGCCTAGAGTCACACAGCTAGTAACGTCTGAATCTGCATTTGAACTCAGGACTTTCTGACACCAGGCCCTGTGTTCTATTCACTGTGTCATCTAGCTGTCTCTAATACATTATGCCAAATATTATCATGCAAAATAGGGAAATAGATTTTATTGCCAAATTATATTTTCTTGTATTACAAAGTTTTTGTGCCCTCTGTGCTACATTCTACTGACCAAACCATGCATGCCCTACAATGGCAAATGTCAGCATCAGTGATCTCCAAAAAACACTTTTCTAGCTGACAAAGATTTGTATCTGGAAGCAAAATTTTAGTTCATCAGATACAACTCCTTGATTTTTACAGGGAAGGAAACTGAGGTGCAGAGACCTTATGACTTACTCCAGGCCATGGAGGTAGTTTCAGATCCACTTATCACAATATTTCATTTAGTAATTGCTAGGATTATTATCACTAAAGAAATGATTTTACTCCTTGGAGAATCTATTTATATACACATATTTAATATGAGAGAGAGAGAGAGAGAGAGAGAGAGAGAGAGAGAGAGAGAGAGAGAAATTTTCTATTTAATGTGTTAACTCAGTGGTGGAAAAACATGATAGAATAAGCTTATTGGCACTTTTCTGTAGAGTTTAACTTGGCATGTCTTTAAAGACCTAGGCTCATCTTTTTTTTTTTTTTTTTATCTTTGTTTTCAGACTGGCCCTGTGATTTCATCCATGTTGTCAGCCCCCAGTGAGAAACTCTCTCTACCAAGCAGATCACATCTGTTCTGCAAACTGTAAAATTTAGAGATTTGCCTGGGCCACTGAAATGTTGAATCAATCACCCAGAGTCACACACCAAGTTCCTATCAGGGAAAGACTTCCACCTTGTCCTGACTCTGAATTAGCAAGATCAAGTACTTCACCAAGGAATAATTCAAATAAAGTCTTGAGTTTTCCCCTTTTTCCATGTAAATGTTATCCAAAAAATGGGAAAATTACTGGATAGAAATTTCATAAAGTGTTTCTTTTATATATTTGTGCCAATATCATTATCTCTGTCTTGCAAATGAAGAAACAGAGGTTCAGAGAAATTAAGTGACACAGCTGATGAATATCAGAGCTGATACCTAAACTCAACGTCTGACCACCAGCTCTAGTGCACTTAATTGATGATGGTGGTCATCACCATTACCACCGCCATCATCATTACCATTCTTATCATCATTAATAAAATAAATTGTTGTTTAGTTATTTCACTCT